>NC_051187.1:0-4800000 GCF_015220075.1 Falco rusticolus | reverse complement strand
GTTGAAAGCCTCAGAGTGCAGCTGGTCACCTCTTACTCTGAAGTTTTGCTCAGCACCCTGAGCATGAAAACAGAACAGAATCTGACGTATATATGCATATATATCTGCACACACATGTATAGATATGGCCCTTTTGCGTGACACCAAGTGAAAAGGGATCAGAGAGATAAAGGAGACTATCTCATGGAGCATTTGCAGCTGTGTACCACAGCACAGTGATTTACCAATGTCATGCTCCGTGGTGATGCTTAAGTCAGACCTTCAGCTTCACAGCCAAGTAACAGCTGAAGAGAAACTACTGGTCAAGTAAAGTAAGCCCTGAGACTCCAGGAGCTCTCTGCATCCCTTCTACCTGGCTGTTACTGGTAAGTAGTTCTACCAACTGAATCAGATGAGCCAGCAGTCCAACCAGAACATGTTCTTACTCCCAGTGACTAAAGAAATGAAGCTCTGCTAGGTAGCCTGTACGTAAGTATTATTCCAGTTTGGGAAAACATCTCTATTCACAAAAGCACCCAGAAACATGCTTAAAATTACACTGTGTTTACATGCCACCCTGAATAATGAAGGTCTTCAGCGTACACTTAAGAGCTTTCTTATGCTGGGTATTTGGACATATACTGGGGAGCCAAGGAGAAAAGGAATATGCTTGTGCTCCTGGCAGGTCTTTTAAGGAAGACCAAAAAAACCCCAGACATCATTAAATAGTAATATCATGCTGTGAACATGAACTAAAAAAAAATGCGCCAATAGAAGACTGAAGCACCGAGATTTACAAAACTATATGCTCAAATGAGGGACAAAAAGAACACTGCATAGTCTAATGAGTACAAAGGAATGTTAACACTGCATCTGTACAGCATTTCTCACCCTAACATTGTGAGAAACTGGTATCCTCATCTTCCAGAGAGAGAAACTGAGGCAAAGAATGGTTATATGACTTGCAAAATGCCCTATCAGATCTGGAAAGGCATTCTGTGAGGCTGACTCATTGATCTCTACACCAACACACCACCAAGAGGAATTGTTTCTAAGCTAACACCCCAGGTCATTGAAGCTGATAAAGAGCCAGGCCAGGGACGCCACTGTTTGCCGTGATCGCAAGCATGTGTTCAACTCTTGCAGATACCTGTTTTAGTACAGAGGGTGACTATTTCTGATAAAAAGTTTAGAGTATAGTACAGCAAGCCCACACATCTTACAGATCCCAAAGTCTCATCTGGAACGAATCAGTATCAATTCAGACTTTATTTAAACATATTGTTTAAATACAGTTTATCCCTCTTGATGCTGGGTTGAGAAGTTCAGTCTTTCAAGTATACCCTTTCTTACACTGAAATTTTCTTCTATTTAAGAACAACTTGAAAACACGTGAACACAGAATTAAGTGCTCAGATACCTTAATCCTATTATCAATAATCTGCGATGCTTTTCACAGGACATTAGACTGACATGTCTGTAGGACTATACACACCATGCCACAGCAAGTACAGCAGTGTCTGGGAATAGCTACAACAGCGACTGTAGCAGCTAACAACATACTGTGCCACATGCATAATATACATAGCTTCGTATCTGGAAAGAAAGCTCCCAAACTTCCCAAGCCAAAAGAATTAAAAGCAAAAGGTATAGCTCAGCTATGTATTTTTATAACATTCTGTGACAAACTAGTGTCTTCCTAGAAATTCACAGTTCAACTTCATATAAGTTTATCCTCTGAACAATGTTATTTGCTGTTTCTCCTCAAAATCATCTCCCATTGTTCCCTACATTAATTCCTTCTTGGTAAAATACCTAGTATGGTCAAATGAATGACGAATGGCAAACTTTCTAAATTTGAGCACAAACTTGTCCAGGAGTAAACCTTTTAAGGACACTTTAAGGAGATAGAAGCTTAAATCCCGTTTTCAATAGTAATCTGGGGCCAGATTGTAAGGCTGCATTGGCATCTAAAGATTTACAGCAGTTCCTATTTTTATCCTAAATGGCTATATACCCTTCAAAAATGTCTGCTACAAACCAAAGACTGTGTTTGCCCTGACTGAGAGGGGAGGGCACAGAGATCTCAGAAATAGCTACAGAGCCCAATCTATCCACATGCTGAAGGAAAAAAACATACAGGACTAGAGGCTCAGGCCTTGCAAGCCACACAGCCGCACTAGAGGGGCTTTAAGAACCCAGGACAACTGCTCGGTGCCACAACTCTGCTTTCCTGAGTTGGGCTGGCTGGTGCTGCGCTTCACTGGCCCCAAACCCTTCTGAAATGGGCTGCCAAAATCTCACACCACATCCATCAACCTCCTTCTCTACTTAGTACAGCTGAGGGTCGTATCTTTTAATAAAAGATATCTAATAAACAGTTAATAGAGGGTTTATACATGTTTATCAGCTGTTATGAACATTTACAGGTGTGAGCTGTGTGCTGCTGAATCTCATCATCAGTAGATGATTTACTATAAACTTAATTTTTAAAGGGATGACAGAGGACTGTGGACACTACCAGTTTCAGTGGTGTGACAGGTCCCAGAGAGGAAATACTGTGTATGGGGCTCTGCTGAACAAGGGTTAGAGGTGTTCCTGTCCTTTGCAGAAGCCAGTATCAGACAACACAGGTGTTGCTGTGCCCATGGGCACTCGCTTCTCCTGCAGCTCCCCTGAGTGCCAGTGTAAAAATGCTGGTTGTACTGATGGTGCAAGATGCTCAGCCTGAGACAGAAAACCCTTTCATCGAATGCACTTACGCCTTATCCAGAGAATGAATGACCTGCTTGCCCAGCTCTAGGGTCAGCACATCATGCAATTCTGTTTGTCCCCACTCAGCAAAGCAAACACACAAATACTGAACAGCAATAAGACTAATAAGCCCATGCCTCAAATTAACCATGTGCTTAAGTATTTCCAGATTGAATCCGGACTGCAGCCTGAGGATCAACAGAGCGCCTTATGCCACCTCCCAGCACACAGAAGAGTGTACCTGGCTCTGAAAAGCAAGTGCCTCTACTGATTTTCACAGCACTTTTCCTCTTGGGTAAGCATGGGCAAAATCCAGCTCAAGAGTACCACCTAGCCTTCCTACAACATTTTACAAACACTATCCAGTGAGTTCAACATCACCAAATTAGGTAGTTACCAGCTCTTGCACCTGTCCTACAAAAGACAGATTTAAAAGACTGACTGATGACTAGGGCAGGTCTAACTCTACCACAGCATTCAGGAGTGCAAGAATTACAGATGTCCCACATAACCTTTGCTTACAAGGTGAACTCCCCCCTCTCCCCTCCTCCCATGCTCGCTGCAGGAGCTCTGCCACATGTACTCCTTCTGAAGAGCCATGCTGGAACTGAGCCGATGTGATTGACTAGGTCAGCAAGGGATGCTCAAGCCTTTGCTTGGTGTGAGACACACCAACACCGGTCCCATGGCAGTGGCACACCTTGGAAAGCAGACAGCTAGCTACAATGCTTTCCCCCCCACAACAATAGACTGGAGAAGGTTTGGATGTTTCAGGAATAATCACAGTATAGAGTAACAGCTTACACTTACTATTTTACAACCCCTGAACCCCTTTGATTCATACACACTCAGAGTGATACCCAGCCTCTGCAAAGGCTCACTATCTCCACCAGCAATTGCAGTCACTTCTGAGCTGAAGCAGAACAATGGATAACATCAAACAGCAGTCTCTTCTTATAGTTTAGCCTAGGAAATAGGGAATATGAGCCCACTCCAGGAAATACAGGGCATGTCCAACACTACCGGGTACCTACAGCCTAAATGCACAGTCTTCCCACGTAGCCTGGTAAGTGGGAACTACAATATAAAAGCACCTGCATGGTGTGCTGCAATTGCTGCATCATGCTGGCCAGAGGTGAGTCAAACTGCCTGGCAGCAGCACAGCTGCCCTTGTAACAGCATGGTCACAAAGCAGGAGCAGCCAGGTGACTCCTGGGCACAAGTTAGGAGGCCTGAGCAATGCTGGTTTTGTGCCCTCTGGACTTACTACTGGCTGTAATCTCTGATCTCTCAGGAAACCTTACTCCAATGCACAGCATAAACACCCCTCCGGTGTATTCCAATGCAGAATCATGCCAGACCTCTGGCATGAAATCTCTTACTTGGGGGGTGGGGGGTTAAAAAAAATTAACATGATCTGAGTGAACAAGAAGGGACATGTTGCAAAGGCAACACAGGAGATTTGAGTTTTGCTCTTAGCTTCACCCAACCCTGCTGATGACAATCTTTTGTTTGCCTTTTTTCTCTACCTAGATTGTAAGTTCTTAAAGACAGAGACAGTCTCTTGGTATTTGTTTATACAGCATTTATGTATCAGTCCCAGGGATTACCGCAATGATTAGAATAATCTTAAATGACCACAAATCACTGTGATCCCTGCTTTATGAATCCTCTAAGGACATGCACATCAAATAGGTGTTCAAAAAGAGGCTCTGAACTAATTACAAAGTATAAGATACACACTACAATATTTCTCCATGCTAGTTGCTGACCAGTATATCCAGCTAGGAATCAAATCCCTGTATTATTTGCCGTAACCTACTTTTAGAGGAAACTGGCAAATGAGCCTTAGCCTGACTGGGAACTCTGTGCCTTTCCTCCAGCAGGCTCACACTTGACAGAATTAAGAAAAGTCACTTCTCTTTTTGCCCTATTAAAAAAACAAAACCAACAAAACAAAACACCCACGCCCACCCACCCCCCAAAAAACCCAACCCAAACCCCAAAACTAAACCAAAAAAAGCCGTACAACTAGAGACAGAGAGAGATTCAACAACACTTCAGGGGAACTAAGACAGACAGAACCTTCTTGTAACTGGGAGCTTTAAATTAAAAGTAGGGAGTCCGATGCAGGGCTGCTGACTTTAACTGTCTACCTGGGGCACAGACAGGAGGAAAAGCAGAAAGGTGCCAGGAGTGGGAGGGATTCATTGATTGGCATCTGTTAAACCCAGAGCTGCATTTTGAATTTGCTTTTCACTTCTGAGTCTCTGCATCAAGAGGAAGTGCCAAGGGATGGGGAGGAGAGGAAACGAGCAGCAAACTGTCTCTCAGACTGGCAAACCCTGACGCCAGAATGAGCCTTTTTGGCAGATTTGTTTCTCCAGGATAGTGTGCCTTTCTCCAATGGCTGACCACAGCTCCTCCAGCTTAACTCATCTGCTACAGATTACTTTAGCATAGTCCTAGAGCTAGAATATATTAATAACTGAATTCCCTAGTTACATGTTTTTTCTAACCAACAAAACCCTGGCTCGGAGAAGTTTCCACCCTGTATGTTCTCCAGGAGAAGTGCCATCATGAACACTGCAAGCCCTGTTCTTGAAGTCTGGTTCCTTGCAGCCACTAGCTGACCTCTCTTCAGTAACTATTGCCCGGTTATGGGTGGCAAGTCCTTCAGCATATCCAGCCTGTCGCTGCTTAGTCAAAGGCCGTTGGGAGTCACCAAAAAGGCTTTCATTCCCTTTTTGCAGGCTTTGGCTCAGGCCATGGAGAAGCAGCTTTTTGCTCTAATGACTTGTGACACCTATTTCAGCTGCTTCTTGTACGTCTGTGGTGCTACCCTTCCCCTCGCACAGCGCAGTCCTGCGGCTGCACCAGCTCCTGGGGAAGCAGAATCAAATCCAAACAGAGCTGTTCTGAGATTGCACAGATGAAATACAGATTGGCCTGTGTGCAGACTGCGGATCCAGGATTTGTTTAGAAAAAGGACTCTGGTTTACTTCATGTGTCCATCCCTACATGCTCTTCTTCCACTTGAGATAATTAACGTTCTTGAGGAAGCATTGATTGGTGCCTAATATTCATTCAGTCCTGTAGAATGAAGCTCATTTTGGTTCTGAAGTCAGTCCTGTTCAAGTAAAGTGTTTGTTTGCATTTAAGATCTTACTGGATGTTAAGATGAATCAAGGTGCTTGGGGCTGTCAAGTTGAAAGCTTAATATCTTCAAATTGCTGCCCAGGTTACTTTGAAATATTTATGTAATGTACCTTTCTTTTCTGGCAAATTACCATTAATGGGAAAGGAGCTTAGAATTACCTAATAGAAGCTCCAAAGTCCCTTTAATGGAAACAACTATTCATTCTAACCTTTTTTATATATTATTCTTCCTGTAGTATCTTAAAAATACCTGCAATTCCAAGCAAAATGTTTTATGTTAACCTAAACTGATTCCATCTTAGTAATTTTTCTCAAAGCTGCTGCCTTGAGGAACCAGACAAAGCAATAGATAAACACTGATTTCACTCTTCTGAGTACACGTTTGATTTGAAAAACCCTTTTACTAATGTAGGTTGTTTTTAAAAAGGCTGAAACCACTTCAGTTGGAAAGCATACTATCATGGTCTCAATCCAAGACCTATTGAAGCCAAATAGAAAAATTCCAAAAAGTACTCCTCAAAAGAGTTAATAAGTCAACAGCAGATATTTTCATGAGGAGTTACTCAATTCTAAACAATTATCATAGAAAGGTCAACAGGCTTTCTCTTAGCTACCTAAAATACTCAATAACATGTTTATTCAAAGATCAGTTTGTTTAAAAAAAGCATCAATTTGAACAAAATAATGAGTTTTCAGTGAAATAATGAAGAACAAGATATTTCCATGCTGAAATGCCTACACAATGCCTCATCTCCTCCTCAAGGGGCAAAGTCTCCTATTGAAACTCATTTAATAGAACTGCAGGAAACTGGGGAATCTAAATTATAACGAAGAGGAAAGGTGGTTTGGGACTGTGCCAACAGGCAGGACATTCATATGATCTGGGTTAATTTCCCAATATTGCTGCAGACTTCCCGCATGAGCTTGGCCGAGCTGCTTACCCCCTGCATGGTACCCACCCATAACACAGCCATATCATCACCTCTCCCCTGCTCCAGCCCTCTTCAGCCTTCCATTTCTTTGGAGCAAAGAAAGACTCCCTCAAAACGTATCAGCGCAATATTTTTTAGCACAAAAAGGTTTCATTTTGGAATGGGAAGCTGGCCGCCACTGTAATTGAAACAGCAGCTGCTAAATGCAGTGCAAGTCACTGCCCTGGTGTGAGTGGTGCAACAAAGCCAGAGAATGGCAGAGTTCTGAATGGCAACAGTTCTGCCGTGTTATCAGCTCAAAGCAATTCATCTAGTATATATTTTTTTTTATGTCCCCTAGGCAATTTTTGCAAGGCCCACTAACTCAAATTGTGGTCACAGAGTAACTTTAGCAGAAGCAATGAGACAGACCCAGTTCTCCTGGGCCAACCAGCCCCATGCTAGACTGACACCATGGCATAGCATGGCTGATGCTCCCTGAGGGACTAGGACCAAGGTAGAGAAAACATCATCTCCTGTGGGAGTTCAGCAGGTAGCACGTGGGTGATGCTGCTTCAACCCACATGTGCAACACCAAACTGCTTTCAGTCGGTATGTCTGAGTCTCTGATCTATGGAGTTCTTCATCTGCCCTGATTTAAGGCCTCCCATGCTATGGAAAGTCTATAAAATTGCTAGGTCCTAATATGGAGGTTGATGAAGCTACCGGAGAGGTGTGGAAGCCAAAGGGACAAATCCCTATTTGTTGCCATGCGATGCACTGTTTACTGTTGTCTTGATATTCTGCCAAAGCATCAGGCTGGGGCTTTTTTGATTCAGTCCAAAACAACAGGGAAAAGCTGCCTGTAAGTTACTTGCCACTGCTGAGCTGGAGAGTATTATAGAGAAGATGGAGACCTAACAGGATAAACTCTCATCACTGAAGGGTTGCTTGAGAGAAACATGGGCAATTCAGGTGCACAAGTTCCAGGGACAAAACAAGCTCTTGCACACATGGATGTGAAAGCTAGTATTACTATCCTCTAGGACAGTAAAAGAAATGTGAAGATGGAAGAAAACAGAATAAAGTTTTGGGGGAAAACACTGAGCACTGCAACTGCTACAGGCACATTGTAAATAATCAGGCAAACAGCCAGCTCAATACATGCTCTACTTTCTTCCTTAAGCTGATTGCAATGAATAGTAGGATGCTAAGATATTTTCATATCAGAACAAAACAAAATAAAACCAACAAAAAATTGCACCCCTCCCAGGAACTGCTGCCTGTTTATAAAAAACAAATCCATTAAGGCTCTTAGAGAAATGGAATATTCTGGTCCCAGCAATAGTGAGCAGGTAAGTAGGAGGCGAGATCTAAAAGCTATGTAGGACTCTGCAGCAGAGCTGCAGCTCTTTCAGTCGAGCATAAGTACTTACCTTTCCCAGTTATTGGTTTCAAATCAATCTCACATGCCCTATATTTACCCATCTGTACTTGTGCTCTGGCCTCTCTCAGACTGCAGGAGAGACCGACCTTTTCTTTTTCTCTCTCTCTCTTTTTTTTTTTTTTTTTTAAATAGATGTCTAGACAGTTGTCTTCACATCAGACAAAAGTGGTCACACAGGAAATTCAAAGGAAAATTGATGCTGGCTGCTGCAAAATAGAGGTATTCAGGATGAAGATGGCAACTCTGTTCCCTGTCAAGGCTCCCAACGTGGAGTGGGTGGCCCACCTGCAAACTCCGACCACCTACCACCACCCCTGGCTTTGCCCCCACGATGAACAAAGTCAAAGGAATCATTCAATTCTCATCTGAGCTCCACAGAAACCAGTGAGAGATGCCCCATATAAAGCACCGCTATGACACTAAAGATCAAAATCACCCACATGGGTCTCAAGTCAGTACTAAAAGAGCGAATCAAATGGAAGTAAGCGTAATTCCCATCAATTGGTAGTGAGTTGAACACAGACACTAAATTGAGCTTCTGCTCCTTCCCTCTCTTAAACATAGTGTGTACTAACAAAATAGATCTTTGAATCATCTTATGATTCATCATAGCATAATATGAAGTGTTAAGTTACCTATCTGGTTACACGGACAGGTGACAGATGATTGGAGCAAAGTTTCAAGACCAAAGAATCTGGCTATGTAAATAAAGCAGGTGTGAGCTCGATTCATTTGTCTTCATAGTAACCATACCTCTATATGAGCTAATAAAAAATTAGAATTTTAAAGTATTTTAGATCTTTTTGGAGCTACACAAATAAAACAAGAGCAGCTCTGATACATATTTTATGTTCTGATTTTTTGTTTTCTGCCTCAGGATGTATTACAGTCAGGATGGGCAAAAATCTGAGACCATCTAATCAAAAATTGTCCAAGTTGTCCAGTGTATTAAATGGATGGATTTTTTCAGGTTTTCATTGCTCTTCTTTAAATTTATATATTATTTCAAAATGTTAATGGTATTTCTCTGTAATGGAAGCTATCTATAGACTTCGGTGACATTTTAAATGAAAACTTAAACTACAGTCAATATAAAACACCCAGTTCCGAAGAAAAATGCATTTTAGTGATTTTTTTTGTTTGTTTTAGATGAAAGATTGTTTCTTAATGAAAATCTTTCCCAAAGAAAAACTCTGTTTGTGTTATGCTTTCAAAATTCTAAAAACCACTTAGGAAACATGAGTGGAAGGAATCAAGGAGAAAGAGGTTCCGCCAGGAAGTGGGCCCCCTCCTCTTTAAAGACTCTATCAATTTCTCTCAAGTTCTCAAGCCAATCTAATTTACAGTGGTGGTCTTAAAGACATAAAATTCATCTTCAAACATAACCATAGTTAACTATGGAGCATTTGCAAATAATAATAAAGTGCTTAAATCCCGCAAGAAAGCCCTATTGTACTAATAGGAGCACCAAATTAATATGACCATTTTAAGGCAAAAAAGATTACTGAATTACTGCTGTCACCCATATGACAGTATTTTAAGAGACTCTAGGAATAACTCTTCCAGAAGCAATTGCTTCATCTTCTGTAAAAAGTCGTGCAAGGCATTCAGTAGGGCAGTATTCGTATCAGAACAGCTGAAAGTCCCAAAGCAAACATGAAATGAGGATTCCTCACGATCCTTTTAATGGTACCATAACATTTTTTTCTTGCCTTTTTTGGTTTTCAAATAATATACATCATTTCTTACTGCCAATAAAGTTTACTGGTATTTTCAGGGCTAACGGTAACTCATAGTGGAAATCAGAGCCAGGGATTAAAGAGGATGCTATTTTTATAGTTCTTCTGGCAGAAATTGCTTCTCCTCCATCCAAGGAAGTGAGCCGTGGCTGGCATGCTCTCCTACAACAGGTAAAGCCTGGCTACAGGGGACAAAACCAGAAAGCTTGGAGGGAGGACTTAGACTTGGGGGTTGGTTTTTATTAACCATGGTGTGCCACACAGGGTGAAATCCATCCTTTTAACAAGAAACAAGCAAAAAAATTAGATAGTATCACATACACCTTGTTTGGAGAGCTTAAAGGGGAGATGAGTGGCAGGCCAGCTTTGATTTCATCTGACTTGAGTCAAGCTCAATTAATAAAAGAACTGCAATATCAGAGTAGCGGGCAGAAAATCCTCATTTCCTTGCAATAACTCCAACAGGGGCAGGCAGGGCAGCAGCGCGGCAGTCCTGCTTCCAGTCACGTGGGTGCTCCACATTGGGGGTGCCAATTATTTGTTCATTCAAAAAGTAAAGTAAAAAAGACTTCTGTTGGAAACGATCATGCTTGGAAGTCTCTAACTAAGCAGTGACGTGATCACACCTGTGCTCCCATGTAGCTTTGTCATTTTCCTTTCCTTTTCTTTGTCATACATTTGCTAAACTTTCTCAGTCTTTTGCAGCTGTGGCTGTTTCCAGTTCCTCAGCCAGCAGAGTCCTGCCTAGGTCACTGTCTTAGCAGCAGCAACAAAGACAAAACCCATCCAGTTATCTCAGGAGAAGTATTAACTGCTCTGGTGTTGAACGAATGTGAAAAACAAAGATCTGAAATACAAAACATATGGTACTAACAGTGCATAAACCAAGGAATCACGATCAGCCTGCCAGCACCTTGCAGTGGGACAGAGCCCACGCGGGTGTCCCTCAGTGCTTTGCCAGGCCCTTTAGCCTCTGGTGCCTCAGTTTCCTTGGCAGGAGCGAATGCTTGCCTTGCCTTGCGTCTGGCCACGTGGGGAGTCTTGGTCAACACTGGGAGGCAGAAAGGAGCTGGGGTAGGAAATAGGTGGAATTCCTGAGCCTGTTGGAAAGGCTGGTGGCAACAATCCCACAGACTGCGTGGAAACAGGCATGTTGCTTTGTTTACCTCAAGCTTTATTTTTTAAAGCACCATGACAGCTCTGAGACTCGTTCTGTCTCAGACTAATCTATTTTCCCCTCAACACCTTGCAACAAGCCGTCTGCCAGCTTCCTGTCCAGACCAGGGGTCAGAATCTCCCGCAGGGATGTACCCGGCTGCTGAGCACTGGATGAGCCATACGGGAGCAGCAGGAGCAGCACAATCTGACCCTCTGGTGTCACCTCTCAGTATTCAGCAGCTCCCCAGATCTCAGGCTCAGTACTCGGCAGATTCCAAAACTCAACGTACAGAAGTCCCACCTCCTCTGCAAGCAAGGTTTTGAGGAAACAAAAGCAGCTGAAATTAAATTCTGCCTCGTTTGCTGGCACTTCACTTTTGTGCAGGTTTGAAACAGGAATCTCCTATTTCTGCATTACACTGAACAAAATAAACTGTGAGGCAGAACAACGAAAATCCTATTAGGCAACAAGGATTCATAAGCCTCGTGTTACGCTGGATTTATCTCATGAGCATTTTACCAACATTTCTAACACTAGACAGTAAAAAAGTCGTGAGTCAGGCTTCTTAAAATCACGAATCGGGAGTTTTTCAACATCTCAGTCATGTTTTCAAGCTCCTTCAAAAACCACAAAGACAAGAAACTTGCTTTTTTTTTTATGTGAAAGCTGAGTCTCAAGCAACATCTTAACTCTAGGTGCTGGGACTTTCCAAATAATACTAATTAACACAGCACTCATGATAAGATCCTGAGAACTGATCCTATAACTTCTGTAGGATAAACAATAATAATATTAATCATTACTATAATTATAACTAGATGTGGGGCTTCAGATATTAAAAAAAAAATAAATCACTCATAAATGGGAATCCTTTTCCCAAGTTTTGCTTAATCCCAGTTTGTTTTCTGTTTATATGGTAAACTTGCTTGGGCTGAATCTTTCCCTGCTGTTTATACAGCATCTGGCATACAGGGATAGCGAACCTGTTGGGAACTTCTGAACATTGACATAAACCAAAAAAATATCAGCGTGCAGGGAATTTTATTCTGGATCTCAAAATATGGGTGGAAGTTCCCTGTTGAGAACTATCAAGGAGTTATTGTGCACATTCAGGTTTTTTTATTAAAGCAACTTTTTTTTTCTGGAGGTTTTGGATTTATCAGAACACAGCCAAGAAAAGATTCTTTCACTGCAAACAAACAGATCAAACAAAACAAATCTCTGCCACTTGGGATTTTACAGCCAACAAGCCAGAAAAATGTGCTTGAAGCAAAATAATTTTCTAGGTGTTTACAGCTCTTCTTGCACAGCTGCCCCCCATTTCATGCAAAAAAGTTTAAAAAATACAATCTAACTTGTGACAGGGACCTGTAAATATTAGCACACCACCAATTAATACCCATAATGTGATAACTGAGCTTTGCTGGCATAGTGCTGGCATAGGTGGAACGCTAATTATGTCATTAGAGGAGGAATGGGTAAGTAGATTTGAGCTGCAGGACGCTGGCAAAGGCTGGGAGGAGGCGCAGCGCCTGACATGGCCATGGCAAGCAGGCGCCGGAGGTCGAGTCTGTGCTCAGAAGAGTGCCAGAGCTGCCCTGCTTTTGCCAAGGCACGTGTTGGCCCTCCTAGACGCACCTCCCTGCCAGACAGAAACGACACGACAAACACAGCTTCTTTCCCCTTCCCGTTTGGCTGGGCAGAACTGATCCTTTACCGTTTCTATGATGTGGCACCATGAACTGTCCATGGAGCACACACAGTTAACCGCTCAAGTTAATAGTTTAACCTGAAAAATCCTAACATTTCTCAGCAATGGATGCAATGCAGACACAGCAGGGTTTGCTAATTAGGTCATTCTTTACTGGACTTAAATTTGAGTGGTGTTTTGGGTTCTCTTAAAACTGCAGCTTAATGAAGCAATTAATAATTAGTATACTTTCATCACTTAGAAAGATCATTATTTCATTTACAGGATTAACAAAATCTAAATTTATGTCCAATATTTTTCTTTAACAGCCACATAATCTCAAAGCAGTGAAGCTCACAGACCAGCTTCCTGCTCAAATTCAAATTTATATACCAGTATAAAAGGTAAAAAAATCGAGCTGGCAGCTCACGCCATCAACATCCTCTCTGCTACCACAGCCCAAAAGGAATCAAGCCCAAGAGAGATCAGAGTAGGAAGGAAAAGAATTCAGTACCATTTAGGGGACAGAAAAGCCTATAAATGAAGTAAGGAGCATGCCAGGTCCTCAGCAGGACTGGTACCAGGGCCGCTACCGATGACATCCAGCGAGAGTCCCTGCTCTGGCTCCTCTCAAAGCCTGGATTTCATCTGGGAGAATTCAGAGCATTTCCATCCCTCTCCAATATACATCTGTGTTTATTATTTTTTTGCCTGCATGACTGACAATGAGCAACCCTGTTCACATATTTTCTAAAAGGGAGCACAGTTTGTTTATCTGTCAGCTATAGGTGCCAGTACTTAATATGTCTGGGACGACAAGAAAATAAATGGACTTACTATGCCATATTTAGATCCCCTTCCCATCCCTCACCAGTCCCCCAATGTGTTTGTCTCCTTTTTGCTCTCACGGGGGACTTGCAGCACACACTGTGCCCTCTCCTGTATTCACTTTGATGGTCAGAGGGCATTTTTTAAAGTATGGGATATTTTTTCAAGGACTTGACTATTTATCATCCCAAAGGAAAAAGTTCTCTGTGATTTCTTGAGGATTGGTCCTTCGTCAACGACTGAAACAGCTTTCACAGACAGACCAGATTCTGCCACTTCAACCACTTCCTCACACAGAAGCAACGGAAGAATTTCATCAGATTTAAGGCCTGAAGCGATTTTTCTTCCTGGCATAGGAACCAGCCTGAAGGGAGGTGAAGGTCCCTGAGGTGTACTTACGGAACAGCTCAGACTTTTTTCTGAGCATTCAATTCTTAGACCTGTAGCCTAAAGCCTGACAGGAGTGCATTTTTCCTCAAATGATTTTTTTTTTACACATAAAATACGAAGAACTCTAAAAATTAAAATTCCAAGTCAGAAAGCGTCATGTCAAAAAACTGGCCCTGGCTGCAGGTTTGCACTGCATGCTCCCCACGCATTGGGGCTCCTCTGCTTTGGTGTTTTATAGGGACTGGCCTGAGCCGAGGAGTGCAGGACCTGCCCCAGTCCTCCCAACAGCCTGTGGCAGCGAGGGATGCCTGGAGCACAGTCAGAAATGCCTGCTGCATAGATATTCAGCTAAAGGAGAATTAAATGTGTCAAATACTCTATTTTCCCATCCTTAAGGAAGTGTTCTAAAGGTCTGTCAGTCACATCCCTCTAGATTAAACTCATGTTTAGATGTCCACTCTTCCTTTGTACTAACATAAGCAGTAAGTCTAGTGTCAACCTACAGGCTAACACCAATGTGAACATGATAAAGGAAAAATGCTCTGAATCAGTTTTTGAAAGTTACTTACAAGACCCAGGGTCCAGGGGGGAAGGAAATTCAGCAAGCAAAGTTAATGAAAACATTCCCAAACTACCAGCTTAATTAGCTTCAGCACAATATTTAATGTGGTTGAACAGCATGGGACAGTTTGGGAAACTCAGCATCAGCTGCAGCAGGCATGCAGTGCCTCAGTGAGAAATGGATGAAATCTCTTTCTGGTACACAGCAAACTTGCTGGGAAATGTTTTGTTTGCTGGGAAACAGTATCTGGCTGCAGGATGAATCTGCTGCCCAGTTTTGGGCAGTGGAGAGGACGGAGGACAGCATACATCCTTAGCTGGCCATCACACAGGGCTGCAGAGTCCTTTCTTTTAATGTCCCAGCATGACAAGCAAAGTGGGGCACTGGAGAGAGCCTAAGCAAGTCCCCCACCTTGAAAGGGCTTGCAGCCTAGTAGGAGGAGATTAGGACATCTTTTAAACAGAAGGCGATCAAACCTGGGACTCCCAAATTAGATCTGAGCCTCTTACCCAGTTAGTCAGAGCACAGAGCAAGAGCCAGCATTTCATCTGCCTCAGGCACCTTTGCAAATCTTGCTTCCCTTGCCCTAAGTGCAGCAGCCCAAAAGTGAAACATCTTGTTTGGTGTGGAGCAGTAAATGGAATGTCTTGCTGGACACAAAAGGAATTACGGGTGGGGTTTTTTTCCTTTCACTTTTTGGTTGTCGAGGCAGAAAGTCATGCATGTATACAGAGCATTAGCGAAATATGCAAATTATTAAAAAAACCTGTAGCATTGAGACCAATAAACTGGCACTATTTTCTACAAACCCCCCCCCCCCCCTTGCAAACAGTATCAAGAGATCTTTAAATGATAAAAACCCTGGCTTTGTAAAGGTAAGAATGTAATGCCAACCAAGAGTCCAGCCCCAAATTGCCCCCATCTATGCAGTTTCCTAAGGAGACTTAAGAGGATCAGATTAAAAAGATCTCTGCAAGACCAAAACTTTTATCTTATAAACTGGCGCCATTTCCTGAAGACATCCAGAAATGCTAAGCTCAAGCAATTTGTCTTCTCTACAGTCATTTGAAAAATATGTAAAAAGAGCCATTATATTAAAATCAAGATTAAAATGGCTGAAAACTTATGCAGCAAGCATCTTCTGGTGGGGGGAGGGAAGCTATTGAGCAGAAACAGTAAATCCCTGCTAAAGTAAATCCACAGCGACATTTATGCTTTTGCACCATCTGAGGATTCTGGCCACATAGTTGTTTCAAAGGAGGTCAAGGAACAAGTCTGAGAAGCTATGTACCAGTTTCCTAATAAGACTGCCTTGTCTCACATTTCTGCTGATTTCTTTCATACCTTCAAAGTTGTTACAGCAGCTCATAAAGAGAAAATAAAGATTAGACACAAGCCTTTGCCCTTGAGACCATCCCTGACCTCTGGTTTGCCATTTACATTTATTACAAAAGAGCCTGAAATGTTTTCAAGTCACAGAAAAGCATCTGATGGTTACAGAGGGTTTTGCACCAATAATGCTCTGTTCACCGGGTTTCCTCAGACAGAACTTTGCAAGGATATTGAAACTCCCTCAGTCACAGGCAATAAACACAACTATGCCAAAGTTGGGAGGAGGGGAAGGAGGGGGATGATTCCTTGCACACCACTGTTTTCTTATCCATCTGGAATTAGGAAAGCATGCCTGGAAAGAAAGAGCCAACAGCTTTGGATAAGGCAGCCCAATTCCTCGGCTATGACATACTCATTGTATGCACGCGGAAGAGAGAATGCAAGTAACTAATTCGTCTGTATTCAACCATTATTTAAAATAGAATAAATTAAAAGAGTCACCATGGCAGTAGCAAAAGCCTTCTTTAAAGGATCTGCTAGCCCGCCTGATCTGGGCTGCGTTCCCCTCCTGCAAGAAGTGAAGCAGTCCTGAGTTCAAAATCAGATTTAGGAGAACTTCAGAGTGTTCACATCTGGTAAAATCTGACCCCAGATCAACACTTCCCTGCAGGCTTGTGCCGTTGAAATCAATAGGAATTACGCTGGAGACATGAGTGTGGTTAGCTGGGAGTCACAGCAATGACAGGGCAAGAGTGAGCTGCCATGACGGGTGGGCTCCTGAAAAGGAGCATCCTTCCCTGCTTCCCGCCTTTCTAGCTTCAGTTTTCTTCATTAAACTAGCTATATTTTGTCCTTGCAGAGAGCTATAGCTTTCTTTCTGTCTGCCACTCACAAACTGCCCATTGCTACCACATGCTGCACTACAGCCTAGAGGAGAAAGCCAAACTGTTTCTCAAGAGCGTTCATATATTCGTTTCAATTCAATTTAAATGTGAGCTTCATTATGACCTTGTTAGCACCCCCTCTCCTGTTTACTTTCCATTAACATTCAGTCTGTCAAACTTTATTAGCACAAATGACCATAGAAATTGTGAGCTGCTTGAATTCTCGCAGTTTGAAACATATTTAGTGGGTGAAATTCAATCTGTCCAGTAGGCCAGGGGAGCTCTCTGCCATGCCCCAGCCTTCTGCTGACTTGCAAATTTTAGAAGTGTTCACAAGCAAAATGTGATGACAAGAATAAGTCTCTCTGAGTTAGGGAAAACAGAAATGACACACGTGACTCCCAGGCAGCCAGCCACAGGTACGCTCATTCGGGATTGTCACAGGCTGGAGAAAACGTAAAAGGGAAGGAGCTGAATTTTTCTCCCCACAGATTAAAAAAAAATAATAAAAAACTTAAAAATTAGGACAAAAAAAGACCTCAAACATAAAGATATTCTACAAAGAGATAAGGGGGGGGGGGGAGTCAAAAAAACTATATGATTCGTAGAGCTCTGCAAACCACACAAGTATTTTGTATGCAGCCCACACTGTCACCGCTGTCTCAAGAGAAGATGACTTCTTTACTGAACTCACCCTTCCCTTTAGTCTCAGCTAGATTTCTTGTCCCCAGAAGAATATTATAACATATGGTTGGCTTTTTCACATAATACCTAGTTCACAATCTCACACAAAAACTTCCACAATATATGTCATTTTGACATGGATTTAAACATGATAAACAGTGTAATACAATCTCCAGCTGTTTGAACAATTCTGGTCATAAACTGCCTCACTGCACTGTCATCATGCTCGTTTCTGCATCGAGCCTTTGTTCTCTTTTATTCCCTACATTGTTTCCCTTCCACTCTGAGATGTTTTGAAATAAAAACGTATAAATGCAACACTAAAACCAACATTCCCTTGGGTCTTTTTATCTCTATGCAAATAAGAACCTTGATTTTAATTTTTATTAAAGTCAGAGATAGAAAAAAGTGGCTTTTTTTTTTTTTTAATCTGGTCAGGACATTCTGCAACGTTATGCGTAACTTTTCAACAAATGCTCGTACAAAGCATTTTGAGAGTGAGAGAAAGTATATGAAAAAAAATGCAGGAAAGTAAACCACTCCAATTTTTTAGTTCAAAATATCCAGGTCAATATTTAGTTAACTTTTATTAAAAAAAAAAAATGTATCAAAAAGCTTGCAAACAAAACATTTTGTCTGTTTATTATTTGTATTGTCACAGAAAAAATACTTAGCTTTCAATCAATTGCAGTGATTTATTTTTTCATTTTTTGTAGCGTAGCCTATAAGATCAGAGAAAAACCTTCAATTTTTCTGTGTCGTTCTAGTAAAATAAATTTAACATCTAACAGTGAAGCAGATGTCGATTAGAAGAGGTTAATACGCACTGGCATGTTATTTTCTAAGCCCCATTTCTGGAGGTTCCCTGCGCTTGTCAGTTATGAAATACTATCTGCCTCTGCTCTAACGACAGACAGTCCTGGCAGAAAATGCCTCTGCTCTGAATGCTCTTGTGATACTTGAAAATTCTGGACAATATGTGTTTTCTTACTATTCTTCTATGATAGCCCAGGATACGCTGAAACACTGAAAGATGAAAGGAAACAAAACAGCAGATGATTCCCATAAAGGCAAGCCCGTATCTCAGTCTACAACCGCCTGCAGTTGCAGGGGGTTTATTACAAACCCTTTCCCATAGAGTTACCAGTTTCTTCAGTGCTCCAGCCTGGCTGCAGAATTAATTTAAATCCCTCCCTGCCAATCCAGGTGTGGAAGAATATATTTTAATATCATAAGAAACACAGAGAAAAGGGAAAGGAGTATTTCACTTCATTAGTGTGCTTGAAAAAGGAAAGATCTAAGATAAAAGATGAAGGGAAATTTAGGGGTAGGCTAAGGAAAGAGTTCCCGAGGGAAACCATAGAAGCCCCATCAACTGCGATGTTTAATTTTAAACTCAATAAAGCACGAGAAAATACATGGCACAAAACAACCCTGCATCAGCAGAAGTATCAGCCACACAAAGTGTCTTTTTTCACTCCTGGTTCCTGTTGTCTCCTCTCACTCATGCCCGAGTGTCCTGGGAGCATCTGCTCCCACCCAGCACCCCGTCACTCCTCAAGAAGCTGGGGCGCAGCTCCAGTTAATTTAATTGGTTTAGCTTCATGTTAAATTCCTATCTATAAATGCATATGGACACATTATTACGGGCTTATTTGAGCTGAGTAACAACTTAACTCTGGCTTAGCTTGTAACTTTACACTTTGCTCTGAATAAGGACTTCTCAGGGAAGAAGGAACTGAGGCGTCCTGCTAGTTCTTGCCCTTTTCATCTCCCTCTGGCCATAAGACATCATCTCGGGGACCGCCAGCAGGTGCCAGGGACGAGGCTTTCAGACTTCACGCTGCTGTAAGTCACCAGAGACTCAGTGGCAGCCCCTGACAGCAGGCCAGCAGTGAAGAAACAACGGACAGGTGCCCGTGCAGAGAACTCCCTTTCACTGTGCAAACCTGGGATAGTTCTGGTTTGCAAATACAATGGGGTTATTCCTAGTGTAAGAGAAAGAATTACCAAAATCAAATAGATTAAAAACCATGTTGGCTCATGCCAGGAAAGCCATTTATAACTAAATACTGTTGACAGGGAAAAAGATAAAAATCACATGTCAAAGCTGGGGAGAGGAGGATTTGATTAAAGATGGCCTAACTGATTCAGCAGCAATTAAGGTTGCTCTTCAAGTGGTGCATTTCATTCCTGCCAGGAAGGAGGCAGCAGGTCTGACTCTCTCCTCACTTGCACCGGCCTTATGCTGGTGAAAGCCACCACCTCTGCTCAGGCAGCTGCTGCCTAAACTCAGCGCAGAGCAGAGCAGAATCCAGCCCCCAAAGGCCTGTGGCAATTGTACAGGATCAGATAAGATACCTCAGGAATGCGGCACTGAGTGGAGCACTTCGGTAATGCTTTAATTTCCATCCTTGGCTTACTCAGTCCCAGCTTTCATTAAGAGACTACACAGTGGTTAGAGAAAAAGTTTTTACATGAATTAGTTTAAAGGGCAGGAATTACGTTCGCATTTTAATGGTGTGGAAATGAATAATCTGAACAGGGAGCAACAAATGTGGGAAGGGCTGCTCCATGCTTTCTGTTTACCTAATTAAATTAACACTCGATTTGCTTTCTCAACTACCTCTTTAGTTAGCTGGCAGCAATCAGGTAGACACTGAGACTCCAGCCCTGCAGAGCGCAGAGATGCCCTCTGATGCAGTCCTGGGGTAGCAGCTGGGAGCCCCAGTTGAACTCAGACCTGGCTGTGCTGGATTTTGCCCCACCACACAATGTCATAAGTGACTGAAGGGTCTGGTCCAACACAGTGGGTGATGCAGCTGCAGGAGAAGCAGGTAGCACCCTCTCATGTGGGAGGCAAAGCAGAGTCATCTGCCCACCTTCACACTGTAGCTCCATCGACAGCCCCCTCCCTAGTACAGCATCCAGACCAGATTTTAGTGAAATGCATCAGAGGACCAGAACGAATCACACCACTTTCCAGGATAACCTGTATCATACTGATTAGTCTAGAAGTGCTTTACAACTAGTTATTAATTCCAAATGCACCCGTTAGGGAGTTAATATTTTTATTTCCCTTTTATCAAAATACAAGTTGAGGTCCAATGCATTAAGATGTTGCAGTGATCAATGGCAGTCTCAGAAACAGAAGCTGGGGTCCTGCTCCAGCAGGTGGTTGTTCATCAGATAAGTATGTGTTTGCATGTTTGGTTTATACATGCATAAACTAAGGGAGACAACACACTTGCCTGAAGTTTCACAAGTCACTGCAAAAGCCTGGAAAGGACCCCAAGAATTCTCTTTAAAAACAAGAAAGCTTTGCTTCATTGTACACATAAGTCATGTGCAGCACCCATCCAAAAGCTGTGTCCAAGACGGAGGCTCATTATGGTTCAGTCAAGAAGAATCCCACAAAGAGGCCATGATTACATGTCGCTCTGGCAAAACAACATGCTGCTGCTAACAGAGACCAGGCACATACGGATGACGGGTTTCCTGAAGTAGCTGGCAAGAATGAGCAGCCAAAGGGAGGGAAAGATCTCGGACATGGGGCAGTGGAAGCTCCATCCTTGTGCTAACAGAGGCAGCCACATTCTCCTTGCAGTTTGCCCTCCATGGCCAGCAGTGCATCAAGCCCTCCAGTAGCCCCAGGAAGCCAACTGGGCTCCAGGGTCAGTGGCAGGGCTCTTCCAGTCACTGCACAGAGTTAGATTGCAGTTGCTATCTTCTCATCTACTTCTGACATGCAGCAATGAGCCCGTTTGAAACATCCAACCCTTGTGTTTCTATAGTGGAAGGTCCTGGGTGGAGCTGGTCTATTACTTCCTTCTTTTTGTTGCTGTTAAAGCTCTCTGGACTTCTGAAATCACACCACATACACTCAGGACACAAGGCCATAGACAGCTGTTGTATCTTATTTGTGCCTTATTTCCAGTCAGGCTCCTGACTGAAACCTCAAAACCACAATATCTGCCACTTGGAAATACACAACAGTGACCAACACGGCAGAGTTCCTTGTTTAAGACCAATAAAATATGAAATTGGATGTATGCCTCCCCCCCAGAGTTGATTTTCTCCAACATTTCCTAGACAAAAGCCTACCTACTGACTTCAGCTGGAATTGTATACATGTATGGTTGCAAAGTCTGAATTATAGTTCCTGGAAATGAGAAATAAAAATGTGTCTCCAGCATCAGAAATACAATTTTGTGGTTGTGCAGGTAACCAACCTGCACGTACACATGCCTGGTCTATATGAGAAAGTGGACAAACCAGCCTCCCCTCACACCCACATAGCAGTTTCTCTTTAGAAAGGAAAATGGTGCCATCACATCTGGAGAAGGGGGTTGGTTGGTTGTTTTTTTAGTATAACTTGATTTTGGTTGCACTACAACTCTTAGCCTTTGAGGAGAAACGATCACAAAGAGCCTGCAAAAAAACTCAAGCATGACTGCCTGTTCCCCAGGGAGCTCTCTATCACATGAACTGAATCTACTCAGACAAATTAAGGGAACAGCAACTCTTGCGCTTGGCTAGCTCTCCCAAAAGAGCATCCCACCCTACAGCAACACCACAAAGGATGGAAGTGTGGGTGCACATGTAACAGTGCCATCTGGTGATGGCTGCCCAAGCCAGGCATGTCGTTTGCATATGTGTACTTACATGACATATTCAGCACACATGTACTGTAATAGCTTGTATTCAACCAGCATTTCAACTTTTTCCTAGCTGTGCAATGGTCTTAAGGTTGGCCACTGGCAAAGACATCATGTAATTCTACCACCAATTTTTTGTTGTTGACAGATGCTTCACACTAAAATAAAAGTGCCAGATTGACTTGTCTCAGGGGTGCTGATTCCCTTTATACATCAGTATTCCTTTGGGGATGAGGCCTCACTGGCTGAACGTCAGCCTCATGATTAGAAGAAGCAATTTTCAGCCAGCACAGAGACACACCCACTACCTGAGAAAGACCCAGGGACACAAGAGGAAAGAAGCAGGTACAGCTTCACTTACTTACTAAAGTTGCTCTCTGTAAAGTGATGAACATGAGCTCTAAAACTACAGGCTATAACGGAAACAAAGAGACTTGAGAACAGCAGAGTGATCTGGAATAGATAAAGGGAATTTTGTGTTTACAAAGGGCAAGGACAGGAACAGCAACTACGTGAGCTGGGAAGATGTTCTAGGATGGCACAGAATATGTAACTGATGGTCATTAATCTCTGCAAGAGAAGGAGCTCTTTTTTTGTACCATCCGTTTCTAATTACTGCCCCACTCAGCTCTAGGCCCACATTGTGCAATTCAAACTCAGCTCCAAACCACCCAAAGTGCTAAAGGTTTTGGAAGGCACAGGAATGGGAGTACCGGGCATAAATTGCAGGGTTTATGGTATTTACACAAGAGCACCCAATTAGTTCATGCATGACTGCCAAAACAATACACACAAGCACCCCATCAGGTCACGCATGAGTGCCAAATTACTTCACCCATGCGCACCAAATTAGCTTATGCAGGAATACTCTACTAGTTCACGTATGAGCACCCAGTAAATTAATGCATGAGTGCCCAGTTAGTATACACGAGTACCTAATCAGTCTGTGCACGAGCAGCCAATTAATTTATTCAGAAGTGCACAATTAATTCATGCATGAGCATACAATTAGTTTATGCATGGGTGCCCAGACTGGTACATGCATGAGCACCCAATTAATTTGTACGTGAGTGCCTAATTGGTATATGCTTGAATGCCCTATTAGGTCATGCTTGAGCACTCCAATGCTTCATGCATGAGCACCCAAATAACTTACACTTGAGGGATGTATTTTATGCATGAGGACCCAATCAGTACACGCATGAATGCCCAAGGAATTTATGCTCAAGGACCCAAATAGTCCACGCATGAGCCCCAGTTAGTTTGTACATAAGCACCCTGTTAATTTACCCCCGAGGGCTGTGTTGGCCATGCATACAGGTTTTCAGTAGCTGAAGCTGCACTGCTGCCTCTGCCAGGTGCTGGTCACAGCCAGTGCACAGCCAGCTGTGAAATGGGTGGAAACAACCAAAATGCTCCAAAGCATCAGCCCATCAGAAGAGGCCCCAGTACCCCAGCTCAAACATATTTGAGAAAGAACAGCAGCTGCAAGCAGTGGAGACACTCAGAGGGAGAGATGGCTGAAGAGATGTGGGGCTGGAGATGCGCTCTTGGAAGGAGATACTCCATGTGCAAGGTGCTTCTTACTCCAAGGGACTGGCTTCAGAAAATTCATCAGTATTTTTAACTACTGTACTTCTGCATGTCTCTTGCAGAAGTGTCAGAAACATCACATCTGGAACCAGGAATAGAGCTGTCTAGAAGCACCGATAGAGCTCAGCTGCTTGTGATTCTGCAGCATGCCCACAAGAACTCAAAACCAGAGAGTAATGGGTCGTAGTCTTCTCGAGAGAAAAGTCTCACTAACAAAATGTATTGGCTTAAGGAGGATAAAGGATGAAGCTTTACAGCCTGTGCTACACAGGAGCTCAGATAAGATGATATAATGACACAGTGGCCATAAAGTCTATGATCTTATCATTCTGACTTATCATTCATACTTCGGTCTTTTAATCACTGGTAAGTCCAACTTGCACAACTTGCCTTGTTCAGGCACAGAGAAAACAAGGTGGTATGTATTATGCCTCACTCATGCCAATAAAAATGTACTACAGGAATGAACATATTTATTAACTCTCAGCAGCGATGCCAATGGTTTTGGCTCAAATACAGTTTCCTGGCTTTGGACACAGGGTCACAAATTTCTAAGACTGTTGAATCTTGCCCTGGAGTAAGGAAAGTTCTAAAATCTGAGCTGGAGCTGGCTGCCACAGGGGACAGAAAGCAAAGTCTAGGTGCCCTTGAAAGAGTATGATCATTTTTTCAGCATTCAAACAGAAGAATTTAAACATTTGCAAGAACAGGGGAAAGGCTGGCTTCAAGATGTTTTGGATCATCTCTTTATGCTTACATGCAGTTAGATGCAAAGAAAGGGCCCAGCGAGAGCACTCTGCCTGGGAGACCCTGCTGCTCCTGAAAGGGGAGGCTATTCCTGAAAGCACGCAGCAGTGTGTCAGGACAAGGCAAGTGCAGGACTGGCTGTAAAGCAAGAGGAAATGTGTGTCTACTTGGCTGGGAACCAAACTCACAAATGCAAAATTATTTATTATTTATCAGAAACAAATTATCTCTTGATGTAACTGACAAAACCTACAAATTCAGTCCTTTTAGCATTTTATTAAATATTCAGAAAATTACCACAGAAGAATGGCAAGAAGACATCCTTACTACATAGAAAACAGCAGATGTGGGCATAAACAAGTATCACTATTATGTATCACTTGGCCATGATCATCTCGTAACTGTAAGAGTGTTGTCATTAGCTTCAAACACCACCCCACCCCTTCGTTGCACACCGGAGCTCTCCTGTCCTTTGGACCAGGACAGGACATTATTTGTTCATTTGATTGCATATTCAGTATCAAGTGCAATGACAGGCAGATAACTCTGAGACTACTCATGCTCTAAACTAACAACAATACATTTAGCATTTGTCCATGGCCAATCAACCAGGGTCACTGTCAACCTCAGCATTTTGAATGTGTTCCAACAGGCGTACCATACACAATCGTAATGCTGCCGCATCACTGAAAATAACTCACTTTGGAGTCCTATTTCTAAAGGTGACCAAGTTATAGAAGCACACATCTCTGTGAAAGACAATCAAAATTATCTTCCTAAGGCTCAGACAATCAAAATTTTACATTAAAAAACCCGATGCCCAGTGATTCCTCTCTGTAAGGCATCTCTTTAGGTCACACCCAAACAACAACAAATAGCAGGCACAGGGAGTACATACTGGCTGAATCTGGTCTGAGGAATCTCTTCTGAAAATGGGTCTTGGCCTCTTAAATCCCTAAGCTGTTACTGAGAAAGTAAATACAATATTAGATTCAGAGGTAAAAAGACTATATATGGCTGCAGAAGGGAATTAGTCAATGGGTTTATGCAGGAGCATTTGGAAAGATTCAGCACATGCTCCAAGCAGAATTTGCCAAACAAGGTTTACTGAGGCTCCTGCTCCGCTCTGAAACCAATCCTCTTTCCTAACTGAAACCTAGGAGAACTAGAGATAAGTTTCTTCTAATCCAAGCAGGAGCTGCACTTGGGAAGCCATTAACCTCACCAGATGGACTATTCAATGCATTTTACTGGAAATTTTTTCAATTGAGGTTTCATTTACACCTCTGTCAGCTCAACATAAGGGAGCCTTTGCCCAGTCTGTACAAACTCTGGCCACAGAAGCAACAAGTTTTACCTTTCTCCAAGAAGCATAGAAGCTTTTTTCATGTCTAAAGCAAAATCCATAGATATTGAACATTTCTTCACGTGTCGGAATCCCTGCTGTTAGTGCTGAAATTTAACCTATCAGAATTTGCATTTAAGACGACCATCAACAGTCTGTATTTAAATCCTCAGGGGGAGATAAGGTACCTGAACACCTGTGAATGCCTGGATTTATAGACTTTCAGCAGAATCTCTTTCTGCCCATATTGAATGTAAACATGAGCTGTATGGAGTGCCACTGAACACCTCACCTTTTTCAAAAAACAGCTTTCTTCTCTTGGCCTCCTTACCTGCATGGGAAGCTTTCAGGGGAACCTTGCCAATCATACTGTAAGCTAATAACATATTTTGGACAAAGAGCAACGCTAGCTAGGGGAAAGTAAAATGCAAAATAAAAAAAATACACATAATTAGTCTAGGATGTGATGTCATCAGTGATATGAAGCATTATTAAATATATTTGGCCCAGCTAATGAATTGCAGGCTAGTTTTGCAGACATAGATAATCTTTATATAACTAAATGGTTCACAAATCACTGGCATTAAATCTTAGATTTGACTGTCAATGAGTTTCCAGATGAAACAGATGGAAAGGATGTTGCAAGAAAATCAGCAGGATGACGTAACAGCCTGCTGTCTTGATTGTTTTTTAAGCAGAGTTTTGCAATTAGGCAAGAGGATGCCCTGTTACATGTAAACTTAGCGGGCAGAGTCAGTGGTTGAGAAATAGTATGTCCTATAAATGGAGGTTCAACCTACTGCATACAGATGGGCGAGAGCCCACACTCCCGCTCCCTCTCAAGATGAAATAGCAAAATTCAGACCACGCACATGGGGAGCTTCTCTGTGTGCCTGCAGTCTTAAGTACTTGCTTGACCCCGACTACCACATCTAATCACTGCTTCGCTGTGCAATACATTCTAGATGCATTGGTCCTCACAATAATGCTGTAAGGTGGAAAACGCTTTCATAGCGATTTCACAGATATTAAAGGGAGGCATCAAGAGATTAATCTACTTGCTGAAAGTCACAGACAAAACCTGTGGAATAGCAGGGAACTGAACACAGGTTTTTCACACTTCGGATCAAAGTCATAAGTTTGTACTTCTCTTCAGAGCTATGCGAAAGACATCTTGGCTGTAGCTGTTAAATTCTCTCCTTATCATAACAACTGATTTGTTTGTAGAAAGATGATGCATGTGTGCAAATGTGCCCATAAACTATGATGAGGTTATTTCATTTTCAATCAAAAATTCCAAACATTCCAGAGTTAAAAATAAAAGTTGCATTTAGCTCTACAGCGCATGTTTTTTGTTCCAGAAAAGGTTAGTACTGCTCTTGTTTCAAGAAACTAATAATTTTGGTTTTATCATTTGTATACAAGGTGTTTCTGAGGGTGTGTTTGGCCCCCGAACAGCCCTGGATCCAGCAGCAGTGCAACACATCCTTGCTGGCAAATGAATCTCTGCACATTTGGGAGCTACAGGCTTGAACGAAACATAAATCTCTTTCTGTGTGAGTGCCTGGACTCTTCTCCAGGTCTGTTACCATGCAGATAACAAGAGTGGTCACTGAATAGTACAGAAGAAAAGTTCGCATGGGGCTGGAATATGTCAAGCTTTACAATAAGACATAAGCTTTAAGAGATTTGTACTTCCAGTGCACTTGGACTCTTCTAGAAGCATCAGCCAAGGGACAAAGACAGCAAGGAAAAGATTCAGCAACTGCCTCCATGCTGCAGAAAGCCGCAAGGCTGGGTCGGCAGAAGTACACACATTATTCTGTATTAGAGCTACACAGGCTAACGATTTCCCAGAGCTTCAGCAGTTGGACACTACCAGTCCCGTGGCTGGAATGGCTGCTGTGTACCCGCTTCCTCCTCACTATGTCTTTTGTTCTTCTCAAGGAAGGATCCACACAAGCATGAAAGAGTGCAAATAACAGCTCGAAAGGAAACGCAGGAGTGAACCTCTGGTGATTCGCAGCTCTACCTTCCCGCTGTTACAGAGCATTCCTGAACAAGGATCCCAAGAAGAAAATACAACCATCTCTAACACAGGCAGTATTTTAAAACCTCACCACAATCCATGCACATTTCCAAAAAACCACAAATCTGCTTCACACTGACATACTTTTTTATTAAACCTAGCTGAAGCAAACTGGATGTGTTTCCTAGTATATACTATCTGACCAATGTCCCAGTACTACTTATTGCTTTTCAAGGCGCATTGTGGCTATTACGTCAAATGACTGCATTAGGCATTCTGAAGAGCTCTTTTCTTTCCACATCTGAAATTCCCTGTACAGGGCAGATCTTTGGAAAAGAGAACACCAGCAAGAAGTGAAATACTTGTCAGAGGGAAAAGAATCACACACTCACACTTTACTAAACCTGCTCTTATCAAGCAAACCTTCTTCTACAAAGAAATATTCACCGCTCTGTAAAAGGAAACACACTTATCAGACCAGTTCTGTTTGCAAAGGAAATGAAAAATGGTGAATGTTTATAACTTAGAGTGTTTCTAATGAGCTTAACTGCTGTGTTTTAGTCTTGGAGGAAGAGTAAAAATACTTAGAAAAGTAAGCAGTACAACAGAGATTATGAGATCTGCTAATACCCCTTGAACCACTTTGTACAAGTATGTATTCTTTCACCATCTTTGCCAGTCCTGTTTTATGGCATGTGGGATAACTGCAGTCTGGCACGGAAGGAACATGCCTTTTGCCAAATGCAAAAGTGAGCTACTAGTACCTGTCACCTCCCTGTGGGATTCAGTAAAACTCATGACTGAATCACCAGCCACTTGCTGCCAGCCTGCTCGCTACATTTAACTTTCCAGTGGGATTCTTGCATGACAATCTCTTGAAGGCAGCAAAGCATGTTCCTATTTTCTTGCTTCTGTGGCTAAAACACATGGGCTGTGTTGCAGGTAACAGCGCAGATGAATCAAAGTTTGAAACCAGTTAGAGACAGCAAGTTAGAACAAGAATCTGGGAGTGTAGCAATTTCATTAATCATCTTCATTATCTTGGCATACATCAGGAACTTATTAGCAAAAGTTAGGAGCTAAGCAAAGGGGTATGAAGACTAAAAAAACTGCAATTAAAAGAGGACAACACACACCCAAGGGAAGATCAAATAAACACTAATCTGTTAAAAAGGAAAGGAGAATACAGAATATTGGAAAATAGGTCCTTATCACTAGTATATACCACAGCCAGATCCTTCTGCCTCCACTGCACCCAAACAACTTTCACTGCTCCCCCATAAATGCAGAACTGGACTTGAGTACTTAGAGAATCGTGTACACCACAAATAGGCAGAGACTGACCATAAAGTAGGGTTGACCCTAAGCAAATAGTAAAAGACAAAGAGAGCAGCTGGGTCAACCTATAGAGGGCTCAGCATGAAGCCTGGGACCTCAGCACGTTTCCAGGTTGCCAACACATCCTTAAACACTTACTGGCCTCTACAATAAATGCACTTACAGACTGAAGGGAAAGTCCAGCCCATGCTGTCGGTCAGTATGAATGACAGCCGGAGATAGAGAGAAATCTCCAACAGGATTTTCTGGAAGAGAGGTTCCCTGACAAGCATTAGGAAAAAAAACCCAACTCTCATACAGTATGTAGAATTGTGCAAATTTGGACACACACAGAAAGCCAACTGGTTGGGGATTTTTGTTTTGTTTTTGTTTTTTTTTTTCAAGATGTAGCTTAAAACACTATTCTTGCTTAAATTTTACTAACTGAGAGAAAGTCACAGTACCAACCTGGTTTTAACACAGTGAAACCAAGGCCTGTCTGTTTACATGAAAACACAGAGACATGAAGGAACACCAAGCCATCGGGAGTCCCAAGGTACTACGATGGCAGACGCTGAACTCTGGGCAGGCCAGTTTGTTGTAGAAACACCAGATGCCAATTTTAGCTGAGCTACATTGGCACATGCTACAGTCTGACATCCCTAAATATTGCAAAAATTTCCTTTGAATGCCAAGTGACTGGTGTTGCAAGGACTTTTGAAAGCCCATAGCAAAAGAACCCTTATTTCCTTCAACATAACAGTACAACTGGAAAAGAGAGAGATGCCTCCCCTTGTGACATACTGAAGTAAAGATGGAAGGGGGATATTCCCAGCAACACAAGCTGAGACACAAGGCAATCTCATGTACTGGGATTTCAAGTGTAGGACATCTTGTCTTTCAGGAAATAACAGGCAGGGTTCCCGTTAACTTCAAAATGAGGAGAGCAGGCATCCCTCAGAACATGTTCCTTAACCATGACTAATGAAAATTTCACTTTCTAGAAAAAGCTTGAGAGAAGCAGTTGGGCTGTTTCTGATTAAGATGAAGTCAGACATCCAAAGAGAAAATAAAATAGCAGAGGACATCTAAATTGGCTTATACATAAAGACAATTAAAAGGAAAGACAACTCCCATTCTGCTTCCTCCTCCAAGTACCCAACAAGTGAGTGAAATGCTTAAACATTTCAGATCTAACCTCATATTTAAACTCATACCAGTTTACACCACCTTGGGGGTACATAAAATGGCCTAAATATAAGTATAAATAATTATGTGTAATCAAGAATTCAGGCTCCCTTTGCCTGAGGTGGAAAAAAACCCATCTTCATTCCAAATCCAAATTCATTTTGGAAATGAATTTTCATGACTGATCAGCATATCTGCTAATCAACATATCTACAGTCTAGCCCCACAGCATGAATGCCAAGAACAGACAGTACCGATGACAAAAGATGATACAATCTGCATGTTCATTGAATTTATCAGAGTTTGACAGATACCCTGTGCCCTGGGCAGATAATTAAATGTGATTGATTGGGGTTGAATGGACCAAGTGGAAATCCATTTCAAAAATCTGTTTTTTTTTCTCAAAAGCAATAGCTGACAGCAGCGACCAAGTCCCCAGCACATAATCCTTTCATCCACGGCAGAATTTCAAGGTCGTTCTGCTCAGTCGGAGAGCCACAGGAAGACCTGCTGTGCCTGTGTAACAGCAGGTCGTGACTGCAGACGTGAACGCTAAAGATGCAGTCTCAGAGCATCTTGCAGTGATGACAACAGTGCTCTCACCACCAACTTTGACCTCTGACAGATGTTGCCAAGACAAGGCCACCTGAGATACTCAGGACTTGGCTCCTGGAATCTCTTTACCTTACGTGTTGGAATAAAACCGAGGTAAGCTTCAGAACACAATAGGTAAGCAGTACAGACCTTCCCTGCTATCCAGCCCTGATCTCCTGCAAACACTGGTCTCAACTCTGTGCCAATAAGGTTCAGTTACTGCATTTTAAACTCCTGCCACACATCCTCCAGAGACTTTTAGCCTAAATCGTTGGCAGAGAAGCATTTATAATGAGATGATGGCTGTGAAGCAGGGCCTGGACATGCCTTAGTTTCCCCAACGTCATTAGGAGAGTGATACCCTGCAGCGGGTAGGCAGCCCTCATCTGTCAGAGCCCTGCACAAGCGATTCCTCCATCCATTAACTCACCTGAATTGAGAGCCCCCAAAATCACACAAGTGCTTTGTACAATTAGAAAGACAGCAAGGAAGCAGGCAGACAGATATTCGTAACATATTTCTGAATATAGTTAGAGCTTACAACCAAGGAACCATAAGAGAAGGTATCTCTAGCATAAACCTTAGCAATTTTGCATAAGCTTTTTGAAGCGTTAGCAGCTGAAACCTAGAAACTCTTAACTACAAAACGCAAGCCAAAAGCATCTGACTAGTTCTCACATGGACACCATCGATGATTAATTAGGATTTAGAATCTGGCCTTTGTCACTCCTTCCCAGTTTAACTACCTGCTCATTACAAAGGACTAGTTCACAACTAGAAGGTTCTTGTTAGCTTGTCCTTGACAAATCTCCCTTTGGGGTCTACCATTTTCTACACATTACTAAGGATGAAGAAAAGCTGGAGAGAGAATATATAGATGAACTTTTGTTTTGCTGCCTCTTGCTCCCCTTACTTTCTACAGCCTCATCAAAGGGGGTTTGGAAGGCAAAAGCCCAAACACGTGACAACATTTCAAGAGTAATCTAGTTAGTTACTGTAGGTCTGGATCCTTTGCATTCTTGGCATCCAGCATGTGCAACTGCATATACATGAAAACCAGCACAGAGAAACAGGGATTATTTTTCCCATGGCACTTCAAAAGAAGGTAAAGGTTGAATACTGCCTGGAAATTCACACTGGATGAACCCATCTGTCTGCAGTGTTCAGGCTGTAAACATCAGTGCTGCTGAGAAACAGGAAAATTATTATTTAAAGGAAGAAATAGCCCAAGTGTGGTGATTTGCTGCACTGTGCCTGGGTTTTCTTCCAGTACTAGCAGACTGCAGCAGTAAATGAACACTTACTAATTATTTAAATCTAGAAATGGGAAGGCAACATCTACTGGCCTAATTCCCATGTCTATCTACTCTGTGGAAATATTTTACTCTGAACTTCGACACCAGTAACTCTCACAACAAACTGAGTGCTAAGGTGCATGATCTTATGGGTGCTCAAATTTGGCTCTTACTACTTTACTTGTTATAGCAAGCATAGAGATGTGACAAACCTCCTTTCTGGCTCTTCATTCCCATCCACTGACCTCGGATCTTGTAACGCACTTGCTATGTAAAGTCATCCATTATTCAGTAACAAGGATTAGCTGCTACAGCTAAAACCTGTGGGCCCTGACATCAGACCCAAGTGCGAAGCCATTGAACTGGGAAACTAAAACTTTGTACTATAGTTTACAGTAGAGATAATTTAAGCAATCACTCTGTATTTGAAAAATCCTAAATAAACAGGAGGAACGGGTTCAGCATACCCACCTCGCTCCATATTGCTGGCCACTGTCACAGCTCTATCGGCACATCAAGGCAGCTGCACACACAGCCTTTAAACAGGTACTTCTGAGAAAGAAAAGCTCTCCCTCAGACAATCCTGGCCCTGGCACAGAATCCGCCGTTAGCTCTGCTAGCTGAGCACACTGCTGCTTATCCACTTGGCACAGCCAAAGGAAAGTGCACTTTATCCTGCATCCGTCAGCATCAGTGACAAGCAGATTCCACATAAGGGCATGAAACAGCACATATCAGAGACTAGGTATTCATAAGAAATGTGCAAGATTTAAACAAGAATTTCCATCTTTGCACTTCTGCCCTGGGAGAATGGACTTGAGATGCAGCTCAGGAAAAGGAGAGATTTTTCCAGAACTGCCAAAGAAGCTTCTACAGAGTGACAGCAAAGTTTCCTCTCTCTGCACAGTTCCTAACATACTTACAAGTGCTGTGAACAGTGCTGAGCCTTCTGCAGCTCACCTGTGCTCTCTTATTCATATCAGAAATCTCTGCGAAAAAAATGCAAGCTCCCGTCTTCCCAAAGGAAGAAGCCCAAATAGACTAGCAACACCTCAAGCTGAAGTGGAAGTTTTCAGAGACCAAGGTCACAGACAGACCGACCAGACTGCACAGCAAGTGCCTGGGCTCTGAAATGGTGCTTGGGTTCTGCTCCTGAGCTCTGCCACCAAACAAATGCCATGTCTGGAGCAACCCATTCAGCTGGGCTGTGCCTCAACCTGTCTTAACAGGTCTGACAGCACTGCTCTGAGAAGCAAATCCATGTTTGTTCTGAAGCCCTTAATACTGTCATACAGAAACCTGTTCTTTTTTAAACAGCAGATAATTACTAAGATACTACAAAAGCCAACAGTTACTTTTTTGGTGGCTCACGTCACCCTTTATACACACGCTAGGAAAAAAATAAAATACTGATTAAATTAATGTATTTGCAAAGGCATGCATGTTTGTAAATGCACACATATATATATGGACACTGCTGCCTGCCTTTCCTCTCAATTCCCAGGCAATTCCACAAGTTCTTAAACCCCTTTTGCTGAATCAGTTCAGACTATATATGGGCAGCCCATTTCTGGAGTAACAGATGCTCCTCATTTATCTCAACATCACGCCTAGAAATTGTCACAATCGGAGGCCAGAGTCCCTAATTTGGAGCGTTGCCTGTCGGAATAGGGATGGCCATGGAAGAAGCTTCAGAGCCACTCTGCCATTCAAAACAATGTAAACTATTAAAAAGGAAAAACAAAAAGAATCAAGCCAGAAATCACTGCTCACTAACACACACTGCAGGGAGAGGGCAAAGCTGCAATGACTTAGCAAGAGCTGAAATTCATGCAGAGGAAAAGAAGAACCAAAAATAATTTATTAGTGAATCAGAGACAAAGAAGGAAAGACAGTGAGCAATGGAAAGCACGTGGAGGAGCCCTATTGGAAAATAAATGCACACATTATCATGTATAGAAAATAGAAAAAGTGAGACTGAAATAGAGCCACTCCAAATATTTCTGTGAATAGAACCATTTTAGAATAATTTTCGTCATACTGAATCCACATGGTTCTTTTGGTATTTACTCTGTGTGACTCTTCTAGCACATAAGGTTATAAGTAGGAATGTTGTAAACAAGTGCATTTTAATCCTGTGTTACCATATACTCAAATAATTCACATGCAAAAGCATTTTCATTGAAATCCTAAGAGTTTAATTCATTCAATCCAAGAAGAGAAACAAAATCACACGTGTAAAGCAAAACAGCATATTATCAGAGTTCAAAATACAGTATTGCCAACTCCAGCCATTCAAATGCCAGCAATGAAAACCTCTGCTTTCCATTTTTCTCATGGAAGCTGATATTAATGAATTAAAAGGACAAACTCATCAAACAGTGAGGCACAGCCAAATTTGGCAGTGGCCAAAAAATTGCTTATCTTTTTCCAGCAATTGTAACAGCTGGTCTAATAAAAGGTATTACTTCTCCCAGCAAAATCGTCTATCACCCCACCTAGGTAGGTGGAGAAAGGAAGAACGAATTAGCCTGAAAGACGTGCTAGGAAGATCATCATTTGAAAAGGCAGACAAGTTTAGCAAAAGCTGGAACCCAGTTACTGAAAAACAAATGAAGATCTTAGATGAAACACTCCTTGAGACTGTCTGAGTCACTTCCCAGTAGCTGACCCCAGTGGTCTTCAGAGTATGTGGCAATATGAGGAACTGATGGCACATCATCTTTAAAATATGTCAATGGCACCTAGGCAGTAGAAACTGGAGACATTTTTGCAGCCATATGTCACATGTAATGAATGTAAAGAAAACCTTTTTTAAAAAAAGTTGCAGGTTCTCTTATGTGGGAATTGAAATGAAAACATTGATTTGCTTTGCAAGGAATCACTGAATTATGCACTACTCTCAAGATATCAAGGTGCAGCAATTAAAGGTTTCTAGACCTGCAGCAATTCCATCTTGGAAAGGTTTACATTAACTGAGAGCAGGTGCATTTCTCAGCCTATTCTAAAATGAAGAGCTGATACAAAGGTATGTAAAACACAGGCCCTTTTTGTGGGATAAAGTCTGATTAACAAAGACATGGAAAACAGCAAAGTTCAGTCTAAGATGCCTGCCAGGTCTGGCTCCTTTTGGAGTGCCTCCATCAGTCATGACCAGCCCACACCCCAGCTGAGTCTCTCTGGGGAGTCGCTCTCACCTCTTTGGGGCACATAAACCAACAGGAGCTGAATACAGCCAAAGCCCTCCTGTGCTCGTTGCCTGTGGAATCCCTTGAAAAAAAGCTGAATTTGTTTTAATTTTCTCAGATGATTTGGTTCCACATTTAACAGAAGTAGTGGAGACTTTAAAAAATGAAGTGAGTCATATACTGCGGGTTTTGTTTACTTCTGCATTTTTATATATAAATAGTAAAAAAAGCAATTTTTAGTATTTATTTCTCAACACCGATAAGGGAGTTACCATGGCTACCAGTCTCCAGTACCATGGTTTAAAAGGACAAAAAAAAGGAAACCTGGCTGAAGCTTGTAATAAACAGGTTGCTCTGCCCAATACTCACACCATGCATGTTATGATAGAAACAAGGGACTGAAATCAGTCAGGCTGGAAAAATACGACACCGAAAACAAAAACAAGGAAAAGGAGTTAAAAAGCTATGAGTGCCATGCACACAACTTCAGATTCAATATATTTTCAAGTACACAGAACATCTCAGTGGAACCTAGGCAGACCTACACTTAAAGCAAACCCTGTAGTAAAGTCCCTGAAACAAATTCAGACAGCTGCTTCACAAGGAGATTAATTCAGCTCCATGGGCAGTGCATGCAGGGTAGCCCAGTCCATGGGATGAATGTCCATTTTAAGGCTCAAGTACAAAGATTAAACACTGGCCCAGCTCCAGAGCATACCACAGACCAGCTGTGAATGACCCAGAAAATTGCTCATCATGTCCATCCCCTACTTTGTCCCCAAGTAAAAACACAGTTAAAAAAAATTTCCCAGCACTACAGGCATATGCTGGAAGTTCCTGCTTTTGATGTGCTCACATGCCCTGGCAATGAAGACAACAAGGGAGTGCACAGTAACACTGCTCATCCAGGCTGTGCCAGTTAGGATGCTGAATCGCAATGCAGCGCATTAATTAAAGGGCAGAGAATAATGTTACGTTTGTATTATGGGAACAAACTCCAACGAGAGAATGCTACTACTTTACTACTGGGTGAAGAAAAAAAAAAAAAAAAAAAATCAGTTTAACACTTTCATGCCAACACATGCACACATCACAGATGGTTTAGAAGAAGTATACAGCCATCTTCCCCCTCCAAACGCCTGAGGAGCCGAACTCAGGCCTTTCCACTTCAAAATCACAGCAGCTCCTCCAGTCTGCAGACCTATCCCATACACATCTCCACCTTGCCATGAGGTCCTGACAGCTCCTCCCACTGTGAGGCATCACACCAAGGCCAAGGGGCACCCAACACTTTCCAGTCCCCAAAGCCTTTGGTGGCAGCTCCAGTTGGTCCCTCTGGGTGCACATCAGCTGCTGTATTCATACATTAATATTTGTTAACAGGTCATTCACCTGCACAATGGGAGCAATGGCACTTTGGTGTACCTCCACTCAGAAGCTGAGCCAGCATCACTTGTGTCTACCAGAGTTTTTTCATCCTTCTGTTTTTATTACAGAAGAAAGTTCAATTGTCTCGGAGTCAAAAAAAATCTGATGCTTGATACACTTGATTTTCTGATATACCGAAGGCCTTTAAACAGATGTTTGAACTATTTTATTGATATGATACAAAGGACTCTTTGTATACCAGACTTCCCATTAAGAATAGGCAAAGATGTATTCTTGTATTTCAAAAGCTGAGCAAAGGAGGTGTTAAGTAAAGGCCTGAGAAGAATGTGTGAGCGTGATTCATTTTCTATCAATACACACACTGTTCACAAAAATATAGTCTCATTTAAACAGTGTAATATATTTGCAGGAGGAAAAAATTACCTGGCTGCACAGGATGATGCACTTTCCAATTTGTTGTCATATGAGTGAGCTGAGTGTAGTGATAATTTATTAAGAAAAAGATAATTTGTGTTTATATGATTGGGACTTTAATATTTAAATCATAAATAACTGTAAGCCTCAGTTTTTTTCAAAAGTATCTTTTTTCTTCCCCCTCCCTCAGGTCCTTTAATATCATCCTTACCACTACTGGTATCAACTATTTAGAATGCATTCGCCCATCAGGCGACAGGCCCCATTGTGTACATGTCTGAATGCTGCTCAGCAGCAGTGAGGAAGGCTCAGTCCTTTCATAGGATTTGCCTCCTAATTTGTCCAATTCTGAATTTTCTTGTTACTTTAAATCATATGAGCAAAGAACAAAAAGATGCTCCCTTGGCAATGCCAGCAGCATCAGCAAATTTTAACAATAGTTCGTTTGTGTGCTTTTCAACCTCATGATGGCCTCTGCGTGTTTGACTCAAGAGCCTGATATTTGTTGGAAATTCTGCACTGCCAGAAGTGTAATCTTTTTCAGAAAGAGTTAGGAGTATGAATTGTTTCCAAAAGCATCACAAATACATCTCTCTGAAAGACAAGGGGACAGGGTTTTTTATATGTTTAACATTTAAACAGTCCTAATCATACAAGCAAAAATTATCTTTCTGTCCCTCACTAATTTATTCCCACATGCCACTCAGCCACAGACCAATGAACTGCAGAAGTATTGCGTCCTATGCAATGAAGCAATTTTCCCTCCAGCTACTAAAGTAGCACCTTGCACAGGGACGTGACAGTTCAACGTGTGCATGTTATTTTAATGAAATATCATGATAGCTCGTTAAAGAAAGATGGCAATGAAACTGGATTCTCTCCTGTTCCCATGTATACAAATGAATGCTCACTTTCTTCCAGAAGGTACAAGCAGAGTTCAGCCGAGACAGATGTCTGCTGCATCAATTGTCCTAACAACCACCTCTGACAGCCAGCCTCCAGTATGAGGCTCTGATTACCACAGCTAGACCCAGCCTATGGGTCACCTGGGAATTATGATTAGACCATATACATTTTTCTTAGAAGGCAGAAAAACAGGATAGGATGAGTAAGTTTTGGCTCACTAGAAGCTTTTTTTTTTTTTTCCTTTCTTTCCTCAGGATGGAGATGCTCAAGTTTCTAATGAATAACACTTTGTAAATGGCTGAACATGGATGGAATAAGGCAAAGAGGGACAAAACCCAGCAAACAAGAAAAGTAATGCATGCTTGTAGACTACAATCTGCAATGCTTTCTGGAAAACGACATGGGGACTGACTTTAGCAGAATGGAACACACAGGAGAAGCACCTGAACAGCCCATAATTCAAGCAGAAAGGATGCAGAGGAGATGCGCAAACAGTCCACCTACAAGTTTTGAGAATACCAGTTCTGATAGTCAGCAACCTTGTTCTTCCAGTTACCTGTGCTGCTGTGGAGAGCTTCTTCAGGAAGGGCGCTAGCAGGAACAAGATCTTGCATTGTCAAGGCTGAAGACTGTGAGCTTACAGGGAACCACCCTCCTACGCTGCTCTCCCCCTGCAGATTTGCAGTCAGGCCAATGAGAAATCCGTGGTGAGGATACACTGCTCCTTTGTACCATGCCAGTGAGTCCCTCGGTTCTGCTTTTGGCCTTACCATTCAGCAGCCACCTCAGCTTAGGAATAAAATCGGAAGCGAGAAAGGACAGATCAAGCCCTTCACTTCTTGAGCCTGCATAAAACAGGGAAACCAATCTCTGCTGAAGCCCTGTGAGGCAAATCTCTGTAGGTCTTTGAGATTTTCCTTAGCTGAAGAAACTGCAGAGTTCAATTATCATCCTGTAAGCATCACAGGAGCTGAAGAGGACAAACATATATATCAGGTTTATTCCTTGCTATACTACCAACTTCATGTGTGACCTTAGCAACTCATCAGCCTCTCCTGAGCCTCATTTCCCAATTCACTTTTAAAAAGCCTGTGGTTTCTACACAGACAGGTAAGATCAAATGATCCAGATCTTTGCCATTATAAAGTTCCCCAACTCTGTTTTATATCAGCAAGGAATTTGGCTCAGCATTTCTGCTGGAATAGTTCATTGCTGTTGCAAACGAAATAGTGGAAAATAGAGAGGCTGAGAGATTAAGATGACCCTTAATTTAAAACCTACATGTTTAAATGCTAAAGGCCTGGAATGAGTGACACAATTAAACACTCTGGCCAAGGAGATGCCTAGGAAAAGTCTCCAGAACAGTAAGAAAATGGTTTGACAGGAAAAAATACCAGCAAAAGTGCCTGAGGCAAGTTGTGCCTTTTAGCAGTCCCTTGGTCATCTGTTTCCATACTGAACAGAACAAAGGAAAAGGTTAAAGGCAAAATAAGATCATAGTTATTCACAAGATTTACTGTAAAATATATAACTGAACAGAAGATAAATCATCATTATCATTATCACACAGATCAAGAAAAGCATTGAACAGCCTGCAGCAGGTTCACTCTGGAATACCTCACTCTGCCATGCCAAGGAGAATCACAAACCTCCTCCAGGTTCCTACCAAGGTGCAGCACATGCAGCTTCACAAAGAGAGGTTGGAGCAATTGGGTGAGGTGATCTTAAGCCAGATTGGCACTGCCCCATGGCTCCCCAAGGAAGCTGAGCAGAGAAAAACTCAACTGGCACCATGCATCTCTGCACTGCTATACTGGGAGAGATGGGTTTTGTCAGAGATTAAGTCCTCTTCAACAGGGTCAATTTTAAGTGTTGCCTCTTGCCTCCTGCCAGCCTTCTGGGTTTCTAGGGTCCTGTGAGCACCTGCCAGGTGAGGAGCAAATGTTCCTGTAGGCTCGTTTGTTCCTTAGGAATGGATGCTTCTAGCCCTTTCCCATATATTATTCTGGTCTAGCTCATCCAGAAATTGTAGGTTTGTATGAACCATTGCACTGATACTGTAGGACTTTACACACTGATTTAATGCAGCATCATCATTTAAAAAAAAAAAAAATGAGTAGTAGACTAGTATTTCATATCCATCCAGTTTTTCCCAAAATCAACCTAATGGTTCAATTACATTAATAATAAAAAAGAAAGAAGAGCTTGATATGTCACAGTACTCTGAAGGTTACATTTAGCTGCAAACAAAAAAGAAACCACTGTAGAAAATAATGCAGAGACCATGCAGGAAGGGGGAGAGCAAAGAAGACAACAAGAGGAGTAAATTTGCAGGGGTTTGGGTTTTTGTAACCTGTCATTTTCCAGTTAGACCAGACTGGGATGTAGAGCACACCAACCACCCACTTCAGGTGCAATCCAAACATTTGTGAAAGGATCTCTTTCTGGCTTTGTTTTGGACTGAACTTTCCCAATGCGTATACTCAATATGCCCTCCACTTTCCTGCTAAGAGGAGTCTGTTCCCTCCACTGAGGCAGATGTGACAGCTGGCTCCTAGAGTCTAGATCAGAAAGTAGAAAAAACCCAAATGATTGCACAATCTTGATGAACACACACACAAAAAAAGAGTTGCTTCACTGAATTCTTAAAAGTTGTCAACATTTTGCTTAGAAATTACATGCTTAAAAATGTAGCTAATTATTTTTCTATGCATAAATTAAAAAAAAAAACCAACCAAAAAACCACTACTTTGGTAAAATGAAGCACTTCAGGGATTTGTTCGTTTCAGTATAAAAAATATGGAGGGGAGTTGAATCCCAGCACATTTCTTTGCTTGCTTGTTTGAGCATTGAATTGACAAAAAACACCCAAACCAAAACAAACAAAAAAACCTCCACCAAACCAAAAAAGGGTCAAACCCCCAAACCTCTCCACATGGCTTAGGATGCAGAGTCAGGATATATATTAACCTCCACCAGCACATAACTGCACTGATTGAATAAAAGTGGCCTTCAGGATGAGTCTCAAGAAAAACTCTAGCTCACCACTCTGCCAAAATATTTTAAATTACTCATCATGGCACCTATGGCTCTCTGGTTTTCTTAGCTTTTTCTCACCACACAGCTATAAAAATGAAATGTCTACCCCATGGTTACAGATGTGAGGCACAGAAAGATTAAGCAACTTGCCTACCGTCACACAAGAGTTGTGCCACAGGATAAGAAACGTTCCCCAGGCCAAAGGGGTACTTGGCATAAGGCTCATATTTAGGAAGGAGCTGAGTTCCAGTTTCACACAGGCACTTAATAAAATAGAGAAAGTGTTCTTGAGAGGAGTGCCTTGGAAATAAAAAGTACTGTTGTTACTACCCAAGTCTTACATTTTTATTTATACTCAAGTGATCAAATTAACTGTGCTGTCTAATTGTATGGCATGTCTAATACATCTCACCTTATGAGTTCAATTCAAGATTGAAAATAAATGGATTTTTTAGAATATCCTGAATAAAGTTTTGGCAGTTGCTTCTGCAATAGGATCTTTCTAAATTAAATATGAATATCAATATGAATACCCAATTCAAAAAAGAAAGAAAACACTAAAAAAGTTATTATTAGGATTTGACTCTCTCAGTTTCTATCCTAATTACTGTGGAATCTCTAATTCATATTCTTTATTACAAAATGTTATCAAATTAAAAATGTATCTTCACTGTTAAAATCTGTACTTTGATGCAGCCCCACAAAAAGCAACCAGCATAATAAGAAGGGACATTGTGAATATTAACAGCCGCCTCCTCCTCCAAGTCATTAATTTTCACTGCCATGAGGAAGAATTCCTGAGAGCATCATTCTGGGTTAAGGCATATAGTTCATTGATTTATGTATAAACTCATTTAAAAGAAACTGAATCTACCTACATAAATAAAGGTTATAAAAAGTCAGTTCCAAAAGACTTTTTATTCTGTTAATCCAATAATGCATTTCCCTTTTATTTTTTTTGCCTTACTTGATACTTTTTACATCCATATTTTAAGGCTATTTTGTGACAAGTAAATCCAGGCAATAAATATTTTTGTTGAGTCTGATCTGTGAATTATCAAATCTAATGACACACTGACACAGCGTGTTCTTCCTGCCATGCAAAATTTATCATATGCAACTCTAGCACCTCTGAGCAGGACGAGTCCACCAATTTTGATTTACATGGCTTGAAAGGAAATGGACACATATTAAAGTTGCAAAGCTGCAATTCCGTTTTGTCTTCTGCTGGGCGTGTTTGATCAAATCAGAGCTTGCAAACCAAGCTCTCTACTGCGGTCCACGTTTCAGAGGGGAGAGAGTTGTTTTTGTGGGAATGATCTAGCTCGGGAAAAATGCCGAGGTTAGCACACCCTTGTGTAAAACACATTGTCGGCATTACTTGGCACTGCTGCCTGCAGGTCAAGCTTCTGCTCATGTCAGCAATCTTGGCAGGATGACGGAAAAAAAATGTACATCCCTCCCCTATGAAACCTCTCCTCCTCTCCTCGCCCTCTAGATATCAGCAGCAACACCACTATAGCTGGAGGTGCTGCTCACCTGGGCTAGAACATCATCTAACACTATTTTTAAGCATGGTTTTCCCACTAGGGAAATAGAAAGATTTATTCAGAGTTTCCTTGGCACCTTTCAAAAAGTGTAAGGGATGGAAGAGGAGAAGTAAAGAAATAAAGAGAAAGTACTACGAATCACAGGAAAAGCAAGGGCAGATGGAGACACGTTAAAATTGCTTGGTTAAGTGGATGATTAGAATTGAAAATAAATCATATTAGTATGCTGTGACCACAAGCAAATATGCTTTGATACACTAGCAGACATCACTTCAAATTCAGTGCATCTAAACGGTGACACACATTCACATGTTGCAACATCACCTCTTTCAAAGAGCATTAAGTATCCCCAGTGAGTGTGGCACCAGCTCCGAGAGAAACTGCTTTACAGAAGGTGAGGCTGACTTGGTGAGAGCAGGCACAGTGTCCCTGCCTCAGAGGGGATGGGAAAGACCAAAAAAAAACCTAAAAATAAAGGAAACTAAATAGGACTATGATTCAAGAAAGAAAACTGCTCTAGCAAACCACAAGGCTGTCTTGATGCTTTATGCTACAGTGAAGAAGTGTTAACACCAGAGAAAAACAGGATTCAGGTTCTCCTGCCCTGTAAACCCGACTCTCAAGCGAAAACAACATCTCTGATCATCAGCGGCACTGGGACCAGGCACACAGCTGAGTTCTCCTTCTATCCACGGGAGGGCAGAGCCGCTCACATGTTAGACATATGACACAACCACATTTTTACATAATTTTAAGCAAGTCTGTAACTCAGTACCAAATATCCTTTACACAGCTTCAAACAGCTTTGGTTAGAGAAAGCAAAACTCCTCTCTTTTTAAATAGATGTCAGACAGCTGGAGGAGCAAACACACAACTCTGTTCTTAGGAGAGATCTGCAAGAGAGAATTTAATTGAACTCTATAGCAGCTGCAGTCCCATAGCCAAGATTAGGAAATTCCAAGAACAGATGAGTGAGGTGGCAATGAGATGGCAGAAAGAGTATTTACCCAGGAGAAGAAAAGACTATTTACACAATGGTATTAGGGTTCTTCTTAAGCATAATCATAAAGGCTTTAGTAAAAAGAAAGGGCAAGTAAAGAACTTCCTAATCAAGATGACACACGATGACTAGGATTGCAGAAAATGTAACTTTGTTGTATTAGGAATTAAGTTACTGAGACTTCTTTGCATAGAGGTTGAACAATCAGTCCTCGCATACACAAATCTCCAAAATAATGATCTAATATAGCTAAAGCATTTTTATTTTAATTCTTCACTAAGTGCGCGTGTTGCTGTTTGAAAGAAATCATAGGCTAAACACAGATCTCAGCAAGCATCATGATTTCAGTTCATGTTATTCCTTACACTGATGGAATGGAGAGGACTGACTAAAAACCATGTGTACACTTCTGCTTCTCATACTTAAAAATAACACCTTGTACCTATTTTGACTTACAAGGATTTTGTGCTTTTTATTCCATATGGAGTAAAAAGGTTAAATTATTCATTCAAATTATCAGGTCCATCAGTTCCAACTCGGACAAGAAAATAAAGCAAAAGACACCATGCAGACCAGTGCACAAACACAGAGCATGAATCTTCTTCTAGGAAGAAAAAAAAAAAAAAGAGAGGGAAAAAAAAAAAAGAGAAGAATGTCCTTTTTATAGGGCAGTTACATTTGTTTATATTATTTTCATAAAGCAGATCCAAGTTCTGCATTTGGCACACATTATTCAGCAGGCAACAGAAGAATTAAATCAATATAGTTGGCAGCGTGGAGGCCCAAACAGCTGGCCAAAGTAGTTATGTGTGCAAACATGCAGCTGCGTGCATTGCTAATCCGTGCAAGCATGCAAATATGCATATATAGCAGAAAGGTTTAAAATAAGTCACGTCAGTTTATAATACCTCAGGTATCTGAACTGAACCGAATGCTCCACTGTGGAGTGTTTCAAGGAAGCCAAAGATTTACTTGGCAGCTCCATTTTCTCTTTGGGGCTCCCCACCTGCCAGGCCGCAAGGTTCTTTGTGCATTTTATCTGAACACAGATTTCTCTTTTACTCAAAAGTCAAAGGAAGCCGCCCAGGAGTTAGCACCTCCTGGAGCCAGGGCTGTTAAATGAGGTAACACCTCCCAGGTTTTGCTACATAGCAAGCAGAAGTAAAATAGAGCACAGGAAAGAATCTCCAGACTTCCTGACGGTCTCTCTCCTATGTTATGCAAGGACAGGTGGAGGAAGGAACCTCCTTGCTCAGATGTTCGCCTTGAAGGGCCAATCCCCACAATATTGCTGAAGGCTCTTTGCCTTTCCTTCAACACATCTACTGAAATGGTTATTTCACTGGTCCCTTCCCTGTTGTGCCTTCAACCTTTAGTTTTGGGAACAATTGAGAAGGCAGTGTGCCGAATGTCTACATCTGTGACCCTGCATGCTCCAGTGAAGACAGCACAGAAAGGCTGTTTCCAGGCTGAGCCCACTCTTGCTCAGCAGCTTCAAGAATGGAGCACTGAGGAGAGGGCAAAAGAGTGCACAAAATTCAACTGACCCCAGGCAGGCTTTGCTCCACCACCTCCTGAAATAAGAAACTCTATAACAGGAAAGCACCTGTAGCACTGAACACCACAGAGAAACCACCTAAATTATGCTCAGTGGGAATGAATGGGAAGTTGCTCACATCACATTTCTGCCACTGTACTGGAAAAGCAGATCAGAGCTACGGACTACTATGCTGGGAGTTAAATAGAAATAGGAAAGGGTGGAGGGAATCAAGAGCCAGTTTGCACTGACACTGAGATGCCGTGCTCTGGGACCTGTTTGGTAAGCCTAGCCCTGAAATGCACACCAGCCAGGTTCTCCTCAGGTCCCTGACACTGCTCAGATGGTCATTGCCAACTTCAGGCAAAAAGGGAGGGATGGCATCTTGTCTCTCCCGTACCAACTATTTGATATAACTCTCTGCCCTGTCAGCATAATAGTTCAGGACATCATTAAAAAAAAAAAATTACTAACGTTTAAGCAAGCCCTTCTCCCCTCCAAGCCTCAAGCCAACGGACAAGACAATGCATGGAGCCAGATGAAGTTAGCAATAGGCAATGCTAAACCACTCCTGAAGAAATCTGAGCTTAAGCCAATATCCACAGAAGTCACTGTGAAACGTTGTTCTTCAGTAGGTGTTGGATGGGAGCTATACAGTTCATCACTCATTACTACATTATATAGAGGGGGATAATAATTCCAAAACTAGGACCCTTGGGGATATGATGCTTTACATGGAGACAGAAGATTTAATGTTACAGGCATGATTTAACACTACTTTTACAGACAGGTGTTAACCAGGAGCAAACCTATTGAAGTCAGTGGACTTATGCCAGTGTAAAACCTGCACAACCAAGAGAAGAGACAGGATCAACATTAAATGGAGATAGCAGACGCAGGGATTTTGAGAACCGCCTGTGGAAAAATGTTCACACATACTTTGCACACATCATTGCTATGATTAATTTCTTGTGCATGCATGAAGTACTCAAAACGTGGGCTTGAACTTGCTAACTCCAGCAGTATGAGAATAGACTCACACAGCAGATCCTCAGCTGGAGTAAATCAACATAACTCTATTGAAACCAAAGGAGCTACATCAATTTATAGCACCAAAAGATCTGGTCTGGAGGCATTCAAAAACCGCATGAGGAAAACAAACCCACCAAAAAACAAAAACAAGAGGAAACACATTGTTGGGAATGTGCTTTTCTATCCTAAAAGGCAACTTTGGTTTTCTTTCCCTAAAGATGTACTTATTCATCCTACTCCTCCGGGAGTTGCTCACAAAGCTTTCTTACATTGCTGTCCATTTAGCATCAGGTTTCACTCCCACCAGCCATCCAGTTCAGGGGCTCCCTTGCTGATTAAGAGACTTACAGTAATTCAGTAACAGTCCAGATGCTAGACACTGCCTCTCTAGGTAGCTATTTGAGGCCTGGTAATTTGAAACCTTTTATTTAAACTCCCATCATCTTCCAAAATACAACTTTTGAGATCTAACTCACTATGCCTTCAAATTACTGAAAGCAGCAGGTGGGCTATAAGGAAGCAATTTGTTATAAACATGATGCTGCCTACATAATGGTAGCTGTTTAATCCCTGCAGTGGTTAATGGCCAGCATGCTGGAGAAGAGCACAGAACAATTTATGAATTCCAAATAAGTTTTTTGTAACAGAATTCTGGCATCCAAGAAGAGTAATGTGATATATGGAGCCGACTACTCTGATTATGCCTCAACCCTTCTTGTAGGGCCTGAAGGAAAGATTTTAGGCTGTTCATAACCTACAGTTGTTTAGCAGCCTAATCTGCAGATTGGAAACACCTTGAATCCCTGGGGTCAATTTAGCTTTTCATCCTTTCAGTGTACAATAGGGGTATTGAGATTGGGAGGCATTTCTGAGCATAAAAGCTCTGCAGACAGTACAGGAAGCACGTCTTGGATTAGATGATACAAATCAAGAGACTATGTTGCTTACAGATAGATACCCACAGCTTGGTGGCACACATGGGTGCTGCCCAAAACCCTGACACACACCCCCTGCTCTCCAAACAACTCTGAAAACTGTTTTCTCTTAATGTATTTGAATCTTCAGCATCTTTCCTGCAGTCTCTATATGTGGTGCTGGGCAGTGAAACATGCTCCTCTCCTCTTTGAGGAAAGGACATTTTTCAGATTTCACTAGTGATTCCAGGAGTCCCTCTGAATGCTCTCATCCCAGCAAACACACTGGTGACTGACCATGGCTCACTAAAAGGAAGAATTGTGAGGCAATTGAGACATGTCAGACCACAATGAACATTTCTAACTGCTGCCTTAAATTATTATAACAATGATAAATGCGTGCCGTGGCCAAAAACTCACAAATGCTTCCATTCCTAATACTTCAGACAGGTGTGAAAAGCAAACTGATTGCATCTTTGAGTCTGTGTGCTGCAACTGAAGATGGAAACAAAACAAACAGCCATCGATGTTATTTCATACAGCAAATCCAGTAGAAAAATAGCATTAATAGCCGACACCAGAAGTTTTGTTCTGTTTTGGGGGGTTTCAAGTAAACATCCCGAGCAATGAGTCTGAACTATACTGATAATGCATCACTGAAGATCGACACTGCGCAGAGGACAGCAGAGGCTCTATTTATGAATCCTGGATTCAGGACTGAACCAGTAATTTCCAGTGTGTACAGCAAAAAATCCAAATGCACAGAAGAGGAAACAACCCCACAAAGAGAACAAGGGAAAGCTTGAAAGTGATGTCCCTTCTAAACGAACTGGAAAGAAAATGCACTTACCGCTTTGACAGCAAATCACAAGGTAATTGTTTCTTCCTACAGACATTATTGTAACCTAGACGAAAATTGGTCATCATTAAACAAAGTTTACTCAGTGGCATTTTTACTGTTCTGCTGATGGGCCAGTTAAGAAAACACTGAATAAATTATGAAACAATAGAAGGAAGATGTCTCTTTATAAGCAGCGTTCGATATAACAATTTTAAAAGGCTATAACACAAGATTATTGAATTTGGCAGGGCTTATAAATCCTAACTCCCATTACTGTGCTGCAACTTAAAAAGTATTCTTCAATTTGTCACTGGAAATTTCAAGTTTAAGTGGTCCCAGTGCAAAACAATAACTTATTCCATGTTCAAATGTTTCCATGTACAGACCACAGGTCAAACATCTGGCTAAATGCAGGACTCCATACTGCAGCCTATCCTCTGCATGCAAGCACATGTGAGACATTGGTCTTTACATATCCAGCTGACCAAATACTCATCTCACTTGAGATCCCACTGGCAGTGGTGTTTTGTTGTTGGTTGATTGGTTTTGGTTTGGTTTGTGGTTTTGGTTTTTTTGTTAAGAATTCTGACCCTCTTGAACAGCTTTTAGCATGATTTGGTGTTGCACAAAACTCAAAAGGAGTGCCAGAGCATTTCAGTTCAGATGCCCCTGAGTACACCCAGCTGGTTTCATGGCAATTGAGTAACCAAAGGGCATTTTGGGAACCTTTAACTCTGGTGCAGAAACTGAAGCGCTTGCCTGCAGACTGTTTCTGGCATGCAATGATCTCATTTTGTGGAGTAATGCTCCCCAGTAGTTAACCTGGGCTCACAAGACCTTCCTCCTCCTCCAAAGATCTTGAGATCTTTAAAGCCCTGATTTGCAGCAGGGAACAGGTGAGACACAAAACGCATCTGGCCACAGGCAGAACTGTAGAACCAAGTCTGAAGGATTTCAAAGGCAGCTAGGTTCTTTCCCCCTTTCGCTACATAACAAGCATGCCAATATGAAGGTGCTCTAACCAGACAACTCTTTTCTAGACTACTGTCTTACAGGCATGTCCAGTTTATTAACAGCAGAACAGGACTGGATAATTTAACATTTATTTGGAAAGTAGTAAAAATTAAAAAAAAAAAAAGTCTTAACTAGTGGGAGCTGCTAGAAATGTAGCTGCTCCAAGCCTGAAATACCAAACTGTGACTAAGTAAATTATTCCAAAAAAGTAAATTATGCCAAAAAAGCCTGAAGCTTTCTACTTTGCTTTCATTCTATGGAGGATATATGGCTGTGCACAGACTTCAAATGAAAAAATACAAATATTTTGTAGTAACAAATTCACGTCACCCTTTTGTAGTTTTTTATTAATTTCTGCTTTGAATTTGCAGCTGAAAAGCTGAAATAATCTATGTTGCAATGAACACGCATAAGATCTTCCTATAGGACAAGATCACCTTGAAAAATACTTAACCAGGGAACGGCTTGAACAAAAGGCCAACAGGAGCTGATGAAAAAAGTCTGTACGCCTTCAACAGTTTCTGAATCAAGTCAATGAAAGTTGCAATTGTTTCCAGGTTTTCATATATATATATATATATATACACACACACACCCCCACACACACCCCCCTCTGCAGGAAAGACAAACTGCATTTTCACTGTGACAGCATGACTGATAAATAGCGACTTTTACAGGGACTAGGCTGCAACATCTATTTTTTAAATCTAAAAAATGCTTTCCAGATTTATACACTCTAGACCTACCTCGAATGAAATGCAGCACCATTTAAAAAGAGGGATGAGAATATCCATAGCACAGAGACAAATCTCTTCCTCCAGAGACACAAATAGTTAAATTAGAAGCCTGATGTTCATCACGTGTTTGTGTGAAAGCACACCAAGTGAAGTGACAAGCTCCAGGTTTCTAGCAGAAATCAGTGATGTTGTGATAGTTCTTTGGCTGTACTGGCTTCTGAACACTAGCCTGCATTTAAGAGCTTTCTTTCAATATAAGCAATAATATTTGGACAGCTCCAATAGAGCAGGATTTACCACTCTACTTCTACAGTCCCCCTCTCTAGAATGAGTGCTTTCAAACTACTAATGATTTTTTAAGCCTCCTTTTCTTGGTGAGGCACAGAGAGTAACAGCGTTGCCCAAAGTGAAGTGAAGGGAGAGGAAGGTGATACTCCTCCAGGTCACGCTGAAAACCCAAGACAGACTAAGAGCTCCTTTCAGATCATGATTCTGAGCTCCAGAAGCCAGGAGCTGCTGAAGCCAATGCAATTCTCTCTTCTGACTTTTAAGGGGCAATAGACCAGGACCTTTGGCCTTAACCCATGGGTTAATCCTTGGAACAAACCTGAAGATAAGTAACTGCAGAGCAACTATGCTTCTTACAAACCAACATATCACGACAACAGCCAAATTTGCTTCATGTGGACTGGGAACATGCAGTCTACTAAAAAGCACAATTCTCATTGTTATCACATCATTGAAACCCTTAGATATTTGAAAGTGTGGTCTGCTGCTTTGAAAAACCATCTCCCCATGCACATTTCATGTCACGTTCCTTTGTTATTATAGGGCCATGTGCTGCCCGGGATCCATAGGCTCTGTTGCTGTTTCAGTTTGCTAGACAAGACCTAAAAAAAAAAGGACACTGCGTCTCTGCTGTTTTCTCACCTAAAAGTGCCAATACTTTTTCTAATTCACGTAGACTGACAAGGATTGCAAGTTTTTGTATGAAAACAGATGAAATTATGGTACAGATTATAAAGAGGGAGATTTTGCTCTGAATTTTTATTTTGTTTATTTCAGAACAAATATTCTCTATAAAAAGCATTGAACTCCTACACATCTGAGAGTCCAGCTGTATTTTGGATTAAAGGTAATCACATTAGCACAGACACTGGCTGTATGCTAACAAAATCTTTTTATGAAATGTGCTCTAAATAACACATTCTGAGATGTCATTAGACTAAATGCAAACAGAACATGAGCCTTGACGTGCTCTACACATAAAAAGAAAGGATTCCTAGAAGTTGCACTTTATGGGACATATCACACACTGCTGACGCCGTTGGATGCTTTGCCAGAGCCAAGATTAATAGCCCATTTTAAAGCCTGAAAATGTTTAAGAACTGCTAGTGCTGATGGCTGAGCTCCCTCATGTTCCACTGAGATCAATGAAATTGAAAGCATCTGGCATCTTACATGATGGGTCAGCTTTGCTCTAGCTACCAAATCTTGATTAGTCCAAAATAGAAGAACTTTGAACACAGTCTTGGAAGAACACAGAGGAAAATGTGAGCTGTCATGGAAGAGGAGTAAATCTTGTCCCTGCCAGCCACAGTAAATCCTTCTCTCATCAGCTTCCCATTCCCTCCATGACCCCAAATGAAAAAAAAGAAGGTGATCTTAATAGACAAGAGTGGACCACCTGATAGGGTATTTCTGACCAGCTACCTACAGTCTCCTGGGAATTTCAACAAACATCATAAACAAAACCAGGTGGGAAACTGGTTTCATTTACTTTCATTTTACAGAGAAGTTCAGGCTGAAACTGAGTTGTTTACAAAACTACAGGACCTTGAGGGGCCAGGAGAGAAACTTATGTCAATCTGAAATCCACAGTCCACAGCTCACTAAAAGCAACAGTATATTTATGTTATGTGCCCAGAATTAGAAATAAATAAAGAAACTCTGTTAAGATGCAGAGGCAAAAATCCTAGTTTACACAGCTGCACCAATTCAAAGCATTTTATAAAACTATGCAGTGCCTGAAAAAGGTTGAATTGCAGCCTCCTATGAAAGGAAGTTTCACAGCAGTTTATAACAGGATGTGAGGGTCATCAATAGAGTTATAACTGCAAAATAATTTAAAAGTAGGTAGAAGTAAGAAGCTGGAGTTTAGCCTGAATAGAGGGATGCAACATGAGGTCTTTCAAGCTGACATGTCATTTAAAATTAATGTTTCATCTCAGTGAGAAGATGGAGAGTACCCATTTGCACTATGTGAAAAAGGGCTCAGATTTCAAACAGGAACATCAGCTACTAGTCATCCCAAGTACTCCTCCGAAATTTCTCACCAAGGCATCTCCTGAGGTACTGACACTGTGGGTAGGAAATACAAAAGGAAAGCTTTCATCTCCAGGGTTGTGCTTAAGATCCATCTGTGGCCATACTTACATTTGAGAACACCATCATCCCAGCTGGCCGTAGCTAAGATTACCAGCTACATGGTATTACAGGCCTCGCGGTACCCAAGGACAAGTTAAGGCTGTGACATGAACTCTTTCAACTGACTTATCCCTTTGCTTAAAGGTCAGTAGCTCTACAGCAAATACGCACCAACAGCTGAGTCAGGTGCATACTCATGCACAAGCAAAATTTCAGAAAGGAACATGTGAGGCTCTGTGGCTTCCCCATGTTTCTTGCTTATGAATGGGTGAATCTTAACTGCAGAGCATGACAATGAGCCTTAACTGCAGGGCAGAGACATCAGCATTTTCCCATTCTTCTGGGCATGACAGTAAGTGTGTGTCAAAGAGAAAATGGCAACACTTCCTTAATCAAAGCAAGGAGCAAGTTTTCACCAGCTGAAAACGCAGGTTAACACTTAACTCTGATGAAGCTGCTGTCAGACCAGTATGATTGAAAAAAGATTCACACCCTTGCAGAAGTAGACTAGAGAATGTCACTTAAGAGAAAAAATAGTTTGCCAGCACAAGCTGACCTGTGTGCAGCTCCTCTGACATTTTTCATGCAGATTTAGAAAATGCAATTTCATGAGAAAAATAAAAATTGCAATTTTGTAAGAGCTGAAAATTCAAAAGACCAGATCCCTTTTTATATAAAACAGCCCCTTTTCATCATTTAACTGAGCAAAGCAGCTTACAAATACATTAAACATAAATTTACTTTAATACCCTGTTAAGACTACTGGGGTGGTACAGCGCTCCACATAAAATTAGGCATTTGGGACTCTGCAACTTGCAGCGTGATTTGGTTCTGAATTATTAGCACAGAAAAGCAACACTCAATACCAAATAGCCTTCCACTGAGCTCTTCGCAAAGAGGCATAGTAATGCAGATCTCACCTATGCAGCTGCATATATTCGCCAATGTCTTTTGTGATATTTCAAGGAGAGGAGAAAACAGCCCAAGTGGGCAGGAAATGATCAGATTTCCACAGTCAAGAAGCGAGCCACTGTGTCCAAAACTACTGCTGTTAATGGACTAAGGTAATGTTGGGCTCAGGTTGCCCCGTATCAGGCAACACAGGGATGAATGTGGCAGTGTTTGCCCAAACAGCACTGCCACCCACCCCCCCCCCATTGCACTACTCTTTACACAACTCCATTGCTATTTCTCCTTTCATGGCAACGAATAAATCTCCAAGTTTCAGTCACAGGAAAGGTTCTCCCAAAAGATCATATGAGTGTATCAATTCCAAATGTTTGCAGGTCACATAACAGAAAAGAATAGAAAAAAATAGAAAGATTAACATAAGAGTCAAGAAAAAAGTACAGAGAACTGATCAATATGTAACCGGCATGCCCCAGTGCTTGAGGCCTTCCCCCAGCACCACTAAGTTCCAGCTAGTTACTTCAGTGTCAACTTGATAGTCATGCAGCTGTCTAGTATGGAGGAATTTACTGTGACCTTGGCCACCCTCCACAGCCCCAGCTTTGCCAAAAGCTACCTTCCTCAATCACGTAGCACCTCCCAGACAGATTACCTACAGATGTCTATGATGTCTCTCACTTCCCTAAAGCTGAAAACAGATGTAAGTCACAGGAAGCTGACAGAAAATAATAATATAAAAAACCTAACCAATTTGCACCAATATTCAAGAGGAACACATGGAGCTGAAAGCACCAGGTAAATTCTTGCACTTTGTAGATTTTTCAAGATTAGGACAGGGCCAAGAGCAATAGATTGAGGGCTGTGTTGGAAGAAATGCAGATGGATTCTCTTGTACTAATATGCTGATGTTGATCTCTGCTTTGGTGTGAGTGTTCTGAAATGAGATATAAAATAAACTTCAGGAAGATTGTGTGGCTTCCCTGTGCCTCAGTTCTCTGTCTACAGTTCCCTAACCAGCAGGGTATGATGAACATGCTAAAAGTCACAAAGCATTTCTATCCTACAGCAGGATCCATGCAGGGGTTCCACAACTCTTGTACAAACTACACTTAGCAGCTCCCTTCTCAGATATTTTTAATAGATATGCAAAAGGCTCATGCAGTTCCCAGGGAGTACTGTGATAATTTTCAGCTATGAAGAATAACCAATTATTTCCTGAAAAGTACTCAGGGTGCGTGCTTAGATCTTAACTTGAAAAATAACAGATTTTTCAGCTAAAATATGACAGTACCACAATAATTTTGACAATTTATGCCAGCTGAAGTTGTAACCTTGGACAGTGTCTTTTTATTTGTCCTGGTATTTGGATTATGCATCTACTGCTATTAAAAAAAAGGACACTTTGGAAATCTTACTTAAAAAAACGCAATTATCTCAGAACAAATTTAGTTTAGAGAAGAAAAATTAATTTACTAACAGCTGAAACCAAAGCCAGATTTGTGAAGTAATATTAGCATCAGACACAGCACTTAAATGACCTACACTGATTGACACAGCAGAACTAATACCAGTGGTCATTACAAGAGGAGCAATCATAAATTTGCAGAGGCATCTTCAACTCAGGCAGATGAGTTGTCCCTGTTACATTCTGAACATTAACCATTTTACCTTCATAATGAAGGGCAGTAGTTCAGCACTCAAGGTAAGAAGAAAACACCCACACATTCACTAACAGCATAGTTTGTATCTTCTTAGCACATCTCACATCTATTTGTCAACTCATTCCTTTTTGCTTGGAGACCTCCAAAGATCTTAATGCAGGCATTCGAAGGAAATTTTGATCTGTTCCCCTGTGTCTCTCCCTTTCTTTGTGTTCACAAAGAGGACAGATCAACTATTTGTATTAGGGAGATATTTGTGGCCCATGATTCAAGCCACACCTCAAGTAAGGCTTCAATCCATTAGATCTGGAAATAACCACAGTTCTCATGCTCTGGCTAGAAAGTAATTTTTCAGCAGAGTCCAACGTGCATTTTTGAGAACAAAGCATTTGTTTCATTTGCAACATGCCTGCTTTTTTCATGTTTCATTTGCAATATGCACACAGAGAAAAACTAGTAAACCAAGACTGAACATAACAAACCTGTAAAATTTACAAGTTTATAAGGTATACGAGGCAGGTTTAACCTTTCTGCAGTCAGTATCTATACATGCATGCAACAGACACTTTGCAGTCCACATTCTCATGATGGTCCAGTTATTAGGTTAATTTACTGATACAGTTTTGCATCATTATAAAAATACATCACATTATTCACAAGATGTAAAAATAAAAAGAACAAAAGCCAATCGCACCCCCTCTGTCATGGGTAACATGCTTTTGTTGGAATCCACTGAGTACTAACCACAAAACAAAACTGCAACAAGGATGACACTTGTGGGAAACTGAAAAAGGCCAGTACACAGAATAACACACAGAGGTATGGGTCTCACTGCTGCAAACTCATTGCCATGATCAGGTGACAATAAGGTGCTTAGTTATGTGTTTTCTAGTTTGTCATTCCTAGTTTTCCAGAAGTTTCTTGCCTTGGGACTCCAAGCACCGGTTTTTCTAATATGCATTCTCAGTTTTGTTCATTCAATGAAAAACCGTTGTGTTTGTGGTAGGCCACAGTCACACAAGGACAGTTATGTTTCACAGAATCTCCTGACCATCGGAAACAAATTCAGTACAATCCCCCCTGAAGTGGTAATGGATAGAAACACTGCAGGTCTGAAACACAGTGGCTTGCCCCAAACTTGGAATTTTTATTCCAAACAGGATCTCCAACAACTCAATTAAAACACTCCAAATATATTGAAAATTTTAGTTACAGGATAAGACATCTTCTTGTTAAAGTCAGAAGAAAGTGAAAGCTCTTTCAGACAGTTTTTCCTAAGGGTTTCTCCCTCCCTCCAAGTGACCCTTCTGTATTTCCTGGAGAATCAATTTTTACTGTTATAACATCTACAGTCCTCCAGTTCCCACTTCCACTTGAGTCAGCTGCTGATACATTCCCAAAGATTTGCAAGTGCAGGCATTTTTGTCCGATTAAAAAAAAAAATAAAAAAATCAGGGAGTTTTGTTGTCTGGAGGCAATCCTGTAGGCTGCAGCACACAAAGAACAGACTAAGATCACTATCTAAAAAAGGCAAGTAGCCAAGTAACATACATTGGTCCCACAAATCAGCCCAAAAGGCTGCAAACTTTGGTTGTTTTTTTTTTTTAACTATTCACTAGGCCTGCACATATGGTAATTTGGTGAAGTTGTCAGAGGGATCTCAAACCAGACATTTATTCACAATGTGGAGCCACATAGATCAGAGGTAGAGTATGCAGTGAAGACTCACACTTACTACAATGATAAACATCTCCGAAAAATCTTCATGAGTCACTCAGACACTCCTTATTCTTAATCCAGAAGTTGCATTCTTAAAAGTCAATATAACCTTAAAAACCCTGACATGATCATTCTTCACAGTGTCTCTGAAAGGATTTATCTATCTTTCTGCACATACTGTCCTGAAACTTCAGTCTGACGCTGAATGTACATGAACTTGAAAAAGTTATGAGATACGTAATTTTATATGAAAAGCAACCCTTCCTAGTCAGTCTCATAAGATGTTACTTGTAATGCTTTGCATCTAATGAAAAATTAACAATACAGAGGAAAAAAAACCAGCTAGCTCCAAGCCAGGTTCTCTGCTGAGTTTAGCTTGCATTGATCCCCCAGAGAGAGCTCTTTACATTACAGGTTCCTCAAAATGCATGATCTGTAGCTAGGGTCTACTATGCTGTATTCTGACAACCTCTGACACAAACGAATCTTACAGCTGAAACACAGAACAGATTGAGAAGGGAAAGCATCATAGAGAGAGATTTTTGCAGTGCTCAGAGCAACCCAGTAGCACTGCGGGAACAAGATAAAGAGATCAGAGTGCAGCTCCATTCATTACTCAGGGAAGCCCAGACAGAAAGTTGTGCTGCTTGGACCTTCCCTCCATCCCAGGACAGAAGACGACCTCAACAGTACTGCCAGCTTCCCCCTGAAACTCAAATTGGTTAGAAAAAAACCCCGTAATGTTTAAATTTTGCCAAAAATGCCATATAAATGGCCTTTGACAAAGAGCTAAGTGGGTCAATTTTGGTATTATAAGAACAGCATTTAGTTCTCTGTCCGTTGTGGATTGGCCACAGTAGATTATCCTCCTGACACTTGTTCCCTTTGACTGCCTTTTTGTCTTGCCCACAGTGCTGGAGCTGCACTCATCCTTCCCTCCTCTGCTCCACTTTGCTGCTCTCTACCCAAGATAACACACGGTTATAAAACAAAATAGTGCCACTAAATCACATTTCCAACACTTGCATCATTCACTGTACTTGCATGTAACATCTTTTTCTCCCAGACTAAATCAGTTGTGTCTGTTTTGGAGAGGTCTGCTCCTTAATATTTACACTCCTACAGCACTGACAAGAGCTTTATCCTTGTCAGTTCCTAGGCTCTAGCATAACAGAGGTAACAAATCTATTGAGGAGACCAACTCACCATGGTCAAAATTTCAAAAAGTTCGCATCACATGATGACCCAAAGGGCTATTAAGGCACCACGTGGCAATATCCATGTGCTCAGCACCTTTCTAGACCAGACTCAAATCCATTCAGCTTAGCAAAACTCTTTTCATTCAACTGGAAATAAAGATGACTCACTGTCACCAAAGTAGTAGCAGAGAACAATCAAGAAGATTTAGTGCTTTGACTGGTATATCTCCTAGAGATGGTGCAAGGCTAACCAGACAATCCAAAACTCACATGCAACACCCCAGCTACGTGTTTAAGGCCTCTGTGAGTCTTCAATAAATCTGTCCTGAAGTTCTGGCAGGAAGTTATCTCACACCAGAGGTGTTAGGAGGGAACAAGCATAGCTTCAGAAAATAAATCATTACTGAGCTGGTGTGTATTGTTATGCAACTCAAGAGCATGTAGTGTACCTGGCATCCAGTGACACCTTGGAACGAGATGAAAGACATTTGCTAGCACACCAAACAACCACCACTCATTAAAGTGAGCTTCCTTCCTTCTACTATCCCCTTCCCTTACGGGATGAACAATTTCTACTTTTCTTGACATGACACAAAGTACTAAAAGTGAAAAGTTCTCTCCCATTCTCTTTGCTGCCGATGCACAGCAATGGTTTATGTCAACAGCCATTAGCTGACAAGTTGCCTAAAGGTTTAAACCCACAGATACAGTATGCAAACTGAAAAGACATATCCTTGCATCTTCAGTCATGCACACATCAGAAGGGGCAGTGGCACACTGTTAAGATCAGCCCGATCCTGGGATTTTCCACAAGGGTTGGTTTACTCACTCAGACTCTGCTTTCATAAAGCCCCCTGCGGACATGATACAGTAACTGCTCAAACACATAAAAATACTTAATTCCTCCAGCCAAGTTTCTCTATGAGATGATCTGATGCAGAACAGAACAGCTCAGGAGTTCATCCCTACAGAGTAAACTGTAGCCAATACAAATTCTAACACACTTCTCTCTCCCCACTTAACACTCTAGGGGGGGGGGGGGGGGGCGGGGCAGGGAAGGTTTAAAGGTAAGGTTTGTTTTAGTCAAGGTTAGAGAGGAAAGACACTACTGTGCTGGGACGAACGACTGAAAACTGAACTCAGTTATCCCCACTCCATGTATCACTGAGAAAGTTATTCCTGGTCTCTGTGCCTTAGCTGCCAATCTGTAAAACAGAGTAAGACTTACTGTTTTTCCCACCTCTTGTCCACCTTGTCTTTTAGACTGTAGTTCTGCAGAGTGAACTTTCATTTATGTGAGCTAAGAAACAAAACAAAAATAACAAAAAACCCCAAACAACTCTCCCTCACCCACTTTTTCCATTTCTGGCCTTTTTTATTTTTAAAGTATGTTTTGAATGTGGCATTTCCATGGAGATACTGTCCAGATGTCACCCACACAGAGCACTGGCAAGATCCCAGGAAGATGCAGCGCTGATTAACAGCTGAGCAATACATTTCTTCAGAAGGAATAATGCTGCACTGCTGCTTTACTGCAGCTACTGCCTGTTCCCCCCAGCCTGTCCTGCTCCTTTGACTTCTGTTGGGGCAAAGAAAGGAAAAGATCACTTCTCCATGATGAACATCAGTCACAGAGACTGCAGCAGGCAGGCTGAAGGTGACAGTTTTCTACGATCGCTACTTCACAGAACACTAGCAATTCAGAACCAGAAGCTATGGCAAATGCCATGCTACTGTGTTTCCATCACACCAATGCTCTTCTTTGATCTCAGTATTTATTTTCATTGTATATGCAGAGCACTCATCTTTAGAAAACAAGAAGTTAATTCATAAGCAGTTTCAAAGCTACAAACATCTCCAATATGCTGCTTTCCCTTTGTCTGCAACTTTGCCAGCGATCTGAAGGCCAAGCTGGATAATACCATTAACAGGAATAATCAGTGGTTTAAAAGCCAAGGATCTCAAGGTACTTTCACAGAAAATAAATTAATAACATCTATAGGAGATAAGTGTAATTATTAGAGCATATTTTACAGTGGGGTAAAAATTAGTATAGGTTAAACTGAATTACCAAGAACATTACTAGGGCAAGCCAGAAATATAATGAAAATATGATTCTCAGTTCCCAGCACTGTCTGGGCTGGTGCTGCTTCCCCTTTTGTACAATTACTACAGAATTTTGCTCATCTTCACTGCTGCAGAAACTGAGGAGAGCTGCTCAGAAGCAGAGTTCATCACAGATAAACAGAAAGGCATTTCTAGTGAAAATACAAACAAAAAAATGCCCTTTGGCAGAAGAGATATTTTCATTTGGAGACGATGCCAGTGTATCTTACGGCAGCTGTAGCCAGGGCCCATGAGAGCTGACAATCTGCTACTGAATGGCTGCGTTCTTACCCTGACACAGTTTTAACTTCTTAGGCAGGCAGGACCAGAGCCTTCAGAAATGGGAGACAGTATGCAAACAGGCATACTAGGGAGCCCAGTCCCAGAGAATATAACATGAAGTGCCTTGGAAGCAACTTGACATTTCCTAAAGGAAGCACACTCCATTTCTGAAAGAAATTTCAGATCTCAGAAATGAGGATTTTTTTAAAAAAAAACAGATAAAACTTTTGGCAGAAAGACATTATTTTCACTCCCCCAAAAAGACAATGATTGTAACAACATATAGCTTTATTTCCCTGAGAGTTTTGTTTTGACCAACAGTACTTCTGAGCATTTAAACTGATGCTTGGGAACACAAATGGAAGCTCTACACCTTAAAAAAAGCCATCATTTTTATGCAACGCATGAGGATAACACAGCCACTATGATGAACTATTTTTCTCCTTCAGCCCTTCCAGTACTCTAGATCTTTTTGCCTGTTGTGTCCACGTCCTGCATTCTGTTTCACATCTAAACTAAACCCTAGGCACAACAACAGCACAATGAAGCCTTGATCGTGTGCTCTACTGTAAATATATCAGATAGGATGAGATCTTCCCATTTGCCCTCTATAAGCTCTGGATCAAGTCCAGGATGGAGAGAAGTTTATTAATGCACACACATTCTTAGTGGCCTTTGAGCTCTTTGGCAAAAATTGTTTTACATAGGCCCCTGCAGAGACTGAATGAGCAGTATTCAAATATTTACATCGAACAGAGTTAATTACACTTCAAGACATTAGTAAGATTTACTTTGCTGCAACCTCAGCAACATACTACGGCAAACCAGCAACATAAACTATTTTCCGCAATCGAGGCAGGCAGCTTTCCATCTGGGTTTCAGCTAAGGCAGGAATGTTTCTGTCGACAATAGAACCTCACTAATCAGCACTTCACTAATCCACACATTTTATTAACTTCGCCAAAAAACTCACAGCCTCTCCCTGCCCCTCAGCAAAGATTTAATAGCAGAGACCTCAAGCAAGGTCTTTCATTACCAAAACACATTTTTTAGTCAAATGGTACGTGCATTTGAGTCAGTCATTACAAAGCAGTTTGATAAATAATTTGAGCAAAACTAGCATTGTCAAAGACAGAGCCAATTCTCTTGCATATCTGGAGAAGAAAACCCAAGGCAACTTGAAGTTGAATCTACAAAAGAACATTTTATCAAAAAACACTTAATCCTTAGTATCTCTCAAGATTTGGACTTTTATGAACAAAATAACATTCACAAATGAAATTTACTTCTTTCAAAGTTAACACTACATTTGTCCACTTACTTGTTGGCTTACAAATTCAGTAACTTCCAAAGAAGTCTCCCTCCAGCCACTTTTGACACTTCATTCTTCCTTTCATATAGTCGTCTGCATCTTTTAAATGTAAGCCAATGAAAAAGCAAAGCCAACAACAACATTTAACTATACACTGGAATGAAAAGCTCCGTCGATCCCAGTGTCTTAGCTCTGTGTTTAGCAACTCTTCATATCTCTCTGCCCCAACAATTAGCACTTACAAGTCTGTGGCTATGGCAGCTTTATTTTTCAAGCCCATCAGGTATGCACATGCCATTCTTAAAAATGAAACTAAATGACAGGACACCATTCATTAGTCTTCCACTTCCACGGGCATCTTTTTAAAAGTGAGAAGACTTGCTGGGGGTTTTTCTTCCCCATCAATTATGCTTGCTATTGATATAGAATACGAATACTACAATGTACAAATTACATACATGCACTTATAGAGAAACATAAGGGAAATTCCCATACAGAAAACCAGTAAATTGGATGGCATTTATATTGATCCATTTCTACATTTTTGTATGAAATATTTAAGACCACACAGAAAAGAATGCCATTTAAATTCTAGAAATGTTATTATAACTACTGTTGACTATTTAGTTGCAATTTTTGTTAAGACTCAAGCAATTCATTTTAGAAGCACGGATAAGTGCATGCAAAGATCATAGTTTCCATTATTTTCTTCATTCCAGAAAACTTATTATAAAAACTACCTTCAGCTGTAAGGAAACAGACAGGAAAAAAAACCCCAACAACAAATCAACCTACAAAACACACAACCAGCAATACAGAACTTCTTATTTAGTATTACTGTGTTCGGTAGTGGAGGGAGAAATTAATTTGTTTTAATGTATATATTTTAAAACAGTGTAGTGCTAAATATTTCTTCACTGGGTTTAGTTAAGAACCTTATGAACAGTGATGTACTAGGGCTCCTCCATGTGCAATGACCAGCACAAAATAAAGTGAATGGATCCAGCCATCAATGATTTCCGAGACTGTCTTTTCAGATCATCAGCTTCAATTGGAAAGCTATACATACCGAAATCTGTACATTCAGCCCAATAACTCGTGAATGTCTGTTTTTCAGCGCAAAGGCATTCAAAGCCCCACAATTTATACCTTTGCATGGGGTCTCAACAAACTGGCCAAGCACTGAATTTGCACAAAGATGACAGGCAGAACAAAGGAATACACGAAAAGCAGCTTATTCTCTCACATGAATTAAACCAATGGATCACAGGCCAGGTTTGTCCAAAATACAGTTGGGCACCTCTTTAAAAATTCACCTGCTCAAGAGATTTTGTTCCCCATGCAATGCTCCAACTGCCCTGCCAGTCACTCAGAGGGACTGTGAATGCCTGAACCCACAGGAATTCTGCCAAGTCCACTTAGGCTATGATCAGATTTGCATCTTACCAAAGCCACCTCTCCCCCAGCTCCCCTGGTGTATAAGTGTAAGCATTCACAGATTCTCCTTAGAGTGCCAGATCCCAGTTCTAGGCAAAGATACAATATAGAGCCCATATACTCTCCTTGTGAGCCAAGGAAAAACAGAAGGGAAATCCCAGGAAGGGGAGGAGGGGAGGAAGCTGTGGTCTCACATGTTCAGTCCAAAAGCTACAAACATCCCTGCTTCACATAACATCCCCTGCATTGCCAAAGCCCAGAAGAGCACAGAATGAGGGCGCTTTAACACAAGCTCATTTAGAGAGCACATCTTTCAATTAGCATCCAGTGGTCAGAGTAGATGTGCATAGATACTGCCAGAGAACGAGACATCAGTTTGACCATCCCCATTCAGGTCTGAGCTCTTCACAATCTTACTTCCTCAATCTAGCAAAGTTCAGATAGATACATCAAAAGCATGGTTACTCCAGAGCTCTGAGCCCTGACAGCATTCCTAGTTGCAGATGCGTTGTGCTGGATTTACAGCAAGTAGAGCCACAAGCCTCAGGAATAAAATGGTTTATGTCTGTTAATGATCTAATTCAGTTTATTACACAGATCTTTACACTTAAAATTAAATTCAGCTCTTAAAGTAAAGAAGCATACAAGAAACCCTGATGAACCATAACTTTAAGTGAGACCAATAAAAGTAATCCTTGTACCAAGCAGTAACACTGTTGTTTGACTGCATGTTCACCCACTATCATCATTTATTCTCCAAGTCAGGATTTCGGTTCAATCCTTGCAATTAGCTCAGTAGGTCAAAATTGGAAAATACCATGTTGCATTTGAAGAGCCAAACGCTGCTTCTGTCCTTGAGAGTTAAAGCAACGTTGAGATGTTCAGGCTTTCTAATCCAATAGTCCCCTTCGCTTCTACTTGAAAACATTGGAAAGACAGGTTCTGTGCATCACTAGTGGAAAGATCCAGACACCCACTTACTTATATATCATTCTCAGCTTCCCACTAATGTTTATTGGAGGATATTTTGATTTATTCAAATAAATGCCCTGCAAAACACCCACCTCACCAGAACAGACCAAGATACTGCGGCAGGCTTTGACTTTGCACATCACCAGTTACCCCCAAAGCCTGTGTTGTCTTAATTTTGGAAAACTACACTGCTCATTGCCTCTTTATTTGAGCTGTATTTAATAATAACATACATTTTGAGCTTCCATAGCACATACTGCTGACGGGTAAAAAATTAGCTCACACACAACTCTACTGCATGAGATGGAGATTTTGTCAGGATCCCAGTGAAAGGAGTCCAGAGAAATTAAAAGATGTGTCCCATATGCACAAAGCTACATGGCATAATTAGGAACTGAACAAGAGAATAACTCATCCTCCTGCTTTAAACTTAAGCCTACCTATCTCTTTTAAAAAGGCAGATGTACTCCCCTCACAGGCCCATGAGGAGCAGAGCACACTTGGTAGCAATCCTTCTCAAGCTCTGAACCTGCAAGAAATCCCTTCTTGAAGAGTTGGTTAAATGGCTTCTGAGTTCAGGTCATCTGATCTACCCTGACATGTGGGCTTCTCTCCACTTCCTCCCTGCTGGGTTAAACTCCGCTTTGCATTCTTGCATCTACCTTGTCACAAACACCCACCGCCAACTAAACTCTGTCTTTTAAGCAGCATAGAAACTTTCAACAGACCACTCTGACGTCAATGAATGAGGGAAGCCTTCCATGATCTGTGAAATCACAGGGGTTAATATCAAATTGGAACCTTAGCTGAGCATAAGGGACAGATGCGACAAAGCCTCCTCTCCTAAGGCAACCTGCTTTGCATCCAATAGAACAGGAGAAATATACCCTGCACTGTTTTATATCTGGAAATGCATCTCTGGCAAGACTATTTCAATCAACCTCGGTACACATGACATGATGCATATGGCAGAGACCTCCTCTACCAAAGAAGCATATAGCAGCCCAGTGTAAATGATATTACGGAGAAGATTAAAACAAAAATATATCTACAGATTATTTCTTACTTGAAACAGCCAACCAATGGATCTGAGAAACTTGCAAGCTCCATTTTCCTTCTGAAAAAGCTCATAAAACCATCTTTCCCACTTTATGGATTATACCCCATTTGTTTTCACTACTCCAAATTACACTGTAAGATTTCAGTTAAATTTAGGCAGAGGCAGGATGCCAATGCCATATTCTGTGTTCCGGCAAGCATGCTGTAAGCATGCAAACACCCACCTGTAAACATGCACAGGATTTACATAAACATACATACATATACAAATTCACTTCATAAACAGAGGCAGACCACACCTCAATCTTCCAGTCTGCGCAGAGATCCAACTCCTACACCACTGGCAATTTCTAGATATGTTCAAACTTGAAGTCAATCCTGGGCGTGCTTTGACCTCTAAATTTCTGGGCCTAAGACAGATCTGAACTTGCACAGAAAGGTTTCACAGATACCTCCTCAATATCCAAATCAGACCTTATATTTGAAGGAACAGATTTGTCGATAATAGCCAGCAAAAGAATTACAGCATTTAACGTAAACATAAATTAACAGCCTTTGGAACAAAATTGTTTGATATTTGTTATTTTTCTAAAGGAATTTAATAATACCAGAAGTCAGGAAGGACCTAGCATAGCTAATAAAGTCAGTTTGAGGAGACATTATAAAACTCATTATATTTTCATTAGGTCTTTGTCTCCACCTACTGTATGGAGGAATAATATTCATAACTCCTTGAAGGATAAAAAGATATTGAATACCTTTCTCATTATAAAAACCCAACATCTATTCCACATAGAACACAGTACTTCAACCTTTACTAATCGTTACAACAGCTGCTGTTAAAAACTTAATATTGAGAGACAATCACAATGGCTTCTTTTACTTGGAACAGAAGAGATCATTAGCCCATAATTATTGCAAAGTAGCAACTGTTACCATTTTACAATACACTGTTCCTTTCTAATAATAAGGTTTTGAAATACAAGAAACAGTTGAAAATAACTTATGTAAGTGGCAGAGGTGATCTGGAAACTTCCTGAACAGGAATGAAAATTAAAAGTCTTCATAGTATTTACTTCAATTTTTTTTAATGACCAACAATTATATTAAAAAAAAAACTGCAGGATTGCAGTGTAAACCTCCATAGGCCTGTGAACGCTCTCGGGTGTAAAGGCAAAAGGAATTAAACAAAACACTCTTAATCAAAACCTGGAAAAGATTACTGGTAAGTCTGATCTATGGTTGCTCTATACTTTGCACTTCCTAATTTGACAAAACAAAATGCAGGTTATGAACTTTTTCTAAAGATAGTGCTTTCCTGCTATTTTAGCACTCAACCAACCAGTTTATTTCTTTCCTACCTGTCACTAAATTTCTGTACAATCAGAAGCTAAAATAAAGCTTTTCATTGCTATGGACTTGGAAAGACTGGTGCCAGGCTCTGCTTGAAGAGAAACTGGGGAAGCCCCAGGAGTCCATTAAATACTTGATTGAAATTGTCAGGCTGATGGCAGAGAAACAGGCAAACTGCACAGCAAGGGGGCACAGATGCACCCCAGGCAATTTGGTGTTTTTATTTATTCAAGCCACATGATGTTTCCAATCCTCACAATGTGTTCAGGCAGCGGATTCAAAAGTGCCAGGAAATTGAACTTTGAGACACACTGGTATTGGCGAACAGGTCTTTCCGAAATACGCCTTAGATGTACCCAATTACACACTTGTAAAGGTGCATATAGAAATCACTTTGCTTTCATAAGTAACTATCTTGACTGCATGCTGCCAATCTGCGAGGGCTTTCAGCTATTTTCAAAACTGTTTGTAGGATTTAAATAACCAGTACCCTGTTTATTTAATATGAAAAAAAGGATAGATATGGCAATTTCAAATTTTAATCCCTTTCTTCTCTGTGTACAAAATTATACAGATTTTACTTACTTCAACTAAAGAGCATGCAAAGCGGATAAAGGCTCTTACAGAAAGATGGACCTAAGGCTATCAAATGCTTAAAGAAACATCTTTCATTCAACTCCTTATAAACCTCAGGAAGATTGGTATAGCAACCACCCATATATTTCACCTGAAATAAACAAGTAGTTTTGCATAAGGGGTAGGAGATTTTATAAACATTTCCAAGCTACAACAAAACTCATAGCCAATATTAATCTTCATCACTTGCTTCTCATCTTCACTCAAGGAAGCCTTCAAGGCACTTCCAGAACCCAGACCGATCCACTATGAATCTGGCCGTGAGTGGTACATTAGAGACCCACACCCTCCTCTTCTGTGGATGCAGCAGGCTGAAAGACACCATTGCACGCCCCTCCACCTGAACCAGCCCAGCCCACATCAGACAGGACAGCATGGAAGGGAATAGGGAATTGTGTCACCAGGAATGCCATGGCTTGGCCAAATGTGCACACTCACAACTAACAACTGAATGCTTTCATGTGCCTTGTCAATTGTTTTACTGAAGGACACAAAGCTTTGCAGCTCTAAAGCAGATTAATTCAGCAAACACTTTCCCTCCATTAGTTATTTACACAGGCAGGTATGTACATGTCAAAAATAGTTTCAAACCATAAGCAAAAGCTCCTCATCGGAGAAAAAACGTTTGATAACTTGCAGAAAATATATGGCCACAACAAGAGTCATCTTTGCATAACAACCCTAGAGGACACAATGGGAAATGCCTAAACAGACACTCTTTTGTGCTCAGTACAAAGGGAACAATCCCTGACAAAAGTAAGCAGTGTCAGAAGCACTTGATCTTTGACCTTTGCTGGGCAGATGTGCTGTCATTGCAGGCCAGATCCCAAGATGACAGAGCAAAACCCTCTGGTTTTATTTCCTCTGCTTCATTCTGTATTGGTTTTATAACCTTGCTAGTATTATAATTTATTGAGCTCAGTGAGGAAAGCTGCATAGGAAGCGTCTAACAGGATCTCACCATGGAGCTTATGTCCATCCCTTCACATTAAAGTAACAGGTTTTACTTTCCAACAGACCCACAAACAGTCTGCAGCAATCAGCCATGATGACAATGGTGGCAGCACCTGCAGCTTCAGGGGAAATGAGCCCTAATGAAACAATAATGGCATATCTTGACCACAGAATTCATTTGTCCTTAACCTTGTCATTTACTAGTCAAGGCATAATTTACAGTAGAAATATTCAGTGGTGCAAGACCTGCTTTAAGAACAAGTGGGCATAAACCTAAGCCACTCAAACGCAAACGTGCGACTAAGCATTCTCTTAATAACGCACACAGAAGACCCACAGCAGTATCTGCTAGAGCTCTACCCATATTCAATGGGTCACTGTGAGTCATACTTGTCCTCCCAGACACAGGATGGTTACCTTTGTCCTACAGTACAAACTGAAGAATATGACTTAATGAGATTCAATTCAAGATGTTGTGAAATAAAAGCATACGTTTTGTATTTCCATTTTTTTGATTCCTCATGGCACCAAGTTTCATCAACTAATGCATGCAAATTAGAAGCACTTTTGCAAGTTCTATTTGATTATACTGAAAGAATGGGGGAAAAGGGATTCTCCTTTGAAGTGAAATGCACTGCAGTCCTGGAACTAAGGAAGCTTTTGTAGCCATAGCAGCAATGTAATTTTCATTATAAATTTTAATAGATATTTAATTTGGCAAATCACATTCAAATGGCATTCAAGCCATTTTTTTTCCATCAGACCCATGATTTTCAATATATGAAGCTATTCATGTTTACTAGCAGTGGCCTCTGAAGCACTTTACAACATAGCTACTTTCTAAATATAATTTTCGTATCAGTCTTGACATGGAAAATTTTCTAAGTGCTTTCTACTTCTGCTGTTACTGTCCTTGAAAATACTTTTTTTTTTAAGCCAAATGAAGTGTTTGCAAATGTTCATTTTTTTAGAAGACAGAACAAGCAGTGTGCTGTGGTGACTAACTCATAAGTTGTTAAGAGTAGCTGAAATACTTTGTCTTCCAAATCCTGTTCAATATCAAATTTATTTTAAAATAAGTACGTAGCTGAATGGATAGAAGAATGAATAAAGCTGACACTGAGCTATGTTGGAATGTTCTGTCAGAATGAAATCCACCTGCAAAAGGCTTTCTGAAATTCACTGCTGAAGACTGCTAAGCAAGAAAAAACATGCTATTTATTACTAGTGAATTTGATTAAGCACTTCAGTAGCAGAATAAGTTTCCATGCCCAAGAATACACTGCATTCTTCTGTTGTATACTGCAGACTGTAAAAAGCGTGAAAACAAGCAACTATTTCAGAAATCCAGAACTTTCTCTAGATAATTATGACAACTCTTAAACATGACGAACTCTCCACTGAAACACACATCTCTACCAGATCTTAGGTGTGTAATGGTTTAAAAATCCACAATAAAAAACACCAGCAATGAAAATATGAAGTCAGAAGGAATTTGGGATCTGTCACATTATCACAGTTCTGGTCTATCAAGGTATGCCAACGCTGTCATGATCAATAGGACTTTGCCCTAGAGTACTAGTTTTCTGGTAGAGTACTAGTTCATACTACCCTGCTTCTGGGTGTGACCACGGCAATGAGAGGTATGGTACACACGTCTGTCATGTCCTGTCATTCAGCATGGGACTCCTATGGACCACCTGAAGGACCAGTTAAATCACATGCAGTCTCGTCCAACAGAAAAAAAAAAAAGGATACCATTTAACAGTGGTGCAGACACCATATTTTGCCAGATAATTATCAGAGACACCTCCTGTAAAATTAGACAAATCACTACAGTATCAGTTTCGCGATAGTAAACAGGCAACAAAAAGGATAAATGGAAATACACAGGGGAAAAAAGGAATCACAAAACAAGAATCTGTGAAGAGTAGCATAGTCAATGGAAGCGTTAACAAAAACAGAAATTACTCTAAATCATCCCTACAGCATCTGATGGCAAAACACACTGGTATACTCATTTTACCAAAGCAAGAAGATAGTTAAAACTACCGAGCTGTCAAAAAAACCAGCTCTAAATGTCAATCTAGATATAATGATAGAATCAAGATAAAACTAATGCTAAATCCTCAATCATACTTAAATTTTTAAAGCAAAGAATCTATCTGTCTATTTAGCCACAAGTATCTATTCCTAGATTGCAGTCCTCGTAAAGAGGTGCAATGAGATCCCTCGCGTAGAAATTCGGAATAGCCAAGAATACAGAAACTTCTTTGTTATTATTAGAACATGGAGGATATTTGATAAGACATGGAGAAAACAGCTGTTGCCTACATCATTAAAATAGCATTGAACAGTCAAACAGAACCTGCAAGGGAAGAAGTGCTAAAAATAAATATCCCTTTCACATCAGTGTCATGTCTGAGGTAACAGCAAATACAGCAAAAAAGGATACAAGGCGCTCTACAGAAGGGAAAGCTCTCCACTCAGTTAGGCGAGGTTTCAGATAGAGGAAATAATCAAGTCAAACTTGAAGCATGCTCCAGCTGTAAAAATGAGCACAGTCACTGCACACTCTTTCTCTCTCTGTTCTCCCATGTTTACCTCATTTCAGCTTCCTCCCACACTCACTGTTGATACAATTCTCAGGTTATTACACAAGGTGGGCATTGCTATAATAAAGAATGCATTTCTTCTTAGTACTACAGGTAGAAACAAAACCTAAATTTAACCACAGGCAGAAGCAGCCACTAGCTACAAAGGAAAAAAAAAAAAAAAAAAGGGACAGAAAAGGAAAAGAATTCTTCCAAAATGGAAAATCCAAGCAGAAAGTGAAACACAAACCATAGGGATAAGCCCCCAAACCAGGAAAGTCCTACTGCCAAGCCTAGAGGACTGAACTGTGGTGGAATCTAGCATTAAAGCCTTAGCAATGTCCTGAACAGGAAACTGAACAGGACTAAGCCAAACTTGAAAGGATATGTAGTGAAAAAGGTTGTTTCCCAAGTACCCGGAGTCTCAATTAGGAAACAGTTAAGTCCATTAGCAGTACACTGAACTTAGCCCTTTTGTGTACAGGCCACCAAGATCACAGAGGCTGAGTGTTACTAGTTTCCCCAGTCCTATAACACTGAACAGCCACGCTGCCATGTGCTGGCAAAAAATCCACATCTACCCCATTTTCAGATGGAATCAAATTAAATGACAGTAATGTAACCTCTAAGTGACAAAGATGCGGCTGATTTAAGAAGTCAGTAAATACATCCTTTAATGAGTTACAGATTGTGGAGCGATGGCAGGTGCCTTGTGCAGCCAGTGTACCTGAGAGGAGCTTCCCCTCACTGTTAATATTAAGAGCAGGTTCTAGGCAGTCGCCCCTTTGAACAACAGAAACCCTGCTGCAGTTAATGGGACAGATGATGAAACTCCCTGTTCTTTCATCTGAGAATTTCCCTCTGTACATAATTAGAAGCACAATCATTAAAGTTAGCGTTCAAAATGGCAGGCAGGAACCAGACACACAGAGCATTCCTATAGGGCTACAATGCACTCTACAGACCACATAAGAAAGCCTGTCCTTAAACCAAATCCCAGATCTGTCTGAAGAACAGTTCACCTGCTTCCCTCCAAAAGACCAAATTAAATCTAATCCACCTACTAACACAAGTGCAGATAACAGAACTAAATGTAGTTCTGAACTAGTAGACAGGCAGTCTCTGTCTGAGAAACATTTATCTAAGTGGCTTTATCTATAATATCTGCTCAATCCCAACCAGACTTCTGGCAAACTACAAGCTGCAGAGCTACAGGCCCAATCAAATCAAGAATGAATGATGCAGAAAAGCTAGAACAAAACAGAAGGTAAAAGGTGTTTCAAACCAGGAAAATAATAGCCTGTTCGAAAAGTATGGAACTGAAGGTACCGATAAACATAACACTGAGAACAAGGCGGGGTCTAGTATTCTAACAAATCCAGTAGCACCAGAAGACAAGAAAATGACGACGACTTCTGAATTAGCACTGTGGCTATTTACAGGCTCCACCTTTGTGCATTCGTTTCAGATTACCACTTGTCCCGCTTCAGTTTGTGATACGAGCTAACCACAGCTGAAATAAAATTTGCAAACTCCCCTTATAGATTCTTCTGCTGCACAAGGAGAACACAGCCACAGCTTGCTGTACCAGACCTGTTCCCCCGACATGGTGTTCCTCAGGCATACACACAGGGACAAGGGCTTGTTCCAGCAGATCAACACTCCAGGTACTATTGTGTACATCATCTCACGTGTTTATACTAAATCATTAAATCTGTATTTATAGCTTTACTTTTTCTGTGAAGTAAAAGCTTACAATATGGAAGAAGCATTTCTTCTGCCACAAGAATTCCTTGGCTGTACCCTGGAGGATGGAGGGCTAGGCTACATGACCGAAGTGATGCCTATCTATGTCAAGTTTAAAATAGCAGCTGTATTAATTTCCCCGCTACACCCTTCCCCTTTTCCCTAGGGGAGTTTTAAGAACGGTTCTGAATTGCAATGCAATATCAGCTGTTTTTTCATATGACATCCAGTATATTTTGGCAAAATGCAGTAAATACAGCCACTAGGGCCCCAGAAATCTCTCTGGCTTCAAGCAGAAGAATCTAGCAGCCCTGCAGAACTTAAAATCTAGATGTTCCTAGTTATCCTCCTCTACAGATATTTCATTTTCACAAGGGATGCTATTTTGGTTGCGGTTCCTAAGTTTTCTAATACTGTCCACTTCACGGTATATCAAATCCAGACCAAACAGGTTAACATGCTTCTCTCCTGACAGAAAGGGTATTTTTGGAGCTACTTACAGTCCCCATCCACCTAAGACACTACCATCTCAGTATTCATTGGTGCCAAATAACTCAATATGAATTGGCTTCAAATAGCATCGCTTTCAGTGGCTCCTACCTGGGCTAGAAATTCAGATCTAGTGCTGAACAAGGTTCCAGTTTATCACCACTTTCCCTAAAAGTTACTAAGATGACCACTAATATAACCACTAATATATTATTTTGATTTGTTGCTCATGCTTATGTTGCAATATCAGCCACTCCTCTGACTTTGCTATTCCAATTCTACAACAGTACTGTCACCAAGAGTGACAAGACCTGCCCAGCTAAAATACTTTTCATTACTATCTGGAACTCCAGTTACATAAAAGGAGGTTGTATTCCCTGTTGAGGAGTGTAGGTCCTGTTTATCAGTCACACCTATTTACTTCCCCAGAAGCCTTGGAGCATGTAACACCGGAGATGGAGTTACACAATTTCCAGCCAACTGTAGCCAGCCAGTACTATATTTAATGTTGCACATTTATTCATAAACCCATAAGGTGTCTGGACAAAGATTACAGATGAAATTATATTAGTCTATCGGTGATCAAATCATCAAAACCCATCAAAATATTTTCTAGTATGCATTAAGTAACTGAAAGAACTTCTTAGTGAAAAAGTTCTGGAGTAGTTCCCAAGCTAGAGGTAGAAATACTAAATGACTTGTTTAATGTCAGAACAAACATCTGCAATACTATACCAATTAAAACTGCAAAGCAAAGCAGCATGATATGAACTTGGCATTCTCTGGCACTCTAGATCTCACAGAAAATGTGTTGACCAATGTAAATTTTACTAAGGACTGCTCAAAAAGGGCTGAGCAGAATTAACTTGCATTTTACTTTGAGGGAAATAAACTGAGACCTCAGGCTCATAAACAAATACATACAACTTACACAACTCAGTCTTACGTTCCTGCATCATACAATGAAAAGATGTTCCAGGTCTAAATTCAGAAGTTGCAGGCAGATCAGAAAAGGTTTGATTAAAACAATTCAGGCCACAGAATCAAGACTTACTAAGAAGTTAATTTTCCTAGGCTGATTTCATCTACGTGTCCTGAAATTTGTTATCATTGAGGGGCAGGACAAACCACACAGACTCCACAACAAGCTGAAAAGAAGCAAATACAGACATTGAGCTACAATCACGGTTCTTGCTCTGAGAAGGTCAAGTTACAAGGAATTATATCAAAAACTAAAATCCACAGCAATAATGAAACACTGAACGTGAACTTTAGCTCAGAGGTGACACAGGCATTGCATAGGGGGCTATACAGGGTCAGAGCTTCTACCCGCATAATGAGCTGCAACAGTTCATACCAACTGAGGACCTATAACAAATGGTTAAATGAAGCTGTTTCTACCACTAAAACCAATTATTAGGGTTGTGTACTTTGCAGCATTTTTTTAGTAGGTTACGGTTTCTTCTGCCCATCTAGGAAGCTAGGCTATGAGCAGCTGGTACTCCCAGAACTAACAACCCCACCACAACTTTATCTACTCAAGCCTCCCATGTCTACGTTTGTGATACAGAACCACAGAGGGTAAGTATCACAAGTTCCTTCCCTGTGCCCACAGAGACTTACTCACTAGATTCACAAAACAACCCCTGTTACAATGGGATTTACACTGGTGTCCTTGGAAGCAGCAGACGGTGAGGATGAGCTGCTGTGATCAGCACTTTTCCTTTAGCCTGTGAAATTATTCACATAGTCCCCTCAACAGTGGAAGCATTTTCTCAGCTTAAGAGTGAAAGCACACTAGTTAAAAGATGGGACAAAACAACAAATCAAGCAGTAATGTCTTTAAAAGACACTAAAATGGCCTGGATTTTGTGGTTATATAAGAGCAAGAAACCACTATCTCAATCTGATGTATGAATTAAATGCTGTACCTTATCAACAGGAAATATGAACACATTTCCTTCAATTATTTCCTCCTGCAAATCATTCCCTTTAGGTCTCAAAGGAAATAACAGATGCACCCAAAGCAAGTTTTCATTTCTTTGCTGGCCTGTTCAAAGAAAATGCAAAGTTCTGTTTTGTTTTTCCAAACACCTCACTAGTTAGAAAAAATTTCTTGCTCGGAGTATCTGAAGTACTTTACAAACAGGCTGGTATCATTATCTCTACCTGTAAAACGGGAAGAAAAGCAATGGCACTTCAGTGCTGTACCCAAGTCTCCTTCTGAGTCACCATTATTATGCCACACTACCAAGCCTCCCTCACAATATAAACCCAGTAATCATACTAACCTGTAGTAAAGCCTTCCATCCTTTGAATGGCATCTTACACCATAGGTATAGAAGGGGGAAATCTTGTTAGATATATATGCACATTTATTTTATACATATATTAACTGAGAAATCTTTGACACTTCTGATAAATTAGTTGGAAAATTTATGTACTGCCAATGCGTTTCTTGTGTGCATAAAATATTTATGATCTTGATTCTGTAACGGGACTCTTTTCCCTCCAATAATTTGAGCAGGCTGAAGGGTTGACACTCTTGGCTTGAATTGTTGGCTTATGTGTTAGCTTATGTTTTTAATTGCAACATATTCTTGCCTAGAATGACATGCTTGTGTCAACACAAAACAGGTTCAGTGCAAGATTCACTATGGAATTTGAAACACTCTGTAGTGCAGAAACATTGGAATCTGTGAGCTTGGTTTCAAATCCGTCCAGGGAGATGCTTTCTGAGAAGTCTGCATCTGGTTTTCTAATCCCACTGAAGTTTGTGAGTATTCAGATCAAGCTTCACATTAAGCCCCTTCCCTAACAAGCAGGGCCAAGACAAATGAAGTTACATTTGCCAACATATCCCTAGAGAGGGCAATCCATCTCTGCTCTAAAATCTTCAGGTTTTTTCCAAAGCTGTTGGGGGTGCTGTCAGTTTTAACCTTAAAAGGTACTGAAAACAGATCTTTTATGTTTACAATCATTAAAAACACAAACAGCTTGGCAAGGGAGCCATTCAAGACAATTTCTCCTCAAATAACAACAGTCAAGCTAGACAATGCTGATAGCAATTAAAGGTACAAGCTAAAAAATATTTATAGAGTGCATAGAAAATGGCTTGAAGACTGTGGTACTGATGGAATTTAGGAACCACGCAGAAGATCATCCTGTTCAATGTTATAAAGGCCTTTTGGTTATCCTTTTAAAACAATTCTAAAAACGGCAGGTTTGCCTCCACAGAATTCTGTTAGTTTTATCTTTATTAAATACAGTGCGACATCTCCCACAAGCACACTAAAAAAATATATTAAGCCTGAAGTCAAGTGATGTTCTTTTCTCAGCCATGGGAGAAATTTTTCAGTCCGGTAAGTATAACTTCAGAATGAAATAAAAAAATAAAAAAAAAAAAAAAAAAAAAAAGAGAGAAACTAATCAGGGCCATGAATCAGTCTCACTGGGGAACAACAGGACTACGCAGAACACAGATCTGAACTCCTATCAATGCTAGAAATCAGCTCGGGGATCTGACACTGGCTGATGAAACTTAGCGCCAGTCGAAAATCCGCTGAGCAGGGTAGACAATTTTTTGCTGCCCTCTGCAGTGTGGTGTTGAGCATTGACATCTACAGCTGAAGACTGGGAAATGATAAATAGGCTCACAAAATCATCTGTGCTTTTTCAGAGGAACTTCCACAATATCCTAGTGTATTGTTACTGCAGCAGTACTCTACTCAATTTTTATTTATTAATAATGCAGTTATAAACACAAATCAACGATTTTTCTCTAGCTGATGAGTCAGTTACAGTCATGCTCATAGTTCCATTCCAGTCTTCTCAGTCAGAGAAAGAAGCTACTATGTATCCAAACCTGATAAGCTGAGCATAATCAATTCTCATTTCTGTTCCACAGGGTGGAGTGCGTGTTCTAACTAATGCAGGACTCAAAAGAGCTGCACTCCTCTCTGACACACAGCAGGCCACAAAATAAAAAAGCATGTCCAGTGCCTTAGAGAGCACAGCTAGGGCTTTCTAGCTGTGCAGCGAAAGAACAGTCTGTTAGACTGTGCTTTCTGCTGTATGTCCTGGAGGCATGCCAAGGTACGTTTGGATGGAGATACTAATCCCTATATCGCTCCAATATATAAGAATAAAAGAACAGGCCCTCTTTCTTGCAACCTCAACACCAGGCTTCCACTCTGCTTTGATTGCTGGGTACTTAGACATAACCAGGAATTGCAAGGTACCAGAAGAAAAGACTCATCCAATCTCTTGTCCTCTGCTCTTTAGGAAAAGATTACGCAAATATCACTGTCATTCACTTCCTCCTTCCAAACTAATGCATGAATTACTTCAGTCTCAAGCAACAGATTATTTAAAAAAAAAGTCTTCCAGTGATAAAGATTCTCAGGCAAGAAGTTAACAAACAAGCATGAGTACTGTGCTCCAGTGTGTCAGTGTCAAAACAAAGCCTTCAAAAAACTCTTGGGAGAGAAGTGATTAACGAAACGTGAGCATTAGTTGAAGATTACTGCTATTCAAGTGACCAGCCATTCACTCCACTTAGGTACTTCATTTGAGAATGTTTCCTTTAACTCCAAGGCAAAGGCAAGAAGGATATGGTTCTAGTTCCAGCTATTCTCTTAAGAGACTTTATGGAGGTGTTTTGCATTCTCATCTCCTCATTTGCTACAACACAGCACCACCAGAAACATACCAGCAGTACCAGGAACCTTAATCCACTACTGTCTGCAGTACACAGAGATTATATAGTGCAAGACATTATACAAGCATAGATACTTTCTTCATCACTACATGTCCGATGTTGCATGAGACTGTTATAAAGACAACTGTGAGACCTAAGGATAATATGCCCATATACAAGGTCTGATGTAGAGAAATATTTGTCAGGAGGCAGTCTTAAGCACTCAGCATTCCTACTGGAAGCAGCAGGCCCAACTTACTACGTGCCCATGTGTATTTGCAAGATGCGTACCATGGATTTGTAATTCCTTTATACTGAAATACATAAAAATAAAACCAAAACAACTCATTCTGTATTTGTCATGGCTAATTTTGTTAAACACCAGTATTAGACAGGAATCACAAATGGCAACACAGAAATACAACAGAGATGCTGGAAGGAGTTTTCAAAGCTACCTGAACCAATTTGACAGCATCAAATGAAGAGGAAAGAAAACTTCAAGTTACATGAACACACAGGGATCAACATGTCAAATCTGGCAAAGCTGAAGTTTAGAAATTAAATACTTCCTCTCAAGCAATTAATTAGCAACAACATAAATCTATGTAATACAAACAAAAAGTCCAGAAATGCAATGACTCCTTACAGCTAGCACCTGCACTCTTGTTTCCAGAGGTCAAGCACAGTCAACTTATAACCAGCTCAGAAGCAATCTAAGCAAAACTTCAGAGAAGGTGTAGCATTTCTGGCCTTACGCAGAACTCTGCAAGCAAGCCAAAGGACTCGACATGACTCAAACGGTGAAGAACATAATCCAACTCAGAAGCCAAACTTGTTTCTGACCAGGGTCAACCTCATTCATCAGCATCATCAAACTGGCCAGTCTCAGTCATTCTAACTGGTGGCGTAAAAACAAGGCAAGCTGCATGGTGACAGCCTGGGTTGTAAAACGAATCCTCTCGCCATGAGTATGAGGCCAAAAGATTACTTTCCTGAAAGCTTCCACAGTGGAGATCACCAGCATCTAAAGAAGATCAAAGAAAAGATTTAAACCATGGGAGATACTTGGAAAAGTTGGTATAGTGTAGCAGGTAATTTTGCAGGTTTACAGCATCTTCCAATTAACTATTTCAATTTGATCCACCAGCACTCATGAATTAGGCCTACAAAGCAAAAAAGAAAGCTGAATTTGGCAACATCTTCATTTTAAGGAAGTTTTTTGCCAAGGAAGAAAAAGCAGTTTTCTACAAAGCTCAACAATAAACCTGGATTCAGAACACCAATCACCAGCTCTTACGATGCGTGCAGTTCTTCTACGTTTTCTCCAGGCATAAAAGGCTCATGAAACCATTACTTTTATTTCCCCCTACACCTTCCTGCTGCCTCCGTAGGCACATCCCAACCCTTTAAGAACAACATAGGCAATCCCAATCCAATTAGGAACCCTCCAACCCTTTAAGAACTGGGTCACTGGACAGAATGGAAGGGTGGGGTCCTGCAAAAACTAGTTCTGAACATTTCCACTAGGCTAAAATTAAGCCAAATAAGCCTGTTATTTAACCAACTTAGCACAAAAACAGGGCAGAGTCCTTTAATATAAGCAGATTTCTAGCCAGCAGACACTGGAAGGACTGAGCAAATGAAAAGCCTACAGTATGGGGCAGCAGAAGATCGACCACAGTATATCCATGTCTCAGCCTTCCAATAGCACTGCCAAACACACCATCAAAGCAAGCATTTTTAAAAAGCTTTTTAAAAGCCATAAAATGGCTGATCAAGTACATCTTTTATTTGTGCTAGTTCACCACTCAGACACTTATACTCTGTATCCTTCACAAGCACCTGAATCCTATAATCACAACTTCCTCACCTGTAGCTTATGCTCTCCAAATCCTCACAAAGGAAGGATGTGTTAGTTAAATAAAGGAAAAGAGAACCTGTGGCAGTTCAAGTGAAAAAAAAATAATCAAGATGTTCCATAAATTTGAGCAGATGGGAGATTAAAAGGAAAGCCCAGAATGGAGGAGAAGGAAATATCCAAAAAGGATTCACTCAGATTACCCAGTGTGAAAAACCACTACTGTATCTCCATTTTAAAATCAGAATGATTTTATAGGAAAGGCTACAAAAACTTTCCCACTTCCTTCCATTATCAAATGATGGAACTTGAATACAAACAGCCATTTACGGAATTAAAATAAACAAAGACTTGACAATTCCTAAGCAAAGAAAAAAGCGTTTGTATTAGTTACAAAAGATACGTATTAATGAGAAGAAAATGGAAATGGTACTACTCTGCATCAACAAAGTCACAGCAGGTTATCAGCTACTGCTGGCTAAACTCCATCCACTTGTTTGATGCCGACATACAGCCTAGCAAACGAAGACTGAGATTCAGTTCAACACACAAGTCACTGTAAAACAGTTTACAAACTGGAGGATTAATACAACCCTAAAGACATGGATAAAACTGCTTCTATCCATTGCCATCTTTGTCCATGGGACTGACCCCAAAACAGCTACCACAAAAAAAACCAAACCCACAAACCAAACAAAAAACCACCAACCAGCCTACAGCAACAAACCATACACTGAGACCAAGCACTTGCACTGCTCCCCTCCAAAGGACTTCAAGCTCTAAGAGGGCCGTTACAGCGTACAAACTGAATGAGTCTTCATGGAGGAAAAGAAAAATTCCTTTTACACAAAAAAAGTTACATTCCTGCACTCCATATAGGTTTCTCTTCTGCTTCAGAATAACAGATACACCTCTGAGACCTAGCTTCCCCAGAGAAACTCAATCAGCACATACAATTCTTCTCCTTACTATTCCACTCCTTAAGAATTCAATTCCTCAAGCAAGTTTCGTGTGAATTTTACAACACTGCCTTGAAATCCTGTATTTGACAACAAAATTACGCATTGAAAATCCATGCAGCCAACAGCAACACTCGCTCTCCTGCAAAGCGCCTACCTCCAAATCACATACTAAGCAAAACTCAAATGAAGCACAAGTAAATCTGTACTCACCATAAGGATTACTTTCAGACTCCTCCAATTCTTTATCCCAGTCCTCCACCTCATACACAGTAGCAGTTTGCAGCTCTGGAAAAGTTACCGCCTCAGGCATACCAGAGACTTCACCATCCAAATCTTCCAGGTCAGGATGTATATGAGCACAGTCAACAGGAGAACCACTGACATTTTCATTGTGAGAGGTATCAGAAAATTCACTTTCTTCAGATTCACTATCAAGAACACTTGGAATATTCTTCAGTGGACATTCTAAAATGAGTAAAAAAAGAGTCAACAGATACTTAGAAATTAAACTGGAACAATTAAATGCTTCACATGCGTTAATTCAGACAGCTATACAAATGCACTTTGGGACTACAAATCTAATTATAATATATGTAGTTTCTTACATATGTAATGTCACTACAGTGCTCCTTCGGGTTTCAGATGCTTGGGAACACTGGACATAGGCTTGTATCACAACACTAGCCCAAGTCAGGATTTTGATGGAAAATGATGAAGGACTGTTGATGGAAAATAACTTTTTAAACTAAGGCAAAGGACCCAGCAGTCTTGTTTCACCTCATTCACCTGTTGGTATTTCAAAAAAAGTATGTTGAAAGACCACAGCTCTGTTTAAAAAATATATAAATTTAAAAAATAAATTTTGTAGTATTAGTAACTCTTGCACCAAGGCATACACAAATTATATACGTGAAAATAACTTAGTGCAGTAACTGAGGAGACATTTCCTATGCATCACCAAAAGTTTTAAGCGTATTTCCTCAAGAGAGCACAAGTTTCATTACTCACCATCTGCTTTGCTTTGTCCTGGTATTTTAGGCTTACCTTTTCTGGGCTTCCAGGTCATAGTTTCTCTCTTATTAGACAGCTGTTCCTCATCAAAGCTTGCAGACTCAATGACAGCAGCCATCACCTATGAGACAGTTTTAAAGAATCCAGTAGCACCCTTCATTGATTCCTCCAGCAAAGCTCATGCAACTTGTACTGCATTTGAGTATTTCTGAGCCCTTGAGCCTGACCCATTTGTTTGTTCCTTTGATGAATCTGAGGTTCTAAACCTGACAGGCTTTCACTTCAGAAAACAAACCTGCCGAGGGGTGGCTCATCCTGCTGCCACCCCAGGCGGCAGCCAGCACAGATCTGCCAGTCTCCTCACTCACAGACCTAATCCTGCTGCCGCCATTTTGGGAACACATCCCAAACCTGACCCAAAACGTGCCCGTTAGGGACAGCGGCAGGATGTGAAAGCTGCAGAGGTAATGAAGACACACAGATGGAACGAGTACAAGCACTAAAGCCTGTGAATCAACTACCTTGTGGGAGCCAACGTGCCAAGGAGGCAGGAGAGGGCCAGAGCCTCCTGCAGACCTGAGGAGCTGGGCCAAGATGGCGGCCACGCCCCTGGAGAGCAGAGGGGAGCAGCCCAGCAGGTTTGATAGCCCCCAGAGGGAGAGGGCAGGAGAGGCGACTTATGCCTGCCACTGCCACTACAACACAGGTGAATTCGCCGCCGGACAGCCCCCGCCCAGGGCGGCGGGTGCGGGCTCCAGGTGCCTGCCGCCGGGAGGGGCCTGACTGGGGTCGCGGCCGGAGAACGAGGGCAGAACGCCGCGGGCAAGCCCGCACCGGGGCCCCGCCGCCTCGCCCTGCCGGGCCGTGCGAGGATGCGAGCCCGCCCGACCCCCGCTCCCCGCCCCGCAGGAGCCCACCACACCTGCCGCGGCGGCGGTGCCAGCAGCCGCGCCATGCCGGCCAGCCTTGAGGGAGGCTGCGGGCGCGCAGCCGCGGGGCCGGGCGAGGCGCCGCCGTGAGGAGACGTCCGGCGTCCGCGCCCGCCTTCCCGCGCTGGCGGAGCCGCTCGTCCACTCGCGGCGGCAGCAGCGCCTGCGCCCGCGGGCACCGTCAGGCGGGCGGGCTCGGGGGGGGCGCTGCTGCCGGGCCCGGGGGGCGTAATGGCCGTGCCTCGGCACCCGCGGTGGGGGAAGCTGGGCCGGGGCAAGCGGCGGCTTCTCCCGCTCCGGCCTCGGTGCCCGCCCGCACCCCTCAGCCCCCGCGGCCCCCGCCTCATAACCTCTCCCCCGCCGGTGGAAATGGCGCCCATCGAGGGGAAGCAGGCCGGCCGCAGGGCAGGAACAGGCCATTAAAACAAGTGGAGAAAAAAGAAGTATAGACAGAACAGCTATAAGAAAACACTTTTACGCTTATACAGTTGCAAATAAAATATCAGTGCCTCTCTAGGCTGTGTGGCTTTTTAATCTTGCCAGATGCAAAGCACCTGCATTGGGCCTCCTGCCTGAAGGGTGCGGAGTGCTGGTGCTGAACACAGCTGCAGGTGCTCCAGGAGCAAACCTGCTTGTAGGAAGTGCTTATGGCTCAAAGGTGCTGCAGGTAGGCAGGTGAGTGGCAGCGTTCTGCAAGGAACACACAGCAGGTAAAGAAAAAGGGCAGACTTTCAGAAACAGCAGTTAGCAGTTACCGGTTTTGCTGGACATCGCCTTTCCCCCCCCCCCAGTCCCCAAACTGCACTTCAAAGCTTTCGGTTGTGCAACTGAAGAAGCAAGGCAAGGGGTTCAGGTGAAGGGAGCAATGTAATAAAGGGCAGACAGAGTAGGAGAGGAGTGATTGCTGGAGTGATGCCAGACACAAGACAGCTGGACTGGTGGGGAGGTTGAAAAGGGCCTGGCTAAAAGCTTAGGAAAGATGGAGCTTCAGATGTCACCGGAGCAGTCGTAAGAGGCTGTTGCTCCAAACCTTGCTTCCAGCTACTCAAAAGTTACTGGAATTCATTGCTTGAGAGAAGCTGCAGTTTCTACTTGTGTGAAAAAATGTTAAATATTTCTCTGTATTGTCATTATGCCACCAGTCACTGGGAAATGAGATAAAGGAATTACTGATGCACGTTCCTGTACTCTCCCCTGGGTATCTTCTACTGGTCTAAGGATAGCATTTATGCTGATTTAATGGGTCTGAAACAGGAAAACACAGCTCTGCAAACAGCCAAAGACAGTACTGTCTCAAAAACCTGTTACCCATTTCTCAAGCATTGTGGACATGAAGTGTAGATCAGAACTTTATACTGTCACATGAGGGACATTTGTAACCAATTTCAGCTCCCCTCTACATTTCATAGTCACTCAGAATTACAGGTTAGGATGCAAACACCAAGGTGGTTGCAGAGGTTGCTTCTGTTTTTGAAAAAAGGATTACAGATGTCTTCAAGGCGAGGAAGCAATAAATGCCATAATTTTAGAGATTGTTTCTCCAGTGTTCCACTTTGCATTATTCAACTTAGTAAGATAAAAAGATCTCCCACAGGTGTAGTTTCCATAGGGTTGGAGGTTTTTTTGCATTTATGTGCTGTAATATTAGCTCTCCAGAGTGTTAAAGCTGATGCATGATGACTATTCCATCTGAATGATTAGGCAGGTGGAAGAGTTTGCTCTCAGAAGTCTCAAGGAAGAACACCCTCAGAGAAGCCTCTGCTTTCTCTTGTAACTGTGCACTTGAACTTGCTCCTGGCAGAAGCAATACTAGAAACAACTGCAATAGGGTAGATTATTCTTTTTTTCCACATATACATGAATGTAAAGGCGGCAGACTTTAATAAGACCCAGAAACTTATTTACCTTTGCACAGAGGAATGAAAAAAAAAAAGCACAGTCATGTTGTAACTATAGTTTTTCATAAATGTCCTGTTTGCAATAAAGTGTATTTGGAAACAAAGTCTTCCACCAAGTCTCCCTGTAACATCTTCATAGCTCTCCAGTGAATGTTCCCACAGTTTTCTGGTTTGCCTTGGGGATGACTTAGCTCCTCTTTGATATAATCCAGCCAGAGATCTTAAAAAGAAACACAGAAATTCTGGCGTTAGATTTTGATTGGATATTACTTAACAAATATTCCAAAGCTAACCTAGTAACTCTCTTTTTGTAAGTGTCCTTGATGTTAATGCACTAAGGCTTACTTTGTGAAATTACAACCATCTGCCCCTTGAGGACCAAAAGCCTGGGTTCTATTCCCAGTTGGAACAGTGATGTCTTAAGAAATAATGCAGCAATATTGACCTGTTTACTTTCTTAAAAGGAATACTGCAGTAATCTTGATTATAAAAACATAGCTCCATACTGTTGACAAACCCAAATAAAAGGTGATACACATTTCTTACGCCAATGTCAAAACCTTATTTGCTAGTAGTTCAGCTGAAGCCACCCCACTGTGAACAACAACCCTGGACTGAAAGTGAAGGGTCGCTCCAAAGTGTCATGCACTTAACAGCACAGAAGAAATAAGCTCCACGCTGCATGACAGCAATCACAAGGACAGAACAAACAGCTACCTTTTGAAATGGATGGAAATAAAAGAGGCAGGAATGAATGAATGAATAAATAAGTAAATAAATCCTCTTACCAGAATCTGTTGAACCAAACTCTCTCAAGGCACGTTCATAGTATTCTCTCAAATGAAGCATTTTGCAGGATTCCTAACAAAGGAAGGTATTAAAAGGCCATTTATTTTGTACAGAAGCGAATCTGCAGCTTGATTAGTTTCTTACAAAGAGAGAGAGTCATGGTAATTACACGCGCACACGCACACTGCCAAAGATTAGTTACCATGGAACTTGGTTTTGTGTTACATGCTAGACATAGAAGACAAATATGAACTCATCACAAACTAAGGACGCTACTCATAAGCCCTCTGTTTCCTATTTAAATCCAAAGTTTGCGGTGTATTTTACTAATACAAGGCAGTAATTGGATATTCAACAACTTACTTGCTCCTTTTCTATTTGGATCATCTTCCTGAAGAAGTCAAGTGAAAATGGACGATTTTCACACAGCCTGTAATAAAAACCTAATTAACTTTAGACTTCAAGCCTTTTAACATACACCCTAGAACAACCTGGTTTGAAGGTTTTATTTGTCACCTGGTAAAGGCTCTCTTAACTTTCTTATAACCGCCATTTCTGTAAGTCCAGTCAAGATACATTTCTTTCATAGTCACAGATTCAGCAGGAGTTGTGGCATGTAAGGATCTCTGCAAGTTTAAAAGGGAAAAACCAAAAAACAAACCAACCACATAAGCTACAATTAAAAGGCAACAAGGGAGAAGAAATCAAATACTACCTTCTCCCTAATTAGGCATCTGACATAAAGTAGATCTCATAAGTGAGACACAGTACTGGAAAAAAGCATCCCAAAGGGTGTCTGAAAGACAGCATTAGGTAACACATCCAGTATTTTTCAAATTAAAATATTAGTTGTAACCTAAAATACGTGTCTCTTCCACTACTTCATACAGCTGGTAAATGGCATTTCCCTAACATCCTTCAGGTGGAGGGTTTCACAATGCTCTACAAACAACTGAATTCAAGCTTCCACCTGAAATAGATGGTTTATGTTGTAAACAGGGAGGAAAAAAACCCACAACCCAACATGCCAGGCAAAGAGGAAACATTTTTCCCTAAGCTATTTAAAGAATTTACAGAGATTAAAGTCCCAGTTTGTCCTTGAGTTTTCTGTAACGAGGCTGATGTTTATACAGATAGAAAAAACACTTTTCTATGTTCAGACAGGCATCTGAAAACGGAGCAAAAGTTCTAGACCACAAAGTAAAAGAACAGGAAGAGTCCAACACTGGTTGCGCTTACAAACATCTACATGTCTTAGAAGCATGGGGACAACGTTTGTGCTGATGAGCCCATATCCAACTGAATTTTGGTATCGTACAGAGTTCTACTTGAAATTCTTTGATATCAATGCATCCATGAAAGAACTGCAGTATAAACCATTTGTTACATGTTCCATCCACACACATTGTTCCTGTTTATTTAAATGCTGTCATAAAAAGTAGATTTCTATTAGCTAAGTACCTGGTAGAGAGCTTCTGTGTCTTCCTTGCTGTTTGTGCCTTCACTCCATTCCACCCAGAGGATCCACAATGGCAAACTGCCCTGTAAGGTGAGCAGATAAATCCAATGACTGAAATACAGGGATTCTGATTTACAGGAACAGCACACATCCACCGGGTTCTGTATTACAGCTGCTGTAAAAAAAGTCCTTTAGACATAGCTCTTAGAAAGACAACTTCAGATTGAACATTAAAATCACTTCTTGTTTCCTTCCTCACAGGACAAATACTGCTTAGCTGGATAACTGCAAGACACGTTGCAAGGGATGACAGAGAAGTAGTTCTGCGTCACCAAACACTCCAATGCAAAGGGAACTTCCAAGAACAAGGAGGAAAGAAACAATCACCTCCTTGTTTCCTCTCCTCACTCCTCATGCCCACAGTTTGAAATGGAACAGGAAGAAAGCACATAGCTAACTCAAGGCTTGAAATACCACACAGGCAAACTGTATCAGGACAGTGAAGAACAGGAGACACCTGACTGCTAGAAGAGTACACAAAATGTCACCTGTGAGCCATTCAGACTTTAAAACTGTTAATTTGAAGTGAATTTACAATTCCCAAATGCTCCTGAATGCAACATGCATGTGAAATGTCAAGTTATTATTTTTTACTTTTAAAATGGTTAGGGACTTTGAATGCCTTGTAAAGGAAAAAAAAACACCTCAAATAAATACACTGGAAAATAAAAAAAATAAAACAAATAAAAACACCGGAACAAGTTTCCCAGAGAAGCTGTGGAAGGCCCCATCCCTGGCAGTGTTCAAGACCAGGTTGGATGTGGCTTTGAGCAACCTGGTCTACTGGAAAGTGCCGCTGCCCAAGGCAGGGGGACTGGACTAGAAGATCACCTTTAAGGTCCCTCCCTATCCAAACCATTCTATGATTCTATGAAATATCAGAGGTTTCCAGCCCAAAACTAATGCATGCAAGTCCAGCACAGACCTTAGATTTGACGTGCTTAAGCGCTTCTTCAAAACACTGGGTCACATCATCACTCTTCAGTTGGATCAGCACCTGCAGCCTCATCTGCCATGTTTCCACTGACAGGCGGAAGCGCTCAGTTGCAGCTTCTGCCAGCTCCGTAGCCTCCTCAGGGAGGTTGGACTCCAGTAACAGTTGAAGCTAAAACCCAGCAGACACAGCTAATCACCACAAGAGATTTGTAGTAGATTTGTTAAAAAGCAAGGTGTTGAAGACAGTATTACCTGCTTTTCTATCTACTCAAAATGTGAAGATAGGCATGCAAGCAATGCAGGACAGTCTCACAATCTGTATTTCTGTCAACTCTTACCCACTGTTTATAGAGAGCTTCTGGCAGCAAACTGGATTCATGGGTTTTGTTGAACACACTAAGTGTCCTCTCCAGCCTCTAGAACCAACAGAGAAGAAAAAGTAAAGAAAACAAGCATTATTCCTGCACATATCAGATCCCAGCATTACAAGAAGCCCGGTGGATTAGTGTATCACATGTCACTGAAATTCAGTACAAGTAACTTAAATACTTTAGGTACCTGCATACATTCCAAGATAAAGGGGAAATTTGAACATTTGAATTACATCTGTTCCTTAAGGAACAAAAAACAACATCACAATGCTCTTTTACTGTATTAAAAGGGAACCAAACTGCACAGGATAATTAGTTAAGTCAGTCATACCAAGCACAGATGCAGATGCCCACGTGCCAGCACCACACGGCTCAGACTTATTTGCAAAAGTCATTTTAATTCATCGCTTTCTTTAAACAAGCACAGGTTTGCAGGACTGACAAGGCTGGTTTATGCCCAAGTTATTCATGTTCCAGCAGGCCACATGTGAACTTGACAGTCAAAGTGATCCCCTTAGATGAAGGCTAATGACGCCCACAGGTACTTCTGATAAAATGTCAAAACATATTTGGTTCTTGTCTGATGCATTACAGAAGTGAGTTAAGATACAGATGACTTGTTACTATGATTTCCAAATCAGCTTTTACCTTTTGCTTTAATTCTTCACTGTTGGTTTTCCTGTTGTATCTCTCTAAGCAAAAGGTGATGTAGCATTTCCACATGTCCTCTGTAGAATCAAAGGCATAATATCACACTTCATAGAATTACAAGAGTAAGCACAAATATTAATCTTTAAGGAATAAGAGAATCCAAGCACTAACGGTTAATGCCTATTTTGTTTTAAAATGCTGTATTATAAAATAGGCCCTACATTTATAACATTTAAAAATTACTTCCTGATACAAACTGCAGACAGCTACTCTAGTAACGAGCATCAAGCTTAGTTCAGCTGAAGTTTCAGTGCATGCTGTCACTAATGCTCCGTGCACCCTGTGCCTGCACTTCTCAAAGGGCCTGCAAGAGTAAGGACACTCACAGGCAACTGAGAAAATCCTTCTTTGCCTGACTTTAGGGCCACAAAATCAGACTGATGGAATAGCTCTTCTATGAGGACAGGCTGAGACTTGAGGTTGTTCAGCCTGGAGAAGAGAAGGCTCCGGGGAGACCTTATCGTGGCTTCTCAATACTTAAAGGGGGCTTATAAGAAAGATGGGGACAGACTTTTTAGTAGGGCCTGTAGAGACAGGACAAGGAATAGTGGTTTCAAACTAAAGGAGGGCAGATTCAGACCACGTATAAGGATGAATTTTTTTAGGAGGGTGATGGGACACTGGAACATTTCACCCAGAGAGGTGGTAGATGCTTCAGCCCTGGGAACATTCAAGGTTGTATGGGATTCTGAGCAACCTGATCTAGCTAAAGATGTCCCTGCTCATTGCAGGGGGGTGGACTAAATGACCTTTTAAAGGTCAGTTCCGACCCAAACCATTCTATGATTCTATGACTTCAAAGGCTATATAAGCAGCAAGTTTGAGTCTGCTTCACCAACAGCCCCTTGATAGCTTCCTTTGAGAATAAGGACAATGCCAGATGTTGGGTATCCACTCCACTGGCAACTCAAAACATTGCTTACTCACAGCTAACTAGCAATATACTTGAGCTCTACAGGTTTCCTTTATTTCGGAAATTTTCTCTATTTACAACTCCCAAACTTTTGTTCATCTGTGGGCTTCTAATTCTCCTCATTGGTTAAGTCACATTAATAAAAGCAAACAAAAAGCACTTTCGGTTGAGCAGCTCATTCAAAAGCAAGAATGCACTGGAAAATAACCCCATTAACACATAAAATAGATCCCCAAAAGGTAGCATCTAAAAATGGCTTGCTTTCTTTTACGTACAGTAGAGCCTGCCAACACCTACTTCAAACCTTTCACAGTATACAGTATGCTAAAGTACCAGGAAAAAAATGCTACAACGCAGGCAGAACTTGTCACCTGTTGGGACTGCTCTCACAGCCTCTTCAAAGACTGCACAGCACCGTTCCTCTCTCCGGGCCATTTCAGATACTTTCATCTGTTTTGTGGTGTGTTTTGTGGACTTCAGGGACCCCAGCTCCAGCTCACGACGGGCCATGTAATCCCATGTAAGAGGATCATCAGCATACTTGGTCTGCAAACTAAACACACTATGTCTGTAACAGTCCTCAACTACCATTCTTCCCTTGTAGACATGTTTAGAAGGGTTATATTGGTATAGAAATGTACTTAATTTCAGAGTACTCAAATGCCAGAGAAAAAACATCTTACCTTTCCACAAATGAAAAAGTATTAGCTTATTTTGGTTTTTTATTTAATATGGGATATTCTCCAGTAATAGCATGAACTAGATAGGAAGCTTTCAAGAGACCTTTCTTATGAGAGAGGAACAACTGAAGAAGCTAAAGATCTATGTCCTGGTTTCAGCTGGGGTAGAGTTAATTTTCTTCTTAGTAACTGATTGCAAATCTGTGTTTTGGATTTAGTATGAAAATAATGTTGATACCACACTGATGTGGTTGCTAATTAACGCTTACTCTAAATCAAGGACTTTTCAAGTTTCCCATGCTCTGCCAGCAAGCAGGTGCACAAGCAGCAGGGAGGGAGGGCAAGCTGTCCAGCAAGACAGCTGACCCACAGCCAAAGGGATATTTCACATCATAGAACATCATGATGGGTATATAAACTGGGGGGAGTTGGCCAGGGGCCACTGACCACTGCTCAGGGACAGGTTGGACATCAGTCAGTGGGTGGTAAGCAACTGTATTGTGCATCACTTGTTTGGTTTTTTTTCCCCTTTGGGTTTAATTCCTCTCTCTCCTTTTAATGAAAGGTATTATTATTATATTTTCTTTACTTCAATTATTAAATTGTTCTTTCCTCAACCCACACGTTTTTACCTTTTTCCTATTAAATTGTTCTTTTCTCAACCCACAAGTTTTTACCTTTTTCCCCCCAATCCTCCTCCCCATCCCACCAGGGGGGGACAAGGGGGAGTGAGTGAGCAGCTGCATGATCCTTAATTACTGCCTGAAGTTACACCACAACGATGCAAAAGAACCACAAAATACACTAGCAAAATACATGGTTCCTGCAGTAAATTTATGGAAACTAAGTGTAGCAATTATTCAGCAACAACTATATTTTATCTAAATTTTTCTTAGCAGTTTCTCAAAGCTTTTTCTGAAGTTACAAGTATCTTTCTAAAAGAGCATGCTTGCCTCATGTTCTGTTTTTCAGGGATTTCCCATACACCTTAACATTCTTTTTCCCTAGAGGAACAGCCTTTGGTTGTTAACCTGTCAACCCACTATAAATTAGAGAAGTTATGAGAACATGTTTTTTACAAAACAAAATAATTTTAAAAAAACCCACCAAAACAAAAAACAACCTCACCTTTCAAGAATTTCTTTTTGCAAATCTTCAGTAAAATCAAAGAGCTTTGCAATAGAAAGTACAGCCAGATGGAATTCAACACCTACATTTCAGGAGAAGAAGAATAACCCTATCAAGTGGAGTATTATATCCATTACACACCAAATTTCTGTATCTTTGCAAGCTTTTGTCAAGACACAGATAACATTTAACTGTCTAGATAGATAGCCTTTTCTTTCCTGACTTGTTGCTTGCCTGACTATATTCTTTACGACTTCCATGTTAGGCAGTTACAAAAGAAGGCCATGAGAGACAGGACATTCCAGACTCCAAAGTGATGAACTAGGCCTGTCCTGACACGCTTACAGATCCTTCCAGCACGGTTCCACTCGCAAATGTAATCACCGCCTCCTCTACTCCTTCATTTGACTCTGCCATGAAAATACAGAAGGGTCCGCACCCAAGACAGACCTCTCCAAAGCCGCACATGGTATACATCAAGTAGTTATGTCCCTCCATCTTGTATCTCCACAACTTATCTTTGAAAATGCTAAGTGACATGACTTGACATAATTAGTTCATTGTGAATCCCTATCAGACATTACTCACCTCTTTATTTTTAGGTGCTTACAAATCATTTGTATGCCTATTTATTCAGGATATTTCTCCAGGTATTTAAATACCTGTAATTTCCTCTTATGTCCTTTTCCACCCACTACTTTTCAATGCTGCTGTTGTATTTTGACGGTTGTCTTCCAAAATATCCTCATCGATCATGGTTTACCAAAGATACCTGCTACTACTTTATTATTTTACCCAATTCACTCAATAAAATGGGTGAATTTACCAAGCCTGGTTAATATAATCTGCTTTATTATTAGTCTGAATTCTTACTTCTTTGTCAGTAGTACTAGCTAATTAGTTGTGATCTAATGTTCAGTAGACAAAGCAAAAAAGGTGTGTAATTCTGAACTGTCCTCCCACTGTGGTTTTTTAAACAAAAAAGTCTTGAAACTGTAAGCCCAGCACCTGTGCCACTTCAGCCCAAAAGCTGCTGTACTGGAAGAGGTGTCAGCCAGCAGAAAAGTTATGAAAAACAGAACTATCAGCACTATTTATACTTCAGCATTATCTAGGTTCTACTGAAGAAATGTTATATTCGAAAACGTATCTTAGTATGTACGCTGGAGTTAAGTCTATCTGTATTACCTACTGGAGAGCGGAGTTAAAGGTGACAGCTTTCCTAGTAAGTAAGTACAAAAAATGTTAAATCACCTTTAATTTTCTGAGCAGCATCTCTGTAGATTATGCGAGCCATTTCCCCATTAAGAATCTCTTCAGAATAATTGAATTCCCCCTGCAATTATCAAGCAGAGTATCGTTAAAATGTCTTCCTTTCTCAGCTACCATTTTTGGAAACATTGACAAGACATCAGAAGATGGTATTAATGTTTTGCTTCACCCAAATCTATCTAATTTGTACAAGTCAACTATAAAGAAATAAGAAGCAGTATTACTAACTTTCAAACTGGGGGATGTAACAAAAGACTTTACAATTGTAAAGAAAAATCAATGTATGAAGTATTTGAGCTGAGCATCTCTTGACGCAAACACTTGAAAAAATTGACACAGGACATATACAAAAACTTTCTCTAACCTGCTGTCAAACAAACCATTGCTACAGATCCCTTGAAACTGTGCATTCAGATGTGTGATACACAAGCAGACAATAACTCTTCAGTAAGTTTAGCTGACCTACCAAGTCCATCTTTGCTCGTTCAAATTCTTTCTTTTCCTTCCTCTGTTTTTCAGCATGCATCAGCTCCATTCTGAAATACTGCAGAAGAGAGAATAAAATGAAATGATTGTGGGGGTAGGAATAATCTAAGTCCACAAACGTGGTAAAACAAACTACCTGAAGAGCTACAAATCAGGACCTGGCCAACATCCTATGTATGTCTGAGTGCCTTGGTTTTTAAAAGTGTGTCCGTAACAGCTATCTGCCCTACATATTTACTCAGGAGTTTCCCACATGTAGAAATTACCACTCCCTAGTCATTCTTTAAACCTTAACTTGTCCTCAAAGAAAACCATGTTTCCTAGCAAAGGCTTGGAATGCCAGATCTAATCCATAGAACGATGTCCTAACAGAGCTTACAGTACTTTAAAAGGGAATTCTGACACATTTCTCTTTGAACAGTGTAAAAACCTCATTTCACATAAACACACACAGTGTTTGCTAAACAACTGAAAAATGCTACCAGTACTAAGTTTTTTTGTTTCCAGGGGTTTTTTAAATCCTTCTGACATTTCCCCACTAATGAGAAAACAAGTTTTTTCCAGTTTTCACAGACTGATACGAGAAATATCCCGGACTCATTTGCTCTCATTGATAAAGTAACTGGTTGTAGAAGAAAACCAGGAACTCACTTCTTGATAAAGTTTTGGGCACTCTGGATGGAAGCGCAAAGCGCGAAGAAACAAGTGCCTAGCACTTTCTGATGAGAGTTGTGTCTCCATTTCCCATTTCGCTGCCATAATCCACAGTGCTGCAACAGGTGATACAAATAAATTCATTTTAAGGCAAAGCAAGTGGTTGGTCATGAGAACCCATTCTGAAGCTACTCTCCAGAACGCACAGGTTGTTTTTGTTTGATGTACCCACCCCAACATAATCCATGATCTCAGCAATGGAATAAGACTGATTATCTCCCACATAAAACTGAGTTAAAGGACAGATGTAACCAGCTAGGCAGATCCAGGAAGTTTAATCTGGTATAGCTACAGATCCAATGATGTACAATGTCATCTTCAAAAGCCAAAAAGCTGCCATGAGTATTCAAGATCTACCTCTGAAACATCTACCTAGTCCCCAGTCCACCTGGGAAATGGTCACTCAAACCCCGAGGACTCCTATTTCACACCACCTTTTGATTGCTCAGCACAATCCCTGTCAGAGCCCTTTTCTCCGAAGTAGCAGCAAAGCAAAGCAAAGCGAGTAGCAACTTTTACCCTAATAGCTTGAAACAGAGATCTGCAAGAACTTAAACCAACACTATACAATATATAGAGTCATTTATGCAGCATTCACCATTGTTTTATTTACCTGGTTTATTGGGATGAATGGCCAACATGGAAGAAAACACCTTACTAAGCTGATGTTTTGCATTCTGTAAAAGAAGTTTTGTTTTTAGTACCAAATTGAGCCACCAGCAAAGTTTCATTATGAACGGTTACAATTTGTAATGCAATTCTACTGGAAAAGACACTTCTCTGCTACTTTATTTTCAGTAGAAAGTTTCTCAGATTCAATGCTGACCAGCTTTTAAATGTGACCAGACTAGATTAGCATAGTTAACTCAAACCATTCTGAACTACACAGCTAACACAAATGTCACCTAACTCACAAATCCATAGTCTCACAGACACTTTTTTGAGTTAAAGACTGCATTTTTCTTTGGCCACCTGCATTACTATGACAAGGTCACCTTCTTCAGTACAGGAAAGGCAATGACCACATGGTAATAATAATAATGTGAAGACTTGCACAGGTAAGTTTACAAAGCACACAACTGCCAAAACTACACTTTTCAGCATTGCCACTATAAGACATGTTTGTAACAAAATCACAATTCACAAACAGGTGATCCATTCATTCCAGAGAAGGTATAACCAATATTATCATTCCTCCAAACCAAACATTACTCCAGATTCTGTGCAATTAGCCTCACCTTTACCACCTGCAAGCATCAAACTTCATACTAATTCATTCTGACTCATACTCTACATTTATATGTAACAGTGAAAATCCCAGGCAGCTCCAATAATGCTATCAAAATCGTTTCAGTATGACAACATGGGGCAATAAAGTTTGTAACCCTGTCTTGTAATTCAAGTTCCAGATGCCTGATTATAAACACCAATCCAGTATCACAGCTCTGGTTAAGATTAGCATCTTGAAAACTCACCCACTGCTTGCAAAATGCAACATGTGAAAGCCAAAGCTGGACATCTTCCTGTTGGAAATGCAAGAGGGAAAGAATCAACCATACAGTAAGACAAGCACAAAATCACTTGCACATTGACAAGCAAATATGCCCTTGGTACAACAACTTGGCATGCAGAGAGAAGGAATTCTGAATCTCAAGTTGCCTTCTTTTTTTCCCAGATCTTCAAATTCCTGCAAAACACCCAAAGAAAACCAACCCTTCCATCTCATCATACACTCTGAGCCTCTCCAATCAGATCTACGTTACACTGAACTCAATAGAGAACTCACTGTCATGGTTCCTGAGGCACCTCATTTAGATCTTACCATGAAATGTATATCAAGACAATCTTTTCCCAAAGCCACTGAAAGTTCTTTTCATTCCGTTTCTAGACCTTGTAAGGAGTCAGACCAAACTCACATTGCAATATGTGGTTCCAGACAGTTGAGGACTAACAATTTTGAAAGCACAAAATATCATTTGTATACAAAATACATCTATCCGTTATGAATGATCCACTTCTAGGCTACTGCTAATTGTAAGAGCAAACATACACTTAATTTTTCTACTACATTATTCTGTATTACTGCAAGTATTTGGTGGCAACGGTATCCAGGTAATTTTACATACCAAAAGGGCATTTTTCAACCTACCTGTACAAATAAGCAAACTTACTTTCCATTTTCCTGTAGCACGGTTGAAGAGGCAATGGACTCTATGCAGAATAGAGTTCTCAATTTCATCCTTCTTGAATGAATATCCAATGCGCTAGGAGAGAAAAAAGCATTGATTTTATTGCAATAAAAATTTTAGCCTAAGTATTCTGCACTCTAAAGAACTGATAAACTTACTGCTCTTCTCTTCTTGATCAGTTCCAGCAGATTAATTTCATACTAGAACGGGGAGAAAAAAAAAATTAAAAGCAAATGAGAAGACAAGTAAGGAAAAAAAAATACAGATCAAGGCTTTTTTTATAGCTAATCAGGTGGACAATACAAATTACATCCAGGAAAACACAAGCAATAATTTTTTGGCCAGACCACTACATTTCTAAGGCTGACTAAAATTAAGCTTGAGTATTTGTATTGAACATATTTCAGACTTGAGCTGTTAGCAACCCCTATCTCTAGAATCATAATACACAAGGCAAACTTCTAACAGCACAAAAAAATTAATTACGCTTAACTACAATCTCCACATCACATCAAGGAACTGGGGTCTCTGCATCCCTAGAGAAACTACAGGAAAAAGTCACGAGAGACCCTCTCATCCCAAACTAAGGCTCCAACTCCTGGCTACACCTCATGCTCTGGTGTGTACTGATTGTAAGCCAACAACCGCTTCATGCGCTGGTGTGTATCGATACAGAGCCTCAGCCCGTAACCGCCCCATGCTCTGGTCGGTCCTGACACACAGCCTGAGCCCGTAACCGCTTACAAGAGCCCAGGCGAGGAGAGGCCTTCGGGAAGCCGCCCGGTTTCCACGTGTGTAACTACAAAATAACTCCTGAGCTGGCCCTACCACGTGAGTTAGGCTCGCTCTGCTCGTCAGTAGAGCCTACCTGAATATAGTTGATGAAATCCTCCTTCCGAAGCGCTCTCCGCTGTATTTTGTACTCCAGAGCCGAGGCTTTCCTCAGGACGGCCCTGCGGGACGGGGGAATCAGCCAGCGGAGAGATCGCGCCCCCGCTGCGTGTGCCGCCACCCCTCGCCGGGCGCCCGCCTCCGCGGCGGCCGCCCACCTCACCTGATCTCCCGACGCGTGAACAGCCCTACCCGCTCCAGCTGCTCCAGCTCCGGGATGCGGTCCTCCAGCCGCTGCTCGATGCGCTCCGCCATGGCGGCGGCACGGACCCCTCACGCCGGTGTAGCCCGCCGCCACTTCCGGCCGCCGCGCTGCCCCGCCCCCAGCCTTCCGGGACCGCGCCGCTCTACCGCCCCCTGCCGGCAAACGGCAACGGCGCAGCGAGGCGACCCCGGGGCGGGCAGGCAGCGCCACGGTGGCTGCTCACACCAGAAACCGGTACCAAACGGAACGGCCCCGGGGCAGCAGAGCCGTTATGGGTACGGACGTCGCGGGGCTGTCGTGACCCGAGCGCAGGGCCTGTCGCCCAGCCTCGCTGAACCTCTTTCACGGTTTAACCTCAGCCAGTAGCTAAGCATCCCAGAGGGATGGGGAGAAGAATTGGAAAGGGATGTGAAACTCGAGGGTTGAGAAATGAAATAAAACAAAACCAATAATAACGATAACAACAAAAACAATTATAATGAAAAGGAGGGAGAAGAGGAGAGGAATGGAATCCAAAGGGAAGGGAGAAAAGAAAACAAGTGATGCACAATACAATTGCTCAACACCTGGTGACCCGATGACCAGCCCCTCCCCAAGCAATGCCTGGCCGGCCCCATCCAACCCCACCAGTTTATCACCGAGCATGATGTCCACGTGTCCCACGGCACGGGATACCTCTTCAGCCAGTTCAGGTCAGCTGTCCTAGCTGTATCCCCTCCCAAGTTCTTGTGCCACTCCAGCCTTCCCACTAGCAAGGTCTGAGAAACTAAAAATTCCTTGACTTACATAAACTTTACTTGGCAACAACTAAAAATATCAGTGTTATCAATGTTGTTCTCACACCAAATCCAAACCGCAGCAATAAGAAAGAAATTAACTCTTATCTCAGCCGAAATCAGGACAGCCTCACACAGTTGGCCTCGGCCCATTGGTCCAGCCTGTCCAGATCACTCTATAGAACATTCCTACCCTCAGATTGATGCTCCCACCCAGTTTGGTGTCATCTGCAAACTTACAAATAGCGACGCTATTTTCCAAGAAGTGATCAAAACAGGAAAGTCACCAGGAAACTGAGAGGCACCTTCCAGTCACAAGACCAAGAACTACAGACTACTGCGTTCAGAGCTCAGTGACTGAGGCAGCTCTGAATCGCAGCTGTGTCATGTGAAGGGATCGGTTACCCACCTGGAAAGGACAATAGCCTTTCCTGATGTAGGCTGTCCACCCTAGAGGCTCCCATGTCCTACACTGAACTGCCACAGTCTATGGTTTTGTATATTACAGTGCTATCAAGTGCTATTACACCTTGATATGCTCGCATATTCACAATAGAATTGGCAAAATCCAGCAGCTGCCTCAGAGTACTTGAGCCACCCCTGCAGTGGAAAGAGGAGCTTCCCACAGCAAGGACAGCTGGAGAGTCAGAGGGGGGATCAGCACAGCCATCCCAGCGCAAGCCATCCCAGCACAAGCCATCCTTGCTTCTGAGCCAAAGCCTTAAATCTCTTGGACCTAAATTTCAGTGAGTTCACCTCCCATTGAGTTCAGCTTTCAGTAAAGCAGACAACAGATAATCCTTCTCAAAGTGGTGGTGTAAGAGTATTATTCATAATCATCAGCAACACTTATTAATTATATCACATGTGACTTTTTTTTGAGGTGCATCAGCTCAAACAGATTCCCATGTAAGCCCAGACTTTATTTATTTTCATATTTCTGCATCTCATTGCGTGATTTTATATTACAAAAGCATTCTGTATTTAGAGCTTATCTATCATGGTGCACTTAGATCACAACATGTAAATGAGAACACCACATGCAGTGTAGGAGTGCAAAGCTTAAAAGGTAGATAGATGTCAGTCATTACCTGGAAACCTCTGGGATATTCTATTTCTATCTTCTTGCTCTCCTCATTCTTTAAACACTAAGCTCTCCTTTGGTTGAAAAACAGAAGCAGCTGCAAAAGAGAGATACAAACATAAACAGCAGTCTTCTCAAACTTTAAGGTTGATCGTTCTATCAGTCTGAAAACACTGTTTTGTGATCAGCCTACAGTGTTGTGCCACCTGCAGTCAGTTAGGAACTTTGAAACTCAAAGCCCACCACCAAACAATCTATGACTGTTTTAATCTAGATGATAGAGAAGTGTGTGTACCCTAAGGGGCAACAGCAACCTCCACCTTGAATTGTGACTCCAGGAGAATTCAGCCATATACACGTATCTGCCAACAGGTCTTTGATACATGCAAGTTATTCACATACTATCTGCATACCGGTAACAATGTGTGTCCAACAATGCATCTTAGAGTATTAAATCCCTTGTTAGCACTTGTCAAAGCCCCACAATATCATCCGATAGAAGCACACAGTCATAGCACAAACCACTCTGCAGGACCCATCACTGCGGGACTCAAAGAAAGAAAGAATGGTGTGCACCAAAACAATAGACTCCCCAGGTTTCTAGTTTAGAGGACTAGTATTTCCCACTGAAAACACACACACAGAGTGAGTAAGTTTAAAATACTGAACTTGTTGATGACCTCACAGGATTATTTACAAATAAAATAGATCACAAACTGATTGAAAACATTTTCTGTTCCCTCAGATATCCCCCCTTTCCTGTAAATGGAAAAAGTACAAAAATACAAATGCCTTTCCTCTTCTTCCCCCAGCAAAACAACCCTTAGAACAATTAACATAACGGACTGTCAGAAGTGTTCAAACCAAAGTGACAAATGCAGTGAATGGCAGGCAAGCCCAGCCCGACCCACCAGAACACTGCATGCTGGATTTGTCATGCAAATCAAAATGGAACCTGACATGTTCTTTGTTCATTTTCCTTTCAAAAAATCTACTTTAAATGCCTCCCATGTGCCTTGTTTTGGAAGCTGACATTCCAAATGCATCAGTGCAAATTAAGAGAGGGATCCATTTCCAATAAAGACGTTGTGATACAGAGTTTCAACAAACCTTGTTGGGAAGACTGGAGAGACAACTGATGCAGATTGCACCTGTAGGGTCACTCAATTTGCTGCTGCTGCTTCATTTATGAAGCCTCTTCAGAAAAACTCCATCAGTAGGTCCTTGCAGGAGAAGTTCTGGCAAGCTATTGCAGCTTAATATTTATAGAGTCTGCAAGCAATGGATATATTGTGAATTAGGAATAGTAAGTGTTTTTTCTGTAAGTCTTGCCTACATTAAAATGCATGATAGTGAATGTGTGTAAGGCAAATATTTAAATTATAAATAGATATCTATATCTTATTTATTTCTGCTATTTTACTGCCTGAATGCACAAACAATTACAGCTTTTTAGAAGATGCCACCAGATACACAGTATTTTATATATTAACTTATACTATATATGGAGATGCCTTTTAAACAATGAGAGTGATGTTCTGACCTCATGAAAATAATTGGGAAACTTGCACTGACTTCAGCTGAGCCAGTGGTTCATCATTTTTAACAAAACCCTCAAAACATATTACTGAGCATGTGGAGCTTTGGTTTAAAAATACATGAATATATCTGTTAATAAAGCAGCTTGGAATTTACTCTCAAAAAGAAACTAATCCAAACTTCAGACTATATTAACTTCTCTAGTTTTGTAATTAAAGCAATTTACATGACAATTTGGTTTTGCTTCTGCCAAACTTAGCAGTCAATCTGCATAAAAAGTGGTTTCACATTTCCACTCTGAACCTCCAATAATTTATATTTAAGACTATGCAATTGGTCAGTTGGACTGCTCCATACCTACATTAATACTGGTACATGTACCCATCCTACACAAATATTATTTTTTCCATTCTGATAGACAAATGCTTGTCTTTGCCAATGCATTGCTTTACTCTTACTGCTTGGCAGCCCTTACCCTGCAGCATTAGATCTGAATGCTTTCCAGAATTTCATTGACTCACTTATCTCTTCTGCATATCAATCATTGCTAAAAAGAAACCCCCAAAATAGTATTTTCATTCAATGCCTTAACAGAACTATTATGTGACAATTTACTCTTACATATAGTCTCTTAAAAAAGGCAAGACCTTTACTTTCTTCTCTGCATTAGCTCTGAACTTCAATTTTTATGAATCAGATTTTTCCTCCTACTCATTTTGAGGCTTTCTGTTTCATCTCAGTTGCCCCCAGATCTGAACATCCATATACAGGGAATTTTCAGTGAAGGGGAATGACGCCTCTGGAATTGTTTCCTTGCCAGTTCACATCTGGTACTCAATACAAGATCCATCTGTTTATTCAGAGTCTCCAGGGGCTTGTACAGTAGTGGCTACAAGTGTGCCTTTTAATTTGGTTTTGTCATTTGGCTGTAGAGTAGTTGACAGTCTGTCTAAATGCAGCAGGGCAGTTATAACTAGTCAGTCATCATATTCTAGTTGCCAATTCATAATCCAATGGAATGCCAGTCACATTTCAACAATTTAAAACTACATCAGTCATCTCCTCCTACATACTCCCAAACTGTCAACACCATGAAATGTATTGCTTAATTACCTTTAATTTAATTATTCCTTACACATACATTTGCACTCACGATTGTTGCCAGAGCTCTGGAGAGCAGTCTCATGCTAATCTTGATGCACCTCACTAACCTGCCTGGGTTTAAAGAGTAGATGAAATTGTGGCATGTCCTTAGGTGACCTAGATTGGGTGACCTTAGGTTACTAGCATAAGTAACAAGGAAGGTAAAGATAAAACTTGCTCAGAGCAAAGCCTTATATCTTTTAAACACAAAGATGTCAGTACCAGCATCAATTAAGCTGGAAAGACCACAAATTATGCCACATATACATTTATTTCTCCTTCCAAAAAGTGGGATTAGTATTGGTCACAATTTGCCTCCCGCTATGTTTCTCACGTCCTTCTGTGGAGATGCGTTTAGCATGGTAATAGCACTTCGACCACAGTCACGGCAACAACCAGTAAAACTACTTCAAGAGTATGGATAATTCAGATTGTAGCATGCAGAATTATGTATCCCAAGCAGCATTCTGAAAACAAGATAAACCCTTGTAAAAGCCTTCTGAAGCAACATCTAGCACATAAAACCACAGACAACATGTTAACTTTCATTTGAAACACTTAGGTAAACTCTCTTGTGTGTGAATTCTGTATACCTGTGTTAAGTGGAAAACATTGGGGAAATAGTTTCTGCCCTGATCTTATCATTTAAGTAGTTGCTGATGACAAAATTCAAAATTCTCATCTTATTAAGCTGTACTTGGTTTAGCCACAAAAAAAAAAAAGAATTGGTCCTGTTAAAACTTACCTCTTACTTAAAGCTGAAATTAATTTGTTAACTAATTAATCTGAGGTTTCATTTTACTATCTATTGGCATATTCTTTGATCCTCCTATTTTTCCTTTTGATTGACTGAAGCTTTCATTCTTGCCCTGTCATCAGACTTTTTGGTGAGAAACTTCTACTTTCACCTGTAACTGACTTAATTCTCCCATCTTCCATCAGTTTCTCCTCTGTATTTCTCAGTTTAATAATTAAGTTTCCATCAAAAGTTTTTCAGTTGCTGTATCTTTCACAGTTTCCATGACTCCAGAGAACACAATTCCTGAAAGTTCATTTAAAATTATTTTTTGATAGTTCTGCAGCAAGTACTACACATGCTGGATCTCTGAAATTACAGTATGAACTAGCATGAGTCCTGTTCCATTTCCAAGTATTAAGCATTCAAACTTCAAAATCTGGCATTTTTTTATTTTTTCTGTGTATTTTGTTTGGAATCATACATTAAACATAATCCAGTGTAGGTGTTTTTTGTGACCTGGAACTATAGAATCATTTAGGTTGGAAAAGACCTTTAAGATCAAGTTCAACCGTTAACCCAGGACTGCCAAGTCCACCACTAAACCATGCCTTTAAGACTTTATCATATACAGGAGATCTACAGATTTTCTGTCAAAAAGGCAAACAATTCTGGATTAAAATATTAAAAGTCTACAATTCTCTTTTCTGAAGCTCAAGTTTAAAAAGGGGGTTCACAACAAAGATCCACAGTTTCTGAGGTCAAAAGGGACGTGAACTTTTATATACCTCACCTCAAGCACCTTCCATTTTTTGAACACTTATAAATTTGATGAAGACATTCAAAATGAAGGGCACAGACCGACAAGTAAGCCAGATAAAGGTCTATTCCGAGTGTTGCGTGAGCAAAACTGAGCAACAACAGTCCTTCTACACAGAGACTCCATGAGTCCTTTTCCTACGTATGGAGTCTTCAGTGACACATGGAATTTATTCAGGTTTTAACACAGGTGAATAACATTACCTTGTTTTCTTTCAGCAGACACTTCCTTCTGATTTTGATCCAAACTTATATGAATACAGATCTTATTTTAGACTGTCTTTAAAACTAAGTGGATGTTATCCTGTATTTACTGCTTTTACCCTATAAACATTTTTGGTTTATTTCATTGTAGGAGATTTATTTTTCTGTAATTAATGTTTTTACTGTTGGTACATTTCTGGGCTTACACTTAAATTGATGTCCTGCCTTTCTAGAGCAAATTAATATGTTGGGCCTAGGCTTTTCATAATACTTTTGAAACAATTCTGGTATTTTTAGTCTACTATCTGAACAGTAAAGACAAACACTACTGCTATAAAGCTACCAATCAAAAATAAAACATTAACTGAAAATCAGGAAATAATTTTCACTGTAAAGAGTCATGAAAGAGACATTAAAACATCACTAAGAGAACTCCAACAAACAACTCCTGAGCACACACTTCTAGTAAGCAATAATGACAAATAGTTATCACACCATGTGAATGCAGAAGATAGGTTACTCAATGGTGCAAAACATACTGTGCATTCACTTTTCACTCTCTACAATAACTCAAGACACATAAGCAACCTGCTTACTGAAAGCTGTGCATTATGGGTGCATTAAGATTCCCTGAGGGCCAAGTTCCTGGAGTACTGTGCTCCTGGAATACATTTGAACAGCTCTGTACAAAAGCAGTCCTCAGCCAAAAACACATGAATGAGAATCACAAGTGGCTGCTCTGTCAATCTTCCGCACATACCACATTCATAGCTATACGTCAGAACACTTAGACTGCTGTGTAAGATCTTAGCTCATCCCTTTGCCTCGCTTCACTACAGCTGTTCCCTTACAAGTAAAGTTTATTTTCCCTTTTCTTAGTTCCCTGCTTATAAAAACAGGGCAGCACTAGACATTAACGTGCAGAAAACCGAAGCGAAACAGAGCTGCCACCCAAACAGCAAATATGATCCTGCCATCCTAAATATACCCAGTACTCCACCTACGCACTCTCACGCTGTTATCCAGACAGCTGTAGCTGCTCCCTTTCTCCGGTTGCAATACTGCGTAGCCTCTGTTGACTACAGACTGGGAAAACACCAAGTGGGAGTTGACTTTTGCTTTCCAAGCAGGTAAGGAAGAGTAGCTTATCTAATTATTTCCATGGCCTGTTACTGCTGATCAACATTAAATTAATGTTGAAATAAAGAAGATGTCTTTATTCTGAAAAATGGTTTAGTAAATACTGCAGTTGGAATTAATTCAGCATCTAGTGAGGTTTGTTCATGTAAGTGAAAGAAAGGGATGCCACTGAAATGGATCTGTATTTGGAGTACAGTGATGCAGCTGTGGGACCCATATCTTCCATCTATGCATGAAGTCTCAGTTCTACTGCATTTATGCATTCTCCTTCTCTGGGTGAGAAACTGTGGAACACCTGGGTTTGGTGGGCTGGACAGAGTGGGAAGGAGAACCTGGAAGCATGAAAACAGAAAGTAGTAAAGTTCGGATGTAACCACAGAAGTGGAGTGTGTAAGGTCTCCTCCATCCTGGATGCCCTTGGATTCCACTGAATGTGGTCACTGGCTCGAGGCCAAAATAACAAAACGGAGCTACCCGGAGACACTTAATGTGGATTTGTTCTCCTCAGCAACACCCTCAATAGCAAACTTGAGTTCCTTACCAATGTGATGTAAGAGTGCTCCCTAATAAATACTGACGCTGGCTTTCATGATGGCCTGAATCTGTAAGCAATTTTTAAAAAAGATTGACCAAAAGTTTATCCCCACCTACTAAGCACTACTCTTTTGTTCCAGTTATATTTAAAAATAAGTTCTCAGAAGATAAGCTAGATCTGTAGTAGTATTTAGGTAGTTATTGACAATATAGACAGACCCATGTTTAAAGATGTGAGCAAAAGAGTATAATTATACTGACAGAACTTTCATTTAGACTGAGCTCCCAAGTACAGAGGTATTTATTTCCCCTTTAGAAAAGGATTTACTTTGTAAATATTCCTGTGCTGAGATACAGTAAGGATTTATTTTGTAAATATTCCTGTGCTGAGGTATAGTAATCTGGAGAACTGGAAGCTGGAAAGTTAAGTAGGATAGCTATAGGGGTACTACAGACAACGAAGAAAAGCATGTTACTATGAAATGAAGAAAAAAGTCATAAAGTACTATAAAATATGTGTGCACTTACTCATACATATCTGAAAAGGTAAAAATTGCTGCAGTTTAGCCTTTCAAGATGACAGGAATGCTGGGTAGGTACAGGCAGCAAAAAGCCTTAGGAAAAAGGGATTTAGAAGTAGCATATGCTGTCAATCTGCAGAAGACAAACCTGATCTTTGGGATATAAAATGCAAATCCCATTAACAGTACATGAAAACAAGAATGGATTGGCCATCTCAAGACATAAAATCTGATATATCATAAAAGCACCTCTGCCAGCTACTTCTGCTTTTACTACCATGGGTTTGTTCCAATAGCAACCCTGGTTTGCAAATGATTGTTTCTGCCATTTATCATATTAAACTAATTAAACTGCCCTTTTTTGCATTATTGTAGGATATTTTCTATACCTATAGCAAAAAAATACACTAGTTGTCATAATCCTTTACTTTTTTTAATTTTATGAGTTAATATCAATTTCAGTAAGGTACAATATATTTCACTGCTTTTTTTTTACTACTTTATTAGAAAACATATTTTTACTGGCTTGTAGCTATCCTGTCATTTGCTAAATACAGTCAACTTCTTTGTGTTACCTGATGTATACATAAACAAGAAAAAAATTTAAAATTATGTTTTTTTAACAAGTGCATTGTAAAATCTATAGGGGTCTATATTATCAGGCAGGTCAAGGACATAACAGTCTTATGCCACAGCTCATTTCTGAAGAAACCATAATGATTTCCACTTTCTAAAAAGGAATATGTATTTTCTTGCTTCTAACTCTGCAAGGTAAGTTACTTGCTATTTTATGCCCTGCACTCTTTCTAGCCATCCATACTATGAAGCCCCAAATATGACATTTCAGAGCTGTTGAGGCTCTTTCAGTTGAACGTATCAACCATACTCTATGCTCTTTAAGTACATATGAACAGCCCAGAGCAGCAGCAGATCTAAACAACTTTAAAAATGAAGGGTCTGTCTATTAACTAAGGAAAATGGGCTCAAGCTATCGAAGCTCTACTGTTTAACAGTTTCCAGAGGGCTCTCTGTATGTACTCATTTTGCGCTGTGATGTCCTGTCCCATTCAAGGCTAGAGTCTCATCCTTAGTTCTTCTGTTCACAAGCATATCCGACTCCAATGCCAGAGATTAATTGCCTAATTATCTTTCTTACTCCTGCTTGGAAAGTTGCCCTCTGGCTCCTCCTCCTGGTTTTGAAATTTAGAAGGATGAGCCACCAGAAGCAGCAGAGGCTTGTAAACAGTGGGGAAGAAACAGGAATAGCTTTTAGGCAATAAACAACTTCCAAGGACAAAATAGGAGCCTTTCTCACACATACTGCAATATTTGTTACCTTTTGTCACTTGGCACTGGGTGTCGCTGGCCCGAAGATCAACCCTGGATTTTTTTTAATTTGGTGTACTGCTGATATCAAGCCTATGAGTTCAGAAGACTGGCAAATACCCAATGCATCAGAAGGCTCACCAGAAGTCCCCTGGCATTAAGAGCAAAGAAGCTACACATAGGGTCTGCAAAAATGTACAGTGCATTAAACACTGCTGCTGCTAGTAAGTAAAAGTATATTCAGCAACAAGAAGTGGCTGTAGAGAAATTTAGTAGGAAATAGAAGATCAAGAAACTGGAATACTAAGCAGAGACAATTAGGAGAAGCAGGCTCTAAAATGTATAACAGTATTTTAGAAATAGCACTTTTTGTTAAAAGGGAAGAAAAACAGAATGTAGGTTAAATGGTACAAAGATTAATTTCTAAAAATGTAATAAAATTAAGGTTTAAGCAAATCACAGAAAAGACTGCGTGTAAAACATTAATGCCTGACAAAAATGTAAGGAAAACGAGTAACAAAAAAAAAAAAAAGCACAAGGGAGGAAAAGATCTTCCCAAAACAAACATGAAAGACAGAAAAGAGAAAAAGAGGGGAGGACACTGAAAAATAAAAAGAAAGTTTCAGATATTAAATAAGTATTGAGGAACTGTAAAAAAAAAATCAGATGGGGGAGGAAATAGTAGCCGATGAAGACTTGTGTATATACGTACATTTTCTTAAAACATAGTAAGGTTAATAACAGACAATTGAGACATCACATTAGAATCCCTCTCTGTTGATAATGTAAGGCACATTTACAGCACACCTGACTTTTAACATATGGTTTTCCTCTTAACTATTATCATTCAGTTCATTTTCCTTAACACTAGAATTAGAAAATAAACCAAGATAGTATAGTGCCAGCATCGCAGTTGTATCTGGTTTGAAAATTCAAGGCTGTGTTTTCACACACAAACCATTTTTCCCCTACCTTGTACTCTCGAAAAGTTTCGCAAAAGAAAGCAAATAGAACGCGATGGCTGTCAAAGCCTTTTACATATCAAGCTTGCCGCACCACTGATAAGGACTTAATTAAATAAAGCCATTGCTGAATTTTCTCATTGCACAGTTGGACTCTATCACATTTTCTCACACAGGTGAGGCAGCCAGGCTTCTGCCCTGCAGGCCCGACCCGAACGCGTGGCTCAGCGTCCAGGGCCAGTGGTCAGGGCTCCGAAGATAGCCACAGCAGCACAACTTTTATTACCCCATGGACTCCGCGGGTTCTCACTAAGCAATGAAAGGTGGGAATAAAACCAGAAACGTTTTATTGCACCTATGGGCCATTTCTTGTGCTGTCCTCTGAGGAAACCTCACGGTTAACTAAAGTTAAAACTACGGGATACCAGCAGCACCTCACGTCTGACCCAGCGTTAACCATTTTTACCAAAAACGGATACCGACTTACACCCAAGCCTCTATTTCGAATAACTTGGCTCTTTCAACGACGGTGCCGCAGCTCCTGCGGGCAGCTGAGCGCTCCCTCGGGGACGCCGTCCGCAAGGGGCAACTCCGCTCAGGCGAGAGGGGCACCTGTACGGCCGCGGAAGCAGCGGGACATGGCGCTCGGAAAGGGGCGCAGCCACGGGCAGGGGCACGGACAGTCCAGCTGGGGCACGAACGGAAAGCCCGGCGGGGGCGGGCAGAGCCGCGGGGCCAGGGCAGGAGCCGGGAGGCGAGGGACAACTCCGGGCGGCAGGCGGAGACGGCCCGCTCTACCCAGCATGCCCCGCGCCGGAGGGCGAGCGGCGTTTCCCGCGAATTCAGTTCAAAGGAGGGGGAGGGGAGAAGCGCCAAGCGGCGAAGCGCACCGACCAACCAAACTCTTCCAGAACCATCCGTGCGTCACGCGGGGGCGGGCCCCGCGCCGGCCAATGCGGCGGTGCGGCGCCATCTTCGGAGCCAATGGGCGAGTGGGGGAGGCGGGCGCGTCGTGGTCGTCGGGTTCGGCTGGTCGTAGCGCCGAGGAGAGCGGAGCGGAGGAGACTTAGAGGAGTTGGAGCTCGGCGCTTCCCCTCCCCCCTCCTCACCCCACCCGCCCCAGCCGCCCCCTCCCTCCCCGCTCGGTCTCCGTCCTGCCGGGGCCCTCTCGGGGGCCAGGCCCATGGCTCCTCAGAAGCACGGTGGAGGTGCGGGGCCCAGCTCGGGCTCCGCTGGCGGCGCCGCCGGAGGAGGAGGCGGAGGCGGCGGAGGCGGCGGCGGCGGGGGGTTCGGGGGCTCCGCTGCGGCGGCGGCTCCCGGCGGTAAATCCGGTGGTGCCGCGGGCGGCGGCGGCGGCGGCGGCGGAGGAAGCGGTTACTCGGGCGGCTCCTCGGCCTCCTCGGCGGCGGCGGCGGCGGCGGCGGCGCTGCCCCCCGTGAAGAAGCCGAAGATGGAGCAGATCCAGGCCGACCACGAGCTCTTTCTTCAGGCCTTCGAGAGTGAGTACCGGGCCGGGGGAGGAAGTAGGGGCCCGAGCCGGCGGGACCGGCCGGGGCCGCCGCAGAAAGGGCGGGAGGAGGAGGAGGGGAGGGCTGTGGAGAGTAGGGGCTTCCGGGGGTAAACACGGTCGGGGGAGGGAGGGAGCTGGGACCGGAGCGGGGGCGCGGGGCCGGCAGGGGGCTCGGCCGGGGAGGCGGGGGCCCGGCGGGCCTGGGGCGGAAGCGAGGTCCGGGGGCCGGTGTGCGGGCAGGGCGGCGAGCGGCTGCCGGGGCCGGGGCCCGCTGCCTGCGGGGCGGGGGCGTGCGGCTGCGCCCAGCCCGTGAACTTGGTGTCTCAGTCGCAGTTCCCGTCGGGCTTTCGGGGCGGCCGGTTCCCTGCCCTCCTCTAGCAGCCCGCGGGGGAGCCGGGAGCCAGGAGGCGCTTCCCTCCCTGGCGGCTGCCATTCGAGCCCCTTTCGGGGGCAGGATGTGATGAAGACTTCACTGTACTTGGCTCTTTGTCTGGCAATAATTGTCCCTTAGTTGAGATTTTGTATTGGAAATTGACCTTTGCGACCTACTGATCACCCTGTGGCGGCTCCAGATAGGAGGAAAAGCCCCTTGGATGCACCAGAAAGTTGTTTTTGGAGGTCTGATTCAGAAGCACAGTGTAACAGTAAACTTACAGTAAAAGATTTCTGTTCAATTGCTAGGATCTGAAGGAAATTTTTAATGCCCTACTGAATGTACGATCCTGTTCTGGTGTTGGTGCTGTCACAGCTCACACTCCCTTGCTATAGACAGTGACGGTGAGAAAGCGTTGGAGCTTTTGATGGTGACTCAGACCCTTAATAATGTGGGGTCCTTTGAACCTTAGCCTTGTTAACAAAGCTCAGTGTTCAATACATACTGTATTGCAGATAGGTGAAGTGCCGAACGAGTTTTAAGAGGCTTGCACCGTGTCGGTGTCCGAAAAGGGGGGAAAAATTCTCTTGCCCACGCCTCTGTCAGACAAGGGAAGCACAGAGCAGGGCAGGTAGTGATCAGGAGTAACTTACAGTATAAATGTGTCGTAGTGTGTCAACTCTATATCGTGGGAAGACTGCAGTAAGTAAATAGTGGATTAGAAAATCTGAATACATGTAGTATGTATTGAATCACGTTCTTCCCGAATGTTTTTGTCCTTTTTCAAGGTCATATGCTAGAAAAAGATAAAATATTTATTTTAAGCTTTTGCTAGGTAATACGAACTTGTGAAACGTATGTCTGTCTGCAGGTTGAAATGCGTGTTTCAGAATTTTGCTGCTTGGGAAAACTAAAGTCGGTGCAGCAGTGCACTGTCTTTGAATTAAATTGCATCCTTCTGAATCTAATTTAACGTTTTCAAACCTCTCTAGATTATAATTGTGTCATGCTCTTTTGACCACTAAAAAAACCTGGGGTATTTCTTTAAAAGTGGTGACTATTCTGTATTTTCGGTCTCTAGCAAACTGCATGTTTCTTAGTTCCTTTCTTTCCTGTCTTTTATCTTGATTTGAAAAGTAGAGATTTTATTATGATAATTTGCACTAAGAGAATTTTACTGGTTTTCATCAGACTTCTAAAAGGAAATACTGGGATAATTTTAAGATTTTCTTCTCTAATAATAGTATGTCTCTAATAATAGTATGTCTCTAATAATAGTATGTCTCTAATAATAGATTCTTTGGGGTCTTGTAATTGTAAGTGTAGAAATAAGGCTGCATCCTATCTTTAAAAAGGGATAAAGGACATAAAATGCTGTCGTCTTTCACTTTAATCATGGAATTCCATAAATCACAATAAGGTTTCCAGCTATTTGCAATAAATGTTTTGCAGTCATATGAAAATAAAGTTTTATATTTCTTTAAAATATAGTTGTTTGTTTTCTTTATGTGGGAAGTGGAGGCAGTGTTAGCAGCCTTAGCATAGGCATCAAGGCATTGTCCATTCTCTTTTTCTCCACTAATGTGTTGTATGCAGTCATTTCTAAGTTTCTTGTTGACATTACCTAATGAGGCTGGCTTTTATTTCAGTTAAAAAGGGTGTATTTCAGTTTAGGTTGGAGGTCTTGTTAGATACAGCCTGATCCAGACAAAAACCTTTTTTTGTCTTGATTTCACTGAATTGGTTAAAACCGAACTTAAGGTCCTCTTTTCTGTAGGCAAGTCTTGATCTTTTCAACTTCAGTTATTGCACCTATTTCAAATGATGCTGCTACCCTTTCGTGTTGGCATGGCTGTATTATCCTCCCTTGTTTGTGCTTTGAAACTGTAGTTGCTTTACCAGGTTCAACAATTTCCTGATCCTATGAGTGTGAAAGGTTTGGGGAATTGATTTCCTAGCGTGGTCTGTAATGTGTCATAGTCAACTGACAGTCCCTGTTCTTGTTTTGATACCTTGTAGAAGTGACCTTGGTATTTTCCAGAAGGATGAAACTGAATCAGAGACAAAATTGTCTGACTATGTAAACTTAATATATACAGTTTTGGTATTATATTGGTTATGTTTGTTAACTTCGTGAAGGAAACTTTACCAATTCAACAGTAGGTTATAATGTGTTGAGGTACCTTTTTCTGCCCTTTTATGATATAAAGCCAGTAAGAAATGTATTTTGTGGAAAGCAGGAGCAGTCATAGTTGAGTTGTGACTACTGATTTATGGTAGCTTAAACAAGAAGTTGCTTTGTGTTATACAGTAGGTGGAGTAACCTTTGACTTGTTTACTTGGAGTTCTTTGGACACAGTGATGCTTCACTTAAATGATGTGTAAACTTGTTTAACGAAATAAAATCAACATGCTATATTAGATGTCTTTTATCATTATAAGGCTGTATTTCAGGGGGTATAACAAGTTGGATAACATGTGTTTCTTTTTCTTAGAACCAACACAGATATACAGATTTCTACGTACCCGGAATCTAATAGCGGTGAGTAATTGGTCTTTATCACTCCTTTACTTCAGTCTTGTAGGAAATTTTAATTTGAGCATAACCTTTTTTTTTTTTCTTGCAGCCAATATTTTTGCACAGAACTCTCACTTACATGTCCCACAGAAACTCCCGAACAAATATCAAAAGGTAAAATTGGTTTTGAAAGGTATTCCTAAAATGTTAAGCAAGTAGCAGAAATCCAGAAAATAGTGAAGGGTGACTTCTTTTCATGTGGTGTGTAAAACATTACCTTTTCTTTTTTAATAACTTAAAAAATGTATACATCGCTTTACAGTTGATTTCTGAAACCAAAGAACTCAGCAATGTTAAGGGTGTGTGTGGCTTCATGCTTGTGACTTCTGTTGATACTGGGAGTGCTTGAATGTGGATAGTCTGCAAAATGCTAACTAACTTCCTTGTTAGTTTTCTGTTTTGGGGGAGAACTTCTTAAAAAAAAAAACGGTCAAGGTCTGAGCTCTGGTAATCAATGATGCTTGATCATAATTATATCAAATATTTTATTTTAAACTGTAACCTAACCACTTCTTTTTTAAAAAAAAAAAAAACCAAAACAAACACAAAACTGTTGGCTTTCTTAATTAGTCTTGGAAGTATCCAGTGATTATTTCTGTAATTATTTTAAAAGTGAATAATGAAGGAGGTCAGTTCATAGCACTTTACAAAAAATCCAGCAACATGTTTAAAAGGTTGCTTTGAACTGGATACATCTGAGAAATGGGCTTCGGTTTTGACATTGCAAAGTAGACATTCCTATCATGTGAGGTGCTACAGCTGCATCTCAATAGACGTTAAAATATATATATACTGCGGCGTGAAAAGTGCTGTGTACATTATTAGCAGAATTGCTAAGTCCTTTCAGTTATTTCCCCCTCACTGAAAACTGGTTGTAACACTTGGGATTTTTTAGTAGCCTGAACACTTATTTTAAAACATTTTAACACTAAAGTTCTTATAGCTTGGAAACAGTTGCTGTGGGACTGGAATATTTAATTGTGAACGTTTAAGGAATAGCAATAAAATCTGATTATGCAGACGATTCTAATTTAAACTATTTGCATCTAAGGAAGGTCATATTTCAATGATCTGTTGAGCAGTAGAATTTGTATGTTTTTATTTAAATTAAAGAAGCTGTATTTGGCATTCTTGGATGTTGTTTAATGTTCTTGCTGTTAGTTTTAGTGCTACAATATAACTTGTTTTGAAAATTGAACCTGTAACATACAACTTCAGGTACTTGGGTAATGATCAGATTTTATTTCTTTTTTAAAAAAAAACTTGAAGTTGCGGCTTGCTTTTTCTTACGAAAGTTACCGAAGAGAATTGTTTGCTTATTACAAAATAAGGCAGGCCCAAATTTTAAGAATAATGTTCAGGGTGTTTTGTGTTGGTTTTTTTTCTTTGCTTGTTTTTAAACTAGAAGTGTGCAGCAGGAAGTTCTTGCTTACATTAACTTATAGCTGATTGAATTGCGTATGTTCTTTTACCTGAATCTGTTTCTTTGGATATCTGCTGTAGTTGCTGGGAAACAAGAAATGGTACTTTGCATGTACATTGTGCTGTCCACTGTTCCAAATTGCAGTTCAGATTCAGCTGCGCAAGTAATGCTTATTTTCTTTTTGAAACCTACCTACTGATTTTTACTAGTTCCCTTAACACTTTGTTTTAGAACTGTGGTTTTAGTGAGGTGGTGTTCTAATAACAGACAGATTAATAACCGTTTCACTCGCTAGTACTGACTTCCTGAAATCATTCTGGCAAAATACGTTTAGGAAGATTAAGTAAAACATTTCATATGTTTTCTTTGTAAAAACACAACAATGCAACAGAAGTGAGCTACCATAGTTGAGGGGGAGGAAAAACAGAAAATAATTTCGAAGGTGTTCTCTTCTGGGTTACACCCTCCCACCTTTCCATGCTCTGTCAGTGCAGTGGTCCTTCTCTTGCAGCCTAGTTAAAACCACAAAAGCTGGAATTTAAAGGTAGTTTGGACTATTCAGATGTAGTGGCAAAACAGTCAACTGAATTTACAGGGTAGATTAGCAGGACAGTTGTTTGCTCATCTGGGCTTGTAAACACTTTCAAATACGAACAAGACCTTAATTGCCATTCTTCATTCAATAGAATAAGGTGTGTGAGCCTGTTATTCTAGTGAAAAAGGGGGTTTGAAAGAGGAAAAATACCCAAACTAGAGTAGAACGTCATCGTGAGGCTTATATTAGGGAAAAAAAATATGTAACTGGCTTCAGTATAGTGCAAGTGTTAGTAGAGTTCTCTTTGCAAAGAAGTGTCTTTTGGAACTGCATCATGATTAGCTTGCTTATGTGGACCATAACTATACATGTATATTTATTTATTCCCCTAAAACGTCTTAATTCTGCCATTTTAAAATTGCTAATTGTTGTTTTGATTGCCATTTCAGTAAACGGTATCATATGTGAAATATAAAGAACTTATCTCCAAACTTTATAGAACTCACCTATCAAAACTGTAATTATAGCTCCACATCTTTTATCTCTAGCTCTACGGTAGTCTGAGAAAAATGCCAGACAAATTTGTCACTTGGAGGTAGGGAAGTAAAACTGCATTTTTACAAGAAATTATCTGTTGATATTGATCCATGTGTTTAATGCTGTGAAGGTGTTTATAAAAGACGAGAATGCTTAGAGTGCAGAGACATGTTGATAGGAAATAAGTTAATGGGCGTGTGTCAGCTTGGGCTAAAAAAGTACTGAAGTTGCTTATCATTAGAGAGGCAATGTGCTTTGGTTAAGTGTTAACTGATAGAGAATTAAAATGGGCTTTCCACCTGTGGGTCTGTTTTCAGGTGTTACACTACATTATTAGACCAAATGATGGCATTGGAAATGAATTTTTAACTGTTAATAGAAGTTGCTTCCCATACAGTATGTGGATAAAGGAATAATTTTTTTATTTATTGGCATGTTGTGATGTGACTTTTAATGCTTTGTTAATTATTACTGTGCTTCACTGGAGGAAGAGTGGGTGGAGAAAGGAATGCGCAAGATGCGCATACTTGCAGCACAAGTAAATGCTGTCTTGAAAATCCTGGGTGATAGGGATGGTCATTACCAAAAATTTTGTCTGTTATGCATGGGAACATGGTAACATAAAAATAGTAATTCAGTTGAAAGGCATTTCTCTGTTTTTTATGTTTCTTACAAGTTAACTTCAAAGGGAACAGTAGTGATTTAATGAGGGGTTTGGTTACTTTTTTTTTAAAGTTTTTCTCAAACATTTTTTTTTTTTAGGGGGACTCTTGTTTTGACTAATGTGAATTTCAGATTAGGAAAGGTTGTGTCGTTTTTCTTTCTTAGGTCAATAATGCTAAGAAACATTAAATGCAAGCTGTGTCAGTTACTAGTATATTTTATGAAAGATTGTTAAACTTTCCTCCATTCCTGAAACATGTTTGTCTCCTAGCTGCCTTCTGGCTTATATTCCAAGGATGACATAACTTTGCTCTAGAGCTGTTTTAAGCAATTCTTTAGTCTGAAGAAAGCCTACTAAAGAGAAGCGTGCTGCTTTGTGATACTGATGAGCTTGGGCAGAGTGCGGGCAGAGATTTTTTTACCTTCGAGTCTGAAACTTGCCACAAAGTTCATGTTAATCCATGTTTTGGTCTAGGTGAATCAGTTCTTGAATCTGTCATCTGTGTGAACTTTAGGCTGAGTAGAGCTTTGAATCGGTGATCACCACATAGACCATAATTATTTTTCTCCTTGTTATCTGACTGCAGCCCTGCTTAGTGTTTCTTGTCCAGTGTTACTATTCGGTGACAGTGTGATTTGTAACTATATCAATCAGTTGCATTACATGCTGAATGTGAACAATGTTATGACATCAGTGTTTCTTCAGTCAGAATATTTCTGTAGGCGACGCTTCCCACTTCCCCAGAGCACATCATCATCGTGTGTTCCCCCCTGGCCCCAAGAAATCCAGTATTTGGCAACAGCTTATTTTATTATTACTTCATTTCTCTACAGCATAAATGTAAAGGAAGGATGCCTCCACAGCTCTTGCGTTGTCACTCTCGTCTAGTGCAATTTTGTTGGCACCTAGGTCCAGGCATTAACTTTTCCTTTAAAGAAAAACTGAAAGACTATTCTGGGAACTCAAATAACGTCTGTTCATGAGTGAACTTTATTTAGCAATGAACATTAAATTGCACGTATGGTAGAACAGGCTGAACATATGAGCATGAACAGACTGATGTCAGAAGTACGGAGAAAAATGATTTGAAGTGATTATTCTCTGTGACACTCTTGTCATTGGTTGTTGCCCCCCCCATTTCCTGTGAGTGTGCTCCAGAAGTAGCTTCAGAATTTGCTGTTCCTTGTGTTATGTCCATTTAATATAAATTTGTGGAGAAAGAAGGTGGGGTTTTTTTATAATTGAGGTTTTAACTGTTCTGTCAGCTAAGGTTTAAAGTGTTTTTCATTATTATGTTCAAGATTAAAATAGTAACAACTGAAGAGCTGACATGTAAATTCCTAGTAGGTATAAGTGTTACTAAAGTGGGAAGATTTTCATTGACCAAAGCTGAAATGTGGTTAGACGTGTTCATTGCAAGGTTGGAGTATGGTGCTGTTACATGACACTTACGAGCAGTAGGATTACTTCTGAAAGATGTTTTTAATTCTTTGTATTATTTTGATACTGCTTGAGAAGCTGTATTGCAGTTGTATATACCTACAACGTGGATGTGCTACTAAGCCTAAAAAGGTATGAAAAGGGTGCTTTTTGAACAGAAGGCTAAAATCATATAGAGAGACCGTTTTAGATTGAAACTCAAGTCAAAGTTCAGGCTGAATAAATTTTCTTGTTATATGTTATGGGAGTAGGGGCTCTGTGAAACTGTTCTGTCTGCTTTTTCTTCACAGGAAAACATTCAAAGTAGATGATATGTTATCAAAAGTAGAGAAAATGAAGGGAGAACAAGAATCTCACAGGTATTGTCCTGCATACGTATTTGTGTGTGTCTGTACAAATGAGCACGTGCATGTGCTAAATCAGAAGTCATAGAATCATTTAAGTTGGAAAGGGCCTTTGAGATCATGGAGTCCAACCGTTAACCCAGGATGCCAATTCCACCAGGAAACCATGTCATTAAGCACTGCATCTATGCATTTTTTTAATAGCTCCAGGGGTGGTGATTCCACCACCTCCCTGGGCAGCCTGTGAGTCTTTTTGACTGATAAAATGAAAGTGATAAAGAGTAATTATTAGAAAGAAGGTATTTGCTGTTTGAAATGTTGCTTCCAAAATCTTAAAATGTGTGTTTGTGTGCTGGTCACTTAAAAACATGAAGAAAGCAATATAAGATAAACTTCCAATATTTGTTTTGCTGTTTCTTAAAATGTGTATAGAAGTGTCAAATAGATATTTGTCTTAACTTTTTTTTAAGATTGTCAGTTGTGTCAGTAACAAATCTGTGTGTGTTGGAATTAGAGAAAAAAAAAAAAGGGAGGGGGGCAATTTGGGAAAACTACCATGAAGTTAGACTATTTGGGGTTTATATGGTTGTATACTTGTTATGTTTAACCTTATGTTCATAGTTAGGTTTAAAAAAACCCTACAACAACAAAACAAAACCCCCTGAAACGTAACAATATTTAAAAGATCTTGCCTATCTCAAGCCATAATAGGATAATTAGTTATAAAATGTTTCTATTAAAGGCAGTAAAACTTTCAATTTTCCCTTCAGATTTTCTTGTGAGAAATATTGCTTAGTCTGAAATTTTTCTTGTGGTTAGACTTCACATATATCTCATGTTGAACCTTTGCATAGTTCTATTTGAATAATAGTGTTCCCTCTTTAACAAACAGATAATTTCAAGTCTTAATTCCATATGGAATTGTCATTAGAGGGACAGCTTGTTCTGTGAATTCTAATTGTGAAATAGTAATTACCTTTATACTGGTGTACCTATTGGTTTTGTCATGTTAATTTTTTTCTGTACAAGAGTTTATATAACACACTTAAATGTTGGATAAAACTCAGTATTGCATTTTGTGGTCTTTCAAATGTACATATCTAAGGAGATTTTTTTTCTCCCAGAACTTGTATTTAAATATTGGTGATTAGTTAGGCTTCAATCACATACAAATCAAGGTACCAGAGAAGTTGCCATTCATGTACATTTTCAATGGTATAATATTCGTTGGACTCAATCTTGACGGTCTTTTCCAACCTTAATGATTTTATGTTTCTGTATTTTATCAGGTCTTACTTCTGTGCTTCAGAAAAAAATACTGAACTCTTGCTGAATTTGCCATATTGTATTTGGCAAAAGTCAAAGTTCAGCAGAGATGTGAAACTTGGGAGTGATGCATTTCAGTTCATTTGCATCTTAGCCTACCTTTGTAATGATGGCAAAAGAAGGCATAGCAAATGTGCCTGCTGTGTTGTTTCTCGATGTGTTTCCTAGTGATGAAATAAAATGGTATGAAAAGCTTAATCACCAGGAAGTGATGTGGCATACAATGTGTTTGTGATAGATGATGACCATAATCTATTTTTCCCATATTAGTTTCTTTCTGTACGAATTAAACACCTAAGCTTTTTGTGAAAGTATGTATGATGGAAATTAACCAATGCGTTGTAAGACTTTCTGAATATTTTATTTTTCTAATCCATACAGTTCTGTCGGGGATCTAGTTTAGTCCTGCAGTTTGGCTTTGTGTTCTTTTCCGGTAGAAAAACTATAGATTATTTGCTAAAACTCTTCTATTTAATATACCGAATAGATCATGAAATACAAAGCATTCTGGAAATTCTAAAACAAACTCAGATCTTTTAAAGATTAATCTAAGTTGCTGAATGTGTGAAGACCTGTTGAGATGGGTTTTTTGTGGTCTTCACTTGGTTTTTAACCAGCTGTTCTTTTTCCATAGTGTTTGCAAATAATTATAGATTACTCCAGAGGCAGACATGCTAGATGCAGTGTAGTCTGCTGAAACAAATGTATAAATTTTGTGTTCTAAGAGGTTTTATAGATTTACTGGATACTATTTTTCTTAATTATCATTTGCTCTGTATATTGTGGCTACTTGCTAGGTAAATATTCTCTTTTCAAGGATAAAGATAATCTTGAAACAAAACAGTCATAATACTGATTTGTGTGTTGGTTTTGTGCTTTCAAAACCGTCAAAAAATGTTAGTCTGGAATTGGTCTGGAAAAGTAAAGTGGTTGAATGATGAGAGGTGGTATAGATGCAGTGTTTTGAATGCTCAAGATGTTGGGCACTTTCACTAATCATCTCAGTGCTCCTGGGAATGTTTGAGTTGAAAATCAGGCATTGAATGTCAGGTTGTGTCTTGTGGAGAAGTCAGTGAAGGTGCTCAGTACTGTGGTGTTCTAGTGTAACATATTTTGTTCAATATTATATACTTCAGAAATACTAAGTGTTTTTGAGGCTCATTTTGATGTTAGGTTTATGAAAGCTTGCTTTAAGCTGAAACGTATTCTGAAATTAACAATTTGAAATAAAATGCATCTACAGTCAGCAGAATAGTCTAGGCTGTGAGCAGCAGTGCTGTGAAACAAAACATGCAATTGTTATTTTGATTGCATGTGTTGTGGATGACACAGACTTGATGTGACTGCTGATCTTTATTTCTAAGGCTATAGCTTCCTCATGGTAAAGATTCTCCTTGCTAAACTTAATACTAGTTAAAAAAAAAAAAAAAAAAAAAAAGAAAAATTCAATACCAGGTGCATGGTTGAAGGTGAAGTTCTAGAAAATTTCCACCAAAACTCCTCTCTGTTGCTGATGAATGTCTAGGAAATACGTTTGTTTGTGAAGGCAAGATCTCAGGTCTTCAGACGATGCTTTCCTACTGTAGTGTTTAAACCCCTACTCTTTTTTTCAGTTCATTATCAAGTCATAGAATACACAGAGAGAATCAGTCTGTAAAGAGAAAACTGGTCTACATCTCTGCATCAATTGCAATTGCTGTATCCAGGCAGTTTCCAAGTTAGAAAGATGGATGACTTAATTATAGTATTGCCTCCTGTGTAGGCCTGTCCTAAACAGCGGTGAATGGAGTGGCTGCTGTGAGAAGAAAATATTTATTTGATCTAACATTTCCTTTCTTTTTTTCTGTTTAGCTTGTCTGCTCATTTGCAACTTACATTTACTGGGTTCTTCCACAAAAATGGTATGTTTGCTAATTCATTCATTATACTGTTAATTTGTAGAGCACCTTTGAAATTAATATAGATCTGTGAGGGGAATATTTGAGTATTTTTAATCTCTGCTGTTTGGATGCAGATTTTAACTCATTTAAACTCAGACTGTCCCATTAGTTAACAATACTTTCAGTAGCGCTTTAAATGTGTTGTAGTGTAATTGTAATGTTATGCAGATAAGCCTTCTGGGGTTTTAGTCGAAACAGTGTTTTTGCGAAATACTTAAGGTCATCGTCTATTCAAACTGAAACAGACCTTGAGAAGTTCCTGAAGAAAAGTCTTTTTCTAGGAGTGTGTCTTTTGGGATATTTGAAGTAGCTTTAAGATACTCTCAGCCTTCAAATACTTAAAAGGATCAATGTGTTTTATTTTTGAGAATAATTTTTGTCCAGTAGAGCCTAGAAAGGAGGCAAAGGCTGTGTCAGCGATTGTAAAAGCAACAGAAGTCCGTGTTTTAGTGACTTCCAGTCATTCTGTTATGTCTTCTATGCACATAAGTCAAAATAGGCATACTGGAGTTCACGGACCAGCATGAAGGGTTCTGTTCCTTTAATGAAAGCAGAAGTGACGTGTGTTGTGCTGTATAGGCATGGTAAATTCACTGTCTTTTTACTTCCCTGAAAAAAATCAGCTGTTTATCTATCAAAACAAAGTGATGTTTCTAATTTTTTAGTTAAAAATATTCTGAATGGCATATTAGTCTTTGAATGTAAAAGATGATAAGAATCATGTAACAGGTTTTGTACTTTTTTCTGGAAGTTGCTGTGTTCCCTCAAAGTATCTTATGCTTAACTGGATCTATTCAGTAAGATATTTGAAAGTTTTATTTATTTTTATTTGAAAGTATTAAAGTTGCAGATGTCTAGATTTCAGAATCCCCTCTTTATCAAACTGTAGTATTCTGAGAAAGTTCTTAAAATCTGTAGATAGTGAACATTTTGCTTCTGGAACTTCAGGATACTGCTGGTCTCAATGGATAGTATTCATCTTGTTCCTGCTCTCGGGAATGTCATGTTACATGTTGTTGCCTTGAGTATTTAAGCTGGGAAACCACAGGAGACTTTGGGGGCAGCCAGTGATAAGAATAGAGAAGTATAGAATAAAGGTAGAGGAAAAGGTGTGCTGATGTGTCTTAAATTCAGATATATAACTTCAAAATCTGATTCTTCCAGGACAGTATGTAGTAGTAAACCTTGCATATGGAATTTAAAGTACCTAGTGGATAGGGTAGTTGTTCAACAGATTTTTTCTGACAGGCTTTACTGCTTTTTTTATTAGTGTCATACACAGACATGGGCAGAAGTAGGTTTTTCAGGTGTTGATGTAGTTGATGACTTTCTATTTGTTTTTGAACGTTTAGAGTACGTGACACTACTGTTAATTATAAAAACCTCTCGCTTTGGGAGTACTACATACAGTGAAACCCTGGTGATAACTTGTTCCAAAGAAAAAGATATCACCACCAGAACTGATGTTGTAGTGGATATTAAATATAGGAAATATTTAAATTAATGAAGCTGGTGTAATTAATATACTTATTTGTCTGGATAGAAATTATGTTAGAAACTCTTGAGAGTGTAGTAGACTTTTGGCTGGGTTCCCCCCTGCCCCAGCCTGAATTTCTATGTGTCTTGTGTTTAGAATAAAAAAAAAATCCATTTGTTTCCTAAAACTGCTGGTCTCTCTAGATGAGTTACCAGAACTTTCTCTTAACTGAAACACATCAAGTTTGTTCAATGTGGATGTAGTGTAGGGAGAAAACCTACTGAAGAGATGTGGGTTATGTTGTCTTTACTATGCTAAAGCTTTGCTCTTTATATTCTGATCAGCATAACAAAGTATTTCATTGAATGTTAGATTCTTTGTGACATGGACTAAGTTGAAGCCATTGAGTTTTTTAACTTGAGCCCTTAATGCTGTTTGTAAGATTTTAAAAGAGCAGAAATAACTTCTTATAGATTCATTCAGTTCTGACTGATCCTTGTTTTTCAGGATTTTCTACAAAATGTTTTTTAACTAGATAAAAAGATAAAACTTGGTTATGTATTATTTTTCCGTATGAGAGCATGTTTTTGGGTAAATATAAATTCACATGATTAAAAGTTCTCTTACTATACAGTTAAATTCATTTTGTAAGGCAGTTCTTAATTCGTATTGCTGATCGTACTGCTGGTAGTAGCTGTCTTGAAGATTCCAGGCTCTAGGAAATTTATACTGCAGAGACTGTGAAGGCAAGTCTTTTAATACTTTTTTCAATTTTTCCAGGAGTCCTTTAACAGCTATTGTGCATACACTTAACCTTGCACAGCCTTTAATTTTTTTTTTTCTTTTGCTTGTCTAATGGCATCTGGGTCTTGAAGTTCTGATGCAAACCAAATTCTAGCTTTACAAGCTGTAAAGAAAAAAAAAATACAGGAAATGTTTTGACTCCTCTGAAATTCTGATTTTCCTTAAATCTACCTGTGTCTTTTTTTCTCTCCTATGAAAGTTTGGCAATGCCAAAGGTAAAAAGCATATTCTTTTAAACATTGGAGATCAACTATGCTTTTTTGATCTGCTAGTATTTGAATAGTTAGGTGGGATATGTTCTCAGCTGGGAGTTTGCAGTAACTTTGGGAAGAATTGAAACTTGGAATATGGCTAAAGGTCTTTGTTTAACTCGGGAGGTACCTGTAGTTAAAAAATTAGAGGTGGATTTACACCATTGAATAGATCTTGGCTTTCTCAGAACTTAAAATATTTTTCTGTTTAGATAAGCCATCGCAAAACTCAGAGAACGAACAAAATTCTGTAACCCTGGAAGTACTGCTTGTGAAAGTTTGCCACAAGAAACGAAAGGTAAAAATTATTTGACAAACTGTTTATTTATATTAAATCAAAATATTTATCTGATTCTGGAACATCTAATTAACATTACCATACAAAAAGATGGTGGAATGATGCTTTGTTGCGATTAATTTTGTCTTTAAATTTAAGAACCAATCTATTCAAGTTTTCTACTGACTAGGTAAGGGATTCTTAAGAAGTGTGTACATATATATATGGATTTTGCTCTGCTTTGTGAGAAATAACGAAGTTTTTCAAAAAATTCTACTTTATTCACAAAATTCAGCACGCTTGTAAGTCAGATTCACTCTGAACTTCAGCCACCTCTATTTTTTACTTCAGGGTTTTTGTATCACATCATGAAACTAATTCTGTTGTGATATCCAGTGGCTTAAGTTAACCAGGCAATCACAAAATCATAGTCTATGCCTTTTGGACTTGTTCCTTTTTATTTATGAACTCTTAATTGTTTTGAATTCCCCAGTCATGTGCCAAGTCTTGTCTCTTCCCTTGTTTTTTCTGTACGTATGTTTTTTACATTGATAATCTCAATTATTGCAGATTTTAGCTACTATGAATCATAAACAATTTTCATCTTTCTTTTAAAGCATCTTTGAAATTGCTTGCTGTTTTAGCTATGTTTTTCACACCAGTTGGCAAATTATCTTCACAGCTATGGGAATATGGGAGGCTCAGTAATGCAGGCTGTAATTTTTAACCAAAAAGGCAAAGATTTGCAGTCAGAACGCTGTGTATTTTCTCTAAGAATGTTAAGCTGTTTTGACATGTTTTTAAGAGTTAATATTGTTTCTAGCCATTTTGTTACTTGCTATAGTATGGATGAATATGGTAAAAGCAGGAGGTGCTGATGGTTATTTGAAATGTTTTGCTGCAAGTTTCATGCTTAGGCCATCTTGCCTTGTTTTTCCAATGCTTCACAGTATTCAATGATCTATTTGAGAGATACTGAATATAATAAATCCTAGGTAAGTGGTTCTTTATCTCCCAGATAGCGCAAAGTGCACTTTATAATATTGGAGGGAGAAGATAGGAAGCCCTTGAAATATATATGTATAACCAAAACATTTAACTTCTTTAGGTAAACAGAATTAAATTAGTATTAATGACTGTTCTACAGTCTTTCTGAGTGACTCATGTTAGTGTTGTTAATTCAATCACTTAGAGAAAGATGGCTATTGCCAGAAGTGGTTATAAAATGCCAGTTTTATTTACACTTTCAAATATCTGTTTTTGTATTTAAAACCTGGGATTGTTATTCCAGATTTTTTTATTTACATCTGTTACAAGGCTTATTTTCAAAAAGATGGCAGGACAAGTACAGTTCATAAACGATACAAATTTTAACACTAAATGTCTTTACTCTGTATTCTAAAAACCTAAACCTTAGCTTTCTTGTTTTCCTACAGGATGTCAGTTGTCCGATAAGACAGGTTCCTACAGGTAAAAAGCAGGTGCCTTTAAACCCAGACCTCAGCCAAATAAAACCAGGCAACTTCCCATCACTTGCTGTTTCCAGCAATGAGTTTGAACCAAGCAACAGCCATATGGTGAAGTCTTACTCATTGTTATTCAGAGTAACTCGCCCAGGAAGAAGAGATTTTAATGGACTGATCAATGGTGAAACTAATGAAAACATTGGTAACTTCAGTCTTTAAATACGCTTTTACAGGGTTAATCTTGTAGGCACATATACGGTTGTCTTGATGTGCAGCATAGGTCATGCTTTTGAGACGGGCCAGTAATAGATGAGTGACTGAACTGGCTTTCACGTGGTTTTGGTCAAGATGGGGCTAAAATACAGCTGGTAGCTGGAAACTGTGCTTCTATCTTAGTGTAAATTTAACACCAATTTTTACTAGCGTGTGATAGTGAAGGAGTGAGGCAACCCTGTCAGAGGGCGGATAATGTAAGAGAGCCCTGTGGTTGCTGTGAGTATCATTAAACCTGCAGCAACACTGGTCACTACTGACTCGGCTACAGGTGCACTTGTGGTCTCTCATCAAAACTAAATGACTAGCCGATGAAGAAAATACTTCAGTAACAGTTATTTAAAAGCTATTTTTGTAATCTTAGGATATGTTACAGCCTTGGAGAGTTCATGCAGAATGAAAAACTTCCTCACTATTTTATAGCTAGAAGGGGAGGAAGATCAAATCCCAAACTCTTTATGGTGATAGAGTAAAAGGACTAAACTATAAATATATGTGAATTTACATAGAATATGATTACTCAGAAGCTAAGTGCTCTTCCTGTTGCCATCGAGGTGTTCATTAAATACTGTCCTTTGCTATTGTATGACACAGCAGATGTAATCAACAGCCAGTTATATTCTACAGTTGCATAGAAGCTGTTTGATCCTTTGGATTTGTGCTTCTATAATAGTTGAATACTGTATCTCTTATGTATAGATGTCAATGAGGAGCTTCCAGCTAGAAGAAAAAGAAACTCCTCAAATCGTGAAGATGGGGAAAAGACATTTGTAGCACAAATGACTGTATTTGATAAAAACAGGTAATACTATCCAAAATAAATAGTTTCTGTTATTCATTAGGGATTTCTTTAGTATTAAACTTAAATCTGTTCTTTATTTTCAGTTTTGGCTGTCTTTGGCTGCATTTTCTTAGTTTGCACTTACCATAACAGCTTAGGCTTGTTTTTTGTTGTGTGTTTTTTTGGTTTTTTTAAGCCTGCATGGTTTCATAATGCATACTTTATACTGAGACCTGTTCAGTGATAATAGTAAATAATTCCCTTTTATGAATTTCAGTATTGTCTTGTTAATATGCATCAGTTTGTTTCTTGTCAGTTTTTTGAGAGTTCCAATTTCTGTGGTTCTGTTAAAGATCAGTGACAGCATAATTAGAAGTAAAACAAACAAAAAAATCTCTGAAATATGCTTACTGCTCACATGCTGTTTGGTGGCATAATTTTCTCTGTGCCCAAACTCTTGATGATGCAGTCACAGATCTTACTCTACTAACACCTAAAGAAGACATTAGTTCTTCAGTACTACAGTGAAATCAAAGCAGTAATTAAAATCATAATAGGCTTACTCTGTCATGTACTTTAAGTGTGATGAAACATTTTAATATATGTTATCTTGATGCTACTTAATATATTTTAAAGAAGGTGGAGTGGACTCACATGTAGCTATAGCTTAGAGCAATCCATATAGTTCAGAAAGTCGGTAGCATACCATTTACTAGATAACTTCTTTGTTAGTAAAAATACAAATATAGCTTCAAGAAAAAGTTGCTTAAAATGGCTCCAAGTGATTCAGACAAAATGGTCATTTATCTGAATACGATTTTAGAAGTCTTACATTTCAAGTAGAGTTTTTTTTAATAAATGTCTTACCTTTTTAGAAGTCTTGACAATATTTTTGTTCTTTTCTCTTACTTAAATACACTGGGGAACTTTTGTATGCTAAACATGATACGAACCGTTAGGTGGTTTTGTAGCAGTAATACATAAGCTAGGACACTTTCACCCATTCTGCTGTACATATATATAATACATAATACTATTATGTATATAAAAAAATAAAATTGCATAAACTATTAATTTATGTTAACCTCTTGAAGTTACAGTCTTCTGTTTGATGGAGTAATTGAGAAGATATTTTACCCCAGCTCCAGGCCTGGAAAACTATTATATATAATCATGAAGATCTAGGACAAGTATTGTTTTAAGGCCATTACCTTCTCTATCTGTATGTTTTTTTTTTATCTTTTGAAGCTCTTACTATTCTAACTAGAGTAAGTGATGGAGTTAGTGGTTAGCAAGATCCTGTCAAGAAACAGAATAAAAGATCTCTGGTGGCTTACTTGGGTTGTTTATAACTTTATTCTGCTGGGGTACTTCTGCTGTAGTATAGTTTATATGTAAAAGAAAAAGATAGGCTGTAGTTTACCTGTTCCAGTATCTCACTGTAGAATACTGAAACTAGAAACAGCATTTTTCTGCAAGACGTAATTCCCAAGTACAAACTGCATTAACAGTTTGCATGAGTTCACACGGAATTTATCTATTTAGAAACTTGTTTGTTTTGAATGATGCTTCTGTAGCTTATGATCTGTTGTCAGGAATTCAGGGCCATTGCTTCAGAAGGTAATGTCTTAAAAAATAAGAAATATTGGGGAAGTGGGCTTGTATTGTAAATGGATATTATTTGCTCATTTTTGTTGATATCTTTAAAACACATGTATCCATGAAACATGTTCCTGAGACTACCTTTGATTCACTGCTTTTTCTTTTCTGCTTCTCCTCTGCTGTTCAGCAAGTGGCAACAAAATACAACTATTTAAGTAACAATCAGAATTTCACAAGCCTCACTGAACAGACTGCTACATAGGAGGAGGCAGGGTGAGATAGAAAGGAAGATGAAAATGTAGCATGCCAGTTAACATGTTTGACTTATTCTAGTTTATGTAAAACAATTTTGTTGGCTTTTTGAGAATGTCATAGTTTATATTTATTATGTTGAAGTCCTCTTCAGGTGACATGTGACATGGCTCTGATACTCAGATAGGATTCTTACGTTTTGGAGGTCTGATCAGAGGTCATACTGGTTTTCTAGAGTAGACTAGTTATTAATAAAGCAAGAATAAATAAGAGGTGATTAGAAGGGGGTGTCATTCAGTTTGAGGTTTATTTCTTCACAGGAAGATTGCAGTCATGGTATTGATTTTGTATTAACAATAGCTTTCCCACATCTCTTGGAATCGCTTGGATGGAGGCTTTTACATTAATGTTTGGTATTGGGCAGCTTTTTTGTGATGGATAGTGTTTACCTAAGATCCATACCTAGTTGCCAAATAAATCTGCCAGAAAATCTGCCTTTAGGTTCATGGAAACCTAGTTACTGTGAAATGTACTCTATATTTTAATAGGCGAGCAATAAAAATGAGCTACTTTTGTCCTGACAGGCGCTTGCAGCTTCTGGATGGGGAGTATGAAGTGGCCATGCAGGAAATGGAAGAGTGTCCCATTAGCAAGAAAAGAGCAACATGGGAAACAATACTTGATGGGAAGGTATGGATTGCTTTAGTGGTTGAAAGACTTGTCTTCACTTAAAATGGTCTGGATTAATGCGGAAGACTATTTGAAATGCTGTCAGTGGCTGTTCCTCTGAAAATGGATTAAATTTAACAGAGAATATACTTCTCTTTTAGGATGTATGGACATAAGTTTCAATTTAGCTCTTGGTTTAGGAAGGCTTTGGCTACGCTAGGTCATTAATACGAACATGTTCACTACTGTAGGTAGGGAAGCTGTCTCTTCCAATGACTTCTGAATTTCTGTCTTGCAAAAATCAGACAATTTAAATGTTTGTTACTGTAATAAATTCAAATGGACAAATCCAAAGGAAGAAACTGCAGAAGCAGAATATTCTGGGGAAAGAAATAAGAACCCAGAGCTTTCATAGGTGTGATTTTATACACATACCTTCAGAAAATGCTGATGAAATTTAGTGATGAAAGGAAGAGGGTGTGTCAGTGTAGGAGTAATTGATGTGCAGGGAGAAATTGTTGACTGAGCTGAATCAACATTTGGTGATACAGTGAATGTAGGTGGTTGTATGCACTTACGTAGTCACATGTTGTTGTGTCCTGGGAGAGTATCAGTTGTGAGGCAAAGAATATGAAAAGACTAAATGTTTGCGAAATAGTGGTGTATCAGCATGATTATACAATTACGAGAAAAGCAGAGATGATCGAAAATATACAGTAAAAACATAGTTGTAAGCTCTATTAGCCAGTTCAGCCTTTACCTGGAATACTGATTCTGTTAAACATTGTTCAAGAAATTAAAATTAAAAATCTAGAAACAGCTTTTATGAAGATCAGAGGAAGTGATCCTTCACATGTAAATGTGCTTAAAAAGATACATACAAATTGCTGTAACTTTGTTAGACACGGTTGCTTTCTGTTGGGACAATATGAGACAGTTTTTACAAGCTGGAGGTGCTACCATAAAGAGAACAGAAAACAGTCATGGCCAGTGTGTTTGTCACCCAGATAAAAGTACATTGTCACTGGTTTTCTGGTTTCGCAATAGCATTTCTGTAAACTAATGAGACCTAAATAAAATAAAGAGCTTTTAGGATGGAATTCTGTAATCTCATTGATAAATTTAGGGTATTATACTTGATAATAGGAGTTTGGATTTAACTCAGGTCTCTTATATTTCTTTATTATGACTGACTTGGTAAGTGAGTGGAATAGAAGAACATATCCACAGGAGAATATTACAATAGCATTTCTACAGCAGACAGTGGTACGTTTCTTAAAGCTCATGTATTAATATACAATACTGCTCTGCAGAATTAGGAGTAGGTGTGAGCAGAAAGAGAAGTGGCAGCAGGGTGGTAGGCAAGTGCTGTTTTCTTTCTAGTTAGAGTCCATGCTGTTTAGTGTTTCACAAAGATCAATGTGTGCCACAGTATGTACATGAAGTTGTTGCTTAATTGCATAGTCATCTTTTTAATCTTTTTTTTTATTTTAGTATATCTAAATGTGTATGTTTATGCTGAAAACACAAGGACTTCAGGTGATTAAAAAATTACATCTGTGCCCATTCTGTCAATATTTTCTCGTGATTGTTTTTGTACAGGGGAAGACACTAAATCTGCTGTTCTATTTTTGATTCCCCACCCCCACCCCTGCCCCCCAGAGATTGCCTCCATTTGAAACATTTTCTCAGGGACCTACGCTTCAGTTTACTCTTCGTTGGACAGGAGACACAAACGATAAGTCTACAGCTCCTATAGCTAAGCCTCTTGCAACACGAAATTCTGAAAGCCTCCCTCAAGAAAACAAGCCCAATTCTGTTAAACATACTCAGACTATAGGTAAGCAAAGTTTGGTTTTGCTACTGAATAGTCATCTGCTCGGCACTTCTGTGCTTCAGGGTTCCTGTCTTGCTGGTGCAACTGCTTCAGGTTATCTTAAAAATGAAGAGCAAAAATGAATGGGCTTTGTCGTGTCCCATATTTTGTACATTCTTCAGGTAAGTTTAAAAGCTAAAAATAGTGGAGTCTTTGAAGTCGTGACAACATTGAAGCGATTGTATATAACGCTCACAAATCCTGATGTGAAATAAATTGAGGAGGAAATCTGTGAATAGGACTTCTGGGATTCTGTTTTACTCTACTAATTTTAATTACTGTATTCAGTAGTACTAATCCAAGTATATGGATTTATAGTATTAAGGGGGGTTTTATGCTTTTTAGTGAATATAGTTTTACAATTTGTCTATTGTATGATATATGTTAAGCTCTTGGAAAACATAGCTGCTAGTGTGAAATGTGACAGAAACTGCCTAAACCACCATACGCTGTGTTGCGTGTCTGTGGTATAAAGGCAACTCAGGTTCTTCCAGAATGCTTGTGAGCTGGCACTAATCCCCTGGATGCATAGTTTGATGTCTAGGCGTGATCCCGTGATGGAAGCACTATATATATTATCTAGCTGCATTTTCTGCGTATTCACACCAGTTAACAAAGATTTCTGTTGAGCCTAAAGGTTCTTTCTGCTTTTATTAATTTTGGGCAGTCTGAGGTTGTCTAGATAGAATACAGCTTACAGTTAGTACTGTCTAAATATAATTCTATGTGGGTAAGAGAAAAATGTAGCAAGTCTGCAAACTATTACTAAAATGTAAGGTAAGTCTGTATTTGTTATATGTAAATTAATCTGTAAGTATTATTGAACTTGTTTCTTCCTAGTCATTAGTTAATGTTTAGAGCATTGTCATTTTAAAATAAATGTTTTTTTAATTTTGGACTTTTTCAGTGATCTGAAACATAACTGGTTTTGTTTCCTTCTGCAAGTTAGTTCCTATATATTCTTTCCAGAAGAGTTTACATATTATCAGACTTCATAATCAGCTTTTGAACTGTTTTATCATAACATTAAATATATATCACGTTAAAAGCAGTAGTGGGTAGACTGTTTAAAATTGGGTTGCTTAACCTTGCTTCATGGAAACATTTTTAAATAGTGGACAATTGGTTTTACTATTTCGCTTGGTTTGTATTTAATGTAGCACTGGTACTTCTGTGGCGGCTACAGTGTCATTGAAAATTTAATGTAATTACCATTGTAATCTGATCCACTACGTGGAAGATTACATAATGTTAAATACATTAACCCAGTCTGCTAATATTCACTGCAAATCTAAAATTATAGGTTTTGTTACCTTAATATATCCCATTATAAGTTCAAACACATCATTTCAAGAGCTATTGAAGTGTCTAGAAACTACTTGTTCTGTTGTTGTTACTCAAAAGCTTGTCTTGGGAAGCTGCTGAAAATAAAATTCTATTTATCCTGAATTTACAGAGGTGATTTGAAGCGCTATTTTAGAAAAACTGTAGAATGTCCTTTGGTATTTCTGTAGGTCTATGTTAAAAAAACAGATAAGAGTTCAAGATCAGTTTCTCTATGGAAAGTCTTCTGGGAATATTTCTCTTTTCGTAAGGTTAGCTAACTACCTTGAAAACCTTAATGGGCTTAGGAGGTTTGACCTTAATAATTTTCAAAGAATGTATGATAGCACACTTTTAATTCATGCATGATATAAAAACATTAACTGACACGTACTTGCTGTGTTTTACAGAAGGTTGTAGTATTACAATACGCATTTAGATAAAAAACACAGTCCCGTGACTTTTTCTCCTTCAAGAGTTGTTAGATCTACTTGCAAAATACTGCTGGGGTGGGGGTAGCTGATTGTATACTGAGCCTAGTTACTGAAAACTGCACAAAGTGATGTAGCTGTGCAGCAGGTAGCATGCTGTTTGGTTATAATTAAACCCAAAAGTTAAACTTAATGTAGCTTTTACATTTTTAAATACAAATTTGTGTTTTGGTTGCTTAATTGTGGATTTGTTAATATGTTTCTAAAAACATGTTTCTTCCTTGCTGTCCGACAGCTTAGCTCCAAAAAGCTGCTACTAAAATACTTTTTGATACTAGAAAGAAAAGGCACCTTTGACCATTGTGTCCTTTTTTTATATTAGTAGCAGTTTCCTGTCTCAAGGTCATATTTAATCTAAACTCCCCTTTGATTCCTAAGTGGCAGTGGGGGCTGGCCTAGATGTTATCTTTCTTTTGGCTCACAGTTGTTAGTAAATTTGGCTTGGAATGTTGTGCTCGCAGGTGAGGCCCAAGGACAGCTGGAAAACAAATTGTACGGAAGACAACAGGCTGCTCCTGTTTTTTTAAACAACTGTGAACATACCTAGATTCTTGACTGGCACCCAGTTCACTTCAGAGTAATCAGTATTTCCAAGCTTGTCACCAGATTGGGACTGTGTGATTAAGAAGCTTCTAGGTCCCTATTAAAGAAGTAATTATCTGGAGTGCAGTCATTCTGTCTCCAGGCATGTCTCTGGGGTATGTGGCCAGGCACTGTGTGTGGAGAGCTGTCTTGCTTGAAGTTTTGGGGTTCGTCATTGGTAGTGCATTTGGGGAATTTGTGCAAAATGTTATTTGACTCTGATTTTGTGTTGGATATTTAACTGAGGTTTTGGAGCTGTAGTAGTGATAGCGAGGGAATTACTATGATGGAAAAAACATTGCTTTTACAAGCGTGTTTTTGTGCAGTTGTATTGCAGTATATAGTGGGAAACTTGACGGGTCAGTGATAGCACAACTCTGGGAAGACTTTCTAAGAGCGGCAATTCTTTTCATGACTTCTAGAGCTTTAGTGTGTAGTAATACAAATGTTAAAGCAAGAAGAATTTTCCCCCTGCTTGTGCAGAAGCCACTGTCTAGAATGATCCCTAACAACCTCAGCCAAGCTACAGACATCTTTGTCTTTGGAAATGGTACAAGAATATTTAAATAAGACTGAGTCCTGTCTTCTGAATTGAGTATTTTACTTGAGCTAGGGATTGCAGACCTTAGGTCTCTTAGGTCAGGATGAATGAATGTCACTTAACACACACAAACATGAAATTATATGCAACAGAAGGGCAACAGAAGTGAGGAAGCAGTTGAACTTTCACTGTAAGAGCTGTTCTGCTTTCTCTTTACTTCCTCATACCCGCCCTCCTTGTATTTTACAGTTTCTTGGAGACCTGTATTGTAATTTGTTAGGCAGGTTGTGTGCTCAGACTTGCAGAAGAAATGATGGTATGTTGACTAACTCTAGAAGGTGTGTACTAGTTTACTACATAATAAATACAGAGGTGAGTAGGGATGAGGCACAGCTGCATTTCTAACATACTGATAGAACTCACGTTTTCTTGCATCAGAGAAGCCAAGTATTCTAGTAAATTAATAAAAGTTAGAGCAAGCGCCACCTTCCAAAATAGTACAGCAGACTCTTAATACAGGAATATAGTAGAGCAGTGCACAGCGTTGTAAGGCATTTGTGATGATTGTGCTGTTTTCAGTCTCCAAATACCAAGAAAAGAGGAGAGTGAAAATAGTAGGAAACTTCTATCAGAGGTTCTGCTAGTAAAAGAAAAAGATCCAGTGCATCTTTCCCAAGGGTATATGAATTTGGTGTTGTCATTTTACTTTGGCATCTTTCCCAAGGCAAATCAGTGGAATAAAGGCATCAAAGACTTTCTAAATGTGGCAGCTTAAGCTTTGCTGTAATTACAAAGTGCTCAAAGTAACTGAGCCATGGAATTCTAATTTCTCTGATGTAGTGCAGGCTGAATGTCAGGCCGCCTCTTTCTTTCATATAGAAAGAGGATGAAATTTCCCTTGTTGTCCAAAATACTAAGTATGAAATAAGTGCATCTTCTAAAAGATCTCCTTATGTCAGTAGAGCTGAGACTGTTTTGCCATCTTTTTTACCATTCAGAAGCAAGTAAGTGTCATTATTTGGTCTCTCCTGAGGGTAAATTGATAAACCTGGTTAGACACATGTGGTTTCTTGTTAATTGTATGGAAGCAAATAATCTGAGCTGAAAATGTGTGGAAGAGGCTCAGAGGCAACTGAGTGGCACCATTACACACACAAACAGTGAGGGGTAAGAGTTAAGGGTTAAAGTTTGTTGGTTTCATTAAATACTTCATATGTTACTTGCATTTTATACCGTTGTCCATTGTGTTACTTGGGGAACTTGTGAAATTGAATTTAAACATTGTATTTGCAACGCAGCCATCTGAAGGAAGGGTTTCTTGTATTTCCCAGCCACATGTGCTTTTAGGTATAGCTAAATAATTCTGTTTGCTTAAATGGAGTAAGAAAAGTGTTGCTTTTTACTTGACCGTTTTTAAGTTCTCTAAAGAGTTCTCCAAAACTGGAGATACATCTGGTTTTGAAAAGTGGTGGGTTTGTCTTAGATTTGTGGAGGAAGCTGAGCATCAAGACTTTTTTGTTGCTGATTTCAGCTGCTTAGGTCAAAATACAATAGAGCAGCCCATTTCCCTCAGCAGCAGTGTGCCTTTCTCAGAACTTCCATACTGAGGTAAGAAACAATGTCAGGTTGTTTTTTTTCCCCTCTTCACCAGACACGTATGTCTCTACATGGTTGGTTTTTTTTTTTCAGCTGTGAAAGAATCCTTGCCGACAGATCTTCAAACAAGGAAAGAGAGAGATGTTTTAAATGAACCTCGACAAAAGTTGCGAATATTTTACCAGGTATTGCAAATAAGCATTAGAGGGGAGAAACTAGAATCTAAATACTGCATGGAATTAAAATGGTCACTTCTCCTCTGGGTAGAAATTTCCGTTTGCCTCTTTAGTGGATGCCTTAAGGGGTCTCAGATTCACATATTAAGAGCTGTTCCACATATTTCTTCTTGCAGGAAGTATTCTAGAAAGCTAATCTTCCTGGGGGCATGTCTGACGTTCCAAAATACAAAAGGCATCTCTTATTAGACATCTGGAGGGGGACAGGTGGTCTCCCTGTGGGGGAAAAAATGCTTGACATACCGATGTTTCAGTACACTGAGCTGATGCAGTGTTCCCAGGAACTTATTGTTGCTGTGGAGGTCTCCTGAAATGACATCCCACTTTTTTTTGGTGGATGAGAAATTAGTGAATGAAACGTGTTGGATGTTAATGCTACCCGTTTCTTTGTTTGCATCAGTTCCTTTATAACAACAACACGAGACAGCAGACTGAAGCCCGAGATGACTTACATTGCCCATGGTGCACACTGAACTGTCGGAAACTGTATAGTTTACTCAAACATCTTAAACTTTGCCACAGCAGATTTATCTTTAATTATGTTGTAAGTATATTTTTGGAGTTTAGGACTATGAAACGCTATACAATCTGTCACAGATACTAATAATGCAGTGATTTTGTTACTAGCCTGTTCAGTTGTAGGACCATATCTACAGGTTAAATGCAGCTTCCTTTGAATAGTATGTGAATGTTTGCATGTCACGTGGCGGGGGGTGGGGGGAAGAATTGTGGGTTTGATTTTTATTATGTTTTTAAATATATATATTTTTTAAACAACGCTCCATCACTGGAGCGTGAATTCTGACTGTAGCTGCTACTTTTGTGTTAATGTGTTCTTTTTATGTGATGGAGGCATAATAGAAGGCAATGCAATCTATGCTTGGAGCAAGAAGCTTTAAGAGATTTAGAAATGTTCCAATTTCTAGGGTGCTTCTTAGGAATCTTGCTGATATTTTCCTTAATTGTATAATTAGTTCCATTCTGTGTGGTTTTCTGTAAAACGAAGTGGTACAGAGCAGGGGAGCTTTAGTATCATTTGTTTCTAGAGGTTAAAAATTATTTGGATGTTGTGAAAGGTGATTAGAGCTGTCAGGTTATGGACAGGGTGATACTTAAGGTATTCAGAATTGAAAAGGTTACTTACTTGAACTTCCTGATGAATTGGCATTAGTGTTTGCTAAGTGTATTTGCAATTATCTGTTTCAGTATCATCCAAAAGGTGCTAGGATAGATGTATCTATCAATGAGTGTTACGATGGCTCCTATGCAGGAAATCCCCAGGACATCCATCGTCAACCCGGATTTGCCTTCAGTCGCAATGGACCAGTCAAAAGGACGCCTATCACACACATACTTGTTTGCAGGTGGGGAGGTGGAAAACAGTCGGTCTCTATTTGTGTGATACCACATATGGACCAGATTTATGAAACTTAGGGATTTCTAAATCTGTAGGTGAATGTAAACAGTGTTACATTTTACTTATCATTAAAGTACAGTGGTCTATGACTAAATAAAATGTTACTGAAGAATGATAACTTCACCTGTGGTTTTTCTACATCTTTTCAGTTGAGGTATCTATTCTTAGTGATGGAACTCTGTGTAACTGCTTTTTCCTAAAATTTTCTTCCCCAAAAGATGGACTGTGGGTTGGAGCAGGGTGTTAAGTTTTTTAATGGGGTTTATTTCAGTGCTGGTGATTGACCCACCTCCCCCAGTATTTTTGCAAACTATAGCCTAGAAGAGTAACTTGTATTAATGAGTTACAGTTCTTAGTATTTGCATATTTGATATGATAGTTGAAAGCATTTACTTTCCCCCCCCCCCCCCCCTTCTGCTAGGCCAAAGCGTACGAAAGCAAGTATGTCAGAATTTCTTGAATCTGAAGATGGAGAAGTTGAACAGCAGCGAACATACAGCAGCGGGCACAATCGGCTGTATTTCCACAGTGACACGTGTTTACCTCTCCGTCCACAAGAAATGGAAGTCGACAGTGAGGATGAAAAGGACCCTGAATGGCTACGGGAGAAAACCATCACTGTAATTACTGCATTTACACAAAATTAAGTGGATTGTGGTTTTTAAAAGATGGTCTGCAGTTGTTGTAGGGAGCAAACAGGGCATATGTTGCGAAAATGCTGCATTTACTTTAAGAGCAAGTAGAAAATTGTGTGATGCTGAGCTATAACGATAGAAATTCATGGAATCGAAGATTGTATTTTCAAGTATGTCTTTAGTTGCCAAGCTAGCTCTGTCCGCATGTGCCCTAACAAGTTTTCATTGTTGGTGGCTGGTTTTCTCCTACAGAGGAGTGATGCTGGTGTCGCAGGAGTACACAGTGGGGTGTGTATATAATGTGGAAGTAATTTATCATCACAGGTCTCTACGTGATAGGACTTTTCCAACCTTTTTGACTGCAGTGCTGCAGTACCCGAATTTTCAGCAGTAGTTATTTCTGTGACATGTAGGTGGCATAAGTTGCATTTTAGGTGTGCTTTCAATACTTGTTAGCAGACATGTGGTTCTCATGGGTGTGTTTGTTCTGTCCTTTCTCCCAATCCTTTATCTCTCCAGCAAATTGAAGAATTTTCTGATGTTAACGAAGGAGAGAAAGAAGTGATGAAATTATGGAATCTTCACGTTATGAAGCACGGGTATGTTACTGTGCTTAGTTTTGATACAAATAAATTATGGTATAGATTTGGTTGGCCGTTTTGCATTGCAATTCACTAAGTACTTAAAACTCAGCTCAGTTTAGGGAAGGATCATTGAAGGATAATTTGGTAAGGAGTGTTTTAAGGTTTTAAAAATGTTCTTGCACCTAGTAGCGCTGTGGCTTTGAAAAGAGCACTACTGCAGATGTTGAGGCTATGTAATAGCTGGACTATGCATTTACATTGATAAACCATGTTGTAGGGTATCTTTTTGGTCTTGAAAGTGTCCTGCTTGCCTAATGATGGCTTTCTAATTTGACAGGTTTATTGCTGACAATCAAATGAATCACGCCTGTATGCTGTTTGTGGAAAACTATGGACAAAAAATAATTAAGAAGAACTTGTGTCGAAACTTTATGCTACATCTGGTCAGCATGCATGACTTTAACCTCATCAGCATAATGTCAATAGACAAAGCTGTTGCCAGGCTCCGAGAGATGCAGCAGAAGTTAGAGAAAGGAGAATCAGCTTCCCCAACAGATGAGGAATCTTCTGAGGAACAAAGTGGGACAACAAATGGATATAGTGAAAATAATATGAGAGAGAGAATTTCAGAAATGGATAGCATCTCAGGTGTCACAAAACAGAGCAAGAAACAAAAGCTCTGAAGTCAAAAGTCAATTGCCATTCAACGGACAAGCATTGAAGTGACATTCTAGGGTGCATGAGCTCTATAAAGAATTACACACAAAAATACAGAGGTTCCAAACAGGCACTGCTGGATGGAAATAAATGATTTCAACAAGGATATTGTTTTAACAGGGTTTCTATTCAGTTAATTATGCAAGTACATGTATATTGGTTTTGGTGATGTAATGACAATATTCTAAGAGTTTGAGCATGAAGAGCAATATGAAAATCTTTTTGTAATTTTAGTAATTAGTGTCTTAAGAACTTTATGGAATTTACATAATTTAAGTATATGTAAAACCGTTTTTATATTAAGATTTTTGCATCTGTATCTGGCTGTTTTTCCTACCATGAAGTTGTGAAACATTGGGGAAGGGGGATTGGGATACAGTTTCTGCTTTTCTTAGAAATTCTCCAGTTAGCTTTTTGTGAAAATAACGTCTCACTATTTAAAGTTTAACCTTGATCCTTGTATTTGAAATCATTTACCAATTGATCATAAATTACAAATTAACTCTTTTTTTTTTTTTTTTTTTTTTTTTTTTTTCCCCACACTAAAATTATTGAAGTTGGCAAACTTAGCACTTCCTTTGTCTTGTGCCTGTTTGGAAAGAACTTGGCTTTTCATCTTACAGACACAGTGAAGTACCACCTTGGCTTTTTGAGGTTACCAGCAGTTTGGTTTTCGTGGATAATTCTGATGTATTGATCACCCAGTGTACCATTTTAAACTTGAACATTAGCTCCTTTATATTTTTATTCCGCATTTACACAGCTACACAAATGATTTGATGGGAACCCTCTTTACTGGGGTTCCGCATCGTAGCGTGCCATGCTAAAGCCGAGAGTCTAGAGTCAGGAGGTAGGCATTGCATCGATTAACTTCTTTCGAAGTTCATGCCTGCTGTTTGCCTGAGTACAGACTGCAAGTCCAGGCCATAGGTTTAGCTTTGGCTTTCGAGATGCCACTCTTGAGGGAAAAATGCACTGTAAAATTGGACCAGAAAATGTGTTGCACTTCTTATGTAAGTATTCTGTGATGTATTGTATTCAATACAGATACTAAGATGCTGACTAAACTATATTTGAGCAGTTTTGCACTGCTGTTAACACATTTTATGCATACGTTTACAGATTTTTTCCAATGGAAAGTGGTTTCACTACTGGTACAGTATCAGCACCGAAGGGTTTATTCCAGCAAGCACTGTGGTTGAGTGACATCACCTCAATTTTTTATTATCCTTAAAATATTGCATTTTTCATATTCTTTATTTATAAAGGAACAATGCTGCTGTAAATACAGGTATTTTTAATTTTTTATTTCATTCCATCACCATGAGATGCAGTTCCCTGTTTGTTTAAGGGGTATATAAGCTTTCTAATGGTGTCTTCAGAAATTTATAAAATGTAAATACTGATTTTGATGGTCCTTAAGATGTGTTTAACTGTGAGACTATTTAACTAATGGTGTGGATGTGATTTGTCATCCAGTATTAAGTTCTTAGTCACTGATTTTGTGTACAAAATAGGAAGGAGGGAAACTGCAGCTTTCATTACAAACGTCTTGAATTTGCCAGCTGTCTGAGTTTTAGCAAACTCTTAATTATGCCTCTGGATAGTACATCAAGCATTTCTCTCTGGCTTTAATTTGCTAAAGCTGTGCACATATGTAAAAAAATAGATTATTTTAGGGGAGATGTAGTTCTAGAATTATTGCTTATGTCATTTCTTAAGCAGTTATGCTCTTAATGCTTAAAAGAAGGCTAGCATTGTTTGCACAAAAAGTTGGTGATCCCCCCAAAAATAGTAATGAAATTACTTCTGTCCAGTAAACTTTGTATGTCATGTCAATTTATAATAAAAGCTGAAAAAATCCCATTGTTTTCTATTTATAAAGATGCCTTTTCTATATGTACCTTTGATAGATTTTGAAGATTCCCTGTAAGCTGGTTAAAAACAATTTGAATGGTACAGTAGATGTAAGAAGAAGAAGAAAAAAAAAAAAAAACCACAAGCAAAAAACAACCAGTTCAGTTGTTTAAATGAACCATTGTTTTTACATTAAATGTTTTCTTTGAAATCGGCTTTTGTACATAAAGTTCAGTAATATAAAATCTGCCATGATGGTTGTCCAGTTGTTTTGTGTGCATGCAGAAAGGCCACAAGCAGCACCTTGGATAAACTTTCTCTTCTGCATGTCTTTTAAAATTGGGATACATGTTCTTCCTTGGCTAGATTGTTACAAAGGTAGCGAAGTTTCTGACCAGTCTTTTTGTAGTATTTAAGGTGTCTCCATACATAACCAGGTTTTTAGCTGGATTATAATTTGCCTTCTCATTTCTTGGGGCTAGCACTGAATACCTGAGCTCTAGCTGTAAGTTGTGTATTACTGTTTAGAACTGTAATTTATACAACTGAAAATGAAACGTACCACTTGTGTCAGTTATAAAAGTAAGACTTGTGTGTTTTGCCTGCAAATGGTTAATGTTTCAAACAGATTTCACAAGATCCTTAGTTCCTTTGGAACAAAGTTGAAATCGCTGTCAGTTTGTAATGGTGCTTCTCTGGGACTGTAGAGGATGGATGTTCCAGGTACTACAGAACAAAATGAAAAACGAGTGAGGAATCGTGCACTGCTTGGCCAAGTGGTGACTGTTGGATAGCAGACACCGAAAATCTGTTTCCGTGTCAGAACTAACTCAGATACTGGCATACAGGGGGTGTGACAAGCCGGGTCCTGTGAAGTTGACTTCACGCTGCAGCTGTCCTATGCTATCGTCTCAGAAACTGGCCAGGTTCTTCTAACCCAGCCTTCAGTGTGTTCATGGCAGATTTTAATGGTGTGTTGTATTTGGTGACGATCTTAACAGATCTGTGAACCCCAAGTTGGAACCTAACGTATGACTTGAATATTTAATTCAGTGCATTAAATACTATATTCAAAATCATTAGCTGAATTTAAGTTGTTAACTCTTAAGCGTACGTTGCTTTGAGTGTGTCTTGAATGTAGTTCTTGAGTTTTTTGGGGGTGGGATGTAAAGATTCACTGCCTGGAATGAAGCAGTTGCAAGTAACTCAAACTGTTCTGGTTACTGAAGTAATCACAAAACCAAAACCCCAAACTGTACAGCCCCCCCCCCCAACCCAGCAATTTCACTTTGAGAATGCAGGAATGACTCTATGGGGGCAGTTTTGACAATATTGTTCAAAGTTAAGTGTTTCTTAATTTGCAGAACAGTTTGGTGCCATCATCAGCCAGTGCTTGAATGAGGGTGTTCCTGTCGGGCCGGATCCTGGTTGTAACTGATCCTACGTGGCTTCACAGTGGAGAAGACGAGTTCCAAATGGAGTAGGTAAGCCTGCCTTCCGTGACTGCTGCCTGCTCTTCTTGGGTTGCTTGATTTGAGAGATGCACCCTCTAGGAGAAATACTCGGCCCCTTACTGTAGAGAAAGTTTGTTTTATGAAGGGTGTATTTATACAAGAAAGCTACCAACTTGGGAGTCTTACTTAAACTTGTTTCACAAGTCATTTTTTCCCTTAAAAGAGACCAAAGGGAACAGGCTGCAGGTAAAGCAGAACTAGGAATTAAGTAAAGCTGTGTGGAAGTTCAACATGGGCTTGACTTCAAGAGGATCAAATACCTTTTACTTCTTGCTTAAGTCATGGTGGCCAAAACCTACTGTTATCTATCGAGGTAAGTAGCATACAGATGTTTTCAACTAATTTTTTAAAAAAAGGAGAATTAGTATTTCTGTCAGCTGCCAGTTAAGATCTGAACTTCAGCTGGGAATCAAATGCACAATTAAGAAACCTGGGGAAAAAATTGTTGAGGACTCCTGAGGGACAGAAAATGAAAAAAATAAAGGGAAAGGCTGCAGTGCTACAGAATATGTTCTCTTATGTTCTTGTTAGAATGCAGTGATACTCAGCTTTGTGCCCCAACCAATAATTTACTGGGCCATACACAGGTGAGGGATAAAACTTTATTTAAAAAAATTCAAATTTCACTTGACACAAGTCTTAGTTGAGGTAAGTGAATGTACTAGCTTAAGAAAACAACTTTAAGGATTGGATTCCATAAGCAGTGAACACTCTTGCTTAGAAGGCTCCAACAGCTAGAGGTGAAAATCTGTAAAGGAGAAGTGTCAAGTCGTCTGTCTAGCTGAACTATTGTGGGAGAACTGAATTGCAACCTTTGCAATTCGAGCCTCTCCTGACTGCATCCTGCACTGCTTGATTACTTGGGTCTCTTATCCTGAGGCTCTTCACCCCTCCCAGGTTTAAAAGGTGCAGCTCTAAGAGGTGGCTGAACAGTACCTAATTTGCAATGTGGACTGCTAGGCTTCTGTTAAGTTAAAAAAACAAAACAAAACCAAAACAACAAAAAAACCCTGAAATACCCCCCCCTTGGCAAGCTGCCCTTGTTGAACATACTGCTAACGACTGAAGTCAGAAAGACAGTTTCTTCTATTGCCATCCTCGGCTCTCGGAGGGAGCAGTGGGGCCTCCCGTGGCCCTTCACAGTCATCTTAAGCTGTTTTGTATATTGTGAGCAAACTGACGAGGTGTTAGGATCTCTGGAAGTACCTGAATTCAAGGCTTAAGCTGAACTTTTGAAGACGCAAGCACGTATCCTGTGGAATCCACAGTCCGATTAGCCCCTCCCAGAGCCGGTGAAAAGGTACCTGACCTGGCGGTACCTCACAAGTGTACATAGTCACAACTGTAGTTTCCATACGGTAAAAGTACTAAGTTACAACTAGTACCTGACACCTAAGTATCGAAGTAAAATTATCAGCACTAAGTGGAGCAAGATTTAAGCCGGCTGCTAGCTGGAGTGCCAGGCTGACCCTCTAAACAGGCTGATACAGTTTTATCATCTACTGAACCTTCCTGGCTACAGGAAAAGAACCGTATTTTTTAAGTATTGACAATAACACTTCACAAAGGAACACTGGAAGTACAGGACACGCTAGTATTCTCTTACTTCCTGACTGTGAAATAGTTGAGCTTGAAAAACTGAGAATACTGCAGGCTTTTTCTTGCTAACACTGGATCATCTTACCTGCAGGTCTCCAGTCCTCCTCACTTTGTGTCTGGCAGGAAATTCCAACCTAGCTCTGCCTTGTGCAAGTTCTTTGCATCCACCTGAATCTACTCACAATTTTTTTTTCCTCTTTTAAATGGTAAAATACCAACAGCCCTTTTCCTCTTCTGAATTCTTGTACCCCTACTAAGGATGCTTGGGGAAAAAAAATGCAGGCAAGATTACTGATCTTTTTGTACCGACAAGGAAAGTATGGGGGTTATTAATCTAATGTAAATTAAGCTCTTTATGCTAGCATAGAGAGCTAATTAGCATGTTGACACCAAAGGAAAAAGGGCAGAATGATTGTCTAGGTTCTATAAAAATACTGCTATTCTGACATGCTAAAATATATTTAATTTTAATTGAATTTGAGGTAAGAACGCCCTCAGTTAACATTATTTCAAAATATTCTTTAACTGCAGTAGTATTGCAACCTTTTGACCAGGAATAGGCTCTCTAAGTTCATTCTAACTTTCAGTTGCTCCTTAGGGGAATTAGTGGTAACTTTATGTAACTTCTGAATTAAACATCAATTAATTCATAATAATCTTTTACCCCATCCTGCTGGGTGGAGGAGAGTGCTAAATTACCACCACCTCTGCCAACAGGGCACCTCAGCCCATCCTCTCCCACGGGGGATCTCCAGCAGCAGCCCCAGCTTGCCCAGGCTGCCTCGTCCGTCCCGACTGCTCGGACCATAAACCCGTACTGTTGCCCATGAGTGCAAGGTGTTCCCCAGTGGCTCGCTGGGATTTCCTGGAATCCTGTACATCACAACAGCACTTCCCTTGTCTCTGTCATGGGACAACAGAAAGGAGCTTCTTTCCAAGTCTTAGGGGGCTGTGCATGGAATCGTGGCTGCCGATCCGCACATCATGCCTAGGGACTAAATCGCCAGGACTTGCTCTGACACAGGCTACGTGGTGAGTCACAACTAGGGAAGACCTTCGGAGCAGATAAGGACAACCGCCCGACCCTAGGCATTGGTCTGGTTTGAGGCAAGCATCTGCATTAAATTGATGTAAGCATCACCATGCAGCTATTCTGGAAGATATATTCCAAGTGACAACACAGAAAATAGTTCAAGAAATATCTGGAAATAAGGCACTTAAGTGAGACATTAACAGACTGGCTACATATTTAAACAGACATTATGGCTCAGACGTCCTTGCTCTGGAGGAACGAACAGTACCGTGCGTGGAAGAAATGGCTGTTACACGCAGAACCCCCTCTGCATTCACACTATTAAGGCAGCACTGTGTACAAGGAGGCGTAGCAGGACATCACTGCTCTAAATACTTTGATCTTTTTGAGTGGTATAAATAAAACTTTGGTCCCTTACCACCCCTCTAAATGTTTACAGGCTTATTTCACAGAACAGCAGCATTAAGCAAAGTTATTTCTACACAACACACGTACCCTGAGACTAGAGTACAATGAAATACTGACAAAAATCAAGTCTGGAGGAAAAAGGGGAAAGGTCTTACGAACTGCTTAAATTACTTTGCCTACACAAATGCCTGCTTCTAACTTTTTCCAGAGTAACAAATCCAATGTTTCACAATTGTTTTTTTTACATGAATCCAGTAGGAAATACAATATAGTGGAGTTCAAGTAGTATAAAGACAGTTTTTGTTAACAGGTTGTTGATGTTGAACAGCTGGAAACCCAGGTTTTAACATTACCCTTTATGAAATCTGCTTGCTTTCTGCTAGAACACCAAAACTTTCCAGCCTGGGTATGAAAACGAGCATCCAAAATACAAAGAGCCACAACACTGATCAAGTACCCAGTCAAAGACCACTTCTCTGTTGTTAGAGCTAATGGTTACTCGAAGCTTGACATTTCCCCCCTCGGTGCCAGAAGGCCCTAACTGTACAACTTCCATGTCAAATGTCACAGTCGATCCAGAAGTTACGGCAGGCAGCTGGTTTGTCATCTCTTTTCCATTTACAAATACTGCCCCTGAAATAGTCAAGACATCAAATATTATTTCTCACTTTCTGTACACACTAACATGCAATACTGTGTCTCCCTGTTTTCTTGCAGGCACAAGAAAGGGGAAGCAGCATTCCTTTTTGTCACATCGGAGGCGACAGTAACTGCAAGCCAGAAAAGGAGATCCATAATCTCACCAAAGATTTTAACTGCACAAGCCATACGTACGTAAAAGGTGGGTGAAGTTGTTCATATGTGATCCAGGGATACAAAGAACCAGGGGCTATGGCTTTTGGGAAAGAAAAAAAAAAAATCACATCCTTCAATTATGTGATAGAGACTCACCATTGGTGCTAATGCACACCGCTTTATCGCGCTGCAGGGAATCGTAGCCATTCTGCTGCTCCACACACACACCCAGGCTGTCTCGTCTGTCTGGCTGTCCCACGGTTTCAATTCTACCAAGCAAATAGTTAAGTCAGACCCTGAAGGTTTAAATCAAAACATACAATGAAATCCAGGCAGTAATACCCTGCCACACCAGACCTCTGTACTGCGCTCCAGCGCTTTCAGCAAATTCCTCCAACCTTTTGGGGAGATCCCTGTTGCATGACCAGAAGTCCTACCAGCTTTCCCAACAGCTCCACACAGCAGTGCTCTATTCATCTGTATAAAACACGAATCTGCTTCCTGCAAACCTTCATTGCTATTTAATAAAATTACTCGCTGTCACAGCTTAGTTATCTGAAATAAATTTCAGTTATCTGAAGCAACCACTACACACCAAGCTAGAACCATCTATACCAGGTTACTGGTCCACATCGTGTTTTATGGGGAGACGGCTGTAGTTTCAGCAAGTATTTAGTAAGGATGACTCAAACGGATTTTTCTGAGCCCTGCCATGTTCTGCTGTAAAGGGGTGGGGGTGGAAGGCTGATGTGTTTGGGTGGGTGTGGTGGTGTTTTGGTTTGGTGTTTTTAATAAATCAGCTTGGTACAAATGTGTATTAAAAGCAGGAACACTTTTTAGTCTGGCTTCTGCTCAGCTGCATTTAGGATTTTGGTCCTGGGAAAGAATCTCCAAAGAAAAAGCAAACAAGTTGTGCAAACAACCGGGGAGGGCAGTTCCCTCCCGGCCCTAGCAGCTGAGCGGGGCTGCACGGTTTGTACCCTGGAGGGCTCTTCTGTATTTGAGTCCTTTCTCTTGTACTGCCACCTCAGAGGTGCTAAATCAGGGAGTGAGCAGAGTGCCTCGGCAAACTGATGGTCTTTCCTAGAAAGTAAAACTGGTTATTTTCAGCTTGAGAGTAACAGCAATAACTGATACATGGTTGTTGCCAAACAGCAGAAAGTCTCTGGTGGAAGCTTTTTAAGAACTGCAGATTACACTGTAGACTGGCACATGATGGGTTAATTCTTTCAAAAGGGAAGATAAAATTGGAACCATGTTTTACTTTTGCACTCCATTAGGTTTTTCAGTCCCCTGGGGACGTCACTAAGATAGCAGAAGCCTTGCACTGTAAAGCAAAGCAAAAACCCTAAATTTAATTATCCAAGAAACTTTTAGTTTTGAAGTGACCACCATGTTTTCCTAAAACAGCTTTAAATGAGATTTCAAATTGATTTTGGTGCTCTGCTTTAGATTTTAAACTTAGAGTTACTGCTGAAGCTTTATAAACAGCTATTTATCTGCAAACTGTGCATACAGCAACATTAATTCATTCCATCCCTAGTCAAGGGAGTGTTTCTTGACTTTTGGGTTGGTAATAAGCGTTTGTACAGTCACAGGAATGACCAAAAATGCATCATTCTAAACCCATTAAAAAGTAGGAATTCTATCATGTCAATCTGTATCCACACTGCCTTCCTCGTTTCTACAGACCTCTTCTGCAAAGCACTGTCAAGGCAGCCTGGATGGGCAGAAGTAGGAAGAAAAACACCAGACTAGCAGCAGGACAGTGAACGCTGGAGGTAGGAGCAACAGCACACCCGGAGTGGGAGTGTTTACACAGGAGTCAGTCAGTCCACGCTGAATCAGGACCAGCTGAGGGGGTTTAGGTTCAGCGCTCTTGGTGGTGTCCACGCTGAATCAGGCCACATTTCTGTATACATCTGTACTCCTCACACCCAGGCTTCCCAGCGTCAGGGCTCCCCTTGCTACATCGCTGCCCCTACTCCCAGGAGCAGGCTGGGCTGCACGCTAACGCGCGGTAGGAAAGAGCCAAACCTTCCCTGCAGCACACCGAGGCAGCACCACCCGCATGCCCCAGGCACCGGCTGAGCTGTGATGCTGCAGCAGCCTGCCTCCCCTCGCTCTGCCTCCCCTCGCTCTGCCTCCCCTCGCTCTGCCTCCCCTCGCTCTGCCTCCCCTCGCTCTGCCTCCCCTCGCTCTGCCTCCCCTCGCTCTGCCTCCCCTCGCTCTGCCTCCCCTCGCTCTGCCTCCCCTCGCTCTGCCTCCCCTCGCTCTGCCTCCCCTCGCTCTGCCCCCCTCGCTCTGCCTCCCCTCGCTCTGCCTCCCCTCGCTCTGCCTCCCCTCGCTCTGCCTCCCCTCGCTCTGCCTCCCCTCGCTCTGCCTCCCCTCGCTCTGCCTCCCTCGCTCTGCCTCCCCTCGCTCTGCCTCCCCTCGCTCTGCCTCCCCTCGCTCTGCCTCCCCTCGCTCTGCCTCCCCTCGCTCTGCCTCCCCTCGCTCTGCCTCCCCTCGCTCTGCCTCCCCTCGCTCTGCCTCCCCTCGCTCTGCCTCCCCTCGCTCTGCCTCCCCTCGCTCTGCCTCCCCTCGCTCTGCCTCCCCTCGCTCTGCCTCCCCTCGCTCTGCCTCCCCTCGCTCTGCCTCCCCTCGCTCTGCCTCCCCTCGCTCTGCCTCCCCTCGCTCTGCCTCCCCTCGCTCTGCCTCCCCTCGCTCTGCCTCCCCTCGCTCTGCCTCCCCTCGCTCTGCCTCCCCTCGCTCTGCCTCCCCTCGCTCTGCCTCCCCTCGCTCTGCCTCCCCTCGCTCTGCCTCCCCTCGCTCTGCCTCCCCTCGCTCTGCCTCCCCTCGCTCTGCCTCCCCTCGCTCTGCCTCCCCTCGCTCTGCCTCCCCTCGCTCTGCCTCCCCTCGCTCTGCCTCCCCTCGCTCTGCCTCCCCTCGCTCTGCCTCCCCTCGCTCTGCCTCCCCTCGCTCTGCCTCCCCTCGCTCTGCCTCCCCTCGCTCTGCCTCCCCTCGCTCTGCCTCCCCTCGCTCTGCCTCCCCTCGCTCTGCCTCCCCTCGCTCTGCCTCCCCTCGCTCTGCCTCCCCTCGCTCTGCCTCCCCTCGCTCTGCCTCCCCTCGCTCTGCCTCCCCTCGCTCTGCCTCCCCTCGCTCTGCCTCCCCTCGCTCTGCCTCGGCAAGAGGGGCAGGACTGGCACAGATCACCGTTCCTCTCCTTACCAGGTTTTGATTTTTCAGCAATCACTAACCAGCCCAAGTACCGCACAGAGTATCCCTGCACAACCTCCTAAGCTTCCTTTACTAGGCTGATTTTCCCCATCACATTAACAAAGTTATTCTCCAGCCTCTATGATCCCTGGACTTAAAATTTTTAAAAGCCCACTGAATGTGTGGTGGGACACTGCTCCCATCCCTCCTCACCACTTCCAGTGCTGCAGAACAAAACCTTGCCTCTCACTGCAGCACACAGATGCTGAACTAGTTCAGCTGCACCAGTTTCCCTTTGTCTCAGAGCACAGAGAAGTAACTCCGTGGGTGATCAGACGTGCTTCCTTTCTAGTAGCGGCCAGTAGAGCTGTGGTGGCTTCCTGACAAAGTCAGAATGATCTTCATAGGCCATCTGCTGGATGAGCCCAAATCCCAGCCTGGCCAGACTGACCGTGGCTCCCCTCTGCAAGCAAAAGCTTTAGGGATGGCTGCAGAGCAGGTCACTGCAGGAATGTTCCCTTTTCTAAGGGCAGCTCCCCAAAGGCTGCAAAGAAACAGAATGAGTCTTGACTTAAAGCAATATTTTCCTACAGCTTGTCCAAATGCCTCACCCCAGAGGAAAACTGCAGTAGTTTATCTTTAAAAAGCTGGTACAAAGCATTGCATTTACGGCAGCTTCACTTTTCACCGATGAGCTATGCCTGTGTCCTGAACGTACAAGAAGAATACAAAGCTGCTTCACAAACTTCACAAACATCTGTAACGTGAACCTTGCTTATTTGGTTCGCTCAGCCAGCCACTTCTCCCCTTCTGAATACACTTCTGTTTCAACAGATGGAGAAAGCCAAGTACCACATCTCCCTGCTCGGGAAAATCTCACACACACACTTTCAAACAAGGAGCTGCTCATGGACCTTGAAAGAGGAACAATCAAATTTTGAGGTTGTCTTCAGTCTTAAGATTAATGTCATTATAGTTCTTGTGGACACGTGCTTCTTAATGCTCTGCCATCCTGAAACAATCTCCTCTTGGAGAGGAGTCCACATTACCAAAATGTAAAGCAAAAGATTTTCATGTGCTACCAATAAAAAAAGATAAAAGGCATTGGTCTGAAAAGGAACCAAGGGAAACCTCGAAGTTCTGCCTTTAATTTCACAGGCATTTCTGAGCCAAGAGATGTTAAATCTAGCAACAGATTCCAAATGAAAGCTTTGGATCTTTTTATCCCGTCTCAGACAGGGCAACTGAATACATCTTCCTACTACAACCATCTAAAGTTAATTCATTACCAGGAAGGGAGAAATGAAACACCACGGAGTAAGTTACAGAAATACCACGAATAGCCCCCTTAAATTGCCTTTGAGGGTTGCCTACTGTACAGCAAGTTGTTTTATTTAACCAGGGAAAGATGGAATAAAGCTTCAGAGTCTCTGAGGTCTGTAATTACAGCTGACATATCCACAAGGACATTCCTCATACCCTGTTAAACAGCATCATCTCAGGGACAGGACTACAGGCAGCAAAGCTGCCAAAGTTTCTAATCGTGTTCTGTGTGAAATGGAAAGCTTGAACTTCACAAGATCTCTTCTCCACTCAGGATTTTCTAATGCCAGTTTCAAGCAGTAGTCTGATCAGCCCTAATTATCTCAGTTAAAGACATCAGTGCCAGACTGTCCCAACAGCACATACAGTATCTTCATGTCCAAAGCCTTCAGAGCTCACGGACAGTCTGGGAAGGAAAGCACCCCCTGACCCCAGGTTAGAAAGAATCAATGTCGAGCCTCCACTGACTGCTGAGTGGCCAGTAACAGCTGCTACAGAACCTGAGGAAGTTCAGCATTCCACAGGCTTGCTCAGCATGGGCTAGGGCTCTATTTTACCATCCCTCAGGAGTTCACTCATCTCTGTTTTAGATAGGAGCGGGTCCTACAAAAACAGCAGGTGTTTTCCTAAAGAGCCAGGAGGTAGGAGCACAGAGAAGGAAGCTCAGACTTCACACAGACACGCTACCTCGACTAGGGCTGAGCTGGTGTAAAACTCCAACATGCATCATGACTCAGGTTTATGTACAATTCAGGTGTAATTGCTCACAGGAGACGCACCAGAGAACAGTTTCCCAGAAAGTACTTGCCTGAATGTTAATGTCTGCCCACAGAAGTAGGTGGGAGCTTTGGAGTAGAGCACACCACATGACTGAGAGTCGTTTCGAAGCGCTATGTTTCTTCGACTGCTCAAGCTGTAACCCTCCAAACCAGCTGTCCATTCTTCAAAAAAGAAAACAAAAAAAGCATGAAAAGTATAAACCTCAACTCAACTAGCTGCTGTCTGTGCAAAATCAAACCAGTCGCAACGTCCACTCAGTGTGCCTCATAAGAAGGTTAAGCCACATTAAGAACGGTCTGGTTTTGCCACCTTCTGACGGAGAGTTTTCTTTTTCAAATAATTTGCAATTACATAAAGTGTTTCCCAGTTCACAGATTCACCAGCAGTTCACTCTGTGTGATCCCTGTGAAGTCATATTGTAGGCAAAGGAAAACCTTCATTACCCATTGCCCTTAAAAATGTGCAAGCAAAGAGAAAATTTAGGGGTTTCTTTCTCTAAGAGCTTGTTGTAAGACTGTAACTCATCAAAATCTCTTAGGTAAGGGTGAGGGAGAAGGAAAAAAATGCTTCACTTCTGGCTCATCGACGCTTTCCGAGGCTAAGCAGTGAGGTACCTGCTGGAAAGGCGTACAATCCGTCCCTCACACTAGGAAGCAAAGAATAAACTGCAGGATGAAAGGATAATCCATCACACATTACACACACACATCATAGCTAAGGACACCCCGTCACCACACAAAAAGCAGCTCCGTGAGTCATTCAGCTATAAACCCTCAGGAGGCTGCACTGATGGCACAGGTTTAAAGGTGGAGATGACCTGCAATGAAACCAGTACCGTGGGGAACCAGCGTGGTGCAGCCGATCTGAGGAACACTCCATGGACTCCACTCCTGCCATCCATCTCCTCGGGCACAGACTCTGAACTGGTAATCGACATTTGGATCAATATGCAGCACTATGAACTCTGTCTCCGAGCCGACGTACGCATCTTCAAATTGATTGGCAGTACCCTTACGATATTGCAGCCGGTAATCTTGTGGTATGAAGTCATCATCCACCTAGAGAAACATTGATCGCATTAATAAAGGTCTGCTATTTTTTTCTTTTGCCTCTGAAGTGGCATGTATTAGGACAGTACTGCAGGCTGTAATCAAAGGTGATTCAGAGTCACAAGGTAGGAAAGAGCTGAAAGCATGCCTTATAGAAAATAAAATCAGTGTCTGAACCAACTAAAACAAAAAGAAGTACAAGAATTATTCGATTACAGTTTGAAAATATCTCTAGGAGAAGAAACATTCAATCTAGCAGAGAGATAACAAGATCCTTCAGCCAAAAGCTGAAGATAAATTTGCAGAAGAAATTCAGTGCCAGTTTTCATCACTCACTGTTACCCTTCATAAACTGTTCCAGGGAATAACTTCCAATTCTTTGATATCTCTAAGTCAAAAGAGATTCCCTCCCTCCACCATCACCACCAGAAAAGCTCTACTGTCCCCCAAGCATGACTGAGTTCAGGGAACTACTCTACAGCACAGAAGATCAGACTACATGTGACAATAGTGCCTGTGGGTTTATAATCCGAGTCCACATCCTTTACCAGGTAAAGGTGGCTGAGCAACGGCTAGCTGTTCTGAGAACAACAAAACGTTGTTTAATGCTGCCAAGGAGTGTAGAGCTGCCCAACAACTAAACCACGGGAGCACAGCAGTGATTTACTCAAAAACAGATTTTGTGCATTGAAGAGACCAGCCACGTGACTAGCTAATGCCAATATTAAAATATTTTCTCTTTCTGTCCACTCCCTAAGAAAACAAACATGTTTAGGGGTAAAAGCGTAACAGAACGGGTTCAGCCTCATCCTGGGTCTGCTAATGCGTCTTCACAGGGAAGAAAAGCGTCACCCCAGCAATGAAGTTCAGTCTCGCCGAGAGTGTTTGGCTGTTACTGCTACACACACAAACCACTCGCTTCCAGAGCACAAGTGCTACGTGTGAATCACCTCTGTCAGGAACACACGCACCAGGCTTTCTTGGTCTTGTTTGTACAACAGCATCACAGGTAAGATTACGCTCTTGTATTTATTTGTTTAGTGGGAAGAGTATATGAAGTTGTTTCCTGCTTGTCCAGTACCTGGCACTTGCTTAAGCGTGGGAAGCAGGGGTAGCAGCGTTTTCAGCTGCCTCTCCTGACTTTTCCCCATACGCAGAGAAAGAGACTGTGAGGCAGAGGTCAATTAGTGTCTGCTCTTTCTGCCTGCAGATGGGAGCAGGGAGAGTCCAACAGCAAGAGTCTAACACACAAGTGTCACCGGCAGGCAGACACAAACTCCAGCACCAACCACAACATCACTAGATTACCTTGCCTTTAGATGAGGCCATCACCATAAAAATATCTTCTAAAGCTTCTAACCTACACACTGGCGTGGACTGTCCTTTGAAAGCAGTAAAGAGTCCAGAATGAAAGTGGCTTTTTCAGTTTTTATCAACAAAACTGCAGTCTGAATGGTTTTCACCCAGGATATTTTACCTACCTTACACCATCGGACTAAAATACCTCCAGGCTTCTCAACAAATTCCTCTAGCTGTACAGGTGGGCGAGATGCCACAGTTCCATGTCTGAATATTTGATTTTTCAATATAGTAAGAAGGCAATCATCCAACTGGGCAGATAAACAAGGCACGTCAACCAAGGAGGGCACTTCTGGTAAGCTGAGAAAGGAAAGTTTGCTGTAATGAGAGGGGCAAACTTCTACAAGTTTGTATTTTGTCCATACACTTGCATCCATGCAGATTTGAAAAGAGAGAACAGCTGCAGAAATTGGCGTGTGCATTTCAAACTTAAAAGACTCAGAAAACATTGTGTTTTGGCCCTAACCAGACTGTCTGTTTCTCAGTAAATACTCCGAAATACAAGCTGTTCCACAAGGAGAGGTTTCATCATTCACAAATAGAGTCTATATTTCTCCAGAACATATGGAGGTTGCAAGCTACTCCATTCTGTGACTGCCAGCCCCAAGGAAAGTCTGTGAAACAAACAGGACAATAATACCTCAAATAAAACTTTTCAGGCAATGGAGCAGAAGGCTTTTGTTTCAAAGAAGAAAAGATTCCCTATACAAGAAAAACACGTGCCGCTGCCTCAGATCACCTCAGTATCTTACCTATCTAGCTGAATATGTAAAGCTTTTTTTGTAAAGCTGCAAAGTTTCTCATTCTGTTGTCCCACATCTCCGTGGACTGCACTCTCTCCTGGAATCAAATGGTAAAAATATTCCTAATGAGACAACGTCCAAGCAAGGCATTCTTTGCTTCAAAGAATAACCAGTTCTGACACGAACAACCAATTAAACATGAAGCATTCTCAGCACTTTTGCTAGACTCTTAGCTAGAAAAATACAATTATAGTTGACAATATAAAGTCTATCTAGCAACTTTTGAAGCTCTCAAAGCTTCCCGTAGACACACCCATAACCGATGTAATAATTTGCCTCAGGTCCCAGGCAGTAGCAGAACTGGGGTGACATGCCAGAAATCAGGACTATTAATCTCTTCCTCCACCTGCTTTACAGGAAGAGAAAAGCAAAGCACGTTTACTGAGCAGAAAACAAAAAAGCAGAAGCATAAAAGCAAAAAATAATTTCAACCATTGTTCTGTTTGCTACAATGTAAATGGTAACTACTGTTGTAATGAAGGAAATAATCCATGCATTGAAGTACAGAGATAAGTAGAAATCTTGTCATAAACTTTCCGTATAAAGTAGCATCCCACACCTCAGCTTACAGAGACATAGGCTCCGTCCTCCTATCTGATGACTTTATGGTAATTTACAACATGAGCAAGCTCAGCCCTTTTCCAAATGGAGGATTACAAACGTTACAAATCTCTAAAGAAAAGCATACGTCATAACTGGCAGCAGGAGATTTAATAACCATGGAGGCTTAACTCCTTTCTGACTCAGATGCAATGTCTGCTCATTTTGACGCCACCACTTAGCGATGCCGCCGCTACAGCGGGAACGGTGACCAGTGCACAGCTAATCAGGTTCTCAAGAGATCCAACAGAAACAGCGTGTATAACACAGGCAATCTTTGCCACCACCTTGTAATTCAGTAACTTGAAACTTAAACACAAGGTGACTACCACCTGTCCCAGAGGCTGTGGTGCTAGATAAAGACCCCAACAAATTAACTGTTAACCACTGTTGGTACTCCTGTGAACAGGAGGCGTGCAGCTAGTAAGCTTTCAGTGCGATGCTCGCGCCCGAGTGGAAGCCGGTAGATTCCCTCCCTGTGGGAGTCTGCTCAATGCACTGTATTTCACAAAACTGAGCTCATGTTTTGAAAGAAAGTTAAAGTTGAGACATGAGAACAATGCAAGGAAACTGCCAACATATTCATGGCTCAGACATGCTCCCAGTAGGTTCTCCAGTGTGGGGAAAACAGTCAGGAGTGACATTCCTTTCTGGCTAGGTATTTAGCATCAGTAGGGTATAAAGTGGCCCTTATGGTGATATTCCACGCGTCCATTTTTGTCCGCATCGTCCTCAGACTTTTTTGAGAAGTTTTCCCTATAGAGCGGCCATTTCATTCCTTATGTTCCACATCAACAGTGAACATAATCGCATCTATCATCAAAGATAACCTGTTTACTTCAGCTGCTATTCCACTAAGACACAAATAACTTCCTTCAACTAACAGAGATGTTCTGTTATTATGGTACCCAAGATGTACTTTATTTCAAAGGAGCCTGACATAACCCCTCCTAGCGTGGAGGGTACAGAACATCTCTGTAGTGAGGCATTTCCAAAGCAGGTATTTCTTGCCCTTAAGGAGAGGCTACGCTGATAGAGGTACACCCTAGGATCAGAGCAAAATACTAAAATACAAACTTGGAGGAGATACTATTGATCAGCTCTATACGACAACTACTCAACTTTAACTTTTTCTTAACATCTGGTTTGAAAGAAGTCCAAAATGAGCCAAATATGCTGATCATAACAGGAATATCCCAGACATTGAGACACCCACTGGAAAGCAGAGCTAAGACTTAGTATCAGGACCTGCCTTACCTTCGCGGAGCAAATCATCGGCTGTACTGACTCCGTGCTCTATTAGTTTCTGGCATTCATCCAAGGGTTTGATGCTCTCTTGTTCGATAGCATCTACTTCCTGCAGCAGTGACATTAGTCGCTCATCCAACAGCTTCTTTAGGGTCCCTTTCAAATCGTTAAAATGCTGCTCGAGTACATCTCTGGTCAGCGTTGCACTTTCTCTGATCTAAATTCAGGTAATGGGAAAGAAGGATTCAGGAAAAAGGCAAATGCCATGCACATCTTTTATTTTTCTGAACCACCTCAATTGTATCTGCTGGAGAAAAGCTGCATGTGAAGGCAGCTTTAAAAAAGGACCACTAGCAGTTAACAAACCAGTGCAGTCATTTCTAATACATGTACAGTGGGGAAGGAGGCAAAGAAAACTAGCCCGGACAAGGGGAAGAGCATATTAACCAAGCAAAATACAAACTGGGTTATGTGTACTTTACTCGACAAATTTTTCTGGTCAGAAAAGTCCAAATGCTGTGCAGGCCTTCTCCCCACCGTCCCTCAAAACTGCTGGAATCCAGTTCAAAACCCATTCTGCCATCATATACAGGTAATCCTTGTTGGAAAGAAAAAGATACCAGGCTTTTAGAAGACTATCTAGGAGCACTTTTCCAGGCCCTATCACTTCACTGGATTTTTAAAATCCTCTTAAAGCTACTTTCTTTTCATTATTTTTGTTTTCCAGTCACCTCTGATTTGTCTGTGCTCCAGGGTTACAGGGCAGGGTGAACAGCAAGTCTGGTTTGATTCTAGAAGAACCAGACCACAGAAGGTTTTGTAAGCGCTTATTAAAATGTCTGCAAACTTGCTGAATCTGACTTTTAGGGAAGAAAATGCATTTGAACACCCCTGAGCTAAAGATGCAGAAGTCAAAAGTAAACATCTCCCTTCGAACAACTTTTTTTTTTTCCTAAGTCACACACACAAGGAAATGCTGCAACAAGCACACAGCCTTACATATAATTTCAAGATCTTTAGAAGTTACAGATAACCAACACAGGATGTTCTCTGGTTAGGTAAAATAAATTTCCTCTTCAAGTAATATTCATGAACCTCTGCAGCTGCCACACAGCTCCGTTTCCCTTCTCTTGTTATTTTAACGCTTCAGAAAAAAGGAAGTATTTCGCTTTGTGAAGGGGTGGGGCGGAGGAAGACAGAACAGTCACTTCTCTAAGCCCATTACCTCCGTTACAGGCAGATACACATCCCAGTCAACCTCAGCACTACAGACATCACTAGCTACGCAGAAGAGGAAATGCAAGTCCCAGAATACGCACAGAGCGGCGTGAAGTTTTTTGAAAACCGTGTCACATTGGTCTAAAAGAAAAGGATGCAACAGAAAGTGATCTAAAGTGCTTTTCCTATCACATCGGCCCACTGGTCCCCAAATAATAAAAGCTCCGCAATCTGATCCCCAGTCTAAGACACTGAGCACTTCGGGACACAGGGAATTCTTGGCTGTGTTCTTTGTGAACCAAATAGTGGTCCTGAAGATGGAAAGAGAGAAACAGAAACATGCACACAAGCAAAGGAATCCCCCCCAAGAGGGGAAAGAAAGAAAGGTAAGCTAACCGAGCACCCACAGCCACCATGGAAGGACAAACTGGGTCCCTCTCAGCACAGTCCGAGTTATTGCCAACACCTTCAGATTAAAGACAGCCATGACCAATTCATTTTCTTAAGCAGCCTGTGGTTTTGAAGATGACTAATTTAATGTATAGTGATTGCCCGCACTCACTCAGCAGCAGGACGCTAACCTAGGAGATCTATAGCAGATTTCTAAGCTAATGGAATCTGCTTCAGAAAAATTATCAGGTCACCACAGCAACATTTTCTGAGTTTGGTTTTGCTGGTTTTGGTTTTTTATTTAACCCTCGCAGACTTGAATCAAAGATAGCAAGGCACTGGTTCCAATCTGCAAAATGGGAAATGCTTAGAGGGTGGCTTAGCAGAGAAGCGAGTCCTTCACAGGGCTCGGTGCAGCATCGCTACCACATCTGCCTATCTCGGCGTGCACCTTCAGGCGGAGCGGGTGGGTTACCAGGGCCAGCAAACGCCCGGCTCCAGCGCACAGCTGCAGAAACCAGCAAACCTGGAATGCTGGCAACACCAGTACGTGACCCACGGGGCTCGGTGCATGGGGACGGCAGCCGAAGCGCCGGTGCTGTGAGGTGCCAGGGCAGGGCGGCCGGCGCGACGCTCCCTGCGAACTGAGGCTCAGCGCCTCTGGACACCCGTGTCCCCGCCCGGGCCACCCCCCGCCCCCAGGGACTCAGGCTCGCTACAAACACGGCGCAGCGCACGCCCCCCTCCCCCTGGTGCCCCCGGCCCTGCCCAGCCCCAGCGGCCCCGGCCCCCCCCGGCCCGGCGGGGCCCCCGCCAGCCCGACCCCGCTCCCGCCGCTGCTCCGCGACCCCGCGGCTCTGGAGGAAAAGGCGGGTGAGGGGCGCAGGAGCGGGGCCCGCCGCTGGCCCGGGAGCCCCGGCCCGCCCGGGAGCCGCCTCAGGGGGAGCCCCGGCCCCGCCGCGCCGGCCGGGAGGGGCGGCAGCCACGACGCCTCCCGGCCCCTCGTCCCCGAGCGCCCCCGCCCCGCATCCCCACCTGCTTCCGCGCCTGGTGCAGCCCCCGCAGCCGCTGCTCCAGCTCCCGCCGGTAGCTCCGCGCCGCCTCGATGCATTCCCGAGCCTCCTGCAAGAGGAGCCGCACCTCTGCCTCGGCCTCCATGGGCAGCCGCGGCGGCGACGCGGCCGGCGGGGCGGAGCAGCAGGCGGGCCTGGCCCCCGGAAGGGCCGCGGGGCGGGGCGGGAAGCGCGGCGGGGAGCGGTAGCCCCGTGCCGGCGGCGGGGCGGCACCGGCCTGCGGAGCGGCGGGACGCAGGCGGGCGCAGCCCCCGCCCCGGGCCGCCTCAGCGCGCCGCCGGCCCCCCTGGCGGGCTGGGCCCCTCCCGCGCCCCGCCCCGCAGCGCGAAACCCGAGTGACGGCGGCGGCGGCGGAGCGCGGCGGGGGCGTGGCCGCGGTGGCACGTGATCCGGCCCGCGGAGAAGGGGCGGGGTGGGCGCCTGCGCACGCGCGTCACGTGACGGCAGAAAGCGGGCAGCCGTTGGCGGCGCGCGTGGGTCACGTGGGGCGCCGTGGCACCGCCCCCTTCCGCGCGGAGGTCCGAATCTCGTCCCGCGCGCGCTTTTCTGCCCGCCTGGCTCCCGCGCCCGGCGGTGGCATCGGGCGCGCGGGCCGCGCAGCGCCGCTCCATGGCGATCGCGCCTGCCTCGCGCCGTGGCTGAGGGCTCCCGGGCCCCGCCAGCGCCCGGGGCATGGTGGGCAGGGTGGCCGTGCCCGCGGCGGCCGCCCCCCCCGCCCTGCCCGGCAAGGACGGCGACGCTCAGGTGGGGGCGCGGAGCGGGCCGGGGGCCGCGGCGGGCGGGGCGGGGGCCCTGTGCTGGGGGCGTTTGACACGGCGCCGCTGCGGGAGCGGGGGGCGTTCGCCGCGGCGGGGGGTGCCCGCTGCCCGGCGCCGCCTTCGCTCGCAGCCCGGCGGCCGGGAGGTTGCGAAGCGCCTTCCTGAGGCGGCCCCGCGGCCGGGGGGGAAGGACTCTGCCCCCGGCGGGGTGACTTGAGGAGGGGTCGGGCTCTGGTGAAGTGGGAGCGCTGGGAGAGTCCCTGGACTGTCGTGCGAGTGCATCACCCTGTAGGGTCTGCGTTGCCACCCGAGGTGCGGACTTTGTATTCCTTCCTTCTGCACGTTTAAAAGATGAAGCTTGTTCTTAAGATTCACGGATGTTTGCGGTAGGGTCACGCACCGTTCAGTGCTGGTGGCTCTCATGGTTGAGGGCTCTCCCAGCGCTCTGCTGAGCACCCCACGGTAACCGCCAGGGAGATCACCCCAATGGAAGTTGGCTTTTGGACCTCGCTGTTGGGAAGGTCTGAAGACCTTGTGGTCGCTGTCAGTTTTGGCGGTCTCAAAGCTTCAGAATGTGATTTTTATTTTTCTGAAATGGCAGAATCTTGATTTCGAGCTTAGATGGCTTTTGAAAACATGGAGATAAAGTTGGCGTGCACACAGTCTTAATGCATTGACAGGAGGCTTTTGTCCTCTGAAAAAGTGTTAGCATCACTATACTGCAAATACTGCTTTATATTACCACGCTAAGTCATCTTCAGTTTTTAAAAACTAAGGTTGACGTTAAACTTTTTTTATAGCCCTGCAAGAAACGGCGAGAGGAAGATACTTCTGTTAAAACAATCACAAGATATTTTTCGCCGTTAGCAAAACCAGTGGATAAAGTGTCGTCACCACCAAAACCCAGTAATATATTGGGTTATTTTAAAAAGACAGCTGTAACTGAGAAGGCTTCGTTACTGCTTGTAGCTGGAGAAAATGAAACGCCATTGGATGCTAATGGCCAAGACTGTAAGTCACCTTCTAAACCACCTTTAAAGCACAAGAGGAGAGGGAAGAGAGTTAATTTAAATAATACGCAAAGGGAGGCGAAAGCATCTGAGAATGAACACAAAATAGAAATTAGTAGTGATCACAGCAGAGAAACAGCAGGACTGAAACAAGACAGTAATGATTTTATTACCACTTGCACTTTAGTTGACCAAAAGAGTGCAAGAGAATTAGCAGAAGATAACGTGCAAAGAAAGAACTTCCCAAACACTGCCATCTGCAGAAAAAACTCCAAAAAAATGGATTCTCAAATAAATGGAACAAAAAATAGGGTAAAACAATCAAGGAAAAGGAAGCACAAGGTAAATATGGATTTGTCTGAAAGTTTTTCATCTGAAAACCAGCTGAATGACACATGTATAAAGGAAACTGAAGATAAGAAAAAGATGGTAACTCCTACAACAGCAGAGTGTGACGCTACTATTAGTGATCCCAGTTTTGAAGTTCATATGGATGATGAGACATCACAGGTACATAATGGTATAATAACGGTGTCATTTGAGGACTTCTTGAAGAGTCAGGGAGAAAATAACGTAGATCAGGTTGAAGACAAAAAGCCGGCAACAGACAATTCTGCTACAGCAAATGAAACGGACAGAAGTGGTAGTATTAGTGACCCAGAAAAGTGTGAGGAGTCTCAACAGGTGCCGCTTAGAACAGTAACTGTCCTTGCACAAATTCATTCCATTCCTCTCAGATTAGCTCCGTTACATAAGGAGAAAAAAGGCTCTAGGAAAATTGCTTCAATTTTTTTGAAGCAGAAGGGTTGCATAGGGGAAAAAGAAAGTAGCCCACCGCTCTTGGACAGTGAACAAACTGAACAGATTACTCAGAAAAGAAAATCTAATGTAGTTATTGAGGAAGAAGAACTAGAGTTAGCTGTGCTAGAGACTGCAGGGTCAGATTCTTTGAAGCCAAAATGCACTCTGGAAGAAAGGCATCAGTTTATGAAGGCATTTAGACAACCAACATCGGATGTAATAAAAAGTGGAGTTAAAAAGGCACCCGGAAAACAAAAGCAAGCCACTAGTAAGTCTTCAAAAGAAAAAGAAGGACCTGCAGATGACACTGCTTCAAATAAAGGATTAGAAAGTGGAGTACCAGAAGATTACGTGGATAAATATACACATTCTACTCCTAAAACAAATAGAGCTAAACCCAAAACACCTAGAAAGTTTCAGAAGAAAGGAAACAGAAGAAGGAAGGCTTCAAAAACTGAGGAAACAAATGTCTCAAATACCAGCAATTGTAAGGATTCAGGAGCTAGTGTTCTTATTCAGGAAAACACCTTAGATGTAGAAATTTTATCAAGTCCAAAGGTGAATGAGAGAAGGAGGAATTTAAGGCAGAAAAAAATCAAAACATCAAAAAACGTTACACCTAAAAGAAACAGGATTAGAGATAGCTTTTCTGAAGATGGGCTAAGTAGCCGTCCTTTACAGACTTCTACACCAAAAGCAAGCAAGCAATCCTTGAAGAAAAGTAACCTGTATAAAGCAGAGGTGATTACTGTGCCCTTTGACGGAAGCAGCCCAATAAGGTAAACATTTTAGAGTATATTCTACATTTTTTGCACATTGTTTTCCTGTAAGTATTTTAAAACTAAGACATAATTTGATTGGAATGCATTCCAAAGCTGCATGAATGCAGATCATGCTAGGTAATACTACAGAAGAACCAAATCTGACTCAATAAATGTGCTTGTACTAAAGACATTTAAAAAAACCGAACAAACCCCAAAGAACAAAAAAAAAAACCAACCATCCACCACTTGGGGGGTTGCTTCGGTTTACAGCACTGTATTTAAAGGCTTTTGAAAATGAGATTTGGAGTAATGTTTCTGTTTATTAAAAAGTGAAAGTAATAATTTCTTAATACTTTTTTCCTAATTAGAATGAGGTTTACACGTATCAATGTGACTACAAAATCAAATAAAGCTGAAGCAGTGAAAAATGAAGAGTTTAACTCCAAAAATATAAAGGTAATTTATGTAACAGTTTCAGTATTTTGTCATTTACTATATGCGTATAATTGTATTACTATTCAGTATTGTGTAAGAGTTAGTATAATGTAATACAATGACAGTTCTCAGATGCCCTACGGTAAAATAATATTACTGTGATTTATGATAGTTTCTTGTACAGTTATTGTAACTTAAATTTTCAAGTGTGTCTTATCCATGTCAATCTACTTTTCATAACAGAAAAATCTAGTAAGGTAGTATGCTCATGTTCTGCAGGTTCTCAGTATGGGAACATACCAAGTTCTCAGTTTGGATACAGCAGAACAACTTACACTTAAGAACGTCACTGCCCGTATTTCATTTGTTTTGTGGACAGATTGGAGCCCTTGCAGGGCACTCACTGCCTTTTGAAAAGTATTTATATCACCTCGGTTTGCTCCTCCTTTCAAGTCTTTCATTTTCTTTTTGATACCGATAAAAATTTATTAAAATCATAGGCTTTTATGAATATGAAAATTATATTATGTGAACTGTCAAATATATTGCTATTGCTTGCTAGGTGTTTTGCTGCTTTTGTTCTTTGTTAACAGGTAAGCTCTAGTTCTAAAAACATATCCAAAGCAAAAGAGCTGATTGAAAAAGCAAAGGCTATACAGCATAACAGATCAAAGGTTAACGAAGACTTACCAGTCCCTGTGAGGCGCTCATCTCGACAGCGAGCTCTTGCTGAAAAGAAAAAATTACAAGAAAGTGAAGTAAGCCTGTATACTATGAGGCAGGGGGGAGGATATTTTGAAGTTTTTGTGATTCATTAAGCAACAAAAATGTTTCTTACCTTGCAAATGTTTCTTTTAAAGAATCAAATAAGGTACATATCTATGCAGTGGTATGGTGAATGTCATAGTAAGGTGACTGTCAGCATAGACTGGAAAGCTCATCCTTATGTAGATCTGTAACATGCGGCAGATGGTCGCGCTTGGAAGTGACTGTTTCTCTTTCCTAATGGACAGCAATGTGTCTCTTTCAAATGTGTATGTTTTAGACATTTAAATTTAGATGAGAGTAGTTCTGGCCTGTGTTTATATATTGGACATCTTATTCTATATACTATTTCTGTGTAGACAACAGTAATAAAAGTATTGTATAATTTTTTAATTATGTTTAAGTTCCAGGCTCTCTAGCTTCTTCAGTTTTCTCAGTACTGATCACTAAATTGTATTGTTAATAAAGGAGGAAAAGCTGTGTTTCCTTTCTTATTTTATTTGCTTTTCCTCTAGGAATCGGTAATCATTTTAGATTCAAGCCTGAGTGATGCCACTACTACGGTGCAGAATGTGAAGCGAAAGCATCTTCAGAGCTTAAATGATGTGCTGGGAAAAAAGTCTAGAAACTTGAAGGTTGCAAAGAACTCAAATGGTAATTGGGTTTTACTGAATGTGTTTAATTCTTATTAGTTATTGACTTTTATAAAGCTTCTTTTGCAGTACATTCATCTTTTCTTCTGATTTTTGTTTTTTTAATACTATTCCAATATATTCCTTTTATAATAGGAGTTAACAGTGCAGAGGTTATTTACGCGTGCTGCTTTAATTTTTCTTCATTCAGGGAAAACAATTTGTTTCAAAACCTACCAGTAGTATACCATGTTTTGTTGTCTTCTAATTTGAGGGGCTTTTTTTAATGTTATAGAAAATAACATCTATAGTGATGAAATAACTAGAAATAAAACTATAATGAATTTTGTTAAAATACTCAGCTTCCCCTTAAGGGGAATGCCTAATGTTATGATATGGAACACAGAGATAATGAACAGAGAAGTAAGGTTAAATTCTGTATCAATGCTGACCTAATCATTTTTTTTTTTTTTTTCCTTTTTAAAGGAAAACCGGGATATCCACCTTCCTTCCTAGGCAGAAGTGCTCAAAACTCTGCAGGTGAACCAGTTGTGGTCTTTGATGAAAGCAGGTCAGTTTGCAAGATTGCAGTTGTTTAATAATCAAAACGTATTTCAAGATTACTTTAACATTCTCTCATTGCACACATTTAAATACGCTTATGGAAATGTGATATAAAGGTTAAAGGGTGGGTTTTTTTTTTATACTGATCAATATGTTAATCTGCTTGCAAAATTTTGGGATTTTAGTGGAGAGTTCCTCAACCACTGTTGAGCCATTTTAGATGGTTGAAAATGTAGTTGATGATGACATAAAAAGAAATTCTGAATTGCATATAAAATTACAAAAAAAAAGCTTTTTTTAAATTAAAATCTCTAATTTAACAATTAACATTAAATGTAAACTTCCTACATTTCAATTAATTTTAGCAGTTCTCCCAGACACTTTCTAACTTGAGTATAGAAGTGGATGTGATTAAATTCTGTTGTAAGCCTTACAAGCTATTAGTTCTAAGATTTATTTTTTTTCATTTCTCTTTTCATTAAAGCCAAGATGCATCTGAAAATTCTCAAGATGATGATCAGTTCAGAGCAAAACGTGAATTCTTGATGAGTGGATTGCCAGAGTCGCTGAAAAGACAGATTGCAAAGAAGGCAGCAGCAATGGAAGCGTACTCTCTTGCAAGTTCATGTTTTAAGACTGTTGTCCATGTACAGCAGAAGGATGACTGTAAGCTTTTTTTCCAGCTATGTGTAAATGTATATAATAATTTCTAGTAAATCTTTGCAGAAAAGAGACTCTTGATCAGCAGAACTTACTATTATGACTGGAATAACTGGTAGTGTCTTCTTGTTTTGTGTCACAGTAAGAAAACAAAACTTACAAGCTTCCAGTGAGATGTTTGTGAATACACAATTTACAAATCAAATTGATGCTAAAGTAATGTACACATTCATGGGTGAGGATGCAAAATTCTTAATACTTAGTCAAAAAAGAGTCTTTCGAGTTTGAGTTTGGAGAATAAAGGTCAGGTTGGACTGATTGGGGATGAAGCTATTTTCTTCAAACAAAGGCAAAACGTTTCACAAAAGAACAGTCTGTTTCTTACCACTAAGTGAGGAAGTGTGCTACAATATTCTTCTGAAAGGGCGTGACAGAAAAGCAGAATGTAGAGTAGCACTTAACAGAGTTTATATTTGCAAACCAACCAATAAACAAACAAAATCCTTGGTGAGTATCTGTCGTACAGAGACCCAGTGAGGGCACAGGCGGTTATTTAGAGCAAGCAGAGCCCAGGAGCAACTTGCTGGAAAAATGTTGAATGCAGAAATGTGCAAATTTGTTCAGGTTTTGGGAGGTGAAATTAATGAAGATAAAAAGTTGATGCAGTGTAAGTTAAATAAGCTTGGCTTTGACCTGATAAAGATATCGTTAAAAGCATTTACTCTTAGTTACTGTAGGATGTTTTTGTCTGTGTTTATTGCTGTTTTGGTAATAAGTTTCCTCTTGGTTTTTTTTTTGATGGGGGTTCTTTTGTAGGTTATCCAATGTGGAAATTGAAGTTGCCCTCATGCCCTCTGTTAACTAAGCTGAGGAAACTGAATACTGAAGTCACTAATGTCACAAAAATCACTCTCTCACTTGGTGAATTTTCCAGTGTGAGCTCAAAACTAACTGGAAACTGCTCTGCACCTGTGGTTAGTACTTCAAAATGGGGGCTTGTGTTACAAGAAAAATGAAAGGAAAATTGAAATTAGTTACTAGTTAGGACTTTTATTTTTAAAAAAATGTATAGTTTGAACCTGTTTCTGTTCTGGATGTTTTCTTTTTTTTCCTTGGGTGTAATTTACCCATTCTGCATTGTAACATTAGGCAATTCCCGACGCTTTCTGTTAATCTGTGTTTAACAAGACAGTGACCAATTTAAATTATGCAAAACTGTTGTTGTTGTTCTGTGTGATGTTTTTGAGTAATAACTGGTGGGGGGGTTTTTTTGTGTGTGTGTGTTACAGCTTTCTGGCCACCGACCAGTTTTTCCTGATACATTCAGGAAAGATTTACTAGATGAGATCATGTCTTCCAATTCTCAATTTCCTGTGAGAAAATACTTCTACAAGTTTCTGAAAAAGCAAACTGAACGGTTGGGTTCTGAAAACAGTATTCAAGGTTAGTAATCTACATAGGGAAAAATACACTCGTGCTCTATCTAGCTTAAAAAGGCAACCTGGAACTTCCAGAAATATGTCAGTGAAGGAATACTGTTGTTGGAAATAAATGGGTCCTCACACTTTTTTTACCAAATTCTTTTCATATATACATTTTTACCAAATTCTTCAAGTATGGCTTAAACATACATATGGTTGTAGTGGACATAGCTTGTAATTTTGTGGGGTTTTTTTCCTTAGAAAGCAGAGAGGGCACTGCAAATTCTGAGATAAATCAGAAACGTTCTGACAAGTGGAGGGAAACTAAGAGGAAAAGGAAAGAAACAGAAGACCACAAGTCAAAAAGAAGAAAACAAAGTGAAGGTACAGAGGCTGAAGCAAAATCCAGAGTTTCTCCTGTATCTGGAGAAAACCAGCGAGAGACAGGACAAGCCACACGCTTGGGAAAAAACAAGACCCAGAAACTAGATGTTGTGACAGAAGACACTGAATGTTTATCAGACCCAAATGCACTTTCAGGTAACTCCATTTCCTATCTGATTTTAATTCTGTTTGCATTGAGGGAATGTATATATGATGTATGTCAGCATTTTACTGTGATGCAAAAATCATACCTAGTCTTAATATTCTACTAGACTTGATCAACTCTTTCGTATGAAGAACTATTTTAAAATGGATGATATTTTTCTGTAGGTGTTGAAAAGGAAGACACGCTTTGGACAGAAAAATACCAACCTCAAGATTCCAGTGAACTTGTAGGGAACAAGAAAGAAATTGAAAGGCTACACAGGTCAGAAGTGGAAACATGGATCCATTATTATTATTATTATTCATATTTTTCATTGTATTACTTGATTATGCTTAAAGAAGCAAAGTCAGTTATTTTATGCTATGCTTGAATAACACAGGGTGTATGTTTGCGGCCTTTGTTTTGGTTTACTTCCGAAAAGTTCCAGAAAAAATTTGTCAGTTGGTGTGAATGATCTTTTGGTCGTAGTTCCTTTTTCCAGTAATACCTCAGTAGCCTGTATGGTGTGGTACAAAACAAACACACGAAATGCTGCATTAGTCTGTGGGATCAAATGAAATACTTAAGTAACAAATGCTTTTACCAGTTTACTAAAAACTACTTTTTGTCAGGTTATTTAAGCTCACATGCTATGAGTAAGAGATAGGTACCTACGAGTCTTGTCTGTTCTTCCCTACAAGCATATCTGATCCTAATCTTCATGCTCTGCCTCTGCTTTTGACAGTAATTTGGTGCTCAAGTCCATCTACTATATTGTGATTTCAGTTAAATTTTCTGTATGGGTTTAAGTTATTGTTGTGGCTCCTATGCAGAATTTAAAGGTCCATCTGACAAACAATGCTAAACTATGACTGATAAAGCATTTCCCACAATTTATTAAGTAGCTTGCCAAGTGACTTGGTTTTATACCAATCAGCTAGTAAATGGAGAATGAAGAAGGAATCCTTTTTTATAAAAGAATTGAGCAAACTCTGAACAATTTCTTTTTTTTTTAATCTGAAGGGACTTTGGTTTGAGAGGAATAACAAGTGGCTTATGTCCCCTAGTTTTACGTTCTGTTCCATCTGAATTTGGTTCACTTTATTCAGCAATTATTTTTCATTTTTATTCTGTTCCTTCCTTTTATAGTTGGTTAAAAGAATGGAAAAAAAGAGCTGACTTGGAAGAAAAAAGAAATCGGAAAGGGAAAAAGGAGGACAAAGAGCATGAAGGTGCTGATAGAATTAAAAATTATATAGCTTCTCTTTGTTAAATTTTGCAAAAAAAATTTACATGAATCCTTTCTTTTCTGTTAAAAAGATTCTACAGATTTTTTGGACAGTCTTGACTTTAGAGATAGTGATTCTGATACTGAGGAAGAGACTAACCTTTGCAATACAGTTCTGATAACTGGCCCACCAGGAGTAGGGAAGACTGCTGCAGTATATGCTTGTGCTCAGGAGCTTGGTTTTAAGGTTTGTGGCATTCTTTCCTCAGTGTCATTTTTCTTTTTTGTAACTAGTGATATGAGAGCATTCGTAATACAAGATGTCTAACTTTTTAAAAATGTAAATTAAATGCCATTGCAGATATTTGAAGTCAATGCCTCTTGCCAGCGTAGCGGTAGACAGATACTGTCTCAACTAAAAGAAGCTACTCAGTCTCATCAAGTGGATAAAAAAGGCATTAATGCACACAAGCCTTGCTTTTTTAACAGTTGTAGCAGTACCAAGTCACCAAGTAAGTTTCATGGTTATATCTGGGTGGTTTGGGGGTTGGGGTTTTTTTTTATTCTTTTTTTAGTTGGTTGTTTGGGGATTTTTTTTAGGAACTGAGTTCCCAAAACAATTTTTAGACAGCAGTTGTTTAAGAAAGATGGGAAACTGCAGTTTATCTGGCCATAATAATAAGAAAAGCTCTGTTGGTTAACAAAACTACATACCAAATTAAATAATGACGTTATCAAAATGACTGACTCTTGGTTATCCTCAGCTATTTCTGTAGTGCTGGAGTAAATGCTATGGCACTTGAATATCAAGTTGAACAGAAAGCATTCACTATAACAGGAGAAAAGTAAAATAAGCAGAAATCAGTACAGTAAATCTGTCCTGTACTACATACAAAACCAGGGATTTGCTCTGAATTTGCCCAAGACATGTCAGTTTGAGATAACGTTTCCAGATAAAGTTTAATGTAAAACATATCTTGCAGAAAAAATGTATTCTCCAAAGAAAGTTGTTTCACCAAGAAAACCTCCACTGTCACCAAAAGGAGCAGGATTAAAACGAAGTTTGCCCCCTAAAACACTTGCAGACTATTTCAAAATTCCTTCCAAACGTAAAGGTAATGATGGAGCAGTAACATCTCAAGAAAAAAATAAAGGTAGGTATCACCATTTAATAATTATTTACCTTTGGAGATGGAAACAGTACACTGAGCTCCTGTATACGTGGAGCTGTGTGGGGAAAAGAGTAGAGCACACTTACTACACTCCAACTGCCAGCAGGAATTACTTAATGCATCTGGAATACACTTAACTACATAGGAAATAGCCATTACTCTGTATTACAGGGAAGTTAATTAGGGTACAGCCTATATGAAGTTCAGTAGGCTTTCCTTGGTTGTTTTGGGTTTGGGGTTTTTTTTTTCCAGAGCAGCTAGGTAAGAGAAGAAAAATTAGAATCTGTAGAAAAACATGCCTTTGTTACCTCAGTACCTGTTTCAGGTTGGTGTGGAATGGTCACTGTGCTTGGTGGAGACAGATGGGTTTTGGGGTTTTTTGTGTGTGTGTATATATATATACATAAAGTTTCTGCTACAGAATTAAGAGTTCCTGTAAAGCCAATAAATGTTTGATTACAGGCATTGGATTTAAATACATAAAGGGCACGCTGAAATCTTTGAGTCGCTTAACATTGGAAGGTGTATTTCCAAATGTATCATGGGATCAGGAAGTCTTAAAGACAGGTCCTTAGAAAGGAAATAATATATTTGGACAACGAGTGGTTTTGCACAGACCATACAGAGGAATGCATGAGTGAAGTGCTGAATTGAGGCAACCAAGTCTAATCCTTGTCTTTTTGGGCAATCTTACTGCATTTTCTTGAAGGACTTGTATCTACTCCATGCCCCTGAGGCGTCATAGTTTGCAAACAGGTTAGGTGCAGAATTAACTTTACAGGTAAGTGAGCCCTTCACCAAACACAGTTTGATTCCCAGCAAATTTGTTGCAATTTTTTTTTTTTAATAAGAGACATCAGAAAAGGATGTAGGTCAGATCTAAGTTTTTGTGTCAGTGTAGATTTTCTTTAGCAGTTAATACTTGGGGTGATTTTGAAACCAGTGCCTAGAATGCATATTCATGGTTTCAGTCCTCCTTTGCTTCCTGCTCAATTCTTCACCCATCTGCAGGTAATACTCAGAAATCACTTAAAGAAAAGAAAGATGCTCAAATTAAGGCAATAAACAAAGAAGGAGAAGGAGGAGAACACAACAGGAAAAGTGCAACATCTCTCATTCTCTTTGAAGAGGTAAAATTCGCATGAAATATATGTGAGCAATACGTTGTTTCATTGTGTTTAAAGAATTTAACTTTCTTCTTCCCTTTGTCCTTAAGATTTCTGGGTAGATTCAAGTGTAGGCATTATCAGTTTCTTAAAAACTAATTCAGTATTTCATGATTTCATCCTCAGGAGTACTCTTTTAACCATGGATCATTATTTTACAAAGTTACTTTAAAAGATAAAGAAACTATCATCTATCAACCATTGTTCACTGTTAGGACAGTTTGCAGAATTCTGCTAATTTAACTCCTTTGATTATGTCAGAAGTGTTGGTTTATAATTTTACACTACTTAAATGCACTGAGACACTCTAACAGTCACCGTTAATACCCCAGTAATTACAATATCTAAGCCCACATTCAGTTCTTCTTTTCTGTCACCTCTGGCCCCAAAATGTCTTGAGTTTAAACTAAGAATACCAAATTACAGCCAAGAATGTAGTTTTAAGTAAATAAAGGAGGTATAGCAATGTTGCTAACTGTGGGCTGATCCTACAGAATACTAGTGAAATTCTATTAAAAAACAAAAGCCAAAAGCCACCTGGACATGGTCCTGGGCAACCTGCTCTAACTGACCCACCTTGAGCTGGGGGAGGTTGGACAAGGTGACCTCCCCAGGCCCCTTCCAGTCTCAACCAGTCTGTGATTTTGTAAGCCGCAGCATGGAAGACTGCGATCAAAGTGTTTTGTGCTAACAGGTGAACCTGGCACATGTATACTGTCATTGGCCACAAACATTCAAAAAATCTGTATTAATGTTAAGTCTTAGTCAGTTGTTAAAAGTATGATTGCGTTCACAGCTTGTAGTTATTGTTAAATTTTTTTTTGCACTTCGTTTTTTTCCTATAGGTAGATATAATATTTGATGAAGATGCAGGGTTTCTAAGCGCAATAAAGACATTCATGGCAACAGCAAAGAGACCTGTAATTCTTACTACCAATGGTGAGTACTGTTTGTTACAGTAGTTAAGCTTTACAGATAGAACCTCTTTTAATAAGATGGATTAAATGGTGATGGCTGAATAGAACTCCTAAATGTAAAATCAAATGAGTGAAGACTCTTAAAGCCAGTATTTTAGTATTTGAATAAAGATACTGGCTGCTCTAATGGGTAAAGAAAATAATTAATTTTGAATACTGAATGTATCACTGATATCTCTTTATATAGATCCAACATTCAGCTTATTGTTTGATGGCTATTTTGAAGAGATCAACTTTAGAACCCCTTCCTTGGTAAGTCTGTGTTTGGAAATGCAGATATGTCCTAAGCAAGTAATTGTCTGCTAATTTAAGTTGGAAATTTAAATGTTGATGTAGGTTTATATTTATCTGATGTAATACATCTGTTTCATCAGAAGACTATTTTTTTCAGGTTTTATGCAAGGATGTGTAGGGTGCATTTACCTTTTACATGTAGAATTTTTATTTAGTAGCATGGAAGATTTATTTTCTTAACCACTTAGTATTTTAGAGAATTACAACAAGAACATCACTTCATCGCTTAACTTGGCTTTTAGAATGTAGTAAATAATTCCATAAATGATACATCTAATAGTTTTGATCTGAACACTGACTATGCCAGTATTGTTTTTTTCATTAAAAAAAGTATAGGAACTATTTTAGAAATACTATGGGTTATCCCTTTAACATAAACACTAGTATTCTGTAGAGCAAATAGTTTTATTTGCAGCTATGTATTATGTGAAAAACCTAAATAAATGAGAATCAGAAGGAACTTGCTTTTGAGAAGAGGAATTTTTTTTTAATGTGAAATTGCAATTGTCTGGTAGCCCGAAAGCTTTTCGGAGTTAAAAGAAAAAAGCCTTTAAAGTGAATATAGTTCACTAAAACTTGTTCGCTGGTGATGAGAAGCAAGGTGCACATGGTTTCAGGAACACAAGCAGAATGTGTGTGTTGTGTTTTGTTTCTAATGAGTTGAATTCCTGAATTGAACTTAATTCGCTGACGTGGACTGTTTAGATTTGGTATTCTGCTTTTCTATAAAGGTTTTAATGTAACTATAATCTAATTTTCTGTATTAAAAAGAAAAATGTATTGCAAGCATAAATAGAATAATTTTCCCCTGTGTGACTTACCACAGTTGGATTTGTAGTTGTTTTCAGTGGTCTTTGTCTAACTTTTGTTTAGATGAACGCTGCTAGCTATCTTCAAGTGCTGTGTCTGGCTGAGAATCTACGAACAGATGTGAAGGACTTAGCTGCTCTGTTAACCACAAATAACTGTGATATCAGACAAAGTATTCTCTACTTACAATTTTGGGTGAGAAGTGGAGGTGGATGCTTGAAAGACAAATGTTTGGCCCATCATGGTAGGTTGATTTCATTTAATTAAAAACAACAATAATTCTCCATCTTAACATGAATTTGATGAAATCAAACCATTCTTAGACTTGTATGATTAAATGGTAACTTCCTGTAAGGCTCCTAAACGTTTGGGTAGGGTTTGGAGGTGGGGGTTGACCACTTCAAAGCCTTGTAAATACACTTAAGGAGCTAAAAGTTTTATTTTTATTGTACCTGTTTAATACCCATCATTATGGTACTTGTACTTAATTATCTCCCTTTTCACTTCCGAGAAGCAAAACTGGGCAAAGTAGGGAGCCAGCAGTTGTTTCCCTTCACCTCGGAGGTTGCAGTTCTTTATCTATTTAGCTGAGTTGTAGATAATTCACCTAGAAAGAAGAAGCAGAACTGAAAAAAGGAGAAAAATTGGACAGGCAAGCAGGCAGCAAGGGTGAGAACTTGGTCCGAAAGGATACAGGACGAGTATTCTCATCAGGTGTGGGTGTGTGAGACTGTGAATGAGTGACAGAGACTGGTGGGGCATAAAAGAAAGAACAGACTATTTTAGATGGTCACTTGCAAAGAAGGGAGAGCAGGCAGATCGCTAACACTTGAAGAAATGAAATGGGGATGATGGGTGGGGATGGGGATGACTGATTTCAGCTGTTACTCAGAACTGCAGCAAGAAGTGACAGTTACAGTATCCGTTATAAAAGGAATTGAGGCAAAGAGGGGGGAAAAAACAATTTCACGATGCATTGTTTCTTTTCAAGTAAAGCATGTTATCTTTGTGCAGGAGGAGATGAAACAGATAAAGCAAATCATGTAATTTATTCTGAAAAGAGTACTGATTCCAAGATTGATTTTTCTCAAGCTGATGCACGCGTTCAGGAGTTTCCAAAATGTGATACAGGCTGTGTAGAGACATTGCTTGGCCTTAAGAATATCCTGTTGCCTTCAGAAGATTTGTTTACATTTCTTAAGGTATTTTTTGTAGTTTACTAGCTAATACTTTGAATGATTGCCAGATAATTAAGTGTAATTGTCACTACAAATAGCATCTTCTTGGAAGCAAATCTCTTTGAAAAGAGTTGTTGTAGAAATTAGGGGATTCTGTCATTATTAAGCAAAATCTGATTCTAAAATCTGAACCGGGGAAGTCTCCTGCAAGCAGAACAGTCCCTCGCCTCATAAAGACAAAGCCAGGACTATGGGAATTTCTGTAATAAATTATATATATGATAAGTTAATAAATTTTTCACGATTATTATTTTACAGCACAAAATCACAACCATGGACAAGTGGAATAAATTGATGCAGCTTCTCACAGAATTCCAGATGAAGAAAGTGGATTTTATATATAGTAATCTTGAACTTATTCTTCCCTTACCAGTGCAAGTTCTTTCAAACCAATCTGAAGCTTCTAACTCTATACTTGAAAGGTCTACCACAGTTTCTTTGAAAAGCAAATCTACTAACAGATACTGCTCTGGCAAAAAGTCTAAAAAGACAAAGAAGCAGAAGAGGCTTGAGATATTGTGTGATAGTGACTTATTTGATACTGAACTGAACTATTCAGCTGAATTCATAACTTTACCATCAGATAGTCCTCTATCAGGTGCTGAAGTGAATAAAGAGGAATCGCAATTTCTGATGAATAAAGAAGAAAGAGAAATTAAAACTAAAACCTCAGCAAAGGAGAAAAGGTCTGCACTTGTTTTTCAGTGTCTGAATTCGCTGACTGAATTTGTGGAGAACATGTCCTTCTTGGATTGCTATGTAAACACTAATACCGAGGAACCACTGGAGTTCTCTAAAGATGAAGGATTTAGTTGGACAAATGGCAAAATCAAAAATGGTCTTTGTGACGAATTCAGTATAGAAAATACTGATTGGTGGCGTTCCCAGAGCTGTAGTGAAATAAAAGCAGCTATTGAAGCACTCAGTTTTAACAAATGTTTTGTTAATATTTCACAAAACTTGGAATCCTCTTTGAGTACCAGTAAAACACCTGAAAGCGATCAGCTGGAGGGACTTACTTTGCATATTTCAAACACAAGAAATTGTGTATCCTTCAGTCAGTCAGCTGATTCAAGGTAAGACTTTGCTAGTATTTCTGGAATATAGTGCAATTATTTGTCAAGAAAAGCGTTTCACAGGGTGTAGGACTGTTTCACATACTGTGTATACACATATACCAGTATGACTGTTGTCAGTATGTCTCAAAACTCTGGAGTAGTTGTTCACTTGGCTTGTATAAGCTTAAATTAACTGCTTGGTAATTGCAAAAAGTGACTTTTCATGTTTGAGTAGCTTGACTGTAATGTTGTTCAGGGGTGGTAGCAATAATCTAGTCTGTTTACTGTAAAAATGAAGGGACAAACACCACCCCCACCCTCAAAAGAATAACAAACCCCAAAAAGAATGGCTTTTTCAAGGCAGACAGATGGATTGAAATAGATTCTGCAACTACTAGGCATGCAAATTTTTCATCCAGTGCCTGGTCATATTGGGTCTGTGTTAAATGCATAGGTGTTACTTGATGAAGACCTAACAAAATTCAGAGCAAAGTTATTGCAATTTTTTTGTAGTAACTTATGCTAACACGTAATAACCTTTAATATATTATAAAAGATCAAAGAATACAGTGCTGCTAGCAAGTGTGGATATGAAAGACTGTTTTAACATGAACAAATGATGACATAAACAAGTCATCATATGTGAAACTGGCATAACAGGTGAATAAAACCTATTCAAGTGCCTGAATATGAAAACAGGTTAGACCCTTACTGCTGTAAGTCAGTACCCAGATGAGCAATGTCAAAATGGGTCTAACCATCTAACCTGTGACCGAGTTTGGCCAATATAGGAGTTACACATTGGAACTGATACTGACATTCTGGCAATTACAAAGTACATGATGCTTTTTATTTTTGAAGGCCACAGATGCTTTTGGTTACATTGTCAGACAGATGTACTAGATTGTGAAGACCTCCCCAGACTAGATTCCATAGCTGAGCTAAGAGCCTTGGCCAAACAGACCACTGTCTGTCATGTCTCTGTCTCCGTGTGTAACTTTGTAATGCTGTGTAAGCAGCACAAGATAACAAGTCGCAGGCATCTAATCCATTGGGATGCAGTTTTAGACATCAGTATGTTTACCAGAGTTTTAAACCAGATTTGATCTTAAAGGCACAGTCACTATTTTGTTCATTCTTGAATGAGAAACAATAAAGCTTCATTATCTATTTTAGCATTCACAAAAAAGCAGAGAAGAGGCTGGCAATCATCAGAACTGTATTTTCCAGAAGTCCTTTAAACCTGAGTAATAAGCAAGCCAGTATACTTGAATACCTCCCCAGTCTTCGCAGTATCTGTAGGTTTGAGAAGCTTAAAGAGCAAGGGAAGACTAAAAGAAGGTAAGCTTTTTGGTTTTCCTAAATCTTGCTACACTGTTATATACATGGTAGTTAATTTTAATAAAATAATTTGTCAAATAATTCTAGACAAGAAGGGTGAAAGTTTGCCTCTCCAGATAATAGGTGTTGCCTTGCATTTGGAAATAACTTATAGTTGTTATCCCTTTACTTTTCTTCTTATAGGTTTTTGCATTATCTTGAAGAGAGTCATCTTGAAATACCCAGACAAATGATAAATGGTCTGTGTTTGGACTTTCCTTAAAATCGCCAACCCCAGAAATACGTTGTGCCTAATGGTGATATTCTCACCATAGTTTGATTTTCATTTTTTTACCACGTTATTTTATTGTATATTCAGAGCTGATTGTATATTAAATTTCTATAAGTATTTAAAATTATGTATTTATCTATTGCATTGGTATTGCTCTCCACAACTGAAATGTGGGTTTGTTTGGTGCTTGTCCAATAAGTGCATTTATAATACTAAATGCACAAACTAATCAATGGGGACTCCTTCATACGATCTTTCTCTGTAATTTGTGTATCAAATAATAATAAGTCCTTTTGTAATGACCAACTGTCACAACTTCCACAGCAAAGTTGCTTTTTTCCAAGGAGACAGTTTTATTAAAATAAGCTTGTTTCTTTCTGAATTTGCAGTTGTGTTAAATAATTTGGGGTGGGAGGGGGCAGGGAGAGGATGCAACAAGTCTTCTAACATGTAAACAACTAATAAGAGCTCTTCACAATAATGACTGGGTAACAGTCTTTACAAAGCACTGTGCCTCAATGTACATAGATTTGCGTATGTTCATTTAATTTCCTTTCATTATTTCCAACTGTCAGGTCTGCATGTTAATCTCCTAAAAAGGTAGAGGAATGATTACTGTAGCTCAGGATGGTCTCAGAGATTAGGCAAGATTTTGTAAATAAAATTATGCCAGTGTTACTTTGGTTTCAGTAATATTTAACCACTTCTAGTCTTGTATATTGTGTTCTATTTTTATGCTTCATTTTGTATTTGGCAAGACTTCAGCCTGATTATTTGTGTTTGAATCTGGTTTTATATGACAATAATTTTGTGATACTTTGCTACAATTCTGAATATTTCCATTGTATGAAAAATAAGACTCCTAAAACTTGATGTTTTCAGTCAATAAAGATGATGATTATGGATTTTTTCTTTTTAACTGGAAACATTTCAGCCATGTACTTTTCCAGCTTTATATTGCAATCGGACTGTTCCTCTTCCTCAAACCGTGTCAGATTGGTGCCATGCAGTGGTATTCCACTTACCTCAGTGTCTCTAACAATAAGGAAGGCCATTTTCTAGTACATTCTGTTCTCATTATGTATTTTTAATGTCTTAAAGATGTTGTTCGGGAGTTGGAAATATTTATGAAAACAGTAAATTATTTTAAGCTTCTGCATTGTAGATAATTTTTATAGCTTACTCTTTTTTTGTAGCCCAGAATTATCAAATAGGAATGAAATAGTGGTGGCTGTTAAAATCTCTTAATGTATTGTTGTATCACTGGTCTAGAGCAACTCCTGTACATTTCTGTAAAAATAAAAAAACAATTTTTTAAAATGTTTAAAGTAGAAGTGTATCTGTTCCCTGCTTTATAAAGGCACTCTCTGTATACCTATATTACAGTGGGGACCTGCATAGATTGGAAACAGGCCCTATAAAGTATTATTATTTTAGGAAATTCATGGGTAATTTAAAAGACATAAAGTTGGAAAGCCATGGGAGACAACTAACCTCCTCTTGAAGTCAACTGTGTGGTTCTGATAACTACCGTGAGAATTTATTTATTTTTATAGAATCTCTAGACTGTGTTGACCAGAAGGTAAGGTGGAATTTCAGGTATTTTATATCTTGATAAGATACTTGTGTGCAATTACCACATAAAAACATCTCAAGCTAGTTTGACTGAATGATAATCCACTTGTGGTGATTTGTTTGAACTCTGATAAACTAGCAACTTCACATTTTTATGCATCAAGTATGAGCATCTTTTCTATGCTAGAGGAAAGCAAGTTTCCATGAGGGGGGGGCTGGTCTTGAGGAAAAGAGCTAAGCTGGTTTTGATTAACTCAGCTTTGAAAGGAAATGCTTCACAAGATCCATTGCAGTACTGCGCAAGTCACCTACCTTTGATTCCACACGTTTGCCTGCAATAGTTTGGGCCCTGCTTAGTACCTCATGCTGCCCACCTAGCTCGCTTATGTGTCTTCTGTAGTAGGGCAGGCAACGTTGCTTCCACAGTGTGAAACCGTAATGTAAGAAAGAACAAGCTTCTCTTTGTTGCAGAAAACACCTTTTCTTCCAAAACATAAAAGTCAGCTTCAGGCATCTTGGGAGTGACGGAAGATAATGTGGAAAGAGAAAGACAAAACCTATGCCTGTGTGAAATTCAGTGAAACTAGAAGTAAAAAAACCAAACTGGGGTTTCGCTATGACACTACACTCTATTTAAAACAGTAGTTATTACTAGGTGTACAATAATTTAACAACAAAACAATTTAACAAAAAAACCTCAAACATGTTGTTCTTGTTGACATTTTAGTCAAGTTTCAAGCTTTTCTTTTTACTGTCATTCCAATATTGCTGTCTAGAGTATAAATGAAGGTGACACTATTCTACAGTCCCATGAGTAATACAGAAAAAAGTGGTTAAGCCTTAGGCATGTTCTTGCCAAACTCAGAGTAGAAGTAGGAGGATGGAAGGATCCTTTTACGAGCAAGACCGTACCCGTCTTTGTAAAAGCCCTGAAACAGGGCGAGAGGTGCCTTGACAGCTGAGGGCTGGGCAGGACGTGTCCCTTGCAAGCTGCAGGAAGACACTGAAGCTTAGTCATTGGACTGTGAAACTAAGAAGAATCATGAGGTTACTGACCAATGCCGGGGTTTTGGTGGTGCATGTATATGTTGTCTTGAATGTAGATAACCATTTTGCAAATGTCATACAGATTCTTTTTGTAAGCTAACACAAAAATTAAGCTAGCGAAAGCTTCAGCATATGGCTTGCAAGAAAATTATCTCTAGAGAAAAATTCAATCCTTGTTTACATGCTAGTACACAACAGTTCTTAAAATCTCTCTTCTCAGCACTTACCCTTTACATAGGTAGGTGGACAATTCAACTTTTGAGATATTCTGCTGCTGTTTATTTCAGGGCTTCACAATATTTAAAAATAAAAGGTACAATGGGTACAACACTATTTAGTGCCTAAAAAAGTGGAAAAAAAGGTGTTGGTACTTTCAATGGATAATACATCTCTAGTATAGTATTTCATCATCTACAAAATGACTGCACCGTGGTTTTACAAGATCATACATAAACTACTAAAGATTAATTTGGCATGTTATAGTATAGTAATGCAAGTTAGCTACGCAAGTTAAGTTTAACCTGGAACTAGTAAAAGGAAAAATATTTTATTATCTCTTAATCTATTTCTGATGTAATTAACCTTCTTGAAATTTTTCCCTCACCTTAATTTTTTCTCCTTTTTCTTTTCTCAGATAAACTGAATATTGTCACAGACTGTTGATACGGGCTTTATCTTGAAAGAGAGGCATTTTCATTAGGATTAGCAAATCCTGTAATGTTCCATTTTCCCTGTATTGACTTACACTGACTTTTCTTTTTTTCCCTTGACTTTTATTTCTTTTGCTTGCTTGCTTGCTTCTTGTTTTTTTTAATTTCTTTGCTCCTTGGTGCCAGACAGCTTCTCAGCCCCCTTGCCGAGCACTTGTGGGCTGGCCGCGCTCTGCCTCAGCCAGGGCTGCCGCACGGGTGCCGGCCTGTTTGCAGCTGGCTTTTATAGTTATTTTTTTAGATATAGCCCTGAGGTGGAGGCGACGGCGATGCTGTAGGTGCGCGGAGGAGCCCCCGGGGAGCCGGAACCCCGTCACGCCCAGCCCGCCGCGGGAGGCCGGCCCCGGCCCCAGCCCCGTTCGGCGCGGGCAGGGGGCGAAGGCGGCGCGGCTCGTTGTGGGGAAGGGGGCACCGGGTGCGGCGCCGCCCGCCCCTCAGGGCTCGCCTCACGGGCGCGCTCCGGGCCGTACCGGGCGGGCGCTCCCCGGGCCGGGCCCGCGGGGCAGCCGCCGCCAGGAGGCGGCCTGAGGGGCGGCACAGCAGGGCGCGGGAGGCGGCGGGGCGCCCCGCTCCGGTTCCTCATTCTCCGCCCGGCGCCCAGCCTCTCCCGCAGAGCTCCGCGCCGCGCCCGGCACCCGGCGGCGATGATGGACCGCGACCGCAACAAGACGCTGCTGCTGGAGCTGCAGAGGGCTGCGGGCACCGGCAACGGCCGCTGCGCCGACTGCGGGGAGCCAGGTGAGCGGGCTCCGCCCGGCGCCTTTCTGACTGGAAAGTGGGGCTGAGCGAGGGGCCCGCCGGGCCCCGCGGGCTGTGCCACCCTCCGGGCGTCCCTCCGTGGCCGGGCAGCCTCCCGGCGTGCGGCGCGCCTGGCTCGGTCCGGGCGCCCGGGGCCCGCCGCCACCGTGCCCTGCAGGCGGCGGGAGCAGGTGCTGAGGCGGCAGCGCCCCGCGCGGGGGGGCGGCCGGGCGGGCCCTGGGGGGCGGCGGGCGCGGGGCGGGCGGGACGCGGCTCTCCTCGGCCGGGCCGGGCCGGGAGCGGCGGCTGGGAGCCCCGGGGGGACGGCGTGGGGCTGGAAGTGGCCTCAGAGCACCGGCAGCTTCCCCAGAGCTATTTGTAGACGGTGCATGAGGCCGGAGGAGGAGGGTGCGTGAGGCGGGTTTCCAGCTGGGAGGGAATGCCTCTGCGCTGGGGCTGGCGGAGAACGGCACCGAGGCGCCTGCTGGAAGCCTGCACCGCGCCGGCACCCGGCGCCCCTTCCAGGTGGGAGTCTCCCTCGCCCACGGCAGCGGGCCATCGGTAGGCTGCAGCCGCTGGGAGAAGATAAGCAGCTTCTGCTTGATGTGATAAGGGAGAAGCGGAGGGTGGCCGGGTGGAAGTGGCGGGCCAAGGAAATGGCCTTGCCAGAGCGCTCGGAACGCCTCTGCGCGCTGCCCGGCCAAGGTGGCCTCGGGATGCAGCGGCAGGTGAGAGCGGGCGCTTCCACGGGCCGCGGACACAAGCCCTCGCTCTAGGTGCTCGTACTCTGTTGCACTCTCAGTAGTGTTCACTGTCCACAACATTCTTCCATTGTTAATTCAGCAACAGCAGCTTTCCGCCCTGAACTAATAATTAGCTGAGCTTTTACATCACCACTCAGCTGCCTGCACTATCCCATTAATTTTTAAACAAATAGGCAGTGAAAGAGCCTACAAGTGCAGGGGCTGCATTCTTTACTGGAGAAAGCAGGTGCCGTTCCTCTGAACGGAGTGAAGTGACAATTGTAAACAACGGGGTAGGGTTGGATATATTGTGTATGAAGCCTGGGCTGTGCTTTTTTGCCCTTGCCAGTGGCTGTGCCTTTTGCCATATATTAGTTCATTCTTGTGTTTGTGTCTAGATCCAGAGTGGGCTTCTTACAAACTTGGAATATTCATTTGTTTGAATTGCTCTGGAATCCATCGCAATCTTCCTCAAATCAGCAGGGTCAAATCCCTTCGGCTTGACTTCTGGGAGAATGATCTTACTGAGGTACAGAAGACAAAAACAGTAATTCACTTTTCTCAATATTTCATCATAACCTCCTCTGCCTCGTAACTCCTGCGTTGTCCACCATGGACAGAGGAACAAAGCCACACTGAGCCAACTCCAGGGTAACTTCAGGGGTTTTTTTATGACCTACTCATTCAAATTACACTGACCGTGTTTCTAACAGCCTACAGTGTATTTTTTTTTTTAAGCCCACAGTTAACTCTTCACTGTGGTCTAGAAGCCCACAGATACTTCCAGATAGTATGCTCTGTTTGGAAATCAACATGCCCTTCTTAAATATGGTTCAGACTCTCAACTTTCAATTGAATTGTGTTAATAATATAACCACAGTTAATGTCTAAGAGGAAACGAAGGTATAGGGACGTCATAAATAACTTTTCTCCTCATTTTCTTTTGTTCTTTTAGTCAACAACTGCAATCTCATGTTCCTTCCATCTGGTTGAGAACTGTAAATGCAAAAAAGGCTCAGCCACCTACCAAGTGCAGACTATAATGCCAAAGAAAATTTACAGATGTATGTAGATATGCACTGAGAGTTATGGTGAGACTGAGCAAAAAGTGCAGTGCTCCTTTTGATATGAGTTTCATTTTACGTTCATGACATGGTATTGGTTTTGTACTCACACACCTAACTGTAACTTCGTTTGTATTTCAGTTTATGAAGAAGCATGGGAATCTCTGTGCCAAAGCTAAATATGAGGCAAAAGTCCCTCCCTACTATTACATCCCCCGGTCCTGTGATTGCTTGTAAGTTGACGGTGTATTCACTGCTGCAGACCTTTACAGCTATTGAACTACTGCTTCCCTCCACAGGTCTCTTTGGTTGGTTGGTGAAAATAGAGTAGAGGCAGATCAGCTTTATCCATGTTTTCCTCTTTCAGGGTTTTAAGAGAGCAATGGATTAGAGCTAAATATGAGCGTGAGGAATTTGTTGCCACCCGAGTCTGCCAAGATCCTTGTTCTGCAGGTAAAAGTTAGGATTGTCAGGGAAAAAGTGTTAGCCTTAAGGCCAACAGCACCGTGTTCTCTTTGCAGCTTTGAAGATCTTTAAGGTTGGCTTGTCATATTTGAATTGTTGGTTGTGCAGGCCTTGCTTTGAGTCTAACTTTGAGAAACTCCTAAGAAAAGGCACTTAGAGAAGTGCAAGGGTGTATTCAGATCTTACGGTTCTCTAGTTCTCCACTGATTTTTTTCATATGAGATGAAAATTCTCAGATGGAGAAGAGACTTGAAACTCAGTGCCACACCACCATTTAGATAAACTGTCCTGCTATTGTGCTGCCCTTCTGTGACACTTATCTTGGTCTGATCTGCAGGTAGCCGTGAAGGGTTCCTCTGGAAGCGTGGGCGGGAAAGTAGACAGTTCCAGAAGAGGCGATTTCTCCTATCAGCAAGGGAAGGGGTGTTGAAGTACTACACCAAAGAAGTAAGTTCCTCAGCCAGAGTTGGCCCTAGGTGGCTGGTCAACTTCTGTCCTCAGACCCTGCTCTTCACTGGCAAAACAGAGCATAAATAGAATAGCTTTGTCTCTAGTTCTGCAGCCAGGACAGCCTGTGTTTGGAGGAGCTCAGACGTTTCCCCATTAACATATGTGGTATCTTAGGCAATTGCTTTTTTGGATTTAGCCCTTTTCCTCATCCCTTATCTTAACACTGCAGCCTCCTTTTGCTTAGTGAACAAAGGAAATGGATACTGGCAGTTGAATAGCAAGATGAAGAAGAGATCTGTTAGCTCTTATATTACCAAAATATTCTCTTATCAACTGCTGCAGCATCATCCTCAACATGTCTCCCTTCTGTGGGAGACTGTAGCTAGTTGTTCTCTAACTATGAGGCTGGAGACAGAGCGTCCCTTGCAATTGAGACACATCCTCCTCAAATAGCAACCTAGCATTTGTCAAGGAAAGGGAATCAGTCTTTGTAAGAGATTTTATGTAGCATGTAGTTAAGGCTTTATATTTCAGGTGTATCCGATATTCAGGTATTTTAGGATGTCTTCTTTCTCTTCGGTAGGGATCTAGTTCTCATATAGCTAATCTGTCCTCCATTACCTTCCCTGAGAGCACTTTAATACAGTTATGCTTTTCATTTCACAGTCCAGAGGTCCAAAAGCCATTATCAGCATTGAGAATCTGAATGCAATGTTCCAGACAGAGAAAATCCAACATGCTCACGGTCTGCAGATCACATACAGCAGAGATGGGCAGACAAGGAACCTTTTTGTCTATCATGAAAGTGGAAAGGTGAATACCACAGAGACTGGAATAAGCAAGCTGCTTAGATGTTGGAGCTATAGCTTTTGGAAGACATACCCTATTTCTGCAGGATCTGGTTTTATTTGAAGTCACTGTGACTTGCAGAATATAGAAAGTTTCAGAATTTGACACTAATAACTATAACATCTTGCTCCTGTTCCTTTGGGGCATATATGCAACTTCACACCCTGAATAGTCTTAAGGCTTCAGTGGGGCATGTATGTAAATCTCTGTAAGGTAACTGTCTCATGGTTTTATATAAATCTGTGGTTTTGAAACCTTCTTGACACACATAGACAATATTGTTCTGCACTATTTCCAAGCAAACAATGATAATTTTAGGAAGTATGTCTACAGGTTTTGTTAAATTTCTGTTTCTTCCCTTGCCATAGTCCTCATGTTTTTCCGAGTACAAAGGTTTTTAAACAATCCATAACTGAAACAACTGAAAAAGCCTGTGTACATAGACTTAGGTGACTGTCCATGCTGAGAGTGTCTGGGACCTCCCTGGAAGGGCACTTTTAAATTATTTTGGAGGCTTAATGTTTTTCAGGTATCTGGGGCAAGTCACTGACTCTTGCTGCTGCTTGGTGAGAAAGTACGTCTTTGCAAAGAGGTTACAAGAAAGGAGAAGGGCATTTTGGAGAGGCAGCACTCTTACTCCTTGTTATTCTTGTCTTTATGTTTGTATTTGCTGTTTTCCCTAGGAGATTGTTGACTGGTTCAATGCCATTCGGGCAGCACGTTACCATTACCTCAGGACAACCTTCCCAACTGTCCCTGAGACTGAGGTGAGAACTGAACAGGACTTGAAGCAGTCTGTGCAAACATAGCATGGGAAAACATTTTCTCACCTCTTCTGCCGAAGTCAGATGCTCAAACAGCAGCGTATAGATCTTGAGAACAGACAGAAGAGGTAGAAGGAAAGGCTGCACTGGATAACATGCAGAAATGTAGTCAGCTTTTAAGGCCAAAAAGTCCCCATGTGGTCCTTATAGAGTATAATCTTTTAAAAGCCTTACGTTCCTTCTTATTTCAGACTTCCCTTTACTGAGGAGCCAAGAAAACCCAGACCCCAAAAGCCAAAACTGATGGTGATTAGCTTTGACAGAAACAGAACAGAAAAGCAAGCTTGAATGAGACATTTTTTTGTGTTTGTGTTCTAGCTCATACCCAGAATCACAAGAAATTATGTCAAAGAAGGATATATGGAGAAAACGGGACCAAAAGTAAGTGCATACTTGGCAGTATACAAACAGGATTATTCCAGATGGAAATAATTTGATAATTCTTTGATGTTTACTGGTAAAGACTTGTTGAGTGAGTATATGCTTCCTGGGTTGATACAAGACATGATATTCAAGCCTCTTACGTTCTTGGCGATCACATCTTATTTTGTGTGGAAAATAAGACTGGGAAGAGGAACCCTTCTTGAAGAGTAAGCAAGATGGATTAGCAGGCAGTAGACATGCAAAGTCCTGTTACGCAACACTAAATGGATTGCTATATCTGCTAAGTGCAGCTCTAGAACTGCAGCTCCTGCTAGAACAGACCATCACATGCTGACTCCCCTACTTCTCTGTTCCTCTTAAAGTTAGTAGCACACAAATCACATCTGCTTATGGCAGCAAAATATGATTGAGAAAATTCTCCATGGAAGCCTATGGTTTGTTTTTTGTGGGAAAGTATTTGAGCCACTACTCCTTGGAAAAGGAGAGAGATATTTCAGGCACTGCTGAAGAAGGAAATAAAGATCTGTGGCCTTGTTTGAACATTGCCACTTCTTGCCTTGCTCTCCTCTGAGTGAACCATGAGCCAAAGTCCCATTATAAAGTTCAGTGGTGTAATGCTGATATTAAATAAACTGGGGTTTTGGCCCAGCTCAGTACTAGTGTCCCAATACATCTTCCTGCAGGTACTTGCATGGAAAGTACTCACAGCTACAAGCATGAAAGATTGTGCATTTTTCTCCCAAAGCTTCAATTCCGCTCAGACTGAAGTGAGCCCTAGAAGAGGACCGTTCAGTTCAGCACAGAGCCATGACTAGCTCGGGGAATGGTCAGATAAGTGTAGTTGATGGAATTAACACTTTTAAAGAAACCTACCATTGTGCATCCCTCAATGCTAGGGACACACCCCTCCAAACCAAAACACTGGAATTGATTGCATGCTTTCCTCATTATCGCCAGTGGCCCAGGGATCATTCTCTGCAGTGCTTTCCGTTAATCCATTTGCTGCAACTTCCTTAATCCTGATAATTTGATCACTGGTAGAACCAAACTTCCCTGCCTTACCCAAAGGGTTGCCATTGAATGCAAATCTCTCGTGTGAACGCAGGGAGAAGGGAGCTGAGGGCTGCACACAGCAGTGACTCACCAGTTACAGGGACGAATGAAACTGACCTCAAGCTCTGAGTCACATAGGCAGTCCAGGGATCTGCCTTGAACAGGCCGAACTCCCCTTTGGGACCTGATCTTTAAAGAACTTCTGCCATCTCCTTGCAGCAGAAGGAGGCCTTTAAGGTGCGCTGGTTCTGCCTGGATTCTCAAGAAAGGAACCTGATGTACTTTAAAAATCCACTGGTAAGAGGAGTGCTCTTCGCTATTCCACAAGCCCCTTTGTGAAGTTGGGTGGGGAGGAAGGGTCTGTTCTCACCCAGCTTTTCTGGTGGCTGCACAAGACTGAAGGAGGCTCAGTCTCAAGAGCTCACCTGCCTTGTTGATGGATCTCTCTGAAACTGAGCTGGTTGGGAGCTCTGGCCCTCACAGTGGCTGTGAGGGAGATCAAAGTCTTTTAAAAGTAGCTGCTGCTACTGCCTGTGGCATTTATGCCCACTCTCCCAACTCTGTTGCCATTGTGCCTGTAACCTTAGGCAAGATGAGCAATATACCAATAACAGAGGCTTGACAGCCCCAATGTCCTGCTTCCTAGCACCACTCTAGCCACAAGTATATCCTTCCGTGCTCCTTCGGAACACCCACCAACCAGCTCTGTAAGGTGGGTCCCTGCCTCTCCCTTCTGAGAATGCCTGTAAGTGTGAAAAAAAAAAAAAAAAACAAACAAAAAACACCTCTGGTGTGTTTGCTGCTGCCTGTCACCAAATAAGTGTCCCCTTCATGCATCCACAGTTCCTGTTCCACGTCAAAGGATAGGACCAGTGTCTGCTGGAGCTGTGCTGTCCACTGGCTAATTTCTGTCTTCTGCTTCCTTCTTTCTAGGATGCGTTTGCACAGGGCCAGGTTTTTATTGGAAGGATGGATGAGGGATATGAAGTACGAGCTGGCTTGCCCCAGGGAGTCCGGGTGAAGAAGAGGAAACCAGCGATCACTGTGGTCACACCAATGAGAGAGTTTGTTTTTATATGTGAGAATGAAAGGGAGCAGAGGGAGTGGATAGACACCTTAAATGGAGTCATTGCCCAGCCTTTGACGGGTTAAGACTAGCACTGGTGCACTTTTTGGGCTCTGTGGCCTCTTTCTGGTGGCAAGGATGGTGCTCAAGGCCCTGCAGTGACTAGTACAAAGGGCTTCTTCTTTTGCCAGCCACAGGCACAGGAAGCATGGCAACAGAGAAATGAGTAAGAGGGAGTGCAGATACTCAGAAATTATCTGTGCCCCTGCAGAACCTTGCTTGAAGTGGCTTCTCTCTTCCTGCGTCTCTGCTTTTGAGCAGAGGAGGCCTTCCTAGCCTGACATAGGGATGAATTACCCAACGTTGTCATGTGGAAAAAACCCCAAAGTCAATGGAGAAAGTCTGACCCCAGAAGGGCTGGCATGCATTTCCTTGAGGCCTCCTGCAGGTGCTGTTATATCAGCTCCTCTTTTTCTTGCCTTGGTCTGATGTCAGACAGACTCCTGTACACCCTGAAGATGTACCTGACAATCCAGCCAGTGGCATATCCTGCCAGTGGAGTCAGCTGTTACACGAGTACATAAGGACAGTGACAAAGAGGCAAAGATACCATCTCCTATCAGGAAGATGCAGGGTGTCCTGTTGGATAGATCTAAGATACCAATTCATGTTGGAGTCACTGGATGTCCTTCTCAGGGAGGAGCAGAGTCAGGCAGCTACATTTCACCTGGCTGCAGCTCCTCTTCAGACAGGGACATGGTTGTTTTTGACAGAATGTTTAATGTCTTTTACAGTGTTACATTTCTAGCACAGTAAAAAAATAAAAAGTCAAGCCTGAATTTTGGAGGATACTGTAACAGAATCACTCTAATGACAAATACTCCTAGCTCCTTGCTTTCAACAGTCTCTGCTGTTTTGACTTCTTTATGAGTAGCAAATCCAACATGTGAAGACCAAATTTTTGCAAAGCAACCCCACAGAGTGCTCCAGCAAACACATCATGAGTATGGGATGAACATACGCTGATCTGTCTCACTTCCAAAAAAACAGCTGAAGCTTAATTAGCTGGAGAGGGTCCAGTGGAGGGTACAAAGATGATGAGGGGCCTTGAGCATCTCCCTTACAAGGAAAGGCTGAGAGAGCTGGGCCTGCTTAGCCTGGAGAAGAGAAGACAAAGAAGGGATCTTGCCAATATGTACAAATATCTTAAGGGTGAGTGTCAAGAGGATGGGGCCAGGCTCTTTTCAGTGGTGGTCAGCAACAGGACAAGGGGCAATGGGCACAAACTGCAACATGGGAAGTTCTGTGTGAATCTGAGAAAGAACTTCTTTACCTTGAGCGTGGCAGAGCCCTGGCACAGGCTGCCCAGAGAGGCTGTGGAGTCTCCTTCTCTGGAGATACTTGAAAGCCACCTGGGCATGATTCTGTGCAGCCTGCTCTAGGTGACCTGCTTTAGGAGGGGGCTGGACTAGATGATCTCCAGAGGTCCCTTCCAACCCCGACCATTCTGTGATTAGTCTGAGCATGAAAAGGCAGAAACTAGTTTTAAAAGTTATCTTCAGTGACTTGCTTGAAGACACTCGGTGAATGAAGACCAGAGCTGGGCATGGAGGGTGAGTGCCTCCTGATCAGGTACCACCTATACCCATTGTAGGAACTGAAGATTTCCGTTGGCTGATACAGTGCTCTGAGTATTTTCTTGCCTCAAGACCAAGTCTCAGGTTTTGTTCTACCAAGCAGCCAGTCATTCAGATACTTAATTCTTCTTTTCAGATAGCCTTAGTTTGCAAATCAAGAGGAAGGCTTGCAGACTAAGTTTCTGGTAAGGTAGGTTTCCAACCTTTTGCTGACAATTACCAGCCAGTCTGAGATACCCGGAATAGTCCTCTTCTGCAGAAATGGGGAAGTGCCAGTACTTGCAGGGATTAGTAAGATTAACTCTTTTTTTTTTTTTTAATTTTTTTATTTCCCCCTCCACAATAGTGCAGAAGTGTTTGAGTTGGATCATCATTCTGTCTGTCTCAGCCAAGTCATCACCATCCAACCTGGAGCAATCTGCAGCAGTTTTGCTTGCTGATAGGTTCTCATGAACTTCCCTGGGTTCCGCTCTCTCTCCCCATGCAACCTGATTCATTCTAGCTCACATGCTGGTTCAGCAAATCCTAACAACCTAATCCTGCAGCCCTTGAAATCAATAGCAAAGGACCTTCTGACATTTATGAGGAACAATGCCAGTCTTCATTTGGTTTGACAGGTGTTATTTTGAGATGAATCAAGGAACCCAGGCTGACCTCAGAAGCGTTCAGTTCATCCACTACCCCAAACTTCACCCAGCCAGGGCTGCGCAAGCTGCACCACGCTGTGTCGCTTGCTCTCCCAGATGGGTCAGCAAACCAGCCGTGTCAGCAACTACGACATGACTTGTTACAAAATCGGGAAATTCCCTGTGAAAATGAAACCGTGCAGATAACAGCAACGTTTTTTGAGAGTCAATAAAAGCCATGACCAGGTCATGGCGAGCTCTGCATCACAGTTCATTCCTACAGTCTGCCCGAATCCCTGGAGCAGCTCCCCGGCAGAGGAAGAACTGGGCTGGTACTGGGCTCTCTGGCTGGACTGGGGAGCTCCCCAGGAGCGCCGGGGTGCAGACTGGGCAGGGGGCCCCGTCCTGGTACAGCACAGCAGGCTCTAATGATGGGCCGCAGCGCTCCGAGCTCAGGGACCTTAACCCCGCAGCAGGTAAAGGAAGCAGAATTGGAAACGTGGGATGACCCGAAACCCTCTGAGCTCTGCTGGATGGTGACTTGGGGAAGGGACTGCCAGAGCAGCCCGGGGCTTCCCCCTCCGCCGCCCCCTGGCACAGCCTGGGTCCCCTCCCCGGGCCAGCCCTGGCTGCAATTCCAAAGGCTTCGCCAGGGTCACAGACATGGGGCTGTGGCTAGGATTGCGGGAACTTTATCTTTCTTTTCACTTCCCACACCCCGGATACTTTGCATTTCCCATGCTAATATTAGCATTGCCATAACAGTATTGCGTGTGCTGAGCTGATGGGTTTAGCTAAAGCCGTGTTTGGGGTCCATGGGTGGTGGCTGACACATTGCAGACTGCGTAGCTGAATTAGAACTAATAGCTGTATGTATTCAGCTGATGTGTGATAGTAATAATTAACTGTTCTTTGTGCTGGGTGTTGTTTATTGCACCAGCGTAGCACTGGAGACTCCTGAAAGGACACGTATCATTATTATATAGTGCTACAGCTCCACCCAGCTGAATGGCACAAAATGGGACTTGTTCATTATCTAGATCTCTGCTTAAAATAACTCCCAAACTTGGAGGAGATGAGAAAAGTCTTTTGACCTTCATTGTTTTAGCACGTACATATCTAAAAAGCCTTCTTCAGTCTCAATAGTCGAGCAAAGAGCTGAAGCTCACAGTTACATTTGAACATGTAATGGATGAATGTTGCATGTAGACTTCATTATGACTATTCCCACTCAGAATTGTGTCTTCCAGACCCCTCCTCAACCAGTTTAGTGCTTAACTAATGTCAATGATGTAGGGATTTTTATTATTCTGCTTAACCTAGTCATGCTTTCTTTGGGGGTTGTATAGATGACTGGTCCAATGTGTCACTTTAAAGGAGGAAGAGATACGGGACATCTCCAAGCAACTAGAAATGACTGCAGAGACCATTCACCTCTTGAGGAAAGATCTCGGTAAAACAAAGCTACACATTGTACCTTCATTACCTGCAGTTAGCTTCTGTTCCCACTGCCACCTGGGGACATGATTGATTCCAGTGTAGCCTTCCAGCCCAGAGCAGCAATCTGCCTTTTTGTCCCTTCTTTTGCTGTCACAGCTCTTTTTTTCATGAGAATGAACTATGGCACCAGCCGTACTAACTCCTATCTTGGCTGGCACAAAGGCCACTGGAGTTGTGCATTGCTGCCTTTTTCTGCCTACCCCAGGAGTAGCCTGAATGTTTCTGGTACTCTTAGATGCAAAACGCAAATCATAAAGGGAATATTGATCTAAGTTGTAAGGCAAACACTGCTGGCCATAAAATAGTCAAGATCCTTAACATGCCCAAAATCTCATGGCAGGTAATGCAGGATAGTGTCAAATTTATTTTACTCCTTTGAATAAAGGTAGCTGTTTCTGGTCTGCAGGGGTCTGTCAAAGAGCACGTTAGATGGGGCAGTAGATTCTCATATTCTACGCATCTTTTCTCACAACACAATGGACTCCATGTTTTCTGCCTTTCAGGAATATACATCTCAGATCAAAAGCCAGATTACTAAAGATTTCTGTTGCGTGAAGGAATATGTTGAAAGACAGGAGAGAAACACTGATGTTCATTGAACAAGAGCAAAAAGCAGCTCAACAGAAAACTGAAAAGCCTGTTCACCGGCTCTGTGTCGAAGGGAACAAGCTCACAGACATCAAAGCCCAAACAGTAAGTGATGAAATGAAGTAGCAGAGTATGAGTAGAAACTCTTAAGCTACATGTCTTGCATAGCTGAATATGTACAGAGCTCTTTCAGGTCCCCACTGCACTATTGTCACTAGTGACAGTGATACCAGTCCACAGACTTTACTGTTACCAGGGGAAGTTTGGAGTGAGAAATTCAGAAGGGAAAAGCACTAAAAAAGGCATAGGCTGGGAATGCAATTCAGAACTAGATTTGTTCCAAAGAAGCTGTTGAGCTGGAGTGAAGTGGGGACTACGTTGCTTAAATCCAGTCCTGAGTCAAATCTAAGGTTATGATAAGATGCTTTATTATCTTTCTGTATTCCAGAAAGTATGTATGTGTGTATGTGTATACACACATGTATGCAAGTTAAAGAACTCACAAAGTTATTAAGTACTTTCTAACAACTTTCTTGGGGAAAATATGTCAAGAGCTCTAAAAAGAGGCAGTTAAAGCACTTTGAATTCTGCAGAGCCCGTTTTGATGTTGGAAACAACAATGCCAATGATGCAAATTAGCTAGCAGGAATTTGGAGTGGGACTTACTGGGTGTGACGGTGCCAGGAGACAGAAGTGGACTTCCAGGACCAAGGCACAGGGGCCCACACTGGAATTCACTTTGTGTAACTATATATTTATATCTGATCTGGAGTCCCGTTACAGGCAGTGAAGAGAAATGGGTACTTTTAGAGTGTGAGTCATCTGGCCTACTTGAGACGCCTACCTGCAAATGAGATTAATCAAGCCTTCAAAAGGCCTGTTTCTTTTTACAGACTGTAAAGGCAGACTAAGAGAACAAGCTCAGATGTAGATCGTCACCATTTCTAAATTTAGGCAAATGAGGTTTACCTTTTTGTGGGTATTTTATGCTAGATCTCATAGTAATACATTTAAAAACTTTTGGTTTAGGATGCATGTAAACACGGAGGTGATCTGCCTTCTTGTTGCCTGCATGTGAGAATATTTCCTTTCCGTTTTCTAGGGGGAGTTGATAGGACTTTTGATCTCACATAAGTATATGAATACTTCACAATCACAGCCCAGAATAGGAAAGTGATGGTTTCCAGCTACCCAACTGATTATGAACCATCACCCAACAGATTCTGCATCAGCCAAGTGATGTGTTCAAAGAGCTTCTCTACTGGGTGCCACTACTGGGAAGCAGTTACCAAGGACAGTGATGGATAGGCTGTTGGAGTTGCTCATGAAATGATTGGTAGAAGGGACAAATTAGGAAAAAACAGAGCATTCTTGGTGTGTGGGACAGCTAGATCCCAAAAAGCAGCTGTCGGCATGGCATTGGGATCAAGAAACATTATTACACAAGGATAAACCATTGAAGGTTGGAGTTTTCCTCCAGTTTCTTTCCAACAAAAGAAGACCGTTTTGTTTTACTCCATCACTGACAAATTGATTTTGCATACTTTTGAAATCAGTGCCTCAAATCCTCTTTACCCTGCTTTCTGGCTATAGAGTCTAGAAGGAAATGGATCTTTATGTCACACAAACAGGAGATAAAGCCTGTTCAGAAAAGTGACAAGTTTGCTTATGACTGCAGAGCTCCTCCACAAGCTTCAGGAATTTACTAAGGAGCATGCAGCTGCCCAGGCTTTCCTGGAAATCAGTAACTGATACTTTGTCTGCTCTGTTTGTCTTCACGCTGTGCTCTGATCTAGCCATACTTCGTTAAAGCGATTTCAGTGTATGCTAAAGGTAGTAACCATCCCTGTGGGAGTGAGGTGGATTTCTTAAGCAGCTTTGAGTAGTCTCAGGATATTCATAGGAAGGAATGCACCAAGGAAGCTCTGAGGTTAGGGATAAGCCCTTCCCATGAACCTCATTTTCCTACATTGATCCAAAAAGTTGCAGGAGAGCATATGATGACATTACATTCTGTTGAGTAAGCTTTCTTTAGAAAGATCTGATTGAGTAAGGGATGTTCAGAAGGCAAGAATGTTACTGATCTCGTGCACGAAAATCTTTCTGTTTAGAGTAGGTACTAAACTACAGGAAATAGGTTTGGTATATGAGGACCTGACACTTCAGGCAGGTGTCCCAGAAGAACATCATCTCACTGGCACCATGTTTTAGTCTTGTCCAGACCAAAGGGTTGTCAGTCCTGGTGGTGGTGTGACCACGGGAATGGTTTTGGAAGCAGATGTTTTCAAATGTGTGTGTACTGGCTAATAAATAATGTGGTCACTTTACTGCTTTTTTAAAGAGCCAGCGAACAGGACAGTGTCACAGAAAGGACCATCTTTTCTTGCCAGGGAGCCTAAGGAAACAAGAGGTTCTGTGAGTTTCCTTGCCGTCATCTGTTGCATCTTTCTAGCTGTGGGGAGGTCTCTGTTGCCTGTGTGGGGTGAAGGGGCCGGAGCTGAGATCCTGCAAAACACACTGACAGCTGAATTCCTGAGAGGACCACTGCTTCACGCAGGCAGGCTGAAAACAGAGTTCCCAAAAAGAGAAAGCTTTTTCAGGAAGACATTGTCATTCCAGAACGAACAAAATAAGAAGTTTAATGTGAATAAAGCACATGGGATTGAACCAGCTGATTTAGCCAAACTGAGCTCCATGGCTTTTAAAGTCATTGATGGAACTGCTGGTGGTCTTCAAGGTTAGTTTTCTGTCACTGGACACTCTGAAAGCACTTTGGACTAAATGTGTCAGCAGGACCAGGGGTAGCTTGGCCAGCCTTGCCAACTGTGTAGAGCACAGCTAGTGCTGCTGCCTCTCCTCAGGACAGAGGGGTCCCATCCTGGTCCAGATGGAAAGAGAAGAACGACCGCATGATGAACTCGTTGGGCACCTCTGATTTTTCGCATTACCAGCTGCGCAGCGCTGCCCAGGAGCAGCCGTGAGTTACGGTTTGGATCACAAATCACCTCGCAGCTCGGAAGGGAGCGCGCTGCCTCGCTGCTGTTGCAACACTGCAGCCGGCACCGCTTCCTCACAGCTGGTGAGCGCTGCCCCGTGGCTCCGCACTAGCGGCAGAAAGCGGCGGTGCCGCCGTGCGAGGGCAGCCCGGAACGCCGCTCCCGGCCCGGGCCGCCGCTCCGCCGCCTGCCCCCCTCTCGCTCCCGGCCGGGCCCTGACGGACGGCGGCGCCAATCGCCTCAGGGGGGCGCGCGCCGCCAGCCCCCCCGCGCAGCCGCACGCAGGCGCGCGCGGGCCGCCGCCGCCTGGCCTGTCCCTCGCGCGCCGCCGTAGAGCGCCCGCTTGGCGGCGGGGAGGAGGCGGCGCGGGGGGGCCGCGGCGTGAGGGGCGCGCAGGCCGCAGCGGCTCCGCATCCCCCGCCGAACCCCATGTGAGCCGCCCCCGCGCCGGGGCCAGGGAGCGGGGCCATGAAGAAGGACGTGCGGATCCTGCTCGTGGGAGAACGTGAGTGCGGGCCGGCCGCGGGGCTGGGCGGGGGCCGCGGCCGCGGGGCAGGGCGGGGGCCGCAGGGCTGAGGGGCAGCCGCCGCCGCCGCCGTGCCGCCGGCTGTCAGAGCGCAGCGGGGCGGGGGGCTCGCCCCGGCCCGGGCTCCTTCGCCGGGAGCGAGGAGCGCGGCCCGGGGCGACCGGGCGAGGAGGAGAGCCCCGGCCCTGCGTGGCTGGCAGAGGTCGGGGCTGGGCGCTCCGTGGCCGCGCCGAGCTCGGTGACGGCGGCGGGGGGGACGCGCCGGCGGGCCGGGCCCTGCGTTTGGGCCGGCGCTCCCGGCGGGCGCCTCCCCGGGCCGGGGGCGCGGCGCGCAGCGGGAGGCACTCCGCAGGGCTGGCTGCTTCTTGGACGCCCCTGGAGATGAAACCGGGATAGAGTGCTTGCCCTGTACTTGGCCACTGTTAAAACTTCTTTTTTTAATTTATTTTTTTTAATGTGTGTATGTGTGTGAACACCAAACGTAAATCGTTCCTGTTTACTGACTTTGGAAATCAGTGGTGATACTGATTTGGAACTCAGATGTGCTCCACTCAGTCGAATGTTGCAGATTTGTGGCTACGATAGGGCCAGGGAGTCCAGATCACTGCTTCTGTCATTAACTTACTGCATGACCTTGAATAAACAGCACGTTTATATATATATATATGCATGCCAAAGTTACAGCGAGTCTGTGGTTTTTCATGTGTTCCTAAAATCATGTCCTTAAGTTCACACTTAGGAACCCAACTAAGTGCATACGCTTTCAAAGCTACAGGTTCTTATTGGTGTAAATAGCAGCAAGGAGGTTCTGTTCTGTTAAAGTGTACTGAAGTTCCTCACAAGAAAAGAATACAGAGTAATTACCAAGTGTTATTAGTAAAATTGCCTAATTATATACTAAGAATGTAGTGCTACTGGCAAAGGCTTCCTGAGAACTGAACGCCCCATTGTGTTTATAGTACAGTTTGTGCAGGTTAGCTCTGTCTGTATTGCCTACACAGATCCTTTATGACTCTTTTAGAGAGTTTTCAGGGAGATGTTACTATGTAGAAAGAGTTAATTCATCAAGCTTGTATTTGGCTTGTATTTTGCAAGACTCGGTTTATTTAGAAATGTGTTTGTGCTTTTGAATACACTGTTGAATTCCTCTTCTGAATGTATGGCTAATTTACCTCACTTTCTCTGGCAGTGGTGCGTTCTCTACGGGCTCTGTACAGTGGTTTAAGTACAGGTGTAACAGGTACTTTGGTTTGGCAACTAGGTTCACAGTGTCCAGCTGTATAGCGGGTTTGCATGGCAAGGTTTTGGTAGCAGGGGGGCTGCAGGGGTGGCTTCTTTGAGAAGCTACTAGAAGCTTCCCCCATGTCCGACAGAGCCAATGCCACCCGGCTCCAAGGTGGACCTACCACTGGCCAGGCTGAGCCCATCAGTGATGGTGGTAGCGCCTCTGGGGTAATGCATTTAAGAAGGGGTGAAAATCTGCGCAACAAATTGCAGTGGGAGAGAGGAGTGAGACACTGAGAGCAGCAGCTCCGCAGACACCCGGGTCAGTGCAGGAGGGGCCGGGGGGGCTCCAGGCACCAGGGCAGAGAGTCCCCCCCAGCCCGTGGTGAAGCCCACGGCGAGGCAGGCTGTCCCCCTCAGCCCATGAGCCACGGGGGAGCAGATCCCCACCCGCAGCCTGGGGAGGGCCCCACGCTGGGGCAGGGGGTGCCCGAAGGAGGTGGTGACCCCATGGGCAGCCTGTGCTGGAGCAGGCTCCTGGCAGGACCTGTGGCCCTGTGGGGAGAGGGGCCCAGGCGGGAGCAGGTTTGCTGGCAGGGCTTGTGCCCCTGCGGGGACCCATGCTGGAGCAGGCTGCTCCTGAAGGACGACACCTCATGAAAAGGACCCACGCTGGAGCAGTTAGTGAAGAACTGCAGCCCATGGGAAGGACTCACGTTGGGAGAAGTTCATGAAGAACTGTCTCCTGTGGGAGAGATCCCACATTGGAGCAGGGGGTGAGTGTGAGGACGAAGGAGTAGCAGTTGTCACATGTGCTGAACTGACCGTACCCCCATTCCCCATCCGCCTGCGCCACTTGAGGGGAGGAGGTAGAGAAATAGGGAGTGAAGTTAGGCACAGGAAGAAGGGAGGGGTGTGGGAAGGTTTTTTAGGTTTTGGGTTTTATTTCTCATTATCCTACTCTGATTTGATTGGTAATAAATTAAACTAATTTTCCCAAGTTGAGTCTGTTTTGCCTATGACGGTTTGCTGAATGATCTCCCTGTCCTTATCTTGACCCACAAGCCTTTCATCGTATTTCTCCCCTGTCCAGTTGAGGAGGGGAGTGATAGATTAGCTTTGGTGGACATTTGGCATCCAGCCAGGGTCAAACCACCACAAACTGCAAATTTCAAAGATACAGGTCGCTTAATCTCTGCCATGTGCTGTATGTTGTTATATTTGTGAGTATCTTTGTATTATATTTTTGCTGGACGTGTAGTGAACAGAACAGAAGGGAAAAATTTGTTTTACCTGTTGGTGAAACTTGTTATTTATACTGTCAGTACTGTTTTGTATACGTCTCATATATATTTAATATGATGAAACCATAGGTTTGTCCAGACCATGTAATACTTGTTAGATGATAACAGTAGATTTTGTCAAGCTCAGACTGAAATATATGAAGACCTTTTGTTGTAAGCCTGTTCCAAAACGCAGCCTTTTTCATACCCAGTGGTCTACATTTTAGGTTAAAGGTTGTTTTAGTCCTAGTATCCAGGGTGCAGATATCCGTGTTTAATAGTCAATAATTTTCAGAATGTTCAGCATGTTATTTTATGCAGCATGATCTAAAGGACTTCTATATGAGGGAAAAGAGTTAATTGTCACATGTTTCCTTCATCCTAGGTAGCCAATATTGTTTAGGCTGTTAGTTCTAAGACTATAAACAGAATTGGAAAGGCAAATCATTGACCTAGATTCAAGCAAAATAAGCCAAATCTCTACACTTGAATATGTGGATTTTCATAAAACAACTCTAGAATACTAGGAAGTGTATCAGAAGCTTATAAATAGTGAGCATTTACCAACCAGCAGTACATAATCTTCTGTTTTCAGTCATACAAAATTAATGAAATGGGTTTCTGTATCTCCAAAGCCGACATGTTTCACCACTGTTTTAAATTAAAGTTGACTTGGTCAGATGCAAAATACACTGCACCATTTTCAGTAATTATCTAATAACTTGCCTATCAGGAAAGTACTTACCTTTTTTCCTATGGAAATAGGAGAGCTTTTAAAGCTCTTTTGATTCTGTCAGGATGAAACTTAAGCTGTAGTTCATGTAGGAGGACACCTGGCAGCGTGAATTACAGTTCTAGCTCATAGGAGTAACTTTGATGAAGACACAACCATATTGCTACTAAGAAACCTGCATCTTACTGCTCTCTAGCTAATACCACCGGGGAAAAAATTACAACTGTTTTCCCCAAGGAAAGCAAAAGTCTTCCTCCCCAGGATAACTTTTTCTTTGCTTTTCATAATTTTGTAATAACTGCTCTTCAACTTATCATGATGAAGAGAAGTTTTTCTTTCTGGTTGTCAGAAGGCCCTTTGTTACTATTCTAAAAATAGACTTGGGTAAGTTGAATGTATTTTGACTAGATCATTGGTTCAGTAGTACCATTTTCTGCACAAAACCAACCAGTCATACAATTTCATCTTCTTTTTTATTTCCTCCCAAATTCAGAATTACGTACAATTAAATAGACAAGCCTAATTGCAGCGATATCAACAAAACAACTTATGTCAATTGGTGACATACTGTTTTCAGTAGGAACAGCGATACAGGCTCGATGATGGCAAGCAATGTCTTGGCTGGTAAACCGTGCATGCTAGCAAAAATGCTATACATCCAGGATGAAGCAGGTTCTTGCTTGAATTGAGGGCTCATGGAAGTATACCATCCCAGATAATACTTGAATCTGAATGTTTTGTTTATTAAGAAATGCCTTGAAAACAAATAAAGCAGGAATAGTCTTTCAAGGCTTTTAAAGGAAGTCGACAAATTAAAGTTTTTAGAGAGAGGGGAATCCTAAGAAAAGTTACCAGCTCTTAATTTTAAATGGTCGCATTAAAGAGTCTCAAGACGAAGCAGTCCAACTGGGGTATCAGAAGTCTGAACTTTGGAGGAAATGGCGCCGTTTATTTGATCGAATAGACTTGAATACTGAAGCAGAGATGATGATCTTCCTCCTGGATTAAGAAAACAGTGACTTTAGAAGGGCTGATGGTTTGGGTTTTGTTCTTTCTCACTCTTTGTGGGAAACAGCTCATTTGTATCAAGGAAATTATGCTCTTGCACTTTCAAAGTAGTCAAACTCGCTTGTGGAGACTTTTTACATTGATGGTAGAGCCACATCTTCTTTTCCAGCTCTTATCCTTGATAGCTTAGGATGGAAGCACAGTCATTGTATCAAGAATACTATAAAAATAGTTAATTCCTAAATTCCTTTCTGTGTGCTTTCTTTGTTTTTATTTGCTAAGTTGCATTAAAATATTTCCAGTTTGTTTTGAATTTTTGTTTGTGTTCTACATTAAAGCTAATTCTTTTGTGTAAGACAGAGCAGGATTTGATTCCCTTCTGGATGAAATGCAGAAGTGTGAAATGGATCCTAAGGTTTTACAGTAAAAGAATTATAGGAGAATTGCTGTCATCCATATTTAGTATGTTTAAATAACATAAGTCTTTAATGTGGTCAGTTGGAAATGGTTTTTAAAATACTTCCCATTTGGAGACAGGGTGCAACTATTGAGTGTAACAAAACCAAATTTATCTAATCTCTGTTTTTAATGCTTTTGCAGCCAGAGTTGGGAAGACATCACTAATTATGTCCCTTGTCAGTGAAGAATTTCCAGAAGAGGTAGAGCATCCTTATTTGTTTTCTAAGTTTTATTTCTGTCCTGTTGTATAATGTTTTTTCAAAGAGTAAGTTAATAGGCTCCGTGTTAGAATAATGTTTCCTATTCAGAAAAAAAATAAAGTCTAAAACTGCAGTGATGACTTGTGGAAAAGCGATGTAGGTTAGGTGAAATATATCTTGATGTGAAGATTAGGAATTTAAATTTTATCTTAAGTTCCTTCCTTGTTTTGAAATGGTTAATTAAACTAATTTTTATGTATCTGAGGAATTTTAGGGGTTTTTAAGCAGCTGGAACTGGTCATAACTGGTAACATATTTCAACGTTAATGACTTATAAATGGGAAGGTGCTAAAAGAGGTGAGACCCTCAGGGTTTGGGGTTTTTTGAGTGTTATATTTAAAAAGCAAGTAGATTGCAAAATGAATGAGGATGAGGAATTAAAAAGTCACATTGTATAAGTTTGCCATTTTTTGTAACTGAGTTGTTGCCTTTACTTCTGTTCTTGAAGAATAGACACTTTTGAAGTAAAAAAACCCCAAAACTCTCACTGCTTTCTTCCAGAATAAAAGTAAAGCTACCTCTACATTTTATTCCTTTAAAAAGAACTGCAGCTGCTGCAAAGCTTTTCACATATAAACATGAATGTTTATTTCTTCTGATCACAAGTCTTAAAATAGACATCATGTGCTACTCTTTGAATCTACACTGTGCTGTTTAATGCAAATCAGCAGGTTACCACAGTTCATGAGTCAAGATTAGATTGTTAACATACTTGAATTTAGTTCCCAACGTTGCAGGTAAAAAGGAGCTCCGGTTTTTGTTTGTTCTTAAACTGCTCAGGGACTCATTCCTTTGGCAGGTTGGTTATTGATGTATTTAATGAATTGTAGGCCTCTATTCACTTCTCAGCTTCTTCCTGCAGTATAATCTAGAATATTTCTCTTAAGTTCATATTGAGAGAAAAAGCATGATTACATATAACACAAAATCTGCTTGAAATTGCAGAAATAACTTTGTAAAAATACTACATCCTATATAAACTGCTGAAAGAGACATGTACAATTCCTGCAGGTCAGTCATGCAGATCAGAGCTGTATGGGTGTGTGTAACTGACATTTCAGACTTTGAAATAGTGTTTAATATGCTGGGTATTATCATTAATCATTCTTGATGAAGATGCAAGTAGAGCCTGAAGCTTTGCAAAGAGGCATTCTTCTGGTGATTGGCATTTCTTTTTTTATTAAAAGAAAACAAACTATCGTGAAAGTTCAATGTCAGCAAGTAAAAGGCAATAAATAGCTGTGCAGGAAGTTTTCATTAAAATTAGGTTTAAGATGATTTTTCCTGACTGTGGATTAGTGTTCTCTGGAAAAAATGGCCAGCAATCATAACTAGTTTACTAGTTACCATTTTATAGAACCCACTTTTAATTTGTATCATGTTTTGCTTTGCAGGCTTTTCTGAACTTAATGTTTAGCACTCTGTCAGAAGCAAGGAAGTTGTCAGATTATGACTGTGTAAAAATTGAGACTTGTATTTTGTCTGTCATGCCTGTTTGCTGTTCTTAAATATTTATTTATTTAACAACTCATGCATGGTTCACAGGGGTAGTTCTTGTACTGATTTCAGCAGCAGTAGGATCAGGATATCTAGTGCAAAAATTAAAACATTTTAAATGGTATTTAATTTGTTAATAATAGCATGCTAACTCTGATGTTACTTTCCTGTTAAAGAATGTGTAGCCCGTTGAAGTAACTGGTTGAATTTGGTAACCCTCCCAAATATTAGAATTTTTATTTTTAGGAAATTTTTGTTTCAAGTAAATTGCGATTCAGGTTTTGTTTATAGTTTTCACTATTATAGTAGTTCTGTATGGGTGGTTGGATATAGCAGATTTGGGTTCTATAGAAGCATTCATTGAACCCCTTAACATCGTTGCTTTCTTGCAAAGCATGCAGGAAGTTCCTTATTCAGTAAGGGGACTAATAAAGAATGAGAAAGTCACAGTGACTTTCAGTACATTACAAAAAAAAAACAAACTCCAAAACTACGTGAGCTACTAAGTTGTTCTTTTTAAAGCTGATTGGCAGGTGTGTTGTAGTATATGACTTCCTTTGGCCTTCTGGATTTTTTTGATCTTTAATAAAGGCTTTTTCTTGCTGTTTCTTTACAACCCAAGGTTCCACCACGAGCTGAAGAAATCACTATTCCAGCTGATGTCACACCTGAAAGAGTGCCAACCCATATAGTGGATTATTCAGGTAAGGACTACACGGTACCATTACTGTATGACTGACGTGGTATGGAATTGTTTGTCTAACTCAATAGCCTTTTTAAGTCATACAGTTATGGGACCAAAGCTGCATGTAGGAAAAGACTAGATTAAAGTAGAAACTCATGGGATGAAACAAACCAGATGGTGGTGGGTGGTCCTCCTAATTCAAAGCCTGATAATTAACTGCTGTTGGTACTTCCATGGAAGACAGTCATAGCAATATTCCAGTGAAGTGTTCTATGTGTGACAGACACATTTACAGTTCGGACAAAGGTGGGTACTTTAATGGAATTCAAAACTATTTTTCTTTCTTCCAGTGGAGAATTTACTAAGATGCAGGAGACTTTACATATCTTATATTCTATGTCTTTCGAATTTCTAAGTTCGAACACCTTATCCTTTTGTGTCAGTTTCATATTTTGTATTTTTCTTTTTTTATATACTCTGATCTCTTTGACCGTACTGAATAGATAAATAGGCTCAGTATCAAGGCTCATACACTATCATAAATATATGCAACTGTTGCACAGCTAGAAAAATCCTTCTGCCATTTATAATGGAGGTGAAGAATTAGGCCATCTTAGCAGATACCTTCCTGTCTTCTCTCTCCCACCACTGCTGAGGAAGTATCTTTGGTGTGTTTGCCTATTTGGAACAAAGAAATAATGAGGGGGGGTTTTGTTGGTCTTGAGCTTGAACTTATGTGAAGTGAATTTTTCTTTCCGTTGAATGAAATGTTTCATAGATTTGGGTAACAGAAGCTTGGTCTCACTGAAAAAAAAATCATGGACACTGCAATAAAATTAACATATGCCATATTCTGCAGTAAAAGTTTACATTATAGAACAATTGTTGCTACTTGCTATCCCAGGAAGGGGCTGTTGGCAAACGTAGGGGTATGCAAAGTGTGACTAATTCCAGAGAAAACCTATCTACAAATGTAATGATTCCTCTTTAAAATAGCTGATAAAAAACTTGTGTGCAACAGACTGTTTTTGTCTTGGAGGTTGATGGATCAATTTCATTGTTGTTACAGCAGAAGCACTCTTTAGTGCATTTTTTTAAAAGATGTTTAAATAACAAGAGCTTTCACAAGGGTGTCTCAGGAGCATTGTGAAATGCTCTAGTTTGGTTTCATAAGTTTTTCAGTTTTGTTTGCAAAAATGTTTAGTATTAATGAATGGCTTATTCTGTTGAATGCAGAAGCAGAGCAAAGTGATGAGCAGCTTTACCATGAAATATCACAGGTAAGTGTATTTTAGTGTTTACTAGTAAATAGTTTCTGCTTTTGAAGAAATCTTTCCTTTTAAGTTCTCTGCATTGAGTTTCAGTTTGAATTGAAAAAAACCCAAACCTCTCTTGCTTGGCATTTCGTTTTGTTTTGTGCCCTATGCCATAGTAAGCCTTCCTCTATTTAAGAAAAGTAGGCACTGCCTCTCTGTTGGTGAACTGAGCTTAAACTTCGTCCTTCCAAGTGAAAGGACAGAACCTAAATATCTTTTAATCAGTAGGCCAAGGGATTGACAGGTTTTGAAAAGAAATAATCCTACCTTGGAAAGATCCATTTCACTTCTTTCTGTCATGTTGCACTGTTGCATTTATGTATAGCATGGAATTCTTGGTAATTTTATAGTTCCTTCTGTTTCCTATTTTCAGTTCTTTTTGAGCACCTTTGCACATTTTCTTTACGGTCTGTCATGGTGTTGTGTTCTGTTTCTGTCACTTAGTTTGGTACTTGAGTACCTTGCAAATTATGATTCTTCAGTTTAGATTTCTTGGTAGCATAGGCCTCTGCAGGCGTAAGTTGTGAATGTCACGCTGCAAGACAGGCTTTTTAGTGCTTCTCAACATATAAATTGTTTAAGCTTCTCAGGCAAAAATAACTTAAACAAGTCAGGGTCTTGACTAATGATGAAACTGTTCTTACCCTGATTTTGTTATGTATGGTTCTTAACTGTCTCTGTTGCTCTAGAGACTCTAAACAGTGGGATTCCATGCCTTTCCTCTCTTTTCATTTTAGGCAAATGTGATATGTATAGTATATGCTGTTAACAACAAGAATTCTATTGATAAGGTATAGTAACACATTTTATCTTGTTACTGCTTGAGATGTAACGCGCGCTGTTAATCGTTGGCAAGATGAAAACTGTATTAGACATTTAAAATGCATAAGACGGTGTTTGAGATCAAGTTGATAGAGAATGTTCAGATGTATTATTGGTTCTGGTCCGTTTCAGTATCTGAGTTTTTAGTCATTTCAGTCATCTGAGAAAGTTGCTCGTTAGTCAACTCCAGTTTTTATTTATTTCCTCCTTTGCGGGCAAATATGTGCCTTCTTGGGAAAAAAGCAGTAGCAGCTGTAGTCAAACTTGTGCGCAGTTCAGTCATGTAAGATTTGAAAATGTATATTTCATGTTTGTTTTTAATCCCACTTTAGGTAACAAGTCGATGGATTCCTCTCATCAATGAAAGGACAGACAAAGATAGCAGGTGCATAAGTAAAGATGAGAAGTATGAATTAGGCTGCACATCAATGGACAGTGTTGAGGATGTTAATTGTTTAAGAAAATCAAATTCTAAACTTAAAGTTTATATAAGAAGTCCAAGCAACAAGAGATTTAAAGTATGTAGGTCTGTTACATATGCCAGCAATGCTATTTTTTTTGAATTTCATGGGCAGCTTTTACCAGGTGTGTTTATGTTTGTTACAGTATAACTAGTTTTGGCTACATGGTCTGTAGAGCTTTTCTACTGATGCTGGTTTTGTATAACAACAACATGATTAGTTACTTTTGTGTTGAACTGTGTGGGGTTTTTTTGTAGTATCAACAAGAAGTACATTTCTGTCTAAGTGTATATCAAAACAATTTACTTAACTGCTATAATTTATTTTTGCCTGTTGGCTGCCAGTGATATTTGATTACATCATGAAAGTACAATGGCTTCTGGTGGGAGATAGAATGCTGAATTAAGATCTTTTTGTCCCTCTGTCTTCAAAGCTCTTTACCATTTTTTGTTTTCAGGCTGCCTCTTATATTAGTTGGAAACAAGTCTGATCTAGTGGAATATAGCAGTATGGAAACTATCCTTCCCATTATGAATCAATATACAGAGATAGAAACGTGTGTAGAGGTATGCAAGAATTTCTGAAGTTAGAATGAGTAACAAAAAATACATTCTTGCCAAGCATGTATGGCAACTTTTTAATAGAAAAGATGATTTATTTTTTTTGTTCAAAATAAAATATTTCAAATTTAAGTCATTAACATGGTGAGTTTATATGTTATTTTTCTTTAGAGAAGATTACACTATTGTATAATCAAACATTACTGTCAAATTCTTCTAATATTTAGAGCCTCCTTACATCCTTGCCTTTAGCAAGTGTTTTAAATTTAATATTAAGCCAGACAGATGACTGCAAAATATTAAAAATTGAATTAGTATGTGTGGATATGCAGCTTTCTTTGCACACACACACATCCCCACCAGTAAATACAACTTCTTGATTTCTGATCTTGGTATGACAGCAAATTGTAGTCAGACCTTCTTTATTAATTACTTTACAGGTATACAGGCTAGATGTCTTTTTTCCAAAACAGCACTGCACCCACAAGAGGGGGCTAGATCTTGAAAATTTTGATGCTTGCTTAAATTTCAGAAGAAATGACCAAATAGTCAGGAAACTAGCTAATCAATATAAGGATTTCTTTTTCAGTGTTCAGCCAAAAACTTGAAGAATATATCTGAGCTATTTTATTATGCACAGAAAGCTGTTCTGCATCCTACAGGTCCTCTTTATTGCCCAGAGGAGAAAGAGGTATTTATACATAGATTCTTAGAGCAAAAAGTATTGGGGGGAGGGAGAGGAAGTTAATCACTTCCCTGTTCTTTCCTTTTTACTGGATTTTGCTTTTCTTAGTGTGTTTTGTTACCACCACACCACCCTCAAATGTCAAGCATAATATTCCAGAACCATAGTGATTGTTTTGCATTGTATTAATCTGATCTGTCTTTCCTCTTCATTCAAAGCAATGAAGACTTTTTTTGTTGCCCATGTGAACTGCTAAGTAAAATGAGAAGCTTTGGTAATGGCTTTAAGCCAAATGTAATGTGAACAAAATCATGTGTCCAATCAGTTCCTCTTTAGATACACATTTCACAGTAACTCCATTTATTTCAGGGAAAATACTCCAGACTTGGCCTGATTTAAAGGAAATAACTTTTCTGAGCATCTTGTGAGACTTTGGCAAAAGGCATAAAAAACAAGTGATTTGGCTGTTTTTTTAAGTATTATAGGTAGTTAGCTGAGTGTGTTATGAAGGAGTGTGGTTTTTTTAAAGAAACACATTCATTTGATGGGCAAATACAAATAAAATCTCTAAACATAATCTCCGTGCAGTATTGGGCAGTAGGAAAGTTGCTTCAATCATATATACTTTGTTAAGCAGAGAACTAGAGAATAACCCTGTTTTGATTTCTTCCATCAGAATCATCTTTATAAGTTAGTAATGTTGTGATAAAACTGTTGTGCTGAAATCTTTTTGGTTTTCCAAAACCAATCTCTATGCTGTCTGTGTGACCTCTGTGAAGAGAAGAGTCCATCATCACTGTAGTTGTTGGGAGAGAATTACCAGTGTCTCTTTTCCTTCACTTGGAAGGTATCCTAGCAATTGTTTTGTCATAGAGATAGCCCATATGATCAGTGCTTTGCCTGGTAGATGAATGAGCCTTGTGAAGATTTTCAGTATTTGATGTTTGAGACCTTCTGGAGCTGTAGTTGAAACGGTGAATAGTGTGCTTGTTTAGAAAGAGCTGACAGTAGTTCTAGAGCCATTTAGTTTTGCAAGGCACTGGGATTGTAAGCCCCCCCCCCCCCCCAAAAAAAAAAATTAAAAAATCATTTCGTTGCTTTTTAAAGCTTTCTGTAGCAATAAGACTGAATTTAGAGAAGTGATTATTATTTTTTTAATTAATAACTAAGTAGTACTACCTTCAGCTTGTGAAGAGCTTGAGGCTTTTCCAATAATTTAATAGAAAGACATTTAATGTGGAATAATAGCTTTAAATTTATGGATATAAATTTGCTAGATCAGGATTTTGTTTCATCTTGCTTTCTATTTTTGTGTATGTCTATGAATGTCTGTTCTAAAACTATAAAATGAAGAGTAGAATTTGTTTAATATGATTGAACTGTAATCTTTTTATATTCAAGCCTAGAAAGATACTGAACTTCCTTTTGTTCCTTAGATGAAACCTGCCTGTATTAAAGCACTCACTCGCATTTTTAGAATTTCTGATCAGGATAATGATGGTACTCTCAATGATGCAGAGCTCAACTTCTTTCAGGTAACTCTTTTGCTTCTCTTTTCACCATGCTTAGTAGTTGAACTATATAATTCTAGAAAAACAAGTGATTGTTTTTGAAGAAAACATATGAAGGTGAATTGTAAGGGAAGCAGGTTTAAATATTGTCTCAAGTGCAGCATAAAAGAGCAGATATGTAAAAAAAATGGTATTAATTTTATTTCTAACCATTGTTTGAGTTTTAGTTCAAGAGAACAAAAATCTGTTAAATGTGCAAGCCCCAGTGCTTGTACTTCAAAATAAAATAAAAGTTTGTACACCTTTGTTTCCACTAAGAAATTGGATTGTCCTTTACTAGCTCATTAGAATGTTTAAGGCTGTATTTCATGCAGGACATGCTGTTTGTTCAGTTTTGTAGCCAGTGGTCCTAACAGGCTCTTTTTGGGTTTTTTGTTAGAGAATTTGTTTTAATACACCACTGGCACCTCAGGCTTTGGAAGATGTTAAGAATGTAGTCAGGAAAAACCTAAGTGATGGAGTTGCAGATAATGGATTAACATTAAAAGGTAAGCCATGTTTAACTCTTAAAAGATGTATCTTTATACAGTTGATAATCATTCTTACATAAAAAAGCTAGTCTTCTGAAATGTGATCTCTGTCTTGATTTTTTTAGACTACAAGAGCTGGGTGTAGTGGCAGTGTGATATCAGAGGGTGATTAAACTGAGGAATAATGGGGGTGAATAAAATAAGGTCTGTCTTCTCATTACAGAGCTTGGAATTCAAATAAGTATACAGAGTCAAAAGAGGTTGTCTCCCTGATAAATCTGTCTCTTGTCTTTAGGCTCACTGGCTGCAACATTGGTGTCAACATTTTAACAGCTATGCTGTACATATTTGCTCAGAGCATATGGCAAAAGTGAAAGGAGAAAAAAATGTTTGCTTTCTGAGTATCAATGTAACTTCTTTGCTTGTGGAGCTTACACATGTAATAGGACTCGTGAGAAATTGCAAAGAGTGGGACTCTTAAGGCATAGCCTTACTAAACAGTGAAATCGCAGTGTTCATTAAGCCCTGGAAAGTGCTAAACAAAAATCCTACCCAGTTATTTTGATACAGGAAAACTACTAAAGGCAGTCTTCCATGAGACCACTCTCCAGGCTTCTTGCTAAGGCTTGCTGTTTTAAGTTGTTGAAAATACAACTAAGTTCTTCTGTAATGCTGGTACTGAAAGAAACAAACAACAGAAAACCAAGTGGATTGCTTTAAGGAAACAGTTCCTGGAGGACACTGTTACAAATAACATGATTTCTGAACCTTCAGTCTGTGTAAATAATGCTTTAACATCACGCAGAATGTTTAAAATCTGAATGTGTATTTCAAGCTTTTTTCAGTCTATTTTCATTCTATGACAAATATTTGTTGCAGATAAAGCACTTCAGGGCCTTAAGATTTCATCATTTGATTTTTAGGTTTTCTTTTTCTACACACACTTTTCATTCAGCGAGGAAGGCATGAAACAACTTGGACTGTTTTACGTCGCTTTGGATATGATGATGACTTAGAGCTTACGCCAGAGTACTTGTTTCCTCCGTATGTATAATTTTAGCTTTCTTTAACTTACATGCATTTAATTTATGCTGCCTCCTGTTTTGACAGGAGGAAAGGATTATTGTAATGTGTTTATTTAAGACATTGTTACATCAAGTACCTCCCTTACTTTATGACCTACCAGCCAAAATCTTCATGTGACTGAAAATTATGAAGGAAGAACTCCTGTCTCTTGTGCCAAATCAAGTACTGTATTAAGAGATTCTTAATACAAAACTGGAACAGAAGTCTGAACAGTTGCTTATTATATGTGGCAGAAAATTAGAAAAGGCTTGTCAGTATTTTCACAGCAGTGGAGATCCTTTGAAAATTCCCAAATGAAAAAGTTAAGAGATCAACCAAGTCTATGGCTTCTTTTCAAAAATGTAACTACATAATCTTCCATTTAAAAAAAGCAAACACAAACAAAAACCTGATTACTGTATAGCTACATGCCATATAATATAAGGACACTCGTAATTTTAGAATTCCTAATAAAAAGTATGTGCTTTGCTCTCTTTAAAGATAAATTATTAAAGCTAAATGCAAAGGTCAAATACCAAATGTTGCAATTCAGAAAGTCTGTATTTTGAGTTTTAATATTCTGTTTTTCATAAACACACTTAACACTTCTTCTCTTTGTTTTTGTTTTCAATAAACAGGCTAAAAATTCCTCCAGACTGCACAACCGAATTAAATCATCATGCATACTTGTTTCTTCAAAGTATTTTTGATAAACATGATTTGGTAAGCTTTTAATTCAAGTCTATGTGTGTCCTTATATTTAAGAGCCATAGTTTGCTAGTGAAAAGTGTGGGGTTTTTAATTTAATGTCATTTAATTCAGAAACTGGCTCTGGCTTAAACTATGCAGTCAAAACTAGGCTGCTGTTTTTATTTCTGTCTACAAGGAGAGTTGGCAGTTAGTTGTACTACCAATTTTTTTTTAACTACCTTATATATTTGGTCTTATGTAAAAACCAGAAAAGAGCAATGATGAAAAAGAAAGTGGCTCAGTTTCTTATAGCCAGTTTTATTGAATCTTGCAAAGGTACAGCAAGAAAATATCAGTTCAGAATAGACATGAATTAAGTGATATATGTCTGATATTGTATGATTGTTTTCAGGATAGAGATTGTGCTTTGTCTCCTGATGAATTGAAAGATTTGTTCAAAGTATTCCCTTATATGCCATGGGGACCTGATGTTAACAACACTGTTTGTACAAATGAAAGGGGATGGATTACGTACCAAGGGTTTCTCTCTCAGTGGACGTAAGTGAGATACATTGCATTTTAGAAGTTGAGAACTTTGAGTATGACAGTGTGTTTGTAGATTCCTCTTAAAAATCCAGTAGAAAGAGTGGAAATTTATTACTTGAAATTTGACCCAAGCAGTCAAGTTTTTGTAGCCATCTTTATTTTTTGTGGCCTAATCGTCAGACAATTGTGACAACCTGTCCAGGATTTGGCTAGTATGTAGTGCTAACTATGAAGGAGTGTCTGTTCAAAATGTGGAAATCCCCCTGAACCCTGTTGAAATACTTATTTTTGTCCTGCTCTTTAAAGATGGTATGAATAATGGTTTTCAATAATTAGGGGGGGGTCCTATTGAAAATACGGAAAATAAGGAAAACACTGTTTGCTGAAGGAAAAAATACGATGTAGGTTGATAGGCCTCCGCAAGTACTGCCTTCGTAGTGTTTTGCTGATTAAGAGTGGTAAAATTGTCCCCGTTTATCTTCCGAGTGCTTTTGTCCTTCAGTACTACATAGATCCAGGAATGCTTGTGTCATGTACATCTGGAGATTGGAGGAAAAAATTGTTTCAGTACTGTAAATAGTTGTTATCACAGCTGCTAACAATTTAGAAACTTCTTTTTGTCCCCTCTGCTAGACTAACCACATACTTAGATGTACAGCGTTGCCTGGAATACCTGGGTTATTTAGGCTACTCGATACTTGCAGAGCAAGAGTCTCAAGCATCAGCAATTACAGGTAATAAAAAATTTGGTACAACCTAGGAATTTAAATTTAGAAATCTGTTTAAGAGTAAATTGTTTAAACAAACGGTTTCTCTTTTTTCCCTTATATTCTCTTTTACTTTCTGCTCAAGTCAAACCTTTGATTTAATGCTTTTGAGAGATCATTTTGTGTGCATTTTAGTGTAAGTGGACAGTTATTTCATGTTTTCACACACATACATGCATGTACATCTTGTGAAAAATATTTGTATTTTTACAAAAGTGACAAGAGATAAAAAGATAGATCTCCAGAAAAAACAGACTCAGAGAAATGTTTTCCGATGCAATGTTGTTGGAATGAAAGGCTGTGGGAAAAGTGGAGTTCTTCAGGCTCTCCTTGGAAGAAATCTAATGGTAAGAAACCTTTTTCTTATATACACCTATATCTCTTTTGAGTTAAGGTTAGACGGCAAACCCAATTGCTGTTAGAGCTTCACTGATTATTGCTGAGATTGCAGAGTTCTGTAAGGGAATATAGAATTATTGGGGAGGGAGGTGTTTTAAAAATTATTTTTAATATCTTTTTTCAGCAAATAGATAAATGGCAATTGCATGCAGAAATTACTTGTACATCATGGATTATAGCTGTGCATGTACTTGCAAAATAAACAAAAGATTACTGTAACTTTCGTTCATTAATAAATGGAGTAAAACAGCTGTTCAAATTTAACTTAAAGGGCAAAGTTGCTGTGGTCTAACATGAAATTCTGCCTTTTCAGAGACAGAGGCAAATACGTGCAGAACACAAATCTTACTATGCCATTAATACAGTTTATGTATATGGGCAGGAAAAGTACTTGCTGGTAAGGTTACCTCATTATTGTTTGCATAAAACTGGTTAATCTTAAAATTAAGTAAATTATTCAAAGCCTTTTGCAAATAAATTTCTTTTTTAATTGTCTCTACATAAATGTGGGTTCCCTGGCCCTTTTCTGGCTCAAACAACTTCTGGTTTTACATGTGGCTAATACTTTAAAACTGAACCTGTTCAGGACCTGTTATTTTTGAAACCTTGACCTAAGTTGAACAGCATCCAGTCTATTATGTTTATGCTGCATATATCACGTAGGATGATTAGGGTGGCTGAAGTTAATCTTCAGTGGGTGGAATATAGTCTTTAAAGCTTGTTCCTCTATAGTTTTCCTTTATGATACTATGATATTTTCCTTCGTTTTCCAAGATCAAGTCCTCTGCTCTGTGGTTTTCCTCTGTAGGATGCATGCCAGTTCCTATGGGAATCTAAGACTTTGTGTTGAAGTAAATGTAATTTTTTATGCTGAGGTTGTGATTGCCTGCAGATGTGATGTTAACAGCTCACATATGTTGGTTGCATGGTAAATTCCTACTATTTCTTTCATTCATTCTGCCTATTGTCAGTCTATTAGTTCCAAGGATACATAAAAATGAGCCATAAAAACTTTAAGAGAAAGAAGGGTATCAAATTCCTTTAACTGCATAATGATGAAGCTTTTCTTCCTCTCTGACTACCTTTTTTTTCCAGCTACATGATGTCAGTGACTCTGAATTTTTAACTGATGCTGAGACCATATGCGATGCTGTCTGCCTGGTATATGATGTCAGTAACCCTAAGTCCTTTGAGTACTGTGCCAGGATTTTTAAGGTTTGTATAGTTTATATATACAAACCTTTATATTTATGTATCTTCTCACTGAAAAAATATTCAGTGTCAGTTACTGGTCCTATACACAAGTTCTAGTGCTTAAAAGCCATTTTATTTAGGATTGCTGGTGATAATATGGCTGATGCATTGAAAATGTCGTTTTGTTACTCATACATCTATTTGTCTATATAAAATATTCTGCTTCTAGAAATGCCTAACTTCGTTGCGATGAGTATATCTTAATACTGCTGCAGTCAGTTGAATTCAGGCTGTTCCAAGCTGAATGTATCATACCCTGTTTTCTTTCACTTTCTTTCTTTAAATTTGCAGCAGCACTTCATGGATAGCAGAATACCGTGCTTAGTGGTAGCTGCAAAGTCCGACTTGCATGAAGTTAGACAGGAATATAGTATTTCTCCTGCTGAATTCTGCAAAAAACACAAAATGCCTCCACCTCAAGCCTTTACTTGTAATACTGTTGATATGCCGAGTAAGGATATCTTTGTTAAACTGACAACTATGGCAATGTATCCGTAAGTACTTGAACCATTATATTTTTCATATTGCATGGGTCATGCACAATACCACTGCATGTCATTGTTAACCATGAGGATGGAACTGCCTCACTGAGATTTAGCAACAGAGAGACTTAAGTGAGTCTGAGTAGAAACTTCAAAGTATTTGAAATAGAGAAAGTTGGTGTATATATATGTATCTCCAACATATAAATCAGTGTCAGCTATTGTTGCTAAGGTATTTTTTAAAGAATACACTAGTTCATCCTGCTCATGTTGCAAATTCAAATGAATATGTAGAGTTCTGTTTGGTCCTTATTGTGGATGCGTAACTTAACATGTCAGTATTCATATCGTGGTATTTTTGAGATACTTGTGAATATATTGTACTGTAATCCTTGTTAATAGCTCAACTTGATGGTTGATTACAAGTATGTCACTTTGGTGAACAACAGTTTCCCCAATGCACTGCTTGAAGGCTTTTTCATTTTCAGGGTGTTTATTACTATGTACTCAGGTCATTAATTTAATAGATCTTACATTTTTTTATAGAATTTCTGTAGAAACACCTTTTGGGCTTCAGTTGCAAGACACTTGACCTCACATTCTTCACTACACGTCTCACTGTTGCTAAGTTCACTTTGCATCTTTTTTGGTGGGTGGAGCTTTTAATGTGGTGATGAACTACATAAATATTAACAGCAGATGGAGTCTAGTATGACAGCTGGCATTTGCTTTAAATTATATAGAACTGATGTCACTTTCACCCAAAATAATAGGATTTTTATTTTAATATTTGAAACTGAATTTATTGAATTAGATTTGTAAAGCTTTTGTTTTTGTTCTCTTGTATTTATTTTGTAGTGCTGGAATACTGGGAAACCACTAAAGTGTAGCACCGACCAAATGTCTGTCATATCAATATTCCTGCTTCTCCCTTAGTTTTCAAGCATGTGTGTTTGTTAGGGTGGCAAAAGCAGGGATAACTGTCACTTTGTAAAGTGTGCATTCAAAGTGGTAGAAAATGTGGCTTACTTTCCTTTGAAAAAGGGGTGTTATCTATTGCTGTGCAGACATACTCAGAAATCTTCAGATGCTTTCATTCAAACTTAATTCAGCAAACATTTTCATTCACGTTTGTACTTTCCTATTAAGATCTGTACGTGGTGGTAATGCCAAAATATCCAAGACATGGAACATCTAACCTTAAAATTCTGCACAGCAGTAGTTGTACCCTTGCTTCCCCGGTGTATTTTTTTCTCCTCTCCTTACTCATTCAAATGTACCTTTTATTCCTAAATCTCTCTCGGTTGTGGCACAGTCCTAATGTGCACCTGATTTTATGAGCAAGATTTCAACTCCTGTCCTTCTGTGTGTTTTCGCAGCCATGCCCGGTTACGCTGTATGTGCGCCTGCAACAGGTGTACATTTTGCATCTGTCAGAACTTCCTCAACTCAGACTTGCTGCAATCTGTAAAGAACAAACTCTTCACTGCAGTTCTTAACAGGTCCTTAACTTTATTTACTAGGTACCAGGTGTGCTTTTAAAATAAAGGTTTTTTGAAAAAGCAATTGGTAACCTTATATACTGCAGGTTTTTCACTCCATAACCACTAAATAGGCAGATACTTACTGTAATAATTGTCATAGAATTGTCAAAATTTGTTTAACTTGAAGAAGGTACTTTAGGTCTTTTGAGCTTAGTCCAATGATTTCTTTGAAATATTACCAATTTGGTAGTTGATTCAGGCACTTAGTGATTGCAAAAATACTGCTGAGGAATTAGGACTGTGTTTTTAGGGAACTGGTGATACAAGTTAAGTAGTGTCTGTAAATCTGTGTGACATGTCCCACTTGAGACATTATAGGTTTGTTTAGTATTGATTAGAGGTAGTGCCTCTTAGATAGCAGTTACACAGATATTAGCATAATGGCACGGCTTGACTTACAGCACCATCATATAACATATTACGTGTTTATAATTGCAAGTTTGATATTTGGCAATTCATAGAATTTCTCTGTGTGTGTTATGCTTGGTTTACACAAAAAGTGGGTATATTAAAAGAGTAATTAGTGCGCTTAACATCCAATTCCTCTCTGAATAGAATGCAGCATGTAAGAAGTGGTAAAAGGTTAAACACTTGCAGATACTTTGGAAAAAACAATTGGTAAAGAGAGAGAACTGTTTTTCAGCATTGAAAACAGTGCTATACCCTGTCCTGTGTGTACTGCAGGCAGTTTTTGACACACGATTTACTAACACCTCAGCACTTGTCATTGCACCCCAGCAAATGGGAGTTCAAACCGAACAATGTTTGTAGTGCGGTGGTTCCATTGTTTGTAGCCTTCTTGGAGGCAGCTGTGATAAATGTGGTAAATGTATGTATTTGAAGGCCATGGTTAGAATATCCTGACATGCTCTTGGGTTCATGCATGTTACTACTTTTTACTGCTTTCAGATGCAGCCACTCCGAATGAGAGCAGCTGTCTCCTTTAAATGCAAGTTACACACACATAGGAGGCTTGCTGATATCCCCATCCTACAGTATTGAACATCACTGAGAAATACCACTGTAATCCAAGATAAAAGTGTGAACCACAGAGTGAGAATTCAAAGAAGGATGAAAAACTCATTAGCTTAGGAAGAGACTGAATGAGACTGTTTATGCTGCATCTCTTCTATAGCAGTCATCCCTTAGACAAAAATTCCTTGAAACAGCAATCTCTTTATATATTGTCACACTAAAACATCATTCAGTAGTCACTACTAGAAAATCCCAAGTCTTAATCATTGAGGCTGAAGTCACCTCTGTAACACATCTTCCTTTTTTGGAATGATTATGAGTTGCTGCGTTAGCTGCTGTGGCTTGTTTCTCTGTTGTACGGGCCTGTGGGGTTTTTCAGTCCTGCACTAGACATTGCACTTTGTTCCTCTGAAATACTGTCAAGGACTTGAGGTATTGAAATCTTTTAATGAGAAGTCTCAGGATGCTGTCATTCCACACCTTGTCATCAGAGAGTGTGGAATAAACATAGGATTCTTCCACTGCCTAAAAAAGCCTGTAATTCAAGGTAAAGAGAATTCCTCATATACTTTCCACTGACCCTAGAGAAAGGAAGAATTATTTGCAAGAATCTTTGTCTGTAGTCACTCTGTTAGTCACTAGGGGTTTGTTGCAGGTTTCCAGCATGCTCACTTCATCTCACCAATTATTTTCCTAGTTAGCTCTTCAGAGGTGTTACCTTACCAAACACACTGTTGCTACAGGTTATTCACCATTCAGTACATTAACTATTTAAAACTACATATATAGTAGAGCTGAGTTACCTGTAAACAAGAGGGAATAGCTCCTAATTGTAGAGTTAGAAGGGTAGAGATGGTTTTCTTCTTTAAAAATGTTAGGTCCTTAGATGTGTTTTTAATCTAATGATTTGTGATTAGATTAGAGAAAGCATTTGAATCAAGGATTTTCTGATGTAGTTAGTTTAAATAACTTTTCTTATTTTGCCTTTACAAGTGCTTACCATTAGATCACGTAGTTGGGCACAAAGTTAAGATAACTGATGGGTGAAGGAGTTTTCTCAAGAGTACTTCATTCTCCTGATCCCTTCCAATTCTGAACCTTTAGACAGTGGAAGTAGGTGAACTGAATTTTTTTCATATTGGGATCCCTTTATGTATTATTTGTTGCTAAGTAATACTTAAACACTGTTACTAAGGCAAAATATGCTACCGCATTTGAATATTCCCACCTTTGTAATTAAAGGAAGAACATTGCCTCTGTGCAGCTGAAAAACCTGTTCATGCCCACCTTCAGTTTCTCTTCTATGGGCAAACTTCAGAGCCTCTCCCGAGGGTTTGTAGGCTAATGTGGAAGTTCAGTTTGAAGACGTTTATTGTGCAGGAATGGGATTGTTGGTTTGAACTACCCAGGATCACGCTTTATTGGCTCTTTGAGGAAGAAGGCACTGCATTCAAAGCACTTACACATGCATGTATGAGACTTGTTACTATCCTTTAGGTGTTTGTTTGTATTTGTCTGGCTGGCACTTAATCTCTTTTTACTACATTGTTTTTCTCTTCCTAAAAGCAAGGTTTCTGCTTATGTCATTCTAACTCTTTCTTTAATGATGAGCTTGGATTTTTGGCTTTTTTGTTTGTTTTTTTTTAACTCCAGAGCATCAATTTTAAGTGTGGTTTTCTGCGTTCTTGGTTTTAAATCATTCAGTTGCCTTTTGCTTGTATAGTAGTGGCATTTTTCTGTCAGCTAAGTTCATTTCAAAATAAAATTTTCTAATGCATGAGAATTGTGTTGTTCAGTGAGGAAGAGTTCTTGGAGCATGTTTTTGTTCCCTCTGAAGTTTTTGAATGTTGTGGAATAGAAGTCAAGTTCTACTTGCATATAAAACATGATTGTTTCACAAATTATTTGTAAGATACTTATTTTTCTATGAAAACCATCCTTCTATAAAATTAAAGTTAAGACATTTTCCTGTAATAATGGGAAAGTTTTAGGAGTATAACTCGTGATTTTTTTTTTCCACTGTGCAGTGTATGCAGATTATTTTTTCAAAACGGTAGTATTTTGCCATTAAATCTAATTGCAGAAAGCTGTCCCTATACTTAAGTGTCCCCCAAATCAGGACAGTATAACAATATTTTGTTTACCTATTTACTTCTTTCTCTAAACTGCTTAATGACCCATACTGAGTAGAAATTTGCAAAGCTGTGTCCCCTGATTTCTTTCCAAATAGAATATATTGAATTGGCATTTTACCTTCTTTTTAGGCTTTGTAGATAATAAGATGCACTTGGAACTTGTCACATTTTAGATGACTAATACATGGGGGAAAACTCTTAATTGCTGGAGTTCGTTTGCATCCTAGAAAAATGTGTGCCTGAAGGGAAGCTGCAGCATCTTGCGTATGTTACGCGGTGTTTTTGGAATTCAATTGCTTATATTTTATTGTTAGAACCTATTGTCTGTCAGAGCAGGCTGCTGCTGCCGCTTGCTGGCTGCATTAACTTGCTTATAATTTTGGTGTGAGTGGCCATGTGACTAGCCTGTTGGCCTCACCACTGTGCTTTTAAAATGCTTTTGTAGTTAATACAGGAATGTTTTTGAACTTTTATAGTTAAGGTTAAACCTTCCCAGACTTGGGATTCTTGTGCTGCTGACTTAGGGAAAAGTGTCAGTATTGGCCCATAACTCAGCATTTTCTGTGTGTAACCATGACAGGCATGCTCAGTTAACCTCTTGATAAGTGCATGTTGCAAACTTCTTGTGAGTTGTTAAAGCCTCTTAAATGAACAACTGTAGAGATTTCAGAGGTCTTACTCGACAAGGGACAAATTACTTGACTCACTATTAAGGGTAGGTTGAATGAAATCTTTTTTATTTTTCCAAAATGTGCATTAAAATCTGAGTCTTAGGTTGAAGGTAAAATTTCTAGACTTTCTTATCTATGTGGAACTAATTTTATAATTAAATACATCCCAAATTTATTTGGGAGGTTTGAAAGTTAGTTATTACTTACAAGCAAGAGTTTCAAATACAGCTTCATTTATGGAGTCCTAACTACTACTGTCTGTGTGTATATGTGCACATCCATATACACGTTTTACCCTTGGAGAGAGTATTTTTTCTAATTCAGAGTTACTCTTTAACTAGCAAGGCAGTAATAATTTCTATCACTGGTGAAAATTAGCTTCATAAACACAACTACACTGAAATAAAATTTTAACATTATTTATTGAAGTGGTAGAATTTTCCAGTATGTATTGAGAAGCTTTTCTGCATTACAGCCACCTTCGTGTCAAAGAACCTGTGCTAGAAACAAGCATCGATCCTTTTTTATTATTTCAGATTTTTTTTCCCTTTAATGGCAGCTAAACAATATTAAGGATCAAGGTTGCAAAAATTGCATTTATGACAGCATAAGGAACACTTTAAGGGAGAAAAATAGGAGTTATTTTTCAAAGATGTAAAGCAATTATTTATCCATAGCGTTCTGAATTTCAGTAAGTGTTCTTGGAGTTTTGAGTTGAGATGTTCAGAGGGCCCTAATCATTTCCTGTTGAAGTCAGTAGATTTCAGGTTATAGGACAAATCCCTGCTTTGATTTAGTTCCTTTATTTAAATGAAAGAGTCTGTTACTGTTAGGTTTAGAAAAGGGATCAGAGCCAATTTACTCTCCCTTTAGACATTAAAAGAGGATTTTATCATGACTGGAGTATATATTAATTGTTTTTAAAAGGCTGAAGCATGCTCAGTGTGATTCTTGCATACCATTAGGTATGGACACGTGCAAAAGTCAAGGCAAATTATAGATAGAAATCAGAAAACCTAGAAGTATGGGAGAGAGTGCTTTATGAGGCAATTCAAAAGCATTCATTTGCAATTTAAACAGTGATTTGCACATCTAAAGGGATGTTTTTTAAATTATACAAATAGTTGGGCGTTTCAATTAACCAAATTAAACTTGAGAGTTGTTAGTTATACGAATACTCACCCAACAGAACTTGCCACGTAATCTATTGAAAACATGTTACATTACAAGTGATTTATTTTACATACACAGATAAGTTTTATCATTTACTGATGTGAAGAAAAGGGTTTTTACAGTCTGTTAGTAAAAAACCCACCACATGTAATGATAAAACACAGTCTTTAATTGAATTATCAACAGTAATGAGATCTTGTCAGTTTTGGGGCTGATGTGTTGGAGTCATTCCAATGTGCTTGGCACAGGTACTCTAGCTCATGCATATGGTGCAGGAGTATTGCAGTATCCTGTGGGCACATGAAAATTGAGACTTTGGGGATGGAGTGGGAAAAGATTCAGTTTCTTAAGCAGTTTTCTTTGTCCTTAAAGCAATGGCATTTAGGTACTTAAAAGCATATATTTTATTTAGCTTACCAAAAGTACAAACTCCATTTATTTTTGTTTTTCCCCCAAGCACTATGTTTTTAACAACTGCACAAAAATGGGGGACTAGATGGTTAAAAATTATAAACCCTCTGGGCTTTGTTATTTGAGCATATTTGAGACACTCGCTGTTGTTGAGCCATGCTATGAACTGCAAACTGTGCATGTGTGTAAAAAGGTTAAGATCCTACATAGATGAGTTGGGGGCCATGCTGTTAGCAGACGAGGAGAGCAGTATTATGCAGCAGGTGCACGCCGTCAACTCTGTAGAAGATTCCATCTTCATGGAGTCATCTCTTGGTCCACGTTTACTTGAAGACAGGTAACAACAGCCAAACTAAGGTGACCTTGCCATTGCCTTCTCCCTTTCTTCCCATCAGCAAACCACCTGATATCTAGTTTGCAGAGAGTTTGTCAAAACTAGCTGCAGAAGAACTAATGCTTGCAGGAATTGACAAATTTGATCTGTTCCATAACCCAGCAAGATACTTTTTTAAAAGATTAGGATTTTTTAGAGACCAGCTGTGTTTCGCGGTTTATGCACCAAAGAGCCAGTTCTTCAGCATGTAGTATGACAGTACACTGATCTATACGGCTTATATTGCTCCTGCAAATGTCTGCTAAAGAATATCCTAAACTGGTTTTGTGCATTTTGATAGCAAGTAACAACTCCTGCTTTATTAAACAGCTTGTATGCCATAGCTCTGCAGTTTACACTGTATGACCTCTCGTGCACCGTGTATGTTTTAGGATCTCTGTATGCTCCTTCTACTTAATACTTTTGCAGCTTTCACCAAGTAACCTGTGACGATTAATACAGGCTAAAATACTTAGGCTAGCAAAGTTCTGTTTTAAGTTCTATCTTAAACAAAAGCAGACAAAAAAACCCCTTTACTATTGTTTAGGAACTTGTGCTTTGAATTATGGCATTTATGGTAACTTGTTTTAAATGGTAGCTCCTGCTTTATGGTAAGCTGTCATACTTGAGACTACTTTTGAGGTTGGCTAGCCGTGTTTAACTGAGCATGCTCACAGACTTCTTGCAATATTTGGGAGAGTTGGGTCATTGGCTGTCTCTACTGTCATGCAAGATGTGGCTTTTTATGTCATATAGTCACTTCATATTGTTGTTACATCTTGTCTTTTTCTGTTGATGCCATTGTCACTGCTTGTTTCACTAGCACTTTAGCTTTCAGCTTGGTATTGGATGACTGTTTCTATTGCTGTTCTTGTGACTGTACTGGGAAGAAAGGGATTTACAAATGCTCCTTTTGATTCTAGCTTTTGGAAAAATATTACTTGCTACTTGTCAGTAGACTTTTTTTTGAAAGAAGTATAAGTAGATACTCAACAGGAATAGAAAGTTTTTCATGGAAAAGCAGAAATACACAAACTCAACATTTTAAAAAAAGGATTGTGCTGGACAGAGTTGTTCTCACTATGGGTTATTAATTATTTGCTAGCTATTTTTGTTTTCCTTTTCTGAATGCTTGCTGGTATTCTCAAAGATGACACACTGCCCTCCCTACATTCATGACTAAAGATCTGCCCCTGCATTTCTCTTCAGCCGTGTGAGCTCTCTGACTTCAGTGAGATCTACTTATGTCATCAGGGCTGCAGATCAAATCCTAAGCTTTTAAGAAAAGTAAGATGACTGTATAAGTATTTGTAAGGCTGAACTGTAAGCTGCTTGCCTGTGACAAGTGTAGTGATGAATTTCCAAAAGCAGAGTAGTTTAGCACAAGTTGTCTGGTATTCCTGTCATGGAATTAACCTGGTTTCATATGTGTGTTAAATTTTAGGCATGTGACACAAGCGGACCTCAAGAGTTCTACATTTTGGCTCCGAGCAAGTTTTGGTGCTACTGTCTTTGCAGTTTTGGGTTTTGCTATGTACAAAGCATTATTAAAGCAACGATGATCTGAGAAGAAGCACATCTGGCCCTACCAAATAAAAAACCCAAACTTTTATGTACATTCTGAATGCTTTAAATTCTGCTAGAAATATTTATATATGCAGAGTTACTTTATTAATATTTGTAATTCATGCATAAGATTATTTTAAATTATAGCTCTAACTACAGTATTGCATAATGCGTGGGGAAAAAATTGCATCTTAACAGCCAGCTAAAATGGCTTGACTTGTGAGGCCAAAAGGGAATTTGTTGTAAATAACCTGTACATATTAAAGCAGTAAGACATTGCTTCCCAACAAGCTGTTCAAAATACTGTTCTTAGATGTTTCATCATGGTGACACACTAGTGTATAGTTGAAGTTCATTTTCGGTAGAGAGTAGGTTTAACTCGAGGATCATACTTCCTCAAGGATTGCTTATTTATTTACATTGATCTGAAGTGACTTCATCTTTTTTGGACTATAAGCTACACCAGGCAGAATTTGTGATTTTCATTCTCATCTATTCTTTTTAACTCGTGAACAAATTTCCTCACTAATTACGTATTTCAAGACAAAGTCACTGTTGCCATCCTGGCCTATGATTTTGTATGTTACATGACCAGTGACATATTTAGCATTCTGATTTTTCTTTTAAAAGGAAACCATAAACTTCAAAACCTGCCAGATCAACTTCATATGCTGTATGTAATTTGTGGTTTTCAGTTTCCACTATGTTGTTTTATAACCCTTACGAATCAGATAAGCAAATTTGTATATTATAAATGTTTATAATTTGAAAAGTGTTGCCGTTTAATTTCTCACATCTGTCAATCATACCTGCTGAAAGCTGTGTATAAGATAAAAATAAAATAGTACACAGTGCCTATTCTACTGTAGTATGTTAGTTGCATGGATCACAGTGCATTCTGTAACTGGCTAAATTACCTATAGACACAGCTTTTTTAATGATCAATAAGTCAAATATTATTTCCTCATGACAAGCCTATTTTTCCATTGCTGGCCTTTTCAAGTATTTCAATAAAATAACTGTGTACTGTGTGTGTGTTTATATTTTTCTTTTTTTTTCTTTCCCTCCTTCCCCTGCCCTGAAAGGTGGTCCTTATAAAACCTTGTCCTTCATCCAAGAGAATACTGTCAGTTGTTGGAGCTTAAATATCTTGGCTGTGCAGTTTCTTTGCTTCATCTTACGACTGTGTTGCTTCCATTAGAGGTTTATTTCAGATTTTTATCAGAAAAGTGACTTCTGTGATATTGTAAAGCAGTAACACAAATGCATAGTCAACCATGAACTTTGTCTTTACTGTCAAGGGCAAAATCGAACTGAAGAGGAGAGCAAATAGTTCAGTGGGTTGTTTGGGAAAGCCAGTGCCTGTCTATTACACTGACCTCCCAGAAAAGCAAGGTGAGAGGAGCTGAATGAGAGAGTTTTATCACCAGAAGATTAGGAAGCTCCCAGTCTGTAAACTATTACACTCTGTCTAGAAAATTACTTACTTTCTTAAAAGTTTTTGACGAGAAGAGGGCTAATACTTTTCTGGGGAGGTGTATATGCTCTTATTTAAAATCTTACTTTCCCTGGGAAAGTGATGGTTGGAGACCACCTCTGTATCCTCCCTCCTGCTGGGTAACTGGAGACCACAGAAATTGGATTCCCCCACATTCAGCTTTTCCTAGGACTGAATCTGTCTTTGTGTCCTGTTCCAGCTCCCTACCCATCTCAGTGCCTGCCTGCTAGTGATGCTCCCATATGTCAGTGTCTGTCCTGTACTGGGAAGCCTGGAACTGGACACCGTACAGGACGGTCTCACAAGTGCCAGTTACTGAATGTGATGTGGATGGTGCTTGTGGAAGGTGTGTCACATAGCTGAACAGTATTTCCTGCCCTTTTTCTGTGAGATGTCTTCTGATACCCATGGTGCAGAAAATAAATCCGTTAGTGTTGTGTAGAGCTTTTGAGCTGATGACCCGAGCAAGCAAATGTTTCCCAGTCCTTGAATTTTTACAGTACGATTCACGAGCTTGTGGTGCCATGCAGCAATGGCACTTGGAAGAGCCAGAAGGTGCATGATGTGTTCTTGGGGACTGACAGATACCTTGGGGGGTTTGTGTTTGGTTTTTTTTTTTCTTTTGTTTAAGTGCAACATACCTGCCTTGGTAGAGGGAGACCAGATTGTGATAGAAAATAAGAAGGAAGACCGCTGTGATAGTGCAAGTTAATATGCAGGGATCTTTGCACACTTGGGGCTGTTGATCTTGTAGCATCCAAGCAAGCAGGGAAGGCTGGATACTCTGACGCTTTGAGAGTTTCCCTTTTGTTTTCCTAATAGGAAATTCTCACCTAGCAGATCTTAGCACTGCTGATTATGACCACACACACCCCCCCCAATGCACTTCTGAAAGGCTATTTCAGGACTCCATTTATCAAAATCTATCTCAGACTGCCACTGTACGGATGGTGAAGTGTCTCTGAGAGGCTGACGGCCCGGAGCACTGCCTGGCCTCGCCGAGGTCAGGGTCCTGGGGGGGAGGTCTGCTCTATTAAACCAGTCAGCAGCTGTGGGTTCCAAAACGCTTCCAAATCCCTGATACCGCGCTCTGGATGCTCGGTGACGGTTCCCACACACCTGTCATATTATTATATTAACGACACAGCTCATCACCTGCGCCAGGTACTGGAGGGTTGTGGCTGCTGTTCCAATGAGCCGCTTCTGTTTCATCCCGCCGGGAGGGAGCTTGTGCTGGATTTCTCCGTGGGGGAGCCCGGTGGGACGCCCGGGACCCCCCGGAGCAGGTGGCGCAGCGCGGCCCCAGGGCGCGGGGCTGCGGCAGGGGCGGCTCGGGGGGGCGGCCCGGCCTCGGACTGGCTGACGGAATCGTTTGCTGTAAAGGGCAGCTCCCAGGTCGCTACCGCGGTGAGTAACCGCGTGATAATTAAGCACGGTGTCGCCTGGAGAGGCGCCTCGCGGTGGCTGTTGCAGGCGGCACCGCGCCGGGGGACCTGCGGCGGCCCGCCGGTTCGCGCCACGGGGCGGCGGGAGCGGGCGCCAGGGGGCGCGCTGCGGCCGAGCTGACAGGGCAGTGGGCACGGCGGCGGGAGCGCGGCGCCTCGGCTCTGCCCTGAGGGGCGGCTCCGGCAGCGCAACCCCCGCCCTGCTCGGACACCGGCGGGGCAGGGCCGCGGTGGGCGCCCCCCCGCCCTGCTCGGACACCGGCGGGGCAGGGCCGCGGTGGGCGCCCCCCCGCCCTGCTCGGACACCGGCGGGGCAGGGCCGCGGTGGGCGCCCCCCCGCCCTGCTCGGACACCGGCGGGGCAGGGCCGCGGTGGGCGCCCCCCCGCCCTGCTCGGACACCGGCGGGGCAGGGCCGCGGTGGGCGCCCCCCCGCCCTGCTCGGACACCGGCGGGGCAGGGCCGCGGTGGGCGCCCCCTCGCCCAGCGCGGAGGCCCGACGGCCCCTGAGGAAAAGGCGGGCCGGGCGCGGCGGGAAAGGCCGCAGCCCTGAGGGGAGGCGCTGCCACCGGCCGGGCCTCCCAGCGCGCAGGTGAGCGGCACAGGTCGCTGCGCTCCTTTATAGAACCGGGCCTTCTCCAGTGGCTTAGGGGGAGGAATTTGCTTAGCCTGAAAGTTGGGGAGAGAGCCCAAGTCCTGGAATTGAAGTGCTGCGGCTCTGCTGGGGCGAGTGGCCTCAGGGAAACCCGTGTGGCTGTGCCACCTATGCAAGAGTTAGGGTCTTCACTGAACCACTGGCCGAGGCCTCCTGGATCCTATGAGGATTATAGTCACCGTGAGGGGAAAGTCTTCTACTCACGGAGCACATGAAGGAGAAAGTCCAAGGAGCTGAGCTATTGCTGTTGAGTGCTGCTTGGTAGGGAGAGGGAGCAGCCCAGTCAGCTCTGCTCACTCTGGCTCCTTAACGGTGATTTCTTTCCTCTGAACCTATCAGTTTCCTGACAACTTTTTCTGTTGTATCTTCCAAAACCAGACTCCATATCCTCTTCCCATTCAGTCTGCTGTGGGAATCGCCTGGCCGTGGTGTAAAGTCACTGGGAGGAACAAAGACCTCAATTCATCTTCCTTGGAGACACATCCTTCACCCCTCAGCTTTGACCTCCCGTCTGAAAGCTTGTCAGTTCAGGATTAGTTGTAAGCATGACTTGATTTTATGTTGGAAATTAACCTTGAGTTAAAAATTGGTCTCCATTTCAAACAATTCTTTTAATTTTCAATGGAGCTACCATGTGTGCGGTGATCCCATCAGGTGACAGTTAAAAAGGAGCAGAGACTTATCTTCAGTACTGTAGGGCTGACCAACAGATAGGAGAGCTCCCTCTTAACACAACCACCCAAAAAAGGATTAATGACAAATTTAATTATTTCCCCAGCTATAACCAAAAAGGCAATTGGAACCAGTTGCAACCAATAACAGCTACTGGGGCGGAAAAGAGCTGTAGGTGGAAAGACTAGAGTCTACTTTTTCAGTGCTGGACTTGAAAAATTTCTAAGTGTAACATGGGGAATAGGAGGTTAGAAGGATAGCCTTTCAACACAAATTAGAAATCAGAGAAGAGGTTGGAGCTTATTTTTTCTCACCACTCCTTCTTCATGTATCCATGAACCAGGGAGTCTAACTCACACTGATCTTGTTAGCCCAGCCACAAGCATTACCATTGACACTGAAAGAGCTCTTTGCCACTGTTGCCTCCTGGGCACAGCTTAAACTGCAATCTCATACTGTCTGTGGTCCTTAAAGATTTTTTGCCATTTTCATGAAGGGGTTAATCCGACTGGTCTGAGCCAGTCCCAACATTGTGCTATCTAACTTCTTGCTAGGGTTGTGTTTGTGTGCAGTGTTCTTGGCTTCTAGTCCAAAATACTGTATTTTGCTTCAGAAGTCGCCTTCCAGGGCTGGCTGGCTAGCTAAGTGCCGGTACATTAATCAGGCTGGGTAAGTTGGTCCATTTAGTTCCAGTTGTGAGAGCTGGGCAGTTTTGTAAAAGCCCTTTGGGGCTACTTTGGGTGGAAAAAGGACCCATGAACAAAGTTTTGATCTGCTCCAGGAGGCTTAGCTAACAGATGTTGGCTAGGTCCCTACTTTGAGGGCTTTTTGTTGTATATTCACGAGCTGACCTTTTTAGACACTTCCAATGCAGGAAGGACGTATATCCTACATTTTGTGTGCAGTAGTAGGAATGTAAAAGGTTGCCTACTTGACTGAATGGGAAAATGGTTTGGGGTTTATTATCTCAAGTTCTTTCTGGCTAAGTTTCTTCCAAAGCCCTTCTGTCTTCTGTCAGCATCTGCTCTGTGGTGGCCTACAGTTCCCTAGTTTCTCTAGCAATTACTGTTTTCCAAGGTAGAGTCACCAGGGTATGCAGTAGGGAGAAATGACAGTCTAAATTAAGAGGCTCTCACAGACTTGGAAGATGATAATTTGTCTGTAACAAAACCCCTCATTAGAATACTGTTAATTTCCTTTCTGTGACAATTATAGCACAGCACTAGCTCATATGTGCAATGTGCAGAGATATTTCCCTGAAAAAAACCCTATCGTTACCACTAGTGAAAAGCATTCCTTAGAGAAGAAAAATGAATTTCTAATTTTGCAGCAGTTTTCCAGTTTAGTAGGAGTTCAGTGTTAAGGTAAGGTCTGGGGGGTTCTCGCTGTTTATTGCATTTATATTAGGCTTCATGGTTAGCATTTTCCTGCTAGCATCTGGAATCAGAGGCGACACAGAGCTTTTGACACGGCAGTCCCCAACTGTGTGAAACCTGTTACCCCTGAAATTCAGCTCATTTATTCTCTCTTTACTTTAACAACTCGCTTCCCTCCTCCCTACAGACATCTTTAAATGATTGCTGTTTCTTTCTGTTGGCATAGCATATTTTTGCTTATCCATCTGTTTTGAAGTTTTGATGAGGTTTAGTTTTTCAATCAAAAAGAAATTGTTTTTATAATAGCTGTTTAGTGCCTGGGATGTTTTGGCAGGGGTGGTGTTGTATGAGTAAAGTGGGTTAGTGCTTCTCAAAAGCACTGGATGTGGTAGCGCCTATTCTTACGCTTTGGGAGAGCAGGCTGGGCAGGCTCTAGACAAGCGAGAAGTGGGTGCTATGTTCAAGGAATCACCTTTAAACCTGAAGAAGGTCTGCTCTGTTTAACCAATGATGACAGCTGTGGTCATTAAGGGGAAAGAAGCCCTCTCATTCGTCAGTTGCACTGGAGACCCCTGGAGAGCTTTTATTTTGTTGTTATTTTCCCGCCTGCATACCGAGGTGGAAAAGTTCTGCTCTTCAGGTCCAAAGGTCCTAGGTTTACTTCTTGCATTTGCTTTAAAAGTTTAGCTGACCTCTTCAAAATACTGGAAGGAACATTTCTTGGAAAAGTATCTTTTGGCTAGGATTGTGATCTGCTGGGCTCAGAACCATGAACAGAGGGAATTTTAAATTTAAATTTTTAACCATAGGCTCCTTGAAGATAACAGATTCCTTTCTAATGTTTGTTCGGGATGGGGCATCTGGGCAGTACTACAAAATGAGATTATCTTCTTAACTCTTTCATTTGTTCCCAAAATACAGATCATTTGCAGGATTGAGGTCTCCTGCTGGTTTTGCTAAGGGATCAGATCAGGTGATGGAGGAGATCATTCCCTTTGCCTGACTTGATCAGCTGCGTGGGATGATATTTTAGCCCTTGGCCCTGACCTTAAGTTAGTGCCAGCTGCGCTGGATGCTGAGATGTGGAAACCTGCTGTTCTCTGGTGGCTGTGGGTAAGTGTAGCTCATGTGGGCATATGGGAAGAACTTGGCACCGTTCCCCTTTTCCTGCAGAAAAATCTTTTAGTAACTAAGAAGCTAGGAGCCAGTGGCTAAAAGCATGGACCTGTGTGGTTCCCATCATTGTGTGGGACAAATTTGATCTGGATCAAAAGTAATACACAGTACGGAGCTCATGACAGCTGTGGATGGGGGAGATGATCTCTGCTGCATGCTCTGCTAGTGCTGCATGGAGGATCCCATTCTCGTTCCAGAGGTCTCCTATGTGGAATCTTTTGCTTTTTTTGTTGTTAGTTTTTAAAACAAATTTGTAGAGAAAAAAGGGACTTTGGCTTGCTTCTGGCCTTGCAGCTGAGGTGGGTCTGGTCTGGTGTTGGAGCTCTTGCATCAAGAAAACATGACCTGCAGTGCCGGACCCTCTCTGCTCCAGCTCCGGGCTCTGTCTGGCTTCAGCTGTAGGTGTAGCAGGAAGCAGAGGCGCTGGCACCATGCGGATCAGCCTGGTTCTGCTCGCCCTGCCCCCTTGCCAACCTGCTATTTCTGTACTTGATTGAAAGAAGCTAAAACTGCTGGATTTGTGCCTTCGGTCGAGGCATTCCTTAAGTTCCTTGTCCAGGCTCCAGATGGTTAAGATACCCATCTTGACATATAGGAACAAATAATTACGGTAAAAAATGTGCAACCCCACACCAGCCCCCGGCTGTGAGACTCCCCGGGACGGGGAAGTTTGCTCTGCGGAAAGCCCCCCCTCGCCACCTGCGCAGCGGCGGGCGGGAGCGCTGAGACCGACCGGGCCCCGCCGCAGGGGCTGCCCGCTGCCGCCGCCGGGGCGCCCCGAGGGGAGGCGGTGCCCAGGCGGGCCGCACCGCCTTCCGCGGCCAAGGGGCGACCCAGGGCTCCCCCCCCGCGTCGTGTCACCGCCCAGCCCGCATCCCCGGCCGCGCTGCAGCTGCCGGCGGTGCCCGCCGGAGCCCCCGGGGACGCGCAGCTCCCCCGCGCCGGGAAGGGCGGGCCGCCCCCCGGGCCGGGCCGGCGGGGCTGGGGGAGGCGCCGGCCCTGGCCGGGGCGGGGGGCAGGCAGCGCCCGGCCGCAGGGGCGGGCGGCGGGGAGGGGTCACCTGCCCCGCGCGGAGCCGGCCGCCGGGATGCCGCCCGCCAGCGCTGCCCGCGCTAATTGGATGTCCCTGGATGGAGGATTTCCTCCGCTCCCGGCTGCGGGAGTCATGAAGGCAGGCTGGGCTGCGCTTGAAAGTTTGCCAAGCAGCAGCTAGGTTTAATTTCTTTACGGATCTGAGGAGAAGGGGGGGGGGGGGGCGGGGGCTGGAGGGGGACCGCTTCCAAGCATGGGAGACAGGCTGCCGGAGCCTCACGCCAGCTCTTCCCCCGCTGTGGCTGCCAGCTCGGAGGCGGAAGAAATCGAGGTGCTGGACTCCGAGGATGTCCTACCTATGGCCGCGGAGGATGTAAGTTTCCTGTGCTCGGTGTCTTCCCCCCTTTCCCCCCGGCCGGGTTAATCGGCTCAAGCTATTTATAGACGAAGCCCGGGGTGGGGGAAGGAATGGGGCTGGTGACCCTCTGGGGGCAAGGGAAAGCCGCCGTCCCCGCCACCCTGCGCGCCCCTCGCCGCCGGCCACTGCGGGCTGTGCCCGTCCCCGGGGCCGCAGCCCGGGCAGCCCCGGCGGCAGCGGCCGGACAGGCTCGGTCCGCTCCGTGCCCGCGGGAGCCGCGCCGCCGGGGCGATGCTGGCTCACAGCGGGCTGCGGCTGGGCGGGCTGGACAGGGGCTGACGCCTGGGCTTGAGGGGCTTCCCGGGGACAGAGAGCTTCTCCAGGGTCCCACCCGCCCGGAGGCTGACAGATGTGAAAAACGCTCCCGCTCTCGGAAGCCTGTTTCCTCTTCCAGCCCCCAGCAAGAAACAGCTGAGGAAGTTTTTTCCCCGGCTCGGCAGGGCAGATAGCTTCTCTCCATCCTCCGAGCTCTGATTGCACCTGAGGGTGGGATAACTTGGCACCGGGTCTCTGCCTCTGCTCATCCAGCCTAGAAGGACACCAAGTGGTCCTGCGTGCTTTGAATCTGCTCCTGTCAGGCGGAGCAGCAAAGCCTGCAGAGCTGAGGCGGTAGTTCTGCATCTACCGGTCCTGGAGGCTGCAGCTCGCTGTGCACCTGTCTGGGAGGGAGTGAACGCGCACAGATCCTGCATTCCTGGTGCATCCCAGGAGTGCTCGCAGCTCTCCTTCCCAGCAAACTCTGCTGGGATGAGGACTGTGCAAAGTCTCTGCTTAATCTGCAGAGGTAAGTGCAGGGTCTGTTCCTGCCTACGGAGGCATGAAGCAGTGGTACTAAATGTCTCTAAAGCCGGCGCTGTCTCGGGTCTTGCACCAGTATGAAAGGGACCCTTGTGAACTAAGCCTCCAGCAATGGTGCGTCCCTTTTCCCCTCTACTTTTATGACACTGCTGGAGGAACCCGCATGGGGCTGCCTAGGGGCAGTGCCTGCTTCTCATCCCCCAGCCCTTCCTTCTGCATCACCTAGAATTCGGTTGCCGTTGGATTTTCCTCCCAGAGGGTAGCGGAGGAAGTGCAATTGCCTGGTAGAGCTGCATTCCCAAGGCTGTATTCCTGAGCACTGTACAGTCAGGAGGGAACGTGTGATGCAGTTTTACCTCTGCTACAGCACTGCCAGACGGTCCTAAGAGGAGCATACCTAAGATGCCCCTAAGAGGGGCATCCATAGCTTTCACTCCCAAAGGGTGGCTTTCCAGGAGCTTTCACAGTCCAGGTTTCCAAATCCCGGTGCTTGCTTACCTCAGACTGACCTTTCCTTCTCTGACAAATTTTGTGCTTGTCTGGATGGTCTACAGGAAAGATTCCCTGTTGTGATTCATATGAGCCCCTTGGAGTTACTCCAGCCTCTACACGAATGCAGCCATTAGTGATTCAATCCTGCCAGTGGCCTGGGAGATGCTGGAGCACTCAGTGCCTGGCAGGATTGGGCTCCTGAGACAGGAGAGACACTATGAGCTTCCCTTGGTAAAATCTAGATTCTCATCCTAGTTCTGCTACTGACTTGCTGCTTGACCTTGAGGTAGGACAGCTTGGGTTTGATCCAGCCTGCAGTGTCTCACCGTTACTTAGGCTGGGATCTGCATTGTTATTTGACTCTGGTACCTTGTTTTCTGCAAGCAACAAAATGGAGCTGGAGCCCGCAGCTACATTGGTTATGGGAAGCTGCTGAGACCTGGCAATAGATGATGTGACAGAAGCCTGAGGTATTGTATATCGTCTGCAAGTCAGAAGAGCAGGAAGTGGTGTAGATGCCCTCCTCCTCCTCCTCAGCCAAGATTTCCTGCTGAAACAAGCAGGCTACAGAGCATCATCTCTGAAAATTCAAACTGCTCTCTGCTAGGACTATGCTCCCCTGAGACCTAACTGGGGGTTGGTTTTCTGTTGTTGCTATTACATTGGAAAGCTCGATGTAAGCTCTCTGGCTTGCCCAGCAAGAGCTGACAAAAGGTCAGTTGTTTATGTGTTATTAACCGCAAAAATACTGCGTAGTGGACGTTCGGCTGTCACAGTCTTGACAGTGTATAAAAGCTCAGCTATGATGTCATTACAGCTCTCGGAGCAGTGTCCTACAAAGCCAGGATTCAGGCAGTCCCAGAATGTTCTGTTTAAAAGACTGGGCTGATTTATGGTGATAAATTGGAGTTTATAAATGGATATAGGCATGGGGAGGAGGGGACCCAGCAACTTAACAGATTAAATGGACTTCAGTGGCCTAATATCCCACTGTCTCTCCAGTCAATTCTGCTTTCAATCTGCCTACCATGTGAAAGGAAACTTTCTTCCAAGACTAGATAAGACTCTCACTAGAGCTCTGCTTTGCATATGGCACAGTGAGGGGATTGCTTCTGTGAGTCTGATGTTTGTTATTTTACTCATTTTGCTTTTCTGGGAAAGTGAATGCATCAGAAACAAAGTGTTGTGCTAAACAGCACTTCAGATAGGAGAGCTGAAAATCTGCAAGGTCTTTTCTGGGGACCCCAAGCCAGTGGTTACCTCACTGTTGCCCCATGGAAGTTGCTCTCCTTTGGCTGTCACCCAAACCCAGGAGAGATGAGAGAGAGCCTTAAACAATTCATTAGGAATTTAATCTGTTCTGTGAGACAGTGAGGCAGCAAGCCTGGAATCAGAGGGGTGACTTGACATCAGGCTTTCTACAAAGCATAGATCGGAGCCAGTTGCTAGCTTGTTTTTTTCTATTCCCAAGCGGCAATGACTTGTGGAGTGTTCACATGGTTGTCAGTGTTGAAGTAGAGCTCTGTCTTACACAGAGCTTTTAAAGCAGATCTGCTAGAACAAAACTTGTGGGGTAAATCCTTGTCATGGGCTCTCTCCAGCCTTCCACCCTCCCACCTTGTGCAAGAGGAATTACCTGTTTTTCAGATGTGGACATGTGAGGCTCAAAGAACTGGCGGGTTATCAAAGACCTTGCAGCAAGTCCCGGCCAGAGCTGGGAGCAGGCAGCAGGCAAGGCTCTGACAGCCCAGCAAGGCGGTCTGTGGGTCAGTGTTGGGCCAGAGGATCTCAGAAAGTGATCTGAAAGACCATTGCTAGTTCCTCCCTCCCCTCAGTATACACCGAGCTTTCTTCATCTCTGTGAGTAAAAAAGCCTTTTATTCCTTGCTTGCCCACAAGCAGACAAAGCAGCAGAAAAGAGAATTAACACATGAATGTTCTGAGTTCATCCTAATTTGGATTTGTAAGTGAAAACTGTCTTCCCTGTGGTTGGTAGATTCCCTCTGCCTCCTCCCCCGGAAGGGTAGGTGATTCTGGGATGAAGAAGGATGTTGGGAATGGCACTAAATCATTTAATTATTTCTCTATTCAAATATACTTCTACAGTTTACTGCATGTTAATGTCGTTGCTCTTATACCTTCTTTTTCTTCTTTTTCCTCCCTTATGCATTGCCTCTCAGCACTGGAAAGCCCTGTTTGATCAGGTATGTGAATAACTGATGTATTGTCTCTGTCTCGTGAGCAGAGTCTAACCTCGAGTTAATTTTCCCTGTACTAGATTTTCCTTGCATTTAAAATACAGCCTAGGATGCTCCATGCTCCCAGTTCCCAAGATGCTGGCATGCAAGTCATAATTACCACTGCTGCTTTGGGCCTTTCTCTCAGTTCCTTTTCAGAGTAGCCAGGGACAGAGGTGGGCCCAGCCTGGCCATCCCTTACTACAGCGCGCAGGGTCTGATCCGAGGTGCTGCAGCAGGTGCTCAGCTTGCTACCAGTTGCACTCTCCTGGCTCTGTGGGTTAAAGGATCTTTGACTCTGAGGCAGGCAAACTAGGACCTGTAAAACCAGTGCTGGATTCTTTGAAATGGCTCCCCAGCTGCTAAACTGACTTCTGCGGGATTGCATCCTCCAGGGAAGGACCTGCTGCTTTAAACTTGCACAGAATTAGCAGAGTATCTGCTTCCGTACCAAAGGCTGTGGTTGTGTCAGGTAAATGCCTTGGGTCAGATCTGTAGCCGGGTGAATCAGCACAGCTCTGTAGAGCTGAGTTATAGCTGCTATGAATTTGGGTTGTGGATTCTAGTTTGTGAATTATGCTTTTAGCTGCTCTGACGTGTTTGCTTTGTGGTGTTCCTTCCATCTGCCAGGATGGAATGTGAAGCTGCTATAAACTGAAGGATTTTTCTAGGGTTGACTTGCTTCTAAACTGAGTGCTGAGTTCTAAAGAGAGTGCTGCTTTTGATGTCATAAACTTTTGTGCTGTTGTGTGTGCGTGTAAATGTCACCTTCTGTAAGGGAGCTTACTCTGATGCTGGCATCGTCCTGGCAGTACTAAAGTTCAGATGGGATTTCATCCCTGCTTTATGAGGCGATAATCTTGCTTCAGTGTCTGGCTGAACTGCAAAGCCAAAAGCTGTGGTGTGGTCTCTGTGAAAGGATGTCCTTGGTACCCTGGGGGTCCCGTTATCATTCAGCTAATAACTGGACTGCCTGTTCTGATGAGTGCTCGTTTCTACCCGGTTAGCCGTGACTGACTGCTTATCCACGTGTCTGGACTGCAGTACATTTGTTGTTGTACAGTCAAGCAAGCTGGCAGCTGGGAATTGGGTTACTATAATTGTTGATCATACCTAGATTGTGCGGTGTATTTGAATTTGTTGGGGCTTGTAGGGTATGCTGCCACTCAAAAGGTGGATGCAAGATAAATTGCTTGTGGTCTGGGTGGAATGTTTGTTTCAGCCACTTTGAATTCTCCTCCGTCTCGAATGTTGGCCTTCATCTGGAGTCTGATTCTACAAGCATCCTTTGAAGTCATTGAGCCCTTGTGGGATGGGGCTCTTGGCTGGTAGCTACTTTGGGCTCAAAGAGAGGAATCTGTAATTTCCCACTGGACTTGCTTGAATAGTTGATGGGTTTTTTCCTTCTTTTTTTCTTTTTAAGGGAGGGGAGAGTTTGACATCTGGATTTACAGAACATTACCCGAGTAACAAGGGAATGGGCTGTAAAGGCAGGCCTTCAATAATTAGCTATGTTTCAATTAGGGCTGCAGCTGAAATTTAAGCCTTGTCTGTAAGGCTTTATTATCAAAGAGAATGCAACCTGTGACAACTAGTCTAAGTCCTGAATAAATCAATAACGTCCTTGTTGCCTGTGGGCAAAGCCAAGGAGCTGATGTCTTCCTTGAGTGTTATATCAGCAATGCAATGCAATTAGCCCTGCCGTGAATTTGCAAGATGCTGTTTGTCGTGGAACAAGGTTGCTATTCCCAGCAGCTCTGTGCTGGTAGGAGCAGGGAGTGTTTTGTTTAGCACTGATTGGCATCCATGTGAAACATGAGGACAGTCTTACTACCTAAAGAAAGCCTGTGTGTTGAAACTCAGAACAGTTGCAGCTCTCCCTGGGAGATATGACCTGGCCTTATGTGTACTTAGAGCGGGAATGGGTGGCCGAAGATTCACGTGCCCTGTGCATTCGTGACTCATGGGCTGGGATTGAAGTTTGATAGCCACCCTCTCAGCTAAGACACGTGGGCCTCTGCATTCACCACCTCCCAGGAGAGCAACAGAGCAAGAGAAGGCTCTGGAGAAAGAGTTAGAGCAGTTGGGAATTCACAGGCAGGGAGTCTGCAAGGCTCTTGTTTCTAGGGTGGTGGAGTATGACAGCAAACAGTGTGAGGGGAGGGTTCAGCAATTTCCCTCTAGCCTTTGAGGAGGAAAAGAAATTATTAATGCCTTTTTTTTTTTTTTCCTGTGGGTAGATTTTTAAAAAATACTTCTATTTAGATTTACTTATAAAAAATCAGGTTTCTATTTAGACATACAAAATTAAAGGGTTTGTGTTTTTTTAATGACCCCTTCCAACATCTTAGATTAAAAATTCAAAACTTCTTGATGAAAAATGCTGCTCAGCCATGGAACAGTGCTTTTTGCTTGTTTATTTTGGGGGTGAGGAGTGACTGACAATGCTTTCTGGAGGAGTTTATCTAAGCTGGTATGCTGGGAACTCTGACTCAAGCCAGTATCTCCAGCCACTTGCAGAGTGCTTCTTTTCAAGAAGTAAAAGAAAAATTTGTCAGCAGATCCAGAACTACTTCCTAGGCTTTGAAGTACAAAGAAGCCCCTCCCAGGGCAAAGTCCTGGCTACACTGAAGCAAGTACCAAATCCCTCCTGCATTTAGTGGGGTCAGCACTTCACCCAACAGTTTGGGAGCAGGCAGACTCACAGATTTTCAGTGCTGCAGCCAGGCAGTTACAGTACAGCTGCGGCTTCATACTGTGCTTACGAGATGTGTTTATTATGAGGCCATGGCCCTCGGGCAGCTCTAACTCACTTTTATATGGGAACTTTTATAGGGATTCATACATTTATTTATTGTGCTCATAAACACCCTCCACCCCCGCACACACATTAGCTCCGCATCTGCTGCCTTCTGCAGAGCCTGTACTGTCGTTGAGCTCTCTGTGCTGTCTCCGAGCTCTGAGCAGAGCAAGGCATTGCCTCTCTCCATTGCTCCGTGATCACTTGGGGGGTTTTCATCATTTGTTCTTCACTGGCCAAAAAACCATTGTTTTGTTCATCTTCTGGTAAAGTTCAAAGTGCGACAATCCCAGGAGCAGGTTCTGACAGTTTCACGCTTCTCTGTGCTAATAAGATCCCTTATTAATGGCCTTGCATGCAGACATGAGAACATCTCGCTGTCCTTGTTGAAGCAAAGTTGTCTGAGGGTTAGAGAGTGAGTCTGCAGATGAGTCTCCCGAGGGGCTGTTCCTGCTTTGCTGTGTCCTTTCTAGGGCCTTGGGTGCCCTTCTTTGCCTCCATGTCCCCGGTGCCCCTGCTTTAGAGATGACTGCAGCTAATCGGTATTATCCAGCCCTTGGCTGTGCTGGGTGAAAGGTGCTATCTAGGAGGACAATGTTCATTTTTAGGACAGACCTGCCTTCTGAAGGTGGCTTTTAGCCATGTTAGATGCCAAGAGCTTGTACCACCTTCTCTATTTCCCCATCCCCCTATGGCTGCTGAGATTTCAAGGGTGAATTAACATTATCAGCCCTCATCTTGAAGTTCTCACTTCTTCTCACCCATACCCTGGTTTGTAGTCATGACAACAAACTTGTTTTAAATAGACACACACAAAACTCTTCAAAAAGACCCTCCTCACTGGCTCAGCACCTTGATCCTATCACTTGTCAATCCAGGCTGTGTTTTTGTTGCAGCTGCTTTAGAAATCCTGGATTCCTTCCTGAGACTTGTACGTGGGTGTGATGGCAACAGATGAACAGAGTTTATGGGGAATGCAGAGAGATGCCAAGTTACCCAGTGTGTGTAGGCAGCTAATGGAAAACCTGAGCTCAGAAACAAGGCTGTAGAGGTATCCTGGACCAGACGTGCACTTGCCAGGAAGAGTTCAGTTGCTGACACTACCAGTAGTGGGTGCAGCTGAACCTGCTCTGCCATAGTCTCATAAAACATTGAAATATGCTTGAAAATATGCTGACTTTGCAGCCTTCTTAAATCCAGGGCTGGTTCCTGCACGATGGAGCTTGCAAAGCGGTCCGTAAAATCAGGCTAGCTATTATCATGGTTGGTGGTAACTGAGAAAAGGAATTGTTTTGAACTCAATGATCTTTTATGTTAACTGTGTCCCTTTTCTCTGGGTGGCCTTTAACATGGGCAGGACAAGCGATTTCCCACACTGTAAGACATTCCAGTTTGTTTACTGGGGCACTGTTGAGCTAAACATCACACCTCACTTTGAGAAGTTCCCCTGACTATTGTTGCTGGCTAAACCCTGCCAGCTGTGGCTGGAACACCTTGCCAGGCAGGTCTTTCTGAGCTCTAGGCAGTGACTTGTGCCTGGAGATTTTAGCACTTTCTCGGACAAATTGCTTGGGTCTTATTGCTGGTTTGTGTTGGTTACTGCGAGCAGGAGGAGCCAAAACTACAAGGTGAAGAATAGGAAACAATGGCAGTGAGAGCAGCAGTAGAGGCAGGGGGTTGAGCACAGGGTTGTATGCAACCTTGAAGCCATTGCCTGAAGTTTTTACTATTGCTGCCTTTTTAGAGTAGTGTTTGTCAGGATGTATGTCTGCATTTAAGTGGAGTAGTGCTGCAAAGAGGAGGTTATAGGAACTGGAATTAGGAAATGGTCATAGACTTGCTACTTCATCTCCTGATGTGAGCTGGAGAATCAGAGGTACTGGTGGGAAGACTGTCCATGGTGATAACAGATTAGCATCCAGGCCCTAAAAACAGAGTCTGCCTCATCTGCTATATTAGACGCCTCTGTGAGCATGACAAGAAATTTGCCCCCTTCTCCCCCTCCACCAAGCCGTGCATTGTAAAGGGGAAAGACACTTTAAAAGCTACAAGGGTCTCTTGGCAATGCACAGAGGGGGTTCTGCATCTGCCCCACGCCTTGAAGTCTAATCACATTTACAGTTGTCAGCGTGGGCTGCTGGAGGAGATGAAAGGCAGAGGACAAGGAGGGAGAATAGATTAGTCTCAAGCAGAGGGCACTGGGAGTGCACCTGCTTCTGCTCTGCTACCTTGAGGAGGGGCGGCAACAGCAGCTGGGCATGTGTCATCTGCTGCTTTTTGAGGCGCCCAGCCATGGAGCACACGATTAATGACTCAAGGGGCTGGGCTTTTGTGAGCGATAAAAGCCCTGGGATTTAGGCAGGGCTCTCAGGCCTTTTTTTTTTTTTTTTTTTTTCTGAGCAGTGCCATTACTTTACATTTTTCAAGTGGTGTTTTGGTCGCAGGGAGCTGCTGTCTGCAGCCACAATGCTTCCCTTTCTCCTCTCTCCCCAAACTGGGCTGACCTTTGTCATGCAGCATTAACCCTTTGACTCCTTCACTTTGGGTTATAGGGTTGGGGAAAAGAAAGTCTCCCTTCAAATTCATTGCCCTGTGGGCAGACTTGAAGGGAAGAATGGGCTGGTAAGAGAGGATCTGTTTTTGCTGAAGGAGATTGGCTTGCTGATGTTGTCTGGATTATCAACCCCTCACTGCCCTCTTCCAGAGGCTCTTTTGCATACAGCAGCCCCCAGGAGAGAGGGGAGGGGAACTTATCCTTCCTTTGGTCAAGGAGGGAAACTGAGGCATTCAGCGGTGAATAGATGTCTGGGAGACTATTCCCTTTGTAGGGTCATGTCCTGTCCTTTACCGTGCCTGGATTAGTCTGTGTCTGTCCCCAGTGTTGTTACAGTGAATGGCATCGTCCCAGCACTTCAGGGCTTATACCCAGATTTGGCTTTTGGCCATGATACCCTGGAGTGATGACTCGGCATGAAAAAGCTACATGGAGGTCATTAATGACCTTCCCACCTCTTGCAGGATGAACAGCGAAAATTCCCCGACTTCCTCCTTAATCTTCTAATACCTCTGTACATTGAACACCAGCCAGCCCTTGAGCTGGATGTGGGTCTCTGAGATTGTCAGTATTTACACCTTCCCTACAGTGTGAAAGGTTTGTCATCAGCTATTCCATTTCCCTTTTCCCTGGCTATTTGGATACTATTCTCTCCAATCCCACCAGCCTGTAATGCAGACTGTTGGCTTTGCCTAGTGCAAAACGTTGGGAGTAGAAGCCGCCAATATGAACCAGACATCAGCAGTGTAGCAAACACAGCACTGTTAAGCTTGTGCTGGTAGAAGACTGCATCTCCTGAAATGTTTCAAGGAGTCATAACAAGCACACCGAAAAGCACATGGAGGCTGAGTCACTCTTATACAGCCCGTGAGTTACTGGCAGCTTGATGTCTCTGGATTTGTAAAAGCCTCAGGAGGCTTCCTACTCATTACACATTTGTGTACCTTCCACGTCTGAGCTGCCTGGAAACCTGCGTGTTAAGAGTGCAGTGTCTGAGAGGAATGGCAAGCTTCATTCAGACCGTTGTGTATCTCTGTTGCCTCCTGATCCCAGCTGCAGTGGGAGGCTTTGGTAGTGTGCTGTGCTGTTTCAGCTGAACATGCGGGATGGTTTTTAAGCACATAGATCCTTGCTAATGTATTGTTCACAAATCCTGTCTTGCATGTAGAAAATCAGTGAAGCAATAAAAACATTTAAGCCGCGTGTTTAAAAAGAAAGGGAGGAAAAAGCCATAAACACAGAGTGGATTGATGCTGTTCTGCAAATCAGCTGGTGCATTGTGCTCTGTGGCTGTGTGCTCTGTTACAACAGAGAAGGGGAAGAGAGCATCCTGTCTCCAGAGGAACAAACCAGCTGCTTAGCGAGTGGAAACAGTTTGGAGGTGCTTTTCTACACCATCATCACTTATTCCTGTAACATTTACAGGGCTTTTAAAGTCACTTTCTACCAGACCTGGAAAACAAGTGTATCTCCTCTGCAATAGGAAGTATGATGCTCCTGTTGCCTTCCAGTATTTGCAGTCAGTCCGAATGTACCGGGGCACATTTGCAAATTGAATGCAGCAGTGGGCGTGTTTGAGTTTGACAGCAGCCAAGGAAGCTGTGATCTCTTTCTGCCTCCTTACTAGCCGTTGTACACAATGTGTTGCTTTCAAATCAGCTTGGTACCAGCACAACATGAGACAGAGTTGATAGGGTTTAGTTGATGGGCTCTTTTCCTGCACCATTGTACATAAAGGGTGCTGAGAAAACCTGATCTCAGAATGCTTTCGATTTTTACGTGATTCAAACCTTGCAGTGTTTACCTGCTCAAGCTGTAGCACCTGGGACAGTCACTTCTTTTCCTTTCCTCTCCTAGTCTTCTGAGCAGTAGCATCCCCTCTGATACAGCTGCTTGTGGTGACGCTGGGGATATTCCGTCACCAGAGATGGTATGTCTTGGTAAAAGGCGTAGTGAAAGTCCTGGATGTTTGTGATCACACTAAGCCTCTCTTGGACCTTGAATTCCTTCATAAAACCCCAGCACTAGCAGGACATGTATTCTTAGTATATGTTCCTGTTGCTTAGGAACAGCTGTCTGCAGTGACGGTGTTACTGGTGAAAGAATAATGATGTATGAAACTGATGTTAAACAAGCAAGATCAATCTTACCCTTAGGAACTGTTCTTCGTGTTCTTTGATACTTAACATACTCTGTAAGTAGCGTATACTCTGGAGTTTCCTGAGTTGTATGAGGAAAAACTAAACAAGGATGCTGGAGGCAAAGCTGTTTGTGACTATCATCAAACCTCTGGTCTCATGCACTCCTTCAGGGCAGCGTTCCCTGAGGGAGCATCTCTGCCTCTGTGATCCTTCACTATTAGGTACCAGTGATGATGGTGACTCTGCTTGGTGTAGCATAATTGTTTGTGATGTATGATGGTAGTGGAAACGCTTGTTGATGACAACCTACAGCCTGTGAGATGTAGCCATGCTTACCTTTTGGCAGAGAAAGGATCAATATTACAAAAGGTGAAAAATTGAAAGTTCCACAAAAAACTACTGGAGGACTCAATCCTGTGTGCTCTGACTTGGTCTAGCAAAACACTTGAAAACAAGTATGACAATTGTCCTGGACCCATTATATGTCTCACATCAACTGTCTGTTTGGCTGGAGCTAGTACGTGTCCTAAGGGATTTGGAGACCAGAGGGGGATTTTAGTTTCTGCCCCTTGCTCTGAAGCAGAGCCAGATGCTTGCTTCCTTCCACTGGCTGCTTGCCACTCCTCTCACATGTTTACTTACCTTCATGCTGAGAAATAATGGGAAGTAGGCCTTAAGCATCTTTACTCACTGCAGGCTGTGGCCACTGTGGAAGGTTGTTGCTTTTTAGCCTTCTTGTTTGCACTGGGGAGGAAAATGAAAGTGTTTATTGTGGTTCCTTTAACTGCTGCCTCTTCCCTCAGCTGCTCCCTCTTGGTTGCTAATAGAGGAGTTGCTTTTGCACAGTTTTGTTATCACTGGATTTATGTGTCTGAATAGCTGTCCCCCTCGTCAGCAGGGAAGGCATCAACGGTTTTCCTTCGTGTGTCCTCTGGCAATAGTATTTGGGGTTTGGAGCAATGTTTCTTTTGCGTTGATTTGTGCGTTTAGGCAGCCCCTTTGGGGGAGACTGCTGTGAAGAGCAGGGGAGATGGTCCTGTTGCTGCTATTTTTGGTCTCTGAGCTGTGCCTGGAGACCATAGCTAGAGGAATAACTTTCTTTCAACCTAAATAAAGTGTCTAAAGAATCTTTACTGAGCTGCATGTTTGCTTTGTCACACTTGGACTTGCCAACCCTGGGAACTGTGTATGGAAGTCTTGTGTCTATGTGCATGTGTGCAGGACTGCTCTTGTGCTTTCAGCATGGTAAATATTCTAGTGTTGTCTTCTCTAGAGCTCTATGAGCCGGAGCATACGTTGGCTTTTTTAGAGGATTCGCCAGTGTTGGGTATCCGCACTAGAGATTTTTGCTATTGCAATGCCTTTCAGTCAGTCTGTATTCCAGAAGCTGTAGTATGCTGGCTAGCTTGTGTGGTTTTCACCTGATGGGAACCTCCTGCCTGCATTCATTGCCTTCTGCAGTGTTTGGAGAGGCCAAAGCCATGTCTTTTTATGAATGAGTGCAATGGCCAGTTTATCTACCTGTCAGGCGTAAGGGGAAACAGCTTTCATGGTGGAGAGAGCAGCAGCGTAACTTCATAGTTGTATGTGACAGCTGAAGCTGGCTGGCATATAAATGCTGCACAGTCCCCTTCAACAAGACAGGTGCATTGAGTAACTTCCCCAGGGTGGTGACAGCCAAAATGTCTTCCAAAGAATTGTTGTATGTGTATAAAACAATATCTTCCAGCTTTATTCCCTCTGTGGCCCATGAGCTGAGAGCTGCACATTGATATATAAGATCTTTCATGGTTGGTACTAGTGGCCAAGAGGAGCTGGGGCAGAAAGTCTTTTGCCAGCTGCTGATTTATGGCCCTAGTAAACAGTCCTGAAAAGCACAGTGAGAATTTTCTGGACCTTGTGCAGTTTCAGCTGACTGGAAGCTCCAGGCTGTTATTTGACCATGTGGAGTAATAAACCTGTGAAAACTAATTAACTTTTGGGCCTACTGCAAAACAAACTAGTTCATGCAAAAAAATTACTCCACACTTGCAAGCAACAGTGACTTTATGGGCTTATAAGCCTGTATTTAATGACCAAGCATGTAGTACAATGCATGAAGTATGGGTTTTTTGCTGACTTCTAAAGCTGAACAGAATATAACAAGCTCTACTGATCACTGAGGATGTGAATACCAGCTCTTTCATCCTTATTAATTATGTAGCTGATGTGTGGGTGGAAGTTTGACACAAAACTGCATTGGATGGTTTCTTGTAGTCTAAACCAGCTTGAATTATGCACACCCAACCCAAACGAAAGCAGTTCATTCAAGGAAAGACTCTGTCTGTAGTGAGTACTATAGTTTTTCTGAGGTCATTCTCTGCTCGCTGTTCCCCCTGAGGTGCAGCTGAGTAAGCTCTTTCCCAGTGGGAACACAAGGTGTTTTTCTGATGTTAGCAGGCAAGTTAGTCAGCCCTGCTCAGGACCTGGCTCCTGTGATGCAGATGCTCTGTGCGTGCCAGTTGTGATGGTGACGTCAGAGAAGGGATGTTTGAGTGCCCCGGTATTGTGTTCCTTGCCAATGACAACACACATCAATATTGTATAAATGATCCAGCCTCTGTCATCCAACACCGGTTTGGAGGGAGGGAATGACTGGCCATTCTCCTTAATCAGATTACTAAGGTAACCCTCCCTCTGTCCCATCAACTCCTGCATTACTTAGTAGCCCTTAATACTGGATGTTTAACTGCTGGTATCGTTAGAGTCAAAGCTACGCCTGATGATTCCTGTTCTCCTTTGCTAGGGTCTATCCATTTAGCTGGTGGCAGAGGATTGTGTAGAGCCTTTGCTCACTGGGATGCATGGTGCCACTTGGCTGTTATTTTTCTAATTAATAACTCATCACCCCAAAGAGCAGAGCTGGCCCTTTTGCAGAACATAGGGTGCTCTGGAGTAACTGTGCAGTTGTTGGCTACGTTTGAGATGCACAGGCTTGAGCTTCAGTTCCTCAGAAAGCTGCAGGCAGTGCATGGCCTGTTTTCTTCCCCCGTTGAGAAGGGAAGGGAGGAAGGTTGAATATTGTACCAGGTCCCTTTGCTGCCCCACTACACGGCTGGGGAACGAGGAAGCCTGATCTGGAGCTACTTGTTCTGGGGGGGAAGGTTGCATGCTGGCCTGGTCTATGCCCACACCTGGGTCATGCAGACAGATCATCTGGTATCTTGGCAAGATAGTTGTCACAATTGCTGATACAGGAGCAGGAATTTGGAACTTGAAAGAGAAACCACCTTAAAGGCAGAAGAACTACGATGTAGTGAGATTTTTTAAAAAAATATTTATTTATTTTAAAGCGTCTGTCCCCCCTCTCCTGATGGATGCACTTGAGTTGTCACAGTACTCAGCACCAGAGTACCAGCTAGCATGGGTCTATCCCAAGATTTGGTTTTCTCCGCTAAGCAAAGTATTATTGCAGAGCTATTATTTGACCTAAAATAAGTGTGTGTGCATACTCACTGCTATAGAATTCTGCTTTTTCACGCATCAAATCAAGTCCCTGTGGATTTTCACCTCCCTCCCAGATCTGGCAGACACTGAAAAATGGAGCTATTTTTAATCTGAAATGTTCTGTGTTTCAAATTCAGGGTATAAAATGTGGGTTTTCTCCTGACAAGTTTCATGGCTGATTGCTATAAAACTCCTTGTCTTTAAAGGAAGAATAAAACTTCCTACAGGAAGAGCAAAAGCTCTGATTTTTTAGGGGTATGAATCTTAGTTCCTTTGAGAAACAGAAAAATAGTGGCATTTGCTGTCCTTGGATCAAAGAATTTACTGAGGTGGAGGAACAATTTAACCGAGGACTCTAGCACAGTCCAGTGTGGTAGGGTGGTATCAAGGGACTCTGTTCCCCTCCCGGAGGGGAGATGATGTTCTCTGGATTAGGAATCATTTGCCTGAAACAGTATGTCTGACAACCAAAGAGACTGGCATCACAGGCAGAATGCTGCTTACACCCATTTCATCATCTTCTTGCTGTCACTGTGGTTCTGTCATCCCACTGGAGTCGCTGCTCCACCTGTCCTCCTGAAAATCTGGTGTGTATTGTCCAGGAGAAGAGATGAATTTCTGGTTCAGTTGTTCTCCCTGCCCAGAACAAACAGATATAGAAAGTTTCTTCCCCTCCCCACTGTATGTGCTGTTCTGTGCCTGAGTCCAGTCTGATGGGTCAAAGGGGGAGCCACCTTTCAGAGGAGATCCTCCCTTCTGTGCACCCAGGGGTGGGACAGTGGGGATAGCAAGTTGTTACCACCAGGCTGCAGACGGTTGTCTAAGCGAGAAGGGTTGAGACCTTTTTTGCCCTAAGGGAGGAAGAGGGAGAGAGGCAGAGCAAATCTGAGGGTATAGGGGAGCTTGAGCTGGGGAAAGCAGCATGCTCAGATTTGCAAGGTAGCCTTGGGTTTGGACTCCAGGCTAGGCAGTAGGCTGGATGCCTCAGGCGTAACAGGAGCAATGTTCCCTAGTCAGTGCTGAACCCTGTCCCTCTGGCACTGGCGGAGCTGCTTGAGTGCAAACACCAGCTCAACTTTCTTCTGGCTCCCAGCACTGAAGGGGCTATTCATGACAGTCCAAGTGGCTTCTGTACTGGTGGCCCCTTGAGCTGGGACAGTCCCCCCCACCCTGCTGCAGCCTTGGTAAGCGGAGAGTTGCAGCTAATGAAACACAAGAGGAGTTCCCTGCAATTGTATGGGCAGAATTTTTCTTTGCTGAGTAAATTTCTATCCTGGTTACCAACCTGGCAGCACCCTGCTGACATAGCCTTGGTCTTTGCCTGTAAGAACTGTCTAAGGCAGCCCATCGGTCACAGCATCCTGGCACCTAATGAGGCTTAATGGGACCGCCAAACTCTGAGCCCAGCGGACCACACACAGCACCGCCTGTCAGTGTGCTCCTCTCTTTTCTGCCTGATGCAGAAGGGGAGCAGCACTTGTCTCCTGGGGCTACCTAGACAATTGGTGTTTCTGCCTGGCCTTCATCTCACTGGTGTGGCTCACCAGATAAGTCACTAAGCAACAGCAGAGAGAGACCCAATGGCTCAGATCTGATTAACCTCTACAACTTTATCCTGTGTTTTAATTGGATTAGCTGCAGGGGAGCGGTTTTGCTGCTGTTCCTGTTTTTTTCTTAAACAGGTACTTAACTGCATGCAACAAGTTAAGAGTAGCAAGAAGACCTGTGAATAAATAAGTGGTGTTTGCTTCTTTCCCACTGCTCAGCTAACAGCTCCTGCCCTCCCTTTCTGAAAAATTGCTGTAGCAGATGCCTGTGAGATAGTTCAGAGTAAGCCCTGCAGTGAGATCTCTTGGGAGGTGTGGGGTCTTGCCTAACAGCCTGGATGGCAGACCAAGAGTCCCTGATTGCTAACTGCCATTTTGTTGCTTTTGGGAAGGATTTCTGCTCAGTAAATGTTCAAAGCAATTTCCATGTTCAGTTTCTTTCATCTTTTCTCTGAGCTTTTTAGTTTCCTTCAGGGCCTGATACTTCTGCATCTCAGGGTTTTTTCTTATATCACTGCAGTAGCTGTGGGCTGTAGGGAACTGGCCTTATTCAGCACTGCAATAGCCCTTGCTCTTCAAGGACTTCAAAGTTCATTCTCCAGTGTCAGTTCATTTAGTTTTGCAGGTGGCAACATGGAATAAGGAGATCAGTGATCATATCCTGTTATAATGGGGGACAGGCTGCTCCAGACCTAAAAAAAAGGGAATGGAACCCATTTGATTGTGGGATTGCCCCTCATTCCTCACGCTGCTGTCTACCTGCATGGTGCCCAATTGAGAAAAAGAAGAACCAGTTTCCAGGAGACTTTCGCCCATGTCCATCCTTCTGTCTGAAGCACCCAGTTTTCTCTTCAACAAGCTTAAAATAGAAGCCTTTCTCCTTGCCATAGCTGTAATTGGTTCTGGATTGGGCCCTGGAGAGGGTCATTCACCTCCCTGGGTTGATAGAAGGGGTACATGCTGCTGAGAAGTGCCCTCTTACATCTGTTTCTAGGTAGCTGTGCACAAAAAGAGTGAATTGTAGGTGTGATAGCTGAGCACAGCTCTGTTCCAGGAGGAATAATGGATGTACTAGCACTACTCTAGCTGTTACAAGATCAAAAGTGCTGTTACATTAAAGCTGGTAATACTGCCTGGCTTGGCAAAAGGGCTGAAAAATTGTTCTGGGGTTTTAATGTATGTTCAGATAAACTGTCTTTCATAGTGAGGATCAAGCCTTTGAATCTAGTCCATGTACAACAGCGTGGGTTTTAGTGACTTGGTGAAAATGTAACTCCAAGGAATTCCCTCTTTGCACAGGGCTTGAATGTGATTCATTTATGAACACCGTGTGCATCACAGTTGCAGTCTTTAAGCAGAGGTTTCAGTGCTTTGTTGCATCTGGGGTGCCTTTACGGGGTGTGTGGTTGTTGGGCATGGACTCGGCTGCTGCTTGTAAAGAAAATGTAATCATTAAGTTGAATTATGATGGACATTAGTTTCCTTTGTCAGATTTAATGTATTCATGTATTTCGTGTCCACTGGCCCCTCAGCAGCTTGCAGGCTGGATATGTAAATTGGTATCTGCAGAGGATGACTGATCCATTAATAGGTGGAATTTGATGCTCATAAAAATGAATGCATTTCATGTTGCATGGCAATGGTTTGCCTGAATTTTTAAGTTGCCTGAGGATCTCTTACTTGGAATTCTGTGGCTCAGGCTATATTTGTTACAAAAGCAATACAAATGGAGAGGCCCTGTGGTTTCAGAGGGTTGGCTATTCTTTTGTCTGAGTATCACTTACAGTTTTCCTGTATCAAATGTTATTCCAAGGAAGCTGTGAAAATGTGAAATGCAACGATATCTGAAAACAAAGCACTGCAGTCCAAATTCACTGTGCCCACAGAAATAATCTGTCTTTGGAGATCTGTTCAGATACTATTTTTCAGGAAAAGCCAAGTTTTAGTAGATAATTTTTCATTATTAGGCTTTCATGAAGGGATGTAAAGGACTAAAAGGATTTGGTGGGTCATTAAAATAAATACAGATCTGCCACTGTGGGGTTTTAAACACAAGATGAAATCCTGGCTCCTCTGAAAGGGCCTCATTTGCTTCCTCTGGGCCTCATGCTAATTTCATTACTGATCTCAGACGGGTAAAGACTTCCCGATTTTAATTTTACAGTGCTTCTTTAAGCATGTAGATATATAAATACTCAGTTTCGTTTGCTGAGAGTTTTATTAAAGGAGGCTCACACAACGTGCACCCCTTCCATGGTGGAGCATTTGTGTGAGAAATTTCATTTTTCAAGCACGTGAAGTCATGATGATCCCTCAGATACTGAGAGTCTGCACTCTGAAAACATTGGCACTTCTTGCTTTTTCCTTCAGCACTGTGAGGCAAATTCTTCAGCTCTTCATCACTATGCAAGCCTGGGCTGAAGGGGCAGTAGCAAATATGCATGGAGAATATTGTGATATGTGCCATAAAGTTGTGCCAAGGAGAAAGGAACATCCAGGCTCAAATGATCTTTTTTTCCCTGAAGCTTCTATGGTTTGCTTTTTTCTAAGGTGAAGTGCTGGATACAAGCCTTGCTAACAGTCAACATCTTTCATGCCAGGGAAGAAATTCTTTGCTAGTGTCTTCCTTTGCCACAGTGTCTCTATATACTCGTGATATCAATGCAGCAGAGTTTGGCTGTGGAACATCTATCATTACTGTAATAATGTACAGCTCCGTGGGTACTGCATCCATCTCTGACTAATCTGTTCCCATAGAAATGTATGCCAGGGTTCGACTGAACAGTGTCTCCATTTTGCAGCCTGAGGAAATGACCATGGTTTGGTATGTTTCTGAGAAGGTGATTGAAACAACCAGATTTGCTGGGTGGGCAGCAGGGATAGAACCAGGGTGAAGTACCAGTGTGGGATGGCTGTGGCTATGGGTGGCACTTTCATGGCACTTCTTCCCCACACTATAGTGTCTGAAAAAAACCCCAGTCCCCTAGAGGGAAGTAAGGGTGCTTGGTGATGGTGTCTTGGCTCTGAAGCTAGCTAGTTGTGATTGCAGGGACTTGCAGTCTGCTATGGGTTGGTACAAGCCCATCTTTCAACTTGTAAAAAAGCTGCTGCATTTGCTTGAAGGTCATCAGGCAAGTATGCAAGCAAAACCCAGCTGCTTTTCTTCTGGAGACTTGGTCTCTCAAATAGTCAGTGCCCAGGGTTCTTGAGAGTCTTATCTCAAGTTGGTGAATTCAGTAGTAGATGAAGGTATTTGACATCTTTGGGTATCGGTAACTTTTTGGGGCTGTGGAAAGCTGTGGACGCTTTGGCCAGGCCCCTTTAACCAGCAGCTCTGTGTCAGAGCTCTGCCCTGCTTTACTTGGGCTTGGATGCAGCACACAGTTCTGCAGCCAGCTTACGTGGCTCAAGTGTGAAGGAATGGTAAGATGTGTAGGGCTGAAAAGACCTCAAGGAATTTCCCCCCTTCCCCATCAGTCCCCTACCACAGATCAAAGTTGTCTAGGCTGTCCCATTTCTGTAGTGTAGGAGGGATTCTCATTCAGCTTATCTGAGACCAGGTCTACAAGGCATGGGAAGAGTGAATGAAGAAACTGTTCACCAGGGCCTGCTTCTTCTGGTGGCACTAGCTGGCAGTTTCTGAAATAATTTTTGCTTTAGCTGCCTCCAGACTCTGTAGAGGTGAGAAGTGGAGCAAGCAATACTCATCAATTAAAATGGCCATATAATTTTCATTGCCATAATAAAGACTAATGTAAAGTAAAATCAATTATTTTATGCAATAGGACAGGAATTAATCTCAACTAAGCATCCTGGTCTATTGTAGTTCCCCACTTGCTACAACAAACATTTGTCTATGTGGTGAGATTTTCTAGCATAGAAGTGCTAAGAGAGGAGTGTGACAGCTATGGGAGCTGGACTGGCTTGCTTTCTAGCTGTGTTGCCTCCCTTGGTTGACAGGTGGAGAGCCTGATGGCCAGCTTCCAGTTAACACAGTTATTTTGCTAGCTTACAGGGTAACTGTGCTGAAAATTCTGCTATTGCCCAAGCAGTTTCGTTTCCGAAGAGGGATTCTGCTGAAATCTTTCTCCGTGGAGTGACTGGAGTAAAAACTTTAGTTTACCCTCCATGCTGGGGATATACCTGGACTTGGGGTGCAAATCCTCAAATCAACAGCAGGTTTGTGCTTATCCTACATGCGACAGAATACTGCAGAGCCCGAAGCAGCTTCACAGCTAGGCCACAGCTGCTTCCTTTCTAGTGAGAACAAGCAGCAAGTGCATCTGTCACAGGGGGTGCAAAGATTTGCTGTCCCATGCATGCTTAGGTGTAGTACTTCACTGCAGGGCTGAGCAAGGCTAAAAATCTTGCCTGTACATACCCTGTCCAGCTCCTCCAAGTCACTCAGTGCGCTCAGCAGAGCCTGGTTATATCTGTTCTCCATCTGTCCCTTCCTCCATCATCTTTGCTATTGTTAATTGTTAGCATCTGGCTTGAAAGATTGCCCCTTAGCACGGTGCTGATGGGATCTTTACACAGAGGATTAAGGCTGGAGTGGATTGACAGGAGACAGTATCCCTGCTGTGGGAAGCTTGCCAGTTGTGTGCAGGCTCAGTGCTGCTGCTCTTCCAGTTACTCCAGTTCATGTCAGGACATAGGCAAGAGTCAGTTGCAGCTCCATGCCCCCTCAGCAGGGCCAGCTGGCCAGATGTGGCCCGGGGCACTGCATGCTGAATTTGGAAGAGGCCTCCAGCACCCAGCTGCTGCATGTGGCCTTTGTCAAGTTTTTCTGTCTCTTTACATCAGCTGCACCACCCCATGGAGGCGATTTCATACCTGGCTCCTCAGGTGGTTTCCACTGTGCAATTGCAGTGCTTTAATCAAGGATGTGGATAAGGATAAAAGCTTTGTGGGGGGTGCTGGCAGTAGGAGTTGAGATGTCATTTCTTACTGTATCATTCTCCTTAGGTGGCAAATGTGTCTGTAAATCACACAAGTGCTTTGCCGTAGCTTTGCTTTCTGTTACTGCCTCAGCTGCTGCCAGGATTTCATGGGACACAGATCTCAGCTTTTGGCAAAAAGCACTGCCTCCTTTCCTTGTAAAGGTACTTAGCATGTATTTCCAGTGCCCAGGAGCGTAGCCGAGGGCCCTGCTAAACTTGCTAAATCCAGGCCCTGGGAGATCATATTTCTTTTTGTGTTATTTGGTTTTCTTTCCTGTGGAGTCTGTATTTTCTCCTGTACGTGCATGAGGAGCAGGGGAGAATCCCTTGGCATTTCAGAAGGTATGAGTGTCCTCTTACCTTGTGACTCTCCTGATCTGCTCCTAACAAGTCCTTGGAGACCTTTGTTGCTCTTTTCCAAAGCTGGTATGTGTCCTGCAGTAACCAAAGGGTATCTGTTACCTTGCAAGGACAATCTGGGGCCTGGAGGTGCGTTTACTCCTTGCTGTCAGTAGCACAGGTGCTGACTCCCTTTTTTGCCGCGTTGGAACAGACTGGCAGAAACTTTCCGTGCTTGGATCTATCACACCAGGGAGGGTTTCCATGTGTGTTATGCTGTCTACAGCTGTTGCAGAAGAAGTCTTTTTCCAGTCTAAAGGAAAAACCTTTATATCTAATCCATCTCAGACTCTTAAATCTCAAAGATAGCCAAGTAAAACCAGCAGAGTTCACACCAAAGGGCTCAATTTTGTGGGCTTCTTGAAGGGAATGTTAAAAGATGTTCACAGGGTTTAGAAGCATTGTTAGATTTTTTTTTTCTTTTCTTGTACTATGAAAATCCCACTGGCTGGTATTCCCATGTCCCTTTAAGACATTTGAGATAACATTTAGTTTCTTCCATTAAAACTATTTTTATCCTGGCCTGTGGGACAAGTAGAAATTAAAACAGTGCTTGGTATTTCCTTGCCCATCCTGTCTGTTCTTCATCCTCAGATCCTTTCAGCTCTCCCCAGCTCTCCCCCCTTTCCTCCCCAGCTTGCCTTGAAGGGCTGGGAAAGCCGGCGCTGGCGCATTATGTTGCCTGTCTGATTGTTGTGGGGTTGTGTTTGTGTGGGGAAGGTCACGAGACAAAAAGACCACCAGGCAGGGGTGGGCGGGGGGTGTTCAGTCCTGCTCCATTCAATCCTTGTGGCAATGGGTGGGAAGAGTCTTGTTTGCATGATGGGATTTCAGGGGGTGATTGCTTTTTTGTTTAGGCTTCTTCCACGGCTGCTGCATGGGCCCTGGAGGGCTACAACAAAAGTAGAGCATATATATGAGATTCATGGGGCTGAAGCGTGCTGAGATAACCAAGAGGCAAAGTAGTCCGTGCAGGAGCGACTGAGCCAGAGCCAGCCACTGTGCCCTTGCAGCCTGGAGGCTGTCAGCGATTGCTCCGGGTGGGGTGTTTGTGCTATGTCCGGTCTTGGCTCTGGTGGGAGCTCTTCCTGGGTGTCCGAATCCTGTGGGCTGAGATCCTTAGCTGGATGAATGCTGTGCAAGTTTTTTGGCTGTGGAATGAAGGTTGAGATGTGGAGGAACAGCTCCACGGACCTGCCACACTGGCTATGCTTCCCTGAATATTTTTGAGGCTTCCAGCCAGTGACTTTTAATTTGCAGCACCTGCCTCCTTCCTTGTCCATCAGGTCCACACTTCTGAGAGCATTCTTGTGTTTAAATCACCCCTCTGAGATGCTGGCCCTCAGCGCATCTCTCCCCTCGCCCCCCCCCCCCATCCTTAGAAAGCAGCTCAGGCTATATTTACCACTGGTATGCATAAAGGCAAACATTGTCAGGGACTCATTGTAACTGTCCCAATTACCCTGGGTTCATTTGCATAAGAAGATTGACCAGCCTGTGGTACTGGCTTTGCCTTGGCTGTCTGATATGGGACACTTCGATTTGGTGAGCAGAAAGAAATAGAGTTCCCAGGCTGGGTGTAGGTTGGGGAGGGGTTGACAGTTTTGGTCCCTAACAGCATGGGTGCTACAGCAGCCCTTCCTGGTGGGAGGGTGACTTGTCAACTCCCAGCTGCTGGCAGCACAAGTCTGTCTGATACAGTTGTAATAGCTGCCAGTTTCCCAGAGATACAGATTCAAGGGATCCCAAGCATGCCTGAGCTCCTGGCTGTCCCATCTGAGTAAATCCTTCTCCTCTATAGTGTGTATGTGTGTATTTATATATTGATGTATTTATTTTTAGTAGGTGTTCACCCTGCTTGAATGCTTTTAGACTAAGCAGTGACCTGCCTTGTGTTGTCACTTCCTCAGGCACATGTAACCTCTCCTCCTTGTGTTTGGATTTCTTCCAGAGAGCTAGCTGTTCCTGCAGGCAGGCTCTAAAGGGAGAGGAAAGCAGCTGGGATGAAGCACAAGTCAGGAAGCGAGCTGAAATGGTATGATCTCTTGACCCAAAGCAGTAGCTAGTGCTGTTAGGGCTAGTGCTTGCACTGCAGCAGCTGCACAGCTCAGGCTCACTGAATTGAGAATTATTCATATTCTCTTTCCCTTCCCCCCCCAGTGCCATACGTAACGTGATCTGGCTGTACCCATGCTGGCAGATGGAAAAGCAAGACACTATTTGCAGTAATGGTTCTTCATGGGCTCAACTGGCCTATGAAGTTGCAACGTTCAAGCTTGTCAGCTTTGGCAGAGCAGCAGAACAGCCTTTCTGGAGACCTTTACTGTCCCTCTGCTGCTGCTGTATGTGTGCATATGCCTGTGCAAATGTGTATCCTTCCCTTCATCTCCCTGCTGCTTCCAGGAGAGACCTGCACACTCGGACAGGTGTTGTTGTTGCTTGTGGGTGTCACCAAGCTTAGCGTACTTCCTGGAGGTGCTTTGACCATTACTCTATCCTAATCCCTCCTTAAAAATCTTCCCTCCAGTATTTGGCAATTTTCAGTTTTTACTGGTCAGTCATTAGGTAGCAATGTAGGAGTGCTTCATGGAGGCGGCTGGAGTACATCTCAGCTACGGTAGTATTTTAAGCCTCTTGCATCCTTGGGTGAATTACTTTGCCTCTCTGCCTTGGGTTCCCAGTTATAAAGTGGAGCTCTTTGTGAGGAGGTACCACTGTGAATCATAATGAGCACAAACTGCCATTTCAAAATGCACTGTGCTAGAGACCTGATTCTAACAGTCAAATATAGGACAGAAATTTGGTATTTTTGGACCTCTGTGAAAGGGATTGACGATCCAGCCCAGATTTCTCAGGAATTCCTTTGCTATTTCTTTGGGGTGGAGTGTGTGTGGAGAAATCCTCATGTCTTTTCTCAGATGAGTTGCTGCTTGTGCTCTGACTCCAGGATGCTCACATTTTTTGCCTGAAATAAACTGCATTGATATTGTTATGTTTGCTTGGTGCAAGAAACATCAAAAAAGAAGGGGCCAGAACCAGAGTCTCAAGTTGGGGCACAGATGGACCCCTTGCAGTTCCTCTAGCAACACTTTAAAAGTCAGTTTTGTATGTTTGATTTCCCTGATGTGTTGAAAAGGCAAAGTAGAGTCAAGTCTTAGATTTAGATTTGTTTTCCTTTCCATTGTGTTTGGTTTTGAGGGCTGTGTCCTACCTTCCATTGGATTTCTATGACCTCTCATCTCCACTGTGTGACAGTGGAGTCTATTTATGAGCAAGTTAAACATGAGCTCCAGACACTGATTTAGCTTTTAAATGGTTGTTCTTGACAAATATGAAAGATAGTTCTGAGCATGAAGAAAAGGGCTATGATTTAAGGCTTTATGCTCTCCCTTTTAGACACTGTATCTTTTGCTTTGCAGTTGGGAAAATTAGATTTGGCACAGGATCATGTAGGAGGTGACTGATAGACCTAGGAGGATAACAGATACCTTGGCCTATCTAAACCTGCAGACGCAAAAGGGTTGGGAGTTTGTGTCTGCCACTGAGGTTCAAGTAATAAGAAGTGTCCTTCCTAAACAGTTTATTTTCCCTAGCTGTGAAAATGGTGGAGGTGGGTGAAAAATGATACGTAGAGTTTCATTTGCAATTCCACAAAAGATTGGGAAAACTGCTTTTTGTTGCTCTTCGAGCAAAATATTTAATTTGACTTGAGCCAAACCATCTGGGCACTCTGAACATAAACATAAATGGCAATTTTCTTATCAAACATTTTGAAAATAGTAATGCCTAGTGTTTTGGCCTTGTAGAATCCAAGGAAACTTCTGAACGATCAATGTTCAAAACTAAGGCAAATTCACAGGAAAGTCTTGGCATGACTGAAATGTCCAAGTTTTTGCTTGGAAAAGTTATGTTTTGGAAAAAAACCTTATCTTGGCTTTAGAAATGGGAGGAAAGCCCTGTAAATAACACTGACAGTAAACAATGTTCCTATGTCATACATATAAACTGCATCTTGTCCCACCTTTAGGGTAGTGTTACACTTGAGTCTCTAGGGCTGCTGCTTTTAATTATCTTGGTGCTTTATCCCATCAGCTGTTTCCATGTCACTTGCTCAGTTTTGCTATGACTCCCTTTGATGGGGGCCGTCTGCCCTTTGGTGGCTGCTGTTCGGTTTGCTCTGGGTTCATGAGAATTTGTTGACTGGGAGCAAAGAAGGTGCCTGGTCGTGGAGGGATTATACAGGGATTGATGATGGTAACACTGCTTCAGGCAGCTTTTCTGCTCTGGGATTAAAGTTCATGCTGTGTTACTTGTCTCTCTCTCTAGGCCTTACAAGTCCATGTGGGAAGCTATTCTGCCTGGACTATTTAATTTTGTGCTGCTCAGCTCAATCTCTGCCTCATTTCTCTTCCTTCTTTCCCCTTCCATTCAAGCGGCATCTTTCAGTCTTCCCCATTCAGGTCTGTCTTTGCTCTCTGCCCTGTGTAAAACTTCCATGCCCTCCCTACCATTCATCACCTCTTGCTCATTCACCTCCCTGCTTGCCTTTCTCCATTCATCTGGGCTTCCTCTCAGCCAGGCTGGGCTGCCCTCCCCTCCTGCCCCTTCCACAGTCCTCCTTTTGTGCCTTTGCACTCCCTTCGCCGTGGCCATCTGAAGCACAGCAGTCTGCAGCATGCTCCCTGAGGATGCTCTGCTAGAAGCTGGCCCCAGTTGATGGTCTAATTAATCCCTAGTGGAAGCCTGGTGGGATTGCTTTGGGTGGATTTGTCTCTCTAGTTACCCTGCAGGTGAGAAGTTCCATGCCCCCCCCACCCCTGCCCCTTCCCGGCTCTTCCCGCTTCCCAGAGATGCAGGCTGATGCATGTACAGGAAGAGTATTGCCATTTCCTAAACCCTCCTTTTCAGTCTGGCCTTTCTCTCTCCCTCCTAGCTTGTTTTCCCTTTGTTTGCAGTGGTTGTAGCTCCCAGGCAACTCTTTGGATTGTTGTTTTGAGCTCCTCCTTCCTGAGGAGTGTAATATGCATTTCTCTTAATTTTGCTGGCTCTCTCCTTATGATTGTTGCCTCTGCCCTCTCTGCTTCTTTATTCTAATTGTCTGCATTGGGATCGTATCAGTTTTGGAAGACCATCTCTGTGCTTGAATGTGTGTTTTGAGCGTTACCCAGGAAATAGAGCCTGTGAATTGCAGTAGCCAGGGCTTGTTTTTACTAAGTCTCAATGCAGCCGCAACCCTGTGCCGGTGATGCAGACATGGCAAATACGGACCACAGGCCTCTGCCAAAGATCCCCCCAGCCTGCTGTGCACCTGGTCCCCTAGAGCTCACACCCATGCCGGCAATGTGCTCCTATTGAAGGAGCAGGTCTCTGTGTCTCTGTGCTGTGGCGTGGCAGGAAAGCCATGTGGGAGGTCTGCTTGCCTGTGGGTGCCCGTGGGGGGCTTCAGCTTTGAACTGTTAAACTGCATTCAAGCCAGTCTGTTCAAGTCAAAGGGGAATATTAGAGCTTGGGAAGAGTGGACAGGCTTGTCAGAGGAAGCAGGTGCTCGTTAAACTGTACGTGAGCCCTGTACACATGAGAAATCTGGTTAGTTCAGTAAAGGAGGCAGAAATGAGGTGGAGGCAGGCAAGGAGAAGGGGTTCTGCGAGTGAGTGCAGGTTTGACTGACAGGGCAAGCACTCTGTTGTGTGGGAGGCTGTGAAGGGAGTATCCGCTGCTGTCTCCTGAGGCAGTGAGGAGCCCCTGATACGGCTTGGGCAGGGCCAGGCGCTGTGAGGACTTGTCAATGGTTTCGATACGTCTCCTAAGAAACAATGTGAACCACCACAGCTTCCAGCAGTCTGGCTCCTTACTATGGTTGTAACCACTGTGATCACCCTGGAAAGATGCAAGCCAGGATTGCTTGTTCTCAAGTGTTTAAATTATAGAAGTTAGAGTAATAATTAATACTCTCAGCTCTGGGCTCCATTTGGAACCAGCCTGTCTGGAGTACTTCAGAGATGCTTATGTTGTTGCAGTGTAATGCCAGGTACCTACAAGGCATTGCAGGGAATCATGACATACCTCTGTCTCCTCTTCACAAGGCTGATGTTATCTTCTGCTCCAGCTTAGCTTGGAAAGCAAAGGAGCTTCTTTGGTAGCTTCCAGTCCCCATGACTGGGCAAAGCCAGATGTAAAATCAGTACGAGTTAAATATGTTTCCCAGTCTGCTTAGTAACAGTTTTGATCTGTGGTTGTTCTAACCAGAAGCATGGCTTGAATTCTAGTATAGGTGGGTTATTCTGGTTATACATGTGTTATGGCAGTTGTTAGTTGGGGCTTTAAATGCATCTGTTTGGCTGTTACGGCAGTTTTTCTGAGCACTAATAATTTGCAGTCAGGTCAGAAGGGAACTGTTGGGATCATCCAGTCTCTAATAATGAAGACCAGAACACTTTCTGAGTGGTCTGCTTGACATTGGCCATACCTCATCTCCTAGGAAAACTTGCATTTCAGTCATAAAACTTTTGGTGAAGTTAGTGAGGCATTTCTTTTGTTAATAGGAAAAATAATCAACTAACTCTAATCGAAAGCTGCCGAGCTTTGACCTCTAGCCCCTAAATGTGATTATACCTTTGTCATAGCGGAGAATCCTCTACTGCCAAATTTCTGTCCCCTTTGTCTTCTTCTGGACAGTGATCAAGTCATTGCTTAACATTCCCTGTAGTAAACTAATGAGTTGAGCCTGTTAGTGGAGCCAGTCAGACTATACCAGCAACAAAGTGCCAAACAAAGAGGTAATGTCACCTCATTTACAAACCTGGGGTCATGTTTCCTTTATTGAAGGCAGTGTTACCTTGAGAGCGCTCAGCATAACAAGCAAAGCTTTTTAGCTTTTTTTTTTCTCCCCCGGAGTGGCTGCTGCTGAAGATGGCATTCCCCATCCTGTAAGCTGGCTGGCATTCTTGGCTCCTGGCCATATGGCTTTCTATTTGTTTTTACTGTAATATGTATTGTTTTCAAGCACCCAGCTTTACTAAAAGACCCAGCTTATGCTTAGTAACTTGCTGCTTTAGCTCATCTGAGCATGATGCAGACTTATGCTTTCTCCTAAGTTACTAATGATAATTCTGTAGGGGCAAGAATGAATTCTCATGGGACTCTGTTAGTGGTATCTCCATGTGATGTTAGCTGTCTATCTTAGTTTTATTTTTGAGACCTGTCAAACAGCCAGACTTTAGCATGTTGAATGTGTGACAGCCAGAATTTGTGTCACAGTAAGTTTTCAAACACAGGGTTGTCTGGTGATGTCAGATGCCCTGCAGAAATCAGTTGTACCAGCAATCTTGCCTTACGATCTGCACCAAGTTTGTATTCTCATCCAGATAATATCAGCTGAACATAATCTGTTTTCTGTCGTTTATTCTGACTGGTATCAGACCAGTCCTTCTTCAGTTATGCATTGCTCAATATCAGTAATTTGTTAATTTGCTGTGGGTTGCTATTAGTCCAACAGACCTGCTTTGTTCCATTAAATTCTTGTCACAGCCCTGCAGTTTTGGGAGTGGTGTGCATGCCTGTTGCCATGTTTGGACACAAGTGTTGGAGCCATGGTTGGAAGGGCTGAATTGCTGATTTGAAGCTGGAAGAAAGGTAAAAAGCAGATCTTGATGTTCCTCCAGTGCTCCCAGACTTGCAGGAAATCAATATTAATACTGGCTTTTAAAAATCTTTTTGATGAAAATTACCTTGGCCTGCTGATTCAAAACTATCTAACTTTAGCAACTGCAGTGTAGCATTCTTCAGAGTTACTGCTGGGACAGAAAGTGTATTGTTATTCTGTAATAGAGATAATTCATTGGGCTTTTGTCCATATATAGAACAGAAACATTCCAACTACTCCTGACTCTTTTGCACTTGTATCAACTATGCTACTTTTTCCAGAGAATATCAGACCAAAACCCTGTTTTGAATGAGAAGACTTGTCTGCCTCATCTATACCAGCAGAGACGCTGCTGTGACAGGAGGCATTGTCAATAGCAGTGAATTTTAAGGAAATGCTTGTGTAGGTTTAGTTAACCTAGGGGTAAGCAGCGACCTGACTGCAGCAACTTGACATGAAATACAGCCCCAGCTGAGCAGCTGTTCTGACTGCTGTGTGTTGGGTTTTGTTTTATTTTCTGTTATTTTTATTTTATTATTTTATTTTATTTTTATTGTAGCAATAGTGATTATAGCCTGTCTGTCTCCTGGCTGTGAGGTTGACTGTGCATGCTATGCCTTCTATTGAGTTACGTAGCCCAAATAAATGCAGCATCCCCCCCAGAGTGTATTGCATTTCAGCTCTGGATGAGTGGCTTACACATTATGACCCCTCACAATGTAGAAACCCTGAGAGATGTAATTAATATCGATACAGGATTTTGAGATTCTCCAATAAGACATGACTAAAAAGATATAAACAGTAATTATATGGTGATAAATGAAAATATCATGTGTCTTGGTAGTATGGATATTGCTATTTTCAGCTTTTGGTATTTAATGCCTTATACCATCAAGAACAAAAGTGGGTTTTATTTTAATTAGGCTGCAGAACTTATTGCCGCAGAGGTTGTGGAGCCCTAAAAACTACAGGAATTCAAAAGGGAGAGCAAGAGATTGGGCATTTGTACATACAACAATATCTGGGCCAGTGCTGACAAGCAGATCTGGGAAGTATTAAACCTCCTGCCTAAGGATTCAAGAAAAGGTTTTAACTGTTAAGCTGGGTTTCGTCATGGCAATCACTCGGTGATCTCTTGTAGGCTTGATCTTGTCCACAATTTCAGAAAGGTGTGGATAGTCAGCACTGGAGCTGGGCTGGTGATACAACATATATGACTTGCAAGTTTGGGCCATAACCTGCCCAGCCTGTTGCTGAAGCTGAGGACATCTATCCGGCGAAATGTGCAAGGTGCCCCGTGCTGAATCAAGATTAAAAAATTTATTTCCACCAAAAAAAAAAAGCCCACCACTTTTTAGAGTGCCTCAGCTTCTTTCCATTAGTCTTAATTCACTTATATAAATAATAAAACAGGAAGAAGCAGAGCTGGAGAAGGCTCAGTCTATAAACATGTCTCTTTGCATTAAGCCTTGTGGCATAATGGAGGGCATCTCCTGCCATCCATGCTGTCTCATTAATCATGTAATTATCTCCCTCACTTTCGGTGCTGCATCTCCTTCCTTGTCAGTGGTGGTGATAATGGAGCTTCAATTTACCTTGGCTTCTTTCTGGGGAGCGGCTTTGGTTTCAAAGCCAGCACAGTGGCATATTTTGAATAATTTAGTTCTGGGTGGCTTGAACACTGTGTGTAATTCCCCAGCTGAGACTGGAGGCTGATTCCTGTGAGTGTTCTGTCAGGAGACCGATCTGGAGAGAGGCAGTGGGATCGCCCAGGATGGTGGGTCATCGAGACGGCAGAGGACTGAAAGCTAGCTCAACAGGTCCTGTGAGTGCATCTCAGCTCTATCCTTTCTTAGTGTCTTAGCAAGGACTTGTTGCAAGAAACCCATAGGCAGAGGAAGGATAGTGGAGAGAGTTGCATTAAAAATGTATATGGAGACAGAAACATGGATTTGGGTACCTGACAAGCATGTAGGCTTTCCCAGCAAGCTGTGGGTCAGAAATTCCTAGGGTCTCTGAATGCAGGATTTGATTGGCCTAAGGTGACTTGGACCAGGAGTCTGAACCTCTGTGGAGTCAAGGAGCTCAGTGTGGTGTCCAGCTGTCATTGGCTTTGGAAAGTCTGATATTTTTCTATACATGAAACCTTGGCAGAAGGCCAGCTCTGTCCATATTCTCCCTTGTGCTGCTTGGCCTTGTGGCTTCCTAATTGCCCTATGCCATTGCAGCCGCTGTCCAGTCATGCTCTGCAAGGGCTCCACAGCTCTCACTACACTGGAGCCCACAGGCACAGGTGTGTTCCTTATGCCTTGTAGATGGGGAAGTCAAGGCACTACAAGAGGCATCTGGGCTCATTCCAGAAATCCTGGCAATACCAAGAATGAGACCAGGTCCCAAGGCCCTCTTTCCTGTCTGCCTAACAACTGAGCAGTGGTACACTCCTGGGATCTTTTTATTCTCCCGTTCCTGTTGAATCTGTGCTTCCAGTGTCTGTTTACATTAAATGCTTTTGCAGAAGGTAACAACAGATGGTAGTAATGTAGGTCCCTTTCTTGTCTTTGTGCCTAAGACAGTAGGAGAAATAAATTGGAGCAGAAATGCCTCTACAGATTGGCCAGCTAGCTAATGAGCCTGGTCTTTCAGGCTACTCTGCTCTTCAAGGAAAAGGGAACCTTCTATCAGCTCCCCCCATCTCCACTTTGCCATGCATTGCATGCGGAGAGGCACTTACCCAGATCTAGGTGACAGGCCGTCTGCTCTGCGAATGCCTGTCCGCCTAGGTGCAGGCTGAGCTGGGTAGCTCTCTGCTCTCTGCTCTCTCACTGCAGCTTTCTGAGGAGCAGGTCTGTCTGGTTCCCTACTTGGTGAGTTAGTGAGGGTATATTCTCTGTGCTTAAATGCAATCTGGCTTTTGAGAGCTGGGTGGTGTTTCCAGCCCTTGGGTTCACCTCAGGTCAGAGCAATCTAACATGCACTAAAAGTACTGCTGGACAGCCCTTAATCACTTTATATTGTCTGGGCAGTGGTGGGTAAATTCATTATTTACAGGGGACGAAAGTATGCATCACTGGAGCTAGCACTAATGTTTTACCACACACGTTCAGGAGACTCAGATTAGGTGACTTCATGGTGAGAAGCTGGATTTCAAGGTGGAGGGATATGCACTTACCTTTCACTGGCCTTCCTGTCTCCTGGAGCAGGGTTTCTCTTTTCACCTGCACCTCCCGCTATCAAAAGAGAGAGCAGGATCATTAAGCTGCTTGGAAGATCATCAGTACCAGGCAGCGATGAAACTCCTGCTAAACAGCCCCTGCTTTTTGCCCTCTCATTTGGACTGTAAGGCAGACTTTCATCTTCTGCCTTGTCATTGCTTTAATCTTCATCAAAGGAGCAAATGCTACATGTAATGCTGCAACATGGTTGTTTGGGGTAGGGTGGGGGGTGGGTGGGTGCTTTTTTTGAAAAACAAACAAAAAAAACCCCTTCTCATCAACCCCAGGGACTGTGGAAAGGTAGAGAATGGGCTCCTGTAAAATTTGTGACTATCTTGAGGAAAGTTTCAGTGCCTGTCTTGAATGTCTTTTCACAGCTTCAGCTTGGAGTCTTTCAGTTCCATGTATTAACTTGAAGATTCTTGATTTAACAACGGCATGGCCTTTGAGGCGGGAGATGCTCTGGTTGTTTCCAAAGCTTGTTAGTATTCCTGTATTGCAGAGACCATGCCATCTAACGGTCTGCGTTCAAATCCAGCAAAGCTCAGACTGGGTTCTGAAACCCTTGGAGATGAACAGATTTTGCGCCCGACTGACTTCCCCTTTCCAGTGCGAAAGGACCTACATGTGGACAAGAAGCAGGTCTGCTACTGATAGCTCCTTTCTGGTGGGAAATAAGGCAGGAGTTGTCATTTCTATATAATAGGAGGGGAAGCTAAAGCTCAGGGAGTTTATTTCCAGAATCTGCCTCCTAGTCTGGAGCCTGGCCAGGAGGCCTGGCTGCCAGGCCAGTCTCTCCCAGAAGTGAAGATACCACCAGACCACAGAATAATTCAGATTTGAAGGGACGGATCCAACGCAAAGCCAGCTTCCAAATTAGATGAAGTTGCTTGGAGCCAGGCCCATTGCGAAGACAACTTATGACTTGGGTGATGCCAAGGCAAAGCCCCTCAATGAGGAAACCGTGGGTGGTAGCAAATTCTCTGTTCCTGCAGCAGATCTGCAATCCTAAAGCCAGCCAAGGATCCTCACGCTGTGCCCAGGTCAGCTGTTGACTCTCCAGCTGCTCTGATGCCCCAGAGGGCTGTTTGCCACGAGGGAGAGGAGCAGCTGGCTGCACTATGCGAAATGCCTGCGTTTTCCCAAGATACCCATTGTCTGTCTGCAGCACCAGCCTCCACCCTACTTGCTCACTCAGCCGTGGCTGATGTGTCTTTAATTAAAGAGGAGGAACAATTTGAGATTTCTTTTTTTTTTTTCTCAAATGTATTTCTTCTTTACATCAGAGTTTGCAGGACTCCCTCCCCTTAGTTTTGTTTTGTAGTTTTGCAGTGGGGCCTTCAGTTCATGGTGTGTCTGCTATAAAATAAGGAAGAAATAGGAAAGAATAGCTTGTTTTGGGCCAGGGAATTAAGATCCTGGGTCAGATGGCTGCTATGGTCATTAACATATTTACATTTTTGCTTAAGAGCCTGGTTGAGGATCAAGGGACTTAAGGGTGATTGTCATTGAAATGCGGAGGAAACCTTGCATGAAATTGCCGTTAGTATCCTATTGTTTGGGGGGGGGTGAGGGGGCACAAACGGCCTTCCTCATCCCTGCACCGATTGTGTTGCTCTTGTCTGCCACAAGAAGACGGGCAGAGGCAGAAGTAACTATGCTGTGAAGGAAGCCACTGTGTTGAGTTAGTTTTTGGGAGGCTTTGCCTGGTGAGCACTCCTGTGGGGCTGGGCTGGGGCTCAGTGCAGCCGTGCTGCGGTCTGTCTGTCCTCTGGGTGAGACAAAGGTGCTCGGCCGGGCTTGCAGGACAACTGGCCCTTTATGAGATCGTCATGGATACATACATGAAGCGTCTAACAAAGGTCAGTTGCCTCTTTTATAATTGATGGACCCAAGTGTTTTGAGTGTGCAGCCACATGTTGTTTTTGTCATGTGTGGAGCACATGTTCTACAGGACCAGTTTTACTCTTTGGTTTCTGTGGCTAGCTGTGATATCAGAAACAAGGTTTGAGGAAGTGAAGTGTTGGTGTGGATTCTGAGTGCTGTAACAACAGATGAGACTTTTATATGCTGAAAAACACTGTTCACACATAAATAAGAGAACTCCCTTACAGCTGGGGTTTACAGTAAAACATTCTGCTCCAGGTTGTGGAAGCAGTGATCTAGTCCTGCTCTGAGGCAGGCCTTTTTAGTTCTGCTATCAGTTGTTCATTGCTCATCTCTTACTCTTTCATGCTGTTCAGATCCACTGTTTTAATTTAAACCTATTTCTAATTAGTATCATTAACTTAGTGCCAAAACCAAAATTGGTACTGTGAAAGAGGAAAACAAGCTCCCTGGCCCATTTACAGTGCTGAAAATACTAGCTACCTTCTGCCACTGCCTTCATTTTGGTGGGACAAGCAGCAGCACAGTGCGCTGAAGGAGGAATGCTGGTGCCTATTGGTGCGAGAGGAAAGCATCCTTGAAGCAGAGGCTCATATGTAGCCACCAGACAGGCTTCATCTGTCTGTCCATTTGGAAAGCCAGCAGCCAGTAACAGGTATGAACAGTACAGTCTTGAGTGACAGGATTGTATCTGCTCCAGCACTAGTGAATCTGGAGTCATCGGTGTGTCCTTGTGGGCTGGTTTGAAGTTCTGAAGTGGTTGTGTAATTTTTGTGCTTGGTTACAATATGTTTCTTTTTGGAATGCTTTAAAGCAGAATGAAGTCTGGGAAAAGTGGTTTGTGATCTGAGCAGCTCTTTTGTGCCTCAGGAGCCTTTGTGCTTCAGCTCTGTATCTCTTCTGCCCTTTGAAGGAATAGCCATGTTCCCTGTGGCTGTGGCTGTTGGTCTTTCCTACAAACTCAAACAATGAGCACACAGCATGGGGAGAGTCCCACGCTTCAGTCACTGACCGTGGCCCTCAAAGCAGGGAGACATTTAAGCCTTCAAGGAGCAAGTGGTTTTGTCCTAGACAAGATAGGTTCTGTCATCTTAAATGTCAACGTATAGTTAAAGCGGTGCAGTTAAGTAAGATGTTGGTTAGGTCAAATGTTTTCAGGGAACAAGGATGAACACAGCAGTATCTATGGGATTGCAGGTGTTAGATCTGTTCACTGAATGACTCATCTCCCAGCTTCTGCAAATTCCCCTTCAGAAAGGTCATCTTGGGTATTATGCTAATCATACTTTATTTCCTGGGCACCTGTGCCTCTGGGGTTGGGCACTGCAAACTTAGGCTTGCTTGGGAGCCCCAGCAAGAGCCAAAAAACACTAGAGCTGAGCCTGAGTGCAGAAGCCCTGATTTTGGGGTTGGTTTTAGAATTTGATCTGTTAACCTACAGCATCAGAGTGGGCTGGAGTACGGGAGCTAAACTTCTCCAGGGATTAATATTAAGCCCTTGTTTAACAGTAAACAGCTGATGAAATCCACCTGTGGCTCTGAGTGCCAGCTGTCAGGAAGGTACATCCAGGCCACCTCGCAAGGACAAAGCAACACTTGGCATAGGGCGGGGGACAATGCCTAGTGCCAACTGTCCGCAGGTGACTTGGTTTGGTTTGTGTAATCCACTTGCCCCAACAGCTTCCTGACAGAGGGGCTGCTGCTTTGACAAAACAGCAAGGGGCTGTGATCTCCCGTGCTCAGGTGAGACAGCTCCTCAACAAAGCAGCCAGTGACAGTGGAGTCCCCAGGAGCAGCAGGACAAAGGTGCTCTGGAGGGAGATGGAGCCAGATCCTTGCATGTGAGCACTGTGTCCTCTAAACATGCTTGGGGCTGGTCTGTTTTATAGCTGCTCTGCTTGCTGCAGAGCCGTGCCAGCCCTGCCACTGGCAGGCTGCATTGTCTGCCACATCCTCCTCCTCACCTCCTCCTTGGCCAAGGCAGCCTTTACCCCGCTGTGTCTGATCACAGGCCCGGCGCCCGTTCAGCTTTTGTCCTCTGTTAGAAAAGAGTGAGGATTGTCAGGACCTTTCTGGCTCTGCCAAGGCCTTTTATGTTCCAAATGTTTCTGTGAAAAGACTCCCTCCTGACCACCCTGCCCCCTGACAGCCATTCAATCCAGCCAACAAGCTTGATATCATTATCTACAAAAGGAGGCCAGTGAGCGCCAGGGTCCTCACAGCCAAGTTTGGGAAATCAAATCTCCCAGCAACGGGGAGCTGGCAGAGCTGGGGCTGCACCACAGCTAGCATGGGCTGGGCTGGCAGCTTGCGTCCACGAGTTTTCAAGGCACAAAAGAAATGTGCTCGGCATGGTGCCAGGACTGGCTTTGTTGGGGCTGGGGCTGTGCCCGCCTGTGAGCTAGCAGCCCCTCACAGAGTGCCCTGGGGAGCTCAGCGTGGGCTAGAGGCTGCTGTAAGGAAGCAGTCATAAGTCTGAACAGCCTTGCAAAGCTGTGTTTTTTTGGTCAGTGGCGTTTTTTGGAGATCAATCACAGTCTGAGGGAAAACCGTTTTTGGTCAGAGTGGGATTCCCTCCAAATCTCATCTGGGACTTTCCTTCTAATGACTCTGGTGTACGTTCTGAAAATGGCATATGGCTGCCTTGTCACTTTTAATTTGACATAATGTTCGTCTGCTCTGCTCCCTGTCCAAAGGCTTTCTTTCCAATCCATGTTAAAATAGGGAGCTCTTTAGCAGTGAAAGCACTTACCATTTTGAAGGCTTATGTAGAGGTGATCTAGAAAAGTGACTGTCGGAAACACTGAGCACAGAAAGGGCTTGAGGATGGCATATTCCTGTGTTGCAATTGTGTTAGGAAATACAGGAGTAAAACTGTTTTCAGTATGTGTTATCTCTACAGATGGCATCTCTGGTTTGCTTGATAGTCCAGGTAGAGTGATATAAAAAATAGCCAAGAGAAATGATGATGCAGGGTTAAGGAAGGTGAAGGGAGCTGACTTAGCTGAAGTTTGGGTGGAGCCTGGACAGTGGTGTGCATGATGATGCCTGGATTCACTCTGCTCTGCAGCAGGGCACTTTGCAGACCCTGGGCAGTGAAAGGAAGCTGGAGACGGGATGACTGAAGGGCAATGTGTCATGAAAGCCTAGAGCAGCCCCTGGGGTCCCTGTGGTTGTGCAGCGGGTGATGAATGCATAGGAGGGCAGAGTTGTGTGTAACATGGAATGGTTAATTCTGGCTCTTTCCCCTCCTATCCCAGTTCGATCCTGACAACACCGGCTACATCAGCACTGAGAAGTTTCGCTCCCTTCTCCAGAGACACGGCTCGGAGCTGGACCCCCACAAGCTGGAGGTCTTGCTGGCATTGGCAGACAGCAACTCTGAGGGGAGGATCTGCTACCAGGACTTCGTCAACCTGGTGAGTGCTGTGGCTGGCAGGGCCTGTCAGTCCTTGGCTCTGCTACAAATATTGGCTGTTGAGGGACAGTCTCTCTCCCTCCCTATCAACACCAGCATTTGCTGTGTCCTTGCATCACATTCTGTATGGGCTTGCTGAAGCATTCAGTGGTGACTGAACTCTCAAGCCAAGAGTCAAGTTGCTGCTAATTTTTCTAGGGAAACAAATTTGCATGGGAAGAAACTGTGGGAGCTGTTTTAAGAGGAGCATGAAGTAATGACTGCTGCTAATTTAGAGGCTTTTACTCTCAGTATCAGTTGGTAGCTGTCATAAGGAGCCGTTTGTTTGCAAGCAGAGCTCTGTCAGTCTGGATGTCTCCTGTTTTATCTAGAAATTTCATCACTTCCAGACGAAAATATATAGATAACGTTGTGTTGACTTGCTGAGTAGAGTCATATTGCACTGCTGTAGGCATCAACAGAAACAGGGATAAAGTGTTTCTAGGTCATGTTCATTTTATCCCAGGTGAGATGTCTCTGACTGCGAGTAATGATCTGGATGCTTCTTTATACTAATGAGTCAGTTAGTGGAGGGATCTCTCCATTTCTTGTCAAGGCAGTTTGATGAGTCAACACAGATGTAGACATGTGTTGTTAGATGCCCAGGGTGGCCTAGAAATATTTGCAGGATAGGTATCTTGAATAGTGGCCATTCCAGGGGCTTTATCCTGTTCTTGCTCTATCATTCCACACCTGAGTCCCAGCAGATTGAGTGCAGCAGTAAGAGAAACCTAAGTGACAAAGTCAGTAAGTAATGAAAGTCAGCGACATCTCTAAGGTTTTGCTGGAAAGCTGGATGTGTTCTTGATGCAGAGTATAATCATTTGCATCTCTGTTGTATTCCTGCAGTCAACATGGGGATCTGATCCCTCCATTTGTCATGGTCACTCATCCATGTGTTCTTGGTTTAGAAAGAAAGTGTCTTCTATTTCTCCTGTCTTCACATTAACCAAAAAAGTATGGTAATGGCACAGCTGTCAAGGATCCAGGTCACAGCTTCAGTCAGACCGTGGGCGATGTGAAGGTGAAATTATTATGATGCAATGACATAGATCTGCTGTATTTAGCCCTTTGCATGTATTTAGGTACACAGAAAAACAGATGTAGCAACTATTAAATAGATCACAGTGGGTGTGAGGTTTTCCTCAGCTCCAACTTAATGAACGGTATGGCCAGTGGTACTCTGTGATCAGCTGTGTATTTATGGTAAGGCTGCTTGTTCTACAGTTTGGTGTATTCAAAGTACCATGCAAGCATTAACTGATTGAGCTGCACAACAGTTAGGTAGCACGAAGGGGTATCATCTAATTTCTTTTACAGAAATGATGACCTAGGGCCAGCCAGCACATTGGCAACAGGCTCAGGAATAGAACTGGACTTTTTCCTCTCTCCTTGCTCCACTGAGCTCAGGAGCAGAACAAGCTAATGAGAGGCAGGTGCAAGGTGAAAGGCTTGGACATTCTCCTCCTTTGGGAGTAGATCACACCAGCTCACACCCACCTGATGTGATATCTGCAAAATGGCAAATTTCCTTCACTACTGTTGAATGATTCCTGTAAAGAAGCCATTGATTTTTCTGTCATCAGTCTCTCTATCCTGATCTGCATTTTTTTGCGCTTTCTAATCAATAGGCAATGTAAATGCCAGAACGTTAAACTACTTAAAAGTGGCATCTGTCTTCTCACTCCTCCTCTAGTTGCTATTGATTTTCAACATCCAAACTTTTTAGGGCACCTTCTCTTTTCCCTAGTTTCCTCCTCCCAAACCTGCCTTTTGAACTTCCTGATGGAAAGAAACAGCACAGTTGACAAAGAATCACTGTGAAATTCGTTATTTCCTTCACTTTATAGCTGTCAGTCTTGGAAACCATGTGTGGTGGTGTTTAAGTGCATGCTTGTGCCTGGTAATCATCAGCTGTCTTTGCTTTTTGCTCAGGTTAATTTGTTTCAGTAGCTTAGCAAGAATTGATCTGCTCCCAAAAATGATGGTGCTGGATGTGGGAAAGGGAAAGGCTAACCTTTTACTAGATCTACAGAGGTTTTACAAGCATGGCTGTGTGTGTGGTTTTCCTTTTCCCCATCAGTATTCATAAACGAGTATTCTGACATGATCAGAGAATCTCATGGCCTCCCAAATGTGTCCAAGATACTGAAACTTTGAGCAAGAGATAAAATTGCATTGATGAAGCTGTGGCCACGCAAGAGGCCTTGAGGGGAGGAGCAGGGCTGGGTATCAAAGATGCAGTACAGTGAAGTTGTCAAAGCAGATGTGTGGAAGGAAGGAGACTCCTCTGTGTGTGTGTGTGTCACAAGCAGCTCATTTGGTTTGTTTCCGAGCATAGGGATGGAAGGAGCTGATGAGCTGCTTGCTCCAGCTACTATGAAAAACATTAACTCTATTCCAGCCAAACCAGTACAAGCATGTGCTTTTTCACAGAACGCAGCAGGAAGTAGGGTTTAACCCCTGGGCATCAAGAGAACTCTGTCTTCAATGGTCAATTCCTGGCATATGATACCCTCTCTGTTTTTTCTCTCAACTTTGCTAATGTTGATAAAAATCAAGCAGAAAGGGTCTTCTTTTTCAGCCTTGTTTAACCCTTGATCTTTGCTGGGTTCTCTGGAAGTGTGACAGAATGTGATGCTGCTTATTCTGCAAGGTGCTTGGATACTTACTAGAGTCTAATGCAGAGAGGTGCTATTAGTGACCGCAGAAGCAGCTGTAACTCCATGAAATTATTACTTCCAGAAGGCAATACAGACCATAAACCTCACAGAGCAATAGTGTTGACACTGTTTCCTCCAGGGCATTGTATGTCCCAGAGAGGGCTATAAAAAATGCTCGCACCCATACGCTCCAACATCATTACGATCACCAAGAACTCTGCCTGCTCTCTCACACACTGTGATCCCCAAGTAAAGAACTGCTATTGAGCAAAGCTTGTTACCCTCTGATGTCCAAAGGGTGTTATGAGCTTCTAGATGCACGAAAAATGTAATTCTAGGACTTCTCACCTTAATAAGGAGACCCACACAAAACATATGCCTGTTCTCAACTCTCAACTTGGCAAAGCAACTTAAACTTCTGAAACTGAAAGTTTTATGGGATGAGAATAGACCCTAGAAATCACTCCATAAATAATTTCAGTGATGAATAAATTCAGGGAAGCTGTAGATTCCTGGTATGATCTGCAGATGGAAAGGGCTGAAAAATATCAGATAGGCAACTCATTGGGAATTATATCTCCTCTGTATGTATGAGATTCATCTCATGTAGTTCTAAAACACAATGCTGCATTCATACCCATTTCTGTTTCTATGCTAGGGCTTGCAAGAGTGGTAGAAAGCAGTTTCAGGTGGGATTTTTTATCCTGTGTCTGAGACAGCGCAGAATAACAAAAGTGTTTCCTGTACAGGTGGAGAAGTGTTGTGAATTTCTGTTGCCTGGTTGCTTTTCCACATTGTGAAGAGAGATGCTAAAAATGCACAGTGAAAATTCCGGCTATGAACAGCATAGGCCACAGGAGGAGATAATGAACAAAGCTGTTTAACTAACTTTGCTACTTTTAGAGAGGAGACAAGCCAGGAGGTAATCATAGTTGAGATGTTATTTGCCAGGATCCTTGCTGAACAGCAGCTGCTGCTGGCAGTCCTGAACTACTTCGCATAATATCCCATGAACTGTAACAGGGCTAAAGAGCAGACCAGTAATGCCCTGGAGAGACTCAGTCTCTTATTCTCTGGCTAAACCTTCCTTGTATTATCTGCCTGAGAATGTGGATTATTGCTTTGGACAAGCTAGACTGTGGCTTTACCACCTCCTCACATTCTTGATGTGCTTCTCTTTGGACACGTGAGCAGAGGCAAGGGGGTACAATCAAGCTTCTGAGACATTACGTTGCTTGATGGAAGGGCAATATGGAGCCAGTTCAGGCTGTGGAGGTAGCTTATATTCTCTTGCTATGAAAATCAGGTAGGTAACTCCTAGCCTTGCTCTGGGCAAGGAAAAGTTTTACAGAACCTCATGTTTAATAAAGCAGCTTTTGCCAGAAAAGTAAATCACAGGTTATACTGGCACTGAAGCAAAATCCATTCTGCAGCCCAAGAAATTTCTCTGCCAGTGCAACTCTACAGATCACTTCTGAACCAAATGTGTGGTAAAAGCTGACCTCAGTGCATTCAGTGTGGTCCATATTGGTCCTGCCAGCATGGGGCAGGAGGACCTGAGGGGAAGGGAGGGTGGCTGCCCCCCATTCCAACACTGGCACTATCCTGGGAGGTGCCCCTAGTGCACACTGAAGGTCTCTCTGCCCCTGCTATGGATTTCACATTCAAAGGGCAGGATTGGAAGTCAGGTGGACCTAAGTTTCGTTCCTGGCTTTGCAGAAGACTCATTGTGAAACTTGTGGAAGCCTGTCTATGCCTCATGGGTCTGTTTCTCCAGCAGAGAGAAGGAGGTAAGAGTTGCATCTCTTTTGGGGTTCACAGTTTTGGTAAAGTCAATGGCAGTTCTCCAGTGGAAGAAGAGCCAGGTGCTGGGGAACCAGTTTTCTGATGAGCATTTTCTTGAGGAGTTGTGTCTTTTAGGAGAGCTGAGGACAGATGCTGCTCCCCGAAGGTAACGGTATTTCAGTATGTTTGGGAGGAATTAGTAAGCTCTGAGACAGACTTCATGTGACTTGGGAAAAACAAAACACTACTGCTTCCAACAGAAATGTTTAGCTGTAGCTTTGTAGTAACTTGAAGTTGATGCAGCATCTCAGTAGTGAACAAAATGTATTAGCTAATTAAATGCACAGCCTTTGTTTTCCTGATGAAGAGTTAACACCCACCTTGCTTTCTCTGGCCTTGCTGGCTTCTTAGGGACAGACTAATTCTACATCATTTTCACTGAACACCACGTGTTTTTTTAAGCAGTGTGTAACAATAATCGGGTCACCCTAATCCAAACTTTGCTGGCGCCAGCACACTTTACCCTCCAGAGAAATATTTCCTTTAGTTTTTGTGATTTCCTCTCTGGCTTTCTCAGTGTGCTGCCAGAGTGCAAATCCTGCCTCTTCAAGTAAAGGAACAAAACTGCAGATGCAGGCTAAGAAATCTGCAGCCTCTACTCTTCCTCCTCATGAGTGACTGATAAACAGATCTGTTGGCCATCAGAGAAGGTGAGAGGAAGGTATCTTTCCATTAGTTTCTTCATGTAAGAGTCTGGAACATGATTAGCTGTTGGTGGAAGGCTAACATTGTGCTATATGCTGTCGAGCTGGATGTTCGAAGTCATTATGTAAAAATATTGTTGGAGTCATAAAAGCAAGATAAAATATAGTGACTACTCAGAGTCTTATGGTCTGTCTATGCTTGTGGATGCTGTGGAAATACACAGGTTAAGACTCAGATGCTAGATCCTGTCCTGGGCAGGGTGATCTGTGTAGGTGTTTGAAGAGAGAGCAGGACTGGCTGATGTGATAAAATACTTTGGGACTGTGTCACAATCCAAAACGAAAAACAGAGTCCAAAATGGGTCCTTGTAATGTTTTAAGTGGGAAATGACCTGGTTCAATGGAGGCTTTGACTTGTGCTTTACAGCTTCATCTGTGTATGGGAACTTACTGTGTGGCTTATTCTGTAGAAAAAATATAGCAAAATAATGGATTTCCCCTCTAGTTTTAACACTTTTGTAGACTTGTAAGAGTCTGTAATGCTGTATAGAAACATACTTAAAGATGCACTCAATTTAAGAATGATTAAACTTAAGCATGTGCTTAAAACAAGCTGATGCCTTTGCACAGCCCTGAGTTGAAGCCCTGTGGGTGTAGAATTAGCATGCTTTGATTTAATGAAGTTGTGTTGGGAACTTTGCCTTCTGGACAACTTATTTGAAATTTGGTAAGGACAAAACCTCTAAAATGCCATTGGTGGTGTCATTAAATCGGGTTCACTTGAGGCTGTTTCAGCCTATCAACTGTAATAGGAAGTAGGTGGTGAGGTTTTTTAGCTCTTTTTCTTTAAAGAGCCAATGGAATTTAATGAGATTTTAAACTGACCTATGCAACTAGGAATTAGCAGCCATGTTCCATAGCAGGATGGCAGTTTTCTCTCTGGGCTCCACAGTACTTTGCTTTGTGAAAGGTACAGCACGTGGGCTGGTAGCCATTAAAATACATGTTGTCTTGGAGGCTGCCAGGCTCTTCCATCTGTGAGAATGTGGGTTTTTTTTCCTTTTGTTTTTGGTGTTTTTTCAGTCATATGTATTTTGCAATTGTTTTGCAGATTTCCTGCTGGCCACTTATGCCATAAAAGGGGCATTAAAGCACCTTCTCTGACTTAAGGGTTTTACTTTTGCAGAGGTATCAGAGAAAGCAAGCACACCCTCCGGATCAGTAGTTACCACAAGAAAAGTTCACATTGTCTGGGTCTGTGAAAGGACTTTCACCAAACTCTCCAACGTGTTGTTCTATCTTAACAGAGCAGAGGTGGGACATACCTCCAGCTGGGCACAGGATTTAGTAGGCAATAGTCAGCCATGTCAGAAGGACCAGTTCTGCAAGGTGATGAACCCTTCCTGCTGTTCCGTTAGCTCCCTATGCCCTCTTGCTCTAGCTCCAGCCTGTTTTTCCATTGCTTTCTAAGGTTTCAAAAGCTGCTTATGTTTTTCTTAAGACATTTTTCAATAATGCGTGGCTGGAAGCCATTTATTCTTATTAGCCACTTCAGTGATAAAAGCAAGGCTTCGTTGTGCTCCCTTGTGGGGACACTGTGTGTGCCCATAGATTTTTTTTTCATGGCCATCCTTTTTGCTTTGAAAGGTGAGTAACTCTTGCCTTTGCCCTTTCAGTGCTTGCAATGGTTACATTTTTACTTATGATACCTCCAACCTGGCTTGAACTGAAATGAGGGGAAACAGTGAAAGAAGAGCTGTAGCTAGGAGGAAGGGTAACTTTTTTGTAGAGAAAACATTGAATTTTATCTTTTGGCCTTGTGAGCGTGTATGTGACAGCACCAGGATGGCTCTGTTATCTTTGTGGAGGTGAGCTTTTAGGAAGTTACATACTGTATTCTTGTGGGGGGTGGGGGGTGGTAGGTGAGAGAGGCCCTTTAAACCATGGTTTGTTTGAGGGTTTTTTTAATGGTACTTAGAAGTACTTCATAGCACAGTCATAAAGTAGCTATAAATTCCACTTCCAGTGTCTTTGTGTGTCCTTTACTGAACCAGCTGACAGCCTGCATAGAACGCTTAGGTGAGCAAGGCTTTGCAGGAACTTTATATAATTCTTTATTACCCGAGTCACTGGGAAGGTAAGTGATAAAGCTTAAATCTCCAATTCTCAGGGGAATCCCAAGGCAAGACAATGAATATCCCCTCTTCCTGCTAAATCCTTGTTTACTTTCTAGGGAGCGTTTTAAGCTTAAAAGGCTATTACAGAATAACCCAGGACCTCAGTTCTAGTGATTTTGTCTGGCATTTGTCATTTTGTTCTCACTGTTGCTAATCTGGAAAGGTTTGTTGCAGGCCAAGCTCCAGGCTTTGTAGCTCAATTTCTTCCCCTGTGTGCTTCCAATTAGCTGTGCTTTTGAACCAGGTCAGATCCTCTGCCAAACATCAAGAGGACTCCCCTCTGGAGTCCTCTGGGACGTCCTTCAGCATCCAGTGGGACACCCCTTTAAGTCCTCCTTTTGTCCTTGATTCACTGTCTTGGCTGAAAGTATAGGATTCCTGAGCTTTCTTCCTGGCCTTTATTCAGAGGTATAATCATAAGTCTTTAATTTAAGAAATGTTTGAAAATGTCTTACTTCAGTATTTGATCTAATATTATGCTATTATGAATGAGGAGGAAACTTTCTCAAATGATAGATGAGAGTGGTCATGTGATTATGTACTTACCCATCTCTTACCTCTCAGTGTATTAAAGCCCTCACTGAGGTACAAAGTTCTTACTCCAGGGAGCATTTCCAAGAGCTGGATACCCTTCCTGACAAATGTGCCTCACACTACTTTCATGTTGTTTTCCTTCCCATTTTGGAGAGAACTGGTGATTTTTGATGTTCCAAGAGCCACGTGCATCTCCTGAGGGGGGAAAAAAGCCATCAGAGGGCCAGGTGAGTATCTTGAAATTTAATAACTGGGATGCAAGAGCTGCTTTTGGAGTGTGTTCAGCTTGTACATTGATCTGAGTCCATTAGATACTGGCTATACATAGCAGCAGCAGAGAGAACTTTCTTCCAAAGGAACTAGTCTAGCAAATAATTATTATGCTGATTAAAGTGGAACTTAGCATATAAGTTTCCATCCTGTACAATCATGTAGAGTTGAAACTTGAGAAGCACAATGTCAGGTTAAATGTTTTAATTGTGTATGTATCTAAAATACATGAGTGGTAAATGTTATAAAGATATCTTCAAAAATTTTTGCTTCAGAAAATTAAATATGGATGCATTTCAAGTTGTGGAATCCTTCCCAGCACCAACGAAAGATGGAACAGGTGCTGGGGTTTTGAAGTTTCAAACGTGCTGTGCTTTGACACAATGTTATTTGAACCACAATGTTAGTCTTGTCCTGCAAGCAGAGTTATTGCAATTAACCTTGAAATCTGAATGTGATTTACCTTTGCTAATGGAAGTGCTGGAAAGTCAAAGCCTGGCACATTTAATAGGAGTCCAGACAAAACCTTGAGCAGGGAATACTCGGTCTCTCCTGCCTTTAACTTTTCTTGAATCCCCACAGCAAACCACTGCTTTGTCAGAGCAAAGCAGGATGTTGATATTTGCTTTTTTTTCCATTTGATACTGTTTGGAAAAGGGCTACCAGGTTGGCTCAAAGAATGTGAACATCTGTGACAGATGAACTTGATGCTGAGCTATGCGTTTTGGGAGAAGCTGTCTTTACCCACATTAGCATTTTGTAAAAGTGCAGAGTGAGGGAAGGAAATAAATGTGAATGTTGAAAGCAAAATTGATTGGAGAGGCTGCATTTGTAAGTAAAGTGGGTTATAAAACTGGAGCTGACAGAGGCTTTTAAAAAGCTTGTGTTAACTTCTGATTTAGTGTTCTGTGTCTTGGAGGATCAGAGCTGGAGAGCTGAATGCATGGCCTGTCACAGTGTTGTATGTGTTTAAAAATAGCCGTAGACCAGCCTCAGAGATGCCAATACGTAACGGGCAGAAATCCATGTTTTTCAAAACCTCCTGAGTGAGGCTGAATAAAAACCATAAAAAGGGTGCTGTGCCCCACACAAGCTATGAAACTGGAGATGGGGAAATGCTACATGACTTGGCTATTGATTGTCTCAGGCAGCAACAGTAGTGCAGGTAGCCAAGAAACACAAAGAAATTGGTGTGCTGGTGGGAATGGACAGTTTCCATTGCAAGCTGCAGATTATCTGAGACCAGTCCTAGGTTGGCACACATGCTGAAAAAAGGCAGGGCTTTGTACCTTACCAAGGTTTGGCACTGTCCCACGCTAGACAGTAAGGACTCTTATCCTAAATTTTGACATTTTCAATGTTGAAGACAGGTTCATGTCTAAGTAGGAAAGAATTTTCCTTTCTGGCAGATGCATCAAACCCATCCTTTGAGCAGAGCTGTAGCTCTAAGCCTTGTTTTGTTTTGGTATGGTAATACCAAAGGGCAGAGGTGGCAGTGCATGGTTACCAGTCATGTCAGCTTGGCTGTTTTGCAAGGGAAATTTCTTTCTCTCTACACAGTAACTTTCTGCAGGCATGAAGGACTAAGGGAATGTGTTGTTCCCCACTGCTGCCTTCACTCTGCACATACTGTTTGCTTTACCCATCTGCCTGCAGCTTTAATATCATGCTCATTAAAGAAGACCCAGATCAATTGCATGAAGTGGGATAGGTTGCCCTTAGCTTCTGGAGCTGTAATAATGTGCAGGCCCACAATGGCTCCAGTGTTCTTTTGGCTGATGATTAAATACTTGGCTCATAAATACCAATATTATGTAATTCCAAAATCAAGTTAGCAAATTGTGACCATATGCAAGACTTTCTGTTTGGGAAGACGCGAGTCTTCCAGAGTTGGTGTGGGGAACAAAATAGGCTTCTCATCAAGAGTTGGTGAGAGCAGCAGTAGTGGCTTAATCCTCTGTCTCTCCTGATGCCCATCACCTCCTAGTTTGAGATTAACAGCATGATCCAAAGGCTGTGGAGTTGGGTGACTAGGCCCAGGACTGCTGTGTTTGCTTGAGCCCTGGCAGTCAGCTGTGCTGCCTCTTTGGAGATCATTTCCCCGTTGGTGTGATGGGCAATGACTGCAGGTGGGGACCAGCAGGAGGTCTTCTTACTGAGAGGCCTAATTTTAACAGGTGCTCAGTACATCCAACCATCCACATCTTGGTGGGTAGTGGTATGCTCCTAGCACTGTGTGTCCCTGCCCCACCTGGGGGTAAAACCATGCCAAAACTAAAGCATTTAGAGGGAACCTGGGCCTTCTTTCCATACCCTCTGCTCTGAAGGAGGCCTGACAAATATTTTGATGTCCCTGCCTGAGATGACAGGAGGTTTAGTTAGTGGAAAGAGCTCTGAAGAGTTACAGTTGTAATTACGGGTACCAAAAGCTTTTAATTTTCTGGGTAAATTGAAGTCTGGCTCCCATTGACACAGCACCTACTGCTGTTGGTGGATGCAGGGGATATTCCTTCCAAGGAATCTGCTGGTTTGTCACAATCTGGGAAGAAAACACTTGGTGCTGGATATCTCCATATGTTCTGCAAGACTGCAACAGTTCACAACATGCTGCATTTAATTTGCAGGCAGTTTTCTTGTCTTTTTGCTAAGAGCTGATGAAATTGAATACCCAGTAGATCCTTTTTCCTAAGACAGGATTCCAGCCACCTAAGAAGCTGAATTCAGAGGTAATTTCCACCTCTGAACACTTTGATCTCATGATCTGATATCTGAGTTAGCTATAAATGGTTTCTCAGGCATTTGCTTTTGTTTGTATTTACATACTCTGGAAACTCTTAATCCGTTTTTATGTTTTTCTGTGCATACCTCTCAGATTCTGGGGAGGTCTACCAAAAATCAACTAGGAGGAGGAGGAGGCTGTGCTTGCTACTTACAGGTGTGGTTGATGTGATAAATCCACACCTGTTGGTCAGAGAGGCTAACAATGGGCAATGCCTTCCACTATGTAGAAAGAATCTTCTGTGTGTTGAGGCATAGGATGTCTTTCTCCAGCAGTCACATGTGCTCCAGGAGAGCTATCAGCGTTTTGCTCAAAGGCTCCCCTTGCTCTTGTGATATCAACATTTACTGCTTTCCTATCATTACCAGTTTAAATAACTCTTGGCATTTTATCATCCAGGTGTGGCCAGAAACAACCAATATGGAACACCTTGTAAAAATAATGGGGTGTGAGAACAGGTAGTTGAGAGAACAAAGCTGTGACTGTTTTTCATCATTCCTTGGAGGAACTCACATTGTCATGAGTTTCCATTTTAGCCTCTATGTGGGGTGTGGAAGATCCTGTGGTTGATTTTTCTCTGTTGGAGGAGGAAGGCAGAGCTTTCTGCTGAACAGAAGGACTTGAAAGCAGTGCAGCCTAGTGATAAGAGAAATTGTGCAACTTAGATTCTTCTAACTCTAGTGTATGGCCTTGGGCAAATCACTTAGTGTTGTGAGGTCCAGCTTCCCACCTCCCCAGGAGAGCCAGACACTTTGTTCATCTGAGGTGCAGCTTCCACAGTGATGCTGCAATATCCCACTCTTAATAAAACTAAGACAACCTTTCCCTTCTGTTTTGTTTTTAGTCTGTTGAGGAACGCCTTCAGAAACATCATGCTGATGAATTTGCACTGCCCTGGGTGTTATTTGGGCTCTTTGGGCAGCATTAGCAGTAATGCAGAGCAGGCACTGGACTGGTGGGGCTGTGCTGAATTCGGGTGATTGAACTGAGCCAGATCCTTTTTGCAATGCTCAGCAATAACAGGCGGGTTCAGTGGTGCCTGCATTAGGATCCTCTGCCGAAAAAATGCAAGGAAATTTCTGTTATGAGCCTAGCACAGACATGAATGTCGGCAGCCTTTGGAGTTTCCTGCCCATCTCTTTCGCCCATCTCTGCAGCGATGAGGTGATCATCTTCTGAGGGTGGTCAGCACTTGATGCTGAACTACAATGATGGTTTTCTCTGACTCTGGAAACGATTGTATTTTCCACTGTTTTGTGGTAGGCAGGAAAATCACATGTATCACTAATTAGAATAAGCTTATCGGCAGCTTCAGTCAGCTGTCCAGTATCTTCATATGTAGCAGGCAAATTTATGGTTTCAGTCTGGATTTATTCTTGTCCACAAGAGGAGCAAAGCCAGAGAGGAGAGAACAGGATGAACTCTGTGAAGGAGAACATACAGTACATCTCTGACAGGCTGCTCTAAACAAGCCTGGAACAAAGTTTTCTTCTGTGGACAAAGTGAGGTCATTAGGTGGCTAAAGCTACCTTTTGAAACAGAGGTATGTCTGTCACCTACCAAAAAGCATCTCAGAAATGCTAAGGAAAGCCTTACACCAGTGGATGTTCCTCTATGAAAATACTGTCTTTCAATATAAGCAGGATTTCTTAATGCAGCAGAAGATCACCAATGATTTTTTTCCCCTCATCTTCCCTTGCTTTATCTAAAAGCTTGTGGATGATAGACTTGAGAAAACTGGAAGAAATTTTTTTTTTCTTCTTCTTTGCCTTTTCTGCTTCTTTTGCCAGAGGTGTTCTATTACAAATGTTTTATGAATGAGTGAATGAAAGAGACAGCAAAGGAGAAATACCAAGAAAGGAGAGAGAGATTTTAGGGTAGACCCGTTTCTTACTAAAACAACTCAAAAAGAATGGCAACAAATTTTTTGCCAGTTCTAAAAAACCTGAAATGGATCAATCGCCTGTCACTGTTGCTCATGTCAGTGAATTTCTGCATCAGAGAGACAGGCTGCAAAGGGAAGGCTAAGGAGGAATGGGCAGCTGCTGGGAGAATGGGTTGCAGTGCCATCACCTCAGATGGCCCCTTCGCTTTCCTCCAGTGATTAATAGGAGGTGGCTCCCTGCAGTGATTACTGTGTTTTAAGCAGCTTGGTCCAGCTTGGAACAATTACTCGGCTGCCTGGGCACTGAGCGCACAAGCTCTGGGCTTTGCTGTCTTTGGGATATCAGCCGAAACCAGTGTGATCCAACACAACTGGAAGCCAACACTGTTGACTGTCATCTCTTACTTGGTTCCGGGAGACTGAAGATGCCGGTGGTTTCTGAGATCAGTTAGCGGTTCCTTCAGAGGAAGGACCAGGCTGTCACTTTTGCTTTGCTGCCTTTTACTGTAAAATGCCCCCCCTGCAGCGGTCTTTATGCATAGTTAGCCTTTTATGCCTTCCTGCCAAAGATTCAGTCAGTACAGACAGTGACTCTAATGCAGTAAGTTTGTTTGACATCAGGGCTAATGAGCAATTATCCAAATCTTGGAGCAAGCTCTTTCAGACCTGGTTGTTTGGGGTTTTTTCTGCTTGCTTTTTTTTTTTTTTTGGTTGTTTTTTTTTTTCCCCAAGCAGGCTTAGTGTAAAATTCCATCTGCCTAATTTACAAGTGCAATTGCTTTAATTATGCATCCAAATTGAGAAAGTGTATGTTCAAAAAGATAGACAGCTAATTCTATGCATGTCAGATGGTAATGTATATACACATTATCTGTATCCTCCAAAGCCTGCACTATCTCAAAACCTGCCCCCTCTGAGGATAGCTGTTTTAAAAGAAATTATCTTCTCTCGTAAGTTTACAGCAGCTAAGAACAGCCTGTACACCGGTTTTGTTTGTTGTTTTGTTGCTGTTCCTCATGCAGTTTTGTTTTACATAAAAGGATATTTTCTTTGCCCTGAGCCAGCTCCTGCCAACAAGGATCAGAACACAAGGGTTAGATGCTGTTAATATACCTGCTGCTACATCGAAGAAATTTTCTGCCCCACGAGCTGGCAGGTGCAAGGAAGTGTGACAAAGCAGGAGCGGAGGGAAGGACGACATGGGAATGTGGATCGTGATAACCAGTGAGGAAGACAGTGGATGGAAGGCTGGAGAATGGGCCAGAGGGCTCAGCCAGGTGCATCAGCCACCTCTGCTGTGCCTTGCCAGAGCTCTGCCCTGACCTCGTTTATGGGCATCATCATAGCAGACTGTGGTACTGGTTTTCCTTGCACCCCACGTAGGTCACCCTGTGATCATTCTGAGACTTGGTTCCTAAAGCTCCAGCCTGGTGGTGGTTCTCCTGCCTGCCCGGATCTGGTGCTGCCAGACTGGCACTAATCTTCCTGGATGGTTGTGCCAGACCTTGCTTTGTCCTCATGGTTTCTTCCTTTTCTTTTTACCCAGATGAGCAACAAAAGGTCAAATAGTTTCCGCCAAGCCATCCTTCAGGGGAACAGGAGGCTGTGCAGCAAGGCGCTGCTGGAGGAAACGGGGCTGAGCCTTTCGCAGAGGCTGATCCGGCACGTCGCCTATGAAACCCTGCCACGAGAGATAGACCGCAAGTGGTACTACGACAGCTATACCTGCTGCCCTCCGCCCTGGTTCATGATTACCATCACTATTGTAGAGGCAAGTACCTTATCCTCTCTCTGGGAACCCACCTTACCCTGCCAAAGGCTTTGTTGGGACGTGAACGAGGGCTAGAGTGGGACTCCTTTAGACCCAAACAAGGACAAGCATGAAGCTGATAATGATTTTGGCTTACCTGTATGTCTGTGTGTAAGTGGAGACTGTGATCCTGTCTGTCTCCAAGCATGGTTATTAGTCATTGATACAATTTGTAGATGAAACTACAGAATTTGGAAAACTAGCAAAACTTTTTGAGGAGTGAAAATCTGGACAGGTCTAGGGAAACGGGTAATTCAAGTAATGGAATTAGAAGAAAAATTCATATATGGTTACCTCTGTTCTGTGAGTGGAGAGAAAAAGGACGGAAAAGGTTAAATATTCTGACCTGTTCATCTGTTGCCCAAATGAGATCTTTGCACAGTTGCTGAGTAATGTGCTCAAATAAGCACAGAGAAGGATATGATATGGTACTTACTATCAGTAGGGTGCTGAGTTCCTCTGACTCAGTGGCTGATCTGTTACAGAAAGCTGCATATAGACTTATACCAATGTGTTGCAGGTTCCTCAAAACAGGGAGCTTTAATGCTATGTGAAGCTGTCAAATGGAAGAAAAATTATTGTACATTTGACTCTTTTTTTCTCCATGACTTTGAGCTACAAAGTGCTTTTCAGTGAGGGAAAGCATTGCTAACCAAGGACTCTCCCTGCTCTTCTAGGTTGCCTTTTTTCTTTACAACGGAGTGGTATTAGACAGGTTTGTGCTGCAAGTCAGCCACCCCTTATACCTGAAGAACACATTGCTTTACCATCCTCAGCTCCGTGCTCAGGCTTGGAGGTACCTAACCTACATATTCATGCATGCAGGGTGAGTACTTACAAGCTGCGGAGATTCCCCCCAATTAAGGTTCCCCAGAGAGAAGGAGGAGGATGAAGTGACAGATTTAGCTCAGAAGTAAGCTTTTAAAAATCAATTCTAAATTGCTTGTAAGAATCTGAAGATGTTGTGGAGTTCTGGTCAGTGAGGGGGAAACCTTCGCAGCTCTCTGAAGGGAGGAGGCAACATAAGGATCTTAAAAGACGCTGCTCTTCTCCCCAGCAGTATTGGGACCACACTTTCTTCTTATTGTGCACTTCCCAGTGTGTGCTTCCTAAAACTCACTGTATCAAAGCTCAATGCTCCTCTAGAGGAGCTGTGCAAGTGGTAGAACAAGTCTGCAAAGATGCTAGACTGGTATTTAGAAGCTACATGGTGTATTCTTGCTAGACTTCCTAGTTGAGGTTGGAAAAGTCAATTAAATTCCCTGTGCCTATGGTATGTCATCACTTAGTAACGTTGTCCCTTCTGTAGGGACTGAGATAATGCCTAGAAGCCTGAGTCAAGATTGAACTCCCATTTTGTACACATTGTACAAACACCAGTGTTCCTGAAGAGTTGAATATCTCGACTGACCAGATGGACAGAGAATGGTCCATCTAATGCAAAATGCAAAATGAAGGTGCACAGTAAAATGAATCCTCCTTCATCCCATGGGAGGTATGTAGCAGACTTGGGAAGAGAATACAAGGCGTGGGGATTCTAACTCAGTGCTGCTTAACTGTACTAGTCCCCCCAAGACTCAAAGAGACTTAATTGTGTGATGTTTGTGATGCCATGGTGATGAGTGAGTGTCACAAGAAAGTTCATCCCTGTACAAAGCACTCTACCCCCTCTGAGTAGTTTCTCAGATCATTATCTTCACACATTCCTGGCAGATAATTGCAATTTTCTTTAATTCTGTCATTGAAAAATCACAGCAACCAGCTTTTTAGCAGTAGTTTATAGTTTGAAACTGGATAAAGACCCTTTGTCTTAAATAGAAAGCCTATATTACCATCAGGCAATGTTCTATGAAAGGCCAAAAAAATCAAGTTGATCTTTTCCTTTTTCCACATCTCTGATGGAAGATACACTGACGTCTCTTCTCTGCCGTGGAATAAGTTGGCGTGTGATTGCCCCTAAGCACAAGATGTGCCCCAGATATCTGGATAAAAACTGTGGGAAGAACAGACTCCACCCAAGGGGAGAGTAGGAAAAGATTTATAGATGAAACTGCTGAACATGGCAGCATCTGTACTCTGTGCTAAATCCTTCCAAAAAGTTCATTGTATATAGGTTTCAATCTGCAAATGGAGACTATTGGGCTTAGATGTGAAGCTAGTTACGTAAAATGAGAACTGGAAATTTCCATCACTGAGGACATGGGGGAAACTGGGCTTGTAAAAGGAACAAACACTTGATTTTGACTGTTAGCTAATTTTTATGTGGGTTTTTCTTCTGATGGTGGTGGTGTTCTACTTATCACTTACGTAACCACAGATTGCTTTGGGATACATTTGAAGAAAAGCACCTGCACAAGGACAATTTTTGCAGCCTTTAAATATCTTCCTGTATCACCTGTGACATGCTTTCCTAACCTGTGCAAGGTCACCCTTTCCTGTAGCAGGCAGTACTCTGGCATTCTTCACACTTGCTGGCTGAAAAATATCTCAGGTTTATTTCACATCCGCAGCTGGCTCAGAGGGATGAACAGTGGGGAAGGTGGTGTGCAGGAGACTCATCATTTTTGTGATGGATTCCAGGTTCTTTAGCTACATAGCCTTCAAAACAATGGAGAGTCCCGCTGGAGCAATAAACCCCATGATTTATCTGAAGTATCTGGAGTTTGGCTAAATGTTTCTTTATTGCTAACTTCTGAGTGTTAAGCTCTTTTCATATCAGGAGAACAGATAAATCTTGGAAAGGTAATAAGGTTTGTTAGTGGAAGCCCATCATTCTCCTCTCATTTTCAAATGAGAGGCCAACACAATGCCATGGGATCTATTGTTATCCTGCTTCCAGCTGAGACTTTAAAATGGTAATGTGGACTGCTCCTTAATTTAGTGCGCTCAGTCGGTTTTTTTGAAGAGCAAGTGACAGCCGGAAGGTGTCCAAGAAGACAGCAGTTGCTAAGGCTTGGCTGGCTGTGCCTCTAGAAAGATTCCAAAAATGCATGGAGTGTGTGTTGGTCCTGATGGAGGAAGCTTTGTCAAGGGCTGAAAAGGCAGGCAAAGTTGTAAATTCTGCCCTTCTGCTTTCACGGAAAGCAGACGTTAATTATTTGGGGCCCACGCATTTGCAACACTGCCATAACTAATGACTTGCATTGACGCTCAGTCCCATTTGTTGGGTCTCGGGGAAGGAGAAAGTCTTTAATAAATCAATGAAATTGTCATTTCAAGAATGACGCATTCAGCACTGGCAAAGGCTAATTGTATTTTATGGGTGCTTATTGACTGTGGAGCCTTCAAAGCTCTTAGCGTGATGGGGAGGAGAAGTGAATGGGATTGCTCCTGGAAAGTCTTTTTAAGAACAGCTGTGAATCAGAGCAGTCACTTTAGAGTCTAGGATAAACTTTGCTGAGCTCTTACAAAAGCTTCCTTTGAAAAATAAGACCCAGTGCTTTGTGTGAAAATGTCAGGTGCCGCCTCGTGACGTTGACTGTGTGCCAGCCAAAGCTGCTTTCCTCCCCTCTGTAAAAGGGCACTTGGAAGCTTTGACTCTTCTGTGATCTCGGTTTGACCATTGCTGGTTGTTCCAAAGTTCTGTGAACGTGCGGGATCAGAACAAGTACAAAAATATGCCCATGTCCAGTGGCTTCAAAAGTCTTGAGCAAGGTAATAAAATAACGCTCAAGTTACATGCAGTGGTTTCCCATGATGACAAATTGCATGCTGAGCGTCTCATACAGGAGAGAAATTTATCCTTGGAGAGAAATTCAGTGGAAACAAACCTATTAAGATATCTGGAAAGGACTGTTTCCTGCAGTATCATTTCTAGCAGTTTTTTCTGGTCCAACTTTAAATTCTTATTTGTGAGACTGTTCTGTCATTACTGCATCTCACCATCAGTGTTTTTCTCTGATGTATATGGGAAATTGCTATGGTAACACAAAGACCAAAACAGGGAAAATGCATATAAACCAAAGATTGGTAGTGTCTGTCTGCAAGCAATCCTTTTTCTGTAAAATAGGATGTAGATTTTCAGTGCATTAGCTGCTTTCCCCCAAAAGATGCTAGCCTTCTGTGTTAAGGGTACTGCTGTGCGGTTTAGGTCCACCTGCTTTTCAAGCAGACTCAGGCGCTCTTCATGCACAAAACAGTGTACCCCTGGGTGCGGTGTGAAGTTGCCATTCAGCAAGGTCACAGCCCTGTGACCCCAGGGTAAATGTCAGACACTAGCACAGTTCAGGGGCCTGGCGCTGTTGTTACCTCACTGGAAGATCCTGCAGATGGCAAAGGCACGAGTAAATATTTGTATAAAGCTTTGAAAAGTGGTGAGACGGTTTTGTTAAGTACTGTTGATTAGAGCAACAAAGAACTGAGTTTGAAACTATTGATTGAGCGTAGGAGAAAACTGCTGCAGCGGAGTCTTTATCAAATGTGTACATCTTGGCTGTCCCACTCTCCGCCTCTAGGTTGGAAGTGGTCCTGCACAATGTGAACAGCAAGATTTTCTACAAGTCTAATCTCAGCCCAGCTTTTCCCATCGTGTTCAGGAGTTTTGCTGTTGACTGATGGGAACAAGGGTCAGTGAATAAAGAGCTTCAGTGAATGCACCTTGTGTCTCACTAGGCACCTAATCAGAGATAAAAATGCCCTCTGCTTCCCATTCTGACCATGATCAGCTGCCTGGAGGAAAAGGACCTGGGGGTGCTGGTTGATGGCCAGCTGAACGTGGGCCAGCAGTGTGCCCAGGTGGCCAAGAAGGCCAGTAGCATCCTGGCTTGTATCTGAAACAGCGTGGCCAGCAGGACCAGGGCAGCGATCATCCCTCTGTACTTGGCACTGGTGAGGCTGCATCTCAAATCCTGTGTTCAGTTTTGGGTCCCTTGCTAGAAGAAAGATGTTGAGGTGCTGGAGCGTGTTCAGAGAAAGGCCAGCAAAGCTGGGGAAGGGTCTGGAGCACAAGTCTTCTGAGGAACGGCTGAGGGAACTGGGGGCGTTTAGCCTGGAGAAAAGGAGGCTCAGGGGGTACCTCATTATTGCTCTCTTCAACTACCTGAAAGGAGGCTGTAGACAGGTGGGGGTCGGTCACTTCTCCCAGATAACAAGCAACAGGACAAGAAGAAATGCCTCAAGTTGCACTAGGGAGGTTTAGATTGGATATTAAGAAAAATTTCTTCATGGAAAGGGTGGTGAAGCATTGGAACAGGCTGCCCAGGGAGATGGTGGAATTCACTACCCTGGAGGTATTTAAAATGCACGTAGATGTGGTGCTTAGGGACATGGTTCAGTGGTGGCCTTGGGAGTGCTGTTATTATGGTGGGACTTGATCTCAAAAGTCTTTTCCAACCTATGTGATTCTCTGATTCTATGATCATATTGGAGTAGGCATAGTGTAAAGGGTGAGGGTCAGATAGCACAAACAGTGAAGTGGCATTACGTGTCACAAGGAAACGGCAGCTCTCTTGGGACAGCTAGGCTTACCGTGCTCTTGATTTAATATCCTCTCCCCATCATGGCAGTGTAATATGTGCAGGGAAAGGCTGTTTCATTAGGAGGGGAGAGGAAAGAGGCAGGTCAAGTTCTAGCTTCTATTCCAGGCTCTGCTGCCATCTTGCTGCTTTTTTGGACAAGTCATTTAACTTCAAACAAACAAACAGAGAAAAAAAAAAAAAGAAGAAAAAAGAAAAAAAAAAGTTTCACTAAGAACCAAACATGCTATGTGGTCTTTGGCTGAAGGGACCTGGGTGATATGAAAAAGATAATGAAAAAGCAGCAAGGAGGGAAGAAACATCACAGCTCTCAGTCTGATTTTTTCAGGAACCATTGTTCCTGAACCCAGTGTTACAATCTACTTTTACGAAGCAGGTGCCGCTTGATTTCCTTTCCAAGATATCTCTCTCTCAAGCATAGAAAAGGGAGACAAAGAGTTAGAAAAGAGGACAACTGTTGTTTTTCCTTGCCGCAGGATAGAACACCTTGGACTCAATGTTGTCCTTCAGCTCTTGGTTGGGATTCCCCTGGAAATGGTGCATGGAGCTGCGAGGATCAGCTTTGTGTACGTTGCTGGAGTTGTGGCAGGTAGGTGATGCCTTTGGATGCCCCAGATGGAGAAGCATCTGAAAATGGTCTGTTGCTGACTTGTGTAGGAGAAATGTTTTGTGATATTTGGGTGTAGGAGAAGAGCAGTCACTGATCTGTGTGTTGAAATTCTTTTGGAGGCTAGAAGTGGGAAATATGCTACAGCTTGACATTTTTAACTAGCCATGGGCTCTGTGTTTTGGAGACCTGCTAAAAAAGCACCAAGAACCTGTTACTTTAAAATAGCCTTTCTTTAGATGGTCTTTCTGAATGTGGAGGTCATGCTGTTCCTTTCCTATTGTGTCTCACAGAGACTTAGAGGAAAGGTGGCATCACAGGCATCCCTGCACGAAGAGTGTTGGGGATTTTTTTTCCCCAGGTCCTGTGCCAGTTCTTACTGCATTTGTCCTGTGCTGTCTGCTTTCAACAGCCTGAGTAAGCAAGAAGTACTTGGTTGTAAGTTGTGAACAGTGCACAGAAAAATCTGGAAATTAATTTAATCATAAAGTCATGGGGTTTGGTTGATTTTTAGTTTATGCTGTATTGCTTTTATTTATGTTTGGCATTTCCAGCAGTTTGGAGGTGATGGAAGTTAGCTGACAATAGATCAACATCTAATTAAAACAGGAGGAGAGTGTGAGAACAGCTAAGAGCTTCACAGTGGAACTCAGACAATGACTGACTGTCTTAGATCAAGATTTGTGGTAGTGGATTTTTTTCCCAGCTACATAATTTTATTTTTTCTGTAATGAGCAGCAAAAGCTTTTGTAAAATGGGTGCTAATAAATCCTACGTTCCGGGAGAGAGGCTGTGGAAAGAATAATGGGACTAGGACACAGGACTAGGCACGGTACAAACATCACGCTATTTAATGCAGAGAAGGGAGTTAGCAGACAAGCTCCACTGTCCCTTGCCTGTTATTTTAATAAACACTAACTAAAGAGGTCCCCAGTCTGCAACTTTCCAAACATAAGTTTTTCTGCGTAGATCCATCTACCGAACCCTAGGGCTTCATTTATATATGTGTAAATACACACAGCAGCACATCTGTGCCAGGTAAGCGAAGCAAGTGACCGTTGAATCTGCTGCAGTTGAGCCTAGGCAAGCACTGCAGGTTGCTGGCTGCCTCACAGTCCTGTGGCCATGGCCTTGCCGGCAGGGTCTGCAGGGCCAGAGGCAGGTTTTACTGGGTGTTGGGCTGGGCTGAATGCCAGAGCTCTGGAGGCTTGTAGCCAGCGCCTGAGTGAGGCTTACTAGCCCACCTAACACTATTGGTTCATTTTTGCTACACAGATGATCCCATTTTTTTCTCAGAGAAGCTGCCAAATCCTCATAGGCTTGCCTTTCACACTTTACGACATATAAATTGTGGAAGACAGTGCCAAATGGAAAGGGAAAACTTCCCTTCTTAATGCAGGATGGAACTACAAATGTGATCAGACAGCCCCACACAGAAAAGCATCCCATGATACCTTTACCTGTTTGAATTGTTAGCCAATTATTAAGCATACTTTATTCTTTGACATGTGCCAGGAGAGAGAGGAAGAGGCATACTTATGTTGAGGATCTGGCAATATAAAGATAACACAGCTCCTAAATCAGGAATAAACAGTAAAACGTAGACACGGGCTGCAATGGCCACTCCCTATTTTTATGAAGTTTTTTTCTTCATTTGTCTGGCTTTACTAAGAAAGCATGTTGAGGCCGAGATTGAAAGACTCTGTGCAGTGTCTGGGGACTTAACTGCAAGTGCTCATTGCTTCTTTCTTAACTTCTCATTAACTTTTTCCGTAATGGCAGCGTTTAAGGTCTGAGAAGTCTCAGGGCCATACAGTGAAGGAGGGAGCTGCCAGCAGAGCTGGCTGGTGGAACCTTGCACTTTCTTGACCAGAAGCTGAGCAATTAGCAAAGAAGTTTGTTACATTCTGCATTACTGAGGTCGCTCTCAAGATTTGCCATGGGTCTTTTTCCAATTCACACTGGTCACAAAGATTGTCATTATCCCTGCCTTGTGACACCAAGTCTGCCTTTGTCTCTCTCTTAAATTCCTCCTAAAGTTTGCAATGAAAGAAGCTTTGAGAAGATCCAAGCCTCCATCTGGGATAAGGAGAAGCAGTGTCTGTTTGGATGTATTGTTATTAGTGGTGCTTTTATGTGATTGACCTGTCATTTTGCTATCTTGTGTTTACTGCCTCCATCCAGGTTATTTTTAGCTAGTATTACTTGGAAGTTTTATAACAGGCTGTGCTTTGATCGGAGGCCTGTGCTAAGTTACAAGTCCCCAGTTCCTTCTCAATGTGCAAATATTTGTCTTGCCAGCATGGGAGCTACTTCCATTTTATCTTCAGGTGAGGAACAAGACACAGACATTTGTCTCCTGCTTCCTTGTTATTTTAATCAGGGTGTAAGTGCCTTTTTGCAGCATAGGTTTGAGGATACATTGCTGCCTTGCTTGGCTGCTTTTAAAGTTAGGTGCAGAAGAATCGATCAGTCTCTGTCTTGGCAGTTCTACAGGACTGAGTTAGCTTCACAAATCAATACCCCCCACCCCTGGCCCCGGCTTCCCTTTGTATATTACTGACCTGCAGCAATTAGCACAAAACAGGCAGTAGCAGGGAAGTAGGGTAGGAAAGAGGGTGTTTATTTGGCTGGCAATTGTCACAAACCCTTGTTCTCTCTCCCAGGGTCCTTGGCAGTGTCAGTAGCTGATATGACTGCACCTGTGGTGGGCTCCTCTGGAGGCGTGTATGCTCTTGTCTCAGCTCACTTGGCCAATATAGTCATGGTGAGTACCCAGAGTCTAACCTCTTTGGAAATGAGCCAGGTCTGGTGGCCCAACGGGATTGGAAATAGGGCCCGGCTCAACTGTTGGCCATTCAGAGTTTGCCCCAGTTGAGTCTCGTCTCAGTGGTGCGGTCCTGGAATGGAAATGTGACACTGCAGTTGGTGGCTTGGTACCCTGATGAGTGGCAAGCCAAAGATGCTGGTAATCCAAGATTTATCAGTACTCTGTGCTATCAGCTCTCCTTGCACAGGCTGACAAATGTTTGGAAAACAAGGAGCTGACTGGCTTGGCAGAAGTTGCAGAGTGTTTCTGTCTGTCTGTGCTATGTAATGTTAGTGGGTACCTAAGGAAATTTAGTATTTTGTGCATTTGTGTGCAGAATATTCCTTATCACCATTTGTAAAACCCAGACTGAAGCTGAGCCCTGGGCATACCAGTGATGATCTTTTTGCCTTTTCACCTAATGAAGTACTTTAGGAAGGTCAGTCAGTAAATACCAGCATTGTCATTCCTCTAAGACCTGGAAACGGGAGCTCATCCAAGGTCCTCAGCTAGGTGGTGGCAAAGCCCCGCATATCTGCCTATGTGACTGCTAAGCTGGCAAAAATGGCTTTGCTGAGCGAGGTGGTACGGGGTTGCATGTCCGTCCTGTACCAGCAATATCAGAGCAGAGTAACCATAAAAATGATGGTAATGTGTCCTCCCCTGGGTATGAGTGGGAAGATAATGCAGGTCAGCTGCAGTAGAGACAGAAGGTCTGTTAAATGGGTGCTGGGAAACCTACGTGTGTGGTTTCCAGCCTAAAAGAAAACCTTTTATTTACGCTTGTATGCAGTGAAGTCAGCGGGCTGCGACATGGTGCTGCTCCAGGCAGCCTTTATAGCAGGTGGAAGCAGGGAAAGCGAGTGATTTCCTGAGCAGAATAGGTCTCCTTTGCTGTCTTCAAGCTTTTTGGAGCATGAATGAGCTGGGGGCTGTTGTCTAAGTTAAGACAGTTGAATGGCTGGCAGAGAGATAGGGAATAAAGGGGCTACCTCTATACCACAGGGTGTATGTGGTATATATAGGTGTATATATGGGAAAATGCCTCCCTGTATACAGTCACTTTCAGTATGATTTGTGTTCCCTGCCGTTGGGCCAACAGAAGCAGGAGAGAGTTTCCTCTGTCTTGCAGGGTGGTAATGCAGACACAGGGTTTCTTCACACAGGGATTCACAGGGTCAGAGGGGGACACTGGAGGAAATTTTGGTTTGCTTTAGAAAAGGAAGAGGCTCTGGCAGATGTGTGTGGAGTGTCTTCATCAGTTACCCTCCCAGACTTCTTAAAACATTTTACTACTCATTGCTCTTAGCATCTATATTTCTCCAATATCTGCTGTCTCTCTTCTTGTCTGAAATTACTACCTTTTCCATTCTGGTGGAGGTTTTTTCCTTTTCTTTCCCTCTCTTCTCTCTCTGCTCAATTAGTATCTAGATGTGATGCTTCCACATGCTGAAAGACATGTTGGCTGTTTGCTGGTAAAGCACAGAGTCTTGCACAGCTGCTTTGAATGTGCTGGGAAGAGGAGGGACTGTTGTGGGGAGGGTCCAGAGGAAGTGAAAACATTCCTGCTTGTACAAATAAATACTATTGGAAATAAATACATAAAATAACCAACAGGGGGAAGCAATAAAGCACATCACCCTAAGGAAAAGCGTGAGGGGAGGAATTCAAAACAGCTACATAGAAATTAAAACTGAAGGAAGCAGCACAGTATTAATCAAGTTCAGAGCCTTCTGACTGGGTTAGGTGTCTCTGTGGAGAGAGAAAATGAGTTGCTTATTGTGTAGAGATTGCATTTTTGCAGTCACAGAAGGGATTTACAGACAGATCCCACATATAACTTGAGTATATGTAATATGTATTGCAGAATATTTCTTCAGCAGGCTGGAAAGATACTGGGTGCCATTAAAGATAGGTTGAAGAGTTTACAAGCATTTTTTTATTACTTCAGTGTGATGAACAGGGAGTTCTTCACAAGACACTTGGCTAGCTTGGTATCTTATACTGCTTTCAACAGGCAAAATTTCATTTAGTCACCTAATAATAATGTTGTCATACATCTGAGTTCCCCAGAACATGATCTCTTTTTCTGCTTGGAAATTTTGTGCAAGTGGAAAAGGAGGAATTTAAACATTTCTCCCAGGATTTCTGACTATCATTCAGAGATTCTTATTCCACTATATGGATTAATGACCAAGCCTGAAGACAGAGGAGTCCAAATCCAGGCTTTCTTACGCACTGTTTCCTTGGTATGCTTTTATTGAGATCTTTATTATCTGTGTGTGCTCTGCCAAGCAGTTCTGAGTTGCAGAATTTCAGGGAGCCCAAGGTAACAGGCAGTAGTGCTGGAAAAGCACAGTAGGGCTTGAATGCACTGAAAAATTGCCTGACAGGTGACAGTGTTTGGCCTCCAAGTGAACCATGATGAGCTCTGTGATGTTAACCAGAATGCTGCTTGTGTTGAATGCTAGGTACTAGTTAAGATACTTCTGTTTGATGTGGCCTAATACAACAGGGTTTTGCAGGGTAGGTAAATTCACATATTTTCAGAAGTCAGAATTTGAGGTGAAACATCATACTAACATGTTACAAATTAGTCTATCTGAAGAACGGAGGATGGCAAGGCCAGCCAAGGACCACACCACACCAGCTGGGGCTCAGGCAAGGAAAGTCAGTAAGACTGCCAGGCAAGTCTGTAACTTGAACATGTCTGCAATATGTCCTTTATGGTTATGTCCTCTGGGATTGACAGATCTGGGTTTGGTGTGGTGAGTGGAGCGTTCGCAGCCAGGTGGCAAAGGCAACGAAAGGGGCTTGTTGCAAGGAATGGTTGTCCTTGATGCTCTTCCAGCATAGACCTGAATCTAAAATCCCTCCAGGTTTGCATGCAGCATCACTTTGTTTTTCTTGTCTCTTTTTCCAGAACTGGTCAGGAATGAAGTGCCAATTCAAACTGCTGCGCATGGCTGTTGCCTTGATCTGTAGTAAGTATGATGCACACACAATCCTGTTTTGTTTGTCCTTTTCATAAGAGTTTGTGCTGATTCAGAGAGTTTTGACTTTGCAGCAGGTTTGGTAGGAACTTGCAGCTGGACCTTCTGGCAGCAGACACCACATTGCTGTCAAATGCAGATTTTGGCTTTCAACGCAGGCATTTGTAAATGGTGATTTGTTGTTAGCCAGCATCTGTAGCTTGTGGCGTTTGTGAAGATCTGTGACTTAAATGTCTTTGAATTCACAAACAAGCAGTGCTTCTGTAATGATAATACGTAGGTTTCCCAGAGCAATTCCTATCTGGGATGGCAATGGTTTTATACACATATTAATGAATTATCTTCCAGCCATATCCCTAGGGTGGTGTGATAAAGGAAACTAAGCCATGTATTTATCACAGACAATTGTCTTCAAAGTGTAACGCTTTTTTAAAAATTTATTTTTATTTTATGGGTTTGGTATAAATTTTGGTAGAATATTCCCCCATCTACCTACACTCCCATGAACTAGACCACTTACCAACCACTGTGAAGACCTCACCTCATGTCTGTGCACCACAACCCTCACATAGCCGCAGCTTCCCAGCTTCCCTGTGCTCACCATACAAGGCAGTTTTTCCCTCTCGATTTTTTCAGGGATGCAGCGCTGCCTGCAAGATGGACTTAAGAAGGGGTAGACCTAGGTAATTAATTTACTTTTCCTTCTTTGTTCCAGTGAGCTTTGAATTTGGAAGAGCTGTGTGGCTGCGATTTCACCCCTCTGCTTACCCACCATGCCCACACCCCAGCTTCATGGCTCACCTTGGAGGGGTGATGGTTGGAATCACCCTTGGTGTCATCATCCTGAGGAACTATGAGCAGAGACTCCAAGATCAGACTTTATGGTGGATCTTCCTTTCTATTTATGTCATTTTTGTCTTGTTTGCCATCTTCTGGAACATTTTTGCCTACAGCCTGTTGGATCTAAAGCTACCTCCCCCTCCTTGAAAACACAGGACAGAAAACGCAAGAGTGGAAGTCGGTCAGCTATGTTAAACGAATGAAGATGGAGGATCTATTTTTATATTTAACTTAGGGGAGGATGATTCCTTTGAACAAAAGTGTATGCTGGAGGAGATGCTTAGAGATCTCATGAAAGAATGGGCTGATCAGTTTGTTCACAAATCTAGCAGGTACTGTAATACTGGCTGGCCTGGACCCTGCAGTTTCGCCACTGCCAGGGCTCCCACTGGGCAGCTTGTACCTGGGCACTTATCACTTGGTTTGTTAGCACACATCAATATTTTATATGAAATATTTATATTTCCAGGTCAGTGCTGGAATTATGCCAGTTGTTGAACAAATGTCCTCAATGTTACTGAACACTGAAAGGGAAAAAGAGCAGATATTTACTAATTAGAGACTCGCATGGTACTCAACAGGCAGCTTGGGTTTGGTTTCTATGGACACACCTGACTGTTCAGCCATACCAGTGCCACTGTTTAATTACTTGAATGGTTCCTAAGATATTTTAGCCTACAGTGAAACCTGTCTTATGCACCTTTCAAAGCAATCAGCAGAACTTGATCACCCAAAGTGATGGAGACTGGTCTTCAACTTACAGGTCAAATGTTTTGCACTATAAACCTTGGGAATCTTAGAGCGTTGTGGACACCCAGCCAGAGGTGACTCTTACTGTGCATGTTTCACTTGATTTTAATTAATCTACACACACCCCTCAAGCCTGCTGTGGCTAGAGATTGTGGCTGGGCTTTCTTTTTGGAGGGATGGAGAAAAGGAGGGCAAGTGTTAACTGTGTTTATCAGCTGACAATCAGGTGCTGTTTTCTTCTTACTCGATTTCTGGCCACATTGATCTAACACCTGGCCTGCAATGAGCTCCTAGCAAGGTTGTCAACTCTTCCAGCAGGTTCTTACTAGAAAAGTAGGACCAGGATCACCTGTAGCAGCATAGGGGTAGTACTATCTAGTCTTTACAGCCATACAGTACATTTGGGGCCAAATCTGTCCACTGAAGTCAGTGGAGTTAAATCAGGTTGTATGTAGCACTGTTTTTCCATTGAAGTGGAAAGAGTGTTACTGTGTTACAGTGATCATTGTGAAACTTGATAAAACTGGTTTTAAAGTGTCTGCTAATTCAAGGATGCCTCTTCCAGAGGCAGTGGATGTTCAGGGGCTCCAAGCAACAGTTAGTTGCAATGATGCCTTTTTCTTTAGCATTGGCCAAGTCCAGGGTTCAGCAATCTGTAAATTGTAGTACAGTCCATACAGTTGTCTGTGTGGACCTGGGGACCAGAGTAGAACTTCTGTAGCACAAGCAGTGCTTATAGGTACTCTTCTCTGTAAGGTGCTTATGTTATTTTGCCTCTCACTTTAGAGAGGTGCCAAACTACAGTTCAGGAATGTGGATGCCCTCCTTTTCTCTCCCCTTTACCCACCTAGTTTGATGGCCTGGATAAAGCAGCCCTAGGAGTCTCTTACAGATTAGCTGCTCTCTTCCTTTTTTCTATTTGCATACTGGTGCCCAGGCACCAGCCACCACAGCCTTCCACAGCACATCTCACAGGCACTGTAGCAGTTGTGTTTGCTCTGTAGCAAAATGTCTCTGTATTGTAGGCTTTATTCTCTCAGCTGTGTAATTGGTGCTGCCAGATGATACCACAAACTAGTAGGAGTCTGTCTTTCTAGAGGGGACATTCGCAAGTGCTTATCAGCTGCCCCCTTCTTTGCCTCTTAGGGGAAAAATCTCTCTGGTGTGGAACGGTGAAGTTCTGCTCCCAGAGCAGAACTACTGCTATGCACTAGTAAAACTCCTGTTGCCTAGGGGAAGGGGAGTGGGGGAGAAAATAAATGTTTCTACAGCCTAGAATAAGCCTTACCTGCAAAAGAAACAATTTTTGCCACCTTTGTGCACAGGGATGGGATCTCTGAGGGCAACTGCACCCTCCTTGTTCTGCATGGCTAGTATAGTGCTCATGGGCCCTCGGGTCAAGGGACAAGAGGAAGGGATAAAGGTCAGAGTGCTGTTCATTTTGGAGAAGGGGATGGGTTCCCTGTGCCATTTTACCTCTGCACTTTGGGTCCTAATCAAAGCAGTCATGAGAATTTATATGCATCCTTTCAGGTGCTGGTCCAGTGAGTTTCGTAGCTGTGGAGATCATCTCCCTGGGGAGCAGCAGGCAAGCAGGAGAGCAGGGAGCTGGGAAAACACTGACAGAAGCATGGTTAACATGTAAGGAGGACATTCCTTTCCTCAACTATTGCTAAGCCTTTCTGATTACAGATGCCTTTAAAACAGAGGTGAGCAGAAATGGGAGTTCCCCTGAAGTTTTAGGAAAACTTGGAATATTTTGGTAGAAAATTTCAATCGCAACAAAGCCCAGATTATTTTGCCTATAATTTAACATGGGATAGTATATATTGCATTTTATTTTTTGATTTCTCAACTGAAAGCTACTTAATGCCCATCAGTTTCTCCTCAGGAGAGGTGCCTGTCAGTGGTGTGCTCTGGGGTGAAGCAGCAAGCTACAAGTTCAAGGGTCACCAGTTTCTTCATCAGCCTGACCCTGGGCAACATATCTTTTGCCTCTGTTCAGGAGCAGAAGGGAGCTGAACAGAGTAGTCCAGGCACTCTTCCATAGTTGAACATAGTTTACATGAACTGGTTGAAAACAGCTCTGAGGTTGAGCTTATGAGTTGTTCTTTTACACATTGTTCATCTTTCTGACTTTCATTGTGTCCCCATGCCCTGTCTGAGCAAGTCCAGAGGAAGCCCTGGGGATCAGAAAGGCCCCATAAAAGCAGTACTAGTTTTATTGTGGGTGAAGAAATTAAACTCTCTCATGTTCCTGCTCATCAGAGCTGAAATCTCTCCCTTTGCATAGAGCAGGCTGTACACAGAGCCTGTTGTCTGCTAAGAATCTGTCAGCTCATGGAGTCAGGAGCAGCACAAAGTGCTTAAGCTTTTATAATTATTTTTTTTAATCACTAAAATTACACTGTGAAAACTTGTTATGTTTTTACAGAGTATCAGGAAATCTAGTTATGCTTTCTAGTGTACCCAGGAGTGCCAGAGTGCTGCAGCACCATAGAGCTAAGTAGCAACCAGGCTTTTCTTTTACCTCCAGATGTCCTGAAGCTGCTGGCTTATGTAGGAGATGTAATATTCTCCATCCTGCTCATTTGTGGTTCCAACTTGTCACAGTCAGCAATGTGTTCCTGAGAGGAATTGTCCACTGAGGGACGGTTTTGGTAATTATTTTGTGTTTTTTTCAGCTGCTGCCAGGATTTTACATCAGTTGGGTAAAATGTGAATCTATTGAACCTCATGGATGTGCAGTGCTAGAGCAAAAGGCAAGGAGTGTTACCAATGTACAGATTTGAACAGTGCACATTAGAGGAAGTTATTTCATGGTTGTGTCCTTGAGTGAGGACACAACACCTGGGAGGAAAAAAGCCATTTCTATGCTGGGCTTAGTAAGTATATTGCAGCACTGGTCCAGTGAGTATGGCTTAGGGAGCAGTAATGCAGACTGGGGAAGCCTGAGGTACTGGTGGTAGAGCTCCTTCAGGGACACTGCGGGCAGCGCAGTGATAGCAGAGGTGGGGTCCGGCTCCAAGCCTCTTGCTGATCCCTCGTCCTGGAGGAGAGATGGGAGAAGTGGCTCAGCCAGCCACGGGGAGGAAGGAGGAGGGGGAGACCAGGTAGATCAAAGCCCATGGGGCTTGCAAACTGCACCTTTTATTCTTAGATGCTTGGAGACCTGTAGAGATTAATTTTACACACATCGGTAATAATATAGGAAGGAGGAGGGGGAGGGTTGTAATGGAGTGATGGGAGAGGAGGTTACCAGAAACAGTCTCCGAGTGAGGTGTAGAGGAGTCATAAAAATGCTGTTGGATTTACTTTTGCTGAGTTCTTAAGACAACATCTCATGTCACTTTTCCCCCATCAGTTGATGAGGAATCTTAGCACTTACGTGGCGTGTTGTGGTTCTTGACTACTCGCTCCTTTAGCAGTAGGAAGTATTTTATCAATGGGGAAGGGGGAGGCCTCATTGTCTGAGGGTTGCTGGATTAGAAATAAAGCTCAGGGATACTGTATCCCAAGACCTTGCTCCTTCTGATGGATTATACTGCCCATGTGTTTTAAATCATATTAGATAGTTTCAATTTGAACTGGGGTGTGAAGGATGGAATCTGACACATTCAGAGCTGGTACTAAAATAACCGCTATCTGCTGACCTCAGAAGGCAGCTGCTGGTTTGTGCCAATATTTAATCTCACAGGATCGTGGGTAGGACTTTCACACATACTTCAGTGAGTAAAGAGCTCGGAGTCTTTCTGTTTACATAGGCTCAAGCTCAGCTCAGCTGCTTTGGAACCCCCATCCACTGGCTTTGCTCGAAGTGGAACTGGAGAATATGGATGCAGTTCAACACCAGCAACCTCTGGAGGTAAACTGGGATCTAGAGAAGAAAGGCCAGCACCTCTGGGGTTTTAGCCTCTTTGAATATTGCTGCTGTCTGTTTCTTTTATAGTAGTGGCTGCTCTGCAGTGCTCTGTGATACAACTCAAAAACTCCTTCCGCAATCACTGATGCTGAGAGCTGGTTATAAAGGAAAACAGTGCATTTGCAGCATTATAAAGAAAGAATCACGCATAAGACAGAAGCCATGCTTGTTTAAAGGTAAATGTATTTTTAATGTCACCATTAATCTTTGGTTTTTAATTGGAAAAAGCTTTCTAATGAGGTATTTCTGAAATGCCAGTAGTAGTAGTAGTACAGAAAATCTATGTTTCAGGGTACTTTACAACACAGAGCACAAAATATCCCCTAGGCCTGATTTAAGTAGCAAAAGTACCTTAATTTCCAGTGAGCTTAATAGATACGTTAGTCAGTGACTGTCTCCTGACTCCCCCACAGTGTCTGTTTAGTTTGCAAATAAAGCTAGATTTATGCAGCTTTTCTTTTGCTTATACTACTAATGCTAACAACACATCCAAGTGTTAAACACTAAGCACTAAACAATGTAATTTTCTGCCTTAAAATCCTGAACAAATGATACTTTCCCGTTAAGGGCTAGTAAAACAAAATGATATTTGCAAGGTAAGATGCTATGGTACATTTCCAAATATTTTTGTATTGTGTATATTCTGTATATTTTTGTTGTAACAATATTATTTGAGCGCAGAATCCATTAAATTTTTTGTTGGTGTTTTTCTCTCTCTCTCTTTTTTTTTTTTTTAAATAAATTGAGCTGTTCTACATCGTATGCCAAAAAACAACCAAGAAAAAACTTCCAAAGACAGTTTTGTAAGTTTGTCTACAGTTAACAGAGTACTTAACATAAGAGCAATTGCTTTTGAGCTCTGCAGTGTAATCTTTTAATAGTGGCATTGATAACTCATTTTTATGTCTTTCTAAAAGTGTCTATCTGAAAGATAAAGGGGAGAGTGAACTGCTGCTTTATTTCTCCATGAGATATAACAGGGATGCAGAATCGGGTTGGGACTTGTATTGAAATACAGGTCTTGTCCCACCATTTGATGACTGACGCTTTAGTGCAATAATGACCTCAGAACTGTGGGGAAGCTGATGGCCGAGTACATCATTAGAGCATTTACAATTTGTTATTGGAGTGGAGGGTTGTTCTTTTTTAACATCAGTCTCTACCGAATGTCTTAACATTTCGGAGGAAATACATTCTTGCCTCTTGAATCAGTAGCGGGAACAACATATCCAGGAAGTTCTGCAGCAAACCTCCAACTGATTTAGTTATTTTGAGATAACTAAAATAAAACTCCTTCCATCAATGTGGAAGGGGGAGGCTTATTCTGAAAAATATCTTTGTGGTTTTGTTGGGCAACAACGGGTTAAAGCGTAACTTAAAAGAAATGAAGATGTAACTAGCAGCAGTTCCTGTCAGATGTTACTCCTAAGGGGAAGCAGATCACTGCTGCCATATGTGGGACTTGGCTCTTGCTTGTTTTCTGCACTTAACTGAGCTTTTAGAGACACTTAAATCTCTTCATTCACTAGCTGAGGACTTCCAGCAAGAAGGTAAGGTGGGTTTTGTCGTTTTTTGTCAGTGTTATACAGGCAGTGTTACTGTCTGCTAGCACCATACATTTTTCTTGCTGGGTAAAATAATTTTAGAAAGGCAAACTGAAGGACAGAAATACTGCCACTTGCAGCATATCTCTCACAGAGAAGGAGCCAAAAGCTGGCAGCCTTGATCACACAAACTCATGAAACTCATTATAACTTTATTCCTGTAACTCCGATCATATTCTGTATAGTAAGCATTGCTCATAAGTGTCAGAAAGAGAAATACTAGTTTCTCTTTAGTGGCTTATATGCCACTTCTCTTGGGGGTAAAGACAGGGGGAACCCCCAAAGCACAACTAGACCCTGATCTTTCAGACTGCAGGTCTGTAGCAGTTAATCTAAACTTGCATTCTTAACATAGGCCTGGGGGATTGTATGTTGGTTGGGTTTGGGGAGTTTTGTTTGTTGTTTCGGTTTGCTGTTTGCTTTTTTCCCCCTGAAGGTTTTTAAATCAGACCCTTAAAACTACAGTAAAAATCTTCCAGGTTTGCAAATTAAGTGCACATCTCAGCATCTTCTGACCTTTTGTATGCTTCATCCTGAGCATTAAATAGCTGATGACTGGAGGAAGTCGTGTCTAATACTCTCCAGGCATTCGTGTAGTTAAACAGCTGCTTCTGCATTATTTATTATGCTTTTGTTTAATTTCCTTTAGTTTTGTTTTTAAAAATAGAATTTATAATGGGAAGACGCCAGTAAAACCTGGAAATTAATGAACTACCAGGGTATATTGCAGTGTGTGTGTGTGTGTGTGTGTGTGTACTTGTCAGCATCTTAATAGTTAGGAAACTGAGTGGCAAAGTCACTGCAAAGCCAGCAGAAATGAGATGATGTTAAAACAGAGGCTGCAGAAAGTAAGAAATCATGTTTTTTATAATGCCAGCCATCCTTCGGTGGTGGGAAAATTCAGGAAAAGGAACTTTCACCAGAAGCAGCTGTGACTGAAGCTGTGCAGGTGTAACAGTACAAATTCAGCAGGACTGATACCGAACAACGCGTTACCTTGGAGAGGAGAAGCCCTAACAAGACTAAGCAGAGTTTTACAGTTAAGGTTAAAAATACCAGATTTTGAAGAGTGATTTATGATAACTTACCTAGCAAACAAAACAAGAATCTTAGTTGAAGTGTAGTACAGGTCACAGGATAATAGGATAATTCAGGTTATGAGGGACCTCAGATCTCTAGTCCACCCTTAGCTAAGGGGTAATGCGCGCTGTTCAGTGCTTCAGCCAGTTTATTCTTAAAAACTTCCAGGGATGAAGACTGCGCAAAACAACTGCAGTTGCATCTCAGGAAGTTTATCACCACCGGCACTGCTGTGCCTGGGACTGACCTATTCTGCATGTATTGAGGCCAGCGCACAGAACACCCAGCCCAACTCCTGCCTAGGTGCGGGAACAAGGAACACGCCAGGTTAGCGGGATGACTTCCTATGCTCCTACAGGATCACAGCTACCTCTTCTTCACATCCAACTTCTGTTTTAGTTTATTTTTTTGAGCACTGACCTATTCCCTGCCTCCTGATCAGGCAAAATACTAAACGATCAGTGCTCTAACTTTGTTAAAAATGTAGAAGAGTGACATAGGGTGACATGTTTAATTGAGTGGTGCCGCTTTGCTCACTCATGAATATCCTGAAGGAAAGTGTTGTTACTCCTTAGAGCTCCTGAAAATGAGAAAATAGAGGGTTTTCTTTCAGATTACTTTTATTTTCTTCTCTGACCTGCCCGTATATGTTACATGTCACCTTGGGTGTCAACGTGACACTTCCTGCACATTACACTAGCAGCTCCCCTGTGTTGTGTGAATAAAGGATTTTAAACAGGAGACATTGAGGACAACACTTATTTGTAATTTAATGTAGGCACACTATTACAGACTTGAATGTGTTTTATTGTAAACCTTATTATAGGTTCAACACAGTGGTGTCACAGGAAAGCACTCAACTTTTATCATCACAGTACAGAGCGCTGGCAGAACAGTCAGTCAAATTAACTGCATTAGTAAGACGCTGTTAGTGTTTCAGGAAGAGTTGTTCTAACACACCCAGAGTTCGGCATTCAAACACTCTCTGCCGTAAAGGAAAGCAACAGGGAGTTTTGCTTGTATCAGGTTTACAGAAATAGTCCTCCTTTAAGGGTCAATCAGAGGCTCGTAAGTTTTGATTCCAGCTGTAGCCAAAGATTTTCTTCAAGTATTCTGCTGTCTAAATGTCTTATGATATGGGTAAGAACTCATTGCTGAAATATAAGGAAATGTTTTAAAGCCTGAATAATTAACTTGGGAACTTAGTTTACTTCAATTTCTGAAGAAGTTTCTATTAATTTAAAGTTAGTATTTAATCTGTAAAACTTCCAGGTTTAATTCTCCATGACTGAAAACCAGATGATTATTTACAGTTATGCAAAATGGGTACCAGGAACATACAAAGAAGGTCTTGATCACAATGCAAACTAATCAAGAAGGGGGTTCATCAAATAGCCTGGGAATTTACCACATCTGTCCAGTGTACGTACATACATACATACAAACTGATTCCCAAAACTGTTCAGTCTTAAGGCCATTCTGTTTCATACCGATTAACAACTTGTTTTATCTAATAACAGCAGAACAAACTGCCAGTTTGAAAGTAGAATGTGGAAACTAGCTACAGGCTTGTTATCTATGTTCTCTTATATAAACAAATATGATTAATTCATTTACTATGATTTATCCACATGTTTGTGCTTCTTTATATATTAAAACAAAAGTAACCATACCTTAATGATTAGACATAATCATTGTAAAGATATTTAAAATACTTAAAACACTGAAATGCTTGCCAGGTAAGGGATCTGGTGGTTGGGGGTTTTTGTGTGCAATGACTGTAAAAACCAAGTGGCATGATTTCCTCAGAAAAGGAACAAGTCATTTTGAGAACCTGCTAAGCACTGAAAATTATGCAGGAGTTTGTATGATCTGATATTTACGCATTAAAAAGGCTCACACTGCTTTGTCTAAAAGAGAAAAGGCAGATGAAACTGCAACTCAGGCTTGACTTAGGTAATACTTTTAAATATAAATTAAAAATCCTGCCATAGTGAAACTAAGCTGCACAGAAGAAATTAATGATTTATACAACACTCTCAAATGAGTACAGAAAAATTAAGATAATTTTAAGCCACTGATGTTTCTCTCATGAATTCCTCAAGGACGGTCACTACGTTTCTGGCTTCTGGCATTTCTGCATGTTCTACTTTAACAATCTTCAAAAGGATGTCTCCACTGCCACAGTTCTTTAAAAACATGTAACACTTGAACAAGGCATAGTGGTTCATTTCAGCCTGGCGGATATACCTCTTCAGGTTGTTAATGTCTTGTATAGCCTGGGAAAAGAGTAACAGCGTTTCCTTATCCTTCTACATGGACAGAAAATGTTCTATCAAGTGGAAAAAAAGTGAAGGAAGAATAGTAGGAGAAGCAGAAGCATTCCCTGCAGGGATTTTACATTACTACTCAAGCGTGATGTAAGAATTGAGTACTGTCTTTGATGCATATTACCAGTGCTGCTGTAACAATGCAAAATGTGTGGATACCACAACTTGGTACGTCCAAATTTGAAGCAAGAGTTCTCCTATTACGACAGACCACCTAAGAACTGTTAACTACTGAATGTTACCAATCACGATATTGTGTGTGCGCAGCTCAAATTTACAGTGTTTTAAGAAAAAAAGTGTGCTTTATTTTAAATATGAGAAACTGCCTTTGAAGCACTCACTAAAGCAACTTCTACACTACTTTACATTCTGGTCTTGTCAACTACAGTAAGCCAGTTCTCAACTTAAACTTCATTTTTTTATTTTCATTTTTGATTTGATGATCAAAGTTGATGATATTCAGACGTCATAAATAACCTAAAACTTTTCCTTGCTGCAAAAAGAGTATTTGCTCCCTCGTTATTTTGCTTCTCTTTAACATATACGAACACGTACCTTCAATTTAAAGTTTTCCAAAATCTGCCGGAAGAGAAATGGATTTCCACCTTCAGCACCATTCACAAAAGCTTGCATCCAGTCCTCACAGAATCTGTTGCTTGCTGTTCAGGAACACAGAGAAGAGATGAGAAAAGGTAAATGAGCTCAACATAAACATATAGCTGCACTCACCTGGTTTAAACCCCCTCACATAACAACTGATAATAGCATACTTGGGCCAGGATGTAAGTCTTAAGAAAAAAAGAAATAAATGTGGAAAAGAAAGGGAAACACAGCTACAGTGATTACGTGAAATTCTGTCCTGATTGTTGAATTCCATTTGTTAAAAATACACGGGGGAAAAAAACCCACAGCATTTTGCAGCTTCCCTGAGGCATACGAGTTGCTAGTTTCATGGTGTGCAACCTAAATGCACTGTGGATTTTATTATCACAATTTTCAAACCACAGTTCCAGCATGTCTGGTGAAACAAACTACTCTGCTGCCTCATAGGAAAACAGCTGTTCTAGTTTCCAGGTAGAATCCAAACTTCCTAGGCATGAACTTTTGGGCTTCTGAACATCCTCAGCTACCTCTGGTGTCCACAGCTCGGCACTTGATGGATACAAGTAACAGGAAGAAGTATTCACAGCTGTAATCTCACCTGCATTATGCAACTGAGGCTGAGGTCCACTACAGTCTATAATCATTGACTTGTGCTGTTCTTCAGTCATGGCAATACACAAGGAGGTCATTGTGCCTTCCTGAACAAGTCCTTGGAGGCTGGCAGCTGCCAGAAACCTGACACAAAAAGCCCTTGTGAACTGCTTGCTTCTTTACAATTCCTGAACAGCAAGAACAGGAGGCTGTCATACAAAAAAGCCGTTACTCACAGGTTCCTTGGTCTCAAAGTATTTTTACCTGCTGATGTCTTTTTCTGTTCTTTCATCTGCGTTTTTAACTTCTACAGGAGTATAACTCAAAGCCTTAAAACAAACAAAAAAAGAAGGAAAAAGCTGATACAACTTTGCTATTCTGTTGCTATACTGCAGTTACTAGCAATAAATGCATAATGTGGTACTTAAAAAATTGTTCTTTTCAGAGAAAGAGCAGAAGCTAAGGGAATACTCCACATTATAGTCATCACAGCTGGCTTTGTGCTCAGAAGAAATATAGCAGTTATACTCTCTTAGCAATTCCATCCAAAGCCTCCTCAAACTCAGGGACTAGAGCTAGGATTAATTTCTTTCCTGTTTCCAGTGAATTACATGAGGCACATAGGCAATGTAACATCCCTTTTGGTTCAGAGAAATTTTAGCAGGGACAGCTTTCTCATGCTGTTTCTAATTTCTTCATTCTAATTTCAACTTGGACACTACTACGTAATTTAAAATTAGTTAATTATAAAAATTGATAGAAGAAATTGCAACAGGCTTCCTTAGCAATAGAGCAGGGGAAAACTACTTGCCCTGGATTAAGAAAAGTTGTTCTTCATTTACTCCTTGCTGGGAAAGCAAACATCAAACATTTTAAACATGTTGGAATCGCTGAGACGCCTTCTGAAACTTTTTTAGTTATGCAGTTTGAAATACACTTACAGCATGTAACAAGAAGGCAAGTTTCTCCTGGAAGAGCTGTACCACTCTCTGAATAGGGCATATAGCATTCTCAAACCAGCTTCGCAAGTAGGGGTTAACGTAGGTCTCCCAGGGGTTTTGCTGTAACAAGTTGAAACAATAAAACTTTAACTACAAATTACATTTCTATGCAAATAGAAGCCTATTAATAATCTATTCAGCCTAAGATATTTGGATGTCAAAGCCACCACGGTGAACTATGATGATGAATTTGACATTTAAAGCCATGCTTTATCAGCAATGAAGGGCTTCATTTTTTAAGAACAGAACTGTAATATTATGGTGTATACTGAGCAAAGACCATGCAACAGCAGACAGGATGAGGAGACTCAAACCACATAGCTTCCATTAGAAAAACTGTGACAAGAAAACCACGAAAAATCTTTCCTTAATATTCAGAAGTGGTAAGAATCTATGTGGACGTTGATAACTCTCCTGGAGACCATTACTTTTCATTAGTCATTCTCCTCTCTGAATCCAATGGCAAGTAACCTTTAACAGATTTATGACTGGCACAAGAAAGTCCCGTCCCTGTGCCTCCCCTTTTTTTTCTCTTTTGACTTCTATCATTGATAGCACTTTAGACATTCACTGTCACCACAGTAAATCACCTCTCTCACAGTGTTTCACACTGGTACTTAAAACACCTAATGTCTCTATAGACTAAATCTTCCAGATTGTCTTAGTAACTAATTTGCATAAATAGTGATTTTCACCACTTAAAGAAGTTAGGCCTTACCTCCAAATCAAGGTTTATCTTCAGACTTCGAATGTATTTGTCCAGCTCAAGTCTGAAAGTATCTTCTTAAGGAAAATAAGTTGCGTCAGTTAAGACCTGCATTTTTCCCTTTCAGTATATGGCTGTTACCAGCGTTTTCAGTTACTGGAAAGTGTGTACAAACGAGCTGATTTCAAGCAGGAAACATAATTTTTACATCATCTCCATCTCCACACAGATAAAGAAAATTAAAGGTAAGGATATAGTTCCAGACCTTTCTCTGAGCCACCTAAGAAACAAACCACGTATTCTGGAGCATTGATGTCTGATTCCAGTGTTGCCATTTCTAGATTTTCTTGTTGGAAACGACAGTAATAACAACCAACTTTATATTCTGGTATGCTATGCAGAGAAAAAAATATTGTTAAAGATACATCACAATAAGTAAGTGAAAAAAGCAGACACACGTGTTTCTGTAAAGAACTTTCACCGGCTAGCACTGGTGGCTCCTGTGGTCATATATAGAGCTCTTTGACCTTCTTTTTTCCTCTATGGCACGATCACAGTAGTTTAAAAGGAAATAGACACAAACGCATGTAGTATCTTAAATATTGAAACAGTAAACTATTTACTGCAGTATTTTTCACAACACTACCTAGAAAGAGGAAAGTGCCACTGCATAAAGCTGTTACTAACAGCAGCAATAAGGCTGAAAACATGGAATCAGGATTAAACCTAAGCGCAGCAGCAGATGGCAAGATACGCAATGCTGCCAATGTTGCTTACAGTTTCTCATTCACAAATAATTTTAAAAATTTACCTCAGTCCCACTGACACTACATTCCCCATTCCTTCGAACAGGGCTCCTTTAGTAAGACGCTTAGCGATAAAACTGCGCAACTCAGTCTCTGCTTCAGATGGCAAGTTAGTGTCCAGCAAGGAGAGGCTTTCAAAAACAAGAATAAATAGTTAGCAAAAAGTTAAGTGTTACTGTTTTGTTTCTTTGAACAAGCACAGAACCACCTGCTTCTAGATGGGGGCCCACTAGGATCCTTCTCTGGCCTACAACTAAGTTGCTCTGCGACTACTGGCCCATCAGAAATGCACTCCGTGGTTTGCCTGCCAGACCAACGCCTGGAGCTGCGGTGTCAGCTGATGCTGAACTTCTCAGCAGTTACGAACCAGTCACTGCCCCTCTCTGTTCCTGTGTTTCCCCAATTGTAATACAGAACCACAACTCCATTACAGAGCTTGTGGGAAAATGTCCATTTAAAATTGTTTAATAAAATTGATTTACCTACTATCTACATGAAGACTTAAGTCAATACAGGAATGTTAAGTAGCAAAGAAAACAGTTTAATTCACAGATGGTAGTTTAAGACATTATTTGAGCTCTGTAGTTGTGTCCATCCCCTAGGTATTCCAGGAGAAGCACCCGAGGGACTTCAGCATGCTTTCATGGAGGTTTCTGCTTTGAAGGGGCTTCAATATACTTGCTTACTGTTCACCTAACAGCAATATGGTAAAGACTTTAAAGCGAGGTGGTAAGGGCAATGATGCTGTCCCGCAGGTTGGCTTTACCTGAAGTCTTCGCCGGAGGGTGTCTCTGCCCCCGCGCTGCCGGGGCTGCCATCGGCGCTGCCACCCGCGCTGCCCCCCGCCTGCTGCCAGCACCTGAAAGTCAGGCCCTGGCATCACCCGTTCCAGTCTCAGCACACAGCACAGGGAGGGGACCGCAGCAGGGAAAGGTATATGGCCTTAACCGTTTTAAAGCAGGAGCTGGGAATCGGGACGTTATGGGAGGAAAAAACTCTCGGGGGGGGGGGGGGGGGGGGGGGGGGGCGGGGAATAAAGCGAATTCCAGCATCTGGGAACTGGCCAGGCCTGGAAAGGGCGCGCACCCCCCGGCCGGCCCCGGCCCCGGCTGGCGGCCCGCTCACCTGCAGCTCCGGTAGCTGTACAGGCTGTGGTAGGTGCTGCCGTGCCGCTCCGGCCGCCGCTCCTCGCCCGCGCCGCCGCCCTCCTCACTGCTCTCCAGCTCCCGCTCGTCGCCGTCCGGCAGCGCCGGCAGCATCGCGCCGCCCGCTCCCCGCCGCCGCCACGGCCTCGCCTCGCCCCCGCCGCCCCGGACCCGGCGCTGCCCCCGCCCCGCGGCAGGGCAGGGCAGGGCGGGCGCAGCGGCAGCTCCTCCCCGGCCCCCGCTGGGTGCAGCCGCCGGCGTGGGCGGGCCGCGCCCGCTGCCCGGCCCCGGGGAGGCGAGCGGGGCGACGGGGCCGCGCTCAGGGGCCCGAGCCGCGCCGGGCACTGCCAGCAGGCCGCGTCCGCAGCCGGGGCGCAGCCGCACGCACCGCGCCGGGGCGGCCTGCGCTGCTGCAGCGCCGCAGTGTAACGCACTGGAGAAAGCAACGTGGAGCGGTGGTAGCGGTGTCGGTACAGGTCACCCTTCAGCAGCTGTTCGCTGACTCGATGGCAGGACCCGCTCAAATCACATTTGACAGGATTAGCTGTGTCACGTTTTTAAAAAGCCTACTCTTGTTTCTGAAATACTTTTTTTCCCCTGTTAAAACAGTACATTTGTTAGCTCAGCCCCGTGACAGGCAGTTCTCGCAGCCCAGCCCCGCGGGTGGGGAGCTGCTCTCCCCACCAACCTGCGGCAGGGCCGCTGCAGGAAGCCTACAGGTCTGGGCACTCCAGAGCCAGAAGTGTATGGAGGCTGACAAGCACCCCAATGGGATGTAACGGGGCGCAGGCACGGGAGGCTCTGCAGGGCAAAGCCAACTTTACAGTGCTCCCGGAGCACCATGCTCCCCCACACCTCAAGGCCTCCCCATCAACGAGCCACCTACATGGACACAGGTGATAACCACCAAAACACTGCGCAGAGCGGCCTGTTGAAGGGATACAGGCCGCTTGCCCCCTCAGCTGTCGTGGGGAAAAAAAACCCAATTTCTCCTTCACATTAAACGTGGAGACAAGAAACCCTGCCAGGTGCCTCAGAAACCCCAACCCGCGGTAGCGCCTGAAACAAAATGGCGGCGGCGCGCCACCGCGAGGCACGATGGGAGCGGCCGAGAGGCGGCCGGGACCGCCGGGAGCCCGTCACGTGGGCACTCCCTCCCGCCGAGCCGCGGTGCAGGCTGGGAGCTCGGAGGCGGTGGCGCCAGGCGGGACCGTGGCGGCCATTTTATGTCTGCTCGCTCCCTTCTCTGAGGAGGCTGCTGTGGGCGTTGCGGCTCGCGGGGGAAGAGCTCGGCTGTCTCCTTTCTGTGTGAGTTGGGGGCGCCGCTGCCATGGGCCGTAAGAAGAAGAAGCAGCTGAAGCCTTGGTGCTGGTATCCTTCTCTGTGGGATGAGGCGGGTGTGGGGCGTTGAGTGGGGGAGGGGAGCGGCCTGGCTCGGTCGCGTCTCGGTTCCGTTCTATCCCGTTCTCCCCTGGGCTGCTCGCTCTCCTGGGACGGGGCTCATTCCTCCTCTCCACGTCCGTCACGATTTGGCTCCGTGCTTGGTGTTGTCCCATTTCTGTGCTCTTCAGCGCGGGGATGGGGCCTGGTCCGTGCCCTTCCTCTGCCCCGCCCCCCCTCCCCCTCGCGCGGCCTAGTCCGTCCGTTTCCGCCTCTCTCACTTGAGGCCTCGGCCTCGTCCGATCCGTGAAGCCGGAGCAGGCTGCAGCTTCCCGGCCGGCTGGCTCTGGCGCTCCGGTGGCGGATTGTCGGGATCGTGGACAAAATGGAGAACACTCTTTAGCCCCCGGGGGGAAGGATGTTAGCGGAATACAATAATAGTTTTTCAAGAAGTATTGGGGCGGGTGTAGTTAAGACACTTTTTTTAAAACTTTTTTTTTTTTCTTGGCTGGGGGCGGCTTTCAAATTGCAATTGTTGCATCAAAGTAGTTATAATTTCTCAGATATCTCAGTATCTTCGATCACTCCTTTAGAATCTGCTTTGTGTTGGGGGGTGATTACAGTTTTATCTTTTCGAGTGCTAAAATGTTTTTGCCCGGTCTGAAATTGTTTAATAAAGGAATTTATAAGTTGCTCTGAGATCTTTTACCGTTTCGTGTTGGAAGGCATCTGTCCTACTACCCATATTAGTTTCAGTTACTTTAGTGTGAGGGATGCAAGACACACATTGTATTAAAAAGGAACCGCTAATAAATAACAAATGTCTATTTGTCTCACTTAGGAGGATATGTGTGGAGTGTTTGCTGAAATATTAATGCCGACCTGCCAGAAAGGAAATCGCAGTTTGTCTCTTCTGTCACATAGATGTCCAGAAAGTTCTTTGCTTATAATCTGTTTAGAAATAAAAAAATCTTTAACGACAGCAGTAAATTATGCAGTGTCATAAGAGTTGGTAGCTGGATAAGTGAAAAAAGAAAGGAATTTTTATTTTAAACTTTTTTTATGTTTTATAAATGTTAGTTACTCATACTTGTTATTAAATAGGCACTTATAAGTATTTAGCATCACTTACCTTTTATGGATTTCAAGTCTTATTTCTCCTTCAGTGCTTTAGCAACTTTATTTTAATCTATATGTATGCCGAGAAGGTATGAGTCCACTTGAAAAAAAACTAGGACTTGAAAAGCATGTGTCAAAGGATATGGGATCGAATGGTGATTCTGATTGCCTGCACACATCTTACCAGTTTGATATCTATGCAGAGGGAAATGCTGGATGCTGGGGGGGGGGGGTTTGGTTTCAGACTTCCGTGAAATATTTGTCATGCTTAGGATGCTCAGAGGTGCTCCCTATACTTTTGGTTTTTGTTTTGTGTGGTGGGTTTTTTGGTTGGGTTTTTTTTTTTTTTTTTTTGCTTTAGGACAAATCAGTGATGCAAATTAGCTTAGTGTTATATAGAAGGTCACTTTCAAGTTTCTATATTTCCTTAACAGTCTTCAATAGGTATTGTAACAGGGATTTTGATGATGAAAAAATCCTTATACAGCATCAAAAAGCAAAGCACTTTAAATGCCATATATGTCATAAGAAACTGTATACAGGACCTGGTTTAGCTATACATTGCATGCAGGTAAGAGGTTTTAGGCTTATATAAGCTTTTCTTGACAGTTTCTAGAATTGGAATTAATAGTAAAGGTGGGGGGTTGGGGGCATTCCAGAGTCTTAAAAACTGATGAGAAAAACACACAAGTGGCCTGTTTCCAAATCAGGAGTCCTGCTGTGTCAGCAGTCATACAGAGAGTATGCAGTAGAGATCTCTGCTATCATTTTTGGGGTGTGGGAGGAGTGAAGGAATTGTATTGTCCTGGTGTTCAGGAGATAAGTTTATATAAAGTTTTAGAAGTTAATCTTAGTGATTGGGAAGCACATACCAGGAAAATACTTGGTCAGAGAGATTCTTCCCATTAAGGATATTCCTTTTCTATCGTGAACTGGCTGAAGAACACATAGAATCTTAACATGAATTGTGGTTAGAAAGACTTTTTCTTTTCCACTTTAGGTACATAAAGAAACAATAGATGCTGTTCCAAATGCTATTCCTGGAAGAACGGATATTGAACTGGAAATCTATGGCATGGAGGGCATTCCAGAAAAAGATATGGAGGAACGAAGGAGGTTACTTGAACAAAAAACTCAGGGTAAAGTGTAATCTAGCTAGTTATTTCCCTAGTCTGCTTCGTACTAATGCTAAGCTGTGTGGTAGAGGCCTCACTTCTGAGCGGGGTAAGGGTTGGGTTTAATGCATTCTGACTGCAGCTCTAGACATTTGCCAGTCACGTAGGTTGAGAGAGATTTTTCTTTTCCTGTTCAAAAGTAGCTGCATGCCAGTGCAGCTATAATAATTATCTAATGATTGTTGTGATCATGTTCTTATTTTTGAGGGTAAGGTGAGGAAAGGCCTGGGGTGATAGAAGCCTTGATGACACCCAAATACTTGATTTCTTTGCTCTTAAAGTATACCTTTGTTTGAATTGTTTTGGTTTATTCTGGACAGCATGACGCTGCCATATGAACGAAGACCCCCATGTATGTTGAGGGTTATTACAGTGTGTCACTTTCTTTGCCTTTGTTATTTGTATGTATAGGTAGGCTCACATAGTTTTTCATCTTTGTAATTCTATGAATTGTTGAACACGCAGAGAAGATTTGAATTTTATGTTTTTCATTCCAACTAGAATACACCAGACAAAACTAATTTCATAGAATATAATTTGCCTTCAGTCTGACCATTGTACTCTTTAGCAGAGAGCCAGAAAAAGAAACAACAGGATGATTCGGATGAATATGAAGATGATGAATCTGCAGCTTCAACTTCATTTCAACCCCAGCAAGTTCAGCCACAGCAGGGGTATGTTCCCCCAATGGCACAACCAGGTTTGCCTCCTGTGCCAGGTGCACCAGGGATGCCTCCAGGTGAGATGGTGTTTCAATGCTAAAAAGCTGAATAGAAACTCAATTTGCTGCTTATATACTGGAGAATTAATCTGGCCTTTCTAACGCTGGGTGGTAGAGGTCACAGAATAGTTTTGTGAGGTGCACTTAAGCAGTTTCTTCTTTTTCTTGCCCCTTCTGTGTGTGTGCATGTCTTCCTTTGTGAAGTAGATGAAGACACCTAATACTTGCACCTAGATTGAAGGAATATGGTGGTAAGACAGATTTGTACTTTAAACATAAGTCTACCAGTGATACTTGGTGGTGGTATTTTGTAGCGAGATTCTGGAAACAGCAGAAAGCCTGGCATATATCTATCTAGAGACTGCTGACACCGAACAGGCAGTTTATACACAGGCAACAAATATATCGAGGAGAGAATTTTGATCAATGACAGTGAGCGAAAACTGGTCTCGTTTTGTGTAATGATAAGGCATGTTCTTTGGAGACTACTGAGAAAACTTACACAGTCTCGCAGGGCTGATACAATGAATCTTAAGTCAGATTTGCAGATGATCTTTTATATTGCATTGTTTGTAAGCAGTGTTATTTCAAAAATCAATCTTTTGGAGCTCCTGCAAAGCATTTTTTCCAGTCTAAATTTATTAGATGACATTTGTTAGCAACTGTGTGTTGTCAGAGTTGTTTAAAATTTATTTTTCTTTTAAGGTATACCACCATTAATGGCAGGTGTTCCACCTATGATGCCTGGAATGCCTCCAGTTATGCCTGGAATGCCACCTGGGTGAGTAGCAAGAAAGACTTAATATTACATGTTCGTACTGTGCATTTTAAACTGTAACAGAAAAAGTAAGGCTAATTAGGAAAATGTACATAGGAACCTGTGAACCCTGTAACCTTAATATAAAGGCTCACCAAAGAACTGGATGGCTGTAAACCAACATTAAAAATATGACCAAACTCTGAGTTTATGTATAAAGTATGCTGCCTTTCTCCTAACTTTACTGAGTAGTAGTATAATAATTTAAAGTTTTGTTGTGTTGGTTTAGAGCCTCCTGTGAACCCTGTTTCTTTGTATGTTGCACGTATGTTGTGCACCTGGTTATCAGTCATCAGCCTAACAGGAAAAGATACTGGATAGTTTAAATTCTGGTATTTTGGGCAAAAGTAAGATGTTGGTTTTTATGTTTGTTTGGGGGTGACACCATACCCTATCACAATGTATTTGGAAAATCACAGTTAGATTTTTGATTTTGTCATAAATTTTCACAGATTACATCAACAGAGAAAATACATGCAGTCATTTTGTGGTGGAAACATGTAAGCATCTCATTAATGTAATTCTAGGTACATTCATTATGCCATTTTATGTCGTGTCTTTGATAAACTTGAAATTGTCTTACTGAAAACCTCTGAATATTGCCTAAGAATTTGGGGGAGATGTCTGGTTAGGTTTTGTTATTATAATTATACACATTATATTATTATAATATAATTATACACATTATATTATAATATCTGAAGTTTTTATGCTTTAGCTAAATGAATATTACAAAGCTATATAATAGGAGAAATGCATTCTACAAAATATTAACCAAATAGACCCTTAGGCACTTACAGCCTCTCTTGAAGCAGAGTACAGCTCCATGTGCTTGAACCTTTACACTGCAGGACATACTGCAGGAACTTTGTTTCTAAGTTCTGAAGTTCACTCTTAAAGGTTGCTCTCTTTGGTGACACAAATACTGTTCTAATAGTCTTTGAATTTAAAAATCATGTTGTAGTTGAACATCATGTGGATGCTCGTCATGACTGGTTTTCCTGGGTGGAAACTGAGCTGAGTTTTAGCAGGCTTGCTGGTGCTTAGTCTTTCTTAAACTCTGTTAGCTTGAGGTGAATGTAATACCATCTAGTAAAAGACACAGACTAATTTGCAAAAAATTCACTGCGCTTCCATTTGCGGGGAGGAGGTGGTGTGTGTTGCATTATGATAGTTTAATCTAAAGTTTTGCTTACTTAACGTGATGATCTTTTACAAAAAATAAGTAAAGAAGAATTAGGACCTAGGGACCTAGGAAGCAACTTTAGGTTTTAGTGTGGCACTAGTTCTAGTACTATCCCTGCAGTTTCTCTGAAAGTCATCTTTCTGGGAGCAGCAGGCAGCAAGCATCCAGCACTTTTTTTTTCTTTTTTTTTCTCCCCCCCCCCCCCCCCCCCAACTGATGGTTGTCAGAATGGGTGGCAAGACTGACTTTGCCTTCTCCAACCATTAACCCAGAAAAGGGTTGATGGTACAGTGTTCCCAGTCATTACTGCTGCTGCTTTGGTTTTCTTTTGTAGCAGTGGTAGACAAGTTGAGAATAAAAGTAAGACTGGGTAGCCGTTTGCTTTGCAGAATGAATGCCTGCCTGCTCATGATGAGTTCTTTCGATTTTTGAAACAGGAATGGTGAAGGTATCTTGACTTTGTCATACAAATAGAAACTACTTCTTAGTGGGGGTTTGGTGTGCATTTGGCGGCTACATATCTGCTTATTTTGCTAACTAAAGTAATAAGCATTCCTTTATTTTGTTTCCCTGATCTGGCTTTGAGTGTCTGGAAAATTTAAGCAAACTTGGTTTGTTCCCTGTGGAGGAATCATACCTATTCATCTATAGCTTCCCAATTTAGAAGTATTTAGTATTGTAGACAGCTTAATTTTTATGGAGTTGCAGCCCTGTGCGGGAGGAATTTGCTTATATTAAGGGTTGTATGTATGGTTTAGGTGGGGGAACATGTATTCATTTGTAGTATGGTTTAGTAGATAAGGATAAGAGGAGTTGTTTAGATGCCACCTTTCTGTGAGGAAATACAGAGCAATTTTTTTCTCCAAGAATCGGCAGCAAGGGAAAAAAAACCCCAACAACTTGTTTTTAATATAAAGGAAAAACATGCCATAATGAGGATTTGTCATTAAAAAAAATAATTAAAATCCCACTTTTCTATCCTTAGTGTAGGGAATATTTACTGTAATTAAAACTCCAGAGGCTTTCTTATGCTGTGGTCTCTGCTTTTATCAGTATTTTCTGGATATTTTTATAGATTTGGGTTGTCTGCCATTGACTGGAGGAAGGAGAATATGTTAAAATAGCAGGAGGGTGCTATAACCAGTAGTGGACTTGTGGTGTCAGAAAGGAGTAACAGCAGATGTACAGTGTTTTAATGTGATTGGAGTTAGCTGTTTTTCCTCCTTTCAAATTTTCTGAGAGTATACTGAAATCGGATTCTTGTAACTGCTGAAACTAGTAGCCTGAAGTAGATTTCAAGGGAGACACCAGTTTTGGACCTCTGATAATAGTGGAAGTGAAAGCTTTAGGAATTAAAGTTCAAATGAAAAGTGTTTGGAGAGGGGTATTCTTGGTTTTGGTGGGTTTGGGGTGGTTTTTTTGGCTTTTTTAGTAGTTGGTTTTTTTTTTCCCTTGTTGTGCAAAAACATTTCCAACTGAGGAGTCAGCTGGTTTTCAGTTGCCTCTGGAGGTTCTTGAAATTCTTTACTGTAATTTTTTTATCTAATACAGGTATGTGCCAATTGTCTTAATGGTTTATCATGAGTGTTCATACCAGTGCTCATTTTCTGTTTCATAGGATGATGCCAATGGGTGGAATGATGCCTCCTGGGCCAGGAATACCACCTCTTATGCCTGGTATGCCACCAGGTAGGTCAGGGTTGTCGAACTCGTACTATGGTGAGAGCTAATTTTTTTTTTTTATTATTTATTTACTTATTTATTTATTTGCACTTATATTTAGGATTTATATAAAGAATATACAGACTTATGCACCACCTTGGTGTGGATTGATTGCCACAGAAGCCACTCTTTTGTGCGTAGGTGAAGGGCTTGATTTATGGCTTTTGATTATTAAGAATTATCTGTGTTTGGTACCATTGTGAAGGTAAAAGCCAGAATGTAGTTAACTCTTCCTGTTGCACTTTCTCTGGCTTTTGTATTGCCAAGTCTCTCTTAATCCCTTTTTTTGATGTCTGTGGCTGCAGCTGAAAAATTGTAGTGATTGAAAATGTAGGAAATGAGAAAAAATGTTGGTGGTATACCCAAGTAAACCTGCTGTGTGAAGAAACGAACTGAAATGTTGGTGTCTTAACCATGGCTAGAAGAGATGTTTATTGATTAAGCAGCATTAAGTTTTGAGGGTGTTCCACCTGAGCAGCAGCTGTGCTGTGACAGCTTGAGGTTAGCAGGTTTCCCTGTATTTCTTACTGGAGGAGGAGGCAAGCCAGTAGGACAGTTACAGCCTAGTTATCCTGCACAGTAATATGATGGGAACTCACGCAAGCTGTTAACTTCCCATCTCTGAACCTCTCCTAGAGCCTCACGTGTAAGAAGTGCATGTATTGTGGTGATAGGCTACAAAAAGTAGCCCTGTGTTACTGTTGCACTGTGCTAAAGACCCACAGCAAAGCTAATTTGTGTTACTATGGTCAAAGTTCTGGTACGGTTCGTGATGGCTGCATCTTATAAGTCTTATCCATGCACTTGGAAGCATAGGCACAGTGTGTTGGAAACAGTTACTGTGTTAATTGTGTTGATTTACTGAGAGTATAAACTTCCATCATTGAAGCTGTACTATAAAATACAACTTAATTCAGTATTGCTCTGAAGTGTTTGAGGTTATTGCCTATGCATGGACATTTATTGGTGACTGCTGGTGATACCCTTTGTCACGTTTTATTTTCCTGTTGCCTTAAAAATCCATCTTCCTTTGGGGAGACACTGTTTTAAGAAACACTGTGAACAGAATCCTCTAAAGGAATACTCTTCCTTCAGCCTGATTTTTAACCAGATCTTTGTGGTTTGTAGGTATGCCACCGCCTGTTGGTCCTCGTCCTGGGATGCCTCCAATGACACAAGCACAGCCTGTTACAGCACCAGGCATTCTTAACAGGCCTCCAGCTCCTGCTGCATCAGCACCTACCCCCCAGCCTCCAGTTACTAAACCACTCTTCCCAAGTGCGGGGCAGGTAAGGTATCTCATAACCTGGAAGCTATTGTTATATTCTTCAAATTGCCCCTGTGTCAACAGTGTCTATTCTTTATTATCAAGGAGGCCCAAGAAATGACGGGTTAAGTTTCTTACTTGTGTTGATTCTAAGTTTAATTCAGTGTAGTGCTTGAATTAATTTTGAAAGGTTGTTTTGTTTGTCTTACAACAGCAATGAAACCAGACAGAAGTTCTGTAACCATGGGGGGAAGAAAGGAGTAGGCAAAACTTTGCTTAATCCCTTTAGTTTGTCATTTATTAAGGGTGCTTTGGGTGGGTGAAGGGATCTGTTAGCTACAGGACTCTGATTGCCTAGAACATCACTGGAAATTTCCAAAGTGTAGATCTTGATGTGACTTGTTCTCTCCTGTTCTTTTCATAATATTTTTACTGATAGATGATCAGTAATTTCTACTGATAGATGGACTAACTTAATTTATTCTGTAGTCCTGTTAAACGTTTCCTGAATTAGGAGTTTTTTTGCTTTAAATAACGTTCAGGAGTAAGTTAGGGTAGTAAAAATTCTAAGTGTTTTGGGGAGGGAAGTGGGGAATGGATAGTGGCTTGTGACCTCTACCTTTTGATTTCTCTTGTGTATAAGCTGTGAAGTTTTTACTTACTTTCAAGTATGTTGCAGAAAACTTCGTAGTGTACTATTTGCATTTTGGACTTCTGCAGGGAAGGTAGTTGTTTACAAAACCATAGTCCTTTCATAAGAAAGGACTTGAGCATAAGAAATCCTTTCATCTGGATACTTTCCACCCATTTGTTTGGAGACTTTTCACTGTTTCCTTTCTTTTATGCTACAGATGGGGACACCTGTCACAAGCTCAAGTACAGCTTCCTCCAATTCAGAAAGTCTGTCAGCATCTTCTAACGCTCTGTTTCCTAGCACAGCACAAGTACGCAGGAAGTCACAGTTAAAACAAATTGCTTTGCAACTTAACCCTTTGGACCGTTCTGTAAAAGCTAAAATTGACTAAACATCTTCAGATAATTTCTGTTATATTCCTGATTATGTTTAGCTGGGAAAACTGCAGAGTCCTTGATTGTGAGTTGCATCTTACTAGAAATAAGCATGTCAAAGTGCCCAATTTTCTTAGTGTAAAAGAATGAAATGTTACATCCTGGTTCTAAAGGGTTAAAAAAGCATGAAAGCAGTTAAATGCATTTTAGTGGGCAGTGGTTAGCTTGATGCATGGTGAAGGCTTTTTAGTTTGTTGTTTAATATGGTACATCATAACGTAGGGAATTTTGTAATGTGCGTTGTGTGCAAAAAATTGAAATACTTTGTTTTAATTGGAAAGTTCAGGTAATTGTAAATGTGCAGTGACTAGAAACAAGCATTCTCTCATAATTAAAGCTTGCTTTGGAGATCGCTGCATCTTCAGAGAAAGCTTGGTGAAGCAAACTTTTCTCGTCTTAACAGTTTTAATCTAAGAAAGCAGGAAAGATGAGATGCTGGAATCTAGTGAACCTCATCTGCCTTCAGCTGATCATTTACAGGCGAGGCTAAAGATTTATAGAGACAATAGTACTCTGAAAATATTGCGGTGTTTTCATAGAGAGAACACTTAAAACAAAAACCCAGACCCAACAGAGGTTTCTTAAATATTGAATGAAAACATTTCTTAAATACCTAATTATAATGAATACTAACATTTTGAGCTGTACTTTAAACTAATGGTTGCTGAAGTATGCTAATAATTTAGTGAGGTCCAATGAATTTATACTAATAGGCTCTTAAAGAAACCCAGTGATTCAGGAAAGATTTAGACACTTACCAGTGTTTGAGATTAAAAATTTTGATAGGGGGGGGGTTTTGTTGTTGTTCCTTTTTTCTAGTTGTGCCTTTTGACCTGCAAATTGTAGACTTTCCAATTTGTGTGTGTGTGTATGTGTATATACTGGGGTTTATTTTGTCTTGTTTTCAGTTGCTGTAGTATGCAATAAGGCTGAAGTTTACTTTTGTCAAGCTTGTTATAATTGCGTATCTCACTGGAAGCTTTCAGAGGTCTAACAGACATCATTTAAGTTTTCTTACGCTTTGAGAAATAAATATTGATCTATCTCTGTGTTTCACAGGCTGCAGCAGCTGTTCCAGGTCCAGTTGGTACTGATTTCAAACCTTTGAATTCTACACCTGCAACAACAACAGAACCCCCAAAACCTACATTCCCTGCTTACACGCAGTCTACAGCCTCAACCACTAGCACGACAAACAGTACTGCTGCTAAACCAGCTACATCTATAACAAGTAAGCCTGCTACCCTCACAACCACCAGCGCAACCAGTAAGTTGATCCATCCAGATGAGGATATATCACTGGTAAGTTAAAATATTTTCATTGTCTTCCTGAAAAATGCAGTTTATGCTGATAGGGCTGATTAAATAGAACTTCTATGCTCTGCGTTATGTGTATCTTAATAACAGTGAAAGTGCAAATTGTGGAGAGTTCATGTAACAGAACCACACATCAAGAAAACTTCTCCAGTTGCAAAGCGATGGCTGGCAGGTTGCAGTGATCTTGCTGCAGATCTAAGCCTTATTTCTGTTGGTGATAGGAAATTACTTAAAATATAATTTGGACTTCTGTTCAGTGTGTGAGTTAAGCTTGGAAGTTAAATAGATGTAGGTAATGAGTGTAGGACAGAAGGCTTAAGTTTGAAGTGGTTTTGGTGCTTTTACAGCAGTCAGAAGTACGTATTTATGGATAAAACAAATGAACCTTAACTTCAGGTATCTTTAGATTTGTATTTTGGCTTTGCTGTTTCAGCTTGTTAAGGAGGAAAAAAAAGGCTTTCCTCAGCGGAGGGAGGAAATGCATGCAGAATGATAAATTGGCCAGTGTTAAACAGTTACTTTGAAGGAAGGGGGGGAAAATGCAAACGGGACTGTGTATTGTTACTAGTAGCAGTCTTTGAACTTGTAAGGAAGTTGAAATAGCTAATACCTGTGATCTACTTTGTTACACTTTCATTTACTTTGCTTTTAGTCTTGCAATGTGTTATGGTGGTCTGTTCCTGGTTTTAGGAAGAGAGAAGGGCACAGTTGCCTAAATATCAGCGCAATCTTCCTCGGCCGGGACAGGCTTCCTTGGGTAATCCACCAGTTGGACCAATTGGAGGTATGATGCCACCACAGCCAGGAATTCCTCCACAACAACAAGGAATGAGACCTCCCATGCCACCTCATGGTAATCATGTTTCCCAGCTTTCTTTTCTTGAAAAGACTTGTTTTGGCTATAAACTTTTTTTAAAACCCAGTGGCATGTACTGGCAGGGGCTTGAAGCTTTTCACAAAATGAAACTTCTGCCCATTATTAAAAAAAAAATAAAAAAAAAATCTTCTTTGCATCTTAAATGTTCTGTTTATAGGTCAGTATGGTGCTCATCACCAGGGCATGCCAGGATACCTTCCTGGAGCGATGCCCCCATACGGTCAGGGACCTCCGATGGTGCCCCCTTACCAAAGTGGACCTCCTCGACCTCCAATGGGCATGAGACCTCCTGTAATGTCGCAAGGTGGCCGCTACTGATGCTACTACACACGCTCTAATAGGTTTGGAGATTAAACCTTTTCTCATCTTGTGCTGTTAATATAGCCGAGCTTCCGTCAATTAAGGCTTCATTGTGACTTTAAAAAAAAAAATAAGTATCTTCCCACATGCAAGGAGCTATTGGACATTCTTATTTTACACGGGAAAAATTATTTGGAATAATAACAGGAACTTTTCCTGATGTTGCAATTTATACTGTATGGCTTCTTTTTCATGTTTCATCTAGGTTTTTAGAAGTGAAGTATAGTAAATATGGTTCGTTAAATTGTGAAGGCGCTGGAATTACATGAACATACCACCTTAAAGGCAAGTTCTGTAACATTATGTTGCTATTTGTGAAATGATGCCTTCACAGCACTTCAAGTGCTGTTGGACTTCATGTCCCCAACATAGGTTGGTGAGGGCTGTAACTGTTCCCAACTACTTGTACATTTAAGTCTGAACTTGTAACAATATTTAATGTATTTAGAGTTCTTCCTGTTTCAGGGTTTAAGTAAACTGACCCACTAAGGTCGTGTGACTTTTCTGTACTGTTATAAACTTCATTGTAATAAAAGAAGAGAAAAATTTATATGCCTTTTCATTCATGACCAGCTGTGGACAACTGCCTGAAAGGTTTGTACAGATGCATGCCATGGTAGCTGTTGGTGTAATGAACACAGTTATTGGTGCTGTTTTGATAAAATCTGAACTACTTATTCTAAAATTAAGTGACTCCTTAGCTGCACATCTGAGTAGACAAAGACCTGTACACTTATTAACTGAGTCCTCAAAAATGAGGCTGCAGGAGGCACATCCTAACTCTTGGTTGTAACTTTTCTTAATGCATAGGTTTCTTTATTTGTGCTTTCTTGTCCTCAATAAATTTGAAACGGATTTCTAGTCTGGCACTTGAAGGATGTAAAAGTGATTGCTCTAGGGTACATCCTAGTGCCAGATGTGTCCTGTTAGTTCACTCTTTTGACTGACTCTTTTTAATGTGCAAATGCATATGAATTTCAGGAGCCTTTTAGATGAAGATTTCTAGAAGCTTAGGTGCATGTCACATGGGTGAGTGACTTCCAGTTGATGTTGTATTGAAGTTGACCTGCAAAAGAGAAAAAGTAGCTTGACCTTCTCAGTGTATAAAAGAGACAGGCAGAGGGCAAGAGTAGTATGTTATATGCTTTCTTTTACTTTAAATATTGGGAATTTCAGATCTCGGCAGAGTCTAAAAGATGAGCCATCTGATTTTTTTTTTGTGCTATGATCTGGCTGTTGGCTGAGTTTCTTGAGCCATTTAATGACAGTGTCTAGAGTAAGAGACCTTTTTAATCAGTTCTCCTAATTACAGTTATCAGAGAGGTCTTCCCCTTAGGAATTAGTCGCTTAATAAGTGTAGAGGGATAAATTACTGTCAAGGTTATAATTCTCTGAATGTTTAACAATGCTGTGTTAGGGTGCTACATTTCTGATGAGAATGAAAATGTAGAGGGAAGCTTTTTGGAGAGAAGTGAGAGCTTCCCTGGTCTCTTCACAACGGGGGAAAAAAGGAGTTGTTAATTTTTCATTTGCAGGTCAACTTTAAATACATGTTCCAGCCTCAAGCCTTATCTGTGCAATTTAATTTCTGGGGATATCTCTTCTTTTAGGATAATTAGAAAGATTATCAGTATTTTTGTGTCAGTTTGTTCCATAGATGTTTTTGTAGTTGGTGGAGTTTCTTCACTTAATTATAGTACTGAGCATTATGGCTCTTTTTCTTGAAAGTCCTGGGGTTTTTTTAGCCACGCTTAAGTACTTCATGTGGCTTTATTCTGTACTGTCTCTTAATAGCCCAGAAATACAGTACAGCTAAAATAATGTGGTGTCTCTCAGCTTCAAACCTGGGGTCATGGAATAGCTCATAAAAGCATCCAGTACAGGCTGATTACAGCTGAATGGCCTTAGTTTACACATTAAGGATTGTCAGGCACTTGTTCTGAAGTGTTGAGCAGTTTTAAGACCATAACTCCAAGCCTCTGTTGAGAAGCAGTTCTCTCTGATCACTGGTATCTGCTGATCACCTGTCAGATGTGCAGTATTTGGCTTGCAAATGTGCTGAATGGGCCTTAATGTCAGATCTTCTGTTAGCTCTTCATCTTGCTTTATACATAAATCTAACAGATAAAACTGTTTTGCTAAGGCAATGCTTTTATACTCTGGTTTTCTTCTGTTTATCTAATAAGGATGATAACAAAACACTGGAGAGATGTTTACAGTGTCTTAGATTCATGCTTTTTGTAATACTACACATAAAATTCATATATTATAAATTGATCTTAACTTCTGCTTTTAAAACTACAGAACTTCTTGCTTTTTCTGAAGATCATATTGCTGCTGTAAGGATGCTTTGCCCTTCTGCCCCTAGTAAAGTAAATACCTTCTTCCTTTGGTGTCTTTCTGTAACTTTCTGTATGTTGTTTTCAGACCCCTACTTTTCCTGGGATAAATACTTGAAAACCTTACTGCATGCACTGTTAACTCAGCATACTCTGCAAGTTGTATTAATTAAGAGTTTCCCTCTTTTAAATAGTGAATGTCTCATTGTTCCAATAGTAGTACCATTTTGTAGCTAATACTACATAGTTTGGATGCATTTTAAGATGGCACTTCCCTTAGTCGTGTTTTGATAATCTCTCAACTAAGTACTGCCACTTATTAGTTATATGGTATTTTAATAATCTTCAACAAGCAGGTAAACAACTTTTCCATGATTTTTCATGTGGATACTTACTTTCCTGCTTCTGTCATTTCTGTGCTGTAAGAGCTGTGACGTGGCTAGCTTTAGTTACTCTTGTGTCTCTTGTGTGTACTCTTCTGTGACCAGGCGGGTATTTCAGTGCGTATGTTTCTGTTGGTCCCTGCCTTCATTTCTGTGGATACTGCTTCTTAATGTTCAGAGAGTTGGATTTATGGTGCATTTTTCCAAAAAGAGGAAAACTACTTTGAATGTAGTAATTGCTTGTATAAAGGCAAAGGCTTCATTTACAGTACAAAGTTCAATCAACATAGTTGTGCCAGCAAAATCCCTAATTAACGCAGCTTGCAGACAGCTTTGTGCTTTGGTTAATCTCTCCCAAGATTCTGCAAGAGATTGCAGAAAAACATCGATATATATTTGTTGCAGGACTCTAGTGATACAATTACGTAGGCAGAAGCTTTATTTTTCAGTTGTTGCCTAAATTTGCCATGGCAGATCTTACAATAAAATTAAAACTTGCAGGTGGGTTTTGATCAGTCTTTAAATTGGAATGTAATGCAGATGTTGAATACAAAAAAACAGGCTGCAAAAAAAATGTTGAGGCACAGGTGGGAAAATATGTTTAGCAAAATATTTGGAATTTATGGCATCTAGGACTTGTTTAAAAGGTTCTAAATTATTTTATGCTTTGTCTCAATAATAATTATCAGAGGGTGATTTTTAGAGCAAAAGGGATGAGACTGGCATGAAAGAACCTTGGAAAAGCCTGGGCTGGTTCTTCGGAAGTCTTGATGTGACTGTTTCGTACTGCCTTTAGAACATCTTTCTGCCTTTGACAAAGGTTGCTTTAAATAAACCAGCTAAATTTTCAAGATTTTATGTGGACTAAAAATTTCTTCTGGAACTTTTGGATTATTTTTTTCCTTCTGCAGATGAGATTCTCAGGTGCTAATAAATTTGAGGCTGGGATGTATATGTAATAATTTCAGTGGTTAACTATTCCTCGCTCTGTGCATGCATGGGAAAATATAACAAGCTTCTAGAAACACATTCAGCTGCATCTGCCTTCTATGGTTTCTGCAATTATTTTAGCATATGGAGCTCTTGAACAGTACTTATATAGAATCTTAACTTTCTTAAAGCTTGGATAAAATTGAATGGAATATATAACCTGCAGTTATTTTATAGGAATAAAAATTCTGCATACAAGATAAAAAATAAAAGTATCAAGGTTACTTCAGATTTATAAACAGCAAGAAGGGCATTATGACTCTCCAGCTAAATTGAGACTGATACATCAGTCCATGAGCTGGGGCTGCAATTTAAAATGGTAACTAATGGCACTTAAAAATAATAGTAAATGTCTTAATAATTGTACTGGTCTAGCTTCTACATAAATACTAAGGTGAGGGCCAACACTTTCAGTGGCTGGTGGAATCTTTAACTCTACTTTTTGTGAACTAGTACAGTAAATACTATCAGTTATGGGAAAAATGCCCCAAAGCAACTGACTTACGTTCCATTGATCAAGATACAAAGCAAAACAAACTGTCCAATTCAGAAATAGCTACCAGCTGTAAAAAGTTTTGTTTGGGCCTAATAGGATAGGTGCTATAGCAGTCATTTTCTTTTGTTTGCTTGATCACTGGAATTTTGTTAACTTTGAATGCATGTCTTTCACTTAATTGGGTCATGTTTTTTCTAAAATTTAAATTTTTCTTCTTCCTATAGCCCTGCCATAGGACAGGCTGAGGCAGAGTCTCAGTGTTGCCCTGTTCAGTCTGAGGCAAGTGGGATTTATTTTATTCATTCTGGGGGCTTTCACAGCTTTATGGCTGTTGGATATTTATGTCCCCAAACTTGCAGCAAGTTTGGTGAAGGCCCCTAAATTTATTTTAATTTAGGTTTTTTATTCTCTTTTGGTAGATGGGCTCTATATTAATATTTATCTTTTTATTGTTGTTGTGTTTTTAAGAGTCTTTAGGGGGAGGGAACATGTTTTAAGATGTTTGTGTACCTTTTCTCTTAACGGAACAAGTTTCCTTCAAGGCTGCTCAGGTAGTCCTTGGTCACAATGCCCCCTCCCCCTCTCCCTGCATTGCATTTGTGCTGTATTTGTTTTTGGTAATGTGACTTTGTGTAGTTTCTGAACTAGTGACATGTAAATATCAGTTACTAATGTTTCCTCTTCTGGGGAGGTGTATTGAAGTACTTAAAATATGTTGGCTTTAACTAGTAAAGTGACATTTATAGTCACAAAATTGTGTAGCCTAAACTATAGAGTAGTTTCCTGGGAGGAGGTTGAGAGATTATTACTGCTGCATATGTGAGCTGCACCACAACAAATATTAATGTAGAGCCCTATGAAGAAATAGAGATTCAAGTTGGTGAAGTAGAATAGAAGAATGAGAAACCACAGCTGCAGATCTTTTTGGTTTGTCAGGTTCAGGGAAAACTTTTTCATCAGTGACTCGAATACACCAAATGACAATATTTTGGCTGTTGCAACAATATTGAAAGTAATGGCACTTTTTTGAAACTTTGTGGAATTCTGTCACATGTTCAAAATTTGCTTAGGTATATGCTTATCTGAAGTTCCTTCTTTCACACAGTGACTAGAAAAAATTCCACCCTTTGTAAAGAGAAATGAACTGTAGCGTTGCTGCTCACTTTGTTGCAGATACATTGGCTTTGAATGCTTGAGGTTGCTTAAAGACACTGCAGCTTTCAGAAGAACAGGTTTTGTCCCAGGAGGTCTTGCAGCCTGTCAGCAGTGAAAGAGAAAATTAACAAATGTTGGGGGTTGGGGTTTATAGCTTTTTACAATTTTTGAGATCTTTTTAAGATTTGTGGGTTTTGATGAGCATAGACTCTGTTTCATTTCTTCAAGATTTTACTAAATAATGACTCCCATATGGTTTCCAGTAGCTTTAATTAAAGGATAGAGTTGTAATTCTGAAATTAGTCATGAGAGTGGATTTCACATTCCTGTTGTACTCTTCTTTGTTTGTACTCTGCCCTTTGCATTTTTCCCCTAAAAGCCCCCCCCCCCCCCCCCCCCCCAGATAGTCTAGTCTGACTGGAAAATTGACGTGTCCTATGTTAACTGTTTCAAAATGATTACTCAGCATGGTGTTGCTTTTCTAATTCTCATTGTGGTGCTGCCCATTATAACAGTGAAGATGAGAACAACACTTCAAGGTATACTACTGCAACCAATATTTACTGTTCCACATACTTAGCCTATAGGAGCGTTTGGCTTGGTTCTTGCTACCTTAGACATCCTAGAGAAATCGTGTAACCAAAAATGATATGCAGTATGGGTATGGCTTGTACTTCTTGCTTTAAGTATCTGAATCTCTTAGACTCAAAGTGAAAAATAGGCAAATTTTGACTGCCTGGTACTGAGCTTTGTTATCTGTTTCATTTAAGACCGATGCAGCACTAGGCAGTTTTTATCCAGCTACTAATACTCTGTAATCAAGCACACAAGGCTACAGTTCAGATACGTGTGCTGTCTTGTGTCCAGTGGAGTACCCTACTTAGATCCACACTCGGGTTCTGTCTTACAAATTGATACCCATTTTGATTTCGGAGAAATTGCTTTGATCTGTTCTTGTTGAAGGTAACTAGATTTGACATGCTCATGGAAAAAATGTCTCCAAAATTCAGTTCCTGTTTTCACTGTTTCATTGTTTAAGCTCTGTGTACTAATACTTCAGAGCAAATGAACAGTTTGTGATTCGGCATGTTTTGTGAGCAAAACGGCATTTCTCAGCGCCATATCGCTGTAGATTTTTTTTTTTTTTTGGAAGCTGCTCTTAGACAATTCCAAGAAGATTAATTTCACACTATTTCTGAAAGATGCATTTGACATTAAGACAATACTGGAGGGTGTTACTGTGTGAATTAAAGGGGGGTTTTCCCTCTGGGTTTTCCTGCTACACCCTAAATACTACTTGTACTCTCTGACGGGTAGTTCATACATCCTTCGCTTCCATCCTTTTACATTCCTGTCCTTTCTGTAAGTCTTTAAAGGACTGGACAGGACAGGTCTTTTTTGTTCCCTCTTTGGAAGGCGGTAGCTTTAGCAGGCTACGTTCACGTTACTGTGATATGTTACCACAGACTAATGTTTGTCCTTACAAGTAATGATGTGCATTTTTCTTCAGTTTTGTCCTCGAAGATACACATTCACGTGCTGCTCTTTCTGGTCACAAGGATGGCGTAATGGCTTTATGGTTTTTTTTTGCTGGGAGTATTTCCTCAGCTATTAGACCAGTTGGCCTGTTACCTCTTTAAAACAACCTGTAAAACTTTCATCTGGTGCAAATCATTCATATTTTGCTCTTTTTGTGAAGTTCTGTTAGTGGTGGTTTTGTCCCTGCCTCCTCGTGTGGATCTAAGGTGGATAGTTTTTTTACTATAGTTTACATTTACGCTGCAAATGAGATCTCTTTAGAGAGACTGAGTGAGTTTTTACTGACGCTCCGATATTGCAGCTCTCAGTATTGCAGCAGTCTGTCTGTCACAGTCGTACATCTCGCTGTTTGTGGAATTTCTTTTCTAATGATGTTAGTATTTTAGTGACATGACTTTATAGATATTAATGGAAGTAGGTATTGGGGAGTTTGGGTTTTTTAAGCTTAAGTAGAGGTACATACCTTTTCTTTTTCAAAGGGCAAGAATAGCTGATACTCTGATAAATTGGGTGAATTTACACCCACTGTTTTTAATAAGAGAAGTGAAAGGGGGATGTGGCAAATAAAGTACATACCACGCATGAAGTTTTTGGCTTGCTTTAGAATTGTGTGATGAGATCATGTTTCCTGTGCCTTGCCTAATACAGGTTGTAGCCCTTAAATACTCTGAGGAATAGGCTGATTACCTGCAGAAGAATTTATTATTTTTTAAGTGCATGTACTTGCAATTAAAGTAATCAGACCAATGAAATAATGGTAGTGACTGGGTTCTATAACAAGGCAGCTGTCGGTGACTACCATGTTTTCCTGTAACAGTTGGGGGTGGGTAAATACTAGTTGAGAATTAAGAAATTTTGAGGCAGCTGTTGGAGGGCTCAGGATAGAATTGAAGTGACTCTGAAGTGTAACGTATATAGCAAAATTTTTTGAAGTTCTGAAAAAAGCTGAGTGTTCTCTTCCACACTCTAAAAACAGCAGCTTTATGCAGCCTCTTGATTGTCAGAGCACAGATTCTCATGAAGACTAGTAGAAGAAAATACAGTTTGAGTACAGTGCTTGTAGATTCTGTTGTATAGTGAATGCATTTTTAGTTTTGTCTTGTGAAGGTCTCTTTGAGGGAGCCAGGCCCAAGCTAGAAGCTTGTTGCTTTTTTGGACAGCCACATCCCGCCTTGAACCACAGGGTGCAGGATGTTACCCTCAGTCACGTGTTCTTAGCATCCTGGTGAGTCAGTGCTGACTGACTGAGGGCGGGTGTTCGTACACCTGTTCGCTGCTGTGAATAGTGAGGTGCTTCTGAGCAAGTGTGCAACAGCTTGTTTTATTTTTACGAGCTTTCTTGCAGGAGGAACAATCGGCAGCACTGCTCTTTTAATGCTGGGGGGTTTAACATCTCCATAAATACTGTCACAAGCTTGGTTTTTTTCTTAGGGATTAAAAGAAGTTTAAAAGTTTTGAGAAAATAGTAGAATTTTGATGCCAGTATAATCTTAAATAAAGAGATGAAGGCACAGCTCTTGAGAGCTTGAAAGCTTCCTTAAAAATTCTCATGTAGCAGTTAAAGCATATATCTCTGTTAGCTGGCTGCCTTAGACCAGATTCAACTTCTGACATCTCAAGTTTTATTTCTTAAATTTTGTCTAAGTCTTAACGATGTCCCTAGGTGCTATTCATAAAGAGTGCGTGTACAGAATTTTAACTTATGCTGCCCTTAGTAGCCAATCTATAAATGGTTTCTGCTAGCAGCAATTTTGAATTACTAGAAATCACTGCTATACAATGAGAGGAAGCTATTTCACTGTCTCCCAACTTAGGACATTACATAATGCTTTGAGATGAAGGTGTCATGCAGAGCTTCTCTTTTTTTTTTTTTCTTTCTTTCTTTTTGGTCAAGTTATTTGCATATGTTACTTGCACTGAATTCTTCAGCTTCTTTCCCATAAATTTTCATGGAAGAAAATACATTTTACTCTTTCATTTGTAAAGTCTAGAGTAAGAAAACACACTTAATGAGACTGTTTAATGAAGGAACCTGGCAATGTAAGTATTGTAATTTCCTTTATGTTTGTGGTAGACAGCAGGATTACCTTGTTAAACTTCTGGCTTATGTATGAAAAATACCAGAAAATAAGAGCAAATTGAAAGTAGTTTTATAGTTGCCTTTACTTCATATGCTTTTCTTAAGCAACAAATTGCAGTAATTGAAGTTTGGCAGCTTTTTTAATGAAAAACTAAATTATGGGTTAAACTACTTGGTTTAATACAATTTGTGTTTCTGTTAACTAGCAGCAGAATTTCAGCATTTGCTACTTACTGGTAGAGAAGAAAAATTCCACAGCACTGCCAGTACAGGTTAGTTTAATCTGTAAGTACCTGATGTTCCTATTTGAAATAATTTGTTCAAATGATACCACTTAAATACATGAGGGGAATTCTGGTCTCTGAAATGTGAATGTATCTGTTATCTACTACTGTTTTCAGTAGTGAGTGAACGTCTAGATTTTTTTTTTTAAGATCTGTAATGGTTTTAACTACAGTTATGGGTAGGTAATATCTGCAAGCGCTTCTAAGGAAAATTTAATATGGAACCTTAACAAATTGCCATCAGTTACTGAAAAGTGTGAAGATCTAAAGTTGAAGTAACTTCTTCAGTAACATGCCTATTATAAAGAGGCTGTTTTATCAGTGAACCAATTATAGGATATTATATTTGTTGTGTTGGGGAATAAGCATTTCTGTTTGTAAGAATCCGTAGCAGTAATGTAATCTTTCTTTTGATTTTCTTTAGCTATTGCTAATTACTTTCTCCTACCAACAGATCTTTATTTTGTTAGGCCTGTAAGCCAGGACCTTGTTCTTCTTCTGCTTTTTTTTTTTTTTTTTCCTCCTTAGCCCATTTCAGTACCTCAGAGGCTGCCTACAAATGTGGTTTTGCCCAGCTGTTTTACTGTATTCCAGAGTTACTGCTCTGCCTCTGTTCTTTTTTCTTAGGCTGTATTCCATATGCCTGGAAATTTTGGCACTTTGTTTTACAGAATATTTTACACTTTAAAAGAAAATAAAAGGGGGATTCTTTCTGATTGGATAAAACATGCAACCTTCTCAAGAATAGCAGCATATGTTTATTTTTATTTAAGCTTTGTGTACCTCATCTCGACATTATCAGCACAGGAGATGAAAACTTTCTGTGCAGCAGCAGGTAGCGTAGTTTCCCAGCTGGATGAGCTGTAAAGCACTGTGCTTTAGCTCGGCTCTGCAGGGCACGTTATCCCATGGTCAATTTGAGGGGCTGACGACATCATCAGGGGGGTAATTACACAGAGGCTGGGTGCTGGGAAGGTCACACCAGTGTGGTGGCTGAACAGACACTTCGGTTTTGCCAGCTCATCTGAATGGTCTAGAGTAGTTTTGTGAGTGACTTGACGCTTCCAGCAGTATTGCTTGTTTTAGAATTTTGAAATCTTCTGCGACATGGCAGAATTCATTGTACTAACAGAAAAGTTCCCACGGGATTGTATCTTTCCAGGTTTTAGAATAGTTATGCTTGAAGCCCATCTCCTGGCATCTTCTCTACATCAGTTCTCAGTCATTCACTTAATATTTCTTTGTATGCAAAACTACCTACATGCAGATTTTTGAATAACGTTCCATAGGTGTTTCTCCCTAGAATTAAAAAAAAAAAAACAAACAGGAAAGTTGTGTAACAAAATTTGTAACTTTTGCCTGTATTTCCTAAATCTTAATGGCAGATGTGCATGAATAACAGGGATACCTTGCTGTGGGGCCATTATCCTATTAACGGAATGTGTGCATCTTCTTTTAGCTTCTGTGGTTCGCCCTCGTTGGTACTTGATGCAGCGCTCAGTAATAAGTTGGAATGAGCAACTGGTTGCTTTTGGCTGCTCAGTTACTTTGTGAAGTCTTAGTTTTGACAGGGGTTTGGTGCTGACCCGCACTACCTGTACACCAGCTTGGCTACCAGTGCGGATAAATAAAGGGTAGTGGTGGTTTCTAGTGTCTTATGAACAAAAGGTTTATTTGTCCAGGATAGGTGAACTCTGGTAGAACATCATCTCTTTCTGAAACTTTTTTTATGGCAATTAATTACGGTACTCTAAATTCTACCAGAATTTTATTTTCTTTTGAGACAAAGACCAAAATAACACTGGGAATGGGAGCTTTCAGAACCATGTGAGCAGTCTGAAGTTGTAGCTCAACTTCTGATACACGGTTGCAGCAGCGGTCCAGCAGCCCTCCTTCCCGGTTTGGTAGGCTATATATGGAACAGTGAGTCGTTTCACACTATTTCCATAGACTTCTGCTTAATGACTCCAGATCACCTCTTCACAGGTTCCGGTCACTGTGCAACAAACCCAGACTCCAAACTGGTTTTAGAACCTTCTTAAAAGTACCTTAAAGCACGTGACTGAATTATGTCCCCTCTCGGTAGCAGTACAGCCACAGAAGTTAGTGTGTCGTGAAGGTTTTTGCTGTAACTTGATACTGCTTTTGTGGAAGTATTATGGAAGGGATGAGACCATTGATCTTTTTTAAAAGACAGGTGGCAAAATACTGGTGTTGAATTTAATTCAAGAAAGTGAGACTGGTAAGTATGTGCATCACTTTAATGCATGCAAATAATAGCAACTAGCTTAATGTTATAGCATTTGATTTACAAAGAAGATATAAAGACAGTACAGAGCTGACATCATTTGCATCCATTGGGAGCCTTCTGTGAACTGTGTGCTTCAGGAATGGTCACTGCACATATATACGGCTGTAATGTGTGTCTGCCGCTTTGTAACAGCCTCTGATTAAAGAGAAGTGAACCACTGATTCTGTGTATTTTTTCTCTTCTTGAGGACCTATTTAAATTATTATTGCAACGAATGTTAACTGTTGCAAAGTGCGTGTAAGTATGAAGTCCATCTTCACTCATGTTTGGGTTTGAGTAAGTTTGTGCTAGCTCTCGGGTTGTTATATAAACTACAAACCTCATTTGTGTGTTGTGTGAGCTGTAGCTGGAGACGAGCAAATGAATCCTGACTACTTAACCTGTAACTTCCTTTTGCTGCTGATCTGCTGTCCTGCTGCTGAACTGACTACACAAAAAATTTGACTAAGTTGGAAGATAAGCTGGAATAGTCGGGGGAGTATGGAGGGAAAATGTCTGACACTTTCATGAAAGCTGGTAGAGCGAGCATGCTGTGGAGTGGTCTGTTCTGAACTGTTTTAAAGCAGAATGCTGGAGAGATGCGTGTCCTTGCAACTCCTGTCTGCAGGACGAGAATGGATTACTGTGCTGGGCCACTTGGTCTCACTGTTTACACATAGATTGATTTCTAAAAGGTGGTAAAAGGAAGATAAATCCATTATTTTAATGCTGCACTACCTGGACCAACTCATGCTGGTTTGAATTGGATGTGTGTAATGAAGAGGAACTTGACACGAAGTAGAGGACGCTTTAGGAGGCTCCTGCTTTGCGTGACCTCTTCACTGGAGTTTGTCCTCTGGCCCTTTTGGCTCTAGGGAAAGCGGAGGGGGCATTTGAGAAGTGGGACCGCTTGGTCCTCAGCGGGAGCTGGGGCAGTTGTGTGTTGCCTGGCCACTTAAGGCGGTCCCGAGTTTGATTTATTGGACTCTGGTGAATTGGAATATGGGTCAAGAGTAAAGAGCAGTGCTGCGCGTTCTGCCTTGTACGGCTTGGGACCCCGAGTGTTGGCCTGGAGGCTTAGGCGTTTTCTCTAAATCTTGGTCTTTCTGCAAGGCATGGAGGAAGGATTGTGTTTATAATGCCCTGATGAGATAGAGTTTGGATCCAAGCCTTTGTTTCCTAAGAGTTAGAAATGGGAGGTTTTGGAAAGCAGGAGCCCTTCTCTAGCGCTCGGAGGCAAGAGCGTGGGGTGCAGTGGTGCAGGGTTGGGGTCGCTGGCTGCAGTATCGAGCCAGTTCTTGGCAGGCAGGAAGGACGCTAAGGTGCAGGATTGGTCTCTTGGCCCAGTGGTCTGGCTTTTAATTTTTCACCATGTTAACAGTTTCTTTTTGAAAAGAAGGTGTGCTTTTGCATTTGAGTAGTTGGTACAAACTGTTAACGCAGTCAGTGCTTTCCTTTAGCTCCTGTGCATTTCCACAAGTGTGTAAAGCCGTCCTTCTGCCCCCTGCTAGACCTAAGGCTGCCTTTAGCCCAATTAACTTTTCAAACAAAACCCACCCCCTTCCACCCACCCCCCTGTCAAGAGTAGGGGACAGGGGCCTTTCTCTAGCGCTTGGTCTCTTGCTCCTAGCGGTTCAGATGCCAGGTCTGCTCTTCCAGTGCCCTGCCTAGGTAACCTTGGGGAAAGCTGCCTGTGGTCTGCTTAACCCCTTGGCATTCCTTAACCCTGGTGCAATCTGCCAGCCGGGATTCCCCAAGCACAAGGCGCAGCCCTCCGGGAGCGTTTTGCCGTTGTCCCCCAGGCTGAAGGCCAGGGAAGGAGGTGAGTGTTGCTGGGCCAGCTGTGGCAGTTGGGGCTGGAGGGAATAACCTGTGGTGCCATCCTGTGTTGTGAGTTCACAGCGCCTTGCAATTCCTTTTACAGTTTTTGGCTGTGCCCAGATCTTGGCTGAAGCTGGAAAGGCAAATCATACCTTGCTACTGTTAGAACTACAGCTTCAGGTAGGGTAATTAAGCTTGTATAGAAATGGTAATTCTTCCTAAAGGTTAAGGTAAAAATTTAAGCTGTATGGCAGGTTTTCGAGAAGTTTTGGTGACCATATCAGTGTCAATGTGAAACTCTAAGAGTATCCAGCTTTATTACAAGAGGCATCATGTGATAGGATGGCTGGAGGTACAGCGCCGAGACAGACCCCTTTGTGTTTCACAGCAGTAAGTCAGGTTAGCCAGAGCTGTCGAGCTGCGGGTGTATGCAGTAGAGAGACGAGTCCTGTACAGTGTGGACATTCCCTGGATATTGTTGTAAAAACATTGGAATTGTTTGGGCTATGAAATCATAAGTGTTTACAAATCTTCTAACTGCTCCCATCTCTGCACCCCTCCGCAGCTAGTCCTGTCCAGTGTGGTTTGTGGTCCTTCTTACACAGGGAAGCGGTGAGTGCTGTACCCCTGGAGACCTGCTGGTTGCCAATCCTGATGCTTTGCAAAGGCAGCTTAACAATTACTTTCCCTCTGTGCTTCTGCCCCGAGTATCGGCTTCCCGTTGATGGGTAGCTTTTCCTACGTGGCAAAGTACACTACAGCCGGCGTAGTATTAATGTTTTCAGTTCACTTCAACTTTCTGTTGCTGTCTCAGAACAGTAAGAGCAGCATGTGCCCATTCTAGCCAGTTCCAGCTTCGTGCCCTGCAGCTGTACTCACCGAGGCTCCCGGGCCTCTGGGGGGGGCTCAGCACTCACCCCCAAACAGTGTGTCCTGCCTCAGCACCATCCTGCCCTGCCTGGCAAGAGTCCAGCAGGCCTGAGCAAGCCCCTGCCTGCCAGATGCCGGGGGGGCAGGAGGTGCTGCTGCAGCTGTGCTGCCCCTGCTCACCGTCCCGTATGGCAGCACCCCAGCATATTCCCAGGCACGCATCACCACTGGAAGGTATGGAAATACTTTTTTTTTAAATCTGAGTACAAGTCTTTATTTAGTAGATTTATAAAACAACTTTACATGAGAAGTACAAAAATATGAAATAGGCTTTGAATCTTCTTAGCTAAAACTACTGTTACTACTTTTTTTTTTTTTCAAGCTTTAGAAACAACTTGCACAGTTGGCATCTTAGGTAAATTGCTCTCAGACATTTTAAGACTAGGAAAAAAAAAAAGGTTCTATAAAGTAGCTCCAGAAAAGTAGCTGTATGTACCCGATCATACAATCACCATCAATAATTTATTAATTAGTTTTAAGACACAATGGCACAGACAGATTCCCACGCTGTAATTTCTCCTTTAATGAGTGCCATTGAAAGGTGCAGTATCACTTTCCTCTTCTAGTTGTTATAATATCATTAACTATAAAGACAAAACTGATTAAGAATGATTTGGCATGCTTTATACTTGTACCACTTGGATTTAATACCACTTTGTATTAAAAATTAAATAAATATAAATACGTTAAATAAATATATTGTATAAGAACCCCTCACTTTAAATATTAGAATTCAGCATTTCTTCATCCTGCACACACTTAATGCTTTGTCACAGCTTTAGGGCCAATGATAAGCAATACTGCATCTTCGAAACCGCAGGCGAGCCTGGACCCAGGTAGCAACCCCTACCCCCAGAAAGGGGGCGGTTCTTTTACTGCTTTATCGCACCCATTAAAACCGCTGCCCCCGACTGCACTGCTCTGGGCAGCTCCTCTGTTTCCTGGGCAGCTCCTTTTCCCCCAGGACTCGCCTCACCTCTGGCTCTGCAGCTGCTGCCCCCCCATAAGGAAGCGAGGGACGCGGGACACTCGCAGCAACTGACACCGGTGCCTTTCTCTGCAGTTCCTGGTGTAGATCTAGTCTTGACACTGATTTCAGTCAAGGACTGTCACGCTCTTCCGTGAATACTGGTTGATAGTTAAAAAATGAGGTTTATTTTCAAAGTATGTAAACCTTTACCTGATTTTTCAAGTCCATATTCATTAGAACCTCACTGTATCTGCTGAAGTCTGAGACACTAATTTTCCAGGGTAGTACTGATGCAACAAATTGACTCTACGGGTTTTTTGATAATGAAGCGATTTCCTTTACAATCACTGTGGTGTGCCTAATGCATAATGTGGCAGTAGTGCAATGGCAGGTTCTCATGATTTTGCTACAACTAAAAGGCTCCATTTGCAGTTCCCAGTCCCTAGTAATTATATGATTTCAATCACTGTATTTTGATTCTCTGTAGTAAATAAAACACATCAGTTATAAAATCACATACAGTACAGGGATATTGGGTGACAGTTATATCCAGCTTTTACTCTCCATTTTCACCGTCTTGGAGTAACTCCATCATCAGGGTTCGTTGCTTTGCTGAAGTTACCGCTCGCTCCGTCGGCTCCTACAATCTCCCGATCCGGTGCAGGCAGAGGTACAAGGCACTTTTTGGAAGCTTGGCTTCTTCAAAGAGAGAAAATTCAGCTCTTTGATCCCACTTTTCCCTGCTAAAGGTAGGCCTGTTTCACAGCCCTGTGCGTGGAATGTTTGTCCCAGAGAAGAAAGTTCCATTCCTCTCCTCAAACAGCGTCTCCTGCCAGGCTCCGCTCTGCAGCGTCCTGATGATAGTAATGCTGGAACAGCCTTTCTCGGCAGCAGATGCGCATAGCGCTGTAGGTGTGCAGGAGCAGGCGAGGGAAACGAGCTGTGAAGTAACGTACAAAATCATCCGGGATGGAGCCCAGCGTCTCCTGCACCTCGGGAGGCAGTTCTCTGTAGTGGTGCTTCTGTAAAGGGAAAAATCGGGGAAAGCTCAGTCAGGGGCCATGTGTTCAAGGAGCCTCTTTTAAGGAGCGCTGCCCTGCTCGTGGACAGAGTGACCTCGGGTCAGTCTGTCCTGAAGGAGCTCGGTCCCCGGACAGACACAGACAAGGAACAGCAGCTGGAGGCAGAACCCCAGCGTGCACGTTGCTGGGGGAAGGCGGCCTTTACCTTATTTCTCATTGCCCTCAGAAGATCCCGTACTGAGCCTCCTTTATAGGACCTGAATTTTCGGAGGTCTGCAAAAGAGATTACAAGATTTCTTTTTGTGTTTCGATGCAGTTTCAGTTGCTGGACTCAAAATAGGCACACAGTATGTGTGTCAATGCAGAATACTTCGATTGGAAGAAAAGACTTTGCTGACAAGTGAAGGCCACGTACCAACGCTGAGGCAGCGTTAGCCTTACTGTCCTGTCCCAGCAAACTGGGAACAGCATGTGACTCCTTTCCCCGCCGATAAAATCCTGTCCGTTACCTGTCTGAAGAGGAACAGTGATGTGCTCCCTCCAGTCCATCTTCACCACCTCTCTTCCGCCTCTTTCTAATTGCTTGACTATGGGACCATCTAAGGATTCCTTCTCTATCCGGTCACTAACATCCTGGAAGAGACAGACAGGTTAATTTCTAGTTTTAGTTCCATGCTTTTCCCAACAATTTAAGATTGCTGCTTCTGGCTCATCACAGATAACGGAGCTGATTCTGCTTCACTCCGTGACAAAGCGCCGTACACTGGCTTGTGCTTGGGACCAGGATCGAGAAGCCTGAGACAGCGAGTTCTTTCACCATCTTCCAAAGCCTTTTACCCCAGAGCAGAAGGTACAGCTGGGAAGAACGTCAGCCCCTCGGCCAGTTCCCACCCCACACCAGGACTAAGTGCAGATACTCACTACCGGGGGCTGCCTACCCTGTTCCTGCCAAAGCTGCCTGGCGACACAGATCATTTCAGTTGGAAAAGACCTTTGAGATTATAGAGTTCAGCCGTGAACCCAGCGCTGCCAAGGCCACCATGGAACCATGTCCCTAAGCACCACCTCTACGCGCTTTCTGAACGCCTCCAGGGGTGGTGACCCCACTGCCTCCCTGGGCGGCCTGCGCCACTGCTTGGCCACCCTTCCAGGGAAGGAATTTGGGCTCAGCTGTCCAGCCAGCTTTTGACCCAGCACAGAGGACACCCAGCCAAGCCCTGAGCAGCCAGCTTCTTCAGGGAATGCTGTGGGAGATGGTAGCAAAGGCTTTGCTAAGGTCCAGCCTTTCCCTCATCTGCTCAGTGGGTCAGCTGGTCCTAGAAGGAGACTGGGTTCATCAAGCAGGACCTGCCACTGGCTGGGCCTGATCCCCTGGCTGTCCTGCATGTGCCATGCGATGACGCTCAGGGTGACCGGCTCCATCGCCTCCCCCGGCACCGAGGTCAGGCTGGCAGGGCTCTAGTTCCCTGGATCCTCCTCCCTGCCCCTGTAGAGTCTGCTGGGGCTTCCCCAGTGAGCCAGGGCTGCTGATAAATCATGGAGAGTGGCTTGGTGAGCTCCTTCACCAGCTCCCTCAGCACCCTTTGGCAACATGTTCTCCTACTGTAGCTGCTCGATCCTTCCTCACTCCACTTTATAACATCACATTCTAGCCCTCCTATGAACTATCTTCTAGAAGACTTAAATATTTGTTACGAGGTAGCACCTAGGTGCTACAAACTTGGCTTTTTCATTCCTTGCAATAAGGTCACGGGTTCTATCACCTCAAACACCCACACAGCTAGGAGAGACTGAATTCAGGATTTGAAGAATGGCTACAGGAGTTCTTAGAACTGAAAGGACAGAAAAGGTCAACACACCTGAAAAAACTGGAGCTGTTTTTCTAAACTCCAAAAGAATGGGTGTTTTAGCACACAGCTGGCAGACGGACGTTTCTGAGGGTCCATGTTTATCATCTGCTCTATTAAATCACGAGCAACTATGTCTTCTGCAAAGAAAAGGGTGATAATTCTTAGGCTGTAGGGAGATGTAACGTTCTCTACTGCAGAAAATAGTGTTCTTCCTCCAGCAGTCCTGAACACTACCCCGCTAGCTCAAGTGCCCACCTCGAAGACACACTGGACCACCCACAGTCCGTCAGTGGTGCTGAACAGGTGTGATTATGAAGATCAAAGCTCAGCTCTGTCCTACATGAAATAACTGTACAGTCAAGCTCGCAGGGTTCCGAACCGCGTACCCCAGAGACGCTTTGGGGCACTAACTCTTTAGGAGCGTTACTTCAGGAGTACAGAGTGCGGCTTTCACCACTGCCAGGTTGGGCATCGCTGTGGGCCACAGTTCCATCACTGCCGTCGGCATTTTAACACCCGTGGAAAGTTCACTGAACTCCGTAGCGCTTTACATTTCCCGAGCTTTTCTTACCATGCCTCCCTGCATTTAAAGACTCCAGGCTGTATGCACCCAGCAGAATGTTGGCTTGCCGCTGCAGAGATTTGCCAAAGGGATGGCTGCCTTCAGATACCACATAATAAAAGACACAGCCAGCTGAAAAGATGTCCACGGTATATGTCTGCAAATAAACAACCTTTAATAGCAATAACACATTTTTTCCCCCTGAAGACTTTGATCATCACAGGGTAGTTTATTTTGCAATTAAGAGCAGAAGAAAACTTTTCAGCATATTCAGCTGCAAGCCAGCATGAATGCCCAGGTACCAAGTACTGTGTATCTTAAAAGTCTGACTGCAACTACGTGCCACCCAGGGGTTGCGCTGCCTTCGCCGGGGAGCCTGGTGGAAGGGTGCAGACTTACGGGGTTCTCTTTGCAGTCTTCACTCAGCATCTCCGGGGCGATCCACCCTTCGGTGCCTGGCACGCCCGACCGGCGGCTAAAGCTGTGCCTGCCCACTGCCAGCTTCTTGCACAGTCCAAAGTCTGAAATCATAGCTTTGACCTTCCCATGGGCATTGGGCATCGAGATGAGGATGTTATGGGGCTTCAGGTCCCTGTGGACTATTAGAAACGCCCATTTATCCACTCCAGCCCATCCCAACAATACTTGTACATTTTTAATACATTTGCATTGCCAATCTGTCAGAAGGCTGAACCACCGTTCATTAAACCAAAGTCCTAACCTCAAACTAGCGTCCTTCATAGAGGCTCATCACATCACTAGTCAACATGGTTTACATGCCTTCCATCCAAAAAGCAGCACCCTGAATAAATGGTAACGACTAGCCTGACTACTCCGGTGCAGCAGAGCGCTAGAGGGACAAGGCCGGTGTCAGAGGACAGGCACCACTGCTGCCAGCACGAGGTGGAGCTTCCACAACTCCCTCTGGGACCGATTAAACAAGCTCCCAGCACCAGGAGGGTTTCTCTTCTTTTTTTCAGTTAAGAAAACGCACCGCTGTCTATCCCATACCGAGACAATAGCCATTCTTACCAATACTGAGGGAGTGCAGGTAAGCAAGACCAGATGTCGTCTGTTGCAGGAGAGTGATGGGTTGTAAGCCATGGTGACTGAAGGGCTTCTGCTCAACGTACTGCGAATTACAAGAAAAACAGAAGATTCAGCCACAACATTGCTTATCATCACCCTCTGCATAAACAGTAAGTCTACCCCCTTCACCACCACCCCTCCGCGCCAAAAAAAAAAAAGATTAGACTGGGTAAATCGTGCCAGCTGGTAACACACATGAGCCTTTTGGGCTTTGGTTGAAGCTCATGGTCTCTAAAACATCACTCAAAGCTGGAATTCTACATGGCACTGTGCTCCAGAGGCAAGAGTAGAGGGTCTCCAACATTCAGATAGGTGGGACGGGGAGGATGAATAGAAGGGAGCCCTTCACAAGAAGAAAAAAAGGGATGACAGCTTCTGTCCGTAGATAGTAGAGGGTCAGGGATGTCCTTCTAAAGGTCTGAAAACAGCCCTGTTGCAGGGACATGTAACTGTCACAGAGGTGACGGGGGACTCTCCTGCAGCAGGCACTTCAACATAAGCTAAAGGAAATGGAGGGCTTCCAGGGAGACTTCCACAGGTTCTGTAGGTTTGCAAGTGCCCCATCACCTCCTGTAAAGTGGCAGCACACAGCTCGATGGCTATGTACTGAAACTGCCGGTCCTTCTCTGTGCAGAAGTAGCGGATCACATTAGGATGTTCATCTGACTCTCGCAGCAGCTGTACTTCACGGTCTGCAAAGCTGAAGCACTCGGGAAGAATTCTTTTCACTGCGACATCACGGTTGTCAAATGTGCCCCTACAGACGGGAAGGAAAATCACATCAGCCTTTTACACTCTGCAGACAAAGACTGTAGAGAGCGAGTGACAACAGAAGACATTTTACAGAGGTGTATTAAAGCATTTCTCATGCTGGAAACAGGTATGTTTGGTGATTAAACATTTCTAAGGGAAGTAAAGTAGCTTTTGCTAGTGGAGAAATGTGGAATTAGTGGAAAATGTTCCAGACACACACAAAACACTGTTGAAAAAGTTTCAATTCTGTTCATATTAGATACCTGGGTAGCTTTATAATAAAAGAAAGAAAGAAAGAAAGAAAGAAAGAAATACTGAATGCAAATAAGACATTCATTGGTCTGTTAAATGCTGAATGCACATATTGTCTTCTACCTGTAAACAATTGTCCCTTCAGCTCCATGTCCCAATACATCTTTTGGGTTAAATGAAATCTTGCCAACCATCACCCTGTTCACATCTTCATCTGAATGAAAAACAAGAAGGGCTGGTTTAGGGGGGGTCCAGTCAGCCCTTCACAGCTGCACATCCTGCTGGGCCACATGCAGAAGTCTTTTTGCTCATGTTTAAAACAACACCACATGGTCAAACCTTCTGATCATCTCCATTAGGTACTCACACGGTGTAGGCAAGTACCCTCTGGTGACCAAGTGATGCAACGTACAGAGTCAAACACATGCTGGACACAACGCCGGAGCTCGGGTCCGGAAAGATCACGTCTCCAGCCAGTGTAAGAGACCAGCAGTTCTTGACACACAAACTCTTTCTAGAAAGTTTTGTAGATGTTGAATTTAGGAAATGGTGCCTGCCCGTTACAGAAGTGGGTTTACTAGCAGTTCCCCTGCACAGCCTTTGGAAGGACAAGAGTGCACAGGAAGATCAGGCGGGAAGCGCTGCATAGCCCTTATTTCCTGATTCCAGTTAATCATAACACATATTTTTATTTAAATGATCCTCTCCCTAGAATGGCTACAGGTTATAAGATTATACCGCCACGGACCGCATAATGCCTCAGACGGCAGTTAGGAACTGGGTGTTTCCCTAAAGCAGATCAATCATCCTGCTCAAAGTCAGGGCTTGGCACAGCCGCTCCGTGTTCTGCAAATGGTCAGGCTAAATGAGAATGATGGCCCTTCTCAGCCTTCTGCTCTGGGATGTATCGTCAATAAGTATTTTAATTGTTGTGCTGTATCGTCACACAGACTCACAATAAAAGACACTGGATCAACTTTACCTCCCTCCTCTTGCTCAGTGGAGAGGCAGCTCCCAGCGTCAGATGTGGAGATGCTGGAATACGCAGAATGGTTTGATGCTCTGGGGGACATGTTTGGGGTGCTGGCAGCCGAGCTCTCTGTCCGCCCACAGGAGGCATCCAAGAAATCTGCTTCGGGAGGGAGATCACTGGGAGCACGGAAGGGCAGCTTCTGTTGCTGCAGGAGCTGTATCTTCTCTTCCAGCTGATGCTGCCTCTGTTGCTGCTGGTGTACGCTCTGTGAGAAAGGACCACAGTTCCGTAAGTGGGGCAAGGACCTCAGAGTCCTGTCACAAAAGGGAACCCTCTAGCTGGGGGTAGCCGCACCCAAAAGGTGGGAGGAAAACTCTCTTGTTACGACACTACTGGCCAAGTAGGCTGGGGAGCTTTCCCTCACACGCTTCCCATTTCATCCTGAACTTCCACCGCAAAGCTGAGACACCCCAGTGGATGGTTAAGATGGCCAAAGCTAACTGCTATTAGGTGTCGCTAAAGGCTTGATCCAAAAGCTGGAAACCTGACAGTGGTTCAGGCGAGGAAGAGAGGAGTGCAGCCAACAGTATTAAGATCGTGTCTGTGAAAAGAGTAACACATACAAAAACCAGAACGGGTGGGATGAGAAAAAATACCTCTGGAGTTGGCACATATGCCCAGAGAAATCACTGCTATGTCAGATTTGTAGCCTTTGCTACAAAAAGCAGCCGACTGCACACCTCTGAGGAGGGGAAAAACCCTGTAGTACACTACTTTCTACCTCCTGTATAATTTCTTGGGCTGCAAAATGTTACTGACTCTCCCCAAAGTGAAAAGTACATCAAGCTAAGTCAGCATTACCATTGGGTAAGTGATGATAAAAGCCACCCAGCCCACAAGCAGGAAGGTGCTGAGGATGATCGTGGCCATGTCTTTCAACATGGAGTCCACCGGAGCCTCGGGCCGGGTGATGGGCTGAGCAGGTTTCTCCTCAATATCCTTCGGAACAGCAGGTGGCACTTCTGCTGAAGAGCCTTCAACGATTTCAATAACCTAAGATGCAAAGAAAGCTGTGTTAGCTCAGTATCTTCAGGGGTAATGGAGCACTTATGCACTAGCCTTTCTGCTAAATAATTTTTAATAACCTCTAACCCTACCAAAGTCAAAGAAAGCTTTGCATGTGGGGGAAAAGAAAAAAAGCAGCTGAAGGCCCTAATTCTGAAATAAGGAACGACACATCATCATACCAGTGATTCTGCATGCAAACTACACAAAAATCTGACACAACAAACGTGAAGCAATTCCATGTAGCTTTCCTTCTGAGTCATTCCCAAACTTCTACTCCTTTCTATTATCATCCAGTAAGATGATTATTCACATCACAGACCTCTTCAATAGTGGCTTTGTCAGAGTCAGCTGGAATCACGTTTTCAGGCCTCTTAGGTAAGTTGCTTGGGAATTTCTCCAGGATCTTTGTAGGAGCAGATAGTGGTGTTTCATGGTGCCCTTTAAATAGAACACATTTGTTGAAATAAAACATTGTCCCTTTTTAGGAAAGACACCCTTGATTTCAGCATCTTTGCAGAAGAGTGTATATAAAGTTGATTTACAAAGGCTTGAGAACATCACAGAGCAAAAGCTCAAATAAAAACGATTTTTCCCTCTGTCCTCCTCAAGCAGTCACAGGTATAATGATCGGAATCCTGAAGAACACCACGTTCAAGCACTGGCTGCAGATTTGGTTCCTGACCATCAGGGGAACACACATTATGCCTCCTAGCTCGCTATGTGGCCTTGAGGTGAAGACCACGTTGTAGACATGAAATGGTTCTGAAGGGAATGGCTTGTGCTGCACAAGAAGGAAGCAAGAATCTATCCAGCACTCAGGTACTCGGCATGCTCTTCACACTCCTTTGGCTCGTGCTAGCCAACAAAGTGAGAAGAGGGAGATGCTACTGTGCTGCCAGCTTTGGCAGTTGGAGGGCACAGAGGAAGACTCCCGCTCAGGTGTACAGCAGGAAAGAAAAAAAAAAAAAAAAGAGGCAAAAACTTGAGGGCACAGGTTGTTCAGCTCGGAGGGTTGCAGAGGAATACCAACTGTTTCAAGGGAGCTGCCTGACATACTGGAAGAGCAGGATGGTATTAACAGGGAAGGGGATCCCCGGCAGAGAAAGGTGGCAGTTAAAAGAAGCTGAAAGTTACACACCGCCCCTGCCACAGAGATCCTATGGTATACATCACTTCATTAGAGACCTGCATCACTTAAACCTGAACAGCTACTCGGTTTTGAAGCAAAATTGCAAATGCCTTGAAAAGTCAATTCCAGAGTTTGGGGATTTGGGACACACAGGACAGGCTGACACTCAGCCTCTATGCCTTAGGCCTCCGTTCATAAAAAGGGCAAAATGTGATTGTCTGATCCATGATAAGAATGAAAGTAACATTATGCACAATAACAAAAGTCCAAAGGAACCAGAATACAGTATTTACAGTAAATAATGAGTTACCTATACCCCTCCCTGAAGGAGGGGGTAAATAAACAACTTTCCACATACTGAGCTAAGCGCTCTTCATTCTATGCACTGAATAGGGCAGGGGCCTTGAGAAAAACAGCACGCATATATGTAAAGACATTCATTCATACGGAAAAGAGGACAAATTAGAAACGATTACTAGAATTTAGTAATTACTGCCTGAGTTTAGGCAGTGATTGTGACTGATTTACAGCAGCTGAACAGCAGGCTCTGCGGTGTGGATGAGCACCACATCCCGCCCCAACGGCCGGCCCTCGGGTACCTATTAAAAGCCAGTCGTTCCAGTAGTTGAGTTTGTTCTTTTCCTTCAGTCCACTCGAAAACTTCACATCCGTACTGGGGGTGATAACACACTCGCCATTGTCTTCAATTGTGACGCCTTCTGTTTTCGGACCCTCTAGTAAGGGTATGGCACTGCCGCGGGGCTAGAGACAGAGAGTAACGTTACCGTTAAGGAAGCGCTGTGCCCCTATAATATTTAAATAGGCAACTAAATAAAAAAACCAGAAGTCAGAATTGGTGGGCAAGCAAAAATTTCTGGCAGCAAAGTCACTGTAAAGGAAACACTGCCATTACGCCCTCAGCAACTGCTCCAGCAGCCTTGGACATTAGACCTTCTCAGTTACGTGTTGCCTAGGAGATGAGATTACTCTCTCTTTTTTCTGAAAAGTTAAACAGGATCTTTATTTCCTACCCAGGCAGCCACAGCAAAACAAACCCGTGATGCAGTTTCCTATCTATGGGGAGTTACTTTGATGAACAAACCAGCAATCTTAACATTAACCACAATGCACCGACGATACCACGTAGCAACCTCAGGTCCACTTCTGCTAAGCTTGCCTGGCACAATTCCTGATGAGCTAGTTACTCTGCAGCATTTGAAATGATTCCTAACTACGGTCATGCACTCTAAGGCTTACTGTTATATTGTTTTATGAAATATTTAATTTGCTACGCATTTCTTGATAGCAATCTGCAATTTAAAACCAAATTTCTGTAGGTGCACAGTCTTCAGTGTTTTATTCTGTTTTAACCAGATCCCTTTGCTACTTACTACAGCATAATTGTCTTTTTTCATATATTTTAATGTATGTTTCCATTTCAACTTTTTTTTTTTTTAAGCCCAGGACAGTACTAATTCTGTAAAGGCACTTTTCAGCAGGTGTCATCCAGCTCTTGCAGCTCCCAACTTACCACAACAGTTACTCCTTCATGCACCATTGATGGCGATGCGTACAAACTTGTGGAGTATTTCCCTACATACAGAGTTGGTCTGGAAAAAAACAGTAAGTGTCAGAAAGCAGACAAATGGATGTTTTGCCATCTTAGCTAAAACCTTGGCAACACAATCCTGTAGAACTAATGTATAAGTTTCTCAAATCATCTATATTTATATCCTGAAAAGCCTGGATCTGTAAAATTGTTTTAAGTACTGCTGTATTATGAAGCCATTCTTCCTCATTATGAAAGCATTATTTAGTTGATTATTCACATCAGAATTACTCATTTGACAGAACTCATGGTCTATTTCTGCATTATTCAATAACTGGTATTTGCCAAAATGCCACGCACATATTTACAACGTGAAAGGCTTCACATTACAAAAACCAATTACATTCCACATTGTAAGACATTATTAAACACAGAGCATCTGATTAAAGTTATGAATATACATTTCCTAAGTTTACGGTAGGTGGGGGGTTTTTTTTTGTCTCTGACTTTAGACAGTAAGAGATCAAATACGATGCAAATAATGGCTGGAGAACTAGAGCTGCTTTCATGTATTCTTTTCACCACCTTGAAATTTGTAGAAAAATCCATAACTGAATGTATATAAATGAGGTTTTCACAACAAAGTTCTGTCGAATAGACAGTGAGAACAACAGGAATATTCATGCTCACGTCAGTTTGCTCTTGGTCTCTGTTTCCTTCGGAAAAGGGTATTTCCACTTGGTAATGTGTCCAACCTCCCCAGACATGAATGTCAAGTACCGCAGAGTTTCTATCCCCACATTAGTGTGCATAACTTTCCGTAATCCTTCACGTTGCCAGATGTAAAAGGCTACCACAGGAGAAGCGTAGTTCTGAATCCACAGTACGTCCCCAGACTCACTGTCCACCGTCACCACCAGCCCATCTCCATTAGACACAAAGTGGGACATCTCTGCAATACACAAATACACAGGAGAATATCTGGATTGCTGCAGATGGGCAATTTTAATAATACATGTTAACAGTTCAAGCCTTATGTTAATTGTGGAGTCCATTACACCTTACATTGCAAAAGAATTGCTGATCAGCAAATCAGTTGTCAGAATTAGGTTAATAGAGGTTCAGTTGCAATGCAATAGCTTTTTCTGAGCGTGCACCACAGTTTAGGTTCAACTCCTCTCCTGCTATTTTCCACTAAATTTTATCGAGTCGTATCTTCAAGCGTTGTCTTCGTAGATTCAGTTTACCTGAAGCTACCTAGAAGGCTGTAGATTTTACAGCATGTGAAGGATAAAAGCTGGCAGATGCCTATCAACTGCACAAAACTCAGACAGGACAGCTTGATCTATTAATTACAGAAAAAATCAGAATTTTTTTGCCCGTATGCAAACCTCACAGCTGATACATATATGGAGAAGGGGAAGAACAACAACAAAGGGGAAGAACAACAACAAAAGACAGCAGTTAAATTCTTACTGTATTTTATGTCTTCGTCAGGCAGAGTAGCTGCGTAATCAAAATAGGTGGCATTCCACCGCAGCTCCTTCTTCTTGGTGTCATACATTGTGATAGTGTACTCTGTTAAAAAATATACAGTCTGTGAAGCAAAAAAACCTATGAGAGAATAGAATCAATCATCTCAAATCTGAGACACTCTTCAAAACACCACACACACCACTCGCTGCTCTCCGCATTTCAGTTTCCCAACACTCCTGATAAATACATATTTCACAGCTGTTAAAGATAATACCCAATCCACTCACATAGTGATCTGCAGGAATCTCAGGACAAGGTTTTTACTGCACAGCTGCTTCTGACGTACTTTTGTTTTACTTACAAGTTTCCAAACCCTGTATTCTAAAATTCAGTATACCGTGTTCTGTAACTGAACTATCACATTAAAAGAACGCATGGATATAGACGTTAAAGAACAAGTCTGACACTTACTCCTTTCTACTAGTCAACAGCTATATGGTGTTGGTTTAATTTTACCAGTTATTTAGAATACGGCATTTGTGATTTCAGTGGATATGCTATATCTCCATTTTCTTTAAACACTCTTTATAAAAGCTGTATGTTACAGGGCAAACTTGGGTTCACAGCTGCTGCTGGAATGCCCTGTTACACGGCATATAAATGCCACTTACTCACCAAGAACAATAAGGGACGATGCCTACTGCCAAAGTTTTAAAAAAACAGTATCTTTCTGCTGTTATAGTTTGTCTCTGTACAGTCCAAAATTATAATGTGCAGAAGTTTTTCCTAAGAAGTCAACTTGAAAACCTGAACTGATCACAAGGTCATTTGTTAAGAGCCTAAACTTGAAAAACAAAGATGACAACAAATTTTCTTCTAAGCTGCAGAAAAAAAAGCATATGACCTGTTCTCCCAAGATACAGGAGGGATGCTGACGGGCAAAGACTTTCTGCAAATGAGGAAGTCAAGGTCTGCTGTTTCTCCCCAGTCATGAGGTCAATCACGTACCAAATATCCTGCTTTTTACCTGGAATCACAATTTCAGCCACGTTACCATTCAGCTGGAAAAACAGCACTTCCATCAAGCTTTTCAGTCTTCTTTTTTCTTTAGTAAGCTCATGAACTTAGCATGAATACAGCATTTTTAATAAAACAATTTCTCAGTCAGGCTTAATTTCATCTTTTAGCACTACCGGCCAACCCCAAATATTGACAAGAAAAACAAAATACAGTATTTATCGATGTGAAAAAATAATTTTCTAAAAATCTAACGAAGTTCTGAGTGTAGAAGATCCTGTCAGCCCGCAGCAAAGGAGACTGAACTGCTAATGCTGAAGGACAGTAGGTAGAAAAAAAATTATGAGGGTCCACACATTTCAAATTGATTTCAAGGACTATAATTCTAGTATCCTATTCAAGACTCCAGGAACTATGACCTTAAGTATTTCTTTGACACTAACATGTGTGTTGTGTTTAGAGACTTCAAATAAACGTTTTGATTCCTTTACTGGACAGACACAATAAGTAGATACTGGCCCTTCAAGAGATTAAAAAAAAACAATACTAAGTTCATCCTGATCCTTATCACAACAGTAAAATGTGTGAAGAAATAACTGTCCTTTCTTCTCCCTTTCTCCTCCCAAATCCATCTGCAATTAGAACGAGTCAGGACAGTGAGCCATAAATTCATTATTATTTGTAGTATAAATGAACTGCCTGTACCTCAGATAATGGAGGATGTCTAACTGTGATGCAACGGGATTTCTAATTTAATTATAATTGTGAGGCAGTGACATTTATAAGCATAAGAAGATTTTAAGCAGAAGTCACATTTTGTTGAGAGATAGCATCTCAAGAAACCAAAAAACCCCATACAGGCTATTCACTGCTTAGAAAAGCTATTTTCTCTTTCAGGAAAAGTAGGTGGGTTTTAATCTTCCAACAGTAATTGAATTCTATATTGATCATATTTTCTGACATCAGAAAGGTTCACGAAAACCCATAACTAAAACCCAAAGTAAAGCATATTTCCATGCAGTCTGTCTGGGAGTCTCTACATTTTATAGACACTCAACATTTATAATCTAAAAGAGAGAAAATTTGAGCTCACCCATGTACAGAATCCCATCTGAACTGCGGCAGGGAGATGCTTGCACCAGCTCTGGGATAGTAAATGGCAGTTTCTAGGGAAGAAAAAACCCAACAAAATAGGCTTATTCACACTGGTGTGACAGTCTTCGCATTTGTTCGCAGAAAAGGGAAGTCAGACAACTTCAGAAATCTCAAATGACAGGGTTTTATTGTTTATATTACCGTAGTGCCTGAGAACTCAAAATTTCAGGTCAAGGCCCTGCTCTGCAAACCCGGAACAGAGAGGAGTGTGTCTCGGTGAGCTTACCACAGGAAATATGTATATAGAATGGAAGAACTACTTGCAGCTCGGAGGTTTGGAGGCCAAGGCTCTGTGGCTTTAAGGTCTACCATCACCACGTACGAACTGCCTGGGCTTCAACATACCATGGTTTAATTGCCTCACCTATAACGAGTATAAAATGGTTCTGCACAGGACATTCAGTAATACTTACAAAGGCCAGATGTCTTCAGACAAATGAATTTGTTAAGATGGTGAAGCGCAAATCTCCAGCTGAAGAGTTCCTGAGATAGTGCCAAGCCCGCACTGCGCTTACAGAATGGGTGACAAACCTTGCTAAGTTTTAAGACTCCTATTGGGATGAGGTCACAAGAGTAACGCACAAGCTGCACCAACAATAAACATCAGGCCTTTGTGAGTTTAGTTGAATATGCTAAAATTGCTCCACTCTTGCTTAAAACTTCTATAATAATGATCCTAAACAGAAATTAAATTAATTCAGAAAGAGAGATTAGCAGAATAAAGGAATAGATTCAAATAGATTGCTGCTTCATGGATTCACCCAGGAAAAGAACCAAGAATCATTTTGCAAGTTATGATCTGGCTGTGCTGGGGGGTGGGGGCAGTCAAATATTTCAGTATTTACTGACAACACTAAAGTTCTTGAAGGAAATCATAACAGCTGCCAGAGAAAAGAAACCTGTGAGAAGCCAAACATTTTGTCTGAGTATCATCACAATGTTTAAAAATAGAAGTCAAGTATTAGCTAGTATCTGTGGGTGACATGGACTGGTGACTATTTTGATAAGGTTCAGTATTTTTGTCTGCTTAGTAAATCTTACAAAGACATCTAAAGGTGTCAGCACAAAGTATCTATTAATCCTGCCTTCTGGCAGATGGTTTTAGAAAATTATGTATTTGTGTGAAAGTGACGTATCAGTTTTGTATTATGCTGGGTACAACTTTCCCAACAAATCGTACAGAGATTATTCAGTATCTGTCATCATCGTTATTTTAGTAAGTTACAGAAAAATAGTACAAGTGAACAAAACATATCAGGTATTGGTATTTTCAAGTAGAAATTATCTCCTGATGATTGCAAGAAAAGTGGCAACTTTCTGCTCTCATAAAATACAGTATGTTTTCACTCTGCAAAGGTGCTAGCAACATAACATAGGCCACTGTGATCCCAAACACTTGTATCCTAACATCAGCGCAGGCAGTGGACACTAGTTTTTGGCTAGTCTGACCCAGCTTTTCCAAATAACTGGTACACTTCCATTAAACAGCACAAAAACCTGCCAAACTACAGTACCGCCAAGAAAGCGGGAAGCTCCCTTGGGGACTTGTCCTTCGTGTGAGTCTGGTTAGGGCACTTTTCTACAAATTATCAGAGGAGAGAATTTAACAAACATACTTACAGTCAAGCCTTCACTATTCTTGCCACCAAGTGTATACAAACTGCCATCATTTGGGTCTGGAAGAAATGCTGGCCTAGGATTTAAGCAGGAATTATAAACGATAAAAAGACGTACCATGCTTCTCAGAGAACAGGAAAGCAACTATGGCCAGCACTGGCTTTACAGAGAAGTTCAACTGACATTATATTTTTTACTTTGTATTACCCATTTTTTTAAGTTTAATTTATTAACTGTGAAAAAGAAAAAAAGAAAAAAAAGGAAGTTGTTTCAGAACTGATATAACCTAAGATTACTAATACATCTGAAAATCTAAAGATCCGAATATGGCAGACAATCACTTGGGTGAAAGCTCTTAAACAAGTCCTGAATGCTTTTAAAATGCCACAGAATGCAATTAAAAACAAACCAAACAAATAAACAAAAACAGAGAGCATAAGGAAGGCAAGGAACAGTAAACGAGTTGCCAGAATTATGTACATTTGAGAGGTAAAGGCAACCCTCCCACTCCAAACTAGAAGAAAAACCCAAACAACCAAACCCAAACCCCAACATCAAAAACAAACCACAAAAAAGAAAGGATATTACCACTGACTTCAGTGACATAAAGTTACAGCCCCAGGTTTTCTAGCTAAATGTGAGATTGCTGCGCTGGAGGAACTACTCTGCAGTAACAGCCCGAGGGTTTCATTTGAAGATTCTGGTGGTGGTGGTAGCTGGAGTTTCTTTGGCTTCACTATTTTTAGTCTTTCATTTGAAGAGCATAAGCGCAAAGACCAGAGATCACTCCCAAGCTGTTTCTGCCATTTTCAAAGGTGTTCAACTAAGATTGTGGCACAGTCAGCACGCTTCATCCCTAAACCTGAGCAAGGGCTTGAGAACTGTCTGCAGACATGATGTTTCTTCCTAGCACTACAAATAACAGAACTATTATTTTTTGTATCTGCTCTCTAAACCACCTTAAATTGACTTATGCAAGGTATGCAACTTTTCTAGTACATAGATAATTTAGGTCAAATTAAACCAAATTTCAAGATGTCAGAGAAAATCGAACAAGCAGTAAATGAGATAAAGGAAACAGACTTACTCTTCCACATGTATTGGCACCTGGAGTACAGGATCTGCATAAAGATAAAAAGAAAATGTCGTAACACTGGCAACTCAGTTCCTTGAACTCACTAGACACAGGATTAAGTCAAGCCTGCAACAATTTGCTTCTTTTTGAACGTCTGAGGCATGGAATTTGAAAGCGGCTATCTCAGCAGCTGCAGCCATCTCCTGTTTGGTCTAGAAACCAGGTTTATAAAATGGGAAAGTACAAAGCACTTGAGAAGTTTTAAACCTCCTGAAGTTCTTTGCCCAGTTTTATCCACAGTGCTCCCCAGCCACCCCCTGGGAGAGGACTCTGAGAAGACAGCAGTTCTTGTTTTCACAAGTTATTGTATCTTGAGTTTTTTCTTTATTTCTCACTTGGTCAGAGCACATAGAGTCTGTTAGAACCACCTGTACACCTCTTAATAAAAACTCTTGCTTCCCGTAGGTGTGTGAGATCGCTGGGCACTGGCTGCCCAGGAGGCAGCAGACCGTAACTTGCAGCAACTGCTTCCACCCTGCAGGCTTCAACAACCAATTTTAATTAAAAAACACGCTACAGCTAATGGAGGTTTGCAGGCACTGTGAGAACAGGGATACAAAAGTAGGTATCTTGATATTTTTTAATCTGTGTTTTCTGAACCTCTGCTACCTTATGTCTCAGGTGCCCCTGTACCAGGCAGGTAAGTGTATGCTTTCCAGCCAATTCAACATTTAAGATGCAACGTTCAAACTGAAAAAAGCTCAGGGCTACACCTACGGAAATGAACAGGACGACTGCCAATGACTTAAGAGCAAGACTCTGACGTAAGTCAGAAAAAAATAGCTTAGTTCCACTTCCTACTCCAAGATAAAACCTCCATGATCGGCACGTCACTGAAAATAAAACCAGAAGCCTGTCAAGGGCTATACAAAATTACCTAAACCTTGATCTTTTCACTTGAATAATCTCCCCGCTAAAATTTATCCAAGAATCCACATTACATAAAAACCAAAAGGTTTGGAAACAATCTCACAGTAATTTGTATTTTCAGTGGTTCAGAATCACAGTTTAGCTGTCATCAACAAAAGAAGTTACGAAATAAAACCTGACAGTGCTAAATCTAAATCCTTACATATTAAAAGGTAAATTCAATGATTTGATTTTAATCTAAGGTGATGCGACCTTGAAATTACTATCTGAGGCCTCAAAAAATCCTGAATCATGGGAATTGCAATCCAGATGCCAAAACCACAAAAGTTCCCAGATTTGTGAGACATACACTACAACTTCCAAGACAAACGTGTGCTTATTTGTGTGTATATTGGCAGAAAGTAATGCAGAAGTCAAGAGGATGCAAGGTATCTTCACTTCCGCAGGGGAAATCAAACCATCACAGTAGAATGAGCCCAAGTAAGAAGATGAAAGATGACCAAGCAAACAAACACTGTTTTTTCACCTGTCCTGTCTCCATGCAAACATCATGACACAGCAGGAAGGAAGGAAGAATGAAAACAATGATGTTTTGAGAGGCTTTGGTTGGGAAACTGGCACAGATTCGGGACAGCTTTAGTGTACTGGGATATTTGCAGAGCTAAGCAAGACAAGAACATGAAATTCAGGGTTCATTACATGGGTCTTACAAAGTCTCTACCACCCTGCATATGTTGCACCACACAAACTACTGGCTTTGATGATAACGATGATAACAGCCCAGGAGGATGTCCCTTTGTTTTATACCACAGATTTAAAAAACATAAGAAACCCCTACCCAAACAGACCTTTAGCCACAATGCAGTTGAAAACGGCAGTCACCAAAAGATGCACATACATTATCAGAGGCAGAAAGAAAGCATAATACGAGGAATAACAGCAAGGCCATTTTTTATTTTCATTGATTCCTTTTTACAATAGTAAACGCTCTCAGAGCAGCTTTGTTCAAAACTTAACTACTTTTCTTCTTTTTTTCCCCTCAAATCTAAAAACCGTTCCAGATACATCCTCAAAGCTGTCACAGTAAACTACTCAAAAGCGTATTAAGCTTCTGGGAACAACCCAATTAACTGGAGAGGGAGCAGTGCTCTACTGAAGCCCTGAATCTTACTACGCCTAGCAAACTCGCTGCTTAGCTGACTTTTCAAGTTGCACACTTTACCCGTTTCCCTCATCACACAGTTACTCACCACTGCACTGGCATCTCCTGCGTGGCACGGACACATCAGTCTCCTTCCACATCACAACAAATCTCCTCTAATGCAGGGACCCTGCAGAGCTGTGCACAGCTCTGGAAAGCAACCCACTGGACAGCACAGACAGAACCTTGTCCTGTTACCTTGTACTTGGAGCCTCATACACAAGGCAACAAGAATGCCGAGATAATTTAGCTGCTACTCTTTAACAGTCCTAAACACTGACGTGTAGTCATAGAAGACTGACTGCAAAAGTGCCTATATTGAGCAGTTTTTCTCTTAATGATGAGCTATCACCATTACCACTGTTCACTGATGTAAGATGGGAATGCTATGCAAGTGTAGAGCTCCACATTATATCATCAACTGCATTTAATTTATCAAAAACCCAAGTACACACCAAAAGGCCCTAAGAATAATTAACATTCAAACAAAGGAGCTAAGTGATTCATCATTATGTAGCTGTCTCTACAGACCGTGCTACTTAGTCAGATCTTCATTCATTAACTACATCAAGCAACTCATTTTATCCCTTGTGAAGAAACTGACTTCAGGATATGCTGGGAGGGACCCTCCTCATTCCAAACCCAAGAGTTGATTATATGCCAATTATTTCTCAGTGTCTGCTTCAAGTATTCCATGAGCTTTACAATATCTAACACAACACATGGTGACTTACAACATCAGCTCTCCATTACAAAAGAAAAGCAAGGGTAAAAAAAAAAAAAAAAAAAAAAAAAAAAGGCATTAGGTGACCATTATACAAAGCAGTTGAAATCTGGAGCTGAACTCCTAAAAGCTGACGTCAAGTTTATACACTCAATGTATTCACAAGTCTAGGTGAAGTGAGCTAAAAGAAAAAAAGACATTAAAGATCACAAGCTAGAGTTTTTCTGATAATAAGTGCTTCATGGGAAGGCAAACTCTCACAGTCTTGAGAAGGAAACAGCATCATAAATCAGCAGAAAATGGCACCTGCCTCAGTTAAAGTAAAATTTAATGCAAATGCTACAAGCATTGCTAAAGGCAAAAGCCAAATGAACTTTTAAGTGTCTCCTGATGAGCTGATTACACAGAGAGTCTCACTTGGTAAAAAGTAAACTGTTGCCTATGGTGATGATGACTATTGCTAGACAACAGCAATCTTCACCAACAGTGCTTGAGCAACTTCGTCCTATCTACAAACATCTCCTCCTCAAATGATATTTGGTGATAACAATGCTGCACAACTTGTTTTTGGTCATAACTGACTGCATATACATTGTTTAAGTATAGTAAAGCAGTTTTTCTTTAAAATCACTTTCTAGTCAGCCTAGGCAAAGCATAAGAAAATAGTTTATTGTCCAAATTATCTTCAGAAACTTTTAAATTTCATTTTAATAAAAGGACTCCTTATTCTCTGAATTAAATGGAGGTATAAAGTTGTCATATGAAATTACAGTATAAAACTAGTGCTATCTGAAATCAAGTTCCAAATTTTCTAACTGCACCGTTACTGACATAACACAACAGGCACTTACAGTAGAACAGGTCAGAATGCAATTTCCTCAAACATATTAATATTTCAGGGGTTTTTTTCAAAGAATGCTCAGGAAAACCTGAATAATTACAGGAAATCTCAAAAGGTGTATTATGTTTTCTAGCAACTGATCCTGGTTTGTCCATGACATTTGCAGGAGAGCCTGGTAAGAAATGCTTTCCTATAGCTTCCCTCTGCCCCCAAAATACAGTGAGTAATAATACAGTACTGCATTTTCTGACTAATAAACTTGGTTTTGCATGATTTTCTAAGACTGAGCAATCTACTTTTACAAAAGCATGATTGTATTGACCAACCAGTACCATAACAGTGAAAGACAACACACACACACATATATGTGTGTGCAATATTTACTTGCATTAGGTTTTTACCTCCAAGCTTATATTTCTGAAAGCTGTTGGAAAAATGTCACATAACTATTACATCAACAAATGTATCTATCCTACACTTTAATAAATGATGCCAGAAATTCCATGAAAATCTCTTCAATTTGTGCTGTGCGTTTTCTGAAGCACTCTTGCATATCAGAAGAGATGCACGAAAGCTTTATGACAAGTTCCAAGCTGTTCAGCATGTGCTGCACAGAAGCATCATGCTCATGACAAAGTCCTTACCTTTTCTTTAATACCATTTATCTTAAACATGTAGAACAGTGCTTCATCAGAAGTGGAAAAGTTCCTGCTTTTACTTGTTTTCTCAGTAACTGCAATTGTATTTGCTAACAATGATAAAAAAAAAAGAGGTAGATGGAACAGATTAGGATGTTATTACAAAGCTGCAGGGAATTTTTTTTAGTACTTACTGGTACATGAACCAGAACTGATAATTCTGCAACACTTCCTGCAACACCTAAGTGTTCTGTATGAACTGTTAGAAAGCATTTAGTATCAACATCTGATTCATTTCTATGCACTAGACTATTCAGAGTCAACATAAACGGATAGAGGAGTTTATTTTCTGAAGTGGAAGGAATTCTCCTTTCACTACTAGCACCATCCACCTGGAAAGACAGGCTGTGGAAAGCCATTTCTCTACATCTTTACCACTGGGGTAACCTAAATTTTCTCATTTTCTTAACACTTTCATCCTCTTGAACTAAGATTGTAGCTCTGCAAAGATTCTTTGAAGACAGACAATGAACTCTTCACACTTACTTTCATGTGGTTTGGCACATATTCCAACTTTATGTCAACGTTTGTTTTGAAATAAGAACTCACTCTGAGATAAAAAGAGAATCTTGAGTTTAATTTATTGTTGTCAGGTCTTACAATAGTTTTCATATGCTTGAATACAGACTAGGAGAAGATGAGTCATCTTATAACTGAAGTCATCTACTGCTCCACAACAGGTCAAATGGTAAAAGTTCTTGCAAAAGTCAGAACTGAGGCCTTATCTTCTCTTCAGCCGCTCAGCACTCCAGTATTAACATGCTGAGACTGTAATCATGTCATCCTGCTTTCAAAATTTCCCTGAACTGCAGTTCCCTGTGATTAGGTAAGTCATTCTAACAGGCCCAATCTGTTCCAATACCAACAACAGCGATAGTAACCACTGAACAAAGCAGGAAGTATTCTGTACTGGAACAAAAAACTTTACAGAGAAAATGTGATAAACCTGTGATATAAATACATCTACCTCTCCCTTAAGCTTCCATTTCCAGCAGCAGAGGAAAAGCCAGCTTCTTGTAATGTCCTACATAAAGCTTTTGGCATGATAACTGCACAAAAGCTTTCCTCTTTCTAGAATAAGAAAGCAAAGATGCCAAAAGAACTATGCAGTATGGCGGGGGTGAGTTAGGAAGCAGGACATCACCCTGTAAATCTCTCCTTTGTGCTGAAGGGAAGATCAAGATTTCTACAAACATTTCCATGGGTTTCCGATTTGTTTTTCCTGTAGCCTCCACTAAGGCAGAGTATGTTAATAATTCCTACGTTAAAATCCTACAATTTCATACATATTAACACATATATACACACATACATAATATATAATACAAAAGCTTTAGCTTTCTGATCTGGTAATACACACCTGTGCGTAAACAAGCACACACTGTTAGTAAAATTACTGCCACTGCCACTCTTCATTAAATTCATTCAGCAACGCATATTAATGCCCACAAGCACAGGGAGTTCAAGGGCATCAGTAGCACAGAAATGCCATTACAAAGATAGCTGATACCTCGCCTTGTCATTGTGGGACTGCAAAAAGGTTATCCTGTAAGAACTCAAAAGCTTTCATTTTTACAAGTTAATAAAAAGATCTGTAAAATAACTGTGTTAGGAAAAAAAGAATTTAAAGGACATTGATACTAGATTATAAAGGTTTCTTCTAGAATTCTTAAGAGTTTATTCACAATGACAGCAGTTACTAGAAACCTGTGAACATAATGACTGTCCAGTAATTTAGCAAATTACTGAGTTCAGTTACACTTGCTGAAATTAACATTTTGACCTGGCAGCAGGCTGATGTCCCAATACAGTTTTGGTTGCATCATGGCCAGAAAATATTTGTGCCTCTATCCATTGCTTGTGAGTGGGCAGAAGTATACCACACGTTTCAGATTACTCTGAAATAATTCTAATCCATATTTTACATACATATATGGAAAAAAAAATACATGCAATTTTTGAAGCCAACCATAATGCTAAATATAACACATTTGACTTTTCTCCGTATTTCACAAACACATGGTAAGATAAAATTTGCCCTTTGACCAAAACCCAAGTCTTTTTAATGTGCAAGATAGACTTCGTCTTTTCACTGCTGTAACGTGCCCTCAGGTAGAACCAACGGCTGAAAAGGAGAAGTGGGAGATTCTGAAACAACAAATGAGTAAGTTGCTGCCCCACTGGAACCAGATGGAAAAAACGGTTTACTGACTTGAGGCCCTACCATAAGATTTCAGCTAATGGGCCAGTTCAAGATCATGTCATCCTCACATGCTGCTGCAAGTTCACCAAATGAGGTTAGAGACACTCACAAACTATCCTCTGGAATTTGTTGGAAAGAGTACCGTTCTACAATCATTTTGTCTTGATTATCCTTATTGATTTACAGCTATGCATAAAGATATTGCTTCTTACCTGGGAATAACCACTGTTATTGGAGCAGGACCTACAGATCTCAGATTTGCCCTCTACAATCTACAGAATGCATACCATTGATAGATACAGTCTGTGTATCTTTGTCTTACCATGACCAGACCACTGATACCCATAGGTTATGAGTAAGGTATCAGAAATCAAAACCTTTTAAATTCATTGTGGACCATTGTTTTTTTGATTGCTACAGGGAACTGAAGATCATAACAAAACTTCTGCTGGCTCTAAATCTAGATCCAAATCTGTATATATTACATGTTCTTCTGGCAAATTACTCTGAATTAGTTCTTAGGGGAAAAGCTTTTAAGGAGCTGGTGAACGAAGAGAAGGAGATTGCTTTGAATGGTACAGAAGGACACACAGGACTGACTGTGAGAAGAACAGAGAAATACTCTGTCCAAGAGTACAGTTTGAAACACTACATTCTTAACATCTCAAAGTTCAACATTCTGTTCATTAACTTAAGTTCTCCGGTTAACAAAGATGTACAGGATGATTTTTACAAAGATGTGAGAGAACAGGGCAGTCTTAAAATCATGTTCTTAAAGCTCACACTGAAATCAGAATTGTAAATGCGAAGTCTGACATTAAGGAGAAAAGCACTCTCCAGTTTCTGGCTTGCCAATGTCACCATCTGGCTACTTTCTTGTCCGCATGTAAAAGCAAACCTAAATTGCTGCACTCTGGTACCTTTCGAAGAGATCTATAGGGAATGACAGAAGAAGTTTCATTTCCAGCAGTCTTGGGGAAGTTACTTCAACCTAAGTAATCTTACTGAGGACGCTCACCACATACCTTACTAGTGGCAAGTGCAGAAAAGATGGGAGACGATCACCCTGTCACTTAGAACTGACAGCTCCTTCTACTGCTCAGAGACGGCACCAAGAGCCTTATTTAGTTTCTGATCTCAAATGTGTGCCACAACCTTTCAATACCCATTCAAACAAATGCCTTTCAATACCATAGTTTTTGTGGGGTCACAGCAGAAGCAAAGGTGTCTCTCAGAAACTTGGAGAGAGGAAGAGTGTGGGTTTTTTCTATAAACTTTCCAACCATATTCCAGGTTTCCAAGGCCCAGGGAACAAGCAGCATCAGTCACCTGGCCACTGAAAAAACCTGAGAGCTGTTGGATAGTAGGACCCTTTGAAGCTAACAGGAAATGAGGGTATAAAGCACCCTCAACAAATAAGGCTACCTGTAACTGCAGGGAACGCAGCTTTATTTCTGAACTGCTGGAGAGCCCTATTACTAACAGACCCATTTTTTTTTGCCTGCTCTATGGGGAGCACAAGTATTCAGACTGCCTTTCTTGCCAGCACTAGATGAAGGCAGGAAACCCAAACATACTATCGTGGTGATAACCACTGGCTCATTTACTTTGCATACCTAAGATAAGCTTCAGTACTCAATTAAAACAAACCACACATGGCAAGATTTTCATGTTTGTTTAAGTACCACCTGATAACGAATGCTACCTTGGTTTTTTCCCCCAATAAAAATAAAACATATATGAATTTTCCTTTGTTAAATACCTTGCTGCTTAAGTGCAGCAATAAAACATTCCCCTCCTGATGAATGCTGCTGCTGCAACACTTCAGGTGACCTCCACAGCTTCCCAAAGCACGTGAACTACATACATGGCTCACTGGTAATCAGGGTAAAATGGCACCTGCAAAGAACACTGCTTGCAATGCATGCAGCTTCCCACTGGGTAATTCTCTGCAGCAATACAGCTTACTGTTGACAGAGAGAATGCACCGAACAATGGTGTTTAGACACTAATATTAATACTGAATTCTGCACCACTAAATCTCTCCAGGGATTTAGCGCAGCAAGATGGTATGGACTTTCACAGGCTGTTACTTCCCAACACTGTCGCATCTTTGTTGGGCTTCCCACCCACAGGGTGACCACCAACAAATACAGTTTTGCAAAAATAAATAAAAACCTTCCAATTACAAATTAATCACCAATTTATATGTACAGGCCCTTGCTCCATGTACACTTAACTAAGTTAACTCATGAGACATCTTGTAACAATGATAACTACCACTATTTTTTTCCCATAGGCCCTTGAGTGTTGTTCTATTATACAGAAATAAACCAATGGGCAGTAAGTGCTTTGCCAAAAGCAAGTGAACATACCTCATGTACATAAGGTGCAGAATAATGCACAGTTAGCAACAGAGAGGGGAAAAAAGAAGTCCTATAAAACTAGATTATCCAGTCTGGCAGTTCTACTGTACCAACAATAGTTTCACAATATTTATTTATTTTTTTAAATAAGGGAAGTTCCTTGAGCAATACACTCTAAGATCCTTTTCATTACCAAAGTGTGTTCCTTTCTTCCTCAAAAAGACTCTTGCCAGTTAAGATACCCTTCTAGGACAGGACTATGTGGTGTATGTTCATGTCAGTTGAACGACCAGCAAAAACCAGTAAGCTGCTCTCAACACCGCAGCAGCCTATAGCAACAACAAAGGAGGAGGCTGCTAACATTTTTCTATTCAAGCCTGTTCAGGGAAAGGAGAGATCTAAATTTAAAGAGGAAACAGGGAAGAAAATGTGATCACACCTGTTAATCAAGATCCTTCAAGAAAATATTTGTTCATCCCTTTTTACTCCAAAAGGAGCTACCAAAGCATTTTTTGCTCATTTATGAAGTTAACTTTTTGTCGGGTAGATTTCTATTCAAATATGAATGGCTTCACAAATAAGAAAAATTGTTTGTACTGCCGGTATCAGATATGCACAATCCATTCCCTACCATTTCAGCTCACTTACTAAACTGACATCAGGTTTAAAAATACAGGAGAGAATGATGCAATCACTGTGACTCCTTTCCATCTACACCTGCTTTCCAATTTATTTCCAGAAGTGAAGAGAAAGTGCTACTATCTCTCCACCATATGTAATCAGAGTCCCACTAAAACAAGTCTGTATTAAATTCTGAATTTTTCACGAAGACATAAAGAGCTATCTCTACTCTGTAATTAAAATTACAAAATCACTTCCAGTCACTGAGCAATGTTAAATTTCTTTATACAAGTGCAGTCCTTTTATTTAAAAAACTCTGCTGTTTCCAAACAATTATTATAGAAAAAAGACCTGAGGTTTGCATGATATCCACTGCACCAGTGAATGTAGGGTATTCCAGAGACACAATCACGCAAGTCCTTGGCCACCAGCTCCACCAGCTGACACTCTCATTTGCCATCTATTCTGTTCTATGCTTGTTTAAATAATTGCACTCACTCCCATAAAACAGGATACCTACCAATTACACCACTACAGCTTAAACATTCTGGCAAAAAAAACCCCAACATCAACCTGGGAAAATCTGCAAAGTGAAAATATGAAGATGAACATGACTCCAGAAACACTGCAGCTTAATACTGGAGCAAAAGCAAAATTAAGAAAGAAAATAAAGTTATTACCAGGCCCTACAACAGTTTGAATTATCAATTGATTTGAACGTTACTACCATTACTGAGTAGAGGCCATCAGGATACTTTCTGCTCACCTTCTTTTAAAGTCCACTTGATTGCTCCTGTCCTCTTGCTGACGGCATGCAAACTTCCATCAAGGGTTGAAACAAACAACAGTGTTTCTGGCACAGTTACTGAGCTGGTGTTCTGGAAAAGAAAAATCCATACATTGAAGGTAATTATTTACTACAGAGTTTACTTGTAAGTCCCATATAGTACATTGTCTGGAACATCACTTCTTTTTAATCACACAAGTGGACGACTTTCTTGGCCCTTTGAATTAAAGTGATTCCCCACCCCCACCCCCCCACCCTAACATTATGGAACAGTTTCTTGTGCTAAGTTCCCCTAGAGATAAATAGAGATAAACTGCTTTAACTCAACGTCCACTTTCAATTTAATATCAATGTCTTCCTGTACTAGAGTTGGGAGAAATCCGAGACAGAGACAGGAAAGGACTAATACAAAGACTATGTGATAAGTCAGCTAGAGCAAGGGACTTCAAAGCAGCTCAGAGAACCTAAGTGTTAATGTCAAAAACATGCTATTACCAAGTAAATAGAACATAACATTTGCCAGGGTTTAGTTCCCTAAAGATCAAAAGACTTTGACTGGATAGAGTATGGATAAATAAAACTGAAAGGTGATCAATATTCTACGAGGGTGACTGCAGCTGAGAGACAGGATGGAGCTGCAAGCATGTAAATTCTCTGAGCAAGAGCAAAATATTTAGGATAGATGCAGCTTAAAGGGTGGGTAAGATCCATACTGTTAAACCACTTAATTGGATTTTTATACCTTACGTCTCCCAATACCGTATTTCTGCAGTAGGTAGTAAATAACGCTGTGTAAGGAAGTCCGTATATATTAACACATCCACAGACATTTCCTAGAAAGCAGTTAGCTGCAGGATTCAAACCTCAATTTGACATTCTAATCATTCTGCCCCCGGGGACACATCACTTCGTATTTACACGTATGGGTACAGAGCTGTTTGGTGCCTGGTGTCACTCCTACAGCACAAGCAACTTTTGAGATTGGGTATCACAGAGCATGCAATTTCATTAAAAGGGCGTCATATAACCATCAAGGACTCAGAATTATGTAGCTGTTACCGGAACAGTGAGGCTAAGTCCAAGGTGCTTCACAGCACAAAGCAGAAACATGTTCATTTAACGTCTGCTCTTCTCATCCTGGCTAAGGATGATCCCATACACCCCAAGACCGACCCATTTCCATTTATCAAGTCTCAAGTTACCGCTCAAGTAACTGGTAATTCATAGACTGTATCTGCACTGCTCACCTGCGTGCCACCTGCCATGTTTAGCAAGTTTCACAGTTAATAACTCTTAACCTACCATGGTTCATGAAATGGAAGTGTATGAATTTTACATTATTAATAATGTCTTAAATGATTTAAACTGTAAAAAACAATTATCAGTCATGTTAGAATTACTGCGAAGCAAAATACACCACTGCCAAATTAAAATGCATGGATATAGGGGTAAACTTCTTTGGAAAACTATACATTTGTAGTACCACTCAAAGCATTAGACTTTCAGGTAAAGCATAAAGTTAAAAGGATAATATAATAAAGTAATAACTAGCCAACTTTCAGGTCGCACCTACAAACATTATGCGCTTCTTTCTAGTCGTAACAAAAACAGCTGCAGCAGACAATTGTAAAACACACAGTACAGAAAAAATGAAAGTACAAATCAACAATACACAAACAATAGATCAGAGGTAACTGCTGGAAGTGCAGAAAAAAAGGAGATTTATTGCAACCCATAAATATAATTTTCATTATCTGAAGTAGTCAAATTATCAGGCTGCAAACATATCTGCCCTTAAATAAAACATTTACAGCTGCATCTGGAATGAAGCTTTGCAATGTTCATTCAAACAGGGACACCGAATACCAGCTCCTCTCATGCTTGCCTATAGAATATGCAGCTCAAGATGTTACTAATCAGAAATGAACTTAAGAGTATCTTTCTAGCCTAATGACCTGACTTTTATGTAAGAGCAAAGAGAAGCTGTACTGCAAAGTTACAAGTTCTCATTCTTTTGTATTATAACTTTTGATAAAGCAAACTACCGTAGCCACTGCATCAAAGTAATTCATGAAAATGTTGCCCTTTAGGTCTTTTGGTACATGAACTCCCAAAACAACTTAGGATGGTGTAGTTGATTTATAATCATCTTGTCTAGTCTTCCCGTCTTCTTAAATCAGCATTTAACAAGCCAGACCCACTGATTCTGCAACAAGCGGGGGAACTGATAACCCACAGTCCATCATCACATCCATCTGGAGCTAAAAGCCATCTGACCGTGAGGTCAGTCTGCCTCCCCAAGAAGATTTACTGTTTAAATCCATCACTATCTAGCTGCCTGCATAGAACTACCCTTGAACAAAAACAAGAAGGGAAGCTTGGGGTTGCATTGTACATATCTTTATAGCTGCTTTTATGCAAAAGATAAGGCTTCTTTGCAAACAAAGCACTGCTTCCCACAGAACATCATAATAATCTAAGAATTAGAGTAACTGATCTTCCTAACACTAATGAGCGAGTGAGGCACGAACTGAGCAGTGTCAACGCTCCTCACTTCTAACATGCTGTCTTGCATCAGACTGACAGATTCCCTCAGCCTTATCACTGGTGTGAGGCAATGACTGACAGCGGTGTGAATGCAGAGCTATAATATGAATATTTCATGAGTGGGCTGTGATGAGGCCCCAAAAAGATACCCAATTCAAGGAATACCAGGAGTGTGAAAAAAGCTGCACTTAAACAGGTTTCCTTCCCTTTGCAGGACAAACAACTTTCGAGCTCAGAAAATTTAGAAGACTTGCAGACTATACTGATCTCATCGTGCATAAACTATTTAAGCATGAGGAGACATTTCAGTTCAATAGGGTACCAGCAGTAGGAACAACTATTAGGAAATCCTCCATATCTTAGAACATTTACTTCATGGAGTTACTTCTTTGGGTGACTCCAGTAATATATACTGCTCATGATTTTATTTTCAGTCTTTCCAAATTCCATTTACAGCACTACTGCTGCAGTGGAGCCCAACTGTAACTTCTCTGGCTCTCAGAATCTGTCATTCATAAATTAATGACATTAAATTTCACCAGAGTCATCCTAGCTCTCTGGTTTGCTCTAATGTTCAACAAACAATTGGGATTAACAGAAGAAGGAATTGTCTATTTGTTGTTCTTTACCATGGAACCAAAGTCACCTCTCCCCCACACAGGTAACGGTGGGGTAACACCCCAACACGTGGCATGGCACAAAATGCCAGCTCACTTCCCAAACTCATTTTGTACAGGGGTTAGATCTTGAGACATAACTGACAGCAGTCATCCTCAAAAACATGTATGTAAGTATAGCCACATACTACCCCACTGACGCTCATCCAGCCATTATTAATCATTCTGTTTTCAAGTTGTTAAGAAAGGGAAAACACTTCAAAATTTACTGGAAACAATGTTTTGATGAAAACCAGAAGTAATGGATGGTGGTCAATATTACTTCCAAATTAGCTTTTGTGCAGTAACACTTTACACTCTTATATTAATTTTCATTTGAAGATCTCAACACATTTTACCCAAAAAAAAACCCCAAAACACGCAAACAATTCTGGTTAACAGTGATTTGTGATAGGTAAGGATGTTGAAAAGTCTTTTAAACTAATATATAGTTAATGCACAAATATACATATTTTTTCCCAGGCTTTTCTTTTAGATAACACATAACAGTTATTTGATTTCTTTAAATATTACCTGAGAAGCTTTGTAATAAATGAAATAACTTTAAAGCCTCAGTTGCGTAAAGCTGTCAGTGGGGCTCTGGGCTTACAAAGTAGAAACATAACAAAACACATGAACCAAAGACACTGAATTAATAGTACAGCTCTTAATTTCAACTAATTGCACAAACAAACCGTGCCTGCCAGGTTAACCTTATGTAATTAACCACTGCTCTCAACTGCCAGATGTTGCTCAACACCAGGCAGCTGTTTAAAGTGCATACTACATATCCGTGCAAGTTCAAAGAAATCACAATGAACTACAACATTTGAACAACTTCTTATAAACTCTTATTTATTAGTTAAATTAATTTTAATTTAAATCTAATTTGATTGGTTTTTTACTCAAACTTCTGACAAGCACATTTCAGCTTTCTCATATCAAATGTGTATCTTCACTGCAGATGTATCTTCACTTCACTCACAAAAAATCCCTATCCCAGAGAATTTAAGTCTTCTTTGATCAGATTTGTAGATCAGGCAGAAAATATTTTTAGGCAGTATTTTAATACAACCATGTATATGGTATAAATCCTGTACATTATACACCACAGGGTACACAAAAAATACCTGTTTCTTCATAAAAATCTATCTACCCTAAACCCACTCCACGAACAAAAGCACTTAAATTAAAAGACTGGAATGACTGTTTGCTCTTCTATCAAAAAAGATACACCAAAAACATCCATTACTCAAGCTGATCATTTTAGTTAATGAATACAGTGAAGCTGCACCTAGAGTGAAACACAGTAAGTCGAGCAAGAACATACAACTGTTAAAGGCAGGAAGTGAAAATTACTGAAGTTCCTTTAGATCACAGGTGGGAATTCAACACCCTGAATATAATGACTACTGTTGAAGTTTAGTTGCAAATAAAATTCAACATACAGCAAATCTACCACATCTTCTATGTATACAGACTAAAATTGTTTTTCTAGGCTAGATCTTACTCTCTGTGCAAGTTTTTATCTTTTATCTTATCTTACAGAATCAGTATATTCTCCAGAAAGCTCTCTTCCTGTCTTCTTATTGAGAAGAGTATAAAAGCTTGTACCATTTTCACAAAAAAATGTGCCTGTAAGATAACCACCATGATTATGGTCAGGCATCAGATATCAGTAACATGTAGTACATGGAACACTACTTGCAGATCTGTAGATTTAGTATTTTCATATTTAGCATTTGAATGTCTATCTGTTGTGGCATCAAGGCTATAGAAATTACAGAATTAAATGTTTGTTCTGGAACTCTCATCAAAACATCATTAACCAAGGTGGTCTTCCAGATGACTGACATTTTAGAAGGTTGCTAGTACTTGGGACCAAACAGAAAGTGCTAACGTGCAAAGAGTTCCTCTGCACATCCTGCAGTCACAGGAGTACGAGCGCTTTTCCATACATGCACCCTCCAGATCATTTAGAAGCCAAATGATAAGGAAAGAAAACCATAGCTGAAGCAGGTATTCACACAAGCTTGTGTAGAAAACCAGATGAACACCTGAATGTTGCCCACAGGCAGAATGACTAGAAACTTCTCAGATACGACTAAGATCAAGAAATCACTATAGCTTCTTTTAAGCTTTTCATAGTAGTTCAAGTTCCCCTGTGGTGTGGGGGGGGGAAGGCGCCACTCCCATCTACCATTCTTAGGGTGCCCGACTGCTAATAATCTCTAACAGCCTAAGATTAGGGTTTAAACAGAAAATAGCATTTTTAAGCTACAATAGAAATATACTGTCCAATAGAAACAGCATTTCATAAACAGAAATAGAAACACATTTCATAAATACTAATTAATGCTTGCAGAAGAATCTTCCCTCAGTCCAAATCTACCACATCTTTAAAACGTTTTAGAAATCAAAGTAATAAAATGACTCAAAGCAATTCTGAAGGGCCCACAGAGTCAAACGAAGGTCAGGGGAAGCTGTAGGACAAGTTCTGGTGTGTTCGTATACGGCTATGGTACAGTTCAATGTCAAAGACAGTACCTTCTTCATTCACAGCAACATTTCACATCGTTTTAAGGATTAGCAGAGCAATGCCCTACTTTGTTTTGTTGTGTTAGAAGAAAACAGTCTCCACAGAAATAATCCCTTCCATTAATTTATCTGCTTAAAACCAGTACTTTTGAAATGCAGGTCACCAAGTATGCACAAATCCCACTGAAGTCAGTAGAAGCAGCAGATAAAAAGAAAACCAGGCCACTCAGTTCCTTGAGGTTATCGTTCTGTAACCTAGAAATATGTTTTGCTGTGGCAGTGATACCACAGGAGGTTCTTCGAGTATGAATAAGTAACAGGAAAACATTTCAGAGTGACCTGGATGTGTGATGGTGTGTGCTGACTCTGAGCAGTGTTACCCATTCCATAGAAATAATTGAAAGCTCGGTAGTAAACAAATCACAGTGCCAAGTGTCACCTGACAATAATTTTCTCTTTTCTGAGTCTTAAGTTGGAATACATATGCACCAAACTTAATTTGTAAGGTTTGATGGATGACAAAGGATGGATGGTTTGCTAACTAGAATTTACATCCTCATAATTTCTTTGGTAACACCTGGCTTTCTGAACAAAAAAGTTGACAAGATATATAATCACTCAAGCTGGAGAGAAAAAAATAAATCTATATTCCTCACTGGATAATTAGTTTAATATACATCAAGCTGTACACCTGCATTTTAGTAAAAAAGTATTTAAAAATAACTTTGGCATTAACAGCACCAGACACTTTCCTCAAAATAAGAAAAGGTCTATACCATAATTAGGCTACTGAAACCACAATCAGTAAACCAATACAGATGCAAAGCAAAATATTTTTAGACATCAGCACACGCTGCAAGCACTTGGCATATTCATCACAGTCTATGGTTTTGACAGCTATTCTCTAGCTTCATTGCCAGGCCAGATGCTAAAACTGACTATGCATAATAAAACCATTCCATGAAGAAACTCTTTGTAAAATTCAGTAAGTTACTGGACAGGGAGGAGGAAGTTTTTCAGTATAGCTGATAACAAAGTTAATACATGAAAGAGAGCTAAAAAAAAAATTAAGTTCTATCTTCTTTAGAAAGTGAAATCAAACCTACAGATCTTTTAATCTTAAACTAAATTCCAACATGTCTTCTTTAGCTACTTCTCATCAACACTGTAACTCAGTTCCAGCGACTTTTCATTCATATGCCCGTACGAACTGCAAGAGGAAAAACTGAAAACTACAGGAGGTCCACTCCAGCCACCCTCTGACTTGACTGGACTGCGAGTGGTGCTCCACATCACAACGTCCCAGCTAGGTTTTCAGACTTGATTCTCTCTGTAAAGCCAAAACTTATTTCAATATTCACAGGAACACCAGCAACCAAAATAAGCAAGACACAGTTATAAACACATGAATTTACACTCCAGGACAAAGCTGTCCATTAATTTTAGTTGTGCAAGACAAGTCTGCAGTCCCCAAACCCTAATATATTGGGGTTTTGAGTGAACAAGGAGATCTGCAACTCAAAACACATAAATGTTAGTTAACATCATGATTGAAGATGCCCTCTTTAAAACCTTCTGCTGTCTCACAGAGGTTTTCATGCGAATCAGTTAAGTGGCCAAACACCTCCAGCTGAGATAACAAGACATCTGGCTAAGGCCGGGGTTTTCCCATGCCAGGTGCAGCTCACACACACCATGTACCAGAGCACTGAAACCCATCCCATAGGCTGCAGGAGAGAGCAGACCCATGTCCTAAATGCCAGTTTAATCCCCAAAAGGTTATTTTTGAGTAAACTGACTCCATGTTAAAAGAGAAACAAGCACAGTTTGGAACGTCCACGGCTCACAAAAAATGAGGTTTCTTTTTAAAACTAGTGAGCACTGTAAATCATTACTGTATAATATTTACAGTAACTGTTTATTTACAGCTTTATTGCTTTTCTCATTGCTGTATCTGAAATGTCACCCTTTTATAATGTGTTCCCATACATTGCCAGGGCAATTCCAAGAGCTAAAATAACAAGAGACAGCATTTCATCTTACAAAGACAGGAAAGGAAGCCCTTGTATGAACTTATAAACTGAAGGAAAACAGTATTAACGTTGTGATATAAAGTAACAAAGTGCATTTATCAAAGAAAGAAAAGGCAGAGCAGAGCAGTACCCTTAAAGAAATCTATATAAAACGCAATTTGCAAATCTTCAGGCAATGTCATGTTTTTCTTGTTACCTCAATACCAAGAATTGTACGCCAGCCTTTTTCATGGGAATTTATTACTCAAGTGACATTAATAGTACTAAATAAGCTTTTCCAGTTAAATGGGTTAATCACAGGTGAGATGACTGGGACTGAGTTCACAGAAATTAAAACTAGTTCTGAAAAGGGAGTGAAGTACGGAATAGATTTCAACTTGGAAGTCACGGTGAGGACTACAGCTGGCAGAGCAAGAAGACTAGGGTAAGCGCCAAGAAAAGAAACAGAAATGGAGAATGCGAGATCAGACACTGATCTGAGGTAAGATGGCAGGGCAGGGAGACCAGGAGAGAGAAATCTAGAGAAAAAAGGGGGCGAATTCTACCTGGGCCTGAGTCTAGGTTTTTGTGTGACTATGCAAGTAAAATTACACAAAATTTAGTAATAATCTATTAGTACTACTATTTTTAAAACTTCATGAGTTGCAAAACAGTTTTCCCTACAAAATCTGAACCCCAAAGCTGTCAGGACCCCATGGAGATTTCAGTCCAACCTTATAGTCCAGACTAAGACAAAGACATGAGCACACTACCATGCTTACAGCCTGCATTTAATTCTTTCCAGTTTTCCAATGAAGTAACAACAGCAGGTATGTTACACAGCTTCATTACTAAAAGTGTTTACTTTTGAAGAAGGGGAGTGGAGCTATTATATCCAGGTGAAAAATGAAGTCTTCAGCTTTGCTTAACCTGAACTATACCCCCATATATTACAGCAGCATTTTCAGGTAACAATGAACAATCCATCCGAGAACGTAACTTAAAACTTTCCTCTTCTACGCTTCAGTATAATGGAAACAGCGAATGCCAGCTGGCCTTTTCATTGCCTCCTGATCCTGAGAATTTACAGAGCAGCACCTTTCAGAACTGAATTTTTGAAGACTTAGTTTTCCATCTCTACAGATGCAGTACACGGCACCCATTTTAAAGTACACTTTAAAATTATTACCTCTGTGAAAACAATCTGCTCAGCATGCCATCTGCTTTGCACCAGTTTCACCGTTCCCTGTGCTTTTACTGCTCCACGCAGTACCTTACAACCAACCTGGTTATTTCTGAAGAGGTTCTGTAGAGCAGTGACTTGTGCACTTTGTCTTTCACCTTTGAATTTAGGACTGTAGTCTCTTTTGGATACCAACCAACCATATGTACACAGTGCACGCTGCTATCTTTGCTCTGGAAACAGGATGATCCAAATGCTGCAGTATCTCGGTATGTAGCTGGTCATTTGTATTTGGTTGTCAACACACATACAGTGTTGGGGTCTTTTTCAGGAAGAAAACAAGCCCCCTCAGTTGTGGGGGGCCAGAGCATAGATTTTCTAGCACATGTCACTAGTTTCTCCATCCACCTACATAGTTTCAACTTCCAAGTTTCCCTGTGCTGCTTCCACCCACCACTTTACGGGAAATTCATGGTATTTTTATGTTTCAAGCATTAATAAATGCACTCTACGTTCAGGTAGGGCGTTAGGTGCGGCGCAGAGACAGGTCCACGGCCTCTGGGCAGGGTTCGGCCGCCGCAGCCCCCCGCCCCACGCAGGGCATCAACGGCAGCGCAGGGGGCAAGGGGCTCCGCCACACTGCCCGCTCCTGGCGCTGCCCCCGCAGGAGCCCCGGCGCCGCTCTCCGCCGCCGGGGGGCCTGGCCTGCGCGGGGCAAGGCCTCCCCCGGACCCCTCCGGCTCTGCCGCCCCCGCAGCACGCCGAGCCGCGCCCACCCCGCCCCGCTGCGGCCGGGGGACTCTGCCACCGGCCCCCGCCCTGCCCACCGGTCCCCCGCGGGACGAGCCCCCGCCCCAGGCCAAGCGGGCAGGCTCGGCCCGCGCCTCGCTTACCCCGGGCCTCGGCGACAGCAGCGACAGCAGCAGCAGCGCGCCCAGGCTGAGGCGGCGGCGCAGCGGCTCCATAGCTGCCCCCCGCGGGGACCCGGGGGCGCCCGGCCGGCTCCCCCCGCCCGCTGCTGCCGCCCGCGGCGTGTCCGGCGCTCCCGCGCGGCGCGGGGCGGGGCCGCCCGGCCCGGGCCACCGACGTCACAGAGGGCCGGGCCGGCCGCGCGCAGGTACTGCGGGGCCGCCCCCCGCCGCGGGCAGGGCCGGGGGCCGTGCGGGACCGGGGGCCGTGCGGGACCGGGGGCCGTGCGGGACCGGGGGCCGTGCGGGACCGGGGGCCGTGCGGCACCGGGGGCCGTGCGGCACCGGGGGCCGTGCGGCACCGGGGGCAGCGCTGCCCCGGGGCTTCGCGCCGCTGCCGCAGCCTCCCCGTTTGCGCTGAGCCCCGACGAAAGCGGCCTGCCCGGGGGGCTCGGGCAAGGGCAGTGTTTTAAACGGCGGGGAGCAACGCTAGCCAGCTGCTGCTGCTGCTTATTCGTAAAAAAAAACCCTTACGGGTAAATTCAGGCTGAAGCAACAGGCTCCCTCCTCCAGCAGTACCCTGCCCGCTACAATTTCCCTATTGATTTTTTGCTTTCGAAGCAGATCAGGCCAAATTTATTTGGCGTAGCTCCTGTTTTGACAAAGTTACTGTTGACCCTGGTGTGCCTTGCAAGGCCTTAAATAAACGTGAAAACAAAGAAGGTGCCACTGAACCAAAACCCAGGTCCAAGCTCCTCTGAACAGGTAAAAATAAACACAAAAAATATGGAATCAAATGGAAGAAGCTTTAAAAAGAAGAAAGTAAATTTACACTGCTTGGCAAAGGCCTGGCTTTCAGATACCTATTTATAGAACACAAAGCCACTTTGTCCTTGCTACATATTGTTTGCTTTTTAATACCGATACCATTAAGGGAGCCGCAGAGCACACAGAGTACTAAGTGTGCAATATGCACGTAACAAATCAGCCCTGGCAGCTCCCCTTTGAATAAGCGTGCCTTTGATTACATGGGCAGGAGACACAGTTATGAGCTAACCTGCCAATCTGCATAGATAAAACCATGCTGGAGCTAGAACCACCACTGTGATTCAGTTCCCTGGTACTAACAGACGGCTTGCTTTAAGGTGGTCTTGGATTCTAAGCATCCCCTGTTTGAGAACCAGCAGACCACCTAACGTGCTGCTTTGTGAGTGCTGTGGCAGCAGCACACACGAGGAACACGTCCAGACCTCTGCCACGCATGCAGAAAGCCCTCGAAACCCTACAGGACGACGGTTAAGACGGGTGGTTGTAAAAAGCAGCCACAGTGTTGTGCAAGAGCATGGGCCTCCCCTGGGAAGGCAGCTGGGTTAAGCACGCAGCACTGTCCCGCCATTGAGTTTGGACGCTGGCAGGTGAGCTGCTAGGGACCGCTACCTCCTCACACACCATTTTATTAGCTTTAAGGTGAATTTCATGCCATGCTATGTTATGGAGTTTCCCAGTTGCACACACACTGCGTATGCCCCTACCAAATCATAGCCGTTTAACAGAAATGCTTCCCAGTGGCCTCGCAGGAGGCAGGAAAACTGCCGAATGCAGGTGCTGAGGCAGTGGGAAGGCCCCCGCTGCCCTGGCACCTCTCCTCAGGAGCTGAGGAACTACCTCAACGTCCGAGAGAGGTGAGCCCCTATGTTTTTAACGTTAAGCACCGTTTCTTAACAGCAGCAAAGTGCTAGAACAAACAACTACAGAAGAGTACAACTGCTTCTGGGAAGGCGACTAGAACCACTGCAGGCGCCGGGGGAGGGCAGGCTCGGCCTGGGCCTTACCTCCTTCGGCCCGGCGCCAGCGCGGCGCTCCCGCCTCAGCCGCGCTCCCGCCTCAGCCGCGCTGCGCGCGCACCAACCACCCCGCGCGCGCGCACCCGGACCAGCACGTGCCCCGGGGCTTGTATCCTATTGGGCGAAACGAGGGGCGGGGCGCCACCGGCGATATAAAGCAGAGCGGGGCGGGGGCTCGGCCTTTCCGACGGCGCGGCGGGCGGAGGTGAGCGTTGGTGGCGTGACGGGCGGGCGGGTGGGCAGGCAGGCCGGGCCGCGGTGATGTCTCGTGACACGTGTTAGACTGCTGACATGCATGAAGCAAACCTACTACTGAGCGCCCAGGCTGCCGACACCCGGCGGGGCGGCCGCGATACACTACGTCTGTAACCTCCCGTTTTCCCTCCGTGTCTTGCAGGGCCCGCGCGGCGAGCGGCGGCGAGCGGTCTCGGTGAATAAAGCTGTGTGCACCCTGTGAATGTGTCCGGCTGGTTGTTGCGCGCGTCCGCGCCCGTTCCCCGCACTGCCTTTGACCCGGCGGGGTGCCCTCCCCGCGGCGCCGCCGGCCAAGCTGCAGTGCCAGAGCGAAGCGCTTGTTCATAACTGGGGCTGCTCGGCCCGACCCGGGTGGCGCTTTTAAAAGCAAGTGACAGACGGCCTGGGCCTGCCCGCACGAAATGGCGGCCTGAGGCGGGGCCCCAAGGCAGCTCCTGCGCCGTGGAGCTTCAAAGCCTGATGCCGCCGGGGGTGGTCGAGGGTTGGTTTGCAAAGGGGACGCTGGTGGCTGAAGTGCCACGGCTCCGCCGGGTGTTGCAGGAGGGATGCAAGCGGGTGAGGGTGAGCCAGCAGAGAGCACCCAGTGCTGGGGGGGCCTTTGCGCAGCGAAGCCGCTTGAAACCAAAGCGGGGATCCGAGCCCGATAAGGGCTGCAGCAGGGTGGCTGGCAGGGCCTGCGCCCCTGCCCTCAGCAGCTGCACTGGTGCTGTCCTGCAGGCAGAGGCACACAGGGTTTTCTTTAGAGAAGCTGCACCTCTACACAGGCCCAGGACAGACCTGGATGTACAAGACTAGTACCCAAGTCTAGCAAAACCATAAAGGAAGACGCTTAAGCTGAGAGGCTTTTGCCATTAAACCTATAGAACATAGTGTGTGCCCTTACTGCAGTGTGAGCCCTGGTAGTAATTCAAAGGTTTTCACAGTGGTAAAATGGGAAAAATAACATTGTTTTTAAAGCATGTTCCTCACATTAATATTGACTGCTGCAGTGAACTTTGGTTTCCCTACAGTAAAATTGCCCTTTCAGAGTTAGAAGAGTCTCTGTACTGGTGAACCCTAAAATCGCCACATGCCATAACTGCCAAGTACAACTCCAGGCATATAAAAAAAAATCTGAAAAACAAATGGCATGCTATGTCATCTTGGCAAGCTGCCTTTCTAATAAAGTTACCGAAACAACTTGCAGAAAATAGTGGCTAAGCACTCTGCAGAAATAAAATTTAACTGAGTAATCATTTGACATGGGATAAATTTATTTAACAAAACAAAGCAAGCAGATTGTAGTTACCCACAGTTTGAAGTGCAATATGACAATCTTGTGTAATAAGTCTAAATCTGTTTACACATTAGTGCATCTAGTCCTTTGACTTTTAGTTATTGCACATAGAAATTAAATCCTATAAAAGACCTGCGTACAAGACATGCAGACTTCATGAAAGGCAAATAATGCCTATGTAATCGGCAAACCCCAGAATATACACAGCCTGGAATGGTCAAGGAGGAGTTCAGGTAACAAATATAACCTACTAAGATTTCAATTAAAGGTAACCAAAATAGGTGTTCAAATATAGAATTAATTTTAAATATATTAAATGCTAGTTTTCTTTTTATGTTTCAGGCAAGGTGCTGTTTAAAAAACCTTCAATATAGTAGCTTCATTTAGAGATGGTAAATCATCAAGTTACACATGGAAATTTTGACTTGCATCAAATGTGACAACACAATGTACAAAAGAGTTCTTAAAAATTACTTCTAAAAAAAAGCAAATCATGTTATAAAAGGAGAGCCAAAACTCACCTTTGTAAACTAAAACATTTTCTGACATCCATGAACAGTTGGCAACACTGAGTATCAGAAAAATATTACATGTGTTAAATAGTGGATATGTAGTGTTCAAATATTGAATTTACTGCATACGTTTAGTCTTAAATCATTATACCAGATAGAAGTAAAAGGCAGTTCCCCCTCCCCCCTTGGATTTGGCCATTAATTAGCAGAAAGTCTTTAATCACAATCGGCTTGGATAACTGCAGTGCTTGGATTCCTATTCCACTAAGTCCAAAAAACCAGTGCATGGGCACCAAAATCTGTTGGTCACGGCTGTTTCCACTATCAAAGTCATCTGATGCCCGGAGCAGCACAGCTGTGACCTGAGAATTTGGTCCCATGCTTTGCGTGTAAACACAGTGCAATGGAAAAGACAGCAACAAACTCTCCTAGAAGAAAAACTCGGTGTTTCGTTGTAGCAAGAGGCTCTATACACAGTAGGGTAACTAAGTACTTCTGGTAATGTGCAGTATTGACATTTTGTGTGTGCTCATGTCTTTTATAAACATTCAGAATTAATCATGAACCAAGGTGATTGTACCTCACTATAAGGCGGCTTGCTAATGTTTGGTCTCATGGCTTTACTCATTTACAAAAAATCTGACAATCCCACCTTCACTGATAGTTGTGTGTGTTTTATGGCTACTTGCTTCCCCAGAAAAAAGCACAAGGTTCTGTATGAAAAAAAAGTAATATGTCTATACCACATTGAATCACAATATTACCTATACATCCAATTTACATTCTTTTATCCTGAAATCATTTCATATTTCGATTGCTTGACACAAGCTATTGACTGCAGAAGTGAAAGAACATAAAACAGTTCATTCTACACCTCCAACTGCCTGAGAAAGAAAAATACTCTTCCAGTTTTATAAATTCATTCCTTATTTAGGATTTTTTCCATTTGGCACACAGTTCCTTTGCTGCCAAACAACCTTTCAATGCTTTAATGCACATTAACTTAGCATGAAAACATAAGCTGAACAAAAGGTGTGTCAACAAGCTCCTTGATCTATTACAGTTAGGTTCCTCCTCCCTCCCCCAAAGAACAGGTCATCTTAGCCTCTGAGTTAAAATCCTGATGGCAGCCAGTACAAAAATAAATCAACTGCTTAATGGAATGAAACTTCATGTAGCTGAAGTACACAGGAACAATAACCAGGCAAGTGAGCACAAAGGTATGGTTATAGGCAGTCCTTGGGGCGGGGGGGAATTGCATTGTGGCACAAGTTAAGGATGAGAACTACAGCACAGTTTATAAAACCATGAGAATAACTTTTATAATACTGTAAACTGCAAGTCTTCACATGTCATGGCTGATCAGGGGCCTCCGTGCTCAGATCTTTAGGAGGGCATGTAGAGGAGCGGGGATCCATGGCTGAGTGCATTAAAGGAATATAAACATCATCCATGTTTGGCATGACAAAGATTTTCTGTGAAAAAGATGCAATTAAGTTACATTTCCATATGCCACTTGAAACCTTAGTTTTCCGATTTGTTTAGTTAAAAAATGCAACAAGTTTGCAAATAAAAGGTTCTTGAGTTCAGCGTTGTTTGAGTTAATGCCGGTACTGAAGCCGTAACCCTGTCCATTAACTCGAGCCATTTAGTTGTAAACGTTACAGTTGTAAATGAAGCTCTCTGCACTTTCTGTTCAACTGAAATAGCACTACAGGAAATGTACCACTTTTCTTAACTATGCTGCTTTCTCAGCTCTTACCCACCTACTTTTCAAACTGCTTCTAATGAAATAAGCGGTTTTGGTTTCTGGTCGATGGTACAGGTTGAGATCCAGAATGAATCTGGGCCAGTAAACAGTTTCCCTGTCCTATAAGTAATTGTAAATTTGGAGGGTTTTTTTCCTGTTTTGCACTACAGTCAACGTGATTTTTTTTAAAATTGTTTTAAAGGAAATAGTAACGGGATGCCTTACTGCCTCATCTGTTCTAAATTTTAGACAGCAGTTTGGCCCTCTATCATCTAAGAACACCTAGGATCATGTTTTTATTTAAGTACTACAAATGGTACCTATTTCAAAGAAAGGGCATTTTTGGCTCTAAAATTATTCTGACAAGTGCTAAAACAGGTTTCCATCCATGTCTACACATGGTCTTGAGACCATCCCAGAAGTCAGTTTCAGCGGAATTCTTAACATCCTTTCCACTGAACAGGAGCAGTGGAGGATACCAACTAGTTTTGAATGACATAAGGGACATGCAAAAATTTAAAAGAAACACCCCGCTAATAGACAAAAACTATCATTAGTGACATGAAAATGTAAATGAAACACACCTGAAACTCCTGTTCTAGTTTCCTCTCTATCCAGTCAGTTACGTGAACCAGAGTCACTTCTCTCTCACCAAGTTTTGGCCGAGCTTTTAACTCCAGGTAGGGAGGTCTTCGAAAGCCATACCTTAGGAGAGTACACAGAACAGGTTTTATTATAATCACTCCTACAAAGCATATACTTACGTGGCTTAACTGTCAATTTTCTCTTAATAGCAGTTCCTACCTCATTTACAACTAGTCTGTACTGCACCTCTTGCAGAACCCATTTCAGCTACACTTTACCTTTTTTTCTCAGTTGCAATCCCTTGGGTAGCACACACCTGAAACATTGCCCAGTTCTGCACTAAGTTCCTCTTACCATATTCTGTCAGTAGGTGGAGGTGGAATGTTAATTACTAGTGTTCCTCTGCACTCTTGTACTTCAACTGTTAGCAGCAATGGAGTATTGGAGACCTCTTCAATTTTCTTCTTAATAAACTCAGTCTCTGTTGCTTTTTGAAAGTATTTTGACTTTGTGATTTTATCCACAATTCTCATGATCTTACTTGTCCGATGTCCTCCTACATACCTTTAGATAGAGAGCAGAAAAAGAGCACATCAAGGTAATTTTCTTAACCCTATTGTTTGTTAAGACACCCATGAATTTCCTATAAAGTCATTAGAGTATCTGATCTAAAAATTCTAAGCAGCACCTACACCAGGACCTGCACACAGTAGCCGTATTCTGTCAGCTGTGAGTGTCTGGCAGATATTCTGTCCAGTTTGAACACTCCTTCCCACATGGCACTGGAAACAGCACTTTTCAAAACTGCAAACACACTTACATCATTTATGCCAGCAAGCTGGCATGAGAAGTGACAACTTGTCTATTACCATTCCAACAAAACTGTCAAGACACTGATGCACCAAGACATACGCACACATGATCAGCATAGAAAGCCCAGCCATCATGTGTAATCTAGTTAACAGTGTATGCTGAACAAAGAGATTTTTATTTTAAGGTATTATTGCATTTACAACAAGTATAAAGACACTGAAAATGAAGGGGAAGAAAATTTTGGCAGTGGGCAGGAAGATAATCCAAAAAAGAAGCTGCTTTTCCTGGCGATTGTGTCAGATAGCATCCTAGCTTCCAAAACAGATGCTTTAAGGACTGAATATGTCTTTTCTCACCCCTATCCCATGTTGGAAATACACACTCTAACAGCATATTTGGTATTTTCCACACACCATATTATACCTAATTGTGGCTCTTAATGTTTTGTAGCAGAGAGCGCCTTGCTAAGGAAATTACATTTTCCCAATTAATAATTCCTTAAAAATTCTTTGTTCTCCTTCTTTGTTCTCTTGATAAAAGAGTTCTTGATATGATCTCTGTATTTTTAGAAGATATCAAATGCATCTCATAAAATAATTCCAACAATTCTTTACAGCTATTTACTCCTAAACCCTTTTGAAAACTCTAAGGAAACTCCTTGGAACATTTTGAGTATGTCATGGAGCCTTTTGGTATATTCACTGTAAAATCACTGAGATGCGTTCAGACATAGGAAACATTGTGATTGTCTGAGACATTCCAGGCTGACTCCAGCTTTCTCATTGCATGGCATAATTTCAATCAGATGCAGGAAGCAAAAATCAAAGCAGCAGCCAAAACAGGGAATGATGTGGCAAAACCAAAACAGGGAATGATGTGGCAAAACTCATGTCGGAAAATTTTCTTTGAAACTCCTGCACAGCATCAGAGGGCAGTATTGCATAGCCCAGACACTCAAAGCCCTTCAAGGAGGGAAAAAAAAAAAAAAAAAAAAAAAAAGAATAAAAGACAAAACAACCCAAACCCCAGAGCAAGACAGCCAGGCTTACATAACAGTTGTTTTCTTAAAGAAAAGAATACACTGGAAATCAGGGACCAGCAGGATCAGCACGGGTATAATGCTGCATGCAAACAGATTGTTTCAAGTTGACACACAAAATCCTGTTCTTGGCTCTGCTACCAGGCATGACCCACTGGGGAAGGTCCCTGTAGGTTCTCTGGCCCAAAGACTTGTTGCTCTCTGTAATTTAAGAGTGAAGAAGCTAGGTGTCAAAGAGAGCTCTGTACAGGTCACTGTGCAGGAGCACTGTATGGCGAACAACGCTCCCAGCATGGTGAAACACTCAGCACAGCAGCTTCCTTTCAATTTGTAGTACAAGGTTTGATTGCTGTTCTTTGCTCTAGAAATGCTTAATTGCTTGGATATACTCGCACTCTGACATCCTGCCTGGCAATGAGCATTGTAGGATGGGAACAAGGTATCAGTTATACTAAGTCTAGGAATGTGGCTGGGAGAAAAATACAAACAGCTCACCCTTCTGCTCCTGGAGTCACCTGCTTCTCTCCTGCCAGTTCAGGAGCATCATCCTCTTCTGAAGACCCTGCGCTGGAGGATTCCTCATCGCTGTCTGCAAGGCAATATGCCCTTGGTCTGAAACTGAAACAATGCGATTTCCAGGTCAAATGTAACATTCTTAAGTAGCTATTCATCACATACAGCTTTGGCTGACATTACATGTATTTCTACTGGGGACTTTGAAATGTCCCCTCCTCTTTTTTTATAAACTTATCTAAAACAGCAAAACCAAAATCACTCTGAAACCAGTCTGTCAGAACGAGCTTCAAAACAGAACATTTGTTTTCTTTGTTGGAATGTAATCCTGCATAAAAAGGATGGCAGGGGAATGGCTATTCTACATATTCAAATAAAACGTGGAGATCATTCAAAATACATTTGAAAGCATCTTTGTTGCTGCTTGTGGCTTTCCATGGAAGTTGAGCAGTATGTAGGCTGGACAGGGTTTTTTTGTTTGTTTTTAAAACTCTGACAAAGACATGCTTTTACATTGAAAGGTGAGAACATGTGATTCTGTCTTGTACTAAAAGCAAACACAGGACTCCAACTTAAAATGACATCGTCTACGAATTGAATCCCTGAATCCCTCTGAGATGTTAAATGAGGTACTAGCATATATATACACCTTATCTTCACGGCACTTTTAACCCAAATCAATAAATTCCATTTTGTCTACTCAACACACACAATTTCTACAACATAGACGTATCTCCAGCAATGGTAACACATGCAAAGCACAAGGGGATCGATCTTTGTCATCTGCTTCCAAAAGGAAATGCACAACGCTCGCACTGCCAGAGCAAAATTGTCTCAAACTAGCAGTTCACCTTACTGTAGCTACAGTGTGTGTCATCACTTATCAATTACATGCAGAAAAAAAGGTAATTTTACAAACAGAAGTAGTCTAATATAACCCTGGGAAGCAGTATCTCTCAGATGTGTTGCAGAGATACTTTTGTCCCATAAAAATTTAGGCTATAATCTCCCTTCAGTAGCTTTGCTGGAAATACTGCTGTATTTGTGGGGAAATAGACCTGTGGGGTTGTGAATTTTTAAACTCCTCTGACACAATGAATGCTGTTTACAGGATTTAAGATTTTGTGGGTTTTTTTCTGAGGATGGTCCAAGATGGAATAAAGCAAAGAATGTCACAGGGAAAAGGGGAAAAAAAATAAAGTAATAAAATCAAACAAGTGCTGCTCTTAGGGTACAAAATATCACACAGTAGCAACTAATTCCTAGACTTTGACTATGGAAGAATTTATGTACACAATCACAGAAAAGGTTTCAAATCTTTCAAACAGATTAAAATTAGGGAAGGATGCAGTGAAAAAACTTCAGTATTAACAGATCTCTACCGAATGCAAGAGCTTGAAAGAGTTACACATGACAAGCTTGAAAAGGACACGGGTTTAGCCCTAGGGACTATACCCAGGACTGTAATATTCTACAGCCTGTTCAGAATACAGTTTATAGCTGCATTTTCTTTTTTTTTTTTTTTTTTTTTTTATTGTGTGTGTGTGCGCGCGCGCACATGTGTTCTTGGAAATTTATTTGTAGCATTTAACTTCACACAGCGCACGGACTGAGACTACTGCACTATTCCTTACGTGGAACAAACCGTTAGCTGCTGCACAAAGTCCTAATGTAAAAGGACAGTTCAAGTACATCTCACAATGCACAACACTCCTTCCTAACTGCCTGTTTAAGGACTGAAGCAGCAACCCCATCACCTCTCTACACCAAAGGATTTGCTGCCCAGGCTATGGGATCCAAACGGTAAATCTCTTCTCACCCGCAGATGCATTTTGTACCTGCAGAAGAGTGGAGCACCACACCAAAATGAACCACCTCCCCGAGGACTTCGGGAGGTGTGTGGATGGGTCACGTCACTGACCCGAACAGCAATGCTGGAGCAGCTTCTCATAGAGAAATTCATGTTTTTAGGTCAGATTCAAACTGTGCATTATCTACCTGGGGGTACCCTCAGTTCCCTTTCCTGTGCATGTGACACCACCCCATTCAAAGCATGCCCAGTGCATTTTCAAGGCTCTCAAAGGTGGCACCTTCTTGCAAGGAGGTGTTTCATTTGTCAGGTAACAGGGCTCTCTGAAGTGCCTCCACGAGCACGCACTGACTGGCTAAAACCTCAAGATTTCCTCGCATTAAACAAAGCAAACAATAAATAAGCCTGAGTGAGATTTCAGGGGATCTCCGCACACAATGGACCATTTATACGACACAAACATTGGCAGAAAAACAATTTGCAGCTACAGTATTGTTCCTGAGCAGATTGCACAATATTTTATGAATTGCCATTTGTCAGTTTGTTTTTACATGGTACAACATTGCAAAAAAAAAAAAAAGATGGGGTAAGAAACTGCAGTAACTTTGGGTTAGCCTGCCTGCACTTGCCTAATCTCCAGTACAGTAGAACCTCCTACTGTATTAATTTTATAAAATAGGCAATTAAATGGTTTTACAACCTTTTTGAGAGCTGCATTTTCCTGAGACTGCATGCCAGACAGCATTATCAAACTACACCAGCTCACTTCACTTTTATTTCAAACAGTAACACAACAGCAACGATGGGATCGACTGCAACACTGAACCATTTGTCTCTCTTTACAATGACAGTATCCAAGTCCAGTTAAAACCCAGTGCTGTTCCCCCCCCTTTCTGGATGAGAAGATGCCTTTCTCACACGAGTTCGTGGTTACTGCATCTCAAGAGGCGGTTTGTTCCAGGCTCTTGAGGGACAGAAATGAGCGTAAGCAACCAACATGCATCAATTACAGACATCGCGACTGTGGATGCAAGCACGTGCAGAATAGTTTGATTTGTCATAGCAATTGTCAGCTGATAATTAAAAAAGTCAGTAAAATTAACTAACACAATGGAAAGCATAGATAAGGATCAAACTGCTCTATACTCCTCAGAGTCTTTGTTTGTTTGTTTATAATATTCATTTTATTTAAGGGAAAAAAAACCCACAACCACCAAGCAACCAAAAAACCACATGCAAAACCGGAATGCATTAGACTGCTCTTTATGTAAAGCTGGCATGGTACCTGCCCCGAGCATCCGCAACATCCCAGCCATGTGCAGGGAGCAATACGGTTCATGGATATACCTTCAAGTAATTGGTTGCTTAGCTACAGACATTTACATTTGTGTTGCTGGGGGCCTATTGCTCAGCTAGCATCAAGCTGATTTTTAAATATGAAATCAATGGGTTCACTAATTATTTCTGAGGTTGTTCTTTCACTGGACAGATCTAAAAAAAGACACAAATAAAATCCTGAAGGGATGGGGAAGAAAAGCAAGAATTCAACTTATATAGACATTTCATTCTCTGTGCCCCATTTTTTGGATGGAAAAGATGAAATGGAATTTTCAAAAATCACACCCACTAATTATACCGACACAAATTCAGAAACATTTCAAGCAGTGATATTTGTTTTCGAGCAGGTTGATTTTAAAACCTCTGCATTCCTACCAGTGTATGAGATCATTCAGCCATTAGTTCTTTCACATTTATTTTCTTGTCATGACTGCACTATAAAATACTGTTGCTGTAAGTATTACTTCACCATACCTCAAAATAAGTGGTCAGAGCTACGACACCAGTATACAAAGCATCTCTTAACTCTCAAAGACCGCAACATTTTATTCATATCTAAAAAATGGCCAGAATTAGAGAATATTTTCTTGATTTGTTGGCAGTGGTTGTACACTACATCAGAGACCACCTACTGTTCAGGGACTGCAGGTTTCTTAAGTATAAAGAAAAAAGAGCACAAACAGACTCAACACTCCACAGCTGACGGGATGGATATTTGACAGGTGTCACCAGGTTAATACAAATGGACAGACTGATGAAATTCAAACATTATAAAAATAAGAGGGAAAGCACAAATAGAAGTTAGCTAAGTTACAATATGTGTGTTTTCTAATTAGTTCCTCTACAAAGCATTTTACTTAGACATAGCTGGTAAACAGAAGTGGGACTGGAGACTAAAGCAGGGGTGTGACTTTTCCCACGATGCCAAAAAACTATTTAAAAAGTCTTTGCATAACAATTACAGCTTATTACCTTCCACAGCTGTTTACAGTTTACAGTTGTTTACAACTGTAGCTGTGCCACGCTGTAGTAGCATGTTACATGTGTCTACCGCCGTACCTGCAGGTGTGTATCTCTGGTATTCCAGTCCTACTGGCTAAGACTAAGTCAAGCATAAGACAAAACTAAATTTTAGTCACACAACATCTTAAAATCCTAATAAAATACATATTTAAAAAAATGATTGTACTACAAAAACCTTATATTACGACAATTATCAATGGTGGAATCACCCACTAAAGTGGCACAGAAAGGCCAAGTTCTACACTCACATGTGTCCAACCCCCTCAACTCCTTCCAATCGATTGCAGAGCCAAAGCTGCACGCGCACAAGGAAAATCCCACTTTTTCACTATGAAAGCTCTCGCTTCGTTCCACCATGGTAATACCTTACCCTTCTTTGCCAATCTCTCCAACTTTAAGAGCTTCACCAAGCGGCTCTTTACCAAGTTTGGTCAAGTTCATTTTGGTCTCTAGGGTCATTAGAAAAGATCCATTGTAGGACATTTCCAAATCAATCCAAAGTCCTAAAATTAAGAACAACAACAAAGATGTCACTTTAAGAACAGTCACAATCACTTTATTTTAATGTCAAACCAAAACTCATTTTAAAAAAGTCTATACATCACACTTTTTTCCAAAGAGAAAAACTCTTTTTTGTCAACTGATTTATGTCATTAATTCACAAATAATCAACAGCTTATCAAAGCCAGTTTTCTGTTCACATTAAGCTTGTGGAACAAAGTTGAATGTGCAGATATAAATCAAAGCCATGCTGAAAAACACATCGGTAAGTACAGGTAACAATCAAAAAAAAAAAAACAAAAAGAAAAATATTTACACAGACCTAAACTACTTAAGAGACCTGAATCAAGATAAAGAAAATGGAACACAATCAGGGATTCACTTCAAAACTATTTACAGTACTGCTCCAAGCCAAACGGTAAGAGGACACTCCTCTATGTTACTTACGCCGTCCAAACGAAGCAAAACTTGAAATCCCAAAGCAATATTGCCTGTCTCGCATCAAAGCCTGCGGTCTCTTTTGCTTTCGACAACGGTGTATGGAAGAAGTATGAAAAGGTTCGCTCAGTAACTCAGCTATAGGCATTCTCCTTAAGACTCACAGGTCAGGGTCGTTACTTAGAACAATTCTAGATGCGTAGTATTAAATTAAATCCTATTCTCTGGACAGACTATTTGCTTATCGCAATCACCAAAAGATTTGTCTTGGGAATAACTGCAAGATTAGGTCCTGCCTCTTAAATGACACCCTGCGGTCCCACCGATTAAAGAAACCTGTAGGGTATTTGTGATCCAGAGATCAGAAATCAGATGCTGCTAAACAGATTACGCGTCTTCCTATTCCAGACACTGCAGCTGCACACATGATGCCCTACCAGTAACTGGCACATCAACCACTAATGCATTCTACTTTTATTTACTCAGTCAGAAGCAATTAATCGTAACTACTCTTTGGGTTTGATTGATCTAGAAAAGACACGCTTTTTTAGTTAAGGAATGACTGTTTTCTTTTCTGCAAAAATGTATCAGAACGGCACTGTCCCCATCCCACCCATTTATATTAACAGAAATACAGCTCCCAAAGACCAGGTCACTGGTACACCACGAGATTACATGGTGGAAACAGCACCGAAGGCCAGCTGCTACTTTACTAACCCAAATTACTCTTTTCTAGCATACAGCTTTTCCACTGCTGTTCTAAATAAAACACAAGAACTCAAACACAAGCTTATATAGTTTTTTCCTCTTTAGAGTAACCAAGCAGCAGTAAGATCATCGGAAACAAGAACACAGCTAAACAGACATTTGCAATAACCAGTGAGTCAGCATGCTTGAAACATCAATGTTGTTTTAACAGAAGATCAAATTAAGCAAAGGATGCCAGTACTGAGAGGGAAAATCCCTTCTGGCCACAAAACGTTCATACACATTTTCCAGCGAGTAAAAAAAAAAAAACAAAAAAAAAGGCTGGGGGGGTGGGGGGGGGTTGAAGAATTGGGCAGATGGTACACTCGATTCAGAGCTATCTGGTTCCCTGGCCTCAACAGAAGTACAGTAAATAGTACAGCATATGCTGTCACCCAAATAGGACTGTATTAACAGAAACAAGATATTTTTTTCCTAACATTGTCTGCTAACAAATTTAGTTACTTAGAGGAGCCACATAATCAAAAAATATTTTCTTGTAATCGAGCACTGGTAAAAAAGCATGGACAAAACATAGCCTGTCACAATTAGTAACTGCATTTTAAAGCCTCACAAAAAGCTACCTCAAATGACTGACTGTCTCAAACACTTAAAAAAATAGATTTCTTATAAGTGTTTGCTCTGGATAATGACCTGAAATTTTAGGATTCCCCACTCCCCGCCCCATGTGTTGTTTATTCATAGGTCAACTTACTAACAAATACATTTATCCTTATGAAAACATGCATTTCCAATTATCATTCCCTTATTTATGGTCTTTTAGGTATAACAGCAAAACAAGTTATTTCAGTAATAATTCACTGCAAGCTCTTAAAAACTCAGATACTAAGAGTTCACATGTCATTCGACAATATGAGGCACGGATTACAAATTCTACCCCAAATGTTTGCTTATCAGTTTAACCGAACAAGAAACTGAAGGAGTTAATTGTTCTCCCTGCAGTTGTCAGTCATTAATTGAAGCCAAGTGTGCAGCAGTCTTCTAAATACCATCTCATGACTTAGAATGACAGTCTTTGGTTACAACTAAAGTTATGAGAACAGAGAACATTATTTAAAAAGTGTAAATCTAGGCAAAGGGAAACACTCCGACAGGAACCTCAAAGTGCAAGTTCGTCTAAAATCAAACCATGAAACCACCTGGCAAGCATCATACGTGTAATAATTTTTAGAGTTTTCACTTTGTTTTCAATAATTCAAAATAAAATTTCTGCCAGTGGTGAAGCCACTTTGCTACTGGAAACACCGGAGGATGTCGTAAGCACTGTGGAGAACCTGCTGTCCCACCCAGGAAGCACATGACAAGCAGCAGCAATACTTTTTAGTTCCCTGAATACTGATGGCACATGAGCTTATTCCATCTACTCAATTTTGATTTCTCTTAAAAGACAGTTTTTGTTCCTCATGACAACAAAACAATTTGCTCTTTTCAAATATGCTTTTTTTATCAAGCTCAGTGGAAAACATACTTTCAAGAAGCTGGCAGCAAAGTACCCAGTGTTTTACCGATAAGGCTTTTCCCCAAAGAGCAGCAAGTCTCAAGTGAGATAAGGGCAAACAATAGCGTTTGGATACCACAGGCAGCATTAGTTAACACGTTATGTATGTCCAAGAGAATTGTAATGATTCCCCAGAGTTCATTTTATTCACTCTTTTACGAGAGAAAGGCTACAGCTTACTAACCTTCTCATGCTTTTAGTCAGTGATTTGAGTGGAACAACATTTTTAATATTAGTAATAAAGTTTATTTATGTCCTCCTAAATTTCATGCACCTGGTATTCTTGCAAAGGTCTGATGATAACTGTTACAGAAGAGTCCTGTAATAAGTGGCAGACAAGTGAGTCTTACATCAAACCTACATTAAATAAACCTTACACAGACCAGGTTCAAACTACATAACAGGAGCAGAGATGAAGCCCCAATTGCTTCTAAGCAGAAACTGGCTTGTGCCAGAAACTGTGCACAGCTGAACTCTACCACAAATTCTCCATCCTGGGTTGCTTGACCTTTAAGAACAGCAAGCAGAACTAAGATGTTGAAGAGATGAACCACCCCAGTGAAGAGAAACCCCCCCTCAAACCCCCAGGGTCAGTACTGCAAGAAAGGACGTGGTGCTACGTACCTGCTGTGTGTCCAATACCCTCACACTCTGAGAAGGTACTACATAAAGAAACGTGATAGCCTTTCCTCACTTAGAAACACTGCGTACAGGAGAGCTAGTGAAGATTGATCCTGTGCAGATTTTCAGCTAGTTATCTGTTCAAACTCTGCTCTGTCCATGTTCACTGTTACTGTTCTAAACGCGCTACTGAGACTTGCTGAAGTTCGGCTCATTGCTGGCCTTAACACTGAACAAGTATTGCAAATTCATTAAATTCCTGCCACCTCGCTACCAGTTTATTGGTTTCAGCACCGTCTAGAAATGACTTTGATATCTTCACCTAAGAGTTGAAAGAGCAATAATATATTGCTATATATATATATACAACTATAAAAATAAGTTGTTTGCCATGCAATCCATAGCTGCACCACAACAGGTCCTCCAAGGATTTATTTCCCTTTAGATCAATTACAAACTTTTCCACCTTGAGTTAAATAACCTCTTTCACTTCTCCAGCCCAGTGTAACAATATGGTAAGTAAAGGAGTCAATAGAGTGAGAGGAGACAAGTCAAGAAACCCTTAATAACTCAGAAACAATTTAAAATTCAGGACTGCTCTGATTACATGTCTTAGAAGAAAGATGGCATCTACCTCTCCTCAGCATGCAGAACAAATACTTCTGAAGCTAAAAAAAACACTAACCCAAGCTTGTCTTTCTGCGAAGCTACTTAGGTGACAAGAGTATCCTCAAATATACCCCTGTGACCACACACAAGCCAGAAAAAAAAAGAAAAAAACCAGTTCCAATTCGTAAAGCAGCAGTGTGAAAGTCGTTCAGCTTAGCAAAATCCATATTTAATATTAAGGAAATAAAACAGTGTTGTACTTTGAAGCTTCTTTTCAAAGCAACACTGTATTCTTGTCTTCTAAGTTATTACAATTGTATTTTCTGAATCGCTGTTTTCAGAACAAGGCCACTTCTCTTGAAGAGGGCCAAATGCCAAATCTGTTTTCTGCTATGGTAACAGAATCAGATCTTGAGATGTCCTGAGATATGCATCGCTCTCTGTCGTCCATGACTGTATCAGATACAGATCTCCATTGCATGCAAATTTTAATTTAGTTCAGTAATTATCTCCAATAGAAAGACATGATTGTATTTCCATTATCTACAGATTTATGTTTATACCAAGCCTGATGCTACTACTATTGGAGATAGAGACCACTAAGCATCTCCTCAAAATAAGCTCTTATTAAGCGTACCTTCCTCCGATTAAAACACCCACAAGATAAACAGATCAGAATTCTGTTCTCCACAGGCGTGAAGGCATGAACCCGGCAAAAGCAGAAGACGAAGTATGTGTTTTACCTCTGTGATCAACAGAAGGTTTGAAGGCTTGAAGGATCTTCGGCACTGCGATCCCCATGTCGAGCTCAGTTAGCGTTAGCTCATTCATGAAGTACGGCAGCTAGAAGAACAGAATGTAAAAATCAAATCCACGCTATGGAACTAAACAGCATTGTTTCCTGAGACAAGAAAGGTCATTAAACTTAAGGAATGGATCAAGCTGAAAAGCCACCAGTGAAAGACCACAAATATGATTACATAAATTTCTTCCAATTCTAGGATTTTGCAGTTATCAGTTTCAAAATAATATTTTAGGGAGAAATTCAGCATCTGAACTTGGAATGTTTTTAAAACTATGCTGAAGTTCAGATGCTGACCTTAAACTTCCAACATGCTTTTTAGTCAACACATGTAAGAAGCTCAAGAATGAAGTGTAAATCTTATTTTACTGTGAATAAAAATCAAACACTTGTTTGGATTTTAAAATCAGTCACGTATTTTATAGTTGCAGTTACATCAATGTCTCAGCTATTTTTATCCTTGGCAAATTTTTTTATAACACATTAGCTTTTAAAACTGTATCATAATTTTAGTGTAAGAGAGGCACAGAATCACAATTATTTTGGTATCCATTTACTGTAATTATTCCTAATTGATAGAAATTCTTTCTCCTGTGAACAGACAGTGCTTTAACCTACCAAAAACACATCTATCCCCCATTCCCAGTCTTTTGCTTAAGCTGTTTCCAATGAGATGTTTGGGTACCCTGCTGTCATAATTGTGGAAACAGCCAGGGTGGAATTAGGTTACCACTTATTTCCCAAAACACAAGCAACACTATTTCACAGCTGGTACTGCCAGCTAAGTTTCAGAGCTTTTGTCAGCAAGACTACATCTTCCTTTGCTTTTAGGAACAGGGAAACTCCTCCCCGAACATCAGGGGCTGAACAGGCCTGTGATTAACTGCTGCTGCTCGGAAGAGTTACCGAATGCAAAGGGAAGACCCAAAAGTCATTCAAAAGCACCACTCCTCCCTTCACGCTTTGAGCTTATGCAGCTGATGCACAATTACATCCTACCACCCCACAGACACCCAATGACCTCTCCTGCAAGTAACGTATGTCTTAGCAGGAACACATCAGAACTGTGGTTCCCTGATCTCCTCCATCTGAAAGGCAATCTACTATTTCCCAAAGCAGATTTCATAATTTATAAACAGTTCTACTTATCCCTAAAGTAAATAAAATAATACTTCTGCTTCTTACATAAAAAATTCACAAACAGTGGTAGCTGGAGTTCATTTGAAACTGAAGCAGCAAACACTGCTTCAAAAACATGTTGAGATCCTACTGTGAAACAGAGAGCAGAGCTGAACTGGAACTCTGTATCGTATCTATCTACTTATCTTTTACATAGAAGTGTGAAATCAGTGCTTCTTCCACTATTTTAAAACTCAAAGACTATGTGCTTGTTTTCCTCCGTAAGGAATGTGTAGTGCAAGTCTCCAGAGCAGTTACCTTTATTTTGCTAAGTTTCATTTGGATCTTCTTTGACACTAGATCAGACCAATACTTTTCTCCTAAAAAATCCCAAAATATTCTTCCAAGCAAAGCATTCACCCAGGCCTCCTGTTCTTCTTCAGCTTCCGCATGGGCATCCGGTAACTGAAAACACAGAGCAGGTTATTCAGCTCTACAAATCCAGGTCAGAAAAGGCCTCATTTATACTGGGAAGTTCGTGTTACAGCCCGGGTTAGCCAGTAACGCCAATGTCCAGCACAGAGTGCAGCTTTACAGCCACATCAGCTGGCCTGACATGAGCTTGCTTGTCATCATCCTGACATGCGACAGAGTGAACAGGACTACACAGATATAGATTGACCTCTGGCAATGAAATGAGAAAGCTGTGTGTAATTTAACCTCTGGCAGAAAAAGCAGATCAGCCCAGAGTGGGCAGAATTTAAATGTGTCTGTAGCAGACACGCTCTTCCCAACAGGATCCAGAACAGCTACTCTACTCTTCCTTTGCTTTATCAAAAAAACAGCAAAGCAAGATCCAATCTTACATCCTTAAATCCAGTTCAGAAACATCACAAACAGATGATAAACAAAGTACAGGGAAACACCGTCTTCCTTCCAATGTGTGTATATAGGACGCAGGATATATGTTGTTCCCTCTGCTGCGCTGAAGGTTTTGCTTACGGTCCAAGAGATTAAGTCTCAGTTTACTTGAGCACAATTCCAAAATACTTGGAGGTATTACCTGTTCGGATGTTGCAACACTGACTACAGACACAGAAGCAAAGGCAGCTGACATAATTTTGAGTGCATACATGCCACCATGTATTTCATTAAAATCAGGAGGTTTCCATGAAGGAAAGACGTATTTAACATCTCTCAACTGCCTGCAATGACAGGAGAATTCACCACCTTTCGTTCTTACAAGCAGAAACCCTGAAGCCACTGGCAAAGCAGTGCTTTCTAGAAGCAGTCAGGTAGACGCTATGTTTCTGAACACGGTTTCTTGGCAGCGCCTGCTCCCAGTGGCTGCAGCCTCACGCAGGCAGCACTGCTGCGTTAGGAGCTGCTGCTGTGACGCAGGTTCCCTGCCAGCCCCGCTGAGCTATTTATAGAATGATTTCAGACACGTGCCACGTTCAGCAGCAAACTCACTGCTGCTTCAGGGGTTGCTGGGGGCTGAAATAGACTTTTTCCTGGAGGAACACAAGATGTGTTTATTCCTAGGGTATACCAAGGATGACCTCTCCTTTCGGGGCATCGTATGAAAGCCTGGCAACAAAGATGCATGACATGAATTACATCTTTTAAATGAATTTGATTGTACTTAACACTAAGGATCCATGTATTAAGAGTGCCATACTTTAATACTATCAGGGCTATAGACATTGTTTACTATTATGCTGTTTACATACTACACAATACTTACAAATGAGCCATTTAGTATTGCTTTAGAAAACGTCTAAAACCAGAAACCAGACAACCCATCCATCCATTTCTTGTGCCTTTTTGAGCAGGGCTGTCTACAGGCTACAGCAAATCCAACTGCAGTCCATCCAAGAGCCGCTTCCACTTCTGCTCCCCAACGAACCCAAGCAGCAGATACACTGGAGTAAACACTGTCCCACTGTCACCAAAGCCGCAGCCAGGGGACCATCAGATACATCCTGAAGGCAAATTCCTAACTCTATTCATGGCAACAGGGCCAGGAATCACTCTTGAGAAGAACCGAAGAGGTTAAGGGCTTCCTGAAGCATGCAACAGAAACACAGTTCTCAGGTCCAGCACAAAGAGCACAGCTTCACGTGATCCAGAGTGCATGAGCCAAGCCAGACGTGGGGCTGAAAACAGATTTTATAGCGTAGTATCTGCACTGAAAAACTGCTACAGACAGCATCCAACTCATACTTGTGTTACATGACAATTCTGTCCCAATCAGGTGCTCAGATGCACTGAGGAACTGCAGAGGGTCTTCAGCTCCACACAAGCAGCAGAAAATGAAGATCAATTTTACTACCAAGTACTAAAAATTCCACTTAAATGTTTTTAACAAGCCAAGACCTCAAAAATAGACTTTTAGTTCAATCTACTTCAGAATATACACAGAAAAACTTAGCTTTTTACTACTACTGGCAAATGACATTTGTGGAATTTTGTTTGATCTTTTGTTTGTTTTGTTTTAATCTTAAGCATAAGATACAAGCTCTTTTGGGACCAATGTTTTTTAGAACACACCTGTGCATTCCTAATGAAAAAAATTTACAGCCGTATTTCCTTCAGCTGTACAATCTTTTTGGTACAAGACACGCAAAGTCTAGAAAAAACACAGGTGTTCTTGGGAGATAAGAAATCAAACTAAAATAAATGGAAAACTTGTATATTACATTAAGAAGAAACTGTGGTCAACAGGGAACTGGCAAGCATGAAAACTCACACTGACTTTATAAAAAGTTTAGGTCCAACCTGTAGTTAAAGAAATTAATTTTTTTTTCTACATAACTGATCCTTAAAGTAGCAGTTAACAAGATAAAATACATCACCACCTCCGACACATCTTTCAGGGGAGAAGTATTACCTTTTTCACAGCTGTAGGGCTGCTATCTGCACTGAGTACCGGACTACCTGAAGGGCTTTTCTTCTCGTGTGGAACACATTTTGCCATATAAATATTGTAGTCCAGAAGCATTTTCTGCCGCACATTGCCAACCAGATCCTTGTGCTTTGGCTGGGATGCAATTTCTTCTGCACTTCCCTTGCTGCTGCTTCGGCTGTGTGTGAGAACTCCAGATTGACTATCGGTCCTACCGTGTGTTGGCAAAATCCCTAAATTAAAAGGAATAATAATCATTTAACAGAAAAGGAACCCGAGTGTCAAATAGCAGAGAGTATGATCAAACACTTAAAGGAACAAAATCAGCTTGCAGATATAATTTATTCTGAAAAAAGACCATTCAGAGTAGCGCTTTCTCATTTTCAAGGGTAAAAGTAAATTCCACTATTGTGTGCTTAGGTGGTCCTAAACCCAAATCAGTCAATATTTGGTATGATTCAGCACTCAGCAGGATGTGGGACTGGAAAACTCAGCTGATCAACAGCATATTTAAATATGGACACTCACATATGTATAACATATGGCAGAACCCCCAATAGCCCTGCTGGGGAACGCCTAAAATAAAAGTCAGATGATTAAAATGTACCTATAACTAAACTTTTTAAAATATATTTAATTATAACCTGTTACAATTAAAAGGACTGTCAAAAACATCTAACTATTAGAATTTTAATTAGCCATTAATTTTGCATTTGCATTTCAAGAAGTTATGTGCCAGAAATAATGATGTTAACCAATTTTTAAAGAGCTTCCCAGAGAATAGATAAAGACAGAAAAGCATGAGTCATTCAGATTCTAAATTATATCACAGCATGGTTTTAAATTAATATTTCAAACATTTTATATACTACTTGAATACTGTAGACTACACTACTTGAATACTGCAGACTAACATGTTTGTTAGTTCAGATATATGTATTAGCACAGGACTTTTTATTTAAACAGTAACATGGTTTTTTCTTGTGACATTAACCCATGAGAAAGCTCTTTATTGTTTACAGGAGACTGGAGTGGAAGGAAGGAAGGATGGAGAAGAAAGAACAGGTAACGAGGACTAAGTCTAATACCACGAATGTGACATCAGTTCCAACTTGGGGGGGGGTGGGGGTGCGGGGAAGACTGTAACAATTCATCCTTACAAAAACTACAGAAGTTGTTACAGACACTGAAAAAAATAGTGTATTCACATAAAACAGTCTAAAAATAGTAAGAATAGTTGAGGGCATACAGCCAAGTATATAGCCGAGAGAGGAAAAGGCAGGGTGGGAAAGTGGGAACGAAAGGCCAAGATAAGGAGCCGAGAAGTATCTTTAGGATTATTTGTCTGTAAAGGCCACGATGGCTGCACAGTTGCTATAACTACCACTGTGAAAACATAACTTTGGTTTGTTTCTTTTAATAGACACTTTTACTAGAACATAATTTTTGAATACCTGGCTTGCTTCCACATAAACTGGATGACTTCTTTGCTTCAGACTTCAGCTTGGATGCGAGAAGGAACCTTCTGAACCATTCCTCCTTCTCCCTACCCGTCCTTCCAAAGAGATAAAGCACTTGATCCTTTTGGCTAGCGTACTTTGCTCCATCCGGAGGTTTCTTGGATTCTTCATTGTTCAAGTCCACTTTTTCAGCAGGTAACTTTTCCTCCACATTCTCTTTATCAGTCTGGGCCTTAGCCATAAAGTCATCCTGCCTAGCGAGTTCGATGCAAATAGGGTACTTCTTATTCCAAATCCGTTTTCGTGCCAGACTCTTAGGAACCAGGGAAATCTGATGAACAAACAAAAGGATTAAATTAATTTATTTTTCAGTTGTATCTTCTATGTTTCTATACTCATATAAAGAACATAGGAATGCAGGAGATACTGGATCTGCTGGATTTAACTGACTCTTAACTTACAGCTGGTTGATGTCCAATCCACTGCTATCGCTAAGTCTTTGCTGAGCCATCGCCTTGGAATTGAAACAAAGACCATTTAAGTAGCTTAGACTTCTACAATCATGCGGATTAGAAACTCAGTTTTCATTTAGAAGATCTTATTCTCAATAGATACGCAGAAAAACCAGAAAAACCAAGGACCTTACTTCTGTGACCATGGGGTAGATAATGAGAATCTAAACTGAGTTTTAAACTCAACTTTCCAGGCCCATCTCAGGAAACAGAGTGTTTGAAGTTGGCAACAGTCACACCAAGTACGAATCAAGCCGTAAGAGTGACTGGCAGACAATTATATTCCGAATTCAGTAGCTTCAGAGAGAACCCAGACAATGCAAGTGATGAGAAGAGTGGTAAGCATTAAAAATTCTTATCTAAGGGCTGAACTTGCCCATGTTCTCCAAGGACTGTGGGTAAATACCTTGAAGAATAGCCGTCATCTGTTCATTACAGTCAGGGTACTCCAGACTTTTGTAACTTCGACAGTTTTGTAACCAATGTGGCTGGGCTGGTGGGGAAGTACTAGAAATTTTTCCAAGATACCATGGGGAACCAATGTCAGTCAAGTGCTCTGGTAGCATGTGATAGCTTCGCTTGTCTTGGTTATGGGAAAACAAATCTGGAATAGGCAGTAATCTAAGCTTTTGCTTAATCTTTTCCATCGCCTTCCTTTACTGGAAAGCGGAGCTGACAGCCAGCTGCTTTCCCATAGCGGCTCGGGGAAGCAAAGGGAGGTTTTCCTCACGGCTGCCTTGGTCCCTCTCTCCCTCTAACTTCCACCTTCAGCTGAAGCACAGCTCCCGTCTACGTCTGTACTGCCAAGACCCTTTATTGATGCAGCACGTTTAAAAAATCCATTCGTTTAATAATGAGGTATTGATGTATTACTTAATGCAATGCCAATGGAATCAACTTCACATGGCGACTCTTCACAGATTTGGGGGAGGCAAATAACACATAGAAAAAACATCCCAGCATTACTCTTGATGCACTCTTCCAACTGCAAAAATCCTTATCTCCTTCCCTAAGCGGTGGGTACCAACAGCAAGTTGTGTCTGTCCCAGCCAGCTCTTGCTCTCCTCTGTTCCGTTTCTATAAAATGCATGTTCCCTCTTTGAGTGAAACGCCGAAGTTGCCTGAACTGCCTTGGGACAGAGACAACCACCAAAGATCATGTATTTTGGTGTAAGCTTCAGAAGAGTCACACAGTAATCTAATGTGTGGGGAACAATCCTCCGAACTCCCACGTGTTCACTCCTGCTCTGAACCAACAGAGGGAAATCATGCTTTCCCCTTACTGTGTAAATATGTAATTTTTCTAAAGCCCGCTCCATTTTCCTCCCCAGCACAATCTTCTGCAAGTTAGTCACAACAGTTTTGTTTACATAATGACAGAACTTGAAACTAGAAGACTGAAAAAGACTTCAAAATTTTAAAAAAGCTTCCAAGTTTTTTTTTGTTAAAATCAGATATAAGTAAGGCACACTCACCTTGCTCTCTGTAAGTTCATAAATTTTCTGGCTGACATACGTGACTTCAGGCTTTGGCTCATTGTACACAGCCCTTCTGGAAATATTTTTATTAGGTTTTGACAGTCGTAAGGTGCTTCCTTCAAGTCGCACATAGACAGAGTGAGTCAAAGTAGCATGGTACGTTTCTGGATCATAATTATAAATTTCATTCATCCATCCCTAGAGAAGAAAACACTTGTTAACAGGCTTTTCAGCTGTGGGAAAGCCATGTACAGCGTGTACATAAAAATTTTAAATAATTTTCCAAGCTTTTGCTGAATTTTACCTACTGCACAAATACAATGAAGCAGTAAACGCCATAAATGAGGTAGCACCAAACTGACAGAGCGTGATATGAGGACTATATTCCAAGCGCACAATGTTTTTTTTGTTTTTCTGACTAAATCATTTTGTGTAGGTAACACGGCGCTCTCTCACCTCATCCCCAGGAAACACTGTGTGCTTTGCGGACACAGGCTTGCTGGGAAAAGCCACCAGGCAGCTGGTAAGGGCACGCTGGCAGAGCAGCCCGTCTGCTTACAGCAAGCACCGACATTTTAATCACCAACAGCCAAGGCAGAGCAAACAGTCTGTCTGCTTACAGACAGCACTGACATTTTAATCACCAACAATTAAGGACTGAGTGGAAGACCACAATGGAGTTTGTTTTAATGCATCATAACCATTTAAGATTATTTAACATGTTGTGTAACTGCCCAGTCACCACACAGGAGTCATACGTGTGGATTAAATTTCATTCATTTCTGTACAGTGAAAGAAACAGAACAAACAAACCAGCCCTGCTGTAACACGCCTGTACGTGATACTACTACTCTAACAACTGATTACAGAAAATGCAAGATGATAAAATGGGGCAAAAGACACGCCAGATGACTCATTCATGGAGGGCAAGTCATCTTCCTCTTAACCTGCCATACAACATACTTTGATAATTACTTCTACCTGCACATTAAAACCTTAATTCAGCATACTCAGTATTCATTAATGTCAACAGAAAGCGAAGGAGATAAGACTTTAAACAGCTGTACCCTAGAGCATAAAGTAAAATAATGGCATCTTTACAAATACCGGGGGGGGGGGGGGGGGGGGGGGGGGAAGAGCATAGCAGGGGGGAGAGCATCCACTGCTGGGAAGTGGGGAGAGCTGAATAAGCACCCCTAGTATTCTTCAAAACAAAAAAAAAATTAACTACTTTATGCAAAACATCCCAGAAATTACTGCAACATTTTAACTTATTAAAGAATTTTCCACTCAGAAAGAGAAATGTAAATTTTAATGCTCATTTACTCCACTGCCATACAGTTTCTCAGAATAAACAGCATAAACTTTCTTAGGTGCCATAGTAACAGTGATATCTATGCTTTGCTTGCCCCAACATCTAAGCTCTGTTTTCACTATAAACCCTGAAAAACCTAGATAAATTAGCATTTCTTTTACATCCAGGAAAGATTACAACAATCATCTTTGCTCGGCTCCAAAGCACACTACCTCTTTTATTAACAGAAATACCTCCACCGACACATGCTCTTTGAAGGAGCTTTGTGTTTGGGTTCTTTTGCTTACACAGGGTTATATACAACTACCATATAGGAAATACAATGCATGAGGAAGAGTCTTCTATAAACAGTCAAGGCTCTGCACAGCAGGGTTCATGTATGTTTGAGCACATCCCATTTCCTTCCTAGAAATTATCAAGCCAAGACATCTTTGAGCAGACAGCAATTAATTTTCAGCCAGGAACTCCAGCTGGACTTACTGAAGCACAAGGACATCACGTGAGTTGCCTAAAAGCACCGTGAACCATTCACTCTGCAGAACTGGAATATCCATATGGCCCTCAGATCTCTGGAGAGACTCCCACCTGCTCCCTGGGTCAGATCTCCAAACTATTTCTAGCTCAGACTCCGAAGTCTGGAGCCTGCAGCCGGGCAAGCGTACAGATGAAAATGTGCTGCCTCCAAAGTTTAGTGCCACCTTCTGCAAGGTGGTTCGGCCGAGGATCACACGAGCTGCCACAAAGGGAAAGGGACACTCGGCAAGTAGATCTTTGTATGAAGCTTAGCCACACAAGCTCTTCTTGTAACCGTAATAAGCTATGGTGTTATTTTCGGTAGGAGGGTTGAAACCTCCGGGTATACAAGATACCCAAGAAGGAAGGTCAGAGCACACTTGGAAGTTTCTTTAATGTCCTGCTTGAGACTGAACTGGCTGGAGTTTCTGGCACCAGCACTTGAGCTGAGCAGAGGACACGCAGTGATAACAAGAAGCGATTTATACATCACTCCCTTGACAGCCATGTACCATAGTAAGAAGTAAAAAAATCCATGAACATAGCTTTAAAGATGAAGAGTGGAGATGACTGGAACACCTTGGGACACACGTCAGACACACAAACGTTGCTGTACCTTCCCAGCAGCTATAAGACCGTTACCCAACACCCTTAGAGTCACATTTAATTTTATCCCTCCAGCACACACTGAGCTAGCCATCTGCGATAAAAAGGAGCCAGCCACATATTAAGTGACTTAACCAAGTCCAGTGAATCTCTGGTAGCACAGGGGTCTGAATTCATCCATGACAACATCACCCGCTAGAGCAGCACCTTTCCTACCCTGTCTCTTCTCTAACAGTGCCGGTATCAGCCTTTCTGCCAGATTTCCTTGCCCTACATAATGAAACAACAGAGACAAGGTCCTTTTGAAGATTCCCACCTTCTTCCCAGCAGCAGCAAGACACACTGGATTTAAAGGACAAAAATAAACAGAAGAGAATCTCTGTGCTTCCTCAGTTTGTATATTCCCATTCTGCTTAAGCATTCAGGAGCCCTGGAAAGTCCCACCTGCTTTTCTGATCCCTACCATGCGCCCAGGCTTTCCACTTCAAACAAATGGATTAGCTGCGTAATCTGCCGAACACACAGCTCTCAAACCCTGCCCGGCGCCTGCCCGCACAAACCCTGCTTCTCATACCACAGCCATCGGGTTATAGCAGCTGAAGAATCATTTGTCCAAAACTTTTAACAACAATTTCTGGCTGTCTACAGTATTGAACATTCAAAATCTAGAACCAACTGAACAGAAGTACATTTATCATCTAGAACAGCAGCCTACGTAGAGATTTGTTTACAAGGAAGAGATTGCTGCTTCATGTATTTGAGGCACAGCCCAAAACCCCAAAACATAAAGAAGTTTAAATTCAAACATTTGGGTTTTATTGTCAGACAGTACCTAGCCAACAGGATGACAGAGATACCACATTACTGCAAACCTCCTTGTCCCTAAACTTTTAGTTTCCCAATTTCTAAGGATGCACTGCTGCTTTTTTGCACTCAACTTCCAGGTTCTTTTTCTAACACAGGGAAACACTGCATGGCTGAGAGTCAAATGTTAGTACTTCACCAAATGATGCTTCTTCTAGTCTATTAATGAATCTGAAGATGTGTGCCAGCTGCAGGAATTTTTTTCCCCCTCATATATCTAACAATGTTAAAGGGGAAAATTATACCATTACCTTTTCACTTCAGCAATTTTCAGTTTTGTAAATTGTTTCATTTAGCTTAAAAAAAAAAAACAACATTGAGAAGGTTATCCAAGAAGCTCCAAAACTCATTCCTGTATTTTAAGAACAATTTTAGCAGAAATACCTCCACCCCTCTCTTTGCAAAAAGAAATTGGAACAAAAGATTCCCAGCCTACAGAAACCATTTTGCAATGCATCTAAACAGAGAAGTTATGTTACCATAATGTGCTAGCAACCAATATATTTTCCCAAACTCCTGAAACAACAATGCGTTTCTTTGTGCAGGAGAGGAGTGACTGTATGATGGGTCTTTTTTGTACTAGTGAAGTTGTTAAAATAAGAAATTTAGTAATTCAGGGAGGACAATGACCATAGTCATATGCTGCTCCGCAGCTGTTTCCCATTTACACTGATCCTGTGATCTCCGTTTATAAAGGTCACCAGTGGCTCCGGGTTCATGGCTGAGATCAGGAGAAATCGCTTCACCATCAGGCTGGTAACTAACCTGGAAAAGTGCCTGGTGGGAACCTTGGGTGGCACAGCTTCTGTAGCAAAGTCACAGCTACTATTCACAAACCCGTACGTCCGTGCTCAGCAGCAGCGCCCGAGCTGGCTTCAGAGGAGCTCAGCACCTCGGCCACCGCGGTGCCACCAACGGCACTGCCCGCCACGAGCGTGGGGCTGGGCAACACAGGCGTGTGCATAGAACAGCTTCAAAAGGCCAGCCCTGGCTCACCTGTCCTCTTTCATGACTCTGGGCTACAAATTTTTCATTCAAACGGCAGCTCAGCAGAACAACACATGTTGGTAAGAACGGCAGAGCACCAATTTTTAATATTACTCAGTTAAAGATCTCAGAATGTGAACCAGAGAGGGAGGTTGGGGGCAACTGCAAAAGACCCTTGCAAAAGACCCTTACAAAAGACCCAGAAAGCTGGGGGCAGAGATCAAGCCTGCAAGTGAAAATAAAAATGTTATATATATATATATATATATATAAATATAAAATATCACTGCTATGATATTTTCAAATACATAAATAAAAGAATCAGCAAGTCAAATTTACGACACAAGCCAAAATCTGGATTAAAACTGCCCCCAGAGCTTCTTAGTGATATTGAGAGATCAGTAATACCCATTTTATCATTAAATGATATAATCAAATGCTCCAGCACCAAAATTCTTGAAAGACTGTTGATCCCTCAGACCCCACTAGTTGTATCATTATCACTACTTTATAATACTTTATATACTTCAATAGTATTTTCCTTGATAAATGAGGAAAAATGTAATGCAGTTTCCCAAGCTTTTATTGACGGGGAATCTTAAAGATAAAAAAGGTCTAAAGTAGGCAGAAGTGACCATCACCTTAACAGGAAGACACCTGTGTCTACCAGAGGCCACCACCAAACATGAAATCCCTTGTGTGATACTCAGGAACAGCATGCTGTGAAAAGCCACCTCTTTCTGTACAGCTGGGGCTCAGAGAGCTTTGCTTCTGCAGCAGGCACTGTCAATCCCTCAAATCAAACAGCCCTCCCATCGAAGTTCTTTCTCATAGAAAGGGTAAATTTATCATTTCTATCTTAGCTGTTACTTGGAACTTTTTGTATCAGCCAGCACAACCCAAGGGAATGCACACCTGAGAAGGCCAATATGTTAGAAGAGACTAATGCATTACAGAAGAAAAAAACAACAGTGGGCAGAGGAAGGGAAAAAAAAAAAAAAAAAAAGAGGAAGCCAGAGAACTGAAAACTAAGGGAATAAGAAGATAAGAAAACATACACTGAAGATGCTGCGGTTTTGTGTGCGTTTTCTGGTTAGGGGGATGTTCTCCTTCCAATACCAAAGACATCTGAGTAAAGTAAGCACAGAAATCTACAGAAGCACACACTAACCAGCACAAGTGTTTTATTCTTTCACATTGCAAAGGAACAATTTTGGGGGAGACTTCACATTCAGGTATTTCAGCTGATTGCCATGGGTAATTTTCCACACGTTCTTGAAACCAGGGAAATGCAAACTTCTCAAATAATATTTACATGGGGGAGAATGCACACATACTTGTACAAAAATAGCTTGACAGCAGTCTGGCAGAATCCCAACTGCTCGAGCCCCATAAAGGAATCTTACTCATAGCATTTATCATAATGACATGAAAACAGGCCAGGCCAGAATACAAGACCAACAAGTTCTGAAGATAACATCTTATGCAAAAGCATCAAGTTTGCTTTTCCTACATTCATGTGAGTTTTGTTACAGACTAAGTCTTTATCTCATTTCTCAGAGGATCTAAACTGTCCAGTGCTCATTTTGACAGATGCAAATAGAAAATAGTTGTATGAGGTGGGAATAATAACTTGCAATCTGCTCAATCTCGTTACATTATGTTCCGCTACAATACAGGCACTGAGCTGTTTTTTAAACTCCTGGAGCATTACAAAGCCCTTTTATAAGGCTTTACATATTAAGGACAATTTGTACGTTAATGAGCGCAAGAAATACTTATCAGGTCGTACAAAACATTAATCTCCATTCATACAGTCTTCTCCACACAATTCACTTCTTGCCTACAACCATTCTCATAACATGTATCTCCTGGATAAAAGCATTAAAAACAGTTTAAACGTTCCTGAATAAGAGCTAACATCTCAAAGAGCCGGCTTAACACCAGCCAATAATGAGTACCAGGATGTTTACCAGCTTTCACGTATCAAGGCAAATTTATATGCATGGTCTCACCACCCAGCTAACAAGGACAGAACTGGAAGTTTGTCAGGATCTGTACATGTTAAGCAGCAGATAAATCAGTTGGGCAGACAGGCGTGTTCAGTTTGCATCTGCAACAGCAAATAAAGACCACCACTCACACCATTCAAAATAAAGGGAACACCAAGGTAGCGTCAGGGCTGGGTGTGCAATTGCTGCCTGTATTCAGCAAAAGTTGGGGTTTATGCCCTGTTTCTCTAACTTTTCAGTTACCTAAAGATACATGAGATTAGCTATCAATACACTACACATTCTACAGCTTATAACCAATACCATCTCAATTTAAATTCATGCAACCAGTGTGTGGCTGCATGCACACACAACTGGAGATGCACCTTCAGAAAGCTCAGGATGGATTTAATATTTACACAACTAGAAGAAAGCATTCACAAATCCTCTGATAAGCAAGTGATACCAAGTAAAGGCCATACCACTGTCATTCCGAAATACTTCTGCTGCACATCAGAAACTAGCAGATGCTTTATTGTTCAGAATTCTGTAACTGGGAAAATATTACTTTAATTCACCACAGATAGAGATTAGGAGAGGCAGGACAGGGACAAGATGGACAATGCCACTCAAGCAACTGAGTGGCTGCATGGATCACAACTGGACAGACAGCAACATGCCAGGCGTACGAAGTGACAGCAACCTGCAGCATCTGTACAAGAAGTGGAGATGGGGAAGGGCAAAGAGGAGGGAGGATAAATTTTCCAAAAGCTTGATTTAAACCCCAGCTCTCAGGCACACACTGTACCAAACTGTAATCCATATTATGAGTACAATATTCAAGACAGCAGCACGCAGAACCACAGACAACATAACCCATTAGTACGTCCCTTTCATCACTCATTACTCCTCCCATTCTCATTAGCTAACATTTGAGGAGAATCCATATCCTATCTACACTTTACTTGAACACACCACTTTAGAATCTGCTTTGACTGAGCAGACAAGACAAATTACTGCCTAGACAGTAAAATATCCCATCACCCAAGATGGGGCTTCAAGCACAAATATTATTTTACACACTAGACTTTGACGCTACTTGCTCTCAGTAGTTCAGCTGGATCATTTCAAACCCATCAGCAAAACCATCTGCCCTTTTATTTTTGAAGCAATTCTGGTTTTTTACTAATCCTTAAGGACACCAAAGTCTTACATATTTCTTGGATACGAAACCGTTTGTGCCCCTGCCAAAGCTACCTGACCCTAAAACATTACTCTTATTTACAAAAGGGGATAATTCAGCTCATTTACACTTTCAGAATAAGTCTAGTCTACTACTTCTGCCCAAAATAACACACACAGACACACACACAAAACGCCATGACCTCACCTTCAGTATTTCAGGTTCTTTGATGTCCAGAGCTCCTGTATTCCATCGCTTTTTCATACTTCTATGCAACGTGAGATATTCACGAGTACGTGGAGTAAGAAGCCAAATCACACAAACAGCTATCATAAATCCAAGAGCCATTCCAAATAATAGTCCACTTAAGTAGCCAGGGAGAGGGATAATAAAGTAAGCATAGACTAACAGCGTGAAGAAGTATAAAGTTTTCACTGGTATTTTAGGCTGTTGCACATCCGGATTATTTTCATCTTCACTACTGAGCATAGTACCATTGTCCTCAGTCATCTCGGGATCGAGCAAAGTTTCAGCAGGTTTTTCAGTTTTGCTTTCATCCTCTAGCAAGGAGAAGTCTTCAGAATACAGTTCACAAAACTCCTCATCCTCTCTGCTTGCTAGTGCAGACAACGAACACTTTTCAAGTACGAGTGAAGTTTTCGAACTCACGTCCTTTGTGCTTGCAGACTGAGAGGTTTTGGTCTCCGTCTCTTTTGCATGTTCCTCAGCCACTTTCGACTGATCATTCTTATTCAGGTGAGAGTCACTTCCATAGAAGTCCCCTTCAGAATCACATTCTTCTTCCTTAATGCTGTAGTTGTTATTGCTTTCCAAATGGCCATTCAAACTGGAAAGGTTCGAGAGTTCTGAAGCACTTGAAGATAAGGCTTTGGGCCTGTGGCTACCACCTTCGTCACCCATTATTTTACTGAGCAGCTGAAAAGGCTCATAGATTACTTCAGAAAGGCGTCTTTTAGTATCTTCGATTTTAGCCTCCATTTCAGGTACTTTAAAAAAGGAACGAGTGTCGGAGGGAGATGTTAATGGAGAGGAGGGGGCAGTTTTGGAGTCACCACCTGTGGCTCGAGGCTGAGTGAACTGTTTGAACAGATGCAAGTTCAGTTTCGAGTCGGGTGGCCTGTAAGACACAGCTTCAGATTCTTGTTTAGAAGTGTCTGTAGACAGAGATTTCACTAAGGTTTTCATTAACTGTCTATGTCGCATTGGTGGGGTGGGTTCTTTTGGTTCCACATCTGTTGAAAGGGACTTGACTAAACCCTTAAAAGGCTTTGAACTAGAAACCGTGGATGATCCACTAGAGCAGACAACTGATCTGGAAGGGGATGAGGATGGGGAAGACGACAGGCTGGATTTCTGTTCCACAGGTGGTGATGCACCTGACATGCTAACTGTATGACATGAGTATGACGATGGAGACAAGGCTAGTGGCACTGCAGTGAATACTTGGGATGTGGAAGGGGAATCCAACAGCTTTACAGTCTCTGCAGCTGGCAGAACTGCAGGAGATGAGGACAGCAGTGATGCAGAGTTGGCCACGTTAAGCGAGGTAGCTGGACCAGAAAAATCATGGCCGGTATGCTCAAAGCAGAGGTCTTCCTTGGCTTCAAGTGCTGTTACAATGCTTTGGTCATCTAGTTCCTCATCGAGAAATTCCTTAAACTCCTCTTCCTCCTCTTCTTCCTCCTTCCCAAATGCAGAGAAATGAATAGTGATGGTTTCTCGGGAGACAGATCGTTGGACCTGCACTTTTGGTGCCGACTGCTTTGAGGACATTTCACCAGTTTTCTCTGCATGGCTACTGTTCTGACTTGTCATTGCAGGTCCCAGAGATGTGTCAGAGTCTGCAAAGAAAACGCAGTACTATGTTAAACACATTTTTTCCCCCTTCTAACACCCTTATTTTCAAGCATTAAGCCAAACACAAGAGATAGGTCACATGCAACAGGTCGGTCAGTTGAAAATTAAAAACCTCTGGACACTCTTGATCTCACTGGATTTAAAGCTGTCTAGTCAAATTATAGACTTGCACTAAAGAAATTGACGGTAGATTTATTTCATCACCGAAAACGTACCTGTATTTTAGTTAATATCCCTTTCACATCTGCTTAACTACCTCATTCTTACTGTCACCAAATGCAAAAATAGATTCAAAGAAAGACAAGGAGAAAAACATGCTCAGGACAACTGGCAATCATGGACAGGCGTGGAGAGCGTTAGACCCTCTCAGATGATCTTGAAGGAACAATCTGACACAATTTTAGGTAGGAAAAAACCAACCCACACAAGAAAACAATAAGCAGAAGACACTTATGCTCCAAATTACAGATCTAGGTTACTGTTTGCTAGTTAACATATTTCCACATAGCACAGAATGGTGATATTAAGAAGTGCTGTGCTGTTAAAATTGCCTTCAAGTGTTCTAAAATGCTAGCTCATCTCTCATGCACCTTCCTACTTTCTCCACTAGATGCATTTTTGGGTTCAAGACCCTTCTCACCCCAGGATACTGCAATTCTTCACTAACTCTCAGTTCCTTCTACATAAAATAATCAATGCTTTCTATTTCTTTTAAACAAAAGAAAGTTGAAACTCAAAGGAAGCTCAGAAATATGTAAAAGTCTTCATGTGTGGGACAGTACCTCCTCTTGTATACCTGTTTGGTCTATAGGAAGTAGAGATTTAAATTGTATTTTATCATGCCTGTTACCATGGTTTATGGTTGGACTCTATCACACATTTAAACACTCTTTTCCAAACTAAATGATTCTATGAAGCCTTTGTCTTTCCAGGTTTTGCAAGCTATGGACAAACAATCAGGATACGCAATGGTCCAGTAACTGCAGGCAAAACACAGTACGGACAGAACTTCGTTATCCTCCCGAATTCTACAACTAGACACCCTTCACAGACGTACTGTAGCAGAATCCCAGTACAGCAAGATGAAGTAGCTTCAAACACTTCAGTAACGGACTGCATCCACTAACTGTTGTCAAAAAGATGTCAGACTTTCAGATAGAGCATGTTTGAGATCTACCTCAGATAACATATATACCCGAAGAATGTATTACTGCTAGCAGTTTTGTTGTAAGAAAGTACTTTAGCAGAAGCAGCCGTTCTTCTCACTGATACAGCAATAGTATTTTTGAAACCACTGATCCCTGCTCACATGGGTGCACGCAGACTGCTATACATGTAATAGATACACCAACATACCTGCCTTTGACATCAGTTATATCTACATGTTATCTCAAGCATTTTATTGACCAAGAAAGTGGACTTTGCATATATTTACACGGAGAGGAAATATCACACATTTAAAGCAAGGCACTGGTGACCACACACAAAGATCGATCTGGAATTACAAGATTAGCCCAGCCTCCCCGGCTCTGAGGCAGCACTTTATCTTCATTATCAAGACAGCAAGTTTACCACTTCAGTAACTGAATTATTTTTCAGAAGCTGTTAAAATGCTGTAATCAAACTGTCAAGCTGAATTAATGAGAGGCCCTTGCTGACGTTTAAAGAGCAGTTCAGAAGAATGAGGATGTGGTGGTGAAGAAATGTGCACTTCACAAGCAGTTGTGATATCACATTGTACTATCCAGCAAGCCAGTGCCACCTGTTTGCCATCATCTTCCTACTAAAGGTTGTAACCCTTTACACTTGCTAATGGAGCTGTTCATGAAACATTTCTTACCCTGTCAGTAAAATGAGCTGGGTTAAACATTTTAAAACCACAGTTGCCACCCAGCTCATCCAGTAATGTTCGAACAGAAGCGACTATCTGTCCACAACTTCCTACTCACTACAGTTGTCCATGTTATGGCTCCTAAATTGTTGACTCATTTATTCCTTGCTTCTTCTAGCATTTGTGTGCTTCCGATCAGGTTGCACAGAAGGAGCTCGACTCTACCCTGCTCCATGCAAAGCTGCCAGAAATTTTAATTTCAGTTTTCAGTCCCAGTCCTGCTGCATTCGTCAGGGAGCCAGCTGGGGTTCAAAGAACCAAAAGCAGCTTTCAGACCTCAGTCATGCTTTCGATTGACACCTAACTATTTTTCTGACAAACTGCTTGAGGAAAAATTCTGTCTCAAGATCAGCTTCAACTTCTGGCTTCAGCATTTATCATGGAACTGTTTTCTTCTGTCCCTCCCCAAAAATCCATCTGACACATCCAAGTAGCACTATTAAATGGAGAACTCCCTTTCAGCGATGCACCTCCGGCCCACTCAGGGCTCAGCAGTTACCTTTCCTATTACATCTGTGGGTTAAGTAGTTATTTACCCCAACAGTCAGAATTCTCAGTTATTCAGAAGTTTAGATATGCATTTATCAATCATATGTATATATAACTTGGTGAGCGTTACAGTCAGTAAGAAACTTGGTCTTTCATTTCCCTGTTGGATTAGCACACTTGGGAACCACCAGCACCATGCTTCCTATGGGCACAGTTTATCTCATGTAGTTCAAACCACAAACGTCCCAGTTTTTTAGACAAATGCACCCACATTTATTTTGGAGAGAGAAAACACTCCTACCGGAGAAGATATGTATCCAACCCTATCTCCACTTCCCTAGTGCTGGGCCATCAGCTATCATGCATCTGCAGCATTTTGTGCCAGTTGTAAAAATGCAAGACTAGCAAACCAAAATTTGAAAGTACAAAAAACACTACACATATTCCAGGTTATAAGGAAGGAAAAAACAAGACAACGACAAAAAAACAACACAAGAGCTGCACTTGCACATAATGCTGTTGGCATCAGCTTGAAATGTCTGACTCTTTCTCTTCTGCCCATTCAGCACTAACTGCGTATCAATAATATTTTTCTCCTGTGTTGCTAGATTCACTACTCCCCCACCTCCAAATAACATTTCTAGTGTGTTATTTTCGATCAGCTACAAATTCATGGGTTTGGTTTGCTCTTTAGCACACTATGTTTACACTGTACAGTTAATTACCTTGTGTTTAAACACCAGTTGCCATGTTGTGCTAATGCAATGCTAATTACCTGAAGCAGATGAAGTTTACTTGCACACACCAAATACACTGAAAAAAAGATTTCACTGCTTACTGAACAAGTGAGGGGTCTTTTTACATCATGATTAAGTAGTTAACACAAAAAGGAAGGAAATTCTTGATTAGCCAATATCTGTCTACTCTTAAACGTATTACTACACTATGAATTATGTCTTATAAAAGCACATTCTTAAATGCACGATCAACAGGGCAGCAGCAAAACATTAACATAAACCAACTGCTTGCACTTTGGCATCCTCTGCCCATGACTTACAAGAAAACTCTGAAGTATCCAGCGCCCAAAACATCTGGCCCAACTGATATTTCTGTTGAGGGGACTCGTTTCTAGGAACAGCCATTCCTATTCGGCCAAACAGTAATTTTTAGCCACCTTTGATCTTGCTGGAACTTTCTAAGTCAACCCTGTTTACAGGTGGGGTTTGCTGCCAGGCAGTTCATGCATTTCCCAAGCACAGCTGTTCAAAGCTGTATCTTGTATCAAATCTTCAAACAATTGGTATATTTAAAAAAATATTGTACAAATAGAGGAGAAATGCTGTAACGCTATTTACTTAAGAGAGCACACGCATTTTGGCTAACAGTAGATATTTCATTACAGGCATTCTGCATATCAGTTGGGATTACAGCAGTAGCTCTCTCTCTACATTATTCCAAGCTTTTAACAACTCTAACACCCCTCAACACACCAGATACCCTACTAAGCTCCCCCATCCTGTGTTTGTGGGGGAGAAATTTACCCCTGTTCTGGGTAGACCCATGTTTCCAATCCATTCCTGAGCACAATTTCTCTTTTTTATTGCAAAGGATTTGGTGGCTGGGTTGTGGGGTTTTTTTCAAAGTAGATGTTGAAGCTTTTCCATAGAGAATACAACAATAGCATCCCTGACTTCTGCTGCTGCTACTGCTACTGACAGCTCTTCCCCTAGGTGTTCCATTTTGGTAACAAAGATATTTCATCAGATACTTGAACCATATGTTTTTATCCCTTAAATCATTCTAACAGATTCACTTCTTACTGATTTTCAGCTATGTTTTCCTCACTCGTTGCTCCTTTTTCAGCTCCTCTCCCAGCTGTTTGAAGACCTGGCGCTCCCAGCCGGGTCTCGCTGCTTGAAGAGGCACGGTTCCAAAGCCACTGCTTGCAGAGGACACCGATACTTGCAGAAACATAGGTTTTCATTGATCCTTCTTTTGAAAGCCACACTGCTCCCACCTTCTCTGGCTGCCACTTTAGGGTTTTTTTTTCTGGTTATTGCTGATTCTCAAGATGTAAGGTATCAGTTTTATTTATGTGGCAGGCAGGCCTGAATAATAATCTTAGATCCTCAGGCTTCAAATGATTCAAAACATTAACTGGAAGGGAAGGAGGCTGCTGGGAAAATAATTCCTTTCCCCCAAAGGTCTGAACTTTGGATGCTTTTGCAGGGTGGAACGAGAGAGCTGCCACTTCCAGTTCTTACATTAAGGCACTGCACCCCCATCACCCACATAACAGCAGTTTATAATCCTCACCTACAAGCATTGCTTTTAAAGCGCTACAACAACAAGAGACAGCAAACCAGGCCAACAGTGCAATACTGTCTATTCCCAGGCAGCCTGCCCCACTGGGCGGCCAGGCAGCGTGGCACAGGAGCTGAGGACGGGCTTTTACCCAGATGACAAGAAGTCCCCACCACGCCGTGACGCAGGGGCTGACAGACAGGGACACCCCGGGAGAGACCAGGTGTTGGGCAGTGCTGCGTCAGGTCAGGCCATGACACCCTCTGCAACATGTGCCCTTATCTACACGAGGAATGACTAATTGGGAATGTTTACAGCAACAGCCAAGCAAGCAACCCATCCTTTTGCCCAGCAGCATAAACAGCCTTCTCCAGGAGTGCAAACCCTCTTCCTTTTCCCTGCAGCGGACAAACCCACACCCCACCCTACGTGGGGTGACAGAAGAGCTACAGAAGATTGTACATTAACACACAGGACCACCCTAATGCATTAAGCCACTGTTCCCAAACCAGGCTAGAAGCATGCCAAATCGTCCTGTTTGGGAGTTCCTGCACAAGCCAATGCGATCTGAAATTAGTATTTGCTCTCAGAAATTATAGATTCCACTTCATTTACTAAGGCCTAGCCAGTATCTTCCTTCCAGCACTGGGAGATATGGAAGGACTGTTGTTATTCTTTATACTTACTTAAAATAAACAGAGCTCTCGGCATCAGATAAAACTTCTGTTAAGAGCTAGAAGCCTTTACTTCAGGTGCTTCAAAACAAAGCACAGTATTATTGATCCTTACCAATGACAGTCTTTATTTAAGAAGTGCTTTATATCATCGGAAGTTTGTATCTCCAATAATCTGCAACCACTACTTTGCCACAGCAGTTGTCTAGAAAGTCAGTTCCCACTTCGCCCAGAACGACCTCACTGAAGCAGAGCGCACAGCTAGCAGGACATTATCAGTCACGTAAATTTCCATCTCCTTCAGCAGATTTATATCATAAGAGACAAAAAATGATACAAAACCCAAATGTCAACATCCTTTCCTATACCCATTCAAATTTCTATGTACGACAAATTAAATTCCCCTGGCATCTCCACAAGCTAATGTATTCCATGGTTAACATCTCTTATTCCTTTTACATCCACTATTCATTACTTCTAAATGAACTACATAGCCAGTGTTGGTAATTACCACCATACAATAGCCCTGCGAGATCTTCGTGTCAGGGATCCAGTTACCTCACCTGAAGATAATACTTTAAAGCTGACTTTGCAACAAGAGTAAGAAGTTTTGTTTCACCTTTCAAGCTCACAGAACTGGATTTCAGACACAGAAGGAAATCCCAAACCTGTTTTAAATCTAAGCACAGAAATGACAAATTTTATGTCCAGTACTATTAAAAGACTACAGTCCACTGTGTTCAACAGAATTCAACACTAGGACCAGAAGCAAAACAGATGATGCCCCCCACTAGGGGCTATAATATACACACACAGACCTTCCACAGCATGGACCTCTAACGGAGGTCAACCAGGTTATCACAACCAAGCTGGTCAACGGCTAAAATACCTCCACCAGTTTGTACAAATGCTTTCAAGGTAAGAATAATCCAAATTTAAATAACCAGTGCTTAGGTATGCTTAGGGATACTTAAATGAAAGATCTTAAGATTTTTAAGTATTGTTAATGAGATGATACTTTTAATGAAAAATATAAACCTATCAAAAAGACAAATAAGAGGGCTTGTTTACTGAAGTCTAGGACAGAAACGTCAAGTAAAATTGCAAGGGCAACTAAGGAGTCTTCAAAATTACTGGAATTTTTTTGAAGACAGGCACTGCTAATAAGGTCCTTAATACAAGCCTGTATTTACAATGCTTCAAAAATAATTTTAAAATGGTTTAACATTAGCTAAGCGAGTCTATTCTATATTAACACTTTCCCCAAAGAAAGGTCACCTACCACATTAGTTTCTTTGTCTTCACCGATAAAAGATTAATTGTTATTCTTTCCTAGTCTCCTTCCGTGACACATCACTTACACCAAAAACTTCATAAGGCTGCACTACAACAGTACATTTTGTGTTTGACAAACACAAAAATGTCCAGAAACTCAGAAAAAATTAACTTCTTCCTATTTAATGCTTTTCTGAAGACTGTGAAGAGACATTTACAAGAAATTGAACATTTCCCCTAACAGAAAATGAAAAGAATTTAAATCAAGGTTTACAACAAAACAAGGAGTAACTCATAGAACACTGAACAGTGGGCAGAGAAGAGTCACTTTATTTTGCTACATATTGTGACATTTATTCTTTTCAAAAGAACATACAGAAGCACAGAAATGGCAGTTTCCTGCAAAGAGAACGACTCGCAGTTGCAGGACAGGCTCCTCGTCCCTCTGGCACGGTCCCGAGGGGACCCAGCTCCAGCAAAGCAACATGCATCAGCGCTAGGTTAAGACCAGGGCAGCAGCAGCTCCGCTCCAGTGTGAGACAAACCAGCGGCTAGCAGAACATGCCCAGGGTAGCCAGCACAGGGCTTCCAGGCTGCCAGGGCTGGGAGCTGGAACCTGTCAACGCCAAGGCAAGAAGGACTTCTGCGGTTTGACAAACCTGCTGGCACGCCCAGACAGAGGTTCCTGCCTTGCCATCATATCAGCGTAGCACTCTTCAGTTGCTATAGGTCTAATTTTATTTTTCAACAGAACTGCTTGTGTGAAATTCAAGGGAGAAGCTGGAAGAGTATGGTGCAAGTATCGGTAACGTTAGCTAGAAGCTGAGTCCCAAAACTGGTTCTTAATGTGCAGCTCTTCAAGAACTCAATTTCAACAAAACCTCCACTAACGGTTGTTTCCCAATGAACTGCAATACTACTGGTGAAGCTCCTCAATACCCCGAGTATTATAAGTGTTAGTAAACCACTGTGAAAAGAACTGTTCTAACGGGAAAGAGCTGCTTTTACCATATAGTCAACTCATAAACTACAATACATTTTTTTCCAGATTACTCACTTTCAGTAACTATTCCTCTGCTCTTTGCAGTAGATTCAAACTGCACCAGAGTGTAATTTCATTAAAGAACATTTACACCCAGTGGGCACATAGAGAACAAATAAAAATTCTAGCACATTATACTTTCTTCATTCACATGTTCGCCTCCTATGAACTACTTTATTCTTCTTTATTTATCACTCATAATTGCAAGCAACAAGTAGCATCATTTCCTTCCAACACACTCAACATTAAACAGTTCAAAGGGACCTTTTACTTTACTAGTTCCCCAATTCCCACAACAGAACAAAACAAAATAATAACAAAACTACAACCAAATCCCCTCTCCCTCCCTCCATCACAGATTTTGGAGATTTAGTCATTTCCTCTATCATGTACTGCTGTCTTTAAGAAGTAGGTTCAAATACTTATTTTTCCAGGTAAGTAGTTGCTGGCATCAAAATTACCCAAAAAAACTAATTTGGTCGTGGGTGGGATGAGGAATGCCTCAGAAAAACAAAGGTTTACAGACTTAGATCTGAAACTGCTGCCGTAAGGGATTTAGAAATAAACGCATTAAAACCAGAGCATACTCACAGATGGAGAGGCAAACTTTTGTCACAGTCTAAAGCCAGCTTTTTCCACTTTCCTCTTCTTAAACTGCTACACTACAATGGCTGAAGCACTCTCTTCAGAGTCACTCTTACACGCCAAAGGGGAGTAAAAAAACCACTGGTTCATTAGCAATCCTGAGCAATAAATATATAACTGCTGCATTTGTTCTCTTCTGAAAGGGAGGAAAGACTAAATCAGAATTTGCAGGTGCTGCAGAAGTTCTGCATCTCGACAGAAAACATTTTATTATTACAGAAATAAAACATCAAAAGCTTACTCAAAAAATTACATCCTATCAAGAGGGTAAATGGTGAGGTGGCATATAAAACTATGTAGCATTGTAACTCTCTCTTATCTTGGTGGAAAGGAAAAAAAAAATCAAGTCGTCATTAATCTGATGAAAGATTATCTAAAACCTCTGTGGATTAGTCCACAGCTGAAAATGCTGTCCACATAACTGATTAAATGAAAGGTCACTATACAATCTTTAGGGGAAATTTTGACAGAGTGACTTATAGAAAAACATGTTTCCAAAATGAAGTAAAATAAGCTGCCTTGAATCCTAAATTAAAAAAGGCTTATCAGAAGTGTATTACAGGCTCATTTTTCCCAACAATTCAAATGCACATCAATAGGTAAAACTGCCTACAGGTAGCAAGTGAGCCTTCCAGGATTTTTTTATTATTATTTTTTTTGTTAACAGTTGCGTTCATTTCACTAAAAAAAAAAAAATATCAGGCAATATTCACAGCAACCGCGAAGTTAAAACAACTATCGTATACCTTCATATGAAAACAGCAAAAAAGATATTAAAAATATGCTTGTCCACATGAAGTTTAACACAGACGAGCAGCACCACTTAATAACTCAAACTCTAGGTCCCCATGTAAAATGTAGTTATGAAAGATCTTTAAAAAAAGGAAATCCACAGATTTACAAAGCATACTCCATAGGTATCTAAAGAGGTAATTTTTTTCAAAATATTTGTCATGATTCATCAAATATTCTATTTCATATATATAACCTTCATTCTAATTTCATGTTTTGTAGAGGATTAGCATGGAAGGTGCTGCTTCAAGGCTTTTTTACCCAACAGGACAAAACATAGTACACAATTAATAGTTTCCTTATTTCTGAGAGATGTTTTCAACATTAGAGAAAGGGGTATTCTCTGGTTTAACTAAAAAAGACTAAAGCATTTAATACTTGAAAGTATTTAGCTTTGGACCAAGCATGTATCCCTAAGCAGCGAGGTAGTACCTCTTAAAAAAATAACAAACAAAAAAACAAAACCCAAAAAACCACAGAACCATGATGGACCAGTGATGCCGCATATTCCACACCGTCACAATGGCAGAGCAGGGAAGAGGCACAAGGGGTGGGGAATCTTTCCACTCAACCTCGCACAAACCAGCTCAAACAAGTGGAGTAGCTTTGCAACACTGCACGACACTCCACGAGCCCTCTTCTCTACCAGCAAAGTCCTTACAGCTTCATTGTCTGCAGGACTTTTTGCCACCCTGCAGTGCCACACGCCTGTGAATGCACCTTCGCAGGCGTATTGGGAATGGATGGGTCAACACGTTTCAGCTAAGACAGACGTCTATGCTGTCGTCTGCGGGCTACTCACACTGACGTCTGCTGGGTTTCTACCAAGGTAACCTCAGCCAGAAGCAGCACGTTATCTCCAGCTCTTCCAACTCAGCCACGTCATTGCTGCTGCCTTTACAACCATGCCAGACCCTGTGAGAAATGCAAGAAATACAGAATTCCCAGAGAAATGTAGATGACTTCACATGCCTAGTGCCTTGGCATGCCCCAGGCACAATGCAGTCATTATGCCATGATTATCTGCTTTCTGATCTTTCTCATCCTCCAGCTCTGGTGGTACTTGATTTCAACTTTTGGATCCCCAGGCAGTTGGCAACAAAGCAAAACCAGAACAACTAATCAAAGCAAGGCTACTTTCAGAGAGCTTGAACTGTTTATGGGAAGGGGGAGGGCTACACCCGCATTTAATACAAATAAACAAGTATGCATACCTAACTAGAGAGGTAGTTGTACTTCATGTACTACACATGAAAATTAATTAACCTAAGGTACCTGAAAATACATAGCAAGCTACAACTATTAACACAGGGAACTACTGTTAGAGGGCATATTGATTACATTTGCCTCTCATCTACCCAAGGAAAGCAAAAAGTGCCTTTGATAAATGCAGAAAATGCATTCCAGATAGAAAAGAGTAAGATTTTTCAGAAGTTTTTGCAAGCACAATCCCCAACTGGGTCCAAAGGACCGAAAAGCTTAGGGAAAGGTCAATAAATAGGACTTCGTAACATTCAACTCTTTGCAGAGTTGCATTCCAGTCTGACTTTTAGGTTGAATTACTTTTGTCCCACCACTTCTCAGACTGTTCTGCAAGGTTTCTTAAAAGAATTGCTCCCAGCACTCAGAGGCAGTCCCACCAGCAGCTCTGTGCCATTCATTCCGCAGTCTTGCCTGTCGTTCGGTTCCATGAAAAATTAATGGAGAAAGGTATCGCCAGCATTCCCTACCACCTGGAAACTGCAAAGGCAAGAAACGTAAATCAGCACCACATGAACAAAAAAGCTCTTCATGATCTGATTTTGGAAGGAAATGGCTTATGGACTGCATTTCCAGACTCCTCAAAGCCCTGAGCAGGTAACCACGTTATTTTGAGTTTTATTATTATTAGGAGGGTGAGAAAAATTTTGCTTTAACTTGCCTCACTGAAGAGTAGTGTTCACACAGCACTTTGGACAAGTAAGACCGTACAGAATCACTGACTCCTTAAGACGGCAATAGCAAAGACTAAGAGAGGAGTTAAACCAGCTGAAAAATCACACGTCCCATCTTATGCTAGCAAGAAACATGCAGAGATCATAAACCACTAACAACAGCTTCTATGCTTTAAATTCCTTTAACTTCTAATTCATAGAAGGATAACAAAATGTAAAGTCAACTCTGAAGAAACCTTGTCCTAAGAATAGCAGGAAAACAAAATGTCAAACTTGAAATAGGCAAGTACCAGACATTTCTCTCTGCTTAAGGCAACATTCATCTCATTTCATTCAGATTTATGTCCAGCTCAAATACCTAGAAACCAAAATGCAAGAGTTCAGCAGCACTGTAGCTTTCCAACTGGATGATGCAGTATAGAATGATGGGGACAGGAGAACATCCAAGATAGCAAAGTTTTCCCAAGACTGAAACAGAACCTAGACAGCCTTTTAACAACCCAAATTTTTCCCATGCTAAAGACAAAATTTTGGCTTGTAAAACAAAAAAAAAACCACCAAAAAAACCCAACCAAAAAACCCAACCAAACAAAAAAAAAAACCCACAAAAAAAGACCCAAAAAACTCCCTGAACAACCAAACACAAACCCAAATGCACAACACAGCAACACTGTTAAACATCACTGAGCAAAGCTATTAAGTGAGGCTTAATTAAAACCATTAGGACAGACAACCCAGACTTTCCCAGCTTCCCAACTCACTATCAAGACATAAGGGGTCTTGGGTATTTTTCAACTTGTCTAAAAGCTTTTAGAGCCTTGCAGCCATCATATACATTTCAGTACAGTCTCTCAAAGATTAATTTTGCACTAAAGAGTGGTTTAAGCATTTTGTGATTTAAAATATTGGACTATGAGAGACAGACATGCAAAAAAAACCCACTCAAGTGCACAGGGCTGAGGCAACCAAAAAATTCCTAGTCAATCTACTACAGTACATACAAAATCCACAAAAGTATGAATGCAAAAGAAGTAGAAGTATGTGGCAAAAGTATCCACATGGGATCTCATTTCAATTTTTTTTTTTCATACAATATTTATAACTGTAAACAATTCAAGGTGTAAACTTACTGACAAGACACCCGCAGGAATCTTCCCTGGACTTTGTTATCCAGAATATGAAAGAGGTGCCTGCCAAACACAGGCTACTAAAATCAAAGCCACTAGCTTGATTTGTATTCTCCTCCATTTCTTGCATTAGACACAGAAGAGAGCAATAGTTAATGGGTCAGTTTAATGTATTAAAGCTTTCTGGTGGTTTGTTGTGTGTTTGGGGTTTTTTTCTCTTTTTTTCCCCCAAGAGCACCTGAGGTAACTCCTGCTTCCAAAAACTGTGATACATTTTAATTGCAACATATGATAGGTCAATCACAGACTGCCTGGCCTTTAACAGCTGCTTTACAGGCTTGACTGTTACTGAAATCAACTGAGTCAGAAAATTCTGAGCACCTCCCACAACATATTTTTCAACCCTAATCGCTAAGAAACTATGGCAGGTAGATACATGAAAGAAAAAAACAGCTTCAACAGCAACCTGAATTAACAGGATCATTTCACATAAAATTAGCTATAAAGATATCACATTTCTCATAAGGAAGAAGAACGTATACTGCGATGACAAAGTGATGTCCTTATGCACCTTAAAGCCCTTTTGTTCACACCCCTCAGCAACAAGAATATGAGAGGATCCTTCCTACTCTGCTTTTCTCTCTCAAAATGTGGGTACTGTTAACACACCTAGAAAGATAATTTGTCACGTCATACTCTCAAAAAAAAAAAAAAAAAAAAGAGAGTAAAGATTAGGAAGACAACGAACAGTGCTCTCTTTTTTTTCTGGCAGCAGGGATCTACCCCAGCATGGTCTTTCACTGTATGAATCAGGCCACAAATGTTAAAAACACAGCACAAAACAATCAAAAAACCCAAAGTTCAAGTTGGTTAACAGTTTTCTGAACTCAGTACTCCTTGAAAAGTGTTCTCACTGCCTCTGGTGAGAAGTAGTTTCCAAAGATCAATAATGCAGGAAAGAACACAGCCATTACTCATTACTCATTCTCTCTTAGCTCAGAAAGCAATTATTTGTTTCTGTACAGTATAATTCACTCATACAGCATGCAGACACAGACAGAGATCCTTATCTTAGTGGAAAGTAGACCTGAGGTAGACTAGTACGATGGGACATCATCTGTAAATGAAAATATTCCTCCAGGCCTCTTTAATTCAGAGATGCACATACTAAATTCTGATCAGCTACATATAGAGCTGATGCTCCACGCACACAGATCTACGTTTGCAAATGATAATGTAACTGTCTCCAGGAATTTCATCGGATAACCCCACAGGCTAAAAATTAAAAGGTCAGGAGGTGGGTGTCTTGTGGCAATGCATACCCTAATTGCCCAGTTGCCTGCTGAATTCATAACACAATATGAAAAAAAAAAAGATATTAAAAATGTTTTTTACTGAATTTCTAAGAAGAATCCCAGTTCTGCTTTACATTCAAGTAGTATTCATGCAAGCTCTCCACTGTTGTTCTCCTTTGCAGTTATTTCCCTGTAAAAAAGGGCTAAAATCTTTCCTTTCTCATCCTATGATATTTGCTATTCCATACCCAGGTATTATCAGTGTTACAGTTGTCCAGCAAATGCCTTTAGCACTGTAAAAGTTTCTGCTATTGCAGACAGAAATTATGTCTATGGTCTCAACTACTTGGTAAAATAGGTAAGAACAAATAAACTCCACTGTATGTGGGTTACATTTTATGCATGCACATCCACAGAAAGAAGTGTCATTAAAGTAGTTTCAAGGAAATGAATTTTAGGTCATCAGTTTTCAGGTGTTGATTTGCTGGGAGATAAAAAGAACTGCAAAAGCCACCAAATGGATTCAAAAGAGCAAAGGGAAATAAGTGTCTTTGAGCCATATCCCGCCTTCTTCAATTACAGCATTATGCAGGCAATTCTAATTTCACGCACGTGGCAATGTTCTTATACACATGCTTAATAAATTCACCACGCATTTGTTTATCAAATAGAGTCATGCAGCTATAGAAGCTCTGAATTACATACAGCGTTAATAAGTTTGTGAGTATATACATACTCACGTCCTTGTACATCCCCACCCATCAGAGGCATGGCTGCTTAAGAGAGGCTTTTAATTGCTGAGGGAGGTCAAGTCAGAGAAGCCAAGCCTAGGTGGCAGCTACAGTTGTCCTCCAGGATACAGTGACAAAACCACAATGACTGGCGTGCGAGGAAGCTGCACCCATCCCTCAGAGCCGTCTGCGCCACGCTGTGTGCTACAAGGCTTTAGAGACAAGCCTGCTTGCTCTTTTGGGGAAACTGAAAAACACAGTACAAGTGGAAATCCAGGCATGGGACGGAAATCTTTTCACCTCGCATTCACCACCACACCACAAGACAAGCTCCTCTGTTCAACCAGGGAACAGCCTCCACACCCCCTCAAGAGTTCTCCTGAACTCCATGAGGGAGTCAGAGGTGCGATCCCAACAGTCGGTGCCTTCTTGAACAGTGTGAGACCTGAACGGGTCACACAAACCCGCATTTGTTTGATTTGGGGTACTGGAACAACCCTGAAAAGCCACTGTTCGCACCGTACCTGTTTTGTGACTAGAAAGGAATTCGCAGGACAGTCAACCCATGGCAGTTTTCGCTGGTAAATACACCGCTTAGGGCATCTAGATGCAAAAAGCAGATTTTAAAAAAATAATAACCTGAGAAAGTACTACACCACCACTCATGGTGCAGCACAGTGATTTACTCATTTTTTGTCTTTTTGATTGTGAAGTTTCAGCTCAACAGAAAGAATAATAAATGTCTAGCTAGATTTTTTTAAAATCTGGCCAATAAATGAGAAAGCAAGGGCTCAAAAAAAGTTCAATAATCAAAAAACATCCACATCTCAAAGCTGCACATCAAAAGAAATCGAGATCCATACAACCAAATATTTATGCTCTTAAATACAACACACCTCTAGAAGAATCTTTTCAGACACTCGCAGAGTTTTCTAAAACTGCTAAGTACAGATCTTCAGCTCACTTATAGCCTCTAGACAGTGTTAAGGCATCTTGGAAAACTCAGCTTGTTGTCATAAAGGGAGTAATTTTGTAATTCAAGGGAACTACAAAACTCAAGATACTTTGCACGCACAGAAAGCTGGTCCTTTCTACAGCCACATCTCTTGTTATTCACTAAAATAACATAAAGAGAATAGTAGCAATTTTTTGCCCCCATAAAAACACCTTTGTAAAGTTGTCACACGTTTGCTCAGAACATTTATTAAAGACCCGGCAAATCCTTTATTTAACTAGCATATTTCTGAGTTGACAGACGTTTCGGATTATCTCCTCCTGAGTTCTTCCCCCTTGTCCCAATTCATTTGTTTAATATTTCAAGTCAAGTTGAAAAGGAAGAAGTGTGAAAGCGATTAGACAAAAAGAACTGCTACTGAGAAAGTCTTGCAAAGATAAGCCTTATCAAACTTCACAGCAGCTACAAACAGGAGAAGAAACGTAGGGATCACTTTCATTTACCACAAAAATACATTTATGTATGCGCCCAAGCCCAAACATTACACAAGAGTATTAGGAAAGAAAGTGAAGCCCCTCCAGGCAACAGAAGTTACAGATACGTATTAAGCAAGCAGAATGGAAATACCCAGCTTGGAAGGCGTCCAGATCAGAAATCTTAATCATGTATTGGCCACTTTGGGGCAAGGGGACAGGAACTAGAAGTGGGAGGTGACCGGTGGGCAGGCAGCGGGGGGTATGGAAAAGCTATGGGAACTCTGCGACTTGGTTGTGAGATTATCATGCCCGGCCTCATCTAGAGGATGCTCCCAGAAACCTGGCAGAGCCCCGTGCAGGCAGGTTCTCAATACTCAGAAGTTTCAGAAGAAAAGGAAACACAACACACTGCAACTAAAGTCAACAGGCAGAGCACACCAAACTTAGATGACAACTTTCACTGTCTGCCTTTAGTATCACAAGCAGTATTTCCTAATGAAGCTACCACAGTCACAAGTGTCTGAGCATGACTATCTCCCTTCTTAAATAAGAAGCCTTATTTTTTGAGCCTGTCTGGGCTCATAAAAGAGACATTTTTATTTCCTCTGTCTTAATCCAGACCTCCAGCAAAACAAAACTCTCTTTGCAGCTCTCTAACTCCAGACTGGAACTTCATTGCAGCTCACAACAGCCTGTGCCTACGTTTCATCCTCTGGCATCTGCTTTGAAATTCCCAGCATGAAAGGACACCGTAGCTTGGTTTGTGCTTATATTTTTGCACCCTAATTCATAACTGAAGTATACTTGAAACAAAACACATGAAATCCAGAGTAAGATCTAGAGTCTTACAGCTTTCAGTACTACTAAAACCCAATACTGCAATGTTTCAGACTCAAAACATCTCTTTTAGAAGAGATCCCCAGTTCCTGAATATGCATTTTCATACTCTTTTAAGCAATCCTCTTTCAAGCTTGACCATCCCCATCTTCTCACAGCTTCAGGACAGCAATCCCACATTGACAGGGTAAGTGGTCCAGGACATGCAATACGTTCACCAGCACTAAGGGACACTCTTCTGCAATGTTCCCGTCATCCAACACCAGTGGGGTCAGAGACCACAACAGTTTACAAACCACAGGGACACTAGGTAATGAATATTAAAGCCCAGTTCAAATGACGATTCATTTGTGCTACTCTCCTGGCTTTTATGAGAAAACACCACTGTTTAAGTATGTTTTATTGATCTTCTGTTATCCTTTGTCCATCAGTCACCTAGTCTTTTAGAACACTAACTTAAAAGCTGTGCTATATTATTGATTTGGACTTTGCACAGCAGAACAACACACCTTGCTGTCTGGAAAGGAGACAGTTAAATAGGAAAGAAAGCACACTGAGAGCTCAGAATTTTGAGAAGCAGCAAGGAAAGACAGGCAAGATCAGAGAATAAACCCTTTTTTACTACTATATTCTTTCTCATGTCTCTCCAAAGACACTTAACAATTGGCTTCATCAGAGACAATAGTTCTGAGTATCCAGAGAAAAAAGATGACTGGTAAATAACCCAACACCTTAGAACTCCTATCCTCGCAGGGGGTGAAGCTGGAAGAAAGAACACCTGCAAAACTGACAGAGATTACTGCACACTGCCGATATTTCAGCCACTCTAATCTTCTCTGTTGTCAAAACTTGCTCCTCTGCTTCCTATTTCCCGGGATTTCCAATGGGGAAAGACTAGCCTTGGCTAACACAGAAGTCTCTCAGCAACTCCTCTCAGATGCCTTAATTGAGTAATTTCAACTTAAGGCACTTGCTTTTTATTTTCCAGAGATACTGGTCGTCAAGGTCTCCATTAAAGAAAATGGTGATGCAGGCAAATACTGCATTACAGAACTGGTCTGACTGCAAGTCCTACACTAGATGGGGCATATGGTTACTATGCTTGCCAAAAAGAGGGGATTTTGCTCTGTAAGCATACTCAAAACTCATGAAACTAAAGTTAGCGTAAGGCAGCCTCCAGTGCAAAGTTACTCCAGTAAAGGACTTGTGTGAAAGAACCTAAGTATCATCTTAGAAGACTTAAAATTTCATTTGCCAAGTAGGTATTTTTGGACCTACACAACTCTATTCACTTCCAGTTCCTCAGAAGAAGACAATACTTAGGTGCTGAGTCTCCGGGTAGTTAAATCTTCATCCTCACAATGCTCCCAAGTGACCAGGTGCACAGAGGCTAAGGCTGCTGGGTGAAGTTAAACGTTTCTAGCCAACATGCAATCTTCATGTTTTGTTGGCTCTGGCTGGAAATGGGATCTTGATCGATAATTATTAACTTTCTGCCTTCAACCTTCTGGGCTTGTCATGATAACAGAAGCTTAAAAAAAAAGTTAAGCTGTCCAAGGACAGATCATTCACAGTTCTGCCAACAGTGGGGCGTATATTTTTATGACACAATAACTGGGACTGTCCCTACACATCCAGAAAAGAAGCTGAATTCAACCCCTTTATTACAAAAAAAAAAAAAAAACCCCACCACAACAGACCCTTTACTTTGTGAATCTGAACCATTTACCACAATTCTCTACAACAATGAAACAAGTGGCACACTTTTTTGAAAAAATCAGCAATCAACAACAGCTTTACACATGCCATAACGATATGCACCAGTGCACTGAAGGAATAAACACAGAATGGGGAGTACTAACTGATAATCCTAAAGCTTTCACTATTTACCTTAGTGCCTCTGAAGGGCTTCCAAGTTGCTCTTACACTAGAGAGAGATTTCGCAAGGACAACTCTCTACTTTGCCATTTTGCCTTTGCTCCCTAAATGTTAAATACTGCTTTTCCTCAAGCTAGGATTGTGTTACTCAGCTGAATTTAGAAAAATTGTTCCCAGTCTGCACGTATCTTCAAAACTGCAGTTTCCATCCCAGTCTGCAATAAGAAAAGATTTTGCAAATACAAGCCTATTTCTGTATTCTATGTCTGTTTCCAGTATGCCTAATGACGATGCTGCCTCCCCTACAGACCTGCACAATAGAGGCATAAAGCAACAACAGAAAACACTTGGAAACAGTGAAGCAACAATAGAAAATACTCAAGACAACTGTCACTGTGTCACAAATTTTACCAATTTCCAAAAAATACAACATCCAGACAGGAAATAGCATATCTGAGACAGCAAGAGACATCAACAAAAAGATCCCAAGCATGAAGAAGCCTGGCAGACCTGGAGTTTGTGTGTTGTTTCCCACCAGCCGACTCTCAGAAGAGTCCTCCAGAGGACCTCTTCAAACAATAACTTTAAAAAAAAATAATTCCTGCCTAACCTAGTTGAGCAATCTCATTTCTCCTCCTCTCCTTCATATCCCTTCCTTCCCTCAACACTAACACTTAATTCCACAGCACATACCAGTTGTTTGCTTACTTCTCAGAACAGGGACCCAGCTTTCCACTAGGAAGAAATAGCACAAGATGTCCATGCCTTCACATCAGGATGGTTTGAGAACCATGAAGATGGACCACTCTGCTTGCTTCATCACTTTGCCGGAGTCCTTTCTCCCACCATATTGAGCCGTGCATTCTCCTAATCACCAGCATTGAAGGATTTTTATGTGGCATACTGACAAATCTCTATCATAAAACAAAAGGGAGATGAAGATGGAACTAAGGTAATTAAACATCCTGTTTTAACAGTATAGTGTACCAGAAACCACATATCTGGTACACAGAACGTAGCATTTCCTATCTTCAAGTACACTGCTAAAAAACAAAACTAAAAGCCCACAGAAGATCTTCCTTTACAGAATACACACTCCCCTTGAAAAGCTGATTAGCATGGTTTCTGTAAATCCACAGACAAGATGCTTTTTGCACTACATCACATTGTGAATGTAGTGATTTTCATCTCAAACTGCAAACTGTTTTCTTAACTTTGGTGAGCTACAGCCATATGAGCTGCAGGTGTTGGTAAGAAAGACTACTCAGTGTGAGCAAGCCTTCAAGTAAACTTAGCTTTGTAAAATTCACAAAGAGGTTAAAAAATCTGAAAAACACTAATAACCAATCAAAAATGGCACTTGGAATAGGAGTTTTTTCTGTACACAACAGGTAGTGAAGAAGATAGACTGCAGGAATCAATAAAGATACTACTAAACTGCTCTCCACCAAATTCTCTTGTCTCTCCTTTGTCATGTTGCCTTTAAAAAGCTTAGTAATTGTATTATTAATGCGCTGAAATCACTGCCTGTCCATATTGTGTCACCATTTCCTTCATTTAGTCATCTGTTGTCTCCTGAAATACAAGCTCTTCAGAGAAGAGAGCATCTTTCCCCATCCTTGTACAGCACCTTGGAAAACAGCAAGTGTTTCATGAATAAGGTTCCTAAGATGTCACATGCTAGTGCAAATACGTTGTTCTCCCCAGAAACAAAAGTGAAAGTTTAACATCAACAACTTACTTGCTTATTACCTGGAATGTTAAAATCTGACAAATATGTTGGCCCTGCAAGTAGCTCGGGAGTTACTTTTATGCTCGTCATTTCTGCCCTGTAACTGCTGTAGAATCCAAACAAAATCTATATGGGAAGAGACCTCTGGAAGTAGTCAGGTCCAACCTCTTGCTCAAAGCAGAGTCAACTTCTAGCCTTACATCAAGGAGAGGACACCAGGAATAAGGTCAGCTGTAGGAGCATTGCAAGTCTTGTTCTGTCAGAGAACTTGGGCCATCAGCGCAAGACAGTATGTCAAAGTTTAGACTTTGTATGGAGACCTTTCTTCAACCAGGTCTCTCGCCAGATAGCAGGCACAAAGCCAACACTGCCTTACTTCACCCCCTCATTTACCCCCTAATGCTGCATTCTTCAGCTGTCCCGAGACGCAGCATTGTCCTCCCAGTATTTCACTGTTCTACCGTCCTTCCTCCCTCTTGAAGTTACAACACATCCTTTCTAGCATCCCCTTTCATTACCTAGAGTAAGAAAAGTCATTGTTCATCCTCTTTACTGGGCACACACGGCAGCCTTACACATTTCCAGAGTTCATTTCTACTCTGAATACATTACATTTCTTCTAATACCAAGACACAAAAGGTCACAGTATTAACTCTTCTCTTTACTTCTCTAATCTCTAAGCCTATATTACACTCTTATTTTCCAACATACATTGTCATCTGATTGTTTCACTTAGGGCAGCAAGGGCCTCCAGAACACGGTATCTTTGTTCAAGAGTGTTTTAGAGCACACTGAATTAACATTACTGTGGACATCTGATACCAATTTCTAGCTTACCAAAGCAAAAGAACAGAAATCCAGAGGTTTGAAGGATTTTTCCAAGCTCCAAGAACGTGTTTAAGACCAGAATTAAGACCAACCTCTTCTACTCTCTTGAAACCTACAATTTATCCCAATAAACAGCGCTTATTTTTCTTGGGCTCCTGGGCAGGTATCAGCTACACTCTGCGCACTCAGCACCACAGTTTACTCACCTCATGGGCCATGCGCAGGCTAAAGCTCTGTCCTTCACACCGCACGGAGAACAGGGCAGGGGAACAACAGCACATGACACACATCCTTACGTATGTTCCCTGCCATGCTTGTTACGGGTCACTCGTATGCTCACACAACATAAGGTTGGTGGCCTTTCAGACATGCTACGAGAGAAGTCTTCTGATTTCATCTAATGGATTTGGTCGAGTTCACACAGAAAGAGGAGGTTAGACCTGCGCAGCTGCCACATCTACCAACTAAGAAGCTGTTTGAATACAACAATGCATCTGTGCAGACCTCTAGCTACACAATTTTGAATTCATTTCAGTTACACTAACCTCTTATTTACTAGGTAAGTTTCCTTATCTCCCATTACTTTGTTTACACACCTAACACAACAGGGAAATTACTGGCACTATATAGTCTGTCTAGGTTTCCTGCTCCACATTCTTTACTTTGTAAAACAGTTGTCCTCAAGTTCTTTAGTTAGAAACAACTAAGCTTTTGCTATTAATATTTGAAACTACTAAACGTCGTTCCCATGCAAAAAGAACTATGCAATTAATATATACTTTACTGAGCTGTATCCTTCTAAAAGTTTTCACTTTGGATTTCATTAACTGATTTTCTTTTCTGAAATAAAAGCAAGGTATGTAATTTAAAGAAGTTCTTTGCATGGACCAAAAGCAAAGTTCACAAGAGGAGTACTCAGAGAAATGCAATTCACAGGGGACACCCTACCCCAGGGGAGTTCAGTGTAAAAAGAGCACAAAACTACCTTTTTAGTCTTTTGCTCAAGAGAGAAAGCGCCTTACCCTGCCCTGCTACCTCAGACCTCAGCATCTACTATTACTGTGCCACCCACAACAGAACAGCTTGTTGGATCAGCTTCAAAGTCAATCAGAACAGTAACCTCTCATGAAAAAAGAACATGATGTGAGAGTCCTTAAAAGTCAATTCTGACATCCAAAACATTAGCTTGCTTTCCTTTGCTTAAGTTACAAGTGCTTTTACCTCTAGTTCAGCACATTTTCAATTCAGAGGAAAGTGAAACAGGGCACTCAGTCAAACTGCCTGAATTTTATTCAGTTTAGGAACGTGACATTGTTTTAAAAATTAAGAAAAAACCAAAACAAACATCTTCTTGTAAAAAGATATGCCCCCAAGGCCGCGACCCTGCCTTCTTCCCCCCCTCCTGGGTTATGCGGGCAAGATCCTCTTGAAAGAGGAGTTGTGCGAGCACACAGGAGTATGACAAAGCATCTTAACAGGCGATAATCTTACAACACCGAAGTCTCACACTGATTTATCTCCCAGTTCCAATATGACAGCGACATACAGAAGTTTAGCTCAGGCTCGGCCGTCCAGCGAAGCCCCCGCACCCCGGGCGGCTGCGGGCAGACACGCACGGCGGGGAGCTGGGCACGGGCGTTCGGGAGGAACTTCAGCGCACACGGACTGACACTGGGCTGCAAGAGGGGCAAAATGCAAATGACACCGAGGGTGACAAGGGAAGCAGCAGCTAGAGGCACGACAGCGAGGGCAAGGGAGAAGGAAACAAGCTCAGGAGACAGAAAAGCTCTCGCCTTTGACACCAGCAGCCAGCTGGAATCCTCCCCCCCGCTCCGGCCAGAACAAGCACTCCCGCCGCTGCCCTGCTGCTGCTTGTTCAGGCATCGCTGCTGCTCCCGCTGCGCTGCTGCCGAACTGCACCCCCCGGCAAGGCTCCGGCGCCGTTACACCCGTGCGGGGGAAAGAGCTCCCGCCCGCCCGGCCGTGCCCAGTGGCACAAACCAACCCGCACCGGCCCGGCCCGGCCCGCCCGGCGGCAGCTCCCGCAACCGCGGGCCCGCCCGACCACCGCCGGCCGGCCCCACAGCACCGCCCGCCGCCGCCCCCCCTGCCCTAGGCCCGGCCCGCCGATGCCGGACGCCCCTTCCCGCCAGCCCGAGAGCGGCGGGGGGCCCCGGGCTCCCGCTCCTCACGCCGGGCGCTGCGGCGGCGCTTCCCGCCCCGGCGGGCGCGGCCAGGAGCGCGGGCGCTGCCCGGAGCGGGCCGAGGCGGCGCGGCGCGGCCCGCCCTGCCTCGCTTACCTTAGCGGCGGCTCATGGCACTGCCCGACGCGGCCCCGGCGTCCCCCGGCCCGCGCCACCCGCGCCGCGCCGGGCGGCAGCAGGGGGAGGAGAGGCGGCGGGGCTGCCCGGCGCCGCCAATCCGGGCCCCGCGGTGGGCCGGGCCTGCCGGAGCCGCCGCAGCGCCGGCCGGAGGGGTGGGGCGGGGCGCGGGCGGCCTGAGGCGGGCTGCGGCCTGGGCCGGGCGGGCGGCGCGGCGGCTCGGTCCGTCAGGCGGGCGGCGGGCTGGCCCGCTCCCTCAGGGGGGCGGCGGGCTGGCCCGCTACCTAAGGGGGTTGGCGGGGGCGGCGGGCTGGCCCGCTCCCTCAGGGGGGCGGCGGGGGCGGCGGGCTGACCCGCTCCCTCAGGGGGGCGGCCCGCCGCCAAAGTTTCGGGCGGCCGGTGAGGTGAGGGGCGACGCCTCCCTAAGGCAAGGAGCCGCTCGGGGATCGGTTAAACGGGCAGCGCGGGGGCCGCGACATCCTGTCCCCTCCCGGCCGCCGGACGGGCCCCCACGCAGAGCCGGTGCCCCGGGGGCCGCGTGCCGGTCCCGCCGCGGCGGGTGTCACCGCCCGTTCCCCGGCAGCCGGTCCCGGGCGGGCCCCGCAGGATGCGGGTGTGCCAGCGGGCAGAGCGGAGCTGGCGGGCACCACAGCGTTACAGAGGGGCAAACGCTCCCTGCCGCCCAGCCCGGCCTTATCCTGGGAACGTGTCCTGTCAGGGGCCACTGCAGCTACCCTTCCTATTCCCCAGTTTGCGGCAGACTGAGGGGAAAAAAATGGATTCTCTGTCAAAAGGCTGCTTGCCCAGTAATGGTCTCGGGCAATAAATTACAGCCTTGCCACTGCTTTTACCCTTCGCTTAATTGCTCTTGCTTCTGGAGACAGTTACTAATGAGATCACATCCACGCTGGGTCAGAGCCGTGGCGGCCCCAGCGCCCAGGTGTCTTTAGCTGCCCCGTGGATTAATTTGGCTGTGTCAATTCCCTTTGCTTTAACAATTTCAGTTTGAATTAAAACATGAAGGATTCTACGAGGTCTTTCAGACGCTATTTCACACCGGTGCTCAATGTACAATACTTTATGAGGTGATGAGGCACAAGTTAATGTATTTACTAGCCAACATTTAATGGGAGACGTGAGCGCAATTCAAATTGCTCCAAACTAGCTAATGCAAAGAGTTAAATATATAATACTGATTTTCAAATAATTTACTATCTTATCTACAGCTCTAGCTCAGCCAAGGTTTGGGGTCCTGTTACACTAAGCGTTATGTATGCAGTAGATGGTAGGTTTTGCAGTCTGGCTAAAAAGTAGGTGCAGGTAGCACTCATCCTGCTTTTCTCTTTACTTTTCAGGGACAACTCGGTGCTTGTGGAAGTGAATTATTACCAGGCATCTTGGAGTTCTTCAGCGCTTTTAGTAACTGTTTTTAAAACCAGGGTTCCTGCATGTAACTGTGAAACCAGAGGTACTGGGAGTGGTCAGCACCCAGCAAAATCTGTTTCAGTAAGGAAAGGCCTGAGCTCACCCAACGGAGGGCTGAATCCTTCCAGCTGTTGGATGTCCGAGCACTAAGCTTAGCAGTCTTAAGTCTCCCTGAGCTGAAGGAACCCAACAAAAGACTGCATTGTGTGAGCATCACTGCATCACCTTTTATTTCTTATGCAGTCTTTTTTTAATTTTTAAAAAGACAACATTGTATTTTAGATGCATGTACAAGTGTATGCAATCATCTAGGATATGATTCCTTTCATAGCTGTCATTGTATGTAGGCAGACCTCTGAATCATTATACAAAGCTGATGTTAATGTTTCCAAAGTCTAAAGATAAGATAACGGGTGTTTTCTTAACAGCAGGTTTTCACCACAGGAAAGAGACTGTGACTGGGGGGTTGGTTTTAGCTGTGTTAAACGACAAACAATTCACTAGAATTTCTGAAGCTTTTTCTCCCCTCTATCTGCACCTGACTTAGGCAACATAAGGCCTAAAAGGCCTGACCTCAAAAGGAATATTTTTGCACCTGAAGTTAGGTGCTCAGCAGAGGCTTCTTCCATAGAGCAATAGATGCTGAGCAAAGGCTGGAGCCAGCCTGCCAGCCACAAGCTGTCTGACCCCGTTACCTGCCTCTGAGCTTTGTGGTGTATATGGCCTCTTGAGAATCCTCTTCTAAAGGCAAGTCCTGATCAGATGGCAGAGGGAAGAAGGAATAATCTCTGAGTTTTTGAATCATTCAGTGCCGTAAGAGTACATCCTTTTGTTGGATAATTTATCTTCCCACCCATCCTACGAGAAGACAAGAGAATAAAGTAAAATGCCTATTTATTTTTAATATTTCAGTGTCCTGTGTATAAATATGCAGTCAGTCTGAGAAACAACAGGCGTGCAAGTTCTAGAAATAGGTATCTATAGTCAGGAGCTGCTTTTGAAAAAAATTACTTCAATCTTTTGGACTATGTGAGGGAGACATTTAAATGTCTTTTAAAAGCAGTGCTTCAGCAGGCTGTAAAATAAGAAGTAATATTTCTCTCCCAGAGCTACTGTGAGGCTCAGTTCATTTCTCTGTAATGCCCCCATCAGAACTTCACAGCTCAGGACAGTTTAAAGCTTGTACTTTTGTGAGAAAATAACATTACATGAGATATGGGTTTCCACATGGTTTTCACAAAATTCTCATTGCCGTCAGACCTCCTGGGGAAGACCCGAGAACCGCAGGACAGGCCCGCTTGCGGCTGTGTGCTGAGCAGCTTTAAAACAAATGAGGCAGCAGCTGCGCCTGAACATGTGAATCTTGGCACGCATGGGTTTGTGTATACCAGAACAGCTTTACTGTTACTTTGTTTGTTTGTTATCTGTACAATGTGAAATGCAATGGAAAGAGGCTTAGCATGGAAAAAACAAGTCCCCCAGCCCACTCAATGCGTACGGCAACCCAACAAGCCCTTGTAAGGCCAGAGCTTCCCAGTGGGCTTCAGCTGGTTCCAGCTGCAGGTATGGAGGAGAGTGTGAACTTCCCAAATGCCACACTCCTTCCACAGTGCTTGTGTGCCTATCTTGTGCTTGTCAAACACCAATACAATAGCGGCTTCAGCACCTCCCAATTCTTTCCCTGCCCAACCTTTGGACCTGAATTCTGTAAGCCGCAGATCTGCCCACCTTGGCCTCCGACTCGTCACTTCTCCCACCCACTGACCCCAGCCCCGGACCAGCAGTGCTGCTGCCCAGCTTCCCAGTGCCACAGAGGAGCACAGCCAGGGCATGCCCTCCCTGAGAGCCTCCCCGGGCAGCTCGCTGAGCCTAGCTCCAACCCTGCATTTAAACCCCCCCCCAGGGACCTGCAGAAGCTCTGAGCTCTTGTTGCTTCCTGTGCTGAAGCACATTATTCGGGGTGGGGATGTGTTTGTATTGCTGCTTCATTTTTCAAGCTGAGCTGAGGATAGATCCTCTCCTCATCTGACCTTGTGATCTTCCCCCTTTCCCTCTCTCACTTTTTTTTTTTTTAATGTATTAAAGGTTTCTAGATTGCCAAGTGTCTGTGGAGAAATGGCTCTATACTACTCCTCACATCAAGTTTTTGCACACACTCACAGAAGACACATTTCCAGAGCCAGAGGAGATTCTAACTGCCAGCTGTGGGCTAATGGACTTGGTACACAGGCAACAGCACAGCCTCTCCCATGGCTACCAGGGGGGCAAGTGGATCCACAGGACAGGTTAAAACAAGGTCAGCAGGACGTGCAGAGCTAGAACCGTGCTGCCAAGGTGACATCCAGAGGCAGACCTATTCCCAGGGAAGGTGCTTTGCAATGCAGCTTAGGCCATTTTGAATGCTGTGAATGTGCACTGGTTTCTCTCAGGCCTGCGAAACCTTCTTGATGCTCCTCACACAAGCTTATCTCCCTCCCTGACACCGAATCCAGGTAGGGAAAATGACTGGTGCATACCTATAGCAGTGACGCCATCCATCTCTGGGGAAGAGGTGAGTCCATATGCCATGCAGAATAGCCACGTGCACACTGCCAAAGTCACATGAAGGTTATAAGAGCTGGTATCTGTATTTCAGTGTACCTGGCAAATGCACAAAACTCTAAAAGCCTGAAATTTGATCTGCACATGATGGAGAAGTCAATACCCCTCCCTCCACAGAGACCTTTGTGAGTTAGAATATATGCTGGCTGAGTGCTGGAGCGCTCCAGAGTGCAACTCTGACAAAATACAAAACTGGGGGAAGATATGGGGATACCATGGCACTATTCTGCATTTTGTCTGTGCAGGCATTACACCAGAAATCCTTGACAATAATATCAGATGCTACAGACAATTTTCTATTAATCAGGAAAAGCAAAGCACAAAATAAACAGCATGTGTCCTGACCTTTTAGTTGCCGAATGATTCACCTATTTTAAATCTACAAGTAAATTTAGTACTCCTGATACAGAACAGCTGAAGCTACATATTTAAACCAGGCACATACACTGCAACTTTTCCACATGGACAGCTCTACTACAGAAGCATTAACACCAGCCAGCTGTACCCTTCTTCTCTTGCCTGGACAGATGCTAAGGTTCTACACTGATGTGCTTAATTTAAATGGTTTATGAGGGGAAAAGAACATTGACTATAGACTAGCAATGAACAGCAACCTTCAGATCCAGAACTCCAAACCAACTGTCCAATATTCAGGAGGAGCTAGGTCCGTAATGTTCTTGAGGGGGGAGAAGCAGAACGTATGGTCAGGTCATCTATGATGGTTTTATTGTCTCTTGTGTTCGCAGAGAAAGTCAGAAAAATTAATCCGAATTAATAACAAGTGTGACTTGAAAGTGGCTGCTGAAGTTACACCGGAGTCCTGCATGAGTGCTGTTACTCAGAATTAGGGGCCTTCATTTGATTTAGCTTTCTTCAGTTTTAGAATGAAGTACACTAAATCAGATTAATGCCACTTAATTCTGAATGTGAGTATCTGCATATGGTTTAATAGAATTTAACTAATCAAGTTTAAAAGATAATTCAGGTAAGGTTCTCTGAGTGATCCCTTCAAGGAAAGACTCACATCAATAGACTTAATGGGAATTGTTCCTGGATCGTGCTGGCGCGATGTCAAAACACCACTATCATAAAAACAGCAACATCTTGCTCAAATGCCTTTGTTCTGAGAGCATTAACACCTGATCCAGAGCTGAATGTATACCTGGTAAAACAGAATCAGAAATTGCAGCATGCAGTGAATTCTTAGTTACAAAAGGGATAAAAAACACTGCAGAGACTTTGGTTTCTCCAGCTGAGATGCAGAACTGGAATAGATGGACCCCCGGTCAGGGCAATTCCCACATTCTGAAGGTGTAAACAACATGCATTGTTTTCATAAGGCCGATATCATTTAGGCTGTTGTGCAGGCCTAGACAGTGTAACTTCAAACCTGAATGTTGCTAGAACCTTTATTTGCATGGACTTTGCCAAGGAGTCAGGAACTGCAATCTCTGTGACAGCAGTTAGTAGCCTTTAGCTGAGCAGTAGCATCATAGTGGCCCCTATCCGTTTATCATAGGATAATCCCAATTGTCTATGCCCGTCAGTCCAGCACTGTGGAATACATCAGCGGCAAAGACTTCTTTTAAATGGGGCAAGTCAGACACGGAGCTTTGCTGACGAGGCTGGGCTTAATAAGAACACGAAGGTGCAGTTCCACCCCGGAAAAAACAAGAGCACAGCTTTGACAGCAAACACAGGGTTGACATTTTCCCATGCTAAAGAACTGCCTCTGAGAGAGCATTCAGTACTTGTCCATTCACACAAAATGATCACAGCAAAGATTCAGTCCTTCCCTTCCAATTCAGTCCTTCACAACCAAGCAAAACCACCAGTGACAGCTCCATCCTGACCCATTTCTCTAACCAATTTGGACCCAGCCTCCGAAGCCAAATGTTCTCAGTGCCTCCACAACTGAATTCTTGTTCTGGACTTTGCATTTTCCTTCTTTCAAATAATATTACCTGGACAGCACTTTAGGATGAAGACCTCAGCACAGACACATATTAAAGAACATCTCACTGTGCTAATCATTCAGGTGGCTAAATAAGGAATCTGTGGACAGGCACATCTGAGGTAGACGTCGAATGTGAGGCACTGAGAATAATCTGCTGAGCTTCACTTTAGCGACCTGGGTGCGTAATGCCGTTTCCAAGCCTGCCCAGCTGCCCTGACCCTCCTGCTCAGCTTCCACAGCCATCTTATATTGCTACCAACTGCAAATGGCATCACACTGTGCAGGGCAACATCTGCCTCCGTATGACCTTGGGTTTTTTTCATATGTCGGAGCTGTTCCCTGTTGTTCAAGAGTGAGTCATGTCTTGTTCAGAGTATCATTAAATCTTTCAATTAAACATTGCTCAGTAATCTATCCAGCCAGAATCCCCAAGTCAAAATTTCAAGTGCAATAGATGATGTAATATATTTTTCACATAAATTCAGTGAAATATACTAAGGAATCTGAAAATATATGCACAGTCTGCTCTGGAAAAAAAAGTAAACTAAACACAGTCTTAAGCTTTTAGAGCATCAAATCCAGATTCCAGACAATATTAAAACCTTCCAGATTTGACTGAGACTCACCAGCCAGTGCTACTGCATTTAGACAGAGAATTAATCTTGATATTCAAAACCTTCCAGAACTCATGTTTTAAAAATCGCAAAATTTATTTCTTTTGAAGTATGGGCTTGTTACAGCTATTTAGGAACCTCTTACTGAACTCAGATGGATCCTGAACCTCCCCTGGGGATGGTCTAGATGTCGGTATTCATTCATTAACAGATTGGAAACTGTCCAGGACAATATTGTAACAAAACATACAATGTCCAGGCTTTCTTCCTTTCTTAAACAGGACTTTCTGTACAGTTCTTTACAAATAAACCCAAGGTTAAATATGATGAGTAGGGCAAGGAACGCAGAGAAGTTCAACCCACTATTACCAATGCATACTGCTTATTGGTCAACGGAGTGTTTCTTTCTAGTGGTAAGAGGAACATATAGTAAAAACTTCACTTGGGCAGCGAGAATCTCATCTTGCCCCAATTCCATCACATATTCCTGTTCCTCATCACTGACGGTAAGTGTGCAAAGGTCTTACTCTTCATCAGCACAAAGACACATGCTGAGCATCTAACCCTACTGCCATCCAGACACAGGGTTCAGGCAAAAGCTTATGACCCCAGCAGGTTTAATGTTGCCTTTCATTGGATATTCTTTTGTATAAAAAACAAATAAGCTCTCGTACAGAAGCAGGCAGCTGAAACAGGAACAGTCGCCCTAAGAAACGAGGCAAAAGGGCAAACCTGGATAAGTTAATGCATTCAAGGCTTCTCCCAACTGAAAACTGTTGGGCTTTGAAGACGCAGGGAGAGCGGCCACGCTTGGAGCTACCATGTGCTCCAACTGCCTGACAGGAGCAGCCTTCTCTCAAAACCAGGCAGAACCAGATAAACTCTGCAAGAATGACCTTGCAAAAAAAAGCTGGTCGAGTGTTTCTGGATAAAGTGCTGTCTGAAGGGACTGAAATTGCATGCAGAGAAAGTGCCTCCTATTGTCTGATTCCTCCTCTGTTCAAGGAAACAGAATTTTGTATTTGTACTTTCTTTGCACATAAAAGGGCTGCATCAAAGTACCTGGGTGATCAATTTTGCCTGCTATTAGAAACAATCCGCTGGGCCTAAAACCATCTAAGTGCTTTGGTCAAAGACAGGGAATAAAAGCTCCATTCATTTCCTCATGAAAAGGCAACAACTTCATCCCTTTGACTGCAACTGCACAGAGCTTGAAAAGTCAAGGATGCAAAGTGTGATTGCTATGACTTATGAAGTGCAGAACAGGGGACATGTGCTGCAGATGTGATGGCTGCTGACACTCCTTTGCCCTCGAACTTGTCTTTCACTGACATAAGTACAACATAGGTGTAAAGCAGCTACCAAGTCAAACTAGTGATTTTGCGCTGTTGGGAATGACTCCAGAAGACAGAGCAATTAGGAGAATCAGTTGGTGTGAGCACACAGCCCTATCCACATTTGTATGCAATGAAGAAAACACAGATGTGACCTTTGTCAGCCAGTCAGTGCACTAATTAGTGTCAGAGATAATAACCCTTTAACATGAAAATCTGACCTATATATGCTACAGAAGACGAAAAGGCAGCAATTTACTTAAGTCTCTATTACACTGTTAATGATTATAAGCTGAAAAACTAGACCATAATGCAGGAAACTTGTAATTTAAAAGCATCAATTATCATTTTCTCCTTGCAGGGGACATTAGTCAGGTCCGCTTTCCACAGTCCCATGCAGTATACAGATAGACCTGTAGGACTGTGTGATTCATCCCGGAACAGTCAGAAAGAAATCAAGTCAGTGGGAAGAGATCAGCTTCCAAAAAAAAAAAAAAAAAACCCACCAAAAAACAAAAACAGCAAGAAAAAGAAAGGAAAAGGAAATAAAGATAGTTAAAGAAAACCCTTTCAGCATTTCTTGTTTGACAAAGCACAGGTGTATGTCAGGGTTGTTTTCCAGCAGGGCAGCCTTGCCTCCCCCCAGCAATGACTAAACTGGATTTAAGCAGCGTACACAATGTTCTGAGGTTTCAGGGCTGAGCCAGCTAATACTTTCAGTCATGCTGAACATACCATCCTTCTGTAGAGATCAACTAGTCCCCAAGGTCCCTAGGAGCAACATGAATTTCTCTTCATAAGCCTGCGTATTTCCCCTCTCTGCTCCCTTAAGGTCTTTGACTTCCAGCCAGGGAGGACAGATTGTCTAGAGGCTGCTGCAGGCTCGGCACCCGCAGGTGGAACCAGTTTTTCAAGAGTGCCAACGCATGCTCTAAGTACGTTTGGATTTGTTCTTCCAGCCTTGAGGAATACCCTGAGTCAGGGCTGAGCCCTGTTCACCAAATTTGCCTGGAAGTTGCAGCTAGGGAGGTAGTCCACTCCAGTACTCTTTGCCTATATGCAGGCATTTCCAGGAACGCTGGGCAGCACAAAATGCTGGATTCTTATCTGGATGCCACGGCTCAAGTACCCGTGGCCACACGTGGTGACAGTTATGGGAGTGTTGCACAGCCGGTCCAACTTGCTTGTGAGAAGTAACAGCCAACGTAACTGAAGCGATACAGGCCATCTAGTCCTGATCGCCTGGCTGGGTGGTATGGGCACAATCAGCGGCTAAAAAATTGTATCTGTCATTTTGCGTGCAAGGTCTGCATTTAGACACACTTGGCTTTACCTGATTTCAGCTCTTCTGTGGGTCACACTGCAGAATCACAGCTCATCTCCAGCCACCTCTAGAGCTTTTACTTGGTAACAGCTCTTGCCATTCCTAAGCAGCAATGTTTTGCTCTTTAAAGGTCCTGTACCTTTAATGATCATGAAGTTGAAACAAAAATATAAAACCCAACTCAAACAGCAATAAAATCAAAACTAGGTTTTGCATTATGGAGACTGCAAGATTTTCATTACTACCATGCTTTAAATAACTTAAAATTATTCAAAAGCAATCTATATTTCCTATTGACAATCTCATGTTAATTTAATAACCTGGGTGGCTGTAATTTTAATTAATTGACTTACACTCTGACTGCATCTTAATAGACTTGACAATTTTTTCTTCCATTAGACTCACAGCCTACTATCAAGCAGGGATGCCAAGCTCACCCCTTCCAATAACATCATGACTCAGCCCACTTAAGACAAAGCCCTCACCTTTGTCCCACTGATGTCAACCTCTCTGTCCCCTCAACTCCCTGTGGACAGACAAGCAGCTCTCATTTTCACTGCCTTGGAAGCACTTACCCCCAAACAGAGCAGAGAGGTCCTTAAGGAAGAGCTGGGGCTGAAAAGTGGTGATTGCACTTGGGAGAGGACACACTTCCACAACTTAGTGCTGGTTGGAGCCTGAACCATCCCAGAAGGTCCCACTAGGGAACAGCCTGGGTGGGCAGCGGGAGCCGCAGGGGAGCGCAGGCATTTGGCATGGATTAGTTCCATGAAGACAGCAGTCAGGTCAGGGCCGGCAGCTCTGAACAAGCTGAAGTTCACCGGCGAGACTTTTCTGCCCTTGTAGCACTGCCTCAATTGATTTGCAAAGTGAAACTGAGTCAGTGGAGACTTGGCTCTGCATGTACTTAAAAAATGAATAAACAAAAAGCCAGTGCCGAGGATTTAAAGCCAAGCTCTCCCTACGCAAATGGTGATAAGTGCTTTGTGAAAACAGGCTATTTCAGCAGTCACAGTTCCTCTGCAGGCACTGAACAGGGCTTGGATTATGCCAGCTAAATAACAGTGTAATATGACGACTTCTTTTGAAGACACATGTTCCCAGTGTCAATATCACAGTCTGTCAACTGTATAGCACAGGCTCCTCAGTGCCTACGTGTCCGCGTACAGGACTAACACACAGACCACAGCAGTTGAAATGAATCTCTTGTCTTCTTGGATCAATGGTGCTGTTACCTGCAAAGTGCTTTTTATTAACGTGTATATATCTTCTACTTCTCCTAGCAGTCACAGGACTACTATAAACCCATGAATCTTTGGGACAAGCCACCTCTACAGCACTGGTTCTGCTGCAGCACATTCCCCAGAGCATCGCCAACACCCTGAAGTGTGGAGCCATTAAGGTGACTGGACTAACAGGTCGCTTCTTCCCAAACCTTCCGCAGTCTGGGGGAGTTCTCTCCCCCAGCCCTGCTCACTCCCCTCTGTCTTTCCTACCATCTTTTCACTTTCTTTCATCACTGTAATAGCTTTCATTCCAAGATCGCCTTTTATCTCCTGAGTTAAACGTTAAACCAAAAAGACAACTTCAGAAAAATCAGGGCAGTAATCAGAGGACAGTGAACTGTCACACTGGTCACTTCTGATTTTTGTTCAGTGAAAAAGTTGTCACATTTTCATTGCCCAAAAGGAGGCCCTTCTCATCTGAGTACTGATTTCATCTAGTACTCTTTTGCATTCAAGATTATACAGAAATACACTACAAATCTATTTATTTCAGAGCCAGATTCTATCTTTACGGTAAATAATAGTTTATTTGTGGAATTACTCCTCAGCCAATACCTTTTGGATCTGAATTCCTCTTAACCTTGGGAATGCCAAGATACCGTGCAAGGCCCATTTCTAACAGTCACCATTACAGCTTCACACACAGTTCAAGGCTACTGCAGATCCAGGTTGACTGGGGCATATTCCCAGTGCCTTTGCAGTGGCTGCCTAGACCTACACTGAGTTGCACTAAATCTTTCATTTCAGCTTCATGCTGTTATTCTGTTTGTCATCAGACTTTGCAGGTGACTCTCTCCCCAAGGAAACTGTGATTTCTTTTGCTATTAAATTTAAAATTTAACTACAGTGATTATTTCCTGCAATGGTGAGAATTTTTTCAGCCTTCCCACCCAGCATGCCTGTGGCTGGTGAGAAAAATTACATGCATAAATATAAGTGCTCACATTTAATTGAAGCTTCCCATGCAAGCCACATTCTCAGGATTGCTAGACTCTGAGCTTTTTTTAATGGGAGGGCCTGCAATTTAGAATGGAGCATTTCAAAGCATGAAGACAATAAGCCCCGTTCTTTGTGATTCTTTAGACATGACAACTTGCTTATTACCTCCCAAATAACAGTAAAAATGTTTATTCTGCTTTCACCAGTCTATTCAGAAAGACCTCGAAATTCTGAAAAACAAAATGTGCCAGCATTTTAGATCTGTACTGATACTCTGTTACACCATTTGATTTCTAGCTTAATTGGTGGCTTGTGTTTATCATTTGATACCTCCGTTTTTCTCCAACTTTCTTTTCCTCACAGCAGAAGGGCTGCAGCCAGTCTGACAGCATTACTTCCCTTGCCCCTGAAAGCAGAGGGCTTATGATGCAAAACAGCTTAGCGATGAATTACAACATTAAGAACTCCAACTGAACCAAGCTCAAAGAAGCAGCTAGAACAAGCATGTAACACCTGAGAGAAGTAAATAAACTTTGAGGTTTATTCACCCATGGATGAACAGGATATTTACTCTGCACAGAAGTAGCGCCCCAGCATTTACGAACAATTCACTAACCTATGCGAAAGAGAAAGAAGTCACTGCCGGTAGGTTTGCACTGTTTTGAAACCTGTTCTGTGAGAGTGGCAGAGGTCCAGATGAAGAGGTCACACCACGACAGGAGTAAAAGTCACAATGCTCCGTTTACTCTGTGCATGTAGAGGCAAAAAAAGTCAGAACCGGGGCCGGGCCTGCCGCCCTCCCCGCACACCAGCCCCTGCTCGCTCCGCCTGAGCCCCTTCCAGCCCGGGCCAGGCAGGGGCCACCCCGGCGGCAGGAGGGACCCGTGGCCACCCCCGTGGCCCTGCAGGTCGCTTGCCACCAGGGGGCAGCACCGGACCAGCGCCGGCAGCTGCCGGGTGCTGTGGGCGGCACAACACGGGGCAGGGGGGAGGGGGCTTCAGCCCGGCGCCGGGCAGGGTCCCCTCGCCCCGGGCGCAGGTGACACCAAAGGAGGCACAGCCAGCCGCACTCCGCGGCCCTGACAGGTGGTTTCGCGCACGAACCAGACAGCACACCATCGCCGCTTTTCCCACAAAAGGGAAATACACTTACGTTAGACAAGAAAATAAGCAGCTGCTGGTTTGCTGGAAATGAAAAAAAATTAGCAGTGGCAAGGAAGATGAGTCTGTTGATTTAAAGCACTTCTGTATCTCAGCCCTAAAGCCTCTGCTCTGCAGTCGTAACAATATGATAAAGTTAGCCAAGCAGGCAGTGGGGTGAAAGCCTCTTCCCCACCGTGCTTAGGGCAAGCGGGGTGCGGCGCTGCCCGTGGGACTGCCCAGGCAAGGATGCCACAAAGGGCCTCAGCATGCTCCGTCCCCTTCGTCTTCTCAGAAATATTTAGCAACACACCTCAATTTATATTTGCTGAGCTCAACTTGGCGGCAATATAGAAATCTGAATTTTTTTCAGTAACATTGTTCGAGCTCTAATCTGAGCTTTAATCTGTTTCAGTAACAGATTCAAGGCATATTTCCAGAATGTTTCCAATGGGACAATGAGTCTTGTTTGGCGTCCAGAAGACATGCTCGTAACAGGACATTTGGACTCCTTGTATAGCTGTTTACTTCATGGGCCCGTTTACCTTGCCTTCACTGGAGAGGTCTGCTGATCTAATGTTCTGTATTTTAAAATATTTTTGGTATATCTGTAAGACAAAACAGAAGTGCTCAAAGCAGTGCACAGCACTCTAAGAGGTGGACAGTTCAGACACGTTTCAGTAGGACAAACAACTTCTATTACAGACTAAATCCAAAATAGTTTAGGATTATTCCGGACAAGAGACAAGCTGAAACAGATCAATTAATTGTCCCACTGCAGCTCCATCGTGCCCAGATGACATTCTGAAACTTCCCAGAAACCAGTGCTTTCCTGAGCTGTGCCAAGGGCTGTGGAAAGGTTTGTGGAGGAACTTTTACCTTTGTAATTTAGCAAGAGACTTACATGAACGCAAGCGCTCCCACGCTTAATTCTTAAACCAATTTAGTGCATTTACCTGCTGCTAAACTTGTTCGTGACACCAGACCCAAGTGCCTGGAATCACTTGTTGCAGAGATGACATCTTCCATATGTAGATTTACACAATGTATCTATATGGTTCAGCACTAATAAAAAATGTCACAGGCATTCATTTGCAAGTGATCACTAATATGAACATGCAAGATACAGTGCAAAGTTCAATTCAGAGTTTTCTTTATTAAAACACTTTTTCACATTCCTTATACTAACGCATTTGTATGGACACTCATGGGATGCTAGAAAGAACATCTGACAACAGAACAATGCTATGAAGTCGGTCATTTGTAAAAGGCTTATGATACAAACAACATTCGCATAGGGAACAATAAATTAGAGATATTAGCCAATAACTGGAGCTTGCAAATTTAAACATTTGGAAAGAGAATATAAAACCCTTTTGTATTTCTTGCTGGTTTTGCACCTTTGATGCAGTGCTTTAAAGCAGTAACTATATATGTATATACAAATCCACATCCTCTCTTTAACTGTTTTCTAATTAAAACAGGAACCTTCTTACCTGTGGCCCAGATCTTGTAGTAATTTAATCTGCAGTAAGAAAAGGTGAGCAATTGCAGTGTCAAAGACCAGCTGGTTAAGGGGCTGGGGACAAGTACAGTACTTTTTCTGGTTTGTTTTGTGTTCTTTTTTTAAACTTGTGCAACTGAGATAAACATGGGCTGCAAAGATTAGATCCAGGTCCAAACTGGATCCATGTTAGTGGTTTATCATACTATAGAGAAAAAGGATAGGCATGAGGTTCCATAGTGGACAAACTGGACACAAGTGTGACTTCATGTCTCTCCTAAAATCAGTGGAATAAGGATTATACATAACAGGATTTTCAGGTACAAACTCACTGACCTGGGTGTAGTATATCCACCCACTGAAGACCTGTATTTTGCATCATCCAAAATAACTGTGATGGGCAAGCATTCCTTGAAGAACCGTCACACCAAACTAACCAACAAGCATCAGAACCTTTAAAGGGGAAAAGCAATTCAGCAAAGAATCAAGAACATTTGTGCCTCTACTGATAGAAGCACTTGGTAAAATACTGCATCTCTGAACAGTTATTCAAGTTTTTAGAGAGCCCAGAGCTCACTCTTCTGGCATGCCCTCATTGCAGTGTAGCATCCAAGTGAGCTATAAATTAGCTGGCTCCAAGACTGGTAGCAGTCCAGCTGCTGCAGCACAGGGAGTTCAGCGCAGGCTGCAAGATCATGTCAAAGTACATACACGGTTGGCCAAGCTGTGCTGAGCTCTGTTCTGCCACAGTACAGTCTTACTGATAACCAAGTCAGCTGGTTTCAAGCAAGCTTAGAAATTTGTACATCCTACTGGCATCACAGTAGTTACTGCACTGTAGAAACGTACTTCCTCAGCTGTAGCTTCCCCTTTCATTTCCTCAGAGCGTGATGCATTGAAGGCTAGAAAGGCAAAATTGCATTAGCAGAAGAAATTAAAAATGAGAACCTAGGTCAGTGGTTTCTAGAGCCACTTTCCTATGAGAATTTTTATTTGTAATTTTTTCCATTAAATGCTTTAGGAACATCTCCATTGTTCCCCGTAAGGACATAAACTTTGAAAAGAAGAGCCTGGCAAACTCATAAATAAGTGCTGCAGAGCTTTTGAAACATTTGCAACATCTTCCATCTTGGCTTGTTTTCTTCTCCCAGCTGATCTTTGAGACGACTGTTCTAAGTAGCATCAGGATGCCCTTGTAGTCTCTGTTAGAAACCAGACCACAAAAAAAAAAAAAAAAAGCTATGAGTATAAATGTCCTCCTGCCCTCTCCTGTCCTTTTTGATCGATACAAAACTTCAAATTTAGTAACATATTCCTCAGAGCACTGTACAATGAACTAATAAATACTCGCAAGTTCCCTGGGGAGATACTAATATTATCTTCATCAGATAAAAAAGGAAATAAGACAGTGGGAGATTTAGGTTAACAGTTCCAGGCTAGACTGCAATACTGTTAATCACCAACATCTGAAACTGGATGCTTACTGATAAAAGTTGGACTCTTAAAGGAACTGCTTAAAGGAACTCAACAAATCTGAAAGTCAGATCATTTATTTACTAGTAGATGCTCTGCTGCCATAATCAGGCCCCCATCTTCAGTCCCACAAGAGTGAAAACCTTTTCCCAAGAAGCATTTGGGTATCTCAACAGCGAGCAATGCAGCGTTCAACTTTTAGACACCGTGTTTCTACAAAAGTCTGTTCCTTTGAGTAGGTTATCGTCAGTACACAGCAGGGACATAGCAACCTGGGACTGAGAATCACAAAAGGGAGCGTGCAGATGGAGTCCTCTATGCTAGCCAATGGGACAGGGCAAAGAAAGATCCCAAATTTCATTGCCTTTATACTGTAAGACAGAAATAATTCAGTTCCACTGAGGATTTACAACTGTCAAGTCTTTCCTGGCATCAGTTGCCAAAGCAAGTCTTCCAACAAATATCTGCTAAGAGTACATGGTGGCCTCTAACCTAATAGTTTAGTCTGTCAGCACCGAGGCGCCTAATTCCTTTTGTGGACTTACCCCCAAAGGATTTGCCCCATGAGTCAGAGGCAGGAATTCCTGGTTTATAATTCAGTGTTTATTTCAGAGTATCACCTTGTTTTTCATATCCTGACTGCCTGAAATCTCCCCACAATTTTAAATGGACACATCCTTCATCTTCGTTTCCTTTCTGAAACTATTGTGCCATGTTACTATGCATAGTTAAACACATGCCAGGTCCCACTTTGGAGCTGGCTATGTTGTGCTGGCAATGTGAAACAATCCCTTTACCACTGAGAATTTACAAAATACTTTTGGGCTCACTTGAGTCAGAAGAGAAAGTAGCTGAAAAAAACCCAGAAATTTCTCCAAATACATTGACATTGTACAGGTTTCTGTCTCAGAGGGCACATTCTGAGGCTGAACAAATAGGCAGCTAAAAGTACGCTATGTTCTGACGGAGGTTGCCAGTCCTCGTCTACCCCTAGGACAGAATCAAACAAACAAACAAACACACATCTAAGAGGTAATAGGAGAAGAGGAGATATGAAGTCAGAATGTACTGCTGAGGTAAATTTGACACAATACCAATTAGTATTTGGCGAAGTGGCTATCTCATTGTTAAGATATTTCCTTCAATATGTTTTCAGAAACTGGGACCATTAAATAACTTAGAAAGATTGCCAGCTCTGATTTCAGGAAGGAAACCTCCTCCCAGTTCCTCTCTAAGTAATTCATTTCTTTTGCAAATACTTCCTATGGATAGCATTTAAGATACAAAATTTCTGAAACAGAGGAGAAAGAGGGAAGGAACTCCTGACACAAAACACTAGAAATGACCTAAAAGTCCAAGGCATTCAAGTTCAAGGTACTCCGGACTGCAAATCAATCAGAACCTGTATTGCAACTGGGCCTTTACACAATTAAAAGAATTCGAACTTTAACTTACTGTTTTTCTAACATACCGCCTTTCTTGACACAACACAAACACTTTCAACGCCCCTGTGTAACACAACACTTACTGTCAGTACACAGTGTTTACTAAAGCCCTGAGCTCAATCTTTTAATGATCCCTCAGTGAAGATGAAGCAAATTTTCTAAACTTCCATGCTGGATTATTTATTCTGACAGAAACTATGTAGGGGCAAATGCAGACGAGCAGGGCTAGCATTCATTAATGTGATGTCTTTCATCTTTCTTTTCCACAATGCGGTACTTGTTTTGCCTGTGACTTCTGGAAGACAATGCAGAACTGAGTTATCGGAGTTTACCTGAGGAATGGAACCTGCACTGCCATTTGAATTCAGACAGTGAAAAGGACAACAGGATCTGATGTAGAGTCTCCACGATCATTACTGAAACAAAAAGGCTGCGCGGCCTCCTGTCTCTGAAAACACAGCTCTTGGCAAATCACTCCTCTCTCTGCTGTGGTGCCCTTTATCCCACACTTCTGGAATACCTATTACTTCCTAAACAGAGTCAACTTCTACAAGCTTTTTGACAGGTCACCACAGCTAAGTAATCCATCTGGTATTTCATGTGATTATGATGCCAGCTGACCAGCCTAGCTCCTGAAGGCCTCCTTTCACTCACAGATTAAGGGAGTAGTAGATCAAAAGCAACTTCACCTCTGAGCCAAATACTTCATTCAGCTATATAGAAGCAGAACAGCTGGGGAGGAAGTTTAAGCCACTTGATCACTTTAGAAGGAGCATTTTCCTTTCCATGAGTAGGTTCAACAACTCCTCATTTGGACCAAAACTCTGAGGTGCATCACAGTTAAGCACTGTGTAAAAATGAGCTACAGAAAAAAACAGTTGCAAGACAATAATGACAGAAAACATCTTAGTAGCTCCCTGCCTCTTCTGTACTCATCTATGTTGCCTGAAAAGTGCTGAGAGACAAGTAGGGGGGATGGAAAAATCTATAAAGAAATTTATCTGTCCAGTCCAACTTTAGGTCACTTATCTAGAGAGTTCAAAAGAGGGATGGAACTGCTTTTTGTCACAGGTTTTATGGGAATAGAAGTGGGAATTCAAGAAGCAGAGGGTAAGGATCTGGTTTTTTGCTATGTCCTTTAGAGCACTAACAATTAAAAAAAAATAGTCACTATTTGAAGTATATGAACAGCATCTAAGGAGGGGACAATGTCACAGATGGGAACTGAGTAAGGCTACTTGTAACAAACTCAAGGAAGACGTGCAGGTGTTATGAAGCTGACTTTTCTTTGGGGTGTTTCTGAAAATGGGATTAGTTTTAAAGAATAACTAGTTTTATTACTCTCCTACTGTTCATAGGAGTTTGCATAGACAACATGAAGAAAACACTGCCCTCAGCTGACACTTTCCTCCCTTGTATCTAACATTACTTCATAAAGCTTGCTAAAGCAGACAATCTAATAGCCCAATTAATTATGATGAAAGCGATTTACATGGGGTAGTCAGTGTATTTTCACTGAAGCAGCCTCATTATACTTCCATGGAGAGTTTTTTTTGCTCACTTTTGGCCTCAGGAAAACAAAAAAAACCTTCATAAAACTTTGGTCTTTCATCTAATGTCCATTATAAATTATATAGGGTGAAGGAAAAAGAAAAAGACAAAACCTCCTCCCTAAGCTTACACAAGACATCTATCACAGCCGCTCTTGCCCATTTTTCCTTTTGTGTTGGAGAGGGATAAACTTTCTTCTGCATGATTCTCTAAGGAATGCCAGGTATAACCCAGAAGAGGTTTCAGCTTAATTTATTTTTAGAGATTTGAGAGCAAAGAATAAAAACAAACCTTTAAACTAAGAGAGACAATGATACGATAAATGCTACTGGCCTGTTAATATATGTCTGTTTATTGTAACACAGCCTGTGACCTTCAGCATACTGCCAGTGTCTCTAAATAATACAATGGGCTGCTTTTTTATCCCATGGGGATGCGAGTGCTGATGGAGCCTTTCAAAACTCAAATAGATGCCATAAACTGACATAGACTGTGCTATTGTGATTCTTATTTATAAGTCTCTCCCTCTTTCTTTTTAAGTACAAGTTCCAAAGTCACAAAGTGGATGGCAGAAAAAAACACCGGGTCTGCAGTGTTTGAGGTTGGATTAGATAGCTTTACCTAACTTTCATAAAAGTACACCTGAAATGTAAGTTCCCTGCCTCTTAGATCTCTTGAGAGAGCAACAGCTCATTCGAGACACTTATTCTTTTTTAAAAAAATCTGTATGTTTTCACTGGCTTCTTAGCCCTATAAAGCTGTTCACTACCTACAGAACCTTCACAAAACTCCTGTTTAGCTGAAATCCTCCATATACGGATGGTACTATTCTCACCACTTGGTTAGAGCAGCATAACTGTGACACAGCTACGTATTCTGACACAAAAAATTGCTCGCTTCTAAAATTTCTCACAAATTCTCAGTTTTCACCACTAGCCCTTAGAGTCATCCCACTTGCTGTATCAGTGGATGAAAATGAGCCCAGAAGGGAACAGTCACAGACAGTGCGTAGAAGGGACTTCTGCAAGTTCAGGTGCTCGGCTTAGTTTAACTCTCCATTTCACATCTTAGGAAGGACCTCACTCCTCTGGATATTCCAGTCACAGAAGATATGCCTGTGCACTTGAGCAGCCACACCCTGAGGAGATTCACTGGCACTGAACGGGTTTTACAGATGGGACTGGAACAACAGCTCTGCCCACAGCGAGCGATTTGTTTACTAGCTTAGCAGGTTTTCATATGCAACTCTTGAGTGCCTCAGGTTCATCAGAAACCTGAGTCAAGCAGCAGCCATCCCCAACCTTGTGCCATCCTGTCAGCATAAATATTTGTGGCACATATCCAAAGCTGTGCAGGTGTTCAACACAAATTCTTAGAAGATCATTTATTTGTCATTTACCTCCTGTACCAGCACTACCAAACACGAGTCAGTTCCATGGAGGTTTAAAGCTGACCCTTCTATAAACATAGTACTGAAAACCTGATTAGTAAGATTATATATGAAGGGATTGCCCAGTGGCTGTCCAGTAAAGGTCCTGAACAACAAACAAACAATTAAAACGTAGCAACACTTCAACACTATCTCACTAGATATACAATAATCTTAATGCAATTTCCCTCCATTTAACTGCTGGAATAAAATGTATACTTACAGAATGCCTGTTTTCCACAGAATCTGCAAAATAAAATGCAATGTATAAATTATGAATTGGCACATTGCAAAGCCGATCGGTTCTACCTTCCAGCAAATAGACTTTTATGTTTAATCTAACTGTTTCTGTTCACCTTGCAATGATGTAAAATTGCCACCTACAATTAACATTCAAGCTCTGGTCTGAAGAAGTATTCAAGCACAAGGGTGGGGCCAGGCATTTCAAAGACCACGCTGAACAGTGCGTGTTTGACAGCCTTCCTGATTGATTATGGTTTAGAGCAGAAGTCTCTACTAAGAGCACAAGCTGTTACTGGACAAAAAGTCTTCCTTCTAGAGGCAAGTTCTCATGAGCATTATACTTCCTCTTCTAATTCCTTGTCAGGAAAATAACATACTGCAGAAATCCGGTATAGGATACAATTTTCAGAGCCAAGTAAGATCCTGCAAAGACACCTGAAATTTTATTAATAAAAAGATGCCTGTTCCAAATGAAAACCTCAGAGCCAGCGGGCTTCTTCTGTTTAGGATCAGTGAACTTTAAGATTAGGCTTATTTTAAAAAAAGTGGGTTTAGCTACTCAGAAGTTTCACAGAATACCTTCAAATACTAAACCATAAATATTTATTTGCCCTCTGAAAGTAAGGCAATCTAGATACATAAGGGAAGTAACTCTGCTTTCAGAAGAGGACTTTAAGTCTTGTTAAAAGCGCTCTTTTGTATGGTCTGTTAAGATATTTCACACATGACTAAAGAAAGTGCTGAATCTTGAAGGGCATTTTCTTGGGAAGTACATCAAATTCAGTGGAGAGAGGTCATGTCAAGGAAATTCATCTAATGCTTAAAACAGAGGGTTTGGACTAGGACTCTGGGTTAACCTTGCCAGCATTTCTTCTATAAATGTGGAATAGTTTCTGAATCTATGTTTTTCTTAAGTATATATATTTTTAAACTGCAAATAATAACATCAGTTCTCCCATAGGCAGAACACTTACACTAAATGTTGAAAGGTTCTCTGACATCGTTACATGAAGGATATTATGAAAGGTACTACTGCCATAAATAGAACTTTAATTCAAGATCTTTTAGTAACTCCCTTGCAAGCCAGCAGAAGTAATGAGGAAACTGAACACAGGTGAATCTAACTTGGCAGATAATGCTCGTCTCTTTTTCTCTCTTCTTTACAGTTACATCCATGTATCTCTCTGGTGCAGTTAAGCTCGTGCAGTTAAGCTCATACAGTTTCTACCATCCACATTTACATGAGGATTGTGATTCTGCCTCACTGAAAGCAGCATCATGAACACAGTATACAATCAGGCTGCAATTCCTGAAACACAGAGAGACTACATGAATGTCGCTGGCACTGTACTCTACAAGTTTTCTCCCAGACAGTTCTACCCAGAACTTTTAGCCTAGGAAAAGGATTAAAAACTGAGGTGACTATAGCACTTTATTCCAGTACATAAAGTTTCTTTCAGTATAAAATGGATCTTAATGTTTGGGGCAAGTTTGATCCCTATATGTTTAACCAGTTTGATAAGAAACAAAATAGTAAGTTACGTGGGAAACACGTAAAAGCTTTTTGTGTCCTGAAAGGTGACAGAAGTGAACAAAAACACTGCTGACCCAGTGCTACATCAAAGCTTGACTTTAAATGGACAAAACTATATGTTAGGTTTATGAAGTGAAGTATTAACGAGCTCTAGTTTAGTCCTCTGTCACCATGTATTGTGCTTACAGGAAGGAGGAAATGAGAAATTTTGTATAAATTCCAAACTTCAAACAATGGGATGTTTGCCATCCCAAAGCTACTAGGTCACTATCACAGATAGCCCGCCTCCTTGTTATCTGTCACCCATACTCAAAATAGTGTGGTTTTCTAGCTAAGTACCATATCTCTTAAAGCACGCAGATTATTACATTCTCCTGGTAAAGTGCTGCTGGAAGGCTACATGATTTTTAAAAGGTACCAATCGGGTAAACAAGCATAGCCTCTAACGAAAGCACAATGACACAGTGCTTTTGCCAATTCTTTGCTACATTAATCTTTTCACAACCTTTTTTATTTCATTCCTATTAAAAATATGAGGTGTTTTTTACTTGAAACACACTGATTTTACAGTGATGAAAGAGAACAGAGAGATTTTTCAAATGACACCTGGCTTTCCCGTACTAATAAAACCAGGGAAATGAGAGATGCTAGATTCTAGTCATATACAGCAAAACTGGTCAAGCTTCCATAGCAGGGCAAACAAGAAACTGCATGTTTTGTGAAAGGAATCAGAGCTGAAGGTCTGGGGCTGGTGATTTCTAAAAGATTCCTAGAGTCTAATGAAGGCAGGTGTTTTTTATAGATTTCTGATGGATTTAAACCCTTGCTACTGCTTTTAGTTGATGGGATTTAAAATTCAAAGAACACATTTTTACGAAGAAATATATTAATGGCAGGAATTTAAGACACTGTCATCCCCATCTGCTCTGCCCTTTCTTGTTACTAGAGGTTAAGGAGAAGACATGCCTGAACAATTGCAGTTCATAATCTATTTCAAACCCATCTCCAACACTGGTGAAAGCTAAGATGCTAGATTATCATCTGAAGATGCTGAACTGCAGGCACATACTACATTCTGCCAAGCCTTATATTGGAGCAGTAGCTTCTAAAAGGGAATCCTGGCAGGCAGCTTGGGAATAGATCTTACACAGGGGCATGCATGCAATTCAGTTTTGCATTTTAGGTTCAAGCAAGGTCAGAAGCTCCCTGCATATTTGTGTCTTACTGAAACCATCTGGCTCTGCAGAATTTTTGGCTGAAGCTATTATAAGCATTTGGCTCTGAAATCAATGTCTCACAGATCCAGGCTTTGGTCTAGAATATGTCTTGAAATCTAAAGGTCCAAAGGGTTTTTATTTTGGAGAAGGGACAGGTTATTTGCATGATTTCAGACTGCATGCAAGTAGCATGTGCTCATAAGGCCTGAGTTTTGAATAGCAAAACGAATCCCCAGATCCTGTAAGTTTTCTCCATCCACATTTACATAAGGATGTAATGTGGAATGTAGTGTAATGCTGGAAGAGGCATTCAGAGGGAAATTCTGGCTAAGTACTGAGGTGTTAAGCCTAAGGCTAAGTAGCAGGAAAGTATTTGAGCAGATTTCCTGATTGCTAGAACTGATTTCCAATAGTTTGTTCCAAACTACTGAATGCAATGGGGACTTCTCATGCCTCTTTCCACTGGGATATATTTATTTTTCCATAGTACATTGTTGGTTGCAATAGGATTCTTCGAATTTCCTGTCTCGCCACTGCAGTTGCTTCCAAGTGAGCAATTCAGTTTTCCAGGCTTGGCAGCATAAAGGCTAGCTCTGCATTTTGTTCACTAGATTTCAATTTTCTAACAAGAAATTAGGACTAGTTATCTTGCAACAAAACACTATGAGGTTCAATTTAGCGCACATCAAGATCAGCGTAAAGCCTGTCACTGCCTTTTGTGAGCTGATACACAGCAAGCAAAGGCAGAATTCGCTGAAGGAGCAAGAACATACTAATACATTGTCTTCCATGGGAAGTGCCTGAAAAAATGTAAGGAAATCTGCCAGCTGGAGTTGGCTCTAGTCTTCTCAGCAACGTGAGCAGAACTATGCTACCCCAAGAACTGGGATCAATGTTGAGGAAAGGGGTAGAGCTGAGATAAAGAAGCAGTATGGAGAATGCTTAGACTTCTGCCCCTACTGCCTCTTGGGAAGATGAAAGGTGTGATGGAAGTACATCGTGCATCTAAAAGAGCCTCCACCTACCCAGCTGAACTTAGTATCTGACACATGCTGACCCCTCCCTCAGGAAGCACACCGGCTGCCAGCCTAGCCTGCTGGGAGTCCAGCACAGGCAAAGTAGGCAGCAGGACCACAGCCATTTTATCATTCTTGGCAGTCTTGGCAGTTGACATAGACAATTGCCTGTTTTGCTTAAGTTTGGAATTGTCTCAGTTCTTTCTGAACAAAACTACAGCTCTGGCACGGGGCTGGATATTCCCGACTCCCAATATACTTTGGCCTTTCCACAGAGCAACCAGAAAAAGTAGTATTTTAAGGAAATCGGTTCATCCTGATAGGTGTGAAGGACTTTTAGACTAACGTGTTATTGACCTGACTGATACTAATTGTGACAATTCCCCAAATTGCCATTTGGATGTAAGGTTTGACTTAAAGCTGGGACTTGAAGCTTTAGGTATTTTATGTGAAATACTAAAGTAACAGCCTATTGCTCTAGAAAAAATTTTACATCAATACCTGGGTGAACTTCCTGAACACTAAATCTCTGAATTAAACTAACCTTTCAGTAATAACGCAAGGACAACTTAATGTCTTTCAGCTGCTTCCTGAAACAATGCTAGTGATCAGCATCCTCCTGAAACCTCTCATTATATCAGAGGAAATCTAGCATCCAACTAAAAGAGACTGAGATTCTTTATCTATGGTACTTATATTTGACTTTCAATCAAAATACACCTGACTAGACCTGGATTTTGCAAATGATCTGCTTTTCGTATTGTTAAAAGGTTGACTGTAGTTAACCACATGCAGGTCTTCTGGGATTTGAAATGTGCATTTTGACAGTTTGTTTCCACCTATCTTTAATGTAGCTTCTCTTCAGGCCTGGCACTCAGAATGTCAGGAAAGCAGCACAGCAGATGGGATGGGAAGTCTTACCATAGTATGATGGAGACACTGAAATGATAGTAACAGGAGATAACATAGCCAATACAGGAAAATAAAAAGAAAAGGAATAACAGCAGATGCCCAGCACACTGCCAAAGGCCTGGGGCTTGGGAAAGGTCAGAGCATTATCTGCACTATGGATTCACATTTTGGGATAAGGACAAGCAATAGCTGTAAACTCAAAATACAAGAGAAGCTGGTTACTGACATGGGATCTGCCTTACTGGGGACAGCAGTGAGAGCCATCAGAAAAAATGAAGTGGAAAAATACTTTAGCTCAGTCACGAAGACTTGTATAAAACATAACAACTAGTGACAGCTCTTCAGCTTCCTCTCCAGTGGACACAATTTCTGGAATGCACAGACAACTCCTTGAAAAGCCAAAATTGCTTATGAAGCACTCAATTCTAATTAAACAAACCCAAATCACAATAGTTACCTACAACAACTAATAATAAAATGTTTACAGTGGTCTTAAGTGTTAAGTCCTGTCGACACTGCACAGCTGACAGCAATCCCAACTTCATGTAATTTACCCCAGAGGAACAGTCTTTCTGCACCATTAACTTCCTGACGAAGTAGATCTGTACTCTTGCATGTGCTCACAAAATCTCAAAGAATTTTCAAATCATAGTGAAATCATAAGGGCAAACAGACTTCTGCACCTACTAGCAATGTTCAACATCTTTCACAATTGGCCTTTAATATATTGATATATATTAAAAGTATTTAAGAAGATGATTTACTTCCTAGGGATCCTCCACTGTATTTATACTTTGCCACCTGCAATCATACAGCCTATCAAAATTCAAGTAAATGTTACATTTAAATAGACGTATGGAGCTATCCAAGCAACTGCACAGCAATGTGATGCACTGCTTATCTAATTGAAACACTTTTCCTGTGTATCACTCAGGAAAACCAGACGTGATTAAAACAACAAACTGTTACTATGTTTCCAAGAATACTGAAACTGTAGATGTTATACATAAAAGAGCAGGTGGACTGCAAGATTAAGGGGCGTTTGCATATCATCTGGATTAATTCAGCTTGGTATTTCAATCATATCTCATTTTATTGCAGTTCCCACTTTATGGCAAGTAGTCTTCCACAGCTCGCTGTACCAACCTCGAGTTTACACTACAACTCACAAAACATACTTCTAATATGCAACACTTTCCATTGTGTCAAAAATAGGAATGGTGAAAGGTCTAATAATCAGCTTCACACCTTGGCAGAAAGTGAGCAAGGGATTATACAGTCAGCTTCTGCAGCTTGTTACAGGTCCAACTCACGCTGGCTGGAAAACATTTTAGAACATTAGTGGCCTTTGGGTTCAGCCCTAAAATGAACCTGTTTTTTCTTATGATGCTGCCTAGCACTGTTCTTTAGTGTAAAGGATATTCTGCTTTTCAGTGCAAGGCTGTTAAAAATGGCTACAACACACAGGCTCAGAACTAAGCAAAGACTGAAATTCTGTTCCCAATGTTGTCACTATCTAAACATACTGCTTTAAACAAATGACCTAATCTCTCTGTTTATTCAGCTGTAAAATGGAGATTTAAAAATTGCCTTGTAAGTCTTCACAAAGGAAAATCGAGTTATGTTTTCTAAAGTACTTGAAGACCCTTACATGAAAGACTCCATAGAAACAGAATACTGTGTCAGAGTGGGTAGGAAATCCCTTATAAAATAGAAAAAATAGCAAATTAAAACACAACAATCAAAAATGGCACACAACAAAGCCACTTAATAACGCGGATGGGGACAAAACCTGAACAGTTTACAGCCCTAATATTTACAAATCTAGACTTCCTAACACAAAGAGAAGAAAGGAAATCCTTTCTGATTTAGTCTTCGACAAACTATGAAGAAATGCTTTTAACCTACTGTCTCTGAACTCATTACTGCCAGAACATTCATAGACAGTAATTGCCAGTAAGTTGCTAATGTCTGCATACAAACCTCTGTGTTACAGGAGGTAGAAAGGTAGAGCGGCTGGCATATACAATCTGAGACAATTTTTGATGGTGCTCAAAATAAATAACCCACCCTACCGAAGTGATCACATTGCTTTAAAGGTTTTGAGAGTTTGTTATTAGAGGTTCTATAGATATTTTCTGGGGTTATATGCAAAACCAGTGTAATACTTTATAACACATGGCAAACAGGCTCAACTAAGAGGAAAAGTGTGCTCATAAGCGTTTGAGATAACACACAACACCATCCTAATACCTAACAGGGCATGTTCAGCTCCAGATTTGGATCCAGATGTATGGCCCAACTACTTAGTAGATTACAAATGGGCCTGATGAGCAGATGTTACAAATATGAATCTCACTGCATCAAATATCTGTCGTTTAGAAAACCATTGAAAGGTGCTATTACAATTCAATCAACCTGTGATTTGTAGCTGCACTCAAGTATTTTCCTGTATGACTTGGATCTCTTTTTATGGTATTTATCTCCAAAAGTATTCAGTCACAAATTTATCCCTAATCTCTATACAAATGCTTCCTTTATGTGTTTAATTTTTCACTAGCTTTAATTACCATTATTAGCTTTTCTGATTTCACTATAAACTGTTTCAGTCCCCTTCTGTACAGGAGCTGGAAAATGTATTGGCACAGAATCAATTTCTTTTCTTTTTTTTTTGTTGTTTGCCTTATGAAAGCTCCTTAACAAGCAGCACACACTGTTTTACTTTCAGAGGAAGTAGTTAACATAAGCAGCAATGAGCCTATGGAGTCTGTATAAAAGCACTACACCCCCGCCCCCAAACCCAGACTGTAAGGTTCTGAGAGGGACATCTCCCTCTGTATAAAAAAGATGATGAAACAGGCTTCCCTTTCTCAATTGACTTTAACATTAATAAACTTCTCACTTAAATTGATACTACTTTAATTTTACAGAGATATCTACCACTGGAGAAGAGTTTCTCTGGATCACTCTAAAAAGCTTCTTCGATTTATTCTAAGGATTTAGGGATCCTAGACCTGAGGAGATCTATCCTTCGGAAGACTAACTACACCCCATTTTGGCAACTAGCCTGATTAAATCTTACGGGCACAAAACTGATCTAATGTAGTGTTCTTTGTGAAATGTGTCAGAAGAATATCTGCAGATTTCACACTTCTATTTTGGTGCTCTCTGGGAAAGGACTCCTCTCGGTTCCTCAGCGTGGTGGAAACTTTCATTAGTGCACTGAGATCAGGCAGACATAGCGGAGCGAAGGCTAAGGGGGCTTGTGGAAAGATAGAAAGTGAGGAGAGAAAAAGCAGACAGAAGATTTGTGCTCCAAGGTCAGCAGCTGGGCTACCACGTTTGTCTTAGACACGTACTTTTGAGACCCTTAGTTTTACAAATAAGCTCCTTTAAACTTGCTCTTCTATGAGATAGCAAAGAGGAAGAGCTTTTGCTTTCCTATATGACATCTGGTGAAAGTTTACCCATAGAGATTTGATACCAAACTACAGGCACGTACCCCACTAGGGAAGGGGCAAAGCCTTGTCTAAAGGCTGAAAATAGCAAGAACCTCAGGTTCTCTATGGCCAGTGTAAACACAGCTCTGGCTAGTAGGAAATTAGGACAATTTCCTTGAATTCTTGCATGGTTGTAGATTAAGAATCCCTGGGCAACCATAGTAAAGCAAAGTGCTCCAGAATTCTGTGCATTTAAAACCACTTCCTTCATTTGGTATAAAGGCTTATGCATGCAGGGTCTAGGAGCTTGCTGTTCAAGCATCTCAAAGCATTTTAGAAACATTCACTCATTTCAGTTAAACTGAGTCTCTTAGAAAACCTCAGAATCATATCGATATCACCTCTAATTTCTGTGGATCTTCAATGAACCAAGGTTAGATTTTTTGAGCTGAAGTTGAAAAAAAAAATTGCTGTTCCCTCTCTGCAAGAAACTGGAAAGAAAATTCACATTTCTGGATACAGAGTCCTGTACTTCAGCTATTAAAAAAAGTTTAAAGAATTCAGACATACTGATCTGCAGCCAGACTCAGGATCAGGACTGTTACTGTTCTGCATTGCTCTGAAGAAATCTAAGTGTCTCTGGCACTGCATTCTAATTTCCCAAAGCTAATTTCATTTTTTTTTAAATTCTGTTAAGCATCCTTTAAATGTTGGGAGCTAACATATCAGAATTGAGTTGCAAAACTGCCATTAATTTCAACAACAGTAGGAGTTACACTTCACCGAGTCCCTAACCACAGCCTTCAAACTTGCAGTTTTGGCATGAACTTTCTTTCTGCAAAATAGTCTGAAGATCTTGAAGCACATTTCATATGCTCATGGACTACTGCTTAAATGATCAATTCAATTTCCAGTGAAGAAAGAAGTAATCTTCTCAGAATTTTAAAGAATTTTAATGAGGTAGCTAATTTCATTTGGAATGCTTTTTTTTTTTTTTTAAAGCAGATTACAGTCCTAAAATCTACTCGTGTTGACTCTGTGAAAGACTTGGTGAGAGGTATTTCCTTAGCTTGTTCTTTTTTTCCCTGGACCCATTTCATTAAATTGTGGTATAATCCCACTGCCGATGTTATTTTCTTCATTAATGCTCCAAAAGTCACCTCAGCACTGAAAAAATGTGCTAGGAGAAATTACTTGGATGATATGACATTTTCTTCCCACTAACTTTATAATAAATAACCAGCTATAAAAGTAAAAGAAGGAGCATGTTCTTACTCAGCCACGATTAGTGGTTTCTCCCTTCTCACGTTAGAGTTATTTCCTGATCATACTTTAGCACTGGCCTTTGATTTTGATCAGATTAACAATAAAACATCTAAACCACTTTGCCATCTTTTTACACAACCAAGCTTTAGAAAAGTTAAGCACTATGGTTTTTTGTCAAGTATATAATCTCTGTAAATATTCAATTTAATAATTCTCTAGAATTACCACCTCTTTAAATATTAAATTAACATTCCACTATGACTTCTGGAATGTGTAGCCCCAGCTCCATCTTGTACTTGTCTAGCCTCCCCACCCCTACTTCAAAAAGTAGGTATCAAGTTATTCCCACATGGAAGTTTTAAAGTAAAGCAGTGAAACTTTGCGTCTAGCAAGCTTATCATTCACTGTCAGTAACACTGTAATGAACCGGGTTTTGCTCCTCATACAGAAGCACAGTACAAATAAAGTTCTTGATACACTAGCCTGTTCACCATTATACTGTGTCAAAAACTATTTCAGAAATGACCAGCTAGTACAGACACCCTGGAAAAAAAAAGGGTGAAAACACTGTTTTCAAATGTAAGTAGCCCTTTGCTGTCAAATACAAGATGTACATCCTTCTGCAATTATGTAAACCTGGTTTGAGGTGGCATTTGATTATTCCCGATTCCCAAAAGTGGCATAAAAGGCTACTGTTATAGCTTAGATACCGCAGCATTTATTGCAGTAATCTTTCACAATACAGAAAATAAGATTCTCCTGCTCCTGAGATGAACATTAGTATTGACATTGACAACAGTGGCGGGAGGAACAAATGATTGGGAAGATAAATTAATCTGAAGTTAGTCCTGAGAAATCAAAGAAACGAGTTCCTCAAAAGGCAGAAGGAATCAGACTGTACGTGCAGCCTGCTGGATGAGAGATGCGCACCCAGAGAAAAGGTAAGCATGATATACTTTGCCTTCATTCAGAAAATAAGTGGAATCAAAAGAGGTGCAATAGGGATTTGGAGCTAGGTGACAACCCAAAAAGTCTGTTCCCTGAGAAGGAACCAAACTGCAACTTGGTTTCATGCAACTCTTTGCATTTAAGCAGAACTTTTAAGATGCTCTAAGAGATTAACACATTAAGATGCTCTAAGAGATTAATGTGAAATACTTGCAGTGCGGTTGCCATTTACATAACCAAATCATGCATTTACTAAGAACTCACTTATGTCCTGGGTGCAACAAAAGAAATAGATTAGGGAGCTATCATATCTCAATATACTTGAAGCACAGTTCAGTCTTATAGAATCAATTGATGTACATAAATAGGTCTGTAACATGGGACAGCATTCTGTTAAAATAATCTGATCTCATTTACACACTACATTAAACATTATTTTGCAGTTTAATGGGGGGTTCAGTCTACATAGCATGGATACCATCTTATTACTCAGCCAGGAAAGGGATGAAAAGGCTATTTTTAGAGATGCTGATCTTGCATTTAATAGGGCTTTTAATTTAAATAATCATGCACTAGCATATCTTTATCATTCTACACCATTGCATTGTGTAGTGCACACTCAGAAACAGCTGGAACAATGAAGTGTTAGCCCTATTCTGAAAAAAGAGTACAACTATGGTATCTCAGCACAGAATTTAGCAGAGGTGGATAAACAGCATGCTTAGAACACAGGGAAAACTCTTGTGATGAATGATACCACAAGGGGAAACAGAGAAAGAATAGGAAGACAGGCTCTTTTGGGAGAGTGTTGCTGCCAAGCTTAAAAAGTAAGCACTTTTGCCCAAACGTCTGTATTTCTAACTAAACAATCATGTCTTTGGTCTCTGAAATAAGTGAGCAGTCCTTCCTACCAGGAAAAAGCATATGTATTCATTTCTTTGTATCCATATCAGTCTGCTTCTCATTCAGCTAAAGCAAAGAAGCTAGAACATACCATAAACATCTCTCATAGATTTTATTCACTCTTAGCTACTTGAAACTTTTTGTAAATTTCTGAAAGATTTAACAGCTTTCAACACAAGGGCATAATGGTGTCACAGTTCTCCAGAGGACACAGAACGACTGAAATGTGCATCTGGTATTGAAAATAAATTTCAGTGGATATTTCTCTGTCAAGGTCCCAGAGACATGTACCTCAGCATTATGCTACGAGGTCTGGTTACTGTTACCACAGAACTAGAGGTAGGAGGCCAAAGTTATCTGGGCATCGATATTCTCATTTCTCTGTTTAATGTGCCACAAAATCCAGGATGGTCTCCAGGCCTCTCCAGACCGAGGGACTAAATCTATGCTGGCCTCTCTTTCTTCTCTATCACAAATGAATTACACAGCTTTGACCCTTCAACCAGTTCCTTTATGAAGGAGGAAATTCCACTGCTTTCTGTTCTCTCCATTATCCTACTCTGTGGCTAACCTCAAATGGCTATCAGTGAATTTGGACTCTGTAGCATGAAGATTCACAGCAGGCTGCCCTCTGCTCAGAGCCACAGCTCCATCTGGGAGCCCCTGCTCTGCACAGACCTCATGTGGATGGGAAGGGCAAACACATAAGAGTATCCCAGGGGAAGAAGGGCTGTGATGAACAGCGGCGTGGTTGCCACAGCATCATCTACATTAAAGAGCACTACTGGCCTGAAACTGTCACGCAAAAAACCCACAACCTACTTTTACACTGATGGATGCCAATATCAGACCAGTGTCAGGAATACCAGAGTTGCTCCCAAAACATAACTATAGAGGCCAGACAGTTTATTACCTCTGTGAGGATCAAGCGTTGATACTTCAACTTCAGTGTACTCCACCTCAGCACTCTCAAGGTCAGGTCCTGCCCCAAAAATATCAAGAAGATGTTTCTTTGTAGGAGTGCATGCTTCATTTGAGCTGTGGGCCTGATCCTGCTGCCACTGAAATTAATGGACAAGTCCTCATTGTCTTTGATAGGTGCGGGATCAGGCCCTACTTATGGCAGATGGAAGTTACTCTGCTAAGAATTGTAATGTCAAACCATTCCTAAGGGTCATCTGAAAGGCAGTAGACCAACTCAAGCCAGATTTCTGAAACTGTGGGACATGCAAATTGTGCCTAAAACTCTTAATTTGTCACCTTCAAAAGCAGCACAGTGCAAATGGAGCACAGAACTATGAGATTCTCCCATATTCCTGCTCCAGTTCCTTTCTCTTCTTTTTCTCTCCCTGCCATTATTTTTTTCCTCCTTTTCTACGGCTGCTGTGGCAGGACATTTCCCATTCTCCACTTCCCTCACATTTAAAGCCTTCTCTAAGTTTTTCACTGCCTTCCTCATCACCTCTCATACTCCCAATTTCTGCTGTGCCAATAAGCAATTTCAGCACTTTTCCCTTATGTTGCCCTTCAAGCCCTCCATAGAACACCTATCTGATGGCAACTCATCTTCCTCCTCAAAATGCTTCTCTGTCACAGTGCCCACAGAAAGCCTCACAATTAGACGCCTGATTTACTAAGTGACAGGTACTGGCTACCTGGATACAACAGACACAGGGAACAGCTGTTGCTTTCTACTCTTTTCCTTAGGGTGGAGATGGTTTTCTACTAGATTTCTGTAAAAGTTGGAAGGAACCACAACAGTCATCCAGACTGGAATCCTGCAAAACTGCTTACAGATCTTTTAAAACAGAAATTATAGAAAGATCTAATGATTAGAACAGCAAAGTTTTGAAGCATTGGCGAGAGAAAGGAGAGGAAAAAATGCTGAAATAAAACAAGAACAGTGTTTAGGGTGACATACTAGTTAATTACAAAGTTTAAATTACATGCTTCCTACAAGAACAGTGATTCTGAATGATCAGTACAGCCTTATGTTCCTATGTTTCTGCTGTCTGTATGTTTGTTTTGCATGAGTATGTCTCTCTAGTTCTAATTTGACTTATTCAGGCCACAATGGATTAACTTCCATGCAATGACTATAAGCTCCTTCCTTTTGCTTGCTGAAGTAAAAGCTATTGCCACACAAATGTAGATGAGATGCTGTTATTTTTAGAGGTGTATGAATCATAGACTTGGTTTTCACCACTGGTAGAAAGATTTGTAATAGCCTAGTTGGTTTTAATGAAGCTGCCCAGTCCACAGTAGGTAAGGATTGAACCCATTTATTTCTGGCACATATGCAGATCATTAGACCAGAGCCCGTTTAACCTGAAACAGGTAGGATACAATAGCAAAAACAAGTCACTAAGCTAGAGTTTCCAAAGGTTATTTCCAGGTTTTCCTGCAAAATTAACTTAGTGCAGCACCTATCTCTTAGTTTTGTGGTACAATGCAGACCTGCACACGCAGAATTGCATCGAAGAATTATCAGCCAGAAATTTCTGCCACCTATGTTACATGCAGGCTTATGCAGGAGTCTAGTTCCATGTTCTGAACTAAGTTCAGTTAAACTTTGACATTTAGTTACACTAAGATGCCTTTCCAACTACCGTTCAGCTCATGGTCCAATAGACAATCAAGTCAAAATAAGCCATCAGAAATTGCATCTAAACCATGAGAATACTTTCACATCAACATAAAACAAAAATATATGGGACAAAGTATACTTTCAGATGGCAATACCCACATATTTAAGTGCTATTCTTTCACTAAATACCTTAAAAACATCAGTCTTGAAGAAGACAATGTGCTATAATGATGCAGTAACTTGATGACATGTTTTAATTAATATATATTTCCCATACGGTGTCTCAAAGTATTTGGCAGGGTTTATATATATATATAATATATATAAATACATCAAGATCTGTAGAAATGAAGAAAGGACAGAGAAGTAAAAGAAGCAGAAATCTGTAGAAAAGGGTTTTTTTTTAAATTTCTGAATATTTGTTTTATAGAACTTACAATTTTAAGCCCAAGTTGTATTTTTATACCATCCTTCATTAGATGGTGTGGAATCCAGCACAACTAATAACACTTCATAATGCAGTTGGTAAATTGGTCCTGTCATTGCCATTTTGCACCCAAGGAAAAAGAACTAAGCAGCTCAGCAAAGGAAGGAGTCTTCCCCACTATCAAAGACAAAAAGGAAAGGACTGCACCTATCAAATCTAGACTGCTGCCATTAGAAAATGTCACAACTTTCAACCATAAAATAATTCAAAAAACTATTGTTTAAGTATGAAATTACCTTTACTTTCATCTGGTGATTTCATGTGATTTTCACTATCTTCAATGTAACCTGATCCTAAAATATTAAAGAAAAAGTTGAGCTGACAAAATATTTGTTACAGTCAATCAAATGAGTTACACAGCTGCAATTCCTATTGTCATTATGTTTATTTGTATATGAGAAATTCTACTTTTAGTTTCACACCCAAGACATTTATATAACACAGGTGGGAAGAATGTGGCTTTTTAAATGACCAGCTAAAACCCACCCAAACAGTAACTTGGTTTATATCAGGTGCTCTAAACAACATGTCCACCTGTCTTTGTAAAGTTCATTGAGATCCTGGAATGAAAGGTGCCAGTCATGGCAAGTTAACATTGCTACACTGTGGCCACATCACAGGACCATATGCCACAACTCAAATCTCCTCTCCAAAATACTCTTACAGCTGTGTCAAAACCAGAAAGTACTTTTTTTTATCATGATTTCTCCATCTGTAATATAGTTAGCAGGTTGCCTGGTAGAAGTGATGAGCAGACTTATAAATCAATCTTTGCATAAGACATTCATAAAAAACTTTACAAAGACAAAATGATAAAAGATACTTGGGAGAATGTTATTGGTATTCCTCTGTATTCCCAAAACACTGGCCCCTATCCAAACAACAACCATGTAAGTCCAAAACTTTAAATAAACGTTTAATTAAGCCAACTCACTCACAGTCTTACAGAAATAACTCTTACCTGAATAGTAGTCTCCATCATTGTGCTGTCTTGTCAGTTTTTCATTTGGCAAGTTTGTAGCCAATGCAGAACTGAAAAGCAAACCAATAAAAGTTGATTTAATTATCCAAAATTAGTCAATAGAAATAACAACATGATGATATGCAAAGATCAGTCATTGTCTATGACTGACTACCACAAATTCTTAAATATTCAAGCTAATGAAAATTTTGCCTTTGTCTTTAAGAGAAGCACAAACAAATTTTAAGGTCAAAAACATTCCCTCTTGCATTACTCTTCTATAAGACCTCTGTATTTTTAGTTCCATATCTAAATGCATTCAAATGCAGGCCTGACATCCTTCTATTTCTCTTAGCTGGCTTTTTTTTCTTTCCTATTTTTAGAGTATTTCCTCATCCTGTTGTGGTGTTAGCAGGTGGTACATGAAGCACAACCATCTATTGTCTGCAGGTGTGTGCCATAATAAACTATATTCATACAGTGGAAGGTCTCCAGCCCTTTAAAATAAATACTTCACCATTACCATAAAGCAAGCCATCTTACCCAGACATCTCCATGGATGGTCCTTTAGCTTGACAGAGAAAAATAAAAGCATCTATTAGTAGAGTGCACAAGTAAAATAATTTAAAAACAAAAATCAAATAAAAATACAGTGATTTTCTACCCAAGTCAGAATAATTTATCCTGGCTTTCACAAAATTAATTACCCAGTGTCTTACATCCTCTTTAACATCCAGGTCCCTTAAATGCCTTTTTCACAGAGAACCTAAGATTCCAAACCCTGGACTCCAAATTTTCCCAAATATTTTGCAATGTACTGCATATCACAGGACAAACCAGATTTGCTTATTTTCTGAAAGATCTGAAAGAATACCTTAATGATAAAAGACAAATCCCTAAGTGAAATTGTATTACTGTGTGGGGAGAAAAAAAAACCAACTACCCCACAACCTAATAATCTTAAATTTGTTTCATGAGGCCCAGAGAAGTACCTCAATTACACCCAAGCTGGGATCCCAGATCAAATTGTCATAGCTTTATAAGGGATCTAAAAACTCCTCAGGCCCTGTCTGCCTCTATGTTGCATGAGACTGAATTCCAAACCTAGGACTGCAACAGAACAGCGTGATTCTGGCCTGTGATTGCTTCACTAGTGCCTTCCCGGTAACGTTACTTAGATGCTTCCATTCTTCCCACTATACTTGGAAAGCTTAAGCTTAATTTGGACCACCTGGCATTTTAGGTTTTTTAAATGGTGTTTAATCATTTCCTGAAACCTTACCCCCACAAGCCTTTGCTCCTGAAACACATGCAAGTTTAACTGTAATACATTTGTCACCAATCAAATAGAAGAGAACCATTCATTACCCTTTTTCTTCTTACACAAAAGCCACCATAAAGTGAGAGTTACTGCTCCTGCGATAAGTATTAGGACAAATGCAGCAATGACTCCTTTCTGCCAAGCCGCTAAGATAACTGGAAATAAGAAAGATACGTTTAAGAGAGTATGACAGTCACAGGTCGTCATTACCAACTTCCGCAGTTCCTGACCTTTCATTTTACTACAAACTGGACTTCTTACACACTGAGGAAGAACTTTTAAGGAGACTTGCATGCAAAGTTCACTAGTGAGCCTCTCCTTTGTGACCAAAAATTCAGTATAACAATGGGTTACTTTTAGCTTGCATCTGGCTCCTTTGGTTTTTGGGCGTCACACAAACTTTTCTACGCGAGTTAGACAATCTCCATTTATAAATGGATCTCTCTGTTTAACTTCTGACAATGGCAGAACAAAAACAAGTAAAGAAATTATAGTTGGCAATATCCCAGATAACATGACTTCACCTGTCATGATGACATAACATGCAGTTTATCATTAAAGTTAGCTTACCACTGATGGTTATTGGATGGCTTTTCACATCCACATTAGCTCGATTAGAAGCCATGCAGTAATATGTCCCTGTGTCCTGCCTGTTCATTGCTTCCCTGCGCCACACGACTCTGTGTGCATTTTCATTTTTTTCAAATAGAAGAACTTCACGATCAGTTTTTCTAAAAATCCTGAAGCGGATTGGCCAAGATCCTTCTTTTACAGAGCAGAGAAAAACAGTCTCACTGCCATCTTCTACTTCTCCATATGGAACACTGCCCAAGCTGGCATTCTTGATTGGTACTACAGAGGAAGGCACAAAGAAAACAAATATTAGCATTATTTGAAATAACTTTAATGATAAAACATTGTATTGTAGAAATGCTTGCTTTAATGCTTAAGCAGAGACTGAATGCACAGTATTAATCTTTCTGAACAATCTGTACCTGACAGCATCCTCTAGTAAGTATTTTTATACACCCAGAAATAGAGAGGACACTATAAAGAAACAAAGCAGCCACAGAAAGAAGCTATATCCATTCCACAGAAGTCAGTCAGCTTCTTCTCTTAAACTCCTTTGGATGCCCCTCAGGTCCCAACCTACAAATTATTTAATTTTCAGAAATAATTCCCTCAGCAGTTTGATAGTATAAATAATGATAGTTCAATTTATGTAGCTATGCTTTCACAGTTATGTAGTTATGCTATTTTATGCTAACTATATCTTTCTTGTAACATTTAGTATACAATAGTGAATATGAGCAGATAATGGATCAAGTTCTTCAAAGACATAAGCAAGCAAGTCCCAGATTCTAAAAGTTACAGAATATAGCAAACACAATAAAAGAAGTTAGTTTGCATTTGAACAAGTTAAAAACTGTATTTTGGCTATGCATGTTCTTATAAGTTTGCTGTTTTACAAATTAAGTATTTTAACATATCCAGATCCAGCACAGGAGCAGATGAGCATCAGCACTTATATTTACATGGGGAAAAGACGTACATACCTTCTGTGATTCAAGGCATGTACAATGTTAGTAGCTTCATAAAATGTGATAGGAAGCATCTGTTTTGCTAAAAATCACTGAATAAAATTTATCTGGAAATATTACAAATGTGTTTGGGGCAGGATCACACAAGGCAGATGAAAAGGAGATGAAAAACTAAGGCAACACTGGTACAGAAGCAGAAGGAGGAAACCAGATCTGATACGAAAAGATGGCTGGCCATGACAGCTGTATTCACATTAGGAAGCAGGGAACAGGTTTAGATAAAAGACGTGGGTTACTACAACTGATCCCATGATAGAAAAGGATTGTTCTATAAAACATAAGACTTTTTTCAAATCTGGTGCAGACAGGAAGGACAGAATACAGAGAATCTGAAGCCACCACCTCAGGAGTGGTGGACTGCAGAAACTGGCTCACCAGGCTCCAAAACGTGACCTTACGTTGAGAACTACCCAGCAGTGTCACAATATACCCTGAACCACTCCTCTAACAGCTGGGATACACTAGCTCCACCAAAGAAACACCCACTTATTTGTTGACTAAGATTATGCTTTGTATTTGTTGATTTGTTACTTGTTACTTCAAATTACCTTGACTTTAAATCTCACTTGATAAACCTCTTCAGAGTTTTATCATTTAGCAGTTCTCTAGAGTTAGCAAAGCATATCCTGGTGGTACTGATGAACTCAAGGTGCAGTCCTACTTCTACAGTCTAGGCAAATGCAAATTCTGTATTAAGAAACCTGGTTGGGGGCTCAGAGAACAGAGAGCATGTCCTTCAACTCTACAATAATCCAACTGATTCAGAAGAAATGCAACAGTTCTGGATATATCTGTTCTAGTCACATACAACTCGGTGTCAAAACTCAGAGTGAAACTGGCCTGTTATCTTATTAAAACCAATGCAATTAGGGTTCAGCTCAGGATGCAAAACTGAGAACTCCTTGGTAAAGAGAGATTCTTTCTTCTTTTCGATAGGTCAAGAATACACTTCTGCTCTGGTCCTGGACTACTTTGTTGTAATCAGGTTAAGTAAATCTAAAATACTACTGATACATTCAAGAAAAGTAGCAAGGAGCCAAAGATATGGGTTAAAACGGCTCTACAAGTGGATCCACCATCACTAATTCCCTTACAGCCCAAAGAACTCTTTATTTTTTTTCCAGCAGTATATGCAGTTACTATCTGGTCAATTGACATAGGTGCCAACAACATGCGTAGGATACACAGCTCTACTTGTCCTTCACCACATATTCTTGAACCACTGCCAAAATAGTCAATTTTATTGACAGCAGACTGACAAAACTGACCAACTCTGAACCAAGCGAGGTAGAGCTGACACTACTGAGCAGACAAACATTTTGAAGATGTTACAGGCAAATTATTAGTTCCTTTAATAAAAGGTCACTACCTACGATTAGTTGGTACCTTCTGTAGATTAAGAATATTCTCAGGTCCTCCAGGAGAAGCAGCCACAATCAAAGATTTATTTCTACTTGGGTAAGAAACTACTATTTCTGCTTACCTCATTCGCTACTAAAGATGAACCCCAACAAGATGGTGTCTGTCAACATGAAGCCTGCAACTATAAGGGACCTTCATCTAGTTCAGAAGGCTTCCGTACACCTCTTCAAACAGCTACTCTGTTCCCCAGAATTATTTATCTTAGATTTTCAAATTAAATTCAAGGTACAATCCTTATCTTGGGTACAGAATATCCAAGAAACTTCCTTAAGGCCCATAAGCAAAACCTATTGTTGACAAGTAAGTTCTCTGGACACAGACAGAACGTAGTCTAAATTGGTGACAGAATTTTCTTGAGCCACACCTTTAAACCTTTAGGATCTAAACCAGGAACTGTCACATGAAACCTTACTACCATCTGCTCTGGTGCACCAAACAAACCTACAGAAACAGTGCATTAGTTAAGAAAACTCCTACCAAGACAAGACGCTGCTTTACACACGTAATGACAGGAAAAAACACAAGCACAAGTTTTAAGAGTTATCAATCCTAAGACCAGTCTTATGTGGCCTATTACAGTATTATTATTTGCTTTGGTTTTTCTTCATATCTGCCAATTTTGCAACACACTTACAAATCACAGCTTTTTCACTTGCATTCCCATTCTTGGAGTACTGCTAAGATTCCCAGCATATATCAGACATTATGCTTTCTTCCGTGAATTTCAAATTAATCTTATTTTTAAAGCTTCAACTACCAGTTTCCCTCTTGGACAGAGGAATTTTCCCTTTCTGCTTCACATCTATTTGGAGATCAGAGACTTTGCTCATATACAGTAACTCCTAGGTGTTAATAAAGTACAATCACAGACTGACTTTCAGAGCTACTTAGCAACTGCAGTTCCTGGTATTGAACATATGCTCAGTGCTTGGAGACATTATTAAAAGTGCAAATTTACGTCTTTTACCAGTAATCTAGCTAGCTCAATTATTTTAGTGAGTAAAATCACAGACTACTCCAATATCATTATGTACATGTTTAATCCAGTCCTATGAAAATCAAACATGAAGAAAATGGATCTGATCCTGAAATTTTTAATCATTATTTTTACTAAAACTGCTTCTGTATCAGTTCAAATCAGATCTGTTTTTAACATTAAAATAAACGCAACTGTAGTTAACTTGATTCAGATTACGATCAAGATTTTCACTTCAGTGACAAATAATCTGTGATACAGATCTCCAACTATTTTTAATTCAAGTGAGCAAAAAATTGTAAACATTTTACATCCATTTTGTTTAGCCCATCATTTGCTGCTACAGTTTCAAAAATAAAAATGACACTCAGCAAGAAGAAGAATTAAACAAACTTACCTATTACTGTGATGTTTAGAATATTGCTAGTTTTCATACCACTGGAATGATTATTTTTAGCATCACATCTGTAACCTCCTTTGTCATTTTGTCCAATATTTTCATCCAAGAATGTAGCATATGTGTCATTAACTACTGTTTCCTTAATTTTATTTCCTTTGTAGAATGTGAATGTTATCGGTGGTGTTCCCATCACTGAACGACAGATTAACAGTAGAGACTTCCCTAACACCACCTCCGGTAAACCACTGACAACAGAAAGAGTTGGCTTGGAGACTGGAGCTAATAGGGGAATAAAAGAAAAAAATTTTGCTAAATACACTGCATAAAGCCAAAAGATACAATATTATTTTATAGAATACATATAAATACACAATATTTAGCTAGTTTGCACGCACACAGCCTACATTGGGAAGCTGTTCCTCATTGACAGAATGGAAGCAGGGGGTGACCTGAACAAAATAAAAACATAGATAACAGAACGTATGTGACTTAGAATAAAATCACATACAAGAACAATGTAAAGGAAAACAAAAAAAGGATCAGTGACACAGCTGTGGATCATCCAAACTCCAGAACTAGCTCTGACCCAAGGAGTAAGTCTGTAGAGCAAAAATATATGCAAGCACCATTTCATGTATTACCTGAGATGGATCCTGCAGCACCTAGTCAGGGATCTCTGTTTCTGCAGCATAGTGAGTCACAACCCAGTTAATCCCCCTTTACAGACCTGAGAACCAACTGTGCTTGTTCCATGAGACGAACGGAAACTAGTGTGATTGTAATTAGTGTGCTGGTGAGGGGGTTGTACTGATAGCAAAAAACTTGGCTTTTCTGGAGGAGAGCTATCCAGATGACCTCTGGCTTTCATGGCTTTCATGGCTTTCTGCCTGCAGGGTCAGGGGGAGGGATTCAAGGCAGACACTGACAGAGTTTCAGATCAAACTGGTGAGTGAAAGGTTTGCAGAACATTCCCAGCTCCTGCAAATGGTAATGAATGAGAGTTTATCTGGCACCCAGCAGAATCAAGGGAACAGAAGGCAGACACACTAACTCCCTTCTCCTAGGGCCTGCCCTGGCAGAGTCTGACTTGATTGAATCACAATAGGCCAAATCCTCTACAGCTAAAGATGACAGGCACATCTCACAGAAACTGATATTGCGAGAACTAATAGACACCTTGCTAGTTCATTAACTAGAGTCTGATTTTGTAAACAGATGTGCGTATTCATAAGCTTACAGGTTTGATTTTTTTCCCACCACCATTGGGTTCTAAGCCTCTGTATCAACTCACCGTACACATTTATCGTTACAGGTTTGCTCTCTTTGACTATTCCTTTTACTTCAGCTTTACAGATATAGGATCCAGTATCATTCACGTTAACTCTCATTGTTAAGTTCTTAGAATTTTTCAACCAGATGTCTGCATTTGAATTTTTCCGCAATATAGAGAAGTTAGCTTTCTGAAAACCATTAATGCTGCAACTCAAAGTTAATTCTTTATTTTCATCCAGCTTAATCACAGAAGCAGCCAATATTGGCTTGGGGAATAACTCTGCAAGACAAAAAGAGAATTAATTCATTCAAATTGAGCCTAAAAGAATATGACTACCTATCTCAAAGCATACAGAATAAAGGACATAGTGAATCAAGGAAAAAACCCAATCATGTTATTTTAAGATAATAATATTTTCAGAGGAAACAGAAACTTAGCGATCGCTTGAAAACACTTTTCATAGTCATTACTTGGAGCTATTCTTTCCGTTTGAAAGTATTGGCAGGCAAAAATCAGAAACCAAAATCTAAATCTAAATAGGCTTTAACTTCAGGAAAATTTACAGTTCGACGTGGAGGTTACACTTGGATGTTGAGTTCTACTGAATTTAAATTTAAATATTAATCCATTGAGTAAAATCTAAGATGAACAGAGGTGTTACCTGACACAACAATATTCAGTTTGGTGGTTTTAGATGCTCTCCCTTGCTCCACCTTACACTGGTATTCACCACTGTCCTCTAGAGTAGCTACTGCAGAGTATTTCAGAAGTTTCTCATCTCGTACACTGTTCAGTATTGTTTTGTTTTTCTGGAGTATGATTTCAATGTCACGCATCCGGGCTACCACAGTTGAACATTCAATCTGTATTCTATCTCCTTCTGTAATATTACTTGAGGGCTTGACATTCAGAGTAGGCTTTATAAATGGTTCTGCAAGACAATACATATAAACGCATGACCCAACTTCTTAATTATAGCAAGCAAAGAAATGTAAAAAGAAAAGCTTTTAAAAAAAAAAACTTACCCCTGACTGTAACAAGTGTTTTTTTGCTGTGTTCTGAGCTTTCAAATTCGAGTTTTACATTTCTCCTAGCAAAGCAATCAAATTGTAAAATATTATCTCCTTCTTCAACAGGAAATTCCACTACAGAAAAATTTCTCTGTGATTCAAATACAGATTTTTCTTTAGGTGTTGAATTCATCTTCATCTTCCGGAAAAAGAAATATAAAGGAGGAACTTCTTCTGGCAGCTCACAACGTAATTTCACGACTTCACCCTCTAAAACTTCTTTCTTCTCAGCAGTCAGGATTGGCTTGGTCATTCCTTAGAACAGAAAACAAGAAGAGAAACAGACCATTGCATAATCCTGAAATAAACGCTACTTCTGATGACTATGGTCATACCTCAAGAGGGTAATACAATCTTGATGCCATGTGTGAAGTATGAAACTTAAGTGTTTTGAAGGTAAGACCGCTTTCTCCTCCGTGTTTCCTATTGCCACTCAGAAATGAGCAAGCCAAGAAACTAAATGCCATACCAGCTTCTGTACCTAGAGATGCACACCTCTGAAGAAAAAGTACAGGCAGGCCCTGCACAACCCTGTAGTAATTTAATGCGGAACAAATTCTTTCCAAGGGGAAAAAAGTCACTTGCAGTCAACACATGGCTAGAAAGAGTATAGATGAAGGTGGTCCCTGTTCTCCTAGGAGATGAAAGAACAAGACTGATATAACATTGTCCACAAAAGTAGTCCATAGTTGATACTAGCTTTGGCAATGGCTGTCACAACGCTGGAATCTCTCTACATTATTTCCAGCTTTTCCAGTAATATACCTGCCCCCCATCATGTTCATGGTCTACAAGCACAAGCTTTCACAGGTAATACTTTCTCTAGTCTAGGGAACAGAAGCTCAGAGGGATGGTGGCACAGGAAGCACAGATTGACTTCCTGACTATCCCTGATATAGCCTTGGGACCATGATTTCATTTCTGTGCATTAACATGAGGATTTAGTACTAAACTCTCGTAAAGTACTGTCACATCTACAGATAAAAACCACTTTGCAAGATATCCTATTTAGTACCAAGTATTGTTACTTCCCCTGGAAGGTTGTTCTCTTTTTATATCTTAGAAACTGCTGTGTTTGAAGCAATACTCACCTGTTACCCAAACATGCAAGGAGTTACTAGATTTTGTCTTTCCGCCTGCTTCCACAGTACATTCATAGTCTCCTGTATCTGAAGATCTAGCCACAGGTATTTCATAGCGTGCATCTCTTTTGTCTGATACAGTCATGAACACAAGTTTGCCATCTTTAAAAAATGTAAAATTATGCTTCAGTTGGAAATCGGTGCTTTTGCTAATATCAGCATGGCAGGTAATTGACAGAGGAGCTCCATTCTTTACTTTGACAGATGGCTGAACCTTAATGTCAACTGTGTTGAAAGTAAAAACTTGATGGAAAAAGAAAAGAGAGTTATATTTATTTTCAATTAGTCCAACATAATTCTGTTATCTTAAGCTGTTACATTTTAATCACAAAAATTAATTCATTGTACCATAGCAGCCCATGTTATAACTTTGTGGTCAGATCTCACAGATGTTGACAGTGCTGGCAGCTTTACTTTCCACTGCACAGATATACTAGAGGCAACTACTGATTGTCACAGCACACACTGTCCATCTGCTCAGTCTTTGCCTTGGGGAACTGAAAGAATCATTGATCTGGCCATGCTCATGACCAAATCTACTATACTCCCTAGAAGATACAGAGGACATGGGAATAGGTTTGCAGCTACTTCTTGGTTTTGCTTATTTCTTATGGTTTGCTGTCTTCAACTATATTTGGCAAGAGATCTGAGAGGTGAACAAAATTTTGTATTTATACTTGTTTGAATAAGCTGAAAAATGACAGCAAAACCCTGCTCAGAGTTGTATTAAACCCCAAGCCAATTCACCCCCAATTAGCAGAAATCCCTGGAGTTATACCAGTATTTTTTATCTGAAAGTAAGCTTAGAGTTATGTCACTCAGCAAGTACCACTTGAAACATGTAACTGACAAGGTCGGGATAATCTTAAATCTCTAGTTTATGATAACTAGAGTGTAACAGGAGATATTTGGGTACAAATTCTGCAAGCACACATGTACATGCTTAACTTTACGCTGTTGGCAGTCCAGCAACCACACTCTCAAGAGTCCTTAACAATCATACCCTGATTCAAATAAAGAATCATATGCAGAAGCAATGCTTTCAATTAATTTAGATATGTTAGCCCCTGAAAAAATATACTGACTACAATATTCCTATTCTAAAAAGTATTAAAATTCATAAACACTTTAAGAAATAAAGTTTATAATAGCATGAATATATATATATATACAATGCTTCTGTGTTTGTAACCACAGCAATGATAAATAATTTGTAGCTTAAAATTTTATAATTATTAGAATCCTGGTATAATTAATATTTTATTCACACAGCTAGATGAACAAGTAGAGAGAAAGATTTATGACCTCGTTCACTTTCCCTTCCTTTAGAACTGACAGCTTTTGGGTATGCCTGTTTTGGCCAGGATATGTATTAGAAATTTGCAACTAGAACAAGAAAACTTTCCTGTATCTAAATAAGTCCCGTGCCATGTACCAGCTATTTATAAACTGTCCTTGCTAGAGAGAGTTTTGGGTGTAAAACCAATGCAAAAATTGCAGATTTCTTTGCATGTAAGTAAAGCACATTATTAGAAGCAAACATTTCTCGCTAGAGACTGAGGAAAGGAAGTCTGCAGAGTGTACGTGCTGGAAGTCAGCAAGATGATACGGTAAAAAGTAAACGTATTCCTTTCAGAACGCAAGTTCTCTGCTCTGGTCAGGCATGTTCTTTTCGTTTGCAAGAAAAAAAGAGCAAGAGTGAGTGCCCTTAACTTATTTTCTATAATTTTATCCTCCTTGCTTGTGGGTATGAAAGGGCTTTTTAAAGACCAAAACCAAAACACTAGTAATTACATTTTCTTTCCCATCTCTTCTCTTCTGTGCCTCAGTAAAGAAAGTTATTCTAGGAAAGATTTCACTAAAACATTTATTGAAGTACGAGCAGCACATGTCTCATTGTAACACTATACCAAGAAACACCACCAAGGAATAATTTTTTTTTTTTTTTTTTTTACATGGCCCGATTTTGTACTGAGCAAAACCAGACAAACTGTTACGGATGCACACCAACAACTGATGGATTAGTTAAATTACTTATTTTAAATTTGTGTGTGAAAAAAAAACTTAATTACCTACCTCTCTTCTGACTGTAAAGTTCTGAACCTGGAAAAAATAGAAAAGAAATGTGATTTTCAAAGCTTACAGATTGAGAAACAGTAACGGGAAACAGTAAATAGCGCCAAACAACCCCAAAACACATGTACCCACCCAGATATTTATTTACCAAACTTACACTGCAAGAAAATCACCAGAAGAGCAAGATACATCTCGTTCCTGAAGAACAAACACTTAATTCCAAAATAAAACAATATTCATCATCAGAGGTGATGCCTCCAGGTACCAAAACCAGGTTTTGGTTTTTTCTGCTGTTGTTTTATGGAAACAGATAAAATTTTTCCATTAAAATGCATAAGTTTTCCCAGGTCTTCAACAGAAACTGGCTAGATCAAGTAATCGTTCCCATTACTGGAAACAGCAAACAATGACAATCTATCTGCTGCTCACAGGCAGATTACTGTTCAGGAAGTGACTGGACTTTTCCTGAGGGCGCCACCAAATGCATTTGCTTTGTTTAATTTCTTAAGGTGTATTAAAAAAAACAAGAAGTTCCAATGACATTTATCCTGCAGTTCCTGTCAATATGGGTATTTTTAAGTCATGATTAACCATTTACGAACACAAATTACCTTTGCGATTTGACCTCAGCAGATCCTTGAGTATTTCCCTTCATCCTGACATGGAGGACTCTGCCAGAGAATAGATCTACATAATCATTAATTTTTCCCCTTTACCTTCATTTCTAGGTGTCTCATCCTTGCTGTGACAAAGAACAGCTTTATTATAGGGTGCACAATGAATTCAAATCATCCCAGAAATCATAGCTACTGTTGTCTTAGATGAGAATATTGACAGGCAGGCTTCTCATACTACCATCATATATCAAAAACACAGAACTGCACAAGATTTTATTTTTAGTTCAGACAAGGCAAAACATACAAAATCATAAAACTTAAACCCCACAAGAAAAGAACCAGTTGAAGTTTCGTATCTCAGCAGAAATCTGAAGCGGCACTGGCACAATCTGAAATAGAGACTCCTCTGGAGCTGGAGTTAAATCTACTAGTAGCTTGACAGTCTTTGAATTCAGGCATCCTTGAGAGATCATCTGACCTTTTCTGTGTTGTTTAATTTTTTGCAATGATAAAAGTAGTCTGACCATACGACAACCAACCTGAAATCAGGGATGATTAATCCTACATCCAAAATCCTGGAAGTAGAAATGGAGCAAATGCAGTCAGAGGAGGAGGAAATGTTCTAAAACATCCTAATTCAGCATTTTGCCCTTCATTTCCACTGGTGTAAATGCCTGTCTGAGATACAGTAAGGAACTGATCTGAATTATTCAACTTCCTTTAACAAAACAGACAGGTTTTTTCTGATTATGGACAAAAGCCTAAAGAAAGCCTGAACACAAGTAAATCAGGAGCCATCAGCTTTGATTTAGGTGGAATTATTCTGAAGAAAACTAGTTGTGAAGAAAAGTCAAATGTAATCATTACCCAAAACCTCACTACCATGACCAGTTTCTTGATACTTAGATGGGGAGGGGAGGGGAGAACAAGGAAAGCAAGAGGATTACAGGGATGCTGCCTTATCCCTCTCTCTCCTCTTCTACTTTACTTACTTTGGTACTATCATTGTTGTATAAACATGCATGTAATCTTAAATAATCTGACAATGCAGAAGCACCAGATTTAAGCACGAATTCAATTTTTCCAGAAAAAATTTACTCTGTAACTTTTGGGAATTCAATGGTCAGTACCTTTCAGTTGTTCAGGATACTCCTTTCCTCATTTGTCAGTATACTTTTAAGTCAGGGCTCAAGTGGAATGACTTAAGTCTAAAACTGACTCAGACTATAGGCTTGATAAAGTGAGTTGAAATCATGCCCTTCAAAAAGTGTTTTTCAAGCTGTGTCCCAGAACTCCCTAAGCAGTGATTTAGTTATTCACAAAAATCAAGCGCTCAAGTCTTAATCCCTTAGTTTCTTTTCTCTGTAGACAGGGTCAATGCTTTCCTTCACTTCCACCGACATTTTCCAGGCTTGTTAAAACACTGCTTAAAACAATACTAAATACATTCACAGAAGTCTATAAATGAGACATACAGTTCTCATAAGCTTCCCTGTTTGTAGGAAAACCCTTTTTTTTCTCCTGAGTTCAATGAAAACTGTTTTTTCCCCAATAAAACAATACTTTAGAACTGTAAGTGTACTTTAATGGTTGCATTACACACAGAAGCGTGGTATTTCACAAAAGGAAACAGGAGGGAAATGCTCATCTGTTTAACAATGTATCAGCAATATCAACAAGCACCTATCTAGCTGTTTTGCAGGGAGGCAGTAGAGAATGACACAATAGTCATAGCAATTAATAACTAAAAGTAAGCTGGTTAACTAGCAATAGCATTTGTTCTCCTTAATCCAGTCTGTTTGAAACACACCAACAACAAAAGCCTGATGGTTTGGCTGGTTGCCAACAATGGTCTCCAGAGCAGGTAAAGGAAAAGAGGAGGAGGAGACGTGGCAGGTGGAGAACAAAGGTAGATCAACTTTTGCCATTGGTAACAAAAAAAAGGAAGGAAGGAGATTTCTCCCTTCCCCATTTGCCCATGAAAGAATTCAACAGGACATACAAATCTCAGCAAAACCACACCAGTGTTTTCCACGGGGGACAAAGGCTCTCCTTAGTCATAGTGAGGGAAGGGGAAAGCGAGTGGGGGCCAGTATCTTTCAAAGTGAGCCAATGTTCAGAACCAGGCCAGTTTCAGACTGAGGTGAAAAGGCCACCTTTGAGGACAAACCAGGTCAAGAGTAAGGTTTAATGGTGCCAATGGTACCTGAGGCTGTTGTGAGATGTCACTCCCAAGTGAAGTACGTTCCGTAAGATCTCACAGGCTGATTAGTGTGTCATATTCTTGATTAGCCCTCAACGTTGCCCTGGAGAAGAAAATCTGGCTGGTATTGACCAAAACACAAGAAGTAAATTCAACTGCAGGAATTTAAGCCAAAATGTCATGAAACTTGGAAGAAAAGCATTTCAAATGCAAAAGAATGGCTTGAGACCATCTTCCATTGTTAAACTGGAAATCAGATTGACTTAAACAATTTAAAAGTACCTGTGCCAGCAATACAGCTGCATATTTTCCTAACAGCCATATTACTGTAATCTCTCAAGATACGTTTTTCTGAAGTACGTAAAATCAAAGTTATTCTAATATACATCATATAAAGAACTCTATTGTGTCCCTGTTATATTTGTGGGAAAAATAGGATTGCCCTCAAAAAATGCAACACACCTGAAGCAGACAGAATAATCTTTATAATCTGATGCAATGCCCTTTGAAACCTATGAGAATCATTACATTTAATCTACTGCCCAACAAATCGAACCCTTAAACATTAAAGCTGTACTCATCTGGGAATTCATGATCCCTGTTTCTACTGTCTGGATCCCCTTTTACTTGTTTACATTTCCTAAAAAACATCAGCTCTGTCACCCAAACAGAGCTTTGCCTAATTCAGAGGCAAAGCCTGTCTTCCTAACTAAGGGCAAAATGATGAATAAGCTTTTTTTTGCCTCTACAAATACAATGTTTTCAGCCAGTCCCTTATGACAGGAAAGGAAGCTAGGAGTTCACATTTCGGCTGTTTGTTTCCATTTGCTCTCCAGCTGGCTAGCATGACAGTAAAGAGCACACCACAGTGCCCACCTTTAGGACTAACATCTTTCTTCATCACAGAGCACATGCTGATTCCAGCGAATCTTCTGGGGCCCTAAACTTTGTATCCTGGTCTCAAATGCCCATTCCTGATAGGAGTTTCGCTTTCTTCAAAAAAGATTAAGTCTTTACATCTGTTGCCTTCAGGTTCTACCTCACTGATTTACTGACAAAACATTTCTCTTAACACAACATTCTGGGGTCATCGATTCTTGTCCCTGATTATGGAGGCTCCAAATAATTTCTTGTATAAATTCACTCACTTTAAAAATGGTTAACTGCTGTAGAGGTGTATCTACAAATGTTTGGGATTTCCTAAATTTTATTTAAAAATTTATAGAAATTCAGACATCCGTGTCCACCTATACCAAAGTCAACACAAGCTTTCCAGTAACTAAACCAAGAATAGAAAAGCAGCTCTTATTTCTAATCCCCCAACCCCTGATGCGTATAATCTTTTAATCATTTTGGTTCCTTACAACTGTGAACTAAATTTGCTTAATTATCACTTCCTGTTTCAGTATACTCATAGATAACAGAATTCTAATAAATGCTGCTATTTTCACAGGTGTAGACAAAACCTGGATGAACTGGAATGAACTGAGTTTTTTCTGCTTATATTTTCAGGGTATATTGTCTTCTCTTGAACGTGGAAGATCCACATAATTTGTCTTTATTTTAGAAGTGCCTCTTTACACCTCCCTAGAGAAGAATAAAACATTAATTTTATCCCTAGATTTGAATATTTACGAAGGGCATTAAAGAAATGAACATGGGGGTTTTTTCGGAAGTCTAGAAGTCCTACAGTTTACAGAAATTCTAGATTGCTGAAAGTTTGTGCGTCTCAGAATAAATTGCGTTTCACAATGGCACCATCTACTGGGAGATGCCCACTGCAGCAAAGCACGCTGCGGTTCCCTCACTTCTCTTTCACAATTAAACCCTATGATCACTGATATCCAACACCTCCTCCAAATGGCAATACAAAGTAGATCTGGAAAAGTAACTGAAGGAACCAGGAAGCTGATAATGAGAGAATATCACTGAGGCTTTTCCACTTCAATTTTTCTTTTGAATACAACACGAGCTAATCATTACTATTCAGCTTTATGCTTCCTTACTGATGGTGCAACATTGAAAAGAACACTAGGAATATGAAGTCTTGACTTGTATTTCATGCAGCACACACTTCCACATATCCTAGAAATTCCTTCTTTTGGAGGTGTGAAATCTGTTCATTGGTTTACATTATGAACGTGGTCTCTAATACCACTTCAAACTTTTATCTGTTCCAGTAGTGCACATAAGTGACTGATTCTACATCTTTGAGGACATTTTTAACCGCTGTCCTCTACCGGGTTAACAGGTTCCTCAGTTTAGAAACAGAGGTCACAGGCTGTGTTACTATCACACAGTGTGCTTATCTGGCAACATACCAGAATATGCACTTGTTTTGCTTAACATCCAGAATTTCTGGATGCAGCAGAAAAATAGCCTCAAGCTCTGAAATAATATTCATGGACAGTGCCAGAGAAAAGGTCAAAACCTTCTGGCTGGAGAGGGAATTAATTCTGGAAATATTTTTCTGTCTCTGTACATTCCCATTGGTTTTGTATTGCTTGATGACCCTCCAAGCATTATTCTACATCAGTTTCATAAGTAAAATTCAGTTGGTAGTCACTCAAAAAGCTGATCCAAGTTGACAGAAAATCTTTCAGCAGACTTTACACAAACCAAGAGGAAGAATTTATCTGCTTTCTGATCTGCAGCAGGTATCTACACACAGCCATAGCTGCTACCATATAACTTCTGGTTAGGATGCACGAAGGTATAGATATTCCTCAGAGTACACAAAGAGAAGTTTGAAAAGGGCTGAAAAACAGACCCAGTCCTGATAGGTGTATGGTTTTTTTAACACTTTTTTCATTCAGTCTGTTAAGTAGTCAGAGTTGTTTAAAAACTTAATTTTTACCAGAGGTTAGGAAGCAGAAAAAAGTTAAAATTACATCTATGAGTTTGTAAAGAAGGCCAGTAAGAGCATACTGTGTATTTTCCAACCCATACTATTCTTATAGCAATTCCTGAACCTATTTGCCGTGAATGTTTTTCAGACAGTGATGCCAGAATTTACCCCAAGACAAATGTATTAGTAACCCTAGTTTTCAGTGTCTCACCAAAATTTTTTCTTTCTTTTTTCTTTTTTGGGGGGTAGGGGGAGAAGATTCAGAGGGAAGACATATAATTCCAAAATACTCATCTCTGGTGGATTTGGGAGATGCTAGGTTAATTAAATTGGTTACCCAAAAGTTACTGCCGCCTGTTGACATGTCCCTTGCAATCTGCAGTTAATTTAAAACCATTTGCTACATGAACATCCTTATTCAGAACCTGAGGATCACTGCAAGAAATGTAATGATATCTTAAACATGCATATAGAAGAGATCACTTCCTCTTCTATTCTCACTTGTCCTCTAGAGAAACAGTTTTCTCACTATCAAATACTAAGTAGTTAAAATAAACAGCAGACTTTCCACCACAGCCATTTTGAGTAGGAGTGTAAAAATACAGTATTCCGTGATGATCTAGCTATATCGGTAAAACCTTTTTGCAGACAAAACAGAAGCGCTTAACTTAATTCATCACCAGACAAAACTGTCAGTATATGGTGATTTCTAGCAAACCTTCTGCAGACATCTACTATAGCAGATGCTCTTCCAGAACGGATGACCTCTCAGGACAAGAAACCGGGACTGGAAATAACTTTTAAAATTCTGCTGAAACATGCACATTTCCCTGGAAGCCTAAGATAAGACGGATACAGTGTGAAGCCTTCACAGCCTTACTACAGAATGCTATCTCACACGATTTCCATCCAAAGAATTGACCTTGTGAATGAATGCTGTTTGGCTTTTACTCTCTTCCACCTGCTTGCCTGAGGCAGAATGATGTCACAGCACCAAGTGATAAGCATCTCCCTTTCAGACTTCTTAGCTTACTTGTTTTGGCTGGATTATTTCTGTTCATTATTCTTTGTTAAAATTATTTAGCTCTTATGCATACAACCACATTGATTTCAGGTAGGAAATTTGTACATCTAATAAAAAGAAAACTCAAGCTGGCACAGTATCTTACTGATGCTACAAAACTCTGTGTATGTATGCCTAACAAATCAACATCATGTTAGTATGAAGTCAACAGCCAACTCTGCAAGAAAAACCACCAACATGGAAGTAAACTTCATTTACTACTATCCAGGACACTCTTCAAGGGACCAATAAGCTAGTTAGTATTCAAAGTTAAAGTCAGTATTCAAAAACTCACCGAAAGGTAACGCCAAAGGCTAATTTTGCCTTTTTTCCCTGTTTCACATTGACAATACAGCAAACTGGATGCCATATGGACCACATGAATGCCATTCTCCTTGCTGAAGGGCAAAATAAGACAGTAACATTTTGTCTCAGAGTAACACTACAGGATTTAATGAAGCTTATTCTCTTAATTTTGGGCCATTTCCAATCCATGTGGTAGAAAAATACTGCCTTAAAGCCTTTGATAAAGCTGCCATAAAGATACTATCCATCTTCAGATCTGTTGAATACTCATCGCAACTACATCCACATAACCCAGCAGAAATTAAAAGCATTATTCCAAGAGTACTGCTCGAGTATAATAATGCATCGTTGGCATACACAGCTCCATGAGTACACAGAGCCTGTTGGATTATGCTTTAACAGAACTCTAGTATCTCCAGCCCTTCCTTGCCCTATAGGACTGAATAATCAAGTAAATTTTTCGGGAAGCTTCTTTCATTCAACCCAGCTTAATCACTTACATTACAAGCTTCATCTGAAGTCTCATTTTCTAACCAATACATGTTATTACTCTGCTAGCGGCAAGCTAGCAATTGCATTCTGGCTTTTATACAGACCAGCAGTAAGCCTCAGCTACCAAATCCCATCATAACAGTTCAAAAATCTTTTTACAGAGGAAGTGTCTCTACCAGTGCTCTGCAAAGCAATTATAAAAGTTGGAAAGTAAATGGATGTTTGAGAAGATGAAACAGCCAGGCCAAAGTATTGGACAGTTAAATGAAACATAGTTCTTCCTCATAATCCTACATGTATAGTTGAGATGGATAGGACTAGTCAAAGAAAACATATTCCCTCCAATTTCAGACTCTAAACTCAAATTTCAAGGAAAACAAAACCAAAACAAACATTGAGGACACAGATGCACTGAACTATAGGACCTCCACCCAAGCCAGAGCAAGCGCAGGGCTGCCTGGCAGAGCTCAAACCAGCCAGGAAAGGCACAAAGAGCTCTCGGGGAGCTCTCCTCACGTCCCAGACACAAACTGCTGCTTTAGCCTGCGCTTTTCCCCCCTGGACACCCACATCATGCATCCTGAGGGAACCATCCCCTGGACACCTGCACCATGCATCCTGAGGGAACCATGGAGCTCTCCTCACGTCCAAACACTAACTACTGCTTTGAGCCAGCGCTTTTCCCCCCTGGACACCCACACCGCACATCCTGAGGGAACCGTGTAAACTCCTTGCATGCATGCACACTGAAAGCTTGGTGCCAACTGACCTTTAAAATAAATAAATACATATATATATATATGGACAAATTCACAGGTTTCAATAACTATTCGCCATTACCCACACACAAAATGAATCCACTTCTAAGGAAAAGTCAAGCATTCCGTTCCTAATGAGCCAGGGCAGCCAAGCCCCTCTGTGGCTTTACAGAGCGGGAGGGAGAGGCCGGCGGCCCAGCGGCTCACGCACTCTCCGCTGCCCGCCATCAGCTGCCCACCGCCCTCCCGCCCCGCGCCTCAGGGGGAGGCCGGGCCGCCCCTGCCCCTCACCGCCCGCCACCGGCGAGCGCGGCCCGCCGCGCGGCCTTGGCGCCACAGCCCCAACGGCTCCTCCCTCCTCCTGACAGGGCGGCCGGGCGGGCGGGCCGCTGTTCCTTCGCCACCTGCCTGCGAGCGCCCGAAGGATGTTTTTTGTGGTTTTCTGACAAAGAATAGGCTTCCCCAACAGGAAAGGGCACAAACGCTCCCAGTTCTTCTCCTGGCAGCTGGGTCTTTACACACGCTTCCTGCCAGCTGCACAAAAATACTCCACTCTGGTGGTTGTCAGCATTTGCGAGGGGAGGGTGGAGGTTATCTTAAAAGAAATTGAACAAAAAAAGAAAACAAAGAGGAAGTTACACGCAAGATTCTGAAACTTTGCAATGCTGCAACAGACCAGGCTTCGGGAGGTGTTTTGTATTGTGCAGAAGAGGACAGACTGCGGGGCCTTGTCTTGTTACCTTCAGAAACTGGAGACAAATAAGACAAGTATCACAATAACACTTCTAAGGCATTCTCTAGAAGTACTTACTTCCTCACATGCAACAGGGCCTACCTAGAGTTCTTCAGAAGGCATTGCCTGCATATAGCTAAAGATTATATATTTCCTTTGCCCAGGGGATGACAAGTAAAGAACATCTGCTTGCTGTAACTAATCATGTAGCTTTGGATCACTGACTAGCTCTTCACGTTTGTTTCTACAATGATGTTGAACTCAAGTTAGTGATGAGATTTGTGCCTTCTAGTACAAGATCTCACTTCCTCACAGCTTAATATTTGAAGTTTGACCAAAATATTTCCTTAACAAGCTGGCTAGCTATAAATATTTATTAGCATCTTTAAAATTCTATAGATTTGATACTTTTTTTTTTACTTTTTTTTGAAGTATATTGCTGTTAAAAAAAAACACCAGTACCATGTGCTCCCAACCATATGCATTATCTCTAGCACATGTGTGGATGTTTGATGTCAATCAGCAACCTCATTCCCTTATGAGAACAATGCTGGAAAAATTAATTATATATAGTGTTGTATACCACATGGCAACACGGTTCTACCACACAGCTCTCACATGGAAAACTGATTATGTCAGCTATGTCTTAGAACAACTCCATGTAACATTTATTTATATCCCAGACTGCTGTTCCTCACTCCCCAGCTTTTTCTTCTGTCCACTACTCACTCTGCCACAGGCTAAATTCAAGTTGAATATGACAAAAGTCTTTACATAAACATCAGTAAAGATCAACACTGTTTCCGTATTCAGGACTTCCTCAACCCCTAGAGGCACGCCTTGAAGATCTCATTAGTGTAACAGCACCAGCTGTCTTGCTCAGTATCAAGAACATGGTTTTTCTCACAATTCTGCTGTTTTCCTACCGTAAGCCAAGGACATCCTTAAATATTACAGATCTTTCTAAACAGGAACCATTGTTTCTTGTCTGAAAGCTTTCTTTTCTTCTCTTAGTTCAAATGTCCCAGCAGATTCAGAAAACTACTGCAAATAGCAAAGGTGGGTTCTCTTTTTTTGTTTTGGGGTTGTGCTGAAATTGACTGTTAACAAAAAAAAATGGGGAGGGATTGAAAAATGTCCAAGGCCTTAATGTAAATTTAAATCTTTCACCCCTGTTTGTGCAGTCAGGCAGTTTACAAATTTCTATAAAGGTAACTATCTCTGCTGACTTGTATGTACAGTCAAAACTGATTTGTTGTTAAAACATATTTCCCCCCCCCCCCCCAAAATTTTAAAATTTATCTTAGTCATGAGCAGTTTATTATAATTTTCTACTAAAATAGACTACAAGTTTTTATAACAAATTTATTTCTATAATATCATAAAAGCAAACTAATTTAATAGACTGTCAAGGCTCCTACTGCTACTATTCAAAAGTTCAATCTACTTACACAAGGTTAATTCTGCTGGTTTACATACAGCCACAAATAAAATACTGTTTTCAGTTTCAGGCTGACATGCTACCTCTCAACTAGCATATCAGGCTACTTTCTCCTAGAATTAACATCCCACGATATTTGTATTTATCTTTTACACTTCTATTATTTTCATTGCTGCTGTAGTTCAAAAGTGTTTTTGTTGGTTCACCTGGATACATCTGTTGGCTTTGTGTGTTTACATTCTCTTTTGCATAAATACATGCATTTTTCATCAAGTATTTGAAGCTGCATACTGATTTTGAAAAATACAAAGTTGTGTTGGCTGCTACCAGAGGTAGAAAAAAATATAATTCTCTATTTCAACAGAAATAAATATAGCTTGGTCCTCAACATATTTTGGGGAAAATCTGAGAGTTTCTTGAACGATGGGTGCAGCAAACTCACTCAGAAGTTTCTTCTTTTCAGAGATGATATCTAATCCCAGGCTCATACCTGTTCACGGGACTTTGAACATAGTGAGGAACCAGAACGTGACCCTCTCCTGCCACTCAGACTCCGGATCTCCACCTGTCAGATACACATTGTTTAAACACAATCAGAAGGTATCCACTTTAAATAGGCCAGACTTGACTCCCAGTTTGTTTAACTTGACTATCAACTCTGCCAATGATGTGGGTGAATACAAATGCAAAGCTGAGAATAACATCTCCAGTGGTGGGAAATACAGCAACAGTCTCAACTTCACCCTTCTAGGTATGTGTTGCTGTATACCTTCTCAGCACATTTTATTTTAGGGGCACATAGCCATGTCTGATGCAGACTATCTGCAGCAGCAGGAATCAGGGTTTCTTAGCAGCAGGTACTGTCTTGGGCTGCAGCATGGACCTGCCTTGATTGCGGAGCTGAACTTTACCGCAAACAGCTATTACTACCTTAGGAGTTATCAGTGCTATTCTGACCTAGCTCTCATTGAGCCCTCCACCCCTGATGCCCATTTCATTTGCTGATGCTGCCGCTTAACTCTGAGTCTTGCTTTGGAGCTTGTCCTGTACTCGGTGATGCAGTCTTTTCAGTTTTCTTTTTTACAGAGCCAGTTTCCAAACCCATGCTGAGCTCACCCACCGCTCAAGCAAAGAAAGGCCAGAATGTGACCCTGTCTTGTCTCTCAGAGAACGGCTCTCTTCCTATCACATACATATTCTTCAGAGGAAGGCAAAGCATCTCTCCCCCAGTGAAGATGCAGAAGAGGGAAGCAGCTGTGATTTTTCTATTTATCAATTCCTCTAGTGACTTTGGACCCTATAAATGCAGAGCTGAAAATAGTGTTCACAATAATACAAAATACAGCAACAGTTTCAACTTTACATTAGCAGGTATGCATGCGTGAAACAGTTTACCACTGTAGATAAACAGACAACACAAATTTCAGTGTTGTAACAGCATAAGGTATTTTTGCCAGAATTTTGTTCCTGCAATGTAATGTTCAAAATATAATTTTTTTAAAATAAAAAAATAATTTTAATTTTTAAAACCAATGCAAAAAGATAGAAGTCCAGGCAGCCTAGATAATAGGAGACATTGAAGTGACCATGAAGGATGACTGTGAAAGATTCACTGTTGCAAGAGACCCTTGGTCCACCCTGGCTCCACCCTAAGAAGAATCTAGTTTCATTTTTCCGTCTGGTCCTGTGAATGAGAGAATCTACAGGCACCAGCAAGCTCCCTTCCTGCTGCTGCAGCAGTGTGCACTTAGGACTCTCCTGAGTAGCTATGTTAATCACAGTTAATCCAAAAGCTGAAAGAAAATCAAAGTCTTGTTTTTAATTTACAGACAATACTTACTATATGAAACAACAGTTCATGGCATAAACACCTGTTGTTTGTTTTGTTTTTTTCCAGAAGAGAGAAGCCATTCTCAGCCCTTGATCATTTCTCTTGGGCTAATCCTGCTACTATGCGTAATAGGATTTGCTCTGGCAATTCCATTTTTCATAATTCCTTCATATAAAGCAAGTGAGTTCCTTGAATGTCTGTTTCATTTCCCAGAGATGCTAATTTATGTTGTCAATACATTTTACTGTGTAAATGTCACATTACGAGTTGAGTTATGCTCTTAGTATCTTAGGATGTTGTCAAGTCTCCTCTTAACCAGCACAGGTAACTTAAGACATAGCTCAGAGGTTTTGCCTTGTCAATGTTTTAGAAGGCAGGTCTGGGATGGGGTAAGCAGAGCAACATCTTATTTAATAGACATAGATGTTGGGAAGAATTGAACCTCTTTGTTCTTAGTAAAGACAGAAAATTCTATGAAAAATGCCTTTGGTTAAGGAGTAATTTTTATCATGAAAATAACATTATGTGAGATCTCCAAGTATTCAAAAAATATCATGGAGCTGTTTATTTCCCTCTAAGAAAACCTGATATATGTATATAGGCATGTGTTTGGTTTTCTTTTATAATTTGCAGAAAAATTTAAGTCTACTATGTCCTCAACTGGCTTTACTTCAACAACAAATGCAGAAGAGTCTGAAGACTACGTCATATATGCAGAGATTGGTGAGTTCACCTTACTTCCTGCACAGTCACAAAGCTTACTTGTGGGAGTTGGGCTGAAGAATGCTATTATACTATTTGTAGATAGTATGGGCAAATGTCTTCAGGTACTGCAAAAGCAGCAAAGAGGACATTACTGCCACACAGTACATGAGCTAGTACTCCTACTGACCATTAGCTGAAATGCTTCAGGATCCATATTTGGCATTACTTGTCAGCCATGCATCCAAAACCGCAACTGGTTAAATGAACTGAAGTTCTGTACAAAAATCTACTGTAAACACAAGTAAAATGAAGAACTGCATTTGGCAACTCACGGTGAGACTTAAATAGCCATTACGGAGGAAGAGAAAACTAAAAGACCATTAGTAGACCAGAGGTGCAATGTCCATTTAATAAGAGACAGAAGTAGGCTATAACCAAGTTGTAGCAAAATAAAATTTACATACCCCTCCATTCTGTTCAAAATTGTTCTGTACACAGTAGTTCTCTATTCCATGTTTCTTAACTTTGACAAGACTTAAAGTCAGTTCAAACTGAAATTATGAAGTAATGCTAAACAACAAAGCAACTGACCAATGTTAAGACATTACACTGCTTCAGTTGCAGAAAATACACAATAATTAAGACATGACACGAAAGCCATGATGCTGTTAATTTGTAGTTTTCTGTGTTTGCCTAATACGTGAATGTCAGTATTTTCCAGGGAAAAAGAAACCCCCAAAACAAACCAATAGCAAAGGTATTACATTTCCCATTTCTAAATAGCAAGAAGGGAACAATACTCTCCAAACAAATCCGCCTTCCTGTTCACGTACTAGACCGGCAGAATTCTAGCTGCTCTGCTGTTAGCTCAGTGCTCTGTCCAGCTGCTCATGGCAGATATCAACCAGCATTCTAGCATGCACGGACAGTGACAACAGCTCTGATAAGGCCCACAAATGCTACAAAAAGCAGGGTAGGTTTATATTCAATACAGAATCTCACTGCCTTGTTTCAAGATCATTAAAAAAAAATAAATCTGGTCAGTCTGTTGTAATGAGTTAACGTCTGTACACCATCTTTAATCCAGAGCCTGTTAAAACAGAAGAATACATCAATTTTTCTGCTATTAGAAGAGAAGATGGAAAAGGTAAAAATCTCACACTATAAATGTTGGAACATCTGATGCACCCAAGTATGTTTTGGGGGCATTTTGCTGAGGGGAGGCCAGTTATATACTGAAATTACTTGCTTACTATGAAGAAGTTAAAGTAACTTTGAGATGCTTCCAAGGGGGGGAAAAAAGAAAACAAAACCCCCAAATAAAAAAACCATCACCACCCTATGACCCCAAAATTCAACAGTCTCATTATGAAACCATGCAGAAGATGTTATTAGTGACCAAGTTGTTGATGGAATATTAATTCTTCTGTTGTGTATCTGTACCAAAACCAACAATTATGAACTATGTTTTTCTGGCTTTTAGCAGAAGAGAGGGCATGTGCTACAATCTATTCAAAGGCCATTTTCAGAGACTGAGTACAAGGTAAGATCTCTTTTGTGATTAACTTAATCACATATTTAAGAATCTTTCAGTCCTTGGGTGTGATAAGTACCACTAAGTATGCACAGAAAGAGATGATGTATAGATACTAGCTTCCTGGCCTACCTAATTACTTCGTAGACAGACAATATAGCTCCTTCTCTACTAGCAAGCAGAAAGCCCAAGTCATAATATCCAAAGACTTCAACTTAAAAGAAAAAGAAGAACAGATAAAAATTGGAATTAAGACAGACCCAAATAGCAATCCCATTTGACAAACAACAGCTTATTGAACAAACAGCACCATAAAAACCCAAAACGAAATACAACAATGCAATCGCTGTCGGGTAAGATCCTGCTGGACACAATATACGGTCTGGCATTAAATGCATCTGATGACTAAACAGAAAGGAATAAATTATGTAAAGCTTTCACCCAGACACAAGTTCCTGTATATTTAACTAGTTTCCTGAAGTAGAAACTGGGTTGTATGCAAACATAAGATAATCAAAAGGCTTTAGTCAAGTATGAAAAGAAAAATAAATATATATATACACATATACACATCCCAACTGTGTTGTCTTCTTAGGCACATGCTAGAGGATCCGTATTTGGTCTCTGTACCTGCTGTTACGTAGCAGCAAGGATGGCAATTTCACAGTTCAACATTACTTTAGCTCTCAAGAGTATGGATAGGATGCTAAAATTATTTTTTGGGACAGTTAACTCCAAAACAAACTCTACAATCTGCTATATGCCATTTCTTAGATGTTTCTGGGTTGTTTTAATGTCATTCCATAACTAGCTTACACAGAATTCCATGAGTTCAGTAAGTCACACAGCCACACTATACTAACCTTGAGTTATATCTAGCATAATTACTCTATGCAGCAATTAATATTATGTTACAAGTAACCTGTTTAAAGTTAAAGCACCACCACATTAATAGAAGAAACTTAAGGCAAGTTCTTGTGTTTCATGACATTGATGACTACCAGTGGCCACATGCCTCATTGTATACACTTTAAAGCATTTTAATATAGTGACTCAACAAGCTGTACAGACAGTAAATCTACAGAACAGAATCACTGAATTTCTTACCTATGCAAACTCTTGTATCTGATTTTGACATTTAGGTGTTGGATAAATATGATCACACGTTAGTCTTTTTCTACCATTCTCGATGTACAGACATCTTTTGTCCATAAAAATGCTTGTCAAAACCTGTTCAATTTATTTCTTCTATTTCCTCTGTTACTCTTGATAATGTATTTTTGTTTAAGTTTTAAAACTTTTTATGTTTATAAAGAGCAAGATTAAATAGCTTAAATGTTAAAGAACAGAGGCCACACAATTGAAATACATTCCTACAAATAGACAGTATGTTATTAAAATCTTTTAAGATTTGGAAATCTTTTATATAAAATACCATTTTCCAGCAGAGCCCATAGTTGTGTCAGCAATACACAGATGAATTTTTGGGCTAGGATGGAGTATTTTCAATAAGATAGTAAAACCGAGGACATGAAAGTGAGTATGTCCCTGCTAACAAGGGACAAGTTTGTCTCTTCCCTCTTTTCAAGGTAACCTGGAAGATCTAGATGGTCTAGACGAACAGAAAACAAATGTACCAAGTTTTAGCAAAACCATTTGCAGAGAAACTACCGAGTCCATGACACCATAGAAGACAGTTCAGGCACAGATGTTTAAGAAATTCCTTTTACTCAGTGAATTTAAGTTTACAAATTTTTGGCTGCTGTTACATACTTAGTTAAAAAGTCCTTCAGCCTGGAAATGTGCATCATTTCCTTCATGGTGGTGTCTCTGCTTCTCAGCTGGACTACTCCATTCTCTAAAGTGGCATCAGTTATCAAGATCATGAAGAGAACACTCATCTCATCATACCTGCAAAGAAGAGAGCGCACCTGTTACTGCTTTTGGTGTACAAAAAATGCAGCTAAGTTATGTATAAGTGATCACAAGCTATAAAAACTTACTTTTGCTACACTGCACTAAGTCCAGTGTGAAGACACCAGTTTTCTTGTGCCTTTCCTTGCCTACCTGATTACATGTCTTTGTATGTTCTAAAGTAACTAAACAATTTAAAGAATGTTATTTAGTGACCTAATACAAGAGTATTTTTGTAGAAGCAGAATACATCTTTCTTCTGTTATTTAATAGCCAGACTTACTTTGAAGACTACTGCACATGAACAAAGAGTCGTATTTATTTTCTTTCGGGGAAAAAATATTCATCAATATGCTCAAGATCCATTGATTTGAGCAGTGATATGTTCAAAATTCACTCCTGATCAATAAATCACATATGAAGCCCTCAAACGGAATAGCAGATTTTTATTTCCACAAGTAATTCCATCACAAACGACAATGTTAACAGTTTCAGACCTGAAAGAACTTCAAGGCTAGACACAGGGTGCTATCTGAAATTGTACTTTAGAATGAAACACAGAACCAGTCCAGATGCAGAAAATGGGGGTGAGGGCAGGAAACAGTTCTATGAGCTTATGACTCATCTCAAGAAATCTATTTTCATTTTCAATAGGAGAGTCTCAAAAGGGCATTTCACAGTTCCAGGGAAGTAACAATAACATGTGAAAGGCTTACACTTCACTTAACTTATAAAATGATCTAACATTGCTCTTTGTAATAAAACTAATTGAATCCAAGTTTATAGTCTGGGATGCATGCCTTCAGTCATGTGGTTACTGCCCTCAGTGACTTCTTACTGACAACAGGCATATTTTCGCTAGTCCACAAAGGTCATTTTTCACCTTCACAGTTTAATTTACAAAAGACTGTTTCTCCTTACTTTGTATAAAGCTGTTCCAGAGATACCTGCACGGTTTCAAGGTAACCCGGCCATACAGAAATTCTATTTTCTGACAGTTCATTGAACAATCCTTGACAAACCTGTGTTTATTTTTAAAAATGAAAGTTAAAAGACAGTTTTTGAGGGTTTGAAATACTGTACAAAGAAGCCACTACAACTTTAGCATTTGCAGTGTTAGCATTCCTAGCTGGTGTTAATTTTCTGGCTGAAATAATCGCAAAGTAGTAAGCAGCCTGGCAATTAAGTCTCCATCTCTATGTAAAAACATGCCAGTGTGTTTCCTCCCTTCTGTGGGGACTGGCTTAATGACTGACTTAAATAAAAACTTTAAAAATCCTTCTGAGGACGTGACCCATGCATTAAGATAATTCTGAAAGATTAAGAAGCAGATAGGAATTGTGTTACATATTTTCCTTAATTTTGCATGGAACAAGTATCAACTCCACTAACAGCACTGAAAGCAGCGTGTTAACACAAGGAAGACATCTACTGCTTGCTGTCTGCATGTACTCCTTCGACTACGACTTACAAGCTGCACAGCAGAAGCACCGTAAAATCTGTACAACTCATCTACAACCATGAGTCTCCAAGAATCAAAACAGCAGCATGATTTTTCCCGACATAAACAGCGTCCGAGTTGTAACAGACAGTTACATGGAGAGTCAATGCTCAAAATTAAAATACTTTCTTACAACGTACCTGCCTCAGCTCTGTTGTTGGACCTTTTCCTACGTCCAAGGCCACTTTAAGAGGTGCTAAACAAGGATGAAGCTTAAGTACCTAATGATTTTACAAAAAGCAATAGATTACTAAATGTATTTAGTGTGAAATTCTAAACAGAACTAGGAAATACTGATTTTTTTTCACTGAAATTAAGGTTCTAGACATGCAAAAATTTTCTTATGGTACAAAACCTTAAATTAGAAGCAAGCTGTATTTAATATAACTAGTACATGTGCCAGATAGGTTAGTGCGGCAGAAATCACTCTGTTTTGGCTGAGCCCCAGAGAAGAGATGACTTTTTTTTTAGCAGAGCTCCATCCTTTTTAATGGAGCCAGAGTGATCAGAGACAGCCCAGCAGACAGTTACCATCCAGTCTAGTGCCTGTTCTTAAAGGCCAAACAGCTGTTTGATTAACAAGTGCTTCTGAAAGCTGGCACTCTGAAAACCAGGGTAGAAGTGGGAATAACAATGGTCCACAGGGAAAAGCCCCACTACCACCTGCAAACCACTTTTCCTACTCTACTCAGCCACCTTCAAATGCTGCTGGAAGAGAAACACTCCTCTTTCCCAGCACAAGAGCTACATTCCAATTCCTCTTAACTCCATCCACTTGCATGGTAAGAGCCTACCCACTCGTCAGAGAAAAAGAAGGTAAAGCAGAAAAGGTGACCTCAGAATGAGAGAAAAATTGCTTATGTGAGTGAAAAGGACCGCAGAGGCAGTCCTTGCGGCCAGCCTATCGCTACCAGTAAGAAGCCTTCTGTCTGCCCCGGCTGGGGAAGGGAACAGAGCATGGTGATGTGGAAAAGAGAGATACTGCCACGCTCGAATTCACCACATTGCCTGTGGGTTTGTGTACTTACGACTTTCCTTACACCTTCTACAGAAATTTACCTTTCTCTGTGAATTTTTCTTTTTTGTTAGTGGATTCTCAGCTAGCTGTAGAGAATCAAAGAGATATGCTAATACTCCTCGGTCCAGGTTGCCACTCACAGACAGAACGTGAGGAATAACATTCTTCCTTCCATCTCGGCCCTGAAGAGAAAAAAACCCACACAGGGATACCTCAAAGACTGTCCCAAAAAGCCATTTGTTTACTTTAAATGTATGGGGCAGCACTGCCCTCAAACACCCTTACTACACTTCAAATAAAATCAGACACATTTAAAAAAGTTACCAGCAATCTTAGAAGTGTAACAGTAACTAGGCAAGACTGTAACCCCGGGGAAATCAGAAGATCAGAGCAGGAAGGGATTATTTTCTTGTCCTGCCTCACAGACCATAAATTTCATTCTATAGCAAATACTTTAAATACTTTAAATTCTGCATTTTCTTTTGGAGATTTGTAGATTACTTCCTAGAGACCACAAGGATCTGCCCCCACAGTCATGTAGGTAACATTACAGTCTTCTGCCTTCTGTATAGGAACAAACTGCAAAACCAGGACAGCAGACAGGCCTGCCATGAGGAGAAGGTTGCAATTTACTGCTAAAATACCAAGTTACCCTTGTTTTATCTGTTCAGCCTGACTTTTCAAACACTGTCACACGTTATAAGTTTGTCCTCTACGATATATCCAGCAGAAAAGTTTCCCTCTGGTCCATTCGCCCTTCTGAGCATGGTAACTTCTATAAAGCCTTTTGCAGCGTTTATAATGCATTAATCCATGTATACATCTATATATCTGGAATTGGACAAGCTACAGAAAGAACATCTACAGGTTCTTGTTGATGCAAAGTTCACACTGCGTTTGTCTGACATCTACTCACACATACAGATAAAGGCTATGCAGCTGTCCTGTCAATATAGCTCATTTCTAACTTCAAAGAATGAACTCCTTGCCAAAAAAACCCCAAAACTCTATTTTACCTGCTTCTGAAAATGAAGGTCTGACTGAGAGTAGCAATTGTACTGCTTTTACAACAAAAGAATAAAAAGTCGCACGCTAAGCAACTGGACCAGCAAAGAAACCATTTCTCTCACACGTTATCATCTTCATCAGAAAAAGTTTTTAATACAGTAAAGCTTACAAGTAATTTTGAACTATCCCCTGGATACATCTGTAACAGTTCAGTATCACCAAGGTTCGTCAACGTTTCTATTGTTTCTGTCCCCCAAGGAAAGCTGTAGTGTAAATGAAATCCTTTCCTTCCTTCTTCATCCTGAAAGTCGGTGCTGCTGAAGTTAGATGGGCCTACTGCAAACTGAAAATAAAAGAGGTGATCACTACTGTGCATACTGTATTGAACAAAATAAAGTCTGTAACGCAAGCTGAAGTCTGTGATTTTCAGTAAAAGATTTTTATGAATTACAGTCCCAATCTCTTTGTTGTTTTACAGCATTTTGATCTCAAATCACTTACAGACACAAAGCATTTGCCTTTCTGCAAGTCATGTTATAAAATACTTAGGTTCACCATAAACTTTGTTAGCTTTTTGGTTTCTCACAAGAAATGCCTGTATTTCAGTGACAAGAACAGGCCAGCAATGCAACGCTGTAAAACCAGTTGGGGTGTCTGCTCCCCCACTCTGATATAAGGGAGCAGGCTGAGATTTCCCAGGGGAATGCTGCTGTTACCTTTCTCCACCATTGCAGCCTCTGGCGTAACCAGTAATCGAGCCACTGTCCTGCAGTTCTGGGAGAACTAAACCATGCAAGCAAAGACGCGGTCCTTTCGCCTATTCTTTAAACAATAGCAAGGGCAGCAAGTTAACTCCTTCAAAAATAACAGAGAAAAGGCAAGAGACTGTATTCAAAAATAATCCAAAAGAAAAACAAATGCAAACAGTTGGTTTAAGTAAGGAAAGGGGATTAATCGCTTAATTACTCTACCTGGTAAGGTTTTCGCTGTGTTGTTCGCTTTCTGGAAGGGAGTGGAAGCATACTCCAACCTGAGCAAGGCCACAAGGCAGCCTCTTGTTCACCAGTTCTAAGCAGCTCACATATTGTGCCAAAGCACCTGTCAAAAGGCAAAGGGCTCATTTTAGCAGCCACAGGAAAATTTTAGTTGGTTTTTTTGTTTTTGGGGTTTTTTTTGGGTTGGTTTTTTTTTAATTCTACCAAACGCAACCCAGGCAACACACACGGGCCGGCCGTACGACCAGCCCGCGGCCCGGGATTCAGCCCGATGCCCGCCGCACCCGCTCAGGACCACGCTCCCGTAATTCCCGCAGGCGCGGCGGCACGTACCGGGCAGCAGGCTCTCGCGGAGCGTCCACGCCGCCCCCAGCGCCGCGCCGCCCGGCCGCCGGTCCCCGAGCGCCTCCGGCCGCAGCAGGCGCAGCCCCTGCCCGGCGGGCGGGCCCTGGAGCGGGGCGTCGGCCGCGAACACCTGCTCCCGGAAGGCCAGCGCCGAGTCCCACCACTGGGCCGCCAGGTTGGCCCGCAGCGCCGCGCCCAGCGGCCCGAAGCCCGGGTGACAGCCGCTGAGGTAGGCGCGCCAGGGCTGCGGCTCGGCGCCGCCCCGCAGGAAGTGCCGCCGCCAGCACACCTCCAGCAGCTCCGCCCCGCTCGCCGCCTCACGGCCGCCTGCCGCCGCGTAGCGTCGCGCCGGGACGCCGGGCCCCAGCCCCTCGGCCGGCCGCAGGGGAACGCGGCCGCACCAGCGGCACCCTTGGCGGCAGCCCAGCGCCATCTTCCCCGCCTCCCGCATGGCGGGGGCGGCCACTGCGCGTGCGCCGCGGCCCGCGCGCAGGAGGCGGAGCTGGCGCTCGGCCCGGCAGCCGCGAGCGGGAAGCGCAGCTGCCGCGCGTGCGCGCTGGGCCGCCACCCCCCGCCCGTTCCCTCAGCGGCGGCGGGGAAGATGGCGCCGGGCCGCCGCGGGTGGCAGCGCCGGGCCTCCCTCTCGGGCGCGGCGGCCCCCGGCATAGCGGAGGGGGGGGCAGATCACAGCCGCACAGCGGCGTTCCAGGGGGGAGCCCCCCCCCCCCCGAGCGGGCCTGAGGCAAGACCGCGCCCAGCGGGGAGCGGGGGGGCGGCGCGGTGCTGCCTCCGCCCCCGCCGCGGGCGGCACCGGGCTGTGGAAATTTCCATCGGTGCCTCACCGCGGCTCCGGACCAGCGGCGGCCGGCGGGGCTGTGGTGCCATCAGGCTGCCGTAATGGTGTGCGGGGGGCCGGGGCTCTGCGGCGGTTACCGTGAGCAGCTGTCCCGCAGCACCCCCGGTACCCTCGGAGCGGCCCGGTACAGCTCCTTCGCCCAGGTTTGTACGCGCCGCCAAGCAAGGCCCTTCCCCTCAGGGAACACTTCCCGGCATCGGGGCCACTCAGAAACAGCAAGGAAAAAAGTCCCGAGGCACGGTCCTGTTTATCCGAGTTGTGCCTTACAGGTTACATCAAAATAATCTCAGAAATAACACTGCAGTAACCATGTCACGTGTCTAAAAGCAAGACTGACTTAACTCCAGGTTTAAAAATTACTTCAGCTTCTAAAGGTAGCCCATTTGGCCACTTCATTACACTGAAGTCCACCAAGAATCTAAACCTTGAAAAACCTGAAGAGTCACTCCCCACTATTTCCTGGTGAAGTTTCGAACGCGCATTTCCAACCGGTAGGATTTGCAAACACCTGCCTGGGTTTCACTTTCACAAACCTGGCTGGTGCCACCCCCCCTCTCAAGGGAAAAAGCCGCCTCTGCATCACCGTTGAAAGACCCCAGTCAGTCCATTTTAATTCACAAGCTAAAAAAAGTGTTCTACTTTTTTTTTATACTAAACACCCCTTTAAAACAAACTTAAAAGGGAAACCAGCTTTCCATGCATTGTTTCAGGCAACCGACCTGGAAAGCTGGCAATCAATGCATCGTATTTCAAAAGATATGCAACTATTTACTTCCTTGTTTTCAACACTGATAGCACTGGGCAAGGGGAATGTTGCAAAACCAGCAGGAACGACTTTCCACAGTGCCAACTAGTTTTATACTCAACCTTCAGTTTCAGGACTCCAGCTGAAGTTCTGACAAAAAGTGATCATGAAGCCAGCCGCCAGAATTCCACAGAAAAAGCAGAAGTGTATGGTCGAGGCACATGAAGCTGCCGTTAAGACCATCACAGGCTGAACCTCAGAGGTAAACAATCACCAAGCGCAAAGCTCGGACTACCAAAAAGATCTAAAGCATCAAAGAACAAACTTGGGTTCAAAACAACTTAGAATCTTAGCCTTGATTCTTCCAGACTCAACCTTGAATACATCAAGCTGTAGTTCGAGCATTGTTAAACTTGCAACTAATTGTTACCAATAAACAACTGAAAGGAAGGAACTGGAAGTCAGCATTAACTGGAATTTTAGGATACCATGCTCGAAAGCAGCCAAGTACTTTAACCCCAGGATCAAACATTAGTCCAGCTATGCATCTCATCAAAATGCTGTTGCTCTGCCCAGCACAGGCTGCGCTTTGAGACTAGTCATTTGCATGTACTTTCAGTAAAAAAAAAAAAAGCCGTGAAGTATGTGGATGGGTCAACAGCCCATTTCCCTCCCCCCACTTCCATAAAGAAATCACTGCTCAATACCAGTTTTAGTATAATTTGAAGTTTTAATACTAAGATCTTCCCATTTCTCTGAAGCTCATAGTAAGCCTGCATGCTAACTCACAAGGCCTGACAGCTGTAGATACATTACACTCAAGCCTAGTCTGCACATATGCTCCTGTGAAGGCGACAGTTACGGTGCTGCAAAAAGCTTCCTACGCTTGTAGCAGCTCATCAGCAACACCACTGCAGTTTTGGTTCACAAGACTTGTAGCCATACCATTACTCCAGTGGGTATTCTCCAAAAACTGGCCCTACACTAGTGAGACAAGGAAGAGCACTGTTTCCAACAGTTACTTAGAAGCCAGCTTTAGTTTTCTTCCCCATCAAAGCAGAGCCTGCCATGCTAAGCAATCTAGCCCAATCAAGGCAAGGCTGGTTTTTGTATAAGCTTAAATGTTTAATCAGACACAGTTGAGAAACCTTTCTAGAATTTAATATAAAAACATTTGACATTCCATTAATGTAAAGTTGTGCACATGTTGAGAAAATTGCCATCTGAAAGAAAATTCGGTCTTCAAATATCTTTATTGGAAGGCCATGCACTGCCTCCTGTTAACTGTATTTCAAATCACTGTACATTTACTTTGAAAACACTGTCTGCATTTTCTAGTACAAAAAACTAAAAATTGTTTCAGGAATGTAGAGAAATATTCAACTTAAATAGCGAAAAAGTGCACCATAATTACTGCTGCACTGCAGTCATTTCTGCATTTCCCATTTCTTAAATAACTATCCTGTTTTGATAACACACAATATAAAGAGCAATTATGAAAAACTGAGACATTTAAATACACTAAGTTATTGAGAATAACTTGTCGGCATTGGGTAACCTATCATAGGAGCAGCACCAGTGGCAGGATATGCATACTGCTGTTGGTTCATGCCATTGTGCATATTTGCAATGTTACTTCCATACTGCTGATCATAGCCATTCTGGTAAGCTCCGGCAGGGTTACCAGCCCTGAAGCCAGCTTGCATGCCTGCAGCTGCAAAGCCGTTTCCAAAAGGAGTTCCATTACTGAAACTTTGGGCACTGTAGGCCCCGTTTTGAGTTTTTGCTCCAAAGTCTCTCTTTCCTAGTGCACCATAGTTTCTCTCAAAGTTCTCCCTCTCTCTAAAACTACTAAATCCACCCCTTTTGCCCGCAGAATATCTGTCACGTCGATCACCTCGGGAACGACCTATTAAAAAAGACAAGACATAGTTATATACATCATAAAAGGCTGCATTTTATATATTGCCAAGTGAGTTCAGCTAGTAAAAAGATCCAAACAGCTTTCTGTCCCAACAAGGCAAACCTGCTACTACTAATCCTTTCCAGTTGCTAACTGGACTCTTGTCAGGTGAAGACTTTTAATAGGGAATTCTGCCTGACCTATGAGGAGAGTCACACACTCTCCCCTCCAAGACAAGTGGTGGCATAAAGGCAAAAAGCCATTTTCACCTTGCCAGCAGGATGCTTACATCCCTCTTCCCTAGCCACAAAACTGAGCCCTGAAGTGTTTTACTGTGAGGCAAACAGAAGTGCACCTTTGGCCAGCACTAGCCAAAAGCATGCCACAGCACCAGCGGGGAGCATTCTGGTGAGGGGGTGTTGGGTTTTGCTACTGGTGTTAATAAATACCTTCTCAGGTCCCCAAAACTGGTACTTAAACCACCTTCCACTTCCATTTTGGAGAGATGCTGGAGGTGGAATCTGAGTTTCCATTTTGCTCCAAAAGGTATGCACTGTGGTTGAGAACAGTACTTACCTGAACCTCTGTCTTCAATCAACTGAAGCAATTTGGGGTTGATGGCTTGATTAGCCTCCCGAAGCACAGAGATGAGGTCATTTACTTGCTTAATATTGTTAGGAGTAAAGAATGTGTATGCTGTGCCTGTTTTGGTACTGCGGGCAGTTCGTCCAATTCGGTGGATATAGTCCTCTGAGGAGTTAGGGTAGTCATAATTGATGACAAATTTCACATCTTCCACATCTGTAAAGTGTTGCAGTGTGGCAAAAAGCAAGGTACAAAGTTTTGCACACCACAACAGCCAAATCGAAGATAAACATTAGACAATAGTACTTTAAAAGGAAATAATGGCTGCAAAGAACAGTGTTAGAGTCATCCATTTCTGCATGAGTATTGTGGAAGAGAAAGTTATGCACACTCCGTCTGTTCCCGTCTCATCACCCACCCTGTGATCCAAAACCTTACCATAAAGGAGTATGCATTTGCTTGTCATTCCCAACTCAAGAGTCCCCTTTACAAATCATCAAGTGACATCTGAATGCTTCTTGCAGTAGGGCCACTAAAGCTCACAGCAGCCTCTTCATGTGCTCATTTGAGGACCTTAGAGTAAAAACATACAAGGTCCTTCACATACACACTCATTAGAAGCTCAAAAAAAAGGGGCCACACTGCTCGTCTTGCCAAGACCTTTGAACCGCAGCTGCAAGAAAAACATACCTGTCCCCCCAAAGTCACCAAGTTGTTTTTATGCACTGTGTCTCGTCTAGGCAAGCGCTTCCAAGAAGCCAGGGTTCACTTGAGAATGTGTCTCTCTCTGGCAGGTCTCGACATGACGACTATGTATAGGTGGAGGAACTTCGACTTTCAAAGGCATTTGAAAAGCCATTGCTTTCCTGCCCCACTTGCTAAAGTGAGAGGTGGGCTTTTTCTCAGATTTCATGTGCCAGTACTCACCAATTTGTACAAGGCTTAGTACATTTTAAAGCTGCTCTCTCCATTTCATGGTTGAAAAAAATTTCATTGAACATTGAAGTTTGAAATTATATTCTTCGACATTTCAGCAAACTCACTGAAATTCAAAGACCCACAGATCACAGCAGACAGTATGCACAAAACTAACAGTACTGCACCATGGCAAATCATGCAAAGCATGGAGAGAAGAGAAATACCAGGGCAAAGTGAACTGTGAATGAAACTGCTTATTTCATGAGAGAACAGTTTATGGGGTAGTAGTTTAAAGGATGATCTTTGCCTTTTGAAGATTACTGGCACACAATGCTCTCAGCTTTCACCTCTCTATTTGACTGGAAGCAGCCAGCCGATCACTTCCACTAGTCCTCCATCCCCCTCGAGTCCTCCGATTGTCATGCCTAGGCCTTGCCACAAAGACTGCACCTTTATGTGAAGAAAACTTAGAAAAATGCAGAGGTTAAAGAAAGCAATAGACTTTCTTTAAATAGCTTTGGGCAACTGGCATTACGAGTTGTACTAACCTAGACCTCTGGATGCAACATCTGTAGCAATCAGGATTGGTGCTTTTCCATGTTTGAATTCTGTGACAGAAACAGCTCATCAGTCTCTTCATTAAGCAACACCGAGCATACCCTTGACAAAATTGCCAAAACACTCACCATTTAGAACCCAGTCACGCTCCTGCTGACTTTTGTCACCATGAATACCCATTGCTGGCCACCTGAAAACACAGAACTTCACTGACCCAAGACCATTCCTCCAGTAGTTTCAATTAGTCAAAGACAGGGCTACTGACCAATTCCAATTAGCTTCTAGAGTTACTTTTAGTATTTTAACTGACACCTAGTATCACCATTTTACAGTTTTGACACCACAGTTAAATGGTCACGAATAATCAGGAGCATGCTCAGACTGCTGGGGTGGCTCACTGAAGTTCCAGCTATCACTCACCCATCTCTCCTCATTTTCCTGGTGAGATCATCACACCGTCTTTTAGTTTCCACAAAAACAATTGTTTTGTTTTCTTTCTCACTCATTATTTCTTCCATCAAACGAATAAGCCTATTAAGGAAAGATTATTATTAAAGCTGGGATTAGTTTGTACTGTACCGTGCAAGTTTAAGCAGCCCAAATTTATACTTGTAGTGGTCTGATGGGTGTCAAAAAAATCCATCAGGACAAATTCGTTTCACAGTTCATGAACTAAAAACTAGCCACTGAACACAGATTGCTTTGCCCCTGCTGACTACTTACTTGTCATCTTTCTCTACATCATGACACACATCCACAATCTGAAGAATGTTGTGGTTTGCACTTAGTTCTAATGCACCGATGTTAATGTGTACATATTCTTTCAAGAAGTCTTCAGCCAGCTGCCTTACTTCCTTTGGCCATGTGGCACTCCACATCAGAGTCTGCCTGTCAGGCTGGAGAAGGAGACCAGGTCAGCACAGTAACAAAAGGAATATATAGCCAAGCCAAACACCCAACAAAAAAAAGGTATCTACCCAAGCAAGCCTGAAAAAGTTAATGGGCACTACACTTTAACAAGCACAACAGCAATAAATGCATGAATCATTTATACTCACTCTTATCTGATCCACAATTTTTCTGATCTGAGGTTCAAATCCCATGTCAAGCATTCTGTCAGCTTCATCAAGGACAAGGTAAGTACACCTCCTGAGATTGGTCTTTCCAGCTTCTAAGAAGTCAATAAGTCTTCCAGGTGTTGCAATGCAGATTTCCACACCTAAAAAACCAAGCAGTAAAGTCAGCCTAAGTAGCTTTCACATTGCCTTACACAGAAGGGCATCAAAGCTTATCCATACCTCTTTCTAAGTCACGAATTTGTGGTCCCTTTGGAGCACCTCCATAAATACAAGTAGACTTCAAACGGCATGCTCTGCTATACTCAGCAGCTACCTGCTGCACTTGCTGAGCCAGTTCACGAGTTGGTGCCAGCACGAGACACTAGAAATAAAATGCCCAGCTTTCAGTTCAATACTTATTTGAAGCTCCTAGTTCAACCCTAGTTTTGAAAGGAAAGGTTGTCACATATTCCTTCAATAACAGAAGGACTGAAGTGGATTTAGGTCACCCAAACAAGCAAACGAAGTTACCTAGCATCCAAGTTCCCAAACACCAGCCTATGCTGTGTGCCAAGATAGCTTAAAGTCACTAGCTTCCAGAGAATAGCAGTTCCCAAAATGGGACAATTGTAATGACAATCCAATCAGAGCTTACAGAATATTCTTGGGAGACTAACAAAACAGGGAACCATTTTAGTCATACAGAGAAACACAATACAGCTATGCACTCTTATGATCATAGACAATCTGACTCAAAAACCAATTGCATTCTCCAGAAATTAAGATCTCCTTTCATTTACAATACTCACAATAGGTCCATCTCCTCGCTCCAGGAATGGCTGATGATTTATATGCACAATAGCAGGCAGTAAGTACTGTTTGGAAAAAATAAGTCTCATTACAATCTCTTTCCAGAAGTGTTCAGCCTGCACTAAGCCAGGCTGTACCTTCACTGCTGAAATCCAGCAGTATTCCAGGCTACAGTCAAAACTTACAGACAGTGTTTTCCCTGATCCAGTCTGTGCCACTCCAACCATATCCAATCCACTCAATGCAACAGGCCAACCTTGTGCCTGAATAGCAGTTGGTTCAGTGAAGTTCTGCCTCTGGATTACTTCCATAACATTTGCTTGAAGAGAAAATTGAAATTAACTTAGGCTTTGCCTTAATTAAACCTGGAAGACTGACCAGTATGCTAGTTAGTCTTCACTTACCAGGAAAGTTAGCTTCATAGAAGTTTATGATTGGTTTTGGACAGTTATGGCCCCTAACTGTGACTTCTTTGCTTGATCTGTACTGTTCAACTTCTTGCTGCAAGACAAAAACCATTATTTGAAATAAGCTTTGATACCAAAGCTGTCCTTTAAGTTACCCCATCCAAACCATCAGCACATTTGCGCTCAGCTGTTTCCTTTTTACACTGGTTAGATAGGAAACATACCACAGTACGTCTAACTACATCAGGATGTTCTTGATAGAAGTTCTTCTCGAATTTGGGCAGCTCATCTAAATTCCATTTCTTTTTTGTGAGTTTTTCCCCAGGGTTTCCAAATTTCTTCCCAGAGAGAGGTCCACCTCTACTTCCTCCAAAACGTGGGGCTCCAAACCTAGACAAGGTCACAGAACAGAATTCCAGAGAATTGTTTTGGTCCTTTTCTTACACAACTTCACCGCTATCCTTGCAGTACATCCTGTAAAAAGTCAGATGTATAAACCCCACCCTACAGGATATCAAAACTTCCAAAAAAACATATGTTAAGTTGCCAATGCCATAGTCTGCCTAGCTAAAATTTGTATTCAGAAACTAAGGTAACATTTATCTTTGCAGTTTTCTTGAAATGGAACCGGAGGGCCCATGGGCAAGTTACAACACAGGCGAAGACATTAAAACCTTCGTATTATCCCACAATCAAAATGGTTTCCCACCCAACTGACACTCCCATTGCGTGTTTGTGCAGAAAGCGGGCAAGGGCAGTTCGAAAACCTTGGGATAACTTTCCCACACACCGTTTATCTCGTATCGTGCAAGCCAGCCTTCCCCCGCTGACGACGTTTTCCGAGGCCGTGCGTTTCACACGAGCATTCGAGGTTCGCTCCCCCCGTTCAGAACGGGCTGAGCCCGAAGCCCCGTCCCGGCTGCCCCGCGGCGCTGCGGGAAGCGGCGCTGAGCCGCGCGGGGCCCCGCTAAGCTGGATGCGGGCAGGGGGCTCCCTCCCCCCCGCCAGCCCCCGCCCGGCCGGCAAGGCGCCGGGAGCCAGCCTGCCCGGCACAGCACCGCGCTCCCAGAGTGGCCGCTGCTTCCTGCCAGCGCTGTTTCCTTTGTCTCTCATTTCTGTCTACGCCACATTTTCCAGCCGCTGCCATTTTAGAGCCGGAGCTGGGCGGGGGGAGGAGGAGGAGGAACAAAGGCAGCAGCAGCAGCAGCCGGCATTTTGATTTCCCCTCAGTCACCGCATGGCGGGGCCGGCCATTAACATCCGCTTACACAACACAAAGCGGGAGCCGGCCGGCTTCTGCCAGCAGCGGCCGGAGCCGCCGTGCCTGGGGGGCGGGGGGGGGAACCGCCCTACCGAGCCTCCCCAGGGCTCCGCCATCGACGGAGCGCCCGGCCAACCCACTGACCCACAAACCTGCTGCCAGCCCGCCGCTGCCCAGCCTACCCCCGCTGAGGGGGGCGCTGAGCGCTGCGTGAGCCATCCACACCCGGCGGTATGTCCCCGGGGGGTGCGAGTCCCTTTTCCCCGCAGAAACAACCCCGCCGCGCCCTTCGGAAGCGGCCACGCACCAGCGGAGGCTGCGTCGAGGCGGATGGCTCCTGCCCCGTCCCAGCTCACGCGGCCGCCCACGCACGGCGGCCGCCGCCAAGGGCGCCTCAAGCAACTTCCCCCCCCTCGGCCTCCCCTCGCGAAGCTCCGGAGGCTCCGAGGCAAAGGGAGCCGAGGAGAAGGGCGCCGGGGCCCGACCCCCGCGGCTCGCCGCCATCTTAAACGGCTAAAAACCAACCACTAGAACCCCACAGTCGGTCTAAGAGTCCGGACGCTGGCGGCGGCTAGCGCCGGCCGGGCCCCCGGACTCACCCTCTGTCCCTGTCGCTGGAATACCCGGGCATGGCGATGGTGGCGGTGGGCGAGACGATCCCGGTCACTTAAAGTGGGTGGCGAAAGGTAGCACAGGATCCGACGCCGTTGGTGGGGGCTACTAAATGTAGAGCGCCTCACCGCCCGGATGCCGGTTATATAAGGGGGGCCGCGGGGGCTGCTGGGAACCGGTTGGTGACGCAGGCGCAGAGCCCGCCCCTTCTGTTATGTAAGCGGCCCAAACGGGCTGGAGGGCCCGCCCCCTCCTGCGTGGGCGTGGCCGCGGCGCGGCTGACCGATCGGCTTCTGCGCTCGCGGCCGGAAGTTCCGCTCCTCCCCGGGGCGTGGCCTCCGCCGCCGTCACTGCCCCCTGCGCCCCCCCCGCGGGGGCCCGTGGCCCCCCCACCTCGCAAGACAGGGCGCGAGCGGCCGCGCCTGCGCAGAGCCACCGGCCGGGCAGCGGAACGCGGCCTAGCGCGCCGCCAGGGCCACCGCGGCAGGCCTCTGCCTCTGCGCGGCCGTGGAGATCTCCTCCTGGCCTCCGATAAACACAGCCCGGCGCCTCGCTGTCTCCCGGTGTGTCCGGGGAGCCCCCCGCGGCTTGGCCTGCAGCAGCGGGCTTCTGCTCGGGCCTGGACGGGCCTGGCGGGGAGCTAACCTGGCCGCTCACCGTGGCGCTCCCTGAGCTCGGAGCCTCGTACTGACCTGTGGCCGTGTGAGCTGTTCCTGGGAAAAGCCTCCTGCCAGTGCTCCCACACACAAAACCCAGGCTCAAGTGAAGTTACCACTTGGTAACTAATAACTGATACCTGAGGGACTGGCAGATTGGCCTGCGTGCCTACCAGGGCTTTTCGGGAGACCAAAGGAGTTACATGTGCAGGTCCCTAGGACAACAGGTTGGATGCAATCATAACAGGAGGCAGATTACTAAATGCTACTTTGAGCAGTGCTTCTAGACTGTTACCCACTGCCTTTTATAAATATTAAATACATGGTTTGAAAGCAGTTACTATTTTTATCTTTTAAAATTATACAAGAGGGCTAGCAAAGCAAATCAAAGGTCACAAGAAGCGCATCGCACCAGAGCACTGCAGGACAGGGCTCTTTAGAAAACACGTGTATAATAAACAAATACTCCAGGGGGTATTGTGTTGCTTATCTGCCCTGCCTCGCTAGCTTGTGGAATGACTTGAATGTTTTCCTACCTGAGGCTCTAAGCACACAAAAGAAAAGGTCACACTTGAAACATAAACAAGCAGCCATATTGCCAGACCACCCGTTTCAAGCAGTGGCAAATGAAAAAGTAAGGAAGGAGAAGTGCTGTAACAACAGTCTCTGTTTATATCCTCCCACCTTTTAGCAATCCGTGCTTTAAGGCTTTTCTGAGGCAAAAATAACTGTATTTGATGGCCATTTCTTCCCATTTTTGTTCTATTTATGCTGTTAGCATCTAAGATACCGTGACAATGTGTTTCATGCTTTTCATTGTACGCTACCTGAAAAACATTTCCTTTCATTTTCAACACACTGCTTAGTAAGAACAAGAGACAGGAAACAAAATGAGTTATTAGAAAGGGTGAGTAACAATTTTCTATTCATTTATACCCTTTGCAGACGTTAATATCTTCTGAGCCACCTCCTTTGTAAACTAAGGCTGCAGTGTATCTAATTCTTTTTCCTTCAAAAGCAGTTCCATGCTTCTGAATATCCTTGCCATTTTCTCTTTAACAAGAAATGCACAGAATCCAAGATCTGAGTCCCATACAGATTTGCATAATGAAGGCATAATGCTTTTGATGTTGTATCTTCTTTCCTAAAGTTTTTTCCTTTTTTTTTTTATTGTTGCCAAGAATGGATCAAGGTTTTCAAAGAGTAGTGCTGCATGTTTCCAAGATCGCTTCCTCAAAAGTAACAACTAAATTAGGCTTATCTTTTGTTCATGAATAGCCTCAGCTGTTCCCCTCTCAGCAATGTGGAATACCACCTCCATCAATCACTTTTTCTTACTGTTAATTTGTTCTTTTGGTAGAACTTCAATTTGACTAGGTTTTTATTATCCCTGCAAATTTCTGATAGAGGATCCTCCCCTTTTTTTTCCCCATATGGGGTTACTGATTTAATACAGCTTGTTACAAATTTTTCACCCAAAATACTCCTTTTAATGCTCTATACTTACTGACCCTATAGGCTTCCTGCTTCTGATGAGTCTGGAAAAGGTTTTTCAAAGGCTGTGAAAACTGCAGATTGTCTGTCTGTCCTTGTTCTTGCCTATTACATTTAGCTAAACACAGCTTATTTTCGGTTTTTTGTTTGTATATAGCTTAGTGGTTGCTGCTACTGTGCCATTTAACCTTGCTAAGGTTGAAAAGACTAAACAAAAACCTCCTCTTCCTCTCGCCTGCACAAATTTAGTCTACAAGCAACTCCTTTTGAGTCCCTCTTTGAAAAACTTCATTTTTGTGTTCCACCCCTTTTAAGTTAAACATCTATTTTCGCATGTTCTCTTCTTACTTTGAGCCAACATATGCAAAGCAAATCCAGTTTTGCAGAGCTATTTATCAAACTGGAATCCATGTTCTAGTATTAATTTTGATAGTACCAATACACGTTTGTTTACATGCACAGAAACCCTTTTGTGTTTATTAAAGTGGTATGTGCTTTTGGATTCTGTATCTACATCTGTAGGCTGTTAGTGCTAAGGTCACTGATGTTTACTTGCTGCCAGTCATTCTTACAGCCACAACTGGGATCTCAGCTGCTTCTACCATGCTCCAGGAGCTGAAGGGTAAGGGGCACCATTATTTCCACTTTTGCATGTCTTGATGCAACATGGCAACGCCAGAACTCCTAAGGAACAGGGAATACTGCTGCTCAGTAAGGAAGACCGTACTTTCACCATCCAACATCTCACAAAACCTGTACAGCACCTAACAATACAGGAAGTTTCCCTTGACTAAACCTTCTAAATCTTACTTTTGGTAAAGGCTCTAACATTCCTGTCAGGCACCAAATGCGCATTTACCCCGCATTTCCCCAGCAAACTTGCATCACTCACACCATAACACTCCCCCTCCACCTCATAACCACCCCGTTAACGCGAGCACCGCCCCCGCCCCTCCGCAAACAGCCCAGGCCCGGCCCGCAAGGTCAAGTTCTAGAACTTTCCCCCGCTCCACCCACTCGCCCCCGGCCAGCCGCCAGCACCCGCCTCCCTTTCAGGGCGACGAAGGCGGAACCTGCGCGGGCAAACCCCGCCGCCACCGCACAGCCCCGGGACGTCACCGCGCCGCCATTTTGCACCGCCAGCCGCCCCCAGGGCCGGGGGAGCGGGAGGGGGCGGCGGCCGGGCCCGCCGGGGCGCCTGAGGGGAGCTGGTCGGGGGGGGACGACCCCCGTCACGTGACAGTGGCGCGTACTGCAGCGCGGGAGGGGGAGGCCGCATGACCCGCTCTGCGGCGTGGCCCCAGGCACAGGCGCCCCCTCCCACTGTTTCCATGACGACCAGTCCTTCCACGGCCCGCGACGGCAGCGCTGCGCGGGGAAACCCCGCCCCTTCCGCGCAGCCTGCCCAATCAGCGCGGAGGACGCCGAGGGGGGCTGTTTAAATTCCCCGGGGGGCCGCGTCCGCCGTCCGTTGGTGCGTGAGGCACCGCGCCATGGGCAGCGCTGAGGAGAGAGGTAGGGGCGGCCGCCGCCGTGAGGGGCCGGGCCGGGCCGTGAAGTGAAGTGAAGAGGTCGCCCGTCCCTGGGCCCCTCTCCCCACGCTTGCCGTGCCCTGCTCGGCGCTGCGGCTGGGCTATGGCGTGTCCCTGCCACCCCGCGGGGCCTTGCGGCAGGGTGGGTGCCAGCCCCAGAGGAGCAGCCAGCCCTCTGCCCTGCAGGCGTGGGGGAGACAGGGTGCAGCTGCGTTTTCTTCCCTCTCCACCTTACCACCCGCATGCTGCTCGTATTGCTAACACAGCTCACTTTATCCAGACGTGCTTTTCCTTAAAGCTTTTTTTCTTGTGTTGTGGCTTAAGCTCTTTATGTTACCCTCCCCCCTCCGGTGACACTTTTAAACTGATAAAGCTGGAGGGTAGCAGGACACTGACACTGGGTGCCCCATCCCTGGCAGTGTCCCAGGCCAGGCTGGAGGGGGCTTGGAGCCACCTGGGCTACTGGGAGGTGTCCCTGTCGCAGGGGGGCTGGAACCAGGTCATCTATAACATCCCCTCCAACCCAAACCATTCTATATTTAACTGAAGTTTTCTAAGGCATATCAGCCTGAAATGAAATGTAGGCGATGCTACTTAAACCTTTCATACGTCTTGAAATTATTAAAGTATTAAGTTAAGCAATTTCTGGAACTCAGTGGAAAAGTGATGGAAAAGTAATACTCCCTGCACACAGAAGAGGAAAAAGCGTACAAATTGGTTTCTGCAATAATGTTTGTATATTTTTTCCTTCCAAAGATGACTTATCCCTTCTCTAGTAATTTAAAATTGTTGATAGTACTTGTTAAAAAACTGTTCTGTTTGCAAAAGCAACATGTAGTGGGAAAATCCAACCTGAAGAGATCTCAGACTAACAGATGACATCTGTTCTTCCGAGCTGATATTTGAATTGGGTGACAAGGAGGGCTGTAAAGCATCCATGTACTTCAAAGCACTTTGAATGCAGGACTCAAGGTTTTGGAAAAATCAGGCTCTTTATGCACACACATCTCATCGTGCTTAACATAGCTTGAAGTTGGTGGGACCAGCGCCATATTCCTGTAACTCCAAAACAGCAAACTAATAAAACTAGCCCTTGAATTTAGCTGCCATGAAGAATACCTTTATTAGCAGTGTTGACACTGCCTAAGAGTATTAGAGAAGCTAGTTTTTCAAAAGAAGCATGTTTTTCAAAAAAGTATATGTCCCTTCTGATTCTTCATAAAAGATGTATGAAAGCTTTAAGTCCTTCAAGGTTTGGAATTCCTGGCTGTGCAGCCAGACCAAAATTTGCCTTTAATTATGTGGAAGAAAAAAAAGGAATCTCTCTAGCCTGTGGTACTTAGTACCCTTCAGCTCTCAAATCCAGTTGTGCTAGGACTGTGTTCTTGAATAAGATCATGGCTGTATCATCCCTTACTCTGTGTTTCCATCTGAAAGGAGGTTGTAGTGAGGTGTCAGTCTCTCTTCCCAAGTAACAAGTGATGGGATGAGAGGAAATGGCCTCAAGTTGCACCAGGGGAGGCTTAGATTGGGTATGAGGAAAAATTTCTTCACTGGAAGGGTGGAGTCGCTGCCCCTGGGGGTATTTAAAAGATGTGTAGATGTGGTGCTTATGGACATGGTTTAGTGGGACTTGGCAGTGTTATGTTTATGGTTGGACTCAATGATCTTAAAGGTCTTTTCCAACCTAAACAATTCTGTGATTCTACCTGAAGTAAAGGGCATGGAGCAGAAATCATACATGTTCAGTGTTTTGGATGATTGGGGTAGCATGACTGGGATTGATCACCTATGGAGGAGTCAAAGACACTTGAACGGATTCCATCTTTTACTGTAACTAACCCTGTCTTTATTTCTGTGTCTCTCAGTTCTGACATTAATATGGTTTACTTTTTAATAGATTGGATTGATGTTGCCAATGATCTTTTAAGGAGCTGCCACATAAACCAGCACATAAAGCATCTCTCAGAATGTGGTGCCGATGTGTTTGTTCGTCTTTATGAGTCGATCTTAGGAGAAAAAGTACCAGGTGGGAACGATAACTTCTAAACATGTTTTTTGTTGGTTTGTTTCTGCATATTTTGTAATGAACAAACTAAGTTTACAAAACTTATTACAGATGTAAGGTTTTAAAAGTATTTGTGTCCTTCCAAAGACAAACACAAAAGACTGTCATTCTTTAAAAAGATTCAAGTAGTATTGGCTGTTGTTTTTTTGACTGGTATGCATGGCAGCTATGAGGGGAGTTCACTAGTACAGCTACAGCAAAAAGTTTGTTATTGTAAATTAGGCCTTGAATGCCATCCATAGGCACGATACCTTTTAAGGGTGTGAATTGACTCATCTATCTTAAAAAAGTGTTAATAGTGAATCATGTTCTTATAAAATGCTTAATACTTAAAGTCTGTTGAGAGCTAAACTGTGATTTAACTCTGGTTTAATCCAACTCCATGTGACTTCAGTGACAATAATTAAGCAACGGCTATACGATTATTTGTTTGCTTTATGGTGAACTATTGCATGTGGGAAGTGTCAAGACTCCTACTTGCAGAAGATTTTAATAGTGCTGAGCTATTGGAGGTAGAAGTCCTGTTAAATATAAGCCCAGAACTAAAAATAATGTTACTCCCAATTAAGTAGAATAAGTTGCAGTACAGCTAGTCTCTGACAGGGAAAGAAGAGACCTTAATACAAAGGTTCAATTCCAATTTGACAATCTGAACTAGATGTGTGCGCTGGGAGTGAAGGAGGAAAAATACTTAGTAGTCTCTATTCTTGAATAGAATACTTCAGCTGATAAAATCCTCACATCTTCCAGGGGGTGTTCTATGTTTGTATTCAGTACTTATAAAAGATTTCATATGACCATATAATATTGGGGCTTTTCACCAAGTACACAAGGTATTGAAAAAAATGCTAACTTGTAAGTGAAGGTTAAAGTAGTTAAAGCATATGCAATAAGCTATCCATTAAGGTAGCCTAAAGTCTGTTATTTATTTTGAATAGATTTCATAGCTGCTCCTAGAAGCCAAGAGGATGATGCCCATAATGTACAAGCAGTAATAGATTCCCTGGCACTGGACTATTTGCAGGTCAGCTTGTCGCACATCACTGGTAAGTACTCATTTTAATGTAGAAAAAACACCAGCTGAATATCTGTGTGCTTTAATTTGAACATTTTATAAGAACCACATGTTATAAAGCATACTTTTGTACTTACATGAAAGGTTTTTCCCTGTAGCGAATGTCATCAAAACACTGAACCCTTGCCTTGGTCATCAGGTTATTAAATTTAAACAGCATGCAGAGAATAAATAAGAGCCATCTTGTACAACATAGACCTGTAAGAAATGTTAAAGTTAACAATCAATCATACTTCACTCATCTGCTAACGCGTTACCTGAAATCTGTTACTGGCTCAGTGTTTTTCTGTATACAGTTAAAGCTTGGAGACTGCGTTTTAAAACATGAGCCTTTAATTTCAAACTTGTTACTGAATTTTAAAAAGTTTGTGAGTAAAGACTTGAACCATGTGCTGACTATCCTTTGTACACAGATAATATGAGTATTCGTATGTAAGGTCTCACATAACAGAGACTGCAAAGAATGAAAACTGCTGGCTTGATATGGAGTAGCCCTTTCTAATACCTGTACAGTATGGCTGGTGTTTGTAATCCTGCCTGCCAGTCCATCAACTTGGTTCATGCTGTAGCTGGTATGTATAAGAAAATATTAAATACCAATTATCCCAGAACACAGCCCTGTTCTGTGGGTTTTTTTTCGTGTGGAAGCAGGTACAGCATCAATAAACTTAGTAGAACTGAAAATATGCAACTTTAGGAAACCTTTAAGATGCCTTAAGCTTATGTATGTAACCATAGAGTGACCAGTTGTCTTCTGAGCTGACACCTTCACAAGAATTTCCAAGCAGTCTTCTCCAGGAAACTTGTGCTTTTGAAAATTTATCTTCTGTGACGTACTAGTTATTAATATGTGGCAGTACCTTCTCTTAAGGTGAGAACATTGTGAAAGGAGAAAGGGAATCTATCAGAAACCTCCTCGAAATATTTGATGGTTTGTTAGAGTATCTTACAGAAGAAGTCAGTGAATCTTCTTCTCAGAATGGAGGTGAGTAGACAGATGCCCTGGTTTAAGATACTATGTTCTGCTACTGCTCTGTTATGGACAGCTTGGTTTTTCTGTTTGTCTGCTATCAAGTTAGCTTGCTGAGGGCTTAGGTTCTCGTGACCATTGTTCTTTGTATTCATGGATGGAAAACGGCTTCCACAATAGATAAAAATTGTTTCTTTGCTGTTCTCCTCAGTAACAGCTACAGGGAATGACATCCATCGAAGATGTAGGCTTCGTGAAACCTTGTTTTGAGATACCCGAGCTGTTTCCAATGTAGCAAAGATTATTTGGTGTGTTTGCCTTGTTTATAACCTTGACAATGCAGAGGAGAAAGACTGAAACTGACTATGGGGGGAGGAAATTTCAGTAGCCAAACTGATTACATTCCTTACTTTCATAAACAATAATGATACAATAGACAGATAATGTTCTCCAGTTCTTGCCTTTTAACAAGTTTTGGTGAAAATAAGTTTTCTGCTTCATTCTTGTGACAGAAACTTACTCCAGACAATTAATCCTCTCTTGGTATGTTGCTTTTCAGCTTGTAAGTCAAATGATTCATGGTTAGGATTCAGGGAGGGAAACATTGACTTTAATTGGAACGAGGAGCAGACATCCCTTTTACTTATTAGGACGCAAACAGGGGGATGACTTAAGCTTTCCTGTGAAGTGGGTCTTGGGAGCAGATCCATAGCAGGGGCTATTTTGAAGAGAATGCTAAACAGGGGAAGAGAAGCTACTCAGCCCTCCAGAGGCATCATCATTACTGCAGACTGAGTACTGATCTTCCTGTCTTAAAGCTGGCAAGAACTGTCATTGCCAGCTGTTGTACCCTGTGAGTAAAGGAGAGAGCAGCTGGTGGCTGAGACAATTGCCTCGTGTCACGGTGAATGACAGAAGGAGAACAGTAGCAATTTTCACTGCCTGTACTGGTATTAGTGGCTCTAATTCTCTAGCTGTAAGTACAGAATTTAATTCTTTTGAAGAAGAATGGGTTATTTAGAATTGAAATGATAGGGTATATCATAGTTTTATCACTTGGCAAAACTTACTGTAACAGTTGCCCCCCACGTCCCCCCCTGCTGAAGCGGGGCATTACATGTCACCGTTTTAGATATCATCATTGTTTTATTATGCTTACACTGTTTTGATGATAGTGGCAATAATACCTGTTAGTTAATAGGTAGAAGTAATTTTCCTGAAAATAACTGCCTCTTGATTACTAACAGATGAGGCAAATGTGCTGTCCAATAATGAAATTCAAATTGCATCTCAAGAGCAGCCAGAAAGCAACACTGATCCACTTATGCAACCCTCAATATTCTCATCAGTTGAAGGGTAAGAACAATTCTGAACATTTGCATTGATATAGTGATTGACTATCTTTACTATCTTTTCTATATTTTTGTGTATCTGTAGAGAAACTGGCAGGTTTTTAATAGTATGCCAGTAGGAAACGTACTGATGACGTATGTCAAATGGAATGTGAGGTAACTTTCTCCTTTAGTTGGGCAGCGAGAGGGCTAAAATTAGATCCAGAACTTCTTTGAAGATTGCTGACAGCATTTTGTTTCCCTTAAGTTTACTTCACATGTGGAACGAAACAAGTTGAAAACATGGTCTCAGTTTTAGATTACTGAATTTTCGTTAAACTGCATTTGGCTTAGCATCACGACTTCTGTCTTGGTTTGTTCTGTAGAAGCTGGTCCCCTCTGCCCTGCCCTGTAACAGCCAGCTGCCTGGAGCAGGCGGAGCTGCCGTTCTTCTGCAGCCCCATCTTGCGGGCCGAAGGGGCCAGGACACTTAAATATTTATTTCGTGGCTTTATGTTCCTCTTAGGTCCCAGTCAGAATTTTTTGTTCCATCTTGTGATACAGATGGATCAGAATCTACCAGTGAATTAATTAGACTTGGAGATACTGCTCATTCATTTTCCAAGAGAAAGGAAGGTGAGTTTGGGTGAAAAAAACTTTAAGATTACTCTGTAATAACGTTTCTAGGCTTTTTTGTTGTTGTTTCTTTTTTAAAGTTACTTAATTCAGGCAAATACTTGGTCTTAAACTCTTACTTTACCAAAAACCTTACACACCCCAAAAAACGCAGCCCACAATAAGCAAATGTACCTGTAGCTGATCTTGATGAAGATCTCTTCTCAAAGTATTCCAGTTTTTCTTTAAGTATTTCTTCTTGAAGTACTGCAGTTTTTCATGACTTTATTCAAAGGTTTGCTGTTCAGGTTCTAATTCAGTTCTCCCTAGGAAAGCGTTTTATTTTGGTCAGTTAGCATAAGAGAATTTGGAAGCTTTTAATGTATTTCACTTACCCCAGTGTAAAACGTATTACTTAAGACTGTAAAAGGACTAGCAAGTTCATTCTTAAATACTTGTTAGGAGTGTGGGCCACTTAAACGTTACGGGTGGCTCTGGAACAAGTAATGTGCATACTACTTAAATGGAGTCCATTCCTATTTCCTGTAAGAATATTCTTATTCTCATTGGTGATTAGTCTTTCCAATTAGAGGCATAAATAACTATTATGAATTATGACATTTTCATTGAATAGAATTACAAGTAAGAATTTAACGGACTTATTTTGATCATAGTACGGATTGCTAACACCAAGTTATTAACATACCAGACATGAAAGTTGTCCATCTAAAACAGTTTGTAGCAGGATGCTTTACGGTTCCTAATGTAATCTTTTTCAAACACCACTTCTAGAATTCCAGTTTCCTGAATTCTTACCAGCAGAAGAGGACAACGGGGTGCAGGAATCTAAAAACTCAGGGGCTATTGCAGCATTACCTAGGCACTTTTCTGAAACTGAAAGGGACATTGTAAAGGAAAAGGAAGATGGTGAGTGTTAGTTCTGATAGCTAATCTACCTGATTTTAACAAAGGGGTGTAGGGGACTAAAGTGGTATACAGGAGACCCTTAGTCCTGCATGATTTGAAATAAATAAATCCTTTTCAGAAATTGGTGTCCCAGAGTATGCAGACTTCATTATCTGGGGTGTTTCTGCTTAGCTAGGATTCAGCTGCAGCTAGGTTTTTTTCCTTTTGTCGTTCAGTAAGCAAAACACTAAAAGTAAAAAGGCCTTGCGGAAGATCATAGCGTTGAAAACCATGTGCTGGAGGGAGCTTTCATCCTGTTCTTAAGGACAGTTATGGCTAGATTGTGTATTGGGTGAATCGTTCTGACAGGTGGCAGCCATCTTCGCAGACTGTCCCTGGCCTCTGCTGCTGCTTAGAATTCCTGCATATGAACAGGATTCCCCAGCACGTGTAGCTGAACTGACTCTGCCGAAAAGAACAGCAAATCGAAAGGCTTTTACTGTGTATGCACATAGCTGCACCCGGGCGGTATGAAAGCAGTATGTACATACATACATACAGTCACGAAAAACTGGGTTCTCCTAGAAAAGGAGGGAGGGAGGGGCTGCAGCATGTACCTCTGTAAACCGAACAATAAGATTGTAAGGCATAAAAATGTTACAGGACTGTTCTGTGCAATCCAACAAAGATGGTGGCTAACATTTAGGTATTTAGATACTTGCCTTTAATATGTGTGGGCAATATACAAACCGAAACATTTTGCTTTCACAGATAACACTCTAAACTTCCAAGTTTTTGGTATTTATCTTTTCAGGGTCATTGGAGTCTGTTCATACTACTGAACCTCAAAAAGAGAGTTTGAGTGCCAGTGCTACAAAACTTGGGGAGCCTCTACAGCAAGCTATTCCTCTGCTACCACCATTTCAGCCTTTGGAAGCTAGGCCTTATTATCCTGGATGGAGAAATTATCACCGTTCAGACAGTGAGTCAGCAGCTTCGGCGAACAGTCAAGAGGGGAAAACACCTACTGTGAGCAAAAACCTATCCTTTGATTTTTATTTTAAATTTTTTTTTTTTTCCCCCCCCAGTAATCAATACTGCTTTCCCTTTACAACCTTCTAGAGTATACTTACAGAATGGTGTAAATGGTCTCTGAAGAACACTTCGGAATGTGTCAGATTTCACAGTTCAAAGAATTTAGGACTGTGGATTCACTCTTCACAGAGTCCAGAGAGGTTGTAAATTTGAAGGGTGTGTTTATCTTATACACATATACATACACATCTCCATAATCAATGTAACTGCACAGTTTACAGTATTGTAAATAAAATAATTATAGTGTATTTATCTATAAAATCAGCACCGATTTCCATATGCAGACAAACCTAACGTGTGACCTTTCTTTCAACACTCTCCTGTGAATTTATAGAAAACGTGTTGCTTTTTATTTCAGCTTGAAAAGTCAGTTAAAGAAAAATCTGAAGATGTTTCTGGTAGTCTTCCTCTATCAAGGAAGATCCTTGGTGAGAGAATTTCGCTTACTATAGGGTAGCTCTTAAGAGTCAAATGTTGCATTTATTTTTATTGGCACTGCTAGAAACATGGTTTTGAAACTACTAGTGCATTTTTTAAGCCACAAGATCGTATTTCTATCTCTGTTTTATAGAGAAACAAAAATAGGTTACTTGTAAGCTGTTTACTGTGCTGGAAAAAAATAATCTGTGTCCCCAGTTCAACTCTGTTAGTTAATCCCGTTAAGATGGGCCTGTACTACTGAAGTATCTTCTATCAGGTAACTCCCATGGCTGAACTTATTCTGAGCAGAGAAAGATGGTCCAAACAAGCCAGTTTCAACTCTAGGAATAAGCCCTTAACTGCTGTTGTAGAAAAGGTTTAGAAGCCAGTTTTCAGTACTAATTTTCTGTTGCCTGGGAAACACTGCTTACCTTTCTAGTTTCCATAGCACTCCCATACACTGCACATTGAAAACTTGAAAAATTACCAAAACAAATGTCACAACTGTGTAACCACAGTTGCTTTGTCATCCTGTTCTCTTCAAATTTGGATCCAGAGGCCGCAGATCACACTTTTTTTTTTTTTAACTTGTTCCCTGCAGTAGCAGGTGCAGTGCAGCCTGTGCCATCACCTAACACTTACCTGTTTGCTTCTGCGGTGGGAGATGAGGTGGTATCAAATGCCGCCGAGGACAGTGTGGCAAAGGTACATGTTGCATCTTTACCTTATTTGTGGACGTTCAGTCAATATTTTTGGATTTCTGCTTAATTTTCGTGATACCTTGTGGCACTTCTGGGCTTTTTCTAACCTGCTTTTGGCTTGCTTTCTTCAATATACAATCAGTGCTGCAACGTTGTTACAAACTTTACATAGTCGGTGTCTGAGTCACATCAGTTCTTTTGGGAGGTGTTTGCTTCAAGATGTGTAAGTGCCAGTACCTATAGAGTTCTGATTTATCACAACCAACCAGTTATTGGTTATCTTGGTTTTAATCAAAGGTGTATAAAACACAAAAGTGCAGTCTTGTCCTTTCTCTGAGGTGTAACAGAATTCTAAATTAGTAAGAACTTTGGTTTTCTGGGGTTGTTCAGACTCCAGTAAAAATCAGATTTCGCTGCCTTCCTAAACATCACTGAACTGCCTGGCTATATTATTTCATTTTATTTCCTTGCATTGTCCTTTGCTTTTCAAAAATTGAATAACGCAAAACCCACAAATTGATCAGCAGATGCCATTCTGTGCTTGTAGAAATGTATCTGTATAGGAAGTTTCTTGCTCTAGAAAACTTTTTTGCCTTCTGCAACCACAAGAGGTACTCACAGACTTCATTTGTTCCAGTAGTTTCAACAGCCTTTCTGCCCTGTCTGTTTAAAACATTGTCTCTGTTTAAAACTCATTTTTCCATTGGTGTATTTGCAAGTATATGCATGGCAACCCAGATTACTCCAGTTCAAACAGGTAAGTTAGCGGGCAGCACTAAATCAGTGTAACTAAATGGCACAAAGAGATACTTTTTTTTTTTCTTTTAGCTTGCTGTGAATTGTAGCTTAGTCTATACTCCGTGAGGTTTAGCTTATTCTCAGTACTAAGCATTAGTCCCAGGCTAAAGAGGTAGTACGTAGGGATACTCCATACAACTTAAACTAGACCCTGTTCTTCTGCTTCAGTGGTTTAGCTATGATTCTTGATCTTCTGTATTTTTGATAATCTATTTCTTTAAACATCTCATTCTCTACAGCACACCACCTTCAGTAAAGGACCTGGAAACATGACTGTTTATATATAAATAAAATCATATAGTTTGAGATGGTTCTCCTATAAAATCTGTTGTAGGATATCTCTACTCACGTGATCTATAGTATTTCTGAACTTTACTGTGAAGATCTTAATTAATCTAATTTACTCCTAATTGTTTTCCAAGGTTCCTCAGGTATATGAGACTTCTACATCTGCTTCTTCTTTGCATCAAAAATTCTCACGAAGTGCTGAACAAGTATCACAAACTCCAAGACCTGAATCTAGATATCTGCCTGGAAAGAAAAGGCAAGTTCAGGTTTTTTGGTACTGAGCCAAGCTAGCACTTTCATATACATGGCCCCCAGCTCCCCCTTTTAAAATAAGATCTCTTCCTCCTTGGGCTGCATGAGAGTGAAAGAATAATTTTAACAGAAAGATTTCCTGTTTCTCCTGACAAACATGCTTTTTCTTAAATATAGTTATAGACGTTTACACATTCAGCTTCCATTTAATTCTATAAAAATGTGCTCACACAAGAAGTGAACTGGAATTGTACAAGGTAATGCTTATTTTCCAGGTTTTAGAACAGAAATTAAATATGTGTGTGTTCTGTTTTAGCAGATACGAAAATTCTACTATGGATTCACTTGAAGAGTCTCTGTCCCACAGAAGAACAAAGGAAAAGCTATCCGAGCAAGAGCTTCATCAAGTGTCAGAAAAACTCTCTCACAGGTTAAACGAACTAGATTTGGTAAGTGAAATGTATTCATCGTTGTATTTGAACAATCTAGTCTTAGTAATGATAGTGGAGAGAACACAAATATAAATTTGATGTTGATGAAAAAGAAATCTGCTACTAACACCTGACTTTAGACAGTTCTAAATTTTGAACTAGTGAACCTGACACAACCCCCTCATCCAACAGATGCTAAAGCAAGCTTTGGGTGGGCACACCAGAGAAGAGGACTTGACAAATGAAGACAACCTGTCTCAGCACAGCGACAGTGTCATGGATTATCGCCAAAGGAAAGCTGAACGAGGTAACAATTCGTATGCCAGTTCAGTATTAGGATGGAAAGGAATACATATAAAAAACAACTTCTCATGTAAAGCTGACAGTAACTCACACTGTAAGTGGTTCAGTGTAAGTTTTGTATTGTTAGTTCACTTTTATCTTGGTTTAGATCCAAACCTGAGCAACAGTAGCAGAATTGCAGTTAAGTTCCCATTTAACGCTTAAATAGCTATGGTTAAACTTCACTAAAAATACAAGGTTCACTAAAAATACAAGGCAAACACAGCTGCGGTAGGACGTGTACAGAACGTGGGGGGAGGGCCAGAACACGCTCACTGACGGGACTGTGATTCTGGAATCAGAGCCTATTCACAATACACTGCAGGTTCTGCTGTGCCCAGCGTAGCATGTATACGTGTGTTGGTGGCAATATGATTAAATAACCACCCTGTATGTACACCAGGCTATAAAACTGTCATATAGCTTGATCTAATCCACATCATTATATTGCAAGACGGAGCTGTGTGTGACCCGGTGTATAGACAGTCTCTCATCTTGAGCTACTTTCAGTTGTATTTGTTGCTTTTTTCTTTCCCATCTTTAATATCTCCTTGCTGTTATACAAGGCCAAACATTTGTGATTCAGGCCAGGGATAGTTCTAAAGGCAAAGGCTTTTCACGTTTTATCACTTAATTTGTGCTAAACTTGCTGACTCTTATGCCTTGGGAAGGTTTGACTCTATAGGTTTTGCAGGGGGTGTATGCTTTTTTCCCCTTACGTTTGGCTGGAGGATTTGTTTCTTTCAAGTTAGATACTCAGTGAATCGCCTTTCCTTACAGACACATCACGTCTAAGGCACCCCAGCAGGCCACGATCCCTTTCTCCATCCTCCCCCTCATCTCAGCATCAACTGTCTTTAGAGTTGGAAGATAAACTTTGTAGTAACAGAACAGGCCAAATAAAGAAAATACACAGCCAGCTGCAAAAAGAAAGGGATGAAAGAACAAGAAAAACAAAGGTAATTTCTAAGTTAGAGACCTCTTGGTCATTCTTACTAACAGCATTAAAACTAAAGGCTCTTACTTACTGTGGGCATCTGGCCTACTCTAATAGTGGTGTACTGTTGTATCTGTAGACTGCTGAGGAAAAGACTTAACCCCCAAATTTCACAAAAAGGAGAGTTCAAAGTGGAAGAAGCTACTTTGACCCACACACCAAACAAGTTAATGAGGTGGTTGTACAGGCTGATTATTTTCTCTGAAAAGTCCTCTTACTTTTATTTTCTAGATGGTCACTAAAGCTTACGAAGATGAACTACGAATTTATGAAGCTAGGGAGAGGCTCAGACTCAGCAAGCTCAGAGAAGTTACCAAGAAAACGGTATGATGCACCGAGGTGATTGTTGGTTGTGTTTTGACTGGTTGTTTTTTTAAATTTGTTTACATGATCTGTCCAGACACTGAGGATGTCTTTTGGGTACAAAACCTCCTTGACTTCCAATGTCATAGTTACAGCACCATGTGCTGCTTTAGCAGTGAACTGGACAGCTTTTCCTGAGATAGGTAGAACCAAGAGACAAGGAGTTTTAGAAATATCAGCACTTTTTACGTATGATGAATAATACCTGTTCTTACGGGCAACAACCACCCTACTTTTCACATGAAGTGTTAACTTCAAGACACTCAGATTTAAAGAATTAAAGCCAAGTGAGCAAGCAGATAGCTTCCAGAGACTGGCTGAAATTTCTCCACTGACAGGCACTTCACACACGCAGCCCAACAGCTACCTTAATGAAGTTGGAACCGCCGTACACTGCAAGCAGCCTGCTTAATATTGTCATAGTCTAACTACTCTTGATAGCTGGGTTTGTGCAAGAGTGACTCTCTAATGTTATACATGTGGCAAAGGGGGTTTTGCTATTTTTCTTACATACTACTGGAACAGCAAAGAACCTAAGCTGAAAAGCTCTGTCATACCAATGTCATCACAATACAGGCTGCCCTGGACCCTTCCCCACCTCTGCAGAAGCAGTCCATAGGCTGCTGCAGTAGCGTTACATGCTACAAAAGAGCTGCCATTATGCAATAGTGAGATTTAACCTCTGTTTGAACCCTGACCTGCATTTGGTAAATTCTGGCCTTCTAGAGAATCCAATGCAGTATGTCCAAATTCTCATTCTAAAGTTTCAAAGACATTTAAGTTCTGATAGCCAAACTATGTGATCTGTCAGTCTTTCCCTTCTCATACCTGTTCTCCATCTGTTTTACATCTGCTCCTAAGGAACAAGAATACAAAGAAAACATCTTTAAAGAACCTCCAAAAATGCCTCAGCCAGTGAAAGTTTATTCTAGAAAAACCACACCTCGGAATCCCAAATACAGCCAGTGGATTCCAAAACGAGGGACTGTGAAGCCAAAGAAAGCAGCTCCAAGTAAGAACTGCAAAACTATACTTGGTGGAAAACTGGCATCTTTTGAAAGCATGTGTTGAACTCCAAGAATAAAGGCATCAATCCAACATATACCAGTCAGCTGTAGCATTTTCCCCTTCTTATGACCTCTATATGTCTGGATTTTTGTTAGGGAATATAATGTTTTAAGTAAATGTAAACCACCAATGCACAATCACAACTGTGACCTATTTGCTACTTCCTTAAAATCCCTTGGACTATTTTCAAGGCTTGTTTCCATTACTGCTACTCCTGTGCTTGCTCTGCTATAGTCTGAGCTCAGTCATTTTTGGTTTGGGTTTGGGTTTTTTCCCCCTTTTCTCTTTTTCTTTTTTTGCTTTTTCTGAGCATGTATCAGATTTAAATTTGGGTCTTTAGCTTAAGTGGGCTCGTGCTGAGCCACATACAGTTGTTGAATCTGTCAGTTGCAACCATCCTCCTCTCAAGACCCTGCCATTGTGGTGTTAATGCTGCCACTGGTTTTGCTGGGCAAGTGATGCTTCAAGAACAACCAACATACAAATCACAGGCTCAGCTCTGGTAAACGGCATGGTGCACGATTATTTAAAAGATGCTGGTATAATCCCCTGAATATCTGAACGTTGCTCAGGTACACCGCCTTATTTTTTTTCCCCAGTGTTTAAAGGGCATATACTTGGTTAACACCCATTTGTTTCACCTCCCCATCATCTTCCTTCCAGAAGGATCAAAGATGTAATGGGAGTGAGCTGGCTGCAAATCAGTTAGTTTTACACTTGTTTACTCGACCTGGACCTGTCATTACTACTGCTGTATTAGCATTGGTTTAAGATGCTGCAACCAGTGATGGAAAGAGACAGACAAAGAAATCGTGGGTTAGGGATGGTGAGAACCATATGACGAAGGAAGGGGACACCTGTCTTAAACTAGATGTGGTGCTGGTAGGAAAACAATGCCAGAGCGATAAAAGCAATTCTTCAGCAGAAAAAAATGAAAATCACCCCAAGAAAACCTTGGGATTACTTTCTCTGCTGCCATACTGACAGAGCGATGTTACATCCTGCTGGGTTTATCTTGACATCATAACAAAAGCATGGTAGTTTTAGATAGTCTTCATCTAAAATATTTCATAACTTAGGTTGACATTGTCTGGAAGAATTTACCACTAAATGTATTCTCCAGAATTTATTGCTCACATCTGTCTTTACCTTGTAGTGAAAGTAAGAGATGACGGCCTCCTATTTCAGCTACTGGAAGAGTTTCCCCACCTGCATATTTCCCACCATACAATGAATAAAATGTGGCAGCGGCAGCTTGCACATACTGAACAACTTAAGGCAGCTTCTGGCAGAACTAGATCACACCTCCAAAATGAAGTAAGCCTTCTTATTCTTACCTTCAAAGTAGCATCAGGGATAGCAGTACCTCTGACAGGACAGCTAGCAGGCATTGGCTTGTATTGTATAATAAAATAATAATGAGGTCATCTTGGTTCCTCATACGCAGCACAGGTAGGGTATGTGCACATCCAAAGCACAATATGAAAGGACAGGCGGTATCTGAGCATGGTTGGTTAAATGGGGACGTACGTACCTAGGCACGTGGGTTCAGCTTTTCATCAGCCACGCAAACATCATGTTCATTTTTTATACTCGTTTACCTAGTACTGCCTAGCATTGCTACTCTTTCGTTAAAAAGCAGTTTGTAGTTTCAAGTGCTACTTAAAAGTTAATTATAAGATACAAAAGTTGATTAACTTATGCATGGTAACTCTCAACATAACCAAAACATAGCGGAGGAGCAATGTTTAAAACTCCTACACACAACTGCCTGCCCTGCAGAATGCGGGAAGTCATTAGCTTTTCTTTAAACCTCCAGGTTCAACAAGCCCTGAAGAAGCACGAGCTCCTCGTTGCACTTATTAAAAAAGATCAAGACCACAACAAGAGACTGGTATGTTCTTTGAAGGATATTTGTTACATAATACAAACAGTTCATGTTGAGCCAGCTAGAACACATACTCCCTGGTCCATGAAAGTGGCTTTTTATCTTGTGACAGTTTTATGCCTTTTGAGTAGCTGTGGTCTCCAATGCCATGTCATCTGTTTGCTGTGTGGCTGCTGAGGTCATGGGAATGGAATATTATTCTTAGACTGCACTGTTGCTTCAGAAGTGCAAACAAATTCTAAGAACATGCAAGGAGAAACTTCAGGCTCCTGGTGTTGCTGGTAAAAACACCAGCTACCATGGCAATACTGACTCCTTAATTACATAGTGCTCTTGATGGCACCTCTTGCTAAATTAGTGGCAACTACAGCTTTAAACCATAGACGCAGTGTAACGCTGGGGGAGGGAGAAGGTCCTCAGTAAAGGACCCTCTTTATTTAGCGATCATTAACAAAGCTTTGCCTGCAGCAGTGTCTATTGGAAGCTCGGTGGTCTTACAGCTACTGTTCTCCATTTAGCAAGAATTCAAGCAACGCATCTGCCGCCAGAAATGGGCTCAGAGTAAAGTGAGAGAGAAACGCCAGCAAGTTGCTCGAGCCAGGAAATACTATGAAGATTACCGGGTTCAGTTGCGTGCCAAGATGATGCGGGCTAGGACACGGGAAGAAAGGGTAAATACAAAACGTCTTGCTCTGCAAGTACGGAATTCTTTCTTGTGTGGACCCCAGCGCTGAGGACCCACAGCTGGGTAGTTCAAATAGTGGTACAAGCAGACAGAGAGCCAGTTAAGTGGACCAAGCACAGGAGCCAGGATGAACTGGCTGGTCAGTCAAAGCCACAGAGGAAAAGGTTCCTTCTTTGGAAACACTGCTACGGTTTAGGGCAAACGACTGTAAAACAAGAAAGGATGCTTTATTGGGTTAAGGGAAGAAGAGAAAGGGTGAATTATCAGTATGGAAAAACAGGGCTGGTAACATGAGAAATTGGGGAAATGAGTTTTCAGAAACAGTAGGATTAAGAACTTGTTCCTATAGTTACTATCCAAAGAAAACAATCGAGATCTTCAGTTAAGGAAACTTGATCAAAAAGAGAGCTTTGTTACTCAGTTGTATTTGTTAAACAAAGTGAACTTTTCGACAGATATGATCTCCAATTAGGGCTGGACATCAGAGCTAAGACAAGCAAGTAGAGTTATTACACTTTGCAAGAGCAGATACACAATTCTCACCTTTTAAAATAAAAGCCTGCAGTTCAGTGCATAATCCACTACTAGTGATTTGGGAACTGTTTGCCTTAAGCTGCACTGTAGCTGGTAAAGCGTTCTTTTGTATAAATGGAAAGCCTGAGCACAGGCTGGATTTCCTGCTGCTGGAAATGAAGGTCCTGAAGTTAAGACAGCAGAATGCAGGGTGGGCTGTACATCACAGTGCGTGTTCAAAGACCCCGGCTTGCACTGTCAGCTTGTCTGAAGTGATTTAAAAAATGTAATATACATTTGTTGTTGTTCTAGCCCCCTTTTTAGTCATATGACTAAACTGACATAATAAATCCTTGATCAGAATTTCTGCTCGATGAGTAATACAAATAGAGCTCGGCTGCATCTGTGCCACCATCACTAGATAGATAACGGTGTGTTTTTGGCATGGGCAAGGACCTATCTTCATGTGATCACCATTCTGTCAGGAAATGGAACAGCTGAGAAACGTAAATGTATACTTGAAAGTTTCAGGGTTTTTTTTTTTTTAATTGCTGGCAGATATTTAAAAACTTATTTGAAGAAGGCTTAGAAATCCAGAAGCAAAGACTGATGGACCTGAGATCATACGCTCAAGAGAAGCGTGCTGAGCAAAGGAGAGAGCATCAAAATGAACTGGAGTCTATGGAGAACTATTACAAAGATCAGGTAAAGTTTAATCTGCATCAAAGGCAGCCAGCATTTTTCACACTAGAAATCTTCCCTTTCTGTAACTGGTTCCACTCAAACCTGTGTTGTGCTTAGTTTTCCATGCTAGCAGAAGCTTTATCTCAGGAACGCCAAGAAATCCAAACCAGAGAGAAAGCACAAGCACAAGTAAGGATTTTTAATTTTGTATCTATGCCTTTTGTTTTTACATGCTGTGGTTAACATCTCTATTTTCTTCAGATGCTGCAGAAAACAAAAAGAGAACTGAGATCAAGGATGGAAAAGGAAATACAGCAACTGCAAGCAGCAATAATGCAAAGTGATGACGACACCTTTTTTCAAGAACTAGAAGCAGACAGACTGAAATCAAGACTTCAGATGGCTTCCTTTCAGTACGGCAAAAGTAGTTTCTTGTAAGACTTAAAGTGAATATCACACCAGTTCTCTCTGGTGAAGATGATAAGAATCTTTGAGAGCTGCTGTAGCAGGAAGATGATGTGGGCTGTTTTTAGCTAGAATAATTAGGGCTGTTAATTTGACGCGTCAGAGGTGTAGTTGCTGGTATCTGGGAGCTCTATAGCACTTTTATGATCACCAATAAAGTTTTTTTTTAACTTCTTTCTACCTTCTTAGCAAGGCTGCGATAATGTTGAGCTCCACACAGAGGAAGCAGGGTAAAGTCGCCTTAGTGGAGGAGCTGAATGCTCAGGCCTGCGCTGGTTCTGCTGTTGCTGGAGCTGAACTGCCACACTCGTCTGTTAAAACACTGGAATGCTCAAAAAGAACAAGATCTTTAAAAGAACTTCACTGATTTGAGTTCTTATGAAAGGACAAATTAGGGAATGCCTGCAATAAACCGGTTGTGAAAATCACTCATTTAAATAGATTAAGCAAGGGTGGGCTACTTATTCTACACAATGCTGTGTTGGCTTGTTAATGGCAGAACATATGCCGTGCTACTTCCTGTGCCACAAGTGTATTGGGAAAAGTACGTGGAAGAATTTTCATAATTTCCTATTTCAAAAGCAGTAAAATCAAGCTTCTGTAAGGGCTACAAGCTGTGGACAGCTTTACTCGTTATTTCCAACAGGGGTATACTAATCAGTATATGTGCTGTAGGTTCCACACAGCATTTCCAAACTACATCAACCCACCTGTAAACAAGCCCACTTTTGTTTCAGTTGCTGTTTCTGAAGGGAGTTGCATAATGCCATATACAAAGGGAGAAGCAGCGAGGTTTGCTCTTCGAAGCAGATTATTTGGACAACTGTTTTGCAGGGGTACTTGTATATAGTACTCTGTTGGCTGGTTTGGTTTTTGGTGGTTTTTAGGGAAAAGCAGATCAGTTATGGTTCTGTCTGTGTGAAGCTAAATACAAATTCTAACATTCAGCTTTTACCTTACTTTAGGTTGTAAGGTCTGCTTCTAGGCGGCTGACAAGAGGCACTACACCTATCTTTGTAGAATCATCACATGCTATAAACAATACAGCGTTTAGTAGAAAATTCAAGTTTCAGCAGCCGTGAGTTACAGGCCCTACGAGATGCAGATGCAGCTGAATACTTAAACTGAGAACACATTACATGAAACCAAGCTGATGCTTAGTGAAGCCCATTACTGATACATTCTCCTCTACCTGAAAAAAACCCGCAAATTTTAAAGTTCTTCCTCAGTACCAAGGTAAACTGAAGCATAATTTTGAACAAGCTCTAGTAGAAGAATTCTTCCTGAAAATGGCACGTGTGAGAATTTACATAAAAATACTGGAATTGTATTGTATACACAGTATTTAAAGCTTGCCGAGAGGTGGTGTCTCTTACAGAATTGGTACCACACTCAGTGAATTCAGACTTGTGCATTGGGAAGAAAAAAACCAAAAACAGCGAAGCAGAAAAAGCAGCCCCCAGCAGCTGGAGATGCTGCCTTTACAGATGAGACACATCAGCTAGCAGTTAGAGCATGATATGCCGCACTTAAAAAACCAAAATCGAGCCTAAACAACACGCAACAAAAAAACCCCTCCACAAACCAGACACCCGCAACCCTGACTTCAAAATCCATTTCCAGGCAGTTGCTGTGAGCCAGACTAATACACAAAGTCTGTATCTACGGGACAACATTTACCAGCTAAGTTGATCAAATTTAACAAGTATTTACCAGATTTATTTACCTTTTTTCTTCCCTTAAGACGGTTTAGCTTTGCTGAATTTTGAGAGGAGACATCTGTTCACCAACGCCGAGTCCCTGCCAAGACACGTGTACGCCACTGCGTGAAAGCCTAAAGTAAGACCTTTTTTGTCTGACTAGAACGTCAGCACAATCCTTATTGTAGGCAACAGCGTGTAGAAAGACACCAAGTTTTAAGTATTTTCCTCCTGGAACAAAGCTGAGTTACTTAAAAATGCCATTGTTACATTTAAAGTAAATATTTAATTAGAAAAACTTAAAACTTTAAAACCATTGATGCTGTGAACATGCAAACAGCATACAATTTATTGCTCAACTTCTGCATGGGTACATACATTAAGTACTTAAAAAACCATTTATACAGAGTTTTTTTTTTTTGTTAAAGCTCATGTAACAGCTGGGGTGAAAAATACAATGATACCAATGCTAAAACACTCTGTAATAAATACATGGAAATGATAAACTAAGAACTGTCAGTTTGTGGAGGAGTAATTACACTTGTATAAACTAATTTACAACTACAGACAAGCTCTGAGGATGTGGTAGAGCCAGAAACCTACTACATAGTGTAAAGTACAAACAAATGGCACCTGTTAACTATATGGTGCTGTTTAAAATCTGAAGCAATTGGAGCATGCTACATTAAGCTGTATGATGCATACTTATGGTATAGAAGCAAAGCTTTTACTTCCATCAATGCAGCCACTTTAAACGCACCAAAGTTCAATACAGAGTAGTGTTGTAGAACAAGAATTTAAAAACGGCTTGTGTGCTCTGGACTTTAGTACAACACAAAAATTTGGTACAAATAAATCAGTTTAGGGAAACTGAAACTATGTGCAAAAAAAATTAGAATACATACTGTACAAAGCACCATTACAAAACTCTTTACACCGAGAAATTAAATCCTCTGAAACTCGTGTACTGTATATTGAAATCTACAAAAGTCACTGTTCATAATTTAAACATTCATAATGAAAAGCAACAGCATAAAACCATAATGTGACATCTCTCTAAAACAACTAAAGACTGGATAAAGTAAAACCCAGTAAGAGGGACACATTGAAATAAATATTCACATTAATCATGGGGTGAAAGTCCAAGGTTAAAATGCAATATTAGGCTTAGCACCTTTTTGAGGGGAAAGTAGCTGACATGATCTCGAAACAAAATTTTGCAAAAGGAATCAACCCTTTTAACATTTTCAGATAAACATCTGACTAGGTGATGAGGTGCTCTAGTTAAAGCTCTCAGTCATTACGAAGGTAGAAAGGCACTCGAAGTACTTGGTATATTCATCCTCATCTGTCAGCTATGGAAAGTCAAACATAGATTTGTCTACTTTTGCCTATAATTATTAAATTTACAGTATTGATCTGTGGCAGTTAAAATTCTCTATGCCCTACCAAAACGTCTGGTAGGACAAACAGATGTACTGCTAAGGCTGTTGTGAAAATGAACGGTATTTATCAGCCCATCTAGAGTCTATATTCTGCAGAGCTCATCTCCTCCCTCCTCAAAAATGCTTTTAGGACGACACAAGGGCGGCCGTAACTGTGCATTCCATACATTTACCAGCCTCAGCAGGCTGACAGGGAGAAGGTTGCTGGGAGGCGGGTATCGATGTGGTCAGGAGACACACGCTACAGCCAGTCTTTAAGTAGTGCCGAGGGGAGCTGCCCGGTGCGAGGGGAGCAGCAGCACACCTTCCCCCTGGAATCACCTAACACTCCCGACTCCTCCCAACAGCTGGATCAAACTGCATTTTCCATCTTTCATGCCCATGGAGGCTGCAGCCTTAGCCTGAGCAAGAGCAGGGTGGGGTGGCGATATAAAATTAAACAAACTTCTACAACACTGGAGTAGCTATCCTGTGAACAGTGGTCAAAAGAACCTGTCTCTGTAAATCGTCATTTCACATCCTATCTCGGCACTCGCAGGGGGGGAGGAGAGGTCTGTGGGAGTGTCTGAAGCACTGGTCCCCGACAGCGCAGCATACTGGGTGAGAAACACACTGGGCAACAACCTACTCTGCTCCCCCAGGCAACCTGGGCAGCTGTAGCAGTAGCTTCTCCGGTAATTACACCTGAAAGCCATCAATTAGGGAAGAGTACCAGCCATGGGACATGAGTGCAATATTCCCTTGAAATGGAGGGAAAAAAAGCGGTCTGATATATTTCAAACCTGGCTGTCAAAGCAAGATTCCTGGCTTTATGTTTACATCCCTAAGCAGCCTCATCTCTGCAGCCAGCCCAGAATGGGAAGCAAGTCTCTTAGAACAAACCGTCCAGCAACAGCTGTACAAAAAAAAAAAAAAAAAAAAAAAAAAAAATCAAATGAACATGTGGATTTGGCTCACCAGATTCTTACCACAATTCTACAAAAGTAGTCCATTGCCCACTATTCTAATACACAACATCCAGTAGTAGTTTACTCACTGTGGCAGTCAGATTTGGCAGAACAAAATTAAGTTCAAGCTCCATAGAACAGACAGAAAATTAGCTAGTTCACTGTGTGACTTACACTGCAAAAACGAAACAGCTGTTTACATCCCATTTTTTTAGCATTTTTAATACCTTTTGACTTTCTTCTCATTGGCAGTGTAAAAATAGTGCAGATTTGATGATTGATTGTAACCTAAGTTACAAAACCACAACACTGATTGGAAAAAACCCGCTACTTAATTCCAAATAGCCTCACTGCTGAGAGGAGAATGCCACCACCTCTTAAGCAGACTGATTTATCTACACACCACAAGCAGATCATATGGATCTTAACTGAGAATTTCCAAACTAACTTAAAAGTTCAGTTCCCTCTACTGGTAGTGCATTTTATTCCCCTTTGAAGAGATCAACCCATGTTATAATTCATATATATACTTACTTCCATCCCTACAATCAATAAATTATGTGCTTTTAAAACCTCATTTTCAAAGCACATTACACATATTTCAGTCAATACACCATTTTTTCTTAGCTGTAACTTAAACCCACATGTCATGAGCAGCTAGACAAAGATTACAACATGTTTTACCTGATATATCTTTAGCATCGACAAATATATAGTGTGATTTGGCTGCATTCAAACAAACTTTGGTTGACTGGACAGGATGGGTTCTGAAACGAACTGCTGACGGGCTTCTGCTGTCAAATACCACCTCATCAGCACGCTTAAAAAGCTGAAAAACGCAGTGTTTAAAGTCAAAAGCAACAAAAAAATACTCTTGACAGACTTCTTAGAAAAATGCTGTTTTAAAAAAATCAAAACATCTACTGTTCATTAAAAAAGGTCTATTCCACATGTTAACACAAGTACTGCAGCACACACAGTACTGTGTCGCTCACGCTAGAAATTTTGTTTAAGGAATCTGACAAGTGATATAAATAGGACCCCAAAACATCGTATTTGTAATTCATGCTTGAAAAATATAAAAAAAGCCCCCTGTGGTAACATTTACGTTGAATTTACATTGCAGAATATAATGTTTTATTCTAAGAAAATGCAGTTAACATGTAAGTGGCTTTAATTAAAAAGGTTAATGATTCTTTCAGCCAATTTTATGCAAAGTTAGAATAATCCAAAATATTTTTTCCAAAAATAGCAGGTATAGATGCTGTTCAGTATCATACATTTAAAACAGGCTGAAACATGACTTGTACCGACTGCTGAAGTTGTGTCTTGGTATCTGAGAATAGAAATCAGGTAGGCAAATATAATAGATTACCTTTTACAAAAATAGTAGTAGTCTTTTAAGTATAGAATACTGCTTAACTGTTGAAATGTAGGAAAAGTCAGCATTCTGTATGTTCAAGATATTAGTTTTTAATAGCAGCTGAATGATCCTATGGCAGGAACCACAGAACCTATTTTCTTGAAATAAAAAAAAAAATAATAAAATAAAATTCCAAAGTTGTCCTTTCCCTCCCAGTGTCCTAGTGTAGAAAAGGGAAAGTTTCCTGTATTTCAAGCATTTCTTGAGTCTTGGCTGAGGGAAGGGCTTTCTGGCTGACAGGAGTATAAATAGAGTCTCAGGTAAGCCTGGGAAGGGTCATTCCACGGCAAACCCGCACGTTTCTTCAATGGCAGTTAGCAGCTTCTCGTATAGCTTGTCGTAGCTCTCGTAAGGAGGAATGTCTATTCGGTTAAAGCTGTGGACAGAAGGCAGAAGAGTTTCAGCGACCTGGAACGTCAAGCGTCACTAGCAGCGTTCTGCGTAACTCCACGGAACGTACGTGAAACCACGACAAAGCAAGACGTAACAAGGCCAACAGAACTTTGTGTAAATAAAAGCAATCTCTGGTTTTCACACCTTTACTACGCCGTAACAGACAGCATTTATTGCATCAGAAAAGCAGAGGAAAGTAATAAGAAAAATAATAAAAAAAGAGACTGCTCAAAATACAGACAGCAGGTTGGTCTTAAATCTACGTAAGACATTAGAGACCTGAAAACGTCTTACCAGGTATGAGCTTTCGGCAAATTATTAGTGCTGGCATCAATCTGGTGTATTGTAAATAGCCGTGGGCCTGCAGCACCTGAAAATCCAGAAGAGATCTCTACTACTACTGTGTTGCCTAATACGAAATTTCTTTGTTGCACTGCAACAACCACTGAGTAACTAAAACCACCAAATGAGGAGAAGCCACGCACGGAGCTGAAAATCACAAACAGGCAGGAAAAAACTTCAACGCACCGCACCTGTCAGACCGATTCCTCCCCTCCACCCACGCGCGATAACCGTGCTGTTATTTAAACCATTGAAAGATAAACAAGAACAAAGCACTGATAAGGAAAAATAAAAATGCCTGTTCTACACGGTGCACTATGTAATTCTAACAGTTTTAAATTTAACTTCTCTCACCCTTCCTAAAGAACAAAACTTGGTCAGGTGTATCTGCCCCATGTTGTGACAGGTCTCAAGCTGTGGCCACTTCCATTCACATTTGATGGAGGAGTCACAACACCAACTTCTTATAATTTTGTTAATCTGACTATACAGAGACCTCCTTAATCTCTCTACTAAAGAAAAAAACCCACAGCACAGCAGCCTTTTAGATTTAGTATTTCGTTGAAGATTTCACAAAGGACAGATGATGTTACCAACGCCCTAACGTTTGCAAAACTGGAATTGTTGCTGGAGCAGACGGAGATTACAGACGTGACCCACTGGGCCAGCCCCTCTCCTGGGGGCTCTGCTGTTAAATCAAACGTGAGCCGCTTGTGCTGTGTCAGTACAACGCGGTCTAAACCTGGCAGCCTTCGTCTTCAGATCTGTGGGAACGCAGGCTTCATTCGCTCACAGAAATATTTCTTTTACTAGTGTACTCACACTAAAACTTGCAGCACGGATGACGTTAAACTGGTATTACTTCCACTACCAGTCTCACACGCTCACTGGTGCGGTAATGGCACGTGCATCAATAGTAGCGTTAATACTGCCCGGAACTATTCTGACGGGTTAACAGTTCCAGCCTGCCACAAGTCCCTCCACCCCCTGCAAGGTGATTTAAACACTTATTTAACCACTTGTCACACTTTAAAGTAACTAGGGTCTTAAAAGCCTCAATACTTCTGAGTTTCTCATACTCCTGAACATTTTTCAGCTCAGGACAGAGGGAAAAAAAAAAAAAAAAAAATCAAAGAGGCTTTCTATCTGATAACAGAGGGATGATGGAGGAGGAAGAGATTTCTAGAGTGACCAGCTTTTGTATGTGGCAGCTGTTACCACAATGTTTGTGTTCCGATGGAATCTTCCACCTGCTAAAATGGTTTATGATCAGGGTCTCCCCTGGGCAGTTTTCTCTCATCTTGTGAGAGGGCACGATCGGGTAAACGCTTGTGTTCGCTGAGCGGCATGGGCCGCAGCCGGAGCTCCCACGACAGAGATCCAGAGCTTCAACTGAAGTTCAGGAGACAGGCTGGTAATTAAGATGATAATTTCTGATGCCTGGGCTGCCCGTGGTTATGTCGCTCCCACAATAAAAGTGGTCAGCATTACGAGTGCCTCTGCGGTCAGAATTGCATGAACGTGACATGTTGGTGTGTTCTGGTCCCAGAGCTGCACAGGTGATGGGGGCTTGTAAGAGACAGAAATTAAAACCCAGGCTTCTAGAAAAGCCACGAGGAGAACCCCACTGAGATCTCTGCTGATCTGAACTTCTGGCCAGAGAAGCGTGTGCGTAATTGAAACAAAAGAGCCATTTACAGCTGAATAACAAGGTAATACTTGTGATCGTTATTCATCAAACCATTAAAAATCACTCTTAAAAAGTCACATTACAGCCAACCAGCCTCGTGTTCAGCTAATGTTTCTGTGCTGTGGCCTATTTCTCCAGAAGGGACCGCAAACGCCTGCGCTTGGAGGAAGCCCCGTTACCTTGCAATGCCTTGAAGCCCTGCAGAGGCACTCGGGATGAGCCGGTCACGAACTGGAGCAGTCGCGCTCTCCTCTCTTCATCGAAAAACTCCACAGCTTTCCAGAACCATTTCACAATGTTGCTGTCTGGGGTACAGTGTTTTAACCTAGTGTTTGCCTTCCAGTCATTGACATCAATTTTTCCCAGTCCACAAATGATCAGCTGCAGATTTAAAATACAATTAAGTATTTCATCATCGATCAAGATAAAAACGGTTTTGAAGCTAGCCAAATGATAACTGATACTGAAAAACATCAACAGATTTTTATACCAACAGCAAATTGTAACCTCTCACTAATCTTAAGCAATGCAGAAATAAAACTTTTTTTCAATCTTACCTTTGTACACAATCCATTTTTCAAACGGCCTTAATTCAAATTAAAAAAAAAAGAATAAACCAACAGTTTTGTAAGCTTATACAGACGCGCCTTGACCTGTCAACTACATGACAGAAGCCCAGATTCTGCCCCTGTACGACAGTGCGTGCATCGTTCACATTTGAGCCCAGTGTGTGTCTCTGGAGCGCAGGTAAGGGTGTAGTTTGGCTGGTCCAACTCTGGACCCCCCAAAGCAACCTTCTTCTCATACCATACATGTCACCCAAACCAGGCTAACTCCCCGATGGAGAGCTTTCAGCGCTTCTAAAATGGAGCTCCGCGTTGAAGCCCAGCAGGGGTATGGTTATGAAGGTGTTTTCTTGTGACTAAGAACACTGGAGCTTCCCCAGTCTGATTCTGCACCTGCACAATGGTTCTGGGTTAACGCTACGGCTGCCTCGCGGGAATAGTCAGGATAAAAGAGCAGCGATCACTGACATTCTGGAACAGTGAACAGAAGAGAGCATGAATAATGAACCTTGCGGTTATTTTACACGGCAAAACCCCTCAGCTCCACCGCTAACAGGCTGTATATCAGGTTGCAGTTTAACACAAGCTGGCAACGTATAGGATTTGCCTTGAGAGGGTACTGTTTGGGTGCCGGTCTTGACATTTTGTAGCACATTTGTCGGTGACAGCATCTCTTCTTACGCCGTGTTTACAGGGCTAATTTAGCCTGGCATAACTCAGCTCTGCTAAACCACACAGCTGCCCGACACCCAGGTCAGCGCAGTGTGCTGGAAGGGCTGGGGGCAAGTGGTGGGAGGTGGCAGGGAGTGACAGACTGAATTTAATATCGTGAAACTGCACCGTGAGAAATATGCACCAGCACCTCGGCTGGAGCAGCACTCTGCAGCGGTCCGAGGTGGCTGCAGACACCTCGCTGTAGGTTCCGCTGGGTTTTCAGCTATAGGAGAGGGTCTCCTCTTCTACCACTTCTGCAGTTAGGAAATACCGCCTTGAGAAACACTCTGGCAGCTCTGGGTGGAAGGCACACGCAGCCTCAGTGACTGCGTGACCTGGTAACCTCTTATGCTAACTGTATTTCTTGTAACAGCGCACCTGCAAACCCCTAAAGCACTGGGGAGACAACTTTGCACGTTACTCAGTCTCAGAAGAATGCCTCAGGCTTTTATTGTTACACTTGACGACATAACTTGACATTAGCGGACTGACCTCTAACTCTTTCTCATCAAATGTCTTCAGCAGATGTTGTGGGATTACTTCATTAAATCCCTTCTGTAGAGCCAGAAACTGAGCTTCAATTCCTCGTAAAAATCGCCAGTTTACATAAAGTCTGCAAGCAAGTGCAAATTGGGTTTGTGAAAGATGGATTCAAACACAATAAACCTGCAATTTATCCAGCCAAAAAACAAAAATGGCCTTACTGACAGGAATACACACACCACCACCGCTGCGCCACCACTTAGGAAAAACCCCAACAACGTAACACCATCAATTACTGCAAATGGGTAAAAGTTCCTCCCCACCACAGGACTATAAAAAACTTTGCAAAAAGATACTGACGTACCTGACATATTCCTTTTTGTTTTCCTCCGTCACAGGGATGCTTTTGCCGTTGGGTTTCAGTTCATGTTGAATAATTTCCCCGTATGCATTGTGTTCTACACAAAACGTATGGTCCAAGACTCCTGTGATATCATTCTCACTGGTGGAAAGAAATAAGCAAGTGACCCAGTGAAAACATACTGCGCAAATATATCACAGCCGCGATATACCTGACAGACACCACAATTCACTTTTTCAGTAGCATTTCAAATTACTGCTTGGAAGCAAAAGGTGATCATACATTTTTACTGTGCTATATTTTAAAACCGTTAACAAAGTTTCAGTGTTATATTTTTAATAGCATATTACTGTTAATAATAGGCAAAATAAATAAATTAACATTTCTGAACTCCCCCTGTCCCCCAAATTTGAGTACCTTGCGTGGCTTAAGCCTTAAAGAAGCTGAATCGTGTGAGAAACCTGCCTGAGCAGATCAAAATACACTTCAACTGGAAGTGTATTTTCAGTTTCTTCACAACTGACTTTAGGAACATCACCACACGTTAACTGAGACAGAATTCCAGCATTGTAAGATATAATATGCAGTACATACAGTATCCAGACTAAGCTGTTATGAAGATCAGGGTCAACCAATTCCATATCGTCCAAAGTAATTGGCTTCCCTAGCAACTGCTTATAGAAAGGCAGCGTGAAGCCCCCATCAATATAGTGTCCGTGAAACACAGCCATCCCCATGATCCGTCCAACAAAGTGGAAATATGATAAGTGTTCCTGGAATAGGAAGAAGAGACTAAGCCATTCAGCTAAGTAAGACCTCCAGGGTCTATCCGCTGAATATGAACTAAAATTTCAATACAAGGAAAAGAAAAACACAACAAACTCAAAACAAAAACATATCCAAAGCTTTCTGGTTTGTTTGTCTTAATACACAGCACATTGAGTATATCGCTTCCAGTCCAGAAGTCTTGCTACTAAGACTCAAAATGAACTTAATTTCTCCCAAAGGGGACGTAAATTGACATCTTACAGAAAATTAAGAACACATTTGAGAAGTTTCTTTGATCAGTACTAAAAAGAAATGATCATATCATTGCACAAATCCAGTCTCCAGCAATACTAACGCGAGAATTAGGTTCCTAAGCCTAGAACACTCTCCAGACGTCTCTAATTCCTAGGCACAACCCCCCCGTGTACAGAACCCACGTTACCAGTCGTACCGGGTTGACTGCAGAGTCGGGGTTGATTTGCAGTGTATAGATATCATCTCGGGAATATTGGAAGAGACCATAATACGGATTCAACATTTCGTGTGACAACAGGTAGAGCCATTCCCTGAAGAAAAGAAAATAATTGTGTACTTTAGACAAATGCATTCCCACACAGAATCTTCTCAAAACAGGATGATTTTTTTTAATCTTACTGTTAAACACAGATGTGAGGAATTTATGTCTGAAAACGCTTAGATAAGGCTGAAATCAGAATTATTTTTACTCGCTCAGTAACTGCACAGCACCTGACAGCTGACGTATTTCCCAGCTTTGCAAAATTTTTCTCCAGATTACTTATTTCCAAGAGTTTCCAACTATGATTCTCCTTCATCCATTACACACCAAGACAAGACACTGTGTATTCTATCAACTAGGTTGCAGAGATGTTCCAGTCACAACTTTTAATAAAAACTGTCTTCAGGTAATGGGATATATTTAGTTAAGGTTTTAATTACGTGTTCACAGATCAGTCAGTAACGATCTGAGAACTGGGAAAACCGTAACGCTTCCCAGCTTGGCCTCCCTGGATTCATGTATGGAAGACAGCAAAGGCTCCATGGCAGACAGACTAGAAACAAAACTCACGCTGAAGAACACTAGCGGATACTTTGGAAAAGAGTGCACAGTAGTATCTGTCAGTTCTTTATTTTAAGTACTATTACTAGTGTCAAAAAATTAGTAGTGATTGATTCAACAAGACCTTTTTACTAGTTATAGCTAATTAGCACGTGAAAATATTTAGGAACGGACGAAGTGAAAACTCGACTGGCCATTTGCAAACTCATGAAGATCCATGTGTTCACCCCAGAGGTGACCTGCTGTGCACCAACTACAGATGCAGAAGACAAAATGTTTGGGAGTGTCGTCTGTACTTGGAAATGAACACTAATGGTAAAAAAATGCAATGCAAACAATGGATACTCCTAAATGAGTCAACACTCATTTAGAGAGAACAGATCCACATGCCAGAGGTGGGGAGTATTTTCAGTGACGTAAACCAGCATCTGTGCAACTGGCCAATACAATCCCTAACGGTGTTTTATAATGTGAGGAACATCTTCATACAACAATAAACGTCAGTGTTTATAAGCAGATGAAAAATAACCTCAGACTACTGACAGACTTAAGTTGCCTACTAACTGCTAGTTTTTAACATTTTGTTGCAAACACTAGTGACAATGTGCAACAAATCATATTTTTTAATAAAAAGTTCCGCCACAAAGCTGAATATTTAATGGCACAAATTCTCAGATACCCCAGCTTTACTAACCAAAGAAAAATATGGTAATCTCAATAGATACCAAAAGCCTGTCTCACATATATGATAGATGTCTGATGTGATCTGTAACACGCATTTTGATTTATTTCCAATAAATTAGGGTTTTTTTAATGCAGTTTTTCATTTAAGACTACCTGAAATAATATATTTTCTGACATTCTGTTACAGAAATATAAATAAGAATAATGTTAAAAGAAAGAGGGCTGAGACAAGGCTGGTTTGCGATTCAATGCATGGGTGTAGCTGGTGAGTTGAGGTGGGAGGGAAGAGACAGAGGAGCGACTGTTTACCTGGCAACACCTCCATAATCGAGGCCTTCCTCCCCACGAAATTTTATCATTAATCGTTTCCACAGGTCTTTTGGCCTCATCTTCATGACTTGCCTGTAGGATTCCTGTAAACACACAACCCTTTCTTTTATTAACTGCTACTTACAGACAAGAAGCTACTACTGTTCATTAGAAATGAAGGGAGTCTCAGACTCCAAGTCCACAGGGGATACTATTAAAGGGGATACTATTTTCCTAGACACTAACCAGTTTCTCAAGTCACAAACTGCTACTTAGTTTTCTACAAACGTGATAACACTTGTCCAATAGAACAGATATTGTGAGAACAGTTTTCCATTAGATTTCCAGAGGGGTACGGTGATCGGAACATCCTCTCTCTCATTCTCACATAACTTACAAAAAATTACAACCTGTGTTGGTCTTTTGTTCTGCATCAAGGCTCACAATTTTTAGAGTCTGAAAAGCCAGCAGCAGAGCTTCTACTCTGGGTGTAACACACGTGCAAACCTTCAAGAAGCATTTTAAGAACAGAACATCCCAGTAAACCTACACAATTATTCCTCTATCAGTAAGGCTTCACCAAGAAAAGACAAAAAAGAAAGCTGAAAGAGGCAAAACAAATGCTAATTTTAAAAAAGGTATTAAACAAACAAAAAAAAAAATCTAGTTTTTATTTATGTCCCCTTATCGGTGCCCCAATCTTTGGCGCTGCAGAAGAGGGAGGCGTGCTTGACCCAACACTTAGTTTTCAGAACAAGAATGTAGTAATTTTCACTGCTGTACAGCAGCTTTTCCTCCCTTTCTTTTTTAGTTGATTATGAACTGATTTGACTGTCTCCAAAGGGAAGACCAACACAAATCTTTCTTGGCTGGGAAAAACTGTGACAATACAGTGGGGCTGTCAGTTTTGTGGGTGGGGTAAAAAATGCATCAGGGATGGGTGGGATGGGTGAGAGTGTTCTCAAGGCAACAGACTGTTCTCCAGAAAAACTCACTGAATTATAACTGTGTTTAATCAGTTCAGCAGAATTATTCTTCTGAACAACGTCACAAAATAAAACGCAGATACCCCACTGTGGGCATCTCTGGTCATTCGGAAGCCGAGACAATTCATAAAAATTGGTCTGATTCAGGGAGGGGGGGGGGGCGGGGCAGGAGGGGGAAAAAAAAAAAAAAATCAACCAGAATTGGGATAGATGCCAAGCAATGTAAACTCCAAAGATGAATGCTATTCAATAGTAATTTTAAGTTACAGTAGATCAAAGATCACTACTTTGGTTTTCAGTTTGTACCATTCCCTCTGTAACAGACATTCGCGTTCTTATATTCAAGGAAGAAGTGCAACAGCATCTTCAAACGCAGGAAGTGCTGGGACTCCTTCCTCCATCTCTGGCACAGTCTGTACACCTCCAGCCACAGGGAAAGCCTTCCTCGTGTTTCTTCTCTACAGGGTGAATACATCTACTTTAAGTACATAACTGTTCTTAACAGCCCCTCGAAATGCTTCCTCTTCCCATTCGCCACCGGTAAAATTCCCGCTTTAACTCCAGACTTGAAGATTTAATCTAACTGAATGACTTCTTCAGGCAGTTCCGAACAACCCTCCTCCCCTTCCCTCAGTGGTAAGAAACGGGTCAAACTCTCGTATTACCTCAAAAATCTCTTCCCTGGAGACCTCAATACGACAATGGCCAGCTTGAGGTTGCTGCTGTGACAGCTCTTGCCTCAGGATCTTGAGTTTCTGCACTAGGTCTCGCTTGTACCTTGGCACAGTCAGACACTCTGCCTCATCTGGCAGCTGACACAGGGACACTACCTGCTGCTGCTGCTGGTGCTGCTGATCTTTAAGTTGATTCTGGCGGCTAGAAACAAACACAGCTGTTTGCAGATATTCAAGGCATATGTCCCCTGTTTTCTTCAGATGTTTCTTAAATGTTAAGTCTTTGTAACTCAACTACTTTCGATTTACTACTATTGTGATTACGCTAAAAACGTCCGGGTCCAGTGAAAAAATAAAGGCAGAAAGATTTTTATCCTGACTAAAGACACATGCTTCTGTCTGCCTTGGCAACAACTATCAGTTGGTTTTAGGGTTTGTTATTACTATTAGTACTACTCTACAAAGTATGTAAAAGGTTATGGCGCTATATAATAAGGTATTATCCATACAGTTTTACTACTAAGCTGCTGACGCTGAATTTCTCAGATACCATTTCCATATTTCCTTTGCGTGTTCTGCCTTCCTCCATTTTAAAATTCAGGGATCTGCCAAACACTATGCCTCTAATCTACGGTCAATACCATAGTCTGTTTTCAATGGCTTGTCTGAAAAAGAGTAAGCTTACAAAAAGATGTTTGTACTGGCAGCTTGGCAAGGACCTTGTCCCTTGTACCTGGCCTAGTCTGGACCACAGGAATTTGGGAGTTCATATGTAACTAATTGGCACAGATAAGCAAGTATTTTTACTAGCAATTCTAAGAGATTTTGTAAATCTACCTTCTTACTAGGAAAAGTAAATTAATCGTGTTGCAGAGATATCCTCTCGTGTCATTTTTTGTACACAGTAAGTCGGTATTTTTACAGCTTTTCAGCGTGGCATTTCCAAACTATGTGGGATAAAAGCTGTACTGTAACTAAACCATGAGAAGAATTACCTCTGTGTGAACACATGAGAATGCCTTAAGTTTACTGGAGAAATAAGAAAGGTTACAATTCAGAGCGTTTCCCAGTGCAATCTTAACAAACTGTTTTTTTTCAACATCAAAGACCAAAAAACATTAGATGGAACCAAACGCAGTGCTAATGTATTTGAAAATTTCAGTCTGTTTCGAAACGAGGTCTACTAGAAAGCCCTTCTGGCCAGCCAGGCTTCACTTCCAGCAGGCTTCCACCACAGGGCCATTCAGAATTGGCAATTAAAAAAAGGTGGGGGTGTTCCCCGTTTGCCCAGTGGCTCTGGAACAGCTATTCTATTATTTGCTAACCTGCTATTTAGAGCAATTTTGCACAAACCACCCTCGAGGGAAACTAACACCAGGTGACCGGGAAATCTTTATCAGTAGTCTTACAAGCATAACATTTAGAAACCTCTGCGATGGCACACGTAGATCACTTCAGCAAGAACTCAAAGCTTAATATTAATAATACTACCTCTTTACTCCTGGGCTCTAAGGAGGCAATAGCGCACAGAAATCCTACTTTGCCACTGTGTCCAAGGATGCACGACTCCAGAAGTTAGCTTAATAGATGTTGTTACCTTCACAGTGTATTGCTGTTTGCTTCTGTTGTTGGTTTGGGTTGTTTGGTTTTTTTAAATAAGGCTTCCTTAACTTTATTTGCAAGCTGATCACATTGGTCTTACAACAAACTACAGCTATTTGAAGTCACTCCTGAGAAACCAAGTCATGACAATAATTTAGAGACACTCACTCAGAGCAGTTCCAGAATATGGCTCTATGTCATCTGTGCTCGTGAATGGTCATTGCTTTTCATTTGTGATTAGCTTTAAGTATTTATTTCACTTAAACTGTATTTACTTGACGCACAAATTAAAGCAAAATCATCGTTCTATCTTCCAAACTTTCTAATTCCATAAGCATGAGCATGTGAAAATACTCCTTGTGTATGCCTACTAGAGGTCATAATTACACGCTGACGTGAGCATACGTTCATACTACCTTTCAGAGCAAAAAAGACCTAGTCCCCTAACCGCATAGCTGCTCAATGGCAGTCTTGATGAAAAGGTGATCTCTGGAACGAGCATGAACTTCAGATCTATGTATCAAATTAAACCAATCTAAAATAGGAAGAGAAAAATAAAATGCCATCCTCCATATCAGACTAAAATAATCGGTGCTAAACAATCTGCAGCGCTTAAAGTAATTAAATCTAATTTCTTCGTTTGTTTTCACAGCTGAATGACTCTGACTCTGTACAGTGCTTTAAGGACACAGCTCAATAGTTTTCTGGTGCCATAATGATCAAAAACTATCACAAATCCTTGGCCAATATTTTAAAACAGAACTGGGTAACAAGTTTGATTATTTTCATAACTGGTAATGTCATCAATGGAAGAACAAACTGCTTTACCCAGCTCAATAGTAAAGTCAGTATCACTGAGAGTAAACTTTTATTATGCCTTTGAACCTTAAACACTAGCACGCCCATCCCACCCAAATACTAAACTTATTTCTCAGACAATTTATAAAATGACAGGCCTAAGGCAAACTACTTTTGTTTTTCCTTTGAAAGAATAAATAGGGAGGTGGGCTTGGGGCAGGGGGGGGGGGTTGGAGGAGGTGGCTTTCACGTATCCCGTTTGGTGCAATAAAAGAATAAACACCAGAAAAAGATTTATCAGGCAGCAGATTTTGCTGATGACACTGTTGGTTGAATTTCTGAAATCCTCCCCTAATGAAAGACAGATGTACAAAAGAAAAACTTAAGCACACTGTACTAGCGCTTTAAACTTAAGGAAATGCAAAATGGTTCTGATTCTTGAAAGTCAAACTGGATTTTCCAGATCACAAAGCTACCTGTGTATTTGTCCTCCACAATACGTGTAGAACTAGACACTGTGACCCTAGCATTGTTCAAAATAAACCTACCTGTGAAGGACAGTTTTTCAAATATAGTCCAGTTACCTGAATTTTCTACAGTGTAAGTACTGCATTGTTGTAGTTAAGAAGGTCTGAAGTTTTTCTTTGGGTAAAATACCTAAATTTGAATGAATTTAATGAACTTTCCTACATTTCAAACACAAACATGCTCCTCCACTGGTTTGGTGTTTTTTTTCAAGATCATGTTCATTTGAAACTACCAATATAAAGTCAGCTAAAATTAGTAGTCATTTCTTTGTTTTAAATTAAAAAAAGAAAAAAGAACCAAAAGTGTCTGGGTGATGGGAGCTTATTAAATAATATACATATACATAACCAATGATGTCTCTAAACAAAGTACGTATTTGTCAATATTTAGACTCTTCTCTCCCTCTTGGAGGGTTAAGTTCAAATGTATATTGGGCAGACAAAGGCTAGCCAGCTTTTCTGTAGGACACAAAAGCTCCTGACCTCCTGGATATTACTTTCCATTCCCCGGTTTTGTCTTTTCAGAGCTTGTTCCCATTATTCTTTCCTTCAGCTTTTCTTCCCAATGATTCACTTCCTACAAAGGACTATTCCTCCCAGTCGCTCCTTGCCCAGGGCTGGATGGCTTTCTACCTAACCAACTCCTCATTATTTCTTCCACTTAACACCTACTCAATACTTCACAGGTGTTTCCCAAGAGTATTAAAAGGTGTTAGAAAGAGAAACAATACAGACAAACTCCCAAATAGCCTGGACAAACTGATAGCCTTGTCCATGGAAAATAAATAAATAAAATAATGTTTGTTTGCTTTTGGGTTTCCATTTTTCACAGACACACACACACACACACCCGGCCCCCGCAGTGTGAAATGAGTTCCTAGGGAATAAAAACAAGAGCCAGAATTCTTTTGAGTGTCCCCTTCTCTTTTAAAAAGTGCAGTATGAGAACGGGGTATCAAAACACTAAGGCAGGAAAAAAAACCACAGTTCCTATTTTATTTTATTCTTTTTGTAAAAAATCTGAGTTAAATTACCGGGGTCTTATTTTGAGAACATCTCAACTAGTCTTACTAGAATACTGAAGGTAAGAGATGAATTATTTCTTTATTTCAGGAGAATAGTCGGACACTCGTGCACCCTTGCCTAACTCATCAGTATTTCACACCACTGGCTACTGAACGCAACCTCTTATTTTCAAGCAAGTTCTCCATAACTGAAAGCACTACGAAGTAGAAAGGGAAGGAAAGAAAGCGTCTCTCTTGCTGTCAGGAAAAAAAATATCTATGGGCCAATCTTTTCCTCTGGCCAGCACTTGCTTCCCCCCTCTGCTGCCCCCAACTCCCAGCATCACAATAGCCACATTCCTGCCTAAATGCTGCTAGAGAATTCCCCCCCCAGCAAGGACACCAACCTGGTCTTTGCTGTGCAACAGTAAGTTGGTAGTGTGTTCTACACCACCACTGTGTCTTAAATACTACTGCATGGCAGAATACCTCTCGATATAACGTCTAGCACCCCTCAAGAGTCACTTTCTTTCCTCTATTCATGCGCCAGAGACTTCAGACTTACTTTAAAACTAAATGCAAGTTAGCAGATAGCCGTGGATCTGTAAACTGCGTTGTCCTGTTGTTATGGTCAACAAAATAAACTCTGCCTGTTGCCGTATTTCGGATCTCCCATCCAGGAGGCAGTGGACCAAGCTCTTCACAATTGATGTTGCTAAGATCCCTGTGAAAACAAATATAAAATGAAAAATACCTCAGCATTGGGCCTCCGAGCCAAACAAGCGTAAATGTAACAGAACAATTCCATGAAGTCTGAGAAAATGTATTGTTTCAGAAACTTGATCTGTTCAGCTGGAATCTCTACTCCCAAGGTGCAAGCCCACCAAAGAAAAAACACACACCCCAGAACACATGCCGTGGGGAAAAAAATTCTTATCAAATAACCTTCATTTTTACAAACTAACTTCAGATGTTAAATTAATAGAGGCTTAAAACAAAGACTGTGGCCATATTTGCCAAAATGGAATTGCAGTTCTACACCAATCCTGACAGAAAACATTTGTAAAACAACATTAGTCATGAAAGGAACTCTGAATCACACTTTCAAAACTCCTACAAAACAAAACTATATTTCTGAAGAGTTACACTTTCCACAAAGAATTACACATGGGATGTGTATGGCACAGGCAGTTTTGCCCCAAACCCCCAAGTGCTAGTGGGAAGCAAAGAGGTCTCTAACAAAATATTTCAAATGAAATATTGTATGAGCAACAATTTGGCTCTGCACCGAGCAATGCACAGGCAGCATAACGGGTCTCAGGAAGATTCTGCTGGAATTGGGAAGATGCAGGTTCATTCCAGAGGTTCGCTGAAAAATTCTAGTCTTCAAAAACATATCCGCTTACTGGTTTTTCATTTATGTAATTCACACCTCTGGTTATCTCCCACTGTCAAGCGTGGCTCTTTTGAAAGGTGTAAGGCTTCAGATCTCCCAGTAGCACATGAGTTGGGGGGAAGAAAGAGCCAAGGGACAGAACGGCGGAAAAGATGCCGCCTGCAGGGACTCCAAAGGCTGAGAAGCCACTAATGGAAAACACAAGGCTCTGGGACTGAACTTCTGCTGGTGTCACCCCATACACACGCTGCTACCAAACTGTAGGGCTTACTTTTATTAACCAAATGGCTGTGGTGTGTTAGTGTAAAAACACAATATTCCTTAGAAACGACATAAAGTCTACCCTCATGCAAACAGCCAAATTTTGGTCTCAGAGACACTCATGCAGTTTCTGCTGCCACACCTAAAAGCAGCACTAACTCACAATTTCATACAAAACGACTATACCGCAAACTTAAGGATTAAATCGTGACATAATTGTTTTTTAGAGACTTCTAGTTTCTAATTTTGCCTAATACGCAAGTCACAGACTTCCTAATGCCCAACTATCGCACTCTCAAGCCTACAGACAGGGCATCAAAGCACAGTATATTCTTGTCACACAGAAGCAGTAATAAAAACAAAATAATCATTTGAAAATGCAATGAAGCTATAGCCATGAGACACTTTATCCTTCTTAAGATACCCGTTTCCATGGGAATGAACACCCGCAGCAGCTGACCAAGTTGCTGCACTTCTCACAGATGCCAGCACTTGCTGCCAATTTCAAACTACACACAGTATTTTACACCACCATCCACAGACCTTAAGAGGCAATCATTGTCAACAGGACTGCTCGGTATTTTAAACTACCATCAGAGGCTAACAATCATTTCCATTATCCTCCTTTCCTTTCAAACACATCAGAAATAATCACGTGTACAATCATAGACAATATGTACACATGTATTGTGTAAATAAGGAGACTAAACCAGAAGGACACTTCAGATTTATTTCCTCGTAAGTGTTGAGATAGCTGCAACAGAAATAGCAGTTACAGTATTTTAATCACAGGTCAGTCTCTCGCAGCTTCTCTACCCGTTTGCTTCTCCCCACCAAATTCTTTCCCAATTATACGCTGCTAATGAGATGCTTGAAAGCATATATGATTGCTCTAGGAACATTCGTGGTAGAACATTATAAAGAAAATATTCATTTCTGCTAATAGGAAACTTGCTGTAAAAAAGCTTGTGCGTTTTTAAATGTTTGCTACCATACTCAAATGTAGCCTGCCCCCCCACCCCCCCCCACCCCTTTTTTTCCTTCCTTTTTTAAAACAACAACATTCTGGCATTTCAAACACAGCTCACCATTTCAGCTTCCAGCTTTTTATGACCCAGCATCTCTAATTAGTTTCTTCAAAATGTACCAAGATTCCCACTCCTTGAGTAAATTATGTTTGGTAGTCTGAACACAGGACAATAATTATCACAGACAAGTAAATTTAAGCTAATGAGATTGTAGCTCACTACAAACTGTCTCTCTAAACATACAAGGGGCATCCACTGGATTTTCACATTTTTCCCTTTGTCTGCTCCTCCATCAAAAATGATCACATTTGTCACAAAGTTTATTCTTCATAAATATACGCTGCCAATTTCTCAGGTCTTGCTAACTTCCAAAGCCTGAATAAAAAAACCAAAACCAACTCAGCTTTCACTGAAGTATCTTGATAAATCTAAATTTTTGGAAGTACTCAGTTCCTACTTTTTGTTTCATTATTTTGCAGAGTGTTAAAACCGGGACGTGGCTATAACTTAAATGCACGATCTACAATCTGTTCACTATACCTGTTTTCCAAACACCACTAACGTATTTCTTGATCTTTCATTTCTGCATTAAGGTAACAACTTGAAAAACTGAGGAAGGGAGACTAATTTATTTTGATGAATGACTTGCTAAAGTGATACATCAAGGGCCAAGAGTCAGAAATACAAGATTAGAGAAAACTGAGGAGAGTACTGCTCAAACTGTTTTGATTTGATACTTTAAGGATACTTCAATCGTTTCTTACCTAGGTACTCTTGGATCGTGCCACGTGCTAACACCAGTCTGAGTATGCAGAAAATAGACCTGACCTTGCTGAGTCGTCCTTTGCTCTGTGAAATCAAGATAAATTAATAACTAGAAGAATAAAAAAAAAAATCAATACAAAAAACCACAAAAGCTGACTACCCCAAACTAAGAAATCAAAAGGATCTCACACACAAGGAGAAAACACAACCCATTTTCCCAGTTTCTTGGGAGACCTACAGTTAAAAAAAAAATTAATTTGCATACCATATCCTTCGGGTAAATCGGGAGGAGTGTGCAAGTGTGTCCTGCTCATGTAATTTCTGTGCCTCTGTGACCTGACTCTCCTCTCCGCCAGCCGGGGATCTGATGACTGCCCACAGGTTGCACCGTTCGTCCCTGTAATCGGAGTGTTCTCGTCCACAAAACAGCTGAGCGGTCTGCCTGGGCTGGAGTATTCAGATGCCGGCCTGTGGAGGAAAACGTGAAAACTGCAATGCTGACTGGACACGGGGCTACACACCACACTTGAGGGAGGCCTCACCTAGGGGCTCTTGGAAAATCCTTGCGGATGGCAGAACTGAGCAGCTGACTTGTTGAGCATGACACCTCGAAGATGGGCAGAACGTTTCTGTTCCACGCTCGCTGGTTCATCCCAGAGTAATTAGTAAACCTCCTCACCAGTCTCAGGGTTTGACCTGACACTTAGTTTATGATACTAGGAGGATCAAGATCGTATCAAATACTCACTCAGTTCCCACCTCAAACAGAGTGCTGAATGTTTTGTTTGTTTGCTTTTTGTCGTTGTTGTTGGTTTTTTAATGAGCAGCATACAACCCAAACTTTCTCACCATGTCTTCATACGGCTGAAGAAGTGATTAGGCTTTGTTATTCCTTCCAATTTTTAAGGAAGGTTACTAGGCAAGTATGATGAAAAAGGGCTAAACAAGACAAAAAAACCAGTTGTGCTTGAGAGCTCTACTGCAAGAGGAAACACTGAATTATGTGGTTTTGTAGCTCAATGCTCCTTTCAAAAGGATTTAAAATGGATTCAAGGGGATTGATAAGGACGCAGGAAATCCCTGAAACAAATTATGTATTTTGCATTTGTTTTTCTAGCGTAAATGTGCCTAGAGCTTAGAACAGGTATTTTAACATACCAGGAAAAATACAGATAGGTAAATTAAAAAGCTGTTCAGTACCTTTACTCACTTGAAAACTGCAAATATATACTGGAGCTGGCAGCATTAACAGTACAGATTATTTTAAGTCAAATATATCCATACTCAGACTGGAATAATATTTACTGAGGATGGAAGAGAGTCTGCAGGCACAGACAGTCTGCAGAAGAGTGCGAAAAATGTGCAACACCACTGTCTACAATTCAGGTAACCTCGAAACTGATTTGAGGAACAGCTTTGGAACACATATCTATGGCTATTAGAAAAGGTGATTCCAATGATTTTGAAACATGCTCTGTTAACAGTCAGCTTTAAAAGTTCTGGATTACATGGTCATAGCACGTCCACAGACAATGTGTGTCAGCTATTTGTGATCATCTTCATCCCTTACAACGCCTGCACATTGTAATGTCTGTATAGAGTTCTACTACAGCAGCTCTACCAGAAAACAAAGATGCTAGTATTTGGGGAGGAAGAACACCTAGCCAGAATGATTATTTCAGGTTAGACATTAGGCAGACTGAAGAAGTAGGACGTTAGAGAAGAAAAGCAAACAGCATTTGTGGAGTGACTCAGGGGAAGCTGAATACCCGTTAGAGCCACTTAGAATCACTTGTGCTCAGCGCTCCTGGGCAGGAAGCAAACTTGATCACCTGCAGCGTCTCCTACATAGTTTCTTACCGTGTTGGTCGCTCCCACTGAGTTGTTCGTGTAATGTGATTTAAATACTGGATCCTTCCAGAAGCAGTTCTCCGCTCCTCCCACCTAGAATTCAGACATTGAGAGATAAGGCAATAAGTGGTATTTCCAGGAAACCAGGGCACAAAATGTTTCCAACATAAATGCCAACTCAGGAAGACTTAGGCTATTATGAATCATGTTAGCTGAACACGGTAACAGGAAACAACTGAAAGTTCAACTCAGAATTGATTTAAATATTCTTCCCTTGGAAACAGGCATATCATTAACAATATCACACCTTCATGTTCAATAACTGTCTAAATTCTAATTAAATCTTAATAGTCATATAAAGAAACTTCTTGAAAACATCGTGTTTAATAATGCATTTAACATCTTTCGACCACTGATTCTAGTAAGTGCTTTCATAGCACCTTCATGCACTACTCGCTTTCATTAAAAAGTCACCTTCAAATAACGTGACTTTTTAATTATTATGACTTTTGCAGTCCAAAATACACAAGGCTATACAGCTAACTGCAGTTACACAATTAAATAAGCAATATTTATACAAGGAACATTTTTATGTGAAAATTTAAAAGCATTTTCAGAAATGTTTCTGACTTCTCCAGACTCCAAATTAACAAAAGAATGCTGTTGAGGGCTTAGATGATAATTTACATTACAAAATTCATCATCTGAAAAATCAGTTTCTCCTGTCTTTACCTGCCAAGAATCACATTCAGAAGGTCTGTGCTTGCTCTGAAAAAGCTGATGACAGCACCAGAACCTAAAACAGAGCATTTTTCTGTATTCACAAAACTGTTTTAGGTGTTAATGATGTCATGAAATCTCACAGGGACAAACCAAAATCCTAAACCCAGGCTTTGGCAGGTAAATACAGCAAGAACTCAGGCTCCATTACCTTTTCTAATCATGTTTTCTTCACTATGAATTACATGGAAGAAAAAGCAATCCATTTTTATAATAGCGTACACCTCCGCAGCGTGCTGTGGAAGGCAGCCAGGCTTGTGCATTCACTACCTTGCTACAAAAACGCTGTAGGGATGAAGTCAGTTTGCTGGCTGTGATTTAACATTATATTAGCTTATCAGTTCTACAATTTGAAAGACACATGTTTTCCTAGATAAGTATATTTTGTATTGCATTTACTCATATATGCCACCTCCCATTTTCCAAGAAGAGACAAGACTGGGGTCAAACTATTAATGATGTTGTGTATCCTAGCTGGCTTATCTCCTGCTCCTAAATGCAAAACTGTAGAACTCTGAGTGCAAGAATAAAAATGAATCAACCTATTTGTACACTGATTTCTCATTACTGCAAAAGCCTGTTGTATGAGCTGTATTTGTATTTACACCACAGTGATGTCAGCTTACCCATCTGGTAAATCATTATCAAATAACCGACTGCAATCCACAACTTGTCCTCCTGTGCCTATTCGGTCTCTGGACTGAAGACTTACTATTAAGATAATAAAAAAAAATATTAAAGATATGATACCTGAATGCAAATTACAGTGATATCTGAAAGAGAAATGGTACAACTTGGAGGACTAAGCTGAGCCATGTTCTGGGTATTTTTTCCTTCCCACAAACTAAGGAGTTACACAAAAACGCTGCATGTTTTCGTACACGTAATCCTTTACATCTGACTTCAAGAAAGTTAGCTTAAAGAATATGAATGCAAGTTAAGGCTGAAAATAGTGAACTGAGAAGCTGTCTTAACTTGTCTCCGTATGAGACTGACTGTGACACTCCTCTGGCAGCAGCAGGGTGGCTAACGTCACACACGGCTGGGACAGCAAGCGGCACAGTGCTAGTGCCAAACGTGCACTGCCAACAGGAGCACCTCTAACAGAAAGAGCTAAAATAACAGGTTCCTGTATGTCTTTGACTCCTCATGTATTTTGTGCAAACAGGGGATTCAACACACGCACACACACACACACACATAAAATCAGGCAAAATTTCACTTCTAGAAGCACTACACATTTGGTTTATTGGCTATTTTCTAACGCCAGTGGTAAGAAGTCAAAAGCAACGCTCACACAAAGCAGTGCTCAGCACCCTGAAAAGCCCTTACTGCCCTCAGCAAAACTGCATTACTTTTTTTTAAATTTAATTTTTATTTCTCACATGTTTCATTGTAATGGATATTTATGCCTGAAGCTTTTGTAATACAATTATGACAAGAAAAAAAATTTCAGGCAGCTTTTGTTCCCAGTATCATAGTTTGCAAGTGTCCAATCTGGTAATTTACAACACTTGTGTTCCTGTGGAGTTGGGGTTGGGTTTGGTTTTTTTGATGTTTTGTTTTGCCTTTAACAATAAAACGATTGCTTAAAAAACTAAATACGTGCCGTGGCACACAATTCTTGAGGTGGCACTACTGTACCCCTGGACAACTGCTTTCAAGTCATATTTATATATGCAGTGAAATAAACTTACAGACCTTAACCTAGACATGATCAAACTCTTGTCAAGATCAAAGTTAAAGAAGATGTAGTAGTACTAGCAGTTTTTGCCACAGAGTCCAAATTTTCAGCAACAACAACATGTTTTGAAGCTCAGCATTTTAGGCCTTCAACAGAGCAACCCAGGGAGCCCTGCAGTATGTACTCGCTTTACTCCTGGTCTGCCACGAACACTAATGCTACAAAACAACTTCTTAGAGCAAAAGACACCTCCAATTTAATTTCAACCACATCAGAATCTTGGAGGATGTATTTATTCTGCAGACCCACACATTACAAGTTGACATTGTTGCATGTAGGCAAGGTTTGGCAAGCAATACACACAGACAAAAATGAAACTGAACAAAGGCAATTACCTCCTCTTTGCCTACGTGAGGACCAAAATTTGTGCACGGCTTCATTTTGTAATGAGTAAGGACTCATTTTTTTCTGCACCGCCACATCAGAAATAAAATGGTGGCACAGAAGAGAGCTGCAAGATTAAGACACAGTTCAGGTGCCCTTTGCATCCACTACCCACAAGCGTCCCCTTTTCTTCCCCCCTTTGAAGATAACCCCAGGGATTTAAGATAAAGATCCCCTTGCTCCTTGTCCCAAATAATAAAGGCATACCCATGTGCACTTGATGTGGAAGCTTATCATCTGTTGAAGGTATCCATTACATTTTAATATTGTTTTCCAATCTTGCATAGCCTCTTAATTTAAGCCAGTTTATCATTAGAAGGACTGAGAGTCTAACTTATTCTATCTCCTGACTGACTTTTAACGAAGATTTCTCCACCACCTAACTACTGCAGCAGAATTACCTAGTTTTACTCAGGCTCATTCACCCATTCGACAAAATTGCATTAGTGAAGAAAGGTTAGAATATAAGGGGATTAATAACAACAAACTGAATTTAAAAAAAAAAAAAAAAGACAGAAGTCTATGGAATCTTACCAAGGATGCATTAAATTAAAACACAGCCATGACTAGGACAGCTGACCTTTCTGATAATAACAGTGGAAAGTGGACATACAGATTTGTTCTCAGTCTCCACCGTAACCCAACGAACTGTGTTTTCTTGGTTCAGTGCACGATCCGGCAGCCCCTGCTCATTAGGGCCAGCCCCAGCGGCATGCCCAAAGACCCAGTGCTGCTTTGGCTATACTATGTTTCACGATCACACATCAGGTTAAGCCAACTGGTCAGGCTAGTTTATGCCCACACTACTGACTAGTTGTCTCTGAAGTGTATTTGCCATGCCCACACTGCGTGGTATTCACCCCAGGCTTCCCACCCGGCATCCCAATAGCCTTGAGACCCTTCTGCTTTGGCATGGTTGTGGGTTTTTTGGTGTGTTTTTTTCTTGTTTAATTAAGGCTAGCATTCCCAAGTCCTGATGACAAGGATGCATGCTGCATACTCTGGAGGGCAGCATGAGAGCATGTCAGGGTGTTAAGGTACAGTCCCCGCCAGTGTCCGAAGGACTGCTGTGGGCAGAGAGCATCTCTGCTGCTCAGACAGACCCTGAACAAGCTCTCCTGTCCGCTGAGCTGTTTCCTCCTAAAAGGAACCCCACAAACAAAACCACATGCACACAGCATGGATGATCATGGGACCAGCATACTGGAGCAAAACCAAAAAGCAAACCAAACTGACAACATAACGCACCCCAGAAAAACGACTGTTTTATCCTTTACTCTTCTGGGCGAGCTCACACGGAAAATTTAATATTCAAGAACAGTCTGAAGTGTCAGCAACGCACTTACGATTCCGCATTTCTACCATCATTTGACTCTCCTATGCCACCTCACTCTTATCTTAATTCTGTGCAAACGCTTGCAGAACGGATGCTAGACAGATGGTTAAAGCAACATGGAGAGGTAAAGTCACAGGTACTGTTCAGCAGAGCGCTCTGAGGAAAGCAAACAAATGCACTGAAGCCCTTATTTGCTGACTGATATTTCAATAGTTTTCCCTGGCTGACAAAACAAGAATGCTGCTTGGATATTATTTGAACTAGGAATTGAACATAAACCTGCGCATGCAAATTCACTTTTCTCTCCCCCATGTCCAAACGTTCTCATTAACATCTTGCCAGAAAAATAAAGACCTCCTTATCCTGGCCAACTTTGGTTTTTTTAACTTCTTAAGCGACCTACTAGAAACACTGCCTTCTGAAACAACTTAGAGCGCACCAAAGAGTTTTTATGAAATTGAGAAACAAGTATCCACAAACAACTTGTCAGCTATCTTTTTAATTCTTGCATTATTGAGGGTTTATGAGTTAGAAGAAGACAAAACAAAGTGTCTGTCCCAACACTTACAATAAGGGGTGCGTGTGTGATGTGTTTTGGGTTTTTGGGGGTGGTTCGTTCTGCTGGGTTTTTTTGTTTCAGTTTGGGGTTTGTTTTGTTTGTTTTTAAGTCTCTACATACACACTTCTAGCTTGAGATCCAAGTGGCTCTCGCACCAGACACAATTTGAAACAAACAAAAAAAACCCACGGAAAACTGACATCTGGGAATGGTATTTCTATAGCTACTATTAAGCTCCAAGAGAACGAAAAGATAAAACCCCTTACTTACCTACTATCTGTCCTCTAACAGTATCATTGTCATTTGGCCCAAGCTTGCACAGATCCAATCTCTGATCTGTGAAAGAAGGACATAAAGTGTAAATCATAACAGTATTTTCCTGCCTTTGAAAGGCAGGTACTATCAGAACAAAATTCAGCCTGGTGTGAGATAGTGAAGACTTTAAGAGATGGGTGAAGGAATGCAAAACCAAAAATCTTCAGTCAAGACCTCATTTTTTGTTTTCATAAATTTAAATCAGAAATTGCTTTAACGTTTTTCCAACTTCACAAAGCTCTTCTGATGAATAGGAAATGACATTATCCTAGATTGGATGTCTCAAGTGATTGTGAGAAGTATTTTGACTTCTCTTCCTTTGTGAAGACCAGCCGTTGCCACAAAGCACTTCCAGTTCAGCACCGCCACCAGCACAGCCGGAGCCACCCTGCGGCACCAGCCCACGTGTTCCGTGCTGGGTAGGCGCAACTGCATTGAACTCAGCAAAGTGCCATGCACTGAAACACTGGTCTAGCAACAAATATTTAAGAAGAAGAACTTCAGTTATTCAGAACCTGTTACTGAAGGTAAAATCACAACACTTCTCTACCAGCATGTTGCTTTTTTCTTTTATCATCTGTATAGCCAAGCACTGCTTTTCCATCACAAACAGTGCACCGAATTTTGTTCAGAAGTGGCATCCATTAAACATCTTATATGTTAACTTTTTCAAAAGTAAATACAAACCTCTCAAAGTGTGACAAAGCACTTAATATCTTACGATAAAATTGTCTTATTAATTTTGAAGGCCCACTGATTTTTAAACTACAAATTTAGCTTCAAGATAGATTTACCCTTTTGTTTACTCCTTAAGACTTACATTTTTGAAGGTAGTAAAAAGATAATTTGAAGGCAAGGAGAACCTGTCTTCCTTTGGAATTCCAACACAGTATGTTCAGTCTTGACATTCCACAGCCAGACTGCGGCACTGAGGGCACCGCTGTCGACAGTAACAGGGCAGAGGAGTTAAAAAGCCAAAAGGTAAGTTACATGCTCTAACGTACTCGTGTTATCCTCAGTCACAAAACACTGTTAGAAACTGCCAAACTAACTGGAATATAAAGCTTTATTAAAAAAAAAAAAAAAAAAAAGTCCAACTGTCACTCTTCAAAAGCCTGCGCACAGAAGTTTGGTCTGAAGGAGAGGAAACTTTAGTCTTTAGCTTACTTACAACCAGTGTCTTTAAGGCGGTTGATGGCGTTTGAAAGAAGTCTCACGCAACCCAGAAAACCAGCTCCCTGCTTTTTATGAATTTTCTTGTGATTCCACACGCTGATTGTTATTGAATCTGACTTCCCAATATATCTGAAAAATGTGGAAAAACACTACTGTGAGTGAAACTTACTGAATACTTTGAAGATGCTCCAGAAATCATCTTGCGGAAGAAAAAAAGGTTATCAACCATTACATTAAAAATTTAACACACACTGTATCAGCCAGGGAGTAAGTCATCTTCACATAAGATGTACACATTATACTTTAATGAAAGCATGTCTTATGAAGGAGTTGAATACAAACTAATCTAAAATCCTGCTTCTGGAAGAAGGCGTTCAAGTGAATCCAAAGTCTATCAAAATCCATTTAAAAACAATAACGTGAACAAGCTGTGGGCTGGCCGGGCGACCACAGCTACAAACATGCTTAGATTCATGCCTAAGCTCAGCCTAACCAAAGACAACAGCAATGCTCGTGGCAGCATGTGTTTGTGAGCAGGCTAGCAGGCAGAGCGGTCCAAATGCCAGGACAGAACCTATCAGTTCAGCATCCTTTCACAGCACTTCATCTGCTGCTGCTTCTCAGGCTACTCTTCCAACCACCAGCAATGCAAGGCACCCTCGTTTAGAGCTCTTCTGAATGCTCAGGGAAAACATAAGGCAAACCTAATTATACATCTGCAGTTAACTAATCTTTGGGAAGCTAATTTACTATGAAGACAGCTTCAGAAGGGCCTCGTTTACAACATACATTACCTATTACGAATGTGACCCATCACATATGTTAGCTGAGATGTGCCACATTCCCCTCCTGCTCCCTGCTCACGCGTGGACTGCCTCCTCACAGCATTACCGCTGAAATGCTTTTGTAAAACCCAGATCTGCATTTTACAGACTTGGGGAAACCTGGACACCATAGGTTATTTTATTGTTGCTTTTTTGTTTGAAGCTTTGTCCTTCAGAAGCAATTACTTTGTGAGCTAGTTCTTGTTTTCAAAACTTTCAGAGGACAGTTTCAAAACACCTAAGATAAATCAGCTACAGCCAATACTGAACTACAGTTATTTCAAGTTGAGGAAAATGCATCTGTAGCTCTGGCTTTGATCCCAGGAACTGCTTGTAGTTCTCCCTTCCCAGACCACAAATTCTGGCCTTCTGCAGTTTAGTTCCAAGTGCTTTTTGTTTGGTTTTGGTTGAGTTTGATCAGTTTTCCTTCAATGCCTAAATACATCACCCCCCATTGACTGAGACTTTATCAGCTTTAAAACATCTTAATATTTTCATAAAGATAGAAATGATACTGTCAAGGTTGGCAAACCAAACAATTGTAACTGTCATGGCTTAAAATTGCAGCTGTGATCAGCTAAGTTCTCAATTAACGCTTCTCCCATTTTTCCTTTTCCAAAACCCAGAACTTTGACAACTTCTTTTCCCCACCTGCAGACAGGGACTGATCCAGTAAGTAGAAGATGGAATAGCCTAACTGTAGGCACATACCCATGAGCGTGGTCTAAAATAACCAATGCACATTTAAACCAAACCAAACCAAAACAAAACAAACACAAAACAAACAAACAAAAATACCCAACACACAAGCAAAACACAAACTTCACACACAAAAAAAATCCCAAAGTTTCTTTCAATAGTAAACTGATTGCATAATGTAGCTCAGATTTTTGGCCTTACAACCTTGACAATGCCAATTTTGCATAAAGAAACGAGAGATGAAGATGGGTATTCACGTGCACAGTTGCAGTCTACAATGTTTCATGTACTTAAAATAAATTCTTATGAGAACAAGTTAGGTGCACTTAAAAATAAAGACTTATCATGACCTGTCTTGAATTTTCCAGTTTTCCTTGTTGCTTTAAAAAAGTCAAAGGTATATGGTTAAACACAATTTCATAACAGAACAGTTTGAATAATATGTAGAACAGCTGAATATACAACACAGTTTCCAAGAATTACTGTAACATTTCAGGGTGACGTTCTCATGGCCAAGATGCAGACAGTAAGCCATCCATACCAAACAGGTGAGAACTTCTATATTACCACTATACCCTGGGTTTTGCACCAGCAAACCTGGCCGATTCACACATTTAAAGGAAATAAGCAAGACAAGCTGCATTTTCCAAATAAAAATGTCCTTTTTTTTTTTTTCCCCTGAAGGAAGAAAAGAAATAGTTCAGTAACTGCTAGTTGGCTTTATAGCAAAATGTTTCATCTATATTTCTGCCTAATTTCAGGCATGAAAATATATGGTTGCATTTAGAGAGTGACGGTAGGACAAGTTGACATTTCCAATTCATTTGGTGGATAAGTTACATTTGTTTTACATCATCTGGCAATAAAGTTCCAACATAAAAGCCTGAGCTAGGAATTTTATTTGTTATGAAAAAAGAATGTTCCAAAAAATAAAGTGAATAAGTTTTTTAAAAAAACCGAAACAAAACAAAAACCAGCACCAGAAACAAAACCCACAAAACACTCATTTTGTTGGATGCCTCTTTCTTCCTTCTCATAACTAAAGTTCTTGGAGCTTTTTTTTTTTTTTTTTTTTTACTTTACCCTATCAGCAATATCTATTTCACAGTACTTCAACAGAGCTAACAGGATAAGTATTAATGAAGTGAAAACCGAAGTTCAAATTTCCATATACATTAGGGCTCCAGATCAAACTGTGTGTTCAGAAATTTTTAAGAAAAATGCCTACTCTTAGCATTTCCACTTCTAAACAAAAATTAAGTACATGCGTTACTGGAAACCTCTAAAACATTTTAATCAAATTTTAAGACAGAGGGGCAACTGTCACTTTGTCCAAACAAAACGATCTTTCCCAAGGTAGCATTTCCTTCTGAGCCAGGATACCACGCAGGAAGGTTTGGTATGAAGTGACTTTTCAGCCCCATGACATTATACACACTTTCCCTGAAGAGTTCAGCTTGGTAGAGAAAAGCAGAATGAAGAAGGGGGTGGGGGGGAGAAATTCCTGAAAAAGCACACACCTCTTCCTGATGACAAGCCAGATGTACTCCCTCCAGAGAGAAACGCAACACCGAGAGGTCTGAACCTGTGCTTGGAAGCCAGGAGTTCCCTATTTCTAATCCATGCTGTCACACGGGGTCGTTTTACAACCTGGACAAATCACTTTGTTCCTCCATTTTCCAATTTCTGAAATTTTTCTAATGTAATGGTAGTGTTGTGTTATGCTTTGAGATCTAACAATCACTTATTATCAGACTGGGGAAGAAGAGGGTGCAAAGAGCTATAATGAAAAACATCACCTAACTTTTAACTCTCCCTTCACCCTGACATTGCCGTCATCTCTGGTAGCACCTGAAGGGTGTTTGAGCATCTGGGATGGCGAGAAGAGAATCAGCCAGAGGCTGTGGCTGAAGCGCGGTGGGGACACGTGGCACTGACTGGCTGCCCCTTTCTCCTCCCCAGTGCTCCCAGCCCAGCACCCAGCTGAGCCTGTAAGAGCCGCTGCACCATGAGAACAGTGGGCACAGAGGGTTCTGCTCCAGCTGTCCTGCCAAGGCCACCGCAGCAGTTCAGCTGACTTGTACGCCTGATGGGCTTAAGCTGGGACGGCCCCATCTGCTGAGACAGGCCAGATGCAGCCCAGAAATGCTCTCACCTGAGATGCAAAGCGCACTGGATTCATCAGAGTGGTCTAAACCGTGCCACGAAGGCAGCAAAGCAATTGCAAGGAGCTGTTTGAGGGCTCTTTAGAGTCCAGTCTAGGATTGTCTGAGCCGAGCTGTTACCTTCTCTCCACAAGAGGGATCCAGGATGGCCAGTGATGGCTAGGCAGAGGAGAGCTGGGGGGCTGGGGGAGAAAGGCAGCTCTGCCAGGGCAGTGCATGGGCTTGACAACGTGACGGCACCCAACAGAACCAGAACCTACAGTGAGCAGATTTCGGGAAAAGGAAGAGCTGTGGAAGCTGGGTGAGGTTAGGCTTCAGAGGTGTAACAAAGGAGGACAGCAACGAGCCCATGCTAGAGCCTGGGGGCACATATTTAAAGGGCACAGAGTAAAAATGGGACAAGGACTAAGTTTTGGTGGAGATGATGGTACAAGTGCCTTTTAGAGCTAAGCAGACCATACGCCGTGGTACGCCTTAGGGGCACGGGCTGCCAGGGAGGGCTGGACTGAGCCAGAGGTGAGCGCAGGACAGCTGGAGGAGAGCTGGAGGAGAGCTAGAGGCTATCACAGAATGGTTGAAAGGGGAAGGAAGAGAAAAAGGAAGATCTGTTAAGTTTCAGAACTGCTGGTTTAGGTAGTGTTTAAATGCTTTGAATGCATGAAGGTCTGTAAATGTGCTAAGTCTGGTTATTCAAAGCTTTGAGGAAAGACCTGAACAACAGGGAAACCAGAAACAAGACTGAAAATAAGGAAGGGGAATACATCCAGGGCAAGCATGGTATTTTACTGACATTAAACTACATCCAGACAGCAACTATTTGGCAATTTCTTCCTGGAAAGCCTCCCAGATCCAGCCCCCCCTCCCCACCGCCACACACACCCATCTAGGCTGAAGAATCTAAGCAACTAATTCAACGGCTCCCTTTCACACTAAGATGAATTAAGAACCACATAAGGCAAAAGCAAAACCTTTTTTGTTCATTGTAACACTGCAAAAGTATTTTCACAAAAATCTTCTACAACAGAATATCTATTGTGCTGAATCAGGTTAGCAAACCACAAAATTCCCTTGGAATTAGCAACTTAATTCAGACATTATTGCATAAATATATCACAACAGATCCATCTTACTGTGCCATTTGCATATGCCATCACATGATACACGAGACTGTTAATTAGCAGCAGTGTTAACCTGTTATACAAATTCCAGGCTGAGGACACTTCAATCAGCCCAACGTAGCCAAGAGGCAGTTTTACTGCACATAAGCCTATTACAGTTACTTAAAAACCAACAGAAACCTTCAGGGGGTGGGGGAAGGCTGAATTTTTCTTTTAGAAAATTCTGTGTTACTGCACCTTCCTCTGGTTGATTTCCTACACTGCGTGGTGGCAGGAGCAGGCAAGCTGCCACCAAGACTCCATCTGTTACGCTTGGTGTGCAAAGCATTTCCTGCAACACTGGGAAGCGTCATAAGGCAGAGACGAGCGTTCCCATGCAATGGTCTGGCGTTAGGGTAAACATTAGGAAGTTTAACACACCTATTATTTTCAAAAGGATGAGAAGATTAAGTTCTGTAACCTATGAGGTGTGCCATCAGGTGCTTAGCAGTAGGATGGTTACTCTTCCCATTATTTTATTATTATTTTTCCCTCAAAAGTAAAAGTTAATTATCCTAGTATCTGGTGCAGATGAATAGTTGAGATCTGACACCAGGTATATTACAGTAAAAAGTTACCTTAAGATAAAAGCCAGGCTGTGATGAGTCATAAACAGAGTAAAACAATTTTTACTGCTGTTTTAAATAGGAATTGAAGACTAGGTGACTGATGTTTATAAATGGAAAAAAGTTTCCAGAGTAAGGAATAAGGTAAGACAGTAAAAGGGGTTAAATTATTATGAAGCAAGTTTTGAGGGGGAAAGGATTATTTCCAAATTACAAGGCCTGACATAATGCTAAATTTTACTTTGGATTACAAATGCTGTGCATACCTCCGTCATCAGGGAATTCAAAAGCCATAAGCAAGCAAAGCAGTTTTGCCTACAGGACAAGCAATTTATATTGAAAATAATATCCTAACTAAAAAAAACCTATTTTTTTAGGGATCTCCTTGCCCAAAACACATACAACAACAACAACACCACCAACACCCCAAAAAAAAAATTCTGTGCAAGTCTAAAATCCTTAGGACAATTCAGCAAGAGATGCCCCAAATCTGCCCAAGCAAAATTTATACCAGAAGCCCCATTTCTATCTCTGCTTGTTATAACATGCTGTGGACTGCAACCACAGCCTCGCCACAAAGCTAAGACAACTACAGTATCCAGATGCAACCATGACTTGTCCTATAAAACAATGTAAAAATACCTTCTCTTCATCCTTCCTTGAAAATTGTAACCAAAAAGGAATTTTTTCTGAAGATTTTACTATTTTTTTCCATTACTCACTGCATATTAACTTCCTCTCTCATTTCCCATGTCCTCTGCTCCTCCTTTTCTCCAGAAGGGAACCAAGTCTCCAAGTCATTAGCCCATGGAGCACTCGGCAACCCACAGAACCCACTCCTGCCAGCTGCCTGCTTGCATTGTCACACCACCAAGACCCAACTGGCAGATACTGGGGAAGATGCAGGGAACCACTGACATTTTCAAATCAGAATCCAAGAGCAGGTAACTGCCAGATGATGGCCCATCATTCCTTCTTCAAAAGCATCCCTTCCTTAGCTGTCCAAAGGTTACAGGAAGGCTTTACACTCAAGTCACACTGGCAGCACCTTCCACCTTACTCTCCTTTTATCCCTGTAAAGCCATGAATTAATGCTTATTAATGGAACCAACCTAACTAAAAAAAAATATAAGTCTGTGGTCACATTTCAGGGATTTTTTTTGAGTTCTAGTCTGATCCTGGTCCTGATCCTGGAGAAGATGCAGAATGACAGAGGTCTGAAATCCATGTTCTATACGAATCAATATTTTGATAGGTTTAATAATCAAAACCCTAAAATTAACTTAGAATTCTTTAAATAAAAAAAAGCCATTCCTTCTAAATGAACTTCAACTTGGTTTATATCCATTTTTCTAATGAATATGAATTAATGTCTCACAGAATCTAAGCTTGGATTGAATTTGAATCGTAAAACTATAATGCTACAGCTTTCCTCAGAGAAAGTGCTGTTATTTCATGAAACTGCCAATGATATTCTGTTAAGCAGTAATGAAAATGTTTTCTATACTGCACCAAGACATTATGAACAATGACTTCACATATTTAGTCTTGGATATTCAAAAAAAGATTAGGTCAAGACCACTTTAAACCAGGCCTTCCACATTCTGCTAAAAGACCTATCAAGCTGCTTTTCTTCACTGGGAAAAAGGGGGATGAGAAGTTCTCTGTGGACTAATACTTGATTTGCTCTAGGTTTGGTGATGGCCAAAGCTAACGTAAACATGCTCAAACAATTTCTAATAATACAGATCGGGAATGGAGCCATGGGAAAAAACGTTAGAATCAGAAAAATGCCTTAGAAAGAAAGGAGAATACAATGAGGCAAAACTGTTCTCTTCCTCACCTTCCATCCCAAGGAAAAAGATAAAGAATAAAAGGATAAAAGACAGGGAAAATAAAGCATGCACAAACACAAAGAAACCTATATGAAAACAGAAAAGCTTTAATAAATTATACAGAATATTCTACGCTTTAGAAAGACAGAAGAAAAACATGACATATACATGCCATACTGATTATATTGCTCAAAAGCACCCCAAGATGCTCAGGTGATAACAACATAATTTGTAGCAAGAACAACATTTGGGACAGAAAACTGAACACAAGGCACGCAGAAGAAAAGACACCGTAGCACTGCAGCAGACAAAAACCGCATGAAAAGAAGAGCATTTTGAGGGAAATACTGTCAAATATTTGCTTCATTTTACACAAGTGTTAACATGAAAATATTACAATAAAATAGTGCTATGGTACATGTAAAGCATGCTGCAGACATCATCATTAGGAAACCAAGTGTAGTGTTTGGATTTTGAGGGAAATAAGAAAGTTGTATTCTGAGACATGTATTTTTCACTTAAACTAATACACTCTGGGACATTTTCCGAGTTGTAAATAGGACAGTATTACGAACATCTGACAACGTCTATGTACTTTAGAGGATTCCACTTCAAACCTTTGGTTATCACTGTTACCACCTACAGGTCATAATGCTGATTCCATTTTGGATCAAGTGTATTCTTCACAGTATCTGTAGAATGGCATTGGCCAGATCCGTCCACCACAACCTTAGCAAATGGATCAGGAAGTCCTAAGAGGAGGAAAAGAAAAAAACTAGCAAATGGATCAGGATGCTTTCAAGTCCTGTATCACTACACAGTATTTGTTTTTGGTTAGTATTTTACCTGAAGTACCCTTTTATTCATAAATGAGAGCCACATTTAATGAATGGGAATAACTTGATGTATATAGGCGCAGGAAGAGGCTGAACTAACCATTTCACAGATACAGACCAGCAAAAACTTTGTAAGTCACACACATTGCAGGGGGTGGAAATCTGAACACTCAATCTTCCTAATTCAGGACTGAGTAAATTCTCAGCATCTAAAGAATTCGGAAAAAGACAAAAAACAGGTCTACATTCTTCCTCTTTTTAATATTAATTACAACCACAGTTCTGGTTGTTGCTGGTATCACAGGACACCGCCTGTAACAGGTGACTGGCTTTTGAGGCCCACTTAGGTCTCTGCTAGCTTCCTACTCCATTTGCTGCCCGCTCCGTACCTCAGAAACGCCAAACCACAGTTCAGCTGATCAACAATCAACAAAGATGACACCAAACTACACAGCTGAGGACAGGGAAGCAGCAGGGCCAGAGCAGCCTACTATTAGCTCTGCTGCAACAATTTTATAATATATAACCCCCTATTACCCAACACCCAAAGGGATGGTGCCACCATGGATGCCCAGAAGCCATGTGGCCCCGTCCCTTTTTCCCCTCATGCTCATTCCTCCCCTCCTCTGAGGGCCCGTGAGTGGTGAAATAGCTTTCCCATTTTCTGTAGCACAAGTGCTGCCCCAGTCCCCCTTCCCCAGGTGACTCGGGACAGAGCCAAGCAAGCAGGTGGCGGCTCAGCACCAACACCAGCACGCGGGGCAGGGGGAGCGGGACCTTGCAAGACTTGTGCTTCAGGACATGAACGCATCACAGATTTCGAGTCTTGAGGGGTTTTTGTTAGGCGTGTTGCCGTCAATTCAAAAATCCAGATAAAAAGCAAGTTTTAGAGGAATGACAGACTATGATATAATTCTGTATCGTTCCCGTCTTCAACTTCTTTTCAAAGTTCAGGCCTGATCTTTCAGACCCTCCCTGCCCGCGGCTGGGAGGCGGCCGGTGGCCCGTGCGTGCAGACCTGCACAGCCGGTGACGTCCCCTTCTGCCTCCTTCATCCACCCCCTAGAACTTCTTTCAAAACATTATTAAAATTAATTCAAATATAATTTCAGAGTAGGTAAGTATTATGACATGATTATTAATAATGAAGATGTGCAGCTTAGTTAATAATTAAGATCTGCCAGACAAAAAGTTGTTACACCAAAAACATTTTAATAAATATGTGGCACTAATTGAAAAACATGTAATTTGCCTGAGAGTAAATTTGTTTCCCACTCCCATCAAAAACAGAGAGTGTGTCAGTATTTTAGTTATTATTATGAAGCTGTGACAAGTGTCACCTAAGAAAAAAAATTAGAAGCCCTGAAATAAAATGGCGTGAAAACAAAACTACCTGGTCCCCTCAAATCAAATATCTTAATACAGTGATCACGTGCAAACACTGATGTACAGAACTTCCATAATATTTACCCCATCGATAAATGTATAAAACTTAACAGCTACTTACGGAAAAAATCCTTTTTCACCAAGTTTTTTGCACACAGTACTGTAAGAAAAACAGAAATACAAAATTAAGTTGCTGATTCCCAACTTAAAAAAATAAAAAGTTACTTTACCTGCCCAGCATTACACAAAATCCTTCTCAAAATAAAATGAATGTAAATTAATTGAGCTCCTACATCATTTGTATTGTCACATAAAATAATTCCTGAAAGCTGAGCCAGAAGTGTCCTCTTCTGGCAATTTACCTTTAGATAGATTATAGTGGAAGTGATACTGTAGTGATTTCCCCAGGGAACAGTTTCACATGCAATTTTATTGTATTTTTTATAATTCTCAATTGTTTTGCCTACTCAGTGTTTACCTAATGAAGAAACCGGACCATTCCTAAGTAGCTCGCCATATAGTGGCACTAACAGTTGTGTCAGTAAAATCAGCAGTGTCACACAAGCAGGGTCTTATATTTAGTTCTACAGACCAGCAAAAGCTTCCCTGATGATAAGAAATAGTGCATTAGGCTGTCTAGGCACTTCTGTTATCCTGTGTGGTAGCTAAATAGGTTTTTACCTGAAAAACATTTGGGTGGAGCAGACTAACTTCTAATGCCAGAGTTTTGATGGCTCCAAAGATACGTTTTATTTGTAGAAGTGGGTAATTTTTTCAGGCTTTTTTGTTTACATTAGAAGGGAGGAACATTTGCATTTGTCAGCTAAAAATACCAAGGGGAAAACAACTCCGTATGAGAATAGAATAAAAATAATAATAAATAAAAATAAATAAAAGGTCAAACAGGACAACTTTCATACAAAGATGCCAAGGTACACACAGAAGACTTCTCACAAAATGCAACACTGTTCAACTACATATGCTTATCTATTATCACAGGTCTAGTAAGCAGGAAATACTAGATTCCCCTGTGAAACATTAAAATATTTACTGATAACACAAAAGGATTCTTGGGTATTGAGTGAAAACATGAATTCCCACAGCTAGTATAGAAAGGAAAAAAAGGGGAGGGGGAAAGAGGTACTTGGTTAGAACCAACACTGCAGAAGACTCCTCAGTATATCATTCCCTGGGGTATTTTTTTTTAATGAGATTGCCAATATTATTACTACCAGGAAATGCAAAGACAGAAAAGTGCATCTGAGAAGCGCATCCCACAGACACCACCTAAGACCTAACAAAATTAGTCATGCCTTCCCCCACTGATCCTGGGGGCCACCGATTCTCTAATTTCTTTTACAGTATCTTTTCAAATAAAATTAAGCAGAGGTAGTACACGAGCACTGTCATAGCAACATCCACAGCCAGGGCAGAGAAGCACCACCCTGAATAGTTCTGCATACTTGCACAAAGTTGCATATTATTTTAAATCAATGGAATTAATGTTTTCCCAATTTTAACGTTCATATAGATGTTGATTTTAGTGAAACCGCTTTCCATAGGAATTCAGCACTCTTAAACCTAGCTAAAACTCTACTCGAGTCTAACTATGGTCCTCCGTAAAACAAAAGGGGACACCTATTAATGACTCCAGGTAGTCACAGTAACAATCCCCTGCACATTGACATATACCACAGAAAAGGTACATTCAAGCTCCCAGGAAAAAGTTTCAGCACCTTAGTTTGATGCGAGGGGGTGCTAATAACAGTATCATTACTCTGAAAAAAATTTTCTAGTTGCAGTTTGTTATTTTTAAAAGATGATAAAGGTAAAAAAAATTATTTATCTCCATTCAAAGACATAATGGTAAACCTAAAGCAGAGCTCTATTTAAGGGATTTTCACCCAATAACTTCACTGTAAACAGTCAACAGTAGTAAAGTACTAATACAGTACCAAACATTTTTGGTATTTCTGATACCTGGAGTTCAAGCACATATAGGATGCAGACCATCACATCACTGCTCCACAAAACAGTTAAAGTCCTTAGGATGGTGTAATGAAAATCCACAGTCACTAAAGACTTCCACGTGCCCAGCAGTTTAAAGCCTATTCTATCCATACAATTGATAACAACTTAAAAGACCTTAAAAGAAACAGGTAAGACAAGAAACTTAGAAAAATACTTCTGCCATTCCTTAAGATGCTATTGCACCAAGAGTATCCCCAGCCCAAGCTGTCAACAGGCACCACTTGCCCAAGAACTGAAACTGGTTGCTGCTCACTGCTGCCTTTCAACTTGTGGTGAAAAACTTCCAGTAAAAGAGATGCTTATATAGATGGCCACTTATTTAAATATATTTAAAAAGATGTAATTATTTGCACAGTTTCACCCATTAGAAGAAATGGGAAGCGTCAAGTGAAGCCAAAAGGCTTTAAATCCGATAGTTAAGTCAAAATTAATCTATAGCACAGTAAGCCATACTGTACGTTCCCAGAATTGTATGATGTTCAAAATAAAGTAGGTTTGACTAATCTTTGGAGAAATTGCAAGGTTAACTAATTATAAACACTTCTTTTCAAAATATTAAGCAAGCCTGCCAGTGCAACTTAACCACAGTCTCATTTTTATAAGATTGGACACATGCACAACATACAGACTAATAACCATTTCCCCAACAATTAGCCATGAGTGAACAAACTAGTATTTTTGGCTCAAGATTTCCCTCTCTAGTAACCACATTTAAGGAAAGTCAGATGTCAACCCACTCTGGCTTTGTCAGGTTAACAAAACAGGAGAGACGCAGAGAAATCTTCCATTAACAACACCCTCTCTGCCAGGTATTTCTAGATGAAAACACCCAGGTCCCAGGAGCATCAGCTCAACTCTAAGTGAAACAAGCTTCTTCCATGCACAGAGCCCTAAACTATCTCAGGACTTTTTCTGGACAAAACTTTTCCCATTGGTGGGAAAAGTACCAGAGTTTATGCACCGCTTCTCTAATGGCTTCAACACTGTATTAAAACCTATCCTGCATATTCTGATAACCAACTGATTAATAGCTCTTTGAGAATAAAAACTACGGAAGTTTGGTTTCCTATGGATTTATGTTTTATGGTTGACTGAAAGCTATAGCAGAGGCTTTTCCCAGCAGTAGGGCATTTAGACAGACACTCTCCCACGCAGACTCTCCAGCGGTCTAGCAACACGGGATCTCTCGCTGCAGCTTTTTCCTCTCATTTGAGGTCACTGCTAGGGTCTCCTCTTTATCCAGGCAATGATTCTCATAAAACTCATGGGATTTCATTATCTTTGAGACCACTATCCTATGTCAAATTTGAGCTAAAGAGTAAAAAAACAGAAAGAACCATAGCAAGGTTTATTTTCCTTGACAAAACAAAGTTAGAATGCCAATTGTTCTGGACCCAAACCCACATCATTATCAGATCTACGTAGTTGCACCATTAATAGATCCTCAAGAGGAACAAGGGCACTGAAGATGGTTATTTGTTATTTGTACATGCTTGCTTTAAAACATTTTTTAGTCAAATTATTTTTAAACAAAAAAAAAAGTTAAGCTATTTAAACTTGTACTGAAGGTTTTCAGACCCTGGAATACAAACCAATGCCTGTATATACTGACACTGGTTTAAAAAAAAAAAAAGGGGGGAGGGAGCATTGTACCATAAGTGCATCATCAAAAGACATTAATGGCTTCTAGTACACGTATGTAGATAAAATATTTATTACAAAGTATCAATGAGTCAGTGCATAGCTATGTTTTGTATGTATTACAGACTTCCTGGGTAGTCTACAGAAAAGAGAACATTAATATTCCAATATGAAGGAACAATATATACGTGCCAAGACAAACACGCACATCAGTTTTACATACTATACATTCATCAAATACCTTTTTATCATGCCTTATGATCTCATTCTAACATATGCTACTCAGGTCAGTTCAGAGAAACATGAAAAGAGCATAGTATTATAAGCTACCTAGACTCCTTCCATGACAGCTTTGCTACATATAGTTCTCTAATACTCAAAAATAGGAATTCAGCGAATCACGCTTGCCAATTTCCTTTTTCTGATTTATTACTCCAGTGACTGACAAAAGAATGGTTTACTGAAAAATAATTTAACTATTGCAAGTAAATGCAAATATTTAATATCCCCAAACTCCTGTAATCTCATTTATATGTTAGCTATTAAAATTTACATGCAATTTTAGAGGGGGATGAAATAACTGGCTGAACCCACAAAAAAACTGAAAGGAATAATGATGCTTGAAAATATGAATTTTATAGAAAGATAAATACTTCTCCCCTTTTCTGAACTCTTCTTACTCTTTTTGCTAGCTACCGAAAACTCTTGTTACTACTGCTTTTTACTTTGGAACCATTTTTACAGAAAAATCAAACTTTTTATGACATCGAACTGTTGTTATGGAAGGTATCCTATGTTACACATTACCACTATTTTATATCTGTATTAAAAAGTATGTTTAATCCAGAATAGTATGTATATCTGTAACACAAGGTCTCCATACTTAAAGGGAAGAAGAACACAGAGTAGAGAGTGCCATTGTAGGAAGCTTGCAATGAAAACAAGTAAAAAGCGATAAAGATCTATGAGATTTCACAGAATCATCCCATCTTAGACATGATCCAAGAGCCCAATGATCCTGTTCACCTTCAATGGCTGGGTAACAGACCTAGTGCTGAGGAAGGCAACCTGAAGAAAGAAAACATTATCTGAATTTAAGGAAATTGGGCATTTAAGGGTAGTGATCTCATATTCAACCGTCATGAGTATTTCCAACTTAAGCCAAACTGTTCATAGCCAATTTGTTCACCACGTTCCTTCATACCTGCAAAACAGGAACAATACTACTTTACCTCACAGGTACATTTTAGTGTTACGTTCCCTGTATGTTTGCACACTCTAATCTATCTGTTATAACGTGTCTTGATTTATGACCAATTACAAGGTTTAAATGTGTTTGTGCCCAGCAACACGACGTACAAGTACCTCAGGGCTACAGCTGTAGACAATCACAAGAGAAATACATTGGGGTTTAAATTTCTATGTTAAAAAAGAATATTGCTTAAGCTATCTTCTTAAGAAAGTAATTTTTACATGTGTGTATTGTTGGAGAGACGTCAATACTATCAGTGAAAGACAGGGGAAGACAGGTAAGAAAATAAAAAGCAATCATGAATGTCCACGGAAGTGAGCACGCCAGCTGAAGAGGCAGAAGGAAACACATAATCAACACATTTAATACGCGGTACGTGACTTAGTAAGAGAACACCTCCCACATCATGTCAGACACCCGTAAGCAACCAACACTGTGTCAGCAGGCAGCCCCGAGTTTACAGGGGGAAGAAAAGGGCTGGGTCCAAAGCTAGAATTATGTTTACTAATCTTCTGGCTTTTCACGTGTCATCACCACAGAAGAACTAGTTCAGCCTTCTGAACCCAACCAACAGTTTTAACATTCTAATTCCTGTTGGGTTTTTGGTGTTTTTTTTCTTTCCCCAAGGGTTTTTCCTCCCCCCAAAAAAAGTTCTTGCTCCAGAACATATGTAACACACGGGATAGTGAGGAGAAGGACAGGCTGCCTATCAATTGTTACCACAATAGTTCATTTTGAAGTCTTTTTTTCCCCCCTACAGAAACACCATCTTTTAATGAAAGCCATTAGCATTGCTTTTTGTGATCAGATCCCAAGTTGTTTGCATGTAATACGCAGTGCAATACAATCACTAAAATAAGTCCCAGCTGTAGAAACACAATGCTGTGCTGTTGCTAATGTGTGTTGTACTGATAATGAATGGTCATCTATGCTTTAATCTGAATAAAGCTCCCAACTGCTCTGCCTCTCCTTGCCAAAAATTCCCCTTCCTCCTCCAGACTGTGGTTGCATTCCAATTACACTGCTGATTGGAATGAGCCTGCTTGGGGGAGGGAGAGACAGGAGACAAATGAACGTGCACACACACCCCTCCTCGCCTTCCGATGGCTGCCCCTGGGACCCCAGAATTGTTTGGGGTGTTCAAACCGAGGGCTGACATGACATACTTTTTCTCCACATTGTATAAAACTCTTGGTAAATTTATTTTAGACAAACGTTTGCAACAGGCAAACAGCACACCGTGCACAGGTTCCAGCAGTACGGCTCAATACTTTAAATGTTTCTAACAATTCCTACTGTTTTCTTCCATTGTTGGCATGCTACCGAGAAACTTGTATTTTTCTGCATGCATTCCCCTCCTTGGACCTGCCTAAATTCCCACATGAGAAGATATAAAACAGGAGGTCTTCAACTATTCATCGAACAAAGAGTTGTAAATAACACCATGCAGATTTGCAAATACAGCTGCTCAGGTGCTAACTTCCTCAACAAAGGTTTGGAAATAAAATTGTTTATCTCAACTATTCACATAAAATTTCATTTTACAATTAACCTCTCTTGAGAACTTTTATTTTAAATTTTTTTTAGCTTTCATTTCCTTTCAGTTTTCATTTCCTTTGAAAGGTGTTTCTTTCTGCAGATGAACAAACTGACAGAACATGATCATAAACTCGTAATTTACTTTCAGTTAATGAAATTCATGCGTTTTAGAAGAATGCAATGGATTATCATCAAGAAGGGACACACAAAGACAGGTAAACCTAACAAATACATGTTTTACAGGTGCACAGGGGTTTGTGTAAAGAAGGTATTGAAACATAAAATGGGTAAGAACGCAGCAGCTGACCATCACTCTACCCATGGTCACCGATCAACGCATGCTGGCAAGTTTCATATTGCACCTAACAATAAAGAGGGCTGCCGCTGTTCCTCTCCCAGATCAGGTCTAGCAATCGTATGGATGCAAGGTAGAGCAGGAAGCTGAACTGGCTTCACAGAAAATTAACCTTCTGGGCAGATGGATTAGTTGGCCACTGGCTCCAGGAGCTGCACTGACTTACCCTGCGGCCACGCCACCCGCAGAGCGAGGGTTAGCCAGGCTGCTGCCCAGACAGCAACCCTGTACCACAGAAGTGCACCCCATACCTGGGAGTTTTTCAGCTCTAAAACCAAAACACATCACCCCCACCCCCCAATGTTTTCATTTTAATGCAGATGGCTGGTTTTTTCCTCTTGTCTGTTTTGCCTTCCAGACATTTATTATTTTAACTTTTTTTTTTAAAGGAAAAAAAAAAAAAAGGTTAAAAAGCAGATTTTGCCATCAGGATACCAAAACAGCCAGCTAGCACTCTTCAGGTTTTCAGAAACGTTCAGATGAAGTTTTCTTTTCTATATCCCAAAGCACACTCAGAAGCATAGAATTAAAACTGGAAAAAGCATTTCTCTTGCTCTATTTTACTTATTGACAGCTCTTCTCTTTCTGAGTCTCACAAACCAGCAGTAATTTGGAATAACCCAGTGAGCTCTGAACTAGAATTGGTACAAAACATGTACAAACACAGTGGCTGGCATGCCCTTCTTAAAAAGGTTTAATTTTTTCTCCCCAAAACTTTAATCTGAAATTCAGTGCTACCCAAATTAAAACTCCAACCACCACCCTCTTCTGGGACCAGTACAGGGGTGGCACACACCAAGATGAAGGTGCCATATGACATGCATGGGGAAGCCCAGTTCACCCAGGGACATCGTACAAACTGATGCTGATCTCAGACACACTCTGCTCGATCGGATTAAATGTAAACACTCTCCACCACCCCCTAGTCGCACGGTTCTCCAGCAGGAAAGAGTAAGTGTAAGCACTTGCCTTCTGGAGCAGCCAGGCAAACCTCAAACCACCATCACTTAGCTATTTCATCTAGATACCTTTTTCTAATGTGAATTAGGAAATGCAGAACATGATCCTTCTGCCCCCAGAGCTATGGGCGCCAGAACAACTTGGAAGGGACAGTAACTCCTTCAACAGGCACAGCTATCTTAACCACGTACACTTACAGTTCGTGCTGGTCGGAAACTAACTTGTAATTCTCTTTCAAAATTATAAACCTAGTTTAAATCTAATGCAAATTCAGCGTCATGTACCAATTCTAACTGCCTTAGTAGGAATACGCATCAGAACGGTTCAGAAGTAATAACGAATTTTTCAAGTGCTACTAAATACTAACCTGTCAGGTTGAAAAAAAAAACCAAAATAAATTCAACACTAGTTCTAAGTGACATATAAAAAGCATTATTGCTAGGCTGATGTCCAAATACAAGGTAGACAGCTTTAAAATAACCTCTTTTAAAACATGCATTAGGATTATCTTAGTACTAAAAAAGCACTTCTAACAAGAATTTCCTTTTATAATTGCTAAAATTCTAAATTGTCCCATAAACACGTTTCTGCAAGTTCAACACAAGCCAGATGCTAAATCCTTAATATACTGCATGTAAAATGAAACCCATTTCAAAGGATCACATGCACCTGCTTAAAAGCACTGTCAGTTAGAAATCAAGAGTCTCAACAAATCAAAATTATTCCTCTGGGACTAAACAAACAAAACCACAATCACCTGCATTCAAATAACAAACAGGAAAGTGCAAATGTCCTAATAATGCGATACACTTTGGATCACTGCAAAATATACCAGAAACTAATACAGTAACAGCACATTTTTCTTTCCAACAAATTCACTGTACTAAATCCTGCCTATAAGAGTAGGCTGTGCTTTGACCGGAGGCTAGAATACTAGACCCGTATTACTTGCATGTAATATAACTCCTGGAAATTAAAATTCAAGATGGGAAAAAAAAATAAAATCACACATTTAGCACAGAAGAAGTGTTAATAAAGATGCATTGCATCACTGAATATAAACAGTTAATCCAATAAATCATTCATCTCGTGCAATAATAAAATTCTGGGACAGAATCTCCAAGGCTATTTTAAATTCCTGTAAGGGGAAGATGACACGACAGCGACTCAAGACTCCAGCAGTCTGTGCCAGGGATGTCTGAATGACTTGTGGACACGGCCAGATGGAGTCGGCCTAGATTTGCCATGTTTAGACTCCTGTTTTAACATCATGATGTCTACTTCACAGTATTGTTTTACTGTAAACAAAAGGCTTCCTTTTCCACTTCTCCTCCCTTATTCCACTCCAAGTCAAAAGTAAAACAAAACACAAAACCCCCCACACCATTGAATTCTTCCTTCAAGCAACTAATGCATTCACATTTCCTAGATTCATTCAGTGATGGGCTTACTGCCACACACGTCACCAACTCTATTATGTGTCCAGTTTATTTGATACGCCTGTCAAGAGGTAAAGGAAAGAAATTATGCTGCCACTTTTGCAAGGAAGGTAGCAACCCTCCCCAAGCATTTCAAATCTTAGCATGAAGGTTTACAAGTCTCTTTTATGGATATTCACGTTTGAACCTGTGAAATTGAATATGTAGATGCAAAACCAAGTTGCTTTTGTTTGGCCTCTTTTTAGCTATATATCAAATATACAAATTAGATCTGAATGATACAGGATTTAACGATCCCCATCAGGGCTCCATGTAAACGAAGGCTTCAGTCACAGCTCAAACAGTGCGAAAGAAGAAGTAACACGTGGGAAACTAAGAAAACAAAGGCTATTGCGAATATTTGCATTTCCTGGCTCAGTGTGGATGGAGCCTCTCAGACCAGCCAGGATGCTTCTAACCCTAACTTTCATACACTAGAAATTTCACTCCACTTCTCCACCCTACTCCAAAGTGGCCCAACCTTCACATCTAACCCGTTCCTCATCTGAAACCCCACCACTGTACCACAAAGTCATCACAAACACACCGCTCACAGACTGAACTATGCTGGGCAGCTGGGGTAGGAGCAAGCAAACAACAGCTTTAAATTAAAAGCTATTCGAATACTTTATGTCAGCAGTCAAAGATCAATTTTCAGACCAATTTCCAAGTCACCTCATCTGTTTCTCACATTTGTAGGAAGTATAAAATTGTATTCCAGTAAACAAAACCAGGGTGAGAAACAGAGATTCATTAAGGATAAATGAACCCACCAGCTTTGCTGTTGTATTTGTTGTATGATTCTCTTTTTTTTTTTTTTAACCTTCCTGCAGTATTAAAAACATAATTCCCATTAAAAAAAAAACCCACCTTTAAGTTAAATTAACATTACCAAGATCAACTGATCTCAAACCTGCAGAGGTGGTTATTATGTGCAAGTGTGAGTGAACTATTACGAGCATTAACTCAATTATCCTAGAAATACAGGAATAAAATAGCATTTAAGAGCTCAGGGAAAGGAAAGGGGGTACTCTTATCTCAAACTCTTAAAAAAAATCATTGTGCTGAAGTCTTACCTCAATCCTTAAAGACTTGTTTGAAATCCCAGCTGCTAGTTTTTAACCAAGACCCAGTTTAGACAGAAGTGATTAGTCCAAAATTACCAACTTGCAAAGTACTGAAGAGAGCACAGGATTCTTCCCCTGAGGATGGGTAAATAAAAAAAGGTAACATGGAAATTTACCCATACATTTCTCAGCTTATTTTGATAGGAACAGGGGTGGGGGGAAAAAAGCTTACAGGAGAAACAAATTACAGCTCTGTTCTGCCTGATGTATTTCATGCACCTCTGAAAATGTGCTGGGGAAAAAACACGCTAACAAGAAGCAGAGCCCTCAGATTTGTTTCACTGCAGTAAAACTCTCCACCCTCTGAATGATCTATACTAGAGGCAACAACAAAAGAAATTCATGATCTAATTACCAACCAGACAAAAATGCCCTGAATTTTAAAAAGTGCTTCAGACAAGAGGCACCTGCAACGAGCCCAGGCTCCCGGGTATCAGGAACTGTAGATACCAGCAGCTTCCCAGCCTGCAGGACCAATGCCGTCTCCATCAGGACATAGTCACACGCTTCATTTAAACAGGAAGGCTCAAGATTCTGTCTCCGCTACAGACATAATCCTAGGAGGACACCACTACTGCTGGGGCTTTTCTGGGAAGAGGCAAAAGGAAAAGAACCCCATACACACGCCAAAAAAAAAAAAAAAAAGAAAAAAAAAAGAAAGACACCAAAAGCATGCACATAATTTACCCTTTGTAATTCCCATGCCACTGTTTGGCAAAAAGCTGTAAATATTAATTTTATCAACACTAACAAAAGGATTGTCAGCAGCTTTATAAGAAACAATTTTTAAAACATGACAACAGCCAAGGTAACATCTCTTGTTGGGGGGTGGGAGAAGTCAATTCTGGCATTTCAAATACATGACTTGAAATATTTGAGTAATTTTTAAAAAAATCATTCCCTAATAAAACTTCACGTTAAAGAGTTCATGAGGCTCATGATTTTGACGCTATCACTAGCAAAAATCACTAATTAAGCACCCACCCCGAATCTAAACTCCTAGTTCAGCACACTTTTGTTTTATTACTACCACCTGATGTACCAAACCAGTATTATATGGGGGAATACAGGTAAGCGATGCACTCTTTACATCCTCCTGCATTATCATCAATATCCACAACTTCAGACATGGATTCTGATCTGTCTCCCTGGTATGTGGATCCTGCTTCTTTCTCCTTTAATGCAGCTGAAATATTTAAGCACAATGTCCCTATATTTACTTTTTTGGGGGAAACCGGTTTCAGTGGAATGCTTTCAACTCTGGGATCTGCCTCTCACTGTCTCTGGAGCTTGACAGTTTGGCTTCTGCCAAAAAAAAAAAAAAAAAAAAAAAAAAAAAAAAAAACAACCAACCCACCAAAACAACCAAACACCATGGTCAGCAGAAAGATGTGTGGACTATACACACACCTTTACCTGGTTACTAAGCTCATGCCTCTGATGAAGTAATTTTGTCTCTACCTGCAGAAATGCAATACCACAGAAGTGAGAAGAACACCAGCTGCTTAAAGAAAGTACATATGAAAAGCCAAGATAACATCACTATTCAGACATTAAAATTCTTATGTACCTCAGTCCAGTCTTTTTCCCCCCCATCAGATAGCCACAAAGCCTCATCCCCAGGAGATAATTATATCAACAGACTATACAATTTATAAACTGATGCAGTTACATTATTGCAGCGCTTTATTATGAACAGATTCAGTTTAGTTTTCCTGTGTAAACAGATGTGATCCGCAGAACAAATCCAGTTTAAGAAGCTGCTGCTTCTTAAGAAGAGATGAGCAATCCTATTTATTTCAACAGAAATAAAGCAACTTACATTAAAGCCTCTTTTTCCTTGTTTTGCTTTGGTTTTGCACAAGTTGCTTAAATTATTTACTCAAATCAGTACAATTTATATACTACTAGTAAGAAATAATATAAAAGGGATTTTAAAGAAACAGAACACCAAGAGATTCAGATGAAACAACACGCCAATATGTGGAAATAACAAATCTTGTCCAAAAAAGCTTAGCATGCAATTTAAACTACAACTTCAGAAGTCTTTTGGGAAGATGCAGTGTTCAAGTGGTGAAAAGAGAGTAATTTTTTTGAGAAAGAGAAGCACATGGTAGAAGACAGTAAGCAGTAGAGAGTGAAGACTAAGAAAGATAATAGGAAGCAGGTGAGAGACAAAGGAGCATAAAGCTGATTACATTAATGTAAAAATTGTAACACTGTGAATCGACACTCCTAGCAGCACAGCAAATGGATAAAAATCCAGGAAGGTATTTCCAAGAAGTTAGAGGATATTTTATTACTAAACGTCTACAAAGGCAGAATGGCTTTCAAATGTAATGAGCATGCAAGTATTTCCATTGACCTCAGACACCAGTTCTGAGCTTCAGAAAGTCTGAGTGGACACAATGGGGATTTTGAGGGGACACAGCAATGGAAATCTCTCATTTACTCCGGTGCCTTTCACAAGAAACCCTCAGCCTCTTGCAGTTCCACTCCCAAAGCATTACACTAAATATCGCTTCTCCTGATTTCTACCATTTCTACTGTGGTTGCACATGCGAGATAAGAGCAGACCCAGTTTTCCAGAGGAATCTTTACATCCATTTCCTAGGCACACAGCAGTTGGGCTATCCAAGGGGCTAAGTGAGTGCTATCCCAGGGCCCCCCTCCAACACAATTATTTGCTAAACTATATATTAACTTACCAAGCAAGATAATTTTTCCTCTCACATCTCCTTACATCTCAATTACTAATACTAAAACACCTTCCAATGACCTAATTAATTTAGTTTATCTATCGTTTATGTATCTTAGAGCCAGTATGACATTTTATATTAAAACAAGACCAGAGACATGCTAAACCTGTGTTCAGCTACATGAACAATGAAGGAACAAAGGGGGCACAAGCCTCTTCCCCCTTTACATTCCTCCAACTAGCTTTGTAATCTGTACCTCCTTCCTGCATTGATTAACTAAATTTAAGAATTCACAAACATATTTCCTGTTTATCTTTGTGCACTGTAGACTATGAATGGCATTGTCAATGTTCAATAGATGCAAGTTTTAAAGATACTGAAAAAATCAAAATGCAGTGATCATCTTAGAACTGGCATGCTGCATTAAACTACATCCCAGCCAATCGTGCATTTTCACTACAAGCAAATAAACTACACTTAGTCAGTTCACCAAGTTCTCCAGCATCACTCATGTCATGCTTGCATTCCAGACACGTAACAGTCCTCACTAAAAGGTGATACTGCCAAAGGGTCACAAGATGAGAGTGCTTTTAGGATGCATGCAAACAGTTTGTGATTTAGCTAAAACTCAATAAGCACCTGAACACACTCAAACTTACAAAAGAGAAACTAGAACAAACCAGCCAGTCTCCTAGATTTTGATCCTAAATATAGACTGTTGTTCAGGAGACAATAAAAAACACAGGATTGGAGAAGATAAAGCGTTAATCGCATATTTGGTGGTTTATGAGCCAAAGCAGTCTGAGGTTTAAACTGCTTCTGCTCAGTGCTCATCCCATTCAGAGACGATGAATCATTTCCCATTTGGCAACACTTCTGCCTACAAGGCTGTCTTCTGTGAGATTTCTCCTGTATCCTTGTAATAGATTTGCTAATTTAGTACACCTGACTTTGAGCAAAAGCTATTGTTGCCAGCTGTCAGACTAGACCTCGTCCTGTTTATCAGACACATCTAAACCATCCTGTTCTGCCCCAGTCATAGAAACAGAACACTCTTTACTAATCCCAGGGCAGTAAATTACTTTCTAATATCCTTGTTTTTCTTACTCTGCCAAAATACCAACACACCATAGATTTAAAGCAACAGCAAAATCAATTTATCCACAGCAGCTGGGCTCATACCAGTTTATCCAATAACCATATTTTTTTTTAGAGTCATATTTGCTGTTCTAGTCATTCTGTCCATGAATTCCTGAGTTTCAGCAGTAGAGGTCTGACTATTTTAAACAAAGGTAATATAAGCTCACAGGGAGCATATTCTAGTTTTTCAGGCAGGCCTCCACAGCTCTTTGAAGGACAAATCAGAGCAAAACAAAGTATTAAACACCTCACACACACTAAAACATTTCCTTATTTTCCCCAGGGCTTTCTGCATGCAAAAGAATCTGCATTACTTTCTGTTTACAAATATTTGTCTGGACAGCAGTTTAAAAGGGTAGGGGCAACAGAGAAAATATGTGGGGGGTTTTGTTTTGCTTGTTTTCTGGGTTTTTTAAACCTACCTACAGAGAATCTAGGAAACATGAAAAAACAATTTGTGTATGACATTTTTACTCCTAAACAAAACCTACCAGAACTTTAGTCTTTACATTCTAGGTTACATAAATCAGTTCTATGGATGCAAAAAAGTAGACTCGCTATTTTCAGGTTGTATACACTGCCCAGAACTCCTACTGCACTTTAAAAAGCTCACTGTGTTCGCAGGAACACATACCCACATATTAGATGCTCTCTTGATACTTACTCTTCCAGATATTTTAAAACTCAGTGTAATCAACAAAAGTATAAGAATGTATCCACTCTGCTAACAAAAAATATGGAGTATTTACGTTCCCCTCTCCTTTTGCATTTTCAGGGGGCTGTGGAGCTGCTTACTGATCTCCAGTGTTCAGACCTGACTTTGTGAATTCACGCTGCGCACCTGAGGAAGCGCACCTGGACCCTTCCACCTGGGCCTGGGAATGCCATTCAGAAACTGGGATTCAGCATGCAAAGGCCATTTACCCTGAGCAGGTTCCACACCACCCTACCCTTCTCTGCTGCTATGCTTGTTGCCAAAATTAAATTAAACTACTTGTAGACTAGCAGAGGATCAACCCTTAACGTCCTTCTTCACAACAATACCCATGCAACATTCAAAACAGGATGATGACTTGACTGGTTTCAGACAGGAAAAAAATAAAACAATTGTAAAATAAGTAAGAGATGTCAAGAGCACAAATTTCACAGCAGAAAGAGTGGGAAATGGTTTATACTATACGTAGCACAGATTGCTTCTAGAATATAAATACAGGAGGACTGCATGAAAGAGCACAAACAGCATTGCTAATGCATAGTATGAATGAGAAAAGTTGCAGCAAGTTCCTAAAACAAGAGGAAACAAAGCACAAGAAATTTATGGGTGCAGGGAAAAAACAATTCTGAGCAGCTGATAGTGATGCAGCAAACCTGCGTGAGCAGATTGCTATGATGCAGTTACACACAGGGCGCGCCTGTCTACAGGCAACTGGAGCAACCCTTTGGGGATTTGCAGAACATCCTCTCCCCACCCCAGTAACTCCTTATCTACTGCAGCCAACCTGCCCTTGCAAAGGGGGCACGGATCTGGAACCACCTGCTGCACCCACAGCTGCAGAGCCAGCACCTGTCCTTCCAGGTAGGACAGAGGAGAGGAACCTAGGAAACAGAACAAGGTCTTGGGATTTTAGGAAACGGGGGCGCAGTCAGAAACAAGTAACAAAATTGAGCAGCAGCATTATTTCATTGCCCTACAACAGCTACATAGCCAGTCCAGTCCCCTGTAAAGGCATTGTTCTCACAACTATAAGGAAAAAAGACCTATATATTTTTTTTTTCCACAAGGTTTTTCATTGTAACATTTGAAATGATGAATGAGATACTTGTATTTCAAGTATTATTCATCTGTACAGCTTAAGCTAGCCTGAGTAATCATTAAAGAAAAATATTTGCCAGGAAAAAATAAGCCAGAATATATGATTCATTCACTTCTGAAACAATAAAACAGTTCACTATAACAAAAATAACTATATTGTAAATACCTCAATTAAAAAGTTGAAAAAACAACCAAATACAATGAAGAAAGCATGCCCTGAAAAAAAAACCAAACTCAAACACCACCAAACATGCGTATGTGCACAAATAACAAAGTATCTTCTTATAAAAAGCTAATTCCATGAAATACAGTTAATACCATATCCGATGGAAATTGTGCTCTATTCTTTAGCTGTTTAACGGTCTTAAACAACAAAGACATACCTCACCTCTCAAACTCTGACAACTCAAGCTGATAAACAGGTATTTATTTCAGCACAAAGGTGATGCACGTACTGTGTGTCTGAAAAAGAAACAGACCACTAGCCCTGGAAAGTTCAAGACTGTAACATCCCAGGGACTCCCAAACCACTCCCTGGGAAGTAGTTTGGGCTTTCACAGACCTTAAATCACGAAAAAGGGGGATTAGCTGAAAAAAATCAAGCATTTAATAGCTTCATAATTGCCCAATGAGCAGCTTTTTGGATAAGAAGTCTTCATAGGTGCAGGTTGTGTTTCAGCCTTGTATCAAACATTGGGGGGAAGAGAGAAGCACTGTTAAGTATCAACAAGTAACAGTAGTGTACAAATACAAAAACAATTAAAGCACATTTGTCTTCATGGTTAGACAATAGTAAGTGTGTGTTTACTTGAAATGAAACCTTGCAATTTCGCATTGTATCAGTTAGTTTATTTTTAGTTATCTAAAAAAAAAATAATAATCATACATCTGACAGTACTCACAGCTTCTCCCTTTGTCTGCATATAGCCATTTTCTGAATAGGCCTCCAAAAGAAATGCCAAACAGAACATGATGCCTTTATCTTGCTGGCGATACACTGCCCACTTTGTTTCTTCACTGTTTAAACTCTTTTGCAGGCTCATATATGCACGTGTGTTTCATACAGAGAGTGAAGATCACAGTTTGTCCCAGCACAGGCGACTCAGGATAAGGAAAGCACACTACAGTGCATCAACCCACTAAGACAGCAACCTCCCCTGCTACAAATCCAGTGGCAACAAACTGCGTAGAATTAGAGTGCTCCCCTCCTCTATAGAGAAATCTTTAACACAGAATGCAAGACCCATCAGAGTACACAAATGGTGACTGCCATAGCCTTCTCTGTCCATTTGACATTTAATGTATTTGTATTGACAAACTAAAAAAGGTCAAATCTTTCACGCAACTCACTCATCAATGGCAGTTAACCCTTATCTGAAAAAAATATTAATTGTAACTCCAAAATCTTTGTGAATAGATGGCATGTAAATTAGCCAAGGAAACATTAAAAGCCACATAATTCAATTATTATCACTCATTACTTAACAGAAAGTCTTCTGACCCTTTTAAAGCATGAAAACATTAGCATTAACGATGTGACAAAAACACATTGTTTCTTAGAACTAAGGATTTTTTTTTTATTATTTCTCAACTTTGCTAAAAATTGAATAATTTCTTTTGTTCTACACATAAGGAGTAATCCTGATCTTATCTGCAAGCTTTTATTTGAATTATGTGTTATGAATCACAGCCACTCAGAAGCCCGCCCTTAACTCCCCATTTCTTCTACATAGGATCAAGGTGAGGAACATGTGGAGCAAAGGAACAGATGGGAAAAATCCTGGGGTGGATGTTTTTTCCTGTTTGTTTTTAAACTCCTCTATCCAACTGTAACCGCTTACATTCTTTGCATTTGTTATACATCTTAAGTTCTTACAAAGCACCTCTGCTGTAGATGACAACTTCTTCCAAGTAATATACTCAAATGCCTAACAATAACATTGCATGTGCAGTAACAGCATTTTGCGGTTACAAGGCCAAGTGTTAAAAACTTTGGAAACACAAGAATCCGGGCTGCCCCTGCGACCCTCTGTCACATGCATTGCTACAACACCAGAGTCCAGGCACCGAAAGATCCCCAGCACCTTGTCCTGCCAAAAATCGGTCTCCACCACCCGCCCATTTGTCCAGGACAATTCCTTCTTCCAGGTCACTCCCTTCTTCCCCACCCCCATCCAACTTTTGAACCCTCTGTACTCTAATTAATGCCTCTCTTCACAACAAGAGTGCATCACTGCGTGTAGCATCAACAGGACAAGATCTGCTCCTGTCCCCAGCCATTTGTTAAACCGGGCACTGATTCTTGCTGGACTGATACAGAGACATCTGCCTATTACTGCATCCCTGTTTGACAGCATTCCCACTCAAGAATAAAGGATTCGCAAGAACAAAGGATTTTTAAAAGGCATGCAACATAATTTTAATCTCCTCCTTGAAACTGGTTGAATTTTAACAGAATCTTCCCAAAATAAATTCAGTCCAATTCAGCTACTCGGCAGGAAAAATGTCAGTGTTAGCAAGCTGCTTAACAGCAACTGAAGACAGTCTCCCAATGGGAAGCACTAACTATAGTTGGCGTTATGAGCTCCAACTTGGTATTACAAGTTCAACTGTAGTTATAAATTCCACTGACAGCAAATAAAAAGCAAAGATGTTCTGACAGACAAAGCAATTCAAAATTGTGTTCGAATTACAAAATTCTACACGAAGTAGAAGCAATCGCAGGAACCAGTGCTCCTACTCACCGCGCTGCTGAAGCGCGAATGTAACATTCACAGAGGTCAGGTTGACCAGGGACAATTTTTCTTTTCATTTACTGCTCCTCCATCACAGTGGTGCAGGGTGGGTGCCGCACAAGTGCATCTCCAGTCTTGTACTGCACTAGGAAGAACTATTTAAATGTGGAGAGTGAAGTTTCTAAATTTCAACCAACTTACAAAAAATATAAAGCTTTTGAATGGGTCCAAAGTACTACCCGGCGAGATTAAATTACATTATGCTGATACACAGGAAATAGCTGACTTATTCTACAGGATGAACAATTCACCAGGGGAAAGAAACTTTCAGGAAAAATGATAAATATTGTAATGAGGAAATCCGAGGCACGTATTCACAATGCCACATTCAGATTTCACAAATGAACAGAAATTTCTTCGTGATCTCTTGGCTGCACAAGGGAGACACAGATAAATATAAATACATTGTACCTCCCCAGGCAGAAAAACTGCTTGCTGTTAGGGAGGGGAACCAAAAACTTTATTGTATATCCTTGTAGATGGGACTACAGAAATCTTAACCTCCTTTTTTACCACCCCCTTGTAGGGCAGGTATTGAGAGAACATTATGAACTGTGGGAACTGCTTAGGGAAGGGAAGAAGACTACAAAAATATTTTATTTTATGACAAGCCAGACACGACGCATGTACTACTGAGAATTACTGTAAGTCACTTTTTCCTTAAGGGCCTTCTGTTGCAGAAGCAAGCAGAAACCAATAACATTTTAAATCATCCTTCAACCCAGTTCTTAAGTAGAAATTTAATGGAAGCTGTTCACAAAAGGGATGCAATGTTACATGACATCACCACTTCAAGATAAATCTTGGCCACCCCTGCACGAGTACAATCACAAAGATTTAAATCCTTTAACTTTTTGACAAAAAGCACATAGCCTTGTGTTTTCAGAGAAGCAAATGCTGTCTGTAAATTCAAGATGCCATGTGATAATTCCATTTCGCCTTAAGTAGCTGGGTATTTCTGCCGTGCAGCAGCACTAATTAGCTTGAACAGAGTTCAGCAGCAATTTTGCCCCATTCTACACTTCCATACTTGACCACCGGTTTATTATAATAATGTGTGATATATACATTTGATAATTCTGTCCACCCACACCTTGTGCTTTACCAAACATCCAGAACTGCTTGTTAAGACATTTAGAAATGCCATGTATAAGACTCATTTGAAATTATATGAAAGATGGCACTTAAAATTTTATGGTTGTTCACAGGCTTCAATTACTAAGAATCTTCCGCAAGAGCGGTATAAAACATTTTTGAACTTTCTACTAGAATGCTCCAAATAAAAGTTGTAGAAAATTTCCACTTTAACATGCATTACACCCTTCTTTAAAGAGTGGTCAATTAATATGTCATACGCTGTGAACCAAGGCATAAAGCTGCCAGTCATTTTTGATTTCATAACTAGTAATGCTGAGCAAATGCACTCCAGCATACATGAGGACAAGGTCCTTCACATCCATTTCAACGGAGTACTGAGCAACATATATATTCTGTGACTCTCAAAATGTATGTATTAATATTAGCATGAGGAAGAGAAATGCTCAGTATCTTCAGATTTTCACACTGCCAACGCAACCATTACTACTTGGCTAAAAGCAGTGTTGTAACCAGCAGCATGAGACACAGGAGAGAGATTCTCGATGTTTTAGCCCAAGCACAGGAACCTGTGTTCATCTTTTGCTTCCACTACAGTGTGACACAAAACCTGGTACATTTACAGGCCCTTCATGTCCCTCTGTCAGATCTTCAACACTTTTGCCCCCGCTGTCCTGCTTGACCTTTAAAAATGACCCCTTTTGCCTCCTAATGACAGCACCTGCCCACACCAGCCCCATCTTACAAAGTTTCTTATATCACATCTGATATCACCTTTTATAAATTAGGACAGAAGTACTTTTTTTGCTGCTAAACAAAAAAGAGGACACCTTAATATTACTACACCTAAGTGCAATGCCACTCATTTAGTCCTGCATACAGTCTTCCATACAGAGCTATACACCATTATTTTAATAAATCCATCAGGGAAATCAGTGGGTAAGAGCTTTTTCTCTGAAAATAAATACGTATACGCATCATAAATTAATCATTTCAGAACAATATAAGGTGAAAAATTTCTGTCAAGAGTTGAATTGAAAAATTATTTGTCATAAGGATACCAAAATGCTTGAAATAATTAATGCTATAAGTTTCTAATCCCAGGCAATTAAGCTTGAATGTAATTCTATGCGTTTTATCCAGACATGTTTAGTTCCTTTGCATGTTTAAGGACTTAACTTTTTTTTTAGGTTTTTTTTTATCAGCCATTTTTTAAAGTACTCTAACCCAGACACATCTTTCTTTCCCCAGCAAGAATAGAAGAGGATTAATTTTAGTACATTTACATGTTTTCTAAGAAAAATACCTGGATGTAGTAGACATGCAGGCGTTTTTTTTCATTTCATTTTATAAAGTGAAACAGCAAACTTTTACTGAGTATACTCCATCTACTTTCCCCATGTCCTATGATACGCACGCAGTTTTAGAAGTGCACAGCCTGGTCTTTATTTGTATTATAAAGAAATCACCAAGTTGGCTCAAGTTTTGAGAAAATGTCTATAGTGTTACCAATGCAGATTCCCACCTTCAATTAAATACAAGCAGAACTGCATCTATAATTGAATTTATATATGTATCTATAGATAAACTCCAAATTAAATAGCAAGGTAAGTTAAAAGGAAGTATCATGACACATATAATTAGTTATGACTCCACTTAACTTCATCAGTAATAATAAAATCTGGGTCAAGGCAGAACGAAAATGAGTGTATGTCACTTGTTTAAAACTATTTCATGTGATCAGCCAAGATCTGCCCCCAATCCCAAACACAGCCTGCTGTTCTGCTAACACCTGCCCGACTTAAGCCACCACTCACACACATATACACATGCCAAAAGACAACAGTCCCCCTCTACACCCAGTTAAAAAGATGGGGGACGAGAGGAAGAGGTTGATTTTAAGACATATTCCTCAGCCCACCCCCTGCAACAGCACAGGACGGAACAGAGGGACACGCACAACCCGAAAAACGGTGCTGTGCATTGGGAAGCTTTCCTATGGCACTGTCACTCTAACGGTTGCGGCAAGATGGCACCACACATGCTAATTTAAGCGTGAATGGTAGAATCTGGGCACATATTTGTACTGTGACCTGTAAATTATATAGTCTATATATGCTCTGCATATTTGAAACAACTCATTATAGAAAGGACGCATTGAACCAGTTTACTCTGACAATACCAAAGCCATGGTCGGTAACTCTCCCTTTCTGCAAGAAAACAATCTTTTAAGCCGTGTTAAATACCTACTGGCCAAGAGTCATTGCAGAAAATTAACAACAGGATACAGCCACATACACTCACATACTGCTACTTTTTCTTACGCTTTCACAATTTTGAAAATGTGACCGCCACTTCATCGAAGCAATACTTTTTTACTCACTTTTGGGGGTATCAGTCCTCCTAGTCTGATTTGTGTGAGCAACAGCAAAAAAAAAAGTATTTTGAAGTAGAAAAAAGTAATCACCATGAATCTGCAGGATGCTGAAATACAGCTGATAGTGCAACACAAATACAGCATGTCAGAGAGAACCAGACCTGAATCGCTCCAAATAATCAAATCTCAGAGGGCCCAGACCAGAACCATGTTTTCTGTGGATTTAAACTCAAGAGAAACAATGGCCACGGGCAGAAAGTCAAAAGATAGTGGCTCTAAACCCAGCTTTATCTGGCTTATCCTTTTTATGATCTTAAGCACGTCTATTCTCTATTCTGTATCAGTCTCCCCACTTAAACTCTTGATGATAATGCTTAGCCAATTTTGTCCTGAGCTTTGTTATCTATAGATGAAGATTTCTTTAAAGTTACATTCTTATCTGCGCTTTCATTAAAAGTATTTAAGTAGAAAGAAACAGTCAACACTTTGCTTCCTTGGATATGCTATTGCCAAATGTCCCTTGAGATTTTGATCCTCTTTCCCAAATAGGAAATGTGCTTTGCTAATAGCAGACCCACACAGTAGCTACTTTCATATGCACTCTCTAACACTGCTGAGATTAATCTTTACCAGCCTCTTAGAAGTCACCGGAATGACCTCAGACATTGCATGTGTCATGACCATTTATATTTTATATATTAAAGCATGCACGTAATAACCTGTGCAGTAATATCGTGCCACTAAGCCAAGTCAGAAGTCAGGCCACCTCATCACTGTGACGAGTGGAGGGAAGACACCCAAAGAAACCACCCACCTTTTTAAACACCCGCAAGAAAGGTCTGGCCCAGTGGTGAGGCGTCATTTAAAGTAAGATGGCAAAGCAAGGAAACACTTCAAAAGCCACAAGATAAAACAGAACAAAAACATTAAAAGCTGTTGTCTTTTAAGGATCAACCCATTCACCTTAAGGACATCAAGACAAAATGTCTTCATCTGGGGCCTGATCAGATTTTCAGTGTGATTAACAGACAAAAAAAGAAAATAGAAAATAGTTTGTCACCACTAGCTGAGTTACCTCAGCTAGGCTCAGCTATGCAGACAGCCATTACGGGACAGCTTAAACTCTTTACATGCAACTGAAAAGTAAAATGGTAAAAATTACTCCCTTTTTCTCTACCCCCGGGACTTGTCTTTTATTTTTCCCCTAACAGCTTTATTTTTTTAAGCATTAACATTAGGACTGTCTGCAGATTTCCCATATGTCTCCCGCATATGTCCCATATGTTGCCTACACATGTAAATCCTCTACTAGCTTCTACTTGATACCTTCCCGATTCTACAACCAAAGATGAATATTGGGCCTTTTTGCCTTTTTAATTGGAGCTCTTGTAGAACTGTTTTCCTACTATGATTTCCTCCCCTAAATCTTTTCTGAACTTTGCTTTCCTTGCCACAATACCCTATTACCTATCCTTGAACACAGATAGCTAACTTTATACCCAAGTGAATAAAGCTGTCGTATAAGCTGATCCCATTGAAACCAGCAGCTGAGACTGCTCTACATTGATACTCAGTTGTTCATTACAATTCTTTAGCGTCTGTGTGATCCACAAGTGATTTATATGTACATAAATATCTATAACTATATACTGCATATATAAAAACCATATATATACACACTTCATAATTCAATGCAAATATTGAGGGCCAAGCACCCATAAATCCCTATACAATCTGATCAGACACATGCCTATTGACTTTGTTATAACTGCACCAGTTTAATCCACCTACTATGTAATTTACTGATTCTGATTTCTGAAGTACTAGTTTTTACGAACTCATGTGTCACTAAGTCAAATGCACCTTGCACGAAGGAACCCCATTGTTTTATTGTTAGCCAAAGCCTACCTAACTATAGGCTGCTGGTAAGAGTCAGTCCTGCCCTCTTTTTGGCTTCTTGTGTGCATCCCTCTCCTTCAATGCAAAAAAACCCATTTTTTTTCTTGGTAGGATGAGTTTTCAGCTCATCACATAGCTACACAGTTGCTGGAGTGAACGCAAGGGAGGGCCCAGAAAAGTGAAGCCAGGGACTACAAAGGGAAAAAAGCAATAGCACTCTGATTTTAAACCGACCTAAAACTGCACTCCATTTAAGTGAACTGTGAAGCCACAGCCTCGCTACTTAAAAATACAGGTAGCTACTTTATCAGTCAATCAGTAATGTTGCTCCTACCATGAGGCCCTGCTACCCATGAACTTCAGTACTGCTTCCAACAACACTAATGAGAACTCAGGATTTCGGTTAACCACTGTTTCCATTTGTATTAACTGTTAGATTTAGCCACTGCAAAAACCAGGTTTGGAGATTCCACTTTATTTTGCAAAACTCAAGAATATTCTGGCTGTTTCTAAATAATCCGTTATGTCTCTCCAGAAATATTACTAGCATCGCAACAAGAGTTTCTATGAACTAATAATAAAAAAGTAGCACTTTCTTCTTCCAACACTACAACCTTACAGTACAGTACCACCTTTGTACTGTAAGGACTGAATAGACACTAAAATCAACAAGAGAGAGAGGAGGACAGAAGGTGAGATGCTGTCCATTTTCTACAACACAACACCCAGCGCTTTTATTTCCCTGATTAGCAAACCCTGCCAGGAAACCTGAAAGCCTACAGTAAGGAGGAGGAAAACCAGATATAACAAGTCTTCAGGCCTACCTCTCACTCTTTACCATCAAAACTCTTCCAGCTCATTCCAGTTTTATCCATGGGATATTTATTACCCCCTTTTACGGTACAGCGTAACTGCGCTTTGCAGCTATCCAAGTATCCTTACTTGTTAACTACACTGACACAAGCGCTAGCTGTAACACACGAACTAAACCCATGCACTAACCTATATTCAACCCAGTATATTCTAGAGCTCACGTAGTTTTGCAGACTTCAACCCACTATTAAAAAGTATCTTTGTTCTTGATAAAAACAGCTTTATGAACTTCATTCAGGTAACTGTCATTGAAGTGAAAGCAGCCAAATGTAACTATTTTAACATTAGATAATGCACAGATTAAGACATGAAAGATTCACTGAGCAACTGAAAGCAATGGTCATTTCTCAATTTTTTTTGAGGAGTGTAAGATCAGTGCAATTCAGCATGGAAGATGAAAGAAATAACAACACATTCTCTCTGAGAGTACAGCGTATTTACAAACCCACAAATCCAACACAACACTGAGAAAAATCACAGTAAGAATGGAAGGCTTGACTGACCTTGCAGCTTTTGTAGAACTCAGATGTACTCAGGCCAGGACTAGCCAAAATGGTGGTAAAAATGTCAGAGCTGAAGGAACCTTCCTTATATCACAGCTTCCTTGCGTAACGTTATTACAAGCTGCTAAGAGAAATTTTGCAGAAGACTAGTGCAATTCTAGACTTTAGCTAATTTCAATGACACTGCCTATATTTTAATTAGAAATAAGCATTTACACCTCATACTAGATAAGCAAAGCATCACAGAAGGCATGATCTTTGGATATTAACAATTACCCAGTGACTGTCTAGCTCAAAATGGTGCAGAAAGCATCAACATACCTACTGCTAAAGATTCAAGTGATGTTTATGACAGACAACTAAACCTAGGAGCAAAAGAATAACGTCTTATAAGAAATGTATAACACAGATGCACTGTAAACTAAATAAAAACTTAGCAGAAGTATGCCACTGCTGTGGTTTTTCTCTGTTATGGAACCCAGACCTAAATAAACTGTTAAACACTTAGTGTAAAGGTATGCCAAACATTTCTCAGAACTTTCTTAAGGTCCCAACAAAGAATCAACCTTTTTTGCAAAATGAGGCCTAGGTTAAATATTTTATTTGGCTCCTCAAGATGGACTGAGAAGTTGGGCACTAGCTCCAGATCAGTTCTTGGACTCACATCAAACATTACCCTGTCATTTATCCAGTCAGTCAAAACAATGTCTTCCATCTAAACCTTTAATGTTTATGTCCTGAAAAACTGCTAATTGAATCCAGTTCTCGAAATCCATTTTTTAATCTATACCATCTAATTTAGAGATAATGAACAGAAAAGATAAGCATTATACAATTATTGCAGAATTAATCCTATAAATATCCAAGCCAAAACAGAAGACTGCTAGTTTCATACAGCCAAAGAAAATTAAGATTGAATAGCATTTGTCAGTTCAAGAATAAACTTTTAAAAACACTGGATATACAGATTCTTTTAATTCCAAACAGTTTTAGAATTCAAGAGCCCTCAAACTGCTTTTCCAATCAAAAAGGGTAATCAAAACCACACAGAACACTTAAAACTATTCCTAGGCAAGAACTGACAACGTCAGCTGAATTAATAAAATTCAATGTTTTTCTTAAACATGTAAAGCTTCCTTACAACAAACGACCTGACATGAAGCAACTCACAATTAGCTAAAGCATAAAATAACTCAAGTCTTTTTAACTGGAGGAACAGGCCAATGCTTCATGTAAACTTCCAAGTACCAGAACTCGGCAGCTGCAAGGGCTGCTAACTCTGGAACAGTCCCTAGACAGACAATTTTGCCTGTGTCCTGTGCTCTGCATATTCCCTTCCAAATATATAAGACGACAAAAAAATGCAGCAACATTCCTTAAGATGATTCTACCTGCTTCTTCTAGGGGCTGACCTCACAACTACAACTCAGCATGTAAAACTACTGCCTATTTCTTGCTCACACACTCCCCGTAACACATTTATACTGTCACAGACAGTATAGATTTCATTCTATGCTTAATCCTTCACAGAAATAAAATAAATATAAAACAAAATAGAACACAAAACCCAAAAGTGAAAAAGACAACTCCCTAAACAGCGTTTTCCAAGCTTCTACATAAGGCTATGGACCATTTTTAATGTTTCAAAAGATAAGCCGGTCCGAGCACTCACTGCTCAGGAAAAAAAAAGTATTAAAGCACTGCATCAAAAAAGCAATAACCTGAAGAGAAAGCTACAAAACACTTTGTAAAAACAAGGCAGCACTGTTCTATGCATCAGTCCCAGCTATGCTTATTTTAGACTTTTAAGTGTAATATACAGACACTTGCAAATCTCTATGAAAACCACCTTACAAATTTAATCCAAGTATTTCCAAAGTAAAACATAAGCAGATACCTTTTACCTTCCCCATAAAAATAACAGACTAGGAAAGACAAGTATGAAAACACGTCTCTTTATTAGGCATGAAACTGGAAATAGTTCTCATGCACCAAACCTAAATGTATCAACTGTTTCAGTGCTCTTAAAAACATTTGTTTTGCAAGCTGGTTAAATCCTCTCCATGCAGGGAAGAGTGCTTATAGCGTTATCTGTTATTTTCTAGCCGGTTACCTTCACCCACCGACACTGTAGAATACAAAATAGGGTTTATCTGCTGGGGGACTTACAATATTCTGAATTGGCTCATTTCTTTAAAGTCTCCTGTATTTTTTTTTAGTGATCTCTAGCAGAACTTGCAAGAATTTTTTCCTAAACCTGTTTACCTGGGTTCTTCTATGGAGAAGGACATACTGTTTAGGTACATAAAAACAACTTATTTTCCTTCCCAGCTGGCAGGTGAAGAGTTTTTACGATATTTTAAAATATTAGAGGTCAAGCGGTTTTCTGAAAGAGGGCACCTCACCAGGCGAAGCGTGCACAGTCTCAACTGAGGAAGTTGGTTTAAAAAAAATTAAAAAAAAAGTAACAACAAAGAGATCAAAACAAAGAGTGTGACAGTTTCTTTCGAGTTTACACTGAGAAGACCAAGGGGGGGGAAAGGAAAAAAAAGCGCAGCCGGGGCGGCGGGAGGGGGCGGCGGTGCCCGGCCACACCGGGGCTGCCCCACGCCGGCGGCCCCATCGGGCTGCAGGGCCCGGCACGGCACCACGGCCCGGCCCGGCCCAGCCCAGCACGGCGGCCCCGCAGCCCGCCCGGCCGGGCTGCTCCCGGGGTGCGGAGCCCGTGGCGGGCCAGGGCAGAGCTCGCCGCCTCCCCCCGCCCCGCTCCGCTCCCCTCCCCAGGCCTGAGGGGCGCCTCCGGCCCCAGGTTCAACCTCAAAGACACACGGAGGGAGCCCGCTCCCGCGCCGCCAGCCGGGCTCCCCTCGCCCCGCCAGGCCGGGCTCTGCGCCCCGCTCCCCCCCGGCCCTTCCCTGCCCCCGGCCCCGGCGGCGGGCGGCGGCAGGCCCCGGCGGAGCCCGCCCGCGCAGCCCTACCTGTCAGTCGCAGCTTGACGGGCCCGTTGCGCCGGGCCCCTGGGTTGGACATGTCCCCGGCCGCTCCGCGGGCTCGGCGCTGCCTTGCCCCGGGCTCCCCCTGCCTCTGGCTCCGGGAAGGGAGACGGGGGGAGGGGAGGCGCCAATGGAGTCGGGCTGGGCGCTCAGGGCAGCGGCAGCTGCCGCAGAAGGAGGAGAAGCCCGGATGTGCCCAGCGTCGCCATGAGCGGGGCCGGGTCCGCGCAGGAGGAGACGCAGCCGCCTTCCCCGCTTCCCCGCCCCCTCGCCCGGAGCCCGGGCGGCGAGCACAACAAAGCCGTGGACGGAGCCACACGGCGGGCGGACAGACGGGCCGCCTCGCCTCGCCTCGCCTCGCTTCCCCTCCCCCGGCCCGGCCTGCCCCCGGGGGAGCCCGCCCGCCCCCCGCGCCCCCCGCCGGGCAGGGCAGCCGCAGCCCGCCCCGGGGACGGTGCGGGGGGAGCCGCGTCAGGTGGCGCCGCGGGTCCTCTCCTCAGAAGGGAGAGGGGGGTGCCGGGGGTCCTCTCCTCGGAGGGGAGAGGGGGGTGCCGGGGGTCCTCTCCTCAGGGGGAGAGGGGCCGGGGGTCCTCCTGGGGAGGGCGCGGGGGTGAGTTGCCGTGGGGCTCGGGAGGAGGCACCCATGGCTACAGGCCCTACGGTCGACACTGCGAGCCAGGCTGACACACATGCGGCCATGCTTGGGGAGTGGGGCCGTGTCCCGCGCGGGCGGGGGGCGACATACTGGCCCCCCACACTGGAGCCCGCCTGGCTTCTTGCCGGCGCTTTGTGGGAGTCTGCACCCATCTCTGTGAGCCCCAGTCTCAAAAAACAGTAATAATAATTAAAAAAAGCCTTTCGTCCATGCCGTGTGGCCTAATTTAACTCCCGTGCTGGAGGAAAGGTGACTTTTTCCAGAGTTTTCCCAGCCCCACACGAAGCTGCAGCTTTCCACGGGGTCGCAGGGGCTCTGGAGGGTGGGAAAAGCTCCCGGGGAAGCTGTGAGGGCAGCTGCGGTGAGCTGACAAACTGCGCACCTATTCCTACTGATGCTCTGCACACAGTTGGCAGTGTCATTGCCCTGCCTTCCTCCTCCTGAGGCAGCTGTCAAGGGCCGTCGCATGGGCGAGCCTACGGTAGAATCCAGCCTACGGATTGGGATCCAAACATAGGATGAAAATGTGACCTGTGCTTCAGGCAGCTGATAAGGTCTGGACACCCAGGGGTGACTTTCTGGAGTGATGTACCTGGAACTGAGCTATGAGCACGTCTGGAGTGGTCCCACCTTGGCAGAGCTCGGAGCTTGGGCCTTGTTAAATCAAAGCTGGGGCAAGGAACGGGTTTTTTCCCACTGAAGGCCTTGGAAGTGGGATGTGGCTGTCAAAGCTTTCCCCCCTCAAAATGAGAGCCCTCCCCGCAGCTGGTGCATGTGGGCTCACATCTCCTTCCTCCCAAAGTGTCTTTTAAGCACCAGGCTGTTCCAGGTAGGAATTTTCAGTGCTTCCTGCTGCAGTGGCAGTCGCTGCTGTTCCAATGTCACATCACCCAGGGGCAGGGGAGTCCTGGGACTGGGACCTGGGATCCCTTCCTCATGGATTGGGACCTGGGATCCCTTCCTCACACAGGACGTACCGTTGCCTGCCTAATTGTTTAACGCAAAGCTAATGTGTTAGAAATGAACCTTTCTTTACAGCATAGACAGAGCATGAGAGAAAATGCCAATTAATTGCTTGGCCACTTACTTCAAGCAAAGAGAATTTGAAAAAAGTGAAAAGTGAAATCTAAACTTCACTTACTACAAAAGACAATGTATCTGCTGATTCTATGGCTTATATGCTGCACTGAAACAGTTAAAAAAGTTATTAGGTAATAGTTACGTAAAATCATACACACCTCAAAGACATTCCAGGTGTCCTGATTCCTGCACTAAGAAAAAAAAAAAAAAAGAAGAAAATCAGCCTACATAACTGAAGGTCATACCATTAAAGTCTCAATCTGTTGCGAATTCACATAGCCAGGTCATTATCCTTTTCTAAAACCAACTATATAAAGCAAATGCCTGATGGTTTGCAAATATTGCAACATTACCTGGTCACTGCTGAACCAAAATATAAAGCTACTTTTCAACTACTTAACATATTTTTAGGTTACTCTAGATCTTTCCTAACATGCGGTCATCATTTGTTTCTGGGGTCCTGCAGCACTCTGGACCCAGCATTCAATAATTCTGATATAATTTCAGAAAAGTATTTAGTGTTATGTTAAACATAGTACTCTTGCCACATGATCTTTCTCTAATGGATAACGAGTGTGTGAGACATTAATTGCAATGCCAATACTTAAAGAAAAACCAACCTATTGGGATTAAATGTAGTATTTTATTGCTCGGTAGGTATATGAACATTTTAATGCTTTCATTAAAAGTGTTTTAAAAGTCATGAAGTATAATTAGTTTCATACTGCTTTTCAGAAAGGAGCTTGCTGAACTATACATTTTTCTAAGATTTTTGGATAGGCTGCTCACCTTTCAGTGAAAATACCGTGATATATCGCAAGTGTTAGAACATTATTTGACAGTTTGTGCATTTGGTTCGCTATATACAATGCACTGTCTGCAAGATTACTGCTAGTGCTGTGCATTTTTTTTTAAATATGTGCAGTATTTCATTTTATTTATTTATTTTTAAATAGCCTACATGTCTTGAGCTGGTTTACTAATACAGCTGAAATGCATCAGTGACATATAAGAAAGTCCTGTACAGTAGGTATGTATTTAATAGGATGAGAGAAGAGGGGCTTTAGCTTTCATTAGCACCTGCAGGCATGATACGTGTCCCATTTAGGTCAGGACTATGTCCCCTCTTGACTAAGAGAAGTAGAAATGACCTAGATCAGGTTGCACTTGGGCAGACGGATGCACCAGATGCAAACTGCTCGCTTCTTCCCATCTGGCTTTGTATAAGCATCACAGTGACTGCACCTTGGATGTCCTGCAGATGTTTCTGTCCCATCGTATCTCCCAATTCCATAGGGAAATCAGGATTTTTATTCATTATCCCCATCACTGAGTATAATTGCCAGGCAGAATTTAAGATGAGCAGCTCCGTGAGGGATCTGCTGAAGATTTGCAGAGAGCAGAGGTCAGGAAGCCTTGCAAAGCGCCAGGAACTGCAGGCAAGTGTAAGAGACCAAAGACACTGACAGTAGCTGATGATTGAAAGTGCTATTTTTCCAACACAAGAATTCCACTTGAATGTTATGAACAAGAGTTTCTTGTGCCAGTGCTATCCCCCAAGTTCTCAAAATATTCTCAGATTAATAGAATAGATATCTTGCTGATCCTGCTTTAGGTTTTAGTAGCCAACAGTTTACAGGAAATTTCATCTTTATGCAGTTCCATTTCAAGGGTGGGAAAAGGCTTCATGCTTTACAGTGCTGATCTTGTGAGATAAGCAAGCAAATATCATTATTAGCTGCTGACAAGTGATCCATATTTCACTCTAGGCTGATATCATTGAGCAACAAATCCTTTCAAGATGAGGTAGCTAGCTCAAATCCGGAGGGAAGGGAGTGCCTTGCATCACCCTGCAGCTCACTTTTGGATGACAGCCCTGTGCTGGGCTCAGGAGGGAGCCCCATTCAGTCCTCTTTAGCCAGAAGGTAGCAACTGGGGCACAGTCTCAAGGGCTAGAGGAAACATATAGAAAAAGGGTAAGCTTGGGCATCTTGAGGACACCGACAGGATTATAGAGGAGTCCATAAAGACAAAATAGCTGATACCATAGTAGCAAAAATTTTGAAGAAGTATTTAGAAATACAAAAACTTTTTTTGTTCTATAGCTGCACAAAAAAGGGCTTTGATTTCTTGAATTTCCCAATAGGAAGAAAAAAAAGGCTTTGCATTCACAGATATTTCTCAAAGGATTTAGTGGTTTTGGACACTGGGAATCATGAACAAACATCTTTAACCAAATACTGTTCATTTTTAGAAGGAGATAGTTGTAGTTAATTTTTTGGAGGTGAGGTCCTCTCCATGTTTAGAAATGGAAGAGTACACTGGAAACTCATTCTTCAGCATGTGGTGTGTGTTCAAAGCAAATCAACATTTACGAATTACATTCCATTTCTTTCTGTATAGAGGTTTAATCACAGCACATTCCTTCAGCAGTAATGATTGCTGCCTGGTGGTGTATCACATTCTTCCCCAGCTTCTGTGATGATATCAAGAAAACAAGAGAGTTCTGCCCCTATTATTAAACTTTTGTAAGTTAAAAGGTTGAAACTATTTTTCTGAGACATTTCTTTAAATAATGATATTTACAATTATTTGGATTGTATTTCTTTCTATTAGTCATCATTTACTAAATTCCCCAGAGCCTGTTGTGGTTGAATTATAGACACCCCCCCTAGAGATCATTTGAGTTAAAGACAGCATTGATCAGAAGAGAATTATACCTCCATTTCCTTTTTCTCTGTGATGTATTTCCATTGTATGTACAACTGTTAATGCTAAATGCCTATTTTTTGCCACCTAATGGTGTAGTTCTGAGAAGAAAAGTATTGCAGCAGTATACACTTGGGCAACCCCATTAAGATTTAAATTCATCAGGTCCAATTTAATCTGAAAAGAAATAAACTTGAAATATTTACACATCTGTTCCCTTTCTTATCACATCGATATTTTTCCTTTTTTTTTTTTTTTTTCCTTTGGTAAAGCTTTCTTGACATTGGCAAAAAAAAATGAATAAAAAAAAATAAATATGAAGAATGTTGAACATTTATGCCACCAGTGTTCCCTGCCTCTTTCTTAATTTGCCTGATTAAGTCATTCCCTTTCAAAGCATTCCTATTTATCACTTTGCAGAACATCCTTTTAAAGAAGCAAGCCTTAGTTTGTTTGCCTGCCGTGTACTTTTCACTAGCATGTACTGTCTGTCCCAAGCCAATTTCTACCATTAACACAGCAAGGCTCTTCAAAGCAAGGGCTTCCTCTTACCGTGTTATTGCGATGCCTGCTAACAAGCAGACCTTACCTAGGATGATGTCCCAACACACTGCTCAGTAAGATCTAGTCATTAGACTAGATTAGCAGTCTTGACCTGCTCCATCAACATCTTTTCTTGCAGTGGGCATCGTTCTCCTAGGATGCCTCTTTGGCACAGGTTTTTTCTTCTAATCCTTCTCTAAGCCAATCGTTAACTTCTTACTGTAGCAAATTCCTAAAGTACTGTAGTACTTCCTAAATTCATTGCAGATCCGTCATAGCTTTGCCCCATTCCTGAATGGAATTCTGTCCTCCGTGAGGCAACGTTACCCTCATGCCACTCTTCTGTGCAAAAGAATCAAACGCTAACTGAAGTCATGTATAAAGCGCTTCTGCATTTCAGGCAGACAGAGTAGGAATGGGTAGTTTCACTTTGTACAAGATTCCTTTATTCCCTTTGCAGATTATGAACATTATCAGACTGGAGCATTGTTTGTGTTGCTGGTGAAGCAAACAAGCTACATTAATGTATTCAGATGCACATGCTTAAGTATCTGGTTTAACTCTGGCACCATTACTACTCAGAGACGAAGAGAGTTACCCCAGCAATGGAAGACATACCTGTCAGACTTATACGATGAAGAAGCACGTCTAGACAGGGGCTCTGGTTCTCACTAAGACTCCCTTTGGCATGCAGAGACAATGTTTATGCAAGAGGTCAAGATTCAATCCATTTCTCAAGCTGGAGCTTGAGATGAAGCTTTTCAGGAGAAGAAACTAGGAAGGAAATCTCCACCCATAGTCTGGCTACTGAGAGAGGGGACAGAAGCTTGGAGCAGCAGACACCATAGCCCTCTGAGACAGGATGTGTCTTGGGGAAATGATGCATCTCTGAAGGGAAATGACTGCAGCTGTGGCTACAAAAAAATGCATGAGCTCCCATATCACAGGATTTTCCAGTGGTTAGTCACTAAGATAACTTTAAGTCCATCCATCCAGAACAGATCAGTAACTGATGCACAGATACTCTGTGCAGTTCTTTAGCCATGTTACTTCTTCCTCATGTCCTGCAGGACAGCACTATCCTAATGCCACTTTAGAGGAAGAAGAGGAAGGGCAGATTTTAAAGAGACAGGCATTGAACAGACAATAAATAGATGTATTGCATTGCATTTTATTACTAGCCAGAGCCTAAAACTCACTTTCTGAAAGAGGTAAATTATTGTAAGAAACCATGTCCTGGTGCTTGGGCAAAAAATTAGAGATTACACCCATGTTGCAGCCCCACTGTCTGGCTCAACTCAACATCATTCTGTGCTGTACAGTGCCTCACAACCCATAGCCCAACGGCAGGCTTTGCATAGGATTTTTAACAGCCCAGCACAAAAGGCAGAGCCTAGCTTCAGTCTTCAAGCATAATGAAGTATCTCAGGCTTAAAATATTTTCCCTGATTTGTCTTACATTCAACATCGATGGGAATGCTGACTCAAAGTACAAATTAGGTCTTCAAAAGTCCTGAGCCAAAAAGGTCTCATTCTGAAAAATATTTCCTTTATTCTTCCATCATTTCCACTTATTTATCCATAGAGTATTGTTGATAATAGTTTCTTTACCAGACTCTTGGACGACTGGCTTTGTCAAGTGCTTTGAGAGCTACACACTAAGTATCTCAACTAAAATTACTAAGGTTTCCTGAAGAACCATGTGTTCCATCATGCAACTGCTCTGCAGCAGGACTTTATCATGTTGCTCTGTGAATGAAACAACTGTAGAATCTCATCCTTAGCTTTTTTTGGGCAATATAAACAGGTTCATAAAAGACCTTACAGAATAAGATGGTTAGAAACAGTCTCCTCTTTGCGACATGTATCAAGAATTTACTTTACTACCGTACTACAACATCTGTCTCCAGATATTGTCTGATTCAACTTGACACAGCATGTATTTGTCCCAGTGGTATGCAGCTTAGACAAATGAAGTGTTATTAGGAAGACTGTCAGCCCAAACAAGTATTTAAGGGAGTTGACATACAGCACTGTATTTAAGCAAGCCATATTATTTAGCCACTAAAGGAATACCAAACTTTCCCTAATCTTCCTTATCCCCCATGGCCCAGCATCGATCTGAAATAATAGTTCTATTGTCTGCAAAAGATGAGCTGTAAAATCTCCTATATTCTAAGTCTCCCTGAGTCTTAATTACACTGATGCTGAGAGCAGGGTGCCACTGACGGTCATGCCAAAAGCTGACTCAGTCCTGCTGCTGTAAATTCACCCCTTACACACTGTTGATCAGCAGTGATACATGGGAAGGTAGCTGCCATGTTAAATCAATCTCTTTGTTTACCTAGTTAACATCCTGCTTGGGCCATAGCCACTATTTAATGCTTTGGAAGAAGTAAAAAATGTTCTGTGATGCACCTTCCATTCATGCAGCCAAGGAAAGCAGAGATGCTTTCCTGACTCCCAAAAAGCCCTAGAACATTGGCTGATAAGCCTTAATACTTTAGCATAATTAGCTCATTCTTATTTGCCATCCTTACTTATCTAGATATTTAGGGATTAAAACATCATGGTTTTAGCTTCACAGAATTCCACATGCCAGGGGTTAAGATGAGGTTTTCAAGAGGACTAATTTATCGTGTTCCAAACTGTTACAGGGACCATGGGTATATATCAGAGACAAACACTGATACGGATAGGTAACAACGCTGGCAACGGACTCCTCTGCCCGTCTAATGCTGGCAGAGAAAGCAAGCATCTCGGGGTAGTTCTGATTTTCCGTGTTTCTTCAAGCAAGTGAATTTTCACATGTCTCATACAAGTTACTTCCAAAGATTTCCATTCAAGAGACCAGATTAATTCTAGGAGATTTATCAAATTGTAACAACATCGTGTACTCCTACAGGTAATTAAATCTGCCAGGCTGAAAGACAAAAAGAGCTAACAGAGCCTTAACTCCACAAGATGATTACTTTCTGTCACAGGGAAGCAACCACTGAGGTTCAGAATGAGCTTTCTTAAAACATGCGTACTGCTTACACTCACACTGTTTTTGTTTTATGTTAACGAGTCTGTAGATATTTATAAACTACATGAAAAATAAATCCATAAATAAGATCAATCATGATACAAAAGCATTTGCAGGTTCAGTAAGCACAACAATCCTTTTTTTTATCAATTCCTAACACCTTCTGACCTGCAGAAATACCTAACCCATCCACAGTCTGCGCTAGCTTCTTTCATGTTTTCTTTTAACAGAATCACCCACCATTCCACTGTGAAATTGATTTGAGAGGATTTAAGATAAAGTTATCTCTGAAATTATTTCATCCTAACAACTATAAAGCAAGGTTGCATGCCAGAGAAGAACAGCACAGATATGTAAGTAGGTTAGTGGGTCTAGTGAAGTGCTAAAAGTAACCTAAAGCAAAATCTGTCACCATGTGTCTTGAATCATTCCTTTATTCCACTCTTGAAACCCTTTAAAATAGAACTGGAGGTTTGGGGTTTTTTTCTTTTCTTTTTAGCAGTAGAATTCAGGGGCAATATGGCTAATCAGGCAATATGTTCTCTAACCAGATGCAATCATCCTGCAAGCAGATACATCTAGCCCCTTTATGCATATGTATTCATTCACTGACTGCAAAATTCAGGCTTTTTTGAGCAAATGTCATATCCCGGTTGTTCTGCCAAGTGCCTTGCACAATTTGGTTGCCACAAATTTAACAAACTTGGATTATATTGCTTGAAATATATTTCAATGTGAGTCTAGTATCCAGTAGGCTGGCTATGAGGAAGTGAGCTTTGCGTTTAGTTAAAATGGGGGTTTGGTCATGTTAACTATGGCACACTGAATTCTGTTGACAGCTGCAAATCTGCTGTGCAATGTAGCAGATCAAATTTTCTATTTTGCACCAGTGTTAAGATATCTGCATATGCTATTGGTTATAGTGAACAGAAAAAAAACATTAAAGGTAGTCTGGACAAATGCTTATTGCAGGAATGGGCCATTATCTTCTAGTTTTTCTTAAGTAATTGCTAGGATTATTTGCTATTAAAACTGGTTTTATTAGAAATTATTACATCCCTGTTGTCAACCTTCCTCAATCACCTCTGTTTTTCCTTTCTGACTTAATTTAAATCTCACACAATTGTTACCATTCCACCTCTGCTTGTATTTTCTTTTTCTAATCCATGTCTGGCTGCAGGTGTTGAATACACTTCAATAGAGATGGGGTAATAGCTTTAATTTCAGAAGCTATACAAAGCAATCCTTCTACACAGAAGAAAGATTCCTGCTTAATTCAAATCAAATTTTGCAAAGAAGTTCTTCAGAAGTGGAACATGGATGTCCTGTCTGTCCCCTCCCCCTGCCTTTATTTTCCTATACTGGTAATGTTCTCTCTATTGTAAGTTATATAGGCTGCAGCAATGGTGGTTTTTTTTTTTTAGCCATTAGGGGAAAGGAAATGACATATGGAGCGAATTCAAGTCCCTCCTCATTCCTAGAGAGTCTATCCAGAAAGTTAGTACGCTGAGCTCCGTCCAAGTGTCGTTTCCTGCTCAGAATTGGGAAGGGGAGCTGGGGGTGGGAGGAGAGATGGGTACGTAACATTAAATTGCTGCTTCTGATTAACAGCGACATTCTGCAAATGATTTCACAGTATTGCTTTGAACAGAATTGAACCTCTGCAGCCCAAATATGTGTAGCAATCCACTGATGAAAGAGCTATTTTTACATCTGTTTCATATAGTGGGTAAAAATGAAGTGATTTGGATGGTGGAAATGCGCCTTGGAGATTGTTCAAGATTTTCTGATAACTTTGTACCTCCAATCTTCCACATGCCCACAGAGCATTTTTACACACTCCTGGCATTATAGCTGTTTTACCACTATGAACCTCTACACAAACTGTTACAGATAGCAAATTAGGCAGCTTTTCACTAGATGTATATTTTTATATATTAAAAATCACACCTTCAAAAGATGACCCTATGGTTTTCATTTGACATTGCAATGCAAATTGAGAGAGATACAACATAAAGTAGAAAGCTTCCTCGTTATACTGCCTCTTCTGTACAGCTCATAGGTGTAATCCAGCCTCTTCCGCAGTGAAGTCGGTGCCATTAATTTTGCTTTTAGTGTGTCAGTCAATTGAAACTCCCTTCCTGATGCACGATTTATACATTACTTCTGGATTTGACCCATTGCTTTATTTAAATGATTAGCACAACATTTTAATGTGCCCAAGCAAGTCCTGCCTAATAAGAATTAACAGGCCTTTTCTCCACCCTGCTTTAATTTTTCTCTCTTCTCCTCATCCCTTTAAATCCCAACTTCACTTCCCTCCCACTAATGACACTCCCCAGGGCAGTGGGTGAACTGCAACCTGGAAACAGGCCACAGCTCTTCCACGAAATCTTCTGGCTTCTGCGGAAGAGCGTCCATTTCCTGGAGCCAGCCTGAGACAGACAGTGCTCTGCAGTCAGGAACAGGACTGGAATCCAGTGACCCTTATTCCATATGAAGTGCTACAAAAGTCCCAGCAAGTAATTTCTTTCTTAGCTCTCTACATGCTGCACGTCTGCCCAACTCACACCAGTGCCATGGTGGGGATCACTAAGGAAGCGTTTTCCAAACACAATGAACAGCGCTGCACACTCGTAGCTTGAGTGTTCCTGTGGATGCTTTTTTTCCCCTGAACTTTGCAACTGGGTTGGGCACACGCCTCCCAGCCTTAAAGGGGGATCGCTTAATTCCCTCTTCTGTGGTTCTCCCAACCCATTTACCTGAAGGCGAGTCAAGCTTAACTGTTTAACCCAGACCAAAGGGTTAATGCGTTTCCTATTAGGTTTCAAGGGAAAAGTCCCAACATTTTCCTCTAGTGGCCAAATATCACCAGTCACAGTTAACCTTCATTAATTACTTCTGTTCTGAATAACACTACATCTTCCCCAAATTGCACACACTCCCGAAGTTTAGACCTATGCTTAAGTGTCACGTTGTACCTTATCACAGGAGGGATTCAACACTGCTGGGATAATCCTATATTCAGCAAAAGGATAATCATGACCAGAGGTGCCATGGGCACCAGGAGGAATGGACATCAGGATTCCCAAGCTCCAGGTTAATTCTGCCAGCTACTTTCTGAACATCTGTGGATAACTTTCTCCTATCTTAGTTTGCTCTGCTGTAAAATAGATTTAGAAACAGGAGAGACATGTGAAATATTGTTGGCTAGTGAATTCCTCTTCCTGTAGACTTACAGCTGTTCCTTTTTGCTGATATACCACTGCAGTTCTGTGCAATTTAAATAATTCTGTATAGAGTAGCAGGAAGCAGCTTCACTTCAAAGAATATTTCAGTCTAAATCACAGGGAAATTAAGAATAGATTTCTCCTAATTTAACCATTTCTAGCTTTTCCACAGTTTTAAACCATTCTTCCTGTAGTGGAAAATGAACAGACGTGCTATTGAACAACAGGACTGCAAAGCCTCTGCTCTTCTTTCAGAGCCTAGCATCTTTGGGAACAGCAACTAGAAGCAATCACACAGGCAGCATCAGAATTTCAGAGATGGTTACATTTGCCGAGATGTGAGACTGAAATCTTGCCATCACTCCACAGATAAAACAGCGTTAGCAACAACTGCATTCCAAGCCAGTTTATGTCAGCAGGGGTCTGTTATTGTTGCTCTCAGCACAGAGAGGTTGGCAGCCTGACACATAGGCCACCAGACATTTATTCTAGCCCTTGTCCTGACTTGGGCATTTACCAAATGAGGAAGGGTAGCTCTTAAATCTGACTGGGCAACAAAAACCAGAAGACCAACCAACAAACCAAGAACCAGGAGCAATAAAAATTCTCCTCTCCCTTTTTGCTCCTACCACCTTTTTAAGCTAGAGACACAGCCTAATGGGTGACTGTGATCCTAACCTCAGAAATAGTTTGCATTTTCTTAGAATAAGGAGTGACTCACCCCAGTCACTTACTCATAATCACTGTAGACTGTTGCTTGTGGAAATACATGCTGCCAAGAGCAGGGCTCATTGATGGATAGGCTGAACACATTTTTCTTGGATAAAAACAAAGTCTCAGTCCCCAGAAAGTTAATTATTAAGACACTGAGCTGTCAGGCATCTAGAGAAAAATTTGCAGAGTTCTATTATTAACTCAATATATTAGATAGTTCTTTAACAAGTACTTCAGAGAAAAAAAAATTAGAGATAGCACTATTCAAGAAGTGTCCTATATTCTCATCCCCTTTGCTATAAACAGAGATAGAAAAATCAAATTAACTGCATTTATGCTAAAAAGAGATTAAAGTAAGGCATTGTGCTTTATAACAGTACTTTAACATGCCGCTTACAAAAGATTATGCCTCATATTAAATATTTCATCTAGCTAAACACTTTGAAATCAGCATGTAGATGTTTTCTGCAACTACAAGAGGTGCCCCGAGGGATTTTATCTCAGTGTTTTCTTAACAGAAAAATAAAGTACATCATCATACCCGAGTGGTCCAGGCTGGATGAAACTCCACATCAACATCTTAGAGGCAAAGGAGAGTGTGAGGCTGCCTGTAGCACCCTCTATGGGAAGATGTGATACTTCACAGAATTGGAAAACCAAAATTACTCAAGAATTCTGAAATATGTTTCTTAAGTCATTGCCCTTATAAACCCACAAATATAAAGTATGTGGAAGCAATGATTTATGAAAGCTGACTTTGCATAATTGCTTTTATATAGGTCAATTCTTTCAGTTGCTACAGATGGTTACACAGAAAATCATGAATTTGTAACTAAGCTTTTAAGTCAAAGGTGGAGGTTTGACAACAAAGCAATGTGAGACTTCCCTGCAGATACATAAAAGGCCTATTTGGTTGGGGTTTTTTCCCCAGAACATTAAAGGCTTTGGCATTGCGAGGCAGATGGTTCTTTCTACTTTGCATGGGTACTGCTAAGATAATACCAGGATCTAGTCCCAAGGGTGTTGCGGTGTCTGTGGTGTTAGACTTGCGTTCTGCTCCACAATCTGGCACCATCTACAGCTTCTTCGGCAGGTGCTGGGTGCCACCTGCAGTCTCTCCATAAGTACAGAAGGCAAGCAGGGCTGGGAACATGACGCAGCCACTGTTCAGTCTCTGGCAGCACAGGGACAGAGACAGGTTAGTAACACCGACATTAACTTATCAAGCATAAGATGCAACAGGGTTACAAAAGCCATTGGTCTATTTGCCTTTAAAGACTCCTATAGTGAAGCTTATTACTTGCTGCAACTTTGTTTTGGGGTAAAGAAAAAACAGTTAAAAGTGGTACAGGCAAGAGTCACCATTAATCAGTTCAGGAAAACTGTTTTTTAAAAGACAGTATCTTTCATGACAGGTAAAAATCTGCAGCCCCCAGGTGCTACACCAGTGACCATGGTGCAAGTGTCTCTGAGGCCAGGTTTGGAGCTGGCTGGAGGAACTCACGTGGCTTCAATAGCCCAGCAGAGGTTCTTAGGCTGGCAGAGTTCACAAGTGACTGCTCTGCAGGAAACACCATTGCTGCTAACCTTTAAAAAAAAAACCAATGGATGTAGACATAAATTACCTGCTACCTTTTATAACCTTATCACTATGCAACAGTACCCAAGATCCAAACAAGTGGCTTGCACAGAGAAGTCCTGGGGGTATACATGTAGTCATCAGCCTCCTGTTAGGGAGGGTGTGATTTTTGCGATCAGACATAATAGTAGACTTGCACCACAATAATGCAAGTGAGAGCAACATCTGCTACAGTAGCAGCAACCCATTTGAAGAGGTCCTCATTAGCAGTATATAAGAATGGTAATCTAGACTTAGAAAGACAATCCTTTTGAGATCAGGTATTCTAACAATTTAAAGTTACACCCATAGATGCATATGCACTTTAAAACAGACTTGGAAGCACACAAGGCTAACGCACAAGACCAAACAAGGTTCTTTCATCTGGTTCACTTATAACACAAGGGGGGGTTATTTATTTGTTCGAGGGTTTTTTTATTCCCCTCTCCCACAAAGGCAGCAGCAAAGCTTATGGGATCTCCAGGAGAATCACCTATGCATTAGATTTCCCCACTACCTTTTATTACTAAACTGAAGTGACGTACTGTTTCAGATATAAGGCATACTAATGAACAATCTAGCCATGAAAAGCTGACCTCTCCTGTACCATCATAAGATCTGGAGAAGCTCAGAGCTGAATCAATACCATTTTTCAGACACATTGACTCATGTGAGCTCCCAGTAAATGAAGTGCCTCAATCCAGCTTTTTCCAAAGCTGGAAAACAGGACTACAATTCTTCCTCACATCCACTACCCACCTCCCCACTCCAACCCTGTCCTGCACAACCACCTTTAGAGGACAGAGCAGGTTGCTATAAGAAATGATTTTCAGAAGTAAAGGGACAATAGCTTCTAAAGCAAGGCCTCCCTTTTTGCTCATTAGCAGGCAACTGCTTCAAACCATCTCCTATGCTCTGTGCTAAGGCTACCTAAACATACAATTGGTTAACTGCTGTACTTACCCCTCCCTCTACGCTATTACTTGCGGTTAATTAGTGCTACTATAGTCTTCAAATATTTCTCTAAAAGACAGAAGCTAGCTTCACTCAGGCTAGGATGATTTCTGCAAGAGTAGCTGGAGAGAAGCAGAAGATATATTTGTTCTGCAGTAACAGAAGGCTGCTATATGCAGAAGTCAGAGCTTGGGGTGACCAAGCTGTTCTAAGACCATCATCTTTAGAACGAAATCTCTCCTGGCTTAGACCTGCATTCTTGCCACTGTACATTTCTGATTATACTTACCATATCAGCCACTAAGAGAGCAATTGACAGTTCAATTTGTTGTATTAATATCACTTTATTCAACTTCAAATAAAAACCCTCTTTAAAAGCCTACTCAGAGTATCGATTACAGCAATAGGTTGTATAGAATATGATAGGTCATTGAAGAGGTTTGCAGAGTAGTGGCTCATTCTTTGCAAGAAGCTTGTATTTCCCACTTGCATTCTTATCCTTGACAGGGACAGTAAGAACCAGAAAGAGAACAAGTATTTACAAATATACCCAGGAAATATTACAGTTCAGAAATCATATGTACAGTTTTGAACTGTTCAAGTATGTTTCAGTTGAGCAAAGTGCTACAGGTCACAAAAAACCAGTAAAAACAGAACTATTAAGACAGAGGTGGCAGTCATTTGTTAGCCAAACAACTTGCAGGTGGTGACAGTATATGCAAGGTCTAGAAGTTGAAAGTATCTGGAGTATTGCCCTGTATTTGGAAAGTGTAACTAGCAGCAGTAGATTCTGGTACAACATTTTGGTCTTCCTCCTCCTAGAAGAAAAAGGAAAGAGTTTTGAAAGAGCAGTGGCATTTTAACCTAGTAGTCAGTGCTAGAATAGAAAACTTAAGTAGAAAAAAAAGTCATCCTGCAGCCACTTACTTCTGCTGAGAAATATTTCTCAATCAGGGTGGATGAGGCTTTGTACACTTGTTCATTTTCATGTGACTGGAGAGCTTCAATTTTGTCTAGACCTCCACACTCCTCAATCATGAGGCAAAGTTTTTCAGTCTCATGAATCTTCTCAGCAGCCTGCAAGAGACAAGCATGGAATAGCCTCAGGTTGATGCCATGCACCTTTCTACTGCACAACCATTAGCAACAGCTTGGGCAGTGATCAGGCATACCACATCCACATACCAGGAAGATATTTGAAATAGCATCCAGGATAACTAGCACAGTTTTGCTGTCTTTAGCTGAGAGGAGATTCAGCAGGGGTTCAACAACACCAGCCTGAACCAGATATACGATTTGGTCAATTGTTCCACCACTTGTGTAGTTAGTCACAGCCCACACAGCTTCCTTTTGAGATTTGAAATCCCCCTGTGAAAGCAAGAGCAGGGTATTTGAACACAGATAGCAGTAATAACAGAAGCCTCGACATAGTAAATATGGTTTGTTTACCTTCCTCAGAATACCAATGAGATAAGGCACAAGACCATGGTCTACAACTTGCTGAATCTGATCCTGACGCCCAGCAGTGATGTTGGACATGGTCCACGCTGCTTCTTTCTGAATGTTGTTTTTGTGATGAGAAAGGAGACTTGGAAAGACAGATAGTGCTCCTGAGTCGATAACAATCTGTGTCTGCTCATCAGTACCAGTGACAATATTCCCTATGGCTCTTAATGAAGGAGTCTGAAATAAACACAAAAATAGTACTTAGGAAAATTGATATAATGTAATCTGTGTTTGAACACATACAGCCATACTTGATGCCCTTTCACTGTACCCTTCCCAGTTAACAGCATGATGAGTTTTAAGCTCCTTGTTAGCATTACATATGCAGACATTAAGCATGCTAAGGCTGCACACTTTCCAAGGCTAATCTGCAAACTACTCAGACAGTTTTCCTAAGCTCTGTCATAAGTACTAATGCAGTTTTATTATACTAAAATTATAATATGTGCAAAAGCCATTTCTAAACACTGTCCTTTGAATTTAGATTTGCAACAGCAGTTTAGAGTTAAAGCTTGCTTTTAAAAGCGTGTTGACCTGTTGTGCTGGCCTGTGTGTTAAATACAATGATTATGTAAAATCCTGATAGATTACTGCTGTTGACTGTCACATGTGGGGCAATCTCCACCAGGATAGAAGCTCAAGCCTTACCTATGCAAAACCTAGAACAAGCGTCTGATTTATGTGTGGGAAGAACCAGTTACATGGACACTGCTCTAACTGCATTTTTATTCATGACTCCAACAGCAACCTGCATGTCTGATAGCTTACCATTATTGGCAGTTCACTACATCCCAGGAGTTTCACAAGTTGTGGCACCAATCCAGTTTTCACTACAACTTCTATCCTGTCATTGGAACCATCTGTTAGGTAGGAAAGTGCCCAGCATGTGTCTGCTAACACCTCAGGATCATCATGGTGCAAGAGCCGAACAAGACTTGGAAGAATCTGCTCAATAGCTTCTATGGGTGGTGCAGGATTCTTATTGCGACAGAGGTTTGAGAGGGTCCAGGTAACATTGCGTAAATACCCAGACTGCAAGAGTTGAAATAAATGGTTAGCAACTGTTTAGTTAGTTGAGCACTTTCACTCACTTACTAGTAATTGTAACTTGAATCATATTGCACACTTACAGCCAGAGAAGAGAGATCAGGAACAGCTAGTAGACTCAGCAGCGGCTCAATTGCACCAAATTTAATAACCAGATCTCTATAGGTAGAGCCATCCCCTGAGAAAATGAGATAAATAGTCAGGTGAAGACCAGAGAAGAAGGACATGTGCATACAGAATCATTATGTGTTAGAGTATGAAGTCTTCTACTGCTTAAGAAGGGCTAAAGAAAATAAGAGGACAAAAGGACTACTGACACTGTGAAGTCATATGACAAGCATGTGTTTTTCTAATCAAGCCACTGAGCTTAATTTTTCTGTTGGAAAAAGAGGTAATTCAGCATATGTTTTCTATACAGCTTTTCTTAGGAGTTCATAAGTAAGCAGGGACTTGTATGTTGCTTTGAAACCCTACCACTAGAACAGAGCTCTTCCCATAATATGGGACTTCAAATACATTATAGTCACTGGTTGCGTGACTGGGTTCTATAGTGTAATGCTGACGGAATGTCGAAGTCTGCCCGAGTCCTCCTATTGCAAGGTACAAAAAGCCCTTATAAAGGAGTTTGGAAAACACTCTAAAGGTTTAAGAAAACTCCAACCAAACAAGGCTTTTCTTGAGCCGATTTTCTTTACATGAAGATTCTCTATTCTCTGTAAGGCACAGCTGTTGGAAACCATGACAAAACAGCAAGTACAGTATTAACTATATATGAATTTTGACCAGAATATTTTTAAGAATGGGATCCAACACTGGCAGATCAAGTAATCTTGAAAGGTGCATGAGAAGCTTCATTATATAGTACTTTCACACCAGTAAGTAGCTGTTTCAAAGCAAGGAATATCAGCCATCACTTACAATTAGGGAAGCCATCTGCTCCTCCCCCCTCTACCCCCCAAGCCAACATACAGAGCAGAGCTCACTGATAAAGTCACAAAAACATCAAGTGAGGTATGTGAAAAGGCCCTATGTGGTAGCATGATTATATATATATAGCAGTATCAGAACTGAACCGTAACACAGAAGCAATCCACAGGTTGCCAGGTGTAGCATGAAACATCTCATACCAGGTCTGAAGATAAAGACCTGTCTGTAGCATACTCTACATTGCAGAACATGTCTTTACTTGAAAACCATTAAGGCAGAGCTCACCAGAAGCTCAGCGAGCTGCATGACATGTCCGTCATAACATCCTCCTATTTTAAATACGGGAAAAGGTCTGAAACAGTTGTGTAGCATATTGACATACCTGCAATATTTCCTAGTGCCCACACAGCCTGTTCACTGATGTGAGCGTGGGGGGAGGCCAGCAGCGAAATAAAGGCTGGAATAGCCCCTCCATCTACTACTGCCTTCGTTTGTTCTGACGTGCCAGAAGCAATGTTGGTAAGTGCCCAGGCAGATTCAAACTGAATAGGACTACAGTCTGCTCTGCCCAAGAAGGAGACAAACTTTGGAATCAAACCAGCCCGAATTATGTGGTCTATTGGGGGCTGCTTCTCTCTTGAGAGGAGTTTCCTAAGGAGAAATACAAACAAAGCATTGGTTTTGCCTGCAGAGATCTAAACAGATTGAACAATCTAAACAGATCCCTATTTACAAAGAGAAAGGTTTAACATTGCATTGCTTTCTCTGAACATTAAGGCAATGCGACATGAAGGAGAAATACAGACAAGCTGAACACTAGGCTTCCTAAACCTCTGTTAACTTTGGTTTTGGCATGTCTTCACTGTGCAAGAGGTTCTGCCGTTCAGACTCGGAAATAAAGTAGACCTGCAAGAGTCATAATTTATCTGAATTGCTAGAGGTTTCTCAGCAGAGAGAGGTTACTGACTGCCAGAAGCAGCACAGCAGCAATATACAAGCTTGCTAAAGGAGATTTTAGAATTGGAAAGAGAAATGAAACTTGGCATAGTTCTAACCCCAGACATCTTGCTGTTCACATTATTTTAAGGTAGATCACTGCACTCAAATATTGTAGTCATGTTAATACAGTTTAAAGAGATTTGTTTTGCTTTAACAAAGGATTTGTTATCACTCCTACGACTCTAAGATGGACTACTGTTTGTTTTGCCACCCTGAAACCACTAGAAAGAATTACTACTTCTAGTATAATGTTCAGGCCCTTCAGATATTCAAAATCCACATGATTTTGATAAAATTATGACTAGGTTAAATGCACCTAAGCATTGTATCTAAGGTTGACTCAGGTGTTTGTTGAAATACTGTCTGGTAAAAGCCATAGCTGCTGCCATAAGCAGCTGCTTAGGTTCATAATTGTTTTACCTTGCCCAGTTACTGGCTTGCACAGCTGAATTTATTACCTCTGAACTCCTTACCTGGCAGCTTGAGTAGCCTGTAGCTGAAGCTCCATATTATTACTATTAACTCCTTTGACTATTTCTTCAACTGACCAGTGTGCCAAAACCTGCACAATAAGAAGTTACATGTATGCTTTGTTGGGAGAGGCATGTGTCTTCATGACCAAAAGGCCTTCTATATAATACTGTGAATAGACCCCAGTTTACAACCACTTCCTTTATTAAAAGATTATATCAGTAAGTGATACTCTAAAACCTCATCAGTTACAGCTTTATCTACAGTTATCTGAACTACTGAAAGCTTTTTGTTCAAGCACTTTACACCACTGTTACACTAGGCTTAAACACAACCAGCTAAACTAAGTCTTAAAGGTGTTGTGTCTGTTACAGTCAGTAGTACAGACTTAAGCTGGTGATGTAAACGTAGTAATGCTGCGTCCCACACATGAAAGGATGCAAACTAGCGTGGCTGCATGAGCTTATATTGCAAGCCATCCACATGCGCCTGTGCTGGGTACCTACTTACCTGATTGCTCCTGTTTTCCTGAAGGGGAGAAGTAGCATCATCTGGTAAAGTGCTAACATTTCTTCTTTTAAGCATCTGATCATCTTTCTTAGCTTTCCTCAGTTCTACATTGACTTCAATACGCCGCCTTCTCATTTCCTGGAGGATATACAAACACTCATTTTAAGTTCTTGGGCTTTTACAACTCATAGTTAAAAGAGATTATGGCTAAAGTAATAATTGCATCAAAATACTCACTGTAGTATCTTTTCCTTTGTTCTTGAATCTGTTCAATCGAGCTGCTGCTGTATTGGCATTCTCATTTACAGACATCTTGCTTGTTAGATTTTTGAGAGGAAACGGAGAAAACCAAGCCTGAAAATAGAGCAAATGAACAGAGTTTACTCCACAAAAGTTAAATTTAAAAACTGAGATCAGTACTCAAGAATGGGAAACACTTGTCTATATTAGATACAGTAACAGCCTCTGACTCGATCAAAGATGCTAATAATAGCAATAATAATAAATAATAATAAAAATAGCTAATAATAGACACAACTGTGTCTTTAAACACCTGGATGTTACAGCAGGCTCTAGCATTAACACAAAAGCATTAGACACATATACATTGTTTTAAAACACTTCCAGCCGCATCATCTGCGTCGTCGTTTTAAGGAGCAAGACTGATCTTTCCGCCCATACTGCACACACTTAAGTAGTTTTTTCGCTGTGTCACATACCGATATTGCACAGACACCCCGTCCAGCCACAGCCCGACCCCTTTTGATGGAAGGGCAAGATCACTCACTGGCGAAGCCCCCCCCGCCCCGGGAAGGATTGCTGTGCCGGCACAACCAGCAGCATGTGGAGGCAGCTACACTGGTAACGAGACAGGCTCCTGCACCTTGGTCGGCTCCAGGGTGACCCACCGCGTAAAGACCGGCTTCATTTCGGCCACGGTGCAGCGAAACACCCAGCCCACTCCAGAACACGCCAGCCCCACCAGCCCTACTCCAGGCAGCAGCCTGTGACCGCGGAGACCCGAAAGGCTCCAGAGGGACCCCCCCATAGGGACTGCCGCCGACAAAGCCCCGTCCCTTCTGACAGGCCAGCGCACGGCCCGCACCCCCGCTGTCCCGCACCCGGCCCCTCCCTGCCGCAGGCCCGCAGCCCCTCCCGCAGCCGGGCACCTCCACCACGGGCTCCGCACGCCAGCCGCCGCACCGCTCCTCCGAGCACGCTGCCACTACCCCCGGCCGCTCCAGGCGGGATTTAAATTTCCCGCGCCCTCGCCCTGCCATTGGCCAGTTCGAGCCATAGCAACCTTCTGATTGGCCGGTTTGAAATGCTTCTTCGTCTCGCGATGAAGGACAACCAATCACCACGGCGCTCCCGCAAGAGCAGGACAGACGTCACGCATTCCACCGCCCGTCCCCGCCCCAACACTACAACTCCCGGCATGCAACGCGCGGCGGCCGTGGCGGGCAGGCCGCGGCGCTCGCCGGCGCATGGCATGCCGGGATTTGTAGTTGTACCGGGGCCAGCTCCGCCGGGGCCGCCCGGGGAGCGCGGTGGGGCGGCCGGGGGTGTTGCACCCGTGCGTGAGGTGGCAACAGGGAGGTTTCCAGGCTCTGAGCGGCTTGCGGCAGTGCCGTTTCCTCACAGGCAGTCTAAATTCTACCTCAGTAACCGTCAGGTCACCGCAGGCTTTTCCTGAGACTCCCTGTGCTGTCTCCTAGGCACTTGGGGCACAGGAATTTAAAGAAAACGGGATACGAGATTGCAATCAAAAGCAGTTCAACAGCAATCAAGTCAGATCAAAACTAAATCATACAGAATAACAAAAAAAAATAATGCCTACCCTTGTGACATGCCCAGAAAATGGGCAGATCTGGGATTGTTTTGGATGGGTTTGGCCTATTTATGAGGGACGGAATACAAAAGAATGCCATTCCACAGGAGATGCAATTCAAACCATAAAATCTAGGGGGAAAACGTGACTCTGCCAGCAGCACTGGCATTTCAACACCTAAAACGTACAATTCAGGGTAGAGAAGCTTCGTCAGAGATGCACACAGATGTATCTCTGTGTTAAACCCATTACATTAAAACATTTATACTGATCTGTAGAGGCACACAGTGGTTGACAAAGGTGGATACAGAGGAGGAGGAATTACCGGTGACATTTTACATAGCCGTTTTGGGGCCTTACAGATCCGAGCTTTGTAAAAAAATAAAAATCACAGAAACATACAAGAGAACAGGGAAGTCAAGAGAAGAGAAAGCACATCAGTCACAAATGGAGATACTGTAAAGGACTAGCTTGACAGAAAAAAAAAAGGCAGCTCAAAAGTAGAAATCGAGGTAAAACACCTGGTGTGTGGAAAGATCAGAGGGCTAGTGTGAAGCAAGTCCGCCGGGCCATAAATTGCTGGAGTGGGTGGTCTGGAGCAGAATAACCTGGACAAAGGAGAGTGTGCAGGGGTTCCAGGGCAAGGAGAGGGCTGTCAGTGGCTTGGGAACTCGAGGTGGCTGTGTACGAGGTGTTGCAGGCCGGTAAGGGGTGAACATGTCTTGGGCAGTGAAGGAGCCCTCGCAGCTTGAAGGGCAGTTATCAATACAGGAAAGCGACAGAGGTGGTGGGAGGCTGGACGGCGGTGGGCGCACGGGTAATGCGGACAGCGGAGGGCGGCAGCAGGAAGAAAGGGCCGCCAGGGGAGGAAGACCAGCGAGGGGAGGAAGCTGAACGTGGAGCCGGCGGGACAGGGGGCAGCTCACGGCAGAGCAGCGCGGGAGCACGCAGCCCCCGCCGGGAGGGGAAGCGTTGGGAGGCGAGAGTCGCCGGGACATGGCGGCTGTGGCCCGCGGCGGGTCCCCTGCGGGCGCACGTGCGGAAGGGGCAGCCAACGGCCGCCGCGCGGGAGGGGCTGAGGGCAGCCGGGGCTCGCCGGGCAGCGAAGGGCGGGGCCTCGCGGCGTGGGATGGACAGCGCCATGCACCAATGGTCCGCAGGGAGGGCGGGACCAGGGTGGTGGTGATCGGGAGGGGAGGGGCAAGGAGCGAGCGGACGGGGCCTCCTGCTCATGAGAGAGAACGTGCGAACCCCCTTAGGGGCGGGGCCAGCGCCGGCCGGGCGGGGCTCTTACTGCACGGCGCTCGCAGCTTTTGCTGGGTGACCCAGTGGCCTAATGGATAAGGCATCAGCCTCCGGAGCTGGGGATTGTGGGTTCGAGTCCCATCTGGGTCGTACCACAGACGTTTTTGTGGCCCCGCGGTGGCTACCCGGTTCTTCCTGCAGCGCCGCGTGTTGTAATCGCCCACCCGGGACACCCCAACACTTTTAGCCGGGGCCGGCCCGAAGCAGAGCCAGCAGCGCGCTCTGCTGCAGCGGGCACAGGCACGGCCCCAAATTTCCTTCCCTGCGCCCTCCCGCGGTCGCCGGGCTGCCTGCCGGCACCGCCGGGCCGGGTGCCGCCGCCGCCTCCCGCCTTCCCGGGCACCCCGCGGCAGCGGAGCGCCTCCGCCAGGGGCCCCTCGGTGGCGGAAGGACGAGGCGTGAGGTTGCCGGCGCCTTGTCCGTCACAGGCTGGTGGCCGAGCGAGCCGCCCGGTGAGTGCCCGGCGGCCGGGAGCTCAAGTGAGCCGGGCGAGGGCGGCAGACGGGCGGGTCCCCGCTGGGGCCGGTGTCACGTCTGGGGGCCGCCCGTGGGTCCCCCGGAGGCCCGGGGGTAAGCGCGGAAGGGAACGCGAGCCGCGGCTGCGCTCTCCTGAGGCGGCACGAGGCCGTCGGCGCCGGTTCCCTCAGGGCTGGGGTACCTCAGCGCAGCCCCAGTTCCCTCAGGGCTGGGGTACATGGGCGCTGCCCCTCAGCGCGGCCCCGGTTCCCTCAGGGCGCGGGGTACCTCAGCGCGGCCTCAGGTCCTTCAGGGCAGGGGTACGTACCCCTCAGCGCGGCCCCGGTTCCCTCAGGGCAGGGGTACCTCAGCGCGGCCCCGGTTCCCTCAGGGCGGGGGGTACCTCAGCGCGGCCTCAGGTCCTTCAGGGCAGGGGTAGGTACCCCTCAGCGCGGCCCCGGTTCCCTCAGGGCAGGGGTACTTCAGCGCTGCCCCGGTTCCCTCAGGGCGGGGGGTACCTCAGCGCGGCCTCAGGTCCTTCAGGGCAGGGGTACCTCAGCGCGGCCTCAGGTCCCTCAGGGCAGGGGTACACGGGCGCTGCCCCTCAGCGCCGCTGCCTGCAGGGTGGGAGCACCCCAAACACTGCTCGGGCCCTGTAACCAAGATCCTGTCCAAAGATCTGGAGAAACTTGCAAATATAGACACAGTCGTATGTGAATATAGGTTGAATTATGGTACTAGCTAATTTAAACAAAACTCCCTGGCACACGGCAGGTCTGCGGGACACTCAAGTGTACATACCTCCCTCCTTCCCTCTCTCCATACCTCCCTTCCTCCCTCCTTCCCTCTCTCCCTCCCTCCTTCCCCCATCCTTCTCTCCCTCCATCCCTCCATCTTTCCCCCCATCGCTCTCTCCATCCCCCCTGCCCCCCCCCAGCACAGCCTTCCCCACTCCCCACGCTGGCTTGCTGCAGGTACACCTGCTGGTTGAGCGGGAGATGAGCTACAGGAGGAACATATGAGCTCTCCCTCATCTTTTGTTTAAATTCCTATTTCCATAATAGCTATCTTGGGATACTTTTGGAATGAAAATGTTTCAATAACAGAGGAAAATAAGGATTAATAAATGCTGCAGTAGAAACGTAACACTGAGTAACAGGCGTGTTAAAAAGTTTGTTTGTTTTGCATGCTGTTTGGCTAATACTCTGTATCTTCACCCATAGCTGCCCGAGATAAAGCTCTGAACATTTAAGAATTCTATTAAACTGCTTAATTAAGGCAGTACAAAACAAACTAGGCAATTTCTGGGCCACACAACACAGGCATTACTGATGGGTAGATTTTCTGTCAGGGACTGGGTTTCAGGAGCTGGGGTAGAGTGCTTTTATGGGGTTTTCAAGTTGTTTGTCGCAGATTAAAGGCATGAATGAGTTTGCTAATTTTTCACCACACCCAGTAGCAGCTAGTAAGATAAACTGTCACAAGAGCAATCCTGTCTAGCAATAAGGTCACCCATTTCAACTGGAAATGTAGAAATAAGCCTACTTATTTCAGTAATCCAAATCAGGGTTGGCTTGGTGTGTGAAAATTTGTAGAGATCATGCTAGCAAATAGAGTTTTAAAACTAAATCTATATTTGGGGTCAGCAGAGCTTTTCCTTGGACTGAACAGTAACTACTGTATTTTTTTCAGTCTGAAAAGGATCACTGAAACTGGTTCCTTAAACTATAAAAGGAGATTACCAGCTGTGTAACTGGAGGTAGCCAGAAATACCCCAGTATGGTTCGTTGTAATGCACGTCCCTTACAGACACTGAAGTGCAGGTGTGCTGCCTGTTCCAGTATCTCAGTTGCACTTTATAACGTAGTTCTCCATATCCAGTAAATCCGTTATTTGTTCTGGATGATTTTCTCTACAAAATGTCATAGGAAGCAAGACCCTCCCCCAGAATAAAAACCTGTTGCTAAAAACATAGATGTTATTCACAGAAACGCAGGTGACTGACTGCAGGCGGCATGGGCTGGTGTGTGTATGGGAAGGGGGGGTGTCCGTATGCATTCCTCCTAGGAGGGGTAGTGAGGCTGGTGGGGAAGGCAGCAGCTTGGTCTTGCTCCAGTGGGTTGTCCAGTGAGTGATTCCCGTTTCCCCTAAGGCTGCCTCTCATTAGCATGAATCGGGGGAAGGGCATAAAAGACTCCAGTTCATTTTGAGTCTGGAAAAACTTTACTGCAAAATGACAACCAAAGTGTTCTGGCTTCTCTGCTTTGTCATTAGATCATCTTCCAGCTCAGTGGCCGGTAAGTCTGTTAACATTCAAAGCGGGGCTGGGGCTTATTTGCCTTTGGTATCAGGGGAGGCTAAACACATTGCTACACGTTCTTGCCCGAGCAGCCCTCTTCAGCTGTAGCGTTTTCAGCAAGCGGTAGCAGTAATCAAGGAAGGGCTCAAGAAAGAAACATTTCAACATGTTTGCGGGATGGGAATGTAAATTGGGCTACTGGATTTGTCAGCATTTGAAAGAATTAAGAGCACCTGCCAAAAGCAGGCAGCTAGCTGGTGCCGTGAGTCCTCCGAGCCATCATTTAGCAGTTGAAGTTTGACTTGCTTCTGCATCTGAGACTTTTGTATTATTATTTGTGTGTGACCTTTCCCTTTTAGTCTCCTTCCCCTCACCTGTAAACTCCAGATTCCTAATTTATTTCGGCATGCCCTGTGCTGTCATGTGCCTGCAGCAAGCTGTCCTGAACAGTTTTGGTTGGCTTATTTTTTAGTACCTCATTGAACAGAACAGAAATAAGATATACTTCTATTCCATTGGGAAGGAGCTGATCATGTTGCGGTTGTATTAAGAGCTAGACAGGAATATGTTGGTGTAGGAGAATGAGCCTTAAGGTCCTGAACAGATCGAGTAGAGAAAAATGAACTATTTCTTGTTACAATCCATGACTGAGAAGGCATGATAAACTGGTAGGAAAGTGTACTTATAAAACCAAGTCCCAAACACCTGTTCGGAGTTGAGAGCTTCCTATTGAACCATCTCCAAAACACCCTTGCCTATTGATTTCTTGAGCTTGGACTTCTTCCACCCTGTTCTTCATGGACATTCTTTTGACTTTACGTGTGGCCAGCCCAAGTATCAGGGAATCTTTCCCATGACAGCAGCTGGTGAGAGAAAAGGGGGAGAAGTGGCAAGGTCAGCAGTTGAGTCAGTTACAGAAGATAAACCAGGACATTGTTGATCTATGTATGTCGAATATCTCTTTTCACATAAGGAGTTAGGATCAGCCTCCTACATGATGCTAACCACAGACAGCGAACACCCAGGCAGCGGCTGTGTGTGGGTGAACTGTTTTTAAACTGTGCTGGCTAACTAAAGGCATGCAGTGAAGGACTAAAGTGCAAGGAAAGTGAAGCGCAAGAGGAAATCTCTTTCTTCCCAGGCTAAACAGAAGGTCGTTTTGCTTTGTGAGGTCAAAGTGATTGAGGCGAAGGTATAAATGAAGGCCTAGGTGACTGTCCGGCTTGTGTGAACAGTGGCATTAAGCCTTTCCATTTTTCATTAGATTCCCAGACATTTCCTCCCCTTCTCAACCCTTCTCCTCTCAACTTAAGAAAAGCCTCAAAATAACTGTTCCTCAGCAGCAATAGCCTAGCTACCATGGTACTGCTACTATACAGCTCTCGTGCAAAAATCAGAGATCCAGAACTGTGGATAAAGATCTTTTCAGTAGCGTTCAAAGCCCAAAGCCACTGAAGGGTCCAGATGACATTGTCAATAAGGCATCCCATGGATGGGAAAACCAAATAGTTCTGTTGTCATGGTCTTTTAAACAAGCATCCCAAATGGCAATGTGAACCTTGTTTCCTCAGATGCTCCCTGGAGACTCAGGCTTTTGAGAAAAGGGTTTGTTTATAAATCATGTTTTTAATTTGCAACAATAATAAAGTAAAAATGCAAATCTCCTGTGTTTTGCTCACACAGCTGCCTTCTCTGCACTGGGCCTTCCATGCCTGAGTACAGAAGAATGAGGAGCTCTACCGTATTTCATCAGCTGAACTATTTATCAGTTATGTCTTATTGTTGATGGCCTCACTTACAGACCAGAACCTCGAATCTGCCAGGCACTGCCCATTCAGAAGCACACAGAATAAAAAAAATTACAGTGCTAATTCACTCTCTCCTTTTCTTGTGCACGTAGGATCCCTGCCCTATATCGAGAAACCCAGTCAGATTCGTGGCAAACATGCTTACAGTTCAGCAGATGCTGCATCTGGCCAAGTCAAACCGCCAGCCTGGGGCACCGGCCGCGCCAGAGGGAATCGCACAGAACACTGGCTTCTGCCTCCCACCGACCTGCGGCGGCCACAGCTCCCGGAGATTCTCTCCCTCTCTTCAGACAAAAAGAAACGCACCAAGCCTTCTCTAGAAAACAGCACGGGGTTGAGGAAACACCCCTTGCAGTATGGAGGGGCCCTGCCTCTGGAGAACCCGACCGAGGGGCCTTCTCCTGCCTCCTTTGATTTCAACCACACCAACAGAAAGCACACGGACAGGCGGCTGGCCAAGGCTGCCAACAGCGTGTCGGCCCACCTCCACCAGGCAGCATCCCCCTACCAAAAGATGACATCCTTAGTGGAGGCTCGTCCTTTTCCAGACTCTGGCGCAGTGGAGTCAGATGATCCAAACACACTGGATCACTTCAACCGACCGGGCAAGATAATCCCCTATAAACACACTGATCCCTTCAAAAAGATCACCAAACCCTCCTGGGTCACCAACCGCCAGTCATCCAACTTGCCGTACTACTCCACCGCGCTGAAGAAAGGTAAGGGGGCAGCCGCTCTGGCAAATGATATGGTGAGCTTTCCAAAGGTGGGGTGGCACAATTTGGATGAGAGATCCCAAAGGGGTCAGCTGCCGCCCCTCACTCTGTGTGCCTCTTCTAGATGGTGATAAGGAGAAGGCGTGTCTGACCGAGTGCAGGAAAGAGCGAGACGAAGCGGAGGCCTTCTGTGCCAGTGAATTTGGTAAGTTGTGTCCTTGGCGCACCCCACAGACAAAGCATCGCCGTTCTTTGTTCATCCGCTACCAGCGTTTCACTTCTGCTTTTAAGATACTGCTCACCAGGTATGTTAAATAATTACTAAGGACACTAAAAGGACCTATCACAGCTCTTTATAAATGTACGGCAACAAACGGTACCAAGCCCTACGTTACCCTTTCCCTGCCTTGGGCTAGTATTGCTCTTTTTTTCCGTTTCCTCTGCTTTCCACTGCTTGGAGGACGAGAGAATTCTTGCTACTGGTCAACAGAACTGAAAAGACCAACTGTTTTAGATACTCTAACATTAAACATTGTAGCTGTGTACTTACCTCATTATTTATAGCGAGTTTGTGATTTTGGGGGCTGACATTTCAAATGAAAATAAAATGGTGAACCAAGCAAAAATAAAACTGTGATCCCCTCCATACAAAGAATTCTCCTTGAAGTTCCTTAGGATTAAATGTCTTTAGTCCTTGCGTCCAAGTTGATGTGGCTAAAGATGGTAGAAGATAGCCTGGCAGTTTTGTATTGTTTAAGAACAAGCATTTTCTGACTGAATTCTTGCCTTGCGCTTAAGAAGTTGTGAAGTAGATACCAACTTTTTCTCACAGTATTTTAAGAGATAAGCAAAATACATGCCTAGTGGTAACAGATGTTTCCATTTGTAGAATATAAACACGTTACAAGACGTCTGTTTTCTCTAAATGGCAAAGTCAGGAAGTGCTTTCTACAGATGCTATATTCTTTTATTTTTTAACCACTCTCATGCATTCCTGTCAAACATAGGCCTTATAGCAACTCAACCTTTGTATATTTTAGCCTTTAACAAGTAGTGGTCTCATTCATCTCTTAAATTGAAAAAGGCAGGTAGGAAAAAGACAGTCTGAGCAACAGACCAGCCGAGGTTCCACTGCAGCTATCGGGGAGTGCTTTTCGTTTCTTTGCAGATTACAGAATAAATGACTAAATCAAAATTCTCACTCCACATGGCAGGTGTACATAAGTCCTCTTTGCCTTACCTGCCCCACATATCCGTTGTTTTCTGGCTCCCGTAGTCAGCTCAGCGCTTGCCAAAACCAGAAACTGGGTGGAGAGCACGAAGTGGCTGCGTGTAAAGCAAGGCCCACTCGGTGCCCTTGCCTCTTGGCATGACAAGGGTCTTTTCTTTCAAAAGCCAAAGCGTTTCATTAGCAGGTTAGCTCTGTACTTTATTGTCAAGTTTGAAATTGGAAAATTTTACTTTAAGTAAATATGCCCACTTTTTTACGTATCAGGATGGAAAACTACTAAAAACATCACTTTTGAAACATTTTATAAACTTCACTAAGAAACATCTCAGACCTGTAAAACACAAGGTTAGTAACTCAGCAAAGACTAAGGTGATGACCTCAACAAATCTGATTATTTGAAGCAACTCCTGCGTTCAAGACTGCCTGCTACTGAGCCAATGAATTTCTGCTGATGCTTACTTTACAGTATTTTAAATAAGAGCCTTCACATATACCTTGAGTTGCCACCAAGGTATGTAATCTGATGCTTGGGTTTCCCCCCCACCCCCTCTTTTAAATCAGCAGTGAACGGAATTGTTTATAACATGGAAAGACTGGGGCATGGAGTCCACTTGATTACGCTTTTGGTAAACAGCGATGGATTATACAAGATGAGTCGCCTGTATATTACTCCTGATGCCTTCTTCTTTCGAGTTCACATTCTAGTTGTGGATACTTTAAACTGCAGTAAACCGTGTCCAGACTTTAAACTTGGTAAGTAATTCCAGCTAAATCCATTCCATTATTCCTTTTGGGTGCAGTGCAATTTTAGTCTGCCCTAGTTTAATAGGCTTATCCAGGAAAGTTGTGAAAAAATAAAAATAAACCCATGTATTTACTCTTAAGCTGGAGGGCTTTTCCCTCCTAGTTTCTCTAAACTTTTAGAAGAGAATTGTGTGAAGAGGTCAAGTAGCAATATAGTCCTTAACTTTTTCTGGTTACAAAACAGTTGCAAGAGTTCTCAGGACTGCTAAAATATTAAGCAGGAGCTTAAGCTGATGCCTTTGTAAGTAGTCCAGTTTTCCTTCTGAACGCCACTTTATCAGATCCCAGTGTTTCCCTCAGAAACCTCCTCCTTGCAATGCTAGGCAGTAAACCATTATTTCAGTGCAAGCACACCCCACAAGTCCCACTGAAGCTCAGGGTGCTGCTGCACCGAGCCACACGTTCAGGATGCGTTCCTGCAGGGTACAACTTCACCCCTCCTCATAAAGCTGCTGCCCTCCCAGCAAGTACAGCGAGTAATTTTGTGCTTTCTTCACAGCATGGAAGTCTCGTTTGTTTTGCAGGCAGTAGATACATCGTGATGGGTCGAATCTACCACAAGAGACGACAGATCCCTGCAAACCTGCTGCAGTCTCTGCGCGGGCGCCTGAGGCCAGGGGATGGTTTGCTTAGAAGCAGCAGCAGCTACGTGAAGAGATTCAACAGGAAGAGGAATCGCAAAGTGCAGGCGGCTCACGCTAACTGCAGATAAGGCGCCAGCAACCTCCCTCCAGGACACAGGCAGCAGCAGAATTCCCCTACCACAAGAAACCCGGCCACGGTTTAGCAGCAGCGGGAGGCAGTTCTCCTCAAGTCTGCAACTGGGTGAGAGGTAGGACACTCGCTTTTGAGCTTTAGCAAACACTACCCAGATGTCCCGACTAGGTACCTCTATATTGCAAAGTTAAGCACAGAAGGCAGTGCAGGGAGTGTGAACTGGTCACGAATTTGCTCCAGCTGTTTCCAGAGCCACAGGTTATTATTGCCTCCCCTGCTGTAATGCACCCCTAATAACCTGTAGGAATTGTAAAGTAAAATTCTGGAGGTGTTTTTCTAGGTGCAGAAGTAACCGCACTTTCAAACCCTGAATAGACGTTAAGGATACCAGCGTGATACCTATAGAAGATCTCCACTGTGTTTTCACACAGTTCTGCCTAACGCATGACATGCTTTTGATAAAAAAAAAAACCCCAAAAACCCAGCAAAATTAAGGATCACGTGTATTGTTTCGGTATCCTCAAACATGTCCATACTACTTTTAAAAATTACATTGTGCTTCAATCAGAGCTGGATTTTCACACGAAGCAAACAAAATAGCGATGTAATTATTTGAGTATATGAATGCGCAAACTGAAAGCAAATCAGTAACTGCACAACGCAAATGCCCAATTAGGCTTACAAATAACAGCGCGAGTTCATGCCAAGGAATGCAAAACAAGCCTGCAACTGCACGCACGTTGTGTGTGCCTGGTTACACTGTCAGTGCCTTAAAATTTCAGTCCTAGCACCGCGTACCCGGTGTCATTTTCCCATGAGAAATATCAGGAAGTTTGTATTTGCACATCAGTAAAGTTACTTTTTGAATCAAAGACACCATCTTTTAATACCTTTAATGTGGTGGGATGTAAGAACCTAAAACTGCTGCAAAGGCGATCTTAAATGTTTGCTGTTCCAAGAGTCAGTATTCACAAATCGTAAATCTTTAAAAGAAACTGATAAAAATGTTCATGGGGTTCTGAGTTCACAGTCTCCTGGGTCCTGGAAGATCCAAAAACCTTATGTAATGATAATAAACAAAGGCATATCCTTGTCTGACACGTCTGCTGGGGATTTAAAGATAGATATTTAGATTAAAAAATGGGAAAATGCAGTCTAGCTTCAAAAAAAATACACACACTGATGTACGTGACGTGACCTGGAACAGGAAGCAGCGGCTTAGGTGAGCATTTTCGCGTCTGAACCAAAGGTAGTTCTAACACAATTCTACCTGTTGTAAACATCTGCAGCTTGATTTAGCATTATTGAAAAGCTACAGAGTAGTGGATGGGCATAAGTCACAATGTGTGAAGTATTTCTTGATACGGAATAGGGGCCAACTACCAAAAGCAAACATCGTATTTTGGGGTCCAAAGAGCTGTTACTATAAGACAGAAATTTACTTGTACCTTGTGTCTATCTAAAATATATACTCACTCACTTTTGTAACGTGAAAGATTTTGCATGGAGCGGAGCATATAGAAATGGAATTTTGCTGAGAGACTTTGAGGGGGCTTTGGATTTGGCAGAACCATGGCTCCTGGCAGTGAATCAAAGCGCTGGAGTGGACTGGGAGGGACAGGAGAAGGAAGGAGAGAGGGTTCCACGCGTATCTCAAGTTTCTTTGTCTCCGTTTTCAACTGAACTCCATGGACTAGCCAGCAAGTCCTACAGTCACCCACTGGCCCAGAGGAGCAATTAAGCCCCCTTCCCCACCCCCAAGACATTATCATCACCTAAACCTGGCCAAGCGTGGGTACAGAAATAACATCCACAGCCGGATCCCATTTTGATTGTCTCTGGGAAGAGGTAAACAGTAGCACACCAGCGCTAATGACAGCCAAAGCCTGAGTAAAATGCCAATCACACACCCATCATCTGCACCGCGCTCTCAGGTAACAGCTACTGCCGCAGAAGCCAGCCTGAACAGCAGTTTATTCTGCGTTCTCCTTTTGTGTGACGAACCCCCTTACCTTTCCCTTCTTGCTTGGAAGCTCACTCCTTAAAATACCATCACAACAGGTGAGCAGCAAGCCACTGGATTTCACAGCCCAGCTGAAACACAGCTGGAGCACGAGGGGAACGCCTGTTCTTACCAGCCTTACTCCACGCTAACATACCGAATAAAAAAACATATTCCCTAGATCAAGTGGATGTCCAGTGTCTCGCACTCGCTATTACAAACCCCCACAGCATTAACCACACTGAAAAGCAGCGGCGCTTCAACAATAGCTGCCACGGTAATTTTGATACCCCCACAGTAATAACTGTTTTCCCCAGCAGGGTAAGCATGAAAATTCTGCAGGCAATATATAGAAATCCAGACGTACGGGAACACTGTTGTCTTCCTGCCTTTCCAGGGCTTTACTCTCAAGTTTTTGGGTAAGCCCAATTTTTTATTCGACTTTAAGTCTCCATTGTAACTGTTGCACAAACTAAAATCTAGACCAAGGAAAATGGCTTCTATTTTGATGAGACAAAAAGAAAATCAAGCTGGAATAGCTCACATTATCAAAATCTGTGTTACAATGTATGACCACTTTGAAACAAACGTTGCAATAATTTATAAAAATACCAACAGGAGGATGACTGAACAGAGATCACAAAGCTTACGACCTTACCAGGACTTTAAGGAAGGTGAATATTAATTATGAGTGATGTATTTTCAGTAACACCACTTAACTATAGAAGATCACCACTAATGAATTGAGAAAAGTACTCAGCCTACTCAACAGCAATTGAAAATGCTAAGAAAGGCTCTTGGCACAATGAAATCGTACGTATGAATTAATTCTCTCATCAGCCTGATTGACTGGCAGTTTATGTATCATCTGGCAAAGCCCAGACCTACATAGGATAATGTTATCAAATGTTTCATTAGAAACACCACCAAATCCATGTCAAACACATTACTTTATTTGTCCAGGATGATGTGTCCTATAAGGTACAAAAAAGTACTCTTCAGTTTGCCACAATTTGTTAAAAACATAGCAATCTATTGCCTACAGGTAGGAAAATTTTAAATCATATCATATATATTTATATATGAATAAATAGTACAGAAATACTGTGAAGTTTGGATGAGATGCAGGATATGTTAAAACGCTGTTAAAAGTTGAGATTTTTTTTCCCTCGTTGCATTAAAAACACAATGCATACAATATGCAGCATTTTTTTTAAACGTCAAAAGACAACAAAACCTAAATGCAACTACTCTTCTTTAACTTTGAGAAGCATAAAAGGATTATGGTTTTCACATTGAACAATTATTTTTTAATTTCCACATATAGGTTAAATGACAACATCGGTACGTACAAAAAAACCCACGGGTTTTTATTAGAGAAAATTACCCCAGCAGAACTTGTACACCTGAGCCTGTAAGTGTAAGAAAGTGTGGTCAGTAGCAACATCTTTGTAAGAAAAATACCAGAAGAGGTTCTTGCATAGCAAGGTGTGAGGTTAAACCCGAAAGGAGCTCGTTCATAAACCAGGGACATCCCAGAGCACTGCAGAACAGAAGGTAACTGAGTTAGTGCAAAAGCTAGTCAAATGCTCCAAGAGCCGCACACGAACCAGGGCGGATTTAACTACGGCCAGGTCAAAGGAGCGCGTCATCTACATACGCAACGCCACAGTGACAGTGGAAAGAAAAAGCAATGGCATCTGCCACCTGCAGCCCCTTGGCGACTTCCACTTGTCCCTCACAGTAGCACCGCTCGCACAGGAACAACGGAGCGGCCCAGGACGCCTCTCCACGGTACCGTTACAGTCGGTGCTCCACATTCCCAGAGTACTTGGCAAAATATCACTTAACTCAGCGGTGGGCAGTGACATTTCACAAAATACTTCCTACCACCTGATCTGTTATAGTCATTTTGGCACCGCTGCAGAAATCTCATGAAGGGCCAACAGCTGCTCAGGAATGAAACGTAGTAAACGCCACCTTCGGAGCAAAATAAAGTCTGATCTGCCTGGCCGCTTCCCTCCCCTACTACCTGTAGTATCTGTACTCCTGAACAGATCCCCCAAGTGTTACAAACATATCAGCGCACACTCAAAAGACACCTACATCTGTGGGGAGAACAATTATCTCCATTTATTTTGTTTCATATACATCCATATTTTGAATTTTAATACAAAAGAAAAAAATTAGAATCTGACAAATGTTTACAAACAAGATACCTTCAAATAGATTTTACTCATTTCAGTCTGGTGCAGAGTAAATGACAAATTGTACTGTTATATTCAAGGCAACAGAGTCTGTAGTCCATGACTGCTTAGCCCAACTTTTATGCAAGCTTAATTGGTTTTATCTACCATGAATGATAAACTCATTGTTGATTCCCAGTTCTCTGTGTGTGCACATGTGTACATAGCAGCTCCTTTCATAGAAAGAAAAGACATCTAGAGGTCTTCTTGTACTTTTACCTACAGGAATCATGTTAAGATACAGAATGGATTACATGTAACCGGGGCTGGATTTTATAAGAAAAAATAATTAGCTGACAAATGAGGGCAGCAATAAAAAAGCGTCTTTTTTGCAACAATAAATAAATACAGTCAAAGTTTTCTGTGTGGACTTTAAACCAGCTTCTTCACTGAAGAACAGACGTGGCATTTCCATGGAGTTAAACGTGACCCCATTTACTGTATCTTTTTTCTTGCTCTCTTTCTCTCTTTCCTTCAACAAAACAAAGTTTTCCTGCTTCTGCCACAATAGTACAACAATTTGATCTTGACAAGAAAGTGGTGCTGCTGATTTTTATTTCTTTGTCCTTTGGACAAAATAAGCCAAGAATATAATTTGACTGTTGTGACCAATAAAAACGCAGTTTACATCAAGTCTTGTCAGGATAACCTGACTAAAAACATCTGGCTTCTTAATTAAAAATTTTCAGACAACCAGATTCTTGCTCGTGTGTTAGGTTAACACGCTGAACTCTAAGAAGCTGTAGACTGCAGTTTGTTGTTATGGGACCTGCAGAATACAGAAGAAAGCGAAGAATTAAGCACCCTTCATTTTGGAGAACACAGTTGCTGCAAGGTGTTGCCAAGGGTAAATCACAAGGAGGGAATTACCACCATGTCGCTTCCTTTTTTTTTTTTTTTCCCCTTCAGAAAAAGGAATACTTAAAAAATCCTGGCTTTCATGCACATTTTCTCCTGAACAAATATTTCAGTACTCGTAAAAATGCAGTGTGTCACTGATATATTCCAAAATGCCTGCAATCAGTTTTACTCTTGTATTTACATAATAGTAGTCCATCAAAAGGAAAGCAGAAAGACATTTTTAATTGTGAATATTTATAATAAGGTATACTTTGCTTAAATTTATTCAAGAAGTCTTTGGGTTAACTTAATAGAAAAAACTGAACAGGCATGTTAAAAATCACATTTTTGCTAATCAGAGTTCAGCAAAACTCTTTGACATTCACAGTTTTATTAGTGACTGAAAATAAAACAATAAAATACATGGTTTCCGAGATGAATTTTTCATTTTTCTCAATACAGTATTCGAGGAATGGGACAATTTTTTCTGTTAATACGGTTAAGTTTACCAGTATGACTATGCTGGTAGCAAAAACAAAAAACCCAACAACATTTACTTTTTAGACAAATGGTCTGGATTTTTAGGGCAGTTTAATGTCATCGCATTGTACAATAAAAGAAAGTGACCCCAAACATCCAGTTCTGATTCCAGTTAAAAAGTTCAGACTAAAGATATCACAATCTGCAAGAAAAGAAAGAACATGGATGGTATAAATGAAAAACAGTAACAAATAAGATGCAGCAATGAAATTAAGTGTACAAGCACAGTGAATGCTGGATAACCAGCTAAAGCAAGATGACAGAAACATGAGCTGAAAACTACCTGACAAAAATCATGAATATGGTATTAAACTGGAAAGAAAAATGCTGGACTAATCCATCGGCTCTCATCCCTTCCTATCAGTCCCACTCCTGTTGCATACGGAAATCAGACAGCTTCCCCAACAATGGATGTAAAGCGAAGCTTTCCATTTAGTTAATTACACAGGGGTGTAATCCCGCATTATTATCCTGGGCAAGCAGTCAGTTACAGTTGTGACTGTTACAGTCGGATGGACAGAGTTAACTACTACACACAGACAATTTCTGAGTAATGCTGGAAGGCGCCCAACATTTGTAACTCCGTTACAGCTGGCTCATGTTGGCATACAGCAGCCATGCAGGAGAAATCCGCATACTCCCTCCGTGTTTTGAGTAAGCTGGCTTTAGCAACAGCTGTACTAAATACATTTATAATTTGACTGGTGCCGTACAACTCCCATGTACGTGCCACTAGAACGAACAGGCAAGCAACAGAAGAGTTTGTAGTAGAGCTGCACGTTCTTTTTCAGGAATGTCTGTGTTAGGGAAATACTCTACACTGATCCTTCCACAGAAAAACATTTAAAAAAGGACAGTTTCATTTTAAATAGTGAATTCTGAATTGTATTTAGTTTTCCACACCCTACTTTAACCCTTATTCTCTCTCGTTCAAATACGGACAGTTACAAAAAGATGAATTAGTAAAACCGAAAGTATTTTCATTTTTCATTGGACTATAAGCTTCACAGAACGATTGTCTCTTTTTAGCATGAGAAGTATTTACTGCACAGTAGAACATTATTGTAACTCAAAACACAGTATTTGTCCTCATCAGAAATGATTCTCACTAAGTTTTCTGCAGCGATGACTTAAAAGTGCCATTCAAATTTTCTATATTTATGATGCCGCTGCCCAAATTTGCACGTTAACAACTCATTTGGAAGAAATACTATAAAGTAACCGCCACAAAATCGTATTTCAGCCTTAATTTTGACAGAAAATGACAGCTGGCTATTATAGAACAGATTACTATTTTTTTTTCCCTTTAAAAGAAAAGCAGTTGTCTGGAGAAATGCACAGAGGCAAATCCACGAATGCAAGGTAAGCTTATAAAAGCATTAAGAAGATTTTAGGGGACAACAGAACATCTATGATTAGGAACACTGTAGCTTACCTGCTTGCCTTAAATCCTTTTAGTTTCTGTACAAAGAACGATTCAAGAACTTCTGCACATTGGTAAAAAGGGGAGTCACTCGGATTGTAGTAACGACAGTTATCAAAAATTTTGGTCATGTCTGCCACAAACTCCGTGACCTTTTTGTAGTAACGTTTCAGTATTCTTTCCTCCATGGTGGCAAGGTCTTTAAAGAAACCAGAGATCATTACAATGAGACATTTTCGTCCCCAACAGAAGTTCACGTTGTCGAGGTTACAGGAAACAAAGCCTGTCTGGGTTAGCTGCTTTTCCAGGAATGCTGCCTGTGACACGGTGACACCAGTAGGGCTCCTTCAGAACAAACACTTATGCATTAATACGTTGTGTACAGCTGCATTAAAATGTAAGTATCAAAACGACCTTGGAAAACTTGGGTCTTTTGCAGGAAGCTATTTGTTTTTTCAGAAGAAATTGGGGGTGGGTGGGTGGGGTGCAAGTCAGACAATCTGGATTCAGTTACTTGTACTTTATTTTCTTTACAGCTCTCACTGAGACCAAGAGTATAAAACCTTCCGATTATTTTTTATTTGAATTCATGACTTGCTTTGAATGAATTATCAATTTTCAAGGGCATATGCACATTGCCACATGGCACAGATGGAAGATTTCAAGTGCAGGATCATACAAAACGCTAGTGCTCTCATTCTTACTGATGTCTTAGACACACTGATGAGACCAGAATGGTGAAGTAAGCAGTAACTGTCCTATTTTAATGCAAATGTAAATTAAAGAGAGGAACGAGAACTGCCGATTATAAATATAGCTGTCTAAACGTACCGTGGCACTTTTAGCTGGAAAGAACAACGACCTGCCTTTGGAAAATGCCCTTAAAAGTGCTGATATTGAACCGCCAGCAGTGCCAGAATGTGTGAAAACAAGCGCAGACAGGCCTGCGTTACCCAGGGTGTTTTACGTATATTGTGTACTTACAAGTGTATTTTCCTGCTAGTTAAGTTAGAAAGGGCTAAACGCACTTTTGTTTACTCCATTAAATCTTGATATGCTTAATTAGATTATTATTTGAGCCTTCCTTATAAATTTTAACCTATCAATTATGGAATAGAAGTTGTTGAGCCTTTTTATAACAGCACACTCCTGAACTTTGGAACAGAAAAGGACACAATTCCTAAGCAAATTATTATTTTCAGTCAGCATACCACGATTTTGTCAAAATATTGAAGTTAACGTCCCTATCTCTGGTATCAGTAAGGAGCAGGTGGGAAGGCTCAAATGATACACTAGGTCTCATTTAGACAGATGACAAGGTATTGGTTCAGTAGCTGGAAGGAAAGGAGTAACATTTAGTGACACCATTTCGGGCAGGAGGCAGATTTTCCCAAGACGTTTCACATTCCAAGCGTTTATCGAGCTTACTCCTAGCTACCGGGCAAGGTCTAGGAAGATCAGGGTAAACCAGTGTAAAGCTGCAGTGCTTCCCGCTTCCGCCCCCCTGCCCCCCCCCCCCCCCTTGAATCAATTGTTATTCATTAGCTTTAAAGACAAATTACATGCAATCCAAAATCTAGTATACTATCTAGTCAGATGGAAATAACTTTAAGCTCCACCTTAAGCTGCGTGTCACACAACTCTATGAGCACCACTTCCTCCTCAAACCACAGAGTACATACTCCACACTTGTAGGAGGAACTGATGCACAAAGGCAGAAAAAATCCAAAGCAAAACATGGTAGATTTATCCTCTTGAAATAATTTTAAACCAGGAATTCTATCCTACTGCTGCACTGAATTTCACATTTTGTATGTTAGACTGACAGTATTTAGGGTTAAAGAGCCAGCCTAGAGGTAGATATGTTAAATATATAGATAAACCTGCTAAATATATCAGTGAGAAATCACATTGTTTCATCTGCCTCACTGCAAAACCTGTGTATTTTGCAAAACACATCTTTAAAGATCTCTGGATGCAAATGGTCAGCAGGTAATTCATTTGATATTCAAAAACCTAAATCCACCCACTCACGCTGTTGCTCAGAAACACTCACCCATTGGCTCTTTAATAACACCATAATAATCTGGTGCATCATTGGGATCTACCGGTTCTAGGAATGGCCATGCCATTTGTGAGCCTGTCAGGAAAACAAATAACACAAAACAAAACAATTACGTTACATTAGCACTATTTAATAGCTAAATATTTTCATTATACTTTTATCTGTTGGAGTTGAACTTAAGTAAAAGCGCAGTGTTAGGTAACTAGTTCTCATCTATGAGTGGGGAAAGCTTAAGGCTTGGTGCCAGTGGCCGAGTAGTTGGTTGGGCTTCAAACCAGGAAACAACGTGAAGTTTGGGCTGAACAGGGTACTGTGCTGAACAGGCGGCACGGAAAAGCAAGTAATGAATTTACGGAGAGTGCCTGGCACTTCACACCTAGAAACTGGCCACTGTTTTCACTTTCAAGGACTCTAAAATTAATTTCCTTTCATAACATCTGCAAAATATAAGACAAAGCAAAATATTACCCTTTGAGGATTTCTGTTACCACACAATTATTTTACCAAAATTCTTCACAGCTGTAGCAGAAAAGGCAAAGGTACTAGAAGAGAACTCAAAGCCTCCCCCAGATATGCCCTGTACAGTAAGCACTCCGTTTGGCTGCAGTCCTATTCTCACCTGTAAGGAACGCAGCACTCTTCTTAAACCTTCATAATCTTTATCAGTTAGTGGACTGAGCACAGTCATGGCATCTTCTGTGGACTGACATTGTGGACACACATATTCATCAATGAGATCTGCCTCACTTTGTAAAATGCCAACACAGCGCCCATGATACCAGTTCTGACATCGGTCGCAGCCAATGTAAAATCTGCAAATCCAAAAAGATGTTAGTGACTTGATCTACTTAATTCAAAGGTCACATTTAAACACATAAACCTGCAATCTCCTGCACACAAGCAGATACTTGGCATGATTAAATACAAGCGTAACATGACAAATTCTAATTACACTACTCAAACTGCTTTTGTATTTACAAACAGGCTAAATTACAGACCATTTCAAAATTAGTTCCTAAATTTTATACTACACACTTTCAAGCAATCAAGACTTCAAAAATAATTCCTCTGCTTTAGAGTTGAAAGGAACAGTGTAATGCCAGAAGTCTCACCCAACCAGTATTCCAAAACAATTCAAGATACATTTTGCACAAACTGCGCTACAACTAGGACTCTTGTTTCACTCTGTACAAACATTTTTCATAAGGAAGCTTCAGTCTTGTAGCTGAATACAGAAGGGGTATTTCTATGACAAGGCCTTACAGTAAAAGATACCAACCGTATACCCCCATACTAAAATTATGCTTTCTATCCAGATCAGATTAAAACACACACACACACAAAATCCGCTAAATACTACATTTGTCTTTTAATCTGTCTAACCATCCCTTGTTAAAGACAGAAAAAGAAGTAATCCCAAATTAAAGTACAAGGCGTTTAGAAAAAACAAAAACAAACCAAAAAACCCCAACCAAAACCAAAACCCAATACATTTTGACCACCCTGAAAATTTCTCTTTTCCTAAACATTTACTGTATAGACACATTTTGGAGAGGAAGACAATTACTGAAAAGCAATTTGTATTACGAATGAATACAACATATGCAGAGTAACTTTTTTTTTTCTTTTTTTTTTTTTTTCTTTGCAAGGAACAGGTAACCACAGTCAGAGCAGTTTGCTACCTAAACATTAAATAAGAGGTTCTTATCAGAACTCACTGTGACTCATCATAAGGTGTTCTGCAGATACAGTACAATTCCTCACTGCTGCCCTCTTGTGCCCGTTTACAATCATTACAGATGTACACATCCATTTTCTTAGCCTCCTTTTCTGTGATGCCAACACATTCTCCATGATACCAGTTAGTACAAAGATCACAGCCAATATAGAACCTAAAAGTATTCACAATGAAAATGACAATGTAATTGTCATTTCAAATGGCATGGCACTTTTCCCTGCATTTCTCTCTGATGCGCTTTCTTGCTGCCCTGCGTCAGTTATCTGTCTCGGTTTCACTGCTTCCTAGCATTCTGTCCTTACAGACTAACATCTCATGCTGCAGCTGTACTGTCAGTAAGGTCACTGGGGTCAATTTTAAATTGACATTTCATTAAAATGCACAACAATATGTAACCAGACTTTGACAAAACTGGGCTCAAAATGTATGTCTCCAACGTGTGTGTGAAAAACTGTAAAAGGCACAAAAAGACAAGGCCAAAGAAAAAGATTTACATTTTCAAAACCGTAGCTCAAAGGCCACTGAAACATTTCCTTTAAGATTTGAAAATGTAGGTCTCAGTTAATTTAAAAAACAAAAGCAAAGCGCAAACACCAACTAGGAGTTACAAGTATACTACGAAGAACATGCATACCAGCCATGTGTAGGATACATATTGGTATAACATGATATGAAAGAAAATGGGGCCAGGACATGGTTGTCATACTTGTATTTTTTTTTTTTTTTTTGAGGGGGCGCATACTGAAAACCAGATAATTAAACTACTCAAAATTGCAACAAATTGGAACGTGGACTATTCTGCAGAAAATAATGTCTACTCTCAGACACAGCTATGTGACGGAACCAGATATGGTATGACACAAAGTGAAGGGAACCAGGTACGGAATCGTATGAATGGGACCTTGCACAGAATGATGTGACAAAACTGTAAAATATTATGCAAGGATGTTTGTCATTTTGTGTATGGATATCTCAAAACATACCTATGACTAGTGACAATCAACCAGATGGGCGAAGTTACACATCCATTCTCTCTGCCTAAGCAAAAGCAAGCTGACTCAGAACCTTGATCTTCCCGGATTTTGGCGACCATCCCCACCTGCCACGCGCTGCCGTATGAGTTACTGCCATCCTAGTTCAGCCTGCCAGCACCCCCTGGACACTGCACACTAGCAACAGGACAGGAGCTAGCACATGTTCCACAAAACAAGCATCTCTAATTTCTTGGGTCCGTGCATACACTCTGGTACTCAGATCCTGCCTTTTCTCTTAATTTTCAGTCAAACAAATCCTAAAAATAAAATAATAAAAATAATAACAGATGACGCAACCCGTAAAGAATAGATAGATATAGCTCCTTCTGACAACTACCAACAATGATTCAGCCTGCCTCCTCTTCCCACGAAAGACTGTGTCTCTCTGCCCCTGGTGATGCGGAAGCACATTTACGTCTAGGTGTAGGTGCTAAACCTTGCCACTAGAATGTGGAACAGGTGTCACGTTATGTCACTTCACAAGTAAGTCAGAATCTAAGTAGGAATCTTCAAAAGACACCCTTCCTGGCCATCCCTGGAAACGTTATGAGCAAATCCCTACCTATAACCCTGGAGTATCACAAATGAAAACCAAACATAAAGGGATTTCCAATAAAATACACAACACGGAATGACTTTTGAGGATTTACTACATCCTAAAAAATGCATAGGGTATTCATAATATACCACTAATTAGCTTTTCAAGCAGCACATCTATCTTTTTCTGAAGTAGAAAAGAGACACTGGCACAAAGAGAAGCATCTGATGCCTATGCATATATATATATTTGAAAATAATAAAAAAAAAAATGTTTGCCAGAAAACTGTTTTAAAACTTGACTAATCCCTTTCCAGATAGTGGAAGGATAATGTAGTTCAGTAGCACAGTCATCATTTATAAGAACATAAAATTCAGGATTCACAAAAAGCAAAGCAGCAGAACTGAATCGTATTGCTAAGGATACCAAGTCATTAAGATTTCATTTTCTTCAATTTTTGTTCTGTGCATTTAAGCATAGCTCTCGATTCAGGCTACCAAAACTCCCTCTATAACCACATTTTTCATTGGCTTACTCAAACGCCCACCAAAAAGAGTCTGTCTGACAATCAAAGCCTTTTGCTCACAGAATTTGTTCATCTCCTCTCATTTTTGTGACCGTTCTATCGCTTACTAACAACAGAAGCAGTAATACACAGACCTTTATTCGGTGTCACAACAAAATGAGAACAGGGGATCCTCCTGAGTCTACTGGATTATGGGAAGTCTAACAACGTTATTAAGCGTGACTGGTGACGTCCCTTAGAAGTAACACCGGGGCACCCCAGTCTGCTGTGTCTACAGAAACGGCAGCACAGAGAGCAGTCCGATTTCCCACACTGAAGTAACGGTGTCATGGTCAGAGCTACTGAACAACCAAGATCAAAAAACCCTGAAGATCTCAACTTCATATATATAAAAAAAAAATTAAACACCACAAAAGGCTAGAAGGAACCTCAAGAGATCCTCTAGTCCTGACCCTAAGCTTGGAACGAAGAACCATTACTGGAGTGAAAGCACTACTCCACCTCTGTGGTTTCTTTCCGTTATCAGCATTTAAACCACCACCAAATGGCATCAATAACACTTTTTGGTGTTGTTACTGGTTGAGCGGGTACATACTCACTTGGAATTGGTCTGAAGTCAAATTTACTTTACATACACAGCTATCAGATGTTAACCATTACCAGCTACTGGATGTTAGTCACTTCTAGCTTAAGCAGGAACGTGTAACGCTATCTCCCTGCGATCCACAGAATCTTCCACTCCACCACTTACTAAGTTTCTTCACAAGCTTCGTACGTAATATAAATATTTTCTCTCGTTCACAGTCAGAATCAAACTACAGAGAACTGCAGTTTTCACTTTGTCAAATGCTTACATATTCATTATTTTATCAACCCTGGGATGTAAATTACAACACATGGAAACCATTTCTACCTGAAACATTGTCCAAAGTGAACTGCAGCCCAGTACCTTCGAACCCCCTTTACTGGCTACTGACTTACAAAAAAGTCATTTATCAGAAGACAGTACCAAAGCTATTTCTAAAGAACACCAGCTGCTTGTTCACGAGAAATTGCTCAAACCCAATTGTCACTTGCTTCTGAGGCAGAGGCAAAACAGCAAAAGAAAGAATAACAGAGCGGAGGAAAAAAAAAAAAAAAAAAAAAAAGAGTATGTGCATGTGAGACAGAAAGGTCATACAATGGGAACATGCAAACAAGTAGAAATATAAATCACATACATTAATAGTATAAATCAAGTATGTTAATAGTTTTGTAACTGCTAGTGGAAAAGAGAGACTTTATTCTTTATACCTTAATGATCATTGCAATAACACCTGATACTCTTATCTCCAATTCTAGAACTACCTTGCACTAACAGCTAAATGCTAAACCTAAAGCTAAGGATACAGAGGAAAAGGCTGCGGCATTCACTACTCACTTAGACTCATCGTAAGGCGTTTTACAGATGCAGTAAAGCTTTGTGTCCTTCTTTGTTTCCTTTGAGGTAGTAGAAATCATTTTCTTTTTCTTGGACTTGGAAGCTGACGAATCTTTCTCCTCATCTCGCTTTCTCTTCTGGGAGGATACTGGCATTGGGACTGTGGTGGAGGAGGAGGAGACGACGCTGGCTGCGTGTTGCTGTGGTGGTGGTGGTGGCAGTGGTGGCGGCGGCGGTGGCGGTGCAGCGGCGGCTGCTGCGGCTGCTGCGGCTGCCGCGGCTGCAGCAGCTGCAGCTGCCTGGGCTTTTTCTTTTTCTTTCTTAATTTTAGTCAAGTCTTTCTTTAGCTCCTCCTGAAGCATATTAAATGAATAAATAGAGAGGAAGGCACTTCATATGATTATTCCAGGACAGGCTTAAAATCTAGACATTAAGCACGGGGACGTATCAAAAGAAAATAATTAGAGCCATTTAAACACACAAATCTTTCAACGTGCCTAGCCTACAATTCACATAACATTAAGGGATGACACACTTGGCCTACTGTGGCCCACTGGCTGTAATTTATCAGAAGCTGTTTTAGAAAACAAGGTAGTTTCAGTCCAGGTGAAAAACAAGCACTATAAAAGGCCTTAAATCTAGCTTCGCAGAGACCCAGGTATCTACAACCAGAACTTCTTCCTGTATGTTTGCTTAAAATCTCACTGAGCAAACGGGTAAAGATTAACACAGATATATTCTCCCCAGCTTAAAATCAAATCAGTCTTTGAGAATAACTGTCCTTACCTGCACTTCAATTTGTAGATCCTTGTCCAGAAGGGCTCTTTTTTTCAATATTTCAGCTTTCAGCTGTTCTTTATGCTTGAAAAGTAGAGCTGAGAGCTTAGTAGCATTCTGTTTACTACGCTTCTGTTCTACACTCTCTTCTCGCTTTCGTTTCTTAGCTGCCTGTTTTTCTTCTTTGTCTATCTTATCCAGAATATATTTCATCACTTGGTTGCACACAATCATTCTGGGAAGAAATAAAGAAAAAGTACATTGTGCCGAGCTGCCTATTTATCCCCAGCTGAGATTGCAGAATCATTTCATTCTCCAGCCTCTGCAAGTTGCAAGCTAAATTATCACATTTCCTAAGATGTACAAGGCAAATTTAGTAACACACATTGTTCCCACTCATACTTTTTTACCAGAACACCACTGGGAGAGATCAAATCCCTAGTTAGGCTCAAGCGGCCAGTCCCAATTTCATTGAACTGGTCCGAGTATAACTGTTCCTCCCCTTCCCCTATAAAACTCCCAACAAAGCTTAGGCTTTAGTACAACGAGAGACATTTCCACTCAGTTCAGTTTCTACAAACAAGTTTGAAAGAGCTGGATTTTGTTTATGCTCGTGTAGGATGAAAGCAAGTTGGAAGCCTGTGAACTCTCCTAAAACATACGTTTCCACTCTCCAGTGACCACCAAATATTACTAAGCTTTTGTGCTTTGGCATAAGGACTGACATGTTTTTCAGTGTATAGAATTCACAATAAAGCAGTTGCCAATTTCTTCACTGATGACAACTCAAGATTAGTTTCTCATCCGCTTGTTGTACACTCAACCACAAATCTCTTTTCCTGCTCACTTGTTCTGCAATTCACTTATTTTGCTTTACATTTCAATTAGAAAATGAATGTATTTTTGTTCTTCTGAACTTCCTTTTCCCTTCCCATTCTATTTCAAACCCACTAGAAACTAAATGCTTCTTGTTGCCAGAGTGACCATGAAAAATAACTCCTGTTGACATACAAGCTGGAAGCAAGCAACAAAATAGCAATGGGCAGGACAACCAGCTGCTGCTGGCTCTGTAGTCTTAGACTCAGACATACTGTCTTTTGATAGACATCTGTATTTCGATGACATATGAAACATCCTAGTGGTTTTGGAGGGCCGAGGGCCATACCACTTTGTTTACTTTGCTCTTTTTACCTGCACTACATCTACTTGATTTAGTCTGTTTTTTCACCAGGTAGGACACCCAAATTACATTTTTGGAGAAGAAAAAAACCCACCCAAACTACCAGCGACATAGAAAAACAGCTGTACTGCTTCTTCTTATTATTATTATTATTAATTATATTGGACTTCTGTCGGTCTAAATACCGATTTGGCTGTCTGACACCACTACATTAAGAGTATATCACAATACATCTTACTCTGTGCAACTGTGAACGTTAAGCAAGTAGCACCTACTAATATTTTTGTAATCAACTAAGCTTGTACTCTGATTTGATGACCAAAATTTTATAAAAGCCACTATTCTTTTTCTTACTGACAATACACACAATTATGATTATCCAACTGAAGCAACTGCACGAGTGAAAAGGGGTCAAAATAACCCCAAGACAAACGACAAACACTCCAAATTTGTGTGTAGCAGCTTTAAGCGTAAAATCTAGTTTGTCAAACAGAACTGCCTTCCAACTCTTAAATTTATTCTGTAGAGTGGGATGTACAGCAGGTAAGAATGGAAATAAACTGCCATGATAAAGAACAAACAAAACCCAGGCTTTTTTGCAACAGAACAATTAAATCTCCATTCTACCCTTCTTTTAAGGATGGTTTTGGTTTTTACCTTAAACTTAAAATCTGTGCCCAGCTTCACACACATGCAATACATTTAACTTTAAAAACATGTAATCAAAAGAAAATCGAGAATACACAGAATTCAATTACTTTAAGAACACGGTTATAAAAAGTTACTTTTGAGTGTTACTTTAAGCAATTTTAAAATAGCAAAATTTCTTTAAGGGGCTTTTTGTTTTTTTATAAACCAGTGTTTTATTACACCATTATAAGATGTTATAAATGCAAAACTTTCACATCTAAAGATGCACTATGATGCACATTCACCTCTGATTTTCTTCCCTCTCAGCTGGAGTCAGTGTCTTCTTTTGTTTCAAGTGTTCTATGACAGCATTCTGTTTCATAACCACCTGTAGGATGATACAGAATCCAAAATAAAATATGAAAAATTTAGCCAGTATTTCATAATATTACTGGGAGAACCAGGACATTTCCAAAGTTAAAGAAAAAGTTAGTGTTATTTATTTCAGTAAGTGACAAAATAGAACTGGTTTTATCAGGGGCAGTGCTTGTTTAAGGCAATTATCTGAGAATTGAAAATGAAATTGAAAACTAACACCATTCTCCCTCCCACACACAGTAGGATATTTTGCTTATGTTGAGTTGAAACCTAGGGACTAAATGTAAATTGACAGTATTTCTTCAGTGACTGTTTTTTTTTTTATTTTAAAAAATGGTCAGAGTCTATTTTTTTTTTATATATATATATATATATATGTATTTTTTTTAAGCCCTGCAGCCATCCAACAGCATTACATTTCAGATACCTCTTTGAAACCTCAGTTTCCTACAGCAGGCAATGAAAGTACTGTACATGTGTTCTGAACGTCAGCTCTCCTATCTATAACCTATCTTTCCTGAACTGAGAATGAAGATGTATTGTCCCAGCAGCTAGTGGTAAGTTGAATTCAAGGCGCCAGAAGACTGCAAACATGGTACAATTGACCTGATGTGCTGAATTAACTCAGAATATTTAATGAAATTGCCAAAATGCAATCGTGCACTAACTTTGAAAGAATCAAATTAACTGCCTATCAAATGTATTAACATTGTTAACAAGAACAGGCATTTAAAATGAGATTTGTTTCATTCATTAAGTTTTAATTTCCTTCTGTTAACTTTACCTGTTTCTGGATAATGTCACTTTGATTAGAAGCCTGAAGGGTGTGCTCACGTTTAATTTCTATCTGTTGCTGTTTTTTCTTCTGTTGCTGCTCCCTGAGCTGCTGAACTCTCTGCAGCTGCTCCTGAACACTAGCTGCTTGAACTGTTACCACATTCTGAATCTGGTGAGCCTGTACTGGGCTAGTTTGTTGGATCTGAATAGGTAACTGAAGCTTGATCTGCTGGGGCACACTGCCTTGTTGGGCTTGTATCTGAGCCACAACATGTGACTGAAGCTGAGAGAGAACTTGAACTTGTTGCTGAAGCTGAGGCACTGTAATAACTTTTGTTGGAGGCTGCTGAAGTTGCAGCTGAGGACGAGTTGGGGATTGCACAGGAACCTGATTTAAACTCTGAGTAGTTGGAAGGGTTGAGACAGAAGTCTGAACCTGAGGCTGTGATTGCTGCAGCTGAGCTTGAATTTGTATGGGAGCATGGGGCTGCATCTGACTCTGCTGTTGGGTTGTAGTCTGCACCTGAGCTGGCGGCTGAGGCTGGGCTTGGGACTGGCATTGTGGGAGGACTGCCGTCTGCGGCTGGCTCGGGACTTGCACTGGAGACTGCCCTTGCGCCTGGGTCTGTGCCGGAGACTGAACTGGAGATTTAGATGTCTGTGCTTCGGGTGTGACTGGAGAGTCAACAGACGCCAAAGTCTGAGGCTCAGGCTGGGGCTGGGTTTCAGACTGCGATGCCGGCGGAGCTGCCGGTGGCTGGGCCAGCGGCGCAGGCTGGGTGCTCTGATTCTGCACTTGAGGCTGGGCTTGCTGCTGACTCTGAGGCTGCAGCTGAACTGGCGGCAGCGCTGATGTTGGCTGTGCCTGTAGAGCTTGCTTCTGTTCCCCTGTAGCTGTGAAGGAGAAAAAACAAGTATTCCATTCATTTCAAATGACGTGTCTACGAGCCTTACTAATTTAAACCTTTTAGAACTACTGTAAAGCTCTAGACAGAAATTCAAGAGATTTCTAAGTTTATAATACACTTCCAACAGATTTACTGTAATAACAGACCATCTCCAACTCCAAAAAAACTCCCATGCTACTGAAATTGAAGCTTTTTATCTGCTGAACAGAACAATGCTTACCCGAGGTTGAAGTAGAAACTGTTGTGGTAGTTGTGCTAGCTGTAGTAGCAGCTGCTGATAGTGGGGTGAAAAGAAATCTCTGAATTGTACCATTTGGCATAGCTGCTTGCATAAGCTGTTGTCCTGGACCAGGTATTACAGTCACACCCTGAGGGATTAATTGTAATTGACCAGTAGTTTGACCTTGTCCCTGAATTACCACAGTTAATCCTTGACTGCCACCCTAAAAAAAAAGTTAATATTGATGCATTAGTGATAAAATTCTTAAACAGACTTTGCGGAAAATCAGAAGATTTAGCGTTTTGGATTTCAGAATTCAATACTTTCACCACTTTGCACATTCCTAAAATCCAAAACTAACATCTGAGACCCTGAAATAATAAAATACCCTTTCAACAATTCTATCATCAACAGATTACTGGGTTGGAGGTAGTTACACGTATTTTCATCCAAACATTGACAAGAAACCCTAGCCAGAAAGCAGCTAAAATACATTATCTTCGTTCCTAGAATTTACAAGCAATAGAGAGCATGGACAGTTTTAGACACACTATTAATTACTTTCTGAAGAATCCCAATAGTTTGTGCAAAAGTTCTCTGCGTTCAAAACATTTCCTTACCACATATCAGATCCTGCCTACCTGTGAGCTCTCATGACTGGCTGCTCAGCCTGTAACATATTGTGAATTTCGGTTGCTTAAGCTGACACTTAGGCAGCTCATGACATCACTCTCAACTCAAGTGACGGAGAAGGCAGAGTATTATCCCAACACATAGATGCGTAATTCCACATTTTGTGAACCCACTGAACAGAGTAAGGTCCCTACAAAAATCCTTCTAAGTCTTCTGGTGTGAAAACAAACTCTCTGAGAGTCTTGTTCCACATAGCAAAATCTTATCTGGCAACAAGCAGCTTGTACATAACAATCATTTACATATATTATTTATAATTTGAAGAATAGCTGTTGTGGTAACTCACAGAAGTCTATTTTTACGCTATGCTTGACTCTAAAGTATTTTTTGCTGACAGACCTTCACGATCTAAGCAGAAGCTCTAAGAACTTTTTCTTCCTCCAGTTCCAGATACCGTAATTTTTCCTCTGGATAACGTGCATGAAAACTAAACCTTCACACGAAATCAAAAGATAAGGAACGAACATTACATTCTGAAGGTCTACAAAACAGGCCATGCAAAATAATTATGTCCCTTACTGCTGTTAACACAAGGACTTTTTCCCATATTGCTAAACTTTTCTGATGCTGGTTACATTACCGGGGAATACAATAGGAAGTGATATTTAAAATTGTACATATACTGTTTAAGCTTCTTTCAGTCTATAATTATGCTACTATGGTCATTCTAAATGAAGGCCGGAACATAAATTTATGAGCAGATACACTACGCTGCTGAAATGCAAAGGCTTGATAAGGATTAGCACATTTCCACACCCAGAGGCTGTAGAAGCTTTTACCTGTCCTTGTGTTAGTTGTGTGAGTTGGGCCATAGTAAGTTTCACTTGTCCCTGCTGGGGGCGAGGGGGCTGCGATGGGGGCTGCGGCTGCGTTTGCTGAGGTGGTGTCCCAGGACTTGTGACAGTCTTCTGTCCAGCGCTGGAAGAAGCTGTGCTTGTACTAGAAACTGCTGTGGAGACAGGCTGACCCCTAATTATTTGAGTCACCACTTGCTGTGTCTGACCTGTAAGAGAATAATTTGTGGTAAGAAGCATATTTCCAACATTTTAACCATCAGCACAGCAAACCTCCAAGTCACAACAACTCGCAACAGTGTATAATCAGACAAGCGAAGCAAATGCTACAGGTTGCACATAAATTTTCTTTACAAACCATTCGCCCTGTGTGGTTGACTGAAAAATATCTGCAAAGTATTTTCTGTTTTAATTCAATTTACATACTTAGGGAGTATTTCAAACACTTAGCCTGCCTTTAAAAACAAACCAAAACAAACTTTCTCAATGCATAATTATTTTAAACTTCTTTGTTTGTTTTCAAATGAACGGACTTCAAAATGAGTACTAGATTTTCCAGTGTCAATCATAAACACCACTGACAAAGCCTGCAACCGAAATATTCAAAAGTCAGAAAAAGCACTTGTTAGAAGTCAAGCATGAAAATGAGGTATTTTTGTCTTAAGACGTATGCTACAGAAAGTATTTATGAAGAAACAAACCATGGATGTCACACTGGAAATTTATATATTAAAATGAACCTACTGGCTGGAAGAATACCTTGTTGCACCACTACAGGTGTTCGAATGATGGTTTTTCCAAGTGTTGACTGCTGAAGTGGCGTCCGTATTACTGTCATACCAGGGCGGAGCGGTGTCCCTTGCACTACCTACATACACCAAAATGAAGAACATGTATCACCTTGTGAAAAAAGCTGCTGGGATAGGCCCTGAAGTTTGGGTTGGTTTTGCGCTTCTTTTAATTCCAAGATGCAAGCAGATCCAGTATTTTTTCGTCTACACCCACACCACTAAGGCTTACCAAGCTCTGAACTATTAGTTTTTCCAATTGGAGAGAATTGTTGCATCTCCTTGGAATAAAGGATCCATAAACTCTATTGCTGAGATGAGCCAAAAACATTGAAACGTGACTATAGAGAACTTTTAGTATCTGCCAATAACTTAAGATATATGCACCCACACTTTTTGCATTAAATAATCAGAAAAACATCTTACTTGTGAAGTGCTTGTGGTTCCTAACGTCCCTGTGGTATTTGGCCTAATGGTTACAGCTGCTGTCCTTGGCTGGAATGAAGTAAACGTTTGACTTGCACCTGTAGTTGATGGAATGATACCCAATACCTTTTGCTGAACTTGAACAACACCTAATTAAAGAAAAATTGAGAATCGTTAATGACATAATTGCCAGCAAAAGAAGTAAATGCAACCACAGGGTGGCATTTAGAAATCAGTCTCCAGGTTTCTAGAACACCTTTGAGCCTTTCAGCATTTCTCGGGAGAGCCTTTGTAAAGCAGCACTACACTTTGTTGATAATCCAACTACATTTTACATTAAGAAATAGGTATTTTAGAAAAGATTAAGGAAAGAATGAATCTTCACAAAGATCAGTTTGATGATAACTGCGAATAAGTCCTTGCATTGACACGGTGCCACAAATTAGTATTATACAACCATTAAAAATATAATCTGATTAATTTAAAATACATGTAGGAGACCAGTTTAAACACCTTTCACCTACAAGCTTGTGGTGCTGAAGAAAATGGGCAATACTTTTCCTCTCACCTAAGAAATTTCAATACAAAACTAGCAGCCTTCATGATTTCCTCAGACACTAAGTATAACAGACAGAGAATTGAGCTTTTCTGTTCAACATACATTCACAAATCTCAAAATATTAAGTTCTCTTCCTGAGGCAAGAAGAAAGAATGCTAATCTTAGTTTGAAGCCTAACTCTTGCTCATCAGTGAAGAGCAGATGTAGGCATTAATAACTAAGAACAGCAGCTTTTTTTTTTCTCTGAATAAAGTTGTTTTTTTGATGTTTAATTTTGATAATGAAAAAAGCATGCTTCATTCCACATTGTTAAAAATAAAGCTTCTAATTTTGCATTATGAGATGCAGAATAATTTACAGGCAAAAACCGTGCATTTTCCCCCCTACAGACACAAATATGCAAATACAGGGGGGATAAGCTCTAGAAACTTGTGTGTGTATAGATATATATAAAAAATAGTATTTTTCCCCCTTCAAGTCACAGTTTATTTTACTGGAAAAATAGTGTCAATGGAGAATCAATCAGCAAGCTGGAATACATTTTGAATTCAGTTCCCTTTCCCCTACCTCCTTGAGTTGATGGCACATTGACGGCAACAATCTTGCTGTTTGCAGGGAGTGGCAGCTTAGTTATCACTTTCCCTGCCATCGTTACTGGACTGCCTGAGATCTGGAAGGTCTGCCCTGTGCTGGCAATGGTTGTGGCTGAAGTGGCAGCTGTGCTAGTGGCTATTGAGGTACACAGAACAGTCAGTTTTAGAGCAGAATAATTAGTCAATGAAATGACTATTTTCAAGTATGAAACAGCAAACCACAGGATTATTTTTACAGTAATTTCTGAATGTGTCATACTTTCTTTGCTCACGTTTGTTTTTTTGGAAACAGTACGTTACAGCACAGAATGCTTTCATTACCAATGACTACTAGAACAACAACTGTCACTAATAAATCAGACAGGTCAGAAATAAGACTACCCAGCAAGTCTGAACGATGAAAAATTAAGACAGGTTATTATCTCAGAAATGTCCTGCTGACTCAGTAAGAGAGTTAAGAGCAAAGATAATAATAAGTGTAACAAAGATATAACATTCTGGAGAAGATGTAGATGCTGTATATAGGATGAACTCTAGCACACGTTCTCTCCACAATAAATGGCTACTTACCTGTCGAGGACTGGCCTTGTTTAACCCAAGTAGCAAAAGTCTGATGGAAATTCTTGTTCTGTTGGAATGTTACTGTAGCCGGAGAACCCACTTTCGTAGTTAGTACTACTTTGGTTCCAGTGGGGACTGGGCCTGCTAAAGGGCCTACCACAACCTTCTGCGGTGTTGAGACGGTAGTTGCAGTGCTGCTGGATGTAGTGACTGCAGGGGCCACGCCTGCTGCAGGTATCTGCTTCTGCTGTTCCAGCCGTTTCTACAGAATTTAGAAAAAAAAAGAATGAAGGGATGGATCAGCGTTTTCAGATTTTGTAAAATAAACCCTGTCTCTTCACAGTACTGAAAAATAAAGGACTCTGGTAGGATTTTAGTTCACGTTGTAAAGACTGAAGAATAAGCTGCTCGCACACCCTATACCATGAGGCTCCTTGACCTGCAGAACTACAGGTCTGCTTATAGTACACAGCCAGAAATTTTCTTTTATAGCATCTCTAAAACCCTCACCTTATGTTACTTTCACTGCACATTTTACTTCAAAGAACTTCTTAATTAGTCTCAGATTAATCTGAAAGGTTAAAAACCTTTGAAAGATATCCAGCTGTGTCTGGCTTTGACCATGTGCATTCAGCCTGCACCTAGGTCAGCACGCGGTACATCACCACGGTTTATTACTAGCATTCCTAAGTTTAGAGCTGCCTGCACTGAGATCCCAGCAGTTACACGGAAAAAAAATAAAATACACTATGTCATTCTACTTCACCATTAAGAACGTAATTTTAATAATTACTCTTTTAACCATAAATCCAGTTTCCAGCCTGCTCAAAAAAGATTAGGTTCAAAATACCTTACCTTACCCAGCAACCTTCCGTGCTATAACAGTCAAGAAAGTACACTTAATTTAGAGAGCCACTTTGTGAAAGGATAGTATCAGTACGCTCTTTTACAATTCCAACTAATCTAACATTCTTCCCTATGTTACTGGAATTATCTCTGTTTTTATTAAATTTCAGCATTTGGTTAGCATATCATCGTTGTAATGCCCATTAATCTGAAACACTCCACTAGTAATGTATTTTCTTCGGGGAATACGAAATGAAAAAGGAGCAAGTTGGAAAAAAAGCAAAATTCTTAATAATGTATGTGAAATACCAACATGGCATTGGTTTCCTAATTTTCATTGCATATATTTATATACACATACACACATCTATACATCCATACCTATATATATTTATATGAAATTATCAATGGGCTTCATTCAACCAAGTTAAGATAGGATAAAATCAAAACATTCAGTTTGATTGAAGCACAAAGAACAAATGCAGCTGTATTCCCGAATCAGCCATATACCAAGGGAGCTTCCCATTACACCACGAACACTGCTGACCTTACCTGGAGATTGATGCTTCTCAGCCTTCTTTTAAGACGGAAACAAACTAAACTTTTAGAAGTGTTACAAATTAGGTGGGGTAGGGGAAGCAGCAATCCAAACCAAATCTTTGCCTTGACCCCATTTCAAAACAATAAATGTACACAGTGGGAACAGCATTGTTTGATGGCTGAAGTCTGCACAGGAAGCGGAAACTATTTCAAAAATGGCATAAGATAAACTTTGCTTCCCATGTTCTACGGCACGTGGACTACCAGCGCATAGTTGCTGACAGGTGGGACTACCCATAGCTCCCCCACCTGCTGGGCAGCCAATCGTTGGTGTTTTAGTTGAGCCTCCAATTGGGCCTTGAACTCCTCTGCCTTCTTCTGTTCACTAACCTTAGCCTGTTGTTCAACTGCCTGTGCCTTTTCCTTCTCCACCCTGCCAAAGACACAACCAAAAGTGAGTTATACCACCACATAAAAGCCACCCATCGAACTGGATTTCATTTTATCCAGTTTCATTGCTCTTACAAGAACAAATGTCAAGACTGAGGATCACTGAAAAACTGGTCATGGCTTTAAAAGTATTTTGAAATAAACTACTGAAGTTGCATGTAACATCCCTGAAATATTCTGATGCTAAGCTACCGCAACACCTTTCAGGAAACTATTAATCTAAACTGGAATTTATACTTACATCTCAGACTGCAAACAATCTATGTCATTCCATTAATTTAAAACAATTATTTCCAAGAGACTCAAAAATGTTGTTCCAAATCCAAGCATGCAGTACTGAGAATGGTCATTTTATGACTCGAATATTCTCAGGCTCTATTTACTTTACTTGTACACATTCATTTTCTTTGTATTACAGAAGTATTTAACAGATACTGTTTAAAATCAAAACAAAAGCAGCCTAAAGCCTTTCCACACATTACACCAGCAGCCTTTTAGCATACAACAGTGATTAGTTCATAAGCATGGAGAAATTAATATATTATTAGTTCTCACAAATCTGTAAGATCTGCATAAATTAGTTTTGGTACCAGCTAATAGTTTAGCTTTACAACTTTAAGATTGACTATCATTGAAAGGCACGGTAAAAATGCAACACAGCTCCACCTGCACTGGTTGTAGCTACCAAGTTTGTGTTCTCTAGTTGGAACTTCTATTTAATACACACACACAAATTAAAACTGCCTTCTTTAAAAGCTCATTTGAGTTTACCTTTCAGCAAATGCCCTGATCTCCCATAGTTCCAATTCCTCCTCTGCTACCCAGCTTTCAATTATAACAGGACCCGTTTGCTTGGGTGTTTCTGGCCTTTTTGGCCTTAGTGCACTTGATCGCAGTCCCTTCCTCTGGGGTGTTGGCGTTTCTTTGGAGAACAGTCAAAAAACACACATATTAAGCTCAACTGTAAAACTTAAGTGTAAAGCAAGATTTAGTGTCTTTTTCAGTCTCATTTTATAAACAGGAAGGCCTTTCAGCTTCAGATAAGTCAGGTCAGTTTGTTAAATGCTTCATTTGTTTCCTATAGGTGAACAAATAGTTCCTGCCAAGCTGTATTTGCTCCCTTGATGGTCTGAATTAACATAAAGATCCAGTTACCTTGATTTCTGTAGGAGCTTATGGGAAAAAAAAAAAAAAAAAAAGTAAAACAAACATACCTTTTGGAGCCTCTGGTACACCAATGGGACAAATAATTTTTCTTATACAGTACTCTGACCGAATTCCATATGGACCAACATCTCTTCTCTTGATTATTTCTGTTGTTGTAATTTCAGTTTCAGATGTTTCTACAACAAATTAGTCCAAACATATTACTAACAGAAAGCAAATAAAAGCTAGATCTCCAATGAACCCAAAATACTCAAGGTACAGAAACAGCAACTAGTACAAACTGTCGACTAAAAAAATTAAAATGCCACAGTTAACATCAAGCCTTTACAGAAAAGCTTAGAATGAGTGTAATACTCAAACTTAACAGCAAGAGCTTTTGCATTAAGAAACCCAGAAACTTAACAGAAATAATACCTGTACGTGTAGTTCCTCCCCCAGGTGGAGCTTTTGCTGCCATATCATCCCATTTGAGACATGCCCACAATAACCGCAACATAAGGCTCACTCCAGCCAATGATTTTACTGTTTGAAGTCGGTACCTAACAACAGAATATTAGTTATATCTTAAAATCAAAATGTATTTAAAATACTTAACCAAACCAAGGGGACAAAGGCTTTCCATTCTACCTTTACTGAACAATACAGAAAAAAAAATTACTAAAGAGCAAAACTTGCATGTTTGGGCAGAAACATGTTTATCACTTGCATTTTAAAATTCAATTACTTTCATCACATTTCACACTTCTCCCCAAAAATGTAAAGTATGTACCTCCAAGTGATCCCAAAAGTTGGCCTTGGGGATGGATATGGCCAGATATCCAAGGCAGGCTTTGCATTGTAATTGAAGTAAGGAACTTCTCTGATCCCTCCTTTTCTGGCCAGCTTTTTTAAGTCATCATTGGGTAGCACAAATATGCTTTTTTTACTGCTTTTAGTAACAAATTTTCTGTAAGATGGTAAGGCAGTTCCAGAACGAGTTTTTTTGGGCCTTGCAAATTTCATTAACTTCACTTTGTCTTTTGTAGAATATTCTTTGCTGACAGTCATGGAAGTCACCAGCATGCCTTCTGGGGTGGTCAGTGAATCAGTTACTGTTGTCGTAACTACTGTTTTACTATGCTCTTGCACAGAAATGACACCAACATTACTGTCTGTAGCCGGAGTCGTAAGCTTAGTTACAGTAGTGGTGGTAGTTACAGTGGATATGGCACAGTTTTCTGTCGATGATACTACTGTTGTTTTCTCATCATTAGAAGCTCCAGTCTCTGCAACTTTAAACACAGTTTTGGATTCTGTAGATACGGTTGATGTTGTGGTAGTCACTTCAGTAATAACAGTTTTTATTTTACTTTCGCCATTAATATTTTCCATTTTGTATGTCTGTACACCATTCTGATCAGCAAAGTGACTACTCAAGCTAGATTCCTCACATGAGGTTACAGGCGATGGAGCAACTTTCTTATCCTCAGTGACTTCAGTTTCCATAGATTCTGTTTCACTATTCAGGTTATTTTCCCTGCAGACAGTGCGCGCTGGTGTGGAAGCAGTGCCAAAAGCAGACCGTTCAGGAGAAAGCTGGTTTTCTTCAGTTTTCTGCAAGCACTTGGGAACTTCATCTGGTGGCTGAAGACTCTCTCCAGATTCAAACTCAGGTGAACTCTGCAGGCATGACTTAGAGTCAGCATTCTTTTTGTCCTTTGTGTCTTCTACCATGATGTCACCATTCATGAATGGTTTTACTGCAGATTCCTTAAAAGTCAATGGTTTTATTTCATGTTCTGGAATAGATTTATTAATATTATTAACTTTTGGTTCAATATCACTCCCTGCCTTAGTTTCACAGGCATCTTTACCTATGCAGTCATCATTTGATAATACTTTAATGTCATTGTCTTTTCCATTCATTTGAAATGCTGATTTTTCTTTTCCTAACTCTGTGGCAGTTTCTTCATCTTTATTATTCTTTCTGTCAGTAACGCTCTTTAGATTGGTCTGATCAAGGTATTTATTTATGGTAGTTGTCTCCACTTTCAGTTCCTGACCTTTCTTTTTACCATTAGCCTCGGTTAGTTTAGCGCTCAGTAAATCCTCATCAACTTCTACCTCGTCCATGTGTTCCAGAGTTTGACTTTCAAGGTTTTTTTCAGAAATTAGCTCCGTTTTAAATGGTTCTAGATCTTTATTAACTGATTTTTTGTGAAATATAATCTTGTTTTCGGATTTACTTTCAGCCTTTACTGGAGCAATTTCTTCCTCCATTTCACTTTCTTGAGAGGACGTTGGTTCAATATGGCTTTTTAACATACAGTTCTTCTCTGGATCTTTGCTCTGCTGTTCAGAACTCCCTTCTGAATCAGTTTTTTCAAGAGTGGCCAGAGCATCTTTTCTACAGCTGCCTCCAGTTATCACTGGCCCTAAGTTTTCACATTCACGTTGCGATACTCTGGTAATAGGTAGTTTTTGTTTCAAAGGTTTTTCGCTTGTTTCTGAAACATCCCATTTGATTCTGCTTTCTGCATTTGTTTGTTTCAAGCCATCCACAAAGGAACTCTCAGACTCTCCAAAAGCCTCTTGTCCTTGACACTTAGCAGTCGTGGGTTCAGGGTTGTTTTCTTTACTGTCATTTTGAATGGAGCTTTCACCTTCAGAGGACTGATGTGAGTCCTCATCCAGTAGCTGGCCTTCCCTTTTTGACAGCCTATTTGTCAAAGCAGGTTCATCTAGCTCACCAGTTTTGGTACAAGAGATGCTGCTGATCGGCAAGCAGTCCTGTTCCGCGTCTTCGGTTTGGGTCTTATCTGAAATGTAGGTTTGATCTTGGGAAGACATGTCAAACTGGCTTCCTTCTTTTACTTTTCTCATTTGTAGCTCATCTATGTTTTTCTGAGGGCTTACAGATCGGATGCCTACAGTTTTAGCACTAGCCTCCAGTTTCATCCTTTCTAGGCGTTGTTTTTCTTCCAGTGTAAACTGTTTTATTCGCCTCTCAAGAAGTCCATCTAATTTTGATGATTTTACTTTCCTTTTGTAGCAAGTCCTTAAATGAAAACCTTCACTGACATTGATTATATCCAGCTTACAATGACTATCCTCCTCTTTTATGTGGGATTCAATTTTCACATCATCTACATCCATGGGTTCTTCCTTGATGACTTTATTATTTTCACCATCGATTTCTTTTTCCCCTGTAAAGAAGAAATAAGTCTGAATCAGTAAGCTCCCCCAGCAATGAATACCAAACTATTATTTTTACATTAAGTACTAACAAATGAACGGACCTTTTAGGATATTAATAGATTTCAAGAAAGAGGGAACAAAAACTTCAGACACCACTATAAGGGATAATAAGCAATCATTTAACTAAGACATCTGAAATAACTTGACAAAACCTGTTACACAGTTTTGCAAACTAACAGTTATTTCTGAGGTCCTATGCTTTTACACACGCAATGTTGTAATGAATAGCTAGTTTTAGAATAACTTAAAGCGTTATCACCTTTGTCTTTTACATGGTCTACATTTTCAGAAATTGTGTCAACTTCTACTTTTTCTTCATGAGACTTTTCTTCTTTCACTTGTACTTTCTCCAAGGTTTCTGAAACATCGGCTTTGTCTTTTGCTTGCACATCATGAGAATCCTTTGTTCTATCTTTCTCTGTTTTTACCTTAATTGGACCTTTTCGTTTATCCAAGTTGCATTTTTCATCTTCACTCTTTGCTATTAACAAATTAATTAAATGGTTGCAATTATTCAGAATACTTTTTATACTCTGCTACATTTTAATGTATGTTAGCTTACCACTCAAATCATTCACACATCATTAGTGGAATTCTGAAATGGAATTAAGTAACAATGGTAACATCATAGATTAAGCTTAAAGCAATAGTGAATTAAAAAAAAAAATAAATCTAAAAGCCCAGAGACAAAACTGTTTCATTTACCTTATTTTTTCAGGAGTCTACATTCAGCCTTTCTTAAAAACAAACCAAACCAAACCAACCAAAAGACCCCAACTCAACAAAACCCCATACCCCCCTCCATTTTTCAGGAAACTTAATACCATTGTTCTGAAAACCCAGTCTATTAAGAGCATATTAGTTCATGTGTGCAAATTCAAGAATAATTTTTAGTAATTTTCAATTCCACTAAGCCAGAATGGACATTAGTATTAAAATGACTTTGTGCTTAACACTGTAGCGACTACTAATTGCAACACAGAAAGCAAAATAAATCCAATTTAACAATCACACAGACAACACTCAAAGCAGCAACATCTGTTTCATCTTTAATCCAGCTAAAAGCAACATGGAAAGTATGACATCAATATGTGAGGAAATAAGTTATTTCGTATGTAATGTAGGGTGGGCCACCGTTTTCTAAATTTTAAAATGAAACTCAAGATTAAATTTGTTATATGTAAGACTCGTACATGCATTCTAAAAGTCAACTGTGCAAAGTTTTTCTTTTCTAATATAAATCCTTGGAACAAATAGGTGAGAAGGTGTGTTTTGAACTTTCTAGAAAAATAAATTTCTTTCCCCTTATAAAACTATCATTCCCAGATAAAATTGATTAATTGTATTCTGTCAACATGGCAGGGAGTGGGGGGTGGGGAGTGCATATATATTCCAATATTTTAATGTTACTTCTTGCTTGTGGTTATGTAATTTTTCTCTACCTTTAACACTATTTGTAAAAAAGTCCATGTAAGAAATATCACACAAATAATTAACTGAATATGCAACAAAAAGTAGTATGTTAGCAGTTAAAAAAAAAGTAAGCAATGCAGACACTTACTTGGTAGCAACTTTCTGTAATTTGCATTAGTATTTCCAGGCAGTTTGGGCATAAACCTGTGGACATGTGTTTTACTAATCCAGCTCCAGCCACCATATCCCGTTACTCTATATTCCTCTCCTTTTTGCTTCCAAACCTGTTAAATATTTTCAAAATAGTAGTTTTAATGGTGCTATTTGCTGCATTATTAATGTATATGTTCATTTAAAAACCTCAGATGATTTAAAAAATTCCCCCAAAACCTTTAATTTACAGATTTTTTTCAAGCAAGTTGAAGTATGTGAAATAACATACTATCTAAAATTAAAGATATATCTGCTGATAATTAAATTGATTCTATCACAGTAACACCTAAACTCCATACTGATTTCATGGAACACTGAGAATCTATCTAAAAGCTGAAAGATAACAGAAGTTTTTGAATCAACCTGTATGTTTGTTTCAACAAACAAATTTATAGCAAAGAACCACTCCTGCAGAAGTACTTAGTATCTACTGTAGGAGACCATAAAGAGGTTTCTATCGTAGTTATCACATTATATAATCTTCCAAAGGAAAGGCAGCTGGATTTTTTTTGGGGGTGGGGGGATGGGAGGGGAGCACTGGACAAGGACAGACACATAGACAAGACTCGAATAACCATGTAGAACCTTTCCCTTAGGAAAGGCTGCACTTCGCAGACAAACATCTGTCAACTCAGGCAGTGTCACTAAGAGCATAATACATTTCAAATTTAGTTCAGACCAAGATTATGGGCTTGAATACGTGGGCAGGGCTCCTACGCCAATGGCAGGAAGTAATGCAATGACATTTAAATTTTAAGTTCAAAATGAAAACAGAAAAAGCGTAAGAAATCAACAATTCCTGTATTTTGTTTCTTCTTCACACAAAAGAAAACCTTACCTGATGTTTGACAGGAAACGTATATTTCACCCATGTAGCTTGCTGCATCGTTTCTTCTTCTTCTTGTTTCCTCTCTTTTTTTTTCACTTTCTCCTTTTCTTCTCTTTCTATTGCTGTCATTCTGCGTAACCTAATACATACAGATTTAAGTACATTTAAGTACAGGATCTTGTAAGCAAACAGAAGTCATCAAACAACAGCATATACCACCCCTCTGAAAAACTTTAAATATCCGAAGTTAAGAGGAATGCCCAGTATTGGGTTACGTGTATTACTTGCCACAGGAACACTACTTTTTTTTGGCCATGCCAGTAAGACAAACACAGGTACCAGCACCTGTGTCTAACATCAGACGTATCTCGCTTCTGCTTCTATGACACAATGAGAGACAAAAGACAAGACTCCACTGAACTCTGTGTGTGTGTGTGTTGAAATTCGCTCTTGTAGTCTCCCAAAGTTTTATCATTTTGAGACTGTGGCTCAGAGAAAGAAAACAACTTGCTTTGTAGGAGCAATGACACCATAAAAACCTTGTCACTTATCTTCAGTGTTTCTTGTTGAGAAAAACCACTTCAGGTGCTGAATGACTGATTAAATTAGAGGAACTAGTAATTGTAAAACAAAGTTCTCATATTCAAAAAGATTTTAATGTTTATTTATATTACCTAGTGTGCCCCAACGATTCCCGCCAGATTGGCAGCATGACAACCGGTTTAATTGCACATTCCAATATAGCCAGTGCTAGCGCAAATTCTCTAGGTTTGCTGCACATCTGAACAGCCTTAATCCAGTTAGACCTAAATTGGAAAAAAAGACAAAACCCTGAAACATATACATGCACTAATGTTGCATGCTATATGTTAGCAAGATATAATGGTGGGATAAAACCTCCTGTTATTTTAATACTTTACTCAAATGTGCAATCCTTTCAGCAATCCATCACAAAACATACATTAGCTTATATATTAATATACTGAAACACAGTGCTTGGAAATCACTGGTTTGAAAAAACAAAGACCATTGCTAATTAATACTGTTGGAAAAAAAAAAAAAAGGAGAACAAGAGAACATATATTTTAATTTATTAACTTACCTATGGGAAGCCCAGTTAGGGTGAAGGAATGATGCCGGGATATTGTTTTCTAGCTGAATAATAGTTAGCCTCAAAGTAGATATGGTAAGAACTTTGGACCCATGTACAGACCCATTCCATTTGAACTCCCCAGCAGGAGTCAGACAGAATTTATGTGAGAGATGTCGTCTCTTGTCATGGTCCTCCCTGTGCTGGTGCTTGTTCAATGCAAATGAATTGGTGGCATACTGATTATGATAAACACGATACTTCCCCTCTTGCCCTAATTTGAAATAATTGTTGATATTTCCTTTCATCACAACTTCCTTCTTTGTGTTCATTCGTGAGACTTCACCTTGAGAGTTGACCACCAGAACCTTATGAAAGAAAGAATTATTTCAAAGATGCACTTAAGTTTCAGATATTCCTATTTACTTATTTTATGATTTAGGCTTCAACTGCCTATATATAAAATAATAAAAATACCTCACATCCCTTTGTAGAAACAAATAACTGTTGTCCAATATACTAAGTATATGTACTTCATTACAGATTGTATAGAGCTAGAATACTTCCAAAGATCAACTTTAACATTAAAAAACCTGCCATCCAGGCTCCTCAGCAAGTGAAACAGGAACCCGTTTTGCCTCTCTGAATTATACCTATTGAGGAGACAGCTTTGGGAAAACAGCTTCACTAAACTTAAGTGAAGAACTTTCTGCAAACCCCTCCTTGGTAAATCACAGTTTTCATACATGTAGCTAAGCAAACAAGTATCTTCGACTTTGAAAACATGGTATGGATAACACCGCCGGTCTAATTACTCATAATGAAGTCCCAGATTTGAGAAGCTTGTGAATAAATATGCTAAATGCTAACTTAAAAGGAAAACCAGTTAACAAAAATAAAACAAAACCAAAACAAACCACCAAAACCCCAATAAACAATCTACAGTCACACAAAAAACTGTACCAGTGCACTGGGTCACTGTCATACCACTCCAAATAAAAGAGCAAGAGCAAAGGAGGAAAAAAGCTTCCTGTGATATTACAATTTCACCATTTGCTAATTTATTATTACTATTTTAAAGTACCTCCACAGTCTGCCAAACCCACTTTTTTATTTTTACAAAGATTATCAGTTTTCTAAAACAGTTTTCATACTACTTTGAGTTTTCCAAGATGTGCACAAACCTCTCTGCCTTCTTTATATAACTTATTTGCTTCATGGGCTGCAGCAGCAACCTGCTGGCTTTTCATCTGGCTCAACTTGCTATCTGGATTTCGTAATCTTGTGAGCATTCGCGTCGAACCTGGCGTGCCTTTTCCTGCGCCTGGAGAATCACTTCTCTCACCATTAGATTTCTCTCCTGCCCAGGAAAAAAAGGCTTTTAAAACAAAGTTTTCTATTGATGTGTAGAAGTTACAAATTAAAAAGAAGAGGCATAAAATGAAAGTTAGAGATGCTGTTGTCATTACCTATGTCCTCTGAAGTTTGGGATCCCCCCTCTGCATTTTCAGCATCATCAGGCGTCTTAATGGAGTCATTCTGCCCAGAGCCCAACTCACTACCATTGCTGTTTTCAACATCTGAATGTAGAGGTGCGGCAGATGCACTGCTACTGTTGCTAGGGATCATCTGACCAGTTTCTTCTATAAAAGAACAACTTCATTTTTAGTTTTTCTTTTAAATTGAATCAATGCGGGTTTTTTGAGTTTTAAATTTTTCATCAAAAAAAGTCAGATTAACATCTTTTGCTGGGCTGGAGGGAAATACCCATAAAATATTAATTCCCTTCAGAGCACTGTATGCATGAAAGTATTTTTTGTTCTGTTTCAAGCAGTTTTAACTTTTACAGCTCTGAAGAACTGCAATTCATACTTGGATGAAATATGAATGTATTTTAAATATGAGACAATTTTTTTTCTACAGATGCACAGAGAACCCTCTACTGAGACTTCGTTTTGCCTTCAGAATGCAGATTCCATGAAATGGGGTCTTCCAGCAGCTTCTAAGATTTCGCCCCTTTTGATTTTCTTGTGCTTTAGCTGTTCCTCAAAGCATACGCCTTCCAGTTCCCCTCCAGTTTTCCACTGAGTCTTTGATTATCTCTTCCTCAGTACATTAATTCTGAGGAATCCCACAGATTTCAGTCCAATTGGCACTACTCTGTATCTAAACTCCTCTGCAAACTGAAAGTATCAGCCTTCCTTACAGTGTGATAGGTCTAGATGTTGCTTCAAGCTCAGTAAGACAAATGGGTTCTTGGTCCTCAGTTGTCCTTGTTACTGTCTGTCTTGACAGCTGTGGATGTTACTGCCACCTCACTTGTTGCTAGGGCATACTGCCAGAGTATGACCTTTTCACTGAAGCATCAGTGAATTGCAGCTACCTAGAAATAAAAATCACTCCAGCTTCCCAGTAAGAACAAGCCATCATCCCTCCAGACAGCAATGTTGTCTTGATATTGTGTAGGAGATACAGCTTAGCCGCTTAAAAAAACCCTGTATTTTTCTGTTTCCAGAATTCTTCAAACACATCAGGAATTCTGTTGTTATTAAGAAAGGTGACAGAACAACGCCTCCTTTCTGTGAAATATTCACTCCTAGCAGAAAGACTATTAGACAAATACTCTGGGATTCTTAAAAGACACCCTAAGCTGAATGCATAAAGATTTCTGGCTTTGCCAGCTGGGTGACCACCATTGTTTGATCTACTTTCCTTTGTACCAAGAGGAAAAGTGGAACCATTTGTGGTGCCTGCTGTTTGGAGAAGAGTGGAAGCACCCAAACTAGACTCTTAATAGAAGACTAATACCCAAATCACATTTAACAAGGATGATGCAGACATTATCATCTAGCTTTGCATTTTATTTGTATTTTCCCCCTCTTTGGGAGTAGCTGCCTCTCTGATACCGGTTCAGTTTCTCTCCTGCCCTCTGAAATGAAGGTCTCAAACTGCAGTTCCGCAACAGGAACACAAGCACCACTATGAATATAGCCAACTAGACATGAGGAGGAACTCTCTCCACACACACATATTTTCCAAGAAAAAAAAGCCCACTGATTTAAAAACAAGCTAGGAGCTTTGAAGGAGAAAGGTACCTGTGAAAGTATAATAAAGAAATAATGATAAATATATAAGCAAATCTTTAAAGTATAATACGAACCCATAAATGTGTCTGGAACAAAGTTTAGGATATGTATCTTTTCCATTAAATCTCTGTACAGTTACTTTAACGTTAAAATGGAATTAAAAAAAAAAAAAAAGAACAGGTAAAAATGTTTGGTCAAATATCTAAAATGTATGGCTTTTATCCTACACATTAGGACATTTCCCATATTAAAAAAGTGTATTATGAGGCTTCCAGATTATGGATTAATTTTTACTTCCATTTCCTGCTCCTATTACAAAATTATAAGGTTTGGATGCATTCACATTTGCAAGTTCAAGAATTGCAATCTGTATCTGAAGGGAGAACTACTTCCATAGAAGAGAAAATGTTTACTACCACTTTTTAAAACATAACACACTGAGTATGGCTACATCACAGATTAGAGTATTTTTAAGGACTGAAAATAAAACTGTGATCATTTTAACAGTAATCAGATGTTTAGAATAACGTGTGGTTACACAGTAAAGCCTGCAATAGAATATAATTCTAAACATAACAGAATATAATTCCAAAACAGCACACTGATAATTTGTTAACACCTAGTCAAGTCGCATTTATTCCTAAATTGAAAGTTTGCTGGTTTTTTTTTAAATTGAATTGTGTATATTACTATTTTTGAATCACTGACATGGCAGAACAAAACATGTTAAAATACAAGAGCCTCTGTGCTTATAATTCTGAACTCTGTTTAAAATTCCTAGCATGACAATTTTAATCTTGAGATTTTGGTGCAATGGTTTACTCATGTGAATGAAAATGCTTTGTTTGTTAGTAATTTATACAGTAAATGAGAGGTTAAAATAATTAACAAGCCAGCAGCAAATTAGAATTTGAAATAAATTTTGATAGGATGCTAACAGTCATTATGGATCACTATGGAGAAATAAAATATACAGAAAATAGAACATAAAAAGCTTAGCCATAGTCGTCTTTGGAAGGCATGGAAACAAATGCTAATGTCACGGAGGACCACAAATTTCAAGCACTAGTTGCAAGAAAATTAACTTTGAAATGTTAATGACAACGTAGCAGTAAAGGATGGCACTGCAAGCAAACAGCATGAGTGATATACGCTGTGAATGGTTTTAGTGAACAAACCAGATAGAAAAACTGAACAGATTCCCCAAATTACAGAGGCATTGGTAACAGTGCCTTCTGTACCTGAGAGTTCCTGAGGGAGCTCTGATGCCACCTTCTTCTCTGCCACGTTGTTGCTATCAAGGGTTTCTGACTGACACCCCATTGCGTTCTTCCCTTCAGAGCAACTAGTCTCTCCTGCAGAAGGATTTGTGTTGTTGTCATCAGTGCTTGATGTCACAGAGTTACTTTTATCCCCAACGACTGTTGCCTCTATAGTAAAACGCACAACAAAACTTTAGGGATATTCTTTAGTATGTCTTGGGATGTCATGTGGCATCATCCATAGAAAGCAACTTCAGCAGCTTTGTTTGATAACGCTGAAAAACATCAAGCTGTTTGCTCTCCTGTTTCCCACCCCCCCTCTTTTTTGCTATGTGGTATTACTGTCTCAGAATCAAGAAACTAATTCTGATGAGGAAAACAATGTTAAAAATGATGCAATATTGCTTACTACAAACATGTTGATCACAGCCTGTAAGTGCCACCTGTACTTCAAGCCAAGGTATCTACAAGCTAGCTGTATTTAGCTTGAAAAGTAGGAAAAATTGGTGAAATTACTTAACAAGAAAAACAATTACAATATACAATCACAAAGGAACTGATAAATATTACCTATTACTTCAAAAATAACTTAAGAGGATCATAAAAAACCCCCAAACCCTCACATCAACACTTACATGTGAATAACTTAAAGATTTACTTCACTTAAATGAAGTTGTTAAAGAACAGTCAGTTTCTTTACCTTCTGTTTTTACTTTTTCTGCGTCTTGCTCGGTGGGTGTTTCATCAATTTTATCTTGGTCTCCAGATTCTTCCTTGCCTCTCTCAGCATCTGTCTGGTCATTATCAACATCACTTTTGGCCTTTTCTGCATCATCATCTGCTGTGTTTTTATCTTCCACTATTTCTCCTTTTCTTGCTCTGATAATGTCCAAAATTTCATCTACAATAGAACGTATGTTGTCATCAATAAACAAACCACCACCCACAGAGCTGAAATAACATGACAAATACTGCTTCTTTTCAAAGAGATAAAAGATAACATCCAAATTCTAAGTGGGGAAAAAGTGGTAAGGAGAAACAATTCCAAAGATTTAATTATTGATTTCTCAGAGTTACGCATTTATATAGTGATGACTTCAACCCATTTTTAAACTTGAGTATCTAGTGTTCCTGTCTTCCCTAGAACCAAAGTTCAAACCTTCACAGATTGATATTCCTATTTATTGCTCCAAGGTACATAAAGTTGGTGGGGAACTGAAATGGAGATATGCACTCTTCCACGCTTTCCATGATAGTGCAGCCAATACTGGAGCTCTAGTATTTTTGCTATTCCAACTCCCAGTAGACTGTAAAATGTTTTTAAATATAAATAAATATATAAAAAGATAGTACATCAAGAAGCATTTAACAGTTCATACAGCTCCACTTCAACACCTGGAACAATCACGATCTGGGACACCCTAAGCATATCAAGAATCCACATCATTCAGGACATCCTGAAATACACGATACATAGCCCTGCCAGAAGTCAGTACGCCACAGCCATGCTGGTACACCTGCATGACGCTGCCCCACCAACTTCTATAAACTTCTTATAATAAAATAAATATAAAGCAGCACTTGATTTGAAGTGCAATATGTATTCCCATTAAACAAAAATATTCTTACCATTTGCTGCAGAAAGGAAAGACTTGTTGTTGCCCCTTGCTTTATTAGTAAGGTCTTCTGTCACATCCATATGCCGATGAATTTCTTCGCGCATTTCTTCCAGAGTTTTGCATAGGTCAGCTTCCCAGTAATCTTTGTCGAGGCATTCAATTAACTCTGCCAGCTGTATCTTTGTGCTATAGTACCAGATTTTCTTATCCTTCTCACTTTCTGAATCTTCCTCTCTGTAAAAGTATTTAAACAGTATTAATTTTAAAATACCTGGAAAAATGACAAAAATTAGTATCAGCCTACTTTTTGCAGAAAGCTATTGAATGACAACACCCGAGTGTCAGTAAACAAGCCACACGAGGACACTCAGAGGCACCCAGCTTAGTACCCAAATCACTTCTTTCTCATTCCCTCCCTTCGTTCATCCCCTCAGAAGTTTGCATGACAGCTTCCTCAGGAAAGCTTTTGAAGAGTCTCCTTAAAACTGGTTTGTCCAACCTGGCAACAAGGTCTACTCTCATTATATTTAATTCTACTGCAACCACTAATCTACTACTAAGTCTCAAACAATTTGCAATGTAAGAAGGGATGGCTCCAGAATCCATAAAGGGTTTCTGACTGCATATTCAAGCAAAAGCCAAGGTAGGAAATTCAACATGTAGAATGTCACATAACATATCTTATATTAACATTTCTAAGGCATTAGCCTGTGAGAGCACCAGTAAGGGGACAAAAGAACCATAATACGATCCTCTGTAGAGATCAAGAGATTTCCACACTTTTTTATCTGGGGTACTCCACAAAACTACAAACCTAGACAAAACTACTGGAGGACCACAGTGTCAAAAGCATCTCAACAGGGCCACCAGACCCAAGCGAGCTCCCTAAGTATCTCGGGCAAGGGGCTCTCCCAGAGAGCTGGAGAGCTTAAGGAGGATGTGCCAAGCAGTCCTGCAGAAGGCTGCTCCATTTCAGCTTGGCTTGTTCGGTCCTGTTCAGCAGCAGCAGCCAGATCCAGGCCGGCTGCGGGCAGGACCACTCATTTCTGCGACACACCCCAGCACTCCCAATACCGTGAACACTGTATGGGGTGACACAATGATTTATCAGCCTGGCCTTCATGGGTGGAAGAGAAGCTAAACTACTGCTGCACTTGCGCTGCCTGTGAAAGCATTACATACCGATGGGTCACTAATAATCCTAAACCAAACTCAACAGGAATGGAAAGCTGACTGTAGTTTGAAAGATCTACCCTGGTAATGTTTGTTGTGCGCTCCTCTCTACTGCCTGCCTCCATGTGGTTTATATATTCAAAACCAAAATATTTATATATTTTGTTTATACATTCAAAAGTAAAAAGTAGCCTCAGGTATTCAGAAAGCCCAACAACTGTGAGGCAACTCGACCCTTGTCTCTTTTCCACTCTGTTGTTATGAAATGACTGTTGTACTTGCAACTCAAGCAGAATACAACTACAATAAAGTGGTTATGAAGTTAATAGTGGCAATATTAATCAAATTCAACTACTAACTTGTCACAACCATTACTACAGAACAGACTTCTGGTTTTGATAATAAAGCCTGGTGCACTGCAAAGAAATAGTATCATTTCTCTCCAAGGTCTTTGCTCATGAAAAGCAACTAATTCTACTTTAACCATTTACTTATCTAGGCTACCAGGAACTTTCCACTAGTTTTAACAGGTTAGTATGGTTAAATTGACATTTTCTCAGAAAACAACAAATTTCAGTAAGACTGCTCACATACTACACATGAAAAAGTAACAGCTGAACATGGACAATCATTCGATTCTATGAATTACTCTGCGCATGTAGACTCCCACGTTACAGAAAATGTATTGTTTAAACCATGTTTCCTGTAAACCAAGAAAGTTATTTACCAACAGGAATGGCAGCATCTTTAGTCTTCTTTGTGAACAACAGCCACAGAAAAGGAAGATAAACACCCCAAAACTAAGATGGAGATGAAAATGCAACAATACAGCTTCATACAGCAAGAGGAAAGAAAAGGATGAAACAAAATGCTTAACTAAAAAGGACAGGGAAAGTATGCCTTCTGAGTTTTCCCTGGCAAATGTCCAATGGAAGTGGCAAGAGCCAGACACTGGCAGAGCAGCAATTGTAAGGCTGCCCTGCTCCTTACAAACATGACTGCAGAATATAATGCTGTCACTAAGTTTATACTTTAATTATTTCTTAACTCCCCAAAAAGTGAAATTTAATTTTTCGTTTTGAACCCCTACATCATTACATGATTTTTTGCTAGATAGATATGCTATTTATACGTCTTCTTATATTACCTAGATATGCAACAACAGGAATGCTTTATATAGTCTCATCGTTCCATGAAGTAAGACTGCGCCAGCATGCCTTTGCCAGGCAAGCAGCTCAAGCACAGAGGCTTGTACATCTTGCTTAAATTTTGACGGTGATCGTCCAGGTGTTTTCTTCTTTTTCTACTTTCTCCTCCCATTTAGCAAATCTGAAACTGCTACAGCTGTGCTAATGCATCCAGGATGTGTATGTACATCAACTGAAAATCCCAAGAAGCGTCTGCCTGTTCCCTTCCCACCAGTTCTTTCTATTCTAGTGTTGCAAGATTGCACTGGACTGAAAAGCAATTAGCTGTTATCTTCAATTTCCCCTTATAACTCAAGAAAAAGCCTTCAGTACAGTTCAGGTATGCTATATTACAGGCCAATAAAACCAAGAGGCACTCCACAAAGATTCAAGACACTGGACTACAAAGACAGTACTCTGCAGAAGGCACCTAGAGCTAATCTTTCCATGTACGATTTGAGTCCTACCCATTAAAGAACTGCTCGGATGATATTCTGGAAACAGATGAGGTTATCCAAGAGTATTTTATTTCCCTTCCACTCAATTATGTAGAGTTTCGAGCATAGAATTCCTCTTGAATTCAAGGCTATCACAACTTTGGTAACAGAATTTCAGGAATTAAAGAGTTTTCTCTTGACAAAGGCACAGATGGAAAATGAAGTGGCAGGAGCCTGCCATTATGTATGCTTACATGAAACTCATCTTCAGTCAAACTGCTTTTCAAGATTCAGGTGTATGCCACTGGAAGCCTAGAAGAGGTCATTACCAGCTCACCAACAGTCAAAGAACTACAGCAGAAATTGTTCTAGGCAGTCCATTTTGGCAAAGTTACTTAAGATTTAAATTAACAATTAAAAATTAAAGCTAACTTTCCCTGAACACCTTCTTGCATTGGCTAAAGGAGCACTACTTCTACCCTTTGAAGGAATCAGAGGGGCTATCATAAAAGAGGATAGGAAGATGCAAGTCTACACAAGGATTGATTCCCATTGTTTTTCTCTGATAAGCTGGCCAGATTTGCCAGCGCGGTGCTGGACAGGTCTAGCCTCCAGGGGACTGGCTTGAGTCACATACATTAAGTGAGGCCAAGCAAGGGAGAAAATCACATGAGTATTTCCTACCTCTTTCAGTCGCCTTTGCTGCCAGGAACTATTCACTGGCAGGCTTTAGAGGCAAGTTTTATGACTGATAAAATGACAACACAGAAGATGCTAAAAACTTTCAGATAAAGTAATAATGAAGTAGATATACCCCTTCCTAAATTCCGTGGCGCGATAAAATTAGAAACTGAAAACGTCAGTACATTTTTAATCTATTCAAATGAAGATCCAAAACCTTTTTAAGTACAGAAAATAGAGGAGGACCCAACTAAGAACACAAACAGCATGACAAATCTCGCAGAAAAAAAGCTGAAACTGTTTTTGACTATTGAGGAAGATACATACAACTCAGGAATAACATTGTTTTATTTCTGCTATGAAAATGAAAACCAAACAATGTTTCATTATCTCCTTTCATAGATGTTTGACAAATCCAAAGCATCTCAGTATTTCTACGAAGATAACTTGTTAAAACAGTGCAGCCGTTTACTAGGAGAATACAAGCCGAAGTCCTAACTTTTCTGACTTGTTAACTTGCAGAAATAACCTTCACAAGCAAAACAAATGCAATTAACTCAGACACATCATCCTAAATTTGTTAACAGCTTGAAACAAACCCTCAGGAATTACTTCTCTCTTGCTTTTTTTTTTTTTTTTTTTTAAATCTTGTTGATATTTGCTCATGGGGATGTACAAGAGAAGACCTCCACAGTGTCCACTTCTCCATCTTTGTAAAACAGAAGAGGTGGAAAAGCAGCAAAACCACAATGGTGGTTTTAAATGAGGCTTATTATCCAAAGCCAGTGAGAAGCATGGAAATAGAAGTATCAGTAAGCAAAGAGTCTACAAAAACCTTTAGAAGATGCTAAAACCAGTGGTATGATGCATTTGTAACATTTATAAGGGGAAAGGGGAGAAGAAAGGAGGAGAAGTAAAAAGCCCTAAAAACTCCTTTGAAAAACAAACAAAAAAAAACCTGCAAGAATTTAGGATTTCAGTTCTCTAATCCCCCTGGGCAAGGTTTCAAATCGGTGCTTGTGCAGATTATTTTTAGATATATTAGTTTCCTCTGATATATCTGATCACATGGCGTTGGTGAATACATTCTGTTCATTTTAATAAAGTTGATATGATAATATCATTTCATGAATCTCAGTTTTTAGCATTTGGCAGTTATCCTTTAAGTTATCCAAGATATCAGGTGTGTTTTAATCTTGTTCAGTATATATGCGAAATGGTTGGTTTTGCAATACAGCATGCTTACTGAATCTAAAGGACATTAAAACCTGTAAGTACAGAGTTTAATATTTATGTGAATTATTAAAGTTGTATTTCCCTGGAATTTACTTATGTAGTACATACTTTCCCCCCTATGAAGTGGCTTTAGCATAAAGTTTTAAGGCACATTATGACATAGTTAAACTTATGCAAAGTTCTGTGAAAAGTCTAGCGGAACTGGTTGATTCTGTACATCCCACGCTGCACCGTTACGGAGTACTGCTGCTGCACATCCACCCGAACAACCGTCTATCTGTTTTTTCTTCCGATTCCATCAGGAGGATTTGAAAAATATTTTAATCTAAACCACATACTTCAGAAGAGACTTGTTTTGGAAGCACACGCTGGTACATTTACACTGGCAGAAGGTATGATATCTAACGGCAACAGGAAGGATAGGGACTAGCAGAGAAAGAATCTTTCAACCTAATGATCCACATAAGAATATTAAAGAAAGTCGGGAAACAATAGAGGAACTGCTTTTCTTCTTGTCTTTAAATGTAAAAATACTTTTCTATTTACATTCTGAAATATTTTAATCACTCACAAAAAAAAGTCAGTGAAATGGAAAACCTAATAAAATTTTTTCTTTTGCTATATTGTTTACAGTTTTGATTTGAAACGGAATACTGATGTATTTTTTCTTTAAAGAAATCGCAATTAAGATACAAAACTCACATTCATAAATCAAGTTTTATGAATGAAACGATTTGCTGACAGTTGTTTAAAAAAATAATCAATACATTTAACCTTTGAAGATGTATTTTCTAGTGTAGTTAACACATCACTACTGAGGTGCTAGAAAGAACTGTCACACACGTGGATTTCAAAGGATCAAGAAGCGCCTGTTTTAGTTTAAAACATGTTGAAGTACTGCCTGTATCAAAACCTTCTGAACATCAAATATTCCACTTTCACTGGTGAAAAAACCCCCACATTGTTCCATAGATAAAGTTTAGTCAAAACTGCCTGCATATTAGCCTATTTATCTTAAAAATCACCTCCTGAGTGAGTGACTCAGGATTTTTTAATGTTAATTCCCACACCTCTAATGGCAAGCAGAATATAATCGTTCTGCCAGTACAGGATAGCAGCGAGACAAACAGATCTTTAGAACAACCTTTTCCTCAAGAGTTTGAAAGGAAAGATATGAAAACCATGCACAGAGAAGACTATCTGTAAGCTATTAAAGCACAGGTAATTACAGCAAAAAGAGTATCAATTACATTTCCTTCACAACCAAGCTTTTTGTGGAAAATCAAAATTTCAACACGTTTTCTGGAAATGGAAGGTAGAAAATTATGTATAAGGCTATGGAAGAATTAGGCTATCAACAGCTTTGGGCTGACCATCACAACCTGCTGAACCGTCTAAATGATATACCACATACTGTAGAGCATGTGATTGAGTATAAACAGAGTATATTTAAAAAAAAACAAAAAAAGACGTAAGAGTATCAAAGACTCCCTGCATCTTTTAAAAAGTTACTTGACACTACTGTGGTATTCATAACCCAGAGAAACTAAAAATCAAACATGGACACTTTTCACAAGTGTGAAAGAACACAGGAAACTGACAGCAACGATAATTAATACTTAAGAGCATCAGCTAATAATACATTAGAGAAAGTGCACTGTATTTTAAAAGACTAAGAAGTCCTTAGAAGTGTCTTGTCCACAAGATGTAACAACATCAACAGTCCTCACAGTCCTTTTTAAAGACACTGGCTAATGTCTTAACATTCACTGTAATCTCTTTGCATGAAATTCTGTTAAGGCACCCAGCTGCGGCTTATTTTCTCCACAATACTAAATGGAAAATTGTGTTTCAAGAAATCGAGTAAAATCTCTTTATTTTTCCTGAATTGACAATAGCATTGATTTCACCTAAATACTATTTCTCCTCCATCATAGGACAATTACATAAGAATAGTGTTTTATAAGAAAAAACAGTCTTTAGCTATTTTCCTGTGAAAAACTTAGAAGCATTTTTGTAATTTCAGATTCAACTTCTCAGTAGAAAACCAGGTCACAATGCCCCACGAACAAGGGTTTGATTATTATTAATGTTTTGAGATACGTTAGTATCTCAAGACAAACCAGTAACAGGAAATTGTGTTAAACATACAAAGTAGATCGCTTGAAGACAGGCATTCCTTGCTATTTTGACTTTGTTTACACCTACAGAAGTGTTCGCATACATTTTTTGCATTTCTAATTAACAGATATGATAAACACCTCTGAATGCCTCAGAAAGCATTAGCTTGAAAGGCAGACCATCAAACCAGTACCAGTATCTAACAGCCAAATACTAAGCAGGTGATAGTACACCAAAACTAGTGTCCTATATACCACGTCACAAAGAGTTAAAACTACTTTTCAGTAACTTTCATAAGAAAGTGGAGAGTTCTCATTAAAATTCACTCTATTCCTCACACTCATGTGTTTTACGCACGATAATATTAAAGCAGAGGCCCTGGTTTTTTCCCCTTTCTATATACAAATTACATTTATTTTGGAGAAAATTGATGGATTCGATACTTGGTCTTTAAAAATCTACTTACCAAACAGCAAGCAATTGTCTTATCTAAAGAAAGAACAATTGTAAGACTGCAGCAGCAACTTACAGGATGTATTTAAAATACATTCAATACTGTATCATTGTTCAGAAAAAACTAAATTATTAGTTTACTCACATAATGATTCTTCTGTTCAGGAACCAGTATTTTCGTCTATGCCTGTCATATCCAATAGGTTCATGTCGAATGTATGGTTTATTTTTTTGGATTTCAGCAACACAGTCAGTTACTCCAGGCACCTTATGTGCTACACAGACCTCACACTGCCATTCATCTTCTGGTACCTCTTCAAGAGGTGGTTTCACACACTCCAAATGGTACACAGCTGAACACGTTTCACAGCAAAGCAAATCCCCAAGTTTGTGACACACCCTACAATGATCATCATACTGAATAACACCTTCTGACATTAACTCTTCACGTGCAATGTTTGTTGTAAGAAACTGATCCACTAAGAACTGCAGAACTTTGATTTTATTCTCTACTGGTCCATAAGGATAGTCCTCAGTCTCTTGGTAAGGAAGAACATGATGGTATTCCTTGTCACTCTCACAATATACCCGCAGAACCTCTGGCCACGTCATTCCATCTATGAAATACAAAGTGGAATTAACGCTATCTTTGAGGTCAGCAGGTCCAAAGGTAGTATTTGAAGTGTCTTCTTCACGTAAAACTGCTTTTAAAAGCACTATATGCATCTCTGCCATAAGTGTGCACTGCTCTTGACTTACCAGAGCGGCACAGAAGTCCTCAAAACGAAAAGGAGAGAGGCGTAAAACAGTGCCAAAGTTCCTTAGTACCTCATAGATGGCAATAACATTCATTATATGCTCACTAGGCACCATCAAGTCCTCTGAGGATTTAGGAAACTCCAAGGGTGGGATATCTTTTTCTTCCAATATTGGAGAACGAGGACGATGCACTCTTTGTCTTCTCCTACCTGGAATAAAAAACAACAATAAGAATTCTGCCATTCACAGGTCAACATGATTAAACATCACCAACGACTGCGTCAACCTGTCTAAACTATTGCATATCAAGGATTCACATCTTCACAGTTACATAATGTGATAATTCAGCTAATAAACTTGAATTAACAGTATGAAAATGAAATACACAAGACCTGTGAAGTTTTCCTTTACACACTCAGAGCAGTTGCATTTCCCATATAACATACATCTACTGGATCTTCAAAATGACGTCCAGAATTTTAATTGTTTAGATTATTTAAAGACATTTCGCTCAGCCAAAATATGAATTCAGATTTTTTTTCTCATATTTATCCAGCATTACTAGTTTTGTTGTCCCATCTTGGAATTTTAACTTTAAACTTGAAGCATCAAGCTTCAAACAACAGCTATCTTGTTTTTTTATTAAAATATTGCAAGCTATTCTCCTATCCAGCCATAGTATAGAGGAAAGATCATTTCATCTCAGGACATCAATTTCAACCAAATTAAAATACTAAAGAGAACCTAAATTACTTTGTCCACTGCTTTCTAACTAGACTATTTCTCCTGGATACCTCCAAGCCAGAAACAAAAGTTAAAAGCCACATCTAACGAAAATGTTTGAGGAACTCTCTACTTTTTAAAACAAACAAAAAAACCCAACCCACTCTCATGCTTCAATAAAACAGGACAGCAACTGACAGAATGAGAAGACAGTAGAATTATGGAAGAACAAAGCCTAACACAAAAAGCTAATCTGAAGAGCTGTTTCACTACCTAAACAATGACACTGAGCATAATTAATTCAGTCTCAGATGCTAATTCAGATGAGACGCTACACTTTCTTCCCTTTAATTCCACTATCCTTGATGCCAAGCAGAAGGAAAAAACAAATGGAAGTTTCTGTACATGACATTGCAAGACAGATGAAATATTTCAATCTTCTATCAAAGCAATGAAAAAGTATCTAGCTACATGCAACTATTTTGCAGCTATTTGTTGAAGTATTAGGATGCACTCATTAAACCTACTTTCCTTTAAAAAAAAACAAAAACCAAAACAACAAGTTCAGACAATTTCATAAACTAATCATAAAACCATCACCTTGGTTTAAAACCAAGAACAGAGATGAAAACTGTTTTTAAGTCCTCTGGTAAGCATACTAAGATTCTGGTCAACAACTAGCTTTCATAATTATCAATTCTACACACAGGAGTGGTTGGCAGGATTCACAGAGAAAATCCAAAGGAAAATGAAACTGTCCACAACAGCAATTCCATATGCAGACTTTAATAAGAAGCAACCTATACTATGTATTTGTGATCTGACACTGAAGAGCGATACAATCAGTACTCTGGAATTTTAAACTACATATTAATAATTTCGTGATCAAATTCCGTGAATAACAGCTTTCCCCAAAAACTCATTTAAGAAAATTAAGAGATAAAGTTCCAGTCATCTTGGATGTTACAATTAAGAGGAAATGGTCCTCTGTTGCTACTCCCATGCTACTCCCTCCAATAATCCCATAAATACAGGAAATAAGTCTAATGGGAAGTGGGGGGAAAAACCAAACCCAAACCTGCCAAGGCAAGCAGATACCCAAAGACAGATCCTGCTGAATCTGAAAACGCCATCATTAAAACTTTAATGCACTGAAATGGGGGTGGGGGAGTTACCAAAAAGAAAAGCTACCTTTAAGAAACATCTCAATGCATAATAGAGTTTGCCAAATGGTTCCAGAAGAAAAATAAATCAATCATTGAGCTAGTACAGCAAGATGACACCAGATACATCGCTCTCTCTCAAACTTTAAAGAATGAAATCTCATGCAACAAATTAAGACACTCTGAAACAATATAGAAGATGAACTGCCAGATGTTTCCATTACAGAAGTAACGGGTCAACATCATCCGAGTATAAAAATAAATTTCCAAGTTTAGTTAAGTTTGAGTTCTGACTGTGGAAAATGAAGGAATGCTTGTGTGACTCCCTTCCAATATGCTTCTGCACAAATCAGTGGAAAATGTTTAATCATGGCAAACACACAAAAACACAGGAGCTTCAGAGCCAGGCACAAAGCAAGCATTCTTACTGCAAGAAACTTCTAGATCAAACTCCATGATCCATAACCATAGAACGGGTTGGGTTGGAAGGGACCTTAAAGATCATCTAGCTCCAAACCCCCTGTCATGAGCAGGGAATTCATATATAATCACATATGTATAAACCAGAGTTGGCTTTAACTAAAAGACCCCAAAACAAAAAACATACACGCTCACATCCACAGATTAAACTACTTTAGGGTCCTGAAGCTTCCTTCAATATTGCAGGATGGCGCAGGACCAGTCCTAGGAAGTAGTCATGCAAGACAACGATGCAGAATAAATATTCTGAAATCACTAACAGTCTTCACAGAGTCCAAATACCACAGAAGCTGGTGGAGCTATAAACTAAGATTCTTTTCAGTGTTTGTACCTGCAGCCAGTAAAGCCATATGAGAAACAGATCTTCAAGAAAGCAAGCAGCAAGAATGATAACCCTGGTTTACCTAAATTAATCTGAAGTGACAAACTCCCCAGTATTTTCAGGCAAAGATAAACTAGAATGAAGGAACACTGCTGAAAGCAGCGAAGACTCCTTATTTCCTCTTATTTGTTGAGACTTTCTAGTCTGAGAACAAAACTGTAATTGTCCTATGCATTGTTTTTATCCTTCACCAAAAAAAACCCAAACACCAAAACTTGACTCCCCATATACCATCTTAGTTGAGATCTCTTTCACAAGAGATAAACACCGATATATTTGCTACATCAAATTCAAAGGAAAATAAAAAAAAATAACCTTAAAACAAGGCATTCCTACAAAAGAAGCATATTGGTACAGAGGTCTATAATAAGTGTGTTACCAGGACACAAAGCCTGTCACAATACTGTGGCAAAGAACTGTACTTTGGCACAAGTACAATGTAACCGAGTGGCTGCATTATTCACACCACTCTTCACTTTCTATTTAAATCAATGTACATATTTTCATGTTTGCTTTGGTATAAAACACAGACATTTCAGAATTGTAAAACTCAGTTTAGACAATAAGGAAAAATACACTGCATTATAAAATGCATGCTTCATTTGTCCACTACTTTGTGTTATGCCACACAGCACGCAGCAGTTACATCGTACCACTCGATACTCCCAATCCATACTTAAATCACACACCACATCTCAAGAGCTCAAATTTTTCTTTTCAGACACTGAACTGCTTTGAGCAATTCTGCACTGCATATAATTTGGTTTCCAGAGCTAAAAAAGGCAAGTATTCGAAGACACAGAATATTTTAGAAAGAAAAGATACCCAGACAATTTTCTTGAATGGCTTGGTGGCATAGTATTTCAAATCTTTCTACGTTTTTTTTGAGGTTTTTTTTTCTTTCCATTTGCACTTTCAATTTGCTACTGGTACTTGCTGTAGCCAGGTTGAACAGAACTTGAAGTCAAGAAAAAAACACAAAGTGATTTGGAAATTCAGAATTCCAAGCAATTCATGCTTTAACATATTACCATTTGATGCATCAACTGCAATCTCAAGAAACACTCCAGACACTTTAGGGGAAAAAACAAAACAAAACAAAAAACACCCAACAACGCCAAAAAACCAAACCAACAAAACCAAGCAGTCTAAATCTCCGGTGAAAAAGATGGACATTCTCTGCCAAGAACTCATAAATCCTGAAACATTCTAAGTGGCTCTTGAACTTAAATTAGAAGCATAGGCCAATGGAGTAAGATACAATGATGTCAAAGGGCTACCGTCTCTGTTTTCAGCTGAAATTTTTATATTCTCCTGGTTGGGTGGATAACGCGCGTCCTTGCCACTAGCTCAGACAGCTGCAGAAAGGCAGTTTTTAACTCCAAATAAGAACTCTAGACTGGTTAGAGATTCTGATAACAATTCCTTCACTGCTAATTATCTGCAGTGCGCTGACAACCCATACAGCTCAACTACTCAGAAGCAGTTGGAACCGTCTGCAAAGGTTTTTGAAGATCACAGTTCATATTTACTCAACTGTTATTCATCTCCATAAAGAAATCTCTCAAATTTTGGAAAAAGTTTTCCTACAAGAAACAGACCTAATTTTTTAAGCTCTTCACTTTCAAGGAAAAGCTCCTCTCCTCCACAAGACAAATTGTCCCATGCTTCAACTTCACATTCACTGGCAGGCAGACACATACACACAAGCCCCCCGCCTTTGGTCTCTTCAAACATTTGTATGTTCACTTTATGTTTGCTTTCAATTATTTTAGATTCTATGATTTGACAACTTTTTTTTTTTTTCTTATTTGTCATGGATTTTGCCCTCCACAGGGAATTTTGAGTCCTACCTGTGAGGAAAAACTGGTAATTGAAATTTAAATAACTTGATTAAAAAATAATTTAATTATTTCAATTTAAATAGATGAGAAAATGCAAGCTTGTGAAGACTATACAATTAATGATTACACAATAAAAAACATTTATATAGCTTTCAAACACTACATATATGCATTATATTAATATGTATTTAAAGTAATATATGGAAGTGAAATAGTATAACCAATTCAGTGCAACCACCACACTGAGCAGTCGAAAGAATTACACTGTTCCTCTTTTTTCTTAACTTTGTATTACTACATCATCTACTGCCATTAATATTTTTCAATTTATCTTGGTAAAGTTTAGATAACTTCGGATAAATAATTTTTATGATTTGCCCTGAATAATTTCCCATTTGTGGAAAACTCTTCTTGTAGCAGCAGGGGTTTTTTTGTTTTAAGTAGAGAATGCAGTATGCACTACTTTGTCTAAAACAAAAAACATCAAGGATTCCAGAGTAAGTGTACTAGCAGAAGTTACACCTGCTTTAAGCACCACCACCACCTGTCTGACTAGACTTTAAACTGAATCTAGGTTTATCTACTCTCAATTAAATAAAGTCAATTTACTCACATTGAAGTTTCCCAAAATGGACTTAAGTTTTATTAAACATAAATGGTATACTTTAAGATCGTTTCTTCATATTAATCAAATCCCTGAATCAAACTCCACCTTCAAGTTTGAGCCAGTACAAAGAGAGAAAATGTCCGCTTCTGTGCCATTCAAATTCCATAGCTTTATTTGGAAGGATAAATTGATCTGCCAACAGCCTCTTGCTGCCACAGTTGGACTATTTACAGGATCCAGATCATCTTGAGTGTCTCAGCATTATACTTCTATCTAGCATAAACTTCTTTTAAACTGCATTCCTTCACTAGTAGTCTCCAAAAGTGATGAAGCAGTCTGCAATGGTTGCCTGTCCCTATTTTGAATTCTCTAGTTGAAGAGCTGCCTGTAATTAAGATTAAAGAGTAAACAATTTTATTCACATGGCACATTTTGATAATTATAGTCTACACTTACCAAAATCTATTAAAATAATTTCTATTACAAATATTTAAGCAACACACTAATGATATCTGAAATAAAATGAAGGTACTGAACATAAGTAACAGGCTGAGCACCCAAACCCGGAATTTACTGAAGCACTTAAAAAACCTAAACCCTTGTTTTTTGTTTTTCTTCTTAATTTCCATCTATTCAAGCTGCTTGGTTCAAATACCGACCCTTTCAAAATTTACAAATTAAGTGGATTTTAAAAGGACCAAAAAGCTTCCCTCCGTTCCAGACTTAAAGAAGAAAATGAAAATTCACATCTATTCTTGAACTCTTTTTCCATGGGAGGATATGGAACTATCTTTAACATACCTTCTGGTTGATGTAGACAGTTTTAAAGCAGAGGATCTGAATGAACTATTTACATCAGTGGACAGAATAAAGAAAGGTTGTACCATGACTAAATGACTTTCATGCTCTTTGTGCTTTGGTTGTATTCCAATTACCATATGCATAGAGCCTAACAAAAATCACAAAAATCCAGTTTTGCCTTGTCTCCCTTATGTTACATATCTCTTCACTCCAGACATACAGTACTAGTAAACACAGCCTTTCAGCCCAACATATTTCAAGTAATGGACTGGTGGATGGAAGTCCTACATGACAAATATTCTGCCAGAATGACTCTCTTGTTTAAACAGGGAGAGACTGGTAGCTGCACTGGTATGACCTAACCACTGGTTCGAGCATTGCTTGGTTAGGAAGCTCACAACTGGTCTCATCTCTCTTCTCTGAAAATCTCCCCTTCCTCCTAATTTCTCACCACCTGGGCACCACGACTCCAGCTGAAGAGCTGCTGTTCACAGTTGCAGTGGAGAGGATACACTTGATCGAGTACAGGGGAAAGCAAAGACAGACCGAGGAGTTTCAGATACTTCTGTAACAGGAAGGGGGGGGCAAATAATAGCACACCCACAGGCGCACTCCACAAAACTGACCCCAAAAAGTGAAGAGACTTTCAGCTTTCCCCCAAAAAGAGGTTAAATTCTGGCTTCAACTTGTACAAGTCAGGTCAAACTACACTACTCTTACATAAAAGTCAATCTTTAGCAAAACACAACTGGGTTGATTTTGCTTCCCAGTCACTACAGACACTGTCAACATAAAGACCAGTTGGCAGTTTTATCATGTCCTGGAAGCATGAGTACTCCTTAGAGATGATGTTCTCTCCTATGTTTTCCTTCCTCCTGGAAATTTTGTCTTTTGACTACCCTCCTAAACTCACTAAGACTGTCCTATTTTTGTTTGGTTTTAAGAAACATACAAGAATCAGACATTTGCTGTCCCACATTACTACTTCGCACCAGGCAAGTTTCAAATGAGAAGTACAGCAACACACAAGTTCTTGTTAGATATCACTGAGAAAATGGAAAACAGTTGATGAAAATGCATAAAAGAATGGGGGGGGGGGGGGTAGCGGGTTTTTTTTTCTTTTTTTTTTCAAAGCAGAATGCATAAACTGGGTACAGCTACATGTTTGTCACAGCAATATCCAAACTGGTTCCTTAATTAGAAGTCTGCCTCTTGGGATAACATTTGCTCAGCTTACACCAAAGAAGAAAAAGCAGTAAAATGAATCAGTTTAACATAAAATAAGAATATATTATGAAAAGCAGTACCAAAATAGGAAAATTAAAATCTTTTTTCTTGGGATGGGCCAAAATTAAAGGCTTCGACTTACACAAACATTTTTTCCCCTCCTTTTAAAAATGACAACATGATAATCAACACATTTCTAATATTCACAAGTCAAGCAATCTCTTCCAGAAAAATCCTCTGAAAGAATAAGATGCATTTGTAACTACTTCTAAGTGCAGCTCCAGTTTGAATAATGCTCTGCAATATTCGTACCTAATTTACTTATTTTGCCTGGAAAAAGGAAAAACCCAAAACCCACAAACCAGATTAAACTTGAAATCTAAACCGACTTTGAAAATGAGACATTCCAAGCACCATAAAAGCTCTGGAAGTTGAAATACAAATGAAACAATAGCAGTTTACTAGAGTTGATCCTGAGAGCACCTTCCTGAGAGCACTCATATTGCAGAAATTCTCAACATGTGCTCCTAAGTTTGACTACTGCCTTGTACTGTACAAAACTAGGTATTTGTTCTTTAAGAACTGTTTCAAAACTTTAGAACTTTTGGATGTTTTTTGTTTTGGGTTTTTGTTTTTTTTTTTTTTTCCAGTTTGTACATGCGTCAGTAGTACACTTCCAAATCTGCCTAGGGTTATCTACTGACTTTACATCAAGAAGTTTAACTTCTCAACTTCATGGCCATCAGTACACTCTCGGTAGGAGCCAGGAATACAAATCCCCTATATTCTAAGCCATCATTTTAACGTTTGGATAACTATTGCAAGACAAGTAGCAGGTAGGACCCACATTGTTATTCTGAGAAATACTCATCAGCACAACCCTTTCATGCCTAGAACCCAGGCAAGAAAAAAAAAAAAAAAAGGTAGCACTAATAACGATTTTCATAACATTCTGACAATTTCTTTGTTGGGAAACACTCCGGATAAGCTGTAACTAAATTCGGAAGTTAGCAAGCCCTGAGACCTGGCCCCAATCTACTAAAATCCACATTTATTCACCTTACAGCAGTTCTATGCAATACAATGGTCAGCTATGGAATTTTCCTGCAAACCTACAAAAAAGTTTGCACAATAAACTCATCTGCAGTACATAAAATTATTCTACCTTTTACAACATACACACATTGATTATGGTATTTGCTGCACAGAGCTTCTTAGAAAGATGACTGAAGAGACAAATGCTCTCTTCAGATAAACTGCAAATTTGCATGTCAATACCACAGAATCAGCCACAGATTGACTCGTTTGGCATTCTACACAATTTCTTTGCTAGGACTGGTCTTCTACATTTCTCATGACTGGCATGATGATAGTTCCTCTAGTGTACAAATCAAAGTTCAGATTACTAAATAGTAAAATAAGAGCATGCCAGTTTTAATTCAGTGAACAGGGCACCCCAGGTAAGATGTTTGGGGAGGCTGGTAAATCTTCTCACAGGACAGACAAAAGAGGCTGCATTATCTTACTGTCTTACCTCAATGTCTCCACTTAATTCTTCAAGAGCATGAAAACATGTTAAGATATAAAATTACTACAGTAATTTCCAGTTCAATTCTTTCACTCTGAAGATAAAAGCACACTGGTGAAGTAACTGGTTAACAGAAATGATGGTCAATCACTGTAAACGCTCAGACTAGCAAAAATAAAATTTTTAGATGGATTTAAGACAACTTTTTTGGCTCGTAACTCCACTGTTGTGCATTTGCTTGTTAGACAGACTGATAACTTGCCGTCAAAATCTGGATGTACAGCTCTTCCAAAAGCTAGTTCTCAGTTTTGACACAGAAAATTCAAGAAACAAAAATGATGGACTTCTAGGCATCTTGATTAAGTCTTTCTTTTAAAATTCTGCAACATATGAGAAGTACCTGATATCTATAATGCAATTGTAACAGCGAAAAATTTTTAGTAATACACAATACACAGGATACCTATCCTAAAAGTACATCTACCTTCTCGGGACACAACGGGATAAGAGAGAAGGGACAGACACACAAAATCCGTCTACCAAGCCTGCCCAGCAGAAGAAGAGGCAATGATAAGTATCATCTGCACAATAATAAAATAATAATAAGCATAATAAAGCAATAAGCTTTTACTGTATCATTATTAAGCACTATATAAAAGGCATTTTAGCACTCCTAAGATTTTGCTTCTTTGAATACCTGAATTAATAAAAAAAGTACTCCTACTAGAGACATTGCACTGTGATCTTTTAATTCATTGTTCAATGTAAGTTTGAAACAAACCATAAAAGTCTGTCACCCATTTAACTCGGATGTGATTTATGTGTAAAATCTTGGTTGGTAGGAGAGTTTGATTGCGATTGCAATTTTTCAATACCCTGCTCTCCAAAAATACGCTCTTCAGCCCCTAAGACACATCCTGATAATGGTAGTAATTGAGGTTGCACGTGATTGAGGGAAGATAAGCAAAGAATACCGTTCATCACCTCTTCTAGTAGAAAAAAACCTAAGGAGCACTCAGGGCCAGTTTAAAACAACAGAGGAGACACTCCTTCAAGCCCTCCAGTTAACCACAGGAGCTCTGTCACTGTGTATTACAATCTGTCTGGTTTGAGGACAAATAAATGAAAGAAAAAGCCCCGTATCTAAACATAGCTAAAGACCAATTCTGGCTCACAATCCACCTGAGTCAAAGAGCACTGGAGCCCATGAAGGAATTTTGAAGACTTACCACTGTACGCTTGCCCTGTTAACACTCTTGTCTGCACTGGCCACTGCCACATAAAGAGATACTGAAGTTATGTGAATCCTTTCCTTGTCTATTAATGCTGTTTTAATGTCAAGTATCTCTTCCTGGATTTATGATAAAACTAAGATTTCAATTAGTGCCACCACTGCGTAGCAGTGCTTGCAACGTAGATACTTGTTCAGCAGAAAGAAGACACAGACTGATAGAATGAAGAGTTTGTACTTTCTTGCCAAAAGGGCAACAGCGTGTCTGGGAGAGAGGGAAAGAGGGAGGGAGACCTTTAGGCAAATACTGAACGAATGAGAACTGTCAGTAAATTGCCAAAATAAGAACTCAGATGTTTTTAACTATCAAACAGTGTATTAAAAAAGAAAAGCACTTAAGGATGAAAATGCTTATACTTAAACTTATCTTAAAAAATTTAACTGAAGTTACCCTGACCGAGCAAGAAATAAACACATAAATTATCAAAATGGTTTCTGATACACCTAAATACCACATAAAGCCTGTCTATGCTTGCACAACAATGCACACAGAGGTATCTTGTTATTTGCCAAAACACTTAGGCACATTTCAAAAAGTGAATACACCCATACTCTGTAGAACTCATTTTAAACCTGGATGCTCACATAAAAAAATATGTTCACGACCTAACCAATTAAAATCATAAAAATACTCTTTCCTTGACAAAAGCACCCCCCCAAAAAGTAATACAAGTTACCACGACTAAGCAGAAAACTAAAAGTCAAGAGAGTACTTCGAGGTTTTTATTCTTCTGTGAAGCCAGACCTCACTCTTTGAAGTAATAAATATTAACAAATTTCAATCTGATTGCAGGATATCCCTGCAACAGGTAAGTTAACACCTTAAAAATTATCTTTAAATTAAATTATTTTTTGAATGTATGTACTTATTTTGATTGATTTAGCTTCCTAAGTATATAGATACAGATTTTTTTAAATTATGCTTATTAGACATTAAGAGTTTTGGACTATTTGGTTTTTGGACTATTATGAAGCCACATAAGGAGTTGATACCACTAACTCACTAAAACAAATGACACATTTAGTCGTCAGTACTTCCCCCTTTAAAAAAAATCCTCAGCTAACCACTCAAAACTACATTCCTTTCAATTAAGATGCAGCGCATTTACACCAACAACCTGTTCCTTCCCCCCCTTCCAAATTGGCCAAATACTTGGACAACTGTAGTATCTGTTATCCTGCGGCCCAATTCAGAAACACTCCTAGGTTATCTCTAAGTTTAACTATTCTCCCGGTTCAGAGACTTTAAAAAAAGAAATAATCCTAAGCTTGAACTCCATGCTAGAATGAATTCAAATAAATCCGAAGTGTTTAAATTTAGATAAAAGAATTTTTGAAGCTTGAAACCCACATGGTTAATGAACTAATTAAGGACAAATAGATGTGCAGGCCTTAAAAATTTGAGCCCCAATTTGCCACTAGAGGTTAAAAAAAATCACAATGATGTTTAACGAGTTTTAACCCCAACATGAGTTTTAAAGGTTGCCGTATCTTAAGATAAATGCAGTATTTAAAAGCGAGACTTCTGACTCAACCTCCACCTTTTAATCTTTGTGTTTAACTAAAACTAGGTTTACACCCTTGCAATGAGGCCCTGTGCACTTTTCCCCAAACTATAACAATGCAATCTCCATTTTGAACAATGCACCTCATTTCCCTCCTTGGAAAGCTAGTTTTGTCTTAAAGCTAGTAAATGCTGGATCCAGTTATACCTCTGATTTCAAGAACCTGAAAATTTTCAGTGTTTCTGGTTTTGTTGGGTTTTTTTTTTTTTCAGGCCACTTCAAGTTGCATGTGCTTCCCTTCCTTTTAACATCAAGTTATATTTGCAAGCACAAGCCATCCTTTCCTGTATATATTTGAAAGAACCTCTTTGCAAGGCATGCATCTCGTTTCCCTTGTTTTTAAATATTAAGTGGATGCCCCATGCACTTTTGACATTGTTTGCAACACGTTCTGGTCTATCATGCATTTCTGCAGTCACTAGAATCTCCATGCATATTTTGCAAAGCATCCCCTTGTTTCAGCAAGTACTGCCCTCCCTCCCTCCCTCTTCTCGGTGCATGTGTTTGTAAGCATCTCCTAATGTTCCCCGCATCCGTGGGGTTGCCAGCCGTTAATCTGCATACCCCTCTCTCCCTGTGAGTGCTTGCAGGCATCCCTTCCGTACACGCACGGGAGAAAGAATGCGTGCGGACTGTATTTGCAAACCTAGAGGGAGCATGTGGGGTGCCCTCGACTTGTTTTAGTTCATCCCACTGACTCTCTACCTGGGGTGCTGCTGTAGGTGCTGTGGCTCCTGAAGCTGCTCTCAGTGCAATAACTGGCATCGTCTTCATCCTCCATCTCTTCAGGGTAGTCAGAGTCGTCGTCGTCCTCCTCCTCCATTATCTCCTCCTCCTCTTCCTCGTCGGAGTCCTGGTTATCCTCGGGGTCTCCCTCCTCTTCCTCCTCGGACACCATGCTCTCCTCCTCCTCTTCACTCTCATGATCATCGTACACCACTTTGCTGATGCTCCTCCTGGACGAGGCAGCCCTGCCTTGGCTGTTGCAGCTGCCTCCTCCGCCTCCTCCCCCTGCTCCTCCAGCCCCAGCCCTGCCCCTACCCTTACCGCTGCTGCCTCCCCCACCAGGGGTGCTGCTGCTGCCGCTGCCTCCCTTCCTCTTGCTGCCCCCCCTGGGGGAGGCGGTGGCGGGGGAAGAGGCCTGGGCAGCCCCGGTTCCCTTCTGCTTGGGCCCCGCCGTCTCCGCCTGGGCCGAGGTCGCCCACCTGCCGCGGCTGCTGCCCCGCTGTCGGGACCTCAGCCCCCCGATGGGGCCCGCCGGGGCGGGCGGAGCCGGGGAGCTCGCCTGAGCGGTGGCCGCCGCCGGCTGCTGCTGCTTGGGCGGCCTGCCTCGCCGGCCCCGCATCTCTGGGCGCTGGCCGAGGGGGGGAAGGGAGGGGGAAGGAAGGCTCGGGAGGGCGCTCGGAGTCCGGACAGGCGGCTACGGGGAAGCTCCCCCCCCTGCGAGGGATCCGGGCCGGGGAGGGGGGCCGCCGAGCTGTGAGGGCCGAGGGCTCAATCCGAATTGCCGGCGTCCCGCTCCGGATCGCCACCGGCCGCCATCTTGTTTCTTCGTCTCTGCCTCGGCTCGCTCCGCTCTGACTGGGGGAAGCGGCGGCGGCAGCAGGCCCCGAGCGCCTCACGTGACCGGCCGCGCCTCCCAGCCGCCGCCAGGGGGCGCCGCCGCCGCCGGCCGCTACAGCCATGTTGGAGCCGGCGCGCTGGGGCGGCCCCGCGGCCCCCCGGCTGCCTCCGCCGCGCCCCCTGCCCCTGCCCGCCCCGCCGCCGCGTCCCCCGGCGTGCCCCCCTCGCCCCAGCTCACCGCCACCTGCCACGAGGCGCTGCCTCGCCACCGCCGGCCACCACGAGGGTCCCCTCAGCCCTGGGCGCTCCCGGGGCGCCCCGCCGCGCTGCCCCGCCGCCGCCGCCGCACCCCCGCGGCCTCCCCCTCTCCCCACACCTGAGCGGCGCCGCCCGTCAGCGGTCCTCTCTCCCCGAGCTCGACCCGCGCCCTAAGGGGAGCCCCCCCGGGCTGCCACCCCTCGGCTCCAAGCCCCACGGCTCCGGGCGGCCGCGCACCGCTGCGGGGGCAGCCGCGAGCGCAGGGAGGCGCCGGGCCCCGCCGTCCCCTCCGCCGCGGGCAGGGGCTCCCCACGGGGCTCTTCCCGCCGCCGCGGCGCCCGCCAAAACCTGCGGCACCGCTCGCCCCTCAGCCTGCTCTCCTTCACCGCGCTGAGGCGGCGGCCGCCCGCCCCCGGCGCCCCGCAGCCCCCGTGCCCGCTGCCATCTTCAGCTCTTGCCCCGCTTCCACTCTTCACCCATGATATAGAAATTAAAACCTTCTTACAGCTCAGCCTTACCCAGCGCGAGGAGGGCACAAAGCAAAGTAAGACTGAGGAGATCACACAGGGCCCCACCATTTGCATTTTCGTCCATCTACTTTCTCTGAACTGCTGTGTCTGCACTTCACTCAGCACCAGGAAAATGAGATAGGCTTCATCTCTTTCGTACTCCCTCTGGTTTTCCCATTTGCCAGAGCCCCCAAAGGGCTAAAAATCTACATAAACCAATTGCACTGCTGGGTTTCTAATGCCACCACTTGAATTCAGGGTATGGGTTTCCTGAGCAAAAGCTGTACAAATTGAAAGCCAGCCTGAGGCATGAAAACATCTTGCATTTCTTCCAGCCAGCCTTTTCATGGGTAAATTGACACACATTGGGGATCCCAGAGAGTCTGAAGTCTTACCTTTAACAAATAAATGTGTTCACATTGTCATTTTCTCTCAGTCCCTTGGTTCTGTGTGATGTAAAACCCAATCCTGGTCATACCATAAGCATGCCAGCTCTATGTCCAATGTATAATTTAATTTGCATTCTCCCATAGTAATTTTTGAAGTGTCTTTTGTTCATTAACTTGTTGCTCAGGCAGACACCTCATTAAACCCACAAACCTGCTGCAGTGTCAAGCACGCAACAATGTCACAATGGCACCATGCAGCAGGGTTTAGCCCAATTTGCACTCTTACATCCAGCTTTTCATCTGCATCTCTTTTATATTCAGTTGCACTCTTTTATATTCAGTGTTGCAGCTGCACAGGCTCAGAGCCCTGTTCTAGACACAGCACGATACACACATAGCAACAGCAGTAGCCAACATTCCCTAAGCCCATTAACACCTTTATACTCGAGTAGGAACCTTTCAAAGTTACCTTTAGACTGCTTATGGCAGACTGATTTTTGCAACCTCTTAGAAGGTTGCATAGGATTGTGGTAACTCTTTAAATACACGAATGCACAGATACATGTTGGACAGAGATTATTTCACTATCTCCTTTTGTGATTTGAGAATCAAGCAACGGTTTCTAGTGTATCTACTGCACTAATACTCACAAAGCCTGTGGCATTGTGAGAGCATAGCATCTCTAAAATACTGTGGATTTTGTGTACCTGTAGTAGACCAAAGATGCTAAGTATCACTTGCTTTTGAATACTGTGAACCAGACTACCATGTCTCTTAATCTCATCTCTTATAGAGTTGTTGATATGAAAGTGCTTGCTGAATAGGACAAAGAATTTCAATTTTACAGGTGGAGAAATGGATGCATAGAGAGGTATGTTAACTTTCAGAGTCAGGACTACAAATTAGTCCTTTCCAACACACAGCTTAGCTCAGTACAGAGAAATCAACCACAACCCCTTAACCTACTTACCTACCTACCCTCGTCCACTTGCAAGAACAAAACATTTGTCCATTAGGAACTTGGAAGTTTCTATTCTGAATCTGCTAGTATAGTTAAATGAACATATTTATAAGTGAATTGAATACAGCAGGAAGAGGAATTTTTGGTAGGAGGCCCTACACTGCCTCCATATTCAAGACAGATGGAGAGAAAGACTCCTTTCAAAAGGCACTTTGGAGAAGATGAATAGCCTAGTTGTTCCAAGCTGTTGTCTGGATGGGTTCCTTGCTCCAAGGGTAAGGGAAAGAACTTAAGAACCTACAGCTGGATGGCATTCATAACAAGTGAGCATATGCTCTTGCTTAAATGATTGAGCTGCTTTTGCCCAGTCCTTCCCTCCAAACTATTTCATAACATTTATTAGGCACTGAATTTAAAGTATTCAGCTCTAGAATCAGTTACATGTACATTTATAAGACACCAAGGTGTTGCTGAGCAATGTTAGACTAGAGCTTAGCTGTAGACTAAACAAAGTCACACTTCACGTGACTTTTGTTGCTGGTGTAATTCAGTATAATACCAATTACCATTTTATTTAGTATGATGAAAACCAAAGTATATCAATATAGTCATATGCTGAATTATATTAATATTCAATCACATTATTAGTAAAAATAAGAACATCTTATTTGCTATTCTGAACATGTATTGATGTTAATTCTATCAATAATCTCTGACGATTTGTCCCCAACCGTTTTATACTAGACTTCAAGAAATCCAGTATTATGCTTATCTGTCCCATTTTCCCCTATCCCAGATGAGCTTTCATTTACATGAATGTTCAGACCCACAAGTAGCTTGTAACAAGTCCGTTGTAAGCAAACACCTAATCAAAGTACAATTCAATAGATGCTTATACCTGTAGTATCTTCAACAAGTGTTGCTTTCGTAAAACTTTAGTTCATCGCTATTTTTAATAGAGACAGTCAAAACAAATCTAAAGCTCTGATACACTTTGAAATGCCAGAATTCTAGCAGTATAGATGAGGTTAACTTCAGGTGTTCACTCTTTGTCAACTTCCAAAGAGCCTTAAGACTTTTAACTGTGTGCAGCTACACAGCCAAAGTCCAGTAAGTTATGCACCTAGCACTTAAACTGTAATAATCTCATGTTCTAGCTCTAGGCAGAGAAAGGAAGAAAATGCTGCTGTTCATTCTGAGGCAAGTTTAACCTGAAAAAGGTTAAGGAGCCATTTATTCAAACAATGATTTCCAACATTCCGCTCCAAATCAAACTGGGTGGCTCCTCTGTGCCCAGTGACACATGCTTAAGTCAGCAGTATCAGAGAAAAATCACTATCCAGAAAGAGAAGTTATTTTCAGCTAGGTTAGTTCTTTGCTCCATAATCTAACAGGCAAGACACCATTCCTGCTCTGAGCTGTGCTGGTGTAGTCGTTGCATAGTCGGCTTAAAGACATGTCAAAACTCACTCCAAAGTCCATAGCATTAAACCTTACCTGAATGTTTTTATGCTCCTCTCCCCTTCCCTCAAAGCTTCAAATGTACATAGGCAAGATTTCAACAGATGAGTATTTAAAAAGCAGAAACTGCCTTGGATGTAATCTTTCAACATCAGAAAGCTTCAGAAATTTCTAAAGCAGAAGTCCCGAAGTACAGCTACTTAAGCTGAAATCCACTAACTCCATTCTGCAAGTCTGTGCAGGAACGCATGCTCTAGAGGAGCAGCCTCTCTGCTTGAGAACACAGTCATCTTCAGCTGATGGCAACCTCTGAGATAGACTGTAAAAATTGTAATTTAATAATGCAGTTATTACTAAATAACTGTACTTTGCTGCTTCATTTGAAGGAGGAGTCTATCTAGTTCCTGCTCCCTGTAACTCTTCTCCTTAGCTGTAGGCAGCCTCTGGATGCAGGTGTTTTAACAGATATATAAGATACATCAAACCAGCTTTGGATTATTGTAACTCAAGACTTTAAAGGCTGACACTACCACAAAACCCCTTCCCTTCTATTTTTTTTAAAAAGTGGCATAAGAGGACCTGGTTGGACTGGAAAGAAAAGCATGAAAGGGTAGGGTACACAAGTTGTGATACCATGACACAGAGGAAACAGAGAAAGCACTGTGATACCTACACTTAAGCTCCCTTCCCCATTTAAATCTGTAAATGTCAAAGATCTCTTTGAACAAAGTAAAAACAACTTAAAAATAGAAAAATAAAAGCAGCAAACTCAAACGAGTTCATCTATAGTTTACAACCTGAGTGGAAATAAGAGAACTTTGAATAATCTTATCAGAGACTTCAACTATTAAGTAGAATAAAAATGTCCACTCATTTGATGAAACACCCGTTGAAGCCCTGCAAATAGCCTACTAATTCTTTGCCAAGAATCATGTGGTATTTTAGGGTGTTCTTATGATTACATATCAAAATTACACATGAAAATATAAGCAAGTATCCAGCTTCTCATCCAGTCAAAAAGAGAGCTTTTAATACACAAGTTTCAAACTTACAACTCCTGTGTAGCTACAGAGTAACCGTGCTCCTTCTGTAGAAAACAACTTTTCACATCCCCAATATGGAGTGCTAAAACATCCTCATCATAAAAGGAATCAATAAAAAATAAATTTGTTAATAATTCATTTCAAATTCAAATAAGTTCCAGCACTTCAATAGAATATGTCTGTGAGTCTTTCTGGTGGTTAAGTCTTTGTAATTCTCGCAAACTTCCTTCAATCTTGTTGAGTTCAGAATAGAACCGTACCTAAAAAGAAAACACAGATACTTACATAAGTATGAAAAGAATTAAAATTTATTTTACATCAATATACTGTGGTTCTGCACAGTTTCTGATACTTAAACCAAACAAACATAACAGCTTTTGAAATCAAAATGAGAAAAGAGAGGCAACTGCCATTTCATGTTCAGGAAGGAGCATGCGGAGAACAGACATTATTTGATTCACCATATAATTTGCTGTTGCCTGCCCCTGCCCCCACTTCTTAACACCATATTCTAAATCCATACTAAATGAAATAATTATTTCAGAAGACGCAACTTACTTGGGCTCTTACAAACTTATGCAGGTTTGAAAGCAACTCTTTTGCTTCTGGTAGCATCACCATAACTGTGAAGTGAGCATCGAGTAATAGGCACATCCAATCCATGATCTGAGGACAAACAAGAAAAAAACACTTACACTTCATGACATACAATCGATGCAGATTTTGCTTTAAAAGCTGAACTCTGAAACATGAACTTCTAATGCAAAATGCATGGTTTCATATTTTAAGGCAACATATTTATTTTCTGATGGTAAAAAGCACTATGTTACACCTGACCATACAGGTTATATTAATAGACAATACTCTGCAGAATGAATGTAGATCTCATTTGATTTTAGATATTCACAACTACTCACTCAATTACACACCACAGGAACCAAAGGAAGGACAACTCTCAAACTCTTACAACTAGTTTCTCACCTGATTTATATTTGGAGAGCGTACTCCGGGAAGAGTGGTATTAATTTTTTCACTACATTTCACATACAGGTAGTATAAATACCTGAGGAAGAGCTAAAAGTAGAAGAGTCAGAACATTTTTAAAGCACAAGCATTTAACAGACTGAGGAGTTTTATCCTGCACACAGTAATAATACTCACACTATTTTATTTGTTTTTTAAAGCAACATAGATGATGGTATACTATGCATTAAAAATAGGTTTTATGGTTCTCTTACACCATCCACAGCTAGACATTTGAAAATTCTCAGCAATATTCAATGTAAAGTTACATTCAGGGTAATCTTTGTTCCAGTCACCGTGTCAGTGAAATTTAATTCAGACACAGACTTTTCTAGGAACTTTGCTAAAAAGTGTACTAGCATTAACGATTTTAGTCCCAGTTTCACTTTCATCAGCCAACAATAGATTGCTAACTGTCGGAATCAGGTCAACATCATTTTGTGCTAAACACAAGTCAAAGATTTCTTGCTCCAAAAAAAGAATTCAAGGAGATGGGTGCTAAAATGAGCTTTGTTCTCATGTGTGGGCTTTCTGATTAACTGGAAAACCACATATGTTCTCAGGTACTGTGGTACATGCAGTTCTTGAAGTTATGTTTCAGGTTCTGAGGGTCAGGGGAGTGTTTGTTTTTGTTTTTTGAACTAAGAGGATCTGAGATTGAATACTTGAGCTTGCTTTGCATTGCATCTGGCATTTTACATAGTGTACAATTTGTTTCTCATACTTTCTAAACTTCTATTTCTGATGGAACTGACTACATTAGCATGTCTTGCACCTTCCTCAAAAAGCATCCAAATCAAGAAGGTAACAAACCTTAACTTGCTAACAAAATACAAACATTTCCAAGCAGACCGTGCCATAAAGAGCATTTCTTTTTTACATTTTCTAAAATAACAAAGGACTACAAAAATTAGTAAAATATTAGTGTAGAAAAATAGTCACTAGCATTACATCTTACTAGGCATCTTAATTTCATTTTCATCTATTAGTTTGTGATTCAGACTGCAGTATGAATGACAAGTTTCTGATATACAATTGAAACACTCTTCCCTCTCCCTCCTCTCAAAGTAATAGGGGTTTTAGAGCTTTTTGATTTTAACCTACTTACAACAGCTTGCTGAGCTGGAAGGTTTTTCAGATGAGGCAAAAGAAATGTTTCACTGTAAGCTGAAAGGAGAACAGCATTTCTGTGCAGTACTATTAAGGAAATAAAATTACAGGAAAAAATACCATATTCTACAAACCGAAGTGAATTCTAATTAAAATATTTCTCTAAGTTCTTTGAGAGAGGTCTATTTCAGCTTTTGAATCTCCTTATTTCTGTTGTGAAATACATACAGCAACTGAAACATCACAATACAGTTAGCTTGAACAGTTCTGTTTACTGCAAGTATGTAATAGGTTAATTTGTTTCAAGAGGCAAACATCAAAATAATTGATGCTATTTTCTATTGAATAAAGTTTTTTTACACTTTTGCAAAAAATAATAATAAAATATTTTAAAAATACATAAATGTTTAAATTTGTGTAGATGCTTTCTAAAAGTTGATTGTTTCTATTCTATTAGAATAGAATTCTATTAGAATATATATATTCTAAACAATTTTTCTACTGAATAGGAACTTCTTTTACCAGAACTTCTCAGAAATTTCCACAATAATGGAAAATATGTCTTTTAGTAATATTAAATACAAACATTCACATCACATATAACGCACAGACTTCCTTCATTAAAACATACAGAGGATACAATAATGCTGCCTTCTGTGGTCCAACTGGGCAGAGTTCACCATCAGTTGTCAGATGCCTCTTCTTTGTGATTTTAGTATCCCAGATATCTTGTTCCAGTTCTGCATTGAAACCATTTTCTACAATTTCAGTCTTAACATCTTTACTGTTGAATTCAGTATCAATGTAACAGATTACAGATTCTAGATTCACATCTATTCTTTGAAGATAGGCTTCACTAAGGCTGTAGGAGAAAACATCACATTTAATACTTTCAATTATTAGCTTCAACATCAACAGTAGTACATACTACGAACTCTTTGAAGCTTACTATAGAAGGAAAAATATGTACTAAAATACAGTCTTGCAGAATGAATAAAGGTGATGAAAGAACCGTTAATGTTTTGTAATTATTAACCTTGAACACTACATGTACTCCTTTTTTATTCCAACAATGTTAGTTAACTGTCATGGGCTGACTTACAGGTTATGCCCCCTTCAAAACTGTTATTCTACCTGTAGTGGGACTGCTTCAACTCCTAAGACAGTTACGATTTTCCTAATACTTATTAATAAAGTATTTGGCAGTTTTAAGGTGTGAAATTACAAGATCTGATGTTTTCTTAAAAAAAAATAATAATCCTTTTTGCTCTGGAAGCCTAGAGGAACAGTTACAACAGTCTTTTCTTTTGGTTACAGTGCCTACCTAAAACTTCATTCTTTTGGGGATATGGAAGCCATTTTTGTCATGAACTTAAAAGAATCAATCTTTTTTTGTGGGCTTCTTAACCCAGGTAAGGTCCAAATTAAGTCTGTTGCTCAGTAAATAGACAGGTTAACAACATATGGATGCGAATGCCACTCAAGCCAGCAGTGCTACTAAAGGCATGTTCATTTAATTACCATTTATATAGTTCTTAGAATTAACATATGCAACAGACATCTCGTAAACACTTTGTCAGTTTGCAAGACTGCAACATACACTGTACTCAAAATTAACAATTCAATGCACAGTATTAATTGCTCATCTACATAAATAAAGCCGTTCTTTGCAAAACAGCTTTTTATTAAGGGGCTTGGTTTAGTGAAGAAAAAAAAAAAAAAAAGAGAGAAGTAATGCCAGTTTACCTTAAAAATACTTTCAAGCAAGCATAAGTAATTTCTTCAGGAATATCTGGAAATCGTTGTAAGCAGTTTTGTAAGAGATAAACATCTTTTTTCTCCAAAGCAACAGCCATTAAATCTGGACACAAACTGTAAGAATATGGAAAGAATAAGCTGCATAGATCACACCCACTGCAAACAACATGGACAACTAATGCATCAGTACTGATCTTGTTTACACAAAAATCCATCTGGGAAGTGTCACCTTCCTCAGAAAATAAGCATAAGCACCTTTGATAGTAAATTCCGATAATTCAAGACTGCCTTATAAAAAGAACTAATTTTCTACTTTTTATTTTTAAAGACTATTCCCTACAATTAAAAAAAATGCAGAATTATCACCTGTAAGACAAGTCTCGGGTTTGGACTATCTGTAGCAGGAAATTTTGAGGATAGTACTTTGGATCTGTTTTACATCTGTTTATAAGGGCAGTTATTACACATCCGATGGCGGCTTGGAAATCTGGCATCTGTGCTTTTGACATCAATTGTCTCAACTCATCTTCCAATACGGTCGTGGAAGCATCCTGAAAATGACAAATACTGTGCAACTCAGAAGTACAAAGCATAAATCTGATTCTTACTAAGAATTCTTACTAATTGGACCAAGGAGAAAAACAGACTGATTTTTTTAATTTCAGCTAAAAAAATTTACAAAAATACCCTCACCCCTCTGTGCTTTGGTAATCTCTCTGAAGGATGAGCGCGCCAAATGAGGGTAATTACTCACTCAGAACTCACGTAAACAGTATCTTTCAATAACGGCTCATAGATTATCCGCCTGTTACTGCAGTAACATTACCAAGGTGTCTAGCCACGGTAAAACTATAGGAATGTTCACACAGGAAGGGATGCTACTTAAAGTACCACAACACTGGCAGCAAGTTTTAGAAAGGAACTAAAGAGCTTATTGCTATATTTGCAGTGGAATTCCTAGCATTCTGACTTTTCTAGATCCAAAAATGTCTTCAACAAAATTAAAGCCATACCTAAGAATCTAAAAAAAGCTTAAAAAAGCAGAGTTCAGTGAAATATCCTCCAACTTTACTTATTGTAAGAAAGATTGTCATTAAAAATGACCAAATTTGTGCAAGTTTTCAGAACTCAGCTGTTATTAGCCCTGTATTGTACCATTCCCAAACCCATTCCTATGAAAAAACTTTGATTTCGTCATGCCCAAACACTATTCTTGCATAGTAACAATAGTAGTAATAATACCCTCCAACTCACCTGTTCAAGGCAGCTTTGTCAACCTGATATGTGCAAGAGGACATGGAAAAAGATAATAGCTTAAGAGACAACTAAAATATTCTGAGAGCATCTAAAACACTACTTAAGGATATTTGGTTTACTTACTTTTAGATTTAGTAAGAGCTGCCCAACTGATAAGGTATCTGGCTGTACTTTAGCAACAGTATTCCTTTTTGATCTTAACTATTACAAAGAAAAACAAAAAGTTATTATTCAGCTCCAAAAAGATGGTACGTATTTAAGGATGTTAATCAAGATAACTAGGAACTTCATGTGTCAACTTGCTGCACAAATTACAATTAGTAACTGGGTAGTCCAACTCCAGAAGCAGTGTTAGAAACAATGAGTAACAAACACAAAGTGAAATTTCCTTCTGCTGCAATACCTAAGAAAGTAGAAGTAGCAGCATGGGAAAGAGACAAAACAAAACCCTCATGCTCCTAAGGCTAACTTACAGTCATTCTGGACTCTGATTTTAGGGCTACAGACTGCTGTGAGTGAACAGAAACCGCCAGCTCTTCATCTCCAAGGGTATTCCAGTTTACAAACGAAGAGACATCTGTGGACACAAGAAAGAAACTATATGAAGGTCACACTTAAAGTTCATTTACTAAAGTATGACTATTACACCAACTTCTTAGCAGAAGAATCATAAGAATAGGTATTTACTGAAGTATAATCCGATTCATTTTATACGAAGACAGTTTCCAGTTCTACCTCAGCAGCAGGTAATTTTATCACCCCTTTTGCATACTTTTTTTCCATTTAGCCTCTGGGAGGAAGAGAAGTTATTACACAATTTATTGTGAACATTACTTGCAACAACATTTTCCTAGTGCAACGCTAGATTAAAGACACTATGCCAGTATAATTTTAAACTAACTAAGGTTTGACATTGCCCTATCTAATCACAAACTCTTTGAAATAAAATAATTTATGGGAGACAGCACTTCATTATGTTTTCAGTACTCATAGCTGGCATTGTAATATTTTCAGTAATTCTGGTATTTGAATGACAACCCAGACTGAGTGAAGCCACAACAAATTCAGACATCTGTGCACTTCGGTGTTCTCTGAGCAACAGTACCTTTAACAGCTAGGAACAGAGTATGTGTTAGGTTACTTCAAGCTGTTCAGATTAAATTGATTTTATAGGACTGTATAAAAATAATTTTCGTACAATTTCAGAAGTTTTCCCTTTACGAGATCTTTTCACTGTAATTATAAAAATTCTTACCAGGGGTTTGACTGTCCTTGAGCTTTCCCACAGCAGCTGCCAAGGATGACGTTTCACACTTGTACATAATTACTGTTAGTACTTTCCCATGAGTAAAAAAAAATTTTTCCTCATAACACCACAACTAGAAAATATTAAAACATATTGTTAATAAGGAGATGAGCAGAGAAGCGTGTTCTTGCACAAGCTGATGTTTAACTCCTTAAGTAAAAAATTCAAATAAAAGTCAGCGATCAGATTATTTTAAATTATTTTTGGTAGGTTTACCACTTATTAGCAGACCTTCATTAACTGTTGATTTTAAATACAGAAATAAGAAGCATTCTGTTGAGAATTTTCCAGGAATGTCTTAAAGTACAGTGGCTGCTCCAAAACATTAAGCTCACCTGATAATTTTAAATTCCCTCTTGTACAATTTTAAGACAAAACCAGTCACCTATTCTATTTCACTAGTACATTTATTACTTCGGTGTCACTTTACTTATCATAATTGATACCTGAAAAACTTGAAATGCTATTTAGGGGCATGCAGGGATCATTTAGGCCATCAATTGCAAACTGTTTGAATAGAATAGATACTGAGTGGGTTTTCTGTTTAATTAGCTATCGCATTCTCCCCGAATAATCAATGCGATCAGAAATGAGAAGGTACTGAATTATCAAAGAAACTGCCATAAGCCACCATTCTCCCACCAAATATTCTAACAAAAATAGCTTACAAACTAGCCAATATTGTTTCTGAAACTGACATTCACTGCTCTTCCAGACAGAAGCAGAACTCCGCAGCCCAGCAGCCTCTTCACTGCTATTGTGCCAAATGCACAAAACTTAAGGACCACAAATTAAAGATTGAGCTTACTTGTCCGCTGGTGCCTAGGGGCAGCTCCTTTGAAGTCTGCAATGTCTGAAATTTTGTATTCCATATTGTTAGGCACTCTAGGGAAGATAAGATACAAAAGTTACAACCCCAAAAAGCAATGTCAGTGCTACATTTGCCTTTGCTACTTTCAGTTACAAACACTTAAGGAAACAGAAATAACTGTTTCAAAATATCTGTCAGTAATGTACTCAACATTAGGAATGAAGTAATTCTGGTTAGATCTTAAGAAAAATATTTCAATGTGATTTAGTTTTCTAGTGAAGAGCTTTAAACAAGTACTTGTAGCAAAAGGGACAGCAGCCAGTGCAGCTTCCAGTTAGGAAGAACATTTTGTTATACAATGCTATGTTCAGTGGCTTAAATTTGAATTCATCCCACGTTTCAGAAGTTTAGGCTTGGGACTGAAGCGCTTGTTTCACTTTAGACACTGATTTCTTACAGGACATTAGGGCTGCTTCCCCACGTAGGTCCTTTTACAAGTTTCCAAGTCCTTTTAACTCCCCTCCATCCATAAGTTCTCTCACTGCATATACTCAACTCTTTCACAAACCATATGGAGGCAAACACCGAAACACGACAGTGCATATGGTCCTGCAACCCACTACACAATTTACTGGTGAAAGTTATCTTTCAGCTACTGCTCTGAACGGCACAGCTTAACTACGTACTAGTTTCAAGAGCCAACTAACATTTTATTTGCACTATTTCCTGCTTAGCACTTTGCCTAAGGAAATTTTAGACCTTATGGCATCTTAATCTCATTTTTCAAGTTACCTTTGCATTCGTCACCAGATGCACCTAGACTTCCTAACACTGCAATGTGGTCTTTATCAAGAACAACGAAAGAAGTTCCTTTTAGAACACTTCCAGATACCAAAAGGTTCAGCAGTAGTGACTTGGACAAAATCTGTTCTTCCTCTTCAGAATTTTGCTGCAGAGGTATCAGAAACTTGTACACAGAGTAATTGGAATCTGCCAAAAAAACCAGGTGATTACTCTTTTATGATCTGTTGTTGTGGGAAAACTATCTGATATAATATGGCAAAAGGACATCCAAAGAGAACAAAGTCCAGTGAATGCTGAAAGAAGAAACAATGTAGGATATTTGAATGACACAGTATGATGCAAAGCAGCAAAACAATGCATAGCTAGCACGAGATCTGCAAGGTACAATCATAATATGTAGGAACAGTGAGCCTTTGCAGCCATTTAAATGTAGGAAGGTTTATTTACTACTTCTACCACTAGCTGTTGCAGAAAGATTAAAGAGCTCAAAATATTAAACAGTAATCCATAAATATCAACATTTTATCTCTTTCCATACAATTATTTGCTTTATTATTACAAGTCATTAGAAAATATAACTTACACAAACACAGAAGTGTGATGATTTTATTTTTTATATACGCTGTGAAACTCAGTGGCTTAGATAATTCCTGTTGTTCAAGCTTATATTTGTGTAGACTATTCATCTTAAGTTTCTTTACGTAGACAAAAAAATCCCCATCCTAAAACAAGAGAAAATAAATTTTTCCTTTAATTTACATGAAGAAGAGATAACAGAAATTCAGATATTAGTACTGCTTAACTTTGAATGTTATGCAAAATTAGGAATTTACATTTTCTATAGGACATACAATCCAATTCAGAAATGTTTGTGCACTCAAGCACGTAAAGAAAATTCTAATTTGATGCAAATGGATTAACACAAAGAAGCACAAGAATAAAGACATTTCTGTATAATTATTTTTTAATTTAATAAATTAAATATTTCAATTTAATATTAATTTTAAATAAATTTTTAAAATTATAATTATTTTTTAATAATTAATAAGTCACTGACAATAAGCAAGTATTCTACAACAACGAAGAGTCACACAATGTCTACTGTATTTAATCTTAATTGTTCTTTGAAGTTCCAAGAGCTAGACTACTCAGCCCTGAAATCAACACAACTTCAATATAACTCTTCTATCAGGATATTGATTAAATCAGGATAGTGATTTCACTAAAAGCTCTTAAAATCCAATGAAACAGGTTATGAATTTTAGAAAAAGCACTTAGATTTGGTGCTATGAAAGTTTTAAAAAAAGAGGTATTCAACTCACTTTCTCAGTAGCGAAAATTAAGATAGGTTGTTGACCTTCATTAAAAGCTTCACTCCACCTAAAACCAGAAAGCTGTATGAACATCTTCTAAATTCGAGGACTATACCTAAAATCATATCACTATGCCTTCAGCAGCCTCTTAAATTTAGGATACCTGTATAACTAGTTCTAAGACTTTAAAACCAATGTGTTGGAAAAAAACACCCAACCCCAAGACCTTGGTCTTCAGATTTGTCCCCTATCGCCTCAAAAAAGGGAACAAATTTCACCATCATCAATTCCTCTGAGCAAGAAGCAAACTTGATAAAATTGTATCACTTACTTGATGACTTCATCTGAGATAACGTTTTCAATTTCTTGTTGTGGGGCTTCCAAAAGGACATCTAAAGTTCGAACACCACCTCCTTTGAATAGCACCAGTGGTCCTCCATTGGGTAGCGAATGTATTCTGTATACATCAGCTGAAAGCTATATATATATATAAAAAAATATTCTATGTTGTTCAGCACATAACCTTGAAAGCCAAGTTTTTACCCACAATTTTTTTTTAAGTTCTTTAAATAAATGACTAACAGAATGATGACCCTGTAAGATTCCTAATCTAGAATCTAGCAGATCTAGGAGTTCCCGATTTGCTGAAATGCTATAAATAATGCAAATCTCTACCCAACAAAAAGTGTCCCAATGAACATCACATTTCTGAAACACATCAGAAAAAACAAGACTGAGGGCAAGGAGTTCAAACAACTGCTATACAGCAAAACACGAAGTGTTGTTTAACACATCCACCAGCAGAACAGACAAAAATAATCTGTATTTTAACATCATTCACCAGCTTTAAAGAAAGTCCTCTGAAACTGGGCTTGCGATACCAATCATTTTAAGAGAAATACTCTGATGATCGAGTCTCTCAGTCCGAGTGGATTCCTTGCAATACTCCAGAACATCATGAAACACAAGTTAAGACAACAGTCAGCTAAACGTGATATTACCAGTACTATGAAAATCAGTATCTCTTCTCTCCACCAGGTTTCAAAATGTTAACATAAAAGCAAACACATGTAAGAGACTTACTGTTGCTTTAAATACTTTGTCCAAGTTAATATCTTTGTCCTTCCATATTCTTAAAACCTTTAAAGAGAAACATTTTTTAAGCACAGTAAAACAGTAATATATAGACTTCTCAGCATGCAAAATACCAGCAATTGCATGTCACTGAAACACAGGAGGAAAATATACAGAAAGCATTTATTCACAGTAACCTGAGTGGAAACTGACCCAGGGGAAGTTTGCATGGGAAGAAGCTGAAGCAGAGACAACAGGAATACAAACCAAGCTCAGAAATCTTGAATTGGAAAGAAAGGATAGGAAAGAGTAAGGTTAAAGAAAATGATCCAGCAGAATCCTAAATTAAAGTAGATCAAAGTGATGGAGACAGACTAAGATAAAGATGACCTGATCGAGGAGAACAATGAAAGGTCAGGAAAGATATTTCATCAACAACAATACTAAAAAGCCAAAGGTTCATCGTGTGCTGAGCAAACACTGCATGTGCACAGACAGGGAATGTTTAACTGTAAAATATGAGCAGAAAAACAAGGATGGAAGTATGAACTGTTTTAACCATTTTGGTACAGTAATCACATAGTTGTAAATGTTAACCAGGCTACAACGAGAGAAATAACTTATTCTTAGAGAATGTGTGCGTGAAGCACTCTTCACTGGAATGCTTTAGTTTTTCAAAGGCCACTGCATAACTGAACAGACGATCTCCGTATCACTGACCAAAGAACACATGGTGCAGCTGCAGAACGGCTCATCCCTGTCCCCTTGAAGAACAGAGGTGACCTGACCTGCAAGAGTGCTGGAGCTCCATGCATTTACATTTAACCAAAAATGCAGCACTGCTAATTTCTCCCCTATCTACACTCACTTAAAAGACTTGGTATATCCTTTTTTTCCTTTAAGAACAGATAAAAGGATCTCACCTTGTCATCATGAACAGCTATGTATTCATGAGTTTCAAAGTTGCACACAACGGGACACGTGATAATCTGCCCATGTTTAACGGACCAACAACCTAGTGGCTTCTGATCTGAAACCTAGAAAGAGTAAGAACAAAGTAAATATAATTAAAATCTAACATGGTACACTTTGGAGATTCTTCTCATGACAGAAAGGAATTGCAAAGTAGCCACATCTGATCTGAAGAACATTAAAATATGGAAACTTCTATACTCAGAACTTCCACTTGAGCATTCCTGTTTGTGACTTTAATACCAAAAGTTCCAGAGTAACACGAAAGAGCTCCACATCAACTCGAATTCTTTCTTTTCACATAAGAAGTAACTTTGACCTGTAACCAATGAGCTTATGCCATGAGGCACAGGTACAAGGCGTGGCTTATCCAAAGTGAAGATACTACTTTTAATGACTAGTGCAAGTTCTTTTACTCACTAATGCAACCAGGCACAGAACCACGCTTTTTCTCTTCCTATTTGAGTGTAACTATTGAAACCAAGAGCAATAAACTTTACTGTCTAAACTCACTTTACAGATGATTGTCTACCTGGACTTTAGTAAAGCCTTTGACACAGTCTCCCACAGCATTCTCCTGGAGAAACTGGCTGCTCGTGGCTTGGACAGGCATACTCTAAGCTGGGTTAAAAGCTGGCTGGATGGCTGAGCCCAAAGAGTGGTAGTAAATGGAGTGACATCCAGCTGGTGGCCGGTCACACGTGGTGTTCCCCGGGGCTCAGTGCTGGGGCCAGCTCTGTGCAATACCTTTATCAACGATCTGGAGGAGGGGATCGAGTGCACCCTCAGTCAGTTTGCAGATGACACCGAGTTGGGCAGGACTGTTGATCTGCTGGAGGGCAGGAAGGCTCCGCAGGGGGGTCTGGGCAGGCTGGACTGATGGGCCGAGGCCAGTTGTATGAGGCTGAACAAGTAGAAGTGCTGGGTCCTGCCCATGGGTCACTGCAGCCCCACGCAGCGCTGCAGGCTGGGGCAGAGCGGCTGGGAAGCTGCCCAGTGGGAAAGGACCTGGGGTGCTGGTTGACAGTCCGCTGAACATGGGCCAGCAGTGTGCCCAGGTGGGCAAGAAGGCCAACAGCATCCTGGCTTGTAGCTGAAACAGTGTGGCCAGCAGGACAAGGGCAGTGACTGTCCCCCTGTACTTGGCCATGGTGAGGCTACACCTCAAATCCTGGGTTCAGTGTTGGGCCCCTCACTGCCAGAGGAACCCCGAGGGGCTAGAACATGTCCAGAGATGGGCAGCGGGCTGGTGCTGGGGCACAAGGCTGATGGGGAGCAGCTGGGGGAACTGGCGGGGTTTAGCCTGGAGGAGACTCAGGGGGACACTGTCACTCCCCACAGCTGCCTGACAGGGGCCGTAGGCAGGGGGGTTGGTCTCTGCTCCCAGGTAACAAGCGACAGGACAAGAGGAAACGGCCCCAAGCTGCGCCAGGGAGGTTCAGGTTGGATGTTGGGCACATTCCTTCCCTGGAAGAGTGGCCAAGCAGTGGCGCAGGCTGCCCAGGGAGGTGGTGGGGTCACCACCCCTGGAGGTGTTTAAAAAGGGTGTAGATGTGGTGCTTAGGGACCGTGGTGGCCTTGGCAGTGCTAGGTTAATGGTTGGACTCGATGATTTTAAAGGTCCTTTCCAACCTCAATGATTCTATGAGTTACATCTGGCTGCTCTGAGGGTACCCAATCCCCTCTCCTCAGTCTAGAGCTACACTGGGCATATTTACCAACACATTTATGCCCTCGCTTATGGTCTTGTCAGGGAGGACTAAACAACCTAAAGGAAGCTGTATCATGAATCTGCTAAGCTACAGTCCCTAGCCCCATGAACGTGAACGCCATTTAAAGATATAAACCCAAATATTCCTACAGTTTCTTATTCCGGTCTACTGAAAGATACGCGTACGTTCAAAGACACCAGAGCATGCTTCCAGGTTCAAGCGCCGCTAACCGAACTGCTCCATCCCGCAGGCACCAGGCAGGCGGCCCACAGCGGCTGACAGCCGGGCTGAGCGCCGCCACCGCGGCTGGTCCCCCCGGCTGGGCCGCCACAGGCCCCGCAGCCTCCCGGGGAGCACTGCACGGGCGGGGGCTGGGGGGAGAGACCCGGCAGCGCGGGGCAGCGCAGCGGAGCGCGGCCAGGCCGGGCTTCCTCCCCGGAGCGGGGACCCCCGCCCGCCTCCCGCCGGGGCCGGCAGCCCGCGGGCGGGCCGAGCCGCTGACAGCCGGGCCCGCGGCCGCGCTCCGGCCAGGCCCGCCGGGGGCAGCGCGGCCCCGAGGCGCCGCCGCCGCCGAGGCGCTGCCCGGGGCCCCTCCCGCAGGCCGGGGCCGGGCCGTTACCTTGAAGAGCGTGGCCGTCCTGCCGCGGTCGGTGAGCAGGACGTGGTCGCGGTCGGGGCCCGGCTGCAGGGCCAGGAGGCCGCCGCCCAGCCCGACGCCGCCGCTGGGCCCCAAACCGCACAGCGTGAAGCTCTCGCACAGCGCCGCCATGCCGCCCGCCGCCACCTCTCGCGAGACCCGCCGCGGCGCTCCCGGCGGGGCACAGCGCGCATGCGCCGCCCCCCGAGGAGCGGCGGAAATGGCCGAGGCCGCTCGGCAGTTTCCGGGCTCCGCGGGCGGTGGGTGCGGGCGTGCCCACGGGAGGGGCGCTGTGTGTGGCGGCTTGGTGCGCTGCTGTCGTACGGTAGCGCCCTGCCGAATCGGGCCCCGTGGTGCCTCAGGGTGGGGGGAGGCTTCGCCAGCCGGCGTTTGCAAAGCGCACAAAAGCGCGACGCCTTCCGAGTATTTTAACTATGGCGGAATAAGAGGAGCCGCCCGTGTCGCCGAACGCCGCTGCGCGGCCAGACAACCAGCGGCATGTGGGATTCCCTTTATTGCGCTGTTTGCCGTGTGTTTCGCGCGCGGTGTTAGTCGGGTCGTGCCCAGGGCCGCCAGGAGCCGCCGTTGGGTGCGGGGCAGCGGCGGGGCCTCGGAGCAGGGCTGCTGCCGTTCGGCCTCTGCGCCGCAAAGCACCGTTGGTCTTAAGACTGCTGTAATGAAATGTATTCCCGCCTGCTGAGACGTGCCGTTTTCCCAAGGGAGGAAGGGTGGATGCCTGCCCTCAGCCAGGGCCCGCTCCTGCGGTTTTCCCAGCGGCGGGGTCTGGTGCGGGGGTTTCACGGGTGTCACGTATATTCACATGTCGGTGGTGTGGGATTGTAACACGGGCCCGAGCTGTAAACAGCACCGAGGCGATGCGAGTCACCAGCCAGCCCAGCCAGCAGCTGGGGACACGCAGGGGCTGGGGACAGGCCATGGCAGGGGCTGGGGACGAGCAGGGGCTGGGGATACGCAGGGGCTGGGGACACACAAGGGCTGGGGACACACCGTGGCAAGGGCTGGGGACACGTGGGGGCCGGGGACACACAAGGGCTGGGGACACGCAGGGGCCAGGGACACACAAGGGCTAGGGACACGCAGGAGCTGGGGACAGGCCGTGGCAGCACTGTCACACCAGGCTCCAGCCGTGTCCCCCTGGCAGAGAGCAGCCATGGCCTCACGCCGGTGGCAGAGCCCCGGGCCGGGGTCCCGCAGCCCGCAGAGCCCATGGCCACCCCAGCGGCGAAGCCACCCAGGAGCCACCACCGCCTCCAGGCCCATCCCAGTTCCTGGTGTCTGGCCCGTGCTGTTGTTTCTGAGCTGAACGGAGACCAGCTGCTCCCCATGCAGAGAAAGCTGTCCGGGGGAGTCAGCCGCTGCTGAACCGCCTAAAAGAATCCTTGTACATGGGCAATTTCTGCTGACCACAATTAACTGACTCGTAGACAAGTCTGAGAGGTTTTAAGCGCTCTCTTTTCCAGTCTTTTCCAGTCTTTACAACACTGGGCCACCAAATCCTGCATAGAAAATTACACTTCCTACTGAAAAACTTCCTTGTCAACCAAATGGCCATTTACAAATCAATAGGCCGGCCCCAGACCAAGGAGCACTGGCCTTAAGAAACTCGTTTAAAAGCTGAGGCACAACAAAACTCCGGTAATTGTTGTAAAGGGTTTAAATTTTCCTTACAAGGGCAATTCTTTGTGGTATTTACTTTTAAGGAAGTGACTTGCAGAGCTGGGGGTAGAAATGTTCGTGGATATGTTCCATTGATATGTTATCTAGATATGTTGTAGTTATATACATCCATAGATATGTTAATGGAGACCTAGTCAAAGAAAATAGCCACAGTTGTAAAGAATAATTGTTGGTAGTTTATTTACAACAAAATGAGAGGGAAAATACAATATTAAAAATAATAAATAATTCGGAAAAAATCAGAAACTAAGTGATATGAATGAGGAATATGACAATCAAATTCTCCTGCTGAGCCTTGCATCGTTTAAGGTGCAGAGCATTTCCAGACTTGGTCCTCCTTTGGTGGTGGTCATGCGTTGCCTAAAGCAGCCACCATTGCTCTAAAGAAATGAGTTACTGGACATTCAGGGTCACATGGAATTATCACAGAAATGAAATAAACCAATGAAACCTGTTTTAGTGATGCCACGAAACTACAGGAGATTGTAATTCAATGACCATGCTCTTCATTTAAAGCAAAACGTTTAGACTTCTATAGCAATTTTAACTTGCACATAAAAACCCAAGTCCAAACAATGAGAACAGAAAAGCTCCTATTGACAAGATGATGAATTCTCTCTCACCGCACTCACTAACTCATGTAAAGCATATACATTTGGCTTATTTCAAATGAGAGCACATTGTTTTGAAGTTATAGTGCAGCAAGCTTCAAAGCAGTTTGAACAAAATACAGCGGTCTTGTTACAAACTAAAATTCAAGGAACAAGTATTTCCATTTCAAAATCTCTACAGCAGCAATTAATGCAAATTGGCTACTAGATGTCACAAAATCACCTTCCAGAATAATCAAAAAAGCCAAAGAATAAGGTCAAATAGTTTATTTTCACAGGATTTATCCAGTCATTTACAAAATTAACCATTACATTCATAAGAAATCCTATTCAGTATGTGTTTCAGGAATGTGCTGCTCCTCATAGTCTTTATGGATACCTCCCTTTTTTAATTTACTGGGAGACGTCCCCTCCTAAAGACTGCAATGAATTGCCAGTTATTTTGTAATGATTGTTCTATACGAAATACATAAATGTACAAGCAAAGCTGGGAAGAAGTTTCAATAGAAACCCAAAGAAACTCATTGTGTTCTTTGCTCTGAACTGTATTCTCCTTGATGAAAAGCTCCCTGCCAAGCCCCAGCAGAGCTGGATCGTGCAATCCTTCAGCCGCTGTGGCAGAGAACAGGAACACAGCTACTGTGCCTGTTCAGCTTTGCTGCACAGCACCAGGCTCTAAAGATGCACCCACTGAACGATCACAGCATTTATTTTTGCAAAAGAAGTGATGAACACCTGCAAATTGCTCTCTATTTTTCTCCTCATAAACATGTTTGAAAATACAACAGAAAGCACTGTGAAAAAAATCGGCAATGAAACCGACCCCTTTGCCTCGAGATGTTATGCTGAAGTGTTCAGACCTTGCTTTTCATTTAATTTCGTGTGCTTCTGAGCATTTGCTGGGAATATTCTAGAAAGTTATCCTACTTAGAAAACAAACAAACCCCAACCAAACAGAAAAAGGTATTTACAGATGACATTGACTACATGGTACTGAGCAGAGGGGAAAGCCAAGCTGGACACAGCAGAGGGTTACTGACAAAGGCAATGACAAGCCTGGGGCATTTCTGACCCAAAGCAATGAAACATCACCCATCTTTTTATCTGCCTTCATCAGCAAGCAACGCGGGGGCAACGTGACTGATCCTTGTTGTGGCCAACGGGGAACTCCGGCTGTTCCGTCAGCAAACCCGGTGCTCCTGGAGAGCAGCCCTGCTGGGTGGCAGGGTGACAGCAGCAGCACCGGCAGACGGGACACGGAACAGTCTGTCATTTTTATCATGATGTGATCAGTGTCTTTCTCCGACATCTCTGTCACGCAGCTATTAAGATGTGTCCTATTCAGGTCTGTTAGTAACTGTCACACATGCCTTATCCCCAAAGCCACCTAATATGATAATCACTGTATCCACGTGGGATTGGAAATCAATCGGTTAAATGTAAGTAAAGGCAGGACTGCTTTGATCTAATAATCCCTGTCAGATGCAGATGCCAGAACTTATCTAGAAACAGTAACGTGTAAGCACAAGGACACTGTGATGGAGCTGAGCAAATTCTGCCTTGACAAAGACGACAGTCACTGAAAACCAGACGTCAGGGGGAGCAGACCTCGACTATTCCTATATAGGTCAAATTCAGGAAATTAAAACCCCACCAGACAATGCTTCATGTTTTCAAAGGTTTCCCTTCTCTTCCGATGTTCCAATCGTGCAACTAAACAAATAATAATAATTAAAAGAGCAGACCAGTTATAATCATGAATATACAATCTGCACACTTTTTAAGCTGAAATCATAAACTAGCGTAGGCAAGTTTTGTTTGCATCGTTACAGCGGATTCTTTTCAAACAAATAAATCGTTACCCATTGGTTTACTAACCACACAGAATTACTAGCTCTGAGAAGAAAAGCAAAGCAAAACATGGACAGTAAGGGGGGGAACGCATGAAGTCAGACCACAGCTACCCTACAAAGAGCCGCAGGATTTTGCTAGCTACAGGATTTTAACTATCAAACAAATATACACTTGTTTTCAGTGCAGGCTGGCAGTGGAATTACTTCTCCTGCTACTAAAACTACTCTACAAATACCACACATTCAAGGTAACTCCTACTGGATCTACAGCCATCGAGAAGTTCAGTGCATTTCAGCCAGCAGATCCCAGCGTGGTGCTGAGAAGACGGCACGAACGTCCCGCCCAGGTAAAAGGCCACCCCAAACGGAGTGTTCAACATCCGACCCCCGTTCAGCTCTGGGGGACCCTCTTTTTTACCATCCACCTAACACCCCACCGGTGGCGCAAAATTTCACCCGCTTTGCTCTTGCTTCAGGTAATGGCTGTCGCTCCCTGGGAACTGAGCAGTGGATTGTTGAACACCTCCTGCAGCACCCGCAGGTCCCGGCAGCGCCCACCTGTGTGACAGGCAGCGCACCCCAGGTGGGGGCAGTGGGGGACGTTTCTCACCGAGCTCCCGTTTTGAGAAGGAAGGAAGAAACCGCTTCTGCCATTTCTTTTTCTCCTCCTTCCAGTCTACACTTCCCTACCGGGAAACATCCTTTTCTGCATTTTAATTCCTGAGATCGAAGAGCTTCTGTTCCCTTAGCGTCGCCCTCCACGGACCGCGCAGCCCCACCATTCCCTTGCTTCCTAAAGTCACCAGGTTTGCTCACCCCTTCCTGGGACGATGGCAAAGCCTGGGACCAGCTTTTGGGAACGTGCTGTTTGGGAAAGACGGGAGGCGGGAAAGAAAAAAGAGCCTGATATTCTCTTTCCTTTACATTCAAGATCCTACAGCGTAACTACCACTCTTCTTCCAGCAAGGAAAAGACAGAATTCATTGGTTTTGCTTCTCAACTGGCTCAATTTAGCTGCTTTTTTTTCAGTCTTACACAAGGAACACCACCGATGAACACCAATACGGACTTCAGAGACCACAAAAAGGACAGGGGAGAGCTATTAAAATACATTATTTACAACAAACAGGTGGTTTCTTTTACAAATTCTGTGCAAGGTAGAAATAGTTCAATGGCCTCAAAGTCAGTATAATTAATTACAATCGGGGCTTCGATACAGCGGTATTTTAGGTTTGAAAAGTTTTGCGTTTGTTAGCTAAGGCCCCAAATCCTGAGTCATATTAAGCGAACTGCAAGTCTGAGCGATTGCTGTTGGTGTTCGAGTGCAATGAGTTACAGGTCAAAGGTTTATGAATACACAGGAGAAGCCTGAGAGTAGGAAGGCTTTTAAAATCCGCTATAAAAGAAGAAAACGGGAGGGTTTTTTCCTGTTAACCCTGCGTTTTAGTTGGCACTGATTTGCCTCAGAAGTCCTTGGCAGCTTTACTAAATACTTACTCCTAATTATAAATGCTATGACCTAGATGAGGATTTGTAGGTAGGGTACTGCTACAGGATGATTTATGGTTTTTTAGGGTTCCCCTCAGGCTATTTCACCGTATGTCAGTAAGATGGCTTGAAACACTACTTTAGGAGTATATAAACTACATTCTCTTGCATGCACTTCTCTGAAGGTTTTAAGGATCAATTCTGAGGAAAGAAGTAATCTTTCCACACCAGTAAGATTATTTTAAGAGGAAAAAAAAAATAAACAACCAACTAACAAACCACCATGACCTTTGTAGAAATTAAGTTACATCAGTCTTGCTGTGGTAGACATGGCTTATCAGGAGGAAACATGCTGGGTTAATTCAAAGGGTTTTTTTCGCTGGATCTGGAAGAGTGAGAGTTTCTGGAGCAGATGTTTTCCGAGGCCGGTCTTTGGGAACCGTTAGGAATTCAGGAGCATCTGTGGAGAGAGGAGTTGACGGAGCACTAGATGGAGCACTGCGGGTTGAAGAAGGCATGGAAATGTTAGCGATAGATATTGCAGGTGGGAAGACGCCGATCTTCTTGTTGGTAGCTTCCTGAGTGGCTCTTTCAAACTCTCGAACTTGATCCATTGTCATGTCTTCGGCAAGAAGGAAAGAAAGATAAAAGGCATGTTAGAATAATTTCAAATTATCATTTCATTAACTCAGTTAAACTACTTCCATCCAAATTATAAATCAAGGAATGATTGCTTATCATGCATATCATTAAGTGATTCTCCACGTGAATGCCTTCCTATTGTAATGCATTGATGGGAGTACAATGTGGCCAACATAAAGGAAATGAAGTTAAGTACATTAATCACGTACTAATGGTTCTTCTACCTGTGTCTGAACGGAATAAAGATTGCTACCTCTGTAATTGCTGGAAAAATCAAGCTATTTCACAGGCAATTAAAGAATACATTTAGATACACAGTCAGCAAGTCGACTTTTTCAGGACTTGAAACCAAATAAAACTGATAGGGGGTTTGTTTCTTTCATTGAGATGATAAGCATGACCGGGTAAAGGGCTGGCTGTCATCGCTTTGTTCATCTACTGTAATTACCAAGGGATGATAAATTCTCTCTCCCCCCTGCACAGCTCCCATCGCACGATGCGCCTGCACGCACGGACTGAGGCCGTTTTGCTTTTCACTGCCAAATCCCCCAGCCCCCCCTCTTGCTGGAGAAAGCCACAACATGCTTTTCAGCTTTCCCATCCAGAATCCGTACTGAAAACATTTCTGGCCAACTGACAAATCCACAGCTTAATTCCCTGCAAAACAGAGGCCGAGAGGTAGAAGCCACTTTGCAATGGGAAACTGGTCCACAGCAGCGGCCCGTGTGCGTGTCACAGTGCTGCGGGAACCCACGAGAGGGCAGAGCAAGCCCAGCCTCCCGTGGTCCGAGCTCAGCCCTGCAAAACTTTTCCGGATAAATCCCAAATGACTGACATCTGCTACACACGGCGAACCGAGCGAAAAATCAGCGAGACTCTGCTGAAACCTGCTACTTCACGTCTGCGCTGCCTGGAAGATGCCCACTGAGCCAACTGGAACAAATTTTATGGCTTTCACTAAACATCACGTTAAATCTGCAAACGTGAAGTATTTCATTACGCTGTTTTATAGATTCTTTCAGCTCTGAAAGCTCAAAAAACCCCACAGAAATAAAGACACTAGCATTTTAATCGATTTAAAATTCTTGCATATTTGGGCGCCTGAGACACGGGACTGGCAATGGTGCATACCGTGTGCGTGACAAAATCCTACGCTTTCCATACATCCATACTTTTTAAGATTACCCAGCTGTATGCAGCTGTAGCCTTGGCTGCAAACGTGATGTAGAAGCTTTATGTTGCATTACAAACCATTTTAAATAAACAAGAGCCCGCATGTTGCCAGCTGCCTTCTCCCTTCCCTGCAGACGACATTCCCGGGACCTTTCCAGCCCACATTGCAGGTTATTAGGAGCGAGGACTACGCTGCTTTCAAATCTGAGGTAAGTGGCAGAAATAAACAGATGGTCCCTGAAGAACTGTACCTACTCGTGCTGGAGATAGATCCGAGCCTGTCCTGCTGATTTACATCTCGTTTCACCCCCTGCACCCGTGTGTGCGGTGTTCCCAAACCCGAAGGGCTGAGAAGCCCCCGGACTCCGAAGGGCACCCCTGCATTTATTCCAGCTGATTTCGACCCAGGGCTCCTGTACTGCCCCAAACAAAAGCTGTCTCGGATAAATGAAAGTGAAAGAGGACGGAAAGATTTCTCAGCTTCCTGGCCATTGAAATGAAGGTTGATAAAGTCTTGCTAAGTGACTGTTCATTTTAAATTCAGACACAAAATACTTACTGTCCCTTCAGTTGCCTTCTGTTTTTTAGCTCATATTTGCTTTAAATTCCCTTGTGGTCTGCAATACGGTCAAGTAAAACAAGTCTTTGCCCTGAGCTAAGAAAGCTCAGACATTTTTTCATTTTTTAAATTTTTTTTTTTCATTAATGACAAATTCTGTTCTGACCTCAAAGGTGATTTTTCCACATGGGAACTAAGGATGGCAGGCTTCATTCAAAGCAAAATCCTCAATCTCAGAGCCACGTTCAGAACTGATTCGCGATTTACTGCTCAGCTCAGGAGTAACCTTGATGCCAGTGGAGCTACAGCATCACAAACACAAGAATTACCTCCCCTGGTTATTACTTCACCAACAAATTGCTGGTGGCAATTTCTGTGGAGTAAGAACGAAGGAAAGACTTGGAGCCCTGCAGGCTTTGCCCCACACTCACGACGTCAGTGAAACCATCACCCAGTTCTACGGTGCAACTAGTAGAAATAAAGGAATAAAACCATTTCAAAAGCAAATATCACTGCTTCTTTTCTATTTGCAGGGAGTAATAATTTCTGATTTTAGAAATTATTTCTAATAGATTTATTAGAAAATGATTATTTCTAATAGAAATATATTAGAAAAACCCTCTACTTGAGGTGCCCAAATTAGGAACTTAAATACATTATGAAATTTCCAGAATCTGAATCAAAGAACCTACGCAGAAGACCACCCTTCTCCACAAGCTGCTGTCACATACTTCCGAAAGTTTCTCACCTTGTTGGTAACTAATCAATGACAACATTAGAATTAGTTTGAAAAGAGAGACTCATTAGTGAGCTTTTTTTTTTTTTCCTGGTGAAGCAAACAATTTTACCAGTCCCATAGAAATTTTCCACTCCCCACGTTCCTGGCTTTTTGACTGAAGCACTCTGAACTCCTGCATTTTTAAACTACTGAAATAATAGAAAGTAAAACTCCTCTTTAACTTCCTCTTTATGCATCCAACTGAAATTTGAGAATTGTGTTTTCCTGGAAGACGAGGAGTTGTACGTGAGCTCATCCCCACCCTTTCTTACATCAGTGGCAGTTTACAGTGCAAATGAAAGGCAGGATCACACTTCACGGAGAAAGATTCTGTTCCTACGGAACCAAAACCTCCAAAAACTTCCACTGACTGGCCAGCAAGATCAGTCAGTTGCTCTTCGCTGATCTGTGCAGGTCTATTAGCTGAGGATGGCAATATGTGTTAAAAATTGACATACTCTTGCTTTGGCATGGCTCTCTATTTCATCCACAGTAGATGAATGTTGGTTGCAAACTTTAATGTTGGTTTTTTCATGCATATTTTTCTCGTATTCTCGAACATCATCCATAGTCATATCTGTAAAAAGTTCAAAATTGTTGGCATTTTCCATTGATTCAGTGCAAACTTCATTTTTTTTTTTTTCTTTTTAAGGAGAAGATTCTAGGAACACATAGTCTTTCAGCAGAAGCCAAAAAAGGATTTAAAAAAAAGCACAGAGCAACTAGCTTTATGAAAACTGACTCATAAAGGTAGTTGTGTCAGCCAAGGAAGGTGTAAGAAGGTTAAGTCAAAGGGAGTCAGAGAACAGGAAGGAGTGGAAATTGTTTAGGAGTATCTGTGTGACATAAGGTAGGCAAAAAGTACTGAAGTGCAGGACTTGGCAAAGGCCACGATCTTCTAAAAAGATTTTAGAAGATCCCTTGGAATAAAAGATAGATATAGAAATATAAATATTTACTTACCTTTCCAGGCACTTTCAAAAAGATTTTACGTTATCTTTGCATAGTACATCTCATAACCAGCAAACATTTTTACTGTTAGAGCACACATCAGCTTAGATTCCAGAAACTAACACTTAATTATACTGGTAAGTGAATTAATCGTGACTATGTTAACAGTTTTGTAGCCTCAAGCAAATTAATGAATTATAAGAATTAGAAATAGTCTATAAATCAGGCTGATTCTACCAGCGGGATCATTTGTCACTGTCTAGACATGCCTGACGTTGTCAAACAACTGCGTAATCCGGTAGGTGCCTGCTAGTTAACTCCAAGCGTTTATTACAGATTTTAGAAAGATTTGTCATAAACCACACTTCCAGTAAAAACATAAAGCATCCAATTAACTGACTTGTGATCTTACTCTTCTGAGTATTCCCATGCTTTCAATAAATCTACCGGAGAGCAAGGTGTAAGGGAACATAAATCTGTCAGAATTTTGGTCTGTTCTTTACAATGGTTTGGTAACTTCAGAGCTTCATGACAGCAGCCATCAACTTTTTACTCGTAAAACTTAAGTAGCGTTTTATTAGCACAGTATACTTGCAGATGTATTACCCCTTTTGGTAACGTACACTGTGCTTTTGTTCTTGAGGCTACCGTTTTTCTCCAGTTTATTATGTGCCACTTGGATTTGCAAATTCTTGTATCACACCACTCCTCGTTATTTGATACGAGGCTATTGCTGCATTTTACGAGACAGCTTTTAAGAAAAAGATATATTGGGAAAAATTCCTTTGCCAAAAGGGTTGTCCAGCACTGGAAAAGGCTGCCCAGGGAGGTGGTGGACTCACGACCCCTGGAGGGATTTAAAAGCCCTGTAGATGTGGCACTTAGGGACATGGGTCAGCGGTGGCCTTGGCAGTGCTGGGTTAATGGTTGGACTTGATGATCTTACAGGTCTTTTCCAACCTCAATGATTCCATGATTCGTAGTACAATGTAGCACTACATCAGTGAAAATGAAATGCAGTCTAAAATTCTGATCAAAAGGAAACATGGAACACCACTAACTCATACTCTCTTAGTCTTTTGCTTTTAGTGTTATCTGAAATGAAAAATAAGCTCATAAGCCATGTCAATCACATGCTAAGGATGCACTGTGCCAAGCAGAGAACATGCTCTTTATTAGTAAATAACACGGTGAAACTAGATTTTCTTATAATAAAGCTAAATACAGTTTAGTAAATTTAATGACAAGACACATTCATACTTACAGTATCAGTAACAGTAATCAGTCAGTAAGATCCATAACGTAACTGATTGATACTCAGTTTTATCACACTGATTATTTGATCCAGTTTAGCTGACTAACATCATCTCCAAGTCTTTGTTAAAATTTTATTTTAAAAGATGGTAAGAGACACAGTGAAGGCACACAGATGCTTTAAAAATTATACTTTTGAAAAACCCTCCCTACACACATAATAAGCATGTCAAGAGCAGTACCACGAGAGTTTTACGGATCATAGGTATTAAACTGAAATGGATAAATACAAATTAGATCTCACTCGTTTTGGATAATGACATACTTGGTTTCTAGCCAGCAAGTCTTACCAACTGTTGTACTTCAGAACAACGCAGCGGCATAAGGGCTGCAGACAGCACAGAGTCACCCAAACTACCTTTCCGTACTTTCTTTTTTTATAAATCTTGATATATATTTAGCCTTTACTCATATCAATTTTAGTAAGCCCAGATTTTTTAGGTTTTGTGCTTCGCCTGACAATTAAGTTCTAAAAGTACACTACATTATTTACTAAAAAGACTCACTGTGACAGTAAAAATTCACAAGATAATTGTGTATCACAGTATTTGTGGAAAGAATATTTTAGACTGTGGATTCAGAGTTAAGTTGAGAAAATCTGTAGTTAAATGTTTTTGGGCTAAACCTATTCCATATGTTTAACTTTACGACTCCTCACTTGTTAATGACTTCAATAACTCTGCTGAAGTGCAGATGACTCTTTGCTTCCCAGGAACATGTCTTTATGCCTCACTTTTACAAATATTTTGCGTAGATTTGGGGCAAATTCATGGGCTTATTTATTACATGAAGTCAGGCTGCTTTGTGTAAAGTTATCAGTTTCCCTGACTTTGTACAGGAAAAATGACAGGTGGTTATATTTCAGGTAGAAAAAAAAAATATCTAAAATACTCCCCCCACCAGTATTGCTTAAGAAATCTTTCTACCTGGATACAAAACTTGCTTACTAGTTCATGGCTATCCCGAAATAGAAGATATTTTTAGGAGATTTCAGTATTTTGATGATCATTACAGCACAAGGTTTTCATGCAGTATTACATGTATTAGAACTTTATGTTTTCAACAGCAAATTTTTCTGTATTTTCAAAAAAACAGCACAATGACTTTGGTGTAGATTCTAGTGTAAAATTATGCATGTTTATGAAGTCACTGGAGATGTGTGCGCACCAGCTGGGCTAACTGACTATTTCTAAGCAATGCAGCATGTTTCTGAGTTTTGATGAAAGAAGGTGTCATTCTTATCCACGAAATGCCCAAAACAGTGTTTCCTGAAGCTTAAGGAGGGTCTAAATAAACATTCTAAATATATTCCCAAATTCCTATTATATGTTACAGGAACGTCTTAGAATCTGCTCTACAAGTATCTATGATTATGGATACATCTTTCTGAAAATACACGTAAAAAGCACAAACCCCATGAGCTTATTTTACAAACTGTAATCGGCTGTTTTGATATTCAGATTACTCTGTACTATTGAAAGTGCCCATTCCTACAGCTGGTTCGTGGATTCAGAACAGTTTTTGCACGCAGCTGCTGTTGAATCAGACCCAGTAGGCTTTACATTTATATCTGTTTTTCAGAAAGGACATTAAGAGCTTCATCTTTTCTTTACTGCAATCCATATTAAGAGCTTAAAACTTTCCTAAAAAGCTGAAACTGTGCTGGATCAGAGTTTGTGGTATGGAAGTGACTGCACGTCAATGCAGTCTTAATAAGAAGCTTTATTCAGACCTGCATGCAGTTCTCCATATAGATGGCTCTCGGCAGGGGCAGCTTTTATCTGCCTACAATGCAGGGTGACGGGACTGATGCATATACACCAAGATGTGCAGGATGTAAAGGTGTCCCTGTATGCTGCCTGCTGGCTGCCTAAAGCACAGCCCACTCTTGTTACGAAGAACCTGCTGTAAATGGGCTCCGTGCGTTCCAGAGAAACTGAACATTGTTCCATCCCTTTCATGAACAACTTACACTAGGGCCTGACGATCCATGAAATCAATGCAAACCTGTTGTTAACTGCCATAAGCTTTGCACCAGCCCTTTTAAATGGGCTGGATTTGGAGAATACTCACCATACCACTCATCAACCCAGGCAAAAGCCTGCCGGTGACCAATCAATAGTATATCTCTGACCACCTGCAAAACAAGGAAAAGGTTAAATACATCTGCAGCAACAAAACATTTTCGAAAAGTCACAGCTGTCTTTCTACATGATTTAAAGTGAAAAATATTCTGACAGTTTTGTGTCTAAAAAGACACGCCCTAGAGAGCCAGACACGCTGTCTCCGGAGGTCTTGCAGTCCAGCCTCCCACCTGAAGAGGATCTGTCGCCAACACTGGATCACATTAGCGTGGCTTTGATAAGCACGGGAAGCCATTTGGGAATGTGTACAGAACCCATTAATCTTTGGGCAATTACCTGTTCTGGAACTCTTCTTTTTCCTTGTTACGTTTTTCACACGTGTGGAAAGTCAATACTCTGAAAAATACTACGATTTGGCTGTTACACTGTTCATTAATTAATTTTGGTAGATGGACTGGAAAACTTCCACACTACCTGTTTGTAAGAAGTTCTGCACATCATTGCTACACGTACGGTACTCGTGTACTCATACTTTAGCTCCTATATTTATCAGAGTATTGAGGGGAGATTTAGGCGAGATATTAGGAAGAAATCCTCCCCTGTGAGGGTGGCAGGACACCGGCACAGGGTGCCCAGAGCAGCTGTGGGTGCCCCATCCCTGGCAGTGTCCCAGGCCAGGCTGGACGGGGCTGGGGGCAACCTGGGCTGGTGGGAGGGGTCCCTGCCCAGGGCAGGGGGTGGAACCAGGTCATCTGTATGGTCCCCTCCAACCCAAAACCATTCTGTGATTCTACCATAAAGTTATTGATAGTGTTTCTCAACCTTAGACATGAGCAGCTCCAGGCTTTGTCAAGTCTGTACCCAGAGATGAACTCTTTGGCTCTGCTCCAGATCCTTCAGACCTTGAGAGAGGTCTGAGAGCTGATTCAGCTGAGCATCCTAGCTTCTGCACAGCCACGGTTACATTCCTCCGCAGGGTAGTGCTCAAGTTCTGTTTATGTGAAGGATAAGAAATGGCTCCTGTTTCACTGACCTTGTGTACAAATTGCTCTACTCTGGTTTGAAGTCCCCAGACTTCAAATTTCACAGTCACAAGTTTGTAGGAACACATAATCGGCTGATGGGTCTCTCTCCAGCCTTCTTTTAACTGGCCCCTCCCAGTCTTCTGTGACTTGAAATATTTAGGATCCTGCAAAACAAAGAAAACATACTGGGAAGTGCAGGAGAGAAAGTCCCGTTTGCCAGTTTGCTAAAGTAAATGCTTTGATAAGACATAAAACATGAAAACATGCTAATAAAGATCATGAAAAAGTAATACGAAATTGACTTAAATAAGGACGAGGATATACCAAAATCCAATCCTGTCTTTTATCCAATGGCCAGTGAGTCGACAGCAGCATATTCTTGGATATGCTTTGACAATCAGAGCATCGAGGGCATTTTCAGCTATAGGAAAATATGTTATTGCAAGTCATTACAATACAGCGCACTCCAAGTGTTATTTATGGCCTTTGGAAAAAACAACATTACTTCTTCAGAGCTTGCTTTTCCACTACTCCCTCAGCGTGACTTACTCGTACTTTCTACCCATGCCTGTCTTCCTGAACTCATGTCCAGCTTGAGCTTTGACACACGGACACTGACGTGACCCTGATAATGCCATTTTCAATTTTAAGTGAACTTGTATATGCAGGTGACCAGCTAAGTCTGAAACTCCTCCAACGTAGCCAGCTCTGGTTACAACTGAGTTATTGTCAAAACACTAATTTCATCCCTGTCTCTGTTTTACGAACAGGAAAATAAAATAAATTGGTTTTGAAATTACAACAGCAAGACCAAATAAACAATAAGGACGTTAGTTCATCTTTAAAATTTACTTTTATCTGTACAAAATACAGTTTTATCTATCAAAGTGTTATTTTCCATACTGGTATAATTCCATTTCTCCTTATGTCCAATACTGCTAATTACATCTTGTAAATAGAAATAATTTGCAGTTAAGAACTGATTTTCTAAACTTGAAAATAATGTTTCAGTAAATTCACAGCGGAGCTTGTAAAATCTGTCTTCAAGAATAACCACCAGTGTTCATCTGTGTTGCCTTCCCCACAGCTGAGATCTGGGAAGATCTTTTAAATCCATCTTTTTGTTACGAAAGCAGTTAAATATGTATTAAGTACGTACTTAAATTATGCACTAAATGGAAGACAAATCAGGAGAAAAAAAAACCCAAAAAATTGATCTGACCTTAATTTTCTTTCTTAAGTGAGAGCTTATATACCATTCTGCATCCCTTTTTTCTACTGTTTAGGTATCTCCTGACTTGGCATCTGATTTTATCCATAAACGGAAGCTCTGTCATTAAAGCATCTCTACAAAGCTCTAGTGAGGTGACAGTCTTCTTTCTCGGTGAAAGTCATTGCTTTTATTGCTGACACATTCTTTCCTAAATAGAAACTTTAAGCTCTCAGTATAATAAGGTTTCAATGTTAAATCACCATAAAAACAATTCAGCGTCATCATCACTCAGAGCTATGTACCACTGTATATCACAACGCACAGCCACATGATGCTGCCAATCTTCTCACTCAATAAAGCTTGACCTCAGATGTATCTAGATATTTTCTGGCTGGAAGAGCTGTTTTATAACTGATCACTGCCTGAAGCAATTAGCATAATAATGGTATATATATATATAAAAAAAAAGTAAAAAGGGAAGGACTAAGATACAATATTCAGAAAGACGTAAAATTCTAATAGATGGTTCCATGAATGAAGAAATAATTACAGAAAATAGGATTTCAAACATTCCTGCAAAAATATTCCCCTGTAAAGTTATTATTTCTAAAAAGGAAAATCAAAGAAAAGTAGTTTCCTGTAAGGAAGGGTCTGCTGTTTCTTACATACACCTATGGTGCTAGTGTGATGGAGCCGTTGTCTTGATTAAGCATTGCAGATACGCACTTTAATAATCCTGAGTGTTACATTTCACATCCCTTCAGCGATAACCAGCTCTGTAATGGACTAACTTCACGTTAGTCCAAAGGGATTTAACGTAATGAATTTGAGTCGGCATCAAGTATTCAGAATTTATAAATGAAAATTAAATAAAGAACAGCCACCCTGCCTGCCTGCTCAGTTATGCATAAAAACTTGCGCCTCGTTCAGACGGCGCGAGCCCACGGGATGCTGTGAAAGCCGTGTTCGCCTGTTTTATTTTTGTGAAGTTAACCCAGCAGACAAGGGGTTTCATACTGGAAATCGTTCTGAAACTGGTGCCCCACAATTAATCCACCTACTGCAATACAGTGAATCCACGGCATCACTCCTGGCTGCAAATTCCTTTAACAGCACCCAGAGACGGCACATTCGCTTCCCTTAATCGTGTCCATTTTCCTTGAAGGACACGACGATTTGCAATGCTGGGCAACACGTCTCGTAGCTGTCATGGAAATTCCTGCTTTTCTGAAAACACTCACATACTGATACTCTAAAACTGTTGAGCGATGAAGGGAAGCCAGGGAACAGCAAGAATTCAGAGGAATAGATTTCCAGCTGGCTGTATGCAAGATGAAGGCATTACAGATTTTACTGAGTGCTTGCTCAGGCGAGCTCAAACTCAGCCTGCGCACGAGCTGCGTCGTGGGCTGCAAGACACGAGGCAACGTGAAGCAAAGTGAACTTGAGAGGTTAATCTCTGGCCCATCACTTCAAAGGGCATCGATGTTTTACAGGGGGAGTCCTTACCCTAAGTAAAACGAACATCACTGGGCTTTTTACCTGGATCTAAAACCCCAGTGTTTTTAAAAAAGTCGTTGGTTTAGACAGACACACATTCTGGCTCAGCAATTGCTTGTGCTATGGTTCACACAAGGAAGTATTTAGGGGAAGAATCTCTATATTAACTCTATATTTTGCATATATTTATGCTTTTCCTAGGCCTCTGCTGTTGGCCACAGCCATGGGGAGCACACCACGCCAGAGGCACCTTTGGTGTGACCAGAACTGCTCATTTTTTGCTTTTCACTTTTCAATATCTGCCCCAAAGCCCACTGAAACCAATGAGAACTTTGACGTGAAAGCCACAACCCAGAACGATTTTATGTGCCTAACTCATGCTTCACATGGCCAGATTGAGTCACAGCCTGGAATCCTTTCTGCAATCCAGGCATACAAGGTCCTTCTCAAAAAAAAAACCCACCCCAAACCCCAGGAACTAGGGATGATAATTTTCTATTAAATGCAAGCAGAAATTACGCTGGGACACAACACTGCTTCTCCTCCTGACTTTCATGCCGTAGCTCACTGATTAAGTTCGTCAGAACAAACTAGACTCAGGGCCACGCTGCCATCCCTGCAGCTCCCAGGAGGAAGCGTGGAGCACCTGCCTCTGCCGGAGCACGGCCGTCCTCGTGCTGCTCCCCTGTGAAAGGCATGGCGATTTGCAAAGCACAGCAGGCTGGGGCGAGGCAGCGTGCTCTGCGGGCAGGAATTGTGGCACACGCCTCTGAAACGCTTCTGTCAGTGACCAGAAACTGGGTGAGCTGATCTTTGGTCTGACCCTGGTTTTATGTTATTATTTAGATCATTAATTTTGTGCATGTGCCTTATTTTTTGCTTTTAGCCACACCACGCCTTCCTCTCTAGAGAAGCCGTCATCCAAAGGATACTGACTCTATTCACTATTTTCCCCTTAATTTATCTACCGGCAAAATCCTCAATCTGTTTTAAATGTAATGGCATAGCTAAAATCTTTTTGTTTAAATAACCTTCTCGTCCTTTTATCAGGCACAATTTATTAGGAAAGCCCATCTGGCAAATCCTTTTGCTACAGAGGAGCAAAACCTACTCTGTGTTTGCAATACATTATTGCCAGGTGCAGAGTGATTTAAAAATAGCACTTCTGCTAACGTAGCAGAAACATCATGACCCATAAGCTGGGCTTATTTGAGAATAAAATGTAAAATTACAAGAAAGTAAAATAAAAGCCACAGTGTGATGGGTATGGTTTCAAACACAGCACTCTCCCCATGTTTCTTACTTCGGCTGTGGCTGGTGGTTCCTGTCTCAACATGCTTATTATGGGAGATTCCATTATTTGGCATTTAGCATTTATTTACTTAACCTTCCTCCTGGACTGCAGATGTCATGGGCATCAGATGCGGGACTGCACCCCCCACCAGGAGGCAAACACCAACACGCTGACGATATAGCGCTGGGTTGTCACAATGCCTTTTCAGATTTCATTCCGAAACGTTATTTTTACTGAAATAATTTTACTGAAATATTTTACTGAAAAAAGTTCATTGCTTGGAGAAAACTTCCGAATCCGAACGGGCACACTTTCCCTTAGCTTTGCCATGGTATCAGGCGTGCTTTGAAGATGCCGTACTATTCCGCAGCTGGCAGCACCCCCTTTGTTTGTACACTGGAAGCCTGCGTGGAATATCTTGTTAGCCTTGTCACCGGTCTGTCTTGAAAATTACTTGCTTGTTCAGCCATTTTCACATGGAAAAAGATCCCCAAGCTGAATGCGCTCTCCAGAGGTGAAAGAGCTTTGTGCTTATGCCATGCATCCTATTCTCCTACTGGAAGGTGCTCAGATCTTCCAGAAATGGATTCCTCCTTCCTTCCTTTTGGTGCACGGATTCATTTTTTTCAGAGTCCTATTGCAATAGATTCCACCACCATGCTTTTGAAGTGCAGTCAGGCTTTTTTCCTCCTTTAAGGTGAAGACCATTTTGTTTGATCTTGAATTTCAGAATTAATCCTTCACGGGTTTAATACATGTGATCTGGCATTTCCCCATCAGCTGCAGTTACTAGGTTTTGGATTGAAGCTTATATAGCTAGGGCTCTGGAAAGATTTGCTGATGTAAAGATGTTACTATAGACATTTATGTGGAGGAATTTTTTTAAAGGATTTTTTTTTTACTTCTTTTTGAATTTCCATTAAAATGTATTTTCTGGAAGAGCTAAATACTTTAAGGAGTGTAAATATTGGGGTGTTAATAACTGAGATGTTAAAATATGATAATCCTGCCAGCCTTTACGTGAGCTCACAACCCAAGTTAGTAAGGAAAAGGACAATTTTCATCTGGTTTTGCTGTGCGCTGTCCCGGACTGCTGTGCTGCAGTGTCGCACACGTTCAGTGTGGGGGCTGAGGCAGCTGTATTATTTCAACTACCATAATTTTCTGGCTCTGTAATGGGATAGAGGTTTTGTTATTCTGAAAGCACCTGGACAGTACTAAGCTGGACCTATTACAGTGCAGCTGTGTTAAAGTAAAAAAAGCCGGCAACTGAAGAAGAAAACTGCAGCAGCTGCACAAAGTCTTTCTGTTCGGAGGTAACTTAAAAAGTTTATTCCATTTGTCCGACTCTCAACTGCTTTGTTACAAACAGGAAATGAGACACTGTTAATTTTGAGAACTTGAGTATGTTTACAAAGAACATTTTGCTCAGTAGCTCACATCCATAGTAAATGTTTCATTTCAGCGAATGATTCACTTGAGGCCCTCGCTCTTCAGCATAGCTCCGTTTTATTCTTTTCTATAATTCAGATAAATACGTATGTCTATTTAGGGAATACACAATGGCTGGTGATACATATTCATTGATGGTAAAGTTGCAAGGAAATGACTTCACAAAATGCACAACTACCCTTACCTGTAGGCTTGTACATTCTTCATACACAAATATAAAATTCAGTATTCAATGTAATAGGTACGTTCAGATCTGGAAACGTATGTGACTCCTTAGGAAAGACAGGCAAACTTGTTAGCTTGGATCTAGATTCAAACTTTCTCAATTTGGAACCTGGCATATAAACTTCTTACAAGTTTAAGGGGTTTTAGGTCCATGCCTGTAAAAAAAAGCTTTCTTTAATATATGGCAGCACTGCTAAGTATTCTGGTGGGTACTTCACAATGAAGTTTGTAGATGGTCATTAAGCTCAAATTAAGTCACCTGTTCTGAGACAGCCAGAAGGGCTGCAGTCAGTCATAGCTCCTCCAGCCTTCCACAAGGGCAACTCTTCTGCCAGCAGAAATCAGTGTACCTCCACGGGAGACACAATTGGACTGTGTGTGTTTGTAACAGCTAACAAAACTGTCTTCTTATTCACTGTTTACTTGGTGATTTAAGTCCTCTCATGCATATACCGACAGATAAGCCCTCCATTCTTAAGGGAATTCACATCACTTGGATGATTCTGGTCAAGAGATCACTCGGTATTATGTGGGCAGAGGTTCCTTTAAAGCGTCCCTCAATAAAAAAGCAGCTCTCCTTAAGCCTCCAGCTAACTGTATTTTTTTTTCTTCAATTTTAGTTAATATTTAGAAGGAGAGACAAAGCAGATGTGCACAAAGTTGAATTCAATCATCTTCCCTTCAGCCATCACAGCATTTTCATGGAACACTTCTCCTCTCTCAGCAGTACCAGCACAAGTCAAAATGAGCTGTGCAATTCAAATGGAATAGTATACATATGAAGCTGTTTTATACATTTTGTATTTTTATGTGTGAATCATTATTATGGAAGTTACACTCGAAGAAAGAATATAGATCTGTTTATAACATTCAAATCAGGACAACTGAAAAGATAATTTTTTAGATCATAGGTGCAAGCAGTTGAAATCAGGAGTGAAAGGTTTCAATTATTTAAGCTACCTCTCTAATATACAGTAATACAACCCAATAATGCAATTTGCTACTAAAAACTGAAGGATATTTTTCATTGAAGAGGGGTGCACTTTTGTTAGGATATAAAAGAATTTTAAAAGCTCATTTCTAGAAGCCACGAAGTATGCTGATCCTGGAACTTGCTTAATTTTAAGCATGTGAAAGATCCATTACTAAGATTACTAACATGCCTGAAGTTAAAATCATTCTCACTGATCTTTCCGGACAGGAGTCAGAACTTACCCTGTGGGATCTAATTCTTAAATCCTGAGGATCGTACTTCACTTTTAATCTTTAAACTTAGCATCGATTCAGATTAGATGGTCTAAAAGCAGCCAAACTGTTGTTATCTGTATAACTAAAATACCTTTCAAAAGCTTACAGTAAATGGTTTTTAGTTATCTCTGAAACTGTTATTTGGAAAACAGATCATTTCTCATTTACATAAGAGTTACTTTTTTATGCTGTTCTGATTGAAAACAGATGGAAATTACATTCACAAACAATAAAATTCTTTTTATAGTCCCTAAATTATGCGAGAGGCCTCATCAGAAATGGGAATTTGGCTTCATCTTCATCATATACTAGCATTAAAACTGCATAGTTTGTAAACTTTGGAAGATACTGAATTCAACTATTATTAATTCAGTATCAATTACAGGATGTGTACACAGTTAAGTGCTAAGGTGTTCATAATATTTTGTATGAATTCTGAAACAGAATTTGGTAACCAACATACAAATCATCCATCAGTACAGAAAAAACAGCAGATGCTGGGCTATTTTTGTTGTTTAAACCCATATAAAATTCCATTTTGCTTGGGATCTAGATTTGTCTTTGAAATAACAACACAAAGACTCTGAAATCCTTTTCTTACTTGTCATGAGGCTGGTTTTATATATCATAGGAGTAATCCCATTGAAATTTTCCTTAATAGTTGGCTATTAAAAATAGGAGGGAAAGCTGAAAAGCTAGTTGTTACCTTCGTGTTTACAATTTCCGAAAGTGCAGACACTGAGATGAAAAATCTTACATGATTTCTTTAAAACACAGTCAAATGCTGACCCGTTCAATAGCAGCAGTCATTCCTAAATGGAACCAGAAGACCGTGGAGTTCAGATAAGATGATGGGATCGATCAGCTGTTTCATGAGGTGTTATATAATTCTTGGTACTAAACAGATGGGTTTCATTATCGAAGGAAACTAATGAAATTACTTTTCATTCTACCGTAGACCCATTTTTGGTTTATGACCCATACATAAAACTTGAAATAGGGTCTATAAATGGAAGATAACAAGTCCCTGACTTTTTTTTAGTCTGAAAATCATGTCTCCTATGGTATAGAAATACATTCATTGGCAGGTCTTCATTTTCTATCCTAAAAATGATTATGTAGTCTCGTTTTGTATAGTCCAACAGCTGCCATACTCATTGCCAGCTATGAATATATACTTGGCTCCAGAGGCAAATCCTATCTCCAAAATTAAATGCAAGCATAGATCTGATCATTCCTCTCCTGCTGCTTCCTGAACCGTGATTTTTCAAGTCTGAGGTTATAACATTGAGACCTCACCTTCATTCGCATGGTGGCTGCTGATTTCAAACCAGCAAACTGCACTGACCTAAAAGAAACACGTTCTTCAGAGCCACGCGCTATCAAATATGCATGGGAGCAGTTTTCCAGGGAATTTTAAGAGACTGAATGTGTCTGCTGCCATCGATGCCTTTTGGCAGATTTACCAGGGTATGCAGTATGCTTCAGTCCTCCTTGCTTTTGTGGCATGGTGGCCCCCAAGCATCAGCCCTGTTCTCACTGCAGCACCTTTTCTTTGCCCAGGCTGCGACACTTCGCATGACTTAGTAGTTGGGGCAGGATGCAAATAAGGACAACAGGCACGTTTAAAACTTCTCGGACCTGCAGACACTTCACTGAGCTCCACAATTCAAAGAAAAGGCCCTTTCAGCTTCAAACGAAGTCAGCTGAAAATCAAAGGTGTAGTACAGGGTATGTTCTGATAAGGGTATGAAAGCATTTCAAAAGGTTGGAGGAATCTGCAAAAGAAAGTGTCAGGCAACCCAGACAGAGGGTTGCTATCTGCTTCCCCTCTGACTGAAAGCTTTTCAAATACTGCTGACCAGCAAGGTTTCATACAAAAATAAAATTGTTTTGATTCCTATCAAAGCTTTCCTGCTTTTACATCCCCTTCTTCACCATTTCACAACCAAGTTGTCTCTTACCTCCGATTCCTTGTAATAGCGCTCGGGGATTTCATCGCTCGCAATATCAATAAAGCAGACTTCTCGCTCCAGATCTTTAGCTTCTTTGTCAAAAATCTGCGAGATGTAAAGAAATTCAACACTGTAACAAAACACCACCCATGCAAAATCCACCTGGAATAATGGTTATGAGTGATTTCAATGATTTGTGCAACATGACGTATGTTGGGCTTGCACCTGAACTGCCTCTGATGCAAGAATCGAAAGCTTTTGCAGGGTCACGGTCACATTCTGTAGCCCACTGCAAACATCAAAGGGAAGAAAAGATCATATACGAGCAAGGTGTTCCTGAGCAAGGTTAACAACAGTCTGAATGAGGCCACAGGCTGTTTTGGGAACAATTCACTATGTCAGGTCAGGGGACAGTGGACTGTACGTTAGAACACACTGCGTTCAGCACCTACTGCTCACACCGCTGCTCTTGCCTTTTGTACATGGAGACTTCCGTCACAAATAGTAAAGTCAACAACTAGGCTTGGTTTCATTGCATCCTTTAACTAGAACTCAAATCCTCTAACTAACCTCTGAACTAGATTCCATCACTGTGTAAAAACCTGACTTTCTGGACTCTGGGTGTTTCTAACGTTTTCACTCTAGGGACACTAATGAGTTGCAGCTGTTTTGCGTGAACGGGTCAGGCGAAGTTGCTGTTATACTGAGAATCAAAATTTTGGTTGAACAGCCCTCAGTGGAAGCTGGAAACTTCCACTATTCATTTGTGCACACATACAGCTTATTTTAATTTTAATCCTTTAGGAACTGGTTTTGAACACCAAGTCTCTTGTTTTATGCAAGGCAAATGACAGGTATATTTTGCAAATGCAGGCCATTTGCATCTGCACCGTAGTAGGCTTCTGTGCCTGTTTCCGTAATTTAATTATTTAGGCATCTCAGTGACCCATGCAACTTACGCTTTGTCTGCAATAAATTTCTACTCATGATTCTGGGACTTGGAAATAGTGACTAGTTAAAAGGCTATCATAAAATTCAGGGAAGCCGTGCATACAGTGTCAAGATGGGTAACAAGCTAACGATGTGTTTTTTTCCTTTGAGGCACAATGTTCTATAGCTAACATTTCCAGGAAGCATAAATATTTTTGTTTTCCTTTTTTTAAGAAAAATAAATGTACCGTACGCTCTGTTCATTTCATTACATTTCATCCTAGAGGAACAGTTAAAAATATAAAATGCCAGCAATTATTCAGTAACAAGAATGCTACTTCATTATTTCTGAAAGAAATGCGGCTGCCCATTTAAAGCATTCAAAGTGAGCAATAGGCTACAGTGAACAAGTACCGCAGCTGGTAAGAAGAACGTTGCTCAGGAAATCATAATTCAAATATTCGAAAAGCCAAAGTTTGACCCTACAATTTTAACTTGTCTTGGTAGTTAACAGTACTGGAATAAAACAGGCAACACTGAGTGCTTACTGAGCTGCATATAAAATGTAGACGTCTCTGAAACTGCACAACTGAACAAAGGGAAACTCCAGTCTGGTTTTATTTGTGTACTTATTTTCCTTCTCCAAACCTTGTTTTGCAAAAGATTACGTTGATTATTTGAACAAATTTGAGCTGAGAGGTCCTTCCTCTGTAGTGCTCTTTCTTAGAATCAGGGTACATTTTTTAAAATAACTGTTATGTTTTTTATATATATAATGTAGGTCACTTTTTATAAGCTTCCTCACTTGTTTTTTTCCTAAACAAATTCAGATGTTCCTTGATGAAATCAGTTGAACTATTTCTGGAACAAGATACATTTCACCGTAATCTCTGAGCTTTAAATAAAATAATGGAGATTTCTCTCAAATGGACGTTACCAGGTCAGCCGAGGCTCTGCATCAGTCTATGGCTGAAGTACAAGCCTAATAAATTCAAGCACATGCAGATTTCTGCACATCTGCAGAGATCTAAATGTGGACCATTACCCAGTATCTCATCTGAAGAACTGTGCCCTGCTCTGTCACAGGCTTGATCCACATAATGCACATCGAAGTAATACAGTTTAAAATTATTTTTCTCTCTTTAAAATGCTTTGATAGAAGCAGGGATGACAGATGCCTTTGCCAGTCTGTCAAAACCAAGAGGAATTTTTCAACCATTTCAACTATGCCTTATTTGCTGCTCAGGCTATCTCTGACCATTTCTTCCATTCCAAAAGTTGCTGAATGTCATTCTCGCCTCCCTTTGCTGGCAGAAGCTCTTGTCTAATCATTTATGCTTCTCCCCTTCTTAGATTGTTCTCACAAGATTTGCAGATAGAGATTTAATTTTCTCATTCTATCAGCAGTAGAAAATAACAGGTCGTTAGAGAACAAGACTGATTTTCTTTCTTAGCTCTAATTCTCTTATTGCCTCTCCTAGCCACATAATCTGGGATTGTCTTAAAACCTGTAGGGAGGAATGGGTTTATTGCGTTTGTGATCAAAGCGACTAAAGAAATTTAAAAGTTTTAAAGGAAGAGATTAAAGGCCACGAAAAGAAGCATAAGGCTCCCAATCTGTGCAACTGTATTTGCAAATGTGCAGAAAATGAATGGTGAGAACAATCTGTACCCTTAAGAAGATGATGTAGAAAAGCAGAATATTAAATATTACATTGGAAAGAACTGGACAGGCTTTACATTTGGAAGCCAAGTAATTAATTGAGATTGAAATACACAATCAAATGCAAAACAAAGAATAACATTCAGGCTGAAATGTCCTTTTTGCTGTAGGTTTTGGGGTCTTTCTGGGGGGGCTGCGACAGCTTTTTTGCAACAGACTAGCATTTGTCCACTTCCACTTTCGAAGAGGAATGAGAACTCATTATTGAGACCGATTCACCCACATCGTGACAAAAAGTGCAAGAAAAGTTTCAACTGGGTCATCTTTACAATTGTCAATAGTTACTTTTGAAGAAAATAAAATAAAATAAAAAATCTCCTGGCAGATGATTGAGGATTCTTTCAGGAAAGAAAGATGACACAGGATACTGCAGAAATACAAGTGCTGGTGTATTTAACTTACTTTTCTTCATTTTCCTCAGGACCTACAATGACATGTCCTAGCGCATACTTTGCTAGTAACTTCTTTCTTCCTTGTAGCCAAAGCCAGAACAGAAAGTCAGGTTATGAGACAACAGTAAGTCAACAACAAATTTAATATCTTTTTTCCTACAAGCTCCCTTCCCATTTTTCTTCTTTTTCTTCTACCTTCAGGCTCAGTTGCTGGCTTCAACCTCACTCAGATGTAGCTAATGCAAAATTTAACTTTTATGGCCAATCACTACAGCTAAGCTGGTCTGGATATAAACAGTCTAAAGCCAGGCTGAGCTGAATCCATGGATCATATTCACACTGGCAAACTCCTCACTCGTCTACACCACCAGGACTGATGGTCAAACCTGCGCTTGTTTGGCGAGGCTTTTGTTTCATAACATAGGCTTCCCTCTCGTGATTCTTTTTTTTTTTTTTTTTTTCCCCCTCAGTGAGAGTAAAGAAGGTATTCAAGGGATTACCAGCTGGAAAGCTGTTCATCTTGGTCTTTACTACAAAATGGTTTTTCCGCCAGCCTAGATACCAGGAGTTTGTGGTCAGAAGACTGTAATAAGGCAGCTAATTCACATTTTGAACAGTACATACAGGACACAAAACTCCCTGTGGAAACAGTTAAATAACAGGTCAACTTAGCAATAAAGACAAGTTGTTAGAAAGTGATAAGGCAGCCTATACAAAAAAAATCAGTACTATAAACAAACAAGTTTGAAAATGGATATGTTTTTTTCTGGAAGCTATTTTTTTCATCCCTTGTGACGCTTTGGGCAAGAAAAGATCTCTATGTTTTTCTTACTTGTTCTGTTCGATCCAGACAGTCAGCCATTGCTGAGAAATGCAGCTAAGGCAGAGAAATGAAACAGGTAAGAGCTAAAGGCTTTTTTTCCAAAAAAGCAGAGCACCCCTAAATTAATTACAGGCAGGTAATGGGTATTATCCCATGTGCTAAGTAATCAGACACCTGTGCCTATCTACAAACTTAAGCCAAAATGACTACATTGTTCAATGTGCAATGTGTAAATTCAATTTCTTGAGATGAAAAATTCTACTTTAAATCAAATTTCCTCTTCTATTGAATCCTTGAGTTAATATCTACACCTGAAAATGCAGCTTTTCTCTTTCTGCCTCCCCATTTTCCCTGCCCTGCCAACAAAGCCAACAGGCATCCCGACAAACTTCAATCTTGACTTTGCAGAGCTGGACATCACAAGATGGCATCTTAGTGGGATAGGCAGGCTATGACATGAATGGCACGACAAGTATATCTTTAAACATTAGAATTTGAAATCAAATTAAATTTATATCTGCCTTTCTCACCATTATATCGATTCATTCATTGTCATCAAGCTTCAACAAAACAGGAAAAAACACAGTACACATCTAGAAGAGCCCCCAAGCTTGAATGCATATATGCAACATAAATTCTTCTTTTTTTAATTCAAATATTGATACTTCACTGAAGCTTTTGGCGTTTCTCTGTATTTTCTCCTATCCCTGAAATGCAGTCCAGTATTGCAGCTGCAGGTATTGAGCAACCTGCATGATGACGAGCACTTTCTATGAGCAGAATACCTATGTATCTACCATTTGTAGGATGGTTTAAATCTGATTTCATAGTACGTGAAAGTTAGAGGTTTAATTGCAGTTAGAACTGCAGTAATTTTTTTTTTTCTTCCTATCAAAAGAAGGTTAAAACCTGGCATAAAACCTACTCTCCACCTTGAAATTCTAATCTCCTTAGATTGCCATTGTCAGAACTACTGGCTAGTCTCCAATTCATTACTACAGCATCCTTCAGCAGGTTGTGTCCACTTTAATTCCCATTTTTCTCAAGGAAAATTTGGTCTAAAAGAAAAGAACACCTACTCAGAACTTGATCTATGGAGCTTTATTCAGTGTATAGCTTTTCAGTAAGTCACGTTCCAACCTCCAGTACCCCCAAAGTCCATTAATTTGCTTTTGAGATTTACTTGGGCAAAGATTTCAAGAATTGACCAATTTCAAACCTGTTCACTGGCTACAACTATTTATGTGGACACACATAATTGGGAGCAATTCTTCTATGGAAAAAGATTGAAGCTCTCCTGGTGAGAAGTAAATTTGGCTCACTGAACAGCATGGGAATATTGCTGTCTGCCACAGAGTGGAAGAGGCAGTTACATATTTATCAGCAGCCTCCCTCCCTGCTCCTTTTTATCTCCATGTCATGACTCTTCTACTATTCCATCTCTTAGAAAATATCTCATTGAGATTTGTACTTTCTGAACAAAGAAATGTATTCTTATGTAATGATGCCACAGTAGCTATGCTTCCAAGACCATAATAGACTACCAATAATATTTACTGGGATTAGGTTTTTTTTCAAGGCACATCTATTGCAAGTGCCAGATTTACTAATTAATTTCAGTAGTTAAGAAAAATCAAGAAGTTGAGCCACAACCATGTTACTTGTTCACACTCTCTGTCAGTATGGGCCTTATGTTATGCTCAGTGATAGCCATCTGTGCTTGGGACATACTGTTTGCAGTTACGTTCAACACAAAGAAAGCTCTCCACACAGAAGACATTTTAGGCTAACCTCTCCATTCGTTTGCCTGGTTTTTTTGAGACTTGTTAGAGGGGGAAAGCTTCACAAAATCAAGATTTTTCATTGCAAATTATACAGGAGATAAACAGACACTCCATACCACCCTACAGAAAAAGTCCCGGTGCAAATGAAATCGTCCCTCAAAGTGACCCTTTTGACATATTTTGCAGTGATGCTTAGCAATCCTTTATACAATTTACAGAACGATATGCTGTAGTGCAGCAAGGCTAAGCCAGGGCACAGCTGAATCCGTTTCAGCTGAAATCAGTGTTTCATGCAGTTTCCTTAAATAGTGAATTTACATTTAATTTACATGTGCTATATTGAAGTTTGTTACAACCTAGTTCCAAGTTACTAAGATAGGAGACAAAAATAGAGGAAAACAACACCCTAAAACTAGCAAAACTAGAAACTGCTTTTCTTCTTAGCTGGCCATACCTAAAATATATTTTACTTTAGTCAACTGTTCCACAACCAACACTTCAGAAATACACACTAAGGATGAAGCATGATAAGTGATCCAATACTGTACACCTGGTCACTTGTAGGGCTGCAGAATTAGATCTCGCTGTCAGGAAAGGATTTTCTGACTTTACATGATGGCACTGCAATTTACTTAGGTTGCCTATCAAATAATATCTGCTATTAACTGGCTGGGTTTAGCGTGCTCAAGATATTAATGTGTCAAATGATGCTGGTGTTAATTTATAACTATATGGAATACAGAACTAGCTTTTGTCATCATTCTGAGATGCACTTTCAACACTATATTATCTTTGAAAGGCAAGAAACACGCTGATAATATATTTTTCTCTTGACTGACGAAGAATTAATGCTGTAGCTCTGATGACTTTATTGGCATTACTGAGACATACACTTAGAAAAACTTGTCCAGTGATGCCCATACTTTGTCATTTTGAAATGTAACTCTGCCTCAAAATCTTTACTCCACACCTTCATTACCCTTAAGAACGTTATTCTTATTAATCAATATCACAGCCCTTTAACAAAGATCGCACTGTTTTAAGATCTTGCGTGTTATTCTTTAATAATCAAGATCCAGCCGTTGAGTTTTCCAGAGCAAAGTGTTGTGCTACAAAGAGCAAGGCACTGGAAGTTTTACATATAGTGAATTTTCATTATTGAAAACTATTGGATTATTTTTACAAGCTGTACTTTTTTACTCTCCCCAGATGCTATCAGATGGCAAAAATTCACTGCCCAAATATCACCAGAAATTAATTCTGTGACTAAAAAACAAAACAAAACAACAAAACCCAGTCAAACGTAATGATCCTCCTGCAACAAATAGGAAAACTGAAAAGTCTCTGTGATTCAGTGGTTTGCTTGCACAGTGTCCACCTTCACTTCAGCTTTCCTCTACCTTCAGCTACAAACTGCTTGTCAGAAATTTTCAGAACGACTAGACCGTGGCATGGAAGCAGACACGGAGCTGCAGTGCGTGAGATTACTGTGCACTAATTACGGTATCTACCGGAGCCATGTGGTAGGTCCTTTCTCATCGACAGAAAGCCTGAGTTGGTGCATTCCCCACTAAAATTAAAAAAACCCTAACTGTTTGTAGTGTACAGTCAGACAGGAAGAATAGAGATGGGAGAAAGGGGAGAGCAATACACCATATAGAATGAAATCAGACTTATGTGACATAAATACTGAGCAATCAATGGATTTTTAAAAGAAAGTAACATCTGCCCAGGTAAAAAAAGAGGTTTAACGAAGTCTGCTGATGAAAACCAGACTAATCATTTATTCGCAAACAAGCAGTAACTCATACCACTCCTGCCTGTGATTTCTGACTGCTTCATTAATTAGATAACCTTAAGAATTCTCTTGTATTTAACTTGTATTAATATAAACTCTTGTATTAACGGTTTTAATATCCAAATATTGACTTTGCGTATCCATATTCAATTTCCCTAATTGCCAATTGTTCTTATGGGAAAAAAGTGCACTGGGTGATTAATATGCACTTTTATAGCTTGTCTGTGCTCAGTGATGCCGTCTGTTGCGGGCACCTGCACTTCCCTCTTCCCAGCGGTATCTGCTGCAACCTTGACTTGCGTAAGCAGCTAAAGACGCAATAAGGAAGCCGTATTTTCACAGATACCACCTACAGTGTCATTTACATTTCAGAAAATATTCTAATTTTTAGAAATTCCATTTTGTAACTTAAAAAGAAAAGTAAAATAAAAATAAAATTTCTCTTTAAGTTTACTTTTCAAAAGACTTGTAAGAGGAAACACTGAATGGCTTGACTCACTGGTCTAGTTTCTAACACTATTAATGAAGCTATAAAGCTGCAAGGTAGCAACAACAATATTTGATGTACTCACATTTTAATCCTACACTGATTCTGTTTTGCTAAGGAGGGAGTTGCCATGCGAACATCGAGACAGGACACAGCCAAATCAGCTCCACTGTAGCACTAGAAATCGCAACTGGATGGATTTATGGTACTGCGCTACTACCACCTAGCCAACGTTTTATTGAAATAAAGGGTTTATTGTCCATTGTTCTTTCTGACAACATTTATATTTGTGCAAATCAAGTGCAAACTTTTTAAGAGGCTGGGACAACGATGCTTTAAGTATATTTAAAACAGGTTGAAGTGATGACTTGATAGAAAAATCAAGTTCCAAAGCAGATACTATTATCCTTCACTAGTTTCTTCTATCATGACAATTTAGAAGAAAAATCAGGAAGACTTCTGCATCAAGATACATTGCAGTGATTAGGTAGAATTTTACCAGACAATACAGCATGTTAAATAAAATAATTTGAATAGCATACTAGCCTGCTAAACGACAACAGGAACCCGAGAGCATTTCTATTTCTTCTATATTTAGATTTCTTCCACTAATCAATGGAATTAGTTTTAGTATCCTTATATCTAATCATTGTTTTTCACAATCAATATCTACTTTGTTAGCATGGAAATGAAGAATAGATCAGAGTTCAAAGAGTTCAAAAAACCTGTATGATCTCGAAAAATATAGCTAGAAATAGTTGAGTTGAGTTATCCTCATTACTGTCCTATTAATACTCATTCAGTATATTCTGCATTACAACTGCAAAATTTAAGTAAGTATATTTTGGATTAATTCTTCATCAGCCGAGGTTGATAGTTACAATGAAGAAAAATACAGTGTATCTATGGAAATCTACAGAAATGGATTCTATGTTTCCTTTGTTTTCTGACCAGGCAAACAGAGTGAAATTTAAACTAAACTTGTCTAACACGAAGGAGAAATACACTTCGCATTTTCTTAAGTGGGGTTTAAGCCTACTCATTGAGTAATACAAACAAGATCAACTCCTAGTCCTAGCTCCAACGTGTTTGGTTTAACAGAAGTCTCTCCAGAGGCTCAATCATGTCACTCCATCTTTACTAACCTTCCAGCATTTCAGTGCTGTACCAGCCGCATCTGTGCCACCAGACCAATGTCACTGGGTCAACAGCAAAAACGTACATCTTCCATTGGTTTATCGTGTTCACACAAGTGAGTAGCATAGCTCTCAGAATTACAAAATCATGTAAATTAGGGCTGGAGTGCAGGCCTCTAATTCATCTTAAGAGTCAATTACATTTGTTAATCTTGGTAAATACTTGCCTAGTCTGTGACTCAGGTACCACAATATAAAGGAAATATATTACCCCACCTCCATTCTTCTTTGATTTACATCATTTGTGTACCCTACCTCCGTGTTCCTTTCATCTTAAATTCACTGGCGGGGTACTACTTGGGACTTGATTCATAGTATTTTAGCCACAAAGCTGACAGACAGAAAAAAGTTGAAAATTTACTGATTAAATAGCTTTGGTTCTTCCTCTGTTAGGCATCAGTACGGAACGTGTCTTCTCATTGCTGACATTATCATTACCAGAAAACGAGCCTGTACCCTCCGGAAAGCAAAGGTGTGGGCTTGCTCAGAATTAAAGTGCTGCCAAAAATCAGAAGTGACCATTAAAGAGTGTGTAAATGACATAATGCTCATATTGTTGGTCATGTAATACGCTGTTGTCCTCTCTCACTGATCTGGCTTAGACTCGCAGTGACAGAAAGTTGTTGGTATCTGGTGGCTAATGCATGATCGCTGTCATGTTCCCATTGGGAAAGCGTCTGCATGCCAAAAGCATTATTCAGAATTAAACCTTGTTCTTTTACATGTGATTATTCTGCCATAAGCAGTGCAACAGCTGTCGGGCTTATTAACACGCAGGCCCAAGGCAGTTAGGGAAATGTACCTCCCATCTGGAGAGCAGAACGCTTTAACCTTAACTGGGCTGCTAGAGGGACACCCCGGGAAGCTGAAGGGCTCTGTCTCACACCCCTTAAAATCTGCTTTACCGCCACCTTCCTCCTCAAGGATGAGTTTAAACGCTCCTTCATTAGGTCTCTGTGTTACAGATCCATTTTCCAGACATTTTAACCTGTGTATCACACCTATAGGAAACTTCCTCCCGTAAGTCTGCAACAAATGACTGTTTAAAGTGTACCAACATGAAACAGAGAGAAACATATTTGTGTATTAATCCAAAGGCTGAATCTTTACATGCCTGGCTTTATTGTTATTGTTTTCTTGCAAGCTGTGCTGTACAGACTGCTGTTCTCCCTGTCAGGGCAACAAAATCCGACGGACCTCCTGCCTTCTATCCCGAGCATCTCCCGATCAGCAGCTGCTGGCTACTCACTGCCACCCTTCCTCTGGAGAGGATTTTGCATAGTTAATTATCCTTTTCAGCTCTAACTGTTGATAACTTTTTAACTTTTGGGAGGTGGTTGCCAAAAGCATCACCTCAACAGCCCAGCCATTGTTCCCTCGAAGTCGTTTACTGGGATGTCTCATCTCTGACCATTGTTTAGTTTCCTGTTTGCTCTTCCTAACAGCTCCTTGGAATTCAACCCCCTTAACTCAGAGGAAAATAACATGAAGCAGATAAAGTGGAATACAATTAACACACACACACAAAAAAAATAAATAGAAAGAATAATCTTTTCTTTACTCTCCATGAATATTCATCAGGACTAAATTAACATATTAAGTTATGTTGTGTTTAGAAAAGCAACAAGTAGAAAATGAGATTCAGAAAGGAAGTTCTGTACAGAAACCTTTCATTTTAGGGTGCTTTAGAGCTAGCTACTCTGCAAGCTGGCAAGCTGCTAATGAACAGGACACCCAGGTAGGTGCAAAGATACAAGCTTGATTACACCTTTTTCCCTGACTGAAAGACCTACAAACCTCCAGTTATGGACCACGATTAACTAAAAGGATTAAATGAAATTTTGTAAAAGCCATCGTACTTACGCTGTCATTGCTTCCTTTGTTGTCCTCGTATTTTGTCTCTATGTGAATGGAGAATTTAGGCAAAAATGAACACTGCAACAAAAGAAAAATATGTTTGACAAAAATATGCCTTGCTTCATCAGCTGACATATGCAGCACATCCTGTCTGGTATCAGCTTTCTTAATTTTTTCAGATTACTTCAAGGAAGAGTAAACGTACATAGAAGATAAGAGTGAAGGTTTTTATGATTCTGGAAGGACGTAGAGATTCTATCTATAACAAAGGTATAAATAAATTAGTGTAAGTACTCTGGAATAACTAGAGACAGTAGTTTTAATGCCCACGATGCACAAGAGTACAAATATCCTGAAAATCTTGTTAAAAGTTCAGTTCACTAGGATCTCGGCAGCAACTAGGTATTTGTTATCAAAGGTTAGTCTATTCTCCATACAAAACAATCCAAGGACACTTCACTAGCTGCAGGCGCTAACCAAACAGACAACAATGCTTTGATATGTGAGGGCTTCTAGTTTTCCAGTGAGAAATTAACTTCAGCATAATTTCCTATTAATGATATTAAGATGGATTATGAGCCGCTGTGGAAATTCCTTTATACTAAGCCCAAATCAATCTTTACATAATAATGCAAAAAATTAAGAATACGCAAATGTTTCTTCTATTAAAGACAATATTTTATTTTCTATTAAAGACAATTTCTGTATTTTACGCCCAAATAAATTTATTTTTCTATGCATTACTTAATTTAGTTGGCTTATCACAGCTAGAATTTATAATACTAGGCAACACAGTTCCACTGGAAAAAATATTTCAAGTATCTTTTCTTTAGCCTTTCACAGTTATTCTTTCAAAACAACGTTTCAGATAGGCAGATAGAGTAACTGTCTAACGAGCTCTGAAGGATACCGGTTCAGCATCTTTAATGTTAAGTCATCAAGTCTTTTCTTGCACTAACTGCCAGTGAAACCGAAGTGCCAGTTCCCTGCATGATGCATCGCTAATACCCTGTGGCAAAGTGGCTTTGTAAAGACCATGACTATTTAATGTGCTGTACACACAGATTATACAATGAGGACATTATGATGCCTCAGTGCTCGCATTGCTGTTGGTCCAAGTTTGGACTTGATAAAATTTGGAGAGTTCTTTTAAGGGAGGGGCTGATGACTAAGAAAAGAGGTGATTTAGAAGAGCAGCTGTAGTGCAGCAAAACTGAAATGACAAGCCAGCTCCTTTGAGACTGCAGAGAATATATTCCTGATGCCACAGACAGCAGCCAACAAGTCATTGTTCAAACTTCTTCTGATCACAGGGCATCCGGTATTCACAAGCAGATCTCGAATCAATCCTCAGTGAAGTTTTGCCAGAATAAGGTTCTGATGCCATGGAAGGCTGCTGGTCAAACTGTCTTCCCAGTATCATAATGAAACACTCCCATGGATCTTGCTGGTGCTGCAGCTGCCCACACCGCACAGGCTGCTCTTCACGTCTTACGTGTTTTGCCTTTTATTCAAGGTTTCTGTGGAGGAGCACATTTCTGAATTTCAGTTCAACCTGAGCTGTGACAGGCTCTCAGCTCTGCAACTTGTTCATTGAGTGAATACGTGGGAGGGGGGAAAACCACCCCCACAAAACTATGAAATCAGCAGTATGTGGAGTGCAGGATGGGGCAAGTTCAGTGACAGATCTGCTAGCTCCTATTACCCATATTTTGTGGGCAATTAAACATTTCCTATGTATACATCTCAAGAAGTGCCAGCTGAAAATATACAATATTTATAAGCAGTCTGTCAGAACTGGGGATCTTGTAACAGGAATTAACACACACAAAAATCCAAATATTCTCCCAATTGAGGTTTCACCATGTATCTCAGTATGTTGCTCCTATTCTGGCAGACATCCAAAGGCATCTGCAAGCAAAAGCCTTGGCAAACAGCAGGCACTACAGGGAAAGAAGTTGGGGGAAAAAAACCCCAAAGGCGAGCCAATGTTTGTCATAAGGTTCTGTTTGTACCTCCAAAATTAACCAAAAGGTGGAAAGAACGTCCTTGAACTATATGGTTAGCTGGAAGAAAAGATGAATAAAAGGGGTTGATTAAAAGAATTCTGTAAGCAAATGTTTCTAGAGTAAGAAAAGTTGTAAATGTGGTGTTACCAAAAAGCAGGGAATGACCGAGGAGACACAGGGATGCCAGCATGTCCTAAAACTGATGCCATTGAGAGGATTCGTATTCAAACAGCATAAACCAACATTCTAGTTGTTTTCCATATTCACAGAAGAAGATGGAGGATTGAAAAGTAAATTACTACTGGAGGTGGATTATGAAAAGCAGATTTTAAGAAAATGCATAACCTAACAACAGACATCATCTACTGCACAGTTTTTAACACATTTGGAAAACAACTCCATTGGCGCTAGGGTGGTAAAACCATGGGTTATTGATCTCAAAACTTTAGTATATGGCAGCCTTGTATTTTACGAAGTTGTTTATCTACAGGGATGACAGTCCAGGTGTACAGAGCTCCTGCTGACAGCAACCTAGACCTCTGCGTATGGGCATCCTGTGGGAACATCTGCGAGGAAACAGGAGATTGCCAGCGAGGATTTCGTTTTATTAGCACTTACTAGTGCTGCTTACTGAATGCAGTAACCCGTACTGCGCTACCGAGGAGTCAATGTTTAGGTCTGAATAACAGCTTTTAGAAACATTTTCACTGGAAATAGTAGAGATGCATGCCGTACTATTTATGATACACCAGTTGTTTAGAACGTTTTACTAGCATCACATCTGCATATTTCCAGGTTACTGCTCTAGGCTATGTTTTACTTACATGTTAGCTTGTGTTTAGCAACTGTGCTCTTGAGCTGAGGACCAAAATTTAATTTTCTTTGCTATGTAATTAAATACAATCAACACCCCCTAAATAAAATCTGGTAATTGATAAAAACAGGAAGCAGAATGACATCAGTGATCTGTCACTAGTGGAAGGGTCATCAGGAATATAATGTTTGAGCAGCCTGAGTATGTAGGTCAGAGCTTTGTGAGTTTGTGCACACTTTTCAGTTACGCATCCCGAGTCTAGAGGTTTGTCAGAAGCCTCAGTGGCTATGGAAACCGACTGCTGACCTTAGCAGCTCTGGGCAGTGCAGCTCTCTCAGCTCTTTTAAGTATCCACAGAGTCCACCACAGGGCTTGGTGCTGCTCTCATGGTCCCTTTGTCACGTTTGAAAACTCACTGACAGAAGGAACTTCAATATAGCATCTTCCACACAGACAGCGAATACAAACCGACATCCTCACCAAAGCAGGTCCTGTTGTGATTGAAGTATCTTTACCTATGATCTAACTATAGAAATATAGGACTTGGATGGAGCGTATTTTTCAATACTAAAACCATTTTTCTTTATCAAAACAGTTGGGTTTATGTCACACTTTCAGGCACAGTGGAGGATCAAAATGCAAAATACGAAAAACCTTTGTGCTGTTGATTTGATGCATGGCTACAGTTTCAGAGGAAACTGAATAAAGCAAAATGCCAGATTTCCCCTTTTACCTTGCTATTCAAAACTATCTATTATTTTCAGCCACTGTCTAGAGTTTACCAGCAATGAGTCAGATCACAAAACTTTGAAATGGAGCCATTTAATTTATTGAACTCAAGGATTCATTAGGCTGCCTGTAGCAGTTCAGCAAGCCACTGCTTGATTCTAGTTGTTGTTTCCTGTGACCCAGAATCTAAACTGTAACAAAAACAGAAGAGATCTAACCCTGCGTTTAAAAAAAAAAAAAGTAAAAAAAAGTAAGGATCTTCAGAGTATTACAGAATAGGAATTGTAAATTCCATATACCTCAAGCCACCTCATTGGACAGCACAAAGTCATTTTCTGCATAAAGGCATTAAAAGTCAGCCTCCCTGGGTATTTAGTGTAAGGGCAAGGGCTCTAACAATCTAATTTGAGATTACAAATGGTAACATGAATTTACCCAAAATAAAAACAAAAATCCACCAAAAAGTACTCCGATTCAAATATATTTCTCAGAAACTCAACTGACTGGCAACCACTGTTTTAGCAGCTGTGGGGGGTCTCACTGGCTTTCAGGAACACTTAGCAGGGTCCAAATTTTTGAACATTTCACAGAATGTGTCTCATGATTCATCAGCTGCACTCTGACTAATTGGCAGAGGGCTCTGGCAGAACCAGAAAACTGTTTATGCATCATTCAAAAGACTTTATTATTCATCATGCACAAAGTTGCTTTTCCCCCCCCCACCCCTCCTTAAGGGGCTGTGTATTTACTTAGCCAGGGATTAAAAGTGTTATGCAACAGTGGGAATCAAACTTGGGAGTGAATGGTAAGTAATGAACCTTTTACTAGATTTTTTTTTTTTTTTCCGCTCAAAGCACCACTCCCTTTCTGCTCTGCCTCCCCCGGGGTGTGTGTTCTTCCAGCACAAACCTGGCTGCCAATCCACACACTGAGCACAGGAATGCGCTGGGCAGCCTTTCCAGTTTCCCATTTCACTATCTCTACAGCTTACAAGGTTTCTCTTTGGGGGAAAAAAAAAAAAAAAAAAGGTAAATTGATTCTTTAACTTGAAATTAGGCTTAAATTCTACATAATAGGACAAAATCTTCAGAGTCCCAGTGTCTTCAATGATAAGGTTTCTTTGTGTAAAGCTCTCAAAGGAGGTGTCTTTTATTGTCACTTCCAGATTTTTTAGATGTTATAAACCCCCTTAAAAATTTGTTATAATCCAGTACACCTGTGACAAATAAGGAGAATATTCTGGGCTTTTTGTTTGTTTTCTTAAAATTCATACACTTGGCACCCCTTTTGGAAGAACTAGGAGAGGTTTAAGGCTCAAGGAAACAACCAGGTATAACCAGAGTCTGTAACAGTAATTACCGCACATAAGCATGGGTATTTCCAGATTAAAACAAAGTGAAATGAAAGCAGCACACAGAAAACACAGACCGCAGTTGCATTTTCAATTCACTCCAGATAACCTCTTGAAAAATGAAAGGCCTATTTTTAGCACGATGATTGATTAGTGTTGCCATAGCAATAAGCAACACTTACAAGAACAGGGTAGAACCAAAGTATGCCAAAACACTTGCCAAAGCCTTAAAGACAGAGTCAAACACATATGGTGTTTTACAATCGTTTTATGGAAATGACTGTAAAAATAACCTTTGCGTAGTAACTACACCCGAGGTGGCTGCAGGCATCACTGGAGTTGTCAGTAAATACGGTGGACGGAGGGTAACAGAAGGGTTTCTCTCCCCTGGGTTACCTGCTTTGTACAAGTGAGTGCTATTCCATCAATAGTTTTAGGGAGTTTCATTTTCCATTTGGTTTCTTTCTGCAGAATGTTCAAAGAACCGCTAGGGACCCCATTATGGTACTTCACTTCTCCTGCTCCTTGTGATGTTAATCCACAGTCCTTGGGAGTTATTTTTGTACAGTAAACATTAATCCCACCTGGGTTTGGTTTTTTTCAGCATCAGAAGCATATCCCCCTAAATCTTAACACAAAAGCCTGGAGAAGCAGTCATTTCATGTAAATTTTTTCTCTGATCTCCCACCACTTTTCAGACTGATTTTTTTTTTTTTTTTTTTTTTACTACAGCCACATATACATTATTTTGGCAATACAGGTGGAACTGGATCCTTTACAGAGCAATCTCCACTGAGCCTCGAGGTAAGGAACACAGTAACTGCTACAGTGAGGTGAGACTGCCCAAGCAAAATTAGTTTTTTTTTTAATAAGATAACTTCTAGATACCACATCCTTGGAATTCAAAAATTTTGGGCACTGTTTTGGGAATCAGTGGGTAGCAAAATCATTTCTTTACTGAAGATCAAAAACCTTGAAAAGACAAACGCAGTCCCTACTTCTCTGTAACAGGCACAGGGAAATGGGGCCTGTGGGGTAGTGGAAGGTCCTTGGACTCAATGGGGCAGGAGGGAATGCCCAGCACAGCAAGGGGCAGGGGGGAAAGGGGCAGGCACCCCCACCCCACCAGCCCTGGAGCAACGGGGGGGCATTTATAAACCAGAAGGATGGGTGGAATGAGAGGAGCAAGGTAACACGGGAGACTGCCAGTGCCTCTGGGCAATAGAGAGGAAGAACAAAGAGACCTCGATACGGGAGAAAAATCAAAATCACACACTGATATGGATAAACAAGATGTTGTCTCCACAGTTTAAATGCAAGAAGGTACGTGAAGATAATATAGTGATGTCTCTCCAGCAGATTTCAAATAACAGTATTTCCTTCAGCTTTCTACAGAAAGAATAAAGATAGTTTCTTTAATTGAATATTCAGAGTTTTATGGAAGATGGCCACCACGTTACTGACTACCTTCAGAATACTCTGGGCAGCACTGCACCTGAGCACGCAGAGCTGCTATGTGATACAGGTTACTTGCTACACAGGCTAGTAGCATCAATCAGGATGACAAAGTCAGAAGAGAATAGACGGAAAGGGCTGGGCAGGATGATGGCAGAATTGGGAAAATGTGACTCAATGAGAGGGAGGAGAATTTGAAAGCGAGATAAGTACAGGAAGGCAGCAAAGAGTAGAAAAAGTGGTGTTGAGTGGAAAGAGTAAGAACAATGCAAAAAAAATGGGGGCTTGAAAATAAGCAAAGGAGTTAAACTCTCGTAAACAAGCTCAGAAAGAAAGCTACCGTTTGTTTGTATTACATATAATAACATGAAGATGAAGCAGTCGACTAACAAGTTGCCTCTGATCACTATGAAACTCAGCACTTATCTCTGGGTTTGCCTTCCCTTAGGATTTCCTTCTTCAACACACAAAAACAGTAACCTGTTTATTGAGGAAAAACGGAAGCCAGAAAATGACAGTCCTATGAATCAGAGAGGGGTTTGGACTCCTTTATAACAAGCCAGTGGTGGAAAAAAGGGAATTCTCCCAAGCAGTTTGATTTACTCTGATTCAATGGGATTAAGCTATTAAATGAGAATACAGGTTTGCAGCTTTCTAAAAATATATTATTTGTTTCTTTTATATACTACAGAGGTCCTTCCTTTTGCTAGAATCTCTAAAGGAATGAAATACGTGTTTTACTAGAGCGCTGTCACCAGTTAGCCTGTCTTCTTAGTTGGGGGGTGAGAGGGGAGGAATTTTGGTAGTGACTTTGTATTGGGCTCTCATCCTGCAATACAGATTGTGTTGCTCTTTTGATGCAGCCCTCGTATACTCAAGCTGGAGAAACATTTGTGCACTGAATACGGATGGGTTACATCCAAATTTCAAGTACTGGTAATCAGGTAAAAAGAACACAGGGAAAAAACCCACTCTACAGCTTCCTTGCAATGTTTGTCTTAAACAACTTTTTTTTTTTTTCCTTCTCAAGTCATCTCATTATGGAAGTAACAAAAACATTCCTTCCAGATAATTTACTTCATAGATAAACTGGCAGCTGCTAAGTGAAGCACAAAACATGCCTGTTTTGAAAAGTAATCAGAAGCCAGCAGGTCAATAATGGAACATTTAGCTACTATCACTCTGGGGCCTTGACACATACCAGACTAAATAATTTTATTTGCCTCAGTCATTTACTGTAGAAGAATTAGTGTCATTGTGATACATCAAAGGAATCGTTGTCTCCTGCTTTCCTTCCCGTAACTGTTTTTCATAAATATTCTGAATTTATATGCTGTTCCTAAGTTGATTTGAGACACTGGCAGGTTGAAAGAATGTTCTTCCTCCTTGCAGAGTAGTAAATGCCATTTTTAGTGTTTATTTTGCTTTATATACTTATAATTGTGAAACTAACAGCTAGCCATAAATTATGCACAAAAAAAATTGTCCAGCTGTTTTTAAATTTCAGCCCTGGAATTGAAATAGTGCTAACAACACTGAAGTGTTCAGATTATCAGCAAAAACTATTTGAAATTATCCCTGGTAAACACTTGAACTACACCTCCAAACTCAGAAGAGTTTGCTTAAATTGTATTTTTCCTAACGTCCCTGCACTCCAACTTGACAGCTAAACTTTGTTAGGCTCATTTTTTCAGTGTACTTTGATCCCATGAATTTTTTGTGCCATAGTTTTCTACCATGTCACCATACGTTCGTGATGTGATTATTTGTTTGCTTGAGGCTCCTCTCTTTTTGTCCACAATCTCAACTGTCACTGGAACAGGTCAAATGGATATTTGCTTTGTGCTGCTTATTGTCTACCAGTATCCTGATGCAGGTAAAGAAACTTAGTTCTATGCAATCCTTTTTTGTTTGGTTTGCTACAGAGACAGGTTTGCTATCTAGTTAATAATTTCTAATCTAGCTGGACAACCTCAGAAAGAAAAATAAGAAAGCTCCCTGGAAGTTCAGTCATTCTTGTCCACATTATCTAAGAATAGCATAAATATTTTACACTGAAGATACGTATTTGCAAATGCTGTGATAAGCTGGCACATATGGGTTTGTCAAGAGCTGCAAGGTCTTTCCTCCATCCTCCAAGTGAAAAAGACTCCAGGCTGTGACTAGCAAAGGAATTCTTTCCAAAAGCTAGCAGCTAGCAACAACCATTCCCCACCAGCATGTGTAGCCTGACAGGAGGCACCAGCACCCAGGTCCTATACCTGCTCACAGAGCAGAGCCCCTAGGAGTGACTTCTACAGGGCTCCCTTTCAGCTTCATCCCAAATGTACGAGCTTAACATCAACCTAATCACAATATTAAGTGAACTTACAAATCAAACATTTATTTTAGCAAGATATCTTGTCAGGTTTCTGATCACTAGATCAAAACCAAAGCAACTCCTGAGTTTCAGACACTTTCTCACGTACAGTTCTTCAGTAATGCCCTGGACACTGAAACAAGGGTTTGACCTTTATAGGAGGATCTCGTGTCTGGCTCTCTAAATAGTGCCCCCAGATCTGGATGACGTCCTTTGGCTTCAGCTTCGAAAGTATTTTTTCTACTTCCTCCTCCCTCTCAACATCAGCAGGAAGCTTGCGAGGATTAGCACAAGCTTTGATACAGCATTTCTCGGGACATCACCCACGTCTCATCTTCCTGATCGGAAATCTTTTGTATTGCAGCTTTAATGAGGCTCCACAAACAGCACAGGGTAGGTTCTAAAACGCTCTCCTGACATGACAATACTTCGCATATCACACAACACAAAAGCATCAATTGTGCAATCGTTCTGCTAAACTCCTTTTTTGAAGTGTGTCATTTGCTTTACATATTATTTATATGGTTGGAGAGGCTTGGTAGTAGCCCCGTTGTTTGCTGTCAAATTCAGGGGCTTGCTGTGTAGAGAATACCATCCCTTAAAGCAGGTGCCATCATAACTGGACCCAGATGTACTAACACCATGACGATCTAATTTCCATTCCTGTTTTCATGCATCCACTCACTCTTGGCTTTTTATACTACCACTGCAGAGAATACTATCATGCCTGCTGAGCTTTTTTTTCTTTGAAGATGACCTTCTTAAGCACCTGAAATTAGGACATATTTATGAAATCCATACTACTTCCACAGGAAAATCAGATTGCTGAAATTATTCTGCATTGAATCTCTGAATGCTAGTGTATGTTCCTGAATGCAATTTCCCAACAGCCTTCATATTTTACAACTGAAAAATCTTAGGACTATCAGCAAGATTCAATCTGTTGTTCACATCCTCTTCCATATCACTAACAGACACCGAAATAAGTAACACTACTGAGCCTTTAAGGTCCTTGCTCTTTATTTAGCATGGAACTTAGAAGGTTGAGGTGTGAACATACTACATAGCAGTATGTACTTGACTTGGTAAGACTATGTTTTATTTACCCAATTATGGGCCTGCCTTTAGAATCAATTTGCCTTGAAGTGAGGCCCAATTTAATTCTTAGGATGCCCCACCGACCTTGGGAGGGAATTTGCTATCATTTAGAAAAGGGTTTCCAAGCTATCTTACATATTTTGGGCAGTGTCTGTGGGTTTATTCTTTCTTTCAGAATTCTCTAATGAATATAGAAGATCAAAATTTAGAGGAATATTTCAGACAAGGATAGGAATTATTCCCAGTGGTATATTTAACATTTCTGTTCCAGATTCAGCAGTTTGAGGCAAAGACGCTTTCTTTATTTCCCTTCAAGATAATTTCATAGTCTATCAGCTCCATTAAAATAGATGTTAGATGTTTGTCTGAAGTACAGTTTCCTTAATCTCATCCCAATATTTCTAGTTCTGTTTCTTTGCACCATGGTGAGTAATTAGTCCCCAACTCCCATAGGCAGTTATACTGTCACTTAGTGACTGTTTTGCCTACCTTCAACATTTGTAGACCGATTTAATTTTTCTTTACAAGTCTATTCAACCCTGCAATCGTTTTTGCTGATGCTCTTGAACATCTCCATAGCTGTATACCTTCACCAAAATGTGTTCCAGGTGTTGTCCCATCAGATCAGATAAAGATCACCTGCTGATTCAAGTTCTACGAGTACAGCATTGCTGTTTGGTTTTGATAGTGTACTGTATTTCAAATTCAGACCTATATTTCTGTCTGCTATCACCCCTTTAATAATTTTCTACTTGTCTCTTTCAGTTAAAGAAAAAAAAAAATCACATTAAAATTTTCAAATTTACTTTCACTAAAGAAAAAATATACCACAGAGTGTAAGTAAGAGACGTCAATACAACATAGCACGTGTCATCTTCCCAGACCAAGTTTAAACCTGCTATCAAAGGGTAAACCCTTAAGTAATATAAACTGTGATAGGCTCCACTAAAGATATCTTCTAACAAAAGTAGCTGAGAATCTGTCCCCTCATTGCTACTGTCCATTATGGGATATTATTTGATTATGACAATCAAATGAATTTTAAATATGAAACAAAACAGAGTATGTTGTAAGTATTACAGTACATACTGAAAAGCACAGTTTGGTACTTTAGATTTTCAACACAGGTGATCACAGTTTCAATTCCTAAGTCTCCAGCTTTCAGATCTAAACCTTTAAATCCCTTGAATTTTTTTCTTTCCCATTTATCACATTAAAATCTTTTTCTTCTCCATATGCTTTACTGGTTTTAAAAAAAAATCTGCACAAACACTTAGAGTACTTCGGGAAGAAAAACAAGTGGATTATGTTTTATCTGCAGTCAGAAGTTCCAACTAAATCAAGGCAGGAGTTTCTGAAAGGTCCCTTCACCTGGAACTTTCTCACCATCTCCTCCTCATCTTCCAAAGGTTGCTGAAAACTTACTGTATATTATTGAGGCCAGCACATTTACAACAATTTTTCTCATGATTTATGTGCTATATTTTGCCTTAGCTCTGCTAGAGGGAATGGCTGATTTTTCTGGGCACTGTGCCCAGATTATGTTTAATTTTGTCTACAGATTGTACAGTTTCCCAGATACTATACCAGAGATGAGCATTTTATAAGTTAATAAAACAATAAATAAAATAAAATCTGTTCTCATGTCTCCACGTAATAACTGGAATCTTAAAAGCCTTGCCCTGTTTTATAGAAGCATCTCTGTTACAGTCAGTGACTAAAAATACATCAAATTATTTTGAAGTGATAAAAAAATAAGGTAAATAATTTATAGGATCCCCACAGAAACACTTCAAATTTAACCTTAAATTTCTTAAAAAAATTGCTAAAATAAAGTTCCACTATTGAATGCATTATGCGTTAGTTATATAAAGAATGAATCAGTTTGGATTTGACCACTATATTTCACAATTATTTTTAGAATAAAAAGAGGAAGAAAAACTTACTGTGTATTCTGATTTCCAATTGTCCATTTGTAAAAAAACAGAATGATGAGGGAAAAGAAAAAAAAAAAAGAAATGTGAAATAAAACAATGATGCAAGATCCTTACACTAAACATACATTAATAATCAAAAAACTTGTGTCAGATAGTCTGCTGATTTATATTTCACTGAAGCCTATGGGACAATAAAGGGGTACAAGTCAGCACAAAAATCTAAGCACCTGATGTTTTCTTTGCAAGAAAGAAATTGCATAGATACAACATTCTATAGTTTTTACTTGTCCGTGGCTTATAATCTTTACTTCCTGTTACTGGTCAATATAAGATGCAATAGTATGTGCAGTTCAACAGGAGTGGTTAAAGGAACTTCGTATCTATGGCTCAGTATTTAACTTGGAGCTTCTGAAGATAAGCTAAACTATCCCAAAAGTACAAATCAGTCATCGTTTCTGCTTTATTCCTTACCTGTGATGGTATAAGGATAGTAATTCCAAGCCTTCTCTGTAACATAAAAGATTTTGGGAACAACTGCCCTAGCCCAGCTAGGCAGTTTGCTGAAAATAAAAAGAAAATAGAAGATTAGAATATGTTACGGCTTAGGAGTATTTTAGAAGAGAAGATACTTCCAAACGTGCTCCTACTTTGACAGGTGTCTCTCAGGAGACAGCAGTACCTGGACTCCTAGACTTCACAGCAGGGTTTTCATCTTATGACTACGCATTGTCTCAGCTTTCTCCGCAAGCACGTCTGAAACCAAGCCTGCCTGCCCCCCCTCAAAGCCAGCGATGTGCTGCCAGCGCAACAACCTCCGAGCCTTGTATATATTATTAAACTGAAGTTGCAGATTTCAAGAATTTATGGCCTCAAACGTTTGGTCTTGGATGCAGGGAGCAGGTTGGACCATACAAGGCATAACTGTCTGACAGCGCCCGTAGCCACAGGGAGGCACTCTCTAACAAGAGCTCTGAAGGACGTGATTCCAGTCCACTTCAAACCCTTCCATTATTTCTTCTTAGAGACTATTTCTTCTTCCTCCATATTCTTTGCCAGCACACAAACCCTTATGTTTGACTCACCTGGCACGCAGGTTTTCCCACGCTACCAACACCAGCTCCCGAGTAGGAAGCTTTCATATTAAAATTAACAAATCACTCAAACCACCTCCGTATTAGTCCCATTTTGCTGATGGGAAAAGTAAATCACAGAAGTGAGGAGAAATAATGGAATTGATGGCACAGCTCAGAGCTCAATCTGCCAAGAGAACTTACCAATGCAGCAGTACAACAGCAGTAAAGTAAGAAATGAAATACATGGACACAGCACATGGAAAGTTCATTAGAGGTTAATTGTATAATACTATGGAAGAGTGGGAACATTTTCTTTACCATGGATCTTGGATCATAGATCCTGGCTCTCTCATTTCCAGAACTCTGGTCACATGAGGTACCAAAGAAGTGATGAACAAACATACATTTTAAAAAGGGAAGTTCATGATAATTCATCTTTCAACCTTTTCTTAATGACATCAATTATAATGACAGAAGCTGCCAGGAACAAAGATGCAGCACCAGTCACCCCAAGGCAGGCAGACCTTTGGAGACCAGAAACAGCACTGCACGTGGGACTCAGTTAAAACTGCTGTGAGTCTGGTGCTGTGTCAAGCTGATGACCAAGCCTTAAACTGAACCTTTACTGAACTAAAGTAGATGCTGTCAAACCTCAGTTTTCCAAGTGTAAATGTCTGAAACAGTTCTGTTTAGATAACTGTGTGCAGAATGTAAATTAACTTTCCATATTAGCAAATTTCTGAAGCAAATACAGAGTTTGGATCATTGAGGCTTATTTAACCAAGACCTAGCTACACATAAATATTTCATTTGTCCAGAGGCAACAGACATCGAGTTCACTGATGATTAACATCAAGTGCATTGACTTTTGCTCTGCGATGACATTGCTCACGAGATTCTTTTCTTTACATAAACCTTTCTTGTGTAATCTTTTAAGCAGCATTTTACATACTGTATAATAGACTTCACTGTATTGGACCTTTTGTTTATTTTCTCAGCCTCTGTCAGTGTCTTTTTATGACTGCATGTCTGCTCCCTCTCTTATCCCCACTAAACTTTACTCTGATACCTAAATAATAAATACCAGAGGATGCAGACTTTCAGCTTCTGAAAACAATGCTCCAGCAGGAGAGAAGACATAGCAATCAATTCTCAGTATAACTGGCTTACAGTGACACTAGAAATTTTTACTAGTAATATCTTTGTTCACATACAGCTGCTTGTTTTGCACTTTTTTTGGTTATTGTTGTTTTTAGCATATTTGCCTGTCTACCTGTCTTCACTGTTATGACGCATCTCCAAACCAAATAATTTTATGAGCAAAACACACGTTATTCTCAGAGCTGCCATCAAATGACAGTCATAGACAAACATGAATTGTTCCAAGGGTCCACTCAGAGAAAGAAAATATAGTATTTCTGTTTTAGCAGATCACAGGAATCTGTGGATCAATTTTATGGTTTTTTTTTAATTCTATTTTTTATTTCTTCCTTCCCTGGATGAATTTCAGTCTTTCAGCACATGGGGAGGAAGAAATAAAAAACCTGAAACCATTGGTCAGCAAGAAGACCCTCTCTGCAAGACTTGAAGTATTAGCAGGCAAGAAAAAATAAATGAAAATAATGCAAAAATCTTTCCAAGAAACCACCACTGAAATATATAAGCTCAAAGTTCTTCAGGAGATCAGCCCAGAGCAAAATAAAGTGAAGCTAGCAAGTTTATTAGGGTGGTGGACCCTGGAAGAAGACAAGATGAGAGCAAAACCTGTGTAAGGAGTCCTGTTCCTCAAGGGAGGCAGGCAGAGAAGAAGTTTTCAGCACATCTTGTATGGCAGCATGTCTCCTTAAGAGAAGTCTTCCAGAGAGATCCTGGCCTCCCAGCCAAATCCATAGTGGCCTGAAAACCTGCTAAGCCTTTCCACAAAGCTTTGACAGTACTGCATTATCTGGTGGTATGGTGACACCAAAACCAGATTTAAATAGCTAGTCGGGTCATGATTATCAAGGAATATTTACAATTATCATTAAACTCAGTGAACTGACTTAACCATCCACCATAGCTTTAGGTAAACTTCCCAAGTTGTTGTAGGCACAGAGATTTTCTTTGTCAGTGTTTGTACGCAGCTTTGGGCAAGAGATCCTTTGTTCTATTGCCTGCACTACCAGAAACTACGTGCTTCCTAATACTACGGATGTCCCATATGCGCCTTGTAGCACACAGTCCTTTGGGTAATTCTGAATTACCCTGAAATGGTCATTCTGAATACACTCGTTAGCGCTTAAAGCCTTACTTCTTTTTAACATGAAGGAAAGAAATATCCAGAAACATTAAAAAAAACCCCCACAACTTCTGAGAGCTCTACAACAGGAACACATTTATTGATTTTTCTCAAGTCCTGTGTCTAGCCTGTGAGAGAGCAGAGTTACAATCACAATAATATTAGATGGTGTCAAAATACATATTATTGGACTTGTGTGTGTGCGCGCGCGCGCAACATTACTGGTGATTGAATTTAGCCTAAGTTAAGGTTAGATATGTCAGGTTTGCAGTGGAGGAGCAATGTAGAAGCAATAGCTATAGTGTTTCTATGCCCAGTATGAAATGCTGCAGAGCGTAAGTTTAATAAAATGAAACAGGCCCAGGGGAACAGAAGCACTTCAGAAAAGCAGTGATATTCAATTAGATCAGCCACAGTAAAAATGGGAACAGACTGAGCAGTATATTTCACAGGACCCCATAAAAAAAAAAAAGAAAAAAATTAAAAATATAAACACATCTCTGGCCTGTGAGTGTGGAGGCATTGATCCTCAGCAGTATTATTTCACCATAAAAAAGAGACACATATTTCACTTTAAGAAATGATGGAACTTCAGGGAAACAAAAACAATTTTCCCATCATGTTCCAATCCTATTATTTTGGTACAGAAGGTCATCATTGTACAAGCCCATTCACAATGTCAATTAACTTTGCTGAGGCAAATCTCTTCTCACCAGACACGGGATACTGGCTTTGTGTCATTATCATGAAGTAAGAAACCCTTAAACCATTTTAATGGTTTGGTTTTCATTTTTGTTTGGGGTGGACTGTTTGTTTGGTTTGTTTTTCATTTTTTCAGCTTCCCCCTTCAATTTTGGAAAGCAAAATGACAGTGAAGTATAAAAGAAAACAAAAGCTCTGATTTTCAGTACATCCTTAACATCAAGTTAGAGTTCTTTCTCTTGGAAAAGATGCTCTAGAAGAAATGACAACTAATCGCTGTCTTCTTTCAAGCCTCTGAACTATTTCACCTTCCTTCTTCCTGCGGCTGCCAGGAAGCAGCACGTGTTCACAGGAACATGTTCTACTTGAAACAGAAAGGCTATTGTCTTGCAAATTTTTATTACAGCCCACACTGAGGGAAACAGTTCTACTGCACTTGCCTGTTGAGATAAACCCGTTTCTCTGTTAGCTGACCATTGCCGTGGTTTGGATCTTCATAGGGTTCATTCTGCACCACTTCCACACCTTCACCTCTGTCACTCTGCTCATGGCTATGCTTGCTTATCATGTACAGCTGTCCAATTCTGTACTGCAAAGCAAAATCAAGAACAACATATTAACTTTATGTAATACACATGTATTCAAAAGCCAATGGCACACAATGATACGGCAGTATGCGCAAATAAAAGGTAGTTCAAGGGCAAAACCCAGGATTTCGCAGCTTCATTTAGACCTATCAGTTGGGGACCTCCCATTATCCCATTACCTTATTGAGTCTAGGGCATCACTTGTGGAAAAAATAACAAAACTCATGTGTATACAGATGTAGAGAATCAGATCTGCCCTTTAATTTTAGACTCTAACTATGTATGTTAGGAATAAATAAATGATCTACTGCTTCCACATGCTGACATGCAAGGGCTTTTTAACCAGCAGGTGAACTCTTGAAGTTCTGTGGGACACAGGAATCCCCCCTCACACCAACACAATGCCAAATACTGAAGCCCTGCAAAAAATTCAGGACAACTATTGCTCATTCACAGAAACAAGAGCACCAGCTCTTAAGAAAAAGAAACATGTAGACTCCAAGTTCTTCAAAAAAGAAGTTTGAGACAAGTGATTTGGCAATATTATTAAAATTAATTTAAGCACTTAAATGGTCCTTTTTCTATAGGCTCTTGAGTTACTTTGGAAGCCAAAACCCAGGAGGTTTGACCCGATGTTGCTATCACGGAAAAACAAATCGTTGTACCAGCAATTGAATTTTTTCTCAGTATGTCTGCACCTACACCAGGGCTTTTGCCTCTAGAGAAATGAAACAAAAAGTACATCCCTTAACCTTCATTAGCAAAGATTTTAGAGTAAAACTGTACTTTCCCATACATTTTTTGGTCTGAGATTTTATCCTCACTTACGTCCGTTCCGTATTCCTGAACATAACATGGTTCTTACAACAAACTCTCTTTGGACCTATCAAGTTTTCTCCATTTGGATCCCTCCCTCCCCCAGAATTATTCATTTAGGCATATACATGCTAATCACTTCAATCACATCAATCACTTCAAATACAAAGAACAACCTGTTAATTTAGAGAATGGCACAAGCTGCCAAGTACCAGCTAAGCATAAACAAACAAAAGCACAGTGACAGTCTGACCTCAGAGATTCTTGTGGTTATTACGTATTATGAACGGCAATCCTATCACATACTTTAAAAAGCCCAAATCAAAAAAGCAATTAGCAGAGGGGGAAAACCAAACCAAGACAGACCTTATTAACAACAGCAAGGCAGCCTTACTAAACAAAACGTAAGGAATAGGACCATGGAGGGCTCCCTACAGAAATTCTTAAATTCCACATAACGCTATTTCATTCCCCTGCAACAGGCAGGCCACAAGAAGGTAAGCAATTTGGAACTTGCACCTTGCGGGATCATTTGTTCAGGGAACAGGGATTTCTGTTCTAGCACTGAATGGACACCAACTCCTTCCTGGCCAGCCACACACTGCAACAGCAAGTGAATGATTTGCATCAAAATGCGCCTTTCAGAAGATCGTTCCAAAGTACTAAAAATGCCTCAAGTTTACAAAAAGGTTCTTTAAGGGCAAAAAGGTGCTCTAGGGGAAGGATAAAGTAACTTGGATCTATTCTCTTTTCCTCTAATCTAATTAGGTAGTTTCAGTGGATTTTTTTTCCATTACTTATTTTGAAACACCTCCTCGCAGTGAAGAATATAACCCACTCTTAAAACTTGTTGGAACTAGTAAAGAAGAGGACTGGGAGGAAAAAACCCCCAAAAGATACTGTTGTCATAAAACTAGCAAATGCCCTATGGGTCAGGTCAATTAATTGTGTGACCCTTGTAACATCTGAAAAAAAAAAAATAAAAAAAAATCAGTAAATCTCTGTGTAAGTGCTGGCTATGCAAATTGGAACTGCCTGGAAATTTCAGTGTTACGCACATGATGTTTCTTCCTCTCCTTTCTACTCATAATTAGAGAGAATTAATGGCTTTTTAAAAATATCCTATATAACTTTGGAGAATCTACCCTCTCACCACCTACAAATGTTCCTAAGACATTCATTAAAATGATAAGTAGAATAATGCTATTTAAAACAATTTGATGCTGGTACTACCTCCTGCCTATATATTCAGCTTTCTCATCTCTGGTACTTCTTTCACACAAAATGTCCCCATTTAAGAGATAAGTCCTAAAATTATTTTTCTTGCTAATCCAGTTATCTACCTTAGTCTCTACTGAATCCTTTTCTTCTCTTTCTCATCATATTTGAACATTTTGTCCTAATCTTCAAGGCTCTGAAGAGCCGCAGTCCTCACACCTACCCTTCAAGTAGTTCCATGAAAAGCTGTCTTTTCTCTTTTTCATTAAAAATAAATGAATGCATTGGTATACAGGTAAGGCAAAGTTTGTGGACAGAGGTAGTATATTGTATTTGATCAACTAGTACACTTTGAAAAAAGATAACTTCCAGGCACATGAAGCTGTTCTTCAGGTCTGAAATCAAAGCAACATACTTCAAAGCTGAAGGCAATTTGAGAAAAAATGTTTTGCCTTTAATTAGATACATATCAATCAGACCACCTGAGAGTAAAGATACTTACTGCCTGTGGAGCGATAAGGATGTTAGAAAAGAGGAGAGGTGATAAGGTGCTTATCTTCTAATGGAAAGAAAGAGATCAGTAATTTATAGCCCGTGGAATATGAAAAGGTTAGGTGAGGCGAGAGGAATTACGATTTGCCACAAAGCCAATATTTCTACTGAGATCTCTATTGAGATTTTTGCCATGCCATAAAATTATGACTTTTAGTTGCCATGGTCATCTCTGGAAATCGTTTCATAATTGCACATATCCCTGCATGCTTTGATTTCCTACTTGCATGTAGTCTTTTGCCATTTTGCTCTTAGTTTTCATGGTCAAATCCAGACATCTCCATTTCTGCTGGAAATATTAGCTCAGAAACCTCAGGATGAATGTAGGTTCACACCGACAACTAACAATGGGGTTGTACTAAAGCACTCGCTTGCTCCAGCATCATGAATCAGCTATCTACCTATAACATCACGTGCTTTCCTAACAGACTGTTACTCCTTCGTGGACCCACACTCCCATAAAACACTAGCAGAAGTTCAAATCACAGAGACAGTAAATCAATCCCAGCGCACGGCTAAGAGTGACTAGGCTGCACTCTGCAGCTGATGATCAGTGCTGTCAAGCAGAAATTGCTTTACAGATGTTGCATAGTCAGTACTTAGCGAAAGGTTCTACTTCTCTGAAGAGACTCAAAATCACACACACTCCCAATTATACTCAACATCTCACAGAGGGTATCCAAGGCAGCTCAGCACGGCACTTTTCACTTGGAAGATGCCGAAGAAACCAGAAGGCACCATAACTGGTACTGGACAGCTCTGCTGTAGGAACCAGACTGCTAGTCACCTCTCCCCAGGCGATGACCTTCCATACCTACAGACCTGACCCCGGGCAGGTGGAAGTACCCACCTTTCCTAACTACTCAAATGACTCTGCAGTCCTGCTAGAAAGCAGCTGTATTCTGCAAAAGGAACATACTCTTACATGTACTTCAAGGTAGTTAACTTAGCTCTTTTGCGTCCTATTAATTTCTTTTTATCTGGCTTATACAATTTTAATATCATTTTAGAGCTTGATGATAAGAAAGTTAACTTCCAAAAATAGAGTACTTTGCTAAACCAGAGAGCACACAACTTATTTCAGATAAATCAACTTTTAAAAAAGTGTATGTTTATATTTACATGAACGAAATCCAAAGCAAAGGTGTATCTTTTAGAACTTGCTAAATTTAAATGCCTGAAAATAAAGGCACAGCTTTTTCTAAGTTCCTGTTGATATCGCGGAGAATTATCACTCAAGAAACATTTTACAGGAGTAAGAAATACTCATTATTCCTGCAAGGGTAAAGTGACGTGCCACTATTATTTACGTTGCTCCATCACAATCTGAATTTCCGTGTTCTTAGCTGTAACATAATTTTCCAAGGCTATATAATGTTTCAAGGAAGTCAATAAAATTTCACACAGTGGCACCTGATCTGAAATTGGCTCTGGAGGAAAGCTTTTGTTTGGAAACTCTTCAGTTTAACAGTGGAAAATTTCTTCAGTATCACAGGAAGAACTTCAACAAACGCAGGCACTGAATGCAGAGTTAGAGATTTCTAAGGATACTGCTACATAGCTTTTGCAGTAGGCTTGATGTTTCTCAACTCCTAATGAGTTCCACATTGTCTCAGTGGTGAATTCCCTTTTCCTTCAACAGGCAGATGGTGTTTGCGTATTGGGAGTTCAGTCATACAAAAAACAAGGTTTATGTTAGCAACAGCATAACGATGGTCAATCTCAATTTGCTTAAAATTACAAGTGAGATCAGAATAATTTTTTTTGCATTCTTGAGACAGGAGGGGGAAAAAAAACCCACAAAAAAAACACAGAAGGGTGTCCACCCTACACATCTTTCAATTGGAGAACTCCCATTGTCTTCAGCAGGAGCTGCAAAAGAAATCATTGTACAAACACACCTGCATTTTTTCAGCCTGACTGTTGCTCACTTTTGGACTTAATACTAGTCTTAGAGTACAATTTTCCAAACTTCACATGGAATGTAAAAAGTAACATACCCTCAAAGGAGAAATTGTGCCAAAGGTATCCATAATATTAATTTTCTTTACCATTCCTTGAAGTTCTTACCTAAATTCTCACAGAAAACGTAACAGATTTATCATTGGTTTCATCTTATATAGCAATTCTCATATTCAAAAGAATTGTTGAACCCTTTCACCTGTTTACTCTTCTATAACTAAACTAAAACATCAGGGATGCTGCTGCCATTTCAATTTCTGCAATTTATTATTTTCAGTCAGTAGTGAGATCCCTCCCTGCAGTTAGAAGCCAGAGTCCAGAAGATGCTGCATGTCTTTTATACCTGTTAAAGGTAACAATTGTTCCGCACACTGCATTTTGACAATGGGAAGTATTTCTCACCCAGTGATTCATGCTAAAACATGCCGGTGGCTTCTAATCCTGTCCTCAGAAAACCGCAAAGGTAAAACAGAAAAAAAAAAAAAAAAAAAGAAAAAAAAAGAAGAGAACCTGCTACAGCTAAACTGAAACAAATCTGAACTTATGTGCAAACGTGCTGCTTTGCAGAGGCAGCTATAAAGGGCACAATTTTGCCTCCACTGATGGCAGTAGGTGTGTTGTCATTGACCTCAATTTAGTAAAGATTTACTTCTAGCAAGAAAATATAATGGATCAACTTCATCACCAGTTGTATCTGGCTACACTGAATCCAAGGACATTGATTATGGCAAAACAGCAGCAATTTGATTAAGGAATTCTGATTAACAGAATGCTGTCTCATTAATAGAAAACTATTTTAAAATGGACTGATAAGTCTCTGATTTATTTTCAAGTCACAGTCTTTGGAAGACTGTTGGTGTGCTCTTTGGTGAATGTCTTCCAAGACTTCATTTCAGGCCATTTTTTAACTAAAAAGAATAATAGGAATATTTTTCAGCACTTGTGTAATAATTTCCATGTTTAGAATGATTTAAAACAAATTCTAATTTTTCCTCTACGTACCACCATGTGACAAGCATGGTGATCCCCAGCTAAGTTACTTGTTTAAACATGCACTGCCTGTGACTCTAAGCAATCTCTTAACAGCATTTTTACAGAGATATTTTATCTCTAGAATAACTTCCATGAAAATGTACTTGCTTGAGTAAGTATCTTTGTTTAGGAGGATAGTTTCCTATTGTGTGTTTTGTTTTGATGTTAGAAAGCATTGCTTCCAGGTCCTGATTAAAACCTAAGCCCCACACTGCCATAAATATGAAAAGCTTACAGCTGGATATTGAAGACAGGCAAAGAAAGTATTATCCTTATTTTATATTTGATTAATTGAAACAGAAATTAATACCTCAACTTTAAAAAAGTTGTCTGTGATAGAACAGGGAATTTAGCCTCAATCTAGTGATTTCCAGCTCAGAGCTTTTACCACAAGACGTAGATATAATTTAAAAAAATTCTAAACAGTAATTACTTAAACAGAAGTGGTTTCTCGTATCTTACTCGCTGACTATAAATCCCTCATGTTATTATTGTTATTAGGCATCATTCTGTCTGCCTTCTAAAATGGGCGAAGCCTAATGCGTCTTCATGCTCATCTGGAGGTTAAAGCAGAGCCCTCACCTGTGGGCAATTCCAACACTGGCTGATGGAGCACCAAGATTGTGCTTTCTGATCCCCATCCTCGTGTAGATGATGACTCATACCTATTAAGAATAATTTAAGAAAATCTTTTCCATGAGACAAGCTCCAGGTTCTGACAAGGTGATTTGTCTTCCTTGTTATTAACATTCCTACATTGGTTTTAACTAGCATAGAGGAACGTATGATGTACTGGTATTTGATGTTTCATGTACTGGTGGATTTCTATTGGCCTCTACTTGGCCTGCTTTTTGAATTAGGTTTTTGTTTGTTTTGATTTTGTTTCAGTTGGACTTCTGGATCTCAGGGCTACTACCCTGCAAGCAATAGAAGTGAGTATTTCTCATTAGCCACGACCTCAAGGTTTTACTGCAGGACAATGCTATGGAGGGAAATTAGTCAGACTTGTAATCATTGCATAGCTAGAAAACTTTTTGCCACTGGATTAATAATTCCCTTTGCCTAGATAGCCATGTTCGGGAAGAAAATAAACTCGCTGTAAATTGGAACTTGGAGGTGTCTCTTACGTAGCATAACTTACCAGTGTGAAGGCAGCAGTTTATATTTCTAAAATAGTGATTTTTTCCTGGTAAAGTAACTACATTGTGGGCTAGAGCCATGCAAAAAGAGGACTGCTGGGAAAGACTGCTGGGAAAATCTGCAAGGAAAGCACAAATAGTGAACAGAGAACGCTGAAGGGGTGTGTTCCGATTGCCTGGTGTGGTGCCTTGCAGAGATACCCAGACCACCACGGAACTGGTATTAAGTCTCCTTTGGCCTGGCTGAACAGCAGTGTGGAATCTGCACCAACAAATTATTTGACTTCTAGTATCAAAGCTGTTCAGAGCAAACCGGGCACCTTTGTACTGCATTCTATTTGCCATGTAGAAATACCCTAAGTGCAAAGAGGCTTTATGAACTGTAATTTTAAAACAGCTGTTCCTGAGGCACAAATACAAGGAAGAAACTCCAGAATCAAAGGTAGCTTTCTAAAATTATTGCCTTCAAAAGCAAATCTGGTTTTACCTAAACAAAAGATCAATCAACCTTCTGAAACAACAGCAGGATGGACTTGTTACAAGAAGGACTAACACCAAAAATCTACACAACAGACCTTATCCAGTTATAGATCACTAGCGAGATGCCACAGTTAAGTGAGTGCCATAGTTCCAAGTGTCATTTTACCTTTGGGTTTAAACATATTAGAGGTGTAAATTGCCTCAAAAATCAGTTGTAGGAAGCAAATGAATTGAATAACAGAGCAACACAGAAAAACACCAGCAATGAGAAAAATGTGCACAGGAGAAAGAGAAGCCATAGGAGAAATCAAGACAGTATTCACTAACAGTGGCAGAAATAAGATGCAAGGGAATTAATGTTAAATATTTCAGAGGCTTATTTTGTTTACAGATGATTTTATGTGATTAATGCCATTAGTGCTCAGGACATTAATCTGTGTAAGACTTCCTACACCAATTGAATAGTAAAGATAAATTTTCTGGCAGAGCGATGTCTTCTGCTTCATCACAGTGCAAATGAGGGAACAGACCTTGCCTGTGCAGTCATTTCCCTGTCTAGTAGTCCTTAGACTAAATTAAAGCTAAACGAGGAAAAGACAGAATGAGCTGTCACGGAGGTGACAGTACTTTCTAAACTAGCATACAATGAATGGTTTCATGTAATTTCATTTAAAACAACAGCCAGATGAACAAGGTCTATAGAAAGCTTTAGCAGGAAGGCTATAACAACAACTGTAAACATCTGGGTCCTCAAATTTGAACGTAAGTATGATGCACTGGTGTGATCTGAGAGCCCAAAAAACCCGTACAAGTAATCTAGTGGTATAAATGTCACTTTCCCTAGTAATATATAAAGAATCTGATTGGTTAAAGTTTAGAGTTGAGCTTGAAATTTTTCTTTCAGTTAATCCCTGCATGCATCCGTGATTCACAGTGCACTACACATCTGCAGACTTGCATCAGCAGTCTTCTTTAGTATTGCCCAAATTCATGGGAACATGCTTTTGTAGCCTCACAAATGAACAGTTGCAGCAGGAACAGTTGACTTTTGCATGCTGTGAAGCATAATTCTTACTGCTTTCATGTTTGCTTTGCCTTTTCAAGGAAGAAATTACATCCTTAAGTTACTTTATCTGTTTAAATTCCTGTGAATGACAGTTCAGCAACAACATTTTGGATGTTCAGAGAGACCGTATCCTCCGCTAGTATTTACACAGCTAAAGAAAAATGGCTTACTCTAAATATACAGTATCCTGGCACATAATGGCTTACAACCTAAACAAGTGATAGTGAAATCAATAGGAACAGGTTCAGATCTGTGGTTAATAGGTGTACAAAGAAAATCAAAATACGTGAAAATTAGGTTGCAAATTTTCAGCTTTCATGCAAATGTTTTGCCAAATATAGCTCACGTCCTGTTCAAATGGTAGCAATTTTATGCTTCTACACCAGCTGTGCTATTGAAAAAAGCCAGCTGTTTATCCTGAGTGTACAAGCTCATGCAATTTTTAAGAATTTATTAACAATTAAGGTTTCATGAGTTAAGGTTTTATGAACGGTATTTTACAGTGAGTCAGCTGGTTACATTTTTCAACCGTTTAAACTATGTGCTTTTTACATAAATACTAACAATATTCTATTATTTAGATTTATGAAGACACATGTATTTTCTACAAAGGATACACATGCATTTCCAGGAGGCTGTCTAAAATGTCCTCTGTTCACAAAACCAGAAAGAACAGCTAAAAGGGACTTACTGTGTCACTTGACGACTTGTAACCAGACTGTCAGGAAGGCACACTGAAACACCCTTCACATCTGCTGTTCCCTATTTACGAGTACCTGCCTCGGAATAAGCCACAAATATGCCACACCTTAATTACAAATGTGCTTTCCAGGCACAATTCTTGTCTTATAGTGCAAAACTGGTCTGATAACCATCAAATATTATTGATGCTTTTTCTAAGTCAATACAAAAGCATATTTTTATAACCACAACTCATTCATGAGATGGTAGTTAATTTGAAGGCTGAAGCTCAAGAAGCTGTTCAGTTAATCTCTTAGAATTTTAACCAAGAATGCAGGAAAATGAAGTAAAATTTCAACATAGTTTTTGCAGAGGTTACTTAAGTTTTTTTTAGCAATCCAAACTCTTTTCCTGATATTCCAGGAAAATACTATTTCCAGTTCAGATATTCCAAGAAAACTCAAAATGGAAATGTGTAGGCTTCTGTCTTGATCACCGTCACTGATCTCTTTTTCAGCAGCGTGCACCAGCCCTGCACATGGGGTGACACCTAAGTCTATTTTGCTCACAGTGAAAAGTAACATTTCCCATGGATTAGTGATGGCGATCAAGAAGCTTGCTTTATCAAACCAGACAGCAAAATTTCTTACATGGTTTTCCACTAAAAAATAAGATTGAGCAGGAAAAAAAGAGAAACTGAGCTTGCGTACTGTGCATATAATTTTTGTTGGCTAGAAAAAGAGTGATGAGGGCAGCCAGACAATGCAATACATCAAAGGGCATGAGCAAAAAAGCTGAGTTTGAACATAAAGGTTAACTTCTCTGAAGCACAGGATTTTTAAAATTTTACTTATATTAATTCAGCTTAGTTTAAGCTGGGAGTATTCTGAGTTGCTTACATCCTTTGACACTTTCAAAATTCACTGGAGCACAGAAATGGACTCGGGAGTTAGGTTTAACTACAAACACACGCGTTTGGTACATCTATTCACACTTCTAGAAATTATTTTTCTCTTTTTGCAGAGCTAACGGTATTTGCTCAATGTTTAAGTAGAACTTCCCCTCAGGCTTCTTTTCTCTAATTACTCTTCTCCAGTAATTACTCATTTTTGTGACTTACAAAAATCTCTTACACCAAACCCATCAACTTTCAAGTACAAAGATTTTGATGCTTTCAGGAAAAAATTTTGCCTGTAAACTCTGGGTTTAGAAGCACCAAAGAGACTACAAAGGACTCCATGACCTTTGCCAGAATCACAGAGGGGAATAATTCTGCATCATAGAATTCTGCTTATAAATGTGAAAAAAGAACTTCCTTAGGATACACAACCTAAAATGACAAAATCCTGATCATCAGGATTTAGTATCTACTATTTGCAAGCTGAACAAGACAAATCCAACCTGCATTCTGATATCTTATTCAGAAGAAAGTAAAATTTTATTTGCTACTTCCAATGAAACAAAAATATATTCACAGTCCAGAATATTTTGATTATCACAAATACTTCATCCTACATTCTGATCTTCTAAAATGAAACTGACTTCAATTGGATTTTTAAAATGCTCTTGTTTTATGCCTACAACCTGAATATAAAATAATGTTAGATACAATTCTGTGTCTGCAAATAGTTGAGGTCACTCCTGCATCTCTGCATCTAACCTAGAGATTAGGGTGATGAAGATATTAAGGTTATCTAAAGTCCTCTGATGAAAGGAAGTACATGACAGCAAGACTTGAATTATATAAGGAAATGAAGACACACTTTCCTCCTCATTCCCAGATTTTAAGATACACTGAAATCTGAAAGCTAATACCAAAAGAAGATAATTTTCCCATTGTGGTTCATTAGCACAAATCTGCAAGTGACACCCCCCCCCCCCCCCCCCAATGTTAAAATAAGTCACTACTGTAGCAACGTAATACTTTTGCACTGATGCCTTTTTTACATGCATGAAGTCTCTAATAAAAGTAGTAAGTAGATTTAGGGTAGAAATCTGTTTGCTATTGACTTATGGAAAATCACAACTGCTGCCAAATAAAACTCTCGGGCAAGAAACCTGAAGTTTGCTGCAGAATGCAGTGCGGCTGTGACGTCCGTGGAGTGCACATGCTGGCGAAGTGATGATGCTTGGGACAACGTGTGTCTGTCATCTAATACCTTTGTCTACATTAATCACAGAATACAGAACCTTTCACTTCTAACTTTTCCACCTTAAAAGTGCCAGTACTTTGACAATATACAGATGAACAGAATTGCTGCTTTCCAGCACAACAGAGAACGAAAGCTCTTACGTAAGTAGAAGTAAAATTTCCAGGAAGGACCGCATTCCTGACTAACTGACAGACTCCAAAGCTTCCAGATCAGACATTCTTTCAATACCATATGCAGAATAAAAGGAGGATGAAGGCAAAGAATTACCACCAAGGGACTCTATAGGCTTAATTCAATTTTATCATAATCCAGATATGTGAAGCTATAAGGTCTCCAGATGTTTTTGACAGATGGTGTCACAGCATTAGGCATTCTACCAGTGCTTATCTGTTTTGACTGACCAGTGTCAGATCCCACACAAATCCTGTAAGGAAAGTCCAGAACATCACAACAAACACAACCAGCACCTCCTCTGGAACAGAACTTGGAAACAGTACAGAGGGAAAACTACAACAAAACTGTAGATTTTAACCAATACAGAAGAATTACACAAGCTCATCATACTTAGGAAGATTAAAGAAATCAAACCTTTTAAAATATGCTGTAACTTTAGAGTGCATGGATTTTAAAAATCTTGCTACAGAAATCTCAATGCAATATTCTTCCACATGCACTTTTAATTATCATATTTTAAAAATGCCAGAATAAATTTTAAAGCTGATATCAAAATAACATCTGCCATACCAAAATAAAAAAAAAGTCTAACATAATGTATTAGAAATGATACAATGTAATTATTCTGATGAATCCAGTAAATTGAAGGACTGCAAACCAACTTACAACAGTTTCATTAAAAACTCAAACATTTGTAAGGGGCCAAACATAATCCCTCAAAACTTCACATGGTCACAATATATCATTTTAAGCGTACACACAGAAAGGTAATTACCTTTCTCTAAGGACCTTATCCATACTAACAGAGTTAAAGTGATAATGCTTGGGTTAAATGGGATATCATTTCTCAAGCTTATACAGCAAATAATTATCTCTATATTCTGCAGAGATACCTACAGTCTTGTTATACGGGAGCTGTAAGTCATAGCTGGCAATTTATCAATGAAGATATATAGCATGTAAGAGAATCCAATGTTACAAACGGAGCCGTGACAATACACCAGAGAACCAAACAACTCTTCTAGGACAGATACTGCTGCCCTGGCTCTGCTGGACACCAGCAACAGCAGTACTGATCACCAGTGCCAGCAGAAGAGTGAGTAGCTCCTGCTTCTGTGCCGGACTGTGCATACTCTATACCACAAGTGACAGATAAAACAATTTCTCAATACTCCTAAAGTGGGAGTATCTTCCTTTCCACCACAAAGAATTCTCTTTGGTGTTCAAAATTTCTGCTACAGAGAGGTTTCCAAGAGGCCACTTCAGCTGGAATTGATCCCGTCAAGTTCAATGGAAAGACTCTCCTGTTGACTCCGGAGAGCTTTGTAAGTGAACAAACAGCTTTTCTGTACTTTCTAGTCCAAAGTTAACCACTTCCTCATTAGTTAGAGCCAGCTGCGTCATCTGGAACGGATCCTCTGGGTATAAGAGTTCATGGTGTACAGTAGCACCAGGGAATAAAGATGAAAGACGTAACAACAAAGTGTATAAATAGACATCTTTATTGAGAACCTGGTTTTCTTCCTCTAGTCCTTCAGACCACAGCATAGTGCTCTGAGATAATCACGAGATTACAGTTTATGCAAGTACTCTGGGCTGTAATCTGCTATCAAAGATACACATCTTAAAAAGAAAACATATAGCTCAAAAACTTTAAATGCATGCACCTTAGAAAAAGCTGGTTTTTGTACAAAAGTCTGAGAATTCATCTGGAGCGTTCTGCTGTAGACCTCAGTAATTTAAAAAAGCCCCCAAAACTACACACACAAAAGCTAAATACACACACACACGTTGTCTAGAAATACAGTTAGAGATAGCATTGCTTCCTTTCTCACTACCCCAAGACCTTCCACTACCCAAACAACAAAACTCTCAATGAGTCATTGGATCGGACTCAGCGAGGAAGTGGTTGCTGTAGCAGTGGCAACCCAAGGAAAGCTCTGTGCAATACAGTTTTTATTTTTTATAGCATGCAGAATGAGCAGACAGCAAGGACACAAACTTGTTGCATGCCGACATAGCTTGACTCTCCTCTAGTTCATAACCTGCTTATTTGATAAACTTACTACTTTTCATAAAAATAAGGAATTCAGACAAGCTTATAGATTTCTTTCACATATGCTTTGTGGCTGTAAATTATTCCTCAGAAAACATAAAAAGGTGTAACCAAGAAAGAAGACAAAAGATTAAAACATGAATGAATCTCACTAAAAATATCCGTGCCCAAACTGGCCTCACAGGTTGGTCAGTAATCAAATTTTAGTCTAACATACTTGTAAAATACATGTGATTCAGTCAAACATTCATAACAGTACGTAACAGTATTACTTTTGAGCTCAAACATAGCTTTTAAAACGTTTTAGATGGTTTCTACTATTTCTATAGGTGACAAACATTTTTATGAAAGGATTTTTTATTCTAAAAACTATGAACTATCAGTTTTGTTAACCAGATAACGCTAAATTTGAGTATGAATACTCAGCGCTTTATTCTACAGCTCAAAGGCCAGGCAAATACACACTTAATTTTTCCATCCAACAAACTCGGAGTGCTCTAGCGCATCGTTTCTCAGATTTATTTTAACGTAAATCCTCCTCCCGTTTGAAAACTTTTGGGGTGGGAAGGGAGGGAGGGGATGTCACACTACCTACTAGGTGTTCCCAAAACAGGGAAAACTCCAGAATGTGGTACTTTAAGCAGCGCCTGGGGGCTGGAGCTTGTCTAGGAATATTTTAGCTAGGTGCAGGTTCAATGGGAGCTCATGGCACACTGTTAGTGCAGGATCCACGAGGTCACTTCCCAGCCACTTGTTAAACTTTATAACATCCCATTCTTCCCTCTCGCACATTCACTGCACAGCATGAATACAATAGGAATGTTAATGGTTAATTATCCAAGTTCAAAACCTAAATTCTCTGTTTGTCTTTTTTGTTGTTGTTGTTTTGCCTTGCGCCCAGTGTGGACTGCACAATTCTCCTGAGAAGCAGATAACCATCTGGGCAGGCAGTGCACTCCGAATTCCTCACTGCCATGGCTGAACTGCTATCCAGCACCTCAGACTGACAAATTAAAGCTACACAGTGTCACAGCAGAGTAAGCATGTTCTTCAGCTGCATCTTCCTTGATCACCAGCATCTGATATACCTGCTTCTCAATCTTGGATTATCAAAGCCAGTCCCTGCCATCGCACACAACCAGACTAAACTACTTCTTGAATCTTTTCTTCTAGCTACGCTGCATACAATTAAAACCAACTAAATTAATGTATAAAATTCTACTCTTTGATTGAAAGGATGGCAATGACAAATTTGCTGTCTTAAGTGGTCACAACTGTCATTGAGAGCCAGCTATCAGGTTGGCTCTGTGGGAAGCTTGCAGTGTTACTTCAGTGGGAGCCAAATGGTCGTCTTGCTGTGAACACAAATGCTGACAAGCAGTGCAGTGTGTGGGAAGAAATCTGGCATTTCCAGTGGGATGCTTGCATGTGTATCAGCAGCTATGGGTTCATACACTGAGAGTGCATACTCTAGTTGACTAAACCTGTCATGTGCCAGATTCTCTTATCATGATTCTGAATAGCTCAATAGCTACCTGATATAACCTGGATGTCCAAACAATTACACCAAATAAACAACTAAGATAGATAAATGAAGTTACTTTATAAATAAACAACTAAGATACATACATTCAGTCACTTTCTAAAGAAAAAGCACCCCAGGTATGACAATGAAATAGAACAGAAAGTGCAGTGGTCACAAAAATAATATTTAATGCCAACAAGGGAATTATATTTTTTTTAAAAATCAAACCAAACTTTTTGATTGCAACTTACTACTTTAAATTTAGATTGCAAAATAAGTAAATACTATTAAAAAATATTTAAGATGTTTGAAGTGAGGCCTAAACATAAGAGAGGACTTAGTGTTTGCAAAACAAAGTTCATTTAGGGAAAGAGAAGATGCAAGACTGCATTCAGGGCTGCTGGATGATAACACGCTGTTTTCATGTCATTTTCCCATGGCACTTAGTGATGTTAAAACTACAGAGTCTGGGAAGCATGACTGATTGCTGCTTTATGTTCTTATTCTTCCAATAATTTCTAACACAAAAACACATAATGACCATCAACATGGAATACAAAAGCTCAGACCTGACAACCAAATAAGCCTTCCAAAAGGGCAAACAGTGTGTTTAATTCAATTGAATTTAGTGAAGGGTCAGAGCTCTTTTTTACAACTCTGAGGATTCCCATTGCCTAGTTCTTTCTGAGTTACTGAGAACAAATAGAAGATTTTTATTATAGCACATATTATAATGTGAGGAGGAGAGGAAATGAAGTCAGAGTTGCAGCCTTGGATTCATCTTTGCTGGCTTTTCCTGTATTCCCAGCTGAACTCTCTTAAACACCAGACAATCCCACACATAGCAAATATGTCACAGTTCTCTCCAACTGGTACAAATCCAGCATAACCAGCTCTCATGTCAGTCTTCCACCTTTCTCAGCTTCTTTTTTACGTACAAAACATGGTAGAGAGAAAAAGGACGACTACACACAGCACTATAGATCTGATGGCCTCTTGGTGGCCTCCTAAACAAAATATAGGAAACTTCTTGAGCCACATGAACAGGACAGGGCTCAGAACCCGCCAGCTGCAGCTGACTCCCTTGAAGGTCACCTCATTTTCTGTGCCACAGCTCGCACAAATCAGAGAACCAAGCTTTCTGTACACTGCCTTCATTTAGTAAGGGTGTTTTCTTAAAGAAGACTGTATGTTTTTCCTATAAGCCGTAACGTATGCTACAGGGACACAACATACTCTTCTGTAGCCAGAAGGTTTGAATTTGAGGCTTGCTATTTATGTTATTCTAGTCCTTTACTCTGCCACAAAGCCCTGACAACTCCAACTATTCAACAAATGACTTCCCTGCCACAAAGGCAGCCAGAGTAATTAAAGATTCATTCATATGAATAAATGCCTATGAAGGATCAAATTCCTTTTTTTTTTTTTTTTTTTTTTTTTTTTTTGCCTGTGGAAATGAAAGGATAATTCAGTAATTTCATTACATCAGGAAGATAAAACTAGCATTGGTTTTCCACTTACTATTAAAGGTAATCGTGCAGGGCTGAAATACTATGCCATTCTTTGCCATTCCATTTTTAGATTATTTTCTTTCCATCTATTGGTGATATTTATATCACAAAACTATCAACCTTTACAAAATGGATGCTTTTATCTTTGCAGCTAAGGTGTTTGTGAAGTCAGGATGATGTGAAACAGTTTTCTACCGTATAGTACGTTTGCCACGTGATTAACTGGAAGATGTCACTGCAGTATAACTATTTCATCTTTGTGAAGACCTACATTCAGGGCAACAACAGAGCACAGTATGTGCTCTCTCCAATCTAGAAAGGCAAGCAATCCCAAAGGGAAACTTGCACAAACACACTTGCCTCTCCACTCATCTGTAGATCAAATGTTTCATTAAAGCCATGCAACTGACATTTCTCCTTCCAACGACATCAGAAAGAAAAAGTGACATTAAATGAATTCTCAGGTTACCAGCAGATATTGGCTTCAAAAAATTTTCTAGATGTCACAACAACCTCGTGGAAATTCCTGAAACTGCAATTGCCCCTGCAACAATACGAAACCATGAACAAAAATGTGGTATTTTATCCTTTCAGAAATACACTAAAACATAGAAGAAATTCATCTTGGCCTATCAGAGAACACCATCAGCTTAAAGATCTGTATGAACAGCTATTAAGCAAGAAGCTCAAAGAACTGGAACAACCTTAAATTTTCTTGAAATGAAAGATTAGATGTGTTTTTAAGAGGTTATATGAACAGGATGCTAAAAGATGATGAGATTTAAAGGCTAGCAAATAATTCATGCATGAAACAACATGAAAATAATAAAAAATACTGACACTGCAGTGCAAGCTCAGCATGGACTAATTCCTTTGGCTGTATTGCTCTGGGCTGCCGTGGCTAGATTGTTTCCAACACCCACCCAGGGTAACATTTGCAGATAATCCAGGTGTAGATAACTGACTGCAATATTGCACTCAGAAGTGTACCTATACTCCTAGCTCTTACTTATATTTTGCTAACTTTGACTTATGTTTTATTGTTATTTTTTGGAACAAATGATAAAGGAGCTTCTGAGTGAAGCCAAATAACATTCTCATCTCCTACTGATTTGAATTCGACTTGAAGATGGCCACTGTCATGCCAAACCTGGTCTAACACACCATAGCTCGCAGTTTCACTTAAGAAAATACTGCTCTGACAACAATTCCAATGAAGCCAGTTTAGTGAATGTCTTGCGTATTTACTAGCTGTACTGTTTATATTACCAGCAATGATGTTGATATTGTAGCAGGTCATTGCCAGTTAAGTAAAACACAGACTTACATTACCATTAACCATTTATTTTAACATTGACATAGGCAGTATATCGTGTAAATAAGTAGTAGTATTCTTCTGTTAACAGGACTGTATTTAAAATTTACCCCATCAGTTACAGTAATATGAAAATGAAGCACGTACATTGAAGAGATATGTATCTAAACTATAAGCAGAGAAAGTAACAGATCACCTATCATTCAGCTTGCTGACAACTCCCACTAGCAGAGACTGTTCTGTTGGTAACAACTCTGCTGAATTTCAGTTGCATGAATGTTTTACTGTGTCTCCTTTAGACTCAAAAAGATGCAATCAAAATGGCTCAGGAATGTTTCAGTTGCTGGTAAGAATAACACTAATTGTTAAATAAAAGATTCATTGTATTGGGAATAAATGCGGGTTTTTTTCCTTTTAGAAAGCTCTTATGCCTAGAGTAGGCTAGAAAAGGGACTTGAAATTCAACAGACATGTAGTCTTTGCATAAATACTTGTCTTATGCCGTTCACATGAAAATCTATTCATGTTTAGCCCCTTGGCTAAGTCTAAACCTTTAAATTTAAGCCTTTGCAAATGGTGTTCCATTCAAAACAGAAACTTTTTAGAGCTTTCCAGAAGAATTACCAAAATATTATGTTCTTACTGTATACTCTCGAGCCTCTCACTGATCCTAGTATATATAGGATATGTTTTCCTCGTTATCACACTTTTTTCTTTTGCTTATTCTCTTCTATCATATGTCATCGTGTACATTTTAAATTATTATTTTATCTATTACCCTCCATTATCTCAAGCGCAGGAGCCTGTGCAGTGCATCTCAAGGTTCCAACACAGATGGTAATACAGACAGTGGCTCACATGAGGCCATACAGTCAAGCTGGTTTTCCTCAGAACATTTTAAATGTCCCCAAAATAATTACAAACAAAAATTAGGCTTAAGGAAATCTTATCCAGCTTGCAAAGCCAGGCAACTCAAGAGTTACGGAAAAGTGATGGATGGCTTATTGGGTATTAATGCACTTGTGTACATAAACACTATGGCACAAATAAATAATCATGTACCACTTTTTCTCCCTATTCAAAGTAGCTGCATACTAATGCAGATGATTTTACAGAGGGCTTCTGCTCCATTTGCTGAACAGCTGAAAAACACTGGGAAACGAAAACTGTGCCAGCACAAGGTCAAACGCATTGAAGAATCCACATCAGCACGTATCCTCTGGGCATCACAACAGTACCCAGTTGTGATGTATAAGGATGAGAAATTACAGAAATTAAGAAATCTAGATAACACAAGGCAAATCATCAAATTTGCTAAATTTACTAAAAAACCCTCAAATTCTTCGCTAGCGATTGCTGTCTCCTCGTTAACCATCATTTAGGTACCCCACCTGACACAAAAGATCTGAATCAAAGAAATGCTAAATATTTACCAGATAGCTAAAGTCAATCAGAACTGTGTTATAAACGGGGTATATAATTCCACTCTGAAAAATAAGGTTCCAAGTGTTAAATATTCAACATAAGCGAACTATCATACCTCAATACAGATGTTCATCACTGGTAAAATTACAAAATTTGCTCATTTTACAAAAGTGTAATGAAAATAAACTTATTCATGTTTATTAAAACATTCAGACACTTTAATGATAAGCATGACTCAAAACCATTGTAGACAGCAGTTCCAACTTCAGAGATGAGCAATAAGTTACTGGAAAAGATGACAAAAAATTGTATAATGAAAAACTGGTGTTGAGCATCACCCAGCCTCTCCACAAACCAGTTTTATGGAAAATATATTCAAAAAGCAGGCAAACCAAAACTGTATAGGCAATGTTAATTTTGGCACCTCCTAATTCCAAGTACTTGTCCTTGAACCCTTAAATAATGATTTTTAAACCAGACCATGTTATAAAAAAAATGAAATCATAATTTCATTGATGTTTTGGAGTCTATGAAAAAGGATCTAGGCTACTGAAATCTTTGTAGACAGGTTGCAAATGAAGTTGGTAAGAACTCAAGAGTGGCAGCTTGCAGATGTACTTTTTCCTGCTTGCAACGATTTTTTGTTTTGTTTCCTTTTTGAGGTTAAATAAAAGCGTTCAGCTTTCAATTCTTATCTTTTGGATGTGTAATATTCATGCTACAGGAAACAAACATCACTATTTTTACCTCGTGGGTCTTTTTCCTGAAAACAAGATGTTAATACAGGATAGAGTAAACAAAACTTCAGTTTTTAAATTGAAGAAGCAGCAAAATTAATTCTGAAAGCTTCTTCGTTCAAGGCTGAAAGCCTTTATACAAAACTTCATCCTAGAGTGGTATTTTCAGCTGTAATATAGGGGTTTGTAATGGAAATGCTGACAGGCCCATAATTATGGAAGCACTAGCGGGCACCACTATAATAGTATATCAGATAGGCATACTACTTAAATTCGATACAAGGTATCAAAAGATGTGTCTGTCCTCATTAAAGCAGCACTTAAAATTCCTTTTAACCTCCAAGACTCAAACTATTAATTTGATGTTCAGAAGGACAAACACTGGTACTAATACTTGCAATGAATACAGTCCCTTTAGTACTTCAGACTGAAGTGGTGGATCTTCCTAAATGTTTGAGCTCATAGAAACTGCAAAAAAATAAACAGTAAGAATAATAACATTTTATTTTACAGGACCAACTGAAGTCTTGTAAAACCACATAAAAACTGACACATTAGTTCCTGTGATTTGTTTTAAAGCTTCTTCTTATATCCAAACATGCAAAGATATACCTGTGATGCAACTACACTTTTTATTTTTTTGGCGGGCGGGGGGGAATTTTATCACCCTGTTCACTATCTTGTTTGACAGTCAGTTCTACATATTACTACAACATTCTTGATGCCTGTACAAATTCCATGCACGCAGAGAAAAGAAGATCAAGCCTGAAGATCCAGGAGGGTAGCTAGTTGAATAATATGCTTATAGCCTACATAGATTTCAATTTCATGTTGCTAATCTCATAAAAAACATTAAATAAATCAGTAACATGATTGTGATATGCATAGTATATTCTATTTCTATAACACATAAATTCTGATATTTCATCTGAGAGTTGTGTGCTATAATAACATCCATTCTTTTAACAGATGCAGCAATACTAGCAGGGGATTACCTTTGAATTATTTCCAGCTATATGCTCGTTCACACCACCAAGAAAACTCACTCTTATTTCCTTCTTTGCATTAAGGTGCTTGAAAACAATAGAAAGAGTGAATTCACATTTCCTGCATCTAGCCAGAAAAACAATTTTTTGGGGCCAAGTTCTCCTGAACAAGCCCCTTTTCAAGCGTAAAAAATTTCAAACAGAAAAAAAAATGTGTTACATTCTGTACAAATCTAGGTATACAGTTCTTATCAGGTAAGGGAAATAACAAACGCCACATTCCACAGAAGCTTGGCTCACTGGAAATGGGATTGATGGTGGTTTTGATGACTAGGTAGAGAAAGAAAACATCTCACTGAACAGAAAGTACTTTCCCATGGAAAGCTGGAATAGTACTATTTTGAGTAATGCCCTATTTAAACACAGGGACACCCTCACTCTGTCACTCACACAAACGTGATTTGCATGTTTTGGTGGCTTGTAATTCTGTCTCAGACTACAGTAATGCCTTATAAAAGATGATTCAGAAGGTTATTATATTCACACATTTTCCATTACTAAGAGTGAAGGCTTCCATGGGCCATCAGTTTCAGGCCTACAGCCACAAGAGAGCATGACCAGCAAAACAAAAAGGTCCCAACGTCTATTGATGTCATTCCTATTTGAACATGGAGCGTAACTGAGACTGCCAGGATTCCTGCATTTGTGGTCATAGGATGCTTTAATTTTCCAATGAGGAAAATGGGGTTTCTCCTGAAGAGGACAGGCTTTAAGACTTCATATCACAGAAGACAATGAAATTGCCTAAGTTCCAGAACTCAGGTCCACATGAAGATTTTTTTTTTTTTTTTTTACTATTAAATCACTTGCTAAAGAAGATGAGGCAGTAAAGTAACAAGGGCCAGAAAAGAAAAATGTATCAGCACTTACAAAGCCAGGCTCATCTCTCCTAGAAATCTACTGACCAGACAAAAATTTGCTTCATCTTGTGCCATTTTGTCCATAATATACATCATTTATCAAATAACCTGTTCCACAGTTTTATTAAAAGTCCCTAGGAAGCAGTTTGAATCTTTTAACATAATTTGGTCGTCTGATAGAACAGAGTTAAAGAACACACTGATATGAATGTCATACGCAAAAATGACTTGTAGTACTTTGTGGAAGAGTAACACAAAGAGCACTTGCTTGAATCATGAAACCAGGTGTGATTTTTTTCAGGTATCATGTTATACAAATATATACAAACAAAAAGTTGTTCAGCATTCCAGGAACAAAATGTGAGTATGGGCAACCTAAAAGTGTATCTTCTTAATGCAAACCTTACCTTCTGTTCAAACGCTGGTCAGCTATTAAGTTGCCATTAGCACTGGATCACACACTCGTTTTTCCTGACCTTGCTTCCTTCTGACCATTACACCTAACCCATATATCTCCTATATAAGTGTGAAAGACAGAAACATATCAGAGAAAGTTTTGCAGTGGTGTATGTGGTTTTCAAAGGCCATGAGATTTTGATGTGACAGTAGCTGGTAGTCCACAGAAATAATACTTCATTTTTTAAGCATTTTTAGATCTCTACCTTAGAAAAAATATTTTCAAGTAAGTACCTTCTTACTACAAAACTACCTGTCTTAATTATAATTTTTAACAAAGGTGGTATTAACTTGGTCCATAGATTTTACTACACACTGATTCAATGTATTATTACAATCCAAAGACACCACAACTGAGGTAAATCTTTAATTCAAAATTCACAAGCCTGCAGACCCTTATTTCGCACGGATACATTAATTACTAGATTTTCTTCCACTTTACCTAAAGCCAATGGAGTTCTACAGAGTGCTGTTCAGTACAGAATTTGTCTTGTGTTTCATACACAGCTCCTCATTCAATGAATTCTCTTAGGATCACGTTTTTGCATTCTTAGTGTAAAAGAAGGGCAACTCCCACTGACTTCACTGTGAGCAGAAGCAGACCTGAGAAGGGCACTAATCTCACTTATCAGCATACTATGGAAGTGCTGTCAATTAATTACAACCATATCAAATGCTTGGCTGCAGACAGTGTACATGGTGTGCTTTTCCCTTACTGATTTACAGCCCGTGGAGGAGGTTATAATAGAAGTGTAAGAACAAATCAAAGTTAAACATGGACATGGAAATTTATCTTTGTTTTCAAGTCTGCCAATTCTGTGTGCATTAGGCATGAACTAAGACCGTGGCGATGAAATGACAGCAGAACAGTGTTTGCTACCGGCAATGCCAAAGCCTAGAAAAACAAAAGAATCATGCCTCGTAACTGTTAGTTTAAATGATATGCACCCTACAAGATCTGGTATCTAAAATAAAGTAAATGTTATTCCCTTTCAGAGATAAAACTATCAGAAAAGTGCTCAGCTCCAAATGGAACCTAAGGAACATGACATACTGCCAACAACCACTTGGCAAAACACCTTATAATATGGAAATACTGTTGCACACCACTAACAAATATTGTTTGCCAAAAATACTATTAAACCCCTGAAATCCTAATTGTTAGCATTATTGCTACCTCTCCGATTCTCTTTAAGAAGCAGTCCCCAAATAGTCAATGATTTTAATGAGTATTTTTAAAAAGTAATCAAAACTCCTCTACCAAAGTTTTGTACTTAAATGCAGTAAAGCAGATAACCATGCTAAAAAAACCATATCAGGTGGTACTCTAATTGGAATTCTCTCTTTGAACTTACAAGTAATTCAACATATTGTATTAGCATTAAATGAAAATTTTACACTTTCACCAAGCAGGGCAGGAGTTGTATTTGCTTCTCATATACTTTTCATTTGCTATCATCAATTCAATATATTGAACAGAAAGCTGAGAAAAGAGCATATGAGAGCAATTTCTATTACTCAAGGGAAAAGAAAAAAAAAAAAAAAGGTGTGACTAGCACAGCTTGAATGCATAAATATAGAGCGAAAAGTTAACACAGTTTTAGTGAAGCGAGGTCATGTCTTAATCTGTCTCTGAAGGGGTCAACAGGTACACAGACAGGAGACCAAGCTGATACAGGCCAAGCCAATAGCAAAAGCCTATTTTGCCAAGGTCACTTGCCAGATGTTCTGTAAGACAAGAAGAAAGTTCCTTCCATGGATAAATCATTGTTTAAAAGACACAGTTTTAAAGATACAGCTTTAAGGTAAAATAAATAGACAAGTAATTTTTATCACTGGAGAGAGGACACTAGTGAAGTCACAGAGGAATTTGTGCTAGGTCTTGAAGTGTTCAACATACTCATTAACGATGGTAGCACGCTCATCCACAACTTATTAAAAAAATCCCCAATGAACAATATATAAAAAGAACAAAACGATAACTTGAACCCAACAAAGATGGAAAGCTACATTTTTGTAATTAACCTCCTACAAAAAAGATTTATAAGAGAGAGTAGGAGGCATGTTACAAATAGTACAAAGAGAAACAAGGGGAGAACAGAGCAGAGAGGGTGCAGAGTTACAGTGATCACTTGCAGCCTGCAACGCTCAGAATGCAACTCTTGATTAGATTAAAAGCTGAGTAACTTCATCTCCTTGACCCCAGTGGCAACAAACACCTGGAACAACAGCTTAAAATTCTTTAGTGCAAATCCACCACAGGGTCACCTCAAGGCATGACAGATGGAAGAATTCAGGGATGGAAATGTAGGCCTCACCATGGTCTTTTACAGGCAGAAGAACCAAACTGCCCCATTTACCACTAATCAGTCCTTATCATGCAGCTGCTGTTACTGCTTCTACTTATGAAAACATATAAATACACTACTAGGGACACAAGACCTAACAGTGTGAAACTACAGAGAAACATCTCAAAAAGCCGACCAGGAGGAAACAAGACCTCCCCTGTTACCAGTGCTTAGGGATATAGTACACAAGCCTTCAATCTCGGGCTTGAGTTATTTCTCATTCTTATGAGAATGCAATACATGCCACAGTGCCATCCTAACTTAAGGTAATGACTAATTTGTAAAGTTGTGTAGAACCTGCTTGAAAAGCATCTCCTACTTGGAATATTAGAATGGCTTTGTGTCACCCACAAGCCTTCGCATTTTCATGTCAGCAACTCCCTAAATGAGCCTCCTCAGCAACTTCATTAGATAAACTGAAACACTGGTTTTCAATCAAGAAATGATTCACAGAAGAGTTTATATATTTTTGGAGTTTATAAAAAAATGCTGAAGATTTAACAGGAACAAACCCAGTAACTCTTCATCAGTTTGAACCTTTCATCTCATCAGTATAAATGCAAAATATGAAGAAATATTTGATATTTGAAGCCTAAGAAAAAGAAACTAGTATCAATACACAGGTATGGGAAATGGTAAAAAGAAGTCTAAAGCTGCTCCACATCTTTTACAGATTGATAGTATCAGTTTTTTCTTTCTGTTTTCTAGAATATCACAAGCCGATACAGCACAACAATTCATTACAGAAAGGACACAGGGACCAGATCTGCTGACTTACTGACAATAACTTTGTATATCAACTTGCAAAACTCACTGTGCCTCCAAAACCACATATGTTTAAATCTGACATATGCAAATAACTTGCACACATGAAATCAGCAGAGTGATGAACTGTTACGTAGACAAAATGGAGTGTAAGTCCTTTTTCTTTGAAACTCTTGACCAGAAGGTGTCAGAAGTACAAAAGAAAAATAAGGGTTTTCAAAATAAGACAGACAAAAATGTACCCAAACAGCTCTATAATTATTTTTGCCAGTGATTACATGACAAAATTTTTGAAGGATGGCAAAGCTTTCATTAATCAGTAAGCCTACTCCTTTTCCTACATAGCTTTCTTTTATTTCCAGCTCAAAAAAAAAAAAAAAAGGAAAATGCTTTTAACTATGCAGCTGATGAAGCAAGTGAATTCTGCTTATTGCTATACAACCTTATTATTTATTAAATTCATTTCTCTGAAAAATGCCTTCTGTATATATCCTTGTTCCCTTTTCACTTATTTTCTTTTAGCTGACAAAATGGGTTAAAATCTCGGTTTAGACCCAAACTCAGGGAGCATTTACATTGCACTGTCTAACATGGCATTAAGAAGCAAGACACTCAGGGTGGAAAGGGGGCAATATCAGGAACCAGCTATCAACAGCAATATAAAAATTTACACTACAATTTCACACAGAGAATTACAACTGTTAAGAATGAATACCAATAGGTAAATGTTTAAGAAAAGCATGGAATAACCAGATATAAACTCAAAATAAAGGCTGGTACAGTGCAATGGCTAATATTTCATAAACATAAATACAAAATTCTGGTCTGTAACTGATGAAGACTTTGCTAAAACAGCAGCCTGAATCAAGACTCTTATTCCTGTACCCACATGGGCTACACTGGTTAGAAATGCTAGTTTAGTTATCTCCCAGGTGAATATTCTATTCTAGATGAGATTTAGGCAGCTCCAGGGCACCACAGGTTTAAGCAAGGGTTCTGTGACTTCCAGACGCGGTACCAGCACCAAAGGAAAGCAGAGGTCCTACATCTACAAAAAGCCCAGGCAAAGGGCCAGCTGAACAGGGGTAACTCAGCAAAACCCAAGCTTGATAGTGAACGTCCATATGGATGTGCGGACCTATGACACAATTCGTAATAGACACGATCTACTAATCCACATTAATCGTCTTCAGTCATCCATTTTTTATTTCATTTGATCAAAAAGCTCTTGCAAACTCAGTGGTTTTTCTCTTAACTCATTGTACTTGTCAAAGGTTTGGATTGGCTACAATGCTGAGTTTCTTCTTCTTTCCTTACCATTAAATATGCATGAACGCTTCAAAGACTAATGCTTTACTGCATACATAACGGTTAGTCCGAAATTTGTTAGTGGCCCTAGGGAAAGTCCTCAGCTTTTCTGTAACAATGAAGTCAATCAACTGCTACCTGTAAGGTAAGCCCAGAAAGCTGAAGTAGCTCACTTAATTTGCAAGTCTAACCTCCAGAAGTGCCACATGTGGAAAAGGCTTCAAGTAAAGATGTTAAGTATAACAACCTATGGAAAGGAATGTAATTGCTAGAAGTTTGCAAAAGGCCTTAAGGACCTCCTTGCAAAGTTTAAGAGGCAAACTCTGTCTTGTGCACATAGGAGGTGATACTGGTTTATTAATGTTAATGTTTTTTATATAATATAAAATATAAACCAGCTTAAAACCAAACTATGACAAATCATACCACCTTCTGAACCATGAGTGAGGGGTTGGTTTTTTGGCTTTGCTTTATTCATTGGGCAAAATGGAAAACTGAGGCACAACCTTGAACTGAGCTCAAGAGAAAAATCTATGTATGCTCACAACATCTGCTGCTGCTGCAAACTCATTTTATATCCCACAGCTATATGAAAATTTGGAGGACCCAATTAACCTTGGGTTGTTACAAAGCTTAATACAGACAGAAGTCTGACAGCTACTTCTAAAAAAGGTACAAAAATCCTCAACAGGCAACTGCTGTGCGGAACTCATGTGACAATCTCTGCTCTGCACTTTACTGTTCATACCGTCATACCAACTGGGCATCTTCTGTATCTACTCAAATGTATTTTACAAATGCCATTGATAACACCCATACTATCCTGACTGAAGCGTTTGTACTTGGTTGCTCAATACTCTTGAGCATATGACTTTGTGCAGTAAGTAGAGTGTGAAACAATACTGCTACTTCAAATTATTCAGTTTTCACATTTTAGAATATTTCTGAGAGAAAAATCTAGAATCCTTTTTTCCCTGCCTAAATATTTAGGAGAATTTATGCCAATATCTGTATCTTTCTGTCCTTTTACTTTGAAGAATGGAAAAATATATAGGTATTCACATATAAAATATGTATTTATATGTTATGTCATTTATGTATTTTATATATACACACACATATATAAAACCTTTAACTAATTTTATAGAAGTTGATGAAATCTAATCAAAAGCTATTCTTATCCTTGTGAGAAGGAAGTGTCTTGGACAGTTTTGCCGCTAGGAGATGTGTTGCCAGCACCAAGAAGGTGGGTACAAGCTAACGTCAATCCAAGCCACGCTGTATTAATACGGGGCAGACCTCAAAACAGATGTGCATTTCCTTACGGTGGACACCTGAAGGAAATTAAGTGATGAGATAAGAGGGCTAATATGAGGAAATCACAAGGAAACAGCAAACTCTGTTCATCAAATACTCCTACAGAATTAGAGCTTTGTCCAGATGATGGTCCACAGAAGAAGGATGAGATACAGACCTCCCCGCCTTGCACCAAAGCATCTCCCTTTCTCCCGCGTAACATTTTCTTTCTGAAGTCTGACCTGGAGGATACTCACTGATTACCACTGACCTTCCTTGGACTGTCACAAGACAAGCCACTCATGTTGCTTACTACAGTTCTGGCCACTAAACACAAATTGGCATGTCTGAAAACGTCCTAGCTAAAAGGCAGGGTTGGAGATATCCACATTTAACTTGTATTATGCTGGCAGCATGATTAAATAAAAACATAACCACCTGTTACACTTATTTCAGTGGGAGTATCTATTTTCAATTATAGCATTTACTATCCACCCTCAAGTATGGCAAGTAACACCATGGTAACATAAACACAGTCGTGGCTGCTTGAGAAAGTTAAATTATAAATAGCAATGTATAGGCCATGAGGTCCTGGAAATAAACTAACTAATCCATAGGCATTTGTTACTATGACATAACATTTCCACTAAAATGTTGTTTGCCTCATCTCAAACCCACTCAAAATAGATTTAGAAGTTCGGCATCACTTGACTCTGAGTGAGTTCATGTTCAGACATGAAAAAAGCAGAGACTGCGGAGAAAATAAGCTATAGCAAAACAGTGGAAAACAAATTAAAAAAAAATCCCCATAGTAGGCTTTATTCTGTTTCCATTGAAGTTAATGGGAAACCCCCCCAAAACAACCTATCCCAAATGTATAAAAGAATCCCTTTAATATATAGAAACATGTTTTTATACTGAACCATCCCTGAGGAAAAAACAAAAATAAAAGAAAAAAGCAAAACCAACCAAAAAACACTGGGCTTAACTAAGCACCAAACAGTTTGGAAATGCAAACAAACTTAGCAACCCTCTAAAAGATTTTGTGCTCAGTACTCTTTTCAGCTTCAGTCTCGGTGCAAAGATCCATGGTAACTGAGGGAATACCGAGACGCAAGCCTCGGCCCAGCCCTCGGAGGGAAGCTGAATTCCGGATTGTTCTAGCGGGCTGTGTAGCTCCTTATCCCCAGCGAGGCTGAGCGGGCCAGGGCAGCAGGCTCTTGTTGGGAGCAGCAGGTTTCTGCCAGCTGGCCAGCCGCCTGCTGTGCTTGGCTGGGCTTCCTTGCTTGGGACTGGGACCAAAACCTCCAAAATGGGAGAAAAACAAGAGAATCAGAGCTCCTACAAAGTTAGGATTGAAAACTGAGAGCAAAGAGGTTACTGCCAAGTTCGGTGGTGCGAGGAGCGAGGACAGCAATTATTTGATTGTATGTCGGCCCAAAGAAATTATCATAGGTTGGACACAAATCTGGGGCCTGAATCTAACCATGTGAAAATGTCTTTTAGGTTAGGCAAGAATGCTAAAGATTTAGAGACGTCAGACTGGTTTCTTTCTCGGTAAGAACAAAAGATTTGCGAAATCTACATTTTCTTTTGGTTTACAGCCATTGATAAAGCCTACTTTTGATCAAACTGATAAAAACCTGGAATGGATCTACTGAGGTCAACGGCATTACTTTAGATTTGCACCATGCAACTAAAATGGAATTTAAATTCCCAACATTTGTATTCCAAAGATATGCTGTGTTTTGTCATACATATTTGGTGAAATCTTGGCCTCTGACATCAGTGACAGAACTCATTGGTATTACTATGGTCTAAATTCCATTGAATGATTTTTCCTTTTACACAGAGTGAAGCAAAACAAAAGCTGATCCACTGAAGTAAGGTCCAAATAAATTTCATATCAAGTTTGTGTGATAACAGAAGCAAGCAGTTTACTTAAGACCGCAATCAGATGTACATTTCATATGTCTCATCTGGCTTATTCCAAGTCACTGTATAAATAATTTGTTAAATGAAATATTACTTAACGTTCAGCTAATATGCACTTTCAAAACCCCTGAAAAAATCAGATAAATAGCTGGATAAATTTGTCAAGCACCTTTTAGAAGGTAAGAATTACACACATACTAGGACCAGCACATTCAATGGACCTAACAAGTGAGACTACTTAAAAAACCATCTATGTATGACCAGGAGAAATACAAGCTTGGCACGTCTAAGAACTTCATGCTTATCAATAGAATAATAATTTGTCTTTATCTCTCTCACAGGCACAATGTTTTGGTTCATGGTGGACTCCAGTATTTCGGTAACCTTTCAAGTAACATGGTGATGCTAGCACAAAAGGTTATTTCTATATTTTTTCTTATTTTTTATATAAATTGAGAGCAAAAAGCTGGAAATATATTCAACAATTAGTTGTGTTTCTGACTGTCATCAGTGACTGATTGTTAATCAAGCAATGGAGCAACAGTGTGTTATACTGGAGTGTCATTATCACATAATTATTTTGTCATGTATTATAATAATATTTTTACTGAAAAACATTAAACATAGTCATTAATTGGGCAACACATTAAACCTAATATGACATTTAGTGTGATGAAATAGAAAATAAAGCACACTCAGCATGCTCACAGAAAACAATTCCCACAGAGCCCAAGTATTCCTAGATCACTTAGGCAAGATTAATCTTAGAACAGACATCTAAAAACTCTTAAACAGAGACCATGATTTTTCTGGAGAGCATATGAACAAGTCTTTTACTAAACCCAGCCTATAAACATTTATGCATGTGACTCATGACATGTGCTTTAAATTAAGTACGTGCACAAGTTAAGTATATGCAAAAGTTAGGAGTGTGCACTGTAAAACCAGCTTTAGAATCATAAAAGTACAAAACTATTAGAATCCAAAACTGCTTCAGCATTTTCTAACCACAAACAGGAAAAAGATGGAAGATACATGTTTTTTTCCAAGAAAAGCCATCAAAATGTCATTCCTACAATTTAGCACCCTGCATTATACTTTATAAAAACAAAAACAGTATTTTAATACATATCCAAGGATTTTAAATCACTTATAACCAAAACTGGGAAGAAATGATGAACTGAGAAGGAGATAAAGACGACTAAGGCTAGACTAAAAGCATTATATATAAACACAGGTTAAGTTCAAGTCTAGTTTCCTCCACCTACAGACTGTAAACCATCTGTTAACCCAACTTGAAATCTAAATTACTTTTTCTTTGCTCCTTTTTAAACCTAGTCAGTAATCCTGGGGAGCACCTCTCTCCTTGCTTTCTAGACACATGCAGACATCAGTAATTTCACTTGAACAGGTGCACAATATGCCTACACAAAGTTCCTCAGGCTGCACTGGAGAACTACCATGGCAAATTCGCATGAAATGTCACTATTCACTTAGAAAATATACTGTTGGTCATGATAGATGCTCTATAAACCAAAGATAAGAATAAAATGTAACAAGCTATAATTTTTTTTTTTAAATTGCAAATAAGTTTTCAATGAGCAAGAATACGAAGAATTACTCCTCACCCACAGTTGCTGAGTATATTGCAACGGTTTGCATGCGTGTATTGTCTGTCTCCATCCTTACAGTACCTAATGGTTGCTTGTGTGTTAGGTTAGATGTTCAAGATGGAAAGCCTGCATGTATTTCAGCATCCACAACTGACTGGGTTCTGTAAGGACAGCCTGGGGTACACATTTGTCAGCTCACTAGTCACAAAGAAGAGTATCGTGAATGAATCATTGTTCCATACTATGGGTTTTCCATTACCTGGCTAGGCAGTCTTTTGTACAAAAGAACATGATCTCTAACAGATTTTAACAATACAAATGTCTATCACACTAAACTGAATACTCATGAAGGAAAATACAATTTTTTTAACCTTTCCTAGTTATTACAGAGATCTTTCTGTTCCTATCATCTAAAGAGCTTTATATACTTCAAGGGCTATAAATCACCTACCATTTTCTTAATATGTGCGGTCAGGCAAAAAGCACATGAAAATTGGAATAATTACGTTATTTCTAACCTTACAATAGACAGATGAGGAAATTAAACAGGCTAGACTACGAGAAAATGTATTTGACATATCAGTTACCAAACTTCAAGGTGCTAATATAGGCATCTACATTATTAGGTACATAAACAAAAGTGGCTGCAATTTCAAAAGTGCTGATCATTTACCATTCATACCAACTCTTACAAGAACTTCATGCTCTCAGCAACTCAAAGTTCTTCCCAAAAAATACAAAACCAGAAAGCACCAAGTTTAAAAAGCCAGTATTGACATTCTGCATCTTTCTCTCCCTGCTCTTTTGTTTCCAAACCTACATTAAACTTCAAAGACAAACACACTTTGCACAGATCTCGATAGCATCAAAGCTCTGTAGAGTGTTTTAGCTAGAAAATGTCCTAAAACACTGACAAGCTGAATTTTGTTTTATGGGAAATGCAAAACCGGGCCCTGTATTTTGCCAACGAAGCCCTCAAATCACATGTATAGTATTATTTGCTATATATATACCTTGGAGAAAACAAGTGTTGACAGGGAGAGGCAGAGCTAGAGAGATGTACGTCAGACTCTGGAGTTCCTTTGGTAATATCTAATCCTTTCCACTGAAAGATTTTTTTAATGATTTACACTGAAACTTTAGGAACAAAGATTGTCTTGTTTCTTTCAGAGCTGTACTGAAATGTGCAAACAAGAGTAAAAGAAGAAAATTGGATATATTTGGTCTACTATTTGCACTAGAGTTCAACAAAGACTTGACATGTGCTCTGCATTCCTTTGCTTTTATAGCTCTCTAGGTGACCACAACTCCAACAGGAAGGTCAAGCTAAAGCAAGGTATTCCGTTTTTTCCCATGGTAAAACACAGCGCTCCCTTTCATCTGTTCATTCTTACTAGACCGTGCATCAGAAGAAAATTAAATAGCTTTTTAATTGGTACTAAAAGTTAACTCCTGGTGCTTTCTCTCACCTATTTTCTCTGTTACATCATTATAATGATTCTTCCCAGTCCATAAGCTTTAAGGTCAATTTAAGGTCACACTGTATGTGGCAAAGGCCTTGTGATGCGAGTAGACATGACTGGCCACAGAAAAACCAGATCAGATCAGTTCGCTAACAACAGTCTTACACAATCATTTATTTTGAAGGGTAAAAAGATGTTCATAGTGGTGTAAAGAGCTTTTCTAGATCAATAATTAACTCTGAATACTCCTCAGACAAATATATCAGTGCCTTCACAGTATTAATTGCAAAAATAAGGTAAGGCTGGTGATGTTCTTGTAAGACATATCCAGAAAGAATGATTAACTAGAGTAAAAATTCTTCAGTAAAACAGCACTTTAAATTAAACTGTCAACAGCTATAATGCATCTGTAGTCTTACCCTGATTCCTTTAGAAGATACTAAAGTTGCACAATAAGCCTCCATTTTTGCTGGACAAATTCAGCTCAAAACTGCCAGATAAACTCTTTGCAGAGGTCATGGTCATGGCATGGTCTGACTATTATTTTATTTACAAGTAATTAAATTGAATTAAATTTGAAAAGCTGACTTCACATTATGTTTGCTTATAGCCCTCTTGCTTACAACCAAAATACTGCTTTTTCAAATCTTCCATACTTTTACATATTCCTGAAAATATGTTCTGTGGCTATAGCTGGGAAATGAAAAAAAGCTTACCTCACTGATCATTATTTAATCTATCTGTATTAACTGCAGGATGAGTGTATGTAGTTTATCCTGCAGTAGACAACCGCAGTGTAGAAAAATATGTATTTCAGACTTTATACCCTATGAAAGGCTTTTTCTGTTCTACATACATATGGTTATGTCTAAATATCATAACACCTGCTAACTCTCAGGGCATAAACCCACTTTCTTAGATGCCTTCATTGAGCTTTAAATCTGTCTGAATAAAACATGTTATAACAAGTACACTTTGTACACAAGACAGTAGACTATGAAATCTTTTAAAGAAGAAATGTACACAAGATCCAGAGAATACAAATACTGTTTACACATATGTTGTTGAAATAATTTTATGTAAATAATCGACACTGGGAGAATTCATAATGTTTGAAAAAGAGCTAGACAATGGTTGTTTTTATAAAGGAGTAAGCAAAACACCTCTAAACCCAGAATTTGTTCACGTTGAAAAGATTTTTTTGTTGAAAAATTATCTACATTTACAGACATTTTGCAGGTCTCTGCTTGTTTGTATTCATGACAATACAGCTGTTCCTATACACCTCATGCAGGCAGCACTCCCCACAGATCCAACTTAGCTTTTATTTAAAGCACAGAATGGGGGCAATTCCACCAACTTCAGCAGAGATAATCTTGGTTGAAATAAATAAAGAAAAATCTGTTAGGACTTTAGGTACTCGCCATACAGACATGGTTCAAAACTAACAGAGATGTTAATGGTCATTCTTGTTTCCAAGGAAAAAAAACTTATGACTACTGTATTTTATTTAATGTTCAGCTTTTAAATATATACAACCTAGCTTCACATCTTTGTTAGCATTTTACAGCAATAACAATTTCAACAGGATTCAGCAACAATGCCTTTCCACCTATTCCCTTAAAGAATAATCACTTTCCACACAGATCAAACTTCACCGTACTTTGCCCCTTCCAAAACAGAAGTTCAGTAACAAGTTAACCTATCCGATGTGGTTTACCATTTCAGAGAAAGGCATCTCAAAAGCACGAAACCATGTGATCCTTCCTGTGAAGAACTGTGGAATTATGACTTGCAATGCAATAAGACCCAAGTCTGAGAATTTTTTAGCATCTCCGCTCTTTTCAATTGCTTGGCATTCTTTTCACTTGCTTAGGAATGTGGGTTTTTTTAACTGATAATATTTTAAAAAACCACAATGCAGCCTATTGTAACATTCTGTCATATGATGTAACAAACTATTTCTAAGAATGAACTAACACATGAAAATGCAAGGGGAAAAATAACCAAGAGGCAGGCTCGCTTATTAATTGCAGCTGGGATGAAGACTGGTAACACATCCTAAGCAATTACTGCAACAGATTTTACTTCCTTTATGTAGTAATGAAAATAAATGGCTTTTTCTAACTTACAAGGTCTCAAGTTAACAAAAGGACTGAGTTTGCATTCATGCCACCCAAAGGTACCACAAACGAGGTAAAGAACAATTTATAATTGGCAATCATATTGGCTTAGTCAATCAACAGCTATGTTCTGCCCTAATTTGCAAAGTTCTTACAGCAGTTACTATTTTGCTTAGAAATTAGCATGGTATTTCCTTTCTCAAATTATTTTAAAGCTGATTAGGCAGCTTGCACCAATATGTAAGTAACAGTCCTAAATAACTGTCAATAACGATGCAGTTCAATGAGTCAGCCTCAACCTTGAACGAGAATTACAGTGTGGTGCCACAGCATCTCAGCCAGCACTCTTGGAGCAACCTGTCTTTCCTGGTGCTTAAGGACAAGGGAACAAAGATGCAACTCAGCGCAACATACACAAGAACAGTTAAGTCCGTAGCAATCTGCATTTCTTTGGAAACATTTTATTTACAGGAAACCATTTGGCTTCCAAGCTGACAGGTATACAAACAAAATCCCCATAAATATTTTTGTATCTTATCAAATCAGGGAATCCACATAATAGTGCCTCAAGAACCCGATCCGCAGTAGGTAACAAAGACCCGCTATGCAAAACCTTCTACACACAAAGATGCCACAAAGTCTTCAAACCTGGCAAGAGTGTTGCTGTTTTAGTGACATCTACCAGTTTTTTTACTCTTCTCTAAAGATGTATTTAGGTCAGCCAGTGTAGTGCTAATTGCTGTACTGCTGAGTGCATATTTATTTACATGCAAAGTAATGACTTCTAGTTACTCGACTGGACATTATGTAGCATTTTAATGCAAACTTTTTCACATTACACACAAAATCTGACTACAGAAGATTAGGTACAGGTGCCTGGCTGACATAGCACTCGGCTTTGCCTCCTGTGCCTGATTATTTTCACAGGAATGACATGGGAAGCCACTCTGGTTTTGGTGACGACACAACACAGACTAAAGATGGAATTCTTTCTCATTCATGTTGTGAGACTTCTATGTATGGATAACTGTCAGTGCTAAAAAAGAAAACTGCTCAAGGAAATGCTTTTGAATGTATGTATAAAGTGCACAGGCTGAAAGCCAGAACTTCCAAACAGCAGAAAAAACAGAGCTGTAAAGCCTAAGAAAAACAGCACAAAAAAGAGAAGCTATGCAGCTGCATAAGAAAGAACTGCATTTTCACATACCTGTTGAAACCTACAACCTCAAAAAGACTTAGGTGCTTACTCCAGGTAATGTCAGTGCCACTGTAGATAAGGGCCAAACATCCCAGTTCTGCAAGAAATTGGCACATCCTTTGGAAATTGTGTTTCCATCAAAGCCCACTAAGTTTCAGAGTGACTTAGCATCTTGCAGAAGGCAGTCTGGGCCTCTTAGATCCAAAATGCTTTTGTTTTTTGAAGGGTGGAGTTGCCTCATGATGTTCTAATGACTGTGTAATGCACCACCTTACTCTAGGCAGATGCCAAAAATATCATGTGTTATTGGTAGTTAATGTGCAACTAAGGGCAAAAATAAGACAGTAACACCTTCATAGACTGTAGGAAACACCATGAAGATGAACCGCTATGAGAAATACAGTCTGGGACTTTTACAGTATGCAGATAGCGTAACAAAAATAAGCTACTAGCTAATTTCATAATTTTGTCCTAGTTCATGTTACAATTAATAATGAAACTCAAGTTAAATATCAGACATGTTCTAGGTTCCTCATTAAGGCATCTCAATGATTAAGTAATGGATGATTCATCATAAGAGAAACTACAAGATGCATGAGTATCTTTAGTAATACTGTTAACATTCTTCAGAACAACAGACTTCCAGCATTGTCTTCTGCCTCATCATGCATCAATCGTTCCTGTTTTGGGAGATTTTTGAACTCTTCTGTACCTGGAAATTTTGTTTAACAACAATTTTTCAAAATAAATTAGACCTGCTCCCTTCTGATGACATAATGAACTGCTATTAATGAAGCATGGTAGTCTGAGGACATCAGGAACTGGCTTGGATAAAATGTTGTCTATATTAGGATAATACAATAAACAAATAAAACTATGTATCAAAAGAATAATCCTATCCAATAACACTGCATATTATGTAAGTTGGTTGGATAAATGCGAGAATTAAACCTCTATCTATTTACCTACATGTATGTGATGGGTTTAGGTCCTGCTCCCAGAATGAATTTCCCCAGCAGCCCGAAGGAAATATTTGGCAGTTTAAATTCTCCGTTTTAGAATACTGTTAATTTGCCAAATCTGAAGATGTAGCCAAAAAAGACCACTGAAACGCCAACTCTTGTCACACTCGCGAGCACTGCTCCACAGATACTGCAAAAAATAATCAAGCAGTGCCGCAAAACACTCACCTGGATACATTTATAGCAAGAAAACCGCGTAAATTAATCGGCGCGGTGAGCGCGCTTTGCTGTGCCCCGCGGGGCCAGGGCAGGGAACCGCGCTGCGGGGGGCACGGCCGCTGCACGCCGCTGCTGGCCGCCGGCACGGCGCCCCCTGGCGGCCGCGGCATCGCCCGCCGACGACGGAAAACTTTGCGCCCAGCTCGGCGCAAGGATGCGCAGGTGCGGCCGCCCCGGCGGGGCCGGCTGGCGTGGTGGGTGCGTGCAGGAGCAGGCTTGTTCCCCCGCTGCAGTACCCGCTTCTAGGGCGTAAGTGGCTCAACAAAACAACGGCGAGCTTTTTTTATAGATACATGAGGCACTATAAAGCAGAAAGCACCGTCTCATTTACATCTGCCATCAGGCCTTTAGGTACCCATCGCACCTATAAACGAGCACTGTTCACGCGCACAAGTAACTATATAGCACGAGTATTGCACGCAGGTATTACTGTCTTACTTAAACCAACAAGCAGGTAGGCCGTTTGCAGATAAATACAAACATCATGTTCCTAACACCGAGTTTAGAGCATCGACAAAGAGCAGTCTGACTTTCAATCCTTTCTTGAAATGACAAAGAAGTTTTACTAATAGATGATCACCTACCTACCGTACCTGTGCTAGAGTTTCAGGCCATGTTCAGCTGCAAGGGTATTTTAAGCAAAGGTGAGGATATATTTAGAATCTGGGTTTTGGACAAACGCTTTATCAGACAGGATTTCAGCACAAAGCATTCCCTTGCAAATATCCCTGAGATTCTTCTTAAAAAGTCTGGTTGATAAATCTTTATAACCAACACTTTGTCGACACAATGCTTTCGAGAGACTTAAGTTCCCTTCGTTCCTGCAGGATTGCCTTATTTTCCAATAAAAACATTCCTCTCTAGCCCATCATCTCCGACTTCGGTTCATCCCACGGAGAACAAATATTCAGTAAAACAAACAGAGCCTCAACTCGCCTTGAAAGAGCAAACCCTGAGTAGGGCACAGCCTAGCCAGGAGCCGCGGCAGAGCTTACCTCCTCAACTGTCAAAGGCATACAGATCCGGTACTCCTTCATGAGCATATTCCTGCTGCCTCGGTGCGGACCAGCAAACTGGGAGAAAAGTGGGGATTTCGGCACGACGAGCACGACGAAAACCAATCAGGGGAAAAATATTCCAGCCTCTTTCTCTGTAGGCGCTTGGCAACGTGTCCACGAGGGAGTAATGCAACCATCCAGGAAGGCTGACCCAGCAAGAAGGAAAACCTTGCGGGAGCGACTGCTCCTTTCTTCCCCTTCTCCCTCCCTCAGACGGCGAGCGGGGGAATGTCACACTCGCTCCGCCGCCAGCCGCTGCCGAGGCTCAGACCCCGAACGCTGTCGCGGCGGCCAGAGACATCCGTCGGAAGTGCACGACAGCGCAGCTATGTCAAGACATGCCCGGGGCGGCGAAAAGCACAATCGAGCCGCAGCCGGGGCCGGCAGCCCGTCGGGCGGCACAAGGACGAGCCGCTGGCTGCCGAGACAAAGGCTTCGCACCGCGCTTCCCTCCCCGGCTGCCGAGCGCGGCTCCCGCCTCCCGGCACGGCAGCGCGGCCGCGGGGCTGCCGCTCGGCGGGGGGCGGGGGGGCAGCGCGCTCCGGCGGCCGCGGGCTCCCGGCGCAGCTCTAGCCGCGGGCGCGGAGCGGCTGCAGCGGCGGCCCCGGCGGGGGCGCGGCTGACATCAGCGGGGCGGGGGGGGGGGCGGCCGCCGCTCGGGCGGGTTTAAACAACGGCGTGGGCGGCCCGCCGACCCCTGGGGAAGGGGCCGCCGGCCGGGAGACATCGCCATTGCAGCGGACTCCGCCGCGGAGGCTTCTCGATGTGGGGGGAAGTTTATTGCCCTACGTGTGACAACGCACCTTGAAACACGTTTACGAGGCGGCGTAAGGTTGCCCGGCCCAGGTCCCCCCGCCGCCGCGAGCAGGGCAGCCGGCTGGGTGCAGGCAGCGCAGGATGTGGAGGCCTCACCCATTTCCCTTCTGGTCAGCCCTTCGTTATCTGCCAGCAGATTTTGCAACGCAGATAAAACTCTTTTTTCGTGTCGGCTATTTACTTTCAAATGCCACGCAGAAAGTTCAGTGGAAAAGGGCCCTCCTTCCTTGCTGGACAATAAAGCCAGAACCGTTTCAGGAGGGATCCTCCCCTTAGCTGGCAATTTGTTTGTTAAATCGGTTTTTAATATGCCTGGGGTTTGTGTTTTTCAGAGAAATTACCCCGTTAAGTCACAACTTGATGTGCACAGGAACCCAGTTCCGAAACTAGCCGAGAACCCCGAACTGTTACACAACCCTAGGTAAATCGTAAAATGTTCATATTGCTGTTTCTCCTGTCTTGAAATGGCTGTAAAGCATGCATCACACAGAAGCACTGTGACAGTAATATGAAACTGCAAGGCACTACAGATAATGGTAAAATACACATCTGCATTTAAGTATAAATTATTTGCAAAAATAAAAGTGATGAAATACCATATTTGGGACACCTAAAGATTTAGGTCTACAATGAAATGTGTGTTTCATAAGAAGAAAGAGCACAAAACCCTCAGAACTTCTTGGTTCTGAATGTACATTTCAAAGCTATGTATATAATTCTTAGCCCGGAGAGGACACAGTGCCATCTCCTGGAGCTAACGACATCACTTTTCCATTCCGTTGCCATAATGGCACAATATTTCACACACCCTGCCTTTCCAGTCAAGTACAAACACCTACACAAAGAAATAGAAAATCTGGGAGCTCTGTTAGCAGTCTGGATTTTCAACGGAGGTATGAAGAACGTGGTTAATGATACTTCTATCTCAAATCTGACAACAGCCATTTGTAACTACCGAAACTGTAGCTGTAATCCATAACGTCAGTAGTAGTATGCTCCTGAAACTTCTATGCAAAACAGCCAAAACAAGGAGATGCCTGTGGTATTACCTATAGATGAGAGGTAATCCAAATTCAGATCTAAAACATCTACTTCTGTTTTAAGTGATTTGCTAGTGGTTTCATTCATCGGGAACCATACCTCTGGATTTCTGCTGAAAAGCAGTGTAAAAAATTTGAACTTCTTTGCATAGGGCCTTGATGCTACCCATTTATAGGCAAAGACATTGACTACAATAAAACCAGGAGAAAGACCTAAACTAGTTTATAACCTATTATATGCTTTCAACATAAACCAAACCTTAAAGATCCATTTAAAACAACAAAGCATCCAGATCTGCAGAAAGTAGTGTGTCAAACCCAGAAACTACTTAAAATGGAAGCCAAAATTACTTCCCATACCTACAGCAAAACATTCTTCAGTCACCCCATACTTTTGCCAGAGGCACAGCTCAGTCTTGTGCTGTCCGCACACAAATGTGGGGAAAAAAAACAGTGACCCTAACAGCATCCTTTACAGTTCCCCACTGTGACTAGTGTTCCCGGAACTCTCTACAAAGCATGCTCAGCAAATGCTTTCTAGGGGCCACACCGAGAGAGAAAACTTCCAGTTCCAGCTAGCCAGGAAGTTTCTGCCAAGCACGTCTGCCACAATTTTGGTTCTTTGTTGTCTGTGAATTGTCAGAAACTATTACTCTTACCTCTGCAACACGCTCTCTACCATCAGTTGTAAAAATACTTTTCACTCATCTTCCATTTCTGACCTGGGGGGGAAAAACCCATATGTTAAATCATGCTGAACATTAACTCCAGATGGACTTGTGTCAGCAAAATGTCGCTTCATAATAAGAGACGGTAAAAGTCAAGTTGTTTCTTCAAGCATTACTAAGGGCTTTTGAATAAGAATTTAGTTTTTTATGAGCCATTCAGGAAGTCTACATTGGCAGCAAAAGCAGCCTCCTTGTCTCCCAGCATACCCATGCAGGTAAAGGAAGGTAACAGTTGCAGTATGCATTAATTTTTTTTCCCTCTTTCACTCACTGTCTGAACCAAAATTACTGTGTACAGGAGTATGTTTGATTAGATTAGTATGTGCCTTTTAACTTCCCTGAAAGCCATGACTCCTTATCCATTGACTGTACAATTATACCAACATTATGAACTAAAAGAATGAGATTTTACAATTTAAAATAAGTAGTCAAAGCTCTGTAAAAATTTGTAAATGGCCAGGGTTAGGAAAGAACGACTCATACACGCTCTGATGCATGCCTTTTTAGTACTCAGGTCAATTAGTAACTAAAAATGATTAAGGACCATGGATAAATTCTGTTACTGGACTTGATAAATCAAGTCTGAGTTCAAACAGAAAGTGACTTGAAGTCCACGGTCTGTGCTGTGCTAATTTGAAAGCATCTATCAGGCACGATTGCACAATACAGTATTACAGCTCTGAATTCACTTAATTGAATTACTCTGAATTTATACCAGTGTAGTAGATGTCATAACTCAAGTCTTAATTCTGTAAACAGAAGATTTGAAAGTGGTTATTTCAAATAGCTCTTTGCCACATTACTGTCTTGTAACATATGCAGTACAGTCATAAAGTAACCCAAACCGGGATGTGATGACAACATTTCTTCTGGGAGTCTTAAATTTAACACCCAAAGATATAGGGCATTCACTGATCAGTATTTCCTCGTGAGCTGTTTACTTGCAAGCATGAGCAAGTTTCTCTGAGTTTCTCCAGTGAATTAAAACCCCCGAGGCATATGAAATTCTGCTCTGGAACCGGAGATGATGGCAACCTGCAGGCAGGAGTGTTGCACCAGCACCTCACCACAACTTATCAAACGCATTGACGGTGCAACGTGTAAAGCCAGGATCCTTGTGCTCTTAAAAATCACTGTGTCTCCTACCTGTTCCTAGCCTCTCCAGCAATGCAAGGTGATTAGATGTCTGGAGGGTTGGACACCCGACACCATCAGGGTGAGACCCGCCCGCACCCCGAGGCCTGCTCCCAGGCGCGGCCTGCCATGGCCAGGCGGCACGGCGCTCCGGGGACAGGGGGGCACAGCACAGGCCCACGATCCGCCCCCCTCCTCATGGCCGCACCAGGCCTCAAGCTCTTGACACGCAAGCTATGAGCAACACCGCGGCTGCCGAAACCCCACGGCCCTGCTGGGGCCAAGGGCAGGCTGAGGGCCGGGACTAGGCTCCGTGAGAAGCCGCCACCCTCGGTGCTGAGGGTGCAGCTCGACAGCGGAGTTCGGGACAGCGGGCGGCCCGGGGCCTGTCCCCTCAGCGGCGGGGCCTGTCCCCTCAGCGGCGGGGCCTGTCCCCTCAGCGGCGGGGCCTGTCCCCTCAGCGGCGGGGCCTGTCCCCTCAGCGGCGGGGCCTGTCCCCTCAGCGGCGGGGCCTGTCCCCTCAGCGGCGGGGCCTACGTCAGCACCGCCCCCCGCCCCGCCCCGGTCCCTGCGGCGGCCGCAGGTGGCCTCGGCAGCGCCTGCGCGGGGCGGTGCCGGGCCGTTCCCTTCCGCCGGGCCGCGCGGGCGGGGCTGCGCGCCTGCCTGCTTCCGGTGTGTGTTCGGCGGGGGCCGCGCAGCGGAGCAGGGAGATGGCGGAGGGCGGCGCGGAGCGGGCCGATGGCCGCATCGTGAAAATGGAGGTGGATTACAGCGCGACGGTGGACCAGCGGCTGCCCGAGTGCGAGCGGCTGGCGCAGGTGAGGGGCGGGAGGGAGCCCGGCGGCGCCGATGGGCTGAGTCATGGCGTGGGGCGCGCTAGGCCGCGCTCGGCGAGGCGGCCCGGTGGCGGGGGGACCCGCGGCGCGGCCCGGCCCGCAGGCGCCTCTTGTCACCCGGTCCGGTGCAGGAGGGTGCGGGGCTCGGGCCCTGCTGTGCCGTGTGCGGCGAGTAGGGGCTGCCGTGCCATTCCCTGGCAGCGCAGGGCAGGAGGGCGGCCGGAGCTGTCGGGGTGCGGCCGGGCGGCTGAGGGCAGCGGGAGGCCCGGCGTGCCCAGTAGGGCCGCGGCTTTCCCCGGTGTGGCGGGACAGCCGCGGGCAGCGCACCCGACTGCGGGGGGCTCGTTCATCCCTGGACCGCTGCCCCCCAGAGCTGCCTCCCTGTCAGGGGCCCCGGACCCGGCTGGGCAGCGCTCTGCCGCTTCCACCTGGGTACGGGCCTGGGGCTGCGGGGGGGGGGGGGGGGGGCAGAGCCCTGCCAGGGTGCTGGGTGTCTGCTCCACAACCAGGCCTGTGCACCCACCCGGGGCGACCTCGGGATGGCTTGCCAGTTAGGATCGTAATCATGCATATGGTCTATGTTAAGGATCTTGTATGGATTTGTGCCTTTGCGTAGACCTCAGGACAGATAGACCGGATTTGCTGTTACGCTCTGTCCCGTTAGGATGGTATCTGATTCTTTACATGCTGCCCATCCTCCGCTGGATTCATGTTTCTCAGACATGTTGTACTGTGTAGCGTGTTGTAGGATTCTGAAGGCAGTGGCCTTAAGCAAATAGCGTCTTTTTACTGTCTTAAGGCTGTGCTGTGTGGAGAGTTTTATCCCACATGCTGCATTAGGTACAGACACCATGACTATGGTTCATTGTTGTGTAACGTGTAAATTTTGTAGCACATCCCTGGCAAACCATTGTATATAGCTTAAAAGATTTCAGTAAGGTAGGTATGTTTTAAAAACAGATGTAATTCTCTCTTTTTTGTTACTAATTTGCTAGTTTCTAAGCACTTTTTGCAGCCCCACAGTTGCCAGGGACTGTTTCAAACTCTTCCATGTTAACATTTTTTTAGTGAGATATTTGCTAAGAATTATGATGTAGGACTAAAAGTAGATTGTAGTGTCTTTAACTCCTCTAAACAAATATAGTTCTCAAAACTCAAAAAGCAGGACTATTATAATTCCATGCTTAGACTATAAAGCATGTAGTTTATGCTTTCTATAATATGCTAATTAAGATATGATGTATGTGGATGAAAGTAATAGTAAAAATTTCTTTTGGCCAAAATACCTAATTGCTTATCTGTTCTCACTTAAGGCTTTGTTTTGGCTAGGAAAGAAATGAGTCTTCCATCTAGCTCGGTGAATGTGAGCTAAACAAACCTGTCTGAAACTTGCTAGGTTTTTTGCTCCAGACAACCAACTTCCAGCACGTATTGGGCAAAAATGGAATTTCAAAAACCTTTCCGGTTTATTCTGTGTGTAGAACCATATATTTAAAGTTACTGCTATGTATGTTTCTTTTATTAAGAAAAAAAATCCAAACCCAACTTAAAAATGGGTGTACAGACTAGTCTGTTTTTTACTTGCATGAGAATTGGAGCTGCTCTCTATTTAAACTAAACTGTGTTTATCACTCATTATGATAATTCTTTGCCTGTCACATTAGGAAGGAAGATTGCAAGAAGTAATTGAAAACCTTCTCTCCTTGGAAAAACAAACACGCACGGTAAGTACCATATGGTGTGCAGCATTTAGGCTGGGTTGTCCTATGCACCCCCTTGTTCCACTAATTTAAGTTGTGAAGGGAACTGGAGTATCAGTCTTTCTATTTTGTTGTTCTTTTCTTTAAAAAGAAAATTAATAAGTTTAGATATAATCAGGTTCTTTACCTTGGTGTAATAGAAGCGCAGGTGATAGAGGTCTGCACGTTGGTTATCCCATCACTAATATGCTGTTTGTTTGTTACAGGCATCTGACATGGTCTCCACATCCCGTATCTTAGTTGCTATAGTGAAAATGTGTTACGAAGCTAAAGACTGGGATGCTCTTAATGAAAATATTATTCTTCTATCAAAGAGAAGAAGTCAGTTAAAACAGGTGAATTTCATCCTTTGAAACAAAAAATGAAATCGTATTTGGACCTGTGTATCTGATTCCCACTTGTGTGTAGGGACTTTCCTGACTTTGTAGCACCTGCCTGAATATATTGTTACTAGCTTCTGTTGGTGTTTTTTGGTAGACTTAGGAAAGCCAATAATGAAACTGATGTCTGGAATTAGTCTGTCTCCACCCTGTGCCTGAGCTCCACATGGTCCAGCTTGCCATTCTTGGCAACACAGCTGTGACTTTCCTGCTTTTGTGCATGCCAGTACTTTAGACAGTAGTTCATCGTTACGCTCTTATACAGTCTGTATTGTGGCCATATTCTTAATTTTTTGTGTTCATGAGTGTACATTAAGCAGAGTTATTGCAGCTTACTGTGATCAAATAAGGTGTGTGCTTTACAGGCTTGCTTTTGAAACTGTCATACTCGGGTATTTAGTTCTGAGAAATGGGCTATCAGGATAGCTGAAGGCACTTGAACTTAAGGAGGTACAAAGTTTATTGCATCGTGTATTTAGTTTAACTTAGTAGAAGTCAGCAACAGGTAGTTTCAATGGTATTGCTTTAGGAAGGAAAAGGTTGCCTCCTTTTTAATGTTCAAAAATGTTAGGAGTTTGTATAAAAGAGTACAGTTTAGTTTGATAATTTGCACAAAAAATGTTGCTGAAGACTTGGATCATTTCAGCTGAATTTTCTTCTTGAGGAAGAGGTTTCATTCTCTCTCTTTTCTTTTTTGAAGTAGGTATTTTAATAATAATAGCAACAGCTTTGACAGCATTGTTACCAGAAGAACATATTCCGATAGCTGTGCTTGCCACTGAAGGATGCTAGTTTATTAGTGCTTTTTTGGGAGTATGCAGAGATGGAAAATAATCAGTCAGAAATAATTAGCCCTCTTCCTTCCTTTCCTGAAAAATCTACAGGTGTCCTAAAGAGAAGGGCTAGTGCACACGCTTAAGAGAAGATAACACCTTTCCTGGGCCATGCAGGTCTTGGGGCATACAAATTTTGTCGGTCCATGTGAGAGTCATGTGAATTTGGCAGGAGTACTGCTTTTCAAGAGAAAGCTCTGTGGGATTAATCATTTTGAATATCACTGGAAAAACTGAGGTGAAAGAAGAGACAGAACAGCATCACATTTGACTTCAGTTGCTAGCGTCATTTTACACATTTTTAGAAGCAAAGTGATGAGATGTAGCCTCCATGCTTTTTGTTGAAATGAGTCTCTGAAGTACTGAACAGTTTCATATCAAACCTATCTGACTGTTATAGTTGGAATGCATTTGCAATATCTAAAAAACACAGTATGTTCTTCTTTTCTGTTACTGTACTAGGCAGTTGCTAAAATGGTCCAGCAGTGCTGCACTTATGTTGAAGACATCACAGACTTACCAGTCAAACTGCGCTTAATTGACACGTTGCGTATGGTTACGGAAGGAAAAGTAAGGTTTTGTTTTAAGACTGTCTATAAGGTAGAATAAAAATGTTCACCTCCTTTAAAAGCATAGCTGCTTAACCTTGTTTTTTAATCTTGTTCAAATAAGAGCAAAATTAATTTTTAAAGTAACTTGAGAAGCCAAGTAGTGTATTTCTTTCTGAAAGACTGCAAATGTTTTCCAGATTTCATATTTAAATAATTTGCTGAAACACTGCTTATATTTCCATGATGTAGATATTTGGCTATATTATTGATATAATTAATAGTACAGTTCAGAGTTCTAAAATGCCACTTTATTTTTCACTTTTTAAAACGTGATGTATTTGAGTTTGTTAGAGAAATGGGCAGGTTTCATTTAATTTCTCCTGCACTTAGCAAGGTATTAGGTACAGTTACGGTAACTAGAGGGTGATACTAAAGCATTATACCACGTTAATAATTTAGATAATACTCCTTTTGCTGGATGACTTTTGTCTGTTCAAAGTTAGTCCAAATTGTTAGTAAACAAGTATTGTCGATTTATGGGTGGTTAGTAGTGAGCAAAATAATGCAAATGGTAGTACTTAGTACACATTAACGATTAAAGTCTTTACTTTATATCTGTTTCAGTATATTTTAACAGGCAAAATATCTAATACTTCATGCACAGTGCACATCCTTTTATGTTTGCTTGAAGAACGGTAGATGAATTTAGACATAGTTTTTTAGATTAATTTGGTCCAAATAGTTCCGGTGTGTCAACTATCCTTTCTACTTCAGCTGTGTATCTTGTGGATAGTGTCAGTATAGCGTAGGGATACACAGGGAATTAATTGGTGTATGACAACATCAAATATGTGTCTTAGTGGGGTTGCAGTCTTAAGTTTTCACTCTTTAGAAAATGCCAATGTTTAAACAACTACTTCTGATTTCAGATATATGTGGAAATTGAACGTGCTCGCCTGACAAAGACGCTTGCAACAATAAAAGAACAGAATGGTGAGGTGAAAGAGGCTGCCTCTATTCTGCAAGAACTGCAGGTAATGTGCCTTGTAACTCAAAACTGTGTCAGCAATAAAAATTAATTGTGACTGCTCTTAGGTTATTGTTTAGAAACTTAATCACGTATGTTTGCAGAAATGCCTGGAATGAGTTTACCTGTTACTAGTGAGGGTGTAATTCAGTTTTAACTGCTTTTGTTAGTCTCACGGTTAGGTTACGTGGAATACTTGCCATTTGGAAAACAGATTCCAGTTGTCTAGGTAGTGTATTGAATTCAGTGTTAGCAGATTCTTTTGGTGTAAGTGGGGGTTATAATTGAAAATTGAATAACCTTTTCTCCATTTTCACATGCTCTGGCATGTTTTTCCTGTTTTGTTTCCCCCACCACCAACCTCCTGCTCTTCCTGGGAAGTTAAGAATTCACTTGTTTTGACTTTGACATTGTTAAATAGTTACATTTTTATTTTAGGTGGAAACCTATGGTTCAATGGAAAAGAAAGAACGTGTAGAATTTATCTTGGAGCAGATGAGACTCTGTCTAGCTGTAAAAGACTATATTCGGACTCAAATTATCAGCAAAAAAATTAATACAAAATTCTTTCAAGAAGAAAACACAGAAGTAAGTCATTGGAGGATTTCTTTCTCTCCTTTCCCCTGCTTGCCCCCCCCCCAATCTGACATGTCTCTCTTCAAATCCAAGTGTATTTGAATCCCTGTTTTCTGTGATCCAGTTGGATTTAATTTTCATGATTCATGAAGCTGTATTAATTTCACTGTTTGATTCTGTTTCAGAAACTGAAGTTGAAATACTACAACTTAATGATCCAGCTGGATCAACATGAAGGCTCCTACCTCTCCATCTGTAAGCACTACAGAGCCATTTATGATACTCCGTGTATCCAGGCTGAAAGTGAAAAGTGGCAGCAGGTAAAAAAACATCATGTACAAAATGTCTGTATTTTCATGTGGCAAATACCCATTTCATTACCAGATCAATTTATGGCAGATTAAATAGCTCATCAGTTTGTTGTTCTTAGTGGTTGTTTTTTTTTTTAAATGGGTATATTAACAAATCAGTTAGTTGAAAACAAATAAAGTTGATTTCAAATGAATATTTATAACTAACATCTTCATTATATTGTCTTTGAAATCTTGAGAATTTCTTGTCTGTTCAAGTGCAGGAATTAGAAACAGCTGTGCAGTTGTGGTCTAAATGATACTGTTGTGTATGCAGTACAGATGTTACATATTTAAAAAGATTTTTCCCCCACATATTTACTTTAAATACTAGTGTTTCAGTTAACCTGAATCCATTTAAATGTATCACTGTGAATTCAGGGTTCATTTCTGCAAGATTACATTTCTTTCACCTTAACTTTCATATGCTGGGTTTAAGCCTTTTACATGTTAAACTCTAAGCTCTGTGAGTGTTTTCAATTCCATCATTTAATTATTGGGGAAAAACCCACACTCTTTCCTCTTCAACAGGCACTGAAGAGCGTTGTCCTTTATGTTATTCTTTCACCTTATGACAATGAACAATCTGATTTGGTGCACAGAATTAGTAGTGACAAGAAGCTAGAAGAAATCCCAAAGTATAAGTAAGTATTCTTTCTAATAAACAATTATTAGGTGAAAAAAAAAAAGTATCTCAAACTAGCTGTTCAAATGAAATTGTTTATGCTAAGTCTGCTGTAAGAATCTCTGAATGTGTGAAAAATTATGCAAAATTTTTCTGATTGTGCAAGTTCTACATTAAAATACATCTTATAAGAGAAAGAGCTTTATTAGAAACACAGTCTGACTTGAGCTGCCCGATAGTATGAAGCATTACAGTATATTCATGAAGAGCAATGAAATCAATGGTAAAAAAATGAAAGCATTTACAATTATTTCTTTGATCTATTTAAGTACGAAATAAGCCTTATTAATACAGTATTGTAAATCACCTTTACTAAATCATTTAGAGACCTCCTAAAACTATTTACCACTATGGAATTGATGCGATGGACTGCCCTAGTTGAAGAATATGGGAAAGAATTGAGAGAAGGATCCCTTGACAGTCCTGCAACAGATGTTTTTGGCTGTACAGAGGAAGGTGAAAAGAGATGGAAAGATTTGAAGAACAGAGTTGTGGAACATGTAAGTATGGCTGTCTTTAAGCATTAGCTGTGTATTCAGTGCCTCAACTATAAATGCTTTTCGTTTGCCTTATGTTAGTTACAAAGGGGGGGGGGGGGGAAAGGTATGTAGTAAAGCAGCAGATAAGTTGCCTTTTCCATTGTGCTGTATTTTCCAGATTTTATTTACTCATGTATCTTTGTTATAAATAGGTGTTTGGCACGGTTGCCATAAAAAAGAGCATGTTGCATTCGAATTGTGAGATTTAGCATTCGCATTCAATAGAGCAGAAATTTGGAAGTCTTGCTTTTTATTAAATTCATAATGACTTGATATCATTACTTAATAATTTGTCATGTAAAGACTTCTATGCCTTTTACAAGCAAAAGAACTGTTCGTTTGTAACTCCCTCACAATACCTTATGCTGCACTGCCATTAGAGCTCCTAATCTGCTTTTAACATTGACTTTTATATTTTTGCAGCCTGCTTCAATTATTTTTTGCACATAACCCTCTACTCTGAACACTTTTATTCCAGAATATTAGAATAATGGCTAAATATTATACCAGAATTACAATGAAGAGAATGGCACAGCTTCTGGATCTATCTGTTGATGTAAGTGTTGCTTTGCTTTTCCTTCTTTCGTAAGAGGTGTGGAAGTGTATGTGTGTATGTGTTTGTGGCAAAAATGTAATTATTCAGCAGATTAACGTTCTCCTGTAACTTGAATATGAGTTCTCTTTAGCTTAAAATGCTCTGTTAGTGATGCTATAGGTCATCATTGCATTGTTTTACAGACAGTGCAGAAAGATGTAGCGCTGTAGAAATACACTGCTTGCTACAAAATTCTCAGGGTTTACACTTGTGTGTTTATGAATGTTCATGGATACAGTATCTGTTGTTGTATCTCTCTATATTTGTCTTGGTATTATGCGTGTACCTCTCCTGGCTTCATCCTTAGTCTAATTCCCCTGTTTGTGTTACCAGTGCTTTTCAGCTCTTACAGGAAGAACAAAGTGTGCTGTAGTGATAGACAGGGAGCATTAACTGAGCTTTAGTTCATTGGATTCTGTTTATGAGAAGTAGTGTAAAAGTCTGTTGAGAATAAATTGTCTGAGTATTTGGCACTTTATTAGTCAATATGATGACCTGAGTGTATTCTCACGCCTTTATGGGAGTTAAACTGGTTTATAATCCAGGGAGAACTCAGTTTCATGATGCGTGTGCCCATAAGGCAAAAGTTGCTCTTAAAAATTCATTTATATTCAAGGTCTCATTTAAATGCTGGAGCTTCTTGTCTTGTGTTTTAGTGTTAAAATGTTCTTGTCACTGGGTGAAGATACAGGGTTTCTCACCTTTAGACGCCCGTGTTTATAGATGGTTGTACTTTGGGAAAATGGGGTGGAGTAGTCTTCCTGTCATTCCACTTTGTCTTTTCAAGAGCTTTCAGAAGAGACTAATACATCTTGGCATATTGGTGTTTTGAGCGCAAATGAAAAGCTTTACCCTACTGTCTTTTAATTAAATCTGCTCTTTCCCACAAACTCAGAATAAACCTTCCTTGACAGTGGTCAATAATTCATGCAGATTTTCATATGCCTTGCTTGTCAGAAGGCTTGTTCTGCTATCAGGTTAGCCAAGTACTCCAAAGTATGAAAGTCTGTTGGTGTAGTATATTAAACTTAATTTCAAGAAAGATAATGAGAAACAGGTGAGAAAAAAAGAATTTTTTAATAGATCATGCTAGTATCTTGCAGTGCCAACATGTAATATTAAAGTATCGTTTGTTTTAAGTACAATACTACTGTAGCTGTATGTCTGTTAAGTATAAAGAAAATCTAGTTCCCTGTGCTTTAATGCTGTCTGGGAAGAATTCCGATGTTTTTATAGATAAAAATGCTATTTTCTTGACTTAGTGCTGTTTGTCTTTACAGGAATCGGAGGAGTTCCTGTCTAACCTAGTAGTTAATAAGACCATCTTTGCTAAAGTAGACAGGCTGGCAGGAATTATCAATTTTCAGAGGCCTAAGGACCCAAACAATATACTCAATGACTGGTCTCACAAGCTCAACTCGTTAATGGCCCTAGTTAACAAAACCACGCATCTCATTGCCAAAGAGGAGATGATACATAACCTGCAGTAAGGTGCCTCAATAATCTCAATGCTTTTAAAGGCATTAAATCTTCATAATAGAGACTATTATTCCAGTGTGTATATGGTTTGTTTTCTCCCTGTCAGGCCTTCCTGGTCTAAAGTTTAGAACACAATTCTGAAATTCCTGTTGATAATTAAGTTCCCGTGATTATACATTCGGTTGTTATGTGTTTTTGCTACAGTTGGTGAAAAAACATAATAAAACTGTATTGCCTGTATAATAGTAGTCTTGTGGCTTCTTCTTTTCCATGTATACCTTTATCTAACACATAATCCTGTGGTTATTTCATTACAGGACTTTTTTTGAGGCTGTGATTGAAAGGATGTGCTATAAATAAAAAATCCTAGGGGTTTACAGTAGCATGCATTGAGGTAAATTAAAATGATTATATTGTTATGTCAAGATACTGTTTGAACAAAATTCTGGATGTTCATGCTTAAGAATAATGCTGTTTCTTGTGATGTGGAACTACAGAGAGACTTAATTCTGAACTGACTGAGAAATTACTGAATTTTGTCTGCTGGCTGCAAGTCACTAATGTTCACTATTTTGTTGTTGCAGCTTGTAATGGCTACAATAGCAATTACACAATTAGCAGGGACAGTACTTCAAAGCTGCTGCTTCTTATAATTGAATGTGTTACATTCATAGAAGATAACATCCTATTATTTGCTTTAACCTACTTGTAATGGAGGGCAGCTGTAGACTTTCCCCATGTCCCTGTTCTGGTTTTTTTAGAAAGTAAATAGTAGCACGAATAGTATAGGAAGAATCAATAGAACTTTTATTGAAAGTGCTGTTTCTTAATTTTTTAATGCTAGTTAGTCATAACTAACTGTTCTGTTCATAATTAGGTAGAGACTATAATAGTAAATAATATGTTGAGATGTATGTAAATGCTATCCCTTTAAAAGCACACCGAACTTCATTCGGACTAACACTCTTAGCACAGGTAATTATTGGATGAATACACAGTAAGTCAGGAAGCTAGGCAGTGATTTTGAGGGTGGGAAGTGTGTGAAGGGACAGGAAAAGATAGAAGCTTTTAAGCAGTGATTTGCATTTGAAATTTAGACTTTGGATGTAGTTTAAGGGAAATGTCATTTCAGAGACTTGCAACTTTATCAAGCCATACCAGTCCAGCTCATTGCATTTAAGCAACAAAAAAAGCTGCTGAACAATTGGTGAGGGAAGGGAGAAAGAGGAGCAGACTGTTTAGAATGCATAGAATGCTTACCATCTAGCTTCCTAAATTGTATTATAATCCCAGTTGTACAAGTTGTGTAAAATCTTGTCACAACCACAAATCTTGCCCGAGAATGGGATGTACTGGTCTTTGTGAGGCTAGCCTTAGCAGCATGAGTGAAAGTGGCTGCTGGGATAATGAATGAAGTAACTGCAGTTTTGACCTTGTCAATTGAAAAAAAAAAATAAATCTTTTGCAAACTGAGGCAAGAGCTATCAGAAAGGGGAACAATGGATCGTTAGGGAAAGTGGGAACTTGCCTCTCCCTGTTCTTCTTAGCATAGACCTATTTTCTTCTTTTTTGCAAGTCTGATCGGGAATCTTCAACTCCAAGCATTTAAGCTTATGGACTCTGTGACACTTCTACCAGATGAGACATACTGGACCTGTTTTCCCAGCCAATCCTATTTTCCTTTTTATCCTGGAGTGGAATGGTTCAGTGGTTCCCTGGCCCTTGTTCTGGTGGGGTCTTGCAGATGCTTCTCCCTCTCTGCCCTAGCTATATACCTCTCTGCTGCCTTTGCATTTAGAGCATGAGTTTGTTGGAGAAAGGAGGTGGTTTCTTCCCCTCACAACTACCTTTTGCTGTCAGCATTGGAAAGAACGTTGGAAACACTCTTAAATTTCAACAGCCCAGGTATCTCCTTAAAACTCAGAAGGATTATGAAGGTTCACATTAATGGTCTGTATTTGTACCAAAGATCCACAGTGATCAAGTTTTTTTGCCTTTTGGTCTGAAATATATTTTTTGTCCTCACTTGAGTTCACTTACAACACCTCTGTCTTGGTTTGACAACATACTGCGCAAGGCAAACTCCTACCTAACTCCATCCTCAGGGTGAGATACACCTGTTGTGTACCTAGTACTTGGTGCCAGAAGCAAGAATCTCTCAGGGTTTCCCTCCTCACACATCACAAACTCAAAAAAGGAGTTTTAAAACACAATTGTACAATTACTAGGCTGTACAGTAAGCCCAAGTGAGTGAAAAAGAATCTATTCATTTTGCTTGGAGGTTTTTTGTTTTACTTTGGTTTTTTTTGTTGTTGTTGTTGTTGGCAAACTACTGTTAATGAAAATGAAAGGAGTGTATCTTGTGTCTCTCTGGAAAAGGTTGCCACATTCAGATTGCTAGAAAAAAAGAAAAACTGTACATTTTTGGTGCTAGTTCATCTGAAGAATGCAGATACACGTCAGATATAACTCCTCCGTGAGCAATTTAAAGGTCAACATAAAGGCATGCAGTCTTTTTAAAAAAAAAATGCATTGAGATTGAAGATCTTTGATCTTGACAATGTGGGATCAAACCATCATGTTAATCTGAACTTTGTATTTCCTATCTCCTCAATGTACCCTCAGCACCCCCTTATTGCTGTTTGCTTCTCAACACCCTCATTTTGTGGATCAAAGGAAAAGTGAATTAGTTTGACTACCAGTTGCTCTAGAAATTGTATGTGTTTAAAGAGTCCACACTGAAGAAATTTTATCCTTGGGTAATTATGAAGTAAGATTAAAGTTGAGATCATCTGTTCATTAGAGGACTCTGGAGGAATTCCAGGGAAATTTTCATGCTGGAAAATCGAAACTTGCTACTCTACAGCCTAATAATCAGACATTAATGGCTACTTAGAAACAGTTCGCTTTATTGTTTAGTGAGACTAAGTCTTACTGTTGCTATCTAACCTCAGGTCTACCACTGACTTGTTTGTGGCAGAGGGTAAACCACTTAACTTCTTTCTGCTAGTTTCCCATGACTGCTGCTTCTGAGGGAGTTCAAAAATTTGTAAAGGCCCAGTGTGCTAAGACAATAAAAACATTGCTTCTATTACTGCAATCAGTCTGGAACTTATATTGAGAAAGGCCTCCTGTTGTTTGTTCTCAGAGGTGAAAACTGCTCAAGACGTTAACTGCTGGGATGTTAGGCTCCAGGGTCGGGGAGGCAATTCAGTGTTGAACGGTACTTTTACGTGTTAATTGTAATGTTTTTTCCTGTATTGTGAAGTTAGACATCATGAGTGGAGCTGATTGAAAATAGAGTTCTCTGTATCGGAATTTAAGAAATGCCAGTTCCAAGAAACAGGAGTGAACTTTATCATAGAATGGAAATTGATGGTTCTGAATGTCCTGTGAAAGCAAAAGTTGCAGAAGGAAAAAACCCAGCAGCGTAAGTCTGAAATAATTGAAATAGTTTTGCTTTGAAAATGTAGAAACTAAGCTATAGCTGTGATTCCAAGTGTGCAGCTCATGGGTGAGCCAGGACTCTAGGGCTTTTTGGCTAGCAGCTCTCCATTAGCCCTGAAGCAAGTGAGGGTTTGAGAGTTCCCAACTCTTCCAGAATCCGTGCCACACCTTTCGGAGCTCTGCTCAGATCTTTGCTTCATGGCAGGGAGCCTGCCAGCCCTGAGTGGCCCCAGGTTTTCAAACTCCTGTTTTTTGGCAAGGAGCCTAGATTCTCCAAGGACCTGGGTATGGCTCCTAGCTTCATGGAATGGGGAGAAGGCCTGTGAACAGCCATGGATTTCCAGAATCCTGACTTAAGGGTAGGGAGACTGGATGTGTTAGTGCCTTCTGTACAGGGCTTCCTTGAAATTGCGGTCCCTGTGAGGTCGGACTTTCTGAACTTCCAGCAGGAAATTGCAATTTTCAGATCTGAAAAGTTTTGAAACACTAGGAAAATGTAAAAACGGAATTGAATTTGGTATTGGTGCAATCATTGGAGGGTTTTTTGTTCATGTTTTTTGTTTTAATCTCACCGTTCTAATGCATCCTTAGGAATACCACTGTTAGGCTTTTGAGGATCTGAGCCCTGTCAAGTCTCATGATGCTGAGCAGAGATTCCTTCTTTTTGTTCCTATCTCATGCCTCCCCATTGTGCCTTTGCAACATACACTGTTGCTTTTCTTCTGCTCCCAGATTCCATGTGACCAGCTGCTCCTGGTCTTCTTGGGCCTAGTACTGTGAGCTCTCCTCTTGTCATGAAATCCCATTAGTGAGCGTAGCACATGGGCATTCCAGGAACTCAGGAAGCCTGGACAATTCTAGAAATGCAGGCCAGCAGTCAGCATGTAACATGTTTCTGTGCCTAGTGTAACACTGATTGAAGACCTGGCTAGTCAACTCGGCCTGTAGAGTTGTGAATGATGTGTTTGATTGCAGAGGTTGGAAGTCAAAATTGCAGCTTCTGCTGGGGTAATACACATCAAGGAGAGAGAGAGAGATCTCACGGAGTCTGTCCCACAGTAGCAGCTAACATTATAAGCGTATTTATTTAAATTATCCTTCAATACGGTATAGAAGGATGTCAATAAAAGCCACAAGAACTCTCTTTATTCCCCCCCCATGTAGTATATAACCGGTTGCTAGTAGCATACTCTGTCTTTTGTGCTGTTACACTAGAAGTGTCTCTGAAAATAAAGTTCAGTTCTGTTGAGGCCCTTTGGATTTGGGTTCTTGTCCCTTAGGCCACCTCCTCTGTCATTTGCACTTTGAGCAGAATTTCCAAGGTTAATGAGTGCTTGGAGCCCAAATTTGTTTTGGACCAGCAGTGCTCATCTTTTCATCTGGTAAAAAAAAAAACCAAAACAAAACTATGAAAGAGCTTTGAGGGGACACCACATAGAAGCAATACAGTTATTCCAGTGTTGCAGGCTCAGTGGCAGTACTTGGACAAAGCAGCACTTGGCAGCAAACCTCATCTCAGAGCTGTTGGCTCCCTCTGTAGCCTCTGGCATGTCCACTTTGGATTTATGCAATATGACAAACCTGTCTACGAAACAGCGTAAAACCTGCTTCATATAGGGGCTAAGAGGTTTAATTTAAGTAACAAGATCATAAAAAGCACTGGGTGTAATGGAACAGTCTCCATATTGTTTTATATGCAGCATTTTTTCTGAGATGGGTACCATAATCTTTCCCCAGCTCCTTTCTGCACCATTTGTACAGGGCAGAGTTGCCACTGCTTTACCGCAGTCTTTGCCTTTCAGTACTTTCAATATCAAAACTTTAAAACAACAACAACAGACAGCAATAAAAATGGTGTCTTGTAATTTTGAGCGAATCCTTCCTTGCATAACTCTATCACTAGCCACACTATTTTTTTCTTAGCATGGTATAAAGAAATGGACAAATATATAGGACAAATAGACTCAAAAGTTAATGACAGCTTATGTGAAAAATAAACCCAGCAAATTTGTGTTTCACCCCAAACTGAACTCAAGAATACATGTGTACTTTTAGATAGATACACACATATAAAAATCATTATACTGTCCATTTTTTTTTTTAATTACCATTTATTTTAAAGAAAACTTTCTTTGCATTTTGTAACTGAAAAATTTGCCAGTAATACAAAAGCTCACTAGGAACCATACCCAACCAACCTCCACAATAAAGGGACTAATTCCACTTCCACAACCTGGACTGAATGAGATGCAAAGTTAGATCCTAAACATGGTTTCATCTTTATCTGACTCATCCTAACTGCCCCCTTGTGCAGTGCCCATGGAAAACAGTTCAGTCACAGCATGCCCTTTTGGCTCACTGGGGATGGTGGCCTGGCTGGGTAGCAGAGTTGGCCTGTGGCCAGCTCTGCAGGAGCGTGTTTGTCCTCCCACAGCGGCATCTCGTGGGTCGAGGCTGGAACCAGCTGCACTCCCCTCTGGCATGGCACTGAAACTTTATAAATATTCCCACCTGTATTTATAAAGTTGAATTAAAAAGTGGAATGATTTAAGTCTGGGGCTGTAAATGCAAAGGATTTCTTGAAATTTATTTCCTTCTGCATTTATATTTTTTGCAAGGAGCTCTCTCTTTTCAAATGCATTACTGATGAATATGGAAAATATTCTTGCGTCAAGTATCTTCTTGCAGTGGCAACGCAGCAGAGGCTGGGCTGGTGGTTACTCTTCAAAGAGTTAGGAGGCGTTAAACGTAAATTTAAATATAAATGTATTTAGGAGAATCCAATACTAAAATGACCTGGATCTTATCAAAGTTGAAGGAAAAGTTTTTTAAAAACTCTGGGATCCTGTTTTGTTGCTAAGCTTCATTAAGGTCCTGAGGCAAGCTGTTGTCCCCTCAGGTTCGAGCCCACTCTGCCCTGCGGCCTGCCTTGGAAAAGCCAGCTTGAAGAACAGCGTAGGTATCGAGAATGGATTGCCACACATTCTGAAATCAGAGCTAACGGGGAAGGTTACTCGGTGAAAATAAAGCTGTTATGCAAAGCGGTGTGTGGGGTTCACGCGCAGCCAGGGGTGCGTTACCGAGGCAGGCGCCTGAGGCACAGGGCGCGCAGCCCCCTCACACGGCCCCCGCCTTCGGAGCGTTTATGGGCTCTTAACTGCTTCAAAAAAAGCCCCAAACAAAACGGAACAACAACAACAAACCACTAAAAAAACCCCAATAAGCCAACCAAGCCTGCAACAGTCGAATGACGGCGGAAAAGCCCCACGGTCGGCACCGGCGGCCTCTGGCAGCTCACCGGGCGGGCCCGGCCCCACCGTGCGCGCCCCTCGCACCCAGCCCGAGGGCGGCCGGGCCGCGGCCGCGCAGCGTCTCTCCCCTCCGGCTCCGGCCCGGCGCTCGCTGCCTACCCGCGGAGGCCGCTGCACGGCTCCCGCGAAAGGGGCGGCAAAAAGAAAACACCCCGCACCTCCCCCAAAACAACAACGCAAAGCCCTGGGGCTGCCGGTTTCCAGCCCGAGCGGCGCGGCAGTGCCTCTGCGGCGTGAGGGGAGAGCTGCGGGCCGGAGTCCGGGGCTGCCCCTGGGCCGCCGCCGCGCCTGCCGTGCCGGTCCGCGGGCGGGGCGGCGGGTCCCGGTGCCGGTACCCTGCCGGGCGCTGCGCCCGCCGCCCTCCGCCTTCCCCCGCTGGCCGCCGGGCCGGGAGGAGGGCGGGGGAGGGATTTCCCACAATGCTTTGTGGGGACGTTGACAAGTGGATCCAAGATGGCGTAGAAAGTAATGACAGGTAAGTCAGGACTTCCCCATTCGCCCCCCGCGGGGGCCGAGGGCAGTCGGGCCCGGCTGGCGAGGGCTCCGGGGAGGCCTCGGGGGATCCTCGGTGCCGCGCAGCAGGCCGAGCGGCCGGGCGAGGGCTGCCGGCCGGCCCGGAGGCTGAGCGGTGCCGGCTGGAGAGGGCCCTGTGTCTGCGGAGGGGCCTGCAGCGGCAGCCGCTCGGGGGCTGTTTACGGGCAGCTCGGCCGGAGCCCCGGGGGTGCCGGGCTGTCCCGGGGGCCCGCGGCCGGCGACGGGCGGCCCGGCGCGGCCCTGCGCCCGGCGCAGCGGGGGCAGGCGGAGCGGCCGGCCGGGAGAGCCGGAGATGCCTCGCACCAGCCCGGCTTCCCCCGGCTCCGGGGGTGCGCCTCGGGGCGGAGGGTGGGGGGATGCGGAGGGGTGGGAGTCAGCTTTGTTTTTGTACCGGGCGGGGCGGGAGGGGACGGCTAGCGACAGCCAGGAAATAACAATAATAAACCAGAAGGGAGGGGAGAAAAAAAAAAAAAAAAAGGTTTAGGTAGGGTTTGTTGAAAGATGGAAAAATAAATCGAAAGAATTTAACAGCTGTTGTAAAATTAACCCTTGGAGCAATCGAAGGACCGGCAGATGAGCTTATATTTTTGTTTTCTGCAGGAGACTTTGTCAGGGCTGAGCAGCTAGAAGTTGGGAGGTCTAACAGACCCCGAGATCACCTTTTGTACGATGCAACTGTTCTGAAACTGAAAAAGGGGAGTTTGTACTGCAGGTTGTGATACGGTCCTGCCAGCAGAGACTATGTGTGTGTATATATATATATATTTATATATATATAACAAATGTAGGGCAAATCCCCAAGTAGGGGAAGGGGATATGTTACCCCTCCTGGGGTGGGTCGTACCCTTTTATTAATTTCCAGATGAGTGGAGTCGTTTGACATCAGTGATTTGTTAATCAAACTGTTGTTTGATTATTGTAACATGATTAAACATATCATTGATGGAAATTAAGAAATAACTGCAGGGAGACAGTTGCCAGATTGCTTTCCAGTTAATGAGAAAATGTGTGAGAGGTAACAAGGTAATAGGACTTTTGCATTGTCAGAGGTGCAGCAAGCTTGAGGTAAAGTTTTAAAATAACATATTTTGCTTTTCATTGAAGAAATAAAAGAATTCAGTTGTAAGATACAAGGGTGTCCTAGAGATGAATATCCTCATTGACAGGTTGAGTGCATCATGACTAGTCTTGTGTTGGGGTCTTCTAATGTTGTTCTTGGTAAATAATATAATTGAAACAAGGCAAAGGAGAAAATATTCCCCCCTCCCCCCCTTATTTCTATTAAGAAAAGACACATTCTTTTGTAAAAATGAAAAGAAAAAAACCAAACCTAAACACAAACCACAAAATTAAATTAAGTTATACTTGGCAAATTTGTATTATTTTCCAAGAGTGATTGGTAGAACAGGGAGGTTTTACAATAATGTGCTTTAAATTCAGTTGTTCAAGTACTTTTGAGTCATAGCAGATTGTGAATGAAAACTCTGTTGTTGTTTTTTTAATGGCAAAAGTTGTTTGATTGGGACAGCCTGGGGTTGCTGGGCCGCTTGCTGGTCCTCTGTAGCGAGGAGCTGATTTTGAACATGCAGTTGAAACTTAATGAAGGGAAAGTGTACAAGTGATCACCACATTCCTGCCCCCTCTTTGGGATTCAGTGTGGGGGGATTCACTCTTAAATGACTTAGGCTCTGGTAATCTTAGCTTTTACAATGCAGAAATTGTGAGCAGCGAAAGCTGAATTAAGCTTTTTTTGTTGAACTTTAATTAGCAGAACAGTTTTTCTTTATTGGTAAGTGAAGGAACATTTTGTGTGTTATTACTGATAAAATTGAGTTCTCTTTGTCATTTGTTATGAAAGCAGAAATGACTTTTTTTTCCTAGTTAAAATCACATTTCTATTATCACTCCTTACCTCTGTGAATTTTTTTGACTTACGAAATGTGCAGAGTGTGTATTTCCCCTCCTTTAATTCATACGGACGCTGTGCCTTTTTAAGTGAGTCAGATTAATTTTTCTGTGAAAGAAGCTTGTTAAACTGATGGCTGTAGGACTTGAAAGGTTGTAATAGCTGGTTTTGTTGGGTTTTTTTGTTGTTTTATTTTTGAGGGTTTTGTTTTTTAGGGGGATTGTTTTGGGCTCTCCCCAGCAAACTGAAAATTAAAGTGAGATGTGGAAGTGGCTTCTTAACCTGTAATATGTCCCAGTTCTGTTTCTTGACCTCTCATGGAGGAATCTTTCCCGTGCTGAAATCTCATTGGCTTCAGAGGAATTGCTCCTGCGCTTTGGGATCCATATTAGTAGATCTGGTTGCAGGAGAAGGGCTGGAGTTGGGAGAGAACTTCTGCTCCAGTGTTAGATTTACGGAGAAGTTCTCATCTCAGAAAAAAGTAACGGTGTCTACAAGGTTTGAAGAGGTAATATTTCCACATGGGTAGGGTACAGGCCTACTGCTTGAGAGATCTGGACAGCCTGATGCAAATCACTTCACCTGTTTATGCTTCCTTTTGAAGGAATTTAAAACAGGACTAGTGAATCTTACCAACTTGTGAAGAGTCTTGAAGCCTGTGGATGAAAGAGGCTATGTAAGAGCTAGGCAATATTACTACTACTGTTTTCCAACTCTCTTAATTTAGTAGTCTGATGAAATATTTTCTCCATCTTTGGCAATTATTTTTGTTACTAAAATCCCCTTTGCAATTATAGCTGGATATTCTTTCTGACTTTCACTGTGGTTTTGTTTTCTTTCTATTTGTTGTTTGCTACCATCTTACATGTGCTACTGTACTTTATTCTAGGTATTTTCATTTTAGTAATGGCAGAAGCAATTGCTGGAGCAATTCAGATTATTAGTTGAAAGCCCTTGAATCTTTCACCTCACTGGCATTCCCTCCTGAGGTCAGTGGTACCTAATGGGTCTGGTAGCAGGAGCAAAATCTAAATGAGAAACTTCTTTTGTAATAATTTAAATCCTGGCCCCTGTGTATGGCTGAATAACTAGGGAAAGCTGTGGGAGCTGGCTTGGAGAATGAGAAGGAAGGATGCTGTCGTCCTACTCTAGCTTAGGGATAGAGTAGTTGAACAGCTGGCATTCCCCCTGCTTTGGGGATCAGTAGGCCAAGTAGCCTAGTAAATGTGAATCTTGTCCTTACGTTTTTCCTAGAGTTGCTAAAGACTTCTTACTGGAAGCAGATCCCCAGAGCTGCTCATTGTGCAGGATTGCTAGCGGCTCATCGTGGGGGAGAAAACAGCCAATTTTGTATTCCTGACCTCCCCTCCTGCTCACGTATTATAGCTGTTTAATCTTTTCTTACTTCATTTGTTGAGGTCCTAAGGCAAGATCCCATTATCGCTACATGGTATATGTATTTTCCCCCTCTCAATGGAAGTATTATGGGTTAGATTATCAGAACAAACAAGACCTTCCTATTTTTGTTCTTGTTTGTCCTGCTGTTTCTTCTGTGGTCTTTGGCAGTAGTCAACGCTTGTGTTTATGTATATCAATGACATATATTTAAAGACACTGTACTTTGTATGTTTGATTTCTTACTTCCTTTGGTAGACTTCTCCAACTGTCATTCTTTTTTCAGCAAGGAAGAAAAGAGAGAATATTAAAAAAGAGACCGCTTTTCCAAAAGTTTGCACACAGCAAGGGTATGGAATAAAAAAACCCAAGGAATGCTTGGTCTTGTGGAGCTTGTGACTGGGAAAGTAAACACTTGTTTTCTCCTAGTATTTATTTGACAGGGGGTGGGGAAGAGAAAGAAAATAACTGAACTTTATAGATAGTAAAATGAGGAGTCTGCAAGGTCAGACTCTCCACAGAAACAGGCCAGCTTCTCGTGATTTCATTATGGTGGTATTGATATGTAACTTAAATTCTGTATTCAGAAACAGTCTTGCTTACTGAGCTTTCATCTTTTCTTCACACAAATATTTACAACATGAAGTTTCAACCAGAAAGACTCACTCATGTCTGAGAAACACAGAAAAGTGACTATTAATGTAGGAAAAGAAGTGATTAGGAATTTAAGCAGGGAGATTGTAATTACTCATGGGTAAGAATTTTTTTCTGTTGCATTTCTATTGCACTGCTAGTTGAAGTTAAAGGATGCTTTATGTGGCTGTGACATAATAACAAAATATTTCTCTATAATTTTATATGCAAATTCATTGTCATAAATTTAATAGAGATGCACTGGTTATTTATCCAGTCTTTTCTCAGAGTCCTCCAAAATACCTAATTTCAGACTTAATACAGGAAAGCCAGATAAGAAATCATACATCTCAATCTTTTTTCCTTCTTAAATGTAATTTTACTACACTGAGAGGTTTCATTTCATAACTAAAAAGTTTGAATGGTTACTGTGGCCCCTTCCTACTTAGAATGAGTACAAACTATCAATTTTTCTAAGTGGTGTGGAGTCTTTGTTAGGTGTCAGGAGGCTCATACTTTGGCAAGAAGGTAATTTCGAATTTGTAACACTGAACTATACAGCTTTTCCAAGAAGCAGTAGGTACACAGTTGATAGCAAGAGCTTTTGCAAGTGATTTTGTAAAGAGATGTTCTGTTGATGTTACTGTAAACTTGTGTGATTTGTTTCTGTTAGTCTCAGGAAGTACCACTTGCATGAGGAATGATGTGACAGAGGTGGATATTTTTAATCTTTGGCTTATATGTGGTTTAGGGAAATAAATTTTGTGATCTCTCCTGTTTGTAGGCAGTAGGAAGGCTGATGATTCTCAGAGCTGTAATGACTAAACGTTGGAAGAAAAAGAATAATAGAATTATGTTAGGTATGAAATTTTGAATGTTGGAGTGGCAGGAAGTGAAGGGGAGAAGTGTGAGCAGTGTGTGGATTTGTCTAAACTGGTTTTATGGTAGTTAGGGTAAGTGTTATTTAGAAATGATCTTTCAGTCTGTGAATTTTACAGGTTTGTTTTTTTTTTTCATAGTTACCTGTAGCAAAAATACTGTATTTATCAAAACAGTAAAAATTACACTGCTTAAATATGCTTAGAAGATCTTTTGGGGCCCTTCAGACCCCATGGGAAAAGGAAAATACATAACATGACAAGCTGTTTTTGAGAATATTGGTTGTTAGTAATGTGGCATGAGTGTTTAATTTGCTGGAAAATATTTAGTGGTTCAGCAAACCAAGAAAGTAGCAAATCTTTGTGGACATAATAAATGGAAAATGCCACAAATAAAAAGCATAGTGGTTTTGGCAGCATATAAAATAATGCTTCTTCCTTATATATCTTCTCACTTAATGTAAGATTATCTGTATTTTTGTCACTGAAAATTTAATTTTATCCTGCGGTAGTTCTGGGGGGAATGGGGACAGGCAGCGCGCTTCTGCTTCCAAGTGATGTTCCTTCGTTGCTGTCTACTACATCCCCATCAGCTAGTTGGGATTCCCAAGTACTGTTGACCAGCCACGACAGCAGCCTTGCGTCTGCTCCTCTGCCATCTTGGGAGCCAGAGTTGGGCTTTTCTCTTTGTCTACGCAGGGAGGTCGTTAAGGGGAATGTGTTTTTTTACTGTACTTCTGAAGCTGTGCTCACAGTGCTGTAGCTGAGTGCTGTGGCTATTTTATTGAAGTGATGTTTTTGATTATAGTTGTTTGTGCTAATGGTTTTTGAGGTAACCGTACTCTGACCATATCTTAAGACACTCACACATTTGGAATGGTACAGGACATTTGTTTTGTCGTTTGAACTGACTGATAGTACTTGGCTGTAGTTTTGTTTATATTTGTTTGGCTAGGCACTGATCTTCCGAAGTTTTGTCGGAATTATGCCATTAACCACAGTAGGATCGTTACTCATTCCTGCTGATGTCTGTTCTTTGAGTGGGGTTTAAGATACGTGACTGAATCTCTAATGTTCATGTCAAAAGGAATGAGTAGGGTGAATGCCATTGGGAAATTTGTGTTTTGGATACAAGTTGTGGTGTTGCCCGTAGGGTTTGCTGTGTGAGGAGAACTTGAGAATCCATGTTCTATTTTCAGGAGAGGTCTAAAAATTGAACCTGTTGGTAGTATTGTATTCATGCATTTGAGGAGAGGAAACAGGGGTGGTTTAAAAGCATTATCTAGATGCAGAAGGGTTAATATAATTAAAATACAGAGTAAGAAGACAACTCCCTAAACCAGGCTTAGCTGTATTATGCCAAGCCGTTTGAAGCACGGTCATGTAAAAATGAATTTCAAAGGTTATTTACAATAAAGATAGCAATTTTTAGTGGTGGAGGTTAGTTATTGCTTTGAACTTTCAAAACAGCACACAAAAATATCATACACAGTTACATAATAGGTATGGTTTTGGGAAAGATGTGTTTGCAGTATCTGTGGGTGGCATGATTGTGTTATTAAATCTGTTATGGTAGGACCCTTTTGTGCTAAGCACTGTATAAATGCCTAACAAAAATCTCAGTCACAGTATTATTCGCTACTATAATAAATTTAAGTTCATTATAATGCTGCAGTGAAGACTGAGGTATGTTGAAAGAAAATTTTCCTGTTGTGTCACAACTTTCTGGCTTATTTCTGTGTTCAGTTTGTGAACTGTGCACTGTAACTGTGCAACATAACTATCAGTTGTTTTTTATGAAGATTTTTATTTTCTTTTCCTTCTTGAATGGATTGAAAGAGCGACTCATGTTTTGCATCTCAAACAGAAAATGGAGTTAGGGCTTTTATTATTTGTTTTTTCCTATCCACCTGTAGAACTGTGGTATATACTGTGGCATCTGCATTTGCACTAGTGATCATAGCTGTGTTCTTCAGGTAGATCTGCTAATCATAGGGGTGTGCTGCTTTGCAATACTGGGACATGTCAAGGGTGGAGAAAGTTCTTGTATGAAAATGAAGGTGACATTTGAGGAAAGCCTGTTTCAGCATCACTACAATATCCCTGCTAAGAAAGCGTGGATGGAAGCCACTGAGCTTTGGAGCTCCTTAGCGGTTGGGGGCGGGGGGGCAGGGAAGAGTTTGCATAGGGTTTTCCAAAAAGGGAGTTACTGCCATAAATAATTTCCTAATTTAAAAACACTTCTATTGCTGAAATCCAAATACAGCTGTATTGAAAGTAGCTGTGAATTGAACACAAGGGTGAAAGTTAGGAACTAATTTTGATTCTGTTTCTGAGACTGATGAAATTGGCGAATTTTGGCAAATGAACTGTGGTCAGGTGCTCTCTGAAGACAGCGCTGTGCAAGTTGCAAGTTCGGTGAGCATCATGGAAAACTGTGACGTATGTTTTTGCGTTTAAACTTCTGAAATACATTTGTAAATGTTCTGATGTGTTTTGTGTTGAAATGATGCCTGGGAATCTTCTTTGACTGCCCAGTGCATTCCTTGGGAGCACAGTTCTGTACTCGTTCGGCATTTTGAAAATTAGGTGACAGATATTTAGTCACATATACACAGATTTATCTATATATCATACAGCAGACATTTCTCAAAAAGGACTTTTGGCAATATCTCATGACTCAGCTGAGAAGAATATTGGTAATTGCATGACTGTGGAACTCCTTGAGATTAATGATGTTCACTTTTGTTGGACAAAATTACTACTAAACGTTATAATGTGAAATGTGCAGTGACACTCAGGAGCAAGGCTGTGATCTGTTATTCAGGTGTTTAAAAGAGAGGTTCTGCCACAAGTAGGCTGTAGTTTTAAAAGATGTGGATTATGATGTTTAAAACAGCTTTTAGAATATGAATACTGTGTTCTTCTGCAAAGTCTGTTACAGTTTGAGACTTGCAGGTTGGTGCTGCTCCATGGAGAGCTGACTGTTGTGCAGTGCTGATTTTTCCCTTTGTTTTTCTCTAGCAAATTTTATTAAGAGAAGCAAAGATTAAATTACTTTTCTAATGCATTTTTTTAAAGTAAGTAATTGGTGATGTTGTTATGGGGATAAGATGGTAACCATGGGACAGTATTTCAATTAAAATGCCCTCATCTTGGGTAAGTGTGAGAAACTCTTACTCTCAAAAAGCACTAAGGACATACAGGTATATGGAATACAAACTGCTGCTGTTAACCAGTTATTATGAAAGATTGTTTACGTGAAGATTTTCTAGGAAGGAGCCAAAAGAACTTTAGGTGGGGCAGAAGCACCACCTATTATTATGTTACCTGATGCTTACTATGACATACTCCTCATTTCAGTTGGTTATTACTTGCCAGATTTTAATTATTCGGGTTGAAATTTCCCATGGTAGGTGTCTATCGCAGGCTGACTTTTTGGGTGCTGTGCAGGGAGTGAAGGGTTCTGCCAGCATGGTTCTTTTCTAAAAATTGGGTAAAAAAAAAGAAAGAAAAAAATCTGATGACCTATAGTGCTGCTTCGTAAAAAGTTGAGATGTGGTGTAGTATGATGTTTCTGCCAAGCGTATACTTGTTATCAGCCCTGTGAAAATCTGCTCCGTGTTGGTCAAATTAGCATTTAGTACAAATCTAAAAGATCATCCCTGCAGTGAATATACTTCAGCCTGAGCTAAGCGGGATTGTTGTACAATTTGAAGGGTAGGGCTTCTGCATGTTCCCTGGTATGACTTTGGACAAAAATGAGAGCACAGAGAATTCCCCGTCTCGACTCCCCATACCCAGTTCCTCTTTCCTACCAACGCTGCCTTCCTGCAGCATAGACGAGGCAGCGACTGGATTTAAACAGAGGTTGCAAACTGCAGTTTTTCACAGAATGTGTAGAGTAAACATGGAGATGGGGTGGCTGAACAAGGAGATTGAGATTGAAAAATAGTGCTAGAAAGAAATAGAAGGGAAGCTGTACTGTATGGGTACCTATAATTTATAATGCTAATACAATTGTTGGAATACAGTTTCACTGTTAGCATACATTAGAAAGTGTTTCAGAAATGGAGTAGGGGATAGCAAAAAAAAAAAAAAAGGGCAAATCATACTTAAGCCTCACCTTTGCTGTACTTCATTTTCTGTATTTCTAATGGATGCTCCCATGTTGTGATGTAGAGAAATGCTGAATACTCATAAATCACTCAGGCAGACACTTTGATCATATAAAGGGCTATATAATACAGGGCAGAGCATAATGGGGAAAAATCACTTCTAGTTGTCTTTATCTGAATATAAGACATTTACAGAAACTTTTGACTTCAGTGTGTATTAATGTCTTAATTCTTTGTAAAATGCGAATAACGTCAGAAGGATAAAGATATTTTCTTAATACTTGTGAAGTGCTGGGTCACAGTATTTATAAGCATTGAAAAGTTAATGAAAACATTCAAATGCAGTCTTGAGAATCAGATTTTAGCAGCATGTAGTAAATAAGTCCTTAGGCCCTGTGTTGAAGTATTTAACTATGTGTCCATTAAGCAGCAGCCTCTGTTCTGCCTGCTCATTCTGCCAGGTAGCCCTTGGAAAATGTAGTATGTGACTAACAAGTTAAAGGCAATATCATAACGCAGACGCACAAGAGGGCCAACATAAGCTTGTACAGATACTTTTGTCATTATACAACTTTCGAGTATTAAACATTACAATCTAGTATTTGTACTGTAATTTTAATGAATGCAATATATTTATATATTTGCTTTGTGTAACTAGGAATCTGGTATCTGTCGGTTATGAATGGTTTTCAGTCAAAGCAAGTACACACCAGGTAGATCATAGAATGTAGAATCATTTAGGTTGTTGAAAAGACCTTTAAGATCACAATTCCCGCTGTTAACCCAGCACTGCCAACCCCAACTAAACAGTGTCCCTAAGTGCCACATCTACACGTTTAAGTCCCTCCAGGGATGGTGACTCCACCGCTTCCCTGGGCACCCTGTTCTGATGCTTGACCACTCGTTTGGCGAAGAAATTTTTCCTAATATGCAATCTAAACCTCCCTGGTACAACTTGAGGCCATTTCCTCTTGTCCTATTGCTTGTTACTAGGGAGAAGAGACCGGCCCCCCCTGCCTACAGCCCCTCTCAGGTAGGTCTCCCCTCAGCCTCCTTTTCTCCAAGCTAAACACCCTCAGTTCCCTCAGCAATGTTGTACTTTGACTTGTCACGTATTTTGCTTGGATTCATCAAGGTGGGTAATATTTTCAGACAGCTGTGTGAAAAAGGATCATTTTAAAGGCAGGAGATGATGTTAAGGGTGCTTTTGTGGTGGGTGAGGTGTTTACAAGTGCTAAGGCCATGAGTTATTTTCAGATTTTGAGCCAAAGATAGACACTTTGTCCATGTGTAAATGTTGCTGCCACTGGCTGTATAGATTTTCCTTTCTGCTGTTATTTCCAAAATGAAAACAAGAGATTAGTAAAGGTAATAAAGTGTTAATAATGGCTTAATAAAGTGTACTGATATAATGCATAAAATAAATCTATGCATGCAATAAAATCTAAAGTTGTTACTATCTGTGATGTATGTAAAATGTTTTAAAGAACACAGGATCCAGATGTGGAAGGCATTTGCTCTTAATCTCAGTTGCTGCTATATTTTTCTTCCTATTGTTATATGAATGGTAAAGCATCCACAAGCACTTGTTCCTTTTTCCGTAAATGTGGATGTGTTTACTCTATATGTAAGTTTACAGGATCAGACTCTCCATTTATGTGCCCAGAGATCAGTTGTCCTCCTAATTTATGGTACTCTCTTTGGTTTTTCAATGTGGAAAGGTAACCTAAGTATTTAATGGTAGGGGGCATCATGAACCTTTTAATTACACCCCCCCCCCCCCCATTCTTGACATCAAGCATATCATGTTCCTGAGAGGCCATGTAGCAGAAGTTCTTGCTGCTGTTTGGCTATATAATAAAACCTTGAAATAAGCTTTTCTCATTCTGTATGCTCCATTTCAGATTTAACATCATTTTTGGAATTTAAAGTAGGGTCATTTCGCCTGGAGTTGTACAACATTAACCAGAGTAATTCAGTTATTTCAGAAAGCTGATTAGATTGTCCTCTCTCTCAAGGGTGGAGACTTTTGTATTTGTTCTGTAAGGTGTGCAGTACATTTCTGAGTGCTGTGTATAACTAATATTACTGACTTCAGCCATAATTGCAGTAAATGAGTGCATGAGATCTCTGCTATTTTATTTTTCTTAAAATAAAAAGAAGCAAAAGCAGCTTTCATGTCATTCTTTTCTGCACCCTGCGCATGAAAGGTGCACCTTTTTCTCGCTGTTCTGTTAAGCCTTTCACATTGGTATAGTGCACTATTATTATCTACTCTCATTTTATTAAATTATTTCTGAGTGTGGGATTATTTATGACATGTATGTTGTGACACTAGGAAAGTGTATTTTTCCTGTGTATGTCTGAAAGTGACTTCTGTATTTTGTGCAGCTGTGTTTTATTCCTTCCTAGAGGCTTGAATAAAATGTTTTTTTGTCTTAAGGTGAAGATAAGTTTATTTTCCTCACCTATAGTGATAAAATAAATATTTAATTTTATTTTGCTAATCTAAAGGTATGTGAGTGGTGTTGTGGAGTACTACAAAAGCAATTACTTAACATCTGGGGGTGCAAGCGTGCCTTAAGATGGGATCACTAGAGATGGCAGAGGAACTGTATAATATGATTTAACATTAGATAGATGTATTATTCCCTATTTTAGTATGTGGATGGACAAATGCAGTTTTATTTGCTGTCTTGATAGTTGAATTTCAGTGACCCATCATTTTTAACTATAACATTGGCATTTTCACAGTAGCTAAAATTTTACTGTGTAGTGTACTCAAGGTATGGTAATTAATGCAGATTATTAAATGAACCCAGATCTCTCCATACCTGTGTAAATTAAAAGTGTCTTTTTGGTCTTTTCCTGATAATTTTGAGCGAGAGGGAGCTAGAAGACTCTTCAGTCACAGGGATTATGTCTGTACCAACTTTCTGACTCCCTAAATACTAATTTTCTGTATTATGGAAACGACAAATATCTGAGGCCATCGTATGTGAATAGCTTACATCTCAATTTTACCAGTAACGAACTTCAGAAAGCCATGCGATGTGTACTGCTGGTGTCTATAGTCTAAAAAGTTTGGGAACTCTGCTTTACTGAAACCTGAAAAGTACTGGATGGATCCTTGAGCAAATGAATGCAGTTTATGGCTTTTATCATTATGGGCAAGAAAAATAAATTGATGAGTGATATTTTGGTACAGTGCTGTCTTCTCGCTGGGTAGATGGCAGCATGTGGCAGTAATTGGTGGGGTAACTGATGTCTTGGTATCAATAAGAGGCTGAATTATAACTTATCCTTTTCCTGGGTGGACTTAAAGTCTGGGTTTTGTTATCTGTCTTGTTACACATTTTTTATAAAACTTTGCAGCATCTTTGAGACCCATTTGACTTCTGTGAAATTCAGTTCTAATTGACTTGAAGTTCAAAAGTTACTGGGGAAGGACAGAGCAACCAGCCTCAAAAATAAACCTAGTAGATTTCTTCTTGCCTCTTAAAAGGAATTGCTGGGAAGTTACGATAAAACAGCTGTCTCTTCTTGACTTCCTACCTGAACATGTTTAAAACTTCTGTCCAGGTTGGTGGCCAGCTTTTCCAATTTGTGAGAAGGGCTGGAAAATCACCAAGGGTTCGGGAACACGGCACGGTCACCACACGTGTTTCCTTAGAGAGGGGCAGAACGAGTTGAATTCCTGCCCTGCTTTCTCTGAGCCTGTGCCAGCTTGACCGCGGTAGGGAATGGAAGAGCAAACCCTTCCTACCCGCTCCTTTCCTGCAATACAGCGGGCTGCTAACAGGAGGACACAGCTGAACAGCTTTGGCAAGGAATATTTGGGTGCTTTTTTCTCTCAGCAGAACTGTTTGAAGGGTTATGGGTTATAATGGGAGGCAGCTGGAGAGGCTTTTCCCCTGCATGTTCCCTATGGCAATGGGTCTCATTCATGGGCTTCGGTTTGCAAATCCCAGGATGTGGCTCTTGAAGTATATTCAATTGACAGTAAATTCCTACCAGTCTCACTGTAGGACTGCAAGTTGAACATCATTGCTTTAGCATAAATCTTTACAAGAGATGTTAATGCCTGGTTAAAATATGTAAATATTTACTGACTTGTCTACTGTTTGTCAGCTTGGCATGCAAGACCTCCGATCTGATCCTTCTGTCTTGGCAGACATTGGGAATTTTGCCAAGAACATTAATAGGAACAGCATTGTGCCCTCTAATCTGTTTGTTTATGAAGTACACGAGAGTTATCTGGCTAGATGCTTTACAGTGAATTGAAAAAGCATCTGTTTGAAATTTTTTAGGAACTGTCGCATACTTTTAACTTATCATTATCTTAATGTATGGACCCTTTGATTCCATAAAATACATTGGTAAGCTGTGAAGCATGAAAGTGCACAGTCATGAGTTAAACTGCTTTGAAACACTAAAATTTTAGTTCATGGTGTTCTCTCCTCCTACACTGATTTTTAGCTTGAAGTTGGCTCATCAGACTGTGGAGTAGTTCTTCCAAAGCCTCCTGTGCACCAAGCAGGCGTAGTGTTTGCTTGAAAATAAATGACTGTGTAGATCACATTGTTTATCGCTTTTCCTCCTCAAGCTGTCCCTTCTGCCTTTCCCAACCCCCTCTGCAGTTCTGGAGGGGAAATATGCAGTTTTATTTGGAGATTACTCTTTTCACGTTTGTTTATAGAATCCCTTTGGAAAGAAGGCGAAATACTCATTAGGAATATTGAGCCTGAAAATCATTAGTTGTAGGGGAGGAAAAAAAAGTCCCTCACAGTTCATTGAAAAAAAAATACCCAGTTTAAGTTATACCAGTTGGAACTAACCGGGTCTTTTAAATAGTATTTTGAGGAAGCTAAGCTGAGCACCACTTGACCTTCAAAGAAATGTAAGATCAGTACGTTTTCTTCTGCTTAAAAGGCAGGAGTTTTTTGGAGGTACAAACAGTAATGCCAGGGTTAGATTTCTGGATTAGCCAGCGAGGAAGAGTTGTGTAAACTTTTGCCTGTGCTCTAGTCACCATGATGTTTACTGTTGTATCAGGTGGGATTCACAGGCACTGTGTTTAAATGGTTTACTTGAGTGCATAAATCGGGAGCCTTTCTGTAGGCAGCGGTGCTGCTGTGAGACGATTCAAAGCCAAGAAATGCTTTATAAATGCTGATAATAAAAGTTCTGTTGATATGACATTGTGCCTCTATTTCTTATGTCCGCCCACCTATTTCAGATGTGTAACTTCAATGCCTGTGTATTGTTACTTCAAAATTTTGAATTTTGAAGATGTATTAAACTTTGCTGTTAGAATAAATTGTTACTCAGATTTGAATTTGGAACTCTTCCGGCATGCAGCTCTCCGGGTCATTTTGAGAAAATGAATAATCCTGACATTTGTTCTGTTACATGCTTAGTATTTTAATTTCGGTTTTACAGACAGAAGAAGTGAAGTGCATATGCAGTTTGCTCAGTTTTGCAAACAGAATTGGCAACATTACATTGACCTTGTGACACTTAAGTTTTCAATTCTAATCTGCAATAATTTATACTCATGGAGTGAATGTAGAAATTCCAGTTTTACACATGAAATTTTTTAAAAATATACATTTATAGAACTCAAATTTATTTTGACAAGTGTCTCCTTTCCTTGGCTGTTAAAATATTAACTGTTCTGAAATAATTTTACACACGGGTAGGTCAGCTACTACAGTAGACTGGATTTTAAGAAAGCATGGTTGTAACCCACATAGTCTAGTCTCAGTTGCTAATTTGGGCACAGCTCAGGGGACCAAAACTAGGAGCATGGGTTTTTAAAGAGTCAGCAGGAAGAGCCAGGTGCCTCCAAGGAACAGTTGAGAGGATCTGGATTGGAATCTGAAGTAGATGGTGCAAATACCCAATAAACGTGCATGTTTGTGTCTGCACTTACGGGTATAAATGGAATTGAAATTAAATCTGAGAGCCTGAGTGTGTAATTTTCTGTATGTCGTCCACATACTAGTTGTCTATGTTACGATTAGATTGTTTTAAAAACAAATTACACTGCAGCAGCTCCTTATCTATCATTGTCCCATGCACTGTGACTTCAGTGGTTTTTTTTAATTACATTGTGAAATACTGATAGTGTGACTCAGTTTAGCCGGGTAGCCAAACAGCCAGGTCCTGACATCTCTTGGCTCCACTTAATCCACAGGTTTTTGCTTAGGGTCAGTTATGTCCTCTGAATTGCCCTCTTCAGTTTTCAAGTCGACCAAAGAAATTGTGTGGCCTTTGCAGTACCGTAGGCCACTGCTGGGCATGGAAAATCCAGCTTCTCCTGAAACAGCCAAGGTCAATATGTATCAAACCAGCATAAGATAACGGATAAGTAACATGTTTTTCTTTTACGTGGCGCCATGTTGGAGAAGGGTTCGGTAACCCAGTTTTCCGACGCCTGTCAGTTATGCTGGTCAGGTCAGTTAGGATGGGATCTCTGTATAATCAGTTTTGGGAATAAACACAGAAGCTTTGATCAGACTTTTGGTCAAAGGAATTTTGGTTGTATGTCAGCCAGGAAGTGAGGAAACCGGCAGCGCAGCAGAGTTCATGAAACCCTCTTTTCAGTCCCTTAGGGGAAAACAGAGTGTACATGAGAAAAACATCAATTAACTATTGAAGCAGATCCTAGATTTGTAAAATGGACCGTGGCCTAAAATGTTAGTGAGATGGAAATGAGTGTAATTTTTAGTTATATCTAGAAAGGATCCTTGCATAAACAGCTTAAGAATACCTGACATTTATATGATTGAAAATATGTGCTTAAGCGATCCAGCTGAGTGTCTTTAATGGAATTATTCCATGAATGAATTTACTCATATGTATGGAAATGCATAACCTACTTGCCTGTTCCTGTTCTGATTGACAATGGGGACTTATTTTTAATAGAAAAAGAAATTACCTGCATGAATCGGGTAATATTTTGCAAGGTCATTCTTAAGTATCACAGAAAGAGACATATGTCACAGATTTGTATCAGGATAACTGCAAAATACTGATACTTGTGTTCCTTCATTTTTGGGAAGATACATTTTGTACATAAGATTTTTTTATATGAATGTTGTAAAAGAGAAGGTGGCTTAAGTCAAAATTGTCTTGAAAAATCAATCTTCCTTTATGTTTCTATATCAATATTGAAAATCAAATTTTAAGAATGGAAGGGAACACATAGAGCACTGTGTCGCATAACATATGGAAAGTATGGTTTACATTTCTACCGTGTATTTGCTTACACAGGTGTTAATGAGAGAAGTGGGTTAGCAAATTATTTTTCATACAAAGAAAATACATTTATTTGACCTTCAATTAACTTCTTGAAGGTACATTACCTTAGTTTGGTTAAAAAGATCAAGCATAAAGGAAGTTTTTTAGCAGTGAATTTTTAAAATGGGCTAAAGATAGTTGAGACAATTGTAATAGTTGATATATAGACATAAATATTGATAGTGTGCTGTTTGCTAAAAATGAAAATGAGAATTACATTTTTCCTTCTTTCAGTTATCAGAACACATTTTTGTCAGTGTCAAGTCTGCTTTAAAGTATAGTGTCTCTAGGGATATGTATAATATATTTAAATATTACGTCAAAGGATAATGTAGTCAGATTACAGAAGTGCTTTGCTTTTCTGCGGGTGGTGTAGATAGTGGATAACCGTTTGTCTCAGTTTACTGGCAGATAATGTTGTCTGTCTTGCATACAGATTTTTATCACGACTGTTTCAACCCTCCCCAATATTTGCTTTAAAATTATTTAAGAAGTTCTGCACAAAGGTGTTGGTGTGCAGGGGTATCTAGACTTTCTGAGGCATGAATGGAAGTAGCCCAGCTGGAGGAAGAGACAAGTGGTTTGCTGTTGACCTCCACTTCTTTCTCGTACATCTTTGTCCTTCCCTGTTGTGCTTCACCCAGCCAGAGCGAGCGACTGTCCCCTGAGCGTAGGTGAGAAGTGTTTTGAAGGGAAAGGTGTCTTGGAGTGAATGGCTGCAGGCTTGGAGAAGGGGCAGTTGGTGGATGAGTTGTGTTACTTCCAAAGCAAAGATCATGTTGCCAGCAAAGACCCGAAAGCCTCTATGTAGCCAAGTGCCTAAATCCATGCTGACTTTAAAATTTGAAAGCGCTACTTATATTCTTAAAATCAGTCACAGGCTTAAATACCTTCTTGAATTAGAATCGAAACAGAGCTGGGAGCGCTGGAGAAAAGACTGGGAAGAGGTTAGTTAGTGAGAAAGCTCGGGATAGGAAATGCAGATGGCACAGAAGGAAGGGGATGTGGTGCTGCACCTTGAGATGGGAATGGAAGTTGGTTGGCAAATTGTCACTGCCATTATGCAGCTAACCAACATTTTATCATCCCCTCTGCCCCCACTCTAGGATTTCTGTCCCTGAGTCATGGCAGACAGAAGACCAGAGAAGTCATGTGAACAAGCATGTGAATCTCTTAAGCAGCAGGATTATGAAGTGGCAGTGAAGCATTGCACAGAGGCTCTCCTTTCCCTCAGCCAGTACCCCCCAGCTCACCTCCCGGAGGCATGCCAGGCAGAAATCGACCGCATCAAAATCGAGACTCTTCTGTATAGAATTGCTTCCTTTTTACAACTTGTGAGTGTGACTCTTTAATAGTACCTAGTGAACTGGAAAGCACAATCAAGTATCTTGTACCATCAAGTTTTAAATAAGTTTCAGCGTTTTCCTGGGATTGGCATGTTGCTTTGCCACAGCATCTCTCTTGCTAAAGCATGTATGAGGCTTCTGTCTCGTAGTTTTCTCTGATCTGTTTATTTTTCAGGATTGGGACCTCTTAAGTAGTTTGGGTCTGAATCACAGTGCTCTAAAAGAATGAAGAAAAATACTTAAAAAAAATAATAAAAAATTCCAGGAAGGCAAACTGTCTGGTTTTAGGGTATTAGGTTTGTACAGTTATGCTGAATTACATACCAAATTACCTGACCTTTAAAAAGCTTGAAATTAAGCTAGCAAATCTAAATATTTAAAAAAACAATGTTAGGAAATAGCAGAATTCAGGTAGCTGGTTCTTACCTGATTTAGCTCCGTTAGCATAGGCCTAACATTAATCTTTTAATACTTGATCATATACTAGTTCTTCACTGCTAAGCTAGAGCATATCTGGTGAAAGATGTAACTCTACGACTCTGGCAGATTTTTAATGGAAATGTGAAAACTGGGGTCTTGGTAAAGGTTTGTAAATGCAAGGAAGAGGCGTAACCCTGAATTATAGATGATCCCATTGCAAATTTGTGTCCTTCCTTTAAAGTATCACAGATGTGCAGTTCCTTTAAGGAAAGGACATTACAATGCTTAACAATAAACCTATAATCTGCTTAATGAACCTCCATTTTTCTGTATTTTTCTGTTCTGGAAATGTTATTAACAGATATACAGGGGTCTTGTCCACCCCAAATCTTCATGTATTGGGTATGAACAATTTCATCTCAAGTGGAAAAAGTTTGGCCAAGTTGTAAGACCTTGCTGGACAGCTTTAAGATAAACCTTGCCCATCAGATTAGGGAGCATTTTTAAGCATTCTTTAAATAGGGAGCTGAATTGGACTACTCTGTGTGCAAAACAAGAATTGGGAAACTTCTTAAATTAAGAGGTGACTATCTTATGGCTCTTCAGGGGAAGAAATTCAGAAATAACTGAAGTTGTTTTGTTTTTTTAGTTTAATGGAAGTTGATTTGTTACAGACCTGACTCCTCAAAATTATTTACATAGGCCAATATGCAGAGAGGTGCTTAGCAGTATTTAATATGTTCCTGACATTGATGCTGTTGCAAATCCTGTGAGACACCTCTCTGGATATTCATCATAGTAAATTATTGCAGTAAGTCTTCAGGGGCTCTGGAAAAATACTTGTAATCAAAACCTTCCTATTAAAGGCTTGAATTATATAGATACTTGAAGGTTTATAATTTTTTTAAAAAGTAAAGGAAAAAAAAATCCAAATTGTCCTTCTTGTTTTGCTAAAAAAAGTGATTTTTAACATCACCAGTGTTAAGACAGTGCAAGATAAAATACATACCTTACAAATTTCAACAGTACCATGTTAGTGCAAATGTAAAAAAAATTACAGTGGCTAGAATAGGAAGTTATGTTTTTGTATTTTTTCCGAGATGTTGTGAGCCACATACAAACACATATAAAACATACACCTTTGCCCATTCATTTTCCTCTTTTAAAATGTCAGTTTGCTGAGAATTTGAGAAAAAGTCAGCATTCTAAGAATCAATAATATTATATTTGACATGTGACTGGTGTTTTTTACATCTTCCACCCAGGAAAAGATGAGGTGTAACGGATTCTGAAAAGTTTTAAGAGACTTGTAACTCAAGCATGTAGTTGTTTATGCTAACTGGAATAATGCTATTTTTAAACTTTTCATGTTTTACCTTTCAGAAAAAGTATGGGCAAGCAGATGAAGACTGTAGGCATGGTATGCTTATTTCTTTTTTTTATTATAGTGTTATGAATTGCAGTCAGTTGTCTGAATTTTTAAAACTGATGCCCAGATTTGTTAGTTTGCTAACAATGTTTTTTTTTTTCTTTTTTCCCCTGGTTAAAACTATGTATCTACTTGATAATACTTTTTCTACTTTTTCTGTTTTGAGAGCTCTCACTATTTTGTAACTCACACTCAAGTACCAGAACTCAAATGCATGTCTTTGGCACAGTGGTGCTATTTGCCTAATAGATATTTCAGTATACAAATGTAGGATGAATTGATAGCGTTAGGATTCTTGTGAAGATAAAGACAGCTGATAGTTCTGTCTTTCTTCCTAGGGACAGGGAGGATATTTTGGTTTGCATTTTGGGACTTGATTCAGAGACTGTCAAGATGGTGTACTTACATATATTCCTATTTGTTAAAGCTTCCAAATGTGCATATGTCACATTGAAGTTGAGCCTTTCATGTTTCACTGCCTTGTTCAGTCAGGGTGTTTTTAAAGGAATTAACCATCCTTCCTAATGTTCTGTTGTTCATGTATAATGCAAGTGATTCAAAACTCACTGAGAACTCTGCTGCGTTTGGTAAGTGTTGGAACAGAGTTTATCAGTTAGATTTGGAAAGAAAAGGTGGGTAGATCCCACCTTTCAGTTTTTAGTACCTTAACTACTCTTGAATTTGAAAGGAGGTTTCCTCAAACCACAGTTTTGTTACACAGACTGTGTGATACACTATTCTGGCATTCCTGTGCTAGCGATGATAACCTTTAAATTGTTCCTTTCTGGTTTTGTGTGGGTTTTCCTAGTTGTTTTTTTTTTTTTTTTCTTTGCTTGGTTTTTTGTTTTAAATGCATCTGTCTTCACTGATACTCAAGTCATAGTCTGGGGCACTTGTGGGGCTGTGCAGCCTGCTTGTGAAGGTCCATAAAACGTAACTAAGAAAAGTAAACTTGCTTTGTGTAGGTGTAAAATTAAGGTTTAACAAATTCGAAAAGGCTGAACATGGCTTAATCAGTACCATTCTTAAAATATTCTGGATTTTTTTTTAAAGCTGCTTCTTTTAACTGTTGCTACATGCCAAGGGTGTAATATTCTGACTAACCTTACAGTTGTCTTTCATGATGGCAAATAAAAGGAAGAGAGACACATACGGAAAGATGAATGATGGTTAAAGGAGGTAGGAGGGAGAATGAAGTTTGATGAATAATATTCTCATTGATGACATCTGATGGGTTCGTCATAGGGTTAGATGGGTGACGTTCATCTTCAAAACTTATTGGCATATGTGTCAGTTACAAGTATCTCAAAGAAATGGTCATGTTGAACTGTTTTTCTTCTCTTGCTGGATGGGCATAGAAGTGGGTGGAATAGAAGCGCTGATCTCTACTTTTTTTTTTTTTTAATTAAGTAGAGAAAACAGCTTTCAAATGTGTATTAGTAACAAGGAAATAGCATCCAATTTAACGTTAATTTTCTTATTTCATGCCATCATGTTCTGCAAATATTATTTCCAGATAATTTTTCACCTTATTACTGCCATATTTAAGTGTGTCTGTATATAAAATGTTGTGTGTATATATTTGTATATACCCACCCACCAATTTTTTTGAATATATGAATGAACTATTTGGTTGTGGTTGCCTATAATGTGCTGTTATCAACAGTAGCCCAGCATCTGACAGTTTATGATCTTGAAGGTTTTTAGGTTTGAAATATCCTTGGGAGGAAACAACCCTGGTGTGGACTACCTGATACTCACACTTCCTTGATACAATTTTTTTTTTAATAGGCAAAAGTTTTATTCAAGCTGCTGTTCTGTCTTTTTACAAGACTTGACATGTTGCATACCTGTGACAGTGTTTTATTTTAACCTGAATGATAAGTACATTTTGAAGTAGCTGGAGAAATAGATGTTCTTTATAGTATGCTGCTTGCACTGTTACAAGGAATGATGATAACTTACAATCTCTTAAATGTTTCCACAAACCTTTACCAAAAGGTACTGGTTAATGTGTTGAAACTTTTATGTGCAACTGTATGTTTTAGCTTGGTGATACTATACAGTTAATAATATAAAATGTCATAATTGGACATCTAATCTTTGAGGTTAAAATAGCAAACTGTCAGACATGTTAAAGCTATTTCTGGTGCTGCTGCTTCTGGTTTGGGAAGTAAAGCTCTATTTTTGGAAATGCGGTCAGTATCATCGGAGTGGTGAATTCAGACTAATCTTTGAGGCACTTTATAAAGAGGATTTAGTTACCTTTTTGTTTTGAAGAGATGTCTAGGTTTTTTTATGGAAGAGATTCTAGGGTTTTTTATGTAAATGTTCTGTGGGACTGTTTTTTTTTGCTTCAGTCTTTAGTGCAATTTCTGTTAATCATGTGAATGTCTGTTGAGTGAGGAGTTTTGATTTGTTATTTTAAAATGTAATCCTGAAGTTGTGATCAGTGTAAAATTCCTGTTAGTACTAACAGGAGCTGTTTGCATCTGCGTGAGTAGCAGTATAAACACAGATGTTGATGTTGCCTGCAATAACAGTAATATATATTAAAATTTTGTAATTTTAGACAACTGTCCAGCCTTCTTTTCAACTCATATGCTTAGCTTACTAGCTTTTTAGTCACTCTGGCATTTCGTTTTCTGGACAGGTAATATATATGATTAAGTGTTACTCCTGCTTGTCTGAAGCACGTCTATATTGTGAAATAAGTCCTTTCACTATTGGAAGTGTCAATGAAAGTGTCTGTTTGGCTAGCTATCTGATCCAGTGCTAGAAAGCATTAGGAAAGGTTTCTGTTACATGGAGCCTGTAAATTTCTGGACTCAAACAATCGTTCCTATATCCTGCACTTTACAGCCTAAGTGAATAAAAGCCCTTTTAAAGTAGCAGGAATTGACCGTGAGGAGGTTAGCTATATTTGGAAACGACAGGGCATGCTTTTTGTGAGCATGAATGGATCTTCCTGAGCATGTTTGTGTTACTGCGAGGTTGTTGGTTGCTATTTTTTTTTATCCTTTCTGTGAAGAGGAGGTCCTTTGTGTCTGTGTCAGATATTTGAATTTACCATTCCCGTATTTGTCTATTTTAGCATGTAAACATCACAAACCTTTTTTGAGCTCATGTACAGCATTTTTTAGATGGTGGGAGACAAGTTTCAAGTTAGTGTTAGACAAGAATAAGTAATACTTCCTTTACATCCAAGACTTGTCTTTCCAAGAAGCCATGGATTCAACCCAGGTTTCAGACTTTATTTTCATGTTAAAGGTGAAGGAAAACTGTATATAGCTTATTTAAATGTATGCTGTGATGAAGCTAATAGTTGCTGATTTGTGTTGCAGTGCTGGGAGAGGGGCTGGCCAAGGGAGATGGATCTTTCCGTGCAGTGCTCTGCTGCATGCATCTTAAAGGGAAGCTGCAAATTGTGTCTAATGTTCTTTCCAAATCACTGATGGGTGAATCACTGGTAAGTGGGTTTGCTGCAGTCTGCATAATATAAAAAGTAGTTTTGTATTTCCTTTTTAAAAAATGTGTTTAATAACAAACTTCTGAACATATGTTTGACTGGCAGGTTACAACAAAAATTACTTGTATGAAAAAGACAAAGATAAGTATACGTTATCAGGATACCTAGGTTGTTGCCTTACCAGTGTTTCAGAGTTGTTATGATTGTGCAAAGTTTTTTTGTTGTTGGCTCTGAATCCTCAGGGAATGCAAAATAATTTCCATATTTGTGTGATTGGCTAGGAAAAAATAAAGTAAGCAAAAGCTTGAGATTTACATTGAAATTGCACCTGATACCATTTTGTATGTGCTTCAGGAGGTTTAGCCATGAAAGGAGAAAAATTATTGGTAGGACTTTTAAATAACTGGCCCATGATAAGTTGTAAGACAGCATGAAAAGCTTTTCAGAAAAAAAAAAAAAGCTTTACATTTCAAGACAAAGACAAAGATTTGAGTTCAAAGCTGCTATTTTTACCCTTGACCTGTCAAAACTTTTAAAGATGCTTTTAACTCCATACATGTAAGTAACTGTTTTGGCTCTTATGTGACTACTCATATGGGGAAGATTAGGGACATATGTAAGTCTCCAAAGGATGGTTTCCTTTTTATTTCAGTAGTCTAGAATAAACAGCACACAGTTCATCATCGTGAACTGCTGGTGATGCTAAATCCAGAAACATGGTCATAGCACAGAGAAAAAGTTCTGGTCAGACCATGAGGAACTTGTAAGTGACATCAGAAACTGTCGTAGGAGAGTTACCTTGAAATTGGATAATGTCTCCTACATCTTGGTGCTTAACTTAATCAGTAGGTTGTTTTTACTAGGGAGTTCTGTTTGTTTGTCTGGTATATATCCTGAATTCCCTCCCCCCCTGCCATTGGTTATTTTTATGTAAAGAAAAGGGTTTTTTCTTTGTCTGGCTGGTGTTTTCTAACAAAAAAATGTTTCATTGAAAAATTCCTGGTGAGGTTGAAGGAAACTTGCCTTTAGGAAAAATTAGTAAAATAGTCAAAAGCTCCTTATCGCAGGAAACGTACAGTGCCCTTAGTCTGAGCTATTGTTGTGCAAATAGAGGTGCCTTCATATATAATTCCAGAGTGTTGTACCAAAGCAGAGTTTGAGAGATTTTTACAAGCTTTAGGTTATTAGACACAGTTGTTTTCAGTAGGAATAAAAATCAGCAACTGATTTACTGACTTTTGCCATTGTCTAAGAGAAGAAATGAAACAAAGTTTTGGACTTAATTTATTGAAGAGTTAGAATCCATCCAGTTTCGTCCCCAGTGACTTAAGAGAATGATTCTTGGTAAAAAATTTTGTGCCTTAATATGTTTAAGCTCAACAGGTTCAGTTTGTAGCCTTCTACTGAAGAAGTGAAAAATCATTTTGAAAAAAGCCTAAGTGTGAGGATTCTTGAGTGTCTGTTTTCAGCAGAGAGAGTAATTTCTGCTGCTCAGTAGCACAGTCAAAATGTGTAGGAGTCGTAACAAATGTAGTAGCAATTAATTAAATTTCTCAAGAGATTATTGAAAGAAAAACCACAGGTCTTGGTTCCTTTAATCAAAGTTTTGACTTAAATGACTGTGAAATGGTTACTTAGCTATATATTTCAGATAAACTTAACTTTGAAAGAGTGTTACTTCAGATGTACTTGAATATGCAGTTATTTTTAGTTACATGGCTAATCTTTGCTTTTTAGTGAAAACTCAAAAATTGTTACTCAGAGGAGTTACGAAATTGTAGAAATTAGTAAGCTGTAAAGTAAATTCTTAAGAAGAAATGAATCCATCAATGCAACAGCAGTGCAAGTTTATTATATTAATTCCTTTAGAGCCAAAGTGTTTCAGTAACCGTAGCATATGGTTCACTGTAGCGCTTTTCATCAGTAGCTTGCAAAGTGCTCTGTGAAGACAGTCAGTCTCACAGGCCCCATTTTGCAGATGGGAAACTGAGGTGTGGAGAGGTGAAGGGACTTGCCTAATGTCACCCAGCAGTCCAGTAGCCAAGCTGATAACAGAGCACGGATCTCCTGAGTCCTTGTCCGTTGGGCTGTGCTGCCTCTGTGGCTACTGTGCATGTAGAGTACTGTTCTGGAGGATAGCAATCAATAAACATTATAGCTATTAATATTTATCTTGAATGGCAGCCAAACTTCATAAGAAGTTTTTTTCCCCCAAGCTGTGCTATGTACACTGCTCTCCTGCTTTGTCCTGTAGTGATACTTGCTGTAAGTCTAGTGCTAGTTTTGGCCAGTGAATTCCCTTTTTCACCCTGATGTTTGCTTTGGTGTTACGTAGTCTCTGTCATTTAAAATTGCACCTTGTAAGTCAAACTCATTTTTCCTTCTTGCCCTTCTCCTTGGTGGTGGTGTGGGGGGAGAAATGAATTTGGTGGTTTGATGCATGTGAAGGATTATGTGTTTGATGTATTAATATTCTTTCTCCCCCAGAACGGGATGGTAACTAAGGATCTGACACGGCTGAAAACACTTCTTGCTGAAACAGAGGTAATAATGAGCATATTATTGGGAAAATAATGAGCAGTACCTGAAACAGCTGAAAGGCTTGTTTTCATGTGTCCCAGGAGATCCGGGCTCACCGTGAACATACTGGTTCAGACATCATTATTGCCAGTGGTCTGTTGGTCTTTACCACCTACCTATTCAGGAGCCTTTCATCACAATCTTGCATGATGTATGAGAAAATAGAGGAAGATGCTAATAGGTTGTTGACTCTTGAAGTAGCAAGTAGAAAGAATTCAAAGTGGTTAGATCTGTATTTCTTAATTATTTATTATATTTTTCTCTGTTGGAAATGATTCTGAAGTAATAAATGTGTCTTAAGAAATTGGTTAACAAATGTAAATGCCTTCTCAGTTACCTTTTTTTGTATTAGAGGTTAATTTGTCACATCTGTTGATTAAATTGCTACTTCTTTCTTTTCCCTCTTTTTTTCTTCTCTTTCCCCTTACGCTTTGTCATTGATTTGGGCTTTATTTTTAATGTAGATTCAAAGCTCAATGACATCTCAATACAGTTCAGACCTTTGGCCTTTTAAAAACTTCACTGCAGTTCACAGTAAAACTATCATAGAAAAAGATGGAATTTGGTCTTGTAAAAATCTCTAAAATTTTCTTCTAACAATGAGTGGACTCGGTGTTTCTGGCAGAATTCCTTTTATCAACGTCTGTAGACCAGTTGTTAGGTTAATATGAAATTCATGTTTGTAACTGGAAGTGTTTTCAGAGTGGTAATTAATATTTTTGTATTGGTTGTTCTAAACCATATTTTGACAGCGAAGAAGCTAAAGCAGTTCTTGTTGATGAAATTGTTTTGTGTTCCTTTATAACTGTGGGTTTTTTTCATATAATTGTAGGCAGCTGGTAAAGTACCGTCAGGATATCATGTAGAAGATTTAGAAGAAGGTATGGAACTCAATTATAAAGCTACTTGATTTCACAGTCAGAAGACTTGGGTTCTGCTCAGTGCTCAGCGCTGCATAGTAGTCAGAAAGCAAAAAAGGGGCTTGACTATTGTGATGAGCCCTGGGAAATGTGGTAGAATTATATCCTTATTGACTGAATTTGAAGGCAGAACTTCTGTTCATTGGTCAAAGCACTGTATCAGAGCCTGATCCATTCTGCATATTTTTTGAAACTTGCCTCCATAACCTTTGGACCTTTGTTTCAAATAAATTTGTTAGGGATTAAAAATTAATTTTTGGTGGGTAATTTTGCTTGTGTACAAATACACTTTGGTTTGATGTTTAGAGATGTGGTTCCTTGGACAGCTACTGCCAGACTCAGAAAAACTTGGCAATTAGAAAAATAATCTATGGTTTGACTACTCTGCAGGGTCCCGGGATGGCTGGCAGTTCCGCCCTCCACCCAGGGGAGTCACAAGCAGTGAAGAATATACACTATGTAAAAGGTAAAGTCAGTGCTTTATATCAACATTCTCCAAGGGATCATAATGTTTCCTCTTTTATTTAGCTGCTGACAGAACGATTAAGAGGTCAGCAAAATGAAGGTACTTGTTAGAACAGGAGTTGATTCGTTCACAGATTTTTAGAAGGGTCAGTTTATCCAGAAGCACTTGCATTTATAAACTTTCTAATTTGTATAATTTCAGAGATGTGAAAAATTCCCACAGGCAACAGTGTTAGCAAACTGAAGCACAGTGAGGTGTGCTTTGACATCAGAGAGGGTGTGCATGCCTTCAGCTGAATGGGCTTTGTTGATAGATGAGCTTTGTCTCCAGATAAAGAAATGTTTATGGAATTTCCGTCCAGATCTCATTATTTCCATTTTGTGTAAGCTCAGGTACACAGAGGTGAATTGCCTTGCTGAAGATCCGATGGCTTGTATTGGAGTTTCTCTTCCTTGTCTTTTCCAGTCATCTAGTCAGTATTGCCTGTAGTTTGTGCTGTTAATCATCATTACTTAAGTCAAACTGTATTAATATAAATGGGGAGGAACCAGCATCATGCCTTTGATTCTCCCATATATGTAACTGATGCAAATAAATTATTTTGGAAGTGCAAGCAGGAATCTGACCTTTTTAAATTACACAACTGAATTGCTGAATTTAGGCTGCTTTTGGCATGATTTTCTAGAGATGCCAAATCTTGGCAGCTGTTGTTGACTTTTATTGTATCTGGTGCGTATTCAGCAATTTTTAAAAAGCAGATATTTACAGATTTTAGCGATGATTTTATGTTGAGCAACATCTGTACCATGCTTCCAACTATTGCTCTGAAACATTTTTTCCACTAAAGCTGTAATTAGCTTTATGCCCACTGTTAACTCTTACAGTGAGGAGGATATGCCTTAATCAGCAAATCCATATGAACAGTATCATTCTGACCATGGGCTAAAGATTTTAGCTCCTTATGAGGAGGCAGTTACAGGTACTGAATATGAATTTTTGAAGCTGCAGTTTATTTTTCCCCTGTGTGCCATAAAGCAGCAGTACAGCATATTTATTCTAGTTAATGAAGCTATGGAATTGCAGGAGGTATTAAATAAGAAACTAAAAATGAGAAAAAACCTGTCTGTTATAAATATGAACAATGAGCACTTGCAAAGCTTGCATAATGATGAAAAATTTTAAAGTAATATGCTTTCCAGTTAAATAACGAAAAGGAAACTCACTTGATTTTTAATCTGCTATGTAGCTAATAAGAACACGTCAACAATTTTTTTATGCTTTCACTCCATTTACTTTGGGCCATGAAAATCATAATCGTACTTTAGCATTCTAACGCAATGGGGAATTGGAAGATTTAAAACAGAGCTACTGAAATTGACTGCCAAGGAAAATATTTTCATTTGAAATATATTAAGCAACTTAAGCCTGGGAATGTCTTTAGTAACATAATGATATATATCATGCTTATTTTATTTACAATTGGGCACACAAACCTTTAAAGACTTAAATTTAAAGGAAAAGTGTATGCTAAATCGAATGATAACCACTGATACAAGTGTGGCCTAGGTATCCAGGTCCTTCTGCTGCAAGGTTTTCATACAGTCAGGTGTTAACTTGTTTTTGTCACGTAGCTCAGAGTTCATGTTCTAATTCATGTTACACTATGTAGTATATTACGGAGAGATTATTTAGTCACTGATCCCCTTCTGCTGTGTTTCTCAATGATGTGGGGTCCTGACTTACTGTATTAATTTAGTCTTGGTGCATCCTTTCTTTTTTACAGTAACTCATCACTGTAGGAAGAGATTCTTAGTATATGTAGATATCCACATGAAATTAAAATGATGTTATGTTTACAAAGATTCTGTAAACTTAATATCCTGACAGAGATCAGCCTGTCTGGCTTTATTTATTATAAACATGATGCTTAAATTAACTCTTTATAGTCTCCTTATGCAAAACGAACAAAACAGCCTCCTGGCCTGATGTTTATTCTGTATATCCTGTACTTTCTTAGCACCTACAGAACTTACCCCACTCCCCATTTTATTCTTCATTTTGTCATCTATTTTTTAAGTGCTTCAGTTTTGAAGAATGATGGTGAAACTACTGCCTTGTGTTTTACAATTTTAATACAAAGTTTAATTATAAAAATAGTTTCCAAGTTATATAGGCATTTGCCCAGACTTGCAGTAAATTCTTAGAACTAGAATGCTTAAATTTTATACAGGCATTTTGAATATCATTAATTTTAATGCAGCAACACATGCCATTAAATGAAAAATGTACTATTTATCAAATCCTTCACCTCTGCAAAAATAGATCCTTTTAGACTGATACACTGTTTACGAAGAAGAGGATGAAACCTTTTCTTGAGGTGATTTCTGTGTAGGTGTATTTAGTAGAAAGGACCATGTGATGTCACTGTTGCTCCAGGAAAAACTGCTGACTGAGTATTTATCAGCTAATAATGTAACTACTGGAGGAAATTATGCTCTGTCTTCCCTTTACCCTTGATTAACAGTGTTTTATTCATATTAATACAATGCCTAGTCATTTCAGGGATGGTCCATGATCTCATTGTGTTAATTTCTGTACAAACACTTGATTCTTTGAAGCTGGAAATTTCTTAAGAAGACTTTTGTTCCCCTATGTTTCAAAGAAATTTGATACACTCTTCTGAAGTTTGAACTAAGAGAGGCTGCCACCTCTCTTACAAAGTGCTGCGTACATGTATATATTTCCAAATCAGTTCACACGAACTAAACTGCCTTTAGTTCTGTGAAAGAGACTTAAAGAATGTCCTTCTGGCTTTAAAAGTAAAATTTTTATATTTTTCTTTTTAATTGGAGACCGAAAAGTTCAAGGCATAATCGTTTTTCCTATTTTATGTAGATTTTTAGAGCAAGGGATCTGCAGGTACGGTGCACAGTGTACTTCAGCACATTCCCAGGAAGAGCTAACAGAATGGCAAAAACGATATGCTTCCCGCTTGATCAGATTAAAACAGCAGAAGGAAAACAAACAATGTTCGGGCAGTTATATGGAAACCTTGATTGAGAAATGGATGAATTCGTTATCTCCTGAGAAAGTGGTAAGGAAAATATACTACTTCCCTATGTGCTCATATTTAAAACTAACAGATGAGCCTGTTTTTGGCCCTTACTATCAGAGCTGGTCGAATTACTCCTTACCAAGAAATTGTCCAACCAATTTGCTCCCCTTTCCATCCTGCCGTATGTCTTCTTGCAAAGATACCAGAGACTTAGGCTGATTTCTGCAAATGTACTCAGTCTTTTCAGGAATTCAGTAGTTTGTGAATTAACAGCTTGTGGGTTACTCACAGCTTGTGCATTTTGCATATTTACTACTCCCAGTGCAGGATGGGTCATCCAAGTCTCATGGTATTGTTCCTGTTCCTTGACTAGATGGCAGAACTTTTTAAACTGGGGAACAATAAATGGCGAAGCTTTCATGACTTAGTGGAGAATACTTTTGCTTGTGCATGGCTCCTTGTCTTTGCTTGCGACTGCAGGCACTTGTATGAAGAAAAGCCAATCCCCCAAACGTTCAAAAACGTTTGAATACCGAAGAGTGTGGGGTATGGATAAATCAATTTTAGCAGCTGTTTGGAAATCCAGAGAGTGTTTTCGTGGCATTCGACCAGCTCTACTTACCACTGACCCTAAGGAGTTTTCGGTCCATCTATTGTTGATTAAAATCTGGGAAGAGTGGACTTTCTGCAGAATGCATTAATGAGTAGAAAGCCTGAATCTGGTTTCCTGGTGTCTCTAGTAGTCTCATTGACGTCAGTGAGATCTGGGGTCTTCTGGAAATGCAGTCTTTGGGCCTCGTTGTGTCAGATCCTTCTTTCCAAACAAAATAGCATTCTACTTCAAACATTTACAATTAAGTTGGTTTTTGAAAAACAAGTCCTGCGGTTAATTGTCCTTAAATTATTATATTCTTTGCTTGCACAGTATGATCTAGTAATTTGGCTTGCTGGTCTCTCTGAATTAGCACATACTTTCATTAATTCCTACACAGGACTTGCATCAATTCTACACAGTGCAGGAAAGAATACTTTCCACTTTCTGTTAAAAAATTCTACTTTTTCCCAAGTGTTTTTGTTTTGATACTGCCTGTAGAAGTTTAATGTTATCTTCTTTTTCTTTTAATCTAGCTTAGTGAATGTGTAGAAGGAGTGAGAGTAGAACATAACCCTGAGCTATCGGTAACTGTCACCACCAAAAAGTCTCATCAGACATGGACATTTGCTCTCACTTGTAAGGTAGGATTACTTATCTTTTGAACGTGAGTCAATTATAACTAGAATGCAGCCCATAGCCTTTTGCAATTAATATTTCAATTGCATAATTCTTCTTAAAACAGAGACACTTCCTAGCACCATCTCCTCTCTCTCTTCCCAGCAGCTCTGGTGATTACATATCGACTGCCCAGATTTCTGGAAAGCGGGCAGGACTTGTACCTGCTCTGAGAAGTTGAGAGTTCTTAGCAGCTCTCATTATCTGGTTGCAAATGAAGATATTCCTGAGATAATTTCAGTTTTCCAACACAGTGTCATTTCAACCTTTGCCTTTTTTTTATAGCCTGCAAGAATGCTGTATCGAGTGGCATTGCTTTATGATGCCCATCGTCCACATTTTAGTATCGTTGCAATATCTGCTGGAGACAGCACTACCCAGGTATCACAAGAAGTTCCAGAAAACTGTCAGGAATGGATAGGAGGAAAAATGGTCCAGAACGGAATAGATCATTATATATACAAAGTCAGTATAGCCTTTAACACAGAAATCTTTGGAACTTTTCGCCAAACTGTTGTGTTTGACTTTGGATTAGAACCAGTCCTCATGCAACGAGTAATGATTGATGCTGCTTCAACTGAAGGTAATGTATTAAAAAAAATTTTTGGGAATAGTGGAAATCTTTCATGCCATTTCTTCCCATATTTCTGGGCAGAACAGCATCTGTATTAACAGCTGATGAATGTCTTCTACTCTGTGTTATGTTCATCAGATATATGATTGTAAATAGTGGACAAAAGCTTAACTAAGATAGATAGCTGGAGTATGACTGTTAGTCTGTCAGCATACGGCTCCTAAATCTTGTCAGAATGCTGAGAATTTCTAGTTTGTTATGTGTCTGAAGACAGCACTGGAAGTTCACATATGTTTATTTTTTTATGACTATTTTTGTATTGATGAAAAAGTTAAACACACAGAAAAAGGTCAGTAGAGAGATGAAGTGTTTCTGTATAAGAACACACCTGGTAGTTCATGCCTTAATTAAAGCAGTTTGTCTGAGAAGTTGTTTATTTTCTTTGTTTGGGTTTTTTTTGGTTTATTTTTCTCCCCTTGCAATATGTGACTAGGGTTGTCAAAGGCAAGAGGGGAAGCATAGGCTTGTAACTCAATGAATTGCTGTTGACATGAAGTTTGAAAACATAAAAGAAAGTGTAACTATATATTTGTGTGTTTTCAAGGAAAACAAAACTTAACTGCATGTTATTATAAGTTTATGAAACTGATCTGTGCCTCTCAAGTCAAACCTGAAATAGCCACATTATCAGAAAGATGTCAGTAGACTAAAAGATATTTGAAGAGGCGCAAAAAGAAGGAAGCACTTTGATTTAGGGTTAAAAGATTAAGAAAGCTTACTATAGGTCACTATGTCACTTGGCAGCAAGCAAGGGAGTGGGATACAGTATGGTAATTTTTAATGAAAAATTGAGAGATACAAACACCAAAGAAACAGAATTGTAGCACTGGGATGTAAGCAGGAAGAAGAAAAAGGAAAAAGAAGGAAAAAATAGGAAACTAAGAAAATAGCAATTTTCTATTCTTGGCCTTTATTTTCAAATGACAGGTTAACGTTTGCAACATTAACAAAAAGAAACTGTAAATAGCAAAGATTGTGAACTGATCTTTCCAGATGACCCGAATACTTGTAGCCAAGAGCAGGAAGACTGTACAAGTTGTAATGCCTCATGAAGCAGAGAGTATTGCATTGTGAACAAGAAGCTATGCTTAGAAGCAAGGCTGTGGTCTTTTCAGGAGCAATTATATGATCTCCATGTAACAATGTGGGTTATCACAGCAGACTGGCTTCCCAAGACATGGAGCTTGTGGGGAACAGGTGTCCTTTTATTGTAAACCTGTTTAGGATCAAGAGAACCAAGCCATAACTTATTTGCAAAGTCAGAGTTACTGTCAAACTAATCATTGGGTCCTTGTTGGCTTAAACTAGTAACCAAGGCGACAGAAGGAATAGCCAGTCCAAATCCATGTGAAAAGTGATGAAGTTGAGATAGCACTCACTGACAGTAGTTACCGACAAGCCCTTTTCACATGTGGCTTGTCTGCATGCAGAGGGATGCTGAAGTCTTCAAGCAGGTTGTTGCTGTATTTATTTCAGATGAAAAGAGTGCTAGGTGCTTTGCAAATTAATGTAGATACAAATATCCTGGGCTTTTTGCCAAGGTAATCGAAGAAGTGTGTGAGCAGGCAAGTGAAAGGGATGTGTGTCCGATCCCATTGGAGTTTCGTTTACTTTTGATATATATGAATTGGGATCTCATGGAAGTACTTTTCAAACAGAAAGATGCCTGAGGTCTCTACGTTTGCATGTAATTCAGGGGCCTCTCTAGGTACCTGGGCAGGAAAGAAAAGCCAACATGAAAATATTCTAATGGAGGAGCCTCTGTTATGCATTTTGAAATCTTTATTTGCTGTGGAAGAAGACAGCTAAGAGCAGTTTTCTGTGTGCTGAGAATGTACAAAATGCTTTTTAAGCAAGGCTCACTGTACGTGCAATCTGTGCCAGCAACTGTTTTTCCAGTGGAAGCCGCTCTAGTGCTGGGAATTAGGTGGCTGCCTTTCTAGCAAACAAGGATTCGATCCCAGTGTGATTACTGAGCTTTTGTGACCTGAGGTACAGTTAGCACCAGAGAAAGCTTTGTTTATGGTGAGATCATTTCAAACACAAACCACACACACATGGACTTTCTTGCCATACAGCTGTAGTGAATGGTGTGGTTCAGGCTCAAGGTGGATATTTAAACGTGGTTTCTCAGTGAACACATCAGATCAGCGAGTGAAATAAGCTATGTTCCTGTGGTCATAGTTGAGCTGAACTGAGATTTCTTTTACTAAAAAGCTTCCTTCTCTTTAGAATAAAGGCAGTCAAGATGATGTTAAGTATTTAATTTGAATTTGAAAATATCTTCTTTGCACATTTTTCAGCGTTGGTGTGATACCCTGGATACCTATCTTAAATCTCACTCAGAGATGATGCATTAAGATACCATAGCTTCACTATAAATGCCAAATATTTTCAGCTCTGCAATTTAACTGCAATTCTGTTGGCTGATGCACTGTTCTCATAGTGTTTTTGTGGTGTTAATGGATATATTTTGGGTGGCTGTAGACAGTGCTTGGTCTTCTGTTTATTATTTAAACTATGTGGTCCCACAAATTAGGGTATTCTGAAAAATTAATTTCCTTTTTTCTAAGTTTGGAAATGTAACCTAACATGACAAAGTTATGCCTGGCAAAGTAAATTTAGCTATAGAATGCAACTCTCTGCAGAATACACATATTACAGTACTGTAGAATTTTTAAAAATATTTTCAATGCTGCAAGTTTAATGGTTTCTTACCAGCTAGTTTATCAACTTCTTTCTATTACCTTCTAAATTTTATAGTATATATTGTAAGGCTCTTGACTACTTCATATTTTTTAAATGAGGTGGTGTTGCAGTTAGGCTTTGAAAGCATATTGTGATGCCCAGTCCTTGCAAGTTGCTTGTGATTATTAAAATATAAGTGCTTTCCTTGTTTGTCTGTATTAATTCTATTTGCTATCTATAGAATATTTTATTTTCTGATACTGTTAGAGAGCCTGCTTGCTCTCTGTGTACACCTGAAAAGTAGGAGTGGTAAGTACTAGCAGTGAACTTACCAAAGCTGTTGTAGGCAGATGAGACTTACTTACATTCAGTTTGTTGTCTCTAATGGGATTATTTTTAGTAGTGGGTTAGTTTGGGGTGGTGTTTTGTTTTGTCTTTTAATAAAACCCAAGAACATCTGGAGTTTGAACTTATTTCCTTTCCCTATTCTGTATCTACATTCAGATCTTGAATACCTGATGCATGCACGGCAACAGCTACTAACCACAGCTAAGCGTTGGGATTCTACTTCTAAGACTATTGTAGAATTTGAGCCTAATGAAACTACTGAATTGGAGAAGAGCCTTCTTACCAGATACCAAATCCCTCTTTCTGCTGACCAGCTATTTACACAATCTGTCCTGGACAAATCATTGACCAAGACCAACTATCAGTCACGGCTACATGACCTCCTTTATATTGAGGAGATAGCACAGTATAAGGAAGTTAGCAAGTAAGTGATACTTTTATAAAAAAATTTCTTAGATATTTCTTACTGTCCTATTAAAACGAGCGTGGCAACAATTTTCATTAAACCTACAGGCTTGTTTAAGATACTGAGTCTTCCTATTTCTTTGAAATTAATTTGAATATGAGTCTGGAAATAACAGCTTTTGATAAAGGTCACTAGTACTTAACAAATGTAATTTACTGGTAACTAATTTTAAATAAATAGTATGTATCAGTCTATGCTTACAGTTGGAGGCACTTAAACAGCGGTTGTACAATGTTTTGTTAATTTCTGTATAATGATTATTCTTTTTTATAGTTTTTTGGCTCTCGTTATACAAGAGGATATTAATAATAGGAGTCATATTTTTGTTCCTTGGTGAAAGTAGGTTATAGCAAAGTAATATATGAAATCTTTGTGTAAAGGGTTGAATTGTGGGTGGATCAGACTCTGATCTTATGATGATGTGGCAGCTGACTATTATATTTATTCTCTAAATAGGCTGAAACCCAGCTTCTGAATAAAATTTCCTAATAAAAGGCATATAGTATACATTGTTTGTTTTGTTCTGTCTTTAGGTATTATGTCCATATTACCAACTGGATTAGCTGCATGAACAAATACAGAGTTAGGAAAAAGATGTGAGCTTCCCATGTTTAGACTCTCACTGGCCCTTTTTTCTGTAGTTCAATATTTGTGGTTAAAAATTTTTCCTGCAGTCATGTGGTACGAAAGTTTTAAAGTGTTGCTGTACTCAGAATGGAAAGCCAAAAAGGTATAACTTCCCTTTAACTTAATTTGGTAGCAAATTTAGTTCTATCAACTTCTTAATTTCCAAATCAGAAATGTCTTTTTAAGATGAACCACTCCTAGAGCTATAGAGGTTCAGCTGAATCACCCCTCTGGAATTTAGGAAGAAAATACTATGAGTAGTTGTATTTCTAATGCTTCTAAAGCAGAAAAATGGTTCAATTTCTTTGTTGTATCTCAGATGAAGGGCAGTGTATTTGAGCAGTTTTTCTGCATGTCTTTCATCACTGCTGTGCTCTGCTCTTGAGCTGGAATCTGACATATGGAGGAATCACACTTGAACGCTGTTTTCAGCGTATAGAAATATTTGCCATCATACATATTTATAATCAGGTTGACGTTTCTAGTGCTTTTTAAGACAGAAGTGGGTTTAAAGTAAACATTATGAAGTACGTTAAAAAAGTCAACAGTATTTTTACTGGGTGAATTTACACATTGAGAATTACACTCTCATGCCTCATAGGAAACCAAAGAGCAGCATGCTTGTAGAAGGGAAGGGAAAGTAAGTGTATCTCGTGTGTAATGCTTCCCCTTTGGACAGTTTGGTGCAGTGATAAGTTACTGCTCTGCTTTTTCTATCCAGTGGATTAATAAAAGTAAGTTTTAATAATGTTCTTGAAATCTTCTGTTTTGATAGTGTTGATGACAGAAATACTCTTTTGATCTTGTAGCTGACCCACTTTTTTGCAACAAGGCTCAAACTAGCACGCTTTTTTGATCCTCTGTGGCTAAGATCACACACTTGGTATTCTCCAGTGAAGCGTCAGGATTGCAAGCCTAGAAATGGGCCCAGAAATACAAATGCAAGTGGGTTGTAGTACCTCTGAAGTGGTGCTATGAGTGACAGTGTTGATGAGCTGCTGTTCTCTAATGGGTTTGTGTATGTATATCGTAAAAGTAGTAGGGTTGTCAACATTGTCTCTTATGACGAGATGGAATAACACCAGCATCTGCCGTTTACATTGGAGTGTATTGCCAGGTTTTAAGAATGTTGACGATTTCCCACTTTCTAGGAAAACAATGTTTCAGACTTTATGTGCGATCACCTGAGTGGAACTACTACCAAGTATTGGATGAAGGCTGCGGTGGCATTAAAGTCTTGAACTCGGTTATAAGGGAGTACATTCTGGATGGTCTCAGAGAGCTTTACTTCTAAATCATGTTTATTCTAATATTTCAGGAGGTGTTTGTAGGAATTACTCTGCATGAGTACATCACAAAATAGAGTAATAAGGAAGCCACTGCTGTGTAATTTACGACTGCAAACACACTTTAAGAAAAAGCAAAACAATGTTCTGATCTTGAGATTAGTTTGGTGTTGGAAGTTGTTGCCCTGCATACATCTGTTGGTGGTTTTAAAACTCTTCCTTTCTCTCTTGCACATTCGAGAGAGAAACAGCATATAATTGATGTAGACAGATGCATCTAGAACTTACTGTGTGTTTTCTTATACGAATGTTAAAGAGCATGTGAGGTGACATACAGCTCCTTCCATGCAGTCCACTCTGCTACCAGAATTACTGAGCTGGCTTATCCTCGTGGCTGTGAAAATGTGAAGTACTGGCTTTGATGGAAAGTAGATTTGCTTTTGTCATTACTGTGTCTTACATTTATCAGTACATAGGTAGGTGTCACACTGTACACGCTGTCTGAATTCTGCATGTGTAAATGTAAGGGGAAATGTGCTGAACGTACTTATTAAAGAAAGTGTTATATGGGGCTTTGTTCAGAATGGGTTTATTTGCCTTTTGGGAATTTATTGTTTGCACTGGTACTGGGTGGATTAATGATTTATGAAGTCTTTTTTTAATTTTTGTGTGTTTTAACTATATAAAGCAGCCTCCCCCCCCCCCCCTTTTTTTTTTTTTTTTTTCTCGGCTAGTTTTGTTAACACAGGAAGTAGGCTGGGGATTTTGCAGTGTTTAGAAGGAAACATAAGTTTTTGTTCATTTAATTTGTATAAGCCTGACTGAAACTCTTATTTTGTATAAACCTGTGAAGTAAGGGTGCGGAATGGATGAAAGAAGCAACTTTAGATTATTTTTTTTTTTCTTAAATAATTTTTGGAGGATTTTGTAGTTTAACAGTTTGCCAGAAGGTGTCAGTTTACTCAATGGGAATCGCTTGCTAATCTCTAAACTTTAGATTCCCTTTAGCACAGCAGATTGAGTTCAGTCATTTATGAACGTGCCTTGGCTCAGAACGGCAGTAATACTGTTTTCCAGCATGCTTTTACAAATCCACATTTGAGAATGAGATGATACGTATTCAGCAGTATAGGATTCAACTTTAAGAAAATTTTAACAAAATAAATTTACAATGGCAAGTGATTGTATCTTAGTAATAATGCTGAGCTCTTGATACTGTGTTAAATGTTTTACCTAGTATTTTAACAGCGATGTGAATGAGATACGAGCTGGTTTAGATACTGCTAACTTGCTGATAGCTCCTTTGGAAATAGTGCAGCACTTGTATAGAAGAAAGCTTGCGTTTTGTTTTGTTACGGTTTTTTTTTAGCACATGTGGAAATTGGAAGGGTTGTGCTTAATTCTGGTATGCTCTCTGAAGTATGTGCTTCTGAGTGGTTGTTTTAACTGTAGCTTGAGCAGTGGCATTTGTGGTTACTGCTGAACCAACCCAACCCATGTTCAGTAAGAAGACATCTCTTGCTTTTTGAGAGTGGATGGCTGTGAAATTTGGATCTGACTTAATGTGTGTTATGTAAAGCAGCAGCTGCTACCGCAAGGGGGCAAACGTGCGGTTTTTGTGCAAGACTCATGATTTGCCAGATACGCAAAAAATATATTTGATTGGTTTGGTAGATATTTAATTACTAAGCAAGCTAAAATGTTGGATTTTATTGTTATAGGCTTATGGTTACTGATACTACAGGGCTTAAACAATAAATTAACAGTTTATTGGGTTAAAATAGAAATTACAAGATGAACAGATCAAATAAAAACAGTATGCGCATGCAAAGTATTATAGGAAAATGTTGGGATTTTTTTTTCCCTGAGAGATTTTACTTCATTTGTGAAAACCTTTGGTTTTTACCTTTTTTTTTCCTGTAATTTGTTGCAAATTCAGAAAAAAGTTGCTGATAAGAATAGAACTGAATATTGTTAAGTGTGACAGACTTCTTACCCCTTTTGTTCTTTTTAAAACCAGGTCGAAGCAATCTGTTTAAAAAGCCACAGCATTCTAGGAGGAGGTTACTATGTTTTGGTGAGAGGTCAATAAAGTGTGCTAATAAGTCACTTTAATGTGTTATGCACGTGACTTCTAGAAAATGGTAACTACAAAGAATGAATTTGTTACGTCTGTGATTACAGGAGAAACTCCTGCTAATAGGAATTCAGTGGATAGATGGTTTATATGGCTGAGCCTGTGATGCCATTCCCTCATTTCAAATAAAATTATCTCACTTTAATGCCTACAATTTGATTTTTTTTGAGGCATTTCATCAATCCTTCTGAATTATAGGTGTAATACCATTTACCTATTAAGATGTAGCTTGCCCTCTTTGGTGTGCAGCCTCGAAGAAATATGAAATAAATGGGAATCTTACTCTGGTCCCTGCCTGCACTTCTCTCCTTGAATACCTAACATAAGCTTACGAACTATTCCATTGGAAATCTTTGCTGCTTTGAGACATGTGCAGCACTCGAATTCACCTTAAAATTATTCTGGTCTCAGAAAGTCTAGTATTTGATTCTCTCTTGTGAGGGTTCTATTTTTTAAGCTTTGTAGATGTTGATTCTCTTAAATATATGTTTTATAGGCTATAATCGAAAGGAAAATTTGTAAGCATTAGACAGCTACATATGAAGAGCCAGTTTGGCTATACCTGTTTCTGTTTAAAAGTTTTGCATTCAGAATATAAGGCAGTGCATCTTCAGTCTGAATTAATGAGGCTTCTGAAGCTGAGAGCATTTTTCTGCACTGACTTGTTGCTTTCTTACTTAGGTTCAACATAAAAGTGCAATTGCAGATTGTAGCAAGCTTCATGCTCACTGGTGTTTCTGGAGGTGCAAAGTATGCCCAGAATGGACAACTTTTTGGCCGCTTTAAGCTCACTGAAACGCTTTCGGAAGACACTTTGGCTGGACGGCTGGTGATGACCAAAGTCAACGCTGTTTATTTATTGCCTGTCACTAAAGAGAAGTCAGCACAGACCCAAGGAACCAAAGAGAAGGTTTATGAAGCAGCTATTGAGGAAAAAACAAAGGATTATATCTTCTTGAGGGTATCCAGGGAATGCTGTGAAGAACTTAATCTTCGCGCAGATTGTGAAATGCAGGTAAGTGGAAGTCGAAATGGTTTTGGTATGGGAACTCTTTGCACTATGTCTGTTTTGGCTTCACCCAAACTAATTGCTTGAAGATAAGAAAAGGAATTTTGTTATTAGTTGTCATACACGGAAAGCAGAGCATGGATGAGAATTTCAGATAGGTGAAATCTTTTTATGTGTAAACATACACGTATATACGTATGGGTGTGCACATGTATATATGAGTCTTATTATTTGGAAAATAATATTTTAGGACTTGTACAGAGTAAAAATACTTTTAATGAATTTAATTTCTGGCAATATTCTGAGATGATTAGGCATTGCTTGCAGATTTTTGCTTGAGTATCTCAACATTTTGAGACTGTGATTTGTAAGCTGACTTGGCCATTTGTTTTTACATCTCTGGTTCAAGTACAAAGCCCTCTATGGACTTCAAAGGAAAGCTTTGTTTTATTTTTATGTTCCTACACGTAGGTGTTTGTGGGTAGTTCATGGGCTTTCTTCAATCAGACCTACCTATCCCTCTCCCCTCAGTCTAAAACTGCTGAATATATTGCTTACTCCTGCTGCCTGAACTTTTCTCCAGCTTACTCTCTCTGCTGTGACTTCTATCACCTGCTCATCATACCAGAGATGTCAGGAACCTTTTCTTAATGAAGTCAAAGGAGGGATGTGGTTTTTCTAAAAATAATAATAAAAACCAAAATCTCTGTGGCTCTCGACATAGCCAACTAGAACTGGGTCTTTCTTGCATCTTGGACTCTTTATTTTGTATCTTCTCATTCTTTTTGTTTGTGTCATTGTGTATTCCACTATTTGTTCCTAGGCCTGAGGTGAGATTAATTTTCAGTAAGGTCTGTTGATGTTATGAATGGGCATTATGCTGCTTTCTGCACCCATATTAGAACAAAAGGAGTATGGTCCTTCAGTGGAAAAATCTTCAACTTACAGTATTTCCTTGATGAAGGTGGTGAGGGCTGGTAAAGTAGATGGAGGCATGAGGAAGAGGAATAAGTACTTTAATTATATATATCCTGTGTTTCAGAATGGTAATACTTGCCTCCATGTCTCTTGCTCCCCTGACACTTGCATCCAAGACTTATCTGTCTTGGAGGCATTCGGTCACAGAATGAGGAGTTACAACACTTTTGCTAGAGAAAATTGTGTTGGCAGTTAACATCAGGCTTTTGTTTACAATTAACATGAAATGGGTGAAGATGTATATGTCTATATATCAATATATAATTCTTTAAAAAAATATTTTGTAGTTTGCAAGCAAGATACTTACCTTTTCATCCAATGCTCTAAGGGAAGACAAAACTCTAGTTAAATAATTCAAATACTCACCCATGCCTAGTGTGTGTCTGCAGTACATCTTATGATTGATCTTGTTACCAAACAGAAATAACCTCAAATTAAGGTCACTGGAATTGCTTGAAATAAATACATTTTCACCAGAGGATTATCTCCTATTCATTTTGTTTTGGCGAAGCATATACAAGAATCCTAATTTCTTAATTTAATGTGGATAATTGGTCTGGGAAGATGTATGTTGTTCTAGGCTCTTGGTTTTGTGTTTGTTTTCTTAAAACAATGATTAAACTTACTAATTGATTCTATCAGAAACTCCAGTGGAATGCAAAATGAGCTGGGGCTTCAGTAACTGGTTTATTTTTCTTTGAGTGTCTTGTAAAACTTCTGAGGCAGCAAATCTATTCAGCATTAAAAATTGGGTCCTTAAGTTGTTTGTGAAATCATTTAGTACTTTGTATATGTATCAGTGAACTGATGGTCAGATCCTTAGTGTTACCTGTATTTTAATGAATTCTGATTTTTTAAAATTAATTAACTGCAAATTTGGAAAGGGAACCTCAGGTTAAAATAAGGATATTATAGTTTGGATGTATAGCATTTTTATTCAAGATGCTGGACATTTTGCTGTTGTCTTCAGTGGAGTTGGTATTCCCTGTGTGATTCTTACACATTGACAAAATTGCTTTTATTCCTGTAGTTTTTGGCTAAGTTTGGTGGTTTGCTTCCTTTCCTCTTCTAATAATTCATCTCAGAAACTTTCTGATCACTTGTTTGCCTGTTGTCCTGGCTTAACTAAAATACACAATTCTGCTTTTATCAAGTGCATTGTTCATGAAGGTGGGATGGAGAACTGGTGCTTTAAACCCCCCTTGGGTGCTGCTCTTTTTGGTGACCAAACTAACTTGCGACTGTTTTATTTTTGGAGCGATTATTCTGTTCTGTGTCCTCTTCTGTGAAACTGGCAATGGATTAACTTCCTTTCCCACTGTTTTCTTGTTGTGGAATATATATTAAAGCAGGTTACATGCCTCTCCTTCACAGATGGCCTCATTCAGTACTCTGCAACAGCAAGTAGAACTATTTGATTCAATCCAAACTGGATTAAAAACAAAACAAATCACAAGCTGTTAAAAGTGGTGAATGCAAGTAGATAATAAGAGGTATTTAATGCTAGGCATCTTTCTTGGGCTCCCAGAAGAAGGGCTATTAAAGTGTTACTCAGATGAGCATCACGGTCTTTTTCTGCATTTAAGTTATCATTGTTACGCTGAGTGGCCTTTTGTTAGCCTTGGGTCTCTGAGCAAAGATATTTTTCCTGTACAGATCAAGCCGTGAGGTTGGGACCGCTGCCATTTGTTGGGAAGTCGTTTTCCACACATCTGTGGGACACGGTTGGGCAGACACGTTGGTGCTGGGTAGAGGTGGGTAGGACAGAGCTGTGGAAGGGGGCTCACGGTGCCCCTCGGGCAGGGTGAGCTGGCGCTGGCGTTCCTGGCAAGTGCCAAACCACACCGCTTTGAAGACCAGGGCGTTTGCTAAGGTAGTGGATAGGCATAAACTACATGGTGGAACAGGGGGAAAAAATTCCTGTAAGTTCATATGTCCTATTGAAAAAAAGTTTTCCTAGGAGTTACAGTCGTTTTAGTGAACTCCATGCTTAACATTGTACATATTTCTAACTGCCCTTTTCTTTGGAGTTATGGTTATATGTCTTGCTGTAAAATGTGATAGTCAGGATGAATATTTAATGTCTTTGTATCTGCCAGAGACTGAAAGTTAATGGCTACATTCTGCACTGATACAAGCAAACATTGTTTATTTCCAGCAAAGCTAGTGCTGACTTTACAAGCTACATAATAACAACAGTGTAATATTTAAATATGCTAGGAAAAAAAACCCAAACGGAAGAGCTGTGTTTTGCAAGTCCTTTGAAGGAGATGATCTTCAAGTAGTAAACATCACAGGTGCACAAGGTGTCATCCCTATAGTAGGAAGTGACTTTGTGTGCAGATAAAGGAGTGTCATGTTCAACAAGTAGTTAAATCTAGAAGGCTAAATTATTCCTCCATAGGAGAAGGTTCATGAGAGAAGTTTATATGACTTTAAAGGAGACCCGTTGTGTTTAGAGAAGTGATTATCTGCTTTTCTTTTTGTTTTCCCGTTTCTTTCTTCCTTTTTTCCATAAGTTTGCTGTCTTATTTTGATAACCACAAGGATCTTTAATACAACAAATTGGGGTTTGTTTGTAGTATATAAGGAACATTTTTTTTAGCTGACAAGGGCTTTTAGAAATCTTTATATAAGTTGTCAGAAAAGATAATTACAAAACTATATTCTCATATTGCTTTGTGTTTGTTGAAAGTTCTGGTTGGTAGCAATAATTATAATGAGATTAAAGTGTGATTAAGTAATAATGGACTGACTAATAGAGAATCAGTGAGTACCAGAGGAGAAGATTAAGTAGATCTGAGATGAGATTTTTGCTCTGGGTATGGGGGTACATTTAGAATGAGTGTGTTGCCTCCAAGGTATTTCTCTTGGATGACATGGGGTGCTATCAGTAACAATGACCATGGAAATTTTAAATACTGCTGCTGTGCTTTCCAGGTAAATGAGGGGTACTTTTCCAGACAGGTAGCAGTAATTTGGCTGGCTGTTTGTAAGCATGCTCACAGTTCATTGTAAATCTCAGAAAAGTACTCAGTCTCATTTAATCACAAGTGCTCATCAGAATTGTAGCACAGTACTTAGGTAAATATTTAGTCATAGATAGCAATGCTTTGAAAAAAAAACCTAAAAATGTGTATCAGTCATTTGAAGTTCTGCAGCAGCTTTTGGTGGTTTTATGCAGTTTTATATTAGTGCAGGTCTGTCAAATTTTGTATAAAGGTTTCTGCGTGAGTTGTTAATGTGTATTTCTTTGGTGTAATGCTCTGATCAGATTCATTTGTTTTTGAAGAGATTAGCAACTGCAAATTTAAATATGTGTAAATGATAATCTGAGTGAACTGTTTTTATTAATTGTTTCCCCAGGAGCTGCTTTTATCTCATGTTCCAATTTAGAATGTATTTTCCCCTTTCCTCTTTTAGTATATGTATGTATAAACTAATTTCACTATCCATTGTTCAGTTCTGAATTTGACCAGGAATGTTAACATGCTCTGCGTGTTGTTTCTGGCTTTGAACCAGAATTTTGTTGATATCATGTTTTATTTACTAGCATTAAAAGACAAGTAATTGAGAGAACAAAAATTTGAATGTATTGATAAGCACTGTTAGAAATTAACTTTTGGAGAGTCCTTATAATTGAACATAAATGACAAATGATATTATTCCACAATGTTTGATTAGAAATAAATTATGTTTGTGGCTTATCTCTGCTGGCCACCCGTCTCATTTATATCATCTGTTGATCCGGAAAAATTTCTGGCCTGTCACTTTTTATGTTGTTTTTACAATAAGGGATGGAAGCTTGTATTTGTAAAAACAATGTTTTAGGATAGTAATATTTTCCAGGAGTATTTTTTGTATTCAAAAAATAATTCCAAGGATGTTTTCGCTTTATTTTTTTTCTGAAAATACAGTGGAATCTAATCTTAAGAGTCAAACAACAAAATTACATTAGAGAGACTGCTGTATTTATCTTCGCTTCAAAACAACAGAAGCAGCAAGTTAACTTTATTGCAAATCTTTTGAGTGAATTATGTTTGCTGTTTCCTTCTGAGACTCAGTAGTTTGCAGGAAGCTAAAAATATATCATATGCAGCAAAGTCTAACAACTGTTTTCTGAACTAATCATTTTTGGTTCACCTCTTTATTTATTCATTCATTCATTTTGTACTGCAGGTTGAACTTCAGTTTCAGTTAAATCGCTTACCCCTCTGTGAGATGCATTATGCCTTGGACAGGATTAAGGACAACAGTATTTTGTTTCCAGATGTCAGCATGACTCCCACCATACCCTGGAGTCCCAACAGGTACAAGAATACAAACACTTTAATATCAAAGATTGTGTGGTAATGCAGTACTGAATTTCTCATAACAGATGGCTGAAATCTGCCCTAGAACAAGAAACATGCCTTGTGCCTCATTAATGATGAGGGTGGTTCAGAGAAGGGAGTGAAACTGTTCTAAATAAAACAAGAAAGGTGATCCTCGGAGGACTGGAATCTGTTGCTTGGCTTTCCCTCGGTTGAGCTGTGGGTTTATAGGCATTGCAGTTGTGTTGTAGCCGTAGAAAACAGTTCTGCTATTGTTCACTGTTCTGCTGTTCTTCACTGAAATGATGCATAATACTTTATAGGAATGTAACTACCAGTTACAAGGAGTTTGCTGTGCAGGATGTCAAGCGTGCAGACTCCTGCTTGTAAGGGATGATCCATTAGTACTTTCTGAGTTTGGTGCAGGGAGCCCAAATTTGGACATAGAACTGAGGGGGATGACTGAGAACGGTGTGGGAGTGAGTCCTGCAAGGACCAGCATTGTGCTTGCAGGCAGTCCTGGGTTACTTTGTGTATGTATCTTACAGTTTCCTGGATGAAATTATAAACCCTTACGTTACAGAAATACTTTTAAGGAAACTTAAAGGCTGATGCCGTGAAAACAGTTTGTGGCGGAGAGGAAATTCAGGGAAGGGAAATGTGAGGCTGCGTTGCTCAGGCAGCGTGGTCAGTATTCTTACTGCGTGGGGGAGGATAAAAGAGGCATGAGGTTTCCGTACTTAGAGGCAGGGAAATGAGAGGTATGTGGAATTGATAGCCCGTACAGCGTGTGAGGAGCCCCGTGGTGTCTTGAAGGTGAGGGTTAAGGGTGTGATTGTGATGCGGTACAAATCAGAAGATAGCTTGAGGATTAAAAGGAAAGTGATCTGGCCAGAAACCTGAGACGGCAAGATAATGTAAGACAAAAATTACTGGAAAAATTTTAGTTTGTCTTAAGTGTAGGGAGAACAGAGATGATAAAAGGGTGGGAGCAGTGTTCTGGGTGAGGATGTTTGCTGCATGCATCAAAGCTTTGACAGTACGGGCAGAAAGAAGGGAATAGGTTTTGCATAGTTATACTACAAAGTTAATGGAGGTCAGTGACAATCTCTTCACTGACAGTTTTGAGTGAATCTTGCAAGGAAATAGTATTTAAGAATAGTTTGGAAGTAAGCAGTGATTTCAGTAAGAAGGTAAGTCAAGTAAACTAGAACTTCATGTTCTCTGTTATATGTCGAGGAATTTTACTTACGGAAACCTACATACCATTGTAGTTGATATGATTTATTTGTATAATCTTTTATATTTCTTATAAATGATATATATAATGGTTGTAGTTCGGCTTAAGTCAGTGTGATAAGCATGTTTTTTTCCATCTGGTGGTTTGGTTTGCCCTACCTTGAGAATCAGTACTTCTGACTCAAAACTGTCTTTCCCTCTGTTTCTCTTCTATTTTTGTTTTACATCCCTATTACTTTCAGTATTTCATAGTCTCCTGCCAGTTTGTAGTTCATAGCTGTCTTAAAAGTTAGGAATTCAGTCAATTCCCTCTTGATTTTACTCCCTGTTGCTAACGACTACTGAATAGAAACTTTCCCAGTCTGTAAGAAGCATAGCGCTTGTAGCAAAGTAGATCACGTTACTAAAGTATGGCCATATGTGCAGCAGTGACAGGTGTTTTTTACTATGTGTGTCTACTTTTAAATCTGTCAGTGGGAATATTAAAAACTGTGTCTACAAATCTTTAACCTCTTACGCTCATTGGAATTTTCTGAAAGCATCTTCCTCTTAATGCTGGTATCACTAGCTGGTTACAGCAAAATCCTTTTTTTAGACTGCTTTCCCATTAGAGGTATGTGCCTTAATGATCTCAAAATAAATAAAAAGTGTAAAGAGAGGTCTGTAGTTAATTGGTAACCTTTTTTTTTAAAAAATTGTTACTTTTACCAAGCCCTGGGGTTGTGTAACTGTTGACTTTTAAAGTTGATAATGTAAATACTGCAGGGAAGAAACAGAACTAATGTTACATTTTGCATAGTAATAGCAGAAAATCATTGTGTATCTACTTGCTTTGGTTATCAGGTGATGATACAGCATATGCTTTTTCTAAAAGGTGTACTATGCAGGTTAATTATTATTAGGTGAGATAAGGTAAATTGAGAAGTAGATTCCTTTTGGGGAAAAAAACCAAACTGATTTCTTGCAGATATCAAATCTTTGTGATTAAAGCGTGTGATTGTTTTGCTAGATTTGTTTCAGAGTGCCTCAATGACACAATCAATACAGTAGCATATAGGCTCTTTAATTTCTTTAAAGCTTTTGAAATCTTACCTCATTTCATTTCTGACTGACAGTGGATTGTCATAGTTTGTTTTTAAACTCTGTTGCCTCCTTTTGTACAGACAATGGGATGAGCAGTTGGACCCTCGACTAAATGCTAAGCAGAAAGAGGCTGTTCTGGCTATCACTACTCCACTTTCAATACAACTGCCTCCTGTTCTTATCATCGGTCCCTATGGGACAGGAAAAACGTTCACTCTGGCTCAGGCAGTCAAGCACATACTCCAACAACAGGATACTAGGTGAGATGGGCACTAAATATAGAGCAATACTTGATTAGCAGAGATGATGTGATTTTTTTTTTTTTTTTACTCTAAATTCAAGTGAAAGGTAAAAATACAGTATTTCCATCCAGCTTAAAAACAAACAAAACCCAAGCCATCCGTCATTGTTTTGAACGATAAAGTAATTTTATAGTCTTAGCCTGTATTTTCCATTTAGAACAAAACTAATTAAAATTGACAATATGTAGAATGACTGTGATTTGCTCGACATGGAAAGTTTTACAGCATGCTAGATAATAAAAGCTGTTCCTTACTTAAAATCAAGTTTAGATTAATAATCACAAAATAATTATTGAAAAACTGTTTGAACTTTAAATCTTCTCATAACTGAAGGATTTGAGCTAAAGGGCTGAATCATGCAAACTACGGTAGGTTAGTGACTAGTTTCATTAAGACAAATGTGCAGGAAGATGGCCACTGTTTCCTTTTTTTTGTATTCTACTGCTTTGAATTGTTTTCTGTTTCTTCATTGCTTTTTTATTTGCACCATTTATTCCAGCAGGATTCTCATTTGCACCCATTCTAATAGTGCTGCTGATCTCTACATAAAGGATTATTTACATCCATATGTAGAAGCAGGCAATCCCCAGGCAAGACCTCTCAGGTATTTTTTTAAGGCTTATTATGTATCTATAAAATACTATTCTTAAGAAAAGGTGTCTATAAAAAAGGTTAAAGAACTTTTAAAACATAAAAGCATATTGGCATTACCAGCAGTGCTTTTAAAAATATAGACTAAAAGGATCGTGAAACATTGTCAACATAATTTTGGGTCATTTGTTAAATAAAAATAAAGACATCCTTTTTTAAGCTTTTATTATTCTATTGATAAATGTGTCTTTCCTAATGAGCAAACTTTTGATATGCTCGTTTAAAAGCTACTATGATAAAATAAAATGATTTTTAATTGTATTTTAATTCCAGAAAATTTTGACTTACACTTAACAATGATAATTTGGAAACTGGGGCTACCCACCTGGCTTTTTGAAGTGAAAATTTGATGTCATAGGAGCTACATATTTAGAGAATCATGTGAAAGTATTCTGGCCTCTTCTGATAAGTCATTGTATATGTGGTTAATGATAACCGCATTGTATATGTGGTTAAATGTACTTACCGTGGGTGTTTGGGGGAAATTAGGTAAGGAAAAAAAAATGAAGAAGAGGTGGAAACTTTAAGAGCAAGGAGGGTAAGCTTGCATTGAAATAGTTAAGGAGGATTTATTTATGGGCAGAAACCGGCTTCTGGGAATATTCTGTGCAGTAATCACAATATATACTGTATGCTGCTAGCTTGGTCTATAGTTTTAAAATTATGGGCATTATTTTCTGAATGCCACTGTGTGACTTTATTATATTACTAGGAAAATGACTCTGTGTGTTTACTTGCTAGCTATTAAAAGCCATCCTGAACTTATATTATATGCAACGTCAGTAGAGCCAATGAGGTTATGTGGAAGAGCTAGTTTTACAACAGGTGTAAATTCTCTTAGCTTTGCTGGCTTCAGTTGCCATGTGACATTTTACAGACACTGAAGATCTGGCCAAGGAAAAGAAGGCAGCTTATTTTTGAAAAGTTACCTTTGATCTGATTGTGTTTTAACACAGATTGTCTTAATGTGATTTGTAAAGCACTTTGTGATGAAAACCAGTATGGTGTCTTTAATTTTGTGGAAGGAAAAAAATGTGTGTAATTGACACTCCCAGAAATATTGAAGTGTGATTTAGCAGAGCAAGGAGTTAAATACAGTTTTAATGTGGTTGCCAGGCTTTTGCTACCTTCTTTTATGTGCTGTGTTCAACTATATAATCCAGTCTTAGAAATACTTATGAAAAACATACATGAACAAAAGTGCTATTTTTCTTATGGTTAAAATATATATATATTTATTTGCCAAGAAAATTACAGCACGATTTAAAAGTCACTGAATGTTTGAATTTAAGTATAATTCTCATAGTATTTGTTAAGAAGCCTTCAGATATTGCTGCTGTAGATGGTATGATATTGTTCAAAGGGTCTTGTTACCTCTATAAGAAGTTAGAGTTCTAGAAGACGGAGGCAGCTCTGGAATTGTGTGTATAGTTATATATGTTTACGAATCCACAAGTATGTATGTTTTCAAATTAAAAATGTTACAAATAATTGAGAAGCATATGTGGTTTGAAAGGCAACTGCATGCCAACCTGACCTGGTAGGAGTTAAAGGGTCGGTTTATCTGAATTGAAAGCTAGAGCTATGTGAGACTCCCAGCATAAAATTAATTATGGACCTGTTACCTTTCTTACTGACTGTTGTGGAGATGTATTTTCAGGTTAAAATCATTACGGTTAGTTTAAACAGGGTGCTCTGTGCCTCTTGCAGTATTTTAAAGGAAATATCAAGTGGAGTAGAAGCAGCTAATTATCAGAGCTGGGTGTGCTCTGTTTCTATGTTTCTATGTTTCTATGTTTCTAAAACGGCTGAACAGTTTGCTTTAGATTTTTTCTTTATTTACTCTACAAGTGATGAGTTGGTTGAACAGTATCCTTGCTAGAAATGTTTCCATAGCTTAGTGGGGAGCACCATATTTATGTTGTTTTTAAAGGAGGACTGCTAAATTATTTAGTATTGACTGAGTACTGAGAACTGTGTAAATGTTTCTGTGAATTTCTGTGGGTAAGATGTACACTAAATAAATTACCCTGTCAATGATGTGACATAAAAGTTTGACGCCTATATTGTTTTCCTAACAAAATAACTTTCCATGCCCTTTGGAAGATGCAGTCAGAATGAACACTGAGAATTTATGTTGAGTCTTAAGTTCTGCATGTAAATCAAATACCAGTGAGGACTGAAGGCCAAATTCTCATAGTCCTGGTGCTCATAAACAATGCTGTACCCAGAAACAAACAAACAAACAAAAAGTTGCCCCTGGGTTTGATTAAATGATTCAACTGTATTAGGGGCACACTGTAAAGCCTCTTACTGAAGCAACTTGGCACTGAAACAATTTTGTTATACTTACGTAAATTAATGCAGAAGTGTTTCTGAAAGGAAAAAAAAGAACACCCAACCCTAACCTACACGTAGGAGGAAAGAGCCTTCGGTTAAGTACTTCTGTTTGGTGCTGAGACACTTGGTTTTAAGTGTGGAGAAGCAGGCACTTTTAGACAGTGAGTCAGAGCTGTAAGGAGTAGTAACTGGCTCCGGATTTGTGTACCCTTTTACTCTATGGATGTGCTTGTCTCTCTCCATCATCTCCTAGAGCCTTTGGGAGGTCAGGTGCTGAGGTGGGCACTGTAGCTAGGTACCTCAGGTCATCACCATCTCTTAAAAAATCCAGCCAAGAGCTAGGAAGCAGATAGCAGTTTCTTTGTATGCTTCTGGGCATACAGTGGTTGAGATACCTACTGTTTATTACCATTATTTTACTGACATATTTCAAATTTAGTTGTATCCATATTTTGTTTTGGTATGTAATACTAGGGGAAAAGGAAGGAGGTAAATACTGCTTTTATCTGTATTTTTAATATTTTTGTTTATTCCTAATCATGTTATTGCCGACTACCAGTTCAGCAATGCCAGAAAATAAGTTGATTCTCTTTTAAAATATCTCAGCTGAATCCTTTCCCATTAATTTTTTAAATACTTAGATCATGACATACATGTATAAGTATGCATGTAACCTTTAGTATGTAGCTGCTAGCTTCGAGATACCCAGACTATAAAAATCAATCAATCAGAGCGAACAAAAGTTTGAATTAAAAACCACGAAAAAACAAACAACATCAAAAAAACAAAACCCATAACCCAAACCAAAAACCCAGCTGGTTTTAAAGGACGGTTGCCCTTTTTTTCCAGATTGACTGGGGTAAAGTTCTCATACTGAAAATGGTATTAATTTATCTTATCAAATGTTAGTTTGTAAAATAAATGCCTCTGTAGCCAATTACTTTTCCTATTGAAACTGGCTTCTATCTTATGCGATCCTCAAAGGAAGACTGATTTAAAAAGTTAACTTTCAGGCTACGAGACAGGTTCTTCACATGTTTCCTGCATCCCAAGGAACATACTTGTTTGTGTGAACGAGCCTGTCTTTGGCAATGAATCAAAAGAAATGTAAGAGGGAAATCAGGTGCTTTTAAAGTTTTCTTTAGGCTTCTTGGGACTACTTAGACTTCCCCCCTCCCCCCCATGTCTTTTAACAGAGGCATGAAATTAAACTGCTAGGTTCTTTTTCCTCTAAGCTTCTGTGTTCTTTTTGCTTGAGGGATTTCAGGTGAGAAATAACTGCACAAAAGCTGGGGAGCTGGGATTGGAGTTTATCCAGGGAGAGTTCTTTGGAGCACAGCCTAAAGGGAGAATCCTGGCCTTTTTATCAAGAACTGGGAGGAGTTAGTGTTTTCCAGTTCAGAACAGGGAAGATAGGCTTTGAAGAACTTAAATTTAGTTCTCATTCACTCTGTTGTAAGAAGTCACAAGAAGTTTTTGTAGGACAGGAGCGCAAATGAAACTGCTCAGCCTCCCTCAGGTGTTCTGACTCAGGACTCCCCCTTTATTAACTTCCAGAGGTGTGTTTTAAGTGATTTAGGAGGAGTTCCAGCCTGAAACCTGAACAAGGAAATTATTGTGAATCTTAATTACAGATACATATTCGCGACTTTTGCAAATAGTCTGTTTTGTACCAATTAATCCTTCGGTGGAACTTTATCAATGGAAGCAAAACATGAAAGATTAGGAAGTACTCAATTTGACTAACATTTAACAGCAATATTTAGGCAAATTTCTTTTTTGATGTAATGGCTGGAAAATTGGTGGAAGCATAGATGGGTTAGTTGACCGTTTGTTCCATTCTTTGGCTAGAGGGACACAGAAATAAAGGCTTTTGTTGTAGATATCCAGATGCCACATTTTGAAATAAAGGTGAAATTTCCACGTGATGTGCAGATCCTGTGCGTGTTAACTGAGCATTAGCAAGTACGGTGGATATATTCAGTACTTTTGTTCGCAGAAGATTGAATCCCTAATCTATAATCTTCAGGGATTTCCATTTTGATGTGGTTATTTGCTAGTAATTTCACTGCCTCTTGTTGGGCAAACCTCAGCCTTCAAGGTTTTAATTTCTCCAGAATGAAATCTTGATGTGAGGCACACGATGTCAGGAAAATATACTCCCATGTGAACTATGGGTGGGTTTTGGTTTTGTAACTGCAGTTTTTGCTCGTCTTTGTACCTATAGCTGCACACTAATAGAATGTGTTGCAGATACTAGTGGGTGTTTCGATCAGTAACAGCCCAGCTTTGCTGGCATTCAGGTACTTTACTTATGCAGGTATTAAGATTAGAAGGTTAGTCACTTGCTTAATCAGAAGTAAAGATTATGTTGCAGGATGAAACGTTACGATTTGTGTTAAGCAGGTAAAACCCATTTTTGTGATGGGTTCCTCTAACTTTAAGGTAAAACCCCCACCCAACTAATAATGAAGTTACAGGAGATTTTATTAGACCAAATTACACCTGAGGAAGAAATCCCTTGTTCAGTGTGGCTGACTTGTATCACGGTATTTTCAAAGTAGTCACATCTGTCAGGTGTTCTTATGCCAGTGGTGAATAATAGCTCTGGGATACCTTTTTGATCTCACGTCAAAATAAAAGAAATTAATGGGTAAGCAGCAATGCAGTTTGAAATGCTGTCAGCCAATCTGTGAGTCACGCATAGTTGAATTTTTGTAATAAAAGACACTGCATGGTATAATAATGTCTAATAACCATAATATTTTGCATTTCAATAGCACCTTTCATCCAAGAATCTCAAAGTGCTTTACAAACATAAACTCACAATAAACTCATTAATCCTCACAGTACTCCTGTGAGTTGGTAGGTAAGTATTGCCCTCAGTTAAGATTGAGAAACTGAATCCCATTAAAGCTGACTGAATGGCTGGGATAAACAGAGCAGGGGTTATCTTGCTCCTACTACCTTCTTCTAGCAATTAAGCCATGACTTCATGTTGTTACATGGACGTAATAACAGTTTATCAAACAGAACTCATCAGTTTGATGGCTGATAAGAAATAAATATGTTGGGGTAACATTAGAAGGTTCTCATTGTGAGAACGACTCAGGAGTGTGGTGGTTGCTCCTGCACTGGAGTTACCTTTGGTCACGGAGTGTCAGTGGTGGTTGGTTGTGTTGTCGGATTCAAAAACGGTTCAGAATATTGCAGTGCCTTTGCACCTCTTTTTGTGCTTATTGTCCAAAACAGACGTTGTATTTTCACAAAGCATAATAATTATAATCCTAATAATTGTTTCTCTTACATTATTGGAAATCAGCTGTAATTTCCAAACGTGGGTGTCCACGTGATATCCAAAGTCCAGCCGGTGAAATCATGTTTTGCACTTAAGTGCATAATTACACTTCTCCAAATACTTTGTTAATGATTTGGGATTTGTAATATGGATGCAGGACAACATAACTAGTGAATAGATAAACCAAACAGCATTAAATCCCGTATTTAGAACTGAAATTAGTTTAAGTCATCTAATATTAATTTGCTTTGGAAATTAAAAAAAATAATTCTAAATATTAATATATGTACAACAGATCCCTCTAGTTTAAAGGTTCCACTTCAGATTCACATTTCTTACTTGATACAGATTATATTTTTGAGGAACACCCCACAGAGAAGCCCTTTGACATCTTTATCCAGATCCTCAGCTGCTGTGCTTTGGTATATTCCTATATACCTCTGTGGAGTTATTTGTATTCTGTTTTCTGGGGCATAGTCTTTGTGTCTTCTCTGTTCCTCTTCCATTTAGCTAGGCTGGCCGTAACATTTCATCACTTTAAGAAAAATTCATTGTTGATCTCATGATAGGGTGATTAAAATGATCTTATGTGTTATGGAAAGAAATGTGAAGTCCAGTGCTTCGCTGACAATGTCCTGATATTTTAGGCTCTAGCTATCCTTTTTGGCACTGTTTTCTCATTCTTTTATACAGCGTATAATAATTATGGCCTTGTATGATAAAAAGATGAATATACTTCCTGTTTGGTTCTTAGAACTCAGAAGACACATGGTATGTGTAAAAGGAAGTACAGGGTTTTATTAATGTCTTTTGAAAATATATTTTTTTTAAAAGATCCTGTGGCTGCAGTCGATGAAATGCGCGGACCACTGCAGCTGTCAGTTCCAAGACTATGGGCTATATTTATACTTCAGCCGAGGAAATATTTCTTTAAAATGAGTGTATGGATAGTTTAAAATGAAATAGTCATTGATGTGAGGGTTGCAGAACCTAAACATGTGAAGAATTTACAGATTGCCATATGTGAATTAATCCTTGGTAACTGTTCATGTATGTAGTAGTGCACTGCAGCAAATAATGGAAGGTAAATCCAAGACATTTTAGTGTATTTTAGCATGAAATTCTGCATAGTTGTAATGTTTTGCTTCCTGAAGATTACATTTTATTTACCAGAAAACAGGGCATTAGCTTTTGAAATATTAGGCTGTCACTGCGTTCAAACTGTATAGAAAATAAGCGCGTTCAAACTGTATAGAAAATAAGCTCCCTTTTTCTTTTCTAGGGTATATTTCAGAAATCGCTGGGTGAAGACTGTCCACCCAGTTGTGCATCAGTACTGTTTGATTTCAAGCACGCATTCCACCTTTCAGATGCCCCAGAAAGAAGACATTCTTAAGCAACGCGTAGTAGTTGTTACTTTAAATACATCACAGTATCTATGTCAACTGGATCTTGAACCAGGTAAGATAATTTCTAAACAAGAAGTGTCTGTGCTTGAGGATTACCTTCCTCTTACCAGTATCATCAGTTCCTTACCCAGTTCTTTGAACTGTTGAAGAATATAGCAATGATCGTCTTGAAATGGTTGCCTTTTTTTTAATGAATAGATGTTTATTACAGAGCTGTAAGCTGCTGGCATTCAAGTTAACCTTTTGCTTATTCTGTTTCTTCTTTATTTAAAAAAAAATATTAAATCAAGAAGCAGTACTATGATCTGGTATTTCTGAGATCCAAGAGGGAAAATTCCGTTTGAGATTCTGACTTTGCATATTATGTTCATTAAGATCATACTCAGTGGAGCATGTAAGCATAAATACACACAAAGAGCTTTTTTCTTGTTTCGTGAATTGTGTAGCTTTGCAAACAACTCCCACACATGCAAGCCCCATGGTATGTTAATGGGATACTTCTAGAGTTGTTTTCTAAACTGAAATACATTAGACTGACTTTTTTGAGGCAGAAGCTGCTTAGGGTTTATTGTTTTCTTGATCTCTAAATGAAATCCATTTGCTTTTTGGAGAAAGTGGAATTTCCTTGCAGAAGATGTTACGGTTAGGTTTTTTATGGCTACATTTAGGCATTTGTTGCAATAGAGAAAGCTAATATGGAATTTATGGTAAATATTTCCAGGTCTTTAGATGGAAGTAACTGCTTTGTTTGGCTGTGAGCTGTGTACAGTCATGCCATAGTAATGTGTGTGCAGCTGTATGAAAGTAATCTTTTCCAAAGAAAATTGCTACATTTTTATGTATGTAATCTTAATTGGATGGTACACAAAGTCCTCTAATAGTTGGTGCTAAACCTTAATATATATATATATCAATGTATAAAGCCACTTCTCTTCTATACCTGTCCTGAATTTACATTTCATAACATGTAAGTCTGCTGTGGCCCAGGGTTTTTTCAAGTGCATGTTATCCAGTGCATAGATTCCCACCCACCCGCCAAACGTTTTGGTCCAATATTATCATGAGATTGAATGTAAATTTTCCTTCAACTTCTGTCCCTTTTTTTCTCCCCAACATTCCTTAAAGCCCATAACCAGCAAAGTGCTCAGGTATGTGTGCAATTTTAATGGGAAATATAGTATATAAAATAGTTAATAAGACTGATGTACATGAGGAAGTCCTTTTTGTTGTTGTTGTCCAAAGCTCTTCAAGCCTCATGGTGATGGAAAGATTTCCAGGTTTGAGAAACCTCCTGAGGCAGGTTTGCCAAGAGACAGTTCCTCTTGGTATAAGGAAAGCTCAGATAAGTTTAACTTGACATGTATCAGCAGAAGGAGGCAGATCTGTGGGCTACTGCTGATGTCACTAGCAGTGAGTTCACCACTGTTGGCCATTTGGGTTTGAAAATTGTTTGTGTGGTTTCTAGTAGTTGCTAGAAATTAATTTGTGTAAGCCATACTGAATTTTTTCTGGTTTTGGTTGCTACCAGAATACAGAACTTTCAGTACAAATTCTTGTATTGTTATCACTTTTTATTTTATCATATTTCAAGTTTAATTTATTTGCTGATCTCTCTGTTTCACAGGGTTTTTTACACACATTCTGTTAGATGAAGCTGCGCAAGCTATGGAGTGTGAAACTATTATGCCTCTAGCATTAGCTAATAAAAACACAAGAATTGTCTTGGCTGGAGACCATATGCAAGTAAGAGCTATATAATTTTTGCATGTAAAGTGTGTATATATAATATTTGTATTTATGTATTTCAGTTATTTACCTGCTCCAAATTTCTGTGGTATATGAATACCTCATAATATCTAATGTAGACTCGTAGTATTTCTGCTAAGCGAGAATATGCTGTTGTCCCCATCTTAAGTAAGGGAACTGAGGCAAAAAGCACATGAGTTGTCCAAGTTTCATAGGAAATCTGCGATAGAACAGACTTGGGCCTGCTCAACCACTGAACTATATGCAGATAAAATTTCATTTTGATGAGGGACACGCATAAATTCTACTGGTCATATAATAGAGGGGGAAGCCAAGGAAAATTTAAGGGATGTTATATGCATAAGATATGGAGTATCAGGGTAGGAGTTTCTTCTGCTTTTTATGACTGGTGTTCCTTGTTGCTTTTTGAAAGAATTGAAGAATACAGAGAATGTGTATGATGATTTAGACAACTTTTCTATTTTTATTAGAAGCCACATAATCTGGTAAGGATTTGAACAAGTCAGAAATAGGAAACTGAAACTAACCAGTACCTTTATGTTACTGTGACGTGTCTAGCAATTGCTTGGTTTAAAGAGTTTAGAAGAGTTTCAAGTGCTGGTTATGCATGTAACTTTACAGCCTTGTAGGCACGAGAAATCATGCTTGGACACGTCAACTTTACTTGCTTTGTTGATTTAGGCCAGATGTTATTTGTTTTTACAGATTTGCTTTTAATTCTCTTGACATTTCACAATAGCACTAGAGCGGATGTTTGCTTTGGTATAGTACTAAACGTAGTGCGGCCACCTATGATTTAATACTGCTGGATCACTTCAAGTCAGGATAATAGTAATCCCAAGGACTGAGATGGTGCTTTTTAAATACAGAACTCAAAAGCGCTTTTTAGGAGATGGGAGGCTCCTAAATTCTAAATTCGGGCTAGATCTCATCAGCCCAGCAGGATGGCTGGAGTCTTGGCTCGGGCTACACAAGTAAAGAGCTGTTCTATAGCTCAGGTTCTTACAGAAGCTGTTCTATGAGGTATCAAGTATTGACTTTTCTAAAGTTCATATTTATCTGAATTGAAAATAGAACTTAGAATCTGAATCAGATTCGGAATGACAGAAGAGGTTGGCTTAATTTCTACATTTTAAAATTTTATTTTAAAAATCTTTTTTCATCCTCTTGGGCTCTGTTTTTCCTGCTGTAGTAGATGACGGCTTTGTTGTTAAACAAGCCCACTATTATTTTAATGTAACAGTAACTAGGTCACTTGGGTTTCAGTTTTTCAAATGACTTTCTATTTAACTTTTTTGAATTGTGTTACAAATTCCTGTATTTTCTGATTTGTACTACTTTTGGTAGTAACTGTAAAGTGATTGTCAGAGTAGTGGTGTAACGTCATTCAAAACACAGGTTTGGGAGTGGTTTTTGGTTGTAGTTTTTTGGTGGTTTTTTTTTGTTTTTGTTTTTTTTTTTTGTTAAACAGCTCTCTGCTTTGAGTTATTCATCTTGGCAAGCCACAAAGAAAAGCTCAGGTATAAGGGTTCTTCTCTCCTCTATACATAGTTACTGAATGTTTTATTATTCCTTTAAGAGCATGCTGGTCTCTTGCCACTTTTGCAGTAGAAATGGGCATTTCTGTGGAATAGCCATGGTATATTCTTCCAGCTATGAATGTACAGTAAAAGTAAGGTTTCATTTTTGTTGTGATGCAAAATACCTATGTTGGGAGCATGACATTCCAAGTCCACATATTTAGTTACATTTTCTTTGTATGTGTGTGTCTATTACAGCTCAGTCCTTTTGTCTACAGTGAATTTGCCAGGGAAAGAAACCTTCATGTTTCATTGCTTGATCGGCTCTATGAGCACTACCCCGCAGAATTTCCATGCAGGATCTTGCTGTGTGAGAACTATCGCTCCCATGAAGCTATCATCAAGTAGGTGTGAACTTTTTCACTGTATCATGTGCTGCTTTGACTGGTGTGAGTGAACAAAAACGACTCTTCAGCCAAGCACAGCTGAATGAAGAGAGAAGCGCTGTGTGTTTCTGTAATGAAATCGTAGTTGTTTCCAAAGTTAATTAGTACAGTAATTCTTTGTTACTAAGTTGAAATTCAGTGTCCTAAAACAGATGCCAGGGGTTCAGTTAGGTGTATGACAGACCTCTCCATCAGGTGGGGGTGCTTTGGCTGCAAGATTGGCACAGTAAGCCAAAGAAGAGCTAACTTTCCCTTTTTAACCATTATCCAGTACATTATATAGGGTCTGTGTTTGTTTAAACTGTTTCAGAGTTTTAGAATTACTAGGGTGGATTATCTTGGAATAGTAAGCTATGTGCAATGTAAGGAACGTGTGGATGTACAGCTACGAACAGATAAAAAATAGGTCAAGTTTTGGGCATGCTTCTGTTCTGTTGTCTTCTTTTATTACTTCTTGTAAGACACATTAATCAGTAGGTTTGCATTTTTATGGTATGATAAACTAATGGCTGCTAGTGTAATGAACTCATCCATGAGCAGTGCTGGAAAGAATCAGTGCAGTCATGGGGAAAAATGCTAAAGTTTAAATTCTAGCTCGGATATGTACTGAGGAATGTTATGTTGGTATCCCGTCATACTAATTAGGTTATCACTGTGTTCAAAGCAATAGCAGAAGTATTTAAGCGCTCTGGGGAATCAGAAGTGAGAATGTAACATATTTTGTTATACAGCTTGATCTGTCTTCATTTTACAGACCTTGTAATTATAGACTGAGTGATGCTAAATTTCTTACATGTTTCTTGAAATTGTAAGTTTGAAATGAGAGAGAATCTCAATAGCAAGAGATCGTTTCAGCTTTTGGTTAGAGATCACTTCCATGAAGTTTGACTCAGAAAAATCATGAAAATTCACTTCAGCAGTTGGAGTTCAGGCAGTACATTCCTAGAAGGATCCACTGTGTTGAGCACTGAGACAGGAATTGCAGAAATACCGCTGGGGCTACTCATCTGTCTAGTGAAAGTCCAGTGTGCCCAGTTGCACTAGAAAGTGTTGCTGTGTGAAGTGGAACCTGCGAAATACTCTGATGGTGGTCCATTTAGGATATTGTCTCAAGTCTACTTCTTTTTTTTTTTTTTAATAATGTGGAATTTCCCCTGACAAATGGGACCACGGCATTTAAGACAGAAGTAAGTTTAGGAGGGTGGTTCGTGGTGGGCTCATTGAGCATACCTACCTAACTGAAGTAGAGACCACAAGAAATGAAGGAAAGAACAAGCCATTAGTTTAGCCTGACTTTGGAGCGGTGATTGGAAAAAACAGTCCTTGTAGAAAGGGTGTTTTATTGTTTAATGAGAACTCAGTACTAAGAATTAATTTGCGGAAGAAATCGTTTGTTTTGCTCATTGGCAGCTGTGGAGTGCTGCAACTCAGTCCACAGAAAAGATGTGTATTCCTCAGGATTGTTGAGCGTAAGCCGGTTCTGGTCAATAGTGGGCTGCAGTTTGATGGTGATTTGGTAGCAGACTGATTTCTTTAGCTTCTCCACGACCAGTTATTTACATCTTGAGCTACAATAGTTGTAAGCCGGGAAGAACTAGGTGGGCGCATGCCTGCACGGTCTCCCGCTTTTGTCACCTTCATGTCAGGCTGTATTCGTGTTACTGCATTCACAGAGTTGGACCTGAAGAACATTAAGGTCAGAGGCTAAGCATTCAAAAGTTAGATTATACCAGAATTCACTAATTAATGAAAACCAGTACATTGGTTTAGCGCTATTGCGCATGCAAATAGTATACAGTACTTACAGTACTACCAATAGTAACCTGCAGTCTCTGCTTGCTGTTTTTTTGTCTCGTTCGATTCAGTTTGTCTTCTTCCCTCCTGCTTTTCCCCGTGAAAGTAGTTCTTGCCTCATTTCTTTTTCATTTCAAGCCAGCTTCTGTAATGCCTGCTGCCAGCAGAGGAAGCATGTTCTCGTCGTGTTTCTGATGACTGGCAACACAGATTGGGCTGGAGCAGAAGTCACAGAGGAAAAGCTGGCTTGAAAGCTGAACGCTTGGCCTGCCTTGTGCTCAGCAGGCGCGAAATCTTTAGTAAATTTATCTTCCAAGTTCAATGGCTCTTAAATGACGTAAGCAGGCTCATTGTCCAGCCAGCCTGAGCAATAACCAGTGCCAGACAGCAAGTGTTCCTTATGCCCAGCTTCAAGTCACCAGAACTTCTGAGTGAAACATTAGTGAGAATGTTAGTAACTTTGAGCTTTAGATTAGAAGAAAATACTGCCTTTGTAGACAAAGTGTTGAAAAAACATATTTTTAGTGCCTTCTGCTCGTCTGCAGTATGGAAATAGCAGTTCAGAGAAATCACTTGAACATGCCAAGTAGTAATCAGTGGTTCGATGTTCCTTATGAAGTATTTTGTGATTGCATATTTTATCAGTGAGATTTGCATATTTTATCAGTGAACTCATATGTAGACTCCACATTTTATTCTGTTTTGCCTTGTTACAGTTATACATCCGAACTTTTCTATGAAGGTAAATTGATGGCAAGTGGAAAGCAGCCAGCACACAAAGATTTCTACCCTTTGACTTTCTTCACAGCACGTGGAGAAGATGTGCAAGAAAAAAATAGTACAGCTTTTTACAATAATGCAGAGGTAACTCTTCTTTGGCTTTATTCTTGATGGTTTTCTTAAAGCTCCCCTCCCCCCAAATTTATTGGTTTCTGCTCAGTGTAGGTGGAAGATGTAACCTGTCCTCTACTAGGGAGGGGAACATGGGCTTTGCTGAACATGAAGGAGTGAATATTGCAATTGTAGTAAACATTTCCACTAATTTATTTTATTTTTTTCTTTGCAAATTATATGCTGCATATAGTTCTCTTGGGCTCATTCTTCAGGTTGTCTTTCTGATGGTTTCTGTGACATTCTGATGGATGTATCTTAGCAACTGAGAGTAACTGCAATTTGAAGTAAAACTTAGATTTCTTTGACTGTTGTAGAAATGTTCCCACTCAGTCCTCTGGAGTAACATTTCATATTTGCTGTAATATGTTTAGGATCAGTGTCTAACTGATCATGTGCAGATGAGATATTTTTTTTTTTTTTGTAGGTGACAGCTTAAGCTTGTTCTCAGTATGTTTGTTTCACAGAGGTTTATTTGTATTCTTCAAAAATTACTTTCATTCTCATTCCTTCCCTTGAGTTAAACCCTCCCCCCCAGCCCAAACCAAACAAAAACACATGCACACACACCCCGACGCCCCTGTCCACACCAGACACACACCCCCATCCCAGCTTGGTAATACTTTTTATAGCAGAAGATGCCTTTTTCCAGTCTCCTTGAGTTAGGGGAGGGTTGACCCAGCTCCCTTCTGCCCGCCCCCACCGAAAAGATGTCTTAAGAAATATCCTTGACATTTAAAGAAAAACAAAGACATAGCAGTCATTATTTTTTTTTAAACTTAGAGGAATTTTAACTGAAGTTAGGATGCAGTTAACCAGCAGTATTTATTATGAAGCACTGCAGAGCTGCCTGTTTCCCCTTGTTGATCATTGTGCAGTTCATCTGGTGCACAGTTTTTAACCTTTTTGTTGTTATGCTGCACTCGTTATGCATTCTTTGATATATTAAAAGATCTACTTAAGTTAGCAGATCCAATGACTCCTGGACACATGACTGAAAAAAAACTGAAGGCACCTGACTACTTTCATTAATCTACTTGAATTGCTTTGCCATTTAAAAAAAAGTTGTATAAACCTAAAAATATCTTCAGTGGCCAAGTAACTGTCTGAAAACTGTGAGTCATTAGTAGCTACAGGCAGAAATGAAGGACAACAGCTGCTTAAATACCAACATGAAAAACTGAAATTCAGATGATGAGAGAGATTTTTGCTTTTGACCCTTAATGGACTTTTGCGTTGGGGCATCTTATGGTTCATTGGTGCCTGTATTAAGTATTAATCTGGAAAATACACTTTCCATTTTTGGCTTTAATTCTAAAATTTTCCTATATGGTGTTAATTCTAAATACATATCCAGCAGCTATATGCTTTCAGAGAAGCTTGCCGAAATACCTGCAAAGATCTTTTTTTGTGCTTTGGTTTTCATAGACAGCAAAGTTTTTCCACGTATCCTTTGTCAGTAGAACTAGCTTTTAAATACAAGAATTTATGTTGCAAATGTTATATTCAGGATTTTCTCAGAAACAGCCACCTGTTTTCCATACTTTCTGAAAACGTGAACACTATAAAAAGAAACTGTGACTTTTTAAGGATTAATAGATTTTTATTTATTTGCTTCCTCCTGATTTTTTTTTAAATTCTTGAGCTTTTTCAATACCACTGTTCCAGTTCAGATACATTTTTTAAAAATATACACTTAAATGAGAATGTCTGTCATGTAAGTAGATCTTAGATGATAAGAAGTCAGCATAACCAACAGACTCTTAGCAGTTAGGAACTACTATGCTTTTATAGTATTGTACATACCCATTGTGATCGTATCCCTCCTCACGTTCCTGAAACGTCCATAAAAATCCCTAGAATTCCCGCTTACCGATTCAAAAAAGAGATACTATAAAAGTTGGAAGCATTCCGTTTATTTTTCACACCCCCTTTCTGCAGCCAAAGATAACTGGGTGAGCAGGGAAGAGAAGAAAGTTAGGAATGCTTGAGGTTCTTGTCGGAAAGACTATCTGCCTGGGTTCCATGAAGGGGCTGAGCTTGCATTGTGATGCTGTAGGAAAACTGCGTTCATCAATTATCATGCTTTATATAGCTGGATAAATATTATTAAATGACATATTGACAGTTTTTGAATGACATGGTGAATGCAAATGTAAAAAAAAGGGGGAACTACAAACCTTTTCTGAATTTATTCAGAAGTACCTTCTGTAGCGCGGTATCAGTTCGGTGTGTTGAAACAGAAGCTGCTGTGCCTGGTGCTTTTTTGGCAGGAGGTAACTTTGAGCCTGTCTCCTCACAGGAGGAGGTTTTCGGGTTTTATTACTCGTTAGTCCTCTCAGGTGGCACGCTTAATAGTATTTTATAGAGATGAGCTAGCAGTTGATGGATAATCTGAAACTCCTCATGGTATCCTTTGGAATGGAACTGATTCTGCTTTGGAGTCATCAAATTCTAATATGACATATATAAAATCCAGAATAAAAATAAAATAATCCTATTTAGGCAGTATATTTACTTCGGAAATTAAATAAACTATGGTAAGAAATGTCCTACTGTGCTTGACATTTTCATAAGAGCATAAGCATGAAAATTAAGGTTATTGATATAATTTCCCTGCTTGTACTTGAAAGGTGACATTTCTGTGAGCAAAGTTTTATATTAAGATTGAAAAAAGGTACTGTATGGTAATACATTGTTTTATACATGATATTTTAGAGTATCACTATGGAAATGCAAGAGTATTTTTGCTTCTTCAGTAAAACTATGTAATACTCTGTCACGTAACGTTTAGAGCTTTAAAAGTCAAATTCGCTTATCCAAAGAATGATCTTCGGTGGAGCATACTTTTAAGAATTCTGACTTTCTTTTAAGGTGTTTGAGGTAGTAGAGCGTGTTGAAGAATTAAGAAGAAATGGCCTGTTGCCTGGGGCAAATTGGATGATGGCAGTATAGGTGTCGTAACACCTTATGCTGATCAAGTGTTCAGAATTCGGGCTGAACTTCGGAAAAAAAGACTGTCTGATGTCAGTGTAGAGAGAGTGCTAAACGTTCAGGGTAAGTAAGAGTTACATGTCTCAAAGATATGCTAAGGAAGTGAAAAGTGTGACTGGTGAAGTTAAGTAAGACTTACTGAAATAATCTTAAAAACGATTGGAACAAAAGGGAGAGCTGTGATGTAGTCCATAAAAAAACGAGGTATCAAAATCAAATTGGCAACTGTGCTGATTATATGTTGCTCCAACATGGATACCAAAGCAATAAACTTTATTTATTATCTTTTTTCAAAATTAAGTTCAAGCTTACTTAAAAAAATGAATTGATTTAATGAAAAATTGAAAATGTGAAAACTGCTGGATTTTTATGATGAGTTCCAAGTAAAAATGTAACAAGGCTTTAGCCTTGAAATGTTTTACTGATTTTTGGCATTTGTGGAATAGACTGTAAAAAGGAATCCATGAATTTAGGTATGTGATCCTGGAATCACATTGATAACAAGAATTTTGTGTAGGTGTAGCCTGTTGCTAGGTTGCAGTTTTAGTAATAAACAAAGGAAGATAATAAAGTAGCTGAGTGACAGTGAGTGGTGTGTTCTATCATGGTAGGTACTTGTATATTGGGAAATTTGAAATATGATACAAGAATGTCCAGAACTTTTTTTTTTTTTTTTTTTAGGTAGAATAATAAATCCATCCAAGATCTGTTATCGGCTGACTGGCAACATTGTAAAGATAGCTAGCATTCCAGAAAGTTCTGGAGTGATTAATATCAAGATGAAAAATAAGTTTTTAAAGAGAAAATATTCTTGTAATAGAATGTGCTATTTATAGTTGCATCTTTTAAAATTTTTAAATCTTATTATTCTTGCATAAAGCTATTCATGTGAAGGGTCGTTCTTCAGAATATCTAGGTGTGAAATCTGGCTGGCAAGTGCAGTGGTCTGATGGTGTTACCAGCAGAAATAGCTACAATTATCTCAGACCTTTGTTTTTTGTTTCCTTTAGGAAAACAGTTCAGAGTTTTGTTTCTCAGCACAGTACGAACACGGCACACATTGCAAACATAAGCAAACACCAATTAAAAGGAAAGAGCAGTTACTGGAGGGTTCAACAGAAGACTTGGATTATGGGTTCTTCTGTCTAATTACAAACTGCTGAACACTGCCATTACAAGAGCACAGTCCCTTGGTGGCTGTGGTGGGAGATCCTATTGCTTTAGTTCCATTGGAAGATGCAGGTACTTCATATATGTTTCGTAGTTAACTCAAGGCTAAGGATGATAGAAAATGTGTTATCTGTGACTGATGGATTTAATAAACAAGAGGATTTCTTCAGGTGCCAAATAAGACACCGCATATTTAAACCCTTAAAATCAACTGTATAATGAAATTAAAATTCATACAAATACCACGAAGATGGCAAAGTGTTAGTTGTGTTCCCAGCTCCTGCAGAGGCTTGAATCTGCAGGCGTGATTTCAGCTTGCCCAACGCGTGCTGCTGAAGCTCACCCCTCGGGCAGAGCAGGCAGGTGTAGCCCCGTGCAGACTGAGGAGCGTTGTCGTTACGCGCGGTGGCTCCTGCGGTGCCATCTGCCAGGTCACCGTGGAGCTGGAAGCATGCAGTTGTGCAAGGGCCACCCTGTCCCCCGATTAGTAACTCTTGCTCACAGGGAAGAGAGGGGACATTTTGTTTTCAATGATAGTGAAGAAAACCACTCCAGACGAGAGGCACAGAGCGTTTTAGTATCCTCTGTGGGTGGACAAGTCTGGCTTTTTTTGTTGCTTTTTGGGTTTGGTTTGTTCGGTTTTACCTTCTTATCCAGAGTCCCACATGTAACAGCCTACAGAGAAAAAGTGTGAGATATCCACCACCTGGTCGTTGATAAACTGTCTTTTAATGTATTTATAGTTGCTCTAGTTTTTACTGACAGTAACAATTGAAGAAGATTCATTTATTTTCTAGTGGTTTTGTTAATATGCCTGTTATAATTTATTATTTTATCTATAAATAAAGTAATATATAATTTGGAATTAAAAATTGTGACGTAATGTATTATTGTGAGTTGACTATTATGGCAGTTGGTAGAGAGTAGAAGACTTGAAAACCATTATTTTGTTTTATGTGTCTTCATGATATTAGGGAAAAACTCATAAGCTTTGAGTGAATTTACTTTTTATAGACCTAAATGAAGAAATGGAAAAATGCTAAGAGGATGTACACACTGATGTAAGGATACCAGTTGTTGGTCTTCAAGGTTTCTTCTTTATAGGAAGAGCTGAAATTTTGGGATGATCAGAGATAACCCTGAGGCTATTTCGAAGAGAGGAAATGCTGCACTGACTACATTATTAAAATAAAGCTAAAATATGTGTTAGTGTTTTATCTATGTTGTGTTCTACTTTCCTGAGCCAGTATTCATCTACTGTATTGAAAATGGCTGCGGTTTTCAAAGATTAGGCTTGAAAACCCCAATGGAACCAAACTTCTTGATATGAAATGTGACCTGAATTCAACCACCTACCTGCTGGGCGTCACAAGCCTCCATACATTAAACACAGTGATTGGCTCTAAATGCTAATACCTTCTATTAAAGAGAAGTAATGGCTGTGGTTTTATTTTACTTTCCCATTACCTGCTGGTTTGTCTTTTTAGACACGATCTGGTTTATGTCAACTGATGAGAAGGAGCTCTGTGCCTCCCCGAGCACTTGATCCCTAAATGATGTCTGTTACAGTCTGCTGGTAACAGTCTCTAGTCATCATGATGCTTACGCTGCAGAGCTTCATGACTAGCTGTAGAGGTTTGCCGTGCTGTGCTGACGGCTGGTTTTCTTACCACTTGTTCGGAACTTACTCTGAGTTGATAACATTTTGCTTCTTTTCCCTACGTTGGGGTCAGGATGTGCGGTGTGCCTAAGTCAGAGAGTTAGCTAATCCCTAGTTAGTCTAACTAGGACCATTATTGGTTCTCTACCATTTTGTTTAACTACAGCTTTTGTTTGGAGACCGATCATGCATTGTACTCTGAATCCCAACGGGACAGAGATAACCTCCTGAATTTTGAGTGTGAGGCTTTAACTTAGATACTCAAGGGGACCCAGTTTTCAAATGTGGGAGCTCAGCAGTTCTCACGTATGGCCCTTCAACGTATCTGAAATCGGGCATGCAAAAACTTGTTACAAATCAAAGATAGGCTATCAGCATGGTACATGCGTTAGTCTGGCAGTTCGGGATGAGTTGCTTTTCGAAGAACAGCACGCTTTATCTATGTCTAGCTGCTCAAACTTATAAACCCAAAAGATAATAAGAAACAAGGAGCAGTGGAGCTTTATTAAGATGTATCTCAAGCCTTTCGCTTAATACACATTGTCTTGTTTCACTGAATATGAACGTTCACCCTTTGAACACAGTGCTGGAAGGGGCTCAGGCTGCTGCTGGCCAGATGTTCTTTTTTAGTACACAGGAGTACAGAAGTCTGAAAGAAGTGACATTTCGTTAGGAAAACAGACCTCAAAAAAGTTAGAGAGTACTTGAATTTATAAATATTCTAATACCTGTCAAAATGAGTCAAGGCTCTGTAATGATAGTTGTAGAGAGCTTTGTGAAGTATGCCCAGGGTAATCATTACATTTCTGTGTGTTGCAATCGGACTAGACAGGGCTGTTTTGGCAGACACTCACTTTAACTCCAGAGCACACTGTAAAACAGAGGCAGCGGTATTTTATTCTCTGTTCTTACACCCCAGTACAAGTGTCCACGTGTAGAGAGACTGCTTGGGGCTTTTAAGCAAAAGTGGATAGGTCTCAGTGGATTTGTGGTACTTGGCAGTGGGTTTGGTGACTGAATTGATTAATCAGAGGGAGTTCCGTCATTAAAGCATCCCAGCGAAGTATTTCATTTTGGTTTTTAATCCTTGCTTAAAACCTTGCAAGTTACATTTGCCTTACAGGGAAATGCCGAAAAGGGCCATCTTGTATTCTGAATTTTAAAAGAGCATTTCTTCCCTCTATAAAATCACAACAGAAGATGGGCTTTTAGGGAAAACTATTTTGAATTCTTAAATACATCAGTAACATTACAGTATTCTTGCAGGAGAGGCACTTACTCTTTTTCACAAGCCAGGTACTCAGCAAAATGTGACACTGCTGTTAAAATTAGCATGTAGCAATCTCATTTTACAGGTTTTGGGGAAATAACAGTATAACAGTGCTTGCTTATAGGCCAGACCTTATTACTGAGGTCTCTCTCTCTATATATATAGATATATACTCTATATATATCTGTATATATCTATATATATAGATATAGACTCTATATAACTAGAGTGATTTATAGTCAAGTCCACCTTTAAGATCATTGTCTTTTTAATACTCTTTTAAAATAATTTTCATTACACTTGATTTTTTGAAAGAGAACAACTCGATCAGGTGTTTGGTTTTCTTTTTAAGTGACATCTTCAGATCTTATTTAAATAGCTTTTAGGCTTAAGTAACTTCACCTAAAAATTCCCTTGACGTTAAAAAAATAACATTGCAAGTCTAAAATTTTTGTGTAGATCTGGCTGGATATTGAAAACGTAAAGGCTTTTTTTGTAAGCAATAGAAAGACACGTCATGAGAAAGCAGAAGATGGGTAGGAATTCTCTTCTATTACATGGTTTAAATAACCCCTCCACCCTCCAAAAAGTTGGATACAGAATTTTTCTAGAGGTCACGTGTCATCTGATGGTTGTCTTTCTGGCTTGACACACCTTCTACATTTTAAAGGAGTATCTAACACACGGTGAAATAGGTGCTTTTGTTTTCCACCAGAGGATCTCAACGGCCCTCTAGATGCTCCTCTGACATTTTCCTGTGACTCTGAAGTGTTTCCCAAGAGTAGTTTTGAGGGTATATCTTGACTCTGGTATTTGTGACACTGGAATTGAATGACCTATTTAAATTCGTAGAATCTTTTGGGCATGTTCTGGGACTGACAATCTATATAATCCCTGTGACTCTTTGAGCTTTATTAAATTCCATAAATCACATGCTTTCCAGAATTCTAAGCATTTTATTCACTGTGTTTTATTTTCTAGGAAAAAATTCCAAGTCAGACCTGTCTGTGACCATATTTAAATGTGATATACACATGTATTTAACTGTGATACACAGTGCTGTGATCTGATATGTGTGGACAGCCCATATGTCATTTTAAGTGACTGGGGAGTTTGCATTATGCTGTGGGGTTCCGATGCGGGATCAGGTTGCAGGATGGCTGGTTGGTGTGTAAAATGAGCATACATGAAAACTAAAAATGCCCACACAGTCTATATTAAATCTATTTTGTAATTTTAACAAACACCCATCGAGTCTACTCCTTTTTATTGTTTCTAAAAATTGGTTTCCATAGGAAATTTTGGGAAAGGTTTATTGCCCTATGTCACGAGAATGAAAGTCTCCATGGTATCACATTTGAACAGATCAAAGCTCAGCTGGAAGCTTTGGAGTTAAAGAAAACTTATGTGTTGAACCCACTGGCTCCAGAGTTTATCCCCCGAGCTCTTCGGCACCAACATTCAGCGAATGCCACCAAACAGCAGCAGTCGCCACCGAAGGTAAGGTTTTACTGATGATGAATTTTGTCAGGAGGTGGAAGTGAATGTAGAAATGCCTTTTGAGAAATGATATAAAAAGGTTTATGGAACAAGTTGTTTGTTTTAAAATGGCATCAATGCAGTCAGCTATGAATGCAAATTCCAGAGGGATCCTCGGCATTTTCAAGTGAAAGCTCTAGGCTTGTATTATAATACAGTATTTAGCAATGTAGCTCGGGGTTGTCCAAGCCTTGTTTCCTTACTGAAAGATAAACCTTGGGTCACTCTGTTCATTGACTGTGTTGCACCGACTCTGATGAATTTCAGCCATGGATCTTGGCCTCAGTATTTAGATAAGGCAAATGAAAGCTTCTGAACAAGAGGCAATCCCGGTCCCGAGCAGCTTGTGCTCTGACTGTACCCCAAAAACCAGCGGGTTGATGTAGCAGTGGCAAGAAGTACAAGGAAGCAACAAAGTAATAAATAGCAATTTGGTTTGATCTAAAAATCACATTTAAAATTCAGGGGTTTCTGTTATGTAAGATAGTTGTGTGATTTAATTAATAATACTTTATAAACCAGTGTATCACGTAGATTAGCTCACTGATAATGTCCTTCAGAAGACCAGATCTCATTAGCATCAAGAGAGCAGAGAGATGAAATTGCCGCTCAGTGGTAATTTTACTAGTTGTTTTTATAAAAGTAGGTAAAGAAGTGATACAAATACATCGCTTCCTTAAGGTGATAGAGAATAAGACTAATTTTGGAGCTTTTTTGGGGGGTGATATATTAGTAATTAATTCAGTTTTCATAGTTCTTTGTAGTTTATTTCAAACCCATTTGAGTTATAATTTAATAAATTGTGTTTAGAGACGCAAATAAAATGCAGGTTGTTAGCTTTGTGATGAATTCTGCTGTACAAGAAGGAAGAAACATGCATGTTTTCCATGGCTTTGCATTTTTGCTGCTGGCTTTATCATTTAAATGAAATTTTTACAACAGGCTTTTTAACAGTACAAAAAGGAAAGCCTTCCCTTTGGCAGTCCTTCCCAAAAGAGAGTTTGTAAGTGAGAACATTTGGTTTCTTCATCAAGATTGCATTACTTTCTGAAACAAACACCAGATTTCTAAAGCATCTAGTCATGTGTCAAAACACTAGGCGTACAGAAAACTGTGAATTAAAAAATCATTGTCTTTAAAAATCATTGCTGCACTCTGATTTTTCATGAGTGCTTTGGTCTTGAACACATTTTCTTTAATAATAGAACATCACTCTCCATACTTTTGTTTCCTAAACCGAAAGAAGAGTGTTTGAAAATGCAGGTATGGTACATTTAAAAAAAAAAAAAAAAAGGGTGAGGGAAGTCAGAGTCTTGTGACTAGACCATTCTGTTTATTTTTCTTCCAGTTTGTTAGTAAACTGAGCGCTTGTGCTGCAGAAATCAGAAGAGACACCTTCAAACTGCCAGCACTGTCGTTTCAGCTTAAGATCTGAAGTGCTTTAACCACCTAGATCATAATTGTAATAAAATCTCTTCCCTCTGAATACAGTTGACAGCTAGCATGTGCAGAAACAGAAAGCAAGCAGGTAATACTGCAACACACACAGAAGATGTCTGTGATAAGCGATACATTTCCCTTTGCTCAAGCCTTAAAAGCAGATGGTTAGCTTTGCTTATTTTAGACCTCCTAAGTACAATATTTAACATTAAAAGATGGAAGATTAAAAGCCTAGTGCTGGTGTATTTTGTAGCGAAAAAGTGAGAACAGCATTTTGTGGTGAGTTTATGGACATCTGTGCAGTTCAGGGCTTGTTTTTCACATGCTGTGAAAAGTGATTTTGTAAAACTGGCGCTGCCTTATTCAGCAGAATTGCTCTTGGATTTATGTAAGGACATTAAAAACCTCTTTACTGTTTATTTTTTAAAGAAGAGGAGAAGTTTCAGTCCCGTCTCTCTGAGAAGCAAATAGCTACTGTGGAGCTGGCTAGCGGTGGGGCTGCTGTGCTCGTGGCAGCCCTGTCTGGGGGGGCATCTGCCTTCACCTGCGTCCGGGTGGTTTGGCCGGGGGTGGTGGCACTGCGGGAGGAGCAGCAGAGCTGGGTGGGCGCAGCCCTTATTAAAGGTGGTGATGTGGAAACGGAAAGTTTCAGAACTCGGAGCTTCCTGCAGGGTAGTTAACATCCAGTAAATTAGGCTCTGAATTTTACAGCTCTGCCTACCTCCCGCTCACTGCCTGTGCTCCAGCTTTTTGGCCCGGATTCAGGCACTTAATCAGGATGCATTGTCATCCTGGACATTTCATACAGGCGGTGAGGACCACTGGTCTGATTAACTCTCTGGAGAATCCTCTCCTCTCCTGCCAGTTGACGGAAAGGAGGATCCTAGGAGTGACGAGGCTGTTAACTGCTTAAGTCACCTGAATCTCGGTCTGAATTGCCTCTAAGTGCCTTTATGTAATGTGGATTTTTATACTCTGAAGGTGGAGCAGGCTTTTAGAGGAAACTGAGTGTAGCTGTGCTCCAGTGCTCTCAACTGCCATCAGGTAAAATGTAGGTTTAGCTGGTTTTTAGATGGGTGGGGAAACGAACCTTGTCGTGGAAATCTTTGAGAAATTACAACAGTTAATGTAATAATAGACAATTAGAAAGTGATTAAACTATCAAAACCATTAAAAGAAAAAGACAGAAGGAAGCCAGCACCTCCCTTCCCTGACGCACACGTGGCCCCAGTTGGTATATATTTACCGGTCTGATACTGTTACATGCTAAATGTTCAACGGGACAGCTATTCTTATGAATTTATGTCATTATTTGCTATTTCAGTTTTAAAAATATGGCACCTATAAAATACAAGTCTGGTAGGTAAAACCAGAGATTTGGTAGACTTCTGCACGTAGCTTGATGCTAACTGACAGCGTAAGAGATACAGAAATACTTTGTGCAAACCATAAGTGATTAAGGCATATAGCTGCTCTACAGTTTTAGACTGAATCTTCTCTTTAGTGAATAAACAGGTTTCTTTTAAGTACTGCAATGAAAAGCAAGTATTATTTTATTTTTCAATAATTCATTTTTAAAATGAGAGGGAAATGCAGAGACCAGTTCTTTAATCTGGTTTATGCATGAGTCAACATTGTCAAACAACCTGTCTCTGTACCCTGACTAATTTGCTCAGACTGCTGGAAAACTGCCTAGACTTATCTCCTGGGCAAAAAAAGTTTTGCAGCATCAAAGAGTCTTAAGATTTATTTTAAATTTGTGAAAGTACTTAGGTCCAGATTAAGTAAGGTATTCCTATCCTGCAAAAGACTGTAGAGCATACTAGCATTTGAATATGTGCTCACAGTTTATGCATATTAACTAATTAGTTGATGCTGTAAGCTCATGAGCATGTAGGAGGGATAACTCGGTTCTGTTAATCTCCTTTTCTAATGTACAATTCACCAAGGAAAGACAGTTTCCCCAGAATACTCTGGGTTTTGAGTCTGCTATCCCATACTTTGGGGAGCAGTCCAGAAGCAGATACAGGAGATGGGGTAGGCAGGCAATATCTAATGAGGCTGGGTGAGTAAGTGAGTAAAACTAGTGGCAGCTGCTTCGTCTCCAAGGTTCTTGAGCTGAAACCTGCAGAAGAAAATGGATCATGCTTCCACTAAGAGCTGCTATGGAAGAGGAATACTGAGGGTTGTGTTATACTGGATGGTGCTCCTTCAAGAAATGAGGCAGCAGGAAATAAAACGGTGAGAAATGAAACTCAAGGCAGCTTGCTGTAACTGTCCTTGCATCTGAAAACACCTTAGGAGAGAGTATTCCCAGAGGGACAGCAATGACCCACTGGTTAATTGAATTAGTGGTATTTAATGTCCAGCTTTCTGAATTCGTAGTCAGGTAATGGAAGTGAACAGCGGAATGCGTAAGAATGAAACGTTTTGCTAACTTCTTTCAAACTTTATTTTGTATTTAATTATAATGTTCACTTGAAATAAAAAGCTTTGGTTTATGTAAGAATGCAAAACATAACTGTTACTGTTTTTTCTGTTTAAAGGGCAAGGTCCATCTTCATAATCAGAATGACCATTTCCCACCTGATGGAATTGGTAAGTATCTCTGCGGTTACTGAAGAATTCCTCCGAGCTCATGCTGATTTGGCTCCGGTGAGGTTGATAATAATTTCGTATAAATTGAGTGCCTGGTCTCTATTCGAAAGCCATTTACTACTTGTGTGCATTTGGGAAACGGATTATAGGCTGTTAAGTGGACATCAGGTATTTCCAAGGCTGTCCCTTTATAGGTGTTGTGCAGAGCCTTAACACAGCATAGTTGTTGGCTGCTTAAAACCGGCTGTGTTTGAAATTCATGATGTAAAATACTGTACCAGTGTATTTGCACTAGAAGAGTTAGGATATTGTGTTGCATGCACTGTTTAATGATGTACTTTGAACTTAAATTGTGCTGTCATATATCCAGATGTTACTGATCATACTTTTGCAAGGTAGTATGTAACAGCTTAATAATTTTGTTATTAATTTGAAAAAGCAATAATGTAAAGCTTGTCTTCCCTAACGACAGGAGGATTATTTTAGTTTTTGATGCAGTGTTTAACAGCCAGTCTGACTGTCAACATATTTAATTGGGTTGGGACATTCTTTCATTAATGCAGTTACCAGCTACCTGTTTCTCTGCATCTCAACTCATATTTTCTGCCTCTTCAAATTTTTGAAATGGGAAACAGGATTTGATTAATGATTTCTGTAGATGTATCAGAGCTATAGTGTTAGAGAGTTGCACACGTACTTTATAAAGATAGAAGCTATTAGGATGAAAAAAAGAAAGAAGTAGTCTTCATATTCGTTTTGAGTGTGATGATCTTTTTTTTTTTTGGTGTATGTATGTATATATCTTTTTTTTTTCTTTCTTTCTTTCTTTCTTTTCAGTTCAGCCCAATCCTTCTGTTCTAATTGGAAATCCTATCCGAGCATATACTCCTCCCCCTCCTCCTCTGGGACCTCACCCCAATCTGGGGAAATCTCCAAGTCCTGTTCAAAGGATAGATCCACACACTGGGACAAGTATTCTCTATGTACCTGCTGTCTATGGAGGAAATATGGTCATGTCTGTGCCTTTGCCTGTAAGAATTCATTGTTTGTTTGTTTTTTTTTCTCCTCCCCTCAATTATTGTACATACAAAAATAAATAGCAAAATCAGTTAGTGAATATTTTGCAAGTTTTTTTCAGCATTTTACTTCAAATATGTCCCCTTTAGGAGTGGCTGTGCAGAGAACCATCAGAAAATGAGGGCTTAAAACTATTGCTCCCACAAATAACTCGAGGCAGCCTAAAAGCAATTTCATGTTCATGTAACTTGGTGTATATTCTCAGCTTTAGGTTTAGGCACACCAGTGGAATCTGTCTCATCTGACTTGAGATACCTGCATCTGAATTAATTGCCTATTTCAGTTCTTAATCATTGGAGAGACACAGGTGATTCAGATGGAGCTTGTTTCTCTTTATTGGCTTCGTGCAGTTTAAATTACCAGCTTTGGATGTCTGCAGTGCAAGGTGTCTGAAGTGAAGTGATAAGAAAAATAAGCATAATGGGATATTTTCCCCTTCCAGAACCTCATAGTGAATCAATTTATTCTCCAGTCCCTTTCCTTAATGGCATTTGAGAACACGATGAAGATCCCTAATCAGGTCTTTTAGGCTACATTAGTGTATGGCATTTTGCATTACAAATAAACCTATCCCACCAAAATTCACACAAATTAAAGAAGCAGCATCTGCTTTATTTTCTAACCTTCACAGTCACATATTCCAGGAGGAAAAAGGGGAGAAAAGAACAAAAGCTGCACATGTGATGCTGTGGAGTGACATGTATGTCTTGTACACAGCTCCTGAAGACTCTGGGAAGGACGTGGAACCCACGCTTGCAGATGTGTTTAATTCCATCATAGTGCTAAATGTTGGCATACAGTTACTTTGTTTTCTTAATAATTATGAGTCCTCTATTGGTTATTGATGCTGTATAGGGGACTTCTGTAGGAACTCTAGTTTCAGTTGTATGTCTTAGACCAGCTGGCTTCTATAAATTGGTTTTTGCTGCTGGGTCAAGATTTCTTCCTTTTCCTAGCTTACTAGAAATCCTCATTTGATGGATACTTTTAAATGCAGTGAGGAGGCCGGCAGCTGTATCTCTGTCATGTTTGCTCACATTATATTAATATTAAGTCAAGGTAACTTAAAAAGTTCTGTCTTATTGTTCCAAGGTTAATGTATTTTTATGTATTTCCAGTCAAAAGAAATATATTTTTAAAAAAGTATTTTTGAGCTCACCTTCCCTGAGGATGGATTTTTTAAATTACTAAGTGGGGTGACTGAGGTACTAATGAGACATCTAATTTTGAAAAGAAGCTTGTTGGAGATGATTTGAGGTGGTACAGATGCAGTAGTAGCCTAAAGCTGAAGTTCAAAGTGCACATTTCAAGGGCAAACACTAAATTAAAAAAAGAATTGCATGAAAGTTGTTACTCTTAAACCAGGTAGGGACTGAAGTAAAATGTGTTTATGTTCATGTAAGATAAAATGATCTCTTTGCTTTGTTTAAGGCAGTTTCCATATCCAAGGTAAAAACATGAGGAGGTTGTCTGCTGTCATCAGTAAAGGATGCTTTGTCAGCCTGAGTGTTGATGATTACTTCCCCTGCACTCTCCTCTTATGCAAAATTTTCCTTCTTTTAATAAATTCCCTACAGGGCAAAATGGAACGAATTTGATCCAGAGCTGTCTTCCTTTGCATTCCTTTTAGGAGTAAAATTTAAAACGTTGTAAAAACTCCTGACTCTGACATGCTTTCAGGAGGTGGATTTTACTTCCAGTATTTAGGAAGATGATCTGTCACAGCTGTGCCATGTAGCACAGGCACTGGGGAGCAGCCCTGCCATCCTTAACATACCGAGAGACCCTTGATTTTACCAGTAGTCCTGTTACTTCACCGGGCGTCTCATGGGTGCTGAGGTACGATACACCCGCTCCTGTTACAAGATTACAGCACTGAGTGGTAAAAGGACCATAAAGGACCTCAGGTTAGAGGCTCTTTCCACCCCCCCTGAGACGTAGCCTAATGTCTCTTAATTACCGGGAGAAAGGGTGTTTCATTTTCTTGAACTTCACCCCCTCCTATTAATTTACAGAAGAGATTAATATCAAGTTTATTAAAATGCGGTTTGTCCATCAGTCTCTTCTCTGTGAATTTTGAGACCGTTGAAACAAGAATGGGTTTTGATACAAATTTTTTTTGCCCAGGATAGTTCTCCAAAACTTTTGCTCCTTGCCTCTTGCTGCTAGGTCTGTTCCTACTGCTCTCCCTTTGCAGCACCACCTGCAGTTGTGTGTTAGTGTGTCAGGTCATCTGATGTATGGAAAATTGCTTATTACTCAGCTAATATCAGTGTGCTTGTTACTTTACTTCCTTTAGTGTACCTTAACAGATTGCAATTTTTTTCTTTTTTTTTTTTTTTTTTAAATTATGTAGGTACCGTGGACGGGGTATCAGGGTAGGTTTGCAGTTGACCCTCGAATCATTACTCATCAAGCAGCTATGGCATATAATATGAACCTGTTACAGGCACATGGGCGTGGGTCTCCTATACCTTATGGCCTGGGACATCATTCCCCAGTTAGCATAGGACAACAGCAGCAGCTTCAGCATCAAGACAAGGAGCAACATGAACAAAGTCGAAATGGTTAGTTGTTGAAATTGCATTGCAAATTAGTTTTGTTTTGAGGGAGTTTGTACTTTAGGGTGCGGTGGAAAGGAATTTTTTCTTTCTGTCTTTTAAGTGACGTTGAGGAATCTACAGAGTGAAGGAAGTAACTTGTGATTTGCCAATACAAAATAACTAAGATTTTGTGAGATTCAAAGTTGGGGAGTGTATGTGTGTTGAGGGTATAATTGGTCTGTCTCTGTCCTGTAGTCCAGTGGTAACTACTGCTGATGTTCTTTGCAATTAAGTTGGAAGAACTACTTGGTGATGAATAATGAGCAAAGTGCAGAGATTAAAGAAAGAGTGATATTTGGGTAAATTATATTAAATGTCTCTGATGCTGCAAATGCTATACTAGTAAGTCTAAATTTTCCTGTGTCGGGGAAAAAAACCCAACCCAACCCAAATAATAATTTCTACATTGAAACTAATTAATGTTTTTAGGGAAAAGTGAAACCCCTGCTGGACCTGAAATCAGTAAAATTCGAACACCTGAGAAGAAACCTCTGGAATCCAAGCAGGTGGGTTTGTCTTTTTTGGGTTTGTGAGTTGGTGTATTTTTAATATTCTCTCTTTTAATGGATTTATTCATTACTGACGTGTTCTAGTTTAGGTTTTTTAATGTTAATTTTCAAAGTTTTTCATTCTGTTTTTCTAGGTTGACTTAGAAGTGAATTCTCAGAACAGAAGCCCAGAGTCACGTTCCGGTGTTGGTTATCCTAACGCTAAATTTCATCGCAAAGATAATCTTAACCCCAGGCAGCTGAACCTGCATCTCACCCCACCCCACTCCCAGTACGCAGTTCCCAATCGCCACTTCCAGCACCTGTCACAGATACCAAGGCAGCCATATCCTCTGCAACAGCAGCAAAACCTTTTAACTCAGCAACAAAATCATTTGCCTGAACAACAAAACCAAATGCCACCCCAGCAAAGCCAGGTAGTGCAGCAGCATAATCATTTGAATCAGCAGCCTCCACAACCTTCGCAGCTTTCCCCTGCTTACCAGGCAGGCCCCAGCCAATCTTTTTTTAATAATCCAATTCCCCACCGACCGCATTCTCCTGCTATAGATGCTGTGATTTCAGAACAACACCCCCCACCTATGTTACAAGAAGTCAGTAATCCTTTGAGGCCCATTGCACAGCACAACCCTGTTCTGCCAACCCACTTGAACAACTTCGTGGAAGAGAATCCATCAGGAATGCCCTTAGGGGACACTTTAGGTAGGTGACTTTTCTTTATTTAAATTCAGAGTGTGCAATTATAACTACATTGAAGTGAAAATGAAGGAGGTATTTACCTTTTCAGGCATATTGCTCTGAATTGGGACGTTGGGTTAGTTTCCATAAGTAATGTCATTGAGCATAATTTGCTGCTTGAGGCATGTTTGACTATTCAGCACTTTATTAGAAGATTCATGTTTATATGATTTTTTTCCATATGATTTAAATAACCAGGTTTTACACTGCAATGCAGTTAGTATATGGTAGGCCCTGGAATATGTTGTATAAAAAGTTTTCTTTTATCTCTGACATAAAGATCTTTAAAAAGGGGCATTAGATAAATTTTTTTTTTAAAACTATTTTTATAGATCGTATGCATGGAAATGTAGCTTTGGAAACAATAAGGCAGCAACAACAAGCCAGGTTACAGCAATGGAATGAACATAATGCCTATCTCAGTCAAGGCACTATTCCATATCAACACCATCACCATCCTCATCTACCACATCTTCCTCAGCAACCAATTGGATTGCATCAACAGCAGCAAGTTAGGGCAAACTGGAAACTTGCCAGTAATACAGAAGATGAAACAGAGGCAACATATTCAAGGTATTTGTTTACTGAGTCATCAGAGCTTGTGTAAAATTGAGCAGTGGGCACCTATCTGTAACACTGTGATCAAGTGCAAGACACTTAAAGGTATTGCTTTTTGCTGCCGTTATGATGAAGGTTAAAATAGTTGGCAGGCTGACTTACAACTATGCTTTTATTATGTGTTATGCTTTATTCTGTTAGTATATTGGGTAGTAAAGCTGTAGTGGAAAAAATACTTTTATGGAGCTTTTCAGTGCTGTATTTATGGAATAAGGAATGGATAGAGTGTAACAACCTTGTGTTTATGAAGGAGGTGTCTGAGTATAGTTAAGGCCTATTTAAGTTGTAAATTCTTCGAATTGAATTAGCAGTCTCAGATTTATGTGCTTGAAAAGAAACAAACCAACCCCTCCCCAAGCACTGCCTCCCAATAAAACCTGAACCTTTTCAAAAAGCCTTTGCTTTTAAAAGCAGATGAAAAAAAAAATTATGTTTGAGATGGAGCGTTAGGGGGCAAGAAAGGAAGCTGTTGAACATAAACAGAAAAATGGTTCCAGTGGTCATCAGCTTTAATCACGTATATTGAGAAGGCTGGGTTTTTAAATTGCCTCTGTTTACTGTCATCTCCCACTATGCTTTATTTTCATCTGGTTTGTTATAGCCATGGTAAAGCATCTAAATGCTCTCTTGTCTGACTCTGTGAAGTGCTGAATTGAATATTCTTGACCTTTTGGAGAAGTTTGGAAGTATATGGTGCGAATGAGGGGAATCCCTGATGGTTCTGGCTTTTGCCTTTTAAGGGGTTAAAATTTTCTTTAACTGTGTGAAGTTTTTTACTTTGTATAATAAAGCAGGAAATGCTTCCCTTAGTTGTCTCTTAAGAGATAACAAAAAATTGATTCTTCTGACTGAAAAGGAAATCTCAAGAGTTACTAAAACTTTGAGATGATTCAGGTAGGTATTTCATTCAGTTAATCCTCTTGTGCCTAATTTCTGATGGCTCAGTCACATCCTTTGAAGTTAGGGTCAGTAAGCGCAAGGATGAGGATACTTAAAACCGGTGTTTTGTGCTTTTGAGTTTTCTCCACCTGAAAAAAAGAGTGGGATTTCAGCAAAACATTTTTTTTCTTTCTCTTGATACATTTATTCTGTCAATACAGATTCCAGGATTTGCTCAGAGAACTGTCACACCGTGATCAAAGTGAAAGTCGGGACTTAGCTGAAATGCCACCCCCTCAGTCAAGACTGTTGCAATACAGACAAGTGCAGCCCAGAAGCCCACCAGCTCTCCCTTCTCCTTCCTGCAACTCCAACCACAGCGGTCACTTCCCTAACTTCACTGAAAACAACAGAGACATTGAAATACCCAGTAACCCAGCATTTCAGCAGCATTTACCCCAAATATACAATCCCCCTTTCTCGATGCCATCTGAACATATAACCCCGTCCCCCTTGAAATACCTGCAACCTGATGGATCGTGGACTTATGCTAACCTACAGCAGAATCACCTTATGGGGCAGGGCTTTCATTATGGTATACCTCCATTGCCCCATAGGTCGCAACAAAACCCTTTTATACAAATACAGAATCATCAGCATGCAGTTGGTCAGGAGCCATTTCATCCACTCGCATCTCGAGCAGTATCTGCTTCTTCGCTCCACAGCTTAGAAGAGGTAGGCATTTTTGTCTGCGTGTGCAATCGTCGTGTCATTTTGATATCAAATTATACTTTGAAGTGGTCACGAATGCAAAATGCCTCACGTATTAAAAGCTCACACTGGGAATTTCGGCGAGGTAAAAACTTTCTGTCTTCTCTGTTCACCATGTGCATACTTGCAGTTCCCATCACCACAGGTATAACACTGTCTCTACTGAGCAGGAGGTCTCGGATTTTTGAATGTTACTTGGAGTTTTCTCGCAGTCACTGCTCTGTTATCTGCCTGTCATTTATCTGGAGTGCGAATTAATGACACCCCAGGTGAAACCTCATGAAATGACTCTTTGGAACGTCAGTTTGAATAAGCCAGCCATTTGGCTCAGTGTTAACCTGTGAATGTGGTTGACTTACTTTTCATAAGAACTTGAGACCAGAGCAGTACAACTGGTTCAAGAAACCTGATGTAATAAATCCCACCTGGCCTGAGCTAATTCTGTGTAAAGCCGTCCTGTGTACTCTGGGGGCTCAGTGTCAGAAATCAGTGCAGAAATACCCAGCTGTGCTGCGTGAATCTGGGTCCAGCACAAATCCTGCCACACCAGAGCTGGCTCTGTCCCCCTGGATCTTTTTTTGTTCTGGACTCTGAGGGGGTGTGATGTATGCGCTTGCATGATCTGCATCCCATAACTCGGACAGGTCACGTTCTGAACAGGCGTTTTTAATCCCTGTTGTAATCTGGAGTGCTAAGGAGTGTATGACACGTAGCCATGAAGTATGCTGGGGCCAGGATGTATTCCTGGAATGCCAGAATTAATATTCCCAGATAATCTTGCACTGACTGCATGTAATCCAGTATTTGTACATCAAGTTAAGCAGCTTGTTCTGTGATGCATTTCTGTCAAGGATTTCAGAGAAGCTGTGTGGGGTATCCCTGCTCATCACTATCCAATGTGATAACATATTTAATTGTCTTTCAACTTCTGAAAATAGAAAATACTTACTTTGTGTGCCTGAGCAAAATAACTAAAATTGAATTCCAGTGCATTTTACAAATTTCTGTCTTATACAGATCCAGAGAGGTTAATGGAGTCCTCAGGCCCAGATAGAGGTGTAATAATGTTTGGTTTTATAGACATTTAGAAATTCTATGTCTTGGTCCATTAAGCCGTGCCACCTTGTATAAAATCTAATACTTTGTGACAACAGTTAATGCCATCAGTACAGCGGGACATAGGAACAATGACTTTTCAGCAGTAATAAACTAATAAATATTCCTATAGAGTTTGTGACAGCTCCCGCTATCTGAAGACAAATAGTCGAGCCTTTATGTAATTAGCGCAAATTTGTTTTAGTTCTCATTCCTTCATCCTTTTGAAATATGTGACAGAAATGCCAAATGCAGTAAAAGTATTACAAGACAGAAACTTGCTTGTAAAGTTTCCAAGATTGCTAGTTAGCTGGTAGGTGGGACTGAATACACAAAGAAATTAGAGTTTTATGTATATTTTTAACAGTTCTTTCATATAAGGCGGGTGTCAGGGGAGGTGTCACAACTTCCAGTATCCTCACTAAACAGTTTTCTTGATCACAATTTATAAAACCGCTCATGGAATTGATACTTAAAAGCTTTTGCCTGTGTTTAGTCAAACCAGATTTAAACTGCGTATCAAAGGGAATACTGAAGTTATTCTGGCTGGTCCTGTTCTTGCAAGTATCCAGAACTTTGGTAACTTCCTGATTGCTTACCAAAATTGCCTGTTAAACCTACTGAAAAGTGTACTTTTTGGGTGTGATTCAGGCCATAACATCTGAGGGTTTTTTTGGGTGTGGGTTTTTTTTTTTTAATTTTTATTTATTATTGAAGAATATTAGAGGGTTGAGTGGTGGGATGTCCGAGTGCTGTCCCCTCGATACAGTAGTGTGGTGGCTCTAATGAGATACTACAGTTTTCTTTCATGCGCTGTTTTTCTCCCCATCTTTTTGTGGATGATATAATAACAATGTTGGGGCACTGCATGCGAGTTATTTGATGTTTATTTAGCTAATTTTTTAAGACATTTCACTCAAATACTTACTTTTTCCCTTTACCAAGTATAGATATACTTCTATGACTTTTCTGTTATTTTTGCTCTTGTTAGTACAGTGCAGAAGGGAGAAAATATTGTATTTATTTTTAAAAATAATCTGTAGTACAACAGACTCGCTTTGAATCTTGAGGAAGTTTGAGAGAGTCCTTAAACCTGAACTTGAAGCTAACGGGTTAAATGATGGAGCACCTGCCAGTTTCATCTACATAAACCCTGTAGATCATGGAAGCGAGTAATTTCTGTGGGTTTGGGTAGAATTCTCTGCGTTATTTCCTGCGGGCACACACTTCTGCATAGCATTTGTTTTGTATGTATATACACAAAATCCAGTATACACATCTATCGTGCTTCCCCAAATCCTGGTATACGAGTTACTCATTTGTCCTTTGGAAATGAAAAGTCTTTTTTTTTTTTTCTTTTTTTTTCCTCTCTACATTGCAATTGAACATTTTCTCTTGCTCTTGTATGTTTCTGTGCTTCCTTTGCTTCTTTGTGAATTATGGGTGTCTTCCTTCTCACTGTGTGGTACATCTCCCAGGTAGGAGTGTGAGATGTACAGGTTGATAAGAATTTAGGAATCTGTTGATGCTCCTTGCACTTCCTTTTAAGGTTCTGTTTCTGTTTTGTGTGATTAAAATGCATTGCCAGTGCCCGCAATATACAACATATAATTTTAAATGAGTTAGGTTTTTTTTCTAAATGCAAACGACTTTTTTTCTTTTTTCATAAGCCATTGCATGGAAAAAAATGGATGGAAAATTGGTAATTGATACATGCAGTTGAATCAAAGGAGCAAAAAAACTTTTTTGTTATGTTTTTTTCTGTTCGTAGTATGAACCAAGAGGACCAGGCAGGCCGTTGTACCAAAGAAGAATTTCCTCTAGTTCAGTCCAGGCTTGTTCTGAAGAATTAAGCACTCCTCAAGACAGTCTTGGTCAGTGTAAAGAGCTTCAGGACCACAGCAACCAGTCATCTTTCAACTATTCATCACCTGAGTTGTGGGTAAACTCCTCCTCATCTGCCCCATACCCAAACATTCCATGCAACGGAGCCAACAGAGCAGTTCCACCCCGGGAGTTGTTAGGTAGGTGCAGACCTGCTCCTTGCTTCTCTCTGTCTCTGCTCCATTAAGTAGACCATTCAGTGGAGTGAGCAAGTCTAAATGAAAGGGTCTGTTGTTGGTTTGGGGTTTGTTTTTGTTTTTTCTTTTCACAAAACCTTTCCTACATCTCTTCAAATCCCCAAACTAATTTGAACAAAGATTTTTGAAGTCTCCATTGTTTCAGTAGTTAAAGGTTTGCTGAGAGTAATCCTGGTTTCATTTGCTATCTTGTTAACATTCTGGTGCGCTGCTGATGTCTAAAGAATACTGCTGAGTATTCTTCATCTACAGAAAGCAACGCTGCTTCTCAGTCTTCTCACAGGAGTTAGTAACCCCACATATTCTCTGCCAGTGGTTTCAAGTGCAACTGAGCTTTTCGAAGAGGAGCTGGGGTAACTGGTGGGATTTATTTGCAAGGTAGATTGTTTATTTCCAGAGTCAGTGGTATTTCTTGTTGGTAGTACAGTCTGGGGGAGAAACAACATGAACTGAATTAGTAATCTCATTGTCTTCCCTAGTAAATGCTGGTATTCCATCAAAGTAATGATGAAGTTTAAACTCTCAGTGTGGAAGAATCACGCTGGAACCGGGCTTCCCTGGTGGTAGTAGCAGTGTTGATTGATTTAGCAGAGAGAAATGAAATTCAGTGATTTAAAAAAAGCTGCAAGTAGAGCATTCTTCTGTTCTCCATATTTTTAATATTTGCGAGAAACAAAATTACCAGGATAGTACAGTTTCTTCTCCGTGATTTTGCTGCAAGGATTTCCAGTGATAATTAAAAAAAAAAAAATGATAAAAATATGAAAATCTTTCCATTGTGAATATTAAAAACATTCAATAATGTTTTTAGTAAAAATTAATAATAATTTTAAAATATTTATAAGCTGGTTTTATTGCCCTTAAAAGATCTAATTGCTTTTGGCCAAATTATCTTGTAATTTCCTGGTATAGTAATTGTGAAGTAGAAACATGCAGTGTGGAATGAATGAAAAAAAGCTGTTTACATCAGTGACAGCACTCAAGAGTTAAGTCCCTAATGTACATTTTCATTTCCAAAGTGTGAAAATGTTATTTTACAAAACCATGTTTATGGCAGCGTCTTTTGTGCTAAGTTAAAAGCTTCAAGTTCAGGGCACCTCCTTCAGTCTATTTATATTTTTACTGAAAATCAAGGAGCTGAATGCATGATTATTATGTGTCATCGAGAGTAGCATCTGTCTCTGAAGTTGCTCTGTAGGCTCTGTGGTTATCTAACAGGAGCTCAGGAACCCTGGCAAGGTTGCACTGGGATCAGCTGATACCACGTTTTCTTGCTTTTATGTAAAGGTTGGGAACACGTTTGTGAGTAAAATCCTCAGAGGAAATATGTGTATGGAAAAGTACCATACCTATACATTTGCTGTCAAATAATAAATCCTAAATGAAAGGGGCAAGTTTTGACTAGCATTTGCATTTGCTATGAAAATGTTTTTTACTGTAGTTAAGGCTGGTTTCTGTTTTGTAAATAAACATCTGTGCAACACTGCCCTGTACCTAATAGTTCATGCAAACAAATCTCCATTTTTGTGGCTGCTGTGCTTTTCTGCATTTACAGCTCACTGGCTGTGATGATCATATTTAAAGCCCAAATGGTGTTTTATAGTTCTAAGGGTTAATGACCAGTAACTTCGGTGTTTCTGGTTACTATTGATTTCTGTGCATGAAATAAAAACCCAGGAGAATGAGATGTTATGAACCAGTCCTGTACCTGTATTCGTTGCCTGAGAGTGAGCAATCCTGACACCAGACCGTTCAAGGGCTTATATATTCTATACATCAGAAATGGCTGTGGCACAAGTATTCAGTTACAACAGCATGGATTTATGGAGTGCAGGGAGAGCTGCTTTGAAGTGCTCAGTGTTGTTATATGCAAGCACTTCCCTAAATTGCTAGCCGAGAGCTTGATTTGCATTGCTTTTTCTCTGGGTAGAAAGAAAATTATTTTAAGTTCTTAGTCAAGATGTTTATTTTGTATTTTTTCTTCTGTTAGACACCTCTACCACACACAGCTTTTACCTCTGGCTCTGCTTGTCATTACTTGTCTACTCTTGAGTGCTGTTGTTATTTTGTGGAGATTTTTCTGCTTGTGTTCTGTTTTGTTTTTTTTTAATCGTAGCAACCCTAGCAGAACTGTTTTACTTATGGTCTTCCCATGTGCATTCTTCTATGGGTTGGATTTTTTTTTTTTGAGTATTTTATCAAAAACAAAAGCCTGTATGTGATCCTTCCAGTGAGAAACTTAACTATATACTTCGATTTTCTACTTTTGTACTCATTAACAGACTGAAATAATTGCAGAATGTATCTGTTGCCCAGCTCCTAGGCTATTTTAGATAGAATATATACCTGCATTTCAGTGTAGAGTTTCTCCAGCTATGTAAGACTGCAGAATTCTCCAGACAAAAGTGAAATACCTCATTAGGATTCAGGAAATTCACTTGAAAGCAGTTTTATACCTATGGTTTAAAGCATCATTTTTTCTGATAGTTACAGGAGTTGTTAAATGTGGAGCAAGAACATATCAATTAGCAGGAATGCATTCAGACTAAAATACCAGTAATTAGTTGGTTGGCATTCAGGAGTCTGAATTGCTGTTTGAGAATGAATTATATATGGTGTTGTAAATTTTAATTTTAGCCTATTAAGCTATAAAGCAAGAAGAATGAAATACTCTTTGTGCTGTCTCAGTGGATGAAGTGTTTAAATTAGAGTATATCCCGTTCTGAAGCAGCTTACCTTCAGTGCCTCTGCTAAATCCGCCTGTGCAGAATTGCAGGTTCAGTGTTAGGAACTGTGTAGGTACACGCAGACGGAGAATGTGTCGGTAATGTCGGTCTGCTCGGCGTTGCTGACGAGGCAAGACCAGATCCAGTAGCTGGGAATGAAGCTCGATAACTTCATAATAAGACATTTCCTAGGACCCAGAGTGACAAACACAGAAGATGGGTGGTGGTGGGAAGGTTACCAGCAGAGGTGGTCTCTGTCCCCTGCAGAACTTGCTTGGGGGTTACTACAGGCAGATTTCTGCGGTCAGCGCTGTTCATGTAGACAAACTCTGGTTACTCCTTTCGCAGCTCCACCGAAGACGGTCAAGCCCCCAGAGGAACACCTGAAGGCCGAGAACATACAGCTATCCAACTCCTTCAACTACAGCGTGCTCCAGCATCTCGGCCAGTTCCCCCCTCTCATGCCCAACAAGCAGATCGTCGAGTCGAACAGCAGCAGCCAGCAGAACGCCGGTGGGAGCAAGCCCGTCATGTCCTACGCAAGTGCTCTGCGGGCTCCGCCAAAGCCCAAACCTCCTCCTGAGCAGACAAAAAAGAATAGCGACCCTTTGTCCTTGTTTCAGGAACTTAGCCTAGGTAGTTCATCAGGTAGCAATGGCTTTTACTCCTATTTTAAATAATCAAGATTATTTTTTTTAGAGAGAATTTAATTTTTATTTGTGTTGGTAGAACTAAGATAGTTGGGGCTTCACCTGTAGTTGCAAATATTCCCTTTGTTTATATTAGTAAATATATCCTCACTTAATTGCTTTGCTGCTAGACTTGCAACTAATTTTTTAATTATATTCCATTATTTTGCATTTTTTGATGTGGGTCAGTTTTTTGGAAGCTTTTCTGTAGGAAATCACACGTTATTTTTTAATTTGTGTAATGTTAATGATATGTTGCATTAAACTAGCAGCTGAGAGGTTACCTGTGCAACTTTAAAAAAGAAAAAAAAAAAAGGAAAAAAGAAAAAAAGAAAAAAAGTTTGTCTAAATTGTATTTAAGAAGATTGTAAGTAGCATTTACATTTATTCAATAACATTAGCATACTATGCTGGGTTTCTGTACCAGAAATGGCCAGTTAATGTAAAAATGTATGTTATTTCTGCTTAAATTCATTTAATTTTTTTTTTTTTTTAAATAAAGGTGCAGCATCTTCTAAATACTTTCAGTTTTATCAGCTTTTTTGTGAAGGGATGCTGCATTCTCAGACTTTTATAGTTTTAGATTCTGTATGATGTGGTATTGTATTTTCCATCCACTGTAGGGTAAAGTAAAGGCATTCTTTGCAGACACCTATGCCATTGTTTGGAAACATTCAGATAAAAAGTATTGGTATACTTTAAAAAAAACAATAAAAAACAAAAAACAAAAAAAAACCCAACAAAAAAACAAAAAACTCTACATTTTATTTTTGGACAAGCTAGTAATATAAGCTTGTTTGAAAAGTTAATTTGATAGGTTTTTTAAATGAATCATGAAGCTGAAAATAAATTTTTAGGTATGTTGGTGCTTAGTAGATTTAATAACTATTTTAAAAAAAATGCGTGAATTTAGTAAAATACTTTTTTGTTTGTTTGTTTAATTTTTTTTCCACTATGCATGTGTAAATGTTTGTAATCTGGCTTTTTCCTCCCCCTTTCTCCAGTGGTATAAAGAATTGTGCCGCTTTAATTTTTTTTTTTTTCCGGTAAAACTTTTGGTACATTATTTGATGTTTACATTAAAATGTGACATTATACAAGGAAATTCAGATATTTTGCTAACTGTTTTGTTTGAGGAACATCATTAAAGAAGAGATTTAATGTTTGTCAAAGCTGTATCCAAATTAATCTAAATCTTTTGTGGGGATAGGAATGGTTACCAGGTTATTTATCTGTATGAGTTCTGCTAAGTACTTCACAAACCTGGCCCTTTAGGAATACAAACTGAAAAAAAAAAAAAAATTAGTTACGGGATATTTAAAAATTAAAGAAACAAGTGTGTATGAAAACTCAGAAGATAAATTTTGTCCATAAAGATTTGTGGTCTTGCACACTGTTCATACTTTTGCATCTGGGGAGATGGAGAGGGGTGTTTGTAGAGCTTCTCCAGATGAGCAGTCCTCCTTTTACACTTGAAATAACTTTAAATCTGGGAAATATTTTACAGGGACTGAGCTGGGTGTAGTTGCAGTATTCCTCCACTTATTGCATAAAAGAATTAAAATTTTAGAGGGGTGTGGGGGTGATTCCAGATTTGTACAGCTGTCCATGGGACACCTGACTAATGAGCAGTGGCTGCTGCTGTATTCAATCAGATTTTTGCTCTGGTTACAATCAGGGGTTTTTTTGCGTTTGACTTCATGTTTTAAGGCAAGAGTCTTTATATAATGGGGTTGATTTAAACTCAGTACACTGCAGAGGTTTGCATATACATTTTTTATTATAAATCTTTGCTGGTTTATGATTCAGAAACTTATCTGAAAAACTTCTTCCTTCTTTTTGCTGTAAAGAAAAGCGTGCATAACTCGTTAATTTATTTCCTAATGGCTATACCAAACGAAAGATGCTGGGGGAGGGGAAAGCCCCTGCCAAGTTATGCTTAGCACTTCAGCATATGGCATCAAATCAAGAGGACCCAAAAATGAGTAGAGGACAAATTCTGCAACCTTGAATCAAGCAAAACTACTGTTAAATGGGTTTTTGCCCAGCTGATGGCTGCAGAAATAGGTCCATGGGAAATTCGTTTGCAAGGGCTGGACGTGTGCTCAGTGTAAGTTAGCCTCAAGTCTTTTTCCTTCAGCGGAACCGTGCCAGTTCTCCTCGGCGGAGCACCTGGCACTGCTCTGGGAGAAGAGTCGGTGCGCCTGAACGCTGTGGTCTGTGAAGAGTTCTTGATGAGATGTGCGAGACTATGACCGAGGAGAGGTAGGGTTCAAATGCACTTCACTTCGCCGAGTCGGCATTGTAATTTCAGGGGTTTCAAAAATCATTCATTTATATGGAGCAGTCTTTTGATTCTGTTCACCATATTTGAATATTAAACTAATAAACATCACTTGTTAATTTACTGCTATCTGTCGATCAGTTAAGGGGGAGATGGTTGCATCTCGCCACGTTTTATTCTGTTTTACCCTGGCATTTTATCTGCACTGAAAGTAGTATGGGTGAAGGAGCATTTTCTCTCTGAATTACAATTTCAGTTCTATAACTTTATGAAAATCCCTGCTGGTTTGGGTTCTGAATTTTCACAAGTGCCCTCATCTAGGAGTTAGAGGATGGTATGGTAGAGATTTTCTGGCTCTTGGCTTTGGAAATGTTTAGCGTGCTTCAGTTGCATTTCTTAGAGCTAGTTTTTTTCCAAAAGACTATGTATTTTGGAATGTCTTGCCTGGCCTTTATATGTCATGTATGTAACCCTGAGCGGGATCTTTTTGGAGCAAATCATCCAATGTTTATTGAAGACATAGCTGTTTTACAAAAAAAACCCTAAAACTGCATTGTAAACTCTTCTACAGCTTTAATAGAACTCTTACTAAAGTCAAATCAAGCCTTACAGATGGCTGCAGTGGTCACTGGCTCAGGCTGCACCGAAAATACAGACCTGTTGCAGTTAACAGCGAAAATTCAAAATTACAAGTTCGGTTTGTGTAAATTGTCTCAACGTGGAGGAAGTGGGTGGTGGCTGGGGCATATACACCGACTCGGTATGTGGCTCCTTGACTTTTTTATGCTTAGAAGTACAATTAGTGCCAAATGCCATGCTCCTTGTCCAGGAATAAACCCCCGTCGTTGTCTTTGGAAAACTTAAAATGGCAAGGTCATCCAGATCTAAATTTAGAAAGCTTGTATTTAATATCAAGAATAAGTTCTGGGTTTATTTTCTCAAATTCCAGTTTTTCACGAGAAAAATCCAGGTGTCTCACAGGAGGTTGTCACAGCGGTGAGAAGAACTAATAAGGAGTTGAGAGAAAGATTCTTAGAAAATTATTTAGACTTGAAAAAAATTAAACTTTTTTTTTGCATTTCAAATAGAGCATCTGCCCTTTAAAAAGCTACTGAGTGAATGCAACTGGTAGATTTTGCTGTGTGTATTTGAAGACTGAAGTTTTTGGAAACTGCAAGCTTTAAACTTGGCCTTGCTAAGTCAGAGAAAGAAACGGGGGGGATGCGTGGGGGGCGATGCTCTCCCCTGAGCACAGGGGTAACTTGGAGAGGGATTTTGAAATAATGCTCACACCTTTTGATGGTACAGTATGTGTCCTGGGTAGACTTTGTTCTGATGTGGGGTATGAATGTGCATGTCCATAGCGTGCCTGGTTTGCTCCTGCCTTTCCAGCTGGAAAGATTCTTAGAAAACTATTTAGACTTGAAAAAAATTAAACTTTTTTTTGCATTTCAAAATAGAGCATCTGCCCTTTAAAAAGCTACTGAGTGAATGCAACTGGTAGATTTTGCTGTGTGTATTTGAAGACTGAATTTTGGAAACAGCCTCTTTCGGAAAAGCTGTGGGGCAGCCGGGGCGTGGGGCAGAGCGTTCCCGCTGCCTCCCTCTCACGTGCCATCGCTGCTCCCGCTGCCGTAGGCTCCTCTGTGTGTGCCGGTCTCCCTCCTCTGTAGGACGCTTAGGTGCCGTGGATCCACCTGGGGTGTGTGCTGGGGTCTGTCCACAGCGTCGCGCTCCTCCGGACCAGGAGCGTGTCGTGGGGGCGATTCCCCCTCCGCTCGGTCTCGCCTGAAGCTTCACCCTCTGCGGTGCTGAGCAGCTCCTCGCGCGGCAGCCTGCGGTGTCCCACGTGCAACCGATAACGAGCTGCTACGCGCAGAAGCCGGCTGGTTAGAGCCGAAGCCCTCGCGTCCATATGTTGTCGTGGAAGTTGTCATCTACTGTAGTTCGTACTGGTTTACTTAATCGCACGGGCTGTGGCACCACTGGTCCGTAGCTGTACGTGAACGCTGCCGTTGGCTTTACAAACCCTCTAAGTACTGTTCCTTACTTTGATTAATTAATGTTTTGTTCCCAGATTTGTCTGGTTCGGCAGGTTCTTTTGTAGAGATCATGCTGCGTAAGCAATCCTGCTATGTATGTGGCATCTCTGCTATAAGTAGCACCAAGAACAGTGTGTTTGACCACTCTAAATGTTCTTTTTAGAAGGAACTCGGGCGTATCGGATCTGCACGTTTCCAGAGCATCGAGCCCATGACGCTTCCTGCTCTGCCCATATCATTGTTAAGCACATTTCATTTGTTTTGTTAGTTTTTTAATTTTGTGGTTTTCCTAGAAAAAACTGCAGACAATTAACTTGTCAAGATGGATGGGGATGATCGATGGTGCCTAGAAAAATTTGCACATCATGTTCCTTGGTATGAAAGATGGGCTGTTTCTGTTGGTACAGCAATACTTGTGCCAGGATCTTTGTATTAGTTGTGCCAGGGAGCAAGGATTGAATAATTCTAAATTTTTGTTTTCTTTCATTCAAGAAAAGTAAAAGGATTTAAAGCAAATGCCATGGCAATGCCACTTTGGGGTGGGTTTTTTTTGGCCACTTGAGCTTTAGGTAAGAAACGTTCAAGAGTTTTTACCTCATTAATAGATGCTTCTGATAAATGACAGAAAACGCTTTGTGATCTGACTTACCATTATAGAAGATGCTGTTGGTCTGTTTTACATAAGAAAATGGACTGACGACAAAGATGGACATCTGCCCTTCCCTGCTGCAGGGCAGAGAGCAGCTGTAACGCCGTCGCGGTGCTCGTGGGGAGCCTGGTGACGGTGGGCCCTGGGTGCAGCCGTGCCAAACCGGCGCGTGCTATGGTTCTGCTAAAAAGAAAGTAGGGCAGAAAGCCGAGCCGATTCCCTTCTCTCCGTTTCGGCTCAGTCTGCCTAGATGCAGGGTGTGCATATAGGATGTCTGTATGGCTTGAATTTATGTTCAGTAGCTTCGCCAGAGCCAGAACATCGATCCAAGAGCAATCTCATCCGCTGTTTCGGTCAAAACAGAGACGTGATGCTCTTCTCTTGCCCCTTGGTGCTAAAGGGCAAATACTTGAAGTGGATGCATTTACAACAGGTTGTATGGTGTGTATAGAGCAGCCTAATACTCCCAGTACTTAGGTCATAGAAGCCTAGAAGTACTTAGGTCGTTCCGAGGGGCATTCTCCCACCATGGAAAGTGGAAGTTTATGTTACATGAAGTTTACGCTCAGATTTACTCTAAAACGGTTTGTGCACATTGGTGGGGTTCCTGGTGTGCAAATGCCCGATGGCAGCGCCCCGGACGGAGCCCAAGGGCTTGGGGTTAATCGCCAGGGCCCTGCCTGGGGCTGGCAGGAGGTCGCGCTGCCAACAGCCATCTCTTGGCGTCGGTGGCCCCGTGCCGGCTGGGTTCCTCAGGGGCGGTGAAGCCCGGAGGAGAAGGTGCCCTCTGCAGCGGGGCCAAGGATCTCGTTGCAGAAGGGGGAGATTCTCGGATCTTTGGGACTTCCTAGAAATCATTTCCATAATTGTGGAAGTAAGGAGAGGAAAAAAGAGGTGATGGCTGCAAGGATGTGACAGATCGGTGTCACCACGAGGATGGAAACGGATCAGTGGAAAAAAGAAGTAAATAAGTAAGTATACCTGTGCCTCCGTGCGCGGGGTGCCATGGTGGGAGGACACCCGAGCATCATGCGGATGCTCTGGCCCTTTTCAGGCATGGACTAGGGGAAAAGCGGGGTTTGTACCAAGATTTCTGAAGGAACCCCTGGCTGTGTGCACCCCTCCGTGCTCCCCCGTGTGCTGGGGACAAGCCCCCGGCCCCCTGCCCGGCTGGGGCTGCTGTGGTGCCGCTTGGAAGATGAACCTGCAGTGGCAGCTCAGCTAGCTGCTTGCTAAACAGGCAGTTTGGTTCTTCAGGGTTGTTAGTCTGGCACCTTTTCCGCACATCAAATTCACACAACACGGCATTTAAAAATAAGGGAAGCAGATTCTCGCTCTGCGCCTCGTGCCTAACAGCAAATCTTACGTAAACAAACAAACAAACAAAAAAAAATCCCAACCAAACTGTTGCATTTACTCTGTGGTCTAACGCTTGGGCTTTGCAGTGCTCTACTGAAATCTCAGTGTTGTGTCGTGTGATGCCTCAGGGCAGCTCGGTGATGCCCCGAGGAGGGGACGGGCAGCAGCGGTGGCAGATGGCACGTGCCCAGGGGACCCACGACCGAAGGTGTCCATGGGTCTGGTGGCGGCAGGACTGGCGCTCAGGATTTCATGGTGGCTGGTGGAAGCGAGTTGTTCTGTGAATGATTTTGCCTCTTCCTCTCTCCGGCACGTTTCCCACTCTGTTCTTTGGCCGTGTCGCAGCCCCATGTGTGCTCCTGTCCGGGTTCCCCTCCTCATTCCTCTCCGCTGCCTCCTTGCCAGTGAGGACGTTTCTTTCACATTTTCATGTACCTTCCTGAAGTTTTGGTGGCCATTCCCTGCTAGTTGCTCAGCTGAGAGAATGAAAAAAACCTGGTTACATCTTCCTCCCCCTCCCCCCTCTAAATTACATTCTTCTTTTTCCTTTTGTGAAGGCCAACCACTTCTATTAACGCTCTCAAAACACATTATCGGCTCCCTGGCAAAGAGATTTAGATACAGCAGAGCAGACCTGCTGCAGGAGCAGTGCCTTTCCCACTGTGAATACCAATGACCAATTTAATAGATGGGTCCCTCATCAGCATTTCTTAGTATCTGGAAAAAGAAAGTGAAGTCATCTGCATGCCTCTTAGTCTTGCAGGGACCACATGAGGTGGTGGATGATCAAAAAGCCTCAGCCTGGAGCAGACAGAGAATGACGCTCGGTGAGTTCAAGAGCTTTGGGAGGCGCCCAGCTCCGCTGCCTGAGGTGCTGGTGGTGGGTGAGGGGTCTCACTGCTGCCAGCTGTTTTCTCTGCCGTGGGAGTAAACTGAGCCCAGAGAGGCTGTGAAACCTCTGGATCCCAGCCAGAGCCCGGCACGTACTGGGAATCTTTCCATGGCTCTCACTGGAACTTGGACAAAGTGGTTCAGCCCTGACACAAGCTGGAGCGTGCGTGATGTGGGTGAGACCTTTCAGGACGTATCTGAAATAGGGAAGTCTTGCTCTTGAGCATCACAAAAGGGAGTCAGCAGCTCCTTGGCTGGGCAACAGCTTGGCCCGTCGGAATAAGAAGTCACCTGGAAGCTGCTTTGTCCCAGAGGAAGCGTTGCAAGAGGGACGGTGCTTGAGGAAGGGGCTTCCCAGGGGTGCAGCACATGCTGCTGGTCCCCACAGGGTGGTGACCCTAGACCCCCGTCCCCAAACCTGGGTTGTCTCAGCCCCTTGCCTGCCCCAGGTGAGGCTGTTTTGATGGCAGTGGCTGAGCTGGGAATGCCCACCAGCTGCTTTGCTTAGGTTCAGCTGCGTTCCGTGGGCTTGGGTATCCCAGCCTGGGGTCAGGCACCGCAGGGGTCATGCCAGTGGCCTCCCTTGCTGTTGTTGCACATGAAGGATCTCCCTAGAAACTAGCCTCTGTTTTCCTGAACAATGAAAATGCAAATTAAGCATGTCAGCTCTGTACCCAAAAATAAGATTTCAAAACCATTTAGCGTTTCACCGTGGTTCAGTGACAACTTGAAGGCTTGCAGGTGTCTCTCGTGATGGGAGACAGGCAGAGCTTCCCAGCTCCTGCTCAGATCTGAGCACCAATGAACGCTTTATCCCCCAACTTTGTAATATATGTGTTATTTGTAGCGCTTTTCGACTTCAAAGAGCTGGAAAAACATCCATGCGACTTCACAAAAGGCTTCTGTTCGCGCTGCCACTCTGCTGATGGTGCTGGGGGGCTGTGATGGTGCAGAGGGCTGGGCCAGAGGGGCTGTGGGACCCCCCGTGCCCCCCGGTGCTGCGGGCGTTCGTAGCAGAGCAGTGCCAGGGCTCTGCAACACAACCAGCCTCGCCAGCATCCCCCATCAGAACGCCTCGGGTGTGCATCAACAGCAAGGCACACTCATCGTATTTTCGGCGCTGACTCTCCCAGGTGTTTCAGGCTAAGTCCTTTCCTTCTCAGCAGCCACCTGGAAGAATTTTTCCTCAAGTGTGGTTTTATACATGTATGCACTGGGCAAATCGCAGTATTCCTAAAAAAGCCCCGTTCACAAGGAACAAACAAGAACTTGGTACCGTAAACACCACCCAGAATGACACTGTCAGTCTGGATCTAGCAGGACTTGATGGGCCAGCTGATTGCTCCATCAAAATATTTCCCAGAAGATCGTGCTACTAGAAGATTATGCTTTTTATTAAAGGAAAGTTTCACTCTCAATGTTCAGTACCTGGCTTTGCCATCAAAGTTTAAGCAGAACAGAAACTCTATCTTACGGGGGTTTTGTGCTTAATTCAAAAGAATGGAACTGAAGCGTGTAAATTTGTAGGAGAAATATTCATCTGAATGCTAGGCAGTTTTGTTTGGGGTTTCCCCCCCCAAATTTTAACACTTTAATGGAATTGCATAAGGATCTCCAACTTATTTCAGAGTGGTAAGCCAGCCCTTCTTAGGAAGGATTACAGCACAAATGAGGAAATGGAGCTGGAATTTCTTGCTGGCTCTCTCTGACCAGGTGAGGTGTAAAGGCCCAGCATCCCTCATGGATCTGCACCACTACACCAAACATCTCCTCCCTAAGAAAGCTGTCTCCTCTGTGGCATGAGCTGTCTCACACACAGATATTATTTTTTCCCCCCTAAATGCATCAGCACGAGGCATCCCCAAACTGGCACTGAGCAGGGCCACTTACCCACGACCACACTGGTGCTGAATGCTCTTTCTGATTTCTTAAAAAAAAATAATAAAAAAGAGAAGGCGGGAAAAAAAAAGAAAAAAAAAAGAAACAAAGCAATAATTACAATTGAACATGCCTTGGTTCAGTATTGACTTAGGTAATTGAAGGCACGTTGTACAGTGAGACCCAGACATTTTAAAAAAGGCAAATCTTTTCAGAACACTTTCTGGTTTTTTTCCTGGGTGCTGGGAACATCAGTGCTCGGGTTCTGCATCCATGCACGTCTCCCAGGGGTTCTGGGGGAAGCGAGGCAGCGCGATCAGGAGGAGGGCTATGCCGCAGACGAAGAGCAGGACGAAGGAGGCGCAGGCACAGGCGAAGGACCAGGAGTAACTGTACTCGATCCAGACTGTCTCCTCGCTGTCGATCATCCTCTTCACGGATTGCCTCATGACTTCGACCGAGATGATGATGCAGAGACCTGAAGGAAGATCGGAGCAGTGGGCTGAATAACCAGCTATCAGTTGTTCATCTTTAATTACCCACCTCAGCTGTCTTTTTGCATGCAGGAGCTGCAGTGAGATTCCCAGGTGAGTCACCTACTCCAGCGTTTGAAGGACCAACGCTGGCAACTGCTCCGAGCAGCTGAGCGTGATCTTTTAGGCCGGTTTGGATGGGAAACTCGAGTGGTGGAGGAATAATTGCATCCCTAGGCAGCTTTTCCAAAGGGTAAGGTTTGCATGGAGGTGACAGTTGGCACCCCTGTCTCAGCCAGCGCGGTGGGTGGTGCTGGCTCAGCTGCAAATGCAGCCTTCGTGGGCTTGGGGGACAACTGTGTGTTTCGGGCCTGGGTCAGCTGTTCCTTTGGTTTAAGTCTTAATAAATGAGAGAGAATAATATATAACCCTGGGTTAGAGTGGGGCTGGCCCTGAATCCACTAGAAATGCCCCTTTTAAAGGTAGTTGGAGAAGATACGGACAAGCTGGAGGGTGACGCTTGCTGAGCAGGACATCTTCAGAGCTCTTCAGCTAGAGCACCACGTAAGGGCTAGTGGTGTGACTGTGGCGAGGGAGAAAATGCCACGTTCAGGGCTTTTTTAGAAGCATCTCCATGCCCCCTCCCCCCCAGGATCTATATTTCTCTATGTTGTCCTAGGAAGGAGCGCAAGGACGTGAGCCCCCCAGCCTCCTACCTGCGAAGGTGTAGAACATGGACGCTGGCTTCAGCAGGTAGTCCCTCTTCTTCCTGAAGGATAAGAGGACGCAGATTGTCCCGATGATCGCAAAGCCAACGCTGAAGATGGCAATGGCTGCAGCTGAAATGCTGTATTCTGCCAAAGCAAAACAAACACCACAAATTGCAAGTGCATGCGGATCCGGAGCACGCTCCCGTCAGCGGTGGTGACCTTGCAGAAGGTCACTCCGAGGAATACGTCCAGTCCTGCTGCTGCGGAGGGGTGGCTCTGGCAAATTGGCTATTTCCCTCCAGTAAACGCAGGGGCAGATATTGGCCATGTGTCTTGATGAAGGTGAAGGATATGAACACAGAGCAGGAGGGGGAGATGCTCTGAACACTCACGGAAGGAGCAAACGGCACCTGTACTGGTTCAGTGATGCTCCGGGCTGGGGTCGCTTTAGCTGTGCTACACCATTGCTATTGCTGAAGCCTTACTGGGCTCCACTCTCATGTCTCCCATCGCCCAGAGTAAATAGACAGCTTGATGCTATTTTTATCCCCTGCCTGTATTGCAGAGCCTGGACACGGCCCCTGTGCGTGGTGCCGATGTGGACAGACAGCTGGGTGCTCCGTGGGGCTCCAAATCCCGGCCGGCAAAGCAGGCAGGAGGCCAGAGGTGAGGTGTTTGCACAGCACTTGGTGGTTGGTTTTTTTTCTCCCCCCTCCTTTAAGACAATGATTTCCAGCTCTGTGAAAACCCAGCTGCTTCAGGGCACACGATTAAACCCTCCGTAAAACAAGCTGGTTTTCCCTAAGATGTGCGCCGGACAGTTTGCCCAGCTGAAGCATACACCGGTGCCTGAATGGGGGGGGGGGGAGAATTGCTAATTGAATAATTCAGGACTTCATTTACATATTCCATGCATTTTCAGATGAGTTTAATATTTAACACATGTAGCCATGTGTGAACATCACAGTGCCTGATGATATTTGCCTTTCAAGCCATTAAAAAAAAATATCTCCCAGGCAAAATCATGATGAATTTTTTTGCCTGTTCCTAATTAGTTCCCATCAAAATGTAGCTATTTCTGTGGAAGGGAACAGCAGATCGCTCTTTGTTCTCACTGCTTTTCATACCACGGTTTTATTATAATTTCCTTAATGTTTCTCTTTACTATGTGCGGGAACTGCCTAAAAGAGTTTGTTTCGATGTGAAATCTTTGGCTGGGGCTTAAGCTTTTTCTTTTGCTTCAAAGAAAAGAAGTTCTTCCTGACTTTTTTCCCTGCAATTTCTAAGAAGGCATTGGGTGCATTTTTAAGATCAGATGGCTGGATCTGGCGGTGTATAAATGAGCAAAAGCAGGTAGCTCAGAGGTATGCTCCTCTAGCCACATAAAATTCCCAGTTTTTCCCGTCTTAGGAACCTGCTTCTTTTAGAAAACAGTTTTCCACCATCGTCATTTCCACTGAAAGCAAAGCAGATTGCTTAGGATGTGTAATGCAATCATCGACTGATTTCCTCCACGGTCAAATCTGTTGTGTGGCTAACGAGAAAAAAAATTGTCTTTACCTGCTGGACGGGAGAGGAGCACGTTAGATGACCGCTCAGAGTATTTGGTTTTATCAGGGACTTAACAGAAGTGTGAAATTTTGTCTGTGACAGCCGGCTGTGCCAATCCGTACTCTGTAACGCCGGCTGTGCGTGCCTCCGTGGGTCTCTGTCCTTCCTTCCACTGGTCGCTCAGGTTTTTACATGGCTTTCGTATAAAATCCATACGAAGCATAAAATTCCTACTGGTCTCCACAGAGTCTCTGTATTTTTCAGGGTCAAGACTCTGATTGGAGTATGATGTATATAATATATTCCTTTAGATTTTATTAATGTTTTCTTCCTTTGATGGCAGAGGCTCTGCGTGTTGCAGGCGGTGCCAGCATTGTAAAGTCATTTTGATGCTGAAAAGACTTTTTGCACTTTTCGTGTGTATTGACGTTGTTATATATTTGCGGGACAGCTTTAAGTAAAATCACACTTACAAGTGTGATCGTATATAAAAAATTATCCTTCCCAGGAAGCTGGCACTTGACCTCATTCTGAGCCTTTTTCACATTTTTCCCAGCTGATGGTATCTGATAGAAATTCCTCTCCTGCTTTCAGTGGAAGCAGGGTCGAACCCCCATTTTGGGGACCCCTTAAATCTTGTGCACACCTCCATTCACACACTATTAGGAAAATAGTTTTTTGGGATCGTTCTTACCTTTCTGGGTGGTGACTTCAAATATCTCCGAGCTCTGTCCGGGAGTGAAGTGCTTGAAGTAGGAGCAGTTGTGTTCTGAAAGCCAAAAGGAGATTGAATTACGTGCGCTTGGAAGCCTCTGATAAAATGTAGGAAAACTGAATTTGCTTTTTATTGATGTATCAGCCTTGCAGTGTTTTTAAGGCTCCCTACCCTTGGTGATACTGGAAAATTGGAGTCGGATCTGTTTTATCTGAGGGCAGATGAGTGGCACACACAGGCCAGGCCACCAGCTCCAGCACGGACACACTGAAGCCCCCTCTGATACCTTTCGGGGGCTGCTCCCTCCGAGAGCTTTGTGCACTGATTGCTCATCTGTTTAAAATATGAATTACGGATAATTTTTTCTCATTCTGTCTTTGGCCATCACATGTTCCTGCCTCTCCATGTAGCTGTATGCCCTGGTGATGAGACCTGCTGAGCTGGCACCTCGGCTCCCCTCCCCTCGCCACTGCCAACCCGCCCCGCAATGCCATCGCCCCTCGGCCGCGGGGGGTCACCACCCCTTGGGGCTGCCAAAAGGGAGGATGCTGTGTCCTCGTCCACCTTCTCCCTCCCGGCTCTTCCCCGCTCCAGCTCACGGCACCCCGTTGCCCAGAGGGGAGCAGCCCAGGGCGTTTGCTGCGGGTGGGGGATGTCACCGCCTGACGGGGGTCCCAGAGGGGGGGCTGCAGTGTGCTCTACTACGACAGGGACACGAAAGGCTTTTTTTTGGCGGTCAGTAAAAAAAACCCAAAAGCTATCTGAAGCCACAAACTGTTGTCCAGGGAAGGGAAGGCTGCTGAAAGCCGTATGAGTCAAGGGCAAAGGGGCTGTCACACAGCCTGGCTTTACGGAATTTCTCTCCCATCAGAGCAGCCTGTTAAGTTAATTGGGTAAGAGCAGAGTTAGATAGCAGGAACTTTTTCAAACTCTATCTGGATCTAATGTGAGCACGCTGCCGTGGGGTGTTTATGGAGTGGTTATTTAAGTGAGTAGGGGTCAAGATTGTGGGGCAGGGGCGTACTGGGAGGGGGGAAGTTGGCAGCCGAGTCTCTTGATGGCCACAATGCTGTTTCATACTCGGTCTAGTGCGAGTCAGCCGGAGAAGCAATGTCACTGCTGTCAGTGGGCATGGGAGGCTCAGCCTCAGCGTCTCAGCAGGATGGGGAAGGGTCTGGTGAGGACCTGCTGACTCGAAGCTTTGGCAGCAGCAGGGTCGGGATGGAGGGTGTTCTCGCTATTTATAACTGATTTAATTGAAGGTTTGAAGGGGTGCGGAGCTGGGAGAACAGTTGCTCGCCAGGAATTTGGCTGGAAGGGTGCAATCGCGGAGGCGCATTGAGTAGCGCCAGCTCTGATTGCGCTATTCTGCTGAGCCGGGCTGGAGACGACACGCTCGGCACCTGCCCCAGCACCCGTCCGCACCCCAGGCTGGACTCCCATCCCACTGGGAAATCATGCCAGGATTGCATGGAAGACAGGCACTGCTTGCAGCAAGGGACCAGCATCTCCTGCCCAGTAAAACCCAGAGTTAACGCCAGCTTCCAGGAGATGCTGGGAGAAGGTCTCGAGGACTTTGTGGTCCTCTCCAGCACCCGGGCTGGGACAGGCTGCTCTGGGTCGTGGGATAAAGCCTGAGCCAAGTCCCGGCGCAGGACCATGCAGGGTGGTTTCTGCCTGGGGGCATGCACTGCGCTTTGCTGGTTATTTACATTAATTTCTGGTGGGAAGAAGACACCAGTGTACTGTATGTTCCCTGTCGGTTCGTGTGGGTTTTTTCTGTCATGTAAATGGCAGATGTTCGAGTTACTGATTCGAGAAGGATTTATGTTCTCTCTCCCAGGAGATAGGCAATTGTAAAGCAGCGTTTTTGCACCCATTAGTGGAAGATTCCTTCGAGATGCTCTTATCTACTTAATTTTATAAGCTGACTTTTATTTCGGCTTCAGCTTCTCCTTGCTAGAGACTAGGTTCATTTTCCGCTCTGCCATCTCCTGACCTGTTCTTTATTATCCTTGCAAATGACTGGAGGAAACATACTTGAACTCAGACCTCTGTGACTGAAATTGCAAATTTTGAGCCCCAGAGCGGAGGCTGTGTGCCTCTGCTGGCGACCGAGGGGTGGCTGAGGCTGAGCACCGTGTCTGCTGATCCCAGTCTGGGGAGCTTTTGGCTCCTGTGCTAAAGGGGAGGGAAACGGGGTGAAACTGGGACACTTTATTTCGCGACTGTTTGGTTCGGTTTTTAATTAATTCTCTGAAAAACCTGAACTCAAAGGAGTCCTGGGGCGTGTTGGCTGTACAAAACCCAAGGTGAAGCCATCCAGACACGGCGTGACGTGGGACACAGCGCAGCCTTGGGTCCCTTGCAGGTGATGCAAGCCAGCCTGGTCCTCCCTCCGGTCCATGGAAACTCATCAGGGGGGAGCACACACAACTTTCTTTCGGAGACGGACTTGTCCGCAGGACAAGGAGCTGCCTCTGTGTCTGGTGGCTTACAGCAGAGCTCTGCCAAGGTACAGCAAGGGGGGTTATTGCAGAGATGGGCTGGCTCCAGAGGAGGTGGTTTTGGAAAATGCATTTATTGTGGAAAAATATAACTAGATTGGTTTGGGTGAAATGATATATTGTTTTCAGTTTAAAGATGCTTTGGTGCTCTGCTGAGCTGGGAATATCTATTTCAGCAAGGCTCCCTGTTATTCAAGAGAACTGAGGCACTTCAAGGCCTCTCTGGTGCCATCATGAATAAGAGAAAAGCCCATTTGTGTCACACCACATTTACATAATGGATAGGATTTAAAATGGCTTTTATAATGGATGAAAACTGGCAATCTTTGTTTCTCTCCACCCCTAATTGCATTATCTCTGCCACGAGGTCACCTCAGCGGGCTGATGGGAACAGTCCAGGGGCTCTGTGGGCATTAACGCTTGGATGATCTTCAGGGCTGTAACCTGGTTTATCACAGTGTGATAACCCTCCAGACCCAGCACTCCTGGGGGGGCAAAGGGGCCAATTCACCCTCCCGCCGTTTGGGCAGAGCCGAGCTCCCAGCCGCTCGCGCCGCGGGGCTGGATGCAGCCGCGGGACACGGCAGAGGTGCGATCCCACAGAACCGCAGCTGAGCCGTGGGGGGCTGCGGTATGGGGACCTCGTGGGGGAAGGAAGGGCAGCAAGGCCACCAGATGTTTGGGCCATGCAGAGTTTCAGGTGGCAGCTATGCCCCCTGGAGCGGCAGGCTGGGAAAGGGCTGGAGCCCACCTTGCTCCTGGACACGGGCTGGACACTAGCACGTGGGGTTTTGTGGCAGGTGGGATGGTTAGAGAACCCGGGGTTTTAATGTGAGGTTTCCACGTGCGTTACGTTGGGGAGACAGGACCGGCTGCTGTGATTAGAGGAGGTGATAAGGTGGGGGCTGGGTGGTGGAGGGGGCCAGACCTTGGGCTCTGACCTGGCCAGCAAGCCCGGGGAAGGTCTCTGACTCACACTGGGGTTTGGAGATTGTATCTCCAGACAGGTTAATTTCCTATCAGTCTTGCAGAGTGAGTCTCTTGTACGGACACGGGGACGAGACAGCCCTGCTGCTAACCCATTTGCTCAAGCGCTTTTCCCCTCCGGTTGCCCGAACTCAGGTTCCCGTATGCACAAGGACCTGTTTAACTTGCTGGCAGCACACACGGGCTGCAGAGCATCCCCGCTGCCGCCCAGCCTGCGGGCGCCGAGACCCTGCTCCGTAGGGCGATGCCAACGCTGGGGTTACCGGCAGCGAAGGCAAACTCAGTTTACGACCAGTAGTAAACTGCCCCAGTGCCCACTGACCACCATGAAACATGTTTCAGTATTAATCTGAATTTGCTCGGTTTTATCCGCCATCTCCCTCAGCGTTTTATTTCTTACACCAGGATGCTGAGCCCTTTCCAATTTGTCAACATCCTCAGAAAAGCACTGTAAAATTTTAAAGCTCTGCCTAAATCACAGCCCTGCTTTGTGGACAGCAAGCCAAGTCATCCTCCCCATTTTGCACCGTGCTGAGCTCAAAGCCTAATAAATAATGTTAATCATGCCATCCGTTTCCTCCTCAGGGAGTGACTGGTAAATGGTTATTAATGCAATGATAAATTCTTATGTTTCCTTCCCAGTCCCGGCAGTGGCAGTAACGTCTGGTTACGTCTCATGATTTTCAGGAAAACCAGTGCCCGCCCGCATCTGCTTCTTTACCGCACGCTTGTTCATTCACGTTTTTTCTCGGCTGCTGCAGGTTTCACAGCCCTGGTGTTGCCCTGCCGACATCCCTTTCCCAGAAGTGTGAAATCAATCCTGTGCGGCCGCAGCACCGCTCAGCGCTGATCCCATGGGAACTGTACTCCCCCCATGGGGGCTGTGCTCCCCCTGCCCCCCCCCCCCGTGCTGCCTTCCCTGCCTGAGGAAAACAGGCAGCGAGGTATTGCTTATAACCCAGGTGCACATTTCGAAACCTGGGATGCTGATTGTGACGCGGGCTATCAGCCAAATTCCCAAATATCTTGAAAAACTGGAAAACCACCGCTGGTGTGGGTGGGCGGCCCATCCTCCCCCAGTTATTCGCTGTGCCCAGCAGAACGGCAGCACTGGGACGTGATTCAGTGCCTGTGCGAGCACATGCTGGTGTCTGTCAAAGAGAGAAGCTGCTTTCGCGCTGCCCTGCCCGCAAATCTGCTTTTTGCAGACAGCTGGGTATTTATGAGTTTTATATTTACCCCGCAGTTGTGCAATTTGGGTGTATATCCACCGATTTCTGGTGTTTTTCCTTTTGTGGGAGTTTTCCTCCACGTGCAAGGAAAGGTGTGCTGTGAGGAATCTGTTTCTAGGCATAGAAGTACCACTGGGAGAGGCACTGAGCATATGGATGTCACACTCCCAAAGTGGGCCAGAGGCAGATCTGAACACCGGGATTCAGCTCCTCTCTTCGGAACGTGTAATTTGGCCAAAGAGATAAAGAACTGCATTAATACAGAGAACATACAGTAAGCCCAGGCAGTAAGATTTTTCATAGGAAATTTTCAAATATGTCTTAACATCCATATTTCATTGCAAGCAGCGGCTCTAACGTGACGGCAATCCTGTTATTTCTGTTCTGGAAAGCATCCAGTACCCTATGAGCCTTCTAAAAAAGCAGTGTAGCTCTGTCAGGGGGAGGGTGTGTTAGCACGTACAGGGCGAGTATTGCTGACTCTGTGATCAGCAAAAACCTAACGAGCTCCTTTGGCCAGGGAAACATAATGGTCTTCCCGGAAAGCAGCCGTGCCCACTCCCCCGCTGCCCTCCCTATTGCTGGCACTGGAGGGACCCATGGTGGGGACGTGTGTGGGACCAGGCTGCCTCCACCAAGAGGCTCGGAGGCTCGGTAAGGCACTGAGAAGTTGCTTCAAATTCAGTTTATGACTTTTTTTTTTTTTTAAAAAAAATATAAGTTGGAAGAGCACTTTGCTGTGGGTCCCTCTTCCTCCCTGCCCTGAGAAATGGCTGTTACTGAAATAGCTGGGAGATAACCTAGTGCCCGCCGGGAGCAGGCTGTTCCTCCACAGCTATATGGATCTGGAAATCCTAAAGATCCAGCTATGTATGGTGGATCCATAAATCTTCTTTCTTGCCTGCTGCTGTCAGCCTGCCTGGGTGCAGGCGGATGGTTAGAAAAACCTGGGCTTTAATGTGAGGTTTCCACCATCCCAATATCCCTCTGTGATTTCCACCGTGTCCGATCCTCCTCCCCTTCTCCCCGCCACTCTCGTCGCTGCACAGGAGGCTCAGATACGGTCACAAACAGCCATGCAAGGCAGCGCAGCGCACACCTACAGCGAGAGGGGTGGCACCGAGGCGTGTTTGCAGCCCCGCATGAAAACGGCCCCATGCCAAACCAAGTGCCGTGGGACATGGACCCCGTCTTCCTTCTGCCACGTCCTGCAGCCTCCTAAGCAAAGCCTGGTGTGGCTGCCTGGGGCTTTCTCCCGTGCATCGCTGGGTGGTCACCTACCTCCTGGCAGGCTTATGGGCCCGCAGCCCTTCTCTTTGGGACCTTGCTCCTGCATAAAAATCCGCTTTGTACAGAGCCGCCAAAGCCCGAAATGAGCCGCTTCACAGGTGGCATTGTATTCCTCCACTCTGGGGCTCAGCACGGCCCAGTGGTCAGTCACTACGGCTGCAAACAGGAGCGAGACGCCCACCAGGATCACAGAGAACGTCAGCCGGACCTTCAGGGGTTTGTTCTCATCCATCCTGCTCCAGCCTGCTGCTCCCGGCGGAGCGCGGTGGGTGATTCACCAGGGCTCCGCTCCCGAGATCCTGGCGCATCCGAGTGTTTGCAAATGTCAGCCCTGCGTCGCCGAGCGGCTGCAGGCAGCTGCTGGGCTGTGTCAGCCAGCGCAGTGAGGAGGTCATTAACGCACGTAACGAGAGCGGCGCCCCGCAGAGCTCAGCTTTCGCCCCGTCCCACCGCGCTGCTTGTGCATTCCCACCCGCCGATCCCCACAGCCACCCCAGCCGCCGCGCAAAGGCTGGGATCTCTTGACTTGGGGCATGCCCAGAAACAGCTTTAATAGGACAATTAACTTTTCAGCGAGGTTATAAACCATCTGTGCTTAGACTAGTGCTGGGCCTGAGCTCGGACTGACTGGGAGCAGTTGAAGAGCCCTGGCAGTCCTTCAGCTTGTGGCAGCCCCTGCGAGGAGTCGGGGGCTGGACACCCCTCCAGAGCCGAGCGTTGCGGCGTAAAGGATGGCAAAACAAGCAAACATTGATTTTAGTGTTTATTTTTTATCACAGTTACTGTTAACTAACCTGAAGTCGTCTGAGTAGTTGGCGTGTGTGTTTCTTTTGCCTTTTGCCCGTTTTTTCTAATGCCAACCCACTGGAGCGCTCGCTTGCTTTCCCACCGCGCAGGTTTCCCTCCATGCGTACAGCACCTCCGGCGTCTGCTCCTTCTTCCACAAGTGACTTCAGTCACCCTGAACCCAGACTGCCAGGGCTGGGGCCAACACCTCTCCTTCTCTTTGGTATTTCAGCTGATTGTAATGTGAATGTGACGATAATGTCATTGCAGAGGCCACTATGGAGATGACATTATAACTGGGATGTCAAACTGAGGAGGGTGACGGTACCTGAATGTCAAAGGAATGGTTAAAAAATGCCAGTGGAAAGCTGCAAATATCATGTTATCGTTGTCAAGATAATGTCAAAGCTACTCCAGCCCTGTTTTATGAACACCCCAATTTGATGTCAAAATAAAGGTGTGCAGAGGTGTCAGCTCAAATTAATGAGGGCAATCTGAAGCAAGGAGTTAAGGCGGAAGGGGAGCGTGGGAAAGGGAGAGGAAATAAGGAATAAGATAAAAGGTATTGATCCAAAATAACTGTAACTGAAATATGACTTCAAGGGGTTAACATTACTCTGCTGGATGTGTGACAGTGCTGGTTTAGACACCCCTGGGGAACAGGGTGACTGCCTAAAGCCGGCACAGCATCTGGTGCCCCGGCCCTGCTGCAGAGGAGCTGGGAAGGAGCGAAGGTACGTGGTGCAGAAGATGAGAAGGGGACCAGGAAGGGCACTGGGGACACGGGGCAAGGCAGGGCCCACAGACCATGGACATGTCTGAAGGAAGCTGCTCACAGCCTTGCATAGGACTGTGATGTGCCGTGTTGGGGCTGGGGGAATTAGAGGCTTACATTTAAACCAGAACCAAGAGTTCTCATGAAAGTGGAAAAGCCTAAAGGGAACAGACTTTAAACCAGAAAAGGAATGCATTAAAAATGTAATGCCTTTTCCTTTGAAGTAGTCTCTTGTTAAATTTCACTAGACATCAGTCGATCTTGGGAGCTGCATCCTAATTTTGCCTCCTTGATGCTACGGACTCCACAGGTCCTCCGCAAGTTGAGCAAGGCAAAGAGAATGTGTGTTTGCAAATGTGGGCACAAAGCAAGGTTCTGGTTGCTGAGGAAGCAAGTGCTAATGATCACGCTTTAGACTAATTACAACCCACAAGGACTGCAGGGGTGGGAACTCATTAATCTTTTTTTGGTGTTGGTCTTTGTCTCTCTTCCAGTGTTGGCAAGGCTCATGCTTTTTGTTCTCATTGAAGTCCTCTGATCTGGTTAAGTTCCTCAGGGTTGGGTTTTGTTTTGAGCTCCCTAATAATAGCCAGGAAACAACTAAAGTGAAATCAGAGGGGGAAAAACATCCATCCTCCCTCCCCCACCGAGCGGGGCTGGGGGTGTGAACCAGCTCTGATGAGCTCCAGCGTGAGCGGCAGTGCCTTCCCCAGAGACGTTACTGCAGATGAGGTGAAACATTGTCCCCAGCCCCCAAAAAAGGGGACCCAGAGCCACTGGTCCATGGGAAAGAAGGTGTTCTGTAGGGTCCATGGGCTCGCTGGGTTTGCTGCATGCACGTGTGTAGCCGCATCGCAAGGGCACTGCGGCCACCTCCTGCCAGCCCTGGCTCCCGCTGCCGGTGGGGGTGGCTGGTGGGTGTGCGGTGGCACCGCCTGCAGCCCCTCCGGCCGGTGTGGGGAGAGCTGAAAGGCTGCCGTGCCCACGGGCTGAGCCTCCGTCCCCAGCCTGGGGGCGAAGTTGGCCTCCCCGGGGGGCTGGTGGCCACCCGCAGATGCAGAAGCAAAGCTGATTTCTGGAGGAGCGAAGGGCTAAGGGAAACCTCAGAAGCTTTCTGCACATCCAGAAGACCACGATGCCTAAATCCTGTAGGAACGGTTCCTGCCGTCTCCCTGCGTCAGCTGGCAAGTATTCACATTTAAAAATCAATATCACGTGAAATATAAACAGACTATTAATGAGGACCTGTTGGGAAGCAGGGTGTGTTGTAATTAGCGCTTTAGCAGCAGCGAGTGAGAGACACAATTATGTTTCTCTGCTGGAGAAAATGCCCAAGGAGGTGTCTCAAGACCAGCCGTGGCATGGTTTTTCCCTGGCAGGGTGCGGGCTTGCTCTGCTCCCCAGCACTTGCACCTTCCCATATTCCGTTCAGACCAGCCTTGGTATTTCCCACAAGCGGATTAACCCAACTCGGTGGTTCCCCTCCTGCAGAAGCGCGTTCTGCAGGTGAGAACGGACCCGGGTGGCGGAGATGGTGCCTGGTCTGCTTTCGGCTCAAACAGCTTCCCAGCAAGTGGCTTCCTTCAGACTGGAGCTCCCCCGCAGCGCTCGGGCTGGTACCCAGGGATGCCACCAGTGCCATCTCCAAAAGCTCCCCAGTCCTGGGGCTGAAATCCTGCCATCACTGAAGGCAAGAGAAAAATGTGTGTGTGTGTGTGTGTTTTGGTTGGGTTTTTAATTTTTTTATTTTTATTTTTTGTCTGTAATAGATTCCCACGGCCATGAAGAAGGAGGCCGTGGTCCCGCAGCACTGGGCACAGCCAGCCTCTCGCCAGCCCCGCAGCCCCAGGGAGCTCCAGCCACCGCCTGCACGCCTGATCCACAGCTCTGTCCTCTTAAAATACCGACTGCCATGCCCCGCCACCGCCTGCACGCCTGATCCACGGCTTCATCCTCTTAAAATACTGCCCGCCGTGCCGGCTGTGCCGTGCCGGTAAGCGATCCCTGCGGCTCTGGCGAAGCGAGGCGGCGGTAAGACGAGCCGCTCGGCGGACAGGTGCAGAGCACTCCTCATTCCCTTTTATTTTCGGCACCTCCCATGTTTGTTAGTTTTCTCGTTCCAAGGAAATGCCACATCCTCCTCGCTGGGCTCTTTTGCCACTTTCTGAAGCCTCAAGGATTCTGTCTTTGCTTCCCCCTCAGCATCATTTTCGACGCACCCCTGTTCGCAGCGGGGCGGGTGCGGCTCTTGGGGTCAGTGTTTACCCCCAGACCTGCCCAGCAACGTGTGTGTGGGAAGAGCCTTTATTTATTTTAGTTCCATGGAATCAGCCTGGGGATTGAGCTTCAAATTGCTTCACTAGGAGTGTCGCAGGCATTTGGAAAGACAAGTCCCTGCCTCCATCCAGACGTGCCCATTGATGGGGAGAGGTGGGCAGACAGAGGTGCACCGGTGGTCTTCCTCTTTAAGACAATCTGGAGGCTCAGGAACTGGGAAGGTAAAGCTAAAAGAAGTATTTGAAGAAGAAATACTGTCTGTCATGCAGGGATGGCTTGGGATGCCTGGGAGCAGTGAGAGGCTGCTGAAGTGCTGCCTCTCATTCGGTGCTGCCCGCACCACTGGGATTTTGTGGTGGTGACCATAGCCAGGCTTTCGTGGAGCTTCAGCACACGGGGTCGAGCTTTCTTCAGGCAAAACGGACAAGCCCAGGGAGAGGAGGATGCTCAGAAGTGAATTCATGTCAGCCTTCAGAAGGTGGAGGGAAAGCACAGGCTCGGGGCTAGTGCTTCAGAAGACACTGGCTCATTTTTCTTGACGGTGGTTTGCAGTGCCGCTGGCCACCGTACCAGCCTCAAACCAGGCACTGAAACCAGTGTGTGAATCATATGGGCCAAGTTTAAGCTGGAAACAAGAAGGTTTTTCTTAGTTTCCAACCCAAATGTCTGGAAGTATCATGAATATAGCTTATCTTGGAGATTTTGTGGTCTGTGGGACCACAAGAAGAGGTTTTTTCCCTCTGACATACAGGCTTGCAGTAACATTCCCAGCTGCAATCAAACTATGTAGAAATGCAGAAAAACAAACACAGAAATCTCAGCTCAGAGAATCTGGAAGTTAAAAATCTATATACCTTTATCCACACCAAACACATACATTTAAAATGGTTTATTTAAAAAGTAAGGATTAAGTACATTATACATGGTTGTGACTATACCAGTAGAACTGAAGCACAGTGGAAATAACACTTCAGAACTGCAGACAGAAACGGAGCCTCAAGGGACATGATATATTAGCCCTTGCGGGTATGTGATCCATACAGAAAGTAAAGGAAATATAAAAATAGTTTATTGTTAGTTGTATGGGCATATGAAGTGATTTCTCCTTTGACTCCTATTGAGGAGGACAAACTAGGAGGAGAGCGCTGACGATAGACCTGAAACTTTTGTTTTTCAGAAAACCGAATCTGGTCTGATAGCTGGTTTTTCGGTCTGCTGTTACAGTGTGCTATAGGATAACACCAAAAGACTGATTATCGTTAATGGTATGATGATGATACCTGCAGGCCTTTTTGAGAAACGGGGGCTCATTTGTTTGGTGCTGTCCAGGGAAACCAGAGAGATGTGGAAGAACAGATGATTATTTTTTTTATTTATTTATTTTTTTTTAACTGTGACTGAGTGGTTTGAAAGTCTGAGCACAAACTAATTCTGTAGAGAGAGATCAGCCATGAAGCAAGACACTGTTCATGGGCAGGTATGCTGCAAATTTCTCAGTTTTGTCAGAATCAGGTTTTCCACAGGAAAAGACTGATTTTTGGAGGATTTTTTTTTTTTTACTGGAATTGTCAAATGAGACGATTATTTTTTTTGCTTTGGTTGCACAAATTACTGCGCTGCAATTTGATGTAGACCATGAGTTTTAAATCGCAGCCCCCATTCTCCCACAGGACTAAAACTCTTGTCCCTGGTATCTCCCTGTGCCTTTGTTCCCTGTCCAGACCCCGTATCCCATGAGCATCCCATGAATATTTCCCTGCTCCAGCTCTGTTTTTCAAAGATGCCTGCTGGAGCAGGAGCGGATGCTCTGGCTGGGAGCGGAGCAGGGCATCGCGCCCAGGAGAGCTGCTGTAACCAGCCCAGCTCCGGGGCAAGGCGCTCCGGCAAAGCGGGACATCCCGAAACGCTCGGCAAGACTTTCTTTTTTTTGCTGATGTGGCATAAAAACACTGCAGGTGCCTCTGCAGGTCTGACCCGGGCTGTAGCAAAGCCTCGGACTTTGGCTGGCATCACATGGTCGGTTGGTTTTAAACACGTTCACTGGAGAAAATGAGGATTAAAAGAACAAAACGGACGCGTGAAGCAAACCTCACACTGTCAACTTCCAGTTCAATGTACATGGGTTTAGAAAAACAGCCTATATCTAACTCCTGGTTTTAAAGGGAATGGTTTTATTCTTAATTACAGTAAACACGGATGAGGACTTATTTCTAACTATTAGTTTATTAACACAGTGGGAAACAAATAGTTCTGGGAAATTGCACTTGAAAAATACATCGACTATAATTAGATGTAAATTAATTAGCACTTAGTATGACACACTAATGAGACAGAAGGTTTTTTTTTTCATTGCAAACTTCTACTTCTATCATAGCTAATCAAAGTATTTTAATATTACGAAGTCTCAAAAAGTAGGAAATAATTTATTGTTTGAAAGCATAAAGATTCTTGTAAAAAAAACCTTTCATCAAGAACTTTTAACAATTTTAGAGCTCTTTTATGTTGTCCTAGCCGAAAAGTAGGTAAAAAAGTTTTCTCGTCTGCCTCTGAATTTTTTTTTTAAAAAGCTTGTGTAACATCTTTCTCCATAGTGTGTTGATACAGAAAGTAGCACAACATTTTCTACTTTTAAATCGTTCCCATCACTCTGTTCGCTTTAGCTGTCAGAGTTCAGAGGTTTGAAAAAGGATCCCAGCAGAGTTTTAACCTGAATGGAAACTCTTAACAAGCAGGGATGAAGGCTCCAACCCACCTCTGCCAAAATAACGATGCTGCTCTGTGAGGCTGAGGGCTGGGCAGAGCTGAACAGCAACTAGGGGAAGACTTTTGCTTAAAAATTGTGAGAATTGTGTCTTGGTTCTTGCAAGGAGAGAGGCTTAGGCAGGGTTTACCTCGGGGGGAGAGGAGGTTCAACTTGCTTTTTGGGATGTTAAGGCAGCTCCTCCGGGATTTCCCCAGAGGACTTGGTTCCACCAGCTGAAAGCCTCGTATCCAAACCACCACCGAGTCACAGGCGCCGCGGCCATCGCCGGGTAAATTAAGACTAAAGAGGTTTTAACAGTTTGGCTGAGATCACCCACCATCAGTGAGCCAAGCTTTCCAAATCATGATTTATTTTTTTTCTCATCACCACTTCTCTAGTCTTCTGGTAGCAAAGATTTTCTAGGCAAAGATGACGGGTATATTCAAAGGAATCTACAGGAATTAGATGCTCCTCTCCCGCTGCACCTGATCCATCCACGGGGAATCGGGCACCTCCCTCATTCTCATATGGCTTGGTCGAGCGGTCACTAAGATCAACGTGAGTACTGCTAAATTAAATTACCTTTGAGTCAGGCCCTCGAGATTTGAGATTCCAAGCCTAAGTGTAAAAATTGAAAGCAGGAATTTGAAGGGGAAAAAAAAAAAGTATTTCAGACCTTTTTAGAAACATATGGAAGCAAAGGGTACAAATTAGTTCCCCCCTTAGGTGATGCATAGAGTTTTCTGTGGGCTCTCTGCACGTAAGTAGATTCGTCATTACAAAATAAATTAAATTAGGTCGAACCATCATTTCCATCTAAAAGCAACTATACCTTGCACCATGCGGCACTTATTCATAATAAAAAGAGTTTAATAAATATCTCATAAACGGTGATTCTTTTTGTTCTATTTTAAAAAATACAAAGTTGTCATCCGTTCTGTTAACACTCAGTTCCCGTTGCTGCAGGACGTTTTGCTAGTCCGAACGTATTAGCTTCTCGTTTTCTGACGCACATTGCTTAGATATCTTAGTTTCCAGTAGCGTTAGTGTTGCACTTGTGAAGCAGTAAGGAAAACAGGAATGCAGTCGCAGGGAACTGGCGGCTTCGCCTGCGCGGGCCACCCCGGCTCAGCTCTGCTTCTCCCTCTTGCCTTAAGTAGTCTATAGGGGCTCCTGACAGACAGCACTCAGCACCTTGCCGGATCAGGCACTAGGGCTAGTCAAAATGAGAATTCAAGTTTTCTAAATGTTAGGCAAGAAATGATATTTGCAAATATGCTCAAGTCCCACCTGTTTCAATCCTTCCCTTCCTAGGTGTTTCAAGATGCACCCACCCTTCTCTCCCCCACCTGCATTGCCCTGAGGGATGCCTTATGCCCAGGAACGGGAGACCCCCTTACCATCCCATCAGGGAGTCGGCAATGCTCAGTACACGGGTGCTCTACGGTTTCAGTAGCACAGGTCAGTTTTACAAAGTGTTGCCTTCAAAAATATTTCCTTTTTTTTTCCCTTTTTTTTTTTTTTTTTTTTTTTTTAAAGAGGCAAAGCTTATGCTGTGTCAAAGGAAAGTGGCTCACTTGATGAGTAGTTCGCATTCATCCTTGGACTTGGTTATAAATTATATTTGCAAGTCTGTATTAAGGGATCTCAATATTAGAAAAAAAAAAAAAGTCATACAATTTTTCTGTAATCCTTTAAAACACACCGGTGGCAAGTCCTTTGTAGTTTCTCCAAGACTTTTTACACACCACAAAAGTGCAGGAACATGAACGGCCTTCATCTCGTGACACCAAGAACTGAAAGAAACAAACTCCGAATAGCTTCAAAAAAAGCTATGAGCATGTAACATCTTTATGTTGGTCCAGAGGATCTCCACTTGCTACCTCAGCACATGCCACAGTTAGAGAGGTGAGAGGGTACTTCAACATCGCTCCTTCTCTTTCATGACAGATCCATTCTCTTTCAATATTTCTTTAAAAAGCGCCAGGAAGGAAGGTTCTTCAAACAGGCGTCGTTCTCCTGTTGACCATGTTGACATGGAGTCCTTCCTTAAACTCCTTCTGAAGGAAGTTGTGAACCTGCAGAAAACTGGCTTCTTGGTCTGCGTTGTAGCTGGCGGCCGTTGTAACCTTCAAAGGCTCTCTGGAAAGAGTGTACATGGAAATTTCGTTCATGGGAATGGTGCTTGCTATCTTCATGCCAACCGGAGAAATGTCTCTAGATGGAGAAGGCTCTGTAGATCGAGAACTGGATCTGGACCTCCGCCTCCTGTACCTGTAACTTGGCATCCTGGCATAAGGAGAACTGGAAGAAGTCTTAAGGAATTCCCTCTTGGTCTTAAACCTCAGCTCTTTGTTCTTCTCGATATAAATGTTCACAGCCAGAACACCTATGGTCTCGGCCACGATAAAAGACAAGGCTCCAAAATAAAAAGACCAGCCATAGTTGTAATGGTTCTTTTTGTCCTCATCTCGCTTGTCACTTGGGTCACCTGCGTTGCTTGATATGTAGACAATGATCCCTATGATATTACTTAGTCCTAAAGACAGAAAAACATAAATCAGCGGTTATGTGGCTGGGAAGATCAAACTCAAGCCACATTACTTTCTGGACCTGAATCGTTCAAAGATTATGACCAGGAAATTTTATTACATTTATTTACTCTTTCATTTATCTCAAGATTTCGTTCATTCTTGAAAAACAAAGAACAGATCCACATCCGGGTCACGTATGCTCACACGGATCCCAAAATATCCAGCAGGATTTGTTCCCTTCATTGCCACAGCGGGAAAGAAGTATTATATGGGAGCTCACTAACATTGTTAGTGGGCTTCTAACATTCAGGATAATAATAAAAATAAATACATTTTGAGCTCAGGGCTATGGCTGTTCACCTTGATCAAGATAAGTTCTCATCCACCTTACTGAATTTTCATCTAAATGCAGCATGCTTAATCTCGGCTTCAGGGAAAGCTATTGACAATGTGGCTGACTCTTTCAGATGTTTCTAGTGTGAAAAACGGGCTCACCTATAACAGGTGAATATTTTTCTGCCATCGTATAAAAGAAAAGGGCCCTGGATGTAAGAGATGCCTGATTCATCTAATGTTTAATACATTTTAAACAGTGTAAAACCTGCTTGTTACTGAATTTAGCTTCCTGGTTTTCAGGAAAACCGAAAGCTTTTCTAGAATATACTTATTGTAGAGCTTCAAAATCCTATTTTTCTCTTGAGAAATTTGCTTAGTGTGTTGTTGCTCATGCCCTCGATCCAGGAAAGGGGTAAGGCACAGAGCTGCCGACAGGCTTAGCCGCCCTTCTTTCCAGTTTAGAAAGGCAGCACTTCCGAAGGACTCAGTTTAAGGAGAACATACCTGCTGCAACAAAGAGAATCCCAGCGCTGAGAATAATGTTGTTTTTGCTGTTGTAAATCCTTCCTGCTCCGACACAGAGTCCTCCCAGCAACAGCAATATTGTGCTTAGGATGGGGAACACACTGGAGGCACGGACAATGCCTGGAGGGAGAGCCCAGACAGACAGGAATCATTTCAGATGCTCCTTGGGTGCAAGGGTTTGTAACTGCCAGAGTACCACATCTCAACTCCCCCCCCCCCCCTCCGGGCTTTTGCTGGAATGATCACTGATTCTGCATCTCTGGGCACGTTTTTGGGAGCCAAGGCCACGCGTAGGCAGCCAGTGGGACACTGACACTCTTAACTAAGTTCACTAATTTGAGCCTTCTCCTAGGAAGCCCAGCGTTGTTGCCATCAGCTGATGCCACCGCGTACGGAACGCTTCTGGCAGAGCATGCGGGAAGTGACAGCAAGATCCAGCATCACGCGGGGAACAGCAGTGAAAAATTCATGAGCTGGCTATGAACCCTGCGACGTGGGGGGATGGCCTGAGTGGGGGGACCGGCTCCTCCACACGTGCACAAGGTGAGCAAATTACACCTTGGGAAGCCCGCGGCATCCGCGTTCCTGGGGAGCGCAGCTAATAACCCCTTTTTCTTTTGATGAATATTAAGGACATTGAAACCTTTCCGATTTCTGAGGAAGAAATTTTAACAAGTGCATCTCGGATGTTTGTGTTTAGCTTCCTGACAGCTAAGTAGAGTCATTTAAGATTCTGTATGCTTTAGTCCATTCACCAGTGTGGGCTATAAATTCCCTGAAAAAAAAAAACCCAACAACCACCACTTCAAGCTGGCTTCCCGAGTCAGGTCACCCCAAGAGTAAGCAGCAATCAAAAGGGAAGTGGCAGTAAGGGAGTGAAAGGGCTGAGAAAAAATAAACAAGCACAAGAAGAGAGATGTCTGTACTATAAAAACCGAAGGGGTAAACCCTGGCAGGCATTCCAGAGAGGCAGAGTGAGGAACGGAGTGATGTTGTTATAGCCAGTGGATTTTTTTGGAAGAAGGGGAGATAAGGTGCTTTGGAAAACAGGCTTGCCCTGGGGCGGGGGGCCGTGGCAAGGCAAAGGCGCAGGGGGCAGCCCAGGAGGGTGAGTGGGTGCCAGGCCACGGGGAAGCCCGAAGAGGTGCCCCCCCCGCCCCCCGGCACACGGGGGGGCTGAGCGCAGGGAGAGGAGAAACCCACCATCTGGCCCGACTGCTGATGCGGTGCCGGCAGCACCGCGGTCCCTCCCGGGTGCCATCCTCCTGGCTGACACGCACAGCGAGCGGCGCCTGCTTCCCGAGGAGAAACAGCCAGATGTTCCAGCTGATGCTTTCTCATTTTACTTTTGATGGCTGTGGCGTTCCCAACTTAGTGAATCGCTTCCTAACGATTCCCCTGGTAACTGGTGGCAAAACTCTGCTGACTGCAAGAGGGACAGGACTGGGCATTTCGTAACGGCATTGCAAAGCCCCCAGGAGCCCCCGCTATGGGCCCAGCCTCATTAGGATGGTGCAAATGTAAAATAAAAAAAGACAGTCCCTGCTTGGGAGGCTTATGCCTGTATCGATTTGAAACAGCGAGAAAAGTCCGTCTCCCACCAAAAACTAGCAATGCCGCTGCATGTGTCCTTTACAGACGGGGCATTTTCTGGCTGGATCTAAACCCAATTCAGACAGACGCATTACTATTCAGACAGCGTCTTGCAGGAATTGGCAAATCCAAGTAGTGAGGGTGCAACGTCTTTAATCAAAAGCCCACGGGGTGCTGAGAGCCCGTGCTGTTGTCCTGGGTGTACCCACGTGTGTGGGATGAAGTAACAGTACTTCGACTTTTGGGTCAGTTTTTAGAGTCAATTAATTATTAAAACAAGATTCAGCATCTGTCTCTGGGCTGCTGGATGCGGAGGCACCCCAAATCCTCATCTGTCTGTTAGTGTCCTGGCAAAAGGCAGCACGGGCTTAAAATCTACCGTGGCCCACCCTTTCTGGTTGTGTCCTGTATTTTACGGCCATCCTATTTATAATGATTTCAATTAAATCAAAGATCTTTCCTAAAGTGCTTCAGTGATACCATCGGAAGGATCTTCCCAGACACACCAAGTATAGAGGGTGGGTTGTTCTACTTGTAGCAATAATCTCCAGAGAGAATTTTTCTGTAGCAGGTAATTAATGTGAAGAGAAACAAAACACACAGTGTTCTCTTCCTGTAAAACTCTACAGTATATTTTTTGATACAACATACACTTTTAGCTCTGAAATTTAAAAGGATGCTCATAGGTACCATGTAGAATTTACATATGTCTCCTGATAGTGGTAATAAAATGGCAGCACATCAAAAAACATTAGGGCAATCTGGATTTTGCTTTCTCCCCTGCTTTTTTTTTTCTTTTTTTTTTTTTTTTCTTGTTTACCGTCCTGTCTGTTTGCATCGGCTGCTCTGCACCGCTATGCGTTGTGACACCTCCTTCGGTGAACCGCCGCAGCGCACCATGCTGCTGCTCCCCACGGGGCTCTGCACCCCAGTGTGCTGCTTGTGCTTTTTTTCTTCTCCGAAAGGCAGGAGCCAAGCCAACGGCTTTAAAAAGGGGACGCTACAGCACGCAGGGAAGAAGTGCGTGAAGGTGTAGACACGCCCGAGGTGCCCAGTCCCCCTCCTCATGGCTGTGCTTCTGCACCGCAGCAGAGCCCTGCCATCCTCACGCAGGCAGCGAGGATGAGTATGGTTGAAATCCCCCCTTCTGCCAAGGGGGGGGTGGATGTGCTTCGTGCTGGCTCGGGGCAGCTTGGGGGGCGGCTGCAGAATGGCAGGAGCGGAGGGAAGCCAGGGCACATGCGTGGGTGGCAGCCCCGGGGACGTGTGGGCTTCCCATGCACGGCAGCGATCCCGCGGTCGCTTGCTGGGGCTCTGCACAGACATGGGAAGGGCAGCGAGTCAGGCACGCAGGTCGGCGTGTGTGGTCACGGGGATGGGCCCCTAGGAGGGTCTTGTTTGAGCTCCTCTGCAGGCGTGCGCTGGCACTGTGGCTGTTGCTTGCTTGGTTTCACAGGGAGCAGCCTCAATGCCAACAGGGCAAAATCCAAACTCCTGCTCCTACCTCATCCCAGACCCAATTCTCCTAAACCCAGTCTTTTTTTCACTGAATTCAACAGGGTTTTGAACCATCGATTCTGTTAGAACCACCACGTTTACGTTTATCTGAAGCCTGTGTCAGACTGGCCCCTGTGGAGCAGGCTGAGACCACTCGTACTGCTCTTTCAGAAGATGCACACAGCGTTGGTCGCTTGTCTATGCCAGACAGGTGAAATAAGGGTTACGCCCGACGTGGCCCTCTGAGAAGCTTGTGCCCAGAAATGGCTAAAAAGCACAGTGAGTGACAGAAACAGCCGATTGCAAAGGTGTTGCACAGAGGGCAACACTGGGACGGAAGGGCTCACGTCTCTGGAACAGGATGCAGATACCCTCTTGCCTTAGACAATGATTCGGTCCCCATTACATATAGGGATGAGCTCATCTCTCCTGGATTTAGGTCACAACCTTTCAGTAATCTCTAAATCAACCGTATGCATTTTAAGTGGAGCCGCAGGTTTTTTTTACGAAGGTTAAAGTGAAGGAGTCCTGTTTGTGCCGAGTGCGGGAGAACGAGCTCTCCTCTGCTGGGGGAGCTGCTCCAGGCCGATTCTGCGGAACACATAAAGGTTGGACCAACTGGTTCTTAACATCTGTACTTAGTCTCCTTTGAAAAAGCTTTTAGGAACACCCATCACAAGTAGCCTTGCAAACAATTCACCAAGCTCTTGCCTTACTGCGGAGCCCGAGACTGTCTTCTCCCTTCTCTCCAAGCGCTTTTATCAAGATGCTACTTAATTCCTCTTTCCTTTACAGTCCTTTTGCTAATGACGTTTGTTTCCTAAAGCTGACTCGGCATCAATTTAACATTAGTTCCAAGGCTTTGTATGAAAGATAAATGCAGCTGTGCTCACACTCTGCTCGCCCGCCTGCGCCTGAGCACTGAAATCACGTCACCCGAGCGCTGTGACTGATCTGAATTGACAAGAGTAAAGATGAAAAAAAAGCTGGGTTTTCTGGTAAAACATACTTTTCGTAAATTTTGTTTCTCTCTTCTTGTCTTAACAACTGGAAGTTGTTTTCCAGTAGTGAGCAGAAGGGCAGAGCGGTTCTCTGAGTGGTGTTTCAGGTAATTAACAGCAGTGTAATTGAGAAGTGTTTTGCCTCGCCGGGGGTTTCAGCCAGCAGCGTCACTCGCTGCTCCCTGAAGGTTTCCCAGCACCTTGTGAACTGCGGTTCCTTCTCTGGTAAAGGGCACTGCTTTCAGCTTGGCTGCTCAGAATGTTCAAAAGCAACAGCTAGGCAAGGTGTCCTCTGGGGAAGGGGAAATCTGCCTCAAACTTTGCAGGATTCATGAGGTTTCACGCTTGAGTTCCGAAACTTCCCATCAGCTGAGCGAACGCTCATCTGGAGGAGATGAAACCCTTGCCCTTCTTTTGAGCAACTGGGCTGGGGTACGGAACGACTTCTGTGGCTGGTTGCAGGCCAGCCCAGAGCAGCAATGGCTGGCTGGCCACGCAGGGAAGCCACAGCCTGTGTTTTGCTGAGATTTTGCTGTTAGCTGCAGAAATTTCAGCTTCCTTCCTACAGTGCAGCAATTTCACTGCAGGGGGAGGTGGCTTGGCAGCTGCAAAGGATGAGGCTTGCATAAGGGTTGAGTTTAAGCATTAGGAAAAGCTTCCTAACGGGCTGGAACCCACTCCTCAAACCTGCTTTGATGCACTTATCAGATAAATACACCTTCGCCCATCCGGGAATAATAGATGTAGTTTTCATCTGGAAATTTTCCATATAATGTTTAAAGAGTAACACGGGTGTCCCCCTGGCTGAAGAAAACCCTTGAAACGGGGGTCCCCAAGGGTCACAACTGCACCATCCGCAGCGTGAACTGGACATACATCACCACTGCTCTGTGCAACCCAGTTTGGGCCAGTCTCTTGCCATGAATAAGACCTGGGTGGCACTCTACAGTAGAGGCACCCAGGGAATTCCCTCTGGCCTGCCTGGTAAACCTGTGCATTAGGGGTTACTGTTCACTTACGGAGAAGGTATTCTGAGCTGTCGTGGTCATAGTCATTATCTTCAGGGAAGTGGTTGATTCGGAAGCAATGTCCTTTGTAGATTCCTAAATGAAAACAAAGCAAACATGACACATAAGGAATAGAACCAGGTAGATGCGCTTCTGCCAGCTCTGTTTTATTTCCTTTCCCTCCCAGGCTGTTTAAGTAAATCATTTGTCTGTAGTGTTGGTCACTGGGGTTTTTTATGCCATCGAGAAACCACCTCTAAGGTCACGAATCTGGGGCAGATTGGGCTGAAGGCCAGCTGAAGGAAGGGAGAGCCAGGATTCCTGGGCTCTTTTCGCCAGTCTGCCACTAATACAGTTCTCCTGAGTTTTTTTAACCTCTCTGTGCTTTACTTTATCAATGCCGTGCTTATCTTACAAACATACTGAATTCACAAAGCTGCTTTTTGTGCCTGGAGCGACTGTCACTCTGGGTCCCTGCTCTGTGGCGGGGGCTCCGTGGCAAAGCCAGGTGCCAATCCAGCACCCATCACCCCTCCCGTCTCATCCCGAGGGGAGCGCTGGCTTCCCTTATCAGAGCCGGTAGATGTTGAACAGTCTGAGGCCTCTTCAGGTACTCTCTAGGCTTTGGAAAACAAGTCCATAAATCTCCTCCTGCTGCAATTTAAAGCCACATGTCCCCCTCAAGGTTGGCTCGGCTTTTAATGGCATATTTGTTTAGTTAACCGGGAGCCTGTGCAGTAAGTCAGGGTGCGAGTGTGCGCTCCTGATACCTGCAGGAACAACGCCAGAGGGGGCGAGGTGAATCCCTCGGTCGACCAAACAAGATGAGGTTCGGCACTTTGTCCATCTGCATAAAGCTTTAATTAGTATTTTGTATTATCTTCTACGATGGTTATCCATAGCCACATCCAGGCTCGGCTGCAGCTGGGGAGGTGCTGCATGGCGAGCTGCACGGGGACCTCCCCAGAGAGCGTACTGCAGGAGCGAAGCCCTGAGGTGCGACTCTGCCTTGGTGCTTTCATTATTCATTAACCAGCGCTTTCATGCTCAGGAGCATCCATCACCCAGGATGAGTTATCCTCTGCACAGGAGCTGCGGTGCTTACAGCTCAAGCTGGCAGAAGGATTTAAACCCCACCAGTTAATACTGCTTTAACAGAAGCACAGCTGCAGTCTGTAGGATATAAATGTGGATTTATTTCACTACCTATTACCGATGATTACAAAGATCTCAAAAGAATTACTAATCCGGAGGATTTAAATTGCACCCTGTGAGTGTCAACTGCAGGTTTGCTACTGTGTGTTTAATTCCTCCAGTAAATGATGTATCTACTCTAATTGCGGTAACGGCTCAGGCTTTCTCAGCACAGCACTTCAAAGGCTGTGAACAAGAAAGTGGCTGATGCCACATCTGGAGGTGACACACCTGTCCTGCCTGCCAGGTGACGGGAGCGCTTCAGCTGGGACTGCTCCTGCTAAGCACCTCTGCCCATGCCTCCCTCTGTTTGCCATCAGCTGGCTTGTTGCTCCTGATGGCTCTCCAGCAGGGCTATCCAAAATTCAGATTTTAAAGATCCCGGTGCTTATTTTTATGGCAGTTGACACAATGAAACTAATTCACTCCCAGCATAACAGGGCCTTTGAGACTGGATGGTCATTTCTTTGAGTCTCTCTGTTATGGCATGCCAGTTCAGAGGCAATACAGAGTATGATTTTTATCCTCTCCTATTGATTAAGGAAAAAGTATCAATAGTCTCCTCACCCTAATTTCCTATGGAAATAGGCTTTTCAGTGACTCTGTGCTTTTGTGCGTATAGGTGGGGCCGTCTCTCAGCCTGGACGTATTTCTGCAATAACTTTTAAGGTAGTTGGTTGAATTCAGCCAGAGCTGATACAACAGCAGAAGCATCACAGGGACCTGAGCTCCCACAGCTTCCACGCAGACAGGCAGGGGCATCAGCAGAGAGCTCCATCCGTGGAAAGCTGCTCTGGGAACCTGCACGTCCACGGCATGTGGAGGTGGGCAACAACCCAAACTGATGTCCTGCTTCCAGAGTTAAGAGACAAGCCGTCTGCAGGGCTGGAATGCTCCCCAGCCTCTTGTGTCTGCAGCACTGATGGACTGATGGAGGGTCTGACCCCTGTAGAATGGCCTTACATTATCCAGCCTCAGCAGGAGCTTCCCTGAGGCCACGCAGCCATCCCCTCGCCATCCCTTCCACTGCAGGGCTGCCAGGCTGCGGCAGGACGGGGCGCGCCGGCACGAGCAGCGCCTGCGCTCTTCCTCTGCTATGGCTGGGACCTGCAGCTCCTGCTGCTTAGATCTGGAACCTTCCACACGAGAGAGTATTAGCAAGTCCAGCAGAGGCAAAAAAAAAGAGGATAATTAGTCCCAAACAGAAAATTCTAGGTAAGCTTGAGAGTTCCTTTCTATTTCCAGTTTTTAGGAATTCCGAGATTGGTCATTCTGGCCAACTTTTTATAGAAATAGCAAATGACTGTGAAATTTGGACCTGTACCAAAGCCTGGGAACCCAAAATATTCTTCCCAGTATTTCTGCTGTACTTCAGAGCACAGATATTGGTTCAGGGTCCTCTCTAGTGCCTACAGGATTTGATAGCCGCTAACAGCAGCAGGCTGGATAAATGTTTTCCATAAACTTCACAGGTGTATCATAACTCAGCAGCAGCTTATTAAACTCTCAGTGAAGCCTGAAGTTGCTATCAAGAACTCTGGTGATCTGTCGGGTACTGAGGGCTCTTTTAACCCACAATGTATCAGAAACAGAATATTGCCAGGAAATGTAACAATACCTTTTTTTATTGCATAATGACGGACTTCAAAACTCAGATTTGGGAAAAACTAACACTAGCTGGGTAGAAGCTACCGAAGCAGTGGTCAGCTTTAAAGGCACAAAGTTTGACTTGTACTTAAGCATGAAAAAACAAAAACAAAACGAAGATTTGGTGACATACCCAGCTCCCCGCCCCAGCGTGCGAAGCAATGCAAAAGAATAAAAGCCATGAAATAGAAGAGGTGCCAGAAAAGGGAACGCCTCAATTCCATGCAGTAGCAACCACCCTGCAGCATCTGCACAGGGTCCGGACTCCTCAAAGCTCTTCTCGACGGCTTCACAAGGGGATGCCTCAAAGAAACATGCAGCCAAAGGCGGCCACTGGGCCATGCTCCAGAAGGCAGACGTGGGCCACTTCCACACCAGGATGTGATGTGGAAGAGAGACTTCCTTCTTCACTTGAGTATGGGGCTGCAGTCCCTTATACCCTTGGGAGAGGGAGATGGAATATTTATCTCCTACTGCTGTACCCACTAGAGAGAGATAAATAAACTGCAATCACTGCCTAACAGATACTAAAATATTGAGAAGTACTTCTGGATATCTCTTGAGAGTAAGCCATAATATCCCACTGAGATGCTGTGAGTATTATTCCTTTCTTTGAATGATTACTGATATGTTTTAAATGATGCTTTTAGAAATACAAATATTATAAGGCCTTTTTTCCCTCATAATAATAACATCTTTGTTCTGAATTTTGAGCTAGGACTTCAGGATCTGAGTTAATGATAATGCAGAGGCAGATTTTTGGAAGTGTTGCTGATGGTGTAAGGACATTTCTTCCCCCCCACTGGTTACAGCGGGCATTGAAAAAGTAAAAATTGTTTCTGACTCAGTTTTACTCTATGTTCAAGGGCTTCTGTGACAAGGTTAATACTTGCCAGTCTCACTAAGTGTTGCTCAGATAACTGTAATTACAGTGTGATGTACTCAGATAATGTGATAAGGGAGGCAACTGTAGTGCCTAAGTGAAGATTAAGCTTTGTTTTGGGGTTTGAGATCTCAAAGTACATAGAGTTTTCATCAGTAAATCAAAGTAGTGATCCTAAATTCTGATGACATACTACCTTCTCCTTGCTCTTTCTCAAGCAATCCTTTAATAATCCTGCCTGTACCACTGCAGAATAGTTCGCTGAGGGGTTAGTTTTTCATGACTGAGAGCGATGGTCAGTGCTGTAGGATGCAAACACTTGTTAACTTTGTTTGTGGCCATGCACTACATGATCACGTTGTTGTTGGCTACGTCTTCCCAACAGCCGTTTCCCGTGGTTAGTATTTATCAGTGACATCATTCCCTGATGCCCTGGAAGTGTTTGCACAAATCGGCACTGGAAGAGAGAGCATTTAAATCTCGGACAATATTTGCCAAGGCAGGCTGTACTTTTCTCCCCGCCCTAATCTTGAAAGCTATATACAACAAGATCTTCCCGTAACGTTAGCGTTCAGTTGGCATTTAAAGCAGGTTTCCACCATGCAAGATGCTAGCAGCTCTGCAGCAGAGGACCCTGTCTGCGGGGGACATCCCCTTACACGAGCTTACAGGAGGCGATATCTGATAGCAGCGGTGGACATGGGGCGAGCCACCACCTCCTTCTCCATCAAAGCTTGTGCAGCGCTATTGCTCGATTAACTACTTCATCTTCCAGCCCTCTCCCCCACCCTTGTTGGTGACACTATGCAGTAAGACATCGGTTTGGGGGCTTGGTTGAGGAGCCTTTCTTGTTTTCTCATTGGACACCAGACACCTGCGACCTCCTTGGATCAAACTCATCCCTGCCAACGTGCCGCATTCTTGTAGCTCTTGAGCAGCTACGGATACCTTGTGTGCACACATGCACGCTATTAATAGAGTGGAGCAGGGTTTTCTCCTGCGGGGGTTATACGGATGGAATGAGTGCTATGAATGTCAGCGGCAGAAGTGGTCGTACGGCTACAGCAGTTACCTGCAGGCAGGTAAACATGCCCCATAATTGTCTAGCCTCAAATCCTCCAACCAGCTGATTTCTTTCTGGCAAATGTGGGTCTTCTGGGATGAAGATGTGGAAGGAAATGATTTTCAAGATCATTTGACAGTAAGTGCTTGCAGGTACAGGGAATACAAGTTGCAAGGAGCTGCCTGTATATTAAACATGAGACAATTAGTAAGGAACCACGGGAAACGTGGCCTGATGCTTCCACTCATTGCACCTATTCTGTGATTAAATGCTGTGCTTCGGTTCCAGCGCAACCGTTAGCCCGATTTACCACTACCCTTGGATATCTGAATGTTTAAATGACAAATTTTCAGAATATATCAGCACAGGGAAGGCTGACTGACAGATAGCATCACAGACAACAAGAGAAGTGTGACATGCAGAGCAGGGCTGTGGTAACAGCAGTTATCTGAACACAGTGTCCATCCGAGCATGGCGTGTGGGACAGGGTTTCCTTAATGGCATGGCTTTGCGCTTCCCTTATTTATAGTAAGTGAGGGTGTGCCAGCGCCGGACTGTGCCAGCAGAGAAGGGAAACAGTTTGGGTTTTTTTTTTCCTTAGGAAGATTTCTCTGCTGACAAGTTCTGAAATCCTTTGCTGCGTGATTTGAGCAATAGTGAGCAAAGGAGATCAGACATGCCAAAAAATGTTTGTCTACGCAAAATTTAAAGCGTGGAGCCTATCTGTGCACTGCGTTCATTTCTTTGATTTTCCACTGGCACAGCTCCCCTGTCTCCTGGACTGACACACCGCAGCGAGCGCAGCCGCCCAGTTAACTTTCTTTTCTCTTCATTCCTCTCATCGCGAACTAACCCTTGAAAAGAGGAATGGGTGATGGACCTCCTCTTACTTCCAGAACCTGTTTCCTGGTGCTGATGGTTGAACAGGGACTGTTGCAGTCCTGAGCTCCCCACTCAGGCCACAAGAAATAGCATTAGGTGTTTTCATCTAACTTGGCACTTTCTACGTTAAACAGTCCTGAGCTCGATGCTTTGTCTCCTGCTGTTTGCTGAGAGTTTCACCAGCCTGTCCTTCAGTTACCTGAATGAGCACAGCCCCTGTGAGCCTCCTCCAGAGGACCTTTAATGCTGTCATTATAAAAGAAATCATGAAGTATTGATGCAGATCATGTGCAAAACGCACCCCATGTGAATCTGCTACCCCGCATTGCTGCTGTAACACCGCCTTCATCGCCACGGAGGATGGAGCCAGCAAAGAAGCCTCAGGAGGTTAAACACACGTTTATTGGGTGTCTGCTTTGAGAAAAGTTTGGCTGTTGTGAGAGCCTCACGAAGCTGGAAACTTCAAAGCAGAGGCTGTTTTTGAGATGGATGCTCTCTGACACCCCCTGAGCCCTGCCAGTCCAGGGAATATTTGTCCATATGACAGTTTGTGGTTTTGTTTCATCCCGAAGGTGAATTCAATGAAGAGCCCTGCTAGTACCTGGGGTCCTCTACAGGTGTTGAGGCAGTGAAACAATAATCATTTATTTTTCCTTGTAAAACTCCTTTCCTCCTTCCTCCGACTTTCATCTCGTAGCTCAGATTTCACTTGTCTCTCGTCGCAGGGTGCTGAACTGCCTACTCAAGGGCCAGATCCTGATTTCAGTGCGGTGGACTCTGATCTGTCTCACCCAGTAACAGTGATCTCAGAATCTGGTCTTCTCCCTTTGCTCCCCCTCTACTTTCCGGGCAAAAAGAAAATGATTTTAAAATGTTGAAATGTATGAAATTTGCCCCACTTTCTTCCTTAGGAGCTGTCAGCTGTAACAAACCCTTTGGGTTCTTCTTTTGATCTATTTTCAATTGTCTGGTGGGCAAAGAAAAGCTCCTCCTCAGGTCTCTTATTTTCTTATCTTCTGCTGTGACGTGAATTTCCCCCTTTCCCAGTACCCCCCCTCCGCCGCCTACAGACCCTCCGCTGCTCCCAGCTTTCTACCAGTCCCCTCAGCGCCACGTGAGTAACCACCGGTCGCTTTTACTGCCTGCTCCAGCTTACTCCTCTGTAATGTTTTTCAAGGCAAAACACCTTCGCGGTGTGTTAAACACCTCACGAGGGCTCAGAGCGCCCGGCACCAGCGGCGCCGGAGGAGACGCACACTGGAGCAGCTCGCAGCTGCTTCTGCCCACGCACTTGCAAATGAGCTGGTGCTGGCAGGGGCTCGCGCTCTGCTGTCACCCTGGCCTTTATTCTTAGCACTTGCCATTCTCTTCAAGACCAGCAAAAGCACGTTTTCTCTAGGAACAGGTCTCAGTTTATCTTGTCATTTGACATGCTCAGTCCCACCATTAACCTCGCTTCACTTCTTCTCTGGCCTTCACACAGTGGTTAACGCTCCCTCCTGTATTTATCATAGATTTTCTGTGAGAGAAGGGACTGTCTTACACCACCGCTCTCAAGTATTTGCTCTAGGACATTAGAACCCACTTTCCTCGACTTGCCTGCGCTGTGGCAGTGCCTGGTCTGATTGCCTGTGGCCCTCTGCAGCCTCTCCTCGGTGCTCCTCTACAAAGCCCTCTCTGTTGGAAGCAGAGGCAGCTCGCAGCTTCCCCTTTCACCATCTCCCCGCAGAATGAAGGTTGTGTTGCTCGACTCCTTGCATGGCTTTTTTCTGCCGTGGTCTCAGACCGTAGTGGAGCTCATGCTCTGCATTGCAGAAGAGCCACCTCCACTGACGCGAGTGCCAATTTCACAGCCGTAAAGAGCAACCAGCCAGGTTCCCGCTTGGGCAGTCTGACCTTCATGTCATGACCCACCACCCTTTTCTCTTCCAACACTCTTGAATTCCCCGTGGCCCAGATGTGGTGCCTTAGCTGTTCTCCTCCAGTATCTGTGGATGCTCACCGCTGCCTGAAGAAGTTAGGCACATGGGAGAAGATGTATCTTGCTTCAGTGGTGAGGAAGGCTGCTGCTGGGTGGCGACTTCTAGTTTTGGCTTGAACCATTTTACTCTTCAAGCAGTATTATTTTGGCATGCTGCAATCCAGGACCTAACACCTGAATGCTGTTTTGTACAGCCTGGCAACACATCTTCAGATTCTGGATCACCTACACCACGAGGCATCCAGGGAAATGCTCGCAGAGGCTCGGTTGGTTGTAATTCGCGTGGGCACGCACAGCCCTAGCAGCCGACCTCCTGTTTTCAGCTGGGCAAATATCATCAAAGATGTTGTGCACGTGTATTTCTGTGTAAGAAATGAACAGATGCAGAAAAGATGCTTGCCAAAGATGACTTGAAAATTCTATGACAGCCTTTTATTCCATTATAAGATTTTATTGGAGACCTTGAGTGATGTTAGAAAATCCATGGCTGCGAAACTCATTTCCCAAAGATTCACCTCACCTGCACATCTGGGAGCTAATAAAACACATCACAGTGTCTGGCTGCTGTCCTTTCAATCCTCTTCAGTCATTGCAAAACTGCTGCCAAGAGTACTAAGTGTCCTTGTGCTACCACAGTGAATACCAATGGTATCAGGGAAATGCAGGACAGCAGCGAAGCCGGTAAGAGTTGATTCTACGTTACCTGTTGTTTTGAGCTACTTAATTTCCATTTTCTTTGAATGTTCCTCTCATAAACCAGATAGATAAAAAGATAACTGAGGTTATTGAGCAACACTCCTATCCTTTTCCCACCTGCCTTTCCTCGGCCAAAGCAGATAAAATAGCGTGCTGCGTTATTCCGCCACCACGGCTCAGGCATCCCCCGTAGCCTCTCCGTGCGTTCCTACTACCATTTGCAATTTGCTCCTTATTAACCGTGTCTTCTTGTGCTGCTGCTTGGATGGCAAAGTGAGGGAAATTTTGGGGCGAGAGGTGTGTGCCTGTGGCTTGTTTTAGCCTTTCTTGTTCTCGTTTATGGAGCTTATTGAGGGAACAGCTCTGTGTTTTCTAGGAAGAAACCCTGACGCACTTCCAGCCCTGATGTTCAGTTTGCATTTTGTAAAGCATCTGCATGGGGAAATAGGGGCAATTCCTCAACCTGCCTATGACTTGATTTTTTGGGGGCAATGCTGGCGACGCTGCTCGAGGAACATTTTCAAGTCAGAGATAAGTTAGCCCTGCCACGGCGAGCGAACGTTCCCATGCCTGGCTCAGTCCCAAGAAACTGTCAGCGTTTCTAGTTGTCACGAGGTTGTTAACTCACTTCTCTGTGTCTGCTTTTCTATCTACCACCAACGGCCCACGCTTGCTGTGTTCTGCCTTCACACCTCGTCTCGTCCTGCATCTTCATGCCGCAGTCCTTTATCCCGGCAGCCCAGAAGTTTGGCTCATCACTCAACTCCATACTTTGCTCTGCTACCACTTTGCCAAAGCTGTTGCTGGGTGGCTGATATAATCATCCTTGTCCTTTTAAAATAAATTTGGAGCTTGGCTAGAAACCTCCATTAGAGTTCTGTAGTTGGCTTTTCTACTTTGGCTGAAATTGGTCTAACACTCGAGGAGTTGGTGTTGGCTTCTCAGGCAAGCATCTTCACCCATCACAGCTTTGAACTGAAGGTCATTCTCCAACAGCTTTCCAGCTCTTGCTTATATTCTGGTCCAAAATGCCTTAATTTAAAGCGGTACTTTAGTAGCCAGCAGCGCTTTTGGCACAGTGTGTCAGAGACTAACTCGTTATTCACAGCTGTAACTACACAGTGGCGATCGTCGCTCCAGCACCTCAGAGAGCAGTGGGAAATAAGCTGCGGTGGCCTGTATGCTAGCCAGGATTCAGGTATATATTGATTTGGACCAAAATTACCTTTTTCTCCCCCCCATTGTTCTTGACATATTGTTTCCTGACATATTCACCAGTACAAAGACTGCTCATTCAGGCAGGCTGCTGCCAGTCCATCATAGAATCCATAGACTTATAAAGACCTTTAAGATCGTCAAGTCCAACCGCGAACCCAGCACTGCCAAGGCCACCGCTGACCCATGTCCCTAAGTGCCACATCTACAGGGCTTTTCAATCCCTCCGGGGTGGTGAGTCAACCACTTCCCTGGCAGCCTGTTCCAGTGCTTGATAACCCTTTCGGTGAAGAAATTTCCCCACCAATCATCATGAACGGGCTGAAATGCCAAATTGTACCGGATGCAGTTTGGAGAACAGACAGTCATTTTGCCTGATGAAGCGTTCATATGCTGTAAAATGACAAATTGTGTTTATTTTCACACTGTCAAACTGTGCTGTTTTCCTGTGCTAGCACAATTGGAATAGAGTTTCCCTTAAGGGATAGTTTGGTTTTTATCCATATGGTTTCCCTTACTTCAGCAAGTCATCAGTTCTCCCTCATTAACATGGTGATCAACCAGGGCTTGATGGTTTTACCTCTTATGATCGCAGCACGTCTATAAAGCCTGTATTGTGGCTCGGCGCTACCTGGGGGAGGAAATTTAAGGAAATGGACATTCACATCTCTTAAAAGTCCCTACTGAGTTTATAATATGAGACATAGTCATGGTCATGCCTGGGGAATGACTATAGTTCTCGAACTAGATGAAACATACCCAGTACAACGTGAGATGCTTTGTCCCCTGTATCTTCTGCCACTTCAACTTTCATACATGTGCCTTCTCATTCTTAATTCCTACTTTTAGACCCTCTTAAATTGCCATTTTTTCACGTTCCTGAAATACCCTCATTTCACAACAGGTAAGGTTTGCAGTTGTCATATCACAGTCTAAAATTTAAGAAACAACTCTCCAGAATGAGGACCTGGGTGGTCCTTGGGGATGTTTGGGGTAACATGCACAGGATGCGCTCGGTCTTCTTATGTAACGGAAAAACCCTCCAGATCTAGGCAGTAGAAAAATGGTTCATATTTTCGATACTTCTTTGAGATCTCATGGTGTAGCAGAAGCTTACAAGGCATCACCTTGTAATTTAATATATATATATATATATACACACAGATATATATATTTAAATATACATTAATAATAACAATAACAATAATCATAATAATAATCTTCATCATCATCATAATCTCTGCATAAAATGAATTATTGCCTGCTCTAATAGCAGGAACATCTTCAACCTGACATCTAGAACTGAACTCTTTCTTTACAAACCTTCTTTTGGCTCACTTATGCACCACAAATTTTTTCTTATGAAGAAAAAGCAAAGGTTACACTAGAAAGTAGTGATATAGGACCTCGCTAGTTAACTGATGGGGATTGTGCAGGATATTTGGGCACTCCTGCAATCTTGTAATGATTCCATGTCTCTTCAATCCATGGTGATTCATCATAAGATGACGGCATTTAAAAAAATAGTTGGATATTGAAGAAGCAATAGGGAAATTTCACTCCATAGATCATCTTAATTGAAGAGAATGTTTGTGGTATGTCTGTCTTCATAACGCAGTGACCTTGAGTAGGATCTGCAGGCATTTTGGAGTATGTCTTCCTCATTCCTATGCCAGCTTCTTCAGTTATACATAGAAGCTGAACCTCTAGAGATTGATCATGCACAACCAGTGATGCGGGACCGAAACAAGGCAGATGACATCGGGGAATCTAAAGGTGAGGAGAAAGGGGCATAACTGCCGAGCCCTGCTGATGGCTGGATTTGGGAAATGCAAGGCAAAGGTTTAAAAAATCATCTGCATGATGTATTAGTGGAAGAAGACACTCCACTAGGAGAGGTTAGTGCGGTGCGTGTGGTCTAGTTGAATACTCAGGGCTGATGTCTAACCTTGGGAACAAACAACAGCGCTGCTGGTTAGAAAGAATAGGGTTTGGTATGAAAAAATGAAGGGAACAAAATTATTTTGCAAGTGTAATATATCCTAGAAGAAACGATAAAGGAAATATGAAGGACTTTAGCTTGAATGAGAGTTACTACTGATCTGGTTATCCCTGGTTTCCAGCCGAATGTGCACCCCGTAAGGTGCCAGAGCCTCCCGGGGGGTGCAGATGCTGGCAGGCTCGGGTGCCTCGCATGTTTGGTGGTGGAGGGTGGCTTGGCAGGACGGCGTGTCCCTGGCTGCGGCCAGCCTCCCGTAGGGGCTGGGAGGGGAAGGCAAAGGGTGAGCAGCTCGGGGGGAGGAAGGCAGAGAGCAAGGTGAAAAAGGAGGCGGAGAAGGAGAGCTTCGGGGCAGAGCCGGGAGGAACGGGAGGTGGTTCGCAGGGGAGGAGGAAAGGAAGCTTGGAAGAAAGTGGGAGGGAGAGGGAGCTGAGGAGGAGGAGGAGACGGGAAGGGTGGGCGGTGGGTGGCCGGAGGCGAGGAAGGGCCGAGGAGGAGAGCAGGAGCTTGGCAGATTGGTGGTGCCTGTGGAGACAGGGACCAGATGGCAACCTGGGTCCTCCCTGAGCAGCTCTGCCTGCATCCACAGTCCTGCCCGGCTGGGAAGTCGGTGCTCGTACTGCTGACAGAAGGTGAGGGGATGCGCAACGCCACTGCCTGATGAAAATTAAGAGCCTGAAACTTATAATTCCCAGGACGGATTTAAATTATTACAGTTAACATATGGCCTAATACATAAAACCGGAGATGGCTACCAAACAGATCTGTATAAATGAACACACGTAGAAGGGATTTCATTTGGCTCCTGCACCTGAAACTTTCTATTTCCTAATGCAAACTAAGCAGTGACAAATAAAAACAAGACTGCAAAAGCTGCATGACCTCTTTAAGCTTTAATTATTCATTAGAACTGTTTGCTTCTCTGCTGAGATTCAGAGCAACACATTGAAGCAGGTTCCTCTCAGGTTTATGGAAGACGTAACTTCCTTGTTACACCAGCTAATAAATACGACTAAACACAATGGCCCAACAATGGTTGTAGAAACAGCATTTGGGAAAATGTGCTTAATGAATCAGAAGTGCCTTAATCTAGTCAGTCTTGAAAAGCAAAGCATATCATGCAAAATTACAATGCACTAAAGCACAGATGCATAAATATTTTATTGTTGAGATTTCTGAGTTTACTTTCAGTATTTCAGAATTGCATTTTACACTGAAATGTCTCTACCTGCATTGGGGAAGGATAATGGTTCTGGTGGCTTTGGGCAATCTAGCCTGGGATCGCAGAACTGGATTTAAATATTGTATCTGGCAGACTCAGCCCTTATCAGCATCAGGCACATCTTTGTAACCAGAGCCACTAATTGCTTTTTGCTGTCCTAGGATGGCAGGGGAGTGTCTGGGAAGGTTTACAGCTGGGAGGAGAACCACCAAGACATTTTCCTTTCTTCTGGGAAGCCTGGGCAGAAGGTAGGTGCCACCGTGCCATGAACTCCTCACAGCCCTCCCTCCCCAGGCCTCTGTCTTTCTCCCTGCCCTTGTAAAACAGCATCTCAGGGACCATATTTCCTCCCGAGTTCTGAAAGCAGGAGAGGACCAGTTTGTCACCATCTTGGCCAGACCTCCTGAGAGGTAGGCAGCTCGGGAGGCAGGCAGCGGCTCCGACTGCCCGGGAACGGTGCCATGCACAGGGGGAGATTTACAGCTCCTCTCCCCTTCAGACATTTCATCTGGTGCGATGCAGAGATGACAGCGCCTCATTTCAGGTATTACAAACTCCTCTTCCTCCACAGGAGCCTGCAGGGGCTGTTTGGGGTGTGTCCCGTCCCGTCGCCCCCCCCGCCCCGAAGCCCCCCAGGGCAGCATCCCTATGATGGTCCTAGCAGATGGGTGCAGGCAGCCCAAGGGCAGCTCTCCAAAACCCGCTTCTCTTAACGGGGCCACGCTCCCGTACTTACTCAATCTTTACAACTCAGTGATATGCTGCCAATATATTTTTGCCAAGGAGACAAAAATACGTCTCTTCTTCCTACTCCCTCAGCCTATGAAAAATCTCAGTTGTGTGCAAAGAGACTCTGGGTCTGTGTGTGTATACGTCTGTATATTTGAGGTGGGGGAAACAGAGTTTCTGTTAATTTATTTTCCAGTTGAAAGTCTGCCTCGTAGCCAGGGAAGCACAGTTTTCACCGTGTACAAATTCAGGGAGAAAAGCCTTACTTGGTGCTGAGCAGAAATGGCAGCACGCGCAGCGGGAATTGGGAGCAAATCCTTTAACTGCTCCATGTCCCAGGTTTTCCTCTCCAGGATGGAGACATGATGGCTTATAAATAGTTTGGGGATTTAGGGGTCAAAGAGCTTTATATTAGCAAAGTTGCCTAATAATGGATGAAGAAGAGTGGCATAATCCTTCCAAGGTGGAGAGCACTCTGTTTAAAAAGTGCTTCAGTCTCCCCAAGGGCCAGAGAGACTCCAGGTATTTAAGATGTTAACTTAACTTTTAATTAAGCAAGACTCTCCCACACAGCCATGGTTTGGGATTCTACCTATGCTCTCGGAATGGTTTGGGTACCTTAAGAGCACCAGGTACAAAGAATAGGGGTCGGAGGCTTTTTCTAAGCTTCACAGCAACTTGGCAAACTACATGCTCCAAAAAAGGTGTATTTCTTTTTCCTCCTTCCTCTCTCCCTTTTCCCCCAGACCTCGCATGACTTCAAGGCATCAAATGTTAATGAAAGTTTGCCAGGCTTCAAGGGCTGTGAAATGGAAGTTAAAAATCCTGCACCATAGGATGGCTCTAAAAATACTCAGTCGTGTCGAAATATCAGCCGGCTCCAGCAGCTCTCCTGCACACAGCGCTGCCGATGCATCAGGGCTTTCTCTCCTAAATAAGCTCTTGAGAAAGTTTGCCTAGTGACTATAGATCACTTATGCTCTATAGCCTGGATTCACCAGGTTATGTGCCAGCAAATATCTACCGGAGAGCGAAGATCTGCCGTGACACTTAACTCTAACGGTGCTGCGAGGGAAGTGCCAGTATCCGAGGGGATCCACCGATACATGCCTGCTCTGCCGTGACTCCATCCAGAGGACTCATACATGTGATGTCCATCCCTCGGGACGAGCACAGCCCCATACACCAGCCCTGTGGGTTTGCAGAGCTGGGGTCTGGTGCCAGCCTGCTCACCATTAGGGTCCAGCTCATGAGCTCTACTCTCCAGTGTCCCGTATTGTCCAGGGCGCTGGGGTTTGTAGGCTGAGTTGCTCATTTTAGGCATGGCAACACCTAACCCCCCCTGAAGATCTGCTCCAAAGTATTCCCGAGCAGGACAGCCGTACCCTCATGAGACGTCAACGCTTTTCCACAGCAGCTCCGCACGCCCCAGGCTATCCTAGCTGATGCGTCCTGCTAACCGGCAAATACTCAATATGCCAGGTGTACCTTCACCGACTTCTGAGGGGCTCCAGCGGAGATACTGTCACCCCTTTGTGCTTTAAAGGTGTTTTTTGTTGGATTTCTTTTTTTCCTAACAGTGCTCTCAGGAGTGGGAATCCAGGAGGTGGGTTTCCTGCACCACAGACTCCTTTTTCTTCTCCAAGTGCAACATACTTTCTCCCTGTGAAGCAAATGAGGAGCCTGAACACAATGATTTGGATCGTGACTTCAAGCACAATCTCGAATACGGTGTCTAACCCATTCCCATCACAGGAGAAGCCAGGGGAGGCTGTGACTCAGCTGTGCCTCTGAGTCACGCAGCATGATGCTCCCCTGCTCTCGGGGGACAGCACTTTGCCATTAGCCTCTCTTGGCAACAAGCTACAGCTCTCCCTCGCTGGCTCAGACCCTAGTGAGATGTCTGCACCCCGAACTCTGTCCGTTCCCTGCTGATCCGTGCCAGGGGAGGGACGAGGGGCACCGGGAGCGTGTCCCCAGCCCGCCGTGCCAGAGCCAAGCAGGGGTATTTTGTTCAGGTGTGTGCAGAAAGTTTCGTGCGCCCAGGCATGGGCAGGCTGCCTGGCCGCACTCCAGCCCTGTGTAAGTACATTGCGAATCAGGCTCAAATTGCTATTTTTGAGCAAGTCACTAGAAATAATTCATGTACGTGCAAGTTAAAATTCTGCTTAAAAATCACCGCCTGCCTTGGAAGCTTAAAACCTGGGAGATCTATAGCAGCAGATACTGAATTTCATTTTACTAAGTTCTTTCCAGCTGTTATGGTAAACTTAGATCCTCATCCTGCATTTCTTCACTTTAAGGATCTTCTCTCCTGCAAATATCTCCAATTCTAGTGCTGGCAGGACCAGCCGCACATGTAAGTGTTGTGAAGAATCTGCCCCTTTGGCTGGACCGGACAAAGTCTGGCACGAAATGCTGAGAAGCACGGTATTTTTAAAGTGAAAGTTCAAGTAATAAACCTTCTTCTTTTAAGGTTTTCAAAATAAATTTCTGAATATCGTATTAATTTATTTGACGGTATGAACCAAGGTTTTGGAGAGCTGGAGGGTACAGGTTTGTGTGTGTTAACTGTGTGAGCAACAGCACAAAACGAAAATGCTTTTTCATCTGTATGAGCTTCTGTAAATTGTGTTCTATTCTTAGGAGAGTAAACATAATGTAAAAAAGAAATCTAATCATTTAAACTTTGCAGGAAAAGAGGCAGGAGCGACGGGAACCTCCGAGATGATAAATGAATGAATTTATTCCGCTGCCACTGTAGGGTTTTAAATTAGTTTTATTTTTCTTTTATTTCTTGTTGTTGACAAGTTGGGTTGCATTGCTATACAGTTATAATGTTTACAGGTAAGAAAATCTTGAAGGTCAAAAATTCGTAGTTATTCTTGTATAAGGTAATCTCCTTGTGTTGGTGACAATGCAGAGTGTGTCGCCATGGGTACCTGAATCACGTCGAACAGCAACATTCTCCATTCCTATCCCTTCCCCTTGAGTTCTTACAGAGAAAATAAAAAGAGATCTACCAGAAAAGCTCCATGCATGATGCAAAGGATGGACTGGAGGAAAGGCTTTTCTTTAAGAACGCGCACTGTGCCAGCGGTCTCTCGTACCACACCCATGCAATGGGGTGAGGAGTTGGTACCTCACCAGCTGGGATTCTGCCACCAAGACTCCAAAAGGCAGATTAAGGTTAACGTGTTATTAGTGTCCATCACGGTGCCCACATGCAGGCTGGTGTGTCTAATGCCTACGTAAAGTGCCAGAGTCCAGCTGGGTGGCTGTGTGCTCATGGAGCCCTGGTGCCCAGCAAGCTCAGCTGCAGCTCTGACTGCTCTTACACCAGCACGAGGAAACTTGAAAACTGCTGGAGTCCAGGTTCTGGGGGAGAAGTGAGACCAGCATCTGCCCACAGCTGATCGCAGCAGGGAAACACAGAAGCACGGTGAAATGAAGGTGAAAAAAACCCAAGACAACCTTAATTACACCTTCCCATGCTCCTGCAGGTTCAGTTCAGTGCTCTAATGCCTGCTGGATGTGGTTTTCCTTGACAGTTTTGTAACATCTAAAGGGAAGAAAAGAAAATGAAGAGGAAGCAATGCGTACGGGCCTTGATCATGACAGGGCTACAGCTCTTTGAATGTTAGCTTTGCTCCCTGCTGCAGCATGAAAAGTTTTTGGTCTCTGCTAAATCGTGCTTTGAGTCAATGTGGGTGGATCATGCACATGAAAGACCAGGAGCAACAGTTCCTAGAGGCTGACAGCATGGCTGTGGATCAAGACTTCTGCCTTTTTCTCTATCGATGGGAGGGACTGAATTCTACATTGGGGTCTTTGTGCAGAAAGTTTTTATACAATCTCATTTTAAGGGGGGGGGGGAGGGGAACCCTGCAACAACAACAGCAAGAAAGAATACTCTCCAGGCAGGGGGATCAAGCAGAGCAAGCTGTACCTTTTCCTTAATAGCAGGATTTCCTTTTTACTAAACCACTTTTGACCCCAGTATGCAGCAGCCAGGTAAACCAGAAACTTCAGCTGGAAGGTTTGGCCCTGCAGCTTATGGCAACAGGACAATATAGTGGAAATCAGATAAAGCCGCTTGTACACACCACCTTGCTGTGAATTAGGACTGTTCTTGTGCTTTGCTGTTGAACAATCAATTTTCCGAACAAGAGCCTTTCTTTTACATGGTCAGGGGGCTTAATTCAACCCTGGAATAAATGGGCAGCTACCAATGGGCCAAACTCAGCTTGAATGTTGCTCCAGTTAATTAAGAAGAGTAGCATCAGGGCTAAATTTGGCAAGGAGTGTTTAAGTGACTGCCTTCAGAGGCAGGGAAGAAAAACCCTTGCTTAGCTCACTGCATCCAGCTCTTCAAATGCAAATTAACCTGTCAACATCTGCATGCAGCCACCCAGGACAGCTGCAAAAAGGATCTCCCAGCACCCAGAAGAAGGGCTGGAAATGTTTAGTTCCAAACAGCTATTTTCTAAAATAATTTCTAGTAAATAAGAATACATTTAAAGTGGTAAACTGAGCATCTGCTACATGAAACGAATGGAGAACAGCATGTGAAAAGAAGCATATGTCAAGTATGCACTTCAGATGCATTGACTACTTGCCTCCAAAACAGAGAAAATTTAAACATATTTGCAGCACACACTGAGAAAAAATTGCCTCTGCAACCCAACGAAGAGCCTCAAATAACAGCACAATTTAAGTTTGGCCATATCTTGCCTTTCCCATGGTGGAAGGGAGCAGTTCATTGTATTTCAACTGCTGCCTGGCTTCTCCTACCAAGGCACGCGTCGGGAATGCCAAGCCCAGACAGCTTTTGTTTGGAGCAAACAGTGTGCCTTTACTGGTACATTTAAAAACCCAGCAAACCAAGTTGCTGCCGGAGCCAAATTATACCAGATTTGGTTCATTGGAGGGAAGACAGAAAAATACCCCCGTGCTTTTTACAAATTATCTTATCTGCCAGCCTAAGAGACGGTGACATCCTTCCTCAGACTGATACAGCCACGTGTACAGCAGGAACCCAGCTCCGTCGCTGCGAGGGGATTGCTTCTGACTCAGTCTCTTCTTCAATACACTACAACTCGGGGAAATTGCATTTCAGTATTTTGTTGAGACTGTTATCCTCAGACAAAGTCTCTACTGACTTCACTGAAGCTCTGACTTACAAAACAAGCACAGGATAAGGCCCCTTCAGCAGGGAGGAGACGCTGCCTTTCAGCTCCAGCTCTTCCTTGCGAGGCGGCGTGCAGGAATATTTCGCTCTCACTTTCAGTAGAACAGGGCACAGGACAAGCTCTGATTTTTTTTTTTTTTTTCCTGTGCCACCTGTCACTCTGCCAAGGCTTTGCTAAGTTTTTGGTTCCGCAGCCGCGATCTCACGGTGCAGCCATCTCCTCTGGTCCCTTCAGGAAAGAGGGAAACTGGAATGGAAACAAGCCATGAGCAGCTTCTGCAGAAATCATTTTGCTATGATAATGCGGTATAATTAAACAAGACTCATAAATCCCACCATCACAAAAACCCATGGCTTGTGCCAACACTTTTACTCATCGGTGGGTTTTCAGCCTGAATCGGAGCCGAGGAAATAGTAAAGACCTTTGGCTCCGTTGCACTTTGTCCTGGTCACCTTGGCATACCGTAGCATCTTACTAACCAACAGAAAATGAGAAGACGAAAGAGAAAAGCCTCCAGAAAATCCTGCAACCTGCCAGCCACAACTGCAGTTCCCAGGGAGCACCTCAGAACGGAGGTCCCACTCCCTGCCCCTTCGCAGCGCTGCCACCTCTTTGCTCGGGTTTGCTTCAGTATTTTTCCTCCTCCTGATCCTGGGAACTACGATTAGGAAAAGGAAGAGCTGCCATTGCAACGGCGGTGAACTGACACGGGCCAGCAGCGGAGCCGAGGTTTTCGCCCCCTTGGCTTGCAGAGCAGCGCAGCGTGGTGCTGAGTGCGCGTCCACTACGGCAACAGCCGTGGTGCTCCAGGAATTCCATTTCCACCGTGCCTCTGGGCCTTGCCTTGGCATCTTCATTGTTCCACAGCGAAATAAATAAATAAAAATCCAAGGGTGGCATAAAGGCAGTACAAGATAGGGAACGCTATAGAACAGGGTTACCTAATGGTTAATTTAGAAAGGAACGTATTAAAAACATATGAAGGTAGCTACATATTGATGCTGTATAAATATTTAAAGGGATGCCTCCATAAGGGCAGCATTCCAAGCTACACCTAAAATAACGCGTGTGAAGGAAAATTAAAAGAATATTTCACCATTTGGACTTGTTTAATCTGCCTTTGAAAGGCTTTTTCAGCCCAGCTACCGAATATTAGCATGGGAAAGGATATCAGACAAAACTCAGTTTTGGTGTAATTCTACCACAGTCAGCAGAGTTAAACTGAAGATGATTTTCCTGGCCTTTTAAATAGAGGGTAATTTTCTCCATGGGTAGTTATTAAACGCTATTGAGAGAGATTGCTGCTGCTGTTGGAAAGGCTTCCTGGAGAAGTCACTCTGTCCCATATGAATAGCACCAGTGAAAGACCAGAAGGTTTGTAGTTCTTACAACTTGAAGAGTCCCTGAGGGCACTAACTACACCACACATCACTGCCTGACCCAAAGCTAAGAGCACATATCTATTCCGAGTTGAGATATCCTGGCTTGACATCCACTCCTACATTACAAGAATTCTGCCTGTAGAAATTGCTTAAAATATTGGAAAGGGCATTGCACAAGATATCCATGTGGACATTCGGTCCCATCTCCATCCGAGAGGACATATTCCTTAAGTGCACTTTCTGAGGCTCAGCTGCTCTGTGTTGCCGTTTCGGGGCTGGTTAGCCTTTCACCAGCTGTCCGAAGCACTGGCTTGGGAAAGGCATCCCCTTCCCTTCTTAGTTTGGAATCCGATTCCTGGTGCCTTGTCTGCACCTGGACCAGTTTGAAGGGTGCAAACACACCCAGCTGAGTACCTACTGCACGTCCTCACAACGTGACAGGCATCTTCAGGCTGATAAGTCCTAGACTGAAAGGTTTCTATTTTTTTTAGCATTGGCAAATTGCTGTCAGCAGCTCTCAAAAGGCACCTCAAGGATCTGGATCTCAAGGGGATGGTGCTGCCCCTCACATGGGGCGCTGAGTCAAGCCGTGGCACAGCATCAACCCTCCTGCACGCTGACAGGGGCAGCCCCCCCAGCACACGTATTTCCAGAACTGCTCTTCCAAGGCACCTGCCTAGCCAAGGACCCTGCCCTGTCTTGCAGAAATCAGCAGCTCCATACTTAGGAACACAGCACCAAACTTTGTCTGGATCATGCATAAATCCAGATAAATCCTGGCTTAAATGGAGGCCAGACCCAGGGAATTATTTAACCATTCTACAAAAAGCCTAACTAGAAAGACTCTGGGGATGAAAACACGTGAGACCTCATAATTTATATATGTACTAACATCCCACTGGTGAAATTAAAATGCAAAATAGTATCTCTAAACAAAATTGTGAAGCTCTGTCCCTTGAGATAATTAAAAATTAAATGGGCAAAGCATATACCGGAGGATCTGTGCTTATCCTTATAGGACTCTGGGCTAGATCGTAGGTATTCTTGCTCTCTCACAACTACAATGCCGAGCTCCAAGAAAGGGTTTGTCTGTGCAACACAGCAAAGCTCCGCAATAATTACCCATTGTGCTACGTGATGAGCCATCCTTTTGGTTCTTCAGTAACCCGTGCACCTGGACTTTAACTAAAAGCAAATAATATGCACAGAAAACATTTTTATGTAAGAGGAGGTGAACATCACTAAAAATCAGAGAGCTTTTGTATGGCATGCCAAACTGCTGAAGCGAAAAAATGTCTTCAGTGAAAGGGCTCAGATGTGAGCATGTTTCAGTGCACAGCTCCAGGAAAAACTCTGATAATAAATGTGAGCTTGTTATCGTTGCTTTTCAGTGGGAAGTAAAGCCGGAAGCAGGGTCGTGCTGGCTAATTGAGGCTTACATTTTCATTCAAGCACTGCATTTTAATTATAAACTGGTGACACAAGTGTCACTTAGTCCTTACCCTATTTTAAGTGTGCATACATATAAAAAATATTTTCAGTTATTAATTTATTCTTGTGATCATATTCATTATCCTACATTATGTCTACCAGGCACGTGTCTAATGACATGTTTGATACACGCTAATTCTTACGCCTCTCCTAATACAGGGCTTACACGCAGATTTTAGGCTGAGTACAGTGCCAGTTGGCCACCAAAACAGGTGCACATCAATGCTATAAAATCAGCATTAGGAACTGTGTACCCATATTCTGGCCAGCTGCAGCCACTTGCTCAGCCGTCCCAGGGCAGAGCACTCATGCCAGGAAAAGGGATAACCTGTGGGAGTAGCTGCATCCAGCGCCGACGCCTGGAGATGCCGACAGCGAGGTCCTGGCTGCCCAGGTCTGGCGCGGATCCTGAACCACTTGCCCCTCGCCCCGCTCCTGCGTGCGAGCGCTCCTCTGATCCGGCAAAGTCCAGCGTGTTGGCTCTTTGTGCAGCCAAAGCCCCGGGTAAGACTTAGAATTCAGGTGGAAAATTTCTGGCCTGTTTTTCCTTCTCTATGGGGTTTTGCTGCTGCATCCAAAGACTGTCTCCAGCTAGAACACTGCCATTTATATACAGGAATTAAAATAAAATGAGGAAAAAGTCACTGGGAATTTGCTGCTGAGAGACACAAAGTCATTAAAAATCAGACCAGGAGTACAAGTAAAAACAAGGGAATATCCCTAGAAAGCAAGTTATGAGGGTAAACCTCCTTCAAAGACATTGGATGGAATGGGATAGCCAGGTTTTTCCCCTCTTAATTTGCCAGCAAACTATAAAGAGGATTCTATTTTAATAAGCGCTAGCGTAGTGGGACATTGCAAATGAATTGTTCAAATGGCTATAATTAGAAGTGATACTGTGAACACAGCCCTAGCATTATTCCTAAATACTACATGTTTTATTTCAGGTCTTGCATCTTTAAGGATCCCAAAGCATCTCCAAAACCGCCTGCACTTGCCAGCGCTAAAGGCAAGGGCAAGAGTACAGCAAAATGTGCAGAGCGAAGGAGAAATGCTTACCAACCTCCAAAGCAAACCTTCAGTCTACTGAGGAGAATCACAAGAATCTTTAATCTCATGATTAGCAGGTAGTGGCATAGTCCTGGATAAATATTTTTGGAAACACCTAAGTAACGTACAAAATGAAATCCTGTTGACTCCCAGTGCAACAGAAGCTTCAAAGACAAACCTTCACTGGAAATGCAGTTAAGAGTTCACAAGCCACAGTCTTTGAAAAGACTGCTCATCATCTCGGAGCATCTTTTGTCGACAGACAAAGACGTGTTTTCGCAGTGGGCAGAGCTGGGGGGACGCGGCCCAGCTCTGATCCAAACGCAGGGTGGGCAGATCCAAGCAGCGCGAAGCCTGAGCCAAGAAACTCAGCCTCTTGCCAGGTCTGTTGGCTTGGGTTCAGCGCCTGCATAAATGTAGAGGGGCTTTTGGACTGGGGCCGTCTGCGTCCTACCGGTCTGTCTGGAAGAGGTTGGTCTGTCTGCAAAGAGCACGCCGGCGAACCCAAAATTGCTGTACTGGCAAATCACTGGCGCCCCGCTGCCTGCCGGCAGGAGGAGGAGGGTATGCACCCCGCTGGCTACGGTAAGCAGCTCTGGGTTTAAGAAGCCACTTCCAAACTGTTACTTAGCTCCCTGATTTATTAATTGATCATATTTTTGTCATATCTAGGATAGCTCTGCTCGATACGGATGTTTTCCAAGTTTCCCTAAGAAATCCCGATTGAAATAGTTAATAAAGTTGCTGAGCTCTGGTTGTACAGAATAAACCGCAGGCAGCCGGCTGTACGCCAGGGGACAGGGCAGGACCAGGGGGTGTCACATTTGGGGCGAAATAAATGAAGAGTCTGGAGCTCTCCCTCTGCAACCCACACTGGAAACCGAGTTCCTGAAGTCTGGGCAGTTCACCATTGCCAAGAAATAACCTGCCCACCAGCCGCAGAGGCGTATCTGCAGAATAACAATCTATTTTGGGCTATTACTCCACTGGCTCAAGTAACAGAGCTCTGCTCAGTCAATCTGAGGGCTTCGACCATGGTCATGATCCACGTGGGTAAAAATGTGATGCGACATAATGCAACTTGCTGTTTCATCACTTTGCTAAAAACAGACGTAACACACAAAGAAACTAACTCTAGCTAATTTTGCATTAAAATGTATGTAAGTATGTAAACCAGCATTGCTATAGTTTACCTGAGTTTAGAAGAGCCACTGGATGAAGATGATTCAAGCCCACTATTGCCATTAGTGAGTCATACACAAAGGAATATTACTAACTTTCATATCTGGCTACCTTCGAAAACTCAGTCTAAATAGTCACAAGGTCTTCCAGCATTAAGAATTTGCTATTTCTTTTGCTTGCGGGCAGCTGGATGCTGAAGGCTGAGCTTTAGAAAAAAAAAAACCAATGGCACGGCAATTCTTATAACAAAATTATCCAGCGTCTTGCTAATAGCCATCACTGATATTCAGCGAGCCATGAGATAGGTACGCACAGCCCTAAGATAGGTATATGCAATAAGTTGTATTTTAGATTTGATTATATTTAGGCAATATACCTCTGGCAAGATCCTATTTCAAGCCATAATTGCGACATGTCATGCTTCCTTTTTAATGCCTCGCAGCAACAATAGATAAACTGTGCCTCTGGGATGCAAGTAAGACACAATAACAATCCTAACACTATTGAATGCTATATATTTGGACAGGAGAAAATACTCAGTCATCCATATTCTACACAAAATTGCATTATTTAAAATGTATAAACGGGAGAAAACTGATCTGAAACCTCTGGCAGAGAATTGGCAGTGACTTAAAAACGGTTATTAACAAACTTGTAAAAAAACACCTGGCAGCCAAACCAGGGTGGTAATTCCTTGCTGAGCTGGGTGACTCTCCCACTCGAAGAGGGGACGCCTGTCGCTTCTTTATATCTTTGAAATCTTTGGCATTATCAAGCTAACAGGACTGGCTAAGTGAGAAGCATTCAAAGGGCATAACCAAGTGGCACAATTCCAAAATAGCAATTAAAAGGCGGAATGCTTGAAAGAGAACAATAAAAGAGGTTAATTCGTATCAGGGCCTGGCAATCTGCAGAGGAAATTCTGTAATCCCATAATGCGCTCTCCCTTCATCCCTCTCTCCGAACCATGACCACGTTTATAATCTAGCATTCCTTCACATACCACATTTGACATGAAATCCCTAAACTCCATTGAAGAAGAACTTACAGCACCATTTGTAAAGTAAGCAAGAGCCTGGATAAACACACGGGAAACAAAGTAAAAAAGGTGGAGACAAGAGAACCCAAACCTCCTGCCTTTTGACAAGGACATGACGACACATTTTTCATCGGCAGGAAGGCACAGAGATGCTCAAGAGTTAAGAAGAGAAATTAAAAATCCTAAATTTCTACTTGGGGCAGTATCTACCAGTTTTCTAAAGACAGACTCTCACACCATCATTGAAAAGGTGCCTTTTTAGCCGAAGGAAAGTTACCTTTCAGTAAAGAGAGGCAAAGAGAGAATGAGAACAAAGAATTTAAGATGACACGATGCCAGAAGGAGAAGGAGAAAAGAGGGGCCGGACTATCTGCCAGGCTAAATCAAGAACTGCTTCAACGCTTTCACTGCATTTGACCCACAGCATGCAACAACTGGCAAAAATGCCCCCAGATTTGAAGGGAAATCTAGCTAAAGTCTGTCTCGGCTGGGCTATCCATCCTGCAGGCAGCTTGCCCTGAGGCTTGCTATTTTGAGATTTTAGAGAGGCCACTTATCATTAATATTACAATAAATCCCAATGCAGAGAAAGTCACCATCTCAAACGTTGCTGTGGTGCCCAGCACCTCTGTGTACCCCTCAAAATAACCAAAACAACCACTCCGAAAGGAAAAATACAATCCGAAGCCCAGAAAAGAGCGACCTCCTACTCCAGAATTTTGAAGGTAAAATGAACTGATGTACTTTGGGAGCAAAGGCAGATAACTAAAGGGAACAACTCTCTGGGAACAGGGGAGAGAGGACAAAAGATATTGTAATTTAGCTGAACGAAGTATGTGGAAGAAGCGAGAGGCTTTAGGGCCAGGCAGAAAATGTCGAGAAGCCCTGCACAGCGCTGGAGCTGCCTACTGAACACATCCTTTTGTTCTGAAGTCATAAATGTGTATCAGCCTCTCAGACATATGGGCAGTTGTGCATTTATCCTGTTTATTTTACTACTCCTGTGCATCCTGCCTTGCCATCTGTTGGTAAGAATTTGGATGCTGAACCATAAGTCTGCGACATAATAAATACCAGTAAACAGAAATCGAAAATGAAGATAAGCACGAAGTAATGTTTGGAAGCAGGACCAATTTTTCAGTTTGGTAGTATGATTTATTTCCTGAGATGAGTCTTGGCTCAGAAAAGAAGGACCAGCAGGAAAGGGTCCAATTGAAGGGGCAGATCTATGATCCCTTCTCTTTATCGGCTTCTTATTGGCATCATTCCACTGCCTTCCTAGAAAGCAGTTAAATTTACGTAGGTGGAGAATCAGACTTAATCCTGTCCCTCAAGGAAGACATGCTTAAACACAAAATATTGCATGTATAAAACATAAGTTGCAAGCAAAATGCTTCAAACCCAGTTAAAGCAGCGTTCCTGCACCTTCTCTGAGCTATGGGACACCCTACGGCCGTGTCCCAGTTTCTCCACATCTCTTCCCTTTTGTTATCAGTATGAGGGAAGCGCAGCCACCCCTCCAGGCCAGGGGCAGAAGGTAACCGGCCCCGAATCGGGCAGGACACCCAGCCAAGCCGAGACCCACAAGCCCTTACGTTCTCCTCCTCCCTCACCATTCCCGGTTTGGGGAGACAGAAATCACTGCTCAGGTCTTCGACACACCAACCACACAGACACCAACCACGTATCTGGGTGCCGAGAGGCATTAACAGCAGACTTCAAACGACACTCGGTACCTACGTACTCCTACCTCCTCAAAAGAATTAAAAATGAGATGACAGCACTAGCCTCCGCTCCTAATATTTTTCCTTTTTTCCCCTCTCTGTTTCTGTGCAGCTGCACAAGGCTGCAGGACGGAGAGAGCACACAGATGCCCCTTCTCCCCCAGCTTTTTAAGGACTTCACCTATCTTGCAGCTGGCAAGACCCTGACCACAGCTGCGGGGTGGACAGTGTGACCTGGGCACAAGTAAGGCAGGGTGACCAGCGGGTGGGACAGCACGCACTGCAGAAACGACCACTGCGCTGAAATCTTACGGGAACCCAAACCCATGTTGTTAGATTTGCCTGTTTTACCGGTTTCCAGCCATGTGGGTTAGTAGAGCTGCCAGAAGGCAGGGCAAGCCCTGACGAGGTGCAATGGCTACAAGCTTCTGCCAGTATCTAAAAAGAGTGATACAAGCCCATGGCAGAAGGTCAGTTGAAGGTAATGGCTGCTGGAAGAAGCTCAAAACCTCCATTATATTACATTAAAAAGGTCCCCACGAACCCCAAAATAACTTACTATGCCTCTGAGAGATACTACCACAAATGCCATCTGTCAACCACCTACAATATGCAGCATAATTCTACACAGAATAAAAAAGTAACTACAGCACAACACAGACGCCAGTATCCTATTTGTATAACCCAGTGCTTCCTTGACTCTTCACAAAACATTTCTGAAACCTAGGTAAGATTAACATTCTCCACATTACATCTTGCACAGATGAAGAAGCTTTACAGCTGGATTACAAATGTGCTTTCATCGGTTTGCAGCCTTCAGGGAGTATTGCTAATGTACAGAAAGTCTTTGGGTTCTAAGTTTTGCATTGGGATATGTGACATGCTGAGAGCCAACAAGAAAAAGCCAAAACCTTCATGTAGCCTGATAGCTCCCTACTGGCTATATAGTAGATCGAGTTCAAGAAAGCAAATTAATTTGTTAAAGCAACGTATATTCAGTCAATTAGCTTTAGATGCCTGTTTCATAGAGCATCTCAGGAAGAATAGATGTTTTGTTACATCGATACGGTCATTTGAGAACCTCAGTTACAGATGTTCAAAGACGTGCACGTAGGAGATCCCTGCTTTTTTGAGAATAGATAATGCCTTAACCCATCTTCTGCTGACAGTTCCTCCAGCACAAAAATTTCTCAGCATTTTAAAATGTGTTATACTATGGACAATAATTCAAAGAGACTGAACTCTGTATCCCGAAAGATCGCTCCGAATTCAGAAACTGTCTCTTGCAAATGGAATGCTCTTGAAAAAAATCAGCCTAAAAAGGCTGTCAAAAATCACTCCATCAGCTGCTACCAAAACTACGCTGCTTCGAACACTGTTGCAAAGGTGATGTTGGAGCTCTAAGAATTGCTTTTAAAAACGCCTGCAGCATAGCTCTTTCTCAACAGCACGTGTTTTACCAAGGAAACCAAGATGCTACGAGCAGGATGTATGGAAAGAAAGAATGAAAATGTGGGCTGAGTCTCAGAAAAGTCCTTCTTCAATGCATTTACATTGGCTTTGAAGGATTCACAGACAAAAGTTCACTCTTCAGGACCTATAACGCACATACAAAATGCATATATCTTGTTCTAGAAACAGGCTACAGCACAGAGTAAGTTTCTTGTAGCAGAGACACCCATGTGTGCGTTCTCCATTCGCAGCTACCTTCTTCCATAGTGTGCATGTAAGTGTAAAGTGTAAAGACTGAGAAGATCAACCACCTCTTAATGTGCCTGTGGATATAACCTCCAAGGCAGGCCATGGCTGATACTAAAGTCCTATAACATTTGCTCTTCAACAAACACAACTTTGGCAATAGCATTTGAATATAAAGCCTGCACTGTATTTAGTTTACTACAAATAGTGCTGGTGCTAGGACTTCATAGCTTTGCTTTGAGAATACTAAAGAATATCCATTCTTCTTGGATTAGCCATGAATTTGCAGTATTGATGGAGAGCAGCCTGCCTTTATTTGCTTGCCTCAAACATTTGTATAAGCATTTTTATTTTGTTTTCAAGAGTATCCATGGAAGCAGTGCATGCGCGTGCCACAGTTCCCATGTTTGTGCGCATTCATCCAAGCTGGAAGACTTGCGAATAATTGTGCAAATGTGCATTTGTGCAAGTTTTCAAGTAATAAATGATTTACTTGATCCTTCCTCCCAATTGTAAATGTTCCAACCGCCCAGTCAGGAAGGACACGTGGTTCCTCGGGAATTAAATAACCAATTGCAGCACTTGAAAAGTAAATGGCAAACAGGGAATACTAAAAGCAGTAGACATAATGGGTTCAAAGAGATTCTTATTCTGAAGTGTTTAATAAAATACTCTTTGAATAAATTTAAATTACAAGTACATTACTTGATTTCATATCTTGATGTCACAGAGCCTGCAGAGCTCTCTATTGTGAGCTGTCCTATTAACTTCAGCACGATTGTTCACCAAGATAAGCAGTTTCAGTGGATAAAGTGGTGTTTTTAAAATCTTTTTTTTTTTTTTTTTCCCTAGGCACATATTATAACAGCAGATCCTCCTTGTGAGTAAGACTGCGTAAGGCTTACATAGTTGTGCTGTACATTTATCATAGGTATAGGGGATGCTGGAAAACTATGGTGGTTCCATCTCTCTTTCTCGGGTTAGCTTGGCCATGAAATTATTATGCCTAAGACACAGCATGTGCTATGTTCGCAAGACTCTGCTCTGCACCAGCTTGACGGAGACCCACAGCTTGTGACAACTCCCCTAACTCGAGTGTGGACATGGGGCATAACAGCAGCCACGTGAAATGGGGACGATTTGCTCTTATTAATAATGTGTGGGTTGGGGTGCAGGCATGAGGTGTGGGTGGCTGCACGGGGGCTTCATTGGAAGCTTCGTACTCCAGTGACAGTTTAACTTGAGCTGTCAAAACGGCAGTAATTGTAGATGCCGTGGCCCCAGAAAACCAAAGCCCAGCTTTGCCAGGGACCCTCACGGCCATTTCACCGCAGAGCCTCAGCTGAACAGCACCCACTTCTGCTACATGCACATTCATACCAAGAATTATTTTAAACAGTTTTTTAACTAAGGCAATTACCTTGGATATAAGTTTTAAAAATACACACAGAAATACTGCTATTATTTAAAATTCACTCAATGAGCCTCCTACCTCCACCTTTGACAAACACGCTAAAAGAACAAAATTAGGATTATACAGGCAAGAGTTTGACTGATGTATCATTAATGCTACTTCTTGAGTGACTAAGCTCCATAGTAGTATCGACTACTAGTACTGAAGCATGATTTCATCCCCAAGACAACTGCAGCTCCAAAAAACAATAATATGCTGGATCCCTAAACTGTATCACTCCAGTTATCACCACAATGCTAATTTGTTGTAAAATATGTTGTCTCAAAGAAGAAAAACAGGAAACCATTGAGCAACACCTAATAATTTCATTAGGAGGTTATTCTTTTCCATTCTATTTCAATAATTTTGTTTGAAATCTTAGAACTGGGGGTACTAAACAGGTGCTTCTTCAAAATCCATTGTACAGGTTGTTTTATGGATATAGTTGAGAAACATTTTAATGGAAAATTTCAGCCAACCTGAAATTTACTCAATGAAATGCTTTATTCATGTCAAAAGCAACTGGAGAAGCTGTTTAAGGTATTTTCAGCTTTTGTACATTTGCGTTTTAGATTTGTCTTTTTGAGATAAGAGGGAAATGGTGCTTAAGGCCATTAAAATAAATTAAGTAGGTTTTTATAATTATTACTCCAAAACACAAAAAGAGTTCTGAAAATAGGTTTGAAGCCAGACCATTTAATCACATATGAAAATCTAGAACTGAAATTATTTTCTTGCTATGCATCTCCTCTGAGTTGCAACTATTATGTTGATTTTACTAAAAGACCCATCCACTCTGAACGAGCGATGCTCTGTAACAATCAAGGGGGTGTTGTTTTAAATCAGCTTCTAGAAATGGTTTTATTATTTTATGAAACAAAGGAGCCTTTCCATGTGGAAATCAAAGTCCCACGATATGGTTTAAAACATAAAATCTATAGACACATTAAATTATTCATCTTACAAAGACAGAACATACTGAAAATGTAGGAGAGAATGAAGTCTCTGTTCCTCATATCTGTGAACAGATGACAGCTTTCTCAAATTGTCCACTCTTAGCACACATTTGACAACTTTAAAATCTGTAACTTTGTAATTCGATTATGAGCATCTGAATTTTGAGCAGAACAGCTCAACTACCGTCGGAGAGATGGAGCTCCTGAAACGCTTTTTTGTGCCCTGAACTGATGAGGATTCCAGGCTCACTTGCACACAGCTGCTGGGTGCGATTTTTCAGCAAATACCCTTGCACATACCATGTGCACCAGCTCACCGGGCAGTTGCAGTGCTGCCCATCGCTCAGGGCTCCAACGACTACTCCTTTTTTAAATGAAGTTCTGACTTAAACCCAGCTGAAACCAAGGCAAACGTTCCACCAGTTTCAAAGCTGCACATTTCTATGAATGAGATTCCTGGAAGCCCATACAGAAATCCTGACTTTGGGAAACTCGGGGGTTTCTCCTGGAGACAACAGGCCTGGTCTAGCAGATCTAGCAGAGCAAGCTCAGCAACTCCCGCAAGATACAAACAAACTTATTTTCCGTGGAAGACGGAGACTGAAGACACCAGAACAAGCTCAGTGAAGATCACAAGATTCGGCTGAAGTGGAGGATACTCAGCATCTCTCAAGCAAACTCCAGAGCTCTCACACCTAAGCCCTCATTTTCCAGGTGTCATAAAAGCCCAAACAGACAGATTTCCTTTAGGAGTCATAAAGCCAAGCATTATTATTACCCGTAAACCTTCACATTTCAGTAATTCTTTCTCTCGTTACCGTCCAAAAATACTTCCTTCTCCTACAGCTATTCTATGTATGCATACTATTGCTAGGTAGCTGATATTTTAAGAGAAAAACCACATTACGCTGTAGCCTGAAATCGTTAGCGAAAGGAGAAGATGAGAACAGCCACGAGGACGAGGTGCTTCTACCATGGCACAGCCTTTTCTGGGGAGAAGCACCGCTCTGAACACAGCTGTGGACTGAGCCACGGCTGGGCTGGGCTGAGCCGGGTGGCAGTTAGAATAAACCATAACACCAGGTTTGCAAAGTTCACGCGTGCTAAGTTGTGCTGATGGAACTAGGTGCACTGCAGCGTGGGGCCAAGTGCATCACGGCGGGGGGGGGGGGGGGGGGGGGGGCGGGGAGAAAGACTCCGGCGTCCCCTCCCCGCCCCGAGGCACAAAGCGGCTGGGCAGGGGTCCCCGGCATTCCTCCGCGCTCTCCTTGCACCCAGCATCACTGGGCTCGGGGAGGGGGTGAGGGCCTCCCCGTGGCCCTGGACCCCTGGTGCCCACCCGCGGCGCGGGCCCTTCCCTAGGGATGCGCCGCGCTCCCACGCCACGCGCGGCGGGCAGATGTTCCCCAGCTGGGCTTCCCGAGCTGCTGCGCCAAACCCCGGCACACCCGCGTGTTTCTTTGTCCCGGGAGCTCCCGCCGCGCCGTCCCTGCAACTCCGTGTCCGAGGGAGCCACACGCTCGGCCCCTGCGGGGAGCGGGGTGTCCCCCCGCCGCCCACCCCTGCCGCCACCACACGGCTCATTGGCTTTGTCCCCGTCACCCAGCCTGGCCCTGGGGGTGCGTTCGGCAGCCCCCGGCCCGCACCGAAGCACCTGCCCAGCACCAGGACGCTTTGAACCGGTTCCAGGTGCCTCTGTCCGAGCAGAGACGGGAGCTCGGGTCCCCGCTGTCCCGCCCCACAGCCGCGGCGGAGCCCCGAGGCCAAAGCCCCGCGGGGTCCCGGCCCCAGCCCTGCGCGCCCCAAAGGCCCCCAGCGCCCCGCACCCGTCGGGAGCTCCCCAAAGCCCTGAAGCCCCCGGGGCGGGAGGGGGGGGGGCGGCGGAGCGAGGTCGCTCCCCCGGGCAGAGCTCCGCATCCCGCCGCTCGGTTCCCATGGCAATCTCGGAGATGCCGGTTGCCAGGGTAACGCCATCCTCCTCCTCGGCCGTGTCCGAGGCAGCGGCGCGGCTCCGGCTCCGGCTGGGCTCTGCCCGGCGGACCCGGGCGCGCAGCCGCCGCCCCCCCCCGCCCCCGCCGCCCGGCCCGGCGCAGCACCCCGGTACCTTCGAGGCAGCAGATCCTCCAGAGCCCCGAGTGCGTGAGATCGCCCCGCGCCCGCCGCGGCGGCCCCTGCGCCTCGTCCGCCGTGATGTTGGTGCCGTTGCAGATGTGGGCGCTGGAGTAGAGCCAGTAGTCGGTGCCGATGGCGATGGCCATGAGGCTGAAGGCGGCGAAGGCGCCCACCGTGGTCAGCAGCATCTGGACGCCACGGTCACACCACACCATGGTGCTTCATAGTCCCCGCACGGGCGCGGGGGGCCGCACGACACCGCCCGGCAGCCGCCGCCGCCGCCCGCGGGAGGCAGCCGAGTCACGGGGCGGGGGGCGGAGGCGGTGGCGGGGCCGCGGCGGGGGGGGCGGGGGGGGCGGGGGGCTGCTCGCCGCTCGCCGCCGCCGCGGGGCCGGGCTCCGCCGCCAGCCGCGCCCCGCCCCGGCCGCCGGAGGGAGGGGCCGCCCGGCCGCGGACCCTGGCGGGGCTGAGGCGCCCGGACCCCCGGCCCGCCGCCCCGACGGTGCTGAGCCGCCCGGACCCCGGCCGCGGACCCTGGCGGGGCTGAGCCGCCCCGACCCCGGCCCGCCGCCCCGCCGGTGCTGAGCCGCCCGGACCCCGGCCGCGGAGCCCAGTGGGGCTGAGCCGCCCCGACCCCGGCCCGCCGCCCCGACCCCGGCCACGGAAGCCAGTGGGGCTGAGCCGCCCCGACCCCGGCCCGCTGGGCAGAGCCCGGCCGCGGAGCCCCAGCACCGCCGTGTTCCTCGGCTGCCGGTGGGCGCCGTGAAGCGGCAGCTGGACGGGGGATGAAGGTGTGAGCGGGTGCGATCGCGGCCAAGAGCTGTCCGGGGATGCGGAGGGGGTTGCCCCCCTCATGGGTGCGAAGCTCCGCACCCTCGGTGCTGCCCCTGGGGTGGGCTGTGCCCCCCCTCCTGCTGCTGCACAGGAACCACCGTAGCAATGGTGCCAAACCCTGCGGGGCCCCGGTGGTGGGATGCCAGGGGGATCCCCCTCATTGTCCGAGAGCTGTGGCAGAGAAACTGGGGGTTTAGCCCCGATTCCCTCCGTCCACCTTGCTCTGCCATTACTTACACCAGGAGGTTGTGGGCAGGTGTTTTGAGTTGCTGGTTTTCTCCTGTTTGGAAGGGGATGGGGAGAATCCAGCACCTGGAAGTATTTTCCCTTGGGAAAACCAAGGGGAGAAATACCCACACCATTTTTTATCGTGTTAGCCTGCCTTCCACCCCTGACTCTCAGCCCTGCGAGTTGACAAGTCCTGCCTCCACCTCATCCCGGTGACAAGGCAGATGAATGGGAAGCCTTCCCGATCAGCTAATGCGTTTGTGCGGAGGGAGCGTGGCAGCACACCAGTTTTATGTATATGAATTAGGGAGTGGGAGGACAAGAGCTACAAACCTCGAGAAATACAGCGCTCTTCCCAAGCTGTGCGTGGATGGCTGCAGGTGCTTGTGTGACTCCGCTGCTCGGCATACCAACGCAGAGACGCTTTTCAGCTGCTCGTCCTTTTCATAAAAACTGGGAAAGCAAAAAGCAAATAGGAATTAAAAGCTGGTCTTTATTTCACAGAGAACTTGGCAAATTGCTCAGCCATGAAGCCTATAAGCATAGCAGAGCTCCAAAGTTAGGGTGCTTGGTCTAAGCATGTAAATTACGCTTTTCTTTTCAGCCGTAGTTTGCAGGTCTATCAGTGCCTTTGCAAAATCACCTTCTAAAATGAATGTCTCCATTAGGGATGGAAGAATGAAGTCAGGTAAACTCAAAAGCAGAGCAAAGCCTCGTTCAGAAAAACTGGATCGAGCATTTAAGTTTAATGAGGTTCAACAAACTTCTCATTTAAAATATATGTTTGTACCTCTGGGCTTTGGGGGTTTGCACAGAATGGGAAAATGAGATACTGAAACAGCAGGAGGGAAGCTATTTCCATAGCTTTTTAAACCAATCGAGCCTTAATTAATATTATTTATTTGTATTAGCCTATTGCCCGAGAGAGCTGCTTCTGGCTGGCGCTCTCCGCAGTGAGGAGCAGGGGAAGGGCTGGGTGGGCTGTAACCGGGGCAGGGATCCTGCTCGGCACAGAAACAGCCTCCTCAGTGCTCCCAGGCCAGCCAGGAGACAGGATGAACGGTGCTTGGTCTGAGGGGTTCTCAGCACCCTCCACCAGCTGAGAGGGAGCACACAGCTGCAGGGTTCTCCATGGGCTCACAGCCACCAGCCCTGTGGCCACCCTCCCAACACCATCCTGTCCGTTGTGCAAGGTAACAGCCCGTTAACAAAATTCGTAATAAAACCTCTTACTCCTTTTCCTCCCTCTGCATTTTGGCAAAGAAAATGTCTGTTTCTGTTTCTGCCACCCTGTGAGAAATAACTCAGGCTCCTAAAGGGTTACAGAGAAGCATCCAAGGCAATCATTTTCTGTCCAAGCTATCTTCTTTAGTTTAAAAATGTTCCCTATTCTTTTGAAATGCATGAAGTAGATTGTGGGAGAGCTAATATTATATTCCACTACTGAAAGCTGGTGGAGTATTTTACATTGATGTCTGGCTCTAGTGATTTTCTAAGGATTTTGAATTCATTAAATCCAACCATTGAATAATCTCCATTCGTGGCGGAAGGAAGGCAAAAGTGCTTACACTCTTCAATAGCAAAAAAGCATGTAGTCTTCTCTTAAATGCGAAAGCTATCTGACCCACTATATGTAGTAAAGGTTGCCCATCGTGTAACCTTTGATTTGCAGGCTTTGCTTATGATACAGCCTTACAATACTGCCATTGAAGGTGGCAGTAAAGCGGCCTTGGCAGGGTGCTTTGTGCTACAGTAGCATCCTCCATCCTCAATCAGAATTAAGACCTAATTGTTCCACACTCAGACCAGAGGCAGAAGCCCACGGCAACGAGAAGAGAAAGCCCCACAGCATCTCCTTGCTGCAAAGCCCCCTGCCCCAGCTGACACCGTGCAAGGGCGGGTGTCCAAATCCAGAAATACCTTTTACACAACAGAAACTTGAAACTGAATTGTTTTGGTTCTTTGGTGTTGATGTTCAAAGCTTTAAATGAAATCCCGTGCATGATCATTTTATTTCTGAACTGAATAACAGTGACTTTGGAGATGAAACTTCGGCTTAACTGAATTCAGTGAGAGCTGTCACTGATAAAATCCTGGCCCAGAGACACCGCTGGTATCAGAGGAAAACTGCAAGGTGTTACCATTTAGCATTACTGCTTCTGCTCCTAAGAGTCAAACACATTGGCTTTAATAGAATAGGCTTTTTTGTTTGTTTGTTTTTTTTTTTAATGTATCATCTAGAAAAATAACACTAGAATTTCACTAAAAGAAACTTGGAAATTGCTCAGAAAAAACTCAAGAGAATTCTTTCTCAGAATGAAAATAATCACATCAATTAAATAAAGCTTTTGATGTAGATACAGTCTAACCATTGTCAAAGCCTGCAACAAATATTTCATCCTCCCTTGTCCTTTCTCATCTTTTAGCTCTACACATGTGAGAATGAATTTTATTAGCATCTAGGTATGTCCTAAATCCAATAACATCTATATAATTGACTATTGTAATCTCTTATGGGTCTTGATACCTTTCTTATCTAACTCAATGCTGATATTAGGAAAAAAAATAATCCTCATTAATTTCCTTCAGATTATGCTACATATGAAGGACTGGAAAAACATTTGATGCATTTTGTACCGTGTCAGATAATGTCCTTTTATACACAGGGCAGTGCTGGGATTCGATTCAACTCACCAGGTTAGCAGCAGGTGAGTTCACCAGCACGAAGATCTCCAGCCTGAGCAAAGAACCTTGCAAGAACACGGGATGTGGCAGAAGGTATCAGTTATGTCACAGGTATATTTAAGAAGGAGTAATATCAAAGTTGTTCATGGACCTATATCTTCATACAACTTTGATGAGATCTTGCAGATCAGCGTGGTCCCTACTGAACTACATGGGGAGACCTTTGCAGAGCTGGATCCAAATGACCTGCCAAGCTCATAAATTCTGTGGCAAAACAAAGGCTGAATTCACTTCTGCTGAGGGCTGGTACAGTACCTGACCTCCCAACCCCCACATTTCTTCTGTTATCGTTCATCAGATATTGCAAGGACATAGAGTCTCTCACCTCTGAAGACCCCACTCTGTGTGGAGAGTCTTCTTCCTCCAGCAAGGGAAGGCTGGCAGAGAAGTCACCATCGCATTTCAACTGAGTCTAAAAAAAGGTGAGCTTGAATTTTGCTCGAGGAGTTATAAGGCTGAATTTCTGGTTTAGTCCTATAAAAGATCATCTGGAGTCAGCATGAATAGTTTGCTTGTCCTTCAGAGCTGAAGAAACAGTCATCTTAAAGGAAAAATATTGTCATTCTCTTGCCACTTGAGGGACAACAGCTTGGCCTCGGTTCTATTATTCTTTTTAATATATTAAATATTCTTTGGCTTAGTCATGGGAAGCAAAACAACACAACTGCTTTCTAATAAATAAAATGTGCTCAGAAGCAACTCTGAAGCTTTCCAGATAACTGCATTTTGAGTTTGCCAGGAAGCCAGATGCTGCTGTTGGAAAAGTGGCTGCTATGGTTTGTTGTCTGAGCCTAGAAATTGATACCCAAGAATGATATGATGAGACAGACTCGATGACAGCACTGCTCTTTCTATAAATAATTTGAAGAAAACTTTTTTCATTCTAAGAGAAAAAAAGAGACTTGCACAGCAAACCAGAAAATTAAAAAGGATAGGCATGCTGTGTTTGAATAGGGCCATCAAAAGAACATGATACACACAATTTATAGAAGAATATATAGTGGCTCTCGCACATTTCACACTACATGGGCTGTATTTTTCCCATAATACCAATAGTTATGAAACTCATTATCTTTTTGACAATGGAGAAACGGAGTATTATTCCTTTACTTGCTTGATCATGTCAAATGTCAAAGCAAATTATGAATGCTTGTCCTTCAAATACTCATCCCTCCCGGTAAGATATTAAATATCAAAAGTGTTCACATTCAGCTACAGAATGAACTAATATCGCACACTTCTCACAGATCTAAAGTTCACTGTGCCTGTTACCTGTCATGCTATTTCATCTCTCCAGTCCCACCTCTTGTCCATGTCTTAAGAGCTGGGAAATTCATCGCAGTGGTAAATGCCAAGTTAAAGATTATCCAGAGTATGAGTTAAAAACATGAGCGGGGGTTACTCGTGGATTTAAAGTGTTAAAAAGGGAGTGGGAGGAAGAACACGGGGTAATAGGACTAGAACCTTGATGATGCATCATGTTTCAAAGGATTTAGAGAGGCAGTATCCTGACCAGATGCTACGGGAAGGTTTTAGCGCAGGAGTGCAGTGAAAACACATCTGTGTGATGGTGGCGAAACGCACGGGCTGTTGCCACCAAGGGTGGATCCAGACAGGGCGCTGCCGGAATGAGCTGCCTTTGCTCTCAGGGCAGCATCCCGAGGGAAATACAGATTCTCCTTGGGAATATGGTATGAGGAGGAGAGGTGCGGAAAGGGGAAAAAAAAAATGCCTGTGTGTTTTTCTCATTCCACCAATTATCAATCAGTGCTAAGAAATAACGAGGCACTTGTAAACAGCCCAGCAGCAGGCTCTTTATGCTCTACAAACACAGAGGCAGCTACCCCACACAAGTGCACGCCGACTTCAGACAGACTCAAAGATGAAACATGGACTCAGATGTCACCGTGATGGATGGTGCTTCCAAGGCTGTCTCCAAGCCCGTGTGTGGCTGCGCGCATCCTGCCCATCGCTGCCAGGGCTCCTGAGCACTGGTGCCTAATCGCTCCACAAACAAAGCAAAATTAGCCTCTTAGATGTCCTTTTTGTAAACAAAAATATAAATCCTCTTTCAAACAAGCGTTCCTTCTCAGGCCTAAGGGAGAAGGTGCCGTAGCAGGGCGGCACGGCGAGGCTTGCTGGAGTCACATGAAGTGTAAAATGCAATCTGTCGGGAGGCACCTTGCCTTTGAAACCCCCCCATCACCCACACACCCGGGGGATGGAGGAGAGTTACCCCTGGCCAGCCACGGGGGAATTGCTCGCTGCACTCAGATTGCATCATAACCTGAAAGGAAGCACTTCAATAGGAACGTGTTAGGAGGTGGATTGAGTGAAACAGGTTTTTGGGATAAGTCTTAAATACTTAAATCAATCACGATAACTTGCTGCACTGAATTCATCTCCTAAGCTGCCTAACGTAAACTCCTCAGATCTGTCTGAATAATTTCGAGCTGATAATGCAGCATTTGAGTAGGAAAGCCGTTGCCCAGTGAAAGGATTTTCTCATTAGAATTTCAGCTGATTATGCACCAGAGAGATGGTCTTTCAGGAGGACACCCTGGCAGCTCCCTTGAAAAAGTTTTATAAACATTCAGCCTACTAAAAAAGGAAATGGAAGGTAAAATTAAAGCTAGTCATTACTTCTGAGGAGTCGGTGACAGAACAATCAGCCAAAACAAGGCTGATCTGATCTTCCCTGTGCTCTCATTCCTTTATTTCGACAGAAGACACTGGGAAATCCTGCGGGAGCTGGGACTGCAGCCTCTGGTGCTGAGCACAGGTTACCAAAACCACACTCTTGATCAGATGTTTGTAACATTTATGGGTCTGAAGAGCTGTTTTTCCATAGAATCATGCTTAGGAGATGGGTACTGAACCAGGTAATCAAAGCTTTACTGGGAGACTCCTGCCTCTACTGGACTGAGATTACCTAAATGGAAAAAGCTTTAAGCCAGTCTCTGTCAAGGACTCCTCGTTTCGTTGCTCTTCTCCGCTTTCAGTGCAAGTAGTTTTTTCGGATAGAGAGATCAGCAAGCATGGGGAAACAGTAGGTGAGAAACAGGAAAACCCAAGGGGGTGTTTTGCTGAGGAGAGCAGAACTGTAAACCCATTCCCAATTCCCCGACTGAGCTGGAATAAGTGCTGAGAGAGTCCAGGCACCTCTTCCTCATTTAGCAACTGTGCATGGAGTGGCAGAAACCCCTTCCCACAGACTCTTCTGTGATAGCAGCAGTGAGAAGGAGAAGAAAAGCAGTAGCAAACAAAACAAAACACCCTGACATAGCGTTTTAAATGAGCTGTAAATACGGCCAGCAGGACGCCATAAAGCCTTGCCATACCCATGGCGGCGGAACCATAATTTCTGCCATCACTTTTTAAAGCTACACTGGTGTCTCAATGAAGTATTTTGTTTGGGCTGAGTAAATGGTAAATGGTGTATTTATTGATTTTTATCTCTCTTCACACCTCAAACGGTGCCTGTCTGCTCAAGGCCAGGTCACGGCACACTTCCTTATTCAGGGAACACCTACCCCATGGCTGAACCATCAGCTCCTTTGGACAAAGACAGTATCTTTAATCAGCATAAGGTCCCAAGGGTCTCCTGTCCTCCCCATCTTTTTCCAAAGACACCCAGTGGTGACCCTGATGGAACGCAGAGCTCCAGAGGAAAGACTGGCAGGACCAGTAACGCTTTACCTCCTGCTAATGTCACGTATAAAATTGAACTTGGTACAGTTTAAGCTGAAGTTTCTGCACTCAACACTGTGATTAAGCACATCTGGTAACACCTGCAGGTTGTGCTTAAATGCTTCTCATGGTGGGGTGGAATTTTTTTTTTTGGGGGGGTGGGGGGTAGGGAAAGACCTCTCCAACAGACATTCAGCAGTAAACTGTAAATGCAGAAAATTTTGTAAAACAGCTTTTTCTAGAGCAGGCAGTCTACTGTAAACATGAACCAAATCTAAAGTAATGTGAAAGGAAAACCTCAACCCCCCTTATATGTGACATTATCAAGAAATAAGTCAGAAACACCTCAAAAGAACAAGAAGATCACAAACCAGCATGTCCTTCTCTGTTCACCCACCAAGAAACTCTCCTCAAAAGGATAATTAGGACACGGAAGAGATCAGCAAGATTCTGGGTTGCCTAGTGGGACTTTGCATCCTTTGGGGTCCTCGCGCTGAGGTGGCAGCACCGGTGCCACCAGCACCCCTGCCGGGATGGATGGGGTGCGCTGAGGCTGGGAGGAGCCCAGGAATGCCTCCCTTATCCCAGGATCTGACCACTTATCAGCTTGGGAGGTACAAGAGCAACTAGGGGTTATCTGAGGAGCAGCAGAGCCCCGTCCCCACGGTGGAGTGGGCAAACCCACCTGCTTCCAGCCCCTGAGCTCCTGCTTTCGCTCCCCCTTCCCGGGCACGTGCAAGGGCAATGCCAGGCTGGAGCCACCAAAGCTCCAGTGCCGGATCGGTGCTGCACTGGCACGGCATCGCTCTCCAGGGCTCCTAAAGAGCATCCAGGAGACAGGAGGGTTTGTCCAAGAGAGTGCAAGTCTTACTGGCTTGGAAGAAAAACACCTTTTGAAGGAAGATGAGAAATTGCAGCAGCCGGAGCTGTGAAAAGCCATGACAAAGTATTTAAGACAGAGAAAAAGGGAACGCTTGCCAATTGCTAGAACCTTCCTCATTCAGGTTATTAGATGGTTACTGCCCTGTTATTAAAAAGGCACAATTTTCCAGCCCTTCTTCGCCAAGATCACTCGGAACACACCTACAGGTTTTCCATGTGCTTTTAGCTCTGCTAATGAAGAAAAAAAATTCCTCTCATGTGACTCCATTGAATAATTATTCAACTCAATTAATAAATAAGTAATGTGCTATTTTGGGATGTAGCCAGTAAATACATGCCTAAGATTTATCTATTGCATTTCCAAATACTGTTTTAGGTTCATCGCACGTATGTTGATGCAACTGGATTATTTTTTTTTTTTAATCTGAGGAAATTGTTAAAGAGTGAGGATTGTGGTCTCAAAAAAACCTGAAAGGAATTAGCTTTCCACTGGGCTCCACACATCATTGGTATCATGTGAGTAATTCTACTACAATTTACTTAGCAGAATGAAAAATAACAACAGCTATTCTGATTGTAGATAACCCTCTTTTCTTACAGCAGAGACCCATTACAAGGTCAACATCATCTACTGTCAGACTTCATGATTAGGCTCATTAACACTGCCCTGTTGAATTTATTTATTAATTTTTAAGAAAATTGTGGTTTCAACTGAGATTTTTTTTCAGAAAGTGCCTGCTTTTCTTGAAATTTGTACACGTTCTCACATGGAACTTGAAAATCTAAAATATGAATGTCTGATCCTTCCCCACCCCATCCCCCCCACAGGTCCCTTTTTTTGCATTATTTAGGTGAATGATTCTAGCAAGAATACTTTTGCCTTTTTTCTGGAAATTTTACATTTTTCACAGGAAAGCATTCCAATAAGATCTCTATCAATACAATGGTTTCTAACTAGCAAGGACAACCCCCCACAAGCACCTCTGCTGAAAAAGCTGGCAGATGTTGATTTTTTACCCATAACTGTAATGCCTCTATAAAAAGGAACATTCCAGTCTTACAAGCGGTAAAATGGAAAATAAATAGAAGTGGCAAATATGGCACACTGAAGATTACATGTGAGGGACCAGAAATTCAAATTCCCTCTCAGAGGGGACATTGCAGGGCTAATGAGAAGATGCAGAAGCTTTTCAATCTCCAAAATCTGTCCCTCATGGAACATCATGGAGGCAGACAAACCGAATGGGGCAGCATGGGCGGAAAGGATTATTTAATGAGCATCGTCTGATGCGAGACACCCACAGCCACCCCAGACTGCAGCCTTGCCAAAGAAAGTGCCAGAAACCATTCCCATCTGGAATAAACAAATTACCTGTCAGGGATTTTCTTCTTGTTGAGACAAACCGTACTGTTTAATTTGCGGTTCTTTGCAGCCTCACGGAGGTGGGAAAGGGTGCGGGGGTTTCCTGGGTGGCAGCCTCACTGCCATGGGATGCCGGGGAGTCCTGGGTGATGCCTGTTTTATCAGAAAGTCTTGAATGCAGCAAATACCATCCAGACCTCGTGGGTTTTCCTAGTGGGCTGGAGCAAGTGGTCCAACACCATCCTCCCAAGATGATATTTTAGCAATGCGATGGAAATACCACGCACACAGCAGGCTGGGGATGCACAGGCTTTTGCCATCCCACAAGAGCATCCTGGTGCCAGATGGAACAGCAGCTGCCGCATGGCACGGGGAGAGGTTGTGGGGACCACAGGGGCTCCCTCCCTTTTTGGGTGGGTGGGAGGGTTTTGTTGCTAAACATCTAAGCAAAACCAGCTCAATAATCATATAGAAAACTACCTTACTGAGAATAAGCCAACAGCCAGGTCCAGGCTGCACACACATGTACTTCCACCTTCCCTGGGCTCGTAGCCCGCAGGGTACCTTCCCCCTCCGCTTCTGTAACACGGCCAGCACTTGTTCCCACAACCCCAACCCAGGGCTGGAGAAGAAAGAAAGGTGAAGTGGATGCTGCTCAGTTGTTAAGAGCTTGGAGTAATTTGTGCAGTTGCAATTCCAGCAGTTGAGATAGCCAGAAAAATATGTTTAATATTTCATTTTTTTCTGCTTCACCCCCCCCCCCCAAGACATTTTTTCCTCAGTGGGGAAGAGTGCTAACAATGACTTCAATAGCAGAATGAAGTTTAAAGCCCAGATCTTTCCAATTCTGCTTATTCCTTTAAGCTACTCCAATCCCCTTTATGTTCTTTCTGCATAGACACATCCATCTTCTTCAAAGCCTTAACCATCTTTGACACACCTGACCTTTCCATCCAAGCGCAATGGTTAGATGCAAAAAAATAAAAAACCCTTTACCTACAACAAGTAACTCTTTGTTTTGCCAGTGCCATGCCTGAAAATTTTGCTGCTGCAGGAAGTAAAACAGTGAGCAACCTTTCCTTCTCTTTTGAAAAATAGAGCTGTCATTTCTTTGAGAGAAATAACAGCTTATCTTTATTTTGTCAGACATGACTGTTAGTTACTAGAGTCTTCTTAAGAAAATGCTACAAGAAGAATTAGGACAGCATTGTCGCAGAAATGTCAAGAGTTCAGAAATTAATTTGACAAGATCTGCAAGATCTCAGATATCTAATTAAACTTCCTGTGACAGTTACATTGTGTAAATACTGGAAAACTATTAAAATAAAGAATCAGGTAAAACTAGCTTCCATATTCAATTAATAGATGTTACACATATTCAACAGCCATTACTCTGATTAGACCCATTCAATTCATGCCAGTAAATATAATTTCATCTATTCATGCACAAAAAGTTCATCTATTTTTAACTAAAATATCTGATAAACTTACTATGTTTGGTAGTACTGCTATATTTTTGGCTGGAGTTTATAAAACACCCCCCTCCCTCTCTTCCACTTAGGGAATGAGACCATACATTGCTCTATGACAGCACATGCGGCTCCGTCTGAGGGTTTTAGAATAATTTCTGTAGGAAAGGCTCATTCTATAGATGAAGAGAATTTAGGCTAAGAGGAACGACGGCTAATAGATTCTGACCTCAACTGGCTGTAATGCAGGCTGGCTTTGCACTCAGTAATACTTGCATCAAACCCATATCTCATCACTGTGCTAAACCATATCAATTCATCATTTAAAGAAGCCACTACATCCATTAGTAAATTGTTTTAACAGTTAATTATTAGCAGTATAAAAAGGATGCGATTATCCCCAGCCTGCGTCTCCAGGGGCACTGTCAGCATGCGGATTCTGTGGCTGCTGCGGCTCCTACCCAAAGTCATCAGTTTAATGAAACGTGAGGAACAGTTTTTGAAACCAAAGATGTTGGCTCTGGTTAGCCAACAGCTGGATATTAGAGCTGCCGGTCTAGGATTAGACAGAGGGTGAACAGCGTTCAGACATCAACCCCAGTCCCACGGCTGCACACCCTGGCAGCCCGCACTGGTACCACTGCATGGCAGTAACTGGGGAGGAGGTGGCACAAGCCCATCCTCACCTGCCTCATCCCCCAGTGCTGCTCTGCCACGGGACAGGTCTTCTGGGCCAAGGATGCTGAGGTTGTGCATCCCCAGGGATCACTGGCCAGCAGTTGCTAAGCAAGTTCATCAATACTAATTAATGGTGGAAGCGACCTCTCCGGCACGCAAGCATGGCCAGGAGGTGCCTGTCCTGCAGCTGGAGGATGTGATTTATAACCACAGCTTCCATGGATAAGGTGGCCGGGTGCTTCCGTCAGCACTGCAAATGGAAGTGACAACTCACCCAGCCAGCTCCTTGCTGCCAGACACAGAGCTGCACGGTCATCTCCAGTCGGTGCGAGTGAGAAACACTTCAGGAGCAAGGCTCAGAAGCTGCTCAGTACACAAAGTGGGTTTGTTTGACAGAGTACGATAAGAAGTATCATAAATCAGTTGCTTCCATTATTTGCTGCAATTTCTTTAACGGATCATTTGTCTTCTTAGCACTGGGGCTGGCTAGGAAGGAAGAGGAGCATTTGCCATTAAAGCTTTTGAAAGGAACTCCAACAGTTCAATTCAATTCGCCTCCCAAATTATTTTCTGATGCAAAGACATGAAAATTATTAGTTGAATTTCAAGTTCATTTTGTTCTTTGATAGGTGAACAATCCTTATTTCTCCACTGGCATTTTGTCTCTTGCTGCACCCTCAGTTGCTCCCACCACCACCTTTCTCCACCCGTCACCCTGCTCGCCCAGCTCAGCCCCACGCTCAGGGTGCCTGGCAGGGTGTGTGTGTGTGTGTGGGGGGGCAGTTACCCCTGCAGGTCCCTTGGGGCCAGCGGCCAGTGCTGCTTGGGCAGCCAAAGGGGGAACGTGCCTCCCTCCAGCAGCATCCCCAGCTGAGGAATGATGCACCACACCCTCTGTCACCGAAAATCAACGAGGCTTAACCTGCACGTCCACGCTGACCAGCGTTTGTATCTAAGGGGAAGGTGCAGCCCAGTGAAATGATCTGAGACTAAGAAGAATGTAGAAAGAAGAAAAGACAAGTGCTTTTTTTTTTTCCTCCTGTAAAGGTTTTTCCAATGATTAAAAAAAGGAAAAACCCAAACCCCTACCAGTGTGATTTGTTCTGGAGGCAGGATAAGACAACATCAAATCCCATAAGCAATTTGCAGTGCTCTCTTAGCGAGCTCAGTCTGGCAGCCTTAACTCCCCGCCCCACTTAAAACAGCCTCACTGTTCCTGGATAACCCCCAAACCCATGGCAAGTAATGAATAAGAAAACAATGGGTTGTTGTTGTTTTCCTTCCCATTCCCAACACTCACCCTGCATTAGGCTCCATCATTTCACAACTCGCCTGATGTAACACGATGTGGCAGAACGTACCCTGATCCAGAAGTGAACCCTGATGCAATGCAGAATGGATGCCTTGAACTGACACTGCTCCTTCCTTGCCTTTCCTACCTTTGATCCACATTTTCTGCTTGTGACAGTCTATTAAATAAATATCAGTGACAAGGCTTGGTATGCATTAGTTTTTCTGCAGCTTGCTTGCTTTTTGGTCAGCTCTCCGAGCAGAGTGTCTTGTTGACAAATACACAGACTCCATTACCAATTAATGATTTTAGCCTGGTGTCCTCTACTCTCTTTACTCCCCGGTGCGAGTTCTACACATTAGCCTGGGTGACATTCAAAGATAACTGCGTTTTGTTTATTTGTTTTGAGGAGCAATGGCAATCAGACAGGCAAATCCCAGGCCTTACCAAAGCTGTAATTCTGTTTTCAAGTGTAGCCTGCTCTGAGGAAAGCTGGAGGAGCACACGCTACATTTGCTCAAGGTGAAACCCTACTTTTCTTCTTTCACTCTTAACTTTTTTTTTTTCTTCTTCCAAGAACAGGACATTTTTCTCAGCACTCAGGGCTTTTTGCAGGTTTTGCACATCTAGGGGCAGGATTTGTGCAAACCCTTGATTTGTTTCTGTCACTTTTTGGAGCCCACGCTTGTTGTGCACTGCAGTTAATTGAAAATGAGAAGTCATTCTTGGTAACACATGCCAGCCCCAGCACACATACATGGTCAGGATCACACAGATTTGTGCACAGAGACACATCTCAGTGTTTGAAGAAACATTTAATGTTTTCAAAGGTCGTGATTGACTTTGGGTACTTCAGTTTCCAACACAGCTGAAGAAGTGTAATTTTTGAAGATGGGTTACATGGGATCTTTGCAAGCAGGAAACCAAATAATCCGATACCCTTAGGAATCTGGGTAAAGTAAGTTCCTGCAAGTCCTCTGTGGAAGAAAAACAGTCTGATTAACACTGTAAGTGGAGGCAGAGGTGGTTTGAACACATTAACATAGCTGCACAAGAGAGTGAGCAAGGGGTGAGCTTAACTCAGCTTCCAGAGATGCAAAGCCTGGCTGAACAGTCGTGACCATGCTACATGTTAACCGATGAAACACAGTTGGCAAAACATATTAGCATCTTCCGCTCTGATAATTAGTTTAGTGAAAAATTATTGCATTATCTGTTTGGTTTCACTAGCGACCAATTGCAGTCTTAAAAAAAAGGGCTCCCACTAGATGCTTTTAATAAGACAATAAACTCTACAGTGTTTCCAAACAAGATTTGAAACCCATTCAGCACATGAGTAATTAGCACAGGTCAGGTTGGAGGCCAAATGCATTATTTAGTAATGGAAATAAATTTGCTTAGAAAAAAAGAAGCCCTTTACAATCCACAGAAATGCCTAAGTGTCAAGGCAGTGTATTTAAAACATACTGCAACAGAACTGCTAACCCTGCGCTGGGGTGTGGTATATTTTCGCAAATATACACCCAACCTTGTGGTCAACGATGGAGATTTTACTCCAGCTATGCAGGGAGAAATAACCCTGGCAGAGCCATATTGCACAGCAGGTGTTCGTCTTGCAGATGGGTTGAAATCAATTAACAACACTGACTGCCATGCCATTGGGCAAGAAGTCGGAGATCCTCCAAATTACCCTCAGATTGTCCATATTTGCATCCCAAAGAGACACTGGAGATGGTTTTTCTGGTACAGGAAGCCCTTTCCCTAAAAGAACAACCTGTCTTTTCTGCAAAGAATGTGACAAAGCTGTATTTTTTTTTTAATGATGTGGCATGGGCAAATGTACTTATCAGTACAAAGGATTCAGAAAAAATAGACTATGCTTAGCAACCTCCAGCAAAACGAGCAGAATGCGCTCAACAGAACTTGTGCTCTATAATGAAATTCCTATGAAGGCATTCAGCTCTTAAAAAAAACTAGGACAAATTATGCTGTAAGGAGTAGAATATGTAAACGTGGCAAGGAGCTTCATTTTATATTCTGGCTTCAGAGGGGTTACTTCCAGTTGACAGCAGCATAAAGGAGACAAGGATAAGACCCATACCAGCAGAAAGACAAAGCTGTCTTTGTATAAGAGAAATACAGGAACATCCCTCAACCAGGTCCGTGTGCAGGGTATTCTGAGAAAGCAGGTGGAGCGTTTGCCCCTGCCATGAGTACATTCAGACCCTCTCTTACACAGCAGCTTAAGAACTGACAATCTGAGCCAAACTACCAGCTCAAACACACCAGTGCCTGGCCAGCTCATCCCTGTGGTAACTGTGCAAGCCCAGCGGTGCGTGCACCCTGCATCCGCAGTACTAACAGGATGGGATAATTTCCATAATAGTCAGCCAGCAGTGACAAATAGAAAAGAAAAAAAAAAAGAAAAAAGGCAAAAAAATACAGCAGCCCACTTGAACCAGAGACTGGTGGCTCTGGGAAGGCAAAGGGATGGCTGCTGGTCTCTGGTGTAAGTGCATGAGGTTTTCAAGTCCCCCTGCAGACCCCTTGGCTGTGGGGCTTCTCCCGTAAGCATGCCTGGCTGTGTGTGCCTTTGAGGCTCCTGTGTTCCTTTGCAAATCAGCAGCAGACCTGGGAGGGAGACGAGGTGCCTGGCTCCCCAACAGGACTCACAGATAAGCACTTGCTGCAGAGTCATTTACATTTCCAGGATTTGGACATATTCCTGCCTCCCTGGGGCAGCTGTTTACTTTCAGAGCCAATTTCCCTGATGGAGCAGGGATATCCACATCTTGCTTTTCTTTCCTTTTTCTTCCCGTCCCCGCACAGGGAGCCAGGGAAGGGCCTGTGTGTTACCTAGAGAAGAGCAGCTCTCCCCCAGCCACACGCCTGGGTTCCAGAAGGGTCGCTGCCCTCACAGAACGCAGAACGACTCTGGGCTGATAGAAAATTCAAGCAAACCAAACAGCTCAGACTGCTGGCATCTTTATTTGCCGCCTACAGTCAAACTTACTTACTTCTCCTTCAATGATGCCAATGATAATGCAGCGCTGGCTGGGATGCACCCCACCCCCCACCCCCGCAAGCCCCGGCCAGACAAACCCACAGGCTGCAGAAAAGGGCTTGGGTCCGCATTGCCCACCCAGCCCTAACAGCCTCTGCTCCAAGTTCACAGCAACACACCCGGACACAGGCACCCCTCGCTGCAAGGTCTGAACAAAGCTGAAGCACAAACCAGCCTGACAGTCCTGAAAGAAGTCAGTGATCTAAGGAAAATGGGTTTGTAGGTGATGCAAAGCTCTCACAGATTCACTCTGAAGCTGATGAGCCTCTTAATGTCTTCAAAACCTATTTTCTCCTCTGGGGTCACAAAGGAGGCTGCGTTTCCTGGAAGGCAGCTTTGAGGCTCTAGGAAAGCCACGACATTAGCAAATGTCCTGCCACAACCACTTGTAAAACCAGGAGACCCAGCTCTCCGTAGTGCATTCATCCTCCTTTCAGACACTTGCCCTCATTTCTGAGCTGCCACTGCAGTGAGGAACCATCCCACCAGTGATACTGAACTCCACAGGCAGCTTTATGCTCCATTTTTTCCATCTTGGCCCTTCAGGCAAGTTCTCCAAAGGCAACATCCTTGCAGGGGCCTTCTCCTAACAGTGTCAAGCTGGCAGCAGCTGGACTAGGCAATGCATGGTGAGATGGGGAAGTAGCACATCCCCCCAGCATCCCTTCGGCACGTCAGGTCAGGGTCTCGTCTCCCTTCCAGTGCCCAGCTCCCTGCTGGTCCTGGGAAAAGCTCAGAGATCAGCCCAAGCTGGGGTGGCAAAACCTCAAGCTTTGGGCTAAAAGTTATCATGGCCATAAAAGCGTCTCACCAACTGCAGAGTCAGTCCAGTTTTTCCAGCAGCTAACCTATTTAATGAGGGCCTTGGAAACGTGACCAGAGGTGAGAGCATGGCCTGAAGAGCAGTTTTGCATGAAGCGCCATCAGCTCACACACCAGCAAGAGCCCCTTCCCCAGCCATTTCTGTAATGAGTTCAGCTGCTGCATAGCTAATGACTGTCACACACCAAAACCCAACCAGGACACTTGGCTGGGGACAAAATCAGACATTTCCATCATCACTGTTACTAAAACAGAGATCTGTGAAGGATTACTTGCATATTATGGCAAACTTTGGTTGAAATGGACCATTACTTACCTTGTTAATATTTCAGGTGTGCTTGAATGCACTATGGCAAACACGTATTACTCTGAAACAAATTCAGGTAGAAGGAAAAAACCTCCACAAAACAAGTGTCATTAAATAATGAACGTGCGCTACACTAAGCCATCCTGAGATTCAGCCCAAGAGCATCAAAGACAAAAAAATCCTGGTGTTCTACTTATTTATAAAGCAAAATTATCTACTCAATTAGGAAAAAGTAATCATGCTCAGTTAGACACACCAGGCAAGCATGCGAAAAGAAAAATGGCTTTGAAGCTGCTCCTGGTAGCAAGCCTAGACAGCTCAAAAAGAAAACTCTGCAATCCAGGCTTTTTTAAATTATTTTTCAAAGTATACATTAGAAAGTCTATTAATAAAGTGGCATGAATGGACAATTTTTTGTTGCATAACATTTTCAAATCTTTAAGAGAACACCAATGCAATGCAGTTCCTTTTTCCAGTACCCACGCACTCCAGCTGAAAACAATTCCCAGCTGAAGGTGTTCTTTATAAATTGGATATTAGCAGGGAACCAAATAGAAGATACACCCCTACTGCTGTCCTCTGTCTCTAGATGGAGCACGGCTTATCAATTTTCCAGAGATACAGCATATGAAAATTACCTTTCGTTTTAAAGTTTTGAACTACCATGAATTAGCCTAACTTCAGTAGGGAAGGCTCGTTACTTACCTCTATTTGTTCATATGTCAATGGGTATTGCTAAGATCAAGCATTGAAGAAATGAGGGGTTTGGTCAAAAATTTCCACTGGGGATCTCAAAGGATCCTGCTCTCTGCTAGGCTCGAGGGTCTCCATCTGAATTTGCACAAAGCCATAGATAAACAAGAGAAAAAATAAAAGTATCTTGGTACGGAGAGAAAGCACAGCCAGAGTTTTCCATCATCACTTGGAAGCATGATTATTCCTTGTTCTGGGAGACGGCAGCTGGAGCCAAACCTCCCCGAAAATTGGATTTGCCCCCAGATATGATTTTGCAGTGAATGACTGACAGTTCAGTCCCACCACACAGAGGTAAAGAAGCAGCTCCCTCCACACATGAGGCCTGAAGAGACTTCTCTGAAGCTAAGAAATCAGTTTCTTGGGATGTTGATGTTATTTTTTTTTTTTTACCATCTTTCCTTGTTAAAGGAAATTAATGGGAGATGAGCAACATCAAGCTGCACCCTGATGATTCCGTGGGAACAGAAAGTCCCAACTGCAACATGGGCTTTGCCACAGTGGCTAGAGGAACTGGTGGCCTGGTTTACCCACTCAGGAGTTCACCACCTGATTACAGTATTCTCTGGTTGAGAGTTGGAGGAACTCATGAGTATTTTTTAATCAAAGTATTCTTCACCGAGACCATAATTATTTCCTCTGGCCCATCTCCCCCAGCCTGCTCCTGCTTAGGGAGCAACATCTCTCCTTTTAATCCACACATGGTCCATACACACGCCAGGAGAGCTTTGCTGTTGTTGCAAAGACAGGAACTTAAAAGCTGTATCTTTATAAGCAAACAGACAGCAGCTTTCACATCACTTGAAGCCCTTCACATCAACAAACCCTCTTCCTTCCCATTGTGCCCATGACACAGCCCAGCACAGGGGGACCCCAGGGAAGCCTGGACCTCACCACAGCTGAGACCCCAAGACACAGGGTCTGCAACCCCAGTTTGCCTGATCTTTCCCTAGGCAAGCAGCTCTTCGAGGAGGCTCAAACTGCAGCCCCAGCAGGTTCTCCAGCACCCCTGGGCATAGCAAGAGCCCTCTGCTGATGCCTGCAGAGGCTCCTGAGATAAACTTCAGTCAAAAAGCAGCAATGCTAGAGCAGGGAGGAGGACCCTTACCTGAGCTACTGCCCTCAGCCAGCCAGGCTGCTGCAACTCTACCAGCCAGAGCAGAACCTCCTCACAGGGAGCACTGCAGACCCTTTATAGCCCCACTGCTTCCCACCTGCCAGCAATCATTAAAGGGGCCAGAACCCTCTGGAGCCTGAAAGCAAATCCAGCTGCCCATGGTGGGCAGGCAGCAGCCCAGGGGGGCCCAGGAGGGGAGGCTGCCAGCCCCCCATGTGGAGGAGCTTTGAAGGGGGCTGGGGGGGTCGCGGCAGACTGACGCACCCGCCTCGCGCCTTTGCTTTGCCCTTTCTCACTAATGAGACCCACTGGGGTGCCAGCCCTCGGCACATGGAGCAAAGCCAGCCACAGGCAAGTGGTGTCTTCTCTTTTTCTGCACCGGGCAAGATTACTGTCCTGCACAGACGCATTGCAAACAAGAGGAAAAAAAATGCAGCAGTTTCCTTCTGCTGCACTGGATGCATTGGGGTACTGCCTCTTGCGTGGACCATGTCAGGGTTAGCTCCATCACTCCGTTCTCAGATGTGTGTTAGGTGCTGGCTACATGAGCACCTTACAAAAAAAAAAGCAATTACTGAGAAAAATGTCTTAAACTGAAAGGCTTTATGATGTCCCAGTTTTCCCAGTTTATTGCTCTGCCTGTAGTTTAAACACTAAAAGCTAACAAATAGCAGGTATCTTGATTTTACAATAGAAACCCTCTGAGCTGAGCAATCCCGGGCCCGTTTCCAAGGTTAGCACCCTGGCGGGTAGGGTGTTTCGCCAGCAGTGCCGTAACAGAGGCTGTGCCAAGCACCCGTACACCCGAGAGCTCGTCACCCGCTGCCGTGGGTGCATGCTGTGCACCCAGAAATTAAGTGCTTTAAAACTTAGTAATATCACAGCTACTTCTGCCAGGCACTCGGAGCAAACTCGTCTGCCACCTTCTGTTCCTGGAAGGATATAACGTCCATGGAAGAGCATTTTCCCGTTTTTCTTTGGGCGGGGCTGGTAGGCAGGGACAAGGGAGAGGAGTTTTTGGAGTTAGGGGCTGATGGCTGGCTCCTGCACCCCTGTGCCGGAGCCTGGGGCACAGCCACAGCACACAAACATGGTAAGCAGCAAAAGCACTTGCATTTCAAGGCTAATTTACAAACAGAAGGAGACAGATAAATGATGGGTGCCAGGGCCTTGGCTTCCAGCACACGTGCTGAGAGGCATTTCCCCCAGGTACATTTGATGGTGATAGGAATTTCCTTCCAGGGAAAGCACAGGCTGGTTTTGCATTGCAGCAATGCAAAATGACAGCTGCACATGGCCATATGGCTGAAAACTCAGTTGCCTTTAGCCATATTGATGAATCACTGTGTTTGCTTTGTGATGGACTTGCTTAACCAGGCAGGAATAACCTTGGGTACCCAGGAATGCCGCGTCACCTTTGCTGATGGGATGCGAGCTGCAGCCCAGAAAGCGTCTCGGCACAGCTCTGTGTGGCTCCTGGGAAGGCACAGGAAGAAAAAAACCACCAAAGTGGCATTTTCTCTGTCCCCAGACTTGTGACTGAATGGATAATTGAGAAAAATAATCAAGAACAATGACTGCTCGACAATGGCGGCAAATTGGGTTGATACTCTCAGTAGTCCTCAATTACTCTGTACAAATGCTAATTGGAATAGTTCCTTTCTGTGGTGCAGTCAGCACAAATCTCCAAACCCGAGATAGTTTTTCTTTTTCTGCAAGCCATCTGTCACGCTAATGTATCTTGTTGCTGGGAGTTGGTGCTTGGTTTTTTCCTTTAGCACCGTTCCGAAGCGAGAGCCCAGCCCCAGCCCCGCGCTCCTCCATGGCTGATTGTTTCTGTACGGAAACCCGCTAAGGGCTGCGTGGGGAGATTCATATCCAGGGAGCCCGGTGCCCTCTGGCACACCTTGGCATTGCTCTGGAGGGGAGTTGCAAATATGACCCTCAGCTGATGCTTCTCTTTCCTGGGGATTGATTTATCCTGATAGCTATGACTGCATCTCAAGGTGCATTTAATGATTCATTCTTTTTAATAATGCAAACAGATATTGAGGAGGTCTTCAGTTTCCCGAGATGGGCTCTTTTAATAATAATAATAATAAAAATTTTTTCATTCGTTCTCAAAATAATAACAGGAAAGCTCAGGGGAGTTCTTGGTCTTGGCACATCCTTAGTTTATAAGGAATTTTTTGAGCTCTCTCCTCCTGCCATGCTCTTGTCCTCAGCGAGCTGCTGTTGGATGTGGGGGGATGCACTGATCTGTCCTTGCACAATGATGGACATTTTCTGTTCCATCTCCCCTCCTCCAGCCTTTGTCAGGTAAGGTGGTCGGGTCATTTCCCTTGATCCCCCTGCCCCAGTCTGTCCGTGTTTAAGCGGGAGCAGCCCACCTTTAGCTGCCCAGTGTTGCAGCCTGGCTGATGCAAGGCAGCTTTTATTAGGGCAGTATTTACCAAGGTCAAGTCTGTCCACACTGAGGCATTCAATTCTTATCAGCAAAAATCCATGCGTTATGTGTAGCTGTATCCCCGAGGTAGTTGCAGAGGCCATGCAAATCAAAGTCCAGCTGCCAGAAATTGCACCAAAGAGGCGTTTATTGACAGATCTCTTTTGCCAGAATAAAAACTGTTCCATTATTATATGATAAAGCTCCTGTCCTGGAGCTATGGACCCAGAGAACGGCAGGATATTCCCCATGGCAGGCTCGCTCTCCTCTGGGGTATTTGTTCCCATTATGCTTTCCCCTATCTAACAGTGTAAACATTGAGTACCCTGAATGTCTAAGCAAAGGCAGGACTGTGCTAGCTTTTTCTTGAATGTCATAAAAGCAGCATCCCTACAGAGCAGAAAGTCCAGGTACACCAAAGCCTTCAGTAATCGCATGTGACAGCATCTGGCAACTGGAGCCTGACACCTGCAGTCGGCGCGTCACCCAGGGTTTCCTGCCAGAGCCCGTACTCAGAGCCACTGACAAGTGAAAAATACAGAACAAAATCAATTATTCAGCTCCAAGATGCCCTCCCCGGTGCGTGGGGCAGGAGGAGTGGGAAGACATGCTGAAGTTGGTGGGACCACCCATGCAGCGGGTTCTCAGGCTTGCAGGAAAACTTTAACCTGGTTGTTTGCTGCTGTGTTTTTGCTGCTGTTTTGCAGAAAGTTCTCGATTCCTCCTTTCTACCACCACCAGCACAGGAGTGGGTGCTGCCCCCATTCCCTCCTGCTGCTCCATGCCGGTTTAAGTGTCTCCTTTGCTTTTGCACTTTCTGCTTCCTTTTTCCAAGCCCACACTCTTATTTGGTTTTGTCTGCTTGAACGTAGTGTATTTTCCCATCATAGTACTACTTAAGTGGCACTTTAGAGATCCTTCATTCTGCCCCAAAGCCCTTTCATATTGTATTTCTGTTCACAGCGTTTCCCTTGTCTGCTAAGAATTCATAAGAACTTGAGCCGCCTTTTTTTTTTTTTTTTTTTTTAAACCCTTCCTTCCTAAGAGAACGTGGTTTGTGTGATCAGTCCGCAATGCTGGCCCTCGGCTTTTGAATATCTGTAACTTCGCATAACTGTTGACCTGTCAGTCTCTCTCCACACCTTTTGAACCTTTGAGCTGTTTCAGCGTGATGTAGGATACAAGCTGGAACACCATCGGAGTGCTACAAGTCACTGCAAATAGCTGGATGAAAGAAGATGAGGATGCTGATGCATCCCTACCAGACATCAGAGAATCTGCCCACAGGTTCATCAGCATCCAGGCTCTGGTCGTTATTTTGCTGCTTGCAAAAGTGTTAATTTCCCTAAAAAATAAAATTCACATCCCTCCAGTGCCCCAGGTTTTCTGCTGATTCAGCAATGTGGCTAGTGTAGCTCAGAGCAAGCACATCTGCGAGAGCTTGCACCACGGCTGGGCCAGAGCACTGCAAGGGGATGGTGATGGTGTCACTGCCTCTTTGGTCACTGCTCGGTCCCAAAGCAACACTTTTTGTCACCGGCCAAAGGACTTTACACGTCTTTGCCTGTATTAATTGCTCCAGCCGCACAGTGTGCCACTATGGCAGCAGGTATCAAGTGGGTGATGTTCATATCATAGATATATATTTTTTAGCTGAGCCTAACCCAGTCCTTGGGTTTTTTTTAAAAAAATGTTTTGCCTCTGGCAAAATCCTGATAGTCTACCGGGGTTACATCTCTGAGGAGTCTGGGCTGTACTTTTACTATTAGAAAAAAACATTTTCTGCAGGCGAAACATAATTTCTGAAGGCAGCAGCACCCCTGCCTCCCCAGGAGCTCCAGCCGCTTGCTCAGCAGCCTGCGCTCCCAGGCATTAACCGGGGGGCTCGGTGGCACTGGGAGCCTTTGCTGGATCCCTGGAGATGGGACAAGCGGTTCCTGGGATACGGTCCCAGCCTGCCCGGGCTGCAGTTCCCCGCAGGAGCAGGAGGGGGCGCTGCGGGGCTGCGGCTGCTGCCGCTGGAGGCGGGGGGGCGCGGGGGTACCACCTCTGCTGTCACACAGCCCGTCAAGTGTCCCAACGATGGGCAGCTCAGGGTGGAAACTGCTCATTCCGTAAAAATTTTAACTAAAAAAAGAAAAAAAAAAGGTTCATAAACCCACAGTTTAAATCTAGTTCTCAGGTTTTCTGTCTCTGGGATTAATGATTAATTTTGCAATCTGTTGTGACTCTCATGAAGGAGGAACGGGTGAGGATTCTCCTGTGGCTGTTATTTATTTATATATATATAAAAATATATTTTTATATATAATATATTTTATATATAAACACAGAGAGAGAGAGAGAGAGATAAAAATTATTAACCCATGCCTGGAATAAGTGCAAACTCTGGGAGTGGCAAAAGTTACTCACACGGGTGCCAGGCCAGCAGCAGCGCCCGGTCAGGCTGGGGCTGTGCCCTGGGATGTGACTTTCCCATCTCATCCCACCAGTGATGCTGCGTTGGGCACTTGGCATCCAGGTACCCTGGTGCAGTTTGCAAAGGAAAAACAAATGTCAGGAATTTTCAGTGCTGAAAACCAGCACAACCTGGGCAGGGAGCGCAGGGATCACGCTGAGACCCTGCTTTATCCACGGAGCCCGTGGCAGTGGGATGCACCGGGCAGGGGCAGGCAGGGAGCCTGTGCCCTGGAACCGCAGGAGAAATGGGTTTCATTTTTTTTTTTTTCCAGCTTTTTTTTTTTCTCAGCTCCAGCTATTTTTTTTTTAATTTCAGCTATTATTATATTATATTCAGATAAATAAATATTTATCTATTTATTTCAGCTACTTTCACTGTAGCTCCTTGCACAGAACCTATCCGGAGCAAGAAATCCCTGGGGGTGTTAGGGGAGGGAGGCCCCAGTGGGAGCAGTCTGGGGGTGCTGGGTGCTGTCACGCAGCCCCAGCTGATGCCCACACAGCAAAGGATCCACCAAGTGCTGCCCGTCACCATTCGGAGCTGCTGAGCTGCTCTTGGGAGGCTGGTGGCTGCAAGCGCGTATGGAGCTGCTGCAGAGCTGCCAGCGCAGGGCTGGTCTCCTCGGGGTAGTTACAAGGGAACGGTCCTGGCTGCTCTTAAATATTTCAATCTGTGGGGCTCCCCCCAGCCTCGATAGCGAAGGTCCCTCCAGTCCCTTCCCAACAGGCGCTTGCCCAGGTCTGACGCTGGCTGTCAGGGGTGCAGCCTGCCGGCGAGGTGGGCTGCCGGAGCTTTCTTCATCCATTTGGATCATGAATATTGGATGCGGTGAGTGCTCCAGCTGGGCTGCCACAGAAGCCACTGGTTTTCCCAAGCCTGCTGCTGAGCCTCGCTGCGTGCCCAGGACGTGGTGAGCAGCCCAAGCCTCAACGCTGGCACTGCTGCAGGGCCGGAGCTGGGAGCGGGAGCTTCTCTGTAATGGCTGCAAGTTTTGGTTGAATTTTGTCCCATTCCAGCCTCCTCCAGCCCAGCAGTGTCTTTTTCCAGTAGACTGAAGGGTCCTCTTGTAGCCAACGTCTTCTGTGCTGTGACCCATGGTCTCCCCAGCTTCTCTCTGATGTTTTAAATAGCTGCTGCTTTGCCTCAGTTTCCTTGTAAATTGTGAAAATCTTTAACTCCGTCACTGAGGGAGTATGAAATAGGGACCATACTTCGGGGTTTCTTACCCTTCCACTCTTCCCATGGGTTAGCCCACTGATGGGAAGTCATCGCCCCCAGGGTGGGATGCGCGGATGCCTTCCACACGCAAGCGCTATCAGCAGAGAGACGCGCCTGCTCCTTCGCATTTCTAGGGATGAGGTTGGAGATGCAGAATGAAATTGCTTTAAATGAGACAGGCTGGAGTAGCTGGTGATGGAGAAAAGCTCCCCAGGGAGAAGCCCACAATGTTGCAGGTTAGGGATCAGCCGGAAGGTCATGAAGGACAGTTAGAGCTGGCCGATGCAAACATGTTGGATTAATGGCCTCACCTTCAAACGTCCCGGTCTGAAGGGCTCCCAGCCAGACTAGGACAGTGAAATACAAAGGTACACATCATTATGTGCCAATCTTTTAATTGTTTTGCCTAAATGGGCCCTGACCATTCCAAGTTTTAATTGTTACTCTGAGCTAAATGAAACCTAATTTATTTTCAAGCATCTTTCCTGACATCTTGAAAAACCCAGCCGAACAAAAACCCAAAGACCCTCCAGCAAACAGGGCAGGTTGACAGATCTTTTTTCCCCACGGTACTTTAAACTGCAGTTTAATCTTCCTGACCTCTTGTTTCTTGTTCCAGCATGGAGCAGGAGGAGCATCCCTCGCTGGCTGGGAAAGGGTGCTGTGCGTGGGGAGGACAAGTCTACCCCTAACACAACAAGGAGACATAACCAACCAAAGGAAAACCCCAGCTGAATGGCACCACCGGGAACAAGGACAGGCCTGTCAAAGAGGGGAGAGGAAGAGTTTCTTCCCCCTGTCCCTGACCCATGATGCCTGCAGCATTGGTGCTGCCCGAGCTTAGCCTTGGTGCAGCTTGGGCTGGGGTTGGCGCTGTGAAACCGTCCTTGCACACCCCTCTGGGGAGCTTCAGGGCATCACCTTCTCCCCTTCCTTCTCAAATAAAGGCCACCTGGACCTAAACCCATTTTTTTTTTTTTTTCTCTCATTACAAATAAAGTACCAGAAAAATAGGAAAATATGGTAGAAACCCCCATTCTTTCTAGCTCTTTTTTTCCTCTTGTCTCTGGTTTAGGCTCCTCATTTTTTTGGAGGTGCAGGTCCCTAGGACAGCCCTGACATCCCTCTTATGACAGCTTCTATAAGCAGCTCCAGTTGCTGTTGCAGTGGTAAAACGAAGCCCCACATCGGGCAGGGAGCATCTTGCAAAAGAGGAGCTCAGTGCTAATCACCATCCAGTGCAAACAAAGCATTAAACCCCCACAAACCCCCATTACTAATTAACCGTATGCATACTAAGGGCAACAAATTTCATCCAAAGTTCCTAAAGTACCAAGATGTCAATCAAGAATATAGTTTCTGTTTTATAAGTAGGGAAACTGAGACAGCCAAGCCACAGTTTACCGCAGAGGTGTTTTTCCCCGTGGGCTGCAGCCCCACGCACGCTGTGGGTCATTGCACAGGGTGCTACCTGTGGGTACCCATCAGAAGCAGCTCTGGTTTGCCCCAAAGTATTTTACGGGACCAGATGAAAACATGGATATTGCTGCTGAACACACTCTCGGTACACACCAGGAGAGGGGCTAATGGCATTGCTGTTGCACTTCTCCCCGCGTGCCAAGCAATTCCCAGCTTGCTCAAGAGCCTTTGGAGAACGGTAACAGGCTTGAAAAAAATGCAAATATACCAGAGCTGAAAGAGGGGAGGGGAAAGCAAAGAAAAAGCCCCCAGCAGTGCGGAGGTGGCAGTGTTATAATCTCAGGCTGTCATCGGTTTAACATTATTAAACAACTTCTTAAAATAGCAGACATAATTATTCCTATATGAAGCTCAATCTGGAGAGCTTTAAGGGCTTTCGCTGCTCTCCAGCTTTGCTGCTCCCGCACGGTGGGCTGGGACCCTTGCCCAGCCTGTCCGGCAGCGAGGCTGTATCCCGAGGAAGCCTGGGCATCAGCCCTAACCCAGTTTCATGGGCTCAGCTCTGCTGACAGGAGCATAGTTTTTTGTTGCATTTTTAATTGTAAAAAAAAGTATACATGAATAAAATACAGCTCATTTGGGGATATGACCTACTTCTTATGGGAAGATAAAACAACCACAGGTTTGTTTTTTTATTTAATTTATTTCAGCTGTTCTAAGTCAGATTGAAGCAGATCAATAGGAAATCCATAACTACTAGGATGCTTTTTTCTGTAAATAATCACTATCTGATTGAAATGATAGGGCGCTGTTACATTTCCATGATGAAGCCTTTAAACTTCAGATCAGTAGAGCAGTTTTGACAGTGCATAATTTATATGGAAATAAATAATTTGATGGGGATTTTATATGTACGTGTTCTGCACTGCTAGAGAGTCCTTCTCTGTTTACCTAAATTATGAATAATAACACTAAATAATGTATAATCCTATCGTCCTGGACAAACACAGGTCATTCTGAAGTTCGTTAAGCACAGCAGGAGCTGCGGATGCTCTCTCAAGAAGCAGACCCTGTAATTCCTGCTAAAATAAAGCACAATTTGCTTTTCAAGAGTAAATAAGAGCTTTCACTCAGATATTTGAACTTGTCTAACACTGAAGCAAGGCAGCTTTAACAGCCGCATTATTTCAGTGTAAGATGTTGGCTGGGCACTACGCAGCCTCGGGAAGTGTTGCTTGCCCCCTCACTGCAGCAGCCTCTGGTGAGCTGAGCTGGAGATGTTAAACCAGCATCGAGGTGCACACAGCCCTCAGTTATGCTAAATCTAAATACCATAGATTTACTTATTAAATATGAAGAAATGAGCAGGATCTGGCCCGCGCTGACATGACAGCATGCTGAGACTTCAGACGCTGCTGCTCCTCGCTTGTGAGCATGACACCAATAGTGTCCCTTGCCTTCAGAAATGTCCCATTTCTCCATGGAGGTGAAATCACCAAGCTCACCTCCGGAGAAGCTGAGTGACATTTCGGTACTTATTCAAATTAGCTGTTATTAATTAAATAACACCTTTCAGCTTTCTCTGCAGATTTTCTCCCTGAAGTTGCAGTGGGAAGCTGGCGTGTGTCAAGATGCCAGGAAGATGCAAGAACCTCAGGGTTATATTTTCATGAACACGCACCTCATTAAAGATGTTATCACTGTAGGAAAAAGAGAAATGTATAGTCATGCCTCTTTACCATCTCCTCTTTTGTGCTTTCCATCTCCTCTAGCCCAGAAGCCCACCACCATATGCTTTTAAACACGCCTAGAAAGGCAGGTCTTGTTCAGCAGCACTTCGCTTGGGCTTTGTTTTGGCTCTGATGTGAGTCCTGGGGTCCGAGGGGTGTCAACATGTGTCGATACACTTTGTGATCAGCAACGGAGAGCTGCATCTCAGGTCTGGGGCTTTGTTTATGTGCAGATTTACAGGTGCTTGATGGTATCTGGGACTGGCTGGGGTAACAGGGGCTTTGTTCCAAAGCCAGCGTTGGCTCACGCAGCCCTTGGAGCAGATGGAGCCGCATCAGCCCCAGCTCAAGCAGCCGCCAGCCTGAATGGGCCCAAGGCATCAAACACCTCCGCACCCCAGCCACACGTGGCTTGCCTCTTAGAAAAATGAATTCCTGCTGCCCTAACATTAAAGATTAAAAGCAGCTGCATCTCATCACAGCCAGAAGATCTATCTGGAGACGATGACAAAAATGACTTATTGGGGAATAACCTTGAATGCTGGTGCTGCGTATTCTCAGGGCATATTAATCACAATTAGTGCGTGAATACTTCTCCTTTAACTGGACATGGAGAGAAGGGTGAGGCCTTGGGGATTTCGGAGATGGTTTGATTAAAAATGTTGGACAGAGCCTGCAGAACACCATGGTACAGACTGCTTGGGGCTTGAAAACATCCAGTTAGAGCCAACGGATTCCTCAAATACAGCCCTTGGGATAGGAGTCGGGCAACACAGCGGAGCGGGCTAACCTTTCGGTTGATATACTGCTTTCCTGTGTTGCAAGTTGTAGTAATAATAAAAAATAATCTTTTCCCTATAAAGTATACTGGAAGACTGAATTGGCCAGAGACTTGAAGATGAAGCAGTGTAAAAACAAGAAGGATGCTGGCACAGTGACGCCACATCCTGACTGCAGCTGCTGCGGTGATGGGCACCAGGCTAAGGACAGCAATGCTGACGGTGTCACCTCCTCTTCATCCATCTCTCTTTCCACTGGAATTGTTTGTGGCACAAGCCAGTGTGACTGACTGGCTAAAGGCCCTTCAATACATCACCCGTAGGGACACCGGGGTAAAACTGATCAGGGTACACAGCACCGCAGTGCCCGTCACTGAAATCAATGTGACCTGACACTTATTTTGCTAATGGCACCTATTTTGCTAATGGCACGTTCTGCAGCCGTGGGGAGGGCCAGGCGAGGGGCAGGCCCACGCCATCCACAGCCACCTCTCCTTTCCTTTCAAGGCTCACATCTGAGTGGCTGGTTTGCGATTAAATGTACATGGGGTAATCGCTGCAGCCGTCACCTACCCATTATAACCACTGCCCGCTGAGGTCACCTTAATCCAGAAAACTAAGGTATATAAAACCTTACATGAAGATAAAGCAAAGAGGCAGCTCTTCCCTTTCTATAACGTCCTGTATCCATGGGAACAGGTTGCAATCAGATATCTACACAACAGCGATAGGCAGAAACCCTGCGGTGCACGGAGGAAAGGTCAGCCTGGCACCCTGGCTGCCGTGGGGCACTTGGGGGCACCCACCGAGCAGCCGGGATGCTGGGGACACCCTGCTCCCTGCCATGCGAGGCACAGGTTTAACACGTACAGCACGGCTGTGGGGCAGCCAGTTTGCAGAAAGAAAAGCTGAAGTGCCGATGTGGTTGTTCTCAGGGAGGGAGAGCTGGTGGGGCAAGCAAGGGATGCTGCCGCTGAGTGAAGGAGACCCCACCAGAAGACCCTAAAACTGGGTGAGAAAAAGCAAGGAGGGAAAATGCTGTTTTTTCTAGTTATATTTAAACACCAACCTTTTGTGGTTGGAAAAAAAAAATAGAAGTAAATAGATAAATCTCAGAAGGAAGGAAGAAGAAGAAGAAGAGAATAAATATCTCTCAGCTACTTCTCATTAGTGGAGGAGTATTAACTTGGGTGAGTATTTTGCCTGTTGACACAGCATCCCCACCACAGACGCACTGGTTCTGCACAGCTAACAAGCTACCAGCAGGGAGGAATAAGACTATTTAATTTCTTAGCACACCTTGAACAGCCCATGGGGCTAGCTCACATTTGGGAAAATGAACACACAGCCCTGACAAATAGCATTAATAATGCAACACAAGGACTTGTGAGCAGACCACCGTGTGCTAGAAACCCCCAAACCACATACACGGCACCTGAGTCAGCTCTTTACCCTGCCACAGCCACGTGTGGCTGAAACCCACCCTCATAAAATACCTTTGAGTCTTGTCTCCTTGAAACTGGTGAAAGGTCTTCAGTCCTATGTCCAGAGGAGGTAACAGTGAGGTTCACATGCAGGGATTTGCAAGAGCTCCACGCCGTCCTCCTGGGCAAAAGCAGGACAAGGATGCCCCAAAACACTTGCCCAAACCTCACGTCACCACAGCAGCAGCTTCCCCAGCAGCCTGAACAGCTCAGCAGTGCTCTTGGTGCCCATCCCTGCAGGATCGGGCCGTTGCCTAGCAGGGGCTCTTGCCTTACCTTGACCTTCCCAGTGGATCCTCACCTCTACTAGCAACACAAGTGTAAGAGGAGCAGCACTGGAGAGCATTTCAGCTATACCTAAATGTATATTTATAGGTATAATGATATTTTTTTTCCACTGGGTAAAAAAGGTCTCTAGAGCCACAAGCTGCTCCAGCAGCAATTAAAGGAGAACATGACCCATCACAGCCTTATTATTCCTGGCTACTTGATTACTGCTCATGATTGGTCTCTAATGAACCTCTTGCACCCACACCTCATGATTCAATAAGTGTTTTCAGGACACTCCTAACTAACGGGCAAATGGAGCTGGTTCCCACCGGGCCCCCACCACACCTGGGGCCATAGGAATGACGTGCTACAAGGGTGCAGTGAAGGCAGCATGTCCTAGGGGTGGGAGGAGATGCTGCCAGAGAGGGTCTTTCACATCCTGGGAGATACAGGCCAAAAAATGCCTTCCTGAGCTTACAGAAAGGGGATTGGATTTAACCCCCCCCTAACACACAGTTGGAGGGTGGCCCCCAGGAGCTCGCTGAGGTCTCAGAGTGCCCATCTTCCTGGCCAGCCTCCCCCGAGCTGCGCGGGCTGGGGGCTCGCTTGCCTCCCACGTGGAGTTTCTTGGGTTGCATCCCTCGCTCCCGGTGCTGTGCACTCCATATGGCACCCCGGCTGCGGGATGATGTGTGTGCTGTGGGGGAGGCTGATGGCAGGGACAGAAGCAGCTCCAGCCCGCTGCAGTCCCGAGCAGCTCCAGGGGAGCAGTGAACTGCCCGGGCATCAGGCAGCGCCGGGTTTTTATTTAACCCTTCATCCCAGTAATTTGCTCTGATGCTATAGTTCAAGCAGACACAGCTGCACGCACGAGAAGTCTGACACCAATTAGTTGTTCATGCAAAACAAGATATTTTTTTTGCTTCTAAGTGCAAACAATTTTCTGCCAAGTGTCAGATGAGCAATTACCTTCCTATGGGCCCAGAGGCGGCTTGACTCGTCCCATCAGGCAAATTTAAGGAACTCAATCTCCTAGGGGTTAAACCTCTAATTTAATTGCTAGTTCATCCTTAAACTTCACTTTTTATTTATTGCAATCCAAGCAACAGCCACAGAAAAACACAACGGGAGGCCAGCATGGAAAGAGAGGTGGAAGGGAGACCAAAGGAGGCAACTGAACCGTGGTATTCAAGGAGGGGCGTGGTTTTAACGGGGATTAAGGTGTGGTGAAACCATGCCAGATGACTAGAAGTGTTTAAATGACAAGTAGGTATTACATTTATTTACTCAGTATTTATTGCTGTGGAGAACATCAGCCCTGGGGTGATGCTCAGCGGAGAAGGACCTCGCAGGGTGGCTGGGTGAGGTGCCGTCCATGCTTCGGAGGCTCAGGAGAGGTTTCTCCACAGCCAGCAAAGGTGTGACACTCACGCTTCGTGGCCCACAACCATCCAGGCCAAGAGCTGCTGCTGTGCAAGGTACAGTAACACCACCCGGCGGCACAACCGCCGCTGCTGGCGCTTCACCGCACACCACAATCCTGCCCCGAACCGGCGTTTGCTGAAAAAACAGCAAACAATTAATGTGACAGATTTTGTTCGTCAGTCCTGTGATTACAAGGGCTTGTGCTCACTGGGTGAATGTGCGAACTCCCGGGCTCATAAATGCAGCCACATGATGACAATCTCTCCAATGAATTAAAATAATTACTTTTCTAATTCGCCTCTGGACTCTGCTAAACCTTTTGGGGCCTTGAAGAAGGCATGAAGGTTTTTTTCCACATCTTCTGCTTATGTAGGCAGACGTTTTAATTTATAAAATGAATAATTCTGTATTTAATCAGTACAAAGGAAAATTCCACTTGGGGACAGGGATGTCTCATGATGCTGCAGAGGATTAACCACACTAAATGACTCCCCAGTGTGGAGGAATGTGGCCGTGTGGGACAGCCCTCGCTCCTCTGAGCACCAGCGATTTTGGTGATCCTGGAGGTCTCCCTTCCAAGAAGGACTGAGAATATAAAGAATCCATCAAGGGGGAGACGCAGAGGTAACTTTGAGTTGTGTCTTTGAGCCACCAGAAGCCACTTACACTAAGCCTAGAAAACTAGACCTGGCTCTGGGAAAGGCAAGGTCATCATCACTTGTGAACTCCAGCACTTTCTTGGAGCCTAATTCACATCAAACATAGAGATCCCAGTGGAAAACTGATGGTTTATCTGGCTGGGGCAAACAGATGAGGACCAGCAAACTTTGTCGCTGGATGGTGGGGCTGGGCTGGGCTTTAACGCTTGAACCTTCCCAGCAGCGAACCCATCATGTAGCATGCACAAACTGGGTTATAAAATGAGAACAGAGATGCTTGAGGGTAATAGAAAAACTAAAGGTAAATCAAACTGTGTCTACCAAAAGATGCCCTGGTTTTACAACTTAGCAAATCAGGAGTCAGTGACACTAGATAGATACTAGATATATGTTACCTGCTTATCCAAAGGAACTGGAGAGGAAATAATTGTTCAAGAGGTGGCTGGATGTGTGCCTGCGCTGAGGTCCCACGGGATGGGCATCACAGTCGATGCAAATAGTGGTGCTGCACCACAATTTGGACCTTACTTTGGAGTAATTTATACATATTTAATAATAAATAATAAATATTAACTAATAAATATTAAATTACAACAAAGAGGTGAACCATTCATTACACAGTATGCTACAAATGAGTTTAAAAGTGCTTATATTGGATTTCTTTTAATTACAGTAAGACAAAACAAGCTAAACTATACCAAGGATCCCTACAGGGTTTTGTTTTGCAGAAAGGTAGTCTTCAGAAAGGTGTAAAATAACAAGAATAGAAATAAAGTTTGGACAAAGCTCTTCCTCCTGCGAGGTGACAAGCTGGTGGCTTGCACAGGGGTGCACAAGGGAGCACTGCCTTTTCCTTCCCTGCCCTCCGTTGTCAATCAGAGTGACGCTTTCACCCCAGCATCTGTCTAAGACCAAAATGCCAAGGCATCATATGAAATTTCAAAACTTAAAAATCTCAAAATAAGATTTATACATGCACAGAAAAAGCAGCTAAAATAGCATTTTCTTGCCAAAATGAAATGTAAGCCAACGACTTTGCTACAGTGGACTCGCTACAGTGCTACATCGCTTTACATCGGTTTGGGATCTTGCCTTTCACTGAAATAACTTGCAATTCCGGCTATAATTTCCCCTAAATCCTGCACCTAATGTTTCCTATGGGAAGGTTTTAGGTAGTTTTCCACTCAACGCTGCACTGAAATTCTCCCAGTTGCTCCTCAGACCTCCAGTCTATGGGGTGACGGAGGAAAAGGAGGTGCCTGAGCCCCCTCAAGAGCCCGTACACCCCAGGGCTGTAGCACCTCCATCCTACCGCGGGATGTTTAACAACAGTTCGCCAGTGGCCATAGGGAGACCGGCTGAGGTACAGTTGAGAAAGATGGCTATTTCCCATTACAGCCTGGTTAAAAGTGAAATCCAGCAGTGAGAGATATCAATCACCAAATACTGAATCAAGAAAAAATTTAGGTTTTTCTAATGATGGTTATTTCTTGGAAATCTTCTATGCCTGCTTGCGCTGAGGCCAGTGAATCTGCCAGTAAATCTATAATGAAATGACAGTCAAATGCACAAACTTTTGCAGCCTACCTAAACCAAAAAGTAAACTTTTTTTTTTTCCTTAGTTCTACTCTATTTTCTTTTTTCTGCTGTCGAGTCCAGCCCTGGATTTATCCCCCAGGCGGAACTGCTGCTTGCTCAGCGGGATGAGCTGAAATAAGAGGACTTTGGAGAGATTTTTAGTTATGCAGGGAAGAATAAAAAAAACAACCCTAAAACCAAGAAAGGAAAATATCCCAATTCTTTAGGTTACATTACTGGTTATATAACCAATTTCTCTGGTTATTTTTATGTCCTATTGCCCTGAAAGAGTGGCCTAAAAAAAAAAACCAAAACCAAAAAAACCCCCGACAAACGTAGTGAGGATGTGGCCACCCTGGGCACAGGGGTGGCGGAGCTCAACAGGGGGACGAGGACATCTGGTCGTAGTCGGGGCACTTGAGCAGGGCCGGGTAGTTACTGTTCATCTGCAGGGACGCCTCGCTGGAGATATCCGAAGGGCTGCGTCCCCGCGCCCACGCGTCCGGGTGCAGGAACTGCCCCGAGTAGTCCGAGCAGTTGCTCAGACGGGGCCGGTAGAAGCCGGGGTGAGGTCGGTAGATGTCCTCGGCCGTGTACCGCTTCATGAACAGGTAAACAGACATCACCCCGGCGCTCTGCAGGGGAGAGAGACACGGCCTGACACTCACCCTGCTAGTGGCTGCCTTCTCCGCCAACAGCAAAAGAGAAAAAAGATTTAATGTGCTTTTTTTGTGCTGTGCTGACGATACACAAGAGCTTCTCAGGGCAGCCCCTTCCCTGCCCTGTGCCTTGGATCTGTGCAATAAATAACATGGCGCAACCACGTCTCCTCCTGTCACACTTGGCATCAAATTATGATCAAACGCCCCATCAGAGTTCCAGGCCTGGGGTCTGTCCCCACTGTATGTCTCCCACCATACTATCCATTACCCACCTGCCCTCATAGCCTGCCCTTAAACCCCGTCTGCGTCCTTTTCTTCCTACCAGCCCCAATGCCCCCCGCCCCAGGAGCATGAGATGTGAGAGCTACTGGTACCTCCGTCAGAAGGAACGAGATGGCAGAGAAGGCAAATGACCATCCGTATTTGTAATTGAAGAACGTTTCCGAGTCCTTGGTCCTGTTCAGCATCTCATCGTTAATGCTGGATATGTAGAGCACCAGCCCCACCACCAAGGACAGACCTGGAGAGAAACCAAGGAAAAGGACAGTAGGAAACGCTTCAGGGATGAAGCCGCTGAAGAAGCACCTTCCTTTAAGACCTGGCTTGGGGGTGAAAGGGTGAAACTGTGGAAATGTGCTTGAAATCCCTGGGGAAAGGAGCTGCTTTCCTGCCGGGCTAACCCAGGGCACTCCTCATTTCAGCCAAACTGATACCTGCTCAAGCAGGTCCATGTGCACTGCGTAGGAGCTGGCTCCAAAGCTCGGCCACCACTGCTGTTTCTTTAACACCAGCACAACACCATGAATAAAACGTGCACTTGTCTCATGTAGAAGCCTCCCAGCTGAGCAGTTCAAAGTTTCAGGTCTCTCCTGTGACGGAGGTGCTGTGAGAGATGTCCTCTCCCCCGGCACCTGCTCCTGCAGGGCTGGTGTGCGCTTGGCCCTGCATCTCCATCTCACTGCCACCGCCAGCGGCGAGTGCTGCTCTGGGTGATTTTCCATCCTGCAAAGCCCGAGCAGGCTGCGGGGCTGAGCCGGGAGCCCCTGTGGGTGATGATCCCCCAAGGAGCCACCCCAGCGGCTTAGGAGAGCTCCAGCAGCTGCAAAAGCAAAAGTGTTCCACCCTCAAGGATTTCCAGGAGAAAATCTGGCTAGCAAAACTCACCTGACAGGATGAAGAATATCCCCGAGACGAAGGCGAGGATGGTCCTGTGAGGCCGAATGTGGCCAATGTTGCTCAGGATGAAGCCAATGAACATGAAGAAAAGGCTGACCAGAGGGAAGGGGGTGGCAGAGCGGATCATCTCTGGTGGGAGAGGAGCAGAGGAGAGTGAGAACGGGTCAGCCCTCCCCCCACAGCACAAGAGGTGGGCTTGGTGGGGTGAGATGGCTCCAGCCCTTCTGCTCTCTGACCACCCTGTGTCCTCCCTCGCTCCTGGTTAGTGTGGGTGCCTCTGCGATGCTCCCCAGCCCCTGCCAGGGGTTCCCCTCTTTGCTAAGGAGCTGAGTAGGGATGTGACTCGGCTGTGGGAATGCCTGCCAAGGACTGACTGCATTTCTGAGAGTTTCTGTGGGAAGCGTTACATAGGAAAAAAACATTGGAACATGCGCTTTTCTCTGGCTTCACTGCAAAACTGTTTGCGGAACACTTATTTATTAAACCAGAAAGGGCTGCAGAATTCATCGTGTGAGCTGCGGCGCTCCATCCTTCATTCATCCCACTGTGTAATGTGTACAATTGACTGCTACAGAATAAATACAGCTGCAAATTATGGAGAGGACACTATAAAGCCAAACACTTCCATAAACATAGACTCATAGAATCAGAGAATATCTCAAGTTGAAAGGGACCCATAAGGATCACTGACTCCAACCCCCTGCTCCTCACAGAAGCCTTACCGAAACCCAAATTACAGCCTTTACAACCATGGTAAAAAGTCTAAAACCATAAGTGAAGAGCACCATGAAGGTTCAAAACCAAATGCCACATAAAAGAAACAAAGAATGCCTGTAGTTTTTAACCCAGTATTTTTTCAGTCAACTTTATAATCAGTGCTGCATAGGCAGTGACGAGAAATGGTACAGCTCAGAGCCTCTGTGAGCATCCTGCCGTCAGAAAGGGATGTCCCCAAATGGTTAGGAGTGCACTAGGTAACTCTCACAGTAAAAGATGTAGTTGCACCCTTGCACGGTAGCACTGTCGAGGAACTAGGAGCTTCTTCAGCAAGGACACAAAGAGCATTTCTTGGGGAGATCCCGTGACCCCTCGGTGCTCTGCAGGATGCAGAGGGTAAGACCCCACCGAACCACTTACTGAGGACATTGACTGTGGATTCAGACGTCAGCTGGATGTTCATGGGCATGACGTATTCGATAGTGAAGCACCGGCCACGCTCTTCACCTGCAGCAGACACAGACCGAGTCGCACCCGCAGTGTGTTCATCTGATTGTTTTTGGTGGGGGAGAGGATGGCTTTAAAATTAATTTTGGTGCATGCATAGAAACAGTCCTGCTTTTTAATGCTGCTTCCATCTCGGCTGTCGGTGTTTGGGACTGAAGAAAGGCATCTCTTAACTACCATCTCTTGCGCACAAGGATTCCCTTGTATACAAAACCATGAACCCTGTGGCCAGAGAGTTTAAGGTCACCCCAGGGGCGGTATGAGAGCTCCTCAGTCCCCTGACTTTTTCAAAGCGGTGGTTGAAACTTGATGACATTTCAGATTAGTCACTTTGAGATTCCCATTCCCTTGGGTTTTATTCAACTCCGTCCCTGCAGCCAAGTTGCTTCATCAAACTTGGCGCAGAGGGAGGGAACGGTCCAGCTGACATGAATCTAAATTTTTCAGGGACAAAAAGGAATGTTTTGAGCTGCTGCCCAAGGCATAGGAGTGGGATGGGAGGCAGCAGGGTCTGGCACGGCAGCAGCAAACTCACCCAAAGCCTGCAAGCAAAGGCACATTTACCCATCTGGCTATTAAAGCCAGTCGTGGGGTGATAGTGTTACTTGCCAAAGGTTGTGCCTGAGTTTGGAAGCAAAGATGGGCAGAACCTTTAAAACTCCTATTTTCCCCATCCCTTTCCCACAATACGATGCTGCCACGCAGTGAGCATCACCGGAGCAGGGGGTGTTTTTGGGAGGGAGGCCGTACCTGCCAGAAAGCAGACCCTCCAGAGCCCCGAGTGCAGCGACAGTTTGATCTCCGCCGTCTGGTTCTGGGGCTGGACGATGCCCTCCTCCAGGTAGAGCCAGTAGTCGGTGCTGACGGAGATGCCCAAGAGGCCGAGGCCGCAGACGGCGAACACGCTGCTGAGCAGGGTCAGCGCCCTCCTGCCGCAGGCGCTCATTCCCAGCAGCGCGGGGGGCCGAGGCGGGGGGCACGGCTGCCAGCGGAGGGGATGCGGCCGTCGGCACGTCTACCGCTTCACAGGGGAATGGATGTGTCAAAGCTTTGCCCTCTGCCCTTAATTGCTTCTATACGTCGAGCTGAAATAAGCCATTAAAACAATCACAGCCAGCCCTGACAGATGGAGAGTTTGAACCAAATCCCACCCGACTGCTGCCCCGCGCCGGCCCAGGGCTCGGGAACGGGCTGGAGCCCCGCTCCTGGGGCAGCAGCGGCACGGGGTGGGCTGGCCAGGAGCAGCTCATCCGCTCCCGGTTTATTTGCTGCAGGTGAATTCCTGCTGCTCCAGCCAAACCTGGCGCTTGTCACCCCAAGGACGTAGCCAAACCGCAGCACAGGAGCCTGCTGAGGCTCATGGAGACCACATCAGCAGATCAGCAAGGATACTTTTAGCTGCCGGACCAAAACCCACTCCCAAGCAGCTCCGGCCATCACCCCGCCCCCCAGTACTGCCATTTTTCCTCTTCCCGGGTGTAGATTTACTCATTGGGGGATCAAGATCCCCATTTTGCAAAAATCACGCTACACTTCTGCACGCTGAATGGCATCACCAAACGCCTCCAAGCAGAGCAGCACGATGCAATAGTTTGCCTTTTTTTTGCTTGTTATTGCACTTGCTGGGTCAGAGCTGGTGGTGCCGGTATCGGCCGAACGCACAGACTGAACCGCTCCAAACCCAGCTTGTTCCAGGTGGGGGCAGGGAGCTGCGGTCAGGCCCTGGGCAAACATGAGAGGAGGAGGCAAAAAATCTTCCCTTGTCCCCATGTCGCTTATGGATAGAATATTTTTTCCCCTTTCCTTCTCTTCTTTTTTTGCTAATTTGTGGAATTTAGCAGTTCTCATGGTGCCCTGCAGAGTGATAAAATGTCACCAGAAAGAAGAGTTCTTGGCGCAGCGGAGAAAAAGTGCAATTAATATGAGGAGGAAAAAAGCCACAGAAATGAAAGATTAGAGGAATAAGAGCAAGAAGGAAAAGATACACACAAGAGACAGTCTTCTGGGGAGTGGGAACAAGGCAGATAGCACTATTGACTGCTTTCATAAAGGCAGTATGAATCACGGATAAGTGCCATGTCATGTATATTTTCCAAGGCACAATTTGCTGTTGTTAGCAGTGCAAACAATAAGGTAAAAAAGACTAAATCCAGCTAGACAACAAAAGCTACCAAATTTAACACAGTAGCAGCAGGATGCATCTTCCTCGGGCTGTCTTCAAAATGACACGGGCCCCATTCACACTGCGGGAAGGTTCGAGGGGCGACAAACGGAAGAGGGCTGGGGGCAGAGCAAGCTCGGGAAGGAGGGCAGAATCCTCCCAGCCACACGCTGCACTTGGAACACCAGTTCCCAAAATAACAGTGGGTAGGCAATGGCGCCGGGGCAGGTGCGTCGTGCATCTCCCCAGGTGCCAGCTTTGGAAGAGCCCCACCACGCCTGCACTCACGGCCGGCATGTGCTGTCATGGCAGGTGGCAGAGACGTCTCCTTGCTGTATCCCTGCAGCGAAGGTGGTGGGTTTTAGCGACTGGATCTGGAGATGTGGCTCCTGCCTGGGCCGGGAGACCAAGCCTGGCTGTTCCCACACATCTGGGTGGGTGAGCAGCCTCGCGGGGGGGCTTCATTCCTTGCACCTCTGATGCAAATATATTAATGCTTGCTTGCTTGCAGTGACTCTCAGAGATGCCAAAAGTCCTCACAGCTTGCACTTTTACACTGGAAAGCCTCCGAAGATAACGCTCTGCCATAGTTCCCTCATGATTAATAGGTGCAGACGATGCTGATCGTTATGTCCTGCTGCCGAGCTCCCAGGGAACTCCGTGCTCTTGCAGTGTCCGTCCCTGGCACATCCATGGCAAACGCACGGCACCAAGCTCCCTGGCAGCCCGGCCCTGGGCTGATCCTGCAGCAAATTTCATACCAGACTGATGTGAAGGAAACTTGCGGTTACTGTGGAGTCCAAATAACTGCATTTACTGCACAGAGGCAACACCCAAGGCCTGCCTGTACCTCCAGCTCGCTGCTCTGGGCAGCAGTAAGAGAGAAAAGCAGGGAATGCTGCTGCAGGAGTTTCAGTGAAAGAGAGAAAGGGAGAGAGAGACTTTTATTACCATGTCCCACCCTGAGTCCAAAGCAGACAAGTACATCTTGGTAGGAAGCAGATGTACTTGCACCCTCACACTGCAACAGCTCTGACAATTCTCTTCCACATGAAGTTAAGGATTTGGCTCTTCCTATGTTCACACCGAGACATTTCCCAGAAGGTACCAACCTACGGGGCGTGCTGTTGCTTACAGACAGCCCAAGCAAATGCTCCAGCTCATGCTACTGCAAGCTTTCCACCTTTGGCTCTGCTAACGAGCCTCATTTTTAATGCCCTTATTTAATGTTTCCCTCAGCTCAAGAAAATCGGGACATTTCCCAGGAGGAAAACCTCCCTGCCAGGGGTGCGAGGAGCAAGATGCGCAGAGGAGATGCTCAGCTTTGCTTTTTCCTGTGGAATTAGGAGGCAGCAGCTAAAGAAGAAACTGGTAGCTACGGGGCAGAGAAGCACGTCCTGCAGAGGTAGCCCTGCACCTTGGTGGCCTGAGGACAACCTTCCTGTCAACAGGAGCGACCGGCACAGAGCTGTAGATGTTAGGACACCGCTTTACCCCTTCACTGGATGGGAATACACCATTTCCCATCTCGTTACAGGTCCCATTTGATCCAACAATATGACCAGGCAAAGCACAGATCCTCTGGCTCATCCATTCTTCTCCCTAACTCAGTCAGAGCCCTATTTTCTAGTTGCTGCCACAAAATGAGCAGTGTTTACTACAGGGTGTCTCATCCCTCTTGGCATTTTGGTGCCAAAATGGTATGAGGAGCTGGAATCTATTCTTGGCTCATGTATCATCAACAACCATCCTCCCTGCATATTTTTCGCTAATAAGGAGCCAAAAATCAAAGTAGGGAGTACGTGAAGGTCCAGATAAAGCCACTCAGGGGGAAATCGCCGAGTATTTCCTGTGATTTGTTGTCCATCAATACCAGGCACTGGAAAATATACCTATTTGGCATCATTTATATTGGTCATTGGGGTGATGCTAGCAGCAGGGAGAGGGGTCAGGCGTCAGTCATGCCTCTCAATTGCCTCATTTCTTTTCTCTCTCACACTTCAATTTCCATGTAATCACGGATGCAATAGACAGTGATACCTATTACTGCCTTGCTGGCACATAAAATCGAGCCCGATGTGATGGGGAACAGGAGGCAGGGATGGTGCGGAGCAGCCACTCAGAACAGACCTTCCCCCATGTCCAATGCCTGGACAATTAGCCGGGCTCCCAAGAGAAAGATTTTTCAAGGACACAAACAGGAGCTGGCTTGATTTTCAGCAAGGCTTTAGTCCCCGGTAACCTTTACCGATTGTGTTATGCTTCTTACAGCTGAAAAGGTGATGCTGTTTGGTTTCCAACAGTAGCTGTATTTTAAATTAAATGAATCTAGCCCCAAAGATTTCCAAGAAATAGGACCTTAGAACTGTTCCGGCTCCTTCAATCACACTGTGCCTTCTGGTAGTAGTCCAGGGAATAATAAAGGCAGTCTGCAATGTAATCTGCAGTCCTCATAATGAATTTCTTTTTGTCTTGGAGCCATAGCTTCTGATAGAAACAGCACATGGCCCTTGCTGGGACTGACCCCTTCAGAACATGAGATGAATATTGGCGTTGTTCCTAATGCAGTTCACCCAGGTCTAGGTGTGAGAGAAGTCCTTACCTATTGCTCCATGGTCACAAAAACAAAATATTATCCTGGTCCAGATTTCTGAGCCCACCTCTCCGTGACCTAACCCCCAGCACAAGCCACCACTCTGGGCTACATGGATGGGCTAAGAAAAATAAATATATTGCTGGTCAGCTGCCCAGACAGGATGGGTCACGTCAATAAATCACGGCTCCGAGTTCAGCAGAAAACAAAGCTCCCTCCTGCCCTGGGTAAAGGTGGAAAGAGCAGGGCCAAGCCAGGCCAAGGAGGCAGCTATTGATTTTTATGTGGCTAGAGCATCATTTCCAATTTCCTGACATTTGTGAGGAGGGGAAGCACTGCCAAAGCTATTGGAGCAGACGGGAGGGAAGATTTTGTTTGTGGAGGGATGCTGGGATCCAGGACAAGCCTGGCGACCTGCCTCTGTGCTTGTGAAAGCATGGTCCCTGCTGCAAGCCAAGGGCAGGGGGAAAGCAGAGGTTAAGCTGTGGACCTGGGGCAGTGGGAGAGGCTGGGCAGAACGTAAAGAAAGAACAATGCCTGGTGGAAGGGGGGTGGGGAACCCACTGAGTGAGCGATCCATACAAAGAGCATCAGGGAATTGGGTAAGTCGGCAAACGCAGGAGAGAGTGAGCTGTGATGGAGCTGAGCTGAAATGACCAGCTCCCACTAAGCTGAGACAAGAAAATTGGGCTGGCTAAAAATAAAGGGCCTCCAGGCAGCAGAGTCTCTTCCTCCGGACACAATGCAGGCCACAAATGTGGGCAAAATAAATAGGTCAAGGAGAGTGGCTCTTTCAGAGCTAAACTTCTCAGCACTGGCATCACTCGGGCAGGCAGGACCACGCCGGGGGAGCTGGACGAGGCCACCGCCGCATCATCACCCTCCTTCAGACAGTGCAACAGCACCTTGGCTCCCTCCTGGGCAAACCCAGAAAAGCCGAACCTGGCCTTTAATAACCCCAATGGAACGGAAAGGTGGTGGCAAAATGGCATAGCGGTTCCCACCGAGCGTACGGGTGCAAATGCTCTGGTCCTAGAACAGCGAGTGCAAGGTGCAGCTGCATCCAGCTGCCTCGAACCGATGCTCTGTCGGTTTGCAGGGAGGGTTCTACCAGTGGGAGGTGGCTTTAGTCACAGCTGGGCGTATGCAGCTCAGCAGAGAGGAAGAGGAGGTGGTTTGGGCAGAGCCTGCTGCTCCATCTGGGGACGCAGGAGAAGCAGATCCACAAACCAGACCTGGAAAACTGGGCGACTGGGAAAGATAGTTTTGGGTTTGGAATTACCTCTTGGGAAGCAACAGTCCCTCCTGAAGCCTGGAAAAGGTGTACCGCAGGCAGAAGAGAAACACCAGACGGCTCTGCTTCCATGTAACAGCCAAAGGGGAGCAGGGATGGCTCCAGGGAAAAGCAGCATCTCCTGCTGGGTACACTGGGAAGGAAATGGTCCAAGGGGATGTGGGCTGGACTGGTCTGTAGGATTCCCAGGAGCCCTGTCCTGGGCTGCTGGCACCCGCCACCTCCCATGGTACACGGGAAGACAGAAATATATATGGCAGCTTTACAGAGCTGCATTAGTGCCATATAGAAATGTCAGCTAGATTTCTGGGAGAGAAATTATGTATTGGAAAAATTAAGTACAGAAATAAATCTTTTTGATGCGGAGGAGGTTAAGGCTGATATTAAGAAATGAAGCAGTCCATCTCATGGCAGTTTGAACAAGCACTAGTAACTGCCACTACGAGCAGCCATAAACTTCAAAAGGATCAATACTGGACTTGAAAGCTTCCCCTCGGCTGCTAACAGCGTGCTGCACGGCCAGCCCCGCGCGCAGCACTGCCATTACAGCCCGATAGACACAGCAGCATCGACTCAGTCAAGCACACTGGGCTCACAGGCTCTCCAGAGAGGTGGTTTCTTATTAAAAAAAAATTAAATAATTAAAAAGGCTGGTTATGAGTTATTTAAACCTACATTGAGCCACAGCAATCATAAACCTATTAATTTTTTGCTTGTCATCAGACACAAGGAGCAGCTGAAAAATAATCAGAAGAAACAATGTGTGACTGCCACACACTGTAATGCTCACCACTGATTTTACGAGTGGGATTACTTGGGGTTTTTCTCTTAAACTTGACTTCCATCATTTTTCTGAGATATTTCCCTTTTCCCTAGCACTTCCCATGTTGCATTTCTTATCCAAGTTCTTTTTAAGCTTGATCAAAAATCCTTTCACGGCAGCATAAGAGTGAAGGAAATGCTGCATAGGCAGTGCCGTATTTTCCTGCCGAACCCACAGCCTGCCCAGCGAACCCCCCAGGCTCACCCCCAGCTTCCCTCTCCTTCTTCACCACGCACCAGCCTTTTTGCTCCAGGCTGCTCAAAATCTGCCCTTTTTGCCTGTGCTGGGTTTGCAAGGATGGTTGTTACCGATTGAGCTGGAACCTTCCGCTCCAGCACCAAAGACCAGGAGATCAGATGATATTCCCAAGGTCAAAGGAGCAGCAACTGAGATTTATTTCCCCATCCCAGCCCTCTAAGCAGACACTTCCCTGCATGGACTGCCCCTGCCGTGCCCACACCGCTGTGCTGGCCAGGGTGATGGCTCTGCTCCAGCTCACTCCCACTAATGGCTTCGGGTGATGCCAGCAACTTTCAACAAATAAAATCATCTACCGAACAGCCCCCCTAGTCCCGGCTCACACGCTGCTGGCGCGGCGTACAGCTGTGTGCGCACTGCTAGTGTTCGCTCACATGGTCTTTCTGGATCCACAAATATTCCCCCCCAAACCTCTCAGAGAGCACATCCCACCCACGTGCCTCCTTTCTCCTTGGCCTTTAAGGCTCTTACCTCTTTTAACCCCAGCTGAGGCGATGCTTTGGCAAGTGGAAAGCCTGCGATGTTGGCTGTGAAGGTGGGAAGCTCAGGTTCTGGCAGCCCGACTGTGAAGCACGTGGCACAGCGAGGAGGGTCCTGGATGGGTGCTTGGGCTACTGGGCAGCACTGGGAGGAGCTGGGAGTGGGGTGGCTTTGGCAGCGGGCGGGGGAGACCTCCCGGGCTGTAGGAGAGGGCACTGCCTCAACTCTCCACCTCCAGCCGTCTCACATGAGGGATGCACGACGCTGGGACACGGGGACAGGTGGGTGGCAGGCAGGTCTCTGTATCCACGTGCCAGCAGCTCCTACCCTGTGGTTTTGTAGGAAAGCGTTACTCCAAGTGCATTCCTCACGAGGGAAGGAGGAGCTAAAGCTCTGGGCTTGCAATATCGCCTATATGCACCCAGGTCCAGTTCTCCAGGTCTGAACTATGTATATACACACTCAAAGTTTCCATCACTAACAATAGCTGAGCCCTTTCCTTTGCAGAGCCCTTCCCAGCGCCCTCTCACCCTCTGCATATCAAAGCTGACATACAACGTTCACCTACTTGCAGCGTGTCAGAGTGCTCGCAGTCAGCTGCTGGTTTCCATACCCTACAAAGAGCTACAAAAGCAGAATAAAAGGGGGACTGCCTGGTGCTGCAAAGCAAACCAGCTGGGGATTTCGCTGTAAGAGCTGCAGAAATCTCGTCGCTGTGTGCAGTGCAGAGCAGTGCTTGCCCACTGACCTCTGCATGCTGCGTGTTACAGGTTGTACTTTATATCCTAAATACATAAACTCCAGTAACCCGATGATCTAGTGACCCTCTTTTGGCTTCGGTGTAGTGCTTCCCTCTGCTCCAGCCAAGGTGAGCGGAGGGAGCCCCAGCACAGCCAGCAGCAGGGATAAGTAAAGGCAATGTAACCTCCAACAGTGGCTGGAGGAGAGCAGCTGGCTCAGGTGCAAGCAGCCACTTCACACCAGGATCAAGGCTGGGCTGATCTAGTGGAGTTGTAAATCTTTAACAGCTGGTTCTTGTTCACTTCGATGTGTCATTTAAGCTGGCAAGAAATCCTGCAATGGCTTTGTATATTAAAGAGAGGCGAATAAGCCTTTTCCTTGCACAAGCTCTCTGTGTCCTTCCAGGAGCAAGGCAGGTCACAGCATGGTTGAAGATCTCGGGCACCTTTTCCGTAAGGTATTTATATTGTTTTAAACTGAAGTGGGTATGAAGAGAACGCACAAATGCACCATAAGCCCTGCAAGAACCATGTATTACGAACGCCAGCACATTAAATTTCTCTGGGCTATAAGCTTTTCCTGCTACAGAGGTCTAAGAAAAGACTCTGTTACCAGCCCAGGTTGCAGGAGATGAGGCTGCTCCCACCAGGCTGCTCAGCAGAGAGGGGCCAACACCCTCCTTTCCTTCTTTTCCCCTTAACGCTCAGTGAATGACAGCTTGAGCTAAATTAAGCAGTGCTGGGGGGGTTAAAAATAGCATCAAGAGCTAATTAAAACTCTCCCACCTCCCCCGTGCCAGCGCTGGGGTGAGGCGAGCCCCGGGTACCTGTGCCGTGGAGGCAGGGCAGCCCGCCACAGCTCTTCCCCTGCCGCTGCAGCTCTTCTCACCAGCGCTGGCAGCTGGAGTGCTTTTATGAACACTTTCAGTGTGATAAATGAAGAAAGCAAGAATTCCCCCGAGTGCCATTGGCATCTCTGAACGCTGAAGGCTGCAGACAAGCGGCACGTTGGGCAGGCTGCATGCAGCGGTCACAGCCACCCAGACCTCCGTCGCCTCGGTGGGATTAAACACAATTGCCAGCGTAAAGCAGATGCCTTGTTATCCAGGAGATTGCCTTCCCCCTTCCTTCCCCTTTCCTCGCTTAGAAATCCACTTTACCACAGAGCCTCCGAGTACTGAAACAATGGCATAAAGGAAGCAGACAAAGGCTGTACCGTCCGCACCTCAGGCAAACAGCTCAATAACCCAAGTGCCATTTGGGGCTGCCATTCAACCCGGTTCCCAAACACAACGGCTGCTCCATCCCTTTGCTTAAGCGGTTTGGGACGCAGCTGCTCAGATGCCGGTGGTGGTGTCGTCGTGCACGAGCTCTCCAGGTTTGATGCTGAGCAGCCTCAGAAGTTTCATCCCATCCTCACATGGAGATGGTCTTTGCTTTGTGCAGCTTGTTGGGTTTAATAGTCAGGAATATTAAAGTACATAATAAGCGTTTCTACAGCACTGGAGATACTAAACTTAGTACCACCCAGATTTTAGCAAGATTCATTGCCAGTTCCAGGAGTTAATGGTAAAATGTCCCGGCAGACAGGGTAAGACAAATGAGGCAGGACATGGAGCAGCCTGAGACCACCACAGGCAGTGTGACCCAGCCAGAGGAGCTCTGCTCGGTACCAAGCCCAGCATGGCCCCAGGAGGACATCAGCCTGCCCTGCTCAGCATGGGAAGCACTGCCACGTCCTGGGAACGGGCGGGGAACAGGCTTGGTCTCGCCCTTTCTCCATCCTTCCCCCAGGCCAGCACCTATTACCAGGTGAAACGCTCCGGCTGCGTGTATCTGGTCCTTACCTACACCCCACCCCTACTCCCACTGTCCCTTTGCATCGCCATGTGCTCATTCCTGCGCACCCACCCAGCAGTGCCCCTCCGGCCACCCATACAATGACCTCCTATTTTCTTCTCCGTGCAGTCTGTAAGATATTTTACCGTAAGAACTGTCAAACAGTTGACACACAACACTGACATTGCTTTCCTCTTCAGCTCTCCCCGCTTTCCTTCTGTCACTGTACAGAAAAGGGCAGTTTTGTCCCAGTTTCTTTCCTGCCTGTAGCCCACCTCTGTGCTTTGGGAGGGATGTGCAGCTTCCCAAGCAGCAACTCCAGCATCAGAAGGGTTTAACACAACTTTCCAAACCACCCGGATTTCTAGGTGGGGTTTGCTGTGTTGCTTCTGGCTGTCTGCAGCTTCCAGGCTCTCCCAAAGGCATCCAGGAGGGGATTATTTTCTATCGAATACAAAGTCAGTGCACTCTGAGCATCCCCCCAAGAGCCCCCAGGAGCCACCACCGCTCAGCCACCATGGTGGCAGGAACTGGGGAAAATCTGGCACAAGGGAAGCTGGGGTTGGCAAGAAATAAAAGCAGAGCCCCAGCTTGGGTCAGGTATTTTGGCAATGCCAAAGGCAAAGCTTTCTGTTCCTGTAGGAAGCGATGGCACCCACCCTTGCTCAGGTAAAAGGCACGGCCGCAGGAGGCGAAGGCAGAGCAGTCACCAGTCCCACCACAGCTTCACCCAGACCCTGTTGCGGTTCTGGGAAGTGCTGTCTGATAACTGGCTTTGAGTCGCACCTTCAGCTGGGAGACCAGCAGGATGTTACGGTCCATCCCTCCGTGAGAGTGGATAGAGAATGCTCCAGGATTTGCCATCCCACCTTGTGCCAGCACCGGCCATGAGCCCTCACATCGGTGCCTCTCACCTGGCTTTGGTACAGTCTGTGGTGTCTGACCTGAGCATCCCCTCGGTATTTCCCAAAGAGTTAAAAAATTTTCTCCTGTGATGTACTGTGTCTCAGTCCCTGAAGTACTAACTCTTACAGCCAGCCAGCTCAGCTTTTCCTTGCGATGTGGTACCCAGGGAGCAACTCTGTCTTGAGAAAGGGAGGACTGGAAAACTCTTCCTACCTGGACATGTCTAAGCAATGGTTGGAACATCTCACCTAGGCTTGGCATTACGGTATCCACCTCTGCTGCTGAATTTTTAACAACCAAACCCACACAGAGACTCTCCTCCTACCTACACCCAACTTTCCGACTGCTGCAGAAGGGGAGGTTTCCACCCGCCATGCCCGCAGCCCTGCTCTCCTGTGGGCTGGAGAAGGTGGTGGGACACGGATGCCTGGCTGGGACCCTGCTCCCATCCCACCTCTGCCAAACATAACCCACCACACCTCTCTGAGCAAGCAGAGAGAGTCCCAGGCAAAGCTGCCACAGGGAGAAGGGACATCTATTTGTAGCCGAGGGTTTGATGCCTCCCGAGGAGAAGCCAGAGCTGCGGGGTGCCCACCTGAAGGGCTTTGAGGGTGCACGAGGTCCTGCCCTGGCAGCCCTGAGCCTCTGCTCCCTGCAGGTGGGGATGTCGCCCAGCAGCACTGACGGGCAGCGAGTGGGAAAATGAATTATCTGCAAGTTGTCTTGGGTCAGCGGATGCCATCTGCCACGCTGCTCAGCTAATCCCCCCTCAGCGCAGCCGTGAGAATCACTCTAACGAGGTTTTTTCACTAATGAGCAATGATACCCTCCTCATAATAAAGGAAAAGCTGTAAGTCCCGTCTTCCACAGGGACCAGACACAAACTCCACTCAACGCTAACAGCCCATTTTCTCAGCCTCATGGTGCAGCAGTGTCATCCTTTGACAAGTTCTTTTCCCAGTAAATATTTTACTATAAACATCAGAAACTTGTGGCTATACAGCAATAAAATCTGTGTGACTGACTCCAAATCCTCTTTCTAGAACACACCTAGAACCCAAACGCCCTTTAATTTCAGTGAGATTAAGACTCCCAGACAACTTTTGACCTAGCCCCCATCACCTAGTTATTTTAAAAATGCCACCTTAAAACCAGGGCTTTAAATCTTCCCCGGCTGACTTAGGAAAAGCTCCCAGTGCTCGCTCCAGCCGTACACTTGCACAGCTCACAGCTTGCCGGTACTGTTGAAGCCTCTGCAGGCTTGTGCATTATTTCCCTTTTGCATTTTATATTCCCTTCCCTCTCCATAAAGGAAGCTGAAGCTGCAAATGCTGCGGTATGGATGCTGCCAGGTGGGGATTCATTCAGCTCAATGAATATATTCAACAGCCACAATAACGCAGCGAGGGACTGGAGAAATAAACACACAGAAGCATTTCTGTCCCCGGGATGCCACGTGGGGCAGCCACAGGGGAGCCGTGATGGCAGCAGGACGGGCTGCTGAGAGCTGCTCTCCTGCCCTTTGGCTTTTTACACAGGTCACGATGTGACAGACTGAAGTGGTGCCCCCAAAATTCAGCAGCAGATGAGCCTCTGAAGGGAGCCCGGACACGTGGCACTTGTGAAACCAAAGGGCAGCCGTGAAGGAAACGTGGGAACGCTCCTCCAGCAAAGCTGCCTGCCCGGATCACGCCACTGGCACCCTGCTACTGCACAACACTCCGCGGGAAGATCCTTTTTAGCCGGAATACTGCTCTCGGCTGCTCCTGCTGAAGCAGGGCTATTTTCAGCGAACGCGACGCCCTTGCTGCCCCTCCCAAAGACTCACCTGCACCATGCGGCCACCTACCAGCTCCGGCGAGGCCCCCTCTTTGCTGCCCTCTCCCCTGCGGGGGGTCGTGGGGTGTGAGGGACACGGTGGGGACAGTGGTGGGGACAGTGGCAGGGACACCGGTGCTGCAGGTTAGACCTGCTCCGTGGACACCACCCAGGAGCCTCCTGCTTCTTCGTGCCTGGAAGACCCAACCCTAAAAGCTGCAAAAAGCATCTCGCGTCAGGGGCTGATGAAGTTGTACAAAATGCCGAGCAATTAATCAGCGGCCCAGGGCTGCGCCAGCCCCCTGCCCTGGCCGCGGGAGCGCCCGCCTCTCACCCCCTCTGGCAGGGTCGCAGTCAGGAGCATGTGGAGAAGCGAAGGCAGGTGCCATGTCCCCCCACCCGCCTGCTCGTTTCCCACCCCCACGTTACTTCACTTAACCGGGTCAGGTTTTTCGCAGCTGGCCTCACCTGAATCCGCCACCCCCTCACGCCCCGGAGCGCCTCCAGCCCCTGCCGCCCGCAGGTCTCCGGCCCCGGGCGCACACACGCCCCGAGGTCGGGGGGCGCAGGCGGGGATGCGCCCAGGGACCGCCCGGGACCCCCGGTGCCTGCGCAGCCGGGCGGGGGCAGCCCCGGGAGCGGGAGCGCTGGGCGCTGCGGGGACCCGCGCCCTCCGGCCGGGCAGGATGCGCCCCCCGCGCCCGCTTCGGCTGCGGGGCTGGGGGGGGTGCGGAGCTGGGGGGGCTGCGGGGCAAGGACAGGGCTGAGGCTGCGGAGCAGGGACGGGCTGCGGGGCTGTGGCGGCTGCGGGGCCGGGGCAGCTGCGGAGCACGGGGTGGGGGGCTCGGGGCCGCGCTGGGGCTGCGGAGCCGCGGTTTCGGAGCCGGGGCTGCGGGGCCGGGCTGGAGACGCTGCCCGCACCGCTGCCCTCCCGGAGCTACCGAGGGCACGGCCGGCTCCGACCCCGACCCCGACCCCGAGGGGGGCCGGGAGAGCACAGGAACACGCGCCCCAAACGCTGCCCCTCCGCGCGCGGGCGGCACCTCCCGGCTCGCCCCCCGCCCCGGCTTTAAACTTTGAGGGTGTCACACCCGGTTCGCCCCCCCGGCACCCCCCGCAGGACGGTGCCCCCTGCCCCGCCCGCACACCGAGGGTGGCCGGCCCCCCCGCCGCCCCCCGCGCTCACCGGCCCCGCGGGCGCTGCTCCGGCGGCGGGACGCGCCCGTCGGCCCCGGGGATGCTCCGCGCCGCGCCGGGGAGGGCCGGGGAGCCCGGGGAGGAGAGGGCATCACATGGCGCCGGCGGGGACAGCCCACCGCTCCCTCCCTCCGTGCCCCCTTTCCCTCCCTCCTTCATCCCTCCTTCCCTTCATCCGTCCTTCCCTTTCTCCATCCTCCCCTTCTTCCCTCCCTCTTCCCTCCCTCCCTCTCTCTCCAGCCACCCCTACTCCCTCCCTCCCCCGCCCCCCTTACTTCCCTCTGTCCCTCCTTTCTCCATACCTCCCTCCCCTTTCACCCTTTCCCTTTATTCCCCCACTTTCCCTCTGCTTCCCCCTTTTTTCCTCTGGTCCCCTCCTTTCCCTTCTCCCTGCTTCCCAGTCCCTCAGCTGTGGCTGGTGGCTCCAGTTTAACACCAGGGCAGGGGTGGGAGCCAGCACTGCCCCTCTTGTGCATCCTCCCCTCCACGCACCCCCAGCTCCTCTGAACCCCCCACCTGCAAAATCACAGCCCCCTCTGCAGTGGGACTGGTCGGGGGAGTTGCGCTCCTGGGTCATGACTCTTTTGAGATCTGGGGAAGGGAAAACTGGCTCTGGCCACCAGTGTCAAACGAATCCCCAGCTAAGGACACAGCAGACACCGGGGAGGATTGGAGGGCAGCGAGCCAGAGTGCTGGAGAGAGCCAGCTTGGCAGAGCTGGGACCAGGGCAGGGAGAAAGCCAGGGCTAAAGGAGAGAGGGACACAGGGGCAGATGCTCTGGGCTCTGGAAACCACCGCCAGACGGAGTGATTCAGCCAAGACACATAGAAAATTAGCAGCAGAGCCAAGAATAAGGACACAGCTCCATCAGAGCATCCAGCAATGGGACACTTCCTTGGATACAGCGGGAAGGACAAGAAAAGGGTCACACAGCACGCAGGCGACTCCTGCTTCATGAGCTGCCAGCCCAGGCAGCAGGGCCGAGGGCAGCTCACGGCCACCACCGCAGCTCGCTGCCACCATCGCTGCTCACTGCTGCTCGCCGCCACCACCACCGCTGCTCGCCACCACCGCAGTGCCTGAAGCTCGGGCTTGCACAGCAGTTTCTGCAGCAAGAGCTTATTCTGTGCAAGGGCTTTGCATGTGCCATGGTCACTCCTCCAGCCGGGTCCCTGCAGCCAGGAGCAGGGCAGCAGCAGCAGCAGTGCAGGACAGCAGGGTGGCTCCAAGGGAAGACACGGCAGGAGAACAACAGAAGCAATTTATTAATTACAAGCCTAATAAATTCAGTCTCTAATAAGTACTGGGTCACCAATTCCCAGTGCTCTGGCTAAAACGTGCCGCATGTCTGCCCGAGGCGCCCTCAGTTAGCCAAGCTAAATGGAGTAATTCAAAGTAAAGTGAAATATGAGATGTGGAGGAGGTGTCTGTTGGATGGCTTGTTTCAAGTCAGCGGAGCCATGTGCTCCAGCTTGTTGAGCTCTATTTTGATTTATAGAAATAACAGAAGCTGATGCAGATGTGTAAGTTTTCATTTCTCCACCGAGAACACGGTGGAGTCTAATATAGCGAAGCCTCAGTGAGATCCAGGCTGGTGAAAACCTGCCTCCCAGAAGGACCCCAGCTGGCAGCCAGAGCATACTGGTTATTTGTCTTTGAGGGACTGCACCTCTGCACATGTTCTTTTGCACAAAATTACAGCGATATTTAAATTATAGCGAGTTCAGCATGTTTTCCTGGGCTCATCTCTCAGCCCCCTAAGGAAAAACTGGCTGGCGTTGCAAGGATGCGCCTTTCAGTGTACCCTTCCTTGCAGCTGGAGCTCTCAGAACAACCCCCAAAGGTATTTAGTACCTCTCGTTCGCATTCAAGCAAGAACCAAAGGCAGCAAATCCATCGGGGGATGGACAGTAAGGAGAGAACAGGGATGCGGTCAGCAGAATGGATTCTGCAGTAGAAAAAGGTGGTCGAAAGGCGATGCCCTCTGGGACCCCCGGCCCCACGCAACCCCAGGGAGGAGGAGGCTTCCCTGGGATGGAGCTAATCAGCAGGGAATCAGCAATAAAGTCAAAAAGCTACAAGAGGCAGGTTAGACCTGGACGTTCATCATGTTCTGTCAGCGTACATTATTTTAATACAGTAATTGGCTGTTCATCATTTTTATTCTCTCGATATTGTTAAAAAAAACCCAAACAAAGCAGGCCTTCATTTTTCTCCAGGCAGGCAATCTGCTGTATTAGCCGCCTGGGCACTGTGCAGGATTATTTGAATACAGCACGTATAAAGGCTGCAGCGCGTACTGCCAGTGACATAATTAACCATTACAGTGTAAGAGGCCCCCAGCAGCCATGCGTATAATCAATTAGAAATACACATTTTGGCCTTCAGTCTCTCCCCCTCCCCCCTTGCTTCTATGCAAATGTACTTAGGCTAAAACACTCGGATGGATTTTCCGTTGCTGCTTGTCTCGTACAGCAACTTCTGCTGAGGCGGTGAAGTGCGTGCACCGGGAGCATTTCCCACCGGCATGCCCAGGCCAGGCTGCCAGAGGGTACCAGTGATGCCTCCCCAAACCCAGGAGCACAGCTAAGCTCTCCTACCTCATTAGCAGCTATCCATAATTCCTTCCCATCACACCCATCTCCTTGCTGACGGCAAAAGATGGTGAAGACGAAGCAGAACCCCCTTCTCCAGGCCAGGGGCTCAGCGTGGCTGTCCCAGGCAGGACAATTAGCACTTTGCATCTTCTCAGCATTTTCTAAAACTGGGGGCAGGGCTTTGCCAAATCCTGCAACAGCTGCTTTGGGTTAGTTGTTTGATGCAACCCCAGCTGGTGCCATCCCAGGCCCTTCCAGAGTTGCTTCCCTTTGACATCCCCACTCTTCACTGCCTCCTGCTGAGCTCTCCCCTCCCCGAGAGGGAGGATCCTCCACACAGCCACCTGTGGGGTGAGTGAAGCCGGGTGGGATCTTGCACATCACAGGACGCCCTGCAGCTGTGCCAGCCCTGGTGGGGCTGGAGCCCACCCCAGCCGGAGCAGCTCTGCCAAGCCCCGTGCTGCTGCAGCCGCCTGTCACACCACGCTCACACCCGCCATGGAAGCATGCAGCATCACGGGCACTGGAGCAGGCAGCTTTTGGGATGCACCCAAAGTCAGATCTTATTAGTGAGGAGGGACTGAAGCTTTAAGAATGGCTCAGGCCAGAAGCAATTCCTTACAGCAGCATCCCTGGGCTGCCAGTGGTGCAGAGGGGTGCTGAGGGCCTGTCTCCTTGCAGCTGCAAGTGTTTAATTCCTGCAGGTGACATATACAGGGAACCTTTTCCCTGGTCTTTTCCCTTCCAGCAGAAGCCACCTTGAAGGCACTCAGGACACCATACAAGAAAAGGCCTGGTCCTGTCAACCTGGGCCATGAACCGACAGCAAACCTCAGGTTTGCCTCCCCTCCCCTCCCCCTCTAATTTGCTCTATGCCTGATTACTCAGACAGCAAATCTGCCCAGCAAACAGGCTGGGATGAGCCGCCCCACGGGCAGCCACCCCTCGAGCCCACGTGTGGCTCTGGTCTGGTGTCGGACAACGGGCATCTTTAATTTTTCAATTGTATCTGGGGCTGAAAGAGGCGTTCTGGGCTGGGCGCAGGAAGGGAAGGTCTGCACCAGCCAGAAATTGCAGCGTTCGCCTGAGGAAAGAGGAGAGAGAGCAGGTAGATGCAACAAACCGGCGACGCGGTGCCGAAGCTGCTGTGACTTGTGTGGGAGGTGACGGATGCTCCATGCCAGCTGCCTCGGCACTTGCTATTTTTTGTCGTTTTGTGGGCAGCGCAGCCGGGGAGAGGCTCGGGGAGATGCCGGAGCACGGCAGAGATGCGCAGCAGCCCCGGCACAACGCTTGGAGGAACCCGCTGCTGCCCCACTGCCATCCCCGTGTGGCTTCCAAATGCTGAGAGCCACTTGCTAGAGAGACTATGGAGATTTTCTCTTTCCATGAGAGGGTGTTTGCGGGACAGGTTTTGCACCGGGTGGCAAAACTGGCATCAGCGGCCTGGGTTTGGGATCCACAGCCACAGCGCTCCTGTGCTGGCAGGATGCCACCTTGGGATGGGCTGCTCCAGCCGGGTCCTGTTACGTGGCAGCAGTCAGTGCACGCTCGTATGATGTCTGCTCCTTATTCCAGCAGCAACATTATTATTTTTTTTAGCTTTCCAACACTGAAAGTAGGAAAAGAGGGAAAACTCATGGCACCAAAGAACACCAGCCGCTCTCTCCTCTCTGGGGAGGGTTTTCATCTCCTGCTTGCACCGTGACTAAATCAGAGGCATTAACTCCTGTGGGCTGTTGGAGCTGAAGCTCCGTTCGCTGTTTCTCCTGCACATCCCTCCGCCTGGAGTTGCTGCTCAGGAGGAAGCGCAAAGAGAGGTGCAACATTATTTTTATCTCTGCACCCACATGCTGTGCGAAAGCTTGAAAAAAAAGTGCAGCGCCTTTCGCAGCCAGCCTCCCCGAGAGGCTCTGACTCACAGAACAACAAAGGCGCACGTGTGAACGGAAGTTGGATCCTTTATTTGAAATAAAATACCCTCTGTAACCATATGGGACTAAATGAAATGAATAAAAGCTGAGGATGCAGCCACTCGGCCGGTTGCATCCCTTAGCCCCACAGTGGTCCGGGGCCAGCAGGCACCACTGCCTGGCTCGTGCAGCCCCACACTGGAGGGAAGGGGGTTTGAAAGGGCATGGAGTGCCCACGTCCCACCGCTTCACTGGGACAAGCTTGCAGAGGTGCTGCAGTCAGTTTTCTCTCACTGCTGGTGTTTTCTGTCAACCCTCTGCGAAAGGAGCAGAGGTACCAGCAGCACCACCCCTCTCACGCCTGGTGCCTGGGATGGGACCTGTCTGGGTCCCCATCGCTGGCCACCCAGCCTGGCTGGCAAACAGGCTGCTTGCAGGATGAGGGATGGCTCCTGCCAGAGCAATCAGATTTCAAAGGTCATGTTTTGGAAAACAGTTTAGATGACATTAATTATTAAAGCCTCATAATGCTTGTATTAAGGGAGTTTTCCATGTGATTTATACAGCACTGAAATTCATTACCAATCTTTTAATGATGTTAGGGTCAAGCAGGCACAGGAGTGCTAAATGACTTATCCCAAATGGACCGGGAACTGTTCCAAGGAGTTTTGGGATGCTGTCTTTGCTGGCCTGTGCTCTTTCCCTCCTTGTGCCCTTGCGCTCATTGCTGGTTGCTTTTATAACCACTTCTGATGAATTTTTCATGAAATCACCCCTAATCAGTGTCTTGGGCATGGTTACACTTGTAGGAGAAGCAAATGAATCCTGTTAGAAAAGAGTGTTTCTGGAGGTGTCTCTGAAAACGTTGAAGCTTTGATGAAGTTTTATGGACATTGTTGTGGAGTGTTTTATATGGATTAGGAAACCTCCCTGTTGGGGGCACTGGGTTTTATTAAGCGCTTTGAGTAGAGGAGCAAGGTAAGGGCTGATGGATCAAGGCCTGAAGGTTAAATGAAAAGCAGCGCAGATGTGAGCCGGACAGTGGCTGGCAACCTGGGCAACATCTGGGGTGGGTGCAGGCTGCCCGGGTGCCCGCGCCTCCTGGCGCCACAGGCAGCGGCAAGTAGGAAATAAGCACAGGTTTGCTGCAAGGCTGATCCCTGAAAACCGGGCGCCACTGGGCAAACCCAGCAGCTGAAACGCTGCTGCAAACATCCGAGCGTCCTGATCCCCCAGGCATCCCTGCCCAGCTGGGTGCCGGTGGACACATGTACAGCCGGAGCTCGCAGGAGCGGGGGCGGGGACGGGGCAAAGCTAACACGAGGGAGGTCAAACCAGCGGTTTTGTAGGAACGAGGATTGCCGCAGACCCCCCTGGGTATTGCCAGCCCCTACGAGCGCTGTGAGCCCCTCTGAGCAGCTCCGGCTCACCCTCGCTGCGCGGCGACGGAGGGGAATTTGTCTTCATTAAACTAACGCAGGGAACATCAGGATGTATTGCAGCCTCCCATAGCACAGCTCTTTTAAAAAATAGTTTTACCAGGAAATTTGCAGTAACCCAAACACTCAGCAGTAACTACAGCACGTGCATCTCATGCTCCCAAGAGGCAGAGTCAGGCCCTTACTCCATCTGCCACAGCATCCAGCCACAGGGACCAAATGCTTTATGTGACAATAAAATCTCCATCACCAGGTCAGCCGGCGGCCGCGGTGCCGCCGCCTTCGGGGAGCCGTGAATGTTTGCTCCCAGCTGAGCCCTGGTGCTGTGGGGAGGGGTCTGAGCCCTCCGAGGAGAGGGAAATTCATTCTCGGCATGGGAGTCCCTGGTTCCGTGGCAGAGAAAGAGATGGGTGAATTTTGCCAGCCTTGCTGGGCAAGAGTAAGATCTAAACCACTCCTAAGCACACTTGCGTTGCGGGTTCCCCCCCTCCCTCGCTCAGGTGTTGTGCTTTAAATTGGTTTTGGAATTTCTTTTTCTCCTCCTTCATCAGACAGTCCTACAACATCTCCTGAGGCAGGACGCTGGGTGCTGACTCAGAGACCAGTAATGAACACTGGAAGTGGCAGCTGGTGTCTGACACCGTCACCCTGGCAGCGAATGCAGCAAGTCCCTTGAGAAGGAGACAGTGTTGACTCATTTCCCATGAGACCCGCCTCATGTCATTCTCCTCCTTTGGGAAAAGCAGGAAAAAAAAACCCACCTGAAAAGAAACCCTTGCCAGTAACTCCATGGGTCCAGACTTGCCACCAACTGTTCTCCTGGTCAGGTCCCTGCTTCTATGGGTTTACCATCACTTTGGGAAGGTGACAAGTGACAGATGCAGCTGGGGAAAGCATCTCTTTGAGGACAAACCATCCACACATGGCAAAAGCTTTCCTGATTTGCGCCCCTCGTTGTTTTGTCTTTGCTTTACCATCGCTCTCCAGGCTTCCTTGGGGCTTTTTTTGGCCAAGCAGCAAGAATTGCCTTTGCCGAAGCAGGTGGGATTGTAATTACCTTGTGGTAATTAAAGCAGTCATCATTTTAGCTACCCTAGCAGTTCTCAGAGGAGACGGTTATATTTGCAGCTCATGTACCAACGCTGTAAAAATATTCTGCGATTTCTAAGTCAAATACCCAAATCTCTAAAGAGAAATTGGGGCTGGAGGAGGCTGCCACGACTAATTGCTGTGATTTATCGAGCGCTGGGTGCTGCAAGTGTTTTCTCGTGCACGGGCTGTGGCGGGCACAGAGAGATTCAGCCTCTCCTGCAGAAACCTTTAACTCTTTGTTTTTCCCAGAACCACCAGCCTGGTCATGCCTGCTTAGAAAAAGTCAACATCACCCCCCCGCCCCCCCCCCCCCCCCCCCCCCCCGCACAGTTTGTGCGCATCCCCTCTGCTGCCCACTCATCCCGGTGGGAGCCGTGTGACTGTCCTGCTCGTGAGACCACTGGCATGGGAGGGTGCAGAGTGTGCCCGGGGGGTGGCCGGGGGCTCTACCACCCCCAGGGATCCTGGCCAGGGCAGCAGGTGCCTGCAGCCGCCTGCAGCTCCTCAGATGCCCGTTACTGATACCCGGGTCAGGCTGCAGTAATTTCCACGCACGCCTCCGCCAGACTTGCCTTGCCCCAGGGACAAGTCTGGGGGGTGTTTAGAGGCTTTCACCTAATGAGCTCTCACCCAAAAAGCCACCGACCCCATGAGGGGCTGCTGTGCTGCCCGTGCTTTGGTTAAGCCGCAGCTGGAGAGGGCGACATGTGTGCGCCCACCGCCTGGGTGCTTCGCTGGCAAGGGGAGCAGAAATGAGCTACAAACGTTAGTTTTTTTGGTTTTGTTTTTCTTTTTCCTTTTTTTTTCCCTTTTTTCTCCTTAATAGCCTGATATTGAGACTGCAAATAGCCTTTTTGCATTTGGTACAATATTTCTGAGAGGTTGTAAGGCTGCGTTGAGTGTATTGGTCAGTAATGCTCATTTAGAGCATTAGGAGCCTTGACACATCCAAACATCCCAATGTTGTGTTTCTGGGGAGCTGAGAGCTCCCCTTGCAGCGAGGCCAGCTCCTGAGTCCACCCTGGAGGTCACAGCTAGGGATGAAATCCCACCCAGCCCCTGTCTAAACAGCCAAGGTGATGGGAGATGCCGGTCTGGCAGCACGGAGCTCTGAGGACCCCTTTCCTCTCGCCCTGGAGGCACCGACGCCGCGTGTGCACCAGCTCCGGGCAACACTGTTTCCCCAAACTCCCTCTTCTGCTCTGCAGAAAGCTTGCAAGGGCTGAAAAGAGACGTGTTCATGGGCTTCAGGAGAAGCCCAGCACGGTAGGTGAAGGCTGAGCAGCACGTAGCAGCCTGCAGACTCTGTGCCTGTGAAAAAAAATAATGAATTTCCACCATTCCTTTGGGCAAACTCTGCCAGAATTTCCTGCAAATTAAACTAACCCAATTATTGAATTAGCACGAGATTCGATACATTTGAGAGCAAGCAAGGAAGTTCTCTGTCAAGTTGTCACAATATTTGTACCTTGCTTTCAAATTTTGAAAATAAAATGATGGCACCTAAACAAGGCAAGTGCCTGGAGCCAGGATGGGTACGGCTGGTGGCACTCGGAGGTCGTAGCCTCTCTGGGAGCACTGAAACAAGTATTTCATGGCAAAGGTGGGCCCCTGAGTGTCATCAACCACCGTGAGACAAACCCTCTTCCCGGGAAGAAGTGGCAGAGGGTGGAATGAACCTGCTGGGGCTCATGCATAGAGTGATGTGAGAAAGTGCAGTTTGACTTTTCTTGGGGTCTAACTGCTAAGAAGGAGGGTGCATCCCTCCCCCACCAAGTCTCACAACAAGCTTTGAACCAGACCCTCCGACCTGAGGCCTCGCTTGGCTCCTGGGGCCGTTTTTCCCTGTGGTACCCATGCCTGAAGGGGCTCAGAGATGCCAAGCCCAAGCAGGTCAGCCAGGGACCTGCTGGCTCAGCCACCAGCTCACCTCTCAGCATGCAGAAATAATTCTACATACCCTTTCCCCAGTTAAACCTCTTTTTCTCTTGATTTATTAACAGGAATTTTAAAAGAGTCCAAGTTAAAATTTTGAGTATGAATGGAGAATCAAGGTCTGGACCTGGGCAGCCTCTGTGGTCGCTCGTGCCATCATCTTTGCAGTCTCTGGACTTTGTGGAGTCAATTTTGAAATGCAATTTCATAAAGGCAGGCCAAAGTCCCACAAAAATAATGATCAGTATTTTTATTCATACACCTTGGTTTGAAACTACAATTAATATTTAACAAAAGCATTTCATGCAAACAAAGATTGAAGATATTGTGAATTAAGAAAAAAAACCTGCTGTAATTTATACTTCAGTCTTGCCCACTATACTTCTGATGATTTTTTAAAATTATTTTTTGAAAAATGGATGGCTTCTTCAAATTTTCTGGTAGCATCTTGCAGATAAATGATAAGAAAATAAATAATGTTCTCCTCTTCATAAATACAAAATTTGGGTCTTAAAATAATATTAAAAAATATGAATGAATTCAAGTCGGGATTACTCCTTCTTTAAAAAACGATAAAGTAATATACAATCATTTTGGAAGTTTCCAGTGTGGTCTGTATTGTTGCGCAAAACCATACCTGCGTTGGGAAATGCACGTTTTTAGAAGAGACAATGAGCTTCAGTTCGTTGAAATTATTTTCCTTACAATCATTTTCACAGCACATGAGCGAATACATGAAAGGCTTCACGGGGAACAAGCCCCCAATTAAATCTGTGTTATCACTGCAAGAATGTTTTTTTTGCACGGCCTCAGAGGAGTGACTTCTGCGGGAGGTGCCGCGCTGCCAAGGGTGAGCCCGAGCTCCACCGAGCAATGCCGGGTGCCTGCACGTGCTCGGGGTTTTGCTGCGTTGGGGCTTACAGGCTTTGTGCTGCCCGGTGCTGGTGCCGTGGCAAAGCACGTGGTGCACGCGAGCTCCGAGCACGTCGGTTCCGCTGGGCGCCTTGGAAAACTGGGACAGGAGCATGTGGACCTCTGGAAGGACGGAGCCATGGGCAGTATCGCCTCTCAGGGCTCCAACAGAAGGGAAATCAGTACAGTTCGAATAGCTCTTAGGAAAAAGTTTATCAAGATCAGACACATAATTTTCCTTTCTATCAGAATGTTCCTGTCATCAATTTATGGTTACAAAACTAAAAGCGGTAGACTTCCCAATGTATCCCATTCCATGGAAGCAGGCTGGGGCTGGTTATCAGTGCTGTTGCTACTCTTCCTGCATGTCACTGTTTAAATTATTCATAGATTCCTGATTTTTTTTTTTTTTTTTCAGTCAGCCAGCATCAATGGAAGAAACCCCATAGCTTCTAGGGTGGTTTTCTTTCAAATTTGAACTACAGTGTCACACACAAGGAAAAGAAAAGCATGGAGACATATGACACAGGAATACATTAAAATATCAACGGAATAAACCTGTCGTGGCTGGAGCAGCTGCGTAAAGAACATCGCTTCTCCTTCAACAGGAGTCAGCATAAACATTACTAGAAAACAGCTGTGCTGAGGTTATCTATCCATAGGGAATCTCACCCTTCAGTAACCAGTTCTGCTAAGACTTCCATTTACATGGAATCTTTAAATTGCACATAGAAATCTCTGTAAGTGGAGAAGAGGTAAGAGCAGCTGAGCTACACGACCAGCGAGCATCGCTCCCCACTGCACCCTGGCTCCACTTAACAAAAGCTGGACTCCAGATTCTGTAAGAAATGTATCAGATCTGATTTTATTTCTCTTCAAACGGTTTCAGCAGAATTACTAAAAATTCTATTAAAAAAGTAGAAATAGCATGGTATATCCAGCCATACCACGTGAATCGAGTAAGCTGATTTAATATTAAAAACGATAATAATACTTACACAACTCTTTTCAGGTTAAAAGTGTATTAGAAACGTTACTCAAGAAGTCCTCACACCTGCCGGTGAGGTAAGTAAGTATTATTACTCCCATTTTACAATGGGGCAACTGAGGCAGAGAGGTTAACAACTGCCCCGCTCTCTCTCAAGGTTGTCCTAGGAACAGGAGGGCTGTAGCGCACTATGATTATTCATTATAAGGCTATTTAATTACCAGTCAGTACTGGCTGATGGGAACCCACAGCCGTTTATGGAATCAATTCTTATTTAATTCTTCCACTGAACTCCTTCAGATCGCATCTAAGAGTGTGCAGCCACGGAAAAAAGTGCTTTTAGCTTGCCTATTTTTTTTTCCGACTGGGCAGCGCCGTGCCTACCCGCCCAGCAGCGCCCAGCACCACCATGCGTGGCTGCCAAGGGACAAAACCTACGTACCATAATTTATGTTAGTGACCAAAAGAACCAAAATGCACATTAAACGCTTCCAGGAGTTTTGTGGCAGGTCCGAAAGCCCACTGTAAACTTGATACTGTAAATATGGCTTCTCCTCAGAGCAAAGCTTCATTATTGGATGATTATTATTGTTATCTCCAGTGATGCATTTTGCTTCGTGAGGAGGATCTTCCCCCTCTGCTAAATGCACGTGTCTCCCACGGCGTTTATCAGGGATTGCATCCAGACGCACTGGCTGATAAAACAGACTGTGCAAGTGGTCCCACTCAATCCCGGCCCTTGGCTGGGTCATCTGTCCAGCCAGAAGACAAGTTCCTCTCTCACTTGACCGTATTAATTTTACAGGAGCCCAGCATTATTCAATTGCATTCACCCCAAAAGACAGGATGGATTTCAAAGGCCACCAGCATTTTGGTATGATGAGTTTCTTTTAAACTAAGAGCTGATTGCCAGAAGAACTTTCTTCAGTTTGTAAAAGGAAATTCAATTGTATTTCTGGAAAGAATGAAGGCTCAGAAAGCTAAATTGCATTTCTCCTCTAGATTGGATTAAGAGGGGAGTATTTTATTATGGGAATGTGCTCTCGCCTTCTCACATATGTGCAACCCTTGCTAAGAGCACTGAGACTGGCCAGCGGGCAAAGCGGCTGTCCGGGAAACCCACCGCCCTGCTGGAGTGACTCGAAGGTGGATAAAAACAGCCAGATGCCTGAGTAACAAAAAAAATGTGCCTAGAAGCCAGCAAAGTCCCATTTCACCCCTGAAAACAGCTTGGAAGTTTTGTGTGGCAGATCTGTGCCCCTCCTGGCAGGAATGGGGTTGCTCCGGAGCCCCTCGGGACTGGAGCGCACGTGGGATGGAAACGGCTCCTCCAACTCCCACCCCAGCTTCAGCGTATTGTGATTTGCAATTTGACTTTTAGAAATCTTTGTGATAACGTGGGCGTTCAGATTAGAGTTGCTGTTGAACACAAATGAAAGAAAAGCAGTTCTAATGCCTTTCCCTCTGTTGATACATGTTCTCTAGAAAACAAAATTTGTGAAAAATATTATATAGATAACATCTGTATTTCAAAATCTATGAAAATGCTTGCTGGTTACTCAAGTTTTTACTCTCCATTAGAAATTTCAATTTATATTGATAATAATAATATAATTTTAATTATATTGGATAATAAGCAAGCCACTCGGAGTTCTCGTTAAAGGGCTGGTCCAAGCGTGAGTGCTCACACGCGAGTGCATTGGGCAGAGCAGCGAGGGGTCACCCAAACATTGAATCCCTGCTCAACATGACCGCCTTGTTCCTTTTTGTAGGTGTTCCAGACACCTACCGAAGGTGACACGAGCTGTCGCAAGCTCAGGGACTTGAGGTAACCAGGTTCAAGAGGAACTTCTGCGTCTACAGCAGAAAAACTGGGGGACAAACGGCAGTGCCCAAGCAACGGGTGATGAGAAGCAGACAGAAAACGAGCAGCTCTCTGAAGGTGTTGGACCAGCTCTTTAACACCGCGTTCTGGTGTGAACAGCCCTGACCGTCACAGCTGCGCCAGCAACGGGACCTCCCGGTACAATTCACATTTTACCAAGGAAACCAGAAATGCTGGGGAGCATCAACCCACGGGACCCTCCTGCCTGTTTCTGGCTCGGCTCAGCCCTGCCCCCGTACCGCTTCTCTTCCTTCCCAAACCTGTGCGCTTGTATTTCTCCCAGTATTTTCCTTTTTCACAAGCCTCCATTTCGCTTCACATTCTTAAAACACCTGTAATGCTGCTCTCGGCAGACTGACTTACTGGAGAGTCCCTTCAAAATTCAAAATCTGAGCCTCAGTCATCTGTTGAATTTATTATCTTCTACAGCACGATACTCGAGTCTCCTAACCTATGGCAGGCTAATAATATTCAGAAAGACATAAATAGTCATGGTTACTGCACTAGTCCACATGCTCTACAGTGAATACCATAATTTTTGAAGTATATAATATACAAAGAAGAAAATGAACTCCCGGACATGGTTGATAACATATTTGACACAGAACGGTTTCAAAATTTTACTCCTAAAATGTTTTAAAAATTTTGAGTTCTGTTTATTTAGGCAACAATCTGAGTTCTTGTTGGTGGGTCAATGCCCCTCGTTAGCCGTGGGTTTCCCCGTGCCTCAGAATTGTTTGGGTCGCCCACGAAAGCCTGCTCACTTCTCCCCGGGGAGATGCTCCTTGCTGGGAGCTGGGGCTGCAAAAGGACCACGACTGGGCAAAAGCCAAACCTTCCGCAGCGCTGCTGGCACTGGCGCGTCCTAGGCACCAAAGGGATGGCTGAGGGCACCGCGGGGCACCCACGGCTGCCGTTCATCACCCAGCCGTGTTTGACTCCCAAACCGTCCCACTCCACCACAGGTCACCCCCGTCAGTCAGACCCATCCACTTGGCTACCAATTTGCAGGACTGGATCTTTCTACCAATCTTTGGCACAGGTTCCATGGTTTATTGTCATAAAAGATGACTAAAAGCAGATTGCCCACCTCCCCCCCACCCCCCCATCCCCCCCAGTTACAGATTCTAGTATAAATGTAAGTCTTTTATGGCAAATATCTTACTTTTTGAATATGTTTACATGCTGGAAAAATTGTAATCAGTCTGCATGCAGCAACAGAGACATCATGCTTCTGCTATCGTCATGCACATCTGACAGACAAAAAGTGGCTGCTAACAGTAACAAGGCAGAAGGAAAAAAGAAAAGGAAAAAGCACTGAGTACTATTTTACATGCTGTAACAAAAGCAAAATATGCACAAAAAATATTTACTGATATTTGGATTAATATCTTCTGGTAAGTTGTAAGAGGAAATATCAAAATTTTTTTTTATCTAAGTGATAGGAGAGGAGAAGATTGCATTAATTACAGTGTTCATCATTGCAAATAAAGTCTATTTCCTTCTCTGTAAGTAATAAGCAGACGTGAAATGAAAGCCTAATTGAACCTCGTATAAAACCTGCAGGTAGTAATTATTGTTTAAAAGTATATCTACTTTTAAAAAAAGAGATTATACCCTAAGCCATTAACAATATCCAAAACCTAAAGTAAAAATCAAAACAACAGCAATAAAACATTTAGCTAAATCTAAATGATGTCATTCAGAACAAGAACTTTCACAAATAAAGCACAATTTGTTTTATAAAATTTTTATAATACTCCTTATGCTTGATATGATTATGTCGATAATATAGATCTGCTTATTATTAACCCTTATTATTAAGAGTTATTACTAAACATGCAAAATTCATTGCATGAAGCGTATGTAAAATGTATTAAATTCCATTCTATCAATAAAACAATTTTTAGGTGCTGCTTCTTTCAGGCTTGATTATTCTACAGCCCAAAGTTTTCTGAATTAAACCTGATTATTTTAAGACTAAATCTCACTTGATTTTCATGAGTTATTCTGGAGAAATCAGGAAGTCACTCGGGGCTGCATTTTTTGTTAATTTAGTATACATAATGCTTTCTTCAGTTTCCTGCCCTATACCGCGGACCATAAATAAACACATGTAAATAACATTTAAAGGATTACAGTTTGTCTGACATTCCAGGTTAACAAATTTCATAGTAAAATACTGGTATTAGAACTGGTTAAGAGTAAACTTGAGAAGCGGTGTAAATTAAATTAACTGAACAAACAATGGCACCCTGGATCACAGAATAATCTCATGGAGATTAAAATTCACAAAAATATTATTAAAATTATTACTATTATTATTACTATTATTATTATTATTATTAAAGACAACATTTCACCCTTGAGTTTATCACATGCTACTCAGCAAAGATCCTAAAGATCTGGCCACTGCTGAAGTGTGTTTAAACTTGGTGCTGATACAGGATCGCCTGACGAAGCCTCAGGGTCTAATTTGATTTCATCCCCCCCTCCCACCATGTTTCTGCCACATTTGCAAAGCAACTACTTTCCACATTTTTTTTGCAATGCCTCTCCTGCCCGGTGCCGCCGCCGTTCCAGTCTCTTAGCGCAGGTCTCCCTGAAGTCACCCACCGGGAAGGGCAGGGAGCAGCGGTCCCTCGAGGCCGAGTGCTCCATCTCCCAGCATCCACACGGACGGGCCAAACATCTGAGCCGGTTCTGTTTTCAGACCATGTGTCAGACTATTTCTAACCCAGCAGAGCGGAAAAGGGAGCACAAGGACAGTGGGAAGTTAAAAAAATATATAACGTACCAAACCTGGGGAAGTTTAGACAAGTCAGGGGTGACTTCTAGAGGAATAAGTGGGCACTGGACATTAATTTATCTCCCATTAAGACAACATCGCTGTTGCAAAGCCAAAACCCTGACTAAGTGGCCCTTCCCCATCTTACACTTTCTAACCCTACAGTTTCCAGGCCCAAATGGAATCAACAAGGCAAAAGCCTAAAAATTGTAGGGTTAAAGGACAGTTCCCCACTGCAGGATTTGTTCCTGTTCTGCTTTTTCATGCTACATTTTGTAAAAGGGGGTGTACGAACTGGGGGTTGACGTAAGAGAACCCTTCAAAATCTGTTTGGTCTATGTTAGCAATGACCAGCTGATCCGGAGGTGTTAAGACCGGCTGTCCTCGTGTAAAGAATTTATCGAAGTTTTCGGCACCCTTGCCACACTGCAAGAAAAAAAAAGGAAAAACAGAAAAAAGGCTGAAAAAAGTCAGCAAGACATCAGCAGTTCTAGCTTTTTGCAGATTTTTCAGGACACATGCAAGACTTTCCCTAATTTCTTATGAGTAGTTAAGAAAAAATTTCCTTTTTAGCTATTTTAAGAGAAAATCTCAAGCAAACAGAGGATTTTTAATAGATGAATTCTGAGGAAAAACAGTCAGAAGAGTTTCCATCCATCAGCATAAGGTGATGAGGTAGAGAGGCCTAAGTATTTAGACTTACTGGGACACAGAAGGAAAATTAAAGTATTTTTATGGACATGTACTGGCAAGAGATACTTTAGCTGTCGTCATTTCATTCTTCCCAAAACCTTTACGATGTAAATTAAATTTTCGTGTTAAGTCTGTTTCCTTCACAATCTGCAGAAAGCTTAACGTAATTCATTTAGATGATTTGATTCTTCATTGCAGAGCCTATAAACTCTCGTAGATTCATAAATGACAGCGGAGCTTTAGTCCTGGGGACTGCACGAGGGAGCTGGGGCAGGGGGTGCAGCCTGGGAACAGGTCCTCATCACAAAACACGTTATCACAGGTTTCCCTTTTTTTTTTTTTTTTTTTTTTTTTTTTTACCTAAGAGGAGAGCCACGTGCTCTCACAAAGCCCAGCCGAGGCGGGGGTTATATGTAGCTACACGCTGAACACAACTCATTCAGAATGGAAAACAAAAGAAAGCAGGTTTGCAGAAAGGATAGTTTTGAGTAATGCAGAAAACACTTGAAAGGCAGGGAAGTATGATTAGAGGCAAGTTAAAAAGGTGGAAGGTGGGACCAGAACAAAATTAGCTTGGGCACAAGAAAAAATGCAATCTGAAGAAAACTAGGCATTGAAGATTGTGGAGAGGTCTAAAGGAAACTGGTAAATCTGCTTATCCCCAAACTATCCACTATAACAGATCTTCGAACAACGTGGCTGTATAACAAAGGCGCTGACTGTTTCTTCGCGTTGTCCCTGATCCTGTGCTCTGTCCGTCCCTACAATGCAGCTACACGTGGATTACATCACACTAGTATCTTCAGACTTAGAGGATAACTTGGAAAGGGTGGAATATGGCACGTACGATAGACCAATATTAAACATCGATTTTCCTGAACTAACACAATACGAAGCAAGCTGTGCGTTTATAGGAAAAACCAGCTGAAGAGGGACCCGTTAAGGGAACCCGCGGGTGAGATATTTGGCTGCCTCGAAAACAGCTCAGTCACCGTTTCCAATCTTCTTGCAAAGCACCTGGCACGTCCTGGACTGGGACACACCATCCAATCTGAGCTGCAAAGGACTTTTGCTGCCTTGGGCACACGTTGGTTTATATTTCAGATGAAAAACGCACGCTCAGGTACTGGACCGCACTGGACACTTGTTCAGCCTTGGGAGAACACAAGCAGAGGAACACTGCAACGGGTTAAGGGCTAAGGCAGTCTGCTTTTCCACCTGGGGTTCTGCACTCACCGAATACCGTGGTGCCCGGTGAAGCCAATGCATTTTGGTACAGAATCTTTGGAGAACAAGAATGGATAGAGCTGAACTTTGACAAGGGGGAAACTCTGCATCATTGGGATGAAAGTCGATGTGTCTCCAAATTAACAGTCAAATTTATTTAGAGGCAGTACAGTCAACTCAGAGCAGCAACAAAAGGGCTATTTATACAGAAAGATCTTACTAAAAAGATGTTCTATAGATATGCATCATCCTTCCACAAAACTATGCTCTTTTTTCTTTTGTTTTTCTTTTTTCCACTCTTCTTTTTCAGCAAATGAAAGATATTCAAATAAGCTGTACATTGAAGCCAAAGTCCCTGACTCCATTAGGTCTCTCGCTATTGTTTGTACTAGTAGAGGTCAAGAAATAACTCATGCAAAATTCTGGTATTTTTTGTGTGCCAATATAATAATTTATCAATAAATTTGCATCTACAGTTATGTATTTATCTTTGCATGAAAGAGCAGAATTGCTATTGTGAGTGTTAATGCAGTATTAAAGCAGAACTGAAAATACAGGACTCCCAGAACTCCTAAACTTACAAATAGGAATAAACCATCCTTCTTGCCAAATAATCAATTTATGCCTATAGACTGTGAAATGTTGGTCTGGAAGGGAACACATTCCTTAAACTGACCAGCTGCTGACCCAAAATCTGCAGCTCCATGTTCAAGTGAGAACCATGCCTGTGTGCAAAAGCAGCAGGATTATTCCTGCAGCACTGCATTTTCTAGGGAAGATGCACCTACAAATGTTTTCTGAAAAAAACCCACTCCAAACAAAGCCTATAAATACATCCATATCTTCAAACAGATTAAAGGTTGTGTGTTTTTTCTTTTTTAGAATCAATACCCATCCCTGGAGGTGTTTAAAAGATGTGTAGATGTGGTGCCTGGGGACACGGTTCAGTAGTGGACTTGGCAGTGCTGGGTTAACGGTTGGACTTGATGATCTTAAAGGTCTTTTCCAACCTAAACGATTCTATGATTCTAATATAAATAGAATCAGAAATCAAAATAAATGAGTTATACTGAGGGTATGTAAATATCAGGCTTGGATTTTAAATTATTTTTGTCTGGGAAAGTTATGCTCCATGTGAATAAAACTTGGTGTATTTTAATAGCAGCCTATATAAACAAAACAGGTCATGATAACCATGGAGATAGAGCACAGCTGCTCTAAACCGGAGCCAGGATCTGCCGTGAAACGTGCTGGGATGGAACCAGACCGTATTTTAGTACCTTCATTTTGGTGTTACTTTTAACTTCAAGGAGAGACTAAGCAATCGGTTTCTGAGCTAATAAAACTCACAGATGTGAAGGCAGACTTGCTTTATGATCAGCTTTAAATTTGCCTCAAGGAGCATGCAATGCAAACCTCCCACAAGATGTGCTTTAACAAGGTGCAGGGCGCCGTCGGCCGGACCGCTCCGGGGTCAGCAGCACCAGGCATGTCTCTTCCTTACTTACACCCTTCCCTGCGTGCAAAATCCGCGCCATATGGACAGGGTATCTTCCCTAGCATCCTTTCAGCCTGCAGCTCTCCTCCCGATGATGCGAAAGAGTCATTTGTATGCAAAAAGAGAGGAATATACACTGCCACTGGATAGTGGCCTCCCTCTGTTCATTCGTCTGTGATACCACGCTAGCGTGCCTGTATTGGTAAATAAATCAGTGTACAGACCAAGGACCCAATACCCGCAGTGCTACAGCCAGCTCACACCTCAGCTGAAACAAGGAAAGTGTTAGAGAAGAAAGATTCAACGTTAGGACATAACAATTTACAGCTGTTCCTGAAAACTTGTATTCTGGTGTGCAAACATCTTTCTTTGCCTGTCAATCAAGCAAAGCACATGCTGAAAGAAATTCTGTATCAACAAATGCGGCTCTTCAAATTCTATGATGCACACGATTCTCACGGTAAGGACATCTTTCAGTTGTTCAGATTTCTGAAATATTCCTACAGATACATGTGTGCAAACCATAACAAACATCAAAAATCAACCAGGGATTATTCTTGCAAACTCAGCAGTTGTCACTCTAGGATGGGGAATACAAGCCCCCTGTGCTGTGTAGCCCACTGTGGAGCAAATATTAATACCAGTAATTCAGATACCTTTAATCATGGATTTTAGATGTTGTTCGGAGGAGACAGTTGGGAACTGCATTTATTACAGGTCTCAAGTGGCCGATGTGATTATGGCAATTTTCCCTGTTCTCAACTTCTCACGCAGTGCATGACCATCCAGTCAGGACCCCAAGCACTGAGCGACTTTTTTTGCAAGGAACAAAGTACACTGAGTTATGCCACAAGGTGCCAAAACATTAGCAGAGTTAGAGACTGCTCTGCCATCATCAAATTGCCTTATTTTAGAAGTGTCCCAGATTTGCAGCACCATCAAGCCAGCATTAATCTCACCCCACAAGCAGGCATGCCTGCCGACACATTTAGCGAGGGAAGTACTTGGCATCGCACTCACCACTTTAGGTTTGAAAGGTGGCTGAATCTCTCTGTTTTCCAGTTTTTCCCAGTCAATTCTCCTGAAGAAAGCGTGCTCCCTGATGTCTCTCTCACCTTCAAGGCCACAGCCAAGGCGTTTTGCGGGATGTTTAGTCATTAGCTATTAGGAAGAGAACAACAAATGGTTAAATTTAACACTGGAATGAAAGCAAGACAGACTTTCCCCAGATTGCAATGCTCTGGCTCCTCTCCTGAAGACGCAAGTTGCTAATAAAATTGCTCTGAAAAGCTAAGATTCATTTTTTGAAGATTAGTTTTCTTGTTTGGTCACTGGAGATGGCATGTCAGCAGCAAAACTAAGGGTTGCACTTGAGAACGTTTTCCCATTCGGCAGAGGTGGCCGCTGGAGGTGGGGGGGCAGGCGAGGCCCAGGGCACACTGCCATCCTATTCGTTCACAACTCCTGAGTTTTGCCTTTGGTCTTTCAGTTCAGTCTTATAAATCTCCAGAACAGCTTCTGCCCTATCTCAACGATCAATGAAATTTAATAAATTCCAATATACTAAAGCTGTACAAAGTACACACACACACACACACACACCCCCCCCATTTTTCTGGACTTGTTTAAGACATCTCATTACAGACCCTACAATTTCTTGGCACCCAGCTGAAAATATCTAATCTGTGTTTCCTCCCTTGCATCCTTAATGACATCTTGGTCAATACCATACCCAGTTGCATAGATTAAGCACACTTGGGGATAAAAAACCCACCCCAAACCCACCAGCATCACACACTTGGAAACAGTAACGTGCTCCCTAATTAACAAGTTCCTCAAAATGTTTTCAATTGATATGTACGTAAGGAATTGAGCAATGTAGCCTTTAACCCTCAGTTCCAGTATTGTGGGGACTTTTTAAAGCTCTTTTACAAATGATATATGATTAATGTACTGCTGGGAGTGATACCTCAACGCAGCTTTTTAAAACCTCAGCTGTACCACTTTAGTCTCCCTCCAAATGTTGAGTTGATCAGATTCCAATTTCGAACCTAAAATAAAAGCGGCTCTAAGCAGGCTCTGGGAAGTCAGCTGTGCACCAGGCTAGAACCACATTCTTCAAGCTTGACAGCGGCTTTCTCATTTTTGTTACCTTCTCTAAACCCCTTGCTTTACCAGCAGGTGAGATAAGAAAAGGGCAATAATGATTCCAGCAGTTTTAATTCTTTCCAAAGCTACCGCATTTAACAAACCCAACCGACTCTGCATCCGTGGGAGACATCAAGCAGCCAACTCCATTGCAAGAGCATGGTGAGCACGTATGTTCACCTTGCCCAATGGATCCCAAGGTCCAGAGGCTCTCTCATACTGACTTCTTAGCTCAGGTGTTTAATTCCTTAGTTTAATAGAGGAATGAACATGTTATTATCACAGAGATGTGACCTTCAACCTAGCGGTGCAGTGCAGTTTTAGCTTTCTGACCTCCCTTTGCATAAGCACCTAGCAGAAGAGCAGCAAGCAGGAGAGCTGAAAACAGGATAATTAAATCAAGTTCAAACTGTGCTGTTTGAATGTATGTTTCTCACGACAAGGCATCAATCTGCATGTACTTTACAAGAATATATCCTGTTCAGTTGCTGTTGGCCAGCACATCTACACTGGGACAGGCTCCAAAACTAGTGGTCTTTCCTTTTACCTTGTTGTTCTAAATGGCTTTTCTTTTCCTTGCTGATTTTTCCTTAAGGGATTAATATCCAGCTCATGTACAATCCTTCATAAATGGTTGAAAAGGAAAGGAAGAAAGTAAATACCAAATTAACTGACACTAAGTGCAGCGATATTTTATCAGTGTAAGTAAGACATCAAATAACGCTTTATAGACGGCGGTTTGGAAAATCTGCAGACTGACAGTGCTCTAGGGAATCACACGGAGTCGAAGTAAAGTCAAATGAATTCTCTTTTCCTGAGATAATGCCCTGAAGTCAAATCTATTCTTTTCTTAAAAAAAAAAAAAACGAAACCAAAACCAACCCAAAAAAACCAACTTAGACTCTCAGATCAATTTTAGGCCAGACAGGTTACCACAGGGTCAGGATTTCCCCGCGGTTTCCTTGCATTTTCGCTGAAGATTTTCACATAAGCTCATCTTTACCTACATTTAAAAATGATTCTTTTTAACTCTTTTGCTCTGCTGCTGTCATGAAGCATACTGGGCTGAGGATTTGCTGGAGTATCTGGTATCCATCCAAGCTGCAAAATCTCCTCACCCTGCAAAATTGGGACTCTGCTGCCAAGGGCTGAGAGGCAAGGCGGGTAGAGGTATTGCACACCATTACCCTGTTTATAAATCCTGCTTTGGATTTGGCAGCTACTGATTCTGACATTTGTTCTTACCAGAAAACAAGCTGCCCCAGTGGGAAAAGTTGAATACTTACCAGTGACACCAAGTGAGGAGCACTTCGTGACAACACAGCTTAGCACTGCCTGACACAAGTCGCACTTCAAAATACTACAGTGCCACATCAAAGCCAGACAAATGTAGTTATTCACCAGGATTGCCAAAAAGGAACTTAATGATAAAGAAGCATCTATCTCACCCCCTTGCAGATGGAGACAGCTTCTTTGGACAGTGATTTTGGATAGGAAACATTATGCTCCATTATGGACTGGAAAAGTTCATCTTCATCTTCTCCATCAAACGGAGGCTGTTGAAAATAAATCACAGGCAAGTTACTTATTGTTTTGGTTTGGTTTTAAAAATTCTCTGGTTTTTATGAAATGGCATGACAATATTATGGCCACACTGGGTCAGGGAAAGGTGGATCCAGCCCAGCAACCTGCCTGCAGTCACTCATAGATGTCCAAAGGGATTGGTACACAGCAGCAGCCCTTGCCCAGGAACACAGCAGCCTCCCAGGCACCTCAGCCTGGGGATCTTCTGACCCAGAAGTTTAGCGTTTAACAGTCTCAGGTAGAAATCGAGGATAAATGTTCATTTCTGCCCTCAGCATGGCAGCCAGGTTAATGAAATAAATGCAGGATTATCTTTTGATCATCTTTAATCAGCTTTTAAAGCCAGCGTATACCAGACAGACAAAATACTTTCAAGGGTGAAGTCTGGAGACTGTAACTTTCAATTACCGTGTGCTAAGGTATATCCATTCCTCACTTAATTCCAGTTAAACTCCAGGTTTTTTTATAAAACATGGCTGTACGCTCTGCTTCTGTAAAGGGGAGACAATCACAAAAAACGGCTGCATTTTATTTTTAAATGTACGTGATGGAAAAGTGCCTGTGGGTGAGTCCCCAGGACACGGGCACTGTGCAAGGCTCAGCTAATGGTAAATCTCATTTTCGCAAAGGCATTCAGATGCCTAATATTTGCAATGCAGACTGCAAATGTTAACAACTGCAAGTGCTACACTTTAAAAACTTTTAAAACGTCACCTGGAATTTAGTAGAGAAACTATTTAAGGCATTTGTTAAAAATGTATCTTTTAAGCTTAGGAAATGTATGCCTTTCAGCCAACGTTCATTGGAAGCCGACTGCAGAATTCTTTTCCAACACAAGACTAATAGAATTCCTTACAGGTGGTAGTTATCTGCCATTTACTGCAGAACAGGGTTGCTTTTCTACTTGAGTGACTTAGAGAGCAGCATCTCATTAGCTGTCCAGAATAAGGGGTCTGTAATGGAGCATATTTCAAGTGGCAAGCCCTGTACTTTACCCCCTAGGACAAACCACACAAAAACTGTATTCTTGTGACTTAACTGCAATGCGGGGCATATACACACTCTTATTATGTTTCCCTCCGGTTTCAAACTACTAAATGGTATTTCTGCCATTTGACATGCATTTTCTGGCTCAAGTGTCTCCCATTCAATTTTGAGGTGGCTGTTTATAACATTATTACAGTACAAAGAAGCCATATTCAAAGGCAGTGCTTGATTATGTGGGCGCAATATAAAGACCTTCAAGCCTAAATACATTCTCAGTCGAGTCACTCAAGTGTACAAGGAGATAATAGCAGTACGAAAGGCCCCACTCTTGTCTTCTAATGGCCTAACCCTTCAGGAAGCCTTGAAACAGAGCGTTGTGTGGCGAGGCGGGAGGAGGTCACAGCGCACACGGGAGGGTGGCTCTTACCTGGCCAGCTAACATCTCATAGAGCAGCACTCCGTACGCCCACCAATCCACAGACTTCCCGTAGGGCTGGTAAGCAATAATCTGTACAATCACGAAAAAAAACAAACAAAAAACCCCACCCCTATGTTAACTGACACCTGGTGACATATTAGATAAATAGCGATATACAGAGATGAACTTATTTCCTTGAAAAAGCCCAGAAAGCCAATCCCGTAATCCTCACTCCCGTTAATCACTGGTTTTAGCGGGAGTTGTGTTGTTTTGCAAATGTTAGTCTAAATCTGCCTGCATCTTTTGGTGCTCTGATATCTTGGGAAATGCGGCTCTTAGGAGACCTTGGGATGCACGTTTGAAGGCAAAGGAGGAGGTACTGCAGCACAGCGTAGGAGACAAGGCAAAAATGTTATCCCTCCATTCCTGTCGAAGCTTGAAATCATGACACTCACTTAACTTACAGACTATCAATAATTAAGCTTTTCATTTCAATATTTATATTTTTGTTCCACTGTAAAAGGAATGAAAATTTAAGAAAAGGGCAAACCGCTGAAAAGCTCGGTTCTGTTTTTCTAAGTTGCATGATGAAGATACTCCATATGAAGCTAGATGCCAGTGACACCAAAAAGAAAGGGGTTTCTGCTGCTCATCCCAGTGGAAATGTCAAGTAGTTTGCATCCTCTGGGTTGGCATCTGACTCACATAGAAACACAAATTGAGGGCTGACACAACGGAAGGCTGCAAGTGCCAACAGCACACAGGTCCCCTCGTGCGTCATTTTCTTTAATTGAGGCCTCTTCAGAGATCAGTGTTAATTTATTTAAGAGATGCATTTGGGCATGCTATAGAGGAGTTCTGAAGTGCAGACGTTCTCCTCTCAGATCTCTCGCTAAAGAGCTGGGAAGGGATGTTCTGAGGCGTGAGGGGATGCAGGTGGTCCCAGCCACTGCCCATCTACCTTGGGGACGGCAGCGTCAGAGCCTCCAGCCCCAGCGCCACCGCTCCACTGAACAAGCAGAGAACCGAGGCAGGCATTACTCGAGATGGGCTTGCAATTCTTTTCTTCTCTGCATGTGTTTTTATTCTTTGTGAAACACATTGCTAAGACAAGTACACATCACATATCCTAGATTTTTTAGTTGCCTGAAAGAGAAGTTCGGCAGTTTCTCAGAAAAACTGTGAGTCACCACTCAATAAAGCAGGACAGCCTGGCTACTAAACAAAATTATCGTCTCTGTGTGAATATATGTTCTTCCCTGGGATAACAGCAGCGCATGAATTAAAAATTACTGCAATGTTTCTATGCAACGGATTTCAAAATCAATCCCACTTTGAAATACATTGCCCAACCAGAGGTAATAAGATTCTCAGCTGGAAGGTCCTGCATAAAGGCAATCTTTATGTGTTGCCTTTTAGTAGCAATATGGGCTTTAAAAGACGTATTTGGGACATTCATTTCATATTATAGTAGTTGATGTATTTGGTTACTTCCTCTCTAATTTCTACCACCAGTAAGTTCCCAGAGGGCCACTGGAATTGATGTTGCTTCTTGGAAGACCAAACACTTCCAAAATTTTATCCAGAAAAAATACCAGTGTTTACACACAGAAAATGATAAAACCTCACCATCCTCAACCCTGCCCTGACAATCTCTCCTTGCCTTATAGAAAAAAGTATTTTTTTTTTATCAATAAAAAGGGGTACTTTTCAGCTCACTAATATATAAGGGCAGAACATTTTGTACAGTAACTGCGCTTCATGTAGGTGATTTTGGTAGGAACAGTTTATTTCAATTAGCAAACGAGAAAACGATGGATCTGTAGCAGTGGGAGAGAAAATGCTGCTGTGTTGTCATGGTTCTCAGCCTGGCAGTCAGGTCTGTCCAGGAGGCCACAGGCTGCTCCTTTCCCTACTGTGAAAGCCTTTGATGGGATTATTGAGGAGAGGAAATCTTTGAAATATGGCGAGGCAATGTCATCAAATGAAAGATGTAACGAAGCACGGACTCAATGACGCTGTTTGTTTATCCAGCAAGAGGTGAGTCAAGATTTGGTTGTTCTCTAAATAGCATTCTCATCAGCAAATGTAATCTGCCGCAATTAAATCTGCCTTTGTGAGAGAATATCAGGCAGAATCATCAAGAGAGACAGAATTAACATGAAAAAAGCTCCTGCATTTAATCTAACATATGGTCAAAGTCACTAAAATTTTTGTCCTATTTGATGCCACATGTCAACATCAGCAGAAGCATCCGATGAACAGGCCAGTGCCCCCTCTGAGCTGGCACACACCTCCCTTGCCCGAACCGGTTACATGATGAAAGAGAGGGACTCGAGAAATAAATACAGACATCAAGACTGGAAAGGTCCCACGGCAGAAAAATCCCACTGAAAATGCAATGAAAACACTTGTTTCCTTGAACCTACCACAAAGTAGGAAAAGGTGGCACTGGTCTGCTGCTGGACACTGGAAGGTTTTTTTCATTTAATCTTAATTAAATGCACCCAATTTGAATCACCAGCTTAATCCTGATAAGGATATGATACAAATGAAACACAAAAAAAGCAATATGTCATGTTCTTTCACCAACTGCATGTCATGTACGGAAACTGGTGGTTATACTCATCATATTGGGAGCTATTCAAGGCATTAATTGGACAATGTAAACGAGAGGAAAGATGGCTCACTTCAAGGAAGGAATTACACGTGGGAGGAAGCAGATGAGTTTTCAATATACAGTCAAACATGCATTGGTACAAAGTCAGCAAGTTCTCAATGCTGTATTTTCAGTAGCTCCCTCCTCCTCCTCATGTATTACCTACAGCTGCTGTGCTCAAAGCCATCCCTGGCTGTCTCACAGCAGCTGCCAAAATAATCCCATCCACACGTACATATTCTGGTACCTTTTAGAACAAAGAGGGCTGTATTCACCGGCCCTCCTGCTTCCCCGCAGTGTGCACAGCAGATCCACAGAGCGGCGAGGGAGCTCATGTGCCTGGAAATGAAGACCTGGACCTCCTCCAGCTACGATCTCTGCTTCCTACTGGCCAGGGAGGAGCGGAAAGTTGCTAGGACCCTTCCCTTCCCCTCAATTCCCCATCATTAATTTAAATGATTGCCTTTTTAATCTCCTTTTGCATTTCAAACGTCTCATTTTACCTATCTATTACTCTATTTTAAGAGCTCTGCATTTTCAGCTCTGCCTTTTCAGGTTCTGTGGATTTGAGAGCTCAGGAAGAACTTCTCTCACCAAGCCAAATTGGCAGAGGAATGCTGATTACTGCTTTTTCCCTTCCTTTCTTCTCCAACCCACCCACCCCCACCCCACTCCACCTCCCCCCCACCTTTTGCCTTCAAGGAAGGCACAGTTAAGACCAGGACACTGAGATTAATACCAGCAATTTGTAGGAATGTTTAGATCATTGCAGCTGGTAGCCAGTTGGGATGCAAAGATTATATCCCAGGGGCAAGAGAAAGTTTTTCGTGAACGTATCTTATGTCTACTGGAAAAGTTAAAACTCAGTTATTAAAAGAAATAAATATTACTATCACAGGAAACAGTCAAATACACACTTTCCAAACCTTTGTAATACCTATTAGCCTCCATAACCTTGGCCAGCGCAAGGTTGGAACTTAAGGTTTTGAGGCTATTAGATGGAGGAGAAGGGAAATGGAGTTTCTAATTTAAATTCTTCTCAAAATGAACATCGGTGCTCTAGCTGCTGCAGGGATGCTGATGGTGGGGTTCAGGACCGCACCAGGGGCAGCTGTGCTGGCAGAATCCCTCCCTGCTAATCCTCTTGACATCCATCTCCTCCTGTCTCTCTTGACTGGTCAAGGAAATACAAAGTATTAATTGATTTCACAGCTATTTTAACACTCTGACCATAAATATTTAAGTTCAGCACATCAATAAAAATTCTTTACCGGATAACCACTTCCTGCCTGACAGAAGAGATCAGACCTGGGATTCTACCAGTTTAACCTCTGTGCATTTCTCAGATTGCACAGGATAAGAATATTAATTTCAGTGCATTATACACCTAAGTAAAAACAAATGCTTAAAATAATAAAAAAGCATTATTTTATAGTACACCAAAGTGTGCAGGTCTGCTTTGCTGAATGCAGCACCACATTTCCCTGCTTTTCTGCCTGGAGACCATACATGTGAAGCCAGTCGAGATGCCCCTGTTCGGTCCTTCCAGCCATGTTCTCTCTGCCTGTGGGTCGCTCGTGTCGAGGCACCGTGGGCTCCTGCACTACAGTCACGACGTTATTTTCCCAGAAGTGATGAAAAGAGCTCGTTTTCTGTCTGAGCACAGCACACTCGCAGGACTGCTCTACCCTAGGTACCTTCCACAGTTTATTTAGATTTAGCTCATTTATCGCCACCCAGCAGGGAATGGTACTGTGTACATGCATCCTCATTATAATCTATTATAAATTTATAAATTTTAGCCCACGGAAACGTGCTGAAATGCTCTTGCAAGGAAATCATGAACCTAACTTTGAAGTTTACCACAGACACAGTTAGCAATTTGTCAGTCACAATAAAGAGAACATCAGCCAACTAAAATAAATAAATAAATATCTGTTTGTGAGATAATAGAAAGACTAATTTCCTCCCAGTTACTGAATGTTTTGGTAAAAGGTTTATTTCTTTATATGAGATTTCCAAATAAAGTGAAATAAATCATGCCAGCACTGACCCATATTGAGCATTTTGGCACTGAAATCACATTCTTTGGTATTAACTGGCACAAGACTATTGCCACAGAAAGGACACTTTTTAATTTGTAATATTGGCTTCACTTATGTTTTGACAGAAGAAAATGAAATACTGCTCTGGTTGTTCCGATACCCTGCTGCAAGCAACAGCAATTTGTGGAAAAACAAGCTTTCATAATACACAATATTTCAATCTGAAAAGCACGAATTAGGAACTGGGAAAAAAAAACAAACTACTTTTCATTCCAATTTCACAGAGACGACAAAATTCACCTTAGACACTAATTTACTTGTCCATGTATAAATCACCCATATTCCAACAAACATTCAATTACAGCCAGAAACGTTCCAGCCAGAGCTGCCTCTTGCCCAGCACTCAGCGAAAAGCAGAGTGAAAAATCTTGGATCAGGATACAGCCTCTTGTACTGAATTTGCAGCCAAACAAATCAAGACTCCTGAAAGCTCAGTATGCACAAATACCAGATTTCAATACTCATATATTTGAATCAACTCCAAATCACCACATGTGCTCTTTTTTAGTGTTTTATACCTAAACTATTGAAATATAAATCATATCCAGACTAAAAATCTTAACTCTAAGCTTGCATTTATCACAGTGCTTTAAAGTAGAACAGTGTTTCTCATGATCAGATTTCCATTTTAGACCCTCTGCAGTTAGATTCATGTTTGTGTGTGATTTTCAGTGGCTCGGACGCAGCATAGGTGTCACCAGGTCACAGCAAAGCCTAGGCAAATTATGGATTTATGATGTCAGCTCCATTCAAGCCCTGATCTTACAGCTTTGTTCAGGCTTTCAATGACTGGAGCTTTCCTGAGATGAAGAACTCCCGACACCTGTGTACCATTTGTAGGACATGGCTTGGAAAAGACTACAATAGTTTTGCAGGGAGGTCAGCGAAAAGCTTCAAGACCTTGTGAGTCCCTTCCCAAAAATCAATGAGGGATCTGTGATTTCCTGAAAATGCCAAACAATCCTTTAAATCTATATATTTTGGCACCTGTGTGAACCTAGGAAGAAATACATTAATGAAGCTATGTTTGCTCCCAATAAAATGTTTGCTGACCTCATTGACAACCTCAGCAACACCCATGAACTCTCTATGGCTTCACAAATTGAAGCACAAAGTTTAGCATAGTAACATTTCCAGGCTACAAATTTAAAACCATAAGGTGGTGATCCTGCTTTTCAGTCTTTTGCTAGTATGATCGAAATCGGAAGCAGAGATGACTTGAAAAGTTAGGTTTTCTATCAACTAGATATTTTGTCAAATAGTGAAGCCTTACTGATAATACCGTATGGATTCACCAAGTTATTCAAAATACCTGCAGGAGTATAAATGGTACCATCCACCGAGTATCCAGAGTTACAGCCATCCAGATTGGTGGTGTGAAATTTGTGTAGGGACAATTTTCATCTGAGAGACCGAAAGGTTCATGAAACGGTAGGGAGTTACCTCTGGTGCAATGTAGTCTGGAGTGCCACAGAAGGTCCTGGTTGTTACTCCATCTAACATGTGTTCTTTGCACATTCCAAAATCAGCAATTTTAATGTGTCCTTCTGAATCCAACATCACGTTATCTAATTTCAGATCTCTATGAAGAATCACAGTAATTTAATGTTAATGTTTAGGATCAACTAGGGCCAACTTAGCTACTTGTGAGGTTAGGTGAGGAATATCTGCAGCTGGGGGCGGAGGGGACAGGGGTGCACAGGGACAGCAGTCCACAGCCTGCAGGGAGCTGGGCACCTCACTGTGGACACGTAAGAATGACCACAAGTCCTGAAACGGGACAATTAATGGAGAAATAGCTGTACATGACCATGAACACACTCACACCGAGACTTCAGAACGTATACAAGTATTAAGCATCCCACAGGAATGCACAAGATAGTGTTTTACATCGTCAAGAGTTTTCATTTGAGTTGGGCAGAGCACAGAAGTCGGGAAAGCTCACAACAAAAAGAACGCCACAGTGACTGCTTTTTAGAAAATGTTTTAAAAATGCCCTGAAACATTAAAGAAACCGATCCTTTTGGGATTTTAAAAACAGTTCAGAAATTACTTATGTCAGATTATACTCACCTATAAATAATCCCTCTGTTATGGAGAAAGAATAACCCAACTGAGATCTCAGCTGCATAGAACCTGTATGAAAAAAAAACCCAACAGATTTCTTACTGCCTCATGATTTCCTTCAGACAAAATATTTTGGAAATGCATCATGGTAAGGAAAGATTGTATAATAGCATATTAAGTATATAATATATAGTGTGTGTATATGTATATTAAAGTATAAGAATATATATTACAGGCAGATGACATAAGACACCTTATGTCAACCGGACTTTAACATACACATTTTGAGTATTTGATGATAAAATAATGCAGAATTAAAAAAAAAAAATAAATTGAAAATGTCTCCCTAGACCACAAAAAAATGGTGCAGCTGGGGCACAGCATTTTGCTGCACTGATCTAACTGCCGGCAAAGGTCATTATCTCTATTCACATATCAATGCTGAGTTCAGGATGCTGCTCAATTTACACTGCAATTCGCATGGTATGAAATAATTTGTAGAAATAGTATTCCTTTATACAGGCTGTTAATGGATGCATTACATACAGCTAATTAAAATTATTACCATATAAAATATAATTGCCGAATGTAGTTAAAAGATACATAATATCGATGGATGGTTGAATCCAGGTGCTGTGGAACTGTGCAAAATATAGGCAAGAGGATTATTTAAAGATGAGGTTAATTTTTTAGGCCAGCACAAGGGAGAGGAAGGCTCAGCTCTGACACTTGATCAGAGGTGTTTGGGAACGTGTGTGCTGGAAGATGCTCTACAGGCGTAAGCTGTCATAAAGCACCATAGTTTTCAATGGGTGTTGGCAAGTTACATTAGCTGGGAGTCAGGGATGATCTGCCACCATCTAGTTTATATTCAGCGAGTTGTTGAAATCTTGTTTTATATCTCAAATGCTTCTATTTAGAAAGCCTCTTATTCAAACAAGCCCTGATTACTTAAAACGAAATGAGAAATTATTTCAGCTGAATTCTTAGAACAGTTGGTCACACTTGATTTTAAAGTTTCGTTGGTAAATGATTTATGAAACACTAATAAATGATGACGAGATGTTATAAGCATGACTAAAATGTTACTGATGGATCTAGTCACATTTGAAGATGCTACAGTTCATTATCAGCTGCTCACTGATATGTCAGATGTACAATTACCTGAAAGGGACCATGTATATCAGCAACTTCTAATAATTTATTAACTCGTCACAAATAAAACTTCTATAAAAAACTAGGATCACAGAAATTCTTATAAGCTATGCACTGAATTTATCTCGTATAAACTGTAATTTATATTGCAATGCTGACCCTATTTGTATTGCCTTTCCCTGTAACATTAATTCAGACTGAAATGTTCTAACCACTTTTTTTTTTTTTATATTCAGTGCTAAAAACACCAGAATACCAAGTAACATCTTTAATTTCCTGTTGCCTTGTTTAAATTCTTGTCACTTTTAAAGCAGACATTGCATGCCTTTGTTTGTGCTGTGTTTTTGAACAAAAAGGCACAGCTACCTTTGGTCTATGTGTGCCACCAACATATTTGACATAAACTTCAGGTTTTGGGGGCCTTAGAAAAACACACTCAAAACCCACCAGTCTGGACTTCATACTGAACCTGGGAAGAAGACAGTAAAATTCAGATGATGACATGATTTAAATACATAAACACGAACACTCACACTGCTTGTGGCTCCTTAAATTTTCCTACTTGCTGAATGTGATACATGAGATCACCACCATTCACATACTCCATAACGAAATACAGGCGGTCCTAGGGTAAAGTATTAAAAATGCACACAAATACATTAGAGAAAATATTAGATATGCATTGATCAGCAAAAAAGTCACGAATATGTTATTATAAAGCTTTTAAGATTATTAGGACTGGTTGTACATTCTGGCAAAATTTATAGATCAGGAAATGGAAGTGGAATGTTTTGTAAAACGGGCAAGAGTAAATGACTGATGAGATCTGCCTACGTTTACTAATTTTAGTGATGTTATTTCATATATTATTTGTCTACAATGGTTCCCACAATTGTCCACATATAGTTCTGTCTGAAAAATCTATTTCTCTAAAAAAAAAATAAATTCTAAAAAGAAAATTGGAGATGGTTGAAAATTCTTGTTTTGAGACCATTTCTAATCCTCCCTAATAAATTTTCCTTTGGAAGATGGCAGGTATTAAATAAATATATTTTTTTATTATTATTAAAAGAAGGCAAGAAGAAAAACAATTGTAGGGTTTACAAAAGTATCTGGAACTTTTACATGTGACACTAAATTAACTTCTTGTAGGCACACATTTCAGCTAGCGGGAGATGGCAATACTGTTTTGGAGGGAGAGTTTTCCTGCACAGTGAGGGTATTTAAAGGCCAGATCCAGCTGTCTCAAAGCAAACGTGACCGTAACATATTTGAGTGCACTCAAAAGAAGTATTTTCCCACTCAGTGACCTTCAGACAATAAGACTTAAAAGAGTGGGTCTGTCTCCCAGTTTTTAGAGGACTAAGACTGGGCTTTTCCAAGTGACTTCAGTAAGAATACGTTGATTACACTCTACAGACACCTTTGACTTAGGGTGGAAGATTTTGACCACCTAACATTAACAATTCTGGTGGACAATATCATGGCAAGCTTACTACCTGCCATTACAACATGACCCAGACAGTGTACAAGATGCATTAAAAGTCTTCCTCCCCGTTATGGAAGAAATATTTTTGGCTTCCTCTGATTTTCCTTTAGATATTTTGGACAGAAACATTATCCTGAAGTATCTGTACAAAAGTTCCTACCCAATACTCTGATGAGAAAGAGACTCGTTACTAAGATGCTCTGGTTCAGTCTCTTTCCTTCAGCACTGATTGAAAGTCTCCAATCATCCAATAACTAAGATTTCAAACATTAACATACCTTTAAAATCTGTGATTTCCTAAGCTGGGCTCAACAGACCAGCCATGGGCAAAATGCTTAATTAGCCAGAACGGATTTATAAAATTTAGATTTTTATATGAATTGTCTTTATTGTAAAATCCATGGCAATAGCAGCCTGCATCTAAAAGCACTAACCAAAATTTAGTAATTTTTCCTATGGTCATACAGTCTATGCCTTTTCTTCTCTTTATACAATTTCTCATTTTTGTAGCTAATATTAATCCCACAGAATATTTCATAGCACCAAGCACAAACTACTCAATGCTTTGGAAAACATTAAGTAGATTAGGCAAAGGCAAAGCTGTTAATGATTTATCTGGGCCTTTATGCAGCTCCACTGCTTTTGTACATGATTAAAAAAATAAAAAGTTAATGTAAATACTAAAAACCCTCAATTTTTTTCTTTCATTCCCCTTAACTAGAAAATACTAGACATTTGTACTTTTAAGATTTTACATTTAAAACGTACTTGCTCAAAAGATAAGATTAAACAAAGTGTTTTTTTCATTTACTGATGAGACTAAGCTTTTTGGCTACTAATGAAGTTATCTAAAGATAAAGAATGAAAGGGAGCTAGAATACTATTTCTACTAGGACATCTCTTACCTTATTACAACCATCTTCATATTATAAGTAGAGGTAGGAAATACATTTTAGAAAGCAAAAATTACCAAATGTAATAGTTCCCAGATTCACATTTTCTTGTGATTAATTATGTCTGCAGATCTGTTGCATTCAGTCCATTTTCTGTCAGAGACTGGCAGACGTTAATTGGAGTTTGAAAATGCCTCTAACACCACAGGGAATGATGCTGTGAGATGCTAAAAGGGTGACGTGGCTTGTTTGTGGAATGTTGCGATGTTATTACTGCAAACTACCGGCTGCTTGGTTGTTCACTTCTTTTTAGATTAAAACCCATCAACAGTGTAAGAGGTAAAAGATATAGAATAGTCGAGTGGAAAACCAAGGTATGTCCTTTCATCGCTGCGTTAGGTAACAATCCAGCCCTGGGGCACAGTTCAAGGCCTTAGCTGTAAGACGGCTACCAGGCGAGGCAGGAAGGGCCTCAGTTTCTTGTGAATAAATACCTGTAGCCAGCTCGGGACACCTGGAGCCAGGCCGCTAGCCCCAGGGTGTATCCATGGCCGCTCGAAACCCAGGCCAGCTGCCTGCCACGCAGCTTTCCAGGCCATCCAAGCGACCGGCACGGTGCTGCCATCCCACAGGCTGTCCCTGGGAAAGGTTTTGCAACGTGATGGGGAAACGCCACTTCACGTATTTATAAGAATTAAAAAAAACCCCTCAACGCTTTCCTCTGTGCCAAGGGGTGCCAGAAAACTAAATTAAGTTCATCAACATTGACTGAGGACTAATCACCTCATGATACAGTAACAGCCACTGAGACTTTTCATGTACTATCCTCAGATCCTTAAAAGCATTTAGGAACGTTTGGGGATCTGGGCTTAAGGCTCTGACGCAGCAAAGCACACGTTATTAAATTTATGAATTGTCACACTGCTCTGCTTGAATTACTGTATGAAGAAAAATCTTTAAACCTAGGTTTTATATTAAAAATACTAGCGGTAATTACATGCGGTATCTCCTTCTTTACCATCTCCTATGCACAGAAGCTATGATATATACGTTGCATGATAATACATATCATGGAATGGATAAAATCCATGACCATATGGAAAACATCCAGGTGACAAGAAAGACAGAGCTCACGTACAACTGTTTGGAAACAAGAGTGAAGCTGTGTCAGGAATGGTGGTTTATCTTGCAATGCCAGGACTCGTTTTTCAACCATTGTACATTCAACATCATCATCCTGAATCACCACATCTTTTTTCAGTATTTTTATTGCATAGAGCTCCTCTGTCCCCTTCCTGTCTGCCAGCATCACCTGCGCAAAGAGAAACAACAGGGTGAAAATATTCCTAGCTGCCAAGGAGGGAAGGTGACTCATACGCCCCAAGATTTGTATAGATGGCAATCCAGCTTTTTTTTTTTTTTTTATTGGTATAGACTAACTTGATCAAAACTCCAAAAATATCATCATTACTCACCCACTGCAACGAGCTGTACCAGTCATTGCAGACAAAGCCTGTGCCAAACCCCTCTGGTTAATCACAGGCACGCTGCCAAAGGGTTGCTCAAATGTTAAGTCCTGGGGGACACTTCAGTAAAGGGTACTTGAGCACGTAAGTGGTTGTTCAAACAGACAGAAAAATAGCAACCCCTTCTTTCGACTAAGAGGTTTCAAATATACATATATATATGCTACTCCTAGTTTTTCCCTATATATTCAGCCCTACTGATGCTGGTGACTTCCAGAACTGGCAGAATGACCTAGGTAGTAAAGCCAGAAAAGTAGATTTCACTTCCTTGAAACTGCCGGGAAGTGAGGATCTAAAAGTCACCAACTGTTTCTTACATCCTGACCAACAGTTCGAGGGCTTTTAAAATTTTTTTTCAAGAAAAACTGCCAAATGTGACTGAAGCCTGCTAGTCCTTAGGGAATCACCCTACTCCATGTTGAGAAATCCTCCCTCCAAAATGCACAGCCTTTTGGCTCTGGAATTGGCTTCTTGGAGAATTAGTCATGCATTCTTCCTCAAGAAAAATAAAAGACAAAAAAGAAAAAAAAAACCCAAACCAAAAAAAAACCAACGCGAGTGGAATAGTTATCAAGAATTCTTACCTTCCCAAAGCTCCCCTTTCCAAGAACCATGAGAAAGTTGAAATCTGTCAGCTTCACCCTGTCCAGATTGTTGGACGGCACACTTGAGTTCTTGTCTTCTGTTGGAGTAATGACTTTGTTACCAGCTGGCCCAAGTTTGGCTTTCTGAAGAACATACACACACGTACACACACAGAAATAGGAAAGTAAGAAGAGCAGCCTGTTTCCTTGCCAGAAGGGATCACTGGGTGGAGGTCACAATTGGAGATGACCCTATCTGAGGTGGCATTCCCAGGAGAAAGGCTGCACAGCAACATTTGCGCAGACACAACTTGGAAGACTCATTCCAACGATACTTTGACACTACTGAATTAAAGTGGAAAACTGTGTTCATGTATAACCAGATAAAAGCAGCTACACTTATCTGGTTAGAAGAGCAAAACCAAAGCAAAAATCAAAGCCAAAGGAAAAAAAAATCACTTATTTTCATGCCAAAAGCAGGCTTATCTGGTGCTTTTGTTTTGAAATACAAAAAATGCTTTCCAAAAATACCATGCTAGATTCTACATAAGGTATTTTAGGACATAAACAGTCTCTTCAGTACATTCTCTTTTAAAATGTAATTTTTAAGTCACTGCATAGCAAGAGTTAGGAGATTTTTGACATGCATTAAGAAAAATAACCTACATTAAAAAAACCCAACAACACACCACATGAGAATTAATGCAGATGAACATGGCCACTTTCAAACTAGCAATACAATCAACTTTGATTTTCAATCAAGTGTTGATCTGGAAAAGGAAGGAAGGGAAATATTTCATACAAAAGCTCTGCCTTGGCAAGACAGTCTGGTTTGCAGAAGGTTGCAACAAAGTCTCAGTATTTCATATGAGACACCATGTAATTGCTCAAGTAAGTTGCACTTCAAATCTCAAAGTTAACAAGAGAGAAAAAAGTAAGACTCACCGAAAGATAATGCGGGCTACAACATAATATCCCTCTTTTTCTCAAAATAATCCCATATACCAGCAGAAGCAAAACCAAGAAGGTTTAATAATACTTTAGGATAGAACTGCTTTCCCCCCATCTATCCAGTGTCTTGGTCTCGTAAATAACCTCTAATATGGTTAATTTACTTTGTGCCATTGACATATGGTTGACATTTAAGGATAAATACTTTTCTCACTGCACCGCAAAAGGACAATATTTGCGTATTAGAGCAGCCTGCCAGTACCTAAAGGGGCTGATGAGAAAGGGGCATGCAGCAACAGGACAAGGGGGAATGGTTTTAAGCTGAAAGAGGGGACATTTAGGTGAGATATTAGGAAGAAATTCTCCCCTGTGAGGGTGGCAGGACACCGGCACAGGGTGCCCAGAGCAGCTGTGGGTGCCCCATCCCTGGCAGTGTCCCAGGCCGGGCTGGACGGGGCTGGGGGTAACCTGGGCTGGTGGGAGGGGTCCCTGCCCAGGGCAGGGGGGTGGAACCAGATGATCTTTAAGGTCCCTTCCAACTCAAACCGTTCTGTGTTTCTACGGCATTATCACTGTTTTGCAGATAAAGAAAATTATAGAAGTTAAAGTTTATTCAAAGTCACACAATAAATCACCTCCAAAGCCTGGTCCCGCATACACCTTTGGCAGCTCATTGCAAACTGGAAGATAAAAACTTTCCCCTCCCCAGACAAGTTTAAAACTTGATGATTGAAAGGGGTGACTCAATTCATAGACTCCAGCCTTCTGCTACTGCAGGCAGTAATGTCAAGTAATCATCTGATAAAATAACCACACATCACTTGAAAAGCACATTCAGATTGGATGACTCTTCCTGCAACTTTAGAAATGCAGGAAGCCTCATACCTGCCACAGGGATATGAATTTGGGGAGTTTAGATATATTTTTTTGTGTGTGTGTATGTTTGGTTTGGATTGTAATACAGATTAAAACGTGGAATTTCTGCTATCGCTAATATTACTTCCTGGCATGAAAGCAGCACTTGGAGATGCTAAGCATGATCATGTGCTGTGCAAATGTTTAGGAAGAGCCAGTCCTGGGAGTCAGCCTAAAGTCCCTGATCCTGCAAGGGATGGTCCTGCAGCAGATCCGGCTGCTGGCACAAATCCAGGGTCTGCAATGGCCCTCTTTGTCGGGACAAAGCTCCTTTCAAGGCCACAATACAAGACTGAGCCATAAGCAGAACAAGTTAAAAAAGAAAAATCCTAATATCCTTTATTTGTAGGGGGTGAGTGGTTTAAAGGAGCAGCTTTGCTGGCCAGGTCTTTGTGATGCTCTCACATATGGGGTCTCAGATAACAGAACCTGCTTTTCTGATACAAGAAGGAATTTCAGTATCTGCCTTTTCACCCAGTAATGGAGATCGAAATCAGGCACTGAGTGGAAAACACTGGCTTTATTTCTTACACTTAAAACCCCCTGGGTAGGTTGTTGGCAGCCTGTTTGAAAAATGTATCACTCGAAACAACAAACTGCATTTTGTTCCAAGGCAGATTGTGTCTCTGGGTACAAACCTGCCGCTCGGGCAGGGGGTGCTTTCTGCCACCCCAGGCTCGGGGCTATCAGCAGATTTTCCACAAGAGAAGAGTGGCAGATCCATCAGCAGGCTCCTGTGCCCTCTGCCGGCTCCCGGAGCCGAAAGCACCGCGCTCGCTGCGATCAAACACACGCGAGACAAAATTGTCAGCATCTGACGGCGGCGCCTTGAAATAATATCAGAGAACCAAGCCAAGGCCTCCCTGTGCCCTCCAAGAAAACCCTTGGATTCAAAGAGCAACAGAGACATGCTCCTTTTACTTCCATTTTCTATCTTTTTTGAATTAGATGTCACTCTCAGTTTGGTAATTTCTTTTTTCATACAGTAAATTTTTAAGGAGAACATCAGGCGCCTGCTGTTTGGTCAGGTGGGCTTCTGTGCCATCTGCTGCGGGTGGATGGCTAAGGCAGGCGGGAGCTTATCTGCCTGCCCTTATCCTGACGGGAAGCCGCCGATCCTGGTTATCACCTCGCTGGTGCTGAGCTAGCTCCGTGCGTTAGCCCCGGCGGTGGTAGGTGTAAAGAGAGAACACTGCTGCAAACCGTCTATAAGGAAATACAGGAATGTGGCATCCATGAAATGCTCAACAGCGACCAGGCTGACTCAATGAAAGCACACGGACCCAAAGGGGAACGGCCTAATGACCTGATTAAATTGTCACCACCTTATCAGAGGTCCCCATTTCCCTTCAACAGGGCCACCAACCCTTGTTGGTGTTGTTCATGAGCACGCCAATAAAAGTTTTTCACATTTAGCATGTGAATTCCTTTTACTGCTTTTTGGCTTCAGGACCTACTGAAAGTATAGTCGGAATTTCAACACTGGCAAACATATACTGGGAGGCAAAAAAAAAAAAAAAAAAGAGAAACAGTAATAATCCAAAACAAAACATTTCACAGATGATCCATTAAGATCTTCCCAAAATACTACCGCAACATGTTTTGATTATGACTTAGCCTCAGGCATATCACTTTGTTGTCTTAGTACTACTTAAAAAAACTTTCCAGAGCTATTGGAACAGAATTAGGCTATGGGCATGGAAATAAAATTAGGTAAACATGGTCAAGCCATTACAGATGTTACATGTGCCATCAAGTTTTTGATGGGACGGTAAGACATCTTTATGAAATAAATCCTGAAAGATCTAGTACTTAATACCCATCTTCGAGAATTAGCTGCTGTGTATATTCCGTGTTTTTCAATTCATCCTGAAGTACAAACCCAAACCAAAACATCACTTACACGCTGCATGGAAGTTTCTACACTCAGCAGAAATGTCACAAATCGTCACTAACAATTGATGTTGATGGATTTAAGGAAAGGCTTTAACCTTACCCCTTTACCGCAGAGCCTAACCCAGAATATGGGGCAAGACAGAAGTATTTCAGAAACTCAACTGACGATTTATAGTTATGATTAAAAGATTAGGAAATGTCGTCAAGTATCAACATTGCTTTACATTAAACTACAGAAAATCTACAGTGGACGAATGTTGTGCCTTATTGCAAGCAATGGGTGAAGATACAGGGAAACAAGCATTTGCTTACCAGATTTAGCAAAGGTTTGGAGCAAACACATCCGAAATGTGCTGAGCTCAGTGTGCGTGTGGAGCAGACCCCATCCACCCACATGCTGTGGCCACTTCGCAGGTTTCCTGTCACCTGCGTGAGCCTTCCCCTCACCCGCTGGGTGAATATTTAGTTGGCTGTGCCCACTGGAGCTGTTTAATGACGTTCTATACAATGTGATGACTTGCAAACTTTCCTCACACACAGCAATGTTAATTTCTTACTATGTCCCACATGGGAAATAACTTGCTAAACATATTTTGCTAGAAAACCGCTTTTCCTCTGTTTTTTTAATACCTCAACATGTGGGACGTTGTTTTTTCACATAAAGTACAATTTATATATTTTAGATACTTCAGATGGGGAAGTACAAAATAAAACTACTGTTAAAATGCAGTCAAGGAGAGGAGCACAATAAAAATAAATATACTAGAGAAAACATTACATTACTGGTGCATTTTAATTTGAAAAAATGAAATGTAAAACCACACAGCATCACTTTCACGTCACCTCTGCATCCAGGATTGCCCACGATGAATAGCTTTACTGTTTATTAGAAGGGAAGAGAATCTGTTTGAGGCTTATGCTCTGTTAAGACCAACTTAAGAACTAAAAATAGGACAGATATTGGATAGAAGTGATTTCCAGAGCTCCTGGGGATGCTGTTTCAACTAACCACAGAGGAATGAAGAGACGTGGGGCTCTGCTGGCTAGAGAAACTGCGTGTAAGGACAGCAGTTTGTGATGGAGAGCTTCACACACACAAAACTGAAGAGCAGGGCATTGGAACTGGGACATACACAGGTCAGGGCACCTGATGTGACACCACAGGCAGATGTCTTGTGCCCTAAAGCTGTTAAATGGTGTCCAGATCTTTCTCGATCTTGCACAGAGCCATCATTCTCTCTTCAAGCTCTAGCCTTATAAACAGCCCCAAAAATGTATTTTCTCAGGTATTTATCTAAACAAACTTTGAAGAGGATCAGGTTTTCTTACGGTTGGATATAGCTAGAAAAAAGGAGGAATATGGAAAACACCTGGACCAGGCAGAGAGGTGGGTCTGAAAGGAGGAAGAGCTCACCAGAACCACAGCCTACTGCTTGCTGGCTTAGAGGAAAGCATATTTCATAAAAAGCAGATTTACTTAAAATATTCCGTATTATTTTGGGACCTACTCGTTCTTACATCATTACAAATATCACAGTTCATTTAACTGATTTTATATATTAGGGTGTTTTATGCTTGTTTTCTTTTTTTACAATAGCAGGAATGCCTCAGCTTGCTTTAAATTCTCCACAAACTCTTTTACAACAAAGAACTACTTTTATTCAGATTAGTCTAACGTAGCGTCCAGTGACTGTAATACTTACAAATCTTCTTTTAGCAGCTGTAGAGGCAGAGCACAAAAATGGGAATTCTAATTTCTGTGTGCCCACAGCCAGCTGCAGCGTATGTTAGTGTACTCTCATGAGCTCAAGAACATAAAACATTTTAACGTGCTCTTACTGAGCTCTGCCATAAGTTTTACATCTGATATGCCATGAACACTGCAGAGAGAAAATGCCATGCAACCAACACACTCTTCCAGATTCCTGACGCAAAACCAGTTTTGCAGCTACAGAAGGGACATAAATTCAAATGATTCATAAAAGCTTATTAGAAAAGAGCAATGATATTTTGCTTCTTCCTACCATGACTAAAGTTGAAAATGGCAGAATTCTACTTGAATTCACCTTTATTTTTTTATAGATATTCTAACTTGCTGAAGTTGAAGATGGCATTTCAGGCCTTGGATTAATTTTCAATTTACAATCCGACTGCTTGGCTTAATATCTTCAATAAAAACACAGTATTGTTACAACGAAGCCAGCTTGCAGCAAACAAACCAGGAAAACAGTTCGTTAAAGGTAAATTAGTCTGCACTGGTAGCAGAAGAGTTAATCCAAAGAGAAAACAAGACATGCACATCATCTTACTTCCTTTGGGTTGGACGCACCTTATCTCGGCCCGTTCTTTTACCCTGAAACCACAGGTGAGACACACTTTATATATTCAGCCCCGATTTGCTTCTCCATGGAGTGTTACAGAAGTTACAGTGTGTTACATGGGAGACGCTCTTGGAATTTGGTGTGCGCTTTCTGGAAAAGCTATCTCAGGTTTTGCTGTAAAAATAATTCCTTTTTTTTTTTTTTTTTAATCTAAGTGTAACAATTGTTCTTTTAATTAGATATGGGGGGGGGGGGGGGGGGGGAAGACTTCCAAAACCTAATCAGAAGTGTGATGCAAAGATCAGAAGTGTGATGCAAAGAAGAAAAAGAAATGATTTAGGGAATAGTAATCATTATTGCACTCAATTTTCCACTGCAGTAAAGTTCTCATCGAGTCTTTTCAAAACTTTCTTTCTGATTTTTTATTGTGAAGACAACCTAATAGGACAAAACAACAAATTGGAACATATCTGAACATTGGCTCTTCTGCCCTCCAGTTATTACCTACGGAGCAAAAAGATGAAACTGGTAATTTTTCCCATTAGCCAATAAATAAATAAAACTTGTAAGAAATTAAACCTCCAAAAAGTCTACCCAATTCACATTCCTACCCTCAGTCTCTTTAGGGGAACCAGCTGCATATCACGATGTTAGTGCTTTAACACCTTGTAATGCTCACCTTCATTATTCCTCCCCTGTTGCTGTTTGCAACATTCAGCTTTGTTCCCATACAGAAAAAGAAGCGCTGGATTCCCAAACTGCCCAAACTTGCGGCCACCCCCTGCCACCCCCAAGCACAGCTTCAGAAGGGAGAAACCCACATCAATTCCCGCGGAAAAATATTCCAGCCAACAAAAGGCCTGGCGACTGCAGTCACTAGAGGATGCACTTTTCGGTTGCCAAGGCAACTCGCTCTTAGCAAGTTCACAGATGCCCAGCATGGATATCTATTGGTAACAAATTTTCAAGAGGAGAAAGTGATAAACGAAAAAAATATTTAACAACAACACTGAATCCCCATCACGTGTGTGGAGGTATAGACACAGACAGCACACGCAACCGCGGTTTGGAAGCAGCGGGTTTATCGCCACATTTCATCTGTTACTTATTGGCTCCGCTGACACCTGCCGGGAAAAGAAATGAAAGGGAGAGCTTTGTTCCCGGCAGCCGAGCCTCCTCCAGACTCACAGCGCTGCCGCACATCACACACCAGCATCCTCTCCCCTCCTCTACGGCAGGTTCCTCCCAGCACCCACCGCTTTGCCCATACAGTCGCACTCAGCTGTAAATAGCACACGAAGGGTGGAACGACAGAGAGCAGCACTGGCTCCAGTCGCCGCTGCAAAAACCCACGATGGTGACAGCACGAGGGTCAGAAATCTAAGGGCTGACTAAGCAGGCTTTATTTTGGCTCCCGAGACTTTCTTGGGATCCGTGGAGCAGGAATGTCCTCTGGCCACAATTCAACCCCTCTGCAAAACTCTACAAAAGTCCTGCCTCTCATGCTGCAACAAGTTCTCACCAGGTCTTTGCTAGGGCCCAACACACTCTTCAAATGTCACTGGTGATGGAACCAGCCATCTCATGCTAGTCTGCCTTGCTCCCAATGTTTCTGCTCCTAATTCTTAAATTAACCCAAAGCCATAGCAGAGCTGCATGTAACACTCTGCATAACACATTAAAAAAAAAAAAAACAAAAAAAAACAAACAAGCAAAAGGCGTGGTGAGAAGTGAGGAAAGGAACAGTCTGAACAGTAACATTCCAGTTTTGCTATTACAGCCCAGGAGGCTTCGGCTGCAAGTGTGAAATTAATGCTCAGTTCTGTCTGTCGCTACCTGGATGCTCCGCAAGAAGCATCAGAGCAGCTCAGATCTGAGACAAACCATAGAAAATGTCACTGACAGAACTGGCAAAACTCATCCTAAGGATGTGAGAAGGAGAAACTGAAATAATTTAGCCAAGTCTCAAGGAAGGAGAAAAAAAAGCCCTATTCAGGTTTCCAGTCATGAAAGCTCAGTGGGGATTTTGATCAACAAGTTGAGCCATTAGCAAGCCTTTAATAAAGTAAATAAATCCAATAAATTTCAAGTCAAAATCTGGAGGAAAAACCCTCCCATTCACTGAAAAGTTCTCCATCATTGTGGCAGCTTGTTTCTTACATTATTGCATTTCCAATTCCATGTAATTATAGATGCTATAAAGGACTATCAATTTCCTGGTTTATACAACTCAATTATCAGGATGCTGAGAATTTGAAATGAGGAGAGCCCATTTCTGAGCCCCAGCAAGACCTAATTCTTCACCAGGCTGAGTTTTAAGCTTAATACCATAACCTAATGCAAGCTTATAATTCATTAGCGGGGAGTTTTGTAGTCATGGAAACAACAGAGGAAAGAGAAAGTTCGAGCCTAAGCTGTGGATGGTTTAGCAGCTCTGAGCGCAGAGGGGGTGGCACCAGTGTCACATCTTGGTCCAGTCCCAGCTCATGTCTCTGCTGTTGCAGGTCACCAGAGGGAAGGAACTTCCTTGGCCATTTTACCTGTTTCCCTACAAAACCTGTGCTGAGCAATCTGGGGAGATGCTTTGGCATTAGATTACCCAAGAAACGTAACAGAAGAGACCGTTTCTGTTCTTTCCTTGGCTTAAATGCTTCTGAAGAAGGTGGCAACACATGGCTTTTCCTCATCTTACTGCGCATTCTCCCTGATTCCTATTTGTTTCTTTCAAGGGCAAACGAACTAATGAACTAAATTACGGAACTGCATTGCACTAACGCCTGTATAGACACATATTCACCCATATAGAAAGCAGCACTCTGGGATTAGCCTGCAGCAGACTGACGATGCCTACGCAAGACACTGCAATACAGCAAGACCCACCGTACCAGGGGATGCACCATGCCACGGCCATTATCCAGGCTTCGTGAGGTTTACACAGACTGTTTTTCAGCTGTGCATTCCCCTGGTGAAATTATATTCTAGCAAGACTTCTTTGCAGCAAGGAGAACACTGAAAAGATGCAAATAAGCAGAAAGCTGTTCATGTGCACTCAGGTTTCTTTTCACGACGGCAATATCACTGTGGTGAACTATGATGTAATTCACAAAAAAAGGCAGTATCTAAAAATGAAAGTGCATTTTTACTTCAATAGCTAAAATAGTTATTGAAAAAATAGCTAGGAAAAAAACTTCCCATCGTGCCCATTGCTAATAAAAAGGCATGAAGGCAAACAGGATGTTTCATACAAATGCAGACGGGGAGGGTGATAAAACTGTACCTGGCAGTTAAATATGGACTATTTTATGTCTTTAATTTACCTTTCCCCTCATCATTTCCTCTCCTCCTCCCCTTAAACCTGTGTCATATTTACCTTTTTGGTTAGTAATAGCAAATTTATTTAAAGGATCTGCCTATAAAAACGTTTGTGCCATATGTGAAAAGGATTAAAAATGCCTTTTTGCAGAAAACATGTCCTAGGACACAGGACCCCCTTCCTGAAGCCCACGCACGTGCTGTACTGCTTTGCTCATCACGTAGGAACGCTGACATCGAGTGTCCACGAGCTAACCTGGGTTACAAATAGCATTGCGTCCCACAATGAATTCTGGATGATTAGTAAGACTGAGTTACTTTGTCTAATCCTACCAGGAGCTGTGTGTTTGGAACCCATGCCTCTTCTAACACCTTGCAGGCTCACAAAATTCATGAGATAATTCCACTTAGTGCCTGGGAGATTGCTGCAGAGGTCCGTTTCTCTCGCCTAGCACATAAAGCTGGGCACAACGGAGGCAGAAAGGCAGGTAATTACAGAATTCATGAGGCACCCAATGGCAGAGATAAACTGAGCAACACAGAGGTGAGCAGAGGCAGCACTCACTTTTACAGCTGCAAATTATTAAATAATTCGATCAGAGCAAAAATTAGCATCAGTGCCAGATAAAAGCCTTAAATGAAGGGCTGTATGAAAAGCAGCATACTGAATATTATCAAAAGAGCGGTTTCATCTAACAGGTTTGTATCTTTCTACGTATATACAAACAAACGATTTGCATTATTTCATTTCTTTCAGGACTTTGCCAGAGCTTGCTTGCGGCTTTGGGAGCTATTCTGTGTTCTTTACTGACCCCTCGTGGATTCTCCTCCGAGGAGAAATGATTTTCTCAAGCTCAACATTATGTTAAATGGATGTTTACTTGGGATAAAGGCAATAAGAGAATCCTAAAGGACAATACAACAGTTTAATATACCATACAGCATCTCAATGGAGCTGCTTATTTGGGGGGTTTATAATCACATTCCCTATTCAATATTTTTTTTAAATATTTTTTTTCTGTGTTGCTGCATAGAAGTCAAAACTGTGTCAAGTACATAAATACATGATTTCTAAAAAACTTCCCAGATTTTCCAGGCACACGACTGAGGTAACCATGAGCCCTAGAAAATGCAGACAATGAAGTCAAATGACTATGAACGATACTAATTTGAAAAGGGATGTGTGTATCCTACAAACAGCAGTTCCAGGGGATATTGCCCTGGACAACGGATATCTGGCTGTAAGCAGTGAAATCTGGAGAGGGAAGAGTTTCCAGTTACCCATTTGGCACTGTCAATATGTTTAATCTGTTTAATAATCCTGTGGCCACCTGAGTCTACTTTGTTTTCTGCCTTTATTGCCAAACATGCTACCCCCTGCAACAGAGCAGTGTCTAACTAGATGAAATGTAATTAAAGAGGCTGCCTAGGAATAATATTCAAAAATTCTTGCAGAAATATCCTGTGGTAGTGGTAAAAAAAACCCCAAACGTGATACTAGAACTGCAAATCCCTAAGTGTCAAAAAAAAGGATTGCTTTTATATATGCTCCTTTATTTTTTAATTATGCAAATGGATGCTAACTTTCAATAATAAAAAACCCTAGCATGTAAAATTGCTTTTGAGGATAACGCTCATTGCAATATGGACAAAAGAATAATAAAATTCTGCTCTAAATTCATATTTAAGGACTTCAGTTCTACTTGATCTCAGCACAAATCCCTGCAATCAACCACCACAGCCATGAAAAGCTGCAGACCAGGACTGATCTTAAAACCTTGGGATTCTGTATCCAAGTCTTAACGTGCTATGGAATTACTTAACGCACACAAGCACACACACAAAGATGAAGGTGTTTTCTGCATGACGTTGTGAAAATAATCTATTTAAACATACTCTTTGCTGGCAAAAAAAAAAAGCAGCATAAATGCAGGATCCTTCTCAGTATCTGATAATTTCATAAACAAGTATTTATACTGTTTGACCTTGTTCACAGCATTCTCAAATTTGCCACGATAAAATAATTTTTGTACATTTTGACTGGTTTCTAGCTCAGAAGTGTCACATTATCCTCAGGAACACAGCCTGCCTTCTTCCTCTGCTCCTGCTGTTTCCTTTCAATTCCAATCTTGTAAACTTGGGAACACAACCTCCCCAGCAGTCCCACATAAACTGATTACTTACAAAATTATTTCCAAAGACATGCTAACGTCAGTGGCGATTAGCGTGCAGAATGCAGCATGCAGTGACGCTTCTGAGCTTAGGTTAGTGATGCTAAGTCACTGTCAGCAGCAAGCAGAACGGGCATTTGTTATCATTCAGAGAGAAAAGACAGACAATAAACGAGGAAGCATTTTTTTTTCCCATCAGAAAAAGAGAAGTCTTGAGTCTCCTCTTCACATCAGAACAGAGTGCAACTTACTTTGTTGGAATTCATGTTTATAATTCACAAGGCCTAAGTACGAATTTTGCCCATGGAGCAGCAGCTGTAGGAAACTGTTCAGCTCTTTTTTTAGGTGCACTCCTATGGTGAGAACACGAATTGACCACAGACTTTGGTCAGTTTATATCAGCGCACTTCAGGGTCTGGGTTTTACAATGAAGTGACAACACGGTGTTAGATGTAACTTTGTATTTACCCCAGATGCATTTTTTCAGGGTAGCTTTTGCTCTGGTTTAAAATACATTTAAACAGAGAAACTTGCAACTTCCCTGCATTAAACAAGTTTCATCAATGAAACCACTGTGTGGTTTTACTTTCAAATAAGCAGAGGTGTAAAGGATTGAGGAAGGGCAGTCCTCTTCTGTACAGGCTTTTCTGAGATAAAGATACCAGATAAAGAATCAAGGTTAAGAAAAAATAAGTTACTGATTGCATGACAAATGATTACTGTGTTAGGAAATATTTGGCAATTGACAAATAGTCTTATTCTTTGTTTTTATCATTCACTATTAAATCGTTTGGTAAAATCATGCATTATAATATAAACAACTCTTCAAAAATGAAATCTGATTTTTAAATTCTAAGAATTCTAAGCTCTGAGCTATAACATGTAAACTGCTCTAGATCAACTTACAGTGTAAAAATACTATTTGAAGATGATAACGGCTTCAATAACCTTAGAGTCTTAAAACAGTTTACAGCACAGGGCCTTCAAGTTACAATCTAAATTAAAATTTAATGAATGTGTGAAACTGAAAGTGTGATTTGTGTCAGTAACCTTTGCCCTAATAAAGCAAGACAATTTGTTAGAGATACATGCAAATAAAAAGTCCATACATGTACGTTCGCAATGCTGATATATATCTTTTATGGCAGTAATTATGTGATGTGGTGGTTAGTGAAAGAAGTAAAATGGGAATTAAACAGGTGAAGTGGTATGTCATGTATCAGAGCATCTGTGCATATGGGTAATACCTCTTATGATATAGTATACTCCAACTAACATATAGCAATATATGGTGTATATTATATCATAAACCATGCATGCTATATTATGTAAATTTATATATATATAAATATACAGTGAACATGAGCATTATTTGATCTGTGGAAGTGATTTAAAGTTCCATGAGTATCTTTCCAATTAAAGATGCACCATTTTCCATTTGCCATGAGAAGGCAGCATTCATTTCACTAACTCTTTCCAAAGGAAAGGCACACTGTATCAGCTGAGGTTCCATGACTCCTTTTTTGTAAGTAAACTTCTAATCTGGGGAGCACTTTGTGACAAATTATGGAAGATTAATACTTCAATTATTTTTTTTTTAATCCATTAGAAAAACTTAAACTGGGGAAAAAACAAGTGCATCCTTAAAACATGGTGAGAATGAAACTGAATTTAATATACTTCAAACATTGGTAAAGAGGGTTGTGTGAAGAGAAAGGTGCAGAAGAACACCAAGGAGAAAACTACCTTGAAGAAGCGGCTATTTACATGACAGTCCTGGAAGAGACAGGAAAGGGAGAAACACTGCTTGGTTAGTGACGGGCTTGCGAAGCAAAGCAACAACAATTAGTAGCAGAAGTAAACAAAGACACAGCAGCGAGAATACAGAAATGGACACATCTGTTATGCACAGAAAAATCATGAAAAAGAAACCGTGGTGTTAATCACCCTAAGAGTAAGGAGCACAGTGCAGCACAGCACGGTGAAGTACAGATCTTCACGTAACTGCGCGGCAGCGTTACCTTAGCCTTGTACATACATCTGCTTCATGCATAACACATTCCTCATGTTAAACCACAGCAATGCAGAAAGCTACATGTATGTACAGATGTGTGGAGTCTGGGCTCTTAACAATCAAGGAGCACTGTAAAGGGGTGACAGTACAGAAGTTCGGGGTTTTTTTTTGCCTTGAGCCACACATTTAACCTTTATAGCAGGGATACAGAAACCCCTGCTATCACTACAGTTTTCTACGTACATTCTTCACCTTAAATCGTAACACACAGACTGAGAAGAGCCTTACAGAATTCACAAGCTGATAGGAACTGAGACCAGAGATGTACGTCATCTGGTTAGGAAATTTCAAGTTCTCTAGTTTCAGATACGGTGAGTAGATGAGAAACCTCCAGATAACTGCATATGGGAATTCCCCACACCAAACTATAGTATGGAACAGATGGAGTCATCTAACAGCAACTCTATAATGCTGCAAACTATTCTCTAATGATTAAATATGCACAATTTAAAAATAGGAATGAGTGCCATGGCCAAAAAAAGCAGCTCTTCTTTTTATATCACTGTATACATAATGAGTGTGGATTGATGTGCCAGTGATATTTTGGCTGGTCATGATTTCAGTGTAGCTTAGTGTCTTTCCTGAAAATTAAATTTAGTCTATTCATTTACGATTTGAAGTGTCAGCAACGTTATTTCTCTTTTCCATGTCACCTTTACTGAACTGTCTGAAGTTACAGTTATTGCTTCAAAGTGGGAATGCATATTGGCTAGATATAGAGATCATATATTTTATTGATTAACATACATACACAAAAAAACCCCCAGTGAAGTAGCTCTGGGGCAAAAATGTCACCATCCTTCAAAGACTTCAAATAAATATCTCCTTCCCAGCCCTTGCAAGACTTTAACCAGAGACCTGAAGAACTTAACTCACAAAACAACAAAATCACAAGCTCCTGTAGTTGTGGGTCTTTTTGAATGAAAATATCATACTTAATTAGAAAACTCATTGGATTCTTAAGAAGCTACTGAAACAGTTACTGGAGCCTTCTGCTAAGGGCCTCCTGGCTGTGCAACTGCAGCATCTTTATCCAGCCTCCAGCTCAAAATTAAAACTGCTCGAGGATGTCCTGGCCGTTGATTAAAGAAAAGAAAGAAAATGTATTTTTGACTTAAAACTGTTGTGAATATAGAAAAATGCCAGATTAATGCAGAAAGTGCTGGCCTTCTCCTTTCTCATAAAGCAGCCAGAAACTGCTTAAAAAAACCCCCAATCTAAAGCGAGTGTTAAAGATCTAAGAAATACAGTACTGGCAGTGAATGACCAGAAATGATGTACTGACATTCCGAAAGGGAATGAGACAGGTTTCTTTAGCATTAGACTATAGCAACATTGAAACTCATCAGAGAGCTTTAATTGTGCCCTGAAATCTCTGGACATTTCCAAACACAATTTAACTCCAGCTGTACTGCCACAAAGCCAGGCCCGATGGTGTAAATCAGTGTTAGCTCTGTATGCAACAGGTATATACATACAGACTGAGATACGCTACTTGTTTGTAAATCCACATCTGCACAAGGATTAACACGCAAGTTTGGTCAAGCAAAAGGCTGCCTTGCATCCTGGAGGAGTTCAGTAGCACATCAGACGCAGAAGCTCCTGCGTCACTGGAGAGGTTCTAGGTATTTATAACCAAGCCTGATGGCCAAGCACCACATTGTCCCCGTTCTCATCTTTAAAATGGTAAGGCATTTAAAAAGATGTTTTCTTTAGGACGATAATAATAGTTATGTTTAGAAGCACTGAGATGTCACCAAAATGTCATGACAACTGTACGCTTCCAGTTTGCAGATACAGCACCTACCCTGCCCCCTCCCTCCTTCTGCTTCGATCTGTTTAGCCTGCGATAGGAAACTACGGGTCTCGCTGCTGCACAGCCTTCATCAGCGATCCCACTGGCACAAAGCCGCTCAAGACGTGAAGTCAGGTAATGGAAACCCGACAGCAGCCAAAGCAACAGCACGGGGGGTCCAGCCCCACCAGCTACAGCCCTGGGGAACCGCTGCCCAGCTGGGCACGTCACCTCTCGGCGGCAAAACCAGCCCATCAGGCAAGTGGGCAAGAAGCAGTGCAGAGCTGCTCCTGGATGGGTGAGCTCGTCCCTGGGTCAGCCCCAGGAAGGGGAGGTGGGGCATACAGCACACCACCGGCACGGCCACTTTCCCTGGATACCTGGTGCCTTCCCACCACACGTGCCTTGGTGGGTCTGCCCCACAATGTTGACTAAGGCATAATCCAGCACCTGCTTTTACTAACTGGGAATTATTTTGCAGAAAAACTAACTGGGAATTATTTTGCAGAAAACGTACTTATCAGCATAATGTCATCTTATTGTGGAGTGATTTTATTGTTATTCACTTAAATAAAGGGAATGATACAAAACTAACAGCCATGAGAAGCCACTCGCACCTGATGTCTCAGATGTCTCGACCACAAAACCAGCTGGAAGCCAGCAGCCGTGGTGGTAGGTGTGGATGTATGTCCTCAAGGAAGCACCTCCCCTGGTCCACCAGAATGGCCCCGCAGGGATCCCCACAGTGGGGACACTAGTCTGAGCTCTCTCAGAAACCAAGGGAACAATTTTGTCCTACTGAAACCCACACAGAGCACTATGCTAAAGAAAATAATTAGAAAAAAAAAAAAGCCTGACATCTTCAGAGCGCGTACCAGGAAGGCCGTTACATACCTTCCCCACAGACGCCTTAAAGTGAAGATTCTATGAGCCGTAACCTATTCCCGCGTAACAACTCGCTTGGATCACTTCAATTACCAAAGCTGGCTGTAGTGACTCACATTGCTCCCATCACGTAACGTATCTTGTACTTGGTAAATGTAGCCACATGTAAGGATTATAGCTACTCTGTTCTTTTTTTTAATTAAAAAAATCATTGATATGGACCATAACAGCCGCTTTATTTTTAATAATGTTTGTCGTGATGATGATGTGGAAAGAAGGGGACAGACAGAGTAATTAACCAGCCTACTTTTAAACCAGCATTATCCTATTATTATTCTAAGGTGATATTTAAATATCAAGAAGTGCTTTACTAAGCAGCAAATTACAGGAAACAGGGCTTGACAAAACTGAAATAACTTCCCACAACAGAAGTTTTAGAATTTTCACATTTCTTTTCCCCAAATAAAAAACCAGAACAAAGCCCTGAAAAGCAGAAATATAGCGCTGCTCGCATCATTGCCAGGTATGAAAAACACAGTACGGTCGCATTATTTCAATATTCTGCTTTTTTCTTTGAGTAGCCAAATACTGTAAGAGGAAAACAAGTATATAACAAATAGTAGACACTGCAGCTAAAAGACTTGCTCGTTTGGGTCCATGGAGCCACCTGGGACTGTTGGGAGTTCCCATGGCAACCTCAGCATGGACAATTATGGAGCAGCTCCAATTATTCACAATATGCCTGCTGAGAACGGAGTTTCATTTTGAGCTGGCCACAAATAATGCCATTCTGGAGAGAAAATTCACAACCAAAGGTTAAAACGAAATGAAAAACAGTGACAGATTTTATCCTCCCTCCACTTCCTACAGGAGTGTATTTTTATCTCTAAATATTAATGATGATGTATCATCTATAAATCACTGAAGACAGATTTGGTCATACTGCTAAATGAGCAGATAATTGATTCGTAAGCTTTAGTGATAGGTGAGATCCAGAAAATATATAGATTGATTAAAATTTGTTGTATTGAAAATACTGCACCATACCTGTGGCATAATATACCTCAGTTTCTATATACTGGACAACCTCATATAGATAATACATAGACAGTACATAACCCAAAAATTCCTTGCAATAAAATCTAAAAATACTTAGTGAGGTCGCTGCGTGGTTCCATTAATAAAACCACCATCCTTCTCAACTCTTCTCTTGCCTTTCCAAATGTGGTCCCGTTGGTCGGATCGGATCTATAACCTCTGGGCACAAGTGAGGTGTTAATTTTTCAGCCGGTTTAGATCTGGCAGAATGGGTCACGAGGAAGCTTTGTCTTGTGACTAATAGCTTTTACTGTTCAATTACAAATGTAAGTGAAGAGAATGTTTGAATATATCATTTATTTACTTATTTATAATCTCTACCGCTATTTTATGGTAGATTTACATTGAATAAATGACTTAAAGAATCTGTGCCAGAAGGTCCAGTAAGTAAAGCAGCACATCAATGAGATTTGTGTGACTAATAACCACATTTAAGTAAGAAATCTGGGCTGTTAAAGTGGAGCTAGAAGGACGTGATAGGGTTGTGTAAACAGTTTAAAATCAATGAGAGCCTGAGGCCAAACCTTAAAAGATGTCTGTTGAACTATAGGCACAGGCAGATACTTTAAAAATTCTCACTGATTTAAACGGGAGGTAGAATCTTGGAGATTCTACTAAGCACATTTCTGAACTGTAGTCAAAAGGGCAAACTCAGTTTTAAGAATGACTTAGGCTTTTTTTTTTTTTTTTTTTTAATTTTTAAGACCAGAAACTGGTTTCAGAAATTTCACATCTACCAGTTTTCTGTTCTTTTAACCTGAAAATATTCTTTCTCATTCTGAAGTTTTTCTGTTCTTATATATAGCTTAGGTTTGTGTACAGCCCTTTACTCTGAAGACCACCATTACTCATTTTAAGTATTTGATATTAGTAATGCAATACTTTTGTAGCAATTGTTGTAATTTTGTACTAAAAATCAAATCAATGTAGCCTGGATATCAATCACACTGTCATATATCGAAAAGTAGACCAAGCACCACAAATACAGACTTGATTAACAAGCACTCTGAAGTTACTCTTTCCTATAAACTGATAAATGAGAAGATAGCCCAGTATGACCTCTTGGTCTATGTATATTCTTAATCTTCCTGACAAGTACACTCCCCTAATGAAATGGCAGCCAAGACCTGCAACCTTTCGGTAAGGTTTCAAAGCTGATTTCAGCTCAGTGGAAATAATTATTTAGATGATGTCATTGGAGCGCTGCAACAGTTGGCTATAAACTTCCAGAAGGGACAGGCGCAGGAGGAGAGGTGGGGGTAGCCCTATGTTAGGGAGTGCTTTGATTGTCTAGAGCTTAATGATGGTGACGATCACGTAGAGTGTTTATGGGTATGAACCAGGGGAAAGGGCAACAAGGCAGATGCCGTGGTGGGAGTCTGTTATAGACCACCCGACCGGGTGAAGAGGCAGATGAAATATTCTATAAGCAGCTGAGAGAAGTCTCACAGTCGCTAGCCCTTGTTCTAGTGGGAGACTTCAACTTACCAGATGTCTGCTGGAAATACAGAACAGCAGAGAGGAAAATCTAGGATGTTCCTGGAGTGTGTGGAAAAGACCTTCCCGACAGCTGGTGAGGGAGCCAGCTATGGAAGGCGCCCACTGGACCTGCTGTTTGTGAACAGAGAAGGACTTGTGGGTGATGTGGTAGCTGGAGGATGTCTTGGGCACAGCGATCATGAAAGACAGAGGTTTTGATTCTTGGAGAAGTAAGGAGGGGGTCAGCAGAGCTGCCACTTGGACTCCCTGAGGGCTGCCTTTGCTCTGTTTAGGAGCCTGGTTGACAAGTCCCCTGGGAGGCAGCCCTGAGGGGCCGAGGTCTCCAGGAAGGCTGGACATTCTTCAAAAAAGGAAATCTTAAAAGGTGCAGGATCAGGCCGTCCTCATGCTGAAAGACAAGCTGGTGGGGAAGAAGACCAGTCTGGCTGAACAGAGAGCTTTGGCTGGAACTCAGGAAAAAAACCAAGAGAATTTATGGCCTTTAGGCGAAGGGACAGGCAACTCAGGAGGACTACAAGGATGTCGTGAGGTTACACAGGGTGAAAATTAGAAGGGCCAAAGCCCAGCTGGAACTTAACCCGGATACTGCTGTAAAAGACAGTAACAAATGTTTCAATAACTACATCAGCAACAAAAGGAGGGCTAAGAAGGCCCAGAAGGAATATCTGTGGAACTACAGGCCTGTCAGCCTGACCTTGGTGCCAGGGAAGGTTATGGAGCAGATCATCTTAAGTGCCATCACACAGCACATCCAAGGCCCAGTCAGCATGGGTGCTGAAAGGCAGGTCCTGCTTGCCTAACCTGATCTCCTCCTGTGACAAGGCAACCCACTTAGTCATGCTGTCTACCTCAGCTTCAGTAAAGCTTTTGACACTGCTTCCCACAGCATTCTCCTGGAGAAACTGGCTGCTCGTGGCTTGGACGGGGCTACTGTTAGCTGGGTAAAAAACTGGCTGGATGGCAGAGCCCCGAGTTATGGTGAATGGAGTGACATCCAGCTGGTGGCCAGTCACACGTGGGCTGGGGCCAGCTCTGTGCAATACCTTTATCAACGATCTGGAGGAGGGGATCGAGTGCACCCTCAGTCAGTTTGCAGATGACACCGAGTTGGGCAGGACTGTTGATCTGCTGGAGGGCAGGAAGGCTCCGCAGGGGGGTCTGGGCAGGCTGGACTGATGGGCCGAGGCCAGTTGTATGAGGCTGAACAAGGAGAAGTGCTGGGTCCTGCCCATGGGTCACTGCAGCCCCACGCAGCGCTGCAGGCTGGGGCAGAGCGGCTGGGAAGCTGCCCAGTGGGAAAGGACCTGGGGTGCTGGTTGACAGTCCGCTGAACATGGGCCAGCAGTGTGCCCAGGTGGGCAAGAAGGCCAACAGCATCCTGGCTTGTAGCGTGGCCAGCAGGACCAGGGCCGTGAACGTCCCCCTGTGCTCAGCACTGGTGAGGTTGCACCTCGAATCCTGGGTTCAGCTTTGGGCCCCTCACTCCAAGGGGGACGCAGAGGGGCTGGAGCGTGTCCAGAGACAGGCAGTGGGGCTGGGCCATGAGTCTGATGGGGAGCAGCTGGGGGAACTGGGGTGGTTTAGCCTGGAGAGGAGGGGGCTCGGGGGGACCTTATCGCTCCCTACAGCTGCCTGACAGGGGCTGTAGGTGGAGGGGTCAGTCTCTTCCCCAGGTAACAAGCGACAGGACAAGAGGAAACAGCCCCAAGCTGCGCCAGGAGACGCTTAGATTGGAGAGCAGGAAACATTCCTTCACCAAAAGGGTTGTCCAGCACTGGAACAGGCTGCCCAGGGAGGTGGTGGACTCACCACCCCTGGAGGCTTTTAAAAGCCCTGTAGATGTGGCACTTAGGGACATGGGTCAGCGGTGGCCTTGGTAGTGCTGGGTTCGCGGTTGGACTTGATGATCTTAAAGGTCTTTTCCAACCTAAACGTTTTTATGATTAAATCACAAATAGCAGCATATTTCTCAGTGGTATTTACTTGTTCCTTAGTATAGAGTACCTAAAATAAAATAACTGTGTAAAGCAAGATATAAATGATAAGAAAAATAGCGTAAAAGATGATCAGAGTCAGCACCACTTCTGTGCCATACCAGAATAGCTGATTAGTTAAATACCACCATCCAGACATCTGTGCTGTTAATTTTTGTAAGCCATCACATTAATTCCCCTTGAAACCAAGTAAGAACATTACTTGGAGAGGGCTGATTCCCTCTGTTCCTTCTCACAGCGGTAAACTTTGAGAGAGAGTAAGAGGCTGAACCTAAATCCTTTTACCACGTAGTACTGCATTATACGAGCCTTGGTCTAGTTACAATTACATGTTTTGTTTGGCTACCAATATTCCCACGTATCGTCACCAAGTTTCAAAACTGTCCATTACGCAACTCTCTAAATACTCCTGGAGACACGCGTGCTCAGGGAAAACCTATTCCCTTTCTTTGATTAATTCAGACCACTAAAATAGCATCAACCAGGCTACTTCCAGAACTGGGAAAGCCTCAAATACACACTGCTGAAGCTGAATTAATTAGACTTTGAGACAGACTAATTATTTCTGAGGCAGAGCTGACCCTATGTGAAGCTGCCATTTCTGGGACTCAATCCAGGAGCTGCACACGATGCAACCTCTCAGGATTTCTGCTCCACTCCAGTGCAGGACACAGATAAATCCTGACTATTCATTCTGCAACCAATGTATTTACAGTAGGCTTAAGAAAAAAAACCCTAAGAGACTGTAAATTCAATATGCAAACATATTGCATATAATAACTGACACTTTTAAATAGACAGTTTTAGTGATTTGTCTCTGTCCTGAGAAAAAACAGGTAGATTTCTATACCTATATCAACAGCATATACATATCCACCTAATTTCAGACTCTGTACATTGCACAGAGACGCGTAGGGGGTGCAAAGAACTACTTTTGAAGCTCTTCTTTCTAGAGAGGATAAAAAGTAAATATGATCTTGAAGAGAAAATGACCTAGTGCAGCAAAATAAAATCACACTGGTCAGATCACAATTGTAAAGAAAGGAAAATGGAATGGAGATTCAAATACTTCTCAAATGTGTAACAAAAATCATAGTTCATGCTGCAGACAAAAGTATGGTAGCTGATCCAAATGCGTTCAGAAGAAATTGATGCACCTTTTCTTTTTCTTTCTTGAAAGTTGAACATGTGCCGTTTTTCCTCACTTTCTTGGGTTAACCCATCTTTTATAATAACAATGTAGAATTCTGCCTGATGGTGAACATAAAAAATTGCTATTTCAGGTTGAAAGGAACAGGCGTAAGTGTTTATGCACAACAGGTATATTAATTACTTTTTGGATTAACAGCTAAAGTTGTAAATGTTCAACCAGAAAAAAGAAAACAATACTGTGGCCTGTGATATTTCAAATTCAAAACTGAGTGCGCAGCTGGAAAGAGTAGTCAAGTCAGATGAGCTGAATCCAGTACAGCCATTAGCAAAACACTTCCCAAACCATCTCTCTCCCTCTTGCTGGGTTTAATGGCCAGCGAGTATTTTGCTGTAATACCAGCTGTAGCAGTCAGAAGAGGGAGAGTTGCTGGCTGAGTCTCTTCATTAAGAAACGATTCCTTTGCAGGGCACGGTGAGACCATGCTTGTGACCACTAACCACTCCAATTTGCACCACAGAAAGCAGGATGACTGTGGGAAGTATTGCTTTTCTTCAGCATCTCTTTTCTGTACAAAACCAGCAATACCTCTTATCCTTAAAAACATCCACACCCTCATTTAAGGTATCAGAATTTCAGATGACAACCTTCTACAAAGATTCTGAGGCTCCAAATAATCAGCAATTAACACTGTCAATATTTTCTTTAAAAAAAAAAAAGAAAAAGCATTTAGTGTGAAACATTCTAAGTATTAAAATATTGTTTTGGAGAATTTCATTTGTCAAATAACATAGATACTAGTGATGACTAGCAGATTTTGCAACAAGTATTAAAAGACACTGAAATTATTACATATACTTGACGTACAATGTTTTAAAATACCAACTCCACAAGTGTCATAGCAGAGAAGCTGAACTCTCAGAAAAATGCTACCACTACTGAATTAATCTATTTGGTCCAATCTTCAGGAAACCCAAAGGCACATACTGCTGTCACAGGCAACAGAAACATAGATAAAAATAAAGATAGCACTCTAATATAGATCTTTTAATGAACTTTTTTTTTTTCTTGGTGCAATAAAGTGAAAAAATGTATGCAATATATAGTTGCACCCATCTGTATCTAATCCTCACCTCAAACTTCTGCCGGAGCTCTGCATTTCCATCTTCATCGGCATCTGGAATCGGAACATTATAATATTCACCTTCTTCTTGATTCAGCAGCTTGTACCTGTGGAACATTTGGGGAAAAAAATGGTGACTTAACAGTTTTTTTCCTGTTAGATTTAAAATCTGATTTAGTTGTTTGTGTGTGGTTTGTATCAATGTCACAGGTATGTAAAGAACTGCTTTCAAAGATGTAAAGCAAACCCAGAAACTGAATATATTTAACCTAAAATTAGATCTTTAATCCCAAACTATCTACCAAGGCAGTTTAATGGACAAGGAAATTCTTCCCACTCATCCTGTAATATGATGGGAGACATCAACCCTGAAGAACCTTTCCCTCCAGTGCACCTGTCGCCCTAAACAATTATTTTTGACGAAAGGTACTTTTTGAGAAGATGTGATGAGCTCTACCCCTAGCTTGGTAAGTAATGAGATGGCATTTTATAAAATCAGTTCCCATGTACTTTGAATTTGCAGAGCTATATATAACATGATGTTATAACATAACTTAGTAATGAATATATCGTATTTGAGATAAAAATAAAATTCATATCACAAGGCGATGTACACAGAATTGAGTTTGCAGCAGCTCTTGGCTCCAGCAGAAGTTTCATGAACACCAGTTCCTTTTGTTATCATCCTTTTTTATATATAGACTGTGTTTCCTAGGTTTAGTTGCATATTCAGTGAATTTATAGTCTGAGATACAGTGAAAAGCTCCCAAAAATGTAGATTATATTGAAGAAAAATACTGGGTTTAAACTTTTTCCACTCTCTTTTCAGAAACTCTTACCATCCACTGGCTGGCATCTTCATAAGCTCTGACACCCCGAATGAAAGAGATCCCATGAAATCATTTCTGGTTGTTCGATCCCAGTCCCAGACCTCTACAGATAACCGTCGATCTTTGTCTGTAGGTTTTAATTTACTAAAAAGGAGAGAAATAGAGGAGTTTTCAATGCCACACTGAAATGGATTCAATACATACAAATATACTTCATTACAAGGCATTAAAACTTACAATGTGAATGACTCATTCCAGTCTGGATTCAGAGTAGAACGGATGGTTTTTGTTTTTTGTTTACTTTCATTCTTAGGATCTGGGATGAGCTTCAGTTTAACGTAAGGATCGGAAAGTCCATTTGGATCCATGGGAATTAGGTTTTTCGCTTCTCGCACTGTCAATATAAAACACCGCTAATTTGTATAGGATTACAAATCAACATTAAGCAAGCAGTGACGTGTCAAATCAGAGTTAGTGAAACGTGTTGAAAATAAAACAAGTCGTGAAACCTGCTTGTCAGACTCGGCATGGAAGGAACTACTCTTTGTAAAGTAAAGCTGTGCTCAGTGATATTTATCAGAACAGTAGAGAGAAATGACAGGAGAGAAGAGCAATTGGCAAATGACATGAGCTTCCAGGCAACTCTTTTCCCTGCAATGGAATGATTAAATGTCCAAATCCATCAATATAAATTTTTAAGCAGGTAGCAATTCTTTGTGCATTTATTTCTTCTTAGGTTATATAACTACAGGACTATCAGCCAAATACTTTAAGGGCACTAGCCAGATCACAATAGATGTCAGGAAGATGGGTTATTTTATATTATTTGATACAATCCCTCATTGGAAGGTATCTAACACTAAACTTCCGTCAGATCCATGGTTTGTTAGTTGTCAGATGGGATCGCTGTAAGCATTATGTCACGACAGCAAGCAAAGTTAACAGCGCAGAGAAGACAAGTTTAACTTCAGCTTCACAAAAATGTTAATGCAGCTTCTATTTTTACAATGTCAAAAGAAGGCATAAAGCGAGTTAATACATCTCATGTTGCTACCGATCCTCAAAGAGAGAGAGACAAGAATAGGCAGCAATGCGCACGGGGTGCTGTTCCCGCAGGGCTACATCCCGATGTGGAACCAGGCAGGCAGGCAATGGTGGGTTACAAAGGCATCCACCGGGGGCTTGGCAGCTTTCGGGGGTTCAGCCCGGCTGGAGTTACTGCAGCAGCTGCCAGGTTCGTTAGGCAGCTCACACGTCACCGCAGGGCAGTGGAGTATTGCAGCGGACGAGCAAAGGCAGCACCCCTCTCCCTCTTGCAGAGGACCAGTAACGCCCACGTAACCTACATACAGCACGTAGGGTTTCATTCTGTGTTAACAGCATTCAGCCATCAGCTTCTGCTGCACCTCAGAAGAAGAGGTGGACTTTCCTCATACTGAAACCCCGTCCCACCCAAACTGGTCACGCTGTGATGAGCTGCGGTGATTGAGTTGGGATGGGGAATTCAGACCTCACAACTGGGCATCTCAAAACCTACTGGGAGCAGCAGTAACCCTCTGGGCTCAGTTTGGACAGAAAAGAGCTTTGCTCATTTGGAAATTCTTTTGTGAGATTCATAGTTGTAGATTAGACTTGTTTCTGGAAGGAAAATCACAAGAAGCTTTGAGGGTGACGGTTCCTAGGGTATGAAGGCAGGCCAGCATTTAAGGGTCACCAAAGAGATTATTCCGGATCAACAGTGGCCTCAGCTACTGCTTTCTCAGTGTCAGCATCAGGAGGGCTTTTTTGATTTATCTACGTGACTGAAGAAATCAGAAAGAAAATTTAGGAAGGGTCAACCCTTAAGTCACCTAATATTTCTTGGTGGAAAGCATTTCCTTAAAAATTCGAACTTTAGAGTCACTTAACTCAATCAGAGCTAACATGAAAAACAACAATAAAAAAAAAATGCTGCCAGGATCTTCAGCAACAGATAGTTTCCGTTTGCTGAAGGCTCCCTGCTCCATTCCCCCCAGATTAAAATGGCATTTTCATATAACAAACAGAAATTGTAGACTTTCCCAGGATTTCAACCTGTTATTTCCCAGCACGGAGGTTGAAAGGCATCCAAGCAATACAGATACTTTATAATCTGTTGTTTACTCTCATTATTTATAAAATAAGAAGGGGACGGTTTTCAGGCAACAGTCTAATGACGTAAACCAGCTAAGTACCTCTTTTCAAAATGTCTTTTTGTTCTCCCTTTAGAAACAAAGGCAGGACCGTGGTGGATGAGAACTGTGCACTAATGCTTCCGTCAGAAGGAGAAGGGCAATGAATTAAAGCGCAGGACATATTATTGTGCTTTACTTAAGGACAGTGAAATGAAAGACTGTGGTGTTGACAACACCCCCGCTAGAATGTAGCACTGAATTTACTAAGCCGTGTAACGGTTCTGTTCCATTTCCTAGACACCAGGTGTATTGACAAGTTGATGTAATTAGCTCTAGGCTGATATTTTATTTGTACAGGATGGAAAGAGTGTTTGAGTGTTCATAATGATTATGCTTCTTCAAAGGACATAACCGCTTGTCCTGGTTTCAGCTGGAATAGGGTTAATTTTCTAAGTAGAGCACTTTAGTGCAAATCTACTGTGGTAGACGGAAAACCGGGGGGGTGGGGGTGGGAGGAGAGAGTGCCCACTGCAATAGAAAACAATTTCAAAATGTTTTTGACCTGCTCTTTTTATTTATTATTTATTTACTTATTATTTATGCATTTATTTATTTATTTAATGAGAGTACTAGATGAGGGAGAACAAGTTGGAAGAGAGAAATACCAGATACAACTGGTACCTTATAGCCAAAATAGCTGTTGAAAAAAAGGTAGCGTATAGGAATGCAAGCTACTTATTTGGAACACACTGGTTTGTCAAGACAATTCTCATGCAGAACAGATATCCTGATGTAAATTAATTATTGAAATTAGATCATGGCTGGCAGGGAATCACATCAACTTGAACAAACAGTTGATACCGATCAAGTTATGTTTCTTAAATTTGTGTTTACAAAACGAGAGACAGAAAATGCTCATGGGCTAAAATTTTAAAATAAAATGTAATTCTATTCACTAACTATATTACTTAAGTAATTCTACCAGAAAAAATACACTGTGTTCTAAATGAACAGAACAGAAACAAGCATCTTTCTTGCAGAGCATCTCATCTGTAGTTTTTCACAACCCCGTATAAAGCTGACCGGGCTTTGAAACTGGAGAAATGACAGCTGTCCGTGCAGGGAAACTGCCTCCACTCTCAGCTACTCCGAGTTTTCCTCCACACCCAGCGGTCAGCTGGAAAACCATTTCTGTTTTCAACCCACGAAAAAAATACCCCACCCAATATTAACATTTAGCCCACTGAAAACGGTCTTCAAATACTTCTGAGGAATAACATCAAGATTAAATAACTTATTTTAAATATTACCATCCCAAAGGGACTAAGAGCCATAAAGTGAGTGAAGGATGAAGTGACAATACAAATTGCTCTTTCCCTCATCCTATATTTGGTTTTATTTTTGTTTCGGGGGTTTTTTTGGTCTTCTTGTACATGGCACTTCTGATTGCACTGCCAGGTTTGGCACATCAACTATTACTTCAAAATCCACTTTCTGATTTTTATTTCTGTACTGTAGTTTGGTGTAAGTGAGGAGCAGAACTCTCAACATTTCACAGCTTTCCAGAGATATACATTAGTAAGTTTTTCATTAAAATTCCTTGAACAAAACTGCTCTAATTTTAACATGGCCTCTTCACAGGGATCCTTTATGCTTAATTTTTACCTGGATGCTCAGTGTGAAACCAGGCAGAATTTTGAGAAATTGGCTGGGTGGATGCAGAGCCATTCTCTGCGGCTCTGCTACAGAGAGGTCCCTGGAGAAAGCCAGCACTGATTAGCCTTGATACCTGCTGCTGAGCCTAGAAAACACCACCGACAGCAGGAGGGCATGGCAGCCTGGGCAAGGCTACTTTTCTTTTGCAGCAAACACAGAAAAAGAAAAAAAGCCCTCTAAATACAAGAAAAAAAGAGAGGCTCAGAGATGAATTGGGATGGAAAGATGCAACATATACTAAATACAGGCTGCCAAAGAAGTCATTATCTCACTCCTTGTTTTAAGATATCTGGCCTATTTGTACTTTTGTCTGCATAATTAGTACCTCTAGACATCTTTTTTCAACTGACTTAGCACTTGTTTTATGGAGGAAACATCATGATGATACTTGTGCTAAAGAGTGCTTATAAAGAATTAGCATCTAAGTGGTCCACCTCTTTAAGAGCACCCTATTTTTAACAGCCTGGGTCAGGTTTCTGTAAGAGGACCCGCAAGAAGAAGAGATTTCCCCTTCCCACCAAAGGCATTCCCTTCTTGTGTGTGGTTGAAACAGAAAAACTTAAATAAACAACTCCAAGAAAATATATCAACTCGGACTGGCTGAGTTCTGCTATAGCTGTAATGATAGCAAGCACTCTCATACTGCTTTAGAATTATTAGTTGATTAAACTCAACACTGTCATAGAGATGCTACTCTGATTATTAGATGGTTGAAGTGAGATACAGTTCAGCATCACTTACAGCATAACTTGGACAGAAACCTAAAATACTACTTGCCAGTTTTCTGTCGCAACTATTAAGCATGATAATGACCTCTGTACTGAGAAAAGTAGCTGGTACTAGTTAAAATTCCTAACATTTTGTCCAGATTAGACTCTTCAAGGGGACTGAGAAAGCACACAGATGAAAAGACAGTGAAGACGAGTATATATTGAAGTTTCTAGCAAATCCAACCTTGCCCAGGTTTTCCTTCTAAAAACCAGAAATAGATGTCAACTTGCCATAAAAAAAAAAAAAAGGTGCCATTTTCCAACTCATTGTTAATGAAGAAGAGATCATAAATGTTTATTCAACAGAAGATGCAGACTATTTGATGACTGTCCTATGGCTGTTCTGTTATGTGCTGCTTATAATCCAGCAGTATCCATCCAGAAGCCCCGTCTAAAACTGGGACGTCCACCTTTCCAGGAATAGTATAAAGACATAAGCAAATACAGAGCTCATTCTTAGGTATTCATACTTTAAATAAATATCTAAATAAGACAGAGTGGGCTGGCAGAGAATAACTGTCATTTTATGTAAAGAGAAGAAATTCAGGCAGAATGTTGAGAAATTCAGAAAGCAAATAACAAAAACGGAATTTTTTCCATGAGATTGTATAGGTCAAATGTTGCAATCCATATGCACTTACGGATTTATAACTTCTTGTGCTACCAACAAATAAATTTAGTCATGGGAATGAGTACATAAATGTTTCTGTCCCTACAACAAAGCTGAATTATTAGCAGCATGAGTTTACTCAGTTCCTTCTCCAGTGAGTCACAGCTACCTTTTTCCTGAATTCCCAAATGTTGACAACAAAACAGTTTACTAATCACAGCAACCATTTCTGGCCAATCTTTGACTCCCTACAGGCAACTCAGATGAACAGAAATCTCTCAGCTGCACAGGAATAGCTGTTTTTAGAAGATGCTTCAAGTCTCAAATGGTGTCGTCTGGCAAGCTATCCAGCGAAAAGGAAGAGAAGGGAGAGCGCTGTTAGCGCCAACACAGTGTAAAGTTTCTGTCTGCCCACAATGAAGCACTAGTAAATTATTCTGTAATTCTCATTATTTCCTGAAGAAGACTCTGGTAGAGATTCCAGTGATCTGCCCAGTTTACAGATGACTTAGGTGAGCGACAGAGGATCTTGTACTCCCAGCCACGGAACTTTCTTCCAGCACCTTAACGCACGCTTCATCGCAGTTTGAAAGTTTCACCTGCTACTGAAAAGTCTTTCTCACAATTTGTGTGCATGTCCTCTCTGTATGCCAAGTCCAAAGCTGCCTCCAAAACTGCTCAGCTTTCATTAAAGATTTATGATTTCACTAAAACTACCTCTGAATGCTTGCTTTCTGGAGCTGGTTGTGACTCACAACTGGTTCCAAAACAAATCCTACTTTTCAGGCAATTTCCAATTCTATACAGTTTTCATCACTAAAAGGGCTTTCAAGAGTGACACTTTTCACTATTCCATAACTACTCACCTGCCCAGCCAAAATTTCTTTTAATACTCCTTCCGAGACCAGCGCCTACTCATTACACCCCATTTCCTGAGTACTGAGAGATGGCAAGGTAATGAGTGTACTATTGGAGCACCTGCACTTCACAGGTGATTTACACACAAGAAACAGATTATTAACTTCCTAACCTAGAACAAGATGAAAAATAAACCAATGTTGCATGATACTTTATTCCTTTGCATTTCTTAAGATACTCTCTCCTACCAACAAAAAATGTACCACCATCTCTGACGCAACTTAATGTCTTGTGCCTGCAATAGGTTTAATTTCAACTAGAAATCTCATAGGAGCAACTGTATTTTATTTTTAACATAAGGTTACCTTTATGAAAATTATAATTGAAAAAAAAGTGTACTACTGGGTAGGACAGCTACTTAATAAAACATAAGTTAACACAGGATGTATCAAGCCATCTGAAAAGGGATCCAGACTGTTCTTGTCTATTCATATACTTAGATAAATACGTAGCATTTTAGTTATATTTTATGGACACTTATGAAAAAAAAATGTTTATTTTAAATACTATGCATTGCCTATTTCTTCATGGTGAAGTAAATTTAATGAATGAAATGGGAAGCATCCAGTTGCTACCGGGGTTGGCACTTGTTAGAGGCACAGCTCTTTCTGTAATGAATGCAGCAACCCTGCAGATTCTGGGAATGCCAGAAAAGAGATAAAATATTAATGAGGTAAAACATGAGATCTGCATTTTTTGGAGCCATCAAAAATGCTTCCCATGTGCAAGTAATTATTTGGGATCACTTTATAGGTACTTGGTACTAAAAGCTGGTCAAATAGCTAGAATATTCAAGTATGTTCCCTTTTAAAATCATTTGCAGGTATTATGAAATTAATGCTAACAAAGGCAGACACTAATACTAACCTAGACAATCACAAATAAAATTATTTGAGTGTGTATATGTGTGGTGGGGTCTTTTAAGAGAATCTAGAAATGTGCCAAAATTCTCCAGTTCATCTCTCGGGCTGCTCGGGCAGAGGCTCTTAACCCAGCTGTCCACAGCAAGCCGTGTGACAAGACGTCAATATGCAGTGCCATAGGGTGGCTCAGCATTCGTACATGCATAAATCATTTGAAAAATGTACGGTGGGGAGCAGAGAACTCCTAGGAAGATTATTGTTGGAGAGCCTGTTACATGCTCCCAACCTCTGCAGAGATGACTGCTAGGTTTCCTCTTTTAATAACAGAAGCATCACTGAGGAATAAAAGCAGATTTTCTGTATTCTTTCAGCTAAGAAAAACACACTTAGAAACCCTGAAAACGCTGGGTTGTGTGTATATATAGATATATTTTAATAATGTTTATGTAACAGTAGGGTGCATTAGCTGACAGCGAGTCACTAACACCCTGCCTCTAAATCGGTGCCTGTGTCGGGAGGGCAGTTCTGCAGCGGCAGCTGCTGTCAAATCCAACTCCCAGCAACTCACAGGTCACAGTTGAGGATCTCAATAATGTGGCAGATTTGCATGTCAGTGCACCAGATGGGGTTATTTTCTCACAAAGGTTATTATTTACTCACTCTAAATATAATTCAAAAATCAAATAAAAAATGAAACCTGTGATTCAACCACCTACAAAGTTGCTCAGAAGGGCCCCAAATTATAAGATGGGCCAAGAAGTAAATGTAAGAGTGACAAAACTTTTAATGCACATCAGGAGGAAGAAAATTCAGTGCAAAAAGCATAGATTAAGAATAGCTAAAACTGCTTCACTATGTCTAAAAGAAAAAACCCCAAGTCAGTTCAACGTATGAAAGGGTCACAAATTCAGTGATTTCAGGAAAAAGCAATGCAGGAGCGTTCCTATAAAAAGAAAACTACCATGTTGATTTACTGCAAGTGCAATGAATTATTAATATCCAATGCAACTCTCAAGCTAGCAGCTATAAAATAACCCACTGATATTTAAGAACTGCAACACAAATAAGCACCGAATGTGGCATATTGACTAGCCCGGGGAAGACGGTGAGGTTTTGGCCAAGTATACCAATAGAAAATTCCTACTCGGTTGTGAAAAAGTGTTGCAGAGTCTCTAACATTCACACAGAAAAGACTGTATGTCTGCCTTCAAGCACCCAGACTGAAAATCCGACCTAGCAAACTGGAATTAAGTTTGTTTACATATAGGACTCAATCATTCCCACTGTTAGTTCAATTCAAAACCTGCCAAAGTACTTAGATATAACCTGACCGAAGCACTGGCCAACTCCATGTGGCAGCACTCTGCCTTGCCTCCTTCCCAGTAATCACTGGGAAAACCCCCAGTCCTACTTACCTATTTTATCAGGAACACACTTAGTAAGTGTGCGTACTGTGGCCTTTTTTGGAAACAAAAGCCATCACAAAATCCTCAAGGCAATTATGTAGCAGACAAACTGCCACGTACTAAACAGTGTCCCCTAAACAACTACCTCTTGCAGCCGCCATCAAGCACGCTGCATCCTCGACGGGCTGTCCTGGCTGCAACCGGGATGGTTGAGTTGCCTATCAAAATTATTTGCAAGATGCCAACCAGAGTGGCACGTCTCCATTTAGCAGCACAAATGTTTTGCATGCAATCAAGGCTGGCTGTGAAAGAATCAGCAGGAGCTAATTAACAACCAAAACAGGACGCAGAGCAGAGGTATTAAGGAATTCAGCTAAAGGAGTTCAACACCTATAAAGTATTTCCTTTGAAAAAGGTTCAAACCAAAAAGGCAGTAATTGATTATTTTTCCTGATATTCCTAAGCCTCCTGGGCATTTAATTCACCTCCTTTCCTGAAGCTGAAGGCAGAGGTATCATCCTTGGCAGCTCTGGGAACCGTATATTCTAACAAAGGTTTTGTTAATAAATATTTTAGAAGCAATGCCATGCTGAGAGAGAAAAGGAGTTCAACACTTTTGCATAGCAGTATATCCATAAGCTAACAGACAACCGATAATTTCATTTTCAGTTAAACATGCAGAAAAGGTGTCTGAAACTTGACCCAGCCTGGGCTTAGTCTGTATATATCTTTTATTTAAAAAGCTAAAAAAGCTTACTTTCAGGGCAACTGCCCTTTTTATTTAAAGAAATATTCTGGAAGCTTGGAAATGCTGACAAGCCTCACTCAAAACAACCTACCAGTTTTATGTATCATTATTATATACAGAACATCATTATTATATACATAACAAAGTTATAGTAAACATTTTTCGTGTGGACCAGAAAGCTATTTAATTGTGGGGTGGAAATGTTTCATTTATAAACACAGAAGTAACAGCATTTGCCAAGTGCACTCACACCAAAAAGGGCTCATGAGGAAAACCTAGAAAATACCCGTAACAGCATCACCATACCCATGTCTCAGACAAGACCTTTACAAATAAAATTGTGACCTCAAAGAGCACCCACTTGTGTAATTGGTTTATAGTGCTTTAGTACCATGAAGACTTGTGACAAACATTTTTGTCCCTAAAAGGATTATAAACGTGCTGAATCATCAGAAAATAAGTACATGTTATTTGTCAAATTCCGTGCGTTATGGCAGGAAGTTTAAGCCGTATTTAAGAACCTTGCTGCCAAGTGGCCTAGAATAATGCAAATATTAAATTTTGTCACTTGGATGATTTTCAGATTAGTTCTCTCTCGTGGTACAATTACTTTCAGCACCTGCATCAGCATCTTTGAAACGCCTCACTACTTAGCAAAACCACCTTTCTGTTAACGACAGGAGCTTGGACAAATTTACCCCTCCTACGTTGACAGGAAGCTATTTGAAAAGTTAAGCTACAATTAAGTACCGCTTGGGATCCGTTCTCATCCTTTCTAACTAAATTTTATCATCCTTCTCCAGTTCATTTTACAAGGTTTGACAGGAGAATATGGAGGTATTTGGATTCAGAGAGAACAAAGCCATGAATGAATACAGTGCCAGGAGGGAAGTTCGCTCGTTCTGCAAGTGAAAATTCAGTGTGATGGTCTGAGTTCCTTTATGTTGCCTGCAAGAGGCTATGGTTAACAGTTGGACTAGATGATCTCAAAGGTCTTTTCCAACCTAAATGATTCAATGGTCTCTGTTGAGACTCATTCCCCGAAGAGAAGGGCAGAGGCAGAAGGAACAGCCTTTTGCCATATAACAGGCTCTAGCCTTCCAACGGAGCAGTGCTGAGCAACACAACATCCCCAGCTTGCCAACAACTACATGAAGAAACAAAGTCAGAAGCCGAGACCGTCCAGGAAACCTCCCGCTTTGTCGTGCTCTAACTTTGCCCTTGGATTTAATTCCATTTTCCAACACCCAAGGGGCAGACACAAGCACTGTAGCCTGTTCTTTCATAGTGTGCACACTGATTTCAGTTTCTTGCTGTACTACTCTTAAAGATGTGTCAGTGTGCATCTATTGTCATGTATTAAGATTTGTTGCCTTCAAGTTTTCTTCACTGAAGAAGCAGTTTTGGTCACCTGTGATGACACACTAACCAACCCACTCTCCTGAGGTCAAAGCTTTTGACAATTTGTGTTTTACGAGTGTCTCCTACTGCACCTCCTACATTATATTATATTTATTTTGGTTCTAGTTACTATGGCACATATTTGAAATTTCCTTAAAGTTTTGAGCCATAAAAAATTGGGACTTTCTTTCAGAATTTAATTTGTTTTGCAGACTTGCAGACCTATTAAAAAAAAACATGAACAAAATTTTCTGTTATTCCTTCCCTTATTTTATTTCTGTCCACCCTAATTCTTGTCCTGTGCTCTCCCTTTGAGTAAATACACTACAATCTGATTGGCAAAGAACGTTTTTTGCATATTTGTGTCCAACAGAATGGAAAAATCAACAATAAAGTTCACTACCAACTTCACATTTCGGATATCAGATACACTAATTATCGGTCGATCCCAGCTAAAACAGAAAGCATACACAGAACAAATATAATAGGCTGTAAACACAAATTCTTATGTAAATTCTGAGCAATAAACTCCAATCTTGATACCGCACAAGGAAGTTCTGCTGGAGGTAAACAACCTATTACATGTCTATTTAGGAGGACAAATAGTCCTTTCCTTCAACTTGTAAAATACATTTTCCACAATTTTTTCTGCAACTTCAGACTCGGAGTGGGTCGGGGTGTGTGTGTGGGTGTGCGTGTGTGCACACAACCGACGCTTACTCATAAATCCTGGGACAAACGCTTCCAAGGAAATGAACTGCCACCCTCTCCTTCCTTCCTCTCCCTCCCTCCTCCCCATTTTGGTAACCTTAACCTTACAGAATGTGATAATTTATTTTTTTTTATTTTAAAACTCACTGGGAGTAATATTTGGGATTGAATCCAAGTTGCTTTTATTTATCAAATACTCTGAAATGCAGGAAACAACTCCTCAGCTGATGAAAGCTCAGAGTATTTCTTATGTTCTGAAGATGATGGCCAACTTCCTGAACAGCTAGCTATCCCACTGGGCTGCTTTCTACACAAAAAACTGACATTACAGTGATCTTTCTAATTAATAGTCCTGAGTTTTTAACACTATTATTACAGCTTTCATTTTTCTATTCATTTTTATGAACACCAGTTCGTAGAGTTTCTCGATTCAAGGACATGTTGAACGAAATCCTCACACTTGTGAAGGGAAATACTCTTGTCACTGGCTTTAATGCAGAAAGATCTGACCAAGTTACATAAACCCACAGTGTATATTACACATTTATATAACCCTCAAAGTCCCCAAACGAGTTGTTTACCTGTTACTTCCAGTTTGTCACCAGTGACTTCAGCTTTCAGGTAAATCCTTCCTCTTTTCTCTGTGTGATCCATGCCGCAGAGGCTTGGGACGTTAATTACACATTGCTTATGAACGTTCATATCACAGGCTGTGGATATAAAAATGATGCAGACAGCTATGAGAAGATAATAATTTGATTAAACTGCAAACACTGAGCAAAGTGAAAGTTAAGATTACAACGCAGAACTGTTGGCAAGACTTCTGGATACAGCTGCACGGTTTTCAACTGAATGGCAGGACTAGTTTCCATCTTACAACACACTTAATAGACAGTGAATGAAACGGAGAATAAAATAATCTAATACAGAAACCTAAAGAGAGCATTAATGAAGTGCAAGGAAATAAAAGTGAAAATGGAATACAGACTTGCTGGGAACATGACGAAGAAAAAACAGTGCATTCATGCCAGTGTTAGCAATGAAGGGAGTTAGGTTTAAATTGATTATTAGGTTTTTCTAGCAGGAGACTTCCAAGACAAATGAAATACAAGGAAATGGACCTTGGCTACCAGTTGAAGTGACATTTCAGTTTTCAACAGTGCGTTCAGCAGAGCAGTCCCAAAAAAGGCCTTTGCAAAACCGCCATGGCAAGGGCTCTTCAGCCACATCAAGCCGAATACACCACGTTCTCAGCAACAGAAGTGATTCTCATTAGTGTATTATTATAGTACAGAAATATCCACTTGAAATATAACAGTACTATAAATAGCTGACATTTGAAATGGTATTTTCCGCAGAAAAGAAGTAAGAAGCTGCTACTCAGTGTTTCCACTGACTTTCTAAAATATCCTTTTGGTAACATAGAAAGATTTCACTTACTGTCACATTTCATCCCTTGGTGCAGAAGCCCATAAAGCAGTGACCCACAATGGTCACAAAAGGTTGGGCTCCCATACGTGTGGATCTTAAATTTGTGCTTGCTTCTGGGATCCTGAAGGATAAAAAAAACCAAAACAAAACAAAACAGAAAGTGATTCTCAAGTCATAAAAAAAAATAATGAAAAAATTATTAGTCCAAATAGCAAAAAAATTCTGGCTCTGCAACTTATGCTACAGAAAAATATATCTCAGCATGTGGCTTAATCACAACCTACATCGGTGCAGGTACCTTGGTTCCTAATTTTCCTTTGCTTTGGTGGTGTTAAGAAAGAGCGTGTCAGCTCAGAGAACACAGGCTTGTTCCTGTGATTCACCTGCACAAAAACTTCCATTTACCGACTGTACATAGACGTAAAGTATAATGACATATGTATATATGACATATGTACATGAAGTATAATGACAGCATTCAACCTGTAGCTAAAGTGTCGTATAGTTTTTGACACTTCTTTTAATACTTTTTAATACTTTTTTTTTTTTTTAAATACTTTTGGGTGTTATCATCACCATTCTGAAACAATGTCTCCAAATACAGCAGGAGAGGAGGGAAGTAACGGATAATGGGCTGATCTGAAATACAGTCAAATGGCTGTGAATATGGCATCATCTTGAAATGTCGCGAATTTGTTATCTATATTGCAAATGAAAGTGAACATATTCTAACTTGGCATGTAGTAAATATTTTACAGAGACAGCTACTCCCATCTGCTTTTCGAACAGAGAAACTTATAGCGAGGACATTTTAAGGCCAGCAGCGGAGTGGAAATGGTTTCTAATTTAGGACCAGTGAAAGGAAATACACCCAAATCACTTAAATGTATGACACTTCCAAATACATTTGCTGTTTCTCTAGGCATAGAGGTCCCGTTTGAAAACCCAAGAACATCGATATGAAAAAAAGGAATCACATCTTCAATATGTCAGGCTCATTGCACATAGACACAGCCCCAGAACTCCGTGCAGCAGGCTCACGCAGCTCCCACCGCGTGGGGATATGCACTGCCAAAATAAACAGTGTGAAAGCCCTAGACTTCTACGCACAGCGTCTACATTTTGGTATTCTTCATGACCACTTCCAGCCCCAACTGTATTTTAATCAAAACTACAACTGCGCAATCTTGATCAGAAATTGAGAATAGCAGTAATTCTTCTTCATGAAAAAAAAAAAATACACTGGGGTTTGAAATCAATTCTTGCTAACGTTCTTTGCGGAAGGATCATGGAAATTATGAAATGCCAGGTCTTTCGTGCATTACCACATCCTCAACAAAAACACAACTGCCAAATGAGACATCAAAACATTCTTCTTCTGTTTACATTTTATATTAATATACCTTTATATTAGGTAAGATTTATTAAATTGTCTTAAAGCATAAACTATTTTTTCAATTTGCATCTGCCAATAAAAGCTTTCCAAGAAATCAAAAGCAAAGCACAGCATGTTATACAAAATGGAAAACCTGCCAAATCCTTCTTCAAAAATAAAAGATTCCTCCAGTTTAAATGCTTTCTCAAGAAATTCAAGCAATTTGGGGACTTCTAACTGTAATTATCATAAAAATGTGACTATGAGAAGGCAAAATCTTGCCTTCAAAATTTAATATTTTACCATACTATACTTTGTGAAGGTTGGTGGTTTTTTGTTTTTGTTGTGGTAAGCATTCTCTGTGTGAATTTTTTTTGGTACCAATTCTAAGTTTTATGATAAATCTATAATCACTACTTTTACTGCACAGATAGAAATTATATAGCATCAAGGATAACAAGTAAAAACTTTACAGGAAGAATTCGAATTGAGACTATTTCAATAGTTGTGTTTAACAAATAGCCCGAGATATGAAATGCAAACTGCTACCAACCATATTTATTTTGTAAACAGAGTTAACCTAAATGGAATGACATTCAAGGCTCCAGAGAACATCTGTTTCGTTATTTATTAAAGATATAGCCAACGGGTCTTGTGCTGCAGGGTCATGGGAACGTTGCTTTACTGAAGGGTTATCTGATGGATCGACTCTAACTATATGCCTTCCAAAAAATTTAAAATGCATTTTCAAAGCTAATTCTTTCTTAAATTGTTTTGTTAGAGGACATAAGGGGACTTGTTGCCTTATGAATATATACACTTAAACATCAGTCTGGTAAGCGCATCTGTCGCTGAGAAGGACAAAACCCACACCTTCTAAGAATGACACTGAATAAACAGATTTTTAAAGTTGTATTTAACATCTGACATAAGTGGTATTTATGAGCATGAAGTTTACGATATAGAGGGGAAAGGACTATGGGAAATTATTATAGTGAATGTCTACTAAATACATTGAACTTGTATATTATACTGAAATTATATAACAAACACTACCAAATAATTCCATTCCAATCAATGGAATATATATGTAATTAAGTTAAGCAGGGGTATGTGGCTTTAAAAGGTTGTGACATGTGACAACTACACTGCACTCACTACAAAGCAGCACCATATGAGCAAAGGCTCGTGCACTCCTGCACCTAGTTGTAACTGCAACATACCAGCAAAAGCATTCTTATAAACCAAAGAAATAAAACCAGTCCCGTGAATAAATACATATAGTTGGATCAAACTTCGAAGCTGACCCTGCATGAATCCGTGTACATAATGTTAATCATCATGTGCTTTCTGTAATAAATGTTAGTTTTCTATCATCATGTGAAATGCCTACTGTATGATGTTTAAAATGAACGATTCCATACATACATTTATTTTTTAAAGAGTAGCAATTATGTTCTGGCTATTAGTAGTTATTATTCCATATGCACACGCGAAGTTCCTTATTCCAGACAGAGCATAAGAGATGAGGACAAAGGAAAACGGTACCAAAACTGCTCCTGAACGAAAACTTTGCATGTCAGAAATCTCTTTTAAAATCCCTTTAATAGAACTAAACAGAAGAACCTAAAAAAATATTTTAAAGCTAACAAATAAGAGAGTGTAGTCTCCATCAATATTTAATCCTATTTTCTGTGTCAATCCTATGCATTTTTTTATTTTTGGTCAACTGAAGTATACAAAACCTTGTTATTTTGCAACATATAGAGAGCACCAAGAGATCGCTCTACACACATCATAGACGTTTAACCTTTAATTTTTTTCCCTATATTAACACAGGCTTCTCATGCACTTATACTGTAAAGTATACATTCAAGGGTAGTTCTAAGTCACCATATTAATAATAATTACTATATTGCCTGTACTAATTACTAAGTATCATTAACAGCAATTAACTTACTGGTTGTTAATACAGTTTAATACTTCCCAGCGTTAAACATGCTTTAAGTGACATACGAATTATTGAGGAAATAGCATTGTCTGTAGTATTTTTCAGCTAGAGGTAAACTACTGAGTTCGAGGTAAGCTCGTGCAAATTTTCTTCAAATATCCCCTTTTAATCAATGTAAACTTTCAATAATTCCCGAAGCAGAGCTGGCAGTCATATTTCATAGTAAACACAGGGAGCCAAGCCAGGATATGACAGATGAACTGCCAAATAATGGCTGCTATTTGCAAGAGAATTGAACTTTGCACTAAACTTGGCATAGATTAATTGTGAAACTCTAAAGGGAAAACCCACTTCTGTTTCCAAAATCCATCAAAATTATGAAGGGGGAAAGTGGCAATGGGAAAGCACTTGTTAAGCAGTGATGAATGATACGCTTTATTAAAATTCATGTTATTTTCATGCTAAAAAGTGAATTCTTTGCTATTATTAAAACAATCCCCCATTTTTGTAAGTACAACGGAACGCAATATAGTAATAATTAAATGGGAAAGGAGTCCAGGGCAATCGATATCACAGACATTAAATATTTGTCTTCGAAAAACCTTTTAAATCGGCAGAAATTTAGCCAGTGCTCTGCAACTTGACTGCAATACAATGGGCTGGAGCTTCAGAGCCTGTACTGCCATGTAGGGGTGCAGCATCCCTGTCAAGATGAAGAGCAACTGGGCATCTGCTCCCCATACAGCTCTGAAAAAATCAAAATATTATTCATTAGCCTCAAAGCTGAGACTTATACCGAGACAGAGGGCCATAGAATCGCCCTGACTGGGAGATCTGTGCTGCACTCAGACTCGCACTATGTGGACCTACTGAAAGAAAACCAAAACCGGAGCAGAAACCTTTGAAAAATAAATAGCTGAGTTTACAGAAGTGACTTGCCCAGGCAGCCAGCTCTGGATCGGCTACAAGGGGTTCAGATCTGCTCTGACGCCTGGGAGCTGGGCACGCATCCTGCTGCGCCCCAGCAGAGGGAAGCAGAACACAGAGGCATCTCACCAAAACCCACCGTTTTTCAGTCCATGCGCTGCCATTGAACTGCATTTTGCCCCCCCTGCAGCAGCACTGCCAGCATCCCTGCCTTTTTTCTTTGTTTTGCACAAATGAATCCATTTCCTTTATTGAACAGTAATGGAAAGCACCCCCCTGCGAGAAATCATTCCGTAATTTTTCTGGCTCAAAGAAGGGGGTGTGCAATAATTGAAAGCGCATGGTTAACCAGCAGCGCATGTCAAACTGGGCTTTAACACATTACAAAACAGTTTATGAGCATTATATTTCTGAATTCTTTCTAAAAGCTCCCTTTTGATTAGAATTTTATTCCCCTTGATAACAACATTGAACTGACTATAATTTTGCAGGCATTAAACCATCACATTTTTAAGTGTAAAATATATAAGAAACACTTTGTGTGAGGTTGCAGCGGAGATTTTACATACAAAGCAGCATCGCATTATTCCTTGTTGAAGTCCTTTCATAGTACAGAACTCGATAGCATCAATAACTGTCACTGTAACCAGGTACCTAAGACCAAAACCTCTGAAACTATACCTGGTTTGTCTTTAATTTGGCACCTTCTAGGTAACATTGCTCGAATTAGTGAGATTTTTGGAAGGAATTTAAATCAACACCGCCAGCAGATCTGTCTGTGCCAGATCCTGTGGTAGTGATCAAGGTGGGGAGAAAATGACTGTCTTCAGTCGTTAATACCAACACACACAGATCAACAAGGTGTTAGGCAGGATACAATATTGGTATTTTTTCTAAACCGCCTAGGCTTTGTAAAAGGTGTTTTTTTTTCCACATATGAACTTATATTTTTGTGATTGTTAAGAAGCAGAAAATGCAAAAATGCAAATGTAAAAGTATTTTTTGAGAAACAGAAAACTGTATTTTCTTTTACAAAAATAACTTAAAGGAGGTCTGCAGTGGATGACCCGTAAGGTCCTAAGGTTGTATCAGGGCCCCCAACAACAATGAGCAATTCTGTGTCAATAAATGCAAAGGTACCGTTTTCCACTTCCTACCTCCATGACAGAACCACAGAATTGTTCTTCATCTCTAACCAAACACTTACAAATATATCTATTTGCTAATTTAAAAGGTGTAAAGGAAAAGTAAGCTTAGAACATCCCAAATTACTTCACTTAGACAAAAGAAAAAATAATTCCATAACCTCAGTGGCACAAATTGCGGTACTGAATTTTGTATTTCTATTGAAAACAGGAGGGGAGACAATACGTTAAATATATGCAAAACCATATACAAATCGTTATAAGAAGTAAGAGATCACCGTTCCTCTTTACAAACAGAAAAGCCCCAGAAGACTGGCAGGTCTGTTTTCCTCATATTAATACACAACCTTTAAACGTTTCTTGCAGTGACAGAAACACGAATCCTACATCCTTCTTTGTCCGCCCCCAAATCTCTTTAGAGCATGGAAGGCGAGGAACACTGCTCTGTAGAGCAATGAAACCACGCCGTTTGTACTGCATACATTTGACTTAAACTAGATTTAACTTCCCAAGCAAATACCAAGTTAAAAAAACATTTTTAAGAAGAACCTAGTGTGTTTTTCTCTGCATGGAGCCAAATCCCATCCTCACCCCATGCTGTCCACAGGCAATCTCCCATTTATGAAAGTCATCTGACTCCAGCTTTTCCAAACACCTTCCAACCAGTGACTGCAACATCTAAGACCCCAGTCTTTGAAGAATCAAACAGACACCATGTCTGTTTGAGTGACTTATTTGTTTGCTCTTTATTTTCCTGTTGAGATAACAAAACTATCAGTTGGTAATTTGCATGGCATCTTAATTTGGGAAAGCAGCTTCAACCTCAACGAGCTGCGAGAGCCAAGGAGCCAGATGCTTCTACTGGAAATAACTTCCAGGGCTTAAAATATGGCTTCTACCATCAGTGCTCAGAAGAAAGAAACAGCAAAAACCTATTGTTTGACTCATCATAAAGTTCTTCTCCGACTGAATGAGGTACGTGGGAAAGGGATAGCAAGGAGAGTCTCCTGGGACGGAGTAAGATCATATCAATTTGTATTACAAAACATAGAAGTGCTTGAAGCTCGTTTGATACTTCCTCACTCAGAGCTGCAATGCAGAAAAGTTTTGTTGCTTTTGGTAAAATACAATAAAAGATAAAGCTTCCACTGCCTGAAGAATCAAAAATGTCACAGAAGGGCTGAGGCTGGCAGGGACCTCTGGAGTCCAGCGACCCCAACCCCTGGCTCAGAGCAGGGCCAGCTGCTTGGTGGGGTTTGGCAGTGGTTCCCAGCGTCACTCCTTCTCAGCTGCAGGACTCCATAAAGCTCCAAATCTACCTGCCCAGCACCCCCCCAAAAACGTCTACAGGTTGACATATAGCTACTGAGTGCCTTCCTGCCGCGGAGGAGGAAAGCAATGGCATGACCATGACCGTCCACCCCACTGACATCTGCAGGATGGGAAACCACGCTTCAGAGCGTTCAGAGCATAAGCAGGGTTGCATTCAACTCTGTGATAACAAAGGTAGTGGTGAGATAAGAAAACAAAGACTAAGCAAAAATACAAGCAATAAACCCAATGCAAATTAGTCTTTAAGACTGTACAACAGGGATGCACTGGAGAAGAGGCAGGCTCTTCTCATGATGTATTTCAGAGAGAACTGAGGTAAGGAAAGCCCTGCGCTTATGCATACACACAGCAGGGCGCTGTGCAAACACCGCTGTGCCGCTTCCAGACCCACGCGAGCACATCTGAAACCAGCTGCAGGATAGGGAGTTCAAAATACAGCCCATTCATCCCTGGGCTCAAGGATGCAGTTACATTTGGAAACGAAGACGGATTCTCAAGTTCTGCAGAAGAAAAGCCTTTCGTCATCGTCAGTGACGCCCCAGCCAAAAATGAAAACAAAAATCTCTTTTCCCATCACTGTTCCTAAGGCCATTTCTATTCTTTATTACTCTGAAGAGAGTTACTAAAGTACACAAAAAGAAAAAAAATGTATTTCATTAATATCGACAATTCTCAATCAACTGTTTCCTTCTCTACACTTCTATAGAAGAGGACACTGACCACAGTTCACAAATGATTCAAAGGCAGATTTTTCAGTCCTCTCCTGGAATTCACACTGAATTATTATTTTCAATTAAAAGAAACAGGTGGTCATTGAATCAACTGATTTGGAGCGCTGCCTTTTGTTTGTGTTCTTCTTGTATAGAATAGGACTGATTGAACTGGCAAACGGAGGAAGAATTGCTGCAGGACTGTACTCACAGGGATTTGTAATTTCCTAATTACTATAAAGACAGTTAAATTCAGAAAGGACTCGGTGTTTACTGGCTACTTTTCCTTCATTCTTTTTTAATGAAGAAACTGCAGCATAATTACAGAAAGTGCATAAACAAAAAATCAAGTCAGAAACTGATTCACGACTAGGAAGAAAGGGAGCAAGATTTTGTTTCAGGTATAACTCAACGTCATGTTATGATGCATAAATCAATAAAGATTGAATCCAGGGCACTGGATTCAAAAGGAGTACTAGAAAAACAGAGGCATGTCTGTATATGCCTTGCCTAAAAAAACCTGATTTGTTTTATTTATTATTTATTAATTTATCTCTCGAACATACACAATTTTCAACACAGAGTATCCTTTACACCTTGAATACATGTTACAATATATAGTTTAACATTATCAGACTGAAGTAATTTAAACAAAATCCTGCTGTATAAAAGAATATTGCTTCTTCTTGATAAGTACCATACGTTGAATTGTTTAATACCACAAGTTACAATGCAAGTTACTATGTTGTTTCTATGCTTTCCAATGGAGTTGAAAGGTGGCAAGGTGCAGAGCATCATTAATGTCATAAAGGACTTAGCAGCAATAGGTAATGTTGTTATTGCACTGTGACATCAATTATTTTGCACTAATATATCAGTGTACAATAGCTTCTGATCAGTTTTTTAAAATATCATTGGGTGCCAACTTGCTTATGCTGGAAATGACATGACTTAATTTTTTCCCCCTGTTCTCAGCTGGAGCCCATACTACCCTTCCTTCCTTCATTTACACAGAGGTGAAATGAGATGAAGGTTGAAACCCACCCTCATCTGCAGTGCTGTGGTTTCTCTGTAGAAGCAGTGACCCTGAGCGCAGGGTACAGGGTCAAACCACAACACCTGCCCCAGCGCCGACGCTGTTCACCCAGGAAAGCGGGACGCGTTTATCCATCCATCCATCCAGAGGGACATGGGAATGGCTCCCAGCTCCCCTTCAGAAGCCATCGCAGCCACAGACCGAGTTCATTGCCAGCGTGTTAAGCCTTAAGAACGTAATTGGTGACCCCAAACTTCCTGACTGCAGCAAAAATGAAACAAACTTAAGATTTCATTTGTAAAGCCAAACCTGCTCCCTCAGTTAGTTCTGTCTAATGTGGTTTGAACGAGGGTCTTTACAACTATTAAGTGACGGATCTGAGCACATAAAGATGAGTTCATTTGCCAAAGAATCTCAGCGTGAAGCAGCAGCGGCGCTATGAGCACAGCTAACGCATGCAGCTTGCTAAGCGATGCTTCTTGCCTCCGAGCTACTTCAGTATGCAAGACCCTGAGTAATAACTGGTTTACATTTCCCACTCCTCCTCACATCGCAGGCAGAACTCTGCTCTCCCCGCTAAAACGGTGAGTGCCACCAGAAAAGCCCACTGATTTCTAAAGGCACACCTTCCGTGTTCTCACTCAACCCTTACCCACTTATTTACATCGCGCCCTGGCTCCTTCCCACCTCCCACGGCAGCATCTGCACGCTTCAGAATACTTCCAAGGAAAGACATTTATACGTCTGGATGTATTGCTACCCAACAGGAAAATGTAATATCCATATACATCAACATATGGTTCAAAATCTAAAGCCAACCCCGCTAACTTCTGTACAGATTTGTTTGTGGAAACGGAGTAGTGCAGGAAGGTGTTTCCTAACAGTGGGAAGAGCAGCGTGTGTGTCCCATGGTATGACACCCCCTGGAGATCCTCTCCCTCTTACCTTTACTTCAGGTTAAGTATTGGCACATACAACTCTTTTTTTTTTTTTTTTTTTTGACAAACTTCACTGAAATCTTGCATTGATGTTTCAACGGCAGAGTTTTTAAAAACTGTACATTGATCTTCCCAAAAGAAGAGAGGACTCTTGTCTTCCTGGAGAAAGGGTTCTAGGAGGAACTGTTCAGGAAAATCAGACTACACGGGGAGCGATTACAACCACCTGAAGTTTTTTAGAGATGACAGTTATGTGTCATTTTAAAAGGTTTCTCCTCTAAATACTTTGTCCTTACTTTTAATACTAAATAGCTTTAAGAGGGCTGTTTTGAGTGTCAGGGAGGGCATCCACACCACTAACTTGAGGCATCTTTGCAGTAAAAGATTCCTCTCTCATGGGCTCTCACTTGTCCTTTGGAAATGTTCTCAACTGCGTTTACAAGGTAACTTCAACGTGCCCCTCTCATCACAGAGCCCCAGATCACAGACACCAAAACCAGTTCCCACACAAAATACTACAATCCAGGACTTGATCTACGGAATAGCACTCCAGAAAGGAAGGTAGGGTACAGCTCAACAGCTGTGGAAAGGCACATAGTAACAGTAAAATCAGAGCTGCAAAGAAGTCTTGCAGCCATGACAAATGCCACAGTGCAAGAACTTTATATTTGTCATCACTTTATCCAGTTCCTTATGTCACAGCTTAGCAGCTCACTTAAATGCAAGGCCAACAGTATACTTGCATTTTTGTAATTTGTAAAGAAAGACCTTATATTCCTTTTTCTAACACCTACATTTAACAAAAACCACATACGTGCTAATAAACAAATTTTAAACATTTCTCGTCCATTACAAAATTACCCATGTGTTTATTCTGGTATAATGGCAAAACTGCGCTAATCATGCACAAAATCAGAAACAGTGATTTCTGAAAAGTCAGAAAAGTTTTTGGTCCAAAATCAGTCAGATTTTCATGACTCAGCAGCGTCCTCATACGAGAACTTGTGGGGTGCTCTACTGCTCCTCAATTGACAAGTTTTATTAGAGACATACATGAATTTGAAACACCCGAGAATTTTCTTCAAAGTTACTCACTGAATAATTCATTTTTGCCTGGTTAATCACACACACACAGAGGGGGGGCGGGGGGGAAGGCAGGAAGGAGGGTAAAATACGCATAAATTAAACATCCCATTTCATTTTTGTTCTTCATCTCAGCCCTGTCTTTTCAGGAGTATGGCATTTAGTACCTAAAAACTCGGCAGACATTTCATAACATTGGCAGAATTTTGTTCTCCAGAGATAAAAATCCCACGGAACAATTGTATATACAAATTCTATCAATGATTGAAGGATTTGATTCAAACATGTTTATCTCAAAATCTACAGTTCAATGTGAAAGATGCTGCTTTCCAGAAATCATAGCCAGAATCATGCCATGGTAGCTACTAAGGCACAGAGTCCTTGAATGGTCTTTTACATTGTATAACCACAGAAAAACTATTTATTTATGTCTTGAACAGATGTTTTTCCATATGTCTAAATAACCCTTCTTCAGAAAAGTAATTCAAGCACGTTAAATTCTGCAGACCAAGGAATATGGAGACATGAGACTCGTTAGTATTTATACAGCATTTGGTATCTTTTCTATAGCGAAGTCAGTATCTTCTTTTTTGAAAATGTCACTAATCCTACTCCTCTGAGTAAAATAAAAACCCCTATAAATAGGCAGCTAAGACTGACTGTGCGAGATGCTCTGACAATAGCTTTTGTACTCAAATCCTGACCTTACAACAGAGATCACAGCCAAGCTGTCTGATCCATAGCATTTTTCCATAGCAGTGTAGCAGTTGCTATTTATTAGCTCATTACAAATTCAGAAAACAAGACTGAAACTCGAAGGCGAAGTTAACAGTGCACAATAATCCCCTGGAAGAATGACAGGCTTTTAGCGCAGCCTCTTGATTCTCCAACATTTGGCAGCGCTGTTTGTGATTTAAAACCCAAACTCAGCGCTACTATTTGAGGAGAAAAGAGCTTCATTGTGACCACAGTGGCGAGCACGCTTAAGATTAAAAATAAGAACTGACACATATCTTCTCTCCCTTGGGCAGAATTTGACCATTTTGAGGTTTGCTAATCAAAAATCTGAACACAATAAGGACTGCTGTAACCACATTAGAAGAAGGGTGAGCCCCAGTGCTCGAAGCCCTGCAAGGAGGGTTTCCTGGGGGCTGCCACCTCCGCTTGCTCCTAAGGCTGAATGAGCCCCAGCTGCTTTACAGCAACAGGAAAAGTCCTTACAGCATTCAGCAATTAATAATAAAATCTATAAATATTTAATACCTGTCAATTAACTCTGTGCTGTTCAAAGCAAAAAACCCCACCAACCCATCCAAACCCCAGCCCCCCCAAACCTCACCAAACCCTTCAGCGGCACTGCAACATCATCTCCTAGCTAGGTGTTTTGAGTATGTGCATCCTGACACCATTCCATGGACACAAGTTTCGGTAATAAGCATTTTTCCTTCTCCTTCTTTAATGAGGGTGTTTTTCTCAAGGCTGTTGATGGCAAAAGAGCTTCCCAGATTACACTGAAGGCTTTTCATTTGGAAGAAAGCCTGCACAGAAGCGTTTTGCTGGCAGAGCACTTCCAACGAAGGGAAGGCGAGTTTAGACTCCTGCTTTTTATTTCTCAGAAATCACTTGTGGGTAAGAATATTACCTAGTGAAGCCCACAACTAGGAAGATTTTGTAGCTGTAGAAAGCGCTGCAGTGTATGCCCTACACCAGGCACTGTGAACCTCTATAAGTATTATGTCCTCCTTGTAACTGGAAACATAAACCAACAAACCAAGGCCAAACTTTCAAAGAAGCCTCGTCTATGACATGTAACATCTCTTGTGTTTACAGGTCAAGTAAGACTCTTCTGCATACAATTCTCTTTCCTCCTCCTCTTTGGCATGAAAGCTCCCAGCCACTGCAGATGAATGGTGCCCTCAACGATGCTGTGCACGTCATCCATCATTGTTACAGTTCCTCCTCTTGAGTGCTACTAGTTCCATTTTATACAGAAAACGTATATCCAAGAGCAATGGACAAAAACGCAGTGTGAAAAATTAATAGCTTTTTTTTAAAAAAAAAAAAATCCTAACAAAGGAGAAAAAGTACCATTTTAGCTCTAGCCTGGTTTTACAAAATTCAGTCAGAAAACATGTACTGGGAGTCCCTGCAATGACTACAATTGTAATTAATCTGCCAATATGAGGCAAGCCAGGCTGGACACTTGTCTGCTCATTGCATCATGTACCACTTAGATACCGTCTTTAGCTAGGAGCTCTGCAGACTGATATTACTACGGAGGCAATAAAAAAATCGAAAAGATCTGAAGTTGTATTCATAAAAGGTATTACAGTGCAGTACTAAGTCAGGCATTACAACGCTTGCATGTACCGCTGCAGAATAAATGCATTTTCCCTCATCTGCAAGTAATGCAATGTTTAAAAAGAAGAAGAAAAGAAACTGGTCTTCCTCTATAATCCCAGTATGTGGATCAATACAGACTGTTTCTAGCGCTGCTGGCTAAGCCTTTGTAAGGCTGCATCAAAAACAATTATTGAAATTAATCCCAGGTACAAATGGCATTGCACAATATTAATCCTGCTGAAAGAAAAATCTGATGTGATAAACATGTAGAAGACTGACATGAGGAGCAAAGAAAGGGGGAAAAAAATCTCTGAAACACAGTTTTATTAGCACTGGTCAAGTGATGGATAGAATCACATGAAAGTGAAGATAGAATCACAACGTAAGATGTACATCTGTCCTTCTGTAGTGACCATCTTAGCAAGAAATTCGGCATTCATAGTCTATCAAGAAGCAGCTGGAGGAAATTCAAGGTGTTTTTTTTTTTTTTTGTTGAAGATAAAACAAAACACAAAAACTGGGGAGAAAAATCCTTCCATAATAGACTACCCCAAGTGCAAAACATAAAAAAAACTTAAATGCAAAGCAAATATTCATACACTGGCAGCCAGAAATTAGGTCTCCAAGAGTCCTTAGGAAAACTCACTTCACTGGAAACCTCTCTTGTGACCCAAGGAGACAATAACAGATCTCCTCCAGATGAACTTTCAAATTTAAAAGAAAACAAATGCTTTCAGATAACACTTTTACAACATGCATAATCTAAGTTATTAGATGGCAATATAATGCAATCAGCCGGACATTGCTTACTACTAACATAAATGCTTCTGTTAGAGTTTACATTGAAAACACGTTTCATACATTGCTCTTCACTGGGCCTTTGATTTTTTGATACCGATAAATGAATTGATGAATTTTAGCTTTATACTAAATGCTTTATGGGTTAAAAAAAATAAAGATGTACTGCATCATCAAGCAGAGGTAGTATTTTTCTGCATCTTATTCAATGCACTGTACATGGATTGCATGCTTTGCACAAGGCAGCTACAATTAGGGTACAAAATGTCTTGTAGTCCCTCTGATCCAAGACTAACATTAAGCATCACTTCATAGAAGAGGCACGCAGAAAATGTGTAAACTTCATGAAGTGGAGGGGACAGAAGGTATAAAGATGTATGACTAAGCCTCATGTGGCTGCTACAATCCTAATCAGATTTATGGCATGTCCATCAAATTCTTGGAGGAGCTGTGCAAATAAAAAACAATTTATGACACCAGAAAACCCCCATCTTTTTTTCAGAAATAATCAACATCTTAACCTCTATCTCATACTCTGGGCATTCGTGCTCAGTCAAGATCATGCCTGAATGATAATGCCACTTAGATTTCAGTTAGAACACTTTACATTGCCCTTTTATGAGCTTTACAGCCAGCTACAACGCCTAGTAACAGTCAGCCACAACGGAAAATGACAAAGCACTTGTTTGCTAGAGCAGACGCAGCCTTTGCAGGTGCTTTTGTCATCTGACGTGTTTTTAAAGCCAAAACTGATGGTCGCCTTTGCATTTACCACCCTTCAAATTAATTCCAGAGAAACAAATCGTGCGGGATATAACCTATAGAAGGGCAAACCTCAGTTCAACCGTCAGACAGAAAGCAGTACATTATAGAGACGGCTGTTCTGCCCCACGAACGACGCTCGAGCCCAGCTGCACTGCAGTGCTGAAGCTACTGAGAACAAACTGTTTAAGCATTTTCTGCAAATCAGTCGGTGAGAACTGCAAGGCGGCTCTTTGGAGATCTGATTCAAAGAAGTTATCGGACAATTTGTAACATCCTTTCGTTACAAGAAAATTATAAGACAGACAATTCGCAAAGGAGATGAGGTGTATAAAATAAAAAGTCCTTTCTAATTTATCTGGTGCCAGAAATACAGGCAACAACCACTGCTGTGTATTTCATCATTTCTGCTGTCACCAAGACCAGCCATCAGTTCCACCTACGTGTGCATCAGGGGCAAGGGAAAAAAGCCTGACCCGCTTTAACGTCGACCTTTTCTGACCTGCTATCAAAGCAAAATCAGATTCAATTCCCAAACGAGGAAGAGTTTTTCTGCACCTATGGCAATTACTTTATTGCCATGCCTTAAGACTCTCCCCCCAGCTGACACGCAGCATTGCAACAGGCTTCAATTCAACATTAAACAACCTGCCCCTAGGTTACTATGAGCAAGGTGAAAAAAATCCAAACCACAAAAAAACCCCGGGGCTGATCATGACTGACTGAATCTGGCACAGAAATCTATCAAAATACATTATTTAAGAAAATATGAATTGAAAATCTGAAATAATATTAGTTCAAGTTCAAACAAAACTATAGTTTCAAAATAAATGTCGGTTAGAAAAAGGCAAATTAGACTCGCAATAAAATAACACGTGGCTACAAGATGAAAAAACATAACGTGTTAAATAGTTAAAAAATTGTATTATCTTCCCTAAAGTAAACATGTTTTTAAAAGTGGTTAAAACAAATGTGTGCCTATTAACCACTGTTACTGCTAGTTCCAAATTCACCCAACTGCTTTAAATTCATTCGTTGCCTTGTATCCTTGCCCACAGTTTCTGCCATTACCTGTGTGCCTGGCTCGTCAATCACAGCATTAAAGATTGGCACCTCTCTACTTACATTCATCACTTTTCCATTTTCCTTCAGCACTTAGCATCATTAATTTATCAAGTCTCATTCCATTCAACTCCCACGGCTACTTTAAGCATGACAGAGCAAGGTCTTGTTTTATTATTTTTACTTTTTACATATTTCACGTCAGGCACAACAAAGGAGGCTACTCTGCAACAGCATTACAACATTAAAAGAAAAGCTTTTATCACAGCTTAATCAAAGTTCAAGTGCACAAAGCACAAACACAGCTCTACACTGCATTTATACAGCATTTTTATTTATAATGAAGCAACACCTGAGACAACTGGACCATTTTCCAAGTACTGAGGCAGGCACATTCCCACCCTTGTATTATACAACCTATTTGATTTGCAAAGCATTTAGAGATGTCTTATTATCACAGTCATAACATTTTTGTCAAAAAGTTCTTTGGAAATAGAGGAAATTAACAGGCTGCCCAGGGAGGTGGTGGAACCACCATCCCTGAGCTGTTCAAACACGGTGTAGCCGTGGTGCTTGGGGATGTGGGTCAGCGGTGGCCTTGGCAGTCCTGGGGTAACGGTAGGACTCGATGACCTTAAAGGTCTTTTCCAACATAAATGAGTCTACGATTCTATGAAATTTTGAGCCTGTCTGCCAGCTGATACTCCAAAATATATTATCCTACAAAACAGCACAATTCAGTTAACTTATTAAGTAACGCCAGACACCGTGGAAGCCTTTCTTAAAGAGTCATCTGGGCAGTTTCAAAGGTCACAGCAAACCTGTTTTTTGACATGCCATGTCAGATTCTCTAAGCAGAAGCTCTACCTACATAGCCAGGACTGCTGAATTTTTTGTCATTTTGGTTTGGTTTTTAAGATTTTTCAAGTAACTGCTGTTCTAGAACCCGAAAAATAAACTAAAAAACAAACAACAACAAAAAGGCAAAACAGAGGTCTCCTGCCTTCCTTTTATAATCAATAACAAAACAATTCTGTTTGGAAGGCATTGCACTGTTGTCCAGAGATTTTACATTATGCAGCTGGCAGTCCTGTCTATCAGCAAACTAGTACATATGTACAACTAAGAGAAGAGAAAGAATCACAACAGGTTTGATCAAGTATGGCATTTATCTTTGCAACTAAGACCACCGAGCCACTTATTTCACAGACTAAACACAGACATCATTACTCAGATTTTCTCTTCTCTCATTATTACTTTTTGTATTATACTGTGTTCCATGTAACAAAGAAAAAACAATTGAAGCCTTGCCCAACAAAATCACTGCACGAGCAGCAATTCTCAAATGCTCCAAAAGTAATATTCAAGCAGTATGCACGATTGAGAGATATTAAAGTCCAACAGCTGTGCACTTGTTTTTTCATATTTTATATGACATGGTTACATTACTGCACTTCATCTTCTGGCCAGTGCTTCAGATGTATCGTATTCATCTGTGCTCATGATCTATGGATGGCGACAGAGGCTAATAAAGTATAGATTTAAAATTGCATGACTGACTTTATCCTATCATTTTTCCTTTTACTACCAGCTACTCTGTCAATATACCTACCGCTTATGTATGACTTCTGTTCTAGACGCAGTTCAACCTTCTTATTGACCTGAACATTTATACTTTTTCTGTTTAGTCTGCCAACAAATCACAGGTTTCAGACCCAACACTCACTACCAGTACAGATAGGTTCTAGGGTCTTCTAAAATATATAACTTCTTTTTGTTTTAAACAACGTCAGGACCCTATATAACATATTTGATGGCCTAAATTGGGAAGAGTTTAGAAAGCAGGTTACCTGCTGCGCCAGTAACGTATGCAAAGCTTTGATTTTACAGGACAGCGGACAAGTAATCCTCTTGCTGTGAAATTATTAGGCCCCAAAAGCACAGAGCCAAACACATAAAGTCGATATACTGTGCCTTTAACGAGACATATACTTGTGCTCTACCTACATCCTTTAGGACCCGTAGCGCTGATTCCTCAGAAAAAGCTTCTTTCCCCAAAATAAGCGGTAGGTAAAACTGACATGTCCTCGGGTCCCCTTGGGATTAAAACCCATCTGAGCTGTGCTCAGGGTACAGTAGCAGCTTGTACCCCCGCGGATGACAGCGGGAGCCCCCATGTGCCCCACACCGCACCGCCCAGCCCTGCCCCAGCCCCCGGGGAGGGGACGGGCAGCCCTGCCCAGGGGTGTCCGCTGGCATCGTCCCCCGGCCAGGTGACAGGGCTCTCTGCAGGTAGCAAAGAAATCTGAACCTGAAGATCAAGCAAGACTGCTTTATACCGAACTACTTGCTTTTGAGAGCCACTCAAGTCTTCCCCTGAAAAAAATTACTTTCCATTAATTTAACGCAATTAAATGGTAGTTTATTTTCAGTCTGCCTCAAGACTATACCAAGTAACTATATTAAAAACAACAGGATAGCAATCTCATGTCTGTCTAATCAAAGATGCTGTGAATCAGGTAGGTATTGTTTAAATCAAAGCTTTTGCTGTTAAGGAAAGAAATGTTGACTACACAGACCAAAATAATGCCCGAAATATGAATTCTGAATGTTTCTTAGCTAAGATTACATGCATAAATCCCTCCCCTCCAGAAAATATCACGCACAATTACAACTGTCTTTACATAAACTGCAGGTTAAAGAAAGAACAGTGACAAAAGCCATGGATGAAAACCACTACAGGAAAGTATTAATTGCTCTAGTGTTAACGGAAAAAAACCCCTTCATGTTAAATCTTTACCCTAAAGCTTTCTATAACGCTCCTTAATTAAACATCTATTTGTGTTCCAGTATTACCAGTTCACTTATCATGCCCACAGCACCATGAAAATAACAGTTTAGAATAAGCAGTCAATACAATAAAATGGTAATTTATTTTTGTAATGGCAGGTTAAAACGGCAAGATCTATTTAAAAACGTAAACTCCTCTGTTTGCAGAGGGGCATATCTGTACAGAGTCACTGAACGTGCTAGAATTGTTAAGAGAAAAAAAAGTAATGACAAAGGAATAAAGAACAGAAACACGAGACAGTAAAATGAAAGGTGGCAAATTGGAGATGCCACGCTAAGGGAACAGGGCGAGGGGTGGTGTGGGCACAGCAGCTCCCAAGCTCCTTACGCCAGGCTGTCGCGTGTGGATGTACCGGGCTGGGGTCAGGCACCGACACCATATGAGGCCACCCTCATGTCAGTGTACACCAGGCCAACCACGGAGGAATGCATGCTCAGCCTGCACGGGGACGTTTCATGGATCTGGCGTGACCCCAGGCAGGTGGCACCTCCAGCATCCCCATGGGACAGGCAGTGCTGGTGGGCTGTGGCAAGACAGACCTCAACATTATTCCCACTGTTTTTTTTTTTAATGTTTGGAAATAATCTTTTGGTACTAAGGTTGAGGTGCCTATTATATACCTGAGGATGCCGGCTCAGACTGGAGCAGTGATTATCCCGAGTTAAAAAAAAAAACCAAAACACAACACCTCCAAATCCCCAGTCTATAAAAACGATGCTTTAACCAGTGGAAAAAGGAACTTTTCTGCGAATAAATGGGTGCCACATGAATATGAAATCAGTATGCTGACAATGAGATATTCCCCTTCCTGGGGCCTTATGAATCCTGAGGCACAGACGTCTGCTTCCAGATCTCTGGGGTTTTGAATTATTTTTAAACTCTGAACAAAGAACACTTAGTACCAAATACTTCCAGTTTCACAGCTGGGTTATTTTAAGTAGGCAAAAAACTCATTGGAATATAACTTTTTTATTTTGAAATATTTTAGCTTGAAGTTATTAATCTGTCCCTTGAGAATTCAGAACATCTCAGAACACTCAGTTTGAATATTCAGTATCTTTCAAAGATACAACCTTCTCACATGGCCTTAAAATAAATGCCTGAAACACCACACTATAATAACCCAAATGGAGCCTTTGTTAAGGAAGGAATTCATTTTTTTCTTGATTAGAAAACTTATTCTCCCAATCTTCAATTCCCTCTCCTCTAAAAGGAAAAATGCTATTCCCATAAAGATTTCCTGAAGATGAGATGCAAATACCACTTATTTTGACAGTGCTTTGCAAAGGCAAAGAGAGCCCCAGACAGGCATGCTCTGCAACGCGGTGGGGGCAGAACAAATTTGAGGTCAGGAGAATGGGAACTGCGTCCAGTTCCCTGTAGGATCCAGGCAGGACTCATTTTCTCGGCGTCTAATTACCAATTTGCAAAGTACCTGCGTTAAGAGTTCCTTATCCTGCAGGGACATAGAGAGGTGTGATGATGGCGGAGTGACTCGAAGGCTTGTGAGAGGTGCTGTGAGAATGCCAAGTGCCCAGCTAACACCTTCTGCTCGCCGAGAGCAGGCGCAGGGCTGGAGAGCACCGGGAATCCCTCAGCGCAACATCAGACACCTGAGTGTCTAACCGGTGGGGAAACAGTCAGGAGAAAGAAGCCATCACGTTAATTAATTAGTGTAATGTGACAGACAAGCGTCCTCACAAGCCGCATGGAGTTTCCTTGCAAAATCAGCCTAAAACCTGGGGAAAATACAGGTAGTGGTAAGAAGCGTGCAGCCAGCTCCACAAAATCTGTGCTAATATTAAAAGCCTGCTTTCGCGTTTGCTACTGTTTCATTACTGACTTGATGAGTGTTCCTAGGTTCTTAATGAATTCAAACTCAATTTACTCACAGTAACATCTAGCTTTAGTAAATTTTCATCTTATGCGTTGACAATGAAATTAAATTTTCCTCTTTATTGCAGGATGACAAATTTTGTAGCTAAATCTCGAACTCCAAAGTCCTTAACACATACCCCATCAGCCTTCACCGAATCACCCAAACAGCCAGCAAAAATTAATGTTTGTCTTCTCTGTTGTTCTGTAACAGACAAAAAGCATTTCCCACCCCCCCTGCAGACTAATTAAGTGTCTTTTAAAATATCATTAAATGTGTTCTAAAGAAAATTGTGGAATACTATTGTACAGTCACAGCACCTCGGGATGTAATCACGGAGGATATTCTGGATGCCGCAGGTTTATGCAAGGTCGGGGAGGTGAAATATCCCACAGGCAAACCCAGCACAGTTCACAAACTGCTTTTGCTTCAACCACGCTGTTACAGAACTGTTTGCTTAAGACAGAGTTTGAAGCCTGCTGGACAGTTATTTATAACAAATTAATCTGGAGGACAAAACCCGGTTGGTATATTTCACTGTCATTTCCAATTTTTTTTTAACTCAACTCTCCTGCATGAACTACGAACAACATAACTAGCAGAACCTCCAAAACTTCATTCTCATTGACAAGACCTGTAGCATGCTGCTACGTTCGCCAGTTCTCACACTTCCAAGGATGGCTAAAACGGCAAACTGAAGGCCACTAACAATTCTAAAAGATTTGCCAAAATGATTTTATCATCCAAAGGGAAGGTAGTCAATCCCTCAAAACTTCCGCCAGCTAGTTAATAAAGACACTTTGGCAGGTCTTCTGCAGAGCCTACTTCCAGCAAGAACTGAAACGCCATCTGCGTGCATAGAGAGGGGAAAAACAGTGGCTTTGTATTAAAGATGAATTCCTGATCAGATGTCCAACATGAGGGGAGAGTTAGGGCTCAAGAGAGTAATAAAAGGCTAAATACTTGTGTTAAAAACATAACTAAGTAATTAAAGATCTTAAACAAACACTGAAGTAAACTTAAGGAAAATATCATTATCGATGTCCAGTCAAGTCAAGTCCATTTAATAATAGCAGCAGAATCAAAAATCATTGTTTACCTTGCTATAGAGAAGAAAAGAACTGTTAGACCTGCCTCCACTGACACGGACAGGTAATAACTTAAAAGCCTACCAGTAGTCCATACGCTTTACCAATTTTATCTTTTGCTAGCTGTTCAAGAGACGCTCAGAAATCTCTGAAATAGGGTTAAAACTTAAGACACTACCTAAAGCACAGATGTAGTGGAATAATTCAATGCTATTAATTATCATTAGAAAAGTCACATAGAAAACACAAAACTACTTAAAGATTTTTCATGTCTCCTGATTTTAAGTTTTGACTAGGGAACATTTGTCAAGTCATGATACACGAAGCATCGTATCTGTTTATCTGTTAGCGAAGCACAATGCTGTATCTGTACCGAGAGCACCCTCGCTTATTTGTTTGGAGACGGCTGGTCCTTTCATACTCAGTACAAGAGACACCTGCTTCATCAAAGAGCTCTGAAGACAATCTTCTGAGCATCAGAAAAACACAACCAGCAGAGAAGACTACAATGCAAGAAGACATCATTAACGCAGTGCAAACCATGCCAAAATGCCGGCGCCCACAGTGACACCCACGGATGGGAAAAGGGTCAGGGCAGGAACTCTGGGGGAGCCCCACAGGGAGGGGGGAAGGGGAAGCACCGCTATGGAACAAGAAAAGGAACCCTAGTTAGGAAAAAACCAAAACAAAACGCCAAAACAAAGACCAAAAATAATCAAAGCTGAGGAAGAATGCGTATTAAAGAAGTGTGTCAAAGACAGCTTAGTAGCCCAAGACAACAAATCCTGAACCACAGACCTCGTTAGAAACTTTTATTAGATTTTGCAGAGAAACAAACATGCAGAATCCCAGACTGAAAGTACCTTTGAACATGACACGAGGAAGCTGCTAAACCGAAGCTGTAATGAAGCTGGAGGCACAGGAGGAAAAGGAGTTGTGCAGACAGGCTGGTAGAGGCTGAAACCACAGTACGATCTTGGGGCAGCGCACACAAATACGAAATGAAACGCTGCCCACGGTAACCTGGACACCTGCCACAGCGCTGGGTCAGAAATTTCAGTCCCCGTGCCTGGGGGGGGACCTCACCCCTGAGAGGTGACTGCGCACCCACTCGCCTGCCCGGCTGCCGGCAGCCCCGGGGCTCCCACGGGATGCGGGATTGGGGAGCATCCCTCCTCCACTCCCTGCCACGCGTGAGGATGCCAGCCTTCCTCCCGCATGGCTGAGCTCCACCGCCACCAGCCCAGCTCCATCTCTTACCAGCAGACACTGCATGTGTGTTGTAACCTGGTGGTATTCCTACTTGCACCTGATGCCACTTCACAGGGGTTTACTGTTTTGTTAACTGTTTCCTTAAGTTTCTGTTATAAACAGAGAGATACTTTTTTTTTTTTTTTTCATTTTAGTTACTCAGATTGGCATTTTTTGTAACTTTTTTCAAACAGACTGTAAGTATCGTCTCAAGAGATGACAAGTTCGCTTGAAGGGACTATACAGACTAGTAACATGCTTTGAAGAGTATTAAGGAGGTCAATCTGTCCAATTCATTTTAATTGAACTAGACACAGATGGTATATGATTTAGTTTAATTAGGCTGTAGATAAAGAACATCTCAACATAAGGCATGCCAGTCAAGGATAAATCATTAAATAGCAGCGTATACTTGAAAATACATACGGCTTAAAAACTTGCCACATAACTGAGAACATTGGTGCAACATTCCTTTCCATCAAAGGACCAAAAGATCAGTCCCATTAGAAAGAATACGGAAAAAATTCAAAAGTTGATATATAAATGTCTAGTAAACTGAGAAGAAGAGAGCATTTTGAGAAAAATGCATTTATTACAAAAGTAATGCCGGTTCTTTCATTATAGAGACATAATACAATAAGGCATAGTACTCTGCCAGAAACTATAGTTACAATTAAATAGATTATTCTACCCATCCATTAAGGAGATCTAATTATGGAATATCATTAGCGAGGACTTAATTCAATTCTTTTCTTTGTTTTTTGATTAGTACGTATTAGTTTTCTCCCTTTATTGACAGACTTCACTTTGAAGTTGTTATCTTTTAAGTTAGAAGAGCATTAACAGTCTTCTAAAAGCTGGCTGTACTTGGATAATTTTGCACAAGGCTGGGGACATTGGAGAAATCTAGTTAAAACATTTTTTCCTAGTCTATGCTTTTATATTACTATTACAGCAAGTTTTTGGAACCAACTGCTTCCTGCCACTGGTCTTATTTACACCTCCACCTCTTTTTCATCACAATGAATAAAATGCATATAAAAGCTGCAAAGCTTATATAAAAAGGAAGGGGGTGACTGTGTAACACTGTATTTTAGGCAAAATACACGGTGCTCATCAGCACATTTACTTCAACAAACTGTGCAGCAAATGTACAGCTTATCATCATGACCCCAGGCAGGTAGTCACCCACAGTGGTGGAGACATCCTCCTGCAGGAGGAATTTCTCCCTGCTGTGGTTAGCTGAGCCTCCTAAGACAGAAGAACAGCAGGAGTACGCCATATACCTACGTTATCATTTCATATTCCATTTCCTACTAAATGAACTATGAATTTTTTATCTGATTTTATAGGCATCACTCACCATCATTACCACCGCAGCAGAGTGCGTTCACTCCGTCCCCACCAAAGCCAAAGGTGCTTCTGCCTGGCAGCTTGTAGGAGACACGCTGAGCACTTCTACATAATCAACATTTTCCTCAGCTCTCTGAACCGAAGAGAAGCAACTAGTATATTTGGCATCTTTTTAGTTTTTATTACAGTTGTAATCGTACATACTCTTTAGCTTTATTTGTGTGTTAAAGAAACAGTTTAAATACCGAGTTTGTAAATCAAGCACAGTTCATTAAGCACTGAAAAGGCTCCCACTGACTCAGATGCAAATTTTGAACTAATGTTAGAAATGCCTAGAAACCCACTGTTTCTGAGACCTTTTCTGAAATTTGTCTTTACCACCAAGATTTCCAAAGCACCATTTTGCATTCAGTACATTTTACAACACCCAACCATTAGCCCGCTCAATTCAGAGCAGCTCTCATTTGTATAGAGAGAACTTTCCCTTGAAAAATTAGTGATTTCTTAAAATCGGTATGCTAAGCCATATTACTTCCAGTACTGTTTTTTTTCCATCCAGATATTAGTTTAATGCTTTTTAAATATATTGGTACCATAAATACTTTATGATATATTGTGATAATTTTTATGCACAAATAGCCGTGCAACTGCATAAGAAAAAGGCAGTGCAAAGCATACAACACACTCCCACACTCCCAGATTAGATGTTTATGATTTATTTGCCTAATATGCAAATGCGCCAAGTGCCTACCTGCAGCTCCTGTTGACCTTGCTGATGAACACAAACACTAATGAGCACGTGAAATGCACACGATCTGTACGTATGCGTCAGACGTGTGCATGGATCAGGATTTTCATATCCTCTTTTGAGTAGGGCAATTTTGCCTTAATTTAAAAAAGAATTTAAAAAATAATTTTAAAAATTATATAAATTTCACATTAAAACATCCTCATTTGTGACACTCTCAAAGACAAAAAAAAAAAAATCTCCTACATTTTAAGGAGGAATTTGATTTTTAAATGTGATCATTTTGAACGGCAACTTCAGGAAACGTTTAATTTTTGGAAGCCTGTATCGATTAAGAAGCATTGGTCTTATTGTAATGACTAATAACCCAAATTCTTGGAGCACATCCCAACAGTATTGGCAAAACCAGCAGTAACAAACCTGAGCGAATGGACTGCTGTGACAGGAGTAGATAGGTTAGAAAAATGAAATGCAGTACAATGACAGCTAATGTGAAAAAAATTAAAATGGCAGTTTTTTTCCTCATTCATTTTAGAACTACTTGAAAAGACACTGTAATTGTTAAGAGTAGCCATTTCTGGACTATTATGTCACTAAAGTGATGTAACTTACATATACAACGTATCTCGTCTATAGGGTGCCTGGAGTAGTTGAGGTGTATGTTCTGGTGCAAAAGCCATCTCCTCATTTGACCCAAGGGCTTGATTGTTGCCAAAACCAAAGCACTAGGAAACACTTTGATTTTATTTGACCTTTAAGATCAGTAAACAGCTGTACCTTCTCACAGAAGAGCAAAGGATTAATCTGGAATGGTAGAACAGAACATTTTCTACCCCTCTCATTCCATAATGTGCTTTCAGCAAATAACAAAAAAAATAATGGATGTGTATTTCTATTTCTCTTAATTTTACCTCTGTGTGGTATGTTTCTAAATTAAGCACGTTAAACATAAAACCATTTGTGTTTGACTGAAGCCTTCCATATTATTTATCACAAATCCCCTTTGCAGGAATACTGAACAAAGTCTGTTGATTGCGCAGTTTTTTTGATTTTCATGAATGGTCCAATCACACTCTTGGCACATGAAGTTACAAAACAGATGTTAAAACTCTGAGGGATTATACATTTCTCCTAAAAGTTACAGGACTGCTTTCATTTCTACTGTTTGGGGTTTTTTTTCACTGTGCTCCTATGATTTTTTTTTTTTTTTTGCTCCTGTTTCCTTTCTCTTGCACCCTTGAGAGGCCAGAGCATTTGAGAGATGCCAGCAGCGTATGTTCCACTCTCTTATTCTAATTGCCAATATTTAATCAGGGTACTGACTTCACTAAGTCTCAAGACTGAGAACGATATTTCACTGGGTGGAGCAAGGTCAACACCTCGAAGTTGTTTGTTTGTTTGTTGTTTTTTAACAACCACATAAATTAAGGTCTCTGGTTATTAAAATTCTTATTTGTTTTGATTAAGTGAAATAAAAAAGAAAAAAAGAAATGGTAAAAAAAAGGATCGTCACTAATTGTGTGTAGAGGAATGGGATTTTAGACTTCAGGTTTAACAATACATCACTACTCATTTACTCATAAGTAGGTCAATCTGTAGGTACTAATGTAGATCTTGAAAAATAAAAGTGGATTTTGTCTAAGGAAGGATTTCATAAAGTTATTTATAAGAAGAGACAGCCAGTCTTCTTCCTTGTTGCATCCTAGGATTGTAGGGCTCAAGTTATCTTTAATTAAATGCAAAGAATATCCTCATAAAGAAAACAGTGATTTGGGATAATCCCAGATTTCAAGTGATTCTAGGAAAAAAACATTCCAGAAAATTATTCTAGAAAAAAAATAATCTGTGACAATGCAACTAAGAATCTTCCTTGTAAACACAACAAGTATAGAGGTTTGTCCTATATAATATAGGGTTTATATATATTATTCCTGACTGTTGCCAGCTCCTCATCACTGCAGTCAAGTCGCTTTTTAGCCTACTTTTTTAGACAAGGTATACAAGAATTTTTATATATCCCTACTTACATAAACACTCTGAAAGTAACCCTTCACTCATGCAGTCCCTACCCAGTCAAACAAACATGTTTTACTCTTCACTTCAGCAATCAGACTGTGCAGCTGCAGCTGCTCGCTACTTCCAAGTCAACGGATTAGGAATGGCCACTCGAAATCGTGTGATCGTGGCTGGGTTTGGTGGTGTGGTTTTTTTGAAACATTCCATAAAGACATTACGAGAAATAAGAACCATAAAAAACTGGTATCACATTTCTATAAGGGAATGACATAGTAATTTCTTCCAATAATACGGCAAGTGTTTTGCTGTGTTATTTATGCACATTAAGAATCCAAGTAAATTAAACAGCAACACATTGCAAAGCACCTGTAAGGACCTTGTATAAGAAATACCTGAAGTACAAAACCTAGAGTTAGATTATTGACAATAGGTTTCTTCCTCTCTAAATAAAGATCGTAGTTTTCTACAATACAAGTAAACCAGATAAATATGCACCCCATTTTTTACATAGATTTTTTTTTCCTTTGAAACTGTAAAACAATGAGGGAACCATTAAAAAAGAAGGCTTACCTAAAAATAGAGATCAGGAGATTTCATTTTCAAGAAGTATCAGAGTACTAACATCAAGTTCAGATGTATATTGCACTAATTACACACTTTCTTCATTAGTGTTTGGGATGGCCCCTTTCTACTCGAACGACAATCGTTAAACATTTGAAAGATGGAGGAGAAGGCATTTAATTCTTCTTTTTCACATGGTCTTACCCCATCTCCGGCAACGCAAGGACAAAGAGAAGAACACTGACTGCGTGGACTGCCAGTATCTGATTTACAATTCTCATACTTGCAATAAGACACCAGAAAGAAAAAATTAATTATAATAAAGCAACTAGTTGGATAGGAGAAAAGGCTATTTCTAGACCAAAGATCTACCATTTCCCATCTCGTTATAACGTCAAAAAAGAATGAAGACTCTAAGATTCAGAAATATTTTTTTTAAAAGGGGTTCCATAAAATCACTTTAAGAATTATATTGTTTCTAGTAAATTTAGATTTGAGATTTAATTGTTTTATAAACTCTTCTTCATTATGTCCAAAATTAATCATTTTCTATTATTCTACTAGTGCTCCAGTGCCAATAGGGTCTAACCTAAATAACTACTATAACAGACAGGTTTCAAAAAACCCCAGGTTCTGGGCTTTACCCTTGGGGAAAAAAAAAAAAAAAAAAAGAAAAAAAAAAGAAAGGAAAAAAAAGAAAAAAAAGTAGCCAAAGCTATGCATATGCTTTTTATAACTATCTTTATAGAGGCTTTTATCTCCTTTCTCGTCCATTCTTTGCTGGTCTGATGCTCTTGTTGCCATAGAAACAGACCTGAAGGTAGCTTTGTTACAGATTACAACGGTTTTCCCAACAGAGAAATTTCTTTTATGCCTTAGTTCAGCAGGTACCCTTCTCATGGGGACAAAACGAAAAAAAAAAAAAAAAAAATCACTCTCTGATTCATATCTATTAAGTTCTCATTACCAGATTTTATTCTATGCTTTTCCTTTTAGTTATGAGCTCAGCCTATGATCACTGGTACTGTAAGGATTAAGTTCCATTAATTACATGGGCCACGCTAGTTTGTTTATTTGCAAGGGAATAGCGGAAATCAAATTACGAAAGGAATCATGACTGGCACAACGTTACTTCAACAGAAGCATCAGGATTTTGTTTTGCAGCAGAGGTAGCGTGCAGTTCGTTTAAAAAACCTGTTTGTATCAGGTTTCAGTAGATTATTATAAAAATCTGACCGGTTATAAAAATCCAACTAAAACCAAACCCACGATAATATTTTGTGACAATGAATATCATCTAATGCGTGCTCCCGGAGGTCACTAGCTATTTCAAGACGAATCCAATCTTTTCTAAACTGAAGAAAAACCTGTGAAGTATTTGGATCTCTGAAGAATATTACCCCAGTAATGGACAGCGAAAATTAGAAGGAAATGAACAAAATAACAAAAGCATGCGCAAGAATGGAACTAAACAATTCTGGCTCACGCAGAGCTACCCAAATGCTTTACCAGGACCAGTCAGAGAATCAGAGCTGGAATGGAAAAGGATGGCAGCTGCTCCCGAGCCAGGCAGGGGGTCTCTGCCTCTCCCCTCTGCGCTTTTCTCTCTTTCATCTTTCTATTCCAGGGTCAAAACACCTTGCTAAAAGAAACTTGCCCTCTCCTACAGAGTACAAGTTCTTCTTTTTCTCCCCAAGCCCACAGGTGATTTATATTAAGAAACTGAGGCGATACCAGCTGAACTCAGCAGCAATTAGCAAATTTCTCCCAGCACCCCAAGGAAATCGTTACCAATAATCTACCAAGCTAGGTATGCTCCCTGGTGACACATTCTAGAATTATTTGTAGCATATGGGACCTACAGCGCTTTTCAAAATTAGCCCACTCATTTTATTCCAAACTAAGATTTCATCTAATTTTGGTGTAAGAACTGCCACCTCAAAAAACAGACAGTGCTAAAAACGTTTGGCATTCTGCAAGGTTTCCTCAGTGGTCTGTGGCTGTGTATGTTCCTCCTAGCTAATAAGTTCAGTGTGTCATAATCAGACTTTAAAAAAACCCAAAAACCACCATGATTGTGGGGTTGGAACCTGATAGAAATGTCTATGGTACATTTGGCACATGACATCCTACGTAAAAAATATTCGATTATTAGTAAGTCTTAAGCATTCTTCTCTCCTTAACCCCAATATCACGTCGCCATATTTACATAGTTTGACACAACTTTTGCAAAGGGTAAGATGAAAAATAAAATGAAAAGGAAATACTTAAATTCAATTTGAATTGCACAACTAAATATACTTTAACAATTGGAAAATAGGGCTGTTGGAATGTCAACTTCAATTTGAGGAATTAGAAGAAGCTTTGATTGTGAAATTAGCACCCAGCAGATTGCTTAATCAGTTGTAGTTACTGCCACTAAGATTACAACCCTATTGACAAGATTTCGTTTTACTGTTGGGAATAACTTTGCTGACAGTTCTTCTTTTATAATATCACCACTAATCGTTCTCCAATGCTAACTTATGAAAATCGCTGATATTTTTAGATTCATCATATATATAAATTTCCTCTCTTAGCAGTACTGTCTCTGTTTAACTCTTAACTCTTACAAGGATCATCTATGTTACACTGTATATTGCACAGCAAAAGCCTAGAAAATAAAAATAAAAATTCTAATTTTTCATGACACAGTTATTCAGACTTTGAATTGTTCTGGATTAGGAAAAAAAAAATATTCTTCCTACACAAAAAGCTTTCAAAAGCTATGAGCCTGCAAAGCTCAGAGACTATAACAGAAAACGAGTTCAACGACGTGCCCAGTGTCCCAGCTGCAGGCTCCGTGAACTGGAGGACTACAAAAAAGACAGACTCCTGAAAGGGTGCAATGGGAGACGTAAGCAAACGTGCCTTTGGAGTTACACACCTTGTGTAGGCAGTCACCCACCACGCAGTTCCTATAATCCAGGTGTGTACAAGGAGAGGATTCATACAGCTCTTTCCAACACCGCAATAAATTTTTTTCCATGCATCTTCTGCAGACCGACAACTAAGAGAGTCAATTCTGGGATTGCGTGGCAAGGCACAGGGAAGGGGTGGGAATTAGTAGTAGTTATAGAAGTTCATGAACCTTTTTAGAGCCTTTGTAATTTAATTCTATTTTCTTGAGGATCGTTCACTCTAGCTTAAAAGCTATTTTAGTTGCAATAAAAGGAGCCTGCATTTTAATTTAGGAATAGAAGGTACAAATGTCTTCTCAGTAGATGATAAATGCAAACATGTTCCATTACATGAAATGCCTTCAAGTAACCTGTGAAGCTGCTTCCAAGCACTTAATCGAAGGCATTCCGGCGAGCAGCGCCATGAACACCTCCGTGCAGCCAGCTAAGAGCAATTAAAACCCATCTCCGAAGCAGCACTGAACCGGTTGATCAGCAAACAAGCTGCACACGGGCACCGAGCAGTGGCAAACCACCCACCGGCAGGTGAGGAGCAAATTTCTGAGCACAGGCAGTTCCTGCCAGCCGGGGATGAACATAAGGTGGAGAGGGTGACATATGGCTGGAATTTATTTATTGAGATGGGTGGGAAAACAGCACTGGGATTCTGAAGTATCCAGTAAGGGGAGAGGAATGTCATGGGACATTGTGCTGTCCCGGGGACAAATGCTGCCTCCATCAAGAGCGCTTGATGGAGGAAACTGAGGCCAGTCCTCCCCTGGTATATGTATAACATACATCAACCTCCCTCAGATGCCGGCTGAGTATGAGCAGAATAGATACTCAATATATACAGAGCCCTGTGTAGTAGATTTCTTTCTTTAATTCCTATTCCATTAAAAGGAGTCTTACCTTCAGACTGATTCTGTTCAAATTGAAATTTCATTGTCCATATACTCCAATACCCACATGCCCTAATGAGCCGTTATAGCTGTGCAAGGTACCATTTAAAACCAATAATAATAATAAAAAAAAGGAGAAAAGTTATATAAACAAGTTTTTCCTACGGTTAATTTTTAGGGCTTTAAGGTTGAAACCATAAGCATGAAACCTTTATTTCTCCACGAACTACTTCAGATCCTCTGCAGAGATTCAAAGTCAGGGTAATCACAAAAAATAAAATACTTATTTTTGTAATAAAAATATTCATGCTGTCCTGTAAAAGTTGTTTTAAAGTACTTACTGCACTGACCGTGATCATCTTTATTTTGGAAACCTATGACCAGCTTTTTGGGAAAGGGGAGTAGTACTATAGTAAGGACTATCGTATTTTGACAAAAGTATGTTTGCCTTGTAATTGTTTTATAGTAAGAATGTGACCTACTGTTCCCATCTAATAATGCCTATTGTAAACAAAGTCATCATGATTAATAATTTTCATAATAAGAAAAAATAGGCATACACACACATTGAGTGTTATCTCAATTTGTAAATAGAGGGGGAGTTACAACTTCTTGTTTTAGGGTATACAATGAAAAATCAATAAATTTATTGCATCATAGCAGTTTAAGAATCACTTCAAAAAATTCATACAGGCTTGTCTTTAGAAGAGCATTTTTGTTAATCTGGCAAGTGGTAAACTGTAACTTGCCAGATCTTCCTGCCTTTGTGTGTCTTTTGCAACAGAGTGAGATTATTTTCATTAAAAAAGGAAATATTTCTAGGACAAGACTGCCTATTATCCAAAATCCAGATGAGCAATTTAAAAATCAACCTTGGTGGCTTATGTTTGGACTGGATCTTATAGGTAATTTCCAACCTAAATGATTCTATGATTCCATAATAGTTATCAGTGATGCTTGCTGCTCAGGTCACTCATGACGTCTAACATCGGTAAGAGTTGCTTTTCATTGTAAACCAAATGGTTAAAAGCAAAACAGACATGCCCTGCTGCTGCATTTCATTATCCCTGGAAGAAGACTACAAAGCTTTCTGATTAAAATCCCTTTTTAACTAGTTCTAAAGCAAGTCTTAATACTTTGCTTCCAGTTACTGTCTTTTCTTGAGTTTTTTGTTTTGTTTTGTTTTGTTTCGGTGGTGTGTGTGTGGGGGGTATTTTTGGTGGTGGTGGTTTTGGGTTTGGTTTTGTTGTTGTTATTGGGGGGTGTGTTTAATTCCCAAGATCAGTAAAGCGACTATTTTTTTTCACTCTGAAACCAGCCTCCTACATGTTAACAGTCTGGAAGCGTAATTAAAGGCCAGCGAGCAAACAAGAACTAAAAAAATTATTTTTTTTTTTTTTTTTTTCCAGAATTTCAGCATTACCTGGAACTGAACAGAAAAATCAATCTGGTCAAAACAACTAAACCCCCCAGGAGAACCCAATTATATTAATTTATTCCTGCTTTGCATAGAGGTGTGACACAAGGAAAAAGATCCCTCATATCATTTGCGTCACATCCAGAACTATCAAACCGAACAGCCTAATCCTGCTGTAAATGTGGACATCAGCATTGCTCCACACCTAAGCCAAACTCAAGCCCACTGCTGTCATACTGTCAATTATCATTTACAGATGGTGGTTTCCCACTGGTCCCCCAGCATATGAATTTTTGAGGGTCAATCTTTCTCCTTCCAACTCAAAAATCATAGAACTCATAAAATGACAAGCATGATGGAGCCTTACAGGACTCACCTCACCCCTCCCCTAGGTCCGATGAGGGCACAGATAATATCTGCAGCACTGTTTAGAGCAGTAAACCCCAAAAGAAAAAATTAATTTCTTCATTTGGTCACCCACTGCAGCAGTTACCCATCATTATACCTAAAATCTTCAGCGTTATGTAGGTAACGCAGGCAGCTTGGGGCAAGGGGGTATGGGACCTGGTTGCAACTTAAGAGACATGGAAAATATTCAAAGGTCATGATTTAAAGACCTTTAAAATTTTACTTCTTTTCTAAAATCCTCTCCTGAAGAGCTGCATAATTCTACATAAAACATCTCACTAAAAATGGAATATTCGCTTCAAACGTACTCCTGAGGAAATTCATTGCCTTTGTATCAGAGGTGCACTGCCGGCACCGAGTTTATGACCTACTGTAAGAGCTGCTTCATTTTCTTCTACACTGGTCCCTTCACAATACTTTCATGTTGATTTTTTTTTCTTCCCCTCTCAATTGTGGTTTTTTTCCCCACTTGTTTTATGAAACTGTATCTTAATATATGAAAAAAAAAATCTGAACTTAAATATTGTCCTCTAGAGTTCTCAGAAGCCTCCCTACTGTCAACTGCCTTTGTGTAGCTATACATTATTCCAACATCCAAACCACCGACGAAAATATTCAGCTCCTGCATCATCTCACAGAACCTCACAGTTGTTCAAATTTAGACTGATTTTTCAAACATGCTTAAGATAATAAAGCTCCTGAACAATTTCAGTATCAAGGGGCTTATTAACTTTAAAGTCCTTTGCGTATATGTCATCTTCAACATCCACGAGGTCAGCTGCCCTGCCAAATGGGATGAGATGGCTTTGCCTTTTCATTTTGCATCAACCCACATCTGTATCTCATCAATTCATTCACTTCTAGGTGCTTAAATACTAAGAACTCACTGCGATTCTGAGAAGTCAGATTTAATCTCCCTTGCCTGTACAGTCACTTGCCCTCATTTAGATTTTTTCCACTTTTTAAGTTCTATTTATTTTGCTCGTAAGCCTCCTGTGGATCCTATAGTATTATAATAACTGAAAGGAAAATAGTGCAGATCCAGAGGTGGGGATGTCCAAGTTCTTGTGCACTCTATATTAAGTTTTATAAACTTGTACTAAAAATAAAAGAATACAGTCAAACACCATTTTAAATCACTAGTGGCTTGTTGTTTGGTTGGGGTTTTTTATTATTAATTTATGCGCATTGGAACTGGGAACACTGTAATACATCACATGCAGTTTGAAAACACTTTTTGTCATTATGATCCACTAACAAGGGGAAAAAAGATTTAACTCTCAATTTCAAAGTATCCTTTTTGAAAAAAAACTTGACGAGATTCCTCAACATGAAACACAACAAAGCTGCTTACAGCAGCAGTCAGTTTTTGAGGCTGCTCTTACATTTTTTACAGTAATTTACTCAAATTCTAAAGCATTTCAGCAATGGCTTTAAATAGTTTTTATGAACACCGAGCAATCTTCCAAAAACAAGCATCTGAATTGGAGACAGTGTTTCATGTAACTTTAGAGTACAATAGCAGCAGGAGCTGTTAAATTGTACTCAATAGCATCACCATAAGAGAGTTGGCCAAGAAGAGAAGATGAATAATTTCTATTCAAACTACAGAGAGCCCTTAGATAGCAGCAAAATAACTTCCTGAGTCGGTATTTTGCTGAGACACCAGAGCTTACACCCTGCCAAGTATGAAGGAAACGTAGAATTTTTTGATTGTATGAATTCTTATTTCATCTGAAACAGGATATTGTTCCCCAGACACCATCATTTCAGTACTAGTCAAGGACGACCACTTTATTCCCAAGTATTATTTTCCTTTTGGCACAAACACAGACCTTTCAACCAACCATTTCAGCTCGTCTGAGTAACGCAAAAAGAGGGTGATTACAAGCTTTTGTCTCTCTTACACTGCCTTTATTAAGGCATTTAATTTTAAAGTAATAAAAATAATTTATTCCCTCTTTCACAGCGATAGAATGCCATAGCAAATAAAAATGTTACATGAGGAGACAATATTTGTACACCACTATTTTTAGCATGGTACAGAACACAGGACTTTTATACAGCTGAGCAGTCAGTTTATTAAATACCTGGCATGTAAGAAAGGCTAGGAAATAAGAAGAGGTCTGTGGATGGCATAGTCTGAAATACCTTTTGTTTCCCAAATGACTGCATTTAAGTATCCAGCAATAAAAAAAATAACTCTAATTGCAACTGTAAATATATTTGAAGAATTTAGTGAAACTCAGTGGAGCTCTCCCTTCCGCAGGGGATTGCTGCAGCCAAAACGTGCTACAAAGTCTGGAAAACAACTACGCGGCAGAAATCAAGCAGGAAGAAATAATAATAAAAATATTTTTAAAGTTCAACTCTCTCTTTCAAAGGAGCATTATTTTACGGTATAATTTGACCTCACGCTTCAGCCACATATACGCATTCAGCTTTCATGGAAGCCAGAAGGAAGTTTCTAAAAATTACGGGGTTTCTCCCCTTTGGAGTCTATCTAACCAGCTAATAACCCTGCTGCTCCGAAACTATCCGTATCCCTGGAGGCATGGAGCGTGCATGCCATCCTATCTTGCCTCAAGACAAATCTATAAATAAGCCCTCGCTGCCGTGTCCTAGATAGCTCAGGCCGCAGCAGGCAGGTCGGTGAACGCTCACCTGCAGGAGCTGCCTGCAAGAAACGCCCCTCTGCCTGCCAACGGCCTTCTGCGTCCGGCTGGGGCAGGCTTCTGCACTGGCATTCTAACGTGCACAATCATCTAAAAATTACAAGATGCAATAAATATCACACCATATATTTATTATAATTTGTACTTATTACTCTGGAAAAAAAATGTTTTATTAATTACAATATTACTCTTACAATTAATGGAAAGGTTACATCACGCAAAAACACTGGAGAATTTGAGTATGTAAATTAATTGTGCACCTGCATGACATAATTTAGAAAAGGACTATTTAGTATTTAAAACTCTGCCAATTATTATGATAAGCTTTATAGCACGCTACATTTCAGAACAAAGCTTGTGCTAACTCAGGAATAAGTTACTGAATTGTAAAAGGGTAGACATTATAGTCAAACATTTCAGTAAATTAAAAGTGTAAGATTCTACAATCCTCTTTGTGTAATAGGACCCACTAATGTATCACAATTTTAATAAAACATTTATTTTCTGTTTGCTTTTAATCTTCAAATTGTTTTTGTCATATCACTTCCGTGTAAGTATTGAAAATGGTCATTTGGTAACCCCATTTCTAAAATAAAGCATTAGGCTGATTTATTTAATCACCGAGGCCAAAACCCAAAAGTCACAAAAGGCAGTCAGCAATATTAAATATTATTAACAACCTGCCACACAACAGATTCTACCACCATGAAGAGATTCTCGATAAAATTAAATGGCCTCACACAAATGTGTGTTCTCATTTATGAACTTCAGGAGAAAAAACCCTGAAGAACCCATGTTTCAAAACAATTAATCAAGAACACTCTCAAGACTCAAACCATACATTATAAACACAGAAGACCTGCTTGTGAGCGTCACCACTAAAATTTTCAATCACCCATAACTTCCATTAACATCTTACATCACAATTGAGCACCAGTTGTAAAAACTAGGCTGTTGGGGTTTTTGGTTTTGTTTTGGTTTTATTTTTTTTATTGTGCTACTTGTGTTTTAGGACCGACTGAAGCAAATCAACAGTGTATTGCTTATGTTAATGAGTAATCAAACAGATATTCTGTAATTGTCCAGACTGCTGATGAAGTTCTGGCTCTTCGATGCCCAGCGGGTATTTTGCCACCGACACTTCTCCTCGCCTGGGTGCTGCTAAAGCAGTGACAGGCAGACGCATCGGGATGAACCTGGCACGTTGCCTCCCTTGGTCCGCAGCTGGTACTGGTGACCTTTACTCAGTTTGGTAATAGCAGCCACTCACCCGATACACAAATTTTGCCTAATAAACTGGAGGTAAGAGTTTCTAGGAAAGCAGGTCCCGTAGCAGATAGCTCCGTGCAATGCGGGTACTGGCACTGCCCACGTACACAATATATAAGGTGTATGGAGCATTACAGAGCTCCGAGCATCACCCAAATGCCATCCAGTGGGATGGAAATCGTTCAACTATACCTGAAGGCATCTGGACCGCAACAAAAAGTGGTGGCTATGGCTACTTTCTTTTAGAAGCAGGACATGGGGAGAGAGTAGGTGTTGCCACCTGCATTCTGCATGACAGTTCAGTGATGGGGACACTCACCCGGACAGGGGGAGACCTGGATTTCAGCTTTTCTGTATCTCTAGGCACTTCTAATGTACAATTTCCAATTCCAAAAGACTGCTTTAACTGTTACACTTAATAGACAGAGCTAATCTCCACACTTCACTTCAAAACTTTAAAAATTCAAGAACTTTCAGAAAAAGAAAGGTATGAAGAATAATTTGGGTTTCTTGTTCCTGCCTTCATGATTGCTTTAATAGTAGCCTCCTTTGACAGAATAATGCACTAAGGAACACGGAGCAAGGCCAGCCTGAGGACTGGCTGCCTTCCCGCTCGGTGAATGCCTTATGCCCCTGCCCTGGCTTCCACGCGAGTGCTCTGCCTACCTCGTTATTGTCAAAAGTCTCTTCCTTTGACTTTCGCCATAACCATTGACCTCAGCTCAGTCAAGTGACTTCAAGAAAGCTGTGCCCTATGCTAAGTGGAAAGAGATGCTTTATGTAGAGCCTGGAATAACTCCTGAGGGATGCATCGTGGCTGCACTGGCACTTCTGATGCCCTGGTCCCATTCGACATGCTTAACGAACCTTTGGCAGTATCCACATTCTTTGCACAGGTAATCAACGTAATTGCTCCGTGTTTGAATCTTGACTTTTGGAATCTTACTCCCTGACGTGATTTGTGGATGTCCATAACTTCTGGTGACTGCATCCATACGTAGCAGGGCCCTTAGCTTAGATATGCCGAATCTCACTGTTGGAGCAATGTTTTTGGGGTTGTCACGGCTCTTAAATGGCAACAAGCAACCAGGGCTGCAGCAGGAGCAGCTGATGAAAGATGAAGGAAGTTTGAGATGAGGAGCTGAGCGCAGAAAAGTGAATAGGAAAAGAAAGGTGGCTGGAGATACAGAGAGCGATGAAATAACAGCGCATTTCATGAATTATCAGAACTGAATATGGAAAAAGATGGAAAGGTGAAAAGAAAGGCTTCTGTTACAATTACGTTTTTAACATCATTCTGTTGATTTTAGCAATATTTTGAGTACTGTGAAACTTCTTCCATTGTAAACAGTCACCAAAGTAGCAGTAATTGAAGCCAGGTGATCCCTGGGGAAAGGTACTGTTCAGGAGCAGACCCAGGAGATGTTCACCTCTCCATAACGGGGGGCTGGGCAAGGGGAAAGTTTGGAAGAGATGAGATGGATGTCGAGGACAGCAGTGTCTCTGTCATCACCTTCAGTGTGCTGCCACAGGACTGTCAGATCTGCCCCCACTAACTCTCCCTGCGACCAGTGGAGAAGCACCAACCTGGTTTGCTCTCTGGAGGTGACTATCAGCTGAACAGGGAAAACCGAGTAGGGTAACTACACTCCTAACATAAGCACTTTTCTTATGTACCTAAATTTAGATTATGTTAAATGTTTAAAAACCAAACCACTTCAAAAATTCTTCGCAGTTCTTCGCCATTTCCCTGTATTTAAACCTAAAAATAAGAAAACTTTTAACATCTCACATTTTCCAAATACCCTTGTGGCTTCTGCCCATACATTGTTCATTGATCTCATGGCTAGCACATTAAAACAATTCATGAGAAGCTCATTAAAAATGAGCAAGAGAAGTCTTCTGGTGCATTTCATCAGAGGAGATAATAGCCTGCAATCTAGAGCATGAATATGTTGTAAGAAACAAAACAGGGCCGGCCAGACAAAGAACACTTGGAATGTATTGTTCCCATAAGCAGATGTTAAATTACTTCACTGTAAAGTATTATTTATAAAACCCAAAGAAACTTTATTTTTATGTGAACAAACACGTTTAGTTTATTATTTCAGCAGGGTGATACAAAATTCTTGTACATGTGTCTCACCGTGTAAGCCGATGTGTTGAAAGTGAAAACTCGTTGACCAAAAATGCTACATGTATATAGAAATATTGACGGAGCAGGACAGAACGGGTGTATCCCGACTGGTACACCAGCTCGAGAATGAACATAATTGTTTCAATAACCTGCCTCAGATAAGCCAGCTGGCTCAAGATTAAACTGTCATCTGACTGCAGCTATAGATCCTCGTGTGCAGAGAGGACAAGGGCCAGAGTTAGTTCTGAAGATACACCTTGAGATAAGATAAGATACAAAGAAAGCTCAGAAAAAGCCTCAGCCTTTCCTGGAAATTGTTAATATCAAATGCAACCAACAAAGTAAAACGCTGGCTTCACACTTGGATAAACACCTAAGGATTGTCACATTCTGAAGGATATTGTTCTTAGTCACGCGTTCATTGCCACTTTTCTTACCAAAAATAGACCTTACTGTCCATAAATATACACTTCAGAACTGTTAAAAACCCCTCAGACTAATATTATCTATCATAAAGAGCCTATTGATGTTGTTTGTAATTCATTCTCACCGGTGAAACAGCAGCAAACTCCGTGTAAAAGCAGCATATGAAATGTCGATGTACTTACATCAGTGTCGGGTCCCTTGTCAGCCCCCGGGCAAGAGAAGGTAACAAACTCATGGCACCTCTTATGAACCACAAAACAGCAAACTAGTGAGAGAAGGGAAACCAACAGTTAGAATGGCATCATTTAAATTACTATTTTTTTTCTGTTGTAACCAATTACAGAGGAAATGAAACTTACAATCCAATATTTCATCTGCAAGTCAATGAAAGAAAGCAGAGCCTAATGTTAAATAAAGACGCACGAGGAAGGCAGACATCAAGTAAACAATATAATTAAAGAGAAGATAAACATGTGCATTTAAAAATCAAGACTCTACCAAATGATAAATTTTTACTGTTTAAGACAGCACACAGTGTTAAAGCATAGCGTGGGATGGACAATTCTAAGAAGCCACATTTCCTAAATCTGAATCCCTCTCTGTAACGGGAACTGTCACTGGAGCAAAACCCATCCTTGGGTACGGGATGTGTCCACCTGCATGCCTGGGTGAACATGTCTACGAAGATCCAGTGATTTTACTAGTTAATTACTTCTGTGAGAAACTAAAGCTCTGAGTGAAGACTGTTGTAGAGAACAAAGTGTTCCCGTATCACAGAATGGCAGGAGATAATGGGAAAAGAAAATTAGCTCCTGATTACAATATGACTGCCATTTAAAATTTATGAATGACCTGAAAGAACTTTTTCTTTCTGGAAATAAGGAAAGCTTCTTTTAATTTAATTATGTCAGGTGACCAAGGCTACAGGCTGTGTCACAGCATAGGTTGTGCATGTCCCCCCAAACCACGTAGAAAGAACAATTTGCTTGAGTGTGCTTACTTTGAGAAGCAGGTATTTTACTTTTTACCCTCACTACAGGTTCTTTCTTAACGTTAAGCTTAGTTCAGATATTTCAAAATTGGTCCGCATTCCAACAAAACAGAACAATCCAGATTTCAGATTGTGAAGCATACCGTCAAGCAATGAGTTGGGAGATTATAATGAACGATCCATAAGTAACTCACAATTTCTTTACAGATAACATTCCCTGACCACTTCAAATTTTCATTTCCAATACGTAAAAGTACACTATTTCAAGGGACACTTCTAAATAACAAAACAGAGTTCAGTTGATTGTGATTGCATGAGCTTCCTCAACTTCAGTGATAACGAAATCAAATTATGTCAGTACTTCTAAGCAGCTCATTTCATGTGGCACCTTTAACAGTTCTCTTCCCCGTTTAAAAGGTGTATTAATTTCTTTCACCTAATGAAGACAGCTGAGGAAGATGTTACCAAGTGCACCTTATGTCACTGCAGCACACATCCATGAGGCCACCATCGTGCCAGGCTGGCCTCACCTCCATCCTTCAGTCAGCCGCTGACTTTAACCAAGTCTGATCACCCTCACATGTTTCTCCAGCTATCTTTCATCAGCATCCCAGGCAGCAATTGTTTCCCACTGTTCTATTTCTGACATGGCATATGTTTATTCTTTGGGCAAATGGAATAAAACGGGCTTTGCTCCACCGATTGCAGATAAGCTATGCCGACTTCACATGAGCCAGAGCTCTGGCTCGATGCACGCTGCCCACTTGGTTGTCTGGTTTGTTAATCAACCTAAACCCCAATGAATCCTACAATTATCATTTTGATGGTTTGTTTCTACCAACTGAAAGATCACTTAGTGGCAATTACTATTAATATTACTTGCAGCTGGAAAAATGCTTCACTTCCAAACTGTATTTTTGGTTTCAAACCTTCCCCTCTTGAAGACAATAGCCTGATTTATGTTTGCAGGGGTAAGTCACATGCAAAAATATAATCTCATTACATCCTTCAGGAAACAAAGAAGTTAATAATTACTTTGTACACAGTGATCATACAGTTAGAAAACGCAACACAATCATCAATGCAAAAGATCTGAGAAATATCTCTGGAAAGGCTGAAGAACAGAACTCCTTTACCGATGTCTGTTTTTCAAATTAGGATCTTAGGCTATTCCAACACTGCCTTTGCCCAGCAGGAGGGCGTGTTGCAAAAATTGCACATCTGGGGATCTATTTTGGGGCAATATTTATAAAATACTGTAGTCACTTCCTAGGTCTGAGTTGACAGCCTCTCGTAGTGTGCTACATTCATTCAACTAGAGACAACGTTGACCTTATTTTTAATATGATAGATCATAAGTGTCAAGATAGGTAGAAAAACCAGCACCACTCATTGCTACAGCCTTGGTCTGTGGTTATGAACTTCAGCTGCTAACTTCCGTGACAACAATGCTAATCACGCTACAATGGAAACTCCAATTCAGCTGCCAAAGTAAGCAAACCAGACAGCACGTGTCCTTTTGAACTTTCAGCTACACTTCAAAAAAAAAGGGACTTTATTAAGGCTTTGATTACCGATGTTGGCTACTCAACTTTTAAAAACGTTTCTGCCCAGTCTACTAATAGACTGCTGTGTGCACCTCAACATGGAGAGTCTTCTCAACTCTTTCTCCTTTATTTCCCAATTGTACTTATGATGGGTTGCCTACCTGCAAAGAAGCTGGTCCCTTAGTAGGCAATTTGAAAGCATCAGACCTGTCTCACCTTTTGAGAATACTCAGATGGGAACCAAATAGTCTGACAAAAAAATAAACAAAGGAATAGGCAGCTCTCATGGAATCATAAATCTAAAGGGAACTGAGGGTCAGCTAACATCCTTTGTTAGCAGCCATCATTTCCATACATAACATTGAACATCCACATTTTCATTTTGAAATCCAGCCGTTAAGAGTGTATTTCAGCATTAGTTTTTAAAGTTTTCTTAATTTTATAAAGCATTACAGAGCTAGAGAATTCATGTAAAGATTTAATTAGTTCAGGTAAGTGCAAGCAAAATGTTGCCTGCTTAAAATAACACGCCGTTATTTTAGGAATAGAGATGAAAAATAACCTCTCACTTGTTACTTGTTTTGAAAAGAAGTTAATAGCCTCACATCGCTTACTGCAGCTGTTAAGAAGTCACATTATGTTCACCACCTTCTTGTAACGAAAGTTATATTACACTACTTTGAGGGGACTGCCAGAAAATTTGTTGCTTTACATTTTAAGACGAGTATAAGTAGAAGGGAGCTGGCACACATTATGCATAGTAGCTTGAGAGCAAGTAGTATCTTGAGGCTGACAGTTAAAATGAAAAAGAAAATTATTGAGGCATTTTCCTGTTTTGACAGCCTGATTTTGATCTGTGGTGTATATAATACGGCTGTGAGCTTCCATCCTTCCTAGCTCAGGGCTTGCAGGAGACAAACACCCTCTGAGAAGCCCGGGGGGGCGGGGGGGGCACAGGGAGGAAAGGAGAGAACAAAACAGGCCTTGTGTGGCAAAACCAGAGGGACTGCTAGTTCTCCACTGGCATGCTGCATCTACCAGGCTGATCCCTCGCCCTCCGTCCTCCCAGCAATGCTGCGGAGAGCAGAAAATGCTAAATGGCTATCAAGAAAAAAAGGAAGAATGTGGTGAGAAGCACTCAGTGCGTTCTCAAAGCAAACAAGCAGAAGATGCACTACATGATTGTGGGATTTATGATACATAATGGAGGGTAATTTATTCTATCCAACACTTTTCTGTTGGTGCACAATACCATGAAAAATATGTTGTTATTAATAATATATATAGTCATCAGTCACTTAGAGTTACAAGGCACTGCTGCAATTTTCAAACTGTTTTTCTGAATTATGTGATAAGTGAAGGTTATCATGATATATTGTCAGGTGAGAGTTATCTGCTAAAGAAAAATACGTTTCTAGTAGCTTTGACACAGACTGATGAGACAGAAATGAAATACTACAATAACAAATAACAGATGCAATCTTCTCTATTACATGATTTGTAAAGGAGAAAAGCCATTGTTGAGATCCAGTCACCCATGTACCTGAAGCGCTCTACAACCCACAAAGAACCGGGATCAAAAATGTCAAAAGTCCTATACTTTACCATTTGGAATAAGAAAAGTCCAACCGATATTAAAAAATGAAAATTACTTTCATACTCCCACTTTTGGAGGAAAACCAACAGGTTAGATGAGCCTTTCCAACAAACACCACACACCACAGTATTTCTTTATTCAGTAAAACAAATTAAGCGGCAAACTTAAAAGGGGGAGACAGTATATTTCTAAGACAATCTAACTGAACTGCCAGTTATTATTATTGCCTGTAATCAGCGAGGTTTCTTCAAGTCATCTTTGACTCATTTTTGTGATGCTCAAGACTATTCTCCCAACTGAAATGTTAGCTTTAGAAAATCCCAACCACCATAAAAATCATGTATTATCTTCCCATCTAAATAAACTTTAAGGCCATGGCTAAACTGTTAAGATGTAATTAGTTGCCCACCACCACCACATATACATATTCTTGCCCACGTAATTTGCGTCCAGGTTTCAAGCATCGATTCTTGCAAAGGAAGCGCTAGAAGGGGTCTGATGGGCAGCAATGGGGAAATAGCTCCATGTGCACCCAGTATTTGTGGTTGGGTTTCTGCTTTGGGGTTTTGTTGTTGGGTTCTGAACAAAAATTTGTTCTGAATTGGAGTAAGGAGTTACAACAGAAATAAACCAAGCATGAAATCACTCTCTGCATTACTCTCAGAGGATACTAGAGAAATTTAAGGGCTTCTCCAGTAGCTTGGAGCACTGCGTAATTTTTATGTTCCTGTTTCACATGCTTTGCATATTCGGTGAGGCCACAGAATTTTCCCAAGGGGCCCATATTACTGGCTGACTTGTATTTTCTGCACGACACCAAGCAGTGAATGAATTTGTCACATGGCATGCATTAGTTCATTCTAAGATTAAATATAGCTATTACATTAAATGGAAATAGGGTACTACCTCAAAACAGACAAATAGTTTAAATACCAAATACATTTGTTATTTAAATAAGCAGTACTGTTTTAATCTAGTCCTAGTAAATTAATTTAACTCGGGAACAGAAGCTATTTCCAGAGCAAGAAGAGTAACAATTAAATAGGATTTAGCTAGGATTTAGCAATACTTGTCTTTCTCCTTCTCTGAATCTGTTATAAATTGTGAAAAAAAAAATGAAAATCATTTTATATTGAATATAAACAAGGCCATAGATTACAAACAGACACAAGTCAGAAGCAGCGCTAGCTCTGAATGTTATTAGCGTTACTGAATCCACAGGGAATTTTGGAAAATTACATTACCCTAACTTTTTCAACATATATAATTTATAACAAATCTGCGAGTTTTTCTGCCAGTGTTTCATCCCATCTAGAAGAGAGTGCTATCTCAAGAGAGTACCGAGGCTAACACTTACAACTGCTGTACGCAATCTTTCCACTTGGCATTTACAACACTTGTCTCACTAAAACAGCCTACAGCCCAGCAAGATACAGCCTCTTCCAGGATAACATAGTCAATAAGAAAAACACCACCTCTCCACATTCACCTTAACCTGCTACTAAGCTTCTTAAAGCTCTTTTGTAACACCATGAGGTCACGCAGCACCTTTACAGCACTAATCTGCATAGTACTACAGATTCCTTGCTTCATGGATTATCTTTATTGCAGGTTCTGCAAAACTCAAACTACCTTCTCAAAGAGGCATCGAAACTCCACCCTGAAGTACAGAGACTACACGAGATCAATATCGATAAATTAGGGCCGATTCCTACTTCTAAGCTACAACTCTACCAGTCAATAACTGGTTTGTGTATTCTCACGTTCGTACATCTGACCTTGCTGCACAGATTTTCTTTTTCAATTCTGTCAAGTTCAGTTAAGCTAAGGCAGTCAAGGGGAGGACAGAAATGAGATCTCTACTACCTATTTTTAAAAATTAAAGAGAAAGTAATGTTTAACTGAAACAATATCTTATTTGTGTGAAAGGATTATACAGATCGTCCGGATAGTCTTAACTACTCAGGTCATTAACTCCTTTACGCTGAGTATAAAACAGATGGATGTCGCTGGTAAGCTGGCTTTGCAAGATCTACAACAGTGTGCAAATAGTCTGTAGGTCTGGCAGAGAATGCACATACATTTTCATTTACCCAAACAACTTCAATGGAGCTGGTAGTACTGTAGGATAAAATTATGAGTATATACCTGCAGCTATATTTTAAGGTGTTTATAAAACAGTTTGGATTTAGCAAAATACCTCACATAACATATTCAGGCACATACTATAGATTTGTCATTTCTGCCTTCCATGACAGGGAAAAGAAGGTAAATGATAAAGGTTTTTTTCCCCTAAAACTATAGCACAATGTTTGCAAAACTGACAGTTTCAAAATATTAAAGTATTTAACGTAATATGAACTATTCAACACACTTTCAATCTACTTGTTAATGATGTACTTTCAAAAAGACAGATATCATCATTTCTATGTAAAGTCCTTGCTAAAGTTTCACAAAGCTATTAATCTCTCTCCTTTGAGGCGTCCCATTTTATAAAAGAATAATAACCCAGAAGTCATTTATCAAAAATGGTGCTGGAATAGCTATTTCAAGAACTTGTAACAGCAAAAAAGATGACCCAGTATCACAGACTTTTTATATCGCTTCTGTAGTCTGAATTCACTTTAGTTTAAAAATCTGCTGATCTTAACATGTTGTATGCCAGCAACAAAGACACTCCGGGTGGCTGCTGTAATCTGCTTTGTAGCTGTGTACAGGCACATCAGCAAGGAACAGCACGGCTCTTTCAATTAAAGAACTCAACAACATAAAAGCCCGTAAATGTTTCTTGTTGAACGCCGAACATTCATTCTTCAGATTTTTCAACGCAACTAATTCAGCAGTGACCCTAATCGCAGAAACAGGATGTCTTAAATAAAGCAGCTGCCTTCAGTCTGATGCATTACCTAAAGCAAAGATAAAGGGCCGAGAAAGTGAGCAGCACAAAGCAGCACAGGCTGCATGTGTTTTAAGACTGTAGGAAACAACGGGATGCAAGATGAAACCGATCCCCACAATGCAGCTGTTGGATTTTATTTTGTTTTGTAATACAGCTGGAATCCTGGACGGCAGCAGAAAGCAAAGTGCTTTTGGAAAATCATGGTAGCTGCCCTCTGCAGGGCACAGCCTCACTGAATCCGGTCGTGTTACCTAGCACGAGAAAAGAATGAGGTCCTCGGTGAGTAAACCTTCTCTAAACCCAAGAGCAATCACAATGACTTTGCTCTTAGAAGCCCAGTGGCCACCGCACCCCACGTCCTTCCAGTGGTGCCTCCATCCACCCAGCCCAGGACCAGCCCAGCAGAGCCCCAGCTCCAGAAGCCAGCGTGGGCAGAGCTGCTCCTCCCGCCAGCCAAGCTGAAAACTTCATTGTTCGCTCATGAGAAGCCTGATGCACTGAAGACAAACATCTGAACGACTCAGGCGATTTCTTAATCTTTCATCTCATATTAAATCACCCACATGGTCAGTTTAACACAGCCCGCGCCACGCTTCACAGCAACGTCTGAATCCATTCACAGCTCGAAGCATGGAAAACTGAGGAAATACAGAAAGCATGCTAGCACAGCTGTAAGGTATTACTGTGAGGTTTTTAGAAAGAAGTTAGAATGCTTTAGTACCATTGTTACAGCTTGTTTTTCTCAGCAAGAATATTTTAGTACCATTGTTACAGTTTGTTTTTTCTCAGCACTTCATAATTTAATGATATCAAGCTACTGGTGGCTGTAAACCAAAACATTTCCTTCTTTGAGTATGATTTGTATGGACACAAATACAACAAGTGAAATGCCAGATCTGAACGCCAAAAGCTGAACGCTAAGTATTTTAGTATATTTTGAATTTAAGTCTGGGCTTTCAGTTGTGTTTGAGAAACCTTGTAACGTACTGAACAACATTAACGAACCTCGCTCGCCAGTAGACACAATCCATACAGTAATTCCGTTATTGCCAAAAGATGGTATTTATTCTTCTTCAGGATAGGAAGAAGTGAAGCCAGGATAACAGCAAACAAGCTGTTTGAAACATGAACAGAGCCATATCCCAAGTACTACACTAAAAGAAATAAACTTCCCGTGATACCTGTTTGGACATAATCCTGATAAAAGAATTACTTCAGAACTGCTCATACAACAAGGATAATGACATAATTCTACATTTACTTACATATGCAGAAGTCACCAAAAAGATGATAGAACCCTCTGACATTTGCTTTCACATAATCATAATTCCAAAATAGCGCAATGGGACTTCAAATGTATTAGAGCAAAAAACTCATGCCTTGCTTATTTACTTATTTATTTTTAAAAGACACCAGTTCTTTCTAAAGGATCAAAGATCTAATTTCACAAAACAAGTGTTATAATAGCATGTAGGTGCCATTTAACGTTTATGCCTGGTATAGAATCATATAAATTTAAATATGGAGAAAATCATGATACTGATCCACAGAAACATCAGCCCAGCCACCCCTTGTTCTCTTCAGCCAATCTCATTTGCTCTTTCCAGTTCCTTTCAGCATGGGGAAGGTATAAATTAAAAGATAATTATAAAAACTTCTTGAATCTTGTCACAAAAACCCCACCTGGTATTGTTTAATGACAATGATTATCGCCATAAGAGTTAAACTTGCTATCTAAATGCACTTTAAACTGCAACAATTAGCTCATTTTTGTTTGCCCAATTAATGAATTCTGTAGACCGCTCTATGGTATATTCTGTGCTAAAGTGACTGCATTAAAAATGAAAGATATTCACACTGTGCCCCAAAGTCACAAAAAAAACCCTTGCAAAGGCACTATCTAGTCTCTTGCTGACACCACACCAAATCCTTTGGATATAATGAAATTGCCGGTATTCATTGTATGATGGTATTTTCAGTGCTCCATATAGTGTCTTTAGTTAGAAGATACAGATACATTCCCATTTGGTACAGGATTGTAATTACTATTAAGATTCAGATCCGGTAATTTATTCTACGTTAGCTCCAATGTCCTGAACACAAAAAAGGTATTAATACATACGTTACAATTCTGTTAATTTATAACTTATATGAAAATAATAGTCCAATCCACTAACGAAGGGAAGCAATTAAAGACAGGTGAACAGCACCAACGGGCACCAGGGGCAGCAGCAGGTGGCTGCAGCAGCAGGTGGCTGCAGCAGCATGGCCCTCGGTCCCGGTGTCATACTACGCGAAGCAATTGCTTAATGCAGAATTCTGAAGTGAATGGTTATTATAATTGAAAGACAGATGATTACCAGATTACTTCTTATATACCTTGGCAGCGACCCGCTAGAACAGGCCAAGAGTAGAAGCAGGGGATGGGATGGATGTCACAAGTGTCACACAGCAGCAGCTTGCATTGGTCTGCACTAACGTGCCTCTTGCCTCCTGTTCTCTCCAGGATTTTTGGACAACTAGGACTTCACTGTCAACGCCGCTCACCATTCCTGCCCTCCAGAAGTTCCATTTTTATCCAACACAGATATTTTTTATTTTTTTTTTATGGCAATAACTATACTCTGCCTCTCTCAACCTATCAAGAGTGTGGCTCGAATAGCAAAAAAAAACATTTTAAAATAAAGAGGTGCAAAAGATGTGGCTGAAATTTTCAAAGGATCCAGCGGAAAAAGAGAACATTCACCTCCTTTTGGACGTGAGGGATACTAATAAAACCAACTGACAATCACTTTAGACACTTCCCTCAAAGGGCTGAAGCTGGGGTTTTTTACCTGACCTACCCATTATGTCTCAGCAGTAGCAGTATATCAGGATATTGAAGAGGTTTTGTTTAAGGTTTTTCCTGTTGCTGTTTCTTTTAATTATTTTTATGTTACCCAACAGATGCTCAATATTTGTTGCAAGTCTTACCCAGTTGCATACATCTTATTAAAGGGTCATTGCTAGAAATTTCAGTATCACTTTCCTACTCTCATCAGTCACTGAAAACATTGTTTCATCATAAAGTAACTGCAAGCTCTCAGGAAGAAAAACACACACACCAAAAACCCCAACAACTCTGCATTAGACTAATTTCAGTCTGAAATTTATTGCCAGTGTAAGACAACAAACACACAAAGAAACCCATTACAGAATTAAGGAAAATCACCGTCGGCCAATAGGTGGAAGATTTTTTCCCTAGTATGTTTGAAGGGTACATTACTCATAACAAGCCGATTAATTTCTTTGGTTTAGTAGTTATCAAAATTTACATGGTGGAGTGAATGACGTAAGTTTCAGTAATTCATTCAAAATAGCATAAGTGGTATTTATAGGAAATACCTGTAGACTCAGAGGTAGGTAGCACATACATAACGAAATATGAAACCGTGGAAACTTGTCATTTAATTATGAATGAATTATTTACATTTGCATTGTAAAACATTTACAGGGGAAAAAAATTCTAAACAAAGAAGTAGTTCAGCTGGGAGATTTGCAGCAAAAAAACCAGCACAGCAACCGTCAGTGGAATCTGTCACCATATAGTCACTGGAACTTTTGAAGTGAAAGGTATATTTTGAGCATGAATTCAGGAAAATTGAATTAATTGTACCCATCAATCTATTAATTCAGCACTAGGCTCTCATGTAAAGCCCGTCTTAGTTTACGCATCTTGGTTCCCAGTGCTTTGCCAGCACAAACGTTTGCACTCCCAGGGAAACACAACATCAGCACGCAGAGCCGGCATAGTGATGATTTCTTAAGTCATGGTTAAGTGACCACTTAAATTTGACGTATGGCACATTGCTATCAAAACCAGTGGCCCTGTCTTCTTGCTTCTGTGTTTTAACATTTATGCAGTCAATTTTTTTTGGCAGGGTTAGGTTTTAGCTGGACCAGTTCCCTGAGCTAGCTCAATACACAGAACATCAAAGTTCACGTAGCACAAAAATAGAACTACAAAACCACCAAAGCAGCCTCAATTTGTGCTAGATTTATACTAGATAAAGCACCCATGTAATAACAACCTATATGAATATTAAAACTCAATCCATCCTGCATGATTAAGTAGAAGAACTGAGGGAATGTCTCCGGTCTGTCTACATGGTTGACAAAGATTTCGAAACGTTTTTCAAGTTCCTAGAAATTGATCTTTATCTCAAAATGCTCCTGCAAATTTAGCCTATGTTTCAGTTCATAGTTCTTAGAAAGAAAAATGGCTATTCTTGTTGCCTTGACTATGAAAATGGTATACAAGCATTTTCCACCATATGGTTATAATTGGGCAGTTTTTTCTTGCTCACTGACGCAGCAATATAAACAGTATTTCTTAGTATATGTCAGATTGAATGAGTAGTCTTCCCATGATATGGAAAGGTAAACATTATTTCCTATCCCATGTATTTACCAAAAGCAATATCTTAGCTTAAGTAAAAAACGAGGCATGAATGTCAGTGACATGTTAGCTGATGTTCATCTGAGAATACCGTTTACAACAAGCCAAGAATTTTCAAGCGGTAGTAAGGGACTGGAATTCATTAAGCCATGACGCAACACCCCTCACCCGCCCCCCCCCCCCCCCCCAAACAAAACAAAACACCAAAAAACCCCAAAACCGAGATTGCAACTCATTCCTGCTCACCATGGAACATGCATAAAGGGTCTACAGTCCAAAAGCAAAGCAAATCCATTTCTGTCATTGCTGTCTTTTCAGACTGCTTTTATTCAAGGTTTTACTGTATGACATATTGGCACTTTAGAAGAGATCATAAAGGCAACTGAAAAAATTAAGGCATTCCATAATTGCCCAACAAATCTATAACTTAAGGAAAACAACAGTGACAATTTGAGCTTTCAGTTGACAGTTCTTAAAATCACAAATTACTAACAGGCAAAATAAGAAATCTCTATTTTTCACGTGTTTAAAAATGTTAACAAACTTTATGAAAGTTTCTTGAAAAACTGATGAAATCACTTTCTTTCGAACTTTAAAGCTTTTCTGACATAAAATATTATTTATTTCCTCACTAACTTAACTATCCCCCTTCTTATATACAGTGCAGCAAAGCAATTCAGCCTTTCAATAATACACATTTAACATGGTTATAAACTAGTCTTTTACAAAGACTCCACAATGCACTTATCAATAACCTGGGATGCTGTGTTGTTCCAAAACTAAGGGAAGTACTTCTGGCTCTACTCATTCTAAAAGATAAAATATTGCTAGAGGCACAGTATACATCACCCCATTAGGTATCTGGACAAGTTAAAATGGACCTATTTTATTTTTACCCAGGAAGAATTAAGTATAGGTCGGAAATGTAAGCATCATTAGACTCCCTGCTTAACTGTAGCGCTTTCCTAGCACTCCAGTGAGTTGAGGGGGGGAACAGACACTCAGTCTGGCATCCAGCCCCAAAATGACATCTGGGAGCAGTTAGTCACTAGACACACAATGCATGAAATGCGGATCTGCTTTCTACCGGGCAGCACAGCACAGCGCAGCAGTTGGTTGCAATCAGGTCCCACATTTCCAAACCACACTGGTGTAAGAACGGAACTGCATGCACCCACAGATGCAAGCGCACAAACACGAGTGCGAGAAAATCCATACAATCACGGCAGAGGATCACACGCAGACAGTACTGTCGATTAGCTTCCATGAGCCCACACAGAGGAAGGCCAGGGATACCAAAATTAAAGCATTTCAACATCAGATTTCTTTGCCGTGCAACAAAGCCCATACTGTGGTGGTGGGAAGAGGTGAAAACTGGGAACAGATGACAAAACCTCAAGGTTGATCCGGAAAGCCTGGGGCAAGTCACCTCTCCAACAGTTTTCCCAGCGCTACAATCTATATTTACGCATCTCTTCCTTCCCAGGTTGTATAATTCAGACATGCAATGTTGCCCATTGAATGTCTCAGTTCCAATAGATCAACGTTTGTACTTGGCCATGTTGCTCCTTAGGTCGCAGTTTAGTAACAGAGATTATTCCATATCTAGTTTGGAGCAAGATAAAAACCCCACTTTTTCCCATGCAAGATTTATATTTAAGTCTTTATAATCAACAGCCTGAATAATGCCCTTTTATGCAATGCAGCTCATTCATTACATCTCACCCACACTTCTTAAATGCTGTTTAATAATTCTGATTATGAATATTCCATTATTTCAGCCAAAACCAGTTTTTATTTTCAATCACTTTATGCCTTTTAATGCTCCAGACTGCAGGGTACTTAAACCCTTCAAAAGTTGAATAAAATAATGCAGTAAAACTGTATGAAAGCAAGTGATTTATGTAAAACTGCATGTTCTCTCTGTAAACAATGTGAAACTGTTACACAAGTGGATGGAAAATAACAGATTCCAGTAGATTCCAACAGGCATGCAAACAGATGAATTCTACATGAATTATGTTGAAGTGGTATAATAAATGTAGAACTAATTTCAGACTCCAGCATTTGAAAAAGTGCATCCCACATACAGAACAGTATCATACATCAACAAACTACTGCGTAAGAAATCAAGCTGCCATTAATACCTGGATGCAAGGTGAATTTTCAGTGCGGCAGGAACTTTGCTTTGAAGCTCTCATGATTAAATTGTGAATATGTCATTCATATATTCATTGCAGAACGTTAAAATGTGAGTAAACTGTGTCTTAGGGAAATGGCCAGGAGAAGAGGAGGGAATGTGAAGAGCTGACAAGACTCCAGATAGAGTCTTTCCATAGAAGGTTCTCTGCGAAGTTAGTTTCTTCACTAGTCTGGGTAAAAACACCCCTCCAAACTGGAGGGCAAAGCTACAACTAAAGTCTAGTTCCAGTGCAGGAAGGGCTCCCGGTGGCACAGGCTGCCTGTGCGAGATGGGCAGAAGCCATCAAGCCTGTCAAATTCTCTACCGCAGGAAGGACCACTGGTCTGTAGTTTCCCACCTGCTTCACGCCGGCACAAACCAGCATCGCTGCTTGATGAAGCGGTGCCGGTACGTGCCCCCCTCCCCAGCTGCCGACTCCTGCCCTGGACCAGCCCCTTTCCTGGTGGGACCTGCGCAAGGATTCCCCCTTGGCACGTTACTGGTACTTACATGCTAAAACCCAAGTTACTGCACAGGAAAGGACTGGTGTGCAGACATTAGTCAGGCAACTGCGTGAACCGCAGCTCCGGGGCAGGACCGCGATACTTCCAGCTTGGAGCAGTTTACGTGGGCTGTGGAACAGCACCAGAGTCTTCCCCAAGAAAGGCTCAGCATCTTCACAGGAAAAGTTGTTTCAGGTTTTGTCCCGTTTCCCCAGCTATCTGCTTCTCCTTCATTTTAAAATGATATACCTCTAAAGACAAAGAATGTGCTTTGAAATATTCTTAAATTCTAGGAAAAAAATATATTAAATGTGATCGGTGAGGATTTCTACACCTGAAAAATCAGTGGATGTATTTGTTCTGAAGCTCGCTGACTGGGTAAAACTAGTTACAAACAGATTTATGAGTGTGACTCAGAATCTGGAACAAACTGAAGATGAGCAACCAAAAAAAAACGAACAGAAAAAATGTGTTCTATTATTTTAAAAACGTGTAGTGCCTACAACTTGCATTGAAGCTGCTGACGATAGAGCCCAGTTTCTTTATTGCAATGCCTTTGTATTTGTTTCCTTCTCTGTACTGCCTTACAGTACAACTGCACAATTAAGAGGGTTTTTTACATCTTTTTGCTCAGACATACTTCTGCTAAGCAACAGCTCACACTACTAATAGCAGCAATACCAGGTACTACTGTAATTGGGAATTCATAATTCATTGCCCTGCTGCATAATGGAATCTCATTCTTACCACAGAACTTTCATATTTTTGAAAAACATATTTTTTAAAAGATACTATTTCAATTGCTTTAAGCTTTCGTAGAAAAGCCAGAAAAAAAAGTAACGTTTTCTTTTAAACTACTGCTACATAGCATAAAGTGGTATTCCATGCATTTGAGGGAAAAAATATCATATTTACGTCTTAAAAGTACACAAAGGCTTTTTTTTTGTTGTTTGGATTTTACATCCATTCACAGACATATTAACACAGTAAGTCTATTAACAAATGCAAGGGATTTTACAAATTCAATTGTGGTAATTAGTCATATTTCAGCTTTATAGGACTCTCTGCTCTAAAGAAAAAGATTATGGCTTTTCTTCTTGCTCTATTACCCAATTGGCATTTAAGTCGATCTGCTAAAAGTGTATCTGCTTCAATGGAAGCTCAAAATAACCCATTAAAGGAATATGCAGAGCTATGAGAATTTTATTTATTTTTTTAATACTTCAATAAGAACATACGACATTACTAAGAAGTCCTGGCTGAATGTTATTCAGCTCTCCTTCAGTTTTTCCAAAATTCCACTTTTTCCTGTCATGCATACGACAAAAAAAAAAAAAACCCAACATGCAAACAAACAAACAAACCAACCAAATTCAAGTTCTTATATAGGTTGCAGAAAACAACTCCTCGTCCCAACGTACATACGAAGTGTTCAGCATTGTAAGGAAAGCCTTTCCACAATACACAGCACGTACTCAGCCGTTTATTTCAACGCAGATGAGAACACGGCTGCTAACCAAAAAACCATCACCGCACGGACTTGAGAGTTGCTCCCTATACTAAAACGCTACATCAGAAAGTTGCTATTCCCAAAATCCTAACAGCAAAGATGGATTGCCTTTCAGCTCTAACACTAGACACAGCTGCATTGTGAAATCCGTTTAGTGATGCTATTAACAAATTTGATAAGTACAAACCATGTTGTACAGAAGGAATATGGAAGAATATTGATTAGACTAACGGTCGTCTGAAATAAGACATTGCCTGCCGTGGTTTTGCTGCCTTCAAAAGAGACAGTGAATTACTGAACCTTGCAGAGAGGCAAGAAAGGAGGCTGGTATCTATTGATTAGTGACAAATAGGTACTGTGAATTCACCAGAAGGGTTACTAAAAGAAAAGAATGCTTTTCATTAAAAGGGTAGGACCTACACCTTCAAAAAAACCTATGTGGATCAAAATACTGACTCTTTAGACTTAACAGCATTTGTAATTCAGTCATTTAATGTAAGCCAAATAGAAATAACAAAAAAACAACCGTTTAACTTTGTAACAGTCTCTGTTTTGCATTAACTGGCTCAAATTTTTGGAGTAAGATGCAAACAAAACCTTACAAAATTTCATTATATTTGTGGTGTTCTGACAGTAACTGGCACATGCTGCTCTGGTTCACAGTGACACACATTTAGCTCGTTTTCAGCAACTTTTGTACAATACAAATTGGCCTGCCATGCTTTATGTTGGCATCTTCATTTCAGGATCTTACATGTGAGGCTTTGTTAAATGGTTTTAAAAGCGGCCTATGGTAAAAGAAGAAAAAAAATGTCATTTTTTAAATGGGAAAATTATTCCTACTTGAGGGTAGTTATTCAATTTGATACAAGAATTATTAAAACTTCAGCATACTCAAAAGGCTTTCTGCCTTTTCAGTGAATGATTCCCCTCGCAGCCATACGTTGTCCACTTAAATTCTACTTCCGGTAATGCTGTACACATCCATCATTCTGTTCGCAAGGACTTTACAAGTCTTACTTGCTTTAAGAAGAAAAAGCATTTACATTCACAGGATGGCTTCAATTGCATAGCGCTTACGTTCGTGTTAATACATCCATGTTAATGCCCTCCTGGCTTCCTCCAAACAGGAAGCCAGCAGGGCTTTCCTACCTGTTAGACACTATTGTTAAAACATAAATCCAGGTCTTTACTTTTACTTTTGGCTTCTCTCCTTGTTTACAGTTGACTTTTCTTTGTAAATAAAAATGTTATCCTTCTTCCTGCCTGAAGCGTTATGATTCATCAAGTTACAGTAGAGGCGGGGATTGGCTTGGGTTTCCCAGTTATTAGATTTATAAATGAACACCAGGGGGATTTCTCTTATCTACATGTTTGGACGCTTAAAGAGACCATACCTGTTTGAGCTCATTACTTAATAATCAATGGAGGGAAGCAGACATTTCGTCTAGAAGTGCTATGTCACATCCTGATGTAAATTGCCTGCATCACGTGGAAAGGTCCCCCATTAGAGAAGATGGATACTCACTCTTTACAATAGGCTTTAGGATGAGATTAATCACATCTGAGGAGAGTCCATTTCTCTCCAGAAGCTACGAAGGGATCCAAGACATCTCTCAAGTGTTTAAAATTTACAACGTTGGCATTTAAATCTGAATGGATTAATCTCATCCTATATGCTGGCTAAACTAAAATAAGGTTTAAATTAACAGGGTACTAATCTGTGTATACATCGGGCTTGGAGCCAGCTGCTGCTGATGCGCCTGGCTCACTTGCCCGAGCACAAGGCATCACAACACGAGAATTCCCTGCGCCGGGGTGACCAAACGAGAACTAATGCATTGCCTCCTGCCTTCTGGTTTCCATTAGTAGGACACTTACTGAAGATTTCCTTCCTAGGGATTTCACGTAAAAACCTGATTTATCTTTGTTCTGGTGCCTAAGTGCAGCCCTCCTCCTACATAGTGAGTGCTTCAGTATTTGATCATGTCAACTTTTATGTCTGTCTCCATATACTGAAGATGCAGCACAAAGCTCGTTTAGGACCAAGCAGCATGTGTGTAAGGGCAGCCAAACCAGGGTCCCCGATAAATAGAGCGCACTGACTTTCATCATTTTCAGTTCATTCCTTCCCTTTTTGGACCAATTTCTGGACATATTATGCAAGCTGGAAGAATGGATGCAAATTCCCTACTGACTATTAGTGTGTCTAGACACATTCATTGACCTAGATGATGTCTTAATTGCCTCTTTTCTATCTGATGAGGAAAATATACTCTAACTTTCCCTGGCTGCAACCTTTGTCATTAAGTTTTCTAACTGAAATCACTGAATTTAACGAAAAGCTGCTATACCGCATGCTCTCCGAGACTGATTTATGAGGAGCACTTATCACAGGCTTAATATGATCCACAGTAAACCTGTCCATTTAAATCTTTGTTTGCAGGACTTCAGATTTTCTGGCTTTTGGCTACTAGGCAAGGTAGTAGTTGCTACCTATGAATCCTACTACCTTTTACAACATACTAGCTTAGATTAGGATAAGAAGTTCAATTTACATATGTGTTTTTATCATCATTTAACATTTTTGTGTTATGGAAAAGTTTAACCATTTTCAGATGCATCCAACTTTACAAGTTGCCTGTAAAATTATGAGTTTACAAACCAGGATGTATTCTCACACCATGCTCTGCACAGAAAAAACAAGATGAAAATAAAATGGAGCCAGAGGTGGTGGTGTAACTTCTGCTATTATTGCTTTTCAAGTGGAGAATTAACGTGTTTTCTCTTTGCATGGCTTGCCAAATGCTAGTGTAGCCAGCCACTACACAGATTAGCGATGCAATTTTTAGATTAATTGGTAAAGAATTCAAACCTCAAGATGAAAAATCTGTGTTCATGTGATAGATGTTCATTTGTAGCAAGGAGCCTGTCCCTCAGATGAAGCAACATGTTGGGTAGATGCATCATTTTATGATTTTAAGATTAAAAGAGCCTAAGAAGCTTTTGGACTGCATGCTGCATCAAATTTACACTGCTGCGTCAGTGAGCACTAAAAGCCAAAAAGTATTAGTAGATTTAGCAGATTTAAGTAAGGATGCATTTCACTGATTACTTCCTGCTAATGAAATTTTGTTTTAATCATTTAAACTATTAATGTATCATTTGTATCAAGAATGCAATAAAGAGGTATATTGTACACTGTACATCATGGGTCGCTTACAGGATATTTTTCTCTCTATGGAATTTCCAGTTTGAATAATAGGTTTTTATACAAAAGCAATCAGTTTGTAATGTTAACCTCTTTTATTCCAATCCTTCTCTGTGCAATGCCCAATAGAAACAGTAATTGAAAACTGCTTTTGAAAAGTCTCCCAGATTTCCAAAGTAAAAGGAAGCACAAGGACTAGACCATTGCAAAGTCTGGGCAACACAGGGAAGAAGTACCCTGTGTCATCCAGGATGGATATAGATAGCTCACCTCAATTTAAGGTGCAGAAATCCACCGCAGGAATTATTCTTCGTCTGTGCTTTCTTTGTGGGAGCAGAGTGACTTTGCTGCCAAAATATTCAGACCTTTGATCCTGTGATGGCATTTTAGGACTTTACAGGCCCATTCTAGCATATACACAAGCACAGAAAAGGCAACAAAACACTATCCCAAAGCTTATTATAATGTAAACTTGAAATAAACCACATTTTGTAAAATGAGATTGTTGTTCCTTTACTTAATACACTTAATACTCTTTTCCGTTTATTCAACTACTATTTTTATTCTGTTCAAAACATGACTGTCTTCAGGGACAACGTGTTCATTGACAGTATGAATGTTTCATTCATGGCCATTGACAGCCTGAAAAAGAATTTTACTGCAGAATATATAGTCGTATATTTTCCTTCACCCAAGTCCCATAATGAATAATACTCTTTCACAGTAGTTTAAGTAATTTCCTGGAAAAATATGAGGACTACAGTCCTTTGGCTCTTCATGTTTGTGTTTTTTCCCTTAACACATTCTAAAAAACATATTCACTACTAAGGCAGCAAATCCTTTCTTGGTGTGGCTGATCACAGCTCCTCTCAGATCTACAAAAGGATTATACCAGAGAAGGTTCTAGATCTAAGATTATATCTGTATTGTTTGAGTAATTTGCCTATCTGCTGAACAGCATCGAGCTTCCAAAACTGAATCCTGAAACCGTTAGGATGAACTCTGAGCTTAATTTTCTGCTGTAATAATTCAGTCTTAAGAACGATCCAGGGAAAACAGAAACAAACTGGAAGTCTGTAACTGAAACACAAGACTTCCTCGCGGTTTCTGAAGGAGTTGACACTTATCATTTTAATGTGTCAGTCTACATCTTGTCATGCCATACAACGCGATGACGACTTCTGCTGACAGCTGTATCCTGCTACAGATCTATCTGGATGCAAAATTTCCATCCACTTCAGTTAAATGTCAGGCAGCAGGAATTTTGTAAGCAGCGATGTTACAGCCAGGTTCGAGGTGCTACAGAGTAAGAAAGTTTTCAAGGGATTCTTGGTTTAGGTCTAACAAAATTATATCCTAAAATACTTCTTTTACAGCATTTTAACAGGACTATTATCACCGTAAGCATTGTGAAGAAGTGCATGCAAAACAAAAGAATTATTTTTTTTTAATATGGTTATATAGAGACTAATTTTGCCTCCTTTTTAACGGGTTCCAATTTCCACTATAGATTGCCAAATGAACACTTCATATTACCATAAGCATGGTACTGTATTTTTTCCCAGTAATAACGGTGTTCTAAACATCATTCTAAAGAAGTTGTATCACAAATATGAGATCTTTTGCATGTTTTAATAGTTCAATAAGGCAGACCCACAAAGAGATCAAAACAACTCAAGGATTTTTATGGTGTGGTATCATTCAGTACTGGGGAGACCAGGCTGAAATCACTCCTGAGATTTGTCCCCTTTCAGTAACACGTAAAACACTTCAGTGATTCATTACGAGTTTTACTGAGGGACACTCTTAAGCATTTTCTTACTTCTGGCCACAAAATCATCACTTTACAGAGGAAGTTAACTAAGTATTTCTAAAATTTAAGTGAATTTTGTTAGGTAAGGGAATGAAACTACTGTTACCTCTCCAAATTGTGGTGTGTTGTAGCATTGGCAGTAGGGGAAAAACCACTATCGTTTAACACTTATTCCAGTGCAGAAGACTATGCACATGGCTTTAATTTTAAAACAAAGAAGCATTTGAAGCAATGGGCATTTCTGCTGAGTTGAGCAGACAGATTCCAGCGGTATGCCATTTTCATTATTAGTTCAGTACAATATGCCAAGTTGCTGTGACAGGTACAACCATAAAAGACAAATAAAAGCTTCTTGCACTGAAAGCCCCTTATATGACAAATGCCTTGACACAAACTGGAGGAGTTAAATAAAGTTTTGTCTTGTTTTCTTTAGCAATTCAGAGAAGGTAACAAACACCCTTTTCTATTATGCATATTGTAACATTTTAAAGAGGTAACATTCACATCTTCTGAAATATGGGCAAATGGACACAGTTACCATGCTTTAAAAAATAATTATTGACAATACCGTCCAAGTGATGACCATGACTGTCTTTTAAAATGAACTAATATTGGTGGAATGCAGCATGTGACAGTTCCAAGATAGATCCTACGTAACATAATAGTTCTTACATACTCTCATTTACTTTTGACAGCCTGTGCCCTTTCCTTCCTCTTCATATATTTTTCTAAATATACGTTTGGGTCTGCTAAAATCAACTTGAAGTACATTTTGTCATCTGTTGAATTATAGCGCTTCACTGTGTGTGGCAAGAAGGAAAATCTCTTTCTGACAGTTGCAGAAGAGCTTATTTGGGTATGAAGATGTAGTTGTTAAAGTTGGAATCAAACTAATGCAAGTGTTTATGCAATGTACAAGACAGTAGAAATTTAAATTCTTGCTGGAAACTTTTTTCTGTCTTGGACTTAGGAAGTTTAAACATGCATTTTGGTATCAGATTATCTCAATTCAGGAAAAACGTGGACATATGGAGAGATGTAATACTAAAACATCTGCATGTTTCCCAAACTACCTTCGGTAGCATGCTAACTTGTGAATGGCTTTAAGAAAAATTAAAATCTTAAAATTTTTGGTCCCTACTGGAAATGTATATTTAACAATTAAAGTATAATTCTAATGGGCTCTTGCTGAGTAGTAGCAGCTAACTTCAAGACTCACAGTTTTTCAGTTCAGCTTTTCTGGGACCCTTGTTTTCTTACTGGTTTTGCATTTAGAGATTAACGTTTGAATCGCAGGCCCTTAGAAGTTGCTAGGTGACCGAACTGAAAAAGTCTAACCAAATAAGAGAAGCCCTTCTTGAAGATGAACTGAAAAGGGAAGCAAACACTATTTGTTCACCTCATTGCTGCCTCAGCATGAATAAAAAGACCTTCAAACTAAACCAGAAGTGTTTATTTGAAAAATAAATACCTTCTTTCCTTTTTGGCATAGCCTTTGAACGACCTAACTAAACAGCAAAACATAGCATTAATGAATTTGAGAGCTTACACCTATGTAAGTTAGCTTCCTATAAAAAATAAATGTTTTAAGTTACATTGTTCTGAAAAACTTTTGTTACCCTTCTACAGATCACCCAGTTTGAATATGAGCTTAAGCATACCATTTTTGCCACGTTTTGATATTTGCCTTTAATATCCTTATCCTGGCTAAACTGGGTTATTAGGGAAATCAAGACACAGAGACAGAGATCTGAACAACAAAATAGGGAGCAGTACAAGTAAAAAAGAAAATAATCACGCTTAGAAGAATATGAATGGTGTTGCTCATGGGCAGAGTAGTATCATATGGGTTGCTGCCCCCATTAGAAGACCCATCAGGACACAGAGGAAGAATCAGAAGGGTTGAGAAGATTTGCAGAACCCTTTCATGAAATATGAGCTGTGTTTTACACTCATTGTTCTACCATGCTGAGCTACAGAGCACTGCAGAGGTAAAAAAAAAAACCCTGTAGCAACTTAGCTAAGAGCATTGCTGTACGTGCAAAACCAGCTTTTTAGGGTCCCTACCTTTATGGGTCCATCCATACAAGAAACACTCTTGCCATGTTTTCAGGAAGCTTTTGAGAAAAATTTCTCAAAAAACCTTGAACAGCTCAGACTAAAAATTATTTTTAGCTGCGGACTGACCTCAGACATTTTTTCTTTTGTTCTTAAGAATTTAACATTTAGAAAGAGTTGATACATTGAGATGACGTTTTTGTATTTTTCAGTTATCAGTCTCGATTTCAATCAAAGATGCAGTTAAAGCAGACAGACAATTCCTACTACGTATGCTAAAACTTGAAACTCCATTCTGAAATAATAAGTTTCCCCACAAGAACACGTTTCAAATGTTTGTGAGGTTTAACCTTTCTTCCTGATTGCTTTTGTTGTCATGCCATCCTTTGTTTCCAAGGTAGCAGGAGCAAACAGGAATGAGTACTGAGCCAATCTTGTGTATTTTGTATGGACTCACGTTATTCCTCTAACTCCAATCTGTTCTTTTGTGCAAAAATACCAGCATTGAGTTCATATAAAATTAGGATACAACAGTGTCTTCAAATGGTAAGGGAATTTATTTCAATCATTCCTAGATGATAGCTAAAAATCAAAGTCAATGAATTGGAGAACTAAAACTGAAATAGAAAGAGCCACAGAGCCAATGGCTCAAAATTCACACAGAGTAATATTGTGAGAAGTTCCATATGGGAAAATACATTCTCCAGTGTTCAGGTACTGTTCAGGAGACAGCCTTATAAATGCAATTCACTGCATGAATCCCACTGCTTCCCCCAATATTCTAAGACATCTATTGCATCTGAATTCTCCTTACTGGCAGAATATCTACTGATTCCTGCCAGCTTTGAACAACCAACCCACTATCTCTACATATGACAAAGAAAACTGGGGCAAACATTCAAATTTGACAGCTTGTTGGAGAAGGATAGAGGAAATCAATTAAAAAAAGATAGGCAAATATCTTCTCCTCCTCCTCTCGTATCATTCAGAAGAGCCATGCCACGCTGTACATTATGGCAACAGCCATGTTTAGTCATCTGGCACCAAAAAGCAAGGCTGAAAGTTTATTGCAAATAACACTCCTGACCCTGCCTGGATAGATTACTTTAAATAAAAACAAAATGTTAATACAGCACTAATTTGTCTGCCAACAGTGTTCAGTTCTTTTGAGACTGGAACTTAGAAAAAGAAAACCTTCTGTAGAGAAGCAAACAAGTGACTGGATTGCAAGTACACAGTACTTGGGTTTGCTCTGAGTTCATTTTAGAAGTTTAAATTTTAATTTGTCTTGTAAAAAGCCTTTAAAAAACTCTGCAGCAAGCTAAAGAACATGGAGATTGCACCAAGTATTTTATATTTTTGCCTTTGCACAGGCTGGAAACAATGCAAATCAAACCCTTCATTTAGCTTATCAAGCCTGAGACTAAACAGAAAAGACATGGTCAGGAAAAGGAGGGAGGGGAAAAGAAGGAGAAGAATTTGCTGATTTCTGTACACTACACAGATGAGAAAAGAGTTTCCAGATTCTGGCCTCCATAAAGAACTGCATACATGGTACCCGATACTGTGTAGGAAGTGTTTTCAGTTTCACTTGTTTAACAAATATAATAGTATTTATTCCAAACACTCATATCTGGTACAATACAATATGATCAGTTTCTGAAATAAAATTCTTCAGAAGAGCAAGCTTATGAGCAGTTGAACGTCTTCTCCATTCCCAGATCCAATTACTAAGCTGCCCTTCATTACTTTTATTATTCCTTTTCCCTATTTATCCAACTGCATTTTCGTTCTTTCCTTTTACACATGTCTTATATGACCGTCTTCATCTTTCCCACAACACACTCACTGTTGGGAAATAACTGTCTTTCCTAAATTTCCATAGTAAACTGTCTCATGTTCACTTTACTTTCAAAAAAAGAATTTCAAACACTTCTGTAATCTCCTTTCCCCCCCTCTCCTTAATCAATTTTGTAACTACGTATTTTCATTCATAATTTTCTTCTTGTATTTTCTTTTCCTATATTTAACTATGAAAACAACTTGATGTACAGCTAGAAAGACACCATGTAAGATGAAGTCATTCTAATGATGTAATGCCTTAGAATTTCATCACATAGAAATGTTATGAAAAATAACCAAGTTTTCCACGTATGTTTAGTATTTGCCTAATTTCATTTTGGATGTGGTTTTGAAATATTGCACAGACTGAAATGATAGCCCCAATAGCCCACTTAGTTTGTGCTGCCTCAAGAAACAGAATCGCAGCCAACACCAGATAAAGCCAATTCAACAGGGAGCTGAATACTGACTTTGGTTTTTTCACATTAGTATGGACAATCCCAACCGTACTCTCTTTACTTAATACTAAATAGAAAACATTATGTAAGTCTGTTTAAAATATTCAAATGAAGTTTTCTTACATTTTTAGAGCTAGAACATATGACCAGCTTAGCATCACCAAACTACCTAATTAGCCATCTGCTTCTTGAAATCGTGTTAAATATGTATTATATACTTCTAACAAAAGAGTATTTTATCAATCCATGTAGTCTTCTTTAATTATATTAAAGCGCATGACTGGTGAAGTCATGTCTGTACACAGACATGGGAAACCAGCCATCTCAAATAATTTGCAACAACTTCTTGAAAGGCAGGAGAAAAATTAAACAAAACAACCACCCACCCAAACTCAACCCATAGCTCAATAAAAGAAGTTCATACACCACGACCTACTGCCTTCATTTAGTCCTTCACTCCACTATGACACTGCTCTTCCATTATTTCTTTTGATTCTTCTCTCAAGACATGAGGGCTTAGAGCACTTGGAACACACAATTATGCAAAATTTGTTATTTCCAGAAATTGTTAGAAGTGTGAAAGAGCAATAAGAACTTAACTTGCCCGCTTCCCAAGGGCTTGTAACTAACTGAGAGAGCTCTTTTTTTATAGCTGCAGGACCAAGACTGCAAATAGAACCAAAAAAAAAAAAAAATTCTGTGCTGGCACTATTCTCTGTGCCAAGCCACAGGGCTGACCAGAAACGGAAACACGTACAGTTGTTGAACCGGTTCAAAAGGAATACATTGACTAAAGGTAGACAAACAATATAGTTAATTTATTAAGCATTTTCTCCAAAAGTGCCCCTCCTTTGCTTCTAAGAGCAGCAGTTTTCTGGGGAGCAAAGCCTCTTCTCTGAAATTTGAAGTTTCGCTTTCCATTTTGCTGCTTTACTGATCTCTTAACCAGCAAAGGACCATTAGAGCTCAGCTAAACCAGCACAACAATCCTAATGCTATTAAGCAGACAATCCAATTAAGCCATTTCCAAGTAGTGTTTGTCATTAAAGAGAGCTGTAAGTGAACAGCAAGCATGTCCATATCTGAAAATCAGTAATGTTAATTTTCTAGAGATAGTTCTGTCAAGGCTTTTGGCTCAATTTAATAAGAACCATGAGGATATAGTTTCAGAATATTCATATTTTTAACATTTGGAAGTATTTGTGCTCCATGATAAATAGCCTTTTTGTGATTTATACAACGCAGTTTGGTCACAAGCAACATGCAGTAAAAATGTGCTGACAAACACGCAGAAAACTTACTTTGCCAAAATTCTACTGATACGGTTGATGCCAAAGAATATTATCCTCTAATATGCCTAATTCCAATACTAAGTTCAACAACCTTTCCAGCAGTCATTACTTCTGTAATGTAGATCATTACAGGATCTACGCTGCTTCTTAAGAATATTGTTTTTCGCCGCTTTATATTTGCAAAAATGAAACCAAAAGAAGTTAAATAATCTGATGGTGGGCTGGCAGGTTATCACTGCAGAAAACAGCAGAAGCCACAGCACCATGTATTCTTAAATAATAACAATAAAAAAGCATACTTTATATCTAGAGTTGCTTATACGTAATAACATGGAGAGGGCGGAACCAGGAGAGGAGACATGCATACATGTGCAAAGTCATCTGCTAAGCAAGGGGACAACCTTTTCACTACCATTTAATCCTACAAAGGTCACTTTGAATCTACTAAAGGAGAGATCAAGCAGCAGCCAGTTTAAGTGTTGGCAGATTGATTGTAGGATAGCTAATACAGTATCGCTAGCTTAATTATTATGAAATTCAATTAAAATATAAATACATTAATGAATAATTATAATAGCATCCTTATGAAATATTTAATATGCAAGTGGATTAATAAACCACATTTTCCTGAACTATAATACACAAACTCCTACTGGACACAAAATGGAAATAATCCTGCCCAAAGGAGGGAAGCAAACAATTGGTACCCGCCTATAACAAATACAAAAGAAAGAAAAAAAACTGTGAATGAAAAATAATATGTCTCTGTCTTAAAAATAACACTAGGACTTTAGCTGCAGATACTGACACCTAAGCATTGCATACCACGTAAGACAATAAGGAAGCCCATTTCAGGCTGTCTTGATTTTAAGTCAGCTCAATACTTCAGGGTAATTTGGGCAGCATACAAACATTTCTTGCCAAGTAAACTTCAGAGAGCTGGGGAAGACAGGAGAGAAGACTTTCTCTTAAGGAAAGTTTTGTGTGTATTTTTAGTTTAAAAAATAAACTTCTAATCATAGATTTTTAACCATCAATACCTAAGAAAATATAAATTGCCTTAAGTACCTCCTACCTGGAAAACGTGAACAACAGTTTCGTTGCTTATCATTTCTATTAAATTCAGCTTCAATGTATTGCTTCAAGTTTGTGTTCACGAGATGGAAGGAATGTGCATCTAATCTCATTGAAGAAATAGTTTTGCAAATGCAGTCTCTATTGATTGTTTAGGACATCAAAAATCCCAACTGACATTGTGCAACATGAAAGCCAGAGGCGAGTGGTAGCAATGAAGCTATTTATAAAAATACAGGAGAGAGGGAAGAACAAGTGAATTTATTGAAATCTTGATACATTTCCAAGAAACAAACACAAACAAAAATCTGATCTTGTGCTCAAATTGCATCAGAAAATTCTGCCATTTCTTGAAGCAAAAAAGATGACTGAAGAAAGTTTTGATTATATTTTGTATTTTTAACAGACCCACCAAAGACAGTGTTTCTTCTAAGAATTTTGAACCCAAACACTGAGCCATGAGTCATCTAGCTCCATTGTCTTCCATAGCTCATGCATTGTAAAAGAGAAATTGCAATGTTTAATGCAAGGACTTTTGCACTCTGAAATTTAGTACACGAGTAAACAGCTAAGAGGGAATGTTTTCATAGCACACTATGAGAAACACTGCATATAAAAGCAGTTTGGAGAAATGTGAGTGCGGCTGCAAAAGCAGCTTACAGAGCTTAGACAGTATTTTTAATGAAACAGCAACCCAAATCTCCAGCCTAGCTCAATATACCTGTTACAATATTTTTTTTGTTCAACTTAATAGAAAACAATGATAGCTAATGTGAAAAGTAACACTACCAACACACTTCAGGGATATAATACAGCAAGACCACAGATGTATGAAATCTTTTGTCTAAATTTTTTGGATAAGGAAATTCTCAAGATAAACCAGGAGTTTGGCAGCTTTATAGAAGTTCTGACAATTTTTAACAGTTTGCTTACACTATCTCCTAGACAATTCTTTCTCTCATATGAAAAACAGATTTCTCATTAAGACCCCACTGCTTAATTTCTATTAGAAACAAGTGACCAAAGGATCTCATGGTCTTCTCAACAACTCAGTAAAATTCAATCACTAAGCCAACATCAAAAAAAAACCACCGACTCCAAATTTTCCTTGAGAGTGAAAATCCAGCAGAAGGTGGGGTGGCAATGGGGAGAGGAACGCGTGGGGCACGTACCCCGGAATAGCCTGTCATAGCCCCATGTAAGCTACAGGAAAGTCACAGCTCAGAGCGCATACATGACATGGGTAGAAGCCGAAAGAGTTTACAAAAACCCCTATTTAAGCAGCAAGACCATTCCTGATCCCTGCAATTAGAAAGTCACAGAGCGCTACAGAAAAAAAAAAAAAAAATCGTCATTTAGCACAAGAGAGAGCAACAATATAAAAATAATGCTTTTGTAAGTAAAAAATAAATAAAAAGCAGGTAAAGAAAACAGAAAGGACAGAAGGAATTCAAATGAATTTTTAAATTTGTTCCTGTAGAAACATGATTAGGACTAACATGTATTTCCCAAGTTTTTATTTTTTCCCAGGCGCATCATCCTGGAAATAATATTGGTTATTTGCTTAATTACACTGCCTCTGCAGAGCTGGATAGAAAGATCCCAGCCACGCACCCTGGACACCTCCTCATGCAAACGATTTCCTCAAGACACAGCCTGTATTTTTGCATACACCCAAGGACACGAGCAAGGCATGGCATTGAAATAAACCGACTTTTTCCATGTTACGAAACAGCAGCACTGCATCATTTCCAGAACTAACCTCTCCAGCTCAGCCCCTGGTGCCACCCATAACCACACCAAAAGCCCCGTTTGAATGAAAAGCAGGAGGATTAATTGGGCCAGTGTCTTGCAGCCAAGCAAGCAGGGCAGCCTCAGGTGTGCAGAAGTTGCAATAAGGGAAATTCCAGCCAGACGTGAGGAAAAATATTTTCATGACCAAGGTGGCCCAACACTGCAACAGTGATGCTCTGTTGCCCAGAACGGCTGAGAAATCTCTGTCCTTGGGGATATTCCAACTCCAACCCGACACAGCCTTGAGCAAACCGACAGAACTTCAAAGCTGATCCAAGTTTGAGGTTAGCCCTGCTTTGGGCAGGGGACCAGACCAAATGACTTCCAGAGGTCCCTTCCACCTCCATTTATTCTGTATGTCTGCTGCATGTCACAGTTTCATGGAAAAGTAAAAGGTGGGGGTGGGGGGGAGCAGCTTACTCTCAAAATACCCTGCAGCTTTAAAGCAGAGTGATTCAAAAGGTCATTATTAGTTGGGGAAAGGAAAGAAATGTCATGTTCTACTTTCATTACCGCCCACTGCAACTTTACAGTTGACTGATATTCACAAAGAATATGAAGAGTTAGATAAAAGTTTAATCCTGAGTTTCTGCTGACAGTGTTGCCTGTGCTATTTGCTTATCTATTAATTAGAGAAGACTGTAACTGCACAATAATACAGCTCAATTGTGATCTTAGATCATTCACCATCTCCCTATTTTTATGTACGCACTATTAAATGTATGACAAGTGTGTATTAGCATTGCCAACATTAGCATCATAAAATGCCTTAAAATGTCAAAGAAGGATTAGTGACCGGGTACAGTGAAGAGTTCATATTGCCACAGCTTATTTTAATACAGTATCACAGAAAGGCGATGGTGTGTTATCTTCACAGCTATCTGGGCTAAGCAAGAAGCTGACAGACCTCTGAGACCACCAGCAGGAGCCTGCCTGGCTTTTGGGCAGCACCGCTTATCAACTGACATGAGAACACTGCACGCTGTCCTCGTTATTGGCCTCAGTTCTAACTTTTTAATTTCTGTCGTTAGTGAAAAGTAGGGTAGCATGTCACCCATAAGCCACAAGCTTAAGCTGCCATAAACCCCTAAGCTGCTATAAACAGTCACACACTCAGCACTTAGAAGAACTGCTAAAACTTAAAGGTAAAAATATCCCCGTAGCACAATCACTCCATTTCCATCAGCTCGAAAGGGCAATTTCCTTTGTGAACATTGACAAAAACTCAGCTACAGAAGGACAAGGCCATGACACTGCAACATCAACTGTATGGCAACAGCCAACTGAAGGATTTATTCCTGTTCCACATAGATTTCTGTACATTGCAACTTCCATCCGTAACAGCCGTCATTACATGCTACTTGCCATATCGCTGACACTCCAGCCAAGTATGGCATGGCCTGATGTAGTTTTCAAAGGCTGCAAGCAACATAATCGCTTTGTTTGCTTTTGTCTCTGCTTCCCATTACCTTCACCACAACATTTACATTTAAGAGATATTACGAGATGCAAATATGTACAGTTGTAATTGAAGCAAAACAAACTAAAAACATTCATAAGACAGTAAGACTGCTTGATACACCCATAAGGGGATACACTAACTACATAAAAAAACCCAGCAATTATTTTAAAACAAATGCAAAACCTGCTTGCAATTTAAAAAAAAAAAGTACACAAGAGCATCCTCCTGTTTCCAGTTTCCCATATTATTAAAACCGTATCGGTGAAAATTAATACATGAAGAGTGTACATGCTCCCATAACTGACTGAGATAACTCTGCACAAAGGAACCTGAGCAAAATACACCTTAGGACATATTTAAATGACTGCAGCTCGCTCAGCAATACCAAATCCACCTTTAAACTAGTATGCTCAGGCAGCAGCATGTTTCCGCAGAAGAGGGTAACAAGTCAAAGTTGTAAAACCTACTGGAGAGGCTGAATAACTACTTGGCTTACTAGCCCTACGTCACCATGACTTCGCTGATAGCAGTAGTTTAAACCCTGGGTACTTCTACTATTTGGAGTCACTGCAACACATCTCCTAAAGCTCAGTGAAGACTGCATGCAATTACTTCCACATGTTCCGAATTTTCAGCATTCAAGAATTTTGACTGAAGAAATAAGAGGGGGATTTTTTCATAAACCTGCTGTTAGGCACATACCAAATCAATTTGCTATACCACAGGCACAATGTTCAGTACCTTGCAGATTTGAGTTCAGTACCAGGAATTCAGCAACTCGTGAAAACCTGTGTAATTTGAATGAAACAAAACCCAGATGTTCTCGAAGTCAACAAGAAGTGAGCTAATTTAAAGAGACGTAGGAGGGTGTCCCCTGAAAGATTTCTCTCAAGGAAAAAGAAGTGATACATAATGGAAAACCGGGTATCGGTTACATGATCAATGCACCCTGATGGTAACTTGCCTACTGAAATGCACTTGATGTCATTAAGACTGCTCCCATTTTAAGTACTTTTGCTAGGCCAAAAGCATTTGGATTCAAATATTTTGGATTCTGTCTAAGATCTGTTCCACAGTTACATCAGAGAAAATGCTTTCATTTTAGCTCTACAGCTTGAAAAGCCAATGCTATACTTTTCAAATTAAACAAGTATGGCAGTAATAAAAAAAAAAATGCTGAGTCCAAAGATATGTTAATATTGCTCAGAAAAGTCAGAAATCTACACAAAGGTTGCACATAATGCTGATTTTAAATAGGCAACACAATCTTAAACAATTAGAGAATACTCCAATTAGTCAAAGAACAAATGATTGCAGAACACCAAAAACTTTTAAGAACTGTTTCTGATCACTTAAAGTTTTCTGACTAGTTGATGATTAGTAATTATTTCAGGCTCTAAATGCAACTATGATTATGCAACTACGTGAATAGCTCGAACAATGAAATGAATCCAGACTCCCGACCTCCCCTATCTCATGTTGCAGTGCTTATCTACAGCACATTTTTTTTTATTTTAAAGTCAGCCTACTCATTTTTGGCAGTTCATTTTTCAACAGCTAAAGAAATAATGAAAAAATGAAAAAAGATCAATCAACTTGTTTGTATTCTATTACACTGACTTTGAGGTTTGAAACCCAAATGGTTCAAAATGTATCAGTTCTTATTTTCTGTTTAACAAATAATGATTTCTCTCTGTTTCACTAATGGACCCTGAAATTAAAATGGATTTTCAGTTGAGCTCCTGTTCATACACTGGTGTCATCATCAATATCAGCCTCGCTCTAGGAACAAGATTTATCTCAGCTATCCATTACACACACGGAGGCAAGCTGCTTATAAAAAGCACCAGGCATATTCCCAGGAGTTCCGCAAACAGAAACAAACATCAGGGTTACATAAAGTTTAAGATTCTCTAGGAGTTCACTCACTGGGCTTATAAACCTAAAATTAGGTCAACTTGGAAATCAAACTGCCTCAGTGACTGAAAGCAATGGCTTAACAATGTCATTGGGGTCAAACCCTCACATAGGTTGAGCTTCTCTAAAATACCTTAAGCACACCGTAGGCATTCAAAGCCATTTGTACAACAGGGAAGCTGAGCATCTTTATCACAATACAAGTGATGCTGTAGTTCTACTAAAAATTACGGCCACATTTGGCATTATTTTCAGACACCTTTAGTGCAGGTAAGCTAACTGCACAACGTATACAATTTAAAAACTTGGTCTAGGAAAACAGTCTGTATCAAGGAAGTTCAGTCACCACCTCCTGAGACCTTGCTTTCAGTGCAGGAAAAGATATGGGGCAACTCTTTTTCAATTCTGAGCATTTTAAAAACAACACAGGGTTTTGTTATTGCATCTCTAACGTATCCAGTGGACGGGAGTGTCTGCATCTCTCTAAATGCAGAACTCTTAATAAAATATGTATATATTCCTTTAAACAAATTACAGAGGAAATAAGACTGGAGGGGAAAAAAAGCTCTAGCAAACTGTTCAAATCCTGCCTGTTTTTTGCACAAATAAAGAGAGTCTTTAAGACAAACACTTTTCTCCCTCCCCCCACCATCTATCATTTAGGGATGACAGTCCTCCCTTCTTTATACCCAGGGGACGGTCAATTTAGGTCTATTTGGCATAAGAAAATGAAAGGACTGAAAAAAATTCAGCACGAAAACATCAAAGCCAAATTAAGGAGCACGCTGTATTCTAATGAATGTAAAGTAACTTCAAATACGGACTTTCAACACCTTCTGCACATGGTTCTTACAAGCTCATGATACACATTTATGCCCATAATTGTCCTTGTACAAGTTAAGGAAGGTACTTATTTTGCAAAGGAGACCTGAAAAAAAATCAGTAAAGAGACGAATATAGGCAGCTTTTTTCTGCCTACAAGACTGTTAAATTCTCTTAATAACCAGTGCAATTGTTCCAGAAAATGTCTACACAGCAAGATAACAACAACAACAAAAAAAGATAGAATTACATAAATAAGAAAGCTTTCTCAAAAAACGGAACAGAAACATGCATTAAAAAAAAAAAAGGGTAAACATTCTAAAATCATGCAGATTGTCTGGTATTGTTCCTAATGGCCTGATTTTAAGGATTTAAGCCAGGACATACCTCCTTTCTCAAAAAGGGGTTGATTAGGTTAATGCAAGGACAGCTATACAGCTGTTAAGAGTATCCTTTGAAAGCATGTTATAAAATGAAACTGATTTCACAGGGGCCAACTATTTTACCAATAGTGTCTAACATTCTCCATCAAACTAAGCAGTTTATCATAGGATTACAAGAAGATTACTGAAATGCATCATATAAAAACCCCCTCCAAAACAGATTTTGACACAGTGACAGCCTGTAAAGAGGAAAAATATACAAAATCTGGTAAAAACCTTAGAGCTTTTTACTCATGCTTGAGTCCTCATATCATCATATCTTTATACTTCCACTAATATAGCAGCTTCTATAGAGTATAATAGGATTTTCATTTCAATTAATTTTTCTATCTCATATTATCAGCACTTACTAGCTCAATAAAAACTTATTAGCTGAATATAGCAAAATCCTGCTTAATTAGGAACAGAGGACTGAAAAGACCCTCCAAGGGTAATTGAATCCAGCTCCTTGCTCCTACTGGCAACGATGACATAATTCTTTTTGGAAGGTCATATTAAAATCACTTGGTTTCTTGGCCTGTTAACTTCTTCGGAAAGCTATTCCAGGACAACTGTCCTCCAATAGACCTGCAATTTTCATCCTAAATTTGTTAACAAATACATACTTATTTGTCCTTGGGTTAACGCACAATCACTGTCACAAATGATACAAGTACTTCTGAGAGAAAAATGTCACTAGCAGCCTTGGAAGTTCGAAAGAAAAAAGTACTTGGTAGAAATAAAAAGCAGATCAGTGCTAAAATAACAGACTGTATTTTAAATGCACAACAGTAGTCTTCAAGTAGTCAATGAAGAAGTACCTTCAGTATCTGTCAAGCAATTCCAACAGTTACACAGCACAACAACAACAAAAGCAGTAAACAAGCAGTACAGCATAAAAGCAAGTGGTACCACCACCAGAAAGGTAATTTATAATTCTAAAATTGTTGCTGAAGAGAAAGAACAAACCTGTTAGGTTTTACGTTTAAAATAACCACAGGCTAATAAGCTCTCCATTAACAATATTTTGCTTCCTTTTTTAGGATGGCAGAATATGGTGAAAAATCTAGAGCACACCATCCAAGAGACTTAAGGTTTTGCAACACTGTCAAGGAGACACGCAGCCCAGAATAACCAGTTACAGGAACCTCTATACGACGTATACAGAGAGCACTATATAGAGTATTTGGTTGGAAACCTATTTATGGTGTTTAGTTAATGAACATTTGTTGCCTGAAGTAACTATTACTTTGACCATGTAAGCTCCTACATAAATTACCAGACACTGCAAAATATGCAGTGAAAGCGGTCAGAAACACAGACACCTTCCCCTCATTTACATTCACGGGTTTTTAAATACCAAAAATGCCGTCACATACTTCAGTTTCACATATTCCAGCTTCTCCCGTTTAAAACTTCCTGTATTAAATACTGGTATGGGTTTCTACTCACATTTAACAGTGAAAACTACGAAGACAATAATTAAGTCTTCCAATTTAACAGTCTTCTTACATCATATATTTAAAGATATTATTAGAGGCCCTAAAAATAAGCATCATACCGAACAGCCAGGAGAGATACCTAATACTCAACAAAATGCAGTCAAGGGGATGAGCACCACTGCTATTTTTAGCAAGAATATGATTTTCTTTTATATAGGAGCTTAAAGACTAATTAATTTTGTGGGAAAAAGAAAAGGTTGAAAACAAAGTACATCAAACGTGTTACAACTGGCTGGCATCTGGGTGTATGCCTCACCTCCCTGGCACATGGCATTCAAGTAGGAAGAACACTATTTTTGGCACCACTCATTTCAAAATTTTACTACATTTAAATTGTGAAACGTATCATTTCTAGGCCACTGAGTAAGAGCAACAAGAAGGAGGAGAAATTACAGTTAAAACTGAAAAAAAAAATTTATACATAAACATAAATGTATCTGTAATCAAACATTATATAAATATAAATGATGTATCAATGTTCCACAAGGTCCAAAACAGTGGCTCATCACCAAAATCAAACACAAAGGAAATCTTCACTTATAAACATTTTTAAGGCTTTGATGTTATTTAAAATTAAAACTAAGAATCAAGACATTGATGCATTTCCAAATATTAAAAGCTACAATATTTGGGGGGAAACGTAGACATTTCTTCTAGATGTCATCAAGCTTGAGTCACACATGATTTCATGTTAATGTTATTTCAGTCCTAAACGCTATAGTTACACAATAATTCAAATAGAAATAAGCTCTGAAAGGTTAAAAAAAAAAGACGAGAGATGTCAGCACTCGGTTCAACCAATTCGACTTTAAAAGACAACTGCTGAGTTTATTCCCTAGGTTTGAGCACAGAATAAAAACTTCAAGTGTGGAATATTATGCCTAAATATAGGTTATCATTGAGTATAAATGAGTATTCTGTAGCAAATTTCTGAAACATTTTGAAGACTAAGTGTGTTTCAACAATACTTAGTTATGAATTTACCTACCTTGCACCTAAGATTAATGTAAATGACTAGGAAAACAGAAAAATAAATCACAGCAGGAACAGACCTTGAGAACTTTTCCACAGAGTGATAACAATACAGAAATAAAAATCAATTTGCTTCATTCACACCAGTGTGTAAGCACTGCATTTCATTCAGTTTCTTAAAATTATTCTTTTGGGATTGTTTTTGGTAAGTAAAATTCTTTTCCCTAAACATTCTACATATTGTCAACACGAAGCAAGCTTCAGCGTATAGCTTTTGTTACCATCACTATTAAACCTAGGGTAAGAAATCTTTAATTTTCATAACATTCTTGAAGTAACCTACTTACAGGATAAATGACAAAATGGAAAGGAAAACATTTACATGAGAAGAAAATCAAGCAGTAGTATTCAAACAATGTATCATAGAGAACATATAGTCCGATCAAATATTTAATGATTCCCAACAATCAACACCTCAGAGCATTAATAGGAGTGAAACAAGGTGTTTTAAATCATCTTTTAAAATTCCTTTTACAGTTTCATAAATGGAACACACAACCCTGTAAAATAATCCACTGAAATTTTTAAGGAGGAGGAAGTACGAGATGACACACCGTTAATGCCCATTCAGAACTATCTGCACAGAAACAAACATTCCGAGTCCCAAGGAAAGCTTATCTGGTACCGAGATGAGGCTGGCAGTATCAATAGTCCTTAGTTAATTATTTCTAAAGAGTAATAATTAATGCCTGGGGGAAGTGGAGTGGTTTGCTCCAGATCTTCTATGCCAGATACTCAAAGTCTTACCACTTAAAACATGAAGTATGTTTCCCTTGGCAGAGGTGCTCTACACGGAAAATTGAGAAATTCTCCTTACAAGCTAAAAACGGCATGGCTCTGAAGTGTCGGTTCTCAAATGTTTTAAGTATTTTATTTAAGTATGAGAAGCAAAACACATTGTAAGTATAATAGTAATTTTTATCCATTCTCAAAGGAATCCAAGCAAGGCGTCCGAGGGCTGTGGGCAACGATGCTCAAACTGCCATAAGCCGTGCTAAGGCTGATGCTTCCTGACCCTGATAGACCCCAGGCACGTGCAGGTACCCCTGGCAGGGCAGCCCACAGAGCCAGGGCCAGCGTAGGCTGACAGCCAGACACTTACTCAGCTTCTCAGGCCGGTTCTACAGCTTGTGTCAAATGCTGCTCTGCCAAGGCCATGCTGATACCGATACCTGTACTACCTGATAAGGTCAAACTGCATCTACACAAGCTGCAATCCCCGCAGGAAACGCAGCGCTTACACACGGGTGCCTCTCCCAGCCTGCAAAACAGGAAACAACACAATAGCATTTCATCTGTGGGGCTTGAAAGGAGTCGCAAATTTGGGGGTTCTTCCATATCAACATTAACCTTCCGTTACTACCAGGTATTTCAGATATATTAGCACATACAGCAACTAAACTGTCCTTCCTACACAGCACCGGGGTGCTCACAGAGTCCCTTACTCTGATAAACAGCGTAATACACGGCGCTGTTTTGGCACTTAAATCATGTTCCAATACATTAAATGCCCCACGAAGAGTGCCAGAGTTTTCCTACATTGCACTTCATAAAAGTTACTCTTCCTTGGAATATATCCATAAATAAAAGGCTGTAACGTCACAATGTACAGTACAGGGGTTCCTAGGTTATTTTTAGCCAATACCAGCTGACTGTTGTAGTTTGCTGTGTGATTTGCTAAGCGTAATAAAAGAAAAATCAATCAGACAGTAAATCAAGGGAAAAGATGCAGGTCGCATGGAATTTCATTATAAATTGATTTCTAATTATAATATTAAATTACTACACTTAACATTTAAAGAATCAAAAATTGTTTCAGAATACATTTCTAAAATATTTTTTGTTTATGTGAAAATAACTGCTAGTGGCAAGGAAAAATAGAAGCCGAAGACCCTGCCATTTACCAACTGCATTTGTCATGGAACTACTATCATACAAGGCTTTAATGAGATTAAATAGCATAAACTACATTTCACTTATTGCTCATAATAAAATATGAGTAACTGGAAAATATAAAAAAGATCTTCCTAAAGACTCAACAAGAACTAGAAGGAAATGCTTCATTTCAAATGAAATCTAAATAGTGAAAAAGTGAAATATAAAACTGGTATTTTTTCAATACATGCAAAACAACATCCTGTGGAAGTTTTAGTTTCTTGGAATACATCGAATGTCAACCTTTGAGCAGCAAGGTGTTCAAAAACCACAGATGACCTGTACCAAAGTGCAAACCCAGCTGTCCGTATGCTCCAGGAACCACTGCCTGCTATCCTGGGAGAAGATGCCCAGGCAGGTTTCCAGCTCCACCATTCATGGCACTCGCCCCCCCACCAAAGCTCCTCCTGTTCCCTCTTCTCTGCTTCCTGCTTCCCATTTCCTTCTACCTTTTCACAGGAAAAACTATCACGACAGCATAAACTCAGGGTAGGTAAACTCTTGCCAGGCACAGACCCTTTCAGAGCGGGAGAGAAGAGAATGAGCCCACACAGGTTTCACCCAGAAGCTGGAGCTCTCTGGGCTCCGGAGGCAGGACAGGACAAGCCACGGCGTTCCATGCTAAACTCTTCTGCCCCACCGCTCCAGGCTCCACACACCCCCGCAAGGAAGCAGGCAGGCATGCAAGCATTTTCCAGCTCCGAGATCAGTTACTTACTCTCCCTCCACCTTGAGAGCTGCTAAACTAGAGAAAATCTGACTCAAATTGAGGTCAAAGGAGGAGCTGAAGATGAAATAGGTGTTCCAAGATGAAAGAAGTGGTGTCAATAAGTGCAAACACTTCTGGAACTGCGAGGGTTTCTAGCTATGTTATACCCTGTATTTTTAATACATCTTTATTTCATTCCACCAGCTTCAAATAAGGAAACATCCCAAGGATGGTGACAGCATGCTGAATTTGTAGCTATCTGCAGAAATTAGTTACTATAAATAGTTTACCCAGGCTTTTTAAGACACAGCTGTACCAAGTTTCCACCAGAATCAAAATTGCTAAGACATCAATTTACTGCATTATTGTCTGTTCCACAAAGGTTGTGACAGTATCCCACCACCATCCCATTTTTTTTTTCTGGATACCCTCATCACACATTTTAATCTTATTATCTTTAAAGACGGAACACCATCTGCAACAAGCTTTTAAAAGATTCTTCTGTAGAAACAGAATCCAGCGATGATAACAAGATTCTGTGGGTATGACTGGGTATAATTTTACTGTGTTAATCGTGACCCAAAAACAGTGCCGTGGTCTAGAAAGATGATTCTAAATTTCAGAAATATAGTACAAATCACACTCTAAACCTTAACATACATCCACCTCTTCAGCCCTTACACATAACCTTTCAGCTGCAGCGATTTAACAAAGCCAGGGTAGTAGACACCATCAGTATCCATAACAATTTGCAAAAATTCTCAGACCCACAGGGGTTTCATAAGTTAAATCTTGTAATGGGCTAAAACAGAGGGAGCGGTGGCACTCACTTTCCAACCTAAATACATAAAATCTTTTAACTATGGAATCAGAACTTAAATTCACACCTGTCAAGCAAGTGATAAAGTTACAATACTGCAGCAACAACAAGCTTGGGTCTGGCAGAGGCAGGGTTGTTACAGTTTACAGTAACTCATCACACAGCTAAATTAACACCAGTTACAGGGGTGATCTTAGGAACAGATTACTGGGGAGCAAGTAACTATTAAGAAAGGTATGCATTATAGAATTGTTCTCATTTAAACAACCCTTGAGTCATGTAGCATCCTACAGAAGCAAAAGGTTTAGAAGAGAATACAATTCGCTGTTAGAAAACTAAATGGAAGAGTAAGATAACATAAGTAATTATTCAGGTATAGCAAGTTATTAAAATAATACCTCAGTGAAAGCCAAAACTAACTGAATCTACTTCTAGACAATGACCTCGTCTATAATATTCTGCTTGAAAAACTGCAAGTTCCACCAGCTGAAGAACACACACCTTACTCAGCAAACCCAGGAGAGGCTCTCAGCAAGCAACGCTGTACGGACTACTGGATCACTGCTCGGAATTGCACTGTTCTGCTCTTACACTGACTCATCCCTTCAATATTCAAACTCCTTAGGACAAGGATTCTTGTAAAGCATAAATACATCTTTGCACAAGAGTCTGTGCTACAGTGATTCAAAAAAAAAAAAAAACCAACACCACCCTGTCTTGCATATTTATCTCATGTCCTTGATTCTGATACAATCTGTGTAACCTAAGCACGGCTAAACACCAGTTTTACGGGTGGAGCAGTATTAGTTTAACATACAAATGAGACTCAATGCAATTACATTTTTAGTGTTTTGGAGACCCTTAAATCAATGACAGAAAGGCAGAGTGTTACTGTCTACAGATAACATTTAGAAAAACCAGAGACCTTTTAAATCCAGAGTTCCATAAGCATGTTATAATCTGCAAGTCCACATGTGAAGAGAAAGCCTAAGGGTATGCATACACAGGTTAACAAGCAAAACTAGAACATCTGGATCTCTGATAAATTTCTGCCTTTTAAACATATCAGTAATCTGTAAGTAAAAGTTGTGTTACCAGAGATCTCTGTATTTTCTCAGGAGACAGCATGCAGATTTTTTTAACCCTGAAATAAAACAACATCTTCACAAACGGCTCTTTTCAAAACTGATCTGGAGACACAGACACAATTTTTAAAAATTCACACTGATTTAGTGAATTCTTCTAAAGAAAGCTTGGAGTTTCCCATCAACAGAAAAGGCATTTTGGACACAACTGCTTTGAAGCCAAGCAGGCTTTGACATTTTAAATTGTTCAATAGAGTTTTTGTGTAAACTGGTCTCACAAGATGACTTAACAAATAAGATATACAAAGAGAGGTTTCCATGTCCCAATTTGACTTGAAAGCAATCCATATTTTAAAGCCAGCACTGACTAATTTTAAAACTATTATGCAGAAACTACACATGTTAAATAATAACTAGCGTTCTACCTCTCCTAAAGCCAAAGTCCAAACTACGCATTAGCAAAAAGATATTTTTTTTTCCATTTTCAGTCTGAAATTTTTGAAGGATTCATTACCAAGAGTGCTGAAAGAAACTGATGTTTTATGCTGTGTTAACAAGTAATACAGAACCCGTTATCTTCCTTCAGGGCTCCCACTTCAATGCCACATCAATGCTTTGCAAAGCCCCGGTGCTGTAATTGCTGCTACGTTTTTAAGAACAGGTGAGCGAGGCTTGTGGCACTGGTGCAGAGAGTGTGAGATGGTGAGGAAGGGAAAAAGCTGGGAGCACTTACTTGCTTCAGGGCTTTGTGATAAGCAACTTTAGAATTAGGACATGCTGTTATAAAACACAGCAGGACATCAATTTCTAAGAGCAGACATGTGGCCTTGAAAAGCATCCTCATGGCAACATGGATTATGCCATTAAAACAAATTAATAAAATATCAAAGTTGAGAGCTAAGCAAATGTTAAGGGGTTGATTCATAGTCTTAATGTTTCCCTTTTGAATGCAGAAATTAATACAGTATTCCTTCAAAAACAAGAAGGTAACATACCTAGTGAAGTCAAAACTAAATCTGGAATTATAAGCAACTAAAAGCTGCAAGGTTTAACTGTTGGAAAGCCACAGATGCATTTCGGCTACCACCCACCAACTTGCACACAGGCAAATTTCAGGCTGACAGAAAACCCCGAACAAACTACAGAAAACCCTTATGCAATAGTCTGAGAAACAAAACAGTTGGAGAGAAGCCACACGAACCCAACTCCGGCTAGGTCTGCTCAGATTTCTGAAAAGAGCTCATTCACATGGTCCACACTTTGTTGTTTAGCACAGCTGTTTCTAAAGCTACTCCCCATTCTAGTAATGTTTTTCCCTTCCTATTTCACAAAAGACTTCAACATATTTCCAACAGATGCGTTTTGTACTCCAGTAATTTAGTGATATTTCCTGATGACTGGTTAACACAAAAGCTGTAGCTGGTTGATCCAAAGATTGCATCTGTCACCCTGCATCTCACCATCAGGTCAGAATGAATTTCTAACTGCAGAAAGAGATACCACAGAAGAATAAATTACTCTGGTTTTAAGCCTCAGCCTAGGGATAAATAATTTGTCCATCCAACAACAGCTAGAATTAAGGGTTCGGCTTTTTTCAAAATATGCTGTAACAGGGTAAAATAAAACAAAAGCAAAAAAAAAGCCCAAAAATTCAACCAAACCCAAGGTAAACATTTTCTTATCATTACAGATAGCACAACAGAAAATACTTCTTGATCATTTTCTCATGCAAGATCATCCTCTTTCCCATCACCCATGTGATTTCTGTCATCCTCTTAATTAACTGCATACAGCAAAATAACCTGAATGGATGACCTCACTCACCCTGAAACCCAAGAGTAACTACAGACAGAACTTGGTTCAAGGAGCAAGTTTCTCCTACCACAGCACACACATCCAGATATCCCCCCGAGCTTTCCTTGCACACAACAGCACAACAGGAAAGATATTTAATAAGTGACAAGGACTTATCTGCCGAGAATGAGTTTCAAGTGTATCAGGTTCTGCTCCATTGATAACTATATTCTAAAATGTATGTGTGTGTGTAATGACAACAAAGAATCCTCTCCATATCATTAAACCTGGCAGAACTCTATTTGCTGAGGAAGAGCACTGTAGGCTTTTCCTAACAGGATGAACACTGCGTAGCATGGTAAAATCATCCAAATTACCTCACACAGTGTATTTATGTATTATACACGCACAGGGGATCAAGCCGTTCCCCGAGTTACCTAGGAAGTAAGGGCTGCATCTTCTCACTACAGCTTTGTAATTACTGTTACAAGAGATGTGTGTATAATGAGAATTTTTTTTTTTTTTTTGCATGGTCCATAAGTCAGCCACTTTCTCCTGATGAGGTATATATTATATCCAAGAAACGTTTCAGCTGGCATTTATAGCTCTGTCCTTAAATACAGCCACAACAAGCATAATCTAAACGCTATCAACTATTTATCTGACAATACTTTATGTAAAATTTTAAGAGCTACTATCACATTGTTAAATTGAAATTTCAATACTGAGCTCAAGCGACTAGTTTCCACTTCAAAAAAATATATACAGAAAGTGACAGGATAGTAAGCGCACATATCAGCACATCGAGTGTCTCTCTAGGTTACTAAACCTTCTGTATCAAGGGCATCTCACTAAATATTAATGCAGAATATGAGGTTTCAGTTTTTCAGAGGATCCCTGCACCGCAAATAAGAATAAGTATTAAAGTCTATACTATTAACTACAGATTAAGGTCAGAGCCCAACGGTTGTTCCATGTAAAACAACGTAACAGATAGATGTTCATTGACGGTGATACTGATCCATTCATACAAAGCAGCTTGCAAGATCCAGGCTTTAAAATATTAAGAACATTTATTAGCTCAACATTAATACAATCCTACACTCTTATAAAGAGTGCCCCTGACTGCAGAGCTGCTATGAACTGTATGAAGTGTATTTTGAAGTTCTGGAAATATATCAGTTATGCTACCTGACGGCCAGCCCAGTTTCCATGCTCTACACCTCACATTTGATGGTTCTAAAATTAACTCTACTGATTTTATCACCGATTTCTTCTTCACTTTGCCACATGAAATGTCAAATGATCCCTATGTCTGACACTGCCCTTTTAATTATGACAACAAAAGCTTAAAGATGATACCACACCCACCCCCCTGCCCCTTCAAAGCAAGGCTCAATAAAACATAAGCAACGGTAGGAATTTAAAGGTCAATATTTGCATAAGTTGAGTAAAAGCCAAGAAAGAGCAAGATTTATTAAAAATGTAATTCTATAGTAAGTCCTACAGTTAGTACTCTTTCTAATGTATTGATTTAAATCACAAACTAAGCTCCACAGATAGCGTTTAAGACTTCATTAAAATTTACTGAGCATATTTATCAATGCTTTTTGCAGAAAGCTTGTTATAAAAACCTGCATAAACCCAAACAGACCCCTCCAATACATTAATGATATATGATGAAGTCTTTTATTCCCTTCATCAATCTTCAGCTACACATTTACTTGAATAATCAATACTCCACAATTACGATGTGTCCATAAATTCATTGCCCTACATCAATACTTCAGTTTATTCAGTATCTTCTAAGATGAAGTCTCAGTCACTGTCAGTCTCATTAACCTAACCATCCACATTTTATTGTTCTGTTATCAGGATTCAAAAGCACTTAAGATGACAGTAGCAGTAAAAAGCCCTGGGACTTTATATGCCCATTATGGTGACTGGGTTGTTTAAAAACTGGAGCTGTAGTTGCCAAGTATGATTCCAAATATAAACACTACCACCACCAGTCCAGAGAGAAGCTTAAGGCACAGGCAGGAAACAAGAGAATCTGAAGTCAAAGACCTTCCACAGAAACCAGGAAAGGGATGCAATTGTGACAAAAGTTTGTCCTCCCTCTTTGCAACATTGAAACGGCTCTATTAGCAAGTATTTCACAGTGTTCTTACCACATTTTCTATTCTATATATTAAAAAAAGGAAAGAAGAAACCTGTATTAGGACAAGGCATACGAAGCAAAAATTCAGGCATACCTGCTCCGTTGTAGCTGTCCCAGATACTAAAGCACTCCCAGGCTTCCAGGGATACCCTGTTAGATGGGCCTTCAGGCACAGCCCTGAAAATAAGGGACCTTGTCTTCAGGTTACTTATCGTCAAGTATCCAAACCCATAGAAACTACATAAAACATTTGCTGCCATGAAATGATGATGCAGCGTATACCAAATTATGAATAAAATACAAGCCTTAAATACCTGTAATATAATGTATTTATAATCTAAAACAAAAGCGACACCTAGTCTTGTACCAGGTTTAATAATATACAACATAATGCTGGTTTTGCAAAGTGTTCAAAGAAAAGCAAGCTCAAGCTTAATTAAATGAACAGAACTTTATACAAAGCCGACAGCTACGCTGCTCCTCATTATACAGCTTCAGGAAGCTGACACAAGACTCCAGTTCTGCAGAAATCTTAGAAACAAGCTTAGCTCACTTCTACACACACGTCAACAAGGGCAGGCATCAGTTTTACAGCCTATGAGATTTATCAGGCACACCTGGATATTCAAGGCAGAACAAAACACTTAGAAATAGCATTCAGTGAAACAATCGGCAATAGCATACAGAACAGCAGAGCATAAAAGCACTAATGCAATCGTATGCTGCGCGTTTGGCATGACCACTGCACGATCTATTAGGAAACAATGCCACTTCTAAGAAAAATGTATAAAACACATCCCTCTTCATCAGCCTCTTCGGCAACTATGCAGTTTTTCAATGCTCCTTTTCAGAGGTAAATCGGGGTTCTTACTGCATAGGCAATTCAGAACCTAACACTAAAGAACCTACACTAATTGTACCAACATATAGGTCAGATTTACACAAGCAAGTAGCAACACAAAGAAATAAATTGCCATGAAAAAACGCTAGCTTTTTGCCCACTGATCTATTGGGATAAGAATGGAATTTCAGGAAGTTTTCATGTTTAACAAAATGCACTTTTATTCTCCAGGGTCTTCAGATGGTTGCAACAGTTGCGTTCACTTGTCATGGACATACAACGCAACGGAGGCACGACAAGAAATAGTTTAACTAAGCTGCACAACTAGACTTATGGAGCTTTTACTGTGTTGTAAAGGCTCACACCTGAGGATCTCTGAAGAGTGTCAAAAGGAATTTCAAGCAATATCTAGGCATCAAAACATCTGAAAGAGTATAAAGAAAACATTTTTTTTTCTCCCTTTTTTCTGTAATCTTGCAACATTTGTCTCAATGGGCCCATACACGTACACAAAAACTGAAAAATATCCATCCCAGGAGCGTACCTATTGCTTTCTACCGTGTCCGTACCCACTTATATTAACAGAGAAGCTCCATTTTATAAAAATATATCCAACAGATGTAATTTGTAAGAGCCGATGACAAGAAAGGAAGATACAAAAGTGACATACTTGGAATGCTCTCAAATTTAATTCACTTAAAGTAAAAGTTAGCAAACAAGGTAAGAGCAATCCAAAATCTGACTAATTTAAGGCACAACAGAAATTTCATCAGCTAACTTGTTGTGATGGAAAAACTTGAAAAAAATTAGTCATATCCTTACAATAAATTCTGTTGCATTAGTCTATTTCTATATTTGTTTTAACATGATTATTTTTTAATATTTCCTCTGAGTCAAACAAGTTTAGGGAATTGTTAGGTCAAAATCTATTCGTTTTATAAAATTCTGGAATGGATGAAAATAGAGATGCCCAGAACCTGTCAGCACCTGCAGGATATCATCTTCAGACACACAAAATTTCTCTGTGGATCACAGCTTGTATGCCAAAAACGGTAAACTAGTTTAGGTAACAGGTACTAGAGAACAGCATTAGGTAACACTTCTTTGCCCAGAGAACCAGAGGATGCCACGGAAATGCACGCAGTGTGATACAGAAGCAGAAAGAACGACGCTGCAGACATACTTTAGCAAGCAAAAGCAATTATGAGGGGGGGTGGGGGGGTTGCACTTCCCAAAAGTTTATTTCTGCTTATCTGCAGAGGAAAGCGATAAGAATGCAGATCATGATTACTAACAGTAACATCTTAGGAAACAAAAAAAAAATTTAACATCAACCCACTAAAATACTAACATACACAATAGCTTTCCGTAAGATAAGGCTTATTTCTGCACTCTTTGTCAGAACAGGAAGATTCACATTATTTTTTTAATATTAATGATCAAGCTATTTGAGAACAAGAATACTTTGAAGTTGATTCTGGATGATGTTCTGGTGACTAAAAAACAAAGTAAAAATTCAACACAGACTAGAAGTTGAAAGAAGAAAATAAACTATTCTTCCAACTCATCCTTGTACATGAATAATGTTTTGTTTACTGAGGAACTAAAATAACACATTTAGCACACATTCCAGAGAAGTTAAAAGTGCTATTAATTTTAAATGAAAATGCAGAGTGCAATATCTGTGCTTTGGAAAGAGAATTACACTGGGAATAAAGTTCAGCACTCTTCAAAATGAGAATTTCCATCTTCAGTCCGTACCTTATATTATGTACTTTCTCATATTTAACAGTAAAATAAGGAAGGACAGTTTCTGATCCACTTTTTTGCGTCACTAATCTTTTTTTAACATATATTAATTAGGCACACTCATGTACATTATTAGTGACTTTGAAACCCAAGCATATACAACCCCAATCTCTAAACATATGGTTCTTGTAGATTTAAAATTTCAAAACGGTTAATAAAATTGGTACCAACATTCATTACACTATCATTTTAAGGACCATTTGGAGGGGGAAAAAAACATCTAATTTTCAGAAACTGTCTTCATAAAGTTTGCTCCAGAACAAAAACTGCAACTTTCAAATGCAACTACAAGTTTAATTTATATATATGCAAATACTTGCAATGTATACAATATTAATAGTTTTAGATAATGCTTTTGGATTTAAACTAAAGAATAAAAAGGGTCAATGGCTGCAGCCCTAGTTAAAATTTTTTTGTCATCTGAATATGGGCTATTTTCTCAGCAAAAAAAATAAAAAAGGCAACAACTTGACAGTTATTACATAAGGTAAACAAAGCCTTAAATATGCTGTACAAACTATTGGTGTTGATCATTGTCCATTCATGGACACTTCCGACAACATCAAAACCTATATGAATGTGACTAAACGAAGAACAAATGTTCTTCTACATCTTGACTGACCATCATATAAAGACCAGTATCAATTAGAATTTTGCAGCTTCACTTTAAAAACTAAACAGTAGCAAATTAAGACACTAATAATAACCGGTGTTTCTGGACAAACTTGCATTTTCAGTTCAAAAAAAGTGTTTCTGTATGGGTGTAAACAAATTATTAAGTAAGACACTTTGTAAACAATAGGGGACAGACAAAAATAATAATTCCAGTAAGTTTCTACATTTATAGTGACATATTCCAAACATCTAATAAAGCTTGTTTGATGAAAATATTTTAATTAATAAAAACAGCACTGTGGTTTCAAAATCTACATTAAATCACAAGAAGACATTCTGAAAAAAGGTCTACGTGCCTGCAGTTCCATACAGTCTAAGTTATATAACTGCAGAAATTAACCAGGAAACTTCACGTAAATCGAATTATAATGAAGAGATCAGAGTAAGTGACAGTGAAATCCACATTAAGATACATATGCACGTGTTCTGTTGCCTGACAAGGTAACAGTTATGAATCACATCTGCGGAAGGCAATACTCATAAATTGCTGCCATTGAAAAATTAACAGCTGATGACCGACTCCCGAGCACTCCCAGCCCCTACAAGTCTTCAACAAGCACTGCTGAAATCAGTTAGCATTATAATATTCAGTATCTACAAGAATTTAGAAACACTTGAAGGGTAGTTCCTGTTAGTAATTATACACAAGAGTCCTTCACTCTTAGACTTCCATGCTTTCTACTGCAGATGTCAAAGCTGAGGAACTGAACCTAAAGTACTTATTTAATAACACATAATTTTTACCTTTTGCCCTAAAAAGAAACAACCCACAGAAACAAACATAAAAAATAATTATCACTGCATCCCAACACGGAAATCTGGTTTCTTCATCTTTCTGCAACTTTCTTTCCAACATTTCATTAAATTCTACTCATGCCATAAGTCACATCCACAGAAATCTTGTATAAAATTAACACCATATGTGGCTGCATATAAACAGTTGATATGCAGTATTGCACTAAAGCAGAGGGAAAAATAAAGAATACGCCAAACTTTATCTTGCCCAGGACTCAAACTGGTTTATCTGTCAACTCTGAATGAGCTATCACTCCCACATGTTTAATTAGAAGCTGAAAAGCTTCATAAAATTACATCCAGGGCACTGGAACAGTCAGTTTCTTTTGACTGTAACACACTGCTGGGATATCTAACTAATTCAAGTAAACAAAACAAAACTTAGTATTTTAGAAGTGTGGGAAGGGTGAAGACTGTTTTAGCCTTCAAATGTAATAAAAGAAAAAAAACCTTTTGCTGCAAGATAAGATTTAATTATGTTCCAGTTTTGATGAGCACAATATCACCAAGGAAACTTTTAAGAAGACAGAAGTGCAATGGCGTATTTCTCTTATTTTACTGTCATGTTTTATGTTGAGTGAATTGTATATTTAATGAATTGTGCATTGGGTATAGAATCATTTAGGTTGGAAAAGACCTTTAAAATAGAGTCCAACCATTAACTTAGCACTGCCAAGTCTACCACTAAATCACATCCCTAAGTGCCGCATCTACACGTCTTGAAGATACCTCCAAGGATGGAGACTCATCCGTATCTATTTGATTTTTATTTTTTTTTTTTGCGATACACATAATTGTAGTAACAGAGAATCCTCACCAACATGAATACATGTATCTTCCCTCTTCTGACAAAGATGTCCTATTGTCCTTTCTATAGAGCAATGGTGCTCAGAGACAACATATCCCCTTTCCCCCTCCCAGAAGACAACTGCTGAAAGCATAAACCTGTATGTCTACATTATCAAGTAACGCTCCAACGGGAAAAGTTCTGTAGAAAAAAACAGTACCAAGACCTAGACGCCCATACAGCCCCCATTTCAGTTCAGAGGGTTTACATTTGATGAGCTGCAGTGTGATCCACGAGCCCAACATCCTTTAGTACCTGGAGGACATCAAATGTGCTGCGGTACTGCAGCTCTCTGTGCAGTATCACGCAATGGAAATCCACCCTGCGTGCTCCAAGACCACCCAGCAAAGCAAACCAAAGCATTGTGAAAGCAGGGATGACTGGGATATGCATTTCCAAAGGGCTTCCCTAATCCAAACCAACACTAATGTATTCGCACTCATTAAGACTCAGGAGTTTCATCTGCATGTCAGTGCCGTTCTCAGTAAAAGCCTGGAACGTGGCTAATTTTTCAGAATTCAGCTGCAGGGATAGGAACAGAATCTCAACTTACACTAATATCAGGCAATTAATAGGACCGCATTTCTTCATAATATGGGACATATGTTGCAAAGGGAAGGAAAGGGACAGCTGAAGGAGGGGAAGAACAAATAAATAAAAGCTGACAAGAAAAATGTACAATAAGCATCTTATCTGCATGCTTATAATCTGTATTTCAGATTATCTGGAGATCATTAAAATTACTATCCTTTGAGGAGGAGTCCACAGGTACACAGTCCACAGATCAGGCTGAGGGTAAAAGGCCAACAGAAAGGGGCAGAGCTGGCGACAGGAATCATTGCAACTGTCTGTGTGCTGATAGAATTTATGCTCCCAAGTGGTGTTGCTGGGTTTGGGTTTTTTTCTTTGATTTTTTTTTTTTTTTGGGGGGGGGGGGGGGGGGGGGGTGTTGGGGGTAAGGTGTATGTGGTTGGTTTTTGCTCTGGAGGTTCTATTTTTGAACAGATATCTCCAAGTTATACACAAGAAAATATACTAATTAGCTGCTTTAAATATATTTAAGTTCCTGTTTCAGAAAATGTCATGCTGACCATTAAGTGACATAGAAAGCATCAGTCACAAACTCTTAGTGACTTCCATGGAATTCATTTCTAAATCTCAGGCTTATAGAAACATTAATGTAAACTGTATCACGTGACTAATAAGTAATATAAAGAACACAAAGAAAAACACATTGCCCAACTGTGGTCTGTAATACCTGATCCCACCACAAAAATGATAAAGGTACAAGAGAAGAGATTCTGGTATACAGAGGAGAACTTACTTTGTATCTTATCCACCCTCCGGCAATAACATTTCCAAGTAAGGAAGACAGAAAATATTTTTATGAGAAGCAACACAGCAATGTAATACACTTTTCTTTATTAGGTTGGGGTTTTTTGTTACAAAGAAAAATGAAGATAGTAAAACAGACAAGAAACACTTGATAGGGGAAACAGAGCTAATGGGATGGAAATCCAAGAACTATGCCTTGATCCATACACAAGAAAGAATGAATTGTGCTGCTTCCTCTATAAACATGTTATAAGAGAACTGAGGACTAATAAAAACTGTACAGGTCACCCAGGTCACAGCTGTTCAGAGGTTTCATTGGTTCAAATCTTCAGAACATAGATATAGCATTAAAAATCCCTCAACCACTTCTTTACAGAGACCTTTAATACAACATTTTTAATGAAAAAACGTGGTTTAAAGAGGAGGCAGCATCAGTGGGTTCTTTTGTCTTTTCACTGTAGAAGAGAGGTCAAGAACTAGCGGACAAAAAAACAACGCAGAGGAAATGGAAGTGCTGGTTTAATGTGCCAATATTATGATATTTGCAAGGACAGTGAAAAAATAAAATCCAACCATTTCTATTTTTAGTGAAGGAGCTACTGCAGATGTCTAACTAGCCCAGAACCAGCAGCATTAAGCAGCATACCTAGCATGACACAAGCTATTCCAAAAAGTTTACCATATCGACTTCAGATAAAATTCAACATTCAGAAAAAGTCTGAAAATAAATTGAAGGAAGGTGGGGGGAAAAAAGGTGGAAAGAGCAATAGTTGCACAGATTAGCTAAGCATAATGATCTGTTTTAATTGATTTCTCTAATATTTATGTGAACTAGAAAACAAACGTGATACTCTTCCTTAGCTAATTATCCTTAAGCCAAATTTATTTCAAAGCTGAAATGTAGCAGAATATGGCACTTCCTTAGATCCTGCAGAAATAGTGTAAAAGAAGGAAAACTTGCAGTTAATAACTATAAATTTTGACCATTTGGAAGAGAATTAACAACAGGCCCTTAATCAGGAACATGACTTGATCGTGTTTATATTACTGTAACTAAAAATATTTTCACCTTGAGGAACTCACTGAGCCTTCAGTGCTGAACTTAAAACCACCGTCTAAACATATATAAACACACGTTCTTCAATGAACACTCTTCACATCTTAGTGAATTGCTATTTCTTGTGCTCTGTTCACCAGAAAAACTTTCTTTACAAACCAAACACAAAGAAACAAATACAGGTTATACTCAGAGTATAACAGTATCAAAGAGTGAAGAAGCCGAAATTTAACTTAAAAGCTTGCTTAATTTGAGCTCTGCTTTCTTAAAAGAGGAACTTTCATGCGATGGCAGATTGAAAAACACTTTACTCCATTTTTCACATTCCTCTTGCAGTATTTCCAGGTGCATATCACAGTAAAGCTTTCAGCTTTACAGACAGCTTGCTGCCCTGCTTGACAACGTAAGAACGCAAAACAAAGCCACAACTCCCTTAAACAATCTCATTATCATGTTTTCACTACCACAAAGAAAATCAAACAGCAAAACCAAAACAGGAGAATAAGAACCCCTGTTTCAAAAGCACAATATTTTAAAATAGTTCATGTTTGTAGAAATCAACAATAAAACACAAACAGCAAACCGCTTCCTACTAACAGCAGGCAGTAACAATATATTCCTTAGGAGAAAATTAATCCAGCTGAACTCTTTCACATTCACACATTACCAGTGACAGGCCCAGACTGTTCCCACTGCTACTTTTTGACCCCAAACCTTCTCTCTGAAAAACTAATTTCTGATAATGCAGCAGAAATCTGCAGCCTTTCCATGAAATAACGTATCACAACTCATAGTTGCAAACCTAACTAGCCATTCTGAGTATCTATTTGCTAGTATATACAGCAGCTAGCCACACCAGAATATACACATGAAGATACAAACTACTTAGGATGCAGACAGTCTCTTGCTAAGCATTTGTGTGGTAATAATGCAATTGCACCCTGAACCTCTGGCACATTAAGGGCATTAGAAGCCATACTAAATTGAATTTATTGTCTTTTGAAAATTCATAGGGATAGCATAAAAATAAGGAGGGGAGGAAAAAAAAAAACCACACAAAGAATTTGGCAAGGTTTTTTTAAAAGAAAATAAATGCGAATCCTTCAATCCCAAAGAAGTCACCGAAATGTTTTTACGTAATGCTGAAGCTGAACACTACAGCAGAAACATAGGCATTGAAATCATAAAAATAATTACATGCATTTGAAAACATGTTCCAAGGCTCAAAGCCAGCCTGATGAAAAAAGGTATTAATGGTCCAAAAAAAGATCATCGCAGTATAGCATTAAGTTTTAATTTAAATAAACTTAAACATAAAAATACTTTCTTTTGAGGACATCTCTTAAAAATAAAACTAGAACTGTATTGTGTGTGACACTTTTCTAAAAGAAGCTTTAAAAACATATAAAAGCATACTGTGTTAGCTGCAATGCTTAATACTACATAAACACTAAGTAGGGACTTTTCACAGAACGGGTGGGGTTGGAAGGGACCTCTGGAGATCATCTAGCCCCAGGTTCATCTACAGCAGGTTGCTCAGGATCACATCCAGGTGGGTTTTGAACGTCTCCAGAGAAGGAGGCTCCGCAGCCTCTCTGGGCAGCCTGTTCCAGTGCTCTGTCACCCTCAAGGTAAGGAAGTTCTTCCCCATATCCAGAAGGAACTTCTTGGGTTGCAGTTTGTGCCCGTTGCCCCTTGTCCTGTCGCTGGGCACCACTGAAAAGAGCCTGGCCCCGTCCTCTTGGCACGTGCCCCTAAGGTATTTGTGTGCATGGGTAAGATCCCCTCGGTCTTCTCCAGGCTACGCAGGCCCAGCTCTCCCAGCCTTTCCTCCTAAAGGAGATGCTCCTTGCCCCTCACCAGCTTTGCAGCCTCTGCTGGACCCTCTCCAGCAGTTCCCTGTCTCTCTTGAGCTGGGGAGCCCAGAACTGAACACAGTACTCCAGATTTTTTAAGTAAAGAATTATTAACACAAATATTCATAGAATAAATGCAGTTTCTTGGAGCAGAAGCATCATTTGAGTTTGATACATTACTCTTGTGGACTTTTCCCCTTCCCTTTGGTAACAAAGGCCAGAGAAATTTAAAACAACTTTGGAAATAATAAAACCACCTAACTCTGAAACCTGCCCGACATCAAGTTTCTGTCTGCCAGGAGATTTTACAACACTCCTGAAAACAGCTAAAAAAGTTTCTTATAATGGAAACTCTGACGGACCAAGAACTACAGTTATACTAGGAGCTGTCACTGTAATATTCTTTCCTTTCTTTCATGTCATACTGAAATCTCCATTTTCTTTTTAATTTGTCACTCTTTTCTGTAAAGGTAGCTTATCTAAAGCTTAATTAAAGAAACTAGGGGGTTTTTTGCAACCAACCTTCTAGTTTCACATGTTTTTTTAAAAAAAAAATCATTCTTCTCACTAATTTTGATCATTAATTTGTCTTCCCAGGTTTAGATGATGATTTTTTAGATAGAAGCTTCAGAAAGTTGAACTGAAAAAACACCGATTCACCTGCTTAACTTTATCATAGAAGTTTTATTTTTCAAGAGTATTATCCGAAGAGTATGAACTTGATTTTCATCAGTCAAATTTAATGAATGATGGCAAAAAAACCCACTACTTAAACTTATTAGCGCACCAACAATAACTTGCTACAAGCTACCTAAAATTTGAATATTTTTTAGAGATTTTGACTGTGTAAGAATACAGACAAGAATGATGAATACAAGTCTTCAAAGGGACACTGCAGAACCTTACTCCAATGCAGACAAAAGTCCAGTTTGAACATATTTAGGTCCCTAAAAAGTATCACTTCCAAAGCATTTAAAAATAAATAAGGCTGCTCTACTGCTTTTACTCTTGGTTGTATTCAGGCATGGAGTTTGGAGGGAAAATGCAACTGAATTCAAGTTTTTAGCTAGCTTTAGCAAGATTAGTCCTCATCAGACAAAACTACTTCTAGCTAACCAGAATTCCAATGGTAAAAGGAATTCTGGGCTCAGAATCCAAAATGCTGGAAATGAACTGCCATAGCAAATTTGATCTGTGGCTCAGATGAGTGGATCATGTCCAATTTGATCCACTACCTGACTGACTGGAAGACAGGAGAAAGTCAACATTGTGCAAACTGCAAAACTTAAGATACATAACAGTATAATTTAAATGCAGCCCAAATTATTTTCTCTATACCAATGGAAAACTGTACTGATCACCTAAGTAATTCCTTAACTATCTGAGCTATGCTGAACGGGATTCAGGAAATGCCATTCCATTTCCGACTGGGGACTACAGACTGACGTATAGCACTACTCTGGGTGCTATGACTAGCAAAAAACTGGAGGATATCTACAAAACTTAGTATTAACATCTTGGGACACAGAGGAAGTTACATACGAGATTCATAGTAAAATCATGGTTGCATGCTTACCTCAATAAGGCATGCAATGTTCTCACAACACGTGTGTGCCTGCAAGTTTCTACTTGCAGAAAGAAAAAATATTTATTGAGACATCTTTAAAAGGCATCATTCTTTTGCATTCAGTTTCTCAGAGGTTTAATTTCAGGAATATCAACTAACATCAACTTTCACAGAAATACCACAGAATCCATAATTTCACTAACTACTAAGTAAAAGCAACATTCAGGATAGTCAAATATGCTCTAAAGCATTAGCAAATAACCATTTAAAAAAATATAATGAAAGAAACAACCAAAAGGCTAGCTAATGAGTACACAATGTACATCTGCAGGTGAAATGATAGGGAAGAAGGTGGGGGAAGAGAAAGAGACAACAAAAAGCCTCATCCTAATTAGGTAAACATATGACAGAGAGAAAAAAACCCAAACAATAGTGGGGTGCGGTTATGTTATGATTAAATGCTAAATAATGATAAGAATTTGGCAAAAATACAGAATATGTGAGAATACAGCATATAATGCTCTGGCTTTCATGTGTGTAGTTATCTTCCACTACAGTACCTTTCAATTTCTCAAGGTTAGTAGAATTTATTATATCAGTGATTTTGTAGCGGTGGATTTTTTTGTAATTGTATATTACATAAGACAGAAAAATGCTGCTTGTCCTAAAATGTAGTTCAAACCAAAGGTCCTCCTAAACATACAGCGCATGAAAATTAAAAACAGGGAGCTTGGGTTATGAAAAGAAGCCATATGACTAAAAAGTGAATCCATTTTCCAAAACGCCCACACAGACAAGAGCTTCTGATGTGAAAAACGGTCTCTGCAAAAGCTAAATTGCACAGATTATTTTCCTGAAAAGTTAGAATCTGCACTACATGCAGATTATGTATTTCCTGTGACGCGATTAAAAAAACCCACAATTTTTTATGTTATTACAGTATGAACAATTAATTGACTGTTCAATGTATATGATAGAAATACCAATACTTATTTAATTGAATAATTGTCTTCCTTTAGAATTTACATAGGCAGAAATGCTTGCTTAGTTTTCCCAGGCTTGTCTCCCTCTTGCTGCAGGCAAGTTTTGGTTAGCTTCAGAATGAGGTGCAACGAGGCATGCCAGCCAACATAGCATTTGTGGCTTACCTTGACACTGAAATCCTTGTTTCCCAAATCCCCTGCATAAAAAAGAAAAAAACAAAAAACAAAAAACTGTCTTAGCATAGTTTAGTTATGATTTCTTCTCAGTGATCTGTAACAACATAAAAATAGCTACATATTAAATTACTCAGATTTTGCTAAGACAGCAACAGATTTTAAAATATACAACACAGAACAGCCCACCCATTTCAAAGCAGAGAACAATACCTGTCACCAGCTATGTAATTTCAGCTTCTGGCAACAATTTTTTTATTATTATTATTTTACAAGCTATTTTGGATCTACAATTATCATCAGCTGTGATTACCGCATAATATTTCAACGCATTTAATGCGACATGTACACTTCACAGCAACGTAAAGTATTCCAAAGTTCTAGCAACGGTGTATAAAACAAATCAGACTTAGGTTTTCATCCAAATTTTAGGATTGCATGCAGACATTGTTATGTGCCTCAGAGATACCAGTGGCTTGTTGTATGGAAAGGAGGCAGGTTAAAGGTTTTGCTTGTTTCAATATAAATGAGAAGACAGGCCCACTGGCTTCATACCCATTATTCTTCCAGCTTCCTTGCTTTATTTCTGTAACAAAATACAAATGTGCGTGTAATACTTTACCAATGAATACAGGGACACACAAGCATGGTGGCACAGGGTATCCGGAGTCCCAGTGTACATTAGACCTCTGGTAAATTGCACTGTTGTTGGTTTTATTTATTTGTTTGTCTTTAAACATTCAATATGCTCTTTCCACAAAAATATATATTTTGAGTATCCTCCCTATAAACATTTCTCTGCATTTTCCCTCTTTGCAGAACATTTTTCATCTGGAGACCTGGAGCTGCTTACACTCAAAGACAAATGAACAAAACCCGTGAACTGTAGAAGTTAGCCAGTATGCTGTATCCAATTAACAACAGAAAGTATGGCCATCGACTTTGAGGAAACGTGTTTGTTTTTTTAAATAATATCAACAATTTCCCCACTTCACTTTTTATTTATTTATTTAAAAGAGAAGAGACAAAAAACATTTAGTATTACTTCAGGTGGAAACTGACATTACACAGCTTCGAGCCTTTCCATAGATTTCTCAAAAGGCTCTACCTGTTATGTTATACATGGGCCTAAACTAAGAAAACCAGAAGAAACATAGAAACGTTTGTTTACTTGGCAGCATGCATGACTACACTATACTGTCATTCTGCTGCTGTTTCCTCTTGTTTTCACAAAAGCAAAAAGCATGTACTGAATGTGTCCAAATGCAATGGCAAGAAAGCTGACAGCAGGACTAAGAACATGAAACAGACTGTAGATAATTTTTCACCCTTTTAAGCAGACTTTTTTGTTAAGAACATTCCTGTATTAGCTACTCTAAAAGCACAGCAGTTCTGCAGTGTTTGAGCTGAATTCATAGGCCAACCAGCTGCAGTCCCTTGACTCCCTGCTCAGTTACAATGTATTTTAAGTAAGAGGTTTTTTAAAAAAACCCAACACTTCAGAAACAAAGCACAGATCAAAGCTGTTTAAGAAGACAAGGAGGCACTGAACAGTTTTAGTAAGTGTTACCTGGTCAAAATAACCTAAGAAAAAAAAAACCCCACCTGTTTGCATAGTTCATGGAAAGGTTGTATTTACTATTCTTTATATCTTAAAACCTATATTAGTTGCCACACTTTATTTTGGAAATAGATAAAGTACTTTTTATGGTGTATGATGCTTATTGAAGAGCTGCCCATCTTCAAATGGGGAAATGAAATAAGAGTTTGAGTTGTCAGGTGCTCATCTGATGAATCTTAAGAGCTTCCTTAGACTCACTAGCAGGACAAGGCAAAAGAGCACAGCTACTCTTGCCACTCTTGTCAGCTACAAGAATACCCTTTTACATTCAAATCCATCCTAGCATTTCATGACAGTATTCCACTTTTGTTTTTTAATTGTGCTACTTATGTGCACACACACAGTCCAACAATAACACTGCAGCATTTTTTCACGCTTCCCAATTAATTCTGTTTTAGATTAACTTCGATGCAGTTTCTGAAGGTCTCTCACTTCTACCATACAAACTTTGAAATTTTTTTTCACATAAGAAAAAAAAAACCCCATGCTCAAAAAGTTGGCTTGTTTCTTCTGCAATCTACCATCCTCAGTTTGCCTTCCTTTCCTGCCTTACTCTGCTAATATATTTCAATTATTTCTGAAGTCTTTCTTCAACACAAGCCGAAGAAAACTCAAGCAGGCAAAGGTCTGCGTCCAGGTGCATAAACATGCAAAAAAGAGCAAGGCACCTGCCACAGACACGGAGCCAGCTGGATACAGCCGCCTCCAGGTGTTTTACAACTTTGCCTAAAATAAATCACAGCTCCCATGCCCAGCGAGGCAGCCTGCGCCTCGCCCTGCGCGGCCGCACGCCAGCGGGGGGGGGGGGGGGAGCAATGCGCACCCGCGGAGTTGCAGCGCTCGCCAGGCGCCCCCGCGGAGGGCAGGCGCGGAGCCCACCGGCCCAACCGGGACCCGTAGGGGTATTTCTCTCCCCCCTCCCCCAACAGCTCAGCAGCGAGGGGGTCGGTAGGAAGTTTTCCTCCCTAGCAAAAGCCCTTCTTTTCCAGACCTCCCTCCCCTTCCTAAACGCGTAACGTAGCGGCGGTGCCTGCGCGCTCCTCGGCTCCCTGCCCTCCCTCTGCCGCAGGAGCAAATAAAGCAGGCACGGCTCGCAAAGTTAAGGCAGGGCTGCAGAACTTGTGCCACACAGCAACACCCACAGCATGAAACAGAAAACCCTCCGCTCCCACCGCGGCAGCTGCAGCGCGGCGGGGCGGGCACGGAGACGGGGCTCCGCGGGTGCGCTCCGCCGAGCCGAGCAACGCCCGGGGGGCGACGGAGGAACGCGAACCCGGCTGATTTGGGAAGCCATCACCCCCACCGATCCAGGCGCCGCCGATCTCTGCGGCACGGGCCGGCGCTGCCCGCCGAGCGCCGGCGAGTTCAGGGGCTGCCCCCGGCCGGGGCGCGGGGCGCGCCGGGCTCAGGCAGGGCGCTGGGGCGCCGGTGGCCGCAGGCAGCCCGCCGGGAGCGCGGCTCCCGCACCGCGGCTCACCTGACCGGCGCCGGGGGCAGCGAGCGGCGGCACCGGCGGCCGGGAGGGGAGGCACGGCCGGGGCTGCCCCGGAGCGGGGAGTCCCCCGGGGTGGGCGGGCCCGGACGGGTGCGGGGGGGGCAGGGCGCTCCCGGGGTCGCTCACCAGATGAAGTCGGTGCAGTGGCTGCAGAACGTGGGCTGCTTGAAGAAGCGCGCGATGAATTTGTGCTCCTTCACCTCGTGCACGTTCTTCTGCCTCAGGGCCCCCTTGCGAGCGAAGCGCCGCGCCGCGTCCGGGGCCGCGCCGGGCTCGGAGCCCGGGAACACGTCGGCCATAGCGCCCTCCTCTCCACCCCCTCGCCGGGAGCCGGGCCGCGCCGGGAGTCGCCGCCCCGACGTCCACCCCGTCCGGCGGCCGCCGAGTCTCTGGCAACGGCGGCGCTGGGCACTGCCTCCCGCTCCCGCGCCTGACGTCGGAGCGGCGCGTAGGGAGCGGGAGGAGGATCCCGGCCCCGGGCCCGCTGCTCCGCCCGCGGGGTGAGCGAGCCCCCGGCCGCCGGCGGGGCGGGGCGGAGCGGGGCGGGGCGGGGCAGGCCCGGCGCGGGGCCGCCCCCGCCGGGGGCAGCGCGTGCGCCGCGGGGGGGCGCTCCGCAGGGGCGGGGGGTGTCAGCACCTGCCGCCTCCCGTCAGCGGCCCCCGCCCCGCGCACCCGCGCACAGGCACCGGCTCCTCTCACACTCGCACCGGCTCCTCACACCCCCCCACACACACCCCCACACATACACGGCTCCTCACACTCACACACTCGCACACACCCACACACCCACACACACCGGCTCCTCACACACACACCCACACCCCCCCACACACACACACTCGCACACACACCCCCCCACACACACACCGGCTCCTCACACACACACCCACACACACACTCACACACTCGCACGCACACACACACCCACACACAACCACACCCCACACACACACACTCGCACACACACACCCCCACACACACCGGCTCCTCACACACACACACACACCCCCAAAACACACACACTCACACACACTCACACACCCCCTGGCTCCTCACACTCGCACACTCACACACTCACACACACACACTCTCTCTCTCTCTCACTCACTCACTCTCTCTCTCACACTCTCTCTCTCTCACTCACTCTCACACTCCCACACACACACTCTCTCTCTCACTCACTCACTCTCTCTCTCTCTCACTCACTCACACACACACACACACACACAGAGGCACCAGTTCCTCTCACGCTCACATCCACACACACCCACACACACAGGCACCGGTTCCTGTCACACTCACAGACACAGAGACACCGGCTCCTCACACTCACACACACTCACACACACACGCACACACAGAGGCACCGGTTCCTCTCACACTCACATCCACACACACACATCCCCCCCCGCCGCACCCCCACCCCCCCTCCCACCCCCACCCCCTCCACCCGGTTCCTGTCACACACACACAGAGACACTGGCTCCTCACAGTCACACTCACACACACACACACACACACACACAGGGGCACCGGTTCCTCTCACACACACGCAGGCACCGGCTCCTCACACTCACACACAGAGGCACAGGCTCCTCTCACACTCTCACACACACAGAGACACACACAGGCACCGGCTCCTCATGCTCACAGGCACAGGCACTGGCTTCTCTCACAGTCACACACACAACACAGAGACACCGGCTCCTCTCGCACTCACACACACACGCAGGCACAGAGGCACCGGCTCCTCACACACACACACACAAGACAGTGGCTCCCCTCACACTTACACACAGACACATACAGACAGCGGCTCCTCTCTCACACACACTCCCCAGCTCTCCCCTGTATGTACAGGGGCTCCTCACACACACACGCACCAGCCCTCCCCCAGAACACACACCGGTTCCTGTCACACACACAGGTTCCTCTGTCTTTCTCACCCATCCACCCACACAGGCTTCCCTCACACATGCAGTGAGGCTCCCCTCACACACAGACACCCACAGAGAAGCTACACACACACGCATGCGCACACACACACACGCGCGCGCGCGCACACACACACTCCCCGCACACATACACACACACAGAAGCTCCCCTCACACACACACACACACTCCCCGCGCGCCACACACACGCACACGCACACACACACGCTCCCCGCACGCGCACACACACACACACACACACACGCTCCCCTCACACACACACATACCCCTTGGCTCCCCTCACACACACACACACTCACTCCCCACGTGCCACACACACACATGCACACGCACACACACACGCTCCCCGCACGCGCACACACACACACACACACGCTCCCCTCACACACACACATACCCCTTGGCTCCCCTCACACACGCACCCACCCACACAGAGGGCGTCCAGCCCCCTTCTCTGCCTCCCACGCAGAGCTGCCTCCCTTCGCACACGCGGAGGGCAGCTCACACACGGACACGGAGTTCCCGCAGTGTCGGCCATGGGAGCTGACACCTTCCTTCCAGGCTGGGCCCAGCACCAAGCGGAGCTGCTGCCCTCAGCAGCCCCAGGGCCTGGGCAGGACTGGCAGCCACGGCACGGGTGACTCTCCGGCACCACTGCCTCCCTCTTCCCTTCACTCAGCACACAGCCTCTACGCCGTGCCACAAGCCCAACCACCGCCATCGCAAAGAGCACGGCTAACTTATACCCAGCTGCTCTCTGCCGCCTTCGCAGCGCGCGCTTCCTGTGCCTGCCGTGAGAGATGTCATTCCACCACCACAACAAACAAAGGTGTAGCCAGACGCTCTCCTTCGCAAACCTCTCCCCTTCCTGCAACTCAGGAACCCGACAGCATACATGTAAACGCTGGGGCCAGACTGTACATCATGCGGAACCCACCGGACCTACAACACATGACAAAAGAGCAGGTGCACTGTCTTGCCCCACTGCAGCATGTCACAGATCTATAATTTACCACACAATACAAATATCCTCAACAAAAAATGCAGGAAACAAGCAGTAAATCTTTTTCACTAACTAATGCATCCAGCACGTACACAAAAGACTTTGACTGTGTTTTTATGCAGTGTGTCAACAATGTAATAAAATGTTCCATAAACTAATAGATCTGTTCATTTATTCCCATTACAAGCAAAATACTCAGAAGTCCCCGGACACAGGAACATCTACCTATGGCAAATGTGCATCCTGTCACATAGCAATTCATACAGTAACTCCATACATTCAGAAAAAACACCACATAAACTATGACTATCTTAACATAAAAACACAATATCTGCATTAAACAAGGAAAACAAGTGCTAATCATATTTTTTTTAATAAGTGCTATTCCCATGGCTACAAATTTTCACATATGGGAAAGAGATGCTTATTAAAAGTTCCTCTACCCCAATATATCTACATACTCATTAAGTCTGTCTGTGTAAGCATGTGTAATATGTTTTATTTCACAAGAATGAAAGCAAGCTAATTTATGGAAATTAAGTCTTATTTGCTGATTGGAGAAGTGCACACGGACATTTACCACAGAACTTGTTGCACGGTATCTCATACTTAATTTTAAACCCTAGGTTTCTGGGCGCAGCCTGGCTGAACTGGTACTGTAGCATTTCATCAACCACCTGATGACGGTGATAGCCCCGTTTTTTCTCTAAGCTTATAGAATCAAGCCAGATGCCCTAGAATCTGTTTCCATATGCCCTTGCTTCATGCACTTTTATTTTGCAAGCAACTACTTTCAAATCTGATCTGAAATTCAATAAAATGTAAAGATTTTTGATTTGGTTTCTACCTATTCTACACATCTTCAAACCTCTTATTCCTCTTCAGAGGGAATAGATATTTCTTGCCTTAATTAACTTATGCCAAAGCATGAGAAGCACTAAGAAACATTTTGTACTCTCATTAAGTGTTCTATCAAGAAATATGGAACGTATTTATTTCTATTCTTTCACTGCGGTATTACAAACATGGCTACTGAAATTGGAGAATATGACTGAATCAGATGCAACTTGCATTACATCTGATTTGGGGCAATCTGTATGTTTAGTAGTTCCTTAAAACCTGCTGAATCATTTTGGATTCCATTTCCTTTCCTGACAGTGACTCTGGTCAAGATTCGTTCACTGAAACATCAGCGAGCGCCCCGGGCTCTTAGTTCCAGCACCTGCTGATTGCCTTGTTAGGCCCCAGAGAAGAGCCAAATGACACCAGTCATGGCACTGCCTGATCATGTTTGGATTGCTTTGTCTCTGTAAAGCAACCATTTTACCTCAAACCTAATAATTATTTTTACGTTGTGATTACACACATTAGGGAAGAGAAAAAAATCTATTATGTGTGCATAGCAATCCTCAGACAACTAAGTAAACCATTACAACACAACCTTCCCTTACTGTATATAACATACAACTCCTCCTACTGCTGTATTTTGGATACACACCACCTACACAATGCTTTTTTTGTATATGTACATATATTTATATATTCACCTTCAATCGTCAAGATTTGTCACTATGACCAGGATACTCTGGCAGCGATACTCCGAGGGGATACTACGTTCCGTTCACCAGACACTTTTGATACATGCTGTTGTAATGTCAGCACCCTCTTGCTGGGAGGCTTTTAATTGCTTGGACACAGGTTTTTCCTACTCTGCACTCAGGTCCTGTGGGTGATACATGAACTCATCCTTCCTCTGCAAATTACTGGAGGAAAGCTGTCTGCCACCTCTTCCTAAGCGCGCACATTCCCACCAGCAGCCCATGACTTGCTCTTCTGCCTAGGGTGGTGTTTGCAATTTGTTTCTGATTCAGGCCATCTGGACAAGGAGTCCGTGTTATCGATGTATGTGTTCAGGCATATACATGGTCATTAAATCAGAGTGCTGGCTTTTCCAATCTCCTGGCAAGCAGCTTCAGAATTCCGACCCCAAAGTGCCATTTACAGGGTCTCCTGGTAACAAATTTACTCCTGTATGAATATTTGGATAATATCCTAAAGAGTTGATCCCTGATAGAAATTCCCATTGGACAGTTTATGAGTTTTTCTCTGAAGAATTTGATTATTGGTGTAACAAACACAACTCCTCAAGTCCTTTGTATATTTGCATCAATATCACCCTTGGTCTGTAAGTGCAAGCATCTGTGTTCATTTTGAAACAGGTTTCTCAGAGTCATTCTGCTGCCTACAAAGCGCCTTCTCCTTTTACTCATCTGGCGGATCAGCATGCTACTGCCTGCACCATTTTTGGATCAAAAAGCAATTGAAACAAGGTCTCCTTCCTAAAGGAAAAGTGTCTGGACTGTTCTGTCCCTATTTACATGTGCTGTGCTGCATCAGATCAACTCAAAGACAAAGCCAAGAACGCCTTCATCGACTTCGGCAATTGTGGCTCTCTATTTTATTATTTCCTGCTTGTCAGACATGTTAAACAAACAGGAATCACTTCCTGCTTGAGACCCATAAGGAAGTTCACAACCTAATTTCTCCTCACATTTGAAAACAAATTACAAACACTTCCTTTTCCAGATACTCATGAGAACAAGTACCTATTTTCCAAACCCCTTCTAGGAAGGATGACTTGATCATTGCAAACTTACTGGTTTCTACCATTTTTACCAGCAACTACTGAGGAATTAATTGCCATAATTAAGTCAAACTAATACATGGACTTTAGAGTAAAATTTCAGAAGCCAGTTTTTCCTAATTTCTTTTTCCACTTCTTCATACTTTGTTACTCTTTTTTGTTTGAAATCACCTCCCGTTCCTAAGTTAGTTTGTCATGTTTTGACCAGGAGCTATTAATTACGAGATAATGTCCACTACTCCTATGTTTTTTCCAGATCCTATTACACATTCACCAACAAAATTGTTTATTGCTCTAACCCAGGTGCTTTGGAAACAATGCACCCTAAATGTTTCAAAAAATCAGAAAAATAAATAAATACACTTGTGTGAGTTTTGTGTGTGGGTTAGCTGGGTGGTGAGAAGGAGGAAGAAATCTTTTGTCTCTCTATATAACAACACTGCTTTCTGCATCTTTCTGTGCCTTTCTGCCTCTGTGTGTTTCCAGTCTGCACAACCCTGCCTGTGCCTCTGTATTTACATTGATTCTCTTCTCTGCCCGTTTCCCCTCAAAGTTACTCTGATTGCAGGTTGGGAAATACTGGGTCATTAGACAGATTTTATTATTGTGACAGACAGCTTGTTTACACATGCTAGTACTAACATGAAAGTTTGAATGTATGTATTAAAACACAGTCAAAAAGAAGGTGAAGTACAGGAAAAAAAAGTCCTATTAGAGATGGGATATCACAGAAAAAATATTTCTGAAAAATCCTGAGGAAAAAAAATGGCATATCATACTAATTAATCATTTGCCAGGGATGAAACTGCAGTTCATTGATATGTCCTAATCAGCAAAATCCTACTCCCCTTTGTGACATGTAAACGATTCCATTATTTCAACTTTAGTTTCCTTGAAAGTGGTGCAAAAACCATTCCTCATGCAGATAGCTTGTAGCTGCCTGTGAATTATCCTCACAGCAGCTCTCCATGGATTTGGAAATAAATGGCAGATGATGTTCAGAATGTTGAGTGTAAAATACGTTTTTTTATATCACTGTTCTCATCAGAATTCTGAGTGACAACCTAGTGCTTTCTTTTCTCACATCTCAGGTGTATGAGGAACATGGTAAAATACCTCCTAGTTATAGAGCTGAATCAGAGCTTGATGCTGTTATACACTGAGATGTGACGGGGGTCCTTTGGGATGTTTCATGGGTTTTGTGTCTTTTTAGATTGTATAAATAAAAATTTCTGCCTCTGCTGGAGTATTTGCCATCGCTGTTTTGCAGATTTTGCCCTTCCCAATAGCAATCACTGTGGAAAACTTTTAATATCTCTTCCAAAAAGTCATTCACATTCTTTTGAGTGCATCAGAACAATTGTCTTGTGTAGGCAAATTTTCAGTCTTCAACTGTACACACAAAAAGGCAGAAAGACACAGACTGAAATACAAACAAAGCACTCAAACCATGTGGAAAAAAGAACAAGCCTCCCTTGTACCAACTAAACAAGACAGCCTCTATTATTTGTGTAGAGAAACATGGCGCACAGGTTTGTTAGAAACAAAGTAGGTGGGTTTTGCAAGGGACAGCTGACCCCTGGAATTCCTTGCCCAGAAGAACCAAACGCAAGAAAGCAGCGCTGGTCAGGACGCTTACGTGGGCTCAGGGGAGCACGGTGGCCTGGGAGAGACAAGCGTTGGGTGTTACAAAATCACAGACCGCAGCTGGCTCAGAAAATTCCCAAAATGGCAAACAATCCAAAAGGGAGATTCTTAGGAGGAAGTATCATATCTGCTTGCCCTTCTCTCACTTCTTCTGAGGTGTGCGCCAGTGGTCACTGTTACTCTAGAGACAGAATTACTAGAGACAAATTAGATGGGTTAGGTGGGCCCTGCCTGAACGAGTACCACCACTTCTGTGGCCTTCGTTTTCTTCCTAACTAAACAAAAAACATTTACGATATACTTAGTGCCAGTGACAAGAAGTTACCCTCAAAATCTTTTTCCAGTCTTCTTGCATGAAAAGCATACTCCATACATGCAGAGTTTAAGTTTGCAGGTAGAGGGAACTCTGTAGGTATGTCTGTATGCAATTCCTCGAAGAGTAAAATATGTCCATCAAAACCAGGTTAGGAAAGCAGAGCCACTATATGCTGTCCTAAAGCCTCTTCCCGATAGTGTGTTTGAATCTCATGTGCTTTTCTGGCACTGAACTGGTACAAAGTAAATTACTTTATACTGTTGATTGCTGGAAAACATCCCTTTCGCCATATCAGTATGTCTAATATCAGATAGATCCGGGTATGGCAGGGCGGTACTTTGAGTTTCTTTATGCTAGTGATGGGCCACATGATGTCATCTCATCGACACTGATGTCAAAGTGAAATGTCCCACCATGTCGATGTGAACAGAAAGGTGTGCTGTATTTTATTTACCATATTCACACAACTCTTCTATTGAAAGGGATTATAATTTTGCAAAAGTAAGCCAAGTAGAATTTTGCCACATGAAGTTAAGGTGTAAATAGACATTATATATATCGTACTTCAAATTATTATTTTTGACAGCTGAATATCATTTATCACAGATACAGGAAATAGTAACCTTCATGTTGCATTTGGTTTATTCTAGACAATAAATGCGATAGGAAAACAAAACCATATCAGCTGGAATATATAGGATATTCACTTCTTTTTCTGTGCCACTGTTACATTGTGGCACGTGGATGTAGAGAAAGCAGAATACCATTTTCAGTGGTTGATTTCCAATTATACCATGTCCGGCTGTGCTCTACACCAGTGTTTACACTTACAGAAACACTAATAATTGAAACGACGAAAGCCTGGCTGGACAAACACAGCTTTAAAATATTTGTTTAATTTAGAAGAACTGAAAAGAGAAAACACTGACGCACAAAACAAGCTGACATTGACTAATTTTATTTTTCTTCCCAAAAACCTAAAGTGACAGTTAACTGAAAAACAAAGTGTGGAAAACCCCTCTGCCACAGAGATGCAACATGAGGAAGGATTCTGTTTGTTAGCATTCAACATCATTCAGCTTCCCACTGGAATTTTCATTTTCCAAAAAATCCCCAGAAATTGTCCTTTAATGACAGCAGAGACTATTTTTTGTCTTTTAATACAGTATTGTGGATTAAAGACTGAAAAGATTAGCAGACTGATACATACCATAACAAGGGAACATCTCCTTTGGTTGTGCTAAGTCTCATGTTACCATTCAGTTTCACAAGGTCCTGTGACCTTAATAGGCCAAAATTGCTATTTATATATAAACAAAACGTGACAGACACTCTTTCAACATGATTTATACTTTAAAATCGTTTTGCTCCAGAGGCATAATTTTAAAAATCGGACATCTCACCCACAATGTTACTAAGGAAAAAAGACCCGGAGCATCCCATATGCAAATGCCAGTGGGTTTTGTTCCAGCTGCGTTATGTCATGTCTGTGAGACAAGAGCTAGGCAGCTTGCTTTCAGAAGGTTTGGAACAGCGGTTAAGCCAACTTGTACAGCAAACTAATATTATTTAACTTGACTATACTCTGATATCCATAGAAAAGCAATGACTCGCTTGTTGATGACCACATAATTAGGTGCCATGAGGGAGAAAAATGAGATTTTTTTACCCCTAGAAATAAAACAAAAAACAAAAGAAACAAAACGTGTCACGAACATACACACATGTGCTTTCTGCATGATTTCAACTTCTATCCTAAATATATTGCCCTTTGTAGAGCGCTCATGATCTGTTCTTTCCAAAACATCTGGACATCTTCTCTTTCAAAACTTAGATTTACGAGAATGTCATGGATATCAGTTCTGGCAATGTTGGAACAGTTGCAATTGTATTTCATTCTGTTGCCAAACAGCATCTTTGTGTCTCCCTGTGCAATGAAAAATCTCTGTGTGCCATGAATAAAGGAAAATCAACCTCTGATATTTATTTTTGTTACTGTAACATAAAATTACAAAACACATGCAAAGCTCCAAGAAAAACCTGGCTAGATGATGATGCAGATTACAACACTAGCATCAAAATCTTTAAAGATATACACACATGTGGAGATCTTCAAAACAGCTGAGTGGCCTTCTGGAAACCAAAAGAGATAGCTACATTTTCCAAAGAACACAATACACCAAAAGTTTACTTTAATAAAGTGAGCACTTTTAAGAGCATGGCCTTCATTTAGTAGTCTAAATACAATTTGAGCCCTTCTGAAAATCTGATTCCAGTTATTGATACTGGCCCCTTCAAAATCTGCTTCCTCTTAGGAAGGCTTCACCCTGGATTTATTGCTGGAGGTTAGAGGCTGTCACAATGTGAAATTAGTTTATTGATATCTTCCTACTGTAATGGTCCACACTATAAAAATACCATGCTTTGTGCTACAATACGAGTCTGTTAACAGGATCCAGACGCAGAATAATGCGATGTCATGAGCATCAGACATAGGCCACATCAACAGAGGTGCATAAGGAAGCTTCAACAGCGGCATGATTTTTCTAGCAAAATGACTAGCTCAAGACAAACTAACCTCTCCTATTGCATTAGCCCTAAACTCATCCACTGATGTTTAAACATTCAAGAACATTTACAAATCAGCTTTTAAAAGTCAATGGCCTTCCCTCTGGATCCAACATTTTGTGAAATTTTCTGTTCTGAGACTACATTTTTAGCTTTTTCAGACTTGTCAGTCAACAGTGAAATGAGGAATTCCCCCTTTTGGAGTTAATTTGCTAAGAATACCAGATTAAAATATATATGAGGAAAAATTATAGTCAGCTATTTGTGTTGACTTGGGAAAGATTTGGGGAAACCTCCTAATTTTGTTAATTGTATATAAATTGATTCAAACCACGTATAAAAACATTGATAACACCCTATTAAGAAAAGCCTCAAATGAGCCCATGACAAGACTTGGGCTGGCTGGTGAAGGTTTTGCTTTAGGCCATAAGGGAGATCAGTATCCACTGTTTGATTACACAGTGCAGGAGATGAATCCCAGGGAAGGTACATTTATTCATCTGGAACACTCTGGACTTCTGCCCAGAAAAAATTTAACGGATGATATCCATGGGTTAATAGAGATCATAGGATCTATCTAGATTGAAGATGTCTATTTATTAGGTGGTACCAATAGATGCCTCTGACACAGCCAAAAAGCATCAATCTTAGGCTGCTTTTAGACATGCATGCTTTCCAATGAAGATTTTAATGTGGATGAATATACCAAGCTGCTTCTTGATTGTTGATCCTCTTATCTGTCATTTGGGAGAACCAAAGAATGGCAGTAAATAAATCTGGTAGTAGCTGAGCTTTCTGATACTATCATGGCAATGTGCCAAGGGAGGCACAGGGTATTTAAGACCGCTCTTGTTTACCCAGACATCCCTTATCGCAAGGGATGGAGTCTTCCTAGCATGAAAACTAGCAAGGATTGCTCAGCTGGATCACAAAGTGGTAAAATACTGACAACAATTTTGAGGTACCAAAAATGTAAAGTGTGTTCTTGTAGCACTGTATTTTCCTTGGAGAACTTGCATCAGATCCTGACCAGATCTGCACTCTCTCCGGCTTGTAAACAAGGTGACAACCAGAGGCAATACATATATATATGAAAAAAAAAAAAAAATTAAAACCAAGGTCAGATGCTGCTCCTGCAGAAATCTGTGGCATCTGGCTTAATAGAAATCAGAAGAATAATGATGAAGTGAACCTTGAAAACTTTGTTTCAAACTTGATGGGAGAAGAGAAACGGTTTGGCCTGAGCTGGGGGAGCACTGGTCTTTTCTGACCTCTCCATTAGGCTGGCTGGCTTCTCCCTTGAATGCAGTTGTGTACCTCTACATCTGCGCTGAGGGAGAAACAGAAAGATGAAGCGAGGCAGAAAAGGGTGAGAAGGTCTGTGGCTCCATACTGTGCTCTTATGTTGAATTCTGAGAAGCTGTCCCTTGCAGAACTGTCACTGCAGATCCAAACTCTCATAAAGAATAATTTGCCCCCAAGGCTTCCTAATTTAACATTCCCGATTGAGAAATTTAACACAGAATATTTCAGACAGCGTTTTGATGAATTTATCAGAGGAACAGATTGTTTCACGACATTTGAGTTGCAGTAGAACTGTGAGAGAGATTCTCCGGATTTTCTGTGCAGAAAATGAGAAGGTGGAGAGGAGGAAGTAGCTGTAAAATCCTCTTGGGTTTTGTACACTGTGAGTTTAATGTATGTGAAAACTAGAACACCTTCATGCCACTGCAAGAGAAGATAGGCCTACAATCACCTAGAAAATTTGTTACTGCCAGCCCTCCACATCTCAGATTAATCCAGGATTAGGTATTTTAATACTACATTTCCAGTGAACTGGTGGGTGCTTGTAACGATTTAAGGTCTAGGACTAAAAAGACAATTATTTCACTAACTTCAGAAAAACCTTTCTGAAACATCAGCGATAACTAGGACTGCAGTCTACTGCTAAAATACACTGCTAAGTGAAAATAATCTTTTTAAGATATACATAGACATTGCTTACTTCTTATTTCACTGAGACATTCTTTCAGGTCAATATTTGTTACTGCGTGTTTACTTCCAACATCTCCAAACACATGAAATGTAAACTTTCACTGGAAAATAACACACTGCAAACAGATCTTGGGCTTCTGGCTGGCTGAATATTTTGCTAATAATGAATGTACATATCCAAATTATCCATACATTAAATAGTAAACACAACTGATATACAGGAAGTTGTAAAAGTCTCAATGTGTCCAGAAAGTAGTTGGGGTTTTTTAAGGCTCAAAATGACTCAGTTTACCTTCTTAATTTCTATTTCTTAACTTTTCAGTGCAACAGAGCATTCACTTCAATATTGGATGTATTGAGTAGAGGTGATAAAAATGTTTGTGCGGTGCATAAATGAACTTTGAACAAATGTTAATAGAACTATCTTGGCAACACGAAGGGCAGTGATTGGACCCGTGACTTAACACCTGCTCCCGCAGAGGAACAGGGATACATCCCTCAGCCATCTGACCATCACCTCTTCACACTCCAGAGGGAGGAAAGGGCGCACACAGGAAAGCTCAGCGACTTTCATGTGAAACAAAAGGAACAGTGTGAAGGAACCTGGAATCTGGATATCCTACCCTTGCAGGAAAAGGATGAGATTGTCTGTCCAAGTACAGTCCCAAGGCCAGCTTTCATGCCAGAAAGAGCGCCTCAGCAAGCAGGTGCTGGCACATAAGGGAGGACTGCATCCAGGCCTCTCTTTATTATTCTGCCTCAGTGTCCCTAATCAATATGTTCCTGTTGATTTGAGAAACCTCTGCATTTTGAACTGACTATGTTGTGCATTTTCTGGTTGAGGGACAGTCATTAAATCTTGAGAACGGTGGGTGATGCAGACCCAACACTCACTGCCCGAATGGACAGACTGCCAGGAAGACTGTGGCAGGATCAGAGGTGTGACATATCCTACAGTATCAGGAAAATTACAGCATCAACTAGAGAAGCAGAAAAACAGAGTAGAGGAAGGACATAAGGTCTGGCTCATTAGCTGGGGAACCTTACCTCGCACTGACCTTCAGACTGTTTAGTTCTTCCAAACTTTCTGCATAATATCTGTAGGAGAGACCAACTCCTGTCTGAAAGTCTTTGTCTACCTTCTTATTATCTTGTACCCTGATTATTACAACGTCTTTTCCCATTGCCATGACAGCTGCAGTTGACCTCTGGTGTCAATGAAGAATGCTGCTGCATAGACTGTTTTTCATTATCATTTTTCTTTCAGCATCCTTCTACTATTTTTTCCCCTCCTTCTCTTCCATATGACAGTTTTACCTTCACTTTTAAAGCCTTTGCTGGCTTATCTTCTTCCTCACTGAAACCACTCTGATCAGCCCAGTGATGCCAGTCTCCATCATTTAATTGCTATCTTTTCAAACATGCACTCTGATCTCTGCTGTGGTGCCCTTCATATTTTTGGCTGGGCAACACCGCTTCCACAAAGCCCGTTTGTTCACATCCCTCCTGCAATCTTTTAGGTTATGCTAGCACAAAACTGGGTAATAATTAGACTGCTGTGATACCAATACCCCACATACAATGCTAGCTGATACCATGTCAGGACATTCTTGAACTACTTTCTCAGCTTACATTTATAATTTCTTTCCTTAGAATATAATATTTTTTGTGGTAGAGACCATCAGTTTGCTCTGTATTTATGTGGTCACTAATGAAACAAAAGTCTGCTTCATGATTTGCTTTATAGGAGCTGTAAAAATAAATAGCAGACATGCTAAAGGAGCAAGCTGGATTACATGGAACATTAGATGATATATATATAATTGTATACTATAACCAAATACAAAAGAACTAGGTTGGTTTGATCACGCTCTGCCAAGGTAAATCCATACAATAATAACCGCATCTTCTCCAGTTACTGGAAAAGACACAGCTATTTGTCACAAACATTCTAAAGTTTCTTATTGCAGAGAAATAAGTTTTCAAAAAGAATCACAACATTGGCAGTTATTATGCAGTTGTGTGAAATGCATACTTAAATATTCATTCCTTAGTTTCAATTTTCAGAGCAGTTATCACACACAAAATCTATGGCAAAATTAAGGTGCGTATAATTTAACATACACACACCCCTTTTTTTTTTTTTTTCCTTCTTCCTCTCTTCCTAAAGTAGTATAGAAAACTTTCCAGTTCAAGTTTCTACCTGTAGGGTATATGGTAGAGTACATTCTGCCATCTGCTGAGCACAGGGAGAAATGCTCGTATGGTCAGCATCGAAACGGATAACACTGTGCCCATCTATTCCTGTGCTATTTTAAACACAGGAAAGAATGTAATCAAAACAGCAGGCGGATCTAAGGAAGGATTTAAACCAGAGGCAAGAAAGTTCATTACAGCATTGCAGTGTGTTAGGAAGGGAAAAGATACTTGTGAAATTTTGTAGAGAAAGAAGAGGAAGAAACAGGCTGTGACAAATGGAAAAATACTCAGATGTAAATACAGAAAATTAAGTCAATTTTTCCTGTTGATTTAGCAGCGGTACTTTGCCCTTAGGCACTGTGCATTTGGTAAATATTTCAAGCAGGACAGTCAGAGCATTTTCTTTCTGAGAAGAATAGCGTGTTCCTAACTGTTCAACGCTGTGGCTAAAATTTGTATTTTAAAAGCAAACAGAGAAACTTTAAAAAACAAAAATAAACAAACTAGAGATCACAGCAGTAAGAGTTTGACACAGCCTAGCTTCTCGTTAGAGCTTCAAATGTCCCTCACTCCCCCTCACAGGCTGTGAGTCAGCAGGGGAGGAGGATACTTAGATTAGAAACACCAAACTGTGGAACAATGATTACACAAATGTTATTTTGGTTGCACTTCAGATGCTCCTGCAGTTAAGATCTGCTAAATTCAGATAACTGCAGTGATCAGAACTTCAGCAGATATCTGTGGAGTTTTGACTTGAGGACCCCAAATCGCTGTGCTAAAACAAATTTTTACACCACCCAAAAATATGGTTTAAGTTTGACCCCCTTGTCACAAACAAGCACAGTCCAGAATCGTTATTTCACTTTTTCTGCAGTGGTGGCATTGTGAGCACTGTCTCTGTTGCTTTTAGTTATCTGTTAATTGAAGGATGCTTATTGACAACATGAATCTGATCAAACAGGCCCCTGAAGCCTGACATTTCAGGCCAAATCATCATCTAGTGTAGACTGGCACCAAATTGGTATTATCGCTAGAGGTGTATGAAAACACCAATTTCACTCCATACTAGAAATTTTGCCTTAAAAAACATTTTGTTATAACTCTCAGGAACCTTTGGTACATTGAAATATACACGCGCAAGTGATAGGTAAACAAGAGCTTCTTAGTGACAGTTCTATTATTTGATCTAATAGCATATTCCAAATATCCTCATCCTCTAAAGAAGCTGAGAAGATAACACTGTTTTTTTAAAAAACATTGGTCCCAACAGGAGATGCTCCACAGAAGCAACCAGAGAGGAGAGGTTTTCAGTGGAAACCGCTATTTCAATTCCTGCATTATGTACGAATGCAACATGTGATGGTTGTTTCATCCTTTATTACAAGCAACACAAGGAATCTTTTATCTTCTGTTTACAAGGATGGGAATAAATACAAAGAGTTAATATGTAACTATCTCTTTGTGGATGCCTTTATTTTTAAGAGAAGAAACACAGGACCGAGGGTCATTTGGGAAGCTTGTGGACTGGCAGCAATGTACTCCCTGGCACTGGTTGCGTGTGTAGTTGCTGTGAGCCACTGTGCTCTTGCAGGGAAAGGTAAGTGTCTTCCACTTTCTAAGGGCAATACTACCCTGAAGTGCAAATGAGGGAAGCTGGAGAAAGCAACAGCATTTTAAAGCCTTTAGAAATTCTGGTCAAGCTTTTTGAACAGGAATTTTCTCTGAAAGCTGTTTCTCTTTTTTCCCCCTTCCATTCCTTCCTCTGTCTCTTCCTATGGTGAGGTGAGTTGTTATATACAAAAGTATAAAATGGAGCCAAACAGAAGAAATATTGACAGAAGTTGTGGAAACCAGGTTGCCTGCATGCTGAGGCACATTGCGTGTGCCAGGACTTAACCTCGCTCTGTCCCTCTGCCCAGCTCCCTGCTCGCCTCGCTCTCCCCTCCGCTGCAGGGGCTGCCTGGCACAGCTCCTGCCTTGCTTTTCTCCTCCTTTCCCCCATTCCAAGAGCTCCTGGCACTGTTCCGTGTACTCTCCCCCTCTGTTTGCCATTCATTTCTACCACATGAGCTCTGTGTCCCCCTGTTCTCCCCCCCCCAATCTCAGCAGGAACCTCTCTCCGCGTCCTTTGCAGGAGCACAGTCTGCACCCTCTGTTCCTCTCGCTGCTCCCCTCCTGTTCTCGCTCTCTGGGTGATGAGTTGTTCACACTGTCAACACATTAAAGCTGTTCTGGAATCAGAATTGTCTAACGTAAGAGTGTTTGCCCCACTGAACAGAAAAATTGGGGACAGCAGAGAAAAATAAATTTAATAATAATAAAAAAATCATCTCATTTCTGACCCCACCAAACTAGTTTAGATTAAAAATGAAATGCATTTGTTTGCTTCTAAGTCCCTCTCAACCTCTTTTGTCCACAATAATTCACCACACTTGACTCACTTTGCAGAATACCTTCATAAATCTATTCTGAAGCAAAAGTAAATTTTAGTTAAAAAAAAAGTGACAGAAAAATCTAACTGAAGCCATTGATAGAGCTGCTGAGGAGAAGGGTAAGAACGCATTTTTTTCTGGCTAATACTTGGAGCAGCCATCAGCTGCCTCGGTAAGTTACATAGCTATAGATTACAGGGGGACCGGTTAGCTCAGTGCAGGAACATTTTCTGGCTGATGATAATACAGAAACCTGTGCTTCCATTTGAGAAAACTCCCATTTTCTGCCCGATTTCTTGTAAAGCGTCTCCTTTCCTCCAGTCTGTCCCAGGCCACCAGAAGTGCTATTTGCCACAATTGATGTAAACAAAAACGTGTATGAAGTGGGTGAGGAAATAGAATATACCTGTAGGCCCGGGTTCGTCCCCAATAACGGCCAAAGGAAGTACACCTGCCTGCCAACTGGCAAGTGGCCTCTCAATACGCTGCTCTGCCTACGTAAGTAAAACAAAGTAAATCCTACTCCTAGATTTTATGCCATGCACTGATCTGAAAAGGATATTTTACAGTCCACGTGAGGAATCTGATGTATTTAAACTGATATACTCCTGTTCTCCAGTTGTTCTTCCCTTACTTGCTGGGAGACAACTGGGTGTGGGGTCGAAGAGGGGCAAGTGGCGGGGGAAGGATCTTCCCATACATATCCTACGCTTCCCTTAAGCTGCTGCTCCCAGGTGGTGATGGACATAGGACCCAGACAAGGTAAATCTTAATTTGACTCAGACCAGCAGTGCTTATACTCTAATGACGTACACTGCTACATAACACCTGCATTTACTGTATCCTTCATTGTTCATTTTTATCATGCCATTGCATAGAAGTTATTTTCCTCAGAAAATCGAATGTTAAAAATTATTTAATCACGAAAACTCTGAAACCACTATGTTTTAAGAGAAATGCAGAATAGCTAATTTATGAAGCATGGTACATGACAGTGGAGAAATGTGAAAGACACCAGGACTCCTTTATGATCAACTTGTTTCCATTATCCTAGCTTCATGCCTTATGAAATAATACTAGTTTTTAAAATCTTAATTAACAGCAAAGAGATGTCCCAGTCCTGGACCCTTGCAGCACGGAAAAATGGATTTTCTAGACCTCCGCTATCAGAGTTCTATAAGTTTTTCATGTGACCCAGGGTAAGTGTTCCCTTCCTCATGCTGTTTAATAAAAAGCCTAAATCACGTATTACATTCCACTATCTCCTGCTGCAGTATAGCAAGCCACAAAACTGAGAAAACTGCACATAAAAACCCACTTCCACTTCAGAATCTTAAAACCCAAAAAACCACACACCCCCACCCCCCCCCCGAATATCTGATGATCCTCCTCTTTTCAGGCTTGGCTATGACATCCTGGAGCTTTGCTGCTCCAAAGCAATGTCTTACAGATGTGGAAACTGTCAAAATATCAGAGATTTTATTCAAAGATTTATTCTGGACTGCTTTCCCCAGCTTTTTAAATCCTCTTATTACATCACAAGATGAAATCCTACAGCAGAGAGAAGATAATCTCTATCTAAGTTGTTATGCTGTTCGGCACTAGAGACTAAAAATTTTGTTTCTATGCCTCTCCAAGCTCAATAAATGAAAACACGACATAAATCCTAATTTGGCCCCAGGAGCAAATGCACTTTTACTCAAGGTTGCTTGCTAGCTTTAGATAGAGATAAGGATGCACTTAAAGAAAAATAGTTATGGCAAATGCAGGGAAATATTTGATAGTAGCATGCAGTTAATTTTACTTGGGTAATTAATGAATAAACAGCGCTTAGCTGGGAAGATCACAGACAGAGCCTAGAGTTTACTGAGAAGTGTCAACAACCTCAACTTCCTCCTCCTCCTGCTCCTGCAAAACAGAAGCAAGATAAGGAATAAATAAATTCAACTGTGACATCAAATGTAGCAATGGGACTTGATTTAATTTTGCTAATTGTAGCTTACTGTTTTTCAGCTGAGTGATAGGGAAATGATAGATATTTGATAAATATTTTTTTAAAACTCAGACTAAGTACTAATAATATAAGTATGGAGGATAGGAGAGAAGCATTTAGAGTGCATATGGAAATTAAATTGGGCTATCTGGCATGAAAATAAAATAATGCATCTCAGTGACTTTAGTTCTTAAGTGCTGAGCTCTTTGCAATTGTTTGATCCCAATTGTCATAATTAGCTAGGAGCTCCTCCCAAGAAACCATAACATTTACATTGGCAAGCACAGATCAGTGTTCACTACTTACATATATTCACAGTATTAATCAGTTGTAAAAATTAATATGCAAGCTAGAATATATAGTTGAAACAGCAAAACATATTGTATCAAGCCTTTTGTCTGGATACTTGGAACACTCAAAGACTAACATTTTTCGTATTTGAACCTAAACTTCCTTTGAGGTCAGTAAGTGCTAGAACTAGAGAATGATTTCAGAACTGGACTCTTAAGTGCGTTTATGAGAAATGATAATCTTTCTTGCAAAGAAAATTGGATTCTTCTCCATGTTCATTAAGCTTTCACATAAGCAGGTGTTTTTGTTTTCAGTTACAACCTTGTTGGGACAAGAACGAGCCAATGCATGGCAGATGGAAAGTGGAGTGGAACTTTTCCACAGTGTGAACGTACGTGTTTGAATACTAAAGAAACAGTCTATCCTTACTCTTATAAAGAAAGATTCCTTTACATTGCTCAGAATTACATGTATTCTTATTCAGAGGCTTCCTATAGTGCCGTGCAAAAAATGATTAGGAGAAATCAAGAAGAACCCTCTAGGTTTTGTTTTAGATGTATGGATTCTAGTTTCAGAAAAACACAGTTTAAAGGTCTGTACAAAAGGCCAGGATCAGGGATGCTATTTACAGCTGAAGGTAAGGTGCTTATCCACTCACATTCATTCTCCCTGTGTACAAAAAGAGGATATTGTTGTGCCTTTGCAACTGTGTTACATGTTTTTGCTATAACCTGTCCTGCATAAACACTACTGAAAAAACAATATACTGCATAATATTGTCTGCAAAATATAGCAAAAATAATGAATTACATACTCTAAGGCTCCTGATACTTTTAATTTGAAATTTTTGGTTTGTTAGCTACACTTCCATAACGGGTGGTGTGGATTAATTTGGTTATAAGCATGTTGCTCCCGTGATTCTAGTAGCAATTTGATATTTAAGCTTTAATTTCTACAAATGCTATGCTTTTCTAGCGGTGACTTGTGCACCTCCCTCGCTTCCTGAATTTGGAGTCCTTTCTTACCGTCGCTTAAAACCTGGAAATATTTCACATTTCCTGGACACAATTATTTTTGAATGTGTACCTCCTCTTGCACTTATTGGGAATGAGACAGCTACTTGCATGGCCAATGGCAACTGGAGCAGCATTCCAGAATGCAAGGGTAAGTTACTTACTTTTATAAACACCTAAAAATATTCCCTAGAATTATATATATTAAACTATATGCACAACCTTAATAATATATATATATATTTTTACAATTGTTACTGCAAGCATACAGTAGAATTATTCTGAAAGTCAGACTCGTGCATGCAAGGTGATTGCTAAGAAGATTGCACTCAACATGGGATTGACGAAATATTTGCTGCAGGTATAAAGGTTATATAAACAAAACCTGCTAAATGTAGCTCACAGCGGGGAATCATAGCCTGGCCTCCAGAGCGCAGCAAGTATTTTATTCTGCTAAGTGCTAGGATTAATCTAAGAAGTAGAAAACTTTACCTTTAGTCCTAAGAACTTCACTGGTTTCACTGAAACGATGCCAGATTTAAAGTAGGTTTTGGATATGACCACGGACTGCAATAGATATGTATTTAAAAACAAATAATGTTTATTTATTGTGGTGTTTTAAACTGTCTTTCTTCTGGCTGTGTTTCCCTGTGCCCAAGGCTCAAATGAACCACCACAGAAGTTTCACATATTTTTTGAAGTATACAGCGTGTCTTTTAGAACCACAACATTGCTAAAGCTTTGGTTGTTGTTTTTTTTATTTTTTTTTGTACCACAGTTGTCACATGCCCCACTCCAACAGGAATAGAAAATGGATTCATAGAGTTTGCTGTTCGTAGAACATACCACTATAATGAAAGTGTCAGCTTTGGCTGCCAGTCCAGCTATGTGCTGGATGGACCTAAGCATTCCCGCTGTGAAAAGGATGGAAACTGGTCCACAAAGCCAACCTGTAAAGGTATACACACACTGTCGGTTAGAAACCACGTATCAAACTGACTTTTCCTAAAACACCACTGCTCTGATTTTAGTGAGCTGTTACTTCTTTGTGCAAGAGCTGTCCTCAAAAGAAAACCAAAATAGCAATTTCAAGGCCCTGATAATCTAAGACCACTCCCAACACTGTACGTTGTATGATGTATCTGAATTGACTTCAGTAATCAGCCATGTAAATTTGTCTATCTCCTCTCCTCTTCTTATTTAATAATAATCAGAAATTTTACTAAGGCTGGATTTTCACCGGAAACTTTAGACCCTATACTTAGGGGTCTGAAATTCTTCAGCATTGTAACACCAGCAGAAGTACTATGTATGTGTGGGACACATTATTTTTCATTCCCAAATGTCACTTGTACAGATTTCTGACAGGCTCCAATCTACCCACTTATCAAAATAGAGTCCTAATTATCCTTACATGTTGCTTATAACTGGATTTTTTATAGGACCATGTAAAATACCAGTTAAGAAAGCTGTAGTATTATACAACGGCGAGAAGAAAAGAGTTCAGAATGATCTTAAGGAAGGCATTCAGCATGGTGAAACTATATCCTTCTTCTGCAAGAATAAAGAAAAATCCTGTGCCTATACTGTAGCTGTTCCATGTGTGGATGGCAACCTTACTCTCCCTGCCTGTTTCAAAGGTACAAGCTAGGCTAATCAGAAAACAGCTTGTGTGAGTGGAATGACAAGTACTTTAGTGTGAGAGGAAAAGTCATAATTGATCTTCAAGTACTATTTGACTGGCCAATTCATCTGCCTTGTACTAAAGTTACTGGGTATTAAGGAAGAAATGGCCTGAGAGAAGGAGAGAATGTACCCCAAGACTTTTAGATACATCAGAGCCCTACTTTAATTCCTGTTCTGTTCTTAGAAGGTGTTATTTAGAGGTCTAGCCCCCCCCAAAAAAGGCCATATGTAAAGTATTCTGGAATTTCATGAATCCTCAGGTCAACATCTTCTCTAGAGAAGGTATAGAGCCTGAATGCTGCTGCAGCCTTCAGAACCTGATGTATTCACTTCTATTCTGGTGAATTATTCCCGCATTATGCTGATAGGTGACACACTGGTCTGACTTTAGAGAGTTAACAAGCAGCTGATAGCTATAGTGAGGAATTGGTGCTGGACGAACTGGTTCACAGGCACACAGGATATCAGAATAAATACTAAAGTTGGTTAGCAAGAGGAAATGCTTTGCATTTATCATATTATTCTCATTTGTAAGTGATGGAAAAAACACAGCCTATGCATGATGAAAACATCTTCGTATTTGGCTTGGCTTCTGTGTTTATAGCTTAGCTTTCATTAAAATAGGGTATTTCTTCTAGTGGTTTTACTATGATGTGAAGAGTGAGTGCTCACCTAACAGGGTCCATGAGACATACTGTTTTAGCTATCACATTTCAAGAATTTAACCCAAGTTCTTGTTTTCAACAGAACGTGGCTTTTTCTCATCTCTTGTGAAGAAGGACCCATCAGACATGAAACCATGTGAAGACCAAGAATGAATCAGAGAAATAATTCAGTACAAAATTTCTGCCTTACTGAAGCAAAACGTTACATATAAGAGAGGAAAATTGTGAGTGTAAATTTCCAGGTGAACTCTGGACTCTGGGAATGCAGTCTCAGCCGTTTTCCCTACTGCCATCCCTACCAGGCTGTTTCACAAGCTATGACACATTATTTCAGCCATTAACTTACATCCTTTTTTGTCTGCTTTCTTCAAAATCCCTGCAATACAGCTTCTCTTTCCATATTTCCGACATCTATGCAACTACAAATGACTTTCTCAATAGCAGTCCCTTTACAATAAAGTAATTTTCAGCCAACAGCGTGCTCTTATTTAATATTACCTAATCATCAATCAGATCCTTCAGCTCTTAAGTGATTTACACAGAAAGGCCTTAGTCATCGGTAATTAGCTGGGTTCTGATTCCATTACTGCTCCCCTGCGACAGGGGGTAGACCTTTAATTGTAGAGAGACAGAGGGTCATCAGCCTGGGATTTTCCCAGATTCATGTAAGTAGGAAGATCAAGGTTTCCAAGTGAGTTTAGAAGCCAAGTGTCCAACCATGGTTTAAATATCAATAGCACCAGATAAAGGGTTCTTTTTGCACTTTTTTAAAAAAAATTGCTCAAGTTAGTAAGACTGTTTATGTTTTTGAGACTCTTAACTTCACCTGAAACTGTTGCTTTAAACAACTGTTAATTTTTACCACTGTTTCAATATTACACAATGTAACTGACTCCTTTTTCTTTTTAATTGCACATCACTGGGCAATAGTAATCATTACGTAGCTTTGAAGAAAACTGTATTTTTAATTTGATTTATGATACACATAGTTCACTGATATGATCCAGTCTGGCAAGTTTTGTGCTTACATCTGTATGCTATTCAGGAAAAATAATTATAACTTCAACATACTAGAAAGTGAGACAGAAATATTTGTTGTACACTTACAGTAAATTGTCATGAGTCATATGCGGCTCCCCCTGAAGTATAAAAGCCTTCTCTCTGATTAACAGCAGAAGCTACACAGTAAGCAAGCTACTGTAGACCTTTTTAAAAGAACCATTTAACATTAAGATCAAACTACTTACACGATGCTACAGCCACCATTAAAAAACACTCAACATATTCTAATTATCTTTTTTTTTGAAGGCTGCACATTAATATTTTAATAGTATGACTGATATAATTTGTTCTTATATTTCCTCTTTTTAAGGAGAGATTGAGGCAGCCATTATTAAGTATTTAATACTTTGTACTCATCAGCAATTTAATTCTCTAATGTAGAGAGAGACCAATTCACGGCAGCAGCTGAAAAGAGTATTTTGTTGGTACAACGTGTACGGTGTTTTGGTTCCTAACATGTTTAAGTGGGATCCTTGAATGACGTTGACTTACAGGCCAAGATATGTGTAACTAGTCTAGATCAGCTGGCAGGAACCTATCTGTTTGGAAATCTAGTCTAAATGTTGTGTGGATACATGTCTGGGATCAGGATGTTCAGGATGGTAGCTGAGATACCACACACAGTTTAATATTAACTTGTCTTTCACAGCAAAACACTGTGAAGTTGGTGTAAGTAAAGTTAGCACTCACTGCCAAAGAAATGCTGCTTCTCCCTGAAATGATTTGTATTTTGCACAAAAACAGCTGCCCCAGGAACATTAGATTTTTCTAAGCAAATTTTCCCAGTTCTAATTACCCATGCAGCAGGATAACAACTGATCGTGTCAGCTGGCCCTGCTTCCTAGCTGGGTATGCGGTATTTGAATACTTGAAAGAACCACCCTTAGGAGCCAATGTTCATACGTGGAATATATTATCTAGTCTCCTGAAGCAGTAAGAGAGAGAAAAAAATCTGTGACCTGATGAGTCTTTGAAGTAGTGAGGTGTTTGTGAATCACAACTTTTCAGACATGAAAGGTTTGCTTAGAAGGTCTGAAAAATGTATTGCAACTAGAGGTATTCCAAATGCTGCTGTGAGGGAGTGAAACCTGCTTTTTTTTTTACATTTTTTTAAGATGTTTGAAATAATGCCTTAAGCTGTGCTTATGTTACTTGTGGCAAACTGCTGAGACAGTTGCAGAGATAAGAGAACATGGTAAAACGAGATGAAGAAAAAAAGTACTGAATGTGTTTTACTTAAATGAACATATTTTTACAATTCAAACTGTGAATTTCTTCTGTATTCTGGTTGGGATATCTGTGTGCTCTCTAACGGTGTATCTATAGTGATTTCCTCAGGAGGGCCAGTGCACATCAGTACTCATCATGTCCAGGCTGCAGCTTTGGCTGGAGACAAGACCTCAGTCATTTCTTGAATCTTTAGTTTCTCTTCCTTTTTTGGATAGAAGTTGTGCAACTGCCAAATCAATGCAGGTAGGCCTCAACCCCTCTGGCCAGCCTGCTCTGCATTGGTAAGCAGACCCAGAAACTGGATCTATTCCCTCAGGGAATTTCTCCTGGAGTACTGGTTCCAGTTTCACTGGTTCCGCTCTGATTCATGTTCTTTTTCACCATATACCAGAAAATCCAGTTTTTTGAAGTATTTTGTGATGAGCATTGCAGAGATACATTCAAAACTGAAGGCAATGTGCAGATACGAATCAATGAACAACGACATACAAAAAAGTTGGCTTAGAAATTGCAACTCTTTTCAGATGTCAAAAAGGAGATTTGCAAAGCTGGACAGAAATGCAAACCTCCCATTGCATCACCGGTCCAATAGGCTGATGTGTTCCTCTTGAAAAACCTGCCTGGAAGGAGTCACGTTGTTAAACCTGTTCAGCCTTCGATATTCTACTAAAAAACTCTTGTCTGTCTCCTGTGATTTGGACAATCTTGGACACATTGATTTCATAATGATTACAAAATTCCCATGACACATCTGCGTAACTGAAGTGGTGATTCAGAGGTGAAAAGTTCAGCACATTCAGTTGTTTGAGCAAGTCAGCCACCCAGTAGTCTTGCTGTGCTGCAAGAACGTACCACTCTTTTAAAACAGATTAAAAGTAGGCATATATTAAAAAAAATAAATAATGAAATGACAGTTGTTTTAAATTTGAAATTTAAAGATAATAAATAAACTTTGTAATCTACTCATGAGGTTCTACCATGGATTAAATACTCCACCACTGATTTCTGCTCTGCTTCTAAGCAACCAGTGTAGCTGTCATAGCCATCACTGAATGAGCCCTAACGCAGAATCATTCCTGCTGAAGATGAGCTAAGAAATCAAAGAAATCAAAGAAAACAGCCAATTTTCTACCATAAATTTAAGAAATTGTTTGATGTATATGTGCATGTGAATCAAGCTTAGAAGAGCTGAAGAGTTTAATCCTTTGAGATAAAAGCATTTTAGATGCTATATACACAGGCTGACGACAGATTTTCGGGAAATAAATGAATCAGAGGTCAGATGTTTTATTTGGGATCACACATACACACAAACATTTCATTAACTGAGGAAGAGACTGAAGAGCTGAAAGGACTAGGAGATTTCTCCAATTATTTTAGATTAATTGATGGTTTTCCTGACATGGCCACAAAACAAGTGTAACCTATGTCTTTTGTGTAGAAACGTCAGGCATGGACTTTCAAATTTTTCTATTCCCCAACACCCTCTCATATGCTCCATCCTTGGGATAGGAGACAAACCATCAATGAAACATGGGCAATATTGAGCATATCAAATGTTTTAATGTGAACTCAAAATCACTGTTTTATCTACAAGGATATACTAGAATAAGTTTTACCTAGAAATAACCAGAAACTGTGGATAACATTTGCTGTGATTATTCAGCCTGTACCCACAATTTCAGTAGATAAAATTTCATTTTATCCGCTCATGTTTCTGGCACCCACTCTGGAGCTACAAAAACATTGCCCAGACTCAAAAGCTGCTTCTGATTTACTAACCTTTAATTTTGGACTGGCAAATATTTTTCACCAAGCTTTGAGTGGAAGCACTTTTATCCCCAGATATTGATCATAATGGAGATATAACAATAGATACAGCTGATCTCCAATTAGCAGCAATTAAACCAAAGAAACACATCCCAAACAACCCGGAGTCATCTCCCACTGCTGCTGCACCCTCATGCTTCCAGCCCAGGCCCTATCCCCACGTAACGCCAACCAGAACCAATATTATATTTGTGGCATCCCCCATTTCTCCCTTGGTGCCCCCTCAGGCTCTGCTGGGCCCTCCCGAGGTTTGTAATGCCTATGTGTGACTGAGTGTATAAATAAACATTTATCTATGTGCATGTATGTATTTTGGAAGGGAAGAGCGTTGGGTGTAGCGGTGATTGTGCTGTTTGGTGTGGTGGGCCCAGCTGGGACAGCTGCTGCTGACCGTGCACCAGGTGACATTAATCACTTTGGTAATTAATAATAGCAGGCGGCGACCGCGTCTCTGCGGTGTCACAGAACCATCCCCAATGCACCGTTTTACTCTCTCAAGCCCACGAGTTTTTTCAGTACTGGCTGACGGGCACACGCCGCTCAAGCTCTGCCGGCCCTGCCTCAGGGCTCTCCTCAGCGGCAGCGCCAGGGTGGGCGGCCACGTCAAGCCTCCCGCCGCCTCAGGGTGGGCGGCCGCCTCAGCCAGGCCTCCGGCCGCCTCAGGCCTCCCGCCGCCGGGCTGTGGCCGGCCGCGTCGCCTGGCAACCGGCGGGCGGCCCGCGGAAACGGAAACGCGCGGGGCCGGCCGCCGGCGGGGGCCGCCGGGAGCGGGGGTGGGGTCGGTTTAAACGGTTTGGCCGCTCGGCCGGGCCGGCGGGTTGGAGCCCCCCCTCAGCGGGGAATAGGCCGGCCCGGCCGTCTTTACCACGTGGAGCCAGGCCTGGGCGCTGCGGAGAGCGAGGTAACGGCGGCGGCGTGTCCCGGCGGAGCGGGGCCGGGGGAGTCTCGCCCAGGGGTGCCCGGCGGGGGCTTGGGGGCGGCTTGTGGCATGGCGGGGGCCGGGTGTTTCGCTGAGCGCGGCCCCAGCAAGCGGCCTGGTCGGGCAGCTGAGGGAAGGGAAGCAGGAAAACGCTTGTTCCGGCCCGGCGGCGGGGCTGGAGGTGTTGCGGGGCCAGGCCCGGCGCTGCGGCAGCCCCCCCGCCGTGTGCGGCTGCAGGTGGCCGAGAGACGCTGGTGGCGAGCTGGGGTACAGGGAAGGTGCGGGGCCCAGCTGGGAACCTACTGACAGGTGACCTCGGGTAAGGGGCTCTTGTTGGGCTGTCTTTGCAGTACTCCTTCGTTAAAACCCAATTCTGACAACGTTTGCTTGCTCTATTTCTTTTAACTTACTTATTTGCTTATGTTTATGTGTATTTAACAGGTTTATTTGCTGTTCTCCATCCTTTTTTCCCCTCCTAAAAGATAAGATACTAAGTCTAAGGGAAAAAAACTTAGAATGCAGCTATGACGCAAATGCCTTTAGGTGGTTTATACAAATTGTGTGTAATTGAACACTTGTGTGGTTGACTTTTCATTTTCAAATCTCAGCAAACCCATTTTTGAAATAAGCTGAACATCTGTTGTTTGTGAAGAATCATCTTATGGTGTTTATTTAAACATAATAAAGTACTTAGTTTTATTTTCCATATAGTTCCAAAGTATGTCTTTGCATGGCATAAGATGAACAGAGACTAATGTATAGAATCATAGAATCATTTAGGTTGGAAAAGACCTTTAAGACCATCAAGTCCAACCATTAACCCAGCACTGCCAAGCCCACCGCTGACCCATGTCCCCAAGCACCACATCCAGGTGTTTTTTTAAATACCGCCAGGGATGGTGGTTCCACCACCTCCCTGGGCAGATGTTCCAATGCCTCACCACCCTTTTTGTGAATAAATTTTTCCTCATATCCAATCTAAACCTCCCCTGGTGCAACTTGGGGCTGTTTGCTCTTGTCCTGTCACTTCTTACTTGAGAGATTGCCCCTCACCTTGCTGCAACCTCTTTTCAGGTAGTTGTGGAGAGATAAGGTTTCCCCCCTGAGCGGCCTCCTCTCCAGACTAAACCCATGCCCCCCCCAGTTCCCTCAGCTGCTCCTCACCAGACTTGTGCTCCAGCCCCTTCAGCAGCTGTGTTTCCCTTCTCTGGACATGCTCCAGCACCTCAATGCCCTTGAAGTGAGGGGCCTGAAACTGACCGTAGTGTTTGAGGTGCAGCCTCACCGGTGCTGAGTACCAGGGGATGATCATTGCCCTGGTCCTGCTGACAACACTGTTTTGGACAGAAGCCAGGATGCTGCTGGCCTTCTTGGCTACCTGGGCAAGCTGCTGACCCGTGTTCAGCCGGGTGACATCCAGCACCCCCAGGTCCTTTTTGGCCGGCCAGCTTTCTAGCTGTTGTTCCCCGAGCCTGTGGGGTTGCTGGGACCCAAGGGCAGGACCTAAGCACTGAGCCTTGTTCAAGCTCATACAACTGGCTTTGGCAGTAGTATAGTGGTGTTTGATCTTTTGTACTTAAATGTGAATAATTTTGCAGGTTACCTTGTGTTCTTTCAAAATGAATGGTGAAGAGGAAGTCTGGGAAAAACTAGATGCAGAATTTGATCACTGTGTTGTGGATATAAAGCCTCATGTTCTAAAACTACAGTGTAGGTCAGGTAAATATGTTAACGTGCATGTAAAGAAACACTAATAACAAAATCTACTGATAATTATCATGTGTATTTATATCACTTTATTTAACCATACACTTAATTTTACAAGGCACTGTTTTGATGGGGAGTTTGTACAACATCTGAAGGTGGATTTTTTTTATGTAGCTACTGCTATTGTTTGAGCTTATCTGTCTTACCTTCGTGATGTAAATGTACTTTTGCATAAATACATTAATGTCTTTTTTTTACAAAAACAAATCCAGTAGAAGCTAAAAGCTTTTAAAGGACATTGTTTTTGAGACTGCATTTACAAAATTGCAAATTTTTTCAGAGATAAAGTTTTTAAAATTTGGCTTAGGAATGCATAATAATAGAAACATCAATTGATGATGTTTTGTAAATCTAATGATTAGAACAAACTGGTTATTATTAAGGACATGAACTCTGCAAATTAAGACCTTGTTTTAGAAATATTCAATCAAATGAGTAATTTTATCATGTGGTAGAAAAGCTTGTGTATATAGTGTTTTTTTAAATGAATGAAGATTTATTGTGTGTTTAAAACATTAATGCTCATGCAAGCTTTACGTTATAGTCAGTGGCAGCTCTTGCAGTGAGTTTAGAATTCCTGGTGTTGTATGAGTTCTGTACTTACTAGAGATTGATTCCAAAACATGCTGTTCCTAGAAGACATGTAAACTTCTGGAAAACAGGAATTTATGGAAAATACTTCTGGATGATGTAAATATGAACTATTATTAAAGACTTATTTTTGATCTAGGTGTTCAACCATTTTTGCCCTTTGGTTCATACATTTGGGTTTTTTGTTTTGCTTTAAACTTTTGGATGGAAGGGAAACATCTACAAGATCAGTGACCAGTAATGGCTTCTGTTATCTGTGTGTTGATTTGCTCTGAAAATGTATAGTGATTATATATATCTATATTTTTAGAACGACAAAGGTGTGCACTGTGGATTAAAAAGCTATGCGAACCCTCAGGAGCAGGCACAGGAGCGGCGGGAAGGAAGAATAGAAACCTATATGCAAAACTTTTGCTCCACATGCTAAAGCGAGGTGTGCTGGAAGGTCCTTTTACACATAAACCAGAACCAGGGATACTGAAGACTTTACCTTCATACATGGTGGGTGTAACTTCTTTATAAGACAGACTTGCAGTAAAAGACTCTAGAGGATGTACTTTGTCTTAATCAGCAGATAGTTCTTGTGAAAGAAAAAACCCACTTAAATGAGGTGGTTTTGTAGCCTGAGGTGACTATTGCAGTCTACCTTTCTATGAGAGAAAAGATATTGATATTTCACACAGATATTGTTAAGCTTGTAGTTTGTTTTCTGAAGATGTGATTATACTGTGGCAGTCATTGGCATCAGCTTTAGTGAGGTAACAGTCCTAATTTATGCTAAAATTACCCATACTCAAACAAGTAGAGTACTGGAAAACACTTAGACCATTGCCTGTTGTAGTAGTTTCCATGGGTTGGGAAGGTAATATTTGCATATCTCACTGACTTAATTGGAAAAGGAATTTTTATACTGCAAATATTCCTGCAAGAAATTACGTAACAGTGTAAAGAATATGTTTGTGTAACTATAGTGTTGATTTTACATTTTTTAAATTATAGTCAATTTATTGTGATGAAGCAAATACAAGAGTTCGGAGTAGTAGCCCAGACTGCTTACCTGACTGGGTAGTGGGAGAACTAAGAAACAGTGAATCTAAGCAGGAAGAATCATGGAAGGTATCATCTAAAGAGGAATTACCTTTAGCAACGCCACTTACATATGGGTAAGATTCCTGCATTTGCTTTAATCAATATTTATTCATATTTAATAGATGTTTGATATGATAAGCTCTGTCTGTTTCAATTTGTATGTATGAATTTGTCACGCTGCCTCTGGGACTCAGCTTAAATATGGTGTTTGTACTTTATATACAGAGACTCTGATAATAGCTTCTAATTTATGATAACTTTTATGCTTTTCTGTTATTACGTTCCTCTGTTATGTCTTCTTCTCTGGCTTCTGTAAGTCTTCTTCTGTGTCCCATAGCTCTATCCTCTTTCCCTTCATCTTGTTCTTCCCCTTTCAGTTACAGACACTTAGCATGGAGGATCAAAAAGGCCTAATAGTTTGAGAAATTTAGCAGCCGCTGAAGAGAGGGCTTTACAGTGATTTGGGCTGATGGTTACCATGGGGTACATGTGACTTGCACAAACAGCCTTTCTACAGATGTAGGAATAGTCAAAGTCCACTTTTTTTGCACCACTAGTTGTCTTCATGCTCTGTGTAGACTTCAAATGTAGATAATAGCTATCGTTCTAATATTCTAAATATCTATCAAATAAGCTGGTACTCTGGTTATGTTTTTGAGACCTCAGATACTATGGTGGAAAAGCACAGTGGTCTCAAGGCAAGAGACAGAATTCATACAGAATTATCTAACTGGGAGTGGGAAGCCCAGACAAATGTGGACAGGCAGTAAGGAAGAAATGTGGTAAAAGACTGCAGAGATGCAGAAGACTCTCAGGCCAGATTTTTCTTAAATTAGATAAAAATAGTTGCTGTCCCCTTGGAGTTCTTGTACATTCCTGTTTTCTGCATGTTGATGTATGAAAACTGGAAAGTGGTATTAACTAATGAAGCTGAGGTGGATTAATCTTCACTATTTCTGTACAGTTCAAAATATAAGGAATGTACAGTAAGCAAGTGACAAAAAATGTGGGGAGCATAGATTTATAATATTAAATTTAAAAGTTATAAGGTCCTAATGGTAAAAGGAGCTTTTATATAAAATAGTTTTAAATTATTTTTTCTGTGGAGGATAGAAATATAAGCAGGCATACAGATGGTAGATTTCAAGGATGTTCTATCGTTGTTGCTCACAGCTCTTTTAGAGGAAACAGAATAGGGGCTCCCTGCAGATAGGCAAGTTTTGCTGTTCTGTGACAAAGGAAGAAAAATTAGATGCATACAAAGAAAGAGGAATTTGATCCATCTTTTTGTGAGCATGTTACTTCTTATTAAACACTTACCTGTTTGTCTTACGGCTTTATGAAATAGCAAGATTTCTTCGTATTTCCTTTGAATCTTGGATTACAGAAGGTCAGACTGGACCAGATATACTTGTGAGAGCTGCAGCCTGTGGGTTACTCTGCTGTTTTGTTTTGTTCTCTTGTGTGGGGAAGATTGTTTGCAATGACTCCATCCTTGTTTGAACAATCTCTGAGTTTGATTTAAAATCTTTTGATTTATATCATGCTGTCCACTACAGACATGCTTTGTTGGTGACTAGCACCCCCTATGCCTAGATCGGGTGTTTGTCATTTGGGTAACGCAAAATTTTCAGTATTCCTCATTTGCAGCTGTACAGCAGAATCCTGAATATCTGCAGCTGCACCTTGTTAAGGCAATCCATCAGACAGTCTCTTTTGGTAGGTTTGCAGGAGCCAGTAAACTTAAGCTGCATCGTTGGTTCCAATCCATTGGGTATATAGAGCTGTTTACAGAGCAGGTAGGGGAATGAAATGTATCAGATTAAGGCTTGTTTTCCTCTTGGCTTAGAAAAATGTTGCTGCATTATTGATAGTGTGCCAAGCTGGTTGGTTGGACACTGTTGAAAATCACAAGCTTTTTTTCCTGTCCTGTTTTGTGGGAATCTTGGGTAAATTTCAGTTCAGTTTACATTCTGAAGTATTTTCTTTCTTGTTTTTCTTATACAGTGCAATTTTGTGCTGATTATCAATATCTGTGTTATTTTTTTTAATGTGGCTCTGCATTAAAGAATTCATGGATGGAATTACCTCTTGTTTGCTTGTTTTAAGGTTTAGTTAATGTTTAAACTCTCTGAAATCTTTGGTGAAAAAAGCAGTCTTAGAGGTAGAGTGTGAATATTATTCAAAAATCAGTAGGTGCTGTACAAGAGGAAGTGTGTGTTTGCTCTACTTCTATATGAAACTTCTGGTTTAGTTTCATTCCATTATAAATATGCTCACAGGTTTTGTTTCAGAAGTCTAATGCTCTTCTTATGTGTTTGCTTATATTTTTCATAAATTGTTATCATTAGCTGTTTTTTTTATATATTTTATTTTTAGGTACACTGATGTTTATGCTATATATCACAGTGCAGAGTCCCACATTTTTTAACTTCTCAGTGATTTGAATAGATGACAGATAGGCACTCTTGCAAGTTACATCACATTGATATCGAGTATCATGAAACTTTTCCTCTGTGTAATTCTAACAGTCATTTGAAAAGTTGCTCTTGGGACTCTTGCATCTCCTCTTTCTGAGTACTGCAGTGTTAATGCTAAGGGGTCTTCTGGTTGCTTGAACTCAGATGCTCTGTGGTTTTGATAACAGACTTGTGGTTTAAGAAACAAAAGTGGGGAAGGGAGAAATTGCCAGCTTTGTTACCATTAGTGCTTTAGTCTTGCTGATACAAAGAACTGTTGGGAAGAGCTGTTCAGATGCCCTCAATAAAAAGAATGAAGTTTGATCTTATGAAAATAAGGAATGTGTTATGCTTTAGAAATGCTGTCGTGCCGTGTCAAGATACCTGGCATATATCTGATCAGATTGTCTTGGTTGCTGGGAGTGGTGCCATCATGAGAAAGGATCACTCTGGGTGTTCAAAGTAATTAAGCAATACCAACACAACTGGGCCCTATTAGGCCTAATCTAGCATGTTGGTATCTCTACAAGGCCACATCTGCAGCATAAAAATGCACCTAATTTCTTCAAGTTCCTTACCTGTGCTGTCAGCTGCAGTGTTATTTGAGTGGGATGAGGCAGCATACTTTGGATCCAACTGGGGCTTGTCACCATTTGAGGAAGGCTGAGTACAGTTCCATCTACTCAGTCTCTTGATTCTCTGTGATGTTTTTCCTCTCTTTGGTACTTGGTTTATAGTAGAATATTGGAGATCTGACCCCTTTTCCCATTCACTATCTGAAGCTAAGATTCAGCTTGGTCTGGCAAAGTTCTCAAAGTCGTAGGTGGGCTATTGAGACTTTATTTCATTTACTTTGTCCTGTGGGACTGTAGCAATACCTGACATTGGTGATCAACAGATGGTTCCCAACGCTCTGAGTTTTCTGGAGACCCTTACTGCATATGCATTTCATACCAGCAGAAGCACGTAAATGGTATGGCATAAATTGCTGGTTTAAAGAAATCTGAAAGTGAAATTTAGCTGTATAGGTATGGCTGTGCTAGTGGGTACTCATACTGAGAATGGAGCTGTGTCTAAGGAAATTTGAATTTTGTTGGCAATTAGAAATTTTGATAGCTCTGTAGATTACATACATTAATCTTCATAGAAATGAAAAACTTGTTACATGTATGAGTTATGCAGGAAGAAATAGTGAAGGTAAATGTTTCAGCTGTTACATTTTGTAGAAATAGCTTTTTAAAAACTTATTTACAAGTGTCTATATTAAGATGTTGCTATACTCAACATATAGATCCTGTCTGTCTTTGTATTTACAGTTTTGAATGAGCTGTCAGTTTAAGATGTAAAATATTAATTTCAGGAATCTGCAGTTTGTAGAGAGAGTCAGCAGATGGTGATCTTGTTACATTAGACTTGTCTCTTTACTCAGAATGTGCATCAGGAAAATTGTATCAACAGGCATGTAATATATGTGGTTGGGTGAAAATTTTGCCTTCCAACCATGACTCAGTTCTTACAGATAGACTACAACGTTTTCTCAGGGTAAAATAGATAATGTCAGTGAGAAATGTTTGAGTAATTTTTTTGATGTTGTTTATCTCAAGATTCCCTCCTTTTAAAAAAAGCAAACAAATTGAGAAGTTCTTTTAGAAGTTATTTTTATCTTTCAGTACACAAACAACTTTACATAGAAAAGCCAAAATACTCATACAGAGAAGTATATCTGGCTAAATAAGAAGTAGATAGACAAACCTTACTTGCAAAAACTAGGACGTAAGTGAGTAAGACCAAGCCAGCTGGTGCCAGAAAGGTGCATCTTTATTTTGAAACATGAGAGAATTTGTTTTAGGAATGTGTAGTTTGGTTTGAACAGAAACCTGGTCTTTCTGACCCCATAGGAAAATTCTACTGTATGTTTATAGATAATGCCTGAAGAATATTGTTAAAGGTCAGTGTGTAGCTGTTTTGTACCAGGAGGAACCATTGAGTTTCCCTTACTTTGTTCCTAGTAGGAAATTATTTACTGATTTTTTATTAGCAGCAAATTGCTTCCTTCTTCCAGGCTAGCTCACTGTTTTGGCTGAAGCAGGGCTGTTGTCAAGACTCTGGTGGTTCCCCACTCACCTGTTGTGGGAGGAAAGAAAAAAACTTTGTAATTTCTGGAGCCTGACTTTGTATCAGCAGAAGGCTGGGAAAGGGAGTGAGTGGATAGTATATTCTTGATATGAGCAAAATTGTGGTCCATCCTTAATGGTTTTTCAAATTCTGTTTATAGAATAAAGCAAAGCAATTTCCTTTTCAGTTCCTCTTCAAAATAGCAAATACAGAACTAAGAATGTATCTAGACTTTCCCCTCATTTTGTTAATTTAGAAATATTGCAAGTAACTTGGGTTGGTTTGAATATTTATTGATATTCCTTAATCTCTTAATGATAGGGGCGTGGATTCTGTTTTCTTCCATTTTAAACAATTGAAACTTTATTGAATTTTTAGGTCATCTGAGTATTGTTCAGGAGAGTTGGCTGATGAAAGTGCAGATTTACTGACAGGCATTTGTCTCCTTTTAATGAAAGATAATTTTGTGTCAAATGAACACTTGGTAAGAAATGCATTATTTGGAATGCTAGAGATAGTCATTGCATTATATTTCTTTTGATCTTTTTTACTTCTGAGACTTTGCTTATCTGAAGTATTTACTGCTCTGTAACTGTTATTTTGCGTCCAGGTATGTTGTTGGTATTTGCTGGTGCTGGAAGGGAAGGTATGCTCCCAGTTGTTATATTTCACTGTTCCCTGCTGTTTTGATGAAAGCTGGGGCAGTGTGCTTCATGAACAGTTTGTGTTTGTCTTCCTAGAAGTGACTAGTTTGTATTGTACATCCAACAGTTGTCTTTCTGTTCATAAACACTTAATCCGTCTCTGTCTTTTTGGCATAACTTACTAATTTGCAGCCAGATGGAAGGAAAGAAAGGTATTTTAATGGTCTGATTTGATTTTAATACAATATAGCTAGTCATAGGAAGGTGAATGGATTAAGAGGATTTTTTTAATTACTTTGTGTGGATTTGACAGCGGAGTGTATGCCGAAGGGTGTTTTGCTACTGCTTTGGATCTTTTGCTATATCAACCTATTTAATAACCTTATTTTTATTTTATTTTGTTCCAGGCTGTTCTTTCCTTTCACTGTTCTGTAGTTGAGAAGTGTCTGTTGACCAGGTGCATCAGTGAAGGTTATCTTCACCTGTCTGCTATTCTTAATTTCCTTTTGTTCAAGTGTTTTATTTATGACAAAAGCTTTTCCAGAAAATCCCTGTTCTCTATTTTTCTCTATTGGACAGAGTACTTGTTCATGCTGTACTTGTATCCTGAGTTGTGGGCCTTTCTTTACCATCCCCCCGTACATACCACTGTAGTCCGTAAAATAGAGCTGAAATAAAATGCAACTAATGCAATCTTTATGACTTGTATCTTTGACATTTTACTCTGGCCTTTCAAGTCATCACTTTTCTATTGAGCTGTATGTGTAGTTCTTGTCCTTATCTTTGGGTTTGTATGTTATATGATATACCTTGATCTAACCTATTTTTTTGGTCTTCAGAGTCTTCTCCTCTATGATGTGGCCAAGCATCACCTGAATTCTTTTTTGTTCTCTGACTTGCTGGATTTTATCCTATGCTGTCTCATATGCTTAGCAATTTTGTTTCAAAAATATTCTCCTAGATCAGCCTTGTTGGCCAGCTTAGATGTATTCTAAAATTTGTTGGGAGATGTTGGATCATGTAGTAATAGAAATGCAGAAAATGCCTTTTAATATACTGTGATACACACAATATTGCTGGTGGTTTTGTTGGTGTGGGGTTTTTTGGGTATTGGTTTTTTTAATGGGATGCTTAACGCTTTTGTTTGCCTTTAACAATAATTTTTTCTTCTACTGTTTTTGATCTTTACATCTTGACAGTTATTCTCTTGTATATTTTCAAAGATTTTATTTTAAGATTAACATCCTTTGTGTGGCACAAGTTGTTGAAAATGATTTCTCTTTCTGCTTGCTTTTTTTTTTAATAACAGGGAAAGATTCAAGTACGATGGGAAGTCAGCATTAAGATCACATTCTATGAGTCCTCCTCGCCAGACAGATAGAGATAACCTAGCCACACCACTGTCTGTAAGATGCTTCTCCTTTTTGCCATAAAACTTGTTCTAGTTTCAATTAATTGTTTGTGTATATCCCTGTAAAGCTGTTACATCTAATTGCATGAGTCATGATCCCTGTGTACAAGTGCAGACATTTGGGAAGGAGATTTAGGAAGGACTAAAGCTCATCAAAATCTGCCCTCTGCCAGTGCAGGGGAAAAGAATTTCTTGTAGGATGCTCTCAATTCATCCTAATGGTTGACCTCTGTTTAGTGTAGTGTGTTTAATGTCTGCTGCATTGTTTTCCCTTAGGCTTGGCAAAACTGACTGTATTGACATCATCTTGTATTTTGCAATAGTAGATTAAAGAAAGCTGCATAGATGTCTTTGGCTCTGTTTAGTGATGGTTGACCTCTGAAAGAGTGAATTTTGGACAGTTCGTTTTATCAAACTTTCCACAACTAGCATTATGGCTGATGGAAGGACACTAAACAGACTTTATGTAAAACCCTTTTAGTCCAAAATATTTAATAACATTGTATGTGTAATTGCAGGCATTTAAACTGAAATTTACTCCTGACAAATATGTTATCAACTAGTATGCTGTTTTCCTTCACAAATGTGTACTGTAGCCTTGTAGTGTCTAGTCTTTATTATTGGAGAGGTCTGTCTCGTACGATTCTTTTACCACAACCAGTGCATCTGTAACAGCTCTCATTCCTCCCTGAAACACTGAATTTGCTGTATGTCTGTTGTAGGTCTGCCCACACTTATTTTTTGATTGTATCAGAGGAAGTTTAGAAATATTGCAGCTGGAAGTGGGCTGTTGACACCTGAGCAATTCATATAGATTATTCTTACCCTTCTTTACTGAGCACAATCAAGAATTTATGAGGACATGAAGTGCAAGTGGGTTAAACTGGAAGCTTGGTTGTGAGGTCTGTCTTTCAGAGGAAATTTGTGTTCTGCTATGCATTTGGAATAGAGAACTAGCAAGGGGATGCTTTGTTGTGGCAGGCTGCAAATGGTCTGTGGGCAAAAATCGAATGTCTCTGCTCTAGGCTCTGGTTGGTATGAATGTACTTGTGTGTCTTGGTTGTATATATACAAATGTAATTTTAAAAAGAAATGCCATCATGAAAAATAAAAAATAAAACAGATGCTGGATTTACTAAATTTCTCCTTATTGGTTTCCTGTTTGTTTTACTTAAAGAAATATTTTTTATGGAATGGTTATCGTAAAGAAAAGGATTTCCTTCATCTGAAACCTGGATTTGGGGCTTTAAAGTTTTTTTGGGTTTTTTTTGTTGGCGTGGTTTGTTGTTGGTGGCTTATTTTTTTTTTGTTGTTGTTGTTTTGCTTCGTTTTTGTTCCTGGCTCTGCCACAGGCTTCCAGGGCAGTATTAGACAAATCACTGCACTTCATTGTTCTTCAGCTCCATATACTGGATTCTGCTGGGATTACAGCTTTAAAAGGGCCTTTAAGTGAAATAATCCTCTCTAGCTTTGCCAAACAGTTTGATGGAAGTTTGGCTGGCTGGAACAAATAATATCTTGTTCTGTTGTCAGTGACGCACAGATGTTCTGGCATAATTCAGGCCCAGGTAAAGGAACAGGGAGTCTTTTAAGAAACATTAAGAACTGCTTCAACCAAGTGTTGATTAACTGAAGTCAAAGCTCCATTCACTATATGTTCATAACGAATGAGCAGTTTTAAAAAAGAGGTGCTTGCATGCCAATACACAAACCTCTTGCTGACAAAACTTGGTGAGACGAAGTAATTCATGCTTCATTGTTCTGTTTTTTTAAATAGCCTTATATCTCAGTTAAGGAAAACTTTCTATACCAGCTCCCCTACTTAATACATTAAATACAACCAGTAGTTACTGTTATCGTAGAGGAAAAACTTTCTTCTGAAAGACATAGCCTGGCGCAACAGTAACGACAGTCGTTACAGAATGTTGGAAATTCTTTCTGCAAAGAGGACCCCAGGCTTGAGCTGGGCAGGAGTTAGGCAGTCCTCCGCCTTGGCAGTACTAGCCACTGTAACTATCGCTGCCTTGCTGTGTTTTTTTGTTTTTGTTTTGGTTTTTTTTAAATTTATTTGAAGGCTGATCTCTGAATTCTGGATTAGCCCCACAAAGACACTGTTGAGATGGATCATTTCTAGAAAAAGTATGTTGCCTGAAGAACAAAGTATTTTGATTTTTGTGTAGTAAACTCACTCTTTGTAAAGGAGGCTGTTGCTTTGGAAATAAATAAAATAAAGAACAAAATTAAAGTGAGGAGGCAGGCTAATTTATCATCTGAATTCCTTTCTTAGCACAGTATCCTACTGGTAACTGAGCCATTTAGATTAAAGCTGTCAGAGGTATCGTGACACTACTAAGAAGTGCAGCATAGGCACGGCCAAGTCAATGAGAAGCTTTTTTTTTTTTTTTAGACTATATATCTGCCAACTCTTCTAATATTTTCTTTGACTTTTTTATGTTCCAGGACCATCGTCATAAAAAAACCAGTTCTTTGGATGACAGTGACCTTGAAGCACGTCTCAATAGTTGGAATCTTGGGGTAAAATAAACAGAGTACTTATTTATTGACCTGAAATGACAACTCCTCAATAATGTAGCCTGCATCTGAATTTAGTCAACAAAACTTTATGTAGGAATCCATCTTCTAGAAATGAATTGGTAAAGCTTGGAAAAATTAATGATGAATGCATGTCATTTTGAGAAGAAAATGTTAAAAATGCCTCATTTGTAAACAATAATAATCCTATTGTATTCAATATAGCTACTGATAGATCAAGCAAAATAACAATACCTGCTGGTCAAAACCAAGTGTCTTACTCTGGTAGAAATTCAGACTGTTTCGTGGTAACTCAACAACATAATTTTGTATTTATGCTTGTATAAGAGAAAGAAAAGCTTGCCTTTCTGTATTTTATTTTTTTTTTTTAAGGAATACATAATTTGCAAGCTATTAATACAACTTAACAGGTCTTTTTGTCAGAGTTTGGCTCCATTTGGAATTGTTCAAGAAGTCTTTCAGTGTGTTCACCCCTTTCCTTTTAATAATTAGAATCTTTAGACCAGCTTTGTGGCTTTTTCTCATGGAAAGAATAACATGTCTTTGCAAATGTTTTGCTGAGGAAAGAATCTACCTTTGTGGAAGCTTCTGCAGCACTTTGGCCCATGTTCTTGTTTGGCCTTGACTTTAGAATTTTTTTGTGAATATGGTACTTTTGCTACAATGCTGAGATTTTTTCCTGACTTTGATGCATCAAAACTAAAGTATCTGAAAGAGAATCTGCTGTGGATAGGATAAGGAGGAGTTCTTTCTTGGACATCTCAACAGCTTCAGAACTAGTGTTTATTGGATCTCAGCAAAAACTTAGAAGATACTTTCCCAAAGCTTTCCAAGTTTATATCTCGGAGGAATTTAATCTGTATTAAAATTTTTTAGGCTCTAAACCACTTTTGTAAAACACTGCTGTAAAATCAAATCTATTCTCAAGCTTTCATCTTTTCTTAGGATTTGAACACATCCTCTATATTTTTGGGCTGGTGAAACTCAAGAGGTAAATACAGTGAGGCAGTAAATACATTTTTAAAGGAGAGATGAAGAAATTGCTAGCTATGATTGATGCAAACCTGTGTTAATTTTCTTTGATGTTTGTACAAATTTAATACACGGGGCTTGATCTATGTGGTGTTTCTGAACAGCTAAATATTTTGGACCTAGACATATTAGATGACTTCAAATTTTATTTTAAGTCTACTATCCCCTTGGTTGTATTTTCTGTGGTATTGGTCCACAACAATATTAAGGTCACAGTGAAGTTCCATCTCTCTGTAGCTGTATTCTGCTGTATTTTTTCTGTCATGATGTTTTGTCTTTTTTTTAACCCTTTTGCTTGTACCACCAAATCTTTAACCTGTTTGATTAGGATTAATATCCTCTTAACAATTTAATTTTATGAAGATCACTTATTTTAATAAAGATTGTTCTTTCTTTTCTTTCTCATTTTCTGCTTACTCTCACAGGTTGAAAGCTCACTCAGTTGTGTTTGGGAGAGAGGGCAGCTGAAGTTAGGAGGGATGAGAGCTTGTTTCTAATGAAATACTTCAGCTTTGTTTTTTTAAACATAGTCATGTATTTTCATGTTGTCATTTTAATCAGTTACCAAATAATCTTCCTTCTTTCTACACTATTTCAGCCCAGAGGGATATGACAGCATTTGAAAATCTTGCCTATTACACCCAATGTTTTGCATTGATGGCTAACTTCTCTTCAGTAAAAACATAAATGTTAACTGTTTTGTGTCCTTGGTGTTTCTCGTGCCATTTTGGTGCCTCTTTGCATTCTAAATGCAAATTGCTTGCTTGCTTTGCTTCTGAGAGAGAAGGAAGTCTTGACCTTGAGACAATCCAGGAACTGCCTGACTGCTTTCTCCAAATTGAAGGTGGAGTTTAGTGAAAATGCTGGTCTGGGTGCATGGTATTGCTCTTTGGAACTCCGTGTCTTTTACAGGGTAATACAGGAACCACTTCTAGCGCTTCCAGAGTTAAACAAATGTGTGTTTTTAGGAACTGCAGTTTTGTAAGGTGGGGAGACTGGATCTTCAGAAAGCTTTTTGATAGCAGTCAACTCCAATTTGCAAAAGCACTGTGCAGGTGTCTTTCAGACAATGTGCAAGCAGTCACTTGCAGTTTCTATATGTTTGGGCTGCATAAATACCTGGATTATAAGTGCAGATAATTTTAATACTTTGAGCTCTTAAAGCTTAAGGGGGAAACTTGCTCATGGCCATTTTACAAATTGTTCCAATTGATGCTGACAAAGAATCTTTTTATATCCAACGTTCTTATATCAGTGTTGATCTGCCTACTTGCTTATCTCTTTAATTTTATTTGTTTTTTATTTCTTTTTCTAATTGAAATTCCAGTTTTCAATCACATTGTGTTGATAATGGATGGTTATTAAACTATGATGATCCTCCACTGATATGGGAGCTCTCTTGGATAACAAATTGGCTACCGTGACACATAAATCAGTTTTTCAAGTCTCCTCTCCAGGGATGGTAATTAAACAAGTCGCTAGTGAGAGACTTTGATTGCCTGATAAGACTTGTTGGGAGTTACTTGACAAAGAGGATTTGAGGTTGTAAAAGAGCGGTCTGTCAGCAGTTGCTGTTGAGCAGTGTTTCCTTGCTATGGATCACGGCCCCCAGTGGGTTCTCAAACGGTCATGAAGTGTTAAGTAGAGTTGCATGCTTACAGAAGAATATATAATTAAAAAAAAGAGCTTACTAAATGGTGGCAGCACGTCATAATCTGGAAGGTTTGAGTGTAAGATGTGACTATTATTTTAAGCATTTACATTGCTGTAGGAGCATCTCACTATCTTTTAATTGCTAGCCACATTTGCAGACCATTTTGAGAAACTTAAGTGATCCCACCTCAGATACAGAAGACCCTTGACCCAAAAGAATATTTCAGGAATGGGGAAAAGTTAGGAAATGCAGAACAGCTTTCACTTTCAACTGCCTACTCTAAAGAACAGTTGTTTTTAAAACGCTTTTCAAAATTTCTTTGGTGGTGGATTTTTTTATTTTTAGTTTTTCTTGTGTGTCAAGGAATAAATGTTGAATCGAGGTTGCTAGTCTGGCAGAGAATGTGTGCTTCCATACATTTTCTTTGCAGTGATGGTGACAGCTAATCCTAGGAATTTCAGACAAGTCCTTATACAAGGATTTTTGTCGGTAGCAATCCTTGAAATTTTAGGAAGCTATTTTTGTTTCAAGCAAATATATGTGGAGAATATGCTTTTATTCAAGAATCGGCAAGTATCTAGATAGGTGCTCTGCGTAAAGGTGAAAAAGGTTAACATCTTCCAGCTTGAGTTGTTGCTACACCTTCACTGTTCCAGTATAGTTTGTCTGGATTATAATGACCGTTATAAACTGCTTATCTTTTGGGCTTCTACTTTGATGTATTGTAAACTTCATTGTCTTCAAAGGTTGTGTATTTTTAAGGTCACAGACTGAATGTGTTTTCACTTTTTATTATATGCTTACATCAGTGGCTGAGATACTTTTATAATTAAAAGTATTGTAGAAAGTTTTGGGAAATAATTTTTATTATTTCTCTATTAAGCAGAGACGTCAAATCTTAGGAGACTGTAATATGGAGGCTTCAGATATCTGTTATTAGTAGTAATAACATTTTTTATGCAGGAAGTAAGACTGCTGCCTTACTTTGCAAATATTGTTGCTTCCCGTGAGTAATAAAATATTTTTTTCCATTTGCCTCGCAGCATTCCTGATTATCTCTATCAAACATTTTATTGTTCAAGTTCTTTAGATTCTAGTCATGCATGAATAAATGTTGGTTTCTTTTTTTTAAGTTGAGGTTTGATTGTGATAAATTTGCTTTTCATACATAGAATACTAATATAAGTAATTTAAAATACATTATAAAATGTGTGTTTCTTAGCTTTTATTGACTCTTATCTAAACTGATGTGGGCACTATCCTTTATTAAGTGTTCATTCCTTGAAGTTGCGTTTGCATTGTAGAAAATAAGAAATCCTATTGTGTTGCCATTCAAAGGGAAAAGTTTCAGAGCCAGGAGTTGAGCAGACAAATGCAAGTAATCTTTGGTTGTGTTGCCGCTTTGAACTTTCTTTGTCATTCCTTAGCTGTTTAGGGACAGCCTCAACTTCACATTAGTTATATCTCAAAAATAATAGAAATATTGTGAAATATATTTAATATCGGGAAAAGAAGCTTGCTGGATCGTGGAATTAAACTCGCTACACCCCTACTCCCCAACACCCTTCTTATTTTTTCCTCTTGTAGTTAAGCTTTTTAAACTGTAGACAAACATAATGTTTGGATAGAAAATTTTGTGTAAAGGAACAGCAATGAATTGAACCCCTGCATATTCTTACCTGACCTGCCTATATATATGTTTCATGATGCTTCTGATCCAGCTTTGTTTGTCATTGTAGCCAATTTTAGGTGTGACAAAGTAACTCTTTTAAACATCCCAGGAAATTCAGCACTTCCGTTTTAGGTAAAAAACATACAAAGAGATTGTACCCTCGCAAAGGGGGTTTTAATCAGGGAAAATGTAATTTTTCATCACCGGAATTCAGCCAGGACAAGAATTAACTGTTTAGCTTTTTCCAGAAGTGGTGTGGGGTCTTCATCCCTGGACCCTCAGGACTTGCCCAGAAGAATTTATCATGGGAAACGTTATTGCTTAGTAAAGGTTTAAGAGGACTTAGACCAAAGAAATTCTGTGGTCAGTGGCTGGCATTACATTCTCCTTTCTTGCAGAAATTACATATAACGCAGGGTTAAAGCAGACGCAAGCACAGAGAGTTCTTGGGTGGCTGCAGCAGCAGTGTATGGTATGCCTGTTTTGTGTACTTGGCTCACATCTGCCTGTGTCTTTCCAGTCTAGTTAAGCTCAACCATTTCTGTACAAACCATTTGATTATCTTTTGTTTGGTTTCTTAGTCTGTCTGCTTACTATAAACATACCTACTGTATATGTTGTGGTGTTGGAGGGCAGCAACACTGTAAAAACTTTCCCACAGTGAACTCCAAGTGATGTTGTGACTTCAAAAAATAAATTCAACTTCTATGCTGACAAACAATCTTCATGTGCTTTAATGTCCTTCCACTAAGACTGCAGAAGCAGCATTAAAGTGAACTTCCCTACAAATTATGATGTTAGATAAGAATGTCCTTACTCAAATTTCCTGAAGCTACTCAGCAGTTATTTCTGTAGGGAACATGCTAGCTGGGTTTGTTAGATTAAAGTAAGAATTTAGGGCAAGGTTCAGTTTAGTTGTTTACCATTTCAAAATCTTAAGTGTTCTTAACTCTTTCATGTGTGTGTTTTCCATCCTTGTTTTGAAAACAATCACATTCTCTCTTTGAAGAAGCTTAAGGGGGAATGTGCAACAAGTCTGCTGTTCCAAATGTGGTTTTTTTTCCCTGAATCTTAATACATACAACATACCTTCTGACTCTGTTACCGAACTGTAATAAGCTACAGTCATGCATTACTGAAGATAAGTGTACCTTGATAAACATCTTCCAAAGAACGAAATGCGACTTTGGAAGGGGTAGAATGGAAGCATAACATTAACGTTGTCATTGTGGTGGTATTTACTGTGTCAAAAGAGCAGAAGCTTTGGTATACATGACAGATACAAAGTTTTTGCACTATTTTCAGCCTGAGGGATGAAATGTAGTTGATGTCTGAGGATGAGTCTGGTGCAGGTACTTAGTGCTCAAAATTGTAAATTGTGCTTTTTCTGCACTGTTCTTGATTTTGGGGGAAACCATTTCAGCTCAGTTTACTTTTATCACTGCCTCACTCATTGCTTGCAGTGGTAGCTTATGAATTGTATACTGCAAAAATGTTTCATTTTGACTGCTGTAGGTGGTATTAAATAGAAACTGAAAATACTAAAGTTAAAAATTGCAGCTAATTTGCCTCCAATTCAGTTTTGGAATCTGTGTTTTTATGCAGACTTCTGCCATACCTCTTTCAATTTAGGAGGATAACTATATTTTCATGAAGTAGATAACTCCTCTTAAGTAATAGGGATCTCTTAGTGGGGATCTGATCACCCAAAGCCTTCCCAACTCTGGTTTATGAGGACTCAAGTACTAGAAGGTGACCATGCTAGTCCTCACAAATTGAAACATGGTTTGTTGTCGGTTTGACGGCATAATAGAACAGGAGAATCCAGAATCTTTTCTACAAAGAAATTCAAAATGCCATTTTTGTTAAGAAGTGGTATTTAGAAGTTAGAGTTCAATTCTAGTTCAAATAAAGATGTCTTTCATGATGACATTTATTTGGTTCATAGTCTTAAAAAAGCATGTGATTTACTGTTCTTCTCATGGCCGTCCTTCAGTTTCATACATATGTATTTTGGTTTGTCTTTGACCTTTTGCTTGTTATTTTTAAATTTGCATGTTTCTCATAAATACAAGCTTTTTTCTTTTTTGGGCATTCTTTATTGTGATATTCCCTCTTTAATGTGGTATAATTTTGAGAACAAGAAGTTTTGCAGAAGACCAGCATGAAAAGAATGAATGTTGAGGCATTAAATGTTTACAGATCAGTTTAAGTGGATATAATCCACAACAAGTAACAAAGTGGGAACATTTAACTTCAAAGCACATATGGCTGCTGTTACAAAATCAAAAAATGCAAGACTAAAGCCATACAAAGTATTAGAGACACATTTTCCTTCTTTCTCATAAACAAGTAAGATATACCTTAGCTTTTTACATTGGGTTTGAAATGAAGACTGTAAACATTTCACGGTCAGATAAAGTATTTGAATTAATTGCAAATATTTACAATGATCTTTAGCTTTAAAAAAGCAAAAGTAAAGGGTGACTGCATTCATTCTGCATAAGAGAGGGGGCTTTTGGAAAATAGTTATGCCTTTGAAATGTGGTTCTGCAGCCTTACCTGCTGGAATTCTGCGAAAGCTATTGGTGAAGGCTTTCCGAGTTACCTGCTGCTCTGTTTTCTGGGGAGCCAGATCAGGCGTCTGCCTTGAGCGTTTGGCAAGTTGCCTTTAGTGCTGGGCTATCTGTGCAGGTGGTGGTGAGGTGTGTGGGGGGCATGGGCAAGTAGGTGAAATGACCTAGAAGGAAGAGTAAAACCAGAGAATTATAGACAGAAAATACTCTTGCAGGTACGCATGTCGGACAAAGAAAATCCTCCTAATTTTTTCTGGTTTAGAATGTCTGTACTTTTGACTTCCTCCCTCTCTTGATTATTTATTTATCCCCCTCCACTGTTATCTATCTTCTGTGGTTAATGTCCTGTGATGTTCTCACTCCTGTATTCCTCTCCTCACCATTCTCCTCTTCTGTGTCCAAAATTATATTTTTTTTCTTTTTGCAGTAGGTTCATGCAGGATTCCTTTATTCACTCATGTCCACTCATGTTTTTTGTATGCCAGTCATTGTGGCGTAGTCAAAAAAAGACACCAAAACCCACTGAAATAAAAACAATCTAGGATGTTTTATATGAAAGGAAGTTTAATGCATGTGTTTTAGTGAAGTCATTGACAATAAAGAGGAATAGGTTATTTGTTAGATGACTGGTGTTCTTATACTTTCAGCTACAGTATTAAAATATTAGATAATACTATTCATTGAAATTGAATGTATATGTTAAATGTGAATACCTACAACTACTTTTGGGTGAAATATGACAACTCTTGCACAGCATATAGAAATCCTACATAACCTTTTAGGACAGGAAATGAATAATACTGTATCAAATTGAAATTTCAGAGGGATTAAGCCTCTTTTTCACTGATAAATTCAACACAAATTTATTTCATAGTACTGGGGAAGGTGCAAGCATTTGATAGATTGGCCTGCCTCATAGATCAATTTAATCTTAAAAAAAAAAAGTAGACTAAATGTTGTAAGAAGTGAATTAGTCACATTCATATTCCAAATCTCACTGCCACATTTTACAAGATTATACCCTTGGAAGCTTTTCTTGGGTGTTACGCATTCTCTGTGATGTGATGTTTGAGCCTCATCGTCTGAGAAAATTAAAAAGATATAGCTGTCTGATAGAGGAAGTGGGTTGTGAACAATGTTTTGTATTCAGTTCTTAAAAATAGTGATTAAAAGAGCTGCTTTAATTATACAGTAGTGTTAATGAATTATTTCCGTATGTTTTGCCTCTATGACTTACATGTGTGGATATAGTTTCAATGCAGTCAAACTGTAGTTTTTCAAAAAGACTAGATGAAAATCACTGTAATCTGTAAATTTATTCTAGCTTTACACTGATTTAAATGAAAAATTATACAATAAAGCTGGAAATCTTTTGCATAAACTATCTATTTCACTGCCAAATTCTTTTAAAACATGCATTGATGGCATTTTTACAACCACTGAAGGGTTGTTTTTTTTTTGGGGGGGGGGGGGGAAGGTGCGATTTTTGATCCATTTGCATTAGGAAACACTAAAATTTTAAAACTTGCTGAGTAGGTAATGTCCAACAGAATGATCTCTTACAAGGATTTTCTATTTCCATAACTTGTAAAAGGTGGCAGTATGTTATTGGACCTTTGCATTCTGCTGAGTGCTTTTCTTAAGGATTGCTGAAATGTTCTAAAGGAGAAAGAATTACGCCCTGGAAAATTGTGTGTTACTTGTAGGTTACAGACATGTATCTAGGGACAGTGCTATTTTGATTATTTGCAGATTAACTGTGTTTTAATAGATAAAACCTGCTTTCCACTAGAAAATTTGATTGAGCTGGTGTGTATGTCTGAAGGCATGCTTAAATCCCTTCTACTGTTGTTCTTTTGAGTTACGGTGTTATATATAAATATAGTTACTGTGTTAAGTGCATCCTTGCTGATACAGATTACCTCTCAAAGGATGCAACCAAAGTTGTCATTGCAAACTTTTATTAATACTTGGAGATATTTCTTAGTGTTGTAAGAAAAAATAAGGCATAACCGACCTGATTACTTTCTCTCTAACTTGTTTTTCAGTTAGAAAATCCAAGATACTTGCGAGAAAAACCGATGCCAATGTCTTTGGTAGGTGTTTATATTCCCTTGATATTTTATAAGAGTGAGAAAACATGCCTAATAATTTTCATTTCTGGTTGGGATTGATTTTACTTGGAGTTACTGCTTTGAACTTAATCAGTTGTTTTCAACTTGTTCTCATTCAATAGATGACACCCAAATTTGGCCTAGGAAAAAGTAGCACTTTCCGTGATGAACAGACACTATTTCGAATGCATGAAAAAGAGGTAAGATTCTTTTTGGTCTTTTTAGAAAAAGAAAATTACACCCAAATTAGTATTAGGGCATTTTCTTTGGAAATTAAGTATTCACAAAGCGGTTTGTTATAGCAGAAAATCTCATGTAAGAGAATTTTTGCTGAAGTGACAGGGCTTTTCATTAAATACTTAATGTATTTCCCAATTAGGGAATAAGACAGCCTTTCTGAACACATTTACTGTTCCTTTAAAGGAAATTTTAGTGTAGAAGAGTTTAAATTCTGGGAATTTTCCCAACTACCTTTAAACAGAAGCAATGAAACCCTTGATTTAGTGAGGATTTTTGTTTGCTTTCTATATACCATTAAAAATCTGCAGATCTAGACCTTGTTTCTATTAAGACCTATGTTATTTCTACATTTGCCTCATTTAGCTCCATTTCATTTTTATTCATATAGGGTTTTGTATTATTTCTTTTGAGTGTTGTTAATTGGTGAGATTACTGCCAAAGCGTGCCTAATCTGATTCTCTTATACTGTGTAATTTTGTTTTGAACATGTACAAAAGTAAAGTTTTGTGGTCATTTTCACCTTTGCCACAGCTTAAGGAAGTTGTATGCCTATGATACTTTTGTCGTAAACTACTCAGTTTCTCTAAAACATCAGTCATGAGATACAACTCAAACGCGCTATGTTTAGCACATAGATATTTCAGATTATTCTGAAACCATGTGAGCATTACTTTTGTGTGTGTGTGTACAATCAGTTAATCAATACTCTGGTAGACCAAGCTTCAGGAAAGGAAATTCAGTTATGTATTAGGAAAATGAATCAACCCCCCCCACCAACCACCAAACAAAAAACCAAATCAAAGCAAAAAAGCCCCAACAAACCAAATCCCACCCCTTCTCTCTTTGCCCTTCAAATTTCTGTTTTCATCCGTAAGCTCTTGGAAAATCGAGGCATATGTAAACGGTTCCCAAGCTATGGACATGGACTTCGACCTACACAGGGCTCCAAATACGTACGAGTGGGAAAGGAGGGGGCATCATCTACAAGCCATGAAACTGTCTCTCCTTTTACTTGGGTGGTTGTAAGAACAGTTATGAGTTAGAACTGTCCTGAAGTTATTTTCAAGACACTTCAGAAGAAGTCTTTAACTGAGATACAGGGGAGGGTAAATTGTTCTGCAGATACTTCCATTGTCAATGAAGTAATGTATATGACAGTCTGCTTTATGTTGCTAGCTGGCGGCCTGGTTTGGTGTTTAAACAAGCAGCCTGATACGGCAGTTGCACAATACATGTGCCTTTCACTCTCTCTGCTCTGCTCTAATATTGACTGTTCTTTTGTATTGACAATATTCAAACCACCATTGCCTCAGGATGATGCAAGGTTTCATAAGATGTGAAAATAGACCAAAAAATAAATAAATTGAAAGCACAATGTTGTCATTTAAATAATATTTTCAAATTAAATAAACAGGAATGCATGCCAAGTAGCCACAGAAACTACTCAACGAATACTTTGCTAGTTCAGTGGAAAATCCTCTAAACCACATAGTAAAAATCCAGTACTCTTTGCTAATGGTACTCAACTGTGGGCTGGTTTAAACTGGAAAGGTTATAGACAGTATTTCACAATCACCATGTGTGTGCTATTAAGTAGAGAACTTAAATGTGTTTTCATCTTATTCTGTTTGTGAAGCTCAATTAAGAGTAAAGCCTTTTCATTTATAGAATGTAAATGTATTAGCAGAAAAATAGTGCTGTACAAAAGAGTTTTGGTAAACCCTTAACTGTTTTCAACCGCTTTGTAGTAGAATGGGAGAACATAAAATAGGATAACTGTGGGTTTCTGCTTTTAACCTTTAGACCTTTGTTCATAAACCATTCCTGCACCTGTTTTGATTCTGTAATGCTAAACACATGGCTCTTTTCAATGATAACCACATCACAGATTTATGAAAATGTGAATATCATCAAGCATTGGTTTTTAGTCGGATTTTCCCTGAATACTTCTGACATGGATTAAACCGTTTGGGAAACTGTCATTACTGAAATACAAGTTCAGACCAGGAAGATGCAACAAAACAGGGATGTATCAGTTTTCAGCAGTACAGCAAAACAGAACAGATGGCATGACTGGCTTATCTTGATAAATAGGAAAAAGTGTCCCTTTGAACTTCACCTTTGGTCATCCTGAATGCCACCCAATACTCCATGGAGCATAGGAGGGGGGAAAGAAATAGTTCTTATTTGTGATTTTTCAGAAAAACAGAACCAATGCATTTTCATGGATTGAGTACCAGAAGTAAGATGAAAGAAGTGATTTTTTTTAATGTATTCCCAAATGCTGTCTTTTAAGATGCAGCCTTTTTAAAAAACTATTTAGAACCTTTATCATCTTAATCTTTATTTATGTTTTTCTCCTTTTTTTTGTGAACACTCTCATTTGCTGCGTGACATAAATTTTGTTTATAAAGACTATCAAGCTGTGTATGTAGTTTTACTACACCAGAAGTGTTGGGATCTAGTGATATATTAATGTTAAGATAAAATCAGCATGCTAAAGTGATGATGTTATAGTTAAGTCTTGGTCTGGCTAGAAGTGTTCTGAATTTAAGGTGTTGAAAGCAGCAGATTTACTGTGCTTCTCACTTATCTGGCAAGAGATAGTAACTTGAAATGGAGAGAATTGCATAAGGGCTGTGATTCAGATTTTCCCCAAAAGGGACCATACGTAAAATGTAGAGGAAAGAATGCAGGGGGGAAAAGTAAGTTGTGGAACTTGGGACGGAGAGTGAATAACATTTGCTGGAAAAGAGGTGGGATTTTAGGGGAAGAAAAAACCCAAATACTTGAACATAAAAATATGTGTCCCGGCAGTTAGGAGGAGAATGGTGATCAGTGAGCATTGCCCTTTTGGATTTGATTTCTTCCTCTTAATTGCTCTCTTCTATAACAAAGTATTTAAATGCATAAATGTTTCATGCATGCCAAATTAAAAGCAATAAATAAAACTAATATGGAGACAGTATCCTAAAAGTAGGACTACTGTAATTAAAGTTAAAATTAATTTTTACCAGTGTTAAAACTAACATTGTGCTTTTAGCTACATCATGGATTTGATATTTTTCCTCACTGAAAACAGCTATTTTGTTCACATCTTCCAAGAACATTAACAAAATATATCAATATTATTCTCTTCTGTATTGTAATAGAAGAAAAGTGTTTGTGTGCTAATGTGTATGTATGTCTCTAGAGTTTAAATCTGCTTGCTAGATGGATATAGATACATATGTGCATCGAACTAGGAAAGCTGAATATAGCTAAAGGAACATACTTAGGCATGTAATGGGGCTGGTGGTCCTGTTTATGCCTTTTAAACTCCAAGGTATTTACTAATAATGAAAGTGTTTTTGATGGACTTTCTGGAAGCATTTGAGTTCCAAAGGTATCTGTAGGTGGGCCCAAAACTTGACTCTTAAAATAACTGGACCTGTGTGTGTTGGAATTTTTTTTTTCATCCGATCCCTCTGTTCTTCACTTCCACTTCTCTTCCTTTACTGTTCCCCTTCTTTTGTCATCCTGTTAATCCAGAACTGTTCCTGTCATACTTCTGCTCAGAAATGTCTTGCTGTTTTCCAAGGAGTAAGAATTGTTAAGTTTTTTAATTCTGGTGAATATTCTTGTTAAAATGTAGGAATGTATGTTGACTCCTGTTCACACAGGTGTGTCCCGTGGGAAGGGACAAGAAAATGCAAAAAGGCAGATATGACATTATTACTTTCATCTTGATTTTTCACTTTTCCGTAACTTTTTTTCTTATGACAACTTGGTTCTGAAAATACTGGTTTTATTCCCTTAAAAATATTCCAAGCCGTGTGTGTTGTGAACTTGACTATTATCTGGTTCATTTGAATTTTCTCCTTTTATCCACAAATCCGATGTCTAGTTTGAATGTGGTGTCTGATTTATATTGAGAATTCAGTTGTAAACTGATTCTCACCACCGAGTAATTGTTCTGAATAGGAATCTGTTAGTTCATGTTTTAAAAACTCAGCAATCTTGACTTCTGTTAGCATGATTCTTGGCTGATTAATGTCCTGTTCCTAAGAACATATGCAAGTTGTCCATTGTCTTCCGTGTGAGGAAATTGCATCCTGTCTTGCTTTGATAACTCTTCAGAATGTAACGTAATAAACCCCAAACTTTATTTTATTGCTAGACTGGTGTGAGACATACAGTCTGTGTCAGGATGAGACATGTTTTCATAAACTGGCTTGTGATTTATAATTCCCAATACTAATTGGTCTGGTCGTGGAGATAGATATGTACATGTACAGTTATTTTTTTTTGCAATATTTTGTGAACTATGTCTTTAATTATTGCACATATGTGCTAGAGACATTGAGAAAGATCAAAGAGGTAGGTTAGCAATTCAAACTAGTGTTTTAACCAGTTGACTGTCCAGATGGTTGCCAAGCAGCTGGGAATTAATCTTTTGCTGCATGATTAATCTCTACCTCAAAGTGTCTGTCTGTCTCTCAAAAAAAAGAAATTTTTTTGTGTGGTTTTTTGGGTTTGTTTGTGGTTTTTTTTAAACCATGTATAGATCCTGGTTTTTAAGGGAGAAAAGGTATTGACTAGGAAAAGTAGGTACTATCCACTGTTATTGCTGCATGTTGCACTTGTGAAATAAAGGTAGGAGTACAGTTTTAATGTCTGTTTCAGGAGATCCTGAAATGAGTGTAAAAAGTTCAGTAGCTGCTGAAATAAAACATATTAAAAAAAGAATAACACTGGGGAGAGAAAGTAGGTGTTTTTGACTGTATACAGACTCATTTACTTCACTGGACTTGCACTGTATGTAGTAATACAAAGTTTTCAAGTAGTGTCTACTCTTCTGTTATACTCGGGTTTTACTAACTGCCTTTGAAATCTGTATGATTTCTGCACGTTTGCAAGGTTTATCTGGGTTCAGTTTTCAGTGCTGGCAATTGAAGAGATGTTTTGTTGCGTTTTTGAGCAGTCTTTTGAGAAATTGCATCTAATAAGTTATTACCACATGTAAGCTTTCACAATTTCTAAACATATTTTGAACTTATTTTGGTACTTACTGGTGTCAGTCTCTGCTACTAGTGGCAGACATGTTTGTTATGTACGGAAGTGGGGCACTTGCCACTCCAAATAAAGCTGTTTTGTAATATATTGTGCTGTGGTGCTAATATGCATGCTATGTTTACTAGCTATATAAAATATCCTTTAGAGTGAAAATACCATTTCAAGCTATTGCAGTTGTTGGGATACAAACTGTATGTTATTCTCCCTATTCCCACTACCCCCAACTTGGAAATCTGTGAAAAATACCTTGTTGTCTCTTGAAAGAGACTAATGACATTTACATATGAATGAGAACAATTGTCCATTCAATTATTTTTCTGTATACAACAAATGTCTATTAATGTTCTGTGTCATTTGAAAAGTCAGACTTTTTCTTGATGGGGGAAGTCTGGTATGATTTGATTTAGGACAAAGCCTTTCATTTTTAGTGGCTATAAAAATGGGGCAATATCATATTAATTTTTTACTTAAGTGAATATCTAGTTTCACTTCAAAGAGTACTCTGTAAAAATGTTGTAACTGGAAGTAGCAGTTGTAGTGTTTTTAAAGAGCAAAGATACAAAGAAGGTTAGATCTGTGGAGAGAAGTATAAATGTTTGTTAGGTCAAATAATATAGTCCAGATCATAAACATAGACTTTTGTGGAAGGACCTTTGAATCTGGGCAAAATGCCATGTTTATAAAAGGTCTTTTTACATTCTAATTTCTGGCTTGCACGTTTCACTTGTTTGATACTGCTTTTCTTTCAGTCAATCTCTGGTTTGTCTGGACTGTAAGCTCTTTGCAACAGAGACTTTACCAGATATTTATTTCACTTTAGGCATTGCGTTGAATAAAAATGTTGATGATATTCAATGCAGAATTTGGAGCAGTTATTGATTACTGTTTCAAAATGTAGTTAGAAATATTTTTTTTTATTTCTGCGTTACACTCGGAGGGATGAGTACAAAACATCAGGCAAAAAACCCCCGATGTTAATGTGAATTCCAGATGGAAGACCTGCTTTTATTGTGTGTAATGTTCCACTAGGAAAAATATTATTTATGACTTCCTTTAATTTATAGGATGTGTTCTTGAAGTCCAATAGAACCTTGGAAATTTCAATCATGTGAAACCAGCTAGGTGGCAAAATTATACACCGCCATCCCCACCCCACCCTCTCTGGACATTTTTGGGAAATGTCTGCATCCAAAACAGTGAGAAATAATGATCTTTGATACTTAAAAGAATCTCCTTTGCATATCATAAAAATCCTTCATGTCAAAAACTCAAAAGAATAGTTCTTTATTGTATAGACCCCCATTTATGAAGGGGACCAAGCTGAAGCTCAGGGAGATGCAGCAGGTACCCCTTTGGGACCTGCAGCTCCTCTTGAAATCTTAACCTGTGAAGAAAAGCAATCTTCTCAATGATGTATTTTATTTTGTTCTCAACAAGATGTTCATCCTTATACCTTGCTTGTTTGTAAGGAGTTTTGGTAGGTCTGCAAGACTGTCTGTAGAGCTACGTTGCTTTACCTTGGCACAGCTTACATCTTTGGGTTTTAGCCTTCCTGGAATTTAGTGAAGTGTTACACACAAGGTCATCCACATCATGTCTGTCTTGTGCTTTGTTCAAGTCTTGCGACTTTTTCACCTGGTATCCCTCAGGAGGGTTTATTCTAAGTGGTTTAAGTGAACAACACAGGCTTGATGGTCTTAATTCTTCTCGAAAGTAATTTTGCCTCTTACCTGTCTTTTAGACTTCGAGTAAAGCTGGCTAAACTCTCCTGCACCGTGTGCTCCTGGAACAGGCTGCACTTGCAGGGAAATCAAACCTGCTCGTGCTTTTAAGACCTGTGGTCACATTTGATACTTTTGTCATGATACACACATTTCATTGTGCTATAGGCCCAGAACATCAATAAGTCTTCTCTCCTAATGTACTTTGCCTGTTTTAATTGTGAAGATTTTCCAGCTCTTGGAAGTCGTGAGAAGGGAAGATGATCACCACATTCATCCATGTGTGAAAGATGAAGTGTATTTCTGAATGAGTCTTACATGGTTTACCCTTTTTGCTTTCTTTTCATATTATAATGCATTTCTCTCTTCAGTTAAAAACACTTCAGGGGTAGATGCTGATCTTTAGAATTGTTTGAGTAAGTATGTAGAAGCTGCTCATTAAATATGAGATGTGTTGTTAAGTTCTGTATTGCGTGACAGACATCTGAATGCAATGAAGCTGGAAGCGAACAGTGTTTTTTCCACATACTGTAAACTAAGCGCAAGTTTTTCAGCAGTTCAGTTTGAAAATGGAAGATTAGTTCCAATGTGATTCAATTTTATACTTAATGTAGAGACTTCTGTTCTAATAAATTGTTATAAAATATGTTTCCTTTTTTTCATGCCATTGAGTTTATGATATTTTGGTGGTTATTCTGACTCTTAAATTGTTCTGAATGTTAGAAGTATGACTATACCTCAAAACTAATCTTAAAAACTTTTGAGGATACAGTCTAAGATACAGAAATAACACAGTGAAAAAAGATAGCTTGTTAATTATGATGTGAGATAGACTATTCCAGATTATTTTGTCTGAAGTCAGCATGTCTTTATGTATAATAAATCTTGAATGTTTCTCAAGTACAGTATCTCCTGCCTTGGCTTGCCTGTATTGTTTAAAACACTATTGTTTATTGTTTATAAATTAGTGATATTTATTTTTTTTAACCCTGGATGCGAAAGTTGAGTAAACATGATGGGTAGAAAGTTCTACTTGTTTGTTGTTTTTGTGGGGGGTTTATTTGGGTTTTTTGTTTGGTTGTTTTTTTAAGAAACCTTTTTCTTTTAAGAAAATATCAAAGCTTTGTATTGTGCACTGATTTCTTTTAGCAGCTGCATAACACCAAGACAAATAAGTTTTGTTATATATTGTAAGATGTACGAGTCATTGTTCTACATTGTTAGTTTGACTTTGAAGTTCTCGTTTATGGTTTACATCCTTCTCCCCCTTCCTCGCTTCCTCCCTCCCTCCCCCGTATATTCATAGACTTGGAAAAAAATCTGGCAAGCAACAAGTACTGTTTTGTCAAATATCCAAAAAAACTCTCTGATGGATGTTAAACCTTCAAGATGCCACCTCTGGCCTAAGGGTGATCCCTGTAATGAAGACAAGTGAATAGGGATCAGTAGTTCAAAGCTATCTCCAATTAATATTGTTAGTCTCCTTATTGATTTACTTTTAAATCAGGTATTTAAATATTTCTACAAATTTTTTGTAAGTGGTGACAAGATGAATGCTTGTCTTGTCATGAAAACCTGAAGTATCACTCCCCCCCCCGCCCCCCAAAGATTTATGACACTTACAGGTTAGATTTTGACAGTTATGATTTAAAGTTTTGTAGCACTTAACCTGTGCTATTAAAATATAGGACAGTGATAGAAGGAAACCTCATTTTCAGGTAACTATTTGCTGGTTTTGGTGGTGTGGGGTTTTTTTTGAAATTCGGAAGAAAGTGTGACTAGGCACATAAAAGCAGTTCTGTTGATACCACCCTCCATGGCTTTAAATAACAGGGACAGCACAGATGTTTGACATCAGTATTGTTTACATGGCCTTAGGGTTTAATTGCCTCATACTCTTTGTAAGGAGAATAAACAATGACAGAAATCCAAAGGAATGATGCTCAGGCAACAGCAATGGCTGCGTTTCATACCTAGTTGCAGACTGCTCAACTACAGCTAAAATTGCTAAATTGCTATACTTTTTTTTTTTTGTCTGAATGGTCATGTGCCATAAATTTCATGTTTTCTGCTACCTTTTAACTGGTAATAAATTGTATTAAAACTGATGAGCATGAGTGCAGTTAATTGCTTCTAACAAGGTGAATGACTTTATGAAGTTGTTTTCATCTATTTTCTCTAAAACTTACAAAGGTCTTTGATACTGTTGTAGCAGATTTTGTTTGTCAATATGTGTTTAATAAATAAAGTAAAGCCGAAGTGCAAAGGGCTCTTCGTAGAAGAGTAGCGCACAAGGTTACAAAACAGGAAATAGAGACTAACTTAGCAAATGAGGTTTGACATTTGGTAACTACAGATATGCAGTTGACACAGTTTGGTATGGTTTTAATTTGAAAGATACTCCTTTATTGAAATTAGTACTTAATAATGTGTTTAAACTTTGAAGGGGAAGGGGAGAAGTTTCACTCCCAGTTGTGAAGGGATGAGCCCATTTGCTTCATCCCCAGCCTTAATGATATCACTTTAAAAAATGTGTTTACATGACTCAGTTTTTTTTATCTACTTATGCGGTGAGATTGGAAGTCTGCCTTACACAAAGGGTCGGTCAAAAAGCAGATTTATAAATGAAACCAGTGCTCCAAGCTTTGCAGTAGGACTTTGGTTGTCCTTGTGCTTTCTGGCTTTTCCAGCAGTTTCTCACAGAAGAAATTCTAAGTGTAAGATTTTTAAACCAATATGTCTTTATTTTTACAGCAAATGCTCAAGTTAACACTTCCAGAAGTTGTGATGAAAGATACCTGTGTGTCTTGGAACTGTGTACCATTATAAAATTAAAATGCTGTTGGAGATTTTTTTGTTTTATTGTATTTTTTACCAGTTACTCATTATAAATACAGCTTTCTTTGTAAGACTAGCTGAAAACTCCACATGCGCATCAACTATTGAATTTCAAACACTTGAATTCAGGATTTCAGAAAGTTTATAGAAGTTGAGGACCTTGAATGCTTCTCAAGGTATCACCTTTTCAGCCCTCAACTGAGGAGGAATTGGTCTTTGTGATTTTCCAAATAAGAGAGAGTTTTCTTTTTGGTCTTAGTTTTAATATTCAAAGTAATCTATTTTGTTATTAGTGTTTGCTGTCATTAAGAGCTGTCTTTTGTGTCTTGGACATGTTTTTCACATTTGTTGTTGTGTTGCAGCTAGCTCTCCTTTTTGGAAATTAGTCTAAATTCTGTGAAATTGTGACACCTGTTCTACTGGAAGTAATGCAATGCATTCATGAACTAGAATTGATGAAAACTGGTGCAAATGCAAGAATGGTGTTAAGTGGGAGATTAATGACGAGAAGTGGGAGCCAACTTTCAAGTACAGGGATTTCCACTGTCAACCTGTGGGAAAACAGCCACGTGCCAGAGAACAATCACTCTCACTAGAAAATATATGTCTGTATTTAATGCAAGACAAATTTTAGATTTTGATTTATTTTTACGTTCTTTCAACGTACAGATTAATGACATGTAGACCAGATCTCAGCTGATGCAAACTGCCAAGGATTAATTTACATCAGCTGAGACATTCTCACTTTATTAATGAGTTTTAAATGCAATATGTTTGTGTGGATCAAATGGCTATGTGATTGCAATAGCTATACATCAGTAATTCATAAGTTTTAATGTAATTCCAGTCGATTGGAGTCTCTTTCATGTTTAGTTTCTGGTATTTGTGTTTTGACAAACCCTTCATATTTATTTATGGAATGCTCACACACTGTCTATCTGGAAGTGGATTACTGCGCACTTTTTTTTTTAAATCAACATATTTATCACCTGGTACTAAGATTTCATTCTGTAACGTCACTTTGTTGGAAGGATTTATGTATGGTTTTTCTTTTTTTTTAATATATACTATGTGTATATTTCATGAGTAGAACGTGCTTTTGTATCATGAGGCTTATTTTTGGATGGTAGACGGCTGACAGCTGAGAACACTATTTATTTTCTTTGGATTAATTGTAAGTCTTAACCTTTTTTTTTCCCTGGTAATTTGCATAAGTCTACCTATTTAGGCTATGGGGAAATAGCCTGTTGTATGTGGTGTAATAAGCAGGTGGGTACTTTGGATATCAGTGATCTGGAAACTGGAAGAATTTGCTGCTGCTTTTTTCAGTTCTTGGGGAGTCTTCCGTATTTACTGCACAGCATTTTGCATTTTCGAGTTGATTTGGATTTTTGTAGCTCACATTTTCAAGTCACAGTAAACAAATATGTAAGACAAAGTAATCACATAAAAGAAATCAATGATTTGCATGTGTTTATTGTTTGTGTATGTTAGATAAAGAATCATGCTTGAATGACTGCTTTAGGTAAGTCAAAGGAATTAAAGGCAGAATGAATGGTGCTTGTTGGCTGCTTTAGAATGTGTTGGTATTTGAGGGAATTAAAAGGCAGCTTCTTACTGAGCTAAACAGAACGGGAGAACTGGAGGTAGCTGGATGGTGACGGGAGGCCAGTGTCCAGCTCCAAGGGGACTCACCTCAGCACCGTGAGCTCTTAGAAAAAAAATTTCTGTTGACAGCAGACCACAAGTCATCTTCTGGTGAGGTCTTGGTGGTCCCACGTCAGTGATTCTGGTCTGCCCTTTATAGGGTGAAGGGGGGTCGTGGGGCTGCTTGGCTGTGCGCTTTGGCTCTGAGCAGCAGGAGCATCATGTGTGGATGTGGAATAGCCTGAGCCTGAACTCGAGGTGTCACTTCTGTCATTTACAAGACTGAGAAACACGAAATACCTATCGCATTTGCAGAGTCCTGAGGACAGTCTCCAATGGCGTAGTGAAAATATGCAAGGGATGTAAAGATACTTTAAAGGTGAAAATGTAAACTCTAAATAAGAATTGGCAATGTGTGAGCGTGTCACAGGGGTTCAAGTATGCTACTTGGAACAAACAAAAGCAGAAGTAGGAAATGTATTTTAGCAATCCAATTCAGCAGTATATCCTTAATCCCATTATAAGTAACCTTTCAAAGGAAATGTGTTTATAATGTGAACTCTATGAATAATAGAAAACAAACAAAAATAAACATGCATCTGGGCTAACGGACATTCTTTGTATAAATGTAACACCTGCCTAAAGAATAAAAACAAGTTTACCATACTTGGTATATTAACAGAAATGTTAAAAGTTTTGTTCTTAAGTGTTTATTTAAATAAAGGATGATAGCTTTTCCTGGGCAATAGCAGTTGTTTTTATTGCCAACTAAAACATCTTAAAAATTCATTTTTTAAATAAGTAGGTTTAGATCTTTTGTGTTTTATCAAATAAATATGAAAATACTGGGAAACTGAATATAGATTTTTTCATAGCAGTTATTTGTTAGTGACTTCCCATTGCCTTCTTAAAGACATACATGAATAATTCAAAAGTTTTATGCGAAGGTCATTAGTGCAATGTATTCTTTATTTTAAATAAATTATCTGTCTTCTCTATTTTTCTTTTAAAGCTGGACATAAAAATGAAAATAGCGGAAGGTAAATTTCATGAAGAAAAACTTAAATTACAGCAGAAGCATGATACTGATATTCAAAAGGTAAGAAGTGTTTGTATTTTTTCCCCGAAAACAGTATAATTAAACAAAATAGAGAATCTGATTATAATAATTAGCAGTTTTACTTTAGCTTCTTCACCATTGCAATTAATGTTCCTTTAAAGTAAGATTGTAGATAACAGTTTGCATAAGCTGATAAGAATGCAGAATATTCTACGATAACACAAACTTAGGAAGGGAAAAATGCTTGCAGAAAGCATGTGAAAATACAAGGTGATTTGGTTGTTTGAACAAGACAACCTATCTTACCAGCCTAACAGCTTCTGTAGCTTCATATGCTGATGAAATCATAAACCTGCGATTTTTTGTTTAGAGAGAAAGCACTTGTATTATAGAAAAGTGTGAACAAAACCACTTAATTATTTTTTTACGGACAAAATACAAAGAGTAACAGTAGGAAAATCCACAAGTATATCACATGTGTTCCTGCTAATACCGTAATAGTGCTTGTTCTCATGTCTCCATTTTGACACTATCTTAAAGTGTGGGCTGGTCAATAAACAGTTTGTTATTTATGTTATTGCATTGTTAAAGCTATATTGGCTTTTAACTCTTCACAGCAATAAAATGACACCAGATATACTTCCTTTGGATTAAGTTGGATTTGTCTTTATTGTGTTGGGTAACACCACTCTTGGGGAGATTACAGAAAGACTATCAAAGGGCATACTGTTACTTTTAATACCATGTTTTAAACATGTGGGGTAAAGTTCTGCGAGGTCTTAAGTGCCTTCTGAGTCCCTCCTATCCCGGGAATGTAATGTGAGTTAAATGCTCAGCATCAGGATCACGACAACTTATCCTACTGTAAGCTTTGTGTTACTGAGTACCTCTGTTTTGTTTCTTAAGACTGAGTCACAGCCTTGGAGGAAGTCAGTTGACACAACACTATGACACATCAAAGCCTCCTGAAAGGATGTTAATATTTGGTCAGGTGCATATTTGGCTCATCTGTTCCAAAGTCTGTAAGCAGAACTAGCTAGCAAAGCTGAGAGTCTAAAGGAAACAGCTTTGTGAGAATAAGAAATAGTTTAAATGCTTTCTCATCCCTTGAGTTGTCATCCTTTTCTAACTGATGTTAGAATTCAGTCTTTTGAAGTTGTTTAATAACGTTGGATATTTTAGAAAAGGTTAAATAGTGTCGTATTAATCTTTAAAGACACAAAACATTTAATGCAGATGGAGTAATATTGTTTTAAGATGAAAGCTGCTGTTTGATGAGAGATTTGGGGCACTGTTATAAAATGTGTGTGACTTTAATGTTTATCTTACATGCAAAGTTTGAATTAAAATACTGTCTCAAAGTGTGCAAACATTGGAGCATTTTTTTCCCCCCAAATCAGCGTGTACAGAAATAAGAATGTAGTTGCACCTCAGATACTTGCTCTATTCCAACCCATTGTTTCTTGGAGTACATGCAAAGGATTGCAGCTGGTGAAGTACAGAAGAGTGCAATTCACCACTTATTTAAGTATTTCTAAAACCTGATGAGAATTTTAGATGCTTTTAAATAGTATCAGGCAACATAAATATGAAAAGAGAAACAAATCCTTTCTATTTGCAGTAGTAGCACTGTGAAACTTCCAAACTCAACATAAGCAACATTGGATTTGCCCAAGTTTAAAAGAAAATAAAAAGACCATCCTAAAACGTGAAATTCCTTTTTAATCTACTACCTATATTTATCTAAATCTACCCTTTGTTTATGCCTTGGAAGTCTTAGTTGTGAAAATTACTTAGATTTAATCACTTAGTCCTGCACAACCTAAGTGCTTCTTGAAGGCTGCTCCTTTGACCGAGGTCATCGTATATTATTTTGTGCTCTGGTTGTAGTTTTCGGTTTTTGGACTTTTGTTGAAGAATTGTGATTTTTTCCTACAGATTTTGGATAGAAAGAATGATGAAATAGAGGCATTGAAGTCCCTCTACAAAAACAAACAAAACGAAGCTGAAGAGACGATCAGAAAACTGGAGAAAAAAGGTGATTTTTATCTTCATGACTGTTGTTTTTTGTGTGGTGGGATTGTACTGTACCCTTCTTGTGGCTGTGGGCTTAAAAGTTCCTTCTAGGTGCACATGTCCCTTCCCTCTTCATTTGCCAGTCTTGACCTAATATTTTCCTTTAGATTTTGAGAGGCTTGTCCGGTTGTCTTTGCTGTCCAGTTTCCAAACCGATTTTTCCAAGAGGCAGTATGATCTTGTTCCATCTAATACTTGCAGGTTTTATGAGTATCACCAAAAAAAGTTTCTTTGATGGTACCGAAGTATTTTGACCACTTATTTCAAAATTTTTGGAATCTCTGGCTTAAGGTTAATTTATTTATACGTTCATTACATTTTAATCAAACCACAATGTTTTATTTATTTAGGACTATTGCGGCAAGAGATTTAAAATGTGAGTTGTAGTCTTGAATATGCCATAAGTATGAAACTTGGCCTGTGTGTGGCTTGTCAGCAGTTTTTGAATGTTAGTTTCTTTTAGAATTCCTTGGAGTCCATTTACACTATGGACTAAACCACAACGTAAAATAATACACAAGTTTGGCAATCTTTGTTCGAAAAGGGAAAGTCCCATGTACATTGGTTCCTGCTCCTTGGCAAAGTATAAAGTGTCCAGCAAGGGATCTGGTGCTTCTCTTGGTGGCCTGGTGGTCGCGGTCCTCTGTCACGGGTTGTGTTTGAGTCACCTATGCTCATGCCAGCTAGTGAAAATCATCAGTCACTCCTGAAAAGTGAGTAGGTACCTGCTTTATTTTCCAGAAAAATTGTTAGACTGTGAATTCCTGATGCAATCACTTGCAATTTAAGTTGGGGAACTTAATTTCCTTGTATATCTTGGGTATTCAACCTTTACAAGAACTCTTTCTCTTAAGGATGCACATAAAATCAGGTGAAAAATACCTGTTTTCTTTAAGTCATACAGAATTCTGTTGATGTATATTTACTGCTTCAGTCAGGAGAAGTCACTATGAAATATTTTGTAAATAAAGTAGAGAACACCTTGTAATATTTTAGTGACACAGAATCTTAAGCACTAAATTTTACAGAAGCACATGCATTAAGTACTTTTAAGAGCCAAAAATCCACCAGAAAGTCAGGTCAATTGGAAAACTGATGTAATCTGCATCTGTTGACAACACTGAAAAATCCCCAAGGTATCTCTTGAATGGTTGTTTATTTTCCCATTTTTGACAGTGCAGACCCTTGTTCGTGAATCACAAGTCGTCAGAGAAGCAAAAGAGAAGCAGATTATGGAGCTGAAGAAGATGTGTGAGCAAAGCAGTGATTCTTTGAAAAATGAGTGGGAGAAAAGGGTAATGAATAATACTTGCTTTCTTTCAAAGACTCCTACATTGTGTATGTGGGGTAATACATTCTGTCACTTAGACAAAATTAATATAAGGAGTGTGTTACTTCTAGCAATATTTTCTGATGCTGATTTATTTTTTTTCGGGAGTAATCTTGCAAGACTTCTTTTGCTGATGCTTGTACCCCCACCCCTGGCCAGCTCGTCACTGTTCCTGGGGTTCATCTGCCCCTCTTGGCAACTCTGGGTGCATTAGGGAAATGTTTATTTCTGGTTGACCTGACGTGGAATTTTAATCTCTGTAAACCTGCTGCTACCTGCTGCCACAGTGATGCCTTTGAACTATGATTTTTGCATTGGGTCATGAATTCTTCAATGTATTTTTATTTATTATTAGACTCAAGACAGCAGCAAAGCAGAGAGAAAAAGCATGTTTATTGAGAGACAGCTTCACCTTTGTCCAGTTATTGTCAGTATTTGTCTTGCTTACGCCTCTCAGGAGAGGGAGGGTCACAAGAAGGGCAAACCCACCTCCCATCACAGATGAAGTATGCTGTTTAATTTTTTTGCAGCCCTGCATCTGGAGGTGATGTTGATTTTAATTCTTGTCTTGTAAGAGATAATTTGTAAATCTTGTCCTTTGTGCTTAAGACCTTGAGGCTTTGGTGTTAGGTGGTTGGTTGGTTTTTGTTTTTTTTTTTTTTTTTTAGAGGAGCATTATTTTTATTCAGAGGTCATCCCACTTTTTTCACTTACCTAGCAAGTGCTGTTCCTACACCTGTAATTGTTGTCAGTGATGCCAGTGTGCAAAACAAGAAGGCAAATTAAAATGCTAATATTAATTTTAACTTAATGAATTCGTAGAAGTGGAATTGGAGCATGTGTTATTATGGAAAAACATGGTTTTTTTCCTTTGAGGTTATTTAAATAGATGTTGCTGACTATAATGCAAATAGTACTGTATTGTGTTGTACAGGAGGAAGAGACATTCCCAGCAATTTTGGTTTTATTTCTATCTTACGCACCTGGAGATTAAATATTTACTTATTTATTTTCCCAAATTATTTTTAAAATGATCTTAAATTCAGTCAATCTTCTGAACACCACACTGTATATATGATACTTATAATTTATTAGCATTCTTTAATTTTGGATGAAGACTTTTATGTTAAGCTACTGCACGCTGTTGAAGTCTGTTAAATAATGGTCCAGATTTACTAACACCACCATAGTTTTGCTTGATAAAAATTCTTTGCTCTGTTGGTAGGCATGGTAACAAATAACTTTCTACTTCTCTACTTGTTGGAGAGAAAAACCCTATATTTGTGCAAATTAACCTGATTTTAGCAATGTGTTTAGAAAGATGCTTTTATATTCCGTATTGCAGCTTTTTCCTTCAGCTGTGAAATAATTGGTTAGAAACTTGAGAAATAATTACTAGCTGTTATACAACTGATACTAGCTGTTATACAACCGATACACTGTACAAGTTTTGTGTGCTAATTTGATGTGACATTATTCTTTACTATTGTATAGATGGAAAATTGCAAGTTGAGGCTGCTTAACTAGAGAGGCCACTGGTTTTCAGAATATAAATCAAGGGTTAGTAATGACACAAATAATCCTTTTGTTAGACAAGTAGATAGTCAAGGCTCTGCAGCTTCTTACAAACTGAGAGGCAGCTAAACTGGCAGTGCAAGTGTCTGGAGAGAGTATTAGTGTTTCTGTGATAGAAATTAATTAATTTTATGCAACAATTATTGGTGTTCAGCGTGAATCTGTAAAGAAATGGAATATCAAAGTGTGTCAAAAATACGTATGTGTTTTAGCATTCTTTATGGATTAAGTTATGCCCTCTACATTTTTAATTTACTTATACCTCTAAATTAATGCTTTGTAGAGTCATAGTAGACCTATTTAGCGAGACAACGATCCCGTTCTTTTATAGAGGACAGAAACGTGGCCTGTGCTTTTTCAGTTATTCTGTTTATATGCTGTAATAATATAATACTTATAAATGCTAGTTTTATATGTCATTTATTATTTTGTAATGTTTTATGATGCAGCTTCACAATGCTGTGGCTGAAATGGAAAAGGAGAAGTTTAATATTCAGAAGAAGCACACAGAAGATATACAGGAACTGGTTGAGGACACCAATGCTTGTCTTAGCAAAATGGGGGAAGATTATATGGAACAGATAAAGTCAACTGTAAGTTTTTTGTAAATACATAACGATAACAAGTGTCTCTTGCAATATTCAAATCTCATGCGTTTGTGCAAAAGCATACGTAAATTCAGTTGGGCTGAGAAATGTTTTTGATGGTGCAATGCAGTGGTTGTGTCTTGGGAGAGGACAGTGTCCTGGCAGCCTGTCCAGCCAAGGATTTTTCCACCAGATAAAATTCAAAGTGCAGCCCTTCAGCGAATATTGCACAGACATATATTTGTATTAAGGACTGCTCCTAGCATTTCTCACTGTTTTTCATTCAAGTTAGCAGAACTCTTGTCTCTGTAGGTTTCTAGACTATACAAAAGGTTTTATATAGTACATGTATTTATTTATATTATTTATAATTATTTATTTATAGTATTTATATGTACATTATATAGTACATTTTCGTAGATACATGTGACTTCTTACCCACCTCCTCTTCAGAAGATCAAATGCTTCTGTTAGATTAAAGATCAGATGAAAAGGATTTTAAAAATAATTATTGTATTAATCTCATTTATTGCATTTTTACTAGAATAATTAGAAGCGTATAAGCAGGTGTAATCTGAATTTTGTGCCCACTATATAAATGATGCAAAAAGCTAAAAATTAGCAAGCATCCTCAAGAAAGATGTACTTTTTATCAGGATGAGGTATGAAGAAAATCAAATGAGTGAAAAGACAATGTCAAACAATTTATTCCTTTATTAACGAATGTTGAATTTAAAAATTAGCATTCAGATCATGTCATAGGTAACAGTAAATACAGAGAAAAATGGACACAGTCTGTCAGCAAGATTGAATTTAAGAACCATCAAAACCAGACAGATCTTGCTGAGCAGCTTCTGATTTAATAATTAAACAAGGTAGAGTTCAAGGCACGGCTTAAGATGAAAGACTAGACTGTCACTGGAAATTAGTTTTCTTCTTTTCTCTCTCTTTCTTTCTCTCTTCTGATTTTTGTTGGCTTTTTTTGTTGGCATTTCAGAGTTTCCTTGTTCAGAGTTTCACGTTGTCAAGAATGCCATTGCTGTTAGCAAGTGAAATTAGCTGAACAATTTAACTAATACCATAGAACTGATAAGTAGGGTTTTGTGGATTGAACAATTATTAACTTCCTTGAGGGGTGGAGGGCCAGGGGGGAATTACATATGTGGTGATACGTTAGGTATGTAGGGTTGGGGTTTTTTTTGTTTTTCCTGTGTTTCTTTTTTTTCTTAAAAAAAACCCAACACACACACCCCAAACCTAAAAACACCCCCCAAAACACCCCTGTTCTGTGCAGCTGGCTTTGCAGTGATGGAAGAGTTTGGTGTACTATGTTCATGAAATATCTTAAGCCAGTTGACAAAGTTCAGGTGACCGTTCTGGCTCTGTGAGCTTCTTGCATTAGTCCAGGCTCATTTAATAATCCTGTGACAGTTGGGGCGCTGACTTATGATGGCAGATGTTTTGAGTTTTTATTTTACTTTAACAGAGGGTGAAAATACTGTTCCACTTCCCTCATCTTGGGAGCTTTGTTCATCCAAAAATAACTATGATACATACATCCTGGAAGGACAGCTGTGTTTTATTTTTTGACTCCAGCCTCCTGAGGAGTTCTGTCATTTCCATGCATATTAACATAAATTTAGGGAAGAATGGGAAGTAGTAGAGTAGTCGCATGCTACCTGCTTGTTCTCATTCTGCTCATTTTCAGAATTGTTTATGTTAGGAGATGAAGTTCTAGGAAAAAGATACAACTTTTGATAGCTGTTTGTAATTTGTTGAAAGGAAATCACGGTAACTAAAAAAATTATATGGGGAAGTGCGTTAAGGAAACGTATACCAGCAGAAACCTGAGGAATGTGCTCTGAGTCCTGATACGGGTTTGCTATATTCCTGTGCACAGCACTTTCCCTTTCTGTGTGTCTCCATTTTCCAGTAATTAATTACCTTAGAAGGTTATTGGTGAATTATTTAGTTAATATTTGCTAATTGATTTGAAACACAACTAGACAGCATTTACACTGTTACTGTAGCGTTTGTGTAATAACATTCTTCTTACACCCTCCAAATCCATAGCAGTCATTACTGTGCCTTACTGTTTACATGCTTGGATGTCGTTTTGCCAAAGTGTGCACATAAAAGGCAATTGTGTAGAATCTATAATTCTTTAGCAACCCAAGTTCATTGGTCTTTGTTTTAGATTAGGAATTTGATAAATATTTTTGTGTCTGTAAACACTGATGGTTGTAAAAGTACTCAGAAGAGTGTTTTAGCATGGAAGAGCTACGGACTTCACTGGAGGCTATACAGTTTAATGTTTTCTGGCTGACTTTTATGGCTGCTCATGACCATAATGATCAGTAGAACCTTTATATATATGAAGTTTTTTCCTCAAATACTCTCTCACCTGCAGGTTGTATATATTGCTAGCGATAACATGTTTCTTGGTTAATGGAAGTTTTAAAAATGCTTCACTTGTATTAACATCCCTTACAGTTTTCCATAGAAATATCTTTTCTCTCCCATTTTAAAAGTTTCATAATTCAGAAATTTGTTGCATATATTTTTTTGCTTAAGGGAGAAGACATGTTACTTTGGGGATGTGGAAATAGACATCCATATTTTTAAGATTCTATTTTTTTTATACAACATAGAAGTTACTGTCATGATTGATGACAGCTTTGCTATGGTAACTGTTGTGGTTCTGGGCCACCAAAGAATCTTGGTGCTCTGGGCTACTGAATAACAACAGGGGTATACCCTAGTTTATTCTGGTGTTTTCTCAATGATGACCTATACTTTTAGAACCAGACAGTCAAAAAACTAGAGGCTCGTGTCCAGCAGTTGACTGTTGAAGCTGAAAATAGTAATTTACAGCGTGAAAAATTATCTCAAGAAAAAACTGATGCAGAACAACGTTACCAGGCAGTACGCTCGGAACTTCAAGAAATGAAAGCAAGGTAATTAAATAGCGGTTACTGTTTTTAACACTGACGAATATGGAATTTCTGAAAGCAAACAATGTTAATTTTATTTCAAGAGCTTAATGAGTGATGATAGGCATTAGAAAATTTGTCATGAAAATGTATTAATTGTTGTAAAACTCATTGTGGAACTGACCCAAATGACCATCGTTAGGAGTATGTCACCTTTCCATTATTTATGAGCGTTTCATTCTGTTACAGTGAGCACGTGGTACAGGCAGGCTTGCATGCTCTGTAGAATTGATACTGAGCAGGTAAGATGCCAAAATTTGAAAGCAATTTCCATATTCTGTTTGCTTACTACTTGTAGGCACAGCTCACTTCAGAAAGACAAGGACCGTATTATACAAGAATATGAGGAGAACATTCAGCAACTACAAAGTAAATACGATGTTGATATAAATTTTATGAAGCAGGAACATGCTCTCTCTGCAGCTAAGGTATGCTTCCACATATCATAGGCATTAAAGTGTGTGTTTTTAAAGTGGCCTCATCAATATAAATCTAATGCTTATGGATAAGTCCAAGGAGATGTTTTGTTCCCAAGTTACTCATGCATACATTTTTTTAAAAAAATTGTGATTTAATTGCTCATTTCCAAATTTAACTGAAAAATCACCCGAAGTTGCCTGGTTATTCTGGCGGGTGTGTGTGTACATAAAAGTGGTATTTCCATAGCTGATTCAGATAAGGTGTAATTGATACTCTGATTTTGTTTATGCTTCTGTAAAAATTCTGGATACCAGAGGACCTTAAAGACTTACTGTTTTTGAAAGGCCTCTTTAATGAGGGGAAAATATTTTTTCCAGAAACAAACTGTCTTGCAGGCCTCTTAGTATGGAATATTATGTTAAATATTTGTGTGTTTATGAGATTATTTAAAAATTCCACCCAAAATGTAATAATTTTGGTTTCTTTCTGTAAAAATATCTTATCAGGTTGATACCTACATTGATGCATAGGTAGATATATAGTACATATTTAATTTCAAGTTAAATAATTGTATAAAAGGCTCATGTTTTAAATACCATCTGCTAATCCTCTAGAGGGATAGGACAAACTGGGGCTTTTGAGTTGATTTACTGGAATTCCGGGAGCTTTGATGATACTCCATTTAATTTACAACGTAGTTTTCTTTCTTTCAGTGGGTAGTGCCGAGGTTCTTTTTATTATTAATTTTTTGGTGGTTTTGTTCACATTTCTAAGTTCACCAGATAGAAGTGACATATCCAGAGTTGTAAACTCACACAAGTTTTTTCTCCACGTTGATAATTTTTCTGATTTCCAGGCACCTTTGAGAAATAAATTTAAGTACACAAAAGATGTATCTGTAGAGCTAATGAAGAATGCAACACAAAAATTCCTTTTCCTGTTAAATCCCTACAGGCATCTGATGCAACTGAAGAATTACAGCATAGTCTGTCTCAATTAAAGCAACAGTTACAAGATTTAGAACATCAAAGACAGCAACAGCTGAAGGTGAGCCCTGAATTTCTTAGTCAAGAATGACCAGCCCTTTTTACTGCTTCTGGTGCCCTGAATGTTTAGATCGCCATACTAAAATACACACATGGAAAACATGCATCTTTATATGCATTTTATTCATAGAAATATGTAAAGTGTCACCCTATGCTTAAAGGTTGATTTAAAAAGGATGACTAAAAGTGATCACTTCATGGATAAGAGCAGAATTTTCACAGGAACATTTTGATCATTTGTTGTAATTCACATGTTAAAACAGTATAAACGTGTACCAGTGGATTTAGAGAAGCATGTCAAAGATTTATAAGTATCTTTTTCTTTTCCTAAACCATAAACAATTCTTAAGTATGTTTCAAAATGGTTTTTATTTCTGTTGCTACTCAACAGTTCGGGTCAATATTCCATCTTTAGGCATTTAAATCAATCCTTCTATCTCAGGGTAATGAGTTCCACATCTGTATCATGTATCAATCCTGTCTGAGTTTTGGCATCTACTTTTCCTCCTCATGTCTTTCATTTCACAGCTGATGTAGTACAGAATGGCATTTTAATAGCTCAGGAGAACAAGTTGCTTTTTCTCTTTAGAAAACATGAATCCTGACTTTTGCGATAGTTTTCTTTATATGTAGATATTTTTTCCTTTGGTTGAATTTTTTTGTATGTCAGAGAATTCCTCAACGATGATATAAAGTGGATTTTTAATTTTTATCGACCACTCTGTATAATAGCACGTGTGTGTGTTTAATGACTACTTTGAAATGAAAGAAGAATGGAATTTGTTTATTTAGAATACAAGTCTCTTTGCAGGATCAAGAATACAAGCTTCAACAGGAAAAACTTCATTTGGAGCATGTATATGAAAAACAGGTAATGTTTTCAGGAAAATATACCATCTTATGCACATTTCCAATTTTATTGTATACATAAAATCATAGAATCATTTAGGTTGGAAAAGACCTTTGAGATCATCAAGTCCAACCTAAAAGTTGGTTAACCCAGGACTGCCAAGACCATCGCTAAACCATGTCACTAAGCATACAGAAGGTGTAAGTTTAAATTCTGAAATCCCCAAAGAAATAGATTTTGGAATCAAAGCATTTCACAGAAGTTGGAAAAATAATTGGACAAATTCAGGCAAGATTTTAAGTACAGATATTTAGGTACACAGATGTTGCTTCTGATTCTAGGAATCTGTTGCCAAATGATGGAGGCTGGGAGAGCACTGTAAGCCTGCCCTGTTTGCATACCTTTCTTTTGTTGGCATCTGATGTTAAGTGCTATTAAAGGAAAAAGATAATGAACTAAACTGAGCTTAGCCTGACCTGTTGTCAGTGTTCATATGTTCTTCCATACTTCTTTTTTCCCCCGTGTGTCTTTATTCTTTACTTCTTCACGATTTGGATATGTTCTCTATATGTTGTCAACATGCACTGTTTTTACATTAGAAGCTTAAATTAATAAAATGTAATTTTCATCAAAACCACTTCATCTTAAAGCACTGTGCAAATACTGTCTACACTTTTAGACTTTAAACATCAATCGATTTCAAATTAAACTTCCATTTTAGTGATGTTATATGTTCAACTCATGCAGTGTTTGGTAAGAGGGTGCGTTAGATGCCTATTTAATTGAAAGGATGTGTTACTCAAACATGTCATTTCCAAATGTGGCAAATTTGTAACATAAAATAATGAAATGTGATCACAGCTACTTGTCACTTGGTAATAGCATTTGCAACATGAATTGTAGTGAGTTTTTGGTTTGAGTTAGTGCCTTCTGCTGACTTGAAGTCAAATACTTTTTTATTCAAAGAGATGTTTTGGTCTAATCCTAGCCTACATTTGTCTTTTTAGACAAGTCATGTATTTTATGAATGTTGGCCTCAAGAAAAGCCTAGGACTGGAATAGTGTTGCAGGTCAAAAGAAAAATATATTGGCATAGTTCGGATATCTTTTAGCTCTTGAAGTATAGTGGGCATTGGTTTATGGCAATACATCCCTTCCCCTGCAGATGAGTCCAGATTAGATGTGGCTGGCAGTGTTTCCAGGCACCAGGTCCAAATGCCATCACATGGCTCCCATCTACACTATTAGACTACAATCCCTGTCGGTGAGGTGGATGCATCTGTATTACCTTTCTGCTGTGGTGCCTGTCCTGTGTGAATCTTGCGTGAGGTTTGAGGATCGTATGGGAGAATGCTACTTAGCATGGACCAAGAGCATGCCAGCAATCACGCTGCACCAGTAAGCACAGATAGTGAAGTTGTAACTCTTTCAGTAAACAAGAAAGTAGACCCCTTATTTTTAATAGGTAACTTTACAGCAATTTTCCTATTCATAAATTTTGTTGTAACTTGGTTTTTGAAATCAAATCTTTGAGAAAGTGGGAGGAAAAAAACCTACACGTGAACAATCTATGGATATAAATCCATAAAATAGCATAGATTGGCCCATAAAGTACTAAAAAAAGCTTGCTTTAAAGTAGAGGAATTGTGAAGTCTGGTACAATCTGTTCGCCTAAGAACCTGCCCATTATCTGATAATCTTCATTAGTCTACAGTGGCTATTGCCTCCTAGGATATTTAAACATCAAACAAATAATAGGTAGTAACCCTAAATGTCGCTGTTTGATTAAATGTGCTTATCTGCTGAATCAGGAACCAGTTAGGCTAAATGGTTTTACAAGCAAAGGAAACACCTGCTTTTTATACATAATCTACCGCTTGTTTTCCAAACATTCAGCAAAGCCTAAGAACAGTGACAGATTATTCCTGAGAGCCATTCTGAAGCCAGCTGTTAAATATATGTAATTTTACCAGGTTTGGCAATACCTTCTTTACCTTCTGATAGACGGCCCATCGGTTTGGAGGCTCCTTCAAACCTACTAAGTATTCAGACTTCCATGTAATATACACCTACGTGGAACTGCTTACAGTAGAGAATCCCTAAATTTGTTTTTTCGTGGGTGTATACTCTTATGCTTCTGACGATACACTCATTAAAACATGTTTTTTCTTTATTGTAGTGACATAATAGCATGTAACGCTGCAAATTATTATAGGTGAATGAAGGATTTCCTGTGCTCCCCATCTGGTAAAGAGAAGCATGCTCAGTACGTCACATTGCCACACTTACATGAGCAACCCTAAAAGCAAAACAAACTCTTGTACCTATTCTGCCTTTGGCAAAACCTGTTGTGAAGACCCGTGGTTTGGACCGTGCGTGGGAAGCTGCCAAATTTCCTTTCTTGATCCAGAAGTACTAGAGAAAAGAATTCTTCATAAAAATGTCTTACTCCTGGTTAGTGAATTTAGGAAGTGGGAGTCAGATTTTGTTCAGCGTTTTTTGTGAGTGTATGGCTTTATAGGGAGACAAGCAATTTCTCAGATTCCTAGAATATGATCCTTCAAAGCTGCTATTTTCATTCTGCATTGATTGAATACTAATGGGATTTAAAATAGTATTTCAAATCTAAATAACTAAAATATACTGTGAAAACCCCCAAACATTTAGAGGGTAATTAAAGGGACTCAAAGTTTTTTTGCAGCTGAATATTTTTAGGAGATTTATGTAAGAAGTCTGTCCCACTTCTGTGTGCAAATGTCTTAAAATATACGTGTATAGGTATTGCCTGGTGTGATGGCAGTTGCACGGAGGAGATGACTTGGAAATGTACAGTTTGCTTGGGGCGATGGAAAGGACGAGCGATGAGCAGTGCGGTGGAGTGGAGGAGAATGGGGAGGTGTGAGGCCCCGTGATGCTGGCAGTAGTGATCCTGCGCGGCGCACTGAGGGCACGTTTCGTGGTGCAGACTGGTTTTATACTGCAAGGTTATTCAAAGTGAGCACATAGACTGATGCTGATCTGGGGAACAGATGAGAAGGAGATGGGGGCAGCTTTTTTCTGTAGGCTTTCGGGTTGCCCTGGGACTGAGTTCTTGCCACGTCCATTGGAGTGACAGATGATTCTTCTGGATTTACTCTGTGTTTTAACCGCATAGGGTCACAGTTTACTATGGAATAATAATGGTTAGCGAAGATGCTCTATCATTTTAGATGTGTCTGTGGGCTTTTTGTGGGTTTGTAAGTTGTGCGCTTACAGAAGAGTGCCATACCCCCACATTTCCAAATGGCACTTTTAATGTCTGGATGCAAAATAGAGGAATGAAAAGTTTTATATAATGATTGAAGCACTCTGGTTTGATTTCGTTGGGTCAGGAATTCGTTAGTAGTAAACTACTTTTCCTCAAATTTTTACTTTTCTTAGGAGCATCTACCCTCAGCTAGTTAATGCTTGAGTATGTATTATTCTGAAGTAATATTATTTACTATCATTTTGTTTAATTTTTTTTTATTTTTGTAATAATTGATAAGTAGTTCACTTTGGGTATTCACAAATTGCTAAGTAGGAACTGTGCACCACAGAGAATACATGTCATTATTTTAGGCAGATTTCTATACGATTTCTGTGTTTATCTAAGGAAAATCAAGTTCCTTTTAATGTAATTACTAATATTTCTTAATTATAGAGAATAGTGTTCATTTTGAGAAGAAAAATAGCTCTATTGACTATTCTCATACTTCATCTCTCTGTTAATTGTTGTTTTTGCATTTCATGTGATTTTAGAAATATATTGATTATCTACATCAGTGCGAAAAATGCAAAATCAATAGTTTTTACAATTTAAAATAACATACTTTTTTTAAAAAAAAAATCAGACTTTGTTTTAGCTGAAATGTGGTATTCTTTCCTTCAAATGGTAGATTCAAGACATCCAGAATGATCTTGATAAAGAAAGAGGAGATGCTCAAAAGAAAATTCGCAGACTGGAAGAAGCTTTGAAGTAAGTGAGTATGGAATATTTGTTGAATCATCCCCAATTTTTTAGTCAAATTTATTAGATAAACTTCTGCTTTGTCTCATCTGACTGCCTTCCTATAATTTGTCTGGGTTGTCTTCCCGTTGTAAAGCTGCATCTTCAGGGTTCTAGTCAGCCATAAAAACTAAAAAAGTAAAGCAAGAACCAAGCCACCCAAATCTGTTGACTTTCAAGTGTCAGGAATAAACCAGAATCAGTGATGTCAGCTGGCCTTGCCGGTCAAATAAATCAAACTGGCTTCAAGTTTGAATGGATACATAGTAGGGAAACAACCCAAACTAAAGACTGATTGCTTTGGACTATTCTAAAATTTGAAAGATGTATTTATTTAAATGGTATTTTAATTTGATTTAGTATATGATATTTGTGATTATTTTAATGTCCATACATTACGACTTTAATGTGGATTTTTCCTCTTTGATACCACCCTATTTTGTGTGAATAGTTGTTTTTCAAATGTAGCTAAGGCTCGGAGAAATGGTCTGCAGCATTAACTGACTTGGAACAGCTTTTTTGCTGACGTTGTATATTTAAAAACTGATCAGGATGCAACAAGTTTGATGTTTTCTGAGTAGGGGAGTGGTTTACATAAGTAGATGCACATGTGACAAGATTGACTCTTCTGATGCTGCTTCCATTTTTGATTATGTAAAATATTATTTTCATATGTTTATCCAGATTAAATTAGGGATTCAATTAGGGATTAAATTAAAAATTAGGGAAGTACTATCTAGGGAAAACAGATTATTCTGAAACAAACCAGAAGTTATTTGCTAAAGCTACTCAGTTAAATATCTTACCTAGGCTGACAGAGGCATTGTGAACTTACTTCAATAAAAGTCACAGGGCTGAAGTCTGTATTCCTTTATTTCTGTAATCTGAGGTATTTGGCAAAAATGGGGCTATCTTAGATCACTAGAGACATTAATAAAAATTCTAGCTTTTAATCCTTCAATTCTTTGCACTGAATTTTATAATTCTAGGGAGATTGAATTGATATCAGGTAAACTTAATCTTTTAGTATTTTGAAGTCTGATTCATTGATAATGTGGTTGCATTAATTATCTTCCATGTCTTTCAAATAACTTGTCAGTTTGTGCTAAATTATGTTAATAAAACAAGTCTGACTTTACAGTCCGCTGGCTGCTCAGAATTTATTCCCCATGCAGATGCTCCCAATGCAGAGTAAACACGGTGCTGCTCCACTTGAGGCAGGTGTTTGTAAAGCGGGTTAGTGTGCCGTGGGTTTTGAACTTCCTTTGAATGAGCAGCACCGTGCTGAGAAGCTCTTGTAGATAGTTGAGGAGGTCCTTGTTTATTTTGGGTATTCCCTAGCTATATTTAAGCTTAGGTTTAACATTTGGGTTAGAGTAAGGGTTTGAAAAACCAAAGTTTCAAGAGCCCAGTTTACTGGTGGGTGCATCGGTGCCCACAAATAAAGATGATGCTGGAAGAGGCCAGTCCCAACCTTGTGCTTTGTGAGAGTGGGTCCTTTGGCGAAAACTGCGGATGGGTCAGCCTCTGAGATCAAAGGACCCCTGGAGACTGCATGACAGGTTAAAAGCACGTCTAGGCTATTTCCCCTACAGTGGGCGATTACTATCCCCGGTTTTCAAAGTGTCTTCTAAGCTACTTCCACTCATATTGTGGAGTACTTTTCCCAGGTTCAGTTCCATATGGCACTCTGCTTCTGTTATGCTTTTATTTTGCTTTTTTTATTTTTTTATTATTATGCTTTTGTTTTATTTTATTGCTTTGATTCAGAGTGTTTAAAATGTTGTGATGTCTCACATGAAATGATATATCACTCTCCTAATTTAAAACAGGGAATGTTTTGATTTTGGATATAGGTTACTCTTTAATAATGAATCTATGCTGCTATTCTTTTGGTTGTTTCATAGCAATGATTTGGGGTTAATGTTAAGATTTTGTAATGGAATTAGTAATGCTAGTAAGTAATTATTTTGTAATTGAATACGAAAAAAAATTAGGTTTCATCCATGTTTTTTGTCTGGATGGGGTCAGAGGTTAGCAGAGTCATCAGGGTGCATTTGTGCTCCTAAAGGTTAAAAATACTGTATTTACAGAAATGTAGTGCCCTAGCCTAAGCCCAGCATATATTCTGCTGGCCAGTTCTTTCAGATTTCAACTGTGGTGCAAAACCTCAGTCTTGCATCTGTACGTCTCTGATCACAGATGTGTCGGTGCACGTGACTGCTAAGAACAGGCTCGCGTGCCCATTATAGAAGGACTGCTAATCCTGCAAGGCTGACTTTCTGCAAACCAAGCCATTAATTTAGTACCAACGTTTCTGGAAATTATTAAGATTTTTAGATGTATATGCTTATATACGTAAGTAATACATAACAAGCAGTCACATTTTTTGTGTCAGAAATGGATGGCTTCCTTATGTTGGTTTTTTCCCCCCATTGCTGCAAAAATTAGTCCTTTTAACAATCTCTTGCTAATAATATGAATTCATAAGATCCAATGTCTTATGTGAAAATATTTCATTTTGCTGTATTTCTTTGACTATTTGTGGAATCAGATTAAGTAATTGCGAGCTAAGGCACACACAGTAAACCTTTAGAAAACAACCTTATCTTCCTTGAGATGGGTGAAAATACAGTTCACAGTCTTCAATAGAAACGACTGGTGGAAGTGCAGCTCAGAATCTAGTGGGTGAATCAGTGATTTCTCATAAAGTACTTTGATCTGAAGGCACTTTGATACCGAAATGGCCACCGGATTATATCCTGAGTAGCTAGTCAGCTGCAGACACATAGTAAGGGAAGTGGCAGGCATTTTAGTGGGTGGTTTTATTATTATTATTCTTTTTTCAGTGGTGTGACAGCAAACAGCGCTATGGCAGTTTCAAACATATCCACACAGATGCATAATGAAAGTGGTTTGAGGCATTGCGTGGAATAGTAAAATCCACATTACTAGAAGTACCTTTCACTTCAAAAAACATAGTGTTGCCAGAGTTTTAATACTGAATAGGGGTTTAGATAGTTTATGGAAGGTGTTTTTTTTTTTTTTACTTCCACCATAAATTTCAGAAGAATCTGTCAAAAACAAATTTTTGCAAAAGAATTGAATAGCTCTGATACTCATGACTATTGGTGCTGGCTTGTAGATATCAGTTTTATGTTTAGTTTAGCAATGCATGTCATAGGCATTACCTGATAGTGAAAGTCACTATATAGGAAGTGCGCCAACGATTTTTCTAGAATGTCATTTAAACTGCATTTGTATAATGACAAAGTATTCTTAAAAAGCTTCTGTGTAATTACTTAGGGGGAAAGGTTGTTTCTCTAATCCCTTCAGTTTGGTTGCATAAAATGTGTCATGGGAGTGGGTTGCAAATAGGCTAAATCTCTGCGGTTCTTATTTCTTACTTTAAGTAAAGGAATAGGAAATAAAGAGGTGTAGTTATATTACAATTTGTCACACTACAGACTGAGTTGAATACAACAGAAAAAAAAAACCCAGGAAAAAAAATCTGCATCTATTTGTTCCTGAAGAAGTTACATGGAAGAGAAAGAAAAGGTCATGATGGCTTTACACAGCACTTTTACCAGGAGTAGATCTCAACAGGATCTCTTGTGTCTTGCTTTGTGAAATTTGGATGCCTATTTCTTAAAAATACTTTTTGCCTCCGCTAGTATTTTAATATCCAATTCTTTCATAATTTTAATGTAGTAGGCTGTAGGGAAATATTTCCCATTTTATTGAAGAATTGAAATGCAGAAGCTTAGAGACTTGTGGACATTTAGGGAACTGGAAACTGTCACGGCCTTGATGTGGTTTATAAATGAAGCTAGGACATGTATGTTAAAGGCTTTTTGTCTGTTTTTACTCATATTTCCATTTCTGTGATCATCTTTGAATCTACTTTAATTACCGGATCATCACTTGAGTAATGTTCCCAACAGTTGTATTGCAGGTGGAGGATTTCTGCACTTTTCCTAAAGACCTGACAAATGGCTCTTTTCCACAATAAATAATTGTGTTAAAAAAGAAAGAAAGGAAAAAAAAGTACCTGATCATTATGGTAGAAATGATCAGGATAGACTGTAGTATTTATCACTTACTGTTAATTTTATTGAGTTTAAAATGTTTCTGTGATTAAGCTCCCTTCAGTTTGGACCTGCTTTGCACAGTCTCTTGCTGTGTCTATAAGTAGCAGTTTTTAGTAAATATCTGTCTTAATTACTAAACAAAAGTAGCATTGACCTTGTTTTCATAAAAAGGTGCAAACATTCTGAGCTGTTAATGCTTTAGTTTGATGTGTCAATCACAAACATGAAGTTGCATCTCTTTTCAATAAACGGTGCACTAAATACTGACCTCTGTTCATGTTAGCCCTCAAAATAAAGATGATGAACTCCAGCCCTCTGATTGTAGAATTGTTTGAAGGCATACTGAAGGTTCTGTTTTCTTAAAAATAATACCTTTCCTTTTTTTTATTGTTTCTTTTGGTTCCAAAATAGTAATGTCAACTGCAGACGACCGTCTTCCTAGTCATTGTGAAATTTTCACAAATAATTACAGTAGTAATTTAGTGAAACACCAGTGAGAGTGCATGTTCAATAAGGACTTTGGAGATGATAAGTATATATTATGTTCAGGATTTAAATACTCAGAATTTACCATTAGCATAGTGGTCACAGCAGTAATCCCAAAGGCTTCCAGTGGAAGGATCACAGCCCTGTGCGAGGCAGTATTTGCAGCCAGCCGGAGTGCCTATACTTTAAGGCTGGCCCCATTTATTTCTGATAAACAAAGAAACTTAGAACATTGTTGCTTAAGATTAGCGGTAAAAATCTCTTTTACGGTCCAAACAGTGAGCTGAATGGCCACGTGCGTTATTAGTATTTATATACTCCATCAGTGTTCAAGGTATAGTTGCCAGCTTGACCTACATCAAGGAGGATACCAGGTGTACAGGGGGGAATGATTATTTTGCAGCATTTAGTTTGAAGTCCATGTATATGTTGTTAGTAGTAATATATAAAAAACTAAAGATGAAACAGTAAAGAAGGGAGGTTTTGATTGTAAAAGTAAATAGTTATAGTTACAGGGGTTTATGGAACGTGAATACAGCGTATGTTTAGACCATCTCAGTTGTAACGTGGTTGGGGTTTGCCACGTCCATTCTGGAGTCCATAATACCTTTGTGACTGCGTAGACATAAAGTTGGTCCATCTTGAGATGGAGATGTTGACTAAATTTTGAACATAGGTAAGAGCTGAGGTTGTTTTGTCACCTGCAGGAAGTGCAGACCACCTTGCTGCTGCTGGCTTCTCAGGGTAACGATTGTGATGGTTCTCGCATATCGGAAATAATTATGAAATCTGATTTAATGCTTTTGGGTTTGCATGTCTCATACACAAACTCGTATTTCTTATGCTTCTGAAGTACAGCTTTCCTGATTTCTTACTCTCCTGTTCTGTGGTGTGACTGAAGGAAACAATTTTTAAAAAGTCATGTTAGGAGAACCGAAATGAAACGCTACTTCTCCAGGTGCTGCATTGTAGTTTAACACTGAAGTGTCAAGCAGCACATGCGCACTATTTACAGTTCAGTGCTTCAAAACAGTCTGCCTCTCAATCTTGGCTTTTTTTTTTTCGAAACCTGCCTATGGAGAGCCAAATCTCAGCACTTTGCAAGTGGTGATGATACAGAGCAAATGTTTAGCAGCTGGTTTATTGAAAGTCACTTAATAAAATTGTTTGTTTACATAAGAAACTAGCAACACCTCTTTTTTTCCATTGCTCCTCTACCCCCTCATCTGAACTTGTTTAAAACTCTTCTGGGGAAGAAAGAGAGGCTAAATTTCCCAGAAACCAGCAAAGCCGCTCCTATCTATTAGCAGATTTGTATTTTTACAACAGTTTCTAAAGCACGTACGTACAGTTTTCACAGTATTTTGTGATTTGTTTTGGATGGCAGACCAAAACGTTTCAAAGGCCTTTCAAGCAGAGGTGTGGTATGAAGGGTGGTGCATGTACGTGTTCAATAAAATACAGAAATGAAAATTATTTACTTTTCTTTTCACATCTATACTTGTGTACGTGCACATGTTTTCTCTGGAAATCCTTGACATGAAAGTCAAGGAAAAGAAGTTGATTTGTCTTTGGGGATTGGTGCTGTGGAGTTTCCTCACTGTAGACTTGAAAAGACTCCTTTTGTTGCTTTGCATCGTTCCTAGTATGATAGCTGCATCAGTTCTCTAAACCTCCAGATGCTGATGCTAGACTGCTATTTTAAAGGACTTTGCCAAGTGTGCTTCAGTGATACTAATCTATATTTTAAATTCCAATATTTGTGTATAGTACAGTTGTTACTGCTACAAGGTGTTGTCTCATAGAAGTATCTGATAAAACTGCATTTGTGCTTGTATTTACTAAAACAAGTTGGAAAAATGCTGTTTTGGGAAAGAAATTTTTTTTTTGTACCAGTTACTCTTTTTGAAACCTTGGTCATTTCTCTGTTCAAAGAATAAAGAAATAAGTTGCTTCTACTTCTCATCTCTTAGTACGATTTGCCAGTCATTTGGTTGTTCTGAGTCGTTTAGTCCCTACCTGGCATCGTCACAAGGTAGATGCAGCAATGGAGCTGGAGCTCGTCAGGCTTGTCCTGCGGTTTTAAACTCCATACTGATACTTGTAAAGCCTGAGGAGAATGGCTCTGACATCGCGCTTACTGAAAAGCAGCAGGTAGTGTCAGTACGTTCTGCAAGAAGAAATCTGATTATAATTGTGCTGCAGCCTCAGGCTGAAGCCCTGACAAAAGGGATGCTGGATTGCAGCTCCGCAGACGTTCCGTACGTTCCCATCTCTGCTCAGTTTTACTTCCATGGGGCTTCCATCTGGTTTGGACTCTGGTGCAGTGGAATGATTTGAGTTTCCCTGATCCTGTTATCATGCTGCCCTGAGTATTTTATTTGATTTTTTAATTCTAAGGCTACTTGTCTGCCTCTGGCAGGTGCTTTGCCAGGTGTTTTCCACAGTTCACCTGTGTCGGTGAGATGAGGACAAGACAAAAATGGCAACAGGGCAAGATGGTCCTTCACAGAATCTTTGTTCTACTTTTTCCTACAGCTGTAGCTGTGTAATGACTCATTTTTCATTGTATAGTTTTCTTTGATATACAAAAAGAAGGCCTGGGTTTGTTTGGTCTGAAAGGCTCTTTTTGCTTTGTTCAGAATACATAAAAATGCATCAAAGTTTAGGACCAAAAGTTTTATGTAAGGGCCTTCTAGTCTTTGAGATTAGTAATGTCTTGCAGAATTCCCATGGTGTTTGTATAATTTTTCTTTTCTCTCTGTAATATCATAAAAGGGACAATGTAAAAAAATGAAGGTACCTAAATTTGAGAGAAATGGTGCACATAGTGCTTCTGAGCAAAGAGGGAAACAGATGAAGGCAAGGATAAATAAAAATGTGAAGATAGATGGCAGAAGGAGGTAGAATAAATAGCAGAAAATATAATTTTGTTTTGCAGTTAACAGTTGCATAATTGTTGGATCCCAACATTTTTAAAAATTAAATTTGGACTTTTCAAAATATTCAGAAATTGTATTTTTAAAACCCTGTGATTTACAATGAATCTTGAGGATTTGATTATGCCTAACCCTTTGAGAACTTCATTTTTAAACAGCTGCTTCTTCAGAATATTATTATATGGTTTGTATTGTATGGACTTCTTGTAGTGATACAGGTCCTAAATGCTGTTGCACACAGAGAAATACAGCTGCATGATAATCATCAATAAAATGATAAACAAATGGAGTGATGGCTTTAACAACAAGTTAATTTTTTTGCTTATTTCTTTTTTCCTTTCTTGCTCCTCTAAGTTGAGTCCAGTTTCTGAATAATTGCTTGTTGTTAATAATTTTTAAGTGTAGCTGTTTTCCTGTAGTTAATTCCATTTTTCCTTGAAAATGATGTATTTGTGTGTAGAGGAATTCTTGTAGGAATGGAAAAGCTATTACTATTTAAAGCCGGAAATAATTAAAGAAATATGAGAAGGCATTGTCTTTAATTCCAAATGTTGCAATAAAGAGCAGTTAAGAGTTTATACTTGTTTGTTGTGTTCATCATTTTCTTTTGTTTAGTGTTGTCTTGTTACAGCAGCTGTAATATGATGAAAAAAGCAAACAGTGATTTAAAAATAGTGGTAATGTTAAGTGGCTGAGGAGTTTGGATATAGTTTTACTCTTTCAAACAGGGCTGTGTGTTTTTGGTAGGTTTTTTTTTTTCTCCTCTAATAATCAGTGGAAAAACAGCCAGCTGTTCTCCACTTGGTGCTCTGTTTGAGCATCTGAAACCTTTTAGAGCAAAAACCAGTCAAAGTTTCCAGCATATTGTAAACATTCCTTTAGCCCTAGTGAACATGCTGACATAACCCTCGCTTTAGGGGGCACAATGTAAAGTATGAACAGGGGACAAAAAAATGTGGTAGCTTTATTTAATAGTCTCACTTAAAAGAAAAAATAAAGTGTTCTATTAACTATTTACAGCCTTTCATTTTCTTTCACCAGTTTCTCTGGAGACCTACTGGCAATAATGAAATATGTATTTAAAGGAAAGCTCCAGTTGTACAAAAAAAAAGTTACAGTTGATTTTTAATCCTTGTCTATGGGACTGTTATGTCCCTCAAGATGGTTATAGAGGTGTCATGTGACATCTTATTAATGGTACCAACTACGAAAATGTTTCGATGCAATATACAGCTGTATGAAATGAAAAGTATTGCCTTGTGAGATGAAGCGTACCATGCTATAACACTTAGGTTAGCTGCTGTAAATTGCTATTCTAGTAATTAATGTAATTAAAGGCTGTAGCTTTTGACTTCACTAAATGAATATGCAACTAATTAACGTAAATGTCAGAATTGTTCCCTTAGTATTCTGAAAGGCTTCCCTTTCACATTAGTGTATCTTTTAGATTCAGTGCAGCGTATTTCAAGACTACATAATGCCCATAACACTGATGAAATGAGAAGAGCTAAAGAAAGTCTGACAGCTGATTGAATTCAGTTGCTGATTTTCAATGAGCATAAAATGTTTCAGGCTGTCACCTTGTTTGGGTCACTTAAAAACTATCTACAAAAATAGTACGAGGAATAACTTTGTTCCTTTAGTTGCTGTTGCTAGATGATTGCGATTGCTAGACTTCAATTACACTTGCTAATCTTAAGTTTACTTTTTACATAGTTTGTACAGCTTTCCTCCAGCTTCTTCAAGAACACAACGAGCCTTCACTGAGGAACTGATCTTTCAAACAGTACTTTTACTGGAAAAAATAGTGTGAAAATCCATGTCCACCATACCAGCCCCTTAGAAACTGATGAGCTGAGTAGATACTCATTGTTACTCTGTTGTCCATTACAGCATGCATATTATTATTCTGACTCCTAACCTATAATGGTACAATTATTTTAGCCATAAAAATGGTTACTTTAAATATGTAGAATGACAGAATGAAGACTGTATCCTTGTACCTCCTTGTACAGGCATGCGGCGTGTTTGCTTTTTCGCTTCAAAAACCATTCAAAACTGGTGTGTGCTGGGGTAGCCATCGTTGTCTGAGGGTAGAAGAGAAACGGGATTGTTGGGAAAATATTTTCTTAAAGGCTTTTTGACCCAGGATGTTTTTAGCAGCTGCTCTTTGAACTAATAAACCCGGTGTATTTTTAAGCTGAAGTAATTAGATGTTTCATTTAGAATTCTGTATTGGAAAAACTGGAGGTAGTCTTAATGCTGTTATTTCATCCTTGTCGTCTTTGACTTGCCAGCCACTGTTGGCCCTGCCACTCATAACACATCTTGGGCTGGTCTTTGTTAGTGTTTAGTGATTCTTCTTGCCTGGCTCTCCTCCCCTGCCTGGTGATCGCTCCCATAGTTTGCCCTTTGGGTGGTTTATTTTCTTCGCTCTCCACCTTCCTGTGCCGCAGCACTGTGCTCTGATCCCTATCTTTTCGTCCTTTGCCCCTGTTCTCTGGGTATCTCGTGAATCTATTTATTATCTGTGCAGCTGACTTCTGGTCCACCTTTTAATTACAGTCTTGTCTCCTTTTTTCTGAGCCATTATCTGCCCCCGTCTCTCTAATTCTCCCCTCCATGTTCTCCTTGTTGAGGTTTAGCTGTCATCTCAGCATGTAAAAGCCATGACTATTAATCTCTGTGCTAATCCTCCTCTCTTGATAACTGAGCCTCTGTGGCCTTTCATATATGTGCTGTATCTAAATCTTGGAGACTGTTTCTGCAGTGTTGAGTGAAATTATAACGTTTTCCTTTCCAGCCACATTTACACCACTTGCCCAGCCTTTTAACCCACATCTCATTCATCATTTTGCAGTTCGTTTTTATTCTGTTTGCACAGCACCTAGCACAACAGTACCTTGTCATTATTATAATGAGAAATAGTTATAATAATTATTAGTGTGTTTAACCAATGTCTAGTTAATTTGTGAGCCACTAATTTTGAGTGTAATGCATTATTCTTCTTATTTCACAGAAGTGTGATACTCCACACGTGGAATATTATTTACTCTAAATTAACAGCTTTAAGTAGTGGTTTAATATGTTAATGTTATCTCTTGATTCATTTAAAATGTAAGTATATAGTTTAAAATAATAATTGAATTGTAAATATCATTCAATGTTATAGCTTACTTGAAGGCATGCAGACCAGCTTTTTGACGTTAACATCTCAAATTATGCAAGCTGTAAACAATTTATAAGTGGATTTGTGCTTTTTCTCATAAAGACGAGTTCATCTTATACTTAAAATCAGGGAATGAAAGATGAAATTGTTCTCTAGTTTATATTTTTGGTGTTATTTCTTTGAAATGATGAAACAAGTTAGAATGCTTTCTAACAACTTCGAAATACTAAAGTGCCCAGGGACAGGATAGGGATGATGTTTTGAAGGCAATAAATATTTCAGCTTCACATTTCAGTCTTTCTTCTTTGTTCCTTTGATCTGCCTTTGGTTTAGTTATCATTCCGCTTGAATGACTTCACACTGTCTTTTTTCCTCTCCACACCAGAGAAGTGTTCCGCACATATTCCATATGTTTGGGTGCCCGTGTTGTAGGAGCGCCCTCGCTGCTGCTCGTTGTTTGCGGGCGATAACTGTCCCTACAAGCCAGATGCTCTAACCACAGCTGCGATGGGTGCGTTGGGGCCCACTATGGAATGGGTACAAAAAGCCGTTACTTCTCTATCACGGTTGGTTAAAAATAGTAGAGCAGGAAAAGTAACATCGGGGTTTGTGTATTTCAAAGAATCGCTATTACTACTGAAGCATTTTCCTGTAACAATAAACTAAACCAGTAAGCCCATCTTTCTACAAACATGGTACTTCAGGCCTTAATACATTATTTGTGTAGTTGAAATAGTCTGCATTCTGGAAATTAAATTAAAGGAGCTGCTGCGTGGAGTGTTTTTTAGTGGTTGTCGCACTCAGCTAACACGTGGTGTCGTGGATCTTGCATTTGGCTGAAAACTGATGAACTGCTGCGTTCGCGTGGAGTCCTGCCAGCATCGGGGCACCTCCGTGTGAGAGCCTCTGAGATCGGGGCAGGATCATGGCTTCACATATTTCTGTACACAAAATCTTACATATGCGTCCGCATACTGGATGGATACTCGTGTTTTCTGTAGCTTTTAGACAAGAGATGCTAAAGTAAATTTTCTGAATTTTGCTTTTGCAGGGGAAGATTGTGTATGTTTTGATGGAGGTTATGTTTTTAGCTACTTGATAATCTGTGCATTATGTTGTCTAGCAAGTTGTGTTCTCCTTTGGGAACATGTGCTTATATAGTTTTTGTTAAAATCTAAATGGACTATACAAATCGCGATAACTGATTTTGTTTCAACACAGCTTAGTAAAAGAGTCACATTTCTTATGTCAAGAAATAAAAAGGAAAGCTGTTTGGAAACAAACCCAGCAATATTCTTCCTCAGCTGCCTTCCAGTGCGTGAGTAGTTTGCAGTTTGGGTGGCGAAACTGGTTTCCCTCAGAGGTGTTAGTATTTGGGGAGGAGAGGAAGGAGTGGGCAAAGACTTGTGTAAGTGCAGCAAATCCAAATAGGTAGGATCAGCGTATATATGTAATGCAGCGTCACTGGGGCAATCCGCAGGAGAACCTGGCCTTTCCGAGCAGGTCACCAATGGAAGATCTCGGCTTCATCACCGGGGCTGAAGGCTCAGCCCTTTCTCTGCTTTTCCTGTAACTCAGCCTCATAGCGCAAGATTTGTTTTGCTCTACAAACATAAACCCAGAGTCGTACTGACCTGTGGTAGACTTAGACAAGAGATAAAGCCTTCCCCTCTTGCGGAATCCATCAGAATCTAAGCTTCAGAAGCTTATTCAGTGGCAAAATGTATCCTTAGCATAGAAATTCCTTGCTCTGCTCCAGCAGTCGGGACACAATGGTGCGTTTGGACACGAGCAGCTTTTTGCTGCTGCCAGCAGTATTTGAAAACCTGGCAAAGAATTTGCATAATCACAAATTAAAGCCTGGTATAATTTTTACAAGAACACATCAGGAGTTTCACCATCTAGTTATTTTTCACGTCACTGACAAGCTGTCTAAACTACACACAGGGAGCTTGTGTGCAGATTTGCTGATGGGATGTGAAACTCGCTGTCCATGAGTTGTCCACAGGTAGCTTGTGGAGGTACTCATTTTGTACGCGTGTGTGCTTACATGCCATCTGAAATGTTTTAATTTGTTGAAGAGGTTGAGACCAAGACAGGTGCACCTCCTGCTGTTGTTTGCTGTTGGTGAGCCCTTGCTTTCCTATGGCGAGAACCCTGTGAGTAACCGTGCCAGTTCGTACTACATTTGCTGGGATGTCTTGAGTTGAACCTCTCCTGTAAGTCAAGGGATTGCCCTGTGTTTCAGGAACTTGACTTGCAATGTTGTGATGCCTTACTGTGTTTCGTTGTTACCTCTTGGAAGACATTTTACGAAGCAAGGAAAATATTGATGATAAAGCATGAAGAGGAAGTGTGTAAGATGTTTGTATTCGCTATTTATCAGTACACTTCAGAGTGCTGCTTTCTGAAATTGCAATTCTGGACTTCACAGTCAACTTTCACTGAGATGTTTGTGCTGTCTAAGATTGCTAATTCTGTTGCCGTATCCTTTATACACTGAAACAAAAGGAATTTGCTGCTTTTTAAATTGGGGCCAAAGAGTAAATTCACCCTATTTTTATATTCAAGCCGGCTCAGCTTTAGGGGATTTAAGTGATGTAATTGTATTGTATTCAGCCCCACAACTAGTCCAACTGAAAAAAATAATCTTCAAAGTGAATATTTTAGTGCTTCATGCAAGGCACATTGCTCAGTGTCTTGGGAAAAAAAAAAAAAAGTAAAGCTTTTCTTATATTTGTGAACTGTGGCCCATTGTTGTACATGTTTTCTAAGCTTCTGTACAAATCTTAACTGCACAAAAAGTAGAGAGAGCTAGCTCACACTTCGTTAAAAATGAAGTTTTATTCCTGGTTATAGTGAGACGTTGCGTTTATTCATGGGATTAAGGCCTTAAAAGAAAGGAAGGTACATAAAACTAGATTCCTAAAAGTTTACATCATAATATTTCAAAATAAAAATACATTCCGAAGGAAGAAGATGCATACATTTGGAGGCTTACTATGAGCGCAGGGACCAACATCTTGTCCTTTTATATTTGGATTTGTTGCATTTCCATTTGACTGGACCAGAAATGTTGTTCCAATGTCTCTTGACGTCAGCAGTGTGGATATGCTTGAATACGCTTTGGGTTTTGGTTTTGTTTCCAGTGTGGAGTGCAAGTCTTAGATGTATTTTGCAGGGAGGGAGATTTGCTACCCAGTGCCTATAACTGGATGAAGGTTCTTTGGGAGGAGTAGTTGAGGTTTTCCCCTCTCGGTGTTTCCTCCGAGGTGGAGCAGGTGGGTAGTGCTCTGCTGTGAACTGTGCTGCTGCCCGTCCCATCTTCCCTTCCAGGATGCTGAGCCCTACGTCGGTCTCGGAAGATAGCTCAGCCTCTTATGTATTCTTTACTGTGAACTGCTGGTAGACTTTGTTCTGGGAGACAGGAGCGACGTGCTCACCATCATTCAGTATCAAAAAGCTATTAACACAAAAATTTCTATATTTATCAGCTCTGCAGTAGGTGGGTTTTGGGGGGATAACTGAGCCAAATGCCTTTTGCAGTAGCATTGATGCAGAACGAGCTCGCTAGACAGTTCAGATCATTTTTAGCTCTGGAAGCATCGTTGGTGTGCCCATTCTGAGAAATGTCTGAGGGGTTTTGTGCTTTCAATTTTGATCTTTTGGATCCTTGGTAGTAGAAATTTAAATCCCACACATGCTTTTTACCAGTTGAATTTAGATGGCGGGAGGGGGGCGTGTTGCTTTTGGTGGTCTTGGTTTTTTGCTGTGTGATTTTTATTGTCTCGTAAATGAATGGAGAATATAGTAGCTTAGATGAATATACAGATATGCTCCCTCATCAAAGGAGTTTAGAAAATGGAATTGCTGAGGCAGTAGAAATAAAGCATATCTGTGTAGGGGTGATGGATGCTCTTTGGCAAATATGAATAAATAAATTTGCACAGTTTTCTATGAACACAAAACCAACCCCCCTAAAGAATTATCACCAAAAATGTGACACAGGATTTTGTTCTGGTTTGCTCCAGTTTCTGCTAGGTAAGGGAAGGTATTTTCCTTTTTCTGTCTCCTTAGGTCTCAATTATTTTGTCAGCTGTGAGTAAGGTACCAAAATCAAATTTAAAAAAAAAAAATATGCATAATGAAAAAACTAGGAAAGTAGACAGTAATACACTTAGGGCTTGTGGCATTTCTTTGATCTCTTTGCTAATAGAATTACCCTGCCCTCCTACACTGCAAACAGATGCTTTGTGAAGATGCAGGATTATGTTCTTTGTCCCATTGTCAGTCTGGTATGGAAACCACAGAAGAGGATGTGAATACTGTAACTTTGGGCCTGGCAGCTTCCTGACCTTTATAAAAGGCTTGCTCAGGGCTGTAATAGCTAGTTAAGTGCTGGCAAGGTGACAGACTAGATGCATTAGCTGGTCTTTTCCGTCTCTTATGTGTCAGGTTCTTTGTTTTATATGGAAATAATTTCTGTCAAAATGGGAAATTTGTCATGAGGTACTTCCTCTGCCTGTAAAATGAAAATGTCAACCACAGGTCTGTCTGAATGTGTCTTCTGTTACAAACCACTGGTGGAGCCAGCTTTGTCCATTGATACCACTGTCACGTTCCCCGGTGTTTTAACGCAAAGTCAGGCTTCTCCACTGACCTGCAGTAATAGAAACATGTAACAGAGAGTTAATAACGCTGCCTGATTGTTTCCTATGGGAGGAATCACATCAAATTTTCCTAAATGTTTACAATTTATCAGAATTCTGGTTTGCGATGTGTCAATATGGTGGATGTCTATTTATTAGGTATGTGTATATATATGTGCATGTACATAAAATGTTATACACGCATTCCTATTGTTATGCTATGATGTCTGGAGAAACCCAACCTGATTTCTATATATGTATTGACTTTAATATGTCAGATAGTATAGGCTGTTAATATGAAATATCTTTGCATAACGATTTCACATCTGTCATTACTTTAAAGGCTGAAGAGATATTACAGCATTACGGGTTTCTAATAGATTAAGAAGGCACCATATGTCACACGTTGCCCTGCTTTGCATTTTGATGTGTGTCAAGCAGTGAATAATCCTGCATCTTGTCTGAAGAAAGATGGCACTGGGATAATCTTTTTGTTTGTTTCTTCTAATGGGAGAAGATGATGCTACTAAAAGGAATTCATTGCAATATGGGGGGGCGGGGGGCCGATATACTTTTAAAGGTGAGATTAAAGACAGGGGCTGATGCAGCGGGTAGTAAACCATTCGAGTCGGCGCAGACTTTGAAGATGGAGGTGTTCTTGTCAGCTGTGAACGCCGTGTTTAGGCGTGCAAAATTCAGTAAGAGAAAGCGAAAATAACTCCAGCCTTCTAGTCCTTTCTTCAAAGTATTGCGAAGGGAAGTTTGGCAGGAGCTGGGACAGGAAATTGAAATCTGAATACTATTTTATACTGATAGGGTTAAAGGCCTCTCTTTTACACTGGCACACTTGTTCTTTTATTTGATACTTGAACTCTGAAAATTTTCTGTGACTTTCTAGGGAGAAGGAGGAGCAGCTGACTCGGGTGACAGAGGTACAGAGGCTGCAGGCCCAGCAGGCAGATGCTGCCCTGGAGGAGTTTAAGCGGCAGGTGGAGCTGAACTCAGAAAAAGTCTATGCTGAAATGAAACAGCAGGTGAGAAGGTCACAATGCCAGCCTTTCTGAAACTCTGTCTCAGTAGGATAGCATATTCTGATCTTATAATGCCAGAAACATGCTTCACTTGAGAGTGCTACATCAAAATCTTTCACAATGTAGTGTCTTTGCTAGCAAGTCAAAAAGGGATGTTAGCAGTTGTTTCATCTGTTTAACAAAGGCAGAATTGTCATTGTTATAAAGGTATCTGCGGTTATGATACTGATTAGGGATTTTTCAGGAGTGAGAGTATAAAGTGTTAGTTTATACACCCCCATGGAGCAACGTTTGTAATTTTCCACTTAAATGTCTGTCTCTTCCTACTCTTTTTGGAACGACTCTGTCTTCCCTTAATGAGGTCTTGTAATCAGTTTGAGCCTAAACAGGGGCAGAGCTGTTTTGGCTGCTGGCAGGCCTGTGCGGAGGACAGAAAAATCCCTTTTTCTGTCCCTGAAAACTAGTAGCAGGCCCTTATGTAAAGAGATTTTAGCGTCTTAAATTCCTTATGGAGCAGACAATAGTTAAACCATTGTCCTGGGGGTTTTACAAATGCAGCACAGTAAAGGAAATAAAGAACAAGCGACAGGTGATGAAAAAGAAGGAGAGCGGGGGGAGTTTTTCCTTCGCTTGCTCATGCGGTCAAAATCGCAATACGTGACTCAGGTTCTAGTTCTACCTGACCATATACTCAGTTTGCCAACCTCACCCATCATAACCAAACTCGCTGCTGACAGTAGGATGCTGCAATCAGACTCTAATGGATTTCTAAAGATGCTGCCTTATAACTAAACAAATTCTCTTTTTGTTGTTCTTGTGAAGTTTTCCTTCTGAAAATCTTAAACAAAAGCGAGAAATTAACTAAGGCATTACTGATAGTTTTAAGACCTACGCAAACAGCAAATAATGTAATTTGAAAATTAAAAAAAGCAAGAACAAACATAAAGGCAAGATTTGTTCTGCAAACTAGACCCATAAGGGCAATACAACAAATCCTACAAATTTTAATCACATTTTCTGTGCTGCGAGACTCTCCTCCAACTTCTTCACGATGACTTAAAGTAATGTCTTATTTCTGCTCCAAAAAGGATATGGTCTAATTCTATAAAGACTAATAATAGTTTCATTCACTTAAAAAAGAAAAAATCCAAACTAAAAGAAATATGCAAAATTATTTGGAAAACTTAAAGTAACTTGTCATTTTAAAAAAGACTGCAGGTTTCATTTAGAATATTGCTGTGTTTTGAAAAAATTTGAAAACACATTTTGCTGGACTCCCAAGAATCAGCCACGGGCTTATTTTTTCCCTACTTGCATGCTAAAATATAGAAATAGTAAATTGTATTGTACGATTGAGCAGTACTGTTCTACAGGAACCGAGGTTCAAGGAAATACATCAAAGAAACACTACTGAGGCTGTCTTCATAGCTTTGTCCTTTCTCATTCTTCTGCATGCACATACTCTTTAGATAAATCACCTGTTAGACTGTAACATATTGGAAAATTCTGGTTTTTGTGGTTAGGTGGAATGTATTACAAAACCTGTAGTAGCTATAGCAACACTGGACTTTTAACTACGCTAGAAATACTGGGCTTCTAAAACCGTGTTTTGGTGTGTGGTAAAGTTAATTATGAAAATAAGCAGGATGGGGTCCGGCATTTTCAGTTCTTGTAATCAATATTTGATTCGTTAGTTTGGCTCTGTCGGTTTTTTGCCATCTGCTTCCTATTTTGTCAAGCTTGTGATTATTCAGAGTCACCTGATGCCTGTGATGGGCAAGTGGTACATTTTAAACTGTAAGATCTGCATTTTTTTCCTAATAGAAACTAGCAAAAGGACAAACAATGCATAGGTTATGTCACGGTACTTTAGATTTAGTGTTTCCTGGGTTTGGCAAATAATGATCAAGAGACCTCGCTGTGCTTGTAGGAAATATATGAATGTGACCTAATGAATAAAGCACAAAAGCCCATAGATTTAAAGCATCTTTGCACATGTTTTGACTATTTCGCTTTTTAGAATATTTTCATTCTCTTAAAAAAAAAAAAACCAACCCAACCAAAACCCAAAATAAAAATGCTTAAATAAAGTAACAAGATCTTTTATTTTTCTGGGTTTTGAGCTGAATAAAATGTGGCTATGGACATGCAATTTGACTAAGTTTGGAGGTGGAAGAAATTATCTGTAAAAATATTCATTGAAGTCCCATTTTCTTAAGTAGCAGATAGTAGCGGTGAGGTTCAGAAGCTACTGCAAGGATAACCTGTTCCTTTCTATTCTGTTTTTCCACTTTTGCTCTGGCCAACTATTCCTAGTCCCGTATCTTCCTTTCTTGCTGCAGTATTTTCCAATGAAATGCTCTTCCCACTCCGAGTAATGACTTTTCTCCTCTTTCCCTGGCTTAGAAGTGATGTCCAGGCCGACTGGCAAAGACATCTGTTGAAGACAGAACATTCCCTCAGGCCAAACAGGATTTTGGCTTGTGGTTCAGGAATTCATGCGTTTCTTCTTTTGGTGCAGCAGATGGACTTGCAGCGGCGCTGGTCCTCCTGACAGCTACACCCTTTCCCTCTCTTCTTTAGGGAGACGCTTTATTTGCTGCTCGTGCTGGGACCCAGATCTAAAAGTAATTGATGAGTATGCACCACAGCATAGTACTATATATATGTTCCCCTGGAAACACGCCTGATGCACAGCTAACAGTTGTGCTTTTGATACAAAAGCCTTTGTTAATTGAGTTATGAAACCGCTTCCTTGATGCTGGGTGCTGGAATCTGTGGGACTCATTATTCACAGGCGATGACTATCTTCAGAGAGCTTCACTTGCAGCCAAATAATTCTCTTTTAAGTTATTTTACTGATTTAATGTAAACTTACTTTATATGTGTAGCTTGTGCACTGACTCACACATGATTTCCCTTGAATTTCCACCGGCAATATATTTTTGAGTGAATATATTTGAGTCTTAAATAGATCTAGAAAAAAGTATTCACTTAATTTTGATGGGGTGTTCGCTACTGTTAAGTGAAAAACTGAGCCAATATTTTGTCGTCAGGGAGCGACATGGTATAGGTGATCACTATATCCTGAAGTAACTAATAATCCCGTAGCGATTGAATATTAATTTTCACTGCATACAAATAGTGTTGTTATCATTCTCAGCAAGTTATGCTCACCTCTCTGATGGTTTGCAAACAACTGCAGAAACATCAAAACGTTTCAAGCTATGCCTTTAAAAAAAAATTAAATATTCCCTTTCTTTTACCATGTAGATGGAAAAGGTTGAAGCAGATCTAAGCAGATCAAAATCGCTCCGTGAAAAGCAATCCAAAGAATTCTCCTGGCAATTGGAAGAGCTCAAGCAAAGATATGAGCAACAGGTTGGTCAGTTTGCTCCTTCAGGTGGAGGGGAGGAGGGACGTCTTTCCATGCAGCTGTAGGTTGGTTCCTGTGGCAGGCTTAATCCTGTCCTCGTTGAGCCCTGCTATTCTTTGTATAAAGGCAAAATTTATAGGTGTGCAGAACTTATGTACTGGGGGATGGAGGGGGAAGAGTCTACACACAAAATATTTTTGTTTCCTCATTGCAATCCTGTGTACCTCCGACTCTTTCAGATTGTTTCCCAGGCTTACAGGTGGCAACACCTATTTTCATAATGGCCAGATGAAATTTTTTTAACGCGTTATCTGTTTTTCTTCTTGTCAAGAAACAGCGTTTTATTCTTTTTATCATTTTTAACATGGGGAGTGTTCATATGAATGCTTGCTTTGGCCGGCTGATAACGTTTTTCTTTATTGTAATATAATTTTAGGGTTGGGAAATATTCAGGAAACGTTTGGGTGGAGACAAGAGAGTTGACTTCAGTAATGCTATGCCAGTGTAAAGGGGAAAAAACAGAAATAGAAGTGGACAATTTATTGTATGAAATAGGCTTGAGAGCTACACCACTGAAACAGCCCATCTAACGCTTGGGTAAGGTGGTACTTGGAAACTAAAGTGGTGTCAGTTTGGTAGCACCTGTTAAAGGAGGGAAATATTTTTATTTTTTTTTTTTTACTTTATAGCAATGATATGGTTAGTCCGTAAGTTTAAAGGTCTCTCTTATCAATGTTTTTGCGTGGGTATGACTTTACGTTTCCACCAGGGAAATGTAGTTTCATTTCTGTTTTATCTTCTGTGCTGGTCAGAGGATGAAATACTGCAGTTGGCTTGTGGTGTGAGACCTGCTCTGGTCTGGAAGAGGCTTTTTCAAGTGACTAAGGGACAGGATCCCTTGGGTAGGTGTTGAGAGAGACCTTCGCCTGTGCGTGGGAGAAACCACGGTGTGCTTTGTGCCTGGCTGTCTGAATAGAAGAGAGTCTGTTGGTTCAGATCAAAGTATTTTCCTTATCCCCACTCAGAATTCTCAACGTTACTAATTGGGTTCCCACCTGACAAAGGGTGAGAAGCTGTCCTGTGTAATAGTGAGATATGTCGATGCGGGTGTTGTGTTTAGCTGGGAGATGCTATTTCTGATTCTTGTATTTAATGAGTCGGGAGCAGTCTGGGTCACGGAGGTATTGGGGTTTTGTTCCGTGCTCACATCAAAGGTGAGGAAGTTTGTTGTGTCAGTTAGAGGACGTACTGAAGGGAGGACAATGGGAAGTGTTGGGGTTAGTTGGGCGTCCGCCTCGAGGTGGAATTTTTTTATGGAATCTTTATGTTCACATCATTTTAGTGGGACAGTTGGTTCACTTTCTTTTTTTACAGTCCTCATAATTTGTGGTGCGTCCTTAAAGTCCAAAGTAAGCATTTATTTGAAGATTTTGTTCCCAGGTATAGGAACATGATCTATAGAGATAAATACTAATCTACAGTTTCTCAGATGTTATGACGTTCCTGTTCCTACCTGCAAAGGGTTGTTTATTCTTTCAGTATACATGGTAAGAGCTACCAAGCCACAGAAGCAACCTTCTTCTGCCAAATGCTCAGCTGGTTTTGCACACTAAAGGCAAACGACAGTGCCTGGTAGTGTAACAGTTTGGGGTTTATTCGTTTTCTTGTATCGTCATGCCTATTATATTCAGACCTTCTGGAGAATGGATCAAAAAAAACCCAAACCAAGAAATGAATGTGATAGTTACAACTTTTTTGGTGAATCTTTTTACATTGGTATTCTGTAGCAATGTTGATATTGTGGGAACCATTAGTGAAAGTGTTTGCCACTAAGAGGTGGTGTTTACTGTTTCACTTTTATTTCATTTAGGGTAGCTACTTTTTACTGTAAGAAAGAACAGCTACACTTGATGAAACATCACTGAAACCCAAGGAAAGGGTTTCAGCACTAAACAACTAAACAATGAGAGCCTCAGAAGAATGTTCAGAGGAATCCTGTTTATGCCCTCTCTTAAAATTTATTTCTTTTCGTACTTCATTTGGAATGTTCTTTGAAAGCTTGTAAACATGAAAACTATGTGACCCTTCCTGTGGATAGCAGTGGGTTATCGTTGGAAGCGGCGTTCTTTTTGTATTGTCATTTCTGCAGCACAAAGCTCCTCCAGCCACAGAGCAGTATGAGCTCAGTTCTTCCACTCTTAACATTTCCTTTCAGAAGTTCCAGCTTGTGTTTCTCTGTATCACACTCTATTTACGCTTCAGAACTTCTAAACCATTTTTGAAGGAGATTTTTCCTTGCCTTGTTTTACTCCATATTTCTTTGGTTCCCCCTTGGGGAGGAATAGACTGATTGAAAGTGTTTAAATCGAGCAGGGAATTGGAATTGGTGCTGCGTTTCAGCAGCGCTCTTGGAGACTTTCAGGCAAGAAACAGACACCCAGCCCCAAGCCCGAATACCTTGGCTACCTGAGAGAAGCAGTAATTGCTTTGAGATGTTCTGCTGCAAGTGTCAGAATCTGTCAAATGGAATTTATACACAAAGGGAAAGAAAATTGACCTTCAGATACATTTTGCATAGGTTGGCATGACGAGTAGCAGAGGTAGCTCTGACAGCATACTGGGCAATTCGGTTGCCCGTAAATTTAATCGAGTTGGTAATGAAGAATCAAATTAACTGATGTGTTATCCAGTTCTCCAATCTGAGAAACAGTTTGGAAGGATAGGAACTTCAGTGCTGTGGTTTTCCCTCTCCACATCATATGAACGGTTGCCTGTGCTTCACGGGGCTCTCCTTGAATATTGATCTCGGATTACTGGGGTGAACGTGGACTGTTGGTTGTGGGGCTGAAAGGTTGCTCTGCCTGTAGATCAGACATGCTGATGTATTGTCTATTGATATTTATCTGATATTTATGTTAATAAATAACCTGATACATATTGAGATATATTTTTTTTATTTTCCTTGAAAAAGAATTAGGAAAAAAACATACAAAACCATGGCAGTTACTATTTTGTTAACTTTTTGAATGCTTTGGAATCCATTAGTAAAGTGAAGAAGTAGTTTGGGATCTTGCAGTATTTGGTTTCAGCTGTCACGTGTCGCTCCTGGTTCCAGCTTCATCTGATTCAGTGCCACGTTCTTTTGAAGTATCCACTGAGAACACTCTTGGAGAGAAACTGGTGGCTTTTTTTTTTTTTTCTTTAAATATACTTTAGCTCAACTTTGTTCTACTTGCAGCTGTTAGATTTGAAAGTATATTTTGAAGAAAAAAAATAACTCCAGCAGCACCACAGTTCCTATCTGCTGGGAGCAGCTGCTTTCGGCACTTCAAAGCCAGTGGACACCACAGCGAAGGCCTCAGCCTTTCCTGCCTTTGAAATGGTTGCAGTATCTATAGTCGGGCTTTATGGCACCGTCAGCACAGGAAAAAAGGTTGTTTGGTTTTTTGCATCCCCTCCCTTTTTTTCCTTTTTTTTTTTTCCTACTTTCTAATTACATCCTCAGTTTAGCTCAAAATATCTGGGAAGTGTTTCTGCTGAAATCGTTTTCCACAAGCCCAAATGTTTGAGAGAGCGTGTGCCCAAACTTACCACTAGTGGGGTTTAGGCAGGAAAATTTGACAAACAAGCTAATGAGTTTGCTTTTTTTCCCCCCTCCACATCATGTCACTGGGCACTTTCGGAGGGCACGTCTCTCGGGGCAAGCTGCGGTGCCACGGCAGGGTGCTCGTGGCGGAACAGGGCTTCACCCAGGGGCGTTTTGCAGCAGTCAAGTACGTACTCACCTTCATTTCAAGCAGATTTTCATAAATTGCCACAAATGGCATGCTTTCAGTGAACTTCTGGAGGTTGTACTATGTAAATGTCATTAGCTCATCCTTCTTTTTTGAAAGAAATACAGTAATAGATCACTATGAACACTGTTACACCCATTTTTTTTTTTTGCTATAAATAGTTGCTGAAGTGCTGTGACTGCCTAAGTGTGGAAAAAATGGAGATGAAAGATAAGCAAGAGAGCCCAAGTCTATGAAATTTCATTCTCCTAGCAGGTAGAACGCACCATGAAACAGCTGATGGATGACTGGTCGCAGGAGGGTGTTCCTTGCTAGGTTACGGACATACTTCGTGAGATTAGATGCCAACCTGAATGTATAAATAAGCCTTTTGTTTTGGTTCATCTTTTTTTTAACTTGTTTATTCCATTTAAACATAATAATTATTCATGCTTCCATAGCAAAGTGGAAGGCTGTGATGCGATAGCTGAAGAATCTCTCCATATCTCAGGAAATCCTTTCTTGTGACATGTATTGTTGAGTTCTGACTTCTGTAAAACTTGTGAGGGAATAATTAGAGTTTCCGTCTTGTCCTATTTAGGCAAATAGGAAAGAAACAGGACACCTTCAGAAACGTTTTACTGGGTATTTAACAAAATCACTTTGAAATCATGTTAAAGATGAGAAAATAGCCTACCCTTTTAAGTTGGGAGCAAGACGAAGGTGTGGTTGAACTTAAATATGCCTTTTATATGAAAGAAAGAGAGTTAAAAAGTGCAGAATCAGCTGGTTAAAAATGAAAAAAGCATGTCTGTAATCTTACCTGCCAGCAGCAAGGACGAGTATTTGAGGTAGAGTTGGGAAATAGTTCTCCTTTGAGCAGAGGAACGTACTATTAAGAGGAGAGGAAGAATATTCTTTAGATCTTTCTGTATGTTTTCTTTTATAACTTTCTAGTGAGGTTAATTTAAAGAAAAGAATGAAGTTCTCTCAGGTAAAATACGGATTTTGTAATCACAACCATTGCTTTTATACATAAGTGTATATATTTAAAAACAAATACCTTATTCAGTGCTAGCAGCACCATTTAATATTAAGGTTCCAAGCACAATCTCATGCTCGGTTGCTTAAAAATATTCTGAAATGTTGTTTAGATTAACATTTAATGGTTGGGCATCCCCCTTGCCAACTTTTAGCTGTTTAACTTTGTGCCAAGAGATTTCACCGATGTTCGGATGATCAAGGCTGTGATGACACAGTTTTGCTTTTGCTTAGAACTGTAGCCATAGTTCCTTGAAACGCAGGAGATAGGGTGGGTTTGACCTGGGTGTGGTTTTATATTTTTCTCTTAAAGATCTACTCAAGCGTATTTAGGTAATAAACATAGTTTAATTCAGATGTTCAAGGGTTCAGCAGCTAAATGTTCTGAAGAGTCTCGCTGAGAATTTCCAGGTGCTCTCTGGGAAATGGAGCCAGAACAGTCTGTGTGTGAGAGAGTGGTGAAGGGCTGTGACCTTGGGAGAGGCGAAAACACAGCATAGGTGAGGAACAGAGTAAAAGGTGGGGATTAAACATTAAACCACAAAACTGCTGTGACTTAGGGATGGGGCTTGGAGAGGAAGCCCCTCAAGGACAGTAAGTTCTGTCTGTGGAAAGATTTTGTGAGTGGCTCTGAAAGGCAGTGCAGCAGAGTCTAGAGCTGTATTAGTGTCATTTAGTCCCGTGGATCAGGAGCACTGGAGAGGCAGGTCCTGCAGATGGGGTCAGTCGGAGGGCTGGTGTGGACCGAGGGGTGCGTTGAGCATCAGCTGGCTCTTCGAGAGGCACCGTTCCTTATTATCTCCTGCTTTAACTCTGGCCGCTCTGCCTTTCTGCGGTAGGCAGTGGGGAGGATGACTTCTGCATTGCATCAACTGCTTCTGCATTGGATGTGTTGAGTTTACAGTCCTATTGCGTTTATTTGGCATATCGCTTTTAGTTCAATTCATACTCCAGCTGCTGGTCTTCAGAACTGCTACAGACATCATCAGTCTTATCAGAAGAGACAGTCACCAGAGGTGCACCTTAAACTCTGACTCCAGTGCCATGCTCAAGCCTTCAGAGATATTTAGCTGGACACACCAACAGAGATAACAAGCTTAACATTGAGCTCACTCTGTCCCCTTACTTTTTCCCAGTTAAGAGTTCCTGCCACTCCACTTCCATCCTAGCTTTTCTTCTGGCCTTATTCTTCCTTTTCTGTTTCTTCTAACTTCTTTTTGACCAATCCATTACGCACTCGAGTGAAGAAAATGTTTGCAAAGGTCTGCTTGAAATACGGTATTCCTCCGACAGACTGATGTTCCTGGCATTTCCTAGCTGTACTTTAAACAGTCCAGTTTTAATCAGAGATTCACGATCCATTTTTAGTGTGCTGGTTTAGGTACAAGGAGAGTCTTTGTAAAAAGCTTTGTTCCTCTCCTCTTTGTCTATAGTCTAAGATAATTGAATTACAGTCCGTTCTTGCGTGGAGGCCAAATGAGCACATTAGCAGAGGCTCTAAATTTTTCATGTCATCAGCAACAAGCTGCATAAATTTCATTTAATAAATTAATCAATCTAGGATGCATAAATGTTTCCTTTGAACCATCCCAATGCGCAGATGAATGCCATTTGCGCAGAGTATCTGAGGAATAGTTTCTTCAATCATCAGCATCAACTTTTCACTTTATGGTATAGCTAAAACTCACAGAAGGGAAAACAATATGAGTTTAACCTCCAAGCAAAGAGCGGCTGGAAATCTTCTCACTGTACCATTGCTGTTTGCAGAATTGTTAAGCAGGCAGATGGGTATTTACACTGTCTCCTTCAGGCATCTAACTTGTGTGTGATTCAGAGTCAAAAGCCTGAGCTCCCTGTATAGTCAATAGAATCAGCTTTGTGGGGAGGAGGGAGAGGGGAGGCGATCGCAGGAACATAAATTGGTGCCTGCAGTAAATAGCAAGTCAGGCTGCCAATGCCTGTGAAGTCAGTTCTGCGTTCAAAGAAGGTCCTTGGATAAACTCTGAATCCCTAAACAAAGGCTATGTACAGTAAATTCTGTACCAGAGCCTGCTACAAACAGGCGTTTGCAGTGACTCGAGGTATATCGGTTTTGAAAGAAGTATTTCTGTTCGCAAACCGCGTTGGCTTTGCCGGAGCAGGTGGGCTGGGGAGTGGGACCTCCTGGCATTTGTCGTGGGCTGAGTGTGATTTAATCATAGGGATGCAACTTCATTTCTAATATGTTGATGCTTTAAAAACAAATTTACTCATGGCAGGAAGACTGGAAAGATTGAGGTGAGGTTTGTGCTGCCCATACTTTAAAAACATTAACGTTCTGAAGGGCCTTTGTAAGTAAAAATGTACAGGTCGGGTATATCATTTTCTATACATGGTGAGACCACTTGGGTATATGGTTGCAGCAGGGAGGATAAATCAATCTGCAGTTTGGCTAAAGGCCAGCTTGTCTCCTTTAGAGAATTTCTTGCAGTTCTTAGTTTGCAATTGAAATAGAGTTATTAGTGGTTGATTATAAGGTGAAGTATAACAGGAAACACAGTCATGCCAATTAAATTATTGCAGTCTGCAATGAAATAGAAAAGAAAATGCATTCGCTGTGCATGTATATTACCCTATATGTATTTGCTGCTTCAGTGGTAATATGTGGTTCCGCACTGATATATTTTTTCACTGTCCCGTTTGCCCTTGGCTCATTACAGCCCTTATATCTTGGGAATATTTTGTGTTCCAAATTATAGCAAAATCTTGAAAAAAAAAATGTGTACCTTTTAAAATCCATTTAATTTATCTGCTACAAAGTAGTTCTGGTATGCTCCCTTGCCTTGCAGTGAAGATTCCTCTTTTCTGTCCAAAGTTATTCTAAGCCAAGCCCAGCATAATTAATACTCGATCCTCCAGCCTGTTATATCAGATTACTTTTAGCAGCAGTCTATTTGTGGAGATGGGTAATCCCCATATCCTCGTGAAACACGCACATTTATTTGTAGGCTTAGGAGGCAGAAAACACTAGATTTTACCAGAGTTGTTAGTTGGGGATAGATTGCATGTGGTACGCTGCGCTGGGCAGAGGTTAGGGCTGGTTTTGAGCAGAGCAATGATAATGAAGACACCTGATTTACACTCTTAAATGCTTATAAAATACAATGGCTGAAAAATAGACGTGCTGCATGTATGCTGTACGAGTGAGTTTTGTTCGGTTCTTTGGCATGGCATGTGTAACTTATTGGTGGCTTCTCCAGCCCTCAGAAGTTCAGTCACGCCAAAACAGCACTAATAAAATCATCCTGCCATGCAAGACCATGTTCTGTATAGGTGTTACTTACAACATTTCTGGGATTGTGGACATAAATTTACATGAATTTTCATACTCTCGTGTCAAATATTTAATGTAGCAGTTACATTTTTCAAAGAGGTAGTGAGCTAACTGATTTCCTTTCCCTCCTTTGGGGACTATAAAAAGAATTTCAAAGGCATACTTGTTCTTGAGAACAAGCCGAAATTGTTCTAAAATTGAAAAGCCTAAACTTAGTGAGTGATGGAAAAGCAAAAACTGGATAGTAGAAGGTCTCGTCTATATTAGGGACTTTAAAAAGGTATTTGCTGACGTTGATTATGTTACAAGTATTTGGCTTCTGAAAATATCTTCTGCAATCACAGGCTGTTTACTGATCTTTGTTCTTCAGATGTGCAAAGGGAACCAGTGGAGCAGCAGCGTGATTTCGCTGGAGGTCTGTCTTAGCTTGGCTCCCGTTTTAGCAGGTTGCTCTAAAGCACCTCCCCATTCTGGTGCAGTTACATCTGCCTGCATTAAAGGCCATCGTTCCTCATCATTCCCCAGTCCCTGCGTAGGATGGGCACAAACCACACTGCCAGGTTCGTTTGGCAGTTTGTGTGTATTTATGTGGGTGAATACCAAAAAGCAGCCACAGTTCTCAGATTTGTCTTTTTTAGCTCTTTGTGGAGAATTTTTTCATCTTTTAAAAATTGTTTTCTCTGCAAGAGTAAGGAAATGCTGTTAGATTTCAGTTAAAAGCAGAAACTTAAAAATAAATGCTGTCATTTTGGTGATGGCTTAGTAAATCGGCCCTTGGCTGTTGCGTTGAACATGGTTCTATCACACTGGTTTGGAAGCAGGGTTTTAATTAAAAATTTGTGTAAGAGGTGATCATAATTTTAAAAATAGTTGTCTTGGTAATAGCAGTGTTTCACAGTAAGAACAGCTATATGGGTCGGGCTGTCCCGCTTGGCGTAGTGTCCGGGCCACGGCTGGAGATGGGAGCAGATGTGCAGAGAAGAGAATAAGAGATTTTCATCTTTGGGAGGGCAAGATGAGGAAACATCTAAGCCACAATGAATACAATCTGATTATGGTAATAGGGTGCACACTATTATTTAGTGAATGTTTCTTTTCAGCGTTGCCTCTAATTCCCGTTGTGAATATCATGTTGCTTGTCTGTCTGAAATGTATGGCACCTAAACCTGTCTGTCTTCTGGGCACTTACATACTGGATTTGAGCAGACGTTTTAATGTAATCTGATGAAGTGCTGAGCATCTAGGGGTAGGTGAAGAAAGATCTCCACACGATACAGTTTTTAAAGGGGGAGGTTTCGTTATATCATTCATAAAAGGCACTCTTTACCTCAAAGAGGAGACAGAATCCATACTGATTTGTGAAGAAATAATACAATTTTCACGCAGCTCCCTGTGATGAAGAAGCCCTGTTGTTGCTGAGAAACAGCACGGGGTTTTTTTTCTGTTTGTTGGTATACATAATTTTTTTTTCCTTTTAAAAATACCCAATAACGATACAAGAATGAGAGAGGCAGGAGTGGCAGAGAAGCCGTAGCGCTTGGCAGCCGTTGTGGGGAGAACAGGGGGCTCGGGGAGCTTCACCAGTGCTGTCAGATGGCTGCTCCGTGACTTCACGTTGTTCGACAGGAGAGCATGTTTTGTTGGTTACGAAGGTGGAGTGCTCGTTAGCATTCATCAGCAAAGGTGGGCCTTCTAGGCCTTTGAACTTGAGGGAAGAAAATGCAGGGGTCCCCATCCTTTCTCTCCTCTCCTGGCTCTTCACCTCTGCTCCCTGCCAGAAACCTCTAAAAAGCAAAACTGAACCGTTGTGGGGAATACTTTGCTTTAAGTGGTGAGGGTTTTTTTGTCCTTCAGTGAATTTGGCTTTTATAAAACACCTCCCCTCACGCTGCCGTCCTTTCTCTCCCCAGGTAGCGGTCTGAGGGGGCACCCCTCCTGCGTACAGACCCCTCCCTTTCAGCTCTTTCCACCTCTTACATTCAAAAAAGTTGTTTCTATCACATAAACGTTGTGAGTGAAGAGATTACTAAATGAAGCTGTCACTGCTTTGGTTGGGTGAGCTGGTGGCGTGGATGTGTATGTGTAACTGGCTGCTGAAGCAGGATCTGTCCCGTGCCCCCTGCCTTGGCTGCAGTCAAGGAAATGAAAACCTGAAGAACTGCAGATCCCCACCACAAACCGTGTTACCCCAGATCTTACCTGGCACAACCAGCTGAAAATCCAGTAACCGGGAAAAGAAAACGTTTGAGTAAAAAGACCTCTCTTGTTGAGATTTCTTTTTAATCAGGTCTGATTGATGAAAAACTGCTCAACATGTTTTCCCATAACTCAGGGAAAGCCTTTACAGTTATTTTGGGGAGCAAGAATTCCTTCAGTTAGGCACACTGAGGACACTGCCTTGTACGCAAACCATGGGCAGAACCCTGACTCGGAGAACTTTGCGTGAGGATCCCAGGCCCAGTAGAGATAATGTCTGCCTCCTGGGGGGTAACGCCTTCTGGGATGTCAGATGTCTGCTAATGAGCTCTTTAGTATTATTAAATAATGTAGATACGTTAAACCGTAGAATATTGCATCTGTTCTACTTGTTCCGTTTTCGGAAGGATGCTCCTGGCTGCAGTGCATGTTTGCTAGTCAACTCGGAATACACTGATCTGTAGTTTGAGAAAACGCCTTTTTTTTTTTTTTTTTCCTTCCTTCCTTATATTTTTGGTTTTTTTTTCTTTTCTTGAACTTTGCTTTAAATTTTAAGCCCCAAAGCCACACGAACAGCTAATATCATTCCAGAATAGACTGCTACAGCTTTAAGATAAGGTGCCGGGTGCTCTCAGCGCACACACAGCCGGCTCCTCCCGTTGGCTTTTTTTTTTCTCATGCTGAAAATTACCCACCATATTCATAAGAGCATTTTTTTCCCTTCTTCTTCTTCTCCTTCCCCCCCTCCCCTCCTTCTCCGAAATCCACCAAAACTGAAGAAAAATCCAAGTGACTGTTCTTAGCAGCTGTGTGGCCCGGAGTTCAGTGGGGAAGCGGCTTCCTGCCGTCCCTATTCATCACCTGCTTCAAAGGCAGCCTGGCTGCTCCAGTGTGCAGGCCAGGTAGGGTGCCATTGTGCGCAGGCGGGGAGGATTAGTATCAAAGCTGCGGCAACCAGGCCCTCGGTCTCAGGCTGCCATTCAGGCTAGCAGGGAGAGGCTAAGACTGGCCAAGGTCACAGCATCCAGTGTGGTGCAGACTGGGAAAGGATCCTGAGAATAGAGGGCTTCTTATGAAATCATGGTGCAAGCTTGCAGCACAGCAGGTGCCCTTCTGGAACACATACATCTGTTTATGTTGGGGTAGCGTAGCTGACAACGGGATAATGGAGCTTTGTTTTTTATAATTTTCTTTCTTTTTTTATTAACAAAAAAAAAAGACAACTGTATGTAAGGCAGCGTTGAAGAATATCGAAGGAAGAGCGTTCGCTTCGGAAATCATAAAGAAATCTTTAAAAGACTTAATTGCTAGGGTGGGGGGGTCGTGTGTGTGTACTTACGAAGGGGAGAGCAGGCTGCCTATTAACCATTTAGCATCCTCAGCCCTGCTGGTGAGGAGCAGCAGGGTACGGGGGGACCGTACACAGGATGCGACAATGCAAATTTTTTTTTTTTTTTGTACGCTCCGACATTTGTACCAACAAATTGGTTAAGGATGCGCTGGATTTGCTCAGTTGTCTCCATTGTTGGAATTGTCTGGAGGAATTCTGTCACACTAGCGGTGGCTTTTTAAAAGGTGAGGTAATAGTGACGTAAAAATAAAATTGCCAACTTGATGAAATTAAGGGGAAAATTAAGCTGTAGACGAGTTGTCATGACGACAAGGATGTTCTATTGATGAACTGTACTCCTCACTGTCCAATCAGATAGTGGAGCTGAAGCTGGAGCATGAACAGGAGAAGACGCACCTATTCCAGCAGCACAACGCAGAGAAGGACTGCCTGGTCCGAGACCATGGACGGGAAATCGAGAAACTGGAAAAACAGCTTTGCGCTGCCATGGCAGAGCATGAGAGTAAAACTCAAGAATGCAGGAAACGAGACACACAGGTAATGATCAATAATGTTTGAAAGGCGTATGCTTATTAGAAAATGCTAGTAATTAGTGTTTCCTGTTTGCCAGCATTGTTGGTGATGCACGCTGTGTGAGCATTTGCGAAACTGGCACATAAACGTGATTTCGTTTTTCTTTTTTCTTTTTTTTTTTCCGCTTTCCCCCCTCCCTTCCCACTGCTGAATAGGGCTTTAACTGCAAAAACCACAGGTAGCCAGATTAAAAATTCCATGGTGCGCTATAACTCGGCCTATTTATAATCTTGTCTCATTTTCTTTCATGATGGATTTGTTTAAGAAAAAAAGGTATCTGTTCTTCTCCCCCCCCCAGCCCTCACACTCACCCCTCCTTTTCTCCTTCCTGGGCAAATCCATATGAATTATATCTGCTTCATTCGTATGCTCTTTTTTGTTTCAAATCCCTGCAGGTAACTCACAAATGGCTTTATTTCATTTTGTTCATGTCTTTTTGTTTCAGTTTTGTATTCTAGATTTGCATTGTGTGTCTGGCAACGTATGTCAGATATTTGATAAGATGATGTGGGTTTGGGGTTGCTTACCATCACGTTTTATTTTCCTACACACACCCCTCCCATCCTCCATCTCTGTGGTCACTGTTGGAAGCCATTTGGCAGAATAACCCCCAGCTGGGGTAGCATTTGACTCTTCAAACTTCTGGATGAAATGCACACTGTCAGCATGGAAAACGATCTTTATGAGTTTTCAGTTCAAAAAACATCTTATTGCATTTTTTTCAATGTATTTTGTGAGGATGGCATGGTATATTTTCCTAAGAGCCTATATTAAAAAGGCCTGCAATGGCAATGTTTAAAAAAATTAAGGTGCTTTTGTGGTTTAAAGAGTATTCAGAAAATAATCTTTACTAATCAGCATTAGAATTGCTTATCATGCATGGATTATTTTATACCAAAACTGGACATTTTGGTAAGGCATCTTTAATGACATGTTTTCCGCGCACCACCGCCTTCCCTATGAGGTGTAAGACTGAGGCATTTTCACTTTACTTTCGTGTAGACTAGTAGGCTGTGTCTTTTACTGGCAGCTTTAATGTAGCTAAGTCAAACTGAATATTTAGGGGTTTGTTTATTTATTTATTTATTTTACACAACTCGGACTCAGTCGAAATCTGGCTTAAGTAATTCCGTTGGAAAACAAATGGCTTGTTGGGGGAGGATGAGGGATGTATTGCAGAGCCAGGACTTATTTCTCCATTCCCACCATTATGGTTTTCCAAGGAAAATGAGAGATACTTTTGTGAGAACGCTTGGGAAGAGGATATTCAGGTGGCTTCTGAAAAATTAAACCTTGCCCTTGATTTCCACTTTATTGTAAAAGTGAACAAAGACTGAAATTGTTAAAGGGATTGGGGTTTATCTTTTTTTCTTTGGCCCAAGACAGATGCATCTTAACTTCATAGCACTTTGCGAGTGCCTTTTTCAAAGTTGGATCGTCCTCTCACCTGCATTCCTGGTGGTGTGTTTGTGTACAAAGGCAGAGCTGGAGCACTCAGGTTAAAAAAAGAGGTTTAGAATTAAACAGAATTACTCTGTCCACCCGCCAGCATTCATTGCAGTTAGTGTATTGCTCTGTGTGACGCTGAATGCAAAGGTAGAGGGGCACCATCCTAAGCAAATTCAGAGAACCTGGAGATGCCTTTTAAGTATCTCTCGCTCTTTCGTTCTGTTGTGGGTCGTTTCTGGGGAAGATTGGAGCCCAAAGCTTTGGTTGTGCTTTCTGTTTACAATAGGATATATAATGCTACTACAGGTGCTATGTAGAAAGCTGGAAATTATCGCAGCTACTAGGAAAATCTGAACAGCCTGAATAGCAAAAACTTTGGCCTTTTTACAGAGCTTTTCTTTGTAGTTTGGATATCCCTGTACAGTCATTTGAGCATTGCTGCCATGAGAATGACATGTAAATCAGGGAAGAAAATGCAGTTGCCTTTGACTAGAAGAGCCGTTGTTTATTTAAATTCTAATAAGAATCTATCAGCTTTCAAGGACGCATATTTTTTCCATCTTTTGAAAATAAATTGTTTTTCTGTCCTTCCTCTGGTCTTTGTGTTAGAATTCACTTTTGTCTTTGCAGTGAGCTCAACAGACAATACAGGTGTTTCTTATGGAATTATGGCACATATTTTTAATACATTTTTTAATTTTTGCATATGTTTACGAAAATGCGTGTTTTGGACATCTAACGTGACTAATGGCTGATGTGCTTTATGAAACATTTGGCAGTCTCTTAACAAAGATACCACAGTGATTTAATGAGTTTATGTAGACATAGCTTTTTAAGAATCTGTTAAAATTGAACCACGTTTGTCAGTAATTTTTAGGACTGCTTTATATTACAGTGAAGGTGCGATGAAACAGGAGAAGAGGCCATTTTGCTTCGCTAAATGAAATGTAGATTTTCTGGCTATTTCAAAAAAATTTAAATAATTATTATTAATCACCTACAAGTAGCTTGGTTTGAAGGACCTGTCTGTTCAGTGTTTGGTGAATGATGTAAAAGCACCGTTATTAAAGGTATTGACTGTTTTTCTTTCTTAAATCCTTTTCCATATGAAAGAGTAACAAATGTTTATCCATATTTCTTACTGTATTGCTAAAGACGGCTGTGACTTGAGTACTGCAGAACAATTTCTTATACTGTTATTGAAAAGATTAATTTTTTATTGTATAGCCAAGGTCTCTACTTTCACGTAGGTCTTCAGCTACTGTGAAAGATAGTATACAAAACGGTTAGATTTTATTCAGGTAGGAATAAATTTATTAATGCTTTAATCGGAACTAAAGTATACAAATTAAGATTTCAGTGCATTGCCAGATTTTAATCAAATATAAAACAATGTTACTGCTTCCTTGAAATAAAAGCTTAATATATTTTAAGGGAAGGAACTTGAATTAAGTGGATCACCTTTTCTATTGCTGATGAATTTCTGGATAACAATTGCATTCCACTTTAGTTCTTGGATTTATCCATTTCTAGGAGGCTTGCTTTGATTTTTTCACCTAGGGTTGTAATGCTTGGGGAGGAGTAAATTGACATGTAGGTCAATAAAAGTCAAAGCAGTACAAAGGCTTTTATACCATGCTGTGTTCTTGTAGTCTCTTATATCCTATAGGTTTTCTATGAACTGCCATAATATTGTTATTCTTTAAAAAGTAGCTAATAATACAGGATATTTTCTTAAAAGGGTAGTTTTGAATCGCTATTTCTATTTAATTTAGGGTTTTTTATGTTATCTGGATTTTCTTTAGGAGCATTTTTAAGCTACATTTTGGTTGGTTATTTGTTCCCCGCTGTCCTAAATCATTTTGGTTTATACAGTAGTTCCCAAAACAGGGAACTTCTGGGCTGATAGAGGTCTTCCTTTTGTTTTAATAAAAGCAGCCTTGCTACTGAATCGGCGGTTTTTCTAAAGCAGGACTTCTGATCACAGAGAATAATACATCTAGTTTGCTTCTGTGAAATAAGATAGCAAGGGTAGGAATAACTGGTGCCAGATGGGCTGCGGTGCCAGTTGTGCCCTTATATTTTCCCTTTATCTTGTGAATGTCATTCTCTCCCCAGCATCTGACACGTGCCCTCAACCAGCTCAAAGATGATCGTGTTCCAGCTGCTGTACAGAGCTGGATCATTTTCGTGCTTGTTCTTTGACCATTGACCTTTGGGCAAGAAGAAATAAAAATCGTACCCCTGTAACTTCAAATATAGCGCTTTGCACTAAAGCGGGTGGGGGGGGGGGGGAGTTTCCGTGAGGAAACTGAATTCCATTTCTAGGTTCTGTTGGGAGGTAATTGGCAAGTCCACTGTTTTCATCCATTCATAATTGGGTCAAGAGTAGCTTGGACGCTGAAGCACGTTTTGCCAGGATGTGTCACGGAAGTCACGGTGTTTAATTTTAAAATATTATGTTTATGCTCTCAGAAATGAGGCTGCTTTGAGAGAAGATCACTGGTGTTTGGGGTGCCTTAGGGCTCTCGATAAACCGTTATTGGTTGGTAAAGGAAAACCTCCAGCAGTTCTGCAGGCATGCAGATGCACACACTAATAGAGGTTGTTAGGGGAAAAAAAAGAAAAAAAAAGAAAAAGAGAAAAAAGCAGGCTGGAGATGGTGAGAAAAGTTAACAAGGTATTTTTCTGTGGCTGAAGTATCCATTTCGTTTTTCCCATCTTGCTTTTTGTATTTTCCGTAACCCACTTAGCCTTTACCATCCCAGTTTGCTTTACCTTCTCAGAAACCAGTGGCTCCTTCCTTGGTGCCCAATGCATGGAGCATCCTTTCACTTCTTTCAGTCTTCCCCTTTTGGAAAACGTCCTTTGCACTTGTAAACAGTGATGTTTCTGCAGCTGTTGCTTTGCACCTGGTTTTGACAGAATTAATTCTGAACTGGTCAAGCCTGTTAACGATAAAGAAAAAAAACACCAAAAAAACCAAGCCAAACCAGTAATGATTGTTATTTTCATTCCAGCGAGTCCTTGGTATATGTTTATGGTTCTGTATAGATAACTACTGTACCAACAAAGCAGGTGGACAGAAGAGATTTATCTTGCCTCCCTATACATAGTCAGGCTGAAGTGGTACTGTGCTGATGTGTTTGTCTGACAGAGAGCTTTACCAACTGTTGACAAGAGAAAATACAGAAAAAATTAATAGAAATACTATATACTTCTTTGATGATGACTGAGCACCCCAACGCACGCACAATTTCTGTCCGTGTGTAAATATTGCTGGAGCAGTAACTTTTTAGTACCATACTATACAGAAGGATTTCAGGAGCATTTGTTTCACAATAGGAGACTTTCTTAAATTTTGATCTGAAAGAGCCTGTTGTTACCGTACAGATCAATCACTGATCAACTCTTCTGTTTCATTTAATTGTTCTAATATTTCCAAATGCTAGCTTCCACAGGGTTATTCTTCCAGTATGAGTGGAAGCAATTGTGTCTGAAGGGTACAGATAGGTGTAGCCCGTGAAACGTTCAGATGTTGATGGTGCTACTGAAATTGCTTTCGAATTCAATTTTGAGTTAATAAATTCTACGACTCGTTTTTTTTTCTTTGACTTTTTTTTTCTTTTCTTAATAGAAGATGTCTTTGGCAGGAGAGGAAATGCATTGTTTGCTATGCAGGCTTTCTCTGCAGACAATCTAAATCATGGAGTTGCAATCTAAATATGTTTGTTACATTTTACTTGGAGAGCAGCTGTTGGCCTGACAGTCAAGCTTCTGTAGACAGCCAGCCGTTCCCTTTTAGCCTTTCCTAAACAAAAGCTTTTGGCTATATTGCAGTGTCTTTAATTTACCACCAATCAACCCAGGATAATGAACATGACTGTTGATGTGAAATATTTAAAGTACCAAATATTTGTTGCAGCACTTGTGTGGTTTTCCTTGGTGGTTATTCATAGTCTGCTGACTCAGGGGTGGCGTGGATCCCATTGATGGGGAATATCTACTAAAATCCAGGATCTGATGATGGGTCCTAAAGAGCCATTCACGCTGGGCTCTAACTAGTAGTATTGCTGCGAAGCTGAGAGTTCCATGAAATGGGCAAAGGCACCAGTTTCCCGGGGAAATACTCAAATACTGTCCCAAACTGGGCTTGGGTAATCAACACCGCTCTTTTCCGCTGTACTTGAGTCAGTGTAGAGGGGCTGCGGGAAGAATTTGGGCTGCAGCGTACACGTAATCGTCGAGATTAGAGGAAGCAATGAGCCTTTGCTCTAAAACTGAAGCACGCAGCTCAGGCTCAGGGTTCCCCCCATCAGGGTGAGGGTCTGGGCCCCCCGTGCACCTTCCCCGTCCCTGCTCGGATGAAGCCACCTTGCCACGTTAGTTGTTTTGTGTCAAGCTCTCTGCTTCTGCTTCCCACTTCTAAGCTGCTGCTTCTGTTTGAGATGCCTTTCAAAAGGCTGTTGAACACGCTATAAACATCTGCCACTTCCTCGCTTAATGGAACCATCAAAGTGTTCTCGTGCTGTAGTGGGTGATCATCTATGATCTCTTCCATATTTTTCCTTGACTCTGGCTTTTTACGATAGGACTGAAATTAGATGGAGAGGAATTTATTGCAGAAGATGCGACTGTACTTGCTACTCTGTCCTTTTATACTTCAGGCTCTTTAGCATCTGAAATACTTACTAAAGATGTTTTTGGAAGCCACACATATTGGTGCATAAATTGTCATTTTCTGATTAAAAATGTTAAGTTAGCTTAGGAGAAAACTGACATTTTGTGCTGTCTACAGTGTATGTAAAGGAGAAAGTAGTTGCCATAGAAACTAGCCCATCATATAATATGAACTCTGATTCTGAGATGGAGTTCTCAGCAAAATGGACTTTCTGTTTAGATAATATGAAATTGAGTATGCATGGTAGTTATCATTACCTTGTAATCATTATTTTATATTCTTTTTAGTTTTAATTTTAAATATTGGCAGCTGAAAAAGGGGAGTATGTAATTTCACTTGTGTAAGGGCAGGATGTATATCTTATGGCAGTAATTTTTATTTTATACCCATGCTCCTTGTTTAGGAAAAAGTGATTATTTCCTGTATAGACGTTAATAATTATAGAATAATTGCTCTGACAAAAGATGAGATCAGTCTTGCTCATCAGCAGAACAGAAGGTCTTTATGCCAGTTTTTAACACACAAACTAGGTGTGGCTTTGCATACAGGGTTTGTGTGTGATGGTTGCAAGGAATGATTAACACTAAGAGACAATAATCTATACATGGTGTGGAATTATATTTAAAATTAAAGTTATGTAAAGAAATACTGAAGTCAGAAATTATCAAGTACATGATTAAACACAAAGCAGGTGATAGAAACTGCAGCATTTGAGATGGTGTAATGTAATTTCTAAGCAGAGAGGAGAAAATACTGTGCAGAAGTTGAGACCTCCTGACTCTGCAGAAATGGTCGACTTAACAATGTAAGCTCTTGATTTTGAACAGAAAGGAGCATGCGCCTTCTGTGTGAAGCTCAGTGTATGGCAAGGCCAGACTCTGAAGTTGCTTATTGAAATGACTTTCAGTTGTAAGAATCTAAATCTTCTCTTCTGAATGTAGTTTCTGTGATATTAGATTGTTTTGAATATTAAAACTAATCTGGTTTGGTAAATATCTGCTGTACTGAGAAGAGGATGCTTACTCACAAAGTTCTTTATTAATGTTTTTTTAGCTCTTTTAAAAGTGTTTCTTTAGTGTTATCTTATAATTTGCTTGCGAGAGCTGTTGGATAGAAGGAAGCGAACTTCTCTTAGTCCATGGAATGAGTACAGCAATTTGGAAAACGGCAGTGATGCCTACTTCAAACATTCCACTGAATGGCTGAAGGAACATCCTCTGATGGGAGATCAGGATTCATATTGAAGTGTTTTCACAGCATCATAGAATAATGTGGATTGGAAGGACCTCTGGAGGTCATTGTGTCCAACCTCTTGCTCAAAGCAGGTCTAACTTCAAAATTACACCATGTTCAGGGCCAAGTCCAACTGAGTTTTGAAAGTCTGCACTGATGGGGATTTCACAACCTCCCTGAGCAATCTCTTCCAGCGCTTTCCTAATCCATTGTGAAATTTCCTTTCCTTTATATCCAGTTGGAATATCCAGTGTTAAAATTTGGATCTGTAGCTTCTTATCCTTTCACTGCCACCTTCAAGAAGAGTCTGCCTCTGCCTTCTCTACAATTCCTTACACTCAGTTGAAGACAGCAATTAGATTTCTCCTTAGCCTGCCGTTCTCCAGGCTGAATAAACTCATTTGGTGAACTTCCCGAAGGTCCCAGCGGCCCATTCCTCCTGCTTGCAGAGTTTGAGGTCCCTGTGAAACGCAACCCTGCTCTCCAGCACACTGACAGCTTTCCCCAAAAGATGCCATCCACAGTATTGCATGGGCTTCTTTGTGTTCTGTCATCCAGGTCGTCAGTGAAGATGTTAAGCTGTATCAGCCCTACTTGAACTTTGAGAAATGCCACTTGTAGCTGATCGCCTGTGGACTCCTACTCTTCAAACCCCATGAGTGCTCCACTCACGCTGCAGTACACCCAGCCGGTCTGCGTCTCCTGGGTTTGACTGTTACCGATGCCATAAAAGCCTGTACGAAAAGCCTTGCTGAAGTCAAGATAAAAGACATTGACGGTTCTGCCCTTTCCAGAGTTGGTCATTTCACTGTAGAAGATGATTGGTTTGGTCAGGTGTGATTTGCCCTTGGTATATCCAGGTTGGCTGTTCCCAGTGACTTTTTTATTCCTCATGTGTCAGGAAATTAGTTTCATGGAGTTTCACTCCATCGTTTTTCCTGCAATGGCGTTTAGGGTCTATCCTGTCTGTGACTACCTTCTCAGGTGCTATGCATTGCAAGTGAAGTAGTTAAAATTTTTTAGTGTGCTTTTCTCTCGTCCCTTTTCTAGAGAAAGATTATCCAAAATCAATTTAGTCTTTCTTCCTTAGGTCAGCAGATGTTAATTCCATTCACTCACTGCCACCATAAATCAAGTTTTGAACAGTAGTCTAGCTGTTAAATGATTTATCTGATAGGAGAGATTTTATGATCCATTCAGTTCCTCAATTCAAAGGTATTATAAATACCAAATGAAAGAATGAAACACTAGATGAGAAACTATGACAATCTGCAGTTTGGAATGTTAACACCACTTGTTTTGGCAGCATTACTGGTCTTAAAACAATAAGATCCATATGGATGCTAATTTTCTCAATTTTGAGTAATAAATACAACCTCTTTATGGTTTAAGTAATGATATTACTCAATACCACTGCAGGGTCCAGTAGACGGTTTCATGATGAGGTAATAAATAGCAATTTTGGAGAGCTGATTTATTTGTATTTTTCTTTTATGTGGTTTATGACGGGGGAAGAAGAAATCACAAAGCCAGTGAAAAGCCTTGCCCTCTCCTGTAGCTGACATACTTTGGCTGAAGATATGTCAGTTGAGAAATATGAGATGATCCATAAAGCTCCACACGCTCCCACATTAAAGTCTTATAGAGAAACCTTCAAGTGGAAAACCAGTAACAAATTGCAGCTGAGATGCTTCTGGCATGCTGCACTGTCCTGGGTGCCCTGCCACCCATCTGCTGATTCCTCCGTTATTGCTTTAGTCGGGAAGCGAAGGGGAAGGCTTCCCTGCTTCCCTTCTATTTCATGGACAGGAGCTATGAGGGGGGCAAAAAAGCCCCAAACCCCCATGATGGGTTACCTGCGGGTCTGAAGATGATGTTACTGGCACAGACGCCAGGCTGGCTACTGTTAAACATCTCTGCAGCTGTTTGCCCGCTGGCCCGAGCCTGGTGTCTGTAGCAACTCTTCGAAGTCTCCTTTTCTGCCTCAGCTGTTAGGAATTTGCTAACCCATCAGCTGGGGCAGCCAAGCACTCTGCACACTCTCAGCACCACTCCTCACGCTGGGGCCGCGCTCGGCGTGTGCTCCCAACCCCCTCCCCTTGTTTCAGCTCCAGGAGGCAGTTTCACATCCACTCCTTCCAATCTGCTCAACCCCCTTTCCTACCAAAGCACCGACGCTCGGCGCACCCTGCCATGCGTGCTGCAGGCTGGGGCTTCATCTTCTGCCGGTTCTGAGCAGGAACAAACATGTGCCGCCGGCGGGGTCCTGCCCGGGCTCTGCCAACCGAAGAAACGGGGCAGCTCGGCGCAGGGCGAGCAATCCTCTTGGAGCCGGGTGGTGGAACCTGTTGGTCACTGCTCGTCTGCTCCGCTCAGCCCCGCTGTGACCTAGCTCCTCCCAGGAGGCAGCTCAGGAGGGACCACCGCTGCCCATCCAGAATGGTGCTCAGCCCCAGCTGCCCTGGCAGAGCCTTGGAGGGCCCCAGTAGTTGCTGGGGTTGCTCCACGCTTCCCATCCTGGTGTGCCATCTCCCAGGCTGTTCTCCTGCCGTCCGCGTAAGGGCAGGGATTTTAGGTTCTGCCTTTGGGGAAATTCCAGGCAGAGAAAGTGTCCTGTGTCCTCAGCTATAGGCTTTGGACCTGTGCTAGCCTTGTGTGTTCAGTCTTACAGAAGTGTATGTGCTTTCTTTTTGCAATTTTTCTTCTTGGAAACCTTTTGTTGTTGTTGGGTTTTGTTTGTTTATTTCAGGAACAAATTAGAAAATACATTATTTTAAAATGTGGTGAATATTTTCAATATGAAGTCAGACAGCAGAGCTGTTCTTTGGTCCAGTCACCTTTGAAGAAATGACTGTCATATTACTTTAACAAATACTGTTTCTTCATTTCGAAGGAGTGGCACAGACTCTTGACAGTGATTTAAGCTCTTTAGTGTTGATTTCATGCGAGAAAATATTTTTCACAGTATGACTTTAAAGTAGACTTTTTTCCCCCCAATTACTCTACATGTTGGCAGCAGATTAGCTTTGAGGGAATATTGTGCACATCATAGTTCCCTGTTGATGTATCGGGGAGTCATTTTTGGATCTTTTAGCTCAGTCAGACCAATGACTGATGTTGTTCACGTCTTCTGTTTCTGTAGATTTGAAAGACTTCCTTTTGACAGGGAAGGCGACGTGGAGAAAAAGAAGCCAAAGTACAAGAAATGATTGGCAAAGTGATGATATCATCAAATGTTCAAAGACTTTGCAAATTGAAGCTTATTAGGCTGACATTTTGTCTTCTATTCAGCACTAATTGGAATCATGCCTGGGTGCATGATGTGGAAGGTACTTAATACCTGAGTGTTTATCATGACAAAATGACAGGTATCGATGTCAAGAATGCTGTAGATTTCTGTTTAATGGAGAAAACAATATATTTCAAACTGTAATTACATATCTCATAGTAATTTGTATTCACATTTATGGAAGTCTTCCTGAAATATTGCAAGTAAGAAAAGTTTGTTTGGCCACTAAAATATTGTCCTGATGGTGAATATTCCATTTTCAGGGTTTAAAGTTGTTCTTCAGAGTTCATAAAAACAACACTGATGTACTTTAAAAAAAAAAAAAAAGACAAAAACCCCTTACACAGTGTTTTTACTTGAAACAGATCTGAAAATCCCATGAAGAGTGAACTCGGTCTTTTGCACAGGTGATACAATTCTTCTAAAGTTGTCTCTGACAGCTTGGATTCTTTTGTAGTCTGTGCTTTCTGCTGTATTGGCATCTGTAAAATGAATTGAGAAAAGAGAAATAGAGAGGAAAGTGATTTTTGGAAAGACAGCCAGTGCAAACACAGAGTATGCTGGAATATTTGAAACTAGCTGCATGCTCTGCTGCTGCACTTGGTGTCATTAGGGATTTCTGAGTTCGAGGTGCCTGCCCCTCTCAAGGGCTCATGTGTGCTGTCTGGGGTGGTACACGTGACCAGAGCGTAATTCTACGTCTTAGACCTTGTAAGTTTGAAGTCAGATCTTCAATTAAACCTCTAGTATAATATAAAAGCAATATTTATTCAAAAGCCATTGGAAACAACTAGCTGTTAGTTCAGAAATCATTACCTGAATTACTGTTTCCAATGAAATACAAATTGATCATTACAAAAAGAAAAAAAAAAAACACCAAAACCCAACAAAACAAAAAAAACCAAGAAAAAAACACCCCACCCCCCCCTCCCAAACCAAACAAAAAACAAAACCAAAAAAACCCAAACACAAATCAGTGTAGTCTGGATGCTCATAGGAGATACTGGTCATTATGTGACTGATAGAGCTGCCTGTGTGTTACTGTAAACTCCAGCAATTCTGTAACTAATAAGATGTTGACAAGCAGTAGTTTAGGGGCTGATGGTAATTAATTGTATTGCTGGAATCCTCTCAGGGGTCTGAGTCTACTTTGTGTTAGTGAAAATAGATAATAACAGACAGTTCCTGTCCCAGTAAGCTGGTAACATAAATGTGCTCATAGGATGTGAGAAGTGGGTGCAGCCAGCAGAAGGGTGAGGACCTTCATAAACAGTGAAGTTTATCAGTAGGTTGCCATGGTTTGAGCAGGAAAGCAGGAGACACAGCACGTGAGCTGCTCCCCTCAAGTGGCTCTGCTAATGGCACCATAAAAATGCCTTTGCGTGATCTGTCTGTAGCATTAAGAGACACCTAAAGTATATTGGATACTTGCCATGGCCGCAGCGGCCGCCGTTATCGCAGGTTTCTTGTGTGACTGAACAGAAAAGTGTTTGACTTTAGGTGGGAGATGACGTAAAGAACGTTTTTTGTCTGTTCAAAGCAAGAGAACCTTCCTAACTATTTACATTTGCTTGTAGAAACGCTAGTTGTTCAATCTACTCAAGCTACGTTTAACAACAACTAACTGCAAACCTGAAACGATGTATTGTATTGAATTCCTTGCAGGAAAGCAAATTTAAAGAATAATTTGTTGTAACTTTTGATCTGTTGGATCCGGTTGTTGGGGGGCTCAGGGGGAGGGAATGGAGCAGGACCCAAGCTGTCAATATACCGCTGGTAATATTAGAGAGAAAATGCTAGTTTTCCAGCTAAAGTCCTCTTGGGGGGTGGGGTGGGCGTGCGGGAGCGTGTGTGTTTGGATGTGCAGATGTGTGTGCGGGTGTATGTGTTATTGCCCTCTAATGGATAGAATCCGAACGGCTCAGCTCTGCAGGCTCGTATGGCTTGCTGTAGCCAAACGTTATTTTCCGAGTGTCTGATATTTCACATTTTAGAAGAATCTTGTAGTGTTTATTTGTAAGTCTGAGACATCTTTTGTGGGTAACATTCCTTTGTTTGTGAAATTAATTTGAAATTCAGTAGGAAGTCCCATTGCTTAGAGAAGCGCCTTTTCTTTGTTCTCTGAAGTTTTATTTCAGCTAAATTATAACCACTTAAAATTGGCCATTTTATTTTCCTATTTTTACCATCGTGCTAAAACAATAACTCTTTATGAACAGAGAGTACTGTGTCTCTGTACAATGGCAACGTCAACAGCCATTGAGGGGAGCAGATGAGCAGAGCTCACCCCTTCTCCCCCCACCCCCCCCCCGCTTAATTACATGCCACGAGTGTCCCTGTCTCAACGCTCCTGACCGGAGCCCCACGTAACCGGCATCTGCTGAGCTCCTGCGGTGTGGTGGGAGAGGGAGGGAGCTCTTCATCTCGCTTCTCTGGCCCACACCTTGGCTGTAGGGGTCGTCCCCTGTGGCCACTTGCGCCCCATCCTGCCAAGCAGCTTCCCAGCTGCTTGTACCTGCCGTTTGCTTTCTAGGAAAAGCGGGGAAAAGCGTGTAACGTAACATTCAGAGAATGAAGTTTCAAGTCTCTGTGAGATTCATGATAAAGTCAAGTATTCTAGTGATGCAGGGTCAGTTAGGCTTTGTGTTCTTAAATAAAACTATCCTTGAAGGTAACTAGAATAACCTGAGAAGGAAGGCTGCAGGCTAGCTGGAAACTGGGTTTACAGTTGTTTGTGCTGACAGTTGTCCACTTCTACATGTTCTTTATAGTGGAATCCTAACATAGGCGTGTTTTTCCCTAGCAGGGCTCTGTTTTCATTCAGTAAATACTTTTGGGAGAACTATATTTCAGAACTACACTTCTCTCTGCAGCCATAGACTTTTCAAAATTTCCAGCGCTTGCTTTTGCGGTTGGATAACCATACAGTGTTTTGGAAACATAGCAGGACACTTGTTGCTCACCACTTTCTTCATCTCCAACTGTAGATGCATCACAGAGCAGCAGTGAATATCCAAGAGTTACCTTCCTCCCCTCGAGGAGGTTCGTGATGGTGGTGGTAGGCAGCATGGTTATTACAGAGAGGTTCCTGACAGATATGGATTGCAACAAGGCAGATATTCATACTTATGAAATCACGTAAATGTGCTGGGGAGACCAGCAACTGATTTCACGAAGCTCTGCTAAGGTACCTCCAATCTCTCTGGATGTTAAGTTTTAGCCGAGCCCCCACCAGATTTCAATTTATGGTCCGATTAACAAGCTGAATCTAATTTGGAAGAGCAGAAAGAACAGTTCGTTAATCAGATTCCCTTATAATGACTGTGTTGTCATGTGAATGACTTCTCTCAGGTGTGACAGAGGGCCAGGCATGCAGTACCGGCTGTTCCTGTCCCTCCCCAGGGCTGGGTGCTGCCTGCGCTCGACCCGCTCAGCTTGGCGGGCACGCTTTCACAAGGGACGATCCAGTGATCGAGAGCTTGCTCCTGGGAGCAAAAGAAGTTGTCCCTGGGGTTTGAGCTACTACAGTTTCCATTCATTGTGAAAACAGGAAAAAATTGCATATGTTAAGAGAGGCACAAAGGATATTGCAGGAGCATCTTCTCAGCCCAAGGTGGGGACTTCATCTGCATTTATAAATATTAGTGTTTTTCTTCTGAAAATGATGTTTCCTAGCACTACGGAGTGTTTTTTCTGAGAAAAGTTATTTTTCCGTTTACAATACATTGGCAGCCATTGTTTGTATTGTTTAGGATCACTTGAGGAATTTTTCTAAATGTTATTTTGATTTGATGACTTTGTTCATCAGTGAGTTTTGAAAGCTGTGATTGTTTAGGGCACTAGAAGGGTACAATACGTTACTGGGTCACATGCTGGCTTAATGCATGCCCATTGTGATGGCAGTAGTAATAGCACCGTTAAAGAACAAAAGGTAGCAACACATAGTAGCTCTGTATCTGGCCAATCCCCTCGAATTACCATAAATATTTGAGCAATCTGAATAGTTTTGGACTCTGTAGTAAAGCTTTCCTGTTCTTATCTGGCACTGAAGGAATGTGGAATAAAGTATTCATTTAACAAAGTATAAAAATATGTATGCTATGCAGTTATAATCATGTGTCATTAATCAGAAAATACTGCAGAAACTCTGACAAATTAAAAACACAAGGATGTGTCTGCAAGGGCTTTTTCAGTCATTAAAAAGCTGCTTCACCTCTCAGGCAAACTATTTAATGGCAACTTCTTGCTCAGTGTACTGACATCTTCAAAGGCTCTGACATCTGTCGGCCTTTGAACTACCATTAAAAAATATTATCCCATTTCCATTCTTTTATGCCCATTTTTTTAATTATAGCCCTTCTTTCAAGTTAGGAACATGGTTGGTTTAAATGATGCTGTCCTTTCGTTTTCAGCCACCCAGCTGCGGTTTGAATAAATTGATGTAGAATCAAAGGCGGGACTTTAAAGGGAAAAGGTTTGATGGACTTGGACTCCGAACCAGATGAGGTTTTATGATGAAAAGGGTTTAATCCCAGCACAGGCATCGCTTCTATCAGTTGAGCAGTACAAAGCGATTCATATATATAGGTTCACGAGAAATGATCTATTTTTTTTTTTAAACAGCACAGATCTCTTCAGGACTTGCAAATGTGGCATTAGCTAATATTCAGAGAGCTGATTTCCTTTCATCCACCAGAAGCTTATGATTATAGTACAGTTCTCGAATTGGAAATGAGAGCTGCAACACAGATTTAAAGCTATGCTGTCTGATTTGTATTCAATATACATGTCACTGCGGGACAAGCTGGTCTAGGCCGAGCTGGTTCAATAAAGGGAAAAACAGTTTCAGCATCTGAAATTCTGGGGGGTGGTGTGGGGGGGGTGGGAAGATACCAATTAATTCTTACCTGCTCTACCTGAGTGTTGTGTTGGATGCTTAGTAGATTACTATCATTTCTGAAGCTGTGCAAACAAACCCTTGTGATAATGTTTCTTTGGCATCTTTGGCATCTTTTGCATCAGAGGCTGCGAGCGAGTACGCAGCATTAATCAGTAATGGCTTCTAATGGAGTCATTTACATGGAAGGCAATGTTGGTTTTTCTGTGCCTGAGTTTCGGGGAGGTTTAGCAGCGACAGCCTTCCTATTCCTTTACAGTAATAGCCTTCATTAACGTGGTAGTTAGGCATGCACGGAGCAAACTGAAATATCTGACTTAATAAATGCATCATTTGTCAAAAATACCGCCTAGTGGTATTCAAGAAAAAAATCTTTTTATTAGTTTCCTCATCTTTGTGTTCATGTTAGTCAAAATGTGGTACACAAGCATGATTTCTTTTACATAATAAGTAATGCATAATAAGACTATGTCCTTCAGAACAGTGATGCTTTCCAGAAAAGTAAAGTAAAATTAAAAAAAAAAAAGTAAAAGCAGTAATTTCAAAAGTCTGCAAATTATGTCCTCTTAAAAAGACTGTGCTTCATTGTTGTACAGAAAGGAGCCTGCTCCATTTGGTCCTCTGCCTCCAGTCAACAGTTTTTCCTTCGAGCCCTTCCCACAACTGTTGTTCCCTGCCAAAGTATTCAGTTTAGGAGTAGTGCATTGTTCCTCATCTCTTAATGCAATTTTGAGGTTGGATTTATTTTATTTTTATGGCAGGATGTGTAGTAAACATAAACATGGACCTGTATGAATGGATTTATTTGATGGGTTATTTTATTTTGCTGGTATTTCATAGAGTTTGTGTGTTTACATTTAAACTATATATTAATATTTATTCAAAGTACAGTAGATTCAAAACAGTTGCATAAATAAATCTGAAGAAATTCCTGTCCCAGGATGCAGTGGCCTGTTTGTCATTCAGAAAACGAAGTGGCATCAACTGAATTCAAGGACAAACTGAGAAGGATGAAAAGGATAGAGATCAATGTAAAGGTGCCAGAGGAAGATACTGAGCCAAACATACTCTCGATTGCAAGAAAAGGAATGTTATGCACAGTTTTCATTTATTTTGTACACAACATCCTGTGATTGATCTTGTTTTTCTGAACTGGTAGCTGTGGAGCATGATGCGTCCAAAAGGTCTCTGAGCTCAGAAGAGCCACTGTCGAGATGATGGGATTAGTGCAACCAGCACTTGAGGATGAAGGTGCAGAGAGAGGGACTAGAAATGGTGTCAGCTATTGTGTGTGACAGCAGGTACCGTCATCGGATGCCCGTGACTCTGACCTGATGCCTAGGTTAGACTAAAGACTTCCTTCTCGAAGATTTTCATCCGCAGATGGAGGTGACAAATTTATCCACCAGATATAAGGATTGATGCTAAAGATAGTCAACTAGAATATGCTTCTTCCAATTAGAAGTTGATTTCAGAAGGGAGAAAGTCAAAAAGTTGCACATGTCTGTAATTTTGCATCTTATTTGTGTAAGCAGCTAACGTACTGATAAGAATGTCCCACAACTTATTGATTAACAGCAATACCGCAACCACTGTTACTGCCTTACAGAAATGAAGGCTCTTTGTAAAGGTAGAAACTTTAAACCTCTAAGTGACACAATTTTTATTTCTGAAGCTGCTGGATTTCAGGATTTCTGCCCACATGTACCGCCATTCATGAGACCTAGAATGAGGACTTCATGCTTGCTTTGAGACTGTCACCTTCAATACAGCAGATGACATCAGTAATGAGAGGTTCCCGCTGTATGAGGTTCTTCAGCGGAGCAGAACAGTACACACAGGCTAGTGCATTTCAGTCCTCTTCAGGCATCGGCCCAGAGAATAACAGCATTCAGTTCCTTAGTTGCCTTTGTGTGATTACGCTGGAGTCTTGAAAAAATTTATCTTTATCACCTTGATTAACTGTTAGGGCAGAGCTTGGACAGCAACGGGAACCACGAGTCTTCCTCAGGTCCCTCAGCCGCCTGTTGGGGGGCGTCACGGCAGGTCACCTGGACAGGAGTTAGTATCCAACGTTTGCGTTTCTACAAGTAGTAACTTCAGAAGTTGAAGATGGGAGGTATCTTATGTGTGAAGAGCTTATTACTTAGGCTTTTATCTGCATCTTGTCTTACGTCTGTCCTGTCAAGTTCTGCAGCCAATGCCATTTCCATTACAGTCACCATACATAAACCCCTTATGGGACGCGTGGGGTGAAACTTCTGGAATATTCAAAAGATGCACTTGCTTCGAGCAGTAATTTAAACAAATGCATCCAAAAGAGAAGTGTGTGATGCTTTTCTGAGTGGGTTTTTCTGGGGGGTTGGGTTTGTTGTAGCTTTTTTACTTCCAGTGAAGGCTTTTCGTTAGTTGACAGGGAAGAGACATTTCTCATAGACAATACAGCCTGCACCTCTTCTGGGGACAAATTAGGAATGATAATGCGTTTAATTTTGCTGCCTCATAGAGATGAATGTCTGTAGTAATCCTTAAATCTGTAATACATCGTGTCTGCATTTAAATCAGAATTACATGTTGTCCAGGAAATGTTAATGCTTTTAAATTTAATACATGCAAAATTTAAATGCAAATGTTTTTTAAAGCTTTGACTTAGGGGATGCTGGACACAGAAATACTCTCAGGCTGCTGGGTAGCTCTTCCCAGTCCACTGCAGAGATCCTCAGCCTCCATTGCTGTGTTCCGCAGCAGGAAAGTCTTCATCCAAAAGGAACACTTTCCTTTCACATCTTGAAATACCGAAAATAAAGCTTTAGATTTTTTCATAAAGGAAAACAGGGAAAACTAAACACGTGTCTGGTGTAATTTTCATCAATCGTCATTTAGGGATAGGTTGTTATGGTTTGTATGATGCAGCAAACCTGGTATTAGATAGAGATTTTTATTTTTTTAGCCACTCTATTTCATCTATATTCTGCTTTTACAAGCTATTTTAGGGGTTCACTGTGTTAAGCAGGTATTTATGACTGGTTGATTATTATTTTTCTTAATCTCCATCATGCGTAAGTTCCATTAGTGCAGTTAGGTAGATTGTTAGGTGCTCAGCTGAGTATCTCCGTTAAAGTTCTTAGCAGAAAGACAGAAGGAAAAGAGTCCTCCGCCTGATCCTTTCTGGGTAGGACTCTCAGTAGTCTTATTCAAATAATTTTGTTTATATGACGAAAAATACAAATGTAAACATTTCTTTCATCAGATAAAAAGAGAGGCGAAGGCTGGATGTTTTAATTTTTGACTCACTAATGTATTTTAAAGAAAATGCCATAAATCAGGTGATACGAAACTGTTCTGGATCTGTCTTCCAGGAAAAAGGGCCAAGTCTTTTACCAGCCTTACAACTGTTAAATGGAAAATGTGTTTACTTTTATCTCAATTTCAACTTGGGAAGTAATCCTTTTACTCACCAGCGCACTGTATTGTTTAGTTACACGTGTAGGGGTTTGACTAAAAATCACTTTATTAGGAAGGCAGTGACAATAACCAACCTATATGAAGTTCTGCTTTCTAGCTGCTGTTAACTAAATTGGAATCAAATGCACTTATGTAAATTAAGAAATCAAAGTAAGCGCCGTTAATTTTAAGCTCTTTGTGGAGCTGTTCAACTGGATGTCTCATTTTCTTTCTTCCTCACTGTCGTTGTCCGCCCCCCCCTTTTTTTTTTTTTTAAAAAAAAAAAAAAAAAAAAGCCCAGTTTGTAGCTTAAGTGCCATTTACATTAACCGGGATTTAGGCAACTAACTGGCTTCTTTAAAAGTCCAGATCTGTTTCAGCGCGCTCCTTTTTGGGGAAAAAATCATAAAAATTTGTGTTTTGCTTAATACCGCGTCACAGCAGGTCTCGAAAATTTGCTGCCCCTTTTTCACATGTAGTCATAGATGTAGAAACAAAAATGATGCCAGTATTTTCAGTGTCACTGTTCCTACTGGCGTTTTGATACCCATCTATTACATATTTCTTTTCAGCCTTCAGAAATACCTGGCAGAGTTAGTGAACAGTTTGGGGTTTAGATTACCTATGGAAAGGAAAAGTTGCCTAAGCATGTTTCTCTATAGGAATTGCAGGGATACACTCTTCATTTTCAATAACATTAATGAAAAAGAGCTAAGCAGAAGGTAACTAACTTCTCTTTATTGTTCTTCATGAGTCAACACTTCCGTGGTGGTTCAGGAAAATGCTGAAGTTGTAGAACAAGAGTAGACAAGATACAGCAAGCGTGTTACTAAGAAGTAAAATGTAGTCTTAAAGGGTGCTGGACTTTTCTTGGGACTCTGTTATGTGCAGGAGTTTGGGGTGGAGGGCGGGAGGTGACCGTGGTTTGAATGTGAAGAACAGGGTGATGTTTAGCCTCCAGCAGCACTGTACAGGTAGGGTGGTGTTAAACCTGCCCCCAGCCCTAACTAACACCCTAGTAGGTACAAAATAAGCAAGGTTGGTAGGAATATACTTTTATCAGATGCCTAAATGTTAGAGTTATTTTTCAGAGCATATACGATGTTGAAAAAATCCAAGTAAAGAATCTTACCAAGGAGGTTTGACGCTTAAAAGCAGCTTAATGCTGTTAAAATTAATAGAATAAATATGTAAGTTAGCAGCTCAGCACCTCACTTTACAAGTCCTAGTGGATATTTTCAAAAGAGATGTCAGAGGTGCATTTGCAAAGGTGAGAAGCTGGGATTGTGTTGAGATGGAGTTGATACACCTTTGCATAAGCCCTATAATACGGGAATTCAGATTTTACATTGGTGAACAGCAAACATTTTACTGTTAGTACTGTTTGCCATCTGCGCTGCTGTTACCTAAGTTTTTTTTTTTGATACTGAACATTCATCTGAGTCTAGAGAGCTGCCACTCTTTGTATGCTGTGCGAGTTAGGGAGTACCACTTTGGTTTGTGTAACGGCTTCCCTACAAGAGAATACCTAAACGTCATATTATACAGCCTGATTTATAAACTGCCAACGTTTGATTTAGGAATGCATTAATAACTTCACCCCATCACTGCAGTGTAGGCACATATAGGATGAAGATGCCTTCTAGTCAGGAAGTTGTGCAACGACACCAGTGTTACGGACGGAGTTTTTTCCCCTCGAGAATGAGAACATTGAAGTATGCACAAAATACTGTATAAGCATAGAGTAAAATGCATCTCTTTGAGTACTGAAGTTTTAGCTTTGCTGATCTTTAATGTTTCCAGGAAGTACTAAACTACTGATAGACTACTTACAATGATGGTGGTGCTACCAGGGCTCCTGTGCTTCCATGATTTCAAGAGCTTGCACAGCCCCATGCTTTTTGGAAGATTCCTTCAGTGCTCCTAGGAGGTGAGACCAACCTGTTGGTCATTGAACTGTTGCTCGTTTTCACTTCACTTCACACCATTTCATTTATCTGCTCCCTTAATTACCATATTTATGGGCCTGTGTGTTCTTACCCAAAAGGCATTTAAACTTGACAGTGTAATAGATTGTGCTGTGAAAGCTAAATAGCTGTTTATTACTTATCCTTGTTAATTTGTGCTTGGCCACATCATTACCCATGTGATAATGTGCGTGACATTTGCAGTAGTTTTCTTTGCAAATCAAATCTATCTTTTTAAGCATTCATAATATTGACAAGTTGCTGATTTTACCAGTCACAAGAGAAACTGAACAATAAATTCTTAACATATATTAATTGAAATTGCTGTAATATAAAAAATATTTTCAATATAGTTGGTTAAAATGGACATAATCGAGTTAATTACAAAACTTTAGATGGGGGTAGTTGCCTAAAACGAGAATGGAATCAAGTGTAAGACCTATTACTGTGACTTGGTGAAACTGCAATCGTAAGACTGATTAATATAAACCAATTTTGTTTTAAACACAAATGAACATTACACATCTTTGAAGGTCTTACAGCTGTACTTTTTTTCTAAGCTTAGGGCTACAAACAAATAACGTGTTTACTTTTTTGCCATTCTTTTATGTTAGATGCATTGCTTATTTTTATGATGTCGGAGAAACTTGTATTATCTGTTTCTCAGGGCTTTCTAAAGCTTTGGTGGTTTAAACTACTTTAGCTTTCATATTAATAATCCCTCCTAAGGTATTTTACAATAAGTATGCCACCAGTTGCTGTGTGTCTGGGATGGTATGCCTCATCCACCTCTTCTGGGACGTTGTACCGATCGTGGGTAAAAAGGGAGTCATTGTCACCACTGAATCACTGGGAGTTTCTACTTTGTTCCTTATTTTCCTTTTAATTCTTCATCATCAAAGTGAGATTTGTTTTTACTACAGACTTCCTTTCCCTTGACTGGCCTGATCTCCTTTCAAAAATAATCTGCTACCCAATAACCAGCGTTACGTATACCTCATCCATCTCTGTCACATCACGCCAGTGTAACAAGACACAAACAAATCTCCCTTTCAGAGGGTTCAGCTGACGGTCCCGCATCGCGCACTGTTCGCGTGCAGGCGCTGATTTTAATATTCTTCCAGTGGAGAAAATGCTGAGACAGTGCTGGCACGTGGAGGCAGAAGGTGGTTCTAACAGGGCTGTTACGGGCTGATATTTTCCGTTATTATCCTAGAAAGGATCATTGTGATCATCTAACCTGACAGTTCATGTCTGAGCTAAGTCCGTGGAACTGCTCAGAGGTTTTGGGGGGTGGTGTTCATTTTTTTAAAATGTTACGTGCAAGCCAAATTCAACACGGCACATTGAGACCTACGCAGTCATCTTCTGCTGAAGCCAAGTTAGCCCAACGCAGAAGAATTTTGGAACTCCCATTTGAAGGGTTGTCCTGATCCACTTGAGAACTGCAGTGGCCTTTGTAAGCGATGCGCTATTTCAGCAGCCGGAGTACGCTCAGCAGCGGAGAGTGGTGAAGGGTTATTGCAGCCTCATCTGCTGGGAGATGTTAGTCACTTACTGTACAAGCTGCTGAAGCAACACCTAAATGACTCTAGATCTGAGCCTCAGGGAATAAGTGCAGAGTGGATTTGATCTTTGCTCTGCACTGCCTTGTTGATGTGACTTTAAAGTGCCTTTGACACTCTTTGGAGCTGAATGTGGCGATGGGGTGGATGTGGTTTGGTGTGTAAGACATTGAGAGGGAGACAGTGGAGTCCGTGTATTCCGTCGCTGTGAGTATAAAAGATGCAGTCATGCTTCAGCCTCTTCCTTAGAAAGTGATCCAAGTAAATGCTTCATGGGGTTGAAGTAGTTGCTCCTGAAAAATAAAGGGAATATTATTTTTATTTTTTTTTAATTAGAATGTAGTCATTTGGTCCATTGCTCATCTCTGTTGCATGTAACTGTTGCAGAGTTTCAGACATCAGCAACAGATTTTAATTTAAACGTTTTGCCAACTTTGTATTTTCTTATGCAATTTACTTTTTAAAATTAAGAGCACATGTTTTCCTTCCAAATAACTTGCAGTACATTTATTGGCATTTTAAATAGGCCAAAGTGAGTGAGCAACCTTCTTTTTTTCTTTCAAGTCTATTTTTTCCCTACAGGCAAATTGCTGTGGGCTTATGACCCACCCTTTTTATGACACTATTTCAGCACAGATATTCTTGGTTAGAATTCTAAGTTATTCCTTTGAAACAGAAATAGAAGTCACCATCTCAGCTAGCAGTTTCTTCAGCTATGGGATTGTCATATAAGGGTGCCATATAAATTCATATAATCTCTAAACCCATGCAGTTTGCATATTTGTATTTTTGTTCCATTTGGGATACTCTGTAAGCTAGCGTTTTCTTTCTATTTGTTTTCCTGTGTGTGGATTAATACTCATTTTGCAAAATGCTTTTGTTTGGGGCACGCTGCTATGGCATGGCCATCCTGTGGAAACACTGCGAGCTTCTGCTTTCCTTGTAAAAAAGATACAGATCTCTTTTGTTTTATTTGCTCATACCTATACAAATGAAATAAAGACCATAACGTTTTGATCCATAAAGGCAGCAAGCAGCAATAAAACTTCGGACCTGTTGTATAGTTTGAAGTCTTTATTTCTTAAGTTTAAGCCTTGTGTTTAGCACAAGAATGATTTGCCCTGGTGGAGTGTTTAAGGTGTATTTCTCACAGCAGCTCTTGTACCCAGGTTGTTGTTTGGACCATGCAAACAATTTGATAGGCATGGCTCACAAATGTGGATTTGAGCAGCCAGGAAAAGAATTTAAGAAACCAATACTGAGCAAGAGGGTTCAATTTTACAAAGAAACCGTGCGTTCCGATCTCAAGCATGAGAAGTGAGCTTTTGTAATTGCATCTTTTGTTTTTCCCCAGAACTGTTAACAGAAGACGGTTACTCTAAAGTTTTATATTTCATGGATTTTTCACAACTGAGAATTATGTCATCTTGGGCTTTTTTTCCTAGTAGTACTAATGTGCCTACATTTAAGTCTAATTATAGTTGTTTAAACCTGGCATGTGGAATAGCAGGATCTTAGTGGTGGGAAGTTTGGGATACATTTCCTTTAGCAGTTTGAAGACATCCGTGTCGCACCAAGTTGTCTTATGCAGCAAGTTGTTCGGTTGTAAGCTGCTTCTGCCAGTGACTTTGTTTATGGGGAAAAAATAATCTGGCTGTGAGAACTAGACTTACTTTAAGTAATTGACAAGAACTGTGTCTGTGATCCCCAATATAAGCTTTTCCCAGTCACTTTGGAGAGATTAGATGTCTCTTAACATCATCTTACTAGCAGTGAAGTTGCTCCAAAAGGACTCATTTAATCATATTAGTTTCGCTGCCATCACCCCGTCTTCAGATTCTTTCTTCTTTCCTAATAGAACCAAATCTGCTTTTGCCATCTATTAGGTCCAACATTAATGCGCCTTTGCATATTAATTACTGTTACTTTACCTATAACATTCAGCCCACTATCTTTTGGCTCCCCACTTTTGCCTCGGAAGGCTTGGAGCTGTTACTACTTCCACGTGGCAGTAGAAAACACTGTATTGTGCTATTCAATTTTCTAAAGGTTTTGTATGAGAATTATTGAATATAGGATGAAGTAAAGTGGAGAGACCTAACAGTTGAGTTGGGAATTCACCCAATCTCTATTTGGGCTTGTAATATGATTTATGAATGAATTTTCCCTATATTATAAGAAGTTAGCCTTAGCTCCTTATCCTAGAGATTTTATCAAACTTTTCAGGAAACTTCTGAGCAATGTAATATCTTAGTTTCACTTATACGGGGGGGGGGGGGGGGGGGAAGAGTTTAAGGATTTTTTTTTTATTTAAAAAAAAAGGAGGAAAAAGCAAGTGGTAGTGGGAGGGGGGATGAGCTCTCAAAAAGAACACTCACAGATTAAAAGGTAATTGTTACTGTTCCAGGCAGGACTTGCAGTGGAGTGGCTATTAAAAACCCAAATGCTACATATGTCAGTTTAGAACTCAGCGAGTATCATCCTGTAGAAATTGTAGCTGTTATCTTCATTGACCTAGTATTTCTTTGGTTAAGTAGAAGCCAGTTAGGCTATCGGGTTTTTTAAATGCTCTTGAGGTGAAATTATTTTCCAAAAGATTTATAAAAGTATATTGTAGATTGTCATTATAGACTAAAAAGTACTTTACATTTTTCATCTGTGTACAGATTTAATTAAAAATTAAACATGTGTAGAGGAAAAGATCAGGAAAGGAAGGAAAGGATCCAGTGCAGATTATACTATATGAAACATATGTATGAGATGATGCTGATATAGCTGAAGTATGTGACCCGTGTTATACTGCTGTACACAAATTATGTGCTCATTCCATCTCTACGCACACACACACAGAATTTTACCTTTGACGTAGTAGGGAATAATGCCAATGAGTAATTAAGAAAGCATGGAAGCAAAAGTCAGTCCTGTGATAAGTTTCCAAGATGGTTAATATTATTTAATACATGTTACAGCTGTGATAGCTGAAGGACACAACTGAAGGTTTGAGGGGAGACATGTATTTTATTATACCATATAGTTCAATTAGTTTGAAAAAAATAGGCAAACTTTCAAGCCTCAATGTGTTTTTTTTTTATTTTTTTCTTTCTTTCTCTCAGATCACAGTGTTTGTAACTGTCTGTCTTGGGATGTTGATGTACAAGGCAATATATCTGATAGTAACTCATTTCCCAACTTTGGTCAGAAATGAATGTTTCTTTTTGAAAGGTTTGTAGTAATGTGGTTCTCGGGGACTGCAAATAGATGGTTTAGCTGAACACAGACAGTACATTAAAAATGTCTAAAGAAGAAAAACAGTAGTTGGAGAGAGAAATCAGTTCAGAGCTCTAAAATCAATAACTGGCATTCCAGGGCAATGGGATCTGTAAATATACAATCAATTTTCATCGGATTTTCTTGTGAAACTTTAAATAAGCTTGAGCCAAGTCACCTACATCTGTTTGGTAGAACATCAGTTTCTTGTCTCAGTATTGTCACATTTCTATGACACAATTCCAGGGAGCTGTGAAGTTACTTGTAAAGCAGGGAGGAGGAAGGGGGAAATACTGTGTGAGTTTTTTCATGAAAATGCTCATTTTCAGAATTATATTTATGAATGGAAACACATATGTGCTTGCAACACCATAAATGAGAGTTAGCTGTAAGGACAACTGGTTTGCGTCCCAGGTGTGATGCTGCTATACTTCATTTAAGAAGCTACAGAAGAAATGCATTAGAAGAGTAACTAGTAAGAGTTATGTGCAAGTGTAATTCCAAAGTAATAAATGCGTACTCTACTGCTGCTACTGTAACATAGCATTGTGTATTCTGTATGCTGTAGGAGTAACACCACATATAACTGCTGCTGTGTTGCACGATGTGTTTTGCCTCCCAAGGACCGAAGGATAATCTGTGATCACACAAAAGAGAGTTGTGGATTCTGAAGTTTGTCTCTTGCATTTTAAAGGTTGTGTATCTTATCTGTGCTGTGTTTGCAGAGTCATAAGGGTTCTCTGCATTGCCCCGTATCATCCTCTCTCGGCGTGCTCCAGTTCCCTCACCCGGAGGAGGGTGTTCTTTGATACGTTCCTGGTGCGCATTAGCACGTTACGATGAAATACGGTCTATAATCTGTAGCAGCGATTGAGAAATGATTGATGATACACTGATATCTCATTAGAAGGTGGCAGGTCGTTTCTTAAGGGAAAAAAAAAAAAAAAAGAAGACATGGGCATCTCATGTAGTGATTACAGGCCAAAATAAATTTCTTCACCTTTGGGGTACCCTCTTCAAAAAGGTAAATCTAGCTCCATCCATGATTTGGGCAGGGGGAGCTGTATTCATCTGCACGTGTGAAGAGAAAGGGAAGAGCAATAAGAGAATCATTTAAGTCTGCTTCCTACCCCAGCTTAGCAGCCTGTCAGAGAAAATCAAGTGGGTTTTGGTTTGTGGGTGTATTTATTTATCATTTTTTTTTACTTTGTTCTTGGTTTCAGGTTATCTGTGATATGGAGAACCAAATCCACAAGCTGAGGGAAGAGCTTGTCCAGGTGAACGCTCAGTGGAAGAATCAGCTGCTGGAGCTGAGCCATCAGTGGGAAGAGGAGAAGCAGAGGGCAGCTCGAGACCATGAGACAGCAGTGAATAAGCTGAAAGTGGAGGCAGAAAAAATGACATTAGACCTGAAAAAATTTCATGTGTCAGAAACAGAGGTGGCCTTGGACAAGGTAAGAGGCTCACACAGGGCTGCTGCTTGTGGCATGGCAAAGCGGCAGCCATCACCCCAAAAGTCAGATAAGCAAAGTTTTACTGAGGAGAAATATTTAGGGGTCACTTGGGCTGAAAAATGAGATGTATACTGTAGATCTGACATGGGATGCCGCGATCACAACGTGAGTTTTGTGGTTCTACAACGATGGACCTGGAGCACGCAGTGGCAGCGGCTGCTGCTGGGGCCGTTTTCCCTGGGAGCGGTGCCAGGGCAGCACCTTCCAGCCGCGGTGAGTGCGGAACGGGGATGACCATGTGGTCCTCGGGAGCTGGCGGGACTTCAAAAATCCAAAGGATTTCAAAAGCAAAGCCAGCCAAAGACTAGGCTAATCACTTTTCCTTTGCTGGAATAGGTAGAGTAGAAAGGGCAGCTCTGTCTAACCAAGCTTTTTCTCTGTTAAAAAGTGGGGAAGTTCTGAAGGAGGAATAGGTTCAGGCTAAAACTGCAAGGAAATTGGTCTAGTTGGTCACAGTGGCTGGTCTGCTTTTGGCTGCATGCACCGGGTGAGCAAGGGCTCTGTGAAAGGCTTGAAAATACAAATTAACATTTTAGAGGCATCAAGACTCCCCTGCCCCGTGCTGTTCGGTGGGGTCACAGGCTGCGCATCAGTGCTTGCTGAGCATCCCCTGGTACCAGTGTCTGAATTCAAGTATTTCACCACATTACGGATGATATCAGCTAAAACTTGGGAGTTTTATTTCATAAGCTAAACTAAAAAAAAAACCCTACTTAGTATTTGTGGTAGATGCTGTGTATGTAAGCAGATAGTTGTTGAAGTATCTTTTATATGCATTCATGTAATACATCATACGTTTTATTGCAAAGTGATGTTGAGTGGCACAAATTAACGATCTGCATATGCTGTTTGAACAGCCTTTGTGAAAGTGACATTTCATTTACCTGCGTCAGGTTCTTGGTCTGTAATTTTAAACAGCATTTGGAGGATTATGTTGGAAATCAGCCAGTCTGAAGCCATTAAAATGGCTGTGATCAACAATTCAGAATCTTTTCTGAATGTAAGGAAAGCTCCGCTTGGCATAATTATTTAAAGCCAAGGTCACAGAAAGTATTTAAACCTTTGAAATTCATCATTAAAGGATTAATTTTAACTCAGGAAGACATTGTCATTTTTGCTTAAAAATGGAATTTGAATCTCAATTCTTTTCTTTCTTTGATCTTTTTTTACATGTGTAGTATAGCAAAAGAAAAGTTAACTTCTTTACATCCTCAAATTAAAGTTACAAATAATCCTTCATAGGGCAATATCTTTAATACTCTTGAATTGTCATTTCTGTCAGAAATAGTATTTTTTTAATTTGTTGGATTTTTTTCTATTTTTCAAAAAAACCCCTTTAATTTTAAGCTATATTAACTGCTATTGAAATTGTTTTTATTTAACCTACTTCCCCATTTTTACCTCTAATTAGATGAGCACATGTTGAGTAGAAGATAGGAGGGGGGAAAAAAAAGTATCTCTGTTGGAAAGTCTTTCACAGACATGTGAAAATACCTTGCATTACCTTCAAAAAAACCCAAACCATTTAACATTCTGCTTCGTCTCTGTCTTCCAAATGTAGAGCTGTGGAAATTGGCCACAAAGTCCAAAAGTTAAAGTAGCTTAGAGGGCAAACTCCATTTAAAGCTCACAAGTTACAGTTTCGGCTAACTTGGTTCGAATCTTGATCCTATTAAATGCTGCAGAACTTTGATGAAGGAGATTTTATCCAAGTGGGGGGTTAGCAAAAAGCATCTTAATTGCAGCATGAGTTTTGAAACTTGGTTTTAAAGGTCTTTTTATTTTTCTAGCAAATCTTGTTACCTTGAAATTTAGGACAATATGGGAGCAAAATTTGTCCTCTAATTTGATATTTTTTTTCTGCCAAGTCTGTAAAGATTGCTTAAAAATCCAAAGGGAAGCTGAATGTCACTGTTCAGGCATGGAACATCTGACTGTCCAGATTTTCAGGAGGTTGGTCCATTCCCAAGTGAAGGATCTCATTCCTCTGTGGTCTGTGTTGTGAGTAATACTGATTTCTGCGTGGCTTGCTCAGTGTAATTGTGGACTGTCGTTCACGTGAACATGATGAAATACAAAAGAAATGACAAACACTTAAGTGAAAAGAAAAATTGAAGTAAACATGGGGTAGAAGGAGATACAGGATTCATATGGCATTGCCCTCCCCGTAGCCCTGCCACAGTGTGGATGGCAAGGAGGAGAGCAGGGGGCAGAGGAACAGTTTTCATTGCCAGCATGCTGGACATTTAAATATTTGTTGGTATTCGTAGACAGCTTTTCAATATTTAGGGCCACATAATTTACCAAGGTCTTTCATTTTTTGTTGCTTAAAAATCTCAACTTTAAAGATGGTACGTTGTTTATTGCAATATTTCATTCATTTTGTTAGTGATTACAGCGTGCAATGCTAGGAAGTTGCTCAATGAGCATAGTACGAGAATGTTTTTGAACCTGTGATTCTAAAAGCAAATATCTTTTGACAGATATTGCATCTCCCGGTTGCTAGGGAATGATAAGTGGGAAAATATTTAACAGGTTGCCAAATGGCACCACGTAACCTGCACTATAGAAAAATAAACACGGCATCTGCTGTTGTGGAAATAATAACAAAGGTGCGTTGGGTTTGCATGGCAAGGTTTTCATAGGGGGGTCTGCAGGGGTGGCTTCTGTGAGGAGCTGCCAGAAGTTTCCCCTGTGCCTGCTGGCTCCAAGAGGGACCCGGTGCTGGCCACAGCCAAGCCCATCGGCCACGGGGGTGACAGGTTCACAGGGGGTGGGTGGGACAGTGGGGCAAGGGCAACTTCAGCCAAGGAGAGGAGTGAGTCCGTGAGAGCAGCAGCCCTGCAGGCACCGGGGCAGGGCAGGGCGGGCTCCAGGCACCAGGGCCGACAGTCCCCAGCAGCCCGTGATGAAGCCCATGGTGGGGCAGGGGGATGCCCGAAGGAGGTGGTGACCCCGTGGGCAGCTCGCGCTGGAGCAGGTTTGCTGGCAGGGCTGGTGCCCCTGTGGGGACCCTGCTGGCGCAGGCTGCTCCTGAAGGGCTGCAGCCCATGGAAGGACTGGAGAGAAGTTCATGGAGGACTGTCTCCCATGGGAGGGACCCCAGGCTGGCTCAGGAGCCCTGTCCCTGCGGAGGAGGGAGCAGCAGGGGCAACGTGTGATGAGCTGACCACAGCCCCATGCCCGTCCCCTGTGCTGCTGGCAGGGCGGAGGGAGAGAAATCAGGAGCAAAGTTAAGGCGGTGAGTAAGGGAGAAGTGGGAGGATGGTGTTTTTAAGATTTGGGTTTATTTCTCATTCTCCTGGTAATAAATTAAACTAATTTCCCCGAGTCAGGTCAGTTTTGCCTGTGACATTAATTGGTGAGTGGTCTCCCTGTCCTTATCTCAGCCCTCTATAACTTATCTCATTCTGTTTTCTCTCCCCTGTCCAGCTGAGCAGAGGAGTGATAGAGCAGCTTTGGTGGGAACCTGGCCTCCAGCCAGGGTAAAACCACCACAAAATCAAAAAAGTCTGTAATTTTTCAGTGACCCTCCCTGTTGCAGGTATTATTTTCAGTTAAACCCCACTTTCTTTGGCGTTTAACTGAAGTCTCACTTCAGTACTTTCATAATATCTGTTATCTGTCCCTAACATACAAATGACTTGAGAATATCTCCAGTTTATTTCTTGTCTATTTGTTGAGGAATCTCATATATTGTTTCAGAAGAACACTTGTATTCAATCGTAATCATTTTGATTTACTTCTAAAGTTTAAATCTAATTTGCTTGCATTTCATTATATGGAGTGGTTTATAGCATTTTCTGATGAGACGGTGGTTTTATTTGGCTTTATTTGAAGTCATACCTCATTATGATGAAATATAAACTGTTTAAGAAATAAACATACTAGAGAATACCTAGTACTGTGGTTAGGCTCCACTAATGACTAATTTCAGCAGGGAGACAGGTGGGTTATAGGTTGCAGCAGCAGCACTTAGGGCACGAACGCTAATCAGCCAGGTGTAATGGACTCTACAAAGCTTATAGGCATTTTCAGGTTTGCCAGAAATCGCTAAAAGCGAGAGATGAACTGCATTTCTAAGTGCGTGCAGATGTGAAGCTTGGCTAACGCAACTGTTTGTAATGTTCATCTGTGGTATTTTCTTGGCAAAGCAAATGAGCGTTCGGAAAGCATGACCCGAGCAGATCAGCAGACATGCTAACAATGCTCAAAGGAAGCAGCTTTGGAACACTACAAATATCTCATAAAAATGCTCTCTTTGAGCAGCACACATGAGTAAATTGGAGTGGGAGAAAAAAGTGGGTTTTCTTCCCCTCCCCCCCCCCCCCCAAATATTTTTCAACATTTAGGGTTTTATTGACTACTTTTCTATATTTAAATAGGTATTTTGACTCATCCTGTTAAATCTTTGTGCAGATTCCAGGAACATCTAATTCTTTTTCACTGTTGCTTTTCTTGTGGAGAAGTAATTTACATTTTTGTGTATTGACTGTGCTGAACACACGTGATATTTGATTACAGGGTGAAGCTGTAGTCAAAAAAAAAAAAAAAGCGTCAAACACTTTAGTTTCTGGAATACAATTCTTCTGATTTCAGTATTTCTGAAATGCTTTGCTCTGAGAGACAGACTCCAAGATGACATGCAACCTGGCCAGCGCCATGCAAATCATGCTTGGTAGATTTTAATTATGTAGCAGTTAGTTGTACTCTGAGATTTCAGTTATTTTAAATAAATTTTGACATTTTCAATGTTTTCTAGTCTATACCTCTTACAGTCACTCCACCCACATCTGGTGGGAAGTCCACATGAAACTGAAATGCCTGGGGAATTAGAAGTTAAGGTCACTGTGTGAGTACCGCTTCCCTAATTAAGAATAACTGTTTGACAGTTGTGTTGTAATACCATGTTTTTGTAACAGACCCTTTTTCGATAATCTGCAGACAATGTCCTACAATTAGATGCTTAATTTTTGAGCAACTCCTACTTGCATTCAGTTGCAACTAAAGTACTGATGATGTGCCCCAGTGAACATTTCAGTCCTTCCTTTAGCATCAAGCTTTGTGATGCTGGATTAATTAACTCGCAAGTACAGCCCTAGGATGCAGTCCAGTTGGAGATGCTCGTTGGGCATATTTTCACACGGCAGATGTAGGAATCTCTTTGATTCACAATATCTGTTTTGGCGCTATTGTCAGTACTTATACAGATGATGTCATGCTGTTCACCACTGGCAAAGAAATAGAAGATGAAGGGAAAGAATATGACATCTTCAGAGATTAAAGAGATAATCCAAGAGATACTCTATTAAAAGTATTGAGTTTCCCCTAAGCAGTTACTGCTCATAAAGAACAAGCGCTGCATGCTTTCCATTAGCTTACGTTGTTGGATACCGGCGCTCCAGCCCTTGCTCTTCTCTGCCAACTCTACGTTTCATTAACTACCAAAAATGGTTCCATCTTTGTATCTGACACCTTCTGGGAACTGGACCATCTCTGCAGCAGTTCTGTGGGTACCTGCTTAGACTTCTTAGCATAATGAAGTCTTTGCTCTGAGTGACACCTTTCACTTCATTAACTGGAACACTGATAGCCATAGTACGGGGAGCTTTGTTTATGTGAGCATCCACATGAACTATTTTCACACTCGTTGCAGCGATACCCTGGTTATTTACATGGGGGCAAATAATTCAGCCATAAAATGTGGACATGTATTCTTCCCAAGTATAATGATATCATTAAATTGGTATCTAATTATAATGTAGACCTATGTTTTTCTCCTTGCTGAATGCATTCAGTTGTTGTATATGTGGTATTTTTTCAGACTAAAATTTTTAAATGTTTGCTTGAGTCTATTACGTAGATTCTTTTCCCTAGGCCTTAGCTGTGAATAATCTGAAATCTCTAATTCTTACCCAGAAGAGTTGGATGTTTCCTGCATCTCTGAATCTTTGTCATTATAATCTGAGAACTGTTGTCTATGATGCTATCTCTCTGTTCCAGAGTAGCAATATTTTTGGTTTTGTTTCATAAACTCTGTGTACATTTACGTAGATTTGGTTCTTGAACATTCTGACACAGTGTTAGTGATTCACCAACTAATATTAATCAAAATGAACACAGTATGTTGGCTTTGTTGGGGAAAGTCTGCCAAAAGCCTAGAAGATCAAGAAAAAAGAAAAGTTTTTCAAAAAAGATAAAAATTTCTATAGCAAAGTTGGTGTATGTTAGCACAAGGAGTGCAGATTATTTAATCTGCCTTTAATAGTACCTTCACAGCAAATCTTGCAACAAGATTTTGCTCACAGATGAGGGGAGGGAAACCCCTCTCCTCTCTCGTGTGTCCCTTTTGCACTGCTTCTTATTCCTCCAAAGGAAAAGAAAGATGATAGTGGACCAGGAATGTGGTCACAGGAATTGCATCATCCCTTAGGGGAGCCATTTGGAAGAGTCTTCAACCAACAGAGCCAAACATGAACAAAAATATGGCAGAATAATCTCAGGGATATTTCAATCGGATGAGACTAAACGGCATTTATGGCACTCTCCTTGCTGGAGATGTTTCAAAGCAATGGTCTCAGTTATTCACACAAAATTACTCTGCTTCTACCTCCTTTGAAAGAAAACAAACAAACCAAAAAACCCTCAGAAAAACAAAGCAGAAGACAACAGGTATGATTTCTGCCCATCAGTTGTATTTATTAATCTGGCTCCAGAGGTAACCAAGAAGAGTTGGTGTAACTGTCGCTGTGGAAATAAAATAGGTGCCCGTGAGCGTGAGGTTTACTTTTTACCACCTTCATAAATGTTTGGAGAAGAGATCGAGCACCGTGTTATCTGGATTCACAAATAACACCGTAGGGTTAAAAAGTAAAATGACTGATGCAATACTGTTAAGAAATGAGAACCAGACAAGAAGCATTATTTAGCTAGATGCTAAATTATGACAAAATGTGGAATTAAAAAGATACTTTTCAGCAGGGCAAGGACTGATATAATTAAAATTAGAGCTGTGTCACGTGGCCTGTCTTTCAGCACGCTTTATTCACTCATTGTATCAATTATAGTTGGTTAGTAGTTTGAGAACTTTGGTGGGGTTTTTTGGTGTTTTGGAGGTTTTTTTAATTAACTGACATTAATCTAAGGTATCTGTCTAAGAAGTATTTGCAGGTGGGTTTTTTTGTCTTCTCTGTCTCCCGTTTCTTTCTTGAGTCGGTGTCAGACCCCTGCTCCCGCCCCGCCACACCAGGGCACTTCAGATGCTCTGTGGCTTGCAGGCTGTAGGCTTTGGGGCAGCTTCAGAAGGTCAAGACTCACAGAGCCGTGGAGGTGGTGGGTAAGGGGAACGTGGAGTCGTTACTCACCACCCAAGAACTTGGGCGTAGTTGCTGGCAACAAATAAGAGATTGATTGAAGGCTGGTGGAGGAAGGGTTTTCTCTGACCGACAGACGGTGAGCTCCTCCGAGGGATTTCCGTGGTGTTGTGACGGCAGGTATCATCAACAGGGTCAGAAAAGGATTGAACAGCTTTATGAGCAGCATGATGGTAACCAGTCACCGATGGGGATACACAGGGATTTAACCTCTGACTTCCCTGAGGCGCAGCCTGGTGCGGCGGCAATGCGGGGGGCAGGTTTATGCGGTCCCTGCCGTGGCGGCTGGAGAGGACAGTGGGCTCGGTGGCCCAGGAGCCTGCCTAGGGGTGGCGTACCTGGTGGGTTTGGTACCACTGATGGTTCAGTCTTACTTTTCCTGGGAATAAAGCGCAGGAGGCTTTTCCAGTGGCAGAACAACAGTTCTAACTATTTTTTCAGTGGTTTCCTGAGCTACTCTGTCTACTGTACTGTCCAAACAAACTGTAACACACCAACTTTATCTTGTAATACACAATTGCTTATTTTAACTTTATTTAATATTTTCAAAAGCCAAATTGAATCATTACCTCGTTCTGTCTTTTTTTTTCCTTCACAATACTACCTGTCTTGGTGGAGGCTGGTTGCATGTACATACTTCTCCAATTTACCAGTTTCACTTATCTTTACATCCCAGGGTACACTGTAACATTAGGAATAACATTGGCTATTTTCCAGTACGGTGGCTGATTGTAATGTGAGATTTTTTATTTATTTTTTTTTAAACAACTCTGCCAATTCATTCTTAGATTCTTTCAGAATTATTGAATGAATACCATCTGGTCTGGGTGCCTAGCCAGGAGTGAGAGGACAGATCTGACAACCGATGCCCCGTTACTGGATCCCAGTACCTGTGGTGGTCGCTGCTGATTTCACTGGGTCTCGTTCATGGTGGTGTTTATACAAACAACAGTAACTGGTGTTTGTTACCTGGAATTAGTAAGTACTAAATGGAAATTTCTTCTGCATCCCATGCCATGAGCTCCATGTTCTTACTTTTCTTGAAAGTTCCTGGGGGTAGTGCATCCCTTACTCTCAAGTCCCCCAAACCCAAGAGACAGCACAAGCCAAAGCAAAAGCTGCCCCATGGAACATGTCCATCACGTCCCCACTTAGGTCAGTATTTGGATGTTGCAGTTTTTTAATGTAGCTTTCTTTAGAAAAAATGCTCAGTTATCAAGACAAAACTAATATAAACCATCTTTATTGCATATTTAAATTCTGGCACAATTTGAAGACGTTGTTTACACTTACTTGCTCTTTCTTCATATCTTTATAATAGAGAAAAGCTGCAGGTGGCTTTTTTTTTTCCTTCTGCTTTTTGGAGGGGAAAAGGAGTGTTTGGGAAATAGGGAAGGGGCAAAACGGTGTTGTTAGTCCTTCAGAGTCTTTAATGTGAAGAAACAAAAGTGTTCCAAAACGACTTGCTTACAGCTGCAGAACATGTCACGGAGTAAAACCCACCTTCATTAAATGAGTGAGAAAGAATTCTAATTGTTTTGAAGTTCTTATGATCAGTCTGCATATGCTTCATTGTAATGTGATACTAAAGTGCCTCAATTATGATTTGTATATTTTGGTGCCAGAAGGTTTTTTTCTTATGCTAAATTATTAAGTTCTGTCAGCTGCTGGGCTGTCATATAGAGATACAGTAAATCACATTATATTTTGTCATGGATTACACAGAGCAATAAATTTGGGAACAGAGATCAAAGTAGTTTCACAATCACATCTGAGTGTAGGAGGGGTGTTTAACTTGTAGAAAATCTGATTTAGGTGAAACTGTTGCAGTTCTTGTGTGAATTTGAAATGAATTTGAGTGTTTGCTCGAAAATGAATAAGGTACAAATCCCCAAAAGAGTTCTCCTGTATTTTATTTCAGAGGAGTTAATTCTGACCTACAGCTGCAGGATGGAGAATGGATAAATAATTAAACATTGGGAATGTTAAGAGTCTTGCAATGTCTTATTTATGTTTTTAATTGCTTTCATGATTGAGCAATATATTCCATTCTCTTTTTAATTGGGACTTTGCTGGACTTGCGCACAGTTACTCATCGGTACAGTAATGCTTTCTGGCTCCGTGAAGTCGTCGTCCTTTTGGGGAAGCTTTGTTGTATTTAAAACTACGAACAGTAATCCAGCATAATCTTGCTAAGGAACAGTGATTGCTTCAGATCATAGATTTGTTAGGGGATTTTGTTGTATTTTCAGTGTTTGTCTTTCCAACTGGAGAAGCTTAACTTTTGTTGGGCTCTCATCGAATGATGTAAGTTAGTAATACAAGTTAACTGAGTAATACCGAGCCTGTCCTTTTGTTTCCAGTTTTCCTTCTATTTAACAAAAAGAGGTTGTATCTCAAAATGATACATATGTAGCATTTTTTTCTAGTCATCATCTTCCTAACACTTGCTTGTTATTGCCGCAAAATTCAACTTAAAACAGCAATCGAGAATCTAAAAAATACAAATGGCATTTTCATCCTTTTGTAGTCCTTTCAAGAGCCTTATAGCCTCTCCTTGGCAAAAATCGAGGCGTGTAAACTCAGCTGATATATAATGATGAAGGGCATAGATCTCAGAAATCTCCCGTTTCATGTTAAGTAGTCTTTAACTGAGTCAAATCACGGATCAGCGTCACATCTCGGTACTGTTGCCTTCTGTTTGCGGAGGAAACTTTAGCTTTGACTTGCATCTTCAAAGATGTTTAGCAGCCTATCCTTCCGTGACTTTACTGGGTGTTTAGCTGTTTGGGTACCAGAAACATCTGGGCCTGAGTGATACAAGCAGTTCTGTAAACTCCTTTATCTTGGAGTGGGAGAGAGAGACGGAGTGCACATGAGCAAGCGAGGTGCCTGTGCAGCAGAGGTGCCCGGTATTTCTGATGAATAAAGGCAGCTTGTAAAAGCTCAAACAGTTCCCATTGGGTGCATGTTGTATTTGTTAAGGCTCTGCAAAAGAAAACACCGCCCCTTTTGATAGAACGTCTTAAACCCACTGTAAATAACAGTCTTAATTTAGTTGGACAGAACAGAATAAAACCAGGAAATATTGACGATGGTAATCCAGACATGTATTTGTGCCGTACCAGATTTAGGCATGGAGCCGCGGGAAAACTAGGCTTCAGTACCCAAAAATGGGGAGTGTCGCAGTCTCAACATCTTCACTGGGTTTACTCGGTTCATCTTATTTGAGTGTTGAGCAAAAGAAGGAATCGTGCTATAATGTGAAAGCCACCTGCCTCCGCACTGTTTTGGCAAAATGTCGTAGTCCATCCTCACATTAAACTGTAATTCACTGTCGGTGCTTTAAATGCCTGATGCATGCGTCGGTACTACCTTGTATAAAGTATAGTTAATGTATCAAACGACCTCACGTGGCAAACTTAGACTATTCATCTAGTTTTAAAACCTTGTCTTGTATCCAGGGCTTGTATTTTAGGCCAAATCATGCAGTTTGTTTTAAATAAGGGCCTGGCTCGCTGCAATGTTGAATAGAAATCTGTATTGGTGATGCTGGGAAATATTTAGATGCTTGATAAATCCCTTTAGGTGAAGCTAGTAATTGCATACTGGTGTAAGGACGGTATAACTTTGGTATCAGACACCGTGAAGTTGGAGTCCGGTAGAAGAATTTTTGGAAGAGTCAAATTTTGGTACTTAATTTCTCTACATCATTTCAGAATGATTAGAAACGCACCGTCGATTTAAATGAAAAGACTGGAAGTCGGAATTTTCCTAAGGCACAAATTGCACGAGCAGTTTTTCAGTGAGCCCCCATTAGCACAGAACTGCAGTGGCCTGCAGAAGAGGAATTCTCCATACAGGTGGAGTGTCAAATTCATTTCTATTCATTCTTGGTTTTTTTCCCCAATGAAAAGTACTTAGCACATGAATGAGAGGGTTCTAAAGATATATTTTTTAAAAAATTTTAAAAAAGAAAAAGATTTATAGACCTACAAAAGTGTAATATAAAACAGAATACTAATAGGATTTGGGGATTTCTATCATTCATTTTCAAAGCCCTTGAAGTCATTTGGTACTTGACTAATTATTCTGTTAACATCATTTTGGATATTCAACTATTTTTAATAGTTTTTGGGTGGCTCAAATGACATGCTTGAGCTGGTTTGCTATTTTCACTGTTAGGCAGAGGTTCAGCTTTCCATTTGGTGGCTGGCTGGCAGGGAGAGCAGTACAAAGAAGAGTAGTGGTGTAGGAAGTCACCCACTGGTGGTATAAGAGGCACATAAGGAAAACCCACATTTCAGGCTTTGAGGTGGAAATGAAATTTTTATGTACAATCAGATGAACTTAAAAGGTGATCTGGTAATCTCTGAAGTTTAAACAGATACTGTACAGAGTGGTTTAACATACTTGGTAACAAAAATTGCTACAGTTAGCCATTCTGAAGGTCATTTTCTTTTGACATCTGTCAAATTACACAATCTTGAATTTTCGTACAAAGCATAATGCTGTCAAACTTAAATAGAAATATTCCAGAATGTGGTGTGGTGTGTTGTTTTTTAAGGTAAATGGGCCCCATTTACATTAGTTCTTTGATGTTAAATTCTTTGCTGCACATCAGAGAACAGTTGCTTCTTCCCTGGAGCAAGTTTTCTTTCTTCTCCTTCCCCCACCCTTTGATTTTTTCCCTTTTTTTTTTTCCTCTTTTTTTTTTTACTTTGCTTACACTTTTATCTAACTAATTATGGAGGATCAACTTATGTATGGCCATCATTTAGCTAGTTGCAGGCATTTTGAAAATGATTCTTTCATAGCTAGTGCCCTAAACAAGTTTCTTTAAATCTGCTTTTCTATTAGAGAATATGGGTGGAGAGAGAGATAACCTGGTGGTTTGAGATTTATGTTTGTGACGTTTTTTTTATTTATGTGTTGGGGAGATTGAAATCAAATTGAAACACTGTGGAATCTGTCACAAAACTGTAATTCATATAGAGATGAACAGCATTTCACAATGATCCTTAACTCTTACAGATCTATCCGCATTTGGGTTGCAGGAATTCATTTTCCCATTAGTTTTGTAGCATTAATTGAAGTCTCACTTACCATCCCAAAATCACCCTTCCAAAACTGGAAGATAGCAAATCATTTAGGTTGGGAAAAGTTAAGATCAAGTCCAACTGTAAACCTAACATCGCCAATCCACCGCTAAACCATGTCCCTGTGGACAAATCCATACTGTTCCAGAAAATTCTTAACAGCTGCATTTTTGATAAACATTCAAGACATCCTAAACACCTTCATGGATGTTGATGGGGGATGAAGTTGTCCCTGTGCCTGCCAACTCCATCGTGCAGCTGGAGCTACTCGTGACACCAAGATGTGGTCGTAGCGGTGAGAGCCCCCAGGGCTGTTCAGGGCATGCGTTCCATCAACTGGACCTAGAAGTCCCCTCTAATACATCTTACACCTTAAAAAGTCTTTTTTTAAGTTTATTTAAAAATTTAATTAGTAAAAAAAAAAAAGTAATGACTTTATAAATAGGGTAGGATGTGGTATGCTTTTGCGTTGTGGTCCCATCATAGATCCTTGGCTCTTCTATTCTTAGTAATGCTGTTCCATTTCATGAAAGGAAAAAATGAAAATCAAGTGGTGTTAGAATAGCATCTATTAATTCAGATCCCACATCTGCAGTGCTAATACCATTTTTAATTTTTATGTGAAATGTTTTGTTTAAGTCATTGCCATTTTACTCAGCAACCACAATATGATGCTTTAAGGCTTGTAGAATTATAGTTGGTTTTTAAAGCCAATTAACTGTAACAAGGACGTAATCTTTTTAATGCAAAAGTCCTCATGCAATATAAAATAACTGCACGTAAAATTGTCATAATCAGATAATTTTAGCTAAAATATGTATTAACTGTGTGAAACTAAACAGAAGTTAATTTTTGAATCAGTGGAATTCCTCTATGGCTTACCCAATTTAAACCTTTTCATTATAAAAATGGATATTACAATTGATATTTCTGACAAGCTTTTGCTAAGTGTGAATTTCACCAGCTACCTCTCACACACGGAAAACTAGTTTAAGACCATTAACTATATTTGCAGCGCTGCCCATTGCTATAAAAAAAGAGTTAGACTTTAATGAATACTGGCTGACCCTCCGAGCATTCACCTTCCAGTTAGTTTCTTATTCATTATGTTTCTGAAAGAGCATGTAACCTGAAAGGGAGGGAATGCCCTTAAAATAATACAGAAGCGGCTTTGGCTTTGTACAATGTGTGAGACGAGCAGCCTCTTAGAAAAGAAGGAGCCCAGGCAGCTGCTTGTGAGCACCGTGCCGGTGTGAGCCTTCTCCTTGGTGAAGAGAGGTGTCATAGAGACTCGCTGCGATGCTCGCTGTACACAGCTACGCGTATTTACTTTGCTGTAAGTTGTTCCTTAAAAATAAAAAAGTAAAAAGGTATTTTTTTGTGAGCCACGATGCTGTATGTGCCCCTGGGAGGCAGGTTTCTCCTCCCTAGGCTGCACAGCGACAGCCTCTAGTTCAGAGGTATTACGTTAGTTTAGTTGTAGGTTTTCAAAAGGGAGAAATTTTCTATTTCTGCAGTAAAAGGCAACAACGGAAAAGAGTGTTGCCACACATCACCATGAATTAGACCTTTTTCAGATCTTTCCAGTGTGCTATAACATGTAGAAGCTGCCTTCTGCAGAGCTCCACTGGTGCTACGTGCGCAGCCGTGACGATGCCAGACCTGCGAGGTGTTACAGACCTGGAGAGAAAAGCTTGAAATCAGCGGGTGACTGTAGCTTTTAGTGCCACAAGGTCGAGATCACCACTTTTGGACAGCTAGAGCCGGCCTAAATGTGTGTTTGCCACCTCCAGTGGAAGTTTTGGTAGCTCAGTACTTCCAAAAATCAGACCTCTCAGTTGAGGGTGTTTGGGACGGCAAGGAAATGTGAGAATTTGTGGTTCGTCGATGACTGGGAGACGACTTGTAAACATTTTGCTAATGGGAATTTTTTAAAGCCATTTATAAAATAAGATTTTATAATTGCCTTTAAATAAACCGGTAGGATATACTTTTTCTGCCTTCAGTTAGGAATGAAATGCTGAAATTCAGCATATCTTTCTTTTGGATCGCCTCTGTCACATCTATCAGAGGTCATCCTGGTCCTACTCAGTGTGAATAAACAAGTTCTAATTTGTTTATGGAAGTTATGAGTGGTTTTTTTATTATTTATTGGGATTTATTCTATGGGTTCAGGAGGTTATAAAGCTGCTTCTATGAAAGATGAAGACTTTTACCCCAGGCAAGTTGAGTGAGAGCAGCTGTAATGTGATCTTCTTTGCAGTGCCTTGCTGGCTAGTATCGCTCCCTTTCTGGGAGTAACAGTAATTTATACTATTACTGTAATTTATTTTTCACTTTTTTTCCCCTAAAGATAAACTGGCAGCTTCAGTCACTTTATGATATGCAGGGGTGGTAAAACGTAATCTGAAACTAGACGACAGTACAGTGGAAAGAGTGTTAACATGGGTCAGCCTGAGTACAAAGAGCAATGCAGCATGCCTGGCACCGCTGCTGCTGTGTTACTGCCCGCTTTGTATTTACGCAGCCCCACGGTATGCCCTTGTGGTGTATGTGGCACAATTCAAATGATCAATGTAGAAGAGGAATTTTAATTTGTCTGCTGCTCTAGCATTCTTGGATGTGCCAGTATGTAGCGCCATTATTTATAAGAAAAAATGACCAAAACATGTGTTCTCACAAAGTATGCACAAACTTGATAATTGGTTTCAATTAATGTTTTTGGTACGTTTCTTAGTACTAACGAACAGATGAAATAGACACCTCTGTATGTTTCATAATCTTGGAATTTTAAAATTTAATTTTTTATTAAAATTAAAATTTAATATTTAAAATTCATAATCTTGGAAGGTTTTCAAGATCTTAAATTGCAGTATCGTGTAAACGTCAAGATTATTTTTAACTGGCTGTAATATACTTATATTAAGCTGCACTGTGCGTAACTGCCTGGCTTGTATAAGGCGATCGGAGCCCTCGCGCTTGGTGGTGATTCACAAGCACTCTCTGCAACTTGAAGCTCCTAAATTTAGAGTCCAGTAAAATCAATGAGACTGTTTGCTTGACTGAAATCCCTGGTGTGTGCAGAAATGGAGTTTCAGTCTTGCAGCTGGATCCAAGCAGGGTCTGGAGGCTCCTGTGGTCCCCCAAAACGCCCGCTGGCACACAGGCAGCTGAAGGAGCGCGCGTGTGCTGGGTGCTGTGCCGTAAAACCAAGGGCGACAGATCAAAGATTTGAACACGAGGTCAGATAGGTTTTGAAAATTTAATCAGCTTAAATTTGCTTCAGGACCCGGTTTCATAATATTCTGTCCCCCTAAGAAAATATTTTTCTTAGACACCTGTCCTCAAATTTTAGAGCCAAGAACGCGCGAGCGCTTAGCAGTTCATCTGAGGACAGCGTTTTGCAGCTGGGCTATCAGTACAATACTGTGGCACTTTGCAAGAAATGCAAAGAAATCGCAGTTGTGTCCTGAAGTTAAATTGAATCTACTTTTTTATTATTACTATTATGGTTACTGAATTATTTATTATTTGTGGAAAAAACCTTAAGAGCTCTTTTACCCCAGCGGTATAGAAATATGTGCTTATTGAATTCCAATATGACAAAGCAGCCTTGTTTTCCCTTTATTTTATTCTTTATCTTTGAGTTGTGGAAAAAAAAAAAAAACCAAACAACAAAAAACACGAGGAGGAGGAGAGGGCTGTATGTTCCAAGAGCCCCTGGTGGGTTCATCTGCACCTTGGGTGGATTTTCAGTGTGGTCACCACCTTTAGCTGGGAAGGGACGTGCACTGGGACAAAAGGCAGTTGCAGACACCAAGCTGAGAGGTGGCATTGTGTCCTCTGTGTCACGTTGCACCCCGGCAGCCTGTGTCTGGGGCTTTCTCCTTGCCTTTTCCCTCTGTTCAGAAACAAAATCACCCTGGAAAACTCGTGTGTGTGCATTGCCTCCTTCCCCTGCCACACACACACACTCACTCACTCTCTTTTTTTTTTATTATTTTTTTTTTAATCCGCAGAGGTCTTTATGTTTTTCTAATAATTGGCAGCAGAGGTACAATTTCTCCCCTCTTTTAAGTGATGAATAGTTGGCTGGAGATCAAAGGCAAGCCCTTGCGGTTTTTTGGCTGCCACAAAAGGGCGTTGGGGCTGGCGCGGGTCCCAGCCGCTCGGCGATAGGCATGTGGATGAGGTGCCAAGCGGAGGGGTCGGTGGCAAAGTGTCTGTACACGTTCTTCAGCTGAGCTAATCTGGTCGCCTTTTGTGTGTGTTTCAGGCAAACAGCCGGCTGAAGCAGACTGAGAAGGAGTACAGTCAGAAGCTGGCTAAATCCTCGCAGGTAGGTAGCGAGAAGAGAGGAACCTCAGGTGAATCCATTTGATTTGGAAACTTGATGAAAAGTGTAATTATTTCTGCTTTTAAGTGTGGGTCTTGATGATAAGAGAAGTCATAACCACGTCCCAAATCAAACATCTAGTGTCTGTCTTGGAGGTTTTTAACTTCTCAAAAAACACAGAGCACTGAGCTGTCTAGAAGCAATGGGTGGGGTTTTTTGGAGTTCCAAGTTTAATCTTTTTCATCTACTTTTTAATCTCCTGAGCAGCCAGGAGGACTGAATCCGCCCTCTGTCAGCGGAGGGGAAGGTGAGGTGCCCCGTCAGCCAGCACGGCTCATAAAATCAGGAGCAGTTGCACCACCAGGGCTTGCGTTCCGTGTTGGGATGGTGTTTGCCCGCCTGCTGATGGCAGGACAGCCGTCCCCACGCTGCCTGCGGCATGTTGTCGCTCCTAGCCAGTTCAGCATCTCTGCCCAAAATAACACTTTGAAGAATGTCAGTGTCCTGAAAGCAAACTGGTTTCGACTTGAGTTTTTGTTCTTTGGAGTGGTCTTTTGAACATGGAAGAGGAAAGTGTGTCTTAAATTCACATGTATGCTTTAAAATGATAAGACGGGATGATTTTTACATATTTCAGCCTTCAGTTTGAGTGACAGGTAGTACTGAAGTGTGAAAAACGATGGAGATGCAACCAGAAGTTAAGCTTTTAATAATAAGAAAATTGCCACGAGGATTTACGTGGAGGTATCATTCTTCTCATTCCTCCCAACCGCAGCAGAACGCCTGCCTTTCGCTCGCAAAGTGCGTTTTCAGCAATAGTAGCGATAGTCTAATAATACTCTTTTAAAATCAATGAAAACACTACGAAGAATGGTTTGGAAGCCTCTAAGCTAGGCGGGAGCCATCAGTGAGACAGTAACAAGAAACTGCAAACTTTACTGTTTTACCAACACTTTAAAATATTTTAAAACTCTAGATTTCAGCTTTTCAGCTACCTTTTGGGCCCCACTCTCTGTAACAGTTGTCCAAAATTGTGACTTCAGTTGTGCCAGTGAAATTTATTGGACTATAGCTTTTACACACTACATTTTTGGGAGGCTGCATTTATCAGAATCGTTGCTAAATACGTTTTTACGTTATATTTCTAAAACCTAATGTGCTTTTTGCACATTTATTTGCATACAGAGAGGTTGTGGGGTCTCCATCCTTAGAGATATGTAAAACCTGACTGGAAAGGACCCTGAGCAACCAGCTCTGGGTGACCCTGCATGGAGCTGGTCCCTTCCAACCTCCCCCATTCCATGGTTCAGTGGGAGGCCAGAGCAAACGCTCTCCTAAATGCCCTTTTAGTCATTTGGTGAGAGCCTTATTTAGCAAGAAAGAAAGAACTACCACCACCAAACCCTACTTTTTTTTTTTTTTTTTTTTGTCTTGCCCTGTGAACCGGCATAGCAGAATATCGATAAAGCCCAAGCAGGAAGGTTTAATGCATGCCAGGTCTTGAGGAGGAGACCCTGTCATTGCTGACAGGTTTGCCTTTTGTCACTGTCGTTTCTGTTCCTGTCGTGCCTGGTGAGTGCAATCAGACGTCAGCCTCTCGGTGCCAGCCATAGCGTACTGCCAGTACAGAAACGGGTCTTGGTCCCTTGGTTAAAGACAGATGGAATAGTTTAAGCATTTCTGAATTTTTAAACAAGGGATAAGGGAAATTGCTTTAATTGTTACAGTGGGAACACCTAGGTAGTGTAGTACAATGTAATAACCTTGTAACCTAAACGTCATAATAAATTTTGTCAGACTGAAATTTATTGGCTTGTAGAATGGAAACATTTTTAGACTTTTTTTTTTCTTTTTTTTTTTTTTTTTTTTTTAAGCTAGGCATTGCTGCAGCTAATGTGCTGTTCTCTTTACTGGGGAGAGCTGGACCCAGTGACCAGGACTGGCACGGCTCCGCGCTTTCTGTGGCAGGCACAACACAGACATCATATGTCAGGGCTATTTGGCACAATACAGCAGTTTCGCCCTAATGTCTGAATTTCTTTACTTTTGTGGGTTTGAATCAAATCCCTAAAGTTACTTGAACATAGCTTTTTGTTGGTGGTTGTTTTTTGGTTGGTGGGTTTATTTTTTTTTCTTTTTTCTTTTTTCTTTTTTTTTTTTTTTGTAGTTCAGTATTAATAATAGGTCAATTGCAACTTTTCTTGTGGTCATGTTGCTGACAACATCTGTCTAATCTTACTCTCTGTGGCCTCTTGGAACATTCGCTTTTAACACCCACACAGAGAAGATATTTCAAGAAATTTCCTCTGAAGTTTATGCAAAGTAAACAGATTATTTTTTTTCCCTGAAAAGTACTGCACAAAGCAGATCTTTCTCCATCAATTCATGCTGAAATTTCCTTGCATGCATTTCAAACCCCTATGCTAGTCCAGGGTCTTAACCCAGTGAAAGCTTTAAATCTCATTTTTGTGGTACCTTAAATAGTTTGTTACTTTGTTTTCTTTTTAAAAAGGGTCAAAATGAAACATACACGAAGTGGTATAGGTTGGCACGGCTTCAAGATGCTAGCTCAACAGTTTGATCCGTTGCTTTCTCCTGCTTTCTCGCTGCAGGTGTTACACACCTAGCAAAGCTGAATTTGTGTGAATTGTGTCATCTAAATGATGACCTAAATTGCTAAGCCACTGATATCGCTTAATTCTGCCTCAAGAGTCGCACCTATCCAGATAATCTCTAAACTTTGGCCCATTGATCTCATTAAGAGCAAACTGCCTCCCTCTTGATTGGCGGTGTTATCTTTTTTAGTATTTATTCGTTTTTAGAATAGAAATACAGAAATATCTGTCTAGGTGTTACTCATCATCTGTGTTACTTTCTGGGGTTTTCAGGGTGTAAATCAGAGCAGTAAATTTACAGTAGAGTTTTAATCTTCTTTACCCCTTCCCCCATGATTCTAGTACCTTCACTTGAGCACATTCCTTACTACGTAGTTACTCCTGTCCTGTTAGTAGTTGTTTCAAAATGTTTTTTTCCTAAAGAACTGTGGCCTGAGTATAGTTGCGTGTCTGTGGCAATGAGGAGGCCTTGCAAACACCCAAGGCTGAGCACTCTGGTCGTCCCTCCCTGAGCTGCCTATGTGCTAAAGTGGTTTTAGAATTAGGTTGTATTATGCTGCTGCAGCAGCTTAACCTTAAGCTTGAATATATACATTAAAGTCAGCGACTCTCCCATATGTTTAAGAGCTTTGGTAGGTGATGACATGTCGGCATAAAATTCTGTAAATATGCCTGAAGGATCAGGTTTAATTATGACTTTCCACAGTGATAAAAAAGGTGAAACAAGTCCATTTCAACAAATCAGGAGTGAATGGTTTAAGGGTCCTGGGCACTGAATGAGGCCCCCGCTGTCCTGCTGAGGAGAATGTGCTCCTTTCAGCAGCTCAGAAACTTCACCGTCAAGTTTAAATTTCAGCCCAGTATGTAAATCTGGGTGTTTTCTTCTCTGCAGTATCAAGCTATAAAGTGTCCTTCTAGAAAACACACACCACCATCATCACGCTGTATATTTGCACTACTGGTTTCGGTGCAGTGAGAGACTGGGAACGTGCTTGATTTTGAAGATCACAGATGTGCTTTGTTCTCATGAGTAAATATTTTGGAATGTCATTGCAGAGAACCCTTCCAAATATTTTGTGTTCAGCAATTTTTGTCATTCGCAGCCTTATTCTCTTCCTTTTTGTCGCGTGGAATTTCATGCTTGCTAGCATGTAATATTTTAATTTTAAAATATTCAGCTTGCCCAGCAGAGTTTGCCAATGCCATGCCTTGTACCGCACGTAAAAACATGCAACACACATGCCTTTTACTGAAGAGAGACTGAGCGTGCTGTTTTCTTTGCAGATCATAGCTGAGCTTAAGACAACGGTTGCGTCCCTGGCGGAGGAGAGCAGCCGGCAGCAGCTCACCGCCCAGCAGCAGCTGCAGGAAGTTGTACAGAAGTTTGAAGATACGAAGCAGCAGCTGATAACGGATAATGACCGAGCGATCAAGGTAATCTGGGGAGTGTAGTCACCCGTGCTGCTGGCTGTTGGAGTGTAATTAAAAGTTCTGCAGTAGGCAGATGAATGCAGTTATCATTCCTGTTCGCACAGTGCTCGCTGGTTCCGTTCGCTGGACCTTTGACTTTGACGTATCTGATGACTCAGGCGCTCTCCTCTGGCTGATCAGGCGTCTGCGTTACACGTTGGCTTTTGGCGAGTCTAATCCATCCACTTCAGTCAAATACTTAAAACTTTCCTGTTTTCTTTCTTTTACTGGTGACTTAGATATTTTAACATATTTTCAGCACCTTTATACAGTGCTTTCAGTACTTGGGGTAAAAAAAAAAAAAAAAGCTGAGAAGTAGGAGAGCTGAGCTGCACCACCTGAGAGCCAGCGGCACAGGACAGCACGGGCTTTAGCCTGGTTTTCACAAAACACTCAACTTGCATGTTTAAGGATGCAATGAAGGAAAGTATGTTCTTAGGTTCCATTGCAAACTAGATGCAAAATCTGTGCTGAATACAAATGGGATAAAGTATTTATTATTCGTAACTTTTTTTGTTGGATTAGATTTCCATACATTTTGCATCAGAGTTGCGTTCTCTGGCCTTTTTCAAAGCAGCTTTGATTGATTATGGGTTCTGGCCATTTGGACTCTGCTCCTTGCTGCTTTGACACCTTGATTCAAAGTGGCTGCAGAGAATCCCACCTGCAGAAGCAAGCAGAATTATTTTCCAAACATTTTTCCTTTCAGAGTAGTAAAGAGCAATGGAAAATTTTTCAAACTATATAATCTGCTAGGGTTGACAACGAAAACACTTCATTAAAAGTTGTATAGAAGAAGGAAATTCCTTTTTTTTTTTTCTTCTTCATAAAGCCCTCTACTAGTACCAAACAAAGAATTACATTGTTAAATCTAGAAACTCATGAAAAACATGAACTCCTACGGTTTGTCTAACTTGTGCTGTAAAGAAACCATGGGAGCTTTTACATGTTAGAACTATCTGATGTTCAATTACGGTACAGTTAATGTTGTGCTCTATATTGAATGATTTGCATAATGAAATTAGGTTGACATTACTATCTTATCATCTGTGGAGTGTTCTTTTTCCTTTCTTTCGTAAATTGTTTAATGATTTTTTTTTTCTTAAGGAAAATATCTGCCTTTATTTCTGTGTGTGTTGAGGAGCAGAAATTTCTTTCTGATCATTCCGTAGTCTCTTCTGTCAAAGCTATAACTGTTATCATGTCGGCTATAATCTGCTATCCAAACAGAATCACCAGAGGGAGTTTGCGTTATCACTAGGCTCTACAAACAGAATTCAAAAAATCACATTCCTGAGGGGTATAGGTGGATTTTGCCACTTTAGGAAAATGTCCTGTTTGTAGTTCTCCGCTTTTGCAGTGGCCACCTAGATACAGAGACCTGGAGACAGTGGGACAGTCTTCCGTGTAGTCAGATACATGCTGTAATTCCAGTTATCATGCTTACTTTTTTGAGTTATATGTTTGAAAAACATGTTTTAGACAGTTTACCAGGGTTTTTTTCTGAGCACCTGGGTGCAAATACTACCGTTGCATTTGTAGCTTCACTTAAACTCAGTTACTTTCAGTGGAAATAGTTCAGCTGTTGGTATGGTTCGGTGTTGAACACTAATGGTTATAGGTTGTATGAAATCCTTCTCCATGTAAATCTGTGTTCAGCTATTATAAACTTAATTTTTATGTTATTACCTCACAATGTAATGGAATACATAAAACCCACAGAGGGATTCTGCACGGGGTTTCTGAGCAGGTGTCCCAGAGAGCTTTTTGTACGGGTACTGTGAGCATGTGTTCTGTAAGATTTGGTCAACTTGGGGAAGAAATTGCAGGAGCTGTTCCTCATGGAGTTCTTGAACTTTGTTTAATATCATTAATATTGTACTACTTAAAAAAATCTTCCTTTGAAACCACTGATTTAATGGAAACTTGCTGAAAGCCAGATACCCAAACAGTTCTTAGGAAGGTAAACTGCTGTGTATACTTCTGGAAACAGAAAGAGCTGGGTTTAGTATTTGATCACTTGGTATTTTGAAGGATCACACAAACTTCTAGATGAGCATATGCAGAAATACTTTGCTTTTTATTAGCCCGGGGCAAAAAAAAATTGGTTTGGGTGAAAGTGGAATCATAGGTGCTCTGGAGATGGGGAACAACATCTGACCTAGGGCAAGCTGAAGACCTTGAGAGATGATGAAGAAACATTCTAAAAACAAAGCAATTCCTAGTATAGCATAGGCCTTTGGGAAGACTTAATATAGTATAAGCTATTAAAAAGACTATCGTTAAAAAGTGGGCATTTGCTAAATATAATGTTGGTTTAAACGAACGTTGAGGAACAGATTGCAATTTCCTTTCTATGCTCTCGGGTGACTTCCTGTAAGACCTTCCAATTATTATTTCCTTTCAAAGGGAGAAATGCATTTTTACAGAAACCAACTGGCTCTCAGAGAACTTTTGGATTTAGTCAGTAAAGTGATATCCAGATGTGGATGCCATAATACCTGATTTTGATGTTAATTCAAATTCCTGACTCTCTTTGCTAGGTAAAGATTTCTAAATTGTCATTTTTTCATGATTGCATCCATTTCCTTAATCTTGATTAGGTGTTTTAAATAATATCTTAAACATTAGTATAAAAGAGTAAATGAAACTTCTAAGAACATTTCGCTTCTTTTGACAGCCCAAAATCCCAATCTGAGCAACCCTTTTTGGCTTCAGGTGGCCTCTGGTTGGGTCAGTTTGAGGCAAAGGCTTCAGAGACTTGGCGTTTCATGTTACACCGTGATTTGTCTGGCCTAAGGGCAAGTCAAACTTTGTGCTGGCAGAATCGTAAAATCGGGATAAAATTGTGGCTCATCGCATTCCTTTCTTGTGGCTTGTAAGGCAACCAGTCGGGATGCCGTGGAATCGCGACGTCGAACAGCCAAGCGCGATGGAGCAGGGGTCTGGCAACCGAGCGACTCCTGCGCTGCCTTTTCGCTGCTGTTGGGTTCGAGCCTGCTGGGATTACGACAGCGCTGGCGCGGAGAGCGATCCCCAAAGCCTGTCAGTGCCGCGGAGATATCTTTGCTTTGAACTTCACAGGATTTGCGTTCTTTGGAGCAGAGTGCAAGGACGCTGGGCTGGCCTGGCACGGGGAAAACCCAGCACAGCTCACCTGGCCTCTGTGCCATGCCTCTCCCATGCTGTGCTTACACTTCAAAGATCAGGAATCATTGGTTTAGACCATAGGATTAGTGGAGAGCACAATTATATGAATGCCCTGCAGATGCTTGGAAAAGCTGCTGAAATTGCCATGTCTGTTAACCCAGTTGTGATGCTTTAGACTGGGATTTCAGAAGGCACCTTCCAGTAAGGGTCTGGGTGCCGAGCTCCTGAGAATGCCTGTGCAGGAGCTACCTTGGTCATTGAAGTGTTGTGTAAACTTATAAAGGCTAAATTTAAACTAGCTTTCTTGCATCCCTAGCAATTCATTTTGAACTAGCATTCGTTGCTAGATAGCAATCTAGCCGCAACAACCCGGAGCTCAGTACAGTCAAACGGTCAGAGGATTTACCGACCTGGTGGCTGGTGGGGCTTGGCACTGGCATGAAGCTGATTGCATTGTAGAGATACCTGGAGGTTATTTATGAAACCCCAGCCTTAGGTGCTTTTTTTTCCCTTTTTTTCTTTTTTCTTTTTTTTTTTTTTTTTTTTTTTTTTATTTTAAATGAAATCCTTTTGGATTCTGCAATTGAAAGTTCAAAACAGTTTCTGGGTTTGGAACTGCAAAACATGTTCAGAGCGTTTTAATGTAGAAGCTCATGGCCAAGTGGGGACTCCACATCAAAAAGTAGATTCTGGAAAGAAATGGATGATGGAGAGCATGCAGTGACAAACCACAACAGAAAAGGGAGAAAATTATGCTTTTTTGCCAGAGGAACCACATTTGTTCTTTGGCTCATATTACAGATTCTAGGATTCTGTTCTATCCCCTGAATTAACACCAAAATTTCATTAGCAAAACAGGGTTTGAAGATGACATATTTCAACACTTTGTGTGTCAGCCAGCTTATGATCAGATTAATTCTGTTAATAAATAAGACTTAAAGGATTTCTAGGAAAGAATGTCATATAATAATGTTCCTCTTCATATGAAAAATTTTGAAGCAGTTGTTTTCTTTGTTAGGTTTAAAAACGTTGAGAGGGAAAAAAAGTCAAAATTGTATTTTATGGTCACAGCAGAACAAAGGGCAAAACTTCTGGTTCTAAATTATCTGGCACTGTGTGGGCCCTGGGTGTTCTCAGCATCGTCATGTATTTGTTAGATGCCGTTGTATCTTGGAGCACAAGATAATTTTCTCTAATCAAAGGTTGGACTGAGGGTTTTCTCAACACAGTGAAATTTCTCAATGCAATTATAACAAATCATTCTAATGAATCATTCTAATTTGTTGATGTAGGGGTCTAAGCAGAGCTAACTGTCAGTGGTTTAGATGTCCTTGTTAGTGCTTATCAAGGGAGGAGAGGTGTCGGAGAGCACACAGCCTGCACTGACCTGACCGAGGGTTCAGCGAAGCAGCATTTTTGGTCTTGTCTTACAAATGAGACGCTGGAGGGTAAAGTCTTGACTTTGTCCGTTTGTGGCAAAGATGGAGATGAACCCTGGGCTCCTAAGCTCCGGGTCCACACCTCTGTTGGGGCATCAGCCCTTTGGCGAGAAGAGTTTCAGGATCCAGCCAGCAACAGGACCGTGCAGCGCTGTGTGGTTGCAGGGATACTGGAAGTGCTGAGCCCCCATCTAACCGGTACGCTCGGGGTCTCATCAGACCCTTTTCGGAAAGCTGGGCCAGTTCCGTTCGTCACCTTTTTGTTAAGGCTGCTGACAAGTCTCCAAGCCTTGGCGAATAAAGCGGGAACAATTTACATGTTCGGCATTTTCTTTGTTTTTACAGCAGAAAGACTGTAATGACTGCTTGTTCAGAAAGGCTATGGCCATGTGTCACTGATAGCAGAGGACATTAATTAGGAAACAAAAGCCTCAAAAGCTTTTAATACAGTGAAAGAAAAATGAAAATCTAAAACTTAAAGTGAAGACACTTTATTTCAAGGACTTTTTGCTGAGTCCTGGCTTGCTCTCTTCTCCGCCATACATTGGTGCAGTAGGGTTAGCTGTTGCAGTCTAGACTGCTGTTGAATAGCTGCATAATGAACTTTTGTCAAGAAGACCTACATTTTTAATAAGCTTTTTAAAGTATTTTATTTTTTGTGTGAACTTGACAGAAGGTGTAGGGGGTTTGTTTGGTTGTTTTGGATTTTTTTCAGCTAACAGTGCCCGTAAAAAGGAGGTCAGCATTTCGCTGTTGAAGCTGACGTTGACTCATGTCTTACAAGACATCTGGTCAGAACATGCATTACTGTGTGCGATGGTTCGATGGCCACAGACGTGCCAGATTCTGTCAGTCACTGAAGATCTTCAGAGATGTCTGTGTCACAGAGTTCTCCAGAGGGATCTCAAATCCATCTGATTGCTTTTGTGGCTAAACATTACCACGATAGACCAGTTGGCATGGAGCGATAAACAGTTTTAAGGGACCAGCTTGATGTTAAATACGTGGAGTCATTTTTCATGGGTTTCTCTCTCTTTGTCGATGACTTTAGTCTGTAATAAGATAATAACTCTGCAGTGTCTTTTATTAGCAGGGAATTACAAGGCACCAATGTTTGTACCTTAGCACTGTAAAGCAGCCCTGGAAATTTGCCAGGCAAATAACATTATCTTGCTCATAATTTCCTATATTCTGTTTGATCAGCAAAGGAAGTCATGTCTTCCAAAAGGATGGGTAAATGAAATCGGCAGGTCTTTTACGGTTTTCCTTCTTCTTTTACATGAGGTCCAAACTCTGAGGCACCTGTTTTTCCACACTCTTTGTTTATATGAATATTAGCTTCACCCTGGTTCTGCCTGTTAATGAAACGAGGGTTTAGCCCCGAGTTGTGCAACTGTGGCTCATGCTCTGCCTCTTGGTTCCATTCCACGGTTGTCTTGAAAAGGCTGTATGGACACATTCATTAGAAATGGTAATACCAACAGGCTGACTTTTGTGTAAAGGTTAGGTAGGTATTGATCGCAACTGAAACTCGGGTTTCAGAAAGTCCTCTCCCCTTTGCAAAATCATCTCTTTTTCTGTGGCCACAGAAATGATTTCATTGTCTGAAGCGTAGTACCTTCTCGTCAGAGCTACAGGGTTTCAGATGTTTGGCCAATGAGGCGATGCAAGTGGCTGAGCATCTGTAAGTACTTTATAATATCTTTGACATGCTTTGTAAGACAAAGAATTGAGTCATCTTTTTCTTTTTTTTTTTTTCTTTTTTTTCTTTTTTTTTCTTCTTTTTTTTTTTTTTTTCCTGCAGCAAACTCTGCACTCTGGCATTTTTCTTGACTTTTCATGTCTCAACACATTGAAGAACTTACCGTGGCCAGCAGCAAAATCATACTTACAAGTTTTATAAAAGACTAGAACTAGTGCTTGTCTAGTCCTCTGAACTGCAGGCCAGTTTTATCCGGCAGGTTTAAAAGTTTGGTTCTTTACTTTTTCCTACATTCTCATTGTTGTCCTTGGTGTCTTGCTTTCCCTCCAGAAGACACTTTGCTGCATGAAGTCTTTTTTATTCTTCTTTTAGCCCTAGAAGGGATGCCACCTTACATCTCCCAGTCTCCAAATTACAGAATTAAAGACTCCATAAATGCATAATCATAATAAATATAAAGTCTTATATAGCTATGCTATCAGTTTCCGTTAATGAGGTGGACTATGCTAATTTTGCACTGGAAAAACAGCAAAAAAGAATTAAAGCAAGCCGTAAAATTCACTACTTTAACTGAAGAGGCAGGAGTAATAACACTGAGTGGGGTCTTAGGCAATTAGAAAGGTACAGGGGAAACACTCTTAGTAGTAAGTGTTAAGTAACACTGACATAAGCCTACACAGCTAATAAGATAGGGCAGACAATGTGTATAACTATGATATGAGAAAATGAAAATTAGCTTTTTTAAGGCTGCTGTGATGGTTACAGTTTGCTGTTGCATTTCAAAGATGTTTTACTCTCCAAAGAGCACAGGGGCTTTTATGTGGAGGAGAAAGTAGCGCTTAGAAAGGCAGGGCTGGGGAGATACCCAGAAGTTACGAGGCAGACCGCCTGGGAGGAAGAGCCTGTGCTCAAAAGTCTGGGGCTCTACTGGAGAGAAGAAAAGAAAAAAAAAGAAGATAAAGATAAAAACAAGTGTCTAACGTCCTCCAAACACAGGGCATCTGTAAAACAGTCTGTGCATAGGACTGTGTAGACTTTCCAAGGGTTGTTCTTTGTTCCAGTTCCAGTGAGTTCCTGGAACGCAGCCGCCTTCCCTGCTCCTGGAACGGCCTTGACTGCAGGGCTTCTCCAGCCGTGTAGGTGGAAACACAATATGTGTGAACCGTGTATTCAACCAACAAAAGACTGCTGGAGAAAATGACATCTTCAAAGCAAACCTTCCATAGTCCACAAACATTTATTACTCTGTAGTAAAGATTTTTAAAGCCTGGCACGGTAACACAAGTTAGAGGGTTTGGCAAATAGAGATGTGGGGATGTGGACCTGGTCTACTTATCAACAGATATTTCTCTTAGATATCTTTCTTATGGCATGGCTCATCCCGGGAGCAGGCTGAAATAGCACCAGACTGCACTGGCTGATTCCAGCCTGCCTACACAATTTCCACTATTTGTGTAAACATTTTTTTGCAAAACTGTACGTTCTTCTATAGGTTGCTGTTGGTTTTGTACTAATCGTGGTGCTGGCTGCTCCAGGGATATCAGCAGGAGAGAGTCACTGAGGATTTCAGCTTTATGCATTAAAATGCTCTTGCCAAAGTGAGTGTTGACTTTAGAAATCTTCAGATTCCATTTAGAATTTTCTGCTGGCTCTCTGGCTTTATGTGTAACTGAAACTCAAGCAGATCAAATATCAGAGCATTTTTTAAAAAACGACTGGCTAACACTTGAATGGCAGATCACAGTGAAATAGAAATATCTTTGTTAAACTTACCATTTTCATAATAGTTGGACTTTCGTAAGCGTAACAAGAGAAACCTGGTGAATCTGATACCTGCACGGGGTTAACTATTTACCAATATTTAAAGGCAGGGTAGCAGTAGAATCAAGTGGTCAGTAGCATTTGCAGCTCTTGGAGGGCATTGCCCTTATTTTCTGTAACTAGAGTAGTTTTTTCCATACAAATGAAAATACATATTGTTGCCTTAGCATTAAAAGATTAGTTACAAAAAGCTAGTAAAGGAAAGCAGCCAAAGCTGCCATATTTCTGCCACTTTCTTGCATCAGTGGAGTTGAGAATAAAGGAACTTTCCAAGTTACAGTACTGTACTTGAAAAGGAAAAAAGTATGCGGTGACTTTTATCTGTGTATTCAGTAGATCAGATGGCAAACTCACCCAGACAGCCTAGCAGGGGAGCAGCTTCTGCTTCTCTCAGTAAGCCCCGAGTGGTGTGAAGCAGCACCAAGTACAACATCAAAAGATACAAATATGCATCGAGTGTGAAGTTTGGAGGTTTTAAGCACATCTGATTAGCACAACTTGTATATCTGTGAGTTCTAGCTCTGACTTTCTCACAGATTAATGTTCAGCAGAAGTGGCTTTTTCATCTCACAAATTTATGTGAGAGGTTAAACCTATAAATACTGTCACCAGACCTGACCCTTCAGATCCTTGATATAAACCTATCCTGTTTCCTTCTAGCATCAATCGCCCCATTGTGCCCAGCTAGAAAATGTGAGAGGTAGCTGTCAGCCAAATTTTTTTCTAGAAGAACGGGATTGTTTTAATTGAATGTTATTATCAGCCAGTTCTTGTGGTTTGACATGGATTCAGAATGAAGCAGTTCATCTGCTTAAAGAATGCGTAGGCACTAATGTAATAACCTCAGTAAGTTTTCGGATGCCTCCATCCTAAGGGAAATTGGTTTGACTTGCCCTTCAGTGGAAATTTTGTGTACTGTTGGCATCCAAAATAGCACTAGAGTCCAGAAACAGGAGAAATTATTTTCCTGTGTATCGTACTTTGCTCCTTTTCCCATTAAAATCTGTATTGTAAACATTTTCAGTCGGGCTGGGTACACCTTGTTGCCTTGCAGTTCAGGGAAACCGTCTCTACATGTTCATGTAGTGCATGTGTCTATAAGAAAGTGAAAGTAGGTTAGTTTTATCAAAAATGCACTTTATTCCTTGAGCCTTTTGCACATGGATTGTGCATACTCCATCTTGCATGGGGTTTGGGATGCTTCCCCAGGAGTGGTTTATTGCAGCCGATTCATGCACAGCCTGTGCTGCGTTGATTCTCATCATTGATGGACGGGATTTGATACAGTCAATGTTTTATTTGTTGACCCTTGAACACGTTCATGAAGAAGACTGAGGACTTGAGGCTGAAGCTGATGGGGGAGACTGGGAACCTCGAGGCTGAAGCTTTTTCTTAAGCTCGCCTGTGCAGTCATCAACAGTTTTATATCTTTGGCCTCTTCAGGAAGCCTGAGGTCTGTCTGCTGGTGAGGAGATCATTTTGTGGAGCAAAAAGAGTTCACCTGTTTTCTTCTTCAGGGGGCTGTCTATGAAAGTTATTCTCAGGAAACTGAAACAAGCGTTGCCTACGGGATAAAATTTAGGACTCTAAATGAGCTTCTTGGCAATATCCCCTTCAAAACTGCCAGATAACAGAGGACTGGAAGAGCGGTAAAGCAGAGATTCGTCAAGCACAAGAACTTACTCCTCTGACACAGCCACTTTTTGACTTCTACTGTTACTAAAACTGTCTCTATTTATTTTTAGTTCAAGCTTTCACGGCACTGAAGTCAGTAACTTCAATTAAGTCAATATGTTAATAAATACAAGACCAAATCCTTCAGGACTGCTGCATGTTCCTATAGGAATCTGATCCCTGATAAAACACAAGCAGTTACCTGCAGTACTGGTGAAGGTACCTGTTGGAACTGCCTTCACCAGCCTGGTCAACCAAGAGACCCAGAATTTATACTTTTAGAGTTGACTGTCTCCTGCATTTGGCACCTCAAGACAAATATATCCTCAGTGAAAATCCCAGATTGCCAATTATGAAGAATTCATTAAGATCTGCTGAAGTTCAAAGCAGAAAGGCCAGTTCCTCGCAGGTCAGGGCAGCTCTTTTCACGGTTCCTGCTTTGCCTCCAGGAGCAGCTCATCTCCAGAACCTGTTTATTTTTCTGCCAGGACTGTTGGCAGGTGAATAGAGTCACATCAGATCACCTCATGAGTATTTTTATGCTGGAATCCTATGCCCTGAACATGCCATTTTCCTGGCCCAGCACGACATGAGATGATGGGTTCAAACCTGTCTGTGTTGGCCGTAGAAGACAAAACACGTGATGCACCATTCCATTCCCTCTCGCAGATCTGCCGTAGAGTCACAGCTCGGGTTGGCGCTGGGGTTTGCTCTCCTGCACGTCAGACCACGGCGAAGGAATAATGCTTCTGCCTGGGGAGGAAGGAGAGCATCGCTTCGTCGCGTCCTGAAAACAAATCAGATCGTTTGTGAAACAAAAATGAGCGAATGCAAGTTCTTCTAGAACCAGACGAGGAGAAAACAAAACGGTCCCTTTTCCTGAGAAGGAGTTAGTTAGGACATGTCAAGGCTGCATGCAGCTGTGCCATGGCTTAGGACAGCGCAGCACTCGTGCAGTTGCCAGATGGGCAGCGGTGCTAGCCCAGGGTTCACCCAGGCTGCTGCCAGCTGCTGTCTTGGGTGCAACACTTTAGTTTCAGTAGAAGGTTGTACTACCCCTCTGTGTTAGAACTGTGGGAAAGACATTTAAATCCTGAAGTGCTGGAACGTTTCCCTTTGCATTTTCTGCTCAGGGACTGCCATGGGCGAGCTTGGCCTTTTTATTCCAGTTGCCAGCGTGACTCCCGTCTCACCTAGTGTCCACCCTTCCACCCCCAGGATCCAGCCTGGAGGAGGCACGGGATGAGGATGTGCTTACTCGGGGAGGGACGATGCCCCCGCGCCAGGACCCTCGGGCACTCTCTGTGCCGCTGCTCTCTGCCAAGCGTGTTACATAAAAGGGTGAAAGTACAAACGGGAGAAAACTAAAACATGAAAAGTGAGTCGGTTTGCTTACTGAGAAGCTTGGGAGAGGCAGAATGAAACTGTATAAAGAAAAATTCCGGCTACCAAATATCAGATACCCGCAGGGACACCTGCACAATTGGACCAAGCCAGAACTCTGCGGGCAGTGCAAAGGAGAAATCTAAGACGTGCATTGGCTCTCTCTGGCTTCAGAAAAAAACATTGCTTTTCTTGATAGGGCTATGTTTAAATTCCTTGGGGTTTTTATTCCTATTGTTAATATCGTTCATATCCTTTACAGCTTTGCACTTGTAACTCAGCAAGGCAAGCGAGTGATTACCAAAGGCTATGTAGCAACTTGAATCCCATCAGGGGATGGTCACGTCCCGCATACCTGGAAACACCTTTGACCACAGCTGTGCTCTGAGCTCCAAGGAGGAACTCATACCTGATGTCCTGTTTTCTTCCTCCTACCGGAATAACACATCACTTCTGCTGACATTGGTGTAAATCCAAAAAGCAAGGAGGGCACAGGACACCGTGAAGTACCTGTGTTGTGGTGTAACCCCAGCTGGCAGCTGAGCCCCCGCGGCCGCTCGCTCTCTGCGCCCCGCTGGGATGGGGGACGGAGTCGGATGGGTGAAGGGAGAGCGCTCGTGCCTTGGGGTAAAGGCAGTTTAATAGGTGAGGCGAAACCCGCGCTCGCGAGCCCAGCAAGACAAGGAATGCGTCACCACTCCGTGGGCAGGCGGGTGCTCAGCCGCGGCCGGGACAGCCGGGCTCCAGGCGCGTCACTGCTACTGGGAGGACAAACGCCATCACTCCGAGTGTCCCCCCTTCTCCTTCCCCCAGCTGTATGCCGTATGTGACGCCGTATGGTCTGGGCTCTCCCTCGGGACAGCTGTCCCGGCTGTGTCCCCCCACCTCCTTGTGCCCCCGCCTGCTGGCTGCTGGGGGGGCTGAGGGGCAGGGACGACCTGGACTCTGTGCACACGCTGCTCAGCAATAATAAAACCATCTCCATCGTATCAACACCGTTTTCAGCACAAATCCAAAGCATCGCCTGTACCAGCTACTGTGAAGAAGATTAACTCTATCGCAGCCAACCCCAGCACAGACTGATGGGCAAAGGATGCAGCGAGGTCTTTGTTGTCGCTGTTAACATTTACCCTTACCTTAACTGTTTACATACTGATTTTTCCTTTCTGCTGTCCTCTACCAGGTCTCCCCTCCATCATGAACCATATGGAAATGCACATTTGCAAGCAGAGTTTGGCATTGCTGTGGGCTCTGTTGCTAGCACCTGTCTCTAATAACCCAGCCGTGGTGGTGCACGTGGGAAGGCTGGTGTCCCTTCTCCCCCCCTGCCTTGCCATTTGCAAAACCTCCCTCTGCAGAGGACAAGCTTATTGTGCTTCCTTACCAGATCCTGAAACTAGATCAAGATTTTTGCAACTTTAACAATGCCGGAATTCCTAGTTCTTTCACACTGCACCATATATTGGTTTTCCTGCAGTTTATGTCCATTGGTGATAAGTTTTGAGTGTGGAAAGCTCTGCTCTTTGTGCTGCGCAGGTCTAACAAGAGATGTTAGTATGTAGCTGCACAAATGAGAAACCGGTGGTGCTTTAGAACTTGATCTGTTTTCTGTTATTTTTAATGCTTTTGCATTTTAAAAATGTCATCCATATAAGAATATTTGGAACTACTTACATAACAAAAAAAAAAAAAAGAGAGAAAATGAAAAGAGCCTGCCTTCCTTTTAGATGTGCCAAACAGGTTTGGCATGATCGAGCATTCCTCAGCCAGTCGAACTCTTGTAGCATTTTCTACCTGCACAGAAACATCCTCGCCAAGTCTTTCAGAAACCCGAAGACACCAGTTGGGTTCTTTTTCTTGCTCAGAGCATTTTGGACGATGACTGAAGCGTATTGTGGCTATGCAGATTTGACCCTTGTCATTCAAAAGCTGCAAGTCCTGTAGAAGAAACTGCAAAGATTGTTTTGGCTCAAGGAGAATGGAAGTGGCTGTGCTGGGTCAAACTGGGGTCCATCTGTCTGTCTTCTGGGATGTGGTATCCAACAACAGGTGTCCAGGAAGGAGTAGGAGAGCAGGCTGAAGGTTTAGGGACATTTCCTCAATATACTTTTCGATTCTCCAGCAAGATAACGGTTAAGGGAGTTGCTGTCTGTATGTAATAGCCTTTGATGGCTGTTTGTTCTGTGGATCTGCACAGCTGCTCCTTGAGTCCTTGTGTCCATAGCACTCACAATGGTCTGAGGCAAAATATTCCCTACTGTACGATTTCTGGGCTCGGTGTACCTTTTGCAAGTATGACTGCCTTGTTGTGACCCTGTGGGAGTTCCTTAGGAGGAAAAGCAGAGGGATGTCTTGGGGATGCTCGTTAGGCTCACAGGTAACTCAATGAAAACTTTAGGTCCTCTCCTGTCTGCATTTCCACGTAACACTTTTCTGCCGCAGCAGAAAGATCTGCCAACTGAACTAGCACAGTCTTTCAGCCATCAGCTCAAAACTGGGTCGAAAAAGACTTAACAAAAAAAAAAAAAAAAAAAAAAAAATCAAAACTCCATTGAAATCAGATCTGCTTTGTCACAACTGTGATAAGAGCTCTTGACATTCCATGAAAACTATATCTAAGACACAGCAATAGCTTTGGCAAGTGTTTTCCCCCCTCTCGTCCTCTTCCTAGTTTGCCTGTGTATAAATTACACCTAATTTATTACCTGTATTGGTGAAATTATCAGGGGCAGAAGATCAGCTGTAGGGTGTTTGTTTCCAGTGCAGCCGGGCGGTTGCCTGTTGCAGTGATGCTTGTAACAGCAGGGACTCCTGTCTGACCTTCCCAGGGCTGGCTTGGAGGGCACAGACCTGCTGGAAGGTTGCAGATCAAAATTGTCCACTATGCATCGGTCCTCAGAGGCGCAGCAAGAGTCACTTGAGTGGTTTAAATGATTGCTTTTAAGGGAAGTGCAAGCAATAAACTTAAACTAGGCAAATTCTTAAGTTTTTTATTGATGATGCCAGTTCAACAAAAAAGATTATGCTAGAGCTGAAGAAATAAGGTGGTGAGTCCTCCCAGAAATGAGTTATGCAGCAATTAGAGTAAAATGTTTTGAAGAAAAATCTAGCAGAAATATTTAAATAGGTTATGGGGCCTGGTACTGGTCTTTGCTACATGTGTATTTGTCTACCTAAAATATTCTGTACTATTATTCTAGAGCTCTAAAACGGAAGGAAAGACTTCTGAAGAAGCTGAAATAGATCTTACCCATGTCTAATTTTGGAAAAAAATCTGAACTTAAAGGATTTTAGAAATGTTTAGAACCATTGGCATTATGACAACAAGTATCTCTGTCATAACATCATATGATTAACTAGATCAGAAACATTCTGGGATGTTCTGATCAGTTATGTTAATGCGTCTTTTAAAAAGTATAAATCTAATGCTCTATAAAATAGATACTTGAAAAACAGTTTTCGTTTTCCTCAGGCTAGTGAGATTAGAGTTTCATAATCTGTTTGACCAGCTGCAGAGGACGTTATTTTTCATTTTTTCTTTTTAAGTAAATGAGCTTCATCTCAACATGATTAAAAAAAAAAAATCAAGCTTCAAAAACGCACAATTTTTGCACATACTGTTAAATAGCAGTGATTGTGTTGTCATGTCTTGTTGCAAATGTAATTGGGTTGGAGGTCATTAAAGGCTCTGAATAAAAGTATTTCCAAGTTTCTGAGTGTGCATCCTCCCCTGTCAAGAATCTTCCCATTTTTGGCTTGCAGACATAATTTTTGAAGATACTACTTTGCTGCCTCTCACATCTTACATGTATCGAGTGTGCAGGCACTGTTGAGTCAAGCTCACTCTTGTTTGGTTCAAAAAGCAGGGGCTTGCTATGCAAGTTAATATTGTTGATTAAGGATACTTTGAAAGGTGTAAAGCCATGATTAGATTCCTTTGTGTGTGTGTGTGTAAGAGAATATGTGTTATGTCATGGGAGAATTCCAGCAATACTGGGCAGTCTGCTAGTTCACTGCACAAAGTAGTTTTTCTTTTGTTCTTACTGGGAATCAGATTAGCCTGTTGATTAGAAATACCTTTCATATTTACTTTTTAAAAGAGCATAGCTAAATAAGATGCTTCGTAAAGGCTGTTAAAAATGTTTCTATTTGCAGGTCTTCATGCATCTGTGGCTAGGAGTGCATTTTAAGGAGGTGTTTGTAGAGAATAGGGGTCTATTGGAACCTCTGCTCTGTCTCCAGGTGTAAAGTTTCCGAACACCCACTTAAAGTGGCAGTTTGGTGATAAACTTAGCTGGGAATGAAGCCCCCGGTAGTGAGAAGGTTGCCTTGTTCAGCAAGTGATTGATAAATATGCTTTATCATGAGTCAGGCGTTCTCTACGTTATTGCAGGAAATTCTGCTCGAGCCCCTGATGTTTGTGTTTTGCAGAGCTGTTGGTAAGAATACAGCAAGCAGCAGAACCAGATGTTTTACCAGGTAATTTGTATTCACAATAGCAGTTTTTCACTAGCACAGCGTATCCATTGATGTGACGTTTTGGAGATTCTTATGACATAGCATCAAAAATTCAAGAAGTTGTCTGAAAACATTGAAGCCAACATCAGGTCTTCACAGGAAACCTGCTCCAAGGATGGCAGACTCCTTGCCATTCCCTTTGATTGCAAAGTGTTTAATAAAAAGCAAATTAGGAAATGAAAATTGTCTCATGGATCAATCAGGCGCAGCAGTTACGCCTGTTCAGCATTATCTGTCAGACATTAACCTGATTGGGAGTGTTTTATTTTCTGAAATAGTCTCAAAATCAGACTGAAAGGTTGACTTAAAAAATACCTGATGGATTTTGCGTGTGCTCTGAGGCTGATAACAAACTCTGCAGTTCAAGTTTTAATAACTAGAGGGGAGCTAAGAAACTTCAAAAGGTTTGTGATAAATGTTTTTGACAATGCGTCAGCTGAACATTAGGCAGAATCTTGGTAAATCCTCTCATAAGTGGTTTAAAATGGAGTTCTGAACTTTTCCTTCCTAAGTGTATGCTTAAGATGTCATGGTATCTTCAGGTTTAAAAGATTCGTTTTATCTGGTGTATGTGAACTGCTGGTGTTCCTGTCTACACCTCTGAGAGCGAAAGGGGGAAAGAGTTCAGCCGTTTTCTCCTTTCGGCAACCTCTGCCCCTGCTCTTGACCATGAAACTGGTGGAGGCTGGGAAAAAAAAAATAAGCTGGTTTTAAAGCATACTAACAAAATACTCCAGGTAAACATTATAGTAAATCTCCCGAGCTGACAAGCTTTCCGAATGGCTTCGTCACGACAACCCTAAAATGTCCTGGTAATAGAGAAGGCGACGACGGCGCATGGGGGTTTGGGGTTCCTTGAGGAAAGCAGGTGAGGGCAGGTTTATGGCTGCTCTTGGGACCTTGCCTCCCCCGCCCTCTCCTATCACCCCAGCCGCTAAAAACAAAGCAAAACCGACTCATTCCTTGGCTCCCCCTGAAAAAGATGCCTAACTTTACGATGTACGCTGCTGTTTTCTTTCCATTTTTATCTTTGCAGGATTTGCTCTGCCTTGTGACGTCCTTTGCATTTCAAAAGAATTGAGTTTATAGTGCCATGCGGTGCAGCCCTGACTCAGCAAAACGCTTAGGCTCCAGCCTAATTTTAAGCCTTTGAATAGCTCTGCTGTTCCTATCAAGGTGTTTTAGGGATATATGGCTAAAGACTTTGCAGAAAAATGGCCCTAAGACTTTGGTCAGCTCAACTAGATATTTACAGAAAACACTGAAAGCACACCAGTATTTTTTGTAGGAACAAATCGGGAGAAAATACGTGTGTTGACAATCCTAACAGCGCTCGGGGGAGCTCCCAAAGACACCGATCCAGATGATGTCTGATGTGAAAGTGTTAGACTGCTCAGGGACTAATGCGGGTGATCCACTCAGGAGCCAAAGTGTGTAACACACTGCTCATCAGTGTCTTGCCTGTACATTGCGAAAAATGAAAATAGCATATCATTAGAGCCTTCCACCTGGAAAAGTGTTTGCCTATATGTTTCTTTTACATTAAGTGACCTACTTTAAGAATTTTTCACTACTACTAGAAAGACTTGATTCTGTTCTTTGAGTCAAATTATTCCCTTGCCTTCCTGAACCCCTTGCTTTCTTCCTTTGGGTGAAGAAATTGTTATACTTCACAACGGCATCTCCTACTGGCAAATCTCAGAAGCAGTATGGACTGGTGCAAAAAGGAGCTGCTTGACTTGAGTGAATGCGCAAAGCCCACGGCTTGGGGGGTTGCAAGATCTCTGCTCCCATTTTGACATGTCAGCAAAGTGGGCCAGACTTTCAAATGTGCCCAGTATAGGAGTTCAGATTATTCCAAGTGGGAGCTGATGAATTCTATGCCTTTGAAAATTGCCCCCATCTAATTCATGACCAAAGAAACGGGGGGGGGGGGGGGGGGGGGCTCATAATGATAGCAGAAAATGGGCAACCATCTCTTTTAGGGTCACATTTAAAAAGGTCTTACCATTTGCATTTTCATTCCATGTTGTAATTCATGTTCACTCTTCATGAAATAATGTTTAGTGGTTAAAATTATATATTAGGCACAAAGATTCCCAGATCTGCCCTTCTGTCATTGCCTAGTAGGACACCGTGCAGGCTGGTCTTTGCAGGACTTCTCCTCCCCACCCACCCCACCCCCCTACATCGTTGTTAGCAACTGCACCCAGGTAATGGGATTGAACTGGTGGTGAAAGGCTAGGAGGTCAATGAATGGAAGGAAAGTGGTAGAGGGATGTAAAATATCGCTTGAGGTGTTTTAATTTCTGTTCCTGAGAAGCAATAATGCATACATTTTCTGTACAGTCATAATAGTAATTGTAATGTTACCTATAGGATGGAAGAATAATTTGTGTTATTAAACACCGTGACTGTTTTCAGTATAAAATAATAGATTTTCTTTTCTGTTGCAGTAATGTTGGCCCCTGCATATAGGTTGTGGAAAACTTTGTTTGCAAAAACAAAGCTATTGTTTTAACAAAAACCACAGAAATTTTGCCTTTCATATTGAATCAGTAGCATAATGAGTAGTGGAGCAATAGTTCAACATCAAAGGAGACTTCTTGGATATATAGTGTGTTGCAACAACAGCGAAAAAGTTCCCACCAGAAAGGAATTTGCCATATGTGAACAGCAAACATATGTATTAGGTTAAAACCATAAGATTTCCTTTGCTTTGCACCGAAAACAAGAGAGAACTTAAGTCCAGAGGTTTTCAAACAGTTGTGTGCTGGAATGCAGCACGGAGAGCGAGCAGTGTCCGACGTTCAGAGCGATGTCAGTGGACAAAAGCTCTGTGAACACCCAAAAACCATTGAGGAAACACCAACAGTTTGGCTCCAACATCAGCAAAATGCACTTGTTTTGCTCTGACTCATGGCATTACACCAGAGATCTTCATAGATCTATTTGCCCAATTTATTTATAGTAGTAATAAACCCAAAGTTACTTATCTCCATAAAATGTTATAGCAAAAATAATGATTACTTTAAAAAATTGTGAGGTTAATTTTGATGGGGTACTTGGCCCGCTCTCTTTGAATGGAGTTGCATTTGACTCTGAATTGTGAGACCGCCTAGTACAGAGGAGAAGGTTTTGTCCAGATGGCCCATACTTCCAGCTTCATGGAGAGGTAAAGCTACTCAGGATGGAGCGTTTTAATGACAAAATGTTAAAGCATCTCCTTATATATTTCTGGAAGAAAATTTGCTTTCGTTTTTGTAAAGATTCGCATGGCTTTTTGTTAAGGTTCCAGAGCTAGGTTTTCTTCTTGTGAATGGGGAGGGAAAACACAGCAGTGGATGTAATTTGAATTTAGAAGGCACTTGAAGAGGGGCCTGTATTCAGAATTATTGTTGGCACACGTGTTAAGGATGTAAAGTGGGAAGCCTTCTTCTGTGGACATTAGTAAGGAGATAATTAAAACTACAGTAGGTAATTATGGTAGCTTTTATTACTGCATCTTTCATTAACTAATTATATTAATTTGGTAATGTTTGAAAAATTCTTTGAAGATGAAAAGTGCTAACTATTACTACCTCTGGTTGTAGTATTACTCTGCGCTGGTCATAAATATCGAGGTCTTTTCTTGATACAGATGCACATCCACGTGTGCAGAGCTGCTGGCACCGCTGAGAAGAATTGCATATGTGTATCAACAAAAGACTCTGCCATGATCTGGCATAATCTGCTCAGGATCAGCAGTGGCTTTCCTGCTGACGCTTTTTGTTTCAAAGTGAAAATATAATGGTATTTAACCTTTTTTAGAAGATTTTCCTTTCCTTATAAGTGTCACTTATTTATTCAAGCCTCGGTGCCAGAGAGGCAATTCATGGTGATCCCAGACCTGCCGCTGATGTGATGGGAGCAGGGTTCAAGCCCCATCTACTCTCACGAACACACCAAAAGTAGGGAATTATTTCGGGGTGAAGAAGCAAAACATCACACCTTTGTAAGTTCAGTATCTGCACAGTAACACTCAATACCAAGTAATTGAAAATAATAATTATTTCTGTCTATGTAATTCTTCCAGAACTGAATTTTCTTTCAGGGAATCCAACACTTCTTTTTTTAAAACATCCTGTGGTTAAAGGATAATCAAATCAGTTTTCATATATTAAAGACTAAATCCTTCATATATTCCCGTTCCATACTTGTTCATGTGATTCTTAGAACTCTTTCTCTTCCCAGCTTTTAGTTGATTTAGGTTAAGCCCTGTAACTAATGCCAAAAATGTATTCCTGCCCTGAAAAGGGATTTTGTAACACTGGCATCATACCTTTTTGTCTCTCTATGGCACCTTGTCAAAACTATCTGCTTTACAAGCTGGGTTGGTTTTTTTTTTTAAAAAAAGGAAAACTTTTTTGCAGCCTGAGCCTGGCACCCAGAAGCCAGGCTGGATTCCTCCAGTCTCGTGCATCATCCCAGCATCTCCGTGAGCCACGCAAGCCAAACTTGGCACTAATTCCATCTGGGCTACTCTGTCATCTCAAAAATGCTCCAGGAGCAGAGCTGGGTTCAAAATGAACTTTGTTAAACATTTTGCTGGTGATAATTGAGCCACAATAGAATAACAGGAGAAAAACCCTGCGCCTACCCAGAGATGCAGCTCAGATGTTCCCTTCTCCTCTCGTACCAGCCGGTGCCCAAAGGTTTTGTGTGTCACAGGGGCAGCACCGACTCGCCCACCAGCTCCCCTTCAGGTTCCAAAATCTGACCGTAATATTTCACTGGCATGTTCTCAAAGCCATTGCTTTTCTCTTCCATCCTTCTTGTGTCTCTCAATCTTCTATGCGACCAAAACATTTCCAATATGATTTAGGATCCTTTCCATTTTTATAAGTAAATCAAATGAATGTTCCTTTTATACAGCTGTAATTCACCCACATTGTTGCAGTAGAGCTTATTATCTCATTTACATTTTTAAGACCCTTTCAAAGTGTAGGATATCTGGGCTGGAAAGCAAAACGTTTCATTTCTTTGTTCTCAGGCCAACACAAAGCACTTCCAAGGTCAGGTATGGTGTAGACGTTCAACAGCAAACATGTTTACATGGCATTTGAAAGCCGGTTTAACAGATAAAAAACAAAACCAACCTGTCTTTGTAACAGTGATGCAAGTCAACTTAGGAAAGCTGAGGGATAGGGATTAATTCTGTACCTGGAAAAAATTAACTAAATAAGTTAGGTTTTGTTTTCCATTTAGGGAAAAAAGGCTCTGCACTTAAAAATTGGTCTGTTTATATATATATATAATCCCTTTTTATTCATCTCAGCAGTTATTAAACATAAGCTCTATTACTCTTTGGGCAAAATCTGACACTTTGAAGGTGTAGAATAAAACCTGCATTTCTAAACAAAACCAAACAAAACCCCATTGTTTTAATTTTACAAAAGAGGTGCTCTGTGGTGTACCTGGGGTAAATCCTCTGCTGTTTTTTAAAGAGTATTCCATGTGATAAAAGCTTCTCTGTCAGATACAGAAAAAGATTTTTGGGACCTGGGTAGCTTCAGAAGCAGCTATCAGCACGCAGGCTCTGGCCACCGCGTGTGAAGCTTTTTGACAATAGAGAGAATTTTCAGTGTGATCTTCAAAAGGGTGCATTATTCATGACATCCATCATGATTCCGTCTAGAAAATTAAAATCATAGGCAACAAACTTGCTTACATCTAATTATTATTTTCAGAGCTAATCATATGCAGGAATCTACAGCAACCATGAGATTTTGATGGGGGTTTTTTGGTTGGATTTTTTTTTTTTGGCATGGCTTTGATCAAATACTGATCTTTTGGTTTTACTTTTTTTGTCCTTATGCTGATAGGAAAGCTGAAATCCCCAAATGAACATTAATTACTCATGGATCATCCTTTATACACAAAACTAGATTCTACAAAGGGACTGCTATGCAACACAGCAATAGTCCAGGAGTGGTGAGGTTAGAGGTGTGCACGACTGAGCAGAGTTAAGTCTTTTTTTCTGCCATCCCAATGCAAAACAGCCAGTTCTGATGTGATTGGCAACGTCTGTAAACTCATACAGTATGTTCTGGTTTGGGCAATCGGGGAATGGATAATTATAAAACTTGAAAGTTTGCTACACTTGTATGCTGTCGTAAAAATACCTGATTTCTAAATTGTACTCGTTAAAGATATTGCTCTCATAATGGAACAAAATACATGCGCTCCATGCTGGCAAGCACTGTCTAGAGTAGGTGGACCTAACGAAGACTGTGTTACCTGAATTTCCCATGTTAAATTACTTTAGGACGCATTGCAAACTCTCAGGTTTAAAGAAACCTCTCATTTTATGCTCTGCAAAATACGTTTGTCTGTTGTAAGAAAAGTAAAAACAGAGATTTTAAGGAAGGGGACAGGAGCGCACAATTCCCTGCCTTGCCGGTGTGTGTTGTCCTCTTCACCAGGAACAATTTGAGGTCCTGGTTTGTATTCATTACTTGCAGGTTGGTGTGATGGAGTGTGATATAAATCTGCTCTCGGGGACATATATATCTACATATTCATTTGTACATACACGTTATCTCTTGACCGACCATCTTCAGAGTCCTGTGAAAGAGCCAGACGTGCTCTGGAGCACCAGCAGGGAGTGCGGGTCGGACGGCTGATGAGCAGCGAGCTCCCTCCCGACGGAGTTTTCACCGTGCCAAGCTGTTTGGGCTGTGTGAGCTGGTCATGTGGGAACAGCAGGAGAAGACAGGTCATATTTAGTAGTTTATCCAGTTCTGTGCCCTGTGCATGGTCCTGAGAGTCATCCTGTACCAGTTCTGTCTGGACTCCTTGGAGTTACGGCAGGACTTAAGTCAAATTCACTGGGGCTTTGGTGATCCATGGAAGGGCCCTGCTCCTTACGGCATTCCTACATGGCATGTCTGATCCTTTCAGCTGTTAAATCAAGCTGTGCTTGTTTGTGTTTTACCTTACAAAACTAGATGTACAAAAAGAAAACAAAAAGCCTCCAATTCACACATATATTTCATTATATTAATGCAAATTCCTGGCGCTGCAAGACTTGTTGAGTATTGAAAACCGGTTCTACACTCAAAGCCTGGATTTCAACATTTCTCAGAAGCAGTGATAGCATAAAAGTCCCTGGGCAGATCTGAAGTTCATGCTTGGGTCTGGTAACATTTTTTGGCATCAGAACATGTAATAGTTTTATAGCTATAAGACTTGAAAGTTAATGCCTGGCATCACTTCAAAACAACATGCAAGATCTATCATAAGTAGTCCTCTTATCTTATCTCAATAGCAATTTTATCCCGTAAATTATTTGAGTACAGTATTTCAGTGCTGTGGAAAAGAGCAAGGGGGTTTTCTTCTGTTAAATCTTTGCACTGCAAGTACTTTTAATGGTCCTGGTTTATACAGGGGTGTCCTACTAGGAGGAAGCCAATGTTAACCATGTTGCACGTTCTGCGAAGTGCACTAAGAGGCAGTGGACTCGCCGGTCCCTCCTTCCAAGGGCGCTCTGCAGAAGGTCTCGGAGCAGCTCAGCTTTTTAAAAAGCAACACTGGAGGCACCTTCTGTGCCATTTATAGCGTATCTCCAGCGTGAGTCCCTCCCCGGGTCCACTCCTGACTCTACACCGTGCTTTTCAGCTGGTGGGGAGCAGTGCCCTGGTTTCCTGGCATACAAAAGATAACTCAAAATATTCCCTTTCTGCTTCCACAGCCGCCTCTGTGTTGATGTCAATCTAACATCCACATTGTGCACTTTGCTTCAAGTCAGCACTTGCAGTTAACAATGCCTTTATTCAAGCTGACAACGTAACTAAGCTTTTAGTAAATGTGTAAGTAAATGTTAAGTGTGTATTCAAACATTCAACAATGACTAGGAAACTTTAAAAAAAATAATCTTTGAAACTCTGTATTGTTTGTTTGGTGTGTATCTGTTAGAAATAACATAGACTATCAGTTCCTTGGGGCATGACTGTTCTTTTGTTAAGCGTATAACAAAAAGATCAAGGCTCTGAGGGACTGCCATAATAAAAATAAATATATAAGAAGAACAATGATGACAAAATAAATTTGTCAATGCGTTTTTACGAGCTTGGTTTAGAAGTGATTATTTCTGAACTAAATAAAGACTGGATAGTTGTGGTAAAGTGACATGATCATAATATTCCTTTTATTTATTGCCATTTATACTTCATTTGTAGATCACATGCTAGACTTTGCTGCAGGGCAGGAGGGGAGCCCCTCGTCTCAGCGAGCATCCCGTTTCAATAATATGGAATACATTTTCACTGCAAATTCCAGACAAGGTTTTCCAGTGAGAGGATTATTCCTCTGGCTTAAAGGAAAAGTTATTGGTACACTGCAGAAGCGTTCCTAGGAAGCACAAATAAGATGATAACAAAAACCTGAGGCATTTGCAATTGCAAATGCAAATGCAGTTGTTGCAATTGCAACATTTCCATTTCCCTTCCAACCTTTGAGGGTATTTGCTGCATTTTTTGTATGAATACTTGGAGCCTGAGATAAGATAGAACTCCTAAGATCTAACTACTCCTGTTCAAGCAATGGTCTTACCCGTGCAGAATAACTTTCCTCCATAAAGGTGGCCGAACTGGGTCTTAGCAGCTATCACGTGTGGCTGGAAGCATCTGCAGCTGAAGAGCTGGGCTGATACTGCACTGTTTTCTTAATCAGCTCATTGAAAGACATGACCTGTAAGTTTTTCTGCCATCCTGTGTTTCTCACCTGTGTTTTGCATCCCTTGGTATTGTTTCAGGTCTTACAAGATGAAGTGGAGAGTTACCGCCTTCAGGCACGGGCTGCAGAGAAGAAGCTGCAGCGCAGGGAGCTGGAGACCCACGAGCAGGTACCGGGCACCGTCCCCCCTCTCCTCTCCCCTTGGGCGAGGAGGTTCGAGGTTTAAAAATAATACCTTGCTTGAAAGCAAAAGCACATATTTCCCTGAAAATTTTTCAGCTAGCTTTCTTTTCTCTTTTTTGGGGTAATAAAAGAGAATTAAACTGTCTGAACCCTACAGGCAAATACTTATCTCATGCTCTCTATTTCAAGTTGGTATTTTAACTATTCTAGCTGTTAAATGATGCATTTATTTTGAACTGGCTGTACTGTTTAATAGAGATTTCTGAGACTATTCTAACCTGTTGTTTAATGGCTTGTACAAGGAGATTTATAATGGGACACTAACTGAGCTAAAAATAATCTTTCTTCCTGATCTTATGCATTTATTGTCCTAGCATGTTGTCTGTAAACAGTTCCATATGATTAATAGCGCTAAAATTATTCTGGACACTTTCAGTGAAATCAGAGTTCCAGTGTGCTTCAGGCAACATGGTGTGTGTAGTTTACAGGCTGGTGTTGAAATGGAAAGTCAATGATCTGCGATCAACCCTGATTAAATTGAAGTAGTCAGGAAAATGTACAGGTGGTGGATATCTGAATTGCACACAAGTTCACAGATTTCTAATACAAATCAGTTTTTGCAGCATTTGAGAACTTTATTTCGTGCAGAGTAAGAAGTATCTATAACATATATCCTATATAAAGCCTTTATAAATCTATAACTGCAGGAATAGTAAGTTGGGGTGGTTTCAGGAGAATAATCATCATGAATTTTAAATATTTTTTCCCCAGTTTTTGTCATCCTTCTTGCACACGGGAACCCTCGTTTGCCCTTGGTGTTTACGTTCCCGTATTTTCCCTCGGGAGAGACGGTGCTCAGCTCTCCTCCCCCTCTGCCTCCCAAATCCAGGTGCCGGGCCAGGGTCACCCTTAGCTGCAGTGCTTGCAGCGTCGGAGGAATTTGGTGCAATGAGCGAGTTGGCTACAAGCCTTGCATTTTGGCTTCAAAGGGTCTCCTGGGGAAGAAGAAGGAAAATCAGCTCTTTGGCGCATGGTTGTCCCTCCCAGGGAACAGCACTGCCCTGCACGCTGTGAGATCCTCTTCCAAATCTCTTTTCTTTAATCTCTGCCATGGCCATTTTGCTTTTTTTCTGACCCATTTTAAGAGAGGATCCAGGAAAAGAAACAAAAAATGACTTGTGAAATGCTTCATTGGAGGGCTAGACATGCAGATGCCAGGGGATGGTCCCCTCTTTCTGCCTTCCAGGTTTTCTCTTAGATGAGCGCCGGGTCCAAACCAACCCACAGGGCTTCCCTGATTAATCCATTAAATTAAAGGAGGACTAGCTCAGCTGGGAATGGCCCGTTGCCCGGTATAAATAGAACAGAAATGTTATTTAAATGACATTGCACCATCCAGCTTAGAGCTTTTCCTACAAAGCAGGAATATGTTACAGACTTAGGGAGGGCTCATGTCGGAGTGCATCGGTGGGCTTCTTTCTGCCGTTCATCCGCTGGGACTCTGAAGAAGCTGGAGCTGTGGAAGATCTTTGCCTTTAGGTGGCTTTGGTCTATTTTGCAGACAAACATGTTGAAGGTTGTTAGTGTGTCTTCTCTGTGACTGGTTACTTCATTAGTTACACTTATCTCTCCAGAAGAAAAATGCAAAAGTGACAGCTCTGACATATTTCCAGTTCTTTTCTCTTGGCCAGGCTACCTGTAAGCATGTTCATCAAGCATTAGCAGTAGCTAACAACTCGTCAGTCGATCAGAGAGTTGAAATATTTAAGGCAATAGCTTAGAACTTGCTTTCTCCTTTCACCAAATATTGTCTGAATTGGAATTGCACAAAACACCAAGATTTGCACTGGCGCTGTTACAAAGGCCACTTTTCTGCGCTCTTGCATGTCTATAAATAAGGAAGAGAGAGGGTTAAACAGCTTCTGTTTTTCATTAAGAGGAAAAATCTTGTGTTTTGATTCTATAACAACAACAAACAAACGAATGAGACATGAAAAAACATTTTGTTGTGCTTTTAATTAAAAATAAAAAGCTGTTTCTCGTTATGGCTTGTTGGGTGGTATCTTAGTGCTCCATGTTTGTCTTTTTTTTCAGTGCAAAGTCCTTACAGCTCTTGAGTCTGTAAGTGACTGACAGATCCATGAAGCTTAACTCTTTGTTACAATAACCCTGTGGTGATCGCACAGACTTAACCTTTTTTTATTCTAATTATCCAGAAAGACAAACTATCCTATAAATAAGGGGGGAAGATAGACTGGCAGGACGCTGGGGGCAAGCCCTGAGCTGTCGAGAGGCGAGCATGGCACTGCGCTTGAAGATGAGCTGTTGTTTTTGCGGAGCTTTTTCATGCCAATACTTCATGTTCCTGTATGAACAGGTGTTTACTCCTGTTTACTTGTTCAGTCCTCTTTACAGGGGAAGTAGATACAATCACGTAGTACCTGTGGTGCTCCATCAGTGGTGCAGTAAGGCAGCGTTCTCTGAATGATGAATTCCAATGTCAAAAGTGCCTGGGAGCTGTTCCCACTTGGGCTAACCTAAATGGTTTTAGCTTTTCCATAAAGGTTGTCCTGTCTCTCCGAAGCATGGTTTGCTAGGACAACAGTCCATGTGTTCAGCAATGCTGCACTTCGCGTCTCAGAACTGTTATCAGCTTTCTTCATCTCAAAATGCTGGATGTTTCCTTCAGAAATTAGGTGGCCACCTTCTTAAGACGTATGTAATTGTATTCATGGGAAGTGGCAAACTAGCATTAAATAAAATGATGCATAATATGTATTTATTTTATATATATTATACAACTAAATATTTATATGTGTGTATATATATATATTTATATTTTATATATATATATTTATGCGGTTTTGCTATATAGTCCCAAGGCAATTAAAGCAGGCTGGGAAGGTTGCTAGGACAGTGGGATGTGTCCAAACCTTTTCCTTGCAAAGCAGTGCTGACGTTTCCTACATCTGGGTACTATGTAATTCCAGGAGCTGGCCTCCTGTCACCTAATCCCATTTAACTGATGTTCCTGTATCACATACTCTTGTAGTGTATCGCTTGGCTGTCTCTGACACGTGCCTGGATCTAATGGAAGACAAGATTTCTGATAGAACGATCTTTCATTCTACTAAAAATGTTTCTCTTTCTTGAGTCATATGGCTTTGTGCAGTTGTCAGTCATAGTTAAAAAAATCTAAATCTAAATACAACAGACTTTACGTCCTGTGAATGTGTAATTGAAAATGACGCATAGCACTGAGGGCTTGAGCATGTGCCTTAATGTATCCAGGAATTTCGGCATGTGCAACAAATTTTGCTGAATTGGGGCTTGTATAAAAATTAATGGTAGTGATCTTCTTGCTTTATTACCAAGATTTCTTTAGAATACCTCCTTTCATTTCAAATTCCTCTTTTAAGGTTGATCACCCCAACTCGGTATACCAAAAAGCTCCAAGAATCTGTCAAGAATTGCATGCAAGAATTTTTTCATTAAAAAAAAAAAAAAACAACTGTTCTTTTCATTCCATGTTCTAATGTTTTTAACTGTAGGGGTAGATTGAGTATGATGTAAAATTTCTGACTGGGAGTAATAGAGGGAAAATGTTCCTCATGTTTGCAAGCAACTGAAGTAGCAACACTGTAGATACTGAAACCTCAGGAATAGTCCTCCAGCAGTCAAGTCACAAATAGAGTCTTAAAAGAGAGAGATCTCTGAAGACGGAAAATCAATTATATTCAATCCATGTATATTACTGAGGAAATGAAGGCGAATACCAATGTAGATTTCCAGCCCTTTAATTTCTTTTTTCTCAAATAGATTATAAAAAAGGGAGAGAAGAGTTATCTGAATAAGGATGTTGTAGAAGTATTTGGAATAAAATGGAATGGCTTAGTTTAAGTGGATTTCACTCATGTTCAAATGAAAACAGGAGTGATAATTGTAAAAGAGCTGTGATTCAAAAGTATTCAGCCCGTTTTCATTGGTAATGTGTATTATTCTGACTCGCTTGGTTTTTCAAGGCTGCTAGATATTTACCCCGTTCAGCTTAACTTACTGTTTCCATGCCAACTAAATATATTTGTTCTCAGATGAATGCCGTGATGCATCGTTCTGCAATTTTAGTTGCTGTGTAGCACAGAGAACTTCTAACACTTGCCACCCCTTCTGCTTGATGGGAACAGGGCTGCTGCCTGCGGAGCTGCGAGCAAAGGACCTGGGTCCAGGGTAGGGGTCCCGGGTGGTTCTTAACATAGGGATGGCTGGAAGATTTGAGGCACGTTGTCCCTTTAGCTTAGGGGGTTTGGTCCGTATTTCTTTTCAGATTCCTTTTTAAAGGTATCACGGAGTTTTAAATGCAATCGGATAAATTCACAGCAAGTCTCTGCCCTCACCTCCATCGTCCTGCCCTGCTGTATGTGCTCAGGAGAAATCACGTGGAGGCAGTGGAGCTGCCTCCATCTGGAGGTGGGTGGACCACTGCAGGTGGTTTGGTGCGAGCCCCGGCGCTCCCCGTGGCAGGGCTGCTAGCCCAGGCACCTCAGCTGACTGCAGAAGCTGCTGGGGCCCCTGCCTTGAATTCCCACACGTTCTCAAAGGGTTGTCTTTCTCAGAACATGGTAGAGTCATCTAAAATCAGTCTAATAAGCTCTACCTTCTGCATTGAAAAATAAAAGGTAGCTCCGTGGCCAGCTGATGATTTAGGCAGCGTGTGCTTTGCAGAGCCGACGAGCACTTTGGAAACTGAGAAACAAACAGCACGCACTGGAGGCAGTGATGAAATTCTGCCATTTGCTCTGGTTGCTTCAACCCACGTCACTGAAACACTTCCAGAATTTTCCTCCAGAGACCCATTTCTGCTCCCACAGAAATGGCAAGCTTCGTCCAGATTGGAATGATCTGAACCGCAGGAGGGATTCGGGGAGCAGGCGATGGAGCCGGGCTCAGCAGCCTCTGCGGCCACGCAGAAGAGAGTGAGGGGCTGAAAGAAGTTTCCACTGTGACTTTCAAGAACAGCGACACTAGATATCGTCACGTTAAAGGAGTTCCTGCCATTTCTGTACGCGGCCAGCACGGAGCAGGAGGGGTTGTATTTGGAGAGCGAGTGTTCTGCAGCTCGGCGTGGCCGAGGAGGGTCCTTCTGCCCACCCTGTGCTCTGCCAGCGCCCCGTGCCCTGGGGTCAGGAGGGTTCTGCGTCCTTCAGCTGTTTTCCTCCCATAAAACATTCCCTGTTTGTCTGTATATTGTGAAAAACGTAGGGGACAAACAGGCAGAGAGGGGTCGCTCCCCGCAGGCTGCCACCTGCAAAGCTGCCGGCACAGTGTCTGCAGGCAGCACCACGGAAGATTTCTTTCCTCACTAATTACGGTAAACAAGTCTGAAGTTTAAAACGTTTTTATTGATGTTGGAGAGCCACATCCAAGCAGTGGAGGATCTGGTGTGAGCGGGAGCGCGCTGGCCAGGCTGTTCGGCATGCGCAGACCAGAACATCCATTTCTTAGTTGCTCGTTTTTCAGACGCCCCGATGGAGGCTGATGGGGAAGAATCGGACTGATTCCCACTATATCCCTGTAAGGGACCTTTCATGGATACGGGTGCCCCTACAGGTGTGTGGCCATGTTGGCTTAGGCACCGTAAGATGAGTACTGACATGATTTGGAGCCCAATTCTACCACTTCTACGTTAGCTCGTGTCTACCAGACATGCAGTTCCATTGCTATATTAATTGATCACTTTGATACAAAAGCACCCCCCAATTTTTAATGAAGACTGAGATTGCTAGAACAAGTCATGCTTTTGCATTTGACTTATTTTACATTTTGTATAGCATTTTCTTGGGAGGCCTGCCATGAAAGGAATGCAGAATTAAACTGAATATGGTAAATGATACTGTATAGCACGGAGTTTCAGATTAGCAGGAGATAGAAGCTGAGATTCAAGCACAGAAAAACAGATTTGCAGGTGGGATTTGAAAGGAGCTGGAAATCAATGGAGTTGAAAGTTCCTAGGAGCTCCATATGGCAGGAACTGCGGGAGAGAAGGCTCTCACCAACTGTGCAACTGTCAAAGGGAAAAGAGGTAGATGATGATGATGTACGTGTGGAAGTCAACGATCAAGTGTTAGCTGTGGTAATCAGACACAACCGGAAAACACACAAATGTATACCCACTTTATAGAAGGGAATGAATTATTGGAACGAAGTGGCCAGCTGGAGAAAGACTTTAAAACAGAAACAACTACAGAACAAATAGTTAAAAGGAAAAAGAGTGTTTTTTACCAAAAAGGAATAGAAGCATATGCTGGCATGCAGGAATTAGAGAGTGTTTTAAAATGTCAGTTTTCTAGCGCTTCTGTTAAGACAATAGGAGTGACTGAGAAAGAGAACTTTCTTTTAGGAGAGCAGTACATCATTTTAGAGCATCTGTGGTTTGCTTGCATATTACCAATTAAGCGAATTTTGTTCTTTCAGAAGGGTTTAAAGTGGGACTACAAAGGGCAACAATGCTGGTATTTAATGCAGGGAATTAAAAAAAAAAAAAATGGCAGAAGAGCACAGGCACCTCACCTCCGGTGTGGGCTCAATTAGTGAGCTGTCCCATTCATTTTTTTCTAGGTGACGAGGTGCCTGGCCGGGGCTAAAAAGGACTGGAAAAGACCAACTTTGTGCTGATCTTGAATATCATTTAAATTCTAAAGTATTATTTTGTTTGCCATTTAATCAGTGCCCAATGCCCCCCATCAGAAGCCCATGTGGGGTGCGCAGCCGTGGCAGCCTGCGCTGCCCACCCCCACCCATGCCCAAGAGCAGACTTTTACCCCACCCTGATGCTTCCAAAACCTAACGGCGGCTTTTCCAGTTGAGATGCTGATTAGATTTTTCTTCTTGAAAAAGAAGGAAATGGTGATAGCTAAAGTAGTTTCTGATGATTATCTACAAAGGTTTGCTTGTTCGAACAGCCAGTGTGAAGATAGGGAGCCGCATCCTGCACACTGCTGAGTGTTGGCAGCTCTGGCTGTCGTTCGTGGGCGCTCAGCACCTCCGTGCATCAGGCGCTGAAACCTTGACTTGCTGAACCGCCCCAAGATGGAAAGGATTATATGGAAGGTAACACATGCCGGAATGGAAAACTGAAATACATAAATACCTTCCGGTGGTGGTGTCAAAAATGCTTATAGCTTTATTTCAGCCTTAATTATCTTGCTGGCGTATTGGGAATTGGCGGAGCCGGCAATGAGCACCCTGTGTCCCAGCTTTGGCCCCTGGTGCCTGGGCTGGTTCAGGTTTTGTTGCTGCTGCTTAGGGTGGTGACCCGTATCCCCGAGCCCCCGGCGCCCGGCGGAGGGCAGGACCCTCCTGGTGCAGCCTGGCCACTCCGGCCGATGAAAGGACAGCGTTGACAAGAGCTGGAGGAAATAGTGCTCAGGGACAAAGATGGCATCTGTGATGAGTCATGTGGAAGGAGGGGGAAAGAAGTCGGGGATCCTCCAAATCCCAGCTGGAACAATAGCAGAGCCCTGGGGAGGGGGAGGCTGAGAGAACAGCGCGGATTTTCTAGCCACAACATTCCTGGTTGTTGTATGGTGTTGACAGTGAAAGCTTTTATTCCTCTCCAGCTCGCGTAATCCCAAGAATGCTGCTCTTGCCATATGTAGCCCACTGGTGTTTTTTTTTAAAAAAAAAAAAAAAAAAAGCTTTGCCTCCCTTCCCTTCCTCTGCAGCTATGAATTATATAGACTCACATTGCTGAACTACAGAGGATTTTCCAGGTGGGAGATCTTGGTTAAGAAAAAGATATCAAAATACAAGCCACTGTAATAAGTAATAAGGCTTCTTGGATGCAGGTTGGAAAATAAAAAAAAAAAAGAGCAGAAAGCTCAGTGCTCGGCGAGCAGCTCAGCATAACTGGAGGTCCCTGGGGGTTAGTAAAACAACAAGGCAAAAATGTTTTGGACGCTGCGATGGTTTACTAGCTAAAGACAGGAAAACAAGGAGGACGGCTATGCCACCAATTTATGTTTTATTGAAACTGTCAGAACAGAGGAGGTTCTCCAGCAGGATTTTCTCAGTGGAGAAAAACATGGTGTACACTTGACAAAATAACTTGCTCAGCTGATCTTGCTTGGTGACTGTTTTCCACTGAGCCAAATTCATGCGATTTATAGCGTTCATTATTTTTTTCTAAAGAGCATGAGAACATTTGTATCAAATTGCATTCTGTTTCTCTAAATCTGGAAGAACCGTATTTCAACGTACATTGCACAGTAAGAATAGAAATTCCCACTGCCTCGAATAAGAGAGGATGTGGACTAAAAAGCAGTGGATATCGTTCTTCACTGGAAAGATGGATACATCGTTTGATTCTTCATCTCAAAATGGTTTGAGATGCTTTGAAGCTCCAGTTAAATATTCTCTTACAACAGAAACCTGAGACATCTGAAATTTAAGGAAATTGCAGATTTTGGTAGATGTGGCTCCTCGGTCACAGCCGATGAAGGAGGGGGCCGCAGGGGCTCGTAGTAGCACTTTTGCAGGAGTAGGAGTTTAGGAGCTCTGAGAAGCAAAGGTGGAGTCACTGCAGTTAGGGAGGACACAAGCAAGCAGTGATTATTCATTACTTTGACATTTTTGGGTTGTTTGCTTTTTTGTTGATTGGGTTGGTTTTTTTAATTGGGATGGCATTGCAGTAATTTGTCCCTCGCTTGCCCCTTTGAAAGTGCTTTCAGAAAATTACTTCAGCAATCTTCACATCACCTGAATGAAGTTGACCTGTGCATCATCATCATCATCATCATTATCATCATCATCATTATTATTATTATTATTATTATTATCCTCATTTAGAAGGATGATACTTTAGTCTGAAATTATTTGCCTAAGGCTGAAGGAGTTATTTTTACCTTTTTTACCCTAACCTGTCTTCAGGTTTATTGCAGCAGATCTTTCACATCTTCCTTCAGAGAAGTGTACTAGAGAATAGATGCATAATCTTTTTAAAGAGATTTCTCTTTTAAATGGCATTATAACATACCATTGTTTAAATAATGCAGGAAAGGATTTGAGAGATGCAGAAAATTACTTTTCTCATCTTATTCCCCCTGAAACGTGGAGAAAATTTGATAATAATTAAAATGATCCTAATTATGCCTTTTGGTCACTATCCTAGTATTTCCTGGCACACATGGAATTATTACCCTTCTTAACTATTATAAACAGGCAGAAATTAAGATACTAAAAAAACCCACAACACCTTCATTGAGTGAACTGCCTTTTGATTCTTATCTGACATAAACAAAATGTTAACTTCATGCCCCTCAAGGCAAGATTTATTATTTTTAAAGGAACTTGAACAAGTTATTCTGTGGTCCCTTCATTTGCTTTGGCAATGTCTACTTCAGAGTTTCTTTTGCATTTTCTGTATGTTCCTCTGGTACAAATAAAGTCATCTACAGTTGGGAGATGTGGAGATGATTGCATTTGGGGGCAGGGTGTGTGTGTGTAATTTTTTAATTTTTTTATGAGGTGGGGATTTTGCACAAGGGCCAGTATATTCAGGATGATAAACTTGGCATCACAGACCTCCTGGAAGTAAGAAGGGGGGAGCTGGCTGTTGGGAACCTGGAGAAGTCATGGCGTGGTTGTGGCTGTATAGCAAAGCATAGAAGGAAGCAGAAGTTCTTCTGCTTTGCTGGCTGTTCTTAGCGCACAGACTACAATGCTTCTGGTCATCTTGAAGATACCGTATTTCTCCTGGATTTTTATTTTAAACAGGCAGGAGAGTGACTAGGGTGCAGCTGGGTGCCAATGGGACCTGTCCCTGGTGGGTCCTGTGCTCCCCCCCAGCCCCACAAACATCCTTCTGAAGCCTTTAGAAACAATAAGTAGCTGCAAAACTGAACTGTGCCACCTGAAGAATCCTTGAAGTAGTAAAATAGAAACTCATCTGACGTTACTGAAAAGCGTTGGGCCAGGCCTGACGGCTTGGTTTGGGAAGCTCAGATTTGGAGGTTTATCTTCTGGGCATCAAACCCAGCTTTTATCTCTTCTGAGAATGGTTAATGCCCAGCTATGACCAGATCTCGTTGTAGTCTGTGAAATTACCAATTCCCTGCATTTTGCATCACTTTGTGTAATTGTGTGGATATTTATCTCTCTTTTTTCTGATTTATCTCATGACTAAGCATGCGTGAGCTATGTGTGGCAACTTCAGCTTTCAGTTGTTTCTGCTGACACCAAAGATGATTGATGGTAAAACTTTCAACCTCATATGTTAGCCACCAACCTGAATAAACAAAGACCAGTGTGGCAGCTTAATATTAAAAGCTATAAAACCTTCCTGGGGGTTCGTGGATTAAATCAACTCACCAAAATGAATTTTTAGAAAAAGCTTTCTCAGGACTGAAGAAAAACGAACACAACAGTAAATGAAATAGAGCTATCCACATCCAACGGACTAAAGCCCTCCTGAGGGCTGAAGTATTGCAATTTTAAACATCTCTCAAGAGTGCAAGAGGAGACACAGTATTTGTGGATCCTAGGGAGGCAGCTTAAGGCTGTAAAAGCCTTTAAGGTACAGACGCACACGCAAAACATTCCTGCAGACATAGCTTCCATTGGTCAGAAATAAGTGTTAAAAAAAAAAACCAACCTTTCCCCCATTACAATTAATATGCCTTAGCCCACTGTATGTTATTTTTCATTTCTAAGAAGTGATTTTGATTTTTGCCGTCCACTATTTTACTCTCTTGGGTCAATAAACCTTGATAGTCACTTCAGCCAAAAATACCAGCATGTTTTTTATCGTGATGTGACAGGAAACAGCTGGGATCTTATTTTTATCTTATTATGATGCAATTGTTAGCGAGCGCAGTTGAAAGTAACACGTTTTGTCTTAGCAAACAAACCAATTGCAGTTCTAACCCAAAAAACAGCTTTCACTGACAAAAAAAAGTGCGAGTCTTCTCTCTGAAATAGAGTAAGAAATCAGCCCCGAGCAATACTTCAGCTACCAGGGCTTGTTTCTCATTTTCTTTCTCCATTTTCAGCTGACCCAGTAATAGCTACCCAGACTTTAAAGCACAGTACGTATTTCTTCCTGACTTTCCAAGAAACACCTTTGTCAGAAGGGAACCATCCCCTTGCTGCTTTGCAGAGTTAACAGCAGACCTTAACAGCGGTGTGAAAGTAGGTATTTAGAGGACACGTGCAGATTAAACTATTAAAACCAGTGACCTGGTTGAAAGCAAACTGTCGCACAATTAGATCATTATTTTACTCACAGAGCTGTATTACAATTTGTGTTGCAGCTACTTAAGACGAAACTTTCTTGACTTTCCTCTAGAAAAAATGGTACTAAGGGGCTCTCGCTGTGTGCCTGGCACTGGAGGAAGCTGGTGTGAGTCCTGGGGGCTCGGGGGGCACGGCTAGATCACGGTGTGGTGAGTTATATCGGAGTCTGGGCTCAGCTCCCGAAATCGGCATCGCCTGGAAGCACGGAGCCTGGGTGCGAGTCAGGCCCCTGCCGTGGGGTTTCTGGGCTGGCTGGGTCACCCCAACGTGTTGGCAAGGCGATCGTCCAGACCCTCTCACTCGTGAAACAGATCTTATTCTTCAAAAGTTAGGAAATAAAAGCCTTTTGCTGTCCTAGCTGCCTGTTTCTGCTCCCGTCTCACCAAGAACAAATGTGATGTGTTGAATTAACTGAAATATATGCTGCTGCTCTATCAAGGTCCCCACCCAAACTGGCTGTTGGCTCAGAAAATATTTATCCTGGCAAAGCACCTATGCATAACTTTGAAAGCCTTTATAGAAATAGTAGCATAAATTTATTGGAGTAACTTTCAGAAACATAAATTCATGGCTTATATACAAGCAGAGTTCAAACAAGGTTTCCTGTCTCACCATTTATTTTTTTCCTTCAGATTTGCATAGTGGCATCACTTGCAGTTCACAGGGAAAGCCTCTAATTGCTTTTTTGCATAGAGATCTGGAGATTTCTTCTGCATGGCGGAATGACTCAGAGAGAGATTTTTTTTTTTTCCCCTAAAGTTTCATCAGATGGTTTTAATCCTTTTGTATTGATAATTATATTATGCCTAATGCATATTTTGGCACGGCTTGCTTTTACGGTGAGATGGTAATTGGCACATCTTGCAGTGAACTCTGTTGGGTTCTCACGTGTGTACGCATGTGCGTGCCGGGAGCTGGAAGGTGAAACTCGTGGCTTCTTCAGATGTGAGGCTGAGGTTTTGATTTGTGGTCGCAACAGTAGGTTGAAGCAATTTGGTAACTAAAACAAAATTAGCACAAAATGTCGTTGGGGTGTAAATCATTGGGGAAAAAGATTCAATTTGAAAGTTTTAAGATATTTTATAAGTTAATCTGATCTTGAATCCCTTTCATCCTTTATTTACATATTCAGCTGCTAATCCAGAAAAGCACCTAAGTACTTGCTTAGTTTGAATTAAGCGGTTAATTCTATCGGAGGTTAAGTACAGGTGGGAGGCCCTGATTCAGCCAAGGAATAATGTGTGCGAGCAGTCCTGTGCGGCTCGATGGATGGAGCTGAACCAGGCTCTCCCTGCTTTCCCTGGGTCAAAATTCGGCAAATACAGCCACGCCGGGCAGAAGCACAGTCCTTCCAGCTGGTCTGTCTTCATATCACACGGCTTTGGAACTGTACTGTTTACTCAGCATCTGTTGGGTAAGGTTACGGACCAAACCGTCCTCCTCTAGGTGGGATGGTGTTGGTGTGAACATCTGACCTGGTAACACGCCTGAGGTGCTCAGACCTGGGGGCTGGAAGTCCCATAGCCTCAGTGAAGTTGAGGAAGACACAAAGTCCGATGAAAAATAGTTGCATGATGAATTTTGAAAAGTCAAAAAAAGTTAAAAGCACCTAGAAGTTGAGAAATTTACCAGACAAAACCTTGGGAAACAGTGATTCACCTTGTCTAAGGGAGTAAGGGGCTGATATTGCTCTGCTGACCTGGTTCAGGTCCCACCAAAGACACAACAGAACTTCTGACTATGCAAAGTGTATGTCTGTATAAATGCTCTATTGAGATGGATTTAGGAATGATTATTGCTTCTTCAGACCATGTTCCAGCAAATGCCTTACTGTTTCCTTTTCATTATTTTTCCCCTCCTCTCCATATATTCTTTGTTCTTACGTTTTCTTTCTCCTTTCTTCCTCTTTTTTACCTCTTTTTGAGGTTTACAGGTCTTTGCCGATCTTCTCTCTCCATCCCTTTCCTTGATATCACGATTCCGGTTTACTTGGACTCCAATTTAGGCAAAAGAAGCAAAACAGTTACTCTCTGGCTTCCAAGAGTAGCCACCTGAATATAAACTTATTTTTGTTCTGTTACAGATGACCCACATACGACAAGAATATGAAACCACACTCAAAGGACTGATGCCAGCATCTTTGAGACAGGAACTTGAAGACACCATTGCATCTTTAAAATCTCAGGTAAATTCTTATTCATCTCTGACTTTTTAGACTGGGTGAAAAACATCTCTTCTAGACAAGAAATATGACTGTCTACAATGTGGCCAAAAATGCTGAGTAAGTCTCAACACCAAATTATGGCAGCACGCAGGTGCTTCTCACTCAGTCATCTTCCACAAGGCTTCTCTCCTCCAGTTTCCTCACCTTAAGAACTACCATATTGTACCTTTGGATCCCAGATTTTGCTTCAGTTGGCAGCCGAAAGTAGAAATTACGCTGTGTTCAGTATTAGGGTTTTTTTCTCAACCTTTCAAATATAGCACACAGTTCTCTCTCATCTTCCTTACCTTGTTTCTCCTAAAGGAATTGTTTAAAGGTTGCATGTGAAGGGTGCAGAAGAGAATTAGAAATAATTTTGTTTTCAATCCAGCCTGTGTACAGCAAATGGGAGATTTCTTTTAAGATATTAGTCCAAATGATAATTGTGTTATTTCTGGTTTCCTATATAAAGAGGCTCTAACAGACTTTTGTAATGCTTTGTCTTTAATATTGCAAAACACTAGCTCATCTAGAGTCACATAGAATCAATATTGTTTATATGAAATAGACTATTAAATTCGCCAATGGAAATATCAAAATGCCATTGTAAATCGGGAACTGCTAATGAATTGGGCATGTTTCTCATACACGGCTCCTGCAGAAGTTATTTCGGGCTTTCCTATTCAGTATATTCGAGGTGGAAAGAAACAAAACGTCATCGTTGCCTGAACTCACAGGAGGAAGGGTAAATAGCAGTGAAGGGGGGTGATCATAGATGTGGGATAATGGCAATCCGAAGAAAACGCTGTCAGTGCTCACATGTGGCCCAGTGCAGGATTGTGCCTTTAAACGTGTTGGGGAGGACTGGGATCTGCCCGGGCTGAAGGGAAGAAAGGAAAGGCAGGGCGATGCTGGTGACTGTGAGCTCTGGGGAGAGCAGGAGCCCTGGGGACACGGTGGACAAGTTTAGGCTTGAGACCAGCACACGCCTTACACCAATTCTCAGGGCTGTTTTCCAAGAAATGATGGATCTACAAACTCTCCGTTTCTTTTTCTCATGCCATCTCTCTCTATGGAAGGTGGCTGGTAATGTAATGGAGCTGGGATTTTCTCCCCCTTTCTTTTTCTCTCTTTACAATGCATTAAGTTTATTCCATCACATCTTTTGCTACGCATGAGGCAATTCTCCAGGCAAAATGCACCTTTAATAGAAGTAGGAAATTTTCATTGGGGAAGCTTTCCTATTCCCATGTGCTGGTAGCGACACAGCTTCAACACTGCAGTTGTAAACACTTTTCATACGTATCAAGGGGTACCTAATGGAAGTGATGGTCTTTCTCATTTAAATAGTTGTGGGAAATAAAGAGTTAAGGATCTACTGGAGAAATCTACTTCCAGTTGATAGTAAAAAGCTGTTTTTAAAGCATCATTGCCTATTAGCACTGTCTGGTAGGAAGCGTTACTCTGGAGCTAATATAAGAATACCACACCTTTTAATGAGTTAAAAAAAAAAGTAGACTCTGATATCCACCTGCAGGGCTTCTGTAAGCAGCAGCAGCATTTCAAAAGAGTAAAAGTAACTACAGACATTAAAACCTGGGTGCTATCCCAGAAATACATAGCTGCTGGCTGTATTTCCAGCGGTACACTGTCGTCGCAGACCACTCAGTCAGTAGGACTCTTCTGAAGCACAGGTGTCCTGGTTTTTGAAAATTTTTGACATTCCTGTTTGAAAACATCAGACAAGAAGGGCAGTGGAATCTCTGCACCTGTCAGGAATTATTTATTGTCAAAGGAGGATGGAGAGGATAGGCTGGGTAAAAGCACCAAGCAGTGATAAAAATAAACAACAACAAAAAAAGAGAAAATACTTGAGGCTTGGGCAAAGTTTTCTAAAAACCTTGCTCAATATAAAGTACGCTGTCCAATTGTCTGCTCTTGGTGAGTCATCCTGAAGTGGCCACAGTGTATTAATAAACATTAATTTTCATACAGTTGAAGAACAGGTGAGTGCCTTCATCACAAGAGCACAAGCGCAGGGATCAGAGCAGAGGCATCATGTCAGAGCTCAGAGTAGGGTTGGAGCTCCCAAACCCTCGTGTAAACCATTCGATACCACCAGCTGAGTTTAAAAACTGGTTTGACTCTGTTCCTAAAGGAGCCAACAGTGTGCATCTGGAGCGGGGCCAGGGAGGCCATGCTAACCATCGTCTGTCAAGTATTAGTGCTGGTATGGAGCTGAAGTGTTACTGCATTTTATTTAGGCAGGATAGAGCAGAAAAAAGAAAGAGCTCCTTTCCTTTATGAAAGGAGCACAAATTTATTAATAAGAATTTTGTACACCGTTTTCACGTGGGATATATTTTACAGGTAAATATGCTGCACAAAAGAGTCGCTGTCCTTCAGGAAGAGCTGAATGCCTGCCACGCCAGAAGGTACGTGATTATCTTTGATCAATTTGTACCATTTCACACCTGTGGATCCCGGTTATTGAAGTTTTACGGCTTAATTAAAACACTCAAATATGGTTGCAGTTTTAAAAGATCCTTATTTTCAGTAAACAAGCGTCTGAGAATTTTCCCAGTGCTTAGTCAGTACTATTAGAGCAAGATTAGAGAACTTGCAGGTGCATTGCAAGTCTGGGCTTTGCCTGGATATTCATGATGAGACAGTGGCCCAGTGCACAGCTGCAGCTCTGCGGTGATGCCACCTCCTTTTAAGATAGAAAACAATGATGCAATGTGTAATATTACAGATCACATCTTCAAAGTACCGGATCTTCATGAGCCTGAGCTTTTTTTTCAGACGCTTACACCCTCCAATATAAATTATGGCAAGTGGCGCAGCAATAAAAAGCCTTGCTGTGCCTTTAGAGTAAGTGACTCACATGGAGAGGTGAGTAAAAGGAAACTTCCTAGGAAAGCCACTCCATCTTTTTTATATTTATAGACTTTGACGGTACTTTCATATCTCACATGAGGCTTTCTGCAAGTAAGAATGAGTGCTCGTAAAAGTAGTGTACAAATTTGTAAGATATTTAAACGTTTGTAAAGATGTTAGCAGTGTGAAAGTTGTCTGAAAATAGTAATCCTAAACTATTTGTTAACGAGAATTAGCTGAAGCTAATTGGGAACTGAAAATGTCATAGATTCTTGGTAATATGTCCAGCGTGGGTAACTTTGTTAGATAAATATAAAGGTGTAAGGCAGCCTGTAGACTGTCTGCAGCAGCAGCAGCAGCAGCGGCAGCATTACCAAAGGCTGCATTTTGGCTCAAGCTTTTTCTGAACTGGTGTCTTCACAGCCAGGGAAACAGCTGTTTCCAAAGATGAAGAATCACCGGCCTTTAGGTCAGGCCAGGCCACAAGGGACTGAAACACCGGGGCTGGAAGGAGCCCCAGCCACGTCCTGACGGAGAGGAGGGGCAGGGACGGATCCGGCACAGCATGTAGCAGCTCCTCTCCCAGTGGGGCTTGTAGACTTGGAGAAACTTCTGTGCTGCTTCTGCTCAGGGGAATTATCTTCCTTTTTTTCCAAGAGCACATTCACACTGTATTTTGTGTTACCGTTTACCTGGCCCTCATTCACTGAAATACTGCTTTTTGCTGCTTTAACGTACACGGATGCTGGCACGAGGCAGCTCCCCGGTGGCACGGTCCCCGGCGCAGCAGCAGGCACAGCCGTCTCCAGACCCGCTGCCGACTGGACCCAACCCCCGTTTCAACCTGTTGTGGTTTTATAGTAAGAATAACAAGATGCAGCTAATGAGAATGTCTTCATTTGCAGGTGGCTGCCGGAGCTGTCGGACTCGTGCGATTGCCAAACGGACTGCTTTGAATAGGTTTGAAGATTTGGCTCTTGTAAATTAAAATGCAAAGATCAGTGGCTCTTTTGTTAGCACATGAAGTGTAATGAAGTTCATGAAAACACATTCATTGCTTGTGCCAGCGTGTTTTTAGTTGTATCTTCCATGATTTTTTTTATCATTCTCTTACTACAGACTTAACGCTTTCAATATACTGTGTGTTTGACGCCGTGCTGAGCTTGCTTACCGAGCGAGTAGAGTTTCCTCTACTAATATTTTTATTATTACTTCCCAGTACCATTCTTTTCACTTTTATACATGAAGGAAACTCAGTTTTCTATTATTATTGTCCGAGATATTTTAACATATTTTGACATTGTTTTGTGTCCATGTGTTTACATAATATTAAAATATTATTATTTTGTACTATTCTGTTTTGACATTATTGTCCTGCTGGGGCATCTCACTCACCTAAGTAGCCACAGTGCATAGGAGAGGTTTTTATGGTTTTGTTAACCGGGAAAATATTTTCGTGCTGTGTTTCAAGGAAAAGTCTCGGAGGAGAATGAAAACACCGTGATGACAAATGCAGCCACGGCTGCCCGTTGTATCTGGCGCTGGGGTTGCGTACGCCGGTCACAGGGCAGTCTGCTGTCAGTTACTGATAACACAGTTGTGGGGCGTTATTGAAGAAGAGTCATAACCGATACGGCCTTGATTGCATGGATGTGTGCAGGCTCTCTTGGATGACCCTGGTAAATCTAAGCAGATTCCCGAGAGTTTGCAGGTTTGGGGTTTGAGCAGCAGTGGGAAGCTGAAGGACCCAGACAGGGAGTCATCCTCGTAGCTGGCTCTGCCTCCCAGGCACAGGAAGGCTTCCTTGTCTCCTGGCCACCCGTGAGCCGGGGTGTACATTAGTACATTTGTCACCTGTACGTTTAGATACGCTGAATACAAGAATAGCTGGTTTTTTTCCTAGGCACCATCCTGCCAGCAGCGTTCCTGTCAAGGCACAGTTAATGGTCGGAGTGCTTGAGAGGGGGCCAGAAATTCCTGTCTTCTGGGTCCAGCTGTGGTACTGGCAGCAGCAGTGAGACCCTCCGCATCACTGCTGCCGTGATGGCCACCTCTCCTCCCTCACCCCGGTGGCACTGGCGCTCAGGCACCGCAGTCCGGGCAGGATTTGGAGGGTCCTGACCGCTTGGGTGCCCAAATCCCAGCTGGCCAGCTGTGCTTATCTCTGCCTGGCACAGAGATCCCTGGAGATCCGGGAGCGGAGGCTCTGGCAGGCTGGGCTCCAGAGATCCATGGAGATCCAGGAGCGGAGGCTCCGGCAGGCTGGGCTCCAGCCGCCCCCATCCCGGCAGCCCTGGCAGGGAGCTCCTTGCCAAAAACCCGCTCCAGCTTTGCTGGGTGCTTTGCTGATCGTCAGCCTGGTGGGAGCCTGGGCAGGTTTTCCAGCTTCCTTGAATCAACAAGTGATTCTTCTAATTACAGATAAGGGGTTGTCAAGGTTCTGATAAGCCAGGAGGTGCTGCGGCAGGTGCCACAAAGCCTCGCCGGGGGCAACGGTGAGTTTTAGGAGGAGGAATTTGTTAGGATGCGTTTAGTTAATTGTGAGCAGTAAAATGAAATGTCTTTACTCCAGGAGGTGCAGGGCAGGGATGGTTGGGCTGGTCGGGAGAAGCCCCGGGAGCTCACAGAGCTGCGGGCTGTGTGCGCTGGGATTTACCCACTGGAAGCTGCTCTGTGTCCGACATGGCAATGGGGGAATCTCTTCTTGTGCGTGAAGGGAACGAGCCGTTTCTGATCTTGCTGTTCTGCTTGAGGTTTTGCATGCTGCCCGCCTGGCTGTAGTGCCTTCGGAAGCGGTAAGGGGGCTACATCCGTAAAGAAACATGGAGCCTCTTCTGGCTGGTTGAATTCAGGCCTGAATGTCCTTATTTTTGATGGGATCGGGTTGCTGATGTCAGTGATGATCAAAAAGCAGCTTGAAAGAAGTAGATCTTGGTCAAGCAGGGAGTTGTAAAACTCTGAGAAACTCTCTCCAACATCAAATACAGTGCAAGGGCTGTTTTGAAGGCACTTATAAACCTGATCAGAAATTAAATTCAGGCTTGGTTGGAGTTCTCTTGTAGTTAACATTTCTTTGATCATTTTTTTGACAAGAGATAGAGTCCAAACTGCAGGATTAGAAATACTTTTGTACCTATTACTCGCTCTCTGCCTCTCCTTCCACCCGCTAGGTGAGGAATTGCCAGCGGCCAGTAGTTGGCTTCATCATCCATAAAACAAGCTCTGGCAAAACTGGCTCAAGTATGTTTACACCTTCACTTGTACTTTTTATTTATTTATTTCACTGATTTCACTCCTTGAAAGAAGGTTGTTTCTATAAAACCCCACCAGAAACAGGCACCATAACATTTCTCGCCTGTATCAAGGGAGGTGACCCTTATCAAGGTGACACTTTATTTTGGTGCCACTCACCGTTCTTGTGTTACACGTAACAAATATGCTCATTTCTGGCGCAGCCGGAAGGGATACAACCTCTCTCCTCTCCCAGCCCTCTGCTTTCCTCTGCAACAGTGCTTGGATTGTGCCGGGGACAGCAGACACTCCTGCTGCTTGCCCAAATCTCTGCTGACTGTGGTTGCAAACGGAGAAATGATTGTGCTGCACAGAAGATTTTGTTGTGACAAGAAGAAAATATTTGCAATCACTAGAATGTCTTACAGTAGTTTATTGCATTTTCTGAAAAAAACATGCACAGCTTTGATTCTAGTGACCAGCAGTCTTGATAGAGTGTATATGGGATCTGATTTTTTTTTTTTATTTTCTTAATATGCTGCAAGTCCTCCCCAAATCGCAAAAGATACCGGAGGCACCACACCACTAAATTATACTTGGTCGCATTCTGAGCGTACAAAGGAAAAGTAAAACGTCAGATATTATATGAAAAAGTTTCAGAACACCAAGTCATTTTAATTCAGACTTTTATTTTTTTCAAGGAACTATCTTTTCTAAGCTTTGATATTTTGTTCAGAAAGGTCATTTCTTTTAAGCCTTTGTCATTAAAGAAGACTTGTTCTTTAAAGTGCGCTATCAAAGGGTGCAGAAATTGCAAGTTACTGAAACTAAAATGCATGATCAGTTTTAAGTCTGCCAGCTAAAGCCCACTTAAAATTAGATGTGCTGTGGTACTGGTGGCTTCTTTGATAAAGCCAGTGGAAGACATGCAGTTGGTCAATTCAAAAAAAAAAAAAAAGAAGATAATGAAATAAAACTTTTCCTCCCTAAATCAGAAATCATTTTTTCTGAAAAAGCATGGAAAGAACTGAATAAGGATCTGATCCTACGAAAATGTGTCTTGTGTGAGAGAAAGAGAGTGCGCTGCGTTTGGGAGCCATTTGTAACACTTTTACGTGGCAATTATGCAGCTCTTTCGTGTTATCTGGCATTTGTAGTAATGCAAATAAGTCAAGCCCCTGGACAATATATCATAAATCATTTATTTACTGTTGGCTACGACAAGATGATATCTCCTTCACCGACAGACAGACATGGCAGCAGAAAAGGGTGAAGCCCTTGTGCCATGCCCTCGCCTCGCAGTGCCCGATCCTGCTCCCTGCTGATGCAGCTTTGTCCCCTGAAGCTGAGCGGTGCTGTGCTGGCTTCAAGGCGTCCTCAGGAGAAGAGATGTTTTCTTTCCTGAATGGTTCTTCTAACGCTGATGCTAGCAACAGGGAACTTGAAGTCTTGTTTTAACCCAGATATGTCCAATATTCCAAGTAGTCTTCTCAGAAGAGCCTTGGGAAGCTGGGCTGCAGCTTAGCTCCACACAAGGAGGGTGTAGAGCTGCAGCCTCCTTTGAGCAGCTCTTAAAGAATTTTGTCTGCAGAGTTGGGTCCCAAGAGCCTGTTCCATTTCGCGTGCTCCATAAACATATAGCTTAGAGGAAACGGAGATTTGCTTTATATATGTCAGCACAAGTATCAGGCTTAGTCTCTGTACTTAGGACTGAAAACAAGGAAATGCGTGTTTGTGGAACAAGCAAAGTAATACCTTTGTCTCAGCTGAGCAGTTAAGTTACAACATAATGCATCCAGCTTCATGACATCTATTCACCAGATTTATCCTTTAGGAATCTTGTTGTTCTCCCATTTGAAACCCGGTATCAGTGCTTAGTAACAGATGGTGGATCTGGCCATCATTTCAGGACAAGGCTGTGGGTCCTAATTCTGCCATTGTTCTTATTCAAGCCAAACTAATGCTGAAGTTGACTTTGTCCAGCTTTGCCCAAAGAAGGGCTTCAAGGGACTTATTAAAATTCTAGGAAACCCGTAAGAAACCTCTTGGTCAAAGTGATCCTGAGCTGAAATCAAGGACTCTGTAATACTGCCCTTGTCTCCTCCCCGATGACCAGGGCAGTAGCGCCTGGAGGGTGCAGGACATGTTTAAGGAGATTGACGTGACAATCTGTGTCACCTGGGAGGTAGCCCCTGCCCCGTAACACGCAGTACTGGGCCAGCTGTTGACCGGCTGGTTTCCTTCTCCCCGAACTCCAGCATCAGCTGTAACGTGGGCTCAGCCCCTGGCACGGCACGGAGGGTGCGGATGGGGGGTCAGGGGGGGTTGGCTGCGACGGCCTGGGGGGTCACAGCTGGCCACGCTGCTTCCAGAGCAAGCATTTTTAGGAGGAGGTTCCTCAGAAATGGCACTTGCTCTTTAAAGGAAAAGCCCGCTGAAACCTCAGTAAGGTTTTTATCCAGTCGCGCTGTCATTCTAAGGGTGGTGGAAAAACAGACCTAAGAAGGCTGATGACTCCAGATGGATTTCATGAGCAGCCAGAGCCTGGGTGTTTGTAAGGCTGTGTTTAATTGTGCTCAGGAATGATGTTACATCTTCAGAGACTTATCGACACTTGCTTGTCATCTTCTTGTTTGCTCATCATTGTTGGATGAGATCATCGGCTAGCTATTTTCAGTGTAGATTTGAATCTATAATGAAAACTCTGATTTTAATCAGCTCTTCCTCCCCTCTCCCTCATCTTCCCTGGGCTGTAGTAGATGAAATGTTGCTTGTCCCACGTTCCTGCTGGAGGAGAGCGAGGAGGGGCAGCGAAGGGATGGGGAATTGGCCCTGGGAGAGAGGAGCAGCTCCCGGCCGTGCTGCACACCAGTGCCATGGCAGGGTGCATCGCGCAGCCCACTCACAGGAGGTGCTCACAGCCTCTGCTCTGAAGAGGTGTTGAATTCGTGTGTGTAAAGCTTGGCTGGATGAAACCTCAAAGTGCTAACTCAGCTGCGTATGTAATTGATGCTCACAGACCATAAAGGATATCTCGAATGCTTTATTTAGCATTTCCATTTGACCTCACCAGCAGCCTGATTGCACCTCCAGCCCACGGAGCCCACATTCTCCCCCGCTGGTTGCACCTCCAGGAAGGCGCAGGTGCACCACAGCACTGGCAGTGAGCGTGGACGGCACTGGGGTGCCAGCGAGCCCCCCACCAAAACCACCCAACCCATGGCTCTGGCTGCCTCAGCGAGCTCAGCACCCAGTCCCTATCAGCAGTAAATGTATTTGCATCAAACCGCTGTGCAGAAGTTTGCAGGCGGTGGAGGAGAAGGCGCTCGCCCCCGTCCTTTTCCCCGTTGGCTTTCTCCAAGAGAAACTCGGAGCTCGAATAGCAGAGCAGAACAGCGGCTGCATCTGTCTGACGAGACTTGGGCAAGATGGAGGGAGGAAACTTGAGCTGCGTTTCTTCAGTCCTCTGCTTAATGCAGATTTTTAGCCTGCTTGAGTGAGATTTATGTGTCCGTCAGGGTGCCTGCCTTGGACCAGGGAAGCGGGTGCAGCTGGTGGCCTGCCACAGGTCTGGTATCGCTGGGTACAACATAAAGCCCCCCAGGCATTCAGGTACCCAAAGCATATTGTAAATTCCAGGCTAGTGTAGTATGAAACTTAAATACCTCTCCAACATCTGTAGCTGCGTATTTCAGCAAAGCGCCTACTTTAGGGTGCTCAGAGCACCACAAAGGGTGAGTCTCCCGAGCGCTTATTTACAGAGCCCACGGGGCGGTTACAGCACCAGGAACCCGTTTAGCAGATGATTTAGCCATTGGGCATCCAGGCCTCATCCAGACGCAGATCCGGAGCGCAGCAATCACTCAGCAACTCCATCTACCATTAGTTACTGCTTCTAGTAGAGCTGAATATTACAGCTGAAACTGTCAGTGACCTCTGCGGAAGAGATCACGTTTTGCTGGCTCTCCCCCTCTGACAGAGCGCTGGGCTGTCCAGTTAAAGGTGCTTATGGACACATTTCTGGAAGTCCTAAAATCAGGTTGCGTGAATCCATCCGCACTCATATTTATTTGAAATGTAACTGGAAATAACACAAAATCAGGTGCTTTGCACTTGAAATAATTGGAGAAACATCTTCCATTCTATTAGATGTTAGGTCAGTAGAGGCAGTTTGCTCTGAACTGAGCAAAATCTCTCACCGGGCCCTGTAACTCCTCATAAGGCAGGAGGGTAGAAAAGCTGCCACCCTTGAGGAGGCAGAAAGTCCTAATGGTTTAGTGGGAAGCCGGAGCTGCCAAAATATAAAATTAAAAGCCCCGTGTAGGTTTCAGTGTAATGAGGCGATAAAACCGTCAGTAAGGGGGATTCAGCTCCCAACAAGAGGTGCTGGCTCCTCCTCAGGCAATTCCCTTCCCTCCTGCAAAGGCTGTTTTATCAAAGTGATGGTGCTGGGGGGTCTCCACCGCGGAGCTGCTGCAAGAGGGAAGGGGGCCTGGCTCTGCTGCCAGAAGTCTACTGAACCTCCCACAAATCATTCTGAAATGTCAGCCTTTCCTCATTGTAGCACAACACTTGGAGAAACCAACTGAATCAACCATTTTTTCAAGGTAACCCGTGGGACAGGTAACAATTCACAGAGAGAAGGAACGCAGAGGTGTTTGCAACGCAGGCGTCTCGGAGCCAAAGTGACGGAGGAGCTGCAGAGCAGGCAGGGGTAGGAGGCGGCGACAGGCAGGTGGCAGGGGGTAACCATGGTCCTACCACCTACTTTGCCCCTTTCTGAAGGATATGCAGGTGGTTTGGAGTAACACGCCATAAGCAACAGTCTCCATTTTCTCCCCAGCTTCATAACGGAGACCCAGTTTTGTTGCAGTATTTGCTATCCTCATGTTTAAAGCTTTCCTGCCTTTACAACCATGGAGCTGGGCCTAATCCAAACCCTTTAAACTCAAAGAGAAACTTTCAGGAGACGGCAGCTGGCTGCAGACCAAGCCCTGTAGGCTCACTTCAGAGGACCACCTATGTTACCGACATCTGCGGAGGGTACGGCAAGCGGGGCAGCTCCGCACAGGAGACCCTGGGAGCGGCAGGATCGGGCCGGTGTGGCTTTGGAGCCTTGGAGTTGCTCCCTTGGCTTCTCCTCTCTTGGCACATGAGCATCGAGGGGGTTTGTAAGATGTGGCTGCCACGTATGTGAGGTGGACACGTGCCTGTGCTGGAGGCAGGCGCAGAAATGCACATACCTATCTTGCTGCCCCAGACATGGCAAAGATAACCCATTTGGGGCTGCACCTGAACAAGTGCAGAGCAACAAGGACCCACCATGAAACAGTAAACGAGGGGCTCTCTGGGCTGTCCCCTGGCTGGCTGGTCCAACTCCCAGGGCTCGTGTCACACAACCGACCCAAGCTCACCTTGCTGTTGCTGCAGCTTTTGGCATAGAGAGAGGGGATGCGAACCTCCCACGGGCACAGAGAACCATTTGAACCTCCCACAGGGCTCACATCACCCCCAGCTTGCTCCTGAGTAAGGAACAGCAGGACCCACAGCTCCCCACCTAGAGCAGACTTCGATCTCCTGAAAGTTTACAGGGTTTGGACGAGGCCCAGCTTCCTCACTGTAAAGGCAGGAGAAGTTTAAACAAGGGGAGAGCAAACACGGATCCCCCGGTTCCGCAGCACAGAGCGGCCACCCGGAGGAGCATCCGCGGCGCCTCGGTCTTTTTTTCCAGAGCTCTGACGTGGTTCTTCCTCCGGCTCCACAGGTGCCGTAAACCACCAGGCTGCAACGCTACAGTTTAAAATATAAATACTGGGGGTAGTAAAAGCCAAGCACCTGCAGCTGGGCTCTGGTTACAGCAAGGGGGTCCCACTGCCACCCCACACCCTGCCCCAGCAGCAGGGCCCCAGCGCCTGCAGGTCCTGGACAAAAGGCAGCAGGAGAAACCAGCTGGTTCCTGGTGGGGCTCTTCCCACCTGAACCTTCGGCCCTGATTCAATCAAGCACATGTGCAAACACTTAACCTTAAGCCTGCACTTAAGTCCCGGCCCATCCCTGTGCTTGGATGCGCTGTAACCTTCTGGGGGCTTCAGACCTACAGCCAGGTTGGGTGGTTGGCTCCTGCTTTTAGTGCAGGTTATACCTGAGGTTACACCTTCCTCAGGACTGAGACAGTCCCCTGAACAGTAGTATTGTATGTATAGAATCATTTAGGTTGGAAAAGACCTTTAAGATCACCAAATCCATCCTTCTTCCTGCCTGAAAAATCCTTCAGCATGCTACAAGCTGTGCTTGCAGCCCTCTGCATCAGCAGCTCTAGCTTTGCTGCTGCCCAACTGGAGATCAGCTGATGGAACCATCTCCTCGGCAAAGGACGGCTACAGGTCCCACCCCACAGCACGTTGTGGGAGCTTCACAGGGTAGAAGCAGCTTTCTAAGGGAGCGGGTTTCTGTTTTGGTACTATATTGGTTGGTATGTTGGTGGAATCAAGTTATTTAACCTTCCTGATGGCTCTAGTAAGGGATGTAGACTGTTTTCTTTCACATGTTTTTGGTGGGGGTTGATTCTTTCTCTCCAGGTGACACTAAACTGTATTTTAGAGTAGATGCAAGAGCTTTGCTCCTAGGAGCGAGCCCACGCCGTTGTGGCAAACAGGACTAAGTTGGCCTGCGATGCTGAGCCTCGCACAGGACCCAGCCAGCTCGTGACTTGGCATGATGCCATCTCAGCAGATAGGTGTGAGCATCTAGAGATGCATGTGAGTGCTGGGGGCTGGACCGCCCCGGGTGCCCCTGCAGGGAATGCCCCTCCTGACCCCTGAGAGCGGGTGGCCCTCCCTGCCTGCCTCCCTCCCTCCCTCCCTAATTCGCAACTCTACCTCGCTTTTATCTCTGCAGAGGAAGACGAGTCGTTTGCTCGGGTTGAGCCTCTGCAATGTTGTGGTATTTTTTGAAAACTGTGTCTGCTGTTATATTGAACCTATAGAAGAATGGGATGGGAAGTGCTTGGAGGAAGAGGGACTGATGGTCCTGCACCTCCAGGTGCAGGTTATTACAGAAAGTGCTGGAGTTTGGCCAGTAGCCATTGTAAGGAAGCAGGTGAGAAATGCCAAGCTTAAACTGAAATTATATTTTTAAATTCATGCAACTACTAGAAGCTTTCTAATTGATATGTGCAGGTCTCTCTGGATCTGCAGACCTTTCTTTCTCTTTTTTTCATATGGCAGCCAAGTAAATGTACACATACCTATATGAGTGCTAAGCTGTGAAATAGCCACCTGGGTGCTTAGAAACTTGTATTTAGAGATCTAAAAACCAAAAAGACTTGGGAACGGCCTAGGGACACCATTCCTACAACTTCCCTGAATTAGTTTTGCGCTTTAAATCCAGCGGGTTTGGCTGAAATTGGCCATCTCTATTAGAAAAATAACTATGATCCAAATATTATCAAAAACCTATTCTGCATTCTTACTGACTGTGAACGGATCCCCTCTGATTAAACCTTGCTAAGCAGAACAGAGCAAGTTCCCTCAACCTTACAACAGGCTGTAACTTCCTGCTTTGTCATCATCATGTTTTTTCTCTAAAATTCCATGAAAAATAATACCCAGTTAATTCAATAGGACATTATTGAATAGACTGGCATTAATTATAGTGCATTCCTTTAAATCTTTGTTTATTGAGCATCAGTCTCTTATCCTATTTGGAATTAAACTCGGGGCTTAGGTTAATAATAATGAGGACCATCCCCTATGTCTTTAAATACAGGCAGAACAGAGCTGCCCTCCATGCTCCCCCAGATTTTCCCTCTGAGCAGGACATTTTGCAGAGCGTGGCAGTGCCCTGCCAGGCTGCTGGGGCAGCTTCTGGAAAAACCTTCTGGAAAAGTTTTAGGCAGCTTTGCTGTTACGTTTTCCTGTAAGATGTATAATATATTCCTATGTTATCTTTTGCAACAGAAAGGTTTTGTCTCCATCCTAGTAGCTTACCTGGCTTTTTCCCAAGTACAAGTCACTCTTGACTTTTCACCCTTAGTCTATCATTTTGATCTAGTAGCAGACAAATACGCAAATCTTCTTTCATTGCAACATTTTCTTAAAATGAACTGTCTTCAGTTCTGCCCATTAAAGATTTTAGCACGTCCTTTCGCTTGATTTGTAATTTCTCCCCCCAGTTTGGTGTATATTCATTACCTTCTCTTCTTAATTTGTGTTTATTTTTTTATTTTACACTCTGCTGCTTTCACTCCCTCTGCACGCTTACAGGTTCCGTCATTATAAAAACAATTATCTATGATACATTGGTTTGGTCTAGCTAAAAATATTTTCAGGGGTTGCAATTATCAGTCACACTTTTTTTTTTTTTTTTTTTTTTGTCAAAAAGTTTCTTCCTCTGTTGGCTTCTCTTCTCATTGTTTCCAGGCTGGTGAAAAGCAATGCTGTGAAACGCATCTCTCACGGGCGCAGCCTCAGAGCTGCCCTGCATGGGCACAAAAGGTTGGGCTTGGGAGAACAAGGGGGAAAGTGCAGTGGAGGAGGCATCTCCCTGGCTTACTTGTGGCGTGATGGCCAGTTCCAGTGTTTGGGTGAAGGCTGTGCATGGAATCACCTTCCGTGGAGTCCTGGGGAGTCCCTGGAGGCTCCCGCAGACATTTGTACCCCCGAGGTCGCAGCTTGCCCCCGTGCACAGCTGGCTCTGTAGCCAGGAGCCCTTCCAGGGCGTGTGTTTTGCTGGGCAGGCAGGTTAAAAGCCGTTCCCTGCAGCGTGCATGTGAAGCTGTGTTTTCAAAACAGCTATGGGTTTTGATGCTTGCCCTGATTTGAATGCCCTAAGGGCTCTTTGATTGAGACTCTTTGCAACCTAATGTTCTGCAAGAAACCCAAACACCCTCAGTAATTAACAATGTGCAATTATGGATGGTTTTATTTGTACCTCGACCTGTCATCTGGGCTGCGTTTCTGGTGTTGGAAGACTAGAGAGGAGATTGGGCTGGGGGTGGGATTGGATCCCCCTCCAGGGATGGGTCTTTTGGGGGGGGGGGGGGGTCAGGCCGTGGCTGAGCTTCAGGAGGCGATGGAGCAGCGGGAGAAGGTGTCTCACCCCAGCCAAATGCACATCTTGCATCTGCAGTCACCTTTGGCTTTAACCTTTTCTTGCCTGTGGAGAGATGAAGGCTGCATTGGGGGGGGGTCTCTCTGTAAGCACTTGGCATCTCCCATTTTTCCTCCCCAGGCGGAGAGGTATCAGGGTTACAGAGAGCAGCCGTAGCTCTGGGGGAAGTTCTGTCCAGAGGCAGAGCATTACAGGGTGGGCGTCACGGCTGGTGTATTTACAGTGATGCTGCTTCTTCTGTGTTCCCAAGACGCAGGCGAAAGTAGAACTGGCAGCAGCTCCCCGCGATGCAGAAGGCGCGGAGGTACGCCGTGGTTAGCCGTGGTTACGCGAGGCACCGCTGCCAAACCATGTTTTCCTCCGTATGTGGCTTGACAGAACATTGTGTTTAACCTCAGACTAGATGGGATAAAACAGGGTTTGCTGTTCAGGGCTAGAAACTCATGTTTCCATCTGCACCTGAAGTCTATCTTCTGCTCCTAGCTCCTAGTTTCCATCGGGTAGACGGATGGAATATTTTCATGGGGACGTAGGAGGTTAAAGTCTTGATCCTTTTAATCTGAATTAGGTTCCTAAATTCAAAGCTGCCATTGACTTATGCACCTAAACCATTTAAACACCTAGAAAAATGCCTTCGGTCCCTAAAGGAGAGCCCGTGCAGTGCTTTGCTCGCCAGCCCGGCCCACATCTGCTCACAGCCAGATGTTGCCTTGCTAAAAGCAGACTGTTTACTACCAAGCGTTACATATGTGTTCAGAACGTTTCGTCGAGCCCTGAACGGGGTTAATGTATAACAGGGCTCTCAGCTCGGCATCTCTGAAAGGTGTCCAAGGCAAGCCTGTCCCCAGCGTGTGGCTCTCCCGTATGGAGAAGGAGAACGGGGACCCAGCTCCATCCCGTGCGGTCCATGTGTGGAAAAGCTTGCACGCTGAGGTTCTGCAGCGCAGCTCCCCAATATAACGGTGTAATAATTAACAACAGCCTCTGTGGTTATATGGCACCTTCCATCTGAGAGTCTCGCAGCACTTTACAGGCCCGTTTCCCTCAACACGTGATGCTGGGTCCAAGAGCCCCATCTTGATAGATGATCTCCTTGGGGTGGATTTGGGGCATGGAAGATTTGTTGCTTGTGCTTTGGCATGTCTGTTTGAGAAATGGGATCAGCACTTCCGCTAGGTGCCAAGGGGCAGGAGCTGTTGGGAGGGCTGCTGCATGGGCCAAGGCTTGAGCAACGCTTCAGTGGCATCTCTTTATTGCTGACCCCAAACCCGGCCCCGCTCAGCCACTGCAGGAGAGAGCCCATGATGGGCAACACGAGCGATCTGCTCTCAGCCTGATGATTAATTAGCCATTCGTATATGGAGCCGAGCATGATGCCTTCTTCTGGGGGTGGCTTGGTTTCAGGGCTCCTCTAGGACAGTGCAGAGCAGCCCCTGAGTGCCCTAATGAGCCCCCTAATGAGCTTTGTTCGGGGGCTGCAGGCACAGCTGCCGTGGGGACAGCTGGGAGATACACGGAGCTCCTGGGCCCTCCATATGGATGCTCTTGACCTCTGAGGCCTCCGAAACTCCATGTGGCTGCTGAGGACACTGGAAAGGGTCAACCCCGTCTCTTCATCCCCAACAAAAGGAGGGGTTTGGTAGACACGGTCAGGACAGAGCGGTGGAGGGGTCTTGGATGGAGGTGGGTGGGGGGAGGCACTGGTTTCCATAAACACAGGTTGGAAAAAGCAGCTACTGCAGCCACAGCCCTCGCCGGGTGCCCGGTAAACGGGGCCAGACGGGTCGGACCCAGCCACCGCTGTCCCAGCAAAAGGCTCTTGCAGCTCACCCGGGGGGCGCGGGGAGACTTTGAGCCCCCTCCCCATCCCCAGCAGCTTTGTTATCGATGCTATTATGGGGCTGGCGGAGCCAATCCCCGCCAGCCCCGATTCAAAGTCCAGGTGCCAACCAACTTGAACTCTCCAGCATCCCTGCCGTGAAGCAATTATTCCCTCAGACACATTCATTGTTCTCATTACACCGTAAATTGTGAATGAATTAAACATGCACTTACCACCATGCACTACAGCTGTCAAGGAAAATAACACACAAATATCACACAGGGCTGGATCCTGCTCCCAGTCCTCTCCTAGGAAGGTTTGCTGCTCGCAGGGAAGGAGGCGGCAGCCAAGCTGGCTGGAGCTGGTATTTTCTTTATGGCGAGGCCAAATCTCTGTTCTCACTTACAGCAGCGCAGGGCAGGGCTATCTCCATTGGATTTGATGTTTTAATTGTGGGGATTTGTGGGGTTTGGGCCATATTTATATCACTGTTGCGCAGAGGGAAGACTGGCTGCTGAGCTTCCTGAGATCCCAGTTTGACCGTGCCTTCCTTGGGGCACAAAATCCTGCTGTGGCTGTAAGAGGACAAATGTGGTATCGCTTTGAGCTGGTAGGGCTAAAACCATCCCAAGCCCCTGTGCCACCAGCAGCACGGTGCCTGGCGTGGAGCCCCCCCAGCTCTGGCACAGGGATGCTGGGCTCGCCGCTACAAGCATCCCAGCCCGTGCTGGGGGATTTCGCTATATGTGGCTGACAGCTGGTGAGGGAAGCTGTAACAGAAAGGTAATTCAGAGTGCCTGACCACTTCTTACAGTGCCATATACTTATATGTATATATACTTTCCCAACAAGAAGCATGGGCATTATTTATTTTCTAATCTCAGTTGCATGTCCATGGAGCTTAGAGAGTGGGGACCAGTCTTCTAGCGTGTCAGCAGATAAATTCCCCAATTGTCGCTGCTGCAAAGAGGGGACCTGGAACTTGCGGCTACCTTGGGGTACGATGTCAGGATTCACCAGACAGGATTACAGAGGGGGCTTTTCTTCTGAGTGCGGGAGCTGGAAGTTTGTCTGCATTTCTCTTCTTGCACTGCATCTCCAAGGAGGTTTTCACTTTCTAAGAAGGATGTTACCCACTGAGCTATTCATAGTAGTTAAATGAGAAAAGGGGTTAATAAAATACATGCTAGAAAAAAGAAAATAAGATTAGAAGGACTGATGTTTTGGCTGTGAGGCCTTCTGTGGGCTGCGGAGAGAGGGGGGAAAAAAGGAACAAGATTATTATTTTCTTTTCTCTGGCTCAAAGAACTTCATGGCCAGAATGGCACCACTAATCCAATTTTCTTTCTAACAAGTATTTTATCAACACCTCTTTCTTTTCCCCCCTCCTCTGTTCTCCTTTCCCCAGTCTCTACGCAGACATACGATGAGTTGTATTGCAATTAAAGTTTCCACTACACGGTGTCTGTGCTCTGCACAAACAGTAGTGGGGCTCGTGGGAGCCGGGGACCCCCGAGACTCTGTGCCCCTCTTCCCCCACATGCACATGTCCATGCACATGCAGTCATTGCACTTTTGGGCACCTGGTTTTCTCTCACCGACCACAGAAAAGTATCTTTTACAGCCGTTCAGCGCTGCTTGGCAGAGGATCAGATAGCAGCTCCACTGAAAGCAAACAGCCGCCTTTCCGAGGGAGTAAATATTTCGCAATGTGTTACTTCAGTGTTATTTATTATGAACATATTTTCCCTTTTATCCGGGGATTTGCCAACTCTTCAGAGTCACAAAACCTCACCGTGGCCTCGCAGAGGGCGGCTGCGCTTCTCCTTCCCCTCTGCCATTTTTTGGGGGGACCCGGCAAGGTTTCATCCCTCCAGGAGAGGAGGATGTTTTGCAGGATCCTGGGATCGCTGCCTGCCCCCTGCAAGGGGCACCTGAGACAGGAGCTCTGGTTTAAGCGGTGGCATGGGTCATGTAATCAGAGTAATGAGTTGCAATGGGACCAGTCTGCCCCAGTACACACAGGGCACAATGTCCCAGGGGAGCTTTTGGGGCAATACACTAAAGGAATGGGTAAAACACGGGAGGGGAGCTGCGCTCGCTGGTTATCTGTCTTCTCTTAAACCCGGTGGAGGCGGGGAAAGGGAAGATCTCGGGTAGTGGAGGGTGCTGGAGGAGCCGGTGAGGTTGAGGGAACCGTTAAGACCAGACTCAGAAGAGGACCATTATATCTTGAGCGGGAGAGAAAAAGAATTAAAGCCTTAAAAGAACCTGATTGATGTTCATTAGCCCATGATTCCTGTCTGGCTGTGGGAAACTGCTGCTACGCTGAGCCCCCCCTTCGTGGAGGTGTGATGGGGCTGGGATGGTGAGAGGTCCTGCCGCTCCAGGCACTTCTCTGGATACGTGGTCTTTTGCTGGCATGGGTTTTTCCCTCTCTCAAGGACTAAGGAGGCTGGTCCCCTCCCTGCCAGGTTGGCTGGGGTCTGGGGGAGGACATGATGTAGGGTTAGTCCACCAGTGAGTGCAGCAGCAGCTCTCGGGGTGCAAGCACCGGTGCAGCCTTGGCCCAGGTCAGTCCCAGCCCCCTGCATTCCTCGGGGGCTCGGTGCAGGGAGCAGAGCGGTGCAGCGATGTGTGCTCGGCTGCCTCCGCTGCTTTGCAGAGAGATCGGGACCTTTCAGAGCAAAGCAACCTTGTATACGGTATTTCATTCCGTTCAATATAACTAGCTGAGGGAAAAAAATGTTAAGTAATAAACATAGTGCAAGAGGGTACATTGCTGCAGCCAGCCCCATCCTATGGGATGGGGCCCAGTCCTCCATGGGATGAGCCCGTGCTCCCCGCAACACAGCCAGCTGGGATTTCCAGTGGCAAGGAGGCTTCCCAGGCAGGCTGGGGCAGGCTGTCTAGCAGAAGCGTTATTACAGAAGCAACAAGAACTTGGAAGTGTTTCTTTCTTCCTTCATTACCTTCTTACATTACCTCCCTGTTGCCTGAGTATCCAGGTGCTGGTAATTGGCCAAACATCAGAGCAGCTGGAGCAGGAGCAAGTGGCTCAGCCCCGGCCTCGCTGCTGCGATTTGGGATTTCTGCTTAGGCAGGAGTTAGCTGGGATGGGGAGTCCTGGTCCTCCTGGGCTCACGCAGGAGAGGCGCTGGAGGTAGAGAAGCAATGACCCGCAGTGGCTCGCTGCATGAGGAAGCCATCTCGGGGTGTTCCCATTTGTTTCTAATCCTTCTTGGCACTTGTCTTCACTAGAAAATTAGACCGTGTTGGAACATGACTTTGCTTCAGCATATTAATTACTAGGATGATTAAGATAGGCCAGCGGTTAAGTGCAGACAGGCACAGTCATGCTCAACATAATGTCAAGTGATGGGAGTTAATCCTGCGATTCCAGTAAGATTCACTCAGGACCAGGTGGTGTAATTATGACCAACTGAAATTTTTTAGTCAAATTTGGATTTTGATGGGAAACCAAATTTTCTACAGAGAGGAGTTTCTAACTCATGCTCCTTTTCCCTTCTGTGGCAAAGCTGAAACTCCAGGGCTGGTTTCAGCCAAAAGCCAGAATGTGTACATGCTGAAATGCAGCGGCGATCCGTGGTGGGTGGCATGGGGGTGAGGTGCCTTGACACTGCCATTTCCCAGTATATAGGCGGTAAATATGGGGTTTACCAGGATTTTTTTAAAAGTCAGCTCAGTTTTCTTTGGAAAACCCTTCCTACCAGTGTTTTTTCAACGGGCTCGATGCGCAAAGACCAGCAGGAGCCCATTTAACCAGGAAAAAACACCCAGTCCGGGCAGCAGCACGAGCATCCTCTTGGGGTGCATCAGCTGTGCCCTCCCTCCCTCCGCGGGGCTCAGCGATCCATGTCTCGCTGTGCTGCTCTCGGGGGTTTCCTCATCCCAGATGTGGTATTCGATGTCCCCGGCTGGTGTCACCTCTTCCACCAAACCTCCTGGTCTGGACCCGCAGTGCCATGAGCCCACTCCGCAGCCACCCCTCGCAGGGCAAGGCTCCCGCGGGCGCGCTCCTTTGCATCCCGTGGAGGCTGTCATTAGTGTTTCTCAATCAACGCTTTCTGGTTAGTGACTGGGGCCAGTGGGAGCTTTGAATGAAGGTGGGGCCAAGCCCGAAAAAGATCCTCTCCTGAAAAATTATAATGAAAGCAATAATGGTTGGGTCCTTGAGCAATGCCTGAGTATGACAATTGTTGTCTGGAGGCTACCTTAATTACGAAACAGTGTTCTCAGCCTCAGGCTTCACAGTCTCAGTGCCTTTACTCTCTCTTGAGCAATATTTTATTGCTATTGTCCTCAACCTGTTTCATATTAAGTTCAGGGTATCTGAAAGTTATATGAAATACATGTTTGTTTTCTATTCTATTTGCACAAATTTCTTGTATTGTGGGGGGGGCGTTTTTTTTTAATCAGTATCTGAAAGCCTAAAGCCGGGATTATCTAAAGGATTATAGGAGAATTAGGCACCGAAAGCCAATTGATTTTTCACTGTGAATTAGCCAAGTGCATTTGGAGGGCTGGAGACTTTGGTCTGCGCGTGGTTTCAGGTCCAGCTCATGTCTTCTGGGTAAAGAGACCTCAGCGCCTCTCAGATGGCCTTAAAGAGGTGCCAAAGCAGGAGCAGCCAGTAAGAAACTGCAGGTACAAGGAGGCAGACGTGGCCCTGAGATATTAAACTACCTTTGAAAATCTCATTCTGACTCCCTTAGGCTCTTTTGTAAACGCCACTCTAAGTTACCATCAATTTCGACAATTAAGCACTGATTTAATTTTAGAGTAACAATAATTGTCAACATTTTCCAACCCAACCACCTTAAATTAGACACACAGATCCAAGTGTTGGCACTGGATCAAAGCGGAGCGATTTTGGGAGATGCTGAGCGCACGCAGCTCTCGCTCGACCGTGTTGCAGGTTGCGCTCAGGACTTCAGAACACGGAGCCATTTGGGCCCCATCCCCTGCCAGACGCCGGGTGCTCAACATGCGTTTCAACACCTTGCTTTAGGCACCTCGGATTAAAAAAAAAAAAGTTATTGGCCAGGAGTATTGCACTGATTTTCCCCTGGCAGAGTGGGAGTGGAGGTTGCTGCCTCTCCGCGGGGAAGGCGCTGGGTCGCACACCGGTGTCCTCGTGGGATGTGACAAGGGATGTCACCAGCATCCTTGCTGATGGTGAGCGGGCAAGGCGGAGATGGCAGGCAGGGTAATCCTCTGAGCCCCCCTCCCTGGGCCTGACGTCCTTCAAGGAGGGACCCCTGTGTCCCCCAGTGGGTTCTGGGGTGGCTGAGGACCTTCTGGGGGCCCATGGGGTGCAGGTGGCAGAGGTGCTGCTGCTCCTGGGCCCGGGCAGGGACCCCTTTGCTGGGCAACCTATGCCCGCTGGGACGGATCCCTCCGTGTCCCACCATACATCTCCTGGGGAGCACTGGCTTTGGGTGGGGGGTCATTGCTGGGGCCGGGGAGGGCAGCGGGACCCCGGTGCAGGTCCCTGCTGGGCTCGGTGCCACGGTGGACATCAAAGCTGTGATTAAGCCAATACTTTAATCGTATCTCCGCGCCTTTGATGAGGGCTTCACCTCGCCGTGCTCTCCCCACACCCAGCCCCACCCTGAATTAGGGCTTTTGCTTTATTTTTAGCAGTGATTTGGAAATTGCTGGGGCTCCTTTTTTCCTTTCTTTCGTTCCCCCTTTTTCACCCCTCTTTCTTTCCTCTTTTTTTTTTTTTGTTTTTTATAAGGATCATGTCAGAGCTCAGTGTCCCCCGGACCCCCAGCCAGCCGTTCAGGGAACATTCACACCTATTTTCCTTGCCTTGTCTCCCCTTTATTCTTATGAAGCTCTCATTGATTATTGCCCTTAAATTCCTCAGTCCGGTCATAGATAAAAGGATAACCACTTCAAAGCAAAGTGTTAAGAGTTTAACCTCGAGCTAAAAGAGTGGACAACAAGGTAATTGAGGGTAATAACTGATCACAGACCTACTTTCAAAGGCACATGCAAGCCTCACTTTCAGATGGCTTTAATTTTATTAACATTTGTAGCAGCTCTAGATGCTTTTGAATCATTACAAACTTCAAAGCTTGAGGTAACACTCCAAATGGAGAACCTGACACCAGGTTTTTTGTTCAGACCCACATCATATTGATAGTCTCTGTTGCAAGCATGTAACATCTCTTCTCAAACTATAAAAACCTAGATGAAAAAAAATATTGCCAATGGAGAAGATCAAAGCCTGAACCTCACTTTGAGTGATCCCAAAGAAGTCAAAACAGAAAGCAACATGGAAAAAAATAAAGTATCTATATTATCCCAACTATCTTTATCCATATTTTAAACTTGTCTGCTTGAGGCGGAGGAGTATGGATAATTCTCCCTGCGTTTTATCAAACTGTTTGGCTGATCATCTGTTCCTCTTTGGGCATTTGGACTTGGCCCTTTTGCTGTCCATGTATGAGGCATTTAAACCCAAGAATTTGGAAAAGGCACATGAAGGAACAGCCCTGACTCAGCTGGGAGGAGAGCCACGTGAGGCAAACGTAAAAATTACATTTATAAACTGAAAACACATGGACTGAAATCAAAATTATGAAAACACCCAGAGTACTCCCATCTCCAGCCCCTGGTAGTTATGGGAGAAAAAGTCATCTCTCCACGGCAAGCTGTTCACCAGCTAAATGGGTGCCAACCCCCAGCGTCGGGATGTGCCCGTGGTCACCCTGGCTGGGTTTGCTGGGGCTGGTGCAGCTGTGCCTTGCCCGAGCCCAATCGTTCCTGGGGCCGCACGGTGAATCAGCTGGAGGAATTGATCCAGGGTATAAATAGCCTTTTTCTTTGTCTATTTTTTGTGCGGGGGAGGGTTATTTTTAGCTGGGTGAGTTCCCTGAGCTCATGCACGAAGCATTTGCGATGAAGGGGGTGGCCCAAGGAAGCAGGCTGTCCCTGCTGCCAAAAATTACACCCCAGCTCCCCTCTGCAGAAAGGTTGCTGCCACCTCAGGCTGGTGTCAAGGCTCCATGCAACTTCAAGTAGTCAGGGAGAACCTCCCCAGCTGCTTCAGCCTCTGTAAAGTCATCAAGAGAAGAAAAATTACTTAGATTTTTTTTTTTTTCTCACTGGTTTATAGTGGTGTCCGGCAGGTTTTAGGCTGGTGTAATCCTTTCCTCCTGATTTGCATTGGTGTAACAGCAGAGAGAAGCATCAGGCAGAGTATTTTTTTAGTGCACGCCAGGACGAAGGGCTGGGTGTGAGCTCAGGGCATTTAACAGTGTCTCAGCTGCTGAAGGGGCTGGTCCAGTGGTGTGTCCCCCCGACAGCCCACCCCTGCCCAAAACCCTCCGCCTGCTCCGGCTTGGCGATGCAGAGCCAAACCGTCAGCAGCTCCCAAGCACGGTGGCTTGTGAGAACTCCTGAAGGCGAGGGCTCGATGCCGATTAACCCCGGGTACCTGGCCCGCAGGTTTTTTGTCATTTTTTGCTTGCAGCCAGCATGACAGAGCAACATTGCCAGTGTTGTCTGGTGTCAGGTGTATCACATAAGAGTCTCATTATCTGTGTACGCTTCAAGAGCAGATGTGAACGTGCATAAGCTTGTGGAAACCGCATACTTTTACATGGATTAAATAACTTCGGGTTTAGCCTGCACTGATATAACATTCTTTATGAACTGAAATCAATGTAATATAAGCTGTTCTCTCTGTGCTCATGTTAGGTGCGTGCCTGTGGGATGAAAGGACAATGGTATATTGATTAAATCTATGGAATTTATGTTATTGTCTGAAGTTATGGCTAGAATAATAAGCAGTTATTTCAGCATTTCTGTTGTGCTTTTAATGAGTCTATTATCAGTTGCACAGACAGGGCAGATAAATGGGACCCAGTGCTAAAACATATGTTACAACTGCCCAAGGCAAGCCCTGGCTTGCAGATCTGGATCTATACAAAACATGCTCAGAAATCGCCGCCTCTGTGGCCAGTTTGTTTCTTCTGCTGTTGCTCACTGGAGCTGCCACCCACGCCACACCAGCCCGGGGATGGGCATCCCACCAGGACGTGCCACACGCCTGGCAGGAGCGTGGAGCAGGAGCTGCCCCATTTTCCAGAGGGCTCACCATCATCCCCAGCTCACTTCAGTGGGACTGCCGTATTATGGCAGCGCTCGCGTTTAATTTAATCAACCAGTCAAGCAAATGGGGATCATAGTCATCTCTACTGTTGCAAAGCTCTATTTCCATAATGCCATTTCCAAGCAAAACCCTTCATGTGTGATTAAGACGATAGGAGTGCTCTCCTTTCAGCTTGCAAGGGGCTTGTGTGGAAGCTCTCATTTGCGTTAACGGGAGTCACGTGCACAGAGGTAAACAGACCCACAAATATATTGTTAACAAAATCCCCAGAACTGGTATTTTTTATGGATTTGAAACACTGTAGTGGCATGGTTGTCCTGTAGCCCTCACAACCTGTCTCTGCGCTAGCCACAGGAGGCTTGCAGCTTTTACTGCCTTCTAGGAGTTTTTAGAGCTTCCTCCAGGTGGAAATATTCCTGTTACAAACCGAACTCATCTCAGGAAGAAGCAGCTGGGACTAAGGAGGTGACAGCAAGGTCCTGCTCCCCTCGGTGCTTCCTGCCATGGCCACCATCCCTGTCAGGGGCTTCTGCTGCGTCATCACTAATAAGCTCATCTGCATGGTCCATTAGAAGACCTTGGAGGGGATATGGGACACGTGGGAGGGAACGTGATGGGCATTCCCAGTGCAATAATAGCAAGCTAGGAACTGCTTCGATCCTCGGTGGAGCCTCGTGGGGATGAGTTGTGTCTTGTACAACCCCATGGGCTGGAAGGGCTCTTGGAGGAACCAGAGGACCACAGGGAACGGTCATCCTGCCAAATGCAAATGCTATGAAGAAGGAAGGGGGGGAGCTGTCATTGGTGATGTGAAAGGGTCAGGAATATGCTCTCGAGATAACAGGAGACTCAAGTTAGATTGGTTTTCAAAGGGAAAAAAAAAAAAAAGGGGAAAAAACAAAAGGTGTCTTAATTTGAGTTGTGTGAGGAAGAGAAAAAGAAGCCCAGAACCTGGTTTTAGTGACTATAGTGGAGGATTGCAGAAGTGGGGAAGCGGTCTAACAGTTTCTCCCATTTTTCAATGATATGAGGTTCCCAGTCCCCCCAGCTTCTTATGGGGAGAAAGGATGCTGGGCAAGTGATTTCCAGGCTTCTCCAAAAGGGTTAGAGAACATAACTAGCAAAAGGAGAAAAGACTAAAATAATATTTTGATGCTCCCACAGCATGGTGATTTCTACTAAAAAGAAAAAATCATTAATGACTCTTCACGAAACATATGTGCAAGCAGCTGCTTTTTTGGGTCTAGTCTGGAGAAAGCCTGACCTCACACTAGCTGAGCTTCCCCAGCATTTAATGAAAAGGGGAAACAAAGACGCCAATATTAGCCAATATTAATTGTTTAAGCGCTCTTGAAAGGATCACAGTGGAGGTTCCCACAGTGGAGGAAAACACCTTTTCATACAATCGATAGGGCTTTGGCAGAGGAAGATACGATTGACTAAAAAAAAATAATCAGATAAATGGGGAGAAGGGGGACCCATGCAATCTGATACTGGATGGGAATTTGCACTTTGTGCTCCTTGGGCAGAAGGCACCCGGCAGCGCCAGTGCCACGACACCCAGGCAAAATTTTCCCGAGCACCATCCAGGTATTTGCTTGCGAGCAGGATGGCCCCATGGTAATAAATATGTTTCTGGAGTTGCTGCACCTCTAGAGGACAAGAGCTGGCAGCTGGGTGTATGCTGTGCCCCAAAACCACAGTGAGGTTCTTCTGGTTTGAGGAAATTATGTCAGGAATTGCGTCAATGAGCCTGATGTGGAGGATCAGGCCCTACAGCACAAATCCTGCCACCCACTCAGTGGATGCTTTGAACAAGGGGGTACGTGAGAGGCAACCTTGAGGGCTTTTCCTTCGGTCCAAGGCAATGAGGTAGAGCTTAGTACTCAGTCCATCTCCATCAACCTACCAGTGGTGGCTTTTGTGAAGGAGAAATCCAAGCAAAGGGCATTTGTTGTCTTCTGAGGGACTGTGCTGCTTTTTCCTACATGGTGGGAAGTCCCATGCCAGGTGTAGGGGTTGTTTTGTTTGGTTTTAGAATTAGCTATCCACTGTTTCCTCTTTTAGCTAAAAACATCTGTCTCCTGGTTCCTCTCTATTGTCCCCTCTGTCAGATAGATACTGCGATACTCTTCTCAGTGCTCTTCCCAGCATCGAAAGGGCTCAGATACAGGACTTGATTGTGCAACTCTTTGTATATGGGGTACTCCAGTGACTTTGAGGGCCCAGTTGGCATCTGAGGACCCAGTGGGTGATGTGGAGATTAGACTTTCTCCATGCAAAGTCTCCTCTCTCCAGTCTGTATTTCACACCTGGAAATATAGTCATCCTTAAAAAAAAATGTTTCTTTTGGGGCCTCAGTAGTGGTCCAGCTTGTGAGAGGCAGGGTGGAGGCATCATCCAGCTCCTGACACCACCGCAAGGGCTGGAATATCATGCCCTTCGCTATCCTCCTTGATACTGAAAATTGAATCGACAGGCAGAAACAAACCAAAACAGGTATAATTTTAGGGTACTCAACTTGGAGAGTGCACCTAAAAATAACTGTGCATAAAGGGTTTGGGTTGGTTTTTTTTTTTCCCCTGGAAGTGAAAAGTTTTATTTGACTTTGTGATTGAAAAGTTTTCCACTAGCCCGGAAAGCCTATTCACTCATAGCCGTTGTCTCTCCTCCTGCTTTTTCCATCATCATCATCCTTTAAGGGCTGTGTGAATCGGGATATTCAGGGTCCTGCTCGATGTGTGGGATGCCCAGTAGCAGGCAGGGGTCAAAGCGCGCTGTGCCAGCCCAGCAAGCACCCTGCTGCGTAGGAAGGGTTAAATTTCATGCTGCAGCTGCAAAGCCCAATTTCTTTATTTCCTGTTAATGACATTATTGCCTACATAAAACCATTGAAACATGTTTCTTTCATTTGTTTAATTTCAAATTCTGAGCACACTAGCTGGAAACTATGTTTAATAGTTAAACTCAAAACATTTGGATTTCCTTTCCTCGCTGAGATTTGCAGTGAGTACACTTCATACTTAGTTGAGTTTTTAAGTAACCATTTTTACACAGCTATAGAAGCCAGCCAGAAAACAAAAAGGATTATATTGCAGAATCAAATCACATCAGTTCAGGCTAGTAACACATCATATATTTCACTTCCTCCACAGTCGTGCCAAGATACCATCAGAGCCAACACCTTACCAAGCTGGCCATGTTCACTTCCAGGAGCGTCCAGCCCCTGCAGAACGAGAGCCAGCACACCCCACTTGCTCTGTGCATGCAGAAGGACTTCCCTGAGCATGCATGGAAAAAATGTTCCTGTTTCCATGAAAAAATAGGATGGAATCTAATTCAGGCCTTGCTAGCGCTGATGATCCCATCACCTCCCCATGTTTCTCCTACATCCTCCTGTTGAATCTCACATGCCAAGTTCTTGCTCCCAAGCGCTCTCTGGGCAAGGGCAAAGTGGGAGCACAGAGTAGGCAGGATGAGTGCACATGTAGGTAGATCTGAACCATCACAAATTTGAAGGGAAATCCTTGAATCTGAACTCGTTTAGCAAGCAAAGATCCAAAGACAAAGACGCATTATCTGTTGATGCTTTTAGCAAACTGCCACACACTCTGCAAGGAGCAGGGGGATTTAGCCCTGTCAGGGTGATGGACACCTACAAGCAGTTGTTGTGTAAAGCTTCACTGCTTGTGTGCTGGAGTGTCTAAAAGTCACTTCCACAAATGCTCACGAGATTAGTGTGTGGAGTACTGCAAAGAAAACTGGGCTTTAAACCACATTAGATTCAGATTCCCCTTGGCACGTGTATACGAAGGAAGCCCAGAATCAATATTAGGCCTAGCAGAAGCAGTGAGCAGAGATGCAGCAAGGAGGAACGTGGCCCTCAACGGGACTTTCTAAGGAGTTATCACCTGATCCTGACAAGAGGGCCACACTCAGTGCCTCTGCTGTGGCATCACAGATGCATCCCCAGCAGCCACAGCAGTGCTCAATTTTCTGTCAAAAAATCCGTATTTGACTAAAAAAAATCAGTAGGGCTTAAATGTTACCTTCAAGGGTGATGTGTGGGCTCCATGTTGCCTGTGAAGAGCTCAGCTGCTTGGGCTAGAGAGGCTGCATACCCTTGCCGTGGTGTTTGCATCCCAGTGGCACACACCCAGGCAAGCCATTGTCCACCAGAGGTCTTGTAGACCTGGTGTCCTACTAGTTACTTAATCAAGAAGCTAGCAGAGAAAGTGATGGCTCGTTCGTGCATGGGGAGGAAGGGATTGTGGAAAAAGTAAGTCGTGGGAAGTTGTTCATAAATATCCTCGTTTTCCTCTTTTGCCCCCACCCTCTTTTCAATCTCTATTCCGTGCAGGTGAAGGCAGCAGTTCAGAAATGTTAATAGATAGCAAAGTGCTTATGTGTGTTTTATCAGCTCTCATAGAACGGTTAGCGCTGATACGGTGCCCCTTTTAAGTCTAAAAATTCTGGCCAAGCATGTGCAGATAGCAGGGAGTGCGCTGAACAAAACATCAAGGAATAAAGTCTGTAGGGGGGAATGGAAATGTTAAAAGGATTATAGGACGAGAAAATGTATCGGACTTATCTGGCAATACTTGGTAACAAAAGTATGTCGGTTTGTGAAATGGACTTCAAATCCCATAAAACTAATTGTGTGTTTTCTTGTCTTATTTTTGAGTATCTCTGGCAGTACTTTTTTTCCCCCACTGCAAAAGCGTGTCTGCATGTGGATAATACTCTGTGCTTGCAGTATGGAGCAAGATTATACAGCCAATTGGTTTTATACCTCTTAAACTAATGATGTTAAAGTAGTTTATTAAAAAAAAAAAAAGGAAAAAAAGGAAGACTAACTTCAAAGGTTTACATGTGGGTTGCAAACCTCTCATGTCTTCTGTATACAGGACCTTCCTCTTATTTTGATCAAGACTGTTCCCAGCACTTCTGTTGAAATACTTGCAAGCCTTTGATCTTGTTATCAACATGACCACCAGTGAGAGCACCCCCGCTTGCTGAGCGTGTGACAGGGCAGGTGACGTCAGTCACCGTCTCTGACTAACACCGCTTTTGGGTTGAGCTCGTACTGCTGCGCCGGTCCTCCTTGGGCTGCGCTTATCGCAGAGGAGTCTTCCTGCCAGGAAAATGATTTAGACCCCGAGACGTCAGCCCGCCATGGCTATGCGTTCCACCAAGGTCACAAGAGTAAATAGCACTGCTCGCCCTCCCCTTGCTGGGCCAGGGAAGGGGAGGCAAAGAGATGGCATGAGGAGCAGGGCGGGGAGAGGTTGGAAGGGTCTTGGGGGGGACTTGGCCCCAAGTGGGCCATGGAGAGCAGGGAGTTCAGCATGGTCCTTTCATCTTTCCACTGAATTTTCCATCAACGTCCTTGTGATCTTACTGTAGTTTTAGCCAAGGAATCACTTTTGAGGTGCATCAGTAAGCCCAGTGTCGGGCAGCGGCAGCATCCCAGCGGGGGCTGGCTGGGCTTTGGGCACCATCCCTCACCTTCCTCACTGTTTTGGTGTTGCCCGTAAGGACGGCGCTTCTCTGGCCCTCGGTGTCTCCCTGTGCACGGTGAAGGACACCGCCTTTGACCTCTGTTCTAGGACTTGTGGTTCATGAAATGTGCAATGTGAAATGTAGGCATCACTGTTACTTGCTGCTGCTGTTCGATTCGGCTGCGCTCCTCGCACCGCTGTCATCCTCGCGCGGCCACACACAGGGACAAACAGAACAGCCCTGGCATAGTCCTGAGCCTTAACATTCCCGGTGTTTGACCTAGTTTTCTGCAGGAAGCCAACAACCTGGAGACAGCTCTTTTGGAGCAAGACACCAGCAAAATACCTGCCTTGCGGGCAGAGAAGGCAGCGATGGAGCCAGCTTAGTTGGGTACAGTTAGGACAAGACGGGGTGTTGCATTATGAGCCCAGGGAGTGTGGACTGGCACATCTGTCAGTGCTGCCCCGAGAGCGATGCTCTTAGACCAGCACTCAAGTCCTTAATGGCTCCCACCGCTTTTTTCTTTCCCACTTTTTTTTTTTTTTTTTACTACCTGCTCTAAAAATCTCTTACACACACACACACACACACAAAAATCTCCTTATTATGTAGCTTCACTGTGAATTGACTCTTTTCATCTAAAATTATTCTTTTTTGGTGCCACAATCAGACTTCAAGCTTCTTTGCACTGCCTGTGAACGTGATACATCGCCGCAGCCAGCAAGGAGGACACGGCTGGCCTTTGCAGCGGCACCACCAGGGCATGAGCACGGCTGGGTGGTGCCACTTTATACAGCTTTTTGCAGTCATTTTCTCTACACATGGGCTGAATTTTTATCTAAAATGCAGAAAGGCTAACAAATAAAATATAAATAGTTAATTTTCCTTCTGTTCCGCCTGGGAATTCAGATTCAAGTTTAGACTGGAAAATCAGAAGGAAATTCAAAGATACTCTGCTTTCTTGATGACTGCAGCTGCTACCTGAACACAGAGATTCCCTGTAGATCTACGAACAAGGACTTCCAGAAACTGATAAAGATGAAGAAAACTCTGGAAGACCTTCTTGTACCTGCCACCGCCTGCCTAGTTCATCGGATTACTTTTAAACCTCAGGCACTACGTGACTCTTCCCTGTCAGCAGAAGGAGAAAATAGACTCCCTGAGTGGACGTGCAGAAAATGAAGGGGCCACCGCAGCTTTGGGAGGGCAAACTGCTCCACGGGCACTTCCACACAAAGCCCCGTCCCCAGGGGCTTGCCCTCCTCTCATTTTGTCCCCAAAGTGCCCCTTTTTGGTGACTGGCATAGAGAGGGTGGTGGGCTAGACGGGTCTTTGGGTGGGCTGCTCTTCTGCATGTGCGATCCCAAATAACACAGTCAATGAAGTACCTGGTTGAGTGACTTGGTTGCTTGGTGTGCTCCCAGGGCACCGGTGCAGGGCAGTACTATTGCCCAACGCAACTTGGAGAAAGCCGGTTGGCTAAGTGACATTTTTATGAAATATAATGAATGATACTTAATGAGATTTTCATCCAAAGTGGAAAAGTCCAAGGTTTTCAGCCTCCATTATAATCGCTTCATTTTCTGTGCTATAGTAGCAAATGGGATTCAGGGAGTTTTTTATGCCACCATCACTTCAAAGCAAGTTCGAGTTCAAGATGTAAGTAGCAGGAGGTGATCAATCGACCTCTGGTGGCTGGAGGTCGTGGGCTGGAGGTGTCACTGTCACCATCGCAGGGGGCCCAGGGGACACAGGCTGTTCATTCTCCCCGGAAAGGATCATTTTGTGTGGCTCAGTAGCATCTGACATAGTGGCGTGTCGATACTTGGCATCATCATCAGCAAAAATATTAGTATGTCTAATGATTCGTAACTGCTTGTTGTGCCTAGAAATGGCTTTTACTGCTCGGCTCGTGGGTTTGGCAGAAAGTTTGCTTTCCATGCCCAATGGTAGCCATTCCCAGGCCTGAAAAAAAGTGTAATTGGGCAGCAACAACAAATTCACCCACATGTTATTTCATATTATTAGCCCAGATTGTCCAGTCCAGGCACCTAGTAACACACATGGCTCGCTCCTCGCTGCTCTGCATGGCTCTCAGATGGGCTGAGCCAGCCCAGAGCTGATGAAATTGCAGCTTCAAAGGATGCCACGTCCAGGGCCACCGCGACACGGCCTCTTTGGTGTTTTGCTTCTCATCTTGGTGGAGACGGTGGTTTGAGCAGGGCCTGGAGGAGAGGGAGAAACAGGGAGCTCTTCGGCACAGGGCAAAGCCAAGCGCCGTGTTCAGCGACGGTGCAAACTAGTTGCTGTTTCTCAACAGCACGTATAGCAAAGCGGCTTGGGCGGGAAGGGACAGGCACGGGTTTATGGACACGACTCTGGTTTCTGTCTTCCCATTTAGGATCAGGGTAATCCCCTGGGACTGGAGCCGGGGTTTCCCCGGTGTGCCCGCTTCTGGGGTCCCATGCGTGTCATTCCCTGGGGGTTTTGCTGCAGGGCCGCAGAGGGTGGCAGGGCAGGAGGGAGCTGGGTGAGGCTGGCAGGGGTAGACCTCGGTGGCAGGAGCAGGTTTCGTCTCAGCTCCGTTTCTTGGGGTGCAGGTGTTCTTGTTGGCTGGCACAGGCGGCTCGGGTCTCTGTGCCAGAGGTGGGCTGGGGGGATAGGGCAGCATGTGTGCCCCCACGGGCTGTGGGCATGGGGAGAAGGGCTGGCTTGATGGTGGGCTACGCTTTGCTGTTTCATTTCCCAGGAGATGCCATAAACCATGTTTAGGAAAGCCAGAAATGGAAGGTGCCGTTTATTTCGGCAGAGGTATTGCCACGTGCGCTGCCTGCACTGCCCAGCTGCCTGGCCCTTCCTGGCCCCACACGCCAGCACGCGGCAGGCCTGGCAATGGGGGCAAAGCATTTTGCAAAGCTTTTTCCTAGGAAAAGGGGGATCATGGGTTGCTGAGGACCCCTGCAAGCCTGGGTGCAGGGAGATATGGGTCTCCTTAGGTGATGATGCCCGCTGCAGTCCCTGCCTGGGGGCTTCGGGGTGGGGGGACTGGCATGTGGGGTCTTCCGCTTACGTGATGTGCTTTTCAGAGTGGGGCCTGATCCCAGGCTTTGCTCAGGGCTATGGTAGAGAGAATCCACCTGGGGCCTCTGGAAGGACTTGCAAGCTATGAATTAATGACAAAAATAAAGCAGAACTTGACTTCAAAAGCTCCCACTACGGTGGCGTTATCCTCACCCCCCTCTGCCAGCCGGGTCTGAGCCCCCTGCGCATGGAGCTGGGGCAGGTTCACGGGGTGCAGGGCAGAGCCAGGACCAGCGGTGGGCTGGGGGAGACCAACCCGAGCCCCCATGTCCAGCCTAGGAGCAGGACAGGGAGGAGGGCAGGAGGCGCCTTGTATCTGGAGGACAGGTTTGGGGGCCAACCCCTAATTAAAACCTTTTGTATGGAGTTTAAAAAACTCCATTCGTGTCTGTTTAATATTTAACAGATGGGGGGGAGATGTGAACACAACTGCAGACAGAGTTTGGCTATTTGTGCCACTTATATTGCAATCAGATACTGTTTAATTAGCATGCAGAGCGAAAACATGTCTTCGAATTATTTATTTAAAAAAAAAAAAAAAGTATGAAGACCCGCCCTATTTTCTCCCTGAGATGAAAAACTTTCCGCGAAGTTTTTATGCCGGGGAGTAAGCTCCGGCCCTGCAGTGCTGCGACCAGCCGGGGGAAGAGGCAGGAGGCTAGGCAGGAGGCTGCGCGGAGGGCTGCGCGGGAGGGCGCGCAAGGCGGCGCCTGCGCCTTTAAGGCGGCGCCGCGCGGGGGGCGGCGGAGCGGCGGTTGCCGATCGCTTCCCTTTGATAAGGTCCTGGCAACTCCGTAGCCGCTCCGGGATGCCGCGGGAAGGGAGCAAAAATAAAATAAATCTTCCCCTGAAAATATAATTATTTTATTTTATTACGAATGGGGCCCCTCCCCCCCCTCCCCGGGCAGAAGCTTCCCCCTGCTCACGCCTAGCAGCGGGGATGCCCGGAGGCGGGAGCACCGGGCGGCGAATGGGGTGCCCCCCCGTTTCTTCTTCTTGATTTTTTTAATTCTTAAAATTTTTAGGAGCTGTTTTTCCCCTTTTTTGTGCGTGTGCGAGCGTGGCGGGCGGCGCGGAGCCGTGCTACCGCCCTTGCAGGACCGCTCCGCCGGCCTCCGCTTTGATGCGCGCAGCGCTGGCGGGGAGAGCCCGGGGCGCGGGGGGGCGGGGAGGGGCGGGGGAGCAGGGGGAGGAGGCGGGGGAGGGACCAGTGCTTTTGTATTTAAAATAAATAAAATAAATAACCAGGGGAGGGAGAGGAGGGAGGCGCGGATCGCAGTGGGCTCCTTCCCTCGCAGCCCCCCCTCGCCCCCCCCCCTCTCCCCCCCCCCCCCCTTCCCGATGCTCTCCGATGCGGTTGCACCGCCGGGGAGGAGAGGAGGAGGAGGAGGAGGAGGAGGAGGAAGAAGAAGGACAGCGAGGGGCGCGGGGGGAGCGGGGCCAGCCTGCGCGCTGCCGGCGGCGGAGAGCGGCAGGGCCGCGGGCGCGCAGCGAGCTCCGGCTTCGCGGTGAGTGGCAACTTCGGGGGCAGCGGGCCGCGCTCCCGGCAGGGCTTATTTTTTTTTTAATAGGGGTATTTTTCTTTTTTTTATATTTTTTTTTTTTTAATTTTTGTGTGTGTGTGCGCGCCTTGCGGTGCCGCGCTGCGCGGGCGCGCTGCCTCTCTCCGCGGCCAGGCTGGGGCCGGCTGTTGCACAGGGCTCGGAGGATCCAAGTCGCTCCGGACTTTCCCCCCCCCCCCCCCTCCTTCCCCCCCACCCCAGCTCCGGCTCCGACCTCTCTCCTCCCAGCCCGTCGCCATTTCTGGAGCAGGTTTTTATTATTATTTTTATTATTATTACTATTATTATTTATTTAGCGCGCCGCTGCAGCGCCAGGCAGCCCGGCCGGCCGGGGTCGGCGCTTTCCGAGGCTGCCCCCTTCCCCCCCCTTCCCCGTGTTTCTTTCTATTTATTTCGCTCTCCCCGGCGCGGTTCGGGGGCTCCCGGCCGGGGGGGCGCGGGGCCAGGATGCCCCGCAGCACCCAGGTACCGCGGCCGCGCCTCGCGCCCCCGCCCCGCAGAAGGGGGGGTCCATATTTTTTATTTTTTTTTTGGCGGGGGGGACCTGCTCCAGCATCTGGTTTCTGCAGGGAAGCCGCCCCAAAAGCCCGGGGTGGGGGGACACGGTCCCCGGTTGCGCGGTGTTGCTGGAGCGCGCAGCGTGCGCGCTGGAGGAGGGCGAGGGGGGTGGGGGGTGCAAAATGGGAACCAGATGCCGGGGCAGGGGCACCCCGTGCTGCCGTGAGCTGGGGGGGGGGCAGCACACACAGGCACCCCGGCCCGGCCCCGCTAAAGTGCGCCGGGAGTTCAGCGGAGCGGATCTGATAGTCGCGATCGGGCTGGCGATAGAGCCGCGCTCCCGCTGCCCTGCCTTTCTCTCTCTTCCCCCCCCTTCTTTTTTTTTTTTTTTTCTCCCGAATGTGAAGAGTTGAAAAGCCTGTTTACTTTTTGCCTTTGATGTTGGGAGGATCTGGTTTTGATTAGATCAATACTCCTTTTTTCTCCCCACCCCCCCACCCCCCTTTTTTTTTCCCCTCCCTCTGCAGAGAGGAGGCTCAGAGGATCCCCTGCTGACTCCAGGCAGAGGAAGGCAGAGGCGCAGGCAGCTCCTGGAGCAACTGGGAGCCCCTCTCCCCACCGGGCTGCGGAGCCATGAGCAGCGCTGTGGTCCTCGCCCACCTCCCAGACCCCAGCAGCAGCTTCAGGGAAGACGCCCCCCGACCCCCTGTCCCGGGGGAGGAAGGAGAAGCACCATGCCCGCAACTCGCCAGCTCGTTTCTCCCCAAAAGCCAAAGCTTCAAGGCCATGCCGGTGCCTCCTGCCCCGCGGAGGAATGAGAACGGACTCGGGGAGCCGGAAGGCAGCGCATCGCCAGACTCCCCTCTGGCCAGATGGACCAAATCCTTGCATTCCTTGTTGGGAGATCAAGATGGTGCCTATCTTTTTCGGACCTTCCTGGAAAGGGAAAAATGTGTGGATACCTTAGACTTCTGGTTTGCCTGCAATGGCTTCAGGCAGATGGACCTTAAGGATACCAAAACTTTAAGAGTAGCCAAAGCTATATACAAAAGGTACATTGAGAACAACAGCATCGTCTCCAAGCAGCTCAAGCCTGCTACCAAGACCTACATAAGGGATAGCATCAAGAAGCAGCAGATAGATTCTATCATGTTTGATCAGGCACAGACTGAGATTCAGACTGTGATGGAGGAAAATGCTTACCAGATGTTTTTAACTTCTGATATATACCTCGAATATGTAAGGAGTGGAGGAGAGAATCCTGCTTACATGAACAGCAATGGACTGGGGAGCTTAAAAGTTGTCTGTGGCTATCTCCCGACCTTGAATGAAGAAGAAGAATGGAGCTGTGCAGACTTTAAAAACAAAATCTTGCCTTCGGTAGTTGGACTATCCAGCAAGACGTTGAGGGTTACAGCAAATGTCAGAGCTACGGAGACGATGGAGAACGGATACAGGTAAGGGAGCCCCTGGAAGTTGTGCTTTGTTTTAACTTCAGGGACTTTGAGAGCCCTGTTGGGGTCGTGTGCCGGGGAGCTAGCAGGGGGTTGAGGGGCAGCAGGGCTTCCCGTGGGGCTGGGAGCACAGGTACTCCTCCATGCCTCCCAACACTGGAATTCTGGGGGTGTTGGCTGCATTAGGGGCTTTTCCCCCCCTTCTGTGCAGAAGAAGGCAAGATCCTGTGCTCTTAAGCCCTATTGGCTCCTTCAGATCTCTTATAGATCAAAAACTTCATAGCAACTATGTCCTCCGGACATGCGTTAATTATTGGTTCAACTTTCAAACCTATTAAGAGCAGTAGTAGAGTGGATCATATAGACGCATGAATAATGTAACCTACTCGTTCCCCAACTCCACCATCAACCAGTGTTTAACTACGTTGGTTATGTGGGAAGCAATTGTGCGGTCATGGAGGAGGAAATGTATGCACTTACTACATCAAACTCTGCAACTTGCACAAAATCTGCTTTTATTTTGACGGTGCATGTGTGATGTGCGGCCTCTCCCATCGCATTGGGTGTTGGTATCTGTCAAAGCCATTTAGGGTGGCTCCGAGCCAATGCATACAGGAGGATACTTAAGATTGAGTACTTAAGGTAATAGAGACATGCCAGGTACAGAGTAATAGCAGATCCTTGGTGCTCTCCTGTAGGTCTTTGGTTGGCTGTGCGCTCCAAGTTGAACTCATTAAAACGTGGTTGTGTCTGATGGCAGCGCAGAGGGATGCGGGGAGCGTGGCGTGGCGGTGGGGTCGCCTCGTGCCCTTGTCGTGGGGTGCATCTGCGTGGCGGACCCCTTCTCTTTTGTTGGGAGTGTGGATGGCACAGCGGTGCGAGGGTGAGGAAAGTAAGAGCCAACGCGAAGTGAAGGGGGGGATGGGAAAGGGAGACTCTGATGAGCAAATGATGAGTTGTATAATCCTCTGAAAATGTATTCTTTCCTCTCCCCACCCTTGCCATAAATGTGGATTGTTGAATCAGGGCTGAGAGGAGAGGGCTCTGCTGGCAGATGTGCGCTCTCCTCCGCTGGCCCAGGAGGTTGGGGTTTGGTATGGTGAGTGTTTGACATCTCCTTTACAGGAATTTTGAGAGTGTGTCTGTGATTCACAGACATCAAAGGGAGTCAGGGCTTCTCCTGGGGAGGCTTTGCTGGAGCTCGCCCTCCTCTCCTGCCCCGCGAGCGCTTCCAGCTGTGCCGGGCTGCCCGGTGCCCGGCTGCCGAGGGAGCCCCCTGGCCCGGGAGGCTGCCGTGGAGCCAGAGGCCTCTGCTGCCGTCCCTCCTGGTGGCCCTGTGGCCGAGGGGCGATGGAGGGGTGCTGGCCGCGGGTGCCGGCCGTTGGGATGCGCTCTGTCCTGGCGTGGCCCCTGGACCTCTCCTGCTGGGGGCTGCACGGGGGGGCTCTCGCTGGCAGCTGCTCGGTGGAGGGCTTGGGGTTTGGGATCCTCATCTCGTGCCTGAATGTTACTGTCTGAGCATCTGCTGTTCTCCAGAACTTGGTTTGAACTGCTGCCCTTCGCTTGCTTTCCAGGAGGGGGGCGTTTGATGCTTTTATCTCTCAGCCTTTGTTGGTATTCAGTGCTGGAAGGGCTTGGCTGTAATGTTCTACCAGAGCTGCAGGCCCTGCTAAAAACCTACATGTGCCTTGTCCAGGAGAGCTCTCGCAGAGCAGTGGCTGCTTGCCTGATTAGTGCTGGGTTTTTTCCTTTTGTTTTTTTTCTTTCTTTTTTCTTCCCTTTTTTTTTTTTTTTGTCCAGGGATTAATCCAGCTTGCTCCTCACATGTCAGATCTACCCTCCTAGGACATTAGGTACTGCATTTTGCTTTGATCACCCTCTGTTGAATTTCCAGGAGCTTTGGCTCTCCATGGGGCCAACAGATCTCAATGCAAAGAGAGGGAGGTCAAGCTGAGATGCTTCTCAGTTCCTCCCTGAGCTACCCATTCGTGAAGCCACTTGTGCTAGAAGCTGATGAGCATATGGATGGGTTATCTCTCATCACTCAGCATTTAGGATTGTCTTTAGGATTGGAGCTGAAGCTTGCACAAAGTCTTTCCTGGTGAGTGGCCAAACCACACCTCCCTCCTCGTGCGTGTGTGATGGAGTTAAAGAATTTCTGCTCGGCGCGTTATGGTTTTTTGAAGCACTGTCCAGGCTCTTGCCATTCGCCTCGGTGGGTTTCAATGTGACTAGACCAGGCAAAGCCGGGAGTGCTGGGCTGAGCACACCTGATGGTCGGAGCAGGGCAACCTCAGGCCAGCCCCGTATTTGGGTGGGAAACCACCTGGAAATCCCAGGGCATGGAGTCACGGCCAAAACCAGGGCAAACGGGAGATGGCAGAAACCATACAAGTTGAAAGACTTCGTTTGGCCCCAGCATCAGTGATGGACAGGAACAGGAGAAGTCAAGTGCAAACACAGCGTTTGCACCTGGCTGCAAAGCAGGCGTATGCATGCAGACTGTTGGTTGTATATTTGGAGCCCTAATACAGGGAATATTTTGAATGCAGGACTTCCCTCTTGTCCTTCAAAGCGACTCCCCTCCCCTGTAGGTTGTGGTGTGGTTAAAAGTGGCCTCCCCACGCTGCGCTGGACCTGGCCCCATGCTCCAGGAATTCCAGCTATTATTTATACACGCTTCTAAATTTACCACGCGCGACTTTGTGTACACAGAGAGTGCTTCTTCCTTTGCAGTGCCGCTGTGTAGCATGGTTTTGTGCAGGCCAAGGTGGACTCATCTGCCTCCCATTAAGCTCTTAACATCAGTGGAACTGGCCTTGCTTTGAGAAGGCTGGAGCTTGCAGATGGCCTTCTGCCGGCTCCCAGTGCTTCCTGGCCTTTGAAAGGACCCGCCAGTGGAGCTCCTTGTGTGTGAAGTTATTGGAACCAAGTTTGGCTTCAATTATCAAAGTAAATGATGCCATTGTAAAGCTATGCTCGAAGCAGTGTTCTACAATTAGAGCATGGAAGCTGTGATTAACATATTTTAACAAAACTATACTTCCCCCCCCCCCAGGTTTGTGCATGCATGTGTTTTTCCTTTTTTGTTTTCAAACCCACGATTGCCCAGTGATGTTTGTCCCAAGAAAATACTTAATGAGATTCAATTTTACCTCAAAATGCTCCTTGTAGATTTTCTTATCTTACTGTATAAATCTGTGGTTTGAACTGTCAGAGCGCTTTTATTTCTAAGAAGCAGAGGTTGACAATAAAAAGAAAACAAACAATGCCCACACTCTGAAACTGTACCCTCAGAACAGGGGGTACAACCAAGAGCCCCTGAAATTTTCATGGCATTATAATACCTCTGATATGCCCATTGCCTAACATAGCATGTAGGGAGTTACATGCTGTGTGTCATCGCATAAAGATAAGAATAGGCTGAGAAACATCAGACATTCTCCTTGAAGCTCCAGAGCAACTGCTACCTGACAGCTGAAAACACTTTGCATATTGCGTTTGGAGCTGGGGTGTGTGTTTGTGTGTGTAGCATCTGTGGCAGGAGACCACCGCTTTCTGCTGGAATTTAAAACCCTCGCAGGCAACTTGATGCATCTGGGTGCAATTACTGTAGTAAGGTGGTTAAATTAAAAAAAAATTAAACATAGCAAAACGGCCCTCACTGGTTTGCTTAAAGGATGGGGCGATTTCTGTGGGGCGGTGTGTTGGGGGTGGAATGTGGGAGCTTACTTTAAAAATGTCAGCTGTAGGGGTTCTTTGTTTTTGGTCCATGAGGTGTTGGGAGGTGAATGGGTGCTGCAGTTCAGTACTGATGGGAAGATGAGTTAGTTGTGGCCACTTTCTCTAATTATATCTTTCAAATGCTGTATTTGGACACACCTCTCCCTGTGCCGTATTCATACAGACCCGCTGCCTCCGCCCCCACGCCAGCCTCTCCAGCAACCCGTCTGCTGGAAGAACGTGGCAAATCAGCCCTCCTGGATGTAACCAGGAGTGACACAGCCACCTCCCAGCAAGGTGGTGGTCCTGTGCTGGGGAGCATCCGGCACCCCTGCACCTCGTAGAGCATCCTGCACCCCTGAGCCTCATGGACCTCAGATGGGCTCTCAAGACCTGAGATGGTTTCAATTCAAATAGTTTTAAGACCTGCATCCTCTTGCACAGTTGACCCGAAAGCCCCCCAAGGACCTAGGAAGGGGCGCTTGGACTGCACAACCCCCTGAATCAGAGCAGAAGACTACATGTTTTTTTAGAGGAACTTTTTTTGTAGTAGTAGTAGGATAACTTAGCTTTCACCCACATGTGGAATTAATTTATCTTTGACGATTTTACTTCTTTCCTGTGGCATTCCTTACTATCTCATATTTTTTTTTGTCTTCTTCTTCTTCCCAGATAGATATTTTTTAACATCTTGATCTCTCCCCATCAGAAATGCCTTGGCCTCCTTCAGAAAGGAATGCAGCCCCGGCTAGGCTGAATACCTGCCTGCAGCCAGCCCCAAGCCTCTCATACCAGAGAGGCCCATCTTCCCCACCATGCTTCCCCTTTCCCTTTTTTTTTTTTTTTTTTTTTCTTTTTTTAAACTTAAGCCTTTGTGGGGGCTCCTGTTTTTGGTGCTGGCGGTGCAGGAATGTGGGGCAGCGGGGGCATGGGGTGCCTGGCTGGTTGTGAGGGATGGAGAGCAGGGCGGTGGGAGGACATTGCTGCTCACTTAAACCCAGCTGCTCCCCTCCAACCCCCCGGGGGGGGGGGCAGGGAGGTGGAAAGCCCATTAAAAAAAAACCTGCCAAGCCTGCTGGCACATTCCTTAGGCCCCCAAGTCCTGGGTAAGTGGCCCTAATTATTAAAATCAGCAGTCCTTATCAGATGACAAGGCCTTTTGCTTTGATATACAAAGGCAGAAGCTTAACAACCCCATCTTTCCCTGGAAGAGGAACAAAATGTGCACCTTAACATGCTGCTTTCAAACCTCCCTGCATAATCCCCTTATCACCTGCTGAAGATATGTATATTGATCCTGGCTGGGAAGTTGGAGTAATGGGAGGCAGCAGGGGCGCCAGGGTCTCCCCCTTCCCTGCGATGACCTCGCCACCTCTATCACAGCCCATGTCACTGCCCATGAATTTTTCACTCGACCGCTCTTGGGTACTCAAACAGCCAGGCTGGGCTTTGGGTTTGCTTCTCCAAGTGAAGCCAAAGGTGTTGGCATCAGTAACCGCCATGCTCATTAATACAACCTGCTGCTCCTGTCCTCGCATCCCCCATCCTCCTCTTCCCTGCACAAAACCACAAGTTAAACAAGTAGTAGGTTTTCCTAAGAACTGGGCCTTTTTATTGCCTGCTTTTATAACGCTGGGAAGATGGCACCCATCTCTGGGGGGCCAAGCCTGAGCAGCAGGTTTCAGCCCTGTCCGTGGTGGTCCTGCTCCAGTAGTTTCGGGCAGTTCTCTTGTTTCAGGCAACGCTGGTACTGTAACTTGTATTCCCAAAGGGGCCCTAACTCCTGTTTCAGAGCAGACGTAAGCATTTATTAGCTGATGCCTCAATGGCTTTCAGTGGGACTTGAGCTATGAACTTCTTGATCTTTTGCCTGCCGATGCCAACGGCAAAACTCCTGCTAACCTCAGCAGTGCAGCGTCAAGCTTGAAGGACCGAGTTTTTGAAGGTATCAAAGTATGTAGAGGTGCTTCCAGGGATTTTCTAAAGCATGCTTCCAGTGCTAAAAGCGACACCTTTCAAGCTGGACTTTGAGTGTGTTTAGACAGAGCGTGTCCTGGTTGCCGCTGGTCTGAGCGGTGGATGGTTGGTTGCTTCTCAAGAGGTTGTGCAGCCAGTGTGCGTGTCCCGTAAGGACAGTGCTACCATGAACCCTGTGTGCTTCTCGCTAGCCTGACTGACTGGTAACCATTCCTCTTTTGCTTGTCCCTAGGTCCTTCAAGAGGAACGATCCCATTAACCCATACCATGTGAATTCTGGCTATCTTTTTGCTCCAGCAACCAGCGCGAATGATAGCGAAATATCTAGTGATGCCCTGACGGACGACTCCATGTCGATGACGGACAGCAGCGTGTAAGTATCTAGTGTGGGCTGGGGCCCTTTGGGATGCACCAGCTGTGGATCTGCTGTGCCGATGCACCATGGGGGCTTACGGGAGCGATGGGTCCAGGGGCATCACCCTGCTTCTGCTCGCTGTTGAGTAGGGGCTGCCGAAACGGAGGTGTGCACCTAAACCGAGAGGTGTAGCAGGGCATGGCAGCCTTGCTCTTCATGTGGTCGTCGGAGGTATCGGATGGAGTAAAATAATGAATCCCTCTATTGCCATTTTGCAACTGCAGCTGAGCAAACATGTTTTCCCCTATGCTAATGGGGCTGCCTGACTAACCCAAGGAGTGTATCTCCCTGAGCCTTTGTCTTAAGGCCAGGCTTCCTTAACTAGTTATCAGTCATCAAAGAGGAGGAGATTACTTCCTATAGGAAGTGCTTTCTGTAATTAACGTTCATCATTAATGTCAGAATGTACATTAATAGGGCCAGTGACCTGAAGGGGCAAATAGCTGCTCATCTAATATGGCTGGGGCAGTCTTCAAAGAGCCATTTGAATGGAGCTGCATGGATCAGGTCTGGGTGCCTCAGGAGTGTAGGGAAGAGAGATGATGCTGTGGCTGAGCCTGGGAGTTGCAGGATCTGTCTTTTCCTCCTGACTGCTGAGAAGTGGGCAACTGGGAGCAAGTCATTTGACTGTTCTTCCTCGGTTTGCTTTCCCCAGCAGGAGAGAAATGGTGCTTTTGTGTCTTTAGAGGAGACAGTAAGACTCACTTAGTGTTCTTAAGGACCATTTTCTTCAACTGGACAGAAGGCAGATGTTGTCATTTGTGTTTTGTGTGCTTCATTTAAGTACAAGTGCTCTAGAAAAGCCCACCTGCAAACAGTGCTGCATTCCTGGTCTTCATCTCATAGGTGAAACTTCCCCAGTGTCCCTGTCAGACATGTCCTGTGGTTGCTGTGTGTTCCTCCAGGCTGGGTTTTTAAAGTCAGTGTGCATGATGATGCACAACGGAAAAGAGGATTTACCAAAAATCCTTGATGCATAAACAAACTTTTTTTTTTTTTAATGCACATGTGTGTTTTGAACTGATATTATGGAAAAAAATAGTTTGTTGTCCCACCAGATTCCCTTATTGAACAATATTGGCATTAAATAAAAGAGCTGAATCATAGGGTGACTTCTTTATTTCTTCTTACTGGCTCTGGTTGTATGTGATCATGTGTCAACAGAGCATTCATTGGGTTAGTCATTTCTGGACCAGTGTAGGGTCACTTGGGATTCACAGGGCTAGGATTATACCCTCTCTTCACAGCAATGCCAATTGTAGGCCTTATACAGATGAGAGCACTGAGTGAGAAATAAAGTGCATGGTGGATGAAAGGCTTAACTGAATCGCTTTCAGCCCATTGTTAGTCCAGGGGAGCTTAGCGGGGATGAGAGGGCAGCAGCCCGCTTTGAAATTTGCTTGAACAAGTGAATAGGAGCTCCCCATAAAGCAGCGCGTGAAAGGAGCCTGCCTGTTTTTTCCTGCCGTAACAATAGCCGGCGCAGGCTGTGAGAGTTTGGGGAAGCTTGGCTGATTAAACTGCCCGCAGCTCCAGGTTGGGGGGCGGCGGGGAGGGCTGGGGCCGGCGAGCGGGATGGTGGAGGTTGCAAAAAGGAATATTTCCTGCTGCAGAACCGGTCCCCCGGGCATCCCTGCAGCCACGCTCCATCCGTGGGGTCGGGAGCCAGGCAGGCATGCCGGGATGGTGGGTGTTTTTGGAAGCGGGAGAGGTAAATTGGCAGTTTTGGAAGCTGGGCTTAAAGTTAAGGCTGATGTAAAACTTCCTTTGCAGAGGCGAAGGGCTGCTGCCAAGATTGCAGTAAAGCATTTGGGATTCACAGCCCCTCCTGGCACCTGGCTCTGCTGGTTGCTGAAGATGCTGTGGACGTGTTTGGGGCACAAACCCGCTGTGCTCTCAGGCTGAGCCCGGGTGCTCCCCTGCCTGCGAGGTTTTACCCCCCTTTAAGAGAGGACCTGGGTTTATTCTGTTTCGTCAGTGTGAATGCAAATTAGTTCTTTTGGCTTATATTGGTATCAACTGAAGAGGAAAAACTCGTTCTGGAAAAGTCTGTCAGACATAGCAGTAAAGTGAGGGGTTTTTTAAATAACTCTAAATCCAAACTGTACTGGAATTAGGAGAGTCTCCAAATAATGCACAGTCTGCCTTTTTATTTTATTATAGATGCCAGGGATCAGTCTGTCCGTATATATTCTGTAATAGCCACAAAGCATCATGCAAATTTGTATTTCCATTTCTTGATTGGGGGGGGGGGGGGGGGGAAGGAAAGGGGATTTTTTTTTTTTTTTATTTGCTTATATCTTATTTATGGATTTACTTTGGACACAGGGGAATGCTGCTGAGCAAACTTCAAATATTACCTTATCTTACAAACCAGGCTTTTGATGTTGGCAAGATCAGAGGCTTGTTTCAGAGCCGTTGCCAAATGAAGATGGGAGTGAATGCATATGCGCATGAGTCTGATATTTCAAAGCAGCAGTAAAACTACATTCAGGTTAGGTCAGGCACATCTGAGTCAAAAGGCTAAGATAATTGGCTCAGCTTAAATGGCAGCTGACTGGGTAGAAGACTTCAAACTAGTGTTTCCCCCAGAAACAGATTGGCTTAGCCCCAGCCTGGTTAGCTGAAATGTTTATAATTACACTCTACTATTTAGTGCCTAAACTCTAGCTCTTCAGCCCGCAGCTTTTAGTAGCCAAGAAAGTGAGTGCAAATGTTTGCTGCTGGAGCAAGGGGAGAGCTGGCACCTGGAGAGCTGGGGTTAACCCCTGTCCTGCTCCAAAACCTCTGGCCAAGCTCAGCCTTTTCATTTCAAAGGTACTTTTTCCTGGTCTGGGGGGTCTGCTGCAGCATCAGGGTTCCCCCTGCCCCCTGCATCTCTTGCTGTACTGAGCCTGGCTCCAGCTCTATCCATCTGTCCCCCCTGCAGTTGGGGATCAGCCGTTGGTCACCCCTTCAGCCCTGGCATTGTCTCTTTTCCCCCCTTTCATGTGGAAGGGCTAGGTTTAGACAGCGCTCGTCAAAGTGGCTGTAAAAGTCCCTCCCCGTTCCTCAGGCTGTCTTTCCCAAGCTGCTCTGCAGCCTTCCCAACCCAGTGAAATCCCTCTTTTTTTTTTTTTTTTTTTGTAAAAACCTTTTCTTAATTCTGCACATTGTTACAGGTTGTAAAACTCTTCTGACAGGCAGAGCTGTAGAAGCAGGGAGCAGGTTTGATGTGGGGCTTGTTGGTGCAACTGGAGGAGTTTTAGGGGGAAGGAGCTACTTCTGCGCTGACCTGAATGAGGGCAGGTCTTAAATGTAAGTGAGGAACTGTGCTGTTGGGTCAGTGTCACTTTTCCTCCTCCTCTTCAAGCCAGCCTGCCTGGAAATGGCACATGTCCCTGCTCCTGCTCCATAGCCTGTCCCAGGACTGTCCATTTGTGCAGAGATGGTCCCCCCGGAGCTGGGATTTCAGGGATGCATTGCAAGGAGATGTGCTCCCAGCTTGGTGGCCGCAGCAGAGGGCTTGGGGACAGCGTCTTGTGCTTGCAGACCTGGAGGGAGGTGGAGAGCACAGGAGGGCTGCAGGGCTCCCCATTGTCCTTTGGTTGTGTCCTTGGGTGCCTTGTGTTGAACGCACAGACCTTCAGCTGCTTCCCTGCTCTTCTTCATCTGGCCTCTTGGACTGCCTTTTGTAGAGGACACCTCCTCTTCTTTTGTTGAGTATGTTAATGGGATTAGTCCCATGTGTATGTGTACATGTGACATGCTCATGCTGGCATTTTTACTGACCTTTAAAATGCCTGTTTTACTGGTCATTCCCTATATTGAAGGTCTTCCCTAAGAGACCCTGATCTCGGGAAGCCCTCGTTATCGAATGCTTCTCTGAAGGTACAGGTGATTTGGTTTTCACCTTAGATTTGCTTTTTTGCCCATCCTCCCCCAAAGCTAAGGTGTGTCATGTGTCCCAAGCCCTGTTGCCCCATGGGTTCTTGGAGCAGAAATGCTTGGCGGCCACCAGCAGCTGCAGTTGGTGGCCATGGCCAGCTGCGTTGGCCAGTGCATGCTGGGCTGCTTCCCTGGCAGGTGCTCCAGAGCCCTGTGTTGTGCGGTGGGGACATTAGGACAATTCGCTGCTTTCACTTGTAATGTAACGTGTGTTCATGGACTGTGTCTGAAAGAGGCCAGCATTCATCTTGTGGCGTCAAGGACTTTCTCTTTTGTTATAAAGATTTTCCCAAGTTTATTAAGATGAAATTGTTCTGATCTTTCACTCCAGACTTTGCAGCTTAATCTGGCTTATTTATTTAACGGCAACTCAACGCTTTGGCCAAGGTCTTCACAAAGGCCTGTGATAGCATGCTTCAACCCTTGAGCGTGGAGCGATGGCACCTGATCGCTCTCCTCAAGAGAAGGGACATGGTGTCCCTGGGAAGGTGTTTCCTCACACCTTGTCTCCTGCTGCGTGTCCAGAACGGGTCGGTGTGTGGCCAGCACCACCGTGGCCATGGGGGGCAGCACTCAGGGACGCCATGACACGTGGGGACGCCATGGCACGTGGGGCCACCATGCCACGTTGGCTCCTCCAGCAGTGGCACGGGGCCACCGCTGCCTGCTCAGCTGCCGCTCCTCCTGGGCAGGAGCCATTCTCTCCGCTCAGGAGATGAGTCAGGTGTGGGGGCAGGTGGATGAAAGGGCTGGGGCCGGAGATCAAGGTTATTCAGGCAGTCTGAGGAAAGGGGTAGGATTAGACATTCGGGATCTCCAGGCGTGCTCTTCGGGCTGTCCCCGCTGTCTGTAGGAGGCCCTTTGATCCGAACGGAGGCGATCCCGCGTGCGGCCACATGCCAGCGTGCCCGGGGCGGGCTGTGCTGCGTGGGGGCCGTTCCCAACAGCGCTTTCACTGGGTCTCCCCTCATGGCTTCTGGGCGAGGGGAGCAGTGCCGTCCCCCGAGGGTATGGCCTGGCTTTGCTCGTCCTTGCAGTGGCCCACCCGTGCCGGCCAGCCTCGGGGCAGGGGGACGTGGCACCTCTTGGGTAGGGCTAGGGATGGGGAGCAGCCTTTGGGTTGCTGTCCGTCTTCAGCCTCTTCCTTCTTGTTCTCGTTTTTGCTCCGTGGGGTGTTGCAAAGCTTGAGGAAAGTTGTGGCCTTAGAGAGCGTGGTTCGGTGGTGAAACAGCAACAAAAATAAAAGGGCAGAAGCAGCAGCCAAGCATTGGAAGGGCCTTGCTGTAAGCTGCCTCAGCAGAGAAGCTGATGGGACCTGCGGGCGTCTTCCCGCACAGAGCTGCCTTCAGCTTGCTTTTCAGCTCTTGCTTAATTACCACATATCCCTGTACATGGTGGCACAGGCGATTCCCGAGCTGCCAGATGTTTAAGGCTTCAGGTGACAGCCAGAGAGCTTAGCACCCCTGGGAGCGTGGGCCTGTAGTGTGCCTGGGTGGGTGGTTTCAGAGGTGATGGAGAAGCATCACCTTGGTTAGAGCGTGGGGAGAGCCCCAGCTGATGATGGTCACCTCTCTTCTGCATGCAGAGATGGGATCCCCCCGTACAGAATTGGGAGCAAGAAGCAGCTCCAGCGGGAAATGCATCGGAGCGTCAAGGCCAATGGTCAAGTTTCTCTACCTCATTTTCCGGTAAGTTCAGGTGGGAGCTCCTGGGTGTGGGTTGGCCGTGGGATGTGCTGGGGCTGGGCATGAGCACGCGTGGAGGGAAGGGAGCAGGGGAGGAGAGCGTTGCCATCCCTGCGGGTGGATGCCAGAGAAGAGCTGCTGCTTGGTGTCGGGCAGGAGCCATGTGCTCTCGGCATCCTTGCAAAAACCTCCTTGTGTACAGCCCCATTTTGGTCCTTCCCTGAAAACCAGGTGCTGATGAGGGCTTTGCAGTGGCACTGAATTTGTCCTGCTGGTCTAAAGCCAAGCAGAGGTGCCCCGGCTGGGTCTGGTGAGAGCCTTGGCTCTGGCCACCACCCTGACACCTCCGCCGGCGCCGAGCAGACCGGGGCTTGGCCTGCTGCGCATCACTGGCGGCCTCCGAGAGCACACCGGCTGTAGGCTGGCGGTGAGCAGGATCTCCCAGAAGAGAGGCGTTTGCAGCAGATACATGCCTTGCTTTGAGGGGATCCAATGCGCGGCACTGCCGTGCTTTCGAAAATTAACTCACTGATTTGCTAATTCAGTTGACTTGCAGACTCCTGATTCCTGCACTGAATAAACTGTTTACACAGACAAGTATAAACTTATCTTGTCTTGAGATTAATATGCTAAAATTCCTCTTTCTGCTGTCTTAAGCAGCAAGAAATCATAGGTGATATTTCTGGTGGAGGGAGGGGGTGGTTTATGTGGGCTTTCTTTTTGGTATTTTTTTTCCCCTTCCTCCCTAAAGAAAGTTCTATAGCCTGAGCTTGTAAATTAGATTATTTTGTCCCAGGGCGTGCAAATCGACTTTCTCTGTAAGGCAGTGCTTTGATCAGGGACTGAATAGAGCCAGCTTGTGTAAGAGTGACAATTTCCAGCAGAGTGGCCTTTTTCTACCCTCACATCATTTCTGGAGCTAAGTGGTTGCCGGAGAGAGGCCCCACCTCATCTGGTGGGTAGTATGTGAAAGAGTTGGCAGTTCAGCTTTCTGCTTTTGGGGGGGGGGGGGGGAGAGGGAGAGAGAGGGAGAGTGGAGGCGAGGAGTGGGGTGCATGGGGGTAGCAGGAGGGAGGGCAGAGTCGGGTGGGTGGTTTCTTTTTCCTTTTTTTTTTTTTTTTTTTTTTTTTTTTTACCCACCCCTTTTCCTGCCATGTTTGCTTCTTTTGGCAGAAATTCACGTTTTGCCTTTTTATATTCTGCACTTGATTTGGAGATGTTCCCTTTTTCCCTTGATAGATCTGCTTGAGGCAGCCAAGCTCAGCAGTGTAGCACCGCTAGCCTGCAGCAGCTTTCTTCATTTTCTGTACAAAGAGATGGAGGGGGGGGAAGAGATCTAGGACACTGTTGAGACAACACTACCTCAAAGGTGCCCAGTGTGTAGCCAGGAAATAAATTACCAGCACTTCTCTGATCTGCAACCGTTTGACTTCTTTTTTTTTTTTTTTCTTCTTTTTTTTTTTTTCCTTTCCCTTTTTCTCCCCCATCTTATTTTTTTTAATTTCCAACTCCTTTCTGTTTATACTCACTTTATTCCTTGAGTTAAAGTCTCTCCCTCCCACCTCAGAGGTTTTTTTTTTTTTTTTTTTTTTTTGATGTTTGACAACAGTCTTTGAAGATTTTCTACTTCAGAGTAGCTACTGATGGGCTGGTTGTACTACAGAGAGAACAAGCGGGGTTCCTCAGAGTGCGACCAACTGCTCCTGCCGAAGGCAAACGCTGGTGGGGAGGATGTCACTCCATGAGGCCACAGCACTAGCTCATAAAAATCCAGAGCAGACCATGCCTAGTTGCGGTCGTCTTTTCATCCAAACATGGAGACACAACAAGCGTAGCGGGGCTGGCGATGCTGCTCCGGCTAAGCGCCCGCGCCCCGCGCTGCCCACTAAACATGCCTTGTGCCTTCTGTCCCCGCTCCTTGTAGAGGACCCACCGTCTTCCCAGGGAGATGACCCCGGTGGAGCCAGCTGCCTTCGCTGCGGAGCTCATTTCCCGGCTAGAGAAGCTGAAGCAGGAGCAGGAAACCATGGACAGTCTGGAGGAGAGGCTGCAGCAAATCAAGGAGGTAGGAGGATTAACCCTCCCGGGGCTGGGCAGAGCTCGCCGCATGCCACCCGGCTTGGGAGGGCGTGGGAAGGGGCTGTATCCTGCCCACGGGGAGAAACGCGTTTCAATTGCACTGCAGTTCACGAGCCCATGGGGGGGACACTCAGGCGCACGCCTCGCCGCCTCCCCGTCCTCTTGCATTTATTCCTTGCCATCGCTTGGCCGGCAGGATGAGGAGAAGGAGGGCTCAGAGCTTCCCGCCAGCCTGCAGAGCAGCAGGGAGATGGTGAACCCCCAGCATCCGCAGCACCCGCTCTCGCTCCTGCCCTCCGGCAGCTACGAGGAGGACCCCCAGGCCATCCTGGACGAGCATCTCTCCCGTGTGCTGAAGACCCCCGGCTGCCAGTCGCCTGGCATGGGCCGGCACAGCCCTCGTGCCCGCTCCCCTGACCGCCTGCCGATGGGCAAGCTGCAGCCCGGCGCGGCCTCGCTGGCGTCGTGCGCCTTGGTGGGTAAGGGATTCATCACCAGGCAGACCACCAAGCACGTCCACCACCACTACATCCACCACCACACCGTGCCCAAGACAAAGGAGCAGATCGAAGCAGAGGCGGCTCAGCGGGTGCAGTGCTGCTGCCCAGCGGGCAGCGAATACTACTGCTACCCCAAGTGCAAGGGGCACCCGAAAAGCACAGACCCCCCTCTCCCTCCGCCGGAGCCCTTCGGGTAAGTCACGAGCATCTCTCTCCATCACATCCACCCCAAACCATCACCCCGTCATCGGGACAGCCCCGCAGCAGCGCAGGGGACTAACAGCGGGCTTCTGTCCCCTTCTTGCCATCAGCAGGGCGGGGACGCTGCCGAAGAGGCCGGGCAGAGGAGCTGAGAGCGTCGCCTTGCCGGCCGGGGACGGGGGGCTGCCCGGCCCCGGTGGGGTGCAGCTACCAGGGGGCGAGGCGGACCGGGCGCAGAACGTCTGGCAGTGGATGCTGGAGAGTGAGAGACAAAATAAGCACAAGCCCCATAGGTAAATACGCAGCTGTCTACAGCAATATCGCTCCCAGTAAATATTTATATATTACATGGGCTGTCTATTTTTACAATCGCTAAAAACAAATGAGACTCTTTGCTCCTCCGGTTTAATATAAAAGCTGTTCCGCAGAACCAGAAAAACCACAAAAATGTCATGTTTTTGGCAATAAACCTCCTTTCATGTTATGACAGACTTTTGAGAGGGAGCGAGCAGAATAGGAGCTGCTATTAAAGTCATATTTTCCAGCTTTTCTAACCCGACTTCTTCCCCTCCCCAAGCACACAAAGCACAAAGAAGGCCTACAGCTCCGACTTCACCAAGGGGGCCCCTGGCCGCCACCACCCATGGGGCACCGGCAGCCACCCGCGCGGGGCGCAGCCCGCCCACCCCTTCGTCCAGGACCCCGCCATGCCCCCGCTCACCCCACCCAACACCCTGGCGCAGCTGGAGGAAGCGTGCCGCCGGCTCGCTGAGGTCTCCAAGCCGCAGAAGCAACGGTAATGGCCACGGGAGGGACGGTCCTGGTCCTGCGGTGGGGTCCGGGGAACGGCGGGGGTAGGAGAGGTTTGCTGGGCGGTGGGCGTGCTTGTCTTCAGCCAACGCGCAGGCTGATGGCGGGCAAGGCGGCGGACGTGGATGGTGTCCTCCCTGTCTAGGTAGAGGGTCAGCCATGGGGCCAGACCATGGGGACATGTGACGGCACGGCTTGGCCGAGCCCCAAGGATGAGCCTCCTTATTACAACCCCACCCTACCCCGGCGCAAATAGTTTGAATCCTAGACTATTACTTCCACTCTTTTGATGGCTGTAATTTGCCCATTTTTCCTCTGGGACGGACTCCAGCTACATACCAAGTGAAGAATTGGACTGGTTCCTTTGATTGTTTACAACATGCGAGGGTTGATACAAAGAGCGAACTTAATGACCCACAGGAGACTTCAATTAAGAAGATTGTATTTCAACAATTTTTTTTTAAAGTGTGTTGTTTTGTTTTGTTTTTTTTTTCTCTTCTTCCCCACTTGCCCTCCCCCTCTCCACTTCAGATGTTCAACCTCAAATCAGCAGAGGGATCGAAACCACTCCGCTGCCGTTCAGGGGGGAAACACCCCTTTCTGCAATGCAAGTCTAACGACAGAAGAGTGAGTACTGCACATGCAGAAAAGGATTGAGAAATATATATATATATATATATATCATGATTATATTTTCATTAAATGGATTGCACTTCGAAAAGAGAGGAAGTTCTTATATCCAAAATTTCGTCTTTCAAACGTTCTTCTTAAAGAAAGAACAAAACATTTTCAAGTCTTGTCTCTGGCTCTTTTTAACTTGCATTCCTGTAAAGTGGACAAAGATTGGATTAGTCTAATTACAGGATGGTTCTTTTAACAAGAAAACTGCTACAGAGAGGTCTAAAATGGCCTAAATAATTAAAGTTTTCTTTCTTACCCTCTTCATCTTAAGCAATGAGTAATGTTTGAAGTCCAGACTGAGCCACCTGACTAGAGCCTTTCATTTTTAATTGGTTGACCTTAAGTCCACCAGCTGTCTTTGCTAGCAGCTTTTTTTCTGAAGCCACTCTACAAAGACTTAGAACAAATTAGGAAGACTAAATTACTGCGGACTAACACTTTGTGACCTTTTGACATGCCAAGTGTACATTGCCTCAGAAGCAGTTGTAGGTTTGGCTGCATGGTATTCACTACAGTGTTGCCATTTTGCTGGGTAATATTGTTTTAATTATTCTTTAAGAAGGGTTTCTTAGTGCAGATGACAAGATCCAGTTAATTGTGTCCTCACCGAGGAAAAATAAGATTACCTGTGTACCCCAGGTGAAGAATGTGGCGGTGGTTTTGCTTTGTTAGCTGTTGGTTGTTGCAGGTGGTTTTGTGCGTGCAGAAAAGCTGGGCAGATGCTTTGTATGAAGGCAGATGAAATGAGCCTTTTAAAATCAGAGGTGTACAGTACCGGGGCTCGCTCGCCTGGCCTGCCATCCTGCTCTGATGCTTCCAGCAAGCATCTAACCTCCATCCCTCAGTTCTCCCATCCATAAAATGGAACGAGATCTCTGCTGCCCGTGGCTGCGTGCTCTGCAATGCCACGATTCCCACCATCACAGCGAGCAGGAGCTGTTGTGGGAGCCCAGCAAAGGGCTGTGCAAGTGCAGCATGACAAATTCACGGCGAGTACAGGAATATCTGACTTCTCGGGTCACACCCAGGGTATTTCCGACCAGCGTTACGTGTGGCAGAAACACTGCTGGCTTGCGTGCGGTGAAACGGTCTGTTCTCAAATGGGAAAATAGACGGGTTTGTGTTTTCTGTTTTTCAGTCACAAAGAGCCAAAGAAACTGCCAGTTGTTCACACCTCTCAGTCTAGTGAGTTGGTTGTCACCTATTTTTTTTGCGGAGAAGAAATTCCCTACAGGAGGATGTTAAAGGCCCAGAGCCTGACACTTGGGCACTTTAAAGAACAGCTGAGCAAAAAGGGAAATTACAGGTAAGAATCTGTGATCTGTTTGTTCTTTAGTATATTCTAATAAGTCAAAAGTATCAGCAGATATTTTGCAGGTCTACCTGCAATGGCACATTTACCTCGCTTTTGGATGCTGTAGATCTTCTTATTCTCTTCCCACGCAAACCAAGAGCAAGTTGGAGATGGAAAAGGGGGCCCTGAGCTGCAGTCTGGCTGCGGGGCCACCTCCTCTCCATCTCTCTCCTCAGCCTCCTCCCCCAGTTGCCTAAGGATGCAGGCTGGCAGGCTTCGTGGTACACCCTTTGTCCAAAAAGCTTGAATACCAGGAGAAGCTGGGATGGTCTTGCGGCAAAGGCACGGAGGAGTGGGGCTTGGTTTCCAAACTGGGGTCAGCATTCATCTTGGTGCTGGCCTCCTGCATTGCATACTAATTTAATTTTTCCATTTTTAATTATTTTTTTCTTTGCGTGTGTGCAATGGTGTGGCTGTAAATGGGATCGGTGAAAGGTTGGGATGTTGCATCTGGATGGACATGTAGCTGAGATGCAGCGAACGAGCTTTTCTCTTCACTGGGGGAAAAACCACCTCTGCCCTGCAGGGAAAGCTCCATCAGCTGTACCGAGTTCCTCCTCAGAAATGCCAAAAAACCCTGCCTGGCTGGTTTCCAGGGCCCAGCTCCCAGTTTAACCAGTTTGCTGCTTCCCCTGCTCTTCTAGTTCCCATGGTACTAGCTTCATGTTGGCTGTTTTCGCTGTATTTTCCCAGTGGATCTGGCCACTGGTGGGATCCTCTGTTGGCCACTTCTCCTGCAGGGTGAGCACGAGAGGGAAGTTCCAGCTTTAAGTTTTGATTCTGTACTGAATTTGGTGGTGCTTCAAAGAGCCGGGAGGCTTGCCCTGTAACTGGCAGCCTCTGGTTTACCCTCCAGAAGGTCATTTGGGTTTGGTCTGAGGACTTCCCATCTGGTGCTCCATCACTGGCCTGTCTCTAGCTTTACAAAGTCCACCTGTGCAGATCAGCCGTGGGTCACGCAAGGGTGCTCTCAGGCGGGGGGATGCAGAGCTGGGGTCTGGCTATGGCTGATGCACGGGGGGGGGGGTGGGGGGGGGTGGGGGGCTGGGGCTGAAATCCTGCCAGTCCTTCCCCAAACCCATCTCTGCAGCCCGCCCAGCTGCCATCAGATGGCAGCAACCTGCAAGTACACCCAGCCTGGACAACCTGCAGGAGAGGGCCCTGGGTTTCTTGCACCCTTGCACCATTTGCCAGCCCCTCAAGCCTCCCTGGTGCACCATGCTCCTCCTCCGGCTGCTGCAGCCTCGCTCCCCAGTTGCAGACCAGTTTCTCTGGCTTCACCACCGGTCTGCTGCTGCTCCAGTGGCTGTGTAGTCCCCCACCCCTCCCCAAAATAGATCCTTTTGTTTGTTTGTTTGTTTGTTTTTTGGTGACATTTTTTGGGTGATGCCCAAGCGCAGGAATAGGCTACTAAAACCTCTGTGGCCCAAAAGCCCCTCCAGGTGCAATTATTTGTGCCTTGTCAGACTGTAATTACTTTAGAAAATGTTTTTAAGTGACTGACAAGGATGAAACAACGTTTTGCTTAGATCTCACCCCTTTACACCTGGGTAAAGACAATACAGAAATTTATAAAAGGAACTTGGGTACATGCCCAGTATTTTATCTTGCACAGACACAAGGTGAAACTAATTACACAAATGTGTGTACCTCCAGGGAATCATTTTGATCTAAGCTTTGACTTTTGGCTGGACTTTGAGTGAAACTGCGGGTGACCTTCAGGGAAGAGGTCCGCAGTGCCCGGAGTAGCGTGTGTGTTAATGGGGAGGCACTAACTAGGCTGCTTTGGTCACATCTGGCATTGATTTCTTTTTAAGGCACATTTAATAAGCATGTCTTTGAAGCCGTTGCCTTTCATTTAATGCACAAAGACATGCAGAAATGCTCCGCTCTCCAAATTCTTTATTGATTGGATCAGTTTGCAAGGCGGGTACCTCGGGCTCCCGCGATGCCAGAGCCGCATGGCCAGCCCTGCCGTGGGGCAGCCGCCGGGAAATCGCTGCTTTGCTTTCCTTCCCACCCCCCCAAAAAAAAGGAGGAATTAAGCAGTGATTTAATACTGATGGCGTTAACAAAAAACAAACATACACGCACAAAAAACTGGGTGGTGTCGGGTAATCTGAAGATGGCAGCGGTTCAAAACAGAGCTGTAACGCCAGGCCTGCTCGCCGCGATTGGTGCCAGATGTCCCAAAAAATAAAATAAAAAAAAAATTTTAAAAAAAAAAAAAAAGGAAAGCTTGCCACATAAAATATGTTTCAATGGAAAGCCCGTTTCTGAGCAAATAAGAGCAGAGTGACTTGTTTGAAGATGTTGTGGGGGAGGATTTTTCTGCTTTGCCTCCTCTTTCTTTTTTTTCCCCCTTTTCTCTGTGAAATAAGGTTGTAATTATGTAAAAGGTCATAGCATGTTTTCTCAAATAAAAATTTTGTAAACACAGCCAGGGCCTGGGCTTGTGGAGGAAGCTATTGGGAAGAGTGGCTGTTATCTGGAGAGGGGCGGAGAAGGGGAAAGGGAAGAGAAAGTTCTTTGTAATTCATTCAAACTTTCCTTGGGTTTTTTTGGTTTTGTTTCAAGGCTGCTGGCCTGGGGAATTGTGGCCTTGACCTGCAGCATGAAAGTTGGTGGGAGCTGGGCCATTGACTTCAATGAGTGCAGGCTCTGAAGGACTTAAATAAGATGTTTTTCCTTGCTGAGCCATTAAAGACGCAACATGTGTCAATTCAGCCTGGAATGACTTTACAAAAATAAATCCTAACCATACCTTGACTAAATGGAGCTGGCTTCATTTCTTTAACTAAAATGCCAGCTTTTATCCCCCTACCAAAATAATTTTAACATACCCTAAAAATAAAGAAGATTTGCCAGGCGGCTGTTACTGAGCATTTTAAAAATGCGTAATAGAACAGTCACAAAAAATATAAACAAATAAATTCTAAAACCCTGCTGTGGCTTTTTCAGTTTTAATAGTAAGTGAGCTTAATCTGATCTCCTTTTCCATCCTAAAAAAATTAATAATTGCAAAACCCTTTCCCCTAACAAACATCTGCCAACCCCAGTTGTCTGGAAACTACAGGGGAGGGGTGTGGGAGGGGTTAATTTTTTTATATTTTTCTTTGTAATCCATCTGATGAAGGTTTTTCCATCCCTGGCGATCAGATGGCAAAGCACTTTTCCAAGGGAGCAGGCATGTCCGAGGAGGTGTGCGGCGGCAGACGGACAGGCTCCCTAAATGCTACCCCTCTGAATGGAAGCCCTTCATTTGTGCATATGCAATTAAGCAGCCTTAGAAGGAAGAAAGCTCCAAACGGGATAAAAGGAACCTTTAATCAAGAAGCTGAACGGTCTAATTCAGGATAATAGAGGGGTCCTTACTGTTTGACACAGGAGGGGTGGGGGTGCTTTTTGTCTCTGGGAGCGTTGGCTTCATGATCTAAGGACCCGGAGCAAAAGAGCAGGAATGCAGGACACTGCTACTTGACCTCCCCGTGTCACGTCCCAAAGGCTGGACCAGGGCTGCTCTGCGCCTCGGACTGCTAGGAAGCATCAGGAAACAAATACAGGAGTTTCTGTCACTTAAAATGGATATGTGAATTAGGCATTCGGGTGTTTCGAATGTGAGGCTCCCGGGTTGTTTTTTTTTCAGTGGGAGTACCACAGAGTTTCAGCTTTTGCGTTGCAGGAAGCTGGGACGGTTTTCTTTTAATCCATCCGTATGCCTAAAAAGCCTCTCCTTTTAATAACAGTTGCTAATTTTAATGTTGGGCTTCAGCTTTGAAACAAGAAAACACATGAAAAAAAGAAGGTGGGGAGAGAGGGGAACCTTAAGAAAGCCTTGCTTTGAAATTCTATTTATTTATTTTTTAAATAAGATATTTGACCAGAAATCACCATGCTTTCTAATTTTCTTTACGGCTGAGGATATCCACTACCAACACGTATAATTTACTCACTGTAGAAGACTGTTGTCACCGCTGAGTAGTGTGCACAGCCCTGCTCCTCTGTCCCATCGCCATCCCTGCAGCCCTGGGGATGCTTTCGTGTTCTTGGACCTGAGCAGCCTTGAGGTTTTCCTGGCCAAGCTGGGCACTGGAGGAGCATCCTAGGAGAGAGAGATTGGAAATGTTGTGGTTAAAAGAACTGCCAAAGCATCCTTTGCTTTACCTTTTGATTTTTAAATGTGTTTTAATTCTCCTTACCACAGATACTACTTCAAAAAAGCAAGCGACGAGTTTGACTGCGGTGCAGTGTTTGAAGAGATTTGGGAAGACGAAACCATCCTGCCGATGTACGAAGGAAGGATTCTCGGGAAAGTAGAAAGGATCGATTGATGGCATCCGTGTTTAAGAAAAGTTAAGCTAGAAAAGTCTTTGGACACACAACAGTAGTGATGACAAGGAAAGTTGAAAAAAAAAAAAACTCTGAAGGAAAGTTTTGAACCAATGAAGAAAAAAAGTGAAGTCTATGAAGACTTTACTGAATTAGCCTTAGAGGAAAAAAATGGCATTTATTATTCATGAGTTGGGTACTGAGATGATAAAAACCCTGAACTATTTATTAAAAACATGACCACTGTTGGCTATTGGAGATGCAGACTGTGTTTGAGAGACTTCCATACATAATATATGATTTCCTGGGGATCCGAAATCTATGGACTAAGAGAAACTGTGTATAGCTTACCTTAACAGTAATCCTTATTGATATTTATTGAACAGTCTGTTTTCCCTTAAGTCCAGTTTTTGGATATGCTGCTTTAAAAATGGAGAAGAGAGGGGCTGGGAAGTGGGGTGAGGGGAGGAAGGATTATTTTATTTTTTTATATTGTTCCCACTATCTAAAATTTAGGAGTTTGGCTATGAGCGCATTTGTGATTTTGTTTTTTGAAGGGGGAGGAGGGAAGGAGTGACGTCGTGCCCAGTATTTCTCTCAGTGAAGATAAAACTTTTCTAAAGAAACAATAGAATTAATAAAAGCCGAAATAAAAATACTGTCCTACCATTCATCTAGAGACCGGTGCATTTTAATCTATGCTGCTCTAATTTGAAATAAAGGTCTTAAGCGTTAAATATGTTAGATGCAATATAATAACAGCAACTTGTTATTTTGTCCATGGATTTCTGTGGTGTGAGGTTTTCGCTTTGCTGCTGGCAGGGGTGAGGGTACCAGGTGGTGTCCAGTGCCTCTCTGGGTTCAGGCAAGGCAGAGCAAAACCCCGAGCCTGGGAGAGCTGTAGAAGCAGCCAGCCAGTTCGCGTCTCCATACCTAGCACACCAAAAGGACATGTTGCAAAAGCCAGGTTAAAAATCCCGTATGTATTCCACATAGCTAGCTAATGGTTGGGTTTTTTTAGCCATTCTGCGTCAATGTTAGCACAACTTGTATTTCAGCGACATGGAACTACGATGGGGCGTATTTTCCGATCGGTGTGGAGCGCGTGATTTGTTGTGTGGTGTTTTTTGGTTGGGGTTTGTTGTTGGGGTTTTTTTTTGCCTTACCCTCACAACACCCACGTGAGCCTGTGGGAGATGTGGGCAAAGGCTCTCCGCAAGCCTTGGCAGTAGCTTCGTGTGTGCGTGTGCGTGGGTGTCGGGACAGAGCGACCCTTTCCCGAGAAAGACCTTGCATTTCTACAGTTGGGTTTTGTGTTGATTAAGTTAATCTGTGCGTTCTGTTTGCCATTGCTACTTTGTATAAGTCTGTATATATTGTAGAAAATGTATGGTGAAAATATTAATACACTATCTCTAGTGTTTTTAAAATTTAATCAGTACAGTACCTGTGCCTGCATGGTGTTACGAGACCATGCGTCGCCCTATATTCAGGGTTCAAGCTTTCCCTTGTTTGTTTAAGGGGTTTATGTATAAATATATTTTATGCCTTTTATTACAAGTCCTGTACTCATGACTTTTGCCATGGCATTTTGTTCTACTTATACTGTAAATTATGCATTATAAAGAGTTTCATTTAAAAAAAAAATTACTTGGTACAATAATTATTGTAATTAAGAGATGTAGCCTTTATTAAAATTTTATATTTTTCAAATTAATATTGTCTGACCTTTTTTTTTTTCCCCCACCCTTAATGCCTTAAAAGGTTTCTTCTCATGTATGGTGGTGGCTGGAAAGGGCCGCTGAGCTCTGCCCTGCCCTGCCTTGGCAGGGGCTGCTCCTGCTGGGAAGCGGTTGCAACTCAAGCGGACCAGGCAAAGGCTGGGACTGCACTGCCATGCAATAATTAAACCTTTTACAGCTCCCTCAGCTAATCAGGCTGTAAATTTAGCATAGCCTTACTGCCCAGGTTGCACCGCCAAGCCTACCTGATGGGAAGAGACCAGGCTGGTAGAGGAGTGGGACTTGCTCTTGCCCTGGAAGCGGGCTGGTGAGGCCAGGGTGCGATGTTCGGGGGGACGGGGTGGTCCTGCTGCTGGAGCAATCCTGCAGGGCCATGGCACATCAGTTAGGTGATGGAGGGTTGGTCACAGCCTTACCCAGGTGCAATTGAGCTGGGACTTTTCACCTGCATCGCCTGTCGGAGCAAAAACCAGCTTTGTGAAGCCCTGGCTAGTGTGGCCGAGCTGGGGAGAGGGTCGATGGCAGCGGCTGAGCAGGACAAACGCTGGGGAGCTCGTACCCGTGCGCCTTCCCTCTTGCCAGGATTTATGGTACAGAACCTATTTTATAGCTGAGCAGGCTTAATTTGTTCCTGAGGGAAGCTGCCCATACCAGGGATGGATTTGTCTCCCAGCTGTCGCCCAGACCTTCCCCGGCTCAAGCGAGTAACCCTGGGAAAGCAATTGTGGAAATGCTTTTGGTCTGTCCTGTTGGTAACCAAAGCCAGCCTCTTTTCTTTTGCTAGACCAATGGCACCGACTAGGGGTTTCCCCCCCCCCCCCCCCCCCTTCTCTCTCCACCTTATTTTTTCTATGAGGTTTTTAAATTATCTGGGTTATTTTGTGTGTATGAGAAGACTTCATTTAAAACATCAGTAAAACTTCCATCAAAGGGCTCAACTTCACACCGAGTACACAGAGCTCAGGACTGAATCCTGCAGTTCAAGGGAGCTGCAGGCAGTTTTACACATTTAAATGGATGGTGCCTTGTTTTAAAAAAAACCATCTGAAGTTCATGGGGTTCATCTTAATTGATAAGCTGGACATAACGGATGGGTGTAGGGAGACTTCAACAACATAAGGGAAGAAAGATACGGGTTTTTTTCCTCTCTCTTTTTTTAGTCTACCATCAAAGGTTGGGAACTTAGCACTACATCGTAGTATTATTTTTCTTCTGCTATTAAAATGAATCACACTGTGCCTAATTCTTCTTGGGAAGATGAATGTGTTTGAGGCAGCTTGAAGCCATTCAGTGCCTCACAAGCCTTTGCATCTTTCTATCAATGTTCCAAAATACTCACCTCTGTTTTTTTGGATGTCTGTAGAAACAAAATATAAAATGGCTTCAAATACATGGCAGGCTGTTTAGCGGAGATGAAAGGGTATTTGAATAGTCTTTTTAAAATGAATGAAAAGTGAATACTCTCTTCTGTTTCAATTATAAGTGGGACATGGAGATCGTTAGACACCACCTTAATATGTGACACTCTGAAAATGTTCACCTACCTTCAGCATTTCAGAAACATTTTGTTTTTTAGCTTGTCTCGAGATAAAGATCGTGATTACAGGTCTGGCTTGTCAGCTGCTAAATGGAGAGGCAGCGTGGGAAAGTTCTACTGTTACAGCTTAAAAAGTGTAACATCCAACCAAGTTTTTTTAAATGGTACGGAAGATGGGGAGGGAGCAAGAACCTTATTTTGACCCAGGTGGGTTTTTTGGTTGTTTTTTCAGTTTAGCTTCAGTTTATCAGGTTTAACAAAAACTATGTAAACTCAAGCTGAAAAAAAAAAAAAAAAAGCCATTTACAGGGTTATGGTACCTGCCAAAATGTCGTGGGTTGGTCCCTTCCAGCGGAGGGACTCCAACAGCCAGAGCCCTGCTCTGCAAAAGCAAACCCAAGCAGGGCTGGAGCATGGCAGGAGCGAGACCTAACCGCTCCACACGCTTAAATCACACTAATACCTAACACTTAGAGCATTTCTCGTCTTCAAAGCATGCTGGAAACGTTCATTAAGCCCCACAACACCCACGGAGGTGGGTAAACCTGCCTGTGTTAGACGGTAGCGCGGTGGATAATTGGCGGCGTGGCCGGGGCCAGCGGCAGCTGGGCGAGCTTCAAAGCCACGTGTCTGCTCTGCAGGCTGGGTCACGGTCCAACACAAACACCGGCCCTGCTTACTGCACAATTAAAACACGTTGATGGACCTTTAACGGTTCTCGGGAGCATTTGGGCCTCAGAGCCCAGAGGGAGCAGCGGGCTGGGAATCATGGGCATGCATCACCTAGAGGCTTTTTGGGGGGGAAATAAACCACTTTCTCAAGTGTTTCACAGCTGGGATTTGTTGGGGGCATGTGGCAATGAGCGATGGTCTTGCTTGGTCCCAAATAAAGGGTTGAAGTGGTGGGGAGTGGGGCTGGGGAGCCGCGGTGTCAGTTCTCCTCTTGGAGATGAGCTGGGACAAGGACACTGGAAATGTGTATTTTGCTTCCCCCAGCAAAAAAATAGGCTGCATTTGGATGCAAAAAGCATCCCAGGCCTCTCCACTGGCCCCATGCTGGCTGGTAGGTCACGGCAGATACAAGTGACATATTTTGTTCTCTCTCTGCCCTGAATGTTTGGCATTGCCGGCCTCAAAAGGTGGAAAACATCCGAGTCAGCATTCAAAAAATGCACAAGGTTGCTCCCAAAATCACGAGCGTAGAATAAAATAATATGACCAACCCTCTCAAGTCATGATTTCCAGCTGATTTTTCAGATCCCAGCGTTTGGTATGAGAGCGGGAGGGAATTAAGGTGTCGGTGCTGGGGACAGAGGGCACAGACTTGCGCGTGCCGGCACATCCCCGTGGGGCAGTCGGGAGAGGTTTGTGCCTTGGCAAGAGGTGCCCCAGCAGCAGGATGGACACACCTCCCTGATACATAAGCCTACATCCAACGGCGGTCTCAGGTGGTGAAACCAACTCAAACCTCCAAAATTCCCAGCAGTCCCCCTGGAAGCGAGCGCTGGAGGAGGAGGGATGCTGCCTGCCTCCCGCAGCACTGAGGACCGGCAGCCTCATACACAGATGGCAGATACAGGGGCCAGGCAGCAAGAATTTGGGGATCCTTTCTCCAGGAAACCCACGCACAGACTAAGTGACCCACCAGCATCCCGCAGCCCCTCTGCACCATCAGAGGGGACAGGAGGCTCCCGTCCTTCACAACACAGCACTTACAGCATCCCAAGGCGCATCAGCTCTGTCCATACCCTTCCAGTGCTCTTCTGCAAACCCGTTTCTCAGACGGTAAAACAAAGACCCCAGAACAGTGACAAAATCCCCCCTCCCTTCACAGACATAGACTAAATACTATTTTTAACGGTGCCAGTACTGGGGAGGATGCTTTGTGCTGGCAAAGTCCTGTAAAAACCTTCTCCTTTCCCAGGTGCTGGGATCAGCAGCGCTGCCGGTTGCCCCCCGCCTTTCCAAGGCTCCCTGGGGCACTTTCCCCCCTCCGCTTAGGGAGTTTATTCCCTCTAAACCCCGTGAGTCAGTCGTGCACCAGCTGGGCTGGAGCATCTGCTGGTTCACACTCTGCTTGGCTCATATTGGCAATTTTCTTCCTCTTTCACCTTCCATTAACCTCATGTTCCTCAAACACCTTCATCCAACTACTCCGCTCCAGTAGCAACCTCAGATTAATTAAAAAGGAAAAAAGAAAGGAGCACTCGGTCTTTAAACGAGGTTCCTATCCCATTGCTTTCAAATGCTCTCTCTTAATCACAGAGCCCAGAAAACACCCACACAGAGGAGGCTGGAGAATTATTTAAGGCAAATCATTTTCCTTCCCACTCTGAAAAAAGATCAGACTGGTTCTGGATGGTGAAAGCAGCTCTGGTTCAGGCCCTTTCCATTCTTCCCAGCAACGTCCCCGATTCCTGCCTGCAGCCGTGCCCAGCCTCCTCGCGCAGCCCTGCACACACCCTCCTTTCACCCTTGCCTTCATTAGCATATTACTAATCATAATGAAGAGTCCCAAGATGAATTTTTCTAACATTTAAACCATGGCATGCCATATGTTTTAGCCTCTCTTTTAAATTAAATGAGTGTTGTGATGCGTTTAATCTTCAGGGAGCGCTGAACCCACATAGCGAGAGAGGAGGCTAATTTTGGACACCAGATCTAGGTGATAGCATAATTTCAGACAATTTTGGCTGACCTCCCTGGGCAATGCCCTTCATCTCTTTCATGAGAAGATCTATTTTTAGGGAAGAAAGCCCATGAAGTCTTGCCTTCCCTAATTCAGCACTTCACTTGATAAGATGTGACAGGTAGACCTTTTTTTTTTATATTATTATTATTTTTAAAAAAGAAAACAGAAAGACCCTCTGGGAATTCTGGCTTTCAACATTTGTCTTGGGCCCTGCAGGAGTCTGGAACATCTCTGAACCCTACAGTTCGTCCTGCTTTGAAACAACCGCCTTGTCATTCCTAATGCACGTCGCCAGCGCTGCCTCCTCATCTGCAGTCGCAGCACTCCCGGCTCCCTGCACCCGCTCCCACCAGCGTGGCAGCTCCCCTCGCCTTCCCCTCCTTCTCTCTTTCTGCTGTGCTGGCTCAAAGCGAGCTCTCGTTCCCCCCAAATCCTTCAACAGTCAAAGGATAAACGGGATGCATGGTCAGGGTGCTCCTACCTTGCCTCTTCCCTTTCCCCTGCTTGCAGAGCTGCGGGCTCAGCATCGTCCCTGCCAGGGAGCCCAACTGACCCTTCAAGGTCTCATCCAGCCCTAAAATACCAACAGCGAGGAGTCCAGCACAAACTCCATCCCTTCAAAGGATTTGCAGGTGGCTGCGGCAGCCTGGCAGAGCTGGGAACAAAAGGTTTGTGCCTTTTCCAAAGCTCTTGTTTCCTAAAATCCTTACAGCTCTGAAGGTTTCTGGTAGAATCCTACAAACACAACGTCCTCTCCAAACGTTTCACAGCAAGTTGCTGCCCAAAGCGTCTCCTCTGCAGGTACAAACATTAAAGGGTGTTAAGGCAGGTGAGGGGTCTTTGCTTTCAGAGACCAACCGACCCCCCCCCCACCCCCCCCCTCCAGCAGGACGCAGTGCAGGGTAGGGACCAGGGACCGGGCATCCCTCCCGGGACAGATGCTGTAAAACCAGCTGGTATCCAAAGGCGATTCGGGAATAACGAGGGGGCAGCGGGAGGCACGGGCGGGTGGGGAGCCCGCTCCAGCCAGAGCAGCCGGGGAGGGGTTAATCCCTGCCCCAGTAGCTGCCATGCAAAAACCAGGCAAAGCACCAGAGTTTTGCATTGAGATTCAAATGCCCAGATCAAAGCAGAGCTCCAGGAAGGAAGGGCCAATTTAGGTTGGAACCAGAGAAAACTTTCTCAGCTAACTTCTGGGAAGCGAAACAACCAGGTTTCAGAAAGCTTCCATCAAAAGTGTACCTTGAAGGGAGACGAGTTTCCGCAGGAGTGGAGGAGGTGGCCCTCTCCCTCTCCTCCCAGCCAGGGAATTATTACTGGCCACCGGCTCGCCACACACCCCATCGCAATATCCACCCCGCTCCTTGGAAACTGTCACCAAATTCCCTTGTTCTTCCACAGCCTTCCAGAAAAGGACGCGGTTGAGCAAGCCCTGCCAAACACAGCTGGGACCTGGTGTCCCTGTGCCACCCGGCGCTGGTGTCCCCGTGCCACCTGGCGCAGCAGCACCCGCGCCCCGGCGCTCCCAAGAGCCACATGCTGCACGGAGCCAAACGGCCAAAGCCTGCAGAGACAGCTCGTGTCCAAACCGGGCTTCATGGCCTTTGGGGATGGCCGTCGGCCCGTAATTCAACATTTGATGAAGTAGCCAAAATACCATTTCCAACTTTTTCTTCCTTACTGTTTATTCCAAAGCAAACAAACAAATGCAAAAAAAAAAAAAAAAAAAAAAAAAGTTTGAGAGTTTAGCTTTGCTAATTTATGACTCTCTGCTCTGTCCTTTCTCCTTTGGGGTTCGCTGCTCTGCCCTTGGTTAAGCCGGGAAGAGGACGGCAAGCTCTTACCTTGCCTGTGTGACAGGTTGCCCAAGTAGGGAGAAAGTGTCTACTCACTTGTTCTAGTAGCATGTAGTGCTTTTGTGTTTCAAGTCTTTGTAGATTTGCAATGCCTTTAAAAACCCTTGCAACTGTCCAACATGGGGTGTTTAATTACCAGGTAAAAGAATTTTTTTTAGACTCCATTTAATTATTTGATTGCACAGTAACCAAAGAGTGTAAGAGGGCTGTAGCCAGAAGGCACTTCAAAGCAATGCCTTGATGTTTCTTAGTGGGCATTAATGGTTTCTGAAGGCAGGAGATTGTTTAAAAAAAAATATTAAAACCCTCCTCATGATCCCGCCAGCAATCTCAAAAAAATGCATAAACACTGGAATCCTCTGCCAGGGAGGAAAAAAAAGAGTTCAAAGGGATCTGAGAGTTTTCATGTAAAGTTTAGAGTTTAAGGCGTGACTGTTGGCTACGGAGCCCCACTGTTTGAACTCTTGTTTATTAAAAACAGTTTCCCAGCATTTCACAGGGTTCAGAAAGACAACAGTAAAGTGCAGCCTTTTTCACAGCACAGTGTTTAAAGGCTCCATTGATTTCTACCTATATGTTTTATCTTTCTTTTTTTTTTTTTTTTTTTTTTGATCAAATGCTGAAGTTTAGCACAATATCCAAGAGAAGGCTGAGCTGGGTCTGTGGAGAACCGCTCTGGAATAAGGGTTTGACTTGATTTTTTTTAACATGCTTTTTAACAGTTCTCTCCAGACTCTTCAGTGCCCCAGAAGGCTGGATGACAACAGCAGCAGTATTAGGAAATGACAACTTGGCTGGCCCCAGACTCCGACTGCCTTTTTGATATTATCGCCAACCCTCCAGCCTTTATCTGAGGCTGAGCTCTCCATCAGCGTCCAGCCAAACAATCGGCCACCGGGAAAAAGAAAAGTCATTTCTTTTTCTCAGGGTGGGAGATAATCTTTCACCTGTCTTGTCCGGGCATGCATCTTATTTTTGAGGAGCCCACCACCACACCAAGAGCGCTCTCTTTCTTTTCTGTGCTTATACATCTCTCTCTCCTGTGGCTTTAGCCAGCCACATTTGCTTCAAAAAACTGAGATTTTAAAGTCAAGGGGTTTTACCCAGGGATCTGCAGCACGTTACAGCTCGGTGCTGTTAGCCATGGCTGGGCTTTGAAGGGGGCAGCAGCTGTGCCCACCGCAGGCTCACAGTGAGATGCAATGACTCCTGCAAGGGCCAGGAGAGGAGCACAGAGACTCACAGGAGCACTGGGAAAATCCTGTGCTGTCCTGGGGAAAAAAAAAAAAAAAAAAAAAAGCTTACAGCTGAGTGTTTTAGCAAGTTCTTAAGTCTAACCGGAGAGATCTGAAGATAACGCTGCTCAGAGCCGCCCAGGCTTTGCCTTTAACAACAGAGGCGATCATCCATCCAGCACAGGTCTAGAAGTATTGCCAGAAGACATTATAAAAGGCACATTAGGAGCAGAATTAAAGTAAACGTAAAACAAAACAAACAGAAACATCTGCTGAGCAGGTAGCCTGAGAATAAACCCCTTATTAAAGCTGTTCTCCAGGCTGAATCCTCAGCTGCAAGTCACCCGGGTGCTGCCAGGTGACACCGGCTGAGTTTCTGACGCAGGAGGGAAGGAGCTAATAATAGTGTCGTATCACAGCCCAGCTTCGCCCTGCCCAAACACAGCAGAGGGAAGGGAAAAGAGGATGTGCAGGAAACAAACAGGGTTTTGTTTGAGTCTCAGGGCTTGGTCCTGCCAGACCGCTCTGCAAATGTGGCTGGGAGCTGAGAGACCGTGGATGCTCCAGAGAACATCCCTGCGCTCGGAGGGATGCAGGCTGGAATGGGGTGCGGGAGGATGGAGAGAGGATTTCTACAACTCCCTGGAGGGAAATGGGTGTGTGTGATGGTGTAAGACAGGTTGAGGCGAGATCAGACCCTGGGCATTTAAGTCACACTCAAGATTTTGCTCCAGAGGAGTCGCATTCAAACCTGAGGACAAGAAACACTGACCACTCGAACAAGGAGATGGCCGCCTTGAGGCTCATGTGCTTTATAGTTACGGAGATAAAGTCAGGTTTTAAATGCAGCTGGGTGAGAAACTGAAGAAAAAAAAAACCAACAAAAAGATCTGAAAAGGACGGAGCACCAAATCCTTGCTCTAAGCAGCTGATGGCAGAGTGCTGCTCCCAAGGTGCTCCTGCCTTGCTGTGACAACCCCCCGCACAGTGACAGCAGCCAGCCGAGGCTGTTCTCCTGCCATCCCCACTCCCAATAAAAATCTCCTCCTTCCCAGCTCCAGGGACTGATGGAAAATATGAACTTAATTTTGGGTTCTGTTTTGCTTAAATCGGCGCGGTTCCAGTAAAATCAGATTAAAATACCTCCAGTTCCTGATGTTTGGGGATATTTAAAGTCAGATCAAAGCACTTTTAACCAGTCCTTTTGGTAGCACATTTGATGAGAAACACAGGTGCACTAATACACGAAGCTAGCAGCCAGGCTGATTTAAATGCTGCCTTGCAATTCTGCTTCTGATCACCTTAAATATCAGCTGGGGGCGGGGGGAAGGAAAGCATGGATGATGTTTTAATAGGAGTTTTTTTTGGTTTTTTTTTCCTGGTTGCAATTTGAGCTGCTTCACTTTCTGCATGAAAACTTTGTTTGTTTTTGTTTTGGTTTTTTTTCTTTTTTTTTTCCCCCCCTTTAATAGTTACAAGGGGAAAGAGACTGTCAGACAAGGGAGAGCTACAGAAAGGTGGAGGGTGAGGTGATTTACGGGCCATAATCTTTCAAGCAGAAGACGTTGGCCTGCACTTGTGCTCACAAGGAACCAAGCACAGACTCCACGCCTCATGCACAGAGCCGAAGCACAGAGACCTGCAGGTCTAACCCTGACATGCAGATGGATTTTTTGTTGTTTTCGTGCACACACGCAGAGGTAGCTGGCTCTGCCGGCACTGCGGGTTTGCATCCTTCTGCATGGCTCCGGGCAGGTGAGGACCTGGGAGCAGGGTGTGCTCAGCACCCTGGCCCTGCTCCCCCATCGTATGGGGAATTCTCTCCAAACCCCACACAGCTTCGCAGGGGAGATTTGCAGGGATTTCCCTGGAGGCATTTAGCTGAGAATTTGGGGGTTTGGAGATTAGAGAACAAAAGCAAACCCAACTGTACTTGGGGAACATGAAGGGGTTTTAGATAATTCTCTGCAGAGTTCGCCCAAACCCAAGCAGTGCCGGTGGGGTGGGGGAGGATGTCGAGCAGGGCTGTTGCACGGGCACAGATCCTACCCCTGGTATTTTGGGTACCGGTGCTTGTCAAGGATTTCGAGGTAACACATTTCACCCAAGGAGGCTTGGTGCTCTCGGGTCTCTCTTGTCCTGCCTCTAAACAATACCCTCTCCATTCAAAACACACCCTCTTTTGCCCCAAAATGTAGACGGGTTAGATTTAGCCATTTGACAACACCAATTAGAAGTTATTACTGTTATACTTCAGGAAAATCAGTGTCTGTCTTACAAAGGGTTCAGCCCTCTTTGTTGACAAATGATGTGACCCCAGCAATTCATCCCCCGTGGGACAGGATGGGAAGTAACCATAGGATTTTCTCTGCTGGGAGCTTTCAAGTTTTATTGTGTGCAATTAAAATGCAGATGAAAAACATAGTAAAATAATAAAATGCTCCTCATAAAAGTGCCCCAGTGAAACAAAACTGTCAAAACACAAGAGGAAAAAAAACCCAACAAAAGAGCAAACATTGCTTCCTCTCAAAAATCATGAAAGTTTAAACAAACTCCTTGCTATCGGGACTAGCAGAGGCAGTGGGTCACTTACAGCTTCCCACCTGCTCATCCACGGCCCCTCAAGAAGGAGGCTGGGGCTCAGCTGGTGCGTGCCCCACAGCCCTGCACAGGGTGGGCTGCCAGGCAGGCCCCCAGCCCCACGCTGCCCCCGGGACACCTCAGCCTCATCACCACCCCGGCCACACACACCGTCCCACCTTGCCGCCCAGGGCACTGCCTCGCGCAGAGAGCTGCGCAGGGACACCGTCCTGCCCCAAGCCAAGGGCCTGCACGGGCTCACGGCTTTTGCAAAGTATGCAATTACAAACAGCCCCTGAGATTTGGATTTGTGAACTTTCTGCATTTTTCATGTGATTTTGCTGCCAAAGGGACAACCGAAACCTTGCTGGCGCTGCGTGGTTAGGGAATTGCTGCATTTGTGTAAGATATGTTGTTTTAGCCAAGCTACTGTCAAGTTATTTAGTAAAAGGGATAAAAAAGCGCCAGGTTTAGACTGTCAGGTCAAGTGCTGGGACATTAGAAGATGCCAGATTTGTGATTCCCATTTAAGCTGAACGTGCACAGAGAGGAGAATAAAGTCAGGACACTGGCTGGACGGTGCAATGCCCAGCACAGGCTGGGGACACGCTCCCACCAGCATCACTGCTCAGCCCCGGGCAAATCCTCTCCTGCACATCCAGCCGTCACCCCCCAGACTCCACCCGGACTTGTACATGAACAGGTATCACCCTGTGGTTTAAAGCACAGTAAAACCCTAATAATAATAATAATAATAAAACCAAAACAAACAAAAAACCCACACATACAATGTTTCTCTTGCGATAAATTACGGGGCTGAACAGAAAACAAGGGCAATAACAGAGAAGAAAAATAAGTGAGACACACAGCCTGGACATCAGGAAGGAGATCTGGTATGAAAGGTGAGTGGCAGCAGCTGCTATGCAATGTTCTTCTGGTGGCTTTGAGACTTACAGCTGAGTGCCGCTCCAGGAGAGCCAGGCAAACCAAGGGGCAACTTGGATGACATCCCTGCACTTTGCATTTCAGGTAGCTGATCCAGCAGCGAAGGAAAGAAAACCCTGAACTGAGAGCACCTGAACGGGACACGTTGCTGGGAGGTAGGAGTTTACTCCAGGCTGTTTGCACTCCCTCGGTAGATGTTATGGCATATTTCGGGTGGGTATGGGAGATGAGATGATTGTCACCACTAGCCTTGCATTAGCTTCATTCTCAGGGCTCGGAGCTCCCCTGGTGCAGTTTATCAGAGCAGGTCCCAATTCTGCACATAATTAAGCATTAATGCCGAGACCCATGCAGCGATCAGCAGGGCCACAGCCTTGCACCAAACCCTAGGGCAGGTGATTGCTCCTCTGCCTCACACAGCATTAAGGGAGCTGGAAACTGAACTCCAAGCAGTGGCACGGACACAATCTGTGGCTGAGTCAGGAGCACCAAGACACCCCATAACATCCCCAAGGGCAGCAAGACACCCCACAGGGTCCTTTAGCCAATGCAGCCCATCTGCAACCCTATTCCCCCTTTAAGTCCCCTGTCACATCACCCACTGGCACCTGAAGCTCCAAAACCCCAGAAGCAGCTCTCCAGATTTACACCACTTGAGGATTTGTCCATGTGGAGCATATCAGAGCGGCTCCCGTCTCCCTCGGTGGCTCCTGCACTTACACTAGTGATTTTTCTCCTCTTTCATACGGTCGTTGAACTCCTGTTATCTCTCTGAATTAATATTAATGGCTTCCTTTAAGCTTCTCCTTTAGCTCTCACTCCTTCCAACAACTTTTTGATGATGTTGATTCCCCCAGACTTCTTTCTTCTCCCATCCTCACACTGCTCATCTGCCTCTAATCCGCAGCGTTTCACAGAGCACGGCACGTTTGGGTGATGCCCTCAGGACTGCAGGTGGGATGAGGGGTTGGGAGCGATGCAGGGACAACGCTGGGGCCATGTCAGGGTATCCACTGAAGATGCAAGGAGCAGCTCTGAAGCTAGCTTGGCCAAGTTGTGTCTGCTCGGGCTTTGGTCCTGCACAGCTAAATAGAGGGAATTTAAATTGCTTGACAGATAACCAGGCTCTCTCTGGGCTTGTTTTTAATGTGGAAGATGTGGTGCTTCACTTTAAAGTTAGGAGGGGAGGAGGAAAAAGTCTTTTATCTGCATTTCTTAATAGGCAAGACAAGTATGAAAAGCCGAACGCAGCTCATCCCACACAGTGCCAGCCGTTGGGACATCGGAGTTTGAAACTGAACATCAGACAAGAGAAAGGGCAGGAGGAACCGCTGGGAGCCCAGCTTTCCCCTGAGACCCTCCCTACTGCCACAGCCCGTCACGGTCCTCCCACAATCTCTGGGTCCAAGGCTGGGAAGACCACTCACAGACACCTTTTTATGGCACCTTTTCTAGACTTTTTGTAAGTGAAGGTAAATCCAAGTGCTTGTTTCTTGGGGGTTGCAATGAAACTGCAAAGCCTTTGCACAGCATAGGGGTCAGGAGCTGCTGCCACCGAAGGAGAAACCAAGTGATGTAAGCTTTTACCTTTCCCTCCATCCTTCCCAGTTAGTGCAAAAATATTTTGATCAGATGGGGAAATCGTCTTGAGCCGGTTGTTCTGCCCCATCACAGAGTCTGTAGAGGCTTTTCCAGTCACCGGGGTTCTCCGGTGCACTGACCCTGCCTGCGCTTCTCAGCAGCCCCAGAGGTACACAGAGACAGATGCTGTGGTGGGGCCTGACCTGCTCATGCAGCCCTTACCATCTCCCCCAAAATGTGCTCATCCCATGGACCACTTAACACAGCATCACACAGAGAGCAGCTGGTAACCAAATCCCACTGGGGATGCCTGTGGGCTCCCTCGCTGCTGGAAAGGCAGCTCATGTTAGGCATTGCCGAGCTCTCGGCTGACCAAGCTGGTTCTGAATTTTGTCCAAGATGACACAGAAACAGATTTTTTTTCCTTTCTTTTCTTTTTCTCCCCCCCCCCCCCCCCCCTTTTTCTTTTTTGAACACATTGAGCAACACCCAAGCATGTGCAGACTGGGACTTTTGCAAAACGCTGCCTCGTGCCAGCTTTCTGGGATGGAAATCGAGGATGCTGACATGTTTGGTCCCAATTTACTAGGCTTAGCAATGCTTTTAACCCCTGCCCTGGCCTGAGCTGCAGCCTGCTCAGCCTTTCACCCTGCCTCCCTCTGAGGGCTCTCTAGAGATGCTGCTGCACAAAACCACCGAAACAGGGGCCACTTGAACCGGCTGCGGGGAGTTTTTTCTCCTTGCACAGCCCAAGAGGAACGAGGCAATGCCCATCCAGGTTACTGCATTAGTCTAAATCCATCCTTTCACCGCTCTAAAGCGTTTGCTTAAGGCAGAGCCTTCTCTGGGGTCCAGGATCTCTTTCTTGCATTTTATGAGTTTTTTTCCTAATTATGGAATCTCTTTCAATCTAGACCTCCTTTGATCATGGCTGGCCCCAGAGAGAAGTCGTCTTGTCTGGACCGACTGAGAAAAGAAAGAGATGATAGGCAGAAGTGACCTGCCTGGGATGACTAGGAAAATATGCGGCAAAGCAAAAATTTGAACACAAACCTTGCACAGCCACAGCTTTAGTGAAACCGTGGGACTAACCTTCCTCCTAGCTTGTGATCAATCACCACATCCTTCCAAGTAAACCACATTTAAAATGGGAGTTAGAGGTGAGCAATCAGTTAGCACTTTCTGTGGCTATTTTCCTCCCCTGGTACAGGCGGGATGAGAAAGGACCATTTCTGGTGCAATCTGAGCATCCAAAGGGAATTTCTGAGCCAGGATGTGTTACTGGTGCAGGAGAAAGGCATCCCAGCTCACCCGTGCAGAGGAGACCCCGCTCCGATTCAGCTGACGGATCACAAAGGGCTTCCTATAAAACCTGGTTAAATGAGATTTCTTCAGAAAAAGGCTATTTTCAGTGCCACTCTGATTATTTGCCCTCTGTTGTCTTCCATAAAGGATACTGTGAAGTTAATGATCCAGCCGTGGAATTTTAAATAGCTGCTTCATGACTAACAACATGTGCTCCGGATCAGCTTGAGCCTGTATTTACATATTTCTCATGATAAGTCAACATATGGTTCTTGTTTGTAATGTAGAGTTGCTCTCTTCATATTATTACCATTTTTTTTAACTTCTTTTCACAATTACCGGTGAAAAACCTTTTCTTACAATTATTGTTAGAAAAAGCACTGTACAGATAAGAAGCTATTAGGGTAACTAGAAGCCTGGTAATTGCTTTATTTTGATTCCCACTCGATGCTGAGCTGGTTTGTCACGCAGGGGCTCGGGGCTGCGTTCACGAGCACCGTTAGATGCACGAGGTCAGCTCTCCCCCCATCACCCCAGCAGGACAGGGTTTCACAACCCGTCTTGACAGCTTGGCAGTGGCACCCTTCGGGGAGCTTGCACTAACGGTTGCATTTCTTCCCTTTTGAATTGGCAGTTTTAAGTACGTAGATAATTTGTACATCTATTGCTGGGTATTTTTTTTTTTCCTCTCCTCCCCCTCCGTTCCCCTCCCCACATCAAAGCATCAGTTAATGGCTGGATATAAACATCCTAACTGCTCTCATGGCACGGCTGGAATTGCAGGAATTGGCGTTTTCCAAACTCCTGTGTAATTTTCCCCGGTGCTCCGCTCCCCTGACTCCCCTCTAACGATTCAAGTCCTGAGGCTTCACCTATTTCCTTTGGGAGATTATTCCACATGGAAATGGGCTCTAACCATGAAGAATTTTTTCCTTCAACCCAGTCACAAAGATTATTTCCTTTATTTAATCTTATTACTCCCACTTGAACTAGGCTAAATAATTCCCATCCTCCCTGGGTATTTACACCCCTCTCACACTTGCAGACAGATACCGTATCCCACCCTTAGTCATCATTTTGCCAAGCTAAACATATGTAACACTTTTAATCCTTCCTCATAAATCAGTCCAGCTCTTTCATCGTTTTTATTACTCTTCTCTGAATCCCATCCAATTTGTTGACATTGTTCTGCTCTTTTGGTGCTCAGAGGCTGGATATTCCAGGTGAAATTTCACTGGTCACACGTTACAAGGTTAATTAACACAGCCTTCCACTCTGATTACCTGCGCACAGTTCACAGGACTGTGGCTTGATGCTGTAACTTCTACTGATAGGAAAAAAGGACCCACTGATATCACTTGGGCTAATGAGCAAGCAATCCTGGGATTAAGCCCTCGTAAACCTGAGTTACAACCTGTTTGAGGAGGTTTGGTGCTCTTTACATCCCACAGAGGTCACACATGTGACACGACCATTGGAGGGTGATCTTGCAGACGGGGCTGCATTAGGGGATGGATTTTGCTCAGCAATATTCGATGCTCCAGAGAGGCCACACGAGAATATGGACCCCCCTTTGGAAGCCCACCTAAACCCTACTGGGGCAGTTCTGGGCAGTGCAAGTGTGTGCAGGGTCAGCCCCATCGCAGCGCAAGCCCCACACAACTGACACAACGGTGCTGCCACGGAGCCGGCAAGTGCAAATGTGCAACCGCGTTATGGCTTACAGCTGCGAGCAGAGCACCGAGGGAAAAACACTATTCCCATAAAAACGCGCCGTAAACTCGGTGCAACAAAGCAAAGCACACACTCGTGCCTGTGCAGCATACGGGGAGCCGAGGGGCCCATCTGCCTACTCCAGGGAGCGACAGCAGCATCGGGGGGGCTGAATGAAAGGAGTGATGAGCTCTGCGTGGCTGCAGCATGGAACAGGGGAGATGTTGGGCTGATTCATGGGTCACTCTGGATTCACACTGGTTTAACTGGCACTTGGTCTGTTCAAAGCACGAGTCTCCTCTAGAATGAGCTACTAGCATAGCTTGGACCCCTCTGAGATCCGTAGGGTGTTTAATGTTATTTATAGATTATTTGTATCGCGTTAACTGTGACCCTGGGTTTGGGATGGGGGCATCGCCTGTGGGGCGGAGGCTTCCCTTGGGCGAGGGGAGGCAGCCCGAGAGCCTCTGCTTTCTTCCTCTTCCCCAGCCATGCAGCCGGCATCCCAGCTCTCCTCTCCTGCTGCTCCCTGGCTGAGGTGAGGCTGGCTGGGGATGGCTTTGTCCCTTGTCCCCCCCGCAGACCTCGCCGGCGCAGGGTGGCGGGTACCTGCTCCTCAGACAAGATCGCCCCACTCCCAGTCTCAAGCACCCAACACCTTTGGGGCATTTTGTGCCTCTTTCCCCCAGAAATGCTGCATGGGATAGGAAAGGGCTTGTGCAGAGGGGGGACAAATCACTCTCCACCCCCACCTTCTCAGGCAGACCTTGGCTCCGTGCTCAGCCCCCAACGGTCAGCGCATCCGAAGTTGAATGCAGCCAACGCTCCTTTTACTGCAGGCTGGGGACATGCTGCAAGGAGGTGGTGCCTCTGTGTGAAACCAGGGGATAGGGGAAAATCAGTGCACAGCTGGTGGCTCAGAGACACTGTTTTTTCAAAAGAGTCCATGCTGGGTTTGGCACCAAACCCTAATTTGCTGATCAGAGCTTTGCTCGAGGCTCAAGCAGAGGCGCATCCTTGGGGAGCCCTGTCCCACCGACACACCATCAAGGGGCACAATCCTGCCTGCTCTGTGGTCCTGCTGCCTTTCACCTTCTGATGAGGGCCCACACCCAAGGCCCTTCATGATACAAAGCCCCAGAAATTTCTGCGGTAAAGCTAGCTGCCTTCAGTACAAAGTTAATTCTCCTTGCTTCTCAGTGATGCCACCATTCATAACAAATAGTCCATGATAATAAATACCTTGGTGAGATCAAAAGATCCTTAAACAGCCTTAATAAAATTAAAAAAAAAAAAAATCAGGGAAGTGCAATTTGGTTTTGTTCTTCACCACTTTTCTTCTCTCCTTTTTGCAGAAGGTGACGGCCATGTAACTTTTACATTTCAAAGATCCACATCTCATTGTATGTAGGAGGCAGGCTGAGTCCTTTGTGTTTTCCTTAGTTTTGTCCAGTGGTTGTCCCACTAACCAGCCTCCTGCCAAGGGAAAGGGATTTCTCCCTTCGCCTGCTGACAGCATTTTTGCTTTGAAAGCGAGAGTTGACTGCTTCTTAATTAGTGCTGTCATGAGCTGGTCACTAAGGGTTGGGAGTCTCGCGAAGGAGCTCAGCTATTCACTCCTGCTGGCGGCTGGCGCGTCCTGGGGATGCGAATCCAGCCCAGCCTCAGCTGCTGCTGCCGGGAGCTCCTGGGGATCCTCCTAATGGCCCGATTTAAACCATGAAACACGTCTCAGAAGCCTTGCAAATAAACGCGGTGCACTTTATAAAAAGTGCAGAGATTGATACGTTACAAAGAGAGTTTCCTTTCAGACCCCAGGTATCCCGAGGTGCTTTACAAAATAACGTCAGGGGCCTGCCAGCTCGGGTTTTGCCATTGCGATTCTGCTGGCAAAGCCACTCCCCCAGACACTGCTCAACCACACACACACACAATCATTACACTCTGAGGAACGCGTATCACCTATTTGCAAAGGAACACGTGAAATTACTAGTATCAGTAGTGTTTATTGCCAAGGCACCTACAGAGCCCCAGGCCAGGTGGGGCAGCGGTGTGTGCTACACAAACCAGAGCAAATGATGGGACCGTAAAATGACAGCAGCGTCACCTCCAGCCCCGTGCTCCATCACTGTCCTCTCTCACCCATAAAGCACAACAAAAGCAATCCCACCAGCCAGCTCACCCCTTTCACAACCAGGAAAGTAAATGCGCCTAATGCTTCATCAAATTCCCAGATTGTTTAAGTAAAAAAACAACAACCACCAAACAATATTTTATCTTGAAAGTATTAGCAGCAAATAAAGATGCAGACTTTTTGAGCAGAGTACATTGCAGTCAGCATCTCTCCATCTCCCACAGTGCAGATTCCCATCCAAGTGCCGGCCTTACAAACATGTGTGTTTCCCTTTGTGTGTTGATTTGAATCCACACAAAATACAGGATAAATTTCCTTTGAAGAAAGTGGGAAAGCGGTATGGCAACAAGCCTAGGTAGGTATTGGGTTACTTTCTGTAATTCATATTTTCTCTAATGAGAGGCTTGCAAGAAAGATATTCCTCTGGTCGCCCTTCAAGTCAGACAGGTATAACAACAAGTACACCAGACAGGTCCATGTAATCTAGAGATGGCTTTGAACCAGCTCCCAGGATACGAGCACTCCTGAACTTTAAAGGTATTTAGATCCAAACCTGGATCTGTGCTTTGTGGTTGACCATTTATCCCACTCCCCCACCACATTACGTGTGTGTGTGTGTGTGTATATATATATATATGATTTTTATTTCCAACAACGACCCAGATCAAAACATGAGATGTTAACAACTTTTGACTTCAAGGCAACTGTTGGCACCTCAGTTTTCTGACTTATATCTGTAAAAATGAGAAGACTTACACAAATGTGCCTAGCATATGACTTGTAGCATCATCCTGAAAATATTACTCCATTTTGCAGATTAGCCCAGCTCAAAACAGTTGGAAAATAAAATAAAATACAGGAATACAGTAGGAACACATGTAGCTTGTGTGATTCCTGTGCCAGAGCACTTTATCAAATCCTTTTCTTTTTTTTTTTCTTTTTTCCCCTGTTTGGATCAGCACAGAAACTTCCTAGCACTTGTGACAACCTCCAGTATGAGACTAGAGATGAGACAAGGATCCTGAACAAATGCACGATTCCCTGACACTAGCTTGATACCTTCCTTGGAAAAACCAGAATTTCCATGAACTTATCAAGAGGTTTTCAGGCCAAGAGGGAGGGTAATAAAGATACAGGGTTCAGTCCAAAGCAGCTCCCTGAATGCAGTCCAATAACCTGCAGATCTCAGATGAAGACAATTCTTTTCTTCTTTGAACAGCATTTCAAATTTGTTACTCTGTGGAGTGATTGCAGATACTTTGGGTTCTGCCTGCACAGCTCTACCTGCCTGTGCCAGCCACGTCACGGGTTTCTGTTCCTTGGCTGAATAAGCCTGCAAATATCCCGCCCTGAACATTTTTATGAATTAGAACAATTAGTTCCCATGGATTCATCGTGGGTGCAACTCTGAAGTTTTCCTTTTGTGAGCATCGGGGTCATTAAGAGTCATTCGTCGCAGGGACTGCAGGAAAGGAGTTGGGATTCGGAGGGGTAAGGACAGCCAAGGAGTCAAGGTGTAATTAGTAAGCCTGATAATCAGCTCAGAAGAAAGTGTCCCACAGGATTCTGTGGCATCACTTGTGATGTTTTCCCAGTGGGTATGTGTTACAAGAGTGGACAATGGGGTGTCTAAAATCTTTCAGGTCTTTTATCTCTACAATTACATTTTCCACAGGCTTTAAAAATAGGAGACCTTTCATTAATTTTCTCTCTCAATGGGAGAAGCGCCCATGAAACTACAAGCTGAATTTCGCCCTCAAGCTAAATTTGGTGGCTCTCACAACCTGGAAAGCCTAGCCTGTGCTAACAGGGGGGAAAAAAAATCTTGGAAGAGGAACTTTTCCTTCTTTTGAAGTCAGAATGGATTTGCAAGGGTCTTATGTGATGAGGGGACAGTTTTAAGTAGAGGGGATATGTGTATAATTTTAACCATGTAAATAGTCCTTTGCAGCCTGGGAATCTTCAGACTTTTCAAGGCTTTAAGGAGTTGGCATTGCATACTTGTTAAAATCAGTTTAACCACTTGCCAAGAGGTTTAAAGAAAGATGACACCTATTTTGCATGAATAGTAATATTACTCTGATGAATTTAGTTATACTAATGGGAGAGCTTAAAGAATATGCTCCTGCCCATGATGGATTTTTTAAGGCAAATAATAAGGTTCTGGAGGGTGTAACCTAAAATAGACATTTCATAAAAGATTCATCCTTGAACAAAAATGTCATGAAAGCATGAAATGAAAAATAGACGACAATCAGAATTCCTCTTGAAGTGCTTTGTAGTAATTATTTTAAAAAATCCTCACAAAAGGCTCTTTTCAATTGCGGAATAGCAAGTGAGGTCTGTATGGTTCAAGGCCAAATAATTTCTGCAGTGGAAAAAACAGCTTCAGTTCTTCAGTTCTGATGTAAGGTACTTTAAATGGGCACGAGCTTCAATTATTGCTTTCTTTTCCCCAGCTTCTGTGGGACATGAATTGCCCACAGATAAACCCCCTGCTCTGCACAGTGATGACCAACATCATTTGCAGCTCTAACGCTGCTGATTCCACAGTGACACTGAGTATCACAGCCTTCGGTAAGGATCGGGGGCTTGTGGCACCACATGTGGGGCTGGAGACCCCTTCTTGCCAGTCCCCAGTTGGTCTGGTCATGCGGGTGGGGGGACCCTGCTCCTGGGTGAATTAAAGTAGACCAGGTTGGGAAGGTTGGACCCTTTCCTCTCTCCTGCTTCTGTTGTGTCCCGCTTGCAGCCCACAGACCCCACAACCAGCTTTTTGCTTTCCCAGAACTTTGCTGGAGGGCAAGAGGTGGCCACGGAGCAGGGGGAACGCTACTCGTCCAGCCCTTGTCCTCCTCACTGCTAGAAGGAGGGGGCCAGGAAAGCAGCATCTCCTCAGCTCTGGAGAAGGATGTAATGGAAAAAAAGATGGGACCAGCACTGGTGCTTAAGAGCCAAGCATGGATGGCTGGACACCATGGGAGCATCTCACAGTTGTGATCAGCTGAGCATCTAATGACTATCTTTAGATATCACCTTAAATTACTACCATGGTGGAAGCATACCCCCACCATTGTGGTGACAGATCACATTTCCCTGTGACAGATTTGCGCTTTAAGTCATCCAAATTGTAAATATGGTCTGGGTGGTGTCAGCAATAGGAGAATCATCCAGGATTTGTCCCGTATCAAAGACATACTGCTGATCCATCTGATCCACGCCATGAGGCAGGTACACACCACTTTCCTACCTCGGGTCTTAGTGGTGGCCCAAGTGGAAGCTGGCAGGAGCGACACATGTACGAGATAACCCTCCAGGAGCTCCAGAAGCCCAAGTGCCAGCTGAGCCTACTGTGATTCCCCTCAGAAACAGGCCCGTTCCTGCCTGTCTGGGGGTTTTTGTGGTGATGCCCAAGCAGCACCAATGGGTGAGAACCAGCCAGCAGCCTGCTGGCACCAGCGCACTCACCAGTGCCCCGACACGCATGGTCCTGCTCAGTGGGGAAGGGCGGCGAAGGGCGGAGCAAGCCAGGCTGGCTGCTGGCATCTCCCACCCACCCTCCCCACCACCCAGGGCTATTTCACACTGCCTGAGCTCACCACAATTTCGTCTCTTTATTTTCCCTTCCAGTGTCTCGTGCAGGAAAAGGTTTTTCCTCAGTTGCCAAAACCCAGCCTTGCTCTGCCGGCAGGTGCAGGGTGAGCACCGCGGGGAGCAAGCGCAGACCTTGGGGTGCCGCTGCGATTTCCCGGCTGCTCGGCAGGGAAGAGCTGCTTGTGCATCCCCAGCATGAGGGGTTCCCCCCCTGCAGCCTGCCCGTGCCGCCGAGACACGCCGGCCATCAGCAAGCGGCCGTTCCCCTCCATCTGGGGGGTCTCTCGGCGGTGCAGGATTGGTGCCCAGGGAGAAGAGGAGCAGGCAGAGCAAGACAAAGGGTTGACATTGCTTATTGTGTGTACAAATGTTGGTGCTTTTTAATGTATGCAGCTTCACTCCAAGGCTACGCTGCGCCTGCCTTGCCCAAAGGAGCCAGACTTACTCCCCAGCATCCCCGAAACGCGGGTGACAGAGGTGTCATTCTTCACTCTAACAATAGCGACTTGTTCACAGCTCGATACCAGGCTGGTAAAACTCTGAATTTTCAAGTGTGTTTGAGTTGGGGCTTAGCTAAACAAAACTCGTTTTTTAAGGCAGGCCAAGGGATTCTCACCAGCTGTACGCCTCTACGGCCCCAGCTCAGACCTGCTCCCCGCCTTCCTCTCCCCCAGCATCTTTTCCCCTCTCTCTTCTTGTTTATGCTGTTCGCCCATTTGGCAATTCTAATTTTGCACTGAAAATCCTCCTGGTCCTTCTTAAACCTAGGGCTGACCCGTGTTTAAGACCACAGTGTTTGAAGTAGAAGCTATTCCTCACCAGAAGATTTTAATTTTAAGCTAAGTGCCGCGCTTCATTTCCAAATGCTTTATTTAAAATTGCTTCAATGTGTAGCTTTGCGAAAAATTATTTTCCCTTTTCTTAGGCTTTTCTGGCTTTGGATTTTCCCTCTTGATTTTTAGGACTTCTCTTTCCCAAGGAAATACTACACCCCGAACCAGATCTCCTGCAAACTGCCTCTGGACCTTCCCGCAGATGTGTAACCTCTCTGTGCCTCAAGTTTACATGGGTGTAAAAACCGAGGGAACATCATTTCCCTGCCTCAAAGAAGTACGGTGAAACTTAATTAAACTAACTAATGTCTACAAAGGGATCCCGTATCCTCAGGTGGACAATCTATATGGAAAACGCACTTCTAAGAGAGTGCTATAAGCGCTTCAAGATGAAGATATAACAACAGGAGATCACAGGGACTTGGCTGTGCTCTTCCTCCTCCAGCAACAGCACGGGCTGTGCATCTGTTTCCCCTGAGGGACTTGCTCAGACCCTGTGGAGGGAGAGCACCGAGGGGAGCCAGGCACCCGCTCCCACCCCCCAGGATGCTCTCTGGCAGGGGACATGGGACCAAGCAACAGTGGCAGCGCCTGTATGCCAGGTTTGCGTTCAACTTTGGTGGAGCTCCTGGGCTGGTGCTGGAGGGCACGAACAACTTGTGCAGCAGGTGCTGGTTTCCCCTTCCTCCCAAACCCCTTCAAAGACCCTGGAAATGAATTAAATGTGGCACTCCTGTGATGTGACAGCAAGAGGAGAAGTGCCTACGATCAAGGAGGAGCAAGAGCCGGTGAAAGCAGCAAGGTGCTCAGCCTGGGTTTAACGCTGCGCCTGTCCCGAGGCGGCTAGGGAAGCTGTGAGATGGTGCAAGTCCTGGAGAGGGACTGGGGACTGTGCTGGAGGCTGAACCTCACAAGCCTCCAGGGAAGAAGAGGTGACCCAACCTGCCACTGCCAGAGGTACAAGCCTCGCCCGGGGGCTGAGCTGCACCTGAGCACCCCTGGGACCCCCCGCGCCACCGCCGGGCCTCGGAGCAGCTGCGCTGTCACTGGGGTCCCTGTCTGCCCTGAGCACTGCGCTGGGGGGGGATGGGCTGACACAGAGCGTGCTGGCGTGCGATGTGGGGCTGTGCACACGTGTGATGTCAGGGGGTTGTGGGTTTGCTCCTTCCCATGCGATGGGTGTTTGGAGAAGCCTGCTGTGCCTCGCTTTGTGGCACCCCGACCTGCTGGGTACCACCGCCCTCCTGCTCCTGACACATCAGGGAACTCTTCCCAGGGGAAGTTAACTATTTTAATATGTATGAACACAGCCTAAAACCAAAAAAAAAAAAAAAAAAAAAAAAGACTTACATTTTCTGAGACACAACATAACTGCCACCCACTCTAAGCAAACCTATGCTGCCTACGTAATAAACACAAACCCGTGACGCCCTGCAAGTACAAGGAAATGCGTATTTCATTAAAACGACATTCCAGCCACCTACGACAAAAATAATGAATGACTGCTTAATGTTCCCAACGTTCTGGGGTTTTTTTTGTAAGTGCATGAATAGATTAAACTTTAATCTCAGTGAAAAGGAAGACCTATAGATCATTTTGAGCTGGAACAAATAGATATTACATTATTCACTGTTACGTGTTTATCCAAGTCAGTAATTTCTGAATGACTAGAGTAACATTAACAAGTGCCGTATTTTTCCTCTGTGTTTCCAGAAATGCTGTTCTACATTCTTCAGACAGAAGAAAACCCTATTTTTGGTTTAAAACAGTTTCACGAGATGCCAGTGGAAGAAGAAACTAAAACAAGCCCAGGTGAGAGGAGCTGCCTGTGGCCATCACCATGTACCAGCACCCATCAGTACCTGCAGTAACCCCATCCCCGAACAACTGGATCCGTGGCAAGAGTGGTTGGGGTGCCACGGGGTGAAAAATGTTATTGTAGATGCAAAACGCTGTATTTACGGTTAGATGGGAATATTGCACGTGCTGCACGTAGTATTGCGTTTCTCTCTCAAAGGACAGCAAGCAGTGCATTTTTCTGGCACCGTTAAGCCACCAGTGGTGCATCCCACCTTTGGCCAAAGCTCAGCTGTCTGCCCAGTGCAAGCCCAGGACACCACTGAGAAGCACATCCCAGCTGGCTGCACATCCTGAGCCATCTGCTTGCAAACTCACACAGCTTCGATGCTGCTGGGCTCAGCCCCATCAGAGGGACTCGCTCCCTGCTCCCCGGCAAGCATCGCGCCGCCCGTCCGCAGGGCCAGGGCCAGCGTCAGCAGCGTAGGCACAGAGGAGCTTCCTGCTCCTTGCCAATTCAGTGCTGCCTACAACTAGGATCAGAGATAAAACCACAAACCCTGCACAGGCAGCTAGAGACTGGCCAAAATGAGCGCAGGAATGGGAGCAGCCCTGTGTCCAGGCACCCCTCGTGCTTTCCTCCCTCTCCAAACCCAGTGCCCACCATGAACTAGTAAGGAGGTTACACAGCAAAGCCAAACTGCACAAGCTGTTGAAGGAGGAGCCGCAAGACCACTGCCACATCGAAGCACTCGGGAAATCATTGCCACACAAAAAGGCTTGTTCTGTAAAAAGGCTGAAGGAGTTCAGTTGGTTTCCTGGGTTCAGAAACCTCATGTTTCCCATGCTGGAGCTTTACTCTGCCGTAGCACCCTCCATTCAACTCTCCCCACTGTCCTTAAATGACAGCAAAACCCTAAAAGCCTTCCTCGCTGGCTTTTTAGGAGAAGCATCACCAAGAGTTTTCCCACGTCCCTTGGACACATGTTTTCTTTCTTAATTTCTCAGTCCACCTCATGTGATTTAAGCAAGATCTGGGCCAGCTGCACGGAAGAGTTCAGGAAATCCCTGCATCTCTGTGCCAGGCGAGCATGTCCCTGGTGATTGGGGATCACAGATAATTAGAAATGTCTGAGGTGCACTAGTTATTGTTACATGCCACAGGTTTATTGCCAAGCATTGCTACAATACTTATGAAGTGGTTTGCATTCCTGTATTAGACTGACACATTTTGAGAAGTCATAAACAAACCATCTTTTCAAGTGGAATTTAAAGGTGTTTTGCAGCGTTGTGCTCTCTAACAGCCCCATCGCTTTTAAGGCAGAAACGTTCAAAGTTCAAGTCCTGCAAGTGCATTTACTACTCCATTACTACCATTAGCAGCAGTGTTACTCAGCTAGAGAACAAGCCTAGGTCCCATCTCCCCACCAGTACAGCATCCATCCAGCCCTTTCACAAGCTCTGGTTTTAAAGTAGGCTGTATTTCTCCAGACGGTCTCGATTTAGGAAGGCGTTTCAGGACATTACTTCCCTGAAGGCTACAAACACATTCTACATTTCACCCTACATTTGCAAAGCGAATTTGTGCACTTTCCCTACTGATTCCTGGAACGTTTCATGGCAAAGACAGCCAGTGCACGAGTGCCTGGGATGAGCTGCGCTCTCTGAGCACTTCCTCACCTCTCCCTGGCGATCTTCACACTGCCTGCTCTTTCAGTGTGCGTTTTCTTCAATTTACTGCTCTGCCCCCAGTGCCACTCTTCCCTTCAGCTCCTACTGAGCAGAATGAGGACCTGGTGACGCTTTGATAATTTTCAGCTAGCTCCAAGATTGGCCATAAGAACCACACGTATGGGTTCAAGCAACACTGAGCAACCTCAGCTCTTAGCTCCAAATACAAGATGAGTCTCACTGGAAAGTTAAAGCTAGCAAGAAGCTCTTCAAATGTATTTAAAAAGTAAACTACAGACTTCAAACAGTCACCACGGGGATAAAATTTTCAAGTCACAATTTAAACGGCCAAACGTTAACCTGTGGTACTATTTATTGCCTTCCATTGGCTACCTTCAGCACATCACCCATCACACTAATGGCCATCCTGTTATTAACCATGGATTTCATGGTCATTAACTTGAGTTCAGCAAGTCACAGATGACTTTATTAGGCATGACTTTGATAATCACCATTTTAATTGCACAAGCTGTCCTCTGTGCCCACCCTGAACACAAGCTATTTTTTAAGTGGAAGCAACATTATCATTTCTATCGGGCAGCCCAGCGTGCCACCGCACAGGGCACTTTGCCAGCAAAGGAAACTAAATAAAACAATTCAGGGTAAGAGCTTACCCATTTCTGTGCTGCTTTGAGGTGCAAGCCACATCTGATAAGGCAGAAATGACACCACAAGAACCTCATTCTGCTCAAGGTTTTAATAAAAAGACTAACAGAGGAAGGAGGGAAGATGGGGCTCAGTCGATGGACTGGAGGAGGCTCATGGCCACCAAGTCCAGCAGCCAGCCAACAACACAGAACAAACCTGTCTGCTTCAAAAAAACACAGGAAAAAAAAAAAAGCCTTTTATAAGCAATCGTGTAGCCAGTGGCTGTGCCTACCCTACTGAGGTAGCACAAGTAGGTTGCAGCAGGAGCAAACACCTCGTTGACATTGCTAGGACATAAACTGTCCAGCTGTAAATTCCTCCCTCCTTACACCCTTACAGACCCCCAAGCCTTTGTGTCCAAGATGGGCGAATCAACCCTCTTGGCTGGGTCTGACAAGAGAGAAGCAATCCTCCCTCTCAAAGAGAACGTGGTTTAGAGCTAAAACGGCAGTGAGAGCTCTGCTGGTCACGCACTTGGCCATCAGCTTTAGAGCTGTCCTGTGCCTCAAGTGCAAAGCATCACCTCCCTGCGTGCTGTCATCATTAGAAGAGCACAACTGCTCTTATCGCCCAGCATCTTGGGGCAAAAGGTTTCCTCGCCACTGCCTGATCAGCTCTCTGGATACCAGCCCTTACAGACCTGGAACAGGGGACCTGTAGTGAAAGACACCTCCCAGCACCCTGCCCTCATTCTTTGTCTGCACTGGAGATAGCACGGCTTCCTTCAGATAACCCCAAAACCCCACCCCCAGCACCAAAATTAAAAAAAAAAAACACCAAAAAATCCACCCCCAAACAACACAGTAAAAAACAGTTCTGAAAGTTCATGTTTTCCCTACTACACCGTGACCAATGCGGAATATGATTTTTGTGAAACTTCAAATCTGGAAGTGTAAGAAAAAGTGGATAAATATCCACCAAACTGGATTCCATACCAAGCTAGGCTGTATGACTGGCACGGACAAATTCATTTCTGCATGAACTGCATTAAAGCACATTCACATCCCCAGGGTATGCAAATGTGAGGTTGCCATGCTGCAGCTGACACAAGCCCCGATATAATCCTCAGCTCTCTCTCTCTCAAAAAAAAAAAAAAAAAACAACCCCCAAAAAAACCAAAACAAAACATTTCAAACAACTAAAGCACAGCCTTCCCAGGTCAACAGATCTTTCCACAGGCACAGGAAGTCTTCGTGGATATACTACAGCACCGCAGCCTTAGATCTCCTGTTCAATCACAGATGCATCACTTCTGCATTTTATAGACCCTTCCTGATAACTTTTATTGCATCATTTAAAAACATAACATAGCACGTGATAAATAATTGTCTTAGCTCCGCATACATGAATGGCTTTAACTTGCAGCTTATACTTAGTAATGAATGTCAGAGTATGTGTTAATAAAAAATTAAATCACCATAGCGTGGTGTCGGGATACATACTTTTGTAACCTAATGCTGTTAAGTTTTCATGTCATGTGAACTGTAATATACAGTAGCAAGAAACAGGCATTCCTATTCCCTTTGGGTTGTACAGATGTTTTGTGCTCCCAAAGAATATTCTAAAGAGACATACGCCCTTAGTATGTATCCATTATAACATTATTAGCTGCACTTCTAATTAATCTGTAGGAATTCCAGACATTTCTCATTTCATTCTTAGCAAAGGGGGGGGGGGGGGGGGGGGGCGGGGGGGGAAGGTGCCTTAACAACTATTTGCGTCGCAGAGTTCATAAATGAGCCCATCACCCTATACCAGAACTGCTATAATTTTATCGGAATGAAAACCATTCTCTTTGATCTCCTCCAGTTCTTAAATCCAGCAGTTGTGTATTCAAACATCAATGGAAATGTGGTTTCAAGCTTCCTCTTTCATTATCTTTCCCAAAGATAAAAAAGAGCAAAAGAAAAAAAGTTCTGAGCTTTAGAGATGAGGCAATATTTTTACAGTAATTTCTTTATCTGATTTCATCCTGTTTACAGAAGCTGCTGTTTGGAAGATTCCCCTGCGCACACACACATACCCCCCTTCCCCCCCATTTCTGGGATGGCTTTTCTTTAAATAAACGTATATTAAAAAATAAAGAGACAACAGAGTCAGCTTCCTGCTTGCTCTTTATTGCAAAGGAGATAAGGTTGCTAAATGCTGCTCTATCTGACTTTGGTTCGGTGCATGACCTACATGGATCAAGATGGAGATTTAATGATTAAACTTAACTCCTTTATCTTCAGCAAAGGGGGAGGGGGGAGGAGGAAAGAGTACCCAAACAAACTACTTCTGTTCTGGCATGATAGAATTACAGTTCAACGCAATAATTAACTCTCTGACACATTCCTAAGAGGCTGCAAATGTCATTGGTGGCTCCAAAATGCCCCTTTCTGTTGTCGTAACCCAGAGCGCTTCTCAGCAGCCAAAACAAGCACGTACTCGGGAGAGGAGCAGGGCTGGCAAAAGGCATCTCATCCCCTCTCAGCTGATTCACGCAGACCGCAGGTGTGTTTCGTGGTTCATAGACCGCCGATAGACAAATTTCAGAGCAAATTCAATTAAAACAAAACAGGTCCTTCATCTAGCAAACCCACAAAAGCGTTTTAATCTCTTCCGTCCAAGGCTCTGGACTTTTCCTGCTAGCTCCTTTACAGCTCTCGAAACGCATCTTGACATCGCACCCCTCCTGGAGCACACAGCCCTCTAGATGGTTCCCAGGCTGCTCCTCCCGCACCCTATCCAGCCCACTGCAAGTAGATCCTAAAAATCTTGAATTAATCTGGTACAACACAAACTTCAAAAGGTCTGGCGCTTCAGTTTTGATGGGTTGTAAAAACTACACATACTTATGCATGCAACCCTTGTGGGAAAAAAAAAATAAAAAAAAGCTGGCAATACATCCCAAAAAACCAAGCAAACTCAAAGTCCCACCTGGGTTCATCACAGGGCCTCCTGAGCTTTGTAAGCACACAGATCAAACTGTGGACACTAGCAGTGGTTTTTATTTTTGCATGAAAGCCACATGACATGCAGCAAGTTTAATGAAGTTTGTTCTTAGCATTATTTCAAACCTCCAGGGCTGCTGTCACCCACGTGGATCAAAACAGCAGGATTTGTTTGCATCAACTCCCACTGGAAACAAAAAGCAGCAGCCATCAACCTCAAGCCCTGCAACATCCAGAAAAGCAACAAGCTCCCTGTACCTCCAGTACCAAAAAGATGAGGACTACCCCAAGAGCAGAACTCACCCTCCACCTTGGAAAACCAAAGTTCATTAAAGGAAAGAACAAATTTAGGCTCTTACCTTCCAAAAAAACCCTGCAGAGCTGCAAGACAAGCTGTTTCAGGTGCCAGAGGAGTTTCCCTGCCAGGAGTCCCAGGGCAGTCCCAGGGCAGTCCCAGGGCAGCCCCAGCAGCACTCCCTACCTGCCCAGCTGGGAGCATTTACCTTAATTAATGAACCTGTATGGAGCTGAGAGAAGCATTTCTGCCCCCTCCTCCTCCCAAAGCGTTTGCATAAAACCCTGGCTGCCCCTAGTCAGAAGGGGTTGATCAGTGTTAAGAGGAAAACTAGTTTTGTGCTGCTACCTCCTCTTGTGCTGGAGTGGGGTGGGAAGAGTGGTTATCCTTGTCCTCTGCTGCTGGGTGGTTCTTCCATTTTCTGATAAGCAGCTTGGATAAAGGCAAAGTAATTTTATCGCTTCCCAGAGCCCTTTTCTTCCCATCCTTAATGGTCTTCCTGTATTCCCCACCTCCCTTTGACCATGGAACAGTGTAACAGCCCAAGAGTTTGACTTAATATGTATAGCTTAATCCTATAGACCGTTCCTGGCTGAAAGTGCTGGAAGGAAGCAGCCTGCAAAGGCAACACTTGCCCCTCATCAGGGGAGAGGAATTTCATCCTGGAATGCCACAGATGCTGTCGCAGCCAGAAACCGAGCTGCTTCCAGAAGATGCTCTGTAGTACGAGGGGGGATGCTACGGCAGCGGCTTTCAGGCAGCTCTTCAGTTGTGTTATATTGGCCTCTGCTTTGCCTGGTATTAGATCACTGCCTTGGTAGCACTGGGAAGTTTGTAGCTTTAAATTCCTATGGACAACCATCGCAGCGTGATATTTTAGTGCTAAGGAATCAATTATTGATGGGAAAACATGTTTTGGCATAAAAAAAAGGAGGGGGGAGGGGACGGACACTACACTCACTGATTATCCCTATTGCTCCCACATCTTTCTAAAGAACTGTGGGAAGAAGAACGGATTTAGAAGGATAGCCTGGATGGAGAGATGTTGTAATGAGCTAAAGCTGTCTTGGACTGAGGGGTAGGAGGTTAAGAGAATGCCCAAGTCAAACTTCAGGGACTAGTTTCAGAGTCATACAGTGAACATGAACTACTCTGCTATTTGGGGACATCTGGTCTTGAAGCTGGATTCAGTTTCTAAACTTTGTTATAAGGCTTCTGAAAACTGAAGCATGAGGCGTTTGGCGGGGGAGAGCCAGAAGATGGTAGATTTTTCCAGCCTTGTGGAAAGAAAATCAGAAATATTTCCATGCTGCCCCATGAACCGCATTGCTTGTCACACTGATAGCTTGGGGACGTTGCACGAAATAAAATAGAAAACAATTAAACGGCACGTGACTGCGAGAGGGGGTAGGTTTACTTTGCGGGATTTGCATCAACATTTTCTTTGGCTTCGATCCAGGTGGCTCAGCACCCCTTTGAGTCACTTAAACAAACCCGACTTTGAAAGCAAAACTCTGTCAGAACTTGTGAGTCTCACTTCGCTTCACGTTCACACCAGGGGAATGGCAAATCGCGCACGAGGTGGTTGCAAGGGCCACAAATCTCTGAAGGTCTCTGCTCTTTTCACACACACACACACACACACAAAAAATTGTAGCAGTCTTCATGTGGTTTTCAAGTCTTGTGATGAAGATTCAACACAGCCCCGAACAGTCTAATGCCAAGCTTTCTGGATGGGGTTGTAATGGAGCAATAAAGCTCAGCTCCACCTTCAGCTCTTCGCTGAGTTTAAAGAACGCAGCCGGATCGGGGATTTCATTCAGCACACGCTAGAAGGAGGGTGTAGGAGGATCTAATGTTGGCTCCAGATGTGCCCCCCTTTCCCTGATGCTGAGCAGTCGATGGATGATCTGGGGCTTGCCTTCAGACTCGCCAGTGACAGACGTTTTGGTGCACGGATAATAAGCAACCTGGTGCATATTAAAAATCAGCTATAGGTTTGTTCCAGCAGATAGTTATGATTTGTCTATTTTATGGCCAGGTTTGCAAGTGTAGAGCAAACTTTTGGTTCTGTAAAGTTCGGAGCAAGCTCCTGGCTCGTGCTAATAACAATGTTTGGGGCCTTGAGATTATTTTATTTAGAAGTTTTCTGCAATTAACCTTGGCCCTAAAAGTCTTTCTGTTCTGATGAGGTTATTTTCATATGGTGCAAGTTGAAATGGGTCTGAGACACCTACTCATATGTATTATAATCATATTTGAGCCATTTTTGTTCTTCATCTGTTTAATGTCATCTGCGCTGCCAAAATACCTAAGTTGCTTCAGGGCAAAACGGCGTAATGGGAAGTGACTTTCCTGATTTACTGTCTGTGTATGCGGCGCTGTAAGTGAGGCATGAGGCATGGCTGGACGGGGCCGAGCTCTTCTGCCCCTCTTACTCCGTTGCCGTTACTTTTATAACTGAATGTCAGCCTTAGGGTAACCATCGGCTGTTGTCAGTTGTTGCACATATACAACAGTCCCTGCTGCCCTTTAGAAGGAACTAAATGGGAATTTGGTTCCAGGCTTGGATTTACTCAGCACTTTGGAAGAGCTGCAAGGCCACGAGCACAAGGTTTAATTGGTAGATAATTGGGGTGAGGCGGAGTTTGCACAGAGGCAGGTCCTTCCTCGCTGTTGGACTCAGACCCTTTCCTGGGACACCGAGGCAGACACCGCTCTCAAGCCGCTGCTGCTGCTCCAACCTGAAGTTTTCAAGTCTGGATCCCTTTCGCACATATGTGATCAAGCTGTGAACGCGGTGTTAGCTCCAGCCTCCTGGAAAAGATGTGTGGAGGGGGACACATGTGCATCATGTGTTCTGCTTTAGACTTTTTCACTTGTCAATTAATAAACAAATGTAAAAATTTGCCTCCAGAAATGCCTACTCCCCAGAGTCACAAGTGATGGACAACAAGAGGCTGGGGTTATGGGATGCCGGTGCCCTGAGACACGGGTCTCTTCTTGCTGCCCTGCTTCATGAAGCCATCCAGAAATTTGCTTCATCCTGAAGCTGCTGAGGGGAAAAATTCCTGGAGTGGGAGAGGGAAAAGTTTAATTTTGCCCCCTGATCTGTGTGAAAGAGCTGAGTTCGCCCCCCCCCCCCCCCCCCCCCCCCCCAGCACTGCAGCTCCTTTCTCCTTACTTCTGCATTCCCCTCTGCTCCTTTGCTGCTAAGGGAGCGCTGAAAAAATGCTGTCATGCTTCAGAAACATGTCACAAGAATCATTTCTTAGGTCCTTCTCATTTTCCTTCATGTTCCCTGAGTACATACAGGCGTTTAACAACCTAGAACTATAATTGAAGCAATTACTTTAACACAGAGGCAAACACAGGTTCTAGCACCCTCCCAGAGAGGCTCTTAGTGCATTTGCTTAACGCTTTTAATTACAGTTGTTAATATGACAGATTGATAAGATGCTTGACAGCTTCTGTTTAGGTTGGGATGTTCTGGTATTCAGCAAATGCTCTAGAGATGCTTGGAAGACGCAGCCTGCACAGGAAGCAGTGTTACTGAGTCAAAACCGTATCCCGGGGCATTGTATCAAATTAATAAGATTTTTTTTCTCTCTTTTCAATAGGGAGTTTTTCCTCCTTCACCTCCCAGTGTGAATGTGGATGTATGAGCAATGAAGAGCAATGGGAAAGGAAATGCAGAGAAACCACACAACGATTTACTGGGGCTTTAGCAAAATATTATCATTCTTAATGTTTGTCGGCATGTGGCAATTTTCTTTGAACCAGGGATAGTTCAAATTCCTTTTTGCTTTGAAGACTTAATTTTCTCCCATAAAGATTATGGAGACTGTCTTGGATAATTTTAGGACTTAGGCACACTATTTGCTGAGCTCAGGCGTGTTTTGCACCATGTGTATTTTATTTACCACCTGCCAGCTAGTGTCCACATTTTCCCAAAGTCTAGAGGTCACGGACAAATCCCGAGCAAAGCCATTTGCTATGGCCCACACCCTGCGTTGGACGTGCACGGCCTGAGCGCTCAGCACGCAGGCAGGCACAGCTCAGCACCACTTGGTAACGAACATTTGTAGGCACAGTGAAGGTCCCAGCCTTACACAGTGACACCTGTGAGTAACTTCGCAGCAGACCACGTGCAGACACATGCACGCATGGCAGGGTTTTGCTGCTGATGCAGAACCCCTCCAAGCTCAGTGAGTCAGGGTTTGTAGGCAAGCGAGGTATAAGCCTAAAGAAATGTCTCAGAATACTCTGAATACACCTGGGCCAGGACTTTGCCCACTATTGGTTTGGCCAGTGCAGAATGGACAAGAACCATCTGGAGGCGACATGACAAATTGCCATGTCCCGGCCTTGGGGACTGTTATTAAGTAGAAGATGGGGATGAGGCATGAAGAAAGCACGCAGTGTAAAATATACAGCTCTTTGGTTAGGAGGGGAACGCACTGAAAAGGACTAATAGATGAAACCCAAGGCAGACAAATTCAAAATAAAGCCTGTAGACATAGCAGTCATTGTAGAGTATTTCTGAATGACTATTGTGCCTGTGTTTGTGTCTGCAGACGGTTAAGTAGAAAGAAGTTGCTGTCTTCACTTGCATACATTCCCTTGCCCTGAGTTAACTTCCTTGGGCAGAAGAGTGCCCAGAAATAAACTGTCATAACCACTGAGCTAAACTGCCAAGGGGTGGTGAAGTGTCCAGCTCCAATGTCTTCAATCAAGACAGGTTTCCTTCTTTGAAGATACGCTTTTGCCAAGCACAAGTTGTACCTCAGTCAGACACTAGTTATTGCACTTGATACGGATGAAATCTAATGGCCCATGAAATAAAGGTCAGCAGAAAAAAGCTTATTGAATGGTTTCTTCTGGCTTCAAGTATATGAATCTGCAAAAGGTTGGCCACTCGTACCCACCGTCATGGTGTTTTTCATGGTAGCCTTTGATAATGGGATTAGGAGGTACCAATATTAGTTCAAAAAAAGCTACTGAAAAGTCCCTGACATTTGGTCATTACCAGCCTTCAGTCACTATCGATCGGTGTCTGCGCTGCAGCCGGTAATCCAGCACGGGGAGGGAGCCACGGCACCCGCGGGTGCCTTGGAGATCGATGTGGAGGCTGGCCGAAAGGATGCTGCTTGTTGGCACTGCTCTCCCCAGTGCTCGTGATGGGAGCTGAACTCTTGCTGTGGGAATTTTAATAACCTGGTCCTGTTTTTTGAGGGTTTTAGCAAGTTGTTCTGCCAAGCAGTTTGGCAGCATTCTCATTTCTTAAAACAGAGGAATCACCATTTTGCTTCTCCTGAAGTGTTTGCTATTGGAAGCAACTGCCCTGCATGGAACAGCGTTCCTGAAGCATGAATATTTCATGGGACTGGTTTTAGGGAGATTACTTATAGTTGAGTTTTCGTGGCCAATAACTAGTTTTTTTGACTATCAGCACTTCTTTGGTAATTTAAAATTTACTTGAAAAGAAAAAGAAGCAAACCCAGGCTGTATGGGTACAACCAAGGTCTTGCACTCTTACAAATACCACGATAAAAGTATATTGGTTCATAAGAATACTTTGAAATATTTAAGAGAGCATCAGCAGGAAATATATACACATGTATATGTATAAAACTAGCATTTCGTGAAGTGTGTGGGAAGGAGAACATTTGGGAGTCAGCACATTTCTTACCAACTGTATTAAGTGCACCCAAGGGTGAATTTTTTATTTATTTGGATTTTCCTTTAGGTCTACCCCCTACGGTGCTTTGGATTTCTAGACATGAAAAATAACAACGAGATTTACAAACATACAAGTCATAAAACCACCGTCCCCGGGAAGAAGGTGCTGAGCCTTGCCCAGCCCCTGCTTGAGCAGCGGCTGCTGCCCTGGAGCCCCTTCCCCAGGACCCAGCTGGGGGAAGGATGCTCCCAGAGAGCCAGGATATCTCCTCGAAACAGTCAGACCTTCCTGGACCTGATGGCTGGGATGATTGGAGGCTTTTTCTGCTGCTTCCATGAGCTGTCCCACCGTACCTCTCCTATGGTCCACCCCAGCAAGAGATATTTACATCTGAATTTTTAAGGCAAGGGTTCATATTTAATGGGAAGCATCTTCCTTGTGTGAAAATCAGTTTGAAACATCCCTGGGCTCGAATGGTGCAGAAAGCTTTGACAGAATATTTGAACTATGTTTGGTTCCTTGGATATATCCATCTCACCAGAAACATAACAATTTTGATAAGCTCTCATTTGGAGACATTTCTCAGCTCCCTCTTTGCTCCCCAAACAGAATAATTAATAACCCAGGAATAGGGAAGGCTACGCTGGCATCCCACACCAGTGCTCTCCCTTGCTACGGGAGGGTAGCTTCTCCCATCAGGATTACTCTGCTGTCAGAAATCATCAAACAGTCATATTTTCAGGAACTTGAACCAGATCTGGCCTGAAAGTTCAATCTAGGGATCCACCCCAAAACAAGGGGGAAAAGATCTGCCAGTTTGGTCCTAGGGCAGGACAGTCAAATTGCAATTTTCTCTCTCCCGGTGGCGTACGGATGGTGCCGGTGGAGCTACTCCTGGTGGCCGAGGCTGAGAAGTGTCACAAAACCAGCTGGTCTGGCTTCTGCTTCACCTCGGCGACAAGCCAAGATCAAGCGACTATTTTTTTCCCCTCTTGTCTCTCACTTCCAGGGTATTTTGCCTTCACATTTACTAGTCAATGGCCCAGTCCGATCTTGGCCAGGTTCTTCTCCCCTCCTCGCATCCATTTGGGATGGGAGTCCCTGCCTGGGCATGACGGTCTGGTGAGAGCTGGCGGAGGTGACCCCGAGATCTTCCTGACCCTCGCTGCCTTTGCTCATTTCCTTCTCAGCCCTCTTTCTATTGCTTTTCAAATTAAGGTGCACAGGAAACCAGAGCAGTTTCTGATCTCTCCTCCACCTAAAAAATTAGAACATCAAAACCAGTTTTACCAGCAATAAACGAAGCTACTTTGAAAAGTGAGGCAAAGGGATCTATCTGGAGTCAGTAAGACATTGTTAGGATCTCTTTGATCGGGAGCCTTAAATGAAAATTATCAAATGGCGCTTTAAAACATACACCCTTTTGTTTGATTAGCCTGCTGCAGATAACCTTTATTAAACCTGATCTAAAATTACAGCCATGCACTGGTGGCTCTTTGATGCCTTGGCTGTTTCATTTCCTGTTTATACTATGATACACGTTGCACTAGGAGATAAAGCACTTCTGAAGGATATTAAGACATGAAAGTCCCTTGGCTATTTGCTGGCACTGTTTTGATGTTTTCTTGCTCTCTAGAAATTAGCATATCCTTTTCAAAGACTGCCTCTGATGAGAGTAATCCTTTGCCATGATGTATTTGCTAAAAGTCATAAATGATAGTATATTGTGTAAAGAAATGACACATAAAAGGGACGATGCTAGATTATTGATAATGAGGCAACTTGTGCAACTCTGCTTTTGGCTTTTATAAAACACATTTTTGACACCATAAATACATTGAGCTTATATTAATGAGGATTTAATACTTCTGAGATTTTAGAAACTTGCTTAGAACAACTTTTCAAAAGACAGTTTTTTTGGGAAGTTTAATGTTTTCACTAATTTTGATAAGATAGTCTGTTAAGCACGTTTTGCTGCCTTCATAATGAGGAATGATGGAAAGGTTTTTAGGATGGCTTTGCCAGAATTAAACGGTGCTGGAATATTTATTTTATTAATTTGTATAGTGTCTATTGCCATAGAAACGAGGTGGCTTAATTATAGAAATTTGCAACAAAACGTTACCTTTCAGAAAAAAAGAACTTTGACGCACATAAAAGCAAAAGGATCTGATATCTGAAGGTGTAAATAAGTATTGCTCCATTGAAGCTTTGAAGTGACATTGATTTACATCACCGAAAGATCTGTCTCCTGTTGTCACTAACAAATGACCTGAGCATTTTCACAGAAGAGAACACCATGCCTGGATGACCTAGAAAATAAGATCCAGGGTGTTGGGATGATAGCAGGATGAAGAAAAGCAAAAAGGGCTCAGAGATCTTACCAGCCTCTTTTCAAAGGCAGTTTGCCAGAACTTTTCAAAGTGCTTTGGATGATGCGGTCTAAGTTAGACGACAAAATTTTTGTAACTGTATGAAAATCATCCTCATATTTACTGAGTTTGGTTTGCACAAACACTCTTCCATCACTCTCACTAGCTGGGCGCGTGGTAGCACAAGAAGGTCTGGACTCGGATGAAGCGACGTGGGTCAGGCACAGTGGCATCGCTGGCTCCCCGCAGTGCAAGGATTTTGGTGATAAAGCTTTAGATTTTGCTTTATGTGATGTGCTCTCTGTAGACAGACACGGAGAGCTGAATTTTGTATTTTTTAAACCGGTGACCTGAGTTATGCACCTGAGGCCGCGTGTAGCACACCCGAGGATGAGGATTTTGGCACCTAAATGAGGAAACGGAATGTGCAGTGACTGAATACCTGGACTCACCCCTCTGAAAATCCAGGCTCTTATCTACACACCTTTATGTGGAGCTGAGCCCTCACCTTAGATATCCCAGGTTGATAATCCTGCCCTCAGGAACAGAAGATCTCATCTGATATCCACTGAAATCAATGGAACAATTGACCGTGGGTGGCTGCTCCAGGGAGCCCTGAGGGGAATAAAGGTCCCAGCCAGCCCCGCTAGGCACAAGGCGGAGGGACAGCTCTGCTGTCACCAGTGCCAGTCCAGCAGGCACTAGCACAGACCGTTTAGAGTTGCAACCACGCTAAACAGCATGGGGCACCCTTCTTCGTCTCTGAGCATCTCGCTAGCTTGGGGCAGGAGCTGGAATTTTATTAGTTCAGGTAGACTGCAGCGGGAGATGAGAGGAAAGGAGGAAAGAGCAATTGGAAAGGCAGAGACAAATTATACCTCCAGTGATGAAAGCCACCACGACTGCAGCGAGGCTAAGACATTGCCAAGATGATTGCCAGTTAAACATGTATTAGGCAAATATCTCTCCGTCCTTCCAGCTAGGCCTCCAGTGGAATTGCCTTCAACAATTTACTAGATTGAAAGTGCACAGAGTGACAAAATTACTTTTTTTTAACGGCTGTAAAAAAAATCACAAACAGTTGACAATTCAAGAGAAAAAGACTTTTAAAAAATTGATGGTGTTTTTTCTGTATTCTTGTCAGAAAGTCTTTCAACTTCCCTCTTGGAAAGCAAAGACACGAGAAGGTGCTGGGAAAAGGATTTCTGCATAGGCACCTGCTGTTAGTACTGCAAGCATGACAGGGAGCAAAGGCATTTAGTCTCTAAGAAATGGCGATTATCAAGGCTTCCTTCTGCAGGACCTTTGCTCACTGGCCTATGTGCCACCTGGTAACAGGATTTGCACGACTCCTGCCAGCTGCTTGAAGAATGTGCCCCATTCTAGTGCTTTACCACATGCCATACAGTATACATGGCATGAGCACGGCTCATAAGATCAGCTTGCACCTATATAAGGTTTTCTGTAAATTTGGGGTGATTTAACCGTCAGCAATACATGCAAGGCTCATGCTGAACTCATACTCTAACCAAAATTAAAAAGGGTGAAAAATAGCACCAAGCAGAAAGCATGCAACGTCCTCTAAACCAGAGGACTTGGTCTCTCTTGGATGTCCGTGACACTCCTGCCACTGTCCTCCGAACCATCCACAGGTGTCCAGGGGTCCAAGCCAGAGGAACCAGGCTCTGCCCTGGATTCCACCCCTGCCCGGCTCAGCCGGCCCGAAAGGCAGCAGTGAGCGAGGCTGGACACTCCCGGCAGTAACGGCTCCTTCCCGGAGCCTCCAGCCCCGGCAGCGCGCGAGGCGGCCAAGTGCTCTCGCCTGCCAGGTTGTCACAAGACCGGTGAGTCACGGGAGGATCACAAAGTGTTGTTCTCATAATGGAGCTTAATAACAGCCAGTGTCAAGGTAAAAGCACCTGCAAATGAGACGGTACATAACTTTACAGCCTTGCAATAACACTGCTGGGCAACCCAAGCTCGCAGGTCGCTTCATCCGTGTTCGGTCTTGTTCTCTGCAGCGGCTTTGGGGCTGATGTGTCATTGCCACAAGCACGGGTCGTCTGTAGGACACAGCGTTGCTCAGAATTTGATAGCCAGGTAGATAACATGCTCCCTCCTCTCCTTGCAGTGCAAGCTGTGAGCCCGGTGCATGATAGCAGCGTTGCCGGTGAGGGAGCACAGCTTTTCTGCCCAGACCACAGCAAAACCACTGCACACTGCATGGCTGCAGGGCCGTGTGGCCACAGGGTCTGTCCGGCACAGCGGTGACCTGTCTGAAATTCGTCCTCCAAACGGAGGCAGGCTATGTGCTGGGGCACAGCTGGCAGCTCTGCACAGGGACTGCTCAGCCCTGATGGCCAGGCAGGGAGGAGACCTTGGTGCACGCCGGCAGGCGGTGCTTTGGGGGGTGAGGAAGAGGATGCAGCCTGTGCTGCAGCCACTGATGGTCCCCTCTTGGCTTGCCAGCCACTAAGCTGCAAAAGATCGCATCCCGCAGCCTCAGAGTCCGTGGGCTTTCCTAGGTCTCCAGCACTTTTATAGCTACTCTCCCAGGCTGCTGCTTTCACTCCAGACCCTGTTTGGGGTGTCCCCTGCTCAGCTGCGTAACTCCTCCTTCCTTCCACCAGCAAATCCCTCTGTCCTCCCATCCTACCTTTTTACAGCTTCAGGGAATTTCTGCTTCTCTTTCCTGACATACAAATAACTCGCTCAAGCACTGCCACTTTCACCGCAACCCCTCCAGCCAGGCAGGAGGCCCATGAACAGCAACAAGAGCTCACCAAGCAACAGAGTCTCCAAAACTGCCCATCCAAGTGCCCAGGGGAGGACATCTGCTCACCTGCAGATTTTCCTACCCCTTTGCTGCAGCTGAGGACGCCCTTCACTCCTCCCAAGCATGGTCAAGGCTGCATCCCAGGCATCCAGACACTGTCCACTAGATTTGGTCCAAAAGGTGACCTTTCCTTTCGGGGTTCCTCCAAAAACACACCCAGTGTACACCGTCTCCCTTTGTTTGTCTCCTGAGCATCGTTACCAGTCAATAATGATCTCAGAGGTGCTAAGCTGATAATCATCTACCTCATCTACTCCGCAAACTTTGTCAGGCACTGTTGGTAATGAAAACATAAAGTGTAAAGATATCTCCTTCCCAAGGTAATGGAAAACCTGAGTGGAGATTGACATTAGAAACAAGATAGGCGGACAGAGAAGCCAAGGAAAAAGGAGTAACATCTGGTTCCGTTTTTCTTTGTGAAATTATCTCACACTGACCAAGCAGTACCTTCTCTGAAGTATATAAACGTTGAAGACACACACACATGGTTGTTATCAAATGGTATTGTGCAAAATTAAATTGGCTACTTTATGGTGAAATGGAGAAGGAAAGCAGGCATTTCAAACACATGCGTGTCTCTCAGCGACGTCTGGAAGCGATCACGATGCAAGGATGGCTACTTTAAAATATCTACAAATAGTTAGGGCCATTCTGCGAGATGAATAAGCTGGGGCTGAATTTAATAAAGTTATCAAGGCCATAATAACACAGGGGCCAGTGCCTGAAACTAATAAGCGGTTTGGTGAGCATGAGATAGTTCATATGTGCAAAACATTCCTCCAGCGCGGAGTTGCAAAGGTAGAACACCATGCCAGATTCCTCTAACTTCACCAAGATGTGCGGAACATCTGCACCTTGGCCGGGCTTGGCCAGCCGGACCGGGGGTGACATAGAGCGCGGTTTTGTCTAAGGGGCAATGACAAGCCTGGCAGGTCCTTGGCTGTATATAGCTGGTAGGTCCCTTAGAGCAGGCACGTGTTTGTCCTTAGCACATGTGCTGTCCATACCAGTCAGCAGCATGTTTGTGGTTTAAAGAGGAGAATCAAAAAAATCTTCACCAGAAATTATCTGTTACGTCAAATTTTTATCTAATGTTTTTCATCACTACCTTCAGAGCAGGGTTCTCAGGGGTCCAGCCCCACCACCCATCCCCAGCCAGAGCCATGGGACCTTGCTGGTCCCTGGAGCTGGGCAGGACATGGGGATGCTGTGCTGGCAGCTGAACGAGGGTGTGGAGGAATGTTCTCCTTTGCGTTCTCCAAAAATGAAATTTTCCTTTTGTGGAAAATTCCACATCTCTGATTTTTTTTTTTTTTTTTTTCTAATTTAGAGAATATTTTAGATATGAGAAATTTTCTGTGGACTGGAAATTCCCGTTACCGCACATGTCGAGAGGAAAGAGTTCAGTTTTTCCAGCAGACTGGTGGCAGAGCAGGAAAGTGGGCTTGATTTTCCTGAATTCCACTCCAGAGCTCTGTTCATCGAGCCACACAGCCACTGCAAGTTTTTTGTTTGGATAAACCTACCTTTCCCACAGAGCTGCGAACCTGGGCAAAGCATGAAGTAACAACCCTACCTATTTTATTATTTTTTTTTTTAATTTCAGCTTCAGAAGCAGAGACCCAAGAGCAGCGTTGAGGCTGGCTTCGGGGAATGCAATTCTCATTCCTTTGAAAATTCTCGTTTGGCCGGTTGGGAGTTTTGTTCAGCATTTCCCTTCCCAGTTGGTATTGTGGGGCTGAACTTTCTCAAGGTGTTGACTGTGCGGAAAGAAGAAAAAAGAAGGGCCGATTTCATCTAGCTTGGATTTACCTGGGGAGTGAGTTTCTTCCAGAGATCTTAATCTGAAACCACTTCTTCCCACTCCCCCCTGTAGTAGTTTACAATTTCTGACGTAGGCAGGGACGGACTGTCAATCTGTTAGCACCAGTGGGGCTGGCCAAGTACTGGGGGAAGAGACAGATTGGCATTTTGGCTCAGGATATTAAGAATCACGTTTATTACAGCCCTGGCTACACCTCAGCGCTGTGCCGGGCATTGCACCCTCCCCTGCAAATCACAGCACTTGTGTAAAAACCAGTTGGGCAGAATTCGCTCATTTATCACCAGTTTTGCCAGGGTAGAGGGCTCTAGCTGAGCTTCTGGACATCTGCTGGAGCTGCTTCTGTTGCTATGAGCTTTACAGCTCTCCACTATAACTCCCTCAAAAGGTAGGCGAGAGGCAGCTGCAGACACGTCCTTTGGAGGGAACGGTTACTGGGAAGACTTTTAAATTGCCTTGGGAAACATAACTTTGAGCCCCAAGTTTCAATGGAAATGCAGCAAAGAAAACCTCAAAAAGCAAACTACAAGCTCTTCTCCCAGATTTCCTTTTCCTTTCATGGTGCAAATTAAAGAATACAAACTTAGTGGAATTGCAAGCATCTAAGAATAGCTTTGATTTTCCTAAACATTTACAATTCTGTTTTATGTACATCGTCAGAAAAAGGGCAAGGAAATACAAAATGTAAATCTTTAAATGAACCTGAATACCAAGGAGACTTTACATATCTGCTTGTAACAAATGGGATGTTGCAGCTAAATCTCAAACAGGGGAATCAGAGAGTTTCAATAGCCGTGGATGCATGGAGTATAATCAGACACGGGATGTCTTGTGTAGGGTCCTTCTTTCCCCCCCTCCCCTCCCTTGCAGGTTACGAAAACTATTGTGACTTGCTATAGATTTTGCCGCCTGCCATTCAGTTTGGTTTCACGGCTCCCAGAGCCAGAATCCAATCTCCATTTCAGACAGCAGCAACAACGTGCTAAGCTGGATGCCAAAACCCTCCCTGGCAGAGGGGCCGAGGGGTGGCCCTGGCCGCTCTGGGATGCGCAATGGAGAGCGTCTCCATCAAGCCAGTAGCGCTGAAGGTCTAACGGACCCAGAAGCTGCGGATCTGAAGCCACCTCCAGACACACCAGAGTTGCAGGAATTCTGGAGAGCCTGTTGGGCACCTTTGATGAAAAGTCACATTTACAACAGGGATATTGTCCTCGGTTCGGTGTTGAGAGAGAAGTTGAATTTGGGAGAAGATATTAGCCCTTTCCTCAGCAGGACAGCCCTGATAGAGCAGAAAGCATTAAGAAAGCAATTTAAAAAACATAATGCTCAGGAAGCACCTAATTTTACTGCCAGCTGGGTGTTAAATTAATTGTGTGCAAGCCGAATATGGCATGAGATGGAAAAGTCAAGCTTTAAACTGCGTGTGCTTTTCTAAGAGCAATTTTGTTTCTTGGTTGAAAGCAAGAGTGTATCTCATGGAAAGCATCAGGTGATCAGCAGAATGATATCATGATGGATTAGCCCAGCACATACTTGCCTGGAAATGCTCAGAGGTCAGAGGCAGGTTATAACTCTCTCCAACACTGAGTTACGAGCATGTGTTACCCTCGGTCTGTAAGGAGAGGTTGCCTTTTGGAGCGGGACGGGGGCTGCCTCCTGCAGATGGGCAGAGCGATGATTCACTTGTCTCAGCAAACTGCGGAAACAACGCAGGACACCGCAGAGGCTGATACGTGTTACCACTCCCTTTTTTCTCACTAGGTAAACTGAGGTCAGAGATGCTTTTTTTGACTTGCCCAAGGTCATGCGTAAATTAGTGGTAGAGCCAGAAACAAGACCTAAAAGACCCCGCTTCCTTTCATTGCCACAGTGCTTTCAATTGCAGATGCAGAAATGTTGCAGGACTGTTGTTCAAAAAGAACCCATTACCCGTCTGCAGGACTTGTATCAACCTCAAGAGAGATCAAATAGCCCCGTGGTGAAAAGGCATCCAAGAACAGCTGCCTGCCTGCTAACTGTTTTTTAGGCTGTGATTTCTTCAGTAGCATCATTCCTGGTTCCCACTGAACACTCTTAATTTAGATTGATGGAGCCATTCTGCAAAACAAAAAACTTTCACTTCCATATATGCAGCTTCTATACTTGTTCAAAACAGCCAGAAACGCTATTTATACCAAATTTACAGCTCAAAGCTAACAGCTGTTAAAACCCCTCCTTGCCGGCTCTTTCCATCTTTTTTTTTTTCTTTTTCTTTTTTTTTTTTTTTTCTAGTCAGGATCTTGTTTTGGAAATACCCCAGATTGTAATAGTTTTACTTGTACTGTATTACTTGGCTTTGTTCATCTACTGATGAAGTGCCAGCCCTGAAGTACTGCCAGATGAAAGTAGGCATCTTCTAGTACTGAAGGGAACTTTCCTGAGCTTATTTATGAGTTGAGTCACCATGCAAGTGCTCTGAGCAAACGGCAGGTCTCTGCCCAGACGAGCGTGCAGCGGGGAAGCCGCAGGTCTGATGCGTGGCATCCATCGCAGCACAGGGAGGAGGCTGCAGCCTCGGCTGGACCTGCTCGGCTCCGGCCGCCTGGCTGAGTGAATGGGCAGCAGCAAAATTTCAGGGAAACCCAACCCTGAAAGTCCACAAGGCTTACACTGGGGGGATTTGGGTTCTCAAGCAAGTCTGTCCACCACGTGAAGGGGCAACGCAGCCCGGGAACGGGGCAAACCCAGCCACCATCTACTCAGCACTTCATCCCCCTCCAGCCAACACTTGCCTCCTGGCTGATGTGAAGTCCAAATTAGCGTTAGTTCAGTTCTCAGGCAATTCACTACAAAGATCTGAGTCTTGATGAGCCTTGATGAACATTTTAACTAACTTGGCCCAAATTCCACCTTCATAACAGAACACAGATCCAGGCGCTTTGATGTGGCCTGAGGTTTTGTACAGAAAGGTTTATTTGGCTCTCCGGTTGGCTTTGGGTTTGGCTGCCTCTCCCGGGTCACTGCAGCCTGCAAGGGCTGATGTGGGCTGGGACAGCTGGGGAGGGACCAGCCTTTGCCACTGCACATTGCAGAGAAGCAAGAAAACAGGGGACTACTGACATGATTAACCCTTTGCAGGCCGCACAGTGATCTGCTACATGTCCTTGCAGAAATTCAATCCTATGATGGCCTTCTACAAACAAAACACACCTCTACAACAACAGAACTTAAACCAGCAGGTCACCTCGCATGCTTTTCTCTGTTTCAAGTCCTCTTAACAGTTTAACTTGCGTCTTGGTAAGACCACGATCTACCGAATTATTACTTCAAAAATCTAAATGCCGCTTTTTTCTCTCTGTGTTATTTTCCCTTGCACAGATTTCAAAGTGTAGGTGCAATATCTTAGCAAAGAAGAAGGAATTTATTTTTTTCCTGGGTAAACGTGATGGACAGCAAGTGAAAGTGAGCTCCTGGCGAGGGAAGTCCTTTGGGTACTTGTGCATGTCACCGTAGTGGCATGCCAGCTTGCTGACCAGTAATTAGCTTGGTTGAAGTCTGGCTCAGCAGATCAAACTACAAAGGCATGCATTTTTGAGGGACTTCTTTCTTGCTGGAATATATAAGAAGCCTTTCTAGGAGTGACTGCTTAAGTCCCTCCTGTGATCTCACATAGTAGACCTAAAAAGTAGATTAAAAAAAGTAATAAGCTAAAGGAAAAAAACACAGCACTTTGCTCATTTATTTTCTGTATTAAGGGGAACACTGACCTTTGAGATCTCCTTTTTTCCCTAGTATTTGTGGTGATGAATAGAATGTATTCTGACTTTAAATGAAACAGAGTGCTTTGAAAAGACAGAAAATTAGCAACATATGGACCAAAGGACCCAAAGAGATGAGAAAAAAGGAGGGGGAAGAAAATGACTGAAAGTTTCAGATGTCGCTGTGATCCCACAGCAGAATATTTTAATGTTGCTACTATTAGGGGAGGTCAGGCCCCCTCTGGACATCCCCCTTGCATCACCCATGACGAGGCCTTTCTGTGCACAATGCGAAGCAGAAATTCCCCTTCCTTCGCTGCAAACGCTCCTTGCCAAACCAGACGAGCAGATGCCATGGGGAAAAAGGACAGCAGGATCTTACAGACAAGGTTATTTTTCTCTTCCCTATCCCCTTGTTGCTGCGAACCAGAGATGCTCTATAGCGTAAGATACGATCTTCCCTGCCAGACTCCCAGGCAGCCTCGGAGTCCTTTGATTTCAGTCCTTGGTGCTCGCCCTCAGGTCACCTCGTCCCTGCCCGGGGAGGACCCAGACGGGAGGCAGAACGCCTGCTGCGCTGCCCTGGGTGGCCCTGGACCTCTGCACGCTGCAGAACAGCCACCAGGTCACCACAAGCTTCCCCAGCCACCAGCTGTACTGGATCCTACCCCAGAAGCACAACAAGTGCCCTGCTAGCTGTCCCCGGCGTCGGGCACGGCTGCTTTTCCACAGCCAAACACCTCCCCAGGCGCTTCACCTGCCCACAACGCCCCTGCAACCGGCGCTGGAGACGCGGCTGGCTTCCAGCTCACCATTGCCCTGGCACAAGAAAGTTCTGGTTTTTACGAAATAAAATCAGTAACAACCACAAAAAATCATATTGCCATTTATATTCCTACCATAACTTTTCCATGGGTTTTTTGGGTTAGTTGTTTTGGGTTTGTTTGGGGGTTTTTTGGGTTTTTTTTTTTGGGGGGGGGCGGTCCTTTAAAGGGGATTCTCTAAAGTATATCTGAAATGTTCCCTTTCTAAAGGAGGAGGGAGTGCACTGAGTAAGGGATGGGTGGTTAAAAATAGTTTAAGCCACAGACAACCACTAATTATGTGAGCCTTTTTGATGGCTGGGAGTCTTCATCGAATCAGGCATTAGCTATAGCAGGAGTCGGAGTATCAAACTGTTCCCAGCTAACTTTGTGTAATCATTTAAGTGTCTTATTAATTGACTCAATACTCTTAATTAAATTCTCAAATTCTCCCATTTTAATTAAGGTCTGATGCAAGCCAAGCAGAGCAAGGAAACTCGGAGTTAAGGCTCCCATCTTCCCCCCTCGCTCGATGGCAGCGTATGTGTTTAGAGGGGCCACGTGCTGGTATGAAATACCTCCAGCCGAGGGGTAATTAGAGCAGACGAAGGTGACCTGGCCGTGCCTGTCAGCTCTGTGGTGCCATGGGGAAGCGCCCCATTTACACATTATGCAGACAGCTCCGAGAGACAAAGTGTTGGGTTTTTCCCCAAGTGAAACCAAATCTGGGTAAAATTAACATTCTATCCTGCTCGTACATTTAGTCCAGATCCAAGTCTGCTTATTTTTTTCCATTCTGTCTCTGTCATTTTAGCTCATTCGTCTCTGAGCTGAAAAAAGAAGCGAAAAAGAAGTGTTCTGCTGTTGCACAAGCATGAAAACTGTTCTGCGCTCTCCACAATACCTGTAAGCCTGTGTATCCTCTGCACACCCTGTAATATATATTGCATGACTATGCTTAGCTGTTTCCACAGACCTGCTATCACTTTGCCTTTTCCCCCTATATTTTGGAGTGTCTAGTTAAAAATTACTTTGGGGCTTTGCTTCTCTTGGCCATTGATAGGCTTTGCTTTTGCATAGGATGCACAAATATTTCTCAAAAAGCTTTTTTTGCAAATGCTGCTGCTTCCTTCCAGAGCAGCATGTGCTTAAATCAGCGGAGTGTTAAAAGCAATGAAGGAGATGGGAAGCTTGTGACCAAAATACTCTATCCTACAGCTCTTGCAGTAATAGCGTAAACTCCTTTTGGCATTAGCCATGGGCCGCTTTGGGGAGGCACAGGAGAGAAATTAAGTCCCTGTGGGCTTTGACTTCTCGGCTAGGTCTGCTTGCTAAGGTGCCACTGTGTGTGACGTTGTTAATGGCTCATGGATTATAGAAATCCTTTAGTAAATGGTTTCTCTGGGCACCCCCACGTCTCTGGTGTTTTTCAAAGAGGAAATCGAAGTCCTCGGATGGGGGTTGAAATGATAGGTGCCAGCGCCAGTCAAACACAAACTTCTCCAGACATCGGTGGGACACATCATGATTTGAACATCGCTGGCTCTTATGGAACTAAAACATGTTTCTCAGTGTTTCACCTGGTCAAAACTACCATCAGCTCCACCTGCCTCCTGGTGCATGGAAAGCAAGCCCACCCCAACTTCTGACCCAAACTCTCCCCGATGTGCAAGCCTGGCGAAGGAAACAGCACCCAGAGGTCACGTTTTGCCCTCAGACCAGTATGGTCCAGGACAAAGGCTTGGTGCTCCCAATCCCAGCTGCTCTCAATGCAGCCTGAGGACATCAGGCCACAAACCTGACCACAAAAGGGCACCCTGAGCCCCGTGCTGTCCCCTCCGCCAGCCTCGGCAGCGGCACCCTGCCAGCCTCCCCCAGGCTGCCGTTAGACGACTCATTTGCAGGCAGCCTGAGACCTTAATGAGCTGGCATCTCTTCCCACAGTCTGCCTCACGCAACCTCCCACAGCAGATCTGCGGGTGACGGCCACGGTCTCCCTCTCAAGCTCATACATATAACCAGGGCGCTGTTACTCGCACTCTACGTGTTCTTCACCAGTTTCTCCTCTGGGTGTTAGGTCTTGCCTTGAGGGCCAGGAGGACTTCAGGAGAGCTAGCGCCCAAGCCCGATGGTGCCCTCGTCTGGCAGAGGCTCCCAGGCCATGAACATCCACTATGGATGTTCATCCTCATCTTCATCTCCACACCAGGCAATACCAGGAATAATGGATACAAAACGCAGCTGGCCTGGGATGTGGTTATGCATCACGTCTGAGCTGGGCTGGCCCAACAGGAGCCTTTTTCCACCCGTGCTGCTGGCTGCTTTCCCGGCTCCCCCCTCCAGCCTCTCCACTCCACGCTGTGCAGCACATGGAGCATGTAGCCCTAAGAGCAAAGTCCTCAGGTAATGATTTTTAGGGTCAGATAAACCCTGCCCTTTGCTTCCCCAGTGGGCATTAAGAGGAGCCCCACTGCCGGGAGCGGGGCCGACGGGCAGCGCGTGCCAGCCAGCATATGCCAGCCGCCCATTTGAAGTGACATCATGAGTTTGTGGTTTTGGTTTTTGGTTTTGGTTTTTTTTCCAAATGGTTCTTTCAAAATTTGTTCTTGTGGTTCCTTCCACTGATTTTGCTTGAAAAGATAAGGCTGGCTTCTGGCGGGCGGCCAGCTCCACTGTTGACGGAGCCATACAGTTCAGCTCCAAGCTGCAGGACTCTTCCTCCAGAATAAAGAGTCCTTTTCAGTTTATAGACACAAATACGTGAATAAAGGCATATTTCATGCGTGATGTCTAAGTATATCAATCAGATAACTGGAACTGGTGTGCGTGTGGAGAAATCTCTGACGTAATATAACTTGTACAAAGAAGAAAGGCGCTTTCATTAATCCGGAGCTTGGAATGTCACTTGTACACCAACAAGTGATTCAGTAAGAACTTGGAAAAACAAATGAAGCCATAGTTTTCAAATATGCAGGAGCCTCCCAAATTACAAGGGCAAGCAGGCGTACAGGATTCACAAATAAAAAGAGACTCCCAGATCCCAGAAAGGTCTAGAGAAACAACTGGAAACGCAGAGGAGGTATGCATGAATTATGCTGCTCTGTCCAACAGAAAATAAAATCAGTTCACTTTGTTGGCTTTTTTAGCGGGGGAAGAGGAAGTAACTGCAAAAAAATAAGATCCTGAGGACTGGAGTTTGCGATAACCCTCATGCAAATTGTCTTCTGTATTGTGAGCACAGAAGGGACGTGCTGACTCCTCTAAAATTAAGTCTCCTACTTTCAGATCCTATGTCCTGTCAAGACTTCTAGCTCATCCATAACAAAGACTAACTCTTCCATCATGTCCTTGCAGCCCCGAGAACATGCAGTAATCAAAAGGCATTGTGACAAACTCACACAAACACCAGCGGCGGATTCACACTGCAAAATTGAGTTCTGGATGTAGGTTTAAATGCCCCGAAGTCTGGTAAGTTTGGATTTACTAAAAAGAGCTACATTAAAATTAAATGAAAGATTTTTATTTGAACCAAAGAAAGGAAATTAAATTTAGGCGGAAATTCCATCATCAAAAATTCCTGCACCGTGTTTCAGCGCTTTGGCACCTACAGAATGGTAAATATAGTTCTGTACTCCTTGGACACCTCCACTGCATCTTAAGTGCCTTTTGTGTAGGCACAAGATGATGGGTTAATAATATTTCATCTTTAACTGAGAAGATTTTCTTGTCTTTGAAAATGAAAGACAGACTCTTAACACTACTTTCATGTCAATTTTTGTTATTTATCACAGGTATTTATAAGGTGCCTATCACATGGGTGTCCAAGTGCCAGGTTTTTTTCTTGTGGTAAATTCTTTGATTTTTTTTTTTTTAAAAAGGTAATTTCATACCAAGAAAATGAAGTTTTCATTTTAAAAAGTATTGAAAGAATTGTTATAAAAAAGGAGGAAACGTCTCTCCAGGGATAATATGAAAACTGTATCTGCTTTACAGCTGTTATAGCCCATTCCAGCAGTTCCCTAAGTGTGGTCTTGCACCATTGATGGTCCATGGCATATTTGCTGGAGCTCCACAGAGATCTTGGCACTCTTCCTCATTTTCAGCTCCTAAACTATATAAAGAGACAGCTTAAAAATACACATTCTTTCCTAAAACAGCTTTTCCACTCCAGCAGCTACCGTGCTTGACAGAAGGCAGTCTGTTGGTGCTGGTGGGGCAGGAAGGCAGTCTGTACAGCTGCCAAAAAGTATGGGCAGGGCAAGAGAAGTAGAAACATGTATCTAAAGAGATAACTGGGAGTAATGGAAGATCCCCCAAGGACAGGCTGCTGTCCACATTTGCAGTTGTCCCATCGTTGGAGTCTGGTGGTACCATCAGCTCTTGCCCGGGATCATGCCAGCCTGGCGAAGGGGACACAACAGGCACATCCCAGATGAGCTAAGTGTCCTGTTGAAAGGTGGCATTTGCACACAAACTGCAGAAGAAACGTTCGAGTTCCTCGCCCATCTTGAAAAGTAGGTTCAGTAAAAGTAGCTCCAGCCACCAAAAACACCCTTGATGCTCTTAGTGATCCTTGATGCTCCTAGTGCTGAATCATGTTTGCAATGAAATACGCAGTAGCAGCAACGGATCCAAGTAAGCATCAAGATAGAAGAGGGCAGCTAGTGAAGGGTTACTTTCCCAAACACCAGCATAAAAGATAATGGCACCGTGTTAATGACAGCTCTATGGTAGCAACCAATAACAGTGGTAGTAGCGATCAAAAAAACGTGCCGGTGCTTTGGGGTGAATAAACTGACTTTAGCAACTGCATCTGACATGTTGACAATGTTTCGGTGACTTTTATGCCATTGAGAGGGGAGCTGAGGAGTTTGCATCCTTACTGCAGCCTTTCTGCGGGGAAGGTGGGGATCCCAGCCTGGCCGTGGCTGGACCCGGAGCTCACTGACACCAGCCACTGGTGCCTGCGGGCAGGAGTTTGGGTGGTGATGGAGGAGCAGCTCTGGGGCCATCCAACCTCACCTCTCCCTCTGTCTCTGGTTTTGATAAACTCCGCCGTAAAGAACGGTGTTTCCAGCCAAGCTCCTCATATATAAAGATTTAGCTCAAAGCCTGTATGGGATTTATAAACATCTTAAAGCATGCAATTCTGGAAGCAGGCTCTCCACCAGCAATACGGTGACTGTCCTCTGATGGCCAGGAGTCACGGCGCTGCTGTCACTTGGGTCACCTCCATCTAGGAGGGGATGTTTTCTGGCTGCCGTTGGGGGTCTGCACCGGCGCTGGCTGCACAGGCTGCGAGTGAGTGCACAGACATCGCAGAGTGCCCGAGGACCAGCCCAGCATCCCACACGTAGGCGTTATCCTGGTCATGCATTTCATCTGCTTCTGCAGAGCAGACCAGCACCATCAAAAAGGACTCTGCCCACTTCAAAGGGAAAGGCTAGCAATTATGCCGAGCTAATTGTATCCCGATAAGAATACCAACTTCATTATTCCATCCTGGTTCACATTTTCCTATCTAAGTTCTGTTTATTTAAAGTAAACACCCTCAAATTATACTTTCTTAAAAATACAAGATACTAGCAATTTTATTTCCAGGGATACGTGTTCATTAGAGATAAGGTGATTTAAAAAATCATTTTATACTGTTAATTGTAAAGAGAAAACAATAAGCTCCCCATGAAAAAAAGCACAAATAATGCACCACACAGGTCTGCAAAGCTAGAAGTTCAATAATTGCTTTTTTGATAAATTGTTTTCAACTTAATATTATTTTTGTAGCTAGAAATCTAGCTTTCAGACAATGGGCTGGGAGCCCGCATTCCCTGCATGGTTTAGACAAATAACGCACCCTCAATCGAAAGTAATGGAAGAATTGCTCCTGCCTTGTGGTTATTCTATTTTTTAATCTACCAATAAGTTTGGTTTTTCTTTCATTTTTTTAGTTTTACATAAAGTAATTCCAAACTGTAAGCCACGACTGACCTAACTACTTATTAAAAATGCTAATATGCTTTTGTGCTTTGATGTCTGGTGAACAATAAAAGGGAGAGTTACTCTGGGACACTGTAATCCTTTATTTGTCACTAAGTTATGACACCCAGCAGAGCTGTGTGACAGTCCAAATCAATCATCCTCCGTGCACTGCAGGCCTTCTCTGCCTCCTGCAGAGTCTATGCAGTTTAATTAGCTTTTTTTCACACTAGCATAATGTACATCTGCAGCTTCAGCAAGAAAAAGAAATGGAGGATAGTTCACTGGGATACGGTGCCTTAAAAAAAAGTTCATATAAAAAAAAAAAAAGTCTGAAAGAAGAAACATCACAATCCTTTGTAGTTTACTTCAGAGGAGTTTGCGCTAGAAATCTACAGGACTGGGTACTCTATATTGTTAAATGTAGATATTTTTTTTTTTAGCCTAATAAAGGCCTTTTCAGCTAAAATCTCAGATGGCATTTAAAGCCTTGTTCTTTTCTAATGGTCTATATCTTTTATACCTTCTTCTTGCGGTTGATCATGCAGTAGCTCATTATCTATCTGCTCCTCTTCCCCTCCCCACAGTGGGTTGGTACAATGGAGTCTTCAAACCGATATTTGCTGGTTAGAAATCGCTGCCCCCCGTCCCCAGTGGCTGCCCTGGGTTGAAGGAGGAAAAGCCATGCTCCCTCGTGCCGGCACCGAGCCCATGGCTGGGGCGTGCTTGAGCCTGTGGGTCCGTGGCAAATAAATATTCCCTACAGCTAGCCAAGCGCCAGCCCGCCGGAGCGCGGGCTGGGAGGAGTGGGCATGGCTTGAGCCTGCCCGGCACATCCCCTCGGCTGCCAAGCAAATGCACAGGACAGAAGGTCTTCAGATAAATGGGATTGTGTCATCCCAGGAAAACATCCCCGGCCTTATCAGGCTGGCGGTTGGATCTGATGATATAGTCAGGCAAATCAAAATGACTCAGGTGCTGCCTCATTTCCGAAAGGGCAGTATCCCTTTCCAGCCATTTCAGCTGATGCGATAGAGCTTGTTAACTTGATGGTGCAAGCTAACGCTGCTTGGCTTTTATTTATCTTTTCTACCCTTTGTGTACCACGATGAAGTTTAAAGGCATGCGCAATCATTCCTTACGCTATTCCTCCAAGCGTGACCACAAAGGAGTCACCTGCAGAACACAGCAGTTGCTCTATTCAAATGATAGATTACATTACTAGAGGCTTGTCACTCTTAATAACCTTCCAACAGAGAAATGCATCTAAGGAGATGACGGGTTGGGTTCAAATGGGAACATTCAGCAAGAGCAAGCACTTCCCGCTCCCCAGTTCAGAGGAGACGTGTCGCAGTGGAAGCGCCTTACAAGGATGGACGAGGTCCAGCAGGTCACACGGTGGAGACCTCACAAAGGCTGGGAAGCGGGCAAAGACATTTCTCAGCCCCTCAATTTTTAAGCAGAACTCTGCCTTCAAATAACACAGCAATTTGCTTAAGATCTGCTAGGACTACTTACATTCCCCTCCATCCCCTTTGCTTGCAAAATGCAGGCGTAATCCACCGATTCTGGGCACCAACGAAAGCACCAGAGCAGCGGCCAGAGCTACTACTGTCAAAGACCCTTTTAGAGCTAGTACCTTAAATTGTCTTTTAAACAGCACCTCTCTAATCCTTCAGTGCAAAAATACTTTATCCTCTTGTGGGAATTATACATATTTCGCAGTTCAAAGAGGTATAAAATATGAATGTACTTCTGTACAATTCAACATTAATAAGAGTAAATAGTGTACAGTGCCTTTTCATCTTTAGATTTCAAGTTGCTTAAGCATTTAGAGACTACAGTTGGCATTTCTCGCTGTGCTTCTTCTTGGTCTAATGCTATTATTGAAAATACTTTTATCCTGGGCCTTGGCTGGGGTAATTCCTTTGCAAAATCTTATTCCGCACTTACGCCAGCAATTCTTCACTGTTTTCCCCTTTTAAAACAGATAATTCATTAAGACCATAATATGCAGTGTTAACATACTTCTAGTTCCATGTTTAATGGAGAGTTCCAGTTTGGGGACTAGTGGACATAAGCACTGGATTTCTTGTTCAGAAGTGAAACATCTTGAAATTATAGAATTAATCCAGTTGAGCAAGCGCAGGGCTGAGCATCCCTCTGTGAAGAGCGGCGAGCTGCCACGCTCCACACGAGACACCCTGAGAGGGACCCCCCTCTCACACGGGAGCCCTCTCCTGGGAATTTCAATGCAAGCATCCATTCCCTCCCAAAGCACCCCAAGGCTAGGAAGACTAGATCTTCAAGGACCTGGAGGAAGACAAGCAGAGGAGCAACATCTCTCTTATCAGCTATGTTCTCAGGAGCACAGACCATGTTGGTCTCCTAAGGAACGCAACCAGAAAGTGATGGACAGACTCCTCCTGCCCTTTACCCACCAAATTACCACACACCAAATGACTTGCAGGGACACTTCGTCAGCCAACACCTTTCTCCTGGCCTGTGTGTCCAAACCATTGCACTCCCAGTTCCTCTTCCCCAGGAGACCTTGAGGGGTTTTCTTTTCATTTCCACCCCCTTCCTTCCTGGCCAGAGGACAACCCTCTCCCAAAACAGGCTGCCAGACAGGTATTGCAGGACACCGAGGAGTGTCACCTGATTACAGGAAAGGGTGAGAAGTGAGATGAAGCCTCACTCCTTCCTTTTTCTTATGCCCTGTTAGTGGAAATCTTTTGGGGATGAGGGAAAATGAGAGCTTTAATACTCCTATATAAGAAAGAGAATTTAGATCAGAAAATAATTTTTCCTTGTAATTCAGCAGGTCATATTTTAAAGTAAAAGGCTGCCCAATCAAATAATAATAAAATAATTCATGATCCATCTAATACCCTGCCTGGTGCAGGGAAAGCATCGTTCAGGTGAAGAACAGCCTGAGGAAGAGGAGGAGAGGCTGGTTCTGGGAGAAGGTGAAGTGACTGATCCTCTTTTTGAGAAAGTCATGGGAGGAGGTGGTTGAAAGCGCTGTACTTCCACTGGAAGATGCCACAATGATACAGTGAAGACCTGTCATAGCATTTACCCTCATCTGCCACACCGTCCTCTCCCTTGGGGAGATCCAAAAAGGAGAATTTTGCACGTTAGGGCTCCAGCAGGTGAGATCTGCAAAAGCTTTTGGTGCTGTGTCCTGCTCCTGCAGGAGGCTTTTGGAACAGGGAGTCAAAGAGTCTGGGAGAAACCCCTCCCTTCCTCGCCTGCCTCGGCGAAGCCGCTGGGTTTCCCCTCGAGTGCTTATGGTGCCGGCACAGCTTCCCTCTGCCAGCCCGGCGAGGGAGTGGCGGGCAGGGGGTAGGACAGATCGAAGGGGAAGTGGAGGTGCGATAGCATCTCCAACCACCCCAGCAAGATTTGCTAGAATTCACCTGCCAGACCCCCTTAGTCAGACAGAAAAAGGTCAGCCCGCTCCATCTGCGTGGTTGTGGCAGCCTCCAGCAAACGCAAGACCTGCTGTTCCAGTGAGGGTGCATCAGAGGGATCCCACCCCTCTCCTGATTTTGTAGCTTCCAGTTTGCTGACACTGGAAAGGCATCAGAGAAGATAGGATGATACTTATGCAAAGACTTCTATCAATGGGGAGGCCCATCTTCAAAGCTTTGATTTTACCAAGTGCTGGCATCCCTTCTGAGAGCTGTTCTTGCTTGGGGGGATTCCATCTCAAAGTCTTCACATCACAGGAAGGGGAGCCCTGCTTTGAAGAGTCTCACCAGCAATGGGCCAAACCTCCTATTTGCATTTCATTTTTGGCTGCATGAAGCTTGCTCATTGGCACCAAACGAGCATTTTGCAATCTTTTTAAAGCAACAGGGCGCAGCGTTTGCTGACACAGCTCAACACTGGGACGTGTACATGTGCATCCAACTAAGAAAGTCACCAGCAGTTTAGGCAGGTGTGGATGAGTGAATTAGAGTTAGAACAAAGTAGTGGTGCATTTGGAGTATGCCTATCAAGTTGCAACAAGCAAACGTTAATGTTAAATTAAGGGATCTACTTCCAGTGTTTGCACTTGGCAGCTGGTTTGATTCCTAAAGTGAAACCACAAAGAGAATTTAAGGTTGAATTTATTTTAAGGCTACCTTGTTTGAGTTGCTTTGCTGACAGTCCTGGGAATCTGTGTCACGTTGGACTCCAGCAGAATTTCTGCTCGATCCTCACCACTGCCAACAGGGCCTGCCTGGTCAGGGAGCAGCATCTTGCAATATTTCAGAAGTACAAAAGGCATCGCCAAAGGCCACTCAATCTTCTGTTTAACTTCAGCTTTGTCCAACTCAGAGTTTCTTTAATTTCCTAAAGGTTCTTAGAATATAGGGCAGTGCTGAGATAATCAAAGCAGCCAAGTCTCCTGGCTCAGACACTGTCTTTGACCTTTCAGTGGTTCGTTTTCCCTCTGTTACTTGCTTTTCAGTGGAATTGCAGAGTTTCACCCTCTAGTGTCCAAGGAGGAGTTTGGAAGGCATTTAAGAAATGAAGGTCATTAGACGTTACCTTTCCTGTTGCAAGCCCTTGCATGATGCACAGAGGATTATTATGACATTGCCCTTTGGTGTAAACAAACCTTAGAGATGTTCTTTGCAACGCTTGTAACCAGAACAAAGCCCTTGCGCTGTTAAACCTCTAACATAAGAGACTCAAGGAAAGCCTATTTACCATGCATAACACAAGAAAGGTTCCTGAATAATCCAAGACAAAAGGTCTATGCTGGGAAAGTACAGAGGTGGGACTGCTGGTTTTCCTTTTATAAGGATCCCCAGATCCCCCGGTTCTTCATTTGGCTGGTACGAAGAACCTGGAGCTGCTGGTCCGCCCTGCTCTGCTCTCTGTCCATAGAGGACCTCAAGAAGATGCAGCAAAATTCATGTCAAATTCAGAAATACTTCGTACAGTGGGTGATCTCTGAGTGCCTGGGAACAGGTCAATAGGAAAGGGGGGTCCCAGGGGGGCAGAGCTTTACATTGAACCCTTAACACACAAACCAACCACTTTGAACTGCGTGTGACTTGAGTTCTGCTGCAGAACAGATTTTTTGGGCTGGACTGAGCTTGCAGCCAAGGGCTTGGTTCAGGTCAGCTAACCCGTTGAGGGGGCGAGAGCCAGCTCAGCTCCCCACGGAGCAGTCCGGAGGCCAGCGCCAGAACACAGCTGTTGTGCCAGCAGGATTTTAGGAACTTTCTAGCCCCATCGGGCAGCTCTGCGTCCATCTCACAGCCCCCTGCGCGCACGCTGCAACAGGAATCGCAAGCAGCAAAGAGGTGCAAAACAGAGCCCGTCTCGCCCTGCTTCCCTTTTTCCAATTATCCACCTTGAACCTCCAAGCACAGTTCTGCTGCACGGGGCCGTGCAGGAGCCCGCTCCTGTCCCTGGGCGGCGGGGATGGGACCGGGCTGCGGTGGGCTGCAGCTGGCAGGAGTTTGCAGAGCGCGCTGCTTTCCCCACCGCACGCGTGGCCATCAAAGCCCCACACACAAAGGCCCAGCGCTCGGCTGAGGTTGTACCCGGCGGGTCTGAAAGGGCAGGTCTCCTGCTTCTTTGTTTAAATGCTGGCCCATTTGTTGACTTGGAGGCACCCACTCCTTAGTGGCGGCGGCAGCAGCGAAATCATATATCACTCTAATGAGCGTCCCTTCAATAACCATTGCCCTGATTTTTGATACCTGGAGAGAAGATGCACCAGCTAGGGAAGAATTTATCAAAAACACGCCACTGACTAGACATCAGAGAGAACCTCAAAGGGACAGTGAACTAGAACAAAGAACAAAAACATTTACAGAAGTGCTACGCCGAAAAAAAGGGAAAGGAAAAAACTGTACTAACAACAGTAACAAGGTCAGCTATAAAACCAGAATTAAAAGGCACTGCTGGGGAAAAGACGACGACTCAAAAAAGCACCAAGAACTAAGAACACAGCTTGCCAATCAGATCTACACAGATTCCCCTTGATATCTTCCCACTAACAGGCTTTCCTGCAGGACAAGTAGAAAGTTTAAGCGACTGGCTCTGGGAAGGTGGGCTGGAAGCGGGAGAGCAGCATTCGCAGCTTTTAACACAGATCTTCAGGTTCGGCATCAATGGGATCGCTCAAAGGCACGGGGGCTTGGCGTGCCGCAGCCGGGAGCTGGAGCAGCCCTCCAGCAAGGTGCCCCAGCGAACCCCATCTAGGCCGGTTCTGCAATTACAGTAATTACTAGCGGAGGTCAGCACCAGAATGGACTGGCTGGTGCCCCCAGCACAGGCTGCCTTTGCCACTCCTGTCACTCGCAGCCAGGAGGTGGCACTGGTTTAACCAGTGCAAATATAAAGGTCCAGCCCTGAGCTCTCCTAAGTGCTGTTAAAATTAGGTTTGGTTGAAATCTTGCAGAAAAACATTTCCTGCAGAAATGGAAGTTTTCTACTCCGCAACAAGAGAGGAGTTTACTTTTTTGTTGAAAACTTCAACCAGTTTGTGGGAATAGGAAAGCTTTCAGCATTCCACTAAAATACCCCAAGGGCTTTTCTACACAGAAAGGTCGTTACACGGCAGCCACCTCTGCCTCCGGTGCGTAGGCATCCATTCCACCTTCTGTGCACCCATCCAAAGGGAGAGCATCTTCCTCCCTCCCAGCCTTGGACGTGACACCCCCACAACAGGGAAGCTCTGTTTCCCTATGGTTGTCAAAACCAGGAATGTCCCGTATGAAAAACCGGTGGAAGAAAATCAGCTTGGGATCCAAATACTTAGTTTTCCTGTCCCTTCATTGCTGCAGGCATCAAAGGTGATTTGAAACAAGCACCAAATTGTGAATACTCTGAGCACAGGTGGCAGAGACACTTCCAGAGTCAAGGCACCTTCATAGCTTGGACCTGTACTCTGGGCTTCTAATTTCTGCCTAGTGAAACTTCAAGAAAACTGAGTGAACACCCACCAGAAACAAGAGCTTTTTTATCTTTCAAGTCCTGATGTGACCCCGTCGCATCTGGCCAGCACATCACATCTGGGGCAGAGCTGTGCTTAAGCATGGGTGAGTAGATGAAGGTTTGGGTGCCCTGGGGCACCTCCCCATGCTCCATCAGTGGGCACAAGTCTCCCACCAGCCTGTGCAGACCTCCTGCATGCCCCCAGGAGTCTGAAGTGACAGGAGATGCCTACACTTAGGTCACTGAACTGCTCCTGAGATATCGCAGAGCTTGCAATGTCTTCCAGGTGATATACACTCTGCAGAAGCAAGGGAGCCGTTTACTCCGGTTTATCAGTGGAGACTGACAGGTGCTGTGGAGGAGGAGAGCAGGAGCCAACCCCCACAGCTCTGAGCCGCTCCTCAAGGAGCCCCTCTCTCACCAGGACCAACACAGGGAGCCCTGAACACCGAACCCCAAGCAGCGTGAACACCCCGTAACCATGGGCCTCCCACCACTACTCTCTAAAATCAGGACAACTTCTACGAGCTAATATCGCAGGGCTGGGTACTAATATTTCATTTTTAAAGCCGGTCCTGCTTGCTTTTTTCCCCGTCCCTTCTCTGCGAAGCTGTGCTTGTTAGCGAAAGTGAAGAGACTTTTGATTTCTAAAGCCAATGTTAGAATGAGCATTTCCCCATGAGAGCACCTGGTTCTCGTGTTTAATGAGTAAACACAAGGAAACAGAGGCTTGAAGAATGATTGTTCCCAACATCATTACTTCTGAACCCGACATTAAAGAGAAGTAAAAGACAACAGCACAGCAGTTCTTTGTTTTTCCACCACTCTTCCTAAAAAATATCTTTAATGAGACGTATTTGAAGTCTAACATGGGGCTGTTCTCCTAGATTATAATTGATAAATCTTCCAAAGTGGTATGGGGAAAGGATTGTGTAATAATTACTTGTTTCGTTTGAGGAAATAAATAAAATATGAAAAATGTAATTACTAACCAGCAAAATGCAGCGCGCGGGTTTCCCGCCGCTCTGCCGACCAGAGTGTGCAGCAAGTCGGGATTTCAAAAGTCTCTCTCCGAGTGCAGCATGACATGCAATGATGTTGCTGCTGCTCGTGTTTATTTTCCAAGTGCCAACTTTTCCAGTCGGAGTCACTGGTTTGTTTGAAGTCCTCGCATTTATTCCTGTGCCACAATTAATTTTTCTTAAAAAAGGAACAAATTGCTATTCTTGTCGGCTGGGCGGTGTGGGAGCTGATTGCCTTCAGAGCAAGAGGGAGGGCTTCTCCCAGCAGCTGGGGAGGAGGACGGGACCGGTGTCCCTGGGCAGGTGGGGGTGACGGGGACCTGTCCCCCCAGCGTGTTGGGGGATGTGATAATTACTGCGGGTGCTCAGCAGGTATGTGGTTTTCCCTGCACCCCAGCTCCTCCTTGCTCTGCTCCCTGCACTCCTGCGGGCAGTTATTTCCAAATTTTCTGATAAAACCACGGTGCAGTTTCATGTAGTGCCATCTCCAGCACAGCTCATCCAGGGCAGCTCCCCATCCCACCCTGTGCTGTGGGTTTACAGCACCAATCCTGCCCTGGGAGAACCCTCTCTTGGGCACATGCACCCCAAAAACCCGTAACAGCAGCCGCCAGAAAGTGGTTATTGGGTCCTTCATGTCTGTGCATCTCCATGATGCAGCAGAGTTGCTGGCCTCGCAGCTGGCCGGTTTACTACCTCCCTCTCTTTTTTCTGGAGCTTAATTCTTGCTTTGGCTGGTTTAGAGAGGGGCAAAATTTGCTGTGAAGGTGCCTAAAGACACTTAGACTGAGAAAATTGCAGTTTCTGATGAGAGGCAAAGCTTTTTCCTGAGCTGTCAGCAGCTGGTTCCACAGAGCAACCTTGTCTCTGGGCTGTGTCCAGTAGCTACCAGGAACAAACCTCTTCCCTATGCAGCATGGAAAGTTCATGCTCCACCTTAACCATTAACTGCTCAGAAACTCTCACCCTAACCCAAAGGCAAAACTTTTGTTCAGCCCTAAACTAGTTCAAGTACTAGGTTTCTGATTCTCAGATAAAGCTGTCAAATATATATATTCATGCCTTCTAGACCTTTTCCTTTTCTTGCTTTGTTAACCATTGTTTTGAACAACAACATGCAAATTTAATGGATTTTAAAGACTTCAAGCCAATTCTTCCCTTCCTAATTTTGTAAAACGTTATTATAAATGTTTTATGCTGTTTAAAAAAAACCCAACCTTTCCTTAAAGTAACGATTTAAATTTTTCATGCACAATGAAGACCTTTATCTTATTCACAGTTGTCATTTTCTGTTTAGCATCACAACACAATAATAAAAAAAATGCAATTAGATTGCCTTAAGCAATTTTGCCCAATTTAACGTATGGTACTGCTTTGTTCACGTTATCCCTTTCTGTAGAGCATCCTTAGATCATTGTTCTGCAAGAACATCATTTATTGGTTTTAGAGAGGTCAGGTTACATACAGAGTATGCCTTCCTTCCAAAAAAAGGTTGGCTTTTTGATTCAAGAACTGCACGGTAAATTCTAACAAAGACAACAATTAGCAAATTACAGTAGTTTTCCGAATTATAATAATTCCGTTTGGTCCCAACCCTGCAAACTGCAGTCTGATTAATACCTAAGAGCAATTTCCAGCAAAGAGATATAAACTATTTCGCTATGAAACCAAAAGGCACTGCAGTGTTTGCCTGACACGTTGTTGGCAAGGCAAACATTTCTTGGCTGAGGTTCCTCCCTCCTCATCCCTTGGTCAAGAAGAGCATCCATCTAGCAATAAGGTTGAAAAGCCCTGAAAACACTTCCTCTAAACCTGAGCTGCAGGTGGATTAATCTTGGAGCAGCCTGGACATGGGGCAGGACACGCAGGCTGAGCAGCACACCTGGGAATGGTCTCAGTGATGGCAAATCCCCCGGGACAGAGGCTGTTCCCTGCAGTGATGAAGAGGAGACATGGATCTGTTGGGTCTCCCTGCTGAATAGATTCACAGCTTTCCAGGCTCTGGGCTCAAAAGTGCATCTCTTTCAAGTTCCCAGGCAGCAGATTTTCTCTCCATCTTTTGCCTGTGAGAATTCTAGGAGCATCTTCCATTAAATACAAAGATGTTTAGCCTTTTAACCCTCTAAACACGATAACACAGGCTCTAGTGATCTATTGTCAGTTAAATTCACCCTCTACACTCTCTACTACAGCCTCTCTCTTGTATTTTCTTCCCTGCTGTGTGCACTTATCCCTGCACTGAAAACATGCTTTTAAACCAACACGCACACTCTTGGTTATTTTTAGGTATCAAAGACATTTTTCTCAAGATCTTTCTTCATTAATTCACTAATTCACTTTTTTTGTCTTGATCCTATTTGCCCCGTGTTCTTTATTGTCTCTTAACCCCGATGCTCAAAAGGTGTCAGCACAGATTAACAGGGAGTCTGATGGCTTCTGGAGAGCAGCATTTCTTGTTCTCCTGCATCCTTTTAATCAGGTTTAAACTCTTGTGGCCTTCTGTTTAAGTTCAGTTCAAAAAATAGCCAGCAATCCTCAAATGAAAGACCAAATAAAACACATCAGCATACCTTTTTTCTATTTTGGCACACATTCCAAATATGTGGGAATGCAATAGGAGGCAGAAAAGAGAAACATTTTAATGGGAAAGCCTTGCAACCTCTATTAGTTCTGCTAATAATTTTGCTTGAGTTGGTCAATAGGAAGGCAGGAATCATAATGACATGGCCCAGAAAACCCTCCTGTCTCTTCTCCTGTGTGACCAAGTATTGAGAGTGAGAGATAAGTGCTGCAGATGATGTGCCGTAGACCTCTGGAATGGACATCTCTGGAAAGCCACAGTAATAGATCCCAAACCTCAAACTCAAATGCTTCTCTGCCCTGGGATTTTCTGTATTCAATCCTAGCAGTGCCTCTGAATTTGCAGCTTGAGTCCATCTCAAATCACAACCCAGTCCTAAATAATACATTATTGTAAAAACTGTAACTCTATCCCCTATAGACTGCCTGCCCCAGTAATAGCTTCTTATTCCCAATTGCTTTTCCCATGCCAGAATGAGAAAGGCTGAGCTAGCAGCTAAAGCAAGGGATTGTGAGCTGGGGGTCTGGGGTCTAATCCCAGCTCAACTCCTCATATATTTTGGGAAAACACTTCACTCTTCTGACCTGAAAAATAAGGTGGCACTTTTTTATGCTGAGACTTAGTTCATGGAAGTTTGCAAATGTCTTTGAAGTCCCTCACTGAAAAGTACTGTAAAAGGTCAGAGCATAATTACAAAATAGCTAATAACCTCCTCTTATTTCTATTGCTGGGCCTAGCTTAAGAAAAATAAATTAGATTAAAACCTCAGGAATCTTGAAGACTTATGAGAAACCTGAACTGGCACAAGTCTTTCCCATATGGATGTCCCAGTGATTGACTGGGATGGGAGCAGCCCTGAAATTATTATCTCCTTGGAGAGTTTCAGGATGTTTCTCAAGTCAGAGAGACTAAAGAGGCTGAAAGTGGTGCAGAGTCACTTTGCCTTTAGGAGAGCAGCCGGCGATGGCAGAGCTGTACAGCCCTGGGAAGCGGGGACAAATCCAAAGGGTATTTGTGCCGTTAGTTCATGGTTTGAGTGATGCCTTAGCAGTGATGGCAACAGACCTGACTGGAGAGACCGAAACAGCTCGGCACAGAGCAGGAGGGACTGGCGTAAGCCCAGCATCGTGTCCGTTCAGCCGGCACACGGAGCTGCCAAGGACACACCAGTGCTGCAGGGAAAATCTGTCCTCTGAGAGCACTGGGAGCTTTCTCAAGTGGTGCAGACCAGGCGGCTTATTCCCTCCTCAAGCCCAGGGGTGGGCACTTTGGGAAGACCACGCTAACGTGGGGCGAGTGAAGCACCAGACTGCTGCAACCCAAACAGCCTCCACCAAGCTGCTGTTTTCAAGTGCCCACATTACGCTTTCTGTTGGTATCCAAAAAAAGAGAGGAAAAAGTCAGTTTATGCTAAGCAGAACACCCTTGTCACCCCACCTCTGCCAATCACCAGATAAAAGGAGTCATTATTTTAAGACCCCTGCAGATGTCTGTCTGTCTTTTGTAATGAACTCATGAGCAACAGCGATCGTCATGGCACTGCTAATTGGAGCACCCACCGTGTCGGCTTCTGAAAGGCAGTTGTTTGTGTCACACAAGTGATTCCTCTTCCAGCAGGTTTGGTTTACAGACAGACACACACGTCTGCACGTATTTGGATCCAAGTGGCTCCAGAAAGCCAGGCCAGGCTCCTTTGGGAGATCTCTCAGTGCAATGCCTTCCAGAAACCTGCTCCGCGTCTCCTCCCGGGGCTCTGGGGAGGAGGCTGGGCTTGACAAGGTGTCCCATTAGCTTTATGGAAACCAGCATGACTGGCCACCCAAGCACTTGAGCTTCTGACTAGCTTCCACCTGCAGCAATAAGCTCAATCAGGTAATTAATACCAGCCTTTACTACCTGCACTACTAGAACTGCTATGGAGAAGACGGGTTTGTTATTTTTAAAAGAGCTTTCATGTGGTTACTTGGACTTATGAAAAAAAAAAAATCCTCACCCCCCTCTATAGCCGTCTGTACAACTTGCTTTGTATTTTCCTCCTCCCCCTACCCCCTTCCATGACTTTCAGGCTTTCAAGTCATGTAACATTTCGACATGGCACTGGGAGAACAGGGAAAGAACAGAATCATCACAAAGACGTTTGAAAACCCAACAAAACACTTCAGCAGCGGGGCTGGGTTTGTTAGCAGCCTTGTTTAGTTTGATTTCGTCTTGAAATTTATTTACCAGAGAAAACTCAGCTCCAGGATGCCACATCTGGTTTTCCAGTGTGGATGTTCCAGCAATTTTAATTTTTTATTTTTTTTCCAAGAAGCATGGAAAAGTAAAAAGCCTGAACTTGTGGCTCTCCAGAGGTTGCTCAACACAACAGCTGGCCCAAGTGACGTGTCTAGTTGGTGGCTGAGCCCTGAATGAAAAAAATAAAATTTCTTCACCCCACTCCCATCCCCACTTTGCCTCTTCCTTTGGTATCACTAGGCTACCCCCTGCTCTGCTTGGCACACAGCAAGGCCAGAATCCAAAGATTTCATTTCTATTTAAGCCACTTTGTCTACTATTACCTATCAGCCCCTTTGAGACCCTCAGAGGTGTCTAATAGGTAACTGGTAGCTCAGGGACTTGGGTGACCTTCAAAGAGCTAAGCTGGGCTTAAGACTGCCCACACAGAAGATCAGGTCTGAACCAGCACCCTGGAACTTTGAACTTCAACTTAAAGTAACTTTCCCTACAGAAATGCTTAGCCAAATACAGAAATCATGGGGGTACTTATCCTAAGTGATGCCCAAACCCAATAACAATATCAGCTCCATCTTCCAGTTTGATGGATACGTCCTACTGTGGGAAGGAGCAGCTCCTTGCTCTGCTGTGGCATGTGGTTAGGAAGCGATGCTGTCTCCTGGGATGAAGTTTGGAGCTGGGAAAAGGGTGCTGAGGAGAAAGGTTTGACTTCTTGGGGCGTAGAACAAAAGCCTTGGACAGAGGTGGCTGGAAGCCTGGAGAGAATTTGTTGCACATGATCTGTGCACTCCCGCACCGGGACCAGCAAGCTGTGAGCCTCCTTGCAGACGGCAAACATCAGTCCTTGGGCGATGGGTGAGACACCAAGTTTGACTCATTAGTAGCGGGATCCTAAAGGCAGACAGCGATGTCTAATAAAAGCTGAAGTGCAGGTAACCCGTGCTGTGTTTTGCCATGAATTTCTTGCAATGATTCTTACACTTCACCCAGTAATGTCTTGATTGTCTGGACTCCAACTTTGAGAAATACTCAGTGATTACTTAAAGGCTTTAAGTAATAGAAAATCTACGATACATCTGAAAAGGCTGTTGTGGTGATTAATTATGCTCTGTACAACAAAAGCTTCTCTACTTATTTCTACTTTGACCTTTGGTAGCTCCAGCTTACTGGATCTTGCTATTCTTTTGTCTGCAAGTTTAAAGGACCCTCCAACTAGAATTGATTACTGTGAATAAAGGGACCTTCTGCCATCATTGCTACTTCAAAATGAGAACAAGGTGATTTCTCAGCAGTATAATCAAGAGGAACCAGATGTGACTAGTTGCCATCTTGCAAAAGGAGCACAGCTGGATCCAAGCACACGCACCTGCTGATGCAGCACAGCTTTCACAAGCCTGAGTAGGGGCACGAAAACCATGAACAGAGGAAAGAGGATCTGCATATAGCCGATGTGTTTGGTTCTACTCTATCTGAATTTCATGCAGGTTTGTCAGGTTGCCGATGATTTATTCCCCCTCCAGCTTTCAAGAAAGGAGCAGCATTTCTGGGAGCAGCCCCTCTCCAGGCCTGGGGAGAGATGGCAGGAGTTCAGGAGGAGCAAGGAAAACAGTGCTAAACTCTGAAGTGATCAGACAGCCACAAATTACAAGTCAAGAAAGGATGTCTGGACCCGAGCACACAAGGGGCTTTGTTTGGGTGGTTTTTTTTCTTATTGTTTTGGGCTTTTTACGAGCTAGCACAAAGTTGCCTCCTTTCTGAAACCAGGCTTAGCAGTCAAGGAACGTGATGAAAGCTGGAAGTCAAGGGTGACAGTGCCTTTTCCTAGTGTTTTAGGAACAGAAAAAATATGTAGAGTCTACACATGGAATAAGAGAGTTATTCTAGCCCTGCACATCCCACGGTAAAACTGGACTCAGACCACACTGCCTTCGCCCTTACTGTCAAGGGAAGATACCACAAGGTGGGATGGTGTAGGCAAGGCCTTGGTGGGAAGGAAGAATTGAAAATAGAACCTGAATAAAGTATTTATTTTGAAATAAGTTTGTTATTTCTTGAGGGTCACATTAAGATCAAACATATGAAATGTTCATCAGCAAAATCTGACCTTACTTTGAGAGAACATTCAGACGCACATTCTTCTGAAGTGTTTCGACAAATACATGAGACATCAGATTTCCCAAACGTCTGCCTTATCTAAACTAAATCCCATTTATTTCAGTGGAACCAAAGAATCTTTCTGTAAATCCTGCAAGGTGTCTTCTGATTGTTTAGGCACATAAATACCTTTAAAAATGTGTGCCTGCAGCTAGGTTCCGTTCTGCCACATGCAAGTCAGGCGTACGGTCTATAGCCAGTCAGGCAACTCCTATAATCAGTGGGGAGAGTGGACATCACCACGGGGCATCTCCCTAAACCTCCCTGGGACATCAGTCTAAGGACTGAAATGCTCTCCCTTTGGGGCACTATCTGACTATTCATTGCAGAAGCAACAGAGGTGCCTCATTTCATCTGCTTAAAAGCCAGGTTCTGTCCAAGTTACATGAGACAGGTCCCACCCTCCGCAGCTACATTGCTGAGATGAGTAAGTCATGCTGGAAACGTACTGCAAGGTGGTTTTTTTTCAATTTGTGAATAGGAAAGCGTGATGGCACGCAAGGTGTTTTGGGTTGGTGCATTGCAGGAATGCTCAGATTACCAGCAGGCAGGCTCTCCAGTAATGAAGCTTGACGTTTAAACCCTTAAACATTACCCAACAGCAAATTTCAGATCAAGTATTTTAAGCATTTTGTTAGTCAATCACTTAAGTCATTCAGGAGGAAAGAGAAACGATACCAGACAACAGAGCTAGATTGCCGGCACTGATGGGATGATGAAGTTTAACTCTTTCAGAACGACCAGAAGAAGTAACGTTCAAAGACCTGTGCAAACAGTCTGGAACAATAGAGGTGGTATTCTCTATAACTGACCATCTGGAGCTATGTTGCCTTTGCTGAGTCATTCTGATAAACACTCTGCTTCAAGGAAAAAGTTCAGCTTCTTTTCTTTAGACATCAGCATTGAAAACATCAGCTGCAGCCTCAGAGCAACCAGTTTGACTGGGAAGTGAAAGCAGTGGGGAATTGTGGCTCACTCTGAAGCAATGAAGCATCAGAGGATGACCTCAAGGAACATGCCAGCAAGTTAGCAACACTCCCCAGAAAAGGCCACTCTAACAACACACCACCATCCATCACACCCTCCTGAGGACAGCTTTACAGCCGTTAGGAACCAGACTGGTAATTACAACACAGAAATATAGCACGCAGAGTATTCGGAGACCAAATGGTGTGGGGAGCCAGCAGCCTGCGGGCAGGCATTTGCATTTCCATCTTTGATGCGAGCAGGGGCTGGTTCTGCTCTCGTGCTGGACAAGATCTAGAGTCACTCGGCTGAAGTCAATGCAGTTACACTTAGTACAGGGGGCAAAGGATGGGGGCTCAGAAAGCCTGCACACTGAACGCATCTAAGTCACTTCCCCGTGACATCACGTGCCATATGGAAACAGCTCCCCGAGACCTAGATGGGAGCAATGCATCCCGCTGCGCTGGAGGCAGCTTGGTGGGGTGGGACTGGGGGACCCCTCCTTCGCCCTGCAACACTAAGCAGGCACCAGGCCAGGAAAAATAAACTGAAATGCTCTGCTTTCACCTCTGCTGCTGGCCACGCTTGTTTGCACCCAATGCACTGCTCTGAGCAGTGGCTTTCAGTCCAGCCCTGGCCCCAGGAGGCTGCCCTGGTATCTCTCTCCACGTGCCGGGACCTACAAGAGTCTGGGAAAGCCAATGCCTATGACGGTACATACATCCTGAATTGGAAGATCCCCATTAATGTAGGGAGGTTGTCAATGGGAAAGAATCTCACAGACGCAAGAGCTGTGTCTTACTCTATCCCCTCCCCTTTTATGCTTCAAAGATAGGCCAAATGGTCTGGTAGCACATGAAGCTATCGGCTTCTAGTTACTCCCAAAGCCCTTGGCTCTTTCTGCATGAAGGGCCAGAGTTAAATTCCCTCTGGAAAGGTAACAGAGCATGGATCCCAACATGAAAATAGCCGAGAACACAGGATGTTTGCAATGTGTGAGATGGGCCCGAGACCCTGCCTGTCAATATTTGGAAGTCTGTCCAAAATCCCAAGTTCTCAGCTTAGCTCCAAACATAGCACACGCAGATTTGAATCTGTTTTGTCTCTGGCAAAATACATGTTCTGCAAATTTTATTATTTATCCATCTTATTTGTTTTCTTTGGTCATCTTAGACATAGGAAGAGAATTATTTTCAGATGAGATTCTGGGTAGCTGTCATTAGTCTTTTATCATTACAAGAAAAGTGTGTTCTGCAAATGTAAGATTTGGAAAGATGATACGGAGGCTTTCCAAGGCACCACTGGCATTCAACCCGGTGGGAGCCACCGTAAGCAGCAGCTCCCCAGTGCCAAGGGATGAATCAGCAGTACCTGCCCAGCTCTGCCTCTGCAGCGATTGCTGCCGTGAGAGGGGCTTCACGGAGCCCTCTGGCTCCCGGATCAGGTCCTTCACACCAGCGCACAACACTGCTGCAGACAGATGGATGCCAGACAGTCCGCACACGATACAGCCTACATCTCTAACATGCATTTCTTACGGTAACTGCCAACTTATCTTTGGTTTTCATCAGGACTTCCACGTGTTTGTAACATTAACTGCAGCTTCAGTATTCATGACTTGCCTATTTCGGCAAGATTGTGGTTTATCCCGTGGGCTTGATCACCGCAAGGATCTGCCCGATGTGCTGACGACTTCCAGGGTGGCTGGGAAGCACAGTAAGCCTTCTCTAACACCAGCTAGGGACTTTACTTCTATTCCCGGTTCCCTTCTGTTTTTTCCAGTACCAGAACAAAGAACACTTTTGACTCATCAGAGCAAAGTATAACCTCAACAAAGACCCACAAAGCTTCCCAAAGAGAGGCAGGGCTGCTCGAAAGGCTTGTTGGAGAAGGGGAAAGGACTAGCACTAAGTGCTGGTGGCAGCTTGCCCAGGTCAGTCAGGAGGAGCCCAGGCTGGTCAGATACACGGCGCCGGGGCGTGCTGAGCAGCGACTACACCAGGCAGAACAAAAACTATAGCAGATGAGAAAAAGTAAACTGGGCTCTACCTGGCCAAGAAAACAAGCGGAGATCCCAAGCCACAGTCTTCATGCAGATACTAAAGAAAAGCCCGCATCGTCTCTGCACCTGGCACGACATGAAGAGGCCAGGAGCATTTGCTGCAGCATGGGCTGTGCCGCAGAGCGGCATCTCCCTCTTCCCAAACCCAGCTCCACAGCCAGCCAGCTCTCGCTCTGCTCCCAACAGGAACGCCTGGCAACTTGTCTTTTCCCAGGCCTTTGGTACAAGTGGAACAACCGCTTCATTTTATTTTATTGTTCCCATGATATCACTAGTTAATTGTAACCAGCAAAATTCCTCTCGCTGTGCCTGCAAGGGCCGGAGCTGGCCTGGGGGCAGTGAGCACGCTGGCTCGCTCGTCTCTCTTGGCTCCACATTAGCCAACGCGCCTTTGAAACTATTTGCATTTTAAAACTTCTGCACTCAGGCAAATTGCTTTTTTCTAGCTATGAGATCAGTTGACAGACACCCTGGGTCCAAGGCAGAGAGGGGAAGGAAGCCTTGGCGCAGTCACAAGGAAAAGCCAGAAAGCTGCACCCTGCGTACTCAGAACCACCCAAGCCCAGGCTGGGGAGGGACAGATAAAAGTGTCAACATACATTATGGCAGGCATAAGCTTGCATGCAACATATAAAACTAACGAGATCTCTTCAACAGTTACACATTTGGCATGAAAAAAAGGGATCTTTTGAAGCCAGGGGTTACACCTCTGTCACCCAGGGACCAAAGAAGAGGCGCTGGTTAAAGCAGGTGCCCTGTCCCGTTGGATCGCAAGGAGAGCTCACCCAACCCACGCTTCGGTCATCTCAGCTGGGCAAGGGGGAATGGTGCCAACGGGCAGCAGAACGTTACTGCATTAATATTTGTAATTCCTCTGAGAGCCTCAGATCACAAGCACCACTAGAGGAGGGCAAAGCATTATATTAGCAGAGGCCAGTTGTTCTCTCCCAAGATCTCCCACAGGTGATGTCCTAACACTGCACCACACAGGCTGTGCCTGCAGCTCAATATTTTTTGTTTCTTTTGCATTTACCAGAACTGAAAACTGGAAGGTGGAAATGCCAGGTGCCTGCGTTCGGAGGGATTCACTTTCTTGCTGAGCAGAGGCAGCCTGGATCTGCCCGCAGATCTCCTCGCTGCTCACTTATCAGTGAGCTGAACCTACTTTAATACAGGCACAAGAAAGGGAAGAGGCTTGAGCTGGAACATGGGTTCAGTCCAACACTTAGATCCTGAGAATGGAAAACTCACAGTCCCTGAAGAGGAGGGAGGCTGGATTGTGGTTTCTAGAGGAAGAAATTTAATACGAGCTTGTAGAGTAAATAAACTGCAACCTCATCCCTATGTCTAGCGTGCGAGGCTCCACAGTCCCAGGCAGCAAGGAAGAAATCCTGTCTTCAGCGGGTGCTGGAGCGAGGAGCAAAGCAGAAGCAGATGCAAGGCCAGGCTTAGCCCAGCCAGGCTGGCCGGTGGGCAGGAGCACCAGCCTGCCCTGCGCTCCGCTGGACCCGGCGTGCCGGCGGCGGGGACACACGGGTACCACCGGGAGTGGGGATGCTGCCTCCTGCATCACCCCCCGCCGAGCGGCACCTGGCCCCGCTGCTGGGCCCTGGGGGAGGAGGCAGCTCCCAGGGGCAGGGACAGGAAATTTCCCTAAACCCTCTTTAATCCCCAAGGACACTCATGTGTCACAGAGCGAGGCTCAGCCTGCAGAGCATCGTTGTTAGCTTAAAAAGATACCCACCACAAACTTCCCCTGCTATAAAAAAAACCCCAGGCTGAAAGTATCCCAGAAGACCAGCGCTTGAAGTCCGTGGCCAGCTCGGTAAACTGTTGGTCCTGGGTTTTAATTTCCTGAAGCATCTAATTTCTCTCCCTCGCCAAAGGGAGCTGGAAAAATCCTCTTTCTATCTTTCTTTCTCTCCTTCTCACAGTTGCTCTTTGAGTAAGGCCGTACCTAACAATTATTCAGGGAAACATTATGTTGACATTACTGTTTAGAAAATAAAAAAGGGTTTTTAAAGCTAGAGAGTAACATCATGACCATATAGCACTAGTGAATGATTAAAAATTTAGATGACTGCCTTTGAAACAATAAAAAGCTTTCGAAGCTTCTTAATGAGCAGCTATCAGAAATAAAGCATTTAAAACTTCAGAAAGTGCCTCTGTGGAAATTTCATTGTCTTTGATGCTGTAAAATAACTGCAGGGTGGATTCATTTCAAGTTCTTTTTAGCATACTGGTCGTTTAGAAATATTGGGAGATATCTTTCTTAGCAATATGTGGGGAAAACAATGTCTTGGTCGCTTTCATTTATCTGCAATTTGACAGGAGTGCAGTTTATTAACTTGAAAAGAGACAGATACATTATCTGAAACACAGAGAGTATAGTGGGTATTGCCTCCTTTTTATACCAGTGGGAGTCCATGACACTTTGAACTTGCTCACCATTAAACGCCTTCCTGAGTTGTTGAAGAGGCCTTTAAAAAGGGAGCCTGTGCATTTATGATGTAAATTCGTTATTTTGACAGTCTTTGAAATCTGTCATATTCACGTCCAATTTAATGCACCGCAAAAATTCTTTTCTTTTAAAATACTTTTCTTTTAAGATTTCAAAGCCATTTTCATGTAGAAAACTATTGTTATACCTAATATATCCTGAAAGTGTTTTAGCAAAGGAACTTATATGATTCTGTTTTAAGTCATGTCAGGTTTTAAAACATGTCATTTCTTCAAATAAGCTTTGACCATGCTATCCTTTTTTTTCATTAGTTAAAGTGCACTTGATTTCCATGGATACAATTAGTCAGAATATATGCTATAGTATCATCATCGGATCAAATGGGGTTCTTTCAGGCTGTATTCGGCGGAGCAATTGCCCACATATCTGAGATCAATACAGACCAGCGCACAGGCAGGCAGATGCAGGGAGATGAGGGCTGGTTGGGAATTGTAGTGAAGCACAGCGTTTTTAACGAGAGCCCGGACCAGTGGGAAAATTAAACCGCTCCTTTTAAAAGGATGAGCTCTGAGTGTTTACTCTAAAGGCGGAGTGGGGCGAGGAGGAGCAGGGCAGGAGGGGGGCTGCGCAGCATCCGATGAAATGCAAGTTCAGTTTAATTCTGGTCGAATCCAAGTCTCATACGTTTCAGCTCAATCTTCAATCCAAACAAACCTCCTTAGGCTCACTAATCCTTATTACACAGTGGATTTTAGCTGTACCTGCACTTCTTTATCAGTTTGCAAGATATTTTCAGCCGGTACAGAGGTCTCCATGCAGCTCTGCTTCAAAGTGGTGTACAGAGGAGGTTCTGTACAGAGTTTCAGAGAGTGTTTACAGATGCCTTATCACTTTGGGAGAGGAGGTTGGTGGGCAGGGGGAACACATTTCTCCAAAGCAGCGCAGAATCATCCTAATCTGAGGAAACGATCAAATAAGAGTTTCAAAGATCTCCTACTACAAAGGAAGGCATTAAGCTCACTCCTTGCCTGCCCAGACTCTGGGGCTGTTTTGGAATACATGGAAATATGTCTGTTACACGAAGGAACCTTCCACTGATGGTTTAAGCACCATCTCACATGTCCCCAGCGGCTGGGTTTAAAATGCAGTGTATCACAAGCGAGATAAACCAGGAGAATCATTACTTCAGTGGCATTTAACCCTATAATTGGGTGGTTTTTTCAGCACTGATTCTATAAGGTCACCCTGTTATTTCCTTTGCTGGCTGGCCTGTGATGGTGTTCTCACATGTTATTACTCTCTTCCATCACAAGGAATGATATTTCAGGACTGAAAGGGTGGAAGATTTGTAAGGACCGTCCTTTCCCACACTGTGATTGTCTGAGAGCTTTAAATAGTCAAAGGCTGAGTGTAAATGTGTTTTAGATGGTGTCTCTGGGGCAGAAATCCCACCTGGTCTAGGGGTAGGAAAGAACTATAAGGATCTGATAATTTTATAGTTAGATCGCCTTGTCCCTCTGCAAAGGCAGGATATACTTTCCTGATAGAGCTTGTATCAGATATTAAACCAATACTACACTTGATCTCAGAAAAAAAGGCCATTAAATCTCACAACTTGAAAAAGGCATCCTGATCCTTGAAGCAGGGAATCCTGCAGTGCTTGCTGCCTGCTAACCCGATGGCCTGGCTGTGCTCACTCACAGAATTCATTTCTGCTATCATTTCCCCGAGTTTCAGATTTCGTTGGCACGAGCAAAACCTTGGGCTGCATGAGAAAATACTTTGAAATGGTGCCTAATTGACTTGGGTCTGGTTCAGAATATAGTACGCCACATAAACCACCATAACATCAATCAGGGGGAGCAAGGATGTCCCCATGCTTGGCTTAAACTACAGGGTATTTCCTTTGCCGAAAGCATTTTAATCACACTTAAGTATAGGTTTGCTGCGGCAAAAAAAGACCGACCCATTCCAGTCGTTGATTTTTCCCACAGAAGGGAACTTGTGTCGGGCAGCCCATCCAGCCAAACGGCCCAGGGTTCGTTGCACCAACTGCACTGACTTCACCAGCCTTATCGGATCCCTCCTCTCTTTTGCTCTGCACTCCCACAGTAAAAGGCACATTTCTCTGGTCTGCGAGAGTGTTATTCCCATCCAAGCTGGACAGTATTAAATTTAGTCTCCGGGATCTATGCTCCCCCCGGCTCCTCTTCCTGGGTTTTATGCCCTTTCCCCTCACCTCCCCCTCTCCAATTAGTGCTAGTTAGCTCTGATAGTACCTCCCTGGTAGAGAAGAAACAGGAGCCAGTTGTTACAAAAATAACAAAAAAGTTATTTCAAGGAGACTACTGAAGACAGACAAAACCTGTGGTTCTCTTGGGCATGCCTACCCTGCACGACAGAACCCTTCTGCACCCAGAATTCTGGCATCTTCATGCCTCAGAGATGAGCTAATCACTTATTTAATGACTGTCATTGTCAAACATGACCGTTGGGTTTAAATGTCTGAATTTTTGGTCATGCAAATGTCAGACACCTAACATTTTGAGTAAGTTTTGAGTAACCTCTGTCAAAACCAGGGCCCCAAAAATCTAAGTAGTCAAAAACCGCATTTGGGAATCCCACATAAATATCTACTGTTATAAACTAATTGAGGGCCTGATCCTGCCATCATATCAACAGCTCAGCAACAACACCACCAGGCTGATTCTAAAAAAAGCGAAGCTGTGGACTGGGCTATTAGTGTATATTGCCATAGCTGGAATTACTAAGAAATCAAAGTCACGCCAGGGCATGCAGAGAGCAATCATTAATAGCCGTTTCAGTCGTCGTCTCCATCGCACAGCGCATACAAGAACCTCGTTCGTTTTTATCTTTCGCTTCCCATGAAACAGTAGTGATTTGCTTACTAATATCAGCAAGAGAGAGAGGAGGAGAAAGGGGGGAAGAAGCACATGTTAAGCCACTCTGATTTATCAGACTTACAGCAGGAGAGAAGATGGGAACTGTGAATGAGAATAAAAGCACTATTCTCTAAGAAAGCCATATGAAAACCCAGTCATCTTATGACATGTTATAGATTCATTCTCATGCACTTGTGTGCAGACAGCAGCAAAAAACCTGTCAAGTGACAATCACATCCCAGCTGACACCAGCCTCAACTTCTAACCTCTTGAGATACCACCTCTGGGAATAGTCATGAAATCAGACTTTTATTGCAATGAGGTTTCAGTGATAATTCCAGTTGGACAAAGCTTGTGAGTCACACACATACACGTCAGAAAGGATGACAGAGCCTTCCCTATGCAGCTTCAGCCATCGTTCCTCCTCTGTCTGGCACAAGAAGGGCTGTTAGCTCACGTGTATCGCCTGCTGGCAGCCACCACGTTATCCACAATGACAGGAGCCATTCTGTACGTCCCCAGGTCCACACTGGCTTGGCTGGAGGAGCTAAACCCACCGCCTTCAACCTTACGTGAGAACCGACTGCAAGTGCAGAGCTCTCGCTTGAGAGGAATGGTTGTGGCAAGAGACCCCACTTAACGGGCAGGTCACCGAATCCTGCACTCCCTGTGATTTCTGAATGGCGTCTAGGCACAGCTAATGTCCCATTCAAAAGGGATAAACCAGCTACTTCCAGGGAAAAGCACAAGGAACAAATGTTATTCTGTAGCCCTATGTCCCAGACTTGCCGCCACGTGCCCGGATCCAAAGTCCTGTACTTCACATCGGCACTTCTGGGACTGGAAGGAACAACCACTTGTGCTCGTTTAAGAAAGAACTGTTCATCTTAATGCAAAGATTGCTCAATTATGTGAGAGGGCTCAGCGCCTTGGACACATGGATGCAATTCATGAAAGAATCCAAACAAGGCAAGATCAAGGAATCCTGATCCCTTGTGCAATGTCAGACGAAGAACAAATATAAAGAGTCACTAAGGAACATCATAGCATTGGGAGATACGCCAAGACATCTTGATATAGAAGCTTAACCGTGCCTAAGGGCAGCTGTGAAAGAGGATGTTGTGGCATAGAACCACCCCGTACACTTCTCACAGCTTCGTGCTCCTTTCCCTGCTTATGTCCCCGCTGCCACCTGCACGCAGATGCACATGCCTGGCCCAGCTGCCTGCAGAGATGCTTTCGGTTTGGTCAGGCTCCCCCAACACACATCTTTTGCTAATATTGACTTGGTATTTTTGCTATTTATCATCTGGTTTTTTTTTTTCCTGTCCCCTGAAACAGACTGCAAATGCAAATCCTGCTGTTAAGATTGTTGAAAACAATAAAAATTTGAAAGAAAAAGAAAAATCAGAAGGCAAACATAAAACCGAGAGGCAACTAAATATCTCCCAGGCAGAAAGGGAAAAAGTACAACTACAACAGTGGGTTGCAAAAGCAAAATCCATTGAACTTAACAATCCTAGCAACACATCCCTTTGTTTATGAACCATCTGAAGCAAGTTTTACCCTGCAAACTCCATGGGGATCCTTGATTTCTCTAGCCAAATTAACTAAATTTTCCTAACTCACACTAAAATCTGGTCATTTGATCTGTCATTCAAAGTCTGTCTTCCATGTAAATAAAAACACCCCATAGTCTTGGTTCCACAGAAGACCATAAAAAGAATGACAGGATCCTAAGCAAACAGGGCTGTTAAGATGTGCATTCCCCACAAGTGCACCTCCGAGCAGCGCTTTTTATCCAGGAGGAACACTAAGAACTCACCTTTTGCAGGAAAAAAAAAAAAAAGTCTTGAAAATGACCGAGGGAAAACCTATTTTTAGATCCGTCATAGATATAGGACAGATTATATTCTTACACAATATAAAATGATTGTCATTAAAAGCCTTAAGTAGGCTGAGAGGGAGACAGTGTGACTTCACAATGCCTTCACCTTGGAACCCCCTCTGCATCCAGGTGCTGTACCCTGTGGCATGCCTTCCCCCTCCCCAGCTACTAAATAACTTCAGCTACAGCTGAAAAAAAAAAAAAAATCAGACAGACACCCCATTAACTCAGGCTATGTCAGGGATTTATATGGAGCAAAATCTGGCCATAAATATATTGGAAGGACGCAGTGGTTATGCATCTCTGAGGCAGACTGCTCCGTGCAATCCGCTCTGGCACAAGGACTGCTATGGGAAGGAGAGAACCTCCATCCTTTGCCCCTCTCTGTTCCACAGCATTTTATAGCTGATGCGTTATCTCCCAAATGCCCAGCTTCTGCCCGAGCACCCAGCACGTTTAACTGACCAGGGGTAGGCAAACCCAGGGTGGAAAAACTTGTGCTATTCCTTTCCCATGGATGCAGAGCAGTCCTCAACCAGCTCCTTCAAGGAGAGAGACAGGGGCATTTTGTGCCCCCTCACTCATGAACAGGATCCCATCTGCCCCTTTTAAATTCAGATTTTCAACATATATTTGATCCCCAGTCGGCAGACTTCATCCCATTGCTTTATAAGCAATAAGGGGAAAAAAGCTGGAGAAAGGAGAAATTACGCTTTAAGTGGCTGGATGCAGTAGAATGACTTAGTGACATGGAAATTATGGTCCGATTTGTATTTTATGAGATATAAAATCCAATAGGTTCAGAGCTGCTTTCCCATCTTCACATGAGACCAACAGCTTTGAAGACGCTGCTGGGGCCGTTTCCTTTCTCTAAGAAAGCTTTTGTCCATCAGGACCAGATGGAGATCTCAAACCTCATCTGCAGTGAAGCTAACGTGTAAAGCAGTAACCTAAATGGAAATGCTGATGCTAGCTTAGGCTTTAAATGTTCACAATATCCCTGCTGTCATTTCAGTGTCAAAGATTGTAAGCCCAGATAGACAGATACCTAGTACACAAAGCTGTAAAAGAACCTGGCACTTTTTTTTTTTACTATTTCCATGTTTTTATAATGGTTTTTGATCTGTTTCCCCAGCTACTAAGGTAAGACTAACTACAGAAGAGGCTTGACATAAATAGTGTATCGTATTTGAAATTCATGTCATGTAGGTAAGTGTGACTGGGCACTTCAGTCCAGAGACACGTTCCTGCTGAGCGAGTGACTCAGTCCCAGGCTCTCAGTGTCTGTAGCTGGATGTGATTCTCATCCAGACCTTGCTCCGAACGACCCATTTATTGAGTCGTTCCTGCAAATAGGACCACTACAGTAGTATTCGCAGGAGAAAAGCAAAGGGGAGCAAACAGATAAATTAGAGATGTAAACTGAGAAATGCTCTGTTGCACTCGCCCATCTCTGGGGGCTCAGGACAACACTGTGTCCATGGGACCCTCAACAGCCACGAGCTCAGCCCCTGCCCCCCGTGAGCCATCGCCCATCCTTAGGTCCTCGCACCGCCCAGAGCGACGGGGACTGCACAGCAAGGCCAGGGCAGGTGTCATCTGGTGGTTGCAATCGTGGTGTGGAGACTGAAGTGAGCTCTCGGCTCTGCTGCCATGCTCCTACTGCCAGCTAGGTTTACTCAAAGAAACGCATGCAAGTTCCCAGAGCTTTAAAGAGAGGGACCCGGTGACGTCTCCCCCCTCCAGAATCCCAATGGGAAGCTGCTTAATACATTTTATACCATCGTGATTTTTTAATTATTATTTTATGGGCTTTTAGGTAGTGCTGCTGCTCACCTGTTTGAAAGACTAGCTCACCTCCACCCCTCTCACATACACCAGGTGCACAGACGCACGTTTGGTGGGAGCACAGAGCAGCCACTGAACTGTCATCAACTCAGACATTCCCCCTGCTCGCTTGCTTTGCACCTGTGCCCTCGTGGCATCACAACGTGGAAAATTCCCAAGGCACAAAGCCGGGCTTGTAAGACCTGCTCTGTCTGGTTTCTGCTTGGGGGGCAGGGGGGGCTCTTCTGCAAAAACGCACAAGTTGATTAACAAAGACCATTAAAAAAATAAGAGGAGTTAAACATGCTTGTACATCCACAGCCAAAGAACCTGGGGTATGTAGATGCTGTCCTCTGCATGCATCGTGGCCTGGCAGCGACACGGTAGATGGCTGAGCTGAACAAGCAGAAAGGAGAGGTAGAAGCTGCAAATACATTGCAGTTGTGATGCTTGTTGTCATGAATGTAAATTCTTATTTATACTAAAGCCTCTTTAGGTTGACAAAGTGACAGAAAAGGGTAGCAGTGGAAGTGATAATTATGCTTGTGATGTTTTTGCTGATCAACAAAAGCGATCTCATAGCACGCTTTTTGTCCTCAGGGCTCTGACCCTAAGAGGCTGCTAAAGTAGCACTGTTAAATGCTGGGAACTTCCAACTATTTTTCTGATAACGCTCTCACAGCCATTTTCAAAGATATTGTGCATGTGGCTAATTACTGGGACATCATTCTCCCAGAGCAGCGTTCAAAAGCAATACTCATTTTGCTCTCCTCTAAACCAGAGGAATCTAGCTGTACCTCAGTGATGGATAGGATTTATATTTTCCACTGGTGGATCAATTTTATTTTATTCTATATAAGCATCATTTTTCTCCTTGACTCTCTTGGTGCATCTGTGCTCTATCTCTCTGTACCATATCAGACCTGGCTTTGCTATCTCTTCTCCCTCTGCCTTTTCTCTCTAGTGCTCCCAAGTGCTCCTCTCCCGGGTAACACAGTCAGCCTTTACATGCAAAGGCAAACGTGCTATCCTGGTAATCCAGTACGATAAAACCAGCAAGCTGCTCAAGTGAAAAGCTGAAAAGCCAGCTGGGCTATGGCTTGCATGGAGCAGACACAGCTCCCAGGGTGGCTGCCTGGAATCGCAGCACCGCAGCCAACAGCGCCGAACCAGCACAGCCGCTGCTCCTGGACTGCATCACATCTACAGACAGTTTTCCTGAGGTCTGAAGGTGCTACAAAGCCAGATGGAGCTCCCGAGGGGGGTAGACTTCTGTAAGCAGCATTTCACTGCGTGGGGAGCGCACCATCGTCTGTGTGGTGTGCACAAAAGCGTGGTCAGGGGAAGCTGTGCCCTGTTCCCAGCTCTCCATTAGCTATGCAAGGGGTGCACAGCAAGCACCGAGAGAAACAGGTGATTTTGTGGACTAGAGGATTTTCACTGATGAAAAACGGGTAGCACCAACAAATTTATCCCACCTCATCTTCTGCATCCTTAACATATGCAAAAAAGCATTTTCTCACATTTCCAGCACTGCTCCAATGAGCCCCTCACAGAAGGTCTGTTACCTCCTTCTGTTTGATTTCAGTATCGTGTCCAGATCTACTCCTTATTCCCTCCAAAAAACATTTAGACATACAGTGGTCCAACTTGTCCCTGCAATGCAATGTTACCCACGGACACGCAGCCTCCCGTCACCCTGTTGGTGACCACCGCCGTGCATTTCTCCTTGCTCTGGAGCAAGGACAAGCTGAGCTCTGGCTGCATGGGCATCTCCTCCTGCCCCTTGTGCAGGTGACCTGGCCCCAGCCTGGGAAGCCTGTAGCAGTACAAAGTCCCCATCACTGTCCCTAACTCTCCTTGGGATTGGACACGTGTGTTCCTCCCTCCTATAGGCATGGACTGGGAAGTTTTGCAGCAGCAACAGAGGTAAGCAGCAAAAAAAAAAACAAAAAAAGGGGGGGGGGATGGGGGGCATGCTGAGCAGATTTCCCTTCGCAAGGTCTCCCTCTTGCCCTGCCTCTGCCAGGAGCAGTGGAAGGAGCTGCCAATATTCAGCCTCTGAGTTTTTCTGGGGGAAGAGTGTGGGGGAGCATTTTGTTTCCCAGTTCCAGATTTTCTCGTGCACTTACATGTTTGTCCATGAGAAAAAAAAAAAAAGAAAAAAAAAGTCTTCTATTGTAAAACTTGTCAAATGAGACCACCCAAGTGGCTGAAGGGAGGGAATTGGGAAGGAGGAAGAAATGCCTTGAAAACCATTTTCTTTTTGATGGTTTAGAAAGGGAATTGAATGTTATTGTCTCACTTTAAATATGTTCTTTATGAGGGGGTCATGTAGCAGGCACATAATTTTCTAATTACAACTGTGCAGATAACATGGAAACAAAATATATGGAGATTTTCCAAAACAGAGGATGCATTTTCAAACAATATACTGTACAGTTCATCTTCCAAGTCTCAAAATAAAGCAAAGAGCTTCACTCAGAAGGAACTAGATATAGTTGTAAGCTGTTAATCACTTCCTTTTACCCAGTTTTATTGTCAATGGGAAACCTACTCAGTCAGTTACTGGATAATAACTGGAAAATGTTGTCTGGGCTTTGACGGAATTTTCTCAGGACGTGCTGGTGCTGTCCCTGGAAACAGCCTTGCTAAACCCACTTAGAGGAAAGGAGGAATTCAGACCCACTGTAACACCACCAAGATCCAGAGTTTTCCCAGCAAAACATGCTCATTGTAAATTGGGTATGAAGGGAATTGCATGATCAAATCCCATTACATTGACAGGAAATGAGGCTTAAGTGAAAACTAGTGTTCATTTTTAAACATCTCAGCAAGCAGTGTGGAGAAAGGAAGGGACCTGGGCTTTTCTTTCCCACGCAGAGACACGGGGTGAGTGATGGAGCCCTGTGCCCTGTGAGCCCCTCTGATGCTCCGCTGCAATCGCCGGGGCACACACTGCTTCGTGCCAACCCCTTCACGTGAGCTTTGGGACCCTCCCAGTCTCCCTGGGATGCTGTGATTTCCATCCCTAGCTTGGGATGACATGAAACCCAGCATCTTCCCAGCTGGCAGACAAAATGAGGCACAAATAAGGCAGGGAAACCTCCCCTCGTGCAGCTGTGCAACAGGAACAAGGTCAGATGCACTTTCAGGATGGAGGGGATAAAGCAGCAGCCAGGGGTGACTGCTTTTCCACCAGAGCTGGTGGGAATGATTTTCCCCACTGCCCCTCTGGTATTTCAGCTCCCCAACCTGGGTTTATATGATAGGGGTGATGCATCCTGACCATCCACGTTCCCTGGGACACCAGCAGGGTCACAGCCATTAGGTTTGCTGACAGGGTTAGACGTGCTCTGGACAGAACTTGTTAGTGCATGGGCACATCACAATGCCTGTCTCTCCATGGAGATGGAAAGCAGTGGGAAAGAGCTAGGAACATGTTCCCAGGATGCCCTTCTTGGTCCTTCCTACCTGCTGAAGTTGAAGGAGAAGATGAGTTCGGATACAAAAAGGGGTCAGAAATGATGCCTGCTATTTTATTACTCCCCAGATTTGCCTCCACTAGAAAAATCATCCTGTCAGCTGCAATACTGATAATTTTGTGCAAAGCTTCATCTCTGCTGTAAGCCAGAGGCACAACACCAAGGCACACTGGAAGGCCCTGGTGTGCGCAGGATGGAGCAGGACAACTGCCAACCAGTCCAGGATTTCCTCAATAATAAAAAAAAAAAACACAACACAATACACACAACTTTTCCATATGAGATAGCATGGTGAGTTTGTGTGTACGTTTGTTCACATGCTCCCCAACATGCGTTTTCCCAGCAGACAGAAACCTTGAAGTGTCACTCTGGCTCCATCCAGCTGGATTTGACCATAATGAGTGATCAGGGTTTTCCAAAGAGGGTAATTTAAATGTGTTTACATTGCCACTAACCCCCCTGCTTTGTTTGTTTAAGATGCTCTGGATAAAGGGATGTGTCTCTGGTCTCTTTGTATCTGAAGTAACACAGTAGCATGTAATTGAGAGTGGATCACTTAAGCTAAACTGTTCTGGTTACAATCCTGTATAATAATAAATTATTGTGGAGCAAAAGGGAAGATGATGGGCTGGATTCTGGGCTCGGCTGCACTGGAGGAAAGCCTGATTTAGGAGAACCCAAAGATGTTCTCAGGCTTCTTTATTCACAGCCCTCCCTGTAAAAAGTAAACCCATCATTCCCCTCCGCCACATCTGTCCCCGATGCTCAGCACTGCAAACCCAATACACGCCATGGACTAAGCAGTTGGGAGCTTCCAACCAAGTACAAAATAACCCTTTATGGCCTGAAGTGACCGATCTACCTGGTGCAACCAATACACCTACTGCTCTTGCTGGTTCCAGTTACAACCTCAAGTAAAGCTCTAGCAACTCGAGTTTCCTTATGGCTTTTCCTTTAGAAATTTAGCCCAGTAATATGATTTCATAGATTTGCGCCAGGATGAAAAAAGGAAGAAAAAGCATTGAATGAAGCAAAAAGGAACCCACACTGATTAAGGAAATACTAAAAGAGCAGCAACGGACAGAAAGGGAAGGCAGGAGCACACCACAGGCAAAGTAAACTGCTCTTTTTGTTTAACTGTTCTGTCCAAGCCTGCCCAGCATGAAAATCCCCCTTTTAAAAGGGACAGAGCTGGAATTCACACCTGTAAGCTGGACCTGCTGCTCCTGGCATCGGGATGGCCACAAAGACCCAAGTCAGCTTGGATCAGTGTCAGTGCAGCGGGGGTATAAAGGGAGCTGAGCCCTTCCCTTTACACTGGATTACTCCAGAAGAAAGCTGCATTTGTTCGAGGTGGGCTGAATAGGCTTTGGGTTTTGGAGGGGAGTGTTGGGGTTTTTTTGTTTGGGGTTTGGGGGTTTTTGTGGGTTGGTGTTTGTTTTGGTTTTTTTTAATGGTTTTGGGGGGTTTTGTTGTGGGTTTGGGGGTTTTTAAGTACTCACTTTGTATCTAGTTCTGTCCTCAGAAGGGAGAGGGGTTCTGCAAGTCCACGTTAAAGCTTCCCTGGGCAGCAGCAAGGAGGCTGTGCTGCCGTGGGTTCAGCCTCTGCACAGCCCAACACGCCACAACAGCCCAGCAAACTGCCCAGCCCCAAGTACCAACTTTAACAGATCACCGTGGATCAATTTCTGACTGATTTGATCCTAAACTCCACTCCCTGATTTCACATAAACACCACCAAATCTGTTCACTAGAAAAAATTTCTAACCTGGAGATGGTACCACGTCTAGTGTTCCAGCAAAGCTGCTGCTTTTCTAGTACTTCACTGCCCTTTTTTGCACTTAATCCTGGTCCCCTTCTCAGCTTGGCAGTGCAAGTTCAGACCCTGGTAGACATCAAAAATGTGTGCAATTAACACCACAGAATAACTGCAGGAAAGAGGAAACCAGTTACGCTTGCAGCGCTGCGCTGCTTTGCTGTACCAGCCCTGTCAGAGCCGAGCTGGCACGTGCAGGAGTCCATAACAGGGCACCGCCATCCCACTTGTCACCTGGGCTCTGGGGACCAGGGTTTCAGCAGCTAGTGTATTTATAAAATCAGCGTTTGGGTACCAATCCCGGCCATCCTCAGAGCCGGGAAGCCATGAGAGCAGTGCTCCACTTGCACAGCCACACAGCGACCGTTCCAGCCACCGATGCTCACGCTGGGCAGAGGCTTTTCTCCCCCGTGCATCACCCGCCGCGGGAAGAGGGGACAGGAGGCAGATGCTCCCAACACCGCTCCATGGCAACTTTCAGAGAGGATCCACATCAAAGCTTTCGCTATCTTAGCACTTGCACACCTTTGTGGGTTTTGACTGTCATTGGGCTGCCAGGTACCCACAAGTCTGGAACCCTTCAAGGGCACATCACCCAGCGCACCCCACGCATGCACCCCCATCCCTCCACAGGGTGGGGGCTGGGCTCCCCCTCCACTACCTCAGCCTCCCACCCAAAGCCACGATGCATCTCGGTGCATCGTTCCCTCCTGATGCTTCACAGAAAACAGCCAGGCTCCCCCCAAGCACATTCAAAGGCACTGCGAGTAGAGTCACTTCTCCTCCCAGTCTTATAAACTGCACCAGGAATTAATGAGCAATCAATGCTGCAATTTCTGTCCTTAGCTTGGGACAATTTGAAGCCCAGCATCTTCCTCATTCTGCACATTTCTTTCACCAGGCAATTTTAATGAGGTCAAAATTATTTTCCTTCCTTGGCTCTAATCTCCTCAAAGAACAAAAGGAAGAATGAAAAGAAAACACAATATTTATTGTAAATCAGTGACTTCTGCATTAAAATGATCAAAGTGTGTTTGCTGCACACTTGAAGTTCAGATGCAAAGGGATTTCCAACTTAAATAAATAAAAGATTGTTTTTCTGTAATGCAAATTGAGAGGGAGCAATCCGCACAAAGTAGTCAGACATGCTCTGCAGAAGGACTGTCCCACTCCTACAACACCACGTATTTTGCATGGCTGATGCTCTTAATCTTTTCAAAAGAAGCACCACTCCACCAGGGCATGCTAATGCGTGCCAAGGGGAGGAAGTGGACTCTACTTGATGTATGGTTACAATATGCAGCTTAATAATATAATTTCTCAGTTCAGATATTGATCCTTGGGAGCGAAGCAGTGTTGGGAATAGAGCGAAGCAGGGGGTGGAGAAATATCTGCCGCCTGTTTTCTCATCTAACAACTCCCCAAGGAGACAGAGCCTTACCCATCCCACATACCCAGGCGTGACAAGAGATCAAAACTCACTGGGGACATGCACAGTGCCTTTCAGGTAAGTTATACTATTATTAATGATCATAAAAGAAGCTATCAAGGTATTTTACATTTCTTTCATCTGGCAAGCCTGCGAGCACATTTATTAATCGAGGAAGCCTCACTTTTCTGCAAGATAGATTTTAGTATTTCTCTTCTACAGCCAGGAAGCCGAGGCACTGGGCTGGCACTGCTCACCAGGTACAGCACCAGCTGGCCCCGAGCCCAGGACCATCATGGTGCCTCCTGGAATGGGGAACAGGACAACTGCCCCAACTGCCCCCAGCCTGAGGGCGATGCCCTGCAATCTGCACCCAGAGCTCAGGCAGGAGAGCAGCCTTGATACCAGCCTGCTCAGATGCCAACCTGGGCTGGCGTGAGCACTGCTGAAATTTGGAAATTACTCCATATTTCTGAAAAAACAGGTCTCTTGTTATCCAGCATTGCCTTCCTTCCACCACTACCCTCTTTGCCCTGCTACCGTGCTGCCCGGCGTGGACTGCAGCACAGCAGCGCTGTTCATTTTTCAAGGACGGGCTGCCAAAGCTGGGAAATTCCTCACACATGGCAGTGGCACTTCAGCAGATGTGATGTTTTCTCCCTTTCTACGTTTTCAGAAGTTGTTCCGGTTAACCCCACAACCACCACCGCTACTACTGTCTTGTGTGTCAGGAGCACTCATTCATCTCAAGACAACATATGGAACCTGAAATCACCAGAAAAAATCCCCACTGAAGATTAGGGACATGCTCGTGTGATGTGTCCAGAGGGCAGGAAGGGGATTAGCGCATCAAAGTGACTTGTTAAGGTAGTGGGTTGTTTCTGAAACAAGACCAGCTCCAATTCGAGGGATGTGAAGTGGACGTTGAAACTGAAATATTTGTGGCAGACTCTCGGATCCTGTGAAAACCAGTACAAATGTTTAACTGTGTGTAAGTAAGTGTTCCGTTAAGTGTGTGAAGCAAAACATGTGTTTAAGCATTCGCAGAATTCAGGACTAAATCTAAAACTGATGGGTAATAGGGGGACCAATATTTGATGAGAATAAGCTCACTTGCCCTCCATAGCTTCAAGCAAACTATTTCCCCAGGTCCACTAAGGAAGGGTGTAGTTCAACTACAGCATAGTCCAAGCTCACTTGTACAAGTCCGGACTTTGTAAAAACCTAGTGTGGTCTGGTTTTGTGAAAAAATTGTGAAGGACAAGCCCAGCACGGCTCCAGGCCCTGGCCAAGGGTCATGCTGCAGCGCTCTGATTCTGACCAAAACTCTAAAGTGGAGAACTCATCTGTTCTCCATGGTTTATAGCCTCCAGCTCTACGATGCCCTTGCACAGACCTTGCTCAACCCAAAGACAGTCTGTGACAGCCTCGTGGTAAGTGCACACCCTGGGAGTCACCACCACCGCGAGCTGAGCATCATCATCATCTGCTGTATCCCACCCAGCAGGAGCAGCGATGGACTCTGCAGGATGCTGTTTGTTAAGCTGGAATTTTAGAAGATTTCTTTTATTTATGCATCTGGGTGAATGACTATATTAACATTCTTTTTTTTCAAATAGAATGAAAATACACACTCGTGTACAAATTAAACATCGTTTTATTATGTCATGTACCCCATAATTAGCAGGTAATATTCACTGTTTAAAAAAATTGTTATGCTAAGTAGAAGGATTTTTCCTTAATTACAGGCTAATCCTATTTCCTTAGACATGTGATCTTTTCTTATCTCCCAAAATGGAAAAGGCACATTTGAATGGGAAGTACGTTTGCGTTATCCTATGACGTACAGATTCACAGAAGGATTTTCATTTTCTGTAGAGCTGTTTGCTGGAAAACAGCAAGGCAAACTCTAAAGCACTACAGCCTGGAGGGGCAAAGGCGGCACCTTGGTTTGGCCAGTCCTTGCTGAAGTCTCCTGGGTCTGCCTTACGTCCCCTTCAAGGTGTCCTATGTGACACTAGCCATCAGCAAGCCTGAGGACGATGGCTCCTAAATTAGGTGCTTTGACCATTATCTGAATGGTTGATGCATAGACCCTTCTGCTGCAAACCCCTGCCGCCAAGAAGGCGACAAAAGATTTCAGGAGAAGAAAACAGACTGAGGACCGCGCACTGCTGCAGCAGCAGAGACCAGGTGAGCATCCCTCATCCCGCTGCTCACCGCAGCCTCGCATCAGGTACCCAAGGTCAGCATCCTCAGCGCCACGTCCAGCTGCAGACAGGGAGGTCAGGCAGCCTAGCGGGATTTTTAGACACCTTGATGACATCTTATATCTTGCAGCAAAGCACTGGCTGCATTTGAAGACAGGTGCAGGCACAACTTAACGTCTGTTATTTCTCTAAAGGCCCAAGGAATTGAAAACTAACTAATTTAATCTGACAAAGTCTTTTGGCTGTAAGACTTATCCTGCCAAACGATAGATAAAAGAAACCAAGGTCCAGAGGAGCAAGGCAGCAACCCTCGCGCTGGATCAGCGGCAGGGCTGAAAGCAACACCCAGGCACTGGCTGCCAGCACCTTCCTCTAACCACTGGACTCAGTGGCTTTTGTGTTTCTCCTTTCCATTATGCATACCCTTCCCTTTTCCCTTAATGATTTAGTGATGTTTGTTCCCTCACACTGCGCGCAGACCTTGCAGATCAAAATAGCCAGTCATCTAAAAAAAATTCTTTATCCTTTGTTCTTCAAAGAAACCAAATAATCTCAATCCTTTGAGAAAACTCAAAGGGTGAAGGCAAAGCATCAGGACTGATGAGAACAATAGCGGTGTATCCCCCGATGAACGGGCATCTCTAGTGCTGTGTGGTTATTAAAAAGAATTCCTTGTAGTGAAAATTCTTGGGTCAATTACTTGTTGCCACAGGGAGATTTCCTAGGAGTTTTATTGTTATTATCACTATTCAATGATTATATGTAGCAACACAAAGGTGAATTTTTATGTGAAGAGATGCAATGTTTGGTAAATGTTAAACAACAGAAAGTAGAAGGGGGTGGAGTGATGGGGGATCAAAGTCTCTGTGATTCCCATAACATTTTGGAGCCAAAGCCAGCCATTTACTGCTGCTTTCAGGGGTCTGAAGTATTTTTACTCTTTGGAAGGTTAAGCAATGGGATGATAGCAACCGGTCATATAACCACAATATTTCTGCAGCAAGCAGTGTCCACTTCTGACAGTGCCATGGTCTCGCTGCCCCATCCCTCACTTCTTGAAACTGTGGAGGAAAACCCTTTAGTTCCCAGCTAACAAACAAACAAACAAAAAAAATCAAGCCACAGCTTCCAAAGCCCACACCATATTGTAATTTTGAGGACACAGAGCTCTCTGGACTGAGGACAGTGTCTAACCATCATCACTTGCCTCTCGCTTGGGTTTTTGCCCATTGCATTTTGGAGTGCATCACACTCCAGTAACAGCAGCGGTGGGAGAGGCTGCGTCCACACCTCAGACCCCAAAGCCAGCTCCCAGCCACACCAGTTACACTCCAGTGGACAGGAACAAATGCAAAGTGAAGCTGGACAATGCTCCTGCAGATCAACCCTCTCTCAACATAAAGCACCTTTCGGATCCAAATACAAATCATCTATCATTCCCTTTTTACTACAGGTTTGCACACAGGGGGCAGTTACTTTGCAGCAACTTTCTCCAAGCTGAGGCAGGGGCAAATGCTGGTTTGCCTCCTCTTTCTGACTCAAGACAAAAGGAAGCATCAGAAAGGGACGAGGCTAAAGTGTTTCCACACACACTGGAGACCAGTATCTTCCTTTGACACAATGAGGAGAACACCAGCTCTAGTTGTCTTTTTAAAGATGAAAAATAAGACACACATTTTTTTCACCCTCTGATGTGAATTACTGTGCTTTTCCAGCCAACTACAGCAGAAATGCTTCACTTCACACCTGGAATTCAAAGCTTTGATTCAGAGCACCTACTCCCTCAGACTCCTCCAGCAACCCCACCGAAGGACGTGCCGGTCCCCGCCGCCCTGCCGTGAGGGATGGCCAGGCAGGAGCCCTTTGCCAGGGCAGGCAGCTGCCTCCCCAGCACCACAGCCTGCACACACAGGGATGGGACAGGCAATTTGCGAGGAGTTTACCCCGTCCCATTTCCCACATGGCAGGAGATGCGGATTTTGCTCTGTTCGCACTACTGCGACACGGGAGTAATGCTTTTCCCAGGAACTTGACCCTAACCCCCCACTCTTGCTCAGAACAAAATCTGCACATCTGAATCACGTCCTGGGGGACCCTGGGGTGCCTACAGTTACTCACAGAAGCAGAGGTGCTTGCCATCACAAGCCTGGCAGGAGCAGGGCCAGGAGAAGGAATGGCTCCCGTTTAAGGGGCTGCCTGATGAGAATTAATCCAGTAAACGCATGTTCTGAACGAGATAGGTTTGGATGAGAGGGCTGATACCCAGATGGCATTTTGTATCAAATAGGAAGCTGAAATACGTCTATCAAACCAGTCCTCTTTGATCATCAGAAGTCACTCATCATTTACACATCACAGGAGGATGCTCAACTCCAGAAGGCACAGTCAGCCAAAATGGAAGAAGGATCAGCTGAGTGTTTGTGTCTCAAAGATGCGCAGGCATTAAATACCAAAAATGTAACCCGGTCAACCTCCCAAGGGCAGCAACATCTCACATTCAATTTTTACACAACTACTAACTCTACTGCTCACTAAACATTTAAGAAGTGTTTTCATCCCCAATCTCACAGAGTAATCTCACTTCTGGTTGCTCTTACAAAATCATCCCGCACGATCTCTCCTGCATTATTTACAGCCTCTCAAGAGCAGCACTACAGCTGAACGGCAGGGCCGTGCTGCAGAGGCGCTTTTTGTGTCTCGGGGCCTCATCCTCACCCGTCAGGCCACACTCAAGCAGCACCACTGGCTGCAGCTCATGGGACAGCATCACACTGGTGCCAGGCTGGCACCACAGCACACAGACCAGGCTGGGGGCCGCAAAGGAAAGCTTGCTTGCGCCTCCTCAGCACCAGGAAAACCAAGAAAGAATCTAAAACACAGGCTTGCTCCGTTTACATGATCAAAAGCGAGTGCTGTGAGAGGGATTTTCAGACCACGTGGTTAAAAACACCCCCAGCCCGACAGTTTTTCAGGTTAAATAAAGCAGCAGATGACTCGGAGGAAGACAGAGCCCTCGGCCTGCTCTTGCACAGGTAGCGAGACGCAACACACGGCAGGGGCCAGGCTCTCCCTGCACTCCCAGGGTGGCAAGGGGACACCAGCATGGACACATGCCACTCACCCTTTGTCACCAGCCCTCACACCCCGCCGCACGCACCGCTCACCTGCGCAGCCGCCCTTAGCCTGGTACCAGACACAGATGAGCAGGTCCTGCCGTCCTTTGGCTTCACCCGAGCAGGGACAGCACAGGACTATGCCACCACCGCTGTCGCAGCTGAGCTGCCAGGTAGAAGGCTGTGATATTGGGGTCCTCAGCACCCCACGTCCCAGGGAAGGAGCCAGGTTGTGCTGCAACCGCTCTTAAGAGCGAGGTCCCTGGGAAAGGCTCACAGCCCCATCAAGGCAAAACAAGAGGCACCTGTGCTGCCCTTCCCTCCTCCCTTAACGTGCCCACCTGAGCTCCTTCCCCTCCCGCTCCTCCTCTGCAAAGGGAAGGGCATCCCTGCCCACACCACCCTCCTCGCTCTCCACCGGGCATAAATCAGCACGGAGCTGTGTGAGAAGCACATCTCTGGGAAACGTTTGGCACAAAACCCCACGCTCACTTGGCTTGTTGCACGTTCAGTGCTCGGCTGAGCTTTGCCCAAAGCTTTTTGCTCCAGTTTGCAAACTCCTTGAGCAAACCTGGTCCCAATTTTGAGCTGGTTTGAACACAATTTGAACTGATTTATAGTTTGGCATTAAAAAACAACAACAACCGTTCTTTAAAATGGCAACTTTGACCATAATTTATGTGAGGCCAGATGGAACTTGGTGTTTTCAATTAAGTTTCAGCTGGATTTTGTAATTTTAGTTTTTCGTTCAGAGAGTTAGAGCAAAACACAGAATAAGGAATGGAAAGCAGTAATTAATTCACATAAAACTTAATGGGAGGGTAGATATATAAATGTCTTGCAAGAGCATGGTGTCCTTCCATGTATGTCCAGCTGCAAACGAAAGACAACAGTAGAAGTGTTGCTTTGAGCTTGTCCCGGTACGGCTTGGCCAGGATTTCTTTCCGCACACCAGACCTGACTTTCTAGCCCCCTTGGATCAAGGGTGCCATACCCAACACTGAAGTCCAAGTCACTTTGACACCGTCTTGTAGCTACTTTCCCTGAGACCGCAGTATTTTAATAGCTAGGATTAGATCGCAGTAAAAGCTGAACCTTTGACATTTCTTCCTAGCAAGCAACTCACAAATTGATGTTAATATTTGGCTGTGCTCAGTGGAGACCGAATCAATACAAAATTCACCCCTGCCCGAGGTACTGAGGCAGGGTATTTTGTTTTTACAGGGGAATATCTGGAAGCTTTTAATGGATTAAAAATAAGTTGCAGTTGATCATTTGTTTGCGAGACAGAAAAGGCTTCAAAGATACACAAGCGGATTAAGCAGAAGCGTTCAGATGATTCACAAGCTGATACAGGCCACCAGTCAGGAAGCGTCTCAAATGACTTGTTCTTTTATGCCCGCATCAAAGCGCCACCGGCTGACTGGCAGCCTCCCTTCTGGCCAGCTGCCGGGGGGGACCGAGGTGGCAGCAGTGTCACTGCAAGGAGCGAGGTCTGCGTGGTTTGGGGAGAAAGAAGAGAATTTCCCTCCTTGCTCACCCCAGAGCATTGTATCTGCAGTTTATTGGAGAAGCTTATGCTAAAGTATGTTTTATCGCCATAACCTTCTCCTCCCGTTGTTTTTCTGCCCTGCTTCTTCTTTCTTCATCCTCTCATCCCTGCTTTATCCTTTTTTTTTCGGCTGGGCCAGAGGATACCACGTGAATGCAAAAGCCTGCAGCTCGACCTGTGGTGGCCTCCTTGTCCTTGCCTTATTGCTGGGGCTCCTAAGCCAAGAAATGCCACCCCAGGGGGCACGGCAGGGTGCCTGGCACCGAGGTGAGTGGCAGCTGAGGGTCACCTTTGGGGAGCTGGATTTATGGCCCACTGAAGGCACCACTGAAAAAACTGGATTTTGGATGAAGCCTTGAGCTGACTGATTTGGGAAAACATAAACGAAGGCTTGAAGATGACAATTACCTTAGCTGTAAAAGTGGTGCTGGCAGTTCTGAATCCACAGTTGCTCCCTTTTTCTTGCTTTTGACCCTTATTCATAGAACCACAGAAAGTTTTGGCTTATAAGGGACCTTAAAGATCATCTGGTTCCACCCCCTGCCCTGGGCAGGGACCCCTCCCCACCAGCCCAGGTTGCCCCCAGCCCCATCCAGCCCGGCCTGGGACACTGCCAGGGATGGGGCACCCACAGCTGCTCTGGGCACCCCGTGCCGGTGTCCTGCCACCCTTGTGGTGAAGAATTTCTTCTTTCTCTCCAATCTAAATGCCCCCTCTTTCGGTTCAAAACCATTCCCCCTTGTCCTATCGCTACGTGCCCCTGTAACAAGCCCCCTCCAGCTTTCTTGTCGGCCCCTTTAGGTACTGGGAGGCTGCTCTAAGGTCTCCCCGGAGCCTTCTCCAGGCTGAGCAACCCCAGCTGTCCCAGCCTGTCCTCTCAGGAGAGGTGCTCCAGCCCTGAGCATCCTCACGGCCCTGCCCTCCTCTGGATTCGCCCCAACAGGTCCATGCCCTTCTGATGCTGGGGACCCCAGAGCTGGACGCAGTGCTGCAGGGTGGGTCTCACAAGAGCTTCTTGGGGGAGAAGGGAGCTTTCTGCAACCTCAGTCCTCCAAACCTGGGCACGGATGAGCAATGGCAAAGGTGTGGGATAACTGGTAATTGCAGCGGCCCAGGAGGAATGCCAGCCTCAAGGCCCCAGCAGGCTGTGGTGCAGGGAGAGGGTCCTAAGCTGGCTGAGGGACACATCCCACTTCATTCGTCTGAGTTTCTAGGAGCTGGCATTTCCCAAACCGAAGGAGGTCAAACTTTTGCTCAAAGACTGCCAAGAAAACGTTGGACCACAGGGTAAGAGGCAGAGAAAGCTCACTAGAGGGGATTTGTGTGGCTCTGGGGCCCAATTCTGGAGGCTAAGGATTAAGCCCATTGATCTTTGCAAAAGGTCTGCAGGAGATGAAGGCTGTCCGCATTAATTCAAGGCAGATACACAAGCAGCAGCCACATGTACCATGTGGCAGCAAGAACCTCCAGAGTTCACAGCAAAGGATGGCGATTTAATGGAGTGTACTGTGAAATTAGCTAGGAAAACTCTACATAAAGGGAGGAGAGATATTGCATATACAGTGTGTGAGATCATTATATTACAGAGACTTTCAACGCCATCTCATAAGGAGACACTGAAAAAGACCTTACAAGAGACTAAAAAAATCCTGCACCTCTTAACATCCTGCACTTTTAACCAAAGGCTTAACTTGCACAGAGAGCAATGCTTTTCATATTTAAATCCCATCAGCACGATGGCAGGCCAGGAGGAAATATATCCAGGCTTTGGAGCCCAGCTATGAAGGGGGAACATATAAAAATGGGGTCAGCTGGGAAAAGAAGCTGACAGAAACCCCAGTGTGGCCACCAGTTCACTTTCTGGTTTTGAAAGTCAGTAAGTTACTCTGTTCTACCCGGACTCCTTCATCCTAATGTGGATCTGGCACCAGCTGCTCTGTGAAAGAGCAGGAGCTGCTCCCCCATTTAGCAGGGGAAACGTACGCCCAAGACCCCTGTGCCTTACGGCGGTTTGCAACAGAACTGAGTGGAGCTGTAGTATCAATGGGAGGTCGTGTGGGCCCATGACTGTCCTCTCCCGTGTCAGCCAAAGTGACTTCTGCACCAGGCAGAGCAAACAATGGTGGCTATGGTCCCCCGTGCTGCTCCTGACCCTCTGTGCCTCTCCCTCCTGGAACCCTGGTGGTGGTCACGGTGCCCATGCAAACTCAGCACAAAAGCCAGCAGGTTCCTTGCTTAGCAATCCCTCTGCCAAGCACCGTAGCCCTTCTTCTTTTGGATTCATGCTCACAATGCTCTCTCCTGTATTTTGGCACTCCAGCATACAGGCAGCTTCCAGCTACTGTAGCTGATACTGCTTTCATTTGCTGCCAGAGAAAACTCGCAGCCTGCAGCCCTGACCAACCATCAGGCTTGCAGCTTCCCAGCTCTTTCAAAGTAACTCTTTTGAGTTTGGTGAAACCAATGGCTTTGCTGAGATCTGCTGCTTCTCTCTGGGTCCAGGGTGTCTCTTTGAATAAGCATGACTCCCTCTGCTCGTGCAGATGGTGCTCACAAACCAGCAAATCCCCCATTAGCTTGCAGGCAGTTGGGAGGAGGCTGTCCTACCTCCCAGCCCTGCCCTTAGGCTCTCCTGGGCACCTTTGTCCTGTGAATCACAGTAAGGATAATGCCCAAGATGAAGATGAACACATATTTAGTCCCCAAGTGGAGTCAAAGCTGGGAATCGGGGCTGGAACTCCACCTCCCTGAAGTTCTGCATCTCCCGGTCCTGGCAGGTTTGGATTGGATGTCAATCAGGGTGTGCAGCAAGCAGCGAGCTCCCAAAGTGCATCAGCAGCAAGGGAGGCAGAAAAGGGGGTCACAAGTGAAATTCCAGTTCATGAAATTATTCCATTTTAGTGTTTCTAAACTAATTTTTATTTGAGCCTTGTGAATAGAGAATATGTGAATAGAGAAATGACTGGGATAGGTACTACCCACCTGTAATCACTCCATGCAGGACAGAATATCCAAGCAGAAAATATTAGCAATGGACATGGGACTGGGGTGACACAGCCTCCTCTAGCTTCAGGAACTAGGGAGCTTGTGAGAGAAACGAGCTTCCATATGTTCCTAAAGATCCATTTTCTCACGGACAGTTTTGTTGTAAATCCCCAATACTGGGCTTTAGGAAGGCCAGCTCCACCACTGACTATCACAGCCCCTACTCCTAAGGAAGACTGATGAACAAGCCCTACAGAAGGGGTGTCCTGGTGAAGTGATCACCCAGGTTACCGTGCAGAACCAGCAGCACTTTGCACCCCACGTACAGGTGGGATTTGGGAACAAAGAGCTTGTTCAGGCGACCAAAACTTTCAGCTGTGGAAAGGAAGCGTGACTGACTGCGCAGAAAAGAGCTGCATGGGCTTTTTCCTTTAGTCCGCCAGCTTCCCTGTGCGAGGTGAATATCGCACACCTTGCTTCGACCCTGCACACACAGAGACTTACAGACATCTTCCCCACGCGCCCTGGGCAGCCGTCCAGCAGGGTGCTGCCAGCTCACCAGAGCACACAGTCAAGGGTCAGGCAGGGAACTTGCCTCTAATATGTCTCAAAAGTTTACCTTTCCTAACGAGGCTAAAAAGATGGCATCTTAATTAGATGGGAAAAGTACATCAAGCTCATTAACTAATTACGAGGGAAAGTCCCTGCAGCAGATGCCTGGATTGCCTAAAGTACTGCTTACTCTTAACTGCTAACTTTGAAAAAGGATTCTGCTATTAAAGCATTATTTGGTTCCAAAAGCACAACAAAGTCATTTATTTTTTATCATGCCTATCCAAACTAACTCCTCACAGCTCTTATAAAGCATGTGCGTGAGAGGCAGGGGGCTAGGGGTGTGGGAAGACATCCTTACAGCTTGCTGGAGCCATTCACAAATGGCACCAGCTGCCTTTCGAGAGGCCATCCAGTACCTGACACACATAGTCCGGGCTTCAGCTGGTGCTTCTACAGCTCTGTCGGGAGCAAAATATTAAATGACCTGAGGGATGAGGGCTGAAGCGTGAAGTTATCAAGCAGCCAAGAATAAACTCAGCTAGTTACCTCCCTATGATCAGCAGAAGACCTTCCCTTCTACTGGGAGCTGATAAAGCAGAAGGAGATGAATATTATGGCTACTCCTCCTTGCACCAGATAAGGACTTGAACTAGAAATATCATTTATATCACTGAGCACCTATCATTGCTTGCGAATCAGTCGGTGACGTGCAGCTATAATATTAGGGCTTGACTGGAGATATATGTCTACAAGGACTGAGGCTTCCAGCTCATTGCAGGTAGCCCACTGACTGGTCATGCCATGGAAACAGCTGTTGATCATCAAGAAACCTCCACCAGGATCAAAACAGTGGCAGAGGGAATAATCCCAGATACCACTGCAGGGAGATATCGGTGCATATTTTAATACTTGGATCCTTTTTTAGAGTACAGGTGTGTCCAGGCAAGTATTGGAAGTTCAGTGGCTAAATCCAAGTTGAGGGAAAGATGTCCAGCCTGGGAAGCCAACAGGACTTTTTCACTGGCCTCATCAGTGTGAAAGTGTTGTGAAACCCACCCTTGCACGGCGGGGTTAAACTGTTCAGCAGTGTGACCTTGCAATGCGCTGACAAACTGAAGTCAGCAGAAACGTCCCGTGCTATGCAGAAATGTTTGCAAGAGGTGGGCATACTTCAGAGATTACTAATTACATTTTCTGTCTTTTACTGATAGTAATTGGCTTGCAATCTGCAAAAACATCCTCTCCGCTGCTTTGCAGGGGTATTTTCATGTTTAGGGAGCTAGTGCAGAAAAGTGGGAAGAAAACTTGGCCAGCAACAAACCAGCATTTTTTACATAATCTTCGGAAAGTTGCACGACTCCTGGTGATGTGCCCATTTCCCACCTCTGTAAGGGGATAGTATGTGAATTTTAGTGGAATTTTTAACAGATTAAAGGTGTGACTCAGAGAGAGGAGAGGTGGTGGAGTCTGGCCAAAGTGTTTAGCTGTAATGGTGATGGATCCATCATGGAGCAGGTCCAGATGTCTCAATCCTGTTTGCCATCCTGTGTTGCACATTGATGTGCAAGAGAAATAACCTTTGCTTTTTGCTTACAGACTCATTTCTTTCTCCCAGTGTGAGGGAACAACTGTGAGGGCTGCAGGGGTGACAAGGAGCAGTAGCACCAGCAGGGAGCACAGCAGAGATGAAGGAGAGGTTGTCTGCTGTGGGATTCCCGGGCACTACAGTCACCCCAATAACACTGCTTCCCCATTAACCCCTAGCAAGAATTGGAGAGGTTTCAGAGCACTGCAAAAAAGGACCCAATTTTGCAACAGCCTGTCCCAACCCAAACTTCCCAAAGCCTGAGGGACCTTGAATTCTCCATCAGGAACAGCAGCTGGAGCTCACCACTGCCTCCCAGTTCCGTCCCTTGAGAAAGAGGCAATGCCCGCTGTGATCACCCCTATGTAGGACGGCTCTTCAGAGGTTTGTTCCCTGAACTACACACAGCAAACCCTAAACATTTTCCCTCCTCCCCTCTTGAGACTGGAGGAATGCCGTGAAACTTTTCTAATCATGTAATCTCAGCTGTCATATGACCTCAGCGAGAGAAAATGGCCAAATTCAGAGGAAACTGTTTGCTTAAACCTATCATTAGCTCAAACCCACCCCCCACCCCCTTTTTAAACAAACAAACAAACAAATGAAAAGCCCCACAGCCCGTAGGGGTGGTGGTGTTGTTTTCCTTTCCCTAGAAAGCCTGAGGAATTGCATGGTCAGGGAACTTGAGCTATTCGAAGATGCCATGAGACCCACACCGCCGGCTAACGATCCATCCCTCTGCTTACGGGAGCATTATCAATAAGGAAAGTCATAAATCGCCCGCTGAACAGGAACTCAAAGACCAAAGTCGTGTAACTCAAACAGGCTCAAAGCAAAAGAGTCCCTTTAGTGTGAGGGTGGTCTGTGTAAAGTTAGGAGACACCTGCTAGCAAGTCCTGAGACACTAGCATCTGTGTAAACTTGCCCCCTCCCTGCGCCCACAGCCCTTATAAGGTGTTGAATGAAGGAGTTTCATGAAAAAAGGCTCTGTTTGGGGCAGTTCGAAGGCTTACATATACCTAAGTAAAACAGAGCCAGTGCTGTGCAGTCCTGGGATGGATTACCAGGGACCACAGGGAGGCCTATTAATTATTGTGACAAGCTGATCTGCTTGCTGACTGGTGGCTTGAGTTGCGTGCGGAGGGGTGGGTGTCCGTGCGATAACAGTCCTCTCTGTGCAAGGGTTTTGGGAGAACACAACAAAGTCAAGAGGATCTGAGGAAACCAGAGCATGAGGGGGGAGCCCAAAGCCAAACGAGCACGTTCACCTGGGGCTGAGAGCTGGGGGGGTCAGCCCCACTCTCAGCTCCAGCCTGCTCTGCATCCCTGGACCAGGAGTGGTACCTCTGGGCCCGCTGCAGCATCACCCAACTGCGGCACCGCAGGCAGCACGGCGCCGAGGTGAGGGAGTGGGCTGGCAGAGCAGGTGGTGGCCATCCAGCCTGGGGTCCTTTACCCTTCAGACCAGCAGAAAGCAGGATTTGAACACTGATTTATGTTTAATTGGAAAGCAAAAGCTAAACAGCAAAACCTCTGCATACAAGGCCATCACACTTTCTTATGAATTAAACAGTAGAAATATTTTAGCACTGGCAAAGCTGAAATCTGGAAATACCAATATTTCACCGAAGCGTTTTTTTAATATGCAGAAGTGTCATACATATTACTCTGAAGTTTCTAGCTGCAGGTGAAATCTTCTCATCATCAACTCTCAATATAATATGCGCTTATCTTAAAGGACATTTACTTTCCTGTGCTTACCGACTGTATTTGAATTGTCAAATGACACTTTGCTGAAATTATTAAAACCTAGAGGTCACAGAGAACCCAACTTGAAAGCAGGAACACACATTCTTTCGTCTGAGCAAAAGTGCATATTTGGAATTTTAAATGCAAATTTTTTTGGAGGAAGAATCGCTTTTCTGGCAGTCAAGTACAGATGGAGCATTTGAAAAAAAAAGGTTCTGCTTTAATTTTTGACAAGTGCTGTGAATAGATACTCTGCTGCGCTGTTAAGAGGGAAGGGATGGAGCAGAGCCCCGACTGCAGCGAGACGCGGGGAGGGTGAGCGGGGACCTCACACAACCCTCTCTACTGGTTGTGTTTTACAACAGGCCCTTCCAGCTCCCCCGAGCAGATGGCAGGCAGCCTGGTCCCTCGGGGAGGGCTGCGCTGGGCACTGTCACCCTCCAGCCCTGTGACCTCTGGCTCCTGTCCTAAGTCCCAGCAGAGAGCCAGGCTCTGGCTGCTGCGGTACCCGCACGGCTTGGGCTGAAGAAAGGCAGGCGGTGTCTGGCTTCTATACCCTGACTGCAGGAATGTTTTCTTTCGGAGGGATAAGGCTTATCTGTTCCCCTTATTCAGACTTCCTTTTAGGGTGTTGGAGGAACAGATAGGAAGGGGAAAGCAAAGGTGTTCAGCATCTCTCTCAAAAAAATCCTCCAGTAAAACCACCTCACACGACATTTGCAGATTGTCCATAACCTTCCTGCCCCGCGGTGCCTCTCAGCAGGGCGTGCCACGGAGCATTCCAGGACATGCCTAGCTGTGAGGCCAGACCGTGCCAAAAACGCTCAGGCAAGGAGAAGTGAGCCAGCAAGCTTGAAAGAGGATGAGGAGCATCCTTGCCTGGGTGCCGAGCCAGGTGGGTGCCGCGGATTGCGTGTTAGATCGCACCGCGGGGAGCAAGCCCTGCCCGCGCAGGGCACAGAGTGCGGAACAAAAGCCTCGGGGCTCTCGAGTGCAGAGTTTTCCCAACGCTTCTCAGTTATCCCTGTGCTGGACTGGGTTTTGGTCTGTAGCATATTGCACCAAAGCTTCAGAAGCTGTTTTTATTCTGACGAGGCTCCATTTATTTGAGAGCTGCAGTGAAGAGCAGGAGCAGTAACGCAGGGAGAGGTGTGTCGCTGCCTCTCCAGACGCCTCACCGCAGGTCAGTGAGCTCCCGTGCCATGGATGGGGACCCTGAGAGCTGGACTTGGGGCGAGGTTTCAGAGGGGAGTCCAGACGGGGTTTGGACCACGTGCCCCCTCAGCACCTGCGTGCAGCCATGTCCGTAACCACCGAGAGCCACCAGCCCGTTTAAGCTCCCTGGAGTCACAGCAGAGCTGCCAGCCTCTCCTCCCTGCCTGCCTTCTCCCCCATCATACCGCTGGGATGACGGAGCAGAGAGATGCCAGAGCTCAGATGCTCAGTATTTTAGCTGTACATCGCTAAACATGAGACACCTGAGGCAAAAGATGAAGGTTCAGGTTCCTACAGCCTTGAGATGAGTGCCTGGTGACTTCTGCTGCCTCACCTACAGGCTCCATGAGAGGGACTCGGTGTCAAAAAAGCACTGCAGCCCCCACCCCAGTGCTTGAGGCAAGCACCAGCGACACAGAGGTCACTCTAAAGAAGAGGGGATGGAGGAAACCCGCACAATGATAGCAAAGCAGAGCTAGGAAGACATTTCCCACCATGAGAGGCCCTTCCCTTTCCTCCCCTTCCTCTATTACAAATAAAGACGTGGTTTGAGGTGTGTGGGCTCCAGCCCTGCCTTGCTCCAGCCGGTAACAGAGGGCAGTGACATTATCATCGCCACGCTTACCAGTGCACCTGCAAATATACTCCAGCTTCTAGCCCACGCTGAAAGCCGGGTTGTTCACCTCCTCCCAGGTATTTCACCTACTCAACCTGAATTATTTTGCGTAGGTGGGCTCACAATCGCCCCTTCATTTCGCTGTGAATCCAGACCCATCCCCACTAACACAATGCAACCTGGCTCAAAGGTGACACGCTTCATCCAAGTGCCTTCCCTGCCCCGCTGCCTGCCAGCTTCACACCCTCCTTGCAGTCAGCAAAGCCTGCTCCTCAACTTCGTTTTCATGCCTCCTGGAGAGCTCCTCGGTGCTGATCTGAAGGTTGGATGCAGTGTTGTTTTTATATATAAATGACATTATGACAAATGATGAAGGATTAAATTACACTTCAATCAAATCAAGCCAAACCAGTAGGGATTGAGGTCCCAGTGGAAAGTATACATGGAGTTCCTCAGCTTCCTGATTTGAATGACTTTGTTCTTCTTCCAGAGAAGGGCCGGGGGGGTGGGGGGGGGGGAGGGGCGGGGGGAATGAAGACGAAGGAGAAGAGAGGGGAAAGGGAGAGGAGGGGGGAATTTGGCCTAAAATGAAACATTCTCCTTTTAAGTTGAACATTTGAAAATGGCTGGGAGGAAAGAACTGAAACACTGTAATGGCTGATACTGAAGAACAGCCTGGGACTTTTGCTTTTCGAGAACAGAAGCCAGGGAGAGAGCTGTGGTGTGAAAAAGGCAACGCTGTGTGCCTTGAAGGGGAAGGTGTTTGCAGCAGCCCATCTCCTGCAGACACTGAAAACCCCCTGCAAGGCACTAACCCAATTAGCTTTGCAAAGAGCTGTGCTGTGAAAAGGCAAAGGCACTGACAGTGGTTTTGGTAAAGGCTAAAGACAGCTTCACTCTGCCTTGCACTCCCATCAGAGTCACTTTATTATCTTTGTATTACCAGATCTTGCAAAGCTTGGCTCAAGAATCTTTAGCTCTGCATCTCTGTCCAGCTGGAAAGCCTCTCTTAGCATCGCACTGGGTTGCAGCACTGTTTTGAACAAGGGAGCATTCCTAAATTCTGCAGAAATAGTCATTCCATGAATGTAGAGAGAGAGAGACAGACAGGCAGGCAGATACTGTGCTCTAGAATGTGCATCAGGTACTTTGCTCTAGAGGTTGTATTAAATACTACCCACTGTGTTCTGATTTCTGGGGGCAAATCTTGGGTATTGTGTCCCATAGGTCCCGCCAGTGAAAGTCCAAACAAGTCAAGCAGAACACATCAGGGTCTCCTCTGGCTTGACGGTTGCCTCTGAGAGACAACCCATCAGGCTGACTTAACTGTGACACACTTCACCCTGCCGGGATGGTGGCAGTCGGATGAGCTCAGACAAACTCAAAACCTTCCTGGCAGATGAAGTCAACATTTCAGAAAACACTTCTTAAAACCTTGGCCCTATGTCTGCATGTGAATCACACACTGTCTCAGCCAGAGCAGGCAGAAGACCTTTTCCCACCTCCTCCTTTGATTATTGCTGTCCTAAAGCAACACGCACCACCAGCACGTGGTATCTGCAGGTCACCCATTAATCTGCAGCAGAGATGATGGACAAGTTTCTCTCTGTTTACAGGGCTGTTTACATTATTCTGGTCATAAAATGCATGTCAGCTGTGCGTGTACCTGCTAGAAAACTGTCTTCCATATCAAAGATGAAAATTCTGAACACTTCAGCAGGGCTAGAATATCCCTCTCACTGCATGGTAAAGCCACTTCCACTGGAAAAAGAATGAAGCCTACAAAAGCACACACATGCACACATGTCTACACATGTGCTCAGGCACACGCTCCAGCCTGCAGCTCAACGGGATAAAAAGGACAAGACCATCCTTTCTGAAAGTCTTCTGCTACAAATTTTCTCCCCATAGTAATAGGCTTTGCAAAGTATTTTAAAGAATAACTTAAGCAGTAATTCCCAGGAAACCATTTCTTACCTATGGTTAATGTCCGATCTGTTCACATTACTTCTCAACTTTCTGACACAGAAATCAAGGAGAACATTTGCAGAAATCAAGATCCATATTGGTTCAGCCCCTGAGGATAATAAAGACTTAGAAATATGTACAAATTTAAGTGGTTTTGAATAAGGACAGCATTTCAAAAAGCAGTCGAATTGTTACTTTGAAATAAGCCATTATTTTCTGCTTTTTTAAATTCCAGTCTTTAATAGGGGATGAGATCCAGACTGCCAAGAACCAAGGAGAGTTTTTGATGCAAGTGTAAAGCAGCATTTAAAAAGTGCAAGTATCCCATAATAGAGCCCAGACTGAATTGCCGGCTCCCAGACGTGCCTGGAGCATCCAGGGGTCCATCCAGCCCAGGAGGTCAGAGCTGGAGGGTTTAGAGGCCCTGTCCTCTCAAGTGCTGACCTCGGGGTTCACCTTGTTTCTCCTGGTGAGGCCGTGGGGCTCACACCACAGCCCCGTACCAAACATCTCCTGCCCAAGCCCGTGGGAGGTCTGACCTGGGGGCAGCCCAGACGCACGACATGGGCAGATGTTGCCATGGCAGGGAAGGGATGGGAGGACACCTCCTGAAGTCTCTTTGGACTGTTTTTGCTGATCCTATCCCTGCCAAACATCCCAGGAAAAACTCTGTCTTTCAGTGGGATTTATCAAAGAAAGCCTTTCTTTCTCCTGGTGCCATACTTGGAGAAAAAACATCTGGTGTGGAAGCATCGCTGGCATGAACATGCGTGATTCACACACTCTTCGATGAGCTCAGGATCTTCATGCTCAAGACCCTCTGTGGACACCCACTCCTGGCAGCGGCCAGATCTTTGCAAACCTCTGGGTTCTCAGCTGTGGTAGAGCTGAAGGCGGCAGCAGGACGGCAGATCCTCTCGGTCTTCCCCACGCAGAGGGAAGTGGAGCAGCACCGTGCCGTCCTCACTCCCAGCCACGCCAGAGGGTTTGCAGGGACACACGTCTGCTGACCCGGGAGAGCTGAGCCTGCTCCGCTCAGAGCACGGAGGACCTGGAGATGGGATGGCAAGCGGGGGGTGAAGGTGCATCCAGCAGAAGATGGGACTGCCACACACCTAGGCGCCTGCCCCACGGCACGTGTGCAGGAGGGATGTGGGGAGCAGGGAGGAGACCCGCCGCAGTGGAGCACGGCACAGCACACCGGGGGAGTCAGCAGAGCGAAAACGGGAGCTGGCGCTCAACAAAAGGCCCAGTTAGCTGTCCTCCTGCGAACAAACAGCCCCTCGCCCCAACTTTTCCAAAGATTGCTCACGAAATAAAAGGGCCACAGGATTGGAGAGATCAACCTAAGTCATGTACATCTATTTAACAAGAAAACTCATTGATAAGCAAACCACCTGATGCTTGCACAGCAGAAAAGAAAACACCTGGTTCTGCCTGTGGGTTGATAAGCCAGTATCTTTAATCTTTTTTTTTTTTTCTCTTGATGACTGAAGTACACACTCTGTGCGGCCCTATGCTCCAGCCACATTGGTAATAGTAACAAAGCTTTGATGTCCCCCTCATTCAACAGAATGTTGTTTAGTTCAAAGCGAAGAACAGAGGCAATTCTTTGCTTTTAAATTATTAGCTCCCTAAGTCTTCTGTAATGATATAGTTTGACTGAAGTGTGCAGTTTATTAACTACATAAAGACGATATTATTAGAGCGGAGAAAGGCAGCCGAAAGTTTTGCCTTTCAGCTCAGCAGCAGGGGTTTTTGATACTTTGATCTCAATCAATGCTAAATGTCTTTGTGAGATAGAGGGAGCAGCAGAAATTACCTTTGGCACCATGACTACATCAATTATTTAGTTCTTTTTCTTATAAATTAAAGTGTTCTTCAACTTTTACCCCAATTTTTTCTTCTCCCCCCCCCCCCCTTCAGTTGATTGGGAAAGAAAGAAAAAAAAAAGAAAAAAAAAGCTGACTGGAAGAAGTCTGGCTATGAACATTAATAAAAACCCCACTGACCTTTCGCAGTCCTGGTCGGGAAGGGTCTTCTCTGGGTGAGGAGATGGATTCATATGAAAAACAACAGCAAAAGCGTAGCTTGGGGTAATGTGCTGTTTAACCAAATGACTGTGTAGGTTGTTATTACAAATTTTTTCTATATCTAGCCTGATATCTTTTTTTATTTTTGGTCTATTCCAATCTTGCTAACATGAATGTAGCCAGAAAAATAGGCCACCTGATGGAAACCGAAGGATTGCTCTAAACGGGATTTAAAGTGTTGGTGTTTGTCAATGTTCCCTCCATTGCTTTCTGCACACACAACAGGGGAAAGCTTAGGAGCAAGAACGAGGCAGCTTCATCTTGGGTAACAATGAGAATAAACTCAGGTCTCCTACGGCTTAAAGAAGAGCTTGCAAAGAGCCAGGCCACCCTACCTGGAGTTGCAGCAGGTGCCTGCACACAACACATTGGATGCACTAACTCTCACTAAAGCCACTGGTGTTGGATAACCCCACCATGTATAAGCTGTCATCACATCCTACCCATAGCAAAGTTGCGTCCAGTGCAGAGTTACTCCCCTAGAGCCAACGGAGGGAATAAACCATTTCCAAAGTGAATTCATCCCATCTGAAGAGGGGTGACTAACTCTTTCCCTGGGGACAGAGGGAATCCAGCATGATGGGACTAGAGGTGGGCGAGGATAATAGAGCTCGGTGCTCCTGCTGCATAACAACAAATAGGTAGATATTTCAGGGGAATTTGTGTTCTTTCAGTACTTCAGGGAAGAGACTAGGCTGATGTCCAGAGAGCAGAGCCAAGGGGGGAGGGTATTCCCACAGTCTGGGGGACAGAAGCTGGTGTCTGGGCTTCAGTGCTGTGGTGTACAGAGTGTGTTAGAAACCACTGGAACCAGAACCTCAGCTGGGAACGCGAGCAGCAGGACCATGAAGATGCTGAGGAGCCAGCTTCACACCAAGACTGAGCCTGATGCACCTCAAGGATTTAAAATACTGTCCCTTGGCCAGAGAAATTTTTTGTGAGTGAGAAATAAAAGAGGTCTTTGCAGAGACGTTGAGGCATGAACTATGGGAACTTCGATATATTTATATGTAGAACACGTTGGAGAACAACATAATTTTGTTTTCATGGTGATCAAAGTTTTGCAAGGAGGACTTGAGACAGTGTGCTAAGCTGCTATGGCAACATGAATTTTAAAAAGTAAACTGACTTGCAAGAGCTTATTTTTTCCTGTTTAGCGTGGTGCAGAACAGATCTAGGAACCTCTGCCCTAAAAGAGATCCTGTGAGGTGCTCACCTCTGCTCCTGGGCTAGGTGCGCTGCAAAATGCATAAAACATATCCCTCGTGGCAAGGGGAAAATTACCCCAGTGACTGGCTTTCTTCCTGGATCCCTGAGGCTCCTGCACTCCAAGAAGCCAAGTCACAATGACTCTTTCATAATACATTTATCATAATTCAGACATTCAGATGTCAGGGTGAATGTACCGTGAACCACCTCTGTTCACCTGACATCCTATTCTGGGAGCCCAGTAGGATGTAACGTGGTGCAGCCCCTGCACAGAGGTGAATTCCACCCACGGAGCACCGTTTCCAAGAGCATCATGACGTGGGCTCCGCTTACATCTCCGCTTTCAAGCCACCCTCACAAAATGTGAAGGCAGCGGTGTCGGGAACGTTTCTGACAGCTCCTTTCACAAGGGGATGCTGTGAAGAGCTGTCATGCTCTGAGTCAGCTGTTCTGCCACGGCTGGCATTTCAGGCAGGACGAGGCTGCTCGCAGAGCCATCCCAACCACGCCGCCTGCCAAAACCACGCTGGGAATCTCAGGGGAACAAGCCCTCTCCTGAGCCAGCTGGTACTTCCTGCTCCTGAGGCCTGATCCTGCTGGATGCTGAGCATTCTTTGTTCCATTTTTAAATTAACGAGACTTGAGCAATGCACAGTCCAAGACTTCAGAGGAAGAAAAAGGCTCTCGGTGCTTTTGGCGCCTTGGCCGTATGTCCCAGCCGGAGAGGAGAGACTGAAATGTCAAGCTTGAAGGCAGATTCGAGAGATGCCGACCACCTGGAAAACAGATCTCGAAGCGGGACATTTGAACCGGTTCCCTGAGCCCTGCCAACACCTTCCAGCTGCCCATACCCCAGCCCCGCAGCACCAGCGGTGAGCAGCCCCAGCCGCAGCACCCCAGAGCTGGCAGCCCACCGCAGGATCCACCTCCTGCCCAAAGCTCCAGCAAGAGCCTGAGGTTCACCAGCCTGGGACTCGCTCCCATCCTATCCCAACAGTGTCCCCTTGAGGTTGATGGCTGAGGCAGCCTGGGAAGAGCCCTCACGGAGGTTTGGGGAAACCTCAGAAGCTGCTCTCGCTTTCCAGGCTGGCCCACTGCTGCAGAGCAAGGATGTGAACAAATCCCAGCAGCCGTGAGTCAGCCTGAGCCCCAGCAAAGGATGCTGGAGGACCCCGCGCTAACATGGGGTGTGGGACCTCCCCACGCGGCAGTGAAGCACGCTGGAGGACCACACAGCTAATTAAGCATCTTCCTTCCAAGTTCTCGCAAACAATATCCAAAGTCCGACCATTGTGGCCCCTCCTGCAGCACATCAGCTCAGACCTGGAGCGCGGGGAGCTCTTCCAGCACCGACGAGCCCGAGCGGGGCCATGGCTGCTCCGTGGGTCTGTGCCAGCCGCAAGCCCCCGCAGCGGTGGGGGGCAGGAGAGCAGAGCCGCTGCGGAGAGGGCACGGGGCTTCCTTGCTGCTGCTGGAGTCTCCTTTCTTCTGTCAGCCAAGCAGCAGGGAGTTTTCTGAGAAACTGCCCCCAGGGAGCGATCACTTTTTCCAGTCATTAACCTTACACATCCCTCACATTATCGGAATACCTTGGATGTCTAAGTTGCCGCAGTGAGCTAATTCTTCCAGGTGACTCCAGGCAGCATTAAATGGGCTCCTGCACAGCGAGGGGATTTGAACTGCAAGAGCTGAAAGCGCTCCCGACTCCGGCATGCCAGGCCTCCAGCGGGGGAGAGATCGTCAGATGTCACCGTGCAAGCACAGCGAGGTGACAGGAGGGATCCAGGGCCCCCGGAGCAGCGGTTTTCAACCTGCAGTCAGCAGGCACCTGGGGGGTCTGCAGGTGAAGGGAGGAAGGAAGGAAAGCAAGGCATGGGCTTGAGATGCATGACGCAGGGGTCTGTGCCCCCACAAGGCAAAAAAACTGTAGGAGTCCTCAAGTTGGAAGATAGTGGCGGAAAAAAGCAGTGCCCTGAAGACATAAATGTTGGGAACCCCCAGTGCTGGCCTCTGGGACTTGTATGTACCTGTCTGTCTGGATGCAATTGCATCAGGGTGTCCGAGCCCTGACAGAACAGCCTGTTTTGGACCCTGAAGCCCTTCCTCTGGTTTAGAAGATGAGCATGAGGCCAAGGCACTATTTGATTCCTTGGCGAAGATGGGGAGAACTTCACGCTCCACTCCCTAAGGAGCAGAACGGGTCACCAGCGAGTATGAGCTTTCCATCGCCTGCGCGTGCCCCACGGGAGAGCCAGCACAGCCACAGCCTGCTCCCCACTCGGCAACCACCAAGCTCTGCCTGCAGAGGAAAGGCTGATTGCCTCCACCCCAGGCCACTGAAAATAAACCCGGAGATATTTCTAGAAAACCCTCCACGCTTCTTTGCAGCAAAGGAAGCGGCCACCCCTCAGTGGGGCCAGCATGGGTGAGACCCACCTCTTTGACAAGGGTTTCTTGGCAAGTTCCCTCTCCCCTGTGGCTAGCAAACTGTACACCACTACAAAGAGGTTCTCATGGTAGGTGGGTATTAGTTAGCACTAGTTGTGTTGCTCTTGCTAAGCACATACCAAATAAAGAGTAGTGCCCGAGTTCATCGTGGAGAATGCACGCATTCATCAGCTTGTGAAAGCGGGACAAGGCATGCGTCTTCCGCAGCGAGCCGAGGACACGTGGAGCCACAGCTGTGAGGAAGCCAGCTGGGGAGCTGGTGCTGAGTGCCCACCATGGCTCTGTGCACGCCAGCAGTGCTGAGGAGGAAACCACAGACAACGGGGTTCCACGTGACGCCACGCACTGTCTCCACGGAGCATGACCCACGTCCCAGCCCCAGCCACACACTGCTGATCCGTGGCTGCTGTTGGCCTCTGGAGTAGAAGGCAAGGAGGTGCACAGGAGGAACCCCAAACCAGTGAGACAAATATTAATAGTAGGATAGCTCTTATAATATGTACATAACATTACATATGATATTATTAACTTACACATCACAATGTCTTCCTTTGTGTTGCCTGGATTATACATTACCAGTGTCTCGTCAGGAGCAGCTGAGTAACAATATCAACAAAAACAATCGCAAAAGACACCACACTTGTCTCTCCTGAGTAACAGGTGGCCACCACTAGTGACTGCCAGAGCAGAGCCTGATCCTTCCCACAAAGCAAAGCCAGCACAAGCAGGCACGCATTTGTACAGAGGGAACATCACAGGCGGCGCGGGCCAGCACCCTCCCGCTCGACCTTCGCTTTGGGGCAGTGCAGCTTCCTGCTCCTCTGGGAAAGAGACTTGGGAAACAGAAACAGCCTCTTGGTTTTCCCGACCTGCCCTGTAGTGAGAAGTGTCATCCCCAACCAGGGGGAAATGGGGACCACTGAGCATGTGGGAGGAGAGACTAAATCCCACAGTAGCAATCGGCATGACGAACCATGTCAGCCACACATGCAAAGCTCTGTTTACAATTAGAAAGTGCAAAATAACAACACCAAAAGTCACAGGCCACACGGACAAATTACAGAATGATGACCCACACCACGCACATCTAGGAAACCCTCCAAGTGTGAACAAAAATCCATCTTCAACACTGACACGACATAGGGAAAGCAACGCTCTAACACTCTTGATAACAACACGAGTAAAGACTGTGGCAATGCACCAGTCTGTGTCTGGGGAGGTCCAAAACACCAACACAGGTTTGGTTTGGATCTTCCCAGGTGTTGCCGGGGTGCAGCTCAAGTCATGGTTTCAAAACCCATCCCTGCACCGAGAGGCCACAGAAGGGACACGGGAGGTAACGCAGAACTGCTCTGGAGCCTTTGCTCTTCTCCTGCACTGCTTGCTCTTTGGGATCATTTTTGGTTTGGATTAAGGAACGATGCTATGCCATTCGGCACACAGCTTCTCGCGAGGGGTTCAATTTACCTTCCCCAGCAATTAGCTACCTTTTAATGAACTTGCTTTAAAATAAAAAAAAATAGTAATAATAAGAGGTGGACCCAAGCTGGGGGCGCAAACATGCCCCAGACTTGGCACTGAAGTCTGAGTCCTACTCTGAAAAATGCCTGCAAGCTCTGCTCCAGCTGTGCTGTGTACAGTGTGCTGACACCTCATGGCCAAGCAAGTAGTTCAGATAAGACGCTATTTCCCAGGATATACACACACATAAATTCTCCGTCTGCTGTAAGGCAAGAAACGAGGTTCATTTATCAAGATGTTTGTAATGAACAGATCAGAATATACCAAAGACAGCCAAGAAAACCAGTCCAGAAATGCTTCAGATTCTTGAACCACAAGCAGATGGGTACGGCAGGGTCCGCCGTTCCTAGCTGCAGAGCCGGAGCCTCCTTGATGCTAAAGGATGGCCGTAACGCGCCTCTTCACACCGCGGCACGTATACCGAGCTGTACATGGCAGACCTTGTGCTCTCAGGCCTGGAGAGAGCGTCCGTGTCTGGGCTGCTCGTTACCCAGCCCTCCCCTCTTCCGCGGGGTTCTCCCACGGGCAGATCACCTCCTTCGCAGAGTCCTTACAAGCTCGGTGGCGGTTGTCCTCTCCCTCCTCAGAGTCTATGGGGTAGATCCGGCTCTCCAAAGGAGCATCCGTTTTTATTTGGAAGAAGCTGTGTTGTGAAATAAAAACTCATCACGCATACAGCACTTTTTGATGTGCGCTCGGAGACAGCGAACACGCAGCATGGAGTCTGGCTTTGAGTTTTCCACTGTTCAAACCCCAGATCCCAAAGCAAAACTCCTGGGCACAAGCCTGCAGAGATGGAAAACGAAGGAAATGTGCACTCCCAGCCCTTTGAAGCAAAACTGCTGTGTGACCCAGCTCTGGCACAGCCAGAGCGCAGAGCCAGGTGGAGCAGGAGCCCTCAGACTTATGCTTTTGAATTTATAACGTGGACTCGTCCACTTGGTCACCAGCAAAGGTGGATTAAAAGAGATTGAGGACATGTTACTCTTGGTGAGGGACATGGCCAGGATTTAGTTTCAACAGTGACAGTCTCTCCAGGCAACAAATCCCCAGATTATGAATATGAATATGAATACACATCCTGCTCTGGCAGGACAAACGTTCACGATCCCCCTCAGGATTTCTCCTCCCTTGTTACTTCTGTGTCTCCTCTGACTTTCAAACCACTAAACCAAACCTGAACCAATGCTCGAGAACAAACACAAACGTACGAGCGGTTTGCCAAATTCAGGACTCAAAAGCAAAACAGAAGGTGTAAGTGCAGGAGAGAGAAACCACCGGTGTGGCCTCCTGCCTGTTTCTCATCAAAAACCACATCCAATATGGGGAGCAGGTGCAAGGAGCCAAGGGGAAGAGATGCTTTTGGAGGCCTGGCCACGATTTGGGGCAGGCAGCACCAACGCCAGTGGTGGGTTTGAGATGCAACGGTAGGAACGGCACCATCAGCCGGGCTGGCCACATTCTCAGGGTGTACGGGGGCCCTGCCCCCCAGTACCGGAGCATCTCACCATCTTTGCTGGTGCAAAGATCTGGAGCTCATCTCCAAAGCCACCAAAATAACAAAATTGGTCAAACAGCTTCTGCTGCTTGTGCCGCAAGGCCCCACAGCCCATGAAGGTGCTTGATGTGGGGAGAAACATAACTTCATGCCGAGCTGGGGCTGCCTCGTGCAAGGGGCCATCACCTCCTCCGGCCTGCCCCAGCGCGTGGGGCTCGGGGACGCGGGCAAGGGGTGGCACGGCTGCAGGGGGACACCAGTGCAGGTGCCTGGCGTCCCCAGGGGGAAGGAGAGGCCACGTCCCTGGCTATGCCACAGGTACCCCGAGCAGCCTCATGGCCCGCAGCTCCCTGGGGCCGGCGGGGAGGTGCAGCGCCTCCATTGCCTCGCCTGGCGCCAGGGAGGCGCAGGGCTGGTGCCCACTCCCACAGCCGCCATTACACCAGCCCCAACAGCGGCGCACGGGGCGGGGGGCGGCAGCAGCTGACTGCAATACGAAGCACAAGGCCCACTTTAACGGGCTCAGCTGGCGCCATTTCAACCTCTACGTACAAACGGACACGGGACCGGAGGCGAGCCCTGCACGGGGGCTCAGGTGCCCGCGCGGTGCTTACCTGCTCACCGCTGCAGCGTCCGGCCGGAGCCGCCGCTCCCGCTCGCCCAGCGGCTGCACCTTCCCGTGGGGCACGGCCGGGCACCTGGGCGAGAGCGCGGCGAACACGGGCGAGGCCCGGCAGCCCCTCCTCAGGAACCGGCCGAAGGACAGGGCGGCCGTGCGGGACCTGCCACCAGCGGAGGGGAAGGGGCCGGGGCCGGCCCCCTCGGGCTGCTGCTGGGCGCCGCCTGGGGCCTCGCTGGCGGGCCTGGGGCAGGCGGCGCGGTGGGGCTGGGCCGGGGGGCCGGGGGAGGCAGCAGGCAGCGATGGCGGGGTGTTGGTGCCAGCGTAGACAGCCGGGCGGGGGGCCCGGGAGGTGTGGTGGGATGGCTGCGGGGAGGAAAAGGAGAGAGGCTCGGTCAGGCCCCGGGGCACAGCATGCCGGAGGCTGGCCTGGCCTCCCCAGGCTTCGTCAGGAGGAGAAGGGCCAGCTGCTACCAGGAGAGACAGGGCTGAGCTGGGAGGCAGCCGATGGCTACCCTGGCCAAGCCTGGGCCAGTGCCCCCCTCTCCTGCAGCTCTGTCCCCTTCCCTGCTCCCCCGCAGCGGGAGAGCGGAGGTGTCACAATTTGCCCGTGGAAAGCAACGGGGTCGCTGCTACCAGCCTCAGCGGTGCTGACAGATCGGCCCCACACGCGCTATGACACTGTAGGAGACACCAGCTTGACTCATTCCTTACAACAATTAGCTCTAGGCACGGAGGAGTCTGTTACCCCAAGAACGTGATCTTGGTTATGAATGGTATAACCATGTCATACCCAAAGCACCACTGTGCCGGCTGCCGCGGCGGCCAAGAAATAGGACACCGAGCTCCAAACCCTGACGACTGATAATACAAGAAGCCACATCTTGTGCTGAAGCCCCCAGTGTCCCTGGCTGGTGCTGTGAAGTCTCCAGCTCAGCTAATTCAGCCCTCAGGACAAGCCCAAGCACAGATGCATCAGCAGAGGACACGCTGCATGCCGGGGTGCCCCCCACCCTGCTTCCCAAGGACTCATTCCCAGCAGAAATGAAACGCAGCTCAAGTGTCCTAAGAGAAGCACTGAGAGTGGAGGAACACAGAGAAAATGTATGCACGCATGGCAGAAAGATGACACAGTGAAGGGTGAGCACACTGAGACAAGACAGAGAAGGATGAACTTTGTTCTTTTTTCATTTTCTACATTTATTTTTATTAGACAGATGAATGCATGGAAGCCATGGCCAAGAAATGAAACAACATATTGCTCTGATTTCCAATGGAAACAAACAATTTCTTGGCTGGCACAAAGTGAGGTTCAGTTTGTACCATGGTCACACTTTGTACCAGCGACCTTCCTCTTCAGGGACCGAACAGCAAGGGACCGAGGAGCGGTACGCTGGGTCATGCCAGCTTATTCAGCCTCTAAGCAGAACAGAGCCAGCTTCTGCCTGCAAGTGCAGGCCTGGTGTTTCACAAGCACAGTGACTCCAGAGCATGCAGCATTAACCCACATCAGGGGGACAACGATGAAAAGCTGAGATGATGAAAAATCAAGAGAAAGGAATGGATAGAGGGAACATAAAAAGCAGAGCTGCAGACAAAATAGAAGTAGAATCAGAGGGACTGACTGGAACACACAGATTTGTTATTTATTATTTATACTCTGACTTGATCTTCCTCATGTTACTACATACTGGCAGTCCCAGCATGCTCAGTGCTCCCTGTTAAACAAACCCTGAAGAGACTGCAGAGCTCATCACATCCAAGTAGCTTTGGACCAACCCTGCTACATTCCTGAGTATCTTTCAGTGCTCTTATGTCAAGGTAGGTTGATGCTGCTCAGTATTAGACATCAATTCAAAAGAAATTACAGTCTGAGCCCGCTCACCCTTACAGCATTGCAAAATTTGCCATTGCTCCCACTGGGAATAAGGGCATCTGAGCAAAAGACTCATGCAACTTGGTTTCAATTCCTCTAAGAAGGTTTATCACCGTTAGGTCAATGGAGGTCAAGAAAATCTCCGTAGCTCAGCTGCAAAGCAAAGGAGACTAGTTCTGCAGTGATACCAGATCAGACCAGGTAGCCCCGATTCCTCCTCCTGACAACACACACCGGGAGGGCTAGAATCGCTGTTCAAAGCTGTGGGGGAACAGCTATTGCCTGACTATCTTGCCTGCTCACAAGGGGCTGGTCTGCATGCACCCCAGTACCTGAGGGCTCCCACTCACATCCAGCTTCCTCCACCTCCCATTTCCTCTAAAATCGTATCATCTGTTCTTACTGCTGGTACAATACAAACCAGAGTAAAGAAGCTTCCTGGATCTCAGTGCTTCCCACCCAGTTCCTCTGTTTCCTCTAAGTTTTAACAAACAAGAAAGCTTTTCTGCCCCCCAATTCCCTCTACTGGGCTTTGCAGGAATCTTCTCACTTCTGGTTATCATTGGCCTGGTCCAGTGACACTCTGGTTTCCCAACAAAGCCTGGAATCTCCCTGAGCTCTTTAGCACTAAGGTAGTATTTTAGGTTGTCTCATTCTAAAGAGCAAAAGAAAAAAAAAAAAAAAAAAACACACACACACAAAACATACCACTACTTAAAGCTGAAATCAGCTCTGAACACCTCTACCCTGGTTCCTCCCTGCTTCTGGGCTACAAGCTGGAAGTACCCCGTTAGGTTTTTTTAACAACAGAAAATAGAAGAGCAGGAAAAAGACAAGACAAGAGGTAGGAAAGGTTTGATAAAAGAAACACAAAGCCATGGCTGCGTCTCTCAAGCCCTCCTGCAGGTTCCTGTGAGCAATGGCTTGCTACACCTGCACACCTACCTCATTGTGCAGGGGAGTCACGGGGGAGATCTCCTATGTCCCAGGGGCACTTGTGAGCATCATCAAAATTCAAAGGGTCATCTAAACCTTCAGAAACACTCATCCTACCACTCTCACAAGAAGATTACCCTCAAGATCTGCCTCTGGCTCCGCTGCACTGGCTAGGAGATGCAGGATACCTGAAGTGAGGAGTGTACTCCTCTCAGTGGGTGGCCAAGATACACCCCTTGGGAGGGCACGCACGCCTCTGAGAGGATGGACACCAGCGTGGACGCACTCCGAGGTGGGCCACCTCACCCTGCTCCCTGCGGGGTCACAAGGACCTGAACCCAAAGGACTGGGACAGCTGAGCTTTACACTGCCTTGTGCCACCCCACCTCCTGGAGGAACAGGAGGCAGGGGGAGGCAGCTGGGCCACCCAACCTCCACAGGGAGCTCGAGGCACCCAGGAAGCACCCCCTCCTCTCCGAGGGGTGCAGGGAGGGAGCCGGGCCCTGCACCCCGAGTCCGGCACAGCCAGCAGCCAGGCTCCACCAGCACTCCCATGCCTAACCTGCCTGGGAAGCGACATCCGCGGCTCCAGAAGCCATGGCAACGTGCGGAAGCAGGCTGTTGGCAGAGCCGGCCTGCAAACCTAAAGCAGCACTGACACCTTCAGGAAGGGGAGACAAAGCTCAACACCAGCTCGGCTTGTCTTTTCCCTGGGCTGTGCCCTGCGGGGCTCAGAGCCTATTTGGGAGGTTCCTTGAGCTGGCTCCTGCGGTCCAGCTTGCTCATGACCTGCGTGATGTCCACAGTCGCGGCGGCTTCTTTGGCTTTGGCCTCTTCCTCCCGCTGCCTCAGGATGATGGGGCTGGGGCTGGAGCGCAGGTGACGGCGTCTGAACGGGAAAGGGGAGCTGGGCAGAGAGGGAGTGAAAGAAGCAGGGTGTTACTGAAAAGTCAAAAGGCACCAAAAACTCACTCCCAGTAAGCAAATTTACCAGGAGGGCAAGCTCAGACACGGAGACATGTGCCACTGTCACCTGCACAAAAACAAAGAAGTGCAATTGTGGATGAGGTGGTTCAAAGTAGGACTCAGTGACACGGTCCCACACATGAGCTACAGAACTGCTAAAAGCATCCAGGCGGTCCTGGTCCTCGTAAGTGACTCCAGGGCCAGGAGATGGCCGGTACCTCACTCCTTTTGTCGTGTTTGCACGTAACTCTCAGTGTGAAGCCAAACACCTGCCATGAGTGGAATTTTTTCTAATGCTTTCAGAGGATCAAGATAGGGACCAGTATAGGCGTTTCTGGTGCCTGTGATATGATACCCCAAAAACCCACTTGCTACCTGCTGCAGCAAAGCCATCACCGGCAGCAGGGGAAACAAGTGTTGAGCCACCTCTGGATGAGGTACTAGCTCTTTAGTTTAACCAGGATGCTGACCACTGAGTGTCCAGAACAAGCACTGATAAACACAAAGCTAGTCGCCAGGATTAACCAGCATCTACCAGGGATCTTGTGATGTGTGGCTCAGGGAAAAACTAACCAAACCCCAGGCAAGTCAGCAGGAGGGTTTTTTCCACTGACTTGAAATGCGCTTTAGATGAAACAATAGCGTGAAAGTCCATGATTCCTCTTTCTTGCTTGCTAGGTTGATGAGTGGAAGAGGAACAGAGAAAGAAGCACACCACCCAGGCTCGCTATGACCTTGTACACTCAGCTTTAAGAAGCAACTACACTTCAAACTCTTGATTGGGAAAGAGCCATTTCAAGCCTGCTGCTTCTAACGCCGTCTACCTTGTGCCAGCAGTCCCTCACAAGTAAGATGCTGTTTATTCCCATGTGGCTGCCTGTCACCTTCGCCTTGCAGGGGGCAAGCAGCTTTGTCCGGGCAGAGCTGAGCAGAACCCACGGAGGACCCTGCAGTGGCTCTGTGTCTCCTCGGCAGCCTGTGTTTTGTGGGCAGGAGTTTTCCCATGCCCAGTACACAGCACTTTCTCCTTCCAGGAAAGGAGTTGTCATTAATTCAACAATCACAGCCTTTCTGAACAGACCCAACAGACAAGGCAGCCAAGCAATTGTCAAGTTGATCCTGACTGCACACAAGGCGCTTCCAAAGGGCTCACAAATAAACAGCACAATCAGTCCCAAAGCAAGGCATCTTCTTAGTGAAAAATCTTATTTCATTAAACAAACGTCTAAATCATAGTAATTTTGCTGCAACCCAGGCTTTTTCTACCCTTGCTACAAGAAAAACAAACCCCACAATTACATCCAGTTTCACTTGCCTTTTTTTGACAGTCTCTTGTGGCACAACAGCCTTGGCCAGCATTTCCTTGTATACTGGAGACTTTAAATAGCGGCCATAGGAGTCCTACTAGGAGAAAAAAAAGAGAAACTGGTAGTTATGGGCTGCAAACACCCTTATTAAAATCACCACCAAATACAACTGCTCAGGAGCCAGGGAGGCTGGGAACTGGATAATCTCCCCCAGCAGCCCAAGGGACTTTATATCTTGCAGGCAAATGTAGCTATTTAAACCAATACCCTTTCATCTTGGTGTAAAACTCCCAGGATTTTCCATCTCACAATAAAGCTTCCCAGGTAAGACCCAGACCAAAAGGTCTGAACAGAGCTTAGCCCAAGCCAGCGGTGTCTCACAGTCATTGGGAGGCAACGTGATTATGTTTCAGGAGCCGGACCTTTTTCAGCAACTGGTGAAAACCAGTGCAGCTCTGCTGCTTTCAGTGTCAACATGCACTAGCTGCTGCTCTGGCCCATAATACTCCTTCCGGCTAAGTGTATTTTGTGTCACTCATAAGGAGGAGTTACAGGTTATCTGTAGTTACCAGGATCTAATGACAGCCATGACATACTGTATGCTGATAGCAGCCCACAGTCCGCTGCATCAGTCAAACCTAAAAAAGGGTGTCCATAAACACAACCACAGAAAAATGTGTGAAAAAACTCGGTAAAACTTAAGATGGGTCATGTCTGCCAATGCTGTTGGTACAAAACTCAGGCAGTTACATCACAATTGCTACTACCTTTCCCATCCACTGCTGAAATCCAGTCGATGCGGCACAGAGTGGTACTAACCGAGTCAAGTTAAAAGATTTGTTCAAGCTTTGAACGAGCTGGTGACCAAGCTGGTATTTTAGAAAGTAGGACTTCCAGCAGACACCTGACCTCCACCACCCTGGGCACAGCTGCCTTAGAGGGAAGAAGAAGCAGCAGAATACAAAGACCTGAAGCAGTGCTTGCTAAAGTCAGCAAATTCGAAGGATTTTCAAACAAAGGCCACTTGAAAGTGACAGCTGATAGCACACAAAGGCACGGAAAGGCCCAGAGGACTGGAATCCCCTTAAGGCTTTGGAAACAAATAACAAACCTTTTTCATCAGCATGTAAATGTGGGTCTGAGCAGCATCTAAAACATAACGATGAGGGTGCTTGAGGCCTTTGACAGTGATGCCCATTGTTGTGCCATCAATGTTAATCCAGCGCCTTGCTCCCGGAGCCAGGAAGAGCCTGCAACGAGAAGGAATCAACACTGCCATTAACAGCTGGAGAATTCCTGGAGATTCCTGTCTGTGCATGAAAGGAAAAGTCCCTTCAGCTCCCCACTACAATCTGCTGTCCTGATTTTGGGCAGTCAGTCTCCTCTTCAACACTACAACATGTAGTCACTTCCTCTTGCCCTGTTAACACACAATATAAACCAAATCTGAGCCCACTGGAAGCAAAAAGGGCTTCTCCACTCTCCTCGTGGCAGCCCCAAGATATCTGCTGTTCCACACCTCTCGATTACATGCTAAGACCTAAACGTAATAGTGGAGAACAGAGAGGAAAAGTAACTATATAACAAAACAGTACTTAGGCTTTCATCTTCACAAGTTCATTTCCTACATAGGGACACTGGACAGTCACATTTGATGAGAGCTTACAAAGAAAAGTCTCAGGAATAAATAACGCGGAGAATGACAACGTGTGGAAGAAGGTTATGGGATTCATGTACAAAGAGCTTAAGAAATCAAGAAATTTTGCAATCATCACACTCACTTGTAAATCTCTTCTGCTTTTTCTTTGACCTTGGATTGGTCTCCATACTTGAGATCCTCACAGGCTTCCCAGAAACTCAGATTCTCTCCTGCGTAACAGGGATGCAGTCAGCAGAGAGCGAGACTGAGAAAAACACAATCCCATTTATTAACTCCTAAACTGAATGTATTTGACTCAGTGCGTTGGTCCTGATTCAGTCTCTGCAGTTCTTACAACCACCTTGAAAATCCCCTTGGGATTGAAGGAGGAATACAGCTTTCCCCTGCTCTCTGCTCGTTGACACCTAAGCGAGCTTGCGAATTCAGCCAGTTGCAGCTCGCCTGGGAGCAATCCCCACACGCGGGGAGTGCCCTGGGCTGTATTTTGTGCCCTGTGCCACTAGATGGTATTGCATGCACTGGCTGCAAAGCCATCGCCTCCAAAGTCACTTCTACTGCCTTTACTGTGCGACTTTGTCATCGTCTCGGCTCACAGCACCTACTGCAAAGGCATGGATTTCCACCACCGCTCTGTAGCGCAGGCAGGGAGAAAGACAGAGACACAGCAGACCCACCGCTGAACTCCTTCTTCAGGAACACCTGGAAGTTCTGCCGACCTTTCGGGTCTCGTATCAGCTCATTGAAATTGAAGGCCCATCGCTCCACACGCATTCTGGTGGGGACTTCCACTCTGCACAGGTTGAAAACAAACAGCATGGCCAGTTTCAAGTCGCCCACTTAATTGGCAGATTAATTAAAACCAAAATGCCCTTTGCTGGAATGCCAAGGGACTTCTCAGCACTATCCTGTTTTCCAGAATGCTGTAATGAGCTCCTGAAGTCAGCCCCCACTAAGTAAGCCAGAATTAAACAACTTGGTACACAGTGGGATGAGGATTTAGCTCAGATTTACACTGCTCTTGCAATGACAGCCCAGCTTTGCTGCAGGTTTCGCTCAGTTCTGTTCTGGAGGAGGCACTGATTGCTGCCCAAAGCTTTGCTTCTTATAACGGCATTCTGTGAAAGTATCCTTTGGGGCTGTCTAATGGGATACCATCAGTCTAACAGGATTGCCAGTCTCAAATGAGAACCAGTAATATGTTGTAAGCTTCAAGCCCAGAGATGCCACTGTATAATTAGCAAACACTATCTGAATGGAAATCCAAGGGAGACCTCAGAGAAAGGATGGACTCCCAGTATGTGCCTCCAGCCCAAACTCTCTCCTGGGGTGTGTGCAAAGACCAAGGGCCAGTAGTTGAACCTAGAATTGCTACACCATTGGCAGCACCTAATTTAGCAATGTTAATGCTAAACCAAGGGCTACACCTGAGTGTAACTGGTCATATTCCATTCCTGTGCTAGGAAAAGCGGACTAGACTCACGCAAGGGGAGGATTAGACCCACTCAGCAGGGGCTGAGCGCATACTTCCATCATGAGTTTAGGAATTTCTGTCATGTTAAGGCAGGCTCCACTTGAGGAAGATAACGCTGGAAGTTCAGCACGGAGTATTCCCAAGAGACAGTTTCTTTAGCATGGCCAAGCTATGTCAGAAAGGGAATTGCTTCCCTGCTTATGATCAGAGACTAGATATCACACTGAAATCAGCAGTTCCCTTTTCTGATTTCTATCAGCATAAAGGCCAGTGTAAACCACAAGCTGACAAAAGCATACCAATACATACAGTTTTGAGTTGAGATCCCAGAACTCAGTGTCATCTGTTACCCAGGGGTTGCTGGGGAGACATCCAGACAGGATAGGATCATTGGAGAGAAACTGCTCAGAGTACTTCACAAGCCTGCAAGCAAATCCAACAAAATCAAAATACTAATTTGCAGGCAGAATTGCAGCCAGCCCCACTACAACCAAATAAGTGGTTGCACCAACCATAGATAGGTATCTTCAGAGGTGCAGCCCTATCAGCACAGGGACCTGCAGTGTAGCCCCTGCCTTCCTAGAAAAATTGATTCATTAGCTCAGTTCATCTTTTCCATTTCCCAAACAATAATCTCCTGGTTGTCTTTCAAAGCAGTCATTTTGTCAGTTCAAGTGCAGGTATATACAAGACTCTCTTCCATCACCTCCTTTTGCCTCTTCATTTCAAGGAAAGCGGGACTAAACCCCCAAATGCCTTCTGCCTCCTTCTCCAGGCCTGATCCTGTGCCGTGCTATGCCACACATTACAGAGAGGAAAGTGCCAGAGAAAAGGAAAGCAAGTGCTGTATTTGTTGAGGGTGGGCTCTCCACAGCCTTCCCATGGGGCGTGGGAGCGCCCAGGGAGCTGCAGGAGAGGCGAGGGAGCGCTGAGGGCACATCCAGGCTTCTCCTTTCCTCTGCTCACCTACCGCACAGCTCATTCCTCTGCAAATGACTCTGAGGGCTTGGCATGAAGCAAAAATGTCTCTATCCTAGCAGGAACCAGACAAACACTTCTACCTTCTAAGTTGGCCAGACTCGTAATTACAACGGATTTCACTAACGTCCTGGAATTTTAGATTTCTCCTCCCTTTTTCACTCTTGAAAAAAATCATCTGGTTTCTGCATTTAAAATTCCTTCCAGGCCAAACTGCTTTCATGTGCTCAAAGCTTGGAGCGCACTGTCCAAGGGCCCGTTGCTAACAGGCACCTTGGCACACATCCTGCAATTATCCAATGCTACTGCACAAAGCATACCATAGGTTTGGCACAGAAGTCCTCGATGCTATCTTCTCACTGGAAATGCCAAGGCATTCAGCACCTGCATAATTCACTCCAATCCATATATTTTAATCAGGCTACAAATCTAAACCTGTCAACTCAAGTAACATTGCTCTGTCCTTTTAATGATTAGTGCCTCGCAGCTCCTCCTAAATCAATGGAATGCTCTGGTGCATGCATACTATCTAGTTGCTGCTCACATCCTCATCAATAATAATTTGATTTGGACCCAATCCTGCAGCTGAGACCCAAATTTCCTGAGGATTTTTTTTCATCTAGGTGATAGGCATTATCCTGTCAGAAGACTAGAACTAATGAATGAAAAGCTCCATTGCCAAACAGTTTAGTACCAAAAAAATTCCTGAAGGCAGCCAGGTGTCCCCAGCTCCAGTTCAGAGTTTGGAAAACTGAGGCAAGAGAGTTTTAAGTGACCTGGGAGTCAGTGACAGATGAAATGAGCAGAACTGCTGAGAACCACAACTTGCAAGGCGCCAGAAGACAGCAGTGCTTCCCAGACTCTTCCTCCAATTTCATTCATCCTCGACTGCCTTCTCCCAGGGAACAGGCTGAGCATCTAGTTTATCTTAGATTTGATATGAATCTCTGGGTGGCAATGACTATGTAAAACAGATAGGGACTGCACCTCTAGGCAACTGGCCAGCACTTAAGATTCCAGGTAAGAAATGCCTGTGGCAAACACACTAATGGCTAATGCTAGGACTGGGAGCTTTGCACTTAATTGGCTTCATTAAGAAACTGATCAGGAAATACCCCCACTGAGAAGAGGAATTGCTAATTAATTGCTTGGATGTTCGTGGAGAGGCATGTGTTCCTTCCTAACACAGAATAACCAGAGATCTCCCTAGCTCTGCTGCCTTCTGGTGAGCATCACTATATGAACAAGAACACACACAGGGGCTGAATCCAGCGCAGCAGGCTGGGGACTAGGAATGGGAGGATCAGTCTGTCTCCGCCGGTTACTCATCCCTCACAGGAACAAGCACAGGACAGACACACTGCTGCATCCTCCCAAGGCAGCCTCCACGCAGCCGCTTTTCCAAACTACAGAAATATACCAAGTTCCAGGCATCATGGTCCAGCCCTGACCAGTCTGAATATCTCTTGATTTCATAGGGCATCTCAACCAAGAGGCTGGTGCTGCTCGGCAGACATTCACAGCAATCCTCTCCTTAGCTCCAAGGGAGCCTCTTCATCATGACTGGGACTCTGATCCCTCCTCTGCCTTGCGCCTCCTGGCCCAGGCAATGGCACGGCCCGAACAGCACAAACAACACTGCGTGTGGCCACCACATCCATTCCCCTGACTGAGTCACCAGCTGCTGGAGAAGATAACCTCATCATCTCATGAGATAAGCACTGAAGACTAATTAACATGTGGACAGAAGGAAATCAGGACTTACCCTTGGAGAGAGACAGAAGATTTCACTCTGGACTTCATGATGGCCTGCTGATAGTACATGATCTGAGAGGGATCAGACATGTCCAGTTAGGAGCATGGAGGTGTGAAGACAAGGCCACCTCCATCTGAACCTCAGACATGCCCTCTCCCAGGTACTGAGGCTACCTACAACAGGGACTGCTTCTTCCCTAATTCTTGGATATCCAAGGAATCACAGAATCCCTAAACTGTTTTAGTAAAATGGCTGTTTTCACTGAGCTTATTGCAAATGCCAGAAGAGCATTTTGCAATGTGCAAGTAATTAAAAAGCACTCTCCATGCTATATAAAAATTGCATAATATCTACCATTCTAGGCACCTACAAATGCTCTGGATAATTTAGCATATAATTATCATTGATCCTTGGCTGTCTCTACACTGGCGCCACTTGATGCATCTCCTGTGATTTCCCCACCACTAATTTTGATCTATTGGATTTTGCTGTCCTTGCCTGAGCCTTCCCGTCACTGGGAGAGCTGCTGGCTGCCTGCAGCGGGAGGTGCAGAGGCAGGAAATGTCCTGAAAGCACATTGACCAAAAGCTCCATTGAACAGAGACTCCGCCAGCCAAACCCAGGCATTTTTAAAACAGCTCATCCCCTGCAAAGGGGGGTTTCAGCCTCCATACAACACTGATGTAACCAACACATACGGGAGGAACACCTAGAAGTGAGGGAAGGACCACCACTTACCTCTCTTCTATAAACGTCCATAGTTTTTTTCTGTAAAATAAAGAACAAAAATCATTAAATTGGGACGAGTGCTTTAACTCGCCTTTTTTGAGATGTGAAAACACAGTTGCAGGGCTGCCGTTGTGCAGTGCTCTCCAATTAATTCTCATTACAATTAAAATCAAACACAGCAGCTCAGCTAATCAGGGTATCATCAAAGCTAAGAGCATCCACACACCGTAAATCGTTCCATTAGCCATATTTACTGTTAATCGTTCCATTAGCCATATTTGCTGTTTAGCATCGCTTCTTCCATCACAGGCTGCCTGTATGCCTTCAATTAAGGGGTTATTCTAATGGAGCTAAAATAGATTCATTTACGAGACACAGATTAGATCATTCAATATTAGCTAAAGGAGACAGGAACCAACACATTGCAAAATATAAACACCACAATTAAAAGCCTCAGAAGCAGTATCTGCTGTGCAAAGGGTGTTTACGTTGTGATTTGAATAACTCAGACTATGTTACATGTCATCCACAAATGAACAAGCAATTGAAGGGAAGAAATTAACTGCAGGGTGTTTATTCACACAGCTTCCTTTGAAGCACAGTTACTTTGTGTGAAATAAACTTGAGGAGGCAGAAGGAAAGACAGGCTAAGTCAGGGATGCTCCCAGCAAGGCTTTAAAGGCTTATTGCAGTGTTTCAGTTCTTCACCTCCCATTTCAGCCAACAAGATCTGCATCCCAGAATTATTCTTCCAAAGTAACCCTGTGGCAGACACAGGTCTGCCGAGTGCCCTGGTGAAGCACACTTTGCGAGTGATGAGGGATGAAGCATTTGGTGTCGAATGCCGCAGGCAGCCTGCTTCTCCCACCTTCTCACCAGTGAGCCTGCACCCTGAGCTACCCCTGTTCTGGGAAAGGCAAGATGCTCTCCCAGGGCTGCTTTGTGAGGGGACCATCGCGGGGACACTGGTACAGATCTGCTTTGGCATTTTAACTATCGTCGTCAGTCCTGCTCAGGAAGGAGAGACTATTCTCTATATGGAAGAAAAATATGCCTATTTTGCTGAAACATGGTTGGTTTCGAGAAGGCACACTCACGATTTCAGCAGCAGGAGCCAGATATGCAGCAGATCAGCCAACCTGTAGCACTACCATGAAGCCAGCCCATCTGATCCCAACACCAACCTAGCCTGGCCAGCGTAGTACTAACAGAAAACCTCACTGTGGCATTGCAAGGGGACAAAGCTTTGTCTGCTGGAAATACCATGACCAGCTCTGAATGACTGTGGTGCACACAATCTCAGCAGGGAAAAACAGGAAAACAAACAGTAGCTGCACCAGCTGCAACGCTCTGCTGGCCACATACAAGGAACTGCATGTGAGGGGGTAAGGGCTGACACATCAAGGGGGAGAAAAAAAACTCTTGGACAGCAGAATCATTGGTCACAGGGCTGTACAGCTTCCCTTGCTGATTCAAAGGCTCCTGGGACATCTTATAAAATGACAGCAGACACATGGACTAAGGAAGAGCTTTTCACCCTTGTCGGCTCTTAGCTGCACCCCTGATGCCAGGCCACCTTCCACGCAGACACCATTTCTTCCCCCCATTTCTACAGTGTCATCATTGTTTCAGATAAGACTGTAGAAACAGAAGGAAAAAAAAAAAAAAAACAACAAAAATCACCTGCTGGCACAGAGAAATTCGCTGCATTTACTGTCCTAGAAGTGTCCTCTTTAGAGAACTTTGTTTCTGTTTCAGGCCAGCTATTTCCTGCACAATAGGAGTTCCCTGCCTCCTTGGGGAACCCAAGATACAAAACAGGCCCCATCAGATTTATAAGTGCTGGTTGAACTGTTTCATTTGATGGAATTTAAGTGTGGCTAGGGCATTTACTTTAGGAAAATCAACACATTAAAATCATTAGATGGTTTGAAAAGGCCCCTCATTTCTTCCTCCGTTTTGGCAAGTGGGTGCCTCGGACAGGCCTGGTGCAGCAGGGTGAGGAAAGGTGGATGCTGGCACAGTGGCTTGAAGGCAGTTCACGTGGTAGTAAAGTTGTGTTATCTTCTACAGGGTTCTTAGAGGCAGGCAGCACATCACACACACACACAAGACAAACAGCTGGTGGGAAAAAGAAAAAGAACACAGTAAATTAAATGTTATATAGAGCAAGAAAAATGCCATCACAACAGAAAAATTCTATGTGGGCGAGTAAAAATCAAACTTAATGCCACATCTGCAAACAAGGAAAGATTTTTTATTTTTTTTTAAAGTGCATCCTACAACAAGGATCCCCTCCTGCCTCAGCCTGAGCATGCAAGTCAGCCCTCTGGATAGTTGGTCCTGGGAAAATCAGGGAAGCTTTGGTGGGGGTGGTCCACAGTGGGCAGGGGATTTGCCAAGGCTTGCACAGAAAAGGGGGCTATGGCATGAGAAGGGCTGAGCACCACTGAGTAGTGGCACACACTGAACTGGAGTAGAATCAAAGGGGAGCCCAGCACCAAACATCCTACTGAGGGGTGCAAATGCTGGCTGTGCTCAGCTCTTTCCAGTTCTCAAATCCACAGTAACTGGGAAAGACCTCAGCTGTTTCACGCCACAGCTGAACATCATTTCATTTCCCTTTCTCCCATGGTGCTCCTGTGACCAGTTGCCAATTTAGCTGCTGGTACAAGGGACCCTGAATACCTTCTGTGCCCTATGAGCACTGCCACTTGCCCCCCCCATCCTATCCATCCTTACCCCCTGCTACTGACAGCAGCAACACCAAAGCGTCCTGTACCCTCCACCCACCCTCCCTTCTTTGGAAGGAAATAATATTTGGAACAAAAGAGTCATTTCTTATAATGAGATTAATTTTGCAATGCCCTTAACAAGTGACTTATCGCAATTACCACGGATAAGCTCCCCAGCCCTGCAGGCTTCAAATCAAAGTGGCAATTAGTAAAAGACCTCAGCCTGTCTCAGGCAAGTGCTGCGTGCTGTTCAACATCCTCCTCCCTGCAACATACAGCAGCACTTGGACACCGTGCACAGCCTCGTCACACCCCACTGCCACCAGCTGAGCACTCCCCATGCATGCAGGCAGCGGCTGCAAAGCCGAGCTGGGAGCCAGCCAGGACCTGCTCAAGAGCCCTGTGTCCAGAGCTGATCCACATGGCTGAAGCAACCAGCTCCTACAAAAGTTGGGACATCTGCTAATTTCCAGATAACCGTTCACACGGACCTCCTCTGCTCTCAGTGTGGGTCTTCCTGACCACATCGTGGAGATAACAGTCATTACGTTTTCGCCTGTCTGGCCACCGTTCTGTGTTTACAGAGGTCGTCAACAGCTGGACAACAGCTTTTGTGTGTATGTCCAGGTGGAGCTCGGAGTGAAGAACAAGGACAGGCCACTGTCATCCAGGGCTCATTTTGGACTCGGGCACTGCATATCACACCTGCACTCTGCCCCGAATGCCGCAGTGCTCCCTGTCCGTGCCCACAGCTCGGCATGCTGCAAGGATTAGCCTGGGGACCCTGCACAGAGCACCAGCCACTGACCACGGGACAGTGCCAGCACAGCTCAGCCTCCTCTGCAGGTCACTTTACTGCAAAAACCTGTGGGTACTGCCTCTCTGACACTGCAGTGGCAAACAGCACTCCGGCATGCACACAGCTCTCTTTCTGTGCACATGAGCACCTCTCCTCTGCTGCACGTGTGGGCCTTTCCCTACACACAGCCAGCTGAGAGCCCTGCACACCAGAGGAAAATTCTGCATCTAGTATAAGATCATCTCAACATGCATCTCCACTGTGCTAGTGCTTCCAGCGCAACAGCTAGAAATCAAATTTGTAACAGTTCATATACCCAGTTTCGTTCAAATTGCTGGTCGTCCCCATCTATCCGCTTCTGACCCTGTTATTTCAAAAGATGTGATGGATGCAGCAGAAGTTAGGTGTTTATCTGGCAGCCAAACTGACAGAGACTTATGAAATTAAAGGCCAGCAACGACTACGAAGATCTGTGGCTGATTTGTTGCGTATAAGAAGCCAGGGCATTTCATTCAGTAGTCCCGGAATACAGTGCGGTGATACCTGGCTAAGCTAAAGCATCTTTCAGAAATACTGGTTACAGGAGGCAAAAGCTGAGTGTGTACCCGCAGGCACAGACACGGCCTCTGGCAGTTGCCTGGTAACTCTCTAAGCAGTGAGGCTCAACCAGGAGCCTGAGACCTGGGGTAACAAAAGGCTAAAGCATCTCTTAATTAGCTGTCCAATGAATGGCTACTTCTGCCTTACTCCTCCTGCCCAGCTACAACTTCTAACTCATTATAACCCGAGGGATGCCCATGGGTCAATAATAAAAGTCCCCTTCAAAGGAGTGCGAGCACCTGTTTAACCCCAGAGGACATTATCAGTTAGGGAGAGAGCAGCCCACCAGAAGGTCTGAGGCAAGCGAAAGACAGATGTTCATGCCAATACCAGCTTCAAATAAGTCATTCTGAAGTCAGAAGTTAATTAAGACCAGGAATATTTTCCTTCTCAGCTTTCAAGATAAAGACAACTAATTGACCAACAAAGCGAGGCTAGATTGAGCGGGAACAGAGACACAAATCAAATAAATGGGTGCTGGATTCATGCACTCAGTTTCTTCTCCCATTGTTTCACCTATGTCAGAGCCAGAGGCTGGGCCCACAGAAAACATCAATAAAACTCTGCACTGCCTTCAGCAGGGGGGAGATACAGCCCACAAAGCACAGTCAGCTCAGCATTTACCAGCAGAGCTTGGCCCACCCTTTCTGCTTGCCAAAGGCTGTTGAGCCACAGGTGTTTGTGAAAGCAGCCTGCAGAAATAAAATTTTTAAAGAGCTGCTAGTCCAAAGGTGGCTTATGTGGACTTTTGGCTGTCTCATGTATTGTCAATCACTTGTTCAAAAGCAAAAAAAGGAGCAAGAACCTTCTATCTTCAGCTCAGCCTCCAGAGAGGAGGCATGGCTCAGGGACCAGCTTAAAGGAGAAAGGCAGTGAAGTCACCCCAAAACTGGTGTCCTTTGGCTCATGCCCTCTTTGGAGCCCCTGCTAACAGGGGGAACTGGCCATCTCCCTATGTCCAGGATGGGAACTGAACAGAGATTCCTTACTCACTTCCTCTGTGCTACCAAGCACCTGGCAGATGGCTACGGGCTTTCAGACCGTTTGCAAACCTAAAATCTCCTTCCATGTCAGCTGTAAAACTGTGGGCGAGAAGTTGGCTAACTCCTCTCTTCTATCCCTCTCTCTTTCCACCACTCCTTTTCTCTTACACACAAAACACATACAAAAAAGGCTTTTGGCAGCTGCTACTTAGAGCAAGAAAAAATAAAATACACCCCAACCCTACATTTTGCTCTTTTTCAGTCTCTATAGCAACAGAACGCAGTTGGCCAAAGCAATTACTCTGCTTCTGGCTGTTGAGATGTTTAAAGGCTGTTACAAAAATGAGAAGTTGTGGGAATACAGTGAGTGTGATCGCAGTAACATTTGCATTGAATTGCTGAGAGAGACTTTGACTTTGCTTCCAAATGAACACCATTAAGTGCACAAATACAGGATCACTTAAAAGGACTGATGGAGAAAGAGAAGAGCAGCTCCAGCTCCTCATCCACTGACTGCATTTGTCCTACAGTGGACTCTGAACCAGTCCCACCCAGTTACAGCCTCCATGGTCTCAGTTCATCAATTCTGTCTCCTTACGGTCTAGCTACACAATATGCATCTTTATGTAACGTTTTGTGTCTCCTATCCACCACACCAACTTCTCCATCTTCTTGCCACACGTTACCCTTTTGCAGGTATTCTGTCATTTTAATTTAAACCTGGATCTTTCCACTGATCCTTTACACCCCACAGCCCCACACAGTTCATTCAGCACTAATAAGAAGGCAGCAACGAGCATCTGGAGATAGAGAATTCCTTAATTCAGCTTCACCAGCAAAGAAAGCATGTTCTGTAGCCAAGTACTCACACTAACTGGTGTGGCAAGAAAGCTGACTAAGTATTTTCAATCCAAGAGGAGCTGCCAAAGCTTATTTTGAGGCCCCCACTCCCCAGATAATGAGTCTGCTTCAACCCCTGGCCTGTTCGGCTGTCACAGCTGAGCTGACTCACTCGGCCTGCGGTGCCCAAAAAACAACAATCCCAGGGACACTGTCTGGGTCCTCCCAAACAAATTCAGTAGGTGTGAAAAAAAGATACAAAACAAAACTGTCTCACCTGGTTTACCTTATTTTCATTGGGATCCGTTACGCGGTCTAATCCATACTCTAGGACATCTAGCATGCCGGGCTGTTACAAACAAGAAACACCAACAGCTTTGTCACTCATTTGTTGTAAAGTCTGTGGTTCGTGCAAATGCATGAGGAGACCCCTGAGCCCCAAAGGGCTCCTGGGCAGCAGTGCCCTGGGGGAGCTCTGCCTGCTGAATCTGGGAACACCCCGCTCTGAGCACAGGTGCTGCAGCCAGACCTCCCTCCCTTTGAGAGCACCTCTTTGGAGCCCCTGCTGACACCTTTGAGAGCAACCAAGAAAGGTAGTGTGGATCCAGGGCAGGCCTGGGCTGGCCCCTTCCCTGACGAGAAGCGACAGGAGGCACAGCCTGACGGCCCTGCCCACAGCCGTCCTCTTAGTGTGGAGGAGTTTGTCCCAGGTGGCTGCAGGGAGGGCATCGCTAAGGCACTAACGCCACACACTGTCATCCTCTACTTACAGGAGTTCGGTTCACAAGCCAGTAGGCTCTCTCTTGGCAGTCCAGGGCATACCTGTCCGCCTTCTTCCGCTCCTTCCCTGCCCTGCAAAGCCAAGAACAGGATTTGATTCTACCAGGGGAATTCATTCGTTTTACTCTCCTAAAACCAGTGGGATGAGAAAGGAGGCACACCTCCAGTCTCCCCTGCCCCATGGGTCCCAGCCTGACTACGTGATGCTCTGATGCAGCCTCCTGACCACATCTTACCCCAGCTAATTCTGGACTGCAGATCACGCTGTTCACATGGCCACACATGACTGTAGCTTTTGAGAAATCATCATCTTCCTGAGCTCAGCTGGGAGCAGACACATCCTCTTTTGATTAGACAGACAGCCCTTTGGTAGTTTTATACTAACAGCCTGCTACTTGTGGTCACTTCTGCTGCCTCATACTTATCCATCTGCAATGTCCCGAGGCAGTATCTGAGGACTGCCATGCAGAGGTACATCCTTGGACACGTCTCACCTCTGTCTCACAGTAAAGGAGGGCGCTTCTCACAGAAATGATTTGGAAATGGTACCAAGCAGTGTTCCCAGGCACTAAAACCGAAATCACCTCTTTATTAAATGGAAGAGGCACTAGCATGGTTTGGGCTTGGACCAACTAATCCTTTCCCAGAAAAGTCCTAAGCACAGTTTGGGATTTAGCATGGGCAAAGGAGCATTCCCAAAAGGCTGTTTGCATGTGGCCACCCTGCTGTGGTTAACAGGGTGGATGCAGGCTGTTCTGCACCAGTCTGCCCCAGCACCATCATCAAACAGCCTCAGACGTGTTTAATTTACTAGTTCAGACAGTCTCAGTATCTAACTTTAAAAATGCATTTGGCATCCCTTAGCCAAAGTCTGACCTCCATTTACAAGAACAACAGTCTCGTGTTTAATGAGACAGTTATCTGATGAGCTGTATTCTGATGACTTGGCTACCATCCCAGTGAAGACAGAAACACTGCTGAACAGCAGAGGCAGTGCCTGCCATGCTGGGAGGTAAAAAAAGGTAAAAGAAATCACCAGAAGTAGGAAAGATCCTATCTCCAAAGGAGTAATCCCATCTCACGTTCACTAAACTTTCCTGGGAATGTAAAGGATTCTGCTTCTAAAAATCAAATAATTTTGGCTGGGTGCCTAAGTATGCACTTCAGAGTTTTCTCCAGAAGTCTCTGCTGGGAACATTTATGGCTTCTTGATTCAGGCCATTCAGTTCAGCTGTGAGACATGTGCAAGTAATAATTGAACCAGACCAATAACAGGTCCTAAGCCCAGTAGCGTGATCCACAAATGCTCATGGACAGCCCTGAGATAAAAGAAGCCGCCTCTAATGAGGGCTTGCACGCTGCAGCATCAGACTCTGGCTTCTTCAGGGTGTCGCATAAGGTGCAAAAATCAAAACCTCCCCTTGCACACTTACGCATGTGCAAAAACCATTTGCAAAGAGGCATGCGACTGTGTCAGCAGGGAAGGCACCCACCCCCGCCTGTGCTCTCACAAACCACACCGATTGCACATCTTTGGTGGACAAACACAGGTATAGAGAGAAACTCAGGTGCAGTGGGCGAGGGTGAGGCTTTGCAAATGGGCATCCAGTCATTTGGAAACATCTGAACTCCTTCACTCACAGCTTGTGAAGCGAACCAAGTTTCCTTGTTATATGAAAAAAACCCAAGCTGACCAAGGCAGGTTTGTTTCACGATCTTGATGGGCACTTGCAAGTTACTTTAAAGCTGTAGTTTATGTTTTAAAACTGTAATTTAACTGTGTACCAAGACAGTGACACTCTGCCTACTCATACCCTCCCCAATGATGCAAATAAGGGAACACAAGTCAACTCACTTATACTGCTCCTTGGCCTGCATAATAACAAAATCCCACTTGTAGTTTATTTTTTGATTGAGCATGTTGTAATGTTCCTGGAATAAAAATAAAAAAGCAGTTAGTGTGAAAATTCTGGACAAGGCACTCCCATGCTAGGGTTTTCTTGACTCTCCATAGCTCAGCTAGGCCAGGCCAGCAACGAAGCCAAGAAATCTGGATTGTTCTGAATGTAATTACAGGAATTGCAACAGTTCAAAAATACCACTGCAAGGAGAGCAATTACCCCTGCTAAAATTATCATTGACTTCAGAGTATTTTCCTGTACTGGCCACTTTTTCACTTCCAAAATTTTGGCTTTTGACACTGCTGGAGTAATATTTCATGCAGTTGAAGAGGTAATTTTTTGCCATGCTCCATTCATTTGCAACAGAGGGCTAAAGCTGTAGCAAATGAGGGGCTTGCAATGGAACAAGGGCAACATCTTTACCTTTTCATATTCTTCTAAAATCCCTTTCCTCTTAATGTTCTTCTTTGCTAAGTAAATTGCTGTGGAGGGAGAAGCAAATAAGCTTTCAGTTACACTCAGATCAACAAATCAAGAATAATTAAAAATTTACCCACATGGCAAACACAGAAATCTTTGTCTTCTACAATATCTCCCCAGGCACGAGCTCCAAGCTCACTGAAGAAAAATGAACTTGGTGGCTTCGCTTTGTCACTGATGCTTCACAAGCCAGTGCCCAGGCTGGGAACAGCCACACAGAATGGGCAGCACGTGCCTTCTGCCAGCAGTCACTCCTCCTTTGGGAACTCCGCCAGGGTTTCACAGGTCAAAGGATACTGGACCAAATCGTTAAGACGCTGAGGTTCTTCACAGTTTGACCTCCAAGTTTTCTGAACATAGGCTAATGTTTTGCTCAAAGTTCTATTAAAAACATTCCAATCTAAAACGGGCTTTTTTATTTCCCCAGAAGATATACAGATATGTAGATAAAAGCCACAGAAGACACTCTTGGTATAAACAAATCAGTCTGTGAACTGCACAGCCCACAGGAGCAAATTCATGACCAGTCCTATAATAAAAAGCACTATAAAGGCAACAAAAAATTGATATGGAAAGAGACATCAGGAAATACTGGAAGCCACTGTGCATTATGTAAAGAAAGTACCATCTCCGAGTGCAGGGCTTGATCCAAATCTACAGGAAGACAGTCTTGGGCTCAGATCCAGGAATACACTTAACTACTCAGGGAAATCTAACCTTGTGTTTAAAGACTTCCCTACCCAGCAGGGTATTTCAGATGAGTTCCAGTCTGATGGATCTTAGTGGAACATAAGAGAAGCTTAAGCACTTTCTCTCACCAAGGCCACCACAAAGTGGTCACATCCAGAGCATTCCCTCAGTTCAGCATTACTGAGAATTATTCACAAAACAGTATGAAAGAAAATGCGAGGGCTGGTCATCGCATGTGGACACAACACAAAGAGATGAACAGCAAACACAGTGCAGGACTGTATGCAAACACACATGGGGTTGCACTACACCTCCTAAACACGCACAACGCTACCACTTACCATAGTCTGTGTCATCAGCAGGCCAGCTCTGCACAGGCCAGAAATAGGGGGTCTGCAGAAAAACAACCCTTTTGTTAGTGCACAATAGCCTCGAACTCATGCCAAAAGGCACGCAAGCACCATGCACACTGGAGGGAGAGGAAAATTCTCCTCTGCTATACTCAGAGCCTCAGCTCCTTAGCTGTGTGTCAGCTTGCACAGTGGTGCGGGCCAGTTACAGCAGGAGAACTGAGGTCAGGAGACTGCCAAATCAAATCCACTCCTGCTCTGCAGTCGGTTAATATGGACAACCTTTCACTGCTGCCTGAGCATTCAGACTGAGATGCTGGAGCCTGATTTGGCATAGTGCGGGAACCAGACTCCTCTTTCAAAGTACCAACAAGGGTACCCTCATTTCCCGTCGTAGTGGAAACAGTCCAACCACAAACCTTGATAACATCCCATTATTACTGTGCCTTTTGTATATTCATTATTCAGTCTCCCCAAATCATTCTATTTTCAACCAGCGACTCCATTTGCTACTTTAAGACCTGGAAGGCACACACATTTGGAACAAAGCACAGCTATTTTGAAGTTGAACAAAGTACAACAATTTAGTTTCCCTATAAACTGTAATCTGACACATGGAACTGGAGGAACTGGCCTGAGGCTTCTCTGTGGATCCCTTCCTCCTGCATGCTGAACTACTAGCACGGCTAGACAGCATAGCCTCCATGACTACAGCTCCTGGGCAACTGCCCCAGTTGCCTGTTCTAAAAACTAGTGCTGAACTCCCTCTCAGTGGATTTAAAGAAGGTGTAACTCACTTGAAACCTGTACAGGCTGCCATCTGTCTTAAGGGTGAGATTCTTTGGCTCCTGAAGAGGGTAGATGTATCCATATTTGACAAACAGGTCCCCCAGGTGCAGTGCCTCTGAAAATGGAGAAGGCAAACATTCTGAGTGCACCAAAACACTGCAAAGGTGAGCTGCTACTCAGGACAGAATTCATCTAAGAGGTTTTGTCTATGGAGACCTTAAAGTTTTACAACTCTAATCTGAAAAAGCCTCAGTTTTTACATTTTTACCCACCTTCCTGAGTGATCTGCAAGCGTTGGAGAATCCACTGCAATATATCATTACCTGTAAAGCAAAGAAAATGTCAGGTGCTTGAAATTAGGAGTGTGCCCAAATCCATGGGCAAAAACAAGACCTCTCCAGTCCTCACCCCTCACTGTGCTCTGGATCACACCGCGCGCAAAGACCCCTTCTTGCGAATGTGCTTTCAAATGCACCACACAAGAGAAACAGAGATAAAATGCACTGCCAGTACCTCACTGGCCATGCTGTCGTTCCAGCTTTCTCCTGACCAAGCAGGCATCAGTCCCTGGCAGAGTGAGCCTGAGGCAGGCAGCAACCTCAGCATGGCACAGTGTGAGAACGCAGAAGCACATGCGGCCTGAGCAACACTTAAACCCTCATAACTGGTTTAGAAAGGACTTAAGCAATGCAACAGCTTCCACAGCCAGGGAAGGGGAAGTGCCCCTTGTTTTGCACCATCTTGTCTTGAAAGATTCACTGCAAAGTATCTCCAGATTCACAGAGCACAGTCCCGTCTCAGTTTTAGTAAGAGACGAGTGACTGGTCCCCTCGAGTCCTTTTAAGAGTCACAGCTTCCCCGAGTCTCAGATCCAAGCTGTAGTTGTAGTAGTAACAGCACATTTCAAAGGGAAACAAGATTTCTACATTCACAAACACTTCACCCCTCCCAGTTCTTTTGTTGGAGTGTGACCAGCCATAGTCAGCATAAACCTCCAGCAGTTTTAGTTTTATGTTCCGAGGGGAAAATCTCATGAACCTCCTTCCACCTAAACAGCACAAAAATGCACTCATTCCCTGATCAATTATTGGTCTTTTCCTCCTAGGATTGCAGATTGAGGTGTTGACCTTTCTTGACATTGCAGTGATGACTTAACTTTCTAATAGGGGCTCAGAGCTCTTATCCTACTGCCTGCTTCCTGAAATAGATGAAATTAAAGGATTATCTCATCATTCATTTCTAGACAGCTCTCTCGGTAAGCATTTTCCCCCAAAGGTACACATTTAACATGGAGGTTTATTTGCCTTTTCTGTTGTGAGCCATTTTACTGACACTGAATTTAACTAGTTAGCTTCCTGCATGTGAAGAGCCAAGCTCTCTTCAGTGGGTCTGTGTCCACTGCTCTGACATCTTCACCATTCCCTCAATAAACACAAATCAGTCTCTTTTGCAACATGCAGAAGCCAATCAATATATACGCAACTTGTACAGCACGAAAAATATCATGGTTCAGGGAGTGATGACTGTCATGCAAGAAGACTGCAACTCACTTGCCTATCAGAAGTTGACTAAAATTTCTGACATGCAAGAGGGAACTTGTAGCAGTTTTGGGGAATGAACCAAAAATAAAGCAGACAGCATGCAAAGAGGATGAGTGTCAATGGACATCCTCTCTCCACACCATCTAGCCATGGACTTTTGGGAAGTGGTATTTTACATTGGTCAGACATCAAGAGAAGTACTTGTTCCCCCTGCACTTAATCTAGGTGGCACGTTATCTTCAGTACAGGAAAATCTTTTCTGCAGCGCTGCCTTAACTATTTACTAACAGCTAGGGGGGGCAAGGCCAGCTCCTTTGCAGATAGATGCAAAGCACTCCACCAAATTCAGCTGCAGAATAGCTGTGTAAGCTGGGATATGGTTTGTACTGTAATGCATGGAGGGTGCTGCTGAGAATGAGCTTCAGATGTCATCGAAGTTCTCCTTACCCTTTTTCACTGACTGACTGTGCCCATGGGCAAGTGACTTCATCTCAGTGCCTCTGCTTTCTGATTAGAAAAGAAGAAAAAAAATTGGGGCAAACAACACACAGGGCCTACCGGGCTTTGCAAATACAGCCTGGAAAAATTAATCTATTTGGCTAAGTTGTCTCCTGAGTTGCCTGAAGCAAGCTCTCTGGTTTCAGCAGGAGGTTTTGTTCTGAATTTCAAAGGGCTGCAGAAAGACCAAAGCAGGAGGGGGAAACTCTGGTACAGTATGTGTGAATATTTATAACGGAGGATCCTTCACAAGAGCTTTTGTGGAGGCTTGGAGAAGAGGGAAGCAGAGGTACTGACAGCGCCCCGTGAAAGGAGCTAGCAGGCACAAAGGAGACTGCGATAAGAGCTGCCTGTAACGCTGCACGCGACACAGCACAGCTTCCCATCTGTTTCTCCTTCAGCCTGCTTGAAGGAGGAAAAGTTGCCACTTAGAGGCAGAGAAGTGGGCTGAATATTTGTTCTTTTCCTGCATACTGAAGAAAAATTATTATTAGCAGAAAACATTAAAGTGAGACTAATTGTTTATGGCTCATTTCTGAAGTACCATCTTTCAGTCAGACGCCAGGCTGCCCGTTTTAATCAGATTTTAACATTTATCTTTACTTGCGATCTAGCCTCACTAGGACTACAACAGATCTGGAGGCTGAAGCACCTACTCACCTCTATGCTAAGAGGAGGTCACTTGAGTTAAACTGACACGAGACAGCTAAAAGCACGTGATTATCAGTCACAGTGTCTCTCATTCAAAGAGCTAGGACTGAAAAGAGACACAAGTGAGAATGAGATAAAGGGCGTAGGTACATCTCAAAGGATGCACAGCAAATATTTATTGGGCATACAGGCTCCAGCATGCAGCCAGGCAGTAGTAACCCCGGGGTGGCCATGGCGTCCACACACAGTTTTCTTTTATGAACTTCCTTGGCCCAGTCCCTTCCCTCAGTGAAGCTCTTACCTGCCACAGCATGTGGGATGCTCGTGATCATCACCCTTTGTGTCTGCATCTTGATGCCTGTGTCTGGATTTTGCATCTCCATCATAAGTGCTTCGATCTGCAAAGCATGACAGGGATGGGACGTATTACAGGAGCGGACAGGAGGGAGCCTCAGGACCACCACAGCTCTGGGCAGCATCCCAGAGGAGCGTGCAGTGGTGCCACAGGAAGGAACCTCCTCTTGCCATTAGAGATGCCACCTCTAAACCCCGTCAGCTCTCACAGTGACTCACAGCGTCACTCCTTCCTACAGAAGACACTCACAGCCAGGGTTAGCAGAGGAGGGACAGGATGTAACCACTCCATGACAGCTGAGATTTAAAAAAAAAAAATCCAAACAAAAAACAAGAAAACAAAGTCTCTGCTAACCATAAACGTTCTTCTCTGGCTCAGTGGGCTGTTTGTTGGGGCAATAAGAAAGAAAAAAGGGGAGGAAATAAAACCTGTGTTTCTTTTACACAAATGTCCCAGATGTGTACAGACTTGTAGATATTGCACCACGCACCAAGCAAATAAGCAATATTTTGGCTGGAGACCAAACAGCAAAGGTTCTGTCTCTGGTCTGCAGATAATAACCAGACAGGACTTTAGAAGAGCAACAGGAAAAGCACACCACTTTGCTCCAGCACTGAGCAAGAAGCTCAGTCCCCAGGGGAGATAAGAACGGCTCGTCCTTAGAGAAAGCACAGCCACCACCAGAGCCAAGGCTCTAAGAAGCTGGCCAAGGACCGGTTACAGCAGGGACCAGAATTCACATGTGGGAAAGCAGACTGCAAACGCAGAAACAGAGCCCAGCTATAGGAAGGAGGTGTACAAGGGACTCTGGCTGTTCCTGTGGACGGCTGCACTCACCCACCTTGGGTTCTTAGCCCCACCTGTGGGCAGAAAGCTCAGTCCCTCCAGGGACATGGCAGAGACACACCACCAGGAGCAACTCACCCTCCTATCTGGCAGCATCTCCTGCCTTTGAGCCCTGAGGGATGCTGATAACTTGTTTTTAACAGACCATGTTAAAGAGGACGAGTCTCACCCTCAGGGCCAGACTTCTTTTATTTCTGGTTCCCAATTATCTTTTTTTTTTAAGATGAAGATTTTAAAACATATTTTCCTCCTCTTATATTTGACTTCCTACTAGCATCATCCCAGAAGCACAACAGCCTCCTGCTTCACTTGGGATCCTCTGCTCGGATGGGTGGAGTTGGAGCACGCACCTCATCTCCTCGTTTTAAATTATCTGAGTATCACAACAGCATTGGCTTTGTGAATAATGCTCTTCTCTTTGTCTTCTGCTTCCAGAGATATTAAATCAAAACTGGTCCAATAGGACCAATTTGGTCTCTCCACACATTCATTTTGGGTGAGGCTGTAGCTTTTTAACTAGGATTAGAGGATTTAACGAGTGTGACTTGATGACACTCATGCATAATAAAGGGTATTGTCTTCACAGGCACCACAGTGACTTTGGTCCTAAGTCTTGCCAAGTTCAGTGAGAATTTAAGCCTGTAGTGACAGGATGCACTCTGGGCTTGACAGTAAAAATGGATTTTCAACGGTTTATAAAGCCAGTGTCAAATTAATACTAAAATGGAGAAGCCTGGTATTATTTCACACTAATATTTGTAAAAATACTTACATAAAATATATTAAAATAGAAAAACACAACCAAAGCAATGGAATATGAAGACTCTTTTAGACATTTTAACTGAACCCCCAATTTCAGCCTCAGCAAGTTCAGAGTTGGGCATGGAGAGATGCCCGTGTAGCTGTGTGAGATGAGGTGGGGCAGGATGGCCCAGCAGGCAGGGCACTAATTTAGGAAACTCAGATTCAGTTCCCTCTAAACAAACATTGGTATCTTGGGGAAGTCACTTACTCTCTCCGTAGAGGCATGGCTGCTCCATGGACAGCACTTTTTCAGCATCAGGGATACTGGGGGGAACACAGCACCGCTCATCACCACCGTGCTGCAGTACTACGACCACCAGGCAGGTACCACCAGGCACAAGCAAGTTCCCTGCAAGCAGTACAGCACACCCTGCCCCAGCAAGGGGCTGCTGTTTGCTCCCCAGTGGGCTCAAGAGATGGGTCTTTACCAGCCAAGAATGAGGAATTGACTCAGAAACCCACACCGCCTCCCAGCACAGCGTGTTCCCTTTCTTCAACCAGCAAAGAGCTCCAGACTCTTGTGTTCATACCCTGCCGGGCTTCCACTCATCATTGGAGAAATAATATATATTAAAAAGAAACAAGTGAGATGAGCCAGGGAGCTGCTGTTGGGGGGTGCCTACTTCTCTGGCTGCAAACCATGCACTTTGCTGATCAAAACTCAGCCTGTCTCCTCCTTTTCTCCTAAGGGAACACTGCTGATCAGGAGTTGCTATCAACACCAGGCTGCCGGCAAGAGGCCAGGAGGGCTGGTTAAAATACAGTGGGAACATTTACTTGCTTTGCTAAGGGCTCTAACACATTTTGTCACGCTTTCAGCCAGGGAAACGCTGTCTGGTTTGAATTTTGTAGAGCCAGAAGCCACTTCCTGACTCTGGTTGATGGGTGGAGATGCACGCAGAGGTAAGTATCAGCAGGAGGACTGCTAAAAGAGTCAGGCTCTAGACTGAGCTCACCTCAAGCACAGAGCCACCATGAGGCATGAGCGCACTGAGGTCTCCCTTCACATCAGCTAGACTCTGCACGGAGATGACCTCACCCCAAAAGACACAGAGGAGACAACAGGAAAACTGTTTGCTCCCCATCTGATTGCAAGAAGTTACCAGTTCACTGAGTGCACAGCAAAACTCAAACTTGCAAATGATAACAAAAAACATCACCGCATTTCAGAAGCACGTGGGAAGCCTCAGGGCAGGTGAGGGTCCTCTCTGCAATGATCAGCCATGGGGTACCCATGGCTCTGGAAGAAGAGGATGGATCCAGCACAGATGCTCTCCCATGGGAGGGAGCAGTGGGGGCAGATGACTGATGATGTGTTGCTTGGGTAAGTTACCCTGGGTGCATCTCTCTGAGCTGTACCCTTGGGGGACCCATCAGCTCCCCAGGGTCAGAGCATCCACATCACAGAAGTGTCAGGCTCCGGGTGCTGAGACTCTGCCATGCAACAGCAAAACACTTCCAAGGTGAGAAGTTCAGCCCCTTTCAGCATCAAGTCAGAGGCATCTTTGCTTCAGATGTAAGAAAGACAAATTTTTCCAGCAGGCTCCAGCTCACAGCACACACCTCATGCTATGTTTAAAATCTGCTGCTTTCTCCATCGCAAGTATTTGCCCAGTTCTAGCCCTGCTCACTGCCTGGTACTGTTTGCAAAGGTCATCCCTCCCTGCTCTGATTTCTGAGGTAGTGATCTTGGAAATCTTAATCATGACTCTGGTCTCAGAAGGCTAATTCAATTGTTTTCTAGGTCTACAACTAACAATCCTGCTTTGCACATGCATGGATGATTGGAAAAAAGAAGAAATTAAAAAAAAAAAATCAATAGTTAACCACCTAAAATTTCCTGCTTTTTTTTACCAAAGTACAGTCCTGTGGGGCCAAGCACGCTGCCTTTCATCAGGGCTGCTTGGAGCATGTCATGCTCAGTGCAGTGCTCCACAGAAACGCATAGCACCAGCATCTCCCTGCCTGGGATGGGGAAAGGGAGGATGGAATGAGGCTCAGCCTGGCCTCAGGCTCAGCTTTAGCCACATCCAGGGCCTCACTCAAACAGAGAGCAGGAGTCTGATTGATAGCTCCTTCCAGCAAAAGCACAATTCAGATGCTCGCACACCTCAAGAAATGCCCAGGCAGATGAGGGCCAGCAGCTGCTGGAGAGTCTAAGCCTGAAGAATCGAAGCCAGGCTGGAGAAGACTCCAGCCATGCTGCAGACCTCAGGCTGGTCCTTCCCCGGTTGCAGCGCTGCCTCAGGAAGAGCCATTAGGAACCAGAGTAAGGAGGAGGCAGAGAAGAAAGGCGGGTGGCATCCATCAGACCTACCCACAAGGTATGAGTCACAATGCAGCTCATGTAGCACAGCAAGGAAAAATACACAGCCCAGCAGCCGCTGGAGAGCACAGCCCTGCCCGGCGCTGTCTCCTGCTTTCCCAGCTCATGCCCAGTGGAGGCCAGACCCTGGCTGCTGGGGGGTGCAGAGGTACCAAGAACTCGAGCTGATTCAAGCTCTCCCAGCATCTGGCCAAGCGCATACAGCCAAAATGCATTTCAGAGGCTTCCTCCCCATCCCGACAGACTTTTGTGCCAATATTCTTCCTGCCAAGGCAGTTTAGGAGGGGAAAAAAAATAGAATAAAACAACCTAAGTTTTAGTCATGAGTATTTCATGGCCTAGCAGGCACTGCAGAGCCTCAGAGGAGGCTCTCCAATTCCCCCATGGTTTAGCCATGAAGACCAAGCTCTACATCCAGTCCAAGTCATGCAAGAGCAGCATCACAGCACGTACACAGCACTGCCCACCACCCCTAAAGCTACCCCCTTTCTTCTCCCCCTGTCCGAGGGCAGGATTGCTGCAGTCGCAAGCTGCTTGCTGGAGAACCAGCGCATGGAGATGAATCACAGCTGCAAAGGCAGAACAAGGCCAGCAGCCTGACAGCACAGCAGGAATCCCTTCGTGTGGCTGGAGCAAACCCAAGGTTACAGCATATGTGCCAGCTGGTGGCAAAGCTTGAGCACAGACTTAAGCAATTAAGAAAGCTTCTCTAGGATTTTAGCTCCTCACAGATCCAAGCCTGCAAAGGTACTTGTTGGATGCATGCTGAGCATCCTCAGCTCCCACCACACAGGCAACCAGTAAAGGTGCTCAGTATTTCAGCTCTGAGGACATGGCTGGCTGCATACAGACCACAATGCCATGTAACAGCCCAGGCTCCATACCCAGCTTCGGAAAAAAAGAGAGGAGGAATGAAGGCAGCAATGAGAGCCAAAGCCCTTCTGCTGACCATCTGGGAGCTTCTCTTCCGAGTGCTAACAGGTCTTAGACTTGCAAAGCACTAGAACTACTCAAACCCTCTTGCTGCTCACAGTGCGAGAGGTGCGTGCTCTGTAACAGCAATACACTGCATTTTAACAGATCTTCCCACCTGAGGAACTCTGAGCACTTTGCAAAGACTGCTATGCTCCTAGGAAGCAGCTAAAGCACAGCTGCTGGTGGTTGTTTTCTCAAAGAACACAGCTTCTCTTCTGCACCCCCGCATCCAACTCCATGGAGTATTACTCAGTGCAGAATTTGGCCCAGATTATTTCCTCTGGCAGGGCTCCCCAGCCAAATTTACCTTGAAAGACACAGAACCAAAGAAAATACCTTCTTTACTTCCTCCAGTATTAAAAAATATGGTGCTTGTATTGCCAAGCTTGTACCTTAGCATGGAATAGCCTCACATTCCCTCCTTTTTCCCCTCAGAATCCTCCTTAGGTCGTGGGTGTTGTAGGAGAGCTAAGTGCAACTCAAACAGCAACTAGCTGGCTGTATTTGTCACTGGAAATTCAGTTAATTCCTCTCAACAAGATAAGCCACGGGCAGGAGAGGTGTGTGGGAGAAAAGACTCTGCTTTTTAAAATCTGCAGATACCAGTTATACTAGAACTGGCTACACTTTTGAATGAATGCTGTAAAAAAAAAGAACACCAAATGCTTTCCAAAATTATGCATCGCATCCAAAAGTGTAGGCTACATCTTCCCACTCTTTCAACTGTTTTTGGTCACAAATACGCTCATTTTTGAAAAAGTGGAAAGAGACAGAGAGCAGACAGTTGGCCGTGATACGTCCTCTGAAAGCAAACTGGAAGCACTGGGAATGCACACACTGGACTGACTGTGGCCCAGAGCTTAACTGAGCAGCCTGGCACCATAGATGATGGGTTTTCCCTGGGAAACGACACGGTTTTGAGGGTCTTTGTGGAAGAAATGGGCGAGGAAGGAAACGTGTCAGGCGAATTTAGCTGAGTCTAAGCTACAAAAATAAACAAAATTACAGTTTTATTTCCTCCGTGACATCAGCACACGTTGCCTCTCTGCCCCCCAAGACTGAACCCTAGATCCACGGGGCTCCACAACAGGCCACGGCCCCAAACCCCCAGGGATGGGGCTGTCACCCCTCGGACCCCGCACACCCTGGGGGCGGCGGGGAGCCGCGGCCGGGCAGGATGCTATGGACACGGGTCCCCCCGCCCGGAGCACCACTCAGCGCTGCCCCGGGCACCGCTCCGCCCCGCCCGGACGCGGCCCCCAACGTGCCCGCCGGTGCCGATGCCCACAGCGGTGCGGCTGTGCCCGCACTGCTCAGCCCTCACCTTTTTCAGGAAGGCCATCCGCGGCCGGTGGCGCTGCCCCTGGTCGAGCCGTGCGACGGTCATGGTGGCGGGCCGGGCAGCGCGGCGGGCGCAGCGCACTGGCGGAGCGGCAGCCCCCGGGCGCACCTGGCTGCGGCCGCCCGCCACCCGCCGCCGCCGCCGCCTCCTCTCCCTACCGGGGGCGGCGCCAGCGCTGCGCGCCGCAGCCAATCACCACCCGCCGCCCCACGCTCATTTACATGAAGGCGCGGGGCGGCGCGGTTGCCGCCTCGGGGCGCTAGCGGGAGCGCGCGGCGGAGGGTGCCGGCCGCCGGCCCCTGCCCCTGCCCCTGCCCCTGCCCGCGTGCGCGCAGCCCGGGGGTCGCACTGCAAACGGCCCTTACAAAGGGGAGTGTTTGCGCAGGGCAGGAGCTGGTGGCGCCCCCCAGCGCTGCTGGTCTCTATGTAGAGAGCCAGGGTACAAGCTAGGGAACGACCAGGGCACCGGAGCCAGCTGCTGCAATGGCGTGTGGCGCTGGTGCGGGAGGTGAGCAGTGCTTCAGGCGTCTGCTTCTTGAATGCCACCAGCCTTGGTCGAGCTCTTGATTAGCTCAGCTCAGCTGTGGGTGCAGCAGCCCACCGGGTGGGTTTGGGGGGGGGTTGGTGGCTTTGCCATGCATGGAAATGGTGACAGAGAGGAAGGCAGTGGGTTACAGAGTGCTTCCTCGCAATGGAGCTGGCTCATGTTCATGCCAGGAGGAGCGGTACCCAGCTGGCAGTGCTAGGAACAGAGCTCCATTTTTTCTGGTTTCTTCAGAAAATGGTGGCGTTTCCCCCAGCTGCCCAGGGCTCGGCCTGCCAGCACAGCCCAGCCGGGCAGGGGGAGAGGGTTGGGTCCCCACTCATGCAGAATCTAATTGCGCCAAGGCTCCTAGGAGGCATTCCCAGGAATTCCTGCCAGCCACGTGGGTGTGTTGCCCTTTTGCATGACAGGCACCTACACGTGGTGTGTGCAAACCTCCCTGCACACTGCACGGAATGCACGTGGGAGCATGTGCTCACACCTCGGCGTGCACAGTGCTATGTGTACACATACTGAGCAGGCACTCACCACACCACACTCTCCAGGAGCAGATCCCACCCAATGCTGCCGTCATGCTCCTGTGTGTCCCCTGGACATACAGGCACATTTATAGCCCCATCGATGTGTATATAACATACTACACATCTGTGTTTCCAAGTCACAGGGAGCACCCACGCTTCCTACACACGTGCACAGCTGTTTCTCAGGGCAATGCCTTCCCCACCACAGTGTTTGTGACTGTTCTGGTGTTACGATCAGTGGTTTGCACGTTTGAGGAAAGCATGTTGGCTCTGAACTTGGAGCGGAGTGCTTTTTCCATTCATAGCAATACCCTGAAGGCACGGGCTGCTTTCCCGGTTGCTTTGCTGCCCTTATGGAAGTGTTTTATCTTTGTCTCCACTCTATACAGTATCTGTGCAAGCCAGTGCTTTGGAAGGCCCTTCTCCTGTGTCTGCTCAGTCATTCCCATGTGAAATCCCCCTGTGAGTCACAGCAGCTGCTGGATCAGATGCTCCATGCTTTCCAGAAGGCTTTTCCACTCTTCTCTGCTCCATGCTGCTAGGTGATTTAATCATTATGAGTAATCTCTGTCATTCCACATGTTAGTATCAAAGTTATCATACCTTATGCTTCAAGGTATCAGCTGACAGCCAGAAGGAGCAGGGGGAGAGTTCTTCACGCATTTGCAGCATCTCATAATTTCAAGTGCTGAGGTGCTGTTTTGTTCTCTGAAACCAAGCTCAGATCCCAGTGGCCCTCTGAAATGGCAGAGGTGACAGAAACTCCAGTAGAACGGGCGGTTCTGGAGGCAAACAGCAAGAGAGAGGGAATTCAGAGTGGAGTCAGAGGAAGCAAGGGAAAGGACAGTGAAGACATGCAGGCATTTTGAAAATGCCAGCTAATAAAAGCGCTTCCATTTCTGAGAGAGACCGATACTGGCAGGAGAATGCAACCTCTATACGTGGAAGTAATCCTTTCGGACGTAATGTCAGGGTAAATAGCACGCAAAAAGATGTAGCTCATCTCAGTTTCTTAGTTTGGTAAGCAAACCAGCAAAACTTGTTATAAACTACAGATAGTTCCTCTGAACAGCCGTTTTCCTTCTCCCTCCCAGGTGGTGGAAGGACTCGGAACTGCTCTAGGTGAGGTGCAGACACTGGCCTGAGTAAAGGATCAATCACTGCCAGCTCTGTGCCCCACATACTTAAAGGAATAAAAATGGTCGTTTCATCCCAAAATACTGACTTTAAAAGTTCCAGTGAGGAATATAGGTGTCTTATCCATGAAAAACATTTGAAAACTGGGTCTAAAATGAATTCAGAAAGAATAAAATTTTCTTGCAGGAGATCCAGGAGAAATAGTTCTGAAGAGCTCAAGCTAAGGTATGAGCTCTTCAACCTTGCTGAACTCCAAAGCTCCCAGTAATTTTAAATCCTGCCAGCCCACCACAGACACTTCCTTGTAGATCAGGCATGGATTTTTCTCCATTTCTAGTCTTCTCTGACAAGCTAAAATAAAGAATATGGATATTTCTCTTTCTGTGACAAAGCTACTTTGTGTCTTTGCTCTAGAAGATGTCCCATGTAAATTCAGCTTTGTTAACATCTGTACATGATCCAAACCACCTAGCACAAAATCAGAGACGAACCGCATTTCACTTGCTGCCCAGGTGAACTGCCCCAGCAGCTAACGCTCTACAGCAGATCTGCCACGTGAAGCACGAGGCATTTAAATCAGATTATACAAGCTTGTGAAGGCTAGACACTCCAGGGCTTGCACTTGTGGAAAGCAAACAATTCTAGTCCCTGACCCAGTCTGGCCATTTTCTGTGTGAATTTGTCGGTCAAGAAAGCAAGGGACTTGCACAGTGGGGAACAGTGGCAGACAGCACCGGCAGCAGTGGTGCAGTCTCCCTGCTGATTTCTGGCTACCCAAGTTCTGGCTTTTTTGCACCCCAGATAACGAAGAAAGACATTTCCTGCAGAGTCCACTTTGCCTCCCAGTGCCTGCTTTTTACAGTAAATGCAGCGCTATTTATGTAACTGAAAGTTTACATGGATGTTCATACGCTATGCAGGCGGTATGTGACGCTATAGTGAAAATACACATGTGGTCAATGTGTCACAGGGCAACAGTGCACACCCGCACGCTCTCCAGGGCCCACAGATTCCTCTAAACCTGCACCTGAGGCCACAGGACGTGTCCCAGGTGGGGAAAGGTCTGGCAAGAGGTGAATTTTGTCTCCCTCTTCTCCTTGTGAAGCCTCCATAAGCTGTGATTGCTCTCAACAGGCCCGCTTGCAATTCTCAGCAGTTCCTCTTGTGGAACGCACTGCAGAGGGAATCCCCCCGTTTTTTAAAGATCACGTTTCCTACGCGGTTGCCCCTCCTTCACACATCAGAAGTTGAATCATACAACAAAAGAGGCATGCGGTGAGTAAACTACCTTTCTATCTAAGGAAACTGGGGACAGCCCTGAGGGGAAGGAAGGGGGTAGCATAAGTGAAGCAACAAGAATGGTACTGCAAGCGTGGCAAGCGGAGGCTGAATTTCAGTACACAGTTCCTTCCAGGAAGATTTCAAAGTAGTTTACCAAAAAAAAAACCCCAAACAAAGAAACAATACCCCACCACCAGAACAAAAAGAGGGCAAACCGTGGCACAGAGAGAGAGATATGACTTACTCTCAGGTCTCCCAGCAAGGCAATAGTTAAAGCAGTATCTCCAGAGTCCATTGTCCTGTCTGGTAGGGTGGTAGGGCACAGCAGTCAAAATGAGATGCTTCCTTAGCAGCCACATGGGAAGAGCTGTGAGCGCAAATGGGCAACATTTGCTTCCCATCACTCCTGGACTTTCCAGGGACAGGAAAGCTTAGGAAAGAAGTGGCAAAGAGGAAGGAAAAAAGCAAAACAGAGAAAGACCTTATGCACCCTGCCTTAGAGATGAAGCCTGGCTGCTGGGGTAAGAGGATGCAGCTGGGTTAACACCTGACTCAGGACTGAGCTATTTGGCTTCCGCTGCTGAGCTGAGTGACGCTGAGCCCACTTCAGTGTCCTCTCCAGGGAACACCACCATCCTCAGGCAGGAATAGCCCTTTCCCCTCTGCAGCAGCTGAGAGCCATGCTCCTGTGCCAGGAGATGGGAATGGCATACCTAGGAGGTTTTGGAGGGCTCCCCAGACAATGGGAATGTGGAGAGGAGGGAAGAGGCTGGGAGCTACCCAAGACTCGGGTGACTTGGGCAGCTGGGTAGGTGGAATGACAGTATTAGAGAATAAGGTGACAAATTTGAGAGAGCAGGGTGGCAGCAGGCAGGAGTGGAGGGACCTGTGCCAAGAGGGACAGCAGGAAGCCGATGACTGGAGTGTGATGGTTACGCAGGGCAGCTGGAGGGAGAGGCCAGAACAAAGGGAGGCTTTAGCAAAGTCACCAGGTAGGCAAGTCCATGGGGAAAAGCGAAGTGAAAAGAGGAAAAAGAGGCAGGAAAAGGGCAAAACTGAGACTACCAGGGAGGCCAACCAGAGTCAGAAGCACAGGTAGCCCTAGGACAAGCCTGTTCGTCACCAGCTCTGGCCTCTGGCAAGAGATGCCTTGGGTTAGGAAGGTGATGCTGCTGTTGCCAGACACCAGAAAACAGCTTTTACTCTTCATTCATTCATCCTTTATTGTTGTAGTCCAGGTTTTAGGTGCATCTTGCTGCTGGCCTGGAAGGCAAGGACTCGTGCCACCCTTGTGCAAGCTTGGCTGTTTGTTATCTTCCCTGCTGCGCAGCTATGATTTTCTTAATCTGCTTCTACTGCTTATGGCACGTGTTTTTTTGGTTATACTTCGCTGGTAGGTGTTAATTAGCTTCTCAAAAAGTAAGCAACCAGTATTGTTTCTATGTTTTGTTCCTTTGTTTTTAACTTTCTCCTTCACTAAGAGGCAATAAATGTTCACTTTCCCTTAGCAAGAACTTTAACCTTTTTGAAGGAATGCAAAAGTGCTTTTACCAGTTTCACTTTGCAGACAAGAAGCACAAAAGGAGAAACTTTGATAGGATTTTCATTCACTGAAAACTACTGTTCTGAGAGGACTTGTAGAAACTCAGCAGTGTTCCACATTTCTGAAGATGAGATGAGAGCTGTGTCAAGACCGCAAAGATCACCTAGTTTTAAAACTTGGACTAGAGCTCAGGAATGACTGGCTTCCACATCTGTATCAAGACCACCAGGATGTGCTTCTTGGATGAGTATATTAATTTTATACCACATCTTGTTCTCCTGTGAGAAATGCTTTGCTTTTTTTTTTCTTTTTTTGTAAGGCCATATGGAATAATTAATGTGGAATTTATCTCCATGTGGGGCCGTTGTCTGTCTATGGTGTGAACACTGATACTCATTGCAGATTTTGAAGGTCCTTCCAGCTGACGCAAAGTGACATTGCCTTGTGCTAAACCCATCTCAGTTTGCTCAGTCATTTCTTTTTCTAAATTATTGTTAGAAAAAAAAAGCAGAAAAAAATTGAGATAAAAAGGAGCAGATATCAAAGTTAAGGAGATGTAAGGAGAGACAAATGTTTAATGTACTCCTTGCATATGTAATTGTGTTATGTGATTTCTGTGCTATAAATAGCCATGTCAGGAAAGCATGACACGGACATGCGTGCTTGCAGCTGAGCTACACCACACATGCATGTGTGCTTGCCTTTTAGTCATGTGTTTTCTCTCTGTCCTCATACCTACAGAACATAACCAGTGTGTCAGTGACCAGGGACGTGGGACTACAGGCTTGCTGATCTGTCCAACGTGTTGTACGTAAGACCTCTGAGTAGTTTTGAAAAGTTGCATCGATATCCAAAGTAATACAAAACGTTACTGTCTCTTTTTGTCTTTCATTTTATGGACCTCATCTTCAGCCAGTCTGTTTCTGTGTAGGCAGTGGAGTTGTATCACCTTGCACTATGCTGGTGTAACTGATGGTAATTTTTTGCACAAATGATGAACGTAACAATTGTGCTCAGAAATGGGTCACACAAAGAGTGGCATTTTCAGTCCTTGTGGGTCCCTTAGCTTATAATTTGCGCTACCCCTTGGAAGGCTTGCCAACTTTTAGGAAAGTTTTACTATTAAGCACTTGAAAATTCTTTGTTTTTTTTAAAACTTAGGAACGGGATAAAGAGCTCCCTTGGCTTTTTACCACTCTGCCTGCACGCAGTCCCTGCATGAGGCCCAGAAGCAGTGTGTTTGCTCAGCCTGGTGCTGTATCCTAGCAGTACTGGAGAGCTCTCCTCAGAGGAGCAAAGAGGAAGTACGTGCCAAACTGTTCAAAGCGTTCTAACGAAACTGTTTTCTTTTGGTACCGAGAACAAAAACTGCTTAGCTGGCAAGAGTCATCCTGCCCCCCCCTGACCGAGGGCTGACCTCCCCCGGCCGCCCGCCTGTCAGCTCCCCTGCACCGGCGGCGGTGTCGCCGGTGGGACGGGTTGAGCCCGGGCCTCACGGTCCCTCAGGTGAGCACACGCCTCGCCTCGGTCACAGCTACGGACGCGGCCCCGCCAGCCTCACAGCCGGCAGCGCCCGCCGCCGCTTCCCGCCATTTCCTGTGAGTCGCCGCGGTGGGCGGGGCCCCCGCTACGGGCTGGAGCGAGCGAAGGCCACGTGATGCCTCCCGTCGGAGGCGGGCTGCGAGGGGGGGGGGGAAGCTGGGCGCGTCACGTGACGCGGGCGGCGGCGCGCGGTCACGTGAGCGGGCGGGTGAGGCGGGAGCGAGCTCGTGGGGCGGGGCGGGGCGGCGGGCGCGCGTGCGCGGGCAGAGAGCGGGCTGGTGCGGGCCGGGCCGGGCGGCCGCTCCCTCGCTGGCAGTGCTCGCTAAGATGGCGGACTTCCTGCCGTCGCGCTCCGTGCTGTCGGGCTGCTTCCCCGGCTGCCTGCTCACCAGCGGTGAGGCCGAGCAGCAGCGCAAGTCCAAGGAGATCGACAAGTGCCTCAACCGCGAGAAGACGTACGTGAAGCGCCTCGTCAAGATCCTGCTGCTGGGCGCGGGCGAGAGCGGCAAGTCCACCTTCCTCAAGCAGATGCGGATCATCCACGGGCAGGACTGGGACCGGGCGGCCCGCGAGGAGTTCCGCGCCACCATCTACAGCAACGTGATCAAGGGTGGGTGAGCGGCGGCGGCGAGGCCGGCCCGCCCTGCCAGGCACCGGGCCGGCGGCCTGCGGGGGGAGGGCGGGGGGGCGGCGGCCTGCGGGCGGGAGCGGAGGGAGGGGGTCCCCCGGGCCGGGGGGAGCCGCGGGGCCGCTGCCGCCCGGTCGGCGCTCTGGCTTGGGGCGCCTCACCCTTCCTCCCGCCGAGGGCGAGCGGCCGGGCCCGCCGCATGTCAGCGCCGCCGGCCCTGCCCCGCCGCGGGCGCTGCCCGGGGGCCCCGCCGTGGCTCCTGCCGGCGGAGCAGCGCGTTCGGTCCGTGAGGTCCCGGCTTGGCCAGGTCCCGGTGGCGCGATCGCGGCCATGGATGGGGGGCAGATGCACCTGAGGGGGCGTGAGGGGGAGCCGTGTCCGGCGGCGGGGGGCAGCGCCTCCGCACTTGGCCCTGCTGCGGGGAGCGCGGCCGTGGCGCTGCGGACGGGGCTGACACATCCACGGACGGAGCCCCCCTCACGGGTGCGCTGCCAGAACCGCCGCGCACGGGTAGGAGCGGCTCTGGATTTCGCTGCTGTCACCCTCGCTTATTTCGCTCTCTGATCTAAATCGCTCGTCGCGTTTTGGGTTCGGGCTGTGCGATAGCTGCACGGTCTCCGTGAGCGTCTGGGAGCAACGAAGGTTGTCAGGCCTCGGCCCCGCGCTTGACCGGAGCTGAGCTCCAGTGACTCCGAGGGAGAATGGTTATACAAAGCTGTTTACAAATCAAGCCCGGAAAAACTATAAATAGCAAGGCAGTAGAAATCATGAGCGTGTATGTTGACCAGGTTATAGTTTATTAATAAAGTAAGGTACTTCCTGCTCTGTGAAAATACACCGTAGGAGCTGCAGATCTCTTTTGGAGGCAGCTTTCCTGCAGTCATCGCTTTTGACAGTTTGAAAAATTATGGAAAGAGAGTGAAGCTTGAAAAAATACTTTGGCATTGAACAAATATGTTATTATAGAGTTGTTCGTTACTACATCTTAATGTTCTTATACCTCTCCCCATGTCTTTACGGTGGCTTATTCTTTCTGGAATTTTCTTCTTCATCAGTAAAATCAGTACTAGAATTAATTTCCCTTGTTAGTATGAGCAGAGTAATTTTTGATTTATTCCTTTATAAGGGAGGTTTAAAATACTCTGTTTCTCCTAGAGAATGTTTACCAAAACAACAAAAAAAGTGCAGGGACATCTTTAGGTGATGCAACTCCTTCTGCACTTCAGCAGTGAAACCATATTTTCTAAAAAGTGCTGTGATTTTAGTAAATACTGTCTTTGTATCTCTGAAAATGTTAAAGACAGTAGTAACTAGATGCCAAGTTTGTAAGAATACAAAAAGTAGGGAACCTTAAAATAAGCTGTCTGATGGTTTAACATACTCTGAAATAAGCTTTTAAACATACTTCGTTTGTCTTGTGTTCGTGCCAGGTAAAAGTTTCCTTGGTAGCACGGACTAGGGATTTAGTAATTAAAAATAGCACTTTTTCAGGAGTTTAACTTGTAGGATGGATATTATATTGTTGATCACGGCCATGGTTTTCAGATGGCAAATACCTTGTGTTTTGATATTACCTGAAAATGTAGCGCTTTGAATGGGTCTTTCAGAAACTGATTTCCTACTGGGTGGATAGTCCTGTTGAGCTTTGACTGTACAGAGTAAGTGCATTGTTTGAATCTTCGCAGATTTGTAGGCTAGTGAAATAGTAGATGCTGAGAAGCTCTAATTGCAGTGCTCTTTCATGTTGTTAAAGGTGTGAGAGTCCTCGTAGATGCCAGAGAGAAACTTCATATCCCTTGGGGAGATCCTGCTAACCAGAGTAATGGAGATACGATGATGGCTTTTGATACTCGGTCAGTCATGGTGGTGCAAGGCATGGTGGAGACGGCAGTTTTTTTACAGTACCTTCCAGCCATAAGAGCTCTATGGGCGGATAGCGGTATCCAGCATGCATACGACAGGCGCAGAGAATTCCAGCTGGTAAGATTTGTGTTTCAGTGTTTTTAATTGAGTACGTATGATTCTCGTTCCTGTGTTGCTTTTCTGTAAGACACTGATCCTTACAGACCTTAAACATTTTTGAGTGGCAGACTGTTGCACTGTGGTATTACAAACAGATGCATTTATCTCTTCCCCGCCCCCTTTTTTTTTTAAAAAAACCAAGAATAATAAAGAGCTTTTGACATAATTGTCCTCATTTCATATGTGAGAAAGCTGAAGTACAGAGGGCTTTTATGTTTTCTAACAAAGCTAGAAACTGCATAGTGTTTTTACCATATGGTTATTTCCACCCTTTGTTAACTAGTGTATCAACTTAAAACCAAAACAAAACAAAATGATTTGCAGTAAAGGAAGACTTTATAGTAACGTGATTTTTAAGAAAAGATATGCATGGGTTAATGAGAAGAATTTAAAAACCACTCCCTTCTCTATTCCAATTTGAGCAATCTAGCAAACATTCCCTTTGTATACTTCCTGTTTAATTTTGAATGTCTATGTTAATACTCATGTAATGAGATTTTTGTTATATCGGAGTTCTCAGCTGGAGATGGAGTATACAGTTTAATAGTGAGGCTGAGATGGAGTCAATAGTGGGGTTGGAAAGGAAGAAGTAACGTGTCTTGATTCTTGAGCTGGAGCTTTAACTGTCTGTGACAGCTGAAGTCCCTTTGCTCCATTTCCATGCAAGTGCTGCAAAAGGAAACAAAGAATTTAAGTTAAATTTGGTGGTTATTGGCTCATAGGCCTGTGTAGTAAATGCCACTGGCATAGGGTTTTGTGGGGGTTAGTGGTTGAGAACCTTAAAATAGATTAAATCTGTACTTGTAGGTGTCTTAAACCTAAGTGGCTTTGTGCTTTTATGTCTTAAAAATAACCTTTGTGTTAGTGTGAATCTGAACAATAGCTGATGATGTCTCCTGTTGAGCTATTAAGAATGTTGTGTAATCACACTCTGACTTAAATAGGTTGTGTAAATGCACTATAAATATGTATTGCACTGATCACAGAAAGTCTTCTAGAGATTGCAGAATGGGCAGGTGCTCCAGTAGCCTATCACCTGCCCAGCCTAGTTCTGAGCTATGTAAATAAGTTTCTAATGAGACCTGTTGCTCCTTGTGTTTTTCCTTCAAAGTGATAGTAAAAGGGTAATTGCTCTACTGTAGTCAAGATCCTTTTCTGGTGCATATGTCACTGTGCTGAAGTAATCTGTTTGAAAATCCGTTAAATAAAATTGTTTTGTCTTTGTTTAAGCATGTTTAGTGACTTCAGGCTAAGTAGTGAAGGAAAAGGGAGCTATTACTATTCTGTCATCTTTGAGTCTCTGAGAATTAGGTTCTTCCCATAACTGAAGCATGTACAGAGTTTCACTTTGAGTAGGATTTGAAGAATGTGCTCTGAATCTGTCCGGGGAAAAAAACCCAACTGTTGCTTTCTTTTGGAAATCCCTAAATCTGTATGATGTTCTCTGCAAAAATATATATGGATCGTGTTGTGTTTTAGCCAGAACTCAAGAATATTTTTTTTAAGGGCTCTTAATAGTTGAGTACGGTTCTAATACTAATTTTTGAAAGTAAGGTAACTGCTTCATTTATACTTTACATTGCTTTATTTCCTAAATCCTTTCAAAATCTCAGCCTGACATATTTATGCCAAGTTATAAACATGAGGAAGAAAAAAAGCAAAGCTGAATGATGTCATTGTATTGCATGCAAGCAGTGTGATCAGTGCTGGCCAAGTGTGAAGTCTCAGTTTTATCCCAGTAAGCTTCAAGCGTAACTTATGACAGAGCTGCATGTGGGTGGCAGGATGGCGGGCGGAAAACTCCTGAAAGCGGTATGTATTTTTGCCGTACCTGCTGACAGGCTTTGGAGAAGAGTGTTCAGAGAGTTTAGATATGTGCTATAATATGGAAAGAAGACACAGATGGTTAAGGAGGGAGTGACAGGCGTACCCGAATCAGGAGGCAGAGCAGGGGGAAGTTGGAAGAGACACAGACGTTTCAGTTGTATCGAGTACGGACTCTTGAAGTAAGGATTCAAGACTGAAAATTTTAGCGTTGTAAAATGGGGAATAAGAGAAAAATACTGTTCTGCTTCCAGTTCAACTGCTTATGGCACAAAAATGTAATGAAAGGAGAGAGACCAGCAATCATTAGATGAGTAGGAGAGAGGGAAAAGTGGCATTAAAAAAATGTGTAAAATGCTGGGACTGAGCGTGGTAGAAGAGTATTATTTGACTCTATATCCTCTTGACTTCAGAGTGTTGAGTGAGTTTAACTTTTTTCACTGCAAGGAGTTTGACACTGCACTAAAAAACATGGTTCATATTAAGAGCCCGCAGGCAGGAATGCTGGAAAAGTATTGTTTATCATGGGAATAGGGCACTTTGGGGCAAAGGTAGAAGTGAGCAAATGAAGAACAGAGCAGTGATGGATAAGGAGTGAAAAATGTTAAAATTTACATAGAAGTTCTGGAGGAAAGGAAGCAAGAGTGTAATTGTAGAAGTCATGTGTAGCTTGGACAGATAGGAAGTACAGAGAAAGAGGATTTAAGATTAAAATTTCTGCACATATATGGTTAACACTTAAAGATGTATGTACTTTTGTGATGTAGATCATCGAGCTGTTCTTGCTTTTTTCATTTTCCTCCATCATCTTTCACTTACAATGCCAGAGATGATGCTGGGAGCCTGAAGAAATGTTGTGGTCTTTTTATAGCAGCATGAGAGGGGAAAAACAGAACTAGGTTGTATTTTAATGGAATTAGGAATCAGCATTTCCATGCCTAGTTTATTGGAGTGTCCTTCCTCATTTTGTTAACTGGAGTGGTCATGGGGATAGTCTATATGATTTATTTTCCTTGGTATAAAAATAGGGGCCTTCTGGCCACTAACAGCAGTATTACGAAAATTCATTAGGTCACGCTTGTATAGTGCTTTAAAACTGGAAAGAGCTAATTACAGCTTAGTACAATACATGCCACTTCAATACTTCTCAGGTGGTTAATATTATAATCCCTCAAATTTTATTACAAACCGAAGTAATTTGGCTGATAGTTCCACTAACACGGTTAACTAAAGACTATTTTGGTGCTCTGGCTTAGTCCCTGTAACTTACACTGAAGATTCCGCTTATCCTCAAGCTTTCTCTCCATCTACCGCGCTTACTTTTCTCGTGGCCTCTAGTCAGATGGCTAACGTAGATTAATTACAGAGTTAGTCTGAATCAGTCTTAACGGTTTCTGACATCTGATTAACATTTCAGGTTTCTCATTGCAAGTTGATTTCCAGCAAAAATCTCCTGAAATGACTTGGATAAACGTAGCCATTATCTTAACTCTGCAACATGCAAAGCAATTTAACTAGACATTTCCTAGCCTTGATGTTTCTACTCATGAGCTATTCAGCTGTGTAGTTGTAAAGGTTTGCTGTTCTCATTGAGATCTGCTTTGAGGCACTGGCAGCTGAGGAGCGTCTAGTGCTGTGCTGCTGCATATCTAATAACACCGCGAAAAGCACTTCTGAGTAAGGGTACCGTTGTGCGCTGCCTCTCACTTTGGTGCGTTTGCCATGGACTTGCATTTCGTGAATTTGCTGCGAGAGTTGTTAACAGAGAAGCGTTTTGAAGTAGTCTGCAGGAGTCTTTAATTCTCTGAGAATGGAAAATTGGGATGAGAGCCCAGTTGCTCAGACACATGATAAGCTTTGAATGTGTTAAAGGTTTGTTCTTGTTAAAGTTAACTTTTGGGTGGATTTGGATGTTTGCTACCAGCAGTTGTTGATCTTCAGGTAGATACTTGTCCTACTTGCAAATTACGCTGAATGTTGGTTTTATGCCATGAACCTGCAATGCACAGGGGCAGTGTTAACACTTTATTCTGTCCACATTTGCATAGAACTGCAGATGATGCAGTAAGGAAGATAGGATGATGCATTTACATCTGGATCATGTTTACTTCTGTGACATGTCTGCAAGTGCTAGATCAGATTATAGAAGACAGGAAAAGGCGTGTTCAGCTTGAAGTTACACTGCTAGTTTTGCTGCAGCTTCTCTGCAACATTTTTCTGTTGCAGGGTTGTATTTTTGAAAAGCGTTGTTCAGTTTACTGGAATATTGTATTTTAGCTTATTCTGGTTGGAATTTTCTGGGTTCTGTCTCTGAATACTGCTGGGGCTGTTGTACACATGAGAACATTAAATTAGTTTTACTGGAAATACTGAGTCCTCATATGGCCACTGCAAAGTATTAGCAAAACTTACCATTCTTTCAGGTGCCTAGGTGACGGGTCCTTGCAATGTGCTTGATCATAGAGTAGCGATCCTGTGGAGGTCAGCTCTGTTTGAAGCCAGACTATGTTGGTCATTGTTGAGGTCTTCCTCTTTCTCAAGTGTGGGTGCCCATCTTATGAAACAATAGTGCGGTCAGTCCCGTAGCGTCTCTCTGAAGTCACAAGCACAGAACCTGTAAAAAAGTATCTTACCCGTCATGCTTTAAAAGCATCTACACCATATTTGCAAGATTAAATTTCAGAAGCCTTTCAATAGCTTGTGCCCTCTGTAATGTGTTGATACTCCTGCTGGTATTCATCTTCTGCAGCCTCCTCACACCCCTAAGCTGGAGGATAGCGATGTCTTCCCCTCTTCCTTTCCCAGATCTCCTCTTGGTTCTGGGGTTGGGTGTTCAGTTGTCCCACTCTGTTTCTGCTTGAAGTGTGTAGGTGGTGCTTCTATTAGGACATGCTTGAGTGCATAAACTGTTGGTAGAAAGTTTCTCAGACTGATAGAAAATCTTTTTCGTTACAGACACCAGATCCAGTCACCCAATGTTTCTGTAAACACATGCATTGACTGTTTGGGCACTTAATCGTGTAATTCAGTGTTACTTTATTTAAATATGATGTTGTAATTACACTGAATATTGCTTAGATTTCTGTGGGGAAAACAAAAAGCTGCTGCTTTGTATGTGTTGAAATAGGAACTGTTTTTCCCAGTCAATAGGTTTGCCAAAGATCAAATCACAGGATAGCATGTGTACAGTGAGCATGATTCCTTAAAGCCCTTGGATAAGTTAGAGCTACTTGCCATCTTTCATCTGTTATGTGAAAAGGATTTATCAAAGATTGTTGCTATAACTATGGAAAGAAAAGTGCTTTGCAAATTTATATTTAAAAATGAGTCCTTCAAATCCTGAGAAAAGACTCGGAATTCTTGAAGGTTTGCTGTTTTTCCTGCCCCAATGACAAGATAATGCTGGCTTTGGGTTCGTATTAATAAGGCTCTGTATAGGGATTAACACTGGAGTCAAACATTAAGGAGGCTTGAGTTCCTTTATTCTTGGTTTGTTGCCAGAAACCCTTCAATGTGTATACTAGTGCTCAGGTAATGGGAATCGACCATAATATTTTAATCGAGCTGAAAGGTCTTCATGTGAACTGTTATACTACATTTATCATAAAGTGCCATTTTTTAAATTGTTTTCCAAATTGGGACTTGGAGTCACTGTGCCTTAGAGGACTGTTTCTGGGACTGCCGCCTTCTCTTTCCACCACTCTTCCTTTCCTGCCTGCTGACTGTTCTTGTTAGCAGTGAAGTATTGAAGTGTTTGGAGAGGAATGGTCTTGTATTGCCAATTGATGTTGTAGTGCAAGCTAATCTAGTTCTTCTGTAGAACATCTTTGCTATAATTTTTTCTGAGTGTTACTGATTTTCTTTTTTTAAAACTTTTTTTATTTTTTGTCACTATGATTTTTAAGCATGGATGTGGCTCTGGACTGAGAGGTCTTCCAGTGGGAGCTATCTTCACCTGGACATGTCACCCCAGCACACAAGCTAAATGGAAGCATACTATCTTCCAACCAAGATTGCTAGTTTAGAGTCCTGTGTGCTACAGTTAGCTTGTACAAGTGTATCTTTTCTGTGTGGTTTCAGTGCAGCCTCTGAGGATGGAATTTTTAATTCTGACTCAATCCAGATACCTGTTTATGGGGAACCACTGCTTTTAAAATGTGGACTTTCACAATACAGTGTGGGGGCAGAGCCATGTGTTCTTATACATACTCTGTCTTTTACAAGCTATGTCGTGTTGATAATCATATGCCTTAATTTTCTGAACCTTCTGTTGTGGAAGACTAAAAGGTGACCTACTTTTTGCAAAAATTTGGATTTCTATAACTGAGCCTTGATTAAATAATGGTAAAATATGTAAGTGCCCTTCTGAATATGCTGTGCACACCAACAACCTCTAACGACTTCAGAGGAAGAGCCTTTCTCAGCCTTTCACACATCTCAAATGTGTGAACCTGTTCTCAGCAGATTCTTTTGAATTTACGCAAATGTGTTAGATGCGCTTTTGCTGCTTCTGCTGCTTCCAGTGTAACATGAGACCTTGGTACAGACATTCATTCAGAGCCGATTCCTTGCTGGCTACTAAGGTGCAAGATACTACATGTTAGTACCTGTAGAACTGTCTCATTACATTACTTCACAGAATTTAAATGTAGCAATGGCTATGCCATTCTCTGTCTGTTTGGAAATGACTTACTAAATATAAGCCCGATCTACACTACAAAGTTGCAATATTCATAGCTGTCAGCAAGTCTCCATGCTGGCAAAACATGTGGTATGAATGCAGCTGTGATCTTCCATCTATATAGCTGAAATTAATTTTGCACCTGAGGCAAAGAATATAGAATGATCTTTTTCATATGTAAATATGGGATCCTTTAGGATTAAGATGCTGTGCCAGGGGCTGTGTTGATTTGTGCTGCTGTTCCCTAAGTTGAGCTTACTGTAACAAGACTTCAGCCTTAGAGGCTAGTTAGGTCTGCTCTCACTGAGCACATACTACACTCAGGTTGTATTTGGATGACTGTTTTGGCTGTCTTTATTGACCTAAACTTCAGTTAATGATAAATGCTATTTATAAGTTCTGAGTTCATGCTGTACCTCATGCAGAACTAGCAAAGTGGTAGGAAACTTTAGCTTGTGGTAGCTGAGGAAGTTGCTTAAGAAAATGTGAGAACGTAAGTGCAGCTGACCTTACTATGCACGAAAAGCAATAGAATAACTGTACTAGTTTTCACGTGGAAGGCAAGATACCATACCAGTGTTGTGCCTACTGGTGCTTAGTGGTTTTTTTGTAAGTATCTACATTTATTGCAATGTAGTTGAGAAGTTCAGAAGGTGTAGAGCCGTGTTACTGATGGTGCTAATGGAGTCTAGCTGATGCCAAGTGGTGTCTTGTATTGCTGTGGAATATGAAGCCTTTTTTCATATCTTAAAGATTATTAAATGGGTCATAGAACACAATATTAGTTAACTCTTTAGCCTCAAACGATAAATATATTTAATCCAAGTAAAAGTCTTGGAATAATCCCAAAGACTCACCGTTATACTCTACAACCCTTATACTCTGCAAACAAAGTAGTTTGATGGGTCAGATTTAAATTATTAATAAAATTCTTTAAGACTGTATCAGCAGCTAAAGATGGTCCTAAATTATTTCCAGTATCTTCTTCACTGGCATGTCTGCATTAACAAGAAACATCAGGTAACAGAGCTGGAAAAGTTGAGGACTTCTGAATACAGAAAATACCCCCAGTTCTTTATCATCACAATAATGGGCAACTTCAACTATTTCAGAGAATAATTTTTTTTGACTCTTAACAGGCAGTGAGCTGCCTTTTACAACGCTTAATTCACTGTACCATGTTGCACAGTTCTTAAAAATGCTTAAATGTTTTTCCAGTGCTTCATAGTCTCCTCAGTTAAAATAAGTGGATTATAATGTAATGTTCCTCTTCAGTGACATAAACAAGGAACTGGAAAGACCCCAAATTCTTTTCATGGATAAGAGGTACAGGAATGCATAATCATACATGAGTTTCTGTATCTTTTTCCTTTGTTCAGTGATGTCCGAGACATAATTTTAAGCAAACCAATGGGAGTATCAGCAGACCACCTGCAAGTGCTTCTCACTGGGCACATGATGGTATTTGATCAGCCACTGGTGACCAAATAAAGAGGACACAGAATTTCCAGGGGAGGAAACACAGTGGGCTGACACCCATCTGTAATTCAAAATACCTACACAGAGTAGCATGTAAAAAAAAACTTGGTGCAGGGTCATCTACTAAAATTCCACATGTGGGTGATATTGGGACCTTTCACTGTTTTCACTAGCAAACAGTTACATAGTTGCTTTAGTAATTTATTTCTAGTTTTTCTGGTTTTAGTTGATTTCTAGTATGACATTCTACAAGTGATGTGAAATGTTTGCAACCTCTTGGATGTTGCTGCTATTTAGGAGTCTTGTGTACCTTACTTTGAGTGCCTTAGACACAGGTTTTAACGTTTCTAAAAATATTAACATTTATCTAATGGTACATGCAGGTCTTTCACAAGACCTGGTAAATTATCACTGAATCTTTTTCAGATAGCTTGTAACAGGATCTTATATATTAGTATGTCACCCTTTGCAAACAGAAATACCCGAACTTAATTGAAATGGATTCTGCTAATTGAGGCAGAGGAAGGAACTAAAAAGCATTTGGTCATGAGCGTTTCTCATGAGGCTGAAACAGGCACCAAATGTACTCTAAGATTGAATCCTAGGGATACTTCAGTGCATGCACTGGTGTCTAGTGTAGGGTTCTGCTTTTGAAGTGTAGTGATTCAGTTTACAGTGTATGCAATAATGGGCTTTTCAAGCATCTTAAAGTTCAATCTGGCCACTTTTAGTGCCGATATGTTTTCCACATGCCAAATATTTGTCATGTTTTTGGGAGCCTTTGCCAGTCTTGTACAACTTGGAAGCAAGTAAAGCTCTAAATGATGGATGGCAGATTTACAGACCCACTACTGCTTCAGTGTTAGATTAAATGCAGTTTGAGTAGCAAACACATGAAGTCATGGAGCCAGTGGGTCAGTGCACTGAACGAAGAGCAAATGTTTACAGTCTGGTTCCAGTCTGTTTTGTGTGCAAAACATCTGAAGTTTATATAGATGCTTCCCAAAGTGTAAATAGTAATTGGGAGGTGGCTGTTTCATCTTGGTCAGAGCATGTTTTCATATGACTTCTAGGTCTGCGTGTGTGCCGTGACTTGGAATATTTGTTTCATCAGTGAAATTTGAAAATCTTTTGCAAAGTATCGGTGTCTTTCCTAAGGTAAACTTTCTGGAAGAGGAATTTAGATTGTAAATACTTACTAAGGGAGAGAGTAAAAAGATCTTTAAAGAAAGAAAGTGCACCTGATCTTGTGGACAGCATATCCTAATTTGTTTTCATGGTTTAATTTCTGTTCAGTTTCTGACAAACAGAAGCATCTTTATTAGAAGCTCTGGCTCTGCATGTGTTGTGCCCCATATGCTGTTTATTGCATTTCTTAACCTGGCTCTGATGTCTAGGAGGGGCTGCAGTAGACTTGACTTTGCTTCCTATTTGGAAGCATTGGTGATCCTAAGGAAAATTGCGTACCAGGAAGAATGCTATGTATTCCTTGCATTTTTAATTCTGGGAAAGAGTCTCAGCAGACTTTTGGGTTTTGCTCTTGATTTGTACAAATGGAGTATCACTTCATACAACTCGAAGCTATGCAGTTTCTTAAAATTCTGAGCTGTTTATAGAATAGGGCGCATCCTGGTTTCAAAGTAGTCTTTCAGAATTAGTTAGAAAGACAATAACGGAGTGCCTTGTGTGGAAGAAATTGTAGTTCTGTAGTTAATGGAATGCTGTTTCATGCCTAAAAGCTGTAGTGAATTTTCATATTTTTAAGCAAGCTTTGTTGAACAAATTGCTCTATGGTATACTAGTGCATGGATTAAGTTCTTAGCTTGATCAAGTCTTCATTTGGTTAATTAGAATAGCATGTTATATCTGAAACTATAGAAAGGCTCTGCTGATTGGAGAAAATCTGAATCTGACCTAAGTGAATGAGGCACTATGAAAGTAAGTGCAAAACTGAATTCAGTGCGAGAAGGAGAAACAGCTGGTACTGGAGCCTTAATTGGAGTATTTTGCTCGCAGCTGTCTGGGTATGGCAGCTGGAGCGATGCTCCTGGGTACCCGGCAGCTTGCAGATGCAGCTGGGTAGTTGTAGTGCGAGAGCTCACATTGGCGTGCTCTGTCTCCCTCCATTTGTTATGCACATTTTGAGAATTGTGGATTAATTGGATTACGTGGCAAATAGGGGATAATAGATTAAGGGGTTACTATTGGGTTAAAACCCTTCTTAAACCTCTTCACCTTTCTTTGTTAATGCCATTATGCAACATAAAAATGTCAGTCATGAAATAAACTTGGTGTGGCTCCTCCCTTTCTTGGTGTGTTTGTAGCTTCGTGCTATTGAGCACTCTCCACCCAATGTGATCCAGCTGTTCTGAATACAAATTCCGCTCTCCTAGCAAAAGATTTTGCAAAAGTTCACTTCTATGAGTCAGGACTTCAACCTTTCCTTTTTTTAGGGCAGATACTCAGTTTGTGTGACCCAACACGTCAGGTTTCACTTCTATGCCACGTGATGCTGTCCTGATTGCTTTGAAATAAGTCAAATACAACTTAAGCTACAAACAGGAAGCACTGAAAAGAGGAAATAGGTTAGTGCTCTGAGGTGGGATGAGCTGTGATGTCTTTGTGACGTGTATTGGTAGAGAACAGGATTATTTTGTACTTCTGTACCAGCAGATGTGGCCTGCATCTGAAACTCTTCGATCTTACCAAGAAGCGGCAATTAATCCCAATGTACTTAAACTTTACCTATGAAAATGGGCAGATCAGATTTGAAAGATTATTCAAATGGTTGAGCTGGAGAGAAAGAAGCTGGGAGATCCAGAAATGTCTGATCCTGACATAGGCTGTCTGTGCTTTAGCCCTTTGAAGTCTGGTCTGCTCATGGTTCCGCTGGCGGCAGTGCCATTTTAAAGCAGTTTGCCCTTCCTTCTTTGGGGGGGGGGGGGATTAGTTTAACACGGGAGCAGTTGGCTGCTGTGCACATGGCTGCAATAATGCTCATGTGGGCATAAATGGGGACTGCTTTGTTTGGCGGGAGTGCCAGTTTATGCTGGTTTTACCATAACTTTGGCCATAATTGACACTTAGAAAAAGGAAACATGCTTCTCTGCAGGAAATGTGTTTTGTGTTAGTACACTTAAGTATTTTGACCCAGACTTGCAGTTTGGTAAGTAAATGTACTGTTGCTTACCTCAACACTTTCCACTTAATACCTTTAGCACCCTTATTAAAAATTAGTTATTGTATATGCTTATTGTGAACTCTCAAAACACTGCTAATAAAATTGCTGCTTAAAGAGAGAGCCCTATATCTAGTGTTAGAGCATAGGAGTGGCAATTTGAAAACAAATTGTTTCCCTTTGCCTTAGGAGAACAAAGCAAGTTGCTGAATTGTTGCTATAAAATAGGGAAAGTATCTGGTTTTTCAATTTAGTTCCTTGAATAAACAAGTTATAAGTATGAATGTGTAGAAGTTTTGTCCTATTCTGTTGACTGGGATGTGTTTGAAAGAGGAATCCTCATTAGAAAGCTCTGGGAAGAATGACTGGCGAGACAAGTTAATTTGTAGAAACCTGAAAGCTGTGAAGGGGGAACCAAGATTATTTTATTTACCTTTAAGACTGAGGCCAGTTAAAGAAACCAAATCCATTCAAGGTCTCAACATAAGGTGTTTCAACTTCTGTGGTCTAACAATCAAGAAAATTGTGGATTTGAGTACAGTAATATAATTAGGGCTAGGTGCATTCATGGTATAAATGTATCATCTGGATCATCTGCCTCTTTTGTGGAGTGTTAATGCCATCGCTCATTTGGGTGGAGGGGGAGGACGTTGTAGTGCTCTGATACCTCTCCCACTAGGAAATCTGCAAGGGTTTGACTGAAACACTTCCTTATTTCTGTGCTTGTTACTAAAATTTCAGAAGACATCTGGTGAAACTTCAGTAGTAGCACTATTGATTTGCAGTCAGTCGTCTTTTGAATCAGCTTGGGGTAGGGTGTGAAGGAAAGAGATTCTTTTCTCTGGATTCTTTGCCAAAATCTTCAAATACAGATTTATCTGCATTGTCTCTAATAGAAAAAAACCTATACATAATGAAGTATGTGCTGTAAGAATTACTGAGGTGTTGTAAGATGCAGAATTTTAAGGCTCTGGTTATTCCTTCATCATCTTTCTTTCTTCAAGCTGTTTTTCCCATGTTGTGGATGGTTTGGTTAGCATGTCAATTTTGGTATGTACATGCCAGCCTAAAAACATTATAGTTACCCCTTCTTATGCTAAACTAGGCTTTTAAATAGCTTTTTTTGTTTGTTTCTTTTTAATTAAATAAAATAGGAAGTCTTGGTTTCTTTTTTCCCAGATACTCAAGTAAGGTCAGGAAGAGAAAATGTTTGCTGGTTCCTATAATTCTAGAGTTACTAAGTTATATCTCTTACTTTCTTTAAATATCTGATTTGTTCTTTCAGATACTTAGTAAGTCTTGTCAGTTCAGTATGTTCCATTGAAACTGCAGCCAAACATAGATGGTTTGATAAATTGTATGTTTCTTTCTTTAAACCTTGTGATGACTAAATCTTTATTTGATGCTTTTTTTTTTATTAGTATTAAGTGATTGCTATTGGAAAAAATGTAGTCTGTGTTCCCCTAGAACAGCTAAAAAGCCATTTGGCTATGCTAAGGTTTCAACAAATCATATTTAGATTGCTGACATTGTTATCATGGAAACCAAATAAATTGGTGCCACTTCCTGGGTTTAAAAGATGTGTTCATCTGTTGTGTATTTCATGTAGGGGTTTTTCTGTTGTTTTTTTCTTGTCCTCCCAAAAAATATTTTTGTGGTTACTTTGCTTTAGGCACTAACTAGCAACATTTTAGACAGTAATCTTTCTTGTTGCCATGTTTTGTTTATAAAAGATAACTGATCTGGTTTACTTCAGAAGGCCACACGAGCAGCTGCAATATGCTATTGTCTTATAGGTAAATGACCAATATGTGCTGTTATCCTGTCTTTGTAGAAGTGCATTATATAAAACTTGAGATATTTCATTGTATGGGCATGAGCAAGACTATTTAAAATAAATGTGATGTTGTAAGGGAAGCTGCTGTTGTAACCAAGTACCTTGATAAGAATATGAGTTGGTTGTGTTTTCTTGTAAATCATTTGTATGTTCATGATGAAATGACTTGGCTTGGCTTTCTTCAGTAAGGATCACAAGTCTTCAGGAGGCACACAAGCTGTTTTGAATCAAACCTTTCTGAAAATGGAATACTTGACAGTTATGAATAAAGTTATTTAACAGTCAACTTCCTGTGGTTTACATGCATTTCTGAATCAGGAGGAGGCTGAAGGGCTGCAGCTGAGATGTGTATAGGGAGTCCTGTACAAGCAAGCAATGTAATTGCTTAAATCTGGTATTCCGATAAGATTTATTTTAATACTGTATTAAAAGAGTAAAAGCATAGTCACCTAACACTGGAAGATCTTTGAAGCTACTGTATAGGCCATTCATTCTGTTGTATTGGGGTGTGTTCAAAAAGTTTGCTTTATTGCAGTATGTCAGCATGCATATGAGAGATGCGCTCAAGCTTGCACTTGACTTTGTCACTTCTCTTGGCATCTTTGGGCCTACTCATTAAGTAGAAGGAAGCGGGCAGTGAACGAGTAAGGCCCAGTGGTGTGGTTCCTGCAGTGTAACAGGTCATTGGTAGCCTTCGACCACACTGCAGTTCAGAACTGCTCAACTGTAAAAATTACTTTAAAGGAATCATCTGCATTTAAAAAAACCCCAACAAATCCACCATTTGAATTTCCATCGTATGTGCACACAGAACATGGGTGTGAAGACAACGGGAATGTAATGGAGAACTATAGAGTTTTTTAATGGGGGTAGATCCTGCAGTTCTCAGTGTCCTAGTGATTTTGTCCTTGGTGTGGCTCTTCTGTGGCATGACGGCAGCAGATTGACTGCTGCAACATTCGCATGGCAGGGGCTGGACGCGGTGAGCCACACTGGAGTTAGTGGGGCAGAGTGGGGAAACCCAGTTTCTTTTTTCTAGTCATCGGGTAAACCAGAGAGTTTACAGTTTGTCTAAAGGGAAATTTTAGAATGCGACAACTGTCTGTTGAATACAGCTGTTTAAATATAGCTGCTGTCATTGATTTACAGAGTGAGATCTAGTTCTGTATCTAATATCAAGAAAAAAGTAGCCTAACATAGAAACTGTCTTTGGAACTGTTGTTGTACAAGGTTGTGAACAGATAGTTTTCTCACTCAGTTTTAACGGTTGCTGGCATTAAAGCTTTCCTTTGTGTGGTAGGTTTTTTCAGTGGGTTTATCTTCATTATTGCGTAAAATACACAGGTTCACCCCTTTAGAAAAAGATCAGAAGTTTTGCTTTGTTGCATTGTAGTGCTGCCTTTTTGAAACTCATTTAAAATGGGACAAAACACTTCAGTTCTACAGTAGTGCATTCTGATAAAAATCTGTTGTGGTAGTTTGCTGTTCGAGAGTGTCTGTAGTTAGCAGAACTTAGCCTGCTAATATGAAGATGTGCAGGTCAGATAGAAAATTAGTGCGCTTGAAGCTGTTGTAAATTCTTGATGCCATGCAAATTTATAAAAGCCAATGACAGAACAACTTTCAGCCTTAAATACAGGGTTGAGTCAGGTTGACAGCATTTCTTGGTATGTTGTATTAGTTGTCTGAATAGCTCTTCGTAAGGGAAGAAGCCAGTGAGTGAGCTGAAGATGTGGAGGAGGGAAACTGCTATGTCACTGCTTTAGGAACTGTATTATGCTTATAATTGATTGCTTTTATAGTTTAATCTCTTAAGTTTCAGAATGGCCACCTTGATATTTGTCTACTACCAGCTTTGGTACATGACAGCTTACAAAACTAAGCAGTCTTCTCTGTGAGCTTTCTGGCAGTTACTTTACTGTTGGATGTATGGCTGTAGAGCATTGCTGTTGTTGCAAGCCGATGCATTTTGCATTTGTGTTTTCAGGAAATCCCTTCTTTTGGGAAGCTGCTTCTGGGTTTTTTTTCTGACCTTTACAGGCTGTGACTGACTTGTCTGCTCCGACTGCTCAATCCATTGTAATAGCAGTAAGCCCCGGGACTTAAAGGAGAGGTAGTAACTCATGCATTCCAGTACTGTGGAGTTAATGCTGGTTTAGGGAGTAGCCATTGCCATAAGTTGTATAAAAAAAGAGCTGTCTAAGATTAAAATATATATATATGCATACGCACACATACACGCGCACACTTACAGCGGCTGAGGCCCAGGCATTCTAAAATAATTACCTCCACTTAATGAGCCTGAAAGCTGGCTGTGATTTGTATGTAGTCCTGTGGGGGATGGACGGAGGGTTGCCAGCTCCTGCTAGGACCTAAAAAAGAAATCAAGTCTGACCTTAAATTTAATTTTGTCTTAATATTCAGCTACAAACAGTGGTCTTAGTACTGGGGAGGCCTGAATTTGATCCTGTTACTCCTGCTTGGGAAGCTTGATGGATTTGTGCATCAAGGTTGTGTATCTTTATTATAGGAATGCGCTTCCCTGCACGCTTCCCTTACAGGATTGAGCCTAGAATGGATTTCTGAAGTGCTGAAAAAACACACAGGTGTAATATACAGCCACCATCCTTGCAAGCAGTTGCTGGTGTGTGCTGCCAGGCTTTAAAAATGGTTAGTGTTACTGCTGCAGTTTGTCACCCTAGAGAAAATCACTAGCGTTAAGCCAAATACAAGGTAAAAAAATAAGGTGGTAGAACTGTGTTGGACTCTCCCTGCAGGTGTGTTGAGCACAAGACATGTTTCAACCAGAGTCCCAGTCTTGCCTAATGACAAGTTGATGTTCAAATTGCACACTTAAAGGTGTGGTATCTACTTGTATTATGTAACTTTTTTTAGTACCTGGAAAACTTGCAAAGGTACCTGGCTTATGTGTTTGCCAGAACCCTTTTTGGACTGTTACTTATCCTACACTACTTAACTGCTGCTTAGATGACGCAGCTTAACAGTTGAGGTTTGATATTTTTCCTAGCTAAGTTTGCAGAGTTCAGATTCGAGTAGGGGTGCGGAGGGAAGTCATCATCAGGGTGTCATTCTTGTTCTGATTCACTTGTCTGGCTTAATGTAGTCACCCCAGCCTTGGATGCTTCTTGAATTTCTCATCAAGAAAATTCAGTTAGAATTCTTGCTCTTCCATCCAGAGAGTGAAAACACAGATGGTTTCTTTTCTGTATTTACTATAAAGTAAATAAGCTACAGCTTGGTAATCAAGAGCTTTCAACAGGCAGCATGTTTCTGCTTCTGTGGTGATGCTGAGAATCCTGAAAAGGTACTACTTCCCTTTGCAGTGAATTCAGTTAGTACATTACCTATTGCAAGTGAACTCGGGTTCAGCAGCAGCCTTGCAAGAGTTCTTCCTTGATCCCAGCACCTTAACGGAGTTCTGGAAAGCTGACTGTAGTTCAGTCTTTAGTTCTGCATTACTGGAGGGGTTAAAAACTGCAGTTACTGTTTGCAAGGACAGCGATGGCTTGAACCAAGAAGATAACCTGTATAGTAGATGTGATACCATACAGTATGGCAGCACAGAGCTCTGTTTGTTACTCCCAGAGTAAGGAGTTCTTGTCCAGCTTGGTCTTTGATAGGAAACTTCAGTGAAATGCTTCATCTGTTGTGGCTTCTTATCCTGTAGTCTGCTAGTCATTTGCCATGTTCGGGGGAAGTACCTGTGTGAATGGGATTGTGTGGCAATGCAGTTAAATTAATTTGCCTCCAGTGATTAATCCCTGTACCTGTACACCTCTATGTGCAGACTCTACAAAGGGTTAGAAGACTCTGTCTTTTCATAATGAAGGCATGGTTGTTTCGTTGGTACTCCCTGTGGATAACACTGTAGAATTTATTAAGCAATTCTAAACTTGGAGACAATTTAACTATTACAAATGTGCCTGCGCATGCTTTTACGCTTAAATGTTAACTGGCCTAAGAATAAAATGTCAGTTGTATTCTTTGGATAGCCGCTTTAAAAAAAGGGTAGCGATTAAAGCTTAAAAGACTTAAATCTAGATTTTGGTAAATTAACTGGACTTCAAAACGTAAACTATTGGGATCAAGTATGCTGCTTATTTAAAATAACTGTTTGCTTTGTTTTAGGGGGAATCTGTAAAGTATTTCTTGGACAACTTGGATAAACTTGGAGAACAAGTAAGTGTGGTGGGGTGGGGTTTTTTTTTTTCAGTCTTGAGTTTTAAGTAGTCTTTGTGATCTCCGAGTTTTAAACAGATGAAATGTAATCAGTTTCTACTCAGATAACTTTAATTAACTTTGACTGTCCCATTATCTCAGCATTTCATCACTGACTGTCAGTAACACAGGGCAATGCAAGGGCCAAGAGATTTTCTGGAAATAAAAGTTCTGTAGAATTCGAACAAAAAACAAGTTGCAAAAGCTTGTTCAGTTCAGAAGACTGTTAAAGTACTTCTACGCTAATTGATACCCAAAGATGACTGCCTTTGTTTTTACATGTCCACTTAGGAACACTTAAGTTAAATCAGTGCGCAGGTAAGTGGTACCTTTCTGTAGTATCTACCGTTAAAGTAAATAAACTTGGTACAGAATAAAATCTGTTTCCTCTGGGGGAAAATCTGAAACTTATGTAGAGTAGTTTTTGATAGAAATGTTGGTTATTGCTTGAGTAATGAAGTTGTATGCCGATATTCAGGAGTCGTGTTTTGCAGAAATGGCATGTGGAAAAACTGCCGTGAAAATGGGATGCTAGCTTGAACTCCATGGGGAGGCAGTTTCTCCACAGCGATTTCCAGCTGATGTCTAACAAATGGTGAAGGAATCCAAACCACTTCAATTGAATTCTGTTACATCATGCTTAATTTCTTTTTTTTTTTTAAACAGATAAAAATTAGATTTTAAGCCAGACTTTTTCTGCTTTGAACTGTCATTTTTCTAACTAGAGCACTGGTGATCATTTTGCAGAACGCATACGCTTCCCAGATACCTTGCTTGAGAACTCCAGTGCTTGCTCTCTGAAATGTTGGTTTGGTCTTGAGTTATAAGGCAGTACAAGAACTGCACTCACTTTAATGAACTGCTAAACTTCCTGCTAATGGTGGATTTCTCATGGTCTTTGAATCCAGTGCCACTTCAGTTTCAAATGTTGTTTGTTTTGTTTCCACCCCCACCCATTTGAATGAAGATTTTTGCAGCCTCATTTCAGAGTTCTTTATTTAGAAACCTTGGTCCATTCTTTGATTAAAGCATGAAGCTTGAAGTCACTAGGTTGTTTTTTGGGTTTGTTTTTTTATATACATTTTTATGTACAGAGGCACTTACTGTAGGTCTGATGTTGCTGTGGGAATGCTGAGATCTGAATTGCAGCTTTTCCAGTTTAAAGTTAGACCAAATGGTTTTTGAGATACAGAGGGGCTGGACTCTTCAAGACCTGCTGTCATATAAAATGGTCTTTGTGGAAAAAGTGCTAGCTAAGTTTTGTTACTGAGTGAAGGTGGTTCTGGTTTTTTCTTACCTGTATACAAGACTTGTGTAGTGATTATTTCCCCAAACAATATTAATATAAGTATTTTACTGGTTTTATCTGTTATCTGATAAAACTGAGCTGGCCTGCAACTAAATTGCTTATAAACAGATAGACCTGCAATTCATCTGCCTCTTGCCAAAAGGGAGCTGGTGATAACAGCATGTAGGGGAAAGAACTTAATGTTCAGATTTAATCAGATCAGCAAAATAGGAGTAGCTGGCTGGCATATACACATAGGATCGGCTGGATTCCTTGCAACTGTTTGTTGTTATTTCAACTGCCAATGTAGACTGTCTGTGTTCAAAATATCTCATAGAGACACATTGCTTTCCATGTTGTGATTGGAACTTACTCATGCCTTAAATTCTAATTTTAATTAGCCAAACAGTGATGTGATAGCCAGAAGAGCTACCTGATAACCAAAATAAGTCATTTAGAAGAAAACAGACTGTAGTGAATTTGAGGAAGGAGATAATTCAGGAAGAAAGCACATGACATGAGTCAATATAAATATGTATCCTTGGGAAGAGCTGCACAGAAAATAAAATAACAACAAACTTAGCTCCCCCCGCCCCCCCCCCCCCCCCCCAAAAAAAAAAAAAGCAACCAATCAAACAAACAACAAAACCCACCAACAGCAACCAAAACTGGAAGATGGTGAAAAAGAAAGTGGTCAACATGGAAGATTGGGCAAAGTGTAGAAAAGGAGTGTGCTTGGGGGTGCCTGCAGAAAAAGTACCAATTGATAATGATGAAACATGGAAAGGACGTCAGAAATAATACTCATTGCCATCCAAGGAAAGTATTTGCCTAATGCTGCAGTCTTCAGATACGGAGAATTTGGATCAACAATGAGAAAAGGGCTAGTTCGGAATTGCTACATTGGCAAGCTGCTAGAATCCCAAGGATCTGGGCATGAGGGAGAAAACACAATCATCCTTCCAAAAGACAACTAAAATACTGGGAGTTTTCTTAGGAGTTGCTGTATTTCATTTTCTGTAGCCAGATGATGGCTGTATACCAAACACTTGACTTCCAGTGTGCTCATTTGCAGGCTTTTGCATCAGGGTAGCCATTATCTCGTATAAAACATGGTAGATCTTCTGTGCATGTAGAGCTTGAAAGCACTTGAAAGAATTTTTTTTGTGGTTGCAAGTGTGGAAGGAATTTTAAATGAGTAATAATACTTGAGAGGGAATTTGTCAGGAATTCTAGGGATAAGCTCCTTGTTCTTGAAAGCTTTACTGAATAAACATTACAGGCCAAGTCCCAGAAGAGTTTGCTTCGTGCCTTTGTTTCAATATTGAAGGTATATAGGGCTTTGCCTATTATATTAACTGATTTTATTTATTTACTTACTTTAATAATTTCAATCACTCCTGAGCTTTCCTAAGACTTTCTGATTTTGTCGGAGAACTTCAGACTAACTTCCTGAGTAATAACAAAAGACTATATGTTCCTGCTTGAAAAATGGCGTTAAGTGTTGAACCTGTGACATTCTCTTGCCAAAATGTTGTCAGTCAGCTTTATTCAAAATCCCTTCACATGTGCCCAGTGACATTCGATACAGTTACTGCCCTGTTCCTCTGATTGTTCCTCCTCTCTTAACAATTCTTGGTAGAAGAGACCCAAGATAAATTTAATAAATAAAGAGAAAAATCTCAATATCCTTTAAGGATGCTGCTTTTAGTCAGACAAGGTAATACTAATAGTGGTAGTACTATAGCAAAATGTGCAGGGTGGGGAGCCAGTGCTTCAGAGAGCTGCTTTGTAATTCATGCCACGATAGAAATCAGTGCCTTAGTCATGGGCAGCCTGAATAAAGAAGCCTGGGAGTTCAAACAAAAATATCTCTCTAGCTAGTTTAACTTTTGAGCTTACATCATAAAGCAAAGTGATACTTGAGTTTTTTGAACATTATACTCGCTTCATTATGTTTTAAAATTGCTTTCTTAAAGGCTGTGGATCAGACTTGCCCAGCTGCCTTAAACTTGGAGTACTAGTATTCAAATAGCCATGTAGTTGTGTGTTTGTTCCCCCCGGCCAGCTTACTAGTTGAATCAGGCTTTCTGGACCATGATCTTAAGCATCTTTATAAAAGCTCTAAGTCTGGTAGATCACTCACTAAAAGGAGACTAAAATTCCAATTCTGAAACCCAAATCACTCTCTCTGAAGTTGTGAGAAATGCTGGAAAAATGTAAGGAAGAGTTTCCATAACGAGTGAACAACAAAGCTCTAAACTTCAGTGTCAGCCAGCTGTCTGTTACAGATGCACATTTTAAATAGCAGAAAGACTTGGACCATATGCAAAAGTGTAATTTTAAGAGTGAAGAAATCCCCAACATGAGTCTTGGATTTCATGCTGTCGAAAGCTGGCTAATAAAAATTATTCTTCTTGTTAGCATCTGCATCTGTTGATGACTGTTCATTTAACAGTCAAAAAAAATAGTAAAAACCCACTTATTCTGCCTGTTTAATACTAGGGGAAAGGTGGGCTGGAGAACTTAGGGATACAGCTGTCTTGAGGGTCCTCCTAGAATGAACTGCTGGGAAGAGGCTGCTGTCCTCAGCTGCCTGTTTCTTCTCCTATTCTACTAATTGTACAGTGTGTTTTGGACAAAATCTGGCTGTGAGCTCACAGGTGTGGCACACAGCTAATAGAAGTCACTTTTTGGACTGATAAAGCTGGATGCTGAAGATCCATGGCACAAACACAGCAAGCTGCTTAGGTTCTGCATTTCTGGCATGATTCATTGCCTTAAAAATTACTTTGTGGAGCAGCTCTTCTTTGTCGAAGCAGTTGTGCAGTATGCACCAGACCATGGGAGGAACGGAGTACCCACAGTTAGAATGGGATACTGCCGTGGTTACTGATTTGAGAAACCTGTTTTAGACCCCATTTGCTGCACTGCAATGTTGGCAGCCAGCGTGTTGCCCAGCTTTGTGGGAAGAGGGTGAATGAAGCATAGACTAATCCAGAGTGACAGAAACTGGCATGAGGAATTGATGGTACACCTCTCAGATTGTTTGTGGATCCTTGCCATGTGGCAAATGGAAAGCTTCAGTTCTTGGGGGTACATGTTTTGATTTAATATTGGGTGTGTTTCCTGCTTTGGACTCTAGATCTTTCAGAAATCCTTCAGTGTCAGCATATAAATATGCATACATGTGTATGTTTATTCAAAACCTCTTGCAGTTCCTCTGCAAGCTTTTCTCTCAATTGCAGGTCAGCTGTGATCACCATGACTTATATCCTAATCAGCAAACTCTCTCCTTTATTTTATTTTTTTTAGGATTATCTGCCCTCACAGCAAGATATACTGCTGGCACGAAAACCCACAAAAGGGATTCATGAGTACGACTTTGAAATAAAAAATGTTCCTTTCAAAATGGTTGATGTAGGTGGCCAAAGGTCAGAACGGAAACGGTGGTTTGAGTGCTTCGACAGTGTCACATCAATACTGTTCCTTGTTTCCTCGAGTGAATTTGACCAAGTGCTCATGGAGGATCGGCAAACAAATCGCCTTACAGAATCCCTGAACATTTTTGAAACAATAGTCAATAACCGGGTTTTCAGCAACGTCTCAATCATTCTCTTCTTAAATAAGACGGACTTGCTTGAGGAAAAAGTACAAAAAGTGAGCATCAAAGACTATTTTCCAGAGTTTGAAGGGGATCCCCACTGCTTAACAGATGTCCAAAAATTCCTGGTGGATTGTTTTCGTACTAAACGTCGGGACCAGCAGCAGAAGCCCCTCTACCACCACTTCACCACTGCTATTAACACAGAAAACATCCGACTAGTTTTCCGTGATGTTAAGGATACTATCCTTCACGACAACCTCAAGCAGCTTATGTTACAGTGATGTGCAAAAAGACATTTTTATTTGAGTAACTTTTGTGTGTTGTTTTGGTTGGTTTTTTTAAACTAGAAGTTTACAGCAGGAGTAGAGAAATCCAGATCCTGTCAGACTTCTTGATACGTGGCTAAAAGCTGCTGCTGAACACATTATTGCCAATTTCTGCAGAAATTCAGACTTAATCTCTTCCAGTGTAGCTTCAAGTTGTCTCAAGTTGTAACTTTATAGCAGACCTACGTCTAAGTTACCTGTAAAGTGATAAATTTGACATTTTACGAACAGAAGTATTATCCTAGAAAATTCATTCCACCTTCAGAATGCAAAGTCCAGACTTCAGTGAAATTGTTGCAATTGTTAAGACTGTGGCAGTAATGGAAGGAGGGGGGGGGGAAACTTTTCACATCCGACTTTGTTATGAAGACTGTGATACCATAGCTGACTTACGATTTCTCAGGTCTATTGTTGGTTAGAAATCCCATAAATCACTTGCTGGAATCATCAGTTTGAAGCTAGGACTCCTGGGTGTAACATACTTCCTCTTTAAGTGTAACTCTTCGGTGGGGCTTGACTAGGAGATGCTTTAAAAATCCTTGGATTGGGAGTTTCAGACGTACCTGGCAGGAAGTACTAACGCGGGCAGAAGTCTAGTGGCGAGGAGTTAGTGAGTGGCACAGTACACGGTTTCACTATCGCATTGTGCGTCCGACTTGGAGCCATGGCAAAGCACAGAGCACTATGATACGGTCCTCTTGAAATTTGGATGTGGGAAGGGGGAGCAAGCTGAACTTGTATTTCTTATCTTCGCTAACCAGATGTTACGTGTAGGTACCTTACCTGTTCTTGAAGCGCTTTAATATAGCACTGGTTTATTTTTACTTTCTTCATGACTTCTCACAGTGTGCCTCATCTTAATCAGTAAGTGTTTGGTTATGGATAGAAGTACTTGCAAACCTAAGTGCCTCCTTGTGTTCTGTCCTCCTATGGTATTTTCAGTGGCCTTACGTGAGCATATGTGTTCCCAGCAGAGGCCTTGTGTAGCTGACACCGTGAAGATGAACGTTTTCTTCTGAAAAAAGAACATGTCACAGCAGAACATGCTTCAGCTGATGAGGTTCTTTGAGACTTGCCGGTTGGGTCTAGCAATCCTAAGTGTACTTGAGCCAGATCTGTTGCACAGCATACTCCAGAGTGCTGCTTGTGACTAAGAATATTTTACCAAAAGTTCCATTGCATTTTGGGGGATGTTTTTTTGGTGGGGTGGGGTGTTGGGTGTTAACTGTTGCTATGTGATTTAAAATAAACAGTAAAATATCCTTTGTGCTCAGAAATCCTCATATGCCACACAGCACGCTACAAAACGGGAGTAAGCGTGTGTTTTAAAAAGTAGTGCCGCTATCAAGTTTCCCCCAGACTGTAGTGTCACGTAGGCAGTTCGGCTTGCCACTTTGCCCTGGGGAACCAGCCCATTCCTGTGGATCGTGATGCTGCCCAATACTCTCTTAAATGATTTTTATTACCATACTGCACGTGTGGCAAGCAGGGTGACATACTGTTCTCGCTGCTTGGAGCAGTGTCCCTGTTAGAACATAGGAAAGCTGCCTGTCTTCTGAACTTAGCCTTTTACTTACTGTGATTCTGAGTTGTATTAACATCTCTGTACCTCGTTCCCCTGTCAGTAGAAGGGGAATAGTGTATTTTTATTTAGTTAGGTGCTTTGAAAGACCTTTATTTTTTTATATCAACCAATGAATAGTCCTAGATTAGTCTGCGATTTCTGCGATAAGGCACTATTTTGAGAGGAAGGAATTCTGAAAAGAGCTTGGGAGAAGTCACAGTGCGTAACCTTAACATAAACATAAACATAAAGTCTGGGTGCAGCACTGATGTCAGGAGGATTAACATAACCTTTAGATAGGGATATCTAATGTATATTTTGCCTCCTTACTGGACATAGATATGATTACTTCCGGTTTGATGTGTTCAGGTCATATGTGAGCAATGCAAGAAGGATGATGAACTAGATGTGTGAAGGCTAGTGAGGCTGTTTAAAGGGTTGGACAACATGCCTGTAATGGAAGTCCAGAGGTTCTCAATTTCCCTCTTTGGAGAGGGATGACAGGTTGATTTGGTTGAGCTGTAAATGATAGGTGAACAGATAACAAACCTCTGTCTAGTAGCCTCAAAGTCCAGTGTTGGAAAGCAGAAACTGAACAAACCCGTGCCTGTGTTAGTCAACAAAAGGATTAGTAGGTTTGGCTTTTTCCTTTGCTGACAGTTGTGTGAACAAGTTCTTTTTTTAAAAAGAGACTTATCTCTGCTCTGATAAGTTTAAAAAATATTAAAATAATTAACTATTAAAATAATTAATTTGGAGAGGTCTGTAGTATGTGTTTTGCAGGATGTCAGACTAGATGATTGCAGAGAAGACTAAAGACTGGATAATGAATGATACAAAGATTACCAGGAATTTGTCTAAAAAAATTTATGTAAAATGCTGATAAATTTTATGTCAAGGGACCTGTCAATTTACGCAAGATCCTCAAAACTGATGTCAGTCTAAAGATAACAGTCAGCATCACCAAGGTGCTGGGCACTTCTGATGTTAGCTAAAGTGGGAAAAGTATTGAGCAGGCTTTTCCCCTGAACGAGTACAAAAAACTTTTTTTTTTTTTTTTTAATCTTTTCAGATCACTTTCCCTGTGAGCACTAGGGCCTCTAAGATAGCAGGGTGGACCCGGTGGTGTTGGGCCACTTCTGACAAAAGTAGGCCCTGGTAGATAAGCACTATATGAATCTCAGGCAGAAATGAATTATTTTAATGAAATGACTGAGTCAGATCACTTGCTTTTGATTTCCCACTCCCGCTTCTTTAGAGGGGGTGAGACAGCTAACCTTGATGTAACTGTTTACATGGTTCCTATGTTAACATACTGGCTAAACAAACTGAATCAACGTTTGGCTTTTCCATCTTCAAACTTACCCTTCATTTGCTACCTGAAAAGGAGCACAGCATGTACTGTTGTATTTCTTTTTAGGTTTGTTTCTAAATATTATTTCTTCATAGCAGGATATAATTTTTGTGCAAGAGCTGCAGGATTGATGTTTTGAAGAGACTGATTTTTATCCCGAAGCAAACAAATGAGTCACAGTTGGTTAGTAAGAGTGAAGCTTGTTCATGTAAACCAGTCTGTGGTACAAGGTCAGGATGTGTTTCTAGTGAAGGTGGGAAAGCAGGTAGAAAATCAAGTTTCCCAAATCTTTCCTAGTTCTCTTTGATCGAGTAAACTCTGTTAAAAAGATCACTGATCACTGACCGCATGGAGATATACCACTGTCTTGTACAGCCTTCCTGTACTTGAAGGTGAAATTGGTGTTTTAGTGACTGTTCCCTTGCTGCAGTGTGTTAAACTGAGTTGATTGATACCTGAAAACGGTGGCTGTTCATCAGGGCTTTAAAATTTTTAATTTTTTGTTATATACTGTAAGTGGGAGCATAAGCCATCAGTTTGTGTAAAACTTAAGCTTTCTTCTAGAATATCTGCTCTTAAAAAAAAAAAAAAGTCAGGTGGGTTCGTTGATCTCAAAGGCTGTATATTGGACTCATTTGTCTAGTAAGTAGCTTTAAATTTTGCCCATAAGAATTATTCTAGCAAACTGCTCAGATGGCTGGGCTTTTCAAGCTTCACGACACTTGGCTAGTAATAGTATTTATGATCAGTCCCAGATAGCCTGGCCAAACTGTGTCTGCTCACCATGTTTGGGAGCAACTCACTGCTTAAAGACTGAGAACTGTGCGCCTTTAACACGTCCATTGCCATTGGAAGACTTCTCTGGTTATTTCTCTTTCAAGACGGTTGCAGAAGGTTCATTTTCCAACAATAACATTTCCTGATTCAAAATGATGGAAGTTTTATGCCATTACCGAATTGTTCACAAGTTAACTTTACAGGTCTTGTCTATTTGATGGTACCATTAACATAGTTGTTTTGTTTGTTTGTTTAATTACACAGCATTGCAATACAGTGCCATTTTGCAATTTCTTTGCATTGTACTTGAAAATAAGTTGAATTGCAGACTATTTAAAACTGCTTTCCTGCGCTTTCAGTAGCAGTGAGAGCTTACCTTACGTGAAGCCTTTATGTAAAAATATATTTTGTAACAACCTCATAGATCTTTAACAAAACCAAGATTTGTATTAGCTTTGTATAAATGTTTGTGGCTTACAATTTTATATGTTTAACTTTTTATAAACTTTCCAGGGACTACTTTTTATTGTAAATTTTTTTCTCCTTTCTTTAGTTTAAGATTGGCAATAAATTATTTCTAAGGGAAGTCTTAGAAGAAAAAGCATTGCTTCCTTTTTATAAAACGGTAAAATTTGATTAATAGCTTAAAACCTCTTACACTTGCTTGTACATTGCTCTGTACATACACTCCGAAAGTGTTGCCTTTCAGCTATTAATATTTGCCTTGTGTACAAAAATTACTGACGATGAATAAACATATACAGCCTGACGTTGGTATTATGAAATTATTTTTCAAGTTAATAATGTGTGGAGGCAGCCAGCTGACTTTTTTTTGTTGGTTGGCTAAGGCCAACTGTTCTGCTCCTGTCACATCTTGTGTTTCAAATAAGATGTGTGATGCAGTTAGTCTCTAGTCTCAAGGAAGCCCTTTGCTGAATCTCATCCAGATTCTCGTTCAGCCTGATTGCTTTCTCTGCAGTAAAGGTAGAAGGGAATTGCTGACTTGCATTTGACAACCAGTTGGGTACTCAGTATTTAAAATATTGATGACACTTGCGTGTGTTCTGGCATAAATGGTGAGCCTCTGTATAAATTATGTATCTCAGTACTGCAGACTTGGATTTTATTATTTTCCTTTTTTAAGCTGTTTTCACAATAAGCCAGCCTCTGCCTCCTCTAGAAATGGATCACTGGCTGTTTTGCAGCTGGCTGCGATATGAAGCAGTGTTTTGCAGCAAAACATTGATTGCTCCTTGTCAGTTTTTATAGGCCTGAGGATGCTTCATTTCCACAGCAGCCCTCGGATTTGGCTGGCGTGCTGTGAGCACTAAATCTCTGAAAATACTTAGGCCAGGTCATGCTTGTTTATAAAGTTTAGTGCTCAACATCAGTATTTGTCTTGATAATTGGAACACATAAACTGTAAAAATTCTTGGTGTATGTGAATGTTGCTGTGGATTAACGGGAACCCCAGCCTTCGCACTGAGGAGAGCAGTTTGCTGTGGGAAGGAGCCACCTGTGCTGACTGAAATTAGGAGTTAAAAACCTGTCAGATGCCCTGAAACTTCACCCAGCCCCACAGAGCCATTTTCATTCAGGTACTGTCTGTTCCTGGGGGGGGGGGTGGTGGTGGTGGTGTTTCTGAGGAACTACAACCTCATCTCTGGACTGCTTTTTTGCACTGCAACAGTTACATCAAATAAGCACTATTTGTGGTGTTGCTCTGACTTTGAAAACCAATCTCTTTAGGGTTTTTTGAAACTTTTTTTTTTTCCTTGCATCTGATTTCCTGTGATGTAGTCAGCTGCCTGAGGAGTAAAACTAACAACATCTAGAACTCCTTAGCAGATCATGTTTGCTTTTGCTTTTGCACCCAGTATCACAAGTGTAATTGCATCAAGGTTCACCTGAGCTTCTAGTTAAGCTCTTGTTGTCTAAAGCTCTCATTGGAAATAGGTTCGTGGTGGTGTACTGTTCCGCAGTAAGTCACAGGCACCGATAACCTCACCGCACTGATGTGCCTGGTGGCTGACGGCAGTGGGGAGAGCCGCAGGAGGGGCAGGGAAGGAGCGCGCTGCAGGACTTCTGTGAGCAAGTGAAGGTTTCTTCACTTTCCAAAGCTCTTGACGGAACAGAACGCCGAATTGCACGTAGTGCTGAATGTAGGTTGGGTTTTCAAGCCTCTTCCTTCCTGTAAAAGTGACTCGGGGGATTACACAGTAACTGACATCAAGGAAGGAAAATGGTGTGGAGCTCTGCCGAAAGCTTCCCCGGCTGCCACAGCGGTGGCAGGAGCGGGTTCCAGCGCTGACCTTCGGACTCCCGGTCCTGCAGGGGCTGGGCTGGCTGTTAAGCTGTAGAGCAGCCGAGGGGCAAAGTGCTGGAGGAGCGGCGGCCGGGCGCGCAGAGCCCGGTCGGGGAATACAGCTGGAAATAGGATGAGCGTCTGTGCTGGCCCAGACCCTGCTGGTTTTTTTTCTCTAAAACAACAAAAAAGGTAATAGCATTGAGTTACTTCTGGCCAGTCCACCTAATAGAGCGATCAGTGCTGTTTTCCATACAAGCTGAAATATTATTTGCACTGTGCGTGTTCTGTGAATTACTAGATTAAATTAATAAGGGTCCAGATAGACAGAGTCCCACAGGGTTCTGCGACTGTTTTATTTGTGCCTAACTTGAGATAGTATTGGGTTTCTTTGCTGGCTCCCTTGTGTTTTCATGCACACTTAAAAATGAGGGCAAGACTTGTTCCTGCTGGAGTGCAGCTTCCACCAGCAGCAGCTGTCTGGGCCCTGGGACTCTTGGCTCACTCTGGCTCTGAAGAGAAGCTCCTGCAACACCAGAGTGAGCCCCGCTCCAGCCTCTGAAACACGCCGTGGCAGAGACAGTCCTTATGCCCAAGTTCAGTAAACAGGCTGCAGATGACTCGAAGATAAGGAATCAAAACATCCAGCAGAAAGATGTGCACTGAGACGGGAGACGCAGCCCCCACCCATGCGTGTAGCCAAGGTGCTGCCTCTGCTGGGCTCTGGGGGGGAACCGGGGGTTTTATTAATTGTCAAGGGCGGGATCTGACAAACATGGGTTTGGGGTAGGCTGTTGGGAGCAGAGGTCCGCTTCAGTGCCTGCCACTTCCTCTGGAGTTGGATGTTCCAAGCTGTGAGCCGCGGGTTGTGCGGTGGCTGCTCCTCGGGCAAGGAGGGCTGCCAGGTGCTGGGGGTAAGGCAGGAGCGTGGCTGTCAGCAGGTGCAGGAAGTGAATAAAAGGCATTTCTCTGCCTGGATGGTTTGAAACATGGTGACCCAGTAAGATGATGATGATCAGTGCGGACTGATTTTTATTAACTTCGGATTTGGAGAGCAGGAGGAAGCACAAGACCTGTGCATCCAGCAGGATCAAGAATGAATTTTCCCCACTTCCTGCTCCAATATGCAGTATAGTGGATCTTGGATCCTGTGAGTATAAAAGATCCCAACTCCCTTCCCAGGCTTCTTCCCATTGGCAGACAGTGATGCTTAGAGCCAGAATCTCTGCCTGATTTCCAATTCTCTCTCCTGTCCGGCACCAGGCCAAACCTTGGATGGCTTTTAGCCACATTGCAGGCTCTGCCCTGTGTTCTCTCCGTTGCCTGCAGCCTGGAAGACAGTCCGCTTCCCTTAATGCAGAAGAAAGCCACTCCTTTATCATATTCAAAGGGGAAGCAGTAGTGGGGGGGGGGGGGGGGCACGGGCATGGATTTTAACATGAACACTCCCACACACAGCCCTCTGCGCTGATTGAGAGAATGAATGACTGTTTCCATGTTTCCATGTTGACCACGTACCATGCAAACGTTTGTGGGTTGACACCAACCGTGACTAATTTCTCTCCAGGAGTCACCACGCCAGGCTGCTGCAGCACTAAGCACTTCCACAATTGTTAGGTGTGAGCACCAGCCCTGATGTGCGGCTCAGCTCTGAACACTGCGCACCCGCTGTCTTTGCTTGGGAGTTATTCCTTGTTTTCAGCTTTTATCACAAGGAAAGGCAGTATCTATAAATTATATAGATCTTTATGCAGTTGCAAAATACTAGACAGTATTTTGCACTTTTTCCTGTATGAGCTGGATTCTCTTATATTAATCCAAAGTCTAACTGTGGGAGCAGCTGTGAATTGATGACCATTTCCTGCTGGAGCCTCCATTTTCCCTGAAGAAAAAGAAAGCAAACAAAAAACCTTCCATGAAATCAGCATTTTCAAAGAGTTACTAACTTAGGATTTGCAGGGGAGCAAGTTGAGCAAGCCTTCCGCAGCAACAGCCTACTTACATCACGTCTGGCATTTGCTAAAAATTGCCTAGAATTAAGGAGCAAACTTCCTCTTTTACTCATGCAGATGACCCGCGCAGATTCTCCTTCCCCCTCTCTCCCATCCTCACTTACAAAACCAGGAGCAAAGGGGATGTGGTGCCGCCCAGGCACCAGCTCCATGCGGGACGGGTGTGCTCAGGCAGGCTGCGGGCGCTGGAAGTGCACCGGGAGCGTGTGGAGCCAACATACCAGCTGCGTGATGTAAACCTGGGATGCCCTTTCTAAAACCACAGCCCACCCAAGCTCAGTGTTTCTTGTTTTATCGCCCGCTGTGCTCCACAAGCCCGGCTGCTCTGGGAAGGGGACACCTGCCCACTGCGGCTCCGCCAGCCCTGCAGCCGAAGCCATGCCAGCTCTCCTTCCTTCTCTGCTCCCGATGGCTCTCCCTGCTGATGGCATGACATCTCTGCTCACAGCAGGAACCCCTTCTGACGTTCCTTCTCTCCCCTCTGCAACACTCAAGGAGAAAAAGTAACTAAATACTTCTTTCCCAGCATGTAGCAAATCCCAAATCCTAAATCCTCCTCTTGTTTCCAGTGAAATGTTGCCTTTCATTGCACTTGTAATAAGGCAGTGCAGGATCATCTCTACTGTGTTTTTATCTGGGGATGCCACTGGGGTAAAGGAACATTTTTACCTGTACAAATGTCAGCAGCAAGTCACCATGGCTGTTTCCTTGTGCCAAAGCACTGACTGACACCATTGCAAGACTTCGTCCTTTAGAAAGGCAACCCCAATTGCCTGAACTGGTAGGTGAGATAGATGTAAAGTATTTAGACATTTAATCTTCAAATTAATTGGCAAAAGTAGCTGCTCTCTAAGAGGTTAGCAGGGCAAGGTGTTTTGGTTTTCCCTCTTCACAGAAGCAGGAATCAAATATGAAAGCATCTGGTAGACAGCCAGCCATGTGGCTGGAGCCAGGCTTTCCACTCCGCGTCTCCATACCCTGTCTCGTTTGCTTGCAGCAAGATGAATGTCTGTGATGATGCCAAAGGAAGGAGAGCAGAGGAGGAAAACAGTTGGGTACCTTCACTTACGGCCGTGGCTCCCCTGGGAGGTGGAGGTCAGTGATTCCCGGGGCAGGCGGGGAGCCTGCTGTCCCTTGGATGAGAGTCACTGCCTGATTTTGGGAAAGTGTTTCGGAGCTAGCAGCTTCAAGGGCCATCTGTAATCAGCAGGGAGAGAAATGTGCCACCAGAGAGCAATTCTCAGCCTGAAACTGTGTCCCAGGCAGGCCGGGTGAGTCACTCCCCAGTGACCGGCGCAAGCTTGGCCACAGCACTCTCATACCCCTGGTGAAATGAAAGCATCTCCGCCCCAGCACCTTTGTGCTGTGCTTCCCTGATAAATAAAGCCAGTGCGGGGTGAGCATGTGCAGAGCACTCTTGAGATCCATGGAGGAAAAGTCCAGACCACCTTCTCCCTGAGGATTTTTTCAGTGCAGGGTCCTCCAGTACCCCTCCGTGGCAGGACTTCACCCATCCCATCGCCATCTCGCTTTTGTGACAGCCACAAGCCATTGCAAAGAAATGGCTCCAGATCTTGGCAACGGTGTAGGAAATAACCCCATATATTTTACAGTTCCTTAAAAGCAAAAGAATAACTAACTCCTCATTTAAATTCCCATTTCCATAGCTGGAACTCTTCGGATCACACATTTCTTTAGCATAGGCTGAGTTTTTCCTCCATCTTCCAGTCAGACAGGATTTCTGTTTGTGCAGACACGAATGGCACCCCATCTTTCTGTCTCGCCCACCATGGGTGAGCGCACGGGAATTGCTCCGGATGCAATGCTTATGAAAAATACTTCAGAGCTCCGAATGCAATGCTTATGAAAGACACTTCTGAGCTCCGAATGCAATGCTTATGAAAAACACTTCTGAGCTGAATGTATTAGTAAGAAAACCAGCAGATCTACAACACACAGCTAGTTTGACTGAAGTGGCGCGGCTATTTGCCGCGCACAGTTCTGTTCGAGCCCCGTGCAGCTGCAAAGCGAGTGGGCAGCGCCATGCCAGCCCTACACCACCTACGTGCCGAAAAGTGCCGGAAACATCTGAGCTGTCTCTGCTTGCTCCAGGCCAAACCATCGCAGAGGAGCGGCGAGGCGGAGGGAGAACCGCTGTGATCTGAGCACAGGGACTGGATTCCGGGAACATCTGAGCACTAAATATAGCAGCCGTGCTTGCTCAGCAGCTTGGGGTCCGGCAGATAACAGCCCGCTCCAGGAGAAATGACACCGCCCTAAGGGGAGGTGTGAAATTCAGTATCACCACATCGGCAGGGCTTCCCGGGAATCCCTGCCTTTCCGCTGGTTTATGTCTCTTTGCAGTGCTTGAGAGAATCATGACATTACCAGGGGAAAAACCAGAACATGAATGCACGTATGTTGGAACCGTGGGTTAAACTCTTCCTCCTCCAGCAAGCCTAACTAATGTTTGTAGAAGCTTCTGAACACAAAAAGCATCGTAAGTGTAAAATATTAGAGCTTTTGTTTGTTGGTTTGTTTTTATAAAAACACCAAAGAACTCTTAGGTGTGTTGGGGAAATGCTGCTTCTGGCAGGGCAATAGAGGGGACACACCTATACAAACCAGTAAGCCCAGGAACACCTCCTGCTGTAAAGTTTCATAGAAAAAATGTCTCCTGGTTGCATGCATGGAGGCAGGCAATCCCCCAAAGGGTTTCAGCTCCGTGATGAGAGCGTGCTCACAGTGTCTCATCACTCACAGTGCTGTTTTCTCCCATTTTTGCAAGTTCTACACAAGTTCTCCAGAAAGGGCGATGCTCTAATTACGAAGATCGCAAAGGTCTCCTTCACTTGCTGCTGCTTTCATGCAGGTGTTTTAAAACGTTTGGGTTAGCAATTTTAAAATTTGCTGTATTAATAAAATACGTTCTGTCTCTCTCGTGCACGTATTTTAAATTAATAATTGCAATCCTGTTGTAAATACATGCTGGGAGAAAACAGGTCAGCTTGCCGTGTGCCGGCACACCTCCTTGCCTGGGCTGATGGGCTGTGCTGGGGATGCGGTGCTCCTTTCTGAGCTGAAAGCTGAATTACAGCTTGCTGTCATGGTTTTGTCCCATGCCGATGTTTTTTTTGGTGCTGCCCGTTGTGGTTTGTGCGCTTGTGGCCTCATGTGTTGCCTTGGTTGGATGTGGTGGCAATAAGCAAGGCGCTTACTCTGCGGCAAGAGAAGATACCTAGCATTATGGTAATTATTGCAAACATCTGTATTGCTGTTACACATTATTTTGGAGCGCTGCTGTGTAGTTCTCTTTTCATTTATTTATTGGTGAAGATGGCAAATATCAATGCAACATTACAAGGAATTGCGAAAGGTTGCAAGCATGGCAGGGACATGTTATAAATGCCATTTAGCAGTGAGCGCATGTATTTTTCGCCTGAGAAACCGATGGAAATTTGAATTTCATTACAAACTGAAATAAGTGGGATAATTACAGTTCTGAGGAAGGGCCGTGAAGCGAGTCGGCTGGCCTAATGGGTGGGCAGAGGGGACTTCGGACTCTTTGTCACTTGTCAGAGTGGAGATATCCAACAAAAGATGGTTCCTGGTGCCTTGTGCCGCAGAGAAGAGCCGTGAGCGCAGTTCGACACTGCCCCATCAGCCCCAGTCCCGCTCCCGCAGCTGATGGATGCTGGCATTTCTGCTGGCATCGGTCGTTCCATTGGAGCCGGCAGGATGATCCGAGAGCCACAGGCTCCTGCTTCGGGAGCTGGTTGAATCACCCTGATCCAGCTGCGAAGTCCGAGCTCTGCCGCCGAGGCTGAGTTGTTCATTCCCCACATGGATGCCGTGGGCAGCTGGAGGTTTTACCTTTTTCTTGAGCACAATTATATAGAATTCAAGTTCAAGCTTCAGCAGTAAAGGCCAAACTCCTGTCGAGCCTGTCGAAGACAAATTTTCTCTGGGTATAGTAATAAAATCTACTGTTTGAGCATTCCTGGTGGTGATTTTTATCTGATGTGGTCTACTAGGAATTTTGCAGAGCCCACTTAGTTTCCAGAGGGAGACTTTACACATCTGAGTAGCAGTCACCAACAGATTCAAGCATCTAAGTTTCCTACTCTTCTTTTTGCGTTTGTAAAGTAATATTTCAATGAACTGGGAACCAGAAAACATATTTCTGGGCTGGCTTTTCCTGAGGCCCCGAGTCTGCTCAGGGAGCTTGGTCTTGAAAGTCTCTCTTTGGAAGATGATTGTCTGAATGCTCAGGCTGTCCTGCTTGGCGACGTGCACCGATGGATGTACAGCTGTCCTGTGTGGTCACAGTTCTTCTGTAGATTGCTGCTTAATTCCTGAAAACAGCTTTTTCATAGGTGGTTGGGGTGGTTTTTTTTCATGGGATGTCTTGAAATATCTAGAGAAGCGGCCCAGAGGTGCTTTTGGTACTGTGGGAGGAACAGAACCCTGGTAAGTCTTGGAGTATCATTGTTGGATAAGGTTCTTCGACAAAGTGGCACAACATTTAGGCGTCAGAAACTACAATGACTTTCAAAATACGAACACTCAGGTCAGGAACAGGAAAACGGGCACACGGCGCTTGCCCTGGAGGTGCAGTGCAGGCGGGGGTGCCCGGTGCCTGGCTGTGTGTCGTAGGCAATTTTTAGAAGGCTGATGAATTTCCAGCTGATAATGTTCTAGATCCCTTGGACAAGGCAGGGACATGGGTCGCGCTGATTCACCCTTTCCTTTACCAATTTTCCCAAGCAGAAAAAACGAGGGAGGGGAATTCCTGACAAAACACCCGTGCCCTGTCGCTTGTGAGTGAATTTTTCTGGTGGAGGGGGGCAACAGTGGACTCAATTGTTTTCACATACTGAAAATCATCGTTACGTGTGAATGACTGGAAACAAGATGTAATTTTGCCATGAACTGAAGGCAAAGACTGTGAAGAGGTAGGGAGGGAAGGGGAGCCAGACCCCGAGTGGCCTCGCACCATGCTCAGGACATGAGTTTCCGTGAGGTTGCTCCTGTTTTTCCAGGCAATGCTCCTCCAGGAACCTCCGATGCCCAAACCTTCCTAGGCATAAACGTGCCCTTAGCTCCTTCCCTCACAAAGCAACGCCTGCATTCGTTAAAGCCTGCCGTGTTAATTCCCACGGACGCGATGCTTACGAGGATGTGTGGGGCGGCACAGGAAGGGTCCGTGGGCACGGGCAGTGGCTTCCCATGGGGACCTCAGTGTGGAATAAAGCTTCAAAAGCAGAAAAGCAAGGATGGCAGTGCAGGCTGGAGCCAGCCTGGAGGCTTAGCTTGTCCCTGCCGTGGCACGCATGCCTCCATCCTCCGTGGGCTCCGTCCCCCGTGGGCTGGCTGCGTCTCGGCAGGGTCGGGGCCCTGAGGGCTGTGTGGCGGTGGCCCAGTGGGGCTCTCGGGGCTGGAGCAGGTGGCTGGCATCTCCCCGGGGCCGCCTGCAGTGTGCCACGGGGCGGGCTCCGGCGTGTGTGGAGGCTGTGGCACCCGCGGGTGGGAAACTGTCACCCTACCGGTGTTACCGTGGCTGTGAGTGGAGCAGGGCATCGCGGCTGGTCGCCGCGCCCAGGGGCCTGCGGAAGAGGGCCTGGCTTCGTGAGGCTCGGCGACCCTCGCCCACGGCTGCCCCGTCCCGTCCCGTCCCGTGGGAGCGGTCCCCAGGGGCCCGGCGGGCCGGGCGCAGCGCCGCGGGGGGCCGGTAGGGGGCGCGCACGGGCCGCGCAGCCGGGGCGGTGCTGGGGAGCGGGGGGGGTGGGGCGCGGGGGGACCCACGCGAGGCAGCCGCCCCCCGCCCCCTGCCCGGCGTGTCCGTGCGGGTGCCGCAGGCGGTGCCACAGCAGGGCACGGGGTACGGAGCCTGCGGGGACCCCAACCCTCCCTCCTCTCCCGCAGTGCTGCGGCGGTGCTGCCGGCACCCAGTGCCCGGCCCCCCCCCCGCGACCCCCCCCCCCCCCCCCGCGGCCGCCAGCGCCCCCCAGCGGCGGGGGCGGACGGGGCCCTTCGGGCTGGAAAGGCCCTTCGAGTCCAGCCACCAACCCAGCGCTGCCAAGGACACCCCCGACCCGTGGCCCCAAGTTCCACATCCACGCCGTGCAGGAGCCCCCCCAGGGATGACGACCCCACGACCTCCCTGGGCATCCCCATCGCCAGAGCATCACCACCACCAGAGCATCCCTACCACTAGAGCATCCTCATCACCAGAGTATTCCCATCACCAGAGGATCCCCACCACCAGAGGATCCCCATCGCCAGAGCATCCCCATCGCCAGAGCATCCCCATCGCCAGAGCATCCCCACCACCAGAGCATCCTCATCACCAGAGCATCCCCACCGCCAGAGGATCCCCACCACCAGAGGATCCCCATTGCCAGAGCATCCCCACCACCAGAGTATCCCCATCACCAGAGCATCCCCATCACCAGAGCATCCCCACCGCCAGAGGATCCCCACCACCAGAGGATCCCCATCGCCAGAGCATCCCCACCACCAGAGCATTCCCCGGCCCTAGGGCCTCCTGGCCACTGGTGACCACCAGCGTCCTCCTCCTGGCAGGGCTCCGTGCAGGATCCTGCCCCCAGCAGCGTTGTGCCTACCCCACCAGTGTGTACCTGGCCCTGCCTGGCAGCCCCCCCCCACTCATGCTGGGGTTACATCAGTGATATCCATCAGGTCAGCCCCAGCCCTTCAACTTCCTTGCAGGATGAATTTCACAACTCCTGTGTTGGTTTGTGTTTCAGCTGTTGCTGTAGATACTGTAGCTTCTGCCTTGTGTGTGTTTTCTTGTTTTTCTCCTCTTTCTACAATCTTATGGACGTAAAAAACTGACGGAGCGCATAAGTTGAGGGTTTCCAAAGGAAATTGTGGTCTGAGACATGCAAAGAAATGTCAGTGGTAGAGAGTTATACTTGTGGCTAGTAACTGTTTATTTGTTTTGCTAAGTAGAAGCAGGTGTTAGAGAAGACTCAGGGTATTTGGGGAAAGGCAGAAGGGCTGCATGGCTCACACCGGTTGGGGGTTGAAAACCATCGAGCCAGTATGAACTGTACTGTTTCTAAACACAAGCAGCAGAAGGCAGTGGAGGGAGAGAGTGCATTTGCTTCAGTCTTTCACCATGAAGATGAAAACCTTTCCACTTATTTTGTTTTCATTTAATGTGTTACATCTTGAAGACCTTACTATCCAGGAATGCATGCAGACGAGAGCGAAACGGTGGCAGGAACCCAAATGCGTTCACCAAAACCCCTGCGAGCGTTCAAGGAGAGCCCCAAGTGCTTATTAAAGTGCCTTGTTGTGCTGCAGGAATAAAGCACATCAGCAGGGGGTACAGTCTATGCAGAAAAGCTCATGTATTTACAGGGTTATTTTCTGTCATTTACTATGGACTATTTGAAAATTTACTGTCTGACCAGAAACTACCAGTGCACTAAAAATTCTTCACTGAAAAGCTAATGTTTGTATCATCTCTTGGCTGACACCGGTTGCTAACGTGATGCTACAGTATTTGGTCTCTGCTGATGCCACGTGTATCCAGGAATGTTTGTCTTCATCACTCGTGAACACTTCATTTCTGAACGGGGTCTGGGCTGTGCTCCGTCCCACACAGCTGCAGGCAACTTGAGCGGTTTAATTCTTTGCATTTTATAAGGCTAATAATAAAATTGCAGGGATGGGAGTCCGTACAGAGAAGGAAAAGGGTGTTTGCAGGTGAAAGGGGCAACCAGGGATGAGCAGCTGGGGTTGGGGTACTGGCACTATGTGGGGGGGTGGTCTGCGAGCACGCGATGTCCTGGGTCTCCAGCTGCCAGGACCTGGCAGCACGGGCTGCACGGAGGGGAGCAAAGTCCAGCCGCATCTCAGAGTTTGCACGGAGGTCAAGAGAAGGTGCCTTGAACTTTAATCCAGGTTATTTACATAGTTCCTTTTCTAATCAGGTTCACAGATTTAATTGGCGCTTTGTGTGAGAGGTTTAATTTCCTGTGTCAGGATGTTATTTTTAATTACTGGGGCCAGAATTTGGTTAGGCTTCCGTGTTTCTCTACATCAGCCAGGTAGGATGCTTCCTCCTCTGGGCTGGCAAATTGACTCCCTCATACCGGGGCCCCAAATCGGGCTGATGGGGGAGAGTTCCCACAGCGCACAATTTTCAGGATTAATTTTTACTCTCAGCTTCACAGATCTACTTCTGTGCTCCCTTCCTGGTCTTACGCACTGTGAGCAATTAAATCCTCTAAAGTATGTGTGAATTATCTGCTATTAAAAGTACACCCCGGAGTACACCTATATGTATTTTAAAAATTACTCTTTCAAAATAGAATCACTGTCACATTTTGATATGTGTTGCTGTTGTTTCCTTGCTTATTAAAATTTGAATTGGACATAAATATATAGTTTATGTCCAGTTACCCCTTTACACGCTGCTAAGTTTGGCCCCCTCTGCTGAAGGTGCTTTTAACCAAGGAGGAATCCAACCCGTAGCTCGGGCTGGAAGATCAGCATCTAGCCCTTGAAGATAAACACCATGGTGGAAATTCTTGTCTCATTTAAAGCCGTGCAAAAGAGATTGAATAAAAATTGTGGAGATGTGAAGATACCAGTGTAGATCTGGGAAGGAGAGGGGTTGTCTCGGTGAAAATGATTCGCGAACTGAAGTTTGAACGGGGTTTTGTATTTTAAGTGCTTGGGTGATCCGTTTGCAGCGGGATTTGCTCCGTCTGCTGCTGGGGGAGCGGGTTTCCACCTTCTCTTTGCTGAGCACCTTTGATTGTGTTATTGGAAGAAGCTGTGAAGGGCTCTGACCCCTCAGCAGCTGAGGCAGGAGGAGAACAGCCAGCAAAAGGGAAAAGAAACAGAAAAATTGCCTTTGTGCCTGCAGACTCCTTCCCAGGTACACATTTAATGCGTTTTTCTTCTGGCAGAGTGTGGGGAATCGCATGAGTTACCGAGGGAGGGAGGTCTTGCGAGGCTGGCGGGGTGTCTGTGTGGACGAGGGTGGGCACAAGAGGTGCTGGAGGGGTGGCTCGGGGTTTTCCAGCGAAGGCAGACGGGACCCCTTGCCGGATGATGCACAACCCGTGTTCCAGCAGAAAAGGGCTGTGTTTTGTGAGCAGCAGGGGAACGACTGCGTGTCCATCCTGCAAGGGCTTGCTGGGGGTTGGGGAGCAGGTTCCTGGGTGGTACGGAGCTGGGGGGTGGGATGTGTGTGGCCCCCTCGCCTGGGCTCCCCACCCCACTCCTCCCCTCGGCAGGACAGGGATGGGGACAGGGATGGGGATGGGGACAGGGATGGGGATGGGGACAGGGACGGGGACGGGGATGGGGATGGGAGGACTGAAACATGGCAGTCAGCTCTGCGCCGTGAGTGCACACGCTTCTGCTTCAGCCTTTTCCGACCATGTCTGGAGGGGGGGCCCAGCTTCGTGCTGGCTTTCCCTACCAGCACCGAGCTGCCTGGTGGCCTCTGCTCGGTGGGACCAGGTGGTGGGAGCCCACACCAGCGGCACGAGGGCCTGCAGCACCTGATAGCACCCAGGGGTGCCAGCCGTGGGGCTGGCTGGGGCCGATAAGCCCATGTGCTGCCACGGGGGCATGTGCGGGAGGAAGATACGAGGCGGGAGGGTGTTCGGTGGCTGCTGCTTGGTACAGGGAGGCAAGCTGGGAGCTCGCACCGGAGCCCGGGGGCTGCAGTGGGAGAAGGGAGTGATTTCACGGCAGGCAGGGAGCCCTGCCGGCTGTGGGAAGGAGCTGGCTTTTCTGGGGGTTCAGCTTCAAGCAGAGCATGGGCTGTTGCTCCGCGCGTGTTTTCCAGCGTTGAGTTTCCCAGTGTGCATTTTGTAATATTTGGCCAGCTTGTCCCCCAGAACTGCTTTTGGAGGAGCAGTAGAGGTATGTCCCATCCTGCACCCCCAGGGATGCATCCCGTCCCGCAGGGAGGCTGGCTTCTTGTGCTGGGATGTGGAGGGCACCCTGCTTTACCCTCCTCTCCGTGCAAACTGAACCTGTTCTCACACCTGGTACGAGTTCCCCAGGGGAACGCGACGTGGGAATGTTAAGGTGTAGTAAAGCTGTGCCAGCTCCTGCCCACAGATGCTGCGTCCTGTGTAGAAGTGGTCCGTGTGTGGAGGTGTCCTCACATCACCACTGTGCTCCAGCTGCCGGGGCCAGCTCCAGTGGGACACACAGCTGCTGCCTGGCCACCGCCAGAAGCAGGGATGCAGACCTGCGAGGGGAAGGGCTTGGGTAGCTTTGGTCAAGTGCTGTGTCTCGGGCCAGGTAAAAAGCTCCAGCAGCACATTTGTCCAAGTGGCGGTGTCAGAATCAGACCTTGTCACGTATCTTCCTATCCTTCAGGTGATCTGTGCATCTGTCACTGTGTTACTTAGTCATTAATCTACAGTCAGTTTATACCCACTGCAGGAAACCTTCCCTACCATCACACATGGCCTGGAAGTGAAGCGGGGGGAACATGTTTGGGCTGCTGAGCTGGGGGTCCAGCACTATGAGCAGAGCTGACCTTGTTTGCTCAGTCGCTAGGGCAGGGGTTAGGAGGGCGCTCAGCAGGGGTTAGGTTGGTGCTCAGCAGTGGTTATGAGGGTGGTTGGCTTAGGCAGGAGCATCACCCTGTTACTGTGCCTGGGCAGCACTGGGTATGGAAAGTCACCCCTGGCAACGCTGGTGCTGGCTGCCCCGTGCCCCCCGTGCCTGCCTGCGGCCATCCTCGGTCCCCAGGTATAACTTCACAAATGCCCTTTGCTCTTCACTGATGATTTTGTCTTTGTTTCAACTTGCAACATCTAAAAAAAAAAAAAATACCAGCCACATTAACAGCAAAATGCAAACGCCTTGATGTGCTTGAAGTGCTTAAAATGCCTCATTTTGATAACTTCCCATAGCAGAAGTGCAAACTTGTGGAGATTAAAGCAAATTAGCAGAGCAGAGAGGCAGGACGGTGGGTACCGGTGTGGCTGGGGAGAGCAGGTAGCTGAAGTAGGAGCACAGGGTGATGCTCAGCACCCTGAAGGGTGATGCTCAGCACCCTGCTGTGCCATCACCCCACTCGGTCTTGCTCTGGCTCCTTGGAGCTGCTTTGGACCGTTCCTCTGCCAGGCTGACTGCAGCAAGCAGCCGGCAGCGGATAAAGTAGAAAAAGACGTTCACGACGTTAATGAAAGCTTTGACAAAAAGGAAGCGAGGGAAACTATTGTCTCCTTGGCCTTATTCTCATAATGTCTGTGTGTAATAAGTCTTTTGGTTATGCTTGCGGCTTCTGTGACAAAGCAGTGATTTAGGGGGCTGTCTTTACAGAGGCAGAGCGGCCCACATGGGCCAAAGTGCTGGTGAGTAATATTTTACCACAAATTGTTGTAACTGGAGCTTGACAACTGCAGTAGGAAGGAGGGTGGGGGATTGCATTTGATTTATTAGACGACTTACTGCAATTTGCAAGAGCGAGCTTTATGCTAGTGCAGCCACGGATTTGCAAATCCTGTGAGTCAAAGTCCCTGTGAGTGAAACTGGGGAGGGGAAAACTGCTGTGTTTTGCTGCCAGGACCCCCAGAGGTGGCCTGGGTCGGCGGGAGGCGTGCAGGCACCGTGGCTGCTCACCAGCTCCTTGAACTGCCAGCATCTCCGGGTGCCCAGGAGCCTTTCCCATGCACGGCCGGTGCAGTATGCCAGTGGTGACCAGGGGTTCTGCCTTTTGGTGTGGACATCGAGTGTCCATAATTCCTCTGGCCAGCAGCACTTTCCCTCTCAGCCTTCAGATGAAGCCGGAAGTTAAAGGGATGTTTTCCTAAATCCAACCTGTGAAGCATCTTTAAGATGAGCTTGAACGAGGGAGGAAGGCTGCTTGCTTGGGCTTGCATCACTGTGAAAATTCAGGTCATGTTTACTACGGGCAGCTGGAAAATGATGATCTCAGATGCTAACGAGTAACATCTGAGGGGAAGCCTTAAAACATTGCACTGTTGTGTAAGCACCTACTTTACTTTTTTCCAAAACCAGTTTAGCTATTTTTAAAGATCCATTTGTCCCCTTAAGTACCTGACGTCGGCTTATCTAAAATAAGTGAAAGAGAACAAGAGGTTGCCCTTCCTTTCAATTCCAAATGGAAAAATGGGTTTGTCGGTTTGGGGTTTTGTTTTTAAAGACCCCGAAACAACAAACAAACCCACTGTACAGCTTCCTTTCTGCTTCAGAAAGGATAGCTACCTACAGTCTGAGGGCTTTTTGTCCTTCTGCAAGCCGACCTTGTGCAATTTCCTTTATTTACATTTGGCTGGCACCGGGCTCGTTGACTCTAAGAGCTTACACAACCGCTTTGAGAGGAATACCGAGGCTTGGAGAAGTAAGTTCTGCCCCGTGTTGTCCTCTTTTTTACTGGTACAAAGTAGATCTACAGTGCTATTGAATAAAAGTAAGTATTCTTATCCAATTTTGTACTGGCCTTAGTGCCTTTGTACCAGGAGAACGGAGGAGGTCATGGGTAATTAATTTAAACCGGGTGGGAAGGATTGCTAGGAATAGTTGCTGTGCAGGGAGACAGCCGATAGTGTTGTTTGACGTGCTTTTGTTTGTCAGCTGTGTGCAGCCTTTGTAATGCTTTTTCTGGGGGGCAGGGGAGGTGTTTTTGGGGAAGTTGTTGCCAATAATGTTTGTTCCCCGCCGTCATTGAGCCAGAGTCCCGTCTGGAGACAGATTAGTTTCCCAGGACTTTGGTATTTGCCTTAAGCCTGCTCCACTTGCATGCATGGTCACCTGTCCTAGGACTTCTGCAACAAGAAGGAAACCAAACTGTGCCTGATCCACATCAGTGGTGTGATGGTTCCTTCCACAGGCGGTTCCTTTGCACCTCTAATACACGTGCTGATATTTGGAATTAAGCAGCGTTACTCCTTGGAGGGTTTGGTGATGCCAGGAGTTACGGGCTATGCAGGGAAGGGTGCACCTCAGCTGGTGTAAAAAGAAATAAGGTTTGAGGGGGAAGAGAATTGCCCTTTACTGCGACTGTCTTGCTATTTGGTAGGTTGATTTTGGATACATAAGCTGCCTAGCCTGGCACAGAGAAAGTATTCTGCAAGTCAAAGAGATAAAATAATTACATGATTGCGTGCTTCTTTAAGACTTGAGGGCAATGTTCCTAAGTGCCACCAATTCAGTTACCACTCAGAGGAAGAAAAGGCTCCTAATCAGGCCTCCCCAGTAAGGGTTTATAAGAGTACCCTTGAGGTCAGCACTAATCCACAGCTTCCAAAGCAGAGGATTGCCCAACTCCAGGGTGAACACACTACTCCGGGCTGGGGAAGTGGCATGTGACAGCCATACTGGATGCTTTCCCTGCGGGGAGGGGTAGCAGTGGCCAGACCCAGCAAGAACCCCGTGGGGTGATGGGTGAGCCAGCCTCCTAGGGATGGAGAAGAGGGAGAAGAGGAAAGTTTCTTCATTTTCTTTATTTCAAAAAAAAAAAAAAAAAAAGAAAAAAAAAGAAAAAAAAAGAAAAAGTTTATTGCAAAACTCAGTGTTTTAGAGTATTTCCAGAGTCCACTAGGTCTGTTACAAACAAATCAGTAAATCCTGCTTTGAACGCATTAAAGCCTGCTTCTGGGTCTTCTGCGCCCGCACACACACATACTCACTCGCTCCCCTGCTCGTGCCGCTACACAGACAGCAACAGAAACGTACTGTGAGGTCAGTGACAAACATTATTTGATCTGTATTGGAAATTTTTGTAAAAAAAAAAAATTAAATTACAGTAGAACCTCGTGAATCTGCAGAACAGGGAGCTTCCACACACACGCAAAACCTGGAGGCCTTATCCCACTTCCAAGCAGAGTTGTAATAGCAAAGTGCTGTAGTGAGGTCTCATATCACAAAGACTTCAATAATCTTACAATTATAGTCTACAGAACATTTACCAAAATGCTTGAAGTATCATAAATTAACAATAAATAAAAACTACATCTTAATGCAACATTGTTATTTGTTCATTTACTCACTGATTCACAAAACTCTAGTTCTCTGTAAGGGGTCTTCCAGTCCTGGGTGCAATGCAGCGAGGTTCTGCTGGCCATGATAAAGTGCTGAGGCAGAAGAAGGACACGAGACCACAGGTCTCGGGCAGTGAGGATGAATAGCTCTAGCCACTTGGTTGCAAGAGTGCCTGTCTTTTTTTTTTTTTTTTTTTTTGACACCTAAGACAGAAAAAACACATCAAGCACCTTCCCAAGAGGTTGATTTTTTTGTTGGTGGTGGTGGTTTTCTTTTCTCAGATTGTCCCACATTTCTATGGCTGGCAAAATACAGACAGGTCAGCATAGCAGTTAATGCATGATGCCACTTCCACTTAAATACACAGAAATGTTTGGGGGTTTTCCCCCTCAAACCAAAACAGACTTGTTTTATTTGTCCCCCTGAGTTGCCTAGAGGCGTTAAGATGCATATAGGTGGGGTAAGCAAGCTTGCATCACTGGGAGGAGGAATCTCTCCCATTAAGACTAAATGAACAGCTAATACATTGTCTTTTGTCATTCCCTTCACGCCTTCCACGTGCACAAGCTCCAGTTCATGTCTCAATGAAGTCAGCAGGAAAAAAAAAAAAAACCAAAAAAACCCTCGTGCTGACTTTGGGGGAGCGGGGAGAGCCAGGGAAGGGGGTACGGCTCCGAGCAGCAGCCCCGTGCCCCCAGGGGTGGCAGGCTGCTGGGGCTGGGTGACGTGGGGCTTCCCATGATCATTCTGTGATGCGGCAGAGATTCCCAGGTGCACCTCTTAGCGAAGGTTTCAGGTACATTAAGACATACTGGGCCAAATCCTCCCTGCGGGGTTGGGCTGGTGGCAGCAGCAGAGCCAGGTCCGTTGACACCAGCTGAGGCCTTATGGAAGGAGATGCTCGAGCTGTAGTTTAGTATTTTTTTGTTCCTTTTTAAATAACAACTGGGTTACCTAAGACCTACCTATTAAAAACAGCTACACTATGCTGTAAGAGTAAGTTTCCCAACAATTTCACAAGCTAGCAATACAAGATAGGTATTGAAGAGATGGATGTCAAGACAGCTTTCCGCTATGCAAAAGATTATTTTTCCTCTCCAGTTTAAACTAACCTCCTTTAACAATCTGAGAATAAATTAATAAATACTAGTTAAATTAGAAACAGTACATCAGATCTGACTATCAATAGAAAAACAGTCCTAAGGATACCAGTTGGGAGAAGAAAAATGATCTTATGAAGTATGTGCAGTAATAACTGGCCATAAAGACATACAGAGCCTTATGACTTCCCAGCATTTGTGATGTTCAAGTTAATTAGAAACCATTGCTAATGTTCTTAAGTCAGCTATCTAGCCTAGCCTCCTCCTCAAATCTAAAACATGAGTCCATATTCTTCCAGAAGAAGAGTCAGTTGGCTACTGGCGGTGTACAAAAAGCTCGTCTCCAGTTTGTATCATCAGTTTCTTGCCTGCATGGTATTTGTGGTAGGGGATGGATGAGGACAGGCAGAGGCTGAGCTGCTTCTGCTGTTGCTATTCTCAGTTTGTGTGGATCGGTCAAACCTTTACTTATGCTTGTTATTGGGAAAGCAGGAGTGTGCATCACATCTTCATGCTAGACAGAAGTTACTCTTATGTGGCTATCCGTATTTTTCTATGGAGCTTTCCATTGTTGGTTAAAAAAGTTCTAATAATAAAAAAAGTTGTCGGTAGCAACTGTTCACATTTAAAATTTCACATTCCCTTTAGAATGTAGTTTTAAAACGTGGAGCAGAGCTGACATTTTCCCCAGTCTCGAGTAGATTAGATTGAGAAGGAACGGTTTTTTATGCCACGCCATCACAGCCTTTTCCTGAATTTTCTGCTTTTCCAATATCCATTTCAATAAAGTCATCTGGTGGATCTGGGGCGACCTCCACCACACTCTCCTGTGTGCACTGCTGCTGGCGGTGGCACAGCCCAGCCTTGCACGGTCTCACCAGGGACAGAAACACAGCACCCAGGACCATGCCAGCAGCACAGGAGTAGAAGGCTGAGCTGTAGTTCTGTGTCGTATCCACTAAGACACCTAAAGAAAACACACATACAGCAGTTAGCCACAGCTGACTCTCTTTCACCCATCCATTCATCCCTCCTATAGGATTTTTAATCCAGGTACCACTGCATCATTTGATTTGCAATCACAAGCTACTCAACAACAAGCCGATGCCAACTGAAAAAAGTAAAAACCTTGTCTCCAAGGGTACAGTGTTGTCCTCAGGCAAGTCAGAAGCCTCTGGGTACCACTAAGCCTGATGCATCTCAGGCATCTGTGTACCGCGATAGAGACTTCACCTTTCTGCAGCGAACAGCAGGAACACGCAGTGAGAGCGATTTGCTTCTGCCGTTCGCTAGAGCCTGAAGTGATGCCGGGTTTAGGTTTCTAACAGGATCAGGGCAGCACTGCAGTATTTTCCTTCTGAGGTTCCTCAGTGGAGACTGCCTCATCTGTGGGACTCTGCAGAGCTGCATTGCAGTAGTCTTCTGGCTCCAGGAGTCTAATACTAGTTGCACAGCTTTTAGGGTAGCACTACGGTTAGCACTGCCAGAACACTCTCTAGACAGAGACCAGCACCCATAGCTATCAAATATACCAAAAAAAAGTTAAGACTATAAAAGTTTGAGTTACCTGCAAGGGGTGGTCCAGCCAACCCAGCTAAGCTTTGAATGAAGACGTAGACTCCAGCCGCAGAAGACATCTTGGCGATGCCAACCACATCGTCTTCTGCCAGGAGGGGAATATGCGTGCCCGCCACCGTTCCCAGCATAAACCCAAAGAAGATGCTACATGTCATCAAGCCCCAGAAGTCAGAGGCAAAAGGGAAGGCAAACAACGCTACAGACAGCAGAACAACGCAGATGAGCTCGATGTAGATCTTGCGGATAGGCTTTTTGTTGAGGACCCAGCCAGCTGAAATTCTTCCAAAGACCTCTGCGATGGCCATGGCTGACAGTATGTACGCAGAGTGGTCCTTGCTGATGCCAAGGCTGAGGCTCAGGGGAATGATGTAGAGGGAGGGAGCGAAGAAGCCCAGGGTAGCGAACAGGCCAAAGAATGCATAACAGATAAAGCTATAGTCTCTCATCACAGAAAAGTCCAGTAGTTTGGTTTTTGGTTCTGGAGGGGTGCTGTTATTTTCAGCAAGTATCTGTACGTGTTCCTTTGGTTCTTCACTTTTCGGCTCTGCTTTGGTGTTTCCAGGCACATTGCTGGGTGAGGTAGTTATTTCTACTCCTGAGTCTATGGACTCTATTGAGGTGCGTGTTTGCTCATTTTCAAGCATGTACTTTGTCTCCGTGGGCTCTTCTGGAGGAGGCTGTGCTTTCACTTCTTCTTGCTCTTTGATGACAATGGGTCGCAGCAGTGATCCACAGATGACGATGCTTAGCTGTAGCACCCCGACAGAAAGCAGGCTGTACCTCCAGCCAATCTGCTCCTTCAAAGCAGTAATTGCTGAGGGAAGAGGGCAGAAGAAAGTGGAACTAAAAAAGCCCGTAGTTACACTGAGGAGCTCTTTCAATGTACAGCTAGTGAAGTAATGGGAGCTTCATCCCTAGAGGGTCCGAAGCACCTCAGCTCTCACAGAGGCTGAGCAGGGGTCCCTCCTGGTCCACCCAGGGATCTGACACCCACATTCCTCCCACCAGCTGCAGCAGACAAGAGCTAGAAGCTGCATGTAACACCTGGCTAGCAGAACCTAGCCTCTAGGTAGTCAGTTTTGAGGTCCCAGCAGGTTTGGGATGCGCAAGCACAAAGGTGGTGTTATTTTTAGTGAATGAGAGCAAACCCAACACTCTGGTTTCCTCTCTGAGCTGACCCCACCCTGAAACCAGCTACTAGAGCTGAGAGACTTCCTCTGCTCAAAGGTGCATGTCACTGCTTCATTGCAAGCCTTCACTTGCAATCAAAGCAGCTTTGCAACAGGTTTCAGGCACAAGCAGGCGCGCGCAGCAGCAGACCACCTGAGCTGCAGAGGTGACACAGTGACTGGCACACAGTGTCTGGGGACAGGTGCCCAGAAGGCTGGAGCAGTTTGGCAGCCTGCGCCGAGCACAAGCCCACTAACCTTTAGGAACAGTTATGTGTATTGCAAATGTTTTGAATAGCTGAAGTCTTAATTTTCAGCCTGCTAGATCTATGCAGGGAACCTGGCAGGCTGCATATTGGTCAGGCACGTCCTGCTCCAGCAGATCATGCTGGGGAGGGCTCAGGCATCCTTAGACCAGGTCTCTGGCATTACTTGTAACCCTGCCACAGGCACAGGAGCAACCACCTGTGGGCTTTAGCAGCTCATGGGAATGTCCAGGAGCACCAGTTCTGTACTGATGGCCTTTGGCTCCTATTTGCTTGGGGAAAAGGACTGGAGCAACGCTGTGCTTTAGGCATGCACGTATGAAGCCACAGCGTTTGGGCACTGTACCTGGTGCAAAGGAGAAGACAGCAAAACATTCCCCTGTAGATGCCACTGCTGTGACCAGTGAACGTCTTTTGTCAAAATACTGTGATAAAATGGTGACAGTCGGGAGGAAAGAGAGGCAGTATCCAAGGCCTGTGAATAAATGCCAAAAATTGCCATAACAACAAGTAAGGGAGGGGGAAACACCGATGCAAGAACACGTTAAGTCAGCTTTCCCAGTGGCGAGATTACAGTATCATTTCAGCCAACTCAGCAAGTCATCCTGGAAAAAAAAATCATTGGGGAAACCAGAATGTTATTTTTTTAAATTGGAGGGGGAAAAAAAAAAAACAAACACCAAAAAAACAAAACCAAACCAAGAGGCCCAACCTCCCAAACCTGCTAAATAATGCCTTCTGTTCCCAAACAGCCAGCAGGGTCCGCTTTGAGGACCTCATTTGCTTAAAGAATTTGAGCCTGTAGCAATTGCTCCCCTAAGCAAGGTAAGCTCCTGGCCATGGATGTGAGCAGGACACCCAGGCCAGACTGGGGAGGGGGAGAAGTATCAGAAAAAAAAAAAAAGAAAAGAGACAGAAGGAGAGGTTAGAGGATTTGACCCTGTGAACAGCTTTCATCTCCCCCACAACCCCCGTCAATCAGAAGCAATCAGTACAGCTGCACTAGCATGGTGGTCTGCAGGACCAAGTCCCAGGGTGGTCCCCAGGGTGAGACAGGGCAGAAAGCCAAGCCTTGAGCCCAGGCTGTCACCCGTACCAGGACAGAGAGGTCAGCTCAGAAGGGGCAGCAGCAATTCTCAAGCACTCCCCACACTATGGAGAGTAAAAAACAACCTGGCCAGAGCCACGCTTGCAGGAAGCCACAGGAGAGAGCAAAGTGTTCGGCTGGTAGGGGAATAGGACAACTCACCAGAGACGACACCGATGGTGACATACATGTCCACAACAGTGTGGGCAAAGGAGGCGGAGACCATGCCGGTGCTGATCAGCACCCCTCCGGCCATCACCACGAAGCGGTGACCAAAGCGATTGCTGAGGACAGTCGACAGAGGAGCTGGATGCGCAGGAGGGGAAGAAAGCCATGGTCAGCACCCAAATCTGCAACTTCACCAGCTATCATCTCCTTCAGAGGCTCTTCTTGTACCCCTGCCCAGGTCCCCGTGACATGCCACCTCCCTTCCCAGTTGGCCTCATAGCAGAGCATCCCCCCGGAGCCACTGTGGAGCACTGCACAGCTCATGGCACTTAGGATGCGCTAAAAAGTCATCAGAAGAGACCAAGACAGGTGCGGGGCAGCCTGGGATGAACCTGCAGCAATATCCACAAACACCAGTGCATTTCAGTGAGGCTCAAGTAATTTCTAATCCTTTTCAGCACCGTTACGTTTTAAAACTCTTGGTTTTGCCCCCAGTGGAGAGAGCTGAACGGCCAGGCCAGGCTCAGCGACATGGACCACATCCCTGTACCATGCAGAAGCACACGAGATGGGGCTCAAAGGGACTGCCAGGCTGACAGAGACATTTATTGTTATTTCAGGGACATGCAGCCTCTGGGCTTTATGGCTATCACTTATAGTGAAGCCATTAGAGACACCAAGAGTCACAAGTACCAGGTCCTCATATGCTGAGTCAGCAGTACAACTGCCCGCTGTGCTTGTGCTGAACCCTGCTGCTCTTACCTGTGAAGGTCTGTACAAACACACATATGGATATTATCCAGGATATCCTGCTGTTGGTTTCGTCAAAGCTTTCCATCAGATCATTGAAGAAGACGCCAAACGATTTTATGATGCCGTACGTTAGAGCTTCCACAAAGAAGAAAGCAAAAGCAATTGTCCAACCCCATCCTCCATCAGGCACTTTAGTATAAACATTTGGAGCCGTGCACGGCATTTTTACAGCTTTGACAGTCATTTTGATCTGGAAAAGAGGGGAGAAAGAGCCAGGCATCAGTTTAAGGTTAAATTTGCTGGAAGAGGCATGGCCTAGCAGCCAAAACACCCCTAAGGCACTTCTAGCTGGTCCCTGTGCTGCCCAGGGATTTAAATGCAGGAGCTGGGCTGAAGTTTCTGCCTTGGTCACCCCATGGGGCTCATTTCTCCTGGTGCCCTTTGAGCCCAGCACAGAAACTGTCTGCTCAGCACCCAGGCAAGCTGTTCCCATCAGCACAACCCAGCGCCTGGGAGCTGTCATCTGTATTTTGGTGCGTGGGGGTGGATGGATGCAGTTCGTGCAAGATCCACCACAGGACCCAGCGTGGGCTGGCAGAGCTGCAGGAGCTCCCCAGGAGCACCAGTTCTCCTCACCATGTCCTCCTGCCCAGCCTGGGGTGGCCAGTGACATCTTGGTGCCACCCACCTGCTGTGGGATCAGTCAACGGCACAACCCACCGTGGCACCCTGCTGTGTCCTGAACCCACTGGGCAGCCGCTGGCACTCGGGGTGACAGTGACTCCTCGGGAGCCTGCCCCTCCTCCCCCCCCCCCCAAAATAACTGCTGCAGGGCTACCAAGCCGGGCTGCCCACAGCGCTGTAGCCTCACAAGAGGCGGTAGGGACACCCCTGCTGCCACCAGCTGCCTTTGCTGTCCCCTGCAGCCCTCGGGGTCACAGCTGCGCCCAGGGCAGGAGGAGGCTGCGGCCCTAAGGGCTGCAGGGGAGCACCCTTAGGAGGGGAGCACCCTGTGTACCACTGGGGGGTCTCTCCAGCCCCGCTCTGTGCCACCTGGGGATGCACTGGGGCAGGTTTTGTCCCGCACGGGGCTCCTGGCCAAAGCCGAGCCCTGCCACACCTGCAAGGCAGGGCACCCCGCGAGGGGACGGCGAGGTGGCCGTGGCCGGTGGCCAGTGGCCGTGGGCTGCCTTGGCCCCACGCCCGTGGTGTCCCGGGCACAGCGTGAACCTGCGGCTCTTGCGGGCGGCGCGTTTCCTCCCCGTCCCCAGCAGCCACCAGGCATTTCCCTCCTCCATTTTATACTCCAGATCATCGGCGTGACTTTCTCGGCAGGGAAAGCCAAGGCGGCTCCGGCAGCGCTTCCCCATCCCACGGGGGAACTTCTCACGGAGGAGCAGGCGAGTGCGTGCGCGGTCCCGGTGACACCGGCACCCACCGGGACCCGCGAGCGGCTCCGCGGGAGCCAGGGGTGGGGGCTGCAGACACCCACCGGGGGCTCCCCAGAGCGGGGCAGGGGGCTCTGCACCCCGCCGGCCCTTCTGCAGTGCTGCGCGGTGGGTCCAGGCTGGTGGACGGCCCCGGGAGAGGGGGAGCTCTGCCGAGGGATGGAGCGAGGCGTGGGCTCCAGCATCCCCCGGCGCTGCCTGCGCCCCGCTCTGCGGCAGCCCGGGCCGGGGGCTGGGGCAGGACCACCGCCGGGTGCCCGGGAGTTCGGCCTCTGCCCAAACTTTGTGGGAAGTGCCTGGACCCCCCCCCCGCCCCGAGAAAGGCAACGGGGCTGCAATGCATTCCTGTGTCTCTGCACAAGGAGCGGGGGAGATTAGATTAGAAGGAAGCACGCTATTTAGAAGCAGAAAGAAAAAAAAAAACCACCACCACCAGCACCAACCCAAACCTTGGCGTACATGATACACGTTTAAAAATTAAAAGAGATTACGGTGGGAAAAATAATTAAAAATTAAAATGCCGGAGCTCAGGGGCCCGGCGTGCCCGCCCGCCCACCCCCCCTCGCCTGCATCACTTTCCGAACATTTCAGACCTGATTTCTGCATCGCCACCGCCGCACCGGCTCCTCGGCGTGCGCCGGGGCCGCCAGCTAAAAATAAAGGGATGCGGAAAAGGGGAGGGGGAGGAAAGCAAAAAGGCAGGGAAAATAAAAAGAAATAATAATAATTGGGGTGAAAAAAAAAAATCCGAACAAAGCCCACCCGCCCTGCCCTCCCCTCCCCCGGAGCCCCCGGGCGGGAGCCCACTCACCGGGCGGCGGGGTGCTGCGGCGGGGCTAGGGGCTGCCCATGGCCAGGGCGGGCGACCCTCGGCGGCGGGGCGGCGAGAGGAGGCGGCCCCGCTGCCCGCCGGCCTCCGGCCGCTGCTGCTCCCGCTGCCCGCGGCGGCGGCTGCTCTGCGCTCGCTCCCAGCCCTTATATACCGGCTGGAGCCGGTCTCCGCCGGCGGCTCCGCAGCGCCATGTGCGCGCCGGGCCCGGCTAGCCCCAGCGGCGGCGCCGGCACCGCGTGTGCGGCGGAGGGCGGCGCTGCGGGAGGGGGGCTCGGCTCTCCCGGCGCCCCCGGGCCGGCACCTGCCGGAGCGGGCTGGGCTCCCCCGCCGCGCCTCAGCCCCCCGCACCCCCCGCCGAGCCCGGGGGCTGGCGCGGCGCCGGGCGCAGCAGGTCTCCGCCGGATCGCCGGGCCGGGGCTGCGCTGCGGGGTGGGCGCTGCTGCACGGGGGGCGGCGGGGGGCACCAAGCTGTGGCGGTGCTGAGCTGGGGCGGGGGCACCAAGCTGTGGCGGTGCTGAGCTGGGGAGGGGGCACCAAGCTGTGGTGGTGCTTGTGGGGGGGAGTGCCCCACCTGCCCGTGCAGCCCTTGGGGGGCAGGCGGGAGTCCCATGGCAGGGGCTGTGCCGGGTGGGTGCCCCAGTTCTGAGTCCTTTGGTGCAGGATGGGCCCAATCCCCTTCTGGGGAGGGGGCACGATGGCGCCAGTGGGGTGCGGTGGCGCGCGTGGGGCCGCAATGGCATGAGCAGGCAGCCAGCACACTGTCCCGGCACGCTTCTGGCCCTTTGGGCAAGCTCGCCTTGGTCTGGCCAGCTCCTGCCCTCCTGGCCCTGCCGCAGCGGGATGCCGCGGTGGGATACAGCACCGGGAGCAGCCGGGTTTAGGCTGGGCAGCCGCCATCCTGCTCAGCGTGTGAGGTGCTGGGGCTGGGATGGGGCTGAGCACACACCAAAGCCCTGCACGCCGTTTCTGGACATGCTGGCGTGCACTGGGCCCAGCCGTGCTCTGGCATGGCGGGCAGCGTGTGTTGCATTTTTAGGGGAAAACATCTCCTTTACGTAGGGAGGTTAAGAAGTAGTGATTTGTGAGTCAGACTGGAAGCAGGCGAGACCCAACTCACCACCTATGTGGACGGGGAAGGAAGGGAGCAGGGGGAGCAGACATCTGGCACGGAGAGCACGGGGCAGGAGTCCTTCCCATGCCCAACAAAGGGGGATGGACCTAAAGCCATGAGTGCTTTCGGGTTTCCCCTGTATTTCCCTGAAATCAGTAAAAAAGAGGAAAATCTGACAGCGTTGTGTTTCCCATCTCAGTGCGTCACAGCCACTGCCATCGCTGCGTGCTGGTGCTGGCCTCGGTGTGCTGGGCACGGACAGATGCTGCTGGGGAGGTTTTGGAGCCTCACACCATTCCTTGGGGCTCATGGTGAGTGACCTGTGCCCGCAGGTGACAGCAGAGGGCTCAGGGTGGGGTGCTGAGCAGACCCCTCCTCGCCTGCCCTCCCGTGCTGGCCCGGGACCCCAATCGCGGTGTTCTGTGTTCATTTGGAACCTGGTGGTTTGGGTTCACGCCCCTGGAAAAAACACCCAGGTTAAAAAGCTCCTCCAGCGCCTCACATGTCAGCCAGGACTGCTGTGTCTGCGTGGGCGGGCGTCCCTTCTGCTGCTTCTGTTGGTTTTGTCGCTGGGGGGTTGCTAGCGGGGCAGCACAGGTGTGGGTAGGGGGTAGTGGGGGCAAATTCTACAAACTTCTGACAAATGAGGTGAATTAGCTATTGCCTTCACTTGGGGGCTTTGAGAAAGCTGCCGCTGATTTCTCACGGCAATGCCGGTCCAGCGGCCGCTGGTGATGCTCACATCCTCACAGGGAGGTTTCGACACCTTCACCCCTTGCAGGTTTGTCCTGAACAAGCTAAAATCCAGGTGCTGGTCATGGGGGGCGATGGGGACTGTGCCCGGTGTGTCCCCGGGGAGCCTCCTACCACCCTGCCCTGCAGGAAGCCCCTTCCTCCGAGGGGTTCTGCCTCCCAGGGGTACGGACGAGGGGCAGCCCCCGCGTCTGGCCTCCAAGAGCCGATAGATCCCGTTATACAAGCCTTTCCTTGAGAATGGGTCACCCTCCCAGAGCTGTAATTCCTCCTGGCAGCGACAGTGCAAGTGGTTATGGGACAACAAAGGAGGTTTGTGCCTCCAGGGGAGAAATAAGAACGCAAATATCTTTGGCATGAAAAAACAAAAGCGATTTACTCCTTGGTATTTCTTGTCAATACTTTGCATCTGTCTCCGCTTCACCTTCCCATTCCTTTCCTTTGGGCTTTCCAAGTGCCGTAAGGCTTTGGGGAGCGGTGGGGGCCCCAGGGGCCCCGTGAGAGGGACGGGGCTGGTGGCTGCAGCCTCTCCAGCCCAGGGCTTCCCAGCTCCCCTGGAAAATCCTCGTTCCCCGTCTTGTTTGCCTGCTCCGGGGGGATTTCCCCTTCTGCAGCCTGGCCTTGGCTTGGCCACATCTTGCCGGGTCCCTTTGCCCCGGCGCATCGGCGGTGGGTCAGCCCCGTGCCCGGCGGCGGCTCGCACCGGGACGTGCTTCTCCATCCTCCCAGGGGCTCCCACGCCGCCCCAGCCAGGGGCCTGGCCGGTCCGGGGGTCCGTAAGCCATGGCGGAGGAGGGCAGGTGTCCTGGCGGGGGGCATGAATCAGCCGGGAGCTGGAAAACAGGGCGGGCTGCGAACAGGCAGGGAGCGCGGGCCCCTGCCTTCTGCCACCGGATGGTCAGGGACTTCCAGTTCATTTATTCTGCTGGGGTTCGCCCAGCCCTGCTCGGCATGGGTAATGTTTGCTCTGAAAGACGGGCGAAAAACATTCTCCTGTCTCAGGAGCTGGCAGAAATCCTAGTAAAGCTGCAGAAGTATGTTTTTGTCGGTGCTGCTTGTTCTGTTAGGGGAACTAGTATAAACTATTCCAGTAGAAAACCTTTTCCTGGAATGAAGTTTTGACTCTCTTCAGAGCATTGTCAGGACAGCTGTAGCGGGAATGGAGCTTTGCTGGTGACATGCTGGGCACGAGGAGGCCTGACGGGGCAGATGCAGAGCTCATGCACCCCCTGCCCCATGGGCGAACCCCTCAGAAGCACCTGCTGCCCTTTGCTGCGCTCGAATCAAAACTTAAAATCTGCGCGTGCTTAATTTGCAAACAAAACACGGATATTTTTTTCTCCCCACCTCCCCTTCCCTGGAAGCCTGGCCGTCCCTGCCAGGATGTGCCACCATCCATCCCCTCCGGGCTGTGGCTGGGCATCCCCCTGTGGAGTGGAGGTCAGCACCATGAGCCACACCATGGGGGCACGTCCCCGTCATGGGTCACTGGGCAGCCGTGGGGTCAGCACACAGCTCGAGCGATTGCTTCCGCTTGCCTGCCTCAGTTTCCCTGACCCTAGCTGGCACGAGAGGCGATGCTGGGACCCCGGGGGGGTGGTTGTGGGATAACAGCGGGTGCCTGCTCTGGTTTAAATTTCTCACCCCCCCCCCCGCTGCATCCTTATCTCCTCGCCCCTGGCAGCCCGGATGGGGATGCCTGCTGGGGATGGGGATGCCTGCTGGGGTTTTCAGCAGGAGAGCAGGGCCAGTGGCGCGGGTTTGGGCCGGAGATCAGAGCTGTGACACCCCAGTGGGGTGCGAGCCCCCGGTGCTGGCAGGCCACCACTCGGCTCAGCTGGCACAGCCGGGTGTGCTTCAAAGGGCGGCAGGTTTTTCTGGGCTCCGGCTGCTGCTTTGCTCTCCAGGCAGGCGTGAAAATGCAAAAGAATGTGAAAAATGTGAAAATGATCGTGCTGGCCCCAAGATTTGTAAACTTCTGGTTAATGTGTAATAAATACATGACAGATACTCCCAGTGCTGGGTGGGTGACCGCGGCTGCTCAGTGGTGGTACAGCCGGCGGTGGCATCCCTGAGCCGAGGGGGCATCTCCCCTCCCCTGCCCTGAGGCCAGCCCGGGGGGGTGTCCCAAGCAGCCCTGGCTGGAGAGGCTTTGGGGCTTTTCTGAACTGGTTTATCTGGTTTTGACTTATCCCTTGTCTTTCTGTGAACTGCCTCGTCTGGCTTGCTAAAAATGCCCTTTATTTATTTAATTCTTCCCTGGTACAGGGTGGGTGCTGTGAAGCCCAGGCGCACAGCACCCTGTCTGAGCGGTGCTGGCACTTGGCACTCACAGCCCAGCGCCACGCGGTGAGGAGCGTGGTGCCAGTGCCGGTTATCCACAAGCCTTGGTTCCTGGGCCTGATTCTGCTCGGGTAATTCATGGAGCTGGAACCACCAGTGCAGTATTTCCTGCTTGGCACGCAGTGAGGTGCCACAGCAACTGTGCTCCCACCATAGTTTGCCATAGAATCTCTTCTGAGTCACTTTTTTTTTTTTTTTTGGCGGGGGGGGCAGTGTCAAAAATAGCTAAAAGGTGGTCCTTCCAGCTCTGCATGGGTCTGGTTGTAGCAAAGCTATAGGGCAACAGAGATGCTGCTGAAGCGCAGGTCGTGGCCTGGTGGGGACCGGGGCTCATCACAGGGAGGTTCCCCCAACTGCCCTGGCACTGCCGGAGGGTGTGCACAGCATGCCATGGGGGCACAGCCGGCACTCGCCCAGGAGTTCGGGTGAAAAGGGACAAAGAGGCACCTCCATCAAGGAGCTCAGAGGCCAGTGCGCTGGAGTTGATGCCAAGGGGTGGCCTCACACTCTGCTGGGGTTTGGGTGTACGGTGGATGAGGATGGTTCTGCAGGAGCCTGGCAAGACCCGCGCCAGCACATCCCACCTTCCACGGGTCGTGTTCCACCTCTTCTTCAAATGGCCTCTGGGCATCAGAGATCAAGAGGTTTCACCTGACGCTAATGCATACATTTCAGCCCTGGGTGACTTTCCCCTGCAATTTAGAGAGAGCATCCTTTGAAAATGGTTTGATTGGTTTTGTTAGCCGTGTCATCCCAGCATCCCTCCCCAGTGTAAATGGAAAGGGCAGAGGTTTGTGGGCGAACATGGGTTTGGCTCCCTGGGTTTTTGCTTGGTTTTCTGGGTGGCTGCAGGTGCCAATGGGGCATCCCTGGTGCACAGTGTGCCGTGCAGGGTCACTCCACCAGGGACGGGATGGAGTCCAGCATGGTGCTGTGTGGAGGGTGCTTAGAGAGGCTGGGCTTGGCGGGGAGACCTGGCTCAGCTTGGCAAAGGGGCTCAGGAGCTGCTGGTTGCCGGTGCCCCAGGGTAAGATTACGTGGTAAGCTTAAGCATGAGCATCACCTGCCTTGGGCACGGCTCACCTGGGGTGGTTTACCTGCGGCTCAGCTGAACTTTGTCACTTGATTTTTTCCCTCAATTGAAACCAGTTTCAAACTAATTCCAGTGGTGGGTGATATCCTGCTCCATCGCCCTGTGGAGAGCCCCAGCCAGAGGGCTGAGATGGGGCTGAGGTCACCCTGGGCCATGTCCGGGTTAATCCATGCTGCTCCGGTGAAGCTGGTGGCTCAGTTCTCTGCTTTCCTCTGTCCAGCCTGGCTCAGCCCCTGAGCAGGGGTGTCGGACCAAAGCAGGGCTGCTCCTTTCAAACACCCAAAGAAATTGCAAAGGAAATTTTTAATGGGAAAATAAAGATGACTTACCCGTCATCTTACATGTCCAGATGCCTGATCGCAATTCTTCTTGTTGTTTGGCAGTTCAGGGCATGAGGGACAAGCTGTGGTTTTGCAGTTATGGTGCAGAATATGGGAACTTGGCTTGTGCTTTGTTTGGGCAGGTCTGTGCAGCCCCCTCCCGCAGCTCAGCCCCCTCCCACAGCTCAGCTCGCTGACCCACCGCATCCCGTCCCTGTTAATTAATGTACGGAGAATTTCAGGGCCCTCGGGTGGAAGTTTATAAATTGATGCTCTGGGCTATGAATTATGAATGGAGTCATATCCCTGATCACTGCAGTGCTACACTGATGGTCCTGAAGCTGCTGATCTGAGGTGACAGCTCAAAGCTTTTAAAGATGTGAACAGCAAAACCTGGGAATAATTTGCTTTGCCAGCTACAAACCTCTTGGCCTACAGATGGGGCTCATCATATTCCCTCTCCTGCCTCCTCCTGTCTTCTCCTCTTTTGTTTTCCAGTATTGCCTTCTCTCCTCACCTTCCCAGTTTGTCTTCACAGATGTCCTGCTTGGCTGTGTGGACCATCCCTTGGGAGCTGCATCCTCCATGGCATGTGCCTCCCCCAGGGTTGCTGGTACCAGCTGGGGACATCTGCCACAGCGCTGGTCCCAGCTGGTTGCCACAGGCCACCGGCCATCCCCACCCAGGCGCAGGTCCCCACACCATCCTGTGGCCTGTGCAAGCTCCTCACACTGGGCTCGGTGAGGTTTTGGCACATCCCTGCAGCTTCATCTCCCTTTGGCTATAACTTTGTGCCCAGGATGCTATGTCATCTCATCTGGGCTCCCTTTCCCACAAAAGGCTGGATGTGATGATCCTTTGAGGTCCCTTCCAATGTGGCCTGTTCTATGATTCTGTAAGACGTCGTGTTTCACGGCTCCATCTCCACCAGCGGTCTTTGGGGTGTTTGTCCTTGTCACCTCTCCACCACTGGAGGCCAAATCCTGCCTGCAGCAGCCATATGTGCTTAAACCTGTAAGCGTGGGTATTTCTGGGGTTTGTTGCCTTTGGGATTTGTCTGGATTTCTGCATTCTTGCCTCTGGGAGCGGCTCCCTCCCGGTGCCCGATGGCCGGCAGCGCTGCCTGCCCTGGCTCCCCGGCAGCAGTGGGGCAGTGTGAGTAGAGCTTCATCCCAAAAAGGAGCTTCACAAACCTGTCAGTTGTTACAAACTCTGGCAAAGCTCTGCATATTCCCCGCCATGGTGCTGTGCACCTCACAGCGCTCGGGTGGGAGGGAGCAGAGGTGCTCCCCAGGGATGACAGCACCGCGGGAAACCATCCCAGCCCAAGCAGTGAATGCAGGAAAGGGACACTTGTCCTTTCCAGTCCTTTCCAGCTGAGCCATGGTGAGCCAGGCAGCGTATAATACAACTTCAAAGGCAAAGTCGTGGCGTCTGGGTAAGGTGTCCTGCCCTGGGCTGGGGTGCAGGAGCACTCTGGCAGGTCCTGATTGCATCTTGTTTCTCTTGCACAGGGGATGCTGTAGTCGTGCAAGGTGAAGGATGGACTGACAGGCGCTGGCAGAACCACAGCAGTTGTTTATCCGCCTGAAGCAAGGGAGGGCAGCGCAGTCTGCAGGGAAAGAGCCATTTTTCGGACACAAACATCCTCCTGCAGCTACAGTGAGGGGAGAGGAGCTGCTGCCGCAGATTGAGCACGCTTCTGGAGGGGAAAATACCACTTTGGTTTGGTGTCTAATTAGATATTTACCAGGAAGGAAGGAAAGTTAAAAATAGGGTGACAGTGACTTCAAAGGGTGTTTTTGACTTCTAAGAATAACACCTTTGCTGGCACCGATTTCAGGAATATCAGCTGTGCCTGGGTGTGAAAGACAGAGGAAATGTTGCAGCTTGGTTGGTAGCCAAGGGAGAGAACCCAGACCTGCAGCCCCTGGCCTGGGCGTGCGGGAGCAGCTGCGCTGCGGAGGGGACGTTTGCATCGCTGCAGGGGCACGTGGAGAGCTCAGCTGCCTCTGCAGGGACGTAGCGGAGGGAGTTTGGGGAAGACGAAGACCCTGGTGCCCTGGCGTGTGTGGGAGGGGATGTGTGGCACCATGGGGAACCCCTCTCCGTGGGCAGTGGTGGTGCTTGTCATGATGCTGGCGGGACTCCTGGCTCCCTGTGTGGCACACGAGCAGCCCAACTTCATTGTCATCCTGGCAGATGATGTGGGCTGGGGGGATCTAGGGGCCAACTGGGCAGAGACGAAGGAGACCCCACATTTGGATGAGCTGGCTGCTGAAGGGACAAGGTAACATCTGTCTCCCCTCTCCGACCCCCTCTGAGCGTCCTTGGTTACTCCGTCCCGCAGCAAAGGGGATTCACTCCCATGGGACTGGCAGGCAAAGGGATTTCATGGACATGGTTTTGGGTGCACAGGGAGGGTGCCCAGAGCCCGGTATCTTGGGGTGCAGGTCCCTCCATATCTGCTGGGACTGCGAGCTTCACTCCAGACCCTCATCCATGGGGCAGAAGGGGAGGCGGGCAGGGGAGCAGGGAGGGATGCGGCAGTGTTAGACCACGCAGGGGCTTGCGAGTGAAGGGTCCTTTCATTTTCTAGGTTCGTGGATTTCCACTCGGCTGCATCCACTTGCTCCCCATCCCGCGCCTCCCTGCTCACGGGGCGCCTTGGTGCACGCAATGGGGTGACCCACAACTTTGCTGTCACGTCGGTCGGTGGCCTCCCCCTGAATGAGACCACCCTAGCTGAGGTCCTGCAGGAGGCTGGGTACAGCACGGGGGCTATAGGTAACACCTGCTGTGCCGAGAGGGCACCCGGGGCCAGGAGGTGGTGGGAAGGGGACACACAAAGATGCCCATGTCTGTCCCTTGCAGAGGAGGTACCGTGGCTAGTTAGGTGAAATGCTGGCAACTAAAGGGCAGTCTAAAGGATCATGTGGGAGAGATTTTGCATATCCCACTTGGATTTTGCACATTCCCCTTAGGTTTTGCAATCCCAAGCTTAAAATCTTCATTTCCAAACCTGCAATACTGCCTGAAAGTCAGGCCCTCCCCAGTTCTCCATTTAAGCTCTAATTGCTTCACCTCACAAGGAATGCACCGGCTTTTCCTTCACAGGCATGGCTGTGCACGGCAGCTCTGCTGTCCTGCATCCCACGCCAATGTGATGCCGCTGGTGCCAGCATGGTCAATACTGCTGACCCCTCCTGTCGCCGTGGACCCCCCCAAGCCTGCGCGAGCCCCAGCTGGTCGTGAGCCCTTTGCAACGCTGCTCCTGTGGCTTGTGCATATTGTGCTGGCAGAAAAGCCCTTGGTTTCTCCTTTCTTCCGTAGCTTTTGCAGTTCTCCCTCTTGGATTGATGCATTCGGTGGGAGTAAGCATGTGCTGGAGGTCGGAGGATGAAGGTGGTTTGGGAGGGGTTAGAAAGTCATCTCTGAACCAAAACACATGAAAGAGCCTTTTAAGTCTGGAAACAGCCAATTTGCACAAGCACGAGATACCTTACGCATTTTTTTCTGGGTTTCTGCAAAAAAAAGAAGGAATTTTGGAAACGTGGCCAGCACAAACAAGTAGCCGTTCTTGTTGCTAGATTGAAGCCCCCGGCACTGCGGGCACCTCGTGGGTGATGGCTGGTGGCGGCTGTAGTTGCGTTAACCTCTGAAATGATGTTCTGTGGCTTCCACACAGGCAAGTGGCACCTGGGACACCACGGCCGCCATCACCCCAGCTTCCGTGGTAAGGGCTGTGCCAGCAGGGACGGGCCGAGTGCCCCGTGGCCGCCTTGTCCCCACTGACACCCTGGCTTGCTCCTCAGGATTTGACTACTACTTGGGGATCCCCTACAGCCATGACATGGGCTGCACAGACACCCCCGGCTACAACCTGCCACCCTGCCCGCCTTGCCCGAGTCATGGCACGACTGCCAGGTATGGGGGTGTGTAGGGGGGTCGAGTGCCAGCACTGGGACGTGGGTGTTTGCACCAATGTCCCCAGCCTGGGGAGCTGCCCTTTGCTGTGGTCACCTCCCCTTATGCTCTGTGCACCCAGTTTCCCCCCTGTGCACTCCGCAGCAGGGTGCAGGTGGGGGAGGTGGGTCAGTCCGTGGAGCACCCTGTGACATGGGGACATTGGCATTGCTCCCTTTCTTCTCTGCTTCTCGGCTTTCTGCAAAGCCAGGAGAGCAGGCAGGCTCCATGCCTGCTGCCACACTGGTCCCCGCTCCGGTGATGAGCGTGGGGTGGCTTCTTCCCAGCAGGGTGGTGAGGAAGGACTGTTACGCAGAAATCGCCCTTCCTCTCTTCGAGAACGTCACCATCGTCCAACAGCCCGTCAACCTCAGCAGCCTGGCAGCGCGCTACGCGGAGGAGGCGGCGCGGTTCATCCGGCAGGCAAGGTGAGGTGCCACATGCCACCGCGGTCCCCTTCCCCAGGAGAGCTTGTGGGTCACTGCAAGAGTCTTCTGCATCACCTTGGTGGGATGCTGGGGGGAACGGGTGCTGCCCCATGGTTCTTGGGGAGCAGATCTGGGGTCTCCGTGGCTCAGCTTCCCGTCCCGCTGGAGGAGGGAGAAGCCACCGAGGCTGTCCCCGGTGTCCTGCAGGGGCTTGCTGCGGAAGCCTTTTGGTGCATCTCCTCTAAAGGGATCATGTGTTTTTCAAACTATCATTTACAAGGAAGATTAAAGCCTTGGAGCTGGGCTGTGCCTCCTTCCTGGGGGTAACAACGAGATCCCGGCTAGTGGCACTAGCCACTCTAGGTGGCACGGGGTGAGGTGGCAGCCGGGTGGCTGTGCCGGGCAGTGGGGCTGCCTCTGTGGGTGCAGGCAGGGGCATGGGAGCGGGTGCCCACAGCCGCTCCAGTGGTGGGACCAGGGCAGCAGCCAGAGGTGTTTAAACCCACCCCGTACGTGGGGTTCAATCCATTTTGAGGATAAAGCGCTCCGGGATCCCTGGGCTTCAGGGTCTGCCTTCCCCAGCCGCACAGGGAGATGAGGAGCCCCAGCACGCTCTTCCCTGAGGAGCAACGTGGCTCCTCCGAGATGATGACCCCAAAGCCCTGCTGATGGGTTGTGTAATTTTAATCCCTATTATCAGCGGATTATGAGCTGTGACTTTGCAGAATGCCTCCCGCAGCACGAGGAGGGGAAGCGCTGCTGGGCAGCCGTGTCGGAGCCCATCCCGCACCTGCATCCAGCGATAACACAGGCCCAGGGGAGGGCCACGGTGGGGGGGTCCTGTGGGTGTGCTTGGGGAAAGGTTTGTGCAATGGGGGCAAATGAAGGGCTGAGCAGGGGACAGCCGGCGGGGAAACGGCTCTTTATAAGCCTGGGTACCGTTTTGCATGCACAGTACCTATGGTTTATGGTACCAAGAATCAGGCGCAGTGTGGCCCGGCCGCGTGGTCAGGATGTGTGCATGGAACAGGGCTGGAGGGTACCGGGGCAACAGGCTCAGGGCAGCAGCGGTCACTCCTCCCGTGCCTCCCCCCAGCCCTCCGTGCTGCGAGGAAGCTGTTAGGCTGTGAAACCAAGTGCGTGAGCTCCGGGTTAATAGGAAAAACCTTTAAACTCCCAGAAGTATCTTGGGGTTATCTGCGTTCACGGAGAACAGGATTAAGCAGGTGCCTGCCTTTTCTCTCCTTCTCTTTGATGGCTTATTCCAGTTTTCCTCTGCCTGACTCATTCATTACAGGACAACAAAAGAACACCGGATTTGTCATCTCGGTGTTTTTTTAACTAGTCGTGTCAAGGTTGAGCAATTTGTGGCAGTGAGACTTGGCTCTGCTCGGGACACTTAAGAGTGCAATGAACAGGGGAGGAAAAGTCAGGGATGTTTGTCTTTAGTTATTGATTAAATGTTTGCTCAATTTTGGGGAGAATTCTGAAATGTCGGTGCGAAAGGCAAGCGGAGTGTTCAGCTGAACACCGCAGTCATGAGTCTGTCTGGATGCTGGAGCGGTGCTCCTGGGTGGGATGTGAGCTGGGGGGAAGCAGCTTTCCCTGCTCCAGGATCTCTAGGGAAAGGTGCCACATAGCCTTTTGCAGCGGCGATTTGCAAGGGGTGCGCCAGCACCCCCTGAACCCCAGCGTTTTGGAGGGGCTGGGCAGGGTGCTGCGGGGACGCAGCCCTTTGACAGGGCTCCAGCGCCACCGGGGAAGGATGCGGCTGCTCCGGGTGGGGATGGGATTTACTCATTTTCCATCCCCAGGTGGGTGACGGGTGAAGGAAGGAAGTGCCGAAACGCCTGTCGGAGGGCCCTGGGCGCTTGCTGGAGGCAGGGATGGGGTGGCCGGAGCCGGGCGCGTGCGCGGGCTGGGACACGTCCCCGGGATCCGGCCTCTCCCCACCGCTTGCCATCCCACCCTTCCCCTCCAAAGTCCCTGAGGAAGAGCAGGCCTCGTTGGAGGAGATAAATATAGCTGTAAACAAGAAAACAGGACGTGTCCTCTGATGATTTAAAAGCAAACAGGCAGCGGGGCAGCGCACGGCAGGGGAACGTGCCGCGCTCCCGGTGCAGGGCTGCTGGGTGGCACTGGGGCCGCGCTCGGGGTCACCGTGGGCATCCTGCTGCTGCTCATCCTCCGCTGAAGTCACCGGCGGGGCCGAGCGCTTGGGCGGGGGGCGAGGGCCGAGACGGGCCGGTGAGAGCGGGGAGGGAGGCGAGCGGGTGCCCGGGGCGCAGCGTCGCGGGGTGTTGGGCTGGCGGCCGGCACGCTGCTGGGGGGGGAAGGGGCAAACCCATCCCCAGTGGGAGGACAGTTGGCAATGAGGGGACACCGGGGAGAGCTTTAGGCAGAAGTGGCTCACGCCGGGCCAAGCATCCCTCTGGCAAAGGGAGTGGGTGCCCAGAGGGTGGGTTTTCCCCTGGGAGCTGCGACGGAGCAGGGGTGGCTGCGGGGCTCTCGGGAAGAAGGGCCGCCTGTGTCTGTGTCCCTAGGCTCGGCAGTGCCACCACCCCAGTGACCTGCCATCGCCTTCCCCTTCCCCGAGCCGGCTGAACACGTTTCCCCCCTCCCCTACACAGCGACAGCGGACGCCCTTCTTCCTCTACCTGGCGCTGGCCATATGCACGTCCCGCTGGGGGTCCCCCGCCACCCCCAGCCTCGGGCAGGGGCATCCTACGGAGCCGCCCTGCGCGAGATGGATGCCTTGGTGGGACGGATCAAGCAGGTCGCCGACGGCACGGAAAGGGCAAGCACGCTCCTGTGTTCGCAAGGTTACAGCAGAAACCAGCTGCAGGGGCTGGGATTGATGCCAGGGGTGCTCCAGCACCAGCACCAGGGTCTGCAGGGGGGGCGGTGGGGGACACCCATGTTTGTCCCCTGCCCTCGATGCTCTGCAGATGGGGAGCAAGGGGCAGCTGCAGCTGAGCTGCCCAGGGCCATCACCCATGGGGATGGGGGTCCCGGGTGGCTGCAGCCGCTCAGCTGGGTGCCCACCCCGCCACCTCACTTCGGCCACAGGGCTGAACCAGCAGGGCTGTGCCTAATTAAACCACAAATCCTCATTCATTAAGAAGCCCAAATCCGCTCTCACTGAGCAGCCTCCCTAATGAGGATGTCTTGCTCCTGACAACAGGAACCGCTCCACTGCTCATTACCACCCAGAGCTGGTGGCAGCCCCCCCCCCACGCCCCAGCCCCACTCCGGCCCCCCACCTAGCACCCAGGCAGCCACAGCCCTTCAAAATAAGCTTTTAGAAATACAAATAAATAAACCTGCTGCTGTTGCTAATGTGGGAAAGCTTCACAGGGATGGGGAGGAGGGGTGGAGGGGTCACTTGTCCTTGCACACCCCCTGTTGCGGAGGTGCCCCCTCTCAGCCCCCTGGTCCCACTGTTGCTCACAGGGATGCTTCTTTCTCTTGCAGGTGACAATGGCCCTTGGGCGCAGAAGTGTGAGCTGGCGGGGCGCCTGGGGCCGTTCCTGGGCGCCTGGCAGAGGCAGCGAGGTAACCCCGCAGTGTGGTGGGGGTCCCTGTCCTGGGGGGGCTGCTCCACAGAGCCCTTCACTGCCCATCGAGGGGCACATGGGGAGCATTTCACCACCAGCCTTTCCGCTGGCTGCTGCCCTGGCCTGCGTTGCCTTGAAGAAACCCCAGAATAATTATTTATTCTTTTCTTTCAAGCAGTCAAGTTTTCCCCTAAAACCACTGCTGCGGGGGGGGGTTGGGGGGGGGCAGTGCAGAGCCCTCCTGGTCCCTGTTACCCCAGAGCCTGAAGTGAGCAGGGGCTGGTTTTGGAGATGGGATGCTCCCACCGCCCAAGCACAGGGGCTGTCAGCTCCAGTGGGGTCTCCCAGTCCCCGGCCCCATCCCACCCAGAGGAGAGTACCCGGCCGCCCTCCCAGTGCCGCGGGACTTTGCTTTTCTTTCTCTCCACCGTTTTGTGGGGTTTTGGTGGGTTTTTTTTTTATCCTGCCTTTCCTCCTTTTCGGCCAAGCCATCTGCTTGGTGGGTTTGTTTCAGCCAGAGCAGCCAGAAGCATGCATGAGTCAGGCATTTCCCACTTCTGCTTGTATTACGCAGTGTAAACGCGCCGGGCTCGGTTCCCCTCTTTGCTCGGGGTCAGCGGGGAGGGAGCAGCGGTGGAGGGGCCACGGGCGGCCGCGCTTCTTTCCTCCTCCGCTTCCTGACACCCAGGCGATGCAACCGTGGCCACTTCCCTGGGCAAACGCTGCCGCTGGGCTGGCTGGCTTTCCCATTCCCAGAGCACTTCCCTTCGCCTGGCCCCGGGGATGAAATTGTAACCTTAATTTATTTTTTTTTTTAATTTATTTTTTTTTTAGTAAACAAACTCTGCTGACGACCTGGGTTGCTCTTGAGCAACCAACAGTCACAAGCTGGAGCAGATGGTACAGGCAGTCCAGTGTTCGGGAACAAAGCTAGGAAAACACGGCCCCTTTCCAGCCTTTCCCTGTGAAAACACCCCGAGCCCTCGAGCCCTGGCTATCGCGGGGGGCTGGGAGGAGGTCGGGCTGGCAGGGCTCTGGGAGCTGGCTGCAAATACCAGCTGGGACGGGTGACTTCTGAAATCCCTGGGCCGCTCGTTGCACGGATGTTTTGAAAGCCAGCCCGCTGTTACTGTCTGCTGCCGGCTGGTCTAATGCTGCCAGCGCCTGCTGGTGTGGGTGCTGGGTGGACAGGGTGCTGGGCCAGCCCATCCCGGGGGTATCGTCCCCCAGTGGGGAAGAGCACCCTGAGGAGCGGGAGGGCAGGGGGGGATGGGCTGCTGGGGACTCCGTATGTTCCACATACCTTTGCTTTTACTTTTAGGGTCCAACCCAAATTCCAGGGATGTTTTCCATTGATTTTGGGTGGTCACTGGAGTTGGTCCTTGCTGGGAGAGCAGCACATCCATGTGGGCTGTCCCCCTTTTCTGGTTGGGGAGCTTCCCACAGCCCCCAGCTTGCCCTGAAAACCCGTCTCCCACCTTGTGGCCGGGAGCCCAGCAAGGGCAGGTGCCGGGACGGAGGTGCAGGTTTCAGGGATGTGGTGCTGGGTGTGTTTTGCGGCAGGTTTCGGAGGCTCCAGACCCGGTGTCCCTGTGCTAAGGATCTGCTGTGCGTGGTGGGATTGGGACCAGGGGTTTCATCCCAGCACGGGGATGCTCAGTTCAGCTTTCCTGGAAAGCCACGGCCTCCACAGTCCCCACAGCAGCAGGGCTGCATCATGCCCCCTCTGCAGAAAATTCCCTGGCTGGGTTTGGGGTGCTTCAGCCCCTTTTATTGCCCAAAATGTTCCTGGGCAGCTCCAGCATCCCGCCCAGCCAGAGGCACTCAGGTGGCTGGAGGGAAATACCCACCCGGTGTCTTCCTGGAGACCGCTGAGCGTGCATGGAAAAGCCCTTGAAACGCAGCTGCCTTACTGGGAGGATGAGTTATTTAATATGCTTGCAGAGATGGGGATTGATATTAATTGCTGTAATTGCTATAATTTCCTAGGGTGTCCAAAGGCAGGGGAGGCACCTCGCTTAAGCCGTGCGTGATGTGCATTAGAAGCGCTGTGAAGTTTCCAATAGCCACAAGAGATGCTGGTGCTGGCTGTGTCCCACCGCTTCAGGCCCCGAGAGATGTTCAGTGTGGGAAACCACCAAAAGTTTGGGTGGGAGCAGTAGGGACTGGGGAAGTGCCTGGTCCGTGCTGGCAGGATGGGCAGTGGGGTCAGAAACCCTTCCCCCGGACTATTCCTCGTGCCGCAGCGTCCGTGCCCTACGTGTCCTCCTCTGCTCCGGCTTTGTGGGTACAGCAGCATCGCTTGGGAGCGCAGGATCAGCCCGTAGCATCAGGCAGTGATGCCCAGCGAGGCCGGGCTGGCGTGGGGACCAGTGCAGGGACTCGGAGGAGTGTGGGGTGGCCGTGCCACTGCGGGGACTTGGCCTCGCTCTTGGCTCTGCCCGGAGGAAATGGCTTTGGGCAAGCGCCGTTGCCATGCGCACGCTGAAAGGCGGCTGGACAAAGGCTGCGCCTGGGAAGTTTGCTCGATGAATCCGGTTGGGATTTTCTGTTTGCCCCATTCCCAGCCCCTTCCCTCCCCCAGCTGCCTGGGGCCCTTTGGGCTACAGCCAAAGCAGAGGCTCTCTAACACCCTTCCACTCATTTTGAAGCTCGGTACTCCCATTTTGGTGCTCAGCACCCCTGTTTTGTTGCTCAACATCCCCGTTTTGTTGCTCAGCACCCCCACCTCGATTGCTCAGCATCCCAGGTGGAGGAAGGGACTGGGCAGCCCCCCAGTGCCATGCACCTCAAACCCAAGGGCAGAGCAAGGGCATTTTGGGTGGTGTCAGGGAAACAGCTAACAGGTTAATTAGCCAGCGGGAGGGTTATCAAGCAGGCTGGTATTTTTAATGAAGCTGGTTTCCAGCAGGCTGGGGGGGCTGTTGGTGTTCTGCCACATGGAGAACAGCACCCTGCCTGCATCGCCGTTGGCAGCCTCTGGCATAAATTCCTACATTTCCCGCCTGCCCCATATTCTCATCTGACATCAAAAGTGGATGGAAATGTGGCAGCTCTGGCAGCTGGCTGCCTTTCTCATCTCTTGCTGGAGCAGAGGAGAAACACAAAGCAGTGTCAAACGGAGCCCGCTTTCTTTCCCCTGTCCTTACTTCTAAATATTCCTGTAACTGTTTCCCCTCCCCTGGCCTAGCTCCCTCTCCAGTGAAACCATCCTCCTTTGGGGTCATTTACTCCATCTCTGCCGCCGAGTCGTTCCATTCCTGGGGAAACTCTGGGGTCAGGAGGTCTTCCCACCGCCGCAGAGCTCCCGAGCAGGATGCTGAGCACTGCCCTTTGCTCTTGCAGGTGGGAGCTCGGCGAAGCAAACGACCTGGGAAGGAGGGCACCGGGTGCCGGCGCTGGCGTACTGGCCCGGCCGCATCCCTGCCAAGCGGACGAGCCAGGCTCTGCTCAGGTAAGGGCCTGTCCGGATCGCGTGGGGCAGCCCCTGCGCCCCTGTTTGGAAGGACCCACCGTCCCCACGCTGTGACCCAGGTGACAATCTGGATTTTGGCTGCAGCAACTGCCGGCGCTGGTTATTGCCTGCCCTGTGCCAGACTCTGTACTTTTGTCCTCTCTCAAGCCCGTAAGACTTAATGCTCAGCAAAGAGGAGCTGAAAGGGCTTTTTGTGAGGCTGCTGGGTTGGCGTTCGCTGCCACCGGGCTCCGTGTGCCTCCTGGCTGCGGTGGCCGAGTGCCTCCCGATAATTAAAAGATGACGATGTTCTCTCTCTCCACCAAGAAGCAGGCTTAGGCTTTGTGGTTTGTGAATGGCTTGATGTGGAGGAGGGTGCGGTTTTGGGAAAGGCTGGCCGGAGAGATGGCGCTTGCAATCGGTGCAGGATGCGGCCGGGCTGGGAGGTAGCGAGCGACTTTTGCTGTTTCCAGCAAGAGCGGAGGGGAAGGGCTGCTGCTGCTGCTCGCCTGGCTGGGAGTGCTGCGCTGCGGAGGGTGGCGTGGAGGGGCCCTTGCTGCAGCGGTCTTGCACCTCTCCTTGCGGCAGCTGCAGCTCTGCATGCAGCACTTGCTGCTCTCCTGTGCAGCAGTTGCCCCCCTCTCCACAGCCCTCCTCTGCAGCCAAGGCAGGGGGGGAGCACAGCCTGGGCTGGGGGCAGCGTGGTGGGATGCCCCATCCCCTTCCATCTCCTGAAGCACACTGGTGGAGGTCAGGGTGGCAGGACTGGCGGGGGTGGGGTTGCTGGGCGTTGGGAAAGAGTGTCCCAGCTGCTGGAAGCAGGTCCTGGCTGGTGGGCCCTGGGAGGTGTTGGGCGTTTCTATGGTCCAGGAGATAAGCTGGAGCCATTTACTCCTCAGCTGGCCTGAGGGCAGCTCTGGGCGCTGGATTTATGCAGGTGGGGGAAGGTTTGAGGCTAAACTGGGTGACTGTTGTCTGGCGGAGGGGACGGGTGCACGCAGCACGCTGGGCTTCACCTCCCAACCCTTCCCCACCATGGGTGAGTGGTGGCCTGACCCCTGGGACGTGGGGCAGAGCTGCCAACCTGTGCGTGCTGGGGCAGCACGGTGCGGGGCCAGTGCCTGACCCTGTCCCCCTGGCCACCAGCCCCCTCCTCATGCCCCTGCGCATGCTGTGGCCCCACTGCCAAGCCCAGGCATTCTGCTTATCTCCTCGAAGACCTTATCTCCTGCATTTCCCAGCTCCAGTCCAGCAGGTTGGACAGCTGGAAATCCCAAGAGCTGGGGGCCCTGGGGGTTGGGGGGTGGGCAGCACGGGCTGTGCTGCACGCCAGGTGCTCAGAAAGCAGCTCTGTACTTCCCCGGGAGTCACAGCACACCCAGCACCCTCCACAGCACAGCACTGCTAGGGGGCCATGCCCAGCTGGGGCAGGGTGATGCCCAGCTGTGCAGGATGATGCCCTGGCATCAGTGAGAGGCACCCCCCTGTCTGGGGGGCAGCACAGAGCCATCCTGGGGGATGCAAGTGATGGCTCATGCTCAGAAAGGTGTCACCACTGTGGTCCTGGCCATGGCCTGAGCTCTCAGGCAGGGCATGCAGAGGGATGTGGAGGGATGCGGAGGGATGCGGAGGGCACAGGGGCTGATTTGGGCTTGCAGTGTGTCAGGGCAGGTGGCTTTTCTCTGCACCTTCACCCCTGGGGGCATCCCTCAAAGGACAAGCATGTGAGATAGGGCAGTTGAAGATTTGTCCCCCCAGCTGATGGAGAAGCCCAAGAAGCTGGGGAGGGAGTGACATCTGTGCGCGGATGTGGCTGGGAGAGCTGTGCACACAAGGGGGGACTTCTGTCCAGTGGGACCCCCGGGAAGGGCAGGGGCTGGGCAAGGGCAGGCACTGGCCGCCTGCATGAACCTCCTTCTGCCCCTGGGGTTATGAAAACGGTGACAGCCTTTGCCGTGTGGCCTGGGAGAAGAGCCTGCCCGGACTGCCTTGCCTCTCCCTGGCAGCCCTTGGCTCCATGTCATCCCCAGCACGGGGGGGTGGAGGGGTGAGCGAGGGTGAGTGCGCCCAGGGGCCGGGGAAGCTGAAGCCAGCTGAGAAATGCTGATGCATCGCTGCCGACCTGCACCTGCACGCTGGTTTCTGCAGAAAACTGCCTTGTCGGCTTTTCTTAATCATATTTAATTGTCGGAACCACCCGCTGTGCGTCTGCCCTTCCCTGCCCCAACCCAGAGTAGGGCACAGAAGAAATAGGTCAGTGGGGTGGCGGAGAAGCAAATTGCACCACGCTGGCTGTGCTGGCGGCGTGGGGCTGGGCAGGCTGGGCAAGCCGGTCGGGGTGTGGGGAGAGATGGTGCTGCTGCCTGGGCTGCCTGCACCGCGCCATCGCCAGGGCCCGGCACAGCTCCCCGCCGCCGTCGTGCCCGCGATGCTCCGGCCAGCGCAGTGCCGCAGGCAGCTCTGCCCCTCGGGCAGCCGGCAGGCAGCTGCTCATCCCTGGGCGCTGCCGGGCCCTTTTCCCCTGGTGTTTGGGCTGGCAGCAGGACACTGGTGTGACTTTATTTATTAAATCCCTCTTGGCCCAGGGCAGAGGGTTGGCGGCGTCGCTTCCCCTTTCGCTGCAAGCACAGCTTCCCCAGCTCAGCTTCCAGGATGTGCTTGCTGGCACAACCTGTGCTTTGATGCCAGCTTAGACAAAAACCCTATTTTTTCGTGCCTTTTTCCATGGGTTACATCTGCCTGCAGCTGGGAGGATCTTTGACCACCTCTGCCCTCAATCATGTTGCCCTCCCATCACGGTGACAGTTTCCAGCAGTCCCATCTGCTGGGTTGGGACCACTTGCTGCAACCATGCAAGCATCCTCATGCGCCCTGCTGGGGGCCAGATCCTGAGGGTGCTGAGCACCCATGGGACCAGGAGCATGCTGATCAGGGCCTGCCCTGGGCTGCCGTGCTGGGTGGACCTGGGCTGACCTCAGCAAGGTGCTGTGCTCTGCCTTGGGTGCAGCGGGGAGCCAGAATTTTTTTCGGCGCCTCCCAGCTTGCCTGGCTGCTGGGGCCGTCTCCGCGAGCGCGCCGTACCGGGGCTGCCTCTCAGCAGTGTTTGTTCTTATTTGTTCTCTCCGTCTCTTAGCAGCTAAATTAAAACTTGTTGAATGGGAGAACCGGGGGCCCTTAAGCCCTGGGTGCTTTTCTCTCTTCTCACGCAGCTGCATTGCATGCCGGGCAGGAGAAATGTGGTGGCAGGAGCACAGTGGCAGGACTGTGGCAGTACCCTGGTGCCCCAAAGTTGGGGGACCTGGTGATTTTGCCTCCAACAATTTCCTTGCCCCAATTGACCCCCCGAGCTGCTGGCACAAGGGTTGTGCAGCCAGAGGGATGCAGGATGAGGGATGCAGAGGGATGGTGGCTCTGCCGGCTCATCAACTCCTGTGCCTCAGCCTTGTCCCCAGGGAGGGCAGCACTGTGATGTGTCACTTGGCCACACCGATGTGCTGCTGCCCCCCGGGACTGTGGGTCACCCGTCGTGTAGGTGGTTCCTTTTAGAGGTGTGGGCTGTGAGAGGGAGGGATGCTCTCGGTGGCAGCAGGGGGGGGCAGACACTTGTTCCTTGCTGGAGTGGGATGTGGGGGGTGGGGGGCAGATGTGGGGGCTGCCAGCAGGCTGTCCCCATCCCACTGGTGTCGAGCCTGGACCCACTGGGCAATGTGGCTGGAGGACAGGGGAGCTGGTCCCAGGCTGGGCAAGGGGCTGGCAGCAGGGCTGGGCGCCCGTCCCACCCCAGCAATGACTTTGCTCGACCCGCAGCCCCTCTGCCCCAGCCCCTCTGCCCCACGGGGACGTGCTGGTGGCTGGGGGGTCCTGCGGCCAATCTCTGGCCCCCGGGGCCATGCGTGGCAGGAAAGCAGAGACTCTCCCTCTCTGCATCCCCATGGAGCCAGAGGGACACCGGGTCACCCGTTCCTTCCCTGCATCTCTCCACGCTGGGAAGCGACCAAGGACGAGCCCCAAGCACTCTTTTGCGGCTAAGGCCCCTGAAAAACCCGAGAGGTTTACGGTGGAAATGCTGACGGGCTTTTTGGTGGGAGTGCACAAAATAGCACCGCTCTCATTTTCCATTCTGGCTGCGATGGCTCGTGCTGCGCCATGCAAAAGCGAGACCACATTTTCCTGGGGCGATGGGATCTGCTGTCATTGGCGTAAAAAGTCCCTGTGCTAGCACTTTCTCCGGAGGGTGACCTGCTGCCTTCGCCATGTGTCCCGGGGGGGAACACGGGAGGGCGGGAGGGGCCACCCCGCTCCCCACCGTGCCCCTGCCCTGCGGGTGCGGGATGTGCCGGGCGCGGGAGCTGCAGATCCTGGCTGAACCCGCAGCGCCTGGCGAGCAGCCGGGGTGGGAGCTGTGCGAAGCGAGGGCTTGCCAGGGCCGAGGCGCTGCTTGAAGCCGGTTTTAACCTTTTGTGCAGAGCTCAGCTCTTGGGGTGGGCGCTGGGAAGCGGCTGCCCCCCCTCGAGGCACTCGTCTGCTGTCAGTGTGCCCCCCTGGGTGAGGGGCTGCGGGGTGCACGTGGGGGGACCCTCCAGGGATCTTTGCTCCTTGCTCTGATGAAAGCCACCTCTTTCCCCAGCACCCTGGACATCTTCCCTACGCTGGTGGCCCTGGCTGGGGCAGCACTTCCCCCAGACAGGCGCTTTGATGGCTTGGACGTGTCCCCGGTTCTCTTTGGGTGGTCGGATGTGGGGCACAAGGTAAGGCAGAGCCACCCCCCCGCTGACATCCCCCTCCTGACAGCAGGGCCCACCACCTCCGAGCTAAAACAGGTAAGTGGAAGGTGATAAAGGCTCAGAGCTGTGGGAGCATCATCACCCCAGCCTGGAGGAGGACAGCCAGATGCTGTACCAAGACTGAGCTCCAGGTGCCAGGGTAAAAGGGCTTTTGGATTAAGGAAGAGTTGTTTTGTGCTTTGTTCATAAATCTGGGATTATAGGTAAAAATGCCAACGCGTGCAGCTTGGTGTGCCTTCCTGCGTGCCGGCAGGGCTGTGCCTGCTCTCCTGGGGGACCCCATCCCTGGGGATGCTTGGCCTTGCCTTCCGACACGGCAGTCCCGCGGTGCCCAGCATGGTGTGTCTCCTTTCTGACCACGAAAGGTACATCAGTGTGGAAAAGAAAAGATCGCAGCTCAGGTCTAGTTGTACCCACTTGACTTATCAGAGCCCTCCTTCTCCCAGCTCCTTGGCTGGGGAACATGCCCCTTGTTCCTGATGTTCAGTGGGGCAGCCCGCCCCATACCCTGAAGCTCTCTGTCCATACAATAGGAGCTGCTGACAGCTCCTTTAAGCCTAAAAAAGGCAGTGAGCAAAACAAGCAGTATGGCGGTGCATTTTTCTCAGAGTTGCACAAGATTTTTGCAGAACCAAAAGAAAAGGGGGGGGGGGGGAAGTGGCTTTAATAGCAGTCCCACAGATAAAGCCTGATTTTGCTTTTAACGTCCACCCTCCTGTGAGCACCATGAGCCAGCTCCCAGCGGGGATCTTGGATTTGCTTTCTGTGTCCATCAGGGTTTTGGTATTTGCTTCGTATTTATGGAACCCTCTGCTGAACCGTGAGATAAAGTGGAGAAGCGGATGGGATACAGCCAGCACGCTCTGCTGTACTCGGCATTAACCCTGTTCTGTGTACATGGTGCTGGAGGGGGGGACCAGTGTTTCGCTGGGGATGATGGTTTGCTGGGAACGATGGTTTGCTGGGAATTACAGTTTGCTGGGAGCAATGGTTTGCTGGGTGTCAGGGTGCAGTGGAGGGGCAGAGCCTGCGCCAGCCATTCCTGCATGTTTCAGACAGGAATAAAGTCCTGAGCTGCGACACACCGCCAGCTCCCCAGCCTTCCCCAGCATCACCCCAGCCTGGTGCTTTTTTTTGGGGGGCTGTGCTGCAGTCAGGGGTGAATTTCCATTAACATCTATGGGGCTGGGAGCGCACAATTCCCGCCCATCCTGGCAGCACGGCAGGGTGGGCATCCCCAAGGGATGTGACCCCACACTGCTGCGGGATGGGGTGACCCTGGGCGACACAGAGCCGCCGCCTGCTCCAGCCCCGCGGGGCAGGGGGGAGCAAGCACAGGTCCCCCTTCCCCCCGCTCCTGGCTCGCTGCTTTTCATCTCCGGCACCCACCCTGACTGCGATGTTGCAGGGTTTTCCTGGACACAAATCCTCCCCAAAGTGGTTCCTTTGCTCGCCCCACCACCCAGTTTCCACGCCACCGACAGCTGCATCCCTCACTGGGGTCCCCAGGGCGGCTGAGGCTCCCCAGCACGAGCTGCCGGGGCAGCATTGCTCAGCGCCCCAGCCTGCGTGCTCAGCACCAGCCCAGCTGGCAGCAGGGCTGGGGCAATGCCAAGGTCCTGTTTTGAGTGAAGGCTACTGACAGTAAAAATAAACGCAGCCTACAAAGTGTATCAAGGGTGTAAGTGCCGGACAAATAAGCTCTTGCCATTAACTCAGTAGCAGAGGGGTGTGGGCTTGCTCCCGGTGTGCTTGTTCACTGGTGCAAACAGGCTGGAGCCCTGAGTTCAGACAATGGGTTTTCTGGGGAGAAAAGGCTTTATTTTACCCTTTTCTATTTTTTTTTTTTTTTTTTAAATAACGAAGTCACAGATCGCTAGTAGGCTTGCAGACCTGCGACGGTTTCTTGACAGGGCTCAATGGAAACAATCTCCTTAATTATGCAGTAAATTATAACAGATTTTCTTAGTGTGGGGTTTTGTGAGGCAGGTTTGGGAACGTGCTTGTTGGTAGCAAGGGAGGTTTGAGCGCCTTTACACCGAGATGGCAGTGTCCCAGCAGTGCTACTCCAGGTGTAGCCAAAGCTTTAAGGCTGGAGGCAGATGCATTGGTTTGGTTCCTGGTACCTCGGCTTCAGGGGCCCTTGAATATTTTTATGTTTTATAATAAAAAAATGTTTTATTGCGACTGAGGAGAGTCAGCATAGGGGACTCTGTAGCAGAGGTTTCCTCCTTGCAGCAGGCTTACATTGCACCACCTCTTCCACTTGACACCCTTAATTCTTTTCCCTGAAACATGATTTTTAAACTGAATTCTAGAAGGTGATTTGTTTTTTTTTTAAAAAAAAATTACCATGCCATGGAGGGCAATAAAGGAAACCGACAGCATTGGGAAATACACACACACACACAAATCCTGGCATTTCTTGGATGAGTAACCAACCGGCCCCCCGAGACAGTGGCCACATCCTGATCAGGCTGGACGCCGGTGCGGCTGCGCGGGGTGCCTGGTGGTGCTGTGTGCTGGGGCAGGGCTCTGTGCCGGGCACCTGTTAAGGCATCACCGTGCTGATCAGCTGCGAAGGCTGTTACTAAACTTGGCACCGCAGCTGCCTACAACTTCAGCAGATGTTTCTAATTTTTAGCACAGTGGAAATTTCTTGAATCACTTTTAAACTCAATTCCCAGGGAGGAAACCTTAAGTGACTCATCCCTCAATGAAGCCATTGGCTCGGCGGCAGATATTATCCGACAGATGAGCCCGCTGAACCGTCCAGGTCACTTGTCTCCTCGCTCCCGTGTGCCAAAGCAGTCGTCCTGTGTGGATCAAGTGTCCTAAGGAGAGAAAGGGCGAGATTCGACCCACCCTTCCCTTCTTCCCTGCCTTCTCACCCCACTCCCGGTGCTGGGACGGCTGTTGTCAGGGCAGGGAGCGCCCGCGCAGCGGGGTGAGTCAGCGGCGCGGAGGGCCGGGGGTGATGTTCCACCACCTCACCTACCCGTGCGGCTTCGCCTGAGCTCACCCTCCGCTTGTGCCTGCTGCCGGCCCCGGGCAGTGGGTCAGCCCCCCTGGGGGTCCCTGCCCCCGGCAGCGCTCCCAGCACCGAGCTGGGCATCTCATGGCGTGGGGCAGTGGTGGGCGACAGAGCACCCGAGACCCTCCCAGCTCCAAAATACTCTGCCCTGCTCTGCTGAAAGCCCCGCAGCTTCGTGATCGCTTTCTTGCAGTAGAATCGGTCCGTGGAGGTAAATGCTGGGGGTCCTGCGTGCGGGGCCAGGAAGGCACAGGAGAGGTGCTGGTGTTTCCCAGTTTCACCACAGCTTTCAGCGAGCAAAACTCATGGTCGGTTGCTCAGACTCCAGGGGCTAAGTGGTGTCTCTGTATGCGGGCACACAGGGGTGGGATGTGGTCTCGCCTGGGAGGGAGGAGGTCTCAGGGAGCAGGTTTCTCTGCGGTGGGCTGACGGGCACGGTTCTGCTCTTCCTTCAGGTTCTGCTGCACCCCAACAGCGGGGCGGCTGGGAAGGACGGTGGGATAGAGGCGCTGCGGCTGGCTCAGTACAAGGCGTTTTACACCACAGGTACTGTGCTCCTAGAGATGGTGAAGTCTGGGGAAAAACTTCTGCAGTTCTTGGTTCCCTGCAGAGACAGGTAAAAACCAACTCAGGTTAATTCAAGCAAGAGCAAACCCAGTGAGGGGCAAGTGTGTGCCCACCTGTGTCTGCACGCTGGCTTTGCAGGGGCCGTTGGCCTCAGAAGCACTCTCGGACTAGCCGCAGGACACTGGCTCCCAGAGCTGGGACATGGTGGGACTGAGCCATCACAGATGGGTGAGGAATACAGAGGTGATGCCTGGGCAGCCTGGGACTCCAGTGTTTTTCTCTCCTTTCCTCCCTAGGAGGGGCGATGGCTTGCGATGGGAGCATTGGGCCAGCTGAGCATCACCAGCCACCCCTCATTTTTAATCTGGATCATGATATGCAGGAGCAGCAGCCTTTGGACGTGGCATCCAGAGAGTATCAGGCAGTGCTACCTGCCATCAGCAGGGCTTACGCCCAAGCTCTGGAGGACATCACAACAGACAACGTCTCGGTTGCAGATTACTCCAAAGACCCGGCTGCGACGCCCTGCTGCAACGTGCAGCACGTGGCTTGCCGCTGCCGAGCGCCCGGGTCCCACGCAGCTGTGCCGGCCCATCATGCGGAAAGAAGAGCAACGTGGCTTTGTCTTTAAGCAAAGAATTGCTCAAGCTGCTCGCTCCTTTCCTGAGTCTGGTTTCTGTGAATGGGGCTGTTGTGTGTGTTGGCTCTGGGCTGGCCACGGAGGAGAGGGGTGGAGGCTGAGGTCCCCTTTGCTCTGTGCTGTGGAGCAGGGAGGTGAGTTAGTCGTGGGTCTGTGTGAGCACAGGTCCCCTTCGCTGCCGAGCAGGACTGTCACCCTGGCAAAGCGAGGCAGTGCAGTACCTGGTGGGTCTGGGCAGATGGAAGGAGACAGGTTTTTTTGTAGGGCTTTGGCTGAGAAACAGTCGAGTCTGGAATGAAAACTACCTTCTGTGAGAGAGGCTTTGGGAGAGCATTCCTCTGGGAAATTCGCTTGGCTTTCCTGTCAAGTGGACCTTACAGGAGCAGCTGGTGGGAGGAAGGACCTACAGCCTCTGAGCAAACGCCCCTTCAGGTGCTGAGACCCCGGCAGCCCGTGGCTGCAGAGAGAAAACTCCCGGCTGGCATGAGGTGAGTGCTCTGGGAGATGGAGCACCTGCCCTGCCAGCTGCCAAGTGGCGTTTGTTAATGGGGTTCTGTCAAAGACCCAACTGTCTGTAAAAGAAAAAAGGGTCCTGGGCTCCCCCCCCCCCCGACAGCTGCCCTCCTGGTGGCAGGATGCTTGACTCGTCCTCTGCGCTGCCGTGGCAGAGGTCAGGGACTCCGCTGAGACAAGCACCCAAGTCCAAGTCTTTGGAAAAGGCTTTTTTGGGGAAGGGGGGAGAGGTTTGCAGTGCAGAACTGGGCTAGCTGCTCCCCATCAACTCCGCATGGAGAGACTGGTGTGACTGCACGCTTGTTTTTAGGGGGGTGAGGGAGAGGTCCCTGCCCCCAGGGCTCCCAGAGATCAGGGCTCCGGGCAGAGAAGCTGCTCCTGCCGATCCCAGTGCGATGCCGGGGTGCAGGTGGGGTGAAACAGCGCTTAGAGGGCCAGTTCTGGGCAGCTGCAAAGGCAAAATCGAAGGTGCAACCGAAACTTCAGAAATCACCGGGACTTCTCAGCAGCTGCGCGAGGGCTTCCTGAAACAGTTTGGGCTCCAATTTACGCACCCAGATCTTTCTTTGGACAAGCCGTAAGTGAACGTGCGTGGGCTTGGCCAGGTGGGTGCCGTGTGGGAGCAGCTGTCCTCACGCCAGCCCCCCAGCCCCCTTCTCCCACTCATAAAACTTAATCAAGACTGACATCTTTAGGGCCCCACAAAGAACAGCAGGAGCACGGGCAGCGAGCTGCCAGGGCCAGACCGTGACTTTATTCTGTCTTTAAACGTAGCAAATGGCATCTTCTCTAGTATCACTGCAAAAATACTTTGCCTGGGTAAAATATTATGTATATACTGTACAAAGACATAAGTTTAATATATCTTCCTATAAGTACATTTATACACATAAACCGGCATAAATTAGAAAAGGGACAAATGGGTATATAAAATTCTGGTTACATACAAATCTGATTAAATTAGCATTTACATTGTGGTTCTAACATATAGTTTGTTAAATATAGCAATGTGCATACAGTACATTGACACCCCACCCAGCCATGAATTAAAACAAGGGGATAGTGGGGCCAGGTATCCACTTAAAACATACCATAGGAAAAAGCAGGAGATATATATATATTTTTTTTTTTTCTCATCTTGGGGGACTCACAAATCTGTTCTTCGAAATTCCTGGCTTTTCCAAAGCACTTCCCAGCAGCTGTCCTAAGCGCGGATGTTTGCTTCTCATCATGACCTCTTCGCTTTGCCCGGCTGACCTCCACGGCACAAGATTATCTACCAAAATCAAAACAGAATTGGCCTTACTTTTCCCAGCAACAGGGTGTGTTTCAACTTGGTTTTACACACATGGGAGGAGAAGGGGGAGGGATGTCCTGCAGTGTTTTACTTTCCATTCAAAGGCAGATTTGTCAGTGGTTTATTTATTTACTCTCCCCCTCCCCAAATTTACAGTCCTGGGAACAGGAACCATCTGGCTCGGTGATGTGTGTCTTGCCCCTAGCTGGCCCTGGGCTGCGCGCAGCCACACTTGCCATTCGGCTACTGGGGGGCAAGTCCATTTGCCTTGCTAAGTCCTCCCCAAAAGTCCAGCTCCTGGCACGGCTGGGGGGGAAAGGCGCATGCTGTGCATCACCCTGTCTCTCCGGGGTCTCCAGCTGGAGCCCAGAGTTAAACACCTGCGTGTCAGACTGGATCAGGTGAGGGGAAGCCGAGCCGAGGTATCAGCAAAACCTTCGCGTGAAAGAGCAGAGCGAGCGCAGAGAAGGCCAGGCAGCAGTGAGGACCCTGAACCGCTCACATCGCCCCTCCTGCCACGGGAGGATGCTTGGGCAGAGCGGCAGGGCTGCTGCCGCACCCCGGGCGGGTGCCTCTGCGGACACTAGCCATGGGCCAAGGCACAGAGCTCCTCTTTATCAGCTCCAGCCTTGCCAGATGTGACCTGCATCTCCCAGTGATGCAGATGTGACCCCGCAGCCCCAGCTGGAGGAGGGTCTGTGCCAGCTCCTCCTCTCCATGGGCTTCAGGACTATCACTTGCCCAGTTTTGAGGGACAAGCATTGGAACTTAAGTGCACGGTTCCCGAGGGACCTCGGGTAACCACGTACCAATGTACCAACAAGCTGGGCTTAACCCTGCAAAGCCCCAGCTGCCCAAAATGCCTGTCTGAGCACCAGGGCAGGAGCTGCTGTGAGGAAGAAGAGGCCAGTCAGGTTCTGCCAAACTTGCTCGTCCCCCGTGAGACTTGATTACCAGTAGAGCTTCACTGCAAACTCTGCAGCTTTCCTCTAAGTCAGCTGTTAAAAACCCACCCCGATGCTTAAAATCATTACTGTCGCATATCCGTGCAACAGAACGAGTGAAAGACCCTTCAGCCAACAGCGAGGAGGAACTTGGGCAAATATCGGTCCCGTGGAGCTGAAGATGCATCTGCAACCTGGTCGCTTCTCTCAAGATCTGTGGTTTGGAGCAGCAGGGATGCGGCAGAGCCCACGCAGGGGCACTGATTTCCCCCCGCCTGCAGACAGCGGTGCTGCCAGGGTGGGGATGTCGTGCTGTCGAGGGTGGCTGCGGTGCGTGGGCTGCTGGAGCTTGTGCTCCTGCCCGTCCTTCCAGGGAGCAGGCAGGAGTGGGAGCTGCCCCGAGGAGCTGGTGCCGGCTGCTGCTCACTGCCGCGGGGGGAGTTTTCGTTCTGCCCTATGCACCCTGTAACCAACACTGCAGGCAAGAGCCACAGGCAGCAGCATCCTTTGGCAGCACAAGCAGCTGCCCAAGCAGTTTTGGAGGTAGCCAGAAGTCGATGTGAAAGAGATTTTTGAAAAACTAGCTGTGCCGCAGTGAGGGGAAGCTGTCTTTGAAGAGCTGAGTGCTGTATGCAGTCTAGCCTGACTTAATGAAATGGCTCTCCCGATAAAGCCTTCACCTCTCGTCCTGAAGCTGACAAGCTTCAGCGTGCAGCCAAATCCAGGATGGATCATGTATGCCCAGAAAAGCACCGAGCAATCTGCTGGAAGAAGTCACCTTTCCTACCAAATCCCAGAAGTTTTAAGAAAATCCCCTGGTTGCATTCCTCAGGTCCACACGGGCTGTCTCGCTTGCTGAATCCTGTAGGATTTCTTTTGTCAAACCTCACTGCACTACCCCAAAACTGTCTGACCATGCCTTCGTGGGGAGAGCCACCGAGGTGGCTCCCGAAAGTGGAGCTGGCCAAGCTGTGCCCTGCCTGGCCTGAAGCATGCACCAGCAGCTCCCGACACTGCTGGGAACCTCACTGACACTGACAAACCCACAAAGAGTGGCAGCTGCTCGGGCAGGTAACCAGAAACCAGCTGTAATCGCCGCAACTAGAGCTGGGTTTGCTCTTCCCATCCCGCAAAGCCTTCTGACCATGCGGAGCAGGGGTGACGCAGCTGCCTCCCAGAGTGTCTCAAGCACGGCACCTTCTCCTCACCCGCAGCTTTAGCCTGCTGTCCATCTCAATAATGCCTGAGTCCTTTCTGAGTAAGATCAACAGTGGGCCTGAAAGCACTTAATCCACCCCATCAGTGCAAGCAAGAGACGTAATTGAACTTGTTTAACCTCTTGCCGCAGGATCCTTCAGCAGTCCTGGCACAATCAGTAGCAACATCCACATTCGCTCTTGTTGAGGCCACTTTTTATGAGCCCTCCTTGGACTTCTCATCTCTCCTCTGATCTGTCCCTCCTCCTGTTTAATGAAGAGACAGTTTTTGAGAATCAGCAACTGATTTTATGTTGGACTGAAGCTGCTTTTCCTCGCTTTTGACAGCTGAGCCTCTGAAGTCTTGCTTGAGGTCAAGGGAAGGCAAGATGTTTCAAAATGGAGAGGAACTGCTGGGTCTGAGCATTGCTGTTTCTCCAGAAGTATGTCTAAGTTCAAAGCCATACTCGTGGCGTGGGCTGTGGGTGAATATTCCATTTTGTCACAAGTTTTGAGGTTTTTAAATGTCTTTTTGTTGCACACTGGAAAACAAACAAAACCCTTCCCATGTTTCCGCAAAGCAGAATGCTGTCAAAACATTTTTGTTGGATAAGGTCAGGTTTTCTCTCCCTCCTTCTCTGCACAGAAGTGACCGATTCCTGAAACCCCCCTTGAACGCGTCATTGAGACTGAACATCTCAGTGCTGAGAAAACAGCAAAGTTCAGTGAAATTCAGAGCATCAAAACATCCCAACCAACTCCCTGTATACACTCACGCAGCGGGAGCCAGCGCCGCACTAGCTGGTACACCAGATGCAAAACACATTACTGTCAGCAAAGGAGGCGCAAAAGCAAAGTCCTGGCTGCAGAGACTTTATCTGGAAGCTCCAATTGCTAAGCCACCATATCAGGGGGTATTTTTGGAAAGCGCTTTCCCTCCCACACCACCTCCTCCCTAACATTACATATGTAAGTTGCTCTGTCAGGTTAATTACAGCACAGGATTTTGAGAGATCAAAGTTCATTTAATAAAAGTACCTGCTGTTGTACAGCAGGGGTTTGGGGCTGCTTTTATAGGGCATAGTCGCAGCAGGAAGGCTCATTCAGGAGCAGCGTGATTCCTGCTTGCTGGCATTTGCTTGTCCCCAAACCACGTGTTCAAGAGCAGCTTCACCAGAAGCAAGCAAAAGATTTCTTTCTGGCCCTGCTGCTCCTCCCAGGGTCCTGGGCCACCAGCTTCTCCATGGCCACAGGGCTTTGACCAAAGGGGAGACATTTTAAGCATCCTTCTTGGGTAGTGGAGTCAGACAGCTAGAAAACTCCTGTTCTCAGTTTGCAGCAGGTTATGTTACAGGTAACAGAAGAGAATTAGTTTTACACCACTTGAGTTGGGTTAGGTAGTGTTGTTTCAAAGGGAAGCATGAGCTAGTCACCTTTCATCTAAATAACACTTCGAATCAGTTAATAGGAAAGTGCCTCACAGAGGTCAGCCTCATCATACGGCACAAATCCTGGGATCCCGATAAAGTTTTTACTTCCTCCTTTGCAGGCAAAACTCCAACAGCAGGATATGTAAAAACGGAGTAAGGGATTCAAATCTGCCAAGCCTACAACTTGAAATCCATTACAAAATTCTGCTATATTAATCCATCACTATTACGAGGACACTGCTGATTACAACCAGATCATAGCGCGATACCAACATCTGTCCATTCAGGGGTTAGATACTTTACACAATAAATATGTGTGTAAGAGGAAAAGGAGCCAGAAAGACACTGCCAGGCTTAAGTTAGATTTCAAAAAGCCAGTATCTTCTTCCAACCGTAACTGAGAAAGTGCCATATAAAAATTATAAAACAGTTTAAAACACTGTTACGTCTTTCATCTTCGTACTTGGAAAAGGGGGTTCCTTTTCAGTTAGCTTGGAAATGAAGAGACTGGTGAGGTTCAGGTATGTTCCAGTTGCATTCTGTAAACTAATACAAGTGACTGTAAATGCAACAGGGAATATTAAGTTTTTATTTCTAAAGGATGGTATTGTTCAAATTAAAGCTATTCTTGGTAACACTAGAAATCTGCACAAGGCACAAAGGTTAGATCTGGATCTGAACGTCATTCTGCGTCTGCCCTTCATTCAATAAGTTTGTTCTGATCCATCTCGTTAATAGTTTCGATCATCCCTGCCCCATCCCCAGCTCCCATTTAGTGGGGGTGTAATTTTCCTGGCACTGTCCCTATAACTTAATTAGTTATTTTAGGCTTCACAGTCAGCTGGGACAAGGTGGGGGCAACGGTATCTCTTCTGTAAGAGCTTAATACTTTCTTCTTAGCATGAGGGCTGAATCGCGGTTTTAGGGGTCTCGAATGCTCACAGGAGGAAACTCATTCTCGTCATCAAGACACACTGGTCCAGTTGCAAACTCATGCTCTGGGATAACCTCTCCTCGCAGGGCACCACCGTCCTCCGAATAACCTGTCCAAGTAAAAGTACAAAACGTTACAGAGGAATGGATGGAAGGAAGCTGGAAACAAACAGCGGAGACAATGTTATCACCTTTTTAGCACAGAGCTGCTTTCTCTGGATTTTTGGCAGAGCTCTGGGAGACTGCGGAACAGAAAGGTGTCTCAATCGACACTGCAGATTGGGGAATGGTTTACATGGCTAGCCCCTGTGGCAGAAGCTTTCCTCCTCCCGCCACGCACGTAAAGCACCGATTTCAGAATAAGATCCACATCTGTGTGCAGACCTTTAGACTTGGGAATAGAATGAGAGAGTCCCCCAGTCTTTTCCTGCAGCAATGTAGCGCTAGCTTCGTTAGGGTAAGGTGTAACAGGTTCAGGAGGATCTGCAGCGATCCTGCCTCAAAAACAGCTGAGATCTGACTTCTACACACAGGGTTTCAACTCCTGGAAAGCAGGCTGACAGCAGCTGCTGTCTGACGAACCGTGAAGCTCGGATGCGGTTACTGCTCTGCCAGCAGGGCCGTTTGTGGTACAGCTCTGCCCAAGGGGAACCGCTGGCAAGGGGTCCCGGGAAGCAGAGCAGAAAATGCTTGGCCTGTTTTTGGGGCTGGGGATGAACCAGGTAAGCTCCAGAGAGCCCTGCTGCCCCAGCCTGCATAGCACAAGTGGTGTTTCTGGTGGAACCCTGGAAGCCGGGAGACTTTCCACTTCGCCTCAGGTGGCTTTCTTGCTTCTGCCTGAGGAAGGGCAGACACGATGCTTACCTGGCATGGTCGAAGTTGAAGGCACTGTACTTTGTCTGGCTACGGTTGCTGCATAAGATTGAGGTAACGGAGGCCGAAGGTTGTTTTCTTTGTTCTCCTCCGTCTTTCCTGAGCCGAGCAGACTAATTGTACAGGAGCAAGAGAAGGGAGAAGAGTTAGTTCTGATCCCAACTGTTCCTCCCCCAGAACCGGCTAAGACAAGCACATGCATCCATGTCGCCTTGAAGCGCTTCACCCATCCACATCACTGCGTCTGGGCACTGCCTGCAGCCCTCACAGCGCTGCTGAGGAGGAGAGCATTGTGCTCCACAGCTAAAGCAGGGGGGGAGGCAGAAGATAGGGAAAGCACTACTTCAGCTAGAGGACAATGCTGGCACAAGAACAGAAGGGAACAGATTGACCACAAAAGCTTTAGGTTACAAAGGCAAACAGTGTTTCTAATCACAGAGGGGGCTCCAAAGGGCTTCCAACAGGAGCGGACTAGATGGGAAAAGCAGCCCTGGCTAGTTTAGGACGGAGTTTGAGCAGAGATATAGTATGATGTAACGTAACTCATGACCCAAGGGCCCTTCTCAGTCCTCTGATGCTAAGAGGAACCCACATTACAAAGCTGGCCCGCCAGCGCCGGACGGCTGCTCCGGGACGTGAGCAGGCGGGCGTCAGCGGTGGCTGAAGGCGGCGGGGCGGCCGGAGCACGCTGGACAGCGCAGCTTTGAAGTGCTTTTGTTTTGTGGCTTTTCAAAAAACTGCTGGCATTTTCCTGGCTGTCAGCCACCTCCCGGCTTAGAGCACATGTTACATCGCACCCCACCCCAAAGGCTTCACATCTGGAGCCAAGTAGCCCAGATGTGGGGGGAGGTTAGTGCTTAATCACATTTGCATACAAACTGAACAGCAGCACGCATACTCTGCCTTGGCACTGCACGCCTGCAGGCATGCAGCTGTGCGAGTTTTTGTTTGCAGAAGCTCCCAGCCTTGCTCCGCACCATCCTGCCCCCAAAGTCACCTGTCCGCACCCACTCACACCTGGAGAAGGTGCTCTGCTCTCCTGCCACCATGGTGGCCAGCACTCTGCTGCTGGAAGCATCTCCTAAGGCACAGCCTGTCCATCTCTGCTGAGATGCCCCACGACTGCCTAGGGATCTGAGACGTCTCTGGCTTCTTCTGCAAGCAGCCCCACGTCCCTGCCTGCTGACGTGGTTCCCACCCACGCCTGTCGGGTCTGGCAGCTAAAAATCACAAAGTCAGTTCTAACATTCTTGCTCCTACAGCTCCATTTTGTGCTTTTTGGCGAAATTTCCCTTAATTTGCTAAAAGATCAGCCTCTATCAGATGTGTCTGGAGGTGTAGTTACCTGTGTTTCTTAATTAAGACACACTCCCCTCCATCTTGTGGATCCAAGTTATAGATAAAGAGGTGTCCATCTGACGTAGTCACCAGCAGTCGAGGCAGCTTCTGAATGCTAATGAGAAAAGCATCATGAGTCCAAGCGCATCTGCACACAGATACAGCACACACCCACACTGCAGGCTCTGCAGCCATGGGCACAAGATAAGGGGCCACAGTGGTGGTGTTCTGCAGAGATAGCTGTGTCTGCTCACAGGCTGGCGTGGCAGAGGGGATGCAGATGTCAATACATACGTGGAGAGGGCACAGATGTTCCTTTGTCCAGAGATGTTCAGGCGAACAGTGGCAAAGGCTCGATCCTGGTTCATCATGCCCGATACCTGAGCAGGGAGGTAGTTGGTAGCAGCCTGGAACATCTTTCCCATGTAACCGCTCCAGGTTGGAGGCTCTTCTGGCCGGCTGAGGGGGTCACAAAGCAGCATCAGTGGGGCTACTGCAATCAGCGTGACAAGACAGATCAGGACCAGGCAAAATGATCCTGATCTCAGGAACGCAAAGGCTTCCTTTGGAGCACCTGCCCACGCTGTGCACCAACCTAGCTGGATACACAGGAAGGAGGCAGGAGACAGCAGGAGCTAACAAACCCGGAGGCCTGGAAAGGCTGTCAGCAGGGACGCAGTGCATAGCTTTTCCAGGGAGTGCAGCCCTCACGACACAAAGCCAAAGAGTTTGCAGCTGGTATTGCTCATGGAGAGTACGTGGTGAGGAAATGGAGGCCAGCTGTGTAAAGGCAGACCTCTGAGGCAGAGATGCCTCTGGGGCAGGGAGGTTAACCCAAGCTAACGCCCTCACCTGTCAGTGAGATGTTCCAGTTTAAAGATGTGCACAGTCTCCGTGTTGCTGGAAGCACAGAGGAACTGGGAATCCATGCTGAACACCAGAGAGCTGATGTTCACATACCTAGGGCCAAGCACAGGCATGACTGGTCACTTCACGGCACACCGTTCAAGGGGAACTGCTCAGGTTTGCTCACAGAGAAGAGGACCGGGAGGAAGAAGACCCATGCACGGTGAGGAGGCACCCTGCCTGCCCACTGCTGAGCCTGTGGGCTGACTGACTAGCATTTCCCTAATACCTCTGCTCAGCAGGGCTGTGGGTAGCCTCCAGCTAGTGACAAACAGCCAGAGAGGTTAAAATGTCCTTGCTCACAGAGCTGCCTGTGAAATGAACATCTGTGCCAGCCTCATACAGCAGCTAAAGCTTCTGGTACTGCAGAGGCCAGGGAGGATATCCAAAGTGCTGGACAGTGGGATGCATACGGCATCTCCCCCTGCGCAGGTTCAGCAGGGCCAGGGCGTCTCAGTCATGGCAGTTTTTGTACTGGCAGAAGTGGGTGTAAAATCACAGGCAGGTCAGGGGCAGGGAAGAGGGAAAGGTCAGGAATGGATCTACTGAAAGTATTTGAGGGAGCCTGCGGAAGGGCCACAACAGCCTACTCCTACCATTGAGTCCTGGGCTCTGCGCAAATGACTTCGTAGCTTCAAAGCACCTCCTTTGAGAGGGCAAGAGTTGGGCTGAGAACTTTTGGGACTTCATTATTTTAAATAAGAAACAAGAACGGACACAGTAAATGGACTGACTCTACCTCTGTTCTCTGCAATCGCCCTGTTCTGTGACACACTGAATTGAATCACTAAACTTGCCGGAGGCAGCTGGGCGCAGCGTGGCTGTCTGGCACAATGACATTTCTATCTGCTACGTTTGCTGTTGTTTTCTTTCTGCAAAAGATGCCAAAGCCACCAGGATCTGACGTTGCCCTTCCCCTCTGTTTACATTTCTGCTCCGGGAGCCCTCTGTGTACTTGTCACCGACAGAAGAATGAACTGACCTTTTCATCCCTCGCCGGAATTCATAGAGCTTTTGCCCCCCAGGAATGGAAAATACACGAATGACTGTGCCCTACAAAAAATGCAAATGGAAAGATCATGCAGGAGCAGGGCAAAGAGTGCCAGCCCTTTCTCTGACACACCCAGGAAACTCAGGATGTGCAAAGGCCCCTCTTTGCCAGCCGAGGTCAATCGGAACCCAACACTGGCCTCTTACAAGTCAGAGTCCTTTCAGTGCCCCTCCTCTGTTGGCTGTCTTTAAGAACGGGCAGCTCAGAGGTCCTGCTCTCCATACTTCAGACAGCTGATGCACCAGAGCAGGCTGGGACCCCCTGCCAGCCATGGGCAGAGAGCGCAGGCAGCAGAGAGGGTGCTCGCAGTGATGCTCACTCACTTTTTCGGAAGCACTTGCCAGCTTCGAGCCAGTGGAGTTGAAGGCGAGAGCAGCCAGAGGTCCGTCATGGGCAGGAATTGTGCAGGCTGTTTTCTGTGGGGCAGAAGGTAACGTGAGTGCAAAGAGGCACGTCTCCTCGGGCTGCCTAAGGGCAGGGCACTCCCTGCCTTGCACCCTATCCTCGCCTGCCCATACGGATTCACGGGATCGTATTGCACTTATGGTATCCTTTCAACATCGTCAGTATTTCTTATCTCTGCCCTGCCTTGAGCTCACTCCCCACCTGCTATGTCCACTGTGATTACAGAAAGCTCACATCAGGGGCAGAGGTCCTCAGCTCCCCACCTCTCCGGGCAGCGGGACCAAACTGTGCCCTCTCCAAAGCCGGGCATTTCTTTGTGCAGAGCCAGAGCTGGCCCCCCTGCCACTCGCTGGGCTGTCCAGCAAGTGCTGCCGCAGTGACACCACCTGATGCCTGCAGCGAGCCCAGGCCCTCGCTAGTACCTCTCGCAGCAGCAGCAGCGTGTTTTCCCCTTGTGCTCTGCTCCTCCCCTGCTGCAGATCCTCAGCTCCTGCTGCACGTACAGAGTGACAGCCTTATGTAATCCAAAGCCCTGGCATAAACAGCAGATAATCATGACTCTGCTTCCAGCCAGGGACAGATTTCCTGAGGGGGCTTGGGACACCTTGCCCTCTCTGTGACTTTGGATCTGGCATCCCTTCCAGCCCGTGGTGTGGCAACGGCAACGGCTTCAGGTCCTGCGCTGTGCCTGGAGCAGCTCCAACCCTCCCTGAGCCACCGTGGTCACACCAGTCCCTCAGGATACACTGCTGAAGCTCCTATAGGAACGCCCTATAGGAACCCCTGCCTCAGCCTGGCAGCGGCCCTCGGACTGCGGGGTAACGGGTCATGTTTCCCTGAATATCCCATACTGGGAGATGGACGTCCTGATCTCAAAAAGGCTGTCTGCTTCGCATGGCGTCCAAGCAAGGGGGATGGGGAATGTGCCTCCCCAGGCAACTCCCTGCAGTCGAGCTCGGTGGAGTCTATTTGTTCATCCTTCCCAAAGGCCCTGTTGGATTTGCTGTGGTTCTGTTTGTTTTCAGTCCCCGCCGGTATCCAAATGGGCGAGCTTCACACTTACCAAAGTATTTCCGTCGTAAAGCGCGATCTCTCCGCTGGTCGCACTGCCGGGATAAGCCAAGTAGGAGTTGGCGTGGTTGATCGAGAGAGTGCACAGACCTGGCAAGGCAAGGACACAGCTGAGGTTGTTTGCTGGTGGAAGACGGAAAGCAGAAATGTGGCCATGGACACCGCAGGGGGTTCGGGCTCTGTCTCCTTTTGGGTCAGTGTCCGGCAGCTCTGGCAATGCCTCGGCGTTGGGGACACCTGCTGGTATGGGACAGTACGGCTCCCTTCTCCGGCCAGCGTCCCCAAACCCTGCTCCGAAGGAGCCCAGGTCCTGCTTTTGAGCATGTTCTTGGCTTCTCCCCCTTAATCACTTCCTTTGGGAAGGCAGGAGTAGGTGCATGAAACACAGCAAGGGACATCTTGGTCTCAGGGCTAACAGGACTCCTGTCCAAGCATATCTGAGCACCTCCAGATGTGCACAAGGTGTAGATGCCAGGTCAGAAGCTCGGATGAGCAGCACAGCATGGACTCAGCCCTGGTATGAAGCCTGGCACATGAAGGCTGGCAGGCAAGGCAGTGGCTGTGTGGCTGCGTGGCTGTGTAGTACTGTTTCCTTTTGCTCTGAGCAGAAAAGGGAAGCAGAGAAAGACAAAGCGAATGCCATAGCTGTGCAGGGAGTTTCCAGCTGACAAGGAACTTAAACCTAGCTAAATTTTAACCACAGGGGGAATTCTTCCCCATAATAGCCATCTGCTTTTATGCTAACGTGAGCATAAGGGTTCCCAAACACCCCTTTCAAAGTGAGCAGGAATTACAGGAGGAGACAGGGATGGATGGCTATGTGTGTGGGTACGTCCATCTGCCTGTCCCCCAGGTGACCTTGGAAAAGAGCATCTCTTCCTGCCTCTCATTTCTGTTGCTGGCTGAGGACCCATCCCAGTGAATCCTGTCACATACAGAAACGTGTCTCGCTTGCTTCCTGCACCATGTCTGCGTGCTCAGAGTCCTCCCAAATCTGACTCAAGGCTTCAGCACGACCTGAGCTTCCTGGCCCCTGCCCGGGAGTCCCACCTAGTCCCACACGTGGAGGAAGCCACGGGGTTAAAGGCTGCTGGGGATGCTGCAATACTCCCCAAACAGGACACCCGCACGTGTGCACGTATATGCACGGACGTGCGCACACATGCCGTGCAACCCGTCCTGTCAGGACACAGCCCTGGCCCAGGCCCAGCAGCAGGGAAGGATCGGCTGAAGCTCTCGTTTTAGGTCATTGTTTATAACTAAACAAAGAAACCGCAGCGGAGCCAGGAGCTGCAGGATCAGCCAGGGGCCCCAGGGATCCACTCCCTATCAATCAGAGGCATTTACATCATGCCAGGGACAGCACGCACCGCACCGGGGAGAAGAAGAGGCATAGCAGCAGCAAAGTGCAGGCAATTAAAAGGCATCCAAAGAGGGAAGGGTAAGAGTCAGGCAAAGATAGTCCCGGGACTTTGCTCCTGATGCGCATCCTCTCTTTTCGGGATGGTCTTCCCCCGGCCCAGGCAGCACAGGGGGATCAGCGCAGCCCGTTCTCTAAGCAGAGGATCTAGAGAATGCTCGAGCTAAACAAAGCAAGCTCTGAGCCGCTGGTGTGAGTCACCCGCTCCCTCTGCTCCACGCCTGGCTGGGAGAGGCGGACGGGAAACCAGGCCAGGGGAAAACACAAATGTGAGTGTACTGGGCTGACCTCAGGGACGCACAAAGAACAAGGATCACAAGGGACACGGGCAGCCTTTGAAGATGCTCCTCTGCTCTCGGCAGCCCCACAGCCCTGACCAGGCTTGGTGCATGCAGTGATGGGCTCAGGAGGGAGGAGGCAGGCTGGTGCTGCTCAGGATGGCACCTCCGGGAGTGCCACATCACGGGTAGCTTGTCAAGCAGCATGGAAAAAGGCAAACATGTCTGAGAAGCCTGGCCTTGCCCTCAAGCTGGCAGGTCCGGGCACATCTGGGGCTTGGGGGGAGCCATGCGAAGTGGTTTCCAAAGCTGAAGTCATCCCTGAGATATGCCCTCGTGGCACACATGTCACCATGAACACTGTGACCTCCTTGGTGCAAATCCTGCCCCTGACATGAGTCACATGAAGAACAACACGCTTGAGCACACATGTAGAACAACAGGCTTGGTCACTGTAGACACTTTCCTCTCCTGTGTGGAGGAGGCTGGACCAGGAGCTGGGTCCTGGTCAGGAACAGCCAGAGATCTCACTGCGACTGGCTGTGGGTGTGTAGCAAATCCTGGTCCTCACCGTGTGGGTGTCACTGTGCCCAGGGAGCACACCTTGAGGTGGGGTGGCACACTTGTCTTGCGCTCCTACAGCCCGCTGGCGCAGCTCCCCACTCTGAAAAGGGTTACACACAGAGCGGTGAGGCTGGACTGCCCTGACCGCCTGGACACACCATCCTCAGGGGCAAGTTTAGGACCAAAGCAGATGGTCCAGGGACAAAGGGAGCACGCATGGCGCAGCACTTGTCACTCAGCTCATTTCAATGAGAGCTGCTGCAGTAAAAGGGTTTTAAAAAACTAAGCCCATATGAAGTCCTGTGATCCGCAGCAGCCTAGCCCTGGCCCAGCGAGTGCTGATTGCTGTCGCTCTTAAACCATGACCTGACCATTCAACCCCACTGCAGAACAGCTTCAGGCCTGGGTATCCCTGCCATTCCTGCTGCTGCTCTGCAGGACTTTCTCGGGAAGGTTTTAAACTTTAATTATATTTGCAGTATTTAGTATGTTTAATCCACACGGAGAGGCCATCTGTTGAGACCTGAAGTAGGTCAGGGGCGCCGCTGGAAGAGCATCCCTTGAAAGCCCAGAAGCCAAGTGTGAGTACATCAGCAACTTCCCAATGAACCACCCATCAAACGATACTGCAGCCTGTGACCGACCAGGATATCACAGCAACGCACAGCAGCACTGCCACAGGCACTCAGCCAAGTTTCCCTCTCCATGGCTAAAAATAGCACCTCTCCCATGAGCAGGAAAGCCGGATTCACCCTACGCCACACAGAAAGGTTCTGTTCTGCAGCCACCTGCCCTGCCCCCTGGGTTTGCTGCATATATGGAATAATATCAGGTAGCAGCCCAGGCTCCCGTGAGCTCCCTGGCAGGGAATTAGCGCTGTGCCTGGCTGTGTTTTCTGCCCCGGGTGATCTTCACAGCACTAACCACTTTAGGAGCGGACCCCAAGCCCGTAAGTAATCACAGGAGCTTTCTACCTCAGCAGAGCAGGGCATGTCCATGGTGAAAAGAGAACCTGGGTTAACCGCAGGTCTACAGGGAGCACCGAGCTCTGCAGCACAGTGTGACGCTGCAGAGCTGACTCATGCTGGCAGCATGGGGAAGCAAGTGGGGCTCCTTTGTCCAGGGAGCGAAAATGCCACGGGACTCTGACGCAGGGCACGGTGAAGGAAGGAGAGGGAGTCCCGGAGGAAGAATTTCAAGTTGTCCTATATGTGGAGGGTAACTTGCAGTCCTGGCCTGCCTTACAGCTTTCCGCTTGTGAAAGAGAATAAAGGCACATTGCAGGAAGCTGTGAGCTGCACGGACATTGCACGCGAGGACAGGAAGGGACCGAACCTGGGGGGTGAAGTCAAACCACACTGACCATTTCTGCTCTCCTTTGATGCATTTGCTCAGGGCAGAACAGGGTTTTGCTCAGGGCAGAGCAGGATTTGTGCTCTCCCAGGCCCAACTGACTGCCTCCATGTATTTCTGCCTCCCCAACACTGATTTAGGATATACAAGCCACAGGCTGGTTTAAATTCTAACACAAGTGTGGTTCTACAAAGCTCCTGCAGAGCTGATCTCTCCCCTTCACACAGTTCTCCCATGCTTACCTGTTGTATTTGGAGGTGTATCCATAATAGTCTTCAAAAGCTTCATGTCCTTAATGTTATGGATGTAAATTGACTCCTCCAGGCAAACAACCAGCCTCTGCAAGGACACAAAGGACATGCACAGAACCTCACCAGCATGTTGCTGTTGCTCCCACGGTTGACAAACCCAAACCTGACAGTGATGTCAGAAAAACTCAACAGGAATTTCTCATGCACTGACATGTAAGAGAAACATTATCTCTTCTGCTTCTCCACCCCCCCTCACTGGACAACCTTTGATTTTGTTTGACTGCCTTTGAGAGCTGTCTGCATCTGGTCTTGCTTTAGAAAGCAGACAAACCGTCATGACTACTCTGCTACTCTAAGAGCTGATCTTCCGTTCCCAGAATCCAGGAACAAGACGACACATCAGGATTATACTCTACCATGGGTCTTGATTGCCATCTATTCCTAATCCATCTTTTCTCTGCAGTTCTTTTCATAGCAAATCACTTTTTGTTCATAAAGATCTGGCAGCAGAGAGGCTGCCAGTCCTGCTTGTCAGTATGCCTACAGACGGAACTACGTGCCCCTTGCCCTGACTTTTTCTTGATTTGGGAGCGAACAGTTAAGTGATGGGCCTCCCACTGCTGCTAAACCTAATGCATCTGTTCAGCAAATTAACGTTTCTTTTCCCATTCAGCATCAGTGGGCAAGACTCTGCTTTACGTGCCCTGCAGAACTGCATAAAAAATGGGCTAGGAAACATTTGTTCCAGGACAGTCACATTTACACCACCTTGGCAGATGGGTAAGGTGTTTCCAAGTTCATGTACTTGTTCCTCTTCTACTGAACTCGTCAGGAATACCCACCCAGCCGAGAGGCAGCCGCTAAGAGAGGAGCTGCCGGGTGATGGGGAGGAAAGGCAGAAAGGAAAAAGGAAGCCTAATGCTGTAACTTTAGCACTGGGCCACCATCTCCGTGACCACTCTGCTTTGTGCCTCAGCTTGGTCCAGATCTCTACATGTTACCACAGAGGCATTTTGCATCGCGGCTTTTTTTGGGACCAGGCTTTGGATCTGGCTGAAAGGTTGTTCTTTCTAAGTCCAGCAAGCTCACAGCTCCACCTACGTTAGTGCCAAGTGTCCAGAAGCACCAAAAACCTCCCAATAAAAATGTAAGGCCAGACTCCATCCAGGCTTCTGAAGTTGGAGCTCCCGAATCCATGTACAGGAAGCCTCCACCTCTTCAGAAATGAGGCCACTTATTTAGTATCTAAATGCGGAGCTCACTCACTAACTTGAAACACCCACATTAGAAAATCTTTGCCTTGCTCCACCATTATTCTCAGATCAAACTCTTTCCCACTTCTATTCCTGCTAACCACAGCATCTGGGGCTGTGTCAGAGCCATTTTGCATTTCCAGGAAGACTTTGCCTTTTCTACAGTAACAGCCATCAGCTTGCTAGCAGAGACTGTCACAGTAATATTTATACAGCTGACTTCGGCGAAGCCACCACGTGCTTTCCCAGAACGGCAAACTGCACTGCTGTTGATGTACAGGTGAAAGGAGGTTTCCAGATGATGGCAAAGCAGCAGCCAGAGATGCTGGCACCGACAGGGAAAAAATCGAGGAAAGTGATGGGGGTGGGAGGCAAACAGGTGAAGGAGGCCTGCAGAAGCTCTCTGTGAGTTGGAGAGGGCTGGTTCTCTGCCTCCTGCGCCCCACGCAGCCCTGGAGCGCATGCTAACATCAGTGCAAACCATGCTGAGATGAGGAATGGGGTTTATCCTCACGGTGCACACAGGTGGAGCCTCAGAGAAGGTGCCTGGTGCTGTGATTGCCACACAGGGCTCAAGGCACTACATCTTGTACACAATGTTACTGCTCACCAGCATTTTTCTTCAGTACTTCAGTTGGACACGATTCAGGTTAGATAACTGAATTGTATGTTGAGGACTTAAATGTGCTGGGTATGGAAACAGCCAGAAAACATATCAAACCTCTCCAAAGAGCTCAGCAGGGTTTCTGCAGCAAATGAAAACTCAGGGAGGTTACAGGAGAGCTTCTCACCGGTCCCACAGCACAGCCTTATTCCTCACTTCGAGACGAATCACGATCTACCTTAACACACTTAAGAGTTACGTTGGAGCTTGGAACAAAGAGTTCCCCATGGTCAACAACTGAGTGTTTGCACACTTGTTTGCACAATGAGGACTTCTTCACAGAGATCAAATGGAAACATGCACCATTTGTTTGAGACCCGTTCCTATTTTATTTGCCACCATTTCCCCATGTTAACACCTTGCATGGGATTTGGCTTTTTGTGGACTTTTAATGAAAGTACAGCTTTCACACAGAAGCCCAGGCAAGGGGTTCAAATGTCACAGCACACGCAGAACCTGACTGCCACCAGTTTGATCCTGAACATAAATTGAAATGGTGATTACTCTTCTGCCTACCCAGCTATCTGTAGCATCCTCACATCTCTCCAGGTTTGTCTGTGTTACAGCTAGAGGATGAGCTTAGCCCAGGACTTGAACCCAAGCTCGTAAAGCAGCCAAGGAACACAGATGCAGTGCTGGGTCTATGCATCACCTTAGGCAATCTCCAGAGCAGCAGATGGGGAAAAGCCTGAACTTATTTTATTCTCACACTAACCTCCTAGAGCTGCTAAGCAGAACCTCCCAGTTTATTTTTATACATATACATCTATCTGCAATTCAAAGGAAGTCCTTATTTTGCCAGCTCCATTGTAAGTTTAAGTGAAAAAAATCAATTTAGGACAGATTTAATTGTAGTACAGGAACTTCTGGTCAAACACAGCTTTACTGGAAACTCAACCCAGCGTTTCCTTATGGGAGAGCCTTACTGCAGGACTCACTGTTGCTGAGGAGAGGCTGATTATATACAATTACACAGACTGCTTATTTCTTCATTGTAAAACCTCCTCTGCTTCTTACGGCATATACTTTGAAAATAATTATGGACAAAAAGAAAAGATGACTTAAAATCCTCCAAAAGGGCTCAGGGCTGCATGAAGCTGTGTCAGTTCAGAGAATAACACTCTAAAAGCCGCCTTTTAAGTGGCCTGAATGTTTTCTATACCTTTAAAAATCAAGCAAGGCTGCTAGCAGTACTTGAGAAGCAACCTTTCACTTCATCCACGGAGTTCAAGTTACTCCTGGGCTTTGTTTCTGCATTTGAAGGTCTCATTTGCAACCAAGACGGCAGAGGTGGGCCTGAAGTCAGGACGTGGAATCCAAGGGAGGGAGGAAGATGAAAAGGTGTTTTTTTGGCAGAGCTGCGTGCAGAATAGGCAAGAAGGCAGACAACAAAAAGTCTTTGTGTAACTGCTATGGAAACAGGACTTGGCTTCATTTTACTGAAAGAAACAGTTGTGGAGATGATATCCACAGCCACCCTGCTCCTCTGTCAGAGGTCAGCAAGCCTGAAGTGGAGCTGGTAGGGGAGGACAGGCACCTACTCCTCCAGTCCCACTTCACAGTCTCTGTGCAAACCTACCCAGGCTGACACTGCTCTCCTAGGCAGCGGGGCCCCAGCTAGAAAATCAACACCAGCGAAGAGCCAGAGTGGAACAACCCTGCCTAACCCCCAGCCTCTTACCTGACGATTCAGCCGGATGGACAGTATGTTACTGGAATAGCTGTAGTTGCAGATCTCTGTCCCTTTCTTGAAGTGGTAGACATTCATTTGCTGTGGCCTGGCATGACTGACCACAACCACAAGGCTGCTGGAGAACAGACGCTCCACGATGTAAACATCTGGGATTTCATCTGGGCACAGAAGGAAAGCAAGACAGAGTCTTTAGCTTGGCTTATGGTTAGTCTGATTGCAGCAACAAGATTCGATTCAATTCAATTGGGAATTGGGCTGGAAGGCTTGGTGCTCAGGTGTTCCACATCTGCTTTTGTTAAACATTTCTCATACCTGGCACAAAGCATTTAGGTCAGAACAAGAAAGGGTTAATGAACCTTTCCCTGAAGGCAGAATTTAAGCCAGCCCCCCTTTGATAGAGCTGTTGGGCCTCTCCTGGGCAGGGCCCTGCAGCTGAAACTAATTCGTGGGAAGGGGATATAAAAAGGAGAAGCCCACTCAACTTGGTCAGGGGCTTTTTTGGGTGGTATGAGAAGGTGGGGTGGTGAAGGCAGTGGCAGCTTACTGAGGTAAGGAAGATGACATGTATAACTCACTGCTTATTCTGCATAGTGTCTGATTTCTCCCAGTCTCTTTAGGGAAGGCTGACATGTTTAAGCAACCCCCCCTCCCTGTCACTGGGGTTGTGGCCTCTAGAGAACTCTAGCATGGCTGCGGGGAAGAGCAGTGTGGTATGTTTTGCAGTGATTGTGCTTGGGCTGACTCCCCTTGTGTTGAGAAGGCACCATTAGAATGGTCCTGGTGGACCTGTGCATAAATCATAAGGGGTTATGAGTTCTAGTTTAAGTAGCCCTGAATGCTGCTCAGTGCTTGGGCTGTGCTGCCCTGGCAGCATGTGCACTTTTCCACAGCTATAATGTGGGGCTGCTCGTGCCTCAGCCCTTGAGTGTGGCACCAGCAGGGATCTGTTTCTCTTTGGCCTGACTCTGGGGGCAATCTGAGCTCTGAAATACTACTTAATGTAAGCCTGTGGCTTGCTGCTGTAGAGCAGCTTAGTTACCCTGTGAGACAAAGATGAATGGAGCCTGGACTTTGTTCCAGATGATGCAGCTATGTCTGGTTGCTGAGGCTCCTTCTATAGCCACTGGAGAGAGACTAGTGTATACCAGCTGTGATATGTATCTTTACTGCATCTCGACTAAAATGCTTCTGGCCACGGCCTGAACCAGTCTAGAGTACATGCTCCATGAGGCCTGACTTGTTTTGGGCTGTTAAGTGCACTGCATGCTGCTCTGAGCACAGCTAATAGCCTGCTGTGAATAACCTTCTTAAACAGGAAACTTGTTAAAAATGCCTTGCTTGTAAATACCACATTGGACTAAAAGCCTGCAAGTTATCTAGCATCTGTGCTGGGAGTCTGAGGCCTCCTGTTTATGTATCTGAAATGTGGTAGTAGTAAACTGCCTCTGAAAGCTGGTTGGTAACAAGCTGCTGCTGTCAGACTGAGCAGTGAAAAAGCTGGATTCTAAACCTGTGGGACTCCTTCAGCTTTGTTAAAGTACTGCTGCTTTAAGTTAAAATTTAGAAGCTTCTCCAAGGTTGTAGCTAGCTCTAAAGGCTGCTGTGCACAGGGCAGTAATCGGACTCGTTCCTCTCCTGATAGAGGTACAGCAGGTACAGATGCCATCTCTGCAGCAGGGTGAGGAGAATCACCCCCTCGAGGCAGACTGAAGTGCAGTAACACAGGTGAAGTCTGTTGGCCAATATTCCACCACAGTGAAACAGGAGACTTACTGCTTTCGTGAACCTGGTCCAGTTGATCCACAGAACTTAAGGAAAAAAGCCTGTATCCAGTTGTAGTTCCAATTGCCAGGGAGCTGCAAAGACAAGACAGAAATCTGCTAGTTCAGATCTTATGGCCTCCAGGTGATAGCAGGAGTCCCTTGCAGGGGTTTGTGATGGTTTTGATTGGGATAGTTATTTTTTTTTCCATATTGGCTTGTACTGAGCTATGGGTTTGGATTTGTGCTGAAAAGTGTTGAAGATACAGGGATATTCTTGTTATTGCTGAGCAGTGCTTACACAGCATCAAATTTTTTCTGCTTCTTGGCAGGCTGGAGGTATACAAGTTAGGAGGGGACACAGCTGGGACAGCTGATCCCAACTGACCAAGGGATATCCCAGACCATATGGTCATGCTCCGCATACAGAGCTGCGGGAAGAAGGAAGGGGGACGCTTGGAGTGATGGTGTTTGTCTTCCCAAGTAACTGTTACATGTGGTGGAGCCCTGCTTTCCTGGAGATGGCTGAACACCTGCCTGCCCATGGGAGGTGGTGAATGAACTTTACCTGTTAAACTGTTCTTAACACGCTAGTTTTAGAAGGGTAATAGTGATAATTCTCTTCCCCCATCCCCCTGTGGGGAGTGAGTGGCTGTGTGGGGCTCAGTTGCCAGCTGGGGTTAAACCATGACATGGGTGAAAACGAGTAGTCCCAGGTATAGTGATCTGTGAAGGCACAACTTCAGTTTCAACTCTCAATCAAAAGCATATAAAGTAACAAAGGAATAAAAATAAAAACCAACAAGTAAAAGAGCCCAAGGATCTGGCTGTCAGTCTGAGGCCACTGCAGCCTACAGAAGGTAAATATCCCTGTGAGACACCAAACTTGTTTCTCCAGCAGCCACGGGACCACATGAATGGATGAGAAACAGGCATATCTCTACCTGGTAGGCTGCAGACAGGACCTTTGGGGCATTAATGGGGGCTGCTTCCAAAGCCACGACCTGATCAGTCTACATAGACACACAGATTTGTGAGGGCTGTAGAAGCTTTGCTCTCACTGCTAATGGCTGTGGGCACAAGCATGTGGCACAAGGTGTGGTGGTGCCAAGCGCTGGCTTTGCTCGGTTCCAGATATAGCAAGCAGCAACACCTAGGTCTTAAATCAGCAGCCAGCCCAGAATACCAGCGCACTGGTGGCCAGCAGGTTCACGTCAGCAGCACATCTCCACCCATCAAAGCACCCTTTGTTTAGACACAGCAAATGCAAAGCAGTGCTGGGAATAATGGTATTTCCAGGTGTGGGGCTGGGGTCTGATCTGTATCTCCTACCCCAGGCTCTGGGCTGCGACCACCAGACCCTGTGTGTGGCTCGCTGCTGCAGGATGGGTGTTGTCCCGCTTGGAAATGGCTCTTAAAATGATGGATGGGCTCTGAAGCAGGTAAACCACAGGTTAGACACGGTGTATGGGTGGGAGGCTCCAAGGAAACCCTCCTTATCGCCAGCCAGTGGTGGGGCCGGAGCCCTGGGCCACTTGGCCACCCACACAGTGGCCACGGTGCGGGTCAGCAAAGGCCTCCGAGGAAGTCACTTCTCTGACCTGCCGAAAACATGTCCCAAACCGGTGGGGAGGGGGACCCCCGTCCCCCGCAATGATTCCCCTCGGTGTGCGGCCTGCCAGAGGCCTGACCGGGGGTGTCTGTGGGGAGCCGGGGCCCCCGAGTGGGGCAGGGCTGGGGGCCCCACGGGGCCAGCCCCGTGTGGGGAGAGGAGCCTGGCCCCGGGCCCCACCGAGCCAGCCCCGAGGCGGGGCGGGGGTCCCGCGGGGCTCACCCCGGCAGGGCCGGTCCCGGGGGCCAGCCCCGCCCCGAGCTGCCGTGCCCGGCTGCAGGCCCCGGAGCCCCGCCGCGCTGCCGCTGCCCCCCGCCCCACGGCGCCCGCCCCGCTTACGTGCAGTCCTGGTTGTAGGAGAAGCAGCTGAGGGCCGCGGGCCCCCCCGGGGCCTCGGCCGCGGCCTCCATGGAGCGGGCGCGGCGGCTCGGCCCGCTCCGGCCCCCGCGGCGGCGGCACCTCCCCCGCGCCGGGCCCGCTCCGCGGCGCAGGCGGCAGCCGGGGCGGGGCCGCCTCCCACTGGCCGGCTCGCCGCCGGAGGAGCCGCCCCGCCTGCAGATAGACTCGCGAATCGACCTATCCGCGACGGGAAGGCGGGGCGGTCCCGCCCCGGGGCTGGCGGAGCCGGCGGCTATTGGCTGGCGGGGGGGGAACAGCTGTGCGTGGCCACGTGGTGATGTTGTGGTTGCATCAGACGGGCCCGGGCAGATGTTGGGGGAGCACGTCTGGGGGCTTGGGCGGCCGTGCGGGGAGGGTGGGCGGCCTTCTGGGGGGCGGGGGGTGCTGGGGGCCGGCCTGGCGGAGGGGTGATGGCCCCGCTGCCCGGGGAGCAGCGCTGCGCCCATCTGTCTCCCTGGCTAAATACTGCTTTCAATTCAGTTTTCCTTTTTTTTTTTTTTAAAACATATTTTTTAATATATTTTTTTACAAAATTAACACTAAACTCGCTGCCTTTGTGCACAGAACTGCTTTACTCATGTGACTAAAGCCGCTGCTACCTTGCAGGGTTGAATCTACCAGGGGAAAATACATGGAAAAACAAACCCCAGAGCCAGTTGCTAAATGACAAATGTTCTAGAAGTCAGTACAATAACATTAACAGTGCACAGAAATGCAGGCAGAGCCTGCAAACCCCCTAATTAGATGAGTAATCCTCATGTGAGTGCTGAAGTCATTGGCCCTAGATCACTTGATGTGCACCACAAGGCTTTTGGAAAAAGAGCCACATGTAATACCATCTAAATGAGGCAGATTCCATGTGGACACATATATCTGCCCAGATTAATCCCCCTTTGCAGCATGTGGGCCTTCAAGTGTCTGCAGTGTTCCCCTGTTACAGAGTTTAAAACCTGCAACTGTGAAGATGATTGATATTTTTTGGGGAAGAAATTACGAAAATGCAGACCTTCCAAACAGCATTAGCTTGGAGTGAGGCTGATGGTGGATCATTCCCTAGGACATAGAGCGTGTGAGCGACGCTGCGACGGCAGCAAGGGAATAATTTTAAATTCATCAAATTTTGGGGGAAAACATCTTCTATTCATAGGGGCCTAGTGGGAAGCTCTAATAAAACCCAAAATGAAACAGAAGCTGGTTTTGAATGTCCTGAGACTGCCTCTGTGGATCAGCGTAGTTTGATTTTGGAACAGAGATGTCAGACAGAAAATGGGGTTGTGGAGCAGGAAGAAGCTTGAAACAAAACCAGAAACCCTCCAACAATCAAAACCAGGGAGCCAGTGCCTTGTACTTCAAAAAACAGTTTCTGAGCAACTTCTACAGCTGGATGTTTGCTGCTTAGGTAATCACCATGAGCTGGTTCTAAAATGAAGCCCTGATAAAGCAGAGCCAAGGAAGGAACTGAGACTTCGGCAACACAATTATTTTTGTAGCTTGACTGATGCAACCATGTTGGTCAATCTCCCTCTCAGCCAGCTGCCTATGATGGCTATTTATTTAGTAGAGGTGGGAAAAACAAACTGTTCTTGTCCTCTGCTACACTGTGAAAACCTTTGGCGGCCTTGGGAGCAGCTGTTGCTGTTGAGTACTGCCATGTCACAGTGATGGCTGTTGCTGTTAAGACCATGGCCAGCACCAGGGCAAGGTGCTCCTCTGACTGGACTAGCTGGTGTGTGCTGGTGAAGCCCAGCCTCACAAGAGCCCTTGGAGACCTCAAGGTCTGTGCTCTGACAGGTTGGGGTACTTGGGTTCTGGGCATGAAATAGAAGCTGAAGTGCTGTGTGTGGAAACCGTGGGTCTTTCCGATACAAAAATGAGGTGTCTGATGTCCCAAATGTAAAGAAATAGCTAAACCGATTTTTCAGGAGCGCAGCTTTGGAAGGAGGTAGTAGTTAGATCCCAAGATCTTTCTTGGGATCTGGGTATATGTCACACCTGGGGAAAATGGTCTGGCAGACACAGCAGAGAGCCATACTAGACACCAGGAGGATAGCTCTTGGCTCTGATGCATGCATTTCCTGGGAAGAATATACCAGGAGTTGGATTCCCTTTCCTGACAATCCTGTGATTGCTGTAACTCTGCTTTGTGTGCAGTACCCATTGACAGTAACAACCCCAACTCAGCCATTAACTCTAAAACCAGTCCAGAGTGTGGCCATCTGATTGTAAATATTTTTCTATGCAGAAAACTTTGTGCGACAGATTGTTGGTTTGCATTCTCCACCCTGGGTGTATGGGTGGAGGAAATGGAGGTGAAGAAGATGGGAAAGCAGCTGCTGTGCCTAGAAGCCATGGGATCCTGCATGTTGCCATTAAGCATGAAAAGGCTTTTAGGTACCTTTTGATAGCTTTTAGGCTTATCCCCGGCTCAGTGTTTAAATTCCAGCTATGCTCTATCCTCTCAGATAAAAGCCTGCTCCTACCATGTCTGGTATTTGAATGAAATTTGCTACATTAAGAAAGGTCTTGGCCAGGGCTAAATCTGCTAAATATCCCTCACTGGTATGCGTGATAACCCGGGCCTGCTGAGGGACTAGAGCCTTCCAGGGGAAAAATAGGCAGGAGGGAACAGGCAAAAAAGTGAATGTCTATTAGGGAGAGTGACTTTTTCTTATAGCAAGGAAACAGTCTTTTGCGTGTGAAAGGAGTGGGGAAAGGTGGCATGTAGGCGCTTGCTTTGCTCTTATCTATTACCCTTACCAAGAGGTGGAGGAGGAAGAAGGGGCAGCAGCTCAGCCAACGGCCAAGCACCAAGGGGCCAGCCCGGGCTCCTCTCGGATCTCCGGACAATAAATGCTGCCATCTGGTGCCGCGAGGCTGGCGGCACACATCGCTCGTGCCGCCACCAGCACACGGCGATGCCCCTGCACGGTACTTGTTCACAGGAGAGAGCGGTCCTTGCTTACTCTTTGGATCATCCAATGGGTTACCTGCATCGCCACTAGCTTTTGGTACTGATGTAGGAAAACCCACTGATTTTGGAGTCGAGTGGCCCCGGTAATAGAAAGCTATAGAAAGAAATGCGGAATTTAAACCTCACATTCACCTCTTGCTTTGAGTTACTTCTTGTTTATGCCAGGACAGATATATATTTTTTTCCCCTCCTATACAGTGGAAAAATGAGAAGAAAGCAGGGAGCTGGACTGTATATGTCAGAGGCTAATCTGAGTTTGGAAGAACCCTGATCACAAGATCTAGACACCAGAGAAGTCATCAGTTCAAAGGCTTTTTTTTTTTTTGATATCATGATTCCTGTATCAAATATAAAAATGTGGGAAAGAAAAAACAACGGACAGAACATATTTATGACAGTTATCAGCAGACTCACTTGTCTTGCTAAATTTTCTGGACAGATGCTAACCTAGTGTGGGGAGGGAAAGGGGTACACAGTGGAAGTGTGCATGCCGTGAGCATACACGGAGTCTCATTGCACTCCGTTTAAGGTTCAGGAATGAGGAAAGATGCATCGAGACCTTGAGAGCCATCTGCTGGCACTTACATCTGTCAGGGTGATGGAAGGACAAGAGCGGTCGTGTCTGACTCCAGAGCCAGTCTGAATGTCACCAAAGTTTTGAGAGCTTTGCTTCTTGTAGTTTTTCCTTTTCAGTTTTAGATGCTGACCCTGAGCCAGCTCCTGCCATTTAATGAGCTGTCGTTTGTGAGCAGCCCTTTCAGAAGTGTTTGCCAAGGTCAGGGAAGAGCGTGCAACCTAATGCTGCGTTTCCTTGTAAGTTGGATTAATGCTCCTTATCTTGTCCTCGCTCTGGCAAAGATCCCATTTCCCTAACTAGCATTAGGACATCACACTTACCCTGGTAATGGATTATCTCACTGGAGGCTTTCACAAATTGGTTTGACGCGCTGCTCACAGGAGTGGTGCAGGCTGAGGGTGGCTGATCTTCACGTCTCTTTGGGGTGCACATTGGACTCTTTTAAAAAGTTGTGGAGTCTCTTCAGCTGAGAACCGTAAGACCTGTACCACAGAGAACAAAGGGGTTAAAACTGAAAGTGGGGAGAGAGGAACTTTTGCCTTCCCCTTAACTTCTGGGTACAGCGCTAATTATAATTCCTCTGTAATTATCTAAAGACCAAAGAATGTTCTGATATGAGAGATCAGAACAAGTCACATTGTGAGAGGGAGACTGGGAGCACACAGAGGTCCTGACGGACAGAGGAACATTGGGATCCTGCACAGCCTGGTGTGACCAGACGAGAGGAGCAGCTCTCCTTAGTGAGGCTCTGGAGGGATAACATGGGGAGAGACAGGCTCACTGCCCAAGCTGCTAGCACGTAAGTAATTCTCATGACCTGGGTGTCTTTCTCCTTTCATGCTAGAGGAGACAAGGAGGGGCTTTGAGGAGAAACAACACAAAACATTGGTATAATAAATGCATTCATAGCAGAAACAACTTGGCTCTTGTTCAAACAGAGCGTGCAGAGAGGCATCTACCCTGTCCGTGGGACTGTGGTGTACACAGAGCCAAGGTAACTGTAGCCATCGCTAGCCACAGCCTCCAAGTTCATCTGGGTGCAGCTTCACAACTTCTTTTGCAAACCATACCGAATCAGTTCTCGTGTGACCGGCATAAACCTTGTCCAAATAATTCAACTACCGATTCCCATGACTGGAGCATACAAACATCTCATGAGCTTGGATTCTTCCTCGGCCCGGAAAGTGCTTTTATCCTCATTCTGCTGGGGGAAGCGGAGATGGAGTGAGGCTAAATGACTTTTACAGGAGAGGCTGGAAATTAGTAGCAGAGCAGGAAACTAGACCTACATCTCTTAATCATCTTGCTGCTTCAGATTTAAGGGTTACAGTTGGAGAATGAAAAAAGGCTATATCGTATTCCTGCGGGCACACAGCACATGCCAAGCAAGCCTTAGCTGACATTTCAAAGACCTATTGTTTTTAAAGTGGGTTCCTTCCATCTGGGAAATTGTTCTATTATCTTGGGGGGAGGGAGGCAGAAACTTGCATCAGAAATTGCTTGATTCTGTAGCAAGTTTGTTAGATGTCGGTCCAGACATTGTTTGGATGTCAGTCCAGACCAAGAATAGTGGATCTGACCGACTGCATGATGTGTTTACTTTGCCACCTGCTTTCAGAGGCAAGCACATAAGCAAATGGCTGTTTTGAATGCTTTTATGTGTGCATTTATCGTGCAAGGGAACTGTGTCACAGATGATGCACAGGGAGGGAGCCCTCCCCAGACTGCTTCTATGTTAAAAGCACGGGAACTGAGGATTCTTTTCAATGGGGGTATTTACATTCTATTACAAAACAAACACTGGTAGCATTTCACATGCGTTCCCGGAAAAGAAGTCAACAGTAACTGTACACTATCTCATTGCTCTTTAATTCGGTTTGCGTCAGAGATCTTAAAATCAAGAATCACATTTGCAGATGCTTGGGCAGTTCATGAACCGCTGAAGCTGCCCAGGGGTTGTATAAAGTTAAGAATGCAAAACAAAAATGGTTCACATCCAAATTGCAGGAGGCAAAGACCTGCTGCTCTCCCATCTTCTTCCCTCTCTGGAGGCCTGAGCCTTGCAGGGCCTTTTTTTGTCGTGCTTTGGATGCTGTTTTCTGTTTCCCAGCTCTTGTGAGGCAGCCTAGCACTCTGACTGCATCTGTTTCCCACTCTGCTAATCCCTGTCCTCACTCAGAGTCCTTGAAGTCCTTCAGAGTTGTACATAGACACCTAAACAAGGTGTTTCCAATAAATATTGTCAGGAGGGTGCTTAAAAACTTCTTGCCTTGCTGTTGAGGTGCAGATTAATTACCAGTCTAGCTACAACTCCTTAGGTCAGAAGAAAGAGGGAACACTGAATTCAAGTTAAACATGGTTGGACGACAGGTGGAACATCATTATCTGTGTTAGAATTTAAACATGATATCATGGCTTTTTCAAAGTGTTATGGAGCCTGTCCTAAAGCAAACAGAGGAGAGCTATGTGACATATCTCAGATAACAAGGGCACCTGGCTGGCTGCACTGCCTTCCTCAGCTGCTGAGCTCTTTAGCATTTACTCAGGAGGTAAAATGTTCCCAGCGTTACCCCTTGGGTGCTGGAAGCCTTCCAGCTGGGAACCACACTGAGTGTATGATGACGGGCTGTGTTGCATCAGGCAGGTCTTGCAGATGTAAATGGATTCCCCGACTGGCCTCTCTTTAAGATCTAGGCACTTCAGGGCATTTTTTTCTTGGCTTTTGGATACTCTGTTTTGAGTCTTACCAGTCATTTTCTTCTTCAAAGTAACATATGGAAATGATTTGAGATCTGCCGTTCAAAGCAAACTCGTTTTACACTGGGGACCATTTCACACAACTGTCTGCCCAGCTGACGTGCAGCAAGACCAAAGCCAGCTTCCACGCACCAGCCTTTGTGGTCCAGAGTGGCTTTTAGCCCATGGTGCAGGTCACGATGGGGTTGGAGCAGGAAGCTTAAGCGTTAGCTTTCAGACTGTATTTTGTGACCATATCAATTCCTTGCTCTGTTCCTTTATCACCTTTCATGTGGCAAAATTACAGATGTTGATAGCAGATTTATTTACACTGTAATTCATCCAGAGGCTCAGACTACCTGGCAAACATTGTGCCTTGCTGGGCACTGTGTGGCAAGTACCCTTTTCTCTCCTTGCACGCAGGTACATTGAAGTGTCAAAATGAAAGCGGTCAAGTTCGTACAGTCAACTCCAGAGTTTGGCCTGGAACCCAGAAGCCCTCAAACAGTCTATTGTCAAACAGGAATATGTTTTTTTTCTGTCTTTTGGCTCCTAATTTATGGATCTTCCTATGAATCACACTGCATAGTCTCAGTGAGACATGGTGTGTAGCAGCAATAGGCAGTTATTTTGTATGCTAGTTAAAGCTTAAACATACAAGAAGACATGCCCAAAGGATACAGTGTGAACTCTACCTCTGACATCACCATAGTCCACAGTGAGCTCACAGATTTTTAGTTTCACTGACTTTCTGATTACTGATCGATGTGGATTTTAGGGCTGTTGGGGCTGATGGCAGCTTCAGTTGGTAGAAGAACCCTTTCTGTACCCCTAATGCTTCTTCATTCCCCATTCATCCACCCCAAGACAGCGCACACACAGCAGTCTCCCCGATCAAGAGTGTTGCTGCCAGGCTGTGCCTCTTTGGACCCTGCTTGTACCTCAAGGGCGATGGATTTGCACGACTTGACATGTGAAGCTGTGTGTGGGACACAAAAGTGGCTGCTTCAGTCTGACACTTGTTAAATTTGTTTGCTTTCAGTCCCAGTGGCTTGTCTGAGCTGGTGGTACCTCATGGGCAGAACATGATGCAAAGGTGGGATGGTATCTTCAGTGCAAACCCCTGCTACTGTAACTCCTGTGTAGGATTCCACCTACCCAACAGGTGCTGTTAACCTTGCTGCCACTAAAGTATCTCTCAAGAAGCCTTTTTTGTTCTATGCACACAGCAGGGGTAGATGACTTCTGGGCTCTTATTTCTCATCTTGGCTCATATAATTTTTTTCTCCCCCTGAGCTCCCCAATCACTGCCCACTGTTATTCCTGGCAGAGTGTGATTGCTCATGGAGGTATTTTTTCTGGCCTAGTAATCTATGATTTTTACCTTTTTTTTTTCTTTCCCCATTTTCCTTTCAGATGGATCTAGCGACTCCTCAGCCACTTTAACTTCAGGCTGCTTTTCATGCCCTTTTAGCACTGCTCCTTGTGCCCTCTCCCCATGTCATCCTCACTGTTCCATGCCCAGCCTTCTTACCTGGCTACCTTGCCCTGGATCTCCTTCCCCTCAGCTAACCTGCTGTGCCAGCGTGCTCTCATTTACTTCCTCAGTGAATGCTGCAATGCTCTATGCTTGCAGGATTAATAACGAGTCAGTATCTCTGTGGGGTTTAGCAGAACAGCAAGCCTTCACTTCTTTCCTTCCCAGTGACCATTCTTAGCTTCTATTACTGTTGATCACCATGTTGATAAATAGCACCATAAAAATTAGAGTAATAAATTCAGTCTTTGTAAGAACTTCTGGGAAGCTTTGTTAAAAAGCAAACAAATTATCTTCCCACTTGGGATATTTCAGATGCTTTTTACAGACAAATTTATTGGTCTTTTATGAGACCAGGAATATGTATCCTACATGGCTTAATGCAGAATGGAGATGAGCCAAATGCTTAAGAATGATGAGGTGGCATTATCACTCAGTTGATGAAGGAATTGTGATGATCTTGAAGAGGGTTCCTGTTTTTAATCATGAAAATAGCGCTTTTGACTCCCTATGAGGCTGAGGCAGAAGCAGCTAAATACATAATTCTAAGAGTAGAGCACTGAACAAAAATGAGCGGACATACTGGTCCAGGTTCTCCAGGGCAGTTAGGTCACTAACTCCTCTTAACTTGCAGGCACCTAAGTATCTCTAGACACTTTCATCCAGAATCTGCCCAGAAATACCATACTTCAGGCAGTGTTTTTTTGGTTTAACAATGAGAGTACTCAGGCTGCTAAAATGCAGGAAGTCCTATCTGCAGCTTTCTGCAAGTCCATGCTGTGACACATGATGATTCACAGCCCCTGCCTGGGGAGTCGTCTCCTCTCATCCATGCTCAGACTCTGCCAGTATTTACCAGTCTCGAAAACTGAATGTCCCACCACTAAGGACATGTGATGGTTACCGTCACTGAAATCACTACCACGCTAACCCACAGTGCTTGCCATTGGGGTTTGAACCAAGACTACTAGATTTGCCTAAAAAAAAATATAACGGTGCTTTAGGACAGGCTCTGCTACAGGATAGGAGATGAGACTGAATTAGAAAAATGATTCTGTTGAGTTCTTGTTGAGTGTAACCAGAAACAGCCCGTACAGTTCCCCACCTTACCCCTCTTTATGGTGACTCGCTGGCTGTATCACGCCACGTCTCTTAGGCTTGCGTTGGTATATTCTGCTGGCAGAATGGGCAGCTCTCCTCTGCTCTTCAGCAGCCACAGCCTCAGGCAACAGACTGCTACATGAGAAACTCTAATGCATAAAATTGAAATGAAAGTTGTGGGAACAGTGCTGACGGTAATGCAAGTTATTTACTCTGAAATGTTTATTACTTAATTAGACAGTTAAGACCAGGGTCTGCCTGTAATTCAGACCAGACCAAAGGGAACAGGGTTTTGTTTGTTTTTAACTTCTCTTACATCTTTAACACTGTAAGAATTAACACATGCATATGTATGAACATATGCTTATGAGAAGCATGATTTAACTTTCAAAGATAAATCAGTGCTGACTCACGGTGAAGGAGTTGTACAGTTAAGAGGGACCTCAGGCTGGCATCACAAGGCTCCTTTTGAAAGCCTGTTCTGTTCCCTTCATTAGACTCCGGCCTTGCCATCTGAACTCCCTGGCTCCAGAGCTCAGGAGAGGGTTGCATCAACAGCATGCTGTACAACAGTATACTTGTTTTCTTAATAAAGAGAATGTTGCAGAACAGGTTTTACGTACTGGTCTGATCTTTGCTCCAGACAGGATCTATCCCAAAACAGCACCAGGACTTGTCCAAACAAGGACTGAGATGTGACAATAGCAGGGAGCTTGCAAAAAGGGAAGATAAAAAAGCAAAAATTCATCTCTAGGGGAAAATGCATGCAGCTTTTTTTCTAGTGTTTAGAAACTCCTAACAGTTTTCAGTTACAGAAAGAAATGTTACCATGTGAGCACGTACATTTGATAGTTACTAATACTGTACTCTGACAGCATTTCACAAATATTAATGATTCCTTACAATAGATATTGTTTGTAAAAATCCCAGCTTTTGGCTTAGTGTCAGAAAATCCCAGACCCTGGCTTCTAATTAACCTGTAACAGGCAGAAGCTATCAAACATCTAAGGAATGTGAACTCGGGCTTTCTTTGCTGCGTCATAAATGCGGATCCAAGATCTAGGCCTAAGATGTTACCCTTTATTTCTTTAATATAAGAACTAGCCAAGAAGAAATGCCATGGCAGATAGCTCCTGATGGCTTGTCACATCATTGCAAAAGCACCAGTATCTTCTGGTCTTGAAATATACATTAAACCCTGGTTCTGGGATCATTTTGGTTGTCTGTAAGACAATTCTCCCAAAGGAGTTAAGCACTGGTGAGTATTGGTTGAAGCGCTCTCACAGCAGTTGTAACATGGAGTTGTAAAACGGCGTTATGTTCTTGGTTATATGCAATGAAGGGGTCATTCCTTCCTTTCCCAAGCCCCCTGTCCCTCCCTGCCAACGCAGCTGGGATCTGCGGTGACTCCTCACGGGCCTGAGGCCTCACCTCAGCCATAGCGGCAGAGGAGGCGATTCCGCACGGGGATTTTACATCGATGGCAATGAGATCCGCCACACCTGAACACCGTTCATTTCCCCATTAACAGCCCCTGGTCCCTTCACCCGGCAGCTCCAAGGCCGAGGCTGCCAAGCACCCGCCGCTGCACCAGTACTGAACGAGGCCCCCGAGGGCAGGCCGCGGCACCGCAACCCCCAGCGCCACTCAGCGGGATCCCGGTAACACCCGCCCGCCCGGGGTCGGGCCCGCACAGGTATTAGGCAGCGCGGCTTCTACCGGGCGGCCCCAACCGCCGGATCCCCCCGCCCAGCAAGGAGGCCTGCCTCGGCCCCGGTCCGCCCGCCGTGGGGCCCGCTCCCCTCAGCGCCCCGGCCACTCTCTCCCCGCCAGCGCCGCGCGCCTTAAAGGCGCCCAGGCGGCCCCGCTCCCAACTCTGCCCGCGGCCCGCTGGAGCAGCGGCGCCCTGCGCTGCCCCTTTAAGGTTACCGTGGCGACGGGTCTAGGTGAGAGCGAGGCGCATTGACGTCACGGCGGGCGGTGATTGGCTGGATCAGTCGGTTTCCGGTGGGAGCTGCTGCCGCCGCTGCTGCTGTCGCGGAGGCCGCGGCCGGGCCGGGACTGGCGGGGGGGCGGTGAGGGCCCGGCGGAGCCGCCCGCAGCAGGTGAGCGGCGCGGCCCGGCCCGACCCGGCAGCCCCTGATGCGGGCGGTGGCGGGGCGAGGAGGCGAGGCCGGGCTCGAGGGGCGCGGCGCGGGGCGGGAGGCCTGCGGCCTTTGGGGGCGGGGGCTGGCCCCGCTGAGGGGAGCGGCCCGGTGCGGGCAGCTCCCGAGGCTACAGTGGGGGCAGCGTCCCCGTTCCTGCCGTGGCTGGAGGCCCCGGGTCTGTGAGGGAGAGAGGCCGCGCTGCGTTGGGCCCCCGCCGGCTTGTCGGGCCGCGGTGGGGCTGGGCGGGCGTCGCCTCCAGGCGGCCAGTGCTCCAGCAGTCCCCCGGCCCGGCGTGGGGCTGGGGGCTTCGGGAGTGCCCCTACCCCGGCAACGCCGTGGCGTTAATTTCGCCCTGGTGCTGCCGTAGAGCTGCCCGCTGGGCCGTGGCGGCGCCCCCGGGGAGCGGGAGCACCCCCGGCCCTGCGGTGAGGGGCGGGCTGGGCTGGGCCTGGCAGGGCTGCCCCAGGGAGGGCAGGCCGGGCCCGGGCCGTTCGAGCCATCTAAGTGCAGCCGGGCGTTAGGAGGCTCTGGGAAACCTCGGGTTTGTAATATGCAGAAAAAATACCTTGTAGAAATGCTGCAGTTTTCAGTATTTCTTTGGTATTTTCAGCCCTGGCCTTGCTGTTCTCATGACCAACCGTGATCCATGTCTATCAGCAGCGCAATTCTTTTTCTGTAGTTTGTAATTTGCAGTCTGTCAGGGAGCCACCAAGTTTCTCTGTGGCTGTTAATTAAGACTGACCTTCACTGTGTGAGCTGTCAAAACAAAAGAAGTAACTGGAGAACTTTAAGGCACTCTTTGAATCCATGTGAAGTCCATAATTGGTGTTTGTGCAACACAATACATCTGTCTGTGCATACTTATGCAGGGATGAACTGTGACAAGAATGAAACCTGTTGAAGTGTTAGCAATTTCGTATTAACTCTAGTCCTCCTGTAATCTCTGGTGGCATAATTCAAGGGGCACAGTGTTATATTGCCTATGTTTCTCAATCTGCTGCCTCAGTAGGATAAAACGCGTAATATGACTGCATCATTTGGCTTTTCAGTTGTCACTTCTCAATGTCATTTTGACTGAATCCATTTTTTTCTTTTCAAAAGCTGATCCTGGGATCAACATATCTTCGTATTTATAAGCTGTTGCCACAGTCCCTGTAGCAGGTAACTTTATTTATATTTCCTCAGAAATGCACTGAGAAATTCTTTTCTATTTCTAAAGTTGTCTCAGTGTTAATTGCTTTATGAAAAAAGTTACGTGAAATGTTTTTATATATAAATGTAAAAATAGATTTTAAACTGGTTCTATAACTTGGAGGGGATGACACCTGCTTAAGAATATTTTTCAAATTGTTACAGCTGACACTATAATTTTAAAGTCTGTTGAAAAGTTGGCATCGTAATAGATGTGTTTAAAGATGTACTCTTGATTATTTATAGTTGAAGAAATATTTTTGGGACTGCAGTGTATCCACAGAGATAGTTACGAAATATGGACCAGTTTAAAATGGAGGGTAGCTTTTTAGAAGTAATGCCCCTAATTCCATAACTTCTGTTAGTGGATTCTGCCTTGGCATTTGGCAGACTGGCTTTGGTTTCAACCTTAATGTGTTTCACTTCCTAGTACTTTTCATACTGGCCTCTCAGATTCCCAGCTTCCACCCATGTGTCTCCTGCTCGTCATCTCCGTGACCCTGTACAGCTCTGTGAAGTGAGCCTCCAGTCCTATGGAATACTAGGCTTAATCAGCAGAAAGTTTAGGTGGAAGCTTCCCTGACTCTGAGTGCTTGTAGAGCTTGAGTTATTGAAGATTTTCCAGCTCGATCAAATGCTTTTCCTTTTGTGCCTGTGGCTAAAGAGCACCTAGATTTTTTATTTCTCTCCAGGTGCTAAGTAAGTTCATAGCTTTTTCTTTCACGGTTTATTTTAGTTACTAGTTTTACCAATAAAGGTAGTTTTATGCTGTGGTATCAGTAAGATTGTAATGCAGTGTAACTTTCTTTCAGGCAGCATAGCATGTCTGACTGTATCGGGCTGCAGCATCTTTGTTTCTGCTAGTTATTTAACCTTCTCTTTCTTTTATCTTCAGCAATGGCAGCTTCTAGCAGCAGCAGCAGCGAGGAGGAGCGTAGTCTTCGGGAATGTGAACTTTATGTCCAAAAACATAACATCCAGCAACTTCTGAAGGATTGCATTGTACAGTTGTGCACAGTGAGACCTGAAAGACCCATGGGATTCCTCAGAGAGTACTTTGAGAGACTGGAGAAGGTAAAAATACATAGCGGGGGGGAAGGAGGGTGGAACAACCTAAATTTGCATCATCTTCTTGTGATTTAGAGATGGAGCTTTGGATTTGTCTGGTGTTCATATTGGCCATTTGAAATTGGAGCTGATGCTTTTGGAAAACAAATCATATTTTCCAGTAGTTTATGCCAGTTGAGCACGGTGTAAAAGCACCTCTGTCATAGCAAAGCACACAGGGCAGAACGTAAGCTGACAAGGAGACTTACCCAGCTGGGATGCAGATGTAATCCCAGTCTAATGCTTGCTCATGAAAGCTAGTAGGTGGCACACACGATTGTGTCTGTAGTTAGATAACTGTGGTGTTTGACCTTGGTTAGACACAGACATTAGGTGTCTGATTTCTTATATTGAGACAAATGGTTTACGATAATGTGGGTACAGCACAGAAACTCCTTCTGTTAGTTTCTGTTAGGTTAGTGGTAGTTGGGCAGGCCTAGCTGAGGACAAATGGAAGTATTTGCATTCCAGATCTCTAGGAGAGCAAGCCTGTTTCTGCCTTCTCTTGGGAGTTCGGTGTTGGTGTTTTGCTTTGTTGTTCCTCTTGTCCTCAAGGTCTCTTTGGTGTTCTTGTTGTTGTTGGAAGCATTCTGGAATCTTGGGAATGGAAAGCATTTTGTCATCTTGGTGCTCATGCTTGAAACGGTGATTTTGCATTCTTTTGAACTGTTCATTTTATATATTGATGCTTAAGCAGATAGGAACGGAAGCTGCTATGAAAATGGAAGGTTTTAAAGGCTAATGCAGGGAAAGGTTAGATACAATGACTATTCAGAATACACAATTAGTAAATAATGTAGCTGTGACCTCATACACAGTCAGTTGCAGGTGCTCCTTTCAGTAGTTGTTGTATATGGGAGTTATGTCTTTTTAATTTTTTTTTATTCTAGCTAGTTACTAATTGCTAATGTAAAGCAGAAAGAAATGAACACTACAGGTTATCAATATGCATAGTGCAAATTGTCTTTTAATGGAAGTGTTCAAGGTAGATACTAGAAAATGACCACATGGTGCAAACTAACCTGTAACTCCATGTATTTGAAGAACATTTTGCTTATTAAATGAACAAGAACTCCAAGAACTCTGCAATATGCCTGACTTGCTTTTTTTTTTTGGTGTAGATGCATCTTGAGTACATTCTCTTTCAGAGAGAATACCAGCAGCAAACCAGGTAGTAAGCAGGTTCTTAAAAATTCATTGTGCCTCCTTCCCCACCTTGGATTCTCAAGTTTCTAAGTACTGATAGATTGGTAATTGGTAAAACATTGCCACAAGTGTTGATATGCAAAACTTTACAAAGTAAACTGCATTAGCGCACTTAGAATAAATTGTAAACCAATCCATACATAGGGATATAAAATAGGAATATTTCGATGCTTTTGTAGTGAACTTACAGTCAACATGCATTATTTAAAAGTAAAGGGAACTGTTGGCTTTTAGCAAGACAAGTCTAGCTCTGAACTTAATCACATGTATTCTGGAGTTGAATAACTTGATTTTATTCTGGTGCAAGTAGGCTGTCTTAAGTATTTGGTCAGCCTACAAGGAAGCTGAAAATAAAACTGGTTAAGTAATGTTTCTTCCCCCTTAAATTACTCTTATTAGAGTTTTGGTCAGGGTCTCTTATGAGTTGTGTTGGTATGGGTTATACGTGCCCACCAGCACGGCGATAGCTACAGGTGAAACTGTAGTATTTTTCTTCTTGCCTTCTTGAATTTAAAAATTGCTACAGCTTTCTCTTAAGTCAAGTCTCACTGTTCAGTCTAATGGATTGGTCTTAGTTTAGCCAGGTAATGTGGTACCTTAATAGCTATCAAGTAACAGCAGTGAACATCCTGTACTATGTTAGCCAACTCCTCTGACATCTGTGTCTGGAAAGCACAAATGTGAAGCACTATTATTAACCAGCTCTAACGTGGTAGTTAGCTCTGGGAGAGGAAAAATAGGTGAAACAAAATCTGCTTCACCTTCCAGAAGTAATGTCTGTTACATCTTCAATAAAGCAGGGTAACTTTTCAATATACTTTTATAAATGTATTCATCTGTTAGACTGGCTGAAATTGAGGTTGAGATACAGTATTTTTTTTAAGATTGAATTTTGAAGGAACACCATTTAAAACTGAAGCAAGGTTGCTATTTTCTCTGTGGTTATCCTGACAGTCATCTCTCCCACAGCACGCAAACACAGAGCTGATTCACTGTCATGTTATTAAAATACATTGAAGACATTTTAACATGCTTTTGAATTTATGTTCAGAAACATTAAAATTACTGCCTCTGAGATTGCTGTAGCTACTGTAGGAATTCAGATATCCTCTTCTGGGTTATGAAAGCTGTTTCATGCATCTAATTACTACACATTGATTGTATAAATGTTTTTATTTTATCTGTTTGTGGTGTACTAAAGCCTCTATTCTTTTTGCTGTGCAAACGTGTCTGGTAACAGCAATGCATACTAAAAGCTAATGGCTATGCTTGGCTGTGTAGGTAGTCTGAGCTATGGAAACGTAATGTAGAGATCGTTATTACAGTCTGCCAGATGGATATTGGTCGTGGCTGTCCACTGAAATAAGTGCATGTTTGAAATATTGTGTGTAATGCAGTTATGTGCATCTTAGGCTTTACAGAAAGCTGGAATTACAAAGCGCAATTGACACCCAGTCACTGTACTTATTCCCTGCCACCTGCCCTGCCTCTGTACATACATACCTGAATATTTTCCCGTTTTCCTAAGTGTTTCTTTTGCAAAACATGGAAGTTAAGGATGATAAACTGTGCAGTTGTGACTTTATTTTATTGCGGGGCTTTTAACACTTTTTTTTTTTAGCTTCTGAGTGTTTGGGATTTAAGTGTGTGGAGAGCTGATATAAATTAAATACTAATTAGCCAGAAGTTGAGACTGTTTCTGGTGTGATGATAATTACCAGGTGTCATGCTGTACAGTGTAAAACATAATTCTGAAATTGCGAAGGTCATCCTCAGTAGCTGGTAGACTTCAATATGAGTATGTGAAGTCTTATCACTTTAAATTATTACAAGTAAGAAACGTTAAGTTAACTTAACAATTTTTTACTTGTCAGGAGAAATGAGATTTTACAGTTAATGGTCACTGACACTGAAAACTTCAAACTGCTTCATCAACAGAAAGACCAGGCTCAACACTCGGATGTAATAAACAGGCTAACTTTATTACTAAACCTTCTTAAAATCCTGGTAATGGTTATACTGATCCATACAGAGTAAAATGAATGCCTTTGTTCATTCTCTGTTAATTTGAGGAGCCTCTAAACCTGAACAAATATATTTTCTCAGTCATAAGTAATGGCTAAATTCTAAGGTAACAGAGTAACAACTGCCACTCTTCCTTCAGGTCCTAGTGCAATTTTTCTCTGATCTGGTGGGGGAGTAATGTGGTTTAATATCAGGAATTGTAAAAGGTGTATTTTAAAAAGATGAACACATGAAAAGCTACTGCTGTGAAAACAATGAGATTTTAGCATGTCACTGCGTGGCACAGTGTTGTCTTGCAAGGTGTAATGGGATACATGGAGATTTGTCTCATTCAGGGATAATCTTCCTCTTGCTGTGTGTGTATGTAGGCTATTTAGAATAGCTGGTATATTTTAAATTAATGTGTTATCTTGCCCACCTGTAACTTGTTTATATGTCCATACCCTATCTTAACATACTTCTTTTTAATATAGTAATATTAAATCTCAAATCAGGCAGAAGTTTCCAGTTGTTTTTTTTTTTCTGTTAGTGCAGTTTTATTGTTCCTTGAGTGGACCATTACCCTGATGAGTCTTTTGCTGAACAGTGTTTTGATACACAGCTCCCTTGGTAAATGCTGCTGAAGCGCTTCTAGCTGTGAAAGTTACAGGATCTCAATATTTTATGTGATACTGGGGAAAAAATACAGCAGCTGGTGTTCACTTACTTAAAAAGTGTCAAGGCTTTTTTATGGGTGAAATACTTTGTATGTGAACAAACAATATGTTTCTGTGGTTGGTGGTGCTGCCCACTTAGTAGAGAGGCAGTTTAAACCGAACACTTACTACTGGTCAAACTATTTTTAACTTCATCTCAGTTGAGACTTGTTTCTCTAAAATCAGAGGATGGAAACAAGGTTTTAAATATGTTTTGCTCCCATCATTTTGAAATGTAGCACTATTTTTATCAATGGGCAAAAAGCAGGAAGTGGAATGTAATTTGATGGATCAGTGCTTGCTCTTTGGCTATCTGAGAGGTGTAAAATGTAAACTCGCTGTAATGGTTATCTGATGTCCCTTTCCTCAAAGTGGTGGTGTTATACATAGCCTCTGTGCACCTCCGGAGCGGAGCATGGCAGCCAAGCAACAAGCTGCCCAGCTGAGCAGGGGACAGTTTGATCAAGGACACTGGGTCAAACCCAGCTTTTAAAAGTGCCGGGAGCTGTCAGAGAACAGATGACTCCTTGTGCTTTTAAGGCATGTCCCAAACCCCTGTTTCCTTAATGCTGGGAAAGTAATTTGAGCTGTTATGATGCAAATGCTTTGGCTCCAAGGTTGGCTTTTTTGTTTTGTTTTTAGTCTGATTTTAGTTGATTAAGGTGAATCTTCTAGTACATAGAAGAATCAAATTTTGTGTGTCAAGTTAGACTTCACTTTATTGTGAGTATGCTAGTCTTCTACAAAATCACTACAACACAGTGCAGCAGGTAGCTGAGGGAAATAAGGAAAATGTGTGACGTCATGCAAAGATCCGGGGTTTGCAGAAAAAACCCTACCGTTTGGCCTCTAGCATCCTCCCTCCAGCTCTTTTGTAAGCAGCGTTCATATTTCTTTCTCCTAAAATAACTGTTGGTTATTGAGTATCAAGTTGGTCCATGACTTGACCTTGTTTCAAAAGCTTCTCATGTAACATGGATTTCTGAGGAATTGCTCTTCTGTCTTTCAAATCAAAAAAGGCTTAACACCTCCCAGCTGAGGGAAAGAACTGCTGGGTTTACAGTTGGGAAGACTGTACAAAAAAACTTTACAATTTGCAGAACGTCCTCATTGCCTGTGGATTACAGTAGTGGAAAGTAGAATCGACTTGTTTATACTACTTAATTTATGAAACTATTAGCGTAACTTATTAAAAATAAACACCATTGTGATATGAATGTTGTGAATGGCCTATCTGCCATCTATTTTGAAAGGCCTTTGATCTTGGTTGCTGTAGTCTCCTGTTGGCCTTAATGTGGGAGCAGTAGTATGCAGGAAGCTCCCTTGCATTGGCAGGCCGAATTGGAATGTGATATATAACGACTTTTTTCTTCACTGGATTATGTGATGCAGACATGTCTCCCTTCCTGTTTAGGAGGAAACAAAACAGTTGTTGAATCAACAGAAGTCTGGTTCTCGCTCAGACTCGCGGGAGGATGAAATCTCTCCCCCTCCTCCTATGAACCCTGTGGTTAAGGGTCGAAGAAGGCGCGGGGCCATCAGTGCAGAAGTCTATACAGAAGAGGATGCTGCATCTTATGTTAGAAAGGTGCTTTGACTTCTAAATGTTGCTAAAAATTGCATCTACAATCCAAGAGTTTGTCTAAGACCACCTTTTAGCCAGTGTATTGGGTAACACTAAGCTCCTGTAGCCTGTTAAGTCTTGTGATAACTAAAAAGCAGACCTCTGTGTACAGCTGTTTAATTGGAGGTTAGAATAAACTGTCATGCAATTAAACCATTTATGCATAACTTGGATCTGTTCCTTTTGAAGTAATATATATATTTAGATGCACATATTTATATATTATATATATAAACAAAGTGTTTCCAGTTATTTGACAGCTGCAACAACATTACGTTTAGCCTAATGGCAGAGCAGACTTGCTGCTATTCATAGCAAAATGGAAGTTGAACAGATACATGTACTCTTGCAAGAAACCCTGAAAAACTTAGCATTGAAGGATGCTTTTACAGTTGCATGAAGTAATACAGGATTTTATTTACCTTCTGCAAAAACTGGCTGTAAACACTGACTATATTTGGTTTTAGATCTGTAGTCCTTGAAAGAAACTGCAAAAACTCAGCCAGTGTTTTGTAGCAATTTAAATAATCTGTTTACCCTGGGGAGTGCAGATTTTTTTTAAATTAATCAGTTACTTTTTCTGTTTATATCCTAGGTTATTCCAAAAGATTATAAGACTATGGCTGCTTTGGCAAAAGCTATTGAGAAGAATGTGCTGTTTGCCCATCTTGATGATAATGAAAGAAGGTAGGAGCAAATCTTTGTAGTCTTCCTTGAAGGGCAGGCTTCAGAAGAGCTAAATGTGTCATAACGTACAAAGCTGCACAGCCACTTTATAATAGTGTAACCATACAGAGGCTATAGGAAGAGTATTGAGAGGTTGGAGGTACAGATGTATGAATGCATGCGTGCCTGGCAGTTCTCCAGCACTTGTCTAATGTTGGTATCCTTTTCTTCAGTGACATCTTTGATGCAATGTTCCCTGTCACTTACATCGCAGGAGAGACTGTCATACAGCAAGGCAAGTGACAGTTGTTTACATTGGTGAATAAGTGCGCTAGTGCTGCTGTTAGGTTTTGGGTGGTTAGTTGTTTGTTTGGTTGGTTTTTAATAAAAACACTGTCTGCATACAGTAACCCTTTCTTGTTATGTTACCTGAAGCACAGCTCATACTAAAGGGAGGAGTGGAGCAGTTTCAGGAAGATGTGGTTTCATTACATATGTTATCTATTGTAAAGATTGTCATTTGATGGCTCTGTAGAACACGTTTTATCAGTTTATGGATCTGGTATGCCTTTCCAGTAATACTGGCAATGCTGCTGATCTCCCACATACCAGTAGGTGTCCTCTTTCACAGGACTAAGATGAGTGCAAAATTGGCAAAATGTGAAATTTCATCCTGCAAGCTGTGCAAAAATTGGTTGCTGTCAACCTTATTAGATTCTAAACATCAAAGTTGTCAGAGGTGCCATTTCTGTGAAATGTGAATGTTTGCATAGCTTTACTTTTTTTTTTTAATGTGTATTCAATATTTTCTTGTCGTCTTTAGGTGATGAAGGTGATAACTTCTATGTTGTTGATCAAGGAGAAATGGATGTAAGCATTATTGGTCGTTTATTAATGATATTTTTGTTCCTAGTAGAAGAAGTAGGCTTCTTCTACAGGTCCTTCCTTTAGCAACTGTTCTCATAATAAATTCTTACTTGTAAAAGCTTATTTTGTTCCCTTAACAGCTCAATCTGGCTGTTCATACTGAGTTGTGTGGCTTTCAAAATGAACGATTTGGCCACCAACACAATATTAATGCATTACAAGAGCAGGGTGGAGTCTAGTTGTGGTGTGGGACAGGCGTTAAGAATGAACAGGCTTTTTATTTTCCAGTCCAACTCATCTGTAACTTTCTCTGACAGAGACTTTGTTGATATTTTATTTCTTATCACAGGATCTCAGGAGTCTGTGTGTAGTCTCTGTGCATGTGATGTAGAAGAGAGTCCCTTTGTTGATGAAAGTAAAAAATTGTGGCTGGGACTGGGGTTGGCTGTGGAATGTTGATGAGCCTGGAATGGTCAACTCTGGCTGTACAGATGTGAGAATTTCCCTTTATTAGAAAGGAAATGTTTTCTAATAGCATTTTAGAATGCTATTCTAGGCATTCTATAAAGGGCAGCAGGAGCTTCATGTTGTCTTTGACCAGCTCGCGAGACACCGTGGGCCTTGGCTTACCACAGTGCGCTGCCTTTCAGGTTTATGTGAACAGCGAGTGGGCAACCAGCGTTGGTGAGGGTGGAAGCTTTGGAGAACTTGCCCTTATCTATGGAACTCCCCGTGCTGCAACTGTCAAAGCGAAGACGAATGTGAAGTTGTGGGGCATTGATAGAGATAGCTATAGAAGGATCCTGATGGCAAGTATTTTTCCAGCTGGTGTGTGGCTTATGTCATTGACTCAAGTAGCTGTGTGCATAGTCTGGAATCGGGCTTTTGGTTTTACTATTCACTCAACTTATACTGGTCATCTGACCTTTTATCTGTGCTGGTCCTTTCCTGGAGTTGGTTATTCGAAATCCTGCCGTCTCTTTTGTAATCAGAAAACTGATCACTCAGCATATGTCTGTCAGGCGTGGGGCAAGGAGGAGTCTTGCATTAGTGAACAAAACAATACCAATGCAGTATTAAACGACTAAAAAATGTAATAGCTGCTGGTTAACAAGCCAGATGTTTTGATTCTATTCTGTATTTAGCTTGCTATTTGTAAGTGGTGTGTGTGCGCAGCAGTTGTAACTAAGTTGAGCAGGTGTTGTGAGTTTTGGTAAGGTTATACAGTTAGAATGCATTTAAGAGTGTTTATTGCAGCCTTAATGTTTAAGTACTTTATGAAGGTTGCTCAGCTCTGAAATATTACTGAAATAAATTTGAAAACAATCTTGTGAGTTTGGGGTCTGTGAGACAGGATGCAGTATGTCTGGTTGAAATTTTTTATCTTGAGTTTTAATTGAAGCCTCATGTAAAATATGAAGTAGAAAGAAAACTTACTTCGTGTGCTTGGGGTGGAGTGACTTTTTTTTTTTTCTTTTGTAGGGCAGTACTCTGAGAAAGAGAAAGATGTACGAGGAATTCCTTAGTAAAGTATCTATATTGGGTAAGTGAGAAGACTTCTGTTGCGAAGTGGAATAAATTGCCATATTGTCATAAGGCTGTTACCCAGCATTATTATGATAACAGGCTATTGTGGAAATCTGTTAAAACTGACTGCAAAGTGTGTGCAGCTTTTCTGCATCATTCCAAAATAATTCTAATTCAAGTCTTGATACCTGATGCACAGGTGTAGCCAGAAATAGGTTGACCTCTGTGTAAAGAGAGATCAAAAAGTATAATTTGTGTCTTGAAAAGATACTCCGTTAATGAACTTCTAAATCTGTAGAATCTCTGGACAAGTGGGAGCGTCTCACTGTAGCTGATGCATTGGAACCAGTACAGTTTGAGGATGGGCAGAAGATTGTGGTCCAGGGAGAGCCAGGAGATGAATTCTTCATTATCTTGGAGGTAAGTAAAGTAAAAAATAAAAGCCTAGAACTTTTTCTTCTTAACATGGTTTATTCTGTCCCTAAATAGGCACTTGGAAAAAATCAATATGTAAGAATATACTTGTGGAGAATTCCTAAAGAAATATAATCTTGCCGGACATGCAGAAGCTTATATTTGGTTTGCTATTTTTACAAATGGTACTTCCTGGAAGAAAGTAACAAGTTTTTGGCTGAAACAGTTTATCTTTTTCAGAAGAGACCTGTTCTAGATAGTAACGTCTTGCTAGTGGTAATCATTGTTTCTTGTCTGGTTTGTTTTTTTTTTTTTTTTTTTTTTTGAGTGCATTTGGTCTTTCTCCCACCCCCTAGTTATACTGTAATATTCTCACTGTTATGAGGAAAAGCAGGAAGAGGTCAGTGCTGCGGATGTGCAGATACCCCAGACATTTTCTGCTTAGAGAGGAGGGAGGACCAGCTGTTTTTATAGGGCAGTCTGCTGAGCTATGCAAGGACTGTGCAGCAGTTTTTAGACTGAGACATCATAACAGTTATTTGTGCAAAGCAGCTGAATCTGTGTGGAATTCAATGTTGCAAGTGATGCTGGAAATTCCAATTGTTTAATTGCTGTGATTTATTAAAGGGCACAGCTGCAGTGTTACAGCGTCGATCAGAAAATGAGGAATTCGTTGAAGTGGGCAGACTGGCACCTTCTGATTATTTTGGTGAGTTACGTACTGATGGTGACATACACCACTGTCACCATTTTACCTGTGCTGTGTAGGTGACTGTTGTGAATGATAGTGATGAGGTGGATTTGCTTAATTACTGTTTTGGCTAACTCTTGTGGCTTCATTCAATGTCAGGTGAGTATCAGAGTCGCTTGGCATGCAGGTGTGCATGTGTATCACAGAAATGTGATTGTTCTAGAATACTTTAATTTAGAAGGGGCCTGGTGGTGGTTTGGTCTAACTTCCCTACCCTGAGTAGAGCTAACTTTGAAATTGCGTCATATTGCTCAGGGCTGTGTCCAGCTGAGTCTCTTGGTCTCCAGGGATGGGGATCCCGCAACCTCTCTGGGCAATTTCTTTCACTGTTTAACTCATGTTGTGAAGAATTTTCTTCGTGCCTGACAAGAATTTCCTGTTCTGCAACTTGTTGCTTTCTCTCTGCCTTTCACAGTGCAGAGAGCAGCCTAGTTTTGCCTTTATAATAACTCATTACGCAGCGAAGACAGCCTTAAGATTCCCTCCTTAGCTGCCTTTTCTCCAGGTCAGACTAATGCAGTTCTTTCAGCATCTCTGTACACCCAGTGTGCAGTCCCCTGACCATCTGGGTGGCACTGCTGGACTTGCTGTGCTTTGTCAGCATCTGGTACCGGGGACCCCAAAGCTGTGTGGTGCTCTGGACGTTGTCTCCCAAGTGCAGATCAGGGTCTTTTCTCCTGTTGAAGGTGTTCTAACTCAGCTAAAAGTTACATACCATGTAAATTGCTTTGGGTTGAAAAAACCTTACATATGTTGGCAAAGAAAAAGGCTGAGATCCTGTGATAAGTACTTGCTTGTGAAGACTTTGGAATAATCTTCACATGGAACTAGTCTCTTGTCTAGTGCATGTTGATTTATTTTGGATCACAGATAAGGACTGGATATGTATGCTTACAGAGCATTCTTGGAGTATAATGTAACAGTATGTAACAAGATACTCCTTGTGGCCTTATTTGGGTTCAGAAGAAAAGTGGCTTGCAGCTCAACCTGTTCAGAACCTGTTGTTTAAGGTGTAATAATACTTCCCTCACTAAGAAAAAGAAAGAAAACCCAGCTGCAAACCAGAACCTCTAACTCTTTTCTCATGTTTAAGGTAGGTCCTCTCTCCTTACTTCTTATTACTCCTTCTAAGCAGTCCTCTTGCTGAAGGGTTCTGGTTGTTCAGTTTTTCAGCTTTGTAGATGATGTAATCAACAAATACTCTGTTGCAAAGGTCTGAAGTGGGATGTACTCAAGAGTGTGTTAGTAGTACTGGATCTGACCAAAGGTCAGCTTAGGTCAGTATTTAGTACTGGATTTTTGTTTGGTGAATGTCATTTCAGTCTTTTCTAACATTTCCCTTCATGTGTACTCTGGAGTTTTCCACTCTCAAACTAAAAGTTATCTCTACCGTTGTGTTCAGGTGCTGCAGACCTGTCCTCCAGGGGTTGAACTCTCCCTTAGAACCTACTTATTCTTTTGCAAGCCTGTGTTTTGTAGGTTAGTGAGTTCAGGAGTTTTAATTGGGCACAGAGGAAAAGTTTTTCTCATTGCTTTTGAACATCCCTTCTGATAATGCAGGCAAATCTATTCTCTGAGGAGCACCAAGTTCTTTCCTCAGTCCCAAACATGGGTGTAACCAGCCCAACTGCTTAAAAACAAACAAATCCAAAAGTTGGTGGTTGATGCTGTGATTTTTCGTGCTTGTTCCTAGGGATGTTAGGCGTAGCTGTTATCACCAGTGGAAGCAGGGGCTTGTTGAAAGCTATTTCCAAATATGTTGTTTAGCAGTTGTGACAGGTATTTGAAACAAAGCTTTTGGCATGTTTGTGCATAACTTACGAAACGGGAATCCGATGGGACTTCAAGATACTAATCTTCCACAGTCCCATAGCAAAGTCAAACTCTTGATTCTGGCTAGCTATGGGGCAAAAGCTCCTGTCTCGTGCATTAACGTTTTTACTTCAATACCGTCGTTGTCTTGTCCTGAATTTCCTAGAAATATCAGAATTGAACAGTAGCTTACCTTACATATTAAAAATAACTATTTGTTGACTAGAAAAATTACATGTTTAATTGAAACATGACCATTTCTCATGGAACCAATAGTCGAAATTCTTTAGGCCTTTTTCAGAGAGACTTGAATGTGGACAGGCTTTTTAATTAGGAAAATCAAGTAGTTTTGTTTTTTTTTTTTTTAAACTGCCTTCACAGTTGCTTCTAGTGTAACTACGTAGATACTTGTTCTGATCAGTGTTAAAACCTGAATTACCTTTGGTTCCTGTAGCAGTTTGAAATAGAGCAGGGTGATTTCTTTGGCTTTCTTGCACGTTGATTTTTAACACTGTTCATGCTTTCCTGTTGCCCTAGGTGAAATAGCTCTGTTGATGAACCGTCCCCGTGCTGCCACAGTTGTTGCTCGTGGCCTGTTGAAATGTGTAAAGCTCGATCGACCCCGATTTGAACGTGTCCTGGGTCCGTGCTCGGATATTCTCAAGCGAAACATCCAGCAGTACAACAGTTTTGTATCGCTGTCTGTCTGAAACCTTCCTCCCTATCCACACCATGCTTCACGAATGCAGACTGCTTTATTACCCTTGTGCAGAGCCACATTGCCACTGGCATTTGCAGCTTCCTGTCTGTTTAAAAAAAAAAATTGCTTATCATGGCACTATTTTTAATTTTAGAGCATATTAGTTCTGTGCTCTCTGTCCCTTTTAATTTAATAGAAAAAGTTCTATGGAGGTGTTTGCTCTTACGGCTTCTCTCTGTGCAACAATGTCCAACTCGGGCAAATGCAGCCTTGCGTCAGCGAGGGAGAGATCTCCTGGCGCCATGCCAGTTGCCATAGAGTAAGGAGGTGATGGGGGAGTGGGTGGAAATGCTTTTAAAGGTGTTACTCAAATTGTTGGACAGATTTTAAGGCTGTGGTCATAATCTGCTGTATTTCTCTTGAAATGAGAACTGCCCTTGTAATGGCGCTTCTTGAGGCTTGGGGTTTTCTTTTTTTTCTTTTCTTTTTTTAAAATTTTTCTGGGTACTGTAATCCTGGGTTCAATCGTGAGGCATCAGCTGCTAAGAAAGCCACAGTTGGAATTTAACAGTATAATTGTTCCTGTTGTCTGCTGGTTTAAGATTGCTTAGTTACGTTTTTGTCAAGTGTAAATCAAAGCTTTTAAGGTTTATAGTTCTGGTGAACTACTGCAGATGTTACTTAATTTGCTGACTTGCCGCAACTGATTTTTTTTCTTGTTCTTTCTTCAGCGATAGATATACCATTTAAAACTCTTCCTGTTCAAAGTGGCAAGAACCAAATGTTACATTAAATGCCTAACTTTGGTGTAAGAATGGTGCAGCTGTCCAGCTGTTAGTAATGTTCAAGTACTTAGATTGGTGTAGAAATTGGAAGCAAACATTTTACTTTCCCTGTGACTCTTGCTTGCTTTGTATTACTCAGCTGACTTTTTAAAGAAATGATCATCAGTTCAGGTGACCCTTTGTTACCAGGGAAAATAAATGTTGAGTATTTATGGCCAGCATCAGTTGCAGGTGGCAAGATTCCTGGTCTATACAGATGCCATTATTCTTGGTAGAGAATGAGGCAGAAAAAGTGAATGTTTTAACTTTCTTGCAACACTCAGTTATTTTAAGTTTTAAATCAGTTAATCCATAATTTTTAAAATGGTTAATTATAAATCTAGTTTGAATACAAAAGGTGCATTCTCTTTCCTTGCCAACGGAATTTACATGACACGTATTTCATACTCATTCTTTTTTCCAAGTTCAGTATGTTGCGGAGTCTTAAATGTATTTCAGTATTTACCAGCTTTGTGTTACATTATTCTGTGCGCACCAGTACTTCCCAGAAGTTTTTTCTGAATTCCACGGTTCAATAATGGTAGGCAATTTTTAAGGTTTCCTTTAAACTGTAATTTATATAAAAGTAGTGTAGGTTTGTATTTGGGAGTGACAGCAAGCAGTTTTGCATTTGTTGTGCAACTACTTCTAACGATGGAGCCCTCGTTTTATTTCCCTTCTGAATCGATAGGGATTCAAATTCAACAGACTTTCTCCCAGGCCCGTAGATAATGAGGAAGAGCCTGCTGATTGATGCAAAATAATAGTGAGGGTATCAAGCCTTTACAAAAGGTTTCAGGGTATTTCTGAACCTGAACTCCCAATAATGGGATTTAAATGCTTGCAGTTTGAGTTCTTTTTTCAGAAGATGTTGAGTAGAGGATTTCTGCCAGAGTCCTTAAGGAGTAAACAAATGCTACCTTTTCTGGTTTCTTGGTCTTTTTTTTTTTTTTTTTTTTTTTGTAAAACTATTTTCTTCAGTTGACTATCCAGGTTTTTTCTTCATATGTATTCTTTGTGTTACTTTAAAGCACCAAAAACTGTGTAAACTAGTTAGAGCTCCACAAAAAAAATGCACATTTTTTTTATATAAGGCTTTCTAATCCAGTTTCACTACCGCATCTTTTTAGCTTGCTGTTTACTCCCTTTTGTAGTTTTACCTACAAGATTTTAAGATAAATCAGCTAAGTCTGAGTTAAATATTAATCACAGTTATAGCTTTACCTTTGTGTGCAATTTAAATATGTTTGAAACCACAATTGGCATAGTTTTGCCTTAGCTAACATTCAGGGCTTTAGAAGTAATTTTTTGCTAGTCCGCCTTTAGCGAATTTATGAAGTCTATTGCCCTAGAAAGCTATAGTCAACCAGAGGACCATTTTTGTATTGTTACCTGACTATATAAGTCTGATTTACTGTATGTGCTAATATATTATATTCCTTTTGTTATAGATTGTCCTAATGGCAGGTAAAGCAATAAAATGATTTAAATTCTTAAATGCAATCAGTCTCTTTTTTTTCCCCTCCCATCCTTATATTGTGTTTTCCTTTGGCCTCAGGGCATACATTATTAATGAGGTGGTAGAAACTAAGAAGCTTAATGGATTAGCTTTGTGTTAACTCCGGAGGCTTGTGTTCAGGTCCTAGCGTACAGTGCAACTGCACCTTCCCCTCGAGCCTGCTGGAGAGCGTGGTCTCCGTGAGCCAGCCTGTGCCTGTGCCCCAGGAACTCCAGGCGAGTTCTGGCATCGTACACATGACTGCTTTTGCAGTAAAGGTACCTGCGTCTTTTCCGAGTCTCTCTTAGCAACTTGCGCTGCTTTGATCTCCTGCTAAGGTTGTCAATTCCCAGCCTGATCACTGTTACCGGGGCTCATAAGCTTCTGTAAGGTGTCTGTTCCCATCTATGCATACCCTTAATGAAAGTTTTGAACGTATCATGAATGAGTTCTGGTGGACAGACAGTGAGAAATAGAAAAGAGGGATTTTCATACTCGATGAAGTAAGAAAAAAAAGTTGAAGAGTGATGACCTGAAGCAGCTCAGACTGGACATTTTACATACAGCTATGAGAAAGCTAATACCCAACTTTGAAGATATGTTAAAAAATTACCATGTGAAAGAGAATAAAAATAAGAGGCAACCTTGCAACCCCAGTTAGTGTACTAGCTATTTAAGTATCTGTGGGTTTCTTTCCTTCATCCTGCCCTCCCTTTCCCCCATCCCCTTGGGAAAAAAAAAAAAGGCTGAGAGCAAGTTCTTATTATTGAAAGTGAAAATGTAAACCTTCCAACCTTATAACTTTTTACCATTTATCTTCTGTTGCCATGTTCTTCCTGTTCAAGCAGCCAGCCAGCAGTCACCATTCCATGAGACTGATCAAATTAATTTTGGACTTGTCATGTGTGGTAAGCCCGTAAAACATCGCCGGCAGAGGGAGATACAACTTTGGGAATACAGCGTCTTGTACTGGAACAACTGCTGTGCTGCGCATGCCAAGAGTGAGTCAAATCTTTTTATTTTCATGTATTCTCTGTCCCCAAGAGTCCAAAGGCCTGTAAGCCCCCCCGGTGCTGAGAATTGTTTGATTAAGACTGTCTAAACCCCTGTTTTTGTGAAAGCTGGAAATGGAAGGACATGGCTAAATCACAAGTCATGAGCGACTAAAGGGCTGTGGTGTGGGGTTTGGGGTTGGCTGGGTTTGTGTGGGGTTTTTTGCTAAGCTTCATGGCTTCAGAATGTTGGAGGAATCTCTTCGCTAAATAGAAACACTCCAAACTTCCTCAAATATACAGTGAATACAATAGGCACCTGTGGGGACATAAAGAAATTACAGTCTCGCCTGTCATTTTACAGTGTGGAGACAGGTATATTGTAGAATTATAGTGGAGCTGAATGAAGTGCCAGTGCAGTCCCCTGTGAAAAATGATAGCTGCGGCCAAACGAGCTTTGTTCCTTCCTTGCATGATCCAGGCACTTATTAACAGCATCACTGAGTTCCCTTTAGGTTGGGCAAAAGTCCAGCCCGTGAGAAAATGAGCCAGCGCTAGGTGCAGCAGCTTGCTGAGAACCTGTTAACTGCTGCCTGACAAGATCTGTACTATGGTTTTGGGATTCTCTTCTGAAAGGCCTGCAATGCTGTGGGTGGAATTTGTTTAACTTCAAGGTTAGTTTAGAATGAGCTAGCGCATTGGTTGTGGCGTGTTTGGTTTGGGGTTTTTTTTTCCCCTTAAAGATGACAAATTATCAACAAAGTTCTCAACTACTTTCCCTAGGTTGCCAGAAAGCTCAGTGCAATTGTTCTTAAACAGTTAAAGGAAAAAACTTGTTACTGAAGTCCTCTTTAATAGCTATTTTTAAGCCTTGTTACTGGGAGGCATGGGGAAAACTGCCCATTGGAAGATATGCAGTAACTCCCTCCCCGTGCTTTTTTGTTCTCCAGTTTCTATTGCATCTCCTCAAAATGCAGGGGTGTGTGGGGTGGGGGCAGGTTACCATTTCTATTTTCCAGGGAACTCTGGACAACTTAAGTGACTTTAAAGCAAATGGGGAGCCAGATGACCTGAGCTAGAGGCCCCCCCCACTTTGGTGAGACCAAGAGGCAGTGGACAGGCCTGATGGTCAATACTGTGCAGATACTCTTCAGTCTGACCATGCTGAATCAGCGTGTTGTCTTGGTGGCAGGTACTGCCCTCATGAAGCAAGACTGCTCTTTTCTCAATGCATAGTCTTGATTACAGAACAGAGACTTAATAAGAGGAAAATGCTCTTGGCATCTCTTTATTCAAGCCTCATCCTTGGACCTGGTTTGTGTCCTTCGCTAGCAAGACCGAGATCCTGTGCCGGTTGAGCAAACAAATGGCCGTGTGTTCCCCCACCCTCCCAAGGGCATGACCAGCTACAGAGCAGGAGATCGCTGCTTTTCCACCAGGGAGCTGCTGTCCCGGGTGTAAGGGTCTGCTGTGGTCAGACCACAACTTACCAACACGCTGCCCAAGCACAGCAGCTTTGGTTGAATACCCAGCATAGAAGCCCAGCGTGATTCTTGAAGATCTTCTGAAGAGTTTCCCCTCTGTCTCTGCAGGTGTTTGTAGATGGGAATTACCAGCCATTATACCTGTCACTTGCCTTGCAGGAGTTTTCCCTGCCTCTGAGCCCGAGTTAAGGACTGTTTTAAGTGGACAACTTCACTCTGTCGGATGCAGGAGCCTCGACCTGTGTGGTGTCATTGGCCACCACCTTGGCTTCTCCATATGTGTCTATGCATTTCTTCACGGCTTTCAGGATAAGCTGTAACCGTCTGTCTAAAGCCAAGAGATGGGGTTCGGTGAGGACAGGTGCCAGGCGGTCCTGCAAGAGGGATTCCCTCATCATGTCGCTGAGCCGATACTCTGGCTCAGCCAGGAGCTGGAGTCGTAATAATGTTGTCCTCTTTATTCTGGAAAAAAAGAAATCGCATATCTTAATGCAAACTACTTGCGGCATCCTAGCAAGAACCAGCTATCTGGGTGCCTTGGGTAGTGGGGAAGGAGGGAAGGCAAAGACAGGTGGAGATACTTCACAAAGAACTTTGGAACAAAACCTTGCCATTTCTGAAGGAAATAAAAATTTTTGCAGCAACCTCTGCTGCTTCCTTTGGTTTTCCAGACTGCAGAGTATTTATTTGTACTGTGGATTTCTGTCACCAGAGAAAAACAAGATAGAAGTTCTCAGTAATGAGTGTTCTTCCTCTGAGCCAGAGATTCCCCAGATTACTGCAGGATGGTGCCGTGTTCCCAAGGATGGCATTTATGGGCTGGGGGCAGAGGGGGAGGTAAAATGAAGAGGCATGAATGAGAAGAAAAATCTGTCAACACTCTGAGCAAAAAGAGGGAGTCTTTCCTGGAACTGATTTAACTGTGACTCTTCACCTTAAGAGATATTGCAATTTAAATATTACTTCCTTTTGACAGAAATTGGGATGAAAAGCTATAATCTTGGAACACTTCTGGGAACGAGACTGAGTATTCTGAAATCATGTGTTTAATCCTCAGCAGAAGTGTTTTGATTTCAGCATCTCTAATACTGAAATTAATCAGTGGTTTTAATTACTGCCCTTTACATTTTGAAAACAAAGTAGTCCATGTTCGTGGAGCCATTCTGATTTAGCTGAGCCAGAATTTTTCAGATGGGAAAAGGTGTAGTCAGGAACATTTTAACCAGCTCCAGAATTTGTCTTTGTACGCTTGTTATTTACCCAGGCTGTCAGCTGGGAACAGCGACCTGGCTCTGCAGCTCTGATGGGACACGTGCGGTTCGGATGGCAGGGGAAGGTTGCTGCTGCCGCTGTGCCCGGCTGAGCAGCCACAGAATCGCACCAGGTGCCAGTGGTGCTACAAGCAATGACGTGCCAGCAGCGCTCTGGGGCAGCCAAGTGCCCTGCGTGTCTTTGGTCAGCAATGCTTGTGTTGCAGGAGGGAGAAGGATGCTGTGAGCGGCTGCCTCCTGCGTGGTGCTGGCACAGGGGGCAGGAAACTTCACCTGTGGCTGTTGTCCTGGCTGCCAGGCTTGCGTTGATATTCCTGCAAACCCCCAAATAATCAATTGATCAAGCGCTAAGGCTGGCAACGAGGCTTTAAATCGCTGCCAGAGCATGGGTGTGAGGTTCTGCTGCTGCCAGAGAAAGCTTTGCACGGAGCAGATGCAAACCTTCTTCTAGGTGAGGGGTGACCGAGGAGCTGCTGTGGGTAAACGCCGGCTGTGTTTGCTCTGGTCCAAGCGGTGACGGGGCTTGGAGGTGGAGTAGGGGATAGTGTGACCCTGTGGGGAATGGCGTATTCCATGCTGTCACACTTACATAAGAAACAGGCAGAACATGGAAAGGAGTGTGAGATGGAAATCCTGCCACTGGCCCTGCTCCTCTCCCGCAGGGTGGTTGTAACCCTGCTGTTGTACTGAATTGCTGAAGATTTGACCCTGAGCCTTCTCAGGGTTTCATCAGCCAAGAAGATACATATGCCAGGTTAAGTGGGGTCTGTTGTCAGGCCTATCTGTACCTTCTTGAGGGTTTTGACCCTTTCAGGAGAAGGACCATCTCTTACTGCATGGCTACATATGTGCTGTTTGCTATGCTCGGAGCAACGCTGGGAGAGGAGAGCCATGTGGGACAAGAACTGCTGTAGGAGCTGTGAAAGGTAGCTAAAAATACCAGTTTTAAATCTGCTGGGAGCCAAACTTAGAGAAGAACTCAGCTGGGAACAAGATGAACATGTTTGACAGGGAAGCGAGCAGCCTGTTCAGCATCCCTGGGGTTTGAGTGGTCCCTCGTGGCTGGAGGACTTGGTTCCTGCTTAGGTGTACACGGCTCAGCTTCGCCTAGGAGCAAGGAGGTGACTCGGTGTGCTCAGTCCAGCCAGTTGGTCAGGGCAGGCTTGAAATCGGTGGCCTCTGCAGTTTACTCAGATAAACCTTTTTACCTCCTTTCCAAGCATTTTTGGATGCTCCCCCACTCCAAATGGATTGGCTGTTCTGGGAAATGAGGGGGGTTTTGTGTGTCCTCTGGGCAGCGTGAGTTGGTTTTACGCTGTTCTTGGCCTTAGTTGGCTTATTTCAAGGTGTGACTTGCAGGTGGTCTTACCACTGCCTTGTACAAGGAGAACCAAATTAAGAAGAGCTTCTGGGAGGTGGATCTGGCAGGATAGGAAGGATCTGACCTGCGGATATTACTGTATACAGGTCAAATTAAGAGGCAGAGTTAATTTACACTGCACAGAACAGGAGTTCAAGAGAAGGATTCACTGCGAGCTTGCCATTATAAATGAAAAGGCTGACTGGGCGCAAATAACAGTTCTTAAAATTAGATCCAGTAATAGAAGTGTATGGGGAGAGAGTGCAGTTGACACCCCAGGGCTGAGATGGAGCAGGTACAGCAAGGAAATAGGTTAGGAGTCTCCTAAAGAGAAACCACAGGGAAGAGCAGCGTTTTGTCTCTTAAATGTAACTTTCAGCTGATGATTTATGTAAATTAATAAAGGAGGAAGACAGGATTCAAATAGGAAAATTTATGAACTTCTTAATGCTACGGGAAGAAACCTGATTGACTGGTAAGTTCTATGAGGTTTTTGGATGGAGATTTCTGAGCTTCATGTCAGACAAATGGGGCTGATAGCACCTTATGTCGATGGGCTGGGAAATGCCAGTAGACCCTTCTGGAAGGGTTTGATCCAGTGGACAGTGTCTCCTGGTCTAGCTGTGAAAGCTTTTACACTTGCAAGGCCTTTTAGCTCCAGTGGGGAAGTATCCAGGAAGGACTGTCGTATGACGCCGCAGCCGGCTGCAGCACAGCAGAGCTTAATGCTCTGATATAACAGCTTAATCCCCGTTCAAGGGACAACTTGCAATTCCCATGCTCCAGCGCCTGGCCTGCCCCCTTGGCTGGGATTAGCAGGGGCTTTCCCTGCACTGCTGGATGGAGCCAGGTCTGGGTGACTTCCAGCAGTAAGCGCTGCTGGTCTGTTGTGGTGGGAACACTGATGTGTCTGGGCAGGAAGATGAAGCTGGCACTTACATGCAGCACTGGGAAAGCGGGGCCAGGATGGAGGTTTCATCATGGGAATGCCGCCCGAACCTGGAGGGGTAAAGCAGAGAGCACAGAGCTTTAGTGCCTGCCCACCACCTTCCCCCCCACCCTGATGTCCTCCCACAGCCTCACCCTCTGGCGTTGTCCAGGTGTAAGAGGAAGCCGTCATCCCCAAACTTGGTGAACATTTCATAGTGGTGACGGTCCATGTTCCCTGGTAAAGGGCAGACAGAGGAACAGAGTTTCCCTTGCATGTGACCAAGCAATTTTCTAAAACATCCTACATTTTCTTTCAGCTCTGTGTGAATGAATTGTTGCCTTGCTGGAAGCATCTCGAGATGCCCAGGGCTGCTGTGCTCTCCTTGCTGGGCCCCCTGGGGAGTGGGCTGGGGTGGGTCTGGGGGCTCCCCCTTGCCTGCACATCAGGAGGGGTTGTGCTGGCTGGCTGTAGGGAGACAGCAGTCTCCCAAACTTGTCTCTGGAGCAGAAGGGATGACTTTGAGAAACACCATGGCGTGGGAGGGCAGACAGGCTGCTGAAGGCCCACACGGAAGGAAGGAACGTTATTTCCCCCTTCACCATACATACCTATTAGGAAGTCAAATATGGCCATGTCGACGATGTTAAGCAGCCGGTTGCCGTTGCTGTAGGGGTAGATCTCCTTCACCGTGTTGCAGTAGAGCGGATTCACTTCCCACCTGCAGGAGATGGAGGAGAAGGGAGAGGTGCGCTCGGGTGTTGCTGCTGCTGTGTCCTAACGGCATGCCAAGGTTGGTCTCCCGTGCGGAGATGAGGACTTAAATCTCCCTCCTTGTGCATGCAGGAGACTGGAAGTCAAACCCAGTCAATGCCCAGGCATTAAGAGTTTATTAGATTAATTACAGGCAACCTGGGAACCTTGGCTTTCCTCTGCCTGGACGTACAATTTCTGTATGTGTGTCTGTACCCTGCTCGTTCTCCTTCCCATGTGCTCCCTGCAATGCAGATACGGGAAGCAGCATCATTTACCCACTTACTCCTCTTTTTCATCAAACGAGTAGGACCGGATCCATGGGTTTGGGATGGAGAGTCGTGGTGCCAGGTTGAGGGATGGCAGGAAGGCAGAGAGGGACCCTTCCAGGAGGTGAGGGTTCCCACACACCGCGTACTCAGTCTTGCACATGTACGGGCACTTGGCGAAGAAGCATACGTTGCTGGCTGTGGGGAGAAGAGAAGAAAAAGAGTGGGGAAAGGAGCTACGATCTGTAGGAGGCCACAAGATAGCCTGGACTGACCTCTTCCCCATCGCGTGATGGCGACTGCATATATCGTGGCACACGTAACAACATTGTGGATGTGAAACTCGTGGAAAATCATGGAGAATACCTGGATTTTAGTCGATGGACAGACTGGTCCCATGCTAAGGCAAAGTTAGGAAGAGGGGGCAGGTGAACAGACCTGGCAGCTGGTTTCTGCTTGAGGCTGAGAGAGGGCCACCTCCGCTGTAGCCGTGTCTTTGTGCATCTGTTTCACCCAGGCGTTTTATTTCTGCGCCACAGCCCAAGTCCTGCCACCCCCCCTTGCCTGCAGACCCTGCCCTTCCACCCACCATGGACCAACATGTCCAACCCCAGCTCATGGCAGCCCAGCGCTCACCTACCTGGTGAGACGAAGAAGACGCTCTGCAGGATCTCGTTCTTGGTGACCTCCAGGATCTCCTTGGTGACATTGATCAACCTCCCAACCGTGGGTGGTACCCTCCGGAAATCCAGGATCCTGCACGAGAGGGACAGTGGCTCAGAGCCTGCGGTGCAAAGGGATGTTACTGTGCAGGAAGGCAACACGGGGCAGCGGATGCTGTCCTCATCCCTTCCGTTGGTAAACCCTCTGATGACTATGCCTACATGGATTTTTTTTTTCTTTTTTTTTTTTTTTTTCTCGTCCTACCTTCTTTCTAGTAAATAGCCTGCATCATTTTACCCCCTGGACCAAAATGCGGCTGAGTTTGGATTTTGGTATTTTAATAGCTGCTGCCTGGAACAATCTGGATGTTCTCCAGAATTCATGTCTTTTTCCCTAACTGGTTTCTCGCATCCCCTTGCACATAAGCAAGGCTCTTCAGGCTCTTCTATGGTGCTGGGTTTGACACAGAAAGATGTGTAGAACCCAGTACAACGCAGCTGAGACAGCAGGAGGTGAGGAGGCATCACCCCACTCAGAGGCACTCATGCCCAGCTGATTCATCTAAAATACTAAAAAAAATGAGGGCCTGGGGCAGAAAGGCATTCATGTCAGTGAGTGGAATTGCTGATCGCTGAGTCAGTAACACGGGGTCAGCCAGCGAATGCTGTGCTTTGCTCCTTGGGCAATGCCCTCTGCTTCTGAGAATCAGGCAGAAAACAGGATTTAGCCTGTTCCTTATTGAGCAATGTTCAAAGAAAGAAGAATCATTTGCTTTCATCTAATGTCTTTCAGCTCTAAAAACCACAAAGCGCTTCAGAACAGCACTCCGGCCTCATTTTTCTGGCGGTGGGGCTGGGATGCAGAGAGGTAAGCTGATGGTAGCTGAGTCAAGCAGAGTCGCTGTGGTGATGCAGGGATAGAGCTGGAAAGGGAATTCAGCTCCATTTCTTGCTCAGAGTTTGGTCTACAGGACTTACAGTCATGTCCTGCTTTTCATGTAAGTTGGGTGTGGGAACTGGAGACCCCCATCCACCACCATCATCATCAGGGATCATTTTCCCTGGATGTTCAGTGCTCATCCCATTGAGAGGAAGAAGCTGCTGCCTTCCTCTTGTAATAAGGGTATTTTTGATTTTATTAAATACCGAGCCTGCTAGGGAGAGGAGCCAGGTTAATTGCTCGTTAGCTGAGAACCTGAAACTGCATCGCTGCAGTTTATCTCCATCCAAACCACGGCGTGATTGCCGATGGAGCGTGTGACTCCCTCCCTGGGAAGGGATCCAGGCTGCACCCAGAGCTCCTCTTTGCACTGCAATGCATGAGAGGGAGCGCGTGCGTGTGCCTGTGGGATGGCTGGGCAAGGACCTGACCCACTCACAGCCCGGACTTCATCTGCCAGCCTGTTCTCGTGCGCTGGGCAGGGCAAAGCTGGCTCCTGGGCTTCAGGCGAGAGCCAGAGCCACCCTGTCCCCAAATCACGCATCAGCTCTCCAGTGGGTGCTGCAAAGCAATCGCTCGTCTGAGGCTGGGCGGCTCTGCGGGGCTCAGCGCGGCTTTCCTCGTGCCAAAGCCTTCTGTGGGCAGAGGACTGGCAGCTGGCGGTGGCAGGCCCCTACCTGTCCAGGTGGAAGGCAGCGATCTCCGCGTTGTGCCGCTGGAAGTCAACAAAGTAGAAAAAATCCTCAGGAGTCTCTTCCTCACGTTTCTGCCTGGGAGAGAGCACGGGGGTTAACGCAGCCTCGCGCAGCAGCGCAGGCAGGCAGCCTGGGCGCAGGGTGGTGGCAGGAGGATGGTGTGCCCAGGGACAACTGGCGTGTGGCTGTCCCAAAGTGCCCAGTGCTGAGCCGGAGCATTGCCCTGGTGCCGGGTGGGTCAGGGAGGGGGAAGGGGTGACTGTGGGCTTCAACACGTCTGTGCCACGGCTTACACCCACCCGGGACGGTGTTTCAGGTGGGTGCAGCCAGGGGTGCTAGAGGCCATGCTGCGCTTCTCATGTCCCCGTGGGAGGCGGAGAAGAGCTCAGGTCTGGACTATTATACCCCTGAGATGGGAACACCACCTTATTTAATTTCATTTTCTGGCTGCCACGCAGTGCCCCAATTTGCGTAGCATGTGAATTTGCATGCTCAGCCTCCCAAGCAGCTGTATATCACGGGAAAGCCCACAGGCACTGCTGGGCCCTCCTGGCTCAGCTGAGTGCATGGATGCTTTCCCTCTCCTCTGGGACCTGCCGGACGCGGCAGAGGTGGATGGACACCAACAGGAGAGGAGCTGGCTGCTTTCTAGATGAGCAGACCATCGCAGTCGGTGTGCTGCTGGCTGCCCTGCCTGCGCACAGAAAGGAGAGGGGGAATAAATATGAAGAGTCCCAAGCAAGTGCAGAAGCAATTTAAAACTCCTGTTTGAGGTGACTGGGACTGGTGGCTCTTTCTTGGAAATACTCTGGGGAATCCAAGGCGAAACAAGGTAAAACACAAAGTCAGCTGGGGAAGAGGAAGAAATGAGCAGTCCCTAAAACAAAGCTCTCGGGAGAACAAGTGTCCCAAGGTCCTTTGCCATCTGGCATCTACGAACTAAGAACTTTCCAACATCAGTAAGCAGTGTGGGAACACCGGTGTTTATCCGTGCACGCCTCTGGGATGGTGCGAGCAGCCAACAATAATTAAACCTTCTCAGCTGTCAAGGTAGCTGAGCACAGGGGAGGAACGACACAGCTGCGGCGTGGCTGTCCCTGCCAAGGATGCTTGCACCCCACGCCGCAGGGCTCCTGGGTTCATGGCTACGCGGGGCAGTGGGGGGCTTGGTGGGGGCTCTGCTGCGTGCCTTACCTCATGGGCTTGAACATGGCTTTCCCAAAGTCCTGGAACCTGAGGACCAGCTTCAGGTGCACACCGCTGGGCTTCACAACTTGGGGAAGAAACGGGACGTTAGCCACCTGGAAAGCCTCCCCGGCACGCAGTGAAGCACTGGTTACACGCTGTGCCACGATCCGGCTTCCCACCCTGGTAAGCGCATCCCATCGCTCCTTCCGGCTGCTCCCCTCTGCTTCTGTGGCTATTTTTCCTCTCTCCCTCTCCCCTGTGCCAGAGATTTCCCTCTAGCATTTCTCCCAACAACCATTTGTTACGTTCTGTTGGGGAGTTTTTCCTCCTCCCAGTACAAACCAGTGGCATACTGGTGTCCTGGCACCCACATCCCAGCTTCTGCTGGTGGTTTAATGGAAGGGAGAAGGACCTGGCATTGCCCGGTTTTACGTTTCCCTTGCTGAGGTTAGGATGGAGGAGTTGGGATGGGGTCAGCCGAGGTGGTGGCATGCGAGGGGAGAGCAGGGACCTGAAACTCACTCTGGCTGCAGTCGCAGGCTCCCAGCAGCGCTTTCTCATCCTGGCTGTAGTCTGTAAAGGCAGGAGGAGCGGTGAGACCCCACTGGGCTCAGTCTCTTGCTGCTGAGCCCCCTCCCAGCACTGGGCATGCAGGGGAGCCCTGCCTGCATGTCCATGGCAGCCCCAGTGGCGTTGGTGCGCAGTGAGGGGTGCAGTCCCCTTGGGGCACGGGGGGTGCTGAGCCAGCCTGTCGGGACTGAGCTGCTGTGCAATGGGTCTGCAGCATGGCTGGCACCAAAAAAATGCTGCATTAAGGGCCACAGCCTTCCTCCCATCTCAAGGTAAGGGCGCGGCAACTGCCCAGCATGTAAGGAAGCCAGCACAGGGCTGGGAGCATTCTCCAGCGGGTGACAGCCCCTGCCTTGTTTGCAAAAGTAAGCTGGGGGGGGGCTGGAGCCCCCCAGCCCCATGCAGCTCCCCCCAGCCCCAGTCCTGTGGCAGGAGGGTGCTTACCGGCACTGATAGTGGTGAAGTCTTGCATGTCCCGGAGGAGCCTGTTGACAGTGGGGCTGGAGCGCGGGTAGAGCCCATCGCGGCTGATGCCCAGGTGGAACTGGAGCCAGCTGGCCTCTGGCCGCAGCGGCACTGGTGCTGCTGGGGAGGTGAGGTTCAGCTCCTCCCTGTAAAGCTTGTGTCTCCTGGAAGAGAGCGGTTACGGAGTGGTGAGGATGAGCCAGGGAACGGAAATCCTTGCTGCGCCGAGCCCGGGGGCTGTGGGGGAGTGGGGAGGGTGCTGGGGATGTCCTGGTGTTGGCCGGGATAGAGTTGATTTTCATCTCAGTAGCTGGTACCAAGCTGTGTTTTGGATTTAGTATGGAAAGAATGCTGCTCGCACGCTGATGTTTTAGTTGTTGCTAAGTAGTGCTCACTCTATATCCAAGGGCTTTTCACTTTCCCGTGCTCTGCCAGCAAGTGAGTGCGCAAGAAACTGGGAGGGAGCAGAGCCAGGACAGCTGACCCCAGCTAGCCACAGGGGTATTCCATAGCACAGAGCGTCACACTCAGTACGTAAACTGGGGGGAGTTGTCTGGGGGCTGCCGATCGCTGCTCGGGGATGGCTGGGCACCCATCAGCAGGCAGGGAGCACTGCATTGTGCATCACCTGGGTTTTTCCCTTGGGTTTCATTCCTCTCTCTTCCTCTCCCCTTTTCATTACAATTATTATTATTGTTATTATTATTATAATTATTATTATATTTAATTTCCATTATTAAATCATTCTTAACTCACAAGTTTTACCTTTTTCTCTATTCTCCTCCCCGTCCCACTGCGGGGGGAGCGAGCGAGCGGCTGCACGGTTCTCAGCGGCTGGCTGAGGTTAACCCATGACAGGGGAGCAGAGCTGGGGGCATGGGGTGGGTAAAGACTCTGCGTGTTACCCAAGGGGAAACTGAGGCAGGGAGCAATGATTGAGATGGTCAAAGGTCTTGCAATTTGTGCCACCTTCTTGCCTCTGCAAAGCCCTGAGAAAGCAGCCTCAAGAGGGAAGACAAAGGACTCTGTTGTCTTCTCCTCACCCCATCAGGAGCAGGAAGGGTGTCAGGGCATGGCTGGAGCTAAACCACATCTCCAGCAACACAAGAGCTGGCCTGTGTGGTGGATGAAGGAAGAGCTGCAGGTTCCAGGCCAGAGTTGGGGAGGGGATGTGATGTGACAGCGGGTGACTTGGGTCTTGACTGCTCAGTGAGGAGTCTGGAGAGCCCAGCAGAATGACAGGGTCTTGTCCAAGCGAGCCTCCACTGAGGACTGTCTTTCTGGTCATTGCATCTCTGACAGAGTTTTCTCCTGGAGCCAGAGGTCCCAGGCGGGGAAAAAAAAATCACCAAGTTAGAGCCAGAGATTGTGCCTGTGACCAGATTCACAGCCCTTGGTCTGGTGGGCAGGGATGTGGTGAGGCCCGCTGGCAGCTTCCCGCGCATCAGCTCTTCGGATCAAGGTTGAACCCGGCCCTTTCTTGGCAGGTGGAGCCGAAGGGGCCTCCCAAGTTCAATAATAACCCAAAACATCTCCCCGCTTGATCAGTGTTTTCCTCAACCTAGAGACCTCCACAGCTGAGACCCACACTTTGCCAAACTGCAACTGAAAGGTCACTTATTCCACGCGGTGGAGGACAGCGCGTTAGTTTCTCATTAGCGCTGGCCAAGCCATGTGCAGAGTAGCTGTTCCTGATAAAGGGAAAATGAAGTTCAGTTTGCACTGAAAGTGCCAAGATACATCCGTGAAAGAAAACAGGAGCTGGGGGCTGATCACGAGTGGGGCGTTACCCAAGGCTGGGATGGAGCAGCTGGAGGGAGGGCAGTGCCATATGCCTTGCTAGACCCAATCCAGACCCTTAGCAAAACACACTCTGGGAAACACAAAAGGTGAAAAGAGATGTTTTGCTACCCCTTTAGTTTCTCCTACTTTTCCCGATTCTTTAGGTTTTGCCTAATGCAAACAAAACCGAAAACAGGGAGGAGAGGGAGGCGTGTGTGGGCACCCGCAGGCATGGCAGGGTGTCCCGGCAGCGGGGCTCTGCCGGGCTGGCTGCGCTGCACAGCTTGCAGTGGTGGCTGCGACAAGCAGGTGCTGACCATGCACTGAGGCATTTATCAGCCAAGAAGGTGGTGCTGGTGGCTGGAAAGGGCTCACAGGTGTTGCTCGGTTTTTTGCTTCCCTGCTCAGACCAGTAGGGAAGCACTGGGTTTTGGCTGGTCTTTTTTTCCGTCATTCTCCATCCAAGCAGGCTAAACAGTGTGGTTAGTCCGGTCTAACCATGAGCAAGGGATGAGCCCTGCTGGTGGTGAGGGACACGTTTCAGTAGCACCCTGGGAGAAATCCAGGCAGCAGAGAGACGTGGCTTATCTGCAGGTCAGAGCAGCCTGTCCTCTCTCCCAGCCTGTTTGCCTTTCAGTTGGACGGGGTCAGCTGCGGTGCGAAGTCCACGCGTGCGTGGTCGGGCAGCAGGCTGGCGGTGTGCTGCGCTCAGTCCAGCCCTTTGCCCAGGACATCTGCAGAGGAGGCAGAAGCTCCCCCGAGACAGGAGGTGTTGGACACAGGAGCATGGCCAAATGGGGGGATTGGCTGGCAGGCTGCACACAAGGTTGCGGCCCCAGGATGCTGCCGGCTCCAGCAGATGTGCCTTGACCTTCCAGCACACCAGTGCACCAGGTCTCAAGGGGGCAAGACACAACCTTAGCCCCACACTGTGGCCAGGGACAATAAAGCCCCCAGTGTAACTTAGAAGAATGACTCAGGATTTTTCTCTAGGGAAGCTGCCCAAATATTTTACCATATTTGCTCTCCTGCCTCCCGTACACACAGGCTGTTCCCCCCGGGGTGGCAGTGTGCAGTAGATCACTGATGGGGAAAAAAATGCACCAGTTATGCAAGGGGAGGCAGTTCCCAGCGGTGGCTGGGAGCACCCACGTGGTCCCTGTCCCGGGTGAGCTGCTGCAGGGCCAGCGAGCCCCTTTCCAGCCTTCAAACCCAAAACGCACCTCCCTCGACCTCCCCATTTCCTTCAGGATTCCTGAAATATTTCCCTGTAAGAACAGATCTCTGCAAAAGACATAACGATATAAAAAAGCAGGTTCTTTTGTACCTTGCTATAAATAGCCCCGGGGCTGCCCTAGCTCTCTGCTCAGCCAGCTCGCTGCTGGGCTGCGAGGGGCACGGCATCAGGCTGCTGGTGTCTGCTCACCCCGTGCCTCCCCCCGCACCGAGCTGGCTGCAGAGTCTGGGGTGTGGAAGCTGCTCCTTGAAGGATAAAAATGAGCTCTGGAGTTTTTAAGGGTTGTCTTGTTTTTTGGTTTTGAAGAGGTGTGGATGGGTTTTTTTGCTGTTTCCTTCCTGCATCCCCATCAGTGGCTCCAGCTGGTTCTGCATGCTGCAATCAAACTCCTGGTCCTAATTGAAGTGCTGGGGAAAAGCACAGGAATGGGCAGCAGCTGGCGTGCAGCCAGCACCGTGGAGGTAGGATGTGTGCTGCTGTGCTCCCCTGGCCACGGGGATCCGAAACGGGCCATGTCCTGGGGCCACTCCATGAGCTGGCAGAGAGTCCCAGCCCAGCTGATGTCCATCTGGCCACAAAAATAAAGACAGGCACGCTGTGCTGCAGGTGCAGGGTTGAAGCTACAGCCTCTTCCACTCAAGAAGAGCATCCTGCCACTCTGAAAGCTGCTTTGCCAACAGCCAGACCTACACGTGATGCAGAGACATGCCATCACCCAGCCAAGCTGAGGAGGGGGCGACCCAGGGACACTCAGCTCTGAGCCTCTTCTGCCTGCTAGGGGATGTGGTCACACCTTGGGGAGAGCTGGTGCGGACCTTGCTCCCACAGCACGATCTTCAGCTGCAGCTTCGCTAAGCCTGTGCGTTGGGAGACAAAGCCGTGGGTTCCCGAGTCCCGCGGAGGCGCTGCCCTTCATTGTTGGCAGTTATAAGGGACGGCTCTTTCACTGACCGTGTCAGAGAGGACATGGGCTCTGCAGTGCTTCTGGTGAGGCAGAAATTCCTCCATGCCCACAGCAAATTAACAGTCTCACGAAACGCATCAGCGCTGGGAAGCGCTGTCTTGTATATGCAATTTGCAGCACCGGCAGCAGGAGAGGTGGTGTGTCCCTCGGCCTGTGCATGCTCTCCGAAGGCTTTACCCGCTATGTGAGCATCATATATTTTATTTCAAAGTGACTGAGGAATAATCAATACCCTGCCTTCTTTCTCCTTCCTTTCTGCTCTCACCTGGAGGTGCAAAGTGAAGTCAACCAAGGGCAAATGGCATCACAGCATTCCTCCTGGCCACATCATAACCAAACCTCAGAACAAAAGGCACTGTGCAGCCACGGTTTCGTCCACAAATGGCGCATGTTTTAAACAAAGCGGTAAATAAAGCTGGGAAATGCAGACTTCTTACCAAATAGCTGGGGCTGTCCTGCCGGTGAGGCTGGCGTGGAGGTGATGCCAGCACTGCTGCAAATGCTCAGCACTGGGTGCTCAGGGCTTTTGGTGGTACTCAAGAAGCCACCAAGTATATGCTGTGAGCTGTTTCGGTTCAAATGCCCCCATCCCACCGGGCTTTTGCTTGGGAAACATCCATCTCGCTACCCAAATCCTGATGTCTTCAGGATGCATTGCCCAGCTCTGAGGAGATGCACCCAAGGGGGGTCCGGGGCATTTGTCCCCAGGGATCCCCAAACACCCTGTCCATGGGCATCAAGTGATGTGTGAAGGGTTCAACGTGCTCCAGGCGGACTCGAGCAAGCGATGAGCCTCGCAGGGTGACCCCCGGCCGAGCACACGGGGCAGCTCCAGGACCCAGGATCATTCTTCGGTTCCTTCCATTATCGCTTCCCGTCATCTCCTCCTGCAAATTGTGCCTGAAACCAGGACTGGGTGAACCCACAGAAATGAGAGGAATCTGCATCGAAGCGGAGAAAGTGGGAGCTTGGAAATCCTGCCCGCGCGGCTCAGCAAGCAGCACGTGGGTGGCAGGAGGAGCAGGGGCTGGCTCGGACACTGACAACCAAACCCCGGCAGTGGGGAAGTGCCAGGACAGGGACCTCTGAGGTGGTCCCAGAAAATGCTGCCTGGTGGGCACTGTCCCATCCCATGAAGGGGACAGTGAGATGATGCTGCAAGCTCGGCATGCTGGGAGCCTCTGCGCAGAGGCACCATGGTGACCTGCTTTGGCACCGTGTCACCGTAGCCATCCCCATTGGATCTGAGTTTGTGCATGAAGGAAGAAGCTGGTGGGGTGCAGGGAGGAGCTGGAGGACGCTGGAAGGTGCTGCCCGTTTCCAGTTTGGCCGCAGCCCTCCTGCAAGGGGGGTTAGATCAGGGGTTCAGGGCTCCGGGGTGTGGGAAGCCTCAGTGGTAGGATCCTGCGCAGGCAGCTGCTGCTCAGAGCTGGTGCTGAGGGTCACTGTCCCCTCCGGGGTGGGGGCCGCAGGGGCTAGTGCCAGTCACACCCCGGGAGCAGGAGATGGGGGAGCGTTCCTGCCAGCGTGGCTGGGAGAGGCAGGGAGAGGGGGCTCTGAGCTGGGAGCCCTTTGCTGTCCCAGCGTAAAACCCTCTGTGCCTTTCCTCGCGGAGGAGTTGGCAGAAGGAACGGGAGAGGGGCTGAGCAAGGTGCCAGCGCCCCGACACCCCTGCCGTGGGTCGGAGGACACCCGCTGGAGGCAGATACTGAGACGTGCAGGGCTCTGGCCTGGGGGACTGGCTGCTGCAGCCCGAGGGCTCCGGTTGTCACCCAGCCTAAGGGCTGGGGGATGCAGGGGACCAGCTTTGGGGTTCAGCACCTGGGGACTGGCTCCCCTCCTGCCCCACGCCAAAAAAGTGACACGGAGCAGAGGTGCTTGCTCTTGGGAGGACATGGCTTGCAGGGTCTCACGCCGTGGGTCAGCAGCCACCTCTCCCCTCACCTGGGGCTCTAGCAGCCGAGCGGGGGGCACCGCAGGACAGCCCTCCCAGCAGACCCCCTCTGCTCGGCTCTGCCTGTCCATGGGGTGCGGTTACTGGGGAGGGGGCGAGGTGGGGGGATGGTGGGGCAGAGAGCCAGGAAGGGGGCACAAACCCAGCTGGGGATGCCAGGGGTACCCTGGGGCGCGTGCTTAAGGGGTGCTTAAGCAGGGGCACCCAGGAGAGCTGCCCAGAACGTGGGTGCCTGTGGGGTACCTGCGCAGGGGGTACCCAGGAGGGGTGCCCGAGGGGTGCCCATGCAGGGAGTGCTGGGGGGCAGTGTGCCTGTGCAGTGGGTGCGCGGGGGGTCCTGCGCTTGGGGCGCTGGGCTGGGGGTGCCCATGCAGGGGTTGCATGGGAAGGGGGTGCCTAGGAGTTTTCCGGGCAGGGGGTGTCCAGGGAGGGGGCGCCCATGCAGGGGGTGTCCACGGAGGGGTACCCGCGGAAGGGGGTGCCCGGGAGATGCCCACGCAGGGGGTGCCCGCGGAAGGGGGTGCCCGCCCAGGGGTGCCGTGCCGGCGGGACGCACCTGTTCCAGCGAGCCGCCTTCCGCCGGTAGTAGCGCAGGGCTTCGCGGGCGCCCAGCAGCGGCTCGGCGGGGCCCCGCGGGGCGGCGGCGCGGTACAGCGGGTGGGCGAAGAGGCGCCGCAGCGCGGAGGCGGCGCGGGCGCGGGGCGGGGGGGCGGCGGGCGCGGGGCGGCGGCAGGGACAGCCCGGGGCACCGGCCGCCAGCTCCCGGCGCGCCCGCGGCCAGAGGTGGAAGTAGAGGTCGGCCGCCAGCAGAGCCCCCAGCAGCAGCAGCACGGCCGGGCGGTCCCGGCGCGGCCCCGGCATGGCCGGCAGCGGCGGGCAGGGACAGCTCCGGGCGCGGGGAGCCGCCGCCGCCGCCTCCCGGGGCAGGGCGCACGGGGGAGCTCGAGCGGCGGAGCCGGGGGGTGTGCGGGCACCTCGGGGCGGGGACCGGGCAGGGCGGCTCGGGGCCCGGGGCGGGGAGCCCGGCCGGGGCGGGGGCCGGGGGCGAAGGGGGCGGCGGGGGTCCCGCGGCGGGGGGCGGCTGCGGGGCGGGCTGCGGGGGGCGGCAGGTCCCGGCGGGGCGCGGGGACCCAGCCGAGCCGCCCCCGCCTCTGCCACCCGCCCCCCTCAGCCGCCGGAGCCCCGGAGCCGCCCGGCCCCCCCCCGCTCCCCGGCTCCCCCCGCCTGCCCCCGCCCCTGCCCCCCCGGGGGGCTCTGCCCCCTCTGCCCAAGGCGCAAAGGCCGCCCGGGCAAAGCCGCGGGCAGGAGCTGCGAGCTGGCAGGCGCCGGGGCGGGAGGGGGCTCCGGGCGGGGCTGGGGTCGGGGTCGGTGACCAGGAGCCTGAACAGCTCTGGGGGACCATGGGCAGAGCCTTGGGGAGCTCCGGCCCCACAGCTGGGCTTGAAGCCCTTCTGCCGTGCTCCCTGGCACATGGGTCTGGTCTGCTTTTGTTTTCTTAATTCCTCAAAAAAAAATAATAAAAAAAGATATAATTTTAAAATTATATATACACACACACACATATATGTATGTGTATGTAGTTGAGGAAACTCCTCCCTGCAGTGTGCTGGGAGAGGCCGGGCAGTGGGGATGCCTGTGCGACCCGTGGTGCCCACCGTGGGAAGGGGAGCCCTGCCGCAAGGACCCCAGCAAGGAACAGGTTGAGGAGCACAAGGCCAAGGGAGGGAAACGGAGGAGAAACTGCCTGTAAACAAAAGGAGCATGACTAGACTGGCCTGGCTCCGGCACTGTGCTGAAGGGAGAACAAAAAATAAACTGTAGAAGGAGGGAAAAGGCAATTATGTTCTCAGCTGGCTGGAGCAGGGCTCAGTTTTGCACGCAGCGCTGCGAGGGGCGGCTCTGGGAAGCGTGCTGGCATCAGGGCTTCGGGGACCCTGCAAACAGGCGTCGGTGGAGTTGCTGGCCAAGCATCTGTCCGAGAACCTGCGATGCTTCTTTTGTCGAGGGAGGGAGAGAAGATGATCCCCTGGGTTGTGGCTGGAGGCACCTGGAGCACATCTGTCCCCTTGCTCTCTTAATCTTTGGAAGACAGGGGCTAGTTCATGCTCTCATTTAGAAATGCGATTTCAGTATTGCTCCATCTTTTGAGATTTGAAGAGTTTGGGTTTCAGGTCTGAAGGGCTTGCTCTAAGCTTTGCTTCAATAATACAAAGTTTTATGTGTTTTCCACAGTATGTCAGAAAAAATCCTAAGCACAAACTGCAGCTGGTGCTTCTATGGGCCAGCGAGGACTGGTGGGAGCAAGCGATGTGCTCCCTGCACTGCTCCGTTTCTGCCCGGGGAACCGGCTGTGCCCGTGCTTCTGTGCCCTTTGGGGGAAAAATTGGTATAATGGTTATACTCGAATTCCTTTATGCTCTAACCCAGACTTAAGGTATCAAGAGGGAAAATTTGAGGGTCCTGTCTGTGTTGGAAGGGCTTGGGGGGCACAGGGCAGACAGGGGCTGTGCTCAGAGGCACCAGGTTAGGGTCTGCGGGATGGGAAGGGCTCCCACCAGCCTTAGAGCTGATTCTCCTGATACTGCAAGAGACAAGCTTTTGGGACATAAAACTGGATATAAAGAGGGGGAAAAATGATTTCCAGCCCTCTGGCTGCCTTGCTTTGGAGAAAGGCATAGGGGCGTTGTGCTGCAGTGGCAAGCTTTGCATGGGGACACCATGGTCCTCGGCCCTTCCACAGGACAGGCGGCTTGGCAGCTTCCCCAAACCAGCATCATCGTAAGCTCAATAATAAGCAGTGGGCTGGGACTAACAATAGCATTCTTCTTTTTTTTTTTTTTTTTTTTAAATGTTTAAAAAAGATGAGATTAACCAGCTGAAGTTAACAAACTCTGGAATTCAACAAACCCCAATGAATCACCAGGAGCCAACACCGCTCTGTGGCTGCCAGCCCTCTGAAGGGCACTCATTGGCTCACTTAAACGTAAAGAGCAACTTTTGACAAACACTCCATCAAAAAAACTGGCTAATACTTGCTTCGCTCTTAATCCTTCCTGAGCTGTTTCCCCATTGCTAATCTCTCCCAGAAACCAATAATAAATCTTTCCTGGTTTGCAATACTAATTCTGAACAAATGCATCAGGAACCAAACATCAGCTGGGCCTGTGTCTTTGTGTTACTTGCATGCTCCGCGGGAAGATTGTTTCGCTTTTAAGGAGGCTAATTAAAAAGAAACAAAAATAATAAATCAATCACATTAATCTGTAATAAATTGAAGCACTACAGTCCTTCCCAAAGCATTAGTGACTGCCAGCTTCTAACTCGCTGGAATGCAAAATTGCTCTTCTCATTATTATTTAGAGCATCTCAGTGATGCTCCTATAGTGCTGGTGCTACCTGGGCTTCACCGGCATGGCCATCAGCCCAGCGCCGCTTCCTCGCTCAGCTGTGGCTTTGAATCCCATGGGAGCAGGGGGAATCCCGCTGGAGCTTGTCTCCATCCCACTGACATCCCACCAGACCCTGGTTTCTTGGTGCCTTGCTCTCACTGCTGGGCTGTACCTGACTGTGTGCGGCCACCACACTCCCCAGGGCAGGCAGGTAAGCGCCACTTCCCACCCCCAGCCTCCGCAGGGCTGGAACAGGTGGACGTGTTCCTAAAATTAACCTGCAAGAACTGCTTTGATAGGACACTGACAGCTAAAACGGAATCAAATTATCATTTGGAATTACCATGAGATAATTGCCCTCATTTACTATTTTAAGATGAAAAAAAAAAAAAAAAAAAAAAAAAAGGCTCCCTTCTCCAGACAACTGCAATGGAGAAAAATTCAGGCATAGATGATGTTCCAAAACATATCATTAAAGCTTTAAATAAATGTATGATGACATCTCATGTTAAGAAAAACTTCCTTTGTATTTCAGATAGGAATAAGCCAGGTCATTTTCAAAGTCATTTTGTAACAACCAAAAGAGATCCCTCTTGTTCTTCCAGACACACAACTTAAAATATTTGGAGATGTAAGTATGTAATTTGAATTCTTTCACACATTATTGATTTAAAAATCATCTTCCTCAGAGACGCCTCTTACTTGCCAAAAGGTAAATGCCTGTCTGCTGGTTTTTGTCTTTTTTACTCTACTTGAAATGCTACAGAACTGACCCAGTCCCACCCTGCAGATTATAGTGTTTGTAAAAGGGAGAAAGAGATGAGAATGATCCCCTTCTCAGTCTCTGATTAATTACAAGGATTAAACGCCAAGGCAGCTACACAACATTGTCAAGGAAATAAAAATATCAATCGGAGGAGCCAAGTTCTTAATTTGCTGCCTCACTGTTGAGATGTGCCTGAGCACATCGTGGCACCAACATGCCAGAAGCACATCCCACAGCTCCAGTCCCCTCACTGGTCCTGCTGGTCGGGGCTCAGAGCACCAGGTCCAGCTTCTCCCCCTTTATGCATCCAAGCTGCTCCCTGCCAGTGGCAGCCATGGTCTGGGGGGAGGGATGTGGCAGGGGACAGGGATGTGGCTGTGGACCAGGACACTGTGGTGTGGAGGGGAAAGGGGTTTGCTCCACATGTGGAGCTGCTGAAAAAAGGTGATTCCAGCGGGTATCCCTGGTGAGGAGAGAGAAAAACCCACAAGGAGCAAGGGAGCCTGGGGATGTGTGTTAGCACAGGGCTAGAAACAGAGGCAAAGCTGGAGCTTGGACACTCCCAGGGAAAAAACCAGGCTGATTTGCAGCTCTTCTGGAACGCGAGTTCACGTCTGAGGTCTTTGCTGTTTCCCTGACCCCCGTGACGCAGATGCTTTTGGCTGTCCCCGCAGCTCCGTGGCCAGGGCTTGCTGGGCTGTGCCCGTGTATCTGGCTGCTCCCCCCGTGTCCTCCGTAGGGCTTCGGCTGCGAGTCCCGGCTGGAGCCCGGCTGGAGCCCCTCCAGAGCTGGCCACCCCCCCCTGCATGCCCTTCCCACCCCTAAAGTGACCGGGGAGGCATAGCTGCTGGCTCGGGCTCCTGCCCCACATCAGATAGATGCTCAGCGGCTGTATCTGACCCGGGTTGCTAGCAATGGAGGGCCCCAGACAGAGCCCGACAGGCCGGCCGCCACGCTCAGGGCTCAGGGAGGTGCCCGGGACCCGCATGGGGTTTCACTCCCCTTTCTCCTTTGCTCTCAGGGACGAGGACCCCCCCCAGCCTGGCTGCCGGACCACCAGGCCCCTGGCCAGGAGCACATGGTGGCGGTTCCGCTGCTGTTTGTGGAGCAGCAGATACCCCCTGTGCCCGCTGCGAGGCATCCGGCAGTGCCGGCAGGAGCTGCAGGCAGGGGGTGGGCAGGGGGTGGGCAGGGGGTGGGCAGGGTCACTGCCAGTCCCTGGGGAGGGGGGGGGGGGGGGAGCCACAGCCTGGGGGAGGAGCCATGGTAGGGAGCCCCACCCATGGGTGTGGCCAGGAGAGGCCAATCAGGGAGCGGCACTGCCTATAAAAGCACTGCTGGTGAGCAGCTGGGGAGGCCAGAGGGAGGAGGAGGTGGTGGGCCCCAGAGAGCCTCTCCCAGCCTGGGTGTAGCCTCCTGCCCTGGCTGGGTTTTTTTTCCCCCAAGGACAAAGGAAGGTGACACCTCTGGCAGGGTGTCTGGGGGGTCCCCCTGCCTGTCCCCCTCCCCGCCCCCCCCCCCCAGGGTTGGGGATTTTTCAGCACCAGGGCTGTGTGAATTCCCTCCCTGGTCTCTGCCCCACTCGTTTGGTGGGGGAGTTGCTTGCTGTTGCTCTGGGCTGCCTCATGCTCTGCCTCAGCTTGTAATTAAAAATGAAATATTTGGGCTAAGTGCTTAAATGAAGAACACGTTTTTGCTAGCTAACAGTACAGAGGAAAGCCCTGGAGACCCCGATAGGGCAATTAGTACCTCTCCGCTTGCATCGGAGATGAATCTTTTGAGAGAGGAAGCCTGTTCACACCAGAGGATTTTTTTAGTTAAAAAAAAATGCAATTATAGGGTATAAAAGGAAGTGTTCAGAAACATGCAGAGTGGGAATGAAGTCTGAAACTTCCTTTGCTGCAGGACAGGGAAAGCAGAAGGTGTGAGGTGCCCCAGGCACGACACCCCCTGATGCTTCCCCAACCTGCCAGGTGCTGGCAGCAGCTCCCATTGGCTGGTGGTTTCATTTTCCTCCTCCCATCTACCTCTCCTGGCCATTCTTCAAGGCTCATCCCCTTGGCCTCGGTGAGCTCTCAGCTGCTGTGGGCTCTGGAGGCCGGGCGGTTCCTATCCTACTTGGCAGTTGGCTTTTGCACCGCTAAGCGCGAGCAAGACAAAACCACCTTCACGCTCCAAGAGAGCAGCTGTTGTGTGTTGGGACCGTTTCTGGGCTGTCTCCTCCACCATGGCTTTGCTTCCCCCCCCCTCCCCCCTCACCTCTCTTCCTCCAAGTCTCTCTGAAGCTGGTGTGTGTATTTAAAGCAAAGTCCTGAGTGGCTGTGGCAGGTCCTCGCGGCTGGTTCCAGCACCAGACCACCCTGTTCCAGGATGGTGATAAGTCATGAAACCCTTGCCTGGTGCATGGGGTCTCAGAAGGCTCCAGCTGTGCTTCCCTGCGCTCTCATCCAAAGCCCGGCTGATGGACACCACACCTGGGAGCCTACAAAAGGTCTGTAACCAGCAGAGCTCATGGAGAAAGGTGGTGGTGACCTGCACGCAGCCCAGCACGTGGGCAGGGTTGCTGCTGCCTGCATGTCCCCTGCAGCGTGGGTGACGTGGGGCTGTTTATCTTGGACTGGGGTGGACTGGAAAACAGCACTGACCTCTTAAGCAATGCTGGGGTTTTTTTTGCCATCCGGCCAGTGGCTCAGCTTGCGCTGAGTTTATGAGATCTGATTTCCAAGATAGTAAAAATAAAACAATCCTCTCCAACAGCCAGACTCGCTGGCTGGTGTCGCCTGTGCTGAGGAGGAAGGGAACAGCGTGTCTGCGTCGTTAAAGGTTAAATAACAGCAAATCGCATTTCTTGTCTGCAAATGATGCTGGGCTGTGTACGCGCATCCTTTAATCAGTATTTAGTTTGTTGAATTACTTTTATTGGTAGTTAACTGTGTAATGGTCTCAGTGGAACATCTGGTCCATGATTTGAAAAGAATATTCTTCAACCCTTGCTGAGTGCAATTATTTTTGGATACAAGTGGAGGCTTTAGAGCCATTAAGAAGATAAAATGCAGATTGTTTGCAGAGGCTTTTTTTTATTCTAATGGCTTTCAAAGAGAGGAACTTATATTATTTTTTTTTCTATTGTTAGCAGGCAGTGCAGTTGAAACCAAGCAGAGGGGCTGGGAAGAGGCACAGACGTTCCTTTTGCCGTTGGCTGGCCCAGGCACCCAAACCCAAGGCGGAGGGTTTGAACCTCCCTCCAAAGCTGCTGTAATATCTTCCAAATCCTGCAATAGCTCTGCTGCCCACCACTTTCTGGGTAAAACCACTGAGGGCTGGTGTGGGACTCCCTATAGAGCGTTTTAAAAGTGTGTCAGTGGATGAGACAAGGATTGTTTACAAAACAGAGAAAATGAAGGGCTTTGTGCTTTCCTCCATTGATGGGAAAATCACAGATGGATCCCAAACCTCTGATTCCTGGCCCTGTACCACTTCAGACCGCAAAAGAAAATAGCCAGTCTCTTGGTTGTGAGCATGGTAGGCTGTGATAGCAACTGGGACACCTTTATCCTCAAGAGTATATGTTATTAAAGTAAAATAAGCCAATAAACATCAATTTGTCAGTAGATAATAAGTTCTCTTATGAGTTAAGTGTAGTTTTTATATTATGTCCTTCCATGGGGGAGGCTGGCTGACTCCTCTTTGTCTGCAAGAACAGTGCTTTAAATTATTTAGAGGAAACTATACAATCTCGGCTGCTGTTTGCTGTGGCCATTGTACATCTTGTCCCTGTGAAGACTGCAGGCAGAGAGGCTGTAAAATTATGGCTGCTTTTTAGTAGGAAGATAAAGTGAAACCGTTAAACCAGGTGAGGCTGGATACTTTTAGTTTATCCTGAGGACATACTGTTATAGGTGAGATCCTGGGTTTGAGAACAACCTTGAATGGCATTGGAAGTGCCAAGGGATCAGTCATGGGATGAAGGAGAGGCTTTGGCTTTGTGTGTTCTCAGGTGAAAAGGGCACTGCCAAGGGAGATGGAGGAAAATGATGGCAGAGACAGTGACTCCCTGACCCTTCCCTAAAAGCTTAAGAAGAAAAAGCGTAAAAACCAGTCATGACCTCAGGGTTGGGTGGGCACTTTGCTTGTGGCTGGTTCATAGGTGGGAGCATCTCTGCCAAGGCAATGCTTGTGTCACAGCAGGGTGCGAGTAAGAGCAGGAGATCCTGGAGCCCTGAACCTCCAAAATGCTTCAGACCTCGCCTGTGGTTGCACGCAGAGGCAGGCTGGGGAGCAGAACCCAGGGCCCCAAACTTCAGTTTGAAGTTAACCACGCACTCGTTTGGGTTGGGGCTTAGTAACAAGTTTCAAAAGGAATGCCTATGCCTAATAATAGTAATAATAATAAATCAGTGTTTCATTCCAGCCCCTCTGTATATCTTGATACTTGGAAATGCTCTCATGTTTCCAAGCTGCAAGGGAAAGAAAAGGAAAGGGAGCGAACTTCTCGATTGCAAAGTTTTGGGTTTAGTATTGTTTGTTATACTGAGGGGAGGGAGGAAAGTCCTTTCAGCTTCCACCTACAATTAAAATTGTTAATTAAGAAGCACCAGTAAATTGGGATGGTTGAAAACAAATGGCAGGGCAGCCATCCATTGCTCCCCGCTAGGTAAGGATGCTGCAGGTGTGTGTATGAGTCTGATGTCAGCTGCTGGGGAAGTTCCTTCCTCTTCCCAGGCAGCCTTTGTGGCACCACATCCCTGCTCAGATTTTCCTGAGGTTTTTTTCCCTTTTTTTTTGTATTTGTTTTTACCCCTCCTGACCATATCAATCTTTGCTGCTCACCAGGGTCATCTTAACCTTGGCTCTGTGGCTGGCCGCTGGGAACAACCCATTTGGCAATAACTCTTCTGGGGGAGCTCTCTTTGTGGGCATAGTATTCGGTAATCAAAGTAACGATTCTGGAACACAGTGCTCATGCAGGAGCTGCGCCACAAGAATTTGTTAAATAGCTTATTCTGCAATAAAAACAACATAAATTTAAAAAGAAAAAAAATTAGAACAAATGGAGGAGCTGGGAAGGACCTCAAGAGGACAACTTGTTCCTAAGGATGCCGGAATAGATGTGTTTGCTGGATCCGGGGAATTGACACCCAGATTGATTGCCTGATGGCTCCTCCGGCTTTCTTGCCATCGAAACAGCTTGAACTCTTTGGGCCCTAACTGCTTGTCAGCTTTGCTTCCTGTTTTCTCACTTGGTTGGAAGTCAACAGTAATGTTGAGATTTTTTTTTTTTCTTCTTTACCAGTAGGATGTAAAATAAGGAGAATCAGTGAATCTCTTGCACTAACAGAAAATTAGCACCCTGCCCAAGAGCTGCTGAGCCTGTGTGTGTTTGCCCAGGAGGAGCCCATGTCTGTCTTCAACACAGCCCTGCATTCAGAGCAAATTAAGATGCAATTATGGCACTGAGACTTTCCTGTAGGTTCAAATGTTGCTGTATAAAATGCCTCTAGCATTTTAAACATGGGTTCTTAAGCCAGAACAATGAACTTTGACTTCACCAGCCCTCTAGTACTGTGGCAGTTTGTTCATCCCTGCACGGGGTGGGGGGATGCAGAAAACTCGCTGCCCTGCTGGAGAACCAGCAACAAGATATTTTCTGAAGCAAGAGAATAATCAGGATAGTTTTAATGAGGGTGGGAAGGAGGAGTCTCTAAGCAGAAAATTCAGCTGTTATTCAACTCTGTCCTTCCTTGATTTCCTTATTAACCCTTAGTCACCCCCAACGGGTGAGCACCAGGGCAGGGCATGCCATGCAGAGCAGAAAGCGGGTTGCTCTCTGGATGGAGAAGGTTGACCAGGGGAACTGGGGTGAACACAGAAGTACCTGGGCTGCTTACAGCTGTGCTGGCTCTTTTGTGACACATCGTCAAATTAGCAGGTTTTCCTGACAGCCCTGAGAGAAACACTTGAAGCAAGCAGTTGACTGGAGCGGGTTGAATGCACGGGCCAGTGCCAGGATGGGTGGCAGGGGCAGCTGGCGAAGAGGGGATGTGGGAACATGCTGGTAACCTCAGCCAGGCGAGCAGGGGTGAGCTGCCATCTCCGGACTGGTCTGGAGGTTCTGGTGGTTAGCCCTTCATTCCTACACGACACATTTTACTAAGATTTAGGGCAATATTAATCACTTTCAGCTCTGCCTGTTTCTGCTTCTGTCTCTGCGCTGTGTCCCAGCCGTGTGAAGTTTTGGGTGCTGCAATGAAAGCCTGGATAACTGGGGTTCAGCCAGGACCTCTGGACAGGGACTGAGAATGTCACTTTTCTGCATTCCTAGGACTTCCAAGAGTGGAAAACATTTTTGACTTTCATTCTTTCCATATTTCCAAGCTTCTGCAGTCCATGGGAAAGGGCACAGGTAGACCTCCTCACCCAAGCACAGTGTGCTCGATGGAGAAAGCCTTGGAGAGACATGATGCCAATTTTAGCACAAGTTCCTGTAACAGAAATAGATCTTCCTGAGCACACACTGAAATCTTAGTAAATTATATCTCAGGTTAAACTATTTATTGAAGTGCCACAGGGGAATGTCAGGCTAGCTATGTACATCATCACGGGAGATAGGCTGAAAATTACAGTAATTTGGAAAAAACATGGATTTGAATCTTAGGAGCTGTGGTGAAAGCCAATGCACAATGAATTATTTCACTTAACAATTCATATTCACACATTCAGCTGCAGCCAAAGTATTTCTATAGCATCACATTTCTCCACTGAGCTACCGGGCGTAGCATGAGAGCTCTTGGGGGAAGGGGGGGTTGTGCTTGTTCTTGGGTTTTTAATTTCTGCCTTTGTTGCTTATCCCAAGGCAAATGCCAATAAAACAGACTTGTTCGTCTGCTGTGTGCAGTAACCACAGGGAGTATTTCTTCCTGCCCGTGGTAATGTATCTTCTCTGATGGTGGGAAGCAAAAGGCTATGGAGCCCTTGTCATTTGTGTCCTGGCTGGTGGAACTGCAGAGCCTTACTGATGTGTAGGGATGTCTAATCTTTATATAAAAAATGGTCAGGGAAACTGTTTAATTGGCAGTCAGAGAAGCCTCAGCTGTTCCTGAGAACTGCTGAAATTGCCTTTGCTTGCTGCTGCTCCTGGTGTTCCTCTGTGTCTGTCTGTCACCCTACAGAAATCTCTGGAAGCCAGAGGGTGATGGGCAGAGTATCACTGCTGGGAGAGGGACAGTTTGGGCTCAGAGGGGTGAGGGACCTCCCTTCTACCTTCCCTTCTACATGGGTGACGGTCTCACAACAAGGTTACCGCCCGCCCCCCCCGCCCCAACCCCCCGCCCCCCCGGCTCTCTCCTGCACTCCAAATTTGCTCAGGAAAGTGGGATCCTTTGGCTCCCCTTTCCCTTATACCACCTCTGTGCTCCCATGAGAGGTGTTTTAAGTCATTTACAAAAATTCCCTTCAGATTCTGATGCTTGCTTGGTTAGAGCCGGCTGGAGCTCTGTGCTGTTTCTGTAGCACACAGCGGTGTAAGAGGTCAGTGAAACCTTGGCAGCTCAATGCACGATGCTCCTGGCCTGAGTGTGAAAGTATTTCTTATTGCACGCCTCTGGCGTGCAGGGCTGAGGTCCTCGGCAAAGCTGATTTTCTTTCAGTACCCACAGCTGTGGCTCTAGGGGGAGTTTTAGCAAGTCGTAAAGTCAACTGCCACACTCAGGAAGGCTTTTCTCCTCTCCCCAGTCTTGAATTTAATTTAAAATAAGTCATTATTAATGCTAGGGTCTCTTCAGTCTACGAACAAATGAGATAGCGGGAAAGAAGGAGCTACGAGATCACTGAATGAGCATTTGCTCCATCTCTGCCACTAATATGCACACGAAGGCATTTGTAAGCACTAAGAGTTTTAGAGAAAGATTTGAACTGTATGTAATTTAATAATCATCCATTATAACCAACAGAATCATGTGGATTTAACAGTTGAAAATCTTCAATTTGGCCTTGGCCTTTCCGTTTTGCAGTGAAGCATTCAGTCATTGTGTTTAGGTCATGTGCCGGGGTGGTGTCCCACGTGGGATGTATTAGCATAGTCAGGAGGTTTCTGTTGATGTGATTTTTTTTTTTTTTTTTTGCTGGGAACTGCAGTTGTGCAACAGCTCTGGCTTTGACGAACTTGATCTCTGACAACATGGAAAGGTTTCTTTCTGGGTAGGTTCAGTGGCTGATCTGTACCTGCCTTGTGGGAGTTGCAGCTCGGAGCTTCCTGTGGTACAGGTGTCAGTCGACGTTGACGTGGGTGAGTTGTGGCTCCTGGGCTGGTGTCATCCTTAGCATCACCTGCGGCCACAGTTGGTGTCCATCTGGTCTCTCCATGGACCTGCTCCTGTGAGCGCTCACATCTCTGTCCAGGGCAGGTACCACCTGGCTGTAAGCATTGTAAAGAGCTGGGCTTGGCTCCAGAGCTAACCTGGCTTGTTTCATCAAAAGTAACTGACAGAGGAAACCAGCTGATGTGCAAAGATGTGTTGAATAGCTGGAAGTAATAACCTTACCCAGCAGATCTGGGAGGTACCAGAGGTGTTCCTTCTCCTCCTCCACCCTGGCACTGCATTGCATTGCTTGGATGGGGCCTCTCACAATTTCCAAATGAAAATTTTCATTACTTTTTCACTGGACAAGTTTTCATTACTTTTTCACTGGCCAAAACACGAACATTTAGCCCGTGTGCCCAAAGCTGGATCAAAATAGCAGGTTTTCCCCTTGGCGGTGGTGTGGGTGCTCTGTTGGCTCTGACTCTCACACTCTGAAAGCTGTTAAAAACATCTGTGAACCAAATGGCTCGAAGAACAGCAAGAGAAAAGCCTCAATTTTACTTGTGGTTAAAGTCTTTTTTTCCTTTTCCAAATTACCCACCTTTCTTCCCAGCCCTCAGCTCACACTGGAGCTGGTGGGTGGGTTTGGGGGTGTGCAGAGGATAGCTTGGAGAGGCGAGCCCAGGCACTCCTTTCCCCTATTTGTTGCCTGGGGCCTCCACAGGAAAAATCTTGAGGGTCTGTTGATAGAAAAAGGCTGAAAATTACTGAATATTTACACAGCACTCAATTGCTGTCCATCTTCCCCACCATTTCATTTCAGCACAAAGAGCAAATAACTGTGTGCAGTGATTGTAGCTATTGCGGATTTATGTAGTTATTCATGACATGCAGATTACAGGGCAATAATTATAGCTGAGGTTGCTGTCATTTTACTAGATCCCTAAGTATAAAGATCTCATAAGTGCTGGAATTTTTTGCTCATATGGCAATGTTTAGCTTTAGCTGGAGAGACAGTTAAGTAGGGGAATCACAAGCGCAAAATCTCTTTGAAAATAAGGTGACAACTGAATCTTTACTTGTCTGGACTGAGCTTCTCCCGTTATATTCTGAATGTTATTCTGAGAGCTGGCACAGGCTTCGAGGGGCATGAGCAGTGGAATAATAGCACTGGATTTGGCCACGGCGATGTTGTTGGGAAGGAGCCCATTGGTATTTGGGTGATGATGGAGAGGAAGGGCTGAAGATGGCTGGAGTGGGGGGCTGGGGAATTCATTTTTGCTCACCATGGGGTCTCACATCAGCAGGTTATGTTTTTTTTATTAAAGATAGAAAAGTTACAGTGCAGAAAGGCACATTAAAAAGTGACTATATACTTATCCAAGGAGAATTTGGGCCTGAACCTTGGCATAGCTGGCCAGAAGATGGCTACTTGGGCAGTAGAGGTGGGAACTGGGTGCTTGGGAGGGTTACTTGTAAAAGACCTGAGGTCTGACTCCATGGTACAAACCAGTTCCTCACTCACCTTCTGCAAGGTCGTGGGTAGGTCCAGGTGTAAGGGTGGTTCCTGCACCTCATGGGGGACAGGGACCACATGGGCCATCCCTGGGAAAGGTGGTCACCACGTGTTTCTCTTCCAGCATTGTTCCAGCACATGAGCACATGTGGGTGTGTATGGATGCTGCCTGGGGGAGCACTGCCGGAGTGGATTTCTAATTATAGCTAATTGCAGGGCTGATACTCTCTGGATTTGGTCTGATACAAGTCAAACGATTTCCTGTTGTTCAGCACTTTACAGACACGTAGCTGGAGGCACCGAGATGGATGTGTTTTCTGAAGGCATCCAGCTGGGCAAACACACGCTCTTCCTTTTCCTTCCTGTGCATGGACGTCGGTGGAGCGAAACACCCCACCGCAGCCTCGCTCCGTGGTCTTGGGTGATGTTAACACTCCATTTTATTAAATAGCATAGAAGTCCCTAAACCAGGTGAAATGGTCAGGTTTAGTGAAGCTGAGGGCTGTTGGGTCGAGCAGCGGGGCTTGGCCACACTGAGCCCTGGGCTTCTGTGGTCAGACCTTCTCAGTCCCCCAAAGACAGCGCCTTTCTCCGCACAGCCTTGCAGCTGGCGTTGCTGGCAGCGCTTCGCATCAAACCCTTAGGAAAGCTCTACACAGATACACTTTCTGAAAAATGGGATCCAAAATGCCTTAACCATGTTCCCTGCAATGGGACTAGGTGCATTAATTGGTTAAATATTTACACAATGGTCAAATATTGCATAGGAACTAGATTTTATCATGAGTCGTTAAATTCATACGTTAAAGCCCATTTTTAATGTCCCCTAATGGGGACATTCAAAGTGTATTTCATGTAGTTGATAGAGCTGTAATGCTGTGCTGTCAAAGATCCCAGCGATAGAAGGGGAACTCGTTAGCCCAGGCGCCGGCCACACGAAGGGACAGGCAGATCTCAAACACAGAAACGATCAAAGTTAAACAAACGTTTAAGAAGAAAAGCAGCAGCTTCTTGAAAGGAATCAGGTGAGTTTGACTCCAAATGTAATTTTTTTTTATACTTTGGCTTGCACATGAGCCAGGATCCAAAACGATGATTTCATAACCCTTAAGATGTTTCAAACAAACATTATTATTCTCTAGGAAAAAACGCCCCCCTCTCTCCCAGGTACGCTCTGCACACTGAATCCACAGTCCTGAAAACCTGGAACTGATGCCAAGCATTTTAATCTTACCAAAAGTAAAACATGAGCACAAATATTACATAAAAATTGACTTTTAAAATTTTTCCAGTGTTAACGTTGTAAGAGTCCCTGTAAACGTATTATGTGACATTGGGTCTGCTCAATGCTTTTCAAATGTTGCTGCTGTTACAGCAGGTGCTGGTCATGTTTCTTTTCAGATGTTTGTAGGAAATTACGTGGAGAAAAAACTCTGCTTTAGGAAAAGCCCAAAGGCAAATGGAATGAACAGAAAGAGCAGATTCTCCACGGACTTCTGAGTCTGGAGGTCTCCTGGAAGTCCTCCTGGTGGGATGTGTTTCAGCAGGGTGGGAAGGCTGGGAGCCTGGAAGGATGCTCACGGTGACTGCTGGGATTCCAGAGGTGAGCACGTGGTCCCAGATGGGCAGCAGTTGCTGATGCTGATGCTGATGGTCCCCAATGTTTTCTTAAGGACTTTTCTTCATGCTATTCTCTTCCTTGGCTCGTTTTCTGCATGTTGTTTGAGAAAGCCCTGGGAAGGAAATTGGGACTAAAATTCGTTTGTGAGGGCAGGGAATGGATTGAAGAGCAGCTTTCGTGGGAGAAGGACCCTGGAGCTAGGCTGGCCCTTGCCTGTGGGTGAAGGCTGGTGTGTCACTCATTGCAAATAGCTCTAAATTGCCAAACCTCTGACCCTGTTCAGTTATTGGATGAAACATTTCAGCTTGCACTGGAGAGCAGCTCGTACGAGATATTTTAGTGGCTGCTTCTGATCTTAAAACCAATGAGTCCCTGAATTGCTGTCCAAACCGAGAAAAGCATCCTTGCAGCTATGCTGGCATTTACTGCATAAAGATGTACTGAAGTATATCTAAGCACAGCGTCTGCATTATCAGACCTTTGGAGATTACTTTTATCTTCTTTCCTCTATTAAATATAGCTCAGCTTGACTGCCTTTCACGCGAATAAAATTTGCTGGCTATTGCTTCGAGGAATCATCCATTAAGTGTTTTTAAAATGCTGCTCAGCCACGTGTTTGCCCTGTGTTTGTGCTAGGCGGGATTGCTGTTGCACAATCCAGTGTTCCCTGTGCATGAGGATTATTTTTTGGCTGCTTTATGTAAGAAGTAACCTTCCCTGCTTCACCACTTTGTATGTCTTTTAGCAAATCTGAAAACAGATTCTCTTAGTTTGAGCTGTGGAGTTTTGCCCTTGGCTGGAAGCATGGGGTGGACAAGGTCAGGGAGAGGGAGATGGTCTCACCGGGTGGTTTCTGTGCCTGGAGGTGCTGTTTGCTGGCTCTGCGGGGTCACTTTGCACAGCTCCCTCTGAAGAACTGTGGCTGGGTGATGCCGATGAGGCTGGGGGATCAGTGTGTGGTAGCTGGATTTCAGCAGAGAAAGGGCAGGGTAGGGGAAGCAGCTCGGCATCCCTGCTGGAGGAAGGATGCTCTGCTCATCTCCTCCTGAGGAGAACCCCAGGAGGAGAAAGGGAGGAGGAATTGCACATATCCAGTGCTAAATGGCATATGACTCAAGCAAAAAAAAAACCCCCAAAAAACCTCACAAAAAATCACACCTCTTTATTACATAGATTTATCTTGCTGTGTTGGGGCCTGACAGCCACCACCAGATGCTCATCTTCTCAGTTGCTTTATTGGATTCTGGGACATCCTCCTAATTGCCATAAGTGGGAGATGATTCCCCAGCATCTGGCATGTGTTAATACTGATGCAGAGAGCTTATCAATCCACTTAAGGAAAGAGCGTACGTGCTCAGTGTGCAGTCAGAGGCAGCCTGGCAAATTCTAAAGCATCATCATTTGATCCTATTTTGTTTTTCCTTTGGATGGCTGCTGAACGACTGAGTCCTTGCATTGGACCTTGCTGCAGTATGAACAGTTAAAGGTAGGGGGGCATTGCCCAGATGTCATCCCTGTTTCTGGTGATGGATAGGAAAGTGCTGCAACATTTCCCCCAGCCTTGCCCTCAGGTTGAGCTTCAGGAGCTGCTGAAATGGTATCTAAACGCAAGTTGCCCCTCAGCTCATGAAAAATGCACTTAGCAGTTAAGGTGCAACAGGAGTCCAGCAATAAATTAAAACGGCTTCTCTTTTAATTTTTGGTTTAGGTTCGAACCATCTCCTGCTCTCTTTGAGGCTGGCTGCAGGTATCAATGAGCGCACCTGCTTGGACACTTTTCAGCTCAGCACCTTTTAATGGAGGAGGGAGCACTGCTCGGAGGTCTGTGGAGGCAGCGAAGTCTCAGGCAGGTGGGTCTCTCCACTCAGCTCAGAGTGAGGAAAAAGGAGGAATAAAACTAGTTAAAAGCAGGTATTTCAAGAATTGCTCCAAAGGTGTTTTCATTCCAGGCAGGAATAAAACCATGGGGTTTAGGTGGTTTTTAAAACTTTTGTACCCTACTTCCTTCCTCTGGGGAGCCTGGCAGCATTTGGTAAATGAGAGTTTGTGCTGGTGTGCGTGCAGCAGCGCTGGCAACCTCCCGTCTTCCAGGCAGAGCTTTGGAGGTGGAGGGTTTTGTGGGAGACAATGGTGCAAAAAGGTCTGTTTGAACAAGGGAATTAAATATTTCCCCGCATCACTGCCGGCTGAGGCATGCTGCTGGGTTTTCAATAGTATGCAAGGGCAGGGAAAAAGCATTCTTCAGGCTTGCAGGGCTCCAGCGCTGTCTAGACTTCATAATGCAATGGTGCACACCGCCCTGCCTTGAACTCCTGCCACGGCATCTCTCCGAGCGGGCTATAAATGGAAGCTGAGAAGCATTCCCTCTGCCAAAGCCTCAGCCACGCTAATGAGACCCTAGCTCCTGTCGAGTTTGGCAATTTGTCCCACTAAACCGGTGAACTTGCAGCAGGTGGTAGCAAAGTTCATTTCCTAAAACCACATCCTTCTGGAAAGTAAAAGCCACCCTTGACTTCCCCTGGTGGGGTGGCCACAGCTCCCTCCAGGCTAACGGAGGCAACTGGGCGCAGGGGTGGATGCTCCTGCACAGGCGACCTGCAGACCACCGCTCTGCAGAGGTGGGCTTTGGATCAGCACAAGGCTCCTGAGCCTGTTGAGTTGTCTTAGAAAAGTGACACTCTCTGCTCAAAGCCCGTCCCATTGACCACGGCGCTGTCTACGTGAGGCTGCAGCCACTGAAAGCAATCTGTTCTTTATAAAGCTTTAGGATCTGTTTCTGTCCTATCCAGATCCATGAGTCTGTTGACAGAGCTCGGCTGTGCAGAGTTGGTTTGGGTCACCCTGGCATTAAGGTGCTTTTCCTTCTCCACCCTCCCTTCTCCTCTTTCTGGGATCAAGTTTCTTGCGGCTAAGCACAGCCTGCTCTCTGTATTTCCCACCGAAGGCTGAAGCAGGCTTGGTTACCTCTGTTGCTCTAAATCCAGCCCAAGTGTTGAGCATCTGCCAGGATGCAGAGGTTTTCCCTAAGCCCGTGTTTTGAATAACTTGTTCTTTGCAGCCTTGCTCCTCTCCCAGGCGCATGCTGCCCGCGAGGAGTGGGAAGGACATCTCTAACCTCTAGATGCTGCCGCCTGCGAAGCCCCCGGCAGCGGATGGCCATCAGCACGGCACCCTGGCTGGCCTGAGCAGCCTGGGGGATGGGAGCACAGCGTCGGCCAGGCTCTCTGCCTTCGCCCCAGTGCCAAATCAAAGCCTCCTCATTTCACTCTAGCTGATGTTTTTGTGTGACCTCTCCCATGGCATGTGGAGTGGAGAAACGTCCTCCCTGCTTTTCCCACCAGAGGAGGTAAGTGATAGTGCCGAGCGCAGCTGGGGCAGAAAATGTACCAGCATCTCCCAAGCACCAACACCTTCCATCCCTGACCTGCAGACCCCTGCACGTGGCACAGCACTTCACTAAACTCACCTGACAGGCTGCCTTACTGCAAGCCCAGAGAAGCATCACTGCTCCCATTAGCAGGAAATTTGGATCTTAGTTGTATTTTAAAAGAGCCTGAAGTTTCCCAGAGTGCGCTGTTGTTTGTGTACTGGCAGTTTTGTGTACCTGGGAAGACACTCCATGGAAAGCATCAGCTTCCAGAGGTTAAGTCCCCAGCAATGCAGATGAGATCTCTGCTTCTCTGTTTGAAAACGGAGGTAGCTCACATCTTTTGTCATCTCCATCAAAAGACAAATACATTCCTGTGCAAAACCACTGGTTGTAACTGAACAGGCAGAAGTGAAATCAGTGAAATGCTGCCTAGATCCCGGTGGGAGGTTCATCCCTGATGTGAATTTGAACTTTAGCAAGTTTGAAGCTTCTGGTTTGTGGTATTTTTGCCTCTTGGAGTGACACATCATGCATGGGTTATGCATCAGGGACTGGCATGTCAGGACCCGTAAAGAAATCTTGTTGCCCACAGGAATGGGCTGGTCCAGCTTGTTGTGGTGTTAGGTCTGCCTGCCCCAGGAGTGATGGAGGAGGTGCCTAGGTGGGGCAGAGGGATGGTCAGTTAGGGCATCATATCTCGGCTGAGCAGTCGCTTCTCAACTTACATGCAGGGAAATGGGCACAGAGAGTTTTAGTGCTAAACTCCGTAACGAATGCTGAGAAAACCTGCAAAGTCCTGCTCCCATTTCCTGCTCTAAATCCCGCACAACAGACCCTGATATTCAGAGAGCCAAACGCTCTCAAGTCAATGGAAAGATTCCCCTTGACTTTAATGGTCTTTGCATGAGTGCCTAATGCCTTCCTGTTCACAGGCCCTCTTGGACTGGATTATGGAAACAACTGCCGATAGAAAGTGCTGCAGTGAACTGTAAACCCTTCAAAGCAGCACGATGGCAGATTTTGCTGTCCTCCCAGACAGCTGGAATGGGTTGTGTTTGACAAAAAGCCTGATATATGTTCTTCCAGCCAGCGCCGTGGCTACAGTGTGAATGAGTGTTTTAACAAATATATTCATGCAGACAGAGTTTGTGGTCAGCCCGCTGGGTTTGGAGCCAAGCTCTTCCCAGCAGGACGGGAGAGGCAGGGAGCCTGTGTCCGTGCTAGGCGAAGCTGAACCTCCGCAGCTTTGACGTGCCAGCATCTCTCAGAGCTGCTGTCTTGGGTCTTGCAGCTTCTAGGGGCTGTTTCAATTCCCTGCCTGCAAAGACCATGTCACTGGTACAGACCAGGTGTTGTCCGGTTTTGTCAGCTCTTGGCGAAAGATAAATTTTTTGCCCTAGACTGTACCACTGCCAGCCACTGTCCCACCTTGGGCAGGGCTGGCATCTAAAACTGCCCAGAGAGGGACACAAGAGCCCAACTCAGCAAGGCGCTTGCTTAACCATAAAGGTGCTGTGAAGGTCCAGTGCCATCGCTGTGCTGAGCTCTCTCCCACCTGGACCAGGCACCAGACGTGCCATCAGCCCACCCCACACGGTGGATGAAGCTGAAGGCGCTGCCTCGGCCACCTCTGCGGCTCACTCCACAAAACTCGCTTTGGCAAAGGGCTTAAAGAGGTGCTTAACTTCAAGGGCGTAGATATGTTCTGCTGACTTCACGGGGATTAAACACATGTGTTTGGCTGGGAAGGGATCTTGGTGCCTTTGGCTGGGCAGTGCCATCGAGGGGTACACAGGATGTCCTCCCTGATGCTTGGGACTATGGACCTAGTGCCTTGAAACACGGGATCGACCTGCTGCAAGGAGAAATAATAGCAAACAGATTACTTAGTCTTTATAAAGCCCACAGACACCAAAAATGAGTCTGTTAGAGGAATAGTGACTTCCACAGGGGACCTGTCTGAGTGTTTAAGAGCAGAATGTTTCCCATTGCGGAAGGTCGCTCAGCTGGCTCTCGGGGGAGAGGAGGCAAATGATGATTGCTGCTTCTTGCTCTATGCCCTGGAAACTTTCTAGGTCTACTTAATGGTTTTGGTTGTTTTATTTTGTTGTTCAGTCTCTGGATGGGTTTTGCCCATGTATTGTTTGGGGTTTTTTTCCCACGCACCCAAAGGCAACGGGGTGTCTGCACCCCCTGCCTGCCCTTCCCTCACTCGTGCGCAGTGTGAGCACCGATGTGACCCCGTTGGCAGTGTGGCTTAACGGCTTGGGCACAAATCCGCACTCCTGGAGCCACGTTCTGCGGGAGGAACCGAGACCTCACTTTCGCAGCTGTGCATTCCTGAGGCAAAAAGGGCAGCTCAGGCCCAGGCTGTTTCATAGCAGAAAATCAGAGCTGGGCAATCTATGGAAAAGTCTGGCAGCTGTAGGAGCCATCTGGCTGCTGGAAAAATCCATAGTGAGCTCTGTCAGGGTCCCTTCCTGACCCCCTGGTTTGGGGAGTGCTCCCCCTCGGATTTCAAGGATTTTGAACGCTTGCCCATCGGTCTCACTAGAAACGTGGCTGCGTGAAGGCTCCCAGTTCAGAGACATGGGAATTACAGAGTGCTGGCCTGGCTTTTTCAGGAGGATTATTTGCTTTTTAAAGTCCCTGTCTGCAGCCTAGGCTGATCGTTCTGTTGCAGAGGAAAATAGGCAGCAGACTGAGACGTGGATGAAGTAATGAGCTCATCTCTCTGCAGTCTAGCCAGGTACACGCTTTTTTCTCCCAGAGCTTAATTAAAATGCATACATCTTTCCTCACATTTTTATGAAGCTCAATGGCAAATACCGGTCAGTCTCTAATTACACCAACACTAACTTGTTTTCATGGCTGAAAAGGACAGATCAAGGGCAGTATCGTTCCCCTGCATTTGGTTACTCCGGGATGTGCTATCTCCAGCAAGCAGCTAAGAAAACCAGGTTTCACAGTCTGGGCCAGCACTCCCATGAGCTGGACTGCACTGGTGAGAGGAGGGTAGACTTGTCCAGTGGAAAACGTATGTGTTAGTCTAGGCTGACTGATAAACCCTTACCCCGCTGATGCTCCTCCTGCTCTGTTTTGCTGGCATTGGCACTGACCCCATGGACCTCGTCCTCTCTGCGGTTTGTGGCTTCCCTGGCTGGAGGAGCAGCCCACCAGCCATGGCTTGCTGCCTGCTCAGAGCCCTCTCCTGCCCAGACCCTGCCTGCTGTCCCCAGGGCTCACTGAGAAAAAGTAAAAATAAACACCCAAGCAAGTTTGATTGAATAATGAGTTAAGTTTCTTCACCCAGCCACAAAACTGGTCATATTTAACCAGAGCAAAATTAAAATAGGGACCCTCTCAGTGCAACAGAATAGCCTGTCCTAGAAAGGAAACCACCAGCTCTGTTGTGGGAGGGATGCGAAGCTGTCAATGGAAACAAGCACGCCGTGATCCCGTGGCCTTCCACTCCGCTGTGATTTTGGTTACTCCAGGCTGTAACCAGCACAGCCAGACCAGTCCTCATCCCAGCCCAGCTGGCCGCTGGCATCAGCTGCTGCTGGTGAGCGCGGCTGGCTGATGTGCCTTGTAGCAGGCTTCGCAGGGGGCTGGTGCAGTCCCAGAAGCATCTCTGTGCTCCTTTGTGATATCCATCCAGCTTGGTTGCACCCCGCAGGGTTATTGGTTATGAAATGGCTGGTTTTACAGTGACGTTTTTAAAATTCAGCTCTTCTTAATATGGAATTGGTTCTTAGAGTATGGATTTTGCAACGTCATGTTCTGCTTGAAATAATCGCTGTTCTAACATGCCCAAGCCCTGGCTGTGTTGTTCCATTTTCTCATCTAAACCTGACCAGTCCCATGAAATTAAAATCTAACCTGAAATGCTCAAATTGCACTGCAGACATGGGAAACGAATGCATTTAGACGTGTCGCCAGGACAGTTGCACGATGAGAGAAGGTTACGTGCTAAGAGAGCGTGCAAGTCCAACATGACTCCACCGGTGGGTGGTTTGGGTCTCGGCCAAGGCAAGGCGGTTGGAAGGAAGCATGCGGCTTTGCTTGGGTGCTTTGTGGCTTGACCATCTGCAAGGAGAATGAATAGGCACCATCTCCTGCATCCACCCCCTCCAATTTAGTGCACGCCTGGAAAAAGACAGCAGTAGGTGCTGTCTGCATGATAAATGGCATCTGTATGACAAATGGTGCATCCCTAGGGCTTTCCTTTGCAGAGTCAGAAAGTTGGGGCTGGAGTGATGGGAACAACAGAAGAGGTGACTGCAAGACCAGCAGATTCAAAGAGCTTAGCTCGGCTGCCTTTTCCGGGGATGAGTTAATCACCTATAATATGTGAGGTCTGCAGGGCACGGTGATGAACGGGAGCAGACGGAGAGGGGAGGCCGTGTAATTAAAAGAGCAGTGGTGACAGTGCAAAAGTCCTTCTGGCAGTGTGATTTATTAAGCTGTGATGGTGTCTTTCACATTAAGTGGCAGCTGCCTCATCATACAGGACATTCAGTGCAGGAGGAGAGCGGGTTCACTGTGGGAAACCAGTCTCTGGCTGCAAGGGAGGCACTGGGCAGGCTGGACCGAGCTGGCAGCGCTGGTTTTGTGGCCGCCGCAGCTTGCATCACACTTGTAGTCGGAAAGGGAATTTTTAAAATCAGATTTTTATTGGGTGCCTAATTGACTCATCATCCCTGCCCCCCCACCCCCTCCATGCACAAACATTTGCTCTGCCCTGAAATGTGAGCTAAACAAGGCTGGCGAGAAATGTTTTCTGAATATAGCTGGGGAGAGGAGAGAGGACTAAGGAGGGTGAAGGAGGGGTGAATTCATGCGGTTTTTATAACAGAAGATTGTAAATGACTAAAAAAACCCCACCCCTACAAAAAATAACAACAACAAAAAGAAGTTGTGGTTTCTTAAGCCAGTTTGCATTCCTGGAAGTTGATGACGCCCTGGATTACTGTTGTTTTTTTAGATCTCTCTCAATTTTTTTCAGGATAGCTTGTCTGTGGTGTGGGTATGTGTGGGAAGAGAACCGGGGAATATGCAGAGGGGAAAAAAAAAGCTAAAAATGGGCAGGAACAGGCTGACTGCATATGCTTTTTTCTTTTTCTTAAATAATAATGAAAAAAAGAACTTGACGTTGTTAAAGATTTGGGTATGTGGGGGTGGAGCACAGGCATGGCAATGGAAGTCGGTCTTGAAGACCACATCTAATACAGGATGTTTTGCGCTTCATTAACAGTCGTGCGTACTCGGCTATGCGAGAGATGTGTCTCGGTTTGCAAAATAATCAGTCCAAACTTCTGATTTATGTCACTTGGAAGCTGCCTTGCTCTGCAGAGCAGAGAAGGGATGCAGCCAGGCTGCCATGGGTCTTGCAGGTCTTGTATCAGTGCCACCAGGAAATTTGTTTCTTTTTCCTGTTTCGATGTCGCATCTCATTTTGGCATTTTTGCTTAGAGAACAGTTGTCGCCTTCAGGCAGTATTTTGCTTTTCTCTGTGTAACTCAGATTTACGCTGAGCTGAGCCCCACCAGTCTCCATGGGATGCTGCCGCTTTGTGGGAAGTTCATTTTTTGGACTTTTTTAGCTCAGCCGGTCCCTGAGGGGGATGGGGGGAAGGTGGGGAGTCGAAGTGCTAAGGCCCCCTCCCGTTTATGGGAGCGTGTCATACCCAGAGCATGTTCTGGCTATTCTGCCGATTTCCTCATGGTTGCTCCAGATTTTTATTGCTTGCACTGAAAGAAGGGTCCAGGCTGTAGTTTGAACATCTAGAACAAACTTAAGACGAAAAAAAAAAGAGTTGTTGCATCAGTGTCTGAAGGTGGAATAACTTTTCCCACTGTGCCAGGGTGTGCGATGGCTTCGGGGGGAGAGCGGCTCCGCGCTGGCGGGGGCTTTGGCTCAGGCACCCGGCGGCTCTGCCCTGCCCGGGGGTGGCAGCTACGGGAGGTGTGGGTGCTGTTGCTGCCAGGTGAAAAACACCCCTTACATTTCACTCCAAGCTCTTCCCCACCCTGAAGCTCTGTAGACATGCCACGTTCACAGGTTTTGCTTTTTCCTGTTACCAAACCAGGGACTGATGTTCCTAGTAAGTGTATCCAACAGGTCTGTTCTTTGCTCATCGCTCCTTTCCAATACATTAATATCTGTATTATTTTTTTTTCTCCCCAGAAGGTTAATTAATACTTGATTCATCACCTCGAAAGCTAATGGATATTTATCCAGATCATGAAGGAAATTAATGCGTTCTATAAATAACCGCCGCAACGCTCACTAGCGCTCACTGACACCACATCTTTATTTATGTTCCTTCTTCTTCAGGCAACCAACCCTGCTCAGCTCCGGTGGAGTTAATCCCAACCTTTTGCCAGGGCTGGTTTTGCACTGACTTGGCTCGGTGTTTTCCTACTTGAGCTTTACTTTGTAAACACGGTGCCTTTTTCTGAGGGAAAACAGCAGCAGCTTTTGTGGAGAGAGACGCAGACAGCACGGCGCGATCGTGCCAGCCGGGGCCAGCAAAGGCCATTTGAGACCTTGGGTGTTTTCATGGGCTGGGAGGTCTCTGGCACCCTCAGAAAAGTTGTTTAGTTTGGGCTATTGAAAAAAAATACTAGCGAGCCCTTTCTGAGTTCCCATCTGCTTCCAATAAAGATGCTTCCCATCTTTATTGTCTTTGTCTCCAGCTCTCCAGCTATTGTCATTGGTGACCTTAATTAGAAGCATATTAAAAATCACGTCTATTTTGTCATTCACACATACAGAATGAAAAATCATTATTTATTTTTACTATTAACTTGCATGTTCCTCCTGGGTGTATCCATGAGAGTGTCTGGCTGCTCACTGGAAAGTCCTTGTTGTCCGTGTAGATAGACCTCAAGGGCAGAAATAACTGGGTGGGTGCTGGGGTGCTGGACAAGGAGGCTGAGGGGCACAGAGGTGGCATGAGGCTCGTGGTAGATGCTGGATGCAACCACAGAGTGACCTGCTGTGATGTGGTGCTGTGCTTTGGCTTTTCCCACAGCCCTGCCTGTTGCTCGCTGCTGCCCGTGGCTGGGTCTGCACCAGGTCCTGCGTCTCTGTTGCAGGTTTAATCCTGCTCTTGTGGCTTCAGAGGGGCTGGGTGCTGCCAAGAACTCTATGTTCTTGTCCAGACCAAGGCTGGAAAAATATTTCTGGCATCATTTCTAGGACCCTGACCTCACTGGTGGACAGCTTGCACTGGGGTCTGCAGTGACACTTGTTTTGAGGCAGGATAGGGGAACCAAATGAGCTCATCCCTCCTGTGTTGCTCAGTCTCTTGGTTTTTGTTCTAAGTGGTGCAAGTGAGGCTGCCTCCAGGAAGCACCAGCCTCTGGAGTCACACGAGTGTGTGAAAATCCCAGGTTTTTTTCATTTTCCTATTCCCTATGAAAGATGCGGGCTGAAAGCTTCTAGCACAAAGGAGCAGCTAGACATTTTTTATGATTGTTTTAAAAAGCTATGCTGCTTAAGATGAACTTAATGGTTTGGGTTTTTTTTTTTCAGGGATATTGGCTCATGAATTTTTAATTCTTGAGCTTGGCAGCACTGGTTGAATTAGAAACAGAACAACTCATTTTAATGAGCGTAAGATTAATGCAGATGAGCTTGGCTGAAACTGCAATCCAGCTGAGGGGAGAGGGTTATCTCACTTCACCTACCAGCTCCCTCCGCAGTGGGCCGGTGTGTTGCAGGCATTACTGTAGCAGAGCATATTCTCGTCACTGGTCATTACCTGGGGGAGAGATGCTCCTTAAACAACCCGGTTCTTACAGGATAATTTGCACGTTAACCCTTGGCAGCTGCCCTGGATCATCAACAGTCCTGCAAGGTGGACTGCAGCTCTCGAGCGTGCAAGCGGGGAAGAAGGAAGGTGCAGGTGGATGTGCACTGGGGGAGGAGAAACCTCCCTTGACTCTGGGCCAGTGTCCCCTGGATGGAAAGGAGAAGACTTTCAGCTGTTGCATGAAGCCACCACAGCTCCAAGCAAGGTCGTGGTCTACACCCGCTGCCTATCTCTTGGTGGAGAGCTGTCGTTTTATTTGTTTGATAAAGTGCTTAGCACCCTGGGTCACATAAATAGCAATTACTGGTACAAGAGAGCTGGTGCTCCAAAGCACCCTTGTGCTGGGCAGAGCTCTCCTGCTGCCCCAAGTAACCTGTTAGCTCCGTGCCTTGCTTTCCTGTACACCTGAAATTAGATATTTGCACAGTGAGTGGTTTTATTACCTGAGCAATAAGGAAGGATGGGGAGGCTGAGCTGAACTAATTTTATTTGCTTCTGTGGGCAACTGGTAGTTTTATATCTCTGTTTATTTTTTTATGTGTTTTAATCAGGTAATGCTTTCAGAGATCGCATTGCTTCAGGTTTTGCCTGCTTGGGCTCGAGCAAATGTAGCAGGAGTATTCGTGAGTGGAGTGTGATGAACCATAAATAATGAGGAGATTCCCAGGAAAGCATCATGGAGCTGTGGAGGAGAAGGCTGCCCGGCAGCTGGTGAGGTCGCCCAGTGACTCATGTCCAGCTTTACAGGGACCTCCTGCCTGCCCATGGGTAAGCCATGGCTTGGTGACCGTAGGTAAGCCATGGCACCGTGTCCTGCTTCGGTATCTCCCCCTCAGAGTGGGAGGCAGAGCCATGCAAGATGTATTAGCAGCCCCTGACCCAAGGGATTCTTGGTTGTCTGCATGACCCTTTGCATCCTAGGGGGATTAAACGATCAGGCTGCTCGACAAAATAGTGGGATCGTCAAGGCAGATAGAGAGGACGTGATTATGGGTCTGTTTTGCAGCAGCAGTTTTGCAGATCTCAGGGGTCTAGTAGGGAAATCTGTGAGGGCAAAGGGGTGCCTGGGACAAAAAGTGCTGTACCCCAAAATTAGGAGACCCTGAAAGACAGCATCCAAAATAACAGCACACTCACTGGGCTCGTCCCCGGTGCTGGAGGGCCAAGGATGTCTCTGTGCTGAGGCTTGGGAATGCAGAGGCATGGCACTGCCCAGCAGTGGGAGGCATTTTTCTGAAAGCTTCTCCTGAACTTTTAAAGTATTTTTTCAGCTTCAAAACCTGTATATTATAAAGAAAAATTCCTCACGTTGTTAGCATCACTTTCAGCCAGCAGCTATCATTAGTTCCAGAGTCTGTTGCCAGCAGCAGCACCGGTGATTTACTTCGTCTGCTGCAAGGCTAGAGGATGAGCCACTTTCGCCTTTTCTGAGTTTCCCACATTGCCTCTTTGCTCATGAGGAAGCAAAATTCCTCATGAAAATTGGGCTGCCACCACATCAGGAGACTGCCAGCTACCGCCTCCAGGTGTGGCTGTCTTGGAACGCATTTAAAAACCCACTCTGAACCCATTTCTCCTCCTCTGTATTTTTCCCAATATAGTTTTCCTCCTCAGCCTGAGCTCCTGGTGCTGGTTTGAAGGGATGGCCGCCCTCTGCTACTGGCCAGGTGGCCAGTGGCATGTCCTGTGCCGGAGCAACCCGTCCTGATCCCACTGATGTGGTTTGTTTGCCATGCTTGGTTTTGCTCCCCTGCTCACCCCATCACGCTGCTCCTATTTTTAATACCAAGGAATAAACCCGTCTCTTCGCTACATCTCTTACACGTTGCAAGCAGCACAAGGTATTAAGTTGAGCACGTCTGTGTTCAGCACCTGCCAGGCGGGTCCCAGTGAGGAATGCATCGGCTCTTCCCTGTCGCCAGCCCTGAATTACAGTGTTTCTTCCTCTGCAGGAGATGCTTTCCTCGGCTGGAATGACAGCCCCCGGTGTTATGCTGGGAAAAGCTGCCGACTACAAGCCCCGGGAGCTCCTGTAGTTCTTTCAGGGAGAACAAGCTGCAACCAAGCCAGGAAAACTTGTACTCTAGGACTTTATCTCCTGGAACGTATCCTGAAATGGACGGGATGCTGGCCTGGGATGCGAACCTGAATGAGTGTTGTGTCCTCACATCTTCAGTGACGTGCTCTGGACACCTGGGTCAGGACCCTGGTCCCCACTACAATTACTGGAAAAAATCCCAGTGCTGCTATGGAGCCAGCATCCTTGTGGGTCGCCGGGTCAGGATACTCGCGGCATCTTGCTGACGGCAGGATCAGAGCAGCTTTAACAGCCTTTCCAGACTCGCAGGGCTCCCCAAAGGCATTGCTCCACTGCAGCACCCCTGCTCAGCACTCCCACGAGTTGCTCTGCCTTTTGAGGTGCTCCACCTGGAGCCGTGCTGGGGAAAAGCAATATACTCATGCTTTCTCCTGAAGTTCCATAACAAATCGCACTCATGCATTTTAAATTGGGTTTATTAGACTCTTTGAGTCAATTTCTAAAGACCTAACCTCAGCATAAATCCTCCTCTCAAAAGCCACATCTGCAGCATGTGGTCAAGACTCAGTTTGCCCCCGGAGGCAAGCTCCTGAGCTGGGGTGGTGTTAGATCTTAACTCTGGGGCAGCGCACAGACCTTGGAGATCTTGCTCCCGCAGCAATCAGCCTGTGCTGGGAGCTGCCAGGGACCACGTGTGTTATCCCTCCTGTGTGCACGGCCGATGGAGAGGAGGTTGGCAGCCAACTCAACATCCCGCACAGTGACAGCAGAGCCATCGGATCCTCTCCCCACCTGCCAGAAAGGGCGAACCTGCTGTGAAGCGTTCTGCTTTGCGACACTTTGCCTTTGATTAATGAAGAGTGGCCAGAGAAGGGAACTGGCGCTGTGCCATCGCATACCAGAGAATTACATCTTCTTCGGCCAGATGATGGGTTCCTTCTGCTTTTGAAAGGGAGAAGCCCTGCGGCCACGTGGGTCACATCAGCCACTGCTCGTGGACTTCTCTGCACGGGGAGAGTGCCACTTGCTGTCAGGTTGGGATGGCGAGACGTGCTCTGACTGCATGCTGAGCCGTGCGTAGCATGGTACCCATCCTGCTGCTACCAGGAGGAACCCCAGAAGGTAAATGCTGATTTATGCTGTGTACGGTGCCTATTAGACCCTGCACGGAGCAGTCAGTAACACAGAGGTCACGTGTGGGTTGTGCTGGATTTTATTGAATGTGAAAGTGGGGAATAGTTCAAAACCCTGTAAAAGATGGGGTTGTGTTCTTTATTACTGCGGTGAGTTAGAAGCGTTTCCAAGGGGAGGCATGTGTTGGGCTGGTAACGAGCTCTCCTTTGGCACAGGCAGAGTGCTGAATGCATGTGAAAACTGGAGGCTGAAGGCAGCAGATGCCAGAGGTGAAGAGGAGGGTGTTTGCAGCTGCGGGTACCAGGGTGTCCAGGGCAGCGCATGCTGCAAGGGACCGGTGGCAGAAGGATGCTGCTAGTCTCCCCACTGGGTCCCAGCCTGCCCAGGATGGACAGCAAGCTGGAGGCTATGGATGGCTGCAGGAGAGGATGGCAACCCCCTCCTAACATCTTCAAAAAGGTTGAAGTGGACATTGAAGGGTCTTAGCAGCAGTTTCCAGGTAATGTCATGCACAAGACTGACCTCACACCAGCTGGGGGTGGGTTTCACAAAGTGTTTTTCAGTCTTGCCCAAGCACTTCTCCCTCCCAGATCCCAAATGATGCTGCTGTGCTGAGGGCAAACGTGACGTGACAGGAGCCAAACCATGACATGAACTCAGGGGCGTGCGAAGGTAAAGAGCTAAAAGGCACCTGGGACTTGTTTTCCAGGTGGGTTTACAGGACATTGCTTTAGCCTCACCCTCTCTGTTTACTGCAGGGTGCAGGTGGCCTCAGAATTGGTCCACTTGTTCCTTGTGGCTTCTGATGTTGATCTGGTAGCAGAAAGGCTGAAGCATTGGACCTGTGGCTGTGGTTTATCCAATGGATTTGGGAAGCAAGTGACTAATGTCACAGTAAACAAGTGGGGCTGGGTGTGCCACACAGCTCAGCGTCTTTCTGCTGGTGGCATCTGTGGTGGGACAGATTGGTGACAGCTGGTGGCTTGTTCTTGATTTGGGAATAGATTAAAATAATGTAAGGAGCAAGCGAGGCACTGTTGAGGGGTGTGTGTCTCACTGTGTTGCCACCTCCTTGTGCTGCAAAATAATGGAATAGGGATGTGTCTCCAGCTCCTCCCGTACCACCTCCTGAGCCCTGGCCAGCCACAGCACTGTCCCCTTCTCAGATCCCAGAGGATGCTGCAACCCCCTCACTGCCAGGACTTGCTCCTTGTGAGATGCAGCACAGAGAATTTAAAATGTCTCATTACAGTGGAACAGACATGGTTCTGCTGTAGTCTGGCTGCACGTGGAAAAGCCCTCCCTGGCTCTTGCAGAAGGGCTCCTCTCTCCTGGAGTTAGTCATGCAAAAAAGATTTCAGGAAGGTCTGCTGGAATCTCTCCCACTGTGTGCATTTGTACTGCAGCAATAGTCATTACTGGCTGCAATTGCGGATTTTTCCATTATTAGGGATGATACGCACACACATGCAGGCCCCCTCCTCCCGTGTGCTGGTGCCAGCTGGCCCTGCCCTTCCGTGTGTGCACGGAGCAGAGAGAGTCCATGAAAATCTGCCCCGGCTGGATTGCCAGCTTTCTCTTGGGAGAAAACAGCTCTCTGGTCCCTGCAAAAGCCCCCTTGTGACTTCAGCAGCTTTCAGCCGAGGGAAGTCTTTGTGAAGGAAGAAACAAACAAAGGCAGTGCAGTTCTCCTACATGCAGTGTTTTAGACCTGGTTTCTCAAAAATGCAGTGTTTTAGACCTGGTTTCTCAAAAATGCAGTGTTTTAGACCTGGTTTCTCAAAAATGCAGGGTTTTAGACCTGGTTTCTCAAAAATGCAATGGTTTAGACCTGGTTTCTCAAAAAGCAGCAGGGTCCAAGGCAAACACTGGGTGGCATCAGACAGAGCAGCCTGGAGATGGGTTTTGTTCGTTCTTCACTAACAGGACAAACCCGTGTGTGGCGTGCTGGCAATTAATGAGGCTTGAATTCTGCATTTCTGTTGAAATTGGATGGTTGTCTTGGGACAAATCCTTTTGGCACTGCTAGTGAGAGTGGAGGTGGCTGCCCTGGGGGGCGGAGGGGCTGTAGGGAGCACTGCGGGGCTATGTGGGTCACCACTTCTTACCTGCTGGCACGGGCAAGCTTTAACACCCTGAGGAATGGCGCAGAGACTAAGAGAAGGCAGGGAGGCTGTCGCATGAGTGTGAGGGGAAAATCCCCCTTCTCCAATGTTTGTCCTGGCTGCAGATGTGGGAACTTCAGCACAAGCACCTACAGGCAAGCCTCCAAGAAAGCATCCCAGACCTGCAGCGCCTGAGGAGGTGACAAAGAGGCAGAGAAGCTGCCGGTTATTCCCACTGCTCCTGGCTGGAGCTGGCTGCAGGCATCGACCTTGGAGTTGTGGGAAAATTCAAGTCTGAGCTTTGTGGCTTCGTCAGATCTGGACTCTGAGCGTTCACTCCCATATCTACGTAACGAGAAGAGAACAGCGAGAAGCTATGGTGATGGCTGCATGGAGCTGGCTGAGCACCCAGCACCAGCACCCTAAATACAGCCCTGCCTTCCCCCCGCGGTACACGACCCGAGCTGCTCATTACTGTTGTCCTACCCAAGGGCATGAGCCTACGGAGGCAGCAAGCCTCAGCCAGCCGAGCTTCTGCCTTGAAGTGTTTGCTTTGGATCATTACTTATTTCTTTTTACACCCATCTTCCAGCAGAATTAAGGACAGTAATGGGAAGAGCCCTGTAACGCTGCTTGCACAGTCTTAAAATGCTTTATGCTCATTGCAGTTCTCATCTTACAGCACCTTTGGGAAGAGAGACAATATTAAAATGCCCATTTTACAGCATCGTGCACTCGCCACTACTGAAGAAGAAATCCTTAGTAGTGTTGGTGCTGGAGACAAAATATGAATATATGTGAATTGCACGTATCCAATCTCATTGCAGTAAGCTCAAAATGGTGCAATTATCCTTATTTTTATGCTCATATGTGATTTAGAGTGACTAATTGCTGAGAATTCCTCCCTCCTAATTGTCTGCAAAAGGAGTGATTTCAAAGCACAGTAATTGTGGCCACTGCCAAAGGGAATAGGAGATAAAAGCAACTCCTCTTACCTCCAAATGGCCCCACATGTGTTCCCTGTCCATAGCAACAGGCACAGTTTGTACTGGAATAATGCATCAACTATATATTTAATCTTTCACCCAAGGATCTAAAATTGCTTTCCAATGAACCGTTAGCTGAAGGATCCTGGCACAGCCCTGATGAAACAAGCAAGCAGACATGGGAGCTAGCTGTGAAACCGCCCAGCTTCGTAGCGCTGGGAGGGAAGAGAGCCGTACTGTGATTGTGCTACGTGGGGAAACTACAGCTGAGAAGGGACAGGCAGGTCAAACCCACTGTTTTGAAGATGTTTTGGACACATTACAGTGATGCTACAGCCTCCTGCTCTGAGCTTGGTGCTGTCGGTAGCCAAATGAGGTAGTTTAAAGGTTACTGGGTGGCTTTCTAGGTGGCTCTGCAGAGAAATGAAATACCCTTGGAGCAATGGTCTCTAAAGGGAGAGCTGCAATGCCATGGTGGGGGGGGACAAGAGTTTGTGGGGACTACCAGCCCAACAGAAAATCGATTGCTGACAAGACTCTCCTGCTAAGGTCTGAGGTGTCCCAGGGAATGGGCCTGTGAGTGGAAATCTTTGGGAGCCACCAGTTTAAAGACTGCAGGGACCACAGACATCTTCTGCCCTACCTGAGTGTGGGCCACCTCCAGCTCTGCAGGAGCGCCAGCATCCATCACAGAGTCCTGCGGCACCAGCTGGAGCTCTTGGAAACCTAATTCCCAAATACCAGCTCCCCTTCTGTGTTCACAGCCCCTGCCGCTGAGCCAGGAGACCCAGAGAGACCCACGCTGTGGGCAGCACTCAGCACGGCTCCTGGCGGCAGGTGGATACGATGCCTTGGGGCTTCGCCCAGGTCTACCCCAAAAGGCTTGGAGAGGGGGATCGGTGCTTGGCCAGGCTGTCACATAGCAGCTCCAGGAGTGTGTTGCAGCACAATCCCACTCCAGGAATGGGGAGATTCAGGGGTCTGCAATCATAAAAGCACTTCACATCCCCAAAACCACAGGCAAAGCCTCCTCAGCTGTGTTGTCCACCAGCGTCCTCAGCATCTCCCAGGGCTGGAGCTGCGCTGCTGACCTGGCTGGCTGGAGATGTCAAGGGCAGGAATTTCTTTTTGGCTTTTTCACATTCTCAACTTGTGGTTCAGTGATCAGAAGGAAGATAACTTCACGTTTCTGGCAGATCAAGAGAGGACCACTGCGTTAGTTCTGTGTCACCGAGGAGAGCTTAAATATTGTGATTCGAAAATTCCAATCTCGCATAGTCTACTCAGACATGCAGGGGAAACCTTTGCAATTAGATTCCCTGGGTGCTAGCAGGAGGGCAGAAGTTCCTCCTTTTTTTCTTTCCCATGACTTTATTCTTCTGCGATTTTAGAGCAGAAGGGGGAAAAAAAAAGCCCGTTTGATTTTCTTCATTATGCTAAGCCAGGTTTTTCTTTCTGATTGCCAAAGCATGATAAATGGAACAGAGATTACCTAGAGATTTTCAAAGATTTGCTTTCAAATTTTATTTTTCCTAAGCCTCATTAAGCTTGCAGGTTTTTATCTACGCTTTGTTCTTACAGTAAAGTAGCATTGCCATGTATTAACAGTCATTTTTTTTCATTTGAAATTAAAACCAGATAGAGGCTTCTCATGCTCTGCTTTCAAATCCTATTTTAAAAAATATTGATCATGTGTGTGTTGTTTTTCTTTTCCTCTGACCCTGCCAGCTCTGTAAAGGACAGTCACTAACGAAATGCTTTCAGTCATGGATTACTCTGCATTACTGGTGCAGTTTTGTAGATTCAGGGACATATTTTAAAAGGTATAACATATAGATAAAATAAAAATGTGGTTTCCAACAGAGACACAGGCAAGATAAGTAAGATTTAAAAGCAGGAGCTCTGCAATTAGGGGTACCCAGCAGCTTAGACATGATGTGCCAAGGTGCATCTTTCAAGAACTAGATGCTGTTGAAAGATCTCATCCTCCAGGACTTTAGGAAAAATGGCCAAAAATCATCTTATGGCTGAGAGCCCCCAGGCGCAGCCTGTGTGCTCCTCTTTAGGAGAGGTCTGGAGGAGGGTGGCAGTGACTGGGCATGAGGGCAACATGGGGCACACACACAAAAGCCACCCGAATATACCTGATGGGGTTTCTTCTGCCAGAGCCAGGAGAACTGACCTACCTTCTGGGGTTTCCAGGTGAACATCTTCCTCTTTCTGTGCCCATCCATGAGCCCACAGAGGTCTTGGGGCAGCTTGAAGGTGTGACAAAAAGGTCCCCTTGAGCCACTTTCCTGGTGTAGGAAACGGCTTCCTCACCTGTGGTGGGACAGTGTGACAGTGCAGGAGCTGGCTGTGTCCTCCGAGTTCCTGGGGAAGCTGCTGGAGATAAAAGACCCAAGGCAAGTTTCTCTGTTGATGCGTTGCCCTGTTATCACAGGAATGGGGAACGCAGGTGCACAGAGTGGGGTGAGGACAGACCATCCTTAGGGTGCCACTACATCACCCCCAGCCATGCTGGGAGCACCACGACCTGGTGCAGGGGTGAAGCCCTTCATCCTGAGACCAGCCCACACCTGTCTCCAAAACTCCAGGTGCTCCTCGTGATCTTCTCTGGATGTGACCCCAGGAGCTCTGCTTGGACTGGAAAGCAGCTCTTTTGGAAAGGTTTGCTGTAGTTCCTCCAGACCCACTCAAGAAGCTCTAATAATAATTAACTGCCTTTCTATTTATAAATGAGAACAGCAGCGAGGAACTTGACTTACGTGGCTGAGGCCACCGCAGCCCTGGTGCTCCCACACCAGGCTCTCACCCTCTGCCATCCAGCTCTTTGTCTCCGCTGTCCTGCCAGAGCCCCAGCAGCCCTGCCATCGTGCATGGGAAAGGGCATTTCCCAGGGATCTTTTCTCTGGATACACACTTTTTTTTTTTTTTTTTTTTTTTTTGCCTGTTGACAAGGGAATATTTTCCTTTTAAATGTTTTTTTTAGCAGCTCTTACTGCACTTTGTAAAACAAACATTTCCCCAGCGCTCGATGTTTCGGATGATGTTATTGTTACTGGAAGGTCAGTGCGAACAGCAGAAAATGTATTTCTTGGTGGAGCCTGGGGACTTTGTGCCACCCATCTCCCAGCAGCCAGATGGGATGCAGAGGACTGGTGGATCCTTTTGGCCGAGCCAGCTGGATGTGGCCTGCTTTGGGAAAGCATTTGGGTTTAGGTTAAGACGCTGTAGCCCAAGGCTAGCTCTCGCCCAGCCTGCCTGCGGGAGGGGAGCATCACCTCCGCTTCGGCTGGGTCAGCTCAGCCAAGGGTCGAGCCAGGCTGACGCTGCCTTTCCTGGCTCTGCTCGCACGGGGTCTGGTCACCTGCAGCCAGTTCTGGGTCTGCCCACAGCTCTGCCTCTGCTCCCCTTCCCGACAGCGCCAGGCCCTGGACCCAACACTTCTGGGAGAGGCTGGAGAGAGTTTTTCCTCTAATCCATCCTCTCACTATCTCTGCTACATGCAGGATGCCAGATTCGATGGAAATGCTCTGATCTGTTCTGACAAATCCTCTGTTCCTAAGTAGATAATAACCAGAAAATCTTCCTAAATAAATCCTGGGTTTGGATCTGTGCCCACATTTGTTATGTTTTTCGTACCAATTAACTGCTCCTTCTTGCCCTGAATTGGGGGCATCCTCAGCCCCTCGAAGGAGAAAGGGGGCACAGATTTATGGCTGCTGAAGTCAGCATGAGGCCGGGTGGAGTTTTACGACTGTAAAAAAAATGAGAGTCTGATTGGCAGCATTAATGCACAAGTGACCAGAAACAGTCTCCGTGGCTGAGCAGGGATTAAAGGTTTCAGATAGCTATAATGCCAGACTGCAGAGGAAAGCGCTGCGATACCTTTTCATCACATCAGTAGTGCAATGAAGCGGTCACATGGACATGGAGGAGAGAAGAGGAAGATGTTAGAATAATACCCGTTGACTTCTCTCTTTTCCTTCAGCATTGAGTCGGTGTACTTGATATTGAGACATCCCCCTGGCAAAGGGGAGCCTCAGGCTCCATCTGCCCCCAGACTCAGACCAGTCCTGGTGCTCCTGGCAAGGTCTGTGCATCCACTAACAGATGAAACTTCCTTGAGGAGGTTCGCTGCAGGCACACTGAAGGTGCGACCATCCCTGCTGGTGATGGCTGCCACATTGCTGTGAACACCAGCCACATACACAGCATCTGCGGGCCACATTTTTGACGTCCTCCTTCCATCTGCAAATCCTCGGTGTGTGTCCAGCTGCAGAACAAGGCTCTCGCTCATAAGAGAGGCGGTGGTGCCACCTTCAGCACAGAGCAGCAGGGCCTGGGGGGCTGAGCCCCTCTCCCAGCAGCCTGGGGCTCTTCCAGCCGGGCAGCACTTGCCTGGGAACCACTGCTTTCCCTTGGATGGATGCCTTGCACAGAAAACTGGAAATACTCTGATGAAAGGTTCTGCTATAGTTCTGCACTTCCCCTAAGAAAATGGAAACTCCGGGCAGCTTTTTTTTTTTTGACACATCATTACCTGGTGAGTCTTCCTGAGATTCAGCCCAGTCCTCTACAATCCTCTTCGCCTCCCATGTTTCTGCCTCTGGAGCCTGTGGTCCCATGTGGTGAGTGCTCCTCCCTTGCTGATGCTCATAAACCACAGCCCTGGGATGAGGGTATCACTGGCATCCTCATAGTTGCTCCTGGCTGGGAAGTTAAGGTAGAAACTGATCTTGCACCAGAGTCTTAAACCTCTTCCAGGCTGTGCATTGCCCTCGTTTCTCATAAATGCTGTCTTGCTAATGCAGCCATCACACAGCGGTAACACAGCAGGAGCCACGCTCCTTTGGGGTTAGGGAGGTATTGGAGTGAAAAAGTGATCCTCGAAACAGGCAGGTGGGGATGCTCTGGCCGCCTGGAGCAACATGCTGGGCCAGAAGCATCCCCTAGAAGGTCACTGGAACAATCTCGAAAGGGATTTTGTACGGAGCCCTTTCTCAGACCCAGGTCCCTATGATCCCAGCAAGTATTTTGCTCACACCTTGCTCCAGGACTCCAGCTCAGCCCCACCTCAACCACCCCTCTGCTCACCTCCCTCTGTGCACAGCAGCACAAGGGGGGTCAGCCCCAGCAACACCAACCTGTCTCAGCCTGCAAAGGGTCAGCGAAGGGTGACCTCGATGCCAGGGCTAGACTCACCGTGCACGGGCACAGAGGGCGAGGGATGCCATGGGGCAGCACAGAAGCATTTAGATTAGAAAACACCTCTGCGATCATCCAGTCCAACCATTAACCCAGCACTGGCAAGCCCACCACTGAACCATGTCCCTAAGCGCCACATCTATGCGCATTCTAAACTCCTCCAGGGATGGTGATTCCACTGCCTCCCTGGGCAGCTTGTTCCCATGCTTCACCACCCTTTCAGTGAAGAATTTTTTCCAATATCCAATCTAAACCTCCCCTGGTGCAGCTTCAGGCTGTTTGCTCTTGTTCTGTCCCTTGTTATCTGGGAGAAGAGACGGACATCCCACACCCCCCACCCCGCCTACAGCCCCTGTCCGGCAGCTGTAGGGAGCGATATCGTCCCCGCTGAGCCTCCTTTTCTCCAGGCTGAACCCCCCCAGCTCCCTCAGCAGCTCCTCATCAGACTTGTGCTCCAGCCCCTTCCCCAGCCCCGTTGCCCGTCTCTGGACACGCTCCAGCCCCTCAGTGTCCCTCTGGAGGGACCCAAACCCAAACCCAGGACTGGAGGTGCAGCCTCACCAGTACCGGGCACAGAGGGACGATCGCTGCCGCGGTCCTGCTGGCCACGCTGTTTTGGATACAAACCAGGATGTTGTTGGCCTCCTTGGTCACCTTGGCACACCACTGGCCCATGTCCAGCCAGCACCCCAGGTCCTTTCCCACCGGGATGCAGCACGCTCGCTGATGGAGGGGGGCGGGGGCACAGCCGGCTGGTCCAGCACCTTAAGAGATGGGATAACTGTGGTAGCAAAACCAACCCTGCAAATGCAAACCTGCCGCTGCCTGGTCGCTGCGGGATGTCCCGCAGTGCTGGGGGGTGCGCGTGCTGTCCCAGCCCTGCACCGCGGCGCTGTCACCGGGAGGTGGCACAGCACGAACGGCGATGCTGCGGGGGAGCGCACCCGCGCCGGGCGGGCTGGGGTCCGCGGAGCCCCCGCGCACCCCCGGGGGGACCCGAGTGATTCATTGGGGCAGTTCCAGGAAAGAGAAGAAAAGTCTCGCATCTTCTTTCTCGGAAACGCGTTGTGCAAAGTCCTTTCACATGGGAGGGGGGGAAAAAGGGCACAAACGCAGCATTTTATTTGGAGAAAAGGGAAAAAATGAGCACATTTCTCCCCCTTCGAAAAGACGCAGCTGTCAAGACACTCACTCCCCTGTGTCCCCATGGCCTTTCCGCATGAGCAGAGCCCCTGCTGACTCCCGTTCCTCTGTCTGGTGCCCTCATTCCCTGCTCTAACGTCCAATCTGTCAGCGTGTTCCTTAAGGAAACCTCACTTATGGCTTACATCGCATTAATAGCCCGCAGCTTGCAAAGGTTTTTCCTGCAAAAGTGCAAGGGCTGGAGGTCTCGGTGGCTGAGCAAGGACAGCTCGGCCCCTCAGCCTCCCACCTGCACGGCTGCGTCTGCCGATTCCCCGGTGGGATCAAATGCCTTTTCCCCATGGAGAGGTTTAGCCCATCTTCGCTGTGGGACACTCAGGCACCTCTGCCTGAGGGGATACAGCTGGAAATGGCAAAGCAGTGTTTCTTTTTTCCTGAACACTGGCAATTTTCCCTTTCTAGCAAAGGCAGAACAGAGGATGTAGGAGGAAGAGCTCAGCCCTAACAGTCCAGCAGCAAGATTTGCTTTTAATGAAACACTGATCTACAGTGCTAGAAACATCGCATCTCATGAGAATTGTTGTCTACCTTTCACCTGAATGGATGATTTTGAAATGCATTGCTGTTATTGGTAAAACGTATACCATACCACGTAGCCCATGCCCAGTTTGTAACAAAAACCAAAGGTGATTTCTTCCCAGAAAATAGTTCCTTCTCCCCCAGTTTTCCCTTTTTGGGTTTACGTGTCAGAAGTTAACCGAAACACTTAGAGGGGTCCCAAGAGAACAGCAACCAAGCACCTCCTTTGGCCACTTTTTGGGGTCCTTTGGGTGCAGGAGCACAAGGAGAGGGCAAGTGATTGCTGCCCCTTCCCCAGCTGCTCCCTGGCTCAGGTGTCCCTAAGCTGGAGGGGCTTAGCAGATCCCCATGGGTGGCTTTCTTTTGCATGAATTTGTGCAGGCACTTTTTAAACCCCCCTCAAATTTTAACTTTCACAGCATCCTCATGGATGCAGCTAACTTGGTGTCACGCCCTCCTATCTCAGGCTGGAAGGGTCAGCACAGGACACCCCCATGGAGGGCATACAGGGGGGACACAGAGCTGCTGCTCCTTGTCCCTCCCACTCAGAGGGTCCTCACCTGTTTGCCACCGTAACTGCTGCAGCCAGTCTTCCAGAAAAGCCCAGGATGGTAGATAGATGTTCTGTAAATGAAAGAAATCAGATTTAAAAGATGTTGTGCAACCATTTACTCCCAGAACCCATTTCTTGCTTTTCAGTCCCTTGTGAGAGACAATTACAAATCCCCGTGGGAAATGCGGTAGAGCCCTGCTACATAATGTTGGCAGGAGCCTCCTGCCTTATCCTGAGAGGTAAAAAAAATAGCAGTTTCAAGGTCAGTTATTTCTCAAATTAAAGCAAAAAAAAAATATTCTTGCTTTTTGTTGTTCTTTCTGAGTTCCTACTTAGCATCCTGAAAACCCTTTAGAGGATTTGCATTTGGAACATGAATTTCTCACAGTGAGGCCAAAGAAAACCAAGGTGCGTGGGTGGAGGAAGCTGTGGCCCATGCCAGCAGCCAGTGCCAGCAAGTCGATGTCCTCAGCTGCCTAAGGTGAGACCAAGCACTGCCTCAAATCCTCCTTGCACCCCAGGGCACTTGCTTTAAAGTCAGATAATAAATGTTTGCTAGGACTGGGAACACAGAAAATATTTCCAGTACCCAGAGCAGACTTTGCCCCTTAGTCCATCTGTGGACGCAGTACTTAAGTAGCTGAAGAAACCAAAGAAATACTATTTTTACAGCTCAATCCTGACAGTACTAACCTCCCGCTTTGCGGCAGTGCTCCAGCTGCTGAGTTGCCGCTGCCCATTATCTCCGTGGAGGCTTGCTGAGCCTGATGTGTTGTTGTTGGAGGCTGGAATCCCACTGGGGTCTGGGGCAGGTGATGGTGGGCAAAAATAGCTTTGTTGACGTGCCTGAATTAGAAGGAAGATGTCTTAAGTCATCTTGATAGGTTTTGCAGTCAGAGGAGCTGATGGCTGGGCAGGCTCCTGGCTCCCAAGACTCTGGGTCACGGAGTGGGAAGACTCCTGAAAAGAAGGGAGTTGCTCAAAGCAAGGGTCAGGCTGGTGTGGCCACCTGCAAGAAAGCTGATTATAGGTGTTATAGGTTCCTGTGGCTGCATCCATTTACCCAGGAGAGACGAGGTTGTTAATGGCAGTGACAATTCTTCCAGCAAACCCATGCCATTTTACTGCCACAGTGACACAGAAGGACCTGCTCCAGCTGGCCCCAGATCCACGGGAGGGATATACCTGTGGCATGTGGGCTCCCACTGACATCCATCAACCACCTCTGACCCAACCCAAAACCTCTCCAGGGACATTGGTTACTAGTCTAGATGACTTCTCACCTTTTCAAGTAGACAAAATTCCTTCTGAAAAGCCTAAGACCCTGAGGGAGGGATGCATTCAGTCCTCATGCCGGTGGCATCCACCATGACCACAGACATACAGGTGCGTTTCTAGCTCAGCTGCTGCACAGCCCATGTCCTCCCTTCCTTGATCATAAACCACCAACTGATGTCTGTGCCAGGATAAGGATGCACAGGGACAAACCGGACACCTACATTTTGCCTAGAACATAAGTTCATGAACTTCTGTTATCATTCAGGAGTGATCTAATTGAAACTTCATGACTTACACAACCATCTCTTTCTCTGTCCTTCTCTTTCACTCTTTTAAAAAACATTTCCTGCTTTTTCCAGCTGGACAAGCTATCCTTCTGCCTGCTTTGAAGTAAATATTTTGTTGGGTTTGGCTGCTGTCACAGCCACACATAGTCTTCTGCCTGATACTTTATCCATCTGTTGCTAAAGAGAATATTTTGAGCTGAAAGTCTCCAAAAGGTTTTGAGGTACTGAGTAGAATTAGGTTGTACCGATGGAAGAGAAAAATCTCGGCTCTCACGTGCATAGTAATTCAAGCTAAAGTACCTTAAAAATTAAATACTCTGAGACATGCTTGTTACGACATCCTGGTACTCATGTGCTGCAAACTGGAGAGCACATGCTGGTTGCACTCTAGCTGAGGAGCTGATACACCCTGTCCCCCCCCTCCACACGGGGAGATGGAGTCCAACCCCGATTTCCTCTTTTGTCTCAAGTGAAGAGTTGGACTCCTGCGCCATGGAGGTTGCCAGCATCTGCCTTGCCTCATTTCTTCTGCTTGAGGAACATCTGGCTCTGCTCTGGGACAGCCGCGCATGGCCGGTTGTGTTGCATCAAATGAGGTGTGCTCACTGTGATAAAGCCTCTCGTGGATCTGCCCGCTAGAGATGCTCGCTGCCCTCACGGCATGCTCTTCCAGAGCAGACACAAATAACTTTCTGTTTGATGATGGTCCTGTCTCCTGTTTTGGGTTTGTTTTTTTTTTCCCCCAGGTTGCTCTAAAGAAAGGATGTTTTTTGCTCATTTGACCTACGAGATCTAGAGGTGCCTGCTTGGGAGAAAGCACGCATGGCCACGAACTGCTGCTGCAAAGAGGGGATACAGGAGGGGCTGCGAGGAGCTGCACAGGGCTGGGGTACGTTGCCTTCACCCCGCGGGGTGTGTGCAGGCGGGACACTACAGGCAGCCCCATGATGGGATTCCTGCAGGACACCAGCCCTTCGCTCAACATCCCTCAGCTTAAACCTGTTCCTATTCTGCAGAAGTTTGTCTCATAGCTATTTTGAAGCTTGCATCACTGCTTTTTGTGAAGTTCCTTGAAATTCTCAGAAATACCACTTTTTGTTCTTGCTTACTTGCACTTATGGGGAATTGTTTAACTAGCATTTGAACTAGACAACGTTCCTATCTCTATCACAGCTGGGAGAGGATGAGGAGACCTGCAATGCTCTGTCATTCCTGTCCAGACATTTGTCAAATACCCCTTGGCTCCCAAAACCTTGTAGGGTGAAACGTTGCCCCCGAGTTCCCAAACTCTGAGCACCCATGTGCTTTGCACCCCTGGTCTCAAGCACTCAAAACCTACTGGCTGGCACTGCTTTCCTCACCCTGGAAGGCACGGAAAGCTCTTTGCCATCGCTCCAGGATGCCTGTTTGGGGCATGGTGCTTGAGGCCAGCACTGGAGGCGGCTGGTGGTGAATGGCCCTTTGTGCGCTTTGTTGCTTTGCTGCATAAAGAGGGTATTATTAAATCCAATAAATAAGACTCTCCCTGCTAATAAAACTATGTTATTGCATGAGTTACTGTGGGGAATGTGCAGCATTCGCAGCAGGCAGCTGCCTCACACACTTTGTGCTGGCATGACGGGTGCAGCCTGCAGCACGGCTGACAGGCCGGTTCAGGTTTATCAGCAAAGACCCCGCATGCACGGAGGGCTCGTGCTGCGCTGGAAAATAAGGAGAATTACCCAAATGTTAGACTGCTTTTGGAACTGGTTTGCATGCTGGGTTCGGGTGCTTCTCACCAGGCTGCTGTCAGCCCCTGCACTCAAAGAGCAGGTAGAGCGATTGCAGCTGCTGGGGCATGGTTTGTCCCTGCAGCCCTTCAGCGGAGGGCAGGGGAAAGGACGGAGGCGGAGGCGACCTCTGAAGGGAGTGTTTAAGAAGCCAGTTCCAGTTCATTTCCAGGAAATCTCTCTTGTTCTTTTTTTTTTCTTTTTTTCTTTCTTTCTCCCCGCCCCCCCCCTCCCCCCCTCCCAGTGGAAAAGCTAAGTCCTCATGAACTTTTTGAGAACTTTTGTTCGTTCTCTCTTGCCAGATAAGCTTGGCTTTGTGCTGGTGACAGAACCCCTTTCTCCAAGCACTGGCCATGGGCCAGGGCCTGGAAATCTCGACTGCGTGCTGGCAATGCCACAAAAGCCCTGTCCCCCTTCCCCCCGGGTTAATGCAAAGCTCCAGCACCATCCAGCTCACCTTTGGGGACCACTGTGGGTCTTTTCTTCTGCCTGTGCAGGAGATGATGGATCTGGCTCTGCTTGTCTTCCCCTGCAATGGAAAGTCCTGAATATCATGGAGAATAATCTGTCCGATTTGTGGTAGCACAGGGTGAAGTGGGTTGGTGGTAGTTACTTAGAAGAAACAACTGTGCAAGTGGTGTCGGAAGAAGGAGATACTCTTCACCCCAGAAAAGGAAATGCAGCTCCCACAGGATTTCACACACCTCAGTCCTGCTCTCTGCTTCCTGGTTTTCCCTCTGTCCCAGTGCACTCCTCTTCTCCTCTCCAGCTCCCAGAGGTGCTCTCTGGGACAGGACTTGTTTGCGGGGCATCTATTACTGTTGGCATCTTTACATCATTTAAAGACCTCCCAAGGGTTGGGTCCCCTCTTGCTGTGTGACAGACAAGATTTCTCTGTTAAAGAAGTGAGGGTCTGCATGTAAGAGCAGAGATACAGGAGGAGGGAAACCAGTGTATGGCACAAGTCCACTCAAACCAGCAACCACCACAGCAGAATGGTCTCTCTCACCAGCAGCATCTCCAGGGGCACAAACCACAAAATGCTGATGAAAAAACCCCCAACAGGAATGGATCATACAAGCTGTCATTAAATTAGGAGGCTCAGGGCTTGAGGTCTCCACTGCTGCTGCTATCTCCAGGGCACTAAATGCAACTCTTCCCTTTTACTGAGTTCCCGTTTCCCAGAGCTGAGTGTATGAACAGGTGACCAAACTGTTCGGTGATTTCACTTACCCATTTCCCAGGGGTGGGGAGTAGGAATGGAGCTGTTGTGCAACCAGGAGGGAAATATCTTTCTAAATACATGTCCTCCAACTGCCAAAATATGTTTTGAAGGCAAGTGGGGAATGTACACAAGCAGTGATTGCAACACAGCCACTGCTGCAGATTATATAAAGAGAATTGAACTCAATATTTTCTGTGAGAGTTTTAACCTTTGCAAATGAGCTGGGCACAGGAAGAACATGCCCGAGCTGTCAGGAGGAAAATCATAGAAACACAGAAAGGTTTGGGTTGGAAGGGACCATAAAAATCATCTGGTTCCACCCCCCTGCCCTGGGCAGGGACCCCTCCCCACCAGCCCAGGTTGCCCCCAGCCCCATCCAGCCTGGCCTGGGACACTGCCAGGGATGGGGCACCCACAGCTGCTCTGGGCACCCTGTGCCGGTGTCCTGCCACCCTCACAGGGGAGGATTTCTTCCTAATATCCAATCTAATTGTCCCCTCTTTCAGTTTGAAGCCATTTCCCCTTGTCCTATCACTACATGCCCTGCTAAGAAGTTTGCCCCCCTCTTTTAATAGGCCCCCTTTAAGTACTGAAAGGCTGCAATAAGCCCCCCCTGGAGCCTTCTCTTCTCCAGGCTGAACAACCCAGGCTGCTTTCTGGAGGGAGGAGTGAAAAGCACTGGTCCCAGTGCAGAGGGAGGGCAGGGGTGAGTGCACTGGCAGAGCCAGGCTCACAGAGACAGTAAACATGAGTGACTACAACCACTTGGCCACCAGCCCTGGGCCCTCTTCAGCCACCTCCATCCCCAGGGGATGATGTTTGAGCTGCTCAGCTGTTCCTGATGGTCCACAGCAGTGATGACATATGAGGGAGTAACGGTGGTTTCTATAGTGACATTTATTGGAAGGCTATAAAAATAGAGTGCAAATTTCAATAGGATGTTATTAAACACATAATAGGGAAATAGTCCCATACATTGGTGGGAGAGGGGCCCAGAAGGTTGGCAGCGTGTCCACATTCCCTGATGCACCCAGATCCACCGAGCAAAGCCTCAGTCCCCAGAGACGGGGCATGACCCTTCTTTCTGCAAATCTTTCTGTCCCCACGCTTGACAAGAGCTCTCACCAGGGCAGGCACTACTTCATCAACCAGACACTGGAAAGGCAGCCTGGGGTAGGGCTCAGCGAGACACCAGCAGAGTCCAGGTGAAATGTCTTCTGCATCAGAGAGGAGCCCTCAGCTGATGCTTGCTGGAAAGGCAGTCTGTTCCTTCTCTTTGTGGTATGCTGATAACGGTAGTAAATATGTGCAGTATCACATCAGTTGGGTTAATACTGAGTAATGTGTACATGAACATCTTAGACCTTTAACAGTCCTCCTGCTGAAGTTGTTTCCATTCAAAAGTTCCATCCAAAGTCAGATCAAAATTATCCTTTTCCTGCTCTCGGGAGAGTTCCAAGAACACCTGAAATGGGCAAGATAACACTGATTATTCCTCTGACTTTCAGTAGAAACGGCGATGCTCCTTTGCAGGAGGTACAGCTCCCCAACCCCTATGAGAGTTGTGTGTAGCAGCTTTGTGTGGGGAGCACATACACAGCAGCTCAGACCTCCAGTGCTCTCTGATATAAGATGCTGAGAGGCACTGGCTGCCCGTAGGTGTATGCATAGAGTAGGCTTCACCCACCAATGGACTGACATAAACATTCCTCATCTTTGCCACCAGCCTTGTACAAGCAGCAATAACCTGCAGCTTCAGGAACAAACATAGAAGCTGGGCGTGGGTATCCACCGAGGGCACCCACCCCCTGGATGTGTGGTGTGCCTGGCCCCAGTGAGTGGAGTCAGGTAGCAACACTTTGCCTAGACTTGTTCCCACCATGCTAAATCCCAGGTGTGAAAAGAGCCAAACCATTTTTCACCACTTTCCCAGTAAAAGACCCATTGCCCACCACCCCCACACAGTGGAGCAGCCTTCTGCTCCTGCACCAGCCTGGATCTCACTATGGCTTTTGTTCCTGCACACGCCTTTAGCATGTCTAGCCTCGAAACCACCTGCCTGAGCCAGAGTATTCAAAGAGAAGCTGTACTCCTCGAGGTTGCGGTTTCGTTTGGCTGTGGAGAAATGGAAGGAGAGTCAAAAATTAGCAGTCTGTGTTCCACCTTTTCAAAAAGTCATCTTCTTTTGCCTTTACCTTCCTCTAGTTTGCAGAAAGACTGCGACAGGGGCAGTGCATCTTCCATTGGGACCTTGTAGACTAGCAAAGAGGGAAACCTTGAAGAAAAAGAAGAAAAGAGATTCTTTCTCTGTATCGAGGTTCTGGGATTAAAACTTTCTGTCACGCCATGAGATGGATGTATGGATATTTTGCTGCAGGGATCACAGCAGGGTTGGATGTGGTGACATTACCAAATCAGATCCCCATACAGGGACTCTGAGCTCTTCATCCCTCTCCAACTGAGATCCCGTTTCTGCCGACCACACTGGGCACATTTTAGGGATGAGGTAGTGTTGAAAACACCGTTCATCCCATATTTTGTACTTACCGCTCCTGACGAGCTGCACTTGGAAAAATCCTCAAAATCTCAGCATGGAGAAGATCAGTGTGCTCTGGATCCTTGACCTTAATTTCCAGCAGATAGCCTTTGCCAAACTTGTTCTTCAGGTACTGAATGGAGCCAATGCACCTGCAGGGAAGGGAGGAAAAATGAGAGTTGTCAGTGTGAAACCATGGATGCCCCACCATTTGCTCCTTCCCGAATTGTACAGCCGGTGAAATCGCAAGGAGCACTTCATAACACCCATGGCGATGGGCTCAGGTAGGTGAGGCAGGGGGAGAAGCCCCTGTCCCTGCATGGACCCTTTCCTGGCTCCGCCGCGTGCCGGCCGTGCTGCTGCCCACCGTAGCTGCCCAGACACCATGATGGCCACGCGGTCACACACTGCCTCCGCCTCCTCCATGTAGTGCGTCGTCAGGATGGCTCCCGACTCCTTGGTTTTCAGGGCAGCACGAATCGTTTTCCTTGAGGACAAGGTGGGAGAAGAAAAAGTTAACACTCCCTAGGGATATCAGGCTCTTATACTTTTGTCTTTCCAAATGCTTTTCCCATAAAACAAGTGTAAAAGCTTTACATACAGCAATTTTAGACTGATGTGCACATGGTAATACTTGGAAATAATGAAAAAAAAAATATTTTTGACTTAGGTGCCTCTGTGACTTCTTCCAAATCCCATATATGACTGTCCCCGAGTTTGGAACAAGGACGAAGGTAAAATGTTTCTTTCTTTCCCCTTGCTCCTGCTTTAGCTATAGAGAACCAAGAAAATGGAGTTTCCAATAAAACCACTGGCATGTGATGAGCAGCGCCAGCTAACTGCAGATAGGGTAAAACACTTTACCAAACCTTAGGCATCTCCTCTTGTCTTCCAACCCCTTTACCACCGTGGTGGCAGAGTGCCTGAGGTCCTACTCACCAAACACAGCGCTGCCCACTGGGGTCTGTGCCAGTTGATGGCTCATCCAGGAGCAGGACCATGGGGTTGCCCAGCATGCACATGGCGAAGCACAGCTACAACAGGGAAAGGGGCTTGGGTCAAACCTTTTGCAGTCCCTGGCACTCTGTCTACAAAGAGCTGCAGACAGCATCACTTCATTTATGGGAATCGAGGTTCTGATTCCTAGGAAACGTGGTTTTGGAAAAGGCTGATTTCCATCACCCCACCGTGGGAGCCAACATGATGCTCTCCTGGGTAGCTCAGAGCACAGGTAGGTCCCTCTGCTCACGGAGGGTTTTTTTGATTTGTGCTGTCAGCATTGCAGTTCTCATTATAGCTAAAACAAAACACACCTTTCTGGTTATCCCAGCAGATAATTTTCTGGCTTTCTTTTTTAAATAGTCTTGAAGCTGCAGAGCATTCACTATTCTGCGGGGAAAAGGAACAAGCAAAAAAGGAATACTTTTCTTAATCCAAAGCAATACTTTTACCACGGATTCCCAAAACGATAAGAAAAAGGAACTTTCTTCCCCTTGCTCTTGGCTCCTGCTTGCTTTCTTTAAACATTTACTGTGTTATTAAAATCTAAGTGAATATTTGAAGCAAAGTGTACTGAATAAACCACAAGCTCTTTTCTAAACCCATCATTACTGTCAACAGCATTATAAATCCATTCCACCTTGCCAGTGTCAGCTGAGTAGGCAGTGCTTAAGCACCCTTTCTTGTAGTGCCAAACTATAACACCAGAGATTTCAGAAATGCTTCCTAAAGATAACATACTTAAAAGGACATTAGTGGTAAATTTATCCCCACTAAATGCACTTAGGCAAATTGGAGATTTTCTTAACCCACTCTCTTAATCACGGCATTTAGCACAAAATCACTTTTGCAGCTCCATTTCCTGAGTTTTTTCCAAGGTTGGCTGTGATTCACAGTGAATTTTGACTTTCTGGTCCCCTCCCCATGCCCTAGGACTAGGGGATAAACCACTGACCAACCCCTGGAAGCACCCTCCATCCGTACCGGTTGACAGCAGCAGCCATCTCCTCCTTGCACACCCCTTTCACGGCTGCATAGACCTTCAGGTGTTCGTGCACGGTGAGGTCTGGCCAGAGCGGGTCCTCCTGCGGGCAGTACCCCAGGAAGGCGGGCGTGTGGTCCTGGGGGTGGGGGTCTGCTCCATCTCCCCTCTTCATCAGCACCTGCGCAACCAGGCTGGTCGGTTTGCTCTCATAGAGCCTTGCCAAGATACAAGGGTCTGGTGCAGAGGAAGATCGTGGGCTTCACTGGGATTTAGATGGGGAAACCCAAAGAGCAGGGGAATGATTGTGCAACCCTCATTGACATGTTTTCTAAATATAAACACGGCCAAATAGGGTAGGTGCACCTGCTTGTCCAAGTTAGAAGTAGGTCACAATATTTTTAATAATGCATTACTTAATAGCACAATGAATTCAGTTAGAATCTTGATCACTAATAATGCTTTGAAAAAATATATAGCTTAGCCTAGGTGCAAGGTTTGCACTTGCACTTTTATCACAGATCTATCTCTTTCCTCCAGATGCCTCCTACCTGTCCAGCTGTCGGTGTCGTTTCTCCAGCAATCATTTTGATAGCTGTGCTTTTACCAGCTCCGTTGGGCCCCAGAAGTCCTAATACTTCTCCTGGAATAAATACATATAATTTCTTATTTGACTCTCCATTTGACAAATACATCAGGCATAGTCCCACAAAAGAAAAAAAAAAAAGTAAAAGAGCTTGCTAATATCAAAGATCATGTAAAAGTAAAGAATACAAATATATGCTCTGGGAGCCTGTAATGTTATAACTCTGAGCGATGCTGCAAGTCTGAGGATTGCTCCCAGGTCTCTCAGGAGCCACTGCTGAAGTGGCTCTTGGAGAGAGGGGGCTGTGTTATTTTAGATAATGGAGAGTCAATGATAACTAATAGGATGCATCCACATCATGTCATTCGTTAACACATCAGCCACAGATGGAACATGCCTTAACCACAGAGCAAATAGGTTTGACCTTTATGTCATTGCTTAGCTAACCGAGAATCTGCAGAGAATTAACTCTCTGGGTGTGATCAGGGCTCCAAAAAGGTCTAGGAGAACAGTTCCAGTTCTCACCTTTTTTAACACAGAAGGAAACATTTTTGGTGGCCATTTTCTTCTTCTTCTTAAAAACTGAACCAGCTTGCTTTATTTTATATTCCTTGCACAGATTGCTGACAATAATGACTGATTTCTAAAAGCAAGGAGGAAGAAGAAAGATTAATCTATTATACCAGATAGCATTAATATTTCAGTAATATTTTTCCATTAAAAAAGGTAGAAAACCTTCTAAAGATCTTTGAATTTGTTTTATAGTTCACTGAGAATATGAGGTGCAACAGGGCACTTTATTGTCCACATTCCTCTTAACAGCTTGCTTCTCCATCCGGATGGGACCCACACTGCACGTTTGGGAGCCTGGTTTTCCCAGTGAGAATAACAAAGCCAGAGCACGGACCTGCACTTACTGATACCTGGTGGTTTGTTTTTCACCAGTGGGCTTCTTACTGGTATAAAATAAACCAAGGACAACGCTTAGCCATACCCCCTCCTGGCCTGGAGCCGCTATGGCATCTCTCACTGCTGCTCTTTCAGCTTTAACATCTTCGTCTTCCTCTTCGAGCTCCTCAGGGTGCTGGTGGCTGCTTGCTCTCCTTGGGGAGATTCTACAAACCCAGGAGATTCACCTCAGCATTTTGTTCTTTACCCTTGTTTCTTCACCAATGCATTTTGGATAGACCTAGAGGGAATGTCCCTCTGGTTCAATGTTTCTTGTGTTTTTGGTTTTTTTTTTTAATTTATTATTATTTATTTAATATTTATAACCTTTCTGTTATACAAAGAATCAAGCTGGTACACCTACACAGCACAGGCAGCACTGTGGGGAGGTACTAACAAGACTGAGTGATGTTTTACATGAGCATAACACTGTAGTATTTAAGTGCCTATTTCAGTTATGAAAAGTGACCAGTATTAAAAAAAATATTGAAAAATAGGGACACAAAGGCAACGAAAGCTGATCAAAATGTTGTCTTCAAGGAAAAGCAATGTGGTAGGATTTTACCTCCCACGCCCGTGGTGCATGCATGTTTATACAAACCTAAATATTGGGTCCTTTCTCAGAACTGCTCCTCCGTATTTTATCTCCAAATATCGAAGAAGAAAAATGAAACCGACGGAATGGATATAAGGCTGAAAAAAAAAGGTTGTCACATTAAACAGCCTTGCCTTCCATCCTCCTATGGCTGAAACCGAGAAGGTGGTGGCAGTGTTATAAAATATGTGGGGGGAAAACATAATATGCAAAAATAAATTCCATGAACATCTAAACTGAGGGTAATCCTGAGGATCTTGAACTCTGGTATCACTTACCAATACTGCAGAAAATACCCATGGTGGAAGAAAAACACAATTCACAAAGTAATGGGGCAGCATTAAGTGATCTGGGCTTATTCCATTTTCCCTTCCCCATTTCAAAGGGGTGAGGTTATTTTCGCACAGGAAGGTGATCTGCCATCCAGACCCACCGAGATCCTCCTTCTGCATGAAATGAGCTCAGGGTTCTTGCCTGCTTCTTTGTAACTGAGGATGGGGTTTAGAAGACACACATTCCTAAACAAAAATAATCTTAAATGTTTTCTTACTGCGAAGACAGCTATTAGTACATCATGCTGTTGAGTCACACCAAACATGTCAGCATCTTCTATAAAGATCTATAAGAATAAATAAATAAATAAATAAAAACAACACAATGAAGACCTGTAATTCTTCAGTATAGTGCTGGCTAATTTTGGAAGCAAACAACATATAATTTGAAAATGTACAAAACCTTCTGATTGACCCAAAATATTCACCAGACAGATGAACAAATACAGATGTTTACTTGGGCATCCCAGTCCTATACCAGATGACAAGCATGGCACTCAGTTCATGCATCTCCTTCTAGGGGTAATGGCCCGGCACAGGAAAACACCTGGATCCCTCTCCTTTGGTGTTCCAGTGGAGAAGAGATGGAGGTGAGTGGGACAGGATAGAGGAGGAGTCTCTTCTACTTCAGCTTCATTCCCAAGTCATTTACGGCTCATGAACGGTGTTGCACATAGCTGGAGGGTTTTGTTAAATTCTTAGCTGGTTTTCCATGACCACCCTCAGTTGACATGGGGTAAATCACCTTGTGAGTGTTCTTAGTTCTCACACGGTTTCCATGCAAAGTCAGATGCGTAACTTCAAGTTTTCTCTTATGACTGTTCAAGCCAAATTGCTCAACTTTGCATGGAAACAGTGTTATCCGTAATCTACAGATGCAGCTCAGCTGCGCAAGAAGTAGCCCCTAGCCATAATGAACAGCTGGAAAAACTAGATGTGATCTGAAATGGTCACCTAACGATGCACTCCGGCCATTTGGAAAATCCTACCCATTAGAGGAAACTAATGAGCCTTCCCAGAACGCAGCATAACGTTACCATGACTGTGCTCACGAGGACACAGAGTTGTGTTTTGCGCTGGGTGCCTCTCCTTGCCCAGTGCCACCACTTACCTGATGGCGGCTGATAATTACAGCCATCAGTGGGTATATGGGAATCAGGAGAGACATAACGTAGAGGGAGACTTGAGGATCAATTGAGAAATCCATGACTCTGCTGATGATGTAAGAAACAAAACATACCTAGAAATAAAACAAGAGGATAACTTAGCTGATGGGAAGCGTTGCACTCCTCACTGGTCTTAAAAATTGTGTGGGTCTACCTTTTCAATTCCCTGTTGAATTTCTAAAAATGGACAAAAAATACAAAGACGAGAAACAACGAGGGTTCAGGAGGTCCTCATCCACCTCTGCCTGAGGTCGTTTGGGTCAGCTGGGGAAACTTCTTCCCAGACACAGGGATGCTTCAGCAGAAGAGCAAAGCACAGGATCCTGTCCTGTTCTTTCCCATCCTGGCTCATGCCAAAGAACTCATCTTCTTCCAGGTCAGGCTTGGGCTATCTGCATCTAACCTGATGGCTCATGTCTCAGCACCTTACCTCTTGGATGTGAGGTGCCAAACAGAGCAATAAATAACTTTTTTTGCCTCCATTCCTGCCCCAGCTCAGGGTAGATCCAAGCATTTCCCTGTGCCACAGCAGGATTGTGGGAACAGAACATGATGACATGAATTTAATATAGACTTGACTGCTATAGAACACATGCCCGTATTTATGTTCTGCGTCTATAGTTGGGTGTTTGGACCTCTTGTTCATCCTTAAGATAGCAAAATACATTTCTGTAAGCCCTACAGCACATCACCCAGCCACATGCTTACCACTACGAGGATAAAAGACCAAAAATCACAGTTCCATCCGTTGCGAAAGACGAAGGAGATCACATAGATGAAGAGAATGATAGAAATTCCATAGCCAAAAGTAGTCATGATCTACAGGAAAAACAAGGCTTTCACTGGAGAAAATGGAGTGATGTAAACAACCAGAAACCTATATATCTATGAACGCAGTTCAGTTTAAACAACCGTACGTTAAGGTCAAGGCATTCAGAAATTGCCACAATTTTACTGCAAAATTAAGGCAAGATTTATTGCCTTTTATTTCCATCTGGGAACACACAAATGATAGGAGGTGAAACAAGGAGAAGGTCAGGAAGCCTCTGGGACCCAGGGGTGTGCCAGCACCGTCTGCACCCACGGTGTCTCAGCTACCTTTACACATGCTAAAAATATTACCCCAGTCCCTCCCTATTGAACCAGCAACCACCAGAATGGGGTGTACCAGCAAGAAGAGGTTGTCGATGCTCCCGGAAACGTTGCTCATTGCGAACTGAAGCCCAAACATCGAGAAGAGAAGGAACCAGCACAGTGGGATGTCTACCAGTGCCTGGCCGCACCAGTATGCCGAGGGAAAGAGCCCCGAGATCCGCAGCTGGGTGCGAGCTCCCACCTGGGAAGGCACGATGCAAAGGACAGTTTATTGTCGGTGTCTGGCTGGCCAACAGCACCCGTGGGAATGGCTCCAGGAAATAAAAAGCTAACAAAAAGCTGTTATCATTGTGATACCAGGGTAAAATTCAACCTCTTTTTGTCTTTTAGCATTTTGTGATGGCTGCAAAGCTGCGCATGGCAATACAGAGGAAAACACCTCAAGCTGCCCATCATATTCAAACATCCTTTGTGGCAATGCAGTTGTAACCCCTCCTGCCCACCCCACATCTGCTCCATTCCAAGGAATTTACCTTGTAATCCTGCATGTAGCCCATTGCAAGGTGAGGAGGAAAACCAGGGAATAACAACAGCATATAAACAAGGTAAAAAGAAATAAAATAATCCCAGAACTGTGAATCACCTATCTGGAAACAGAAGAAGAAAGCATTTATAGGAAACGTTCACAGTGTAATGGCTAGATGCAACAATTCCTCTTACTGCATTTCTCATGAAGTACAGGGCAGTATGAAGACAAAGTGGGATCGGAAACCAAATATTGGCAGGAGGAAAGTTTTCCCCAAACCACAGCCCTGCAAAATGCCTGCCACTGGTGAGGAGATATGGGTGGTGCAGGTCCCACTCCTCCATCCAGACCTGTGGTGAGCTCTCTTCTGTGAACTGATGTGCTGCAGCTTGAATAACATGACGTAGAGAATAAGGAACATCCTGAAGAAACCCACCCAGCTACCCTTTCCATGCAGCAGCCCTCAAGACCCACAAGGGAAAAATTAGCTTGTTTTCCTGAAGTCAAACGTGATGGTTCCAGAGCTACCACCGAGGGAGATGGGTTTGCAGATACAGACAGCCCCACACAGCTTCCCATTAAAATCTGAGACCTTAAGCAGATTTCAGAACTATTTTCTGACACCTTCTGGCTGCCAGGCTCTGACACTTACAGAGAAAAATGGATGACTCCAGATCCGAATGTGCGCGGTGGAATTGAGGGCTCTCAGCAGAGCGTTGCTGATGATGTTCACAAGCACTGGGAAGCAGTTGACGGCCTCCATGTGGCATAACACAGTAAACCTGTAGCTCTTCAAAGAGCAAGAAAACAAGATGAAAATGCTTGGGTTTTCTCATCTGCAGGGCAGCTGTAGAAAAGGAGCATACCAGGAGAATCCAAGCCTGGAATAATTTTGTTTATGCCTTGTTTGCTAAAAGAACAAATTATGAGGTATTGGAAGTCTGTATAGCTGTGCTACAAAAATGTAAAGTTTGATGTGGAGGATGAGGGAGATAAGGTCTCCTCTAGCATTTACTTTACTATTTAAAACACTTTCAAATCGTGGTAACTGTGGACTTTATGCAACAGGACTGTCCCACAGGTAGAGCTGATGGAGGCACCTTGCTTAATTATTCAATGGTTGGGAAGAAATAGGAAGAGAACAAAAGTCCTCACCTGACCTTTGCGAGCCACTTTAATAGCCCCATTGTGTTTTAGCTCCTCAGTGATATTTTCCTCGTTTGTTATTTCCACTGTGAGATCTTGGCTCTCGAGCACGCGGATGAAGTCTTCAATGTCTGTGCCTGGTGTGAAAGCCAAAAGCAGAGGAATCATAACACTGAACAAGAGAGTCTTTGATGGTTTGCTTTTTAAAAAAAATCCATGACCACCAAACAAAAACAGACAAAGTCTAATAACCGTGGACATCAGAGAGCACATATGTGGCAGATCATTGCACATTAATTTTTGTGAAGTTAATGGATTTCAGTCGCACTGACTGAATTTTTGCATTGTCATTTTTTTCTGCCTTTGCTGAGTTTCTGCAAAATATATTCTCCTTTGTGATGGTCTGATGAAGCCAACAGTATCATACTCTGGCCAAATAACATAAAATAGCATGCACTCATAGGAATGTTGAAGGTATAACTCTGGGAGCAGACCATTAATTTGACTCAGCATTAGTGAGCCCTCACTGGCGTATGGTGCCTGGCTTGAGAATCCCACACTATGAAAATGCAGAAATTGTTCGGACAGAGGTCTGGATTTGGGGCAGGGAAAGAACTGTGTCCCTTCTAATCTCATCTGCTGTGACATCCCTTTTCACATCACTGTGTCAGGATCTCACCAGCTGCTGAAGCCAAAGTGGGCTTCATTCACAACCCTTTAAAAATGATGCCTATGCTTGAAACCATCACCCCTTAGATCCCCCATGGTCCTACAACCATCTGCTCTTTCACTTATTTTCCTTTGCAACAGCAAGAAGCCCCAGAATAGGAAAGGATGAGGGAAGGTTCATTGCCCTCACCTGTGTTGTTTTGGACCAGGAGGCTGGTCATCTCCGAGCAAGCCCTCTTCCCTCGGGGCAAGAAGTACCGCGCAGATGAGAGCTCCCAGACATTCACACTCTGCCAGACAGCAACCAGGGCCAGTTGCAAAACCAGGGGAAGTAGAAAAACCACATAGAGCAGCAAACTACATTAAGAAAGAGATGGATAAACACTCTGAAAACAGATATTCAGCAGAATGCATTTGCATGTTAGGAAAGGTTTACTATATTCAAGTTGCCCGACTCTCTGTTAAAAATTTTTGGCAATTTCAGAAGTCTCAAACCTTGCTCATTCACAAAAGCCCTCAAAATTTAGCAGGGAGAAGACCTCAGATCTGGAGCACTCAACTTTTTAGGGCCATTAAATGCCTTTCAAACTTCCTTAAGATATCAGTTTTTCATAAATCGGCATCTCCCTTGTGTTTCTTGTGCCCCACCAGGAAATGCCAGCTTAAGAACAGCGGGGCCAAGTGAATTCAGACAGTGGTAACAAGGGAGAAGCTTAAAAAACATTAAAGAAGTCTGAAAGTAGTATTTTTCCCTCTTTTCTCTGTACACACTAGTTCATTTTAGAACTTCTTCCTGCATCTGAAATAAAAGTGTTTATAAATGATTCTTCAGAAAGAAAATGGTTTTCCCTTGCATAAACCACTCACTATAGAAATGAAAAAGCACAAAAGGGGGATTTTGTATTGCTGGCACTGCAAAGGAAGAAGCTTTCTTCTCCTCTGACAGCAGGTTACCAAGACCATTCCTAGCCCAGACCTCATATTAATTAATCCAAATGCTTATCAAAACAGGGAAAACTGTTCCCCACTGCTGCAACTGTGGCCAGTTCCAGATCTGCAAAAGCGAATCATTTTGGTACTTACATTGACCGCAGGTTTTTCACCGAACTCTTCAGCTTTAAGAAGTGCACCCATGCCATGGCAGAGACTTGCTGCCTCCAGAGCGCTGAGCCGCTGACTGCTGCCTTCCTGGTGTCCGAGAGCAGCAGGGAGCCCAGCTCTGTCTCATCAGGGCATCGCTGTCCTGCCTCTGCCCACTCCTCCCCGTGCTCATCTGCAGAGAGTTTTGCATGTTTATGTCTAAGATCAGCTTCTGAGTCGAAATGTGTGAAAAATTAAAAGCCACCCAGTAATCAACTGTTGGAGGCATGCCCAGGGTTATTGCAAAGCAGCCGTTCTCCCTGGCTGTGCACTGTATAGCTGCAGCCACGATGGTACCTTCTTGATCTGCTGTGTTTCCCTCCTCCAGCCTCAGGAAGACATCCTCCAGGGTTGTCATGCTAACTCCGTAATTGACAATTCCCTGGTCAGAGCAGCTGTCGAGGCTGCTGAACAGATCTGCAATACAAGTGCATTCGAGGTTTCAAACATGAGCATATATCTCCAGACCAGACTTTGGCTCAGCTGAGTCAACCTGACTGGAGCATCTCCAGTGAGACAGGGAAAACGATAAAGCAGCTAGCTGCCAGGATACAAAGGGTCTGGAGGAACCCAAGGCTGCCAGATCTATAGCTGATTGAAGATGATTTTCTGCTTAGCACCCACATTTCAGACTATGCATCCGCGGGACTGTCAGACTGAACGTGATGGACATGGTGAGTGAGGGTCTGCCTGGTGCCGCTGTAGGTACGGAGCGGTACCAGTTGTACCGAGTTTTCTCTTGTCACTATCTTCTCGTTTAACAAAAAGAAAAATAATCTCTCAGTAACACAGGTAGCCCAGTTTAGCCTGCCAGGTTTTTCATTAGAAACAGTAGAAAAGCATTTGTTGCATGTTTTTATCTTAAACATATGGATGCTAGAATTGTGGGGGGGAGACCAAAATGCAACAGTTCTAAAGCCTTTATGTGATTCCTCTAGAAAACCTCCCTCTTTATTTCTCTTCTCCCCTCCCCACGTGATTATTTTTTCCTTATGGACAATTCTCAAGTATTTTAATATACATCACCTGGGAATTTATTCACGTTTTCTAATGGCAGTTTGTATCTCAGCTCGTATTGACTGTGTCCTGAGAATATGACGTTGGGGATGTACCGTTTAACCAGAGATGTCACGCTTTCTAAGTCACAAGACTCGCTGACATGGATCCTGTTCAGTTGAAGAAAACCAGATGCTTAGTTTTGAAAAAATACCCCACCCAAACAAACAACACCCACCACTATTTGCTAGGGTGCATAAAAAGACAGCTCCAGCGTGCTTCATTTATTCCTGACTCTGCAGTAAAGTCCTGCTTCCATTAATTTAACTGAACATTAATTCAGTTAGTTTTATTGTTTTGACATCTGGTCTACAGTTTCCCCCTTACAGTCACCCTGGTGGCTCCTTGTACATGCATGTGCCCAGAGAGCAGCTGCTGGAGCTGAAGTAGATACCTTAAATGATAGCAAATCCCCCATTTTCTCTTCAAGAACAGAGAAGAACCAACACACTTCAGCCTCCCATGCGAGATAAAAGCCTTGCGGTCTAAAGAAAGAAAAAGTGAAGGGAATTTATACTGTAGAGCAGTGGTTCAAAACTTTTTTTTGCAACTGAACCTCATGTGAGCTTTGGCTTTGTGCTCCAGGGTGATTCTGCAGAGATGCTCTAGGCTGAGGCTGCGCTTACCTGCCAGGATATCGGCCTCGTCCATGAACTGGGTACTGAACAGGATCACCCGACCAGCTCTGTACTCCCTGAGGAGGCTCCACACCTGGTGCCTGGAAAGGGGATCCAGCCCAGCCGTTGGCTCATCCAGGAACAAAACCTGCAGAAAGGGTGCAAGCAGGAATTCCTCACTGCCGGAGCAAAAGCACATCTTTTGGGTTTGGGTTCTCCTGGGAGCCTCAGCTCCTGAAGGCAAGAGACCCAGGCCACCTTTTGTGCAAGGGCAGCTATTGTGGGAGCTGTGCAAGAGGTCAGGGAATCACAGACTCATAGAATCATTTAGGTTGGAAAAGACCTTTAAGATCATCAAGTCCAACTGTGGAACTACTTATCTGCTTTAAAACTAGGTTAGCAAAATGGGTTTTGAATTTAACAAAGTTAAATTATTAAATTTATTTATTTCATGAGTGCTTTAAAGAGGTCTGAAACCATGCACGAACCTCTAGCCAAGTTTTATGTAGCCAAGCATAACGTTTTAGTTGTGTTGGACCTTACCCTTTCCTATGTTACAGAGCTGTGCCTGCTGCTTTACCTGGGGGTTTCCAAGCATGGCTATTCCAATGGATAACTTTCGTTTTTGCCCACCACTCAGTTTCTCAGCTTGAGTATCTTGAATGTTACTGATATCCAGCAGTTCCAAAATGTTTTGCACCTAGAACAGCACAAGGATGTCCCTTCTCAGCACCAGTTGTCCTTCCATCCTTTATCAGCCATGAAGGACATCTGGCTGGGACTGCAAGCACAGTTTCTAAGAGCATGTACCGAGGTCTATGACCACCAGCAGAAGCAGCCACTACAGGGGCTGCAGCATCCCCTCATCTCCTTGGGTTGAGTAGAGGAATCACTGTGGTTGCATCAGGACCACAAACTTGCCTACTAACCTGGTCAAAGCTTGACACCAGCTTTGATTTTCAGAAGACACAGCCAGGTGGATCCTTTGAGCTTCCCAGCCGCAAAAGGAGCTTTTACAGCAACGTGGGGTTTGCCTACAGCCTGACGTTGCTGCACGGTGATGCGTTCCAGGGGAACACACACTTACCTCTTGATCTACCTCCTTGGACTTGATGCCCTTGATTTCTGCAAAAGTTTTCAAGTTTTCTTTCACTGTTAAGACTTCAAACTGTATGTCGGATTGTGGGCAGATGCCGATCATCTCTCTAATCGCTTCCCTATCTCCTATTTCAGAGAGTCTGTAGTCATATATGGTTGCAGAGCCTGTTTACAGGAATAAATGTGGCGGGGTGGGATGAACTGGTCTTCACAGCTTTTGCATCAAGCCCAACCCATCCCACCCTTTGCCATCCTACCTTCAGAAGGCAAAGTGAGTCCACTGAGCACATTTAACAGTGTTGTCTTTCCAGCCCCACTGTGGCCGAGTAAAGCGGTGATCTGACCCTCATAAACATTTAAAGACAAACCTTCAATGAAAACAACATCACGTTTGGGAAGAAATGAGGCTTGACTCACCTTCAACTCATTGTTGAAGGCAAGACAAGTCAAGAAGTGTAAGAACTAAGTAGCAATAATTAGCCAAAAGTGCATTAAGCAATGTAGGGCAAAGTTCTGCAAACCTTTAAATACAGTGTAAGAAGCTGCTTTGTGTTTAACAGGAAAAACAGAAACACAACAACAGAAAAAATCCCACCCTTTCTACTCCTTAATCATATTAAAAATAGAATATCAGTAAAAATGGAACAAAGTAGTAATCAGTTGCATCAATTAATATCTTAGATAGCTTGAAAAGTTATGCAGGTGTGGTTTTATTTCTTTGACAGACTGAAATGTTTGCACTGTTTTTCCTCATCTTTAACAGCAATCAGTATCACAGATTTCATACCTCTTAAAGCATCTATCTTCTTGTCCTTCTTTTTATATGCTTTTTTGATATTGTTGAGCCTAAAAGGAAGGTAAGAATAATATTATTTCAGGATTCCTGTAAATACATTTCCCTGGTGCCCTTTTTCACTCTTATGGCCCTTAATTTAAAATGACAGAAGTGACATGAAAAGCAAGACTCAGAAGCAGGCCTGAGGTTCAGCAGGGTTCAGCATGCTCTGTGCACGGGCGTGAGCATCACCAGGCAGTGACCATCGCTGGTGACCAGCATGAGGCACACAGCACCGGAGCACCAAGCCTTGCAAAGACAAGGCGAAGCCCATGGTAACAGGTGGCTGGTTTACAACAGGCTGCCCTCCACATTCTCCTTGGGGTCCCTAACGGACATTTAACAAAGTCCACAGCAAAAAAACCCCTGTTAGTTTTTAATCTGAATTTTTCTAGTTTTCACCAGTAGTGACCAGCCTGAATTATCTGTTTATCTCATCTACGTTTTATCTCTACTTTTTCTTTGTGAAATAAAGTGTTTTGCAAGAGCCTCATGAACATGAAAACAGCTTGGGTAAGTCAAAACAAAGCTGATGGCAGAAGCGGTGGTCCGTGGGAGCATGACACCCAAGCCACCCAACTCAAAAAGCATGAATGGCAATTTCTTCTCTCTTAACCTGATGGCTTCCTTCCCCATGAATTCGGGGGGCATCGGCTCTATGTCATCACCGAGGAGCTCCTCAGGGCTCGCTGGAGTTCTGGGCATCTCCCTGGTGGAGCCTTTCCTGCTCCGCACCCAGTACGAGGGCTTCAGGCAGAAAAAAGGAGGATCTGGGATGCCGTATTTGCCTGACAGGAAAGCAAAGAAGATGACCTGTCATTAACCGAAGCCACAGCAAAGACACCATCCTAGACTAACCATTTAGGAGGTTCTAATAAGTACTTGGTTGCCTCAAAATTGGTACTTTATCCAGTTGTAAAAAGAGGTTTGGAGCTAGCATAGAGGAGACAAGAAGGTTGGCTTCAGGGCTGTATCTAATGAATTCAGTATTTTACTTAATTCATTAAAATAACTCCCCCCACACACACTCTTGTACTATTTTCTCATAAACAGTTCAACAACAGTATAATTAGAAAGAGTAAACACTAAATACTTTGTGATCTTTGATTTGGGTATTACCAGTGTGTGCCATAGGCAGAAAAGTCACTCAAGTAATATAATACATTTCTTTTCGACCAAAACCTATTTTGGTTAATTCAGAGGATGGAGCAGCCCATGATTTCTTGGAGAAGATACCACACGCAATTCATATAAATCAAAAATATAGAAGAAGAAAGTGTGATCATAAGCGTACCTGGAAGAACTTTGTCGAAATACATAGCTAACAGCATGTACAAGACTGAGTCAAAGACCAGCATAATGTAAGTTGAAAATAAAAAGTATGATTCCTCCATAAGGTTAGAGAAAGAGAAACCCATTCCATATTTTTCTAAATGGAAAATCTGAAATAAAAGGACAAAGAAGAATAATTTTCGGTCTGGAAAATTATGTACATGGCATCAATCCATGGACACAATTGACTTTGTTAATCCAGAATTTTCTGACTGATTTTTCTACCTTTCTTTCTAGTGAGGAAAGGAAATAAATTTACTCCATGCAGAGATGTTATGTTTTCACACATACAGAAGCAAAAGAAATTATTAGAGTTCTATAGAAAATCATTCAAGAAACATAATATTGGCACCCTTGACGTAACAGTCACAACAAGGACAGAATAATTTTACATAGTGATTGATTTAACCATATGGTAAATTAATAGTAAACGCTGTTTCTTTTCTGCTGCTGCAGAAATTTCCTCTCCCAGGCAGATTTTTATATGTCAGGAAATCAGATATTAAAAAACTGGAGCTAGAAAGTATCGCTCAGAGCTATGGAGATAGGACTGAAGGAAAACTGGGAAACTCCACAGAATTATCACAAGCAGGGATGGAGGAAGGATGGCTGCAGCAGGAGTCTTGAATTGGGTTTGTGCAATCTCTGTTGCCAGGAAGAGCTGCCGCAGCGAGAGGGGAATGAGCGGGCAGCGACGAGCTGATGTCCCCAAGTCAACTCCTGTGTGCCTGGGGTCCAGCCCTGGAGGATAATGGTGCTGTTGTGTGTGGCGATGGGCTTGCTGGAGCTTCCTCGGGTTCCAGTGGATGCTACAGAAGTGCACAATGGCAGATTATTTGTGATGAGGGCTGTGGTTTTCTTTGCATTCATTGGCTTTTTAGATGAATGGGGGCATTGGAGCCCCACTTTTCTGCCCAACAGCAACTAGGCTGGCATGGAGGTTTCACAACGGGAAGCTGATATGAGCAAGAAGTACCTGAGGATTTTACAGATGTAGGAAAGCTGGTCTTCTAAAATGAAGACTGTGACTTCCTATGCCTTTATTAGCAAAGCACAGCACTGTCTGTGACAAAACGTACTCCATCCCCACCGAACGCACCCAGGACAGAAGCTACTGGTTCAGCTGCAGAGATGGCACCCCATACCTTTGCAATGCCAGCATTAAATGCAAAAGGACAGAAGAGACTGAGAAACCACTTCAGTGGTTCTGGAATATTCTCTATCAGCACTGCGAGGCTCAGGCATCCAAAGAGAAAGGTGGTGAGGAACCCAAAGGAACTGGCAAGTTTGGAGGTCCTTAAGAGGGAGCAGAGCATGAAAACCAGGTGGATCTGTAAGAACAGAAGTTTCCTTCAATCACTGAAAAAAATAAATAGCTTTAAGAGTAGCACTTCCATTTGCCAGGCAAACAGAGCTCTGGTGAGCTGAGTCCATGTAATAAAATACACTAAAGTCCTCCTTGGTGGGCTGATCTGAGTTTCAAGCTGGATCTTTTACAGCCAGCCTACTGCCTGTCAGACCTCCAGGCTGCAATTCAGATCACCACTGCTGCCTCAGAGAGTCCACTCAGCTATTAATATTAATATGACCATGCAAAGGGTACAGTCCTGCGCACTGTGCAAAAGGCTCTGGAGTAATGTTTAGGCTCAACATAGTAAGAAGTCACATGGTGGGAAAATTTGGCTTTAAAACCTGACTTACACATGCTAGGCCATACAGGAAAAACAGCAGTAAGACCGCAGGGAAGCTGCTGAGGTAGAAAGCATCCTGCACCACGACAGCTGTAAGCAGGCAGGAGAGGACCATCACGTAAAGAGCATACAGCAGACTCCAGGAGAGCCTGAGGATGGAAAAGTGGCATCACACTTTCGTTTAATGAAGAACTGTTGTTACAACTTCATCTGCATGTCAGAACTGCTTTAAAATTAAAATACTAATTATTTCCCAGGGTCAACTCGTTCACATCCTAGGCAGAGCAGATAGCGTGATCCACCTTAGGAGGAAATACCCAAGGAAGAAGAATACACCACTGACATGTTCAGCCCTCCTGGTTTGTCCTTAGAGTACCTTATGAACTCATTTAACTTATTAGCGGACTATGCAAGTGCCTAGGGGTATACTGATTTTTGGCAAATTTTCTTTAGTTAAAAAAGGACTCACCAAAATGCAATATCCTGCAGCCCCATCGTTTTCATCAATACTTTGAGCTTCTTCTTTTCTCTTACAACATTCATTGATAAGAAATACATGAATGGAGAGAAACACATCACGATAGTAATCATGAAATAACTGTATTCTAGCGTAATCAAGGAGATGACGCCCCGGGACTTCATACGGACACCAGCAATTGATTTCATTTCTTCCCAAACAGAATGATTTGCCACCATCTAAAGGAATTCAAGGTCAACATCTCAGTATTTTGATTTTCTGCAGCGATATGTACTTATATAAGGAACCTTCTGATTCAACACCCCTGGATTTACTTTTTAATGCAGCTTTATAGAAGACACCGACCAGTAATGCAATAAAGCCCTGTGGGAAGGGCTCATCTGACGCGGTTGTGTGTCTGCACCTCAGCAAAACTCCATCCCTTGTCTATGGAGAGAGATAAATCCTTCAGCTTGTCCAGAGGTAAGGATCCAGAGACTCAAATCACTCGTGCTCACAGGGTCCTGTTTCTCTCCCCATGAAAGCCGCCTGGAGAGCTGGAGGTGCACAGCCAGGTGGAATGGCCCCTGCCCTGGTATACTTTTGGGGAATAATTTGGAAAGGAAGGGCGAGAAATGACAGATGTCCCTACTTTGAAATCGAGTCGTCCAGCAGATACACATACCACCCAGTCTCCTGCAAGGATTGCCTTTTCTTTGGAATCTGAGAAATTTTCTAAATCAAATAGTGGTATCATGCCCGGTTCCTAGCCTTTAAGAGAAATCATCATTTTGAAAAGAAACAAAAGTTAGTACAAATCTTAAAAATTAAATCAAAACGTGTTATTTCCTTCATGAACTGCTGATTGCATTCAGGTTCCTGCCTGAATGTTTTCATTCATTGCTTGAATTTCATTCATTTAACAATTCATTCAATTGTTGCTGCCAATAATATTCAGGTAGCCAAGATTTTTAAAATATTTGGCTTTCTGCAAAATTTTCTGACAAGCCCATCCCTTACTACTGCCACGGAACAACTTGTCTTTCCTGTACCAAGTTTAAAATAAAAGGACACTTACATACACATAAATTCAATTTACCTCGATGATAGCAGCATCGATGCTGGACTGCAGGGAGAGGAAGCCTTTGTACCAGTACCTGGGGCTGTAACAGTGCCGCAAGGAGAAGTTGTAACAGTTATCTGCAAGGATGAAAGGTGAAGGGCATCACAGGTAAGAGCACCGAAATGTAATTAGTTTTCCATACAAAAGTGGTTGATAAGCATGCATATGCACTATGGGGAACTCTTCAAATGGACAGCAGCCCACTGACAAAACAAAAGACAACCTAACAATTTATTAAATCACTTGATATATATGGATTATGCCAACAAAGTGATGCCTATCCATGTCAGGCAACCACCCGCCCGTAAATTCTCATTTTGTGTTACCTATGTATCCAAAGTTGTCATTTGGGATAGCTACGTTGCCAATAGGAAATCTGAGGTGATAGGAGAAGTTGTTCTTAAATACAACTCCTATTAACTCATTATTTGAAATCCAGGCTTCTTCCAGGGCTCTCTCGTTTTCCAGTGCCTCTAGTTTTACACCTGTAGCGTGTAAGAAAAATATTGCTATGAGCTTCCGTAGGTCTGGAAATGTGTGCACAGGCATTGGGTGTATATTCTACTTTTTTAGCATGGCAATTCCTCCTTTCCAGTTCTCCTTACTGGACAGGCTGGCACCTCAAAATCCTTTATACTACACCAGTTGTGAAGAAGCATACCTCAAAAGAATGAGCCAAGGTGTAATAGTATTAGTCTACATAGGAATATCAGGTAAGGCAGAGCTTTACAGCTCAAGCACACACTGGCCTCACTAGTAATTTAAATACTAGAGAATAAATATTTGTGAGAATGGAGGATTCATATGAATTTTCTCTACTGACCAAAGATACTGGAGAACGACTAAAACACATTTAATACATTGAACATGGGTTAAAAATAAAATGGCAAAGCAAAATACTTCAAAAGCAAAACATACCCATCATTACAGAGTTCAAGGCGACTTTATTCATGATCTGCCTTGTGGTGACAGTGATGGGAGTAAAAGCGATGGTGACCCCAGCGGAGTCATAGGCAGGGTCATCTAGCTGCCCGAGGTGGCTGTAAGGCACTTCGGGGTAGCGGATGTTCACAATGAACACGCTCATGATGAACATCAGTGGCAGGAAGAGCAGAGACAGCATCCACTCCTAGGCAAGGGGGAGAGCGGGGAGGAGAATTTGATAATGTAACAGTAGAAGAGCATATTCTCTGCGGGACTGAAATATAAACAAGAGGCACTCACAGTCACACTGGTTTTTTAGACATCGACTAACTAACACAGTCTTTGCATTGCACCCATCACCTCAGTAAATTACTCTGCTCAAAGAGCCCATCTGCACTCTCATGTCACATAAAAGACAGAAATATTACCAGCTAAAAAAGTGTCAAAGTGTTCATTACCAGGCAAGCATTTCAAAAGTACTTCAACTTTTAATTAAAAAAAAAAAATAATTGGCATTTAGGGGCAGGCAGCGATTGGCTGCTCTCAATGGTTAGCTACTCACTTTTTTTTTTTTTTAGCTTACCTCAAAGCTCTGCATCTTCATCCTCCGCTTGACAATTAGATTCTTCCACAAGAGAATTTTAATTTGCTGAAATACACTCATCTTTCTCTGAAGTGTCTGCATCTTTGAACCTACAAACATTTTTTTAAAAAAATTACTTTTAAATACAACAAAAGCTAGAGCAGCAGTGGCTGCTTTTATTTGCACAGTCCTTGCACACGTGAACAATGATTTTTTTCCCCCCTTTTTTACTGCAAGAGAGCAAGCTAAGCAACTGAGACCTCGTGTGCTGAGCACAAGCCCAGCTTTGAGCAGTGAGGGACCAAGAGACATCATCATCCTCAACGCAGCCCCAGGCTTTGCAGCTAAGCAGTAAGATGCTGAGGATAACCAGGATTCCACGCTTCTGTGCACAGTATGGTAGGCTGGGAGGAGTTATATATGAAATAAATAAGGGAAGATGATACTAGATGGCCTAATTGACTTGGGTGGCCTTAATATCCAAGAAACAACAATAATGTGGTCAATTAAAATCACTAAAATCTTTCTGAATGTAATTTTAACGTGCTGTAGGCTTCACACCAAGAAGTGTTGAGCAACTCCTGGCTGTGGCGTGAGCTGAGCTCATACGGAAAGCAGTGTCAACTGAAGGCAAGTGGGAGCTACGAGAGAACAAATTCTTGGAAGTGTGTTGGGAGAGCTGTTGTTGTCGGGGATATTAATGGAAAATGAGTGAGAAACAGATAGCCACGAGCATGTGTTGGTGTGGTACTCCAAAAGACGTGTCAGTGTCCTTAAAAAGACGTGGTCAAAGCAAACCAAGGATTTGTTGCCTGGGTTAGTGCTGGTGGTGGAAACGTCAAGAAACAGGCATAAAGGTGGCTGTCAGAGTAAATTTTGCAGATCAGCTATGTCCATATTAACCATCAGTAAAATAATCATGAGTGCCTTTAATGAGCAAAAGGACTAAGTACGTACATGCAAAGGAGCTACACTCACATAGCCAGCCTGCTCTGCTGTCATACAAGTAGCTAAAATATGCTTTCAAACAGGATCTTGTTCCCCTATAAGTGAAATCTCAGGTAGAAATATCAGAGCATTTGTAGACCTAATCCCTTCAAACCTCCCCATCATATTGAAGGAAGATTTATGTTGCCCTGTTCCCTTTGGGGGATGATGCCTCGCAGTGCTGACAGTCAAGACAGAGTTTATCTTCTTCCAAATATTGATATTCAGCCTGCAGGAGAGGCACATGTCTGCTGTAACACTGCAGCAGGCACCAAAATGCTGGAAAAGCAGCTGCAACAAATGGCCTTCCCCAGGTACACACTGCAAACACACACACTGGCACGGCACGGCACGAGGATGGTGCAGGGACCTTGGCTCAGGGGCAGGAACCTGCCGTTTTGCTGCCGCTTTCTGAATAGATTTTTCTCTTACAGATGATCTCATTAAATCCAGGCACATAAAAATTTGAATTTAGCCCACACTAATGATCTCCAGACTTCCTTGAGGAAACTGTGAAGTTAAACTTGCAATTGCTTGGTCGCTTTTTCACCTAACAAAAGCAAGGTCTAAGACAGTACATATCACTCGTATGCATTCCCACAACCGAAACGGGAATTGCGTCACGGCTAAAGCAGGTTTCCAGTTTCTCCTTCGTTTTAATAGTCACAGAGAGTAACCCCCAACAAGCTGACACAGCGAGGTCCTGGGTGGGATGGAGAGCCGGTGCCCCAGGTATCCATCACAGCTGTCGCACGTGCCCCCCTCCCCCGTCGCCCCTCAGTGCTGCCAGACCCCCCGCTGCGCGGCTGCAGAGTTTGGACAGCTGGGGGAAATGAGCCAGAACTCATTTCATTGCTCCTTCAGTATTTCCAGGGTAATTTTTAAGAGCCTAAAATGAACAGAAGAGTTTTTTTTAATTCAATCTTCAGCTTACACTGCATGTAGGGAAAGAAATCTGCTCCTTGTATGTGATGGATTACTTAAAATACTGAGCTGTGGTGAACCTACCACATCTTCTGAGCACTAAGACGCACTGGAAATGCACCTCTGCCATAAACTGAGCTGCATTTGAGTGTTATTTCATATCAAAGTAAGGTTAAAGAGACACTATTGCCTTTAAATAGTCACTAAGCTTAATCACAGGCTTAACTCAGCCTGTTAGAATGATGCCCAATGTCCTGCCTACGCATTCATTATCTCACCCAGTATTATTAATGGTGTAACTAATCAGTGGATGTTTGCATACCTTTTAAATAACAACTTTTATTTGCTTTAAGAAGAACATTTAAGCCTTACCTTAATGGGAAGGTTTGAAAGGAATCCAGAGCTTGTCCTTTGCAGTGTGCCTGTAAAAGTGGAGATGCCCAGCCTCCCTGGGATGGACTTGCCGGTTGTCCCAGTGGCTCTCAGTGCTCCTTTGTCCACGCACTCATTTTTTCACTCAGGCACTTCTGCCAAAAGGCATTCCTCACACCATCATTTGGCTTTTCCCTGACTTCTTCCCCCCTTCCTCCTTGGCAGAGCTTCAGATTTATTTATGTTATAAAAAGCAAACAGAGCATATTGCTATTGAGTTGCTGGAGCGGATTCTCTGAAAAGTTACTCAGAAAATTCTTGAGTCTTGGCCAAGAGAAGAAAAATGAGCCCAACAACAAACCACACAAAAATCCTTTCTCTGGCAAACTCTGTTATGTTTCTCAGTGCAGTGAGAGAGGCTGAAGTCAACTGCAGCATCGCGGCACGATTCTGCAGGCGGGGGAGCAAACGGTGGCTCTCGCTTATCTCCAAAAGGCAAAGGTTGTGTTTGCAAATGGTGTCAGTGCCACCAGCCCCGGTGCAGGAAGAGCAATGAAGTGCCGTCTCCTGGATAGCAACAGCTCTTCTGATTAAAAAACTTATTGTAAATGTTAAAAGAAATTTCTCTTGATTAGCTCTGTGCTACTAAAGGGAAGGGGGTTGATTGCATCCCCCGGCGGAGAGCACGGCTGAGGAGCGCGCCTGTCCCTGGGTCACCCACCGCAGCACAGCCGAGGGACAGGCGGTGGGAGGGAGCAGCCACCATCTGGGACAGAGGCTGGGCTTGCAAATGCCGAGGAGCTGGATCTGCTTCCCTTTGCTCTGCCTAGCGGGAAAAAAAACACTCCTAAGGTTTAAATAACATTCAGATGTTTCGGAGCTAGGCAGGCTCCAGAGGCGTAGTAAGTGAGGATACAGAATGAAGTTAAGACCTGTTCCCAGTACATCTCCTAGGTGTACAGACCTCCTCCTCCCTTTTCAGACCCTCCTTGCAAAGGGAGAAAATACCCAAACCCACCTAAAGTAGAAAAATAGATATGCCGGGTCCCAGTCAGTGAAGCTCAAGGAAAGACCTCCCTGCCCCACCTCCTTGACAGTGCACAAATGTTTGGAGACCCATATGGAAAGCAGTTCCCTGGGTCTGTAGGGTGGCTTCCTTGGGGGCTTTTCCTGGCAGGAGCAGCCCATTACCGAGTCACGGCAGCCACCTGCTTGCCTGCATCCCTGCCTGCATTGCCTAGCCGCTCATCTGCGCCTGCGTCAGCCACCTGCGTCCTCCCTCCCTGCATAACCCATACCTGATTCACCAGCATCATCCACATGAACCCAGGGGACTCACAGCGTGGGTGAGGTCTTGCTGCTGTGGCTGTCCCATGGGGTGGCACTGTCCATCCTCCAGTGGGTGCCCAGCCCGGCCTTTCCTGGGTGCTTGGGGACAGGACACCAGGGCAAATGCCTGACTGCCTGAATGTAGGGAGCTTCTATTTTATTTATTGTTTAAAGCTAACTCTGGTGGGCAGATGTCTAAGAAGGGACACTGATCTGCTCAGAAAGGGTCAGCGTGGGTGTTGGTGAGGAGCCCACCCTGCCCTCCTAACCATGAAAGCAAGTCAAGCACACCCGTGTGGCCAGAAGACCTGTTCGGCCTGCTGTCCTGCTCCAGCATTACTCTGGGTTAAAGCACGTCTTATTTTAACTCCAGATTTATATTTTTTAAAGATGCTGATCTAGGAGCTGCCAGTTTTCATTACACTTTTCCAGGTACTGCAGAGTCCTTTCCTGTCTCTGTGTCCCCAGCAGTGGGGACCAGAGATGGGCCAAGGTGGCCTGAGCTGGAACACACAACAGCAGCAGCTTTTTGGGTCAAGACACAGCCCCACGCCTCTCCACCAGAAAACACCACCTTTGCTGTTCACATGACACCTGCCAGGGCTGCTTCCCAAAACTGAGCAAGCCAAAGCCCTGGTGTCCTCCTGGCACGGATGAGTTTCCCCTGAGCCAGCAGAACCTGTGTGGGCAAGAAGGCCAGTGGGAGCCCAGGGTGCATTAGGAGGAACGTGGCCATCTCCTCTACTGCTCTACTCCTCTACTACTCCTACTACAATCCTCCCCCCTCTACTCTGCCATGGTGAGGCCACTTCTGGAGTGTCCAGTTCTGGGCTCCCCAGCTCAAGAGAGACAGGGAACTGCTGGAGAGGGTCCAGCAGAGGCTGCAAAGCTGGTGAGGGGAAAGGAGCATCTCCTTTAGGAGGAAAGGCTGGGAGAGCTGGGCCTGCGTAGCCTGGAGAAGACCGAGGGGATCTTACCCATGCACACAAATACCTTAGGGGCACGTGCCAAGAGGACGGGGCCAGGCTCTTTTCAGTGGTGCCCAGCGACAGGACAAGGGGCAACGGGCACAAACTGCAACCCAAGAAGTTCCTTCTGGATATGGGGAAGAACTTCCTTACCTTGAGGGTGACAGAGCACTGGAACAGGCTGCCCAGAGAGGCTGCGGAGCCTCCTTCTCTGGAGACGTTCAAAACCCACCTGGATGTGATCCTGAGCAACCTGCTGTAGATGAACCTGGGGCTAGATGATCTCCAGAAGTCCCTTCCAGCCCTGACCATGCTGTGATTCTGTGAGTGAGGGTTTTGCAGGCTCCTCCAAGTCTGCACTATAGTCTCCAACGACTGAGCCCCCTCGCACCTGGCAGGGTTATTCCTCAGCACAGAGGATTTTCATGAGTTGGTCTGATCAGGGCTACAGATGAATGGCAGGCATCAATTTGTCAAAGGATAAAGGCTTTATTTATTAAAATATTAACTCTTTTTTTCTTTGTGAGGCAGAAGACCTGCAGAGCAGTATGAGTTGTGACATGGGTAACCAAGTCCTAGGGCTGCATCTGATTGCACGTATCAGTAACACTGATGAAATACACTGAATATTTTCCTTTGTGGCTCCAAGGGCTCAGGGATGAAGTGGTCTCTGCTCCACAGCCCCATCAGATGCCACATCCAGGTCGTGCTCCTCCAGGTCCTTGGTGAGGTCTACGAACACCTGCAATGCAATGCAGTGGAAACAGCCCCATTACTGCCAAGGACTGACAGTATGTACATGGGTCACAGCCTATTTCTTCTTTTTATACCATCGGTTTCTAACCTGTCACTTCTACGTCAGCATACCTGTTGCAAAGTGTGCAATGACAAGCTGTACTCCTCAAGCCTGAAATTCTGTTTAGCTGCAGAAGAATGGAGAAGGCATCCTTAAAAAATGAATCCATGTGAACAATTTGAAAGCAATCGCCTTACTTAATTGCTTGTTTCCTTTTACCTGCTTCTAGCTTAGAGAAAGATTGGGACAGAGGTAGTGCATCTTCCATTGGTATCTTGTAGATAAGCAAAGAAGAAGTCCTGAAATAGTAATAAAAAGATGAATTCATCATTTTGTGACTCAGCAACAAGGTTTAGGGGTGCTTGTTGGGTTACTGTACTCCCGGGTAAGTTATTGAGCAAGGTCAGTAGGAGTAGCAGGGCATCCCAGCACAAGCCTGGGCTGGGCGTGCAGCCCACAGGGCACTGACCTTCCTTGCCGAGCCGCACAGGGGAAGAGATGCAGGATTTCGGCGTGGAGAGCATCGCTTTGCCCCATGTCCGTCATTTTGACTTCGAGGTGGTAACTCGTGCCAAACTTACTTTTCAGATCCTCAAGGGAACCGATGTACCTGCAGAGGAAGAAAAACATGGCTCAAACCATCATAACTGGGAAATAAAACAATCACTGGATATGAGCAGCAGATTTATTTCCTCTTACTCATCAGCTGTTTAACTGTGCTGCCGAAACAATCCATCTCCTCACAGAACTGGTTGTTATATACTTGGGACAATCCAAACAAACATTTTGTATTAGATTAAGAATTAAAAAAAATTAAGATCAATCTAATCCAAACAAAACGCCCCAAACTCCAGACTAAAAAGCAGGTGGCACCCCAGGTTGCAAAAATGCAACCCCACTGCCCACCGTAGCTGCCCCGCCACCAGGATGGCCACCCGGTCGCACATCGCCGCTGCCTCCTCCAGGGACTGCGTGCTGAGGATGGCTGCACGCTCCTTGCTTTTCACAGCGGTCTGCATCACTTTCCTGGGAACAGAGGGATCACAGTTACTTCCCAGGAATCACCGAAGAACATCTCCTGGTTTACAGCTCCCTCCCAAAAGCCAACTGAAATGATAAAATTGTAAAAAAGCCGATGACTATTTAAAAGACTCCAGTTCCCTTGTTTGAAGATGACCTGTGGACGCCAATACTACATTGCAATTTGTCATGTCAGCATCCCTCCAGATTTTACACTTTCAGTGTAAACTATTGACAAAAAGCACTAGGGACTGAACGATGAAAAGGATCATCTATCTATAATTTTTTTTTCTTGCTCTGAAGAAAACAGGAATTTTTGTCTTTTGTACCAAATACATGGGTTCAGCTGGTGTCTACTCAGATTTTTTTTTGGGTGCAATAACATTAAGATTACATCTGATGGTCAGCAAGGGCTTACTGCCTGCTGAGTAAGGAGTTTAGCAAGTGGCACCCCAATCCCTGCACATTAGGGAAAACAGAAAATATAGATGTACTCAGCCCACAAGGCAGAACCTCTTTGCCTGCCCAACAGTTACTACAACAGGGAGGGCAAGACCCATCCTGTTAAATTTATTACATGCTTCTTGGTTCTGCTGAAACAGGGCTGCTCACCGCATACGCTGCTGCCCTTTGGGGTCCATGCCCACTGATGGCTCATCCCAAAGCATTACTGTCGGATCTCCCAGGATGCTCAGCACAAAACACAGCTGAAATGGGAAAGACACCCAGGTCAGGTCAGGTCTGCTTTTAATTTACCTGCAAAACTGTGGAGTTGTCCTGCTACATCATCTTAATCCCTGTGAATCTTTCAGAAGCTGAAGCTTTTGATTCCAAAATGCAGGAGGAACAGGGATTCAAAAATCCCCACCGCAGGTGTTCTTAGTTCACATTTTAATCTCCCCAAATCAGCTTTCCCCAAAACTCCCAAGCCTGCCAAAGATCTGAAAGTGGTTTTCCATCCCATTTACTGGCAGATGCATGTGGTGGGGCTTGAAGAGGCGATTACCTTTAGCATTTGTTACACACACAGTGAGAGAGAGTGGGGAAAGAGGAGGGGGAAGGATCCTGCCAGGCTGTATTCAAAATTTATTGATGCAAACAAATTGTGTTGGGAACCTGCTGTGCTGAAGGTTTTCTGTGCACCACGTTCTAGGAAGAAAAAGCAGGATTTGCTCAAGTAGCGAACACAAACCTGACACGTACCTTTCTGGCTTCTCCAGCAGATAACCTCCTAGCTGGGATTTTTAAATGCTTCTGGAGATCCATGGCCTTTGCTATGCTGTGGGCAACAGAAAGGAAAAACACTGAAATGACCATCTCTGCTAATTCTGTGGTCAGGGGCACTGACAAGCCAGAGACTAACATACTTGTTTTGGCCGATATGCATCACCTTGGGGTGATTATTTTTTGATTATTTTATTTTATTAATTACTTGGTGATTTTACTCCTAGCTCGGATGATAAATTACAGAATTTTTGCAGAAACTCCAGCTAATAATAAGTGCAGCTAATGAGAAAAGTGAGTTGCTCATGTAACAGGCCATGAACTGGAGCAAGTTTGATCGTTTTCTGGATAAACTAAGGCTAAAATCTTCAATGACAGGGACTGAGAACAGTATAAAGTAGCAGAAGATCCCTTTTCTCCAGGGTAAGGAGGCATTGAAGGTGCTGTCACTTAGTCACACTAGCCAAGTTTGTTTGCAGAAAAACCTTTCCCTGTCCTGTACCTCTGGAAAGGGGAAGAACTGTATGCTAAACCCCTTCGGCTTCGTACCGGCTGATGGTAATGGCTGCGTCTTCCTTGCCCATCCCTCTGATGGCAGAATACGCCTCCAGATGCTGCTGCACGGTGAGGGCTGGCCAGAGCGGGTCATGCTGTGGGCAGCAGCCCAGGCTCCCCAGGCTGCCCAGCCCCGGCCCCCCAGCAGTGGTCCTGGCACCCCTCAGCACCTGCACAAACACACACGCCTCCACCGCTGCAGCATGTTACTCCGGGGGGAAGCAATGAGCCCCTTGGAAACACGCTTACACATTCTCCCGTGTTGTGAGGAACCTCAGAAGCACAGGGGAAAGGAGAGCCAGCATCGCTGGAGTGACCACCTGCATCTACTGCGGCTTCTGCTCACCTGAGTCCAGGAGAGCATGTTCCCAAAACCAACCACACGTTCCGTGTTCCCAAAACCAACCACACGTTCCGTGTTCCCAAAACCGTACAACCATAAAACTCTGGCTAATAGTACGGACATGAGACTATCTTTTCCTAGTAATACTTTTCTATTTCAAACATTCAGTCCCAAATCTGTAACCGCAATGGTATTTCCCCTCCCCCAGCACATGTCATTAATCATCCTGCATATAATTAAGTGGTGGATTGTTACTGGCCCAGCCCTGTTCGCATTCATTTTCAATTTCCTGGTTTTGCAAGGCTGTTTATGAAGAGTGTTGGTTTTCATCCTTTTTTTTTTTTAGAAGTCAACATTTCTTATGGGGTTTGTGAAATTTCACAATGGGTGTCCAATGCACGCCGAAGATTTTGTGCAGCTTAAACCCTTAAATCTGTAACATTGATTTTGATGCAACCTAGAACGTGCTTTGAGTACATCAACACTTTCTTCTCACTTCCGCAAACAGCCAGGGTTGCATGTATATAAATTCCCTGACTTAAGGGCTGCCTTGCCGGCTTGCCTTATCATATGCTTAATTTATAAAGCGCATCAAGGTCATCCCTCCAGCTGCTCCAAAGGCATCACCTACCTCCCCAGCAGTCATCATTAAGTGTCCAGAAATCATGTTTATAGTTGTGCTTTTTCCAGCCCCGCTGGGTCCTAACAGACCTAGTACTTCTCCTGGAACAAATATGTAAGAACTGTTAGTAACAACTATTGTTACTAAGACCTTCTTCCCTGTGTGCTAAGCAATATCTACAATTACAGTAGGAGAAAGGATCGTTCATTAACTTATCCCCCTGAATTAAAACTGTGAATACAGTAGCCTCGGTATGTTGGGTCCAGTTGCACACAAGAAAATCCTAACAAAAATATGGTCCCCAAATGTGACTTTCACATCAGAAGTGAGCCGTTACATAGGGAGTGCAGTAAAATACTTGAACCTTTTTTGACACTAAAAGTGAGGTTTTTGACAGCCACTTTCTTCTTCTTCTTAAAGATGGAACTGGCTTTCTTGTCTTCGTATTCCTTGCGCAAACTGTTGACAATGATAACAGACTCCTGTGAAGAGATGAAGTAGGAAATAAAAGCTCTTCCCTTCTCCCGTGAGACAGCTCATCTGTTCTTACCATTAAATAGGACTCTTTCAGGAGAATTCTAATTGTTAAATTAAAAATTCAGGCAATGGACCGACAGAAAAAAAAGGAAAAAGCAGAATGAGAATAGAATAGAGTGCCAGCTAAATTCCTTCTGGTGCCAGGGTGACCGTGGGCTGGATGGCAAGATGTGCGCTTGGGCATCAGATCAGTAAATAATAAGTGTGTGAGCTAAGAAAGCAGAGACAGACCTGATGACGGCAAATGCAGAAGAAAACAAGCTAGAAGGCTGGTTTCACCTCCTCAGGTGGCAGGGAGGCCATCACACTCCGCACCCTCTCCCTCTCCGCCTGGACTTCTGGGGGCTCCTCCCCAGGGGGGTCCCTGTTCTGGCGGGTGGCTGCTCTCCTCTGCTGGATCCTAAGAGCAGAAGAGGAGAGACGGTGTTGCTGGGAATCACTCCCCAAAAGGCTTGGTTTGACAACTTCTTTCCCAGGGCAGTGCCAATGCACCGCCCCCCAAAATTTATTTGAATTCAGGGAGCTATTCCACAGACAGCTGTATATTTGCTCAAATATTTATTCATGGGGGGAAAATAAAAAAAAAATAAAAGAAATCCCACTGGCATGAGTGAGAAAATAATGGCCAGATTTAGCTTTTCCTTCATCAGTATCAACCAGTTCCCTGCGTGACACATGCCAATGATCTGTTCAAGGAGAATTAAAATACACGCAGTGGCAGGTTTTCAGACTATTTGGATGTCTAACTCCTAGCTGTGTCATGTTGGTTAATGTTTGACGAGTTAGTATTTTTTACAGATCTTCTCCCACATGACTTAGGTGGTCAGTCGTTGGAAACAGATAAGCAGAAAGCCGGGAGCAGGTGACCCCAGCCCAATGAAGCTTTAGGGGGAGTCTCTATCCTGCAGAGAGCAACACTGAAACATTTGAAAAGGAGTTAAAATGTTGGATTTCAATTTGTGACTTAATTTAGCCGGCTGTAGTGAAATGTCCTGAAACCTCAGCTATGGATCTTAATCTAAAAAAACAACAAAAAAAAAAAACCAAAAAACCCCCAGCTTAAATCCCATGAATTATTCTCTCTAGGACACTGTAGTGCAACTGACCTATTGCAACACACTGGGGAGGAATTTGCCTCCAGACATATTCAGGGAAACTCCAGTAAGTAAAGTCAGAAATTGTAATGACCCAAAGGAATAATAAAAATCCCTCCCTTCATTCTCAATTTCCTCCCTTCCAGATAAACTGGTTAAAACTAAAAAATATGAGCTTTAGTCACACTTTGCAAAATGTTTTTAAGTTTACTCATCCCCTCCTCCTGCTGTCAGGGGTGAGCCAGGAGGGTTTTTTGCCTGGCTGTGCAGCACCAAGCCCCCCGCAGACCAGGATAACCGTGGCTCACGAGGCACCTGGCTGCTGGGACACACCTGAAGATGGGATCAAGTCTCGGAACTGCTTCTCCATATCTCATCTCCAAACAGCGCAGGAGAAAAGCAAAAATCACACAGTGGATGTAAGGCTAAAAAGCAAAAATGTATTAGATTTGCATGGAGACAAGGTAACAACACACTTGATTAAATTAATAAGGGGATGCAGGAACCTATCTCATTTAATTCAGCTATTGAAAAAGAAGTTAAATTGATGCTTCGCATACATTTCCATCTCATATGCAGATCGTTTGCAAAAGCCTTGCCTTCCTACTGCAGTTTTTGCTCAAATAATATGCACCCCAACAGATATCCTACAGGATTAGAGATCACATCATCTTTCTTTTGTAGAAGTAGCATTAAATTGTTAGCTGATTAATAATATATCTGCCTTATATGTGAGCTCCACTTAATCCCTAGCCCCCTTTTTGCCAGCCTTTGCACGTATGGTACAGCATCCAGGGGTCACTTGAGACACAAGCCTGTGATTACTTGGATGTACCTCCCTTGCCAAAATTTAACATGAAACTTTGACCACATAACATATGCTCTACTTAGGGGGAGAGTTATACAAGCCCAGTGCAAGTCCAGTGCACCAGAACAGTCATCCTTTCCACAAGAACCACCATCAAATTGTTCCTTACTGCAAAGGCCGCTACAAAGATGCGATTCCACGACTCAAGATCGGTACCGTGATACAAGAAGAAACGCTACAAGAGAAAACCAAAACAATTAGAAAAATTCCTTAGAATGGTGAGCCTCAGTGCAGCGTCAGAGCAAGTGTGGGATGTAGGGATGCTTAGCTTCTCTTCAGGATGGGATAAGGCAGGTTTGGTCTGTACTTATTTTTTGGGTCCATAGTGCCTCAAAGAGTTGTGGCTACGGCTAATTTAGAGGCACCTCAAATCAGCCAGGTTAGATCAACCTTTTCCATCATCGCTTCTCTCTTCCCAGTCCTTTTAACTCCTTCTGTCAGCTCACTTCATCTCTGCAGGTCTTCCCACTCCACCACCTTCCCTTCCCGTGCTACCCTGGCTGTCAGCACACGGTCACTGTAACTGCTCTTTGTAACTAAACAAAGCAAAAACGTCCCAAGCAACCCAAGGATTAACAAGGCAGATCTTGGTCCCTTCTCACACTCCCCAGCCTGGACCTTGCCTTCTCCTGTTGTCTTTTCTCACTCTGTCTTTTTGACAGTTGGCACTTTGAGACAGGGAATTTGGAAAGCGCCTCTTGCTTTTCCAGTTTGCACCATTAGGACCATTATTGAATTTAGTATGACATGTTCACTTACTGGTGTAGAGATCATCAAGCAGCCCAGCAGTGGAAATGTAGGAATCAAAGTAGAGAAGGTGAAGTAACATGCTTCATGTAGGTCACCGAGTACATAGAGAGTGACATTCACCTGGAATAAAGCAGAAAATGTGTTTTCAATGTTAATGCATTGCTGCTAAAAAATAGGCACTGATTTGGGTTATCCTGTTGAATACTAGTATATTTGAAATGAAATCTCAAGTGGCAAGATGTGTACGTCAAACACTTTCAGAGCGAAAATTCACTTCACTTACCAGAATGAAGATGAAAGACCAAATGTAACGATTGCTTCGTCCCGTGCGAAATTTAAAGGCAATTAAATAGATGAGGAGGACAAGGGATACTCCGTAACCAATGACGCAAATGATCTAGAGAGAGAGACTGATGTCAGCAACACAGAGATTGATGTAGATATATGAAAATCTGCCTAGAGCAGTATGTTTCCATTAAAGTATTTTAAGAAAAACTCGATGCAGAACAAGGGAGGGGGATTTGTGTTTGCCTGTTTTCCCGCACGCAAAGAGCTCACCAGGGGCAGGACAGTGCTGGCCTGCAAGGGGCAGATGCGATTGAAGAGTACCATGACCCCAAACATGAGGCACATCAGGGTCCAGAACAGCGGGACATCCACCAGTGCCTGCCCACACCAGTATGCTGAGGGGAAGAGCCCCGCGAGCTGCAGCTGGGCGCGAGCCTGGAGCTATGAAGCAGACGGGAGAAGGGACCTGATTCAGAAAAGCCTGAAACATCCATCCTGCTCCTCCCCTCCCTGGCTGTGCCTTCCCATCCTTTCCGAGCACTTTCAGTTCTTTGTCAGTTCTACTATTGTGTAAAAACACATCGTTCTTAAAAAGAAGAAAAAAATAATCCTCCTGACCCCAAAGTATTTATTAACACCCAAATTGTTCTGATTCTCCAGTTCCCTGAGATGCAGGGTAACGCACTTGGGTACAACGTTGTGCTTGTGTGGCTGTATTTCTTCTGGCATCCCACCCAGGCGTGCCAGCCAGCCCCCCAGCACACGAACTACTCTCCACCGACATTGCATTTGCATTCACATTCACTCCTCGTGTGAGCCCCCTTAAAGCTCTTTACCTTGTAATCCTCCATGCTGCTCACTGCAAAGTAAGGAGGCAAACCAGCAGCCAAAATCAGCATGTAGCTGAGGCAGATGAAAAAAAACTCAGTCCTCACTTCTAGGCTGTGTGTCTGCAGATGAGAAATTCAGAGTCAACAATCATCAACAGCTGCCCAGGGAAAATCTGGCTAGTTCAACACTCACAGGATGGTTAGACACGCAAGTGAGCAACAGCACTAATGGTAAGTCATTTGCATTTAAAAACAAAATCTAAGGCAATATAAAAAGAGCGTTTAACACCTTAGAATTTGCAGAAAAGTAATGGGAATTATCTTTAACAATTTACAGTTGAGACCATCTTTTTGATGCTGATTCTTGCCAGATGGATGCTGAAGAAAGGTGGGGGTTGCATGTGTTACTGTTTTATTCCTACCACATTGCCATGCAGCAGGAGCTTAAAGGTTGTAGGGCACTGAAACCCTGCAGAGCCCTTAAACAGTGCAGAAGAGAATCGTCACTCAATGGCACCAGGATTGCTGGCCGAGCAATGCCCCCAGGAGCTGGCCAGCAGGGGACCACTGACCCCAACTCTTGGAGGTTGCTCATCCAACCACATCTCCAAGCTGTCCAAGTCCTTATCACTTCAGGATGGCTATTTCAATTAATTTTCACCAAGAAAGGCAGGACACTCACATTGTAAAAGGGCTCACTCCAGATGCGGATGCGCGCGGTGCAATTAAAGAGCCTGAGGAAGGTGTTGCTGAGGATGTTCATGAGCACGGGGAAACAGTTGATGGGTTCCGCACTGCACATGACCGTGAACCGGTAGCTCTGCAGATGCAGGAGAAAAGACGTTACCTTGATGGCCGTGAGAGGTGTGAGGAGCTGACCGCAGCGAGGGGTTGGGAGGGAAGCAAAGACAAAAGCAACCAGACGGCTTTACTGGTGGGTCTGCGGAGACCGGGCGGTGTGCTAACTGGTACCATGAGTGAAATGATCAGTAAAGACCACAATTTCTGGAGAAAAGCATAAAAGAATGAATGCTTTTCTCTAAAGATCACCATAAAGAAGCACACAGTGGAAAGAACCAAATATAAACCTGGTTTCCCACAAACAGGACTACTGATATTATTTAATACATCAAGCAAATACTCTCTCTTCTGCTGGTGTGTATGTTTCTCTGTGCCTCACTTCAACACGTTTCAGAAAATCCTGTTGACATGCAGGGTGAAAGAAGAAAAAATAGCCCTCACCTTGCCTTCCAGGGATATTTTTATAGCTCCATTATATTGTGGAATGCTTGTGATGTTTTTCGCAGGAGTTATTTCTGGGATTATGTTTTGAGTCTTCAAAGCAGAAATGAAATCCTCGATTTCTGATCCTGAAATGAAGTCAAGAACAGAAATCAGCATAACCAGAAGTTTTTTTCTTGAAATAGTTTGATGTAGACAAGTTCCCACCTGCAAAGCAGAGGTATGTTAAAAAATCCCAAACATTCAGAATCTATGGAAACTTATCTTTTCTCTATTTTTTTTTAATTAAACTGGTTAAACACAGCATAATATTTCCATACTTAGTTTGTTTATTGCTCTTTTTTATTTTTTCTTCCAAATTTGCCTGGTTCATTACTTTTTTTAAATATTGGCTACTCAGTTTTCATCACTAAAGCTGCATTTGCTTTTGCTCAAAAGAAAACACCTCTCAAAGCCAATGTATAAAGGAACGTACAGAACGAGTAAGTCGAGGCTGGTCTATCAACTCTAAGAGGACTCAGAGTGGTGCATGAAAGTGAATCAACATCACATGTTCTTCTTCACCTGTATCATTGAAGATGAGAAGTTTTGTCGACTTATTTTGAATTTTCTCTTCAGTAGGAAGAAAATATGAGCTAGCCGTGATTTCCCAGCTAACAGAGCTGTCCCACAGTTGAAACCCAATGAGAAGCATCAGCATTGGAAGGGTAAATACTCCAAAGAACAGCAATCTGGATGGAAAAACAGACCATAAGTGGCTCCATGGAAACTCCACCTTTGCCCAATTGTGCGGTTTATGTTGTGAAAGACAAGGGGAAATTTGAAAGTTAAGCAATTCAAAGCTCTACCGGTAAGTTCCGACTGTCCTTATTACTGCAGCTGTCAAACATTTCCCACCTAACTCTCTGCTGCCAAACACACCTCCACCAGTATTTAGCCCTTCCCCCAGTCACTCACGCAGATGATCAGATCCTTTGAAAAGCATCAAGCCAGCACAAGGGCTGCAGAGCAGGTGAGAACTCCGGTACTTACATGGACCTGAGAAACTTTCCTTCGTGCTTTAGTTTGAAGAAGCGAACTCTCATCACCGCGCACACTTGCTGCTTCCAGAGCGCCATCCTGCTCGCTGCCCTGCTCCCCTGTTCAGAAAACACCGGGAGGCTCTTGTCCTTCTCCTCCAGGTCTCCATTTTCTGCGTGTTCATCACAAGAAATACCATTATCCACAAAGAGCGTTCAAAGGACACATTTTAATCACAAACAACAACAATCTTCTGTTCTGAATAGAGAAACACTTCTATCTTTTAGCCAGAAAAGAAACAATGGCAGAGAAAAGGGGCCATAATTTATCCAGAACATAATTTACATCAGTGAATTCAGACTGGCTGAACCTGGGCTCATGTGGCAACACATCCAGTATCTTCACCGGCCTTGTGAAATGTATTCTGTCTAGTTTATCTTCTCCCATCTCCCAGTCTGGCAGTATACCCTTCAAAGGCAAATACCCTTCCAACATCAGTCCTCAATTCTTGTGCTTAAAAGCCTGTGCAAAATCAAGACTGAATCATCTAGACTTCTCCAGGAAGATATTCTTCACTAAAGGAAAGCTGAATACAGCTGCAACTCCTGACATACCAAAAACTACCAAAATTCACATTTTACTGAAACCCATTAGATACTCAATTAAAACATATGTATAAATGGAACCTTAGTCATGCCACACTTGCAAATTGAAGTCAAAGTTTTACCTTCTTGATCAATGGCTTCTTTGCCCTCCAGCTTCAGGAAAACATCTTCCAGGGTTGTCCTGCTAACCTCATAATTAACAACCCCCTGGAGAAAGCTGCTCTCGAGGTGGCTGAACAGATCTGCATGACAGAAACCACCAGACTCAGCCCAGACACCAAGGCCAGTGTCGAGCAGAAACTCACACTGGCATGATTGACATTGCACATTCTAGCATTCACATCATTAATCTCCATAACTTAAAAGGCACAGCAAAATTATCGCACTCTTTAGAGGTAAGTAGTAGAAGATTCAGAGTTCTTGATTACCATGGGCCTTCCTGCTGGAAGAACTATCCTGCAACCAGAGGAGACTCAGTGGATTTTAGTTTGTAAATTAACTGGTGGTTTTTCTTTTGTTCATCTGCATTATTAAATTTAGCACATCCATTAGAGGCTTCCTGTAAGGCTGATATTTATGCAGCTTTGGGCTTCCTAATTCCACGCACGATGGACCAGGGAATACAGTTATTCTCTTTACAGCAACTCTACTTTCTGCTTTTCCTACCACTTGGTTTCCCTTTCCAATTCTGGCACAACGACAGGCTTTTCTTACCTGGGAAGCTGTCAGCATTTTCCAGAGGCAGCATGTAACACAGCTCGCCCCGTTTCTGTCCTTTGAGCACGGCATCGGGGATGTACTGTCTGACCAGGGATGATGTGAGCTCAGGGTCACACAGGTCAGTTATGTGCACCCTGTTTGTATTAAAAAGCAATTGCTATAATATTAAATGAGGAAAAAAACCCCAAAGACAACAAAAAAGAAAAGCATCCATCATCCATTTAAAACACAAAGCCAGCGGTCGTTCCTCAAGCCGTAGGGAAACTTGCAAAACTGGGCAGCATTTCAGTGGGAATTTTTATAGACATTGCAGCACCCCTGGTTTTGCCATGCGTGCAAGTTGAGGTTAAGAATAATGATCCTGCCCCATACTGCTAAACCAAGAATGCCGAAATTAGAATCCAAAGAAAAACAGCTTCACATTAAAGCCGTTGTACGTTGCTCTGGCACCATCAAGTATGAGGAAATAGCAATTCATTTTACTCTGGTCCTCTTTTGGCTGTGAAGGAGGTTGCAAAGTCATTTGAAAGAGGTTGCAAAGTCATTTTAGCTACATGCTTAGAGCTTTCAGGATTGGGTTCCAAAGAAAAGCGGCTTGCTATCCAAAGCAAGATATTTTTGGCAGCCTCAAAAGTCTTTTAAAATGAATTGTCAAGACTTCTATTACTCTATATAGAAACTCTATAGAGACACAGACTGTACAAGGAAATATATCAACTAGAAGCTTTTCAGCAAATGAGTGATGACCAGAAAGAAAAGGATTTACCTTAAGTGATAGCCAATTCCCCATTTTCTCTTCAAGTACAGAGATGAGCCAACACACTGTAACTTCCCATTTGAGAGGAAAGCTTTCCGATCTAAGGAGGTATGAACACAGAGGATTTAGGGGGGATTTACAACAGTACAGTAGGCTGACCTCGCTCTGCTCCTTCTGAACTCAACAGACATTTTTATAATGAAATCAAGACGAGCGAAACCAAGCCAGTGCTGAAGGTTTTCGTCTTTTTAAACTGCTGCCTTTCTCCTAAGCATCAAGGTTAATCTTTTAATTATGCATTCTTACAGGCTTGGGGAAAATTTCCCATGCCACCTGGGAGCAATAAGGAAATAGAAAATATATTAAACTATCACTAATTTGCGTGCGTTCTGCTAGTGGTATATCCAGAAAATATGCAACTGCTTCATCCTGAAGCAGAGCACGAGCAAGGTCTTGGAGCAGCACGTCAGTCGAATTTTAGCCTTCGAATTTTAGCTGGGTGCTTACTGCCAGAGAAAACACATCGAGCAAGCACAGCCTGCGCCGCAGCAGGACCCAAAGGTGGGCTCTGCGATGGGAAACCCTCACTGGCAAACCGTCATCGACCACAGCGTGAAAAGGCGAGCTCACCAGCATGAGCATCCGCCTCCTCCATGGACTGGGTCGCAAAAAGCGTCACGTGTCCAGCCTGGCGTTCCTTCAGAAGGTTCCACACGTGGTGCCTGGAGCAGGGATCTAACCCGGCTGTTGGCTCGTCTAAAAGCAACACCTGCAAAGATGAACAAGGTCAGACCTCCGCATGTTCAAGCCGGCATTTCTGTGTTTACATCATTTCATTTCATGCTTTTGATGATCTCACTAAGAATAAAATGCATGCTCAAATATCAGCCATTTTTATTGTTCTTTCTCCTGTTACAATATTATTACCTTTTTAATGTAAAAGATGGTTCTCATTGACCTAGATTCCTCGATCCTGCCAGCAGCCAAGCTGAATTAGTAGGTCAGCAGACTTGGAGTGCCAGGGGAAAAGTACAAATGCCTGTGCGCCAAGTCCAAATGCAAAGCTACGTGCTAAACAGCACACGTTGTGTGTGTGTAAACATGACTGGTCCCTACCTGGGGATTCCCTAAAATTGCGATTCCAAGAGACAATCTTCTTTTTTGTCCCCAATTCAGAGCATCGGCACGAACGTCCTGAAGGTTGGTGAGGTCCAGCATCGTGAGAACTTTCTGCACCTTAGCAACATACAAAGACAAGAGCCAGATTTCCAAAGCACTGGTCGCATTTTAATTCATAAATAGCCACACACAGTACAGGAGACTATAACTTCAGGATTTGAAACTTATCTGCTTTAAATGGCTTTGCTTAGAGATAAATACTGCAAATCTGAATCCTAACTCTTACGATGTGTGGATAAGAACTGAAAAAACACTTTTCTCCCAAATTAGGATTGTTCTCATTTCCACAGAACAAGATGCTGGTGATAATTTTTTATAAAGAAAGCTCCAACTGTCCGAGGTGCCACAATACAGAGGCCGGTGACTGACAAGCACATACCAACCTCTTGCTCTACTTCCTTCGGCTGAATACCCTTGACGTGAGCAAAAGTTCTCAGGTTTTCCTTCACTGTTAAGGCTTCAAAATGCAAATTAACTTGGGGACTAATCCCAACCATTGCCTGAAATCCTTCCATATGCCATACTTCAGAAACATTGTAGTTGTATATCATCGCAGAACCTGCACACAAGAATGAATGAAACCAGTTTCATACTGTACAGCATTTCCCAGTTACAAGGGGAAAGCTGGCTGCTTTGTGTTTGTACCTTTGACATTAATTCCAGCATTGTGGATGTTCCTCAAGTGTTTTGTTTGTTTTTTTTTTTTTTTAAAAGCGAAACTGTGTTGTGCGAAGCTTTAATACCACTCAAAAATATTTCAGAGCACCAAATCTATCCCTTAAGAACTAAACCATATTTCCTATAGGTATGCAGCTCATGGAAAACATCAAGCCAACCAGATGGAGCAATAACAGCCTGTGAATGCCTGCACACGTGAGCGTATCCCTAAGGGATGCGCTAGCCCTGAAGCTCTGTTGAAGGACCAGTCTGCACTGACAGCAAGCCAGAGTGAGGGAAAACTTGGGGGTTTGCATCTTTACTCCCTTACGCTTGAAAAAACAAACAGCTTCTCCTCTTCAGCATTCAGGTCCATCATCTTACCTGTTGAAGGCTTGGAAAATCCACTGAGCATGTGTAAGAGAGCAGTTTTTCCAGATCCACTGTGACCAAGTAATGCAGTGATCTGCCCTTCATATATATTTAAGGACAAACCTGTAACAGAAATAGGACACCATTGGGATGGAAGTTTGTGAGAAACAGACTTGCACCTGCAGCTTGCTGCCATGTATGACACACGAGTGACATTTCTTTTGAAGCTGAGAGGCAAAACCACAGATCCAAACCCATGGGTTACATCTTCACAAGTTAGGACTAAACTCAGTAAGGAACTTGTAGCCCTGCCTTGATTGAATTGACAGAACAAGCATATTAACTTCATAGTTACAGAAATTTGACTTGTGTTCTCTGTGAGGTTCGCAACCTTTTATTTTAGCATGGCTCAAGAGAGTCCACAGAGAGAGAGGAGCCCATAGCCTTTCCAACACGTGAGATTTCAAAAGCTATTTCAAACTTTGCTACTCCCTTTCCTATTGTTTGGGTCGAGCTTTATTTTTTTACTCAATATAAACCTTTGAGACCATATTGATAATTTCACCATCATCTGGAGTTCTATTTAAACAAAGACATTTAACAAATATCCCCTGACTATGCTCTGGTGATGCCATCTACCTGCATACCGGCCGCTGGCAGATGTGCAAGTGCTCGAACACCGCTCAGCCAGCGACAGCAGACTCTGCTATAGAATCAAGTTTTGTTTGCCCCAAATAATTTACATTTTGAAAGGAAGGTTTAAAAGGGGATTTTTAGAGTGATTCATCCCTGCAAAATCCACAGCTTTTAAGGACACTTCTGCTGTTGAAAAAAAAAAAATAAAAATAAACAGACATTTTCCTGGAGTGAAGAGGAAGATAACAACCTGGTAGAAATTTGCTGGTAACTTACCCCAGCAGAAATAATCATTGCATAATGTATTTTACTGGTGCTGAAGGCAGATTTAAGTACATCCAGTACATTTCAAAACAGTTCGTGTTCATATCTAGTGAAAAATTAAATTAAAAGAAATACAAAACCTCTCTTACCCCTTAAAGCTTCCGTTCTTTTGTCCCTCTTCTTGTATATTTTTGTAACATTGTTTAGTCTAAAGGGAAAGGTAAGCAAGTCATTAGTGTTAATTCTCACAATTTTGGCATCTTTCCACTGCCTCAAAAACTATGCGAAGAATATTCCCCAACCTCCTCCTCGAACCGCTCCTGCTCGGTCCCGTCTGCAGGAATGGCTTTATGCAATTTGTTTCCTGTACGCTCAGCAGAATTCGCTGATGGGCTTTTCTACAAGGTGTTTAAAAGGTTTCAAAGTCAAACTCAATGAACACGTAGCGAATGAAGCACGAGGCCCCAGGGAAGGAGATAACATTTGGTTTATACAATTCAAAGCAATGATGTAGTGAGTATTTTAGCAGATTTACATTTGCTTTCTAGTAATAAGCAACGGGTAGCAGTAGCGACAGGCCAGACTAGCCCTGGAAGGATGGCAACAACGGTATCTTGTGCAGCACGTGCCATCAGCCATGTTCTTAAAGACAGCAGGGAACAGGAACAGACTTACTGCTGCTGCTCTGCGGAAAGTGTGAGGCAGCAAGTCAGTCCCTGGTACAGGGATGCACCATGTCCGATAAATGTTCAAATCCAGCTCTAGAGCAGAACAAAATGCTGAACAAACCTTCCCTCCCGCATGTGTTCTATTAACATTATCTGCATACATCAGATGGCTCAGTCCAATGTTTAGCAGTGTAAGAGGTCTACGCTCTCTAGTCAAATAAAGCATTATATTTGTCATGCCTACAGGAGCCTTTACCTGATCGCTTCCTTCCCATCAAAGCCTGGAGGCATCGGCTCGATGTTATTGCTGAGGACAGGATGGTGGCTGCCCTCGGTGACAGCCTGCACCCCCACGTAGCCACTCCTGGGCTTGACCCAGTACGACGGTCTCAGGAAGAAGGAAGGGGGGTATGGCACTCCGTACTTCCCTGATTCAGAAACAGAGAAGGTGAAATATCAACCAAAACCTGCTGGCTGCCAACTTGACTCTGACAAATGCCGTGCCCAGCCACCTCACCCTCTATAGCTGCACAACACAGACTTCCAGTAGCCACAAAGGGATCGGTAAGTTCGCAGTTAAAGCTGTCAGCTCGTCCGCTCTGTAAATGCAGGTGGGGAACAACCACAACACTGATTGTTCATTGACAGTTTCTTTGGCCCAGAAGGTGTAGGAAAATCAGGTCAAATCCTACAGTATAATTTTAAACCCATTGGTTAGGGCTGTTGGACTGGGATCTTAGTGCCTCACTGCAGGTTTTACCGTTCCTTTTGGAGCCTGGTTTTGAGACAGGACTAGATGAGGTAGCTACATGCACCCAGCTCCTGGGAAAACAGGATCCTTCCCAACCATTTTTTTCCTGAGCAGTACAGCAAATCCAGGTTTTGTCCCCTGACGTACCGTGGCAAGGCTCATTGCTGTTAAGATGCCCTTCCACAACCTGACCAGCTCACTACAGCGCTACCTGTTCCATTGCTCCATGTAGATTACAGGTTTCTCAGTTCTATCCCACCATCCCTTTGGCAACTTTCCCCTTACGAGAAGAAAAGTGCAAGGAAATGTATGTTCTTTCCCTCACATTTCTGCTTACCAGGCAAAACCTTATCAAAGTAGATGGCCAACAGCAAATACAAGACACTGTCAAGGCTCAGTATGAGGTACAGGTTAAAGAAAGGGTACAATTCTGGTGTAAAGGCTGGTCCATATTTGTCTAATTTTATCATCTAGGCAGAAAAAAAGAGCGCAAGTTAGATATAACACTTCTGTTACCCAGAAATACTATGTGCAAGCCACTGCTGTGTCATCATGACCGTTTCTGCCAGGAACCCATGCCCGCTCGTGATCACGATGCTGTTTGTAAGCAGGGCAACACTTTATTATGACCACGAGTATCAGAAGTGCTTCAGTAAGCTGAATTCAAATGTGTGCTGAAGTTACTACACCAGAAGAGTGATGCACACGGTATTTACTAAGGCAGCATTTCACGACCTCACGGTTCTTGCAGATCTTGGTACCCACCAGACACATCCCACTGCTACAATAATTTCCCAGAGATCAAAAATTACTGTATATATAAAGCTGGTAAAATTCATGAGGTATTTGACAGTCCAGCTATATTTGTTATGAATTATCATGTATTATTTGAAGTAAACTTTTATTTTTGCAAAGCATCTAGAGCAGAGGGGTGTGGTTGGGTCATTGCGGCAATGTGACTCATGTACAGCAGCTACCGTTATCTGTATACAGCCCGCAGCGTGTTTGCTGTGGTCTGAGCTTTCACAATGTGCTGGCTTTTAAATTTGCACGTACCTTTGAGATGCCAGCTGTAAAGGCAAAGGGACTGAAGAGATTAAAAATCCATTCCAAAGACAGTGGTAGGTTTTCAAACAATGTCCAAAAGCCCAGCAATCCAAAGATGATGTGGAGGACAAATGCCACAAAACTGGCAATATTTGGCTGCTTTAACAAGGAGCAGAGCATGAAACAGAAGTGAATCTGTAACAGAGAAAATCAGTAGTTAGCAGGATGCATTTCTGCTGGCAACTAAAAACAACAACATGAAAATTCAATGAGTAAAATGAGAGACCCAGCTGAGTTTCAGTTGCACCCCTAGAGATGCACATGGCACGTGACAAGGCTTGCATCATTTAGCTCCGACATTTAGGGCAGGTTTATAGGGACAGATGGATCAGACCCCTCTCAGCCTCCTGAGGTGGCTGGATGCAAGGTGGCAGCCCCAGCCTTCCCATTAATGCTGGTGTTAGCACCTCTCTTTACTCTGATTTTGAGTCAGAATCTCCCAAAATGTAGTAGGAGTGATATATTACCCTTCAGATTATAACAATAAATCCCAGTAGTGAAGGTATTTTTGTTGCTTTCTCATGCAACGCCCAGACCTAGAGGACTCTGTAGTCTCCCAGTTTCAGATGTCTTAATTTGGAAATGGAAAAAAACACACAGCATCTAAAAGGACAGAAAAGCAGACTTACAGATGCTATGCCATAAAAGAAATAAAAAAAATATATTTCGAAAAAGTTGTGGTCATGGATGACTCCTATAATCGTGATCGGTGTCAGCAGACTTGCTGTTATTGAGATGTAAACGGTGTACAGCAAGCTCCAGGACAACCTACAAACGAAGGCACAGTTATTTTTGCCTCTGTACAAGACAGCACTTGCCACAACAGCGCCAATACAAAACACTCTTTTTAATTCAAATATTTTTTTGTATAAATAAAAAAAGAAGTGTAATTCCAAATACACTTCCACTGACAGTTCCCAGTCTGGAAAGGTGCAAACACCCATGTCCCACATCCACCCAAATCTCTGCAGATGCTGATGCCAGCAAAGAGCCACGGGGCAGCTAAGCAGAGGCTCTGCAGCCAGTCCCACTCATTCACATGCTTTTCCTAATGACGTGAAATGCCCGTGCTCAGGCGGCTTTGGAAGGCTGTTTATCTAATTAAGAGGCTACATCCCCCTGTGCTTCACCATTTGCAGTTTTCTCCAAAATCTGTGGTTTCTTCACTTTCTGTGTTTTCTGAGTGTACCCACCCATTTCCTGAGCAACACCTCAACACCAAGAACCTTGCTACACGCATCTCTGCTACACAGAGTGTTCTTTCTTTTTTTTAGGGGGAGAGGGGGAGCAGAGCTAACTATAACAACAACAACAACAAATCCTGTATCAGAGCAATGTTCTTGGAAATCGAGGTCCTCCAGCAAACGGTACGCTACAGGTAAAAAGCAGCAAAGGTTTTGCTTCAACAACATGCAAAAGCTGGCTTCCGAGAGCTCAGGCGAATGGTTAGGGGATTGCAAATGACGGCTGCTGGGGCCTGGGGAAATACTGCTGCTCCGCTGAGTGGTGGTACTGGACCTGCACCCACCCTGCAAGCTAGGGTACATCTTACATACGTAAGATAATACAATTCCTAATTATGGGTTCCTTTCTATGAGACTTACCAGAATGAGATGTCTTCCAATCCCATTGCTCTCATTAACACCTTGAGCTTCTTTTTCTCTCTCAGAACTTTCACTGATAAAAAGTACATATATGGGGAGAAGCACAATACGACGTAAACAATGAACCAAATATAATCCAGTTTATACAAAGGTTTGATCAAGGGTGATTCCAGACGAACGCCACTAATTGACTTCATCTCTTCCCAGACAGAATGGTTTGTTTTCATCTAAAGAAAATAAATTAGCCATCAATTTGATTTTCTGCAACAGAACAGCCAACATCAGCACAAACAGGTTTCCATAAGCATTACAATTATTAGTTTGCCAATAACAATGTTACATGTATAAGTGGCAAATATAACAATATTTAGCATCTTTTTGCATTGCCTTGTAATAAACACTAACACTGCACCCCAAGCCGTGAGGATCATCTATCATTCTTTTAACTTTTGAATTATGCTATGTATTTAAAAAGTTAGTGATCACAGAAAATGAACCGGTTTGGTTGTTTATTGTTTGGTTTGGTTGTTTTTTTCAGTTCACAGGTAACTCCAGAAAGAACGGAAAACCTATTTTCCAACCTGATCACACTTACTTCTATGACTGCTGCATCGATGCTGGACTGCACCGATAGGAAACCTGTGTACCAGTATGAAGGAATTTTGCAGCTACTTGATGAAAAATCGAAGCAAGTATCTGTAGGAAGGAAAAAAATGAAGAATTTAATCTCTATATTTCCATATACGTGTACATAAATGCTTGTGTATAAGGTGTGGGGTTCAAAACGTATTTGACCTAAGAGTCAGGAAATCAAGATTTAGTTTTACTCAGCCTTTTTCCTGAGGCAGTCAGTTTTTCTCCAAGAATAATGTAGTACTGGGAGTTGGTGGCTTTGGCTCCTTGGGCCACCACACACAGCATCAACCCCATCTCCAGGGCCACGCTCAGCTCCCCTATTTTGGCAGGAGCCCAGGCTCCAAGTACAGCCACCGTAACCGTGCCCAGCACCGAGGGCAGGAGCGGAACCCCTCTTGGAAATCCAGCACGTCTGGAGCTGGGGTCACTTCTGCAAAGAGCTACTGACTTGTGTAGATGGAATAAATCTCCTTTCCATCATTCCCATTTTCCAAGACCAGATCTTTGCAAAACACTTTTTTTTTTTTTTTTTTGCCCATCAACTGATGAACTCACTTGATTTTTGTCTGATAATAAACTTTTTGTTTCAGATAGCTCACTACTTTAGTCAGTAAATAGGGGTGCATTTGGGCAAAGCAGTAGTAGTGTGGAAAAATATGTGCAGGTTTATGTTTTAACATATTAGATGCCCACACGCTGTATGTTAGACGTACATTAGCGCACACAATGCTCATTTTCCAGGCATGATTTGACATGGTAAGACATAGAAGGGAGAGGGACAAAAAGGACCGTGGATAATGTGTACATGGTTCTTAAAAACATTTTGCTCTGACATTTGTTTCCATACAAGTAAACAAAACGTCAAATCCTAATTAATATCTTTCTTGAAGCATTTGGCACATACAGCCTCAATCCCTTCCGAGTGGCACGGCACCACAGGATCCAAGCATTTTTTAATGTAAAAATCAAGTTCTCTGGTTTCATTTATTTTGTTACCAATGTGTTCAAAGGCATCATTCGGAGACACCACACTGTAGCTTTGAAATCTGAGACGATACGAGAAGTCATCATTAAAAACAACACCAATAACGTCTTCCTCAAAAATTCCTCTTTTTTCCAGTTTTTTCTCATTTTCCATCTCTTCTATTATTATACCTGTCATTAAAAAAAGAAGAAGATGAAGAAGAAAAAAAATCCACTGCAGCTGAAACTTTGATTAGCCACACAACAGCATCAGCCACAATTCGCACCCTCAGAACTGCGTTGTCCGAATGCTTTTCTCCCCCCAGCACAACGAGGGCTGTGTCAGGTCAGTTCGGACAACGCATCTGTAACAGGGGTTAAAAGCAGCGTTACCCTTCATTGCAGAATCTGAAGCCACTTTGCTCATTATTCTCCTGGTGGTGTTTGTCACGGGTGTGTACGTGAGCGTAACCCCCGTGGCGTTAAAGGCTGGATCATCTAATCGGCCGAGGAAGTCGTAAGGGATTTCTTGCCGCGGGTAGTGGAATATCAGACTCGATGATATTAGTATCACTAAGAGAAAAACCACTGACGTAATCCATTCCTAGATGAAGGGAAGAAAATGCAAAGGTGAGTGGCAGCCCAGTGACCTGGAGGTTGGAAAGCATCTTCAAGGACCCTTCTTGGTCCAGCTCCTCCGGCCGTGAATGCCTTCTTTCTGTAAATGAGGAAGAGCTGTTTCATAGGTGTAATAATTTTAAAAGATGAGGAATGTTCTAAGTGAAAAACATGTTTTCTTAGTACCAGAGCCAAGAAGGTCTGCTGATAATTTTACACCCATAACCATGAACTGGACATTGTGTTCCTCAGTGCAGCAATGGATCAACAACCAAAAGCAACAAGCCAGCTTTGTAACAAGCCCTTATTATGCCGTGATGTTGCAGTGCCCCAGGAAGAAGTGTAATTTCTGACATTTTCCAGAGAACCACATTACCAGCTGAGGCTTCTCATATGTCACCTAGCATAAAAACAATGCAATGCAAAAATACTTTGTAGTGGAAATCCTTAACTCCCCTTTGGAAGAACTGATACTTGCCTGAAAATTTTCTGTCTTCATCCTCCATATCAAGAGAATGTTTTTCCATAGGAGAGCACGGGTTTGCCAAAATATTTTTGAGGCTCTCTTGAATATCCCTTGCATTTTCCCAGCTAGGATGAGAAAGAAAATAATAACGTTTAGAATAAAACAAGTCACTGGCAGTTAATATATTTCCCTGGGTAAACATCACTTCTGAGGAAGCCAATAACACGTCAAAGGTTAAGAACTCTCGATTTTACAGCTGGGACAACCAAGGAGTTCAAAGGAAATAGTCCAAGATTGCGCGAGGCTACGGAGAGGTGGGTTGGACTCTGCTGCCCCTTCCACGTGCACAGATCCATCCTTCATCCCAAAAAGACTTTGGAGAAAGAGGCATTTCAACTGGCTAGCTAGAGTTTCATTCCTTATCTACGTAAAATTAACAACAGAAGAGCTAGTCTGTCCTGTACTAAAAATGGGAGAAGATTGAACGGCATATAGATTCAATTTATATCAATCTATATCAATCAAATCTATTCCAAAGGAAGACATAAATTTTATTCATTTATTATTCAGTTGTTCAAAATACTGAAAGCATCCATGGTGTGCAGCAGAAGTGTCAAGTCCATCTCCTGAGTGCAGTAGCTCTGGTTTAAGCTGCACACCTGAGCTGAGCCTCAGACTGCACTTCTTACACTGACTTTACGTCTTGCCTTAGACACGCGGTTTGCTGGCAAGCCCCTGCTCAGCGGCTCTGGATATTGTAATTAGACCCTAAACCATCCCCGTTACATACATGCCTTCCCTCCACATTGTCTACAGGTGGAAGGTGGCTGCCACCCAGGAGGCCAAGTTAGGAACACCAGTTCGATGCTAAAAGTAGCCTAAAACTGTCTCCCCTAAGCAGGTGGTAAAGGACCAATTTGTTCTTTTTTCATCCTAATGCTAATATAATGAACTGTAACTCTGGTATAGCTAGAGCAGGGCAGCATTAACACACCAGTGTCTTCCTCTGTATCCTCCTGAATACTGAGAGCAGGGAGTATTTATTTGAGATATTTTTATGGGGAATATTTATTTCAGCTCCAACTTTGATCACGTGGCCAAGCAGCAAACACCCTGTGCAAAAACAACAGTGATTTCAGAGTTACTGGTTTCCAGACTTTCCCAGAAGGAGAGCAGGGGAGGAAACCTCAGAACATTTTTTTTTTAATTTTAATCCTTTAAAATGGCTGAAACCAAAAATCAAAGCAACCTCAAATGCACAGTGCTCTTTTCCCCTTGGACATCGTTTCCTGATTTCGCGGATCAGGCAGCTGGAGTTAATAAACGGTTTTACTACTCTGTTCCTTTCATTGTTTGTTTTTGGAAGAATTAAATATTTGCGGACTCCAGGGGTGATGGATCCAGAATCCCTGTTTACCCTCTGACTGTTAGCACAGGGCTTATCTCCCCGGCGCTCCGCTTTGCCTGCCTGGAGCTTTCTCCCGTGCTTCCCCACCACAGCCTACAACGAAGGGTAAAGGCAATGAGGAAGGGATTTCTAGGAAGTGCTACTTTTTTTGCCCCGGTCTGGATTTCAGTTGTTGTGAACTGAAAGCAGCAGCAGCCCAGCCCAGGATGTTGGGGCAGTAAATAAAGGCTCAGGCTGGAGTATTTGGAGAACATGGACGGAAAACTTGATGGGCTTCTAAAAACTGTACTGAATCTCTACAGATGGAACAATCACCTCATTAAAAAAAAGATGGAGCAAAACGAAAACTTTTCAGAAAATTCCAACTAAATTTCTACCAGTTTTCATCCTGTTTTTTCCTGTGGAGCAGGAAGGAATTACTGATGGAAGCTGAAACATGACGCCAAAAAATCCACACAAGTGATGGTGCCTACAAACTTAATCAGGAAGAATTTAACTTTCAGTGAGGTATCACAAGACACAGAATGTAAGCAGGAAAGATGCCTCCACAAGACCTGAGATTCCAAACTTCAGATTCAGAAGACAGAAACAACCATCAGAAATTTATTTGGAGGCAACAGCGCTTGAATAATCTTTCAACCAGTTAAGAGCATCATTTGTGAAACTGGGGATCTCTGGAAGCATTTCCCTCCAGAGGGCTCAATAAATGCACCCGAACTTCTCACTCTCCAGGAACACGGTCCCCCAGCATTGCCGTGACTTTTATTGGGATCCTGTGTCTAGCTCTGCTACACCAAAATCTGTCCCAGGAAAGCACGTCCCAGTAAATAAATGGAGTGGTTATACATCTCGGGGATTTCCTATTTGGCATGTCCTCAGATTTCCCCCCCTCTAATAGAAACCAAAGAGGGCGTATCGACTCCCTACAAGCCAGCTGATCTTCAGGAGTGCTGGCAGGAGCCTCTCGATGCTGGCTACGAGCAAACAATGTGCGCCGCATCTTCTGCTTCCCAGAGGAGCCGCCGGCTTTCCGAGAGCCAGCGATTAATCCCTGTGTGTGGGGAGTACAGAGGTGAACGTGCTCCCCCCATACCCTCCTGTTTGCCAGTTATTGCAAACATAAAACATGCCTCTGGCCCCTACCCAGCCCTGTCTTTAACTCCTGATAAGTATGAGACAGGTTTGTACTGACTCTACTCTTTAACACATGGGGTTTGAAATAGGATTTTTTTCCTACTCTAGAGAAAAAGCAGCTCTAAGCTTGCTCTGTAGCAAAGTTCAACAAGTCCTACAGGGAAGTGAAATTTTTATGCATTTTTAGAAGCCTTTATTAGCGATAGCAAAGCCAGAGGAGGGGAGCGAAGGGAGGGATCATTAACCGTGAGGACCCAGTGCTCAACCTGCAGCTCTTCGCTTGGAGCCAAAGCACATCAGCAGCGAGAATCAAAATCCACACATGCCCATAAAGCAGAATACTCTTGCTCCTTTGCTTCTTAAACATTTTGGTGTGAAGCTTAACACTTGTCAGAGAACAGAGTTGGAAAGCACAGCTCTTATTCGTTCAGCATCACACTATATTAAAATAATAAGTAAAAAACTGATCACCAAACATCCCCTGCATGAAAACGCCCTGGGTATAATTTTTCCCTTAACAAAAGAGCAATATGAAACTCCTTACCTGGTAATGTGTTTCCCATTAGAAATATGCCTCCTTCGGCTCTGATATGTCTGGGCTCCTCGCCTCTTTGCACTCCTGGAGAGGGTTCAACGCTGTAGTACAGCCCAGTGGCCATGCCCCTCTCCCAGCCTGACGTCAGAGTCTGTCCTGGCGGTGCAAACGCTCCCAACGCTTCTGAAGCGATGACCCAAATGGGGAGCAATACCTACCCCCAGCTGGCCTACAGCTCGGAGACACCAACACTGCGTTCTGCAGGATTTAACACAACACGTGCATCGTGTGCAACGTAACAGCACTTACAAGTTCAGGACAGAGCGGCAGCAGGAGAGCTGTGGTGCCCTGAAAAGGGGCTAAAGGAGCTCCCGATCTGTGGCCAAGCAACCTCCTCGTCCCTGCCCGAGTTCTCCAGAGGAAAGCTTCACCACCTTCTCCTCATCTTGCTCAGAGCATGAGTCAGCAAGCACGCCTTCCTCTGCAGAGATGAACTGGGTCCGATGACCAACAGGATTTTGATCTCTTGTTTCTCTTTTCCCTCTTTGTTTTTAACAATTTTTTTTTTTTTTTTTTTTTTTAGTTTCCCCTCCTTTTAATTGCTTTTCCAGCAGCTGTCACACAGCTGGAATCAGAATGAGTTTGTTGGGTTGGTTTTTTTTTTTTTTGTATTTTTTAAAAAATAGCTTTCAAATGGATCTGCTTTCAAAACAGGGAGGTGAGGAAATCAGATAAGCCAGGAAATCCAAATGAGTTGGAAGGGTGGACAGCCACATGATAATTCAAATAGTTAAAGGAATTTGACTGTCCTGGAACTTCAACAGCTTGAGGATTCTGCATCTGATTTGCAGAGCTGACTAAAAACATAAAGGCTGGCTGGTTGTTGCTTAACAAAAGGCTGGAGCTCTTCTGCAGCTGCCGATTTACTCATTTTCAAGGAATGAGCTAATTTAGGAGAGGAGCAGTGTTTTCCTGCATCACTTCCCATCAGGCAACAAGGGAGAAATGGGGAAGGTTATTCTTACTGGCAAAAAGCAAATCTGAGATGCATTTCACTAACAAAACAGTACGTTTCTGACCCATACCCTGTGCCATGGTGTGCTGGCAGTACCTGGTGCAGTGCGAAGCCTTAGCATGCCTGTGCATTAGCTGCAGAAAATGCATCAAAAATGCATTTTAACATATAGATATATATATAAAAGATACCTGTTGTGAGTGCTCCCTGGGGTATCCCATCCTGCATACTGGGACCCTAATCCAAGGCAACCCGTTGGGGCTTCACTGAAAAGCAGCTAGAGAGCACATAGCATCTCAAAATAACATTAATTAAATCCCCAAGCATGTCCCACAGGTTTGCTGAGAAGGGGGCTGAGGGCCAGCCTTGGATCAGCCCATATACCTGCCAGGAGGAGGAGAAGGGCTGGGGATGGAGCCAGTGCCCCCCCCCGAGAGGGCAGCCCAAGCAATGCGTTTCAGGAGAAAGGAGAACTGAAAGCTCCAGAAAACTTGTATCAAGAAGCAATTCAGCATGCTAAATTAGGGACTTTCTCAGGATCTCTTAAAAAATAGCATTACCAGAGAATGAATTAATTTTACAGCTTTGAAAAAAAAAAAAAAAAAATGGCACACCACCCTTAACACATCATTAAAGAAAAACTAGTATGAAAACCTGGGAACTTGCACTGAGTTCAGATTAAGTTTCTTTGGGGTCATTTTCCTCCCCACCGAGGGGTCCAGGGGGCACAAACCCCTTCCACTAGGTGCTGAACCGACCCACAGGGCTGCAGGAGGACCCCTCCATCCCAGCAGCGGGTGGTGCCGCAGCTCCCGCGGCAGCCGAGGAGCAGGCAGCGGACCCCATCCTCCATCCCCACAGACCACGGCTCCACATCCCAGCTCCAGCTAAACCAGCGCCAGAGCGAGCACCCATCTGGCCACCCAGCCAGTTCGCCTTGGGCACAGCTCCAGCTAGAAAAATGATTTTATTTTTTTTTTTTTTTTTTTGCAGTGGGGTTGATATTTTCAAGTGGATGAACGTGATTCATCGCTGCAGATGCACGACGTGGCGTGCCAGCAGTGCGCAGCTGCTGCCGGGTCACTTCTAGCCTGAAGTTGGGCTGAATTAATCCGGCTGCAAAACGTGACACAACCGCGGGCGGTTCTGAATCCCAAGTGTTCCAATACTGCAATTCTCTGAACTCAATTAAAACCACACAATTACTGCAGCCTGACACCCCCAGCCATGCCAAGAGCCGGGGTCCCCCACGCTCTGCCTGAGCCCGCTCTGCTGCAAGCCCCGGTGCTCTCCAGGGAACAGCAAAGGCTTTCGGAAACAATCCCCCTATTTCTAGCACGGCAAAACACATGCAGGATAGCAACACAAGCATTTAACAATCCAATCCATCTTTATTTTGGTAGTACTTTCTGCTGGAAAAGGAAAAACCTCGACTTTACAAATACAGCGAAGTGGTAAAAGAAAGACAGGTGTCGAAAACAAACTGCAAATGATCCCACGTGCCTGACGCCAACATCAGGAGGAGTGTTACAAACCTATCACCTCTAGACCAAGTAACTTCTGGCTTTGCTAACAGAGTACTGGATGTCGGCTACACAACTCACTATACGGAAATATTTTAAAATAAGGACTTTTCTTGGTAACGTAAACAAAATCAGCCAACATTAAATTCCTCCATAGAAAAATACAACCTTATAACATCACCACAAAGTAAATGCATCTTCCAAGTTTTGGATATACTAGCGACCTCTCACAACCACCCTGCAAGGTAACTAAACCCATTACACCTGGAACAAGTGGCACTCACCCAAGCCCCAGAGGCAGCCTGAATCCAGCCGCCTCGTCTCGGTTTTATCGCCCAGAGCACAAACTGGGGGGTGTGCTGTACGGCTGGGATTTGGCATAGCGCTGGTAACAAGGGGACTTAAAATTGGAGGAAAAAACTCCCACCTTTCCAGGGGATTCTCTGGTTTAATTGTGCACATGTTCTTCCTGATTCTGGCAGTTCTGGACATTGTATGATGCCTTGAAAGACTTCTGATACAGTAAACTGATGTTTTGGGGCAGCATCTTATGCCACATCGACACGTGATGTCACCGCGCCAGAGATCCCACCCAAATTAAGCCGAATTCTTTGCCCATGCAGCTGCACAAATACAGTGCCACCATCAACTGAGTCACCCCAGCGTAAGCAAGAACAGTACCAAACTGTGCAAATCTAGCTGCTAGGGGAGGTCTTCCTATGATCCATTTGAAATGTTAGAAAACACGGAATTATTTGAAGTAGGGCAATTTCATCCAGACAGTACAGAACTATTTTACAGACTACTAACTCGAAGTTAAAGAATAAAATCACAAAAAGACATCGGCTAACTGGCCACAACCGTACTTTCGTAAGCTCACGTGGAGAGCGCACTGGACATTGCTGGACAGATGAGCAGATGACACTCGGCTGAAACACCATTTATGATGAGAGATGAAAGTAAAGAATGTGGGCTTTGGGGAAGATGCGCTTAACTTGGATGGACGTACATGGGAAAGTATCGTGAGACAAAATTTGGGGTCCCACCTTTGCTCCAAATAAAGGAAATTGCTCAGAGATACCGGCCAGCAACAGGGATGCAGCTGGGAGCAGTGGGCTGGGGGCTCCCAGGGGCTAAATAAAAGGCTGTATAAACAAAAAGCAGCTGAATCTGGGTTACTTTTCTTTTCTTACAGGGAAGCTCCAGCCCTAGCAAGGTTGCTACTGGAGCTGTTGGTTAGAGGCTGGTGCTTTAATCCTGTTCTTTGCCTCCGTTTTGTTTCCAGCACAGGAGCCCAGGGCACAGCAAGTGCCCCAGCTCAGGGCTCATCAAAAGGGGCAGACCCAGCTCTGTGCTCCCCAGGGGCAAGGACCTTCCCCTGGCGGGGCAAACGGGACAACCAGCTGTTTCTGCAGTTCCTGGGCTCAAATTTTAACGACAAACCAAAATCCGTACGTTTATGTGCAATCTTCGGGTACAAATGAGGAAGCAAAAGTCGTACGTAAAGAGTTCACACCTCCCCACAGCCGAGTGAGAAACGAACAAGAACAGGTTTTGGCTCACCATGGTGATTATCGGACATATTACATACATTATTGCCTGGTAATTACAAACAGTTGGGACACACAGCTCCGCCTTAGCCCATAGGTTTTTTGAGTTTTTGCAAGAAAAGCAAAGGTCTTTTCTAACTTTAATGTGAAGATAGATAATTGGTATGACTTATGAAGCCAATGTTTCAATATAAATGCACCTCTATATTTGTTCACTGCAGAACACAATGAACTGTTAGCAATCTTTAATTTCACCTTATAAAACTAAAAAAAAAAGTGATGATAGCTTTGTGTAGAAAAACCAAAAAAAATAATATATTTTCAACATACATCTGTCATATCATAGGATAAAGGATCACCTATTCCACTCTTCTTAGTGCTTCTATGTAAACCAAAGGCACCATTTCTACCGATGAGGTTGTAAATTTGGATCTTTTCCTTTTGGGTTTAACAAAAGTGAATGAAAAATTGCAAAAGCTAACATTCCTGTGCCGAGCACACTACTGCATTACCTACTGCTATCACAACAAAGACGGATTAGGAAATACTGTTGCATGTGCTTATGAATTCACTGTCAAGAAAAATGAAGACATCTAAAAAGGACTGTCTCGAAAAGCAGCTGGCAAGATACATGTCGTTACACCCAACAGAAGAATTAGACTGTTTTTAATGAAGACAAATACTCACAGCTCTGCAAACCCCGTAGCTACACAGTTATGTCTTTGTACTTTTACCAAGTGGGGGAAAGAAAGCATCCACTTCTGCACACCCCCTTTAACCCTACAGTGCATGCATTACAAACACCAACACCACCCAGAATGGCAGCAGGACTTAGCCACATCTGCCAACCTGCAGTAGAAAGGCATGTTAGTGTCAACAAGGGCCATATTCTATCTGTAAATGAACATTTTCTCATCAGTTGGATACCAAGCTAAGCTCGCAGTGGAATTCAGGACCCTCTCAGCAGTGAATACAATTATTTGGGGTGGGTTTTCCTCTCTTTAAGCAGGTGCATCTTCTAAGCATAAGCAAGGACTGATCAGACAGTGGGGGAGCAGGACCTTGCAGGGGCACGTGCCCGCACAGCACCTTGTGGGGCAGGCAGCAACGCCCAACCAAGGGCACATGGCACGGCACGACCCTGCGAGCCAGCAAGGGGGTCCCGTGGGGCAGGATCCTCCAGTGGCAACTGGTTTTGCTCAAATGCACGATTTCCAGTAAGGACAACCCAACCTCAGGCAGCCCTGACACCCAGGCAGCACAGCTGGGGGACAAAGGCGGATGCTCCCGCACAAGTGACCCACACCAGGAGATGACCACCAGCCATGGCAATGTCTTCTAGCTCAACTGAAACTGGGAAACCTTGAGGAAAGAAGGGATTTCAGATCAGCCAGAGTAACGGTGGGGATGCTCACTGCTACTGCGGTGTTATTCCTAAGGCCAGGATGGTGGAACCCGCTCAGTGCTTCCAAATTTGATTTTCCTTCTCTATTCCAGCTCCGAAGTTTTCCACACACATGTCCCAGAGTGTGCGCAGAGGATCATTGCTGGCACAAAACACCAGCTGCCAAGCAGATCTGGACCGTAAGGAGCTCAGAAAACAACTCTGTCCTCCTGCGTCCTCTCCCACCACAGCGTGCTGTTCAGGGTGCCAAAGCTGCTGTCCTCCTCCTCCTGCTCCTTTGCCAGCTCCACAAAAACCTGGGACAGACAGAAAAGATCTGAATGCATCATGCTCCTTGTAGGAACTTTTTTCTTGGTCAGAAATTTCTTCTCCCAGATAGCAAGCGACAGGACAAGAAGAAATGGCCTCAAGTTGCACCAAGGGAGGTTTAGATTGGATATTAGGAAATTTTTTTTCAATGCTTCACCACCTGGGCAGTGGAACACCTGCCCAGGGAGGCGGTGGGATCACCATCCCTGGAGGTGTTTAAAAGACACGTAAATGCGGTGCTTGGGGACATGGTTTAGTGATGGGCTTGTTGGACTGGATGATCTTAAAGGTTTTTTTCCAACCTGAAGGATTCTATTCTATGCAACAGAATTTATGCCAAAACCCCCATGGGTATTGCATGTATTGCATTATCTCCGAGTAGGAAGTTCTTAGTATTCTGGGTTTTTTCCTCCTTGCTCCTACCCTCCCACCTCACGTCTTCAAGAGTACAATGAAAAGGAAGTTGGACAGAATCCACACTAAAGGACATTTATCGTCAGCAATAATTAATCCCGAATAAGCAATAATAAACCCTCAGTTTTGCCCTCCTTTCAGAAAACGAACAGCAATGCCCATCTTTTGAATAAATCTGAGCGACATTTCCACGAAAACCACAAGGTTTTTTGCTCCAGTCACTGTTTGAATGAAGAAATTTAAAGTGCTGAAGCTGCTAAATGGCAGAACCATAGCCCTAATCCAAGGCTGGTTTAAAACTTAGGTTAATCAGTGGGAGAATAGAGAAACAATAGATGATCGATCTGTGCTCTCAGAAATGCAGGGGTTTCTAGAAAAAAATCAGTATGTGTGAATAGGAATTGCTTGTTCAAAGACTAAGTGTGCTTGAAGGACTGAGTTAAAGCAGGCAGAAAGGAGATCCTGATCCCAGGAGGAGCTGGGAACTGAGGCAGAGACTGGAACTGAATAGATGAATCAACTGGGACAGAGTCAGGTGATGGATTTGCAAAACTCACAAGACCAAAGGAAACTTCTAAAAACTTCAGATATTGACTAATGAGTTGATCAGTCTATATAAGCTGTGCTGCACCCCTTTGTTCTCTGTCACTCACTGGGGTGGTGGCCCAACTCCAAGTTGTGATTAAAGCAAGCCCAGTGGTACCCACGGCTGTGTAAATTTTTCCTTTAACAGCCACTACAGATGGCATCTTATTTTTAAAGGCAAGAACGGGGATAAAGAGGAGCAGGAGAACTGGCAGTCACAATTCACTTTGGAAAAGGGGACTTAGCTCCCCCAAAACACCCTAACAGGCACCACCACAGCAGCTGCCCGACAGCTGGGGACGGGGGACAAGCTGCCTGCGCAGGGCTCATCGTCCCCTCCATCCATGGTGCCTTGCCCAGCCTGGAATGCACAAGCCCTCTACGGCAGGAGCAAAGTGAACGCAGCCCAGCCACCTGCAAACCCCATCCGATGCCCTGCAACAAATGCCTTCGCCTGGCGGGGTTTGCTACCATCAAATATAATTTGCTGTAACGTACCTGTTCCAACGTTGCCTGAGAAAAGCTGTACTCCTCGATATTAAAGGCGTGCTTTACTGTTGAAAGAATGACGACAGAGCATATTTAGTATATTTATACATATAATATAGACTATATTTAGGGATACTGAACGATTGGACACAACTAGATTTAAAGAATTTTAAGCCAGTAAAAGTTCTCACTCTTGATTTCACAAGAAACAGAGTTGGGGAGAGCAATAATAATAGAAAAAAAAAAAAAAGTACTTTGGAACAGAAATGCAGAAATGCCACCGCATGGCAAATGTGTCATTTATGGGAGACAAAATGATTTCTGTACGTGATGTGCGGCAGGTTCTTAATTACCTTCTTCCAGCTTGGAAAAAGAATGTGAAAGCGACTGTACATCTTCTTTGGGAATTTTATACGCCAAAATAGAAGCAAAACTGGAACAAAGAAACAAAGCAAACTTAGCTTCAGGTAAAATGAACCAAAACAAAAATATTAATATCCAAGCAAATGGATTTAAGCTCATTTTCTGACAGTTACTCCAGGCATTTTGACTAGTCATCATTACACAAGACAACAGGAACGCTGCAGCGCCAGCAGCCCAGCTGGTTTATAACCTGTCTCAGGGATCCAGGTCCAGGTGCATCAGCTGAGGTCTCCCTGAGACTGCTCCATGATTTATATGCTCTTCAGCTAAGATTCAACCATTTATATTCTGCTTATAAACTCATGAAAGAAAAAAATCGCTGCCCAGGATTCTCAAGGTTATGAGGTTTTGCTTTTCAGATGAACTCGGACAGAGGTCCCAGGATCTCCTGGGGCTTTGCATCATGCAGCGGTTCCTGTAACCCAGATTCCAGAACAGGGAGCTGCTCTACCCCTCCCCACCTGCTTCCGAAAAACGAACGCTCCTCCACATCTCCCACATCTGTGGGATGTTCCTTATACAATGCCCGCAGTGCCCTGTTTGGAGAGCCTCATCAGCGCCCACCAAGCCAGACCCTCTAGTTCACACGGCAGAAATCCAAGGCTGTTCGGGGAAAACCAAGCAACCCACTCTCAGACTTTAAGGTATCCCCAGAAAACATTCAATTATTTCCTGGTAAAGGCCAGTGACTCAGACTTTACCCGTTTCCCGGGGGCCCCAACTGAAGAGGAAGCTGTCAAGGAACAGCTATGCAGAAATCCAGTTTTGCTTCCTCCGTGCCGAACATCTGCAGGCAGGGCTCGCAGCCCCAGCCCCAGCAGCTTTTGCCAGCCTGCAAAACCCTTCCTCTTTTTCTTTTTTTTTTCTTGAAGCTACATGTAAATACTTTTTGTAAATTTTAGTATCATAGTATGCCCTACTCTGTGCCAAGGAGCTGCTGAAAAATGAGGGGCTTGTATTAATATTAATATTTTCCACGTATTTGTGAAACTTCACCTTTCCTGACGATTTGCATTTGGGAAGATGTGCGAAATCTGGCTCTGCAGGTACTCCACCTGCTGTACATCTGCTGTTTCTTTTAATTTCATTTCCAGGAAGTATCCTCTTCCAAACTTACTCTTCAAGTGCTGGACAGTACCTATGCACCTACCCATTGCAGAGAGAAAACAAGAGCTGAACACGTTATATCACGCGCAGGGAGTGCTCCGACTTCTTAGAGACCCTTTTTGCAGTTTAATTTTGCTCCAAATTTAAGGTGCAAAAAAAATTGTCTATGTGTATTTTCAAAGAAATATATTTTAGTCTATCCTCCCTGCCACAACACCTGCCCATGAGGAGTGCTCGGTGGTACCTGAGCTGCCCGGACACCAGGATGGCCACACGGTCACAGACAGCATCTGCCTCTTCCATGTAGTGAGTGGTCAGGATAGCTGCTCTCTCCTTGTTTTTAAATGCTGCTCGAATTGCCCGCCTACAAAACATAACCAAAAAAATCCCTGAATAAAACATTCGGCACCTAACGGTACATCCTGGATTAGTAGGAAGAGAGGACTGTGATGCTCAGACGCAAACCCTTTATTTTATGGGCCAATACTACTCCCACAGCAACAATCAACACCTAACTTTTTCACAAAAATGACTCAAATCTATATTTTTCATGTAATTTTAAAGATTTCTTTTGACTTTCAAGCTTTTGATCTCCAAGCTGTTCTGGGAGAGGACACAGACGAAGCGCACCTGGCAGCAGGGTGAGGTTTATTCCCTGCCTATGGCTCTCCCTAGTGTTAACAGGGATAACGCACACATGAAACTGGGCAAATTCCCAAAAGGAAACGAGCCCGTGGCGCCGGTGGCACTCACCACATGTGCTGCTTGGCTTTTGGATCCATCCCGGTTGACGGTTCATCCAAGAGCGTGACCCGCGGGTTGCCCAGCATACTCAGGGCAAAGCAGAGCTGGGAGGAAGGCAAAGGGAAAGGGTAAGGGACACCAGCGCTGCTGGGGACAGCCAGCACGGGGACAGCCAGCATGGCAGCTCGAAAAGCTCCCCCGTACCTTGCGTTTCAGCCCCACGCCCAGCTTCTTCGTTGTCTTCTGCAGGTGGTCTTTTAAATCCAGGGCATTGGTGATGCTGCGGAAGAGGAAGGACCACATGTGAACAGCTGGGAGGGCGATGGTTTGGCTTGCCCCTCATCATGCCGTACGCAAACAGTCTCATTTGAAGAGCTCAGTTACAAATATTTGTATATGAATTATATACAACCCCAAAAGCAGAGCAATAAGCAGAATCTGAGCTGGGTGCTTCCCTACCAAACCACCTGCCCCTTGTCCCAGAGCAGCCGGTGGTGACAACCCAGAAACAGCTCCAAGTCCTGGACTCCCCGTCCCTGCAGCCTCGTTAGCACTTCATAACTTAAAAAATAAAATAAAACCCCCACAAATGCCAGCTGCATTTTGTGTGGCTGAATCTGTATCTTCTAACCTACAAATTCACACGTGCTGAGTTTGCTGAAAAGACGCAATCAAACTTAAATGAGAAGAAGATTGCACTAGGAGAAGTGGAAAAAAGCCCCAACAAACCCACTAAGAAAAACACAGCTAAACCTTAAACGTTTCTATAATAAACTACTTACCGTTTTATGACTTCCTTAACATCAGACTGACTCATTCCTTTGATAGCTCCATAAATTTCAAAGTGTTCCTGCAGTGTAATATCTGGCCAAAGCGGGTTTGTTTGAGGACAGTACCCCACAAATTTCACTGAGTCATCTTCGCTGTTCAGCCCAAAAGAATCACCTCCCATCAGAACCTGCGAGGAAAATATGGTAAGCTTTAGAATTGTTTTTGTAAAGCTTTAGCAAGAAACACTTGGGAACACTTGCAATAATAATGATAAAAATTTAAATAATAGATTTGTTTTCTATTTAGCTTGTAGCACGTAACGTACTTGCCCACTGGTTGGCTCAATCTCTCCAACGAGCATATTAATTAACGTGCTTTTGCCAGCTCCGTTGGGTCCTAACAAACCCAGTATTTCTCCTAAAGAAAGGACGACACAAAACACGGCTCATGAGGTCAGATAAACAGACCCAAGAGTTGCTTTTGTAAATAAAACAGCCCAACAGCAAGTAATTGAACTCCAACCCTTTTTCACGCAGAGAGAAACATGTTTCGTTGCCACTTTCTTTATTTTTCTCCCCAGAAGAAATTCCTTTCTTTCATCAAACTCTTTGTGCAAGCTGCTGACCAGGATCGCTGGCATCTAGTAGGGAAGAGAGAAGCGGCTGCAGATCCCAGTGGCTCTGGGAGCCCTTCACACCTGGGGTCCGGGGAGTGCCCGGGGGCGCACAGCGTTACCTCCTCGCTTTTGGGATTGCTCAGTATCTCTTGGACTCGCAGCCTCTCCGCCTTCACGTCTCCATCTTCGTTCTTGTCATGCGGGACATCCGGGAACTTCCAGGTTTTGGCTTTTGTAGAACATTTTCTAAGGGGGAAGAAAACAACGTGATGCCTCTGCTCGGCATTCAGCTGAGATTCGCTCACCGCTTCGATGCAGAAACCATTTGCGCCTGCTGAATCCTGGAGTAACATGTTTCTGCGGCATGTCGGAGAAGCCCCAAAGGAGCAGAAAGAGCTGCCAGTGACAGCAACTATGTCACCTTCCCACTGAGCTCTCTGCCGGGGCACAGCATCCCCAGCCATGCAATGGGAAAGGAAGCTCCCTATTTTATATAGGGGATGATCTTACCAAAGTCACAATTTTACACCGTTATAACTTAAAAGGAAGTGCAAAACCTGTTTCTGCACGTCAGTGACTGAATTTTAGAAAACTGAACTCAGGAGAACAAATTCTTTAGCAACTTGGGATGGGATGTAACTAAAGGTGTTTTATTTTCTGCAGTATCCCCAAAGCTGTAGGCTGCATACTCCAGTTTCATCATCAGCGTCACTTCGAAAAACAGCTTCTTTGGACTATTACTTTTTAGAAGTCTATTCAACAGAGACACACCTGAAAAACGGATCCTCTCTAACTGTCCTCCCTCCATTCTTCAGCTCAAAACATCGCAGCAGCAAGAGCCACACAACACACTGCAAATAGGGCTAAAACAGACAAATACAGTTCTGGTTACTTGGAGCGCTGCCAGCCCCTCCAAGGCTGCTGATCCTATAGGTGACCCTGCAGGTGATCCCACCAGTCTGATGAGTGACAAGAAGCTCCAGCTCCTCACCACCACAGAAGTGCTGATGTATCCGCAAAGATGAAATATATAATTCGCTGCTGCTCAGTGGGTTGACACTGAGGATGCACAACCGGAGTCTGCTTTAATTTAATGATAATTATTTGGGTGTTTTGGAAGGAGAAGGGACTGTCCCCTGCTCTGGAGCTCTTGCTCCATCAGCACTGACTCCCACAATAATCGGAATTTAACATTAGCATCGTTAATAAGACCATTGAAGCAGCAGATGTCGAGCTGGCAGGCACAGCAGCTCTACTGAGACTGTTCGTGCTGCAACAGGCTGCAAAAGCTGCAGGCTCCAGCGATGCTCAGCATTACATCCAATCTTTATTAATAAAGATGCCTGAACAGAAGGGGCCTCCCAGCAGGAATCAGCAGTTCTCTACAGCAAATACGGCAGATAATCAAATAACCGTGCTTACAGCTACAACTGCTACCAGGAGCCGGTCCCAGGGGTCGTAGTATCCTCCGTTCTTTTCCTTGCCTTTCCACGAGACCTGACAACGCAGAAACCCCACGTTCAGGTACCCCAGCACCCACCGGAGAGCGCGTATTCTGCACCGTGCTTCCACCTCGGATCGGTCAGGTAAGTTATGTCGCTCCAGCGCTTTGAGAGGGTCTGCAGAGACCCTGCCTGTGCAAGTCTGACACCAGGAAAACTCCACTGAAGTCCCGGGGGCTGCTCCCGGTTTAACGCCACCAACTCCCAACTCGCCCATCACTGGGGCGGCTCAGCCCACAGGCTGAGACATGTATGGTTTTCCTTTAGGTATTTAATGGAAGACTTGCTTCTTTCCTTATTTTAACTGCAACACTTTGCTTACAGGAAAAAGGTGACTTGTCACCAGCAGTTGCTATTTTTCACGTGTTAAACGGCTATGGATGGTGTTACACCACCAGGCACCGAAGCACTGCCCCGCTATCATTAACACTCGATCCCAACCACCTACAAGTGTTCTGGAGAGGATGTCCTGTGTCCCCTTACCTTTATAAAAGAAATCAGACAGCCAATAAGGGGATAAATAGGAATGAAGATGGAGAAGACGTAATGCAGGATGGTGGTTACCAGGTAAAAGTCCAGAAAAAAGGCCACTTCAGTGACAACTGTACAGAGCAAGGCCGTCTGTACAAAAGAAAAGGGAAAAAAAAGTCCATTTTCATGCAGTTCAGACTCTCTAAGCATAAGTTATCTAATTTGAGGCACATTTTTTAAAAGCTTTTATCACGTAGGATATGGCAGTAATACAGAGATGATGGTAAACGTTTCAAATTTCTCGTGCATTAAGGACACGCAGTTAAATAAAAATAACCGAGAAGCCTGTTGTGGATAACCAGCCTCCCTAGCTAACCAACATCAAGATAAAATGACTCACCACTGAAAATATAAATGACCAAAATTCTTTCGTATTCTGGACTTTTTTAAATGTGAAGGAGACAACGTAAGTGAAGAGCACGACTGACGGGACATAACCGATCAGGCAAAAAATCTGCGGAGATAGGAAAGGTTTCTCAGGAAATGTACAGCAAGAACCCAGGGGTGAATTTTTTGCGTAAGTATCAACTGGAAATACTTCAGGTGCGCTACGTAACTCTGCATTCATTTTTGTAACTTAATTTGATGTTTTGCCACCTTGGTATATACAGCATATACTATTAAAGACACAAATAAAAGAGTATGTGGATAGGAAGGAACGTCTCCTAGCTTCCTTTAAACCATTTCCCCCCTTTTTTTAAAAAAAAACACCACAGGCTCCCATAAATGTCGACCTGAAGATTTTGGCAGATACTAGAAATTCCCCTTTCAGCCTCAGCATTTTCACAGAAACTAAAATAAAAGTAGATGCACTGGCAGAAAACTAGCCCTGCAGCACGACGGTCACATCCCAAACCCGATTAACTCCGAGCTTCTGGGAAAGCAGCTAGGAAAATATGATTCCTCTCAATTACAGCCAATATCTCGGGGAAGCCCGCTCTGAATATAAAAGACATGAAGACTTGCAGTGTCTTTGATTTAATCACATGCTGCAATTCATTGTGGAGCCGGCCTGTGCTCAAAGTCACTGTACCCTTGTCGTTAGCAGCACGCTGATACAAAAGGAGCAAATATCAATCGGCAGTGAAGAGCACAAAGCAGGCTGAGCGAGCAGGGCAAAAAAGGATGGAGCATTTCCTCGGAAGATCCTGCTATTTTTAAGCTCCATTTTATTCCAGTTCTGAACGAAACTCCAAAATTTGCATATATTTTTCCCCATGAAAACTCGTACTATTTTGCCTTTGGTGCAGCCTGACTAGTGCCTCTGCACCAGCAGCCTCAATTAGGCACTTTCCACGTATATTGGCTGGAAAAAATCTGCTGAACCATCTAAGGAAAATAAAACACTTGTAGAAAACAACCTAACCATGCTCTCACATCCCCCCGGTGCTCCTGGCCTCACCACACTCACCACAGCGAGGAACTTGCCCACGTAAAAATAAACGCCGTAATGAAAGGCGAAGAGGCTGCCGATCATCAGGACGAGGATGGAGAAAAACAGCGGGAGGTCGACAACGGCTTGGCCAGTCCAGTAAGCGGAGGGATAAAGCCCCGCTATCTTCAGCTGCGTGTACGCTTTGATCTGCAGCAGGAAAAGAAAATGCAATGTTAATAAAAGATTTATTAAAATTAATACTGTGTTAATCTGCCTCGGTGTGCAAGCAGGATCTTGGTTTTCCCTCTAACACACTGCTTTTACACTGATGTGGCACCAGCACGTTACCTGGTTATTGCTGATTTTAGCCACCGCAGGAGCAAAGCGCCTTTCCATGGAAAGCAAAAGGGCTTTTCCCAAACCTGCTCTACCCCAGGCAGCAAACAGCAGTCACATCCACGCTGCCTTTCATGGTAAAAGACACCGTTTAAAACACCTCTCTCGATTTCCCCCCCAAATCCCAAGGTTTTCACGTTCTTGTGCAGTTTCTAAATCAACACCTGGGAGTTTACCTTATGGTTTTCTGCATTGTCCATGGCAAAATAGGGTGGCATTCCGGTAATAATGATTCCCAGTAACACAGCTTCAAAATAGATCTCCAGTCTGAAAATTGTGTCTGGAAGGTTCTGAAATATAAATCAGATGGCTTCAATGCCAGAATGTGCGTGACCAAAAACCACTCAGAATTGGAACGTGACTGTAAATGCTAAAACATGTGTCCTGTCTATCTCAAGATCATCTGAGCTGCAGCATAAAGGAAAATACCCACAGGAGGTTTTGGAGTATTTATGTTTCTAATCAACTCCTGCAGCAGTTATCTCCTGCAGGAGGTCCTCTCCTCTCCTCAAGACCACCCCAGCTGCACGGGAGGCAGTGGACCTCCCGCATCCCCGCGCTCAGCCTCCGACAATTGCAGGTAACCCGCAACAAACCCATAACAAATTCCCAACAGGACACCCTCGTTCCAAGCCCTTTTTTCCTCCACTTCCACAAGCTGCAGGGCAAAATCACAGCACCTTTCACATCCTCTTACATTCTGCAAGCATCCATACCACACCACCAAGGACTTACTCCACGGGGTTTGCCTACTGAGGCCCAATCCTTCCCGACAGCGCGGTGCAGAGCGCAGCCTTCGGTGCTGCAGCCAGTCCCCACAGCTTCTCCCTTTGTTTACGGCGTGGTTTTGCCCCCTCCCTCTCCCCCCAGGGATGCTCTGCCACCCACCCCGTGGTTAAGGGTGGGTTTTGCCCCGCTGCAGCCACAGGTGCTGCTCACCTGCACGAAGGGGTTGCTCCAGATCTGGATGCTCTCCGTCACGTTTAAACTGCGCAGCAGTAGGTTGCTGACAATATTCATCAAAACCGGCAGCGAATGCACCATGGTACTGTTGAATATGACCGCGAAAACATAGTTCTGGAGAGGAAAGTATACACCACATTAATTCTTCTGCACGAAGGGCAATACCCTGCGAGGGCTCTCCTATGGGCTTGATTTAACCGCAAAGCGAGGAAAATCTCTGCATAAAGAACTCTGGGCAGCTCACGGTGGCTATAACGTGTAGCCTAGTTCAGGAGAACAGTCGTGTTCACAGAGAAGAAATTATTTGGAATAAATTCCCAGAATGTTTTGCGCAACTGCAATGCTATGACAAACGACGCTCCAGACAATCACAGTCTGAACAACAAAACACAGTGACCCGCACTCGTATGTTCCTGCTAATGCATTTAAAACCAGACAGGCAAAAATCGCATTGGCTAGGGCTGCACAGTCACCCTAATATTAACAGTTTGCAATGAATAAAAATGGGAACAAGAGACAGAGCTGGCATTTTGCAGAGCGGTTCCTTTGCTGGAGATTAAATACGACCCCCACGCACACATCTTTCTGACACTCCTGCAGCGGCCACACTGAAACGAACACCTACAATCCCAGAAACTCATTTTTCTTTACGCATGAGAGCACCCTGGAATTATATACTTCTGTCAAACTGGGTAATTCAGCTAGTGTACGTAAATAATAATAAAAAAAAATAAATTCCTATGCCAGGTCTCTTGCGAGGTACAATATTTCCCTTGGGTTTTTGTATCCTTGTGGGCAGGAAAGGGGGATGGAAGTTTTATTAGCCTACCATAATTATCGTTATGGAAAAACAGTTATTTTGATAACGTTTCCATCCTGTCAATACAAGTCCTTTTTGCAGGCTTATTGTATAAGCAATAGTACATGGCACCATTTGATTCTATACCTCAATCGGTGCCTTTCAGGCAGGAGTACGGCACCACCAGCCCTGCCCGGCGGCGTGCCTGCTCCCGAGGGATGCGGCTGCGCCAGTCTGTCCGTCCTACCTGCCTGCCCTCAGGGTCCAGCACGTTCAGAGCTGCGCTGTGAGGTGCAGCTGCGATGTAATCGCTGTCATTGAACATCTCCAGGAGTATGTTCATGCTCCCAAGAGAGCGGACAATGTCATCGATATCCGATTCTGGTGTAAGACAGAGAAAACATGATCACTTACCATCAGCTGGGAGTATTTACACAAAATTATTGACGCGTTTCCTCACTGATACAACCCTACGATGAAAGATCATGCCCAAAGAGTTCTCGGCTACTTTGAACAACAGGAATGACTTTTTCTTTTTTTTTTTTGCTTCCCACTCAACCACCTCCAAAGAACTCAAGAAAGTTTTTTTAGTTATTTTCTCCAACTAATTTGTGCAAGTCAAATGCAGCACTGAGGAAGTGGAGCTGCCAACAAGCGTTATCAGGATACTCAAAGTTTCAGCTGAACGGAGAATTAGCCAAGAAAGCTGGAAACCAGCGGCACTGCGACACGGCACCCAGAGAAATTAAGTTGTATTAAGCACAAATTCCCCGATAGCTCAAATAGACACTCATTTCTATTGCCTGGATTGCTGCTACGCGCTTTTAAAGCATCCTAAGTGGAAACAAAATGGCATTTCCAAAATGCTTCGTAACAGGATTTTAATCTTGATGTATCTAAATGTCTGTCCGGCCAGTTCCCTCACAGGGACCATCTTACAACAGAGCGAGCACAAGGCTACCAGCCGTGGCATGAAGGATGCTCACTCTCTGCCACCTCTGGGTACTTAGAAACTCTTCATCTGGGTTAATTCCAAGGAAAAAGTTTGACCCCAGCCCCAAAAGCATCACACACCATCCTTCCCCACCACGTGACATGCTGCGTTAAAGAGAGCTGGAGACAGGAGCTGCCCCGCGCAGCATCCCTGCTCCCCTACCTGTGGAGTTCTGCAGCAGCAGACGACTCCTGTACTTGTGATAGTTCTCTCCGGGCTTCAGCAAGTACAAATCTGGGGAAAGTTTGATAGCAGCTACAGAATTTTTGATGATGTGGTGTATGAAAAACAATAAAATCTGAACGATAAGAAAAATCAGAAAAAGCAACAACCTGAAAGAAATAAAAAGTTTCGGGTTTATTAAAATTCAGCAGAAGCCAATGCAGTTTATGTACATGATATTAAAACAACATCTCCCTCTCCCCCCAAAAAGCATGTTTTCAACAGTAACAGACAGCTTCATGCTTCTTATATTTTAAATGCAACTATGGGAGAAAAATTAATTGCATCCTGCCTCTCTGGTTTCATTCAAATAGGTTTTGAGGATTTTGTATACAAAGGAGAAAGCCCCGGTACTTACATCACTCTCACGCATTTATTTTCCCGCTTGAGACTAAGGAAATTGAACTTTTCGCTATGGTGGAAACCTGCTTCTTCCAGAGGGCCGTGTTGCTCATCGCCGGCACCTTCGTCTCCGAGAGCATCAGCAGGCTCTGCTCCATGTGCGTCGAGGGATTTTGTATCCATTTCATCCTGCACTTGCTGGGAATGAACACGCTATAATCTGAAAGAGAAGAGAAGCAGAACTATGAACCCGATGCTCCGACAGAGCTATGCGATTGAAACGGCAGGGCTGGAGAGGCTGGGTGGCCAGCAACTCCTTCCCCTCGCTACTGTGTCAGCCACCCAGCCCACCCCAGCCCAGCCTCTCAGCCCCAAGGTCAATGACACTGGGCTACCCCCGAGCCCTGAACCACACGCACAGCGGGCACTGAAGGCAGATGGTAGAAATTTCTGCCACTCAAAAGGTGCAGACCTGCCCCGGTTTCACACCGCTGCCCTACGTACGTGCCCATACTATTCCATCCCAGTACACTGAGCTGTTAAACTCTCATACCCACGCAGAGACCCTGCAGAGCAGGACAGTTTACTCGTCTGTATCACACAGAAAGCTCTAAAGAGATCAAGATGGCTTAAACCATTCGAAGTTGACATCAAAAGAACAACTGGTTAATTCTGGAGTAATATTAAGCAGTCCCAACTTTTCACTTGAGTTGAAAGTTAACTGAAAGGAGGGGAAGAGCAACAACAGCTATTTCAGCCTTAAGCGCAGGCTGCTAATACTGTTTGTGCAGAAGTTGGGAATAAATTTTATACACTGCATTTACAATTTCTCTAAAGTAAGCTCCATTAGGAAAACAAAGTACATTTTTAAAAGCCAGCCAGAAAAAGTGCAACTGCAAAGCAAAGGAATTACGATGTAGTACACTGGATGAAAAATTAATTACTGCAGAGAGAGCCAGTAAAAAGCTTTTCCCCTGGATCCTCCCAGAGTCACTCCCTGCTCGGCTCACTGCTTTTTCATGTTAAATATTTCAAAAGCCTGGAATGCCGTGAGACCGAAGGGGCCCCACACTGCTGGGTGCAGTGCTCCACGAGAGGATTTTTTTATATAATTTACCTTCATAGCAAAACTCTTGCTGGCACTGATGTGGCGTGGACAGTTCTACGCTAATTAAGACTAAATCAAATAGGAGGGAACCAGGAAGCCAGCCACAGGCCACCCCACCTGCTTGATCAATCTCTGCCTCAACTTCCAGCTTCAGATAGACATCCTCCAGCGTCGTCATGGAAACGCCGTACGTGATAACGCCCAAGTGGGAATGAATATCCAGGTCAGAAAACAAGCCTAGAGACAGAAGGGAAAGAGTGGTTGCTCTGAAACAGGGTTACATCACCCCCCGAGAGATCTTCAAGCACATCAGAGGCATCCCTAAAGCCTTCTGCATGGTAGGAATGAGCTGGTAACGTGTAAATATGGTCGCTTAATTACAAAGACACAGGTCATGGCTTGAGGACCAAGGGAGGGATAAGCTCCTTTTAGCACAAAACTTCAACCTCTGTGGTCGGGTATGGGAGACGGGGCATGTTTTCCCAACGCTGTAGTGTTTATGAAAACCACCTCAGCATCCTAAAGCTCCTGGGCTCAGAACTGCCTCCCAGCTAGCTGCAAGAGCCCCTTTTCCTGGAAACATCACCCACAGGGACTGCAGGACAGCTCGTCCTACCTAGATCCCTGCCCAGGCACAAAGAGATTTTACAAATAAAACCACTCAGTGATTTTATATTTTTTCATATATAAAAAAATAAATACCCAGATTCAGTAAAGCCAGCTTAACCGGGCAGGAGAACCTGGACAGCATGCATAGGTTGAAGAACCAAAATGATGCTCAGAGTGAGAGCACTTCTTAGCACCTTTGGATAAAAATACTATCAGGCTCCTGTCAATCCTATGAAGTGAAGGACTTGACAAAATGAGGAGCTTCAGAGCCAAGGTCACACTGAAGGAAAATGCAGTTGCGTAAAATGGGAAGAGCAGTTGATATCCGATGATGCTTATCAGATCCACAACTTCTGCTCCAGTGGCTGAGGCATATTCCCGACCTCAGCTCCTCCTTAAAACAGTTTGGGGGAATGGATTCATTCTTGCATAAAGACGTCTGTTTTTCAAAAGTACACGCAGTGGCTGCTAAAGGTAAAACTAATAAATTATTAACTGGTTAAATGCAAAGGGGAAAAAACCATTTATGGAATATGAGCTGCATTTTCACATCAGTATTGATTCTCCCCTAGCTTTCCACACAGCGCAAAGGACACACTGTTTCTTCCATTTTTTTCCTGGGAGGTAAACAAGGAGCCCTGTATAGGGCTGATCAGATAATTGCTGCCATCTAGTGAAATCAACACATCTGTTCTGCGCTCCCTCTTGCCAGTGAATTTCAAGGCAGCGACACAAGGCTCTACACAGGTCACAAGGGGGATTGATTTTTGTAGGACTTGAGGCTCTCTGGGGGGCAGCCCTCCCCATTAAAATGCTCTGTGGTAAGAGGATGCTTCTTCAGGACGAGGGGATTCTCAGGCGAAAGGGTCTCTTCACCCTTCTGCTAAATAAAGGCACCTCCCCAGCACTTGCTGTCGGGTACCACGTCCCTCTAAACACACCGCAGCCCCCTTGGAAGAGACCTCGCTGACTGAGCGGCAGACAAATCAGCCAACCAATGGGTTTTTTCTCATATATATATATATTAAAAAATACATGTATATATTTATATATATTTTATATATATGTATTTATATATATAAACCACAAAAAAGAAGTGACAATTTAACAAGAATTGCAGGCTGTGGCCATGCTTGAAGGATTTCTCTTCTGCAACTGTTCAGCCCTGCAGAGCAACCCAAACATCGATACCTGCAAACTTGTCCATGTCCCTGAGCGGCAAGGTGTACACGAGCTGCTCGTCGTTCTCCTGGATCAGGCTGGCCGCAGGTATGTGCTGTCTTATCAGCGAAGTTGTAGCTTCCGTGTTGCAATAGGCATCGATGTGCATACTGAGAAAACACATGATGAGCAATTGGGGTTTTAAAGCTTGCTTTTCTCCTTACACCCACATCGGAACTATCAGCCTGCAGAGCGCCAAACCTTCAGCACAAACACGATGAAAGGATTTTTTTGGGGGCCAGGGGGTGCTATCTTATAGATTTTAAACAGAAAACAATTAAAAAAAAAAAAAAAAAAAAAAGAGACATCATGTCACATAGAAGATACCACAGAAAAAGAATACCTCAAGCGGTAGCCAATTCCCCATTTGCTTTTGAGAAAGAGAGAAGATCCAAGGCATTTTAACATCCCTTGAGAAATCACAGCTTTACGATCTAGAAACAAAAATCAAGAAGGCCCTCTGAATCACACAATTGTCAGTTTGTTTCAAACCCCAACTATGTATTTCAAACAAAGCTGTATTCCACCGTTAGAGCAGCATCACTTTCTGCTCCGTGGCTGCTGCTGCTGTTCTGCCTCTGCCCCCCGGCCGGTACCCAGGGCACTCACCGGCGAGGATATCTGCCTCGTCCATGAAGTGGGTACTGAAAACGGTCACACGATTCGCTTTCCTGTTTTTCAGAAGGTTCCAGACGATGTGCCGCGAACACGGATCCATACCCGCAGTCGGCTCATCCAGCAACAAGACCTTTGGGAAAAACCAGGAAGCGTTTGCAAAGCCATATCCGCGTGCATGGAATCAACCGTGGGAAATCCTACCCAAGTAACAGATACAGGGCTTCTTGTTTGAAGCCTGCTAATTAGTCCTCGAAAACATGCAGGAAACATCCTAGCGTAAGCAAGGCAGCTGTCTTCACTGTGCTTTGAATAAATTCATCTCCTCTTCCAACAAATGGAAAAATCACATAGTAAGTTAATGCCATCGTCTCTTTCATTCCGTTTCTGATACAATTATGTTTAGCTACGGCTGCAGTCCATCTATTAAGGGATGATTAAATACACACACATGTTATTATATTCAAGTCCCGGTGGACTGTCATACACACCATTTTTAAACACAGATCTCAAAGCAGCCACCGTTCTTACAGGGCACCAATAACAGATCTGTAACACAAAAGCACTCTCCGTCCACAGCCCCGTGCCAAGTGCCTGGACAGCTTTGCGAGGAACGTATCCAACAGGTTCACTGCTGGGGACTAAATGTCACCTGCCAGAAATGACATCAAACCTGTCACGCTGTGGTTTCACAGAGAGATGAAACCCAGAGCTACTGCCACTACCTAAGCCATTAGCATCCCCCAGCATAAAGGCTGAGCTGTTGAAGTGGTATTTTTAAAACCACAAATGAAGAAAAAAAAAAAAAAAAAAAAAAAAAAGAGAGAGACAGATACTCAAAGGAACAATTTCTGCATCTTACGTATTATTAGTCGGTTTTGACAAGAGACATCAACCCTTGGGTGTGTTAGTGACAGCAAGTCAGGTTTGTCTCCATCGCTCGCACCTTTGGGTTCCCAAGAACAGCAACTCCCACCGACAGCCGCCTCTTCTGCCCCCCGCTTAATTTTTTAGCTTGATTGTCTCTGATGGGCTGCATATCCAAATCCAGCAACACCTTCTGCACCTTCAAAACATAAGAAAAAGCACATTTATTTTTTTTTTAAAAAAAGCAGATTTTTTAAACAAGATTATTAATAACCAACAGTCAAATGAACTGCTCCTAATTCCCCGTGTATCCTGTATCTGAACTGTGCACCCTGCAAACCAGCCGGTACATCAACAGTAGGGTCTTTAGCTCCAGCAAACCTGAAGTTAAAAGGTGTCTATGCTTGAACACAAACACTAGGATTTAAAATGTTTCATGAGCATTTTAGTTTCATAGGAAAAACTGAGAGTTTATTCTTGTACAAGTATCTGTCTGCACCTCTTTGTCGACTGTACTGTAAAGCAGCATTTCCCTGCAAACTTGCCTTAAGGAAATACCGGTGTAACGTAAGGGTGTTTTGCCTTACTGGTTCAAAACGATCAGGTAAGATAACGTCTGTGCCCAGCTGACTTACCTCTTGTATCAAATCATTCTGAGGGATTCCTTTAATTGCAGCGAATATGGAGAGATTCTCCTCCACAGTCAATATATCAAAGTGTATGTCGGACTGAGGGCACACCCCGGCTATCTGTCGCACTTCAAGCATTTCATCGATCTCGGAGACTTTGTGCCCATAGACAGAGACGAACCCTTAAAAAACAAAACAAAACAAACACAGGAGCCATCAGCCAAGAGGTTTTTTTACAGCCAGAGAGCAGGATAACAAGGATGTGGATCTAAAGCAGACTCTTTCCAGACCCTATCCAGAGAAAAATTCAGTGCATCCCGGAACAACCATAAAGGCTAACGGCTTTGGTTTATCAAAAGCAGGGTACTCAAAGCCTGCTAAGAGTGGAGGAGCTCACCGTCAGTCGGCGGACACAGCCCGCAAAGGATGTTCATCAGCGTCGTCTTCCCGGTGCCGCTGTGCCCCAGCAGAGCCGTGATCTGCCCTTCGTAGATGTCGAAGGACAAATCTGGTCCCCGAGGCAGGCGCAAGAGAGAGAGGAGATGTTAGCGATGGGCTGGTGGCGCCCAGAGCCAGCTCCTAGCACAGAGGTAAATTCAAATACTAACATATGGGGTATGCATCCGCGCTGGCTCGGAGGGACGCCTTACCTCCGCGCCCTGGGGCTGGGGGGCCCTGCACCGGCTGGGGGCTGCGTTAAACGCCACACGGGGAAACGAGATGAAAACATTAGGGAGACGGGGCAGGGAAGATCATATCACTACTAACACGGGCGCAGGAGGAGTAACGGGGCCGGTGTCAGCAGGTTTTCTTGTGATGGGAAGGCTCCTCTTTTGGGGTACCATTTGATACAAGTTTACTCTCACCGCTTTGGCAAAAAGACACACACAAGCACATCTGGCATTCATGCTCCAAGGCCCCACCCCACTAAAATAAACCAAAAAGCCCAAACCGAAACAAAAAAAAGTCACTCAACAATCCAGCTATTGCTCCTCTGCATCTGATAAGCAGCTAAAAAGCTAAAATGTTCTTACTTCTGAGAGCCTCCACAGTTTCCCCCTTTTTTCTGAATGTTTTCTGAACACAGCTGATTCTGAAAGAAGACACGTCATTTTATAAACTATTTGAGGATCTTTGTATGTCATTTTGAATGATCAACACTTGGCAACAGTCACAACAAGACAACCATACTAAGGTTGCACTAGGCACATTAAAGACCCATGAAGGCAAGAGACAGGCCACCTTGCCACAGAACTCGGTGCATCTCCACCCTGGCCATCAGAAAGCATTTTCTGGTCACTTTCTAGGGCATTTCCTATGATGACAGACTGAATTATTTCAAATCTGTGTTCTTGAACAACACACTAGAGGTTTTCCCAAGCTAGAAAAGGGAATGGCTACTCCCCAGTAATTTCACAGAACAGCAGAAGACTCAACAGACGCCAGACGGAAAAGAGACGTGGGTAGAAGAGACTCCAAAGATGTGATTACAGACAGCCCTTGATCAAAATTAGGGAAAAGCAAGCAGGTATCTTTCTCTCCAAGAAGGGTAAAAACCATCCCTCTGGCCCCATCGTTTTTCAAAATGAAAAAAACAACCAGTTTATTTGAAGGATGGGTTTTGGAAGCCTGGCCACCCTGAAAGCGAGGATGGAGAGTGGATTACAGGTGGGAATGGGGGGAGAAGAACCGGGTATGAAAGAAAACAAAACCTGTAGATGTAAAGATGACAAAACAGTGCAAAAATGATGGTGAGCTGGTGGAGGGATGCTATGGAAAGAGTCCAGGGTAGATGAATAATGCAAAAATGGCCACAATGTTCTCACGTGAACGTCAGGATTAGAACCGGATCCTTCAACCTATGGCAGATGCTCAAAGAGACATGGACAGCATGGACAACACAAGATTCATTCTGGTCACTAACCCCAAACATCCATTTGAGGCTAGTGGAGCCAAGCAGGAGGAGTGAAGCTGCTGAGTTCCCCTACGCGTATCAGGCTGTGCCACTGGAAAATGATGGCAACAAGGGCTACAAGGAAGATACTGAAAATAGTATCTGAGGAACTCCGAAAACACATGACAGTCCAGATGCAAGACAACAGGTGACACAAAACACAGCATGGAAGATGACAGCATGGACATCTATTTTTCAGTTTCGGTTTACCCTCTTATGTATGGCAGCTGGGGAAAACCACTCTGGTCTACGGAGAACACAACAGCCTCCACACAAACTTAGAATTCAGCTTTCTCTCCTCAAAAATGTGTGTTACCAGAAACTAAACCTTCCCAGAAGAGTAGGCGTTTCAACATCTGCAACCGCTTACACCTCTCGTGGCCTCAGCGAAACTGAGGGAATGGAAAACCGGCCGGGTTTGAGAGGACTCCAGCCGAAGGAATACAATCCACAAACAAACCCTGCCTTTAAGCCCAGCGATTTATCCTTGGAGAGCATCCATGTCACTGATGATGGGGCTTCACTGAAAATGGAAACTAGCCGTGCGGAGGACCCTGCAATGCATACCATATGCTATTTGAATCCAGCGCCTGGAGAACTCAGAGCGATTTTCAAATTGCACATCAAAACATGTCAGGGACCCAGGCGACCTGCTAATCTGCAGGTGGGGCAGGGCAGGGCTTGTACCTGATGGCTTCTTTCCCCTGAAATTCGGAGGGCACGGGTTCCACTATCTCACTGAAACTCAGACTGCCATTGACGCTGCTCTCGTACAGCTCTTTGTAGTTTTTTCTGTGCTTCGACCAAAACGAGGGCTTCATGAAGAAGAACGGTGTGCGGCGTAGTCCAAACTCCCCTGGAGAATACAGGGAAAAAGACAATTTCTTAACAGTAGCTGTGGATACTCTTCAGCTTTTTTTTAAATATATATATATATATAAAAATAAACATAATATATATATTATAATAATATATAACATTTTAATATATATGTATATGATATATAAATATTCTATATAACTGTTCAATACATATGTATTATTTATTTATAGATCATACAGTAATAGGAGATATTAAATAGGTAATTTTTTATATATGTGTGTGTGCATATATAGATCTCTATCTTTTATAGCTAAAACCCTGCTGAAGGTCTAGCAGCCAGCCCACATCCCCATTCCGGAGGGATTCCATCAGCCAAGTTTACATCATCTGCATTTAAGCCACAGTTCCCATCAACTCAGTTAGCAAAGCTGGAACCTGCTCGCAATTTAAATGTATGTGCAAATCTCTCTGTGCAGGAGAAATCCCCGGCACCGAACAACGGTGACTTAAACGCAGGCGATATAAAGCCAGAGAGATCAGAGGCAAAGGGAGCTGAAGGGCTTAACCAGGCATTAGTCGCGAGATTAACAACTTAATTCTGCATTTCATGTTAAACTACTGCCGTCGCAGGGAAAGGTCTGGAACGGGCAGAGCGGTCCTGAATTTTCAACCCTTAAGAGCAAATTGCAAAGGCTTTCCTCTAGAAAGAGGGCAAAACAAAGTTCAGCTGGTGTGCCTAAGGGCCATCCATCCCAAACATGCCAGTACCTCTCCCCACATCTCGTAGTTACAACAGAATATAAATGATTTCAGCTAAAGGTATTCCGAGTCACAGCATAAAATGTGTTTACAAATAGCACCACCTCCTTTCCCCACAGCAGAAATTAATTGAGAACTGCCACCAGCCGGGTCAGCTCAGGGGGCTCAGGGCTCCGGTGATGCTGGCCCTGCTCGGTTCAGTTTTCCCAATGAACGTACCTGGGATAACCTGATCAAGGTAGACAGCTACAAGCAGATAAAATATGCTATCCAGCACCAATAAAATAAGGGAGATAAAGAGTGGGTAAGGACCGTCATATAGATTTGAAAATGTAGCACCGTCTTCATAATCTTCCAGATGCATGACCTGCCAACAAACACGGACAGAGGAAGGTGTTACACACCGGCGTGGTACCAGCCTGGGAGGACACGACAACATGGTGCAAAGCTTAGCAAAAGCAAAAGGAAAAACTTAAAAAAAAAAAAAAAAAAAGAGAGAGATGAAAAAGTGACTGAAATCATAGCAACAAACATGAAGAATAACAGCTGCTTGATGGCACACTGTAGTTTACTTGGTATTAAATTGCCATGGGAGATAAGTAAGACAGGCCTTTTTCCCCGCTGTCAACAGATTATTAGAGAAAAAAATAAAAGAAAAAAAAGAAGAGTATTTAAGAATATCTACTTCAAGACCTACTTGAAAGCAACGCAAGACAAGTGAGCGCGACGAGGCCGCAAGCGGAGAGGCAGGCGGTCACTCACCTGCGCGACGCCGATCAAGAAGCTGCACTGACACAAGGGGCTGAGCACCCACACGAAGGACTTGGGGAAATCCTCCAGCAGGACAATGTTAAGGCCCACGAAACCAAAAGCCAGCGTGGCCAAGAACTCCACTATACCCACATGTTTTGACTTTTTAAATAGAGGTGTCAGCATCAGTGCAAAGAAAACCTAAGAACAGATTATGGGGAAGAAAAAAAAAAAGGTATCTATTAAAAAAAATAATAATCATACAGGGCTTAGAAAAACTGAAGGAGAAAGAACATCGCTTCAATTTTGCCTCTGATAATTGCACCATTTTCCTGGTATAGTCACTACAGCGTTCACCCACGTGCTACTCTCGCCTTACAAACAGGCTGCTGGGAGGGACCTACTTCCCAAAGATGCCGGTGACAGAGCGCTGAAAAATATGGTAAAGGAAAAATAAGGAGCCATATGGCTGAGCATGCATGTACACCCTGGTTAGTACACCTTCCGTGAATGACAGACAGTAAACAAAGAGCTATTCCTGTACTGGTTGCTTATGAACTCAGACAAGCAATTGGCTGCATTAATGAATTCTCTGATCTTTAATTTAGGTTGTAACATTACACTGTATAGTAACAGCAAACGTCTAGGAGAGGGCATGGTTTTGGACTTCAGACCAGTGCTGCACAGTGTTCTCAGTTCAAAGACAATTACAAACTCAGGTATCTCAGTAGGAAAAGGTATTCCTGCTAGCGATGGTCAAGACCATACAACACCCCAACCAGAGTGGTCCCCGGGATGGGTAAGACACCCACCACTCAGTCCTACAGAAGCTACATTTGATCCAAACCCTGTAGTAGAGAAAACAAGATCAGATGGGAAGGGGATAAAAAAACCCCAGAGATGGGAATGCTGGATTCAACGAGACCAGGAATACTTACCGAAGAGATTCCATACAGGAAAAAAAGGAGAAATATCACAAAGGCACTGCTCTGGGGAAAGAGGGAAGAAGCCGTAGCAATCACTGCCATCAGAATGGACATGACAAAAATCAGACTCATGTAGAGCAGCACCCAGGAAAGCCTAAGAACAAAAGGAAGGGGGGGGAGGGGGGGGCAAAGAAAAGAAACCAGTGAATGAATTCCCAGCTGGAATTATCCACGCACACAAATAGCTAAAACTACCATTCTTTAATATTCCAGACAGCTGCACCAAAGCACAAGCTTGCAACAAAACAAGAGTCTCCAAATAAAAAGAGCTCTTATAAACATCCTTGTAATTGTTCTAGGCATAAGAGCACACACATCAATACCCACAGCATCAAAAAGATACACAATTAGATGATTCATGATTTTTATTTTATTTTTTTTTAACTTGCATAATTAATTCCCTGGTATAACCAAAAGAGCGTAACTGAGCAGTAGGTTTCAATAATTAAAGAAATTCTATTTAAAATTTAATACACTGGTCATTCCAGTAGCTATGCAGGGTAATAAAACCCTTTTCTTTTTCACAACAGAGCTGCAAGTCTGTGAGCAATTCTGACCTCAGGAAACACGGGTGGTTTGTGTACGGGTAGTAAAAAACGACCCATCTTCCTCAGCAGCACACTTCTGTCAGATCCAGCGGCTGCTCAGGGCTGCACTCCCAGCGAGCCTTCGCACATCGCTCCCATTTCACACTGGAAAGAGTAACATGATTTTCTCCAGAGCAGGGATGCTCAGCGCTGATGTGCGAGGGGCCAGAGGGGCCAGCGGCCCATCGCTGCGTGCGAAGGGCTCGGCTCGAGAAGATTTGTCACCGAGGACGTATCGTCAGCAAAGGGAACAGCTGCCAGAGAAAGAGCTTGGGCGCAGAAATAAAACAAAAGCAACCAGGAAAAAAGTAACCCAGACAAGCCCAGCTGGCTGGTACCCTGCAGCAGGGAAAGATGCTAAAACGCTGCTGGACGCTGAGGCGAAGGGCAAAGCGAAACCCGTTTTTATCTCCACAACTATCAATGATTTCAGATTACTACATCCTCTCATCTGGAAAAAAAACCCATCCCGTTACATTGCACAGGACCTTTTCCATCACGGTAAGGAAACACATTAAAACCTGTTGCTCAGACTGCTCCGTCACATTAAAATTATCAAGCTAGATTCATCTCATTATGTGTCGGGGAAACTGCTGCTAAGCCCTGGAGAGAGACCCCAGGTGACCTGCTGAGCCTCCCGGCAAGGAGGCATTGAGCCAAAAATATTTAAAAGCAGTAAAAACCGAACGACATAAAAATCTCACACGTTGTCACATTTAATCCCTCTAACTCTGGCATAACTTTACGTGCACAAATGCAACAGCATTACTCTGGTATTACTTATTAAAATATTCCTATTTTCACGATACTGCAAGCACCTGTTAGATTTTACACAGTATCTCACTTCTGGGTGGGTTTCAGTTCATCAGACTGAAAACAATTTAAAAAAAGGAGGACAGGACAGGGGAATTTTCCTAGAAAGTGTTATTTTGTATTATTCCTTTACACATTTTATATTTCTTTTATAAACAACAGGTTAAAACAAACACTCACATACCAAAAGGCAGTGTCATGAAGTCCCAATATTTTTAAGAATTCCTTCAACTTCCTCTCCTTTTCCGCCACAATATGAATTGCCAAATAATATCCAAATGGCGAGAAAGCGATCACTAGGTAAATTAAAATAATCGCACGAGGAAAATTATCTATTTCCACCACCGCAGCCTCTCCCATAACCACTGCTCTTGTCAATTCAAGCTGTTCCCAAACCGACTGATTCGTCTTCAGCTGAAAGGAAGGGAAGAGGTATTTCTGCATCATCTCGGATTTTAGTGCCTCATCCCACCCAGCAGCAGCGACCCCGGCTTAGCCCCCCCCGGCCATTGCATCGCCCCGCACCCAGCCCCAGCCTCCATCCCCACTGCCAGGGGGAGACCCCGAAACCTTCCTGGCCCCAAATCCCAGGCCAAAAGCACAGGAATTGGAGAACACCTGAACATCTGGAGATAAAATTAATAATTTTGCAATTCCTAGCACCTGAAAAACAGACCCCCTCCTGTCACGAGCAGAGTGACGGGAAAGAAACAGGGAGAAAGGCACTGCTGACGAACGCCGACACCAAAGCAGTAAGGCAAATTCTGCAGCCCCTTTTGGTACAGCATCTTAAATAACATTTTGGGGTGAGCACTGTCAAGCCTTTGTGTTTGAAAGACTGCTGCGATGTATGGTTCGGGCTCATTTGGATGTAAATGAAGACAAATGCCTGCATTATTCAACGCAGAAGAACACTTTTGTATGAAATACGGGAAAACACATGAAATATCCTGCCTCCCCATCAGACTCAAGATAATTTTTCATATGGCATTTTACAGAATTAATAGACAACATGAGAAAAACAGAGCCTAAGGCAGTCCACGGATTTGAACTTCCTTGGTTTTGTTATTTTTTTCAGGTTTACCTGTATGATTGCAGCATCGATGCAGGCTTGCAGAGCTGTAAACCCTGAGCTCCAGTATGTTACCGACTCGCATCCTTTCTGCAGGTTGGAGCAACTGGCTGCAGAATAAAGGCAGGCGTTTTACAGTGCAAAAAGCCATCTTATCCCCAGTGCAAAGATGGCTCAGCCTGAGGCCATCCCTCAGAAATGATGGAAATAACCCGCATAAACCAATACAGGCAAGACCAGGCCAAAAAAGAACAAGAGGGAATGATGTTTCAGTTTATCCCCTTACAGAGCAATACGAGAACACGCACATTTACCTCTCGATTCCGTGTAAATGGAAGACATAGCGATGGAATTGTGAAACCTCAGCTGGTAGGACATGGCATCGTTGAACACGACGCCCACAAATTTTGAGGATTTAGAAGCACTAGCCTCTTGCAGCTCCTCCTCGCTTAAATACTCCTCCGTGATGATGCCTGTGAGATAGAAGAAATTCTCATGTTGATTTCGGTATCAGCACAGCAGGAAGAAAAACTGTGACTGTTTAAGGAAGCATCACGTTAATCATTAACGATTCATTCTGTTTTCGAGATACGTACAGTTATATTTTTGTCCCAGTGAAGGAACTATTCTCCTGAACAGAAACCTGCAGGAGTGTTGTTCAGCTGCAGGGTGGGTAATTCAAATTTACCCCCAGGTCTTCTTTTCCCTCCCCCGATTTTTTGCTGCTCCAACAGCTTCTGTGCCCCAATCCTCTGCCAGCCACCCAAGAGATTATCCTCCAGCACCAGCACTTTTCAAGAAGTGCAGATTAACTGCTGCAAAGGGCTAAATACATGAAAACATGGTATTTCTCCACCAACTTCAGCAGAGGATGGGAGGCAAATGGGCTGCACAGGCAGAAAGCAGAATTGTTTGCTCAAAGTAGCTGAAGGCACCCATAGGGAAAAGGCAGATGCTGGGCTGCCTGTTTCCCCACGGTACCTTTGAGGCATGCATACCACAAGGAGGAGAACCAAAGACACCAAACTAAAAATACATCAGGTTATGGAGAGATAAGTTCCTGCTAGATGTGTAAGCTGTGTAGGCAAAGCAGTTTAAACCAACAAAAAAAATTGCTTTCAAAAGAAAAGGTGACACGGTGTTAATGGGAATCAGCATTTTAAAAATTCTAAGATGTTGTTTTGATAAGAACAACAGGATAGAAAACACAACCTGAATTATCTGCGGGATAGCATCATCTCCTGGATTTGCCCCAGGATGCCACAGGACAAGTACTAATTAGCCCAGAGCTGCTCAGGGGCTGTTTGTACTCTGGGTCCTCCCAAAACCTTTCCTGCAGCCACGTAACACTTCTTGGCTGTGACAGAAGAATGGGAATCATTTTAAGATGGTAGTGCCAAAACATTTGCCAGCCAAGCAAAAAAAAAAAAAACCAAAACCAAAAGAAAGCCTTCACAGTCTTTTCTTTTATCTGCAATGGAAAATAAACGTTTTTTTTCTACCAGCAGCAGCAACAGCGAGCTCCCCCTTCCAACACAAGCCACAGCGTGAGACACAGCGAGAACAAGAAAATTCTTAGGGTGTGAATACCATCTTCAAAGTTATCAAAAGCCACTTTCTTCATGATTTCTCGTGCCATTCGGGTGGGCGGCGTGTATCCGATGACAAAATTCACCAGCATGGAGGTATCCAGGGTGCCGAGGTTGGAGTTGCTGAGCTCGCCGTATTTCCTGTGCGGATGCATCATGCTCATCAGAATCAGCCAAAACAGGAAAAAGAGTGGGAAAAGGACCTCCTGTACAAGGAAAGTAAGAAATATGAAAATTTCAAAGAGCAGTCGTAGAAACAAAGTTTACCTTAGTTACACGAAGCTTAAGGGAGGGACCGTGAGTTTCATTACTTGACTGTAAAGTTCCCTGAACGTTTTCAATGCAACAGCAATTTTAATGCCAAATCCTTCTCTGGCACTGAAGCAGGATTTTAATCGCATTCATCGGTAACCTAAGAAGCTGTTTTAAGGTACAAAGGGATGATTCTACACGCTTTAAAAAAAATCAGCAACTTCATGCTCTTTGGAAAGTAGCAAAACACAAACCATGAAGCATTAAACCAGTCTAGCCAAGCACTGTACTATCTCTTCTTCACGCCACAATTCATCTTAAAGCATCACACACATCACCTATGCACAGGGCTGAACTGTTAGGAAAGATAAAAATCTTTTGGAGAGGTCTAATCCCACCACACTGCTCAGTTATGGGCACAACTAACTGGGTTTTAGAAGCGCGCTAAGGCTGCAGTATTAATTCCAGGGTATTTTCTGGACAATGCCTTATGCATGACAACACATTTTCAGCCAAAGGATCACAAAATATCTTCTGAAAAAGCTTATTTCAACCCAAAATTAGAGCAGATCGTGAAACTTCAGAAAGATGGTAACAGAACTGAGCATTGCCTCTAACTCAGGAGCTACTGGTAAACGCAGAATAACTGCGGGTACGAAGGCAGCAGTGAACACGCACTCCGCTTACCTGAACGCTGCTTTTTTTAGTCCTACACTTAATAAGACAGTTCTTGAACAAGAGAGCTCTGGTTTGCCTCCATACTCCTGCTTCTCTTGGAGCAGCTGGTGCCATTTTTCCAGGCTAGTTAAAAAAGAAAAAAAAATAAAACAACCTACAAACAAAACCCAAATCTGTATTAAATGACAAAATAATTCAAAAAGCAGAAGCCAGGCATTTGCAGCATTCAGTACCTCATATTTTTATATTTTCAGATAGATATTTCACTTTCACTTTTTCATATTTTCAATGCCTTCCTGTATATATGCCAGATGCCTGCTACATGAAGAAATTGGTTGCACTTGTTCACAACGAGAGAGCTGGGAAAACTGGCTGGGAGAGGCCTCGGGATGCAATCCTCCACCCAGAAGCAGGATCAGCATTTGTGCTAAGACTTGAGCTAACCTGGGCTTATTTTCATTTTGCTACACATGAATTACAAAGCAAAGTATTTATCTCGGAGCACAGCTCCAGCGTCCCATGTCCCATGGGCTCAGGGCAGCCAGCCAGATCGATGCATCTGAAAGCAAGAGCCACCTCACCCCAGGCAAACTGTTCAATTTACCATGAGTAACGCCTTTCCATTTGGGAGCAGATCCAACACTACATACTTTCCTTTTAATTTTTTTTCCCCACTTTTTCATTAGGCCAACCGTACAGCACAGTAGTGCTGAAGATAATATTTGGGGAAAAAATAATAAAAAAAAAAGATTTTGAAACGCTCTTCCAAGAGACAGCATCCAATTCCACCGGGACGTACCTGGTGAGGGATGGCAGGCTGGGGAACCACCACGTTTCTATCCCCAGCGTTGCCACCACTTTGCTGCTGGAGGTTTGGAGTCACTGGTCCATCTACATCTCTGTTTTCTCACCTGTGAAGGTGAAATACAACCATGAGCAGCTCAGCAGGGCCAGCAGAACCAGTGTGGGCTGCTGCAGCTCCCCAGCTGCTCCGGCCCCGTCCCACCTCCAGCAACACCTTCATGCCACAGGTGACCGACCGAGCCATTGCCCAGCGTTTCCAACAAAACACAGTGCGGATTTTAAGAACACATCCCTATTTCTGGTTTTACAGCTGCCAACGCTTGTTCAGAAAGCGGACTGATGTTTTTGGTGCTGCGTGTTCAGCACAGCTCTGCGGCAGGACCTGGTTTCTCTGTTATCTGTTAGACAACACATGGCTCAAGCTTCCTTCCCAGCTGTATTTTAATATAGAAATCTATTTTGGGAGTGCAGACATCATCTAATGAAATACATGAGGTTGCTTGAATGTCAGCACCGCTGCTATGAGCTGAGCTTGAAGAACTTCAAATGCACAAACTGCTTTACAGAGAGCTCTCCCAGAGCCTGCATTCCTCCGAGCGCAGGAGGGAGGAGAGGAGGGGGAAGGCTCTGCAAGCGACACATCCCGATCCCACTGCTCACGGCCTCCTCTGCTGTGGGTGCTGGGGTCCCCCACGGGGCAGTGACCCCAGCAGGCACAGGCAGCACGAGGACCTGTGCGGGACACGGCTGCACATCCCGGGAAGCCGAGCCTTGGGAAGAGATCCCACCTGCAGCGCTTTGATAACGTCCCACTGAATCGACTTCAAACATCCCAGAATCACAGAACAGTTGGGGTTGGAAGGGACCTCTGGAGATCATCTAGTCCGGCTTCCTCCCCCCCCAAATAACAACCCCATTTTGCTCAAAAAAACCCCAGACCACCCCACACGAACTGCTTAAACATCACCCTATGCTAATAACTAACTCTTGCAGGAAAATTGCATCCAACTCCTCTGGATATTTTCGAGCAAGAAATGTTTCAAAATGACAGCAGAATGTTTTAAAAATAATGAAGAGCAGCAGCTGTTGCTTACAGGTCATAAAAAATAATGTGCTTCTGCCCTATGCTCACAGCATGCCCTGTTATGTGCCCAGACTCCCACCCTTTGCTTTCAGAAGCAGATTCAAAGTCCTTTGGAGAGGACAAGCTCCACCATGGTCCCCACCGAATGCTACACGGCTGCACCAAAGCCAAACCCTCCCCCAGTCACACTGCTCCATCCTAATAAAATCCAAAAAACTGGCAGAGATTTAATAGGATTCAACTTCTAATGCCACTTACTGGTTTTTTAATTATTTTCTATCCATTTATTAAAAAACCCAAACAAACCAGTAACTCTTCCAATCTTCCCTGGAATGCCCCCATGCTTTAATTTACGTCAGACAGGTTGGAGGAGGGGTTGTTTTAAGAACGTTAATTGATTTCTTGATATTACACCTGCCATCTCTGCGTAAGCTAATGAAGCTGCAGAACACAAAATTAAGAACGTTGAAGCATCACTTGAACGCTCCTAGCGTTCCCAAACCCAAACCCTCCTAGGAACTCCAGAGGAGGAAAACAAACACATAGGTTGAACAGAAAAAGAAGCTGCCAAGACATTTATCTGAATAAATACCGGAGAAAAACGCAAATACTCTGAACCTGCAAAAGCCTCCCTCAATGTCGCCCCTTGTTTATGGTCTCGTACTGACAGAAGTGGCTGAAACGCTTGCTGGCACCTCAGCCCAAGCAATCCCAAGGAGATTATTTGGTTCGTACTTCAGTTCCGGATCAGAGATGCTGGCGGTCCTTACGGGGGGATAAAGATCAGACCCTACTCGAGGCTTCCCTCGCTTCCCCAGGCATCAGCCTGGCCGGGCTTTAAGGGATTTAAGCTGCTGTGATTTGGTGCTGTATGCCCGGCAGCCCTTGCTTCATAAGCTAAAAGCAAACAAATAAACAAGGGGGGGTGGGGGGGTGGTGGTGGTGGTGTATGTGCATGTGTGCGTGTGCGTGAACAAGGCGCGGGTGTGCGTGTGTGCACACCTCAGCTAAATGAGCTGTGGCTTAAGAGAATAAAAAAAAAAAAAGCCAACAACTTAGTGAACACCACCTGCAGAAAGATAAGAAAATAAAATTACTGATCTTGCTGCAAGGCGACGGCAACGTAGATGATACTTAAACACTGATGTGCTTTTTACTGCTCTTCAATTATTTAAGCGAAATGGGTTATTTATGCGTTTTTAAAAACGGGCGGAATCTTCCTCCCCATCTGGATCCCGAGGGAAGCGGCTGCGGCTCCGGCACCACGGAGCCCGGCAGCTGCAGAGCGGCTCCCTGCGGGCTGGGGCTGCGGGGCCGCACCAGGGCTGCCCCGGCTCCGCACCGCGCTCCGCACCCGGCTCCGCTGGGGCTCCGCATCCAGCACGGCTCCCCGCATCCGCCCGCCCGCCGGGGGCTCCGCACCCCGCACCGCTCTCCCCACCAGCCCCCGCACCCGGCCCCGCCGGGGCTCCGCATCCAGCACGGCTCCCCCCAGCCGGCCCGGCCCCCGGCGGCTCCGCACTCGGTCCCGCTCCCCGCACCCGGCCCCACTGGGGCTCCGCACTCGGTCCCGCTCCCCGCACCCGGCCCCCGGCGGCTCCGCACCCCGCGCCGCTCCCCGCACCCGGCCCCACTGCGGGTCCGCACGCAGGCGCCGGCCCCGCTCCCCGAAGCCCCTCGCTGCCGGGCGCTCCCGCAACCGGCAACGGCAGCGCGGGCCCGGCCTCCCCCCGGCTGCCCGGCCTCCCGCGGCGGCCCCGCACCACCGCCCGCGGCACCCTCACCGGGACCAGCCGCTCGGCCCGCCGCGCCCGGCAGGTGCGGCACGGCTCCTCCTCTTCCTCCGCCGGCCTCGGCCTTCCCCTTCCCGTCCGCACCGGGGGGCCGCCCCCGCGCCCCGCCCCGCCCGCCGGAGCCCCCCGCCGCCCCCGCCGCTGCGCTGCGCCGCTCCCCGCCGGGCGCAGGGCCGGGGCCGCGCTGCACCGCCCCGGGCGGAGCGCACCCCACGCCGCGCAGCCCCCCCGCCCCCGGGCCGGGCCGCACCGCAGCGCCGGGACCCCTCTCCCGGCGACCCCCCTCCCGGGAACCCCCCCACAAATGGCACCCCCGTCCGGGGAGCCCCCTCCCATCGCGATGACACTCCTCTACCGGAACCCCCACCCCCAATGACACCCCTCTCCGAAACCCACCCGAGGACCCCCACCCTTCCAAGGACCACCGTCCTCTCTCCCAATGATCACCCCCAAGGCCCCCCCCCCTCCCAGGGACCCCTCCTCAGAAACACCCCCTCTCCCCGGAACCCCACCATCCCAGGGACCTCCGCTCCCCTCCTCCAAAGAACCCTCAATTCCCAGGGACCCCCAACTCCCTGGGACACCCCCCTGAGGACCCCCCCTCTCCCAGGGACCCCCCCACCTCCCAGCCAATGCCCAGAGGAAGGGGCTGGAGGTAGGCACAGGGATTTACGCCTGGGTGGGAGCCGCCTGGACGCACCCAGCACTGCCAGTTCCCGCTGGCATCCAGGCGGCTGCCGGTATTTTATGCCATTACCCAAAATATAATTAAGGCATTGAAAATGCTGCCTTGAATACCAACGATGAACTCCTGTCATCTCCGCCTGTTGCATCCCTGCCTCAGTGGCTCGACACCGCGTGACGTTTCCCGCTCGGTCACCCCCTGGCCAGGCCCCTCACCAGCCCCAGCCTCACTTTTTGCTGACGAGCGGGATGCACTCAAAGCTTAATTGATTAAAAAAAAAAAATCAAATCACCAAAATCTTAATGATCCTCTTCCCATCCCTGTGAGCACAAGCCGCTTGTTTTCCTCAACACCTCCTGCAAGTTGCTGGGAAAGGCTGAGCACAGGATGAAGCCCAGAGGTGGTGGGAACATCTGGAGCGCTGCAGCGGAAGGGAGGGAAGCGGGCAGCTCCCGGCGCTCCCCCAGGACCAGCGGCTCCAGGAGGAGCTCAGCAGCTCCAGGCAACAGCACTGGAAATGCCTTGTTGGAGCTGGTTTTGTGCACCTGAGGAGCTGCACAAGCATCACACGAGCACCACGGGTGCCCCGGTGCAACTCAGTAGCAGCGTGATGGACTCTACATTTTTCCTTGGAAAACTGAATCAGGAGACTCTGTCCTCATCCAGACAAGAAGAAAAGGGTCTCAAAGCCCAGCAGTGGGAGCAGGGCCAGCAGGGGCAGGCGTGGTGGCCCTGCAGGAGCCTCTGCCTTCACACCTCACCCCAGCGAAGATCTCCTGTCTGGAGATGCCCAGAGCCGAGCCCCAGCCCTGGAGCGGGGACCGGCGGCCCCCAGCAGCAGAAATCCCGTGGGCCGGTATGGCGAGGCTCGGGGGGTGGTGGTGTGGGGGAGTGGGGGGAAAGGGTTTGGAGGGGGAGGGTTTGGGGGGGTGGTTTGGGGGTGTGGATTTCAGGGGAAGGGATTGTGGGGCAAGGTTTTGGGGAGGGGGCTCTGGGGGGCAGATTTTTGCAGGGGAGGTTTCAGGAGGGAGGTTTGGGTTGGACTTTTGGGGGGGAGGCTGCTTCCACCAGGTGACCCCCAAGAACGGGCGGCCCAGCATCGGTGGGGCCAGGCTTCTTCAGATCCTTCACATACAGAAAATGGTCAAATCCCACCCAACCTTTGTGCTAGCACTTCCTTTAGGGAAAAACAAAGAGCCAGCAGGAAGGCTTGCTTCAACCCGTAACTGGAAACTTCCTTTTTTCAGTAGTTTCCCCCTTGACAACAAGCATTAGATAAAAGTACTGAATTAAATAATGCCCTTTAGTTTAGCCTAATGAAGACTGAGTAAATAAAATGGCATAACTTGAGCTTCCAAAAAAACCAACCCAACCCACCCAACACTTCTTGGCTTGATCCATCCAGCATTAAATGGAACAGAAGCCGAATTCTGGGCACTTTGATGTTTGTGGTGGTCTCTGTTTATACTTAAAAAATGTGCACGGAGATCAGGGGGGTGATGTGCTGGTCCCAGTCCAACCCCAAGCGGCTGCTGGCGATACGGGCTGAGGACATCCAGACCATGGCAACATTTGTCCTTGAGCTGCAGGGCAGCACCCCACCACCTCCCTGTGCCGGGGGCGTGGGGGCTGCCCTCGCTTTCCAGGTACGCAGCACCTACGGAGGCGACCCAGCGCCAGGACTGCCCGGTCCCCAGCTCTCCTTAGCACCCTGTTTCTGCTCTGCGTAGGCAAGCAAGCAGCGCTTGAGTTTGGAATATAGAATTCAACACTTTAAGGAATTCAAACATCTGAACTCCCCATTTTGCTGGTGCTTATGCCAGTAAGCCTCCAGTTTGTTTTCTGTACCTAAATGACTGACAGCTCATGCTGAAGCAGTGGGATTTTTTTCCAGTTCTCATCACTTTGGGCTGATGGACTCCGTGTCGCATCATGAGCTCTGAAACCACAGCGGCACATGTGGAATGGCACTTCTTCCCTGCCTGATGTGGATGGCCGTTCCTTCCACTTTCTTTTTAAAGGATCTCCTGACAGAAGTATTTCTTTGAAAAAAGAAAGTTGTGCACAGGTGCTCACCTAAGGAGTTCTGTCAACAGGATATTATGGAAACGCAGTTCATTGCGCTGCAGTTGTAATGCACTAATCCATCGTGTTTCAGAAAGGAAACATGATCAACTCAATTTCCTTTTGTTGAGTAGGTAGTGACTCAGCCTTTCAAAAGTAAAAAGAAAAAACAGTAAGCATTAAAAAAGTAAAAAGAAAAAAAAGTAAGCATTAAAAGTGCCAAGGACATTTCCAAATTCTCCGGTAGCATCCCTGCTCATCCTGCTGGTGAAAGGACGGCGAACCCCACGACGCCTGGCCATGGAGCACAGCGGGTAGGAGATGCCTGCAGCACAGCAGCCTGTTCCTTGCCATCAACATACAAAGGATGGAAGGTTCTGCCCGTCCTTTCTTGTGCTGTGTTGAGAGGGGAGCACAAGTTCAGTAGCGAGACAACAAATCGATGGCCAGAGCTGGAACATTATTCTCAGATTTCAGTTAGGTGGATGTGGCCCTTCTGTCCCCTGCGGCTTTTGTGTCTCAGCTGGAAAGAACGCGCCTGCTCCGATTGCTCTTGCCATTCTGCAGAGAGTTTGCAAAAAGCCCAGGAATGTTGGAATGATTTTGTCCAGCGATGCAGAAGCTTCAGGTAAGCAGCTGCGCTTTCACTGTTTCTCTTTTTATCAGAGCTTTGCAGAGCCCTCTGAGAACCAGAGGCTCACCACATAAATTGCTCAGATTCAAATACAGAAATTATTTTACATTTTCCTTTGGACTTAGCATCTCCTTATTAACTGACTTGAGTCCTGCTCCTGGCCCACTCCTTGTTACTGTTTATATGCATTTTTCTCACGCAAACAGCTGGCTCGGGCACTGGCCATGCTGTTTCTGTGCTGCAGGTGCTCTCCTGACCTCGGGCTCATCGCTGTCACAGGTGGACCGAGTGACCACCACCAAGGGGCGACTGACGCTGGGAGTCCTTGGCACACTCTTCCTTTGGCATCTAAGAGCTCTTTTGCTTTCCAGAAAGCAGAAATAAAAAAAAAGAAACAACATTTAGACTTGTAAATCATAGATATCCTCATCATGCACTCAGAGGGCACAGATGCTCTCCCCCAACACCCCGGTCCTCCTGCATCCAAACCAGTGCCTGCAAGTCCTCCCAGGTTGTGATTCCCTTGAAGCCCAGCGCTGACAGCAGGTTTTCAGCCTCGTGCCAGCAGCCTGCCTCCTCTCCGCTGAGGGTCTGTCTGCATTGAAGAACTGCTCTTTCCTTTCTTCCAGGGATCGTTACTAGAGACTGTGCCGGGCAGAACAAATTACAGGTGAAAAAAATGAGTTCCCCATTGTGTCCTGCTTCTATTTGGAGACACCATTTCCTGAGTGCCCAGCACTTCAGCAGAACACAGGTGGGGAGAACAAAACCACAGTAATGTGCTTGTGCCTTTTTTCATTACGGTGAGTTTTGTTCAGCTGTAAGGCAGCATGCAGCACAGTTCATCATTAGGAGCATCAGGGGTGCCCAGCAGAGCATGGACCAAGCAGGAACCGCTGCTGCTTCCCGGCTTCTTTCACCTGCTGTGGTTTCATCCAGATTGAAGCAAAATAAAGCTGTTAAAAAAGCAGGCTTCTCTGGATTTTTTTTAAGGTTTAATTAATCAGAGAAGTTGCCACCAACAGTTAAGCCCATTCTCAGAAACTAGGTAGCTTTTTCTGGAAGCAATTATTCCACCCTCCGGAGCAGAGGCTATGGCTTGCAAGAAGACAGAACAGGCTTTAGAGAGGAGATACATTCCATACTTACTAGAAATGATGTGTTTGCATCGATAAACCTGTATATAAGCACAAGGGTGATGTATTTGCATCATCTAGTGCTAGAGCCTGGATTCTCTGCCAGGGAAGCCCTTCAAAAGTAATTCAGACCACCTAATTTAGAGACCTGCCTCTTTCTGTGGGCTAGAAGGAGACTAAAATAAACCGTGCAAAACCCAACTTCCTTCAGCACTTGCTGCCCAAAGCCTGCAGCTGCACCCAGCTGAGGAGGGTGCTCCGCTGGTGCCAAAGCCAGGAGCTCTTTGCCACCAAAAACCTCCCTGACACTCAGAAGCAGGGCACAAATACCAAGTACAGGCCAATACCAATGGCACTTTATACTCGTGTATAAAGAACAGGGGTTAAATCCCTGCTGGGGATGGCAGCATTTTGCATCTCCAGAATGGTTATGCAAAACAAATTCTTTAGAAGTCAGAGTTGCTCATAGTACGCAAGACAAAAAATTTACTCTGTGCCCTTATGCACCTTCTGTAACAACACTCAAACTGGCTCAAAATAAAATTTCAGAAAAGAATTTTCAATCTTGGCCTAAGACTTGGCACAGAGTTTCAGCCCAGAATAGACTTTTATGGAAACTTAGAAACCTCTGGAAAAAACAAGTTTTGTAACTGAAGCATCAATAGCCTCTTAACAACAGCAGTGCCAGGGGTACAAGGATAATACATCTATTGTACACAACATATATAGAATACTATAATTACAGCCACATCAGTACAAATATATGTTCATTCTGGCCACGAATGATACCTCATGTTTGTAGAAAAAAAGAACCCAAATGCCTATTTTAAATCTACAGAGTTCGGAGGGGGAAACGTGCCCCATTGCTGATGGGGACATGGCAGAAAACAGATATTTTTCATCTGCGCTGCCCTGGTGTGCGGCAGCATCCCTGGATCCAGCGGCCGGCAAACACTTGCTGACCCCCAGCTGCATTCCCTGCCCACTGAATGTGCTGTACGCATTACGAAATGTAATTTCCCACTTTAGAAAAGCGCCGCCCTGGCTGGCTTTGTATTACAGCATGGTCTAGATATACATGTCATTTAAAGAAAATTATGCTTCCTGCTGCCGGCCCAGTAAAAATATCCCTTCAGACAGAGGCTGCTACCTGTCATTATTTAGCACTGCTTTTCTCAGAATCTCACTTTTGGAGCTGCTCACCCCCATTCAACCATGTTTGAGAACATTTTTGCAGTGGATTCCTCCTCCTCCTTCCTCTCCCTGGCTGCCGGAGAGGCACCAGCTTCCAGCCCTGAATATCTGGGCTTCTCCTTGCCTTGCATGCTCTGTACCGGGTGTTTCCAGGTGGTCTCCTACCAAACCTGGCTGGGACACGGTGCAGTATTGCATCCATAGCCAAAAATCAAGGGGCGCCCACATTCGATGCAGGGCTTTGCCGACAGAGCTGCCGTGCAGAGGCAAAGCCCCCGCAAAGCGACACGGGGCTCACGGCCGCCTTCGCCCTCAGTGTCCAAGAGCCCTGGTGCACGTGTTTACACCAAGCCATCCACATTTGTATCGCGTTAAACATGAGCGCAAAAGACTTAACCACAGGCTTTTGACAAGCTCTTCAGATGCATTCAGAAAGAAAACTGGCTCCAGTAATTAAATTCAGATCATATTACCCCAGGAGTTACATAAATATAATAAAGGTTTAATACACCACCTCGACAAAAAAACCCACACACATAGTGGTGGGTAAGTGATAAAGACCATCCCTACCCTGGATTGCTCACGGGCAGGTCTGGTCTGGCAGCAAGGAGCCTGCCTGTGGGAAGCCCTCGGACCCCCCCGGTGCTCAGCCCCTGTGGGGGAGCCGGGACCCCCGCTGCAGCCATGCTCCCGCAGAAAGCCCCCGCACAGGAGCATGTGCAGGCACGGGATTGCAGCCGGGGTAATCCTGAGCAATGAGCTGGTTACGGCTGAACCCTTAATAGCGCTGTTGAACGAGCCTGCAACTCATTTTGCTGAAAAAAAAACCCAACACAAAACAACAGCAGAACGAAGGAGTCGGGGAAAACCAGCAAGAAACAAAGTTCAAAGCACAGAGCAGTGCCACAAGGCAAAAAACCCACACAACCCAAACTTAAACTCCTATGTGAGCCAGGCAGCAAGGGCAGGTGACGTGCAGGGACGGACATCCATGGGGCCAGAGGTTGCACCTGCATCTACACCCAGCCAACAGCAACCCACCGGCGTCCCTGCGTGGGGCTGGCGGCTCCAGCTCCGGGCTCGTCGGGGTCCTGCCCCCACTGCTGCCTGCCTGGGAAGGAGCAGGAGCACTCCCCAGACAGAGCCCAGCTGGCTGGCGTTTATTTAATGCAGCTTAAAAGTGCCTCGATTTTAGACGAACCTTGATGAAGTCCTTTAAAATGCTCTCGGATGCGGTGTTTTACCCATCCCAATGCAAGGGCTTGGGTACCGGCGGCTGGGCAGAGTTTAGAAAAGCCTGAATTTCCTTTATTGCTCCTGTCTTTGGGATGAAGCCACTGGGCATTCAAACAGCACCTGGTGAGTGACCTGCAAATCTTACCACCGTGGAGACTAAAGGTGATGGATGTGACCCTGAAAGGTGTTTAATCATCCCGCTTCCCCCAGCAGAGCTGTGCAGCCGCAGGGCGCTGAGTGCGGAGCCTATGGCACGGCGTCAGGCTGGGGGTGTACATACCCCCAGTGTACCCAGTGTACGTACACCTTCTGGTGCGGGAAGCACCCAGAGCCAGCACTGCAAATCTAGCAAAGCACAAAAGGCCTGGGACTGACAACTGAACCGAGTGCTCACAAGATGCCCAAAGGATGCATTTTGGTCCATTACTTCACTGAAGTAAACAGAGAATCTATTCTATACATAACGTATATGCATGGAGTACAGATAGGAGGAAATGCAAACAGTAAAAGAACAACCAGTGTTTTTGCAGCACTAAAAGCCACACCAGCAGCCAAGGAAAAAGCAGCCACAACACTTAGCTCTGCCTCTGTCGTGCCACCCTTAATGTGTGACAGAGGGGGGCCCCCTCTGATGGCAGCTTCCTCTGTACAAGGCATGTGTCGAGTGTGGACATCTGTGTCCAGCAACACTACAAAAAAGTGATCACACAAAATGTGTCTGGTAAAATGTCAGGCTTTTTTACAAGAGACAAAACCATTTCCAAGAGCACGACTGCCCAGGAGGGCCATGCAATGGAAGACATGCCATAGAAAAATACCTTTCCCCCCAGCTGCCAAGTAAATGATTTCCAGAGGTATGAAGCTGCTTTAGTTCATCCGTGCATTAACCCTACATTAAAAAAAATAATATTTAAAAACTCTATCTGGCTCTCACATGTCACAGCTCTCCGCTCCATCTCTGTCCCCCTGCTTTAGGTTAACAGCCACTCACAGCACCCTCGCCCCTCCTGGCAGAGCGGGCTCAACCCATCATTATTATCTAGCCAGATTTACGACTCTAAGACTTATTATTAGGTTACTGAGTTGAAAGTAGTTTTTATTTATTCGCCTCTGCCACTTTTGCGTGCTGCATATACTTCTAGGGTCACTTTATCCTCTCTGAATTCCCTAGCTATCTGGCTAAAGCCACACAGAGACTTTCCCAACTATCCCACCTTGCGTGCACAGTTTGTTTAATTTCTGCTAAGTGCAACATCCTCCTGGGCTTTTCATCCACCTACTCGGGACTCTGAGGTGTAAAAATGTGCTACAAGCTAATGGCTGCAAGAGAAGATGCTTCAGGAGAAGGAGACGGAGGAAATTCAGACAAAAGGTAAGATGTGGCTGAACTCTCAGGGTCTGTGTTTGGCTTTCAGCACTGGCAGCCTGCAATTCCCTTTAAACTGGGGAACAAAGGAATGTGGGATGCGGCTCGGCACCATTCAGGCTGGTGAAGAGCAGATGGTCTCTGCTCCCAGAAGCGGCTCGTGCTCTGGACAGCTCATTGTTTCCCACCTCCTCTCCTGTCAAGCTGCATTCTCCTCCCCAGCATCTGCACCCACTGTTTGCTTTGGCTTTTCTTCAAGCCTCTTCCCCAGACACCCCGTCGGGGGCATCCCTTTTTCCAGCTGGTCTGTCTTCTCCTGGAGAACTTCCTACACTCTCTCCACCTCCTGCGGCAGAGCCCTGCCCTGCCCTGCCTGCCCCATAGCAGGCAGAGCCTTCAGTGTGCTTATTCCCACTATTTTTCCTTTTCAGCTTGGCAGTGTGAGGCCACAGCACCTGGGGAGCATTACGGAAATGGCTGGCCATCTCCTCTGCTTCCCTATGGAGGCTGACCACTGCCTCAGCTGAAAAATGACAAGAAATTTCATGAGATACTGTCCAGGGGATGGGATCACGCTTGAAAATACCACTGCCCTGCCTGGTGTCGCTAAAAGCCATCGTTACACCCTCTCACAGGACAGACCAAGCCAAACCCTCGTTACGTTTGCCCCACAATTATCCTTCTTTCTCCACAGCTCCCATTCCCACGAAGGGAGGTGATGGCTGGAAGCAGAATAATCCATCAAAACCACGAACCGGAACGGAAGGAAACCAAACCAGCTGCCAGGTCCCCCTGCAGAGGTCCTGCTGGAGCCCGTCCCACCTCCTGCTCCATCGATGTTGGCTCACCAAGCTCCTCTGCTCTGCTCGACTTCTTCATTTGCAAAGCGTATCGGTTTTGGAAGATCCCATTTCCCAGGCACCGTGACTTCTGTCCGTCCCTGCACAGCGTTGTCATCCAAAAAACACAACAGCTTCAGAGCAATAGCTACGACACCTTCACAGTGCATGACCTGTTGGGAAACCTGTGATTTGAGTCCCAGAACCTGGTTTTAGTGTTCAAGGATGTAAAAGAAGGTACCGGAGGTGTTTTGGACACCAGTTTTCCTTCTCTTTCACACCATCTGTGGTTACAACAGTTATAAACCACACGTGACTGGCATCTGAATTTTCCAAACAATTCTTAGTGATGGGATATGAAGCAGGGGAAAACATATCCCTCCCCACTGAGATGTAAGAAATTGCAATATATAAACTCTGACAACGGTCATGCAAGAGTGAAGAGGACAACTCTGCGAAGCTGCACCCCTCGAGCTAACTTTGTTTGTGGACAGAGATCTGGGATTAATTTTTGGGCTGTCGATTATCCACAAGCGAGCGTTCGTGCAAACACTGAAACTGAAGCCTCTAATTGTATTTTTACTGGACAAACCCACCACATGACACGGCTCGCCTTCCAAGCGCCCCGATCAAAGCAAATGCTGGAAATGAAGTCGTGCCTAAAACAAATACATATTGCGGGGCAAATCTCCTGTTTACCAATGCAGAGAGGAGATTTGTCAGTAGCGTCCTGAAACCACAACACGCTGGTCCAATTTCTCCACAGCAAATTCGTTTCTTAGCAATGAAGGAGCAAGCTAGAAGGAGGGATAAACAAACCGTAACATGTATAAAAGTCAAATTACTATATACAGAGAGTAAGTACTGGAGAAATAGTTATGGCCAGACCCAGATGTAGAAATCAGATCCCTTTGTTCAGACCTACGGATTGCCCCTAGCAGTAACTCCCTCCCCTCCCAGCTGCTCTCTCCCAGGCGCTTTGCAGGACAGCTGCATTTCACACCATGCACTACTCAATAATTTACCTCCTAAAACATCACCGCACAGGGATGCACACGGCAGGGCACTACTCATTGACACAAGATGATTAAAGTAGCGTTCCTAAAAAATTTACTTAATACATGTTGGGAGACATAGGCTCACGTAAGGCACCTTGCTGGCCCCGGTGCATCACCCCGCAACCTTTAGGCACATAACCATTTGCAAAGAGATTCTGCTGTTCTGCTTCAGCAGCTGCTCTCGTGAACTGACTGCTGCACAGCAAATCAAAATGTTTGGCTGTAAAATAAACCAGCAACACAAGTAGTGTTTAAAAAATGTATTTAACAAGCCATTGGAAGAGAAACGTCCTTTTCCGCAGCTTGGAAGCACTGCTGACCGGAGGAGGAGGCGATTTGAGCAGCAGAGATGGGCATCTGAGCCTGTTACTGGGCAGGAGGAGGGTGAATCCTTCCTAGGGCAAAGGAGACCTGGTCACGTCTGCAGAATTTAGACTTAGAAAAGATTCACCAAGGGGAAATGGAACACTGAGCTTAAAGGCTGGGCACTGTGCTGGAGCAATAGTGAACAATAAAGATAATAAAGTGTTTTGGTAGCACTTGAGGCAGAGCTGATGGTAACCTGGTCGCGGCACCGTGATGCGCCGAATGGAAGCTCAGTCACAGAATCCTGGAATCGTTTAGGTCGAACGAGACTCTTAACATCGTCGAGTCCAACCATTAACCCAGCACCAGCAAATTACATCGGGTCACCCACCGACACCCCCACTGGGCTCTGGGGCACGGGCAGGCATCCTGCAGTGGCCGGGGAAGGCTGCAGCCCTCACCGCCCGCCCCGCCCCCCCCAATCCCCCGGGGCAGCCCCCGGCCTGGGGGAAGCACTGGCCCACCTCCCCACCTCCCCAGCCACACTGCCAGGTCCTGCCCAGACTCATCCACAGCTGAACCTCACACACCCTCCACCCCCCACTCCACAAACCCTTGCACAGCACATGACAGACAGACAAGCCTCTGCAGGTCCCAGGGTCAGCCTAAACCCATTAAAACTGAGAGAAAATTTCCCTGGGCATTAGCAGGGCACTGCACAAGGGTGCCCTGATTCCGAGGAAGGCAACACTGCAGCGGAGCCCCAGGTCCCTGCATGCCTTTGGGGAGAGGGAATAGGAAAAACATCAGAAAACAATTAAAATGCGCTCTGTGCTGTTTGCTGGCTGCCAGTAGGGCGACACAGGTTTTGCTGTGCTGTCTGAGCTTGTTCGTGTGACAGCGACATCCCAGAGCACCTGATGGCACCGGGCAGCCAGCAAGGGACGCGGCTAGCACTCCGGGAAGCCGCAGAGAACAAGGACTCCATCCTCTATAGGACAAAATCCCTTAAACCAACCAGGCTTCTCTTCTCACCCGAGGGATGGTCAAAAACTTTGTGGAAAACCAAAGGAGCATCCCTCATTTTGCACCTGCAAATTAGACCAACAAAAGTTTCTTACAAACATTAAAAGCCAATTAAAAGCTATAGCGTTGCTGCACATCTTTATCAAGGCAAGGCCTCCGGGCCACGGCTGGCTCGCTACAGCAATCCTCGAAGGCTGCCCCCACTCCTGCTAATTTAGCTTATAGCTACTGAATTTTAAAGCTGCCATTTGTAATGTGTTAGTTAAGGGTTTGTCAGAATTTCCATCGTAAACCTTTCATTTGGGGGATTTATTGCTGGGCTATAAGGATCTGCTCTGGCTGCAAGTTTGGCAGGAAGGACCACGTACAGCAGCACATTTCCCTCACCCCGCAATCACTCCCATCATTAGAAAGTTACACAGATCCCTAATTGAGGGTTACAACCTCCTTAAGACTCCTTGCAGCTACAAATGGCAAAATCCCTGAGCGACGCCAGCCCAGTGCGAGCTCAGCCGCACGGGGCCGGCTGGCAGATGGGGCAGCACGAGGGCATGGTGTGAAAGTCAGTGGCAAGACACATTTTCCAGCCCAAGGGAAAAGGGCACTGGGAGCGGTAGCGCTGCTCATGATCCCGGACACACTCTCCGCGCAGCCTTTTCACTGGATTTTATCCCTTTGCCATCAGTGTTCCGCTGGTGTGTGAACAAACATCCTTGGCACTTGTTTAGCCGTAAGGTTTTTAGAGCACATATTTCTTAGCACTTACATGTTTTTTATTCCTCCAGTGTTCCTATAATGAAACATATATTTAATGTAAAGCACTGCTTTAGGAAGGTCGATCTTTTCCTTAGGGGCTTAGGGTCCCTGTGTACAGAAGGGGGTCCCCACCTACCACACCCCAGCATACAGCTGCGCTTCTGATCTGGACAGCATCCCCATCCTGGGGGGATGTCACCGCATCGGCTCCACTGGCTCTTCCCACAGGAAAACCCCATGAGCCCGCAAGGGCCGCGCTGCCCGCTTCAGAAAACATTCCATTTCAGACTGGGGATAAACTTGCTTCATCTGATCTGCCTGCGAGGGGAAAAAAAAAAAAAAAAAGAAAAATTAAAAAAAAAAGAAAGAGAGATGAAGAAATTGCTAATGTTACATAAGGTGACTAAGAGCTGTGGTTAAGCCGGGGCACCACGGTACTACACACAATGTGTAAGGCCCCCGGCATCGCATGAGCACAAAGGAAGATGTTTCTCTCCAATGGATCCTTCAACATCTAAACCTACTGGAAACAAGATGGACCATGTCTTTTTGCCTTTTTCCACTCATTTTTTCCACCCTGGTCTGTCCCTCTGTCACCGCGGCACACTAGAACACGGCATGGCCGGCGCAGGGTGATGGGTGCTGAGGCTCTGCGTGCACCCACGTGTTGGCAGCACTGGCCGGACCCCAGCACGTGGAGGGAGCGATGGGGCCGATGCCATGAAGACCCCCGTGGGCAACACTTCCTTGCTGCCATCCCAGCACGGCCACGGCCACGGCCACGGCCAGCCACAGCTCCTGACCCGCAGCCGGCCCTGGCCCCCCCAGGAGCCCCAGGATGCTGCTGGGCAGCACCTTCGCTGGGGGGCTGCCACCCTCCCTCCAGCCGGGTAACAGGAGGAGGAGCAGGAGGAGCAGGAGGAGCGGGAGGAGGGTATCCTGCAGCCACCACAGCCCACACCATGCCGGCGGCGCTGGAGAACTGCACAGCATGCAGGCAGGGGCGCAGGCAGGCAGGGGCGCAGGCAGGGGCGCAGGCAGGCAGGGGCGCAGGGAGGCTGGCAAGGAGGCAGGCAGGCAGGAGTGCAGGCAGGGGGCAGGGAGGCAGGCAGGGAGGCAGGCAGTGGTGCAGGCAGACGCACAGGCAGGGCCCTTGCTCCCTCGCAGCCACAGCAGTCCGGTGGAAAAAAATAAAAATGAAGGCGAGCCGCCGCGCTGGGGTGCGGAGCCGCCGCGCTGGGGTGCGGAGCCGCCGCCGCCCCGGGGCTCCTCCGCGCATCACCCCGACACCGCAGCGCCGGGCACCCGCCGCCGCCCCCTCCCGCCGCTTTGCGCGCGATTTGCGCGCCCCGCGCGCCGCCCCTCCACCCCTCCGCGCGCCGCCCCCGCCCTCCGCGCGCCGCTCCCCCCCCCTCCGCGCGCGCAGCCTCCGCGGGCGCGCGGCCCCGCGCCGCCCCCTGCAGGACGCGGCGGGACTACAGCACCCAGGCGGCCCCGCGGCGGCCGTCGGCAGCGCGCCTGCGCACTGCGCCCCCAGCTCCAAGTTTGGAGCTTTTAGCTGCCAGCCCTGGCCCATCATGTAGGTGCAGCAGAGCCTTCCCTACCATTGCAAGCAGGGGGGGCGGAAACCCCCCGCTCTGCAAGCTGCCCTGCAAAGTGTGCAATTGCACGGCCCCCCCCGCTGCAAGGAGAGCTGCTGCAGCAAGTCAGGAAAACTCCAGTTGCATGAAGATTGAGCGCTTGCAGTTTGCATCTTTGTTGCAAAACTAGCTCCAGAAGAGAGGCAAGGCAAAGTCTTTTGTGCTCCCCTCCCCCATCAAAGCAAAGGGGAAAATGTCTCAGTCGAGAGGTAAGGCTCCTACTTCTGTTCGTTGCAGATATGCAAAAAGTCGTGCATGCATTTTGAAGTGCATGCATGCATTTTTCGGGATGCAATTGCATTTTGAAGTTTGAGGCTTTCAATGGCTCTCAGTTGCATTTCCTGTTTAGTATGTGCCTTTTTGCAGCCACACACACACTCACACACACAGTTCCTGTAAGGCAGGGCTTGCAGTTCAGCTGTGCATTGACGTTATTTGAATTCTTCTGCGGGGATTACTGAGCCCTTTTTGCCTTTTGCACAGTCAGGACAGATAAAGGGTGTTGGAGAGCAGATGCATTCGCTGCCGTATAGCTGCATGCAAAATGGGCACGGTGCATGCGAATTGCAGCTAATTTCAAGTGCAGCATTAAATGAAACTTTTGAAGAAGTCCGTGGACGAGATGAAAGGTGCAACTTGAGTGGAGTTACCACGAATTAAATATATCCCTATGTTTCCATGGGAAAGTATTGTTCTTGTGCCAGGACTGAGATCATTTTCCACCGATTTCTTACCCCCCCCCCCAATATTTGGTAACTTTTGGTGGCAGGCAGCAGTGTGGTTTGTAACACCAGATCGCTAAGAGCATGCACCAGGGCTGCTTTATTTAGCATTTAGGAGCCCGAGCTCGGCACTTCGGATGGAGCGGGAGGGGCGTATTTGGGTAGGGGACAACAGTGATTTATTTTATTTATTTTTATCTTAATTTTTTCTTGCCAGCGTGGTGGTGGTGGGTAATCTCGATCTTTGCTTTTTAACTTGATGATTATTCCGGGGTGGCTCAGCCTTGTGTCCTGCAAGGGGGTGGTGGTGGTGGGAGGAGGTGGAGAATTTAATGTTGCAGAAATGCTGTGGGAATGCAATAGCCCCTGCAAGACCAAGTGGAGATGTTTAAGGAGGAGTTGCTCCGGCCATTCATTGTGAAAATAGATGCACATATGTCAGCAGCCGGCCGCACGGATGCAGGCTTTAGAGCTTCTTTTAAATGTTTGGACTTGATATTGCAGCTTGGCTCTCCCTGCATTTTGCAGCCCTCGCACATATTGGGGAGCAGGGGGGGGTGAGAGACAGTGCATGGCCCGGTGGGAGAGTGGTTCCCAAACTGGGACTGGGGCTTTTTTTATTGCCGTTATTTTATTTTAAAAAGACATCTGTGAAGTCAGTGGCCTTCCACTATAAGCCTTGCTGGGAGGGCATAGGAAGGAGGTGCTGTCACAGCTCTTGCCACACAGTTTTCCTTTGTAAGAAAAATGTAAAGTTGTTGTATAATTTATTCCTAATTTGGGTTTGCTGCAGTCATCTTTTCCAGCCAAGCAGAGAATTGTAAAAGTTTCCAATAGAAAGAGCCAAGGAAGTTTGATAATGCAAAGTTGAACCAAGTGATACCCGCAGCACGCTGCCGCTCGCAGGAGGGTCACCGTGAGATCCACGGAGGGGCAGGGGCCGGGCAGGGGAGCAGCTGCTTCCCGGGGGTCCCTGGAAAGCCTCGGGGTGGGAAAGCCTGGCCACGCAGGGCTGGTGACGGGCAGGGACCTGTGCTGGTGGCCCTGCAGCCCACCCTCCCTGGGTGCCGCTTAGCCCCCACGCTCGCCAGCACTGGCCTTGTCCGTCCTTCTCAGTACCGGGAAAATGGGAAAGTACGAGTAGCCAACCCACAAAACACGATCCCGATGAATGGCATCATTCTTGAATCTGTTTTCCCGTCCATCTCACGCTCTGCAATACAAGTGTCTAAGTTTGAATTCCTTACATGGATAACTTTTCCAAGTTCAGTTGTTCAGGCTGAGGTTTTGCTCGGGAAGGGGTTTCAGCTCCAGGGTTTGCACCAGAGGTATCATTCTTCAGGATGAATTAAGGGAGGCATAATCTGCATTTCAGGATCGGCTTTCATGTGTTGCACAGGAGGTTCCTCCTCAGCTTTCTAAAATACTGCACAGAGCTTCAGCCAGCTGCTAAGCCCTCTCCCTGCTTTGAATCATTTCCAAAGTTGTTCTGAGAATTTGCCAGAGATTAATTTTTTTTTTTTTTTTTTAAACGCTGCTTGTCAGGGGAGCATGTAATCAGGAGGGTTATTCCCTGATAAGACTTAGTCCCTGCAAGGAATCCCACCTAGCTGCAGGGCAGAACTGCACCTCAGACCTTGCCTGTGCCATGCGATGAAGCGGAGGGAGCTGCTTTCTGCACAACCACAGCACGGGCTGTAGGAGATAAAACTCCCTGGAGTTGGGAAGCAACAGTTCCATTCTGGCCCCTTCTGCAGCAGAAACCAGTAGATGCCTCCAGCATCGTGCTTGCCAGTTCCCAGCCACGTTACCTGCTGGACTCCCTAAGACTTTGCGGTCAACAAAATACAGGTCAAGTCAAAGGCACCACTGGGTGCAAGCGCCTGCATTTCACCCCATGCTCATTTCTACCTTCGTTCCCTCTTTTATGTTGCAAAATAGGATTTGTAGTTGGATGGAGCAACCCATAGTAAATAAGATTTCTCCAAGCACTGCAGGGACCTGCAGCCCGTTTCTCACCTTCAGAGAGGAGCCCGCTCCGGACAAGTGGGGCTCGATGTTGGTGGTAGCTCAGAAGTTGTTGAATCGTTGCCCAAATACGGCACATTTGGCTGTCATGACTAATAGGATATTATTCTGGAAGAGAAAAAAATGCGGAAGTCCATATTAATTACAAGCTAAACGCAGTTTGAGGCTATAAATCTGAACTCTCGTGACAGCAGATATATTCAGGAGTCTTCCAAATTCATTTTAATGGGGGAATTATTCACTCGCAAAGCCCACATCAGAGAAGCAACCTGCAAATATGCAAATTTCTCCACTGAAATAAGGGAAGGGGAAGCAGCTCCCATTAGAGCACTAATTCATAAATAGTATGTTGAAATGAGCTACATTTAACTAAATGTTGCTGTCCATTGATCTCATTCATAATGCTTAGACTTCGCTGTTTCAAGTACAATTTTTTGTGCTCTAGCTGAAAAGGGATACAGAGATTACGAGAACCACGTCCCACGTGATGCTGGCTGAACATGTACCCTATGGACTTTGACCAAAGGCCCTGCAGCCCTGCACCAATTCAAAATACTACATTTTATGTAAAATGCTCTTTTTTTTGCCCAGCTAGAATTCTCAGTGCAACAGATGCGAAGCCTAAATGGTAGTGTGTTGTTTTTTTTTTTTTTTAAATCCTAGGTAGGTGGCAGGTTTTTGCTAGTATAAAATTAACCCATAAGCAGTGTGAAGCTCCCGTTGGTTGTGCAATGTGCAGTTTGCCTCGTCAGCACCACCTCAGCTTCTCACCATTAACACACTCCCATGACATAGGTGCTTGGCAAGGGCAGGCTTTGCAAGAGCACGGTGAGCAAATCTGTGGCATGGGCAGCGAGGTGTGAGCCTAGCAAAGCCTGGTCTAGCAGCGGCACAGGCAATTTCAGGTAGAGTTGTTGATTTATTTATTATTTTTTTTTAAGGATACCATGTTGAATTAGTATTTCACCCTGTTGCATGCGTAGCCTGCTCTGCTATACCACCTGTGGAGGTGCCTGTGTACTTACTTTGGGTTAAGAGGGGGCAAACGCTTATAAAGAGGTTTAAAAGTCTCATGCGGTGTCATGCTGGAGGAATTAGGCAGCATGGCCAGAAAGAAAAATAACTAGTCAGGATAGAAAGGATGAGGCTAGAAATGATGTCTGACATACGCCCAAGTCACTGCTCTGCACAGCTGAGCAAGAGTTGCTGCCTTTTGCTGCCTGCTCCCTCTGCGTTGCACAAGAGGGGCATTTGCTTGCAGCACTGCTGGGCTGCGCAGGGAAGGAGCTCTCGCCCCCTTCGCCCCAGAGAGCATCCCCAGGGGTGGTGCAGAAACCTGAGGGTATTTGCAGGGTACCCCATATCCTGATGGGGCACAGCAGGCGGCAGCACGCTGCCCAGGGCAGCGGCTCCCTGGTGCTAAGCAGGGACAGGAACAGGATTTAAAAGCTCAAACTATAGAAGTAATTATAGCAATAAAAGCAATAAGTTGCAGGGGAAAAAGGAGCAAAGAGCTGTTTTCTCCTCCCAGCTGAAACAAGTTTAGGTGCCTCACTGCCACAGCGTTTGTCATTTACTTCAGTCACCAAAAAAACCCCAAGAGCTTCCTTTGGGGTGAATTCCCTCCCATGACACATACACAAGCTGCTAAGGTGAAGCAAATGCTACTCAATTAAAACCACAGGAGTAATTTAGAGAGATGAGACACTTCATTCCTCCAAGAGTATTGGCATTAATGGAACACAATTACCTTCAAAGTCACATGGCAGATTTGCAAATTCTGTGTACTGTGGCTGCAGATGTACAAGATGACTAAAAAGTTGCCTTTTTACCCAAACAATACTTGCATTTGATGTCACTGGTCCATTTTCCCCTGCTGAAAAGAGCCCTAACAACACCTGTAGAAGCCTTTCAGAAAAAGGATTTAAAAACAACACATCTGAAAAAAGCTCCCAGCCCTTTTTTAAACTGAAAAAAGAAAAATAACATGGGAGCTTTGATAGCTCAGGAGTGGGAACAGACTCACACCCTCCTCTATGAATGCACTTGGAGGAGTGCAGTGTATGTTACCCCCAACTGCTGGGCACGGTCATGATTCCCAGCTCTTTCCCATGGGGTTCCCTGCCTTCACCCCATGAACTTGCATTCCTAATGCTCAGCCTGCCTGCAGGTCCCCTCCTGCTCCAGCAGAAAAGCTCCTGGGGAGATGCGGAGCACCCATGGCAGCTTGCTGGGCTGGGCACAGCATCCCAACAGCAGCAGGTAGCACAAGCATTCCCAAGTAAGGGAGAGGGGTAAAAACCAGAGCACACGGGTGTCCCTTGCTGCGGTCACTTGTGTTTTGGGATTCAGTCACTGTATTGTACGAGTTGGCAGTGTGGCCACCAACAGCGTCATTATATAAAGTGTTGAGTCAGTCTCCGGTGGCCAGATAAATTGCAGGACTGTTCTTTTAATTTTAGACATGGGCAGAGCTATAATTAAAAAAAAAAAAAAAAAAGCTTCATTACCTGTAGAGTTACTTAGCTCCCTTCCTTAGGGCCTGGCTGGGAATAGTTTGAGATTAGCATTATCAGCTAGAGCAATGTTAGCAGGAAAGCAGGTCTAGGACCCTGGAGCTGTGCCATGTTAGACACTACGATCTGTGATGGCAAAGTGGTGAAGGCCGTTCAGTGCAATTTCCATATCTACGCATTGTGCAAAAAGTTGGGGTTTTTTTGCTTTTGTTTTCCAAATCTACAATATTCTGCATGCTAACAAGTGTGACTGGAAGGTACCTTCTGCTCAGTAAAAAGCAATTTGGAGAGAGGAAGCCCAGGACTCTCGCTTGTAGAGCTTTCTTTTGCCTCAAAGCTATTCTTCCTTTTAAGCTATAATTCCAAACACCCAGTTGATGTTTCAGAGGGTGCATCCCACCATGAAAGCCTATGGGGTGCTGAAGCACTTCTGAGTCATCTTTACTTTGGAGATGTTGCAAACAGATGCTGAAACATCCTTTATGGAAGCACCAAGAAGCCACTTGTGCATCTTTGGTCTGTTGGTGCTGGCAAAACTGCAGCTGAACCCTGGATTTACATCCCATAGTCAAGCAAGGGCCTGAACATCTATGGGTATTGTAACAGCAGCATCAGACCACTTTGGGAGAGGTCTCTGGGGTCAGAGGTACTCAGGCTACTTCCCCCCACCCCCGCCCCAGTTGCTGTAGGAGCAATGGCTATGGCTTGCTAGGCTGCTGCAAAAAGCTGAGTGCAGTGAAGCCCAAGGAGCATTGTGCAAACAGCCAGAGGGAGCAGCCTTGGCAGCCAAGATAGAGTTTCATATTTGTAAGAAACATTGTGGAGAGAGAAAGCATCCCCCCCCTCTTTGAGCAGGAAAACTTCATCGAGCAAAGCTGATCCAGTTTCTTGCTGTTGCTGTTTTGTTAGCCTACTTAGCTTGCAATTTTATAATAGAGGCTAGATTTTCCTAGCCTGCACCCAAGCAGACCAAAAACCATTAGAAGAACTGAAGCCCAAGCAGCATCCACTTTTACTGCACTCAGATGAGACCAGTGGAAAAAAAACAAACCAGCAGAAGTTGCAGATGAGATGCCAAAGATAAGGCAGCAGTAGAAAATAAGTACAGGACTCAACACTTCACTGTGTCTGCAGCAAGAGGCCTTTAATGAAGGCTGAATCAGCAGAGTCTTGGTAGCTGCTTTTGAAGGAGAATGTTTTTTCTAAACAAAAAATATGTAATTGCACTCAATGAAACAATGCTTATCAGCGCCAAATGGCCTCAGAGCATCATCTGGCTGTTCTTCTGCAGAAGACCCAGGCAACGTGATTTTGTGCTTCTTTTCATTCTGTAACGGGGTCTGACCCCGAAGTTCTCCATTCGGGTGTTTTCAGCAGGGCTTATTTGACACTCAAGCAACAAGTTATATTAGAAAAGTTACAGCTTCACTCCATGTTATCATTCCTCTTAACAATGTTTATTGCTTCTCCAGTAGTTCAAGGTCAGATATAGAAAGTGACTCAAAGTCTTTTGTTGGTCTGACATCTCTAAAGTAATGGAAGTCCCCATCTGGCAAAGACAAACCTTCCCAGGGTACAAGCATCAAAAAGGAAGGGAGAGAGAACATTTTAAAAGCAAACCCGGCATTGATTACTGACTGTCTTTCCCTGGACTTGCTCCATTATATCTGCTCGCATCAACCCAGCATCTCCCATCTTTCATACGCAGGAGCCCCAGTAAGAGCCCGCTAGACTTGCAGGCTCATGCAAGTACCTGCATGCCGGAGGTGAAGCATTCACTTGAAAACCAGGGTACACAAGATGAGAAGGTCCTTTTAGCACCGGCTCTGTGTGGAGGGCTTGCACAGCACCTAATACTGCCCTGGGCACCGGCAACTTGTTCCAGGGCACTTCTCCAGTGCTGGCAACTGGCACCCATGTAGAGGCACACTTTCCAGCTTTGATTTCAACACAGCCCTTTTTTCCTAGGGCTGCTTTAATTGCCTACAATTAGAACTAAAACCAAGTTTGGCTTTGTAAGGACTGGAATTGATTTCTTTTTTCAAACATCTGATGATGCTGTGGCCTTTTGAAAAAGAAGTGTCAGCCTGTGATCATTTATGCATCCTACTGCCTAGGGATTAAAGGCCAGATGTATGGTATTTATGGTAGTTTCATTCAAGGAGTGAAACACCTGTAGGAGCTGAGAACAGCTGCCCCTCCTTCTTCCAGTGAAATGAAGGAAAAGGCAGGGACTTTACATGCTATCATCAAAATGCCAAAACCCCTTTGGGCAGAGCTACATCTTAAGTAGATTTGTTTAAGCACCGAGCCTCAGCCCTTAGCAAAAATGCCTCAGCAGAAGTACAAGCCACAGCACAGGGCGTTTGGCAGCCCTGGTGGGACCCTGAAGGTACAGCTGGTCACCCCAGCCCCTGCACAAGAAGGGCATGACCTGGCCAGCTGGGACTGAGCTGTTAATGAGGTGCAGACAGAGATCTGACCTTGATTTCCAAATGCCATGCAGGTTTGCAAGCTAGCAACAGGACAGGGAAGCTGCAACAGTTCTCATCCTGAAGTTTTGCACATGGAGATGTAGACTTAACCTGCAGTCGCCTCTTGCAGGTTTGCTTCTCTGAATAGGAAGATGCTGATGGTTAACATAGCATCACTCCCAAGCAGACCTCAGTACTTATGCGTGCTAATTAAATGCTTTCAAAACCACAAGGCTGACCTTCACTGCATGCCCACAGATTTTTCTCTCATTTAACAATCAGAGGGTTGACAGAGTAGCCTATTAAAGGAGTAGAAAGGCAATGCTCTAGATGCTGTTGTTTTTTAACCTGTTCCAAGTGTCTTCTGCTTTTCATCTGTAAGAGAGGGAAACCACAGTCACCTGATAACCCACCAGGAGAAACCAGGCTGGAGACAAGGAGTGCTTGGCTCAAATCAAGCACAAGGTCTGATAAAATAGCAAACATGCTTAAAACTGAAGTTTACTGTGATATCTATGCAATAAGCCATAACAGCCATTACATGTACAGGTACTTACATAACCAGAGAGCCACTCTATGTGGCATAGAGTTGTCCTTTGGGAGATGCCCTCTAGGAAAAAAAAATAAAGGCAATTAACAAAGTCTGACTTCCCTACCTTTCCCAAGGACACCAGTAATTTGCTCATTGCTAATAAAACTTGGGATGTCTCTACAGAGAACTTGAATTCCTGCCAAGGAATTGGTTTCACGAATTAACTAAAAGACCAGATCAGTGCAGTGCACCGCATGAAAGGACATCACAGAACAGCCCCCGACAGAGCAGCATCTGAACTGGAGGGAGAGCCTGAAATAGTCCCTGGCAGCTGGGGGGGGTGTGCCACGGACGCTGCTGTGAAAGCTGATCAGTAACGAGCTGCTTTCTGAAGACAAGACAGACTGAATTTGCAGCAGGCACCTTTTTAGCAGAGAGAAGGACCTGGGCTTGTACCTCGCCAGGTCTCTGTGGGGCGACAGTGCAGGAGCATGCCCTTGCTCGTAGCCACCCGAGTTAGGCAGCCCAGCAAGCTTCCACGTAGCATGTCTTCAGTTTCATTCATGTCATTAGGCAGCTTCCTTTATAGCTAAGCATGTGGTTGGGTGGTGGGTTTTTTTTTTTTCCCTTTCTTTTTTCTTCCTCTGAAAAACATTTGGTACTTCCCCCGCAAGAAATCAGAAGCTTTATGTCTGATAAGAGGCTGGAACAGCTTCCTGCAATAGGAGAGCATTCCTCCTCTGCTCTTCCTGCGGACCTCAGAACAATGCCAGCGCTTCCAGCGTCAACAAGCATTTACTTTACCTTGTAGCACAGTCATTTAGGGCCCATCCTGTGCAAGCATCTCCCCAGCCAGCACCTCCTGTGAAGGGGGGGGGAGGCTCTTTTTCCAGGAGCTTGCTTTAAAAAAGGCATTGCCACAGCTGAAACACAAGGAGCAATCTGGGAGATTGAATCAGAGCCGATTCAGAGCAGCTGTAGCCAAGCAGGGCCCTCATTTGGACGAGTGGGGTCTGAAGAATTTTTTTCTTTCCCCTTGAAAGAGAAGCTAAATAGGTTTTTTTTTCATGCTCTGATCTTGAAACGACTTGTGCACATGCTAGACTTGGAGCATGTGAATCCTTTTACAGGAGTCAGTGGGACTGAATGTGCTTGGGATTGAGCACACACAGAAGAATTTACAAGGCTGGGGATGTATTTTGTCCTGGTTGCTAAGTAGGATGGACATTATGGACCTGCGTAGATGATTTATACTACCCTGCTTTCTCTTGGTTTCTTTTTTCTCATTCCTGCTTATCTGTTCTTGCAACTTAGAAAGCAGTATCGTATGTGCAAGTGTGTATGTCTATAACTGAAACTACAGCCTTGAACGTCACACAGGGAGTTCTATGGAGGCTTTGACAGAAAGTCTTATAAAGGGAGTTGTGTATTTACAGCTCCTGATTTAGAAGGCTGGGTGGAGAGATGTAACCTGACAGCGTCTGATCCGTGTGGACATATGTGGACAGAAAAAAACCTGCTTAGTGGTGTCAGGGACGCTTTATGGGGAAAAAAGTATGAGACTTGCTGGCCTCTGCTACAGTACTCTGCCATAATGCATTACTTCAGCGTGTTTTCCAAACTGAAATAAAATTGCATGATAGAAACAGGGGAAAGGCTTTTGTTCTTCCCATACTGCTTGTTATACTTTATGATAAGACATACAGGCAAGTGTATGCCCTTAGCAGGTGTCTGGAAGGAGAGCTGCAAGTTCATGCTCTCTGACCTCTGGCTAAAATCTGAACTTTAAAGAGCTTCTCTGGAAGCCCCAAGAGCTGTGCTGCGTCCTGCAGACCTTCACGTGCATGGCTTTGAGCTTCCTGAGCCTTCTCGCACATGCAAAGAAAGATGTGTTGTTGAAGGGGCTGCAGGACCGGGACGTGACGCTCGTGGTCGGACAGACTCGCCGCTGCCGTAGCGGTGGTGGAGCAGCTCCGGTTCTTGCCTCTCTCTGCTGCCGGTGGTTTCTTGGGGCAGCGGCTGTTCTTGCTGGCAGTGCAAAGGGGAGGGCAGTTGTTCTGCTGGAGCCCTCTGCCTTGCTCTGGTGTTGGGGTGGTTCTCCAGCTGCAGTGCTGGAGACCTGGGTGGGTGCTGGGGCTCGGGGGACGTGGGTTTGGCTTTGTGGCAGTTGCCCGTGGCTTCTCGCTGGGAATAGGGCTCCTGTGTGTTTTTAAAGTAGGACCTACACGTTTGCTGGGAGGCATTGCCAGCAGAGGGAGCATGAGTGAGTTCCTCCCACCTACGCTGGCTGTCCAGAACTGTCAAATACCACCTTTAGTAATTTAGGTACAAAAATAAGCAAATAAGCTCTTATATAAAAAAAAAAATAAATAGCAAAAGGGAGCTGTCTAATGGGGTAGCACAAAGGCAGATCGGTCAAAGTCTTGACCATGTTGAAAACTTAATCACAATATTTGGCTGAACCTTTATAAAAATTCCCCATGACAAAATGTCAAGCAAGGAAGCAGATCCTCTCCTTCTGTGCTCGTGCTGCAGGTGCCGCAGTGTTCCTCTAATGCAGGAAAACCTCTGTGCGAGATTGCCACCAGATTTCTAATCAACTCCTCTGTTTGGCCTGAGCTGTGAGTGAAGGACGGAGCATGAGCAGCATATCACTGGGAGGAAAATTACGTGTTGATTTGAAATTCTTCTGAGTGTTATTTGCACCATGGAAGAGGAAAGTGGGCCAAAAATTATCTTCAGTTCAACACTTTCAGTTGAAACGAACAGTTGCCAGCTGCCAAACAGAACAGCACAAGCAGAGAAGTAATTAAGTCTAGAGGTGTCTTGTACAACTTTGACATTATTTATTAAATCTTTTCAATGCAGAGGTGCTATTTTCCCATGAGGATCCACAGGGATTAACATAGCCTTCCTGTTCAGCAGGGACCTTCCGCAGAGGATGCTCGCTAAAGGAATGACTTGTGGCACACTCCTCTGCTTCCGTGGATATTCCCCTTTGGCTCTAGAAGTTATTGTTACTCTGTAACTCGCACAATGACCAAGTCAATGGGCAGTTTTCTCTCTATGGATCATAAATTTCCCATTTTGTCCTAAGGTGGCTTTACTCAAGTGCAGAAAACTATAAACCCAAGTTTTATATGCAGCGCATCAGCAGTGGAAGATGGCTGGTAGTGGTGTAGCTTAAATGTCCAACATTTACATTATGCTGAACAAATTAAATCTGTGCTTGGTAAAATGAGACTCCTGCGGCTTCCTGGAGCACCCGGTAACAGAAATAAAACCATATCTCAGATTGCCCTGTGGTATTGATTAGGTTTTATTCTGTCCTGCTGCGAGGGTGATGACACCAAGGCAGATACCCCACAGACAAGGTGCGATCCTGCTCAGCGAGCAGAAGCATTTCTGCAGAGAAATGGAGAATTAACATGTAGGGAGCAGCGGTTCAGAGCTGAATGATAAATAACTGAGCATGCTTTGCTGGGAACAGTGACACCCCACGGGGTCGGTTCGCTGAGCTCCCTGGGGGATTCCTTCCTGGCCCATCACACCCTCCCAATGTCGCAAAGTCCTGCTTTTCTCATGTTTAAGCCTCCTAACTCATTTTGCCTGAACAAGCCTCAACACTTGCCCACGTAGCTTTGCCAGGGGATGCTACGGGGCAGCATCTTGGGCATGGGAGGGCGATGAGGGGGAGATGCCACCGCTCGCAGAGGGCTGTCCACCAGTGCTCGCGCATGGGTTGTCCCTTTTGGTGCGTACAGCAAAAAAATGGGCTGAAGCCTGCAGCCAGGTGCCCAGGGGACAGATACTTGCTGCAGCTATTGGAAAGGCTAAGACAACGGTCTGGCACAGCCTTTATGTACGTGTTCCTGCTCAGCCTGGTGCTTAATACATCCTTAATAGCAACATGTACTCACGGTAAGCACATGCTTAAATGTAAGCACCAAGACATCAGAACCTTCATAGCTGGAGCTGCAGGCCTGGATCGGGCTTCTGAGTCTGCAGCACAGCAGAAATCAGCAAGCGGGTGGAAATGTCACCTTCGTTTTCCAAAGCAATTTGCATTTCCCTGGGCTGGCAGCACATCTGACAGCTCCAAGAGGCCCTGGCGCGGGAGGCACGGTGCTGGTGCTGCTGGGGCGGCTGCCCCTTGCCCGCTCTGCCAGGTGCACGGACTTGTCCCCCCTCGGTGTCTGGGCAGCTGGGGCAGATGTAGAAGCCGATTGTTTTTTTCAGGGGAAATGAAGCTGTGCAGCAGGGTCCTTGCTCTGCCAGTGATGCTTTAAAAACACCTTGCAGAACCCCATGGGAGTAACTCCCAGCAACTCCCAGTTTAAAAAACCTGAAAATCAAAATTGAAACTGGAGGGAGACTTTGAGCAAAAAGGCATCTGTGGGGTGTTTGACAGGGAGGGGATCTCATTGCCCTAAGAAAGCTGGGTTTCGAGGCTCTGTAAAGTAGTGGGGAAAGGAGGTGGATACTCCCTTACTGTGTCAGGTTTTCCAGGGAGCAGTGGGTTAGGAAGTGGAGAAGTATTTCTAGCTGGGCTGGGGCCAGTGGGTTTAAGGCCAGTCTTGTTCCCACCATGACTGAGGCAGACGGGCCACATGCTTTTTGTGTTGAGTGTCGGAAACTTGCTGCTACCCGCTAGGTATTCATCTGGGAAGTTGGTCAGGGTTCCGTCGCTGCATGTGGCCCTTCACTGTGAACTTTTGAGGTGAATTCTTGGTGGATAAGGGGAAGTAGAAGAAAAGCAAGTGGAGTCCCAGGAGTGATGCCCGGCTTGCAGCAAACCCACAGCATCCCTGCTCACACATTGGCTGTGGGAGCTTCAGCCCCTCATCCATGGGCTGCATCGTGTGGGAGCACCCACCGGCACGCAGAGCCTGCCTGTCCCTTGGGAGACTTTCTAGGGTGCTGCCGCCGCACTGAGGAGCAGAGCCCACCCTGCCTTCTGTGCCAGGGGCAGAGCCAGGGCAGGGAGCTTGAAGCTTGGCCGAAAGGCCCGAGTAAGCCTTGCACGCCACGAGGCATGAACGTTTGGAAAGCACTTCACCCTTCTGCCTGCAGCGCTCTGCTTCCGCTGCCTGCGGGCGTGGGAGGCGGCCGTGCTCCTGCCTGCGCGTCCCCCATGCACGGGCAGCAGCCCACCTCCTCCGGCGCCGCTGGCAGGTGCTCTTTGGCAGGGAGAAAATAGAAATGAAGGTAGCAGCAATGAAAGCAGCCGCATCCTTCAAATCCTCCTGCACAAAAGCCCTTTTGTTCCCCGGGTGAATTCCAAAAGCTTTTCTCCAGTTTTGATTCCAGCAAACTCCCACTGCAAGCAGACGGCCGAGGGTTTGAAAACAAAGCAGCAACTAAACGAAAAGTCCCTCATAAAAAATCCCCACGAGGGCCGGAGGCTCTTGACAAACAGCTTCCCTGGCCTGCAATTCCTGTGGATTTCCTAATTTGAGATAAGCAGCAAAGAAAACAGGCTCTGGGATGGGGAGGCAGTGAAGCCAGCGGACCTTGGCAGAGGGAAAATAAGGGCTTGATTTATGGTGACCTGGTGACTGGAGGGAGTGACTGCCCCTGCCACTTGCCTCCCTGCAGCTCCACTGCTGTGATTTCTCATGATAACAGGGGCGAGGGAAGAGGCCACGAGGCTCTGTTGCTCTGTGGCATCTCCACCACTATCGCATCTTTCCCAGAGCAACGGTGGGATGCAGCTGCTGGAGGTGCAGGAGCTCTGTGAGGGATGCAGCCTGCTCCAGTGACGGTGAGGAGCAGAAAACAAAGTCCTTGTTGGCACTGCTTGGAGCCCAGTAAGATTTCCCTGAGCTGCCTTTTGGCTCTGGCAGCCTCACGTTGGGCAGCTGCAAGTGATTTGCAGGATTTGAGGGTGTCTGAGGCAGTGTGGTGGAGGAGTGGAAGTGGTTTTTCTCTGTGTGTAATGAGGAAGGCTTGGGTGCATCCATGAAATTTAAGTTGATGGGTGGAAAAATAGTTAGGGAAAGCAAGGTGAGAAGAAGGAAGAGGCTTTGGTTCCTATAGAATTACTGTCAGGCTACTGGAGTTGGGGGCGTGCGTAGGCAAATTGTTGAATTTTGCATTTTGTGTTTTTATACACGTGCCTCCACAGTGGTCTCTGGAGGATTCAACAAGTCTGGAGCATGAAGGCACAGCCCCAGCCTCGGCGCAGGCAGGTGTCTCCTTGCAGCTAAAGGGTGTCAGAGATGTCTCACAAGCCTGGTGGGGTTCAGTGCTGCTCTCCCATCCTCAGCTTGAACCGCCTCCATGGGTTTGGGCTAATACTCTCAGGTGCCAAGGGGAGCGGGACAGTTGTGTGAGCCTGTGCTGCCTTGTGCCCCCTGTACAATGTGGGCAACATCCTTTAGCAGCTGCCAACATCCTCATCCATGGAGGTTCTTCGCTTTGGTGGATGTGAGTCAGAACCCAAAGCAACAGAGGTGGTTTTGTTTTAATTCATTATTGCGGCACACCTGCACACGAGGCAGAGAAGGGACATGCACACAAACAAATCTTGTGCAACTTCAGGAGTTGGAGTTGAGATCCTTATGGGTCCCTTCCAACTTGAGATATTATATGATTCTATGATTAACTTGCCTGCGGCCATAGATGGGGTTGTTAGAGCTGAAACCGGAGCGTGCACAGCCTGGTGCTCTGTCCCTTCCACCCACCACCTCCTCCCCTCTTTTATCTGATGGATCACGAGGCAGTGCCTGTCCCTGACAGAGCATCTTGCGGCTGGGGTGAATCAGCAGAGAACTCAACGGTTGTACTTTGCAGCTGACTGGGAGATCCCAGCACCAAGGAGGAAAGCGGTGATCCCTGGAGAGCTGTGCAAGGGCAGGGCTGGTGCTGCGGGGCAGCTCGGGGCAGCCGAGCCCCAGCCTGGGTGGAATTGCCTTGCAGCAGCTGCTCCCAGCTGTGGTGCATCGAGTGCCGTTCCTGCTGGGTGTTGGTGCCACTGTTTGCACAGAGATGCTGCTGTTTGGGAGGAGCTGTGCCCTTTCCCCCAGGCCATCGAAGTTTGAGCAGCTGGATGCACACGCCAGATGAGTTCAGCCAAAGTGTTGTAACAGGGTTTTTAATATTAAAGTCTCTTGTGCCCCATGCTGAAAGCCGTAGGCAGGCAAAACTCTCGTATCTTATCATCTCCCACTTACATTAGCTCCTGAAATACAATGGATTCAGGGCTATTTTGCATTGCAGCTGTTTTCTGAAGAAAAGCTGGCTAATCTAAAGGCTGCCTCAGCAGTGCAGGGTGTCCGGAAAGGGCTCTCTCTTGCCTTGTCACATCCACAGATGCCAATGTGGTCCTGGCACCAGCTCAACAGGAACATGGTGGGTGGCCCCATGCTGTGCCTGCAGTTCCCTTGCTGAGACTGAGAGTGATGCTGCATCTGGGCTGGGAAGGGACATTATCTGGAAAAGTTGTTTGTTGCCATCTCCCCATTTCCTCTGAGCTGTTAGCATCGGAGGGGAGCATGTAGCTGCTCATCGTTGGTCTGTGAGCATGAAAATGGGCACTGAAGGCCCCGTTTCCTCTCACATTGGTATTCCTGCAAGTAAATGGTGGAGTGGGGTGCAGGGAACACATCGGGGCAGAGCCCAGTTGGGAAGTGAAGTCCAAGGTCTTGGCAATGTGAAGTCCAAGCCAGTGGGGGAGCCCCTGAAACAGCTCAGTGAGGTGCTGGCAACTTTTACAAGACACAAAAGATCATCCTAAACCCTCATATCCTCTCCCGTGCAGCCGTGTTGTATCACCCCCTCTGTCAGACAGCCAGTTGTCATCTCCAAGCTGGTGTTGGGTACTGGTGTCCCACGAAACCTGCTGGAAGGCTGCTCCAGCGCGTGATTACCCCAGTGCTCCCTGCAAGCTCCTGTGGACTAGAGCTGCAGGGGGACCCAGTTTTGTTCGGTGGGAGATTACAGGAGGGTTTAGAGTTTCCCAAAAGCTCTATCAGCTCCCTGCCCCCTTCCCAGAGTCCCTGTAGCACTGTGTTCAGTGCATGTCTTAGCACAAGATCTCATGTCTAATCTCTATCTAAGTGTCTCTTCCACTTCACACTCAGAAGGTCTTAACTCTTCTACAATTTAGAGATGCACTCTTATCAGAGTGACAAACACACTCGCATAACCAAAATGTGCAGATAGATAAGGAGAAATTGCATCTCTCTGGTTTCTGTATTGAGATGAATAAACACAGCAGCCTGCAGTCTTTTGCAGGATGTGTTAAGAGGAAAATGGGCAGAGTAAGCAAGATTAGCCTGAATCAGGAAATTACCTTCAAAATTGAATTACTGAAATACAGAACTTATTGAACGGCAGGCAAATAGGTTCTGATATTTGCACAGTTTGGTGACATTTCTGTATGTTTCTGCACTGCAGGATCCAGAGATTAGTCTGCTGGAGTCCTTTCTGCAAAGCTTTCTGCTTCGCCTTCTTCCAGCGTTTTGTTCTGGTGCTGTTCAGAGCTTTGCCACCAAACCATCTACGGCTGGAGGCCAATCTTGAGGCAGGCACAGAGGCCTGACCTTGTGATTTTACCTTCAGTGAAGCTGAAGATCTTTGTCTCCATTGTGTTTGCGCCTCGGCAGAGCTGACCGACGTCAGCTGCCGCGAGTTGAAGACGCAGCTTGCTCCCACTCTTGCAGCGGAGACAGCGCTGAGACGCAAATAACCCGGGTGTGATCCGAGCAGATGTTGCACAACCTCTGCCAGGCAGTTCACGCGGTGCACCTCTGTCGCTCCTTGCAAAAGCTCTGCTGTTTTGGTTTGGGGCCTCTTCTGCGCTGGGTTTATTCCAGGTTGCAGGGTTGAGTCAGAGGAGCGAGTTGAGCCCTGTGACGGAGGAACCCCGGGGCAGCCGCCAGCACGGCTGGGTGCTGGGGCATGGCTGGGTGCTGGGGCACGGCTGGATGCTGGGGCACGGCCGCTGACGGGGCAGGACAGCAAATTACATTTCCAGCATTGCAATATGGGTGCTAACAGTGCCAGCAAGTAATTTGGGATTGACTGGTACATAGTCACTGGGTGAACTGTGCCCAGACCGTGGCACGCCATACTCTTCTTATCTGCAGGGGATTTGGGAATTAAAAAAGAAGGTGGATGCAGCATCATCTGCTCATGTGTTGTGCCAGTGTTTCAGGGTTTTGTACTGTACAGATTTCCAGATACTGGTTTTCCACATGGAATTCTGGGGTTTTCTGTCTCTGTATTTTGATTGCTTAGACTGACTTTGAGAAAAGAAAGGATCCTCCTCTGGGCTATGGCTCTGAGGTCATCTTCTCTTTGCCAAAGCAAATTTGGTTGCACTTGGGGTGATGTGTTGGCTGGTTATGTGTCTGGAAAGTGTCTTTAGGAGCAGGTTCCCCTTACTTAGCGCAGTGTGTCTCAGCCATCAGTCAGAGCCAGAAAGGAGATGAAGGGATAAGGAATTGGCTGGGTCATTGCACTCAGAGACTTGCAGTCAATGGCTTGATACCCGAGGGGAGACCAGTGACAAGTGCCGTTTCTCAGGGGCTGGTATTGGGGCCAGTGCTGTTTGACATCTCTGTTGGTGACACTGACAGTGGGATCAAGGGCACCCGCAGCAAGTTTTCCACCAACGCCAAGCTGTGCGGTGCGGGAGATGCGCTGGAGGGAAGGGATGCCATCCCGAGGGACCTTGATGGGTGCGAGAGGTGGGCTCGTGCGAACCTTATGGAGTTGGACAAGGCCAAGTGCAAGGTCCTGCACATGGGTCGGGGCAATCCCAAGCACAAATGGAGGCTGAGCGGAGAATGAATTGAGAGCAGCCCTGAGGAGGAGGACTTGGGGGTGTTGGTTGATGAGAAGCTCAGCATGACCTGGCAACGTGTGCCTGCAGCCCAGAAAGCCACCCGCACCCTGGGCCGCATCCAGAGCAGCGTGGCCGGCAGGGCGAGGGAGGCGATTCTGCCCCTCTGCTCTGCTCTCCTGAGACCCCCCCGCAGCGCTGCATCCAGCTCTGGGGTCCCCAGCATCAGAAGGGCATGGACCTGTTGGGGCGAATCCAGAGGAGGGCAGGGCCGTGAGGATGCTCAGGGCTGGAGCACCTCTCCTGAGAGGACAGGCTGGGACAGCTGGGGTTGCTCAGCCTGGAGAAGGCTCCGGGGAGACCTTAGAGCAGCCTCCCAGGACCTAAAGGGGCCGACAAGAAAGCTGGAGGGGGCTTGTTACAGGGGCACGTAGCGATAGGACAAGGGGGAATGGTTTTGAACCGAAAGAGGGGGCATTTAGATTGGAGAGAAAGAAGAAATTCTTCACCACAAGGGTGGCAGGACACCGGCACGGGGTGCCCAGAGACCTGTGGGTGCCCCATCCCTGGCAGCGTCCCAGGCCGGGCTGGATGGGGCTGGGGGCAACCTGGGCTGGTGGGAGGGGTCCCTGCCCAGGGCAGGGGTGGTGGAGCTAGGTGGTCTTTAAGATCCCTCCAAACCAAACCATTCTATGATTCTGAGAGGCAGAGGGAAAAAGCAAGGAGAAGTGACTCAAGCACTCCATTTAGCCTGCTGGCATATCCAGATTTGGTATGAAATGAAATGTGCTTATTTATTTATTTTTGGAGAAAAGCACCAAAAAGAGGAGTGGTGCACTAGGACTTCAGAGCAAATAAGGGCTGTCCCGTGGTATTTCTGCACTTGATACAGTGTTTCAGGTGTGTCCTGATTCTAGTATGCCTTGGCAAAATCCATCACATGCGTAAGAGTGCTCTTGCCTTTCCTGCTTCCTGTCCCAAAATACGGCTCCTGGAGGGGAAAAAAATAAAATTGCTTCAGTTCTTGGGACATAAAGATTGGAGTTGGCATGCGGACACAGGGTGCAGTGATGGGGCTGGCAACAGTGATGGGGAGCTCAGACCTGGATGTACCAGTGGCCACCAAATGGGCCGGCAGCTGCACAGCACCCAAGCAATAGGAGGAAAGCCCGGAGGTGGGAGGCATCTCAGCCCCATGGCTGCAGCAGCCTTGGCTCCCTTCTCCGGAGCAGCCCTGAAATGAGTTGTTAAGGAAACAGATTTCAAGTTTGCCGTTTCCAAGGAGGTATTGCAGACAGCCACAAGGGAAGACACATCTAAAGCATGTGCAGGAAATGTCCCTGTCCTGCACAGAGGATGTACTATGTTCCTCACTGGAGCATCTCCATTTATCTCCAACCAGTCCAGTTGCTCATGGCAGTGATGGGAGTGCAGCCAGTGGTCCTTGGCCACCCTTACTTATTGATAGGGCTAAGGGGAGAGCAGCTGAACTACATTTCAAGGAGCAAATAAAGCACAATATCCACTTTATCTCTTCCCTTGGCCTTTGGTTGAAACTTCAACAGGTTTTAAGAATCTCTTGCACATTAAATTCCTTTTCTGTGCCTTAATAAGGGGTCGGAAAACAGATTTTCAGGCCTGCTTCCACATCACTGGTGCTTACATGAACACCTAGCTTTTGGTTTTCTCTACAAAGTAGGGCTTTGGCATTCACAAAATGGGTGGTGGGCACAGCTCAGCCACTCACCCACCCTGTCCCTGGCACCCTGCTCCGAGTGGTGCACAATGTGGGTTTGTGCAGCTTTACCAAAGGGTTACCAAGACGTGCAGCCCAGGCATGGAGGCAGAAGTGACAAGAGAACTTCCCCTGGCATCTCCCAACCCCAGCCACTGAACCAGTCACCAACACTAGCCTCCCTATCACCTGTAGATCTGTCCCAAAGATATTTTAATCAAAAGAGCATGGCTTAATTCCATACTTTGCCTGTATGGCAAAATTCAAAGACTTGCACACAGACAAAGCCTGTGGGAGGAAGGTGGTGGTGGTACTGGAGGCACTGTGGTCATGCCTGTGGAGATGCCACAACAACCCATGGGAGGGCAAGTGGGGCTGCCTCTGGGAAGTGGCCACCTGGGAGGTTACATTTATATTGCTAAAACCACCAGAAGTGGCTAGTTCCTGAATTTACACCCATTTGTGTTTGTTCTGTTTGACTGAGGACTTGATTTCTGTTTCAGCTGGAACGGAGCCAGCTTGTAAAAACAAGTCCAGGTACAGCTCCGGCAGTCTGGCTTCTCCCTCAGACCCACTCATTTAAACTATACTTTGTTATCTACATGTATTTTAATTTTTAGGCACAACAATTTGGCAGGGAAGCTCAGGCGTCTTTGCTCAGTGACTGTTGTTTAGTCTAGAGGTGCTGAGTGTTTGACTGTGGGGATGTCAGGAATGCTCCCAGCCTTCCCCCTCCTCTTACGCTTGGCTGGGACATCCCCACTTGTGGGATTCCTTGGTGGAGAGACCTGGGCAGAATCAAAGGCTTTTCACCTTGAGAACTGGTGAGTGGTGGTGAGGTGTTGCTGGGGCAGATGACTGAGGACCAAAGGAGATGGGCAAGTCTATCACCAGCCTTGAACTCTCATGTTTGCTACGATGGGTTTTTATCAGCTCTAATCATTATGTATGCCTTAAACTTTAATAATTTGCAAGCATAAATAATTAATCTGTGAGATGATCTTGAATACTTGTTATTGAAAAAAAAATGTTTTCCCCTCTTTGGTCATTCTATGTGACATTTATGTTAAATATGAGGTTGCTACATCTTCTACAGCAGCAGTTGCTCCAGGTGACCCTGCTGTGCCCTGGGTGCCATGAGAAACTTTAAGGTATCTCAGTGTTCACGTGCCTGGGTCCAGGCATATTAATGGGTGAAGTTCTCTGGGGTTTGAATATTTCCACCTGGCCTGCAAGGTTTGGACTTCTCTTTGACAGCATCGAGTCTACCGTTCCTTGCTGAAATATGAGCTGGAACTGGGCTTTGGATAAGAGATGCCCTTTGCAGCTGAAAACCAAGTCTTTGCATGAAGAGCTGTTTTCTGCCGGGCATTTCCAGGGCATCTGGGACAAAAAAAAGAAAGAAATTAATCTTACTTTCTGGGGTTTTCAAGAACCGTCTCAGTTTGGGGTTTTGCATCTAAGCCATGGCCACGGGTCCTTTCCCACCGCAAAGTAGGCATAGCAGCACTTTGGTATCAGCGAGAGGTTGGTTGTGCAGCCGTTCGGCACAGAGCTGTCTTGCAGAGCCCGTGAGATGCCGATTCACTCCTCTTCCATGGAATCGCACCGAGCATTTCCATTTTGCCCTTGTGTTAGGGCGGGGGTTTTGCTTACACAGTTAAGTACAGCTGATAGGGGAAAAGCAGATCATTTGGCTTTCAAAACTTTTCAAGAAATCAGAGAAAAGAGCATTAGGAAAGACAGGAACAGTAAATGAGCCACTTTTATCTCAAAAAAGTGGGAGAAAGAGGCATTTCCCGCCTGTGAAATTTTACCAGCAAATTATATGCTAAAGAGTGCTATTTGAAAGGAAGTGTTGCTACATGGCAATTGAACACAGCTTTAATAATAAATTGTGGTGAAGACAGAACTGGTTAATATCCTTTGAAGGAAATAGGAGCTTTTTGTGGCAAGGAACCATTTACTTTGGATTATATCATAAAAAGTTTTTAACTGCAGTGAAAAGTCTGGAGACTGGGGAATGGGATTTTCCTTCAGAAGTAAAAGTTTATTTTCTGTTACAGCATATGTGGGTAGTGAATTCCTCTGTCTTCCCTTTCTTTATTATTCTCTGTTATGCTTCCTACCCTTTTGCTGTGAAACTTTGAAGTTTCTTTTTTCAATATTGATATTTAACACTGCCCTAATTGAAAGGGGCTAGCAACATTAATCTCCCTGTACGCTCTGTCAGTGCTGGTGAGAAGAGGTTAACGAGCCCAGTGGAAGTTGTATTTTTCTCCCCTCCCTCAGGAACTGGGTTTAAGACCTTCACAGGGAAGTATTTAATGTGTTTTCATTAAGTCAGGTTTTCTTTTTCCTATTAGGATTTTGCTTTCAGACCTCACTTTGTTCTCAGCATTGACTCTCTTGCGCTGGCCGAGGCAGTGCCCGGGCGGGGGGCAGGCGGGGGGTAGCTGGGCACAGGCGGTTACAGCGATGCTGCAGCTAACTGCTTGCATTACTGCTGTCCTGAGCAGTGCGCTTGCCAAGAAAGCACTGAGGGTTTTTAAAGGTGGCAACATCTCTAGCGCGAGTCAGTTCAGCATTTACTGTGGGTAATTGCTTTGCTAGAAGAAAGTAGATTTAAGCTTGTGCTTAATGTTACAGATACCCAGGGTGTTCTGCTGAATGAAAACTCACTTCTGAAGATGTCTCTCAGCATTGCTCCACACCAGTCTGTTTCTTCCCCCTCAAGTATTCTTAAAACTTGGCTTTTGAGTCAAGTGCTTGTGGAAGTCTCCATGTGGGAGATTGCAGGGAGAGGTCTCAAATGAGCTTTAGCTTGAGGGTGCAGAGACCAGAAAGCCACCAGTGGCTGTTTACATGGAAAACTCATGACTTCTTGGGTGCTGGGGAGCAGATACATGTTCCCATCTGTTGATCAACCAGGACTGTGAATGTTTTGCAGAAGGAACCACGTTTAGATTTCATGCTTTGTATGATGGCTCACTGGGACTTTCCTTATTGCAAACCCCAAGGAGTCGCAGTGAACCCTCCACACTGATGCTCAGGCCCTGGCTGGTCTGTGCCTCAGGACCGAGCCTCGTGCTATTTTGGTGTCTGAGACACCCGGTGTTTCTGCACAGCTCAAACACGGATGCCTGGTCTGCCATGGGTTGCTTTTGTGCTTCAGCCTGCTTCTGAGTCGGGGACTTCTTTATTTAGTCATCTGTTTTGATCAGATTTGCAATCTCCAAAAGCTCAATTTCTCTGTCAGAGAAATTGGCCAGTGGATTTACACTTGCCACAAGGGACACAGACTGTCAAATATACACGTGGTGATTTTCTTCAGGAAACAAAGCTAAAAATAATAATGAATCATAAAAACACTGTGGAAAATACTGGTTTTCTGGTGGATGGAACAGGTAACATCCAATTTGGTATGCTATTAAGCTGCTTCAACATTCAGAGCTCCTGTAGAGATGACTTTCTCTGCAAACTGCAATTTAATACAGCTTCATCTTTCAAAGCCAATGTCTGCTATGGTAAACTGGGGGATTTTATTTTGACAGCAAGATTGCTTGGCAGTTATTATTGAAGAGAAATGATCTTGGGACTTCCAATTATTTTTATTCTTACAAAAACCCTCTAAGCGTCAGTGTTTGCCTTTGGGGAGAAAGTCTTTCAAGCATGTGTGACCTGGACCCTTGTTTTTCAGAGCAGCTGCAGAGCCTCAGTTGAGCCCTCCCACCCCATGCAATGGGGAGCTGGGGCATGGGGCGAGGGGGGGACCCCGACTTCAGCACCCTGCTGCAGCCTGCCAGGGTGGCAGCCACGGCTCCACAGCACCGTGCTGACCGCTGCTCCGTGCTTCTAGTTTTAAGGCAGTGCCATGTTTAGGATTGCTGATGCTTCCTGCAAGACACTTGCAGACGCTGGCTGCAGAAGGCTTGGAGAGACAAGAATTTTGCATGTTGTAACAAAAGGAGCTCAGAAACTTGGCCTGATCCAGTTGAGAGGCATGACATTTCCTGATTGCAGCTCGAGACTTTCATTAAATAACCATGTGGTGAGCCACGGTGCAGAGGTAACCATGTTCCCCCTCCGCACCACGAGCTAATCCTGCAGGAGCTGCTGGTGCTGCAGGTGCGAGTCCCAGCCGTGGCAATTTCTGTTGCAATCCCTTCTCCTGGTACCACTGTGAAATGGGTGTTTTATTCTTGCTACTGTTGTTGCTCGCTTCTTTCTTGAAAAGAAAACCCCAAAGAACATTAAACTGTGTCTGTGTCTTGGCAACTCAACTGCACGAACAGATTGTGCTTCAAAAAAATGGCAAAGTTTCAAAATATTGTATTCTGTGAAGAAGAGACAAGGAAAATAAACTCCCCAAAGTGCAGATTTTATTTCACCAGAAGGCGGTAGGCTTTTAATATTTATTTGGGTTTGGCATTTTGCTACCTAGTTCTTCTGCTGACACCACTTGTGAACCACGATAAGATTAAATGCTGTACAACCTGTTCTGGTTCACGTTCAAATCAGGTTAATTTCCAGTAGGTTCGTTTTCACCCTTCCAGAGCTACCTGAGAGCAGGTTCCTGAGGTTCGGGTACAAATCCACAACAGAAAAAAAGCAAAAAGGAAAAAACGGAGCAAATTTGTGCTGGTTTCTCTTTTGATTTTCGTTGTGTGAATGTCAGTGGGGATGGATGGTCGACGTATGCCAGGAGGCGGCTGGTGAGTGTTAACAGGAAGAGTTCAGCTCTAGAGCTGAAGAGGCAGTTCCTGCCTCCATGGGCAAGGTGGCAAATTTTTGTCTTTATTTCCCCGTGCAAAATAAGGAGAGATACTGCTTTTCATGTGCGCATGGTTGTCTTGTTTGCTTGAGCTGTGAGAGGATGCAGGCAGGTTTTCAGAAGCAGAGAGGTCACCGGGATGGCAGACTTAGAAACTGTCAGCAAAATGGTTTTTGTTTGCCTACACTGCAAGACCTGTATTTTTGAGATTCCTTTTTTAGCTAAAACACAACAACATCCAGAACACTGTTACCCATTTAGCATCCTGTTAGAGCTGATGTGCGCTTGGCACAGCTTGGGCAAGAAATGGTATCTAGAGCATCTAGCACAGCAGGGCTTGCTTCTCAGTTGTGCCTTCTAGAGACCCTTCTAGTACAACTAGAGAAAACTAGAAGGAAAAGGGTCGCAGAACAGCTCTGCTAACTGTTAGAATTTCTCCACTTGTTTTTCAATGATTTTTGCTTCCTTACACACAAGCTTTTACCTCTTGGGAAAACTGAGAGCTGTTCTTCATGGCTCTGAAGTGACCTTGCTGCTTTTATTTTGCCTTTTCTATGTTAGACTGAAAACTCCTTGCAGCAGAGAATTGGCTTTTTTTTTTCCTCTCCCCTTTTGTAAATTTGCAGCTCTGTCAATTTCTAATACCGATAGTGAGTGTGCACAGTGGTTTCCAATAGATAGTTTTCCCAAAAGGTGTCAGCTGGGTTGTCACAGCCTGTCCCATCCTGGAATGACTCTGCCAAAAGGAGCAAGTATGATCGTGTCTTTTGGAGCAGACAAGGTGGGAGGGAAAAATAAAAATAATAATAATAAAAAAAGATGGGCAATCTGAATTGCCTAATTGCTTCAAAAAGGTCATTTTCAGGTCTGGGTGCCTGTGCTTTGATCTAGCACCCCTTGGCACTAGGATGCACAGACGTCTGTTGACATGAGTTTGTGTCAAGAGGAAAAACAAACTCAAACATGTAGGTAAAGCTTGAGAGAGAGTGTTGGGAATAGAGAGTAAAACTCATGCTTGAAAGAAAGATAGTAATTGATATAAATTGTTAGGTTAAAAATGTTTTAATGCCTAAATTAGATGCTTGTGCCTTTTTGGGGGACCAGAGATTTTATTACACAGCCAAATAGCCAGATGTTTACCTTGGGGTTTCGGTGACATGACTTATGTTTTCAGGTTATTTTATCCATGAAATCAAAACCCCACGCTGAAATGTCCCTGTATATGTTTAGTCATAAAAAGGTTCTTGTATTTCTCTAGTCTGCCTGGCTCTTGTGTCTGCTGGCTTGGACCCCCTTTACAGGAGAGCTTGCATTTGAACTGCTTCAGAGCTTGAGCTTCATCCAGCTCAGAAAAGCTTGGCTGGTCAGTATGAACAGAAACAAATGGCTTTGAAGCCTGCAAACTTAATTCTGCTTTATTTTTGCTGGGTTTGCACAACTTTAATGACCAAGAGGTGAAACATCCCATTTAAACGGAATCAGAATCTGATTCTGGACTTTCAGCTTCAATTTAAAAAGATTTTTAATCCTGCCAGCATTTGCAGTTATGTATCTGGAATGGTTTAAAATCTAAGAAACATTTTAAGGGAACCTACGTGGGTAGGGCTGACGAAGGAGAAATACCTTTCACTTTGCATTTTCACATGGCCTGCCTCTGCCAGAGCTCTTGCCTGTTTTCTGTACCAAGTTGGCAGCCAGACCTTGCAGGTCTAAATGAAGCGTTACTGAACAAAGGCACTTTATGTTTTGAACTCTGTGCCCTGAGTCTACACCACTAGCCTGGCCGGGCATTTATGTTAAATAAGGTCAACAAATATAGACAAGCTGTGTTTTGCAAATTAAAACAAAACAAAACAACAAAAAGGTGCCTTTCTTTAATTCTGCCTCTTTCTTGTTTCACAGGCAGAAAGAGAAACCCTGGGCTGAAAATTCCTAAAGAAGCATTTGAGCAACCACAGACAAGCTCCACGTAAGTCTGCAAACACTAAGGCAGAATAAAAAGAAAACCACGAACCCCAGCTGCCTTCCAACCTTTGCTAGTGCCTGTGCTGCCACGGCCAGGGGCCAGCAGCCGGTCACGGCCAGCGCCTGGGGCTCGTGCTTGCAGGGCTGGGATAACGGGGACCCTTCACAAGGAAGAGAAGCAAAACACCCAGGTTAATTTTGGCACCATTAGGGAGGATAATAACAGCCCTTGTATTTCTCTTGTAGCCCCAGGTACAAGCCAGGGGGTCTGAACCCATCACCCTCTACTCATCGCTGCCCATGGTCCATGTCTTGTGCTGCTTAATGATGTGCCCAGGAAAAGGAAAAACCAGAATGGGCACCTGATATTAACTGATGTGGCACTTTGGCCACCCAGTTTGAGTAATGTGCATTTGGTCAAGGCACAAAAATACATCCCCTTCCCTACATACTCAGCCTTGCAAAAGAAAACCTTGTGCTTTTAAGGCAGTTTGTGCAACTCCAGCCTGCTTGGCTTTCTTTACTTCCTTGAGGACTGACTTTTATTAGCCTGTTAACCCATGCTATATGCCTTAGGTAATCATTTACAGTGGTTTAAGGCCTTTATGCCCATCTAATCCATACAAGTTGGTAGATGTTTGGTGCTTGCCACCTGCCTTGCCTTTCGCAATGAATCTCTGTGGGTTCCCGCGTGGGGAAGTTGGGTGTGAGAAATGCCAACTCCAGCAGCTTCCTTCCTGACCTCTTTTTGGGGGGACTTTGTGGATCTTGGCTGTATCTGTTGATCCTGCAAATCTAGGAGACTAGCTGGGCTGCTCAAGGCTACTCGGGCTGCTGGCCCGAAGGTGTGAGGGGACGGCCTGAGGGACCACGGGGGCTGTATTTACTCACTGAAGGAAAATGGATCTTTGTAAGGAACATTTCACATCTTTTCCCTTTTCTCTCCTACAGGCCACCCAGAGATCTAGACTCCAAAGCCTGCATCTCCATTGGCGAGGAGGTAAGACTAGGAGTTATGGTGAGAAGACAACCTCTGGGGACAGGTGACCTTCCAGGGCTGGCTGCCGTGGTGCTGGCTGCTTGTCCAGGCAGGCTGCTCAGGGGATTGCTTAACTTCAACCCTCCAAGAAAGAGCAGATTAATAAACACCAGCTATTAAAAAAAAAATGTAGCCCATTTTGCTTGTTGGAAGGCAGTTGCTGGATGAATTGAAGCTAAGAAGAGCCAGCCTGGGGGCTTGTGGGAGCCCTGACAGCCACCTTCAGCCACAGACAGCTGACGAGCCTCTGGTGTTTGTGTTTCTCCAACAAGGGCTGTCTGCGTGGGACTGATGGCCCCATGGCCAGCTGCAGTGTGACCTGCTGGTTGTCACTGCTCTGATGACATGTCCCCAAATGCTCACCCTTTGCATCCCATGACACCTGCATCCCCTTCATGTTTTCCACCTTGGAAATGTGTTCCTTGCCTCAGTAAGGTGCAGCTAATCCCCTGGAAATAATGATTATAAAACAAGGAGATTGCTAACGGCAGATTTTACTCTCATTTCAGTTCCTTTGGTAATTTAAAGCCTCCATCCAAAGTATTTCCCTTCGCTGATATTGAAAGCCATCTCGTCAGGTTTCTAACTCAGGGTAGATCCTCCTGTCCTGGAAGCAAATCCTTCTGACAGTGTGGAAACCAGTCCACCTGATGTTCTAAAAAAATAGCAGGGAAAAAACAAAACCGAGGACAGCTGTTTCGATAGGTGAAAATGGCACAGCAGCATTCATAACAGCACTTTAAAGCTGGGCAATAAATTTATTAGGTGCAAAAGATAGGCCTTGGTGTCAGAGAGATAATTTATGAAGTGAAATGCTAATGCAGTAGTGGTTTATGCTGTCTATCTTTGGATGCTTTTCTTTCATTTTTAATTTTATATTTTCCCTGGCATGGAGCAGGGGCTGGAAGGTGGAAGGAGTGTGAGATGCCTCTGGAGCAAAATGATGCAGCACTGAGGCAGAGAAAATGCCTGCCGCTAGAGCAAACACCCGCTCCAAGAAAATAGTTTCTCCCCTGCAGTCCTAGGGATGAGGAAAAGCTCAAGCAATCCAAAAAGTCTCCATGCATGAAGGCAGAGAGCAGAAACACCCTTGTAAAACCCAGAGCTCAGGTTTTTTTACAGACGCAGATACGTGCCTCTCTTGGAAGGACTGACATACTGTGGCTTGCATTCCGCCAGATCTGTTGCCTATTTGTCCAGCCAGGTTCCTTTAGGGTGTGCTCCCTCTTCCACCAGCCTTTCTACACTCACCCCCGATCCCTAGGGAAAGCCACTTTCCCTCCTCTCCCTTTCAACTTTGCTGCTAAATTTAAGAATGGCCTTGAGAGAGTCTAAGGGCTTTTTTGGAGAGGGTCCCGTTGAACAGTAGGAGTAGTGTCAGGCAGTCAGAGATGTTTAAATGTCTGCTGTTACACAAAAATGTTAGTCAGGGCTCCTTTTGCAGGCAACATAGCTGCAAGTGAATGACCGGGAGCCCGAGCGCACAGTAACGCAGTGTACGGGCCCTGCATGCTGTGGCATCCCCAGCCAGCACATTTCAGGCTGCAGGTTTTTTTCTGCTGTGCCGGCAAAAAGCGGTGTGGGATTATGTGCTGTGAATCAGTTCATTATAACCCGGTTCTTTCTGTAGGATGATTGACTGATGTGGTGCATTCAGCAAACAGAATGGCTGGTTTTAGTAGCAAAAGCATATTTTAAAGATCCAAAAAAAATAATAAGCAAAAAATAGAGCCTGCTGCACAATATCACGGCAGAAAGGAGAAGGGCAGGTTAGAATGCAGGGCTCCAAACAAAGTCATCCTTTGTGTGAGGCTGGGAGAAGGACATCTCAAATGCTAGACAAAATAAATCTGCCGTGGTTTAAAAATGGGGCACACTCAACTAGTATTTGGCCCATCTACAGGTCTGGAGAAATAAGCTTTTACAGGCCTTAAGAAAAACTGGGGATATTTCCATTATTGTTTGTGGGAGGGAGGAGGAGGAAGATGGAAGGGGAAAAAAAAAAAAGACTGAATGTGTTTCCTGGGGGAGAAGCTGCCGTGGTGTTTTCCATCTCAGCCCTTAGAAGATGGAGAAGCTGAAAGAGCGAGCAGCTAAAGGTGGCTGGAAGGGGCACTCGGGTGTGGGTGGCTGGGGAGAGAGCATCCCACCGAAGGAACCATCCTTCCTGCTCCCGCCCTGCTCAGGATGCTCATCAACACAGGCTCCCTGCTTATGCTGTTACAAGGCATATCCTCTTCAGAACGCTGCTAACTGCTGCACGGTAGTTAATCCTGACAGCCTCCGAGGACCGTGATTTTGTTCCTAGCCTCATGAACACAGGTAGGGAGGGGGATGCACAGAGGTGAATTTATGTGCCAAGCAGGGCTAGATTTTAGGGGTATTTTGCTCCTTGCGTAGCATGTATGTGCAACAGTCAGCTTCGCGCTGATGTTTTTTTGCCCCGCAGAACTTTGAGGTGAAAGCTGATGACCTGGAGCCCATCTCTGAGCTGGGACGAGGTGCGTACGGGGTGGTGGAGAAGATGCGGCACATGCCTAGTGGGCAGATCATGGCAGTGAAGGTAGAGTGAGCCTCCTGAGGTGCTTCCTGTCTGTATCGTTGTGTGTGGGCACCCTCTGCGCTCTTGTTTGTGCACAATTTTGATCTTCCTTGTTCTGATGCATGCCTTTACTGAGATTTACTTCTTTCCTTATGAAATCCTCTTTCTACACTGGGGCGAAGAGTGCTGAGGTAGATTTGGTCCATTTAACCAAGAAAAGGCATGTGTTTTGAAGTATGATGCTCAATGTTTTTCCAGCATTATAGTGCATATTGTTCACCTTTGTCTGCTCTATTCCTGTTTTCACTAAGATGTTACAAGCTATTTGCCGTGATTTTTTAAATGTGTGCATTTTTTCTAATGTAAATAGACTCTTAGATTCAGGGCTCTGCACTGTAATTGCAAAGAAGAGTGTACTGTAAATTTTATTGCATAAGGTAATTTTCTTCAGCTGGGACTTTTTTAGTCTCTTTGGAACGGGAAATTTTTGTTGAGATTTTCACATTTTGTCTGCTACATTGGGATCTTGATTCATGACAGGCTTCTAGATGCTACTATGAAAAGTTTTCCTAACAACAGTTTAGACTCAAGCTTGCAGCTTAGGGAAAGAGCCATGGGAAAATTTATATTTTGAGAAGAACCAGTTTTTGCTTGGCTGAATTTTAGCTCAAGTTTCCTTTCAGAACAAGAAAAAAGAAAAAGGATGCAGAGCTGGAAGTTATGAGTAAGCTGAAGAAAAATTCTTAGCTCCTCAGTTGTGGATAGACTTTGCTGTGGATGCTGGGGTGTGTCTCAGGGCCTCTGTGCTCTGCATTTGGTCTTCTTGTTTGCTTTGGTGTTCACCAAACTGCAAAAGACCTCTCTGAGTATGGTGGAAGGTCTGAAGAGGGTAGGGCAGGAACATTCAGGCTATTACTTGCATCTGTGATGCTAAACAGTTTAATTCTGTGACATTACTGACCTCAAGTGGCTTTGGCCAAGGAGCCTGGAATATGTGTGTGACCTGTGTTGGACTGTGTCATGCCCCTTTGTGGTGCTTCCCAGCTGAGGGTTTCCAGGTATTTCATATAAATGACCTCTTTTCCATGGGAGACTGGAAAATGTCCATTTTCCACAGCCAAGGGGAGCACATGGGCTCTGGCTGCAGGGCTGGAGCCCTCTCTCGTGACAAAGTCTGCTGATGTAAATAATGTCCACTGCAGCTCCAGAAGTCATGGGTTTCCACCAGCCCAGAATTTGATTTCCTGCTCCTTTTTCCTTGCTCAAGCTTCGGTGACTTTTGGCTGTTGCAAAAAGAGTGGCATTGCAGGGAAGAGCCAAATCACCTGCAGTTTGGGCTGAGGCGAGAAGACCCCTTCAACCTCCATTGCCTTGTGTTGCCCTGGGCTGCTCCTACTGCACGTGTTTTGCTTGTGATGTTCTTATGACAAAGAGGTGTGATAAAAAGGTAACACGAAGAAGTGTGATAAAAGGGTAAAGGTGTGATGCCAAGGCACTGTGGCCAGCAAGGGTATGGCTGTGGTACGGAGGTGCTGACAGCCAATGCTAAAATGCTTTGTCTTCCAGCGGATCCGAGCCACAGTGAACAGCCAGGAGCAGAAGAGGTTATTGATGGATCTGGATATCTCCATGAGGACGGTAGATTGCCCCTTCACTGTCACCTTTTATGGGGCACTTTTCCGAGAGGTATGGCATCCTGGAGATTAGCTGTGCTGCCGCTGGGAGACTGGATCCTCTCCCAGGCTCTGAATTCCCATGCCTAGAATCACTCCAAGAGCCAGGGATTTAATCTCCATCTAGACATGGAGACTTGGTACAATATGAGTTTGCTCAATCCCTGCGTAAGGATCTGTCACATACAGTTACTTCTTGGTGAGCAAGGAGAGATGCGGTCCCACGTGAGGAGGAACCAAAGGCAGCCAAGCCCCAGTGCCAGGAACGTGCGAGTCCTTTGTGCTGAGACATTGGGGCTTGGTAATGAGTTTCAGTGATGGGGATGGCCGGGCACTGAGGACATCAACTCACAGCCTGGTCTGTTAGTGTTAATATTGTCCTGACTTGCAATGAGAAAGCCACATGGAGGAAAAGTGTGGAAAGCTCTAAAAAACAAGATTTATTGAAAGGTTTTAAATATAGCTCTGCTGAGCTGAACTTTTCCTGGCTGAGCATTTGCAGTGACCTGAACATGTAGGAGCCTCAATCTCGATAACTTTCTGGGCTCCTAAATCACTGGGACTCTGCTTTGGGAAAAGCAGATAATAAAAGATACTAAATGTGGTAGTGAAGGTGGATAGCGCTTAATTCCAGCTGGAGAGGAGGGAAAAAGAAAGCCCAGTACAGTTTTGGTGAATGAGTTATAAAGGACAGCGAAGAGGCAAACAGGCCAGCAAAGGGCAAGTGCCAAAGAAGACCTTTGCGTGTGAAAGAAAAGGAAAAGATGCTTTGTTCCAGTAGGCATTATTTCCTTTCTTTCTCCTCTAGGGAGATGTGTGGATTTGCATGGAGCTGATGGATACCTCACTGGACAAATTCTACAAACATGTCATTGACAAAGGCCTGACGATTCCTGAGGACATCTTAGGGAAAATAGCTGTCTCTGTGAGTATTAGCAGGGTGAGAAGGGAAGGGAAAGGATGCTTCTCTTTGAAGCCAAGTCCTACGTGACCCAAGCTCCCTGCTGTATTTGCACCAGGAAGAGCATGGTCCATGGGCCAGCACGTGTGAGCATTCCTAGCTGGCTTCCAGCATCTGGTCTGCAGTGATGTTATTTATAAACCATAAATAACCCAAAATGTGCCTATACACGTAATTGAGAGACAGCACAGAGTCAGATGTGGGGAGGGCCCTGCAGCTCTTTTGCCTTTTCATTAGGGTCCTGGAAGCCCTGGGTGATCCCCGGGTACCTGCCATCACCGTGGGCTGCTGTGAGGGTGCAGGACTCGTGGGAGATGTAGCTCCTTCCCTCTAAGCAGGTCTGGTGAGGATGGGGTGGGTGAAGCCAGATAACATTTTCTCCTCATCATGGTGCTGCCAGGTGTGATTCACTCTGGAATTCTTGTTTCAGATCGTAAAAGCACTAGAACATCTACACAGTAAGCTCTCCGTGATCCACAGAGGTAAGTGCCAGGCACACAGCCATGCCACGCTGGTGTCTCTCTGCCCTGCGCTGCATGCTTTTAGCCTTGCAAGGGCTGGCCTTGCAGCCAGGCACAGGGCTCCCAAAATATCCGAGATAAAATGGGCCTTTGACAACAAAAATATTCCACAGCTTTTCATGACTAGCAAATTCTAGTCAGAGGAAATGTCTGCTGGTTTGCTTTTTAAAGACTGCATGCTGGTCCCAGTGTTTCCCCGAGGTGGAGGAGAAGCGAGCTCCAGCCTGACTGTGCTGTCAGAGAAAGGGCTGTTTCCCCCTGGCTTGCATTTCTCTAGTGCACGGTCTAAATCCCTGGTCTGCTCCAACACCTCTGCGAAATTATAAAACAGATTTTTCCTTCTGACCTCGGTGGGCTTTGGATCAGGCTTTGCCAAGGCTTCTTCCCCAGCTTGATGGCTCCATGCTGACGTGCAGTGAGATGTCTCCATGCCAGCATGATGCTTCATGCAGTGATCTAACCATCCTCATCCCCTTCTGTGAGCTTCCCTGAGCAGCGGTGGGGCAGTATAGTTTCATACTTAAAATAGCCTCAAATCAAGTCATAAATACCCTCCTTGAAGTCTTCAGACATTTTCCTCTCTAGAGCATCTCAAAGATGCCATGAACACACTTAGAAAGAAACAAATTTGCAGTGTGGCTGCTTGATACCTTTCTTTTTAAAAGGTCTTTTTCAATTTTTCGTGAGGAAAAAGCCCTCTCTGGAATGTGTGAATGCAAGGGAAAGGAGCATCTGAAGCGAGCAGAGTTCAGCTCCAGCAGGCAGTCACATTTTGTACGTTCTGCGTGTGGCTGAGGGTTGAGTTTCTGCCTTCTGTATCATTTACAGTGGTTGGAAAATGCTGCTTGGCTTCTGGATTTCTGTTTACTTGTTTGATTCACACTGAAAATTGTCTTATTTCAGCATAGTAACAGATGGGTGAGGATCTCAGATACCTGAAGCTTTTGATTGCAAAATGCTGATTAGAGAGCAAATGTTAATGAAATGTAAACCACCCAATTCTAATGGGCGGGACTGAAGCAGCTTCTGGCCTCCTTTGGATGTTATTTCAGCTCTTCTGTTTAGTAGTTTATCACATGCAGACAGAGGACCTTCTTGCAGAGGAGAACTCGTATTTCTGGGTGGCAACAGGGAAGGGATTGCTCCCTTTTGAGAATCACTGCTGGGACAAGAGAAAACAGGGTGGCCTGCGCTACCTGCCCGGTGCTGAGATTACATCTGGGATTAGCCTCTCAGGGAGCGATTGCCTGCTGTGCAGAAAAGCACCTCCACGCTCTTGTGGATATCACTTACTAGCTTCTTTATGTGCCTTAATTTCCCTTTCTGATGTTGATTATAACTGCCTTCATGAGCGTGATCCAAGTGTGAATGCACCGAGGATTATAAGGCAGTGATGGGAAGCAGATAAATCTGGCAGTAATAAATAGATGAGACACTGGCCTGATTTCCATAAGGTGTGGAGCACCCACACGCCTGCTGCTGCTCACATTGCCTTCAAGCTTGGTATCCTTAAAATCAGAGGCCATTTCTGAAATCCTGAGCCTTGTCTTAGTTTACTGCTCCCTCCTTCCCCTGCAACCCCTGCTCCTCTTCACCCTTTCCTGCACTCCCTTCATCCTTTCCCCGTGGGTTTTTCCTTTTGCTGGCATGAGACCAGATCCATCTGGGGACTTGCCAGAGCTCCAGCCGTTTGCAGACAGCTTCTGGAGGTGCCCCCAGCCCTGCCAAGCTGTTCCCCTGTGAGCACTCTGATGTCCGTGGCCATCCCTTGCGCAGTGAGATGCAACGGTTACGTGCAGGGTTCCCTCTCGCACCCCCAAATCAGAGAGGAGTCTGCAAGTGAAGGGCCACTTGCAGGACACATGACAGGCCCATGAGGCTGTCACCTGAACTTGCAATAGCCGAAGCCAGGGTTTCTGGCTTGCACAAAGCGCAGGGGTTTGCAGGGACACCTTTGGTGCCCTCTGCTGATAGGAAGCACTTTGGCTTTTTTTGGATTGGCACAGCCACCCGTGCCTGACAGTGACTGTGGTATGTGTTCCTTCTTGCAGATGTAAAGCCCTCTAACGTGTTGATCAATACGCAGGGGCAGGTGAAAATGTGCGATTTTGGAATTAGTGGTTACCTCGTTGACTCGGTTGCTAAAACCATGGATGCAGGATGCAAACCCTACATGGCTGTAAGTTGAGCCGTGGAGAAGCTGCGTGTGAAAGCTGCTGCGGGACAGCCAGAGGAACATGAGCCTGGGCATCGGGTCATCTTAAAGGGGGAAGGATCAGCCTCCGGCATGTGTCCTGGGGACTTGTTTTGGAAGATGTATCCCTGAAGTTACTTGTAAAGGGGCAGAGAGGGGAAACAGATCTCATGGGTCAGATCAGATCTCCTGGGCACAGCTTCCTGCTGTGTTATCACCTCCCTGTGACCTTGGAGAGGGCTCTGTAATTACTCCATGTTGCATTTTTGCCATTTGCCCTGTGGGGACAACAGTACTTTTCATCTGGGAGGAAAAAGTCCCCAGGGATTGGGTCCCTCAGACTCCTCCTGAGAGCTGCTGTTCAGAATTCACCCTGTGTGGAGCACTTGCACAGGGTGAAAATGGTTCTGCAGAACCGGGGCTTGCCACCCGCTGTGTGCCAGATGTGCCAGGTCAGCTCCACCACCTCAATCCCTGGGGCAGGTACTGTCTGCTTCTGGTGACCCATTCCACTGCCCGTCCTTACTGGCAAGGATATGGGACCACATCTGGCCCCAAGAGACCAAGAGAGCAAGCTGGTGGCATGGGCTAAGTGGTCCTGGCCTGCCACCCTTGAAAGACCCATCTGAGGTTGGTGAGCCCTGGTGTGGGCACTGCACTGGGGCTGCCCCTGTTCCTCACCCACCTTTGTCTCTGTTCACAGCCTGAAAGAATTAACCCGGAGCTGAACCAGAAGGGGTACAGCGTCAAATCTGATATCTGGAGCCTGGGGATCACGATGGTAGGGTGACCACCTCTGGGCTCACAGGGATGCCAGCAGGGTTGAGTGTTGCTCGTGGATTCATTTTCCTCCCCAAAGTCCCCCTGACACTGGTGGCCCTGGAAAGATGGCGGGGTGGGAGTGGGAACACAGCTCTGAGGGTAACCAGGGAGCGCTCCATGGGGTTGAGGGGAAGAGGATGGAGCTGCTTTGCCAACTCCTTGCCGTCTTCGGAGGTGCTGGTGCCCCTGCGGTGGGGCTGGCCCCGCTGCGGCAGCCGTGGCTGCCGGGAGATGGCAGCATGGGCTAAGGCGAAGGCGTCCGGTGCCGCACGTCTGTCGCCTTGGAGCAGGTTGGATTTCGAGCACAAAAAAATACTCTCAGTACTTAGCGATTAGCAAAGCCCCCCTCAGAAGAGGAGAGACGAGTAGTGTCGCCCACACAGTGTTTAGGGGGAATCCATCTGCTTGCAGAGTCATTTTATAGCGCAGTTAGCCTTTGCAGCGCGGGTAACTTCTTTCTCCAGCCACATCTAACGCGAGGGTAGTGGAGTCTGGACTGTGGAGGCTGCTGGGTCTCCTCAGGCCTCTCCCTTTTGCTGGGGGAGGTTAAGCAAGATGTTGTGGCCAGGTGGGGTGAGGAAATGCCACGTATTTCTGTGGGGTCTAAAAACCTACCCCCTGGGTGGGCCCACAGGCACCCACAATGTGGGGGGGTCCGTCCGCAGTGCCTGAGCCGTGGGCCCTGTCTCCGCAGATCGAGCTGGCCATCCTGCGCTTTCCCTATGACTCCTGGGGGACGCCCTTCCAACAGCTCAAACAAGTGGTGGAGGAGCCATCGCCACAGCTCCCAGCGGAGAAGTTCTCAGCAGAGTTCGTCGATTTTACCTCGCAATGGTAAAATGCCCTCTCGGCCTCACTGCCCCCCCCCCCCCCCCCCACTCGCCTCCGCCATGGTGTGGGCAGGCCGAGGCAGGCAGGTGCCCGCGGCCTCTGGTGTCCCTGTCCCCACAGATGTGTCTCTGGGGTACCACCCGCATTTTTGAACAAAATATCCCCCAGGGGAGGGATGGGCCTTCATGCCCTCACTGAGCCATGAGAGCTGGGCTGGGGCCTGGTGCTGTGCAGGCAACACGCACCCTTTGGCAGAGCAGCAGTGATGGTGGCTGCGGGGTCTTCCCTGCCTGAGGTGGCGTGGAACAGGCTTCATTGCTCTGGAGGGGCAGGCAGGACGGGATTTAGGAGACATTCTCAGCCCGATTGCCCCCACATTGAGAGCACAGGGGGTCCATGGCGGAGCCAGCAGCACGAGCAGGCCATGGGCGGGCAGCTCTGCCGGGCCCCTCACATCCCTGGGGCTGGCGTGGCGCAGGGAACAGGGCTGCGTCCTCCTGCCTCCTGCTCCCAGGGACACTGCCTGAGGGCAGGGCCGGTGCTGAGTTTGCCTCATGGTGGCCCCTATCGGCAGCTGTCCCACTACCGGGGCCCTCCAGCTGCTGTGCTGCTTTCCGTGGGACTCGGAGCTGGAAACAGCAGGAGAGTTTGGCTGCGGTGTAGGAAAAGGGTTGGAGCAGATGCACGCTGTCTGGAGGTTGTGAGAGCTGCATAAAAGCACAGGCTCTCCCAGCACCCGAGGAGACTCACAGCTGCCCTCATGGTATGGTTCAAAGAGAGCTGGCAGCAGCCCTGCGGCTCCTGACTGCTTCTCCCTCCAGCTTCCCTGGAAACCGCCTGGGAGGCATTTTTATTTTCCAGGCGCTGCAGTGCCATCCGTGGCTTGCCAAGTTGGCAGGTGGATGGTGGGTTTGCGTGGTAGCCAAGAAAGGACAGCAGATCGACAAATACAGAAATGTGAGACTGTTCCCGAGCTGCCAGCGTCAGGGCCTGGAGCCCGGCCGGCTCTGCTGTGACCCAGGAAGGGGATTATCAGCTGCTCCTGCCCGGGGACTTTAAGTACTAGTATTCGGATTCCTCAGAGTCTTGTTTGTACATGTTTTTGAGGTCCCCACGGTTCAGCTGCATGCCTCTACCAACCCGCACTGGGGAATACCTGCCTGTGCCCACACGGCTCTGTGTCTATCAGAGGTGGGAGCTGGCTTGGAAAAACCCTCTTACAAAATGCCCACTGTTTTTGCAAGGCCCACGCTGAGATTTTGGACCAGCTGCCTTTCTCCCATGCTGCTGGCTCACTACTTGTTATTGCAAAGTTGCCTGTTTGTGCCAGGCAGGCTGTTGTTCCCCACTGAATATTTTATTTTTGCAAGCACCATGTCGTGCAGCTATAGCTGTGGGCTGATAAGTAAGATATCCACAGCCGTTTGTGATAGTTGCAGTGAGAAGAATGACCCTGCTGAGCAGCACTCATGTCTTGAAAGCTCATGCTTGTGAGAGCATGTGGCAGTTCCTCTCTTTGCAAATCCTATCCTCCAGGATCACTGAAGATCCCTCAAAGCCGGTGGAGTGGCACGGACTCAGGAAAAGTGCACTTTGGCTGCAGATTACACTAGTTTAGTGTTGTTGGAGTCTGAGAATTTATTCTGACACCAAAGCAGGTCACATCAGTGCAGTGTATCAGGATTGGCCTGGCTTAGAACTATGTCAGATTCAAGAGGTCGCAGAGTGACTCATACCGTCGGCTGCCTGGGGCAGCACAAGTCTGATTACCTGTAGCCCTTGCAGGGAGTTCCTGGGATGTCTGAATCAGGATCAGATCCAAGTATGGCTCTTAATTCCTGAAGATGTGCATTGATTTCCGTAACTTGTCACCAGATTCCTGGTATTAGTAACCTGGGACCAAGGTTTTTGTAGAGGGTCTAAATTAAGAGGGTTGTACCCAGATACTGCTTCTGGACACACCTATCCTTCAAATTTACCTTAGCACCTCGGCTTGGCCTGCTTTTGAGTTCAGAGGATGTGACACATCCCGTACCTTCAGTTCGGCAATATTGGCACGTATCGTTACTAGGTTCCTCTGTTCATTCACAACATGACACTAAACATGAGCCCTCTACACACAGCAAGCAGGAAATATCTATTCAGTGTGTGTCCTCCGCTTCCTCTGGACTCTGGCAAATCCCAGCAGAGGAGCGACTTATCATCACTGAGGTTCTCACTTTTGTTTTGCTCAGTGTGACACCTTTTCCCCGCCACCGACGTGTACGTGTGTGAAGATCTTTTCAAGTTGCTCCAAGTGTCTTTCCCCTAAATACACTGTCAGGAAGTGAGTAGAGATTACGTCCTGTCTTTTAAAAGCTATTTTCTGCTGGAGGGAAACCAAAATAACTTCCAACTACAACCCTCCAGAGCCATCTGTTGTAGGAGAGGAGAAAAAAAGGATGTCCCATGTAACCGTCCCCGCTGATAACAGCATGATGATAAACAAATAGTTGTACATGTGCTTTGGAGCCACTTGGTCACTGCTCCCAATCAGAGGTTGGAGGCTATATCCATTCCTTAGTTGCTTGCTGGCCTACTGGATAAGTGCCCAAAAAACCAATTGTACCTGTCCCCCCAGCAGCAGGCAGTGTCTGGACTGGTATATATGGTGTGTCCAGATCTCGTTTGACCTTGAGCTCACTGCACTTGTGTGTACCCACCACTGTATACTGAACAGGGCCTGTGTGCAAGGCTGTGTTGGCTGTAGGTGTCCTCAAGGCCTAAGCTGTTTGCTTAACGTGTGGATGAGTAGTTGAACTTATTCTACAGGGACATGAAACCTTGCTTTTTTCATGGTATAATTTTATGGCCTTGCTCTAAATTGCATACAGAATGTAACTTTTTTCTTTTTTTTTTTTTTCCTCATTAAAGCTTGAAGAAGAATTCCAAAGAACGGCCAACATACCCAGAGCTTATGGTGAGTGTGCCTGCATTAAGCAGTGTATTGGCTCAGAGCTGAGATGAATTAGAATGAGATGCTGAAGATGGGGTTTCCAATAGTGGTTGGTGATTTGGGATTCTTAGCATCTCTTTTTTCATAAGAGATGTGAGAACCATGGCACTTCAGGGTCTTGCGAGGGTGAGTGCAAATCAGAGATGCTCTTTGAAATTTTGTTCAGGTGCTATTCCGGTCAGATCAAGGGAGAAAAGTATGTAAAAGCAGTTAACAAATTTGCTAAGGGACAAAAATGAGGCTGTGAAGAATCAGTTGGCAAGGATGAAATCCTCCTCTTGGGTTTGTGTGATGGCTTCAAACACCTAAGTCAAATGCATGCACCATGGATGCTCGACGTAGGCTGCAGGAGCTGAGTGGCCTGCTGGGCTTTACTGCTGTGGTGCCTTGGAGAGGAGACTTTTTGGACAGAGTAATTCCTGGATGTTAGGGACAGAGACGAGTCTGTGACTAATAATTCCGGTTATTGAATTTCATCTGCTGCTTAGAGACTGTTTGCTGTGAGCATGTCTAGGACAGAGGAGTAACTAAGGAAAAATATGCTGATAAAGGCTTATGACAGGGGAAATGCAATGCAGTGCAGGGCTTTGAGATCAGATGCACTTTGCTGATGAACTCCCAGCAGTGCATTCACTGGTGTATACTCAGCCAGAGCTCTGGGCTGGAGCTGGCAAGAACAGGGTCTGTGGTGAGATTTTTCTGCTAGGGCTCCACAGCCTCACGGGTTCTCTCGACCCTGACTTTCTGGTATTGATCCTGGTGCTCCTAGTAGCCGGCAAAAAGCAAGAGACCTTAGGAAGTCAGTGTTTCTCTCCCATAAGCACCTAGTCCCTTTTTTACTCTCACCTGATTCACAGCTTACTAAAGGCAGGAAAATGCTTAACTTTGTTATTTCTGAAGATCCTGACCCAAATGCTCGCCTGTCCCTACATGCCCACCCCGTCCAGTGCCACTGACAAGATCTTCTGGGTTAAGGGTGGAAACTGCTACAGAATTTCCTTGGGCATTGCTGTCTCCTGCCCCATAGCTTGCAGGACATGCGTTATACCATCCAGGGGGTCATGCTGTCTGCTCAGAGGTGTTGGGACCTCTGTGTCGTGAAGATGCCAGGGTTTAAGGTGCTCTCTAGCTGCAAGACATGCTGGAAATCCATGTACCTTTTGAACATGAGTTATAAGCAATGAATAATTCCTGTGGCGTTTCTTGCTGGGCCCTGTAATGCAATTAGACTATATATAGATCTGATTTACACACAGTTTGCCCAAATACTGGTTTCAAACAAAGGGAGGCCCAAGGTTTATGGCTTCCCCCCTTCCACCCCTTCGTTTTTTTGTTTTTTGTTTTTTTTATTATTGAATAAATACATATATATTTTAAGCAAATTTCTGAAGTTTGCCAAATGGCCTTTTATCAAAAAGGTTCACCGGAGCAGCTCCGTCTGTTGCAGCATTTATACCCATTGGCAAGCGAGTGCATTTCTATTGAATTAGGTTCTTGGATCACCTCTTCAGAGTATCTCAATGCTGTGGTATTTTATGGCTGACATGAATGTTGTGAGGTCCTGTGGTTGAGGGTTGCTGTTTCGTTGGGTTTTTTTTCTCCCTCCTCTCTCTCTTACAGCATTAAGTTGCGGTACTGGATTGGACTTGTCATTTAGACCAAGACTGCTCCCTTGCTTTCCTGTGGAATTGAGGTTTCTCATGGAAAATATGACTCTGTGCTATCTTGAGCATCAGGAAAACTGATACGGATGCTTAATTTCATTTTAAAACCCACTTCCCCAGGTGAAGTGGAGCATGAAACTACTGCAGGACTGGTGGTCTGCGCATTGCGTGGGGCACATCCCACCTGGCATGGGGTGTTTTGTGCTGTAACCAGACTCAGTTGTTACAAAGGGTTGGGCTTATTGAGAGATGGGGCTGGAGGCCACAGCTACCACCCATGTCACGCTTGTGGGTGCTTCCAGGCTGCAGTAGCTCTGCTTTGGGTGTGACTTAGCTGGGATGTGAAAGCAGTGGCATCACACAGGGATAATAACACGGCAGGCCATTTGGGCCATCTCTCTGGGAGTTATTCAGGACACTTTGATTCCCATGACTGTCTGACCCAGGGAGACCTTAAATTATGTCTGGATCCTTGCCTCAACCATTTCAGCTCTGTTTCCCACATAATTGGGCTTCCTCTTCCTTGCTGGTGTGTCTTTGGGTCGCTTCCCGGCTGCCCAAAGCTGCCTCTTTTTATTCACTGGATAACCTTCCACTCAAGTCCACCTTGGAAAATCTCTTTTCTTTGCTCTTCTTCTCCCTCCACTTTGCCACTGCTATAAATGATCATTGAAATAGCCAATGCCCAGGGATGGAAGTGATGAGCAGGTTTAAAAAACCCTGGAAACCCCAAACTGTCTTTAAAAATCTGGCTTGAAATGAGAGGGTCAGGAATCAAACCAAGATTCTGCACCCTGCATATGGGAAGCACTACAGCATTTTGCACAAAGTGATGGTCACCTGTGAGCTCCACGGGGCCTCAGTTGCCTTTTGGTTCTCTCTGACACCCTCCATGCAAATAAATGCAATTAACCGCCAGGACAGTGGGTGTCTAAGAGTGTTTCAGTGATTTCAGGTGGAAGTTGACTGATCTCAGCTGATGTATTGCAGCCCCTGGTAGCAAACTCAGTCACTAGTACTAGCAGAGAGGGGCTTTGCTCTTTCTGTCAGGGGGCTTTTGTGTTTTTTCTTTCTCCTTACACTTATTTTTCCATTTGTGCTAAATGTAGGCAAGATTTTCTGGCAGGATGTCTTCCCGTGTTGGTCACGATTAAGTAGTTAAACATATAACTGTGGATGGCTTTCCAGCCGGGATGGCTTTCCTCTTTGCGGTAGTTAGGGGTAAAGTAGCCATCTCCTGCTGCGAGTATGAGCAATTGCAGGGAAGAAAGAGACTCAAAAGTCACCAGAGGGTAAATACACAGATAAAGCAGGAAGCTGAGGGAAAAACCCACTGCAGTCAGCCTTCCTGCAAGGTTTTCCTTGCTCCTGTTGGAGCTGGCATGTGGTGCGGTGGGTAACCACCGTCTCAGGAGAAGTACATCTCCTCCCAGGGCACTGCAGGGCTGCAAGGCAGTGTGTGCCGAAGGGCACGATTTGCTAGAGATGGAGGCAGTGTTTTTTATTACTTTGCCTTGCTTTGAAAGCAGCCCAGCTCAGCCTGCCTAGCCAGGGCAGGATCTAGAGGGAATCCGAGCCTTCCTCTCTAGAGGAAATCTGCAGCCTTCATGATGTGGCCCCTGGGGGCTGCCCAACTTACGTCAGCTGCAAAACATGGGAAGCCCAGTATTATGATGCTAGTGACAAAATCTTTTGCACTGTCTAGAAGGTTGTCTGAAAAGGGTTTTGGTTTGGTCCTCAACGTCATGAATAATAAACATTTCTATTTTTTCTCTCTTTTCTTTCCCAGCAACATCCTTTCTTCACCCTGCACGAATCCAAAGAGACAGACGTCGCCTCTTTTGTCAAACTCATCCTGGGAGACTGAGAACTGGACTTGTAAATGAATTGCCCTTCTGTGGACTGGTGGGTGCAGGGGAGGGGCGCGTGGCAGGACTTGTCATGAAAGCACCAACAGAAAGCCGCCGTGTTTTGTTTTGTTTTGTTTTTATTCTGAGAAACCCCCACCTCGCTGAAGTTTTTAAAAGGGTTTTTTGGTATCCATAGTGACATAGAACGAGCTGGTTAGTGAAATGAATTTTAATAAGGTTGGTACCCTTAAAACAAAAACAAAACAAAAAAAATTTAAAAGAGTGATTTACATATTTAATGACAGTCGAAGTCCCTCTTCCTAACTTTCTCCTCATCCCCTTCCCTTCCCCCTGAACCAGAATTTGCTTTGTCATGGTAATAGGTGCTATGGTAGTCATGAAGTTGTATGTAGATTTTTATTTTGTCCCTTCCATTATTTTAATATTTATGTTAAGTGCTTGATGGAATAGATTTCTGTTTTATATGAGGATGAATGTGTGGTGACGATGATGATGCTAAATGAGGCCACAGCAAGCAATAGTTGTAGGGCTTTGCTGGGGAAAAGGTGTTAAAGGAAAAGAGAAAGAAGAGAAGAAGCGTCTGTGTTGTGGAAAATATTTAATGTGCATCATAAAAAGAATTTATAAACAAGGATCTCAGCTCAGCTACTCGAGCTGCTCTCGCAGCATGTGAGGCAGCATCACTGTAAGGGAGGGAGGCCCCAGCATCCTGCGAGGTCGCCTCTTCTCCAGACACTGCACTCCAAGTCGGGCTGATGCGTCCTGGCCAGCCTGCCGACTGTGGTGCACTGCCAGCCTCCTGCCTGGGGAAAGCCTCTGCCCTATGTCCCCCTGACTTACTCTGTTATATTGGGAAGGTTATGAGGTCTGGAGTGGGAAGACATTGCTGCCATAGTGTCTGGGATGAAAGCCCCAGAGCAAAACAGATTGGCAGATAAGTTGCACAAAGACCAGGAGGAGGCTGCAGTAGTCAGTCCCCACCTGTCCACAAGCCCAGCAGCATGGCAGCGCCTGGGGCTCACTTGGGCTGGGGATGAGCTGCTTTGGGCCTGAAAAGGAGTTTCTCTCTCCTTCTCCAGATGGGAAAGGATAACAGTTTGCATAGCATGACGTCTGTGAAAAATGGTAAATCTCAGCACAAGTTTCCAGGGCTCTCGGCACTGCATCGGCAGCAATGTGCTTGCCCACAGACTTTGGGAGTGCTAGCGAGCTCCCCTGGAGCCTATGCCGGCATGCGGTTTGGGCTGTGTCCAGCTCTGGTCAGGATGCTGAAGGCAGCCAGGAGCACTGGGCTCCAGCGTGGGCTGCAGGTGTCCCCACGAGAGCTGCAGCCTGGAAAACCATGCAGGGAAGCCACAGCCCACCCCTACCCGGAGCTCATTGCTGTTGGCCGGGTCGTCAGAGAAAAGCTGCTAGCCAAGGGCAGGCGTGTGGCGACTGTCGGGGTGGGAGGGGAAGACAGCAGATCACGCTGCTTTTAGGTAACACGGTTACTGTCTAGGGAAGGGGGGAAACGAGCACTGCAAGGTGTTGCTGAGTCTGAAGCAAGGCCACCGGCTCCAGATTAACGCTGGTTTGACTGAGCCAAACCTGCATAGCTGCCTCACTTGGCTATGAGGTCCTTTGCCTTTGCCCGTGGCTCTTTCCCCCAGCCCTGCGGAGGAGAGTGCCTGTGCGTGCGGCTGTGCCAGAGCATGCACGCCTGCCTCCTGCCCTCCACATGCTTCCATTCCCCATCCATTGCTTTGGCACAGACTCTCCCGAGTCAAATCCCAACTAGAAGCATGCCTTGCTCTGCAATATTTAAGTTGTGCAGGATGTAACTCAGCCTGGAATTCCAGCCCTTTCTCTCCTGTTTAGTGCCTCCAGTCTCTGTTGGTGCAGGCTGGGCTTCTGGAATAGTCTGAGTGTTTGGGAAATGATCCCTTGGAAGGGCTGGGGAAACGATCCCTTGGAAGGGCTGGTGGGGAGGGCAGTATTTAGAGCAGGGGTTGCCGAACGGTGGTACTTCTTGTGCTAGGGACATGCCAGTCGCTTTGAAGAGGTGCATGTAGACACCGTCAGTGCCTGGGCTGCCACTGTCACCGCCATGGCCATGGATGGTAGTGCCCACAGAGGTAGCTGCGAACCCTAAAATAGTGCAGCTCTGCTCTGGGGGCAGTGCGAAGGAGATAGGGGAGCATTGCTCATGGGGATTTATCGCTCCTTGTTCCCCTCGGCTTCAGAGCAGGGTGGCTTGAGGATGGCTTGCAGGATTCGGAGTGCAGGGATTTCCTTGCTGCAAAGAGCTCACAGGTCATGCAGACTTTGGGGAAGAGGTTCCCCTTCCTCAGCCATGTTTCACGAGCCTGCCTGGCCCTCAGTAACAATAAGCTCCGTATTCCACTTTGTGTTGAGGGGAACCTTTCAGGTTACATTTTGTTATGGATGAAACACAAAGATGTTTTACTTCGCAGTGTAATTTTAAGAGGCCTCGCATGGCTCATAATCTGCCCTCTCATTTTCCAGTGTGTGTGTGTGTGTGTGTGTGTGTGTGTGTTTTCTCTCTCTCACTTTTTCAGAGTCGCAGAGCTGTTTTGATTGATTGTCCTCAGCTGCAGCTAAAAGTCCAGCCAGCCAGTTTATAGAGTTGGTTCCAGCATCAATTCTCGCTTTCAAAAACATGACATTTAAAACCACCCTTTGGTTTTCCTACATATGGATCTGATGCTTTTGTTAAAGATTGTTTTTGCCGCTTTTCTCCTGGAATATAAGTCTCATTTGGACACCACATCTCCTTGACCTCAGAGCACCTTTATTTCAGTGCCATTGTAATTGACAGGTTGAATTTATGAGATACTGTCAAAGTTCAGTATTAATAGCAGATATTAATGTCACCAGCGTTTTCCAATAGAAAATTAATGGCAGTGTTGTCTGCAGCTAGTAACCCTCTAAAACGATTCCTACATGCCTCGACACTACATGCTGAGTGCTTTCTTTTATGCTTTTTGCTCTTGCAGCGCTTGGGCTGTCTAATCCCTTTGTTTTAATGACATTACAATAGGGCATGCAACAAATCACTTCCCGCCTGATTCTCCATGACTTTGTTCCTTTAAAAGTCATTTGCGTCAGCCCATGGTAAGTGTGAATCCATATGACCAGTGTGAATGAAAACAGTGATCTGAGTGATCCGATCCACAGCGGAAGGTAGTTATGGCAGGAGAGAAGTGCAGAAGCTGTCTGTCTGTCTCTGCATCCCTCGTGGCATGTGTGGACACAAAGCTTGGCCTGACCCAGGATTTTCTTAGAGAGAAGCCTAAGCTGGTGGCCTTGGCGCAGGGAGGAGAGCCAGGGACTCCTGTGTGCTTAAAAGCTCTGAAAACATGCTGGGCTACAAGATGAAAATCAGACTCTTTTCTCTTTCATTTGATTATAACCTCTGTGAAGATGAGAAGCCTTTGATCAGTGCTCAGAACTTCACTTGGTTAAATCATGAGCACAGGGTTGCCTAGGACAGGCATGGCTTTGGGGACATTAAGCCTTTCTCAACAGCTGTGCGCCCTGAACAGCCAAGGTGTTGAGGCTTAAAGCTGTTCTTCTAAAAGCTCTTTTTGTTTTCAGACAGCCCAGGACTGTGGGCAGCATGTTAGGTTGTCCTGAACTGGGATTTTTAAACTGCAAGAGAAACAGGTTTTATGCCATAAACCTGAAACAAACCAAAAACACACCGGGGAGCAGAGGAGAGAAAAGCTGCTTGGAGCTCAGCACGTGACCTAGACCAGCTGTATGAATTAATTCCAGCATAGTTAGCCATTTGAAAGGCAGGGAGGGCCCCTCTTCTCTGCCACAGGCAGTGGTTATCGGACTGCATGAAAGATGATGCACAGCCCACCCCCATCGAAGGCAATGAGGGATCACTGGGGCGTGATGTTCATCCTCTTTTTGTCCTCCACCATACAGCTCTTGATGTTCCTGCAACTTCCTGGACGCTTGAGATCTTGCCATCACTAGAGCTCTTGAAGGTCACTGGCAGGAAAGATATTTTCTGGGTTCCCAAGAGCCCACTGGTCCTTTAAGCCTGAAAGAGGAGTTGGAGGGCATTTGCTGGTTATTGTTTTTAAATGCCAGGTTCGTGCTGCTGCAGTGGGTGAAGTGCCCATCTTTTCTGGAGTTTTTCCAGGTGTACAAAGTTTTACACAGATATCCATGTACTGTATTTCTGCATTTTTCCTGACTTCTGTCAGGTTTACTGGTGAGGAAGGAGGCATTTCAGACTTGTTGAAGAAGTGGGAACACCATTTCTGGAGGCAGCTGGGCCTCCCCTGTGTGATGGAAGTGGCAGTTGGTGGGTCATTACAGAGGAAGCTCTAAAAAAAGATAATACAGTTGAGCTCTCAGTTCTTCAGCAGGTGCAGAGGGAGGTGGCTATGTGCCTGCTGGGTCAGTGCTAGCTGCACCTTATCTGGGTGGGAAGGGGCTGCCAGACCCTTGGCCCGTGCAGCAGAGCAGTGCCTGGTGCTGAGAGCAGAGACACCGGCATGCACAGCCTTAGCTGGGATTTCTTCATGCTTGCTGCAAGCTAAGTACGTACCTACACATTGCCCTTCTTTCCTAGACATTTTGGAAGAGGAAATCCTGCTCGGTCAATGCAGCATTGCTTTAGTGGCTGGTCTGATGTAGTTCAGACAAGGTTCCCACCAGCTCCCTTGTTTAATAGACCTTTTTTATATTAAAAACAAAACCCAAACTCCTCTCTCAGAAAAGCCAGCCAAGATGCTCTTTTTTTTTTTTTTTTTCTCTCTTCCATCTTGTTCCTCTTAGAGGAACTCTGGGAGCCTGTCTTGGTGCTTTCACTCTTTCACATGCCAAAGATTGCTACATCCCTCTTAGTTACGCTCCTGCCAAACCAGATCTTATAGTCTTGCCTCAAAAATCATCCACTTCCCTGCTCCTTGGGGTTCCTTTTGTTGCTGTTGCTTTTTCATTGAATTTCCTCATGTTTATTGACATGTCTATTGTTGAGCTTCCTGGACACATGCAGCTCTCTTTTTCAGATACAGAGAAAGACAAATAGTTGCCTTCACTGATCTGCCCCTGCTGTTGGGGAAATACTGTTAGGGATACGATTCCTGCAGATGGGGTTGGGTCTCATTTAGAGCTAGGGTCATGGAGGGTGTAAACTGGCATTGTTCCATTGGCTTGGCTGGAATAAGGCCAGTTTTGTCCAGCTGAGAATCTCTCCTTAATGTCTAAACAGTTATTACACACTAATAAAGATTAATGATTGTAAATCCCCATGGATTATACATAAAATGGCAAGTTTTACTCATTAATCTTTATTGCCATATTATAGCTGTTTATGTTAGAGAAGTCATCTCTCTCTGTTCTGAACATGCAATTAGGAGGTGGGGGTTGAGCATGGGGGAGATGAAGGGTGGACAAAACAGACCAGATGTCCACGTGTTTTACAGTCTGTGTCCTCCCCCCAAGTTGGTTGTTTCCTTGAAAGCCGTTAACCAGCAGCAAAGGATGTATCGCAGAGCTTTGTCTGCTTTGCTGGCCTCTGGCTGAGCTATAAAATCCAGATTGTTGCTGGTGAGAAGGGATCAGATCTCCTAATTAATATTTCAGCTCAGCCTTTACTGGAGCAGATGGGTAAAATGAAATTTGATGTGCACTCTGGCAGCCCAGAACTCTGCAGTGCGGTGAGATTCGCTCTCCCAGACCGTGGCTGGAAGAGATGCTTTCTGTGAAGTAGGCAGCTGTGTTACAGGTTGAGAGGACACTGCTCCTTCACATAACCCCACACCATAAAAGCAGTTGATTTTGTTAATAAAGAGGGCCAGAAAAAGCTCAGTTGAATCTCAGCTTCTTTGTGTTTGCAGATGCGTATAGCCATAGCTAGGAGCTGGTGGTGCCGGTGGTCTGGACACAAAGGTTCACGTGCTGTATAAATGGAGAGGACTCTGAAGAGAATGTAGTAAACTTCAAGGGTGGCTTTAGTGGCAAAATGAGTCCTCTGATAGGCAGCTGATATCAATCCACTCTGCCAAGGAAGGTCTGGAGCTGATGGCCCAGATTGCCATTCCAGCAAGAGAAACAAAATCTAAAGCCCCAAAGAAACCCACAGGGAAAAACTGCGAGCTGACGTTTGTGGCCTGCTGCGTGGCCTTGTGCATTGCTGCTTCCCCTGCTGAGCTCGTCAGTGAGGTCCAGAGGTCTGACTTAAACGATGGGGAAAGCATGAGAAAGGCCTCTGTAGCTGAGAAAGAAGAGGGTAAACATTTTAAGGTTGTCTCTAACTAGCCTAATGGTAGAAATACCTAATTTACAGGCCACAGGGATAAATGAATTCTTCAGGGGCCTATGCAGCCAGCAGAGCTGTTCCACTGGGAACAACTTTGGCTGCATGATGTTTTTTACATGGCCTCCTTTAATGCACTCCTGGGTTGCTAGAAGGCTCTTTGCCTCCATCGACACTTTACGTCTCAGTCACCTTTACGTTTTGTATTTTACTGTCTAGGATTTTACTAGCAGCCTTTTTTCTAGGCGGTTGGTCAGAGTGAAGGCAAGGGAAGGGGGCCTCCAGCCAGCTCTCCACAGAGTGCTCTGGGAGAGGAAGGAGCTGCCTGTCTGTTATCCAGTGCCTGCTTAACGGAAAGGCCGGGTACCCAGCCGAAGTGAGAGCTTCTCCTTTTGTACTTCACTGCCATTGCATTAAAACCTCCTTTCTGGAAGTGGAGCAGCTCTGGAGTTGCAGCAGCCTCTCCACAAGGCGGCTCGGCCTTGCCGTCAGCCGAGCTGCAGGACGGGCCACATTTCCTTCCTTGAAAGGCTCTTGGTTTTCTCTGAGCGTTGGGGCAAAAGTCCAGCGGCTGCGAGGTACTGCAAGGATAAGCTGGGAAAAGCTTGGAAGCGTCTTAAACACTCTGGAAATAGAGGTGGAAATCAAAAAAGATCAGACATCTTTCGGCAACTTCCAAAGCTGTGTGGTTTTAGCCAGACCTGAAAACCCTTCCTAGAAGTTTATTTCAGGGTATTTTGATATGTTACTTTCGCTTTTGGGCCTAGCTAAATCCAGGAAACTCAGAACAGTGTAATTTTTAAATAATGAGTGAACACACCCCAAGCATTACTGAACCGATCAGGAAAGTTTCGGTTTGGTTTCTCTTCGAGGAATAACTCAGGCCAGCTCAGGGTTTATCCTAATTCAGTCTGGTTTTGCCCCAGATAATTATTCTTTTTTTGAGAAAATAAAAGAGATCAGACCATGGTCTTCCAAAACGCTGTGACCCATCACACAAGGGTATGCACCAAATTGTGCCAGAAGGTGATAAATGCTACAGTAAGAGGCGGCCAACATCTGATGGCTGGAAAGAGCAGTCTGGCAGCAAGCATGCCTGTGGCCTCCAAAAATGGAGGTAGATACAGTTTCTCAAGGGGCTGTGTGATGGAGGTATCAGGGTGTGCCCGTCTTGTTTTTTCCCTGTAGTAAAGAACATTCAGCCAGCTCAGAGTGTCCTGGAACAATATCTGAAAGCCTTTGGTGTTTCTCAACTTAGTTGTAGGTTTTTTTCAGGATGGATACCGTGAAAAGTCAGGAAGGACCAGGTATCTTTGATTTACGTGGCCAGAGTGAAGAGATGTAGATTAAATGCCTCGTTAAGAGCCAAAAAGGTGTGTTTAAAGATAAATTACCATCTCCATCATAGTTATTAAGTCAGGATCAAATTTTCACATGTACAGGTGCATCTGCAGAGCTCTCCATCCACATTTAGCCCAGATTTAGTCATGAATCTTGCATAAATATCTAATAGCATGGGCTGTGCCATTTGATGAGCTTCTGGCAGGTTGGGGCTCTACAGGCAGAAAAAAAGCCTTGTTCAAAATACAGTATCACCAAAACCAGGATTTGGGCTCCAAACATTTCCTGTATAATCTAGATATGAAGTGAATTTCCAGAGCTCTACCACCATTTTGTTTCCCTCATAACTGTGAATCAAGCGGCTTGTGCTTGGTGACAGCTGTCACTGTGACAGTGGAGCTGCTGGAAATAGCCACAACATACAAAGTAGCTGAAATTTTGCATTTATTTTTTAATAGCAATACATTGCGGGGAAGCTGCTAAATGTAGTTTCTTAGAAACTGGAAATATGTTGGAGTAAAACTTGTCATTTCTTGTAGAAAAAAATAGTGGTCTGAAAATGTCCGAAATCTTCAGTTTCAGGAATTACAGTTTTATTGGCAAAGATCCATGTTTAGCATCAAAATTTTTGAAAGTTTCTGTCTTAAGGTGTGAAATCTGCTTTTTCATGAGATGGTGGTAAATTTGTAACAAGGATATTTCTATATACTTTCAGCTAGAAAAAAAAAATATATATGAGCGCAATGGAAAAGCAACCACCTCCTAGTAGTCTGCTGGTATTGAAGAGGGTGCAGGCAAAGCACCTGTGTTTTGAACATGTTAGAAAAGAGAAGGCTTTCCAGCCTGCTGTAATGCAAGTCCTTATTTTACTTTATTTTTAGTTTGTTGGTTTTTTTACAGTATCATAATTTGTTTTGGAACTGTGAAAGTCTCTGCTTCTCCTTACATGTGGCAGGCTGATTATTCTTTCTCATGTTCTTACTATTTATTATTTATCCATTTCTGGTACTATCCAAGATGTGCTGAAGGTATCTCCCACCCTGCCTTGAGCCATATGGAATCACTGTACTATCTCCTAACAACTGGGATGGCAAATGGCAGTAGATGGCTAATTATTATTTTAAATTATATTTGTAGCAATTTAGATTTTCTTTTAGTGAGCTGGTTTGCCCTAAAATTAGAGATGAGGATAAGGAATCTTTTTTAAAAAAATGCATTTTTCCATTTTTTTTTGATGTCTTGGAGACTTCTGAATAAACCTACTCACTCTCTTTTTTTTTCATAGGAAAAACACCAGTTGGATTGTAATTGTTCCTTTAAGAGGGGATTGACTAGCATCAGGGTTCAGTTTAACTGGTAAAAATGCTCTATGTCACAAGATCGTTAGCCAAAAGCACAGTGGAATTCTGAGAAAATGATAATTTTCCACCTGAAAAGTAAAATCTGGTTTGTGATGAACTTGGTTTGTCCAAGTCCCATGCTAGGCTTTTCTGTATCAAATTTGCATGGAGTTTTCCTTTAGCCCTCAAGCTAGTGAGACCTGGGGTTGCCAGGATTGCTTCGAAGCAAGGCTGAGGGCCACCCAGGCACCCTCTGGCCACATGTCTGCTCTGGGTTTGGAGGATGTGAGTCTTACAGAAATGATGGAGCAGCTAATGAATGGCTTCTTCTTGCCCTGCGAGAGATGTTGAGGTGAAATCCCATAAGCATGACTGTGTGAGACAAGCAGGACTGGGGGCTCAAAACCACGAGGTTTTTCTTCTTTTTATTCCCTTTCTTCTCTTTGCAAAGGTGCCTTGCTGCTCTCCTGCTTCAAAAGCCTCCCCAGCCTTTCTGATAAAGAATGCTGTGGTGCATCTGTTTTCAAACAGCTTGCATTGGTTTTCTGGTTTGTTTTTTCTTCCCCCTATGTATAAGAAATGTTGGGTAGCAGAATGTGGAATTCATTAGAAGTTCATAAAGCAGGGACCTCAGAAGGATGTGGGTATAAATGCTTTTCAGGCATCTGAGGTGAACTTTAAATGGAGCTTTGGCCCTCATTTGCTTTCTGCTTTTCAAAAACCATTTATGAGAAAGTGGAGCTGTCAAAGCCATGCATGAACTTTGCCTTCTTGCAAATAACTTGTCTCAAAGTAAATTGTCAAAATGCACAAGGAACTTGTCTCAAAGTAAATCCAGTAGCTCTGCAAAGCTGGAAACGTTATGTGCATTAGAGTGTGTGTATGTGTGAGTGTGTATGTGCACATGTTGTACATGGGAGGGTGGAGTGAGTAAGTCTACCATTTTGGAGATGTAAGAAACACAATGCAAGTGTTTTTAAAAAAGGCGATGTAAAATATTTATTTCTTGGCAAAAGTACATCAGACCACATCTCCCATCCTTCTTTTAATTGCTTCATGTTTGTTTTTGTTGTCTAAGTCTTTGCTGGCCTGTTTCCTCTGCAGTGCTCATTGCTACTTAGCAGCTCGTAACCTCACACAACCCCTCCGCAGCAAGGGAGCGCATGGCATGGGGGAGCTCACAGGAGCACAGGCTCTGCTGCTCAGCAGGGAAAGCACTGGTGTTCACATCAACAGCAGGAATGGAAGAGGTAGTATTAGATGAAAAGGTAGGACAATGCAATGTGAGCGATTTTTGATTTTTAGCCCTGAGGAGGAAACTTGGTCCTCATCAGAATCAAAACTGCCCAAATCCTAATGCCAAGACCCCAGATCGTGGCTTTGGGAGAAGGTAGATTGGTGCAGGGATAGCAGGCTTTGAGAAAGACTCTCCCTGCCTTGGCAGGCTCTTGTGAACACATACTAGTGGTATATTTAAAAGAAATGAGGTGCTGTCATCTTTGTGAGATGGCACCCAGGTTCTTGTCAGTGCTGGTTAAGGTCCCCTCGGGCTTTGCCCCTGGTTTGTAGCAGTGCAGAGCCTGTGCCAGGAGGCAGTGCTGCCCTGTCGCTCCGAGCTCCTGTTCCTCTCTGCAACCAGGCGAAATTTCATCAGTCAGATGTTGCAAAGTTCACAGGGTCCTCCCTGTGCTCCAGAGTATTTTGGTGGTCGCCTGGCTGCCCACCCCTATGGCTTCACATCCGCTCCGTCTGAAACACTTCTCTTAACCTGTGTTGTCTTCGTTCATCTCAAAGCCGTTCATCATCCTATGAGGATGATAAATAGTAGGAGACTGACAGTAGGACCATGTGCGTAATGTTAGATAGCCTTTTATTTAATGTTGTTGTTTTAATGAGATGCTTTTAGGATCCGTGTTGTACTGGATTAAGGATATTGGTGGAACAATTTAACTGGTATTCTTTAAGCCTGACTGCCCCAGATCCTTACCCTCCACCCTCTTAATTTAAAAAAAAAATAAAATAAAATAGATTGGGAGAATATATTTAACTTGAAAAAAACCCCAAACTTTGCTGATGGAATAAGTTAATCTTCTTTACTATGCTTCGATTTTATTTCTCAGGATATCCAAAGGTTTATCACTGCTGCTGAGAGAAGGGGACAGTACACCTTTTTGAAACTTCAACCACTGTAACCATTTTCCAGATGTGAGTGTGTGTGCGTGCGGGTGTGTGTATGTTAAACTCAGCACTGTGTGTGCGTGTGTTCTGCTGAATATTGTGTGCATCTATGAAATGCTTCAAACAACTGCCTGGAAGTCAAAACCAACCACCTCTTTCCAGTCATATGTTTGCCGTGACTTTTCATAACCACACTTGAACTAGTGGTCTTGGATTAAATATTCAAAGAGCAGGGCATCTTTATAGCAATGGTATGTCAGTCAAATTAAGAAAAATGTACACAAAAATAAATAAATGAAATTTAAAAGTAACGTGCTGTCAGTCTACCTGTGTTTACCCAGTGGAAGTACTACCCATTGTTGGGGACCCACTTTGTACTGCTTTTGCTATTCGTATGAAAAGTTTTTAAGGATCAGCTTACTTGTAAGAGTCTTTCTGCCATTGGTTTTTCTTTCTGCACTTCGGCTAGCGTGGCTGGCGAGAGCAGACGCATCCACATCCCGTCCAGCCCACATCAAAGGCGTGAGCCCCGGCTCCCGCCGGGCTCTGGCAGGGCGCTGGTGCGATGAGAGCAGCCGGCTTCCTGCCCCCCGCCCCAAATCATCTTCCCCGTGTGGATGGAGGGGTTCAAGGGGCTGCAAATGGACACAGCCTCTGTGCCCAGCATTGCCTGGGGGCGTGGGTCTTGGTGCTGGGCTGACACCAACACGTGCTGTTGGGGTTGGAAGCCCAGCAGCTTGCTCAGCACCTTGCACTGATGGGGCTGAAGTGAGCGGTGAGTTTTATGCAGCTGTCGGCCTCTGTGCTCACGGGCTGGAAAACAGATGTGGTGCTTCGCTCTGTCTTTCACCAGGTCCTGGATCCAACCCTGGATTCCACTGCCAGCCCCGTCACTATTATCTGCAATTAAGCCTTGCATTTCTTTAAAGGTTAACTATTAGGCTGTGCATTTGTCATGATGCAGAGCCAATTTTCACCCTTAATTTATTAGGCTAAGTCAAATAGCATTTTGCTTGAGTAAAGCATGCTGGTCTGGGTCATACTGAAACATGAATCGCTATTTCCGTCTTTCTCATGTAAATAAAATTATGCTTCCATTTATATTAGAATTGCCGAAAACAATATATCAGCTCCCTCTGCTGATCCTGCAGTCCCAGTTAAGGCAAAACCACTAGTTGCAGAGCTGATGTGCTAAGGAACGAACCAAACAAAAATAACCCATTTAATGTAATAACCAGTAAGGGCACAGGAAAGGAATCGATGTTTATCACATAGAAGAAAGCGGAGTGGCCTGGGCTGAATGCTTTTAGGTTGCAGGGGGAATGTTACCTGGCGTCAGTGATGGGAATGCTGGTGATACAGAGGTTGCCATAAAAATGTCTGAAAAGAAGAGTTGCAAGAGGCACATAACTGTTTCTGGGAATCCTAAGCAAAACAGCTGCCGAAGTTTTATCTGCACTGTGGCACGTGTGTATGTATGTATGTGTATTCTGTTTAAAAGGATGAAATTAAAAGCCGTACTTTTATTTTATCAAATGAAATTACCCTTGTATGTTCAGAATATTTATGCATCAGTACTTTTTTTTTATTAGAGCCTTATCTCACTGTAATCAATTCCAAATACAAAACTATTTTTATCACTGAAATGCAGCAGTAATTTATAAGATGTAGACAGAACGCACACGAGATGCCAAAAGCAATTTTATGGAGCCTCTTTTGTTGTCATCTACAATGCATCAGTTCTTGCCTTCAGCCTCCCATCAATTTTAAAAGCCCCAAGATGGAATATATAAATAAATAAATAAATAAAAAGGAAAAAGTGTACTGGAGCAGCTGCCAACCCCTAAAATAGTCTGGAGATACGTATGCACCTTTGGGATAGAGTTTGATTGGACACCGCACAATAATGTAAACCGTGCTGAGCTTTGTAATACAATTGTTTTAGTTGGCGAAATGGCAGATCTGGTTCCCTCTGTCTCACTTGCCTACTAGATAGTATTTCGTATATGTGCAGAAAATGAAATTGTGAAATAATGTCCTGCATTATCACAAATAACGTCACGTTGAAATAAGGAAAAGAAGAGTGAAAGTTGAGGTCCTCACAGACAAACAGGAACTCCAGCCCTGCACAGGACAATATTTAAATGTGTCCAGCCTAAAGCATATCTTTTATAGGGTCCTTCTTTGGGTTACTTTCCCAAAAGGGTGGCTGACGCTGGATGTGACTTGTAGGGCCAACACTAGGTTGGTAGTGGGTTCTCAGAAGGTGCCGGCACCCATCTTAATCCACTCGGACAACCACCAATGGTAAAACTTCAAGAGAAATGTGGATTAAGCTGGAATGAAATCCTGAATGTATTTTAGCAGCAGGAGTCTTGTGGAATTGTGTTCCAAAAAGAAGATTTGCCATTTTGCAGAAACTGAAACATTTGTAGGCAGGGACTCCTGCCTTTGGGTCTTGCACCCAAGCAAGACAAGGTGATTTGGTCTTGGGGTTTCTGTACTAATAATCATGAGAAATTTCCAACTAGAAGCTTTCTGAAATCCTCAGAGCTAGGAAGAGGTGGCCACTGAAATGCTTTTGCCTGGTGGATGTGCACTTGCAAATACACACCCAGTTTTGTGGATTGTTTTCTCTTCACGTGGCAGAAGAGTGATCCTCTGGCATAGCAAGCAGCACTCGGGGGAATATCCCTGCCCTTGTGCAGAGTACCTCGTCTGCTGAGTGTGTCCTCGATTTCTCTGTATGTGGTGCTTGCTGAAGTTGGAAAGAGATGATAAGGAAAAATCATATGCTGAGGCTTAAACCATTTGCAGTCATTAGGGATTCTAAAATGGAAGAGAGACATGTTTCACAACTCCTCTTGCTGAAGTTAGCCGTGAATATCTAGAATCCAGCTTTGGTTTGTGACTTTTACTGGGACACACTTTGGCCTGACAAATGGCACTTTCCTAATACTTCACCATGGTGACAGATATCTGCAACTATGGACCAAGGATCTGAAGAAACAGCAAGATTTTTTTTACAGGTCACAGTTCTTGCTCTGCAGGTTGAGTCCACTCCTGTTTGATTTCCTTGTGGCTGTGACAAGGCACGTGAAATTTAGCAATTAGGTTTTATAAAATGCGGCATGGAAAAAGAGTATTTGAGGTGACACACATTCTTCCTCAGCATGAGCTGCTCTGCCACCTTTTCCGTATCATGAAAAACGTTATCATAGTTAGCCCAAGCACAGCAGCACAGTACTCCCCGCCTTGGTCTTCGCTTTCCTCCTCTCATTTAGGATCCCTTCCTGGCACGCACTAACATTTACTTCCAAAATGCAAATATGCCAAATGAAGCACTCTGAAATCATCCTAATTTTCATGCAGACAGCTGCTGGTGAATGCTCGCTCCTTCCAGTGAGCTCTCCGTGCCCCTCAGGAGCACCTGCGATAGCAGCATCCAGGTATGTGTTCATGGTTATGGTTTTCAAACTGTTATCTTGCCAATGCAAACATCTTTTCTGCTCTCCTAAATCACCCCAATGTCTCCTGCTACAAAGCCACGTGTTACCACTCCAGCACACTTTTGGTTACAGTTCTGGCTCTCTGGCTCTCCGGTGCCGGAAGTTCATGGTATGATGCTGAAAGCAAGATATTGCAAAGTTTCTTAAGAATACGTTGCATCTAGAGGTGATGTAGTTTACTGATGTTAAAGATAAAGATGTTTAATTCTGTGCCATTTGCTTGCCAAATCCTACTGATTTTATGAGAGTAATAGTCAAATTGAAGATATTTTCAGTCTTAAAAAAGCATCCTATTTTAATACGCCATGACTGTTTTTAACATATTCATGTTAATAGGTCTCTTTCAATATGCCTCTATAGGTATTGAAAATAAATGGGAGAACATTACAGAATATTAACAAATTATTAATGGGAAACATTACTAAGACACCTTTCTTGTTTGCCTACTGCTTTCACATTAGAGTGCTTTTGGGAAATAATAATAATAAAAAACTCCCGCTTGAAAGAATCATTACTAAAGCATTTTGCATGCAGATTACTTCAGGCTTCAGCACTGCAGCTCTCGGCTAGGTTAGGAGATGAAGGCCAAGATTTGTTGATTGAGATCAGATGGCTGGTGGCGAGAAGGAATCTAGATGACTTAACTGGAGGGATTAAACTCAGGTCTTTTGGCTTCCATTTGGCTGTTTTATAAACTCCACCACTGGGCCAGCTCGTTGGGCTCTGTTCCCCTCGTCGCGTATGTGTGATGTTAGCGGGGTGGTTTGTAGTATCAGCCAGTCCATCAGTATTAGCGGTCCAGACATTCTGGGTGAGAAAGGAAAAGACAGTGTAACTGAAAGCTAAAATTAGTCCCCGAAGCGCCCATCCGCACACCTCCAGCTCGGCGGCTGACCTCTCGGCTAAGGGGAGCGGCGAGTGCTCTCCAGCCCAGCCAGCACCTGGGCGTTTTGGTGATCGTTGGCACGCGGATGCCGTTGGACAGAGCCAGCATTCCCAAGGGCTCCAGCCCTGCTACCCTGCCCTGCCCAGGGAGAGGCAGGTCTCTGTGGCACCCAAACCAGAGCCGATGTCCCCTGGCAGCAGCGTGGCCGGCACTTTGCTGCAGGGTGACGTATCCTCGGTTATGTGGGAAGGAGGGTTGTGTTGTTGGCAATTCACGTCTGAAGCTTCACCCATTAGATGTACCCCATGGGAGCTGATGGAGCTCACTTTCTTCTTTCTTTCAGAGCCCTAACCTTTAATTTTACAACACTGATTGAAACCAAGAGTGGAAATAAAAAGTCAGAGCTACTCTGTTTTCCTTCCCCTCCCTTCCATTATCTTCTTTCTTTTCCATCCATCCTCATTTCACATGCCTCTCAGATTGCGTCCCCTTGGTTTTCCAGTTATTTATTGACCCAGACCTAATTCCTTATTTCCAGAAATGTGTCATGAATCCTGCCTTTGAGTCATTTGCTTTTTGCTTTCCAGGCTCACCTCTTTGACCACGTTTTCCTGTAAAAGATAAGGATATAGGGTTTGTGGAGTAATCGCAGCAGGATGCCTGGGTTTCATTCATAGATCTGTTGCCACTGGCTCATTATGGAAAATTAGGAGAGTTATTTCACCTTTCAGTGCCTCACCTCAGTGTCACCATCTGTAAAACAAGGCTAATAATTGTTATCTCTTCCTTGCAGGAGAACTGGGGAGCTTCGCTAATGACCATCTGCTAAATGTTCTCAGAGCCTCACATGAACATTTCTACTGAAGTGCAAATTATTATTAGAAACCAGGGATTGTTACTGGATTGATATCAAATCATTGTCGACAGCTTCTCTGCAGGGAAAACTTAGGCGCAGCCAACAAGAACAAGCTGCATGTTTTGAAGTTGTGCAGTTGATTATATTGGCTTTCATCTTCTGGTAAGAGGATCCTCTGCCATCTGAACTCTCTGATCTCTGGGAACACAATTCATCCAATCAATCTGGAGGAAAATAAACCTCCTCAGACAAAAATATAAAGTATCCACCTGAGATCACATGAAGATGGAAGATGTCAATTAATTCCCAGCCCCCAGTCCTTAACTCTTGTAAACCCAGTGTTTTTCTGGCCCACCAGACAACGCTTAAGAGAAGGATGCATCCGTTACATCGTCTCAGTATTGTAAAGAGCCTCGTGGGCCTGCCTGGGCTAAATTCTAATTAAAAACATGCAAATATTTTACAATGAGATTGGTGCCACTGAAAGCTTCTACGAACTGTCTGAGGGATACGTGTTGATCTCGTGGCAGCATGCAGAGGTTTGAGGTGCCAGGACAGATTCAGCTGTGGCTCCTTCCCAGCTCTCGTGGTGTAACCCCAGCTGGCAGCTGAGCCCCCGCGGCCGCTCGCTCTCTGCGCCCCGCTGGGATGGGGGACGGAGTCGGATGGGTGAAGGGAGAGCGCTCGTGCCTTGGGGTAAAGGCAGTTTAATAGGTGAGGCGAAACCCGCGCTCGCGAGCCCAGCAAGACAAGGAATGCGTCACCACTCCGTGGGCAGGCGGGTGCTCAGCCGCGGCCGGGACAGCCGGGCTCCAGGCGCGTCACTGCTACTGGGAGGACAAACGCCATCACTCCGAGTGTCCTCCCTTCTCCTTCCCCCAGCTGTATGCCGTATGTGACGCCGTATGGTCTGGGCTCTCCCTCGGGACAGCTGTCCCGGCTGTGTCCCCCCACCTCCTTGTGCCCCTGCCTGCTGGCTGCTGGGGGGGCTGAGGGGCAGGGACGACCTGGACTCTGTGCACACGCTGCTCAGCAATAATAAAACCATCTCCATCGTATCAACACCGTTTTCAGCACAAATCCAAAACATCGCCTGTACCAGCTACTGTGAAGAAGATTTAACTCTATCGCAGCCAACCCCAGCACACCGGCATGAGCCAGCCCAGCGTGAAGGACATCTCCGTACCACTCCCGAACCTGACCCGGTGCATTTTCTCCCTGGGTCAGCCTCAAGCTGCCCACCCAGTGCTGACAGCTGATGGATTTACTTGCAAATAGTCTGCAGCCCATGTTTAGCACCAGGTAGATAGAGAGAAGTTGCCACTGGGTCATCGGTGGTGTGTGCCCCACGTGCCCAAGACCTGAATGAGCTCCACTGATGACCTTACAGGGAACCACTGTCTTCAGCAAGCATGGCCTCCCATCCTTTCAGTGTGTGGGCTCATCTGTCGTGTTTTCCCTGAGCTAGAAATTGAGAGGGAGGATCGCTGGAGGCTACAACCCATTAGTGGTATTCAATAGCAACACCGTCAATAGGGACAAACAAGCGGAGATGGGGCTGGAGATGGGGATAATTACAAGGACCAAGTTGTGAGGACCTGAGAGCTCATGTCTTCTGCCACTAAACTGATAATATATAACTGGCGAGGCTTAGCAACAGCCCCAGTCTTCCCCCTCCGATACTATTATGTGCCATTATGGTCACTGTCTTAGTTTGCTAAGTTTAAGTAAAACAATTGTGGTTTAATGATGCTGTTACTATCTGACAAGAGCATCAGTGCTGAACTCATGGAACCCTTTCCAAAGCAATGCTGCAAGGACTTACAGGGAGGAAAATGGGTGAGCGAGCTTTTGGGAGATGCAAGGGGGATAAAAATATCCCTGGTGTGACCATCTGCGGTGTGCTGGGGACTCTGGAAACAGGACTTGGTTCTCTTGTCCAGTGCAGAGCATATTAAAAATGGAAAAAATGGCCCAGTAATTTTTTAATTAAAAAAGGATAATAACATCTTGTGTTAAAATTTTAAAAAGCAATCTTCTACATTTAAAAATATACCTGTAAAATAATATGTGCCTTTTGGCTATTTCCTATAATATCTAACTTTGGTCACATGGCTCTCATTAAGACACCAGAAAATGTTGTAAACTAGCATTTATAAGCTCAACATAGGAAATTTCTGTATTTTTATTTTGAATTTATAATCCCAGTCCAAGATTTGCTGAAAGATATGAAACTTTATTTGAGGTTTTGGAAATGGAATGATTTCTGAGCAAAACAGTCTTCTTTTGGTAAAAACTCCCATCTGTTCAAATTTTGACATTGTCTTAAGGCAAATATGATTTTTTTGCCTACAAATATTTGAAAAAAATAATCTGGCTAAGAGCGCAGTCACTAATACTTTAAAAAAATTGCAACGTTATGAAATGTAACAGTTTAAGAGAAAACTACTTAAAATGCATGGCAGCCTGAACACGCTCTGCCCGTCCCTGCAGAGCGGAGGAGTGCTGCCCCGGATCCCTGCGTGTAGTTAGCGCTGAAGACAAGGAAGCTTTGCTCTGAAAACAGACAAGAACATTAAAAGCAGGGAAGGTATTAACCACATCTTTTTAACACTGAGGCTGCAATAGCACTATGCCAGGCAGTTAATAATTCATACTGCCCAAGCACGTAATCAGATAGAAACTTTCCTGTTTCCTCTGAGTTCAAATCTCTGGACAAAGGTCAAGCTCTAAAATCTGAAATAAGTGGACTAATTAACTTAAACAATGATGAGACAAGGGCCGATGCTGAATAATCTAGGGATCTGGAAGCGTACGAGCAGGTTCAAAACCAGCCTGCAAGTTGGAGTTTCAGCAGCTCGAGCCCGAGCGCGGCTCTTTTGCAATCAGTCTGCAGGTGGCAATGCATTTATGTTCGAGTGCATCGGAGCGGAGGATGTTGCTCTCGAAGAAGAAATACATCAGGAGGGAAATATGATAAGCATAATTGCAGGGAAGGGGTTAGGCAGAGATCAAATAGTTTTCCTTTCAGTGGGAACGGCTCATTTCTAAAGGCAGCCGCTGTGGGTTTTCTGCTTTGCCCTCTCAGCCCGTGGCTGGCTGCTGGTCTTTGTGCGGTGCCGCACGGGTTATGCCAGGAGCCAGGTGGAGAAGTCATCTGGAAGTGGAGCAGCGTCCCCCGAGATGGGCAAAGCTCTGGGGCACATCAGGGAATATCTTAGAAGTAGAAAGGATTAAATGAGGCATCTTTAATTCTCCTTTCCTGGGCTCATTGTTGTGTTGTTTCCCCGAGGTCAAGAATCCAGACTTGCAGCTCTCTCCTTCCTTAAGGAAAATGAACCAGATTAAAACTCAGATTATGATTTATATTAAATCAGTTACAATTTATAGCAGTCATAAGTGCATTACAGTGCCCTTGCAGTGTCTGTCTAGCAATCCTGCTACTCTAGGTGCTATGGCAGGGTTTGTACCTGTAACTAAAGGCATCTGTAAGGGTGATTTTTGTGCTGGGGTTTTGCTAATCAGCTCTGGCACAGGGCGTTTAACCCCGGGAGATGGAGGGTCGCTGGGGGAGGCAGCCTGGCGGACCAGCCTGGGAGCAAGGGAGGGGAGAAACACCCCTCTTCACATGGAGAAATGCTCCTGAAAATGGAGCAGCTTCGCCAGGTGGGCAGGGGAAGCTGTGGCAAGGGCTCCGGTACTGCACGGAAACTCAGGTTGTAGCAGGGAGCTCGTTTGTCTAAGCCACATGGGGTCTAGCTCAAGGTGCAAAACAAGATGTCGTGCAAGGCTTGGGCTCTGCCGCTTCTTCAGCATCAATCCTGCTGCTGGAGAAGTGAGTAGTGCTTTCTCCCTTTTTGTAATGGCTCTGAATCTTTAATCTCTATTAAGTGCCTCCTCTGGAAAAGTGCAGTGGGAACAGGACTATTATTAAATGGTCACAGAGAGTAATTGCTTTAAAATAATATTGCAGAGTACTCAGTGTGCTCTTGCTCAGTTACTCTAATAACAGGTTGATCAGCCTTGAATGATGCCACTATTAATTCACCAAATGGAGCACACACAAGGGCCAACCCAAAAAGGCACTTTCCAACAGGAAAGAAAGAGTACCCTGTTTTACTGAAAAAGCAATGGTGTTTTGATCAAACCTTCCTTGATGAAACAGCCCGATGACACAACTTCATCTGAATCAGGTTGCTGCACCAGAGCTGTGCCTGTGGGACCTCACTGCATGTACAAACACCCGTGAGTGCATCCACTGCACGTGGCCGACACAGTGAGCAGCATCCTCGTGGCAGCTGGTGCCTGACGAAGGAGATGCCACGGCCTCTCCCTGCTTTCCCCACCTCATCTTCTCTTTTGTTTCAGCTTCCATCACCCGTGAGTGATGCTCTCCCTCTGGTTCTTGCCTCTGCCTGGTTCCCTCCCCTGTTGTTGCCCCCTGTGAAGCCACCAAGCCAGCTCCTGTATTTGTGAGTACATTGGTGGTAGGTGATGGGGACACGTCCAACTTACCCCTCTGCCCTCCTCCAGCTAAAGGCAGAGCCACCCTGAGCACTTCTGAGCACAGAAACCTGCTCATTAGTGCAGAGATTTTAATCAGGGGCTGGGTCCCTGGGTGATGCACGGGCAGGACACCCCAACAGCCTCCGACCTTCATTTGGGAGTTTCCAAACTGAAGAGCAGGTCGATGGGGTGATGGCTGGGGAAACTGGCTACCAATGGTCCGTAATTTTCTTGCAAGGTATTTCTGTCGTTCCTGCTGATATTGGGGGGATGGAGGGGGACAGACTGAGGGGTGAAGCCGGACTGCTCCCCGCCTGTGTGCCACCTCTCTGCTCCAGACCCCATCCCTGTGAGTGGGTCTGCCTACACTAAGCCCACGAACAGGGCAAAAGGGCAAATTCAGCAATACCTTTGGCTTATCAGTGACAGAACAAATTGATACCAGACTTTTAAGAGGGTGGGGAAACATCTCTCCATAAAAAGAATCTAAATTTACCATCGTGTTAACAATTCTGTAAGACTTTTTGGCAACTCCTAATGGAAATTTCAGGAGCAGATGGAAATATTTGGAAACGTATAGAACACATGAGCCTGCAACATCCATTTTTATTTTCTCATTGGGAGTGTGGAGTGGTTTCATGTTGCCTTTAAATTTTTTTTTTCTTTCTCTCTTCTGGATACTAAGAAAAGCAAGAGGGGAAGCAGGCGATGGATATATGCAGGAGGTTTTTTTTTTTTGGTGTTTCTCACTTGATTTCCCTGTGTGGTCTGTGATGGGATTCAAGAGAAAATGGCACCAATGCAAGGTGACTTGGTCCCAGGTTATTTGGGAGCTTGGCAGGAATGTGAGGGCACCTGCTAGCCTGGCTCTGTGAGGTCCAAGGAGCCAATTAACCTTTTCTGAAGTAAATTGAGGTGGATAACCTGTATCTACCTCCCAGGCAACATGTGAGGTTTAATTAATGAGTGTAAAAAGGCCTCAGGGATTCTTTGATGGAAGATAATGTCAAAGTATGCAGAATGGTTTTTGCTACCCTGGCGGGCAATGCCCAAAGTCGTGGCCTTCCTGGGAGAGGAAAATCCACAGAGGACATTGAAAAGGCGGATCAAATATTTCCAGTCCCTGTTGCCCACAGAGCAAGAAAAGCTTCTGGTTTTTAGGTCCTATGACCCATCCCAGAGCATGAAATCTGGGGCAATAGGACAGGGATCAATAACAGCAATTGACTCTCTTACATACAAAAGCTGGGGGCTGGGGGGGGGAGGGGGAATAGCTCTTGGTTGCCAAGTTCCTGGACCACTGGTGATCGGTAATGATCAGGAGTGAAGGAATACGCTGTGTTTTTCTGTGTCCCCAGTGGATTAGCAGAGTGAGGGCCAATGCACTGTCTTCACTGCCGGTCTGCTCTGGTAGATCCAGCCGCTACAGTTTTTTATGTGGGGAACTCATTTGAAAACTGAGGCATTTTCCCAGGTGTTTACATTGTCCCACTTCCACCAGACCTCAGCAGCTCTTGGAATACCCATACCTAAAGCCTTTAATTAGAAGAGAGACTTCTGGGGCTGGTGGCTGCAGCATTTATTGTGCTTGGAAGAGGACTGATCTGTTATAGCAACAGCAAAAAAACACAGAGCCAAATGCAGTTCCGACAGTTATCACATCCATGGCTAGATGTACTTCCTGATAGCACAAGCTTTGGAAAATGAGTGCATGTTTCCCTTGAAGGCCAGGGAAATGAACGTGGGTGATGACAGTGACTTCTCCCACAACCACTTGAGCAGCTAATGGAGAAAAATGAGGCACAAATCCTTCACTGTCTCCATACGTTGACAGTAGCATGTACGGCTTCTTCCATTTCACGGCACTGAATCAGAATCTGGGATGGTTTAGGAATTGCTGCCTTTTCTGGTGGGCACTGTTGCCACCCCCTGCAGCCAAGAGCCAGGGAGCAACTTCGTGGCGTTGTGCAGGTGACGCAGCAGCCTGCCGTGGTGGTTGGCAGCCATCCCTGCCGCCCTGTGTCCCTTGCCTACCCCCTAAGGCAGATAAACAATCCGGGGGCAGCACTCAGCCCCTTCCATCTCTGCTTTTGCTGCACAGACTCTTTTTCCATAGTGGGATTAATGCAAGGGGAAGTGGGATTAATGCAAGGGAATTGGGTTAATTTTTTTTTTATGTTGGCCGTGATACAGGACCACATCTGCCCAGACCTGCAGAAGTCATTCAGGTCCTAACTCTTTCTCAGTCATATCACTTCCTAGTGATTGCCATGGCAGAGAGACACTGGCTAGAGAATCTGCAGGCTCGTGCCCATGCCCAGCACTGTGGAGCTGCCACCATCCTTGCTGCAGCAAGATGCCACTGGTTTGGTCCCAGCACCTTTGCCTTTGCCCAGAGGCAGCAGGTGCTGAGCCACAGCATCTTCTCCCTGGAAATGCTTCCCTAATACCTTGTAAAACACGAAGAAAGCATTTGAAGTGATTAACTGTGGGCTCTTCCTTCGTAATTGCAGTGTGATCCCATGTGTGACATGGAAGCTGTTATGTTAATTCCTTTTTTATTGACTAGTAGTGAATAATTGTATTATAATTCCTCTGTCCCTGATAAAAATGCATAACACACTTGCAACTGCTTCGAGGCAGGTTTAAAGCACATGCTTACACAACTTTACCAGATGCTGTGTACTTCTCTTCATCCCAAATCAGAAGAAAAAACAAATTCTGAACTCTTTTATTCAAAACAATTATCACATATAAAACCCCAACAACTGAAATGAAAAAACTGCTATGACTTGAGAATAATATGTCCATGAAACCATTTGATTATAAGCATATTAAAAAATACGTCTGTTTTGTTTGCAAACCACTTTTTATGTCTAAAATGCTTGAGGTGAAACCACCTGAAGATAAATCTGAAACCAACCCAAATTTATTTCAGTCACAAGTGCAAGGCACTCAGGTAGAACATCAATAATAAAAAAAAGTTGGGTTTTTAAAAGTTAATCACTTTTAGTCAGCCAAGGAAGGAGTGTTATTCATAATGAAGACAAATGTCTTTGTCTGTAGCTGTGATTCATGTACTGACAGTGACTCCTCTCCCAGCTGTCCTTCCTCTGGGCTACTTTACCTTTTCCTCTACACTTTCTTGTGCAGTATGATATCAGCCAGGACTATTCACATTCAACACAGTGAATACAGACTGGGGGCTCTGTATGGCTAAGGCACGGCTGGGTGATCTTCCCTTTCCCTGGTCGTCATCATCGAGAAGATGCTGGTGTAGAAAGACGTCTCTGAGTTCTGAGTTAAGCGGGAGTCCTGTCAGCTGTGCTGGAGGGGCCACAGGGCAGGGAGTGATGCCAAAACAGAGGCTCAACCCCTCTCAGACACTGGAGAGGAATTTCAGACCCTCTGGCCCATGGGAGCTGGACCAGCTCCTGATTACTGATGCTTTTGTTCTGTCTTTTATTAAAAAACATTCTTTGACCTGCAGCCTGTTGCATCAAGTCCCTCCGATGCAACTGTAGTTCTTCAGCCTTTTCCTATCTCCATTTTGGTCTTCTGTCAACGTAAGGATTGCAGCCCTACATTTCCCCCTTTGTGCCCTACTGAACATATTTCAGCACAAAAGCCAAAATGGCAGTTTGTAAGGTTCTCTATGTGTTGGGATTTTTTTCCACGCTAAGAGGTGTTGTGGCTTCCTGCAGTGTGGGGCTAGCTCAGAAGCTGCTCCCCAGCCTGCCCCAGGGCAGAGGGGACAAGTTGTGTTTGAAAAAAAGCAAATGAAAATCCAAAACACAAGTTCCCCCCTTCCATGGAAGTGCGGACAACTCTGACCTGCTGGGGTGGATGGATGAAGCCCATTAAACACCCTCCAGGTAGTATGGTAAGATGAGCCTCCCCGGGCTGGGGAAAATGGTGCTGGGTGCTGAGTGTTTGACACAAAAATGGCTAGAGTTACACCAAATTGTTTCCTCATCATCAGTCAAAATTACTCCTTCTTCCTCCTCCTCCTCCTCTCCCTCCTGAAACACAAGGTGAAAAGCAGAAGGGAGGGGGACAAGAGGAGGGAATGGGGACAGCTATAAAAAGTGCAGTTGTTTCTCCTGGGAGAAGCCCTGATGACGCTGCTGTCTCCCCAAGACTGTGTTGGCTATTAATGCCTGCTAATCCCATGCGAGGTTGTTTGGGAAGTGCTGGGAGCTAAAACCTTGCGGCAGACTTCACATCTGGCCTTTACAGCATTAAACTCTGGAAACACTTGGGGGAAGAAAAGACTCGTTGCCATCATGACGGATGATGTGTCTGCTGTAAAACGGGGCCAACTGGGATCAGCCGGTGCCGCGGCGGGTCTGGCTGCGGACGGCACGGGGCAGGGGAGGGACCGGTCCACGTGTGATGGTGCTCCTGTGGGAGCTCCAGGGATGCTGCACAGCATGGCAGATAGACAGGCCCTTCCAGAAGCCCTTGCTGCAGCACTGCAGGAGACCCCAGAGTGATTCAAATAAAACTAATCACAGCTTTTAATTTGGCATGACTCCATCACACCAGAACAGCCCACTGGCATTCCTACCAAAATCCAATGGGTTTAATTTCTCCAGATTTCCATTATTATTTTTTTAAAAAAGAAAACACCAAAGAATACCAAGAGCAGGGATATCTTGCATTTAGGACATCTGCACTGGTGTTTGAGAGCTGCTCTTTCAGACACCCTGTCCCTTGTTTGTGGTCCCTCCCTGCCCGGGTCAGCGCTCTCCGTACCCACTTACAGTGCTGGCTGGCTACAGCAGCAGCCTCTGCCCCGCATTGTCCAGTGCCAAGCTCCAGGAGCACCACATCTTTTCTTTTAAAGCTGTTTTATTTTATTTCTTCCCACCCACCCCCCACCCCCCCCCCCCGGAGGCTGGCGAGTTTATGAACACACATTGTAGGTGCAGTTCAAAGCCGCTCTGTCGCCCCAGCGCGTGCCGGGCTGTGGGGGGGAGCACCCCAGGGCATGCTGAGTGGGTTTTCCATTGCCCAGAATAATTCAAACTGGCACGAAGGAATTCTTTAAGACAACACAGGCAATCAGCTCTAACCAGGCACGTGAGCGCTTATAGTGGTGGCGGCATGGAGATTCAGCCAGCAAAACAAAACCAATCTAGTCAGCGTTTTAGCTGTGACTTATTAAAAATGACATAAGTTAAAACACTGTCTGGCAAGGTCGGTAACTGAGACCAACCGGCTTGACTGGGAACGAACCTCCAGCAGGCTGTAAAAATAAAGGTGCTCCAGGTTTTGGGCTGCAGCAGCATCCCTGGCACGGGCATGAAAGGCTGAACCATGTAGAAGGGGGATTGTGGCAGGAGACACTTCAGTCACTCAGTCTAAGAAGGAGTCCCCAAGTGTGCACTGGGCAGTAAAATATTTCCTGCATCACTGAGCCCATTCCATGAGTGACTGGGAGCCCGGCTTTGCTCACCTCACGCTCCCTGGAGCTGCCCTTTGGCACGGGGGCTGATCCTGCCATGCAGAGGTGGCCCAAATGCAGTATTCCTACGAAATCTCAGAGCTTCCCAGAAAATGGCATAAACCCGAATAGCTGTGTTAGCCACCCCTATGGAAGGAAGGTCACAGCTGCCAGCGGGTTGCGAGCAGAAATTACTGTCCTGGCTGAAAACAAAACTAGCTTCCCCAGCTGCTGGGCAGAAGTGGTTTTTGGAGGATTTTTCCGAGATGCTCCCAGGCTCCTGGCACAGCCATCTGCCCCAACAGACAGGCATGTGCTGGTTGCTCATGGCTGTGGGGAGGGCTGCGATCGGCTCCGTGAGCAGAGCTCACCCAGTGACTCACCAGGACCTCAAAGCCAGATTTTCTCAGCTGTTACACATTAGCACTTTGACTTCAAGGCAGCTCTGCCGTTTCACCCCAGTCACTGACCTGGCCCCAGCAGCCCTCTTATTTTTTTTTTTTTTTTTTTTTGGAAAATCTTTGAGCAGATAAAAATTTCCCTAAATTTCTTGGCTTGTTTGATAACCCCCGTTTATTGATTGATTTACTTGTGTTTACTTTGGTGATGGACAGAATCCGTTCCAGTTGCAGGCGGGCTGTCTGCCTGTGACCGATCCCAGGCAAGTTGGGGATTTTTCTTTTCCTTGCTTTGATGGATGCCTGAGTGCTTCTCTCACAAACACCAACTGGTGTAAACTGAAAAACTCAGCTTTGCCTGCTCTCCTCTGCGCAATGGACTCTGGAGAAGGGTGATCATGGCTATTGCTAATTCATGTAAAGATCTGCATGAATAACCATGGAAAATATTTGGCATTGCTCAGCCCCAGATATAACGTGATTAAATATGTGTCACAATTATGCTTAGTCTAAAATTATAGTCCCTTAAATACCTTGCATACCACTCACAGCTGGTATATCTAAATTTAGGGGTTTCATCCACTGCAAACAGTGTGGTGGGATCACGCACTATTGTTGGAGGGGACGCGGGGGGGACACTCAGGTCAACCTGCAGCACCAACCGATGTCATTTGCTTGTCTCAGTTTTGTGAACTCCCACAGCCGTTTGCAGGCACCACCGCCATGCGGGTGTTGCACACCCATTCAGCACGGCGCGGGGACAGGACTGTGGCTCCGGTGTGCTCAGCCTCATCCCGGGCTTGGGCAGCACCTGCCTGCCCATCCCACCAGCCCCGGGCACAGCTCTGCCCCTGCCCAGCACCCCTGGGGAAGGAAAGAGCTCTTTCAACCTCTTATTTCCCAGTTGGGCTTTATTTTTCTTTCCACCACCTCTTGACCCTGGACGTGGAAATAAGGGCTGGCGTCCACAGAGCTGAGAAAGTTCTCAGCATCTTCTTTCCTTCCTGCAGACATCAAAAGGGGATTGTGGGCTTGATCACATTTTACATCACGGCTGGGTTTGATCCTTTAAGCATAGGAGACATAAATCTTCTTCCTCTTTCTTTCTCTGTTTGGGTGTCAATTCTTTCCTGCATTCTGAAGTTTCTCAGGAGAAAATGTAAGCGCACAGATAAGCCAATTATCTCTCTACATAATTTTACCTTGGTGATTCCTATCATTACTCTTAGTTGGATAGTGTACGGACAGGGTTCGGAAAGGACTGGAGCAGGCTGCAGAAGGGAGAGCAGGAGCTTTAACTGGGCAGCAAACAGACCTGGTTTCACCAGCCCATGGCTGCACTGCTGTGGTGGGGAGATGCCTCCAGCAGTTTGCTAATGCTGGTAATGGTGGTGCCAACTTTTCATGAACCAGGCTCCCAAAATTATCCCCTTCATGGCATCCCAGGGCTGAATGGGTGAAGCCCCACTAAGGCTGGGGGTGCAGGTCAAACCCTTGACATTTCTAATTTTACTCCAAGTGAGAAAAATCATCAGCCCGGGCATCCCATTCCCACAGAACCTTACAGCTGCCTGGTTTGCCTGTGGTGCTTCTTCCAACATCCAGTGGGTGACAAAGCAGAAATGATACCCAGGTATCTTTTTAGGTGGGAAGCATTTGGGCCAAGGGCTGGTTTATTCCATGTTTAAAGTGCCTGAAATCTTAAGCCTTTACATGGACTGGGGGCTTCTTTCCCAAAGGGTCTGCTCATGGCCCTACCTGACCTAAGTCCCTTGTTTGGAGCTTCCTTCACCTCTCTGATGGAGGCTGAAGGACCCAGAATGAGGTAGGGAGGTGAAAAAAAGGTGAAGTCCAAAGAGCAGGAGTGAGCAGGGCCAGATGTGCAAATGTCAGAGCATTTCCTAGCCCTCAACTGCTGTTCAAGGAGGTGAGCAACGCCTGCATCGCGGCCGATGACATTGCCTCCCACGGGCTCATCCTCAGCGTCCCCACAGCAACTGCAGTGACTCCTGCTTGGACAACTGACATTAGGACGATATTGGTGTATTTGTGCTGCCTTTTTAATCTGCTGGAGTAGCAGCTATGGAAAACTAAACGTGTTACGTGGAGGATTTTCTTTTTTTTTCCCCATGTGCATGACTGTGAACTCGCTTTTCAGGCAGGATGGGGGAGTGGACTGCTAATACCTGGAGCTGGTCATCCTCCTCCTCTTAGCACAGCCACGCTGCCCGGGGCCAGCGTGCATGCTCAGCTCGGCGTCCAGCGGCAGGTGTCCAGGCAGGGAGCACACAAGCTGCACGCAGCAACTCCCCCGGCGCTGCCTGCGAGCACGGCTCGCCCTCACGGCTCAGCCTTGTACCCGCTGGTGCCAGGCTGGCCGCAGGGCTGAGCGGGCATCACCCACCAGTGCCCAGTCCCGGCGCTATTGTTGATGAAGCGCAATTGCTTGAATGCAGAAATTTCAGTGATTTACTGCCAGGAGCATGAAAAAGAAAAAAAAAAAAAAAGAAAAAAAAAAAAGTGGGAATGGGGTGGGGGGAGGGAAGGTCATTCCAGTTTCTTCCTGCTTACACCCCTCGCAGCTTTCGGATACAGGATATCGCTGAATGGCAACCTCCATGCTGCATTTATTTTTAAGCCACTGATAGCTTTCTAAGTGACCTCGCTGTACATGAGCAACATCAGCCAAGAAGCTGTTTTTTTCCGGCCCTTCGACGTCAGATTGCTTCCTTTGACACCTCTGAGAGCCAAAAAATGGGAAGCATTCTCTTCCCAAGGTGACTTTATTTTTTTCCCCTGTGATACTACCACTGGGTCTCTCTCTCAGGCTCGGGGGGCTGGCGCAGCGTGAATGGCACTGCCCTGGGGACACGGCCCCGAGGTGAAAGTTGGAGGTCACTGCTTTAGGGCAAAGGTGCCCGAATTATCCACTCCCTGGGAAAAAAAAATAAATGCCTTAGCTGGAGCCAGAGTTAGGGCAACTTCACCTCAATTTAAAGGACTCTGGCATGCACTTGTAACATTTTTGCATTTTTGTTTTCTTTTTTTTTTTTTTTCCTTTTCAGGGCAGCTGGGGCTTTCCAGGACATCCCAGCTCACATCTACGTAACCTGTTTACTGTAACCTTAGATTTAGCACAAGTTTTTCAAGTTCATTCACAACCAAGTGCAAATAACTAAGTGCTGCTCTAGCACGAGAGGCTCCATGGAAATGCTTCACCCCCACTTTTTGAAAGCACACGTAGTTTTAAGCACCCTCACATGAACATAATAATAAAGGCTCCTAAAGCCTATCTGGGACTCTGAAATGGAGCCGAGGGGTGATGAAGCACGTTGCTGGCTTGGTGCCTCGGTTTACCCACTTCCAAACCGTGGCTTTGCACTGGTTTAATGATCGCTGCACCCTGCAACATCAGTGCAGTGGGGGTATTTCTATCCACTCCTCAACTGCAAACTGCAAGAGAGGGAGAGGTTTTTAATACAAAAAAGATGGAATAGGTTCAGCTGGAGGTGCAAGTGCAGGTCCCAGCTGCATCTTGTTTTCTCAGAGTTGGGGATACACTTGAAAATCCCCTGTAAATCAATGGGAAGAGCCTGGCTGGAGGAGACCCTTATGGGGGTAAATGAACCTGCATGGTGCTGCTCTGCACAGCTCTCTGGGGTTGTTACGAGGCTGGAAAAAGGGGAAAACACCAGCCTGGGCCATGGTGGGCTCCCATCCCCAGCTCTGCTTTGTCTCTGCCCTGCCTCCAGCACTTCAAAGCGACCAGGCGCAAAAATGTGGCTATGAGGTATCCTTCAAAGCTGCTTCTTCCTGCGTCACTCGTCAAGGAGAGGGCACCAGGGCTCAGATATGGATTTCTGAGCTCAAAAATGTCAGAAGGAAGTGATGGACTCGGAGGAAATTCTTGCGACGGTCTAGGAGGAAATGGGAGATGTGAAAATACACGATGTATTTTCCTCCCACAAGCTGTGCGCTCTGTTTTTATTATCATAAACCTGGGCCCAGAGGATGTCAGCTTGTTTATTTATTTGTTTAAATGAGGTTTCGCTCCTTGTTCAAACATTCCCATGTTGGCAGCTGCTGCGCTGCCGGCCCATGTCCCGGTTCCCGTCTCCCCTCCCCTAATGAGGGGATGTGTCAGCCCAGGCAGCGTCCTTGGCCACCGGCGAGGTGGGAGATGCTGACGGCAGGGTGGGAGGTGGGTCCCCCCAGGGTCCTCCTGGGCATCACAGGCTGCAGCAGGAGCCCCTTAGGCTGGTGGCACTACCACGTCCTCATGCATTGCACTGCTGCATCACCTCTGCAGCTTCCCCGGCCTCCTGGCTTCTCTCCCTCGGAGTAAAATTAGAAATATCAGATTTTTTGGCCTGTCCCCCTGAGTCAGTGTCCCCATGGGCACATCTGCTTCCTTGCCACCACTAGTGTCCAAGGCAGCTCCAGCAAGTATGTGCTAGAGACGGCACCAGTGTCCCATTTTCTGTCATTTTTGAAGCATCGTCAGGATTAATTGCTATGCAAAATCATGCTGCAGCATTGGGAGCCTCTGTGCACACCTAAAGCTGCTCGTGTTGGCTCCTGAGGGCTTTCCAAGGGCTGGCCAGGCGGTGGTGACCCACAGAGGATCTCATGGTGGTGGTGACACTTCCCACCCCGATCTCCCCTGACACTTGGTGCTGCTGCCCTGTATGTCCCCGGTGAGGCTGAAGAATGCCGGGAGCCCTCCATGGACCCACCCACCCGGGCCAGGCAGCAGCACACATCGTGCTCACCCGGGTCTTGCTTTCACCACCGTGGAGATCAGGGGGAGTTCATTTATCACCTTGCAACATCGGCCAGCCCAGGCCCTGGGCTGGGGTGCTTCTTCCGCGGCCAGGGGGGCACTGCCCCACGCAGGGGGTACCCCCATCCGAGCCTGGCGGGGTCACACTGGCAGGAAGCTGCCTCTCGCCCGGCGTGGCGGGGAGCCACGGGAGATGCACCTGGGAGGAGAAGCACTTTGCTGGAGGAAGAAAACAGGATCTAACATATAAACAACATCCTCAATGGCTCAGCAAGTGAGTTGCTCTTTCCAGAGCATGTTTTTAAGCCATTGTCCCAGCCCCCATGGCCCCCCTCCAGCTACAAAGTGCAATTAAACCAAGACAGTAGGAGCCATCAGAGCTCTGGGAATGGTGCTGCCCCGCTCCTTGCAGTGATACAACCCTGGGTGGACCCAGCAAGGGCAAGCATTGCAGAGGTGGAGGGTAAGAATATTTCCTGGCTCCATTCCAGGGTGTGTTTGTGGCTGAAATACATGGGTTGGATGTGATTTCCACCTCCCAGGCCCTAAAATATTTAGTTCAAATTTTATTAGGGGCTGCAAAGTACCATTAAGCAAATGGGACGGAGTGTCCCTTGGGACAAAGCGAAGGCTTTCCCGAGGAGTCACTCATGCTCCTTCCAGAGAGGTCCCACCACAGGACTCCCCAAGGTGCAGATGGTTTTTCTGGCTAATGAACCTTTATTTTGCATCCACATGTAGAACCTCTGCATGTTTCTGGAATGGATCATCCTATATCCTGGCCTCCATGATCATGGCATTAAGCAGAGCATCCTGCATAGCCCCTGGATTTTGGCTTGTTTTTGACTGAAAACAGTTTTAATTTAAAAAAAACAAACACACAATTTTTTTTTTCATTACTTCTTCCTTCCTTCCTTCCTATAAAGCATGGGTGAGTGACATTCCTGTCAGCCAATGAGTCCAAATTGCTGCGGTATCCCAAAGGGATCCAACTGGACAGGCTGGGAGGGCTGAGCAGACTGGGCTATTCCTGCACCGAGGCCCTCCTGGCTTTGGGGTGCCTCCCAGTCACCCCAGGATATTATTAGTGTCCAACTGTCATGATAAGACTCATTCCCAGATTTATTTTATGGTTGGTTTGGATGAGAACAAAGGGTTTTCTTAACCTCAGGAGCTGTCGCATTTGGGTGGGCAGGTTCCCACCAGTGAATGTCCTCCACTCCAGTACCCTGTAGCCATCGGTGGGTTTGGTGTTATTTGTAGTGTATCTCCTACCAGGTTATGAGAGGTCCCGCAAGCTGCCTCCAGCACCACCCCGCAGCCCACCCAGTGCTCTGGCTTTTGCCAAGGTCCCATTGCCCTGCAGCTGCATGGACCATCCTTGGGCTCCTGCTGAGGGCTGATCCCATCTCCTGCCTTGTTCCCATCCCCATCACGGCCGTTTCCCTCCAGGTGACTTCAGGCTAAAGGTTAACGTGCACCTATCCCCACAGGCTCGGACATGTTCATCTCCCTCCATCCCCCAGCTGAAATGCTGCTTGCTTTCTGCCTGGAAATATCAACCTATGATGGCATCTTCCATTTTTCCTTTTTCTCTTTTCCTCTATTTTCTCTGTTTTTCCCAAACCTCTCCACGCAAGCCCTACCACCTCCAAGGAGACCCCATCCCACCTTGTTCTGTCTCTGGTGACCTCGGTGGGGAGCAAAGGGCCCCCACCTGCACCCTCCCACCTGCCCATGGGATGAACCCCAGCCCCACCAGCCCATGGGGTGCTGGGGGGCTGGGCCAGGGGACATCCCAAAGGGTTAAGCTTCTCCCCAGCACAGGAAACCCGCAGCCGAAGCCAGATTCCCAGGGAGGAAACATGCCGTTTATTGTGGGAGAAAAGGTAAGTGAAGTGTTAACGCGATTGCCCGAGCAGAGGTCATCGGCGTATCCTGCTGCAAACTTCCTGAGTAACCTCACACGAGAAAACAACAACCCCGGGCATGGGACATGGGACGTGGTGGGTTTGTTTTTAACTCTGGTTACCTTGGACCTACTTTCTGGCCGGTGCTGGTGGCTGCCCACACACTCGCCCTGCAGAGCAGCCCAGGACTTGCTCCGGCACCCTCTCCTCCCTGCTGCTGCCGCAGCTGGCTCTTGGCTTTTTTTTCCCTAATGTTTCTTTTGCGTGACTAGTTGTATTTTTATGCCTTGGACTGGAGCAGGGGGGGAGGAGAGGTGGGAAGTGAAATGCAGCTCTGTTTTTTTCAGGCTCTTTGAGATGCTGCTGCTCCCTTGGAGGTCTGTGGCAGGTGGGAGCAGGAGGAGCGGAGCAGCCCCACGCCGGAGCTCTGAGAAGCCAGCAGAAAGGAAATCCACTGGAACTTTCTGCATTGCCTTTTTTTTTTTTTTTTTTTTTTTGCTTCTGGCTCTCAGGACATGGAGCAAACAGGGCTGGGGGTAACTGTGGGGTAACCGCAGGAGCAGGCTGACGCATGGGGAAGTGGGGAAGCCATGAGTGGGACCAAACTGCTGCATTGCCCCCCCCAGCCTGCAAAAGGGAGCAAAACTGTCTCTGCTGCTTTTTCCAACCCCTGGTTCTTATTAAAAGTAAGGTTTTTACATTAGCTGGGGTTCCTGCAAAGAAAAAACCCCAACCTTTCAAGGTACAAACCACCCCATATACTATGCCAAAAATGATGTTTAGACAGAAATGACTCAGAAGTTTAAAAACTGACAGGTGATGCAACTGGTTTTATTTACATCCATGCACAAGAGCGGCGGCAGGTCATGACCAGCATATGAAATAATTTCATTCAGTCCAGCATTGCTGTGTGGTTCCTTTACAAATATTTGGTAGAAAGAGACTCCTAGAAGAGGTCCATCATGAGTTTTTGCTAACCTTGCGGACAAAATTGGGATGAGCTCCAGGTCTGAAGCAAGATGCTCAGTCTGGCAAGCTTCATTACAAGTCACAGCGCATACAAACATTTCCATTCCCAGATCTTGAGGTAATGCCAGAAATCGGATGTTAGCAAGTAGTGCAAACCACTGAGCAAGGGTTTCCACCAAGCTACCACCAGCTCAACGGGTCTCACACGCCGCGGGTGCTGCTGCAGCTACCACATCCCTGGATGGAGCCCAGAGCTGAGAGCTTGCCCTTCTTGCCAGCCAACAAGACAACGGGTTAGATATTTTAAAAGGTCTGTATTTTTGAAAATACGGACCTAACACTAACAGCATCAGCTTAGATCTCATTTTGGGGCATCTGCTCATTGCTGCAGGAGAAACATCCTGGGTGAGCTTGGACTGGTGGCTGGGATGCCATAAAGCTACAGCTACAGCAGGTGGAGAAGATGCCAGGAGGCCCACACGTCTGTGTCCTCCTGTCCTCCACAGACATGTCCTCCTGTCCTCTTGCATTTGCCTTCCTTCACATGCCCTTACCCAAGATATAAAGTCCAAAGGGCCCAGGTGCCCTTGAAGAGGATTAAAGAAACTTTCAGGCTTCCTAACAGCTACTGCCATGTCTGTGGTGACTGAGTTCAATGGACTAAATTTTAATTCCTTCTTTTTCCCTTTCTTGGGATTCAGCCAGAAGACCTGTTTCACAGCCACCACCACCGGGCTTCCTGTGCACAGTATTTGTTTTGCTTTGAAGGGTTTGACAAGAGGAGAACATACATCCACGGATGTGATTCGGAGTGGCAGGGCAGCAGTGCAGCCGTACACCCTCGGAGTAACGCGTGGCTCCAGGGGAACGCAATAGATGCCGTGATTAGCTATGCTAAATTGAAATCTTATGATCTTCGGGGTGGTTACATAAAATGCCAATTAGTATGCGGTCTACATTGTTTCATATAAATGTTTTTCATTATATTTTGCTGTCAGCAAATGCTGGTGTGAAACCAGTTTTCATCCCTCATATGGCCACCATGAGGAAGTTGGGAAATGCACCAGCATGGCTGGAATCTTCCTTTAGACAGATACGTTATCTTGTTTACCCAGCATCTTGTCTTTGGGCAGAGGGATGGACACTTTTGTGTTGGAAAGGACAAGCCCAGAGGTCCCGGGGGGCTCCGCTGGTTCCCACAGGACCCACCAAGGCTTTCCTGACAAGTGCACCCAGCACTTCTGATCTGCTGCAACTACTGTTTGTTGCCTCTTCGAGTCTTACTTTTTATATCATTGCTGTGTTGATAAAGTGCTGAGTCGCAGGATCTGAGAAATACTGTGCAAAATAGCCGCAAGGGACTCCTATTTGTTAAGATGTCTGGGACGCTTCCTATTAAATAACAACAAAATGCTTTAATAATAACTTGGCAGCTCTCTGCCTCCATCAGTCTGATGCTCAGTGCCAGTTTGCTTTCCTAAAATTCCTTCAAGTATCATGACAAGTTGCATGATAGGAAGGAAGGCTGCTTCGCTCTTGACTTTTGCCTGTGTAAGTTCTTATAAGGAGCAACTATCTTGAAGAGACGGAAAGGATGAGAAATCCACCTCTGAATAATGTTAACTGGCAAGAGCGTGGGTTATTACACACTATATTTCCTGATAAAGCAGGCACAGGTTATGGATTTTGCAGAGCTGTGGTCTTGGCAGGTTTCACCAGATGTGTAGGTATGGGTCTGCAGGGGCTTGTTTCACCCTTTGGGGAAGTATTACAAAACCACCTATGTTTAAAAATAAAAAGCAAAAAGCAGGAGAACGACGGCTGGCACGCATCTACTTTGCATCCCTGTTTCATGATCTCAGTTAACAGTTTTTAGTAATGAAATGTTTTAATTCATATATAGTCTCAAAGCCTTAAATTAGTTTGCATGGGTCTATCTTTTTTGTTTTTTATTGTTTATTAAAGAAATCTGTCTGCTGCCTGCTAATTTTATCAGAACAGCTTTCCTGGCCTAGGTGGCACCAGCTGCCTCTGCTAGAGATCCCTGCACGGTCGGGCATGCTCTTCACAGAACCTCAGTGCTGGGAAATCTTTCCAAAGTACTACATTTTTTTCCCCTGAATTCAGGATGATGGAAGTCAAACCAGATGAAAGATCAAATACATTGTGCTGACTCCAATATGTGCTTGTTTGGGGTTGGTTTGGGGTTTTTTTTGATGAAAAATGCCATACAGAGGGTTTGTTCAAATGTTTTGCATGAGTTACTACTATACTTTGTAAATCTTCTGAACAACCTGAGTCTAAGTTGCAGAATTTCCATCTCCTGGCATTTCAGACTGTATTCACCACATATTCTGCTTTTCCTACATTTCCTCCTTAAATAAAGAAGGACAAGGGGTAATGGTAAAAGGACAAAGGGGAATGGTTTTAAGCTGAAAGAGGGGAGATTTAGATGAGATAGTAGGAAGAAATCCTCCCCTGTGAGGGTGGCAGGACACCGGCACAGGGTGCCCAGAGCAGCTGTGGGTGCCCCATCCCTGGCAGTGTCCCAGGCCGGGCTGGACGGGCTGGGGGCAACCTGGGCTGGTGGGAGGGGTCCCTGCCCAGGGCAGGGGGGTGGAACCAGATGATCTTTAAGGTCCCTTCCAGCCCAAACCATTCTATGTTTCTATGAAAAAGTCCCTGTAGGTCACCTATGGTTTTGTGCGTGACCACAGTGAAGCCACCGTCCCATCCTGGTTTATCAGGATCAGGTGAGGAGAGCTGTGGCTGGAACCACAGCCCTGTGGGACTGGGGGGTGGCTGGGGCATGGAGCAGCCCCTGCACGAGGAACCGTGGGGCGATGCTCTTGCTTGGGACGTGTCCAGGCTGCCGGTCGCTGGGGCTGGCAGAGCGTTTTGGGAGCCGTCCCTACCGTGTCACTGTGTGTCACCCCACCTCAGCAGCCACCTCTCAGGGACAGGGTGCTGGTGTCAAAGCTCATCTGCCCCAGTGGGGCGGCTCTTAAGGTCTTAGTATTTCTGGAGTATAAGGCATTTGGGTTTTTTTCTCTGCCTGAAAATAATGCAATAAATCTTTCATAAACCAGAGAAATCTCCCAGAAACCTGCAGGAATATGTGTAAACCCAGAGGTGAGAGCTGAGTTACAACACCCAGGCAAATATTTCTTTATTCTCATAAACAAAGACCTCAAGAGACCCTGATTGAATGCCTATACATCTGAAATGCTCTATAAAATGAACAGCATTGCAATGCTGTTAAAATCGCTGTCCCATTTACATGTCTTGGTGATGAGCAGCTCTCCGGGCCGGTGGCAGAAGTCTGGTTTGCTGTCAGGGTAGCAGCAGGCAGCACAAGACACGGCGTGTGCACGGCTCTGGATTACAGCTTCCCTTCTCCGATACGAATATTTGAGCAACGATGGCGTGAGCCATCCTCAGCAAGCCTAACACGGTGCTTGACGCTGCTTTCTGCATGCAGAGTTTTCCAGCTTGAATCTGATCATTGATTGAGATGTGTAGGGAAATAGCAGGACACCCCACTGTGAGCCTGACTTTTCTTACTGCAAATTTTAAGTGTCATTCCAAAATGATTTATTACAGTCTTAAAATTGAGATTATTTTTAGAATACAGGTGAGTTTATCCAGGTTTCTTTTGCACAGAGAGATCTCAGGCTGAGGTTCTGGCTTTGTAAGCTGCAGTGGTGCAGCAGTGGGATGGTAAGGTGCAAGCAGTGAAAAAATCATAGTTAAGGCTGAGTAGCAATTTCATTAACTGGAAACCAGAAAGGAGGAGATGAAGCATTACACTTTCATAATAACGACACTGCGACATGATGCACTGATGAATAGAGCAAACTCATTTCTCAATGTGTCCATCCAATTATTTCCAAGAGAGATAAAGGAATAGTCCTGTCATTGTGCAAAATCTAGATAAGGGCATCTCTAAAAACCGGTACGGTGAGTCTGTTCAAGAAAAAAAAAATTAAACTAGAACAGATTCAGAGAAGGTCTGTTAGATGACTGGAACATGGAACTCCTCCTGTAACAGGAAAATCGGGGAGGTCGGTTTTGCCCAGCCCTGTAGGACAGAGGCTCGGAATACATACGGGAGCATCAGGGTGAACCTGCAAGTAGTGGGAGGAGCTGTGACCTACGGGAGAAGGCAAAGCTGACCCTGATGCAGCAGGGAAGTTTTCTAACCATCAGAGCAAGAGGGACTGAAACAACCTTCACAGACCCATGGCAGAGGCAAATCAACGGCATGCTAAAGATGGAGTTGAATCCTTTTTGAAATGGGTGTTGTGCGATGGCAAGGAGCATACGAATACAATACCACATGCATGCTTGGCTTCACAGCTAGCAGAGAAATGTTTCTAAAAACAAATACAGTAATTTACTCTGTCCTAAACTAGCGCTGAAGTCTGGGCTGCAATATGGTGAAGGGGAATTTACCACTGATTTAATATGATTAGGATTTTTTTTCCCCATGAGTTTGTGTCTGTCTTTTTATATTATCTGGAGGGTCGGCGTGGAGTCCTGAGTCAGGAAAACAGCTAACTTAAATCCATCCCTATTCGCAGCAAAAGTCTTTGGTTTGACTTCAGAGCAATCCATGCATGTGCTTAACATTAAGGCTCTGCTTACAGGCTGTCCTGAATAATATGCTAGAGTGTATTTTGAGAACTCATTTTTACTTTTTATTACAATAATAACTTCTACAGTGACATGAATTCCAACACGAAGCACTGAGAAATAACATACCCGTCCAAATGGTTTTCCCCTTTACACTGTTATTAGAATACATATTAGAAGAGCAGTGTATTATAAGACAAAGCACTTTCCAGAAGGCATATTTTTCTCAACGCCACTGCAGCACAGCAGCTACTTTACAGTCAAAGATTAATTATATTACAGTCTGCTTCTGCAAATTGTAGTCAAATGGATCATTAAAAGAGAAGGATGGCAGGGACCACTGCTAGGGTATTGCTTCTGAAGGGCCCAGCTCCTCTCCTGGAGGTGCTGAGCTCCTGGAGCTTAGGCTGGCCTTTCTTTCCCCATTTCCTTTTCAAATTTCATGCTGGCATCCCACGAAATGATGTGTTTGAAAAACTGTCCTGCTGCGATTCTGACAGTATATTGCATTACTCCAAGAGCAGAACTACCACAGGTTCTAAGCCTAGAATTATAATGAACGGCCAGTTGTATGGGAGACGGGGATGTCTAATGATTCCCTTTGGGCTTATTGGTAATTACCGCCCCAAGCCCTAAACAGCTACATCAGACACAACACAAAGCATGCCCATAAGCCTTGATGGGGAAATAGGGAAAACCCCAGACATATCAGTCACTGCAATAAAAACAAAGAAGGTGGCAGACAGCTCACGCTCCATCCAGTGTAGGTCCATCCCTCTGTTACTCTCCAGCTGTTGGGAAGTTGGTTGTAGGATGGGGCAAGTGGTGGCTCAGGTAGGTGTGTACAGAAGAAGGGAAGGACCACGTAGTTGCTCCTCTTGTACCACTTAGGCGCTGCACCCTGACGTTCCTGTTACAGGGAATTCCTGTTGAATCATGCCACCTTTGAGACCAAATTTGCTTTAGCCATGAAGAAAAAAAGCAGATTTAGTATTAATTCCCATTTAGTAGCATCACCATGTAGTGATAGGACAAGGGGGAACGGTTTTAAGCTGAAAGAGGGGAGATTTAGATGAGATATTAGGAAGAAATTCTCCCCTGTGAGGGTGGCAGGACACCGGCACGGGGTGCCCAGAGCAGCTGTGGGTGCCCCATCCCTGGCAGTGTCCCAGGCCGGGCTGGACGGGGCTGGGGGCAACCTGGGCTGGTGGGAGGGGTCCCTGCCCAGGGCAGGGGGGTGGAACCAGATGATCTTTAAGGTCCCTTCCAACCCAAACCATTATATGATTCTATGATTTCTTTAAAACTAAGCTAAGAGGAAAAGTCAAACATTTACTTTCAGGCTGATGTTTTGTCTCAGTTACCTCAGTGCTCTGCCCACCTGAGATACATCTCCTCTGCATGAAGGAGATTATAAGATCTGGTTTACTCACACTCCTCTCTCAGTATCTTGTCTTCAGGGGAGAGGAACGATGACGAGATTTCCACTTAAAATTAGGCTGCAGAAGCAAAACAAAATTCAAACTCAGCTAATTTTATCTGTGGTTTATAAAAGAAACAACAACCAAAAAAAAAAAAAAGCCAGTAAAAAAACCAATGGGAGAAATGAGCAATATCTGCCAAATAAAATCATTCACTCACTCCTCATATTAGTCAGGAGAGAAATAAACTTTTAGAAGGCCACACAGTAAAACAGATCCCCAAGTGTAGCTAGAAAACAATGAGTCAAGATGCTTGCTTGAGCTCCTTGAGCTGCTCCGTATGTTCTTGGGGAACAGCACGTTGCTGCCAAACGGTACCCATGCCCCCACGATCCAGAAGGAGATATGGTTATTTAGACCATTTCGTTAATGCAAACTGCTGAAGAGATGGAGTAATCGAGCCGATTTGCTGCGTGGGCGTGTGGTTGTTTGTGTCGTATCTCTGTACCGCTGCAGTGTTTGGAAACCCATCATGACTCACCTCCACATGCGGTGGCTGAGGACAAGCAGGAAGGTACCTAAAGTCAGCCTGAGGAGCAGCGGCGGTTACTGGAGATGCAGCTAGTGCCCTTCCTGCCAAACTTGTCTTATTATCCCAAAAATGGAGAAGTTTCTGGGCTGGAAAGAGCAGAGCAGTGATCCGTGGAGCATCACTCAGCCGCCAGCACTGCTGAATACTGGAGAGGAGCAGCAGTTTCCGTGCACCAGCATGCATCAGGTCAGTGAGGAGAGGATACAGCTGTAACCCAGGAGCACTCATCCAAATCGTTCTGCGTTGCAACACAAACTTCTGGGTGATTTTTCATGGTGACCGTTTCACACGGAGGCAGCATTCCTCCAGCGCACCACCCTGATCCCTCCAGCACTCCTGACACGCGTTGGAGACCCCAAGAGCATCAGGACCACATTACCGCTGTTTCCATTCCCCGTGTCAGATGTCAGACCACCGCCACGGCGGGGCACAGCTGGCCATTTTCCAGATGGCCACTTTTTGCTGCAGATGGTGTGGGGGGATGTTCCCAAAAGTGCTCCCACATTGCTTTGTGGCGCACATTACCCCCATCTACATTTCACAGATTTCCATCTCAAAGACCCTGTTCTTGAGAGAGCAGAGATCTTCGTGGCCTTCTGCTTGTTGCTTTATGTATTTTGGCATTTGCCTGCTCCTTTTACAGTAGAGAAGCTGTTTGTGCCTCTGCAGATGTATTTTATAGATGCAACTTAAGCAAAACTTCTGATGTGTTGGGCTTAGAGGTTACCGAAGGAATGTCAATGTTTGTCATCAGGAACACGGGCCAAGTCCCACATACCTGCTTCGAAAATAACACCTTTGAAGTCAGGACGAGCACAATGGTGAACATAAGGGCAGTAGAACATAAAGGTGAATTTCACACTGTGACCTTTTAGTCTTTTTTTTTTTTTTTTTTTTTAATTTATTGTCTTATGGAAGTTTTTCCTCCCTCCTTCCCCCCTGCTTCCCTGGATTTGACACCAGGGAAATTTGAAAGAGAAAACAGTCAGGTACCCAGTAAACATCGGAAAACATGTCTGATGAAGTTCAAAGGGCTGGGAAATGTAACGTCTTTACTAAGCAATGAGTATCACCAGAGTTTATGCAACAGTGTCCTTCAGGGCATTGGGAAGGTGCTGAAAACACAGTAACAAGCGGCTTTGTTTTCTGGGCTCAAATGTAAAAGATACTGGGAAATACAACGAATAGAGAAAAAATCCTTAGGAAAGTTCGCAAAACCTTTGTAAAGACAGTAACAGATGCCCCCAAAGAGGAAATTACAACATGTGGCAGTTGTGTTTTTTTGGTTAAGCAACTTTTTGTGAAAGTTCAAAGCATCTGGGGAAAGTAACCAGTAACAGGGTGAGACAGATTTATGCAGCCCACACATGGCAATATTTCTGTATAAAATTAGTAAAAAACCCATTATATCCCTTGATGAAGAGATTAATTCATACAAGTTTGCATTCTTTGAAGAGCAATCATATTTTGACTTCATAAACTGGAAGAACTGAGTAATTTCTTGGATTAACTGATCACAAGAGTTGTAATCTGTAATAAAAATCCATGCACGGCTGCCAGGTTTTGTTTCTCAGAGGATTAGGGTAATGAGTTGATTTGACATTAGAAGAATGCATCCCAGCCTGCAGCCCCATTACCTGGATCTAAAGGGTGGATTCGGAAAGATGAGGCAGTTAATCAAAGCCTTCAACATATTTTTTTAATACAGGGGAACATATTGCTTATGCAAGTTGCTGGATTGATAAATCTGGGTGAAAATTTTTGCATAAATCTACAGTGCATGGCATGAGCACTGCCTGGACTTAGCTAGGCAGCCTCCTAGTGCTACATATAGATATACACACATGTGCGTGTACGTACAAGCCCCTGGAAATGTCCTTTGTAGCCATGAAAGACTATCTGCAGGAGTTCACCCTGAAGCTTTGTTTTTGTTCTCTCTTTTTACAGTACTTTGGTGGTTTTGTGCTTCATGTTTTGGTGAGAGAGCCAGAAGAGACCCTGGCCATCTGCTGTCAGAGTCGCCGTGTGATGGAGAAAGAAGAAAGGCTCAGGTCTGTAAATGTTTTGTTTAGATCTAATAAAGCCCTAAATTTAATTTCTAAATAAATGACTGTTCCTGGAGCTCGGGGAGGCTGTGAATACCTGCAGCAATAGCAGCTTGAGGTGTTTCCCTTGCTGGTTCCCTCCCCGTCCTGCAGCTCCTGCTCCTCCAGCGCTGGCACGTGCCGAGAGCCAGATCAGGGAAATGATGCTCCTTAAAATTAAACCAAATGTTCCTTTGCTGCTGGGTTATTTTAAAGCCAGATCAGTTCCCAGTCTGCTTCGTGGTGCGATCACGTGGCTGGCTGTGCTGGCAGGGGAGGGAGCCTTGCTTGGGCTGCTAGGAGGTTGAGCTGGGGAGAGGAGGGGACTCGGTGTCACCTCTGACCACTTCATAGTGTGAAAGCATGGTCTGGGGGACCTCCAATGGGTTTTGTTTTTACCATCTTTCACGTAACCCCAAGTCTGCACTGAGTGCATGGTGGTGACACTGTAACAGCAACTATTAAAATCAAACAAAACATGCCTGGATCCTTTTGCAATCTTTCTGCTCCAGCAGGGGCATGCCTGCAGAGAACAGCCAGTTCATCGCATGTATTTTATTTCAGATATTCTGCGAGGCTTTGGATTTCCATCCCCAAACCTTCCATGTACTTGCCTCATGCTCCCAGACCCCGTAACCCTTCTGCAGATAAGCAGCATAAGGCGGGACAGCAATCGCAGCAGGTTCCCCTGGGTATGCGGAGGGATGGGGAAATGCTGAACGTGCTCTCCCACCACCTCCTTCTCCCACCCTGCCCATCCCTGTTGTGTGCTGGTCATCCCTGGGGCTCATCCCGCCACAAGTGCCCCAAAGGTGCCGGGGGTGGGGACATGCTGGGGTCTGCCCCGCCCCCCCGCCCCGTGCACGCAGGTGCTCCCGCACGGAGATGCGTTTACAGAAGGTGCAGAGAGGCCGGAGGAAGCCGCAGTCACGCGAGCCGCATGTGGTTAAAGAAGCAAGTGCCAACATCTCTCACTCTCACTGTCCCAGCGTTGCTCCGAGGGCAACCTGATCTGCCTTTAATCTACTCTGACCACAAGACAAATGGTTTAAATAAAACCCTGCATGACTGAGTCTCTCCATTTCTGGCTTTTATACGACATACTGAGGAGCAATGGTTTACTTTGCCTGAGTAACAAAATTAATATAAGAGAAACATTTTGTTATGTGGTAACTGAGAAAAAAAAATACAAAACCAAAAAAAAGAAGAGAGAGACATAGAGAAATTTGGGTGGGATGTTTGTGCGTGATAAAACGGAAATCAAAGAAAAGAGTCGCTTTTCTCGGAACAGCCGGCAAAAGTAACAGCCGATAAACAGCTATGCAGGCAGGATGAGGGTTCTGTTTTAGCAACCAGGTTATTTTTGGGGAGCAGAAACCTAAAGCCCCGCTGTTGTCAGCCCCGTGCAGGCAAGCTGTCATCAATGAGATCCCGGCGTCCTTACCCCTGCCGGGGCAAGGTGTGGGGAGAGGCATGGGCTGAGCGAGTACGGTGTCGCAGGGAAGGGGAGGACCGAGAGGAACATCGCGGGGTGTCGGTGGGAGAGCTGACTGCAGCTAGGATTGCCATTTAGCACACAGGGACTGCCACATGTGTGTGCTGGGGGGAGCAGAAGACTTTGCCTCCTTCTGCGGGCAGGCGGCCGCAGGGATGCAGCCTGGTTTGCTGGTGGGATCTGCTAGAGCCAGTCCCTGCCCCTGCCTGGGCTGTGCTCTGCAACCAAATGTGTTGTGAGAGACTCTGCTCTGACTATTCACCATCATTTTCTTCTCATCCAGGACTTGTTGCCACCGCCCCCCCTCAGAGCTGTGCAATTAATCTTGGTTGGGGAGTCGAGGTACTTACCTCTCATCATCCTGAGCCTCGTGGGAATATGTGAATATGAGCTCAAATGAAAGCTATGAAAGGATGAAGTTTAAATCCCGGCAGCATGGGTTTCACACATCACAAGCCAACAGTGCCTATAGGAAAAGCTCTGCCTTTTTCATTCTTTTTAATGAGAAAACTTCTAATGATTTTTGGTAAGCTTTAGGACATGTAAGGTAATATCCTGGTGTTAGTGAGAATAACAAGAAATTCCCCCACTGACTTTTTGGGGCATAGGATAGTTTTCACATTGAGTAATACTTCTGAAGGAAGGATTTGCCATGCTGGACCGGAGCATCGCTGCCCACGGACACCCGGCTCCTTCCTTCTGCCAATAGTCCACACCTTGCAGAGAGGATCTTCAAACCATCTCCTGCTCTTGCAGGTCTGGACGTCCTCCCTGACTCCCTGCAAAAGAGATCAGGGTGTGAAGCTTGAAATCTTGTCACCATCATCTTAGCCCATGTGGTTCCAGTAGTTTTAGGGTCACTTCTCTGTTGTGTTTCATTGAAATGCTGGTACGTCACGTCTGAGCCATGTTCTGAATGCCTGTCGCTGCAGCATGGCAGATCCACTTTGAAGTGGGAATTTGGGTGACTTTACAGCAAGCAGTACAAGAAAAAGAATGTTTCCCTTTGATGTTTATTAGTTATGAGCATTGCTGGCCCCTTTTGGAGTTGATTTCAGGCATGGTCCCCTTTAAGAATCGGAAATACATTTTACCAGCATTTCAAATGTTATGAAATGCAGCATTTGGTGGGAAAGAAAATGACAAATAAGAAAAATATGGTATTTTTTCATTCTCTGAAAGAAGTTATAGCTAGAAAAAATCGACTGTATGTGCAAACTCGAAGTGGTTAGCTGTTACTCTACAACATTCGCAGCTCTCTGTGTCAGGAAGCAGAGGCTCTACAGGATTTTTCAGCTCTGACACGGGGCTGTAGTCCATACTTCGCAGATGTAGGACACGCTTATGGATAATTCTTTCGCAGTGTTTTGGGGTCACAAACAAAACAAAATCAGCAAAGACCATGAGATCCCTATGTACTTCCCTTTATTGTGTTTGGATTATGTTTTTGAAGGTGAGTCAGTGTTTATCGATATAAAAATATAAGAAACAATGCAGTATCAGAGTCGTATATTTCCCCCATGTGTTCATTGTCCCTTCGCTTGCTGTAAAACCCATGCGATGAGGAATTAATGAGCGCACACCTGTTTTCTTTGCAGAACCTGCATTTTATTTTTAAATTTTAAGCAGCCTCTGAAAGTGATTGCAAAGGCAAGAAAGCAAACTTTGCCCTGGCAGAGGGGGCAAGGGAGGCGTTTGCAGAGCAAAGGGCAGCCCCCGTGTTGCACAGGCTTGATGCACCATTCGGACCCCGGCTGGCTGGAGGCAGGGCGCTGTCTCGGCTGTACCGGGTGGCTTCTTCTGAGGCTCCTCTGGTTCCTCCCTGTTTAGCAGCAACCCAGGCATGTGGGTTTAGGTTACACCTCCCCGGGGAGCTGAACAAGGCGGGTTACTAATGTTTCATCAACCTCTGAGACAGGAAATGTCCCACCGTGATGCTCAAGTAAAGTTTTGCGTAAAACACCAATCTGCTTTGCAGGGTTTATTCTTTCCATCTATTATCTATTTCCTCAGGCTTTAACTGCTCCTGTAGCCTGAGATGCTGAAATCTTGCACCCAGATTTCTTATTTGAGAAACTCTTTGCTGTCAATGTAAGATCTCTCCTCACATGTGCTTTGAGCAACTCCCCTTTTCTCTGCTGTTCCTTAGAAGCATATAATCTGTTTTGCAAAATTGTGTTTACACTCAGCAAATACACAGGGAAATGGTCTTCTGCAAAGCTGCATTGGCCGGAACCGGTAACAGCATCACTGGTGGATCCAAAGTAGCTGTAGGGAGGGAGCAGAACAGAAAAAGAAGTGGAGTCTTTCAGAATTCCTTCAAAATTGTTCTGTTCAGCTGAGATGTCACCTGGAAGATGGTCCTACCTCTAAAACCAGCTGTTGAGCTTGAGGAGAAAGCAGTCTGTACTTGCTGAACCATATAGAAAGCTGAGTTCATGCCCACAGCTATCCCTTCCTAAGCTCGAAATTTGTCAACCCGTGGGAAAAACAAACTCTCTGCTCCATCTTGCTTTCTCCCTACCTTCAATGTCTGGCAGACAGACAGATAAATCATGTTAAAAGAGGTAATTTGCAAGAGAACTGCAAAGCTAAAAGGTGACATTAATATTATTTTGGAGCAATTTTGTATCACATGTAACCTGGAAATGATATCAGCTTACTAGAAGCGAATAAACCATCAGGAGAGAAAAGGCAAAAGGCTGTAATACAGCATCTGCCAGCCTTTGGTAAACATAAGGTTCTTCATTTAATTCAGAAATATCTTCCAGTCCAAGGACTCTGCATAGATCACACAACTTCTTTGGGGGTGGTTTGGTTTGGGGTTTTTTTTATTATTTTGGCAGGCCATGGAGCCATGAAGCCTGAACATAGGCAGAGCATAGAGCAAAAATTCCCCATGCTACACACAGATGGATTTAACAGCCCTCCTTTTATTCACGTGTAAGTGTTTCTGTGGAAGGGATCCAACTTTATGACAAATTTCACTAGTTTCTCGCCAAACACAGGGATCCTCTCCAGAGACATGAAATTTGGGGGTGAACAACTTTCATCAGATTTGCATAGCAGTCCTGGAGTTAGAGACATAAAAAACAACTTGTGGTATCAGAAAGACTTCTCTAGAGACCTGCTGAGGGTCTCCAACCCCACTTCCCACTGGCTGCAGTGGAGTCCTGCAAACATCTACACCAGCCAAGAGTCTTCTGCTGCTGGTGACCATGGATGCCCGGTGAGGAGCAGGCTGGTCTCAGCTCTATGGAAACCCATGAGATATCAGGGTTCTCAGTACCTTGAAGGACTGGGGTCACTTCTGGGGTCTACAGGTTTGATCTGGATGGGAAACGAGATACCCCTGTGTGGTGGAAACACTCTCATTGTCCCAAATGAATTCCAATGTATGAGGGAGAACAAAAAAAAACCCATTTCATTTCATGCTATAATTTTAGCAAGTGTGCCAGGTGCATGGTCTTTTCCTCTTCCAGGGTAGTTTGCTTTTCTTTCTCATGTACAAAGATGTCCTGAGTGCAGAAATAACCATGCATCGAGCTGCTTGTGCACATGTTGTGGGAGCAGGAACAGAGAGGCTTTTGCAGCTATGAAATTCCACCAGGAAAGCTGCCCAGCAAAAGCCTGCCCTCTGAACACTTGCTCAGGGGATGTTTTAGAAGAAAATATTTTTGCTTAGCTTTTATTTGCTTTTCCTTCTCGTGTACATGTGTGCATGTTCAGGGGTTCATTTGTTTGCTGCACTGAAATACAGATTCCATTTGCTCCAGCTGTTCATTTCCCACCTGCGATTGCATCTCTGTGACTGTGGCATCAGCACTAGTTGCTATAGGCAACGTTGTGATGTCATGCTGCAATATGATGATTTCAGCTGGGGAGCATGCCGAAGCACCAGGTCTCATCTGAAACAATAATGAGCTTATTTTTGTAGAAATACCCTTAGTTTTAATAAAAAGCAGAAAATACGGGACATACTGGCAGAACTATCTCAAAACAGAATGTTTCCATTGAGTATCAGCTAGTTTTTAATTACTAACCAGAGGGACATCAAAGAAAGTTGCTAATTATGAGCATATCATAAAAATATAAACATTGTGTCCCAGTTTTACAATGGCAACACCTTACTGTGGATGCATATGTGAGGCTGGATTGGCTAATGAATGGAAAAATCATGGGATTTTTCTTGAACAGCTCACCAAGAGGCATCTGCAGTTATAAAATCAACTATTTCCTTTGGAAAAGGAATGAAAATATTTGACAAAAATACCTTCAAGGTTGGTTGTTATTATTTTTTTAAAATATATCCCAGGAATAATCAAGTTCTGCGGTTTTTGAAAAAGAAATCATGAATCAAGATGGCTTTATCGAAAACCGTCAGTACTTTCAGCATTTTGTGATGCCTGAAATCTTCTTCGTTCCAACTTCTTTTGTTTGCTATTTCTGCCTTTTGAAGCAGCACCAAAAACCAGCCCTGAAGTGAGTGGGATCTATTTGCTACAGTGCAAAACGTGCCCCTCCCCCAAAGGCTTTGCTGAGATCTCTGTCAGACGATTCCACTTTAGTCCAATAGTCCTGTTGGCTGGAGATGATTTTATTTCTGGGTTCTGCTGTTCACACTCTGCTGCAGCTACCCCCGGCCTGAGTGTGTGGGGACGGCTGGGGATGCTGCGCGGCCGGTCCTGCAGGATGCCGCGCCTCCCGCTGTCTCTCTCCGGCCACAGCCCTGCCGCTGAGGCTCCACTCGAGTTTGTGCTCGGGGTAAGAAGAAGAGAAGAGAGGAAGGTGACAGAGACCTTTAAGAGCAACAACTTAAGCTCTAAGTGGTTTCTGATTTAAGCCTCTCCATTTCTGGAAATCCAGGCTGATCTCTCTCAGGCCTGATCTTCAGAAATGATTGAATTGCTTGGAAAATGAAGGTGCTCAGCGCTCCTAAAAACACTCCTAAAAACAGACCAAAATTGTCTCTTGTTGGGCACAACATTCAAATTGTTTCTCTCTCTCTTGTTGACCACCCTGAAGGAACTGGTAAACTAATCTTTGTTTCATAAACTATTTTTAACTACTGCTTTATTTTTTTTTAATTTGCTTTTTTTTTTTTTTCTGTTTTGAGGGAGAATATAGAAAAATAATTGAGAAGGAAGAAGAGGTGTTGCTAAACCATGATTTTCCTTTATTATTAAAGCACATGTGGGGGTTGACACCTATTCATGGAATCATTCCCAGTGATGCAGAGTGTGGCAAGCCTTCCCCAATCCTGATGCAACTACACAGAGGTGGAAGCTGTTGCCAAGTGGACAGTGCTTGCTCTGATATGTCCATCACCACTCACATGCTGGACTGTGACAGCTGAATAAATTAGCCAAAAATAACTATTCCAAAATATTTCGCTCTGAGCATTCAGACCCATCACAGTAGCGCTGGGATTGCCGGCAAAGCCTCTGCTACAGCAAGGGGAGTTAGTTAACAGGAGAGCACAGAGAATGGGCAAAGGCAAAACCAAACGACGAGCTAATCCAGAATAAAGTGTATTCCCCGGAGGTCGGGAGATGGCTTTGAACAGGTTGAGTCGTTAAAGGGCTGTAGGGTTGATTGATGAATCTGCATCGCTCGCTGCAGTGAGATGAGTGCATTATGTTGTAAGAGTGGGTTGCAGGGGATCAGTTCGAGTACGACTCTGCCAGAAAGGTGAAGGAAGTTCATAAATTACCCCAGAGTTATGGAAACAGATCCTTTCTGCAGAGGGACCCAAGGGGCGGCAGCATCCCTAGGTAGCCCATCTGTATCCCATAAAGAAACGGATACCTGTAATTAGTGCCATGAGTTATCGCAACTGCGTGCAGCGTACATATGTCTCCATCCGAGAGGACAGTGCTTTGCAAGTGGGAGCATTTAATATGGAAATAAGCAAGACAGCTGAAAGTACAGTTTCACTGGAAGATTTCCAGTCAAGACGTTTGAGGCAAAAGCTTGCTGTTGCCAGTATGGGAGAAATCTAAGATTCAGAGCTGATTGCATTTCCAAGAAACGAAACAGGGAAACTTGGACAGTGCTGCGGAGTAGGTGCACTGGAGTTCATACCATGCAGCCTCACGACTGGCCTTGTTTGTGGCTTCTAGGTGCTCTAGTGAGGTGCCAAAGTGCCAGCTGGAAATCAGATATCTTGAAAAAATAGGATTTTGTTTGTATTCTTCAAAGCCGCAAGGCTGAATGGGGGAATCTGGGATCCATTTTCCCTCCCCGTGCTCCCTGCCTCACTCTTATTGAGACTTAAACAAAAGGGCACGGAGGCCACTGCAGAGTAAATGAGGCCCTTAATTTACCATAAAAAGAAGATGACTGGCTGTTAAGGTTTTATCGGATTACAATAAAGGCTCTTTGCACTCGGGAGACTGTGGTTTGATTCCCGGCATTGCTGGCAGGGCTGGAAATCATAACCACAGATTATAGCAATAAGCTTCCAAATTTCCATATTCCAGCTGAGGGTGCTGCTCCCCGGCGAGGCTGCTGCCCTGTGCCAGCAGGAGCAGGGTCTGCAGCATCCTGCTGGGGCAGGACCTTCCGCCACGCTCTGTGTCTCTGGGGCATCCTGGTCAAGGTGGGGACCCAGCCTGGGACTGCTGGGACCTTTTTGACTGTGAGATGGGAACAGGAGCAAGGTCACGTTGTGTTATCTATTTGATTATCCAGCAAGATAATTAAAAATAAGCTACTTTATCAGTACAGCTTTATACTGTAACTCTTCAGATGAGTAGTCTCATTCCTTCCTCCCAGGTACCTCCCAGCAGCCACCATCACAGGGTGAAGTAAGCAAAGCAGATTATGAAAAACAAAGTTTACCTTCCATGAGCAGATCTCCTTGGTTTTTTCCCAGGCTTAAATTTCATTAGGAAAATAATTTCGTTAATATAGCACATCTTCTTTTGGCATAGAGAGTGCTGGCATTTTGTTTGTCAGCTAGCAGAGGGAGCAACGGGCAGCCCTGCATTACGAGGAATACGTAAGGAAGGAGTTTAACTGATGCTGTGCGTTTGCGACCTGGAAGGCACGTCTACACTTGAACTTGTAAAAGAGAAAGGCTGTTGCACCTTTTTTCTTCAGCCCTGGGTGGCAGTTGGTGCATACCCCCCCATACGCTCCTGTTTGTGCACAGGCAACGCACAGCTCGCTCGCATTCATAGCACATGGCTCACAACCCGTTTTCCCTCTCTTTGCTATGTTAGCCCCACGGACTCACAGCAGGCTGAGGCTGGAGGACACCTCTGGGGACCACCCAGTCTCAGTGGCTCAAGGCAAGGTCACCCAGAGTGGGATGCTCAGGACCATGTCCAGTCAGGTTTTGAGTATCTCCAAGGATGGAGACCCCACAGCCTCCCTGGGCAACCTCTCTGCAGCCAGCATATCCAAAGTGGGCATTTACAATGATGAGCAACAAGAAGCCAAGTAAAGAGATTGAGCTTAGCTGAAGAGGAATGAAGGCAGTGGGTTGATCAGCATTGATAATACACAGCTGTGGCCTTGCTACGAAGGCAGTGGGTTGATTGACATGGATGATGTGGAGCTGTAGCTTGCTCCTGCTAAGTGGTTAAATAGCCCTGAGGACTGGGGGAGAGGGGGTTGGGTTGAGGAGGGGTTTGGAGGAAAGAGAGAAGGAGCTGTGTGGTCTGGCCTCTAGAGGAAGGAGAAACAGCACAGACAGTAGAATCTGACTGACAGTAAAGCCTTGTTGCAGCTTGCTAGTGCTGTGACAATTAGTGCCCTGTGTGAGGCAAACTGAGTTGGGCTCCAACTACAACACTTAGTCTCCTTGCAAACTTCTCAGTGTAACAGCCTCTGCTTGGGTGCACACAGTGTGGGAGCAGCATTTGGGGGAAATACCTTCTCCTGGGTCTGTATTGCAAGTGTCAAAATAACAGTATGGTAAAGTATCACATCTGTAATGGGATGTAGCCCGGTCCATAAACTCTTTATTCCCTTGTCATTTGACATCGCTGCTGCTAAGCTGAAGGAATCTGGTGGTAAATGGCAGGGAACCAAATGCCAGTTTGGATGAGATTTGTGTCTGCCAGGTTCCTGCAATTTACCCTTCATAAAACAGCCCCTGGTGTTTTTAACCCAAGCTGGATGTGTGCTTGCAAATGTATGTCTGCTGGGTTCTCCTGCAGGATTGAGAAACTTATTGTGGCCAGTTTCTCTCTGCATCCTTCAAGGCCAATGCACCGTTTAGTCCTTTGTTACAAACCAGAGATGGTGCAAAGCTCCAAAGTCAAATTTTCCACAGGAAGAATCCAGAACATGTTTTCTGTAGATAAAACCAATTATTTTTATTATAGCTTTCTAACTTTTATTTCTATAATATAATATATTTAATATACAAAAATATTAGAGAAAATATAACAAAACCAAAAAATTCAAAACAAAAGCCATTTCGAAACGGAAACTCTAAACATTTTGTTCTGAAATAGTCAAAACAGAATATTTTGACATTGTCAGAATTTTTTCCCTCAGGTTCTCTTCCAAAACAAAATTCCAGAGGGGGAAAAAAAAAAAACACAACATTTTGTTAAGCATTTCTATTTAACTTCCACTTCAGCCCTGCAGAATCCAACAGAATATGTTTTTTGTAGCAACTTTTGCAGTCAGCACTTCTATACACAAACATGCACCATGTACAGAACAAATTACCATGTATTTCGATTTGACAGATACTTTCATGTTTTTGTATGTAAATAAACCAGATAGCAATTAATCAGATTAGAAATTTTGCTAGAGTCAGTCTGTACTTGATAATGAACTTATTTTTATTTTAATTTGGCTACTGCTGAAACAGGCCAACAGATTCAGTGGATGATGAGATTAATATTACTGAGCATAATTATCTTTCTCTTCCAAGCATGGCATCTTGGTAATGCTGATTTTCTTATTAACTGATGAAGGCTGTGGGACAGATTTACACCTGGGTGGGAATGCAACAGAATTTAATAAAAAAAAATAAATGGTCTTGGAATTTCAACATGAAAATATACATGTATATATATATTTTTCAGTTCCTCAATGGGGACTCCTTGAGATGCAGGTCAGCAGTGAGCCTCCCTGACGATAGCCCTTAAAGGACTTGCAAGATCTGCAAAACTTTTCCAGGAATGGCTCCATAAGCTGTCTTCTATTATTGCACAAATTAGGGTTGAAAACAGAGCTTTGCCAGAGGCAGGCTCACAATATTGCAAAAAAAAATCCACCCAATGAGTGGCAAGCTATAAGAAAAACAATATTGATGTATTTTCCTCTATTTGTGGTTTCTTTTGTCCACAGAGTGTTTTTTTGTCTCTGAATGACGTCAAAGCAAAATTCTCCTGCAAAATGACAACTGAAAAATAACCCTGAGAATATATTGGATTTCCTAACTAGTAATTAACTAACTTGAGCTTAATAGAATGTATTATATATTTTACCAAGTCTACAGAAGATTAGTGAAACAAAAGTAATATTTTCTTTTGTTTTGATTGCAGTGCTTGAGGCAAAGGCCGTTTAATACTTCACAACTAAGTGTTTTGCATTCCTGAAGTGTCTGTATGCTCAAACATGTCACAGCATGCTCCTCGGAGGTGACAACAACTACATGGTCTGTCACACACAACCCGTCTGCCCTTGGGATGCGCCGGGGCAGGGACAATAACGATGCCTACAGGTAGGTGACGTGCACCTCATCCTCTGAGAGAGCAATCCACCTTCTAGGAGAAATGGTCCTGTATTTCCCAGCTCCCTCCGTTGCCTGTGGACTGACCCTTGGCAGGTTATCTACCTTTGAGCTTCCCCAAAACGGGCAAGGGGAAAAGCGCTCCCAGACATGCTTAGTGGGAACTGGGGACCTTTACAGACCCTTTCCCACACTTACATGTGAAGCTGTTGCAGTCGCCAGGGTTCAGTAATTAATTAAGATCACTTTATTCTTCTCTTCTCCTTGGTTTTTCATTTCTGTAAAATGGGCACGTTCTCAAGTCCAGCGTTTTATTGCACATTTCTATTTATGGCTTTCTAAAGGAAAAAAGTCATCTGGTTTTCACAGAACTCACTGTGACTTCAAGACTGCCTTGCAGAAAGAAAAACACCAATTCCAGCATGTGCTCCATCGTGTGATGTGGGAAGGAGCAGGTTTTACTGAGATTGTGGACGATAAACTCAAACAACAAGGGATGTTTTTACTTCCTCTATAAAGTAGCTTTTCTGTGGCTTTACACTAGTAGGTGCCATGCAGGAATGGAGGAGAACCGAGTCCCAAAGCTGAATTCTCAAAAGCTTTGCCAAGGCTGTTTTTTGTGGCTTCAATCAGCTGCTGCTGAGGATGTTCTGGTTTACGTAGTGTGCACCGCTCTGCATGTGCAATGACGCTGCATGGCTGCTGATGGAGCTTACGTGCCATGGACACTTGGCATGGCCCCTTTCCAGCCCCATGTGTAAGGACTGAGTAAAGAAACCCATCAGGTCTTTAAAACTCTATTAATTGCAGAGTAACTGAAATGCCAGTCATCCACTGCATCAGCTCAACTGCTTGCTTCTAATCAGGGGTTGACAGCCATGGCTAAACGAGTTTCTTCTCTTGGATTCTCTGACAATGGGCTTCAGGGATCACAAAAGCACCACTATTCTGCACTATTTATACCTTGTTTATTTATACCTTGTTATGCCTGTGGTGTCAGCTATAGGAAAGCCATATGTCTGTGAGAGGTGAAGACCAAGGGTTGGGGAAGGGTTATACCATCAACCAAACCACTCTGAAACTCCAGATCCCTTCCTAAGAAACATCCACCTGGAGCTGTGGAGCACAGTACTGACATGGATTCGGTGGCCAAAAATGTCTTTCTGGTTTCGTTTTGGATATGACCTATTTCTTCTTCTTTGTCCTATTTCTCCATGTGGGCTGACAATCACTGTGGGGAAAATTAAATTTGTATTTCTCATGCATCTTCCCAGATTAAGTGAAAATTTCCTTCTACTTACATCCAGCAAAATGAGACTCTGCCATCATTTGCTCTGGGTGCCTCAAAATAGACTTTTGGTTTCTTGGAAAAGATTTAGTTTTCCAGGGAGATGCTTTTTCATGTTTCCAATGAAGCACCAATGTGTTTTAATAAAATTCAATAAAGTGTGTATATTTCAGGGAAGATTTAATGTTGATAGTGGTGTTGTGCTTTGGAGATTCGATTATCCTTGGGTGAAAAAGACATGAATGTTACTGAGTGCACAAGTGAAAAGGGAACATTAAAAATAAAACTAAATTTAAAAAAAGTCAGCTTTATCCTGCCAAAGTGGAAATCAGGTGAATAAATAAGAATATATTTTAGCCACAGGAGAGACTATACATGTGTTCCGCACCGCAGGGGGACCTCCCTGTCAAACAGACGACGGTGTTTTGAGATCTATGAAACAAATGTTCTCTTGCTCATGCTTCAGCAAAAGCAGATGTTCAACCTGTCAGAAGCAGTGGAGTTGACATTATATCTGTTGCGGAGGTGGCTGTTCATATCGACAGGGTGTCTTCTGATGGGAAGTTTGGAACTGGGAGAGCACGATCCCAGCTGGTATGTTGGTGTGGGAAGAGCCCATCGCCGCTCCCACCCCCCGGCTTCCCAGAGCAGCGGTTGCACTTGTAAACCCCTACCCAGCCCTGCCAAAAACAGTGGCAAAATGGGATTTACTCAGCGAGCAGACCCTGCGCTGCCTTCGTCTACTCTGATGAGCCCCAGCCCAGCAGAACATGATATTTTGCGTTGCTTATCGGTCACTTTCTCACTTCCTACATCTGACTCTGATTCCGGGAATTTGGTTACAACCCTGGACTTTGTGGCAAATTCATGCTCTAGGTCAGGGGTTTGGGGAGCATCCTTGACCTCAGCCAGCGTATCCATGAGCCTGGTGTCAGCGTTGCATTTATAAGAAGACCGGAAAGTGGGAAAAGAGTTTGCAAAGCTCTGCTTAGCACTCTTTCCTTGGCAGCTGCTGCCACGGGCAGCCGAGGAGGTGAGGCTAACTGAATCCAGAGTGAAGGAAACCAAGTTTTACAACCTATTCAGAAGTAATTTATTTAATGGAAAGATTTGTCTGTATTATTTTGGATGTTATAGTTTATACATCAAGTGCAAGATTAACATTTCAGAGCTCTGGTATGAGGTTCATTATGAGTATTGTGAAAAGAAAAAAAACAAACCCAAAAACAAAAACCCCAAACCCCACCATTCCTTTTCCCCCACGTTTGAAAATGAGTGTACAAGGGGTGTTATGAAGCTGTATCCCCTGTCCGCCAGTGGCCCACGCTTACTGAGTGCTGCAAGGGAAGCACACTGTGCTTTCCTTACTCTATCCTTGCTTTGAATAGCAAAGATGATCTGCTCTGCAGAAATCACATCCTAGCAAACCACAGCCTGCATCCATGTCTCATTAAAATTAATTCATAGCTCCTACAAAACTGAGGGGTTCACTTGCTCTTGAGGTTGGCAGGCTTTATTTTCTTTTCCTATCAAAGAAAGGAAGCGTGCAAGGAAATTAAAATGAATTTTTCTAAAGGGCCCCTCGGAGGGAGAAATCATTGAAAGCTAAGTGATTAAAACACGGGTCAGAACCATGCCAGCCTGCCTGCTTAGCCTCAATTTGCAAGTAGTCTAGAGATGGAAATGTTTCATACTGTGTAAAACAATACTGGTGAGCACTGCATGTTGCCTCTGTCTAACTGCATCTGGAAAAGGGAGGTCTCCTCTCCTCAAGTGTTGAGTGACATCTTGCAACCTGTTTCTTTCCAGTTGACCTGGAAAATGTGCACTCAGATTTCAAGAGAGAGGAAATAGAAAGTATTTTCTCATCAAACTTGGCATTATCTATTTCGCAGGCCGGCCTCTCTCCCACTGTACAGTATTTTTCCGTTGTGTTGAATCAAACTTTATCTTCAGCTCCGCTTCCCCATTCTAATAATAACGAGGTGGCGTTCAAAGCGTGGCTTCGCAAGTGATTCATTTCCTCGATACTGTTGATTGGGACTTTACTTCAAAGGTAGGCAGCAATTTGGCTTTTGAACACATTAGAGATAACATTTCTTTTGCATTGGGATGAACTCATTATGGGCTTCAGGACTGGGACCTGATAATTTGCAGACCCACGATGCTACTTTTTTGCTGATAGGGATGGAGAGATGAGGCAAAGTAATAGATTGGGTAAGAACTCATTAAATGCTGAAGCAGAACAATAGGCTCTTCCAGCCTTTAACTCCTTAGATTCATCTGGATTTTTCAGTCTCGGCATCCTCCAGCCACTGGAGACTAGAACAACAATGAACTGAATGCAGAAAAAAAGCCAGGCAATTATTTCACTTTGGCAAAAATTTAATGGGATTCATAAAGTCAGGGGAAGATAACGGTGCAAGGAGTAAATTGGGTCGCTGAGATTCTGATGTAAGAAAACGCAACCAGAATGAGCTCGTAGGTGCTACCCTTTTGAGGTTGGTGATGATTTTATGAGGAACCCTAAACACAAACACCAAAAAACTTGGGAGAGTCTATCTGTCAGCTTTAGACCTACCTGTAAATGCTCAGCTCCTCCGAGAGTTGGGGCCCTTACATTTTAGCACCTAGACGTACACTTAGGCGCATGTCTGTGCTTTATATCCAGCTGATGCATGTTCTTTTAATGTACCTTGGATTGCTTTACATGCTTGACAGGCCATGTTTCTTTCTATTGGCCATATACAGCACTGCAAATGCAAAAAGCCTGCTTGCAATAGCCAACTCTTTTTCTTCTGAGGTTTACATTATCATCTTTGTCTCATTATTCCTGGATGGCTGCCCATCATTTCTTATGTGGGTCTTTCTTCAAAAGATGAAAAGAGAAGGGTGTGGGAAGGGAAGGGAAGGGAAAGAAAAAAAAAAGAAATCTTGCTTTTTTTAAAGAAAAAAGAGCAAATAATTCTTTGAACTGCATGGGTTTTATTATTTAACATACTTTGGGATACTAACATGTGAGTCAGCTGAGAGCATATAGAAAGAAAAATAAAGATGTCTGTGCTGTCAAGGGGAAAAAAACGACTCACCACCTCATTTCCCTCCCCCTGCCTCTGACGTGGCTTATGAAGGAGGATGCTTGAAAGAATAGAGCCAAATTAGCAGAATACAGATGGAGGGGACGGTAGCATTAGCTGCGTCTCTTGCTGTTACTTACCCTATGGAGCCGCAGATGATGCGGTGTGGGCAGCAGTGGCAGACATGGTCGCAGCTCCAGGGGTGAGACACACAGCTGATCCCTGCACAATGTCAGCTTCTGTACGGCAGGAAAACCAATTCTGTCTTTCAAGAGCTTTTTCCTGGTGTAACTCTCCAAATCTCTCTCCTGCCAAACATTATAAAAGCTATTAACAATTAACATTTATGCTGGTGCAGAGTTTCAGATACCCTTTACTGGGGCCCATAACCTGAGTTCTCCACAGTCTCACTGGAATAACACTGCCACCGTTTCCACGTGGCAGAAGTCCATTTGCCCAGGCTGCCCTGCACCCCAGCCATCTTCTGTCTTTCATGTCTGAAATTACCCTGGACAAAACAGCCAGGCAGTGCAACACAACAGCACCTAGACCCAAGGAAGCATCTCCGGTTCTTATCAGTTCAGTCATAGTGTTGACAACATCAAGTTTCCAAGGCTTTGTCCACTCCTGTCTAAGCTTGACCTTTTTTCTTTTTTCCTTTTTTTTCTCCTTCTTCAGTTAATAAGAACATTTAAAACCTTTTTTTCTCTTAATAACTTAGCTGAGGTCACTTCAGTACAGCACATGGGTAGAAGAGGCCAGCACTACGTACTCTTGCACACCATGCAGTTACACCTGGTGTTTAGATGCACTTAGTGCATCAGCTCAGCCCTCTCCACTCAAGGCAGACCAAGATGCAGATGCTGAAGACCTGCGCAGTGCTGTACAGACCTCCAGGCCTCCAATAACCAGCAAACAGTTGTAGGGTTTCTCCTTTATAGAGAATGAAATTCTGAACCTGAGCATAAGGAACCTTCGAGCCTAGGCAGAGATCTCGAAGGTGTTTGAAGGATGGCTTTGACCTGGGCATGACACCCCTCTTCCTGCTGGCGGTGAGGACAAGCAGAGGTGATGATGCTCCAGGAGGCAGCAGCACATCCCTGCTCCGCGCAGCCTCAGCTGCAGGTTGCACACACAGACTAGTGCAGAGGGGGGATTTTTTTTTTTCCCCAGTTGTTTCTTGCAGGTGAATTCCTAAACCATCTGCAGAAAATTTTCCCTTCATGGCCAGGAACACATGGCCCAAGGGTTAGTGGGGGTGGGCATTTTAACTCCCCTCTCCCTCCCCCAGGCTGAACAAAGCCCTGGATTGAGAGATCAGCTCTGGACTTTGCGAGAAAAGAGAGCTTGGGGCTTTTGTGTGTGTGTATGTGTGTGTGTATTTTTCTTTTCTTTCCATCATACTAATGAAATTTGCAGACACAGAGAGGAAACTGAGAGTTATTTATAGGAGTGAGAGGAATGTGAGGCCTAATTGTGCTTAGTCTATTGCTAAGTATGTAATCTGTTTGCTATTAAATTTTACAGTCTTGCAGCAACGTACATAGGTTCTATTGTGGGTGGGTTTTTTTCTTTTAAGAGGAACATATACATTTGATGAAGAAAAAATACTAGGCTAACGTGCTTGCAAGGTTTAAGAACAAGTGACACAAGGCAGCATTTTACAGGGAGCAGGGGCATTTTTAGGGTTAACTAGGTTGGGTAGTTTTGGATTTAATTTTTTTTTTTTTTTTTGCTTTTATCTTTTCACTATTTCATTTAACTTTTCACAGTTTTAAGGTGTCTGTGTTCCTGTCCATGATGATAACCGAGGTTACCTGAAGCTGCTGGCTGTTTCCGTGGGAGGTGATGAGTCCCCAGGTGTGCACAGGATGTGGTTTAGGGGCGGTGGGTTTTGTCCTCACCTCCTGGCTGGCCTTTGCTGACCTGCTCGGCCTCTCAGTGCCCAGCAAGCACACCAGGGCAGGTATTTGCTTCCCTTCCTGCTGGAATCAGCAGTGAGAGCCTGATGATAACCGGCTGAAGTGCTCTGTAGAAATGCAGAAGCAGTGGACCCTTGCACTTTCACATGCTGTTTTAGGAGAGCCCTCTCCAGCTCTCCCGTGAACCCCAGGACAGCCCCGCTGGACCCTTCCCACCTGTGTAAGGAGCAAGGCTGCTGCCCACGGGCACATCGCACATCGCCACGGGTCCTTTTCTCTTCCCAGACATGGGTGACCAGCTCAGGCAGTGGGAGCAGGGCCAGGGATGCCAGGGGCTCCTCCGTGGGGCACCCCCACCTGCTGTCAGGGAGGGAGGACAGCAGCTCTGCAAAGCTCAGCCTGGAGCAGGGGGGTAGCGTGGGGGCCTGAGCTGCTGAGCTAAGCGTCATTCCTCATGGAAAAAGAGGAAAAGTCAGGCATGCAATCTGATACAATTGCTAATATCCACCAGGCAAAAGTCAAGCACTCAAACAGCTCTGGAGTTAGCTGCTTTTTATTGCTTATCGCTGTCCACTCGTGCTGGAATATTCCATTCCTATAATTTCTGAAAGACTCTAAAGGATCCTGTCACCTCTTCTGAGTTTAGGTTTCTCACTTGCTCAGACAAACACTTTTCCTGGGATGTTCTGCAAAATGCTGTAGTGACTCACTCTTGTCACTCCTCCTTGCTGGGATGACAACACTGAAGGCAAAACCAAATGATATTTACTGCCGGTGTCCAAAATTGGCTTTGCCAGTGCGAGCAGAATTTAGAAAGACAGAAATAGAAGACTGATTATGGAGTGTGTTGCAATTAAGAGAGAGCCATGTAAGGTCCTTCTCCAGGGTTACAGCTGAATCCAGAGGTGGACTGGCTCCATCCAGGCTGACTGCACCTGAACGGGATGCAAAGCTGCATGGCTAAGAGGAACGCAGCATCCTGCTCACAGCGCTGCTTACAAACCAGCCTGCCCCCTCCCTGGGGGCCTGAGATAACCAGTGGCATCAAATCAAAAGTAGGGATCAAGAACTGCAAGGCAGCATTTTACTCTTTTCTTTGGCTGGTAAACCCATCAGCCTGCCAGCACATGTACAGGTGCAGGACAATATCCCCTGCCATGTTTCTTGCAAGCAAATACAAAAAAAGAAAAGAGACTCAAGATACACAGTGGTAGGTGGCACTTTGGACTGAATCACTGAGAGATGTCCACTGTATGTCTCCATGGGAATTATCGAGTCCTTCTCCACCTTACTCACGTTTCTCTTTTAGACCCTGCTCCTAAGTCTCAAATAAATTGACTTCATTCAGTGGGAGAATGAAGCCTTGTCCCAGTTACCGTGTTTCTGCCAGGCCACCAAGGGCCCACTGATGTAGAGTGTGACCTTTGGTGTATTTGTAGGGTAAACTGGAGGAAATGCCAGGCAGGTTATCTGCAGCAAGGCACTAGAGCCCTCCTCCGTTGTGAATAAGACATGGGATGCTAGTTGGCCACTGGCCAGTCATTTGGCCACTGACCAACTGGCTGACATTCGTTTCTTCCATACTTTACTCCTGGACCTGATGGGAGGGGTGTTTTACAGCAGCAGTTAGTTTATTCCTGGGGTAAACAGTAGAAATTGGAGGGTAATTGCAGCAAGAAGTTTGCTTCCTGTTCCAGTGTGAATAACCCGCTGGACGCCAACTGGATGTTAGCCTTCAGATCCGTAAGGCCAATTGGCATCTGCTCTGCATTTGTCCCTCTTAGGATCTGCAGATGTATGTTGGAAAGTGTGGGGATGGGGATCCCATCAGCCCATCCACCACCGAGGCGACCTGCAGCGAGCGAGGGGCCGTTCGAGGCAGGGCACGGAGCAGTGCTGCCCTCGAGGCTCACCGCAGGCAGGGTGAGGGCTACGCTGGGAGGTGCCTGATGACCCAATCCCACTGTTTTCATCTCTTTCCCATGTTGAATAATAGACATTTTTCCTTCTTGCAGTCCTGCTGGGCCCTCACATACATTATTGGTAATGCTGTTCCACCCCCTGTTTTGTACCCAGACCTCCTTCACCTCACCTTACACTTCCACAACAGGACCTATACATGAGCACAAGGTTTTGACTGGCACAAGGCTGCTCGCCGGCCTAAGCATTTCCCCTTGTTTCCAGAGTAACTCTCTTAAAATTATTTAGCTAGCTGTGATTTGCTCCATTCTGTGTTGCTACACAAACAAGGAGGACGTGTACCTGGGCTGACCTTTCCTCACAATCAAGCCTGACACATTTCCTACCCTTCTTTCTGCTCGCTTTTCTCCTCTGGTTACCCTCCTCTTTGGCAGCAATGTCCCCCCACCATGCTGCCAGAATGGAGCATAATATGCTGGAATATCTTCCTTAGATAAGCTATCAAGCAACCCAGCCTCTCTGCCATCACATGTTTTATTATCTGACTTTTTTTCTCATTTCCATTGATGAGATGGATCCTTAGACCAATTTTCTTTCTTTTTTGTGAGGTTACAATATTTTCTTTTAAGATCTCCTTTATGGTCTCACTGTCTCCAGGCTCCTCTCAATATTGCATCTTTACTTACTGAAATTTCCTGGAGGCTGGTGTCTCCAGGCCAAGGTACACCACACTATTTTCCATCTGGGAGGTAACAATGGCATATAGTCCAAAGGAGGGACGGCTCCACTAGCATCTCATTCTCCTCTTTCTTGGATATGAGTAACAGTGGTGGCTCAGAGCTGGAGGGCCAGACCGCACTCCCCATTTTGGTGGTGAAACCCCTTCATATCCATCCAGTGATTTAACTGGAGTAACACCGAGAAAAAAAGATAAGCTCAGCATGTCCAAGGACAGTTTATTCAAGTTGCTAATATTACTGACATGAGGAAATATTTATTCACATTTGGACATTTTCCATTTTCACCGAGACCTCTGGTGTGTGGTTGGGAAGGGAGCCTGGAGGGCAGAAGCAGGAAGGGAGGAAAGAGCGGGGCTGGTGGGTGACCACGGTTGTGCCTACATTGCCAAGGGAGTTGAGCAATGTCCTTGCCACACTGCCCAACAGAGGGGTGAAAGAGAAAACTGGGGCTTCCTAACACTTTCATTGAGCAGTTGTGTTATAAGATGATATCTGGTGCAGTAGATTATATTCAAGCAGAATTTAGAATAAATCTACAACAAATCCTTTGGCTGAAGCATCCTTGAACTCAAGATAAAGAAATTTCTATCCCTTGGATATGTTCTGTCAACTGAATGTATCTTTGTGAAATTTATTGTTTTTGCAGAAATCAGGACGACATATTTTAGGATAGTCCAGACGTCTCTGGTTGCCTGGATTTCCTCAGTTTAAGTTTGCTAGTTCCCCTCCCCCTAAAAATAAAATAAAATAAAATTAAAATTGAGAACTCTCTTAACCTCTTTGTTGGGTACAATTTATAACAAACAAACAAACAAGCAAACAGCCTCCATCTGGAAAAAAAATCTGGCAAAGAAAATGCTGTAAGGGTGGGGGGAAAGTTTCTCTCACAGATATTAACCTTTACTCTTTGAGATGTGTTCGTCCTTCAGAAATGAGCAGCTGTCTAAATCGTTAGGAGGCTGCTAAGGATTAAGGCTAGCCAAAATATGTTCTTTTGCTGTCTTAAATTTCCGCAATGTAAAATAAATGTAAGCTTAGTTGCTCTAACTGTGGATGCTGCCACTGCTTACACAAAACACAGTTTTGATATGGATGGATTACATCCCTTCTTAAATTGATTTGATATTGCGTGTGACCTGAGAGTGTAAACAGGTGATATGGCACAACTTTAAGGGGAATTGGAGTCTTCAGAGAGAGCTCGGAGTCCATGTGCTGGGGCAGGCTGGTTCCCGACAAGCTTTCGTGCTGCAGCAGTGGGACCACAGGATAATTGCACTTAACGTTAGTCTAATTACCCATGACTATTGCTTTATGTATTTTTGAAAGTATCAAGAAAAGAGCCTGCTGAGCCTTAGCATCTTTGGGTCAGGGATAGGGTTTGGGTTCTGTATCACACAGTCCCAGGTACAGAGTTTCTGAGTGATAGGCACTCCCTTTCGCTGTGATCACCACTGGTAAGGGATGATACCTTCTTCTACCACCCGAGAAACTTGTTTCCTTCTGCTAATACTAATTGTATGTTTATCAAAAAGGAAAAAAAAAACCAGTCGTAGTTTTCCCATGGGCTCATCGGCTCTATGGTTCCTTCTATCAGAGCTGGAGATGGTCACTATTTCGTGAGATCAATCCCAAAAGGCAGAATAAAGGTAAGAAATGGTGATCTGAGCATGTTCTAGCTTGTGCCTTATAGTTGCAGGCGTCTCTTCCTTCACCTTCTCTAGCAGTTTATTTATTACGATATGAAATATTTATTCCTGGACTAAACAACTTTCTGGCCCTTGGTGATGTTTTTCCATCCTTGATGTCCTATAACAGATCTGAATGAGAAAGGGCAATATTTATCCCTATAAAGACGTCTCTGTGTATCCCTTCAACCCGTACGATGCTTCCAGGGGACACATGTGGCTTTTAAATGGTTGATTTGCACTGAAATGAAACCTGCTTCAGGTAAAAAGGCCAGAAGGAACCACTGTGTGTGGAGAAACTGTCGAGTCTCTCCTTGGCCTTGTTGCTAAATCTGGTTCCTTCCAGCGCAGCTAAGAACTAGCCTGTGGGATATGGACCCCGCTGCTCTTCAACGTCTTACACAGACCAAGCTGCAAGCAAGAAGGGATGCCTGTGTTGTCCATCCAGAATCCCACCCACTGTGCCAACCAGGCTGCTACCGCAGAGCAGCTCCAGGTTGCAAATACCAACAGGGAAGGAGTAAATGGCTGCAAGCAGCCACCTCGGTCTCCAGTACCTCCTGCTGCTTCTTCCCACCACTCCCAGCTCCTGATTCCTTCTGATCCTGTACCCACAGGACGAGTGAAGCCGCAGTCAGCACAGCCCACAACTCTGGCTAAAACAGTGCTGGTCCAGCAGCAAAAGCAATTTCTATTTTCCCAGCACATGCTGTTTTGCAATCTCCTAATTTCTTTGGACCTTGCATACAGAAGAAGGCATGGCCATGAATCAGCAAGTTAAAAAAGTTAACAACTGCAGCAGATAATTCCAGCAACATCTTTACCTTGTAGAAACAACATCTGAAATCAGATTTCAGTTGCACACGTGAAAAAAGAAGACAAGTCTAGAAATCAGAAATTCAGCCTGTGTCAGTCTGGGCAATCTGCTTTGTATCATGTGCTGCATTGGCTTGGTTAAAAGGAACAGCTGGCAAGAGATTTTTGGTTTATTGGGTTGTTGTTTTGGTTGTTTGTTTTTTGGTTTTTTTTTTTTTTTTTTGTGGTAATCAATTTTAAATCAAACCCTTTCAGTTGTCTTCTGCTGCTGACAAAACCTCTCTATTGCCAGGTTAGTGTGTTTGCGTAATTTTTTTAGGTATTGTTTGGATGTGTATGTGATGCCAAATAGTGTAATTGGGCGACTGAAAGAGCAGGCCAGGTGACAGTTGTTCACAGCTATGTACATGAAGGCTTTGAACTTCCAGTTGCAGACTTTTCTAGCATCCTTCCTATTAATTAGCCTTCAGGAATTAATAATTCAATATTTTTTCTTTCTGCTACATCATTCTGACAACAGCAAGTGTAACTGTTTTATTGTAGATAACAATAATAAAATATTCATAATTTAATATTCTTCTCTTTCCCAGCAAGTGAGGCAGAGCTGTCCTAGCCAGCTCCCCTCCCAGCCAGCATCTGCGTTAAAGCTCAGCTTCTGCAACAGCCTAAACAACCCCCACGCTGCGTTGGGTGTCCGTGCCTGAGTTCAGGTGTCAGCTCACGAGGTGTGTCCCCACCACTGTAGGGCCATCGTGCAAGGACAAGGCAATTCCCTCTCATTTTCCTAAATGGTACATCCATTGATGTCAGTGGGACCAGTGAAAGTCTGTAAGCTAAGTATGAGTGAGGATAAATGCAAGACTGGGGGTGGTGTTTGCTTTCTGCTCACTTTATATTCTTTTTATTACTCCAGAGGCTTATGGGATCGTATGGTTTTGCAAAAAGGCAGAAATCCCACCCACACCTGAAGGGAAGTGCAATATAGGAAGTTACTATAATTACCATAGAAGAAAAAAAAAATGTCTTCTACATCTGTCAGATGATGGACATCTGGGTATAGTAACTGGGGTTGAGGAATTACTGACTAGTCACATCACAGAACATTTAGCTCCTTGGACAGACCTGCCAGTGGGATGAACAAACCCCGGGGAACACCAAGACAACCTCACCCAGCCCCGTTCCCTGGCAGCTGAAACGCTGTGTTATGGCACATGCATTAGCCTTACCCTGAGAAATGCACAGTTTGTTCCAAGAAGTTCTATGAAAAAGCAACAACAACAACAACAACTGACACGGCCAACTCGGAACAGAGGTCGGGACAGCACAGCTGAGATGATGCTTTGCTGTCCCTGAATCCGCTCGCTGCACAGCTCAGGAAGGGCTTCCCCCAAGCTCCCCCCATCGCTTGGGGTCCTGCCTTGTCTCCTTTGGCTGCTTGGTAAGAAATGCCAAGTGCCCACATGTTACTTTGTCCACATTGGATGTCAGCTATTAATATTCATATTATTTAGCACCATAGAAAGAAGAAAAGATTTTCTTTGATTAGGGAGAAAGTAACAAAATAAATAGTGTCTCCTTGTTACCGAGTAGATACCTAAACTATAATCAACAAGTTTACTCTTCTTGAGTCAGAAACCATGAATCGTCCTGTAAAATCAGATCAAATTCAAGATGAATTTCTCATGGTATTGCTGAGGAATTTCGGATGTTTCCATTGGGAAAAGACATTTCTTTAACCATCCCCAGGTTAGTTTGTTCAGTACTAATTTTTTTCTTGAATGATGAATTTCAAAGGTAAGGAGTTTCAAGGTGTAAAAGTGGAGTGGGGAAAAAAATAATTAAGAGAGAGAAAAGAAAAAAAGAGAGATTAGGACAAGATTAAGAGACCAAAGTTAAGCAGAGAAACGGATCAGACTATTTCAGCCAGGCAGAAGGTTCATAAAAGCTCATGACTGTCTTACACAAAAATATATCAGATCTCTGGCTTCTCCAGCCAGCTATGCCAGTTGTTAACAAAGCAGGAGACAAAGCTACCTGATGGCAGGTTTCACAATTTTTCTCTATTATGGGGCAGCCTTGCAACTGCCCAATCGCCCAGATAGGTGTTGAGGCTTCACTAAACCTGTGGGATCACTGGGAATGAAATCACGCTCCTCGCTACAGGATTTTACTAACAGATGACAGAACCCAAATCATTCCAGATCACTTTACAAATCAAGTGTCGTATGATTCGGGGAAAGGGGGCTTGAAAGTGGGTTTGATGTTGCCTTGGTTTGGTACCTGCTCGTGCTGAAAGGTCGCACAAGGAAGCCGGGTCTGGGAGGACTCACCCTGTGGTTACGGGTCTGGGATGGGATTCCCCTGGCTGGCTTCTCTTGCCATGTTGCCACAGGCTCAGCTGTGTGGCTCAACGTTATTTTCACTCTCTGCTGACCCACTGGGTTGCCACGCTGCTCAGCCGTCGATGACGACCCTTGCTCAGTCTCAAAGTTTATCCATTCTGGTTTTTAACACCAGTGGGCAGGAGCCATCTCCCTTCCCCGCAGCGCTGTGCCCTCTCCCTGTTCCAGTCTTCTCGGGACTGTGGGCTCCCCAGCTGGCACCCCTATCAAGTCCGAGTGAGACAAGATACAACTTGAAGGCGGCAGGATTTATTTCCTGAATAAACTCTGAGAAATGCTGGGTTTATTTCTGTATTTGAATTTATGAGTTATTTTATTCCCTCGTTTCTTTTATGGTGCTAATATCTGGTAGATGGACCGACAATACAATGGATTTTGAAGTAATGCATTTTCCACTTAGTCCAGCTTTGGAGGATTCCCTCACTACCCGACAGCTGCAGAAGTGTCTATTTCTTCTCCAGCCAATATCGACCTATTAATAATGCTGGGCAGTGACTGCTTTTTCTTATTTAGCCTTCTGTGGGCTGCTGCTAATTTTGTATATGCCTGAGGCGACAAAATGCTGGCTCTTGACCTGACTGCACCGTGGCAGAGGGCGTCAGTGGAGAAGCATCCCCAAGTCCTGCAGCATGCATGCTGTCAGCGGCCTCGTGGGGGAGAGACATCCGTGCTCAGCACCCGTCCTGCTTGGCAGCAGGCATTTCAGGGTGGCACATGGCCTGAGATCATCTAGCTTCTGCCATTGTCAGGAGGGAATGGCAAAAGCATCCAGAGCGTGATTCATCACTGGATGGGGTGAATCACCCTCTGGAAGCAGTCATGTCCCACCACCAGTGACTGGAGAGGAATTGCAGACAATCGGCTTTAAACAGATGCCTAACTTTAGATCAGAAAACTTGGGTGACATTCATCCCATCCTATGGGATTTGGTATCTCAGGTCAGTTAACCGTGCCCCATTACTACTTTCTTTTGGAATATCCTTCTAGTCATGACAAGTTCAAGCAAAGTCTTGCCTGCTGCTTGGACGATGGTGGGAAATTTCTGAAGTGTATTTTTTGGGGGGTTAAATAAAGCCTTTAGCCAACCGCATTGAATCAGCGGTGCTGAGCAACAGCAGAATGTGAAGCTACAACTGCATGGGTAGAAATTTTGATGCAGAGGGTGAATAATATTTCGAAGTGAAAAGTATCATGCTATTTTCACCTCCTGCTTTTCAAAGCAGTAGAAGGAGAGAGAGAAGCTGCTCACTGAAAATCCTGAGTTAGATTTTTAATAATGTAGATTTCTCCCCACTTTTATCCTCCCCTTTTCCTTCACATAGTGAGAAACTTCCCAAGGTTGCCAATGGCACTAAAACAGTCAGTCCACTTTCAGAATTTCAGTCACCTCTTAAACACTTAGAGGCTGAATTGAGTGAAAACCCGTTTTCAGAAGAGTTTCCAAGGAAGTAGAAAGTTTCCACACCCTGAATCTTGCACTCAAAGAAATGGAAACTGGATCCTTGCTGCCAACAGTCTGAACTGTTGTATCACAGGCTGCTGAATGCTATATTCTGTAATAAAAAATGCAAACGTGATTGGTGCTATATTTAAACACACAAATGCACTTTGAGAAGTTTAGCTGAAAAATATATGACTTGGTTTGGGTTTTTTTGCTTTTATTTTCTAGGCATAATGTTGCTTTTTAGTTGCCTGATAACAACTAAATCCTGATGAAATAGCACAGCTTGTGTTTTGCAGAAGTTCAGCCTGGCAATCCCAACGACTGCTCCGTAAAAAGGTAGGGAGGAACATGTCTCGTATCAAGGACACCTGGATAAGAAAAATGGGTAGACCCAATTGTTCATGAACAACTAATCAGGGAGGATATGTGCCATGTGATCTTTTACTGGTCTTACCTATTTATTGTTTAAAATGTAAAGCCTGGGCTCACACAGTGCTACAAGGAAAAAGAAATGTTCAACAGGACAATGAATTGAACCCTCTACCCTGGATATTGCAGATATCTGGAAGCTCCTACTTTGAAGTATAAGGGAAGCTTTAATTTGTAGCATTTTGGGGGTGCTGAACCTTTCCACTCACCAGTGGGGAGGGTAGGACTTGCGTCCAACTTTTTTTTATTCCTTCATATGGTGGCACTCAACTGGGACACCAGTAGCAAACCATTTGGAGGGTCAACTTCAAAACTGACCAAGCTGCTTAGCGGCAGGTATTGTTACAGACTGGCTCTTTCACCAGCTTGCAGCTCGTGTGCAGCTGGGTACTGAGTGACGGCAAAGGGCATTTACGCTGCTGGAGGGAAGTTCATGATGGAAAGGCACTGAAGAGCTCAGAGGGAAAGGTCCTGTCAGAGGTGGACTCAGCTTTCTGCCAATTCCAGAAGGCTTGACCATACCAGAAGGAACTATATAAAAGTCAGAGTTTAAAAAGGCTTTCCTTTCTGTTCACCCTTTCTACTTTGTGTAAGAAGATTTATTGCTTACAATATTCCATTTAATGACTACTTTAACAAGGGTAAGTGTAATAAAGTAAACGAAAATATTGCATTTTGAAATTCATCCTCATTCAGTGCTTCAAGTCCATGGAAAAAAAACTCTTCCTGGACTTACAGGCTTTGGGTGGGACATCATCAGGTTCCCACTGTTTGACCTTGCTTGATGATATTGAATCTATAGAGTAACATACAACTGATGATCCATTCAATCACCTCATGTCAAGGGTGCTCCTGATTGCCAGATCAGAGGAGGGTATAAGTAATATCAGAGCTGCCTAGGGCTCGATGATGAAGTTGCTTAGGAGCGCTGGTTGAGAAACTGGAGAAAGCGTTCAGTGATATTTTGGGATCCCTCTTTGCTAAACACTGATACTTGCTGCCAATGTCAGGCTTAGTCTTGTTATCATTTTGGTACAGCACAGTGAAGCTGAATTAAATTATTTTAATTAAATTGTATGTAAAAGCGGATTGCTTTGCATTGCTTTTCATACCGTACGATAGAAAGCAGTTATTACATAAAGTAACCAATCAAACAAAACAAAAATCTTTCCCAGAAAATCCTTCTCGTTTAAAGTGTGATCAAATACTAAAAGCCTTTGTAATGAGCAAATACAGTTTGCGAACAAGATTTATTTCTCTATAAACTAACTTATTTTCCATTCCAGTCCAAAAAAAGAAATCATCACCTTTTCCTGTTGATAAATTTCAGAACCAAAATGCCAAGTCATGGGTGGGTTAGGAAAATCTTGTTTATAATCAAAGGCTTGGCGACCTTCCTACATTTTTTACATTTTAATTATACACTACATTGGCATCCCGCTATAAAGACATTACTTTCTGGAAACTCCCAACTATTTACATGACTAAGACTTAATTGAATCAAGGATTCTCGCTCTTTTCTTTCTCTCTGTCTTTTTTTTTTTTTTTAATAAATAACCGTCGTTATCATTCCTTGCTGCAGAAAACATTCCTTTGCTCCCGTTGGATGTTGGTAGCAAACATGAACAAGACTTTTGTCCTCACGCAGCACTTAAGACACATGGTGAAATTTATCAGGATCTATATCTTTCAAGGAGCTATTATTTACTGCTGCCAAATCAGATTAACAATTCCTATAAAACCAGTGCAAGTGTCCAAGTTTTGTGGTTTTCCACTGGCTGGGAGCACGCAGATATGGCTTTGGTACCTGCTTAGGAGCTAATCCCCGCTAATCCAGAATGCCTGAACTGCAGTTTACTGCAGTTTAACTAGTTCATTGGAAAAAAAGTTAGCTCAGATTACTTTTCCCAAGTAGCCATGGGGAATGAAAAGAAAACTGGATATGATATTGGTCCATGAGGAGGATCAGTAAAATCCATAGCGGTACAGAGTGAAGCCCATGAAGGCAAACATGTTGCCTGAGAGCATCCAACGAGCAGCAAAGCAGGGACCAGAATACAGGATGCTGGGTATTCCTTCCTCTGCTATGTTTGGTCCTCAGCACTACCTCCCCAAAAGATGGATGAGCTGCAGGACCTGTGCCTGGTGTTCATCACACAGGGCCAGCGATGGCTTCAATGGGAAGGCTTCCCTGCTTGGCATGGGCAATGGATGTGATTTAACTCTTCTTAAGAAGGAAATAAAAGACAAAATAATTTGTAAGGTGCTATAAGCCTTGCTTTTCCAAGCATTAAAAATGAAGATGACAACACTTGCTTGTTCAACCAAAATGTAGTGAAAATTATATGTCTGCATAAAAAAAAATAAAATATATATATATATATATACATGCACCATTATCTTCTCCCCATTATAAGACAAATTTTAATTCTGGTAATTACAGCTGTGCCTCCCTTTTCCTAGCTGTTTTGGTGGGTTCAACACAATTCATAACTTGTTACAGTTTCTTGCACTGAAAAACTCAAAATGAAAGGTAGTGTTGAATTGGAAAATATTATTACAGTAATAGTCATAAGGAATTGGATTTGTACAAAACTATAAAGCAAAACACACTGAGATGATTCATTATGCATCACATGGAGAAAGATGTAATGTTGTTAATATGGGAGAACAGATGTGTCTATGTATTTTAAGTATCTCTTTTCTCTGATGAAAAGTTGGGGTTTTTTCTGAAAAAAGTTAAAAAAAAAAAAAAGAAAAACCAACCTGATCTTGATTACTGGTACTATTGAGAAAGTTCATTGGGAAATTAAAGCAGTCACTGCTGTTGCCATTAATCTCATTTTATGTTAGTTTGGCTTTTACTGCAGAAAGTAAAAACTCTTGGGTTTTCTTTCATACCCGGTCCCATATGTGAGTTAAAGCAAAGTTGACAAGCAAGTCCTTGATGTAACCTCACGCATGCTGCGGTTAGAAGCTGTATAGCAGCAATGGCCCAGATGTGATTTCCTCACTTTATTCAAATTAATCGGGCTTTAATTAAAAACGCAACACTTTCTGTGTTTTGTTGTGTTTTAAAGAGACAGGGCTAGGGGTGATCATTTGTTAGTTATCTATATTTTTTTAATGGTAAAGTTGTTTTGATGTGTGTGAGAAAGAAAGTTCATCGTTTTTCCATTCTGTCATACCTCAGGCATTTCATGCAGGGACCGAAAACATGCTCGTGAGTTAAAGTGGTCTGTGGAGCAATACCCTGGGATTTTGAACGTGACCACACTCCCACCTTACCTGTGGGACTGAGGCCAGTTTGTCACTCTCTGAGGGCTAAATACTCTGTCCTGAGTGACTGAACTCTCTCTCCAGTGGATCCATAGTGCAGACACCACATATTTTAATATTCTTTATTGCTCAGACCAGTGGAAGGCGGTCTATAGAATTTATGAGATGATCCTTCTGGATTTTAAAATTATATGATACATTTATACAGTGGAGGAGCTCCTTATGAATCCCAGAGGACTTATTTTCAAATGCACAGGATTTTTTCTGTCTGTATTACACAAGAAACTGCCTCCTCTGTTCATTGTGCTGGGAAAAGGAGTAAATGTAGCCTCTTGACTATCTGCTTTTAGGATCTCAGCAAGCTAAAGATGAAATTTCGGTAAGCCTCAGACAATGCAGAGCAGAAGTGGGTGAGAAAGTGATTTGGGTAGAAGGGATCTGGTTCTAGAAAGAATTTAGGAGCACAAAAGCGATTGCAGAGTCTGATCTTCCAGAGGAAACACTTTGGAAAACAACCTCTTCACAAACCTTCTCATGCTGTGGAAGAGCAGCCCTGCCCGGTGCCCGCTACCCGTGGTGACTGCGTGCTAATAACGAAGGAAAAATCCCAAGGCTCCGTGTCAGAGCAGGGATTTTATTGCTGATGGTTTCAGGGGAGACGGAGGCAAGTGGAGAGCAGCATCAGGGTGGTACACTGGGGACACATCCGCGTGCAGGGATGCCCACCTGAGCTGGAATGCCTGCAAACAGCCAGGTGCAGCCAGCACTCAGGAATGACCAGCATGTGGCCGTGCCAGCTGACGTGGAGGAACCTCACGTGCCACTGCTTGGTAACGCGCATGATTCCCGTCATCGGTTAGATGCTATTTTATAAGCACCCAAAGACTTGCTAGGCCTTAGCCACTGTTGGAAGTGATGACTTTTTAATGGCAACCAGCACGCTTGAAAAATTCCCCAGGATTGAACAATATTGTGGAGACAGACACGTCCCTGGGGAGGCAGCTGCTGCCCCCTCGTTCCTCAAATATTGAGGTTAATTGGGGAAGCAGAGAGCTTTGAATTACCACTACAGTATAAAGACATCTATGTGCTTGTTTTTAATGTTTTGTTTCAGATCCTTGTAAACATGCCGATGCAAGTTTCAGCTATTACTAATCACATTAAGCTAGTGGACACATTTTATTATTTGGCAGCAAGTTTATCCTGTGTACTGTAACCGAGCCTGTAACAAGATTCCCACTGCATTTTGTTTGCTTACTTGGTAGTGCAGATAGAAAGGGGAGGATGCTGAAAACGAAAACTCTATTTAGGCCACATAATCTCCTTCATTAAGTATCGGTGATGCTGGGTAAGGCTCACTTGGGGACCTATTAATGGAAACGCATCTGCTGTGTTCATAATAATAAAAGACGGGCTATAAAGTGATTAATTGCTGTTAAAAGAAGCAGGCCTCACTTTGGGAAGGCAAATATCTGGCACATTTGGAGGCGCACAGCACTCCAGGCACAGGGAGGCATTGCACGGAGCGTAGCTCTGGCCAGGTCGGGTTTGAGCACTGCAAGGACAGCTCGAAGGGTTGGCAGTGCCGAGGTGGGTCAAGCCGGGCCACCTTGCCTCTGGTTGACAATCCCACCTCCCCCAGACTTTCCCAAGGTAACAGCTAAGTGGAAAAGCAGCACCACTGCCTTTTTCTGATTCGAATGCATTTTATTAGCAGTATTTGTATTACGGTAGTCACAAGAGACCCTAATCAAACCGGGGCCTTCTTGTGTTAGACACTGTCCAGATGTGTAATACAAACCAGCTCTTCCTTTTAAGAACTTAAAGGCTTGCAGATAAGCCAGAGCATGGGAAGGGAAAACCAGACACGAAGTGGGGAAATGCCATGACCCGCCTGAAGTTTTGGAAGACGACTGAGATCTCATAGGTCTTGGTTTAGGATTATTGGACTGTACCTTCTTTATGACTGGAAAATGATGTATGAGATCCTCAGCAGCGAGACATGAGCATCTGGCCTTCAGCAGAGCCATGCTGCCTTGTGCCTGCGGAGGATCTGGGGGAGTCTTGGCTCTGGCATAGGGGGGCTAAGCAGCTCGGCAAAAAAGAAAACACTTGTACTGGAAGATGCTCAGGATGCTTGAACGGAGCTCAGAAACATTCCCAGCTTACAGTGACTATAAGAAGGCATGTCATACCCTTTCAAATGGATAGAAAGTATGAGCCAGAATGGCAGGAAAATGCGGCTTACTTCCAGGTAGTACACTAGCACATTGATTAGAGTCCAGATGAAGATAAAAAGCCTGGAGATCCAACGCACAGTGCTGGAATTGTGTGTTTCTGTAGAAGATCTAATGTATTCATGCTGTCAGGTCACATACACTAGACCTAGAAACCTGATGTTTTCTTTCTTCTTTTTCCCCTCTTTTTGGAAGCACTTTGAGCAAATATATTGAATAAGACATTTGCAAGCATGGAGCCCATTAATAACACAAGCTGAATGCAATGCTGCAGTCTCATTCATACTGCTCTTGGGAGCCAAGGAAATTAAAATCCTATACATTTCTTTTCTGCACTGGGGAAATCAAAGCCAAACCATGAGATGGGGCTGATTAGAGACAGGTGAAATGTCTGTTTGTTTTTAAAGCTTTACAGCTCTCATTTCGATAGTCCCTAGATTTTCCAAGTGCATTCTGCAGATACCAGAGGAGAGATGGCTGTAAGAGAATAAAACAAGCCTGAAGACCATCTGAGAACCACGACCTTTTCAGATGCCAAAGAACAAAAGATGCTACGGTAAAGGCTCCCTGCTGACAGCTGATGCAGATGCCCATCGTGTGCTCATTGTATTCCCCATGCCACAGATTTGTAAGGCTGTGAAACTGTAGTCCAATTTGTGCTAAAATGACAATAACAAAACTTAAAACCCTCCGTGAGTCTAACGGAATGAGGAAACAGTAAAACAGACAAGAATTATGAAACCCTGCATAGGCACACATTGTGTGCATAAGATGAACTCATCTGTGTATGGATGTGTTGTTACCGTGTAACACACATCTTACTTAAGGTGTACAAAGAGCCATGCCTGTGCATCTATAATCCTCGGTGCTAATCCTTCTCCAGGCAACCACTGTAAATCAGGATGTAGATGTCCATTAGTTGAGTATTAAGTGGGCAGACAGACATCGAAATGACTTTGTCACGAAGCTGATGTTCTCATCTAACTAGATATAAATGGTCTTGTTTTATAACTGCTTCCTCCAGTCAACCTCCGATGATATCCTAGACTTGCTAACGTTCTTTTTATTGCTGCCATCTGATTGTATAACTCTCCACTGATAGAAGCTCTTCATATTGCATCGATTATAAAGAGAACAGGAAAATGAACAAAATGTACTCATTCTGTTTATAGTTTGAACTATAATTTTGTGGCCCTCCTTGGACGCCTTAACAGAAGAATCAGATGCACTTTTCTCCACGTTTGGCAACACACTCATAATTTGGCTGGGAGCTGTGTCCAAGTTTACTCAGCTCTTGTGCTTGCCTGCTTTCACGAATGGCTTTTTTTTAGGACACGGGAGATGGACAGGACTCCTCGTGCAATTGCTGAGACACAGCAGGAGCTTCTATTAAACAGAATTTCCGAAGAAGACAGGTTGTTCATCAACCCTTGATAACCACCCACTGATGTGTGGTTGGGGTGTGAAGGTTCTGACGTGATATATGAGGGAGGTGGAGGACGATGTGCGTGGCAGAGGTCATATTTACCCTCCTAGTTAGGAGCACAGTGTTATTGCTATTCACCCAGGTAAGCAGGGGTCACAGCCTGTGTGTATTGACAAAACCTTACTCTCTTCCTCATCTCAGCATGCTGCAAACCTTGTCTTTTCTTGATTTGAAGGGGTGAGAGAGACAATTGACTCATTTTCAGCTGCAAAAAAGCTATTTTCTTGCTTTGCTGTACTTTGGTCAATTCAGTGGTGAATGACTCAAGATTACAATAGACTGATTAAATTAGAAGTTTAAGGTAGTATGAATCCAATTATTTAGAAGCAGAAAGAGAAAAAAAAGGAAATTATTTATTTATCTCTCCTTCCATGATAAGAATTCCTATTTAAACTGAACTAATTTTTATAAAATCACTTACTTGTTTTGGGGCCAAGTGGTAGAAATGTCTTCTATATAGCAAGGAAAACCCTCCGACCAATGTATTAACTATTAAAAAAGCTAGTGCCTGTCTTGCACAATTTACCTCATATATAAAGAGGAAAAAAGAAAGCAGTTTGGTAAAACTCTGTAGCACTGAGAACATAACTCTGTGCAAACTGGGCTAGAATATTTTTTTTCACTAGGTTCAGAGCCAAGCCAAAAGTTTGTATGAGACTAATCCCAAAAGAGAGACCACCCTGCTTTACCCTTATGCACTGCTGCTGGAAAGTGTGCACTGAAGTTTTTGTGGGAATGTGGGTTTTTCCTGTATCATTATCAAATTTCTCTGTATATGGCTATGCAAAAAGGCTAATCAGAGGAAAGGAAAATTGAACTCAGTTTCCTCAGTTTCCCTGTTTGCTGAAGAGCCATATTCAGAACAGTGCACTGGTCCTGTTTTTGTTTTGTTTCCCTTGTCTTTGTTGACTGAACTTTCCCCCAAGGAGATTTCCTGGCATTTTTTTTCCCAGGCCAAAAAACACAGCCACTTTTGCAGTGGTCTATTAGCTGTTACGAGCCTAATGACATATTTAACCAGCAGAGAGGGAGATAAGGCCAGATAACAAGAAAAAAACCTCAATCCATAATAAAATGTCGCAATAATGAGCGTGGTGGAGGACTAGAAAGCTGTAGGATGGCACTTGTGGATGTGCCAACTGATGCCAGCCCAAGTCCTACCAGTATGAACGAACCTGCCTTCAGTCAAGCTATCAGCTACACAGGCTCTCAAGTTTTTGTCCAGTCCTATTTTCTAAAGCAGGGCAAAAATTTGTCACTGGCAAAATAAAGATTAAATAAAACATGAGTAATGTGTATGTAGATCTGGAAGATATCTTGGCACCAAGATCAGTTTCCTGCCCTGACAGATTTGGAAGTGCTCAGGTTCCTGCTGCGACTGGAAAGTTGCTTCAGAACATCTTTCCTGTGATGCTCAGAAACCTTCTTCATGTTTCCACCCTCTATTTACTCACAACCAGTTTGATTCGGGGCCAACATTGTCCTTTAGCTTAAATAACTGTCTCCCTTCCCTGGGGGGTTACCTGGACTATTTATAGAAAGCAATCCTTTTCCTAGCCTTTTCCTCCTTTTCCTAGCCTAAACAAAGCTATTTCAATTTCTCCTCCACCGCCCTGATTGCCCCACATCTTCCTCTCCACCTGCTCCATCAGGCAGATCCCAGCTGGTCCCAGCGCCCCACACAAGGCAGGGACCTTCCTTTCCCCTGTGGAACATGTTGACATGGTATGTATCTGCCTTGGTTTTCAGCTCTCGTTACACACGTGGCTCATTTATCCTGTGATCTTTTATACAGCCACATCTTCCCTTTGCTTTTCCATTTGCAATTTTTTGAGCCCTGTTTGTCACAGAAGCTGTTGTCTGTTGTCCCTCGGCTCATTTCCATGCCACCTTTATCAGCAGAAAAAGGTATGTGGATGGGCAGTGGGAACAGAGACTCTATTTTGGGATTCTTATTGCTATGACAATATGATTTTCATGATTTATTATTGAAATCCTATAAATAGGCCATGGACACTCAGCCTGGGCTCGTTATCTGTGATCCCGTTACAGCCCTTGAGAAGGTGCAGGTTCGTCTCATCCTCAGACCCATGCCTACGGTCAGGCACAGCGAAATTTTGGAGGTGTCTGTTTTTCTTCAGGAAATATAAAAGGAGGCCAGGGCATGAGCCCAGGATTACTCATCTAACTTTTAGACACCCTGAAGTCAGATAAGATGAATTTCACTTTTAAGTATCCACATCAACAAGGCAGTGATGGATTTCAGGCATGGCAACTATAGCTGCTGAGCAGCAGATCAGGAACTGCCCGACAGCAAATAAATGCCTTTTCTGAAGTTGACCTTCTGTCCCACTCGTTTTGGGCAACTGCATATGAAAACAGAATGAGAATTTCAAACCTCCCCAGCATTATTCCAAATCTGCTCTTTTTAAAGTCTGGTATCAACCATGAGGAAGTGATGCAATGCTGCTGAAAATGCCTCTTCTTGCGCCTGAAAAAAATCTAGTGAGTGTGTGGCTGGTCACTGTTAGCCCTGGGCTAGACACATCCTTGCTCTATTTTTACAACAGACCCACCAGACCAAGGGCTGGAGCAACAGCTGTTTCCCAGGGCCCACCTGAGCATCTCTGCTCTGATGAGGGTGGACCAGTCCTCAGCTTCCCTCTGCTCAGCTGCCAAGGGGGCTGCGCTCCTTCACTCCGGGCTTCAGGAAACCTGTACATCAGGCAGTCATCACAAGGTGAGAGGCACGTAAATCCTTGGGCTGTTTGTTGTGATGGAATCCGGGCAAGAAAAAGGACTTGGAGTTCATGATGGAAAATATTTTTGAAAGCAGTTACTCTGGGGCAGCAGCGTTGCTCAGCAAGCGTAGGAATTATTTTGGTGTACAATAAATCTTTGCAGTTCCGCAGTCTCGCTTGTCAGCTCTCCCAACGAGCATCCTCCCCAGCCCAGAGCCTGACAGGTTTAACTTTGGATACTGTGCCTAGCTGGGCTGTTATGAATTAATTAAATTTTTCTCTTTCACCTTTTCCTTATATAAGCCTTCCATGCTATGTAAACTGAAAACGTGTGAACTGAAACAATTTCTTTTTGTTTATAGGGAGAGATTGCTCCGCATACACATGGGAACAGCTTCATCCTAGGTATCACGTTTACTTGTAACTGCCTCAAGTCGGGGCACCAACTTTGAAACCTCCTGCTGTGAATTCTGAGCCCTTCCCCGAATATCCCAGCAAGGCAGATGCCTGAAGAAATCACCCCACTCCTGGAAACATTATGGCATGGGCAAACTGATGACTCAGGAAAAGGAAAACCAGCATCTCAGTTTGAAAGTTTGCTAACAAACATGATCCCACTGGAAAAGGGCTGCTTTTGTTCGGCTTTCGAGGCAGTCACTAACGTCAGGCCAGCGGTGAGTTAAGAACCGCTCGGATGTCTTCGGATAACTTCAGTGAGAGTTGTTGGCACATTTCAGTGCTATGAAAACAACACAGAAATATTTCAGGGTAGATTATTAGCAGAATGGGAAAAAACATACCAATGCATAGTAATTAATCTTGTCCCTTGAAATCTGCTTATGCTATTTCTTTCCTTCTTTAACCTTTTGTTTAAAATCTTCAGTGGGGGTGGAGAGCTGGGAGGACATTTTAACTAAATGTCTCAGTCCTGAATACATTTCTGAAACAAAAGGAAATAAAAGCAAAGTGTTTTGAGCCTGACCTTTTGTGGGTGTCACCTTGGTTTTAGATCGTCAGTTAAATGCGAGTCCAAATGCTAATAGTTGTAGAGCTAAATATCCAGTTCCTTTAATTTACCAGATACTCAGTTTATGGTTTAGTTAGCACTCCAACTAAAGATTATTTATTTAGAAAGCAGGATTTCCATTGGAAGCACAGGATTTTATTTCAAGTGGGGAAACAGTGGATATGTTTGCTTCGAAAAATAGTTCTTTGCAGCCAAGATGGCAGGTATTCTGCTGCAGAAACTGCCTTTTATCCTTCATGGAAAACACCAAAAGGTTTTTGGAAAAAGTGCAGCATATTTTATTTGAAACCACCACAGCCATTTTCCCACTCAGCTTTGTCAGGAGTGTCTTTAAATAGGAAGTATTGCTTTCTATAGATGGTTTGAGTTAATCATTTCCCCTTACAAACACACGGGGAGACACGTTCGGTCGGACGTTTGGAGAAGCAGCTCGACGCGATGTGAATGGAAAGCTACTGGCCGGGAAGCAGGAGCAGAGCCTGCAGTCGCAAACCACAGGGCTGTGCATGACCTAGGAAGGAAGCAGAAGGATGTTTCCGAAACCCATAGCATATAATAATTCACTTTAATCTTCCGTTGTTGTCTTGCCTCTATGGCAGGGAAATCAAAATGAAAAAACTCCAGTTGAGATTTACTAGAGCCTCCTGGCTTTCTGGCTGTCAGCTGGAGGAGCAGCGCTCCCCAGTAGTGATTACTGTAGATAAAGAGCCACCTCCGGGGCGGTGCTGGACGGGTTGTGCTGGGCCACACAAGCCCTTCACTTGCCCTTTGGAAATACCTTGGGGCATGTCATTTTGGCAGGCCAGTGTTGGACCACGTGTATGGAGATGCCGGCTACCAGGGCTGTGGACCCCTTGTCTTTTAATACACTGCAACGGAAAAATCCCCCTCCCTGCCCCGGAAATATCTTTTAAACAGATGAAGACCTCATTTCATGCAGCAGAGACCATGCTCCTAGCAGGGGTAGGGAACCGTTAGCTTTAGCTAATATTTTTTCAGCAGCCCATCACCAAACACTTCCAAACTTCCCCCCTTGTTTCCTACATCTCAAATCACTCTGCGCTGTAGATGCCTGACAGAAATCTTCCGAGAGCAAAACAACCACCAACAGCCATTCCTTGGTTCCCATTCCCATAGCCTGGAAATGCAGCTAGTGTTACCAGCCTGGAGAACGCTGTTTGCCAAGAGGCAAGAAGCAAATCGTTATTTAAGACATCCTCAAACTCCCATGGGGCCTCATCACCTCCGACAGATTTGTGAGTCACTAAGAGGAAGTATTTTACTGCTATCCTGTTTGGTCAGCAGGTGGAAGGGAAATAGCTCTTGCAAACCCTGGAAAAAATTTAACAAGACTTCAATTTCAGCATAGTCTTAGTGCTTTCAGCCTCAGTCTCAGTTAGTTTCATGTAGTGCCAGCAGTTTTCTGGATATTTTACAGAGGAAGACAACAAGACAAGATCCTTGGCACAAAGAAATTTTTTTAACCCTATGTCATTTTTGTGCTACTTTCCAACTTTTCAGCCAGTATTATCTTCCCGAAAAACATGAAGAGCTCTTTTCTCTTGTTAATTTTCCCCCCAGTGTTTCAGAATTTTTACTTCTGCTTTCCAAGAAATTTTGCTGCAAGATGAAAACTATTATTTTCTTAAAACTACAGGGTAAGGTTTAAAATGGACTTGGGTAGTTCATAAACTTTGCAAAAGGGATGAAGATCACCCCTAAATAAAACAGAAATTGCCGACATCTCTCTTTTCCTTAATCCAATGAAAATAGGATAATGAATACTGCCAAAGAAACCTGAGAAAATTATTTCCCAATAGGATTTTAGGAAATAATAAAAAAATAAAGTTCAATTTCTACCAAGAACATTTCCTAGCTAGAAGCCCAGCCAGCTAAAGTGCTAGTGGACAAATGATAATATTCCTCACTTCATAAGACTTTTAAGAAAATTAACTCTTCTGCTGTAATGTGGTTTGCCAAATTAATTCCCAGGGCATTGTGCTGCTTAGCCAAAGACTTCACCAGGATCCAGCAAGGTGAGAACTGAGTGTCAACACTGCAAGACACGGTGATCATACAGAGCACACAAACTGGGACACCTTGCTGGGCTCTCTGGTTGCCCTCAGCTTCATTGCAACACCGAGGGAGCAACACAGGCAGGAGAACTGAGGATCTGGATGCGGCCACCTCTGCTTTGCCCTGGGACAGACAACCCGTGGGGTCTCTTGGTGAGGTTTCCCTCCTTGGTGATGAGGAAGAGCTCAAGTGTACACAGAAGCCATCCAAGAAGAGGAAGGCTGTGCATATGTGCATTTGAGAGAACCCCGTAACATAGATCAAGCCCTGAATATCCACCAAGCATTCAGAAGGTGCTAATAACAATTAGGCTTGACTTATGTATGCCTCTTGCACTACCATGGTCAGCCTTCTACCTTCCTTATTATGGTCCTCTAAAAGGTAAGAACAGGATAATCCAGCTCCTTAACCAAGCCTTGAATATAAATTAGCTTTAAAGACCTTTTAAAGACTATTTTTCTCACTGTTTATACATTTCTGGTTTAGCAGATATCCATCTCAGAACAACAATGAAGAAATGGGTCCATTGTTCAGGAAAGTATATAAGAGCTTGAAAGTTTCCTTAAAGATGTTCCAAAGTGATATATGATCTTGGGTGCTCAAGTCCGAGACATTTAAGAAACATTTTAAAATATTCTTAAATAAATTAAATCACTGGGTCGATTCCAGCCAAGCTGATGAGAGAACAATGTGTAATATAGAGAAGGACCCTCTGACCCTCCTCATGTGCTTGTTTCTGTAACTACATCCAAAGAGAGGATTTTGGAAAGTCCTGCAATGTTTTGACACACACACACACACGCATTTCATTTTCAGGTTCCACCTGGGACTTGTAGTAGCCGCACAGCAAGCAGAGCAATTGTTTTTGTGGTTTCTTTCTGGCTCAGACCATGGGCTGATGCACCAGAAGTCTTACGAGAAATTCTGCTTTGCTGGGATTTCCTGCATGATTCTGCACACAAAAGCAGCCCAAGCGATTCAGCTGACACAGTTATTGGAACCTGCAGATGATTTTCCCAACACAGATTGATTTGGGAACCTCTGCTTTTCACCCACTACTCTTTGTTACATCCTACGTACTTCCTGTATGATATAATTTGGACTTACTTTTTTATGAAATATCACCAAGTGTTATGAAGTGCCATTGTATTCTGCTAAAGCACTGCCAGCCCAGGGAGAGCTGTATTTCAATTGCCAGGAAGAGATGTCAAGCTTCTGAGATTTAACAAGTTACCATGCATCAGCTGAGCTGTAGGAAATATCCATATGTGTTTTGGTTTTTTGGTTTGTTTTTTTTTTGTTTGTTTGTTTCTACATCTGTGGCAAAAGCAAACCAAGGCATCTTGTTTCCATCCTGTCTTACTGAACAAGCTACCTTGCAGTAACCACAGCCCATGCTTACACACACACAGAGCTAGCGGGTGGGAGTGCATTAAGCGCAGGAACATGGGGCTGAGCACCTTATGCTTGGAGAGTGACACGCATCTTGAAGTCTCAGGGAGAATCAGCAAGTTGCTTTGTATGTAGCACTAATTAGCAGAGGCAGCGACCTCTTATTTTTTCTAACAGCAACACCCTAAAGCACCAGCTCGTAATCCACAATGAGAGATGACCCACCATGCCCACCAAGGTGTGTAGCACCACCACTCTGACACCTCACTCCCTTTAAATATTTCCTCCTTTATACAGCGATCAGCAAAGAACCGTCATGCTTAAGCTGCTCTTCTTCCAAACAGTCAGTAAAGAAAACAAACAAACAAACAAACCACTCGCCCCAAAACTCACCCCCAATCCTAGTCTACCTGGTTTTTGGACTGGGAGGTTTGCCAGACAAAACTCTTTCACTCACTGATGGATGTGCATGGGGCATTTTCGTGCTGCTGCTGAGACCGATGACACTCCATTTGGTCTTTACTTTCCCCAGCATCACCTGCATCCTTTGTTTGCACTGCCAGAGCAAATCCCTGCACCAGCTAGGGGAAAAGGGAAACAAAATGAAGGGGAAAAAATGCGCTTATAGAGCAAAGTTAGGACAAGTTTGCCAGTAGGAAAATATTTAGCTTGCATGAATAGAAAAACCCCTGATTAGAAAAAATAACCCCCCAAAACCCCCAAACCAGCAAAACTCATAAAAACAAAGAGAAACACTAAAGTAGTGATTACAGTGAGTAAATGAAAATAATTTTGGGATCGAGAACACATTAATGCACTTAGCAAATGAAAAGAGAAGAGATTTCATTCTCTCACCAGCCTCACTTTATTTGCACATTAAAAAGATCAAAGCTGACCGGCTGGTATTTTGAGAGTACGCTGAAAGTACCTTGTGTTTTTCCTTACTATTTTAGATAGTAAGGCTGATGCACCTCTCTATAAAGCCTAACGGGAGAAACGCTGCAGTGAGCTGGTACCTGACAGGCACTTGACAAACCCAGTCCCTGGGAAGCGGTGAGGTCTTGCCTTGAGGCAGCGGGAAGGAACAGGTTCCTCCTCAAAAATCTCTTTCAGTCCTTATTTTAAGACTTCTATAGAGCTTTGGCACTGACAGATTTTTTTCCCCCCAAGTAAAGAGCTGAAATTGAAAAAAAAACAGCTGACCAAATATCCCACTTTAATTGCAGGAAGATACAGAACTGAACAAGTTAAATCTGAATTACTGCAATGTTACTCCTGAAAGGTTTACTGTATGGTGTGAGTCACAGTGTGGTTTGGTGTTTTGTCTATGCAGAGTTTGCAATATTTTATTTTTTATTTTTTTTTTTTACAGAAGCAGAAGATCCATCAAAGCAAATTAGACCGATGGCTTTATCAAGCCCAGAAAGGCAAGGCTGGCAGTCCCGAACGCCCATCAATCCCACAGAAGCGGAGCAAGCCCCACAAAAGCACCTCCCCCTTTGGGCAGCAATATCCTTTCGAGGAAAATTCTTTCCTGATCTTTGCTTTAAAGAAGTGATTTGAGATTAATGTAAAGACCATTTGTCATTTTGGTTATAAGAAATGCTAATGGATTTACCAGCTTTTTACATTTTCTACAAATTAAGCTTGTATTGTGAACTTTTCTGTTAAGCACAAAACAGTAATGAAATAGCCTCCTCTAAATGCCAAAGCCCAAACCGAGTCACTCATCAATCCACTGCTAATTGTCAAATGTGTTTATTGCATGGGACAATTGATAACCTGTAATAAGACGTGATGGATTTAGCCAGCTGTGTTTCTACAATTTCAGGCTGATGTATGTCTGAGAGAAACCAAGAGAGTTACAAGAGTACAAAAAAACAACAAAAAAAAAAAAGGAAGAGAAGAAACCAGTACAGTAGTGTTGATTCAGCACTGGTGTATTTTCTTCTCCTGATTATTTCTGTAATAACAAGCGTCTGATAAGTGGGTTAAGACTGACTGAAGGAGATGGCATTGGAAAAGAATTGCCATTACATTTGTTGATATTACTTTAGTTAATTTGAAACGTAGGCAAGTCATAGAATAATTTAGACTAGCAACATATTTCATGAGACTTTCCTTCTCAAGTTAATAAAAGAGAACACGTCTGTATTAGTAAGCACGCAATGTATTTAGATAAGTAAAGGGAGTCAGAGTGAATATTGCCTACATGAGAAATGAATGGGGATGGAATCCACAGCAGAAAAAATGCTTGCTTCTTGTGGATGTTTGCATCCCCCATGGCACTGCAGTGTAAAAATCACCTTTTGCAAGTCTCTGGACACAGATCCCTGCGCTTGTCCATCTCTCACCTGAAGTCCTTTCCTCTTCAGCTGAAGCTGAAGGTGCCAGTACAGCCCCCTCTGCCTTTGGGACACGGCCACTGACCTACTGGGGAGCCCTCTGTGGCACCAATCCAGCCACGGCACATGGGCACAGCCAGGCAATAGGGCTGGAAGGAGCCAGCTCAGAAGTTCACCTACCAAAACCAGAGAAGCCCCCATGGGGGAGATGCTCAGCTCCTGATCCATCAAGGCTTGAGGACAGTGTGGTGGCACCCTCATCTGGTGATCTTCCCTTTTTTTCCCCTCTATCATTAGTAAGTTTTCTTCTACCAAAATACTGCCAAAAAAGCCAGCCACACCAAATACCGGGAACAACTCACATGATATTCGCAGCTGACCACATCCTCCTCAGTCTTTCTTCTTCTTGGCACACTCAGCTGATGAGCTCACAGAGGACGATTTACCCCTCACCCAATGGGACTTGAATTCAACCACCATTCCCAAGCACTCTGGTAAAAATGGGGCATGACTTGTGAAAACCTAGCATGGGCTTAAAACCCAAAGATGATCTGATGATGCCTGACTAATGAATGTGTGGTAGCAAAAACCAGCCAAGAGACAGGACCATGTTAGTCCTACAGAAAGCACAGTGATTAATCACACAACCAGATGAGCACATATAATGACAGAAGGCAATGGACATCTTCACAGAAGGCTCAGATGTCTTCTTGGAGGGTAATTCGTACAGGATGCAAGATTACGGAGCTTCATGCACGGTTTTGATCTGTACCACATGGGGTTAGATTAGAGAAGGCATGAAATGTATACAGCCTCTTCAAGTTGCAGGAAAACTTCTTGATCACAAAAGAAGATATGAATCAAGAAGATTTGCTTGAGGAAAATCTCAAAGTTCAGGGTTTTGACAGTGCCCCCAAATACAACTAGGATGTGGTGAACCTTGGCTTGCTTTTGAATTCACCTGTGTGAACTGAAATTGGAAATAGAAACACTGCAGCAGCTTCCTGCACATATTTTCAACCTGGATTTCATTAATATCTTCCCTGAGCTGGGATTTTGCTCATGTACAGTGTTCAAATCTGTTCAGGCTTTGTTTGGAAGCAGAAAAACACGCCTAATGGAGGCATCCTGTATAACCTCATAGAAAATGATAGTGTTAGACAGCTCTTTTTTTTTTTTTTTTTCTAAACAGCTATTAAAATTTAATACATAATCATATCCCACTACGGAATTCTACAAGAGTGTTAAAAATAACCCAACAGGAAGCATAAAAGCACTTATTAAATTCTACAAGTATTTACAGTAATTTCTGCATATGACTCTATTAAATTTCCATGGCACACTCAGTCCCATTTCTACCAAGTTCCACGGAATTTTTCCAAAATGGTCAGCTCTTTCTTTCCAGTTTCGATGAACAAAGAAACAAGGCAGCCTGCTTCTTATCTGAGGTCTGGTTAGCTCAACACCGGTGACTGCAAAACACAGCAGCAGACTCTCAGCTGGCAAAATCGAGCATGGATCTGTTGCCTTCAAATCTGGGCTCAGGGACTGCAACGCCTCCTCTGCCTGCCGCTCACCTCAGAATAATCCATGTGTCTCCTGCTTCTGGCTCCCGTTCACCCATTAGTCAACTTGCAAAGCTATTGTTTTGAGCTTGGGTATATTTTAGTAGCTGTAAAATTAGCTGCGTTAGTTCATAAATTACGGGAGGGGTTCCTGAGACGTTATTCCCTCTCACATTTTCGGCTGGAGGTGGATGGGACGGCCAAGGACTGAGGTCATTGGTGCTTTGTGTTTAGCAGGAGAAGGGGAACTGGCGGCGCCTTCCAGCAGACCGTCTCCCAGTGACTGTCAGGGTTGTGCAACTGGATGTATCCATGGTGCCCTGGAAAGCTACAGCCCGGCTCTGCTAGAGATGCTCTTTCCGAAATAGACTCTGTATTTCAAAGAATGACACTTTCTGACTTCCCAGACACAAAGGCACAATCCTTTCCATTACAGAGTTTGTCTCATCGCCCCAGGTTGGTCTGGCCCTGAGGAGCTGCTGTCTAGAGACCATTGCAACCGGGCTGTGAGGATGGGTCATGCTCTGTACAGGCGGTTACCAAAAATACTTCTGGGAACAAAGACGTTCCTTGATTTTTCTGCAACTGAAGTAAATCTTAGACAAAAAACCCAGAGGGAGCTGTTGGCACACATCACGCAGCCATCAGACAGGAATCATGCTCAGGATCAGCCGGCTCCTTGACAGGCAGGAGTTTAGAAACCATTTAGCACATGAAAGCTGGTAAATATGTGTGTATATATATGTATGTATATGAGAGACTTACGCATACAGAAACGGGGCTAGGCATATAATTTTCCAAAGCTGAAAATGTGTCACTCAGCCATAACTGCTAAACAGAGAGCAATCAAAATGATTGCTTTAAAGATTGTGATAGGGAGTTCAATGAAGGCTCTTAGAGATACTTAGACCCACAGTTGTGGATTTAATAGGGTGGTTCTGCCTAGTGGCTGAATAGATGCAACTGTACGAGACTGGTGAATGACAGTACGTGCTTTTGAAAACTTCACTCGGTAACATACTGTCTTTGTAGACTGCAAACTTCCCGATAGATGAGGGTGCCTTTCGGATACCGAAATGTAAACAGATGCTCCCCTGCAATTAAGTCTAGAGGAGCTGCACATTTGCATTGATTTTGCACTCACTAGTAGAGTTCCTCCAAATTACTCCCAGACAGTAGCGTTGCTGTTTTGAGAGCACAGAGCTGAAGCAGGAAATATTTTCAGCTCAGTTGCTCATTGTTTTGCAAACATCCTTGGGGCAGGCTGCTTGCCCACAGCTACTTTGTGAACCACCAGCATGAGTGATGCCACTTGAATACCACCGAGATGAGAAATAAAGTCCTTAAGCTGAACACAGACCGGGGATCAAAGGCATTTGGGGGTGCTGCTGTCATTATTTGTGTATCTTCAGCAACTGCTCAGCTCTTCCTGGTGAATGATCAGCGCCCACGTGACGCCAGCCGAAGTGAAAGGGATGGGTGTTCAGGGAATTACGGCAGAGCAATTACAAGGCAGCTTTGAGTTTCAGTGTTGTATCGACTTGCCCATTAAGCGCTTGATGGACTTTGGTTTTCTCAGATGAGTTTTCTGCTTGGCACTTCCTCTTACCTCTAAGCTACACTGTGTGTTATACAGCTTTGCTTGGCTTGCATCTAGCCCTGGCTTCACCACAGGAAAAGCTTCCTATCAACAGGCCAGGTACATAATAAGGTATATTCTCCTTGAGTTATTTATGAACTAAGAACACTTCCCTTGGCAAGGTAGCAATACCTCATCTCAGACCCAATTCCTGAAAAAGCAGCTTCCTCTTTTTCCAGATGTGACTTGTTCTTCTGAAAATTGGATTTCTGCTCCCAAGTGCCTGGTTCCCAGCTCTGACCACAGAGGATGGAGTCTGGCACTGGAAAGAGAATCCCGCTGAGCGCCCAGTTGTGTTTGCAAAGGGAACGCTCATCCTCTGCATGCAGAGACGCTGCCATGCAGACAGCACACAAATCACACCTATGTCGCATCTGTTATTGCCTCTCCTGTCTCTGAAGGAGGTGTGGAATCGCTGTTGATAAACTCATTTACATAAATTAGTGAGTGCAGCATACTGTTTGCCTGAGATGGCTGCAGCGCTATGACTTGGGGCAGCTGTTGTTCATCACAGCAGCAGCATCTTCCTCCACAAGCCCCAGGCACAGGTGCACTGCCCCACACCTGGGGACACTGGCAACGCACTGGCCTCCTCCTCCTCCTCCTCCTCCTCCTCCTCCTCCTCCTCCTCCTCCTCCTGGAGGAGTGATGTAATTGTCACACAGGGTGTCTTGACAGGGATATCTGCCACCTTGAGAGATATGCTGCTGGTTTCACTTCAGGGAGCGAGGTGGGACGGCGGACATGAGGACCACAATGCTCTACTGGCCTTTGTCCCTTGCTTTTCAGGGCATTTGGAGCTGGTGTGTCACCTGCTCACAGCACTCCAACTCATGAGTCCTTCTTTTACCATCATTTTACCATCCCATGCATAGTACAACGGGCTTCAAAACCCTCAGAGAGTACTTCCACCAACGCACAGGAAGAGTTGTGTAGCAAATATAAGTGAAAGATTGTGTTTTGATTTTATACTCCATAAAAGTCCATTCCATCTTGGAAGGCGATACAAAGAAGTGGGGAATCCAACTCTATCCCTTGGAAATCACCCAGCTGACTCCAGAGGAGGATCAAATCTCCATAATGCAATAAAGCAGACAAATGAAAAAAGATTCTGTAATGGAGATGAAGTCCAAATTTCCTCCATGTCAATGGGAAAAGTCACTGGCCTCTAGTCAAAAGTGTGTTCTGTGCTGACCAAGTAAGTAACTCACAGGGTCAGAAGCTGAGCAGTTTTGGAAAGATTGTACAGTGGGAGAATAAAGGGCTAAACTGATAATCCTATCAGGGAAATATAACTTAATCTGTAGCTACATACGAAAGATCGAATCCACATTAGAGCAAATTCACCAAATTTGCCTCTATCTGTTTCTTATGCTGACAGTGGAATTCACTACCCAATGTTTTGTGTCTAATTACCTGCATTACAAGCAAAGTACACAGATTTTCTTAGAATTCTTCTTCTTTTTTTTTTTTCCTCTGAAAGTTCAGTCCTCATAAGAGGATTCCCATCCTGTCCTTGGCAGAGTCAGAAATCAGGTTTTTCACAACGCCTTTCACAGAAAAAGGAACTTCTACGCGACTCACATCTGCATGCTGAAACTTAGCAGGAGCTCCTTGCACAAAGCTCCTCAGGCTCACCCGGGGAACCAAGCCAAGCTTTGCACCAGTTTAGTGCCCTTGCACTTTTCCCCATTTCTTTGCTTTTGTTTCTGTTTCTCCTAGAGACTCCCCATGGCCTGTTAATGGCACATGCCTGGGAATTAAACCTTTTGGGTGCTGAATTAAAAAATGCTCCACTAGGCTGCCAAAGCGACAGCAGGGGCTGGTCCGCCAGTGGGCATGAGCACAAGCAGCCTGGCAGCATCTTGACCTGTGGCACTGAGCTTACAGATGCCCAAAGAACGTGGTTCTACTCCAGTGGATTAAAAAAGAGCAAGCCTCAGACTGCCTGTGTCCTGGAAGGAGTAGTTCCACCAAGCCTGGCCTAAGGTTTTATCATATGTATAAGGAATATAACTGAAAACATAGAGGATTATCTAACCAAGCCCACAGGCACACACAGCAAATTAAAAAGCCATTCATTCACTCGCCTTTGCTGTCATTGAAGGCGGCTCACTAACTACCGCAGCAAACAGAGACGTTTTACTGGAGTGAGGATGTCAGCACTGGATTAACTCTTTCTTTTGCCAGCGATGCACATTGCTGTCTGGTACAATTCCCTCCAGCTGCCCCCATCTGGAAGCTGCAGCCCAGATAATGGAGCCAAGAAGCTTTTGAAGGTTAGGAAAGGATGCACGGGGAGCTCACTAGAGAGAGCAGCACAGGCCACTGAGAAACCAATAATCCTGTGTGCCTCTGACCAGTTTCATCATCTCTGTGCTGCCCAAGCCCAGGTGTTGGTACATCCCTCCGTCCATACCAGTGAAGCAAACGCCTCCCATTTGCACAATGCTCTGGTGTCATCCACAGGTCTGTGCTGAAACGTAACACAGCTCTCCCTGCCCCTAGGCACACACAAATCGATGGGATAAATCTGTTCGATCGATTAGTGCCTCGAGCTGCCACAGCAGTAAGCAACCCGCTGATGAGACCACGGTGAGCCTACGCTAACCAGCAGGGTTCATTGAGCTACTGGCCCCGCTGACGCAATGCGACATGCAATAACAAATAAAACCTGTCAGTGCCTCTGCCATGAAGTCATCAGATGGCAAATAATTGGGAAGGGGAGAAAACCGGTAACCCACAGCTGGATGGATTTTATTTTCACTTGCTTTAAAGAGACTCCTTTCTTTAAAGGGGCTCTCTACGACCTCTTCACAGGAGGAGTGCAGCTCTGGCTCAGCCCCAAACCCAGCAAAGAGACCCGTTTCCAGCAGAAGTGAGGGTGCTGGCGGTCAGAGAGGAAGCATCCCACCACTGATAGGGCTGGAGGACGTCGACGCTGTGACGACGTGGACCTTTTCCTAAAGGGCGAATGGGAACAAGCTGGTCTGAGCTGCTGATCTCCCACTGACGCTGGAAACTCACTTTCCCATTCAGCAATAAAAGTTATAAACAACTTGTTTTGGGGGAAACAATAGGTTTAAAGATGAACCCTAGCAAAAGATAAAAGCAGGAGACTCATGCCTGATGCAATGGTACACGATGTTCTGCGAGCCCTGACAATCTTCTGCAGCTTTCGTACTATTTTGTGGCACCGGCTCTGTCCTTGACGCTGTCTGCTAAGCATCTGCCACCCTGACGGTGCCATAAGTATCAAGGAAGGACAAATACAAAACAGGCTTGAACCACTCTGGGGTTTGAAGCCACTCAGTAAAAATAAACTGAAGCACCACTCAGCTCTCCGTTCAACAGAAGCAGTTCTTGGAAATGAATGAAGGGAAATAAAGTGCATGTTCATTTCCCTGGTACATAGCAGGGAGACTTTTTGAGAGGAAAGCATTTAGATCCTGGGCTTTGTAACAGAAGCTATGAAGTCACCTCATTGCTCCGAGGCTCTGTACACCCATAGGATATTGTTGGTTGCAATAGTGGGGCCACATCCCACCCCATGACATGAGGACGGGTCGACGGTGGGCTGCAGGGACACGCTACCTGTCACTGTGCAAGCAAGACACAGCGCGGCTTTAGAGCAATGCCAGCAGCACAGCTGCTGGAGATCACTCAGACACCAGGACCCCAAGCGATGTCTTGGCGCTGGGCTTTAACCAAAATGCACCCTGAAAAGGGGTTCTTTCATGCATGCTCAGCAGAAAGCTCTCCCTGGGAGAAACATCTCCTGGCAATGCTTCCAGAGGCTGGTGGCTGGCTGTGGGACAGGACAGCGTTCCAACTACATGGAGCAGAGCAAAGCAAGGCTCTCCGTGCTCCCAAATTGCCTTAAATTGCTGTAACTGCCTGCAAATTGTTTACCTTTCAGGAGGGAGCAGCACAGCACCCTAGCCAGTCCTGCAGTCAGTGATGTGCAAACCTGTCAGCCCTTAGAATAAAAGAGTTTTTATGAAGACTATATCCATGCAAACCTCTATCGCTCCTTCCCAGTGCTGCCAAAAATGTCTCCAATCTCCTGAGCCAATCTGGCCTTCAAACTGCTCTGAGTCCAAGTGGCAAGTGCAACAAGCATGGAATAAACCTTTTCCACTGAAGGAGCCCTTACTCTGTTGTGCTCTGCTTATGCAAGTGACTGTGGTACTTCGAGAACCAGCGAGGAGCCCTGTGCATGCTCGAACCACAGGGTATCTTGCTTAGCACATATGTAATTTGTTAATGGGGTAATGTAAGCATGATTGGCTGCAGATGTCACAGCAGATTTAAGCATTGGGTCTGTATTGGAATTCCTTTAAGGTTGCTAATGTACTAAACTGATTGATTAATTAGCTTGCAAACCATCTGACTTCCCGCTTTTGTGGCAGTATCTGTTGGAATATCAAGTCACTTGACAGTGAGTAAAGAAAGAAATATGTGAGATGCCAGGCATACTACAGGCGGCAGATTCCTTGTTTGACCAGCAAAATAAACATTTCAGGTCTGATCGAAAAATGTCTTGTTTGGAGATGGCTGTGGTATAATTAAATGCAGGAAAAGCAAAAAGCACAGCTGCCACCTCCTCACTCCACCGCTCACAACAACAATTTGGAGGCTGGGGGTGGTGGGCAAGCCAGCAAGGCCAGATTTTCAGAAAAATTTGGCGGATCTGAGGTCAAGCGTGCAGTACCAGAAGCTGGAGCCAGATTCTCAGTCACGTTCAGCCTCTTTCTCTTGCTCACTTGCAGCAAAAGGAGATCAACCCTCCAGATGCTTGTTCAGCACAGCAGCTTTGCACCGGTGCAGCGGGAGAGCACCCTGGCCTTCGCCATGCTGCTGGGAAGGGTCTGTGCCCGTGTCCTGCCTTCTGCAAAATGGCATTTCTTGGAGGGTTTCTGGCTGCGGGGCAAGGCAGCAGCTTGTTTAAATAAAGATATTTGCTCAGAGGAAGCTTATTAATTCTCACTCAGTGTCAGTAGCAGCAGAGAAACCACATGACGAAGGAGTTCAAACGCTGGGGAAACACAGTCAACCTATAAACAGGAAGTTAAAAAAAAAAAAGAATTCCTAAATCCCAAGGCATGTCCTGCCCTTAATCACCACACACTCAGCTGCCACCACGCTGCTGCATTTGCCTTACCGGAGGGAAGCGATGTTTTAGTTGCTTGTCCTTAGCAGAGCCCCTGATCCCGTAGCAGGTGGACTCTCAGGTAGCGGCATCGACAGCAGCATCTCTGCTGGCAGAATATTTTTAATCTCCAGCTCAGTGGCATATAAAACTTGCTTTTGTGCTATCATGCTTCAGAGTTGTTGAGTGTATTTGAGGGGGTTACATGGCCAGGCTGTGCAAGTGCATGGAGGGAAGCATGGCACTTCATGGTTGAATAAGCCAGTGCTTACACCCGGAGACACCATGGGACTGCTTGGTCCAATCCTGCATGCACTTTTTTGCCTCAAAAAAGCTTTTTTGGGCTTTGGGCATTGCGGTGCATGGCAGTGACTGCTCATGCCCTCTGCTGGTTGGATTCCTGGGAGTCTGAGAGATTTGTGCAATGATCCTTTTTAGGAACAAATGCATCTAATCCAGCCCTGCAAAGGGGCTGGGATTTTAGAAGAGGCAGGTGCACTCCTGGAGGAAAGTTGCAAGCCGGGTTTATTAGATTTTTGTCAGATCTGGACACACATTAAGCTTTTCTGCAAATGTCCCACACCCATGGCACTTCATTGGGTGGGCTTGAGCACCAAACCAGGGAGTGGGAGAGGACCTAGCAGGACTCGTGCTGGGGACCAGCACAGTGGCACAGCATGTGGGAGATGTGATGGGCTCACGTGTTGGCAATGCCCAAGCGCCAAACTCAGAGCAGAAGAGTGGGATCGAATGAACAGAGTTTATGCTTTACTTATCTGAACCTATTGTGCAAAAAATGGGAGCTTGATCCTGTGGGATGCTGCAGCTCCAGATCTTGAGGGTGAAAAGCTGTGCTAGCTCTGTGTATGGTGGTGAGTGACAGGAAAGGCATGGACATGGGGGAGGAACAAACCTCTAAGCAGACATCCTATGCTCATCACAGCAAAACCCCAAAGCACTTGAACACCCCCTCCCCCAACCCCACTGTGAAGGGCAGCCAGCGTTAGCCCCTCGTGCAGGCTCAGACCTCCGTGTTTGCATCCATGTAACTCCTTCCATGGAAAGCATGACCTGAAACGAGCAGGCACTTGGTATTTCTGTAGCTTTTGAGATCTAGTTTGGTGACAGTGTTGAGATAAAGAACCATGGTTAGTCCAAGGTCTTCAGAGATGGTTGTCAGATCATGACTTGGTCTTGCAGCCCTCACATGGGAGCTTCCACCAGACTGGGCATCACGTCTCTGCTGAGCAGTTTGCTTTGACTGTACCCAAGCTAGAGTAGCTGGAACAAACCCATGGACCCTTTTCTGAGCAGCTTGGCTGCATCTCCTGAGCAGGCGGGCATCTCCCTGCGTGGCTGTGGGAAGACGTGGGGTGGCAGCGGCAGGACGACTGCTTGCGAAGGAGCCAAGGGGCTGACTCACGGGTGCTGAGCCCCTGCCAGCACCGCCGGCTCCCGCTGACTTCAGCGGCTGAGAGAGTTCTCGGTGTTTCTCCCTCTTCCCTTTCGGCACAGGAATCGTTACTCATTCTGTACACAATGCCAGGTACGTTTTATTGTGGAACGGGCAATGACATGGAGCGGCTGGGCATGGGAATGCAATTGATTGGAACTCTGGATTTCCTACATGACTTCAAATTATAACAATCCCAGATATTAAGATTTTGGCACCAGGACCAGTTTGGAGGATAATTATGTACTATGATCTAATTTTTAGGATCTGCATTTATTGCCAAATCTCGACGGCTTTCCTGTCTCCCTCGAGAGCAATTCAAGCTGCAGGTTCCTTAACTCTCTCATCGCCTAGGTTGTTCTGACTTTTTCTCTTTTTTTCCCACCTTTCTTGTATGTCTTTTGGGAAAGCTTCTATCCAGACCTGGAGGAGGTCAGGCTCTTCTTTTAAAGTCTTTATCATTTTAATCCACAGGGGAAAAAAAACCACCCAAAACCAAACCACCAACAACCTGGGACAGAGTTGGCATCTTTTGAACTTCATGCACCATTTATTTCCAAAAGTTGATGCTCCTGCAGATTTAATAACTGATGCCAGTGTCAGGGGTTTATGGATGTACGCACACAAAAAAACCTTACCACTTTATCACTGATGATTGAAGAGCCATTTTTCAAAGTCCTTATAAGACAAGAACAAATGTGCAGGTCAGGAGAACTGTGACATCCCAGGGCTAATGTCCCTGGTGAATGGAGCCCTTGTCAAGTGACTTTAGACACATGGAGAAGTGGGGTCTTCAGGGGGGACGATGAAGCTTCACTATTTTTCTGCATGCTGTTTTGGACTCCTGATGCCACCACACCTCTTTTCTGTCTGAGATTCCTCAAGCTGAGGCAAGTTCAGCTTCAATCCCGTCCCTAACGGTAGCTGCTGCCTTTGGGCTTGTTTTGCTCTGCATAAATAACTCGGCACATACAAAGCACAGACCTGAAGTGCACAGGGGAAACATTTCACGTACGTCCCTGCAACACACAGCGAATTCTCTCTCTTTCAGGCTGTGCTTGCAGCAATTCATGCTCTTTCAGCTAAAATTGTTCTGGATATTATCTGTGCTGTGATTCACTCCTTCACACTAGATTTGATTCTCCTGAAAGGCTGTTTCACTTTCTATGACTAATTTGAGGCTTTGTGTTTACCCGCATTAGTGAATCTTGGCAGTGGCTGAGTGACAAGCGGTGGAGGACTCACAGTTTTAAGCTGCGTGTGAAATCATTAGGAGCTGCCAGTAATGATGGGGCAGGACGATGCTGACACACAGAGGAGCTGCCCACCTGAGCCTGAAGGAAAATAAAACTGGGATAGAGCTGGCATTTGTGGTTTTCCACCCGGTACTCAGTAAGGGCTGGCATCTCTGTAATGTCATTGCATTTCAATTTTCAGCTTATAATCAATAGGGCGACAACCTTCTGGGGATCACTGAAGCTGGTTACATTGGAACGAATGACGGTTAACGTCTACAGGAATCAGAAATGATTTGTAAACCATCCAAGAGCAAAGAGTCCTAAATGCATGGGGTTCTCCGGGTAGTCTGTGAGCCATTCACTAAAAGTTTCAAACACACAGAGTGAACAGCTCTGCCTTATTTCTCCATAAAGGCAGGTGCAGAGACTGCAATTTTAAAAATGTGGGGTTTAATTTTGGGCATTTCAGTCTGGGGAGACTTTTCTTCATATTTTTTTTTTTTTTAAATACCCAGTTTCTAACAGTAATAATCCCTTTACAAGTCCTTCCATCCCTGCATGGTAGAGCAGAACATTTCCCCAGAGCAGCAGCTTTGCCTCAGCTCCATTGGCAGCCTCAGCCCTTGCTCTGGGGCGTTATGGTACCCGCAGCCAAAATGGAACAGCATTGAGACAGCGCCTGCCTGTACTGCCCAAGCTTACTCGAGTAAGTTTATTCTCATCTCCTGATAAAACAAACCATCCCCCTCAGGCTTGCTTCTAGAAAAAAAAAAAAAAAAAAAAGAAGAAAGAAAGAAATCAAATACTAAAAACATGTTAAAATAAACAACACGCAGCGAAAATCTGTTTTCCCTTGTTTTCCTTAGTAGGAAGTCAGCAGCCTCGACAGGGCTTTGATGTGGGGATGCACATTTGATGTCAGCATTGCTGACAGACAGGCCTCAAAAGGCTCCAGAGGAGGGTTTGAGTTCACACAAACACTCCCACATTCACGTATTTCTCTGCAAGGGCATCGGAGCGCTCCCAGGTGCCGGAGCCTGCAAAACCTGGACCCGCAGCCTCCTGGGGACGGGCTCCCCCTGCACCTGCTTGAGCTGCTGCCACAGAACCCATGTGCAAGGATTGTTCCTTTTGCACTTTGGTTCCTGTTCTGGCTGGAGATTAAAACAGATCAAAACCTAAACAGAAGCCCCCTCCCCTCTGAGGCAGGGTAGGTGCTTGGGAAAGGTTTGATATTTTTGCAGAGGTTTGATCTGAACCTCTCTGAAGACTCAGGTGAGTGTAAAAGCGCAGGAGCCTACACGGGCTTTTTAAGACTTGTGATCTCCAGAGCAGAGTCGCAGTCACTCCCAGGAAATATCACACAGGCATCTACAGAAATGTTCAAAGCACGGAGAAAAAAGCTCTGCCGTTTTTATTTCCTGAATGCTTGAGGCTGCACAGACCCTGGTGTTTGCTTATCAAGGTGGTTAACAAGGTGCCACCCTCCTCTCAGCCCTGCAGAAAAGCCTTTTCTAGCAGTCATCGTCCATCTAAAGCTACTCAAGCCAGGAAGATTTTTTTCTTTTCTCCTGGAGCTTCAGGAGTCCCTCGGCACAGCCCTGCGATTGCCAGTCTCCCAGTCACTTATACCACCCTGTGCAAACAGCCAAGTTCTCAAGACTTTATTAAAACACCTAAAAAGGGTAAAGACACCTGAACATCAGATGGGCAGGACTCTTCACATTTGGGTGACTCCGTTCTTATTAAAAGTGAAACTTTTGTGCCTGGGCTGGAGCCTGCCCTGGCTTTCAGTCCTGGGACATTTAAAACAACAACCACTTGTACCAAGCTGTTGCTTGACCATAGCAATGGTTTCTGTTGACACCAGATGGTTTTCATATAACTCAATATTTTTGTTCTGAAATAATAACATTGCCAATTGTGAATGAATTAAATTGTCTCAACCCGCACTTTCCCACCAATTATAGTGAATTATGAACAACTCTTGAATAAGAGAATCTCCCTTATAGTTATTGGAGCTAGAAGATATATTTGCCTTGTGGCCAGCTTTATATTATTTGACTGATTTATAGATCCATAACTCGTGGAATTAGAGGTGATCTTTTTTTCAGAGCTTTAATTCAAAGTAGTTTCTTTTTTCTTTGAAATCATGTGGAAAATGAAGATGATAGATTTCGCCCCCATATATTTGCAGCCCTCTAATAACAAGTTGAATCTCACTTGAAGCTTTCTAGCCTGCATCCTCACCATACATTAACTCAGGAACTCGCTGTTCCAAACACACTCCCTCTAAGAGGAAATGGACGTTAGATTTTCTAAAATATTGGTCAACCTTTACCCCTGCTGAGAGCCAGTATAAGGCTCAGGAACCTCTTGATAAATTTAGGCATGTGGTGACTTTTTTTCCATGGAAAACCAAACCAGCAGAAGCAGATTTTATATGAAGAACAGCTTGTCAGAGCGTTATCAACAGAAATCATCCTGCAATGAATACTACATTGCTGTTGCGAAAACATAGATTTTGGTCAAATTTATTTAGGGCACAGAAAAAACCCTACAACACTCTTTGAATAAAGCTGACATAATTCTTCAATGATGGAAAATTTTAAGGCTATTCTTGTGTTAAGACATTGCTATGTCTGACCCAAAGTTGAAATGTTGGAGTCGGAATGCCTCCTCCTATGAAGGCATAGGTGTCTCATCACTCCTATTGAAATTTATGGAGTCTCCGTGGTCGAGTTGCGTTTGGAGGATTAATTTAGCAGGACAAAGATGCCAACTCTCCTACACTTATCTGAACCTAGGGCAGACTCTCAGATTTCTCCAGAACAAATTTGTACTTGGAATTGTTGACAGGATTAAAAAAGAAAAGCATCCCTGTACTTCAGAAGTTATTCTGGGATTGAAAAAATCCAAGAGATTTAGAGATTTTAAAAATGTTTGCTAAAGAAAACAGGTCCTTTGGCTTCTTCTAAAGGCTGCTAATTTACTGGAGTAGATGACTCTGTGAAATTTTGCTGCTGTTGGGCTGGAGTTCGGTCAGATTATAGGTTTTTAAAAGTTATTTTTTTCTGGTAATATCTAATAAAATGAAAACCTGACAGTAAAGATACCTCTGCCTGGCCCACCTGCAAATGATGTCATGGAATTTCTCCCTTCCCTACATGCTAGCCAGTCAAATGTCTCGTTAGAAAAGAAGAGACGGAAGTATTTGTTGTGAAATAACCAAAAAAAAAAAAAAAAAAGAACATTTAATAGGTCAGGCTTGCAGAAATGCCTCCAGACAAGCTGGGCCAGTTGGGGTCGGTTCAGCCTCCCAGGGCACAAGGCATTAGTAGCATTTTCCATGGGCTAAGTACAAGAGAAAATTGGCTCTGGATGTTCCTCCAATACCTGTGCTGCCTGCAATGATTTTTTTAAATCCTGGTACAAAACAGCATTTGATGCTGGAGCCTTTCAAATTGGGCTATGAAAAATCAGTGGCACTTTGCCTCTAATCTTCCCTTTATTCCATTATCTGGATCACATTTTTCTCAACCCCAAATTTCTCCCTTTGCTCAGAGCTCCCCTTGCTCTAATGGATGCTCCATCAGTCGACGCTCGCTGTTAGCATCGCATTGCCAGCCTTCAGGCATTGAGTGCTGGCTGTGAGAAGCTCGGCATGTGCTGGAGAGCCCTGTAGGACCCAGACCCTGCAGCTCTCCAGCCTCCCTCAAGTGACGGGACAGGCTCTGCTCCTCAGGGAGCTCTGGCTCCTGTGCTTGCCTGTGGGCTGGGATGGAAGCATGGGGTGAAGTCCACTCTCAGCTCCCTTACATACATGGAGGGCAAAGAGATGCACTTCCAGAGGACCCATCCAACCCATCTATGCTAGGATGCAGAGGAATTACAGTGGGATGAAGGTGGGTTAATTAACATTAATAATATACAGCTGTGGGATTGCTTCAGGGGCAGTGGGTTGGCTGATGTGAATAATGGGCAGCTGTGGCTGGTTCCTGCTAAGTAGTTACATAGCACCGAGGAGTATGGGAGAGAGAGACTTGGAAGGGGTGAAGGAAGCAGAAAGAAGAGAGCCCTGGGGATGCAGGAGAGATGGGGGGCTGGCTGGAAGGCTGGAAGAGGGGCCAGGAGAAGGAAGACTATGGACACAGCAGAGGCAAGAAGCAGGGTGGACTGGCCTGGAGAGGATGAAGAAAGAGTGTGGACAGTAGATGAACTTTTCAATACTTGAAGGGGATTGGTGGCTGTGCTGGGGCAAGGTGTGGGAACTACTTATGAAAGTTAACCTGGTATGGGATGGTAAAAGCCTTGTTGCAGCCACCTAGTTTTGCTTTTGCTGTGACACTGGGATGGGTGGCAATAGCCTCTGGAGATGCCCACCCCTCTGCATGGAGCACAGAGCAGTGGCAGGGGAATGAGACCCACCGCACTGCCTAATGCGGACATTGGGCACTGGTACTTGCTCCTGCTGAGCTCCCCCCACCCGTGTCCCACCAATGGTTGGTTAAGACAGCACTGACACCCTGTGCCATCACCGCTTTCACACAGGGAGGGAAAGGTACAGCCAGGAGGGACATGGGTGGGACGTGGCTCAGGACTTTAAGCCCATCCACGAAGGCACAGTCACCTCTAATGCTCCACATCATTAATGGGGTCCCGGAGCCTGTGATGGCTTCTGGACAGATGCCACCCAGCCACTTTACCATTCTCAGGCTCACATTCTCCTGCCATCTGCAGATGATTATTGCAAAGCTCAAAGTCCACTGGCTCCTGAACAACATCATCCAGTCATCCCAGTAGGCTAATTCGAGGCGGTGTGTGCTGTGGAGGGAGGGGGAGTGCTGTTATTATTCATCTCATGAACTAAAGGTGCTCGACTCTGGTTTGTTTTAATGGAGCAGTAACCACAGGCTAATATTATTAACTGCTTCTCAGCAGCATGCCAAAAATCCAGTCCTGTTGTGAGAGGAAAAAAGGAATAAAGCACTTGAGAATCCAATATCTTTGGTGCTAATTTTAGGCATGTATGCTGGCACAGGGAGCTTGTTTCATCCACTCAAATCTGGTGCTGTGCCACAGAGTCAGATTTACAGACTATTAGTGTCTCAAATAGCACTTCATGTGCAAGAAGCAAGGGGAAAAACACCGGGTCCCTCAGCTTTGTGGGGTTTGAGCTGAGTTATGCAAACAAAGTTACTTTAACTGTGGAGTTATTTACAGGTTGGCTCATAAAAGTTTTAGTGACAGATTTCAATGAATTAATTTTTCTGACTTTCATTTGCTGTCTTCCCCGTTCTTCCCCCTCTAGCTATTACATGTAATTACAGGAAATCTTAGTATATCACATCTTCAAAAAGACACAATGAAAAGCAATAGCGAAGATATTCATTTCTTCCTTCTTTAATATTTTTCTTGGATGCGATGAAAGGGTGTGGCAGAGCTTTTCCTCACAGCACCTCTGAGCTCGCTCAGATCACCCAGTGTAGATACCCCAAGCACTCCTCTCCTCTCAGTACCGACAACATCTGGCAACCCTGCAGCAATTACTTAGTGCTTTCTTGGCCTTTGAAACTGCTTTTAATGATTACGTGAGACACCCACAGTAAGCAGTCTAAATATGGCCTTTTTCTTTTTTTAAAGCATTAAAGAAGGAACATTAGTGGATGTCTTTTAAACCTGTGTGTTTGCTTGGACCTCATGGAGCAAAGCAATTGTTGACAGTCATGCTTACATCTAAGCGGTAAAGCTCAAAAGCACAAGCTTCATTTGCAACCCATCATTAATTCAGGAGAAAGGAAGATACAGCCATACCTGCAAACGCCTCCTGACAACGTGCTTGAGCCCAGAGCTTTGGTGCACAAAGAAGAAGGGAAAAGGAAACAGCTTGAATTTGCCCTATCAACTTAAAATATCCCCAAGCATCCTTTTGTCCCAACTGGAGCATCTCTGCTGGCTCTTTGCAGCCATCCACCAGCACTGCTCCCAGTGCATCCATCCCCTTCCCCATGACAGACTCACTGTGCAGCTTACATGGCACTTTCTGCAGCTACTTTGGCTTTAACAACATTTTCCAGCATGTCAGAAGAATAGCTAAATGTCACTTAAAACATAAGAATACTTCTCTGAAAGTATGGCTGAGACTGTCTCCAAATGCATAGATATCACCCGACTATTGACAGAAAATATAAAACTAGATTAGGAGAGAAATGGAATTAAGAGACAAAGACAGTGGACATAGTTGGATAAAAAGACACAGAGAGAAAAAAAACCCCAACACTGCTAGTTTGGTTGCCTTCTAAGAAGGAAATTGGCTTTTTAAACGGAAAAAAAGTTTCCACTGGAACCTGGGGAGAAAGTCAGGATCAAATAGATACAGTTTGAGGCACAGACCCAAATGAGGGCTTACATTACTGATCCTTTGTTTTCTAAATGGTCCTTCTTTTAATTTTATGTACTGTCAGAAAAAACTTTTGAATACATAAATACTGTTGGAAGTTAAATTGATACAAATATTATTTTTTTTACTTTTTTTTAACAGGTGTACGTCAAACGATAATGGCTTGATCACTGAAAGAAACATAATAAAATTCACTTGCAAAGGAAATATTACCGCTTACATCGAGTGTGAACAGCTTGCAGTCTACACTGAATTTCAGTGCCCTGGCATAGACATGTATAAAGGAAACTTGATTAAAATCAAAATAGGGTCCAGTTCCTCATCCCTGTTAGTAACTTTGGGGCTGTGGATGTGTGCACGGGGGATTGCTTCTAGACATGATTGAGATGGACCCAGCGCCCCTACTCGTCTGAACCATCACACTGACATCTTGCAGCTTCACGTACTTTGTGCACCATAGAAATTGCATTGAATCCCAGTGATATCACTGTTCCAAAATCCCCTTAATCCTCAAAGCAGATACAACCACAGGGTTTTAAACACCTCTGTTAATCCCTTATAGAGAGTAATAAATCATTTGTTTGATGAAACTTTATCTGTTAGACATCAACACAGACATTCCTGTGACATGAAACGCCAGGAGTGATCCAAGGGTTAAGCACAGGAAGGCAGACTAAAAATTTACCTCAATTAAGTCACAGATTTAGACATTTTTCTGATCTGGAGATCAAGGTTGAGTTACTGGCAAGTGATGTAAGTTGTATCTTGCTGATCAACATGACAGCAGATGACACGTTTCAGGTATCCCAGAACATGTTTGTAAGCCCATTATGAGCCATTTGGCTCATACCCAACGGAGACTGTTTTGTAGGACTTTTCTTTCCAAAGCGGGTGCCTGGTCATCAACCTTGGCGACTCTAACATGAGGTCTGGAAAATAGTCCCCCTCTCCTGAGAAAATACCTAGGCTAGAGAAAAAAAATAATGAAACTTTTCCCTATATCACCAGAACAAAGAGATTTCAAAACACTGCAGCAACTAGAAGATGTTAATCCCCTTCTACCTTACAGATACATGCATAGTCGTGCTGGTGGGCTCTAACAGTTTTGCTGAAAGCTGCTTCTAGCTAGGGGAAGTCCTTAGGGATTTAAAAATCCTGCCGATACACGCCCACATGGATAACTGGCTCTTATCTGTGGCAGTTCCCCTCACTGCCTGCTCCAGGGACATTAACCGTAAGTGGCTGGAGAAGGACTGCAACGTGGGGTACATCCACACTGCGTTGTATTTTTCCTCTTCTCGGTTGTTCCCTGCTGGTTGCCAAATGTAAACAGATTACCCTTAAATTGGGCCATTATGGTAATAACTCTAAGTTTATTTAGTCTCATATTCTGAGAATTTACAAACCGTAAGCAACACAAACAGCAATGTTAATAACAAGTCAACCCATTGCTGAAACGGGGCCAGCATGCGAGTGAGCGGGGACAGCGCTTTGAGCAGGAAATTTGGCTTTTTCCATGGGAGAGAAACTGTGATGTTGCACAGAGGACTCTGCCCAGCTGATACCAATGTAAAAGTCCTTTGCATACCTTAAGTTCAATTTTCAGATGTATTTTTTTTAGAAAATCAGACTGAGGAGGCCAAGGGTAAACATCGTGCATAGCCCTTTACTTGTATTGCACTTTTTAGGTACCCGAGCTTCCCACAGGATGCAGCACTGTGATGCCAAACCTTGGTGAGTCTTACTGTCTTTAAAAAGATCACTGGGAATGTACAAATGTGGGTCCAAATCCACATGGAAATCTTAAATTAGGTAGAGAATGTGGTAGTGGTTTAGGTGTTTTGGAAGCGTGGACATGCAGCAGTGAAATGCTATCCCACCGCGGATGCTAACCTTGCTGGGGCTTGTTTGTTCTGCAACACCTTCTTAGCCCTGTATGGTTACAATTCCATTTGTGTTTCTTTAACCTAAAAAAGGGTAAAGTGAGAAAACAGAAGGAAAAAAAAAAGTGTTTTTTAAATCAACTGTCATTTCTGGCAAGGCTGAGGATCCCAGCAAGGTATTTGTTTATTATCAGGTATTTCCTCAGGATCAAATCCAGAGGAGAGAAGTCTGGTACTAGTTAAAGTCTGTTTAAAATCCTTCTTGAAAAGAGATTTATGCAAGGAAATTACCTAACCTCAGGACAGAGGCTTAGTCAGCGGCAGCGCGGCTTTGCCGTGCGCATTGTTGGTTGCAGCGCGGGGTTTTTTTTAGCCCCACTGAAGGCGCACAGTGAGAACAGCCGCAGGTTTTCGCTCACATAACGGGATCAAAGCTCCCAATTGTTTCGAAGGAAATGACCCAGCAGGAGGAGCGTGTCGGATGCCGGCTTTTGCTCCCAGCCTCAATGAGTGCCAGGCAGCCGCTCCCCGCAAGCCGAGGCCAGGCAGCACTGGGGTACCCTCACTGGGATGAGGGGTACACGGGCATCTCCCCCTGCTGCAGGACACTCGTCTCCTTCATTAGTGAAACAGCATTTCCTAGATGCCATCTCTTCCCAGCCCGCTTGTGAGCTGGGGTTGTGCAGATTCTCACCTCACTGGGGTGCTTCCCCAGTCCTTGGCCACTTCTCCCTCTGCAGCAGGAGAAGGGAACACGCAGCCTCCTGGGATCGCACTGATGATGTGCAGCATCGCGGTGGCACGAGGCTGGGGAGGACAGCGGGAGGACAGCCCCGGCTGCTGTCACATCCCAGCAGGTCACAGCTGAGGCACTGGTGGATGCCCCGAAGAAGCAGCACACAGCAGCGGCCGGTACATGCACTGACCCATCCAGGCAGTAGATTTAAAGCACAAAGGATGGAAAAGACCTATGAGTTCATCCCTGCCACTTCCCTGCCAACAGTGCGTCGGATGCATTTAATTGTCTCGTGATGGGACTTCCACTGTTTCTTTGGGAAAAAAAAAATCCCATACATAGCTCACCTCAGGGACACTTCAACCCACGGTCAGGGCAAGCAGCTACAAAGCACATGACCAGGGTTGAAATGAGGTTTTGAAGGCAAAACACCAAGTGAGCAGGTTGTCGTATTATTTTTCCAAGGCCACCACTAAAATATCTGGCAGGCTTATCTTACGGCTGGGAAATTTTACTGTACTTGCAGAAAACAACCAATATTTTTTATTCTGGTGCCCGACTCCTTGCTGTTTGTGTTGGTTTAACTTCACTGACCCTAAAACACGAAACTAGATTAACGTGGTGTTGAACTGGATCCCGATATGGGTATGAATTATGTGTGTAATACAGTAAATTATTGTGAAACAAACATTCAGCAAGCATCCTGTATGGAAACTCTTTCTTCTTTCATCTCCATTGATCGTTGACGTCTCTGCTGACAGAAAGTGGTTATGCCGGCAGCCTATGATCACTTCGAAATGTCTCAGAAATATGTCTCCATGCAGTTAAGGTTTTCCGCTGCTAAGAAATATCTTAATGCTAAAGGTTTGTTTACAAGGGGTGGCTGTTTCCACTTGCTGGAGCATTTAAAAAGTTGTTTTTTCCAACCACTAAGTAGATCTAAACATTAAGTGTTTCTTAAGTTGGGTTTCCAGCTCCTAGACTGCTATAAACATTAACTTTCGTTGGTTTAAAACAAAATAAAACAAAAAATTTGCTGTGTTCACTTAGCCTCTCATAATGTAAGTAAAAAAAAAAAAAAGTATTTTTAAAGATGCTTTATTTTTGAAAGGATGATTGTGCAATCTCTACGCCGGTCTGCAGCCGAGAGTGGGGCTGTGGGGACAAAGAAGTTCCCTGTTTTCACTGTCAGTGCGGGGGGGGGGGGTTGGTCCTGTCCCCCTGGCACTGCTGCTCCCTTGGGAAAGGGAGGCTGATAAACGCCGGCTCTCCTGCTACTGACTTCAGCTAGTGGAAGTGTGATTCTGATGCCTTCCCCAGAGGGGAATTACCTACAGATTAGCTGGTGTTGGGTGCTTTTGGGTCTGTAAAGATGTGGGGCTTGAGTTCTGCTCTGGTGGGGCTCACCTTTTTGCTTTCAGCTGTCCCTAGCATTTGCAACAATTGCCTCTGCAATAAAAACACTTTCCTAAGCCGAGCATCAGAGTCATTTGGGGGCTAAAGCCAAGGAGAAGTTGGTGCCCACCTCCTGCCATGTGCTCCAGAACATCCCTGTGTCTCAGCACCACCTACATCAGGCTGGATTCTAAGAAACCACTACAATGGAGATTACCATGGTCACCTCATTGTCAGGGGTGGGCGATGGAAACAGCTGGTTCCTCTGCAGATTTTTGTGATGGTTGTCTGAAAACTGACAACCAAGATTAGTGATTTCTGAAAATACAAGCTGCTGTATCATTATACATTTCCAATTAAATCACTGGAAATGAATGATCAATAGTAAAATAATTGCTGTTTTCAATGGAAAACATGATGTCTGGAAAACACTACTGTAACATAAAAACATAGCTTCAATCAGCTGTAAGTAATGTCACTAACTGCTCCAGCAGCTGAGCACACCCACCAGTCTGCAGAAAGGGCTCTTATTCATACCCAGGTTTTATTTACTACAGTATTTTTCCAATCTGTAAAATTAAGGAAGTTCTGGTGTTGGTGGAAATTAATTCATGACTGGAGTGTCCTGAACCTCCGATGAACTCTGCCTAGGCTGGAACCCATTGTAGCTTCGATATCTGAATAATTAAATTTGAGTCAGGCCAGGCTGGCTGCAAAGTGTTGGGAGATGCCTTTCCTCATGTGGGAAGGGGGGGCTACTTTCTGCCGGCTTCACCTGGCGCTTGGGTTACCGTAAATCTGCTGTGAGAACTCGCAGCAGTCGATCAAAATGCCTGACGCCGCACCGGCCGCCCGGCGCTCGCTCTCCTGCATCTCCTGCTCTGTCCCCATCGCTGCCACTGGTAGTGCCTGGCCTCCTGCTGCCGCCCTCGAGCTGGTGGGAAACCTGTCACATCGTCTGGCTCATGCTACAGAAAGCAGTCATGAGCTCAGCCTTAACGCAGCTCGCATCTGATCTGCTGGGTGGTCTAGTGATGCTCAGATGGCACATTAGCAGTTCTTCAACTAGATTGTGAAAACTCCAGATTTTTTTTCTTTTTTTCCTGTCTGGGAAAGTTCAGGAGCTGGAAGCTCTCAATGAATTGATCTAAAGTTATAAAACTTCTTTGAACAAGATTGAGGTAGCATGCACATTCAAATTCAAACGTCACTTCATATTTTTTTTTTTCTCTAACATGTTGTTCTTGCTAAGAATGTCACATCTCAGAGTATCAGAAAGGTCCTGGGTATCTGAGGAAGACTCAGCAGTGGAATCTCATTGCTCCTATCACTGATAACCTTTGCGCAGAAGGAGACATGGTCAGAAGCTGCAGATCCCATGGTGTAGTCAAAATGTCAAAATGATATGATTTTTAACAGAATTTCTGAAAGTAAAAACATATTTTGCTTCTCAGCTGTTGTTATTTTATAAGGCACTTTTAATCAAAAAATTGCACAAATCTTTTCTTGATGAAAAGGAAAGCTACTTTTATCTCCAAAACATTTCAAGTGGAAATTGTATATACACTCTCACCTTAGCCAAAAATGTAAAAGCCCTTCACTACGATTAAGTAATAAGTATCTGTCATTCTTCTCCACAGACACTTTTCTGTTTCCCTTATTATGTTGCTCATTTAAATGCGACCACAACATCCAAGTTTCCTACCATCAGAGTTTATTCTGGTCTTTCTCATTTCCCTCTCTCACCATTGAACGATCTTCCTTCACTCTGTAACTCTTCAGCCGCTCAGGACCCGTGTAGGAAACACCACGTGCCAGAGCATCCATGCAGGAAAGGGCCAGCGAAGAGAATTCAACAGCATCAAAAAAGCCTTCTTCCTTTAATATTTTTCCTGATATAAGTCAGCCCAAAAGAAAGAGCGCAACGCTGCAGTCGGTGCAGCTTTAATTCCCCATCCGAGCGGGACACGGACACCCGCACAGCCTCTCCAGCTTGTCTGGGAGCAGCACAATGCACGGAAGCTAGCGAAAGTTTATCCCCGGCCCCCGAGGCAGGGATGGTTGTAAGGAGACAACGCACGTTCCCGCACCGAGCAGAATATGTAGAGCCTCCTGAATGGCACATTTCAGAAATGGGAACAGGATATGTTTTTCCCATGGTTTGGGAACAATGTGAATACTTTCTCACACACTGTTGGTGAAGTATTTTGGCACACCTGTGCATTTGAAGAGCTCTATTATACTCCAAGGTCTCCTAGTCAGCTGTTAAGGACTCTTTTCCTCTCTAAGAACATGGATTGATTACATGGAAATATGATTTGGTTTTGTATTTGTGCTGGATCATGGATCTGAAGGAAGTTACAGTATGTACTGGCTCCTGAGCAGAGCTTTCTGCTCCACAGCTCAGGGGTGAAAGACAAGCAAGGGCAACTTGGAGATGTTTACACAGCTCCCTTTTTTATTTTTGACCATACTGAATAGGGGAAAATTGTTTACATGCTACAGAGGATGTTTTACCACTGTTACTTCCTACAGAAACGTCCTCAGGCTTCAAGCGCTGGCAGAGACAAACTGCTCCTTACAACTTTGATTGGTATCTCCCAGAAGAGAGGATGGATTTGTTCCTCTGTGGGACCATCAATCCTGTAATCAGCTCCACCAGGTCTAAACAAATCACCGTTTCTTCAGGGCATCTGTGTTTTATTATTCCAGATGGCATAATTTGGGATGGCGTACACAGCCTTGTGCAGTAACAGGAGCTCTCGGACTCCCAGGCGAGAGGTGGTGGGATGAGTGTTGCCACCAGATGCCTCCATCCCACTCCTGCCCCAGCTGTGGGCTCCTGGTGGGAACCATGCAAGCGTTCAATGCGGTCGGCTTTTTGAATAGTTCTAATGTATACAGAGCCAAAACTTTTATTTGGTTAAGGCCACTTCACAGGCCCGGTTTGGCATAGTCAGGGGATGGGGGCAGCTCAGGAAAGTGCTGCTGCTTTAAGAAGAGCATCCCATGTCACCTCCTGTTTTGAGGATTAGTGGCAGAGGATTCAGCTGGTTTTTCCTTGTGTCCAGGTGATTCCTCGGCTGCCTCAGATCCAGCCAGTGCCTCACTCAGCACAGGTAGAAGTAAAGATACCCTGAGAGTGTAAATTTAGAGTCCATCATATTTAAGCATCACTACCTGGACCAAATTTTCAGATGCTTTTAGCTCCAGTAGCTCCGGACATATCAGTGCAGTTGTGTCACATAGATAGGACAGCAAAGCCCTTGAAGAGGTGTTTTTCTAAGCTGTAAAACAGGATGGCTGCAGTAAATCGAAAGTTTACCAGTTTCCATCCCCATGAGAAGTTAAACAGGGCACAAAAAGCCAGAGAATTGCAACACTTTCCCCATAAATGTTCTTTAAAAATGTTTTCAGTGATCATTTGGCACAGGAATATAATTTCCATCAAAACCTGTTGAGGGACAAGAATGGTTTCCCTCCTTTCCCTCCGCAACCGGGAAGAATAATTTGTCCCTGCAAAAACTATAAGAAATTTTCCAGGTTAGAAACCAAGTTAAAACCAATACCTGGACACATATGCGCAGGCACAGGCGGATGGAGCTCTGTTCCACTTCGCGAGCGGAGCTGCTCCTGCGCGCAGCCCGTGCCATGCTGCAGCCTTTAAAGGGAGCCGGGAGAAGTAAAATGAAAAAAACACATGAGGCAGCATCACGCACAGCAGCCGGAGCTACCTGTATTTTATAACATCCACTCTGTTTCCAATTTCATCAGCTTGGCAAATGCTCTCCTGGTGGAAATAATTGAGGCCTGAAAGTCAAAAGCAATGGAGGAAATATCTGAGCTATGAAATGTCAAGTTGCTTTCCAAAAGGGTTCCAATCTCCAACCACATCAAGAAGGGTGTCTGAAAAGACAATCAGGACTTCGGTCAATTAAACGTCTTTTTTACTTTTTCTTTTGCTTGGGAATGCAGCGCCGGAGGAATGCCCGGCATGGTGGGGTGGTTATCCTCTGCAACCCCACAGACCTTGCTTTTCAGCTGCAGGTTCTGGTTTTTTCTCCTGAAGTATTTGCATTTTATATAAAGCTCCATTCAGATTATTTGAAGTGAGCAATTTAGAATCTTGTTGTTTTCATTTTATTTTTTGCATTGGGAAGGTGAAACCTTCAACACTTACAAACTGAAGCCAAGGAAGCAAAACCTGAGCTGAAAGTAAATACTCATTCTCCAATTAATTCCTACTAAAACCACATTTCAACCTGAGAGCGCAGAGCCTCCTGCACAGGGGGATTAATTTCATATAAATACCAGCCACATCTACTACCCAGCAAATCTTTAAATATAGTGGTTAAGAGTCAAAAAGTCATTCCTGAGCATGAACTATGAAACACCATAGGAAGACGTCTTACATCTGGGTACCAAAGGTCCTGAGCAGTCGTTCTTCCATGTGACAACTGCTTCTCATCCCTTAAGAGTCAGGAATTCAGTAGCAAGTCTCTCTGGGTGCTTTGAAGCCTTTTAAACTTAATAAAATAGGGGAAAGAAGGATGAATGTATTCTTAAATGTAAAAAAAAAAAAAAAAAGAAAGAAAAGAAAAAGAAAAAAGAAAAAATGTCAGCTTTATTTTCCCAGGGGAATTTAACTATATTAGTTTACATCCTGTGGTATGAATAAATAAACAATCCCTAACCAATTTCAGACTTGCTGCTGTTTTGGCTGGCAGAACCTTTGCTTAGAAAGGCTCGGCTAACACCATGCCGCTGAGCTCCCATTTTCTCCTTCTACTCGCTTCCGCGCCGCTGGGCCTCCCCCTTCCACTCTCCCTCCTTGCTGATCGCTTTCCTTTCGTGTTTCCCAGTTTCCTCTGTTGCCTTTCTTCTAGGAGACAAGGTCCTTTCCACATCCATTTTTTTCTCACCCCTGCTCCTTACCATTCTCTGTTGCCAAATTGCCTCTTGTTCCACTCCACCACGGAGGCTGTCTCCATAAAATTCATGTTTATGAACTAGGGATAAATAAGACATTTAAAATAAGCCCACTGAGTCCCAGGATGGCTCGGGGTTCAAGTCCTTGTAATCTCTGCTGTCGTTGGATCTTGGTGACTTCTTCCCTGTGCATCTTCTCCTCTCCATTACTCTGCAGTTCCTGGCTGTGCCCCGTGCAGTGGCCACAGCTCAGACCTCTCATCACAAATAAGATGCTTCACACAGAGACTGACCGAGCTGCTCCCACCGTGGGTGGCGAAGGACTCCTCTGCACCAGGTCCCTGCAGTGCTTTATGTTTCTAGAGCTCCAAAAAGCCAGCAGAAAAGAAAGTACCAAAAGAACAGACTGCAAGGTGATTAAAAGCTTAAGAATATTTAAGGAACTTGGAATAACGTTCGGTGTGTCTTCTGATTTGAAGATGACATACTTTCACGTTGAAATCAAACAGGCCCGGGGAAACACGGCACATCTTCTGCCAAAGTAGAATGATCACATGGTAACAGCTGGAATTGATATGTTTTTACAAAATATTAGATCTGCCAATCTGCCATCTCCTTGCTCCAGCAATACAGAAATACTAAAGGGAGGGTTTCCAAGAGTCCCGGGTATGGTGAAGGTGAGGAGATGGTGAAGCCACAAACTGGGAAGAGACCTTGGGGTATCCTTGCAGAAAACGCCAAATCCAAACAGCGCAGCTGACCTGGGAACAAGCTCACAGGGAGGGAGGTGTGCTAATCATGCCTGATGAGAAATGAGAAGAACGATCATTCTGCTTCTTGAGGAAGTATGGGTGTAACGAGGAAAATTGAAGGCAACTGCTAGCTGAGCTGTGCTTTGTCTTGGCAAGGTTGCCTAAGGCAGTTGCACTGCACCTGCTCATGCTGGGCCTTTAATTCAGATGCTTTAAGCTACTCCTTCAGCCACCTACTTTGCTGAACTGTTTAGGGAACCTAAGGAGTTAAAGCTTTTAATGCATGTATCTCATTTAATTTAAATTTCTATGTCTACTTCAGAACATTAAGTTAGCCCTGCTTCGGTGATGGTGACTGCTTCTTCCAGCCTGCTGTGATTGGCCGGTTCTCTGAACAGGACCATTTCCTCGGGACTGGGCTGTGTGGGGTTGAATCCCTCTGGACATCAGTAGGGAAGGACCACAGCGGCCCTGGGCTCATTCCCACCACCAGTATGGCTCCGAGGGTGCCTTCAGCCATGGCCGTGGTGCACAGGAGGATGCTGCACTCTCAGTCATACAAGGTGCCTTGACTCTTTGTGGGTGTTGGGGCTGAAGATCACTGGTCAGCCTTTGGGAATGTCATCCTACATTTCTCTGGACTCCTGGGTTTGCTCACTACTGTCTCCTTCCAGCCTCCATCCCAGGACAGCAGGACATCTTGGGACAAGCTCTGTAAGTACCTCCGCAAACCCACACGCTGAACCTGAGACTTGGCAGGTGTGGAGTGCATCAATACTCAATTTCTTTGCTCAAATAAAGCTAGAAGGGAAGAAAGCCATCCTGGAGACTAAGCTGGGTTGGAAAATGCTGTTTATCCCCTTGAACTCCCTGCAAAGGACACAATAGAACAATGGGCTCGCAGCAATGGAGAGGCGAAGCCCTGAGGTCACCTTCGCTGCCTCCCAGCTGGTGCAGCATTGTTCCCTGATGGGAATTTCTGTGTGCAGCTCAGCTCCACAGCCATGTGTTTCCTACGACTGTTACCCAGCTTCTCCCTCCCCCAGTCCTTCCGCCTCTTTGTTACTCCCACAGAGACTGTGGATTATTAATTAAACCTACACACAAGTTTCTGAGGTAGATAGGTATTAAGAACCTTTATCTTGAAGATAGGGAAACTGATGCAAAAAGAATGAGAGTGACCTTGTGAAAGCCACCGTAAGGGGCAACGTCAATGCCAGCCCTTGAGTGCAGGATCGCCCATGGGCCTCTGTGCTCAGCAGAGAGCAGGGCAGAGACCCAAGAGCAAGGCTGAGCACAGTGCTGGTAGCAGTACGTTTATCGACATCCTGTATGCCTGAGCTAATGAGATGTGTTAAGAGGCAAAATTTACTCGAACACCACCAATATGGCTATCATCCCTTTGGGATGTGAGCTAGGATCTCCACAAAGCTGAATGCACAGATAAGCTTTATCAATGCTTGCTGGGCACCACTGTGTTATACTCCAACAGATGTAAGACAGGTACCCTCAGGAGATGTGCAGCTTGCTGTGATACATCATGCAAGCTACCCTGCCCAAAACACCTGAGGTCCTGTTGGTTTTGCACAATACCTTCTCTGCAGGTGGCTAAAACCTCTGCCATTATAAATCTCAAAGAAAACTTTTCTTTTTTTTTTTTCCCCAAATCGTCTGCAAGAACCGTCCACAGAAAAAAAAGACCCAGAGCAAATAACTACATGAAATAATCTCCAAAATACATTGTGTGGTTAGCAGGGGACTTAGGGGACTCTATCTCCTCCATTGGCACTTGCAGGACAGCTGCATGTTCTTCCTGTTTCACTCCGGACTGTGTCTGTATCTTCATCAACATGCCTTATTTCAGCAAAGAAACCTGACTTTCTGGGTAAGAGTCTGACGGGAGGGAAGTGGCAGCAGGACTGCAGTACCTCCTTGGAAGGCACGTGTGTCCATAAAACTAAGGACCTTCTGCTATTCCTAGGGAGCAGGTACAAGAGTGACACAGAAGTCTCAAGGAGGAACTTGTTATCATTTATTAAATATCTGACACCCCTTTCAAGATATATATATAAATATAAATATATATATATATATCTCCACATATATAATACAATATAATGGCTTTTGCAGGATTCAGAGAGTGATGTTGTTCCAGTTGTCTGAGCTGGCAGCTTCCAGTTTGTGGCCATATGGTTGGCTGTGAACTTGACTAATAAAAATGGAGTGAACTTTTTTCTTTTTTCTCTCTCTTTTTTTTTTTTTTTTTGTTCTTCCTGACCCTAAGTCAGTGCCATAAATACCTGTATGTAGCAAAGGGTTTATAAATAGCACAGTAGCATCCACTGACAGCAGACTGCTGTTAAGTCTGACCGGCAGGCACTGGATTGCAGTAATGTGGAGCTGGAGCAGTCTGGGAGAGAAATATGTGGCCAATAAAGATTTGTGAAGCTAAAGTCATTCAGAAAGCTCAACACTAGGCAAAACTGGGCAAAAGAAAGAACCCCAAAACCAATCTGCCATGGGACATGGTTCTGAAATGGAAACACCTTAAGCCAATATTGCCCCTCTGAGATAGCACTGAAATTCCATATAAATTTATGGTGTAGCTGACAGTGAGCTTGAGTAACTTGGTGTGTCTGGACGTCTGGTCCAGTCCAATAATAACATGAAAGAGAGTTTTGTACGTATCCTTTGCTGATCCTGAGACTTTGGACTTGGTTCTTGGAATTTTTTTTGCTCGACAGTTGTCTACAAATTGTCGGATTCTCAAATGAATTTGTTATTCAAAATTGTTCATAAATTTTCTCAGCAATAGCTTTTGGTATGCAAGACCTTCGCAATTTAAGTGCTGCTCATTAGCTATTCAGCTCATGTGTTAATATTCTGGTTCCCTTACTGGATAGTCTCTGTTATTGTCTGTCCGAAGCATTCAGAAGTCATGAGTCAATGCCCAAAACTCCAGGGATTGGCTTTAAAAACATTATCATTTTTAGTAAAAACATATCAGAATTCGTGCCTTTTATTTGCTTTCTTGCTTCTGAGTCTTTAGACTTACACATCCAATCTGCTGGATAGCAACCTTCAAAATAAAGCAAGCTGCAGTTCCCACATAAATTCTACACTTTGAGATTTAGAAATGAAAGTTCTAGAGAAGCCTGCTTTTCAATGGATTTTTAGCCTGGTGGATTCTTTGATGTCTAACAGAAGCGTGAGTGCCAGCTGATGCTTCTCCCACTGTTGGGAGTTTCCTAATGTGTCTCTGGTCTCTGTTCCCTGGGGTTTACGGACGGTTGAACTCACCCTGCAAAGCATCCTCCAGCAGAGACAGCGGTAGCATCTCTCCCTGCCCCTGGTTGCCTTTCTCCACACAACTCTTGCGAAAAGTCTCTGAGAGTGGTTTATATACACAGTCATCAGAGTAATGGCAGTCGTGCATAAATTGCACTGGTTCACTTCAAAATAAACTATTTCCAGGAAAAGGTTTTTGAATATTTTTAAGCTGGGTGGAAAGATAGTCTTTATCTCAGTTCCGTTATGATTCAGAGCAGCAGCGTTAGTACAGAGCTCAACGCACACAAGCCAGCCTCCCTCTCCTGTATCATCAGACCCCTCTTTTCTCTTGAAGAACAGAATTAATTGAAAAATTGAAAAGTTTGGAGGGGAAGAGTATCAATTTCCTGTTGGCAATTGAATGGCTCTTACTAGAGTGGCTTCTAAGGGATACTTATGTCCAGACGGGTAGCACACGTAGGGGCTCAGCTACATCAGGAGTACATGGGCTTGTTGGTTACACCATCTATACTCACCTTAGCACTCTGCCAGACAAGCCTGAAGGCATCTCACATGCCATGGGAGAAGGGTCACACACCACAAAAGCCCAGAGGTGGATGGAAACAGAAGGATCTTGAGGGCTGCTGTGCTCATCTTTGCCTGGAAAGGAAGATGCACACCACAGATGCTGCTCGCTTTTTGCTTCAGTAGCTTTCAGGAGAGAATTAGTCCTTTTCCCTTCCCTCATTTCTTTTAAACCACTGCACTCCTCCTTAATTACTACCATAGTTTTCAGTCTCTGCCTCACACTGCTGTGCTGAGGTGAGAGCAAACTGGTTCCTCTACTTAGGTGAAACATCACCTAGATGAAGGTAGCAAAGCAGTCACGAGAGGCAGATCCCTGCATCAGGCCCCACTGGAACACAAAATTTGATCTAGTTACACAAAACCCTCCAACTCCTTCATTTTTTTTCACTTCAAAGCCACCTCCTCCAAACAGGACCCTTCATTTTTTCCCCAGACTTTCTCATGGAAAGTCTTGAGTGCATTTTTCAACTAAGATTTCAGAAATGCCTGTGGTTTATTTCTCTTTTCTACTCTTTTCCTTCCCTCTTGTTCCCTACCTTCCCAATCCTTCTCCCTCTGTTTTTTCCTTTTTCCATTGACAGAGGAACAAGAGCGCTGAAACAATAACCACACAATTCACATTCGGTTCTCAAATCTCAGATAATTTTCTTTTTGCTTTGCTTTACAATGTGCTTTCTAATTTTTTAGGCCAGTTTTATCTCAGAAAAGAAAATGGTGCTGAACTTACCTACAGGCAATCACAAGCCTCACCAGACACAGCAGCATGCATCTGAAGGACTGCCTTTTTTTTTTTTTTTTGCCCTTTTTTTTTTTTTTCCAATTCTCAAAGCAAATTCCACTTCACTTCATGCATTAAAGCAGACGGGAAATCATTTGAGCCTTCTGTATATGTCAAGCTTCTCCAGTAAGGTAAATGTTTTTCCTACAAATAATGCCTTGCATGTTTGATCAGCGTTGTAGCCACAATATCTATAAGTGCCTCAAATGTTAAACAACGCATGAGCCAGATATATTTACCAGCCAGGAGATTTAAAAGCCATTCCTGACGTCAAGCTGTGAAGATCAAATATTCTAACTTGATGGCTGCCAATATGGTTCCCAACCATTGTCTAGATCCAAACCCCATTGTACTTGTTTTTGTTTTTGTTTTGGCATCTGAAATAAGTCTTTTACTCAGACCACTTATGTTCTTAAATAAATAAGTATCTAGGTCAGCTTGCTGATGGATGTTAATATAGCTGTAATTTAAATCTAATGGTGATATCAGCTTCTAATAAGGTATAAATTAGAGTCTCACAGTACAGCATGAAGTTAGTGACTTTTCCATAAGGGAAGTATTTTCTGTTCCTAGTGCAATGGTCCAGACTCAGAGATTCAACTTTCTTTTCCTTCATGGTCTCTTTTTCCTTGGGTCTAATTATACTGCAACCTGTACGGATACCTTGAGAGGAAGCATCAACTCACATAATATTCTTCTCTCTTTCTTCCACATTTGATACCTCTTCCCTCAAAGAGACGAGAAGGCAGAAGCTTCTCTAACCACATCACTGCTGATGTCTGCCCTGGGATGGGTGAAGGACATGGTGCACCAAGCTGCTCAGAGCTGCCCCCCGAGCTGAGAGGGACGGTGGCTCTCTGGGGTGGCCGGAGCTCAGGGATTTTGCCAGGCTCCAGCCATGGCAAAACTTAATTGCTCTGATCACTGTGCAAACATGTAGTGAATAACATGGACTTCTGAGCAGCTTTTAAGTAAGTAGGGTTAGATTTGTACTGAGAATTTCTCTACGCAGGCTACAGAGTAACTGTAAGAGTACAGGGCTGGATTCTGGTGCCATTATTTGGATTTAATGATAGTAGTATCAGCAAGTGCTGGATGGTGCTTGTGGAGTAAACCAGAAGTAGTGTGTTAGACTTGCCTCTCCACCTGTTACAGTCAAGAAGTACATAAAAAAATCCGGCTCTGACATCTCTGGGGCAAATACGTTAACCTTTCCATATACTGATAAGCACTTATGGCCTTCATGGAATTACAGCTGGGAATTATTATTGTTCATAATGCGTATGGATTGCTGAGTCGGACCTTGAGATAATCTGAGATGCCATTATGCTGTTAAAAAGGCAATAAACTTCATTTGCATTTACTCAGCTCTGATGGAATTTATGGGTGAGGAAGTCACTTGAGGATTTTCTGTTTCCTTCTTTCTCTTCAGCTTTGTTTAGGAATAAACGTCCGACCCAGATGCAGGAGGGACTGCATGTACGGGGATAGGAAAGCGGGGAGATGGGGATCCGCTAGTAAGATCAGAGATGCACTCAGCATCATTTGTCAGTCACTCAAGGAGCCGATGGGATGTCCCAGGCTATGTCCCCTCCTGACCTCATCATCCTGGACATCATGGTATTGTGCCCAGCAACGTACATCACTGGATAATAATCCCATATGGAATAATTACAGCGTGTTCTAAATTTTATTTTCAAAAAGCAGAACAGAGAGAAAAGATGGAAGAAGAAAACCTGGCACCCACCATGCTGTTCAGGATGAACAGTGAGAGAAAAAAAGTACCTGGCTTGGTCATCCCCTGGACAATCCAGACACCACAGTGCTCTGAAGTGTCTGCCTTTCCCCAGATTTAGTTATTCAGTCTGATGGTGCTCAGCCTTTACACCCCAGTTCAAGTCTGAGCCGGATGCCCATGATTTAGTACTTGCTGTTTGTCCAGGAGCACAAAATGTGTTGCGAGGTACAGAGGCACAGCCTGCAGCTAGCATCCTCTCCTCTAGCCCCTGAAATACAAATTAGCCAGTCTGGTATTTGATCACGGGCTGTTCTTAAGGCAGTTTTTTATTCTGCAGTTTTATTTTCCATGGTTGGTGCCAAGACAGAGTCCTCTCCAGGACCCCCTCCCATCCCATCCCATCTCGTCCAATCCCCAGGTTCTTCATCCTTGCTTTTCCCTTTTTATTTTCCAGATCAAACCTTGGCTCCTTCCACCCCTTCTCTTCCACATTGGCTTTTGTGGCCTGCTTGCGAACTTGCTTGTGTATTTTATGCGTGCCCATGAAATCTCGCCTCGCTGGCACTGCATCGCCCTGGTGTTCTCAGCAGTCACTGCATTTGTGTTTTTTTAATATTAAGCTGTTCTGCCTTACTCCTGGGTATTGGACTGCAATGAAAAAGACTGTAAATTAATGAAATATCTATTGCAGCTGACTTTAAATGATCCTAAAAAAAATTAAAAGTTTAAGTCCTACTAGTTCTGATTAGCTCGATTACCTGCCAGTACGGGCTTCTTCTTTATATTTCCTAATTCTTTGCCCAATCTATTATTAAATGTCTGAAGGAATTGCCTTCCTCTGCTTTCATTGAGGAAATAATTCCAGTGCCTAATAGCTCTCCCTGGCAGGAAAACTCTTCTTAAAATCTTCTTTTTGCACCTCCTCCCTGCACCCGGATAACATGAAACAATCCCTGTCTGTCCTTGAGGAATATACGTCTTCACATATTCATAGGTAATTATTATTTTTCCACTTTCACAAGTATTTGGCCACAAAGTGGCTACACTTAAAAGATCCCTGTCTCAGATACTTTGAGAACATTGTCTCATTATCTGCAGAATTACCGGCAGAGCTAAGACATCTAGTTTCTCATCTTAGCTCCAAAAGCTGGCATCAAACCCAGCTAAGCAGCACTTTGGGCTCTACTCCTGAATTCAGGAGAAGTTTTGGACTGTCAGGTTTTGGGAAATGACACTCAATCACGGCAACATTTACTCTTCCCTCTTGACTGGGTAGGGAGCAATGAGTTACACAGCCTCAGCCACAATCCACCCAGTCAGGACATCCTCGCTTGGAAATAAAACATAATTAGCTGCATTTGCTCTGGGAGACAATCTTCTCTTCTGAAGGGGCTCACCATGAGCTTGTGGTCGGCCCTTGGGGAGTGAGGCTGGATCACTGGGTTTTACAGGGGTCCTTGGTTTGCCTGGACTGCCCCCCACCAGCAAAACATGCATCACATAAAATATTTTATTGCAGAAATTTGTTGTAACAGTGCAATAACTGCCTCTATGGTTTTATGACATCTCTCAGGCATGACGGATGCGTCCAGTTAATTTGTCATAGAGACACACTTGGCAAAAGGACATAGAAACGTCGGATAGAGGTGAAGCCTGATGGAGAGCGACAGAGAACTCTGCCACTTCACCAGGAGCTGGGGAAAATGGGAATCGCTGGTTCAAGGAATTAAGTTCCTGTGCTGCAAACAGATCTATTACATTATTACAGTAATTTAATATTGGAATGATTTCCAATATATGCCCCCACGCAGCAAGGTCCTCATACCTGAACATATTTCCTGGTTTACAGGCTCTGACAGAGAACCTGTTGGTGTTGACGTTTAGGCAATTGCTTCAGTCTGAGTTGTAGGGGCTTTGGGCAGGGGCCGAGCCCAGGACCTGCCCCTCCACACCCCAGCCCACCCCCCAGCTGGACGCAGGGGACCTGACGCTGCGCGTGGTGTTGGGGAGTGAGAACGCAACTGATGCTTCTTGAGGGTTATGACGTGACTCACAACTTTAAAACGGCATTTTAAAGAGCTCTAATCTCAGAGAGAAACAAATACGCTTAATTACTACTTACACGGTGCTTTTCACATTGCTTTTTAAATAAGCAGATATTGTTCATCTTCTGGGGCTGTAAGGCTTCTGTCAGCTCCCAGGGCTGCGATGGAAAGGCAGTCGTAGCTCCTTCAGATCAGGTGGGCCGATGGAGACAATCCTATTTAGCACCCTTGATTACAAATATTATTTGTAAAACGGTTCGGGCTCTGCTGCCTCAGTCAGCCTTTCATTTGAGTGGATCAGATACAGAGCTCAGTTATTATTTCATAAAGTGCTCTGTAACTAAAATGATTTAAGATGTTCCTGGGGGCTGGGTGGGATGGCTGAGCACCCAGGCATGCCAGACTTCAGACTGATGGGAATTTAAACGGCTTAGTTTTAAACTCCCAGAAAATAAAATAACATGGTGAATGCTCCGAATGGAAATTATTCTCTGCCACAATGGCATCAGCAGAAATGCCAAGCTTATCTATTTATAGCGTTATCTGTGTCTAAATACCCATAAATAGCTATGTAAAACACTGCAGTTATATGTGTGTGTGTGTATGTCTTTTCCAGCCACTGAAATGTTAAATCAATTTTATAACAAGTTGCTTTTCCAGCCACTGAGTGGCTGTAAATGTTAAGTGTTTTTACAGGCGATTTTTTCCCCAGCTGCTAAGCAGCTTTAAATGTTATCAAAAAAAGTTGCTTTTCCAGCTGTTCAACCACTTTAAGCATTTTTAATGGATTTTTTTTTAACTTGCTAAAACCTATTTATATTTTACTCACCAAGCAAGTGCAAAATTGTCCTGGCTCTGTCTAGGTCTTGTTTTTATTGTATTTTTTTCTTTTTTGAAACCTGTGAATAAAAATTCTTTCTCTGTCTGAGGAAATTTTTTTCAAGAAGAGAAGGGGCTTTGGTTTAATGAGTCCAAGATGAACATTATGAGTTCATCTTAGCATTTAGATACCTCAAAAGCACCGTCCTTGTGGTATGTTCAATGGAAACACTGTTCTTGTGGTATGTTCAATGGAAATACTGTACTTGTGGTATTTTCAATGGAAAAAAATATTATTGTGGCTTTTCCAATTCAGGAAATGCTGGTCGGTCTTTAAACCAGGGGAAAAAGAGGGAGTGGAGGGTGAGAGAGCTAAATTGAGGTGACAGCGAAATGGAAGAATTATTTTATTGTAACGAGGTGGGGAGAGATATACGAAGAGTTTAGGGCAGGAAAATGGAAAATTCTTGTGGCCCTTGAGGATTCATAACAGTGGGAGAAGCAAAAAGATCTGGGGTAGTGTTAAGGAAAGGTGTAGGACAAAGTTAGGAAGGAATAAAAGAATAGTTTGAAGGAAAAAAAAATGAAATGTTACAACATAGAGATGTGTTAGAAGAAAGGGCAATAAAGAGGAGAAATCGTGCTAAATGCAACAACTAAGGATGTGCGTTACTTAAAAAGACACAAGTCCCTTTATCTTTGGATCCCAAGGTAAAGTATCCACAGGAACACGCTGCTGCACATTCAGGGAAATTCAAGGATTTAGCCATTGACTTGACCAGAGAGTGAAATTCCCCCAGCCAAGCCCACCCTGCAACTGCATCAGGCTTTCTGTGGCCACACTGGAAGAAGACTTGCAGCGATGTGGTCCTGTTACCCAAGGCTAGGGACCATCCAAGGGAAGGTGACTGCCAGGCGGCCCTTCCCATTGCTGCTGGAGCTGCCAGGGGCTGCCTGACTCTACCACAGTAATTGCCATGATGAGGTGGCTGCTGCAGGACGGTCTGATGAGACTCACTCCAGACTACAGTGTCCAGTTGCTGGCAGAAAAATAAATAGATCATTTACAAGTAGAGCAGGCTAGAAATCATATTTCTGGCTCTAAAAGTGCTAAGGGTCTGCAGCAAAATCTGAATTACAATAATTAAAAAACTAACAGGGAGAAAATTCACATTAATTTTATATCCGTCAGTTCCTTGGGAAAAAGGTAGGATTTTGTTTAATAATATAATAAATAACCAAAAAGTTATTTCCAGTCTGATAGTCTAATCCCAATGATTTTATGTATAGGAGTCCAGTGTAGTTCACCTACACTTGTGGTGGGATCCAGACGCCCCCTCAATTAACATAACATGTCCAGCAGAAAATACCAAATAGACATATAAACACCATGTTTTGTTCCACCTATTAAAAGTATATATTCTCTATTTCCATGCGTATAGCAGTGACATGATCCCAGCTGATTTGCTTTTCACTTTGGAACCCGAGGTTTCCATCTGCTCTACTACTAGTTTAAGAACTGTGCATCTTCTCAAGTCTTTATAAAAGATTTAATTTTACTGCAGATTTAACATGTGCTTTAACTGTTATTAGATTCATTCGAATTTGCAATAAAGTCACTTTGGCCACGTTCACATCTCTTTGTCTTTGCTTTCTAAGAACTTTTGAGTTATCAAGTTTTACTGGCCAAAAATGTAGCGGAGAGCAAATTTCAGAATCACACAGAGAAGTATTTACAGAAACTGACATTTCGGTTTCTACCAGGAAATATTTGCACCAGATGTGCTTACACATGCCTCCATTCAGGACTGGAAACGCCACCATGTGATCCATCTGACCAGTCAGAGTTAAGTAACTCAGATCAAATTTTGAAGACTCATAACGAGTCCCCAGAGCAAACAGTTCAGAAATGGAGTTTATGTAATAAATTTAGACAGTCTGATAATATCCAAGAACCCAGCAAAATCAATGGGCAGATTTCTCGTCTCTTCAGGAACATCAGGTCAATACCATCAAGAAAGGATTAAAAAAAAGAATTTGCTTTTAGATCATCCATAAAGAGAAGGGAAAAAGATAGCAAGTGGATTAATATCCAAAATACTATAATCTTGCTGGCAAATAGTTACTGTTTTAAATCCTGCTGTGTCTTCTTTACCTCATGTCATTTGCCATAACCATGTAAAACAAGTCAGTAACTTAGATCATCCGATAGTAAGTTATCCACACTGACAATAATTTTATTAGCCTGTTACTTAAACACATGCATATTTAAAACTTAAATTCTCTCCTGAATGTTGGACTATCTGATATGAGGCACTTGAATTATTTTGCCAAGAGTGACACAGTAAATCCGCAGTTGCTGCTGACTGTTCTTTCTCCCATGGATGTCACTGCTGGTGCTGAATCCGAGCACATCCTTTAAGGACAGATGGCAAGTGTTAGGACATAATATCTCTGGGCTCAGCTGTGTCAAATTAATTTCTGTATTCTTTCTGATGGGCTGAAAACATAACACATCTTTCCAATGTTCTTCATGCTCTCTCCCAGGCCGCTCCACGTGGATGAAGAAGGCTCTCTGAGCCCCAGGGTACAATTGGCCCTCTGGACAGTAAAGCAACTCAAATATATAAATTTGCTTTCTGATTTTCTTCATTTTAAATTGCTGTATTTTTTGCTGAGATGAGAGGCTGCTGGCAGCTCCGACTTTCTTGCATGGCACAGGTTTTCTTTTCAGCAGGTTACAGGGTCAGAGTCCACCCCTGCAAGATGAAGATGGTGGGGGAATTTGTCTTTAGACATACACGGCTCATTGATGTCCTCCCTCCCTGGGCATGGGTTGATTCGTGCCCAGTGAAGTCAAAGGAGGTGGTGCTGGATACATTGACCTGGTCTCATCAGTTGACCCCCTTTGCTAGGGCAAGATCATTTAAGATTTATTTTTAGTTCTTTGTCCAATCTAATGGCAAACTTTTCAAACAGTGGATCTTCTCCCACATCCTTTGGAATGATTTTCCACAGTCTAATAAGATTTCAGCACTTGGAAGTTTATCCTGTTATTCAGCCTAAACTTTCCTCTACTTAACATTATGTTTTTAGTCCTTATACCCTTTTCACCATCCTAAACAATTCATCTTCTTCTCAGTGTTTACAATCCACAAGATTTCCTTCTTTCTTCCAAGAAGAAGTTTCCAATCAGTATTTATAAAGTGGAAAAATAAATGACAAACAGAAATTTCAGTAGAAAAGAACCTCCTGCACTACAGGAGTCAGATGTTTGTGCAACAAAGTTTGTACTTCAAAATAGACATTATTTCTGTAGCCTGCCTGGTATCCAACTACACCACCAAAGGTGCTAGACACATCTTCAGTCCAAACAAACTTCAGGAACTTGAGAGCTGCATACCTTCAACTTCCAAAGTAATGCTTTATTTAAAAAAATAATAAAAAAAATAAAGCCAAACAAACCCAGGATTTTTTTTTTCTTATTATTTTGCTATTGTTATTTTTGACTGAGCATGAAATGATTGAGTTTACATGGTCAAGGGCTTGTTTGTGTTGTATGATAGTACTTGGGCATCATGTCCTTATAAACAGTTAACCTCCCAGGATGCAGGATCTTTGTTGTGTCTGATGAAGGCAGACTTTCATTAAGCCTTTTACCACCAGCTCTTGGAACTCTTCCACTTCATGCAAGTAAAAAAGCCACAAATATTCCTCTACTTATATCAGTACCAGAAGCTGGAAGCATGGAATGCTTCAGAATGCTTTGAACCCCATAATTGTCTCTTGTAATAATACATTTTTTACATTCGAACTCGTGAGTTATCAAGGAGAAAGAACGTAGCAACTCGGTTAAAATAAAAAATTAAATTATGGTCATGGAAAAAAAAAAAGGTACTTTCCACTGTTCTCAAAAGAAAGTGTCTTTGGGAAAGAATGAATCAGAATGAATCTCTGTCCTTCTCTGTATGACTTTGTGTTGTATTTCAGGGACTGAGGGATGGATAGTGGGAAGTTTATGGTTAGATAGACCTCAGATAAAGGTCTTACATGTCTTGGAAGTATCTTGTGCTACAGCACCTTCTGTGACATAGACAAGTAATGTTTTTAAGTGTAGGTTTTATATATGGTATTAGACCATATGAGAGAACAGGTAAATATTACCCTTATGTGTTATGTCCCAACCATGGATCTGCTCTGCACCTTATCTAGATCACCATAACTGATGCAGCTCAGGTCCTTGGCCATATTCCCTGCTGACCCATCTCTTCCTAGCCCTGCCTGACCCCAGCTCTGCTCCACACAGAGCTGAAATCACTTTTTGCTTTGATTTTGCATCTTATTCCCACAGGGTTCTTTCAACTAGATTTGCATCCAGCAGCTCTTTTACAGGAAAATATCCAACGCTATGCAGTTTGGTTGCTTCAATTGTTTGATTGTAAATATGAACACTGTGTTCTGAATAAATGTCTAGTGCTTGGATTTTTTTCTTCTGGGACATCTTCCTACAGATTCTAGATGAGATGTATCAGCATTTCATCAGCATGATCTTCCCAGAATATATTGCAGGATTAATATTGTGGGATCCTCTAATATTTATACAAATGTTCCTCAGGAAAGAGTTTGGTCATGGGAATCCGAATCCTCCCATCACACACTATGGCAAAATGTGTTGCCCTCCTGAGAAAGCCCATGTTGAGGAAGTCAGAGAGAAAAAAGTGGTGTAAGGAGGAAAAAAAAGAAAAGATAAAAAAGATGTCTTTTAGAAACTGGTTCAAGTCATTGGTAGTACCCTCTCATTTGTTTGGACCCCAAATCCACAAAATACATAAGAAAATGAAAAAAAAACCAAACCAAGAAATGAAACCTAGCAATGTTATAGAAGAATCTACAGAACAATAATTTTGTACTAAATTAAAGGAGTATTTACATCTGGAAATATGTACATGGAAACCAAGCCTTTTTATTTTTTCCTAGATTGATTTGATTATGCTTTCTGGGTTAAGACATCAGTGCTCGAAACGAAATGAGAATCTTTGACCCCTGTGGCTAGGAAATTAACTGGAGCAGGAGGTTACCACTGTACAATACAATGTAAGAGGCTGAAAGGACTGGACCTCTTTAGTGCTGCCCAAACATCCATTTCTAAATTCTGTTTTGAAGAGCTTAGAGATCCAGACACTAGTGCAGAGTAACTCGGGCTTTGTTGGGCTTCGTGCCCTCGTGACTTTAACTTATCTTTTGAGAGGGAATTGGGAGCTGACACCAGCGAAGCTGCCTATAGCTAAACCTGTTCATGGGTCTTTGCTCAGTTCAGGCCATAATTTCATGGCAAAGTAATCAGGGAGAGCAAGAGGTACTTGGATGCAAGAAGGAACTGAAGAGTAACAAAGAAGGAATGGAAGAAAGATACATTGTGATAAGGAGGCTCCTGTCAGCATTTTAATATTTATTCATAAATTTAGGAATTTGATTAAAGAACTTGGAAATTATTCCTGGTTCAATCGCATTAAAAGTTGATGAGAACTTTGCTGCTTTGTTGTTTCACCCTTGAGCCACCGTCAACATCCCTTTGGGAAAATGCATCCCTTGTGTGCCTATGGGGAAATGCAGGTGCTGCCCTTCTGCTGTCGTTTGGGATATGCCCGGGGGACCCCAGTCACTGTGATCTGGGATGGCTGTTACCCAGGCCTGGATTAGCAGCATCTCCTGTCTCTTCATGGCAGAGGATCAGAGCAGACAGACCTTTTTGATGGAAGAGTGAATTTCCTGATACTTCTCACCACAGATTAAGGGGGAACAAAATTTTTTGTTACCAGGCTGCCTTTGCTATCAAAAGCAGAGTCAGATAAGGTGGGGAAAAAGCCATTTCTGTAACTGTTTTATGTTGAATCTGTCTGGTTTGGCTTTACTGTATCACATGGTAATAACTCACTGCCACACATTATCGACCCTAATCAGCCTCAGAGAGAGCCACACAGCAAATGCTGAGCGCAGGAAGAAAACGTGCCAGACTTGTACGAGGGAAAGAGAGTTTTCTTGCAGAAGCCCAGCAAAAACAAATCCAAACCAACCTCCAAATCTAGGGAGGACATAAAAAAAGCTCTTGGAGATAACTTCATCTCCCCTCAAAATCACAGGAGCCTGCTTTCAGCTGATGGTTGGCCATGCTTGCAGGGTGGGAGCATCCATGGTGGAGCAAGGAGAGCAGGGCACTGCAGGGTGCGGCTCCATCGCACCCGCTACCAAGGGAAGCAGTGTATTTCACTCCTCTTTGATACTTTGTCTTCCTCAGTCGCCCACAGTAAAACCATAAAAAAGTGCAGGGAATAAAGAAACACAAAGGCAAGTCACAAGCGTATTTCTCCACAAGGATCTTCTCCCTGTGGGAACCTCCAGCGCTGGTTCCTGCTAATACATGACTTCCGCGACTATAGATAGTGGAAGTTTTCTGTGCTTTACTGCATCAACAATGGGCTGGGGAACTCATACAACCTTTCATTTCCGTCCTTTTATTTGTAAATTACTTTCCTTTAAGAATACTGCTATTTAATAGATGGGTTATGATGTCAAACTCTTTAATAAGAGCTATGCTTTTTCCTCTGCAGTTTTGTTTTTATTCTAAACAACATTTTTTTTTCCTAAACAGATACAATTTTAAGGGAAAAAAAAAAAAAAAAAAAAGCCAAACATGACCAGAAAAGACCTTATTTGTTATGGAAAAATTATAACAAAGATTTTCTGTGGGTTTTTTTTTCCCTTTGCTCTTCCTGTTGTTGGTAATAAAAGAATTTTTATTGTTCTTTGGTGGTAATCCTAGCTTTATGTTGAAAATCAGAGAGGATTTTTCCTTTCTTTTTTCTTCTCTGTTTCTGGTTTGGTTCTCTGGTTTGTAGCCTGAATGGAACTAAACCAAGCATTGAAAAACCTTGCCACACATGGTCAGAAGTGGCACTGCCCCATTCTGAGCTGGCTGGGCAGCCTGCACGCTGATGCTGCTTTGCAAATATTAGTTCACATCCAATGACAAAGAGGGCATGCAGAGCATCTCTGCATATTCCTTGGTAAAGTCTGATCTATACAGCTGTAAGTACAGAATAAAATCACAGATTTTGGAAGGTTTAGGCCAGGTTTGCCCCACGCTAAAGGAGCTCATGAGCAATGAAGTGCACAGAGCTATCTGGGCGATGCCACACGGTATGGACACTAAGGATGGCTACAATTTCTGCACTGACATTTCCCCCCAGATAGAAATAGCTTTTGTGGAAATTTATTTTGGGGGATTAGGCTGTATTTAATTCTATTTTTTTCCTTTTTCTTCCCTTGTGGTGGTGGTGGTGGTGGTGGAAAGTAACAAATGGTTGGAATTTTTGCTTCTGTAAAACTGGAAAATTCAATTTTATTTTTAATATGGAAAATACCAGCAACTGAAACATTATAATGTTGAGACTAATTTAACTGATACACTGCATAAATAAAATCATGTGCTAATCATGATAACCTTTGTTTTCCTTCTCTCATATAAGCTGTTCTGCCAATATTTATGTGAAAAGTCTAAGCTTGGATCCTTGCCTCCTTTATTTATTTTTTTTAAAGTCCCATCCTTAATTAATGAAAACATTACACAAAGACAAACCAACAGCAAAACAAAGAGAAGCAAAACAAGAAAAGGCACACTTCTCCCCCTCCTGTTAAGAATTACAATATTCCAGAGGGAGGACAGGAGAGGGAAGGCTTGTGCTCGGCAGCGGTGGTGGGACGTGACTGCACTGTGCTCGCTTCTCGTGTGGGTGCAGGGCTGCTCCGCTCCACACCATGGAGATCTCCAAGAGCACTTCCGTGCAGCACATGCTCCTACACAACGCCCAGACACCTCCCTGCATCGTTAGGAGCTCAGGATACCAACTGAGCAACATGAGGGAGCATGTTGAAAACTTGCACTGAAAAGTGCTTTTCCACTTGCCTTTACCCTTACATGATAATGCTGAGAGGAAACAATTACAAACGTCTCTTTTATTATAACTGAGTCTACAGCCTTTCAACATGATGGTCCTGGCAAGACTTGGAGAGACATCAGACTAATAAAACATCCTTAAATATCAGTTTTGAAAGTTAATTCATTTGGAGCCATACTTTTTGGCCAGAATGGGAACTTTTTTTGCTGCAAGTGTTCGTCGATTTTTCAGACGAGTGGAATAACACAGCAGTCCCAAAAAGTCTTCTGGAAGTTATCAATATCCAATTTGCCACTTGAGCCTTCTCACTCACCCTGCAAATGAGCTATGCAAATATATCCTTTGTGGTAGGAGAGCGGCAGAGCTGAACGCAGTGTCTGAGCTCTCTGGGAAACGGGGCAGAAAGGCTCAGCCTCTGATGTTTCTCTCCTCCTGCCCCCTTCCCAAGGAAAACCAGACCCTGGAAATTACAGAGGCTTTGCTGCCTGTTGCAACCAACAACAGCACTGAAAGTAGTGCAAATAATGTTTCCATTGCTCACTATTTCAGATTGAGAGCATATTTTTCTTGGACCATTCTTAACCTTTGGGATCTTTTCATGTTCTTTAGCCATTGTGTTTGCTTCTTCCTTGTTTTCTTACAGGGAAAGCCGAAATGACTTACAATTAAAATCTTTTTTTAACAGCTTTCTCCTGTTGCTTTGGCAAAACAAATCTTGAACAGTTGGAACGATACAGTGCCATTTACTCCCTTCTCAGATAGTTTCCCCATTCTACCAAGAAATCCTGCTCAATTTGGATCTGATCATTTGATTGTGTAAAGAGGGATACCTCTAGGGCCTTAAACAAAGCTGGAGAGATCTGCACCAGCTGAAATTTTTCGTTAAGTCAAGGGACAAATTTAGTTATGCTGAGCCAGATTCTTTCAGAGCTACTTGTTTGTTTGTTTTAAAATTTGCAGGATCAACTCGTGATTCAGGGTGGTACAACTGAGAACAGAATCTGGTTAACTAATTGAAGGTGCTAATGCAGTCAGGCTAGAACTGGGGATAAACTGGAACCACAAATTGCTAATGTGATCCACACTGTAAAATGTGGGAGGATTCGGGATTTAGGAGCCTGGTTTTACCCATCCTGGTAACAGAACACGACCATAATGTTCCCATGGGAAGGCAGGAGTACTTTGCTGTCATCTCAGCTCACTGTTAGACAGACAGATCACCTGCAAGTGTTGAAAGCTTTCCAGTTCAAAGCTTGGACTTGTAACCCACCTCGACCTACAGCCCAGCCTAAGCAGCGACCCCTTTGCAAAGTCAGGTCTAAGGAGACCACGTCCTCAGCAACGCCATCTGCTGTGACCCACTCTCACCTCAAAACTTCCTTTCTATGGTGTAATATGTTTGATTATTTTCCTCAATGAGTATATTTACTCTGAAGATAGACACATAAATCATACCAGCTGAAACCCAAGCAAGCATATGACAAATACGGTATTTTTAAAGGTTAGTTGTTCTCTTTAACGAAAGAAAAGTAAGAGGATGGGGTTGGACTTTTATGATGTGCAAAAGAGGTTGTAACCACAGGAAAATCTTCCTCCAAAAGCCAAATATTATTCATTTTGGTGGAATGCACTGTTAAAATAGCTCAGCCTTTCAGGAAGAAGCAAGCTTATGTAAACCATCTAGTTTACTTTCTTAAGAATAAACCTTAAAAAAAAATCCTATCTGTATGTACATGTGGTGTCATCCTCATATAGATGGGTATAGACTTATAAATGTCCACATGATCAGCTGTGGTCTCCAACAGACTCATACAGCACATTAAAAGAGGTAAACCCAGAGGGAAGGCAATGCTGTAAGCCATGGCACCGGTGCCATTGATCAGGATCATCAAATCCCAGTGCTGTAACAGAAGGCAATATTCATTCATGCACCTTGCCGATCCACCACATTTCATTTAACATTTTAAAAGGGCACAACAAGGGCTGAAACATCATCACTGATCCTCTGTCAGAGCTTGGAAACACCTGCCATGAGCAGTATTTCCATCAAAAAGGGTGATCAAAATACTGGGTGCCATCAACTTTTGAACAGTATTTCTTTAATCAACACCTAACTCAGAAGTTTCACATTAGAGTTCAACAGATATGACATGGAAGAGCTCAATACTGTGGGTATTTGTATGGAGATTTTCAGCTTTCTAGGGATCCTTGATAGGATTAAGGTTAGGCTTGCATACATTCGCCTCAACAACAGTAATCTCACATTGGTTCCATCTGGCTTTTGTTCCCTGCATATGCAGGATTTTTTCTTATAGCCTGTAGTCCCTATATTCTTTCAGTACCACCACACAGCTGACACTTATACACACCCATGAACCGCTCAGCTCCTGCAGCCTCATCCCCCGTGCACATCAATGCTGCTGTTTAATTCCCTATTTGCCTGTTTGCCTATTTGCCCTTCCCAGCCTCAGGATCTTCCAAACTCAACCCACCATCCATTCCCCCAACCTCTTCTGAATAAGATTGAAGCTGAGCGTTGCTTTACCTGGAACTAATTGCGAATTTCTGTAATGCTATTTAATAACTGCCTTGGCTGTAGTGGGGAGAAGCAAGTGTGAGGGAACCAGTCAGGGGGTAATTGTGTTCAGATGCTCTAGTTATTGTCCATAAAACCTGTAGTATAGGAAACCGCATGTGGCTCTCAGGTCCCTAAAACGTACAGATGATGTTTCAAAACAGACACTATTGAATCTTCGCTTCTTTTCCTTTTTAGTTTCCAACACTGTTAGCATTCATTGGAAAATAGTGGCCTGTCCTTAAAAAGACTGTGGGGATAATTCTCATGGAGGCCAACCCCAGGCACGCGAAGGACAAGATGAGCAGCAAGAGCCAGCACCAAAGTACCAAGGACAAATTATGCCTGAATAACCTGATTCCTTTTTATGATTAAATGACAAGCTCTGCGGAAAAGGCCAGAGAGATACATAATACGATCCTCTTCCTTGTCTTTGTATGGAAATTTGCAGTGCTGTTGAAAACCCATTTTCCTTCTGAAGCAATTTTTTTATGGAAATATATAAACTTAAATTTCTGTTTCTTTCACAGCTTGAATCCTGCAAAATACTTCAGGTATCTGGGCATGCTGCTCCAAGGTGTGTTTGTGGGTGTATCTGTGCTTACTGGTCTTTTTTTCACCCAAACCTTCCTTCTGCCCTTTTCTCTTTTCCAGAATAAGGCTTATTTTCAAGACAGTTTGTATGCAAATGTGTAAGATCCCTCATTCACGTTATTAGTGTGAAGTTTATGAGCTTTCCTGGATAAGGATGCTCTCATGAATGACTTTGCTGCTGTTCTACCCTGCAGTCAGGCAGCTAGGAAACTGCACTTTGAAAAGTCAGCAAGAATAACATGCAGATTAAATATTCATGTTTCTGTTTTTCATCCTTTGATTTTTGTCTCATGTAGCTGTAGGGGAAAAATGAAAGGCAGAAAATATGATCATTTAATTGAAAGTTTAATTTGAGTGAGTTCAAAAACATTTAAAATAGAGGACAAACTACTTAGAGTGATTTCTGTATATTTCATGTTGTTAATTTGCATACTTCAGCTTCTCTTCTCCCACTACGTTCTGTCCCCATCATTAGATTTATACTTTCTTTAGTCTTGCTTAATTTTTGCTGGGAGTAGATGAAATGCTGTGGCTGCTTTTCTTGGCCTAAGGAAAAGTTATATGTGTGCAGTAAAACTACTCCCTGCTATTATCACCCTAGGAGTTATACACATAAAACCTGTTTTTATCCACCAAATAAAAGAGAATCGGAAATGCTTATAAGTTATTATAATTGGTGAAAAATGCTAAATTCAATAGGTGATCTTCTCCACTATTATAAGTGGAACTAGAGTCTTTCTACCTCAGTGGAATGATGTTGACTTATACCACTTAAGGATTTCATCCACAGTAAGAAGAAAAAACCATAAAAGACTCAATTTTTTCCTGCGGGGGGGAAGAAAGGGGGGGGGGGAAAGCCCTTCCTGACTGTGACATCCACTGAGTTTTAAAGGTGAATGTGTGCAAAGAAGATAGTTTAGGGTTGGAAAAATGACAGAAAGGCAAAACAGGAGAGAAGGTAAATAATCTAACACAGGTGAGAGAGATTAGGTTACTTTTATGATTAACATCAAGATTACATTACGCTGAAGTATACAGTCACACACTGGGTTTTCAAGGAATTTTTCAGCATCAAAAAAACTTGGTTAAACTGGCAATATTTAAGATGCCACATTTAAGATGATTTAAGATGACTAACACTCTCATTGAAATAGTGTGTTTCAAAGGCTCACAGAGGAGTCCCAGTGAAAATGAGACTGGCCATCCTCCCCAGCAGTCAGTGGGAACGGGTCACTCACTTGTGCAGTATAGTGACACTAAGCGACTAGTTTGCTTAACTTAGAGGTATCCACATCACAGGGTATTTAGGTAGTAGAAATGGGATACCCTTTCAGTTTTCTGTGGGATCTATGCAACATTTAATCAATTATCGTGTCTTCATTGTTGTATGCTCGTAAACATACTCATCTTCTTCATCTGAAATTAATGCTGGAAGCAGAAAGACAAGAATCCTCATGATGTCCCAGGTTTCTGTACTGGTTTCTGCAAGGGAGAACCTTTACAAGAGATCAGTTCTGTTTCACATTTTGGCTTGTGCAGCACCCTTTCATCCAGTAGACAGCGGGACGTTAGCAGTTTGATGACGAGGGAAAAAGGGCTTTGATAAACACCAAACCCCGTCATTATCTCATTTTGGTGCACTCCACATTTTTTCCTAAACAAATTCCATGGAAAACTCTTGTAGGAAACCATAACTTGCTACAACTGAGAACCCACAGATTGATTTTTTTTTTCCCCTTTTCTTAATATGCGAATGCAGGGATAAAATTACTTCATTGAGAAATACGTGCCATGAAAAAGAATAGAGGGTAAAAAACATTGAAAGAATTACCCCAAATCTAACAATGTCTAAATCAATTTTTCTGGGGAATAAAAGTTCTGTCTTAAAGCTCTCCTATGCCACAGTGCATAGCAAAAATACTTGAAATGGATGTGCTGAGACCACTATTTATACCAGTGAGCAATTATTCATCATTACTTCTTTCCATTCTTTTATCTGGTCCCAGCGATGATGATGCTTCAAACTGAACATATTTGATAATCATTAAGATATTTATTTACAGAAAACTTGGAAAATATGCCAGTATGATTAGTAAAGGAATCATTAAGCTGATCTTTAAAACTCCTAACCAAGACAGTAAACCTGAAGTTTAAATGAAATCAGTGTTATTCATATCAAGTTCAACCTGGGACCTAGAAATGCCTGAAGATCAACTTAAAAGCTTTACATTTACTACAATTCTCGTGTCAGTATATTTTATATATTTTATAGTGTTACCTGAGAGTGACTCAAGCTCACTCACATATCACTCGGTTCTCTTGTTGATGTGTACTGATCCGCTCCTCTGATGAACTGTTCACCTCCAGTGTTGGCCAACCATAATAGCATGGTGTTTGATACTGTGGAAACACACACAAATTACAACCCAACAACCACCACGATGCTGGCTTTACTTCTGTGGAGGGTAACAAATATAGGTCTCTTTTCTTAAGAAAATCAACGCTTTGTCATTTTTTGGACTACTATTGTACAGGATGTCTATCAACTTGGAAACTGCTCTATGGAAATCATTAGAAAATGCCAACTTTCCACGTTATAAGTTCCCTGATAGACATTTCACTGAAATGTGTCTGAAGTTCAGGACAACAAACACAGATAGCAAAAAAAGACACCCACTCCCAAACTAGCCAATTACAGGGCCAACTCCTGGCATTTAAAAATGCCACATTTAGGCTCTTGCGATGGTCTTCCTGATTCCCATCGAGGTGCTGGGCATTGTAGGTAGAAGTGGGCTTAGGCTCCTTTTGGAGCTCTCCCAAAGTTCCCCCTATTGTAGAGGAGCAGCAAAGGTTTCAGAGACATGGGATGCTCATTTAGCATGTCACGGCCCTTTCCACCCTAGTGGCTCCTGTGGCCTTCTGTCAGCTGAAAGCTGTATTAAAAAGCAGTCCCACAGACGTCACAGCAACTGGTTATCATTAAAAGCAGCTAAGCAAGAAAAGCACTTTGCAAACATGCAGGGGAGCAAGAAGACTGTTATGAAGCTGTTTGGAAAGCTTTTCCCTTGTATCAGATAATAGCCTGGTTTATTGAAACATCAATAATCACTTATTGATTGCCCAGCTCCTATGATTTCTTTATATTTACAGTGTATACTCCTTGTTATCCCTTCTTAGGTCAGTACTACTCAGACTGGCATTGCTGGCATTTGCTGAGCCTGGAGTTCTGCACCAAGGTATCCATCCACAAGATGACAAGAGCACTAATACTCCTTTGCGGCTCCTCTTTTCACCTCCCCATTTAAAAACACTCACACAGGGTTTTAGATATTACTTCAGCCCTACCACAAGATGGCAAATCCTTGGAAACAGAAGTGCATACCAGCTGTATGCAGAAAGTCAATAGTCAATGGTGCACCTGGATATACAGTATAGTTTCCTGTGGGCCCACTAACATATGGTGTTGTGAGTTGCAAATGACTTCCTCTCCTCGCTTCTTATATGAATTCTTGATATGGTGTCAGAAATAGAACAGCTTTAACTGATTTAATTCTTTGTTGTGCCTAAAGAGTTACTTCGGGAATGGCAATGAGCAAAAATCCCACTCCCTAAAGCAATGTAAATCCATGTCTATAAGCAGACTCTAGCATTTTTGGAGTCCACACACAAACTCCTTGCTGAAGTTCATACCAGAAGCCAGGGCTGATACGGTTGTTACAAAAGCTCTGGTGCTTCAACAGCCGCAGCAGCTGCAGGCTCCTTGGCCAGTGCTGTTCCTCGTGAATTCTGAACTGTGCACAAGCTGCAATTTGCCATGCAGAGGACAAGGAAGGACCGAGCAGGGACTGTCTCACTTGTCATCAAACATTGAATTCACATGGCGTCATTACTGTTCCAGTCATGAATCTTTTTGGCAAGCATTCTCCTTCAGCTTTGCCATGTTCATGTAACAGGCAGGCAAACCAAAACGTGTTTCATTTGCTATTTAATATTCACTTAAAGAAAAAGGACTTTGCTGTAGAACTGATTTTGTCTAAACTGCTTTTGGTGAGCAATCATGTTTTTAACTTTTTTCTTGTTGATGTAAAAACAAGTGTCTGTCTCGCTGAAAAATTGGGAATTTTTACTGGAGACTTTGGGCAAAAAACAAAAATATTTTGGCCTCAAACCAAAAACTTTAAGCTTAAAATGGCAAACCTCTCATTTTCAGCCGAACAATGAAAACGTTGGTTTTGGCTGGACATTTTTGGTTTTTCAACAGAAGTGATTTTTTTTCTCAGTCAAAAATTTTCCATGAGGTGAGGAATAAACATTACGGGTAAAAGCCTGGTGCAACTGGAAGAAGGAGTAAAGAGAGAGATAAGGAATAAAAACAGTTTATCACAACCATCATGAAGCTACTGTTACCAAGGTCTGCTACAAGCCACTGTACCAATCCGGTAAAAAAACCCTGAAACCTATAGCCTGGTATATTTATAGCATGATTCATGGTCACTGAATGTTCTATAAACAAATTTATGGAACTGTTTTTCTCTTGCTCGTTTCCTTTTTTAGAATATTATCACCAGGAGAAGCACTTGCAGACTATTTCTACCTGGACAGAGTTTTCATCGCTGTCCTGATGATCTCAGTTGCTATAGGGGCAATAAAAAGTCCCAGGCACTTGTGAGTGACCTTATTAATTCATAAAAATCAGGAGTGCTATGCAGGCACCCAGCAGGCAGAGATGCCTTGCTACTTTGTTCCCAACACCTGCACACAGTCTGTGTCTGTAGGGACAAGGGGTGTTGTTTAGAGATGGCCATTTCAGACCAAGATGTGAGCTATCCAAGCACCAAATAAGACACGCACAGATTGCCCCACGTAACTCTTAATCACCACATGGGCTTGGTCGGTCAGTTACTCTTGCAGTGTTAATTGCATCCTCCTCCATTGCGGTGACATGGCATGTATCAATAGGGAATGGATTGAGCAATCACTGCAAAAGGGGCAAGATGGGAAAAGCTGGGATGTGGGAGAATATGGATCCTCCAGGTTAGCAGAGGGAGAAATGAAAAGAAGTTCTGCAGCCAAGAGCTGGCCTGTAGTGAAGTTCTTACTGATGGTGCACACCTGGTTTTTTTAGGGTTTAATTTTCTGCCTAATATTTGGCTCTGAAATGCATGTTTCAGCATAGCATGAGTGCTGGGCTAAAGAGTAAATTGGGCAGTGTCAAGAGAAGAGTGTTTGTAGAGGAATGAAGGCAGTGGGTTGATTTGCATTGATAATACACAGCTGTGGCCTTGCTACGAAGGCAGTGGGTTGATTGACATGGATGATGTGGAGCTGTAGCTTGTTCCTGCTAAGTGGTTAAATAGCCCTGAGGACTGGGGGAGCAGGAGCAGTGTGGTCTGGTGTTCTGTTGCCTCTGGAGGAAGGAGGGAAACAACCCAGACAGTAGGTTGTTGTAGCCTACTTGTTTGTGCTGCAACAATTGGTGCCCTGTGTGAGGCTGAGTTGGACTCTGACTACAACTGGTGCCCAATGTAGCTGAGGCAAGTGGGAGAACCTGTGACTCATAGCAGACTGTGAGAGGTGAGCTATTGACAACTAATTGATATGGGTGTATTGCAATATTTGTTGTCCATCTTAACTCAAATGGCAACTTTTGGTGCCCAGTGTAGATGGGGACTAATTCATATGGGTGCAGAAGAAGAAAAATTGGTAACAGTGCTTATAGCTATATTTGAAAAAAGAAGCATAAAGTATAACAAGAAGGCAATAAGAACTTTGCTAGGATGGTGTGAAGTAAATGATGTGCTAGTTAGACTGAAAAATGTCTCTGGCATTCAGACATGGCAAAATGCTGGAAAACTACTTTTTGAGGCTGCCTTGAGGGGGGATAAAAGTGTTCCCTTGAGTTACGGTGCATGTCCTGGTGTTCTCCTTTTCTTTTTCCATGTCTTCAGGAAATATTGTGTCACTCATGATAGTGCTGCTGTCTGCATTGTACATGTAAGTCTGCTACATGGGAGAGCAAAGGTGAAGTAAACTGCCAAGAACTGATGCTCTCACCTCTTAGTTTTCGTGCAGAATCCATGGTCAGAGACAATTTTTTAATCACTGTTATAATGTTTCCCAACCAATTCATAAAGCGGCTTTCAGGACATGACGCAAAACAGCAGTTTAAAGCCATAGATCCTTCTAGTTAATCTAAAAGATTAAGCACCTCAGCCACTGGAGAGTGCTCCTTGGAAGTACAGTATTATGGCCCTGGATAAATCTGGTTTTATAATCCTGCTTAGTCTACACTGATCTGGATAAATAGAGACCCATCGTTTGAGAATGAAGCTCAGAAAAGCATGATTTAGGCAAAGGGAAGGAAAATAGAAACACATATTTTCAACGGGGACAGGAAGGTGGCATAGGATGTTAAATCATGTTAGGGACAAAATATAATCCCCAGTTGCCCTTTACAATGGAGCTTCACAGAGTTGCCTTGCTATTAAAGTCCCTCCCAGCTGATCAGCCTGGGGGGGAAGGCTGTGTAGGGTGAGGATGATGAGCAGGGAAAGCTCAGGCAGCTGTGCTGGAAGCAGTGGCACCTCCAGCCAGCTCAGGTGCAGCTGCCATCCCCAGGGACACTGGGTGAGTGTCACTCGGAGACACAGCATGGGTCTTGAATATGCACAAATGCTGCTGAGCTCAAGGAGCCCTAGGGCAGCCAAGGCATGGGAAAAGGCATTTTCTGAAGGGAAAAATAAATGGTACTTATCTACCCTCCTCACCTTGGGGAAATTCGAACCAAGAACAGAAGTAAACATGTACACAAATCTGTTGATTACCGGGAAGCTTAGTTTACCTATCAGCACTGAAACATGGGTACAATTTATTTCTAGCAGAAATTTCTCGTGAGAACTCGGCTACTAAATCCAAGGCACCCCCCTCGCTGCTCTGATAACAGCCTTTAGCAACCCACAGCAGTGACTTTTTTTTTTTTTTCCTGTGGTAGCAGTATTTGTCCTTCACTGCAGGCTGCACTGTGGCGAGGGAGCACACCTTGTAGGCACAACGACAGTGTGTTGTTGGGGAGGTGGCACTGCCTAATGGATGGAGCACTGGATGTGAAGGCAAGGAGACCTTGATTATTTTTTTCTTCCACTGTGTGAGCAGATGTAATGGCTCATGGATGTAGTTAAGGCAGTTTTTTCTCTTTTTTTCGTCATCATTTCTGACACATGGAAGTTTGAAGTGTTGTCTATATTCTGCACTAAGAAACACTATTCTGCCAGTGCCTCACTTCAGTAAAGTTTTTAGATTCAGCTGCAGCCAGCTCAAGCTTAAAGTGCATGAGATCATTCATTACATCACCAGCTTATCTACAGGGTTACTAAAGCACTGATCAGATGTCTGAAGATCTGGAATTATTTGTCACAACTAAGGATCTTAGAAAATACTTTTTTAGCACTTGTACAGGGAACACTGCCTGTACAAATATTTCTGAACAATATTTGAAATTAGTGCTGAATATATCTTTAAATCTACTATTTTCTGTTATTTCTGAAGGAAAAATAATCTTTGTGTATCTGAAGATGTGCAGCTACAACATAAGTTACTAACCTAATACACAAATTACTGGGCAAAATTCCCTTGTCTATGGTTTGCAGATCATCAGATCAGCGGGTCACAATGGCTTTATATTCTGAAGAAGCTGTGAACAAACAAGCTGGGCACTGGATCTGCATATGCAAACAAACATTTTGCAGTTATCCCACAATGCAAAATGAATTTGAATCACAGATCTTTCTAATATATAGCCTTTGTCTATTTTGAATTGATGCAAAACTTGGCTGTGAAGACAGAGACTGGAAGTGCTGAATGTACAAAAGTTAGCTCCTACTCACCCTAAGTGATAATATTAGAATAGGTCTCCCACAAACTTTATGGCAGCAAATTTCAGAAAGAAAAGGAAGCTTTCAGAAAACAAAGAAACTCGTGAAACTCATTTCTGAGACATGGATTACTACTGCTATTAATATTATCTAGTGCCTATAAGCTGCTGTGATGAATAAGGACTCTTCTTACGCCTTGTACAAATGAAAGGATAAGAGATCATTGTCATCACAAATTTAGTGGATTAAAGAAAGTTATATGTGCATAATGAGTCTCTTCAAATAGAATTTTGGCACAATTTTTTAAAGCTAGCTAGAAACCACTGTATCACACATGAGTTGAGCTGACCACTGATTAATTTATATTGGAAAAAATCTCCCGTACATGACTCTCTTAACATGCTGGTAGGGTTCACGTTGAGGAACGGGAATTGTTCTATAGGAGCAGAACTCCCTGGTGTTACAGTGGGAACTTCATGGTGGTCCATCAGAAGGCAAGAGAAGAGCAAAGACTTCCAGATTTATAGGATGTTCGCTGTAAAGGAGCGTGCTTAAAAGATAATAGCACTGAAAAAGTTTCCAGCTTCCCTAGGAGCACTTTCTATAATGAGCATGTGTCAATTACAAGTATAAGATCATTTGGTTGTTTTGAAAAATGAGATTTAAATAAACAAAGCACTGTTTTTACCAGTAGAGAATTTGGCTCCCTCTCCCAAAGGAAGAGGCCATTTTTCCATTTATGTTTAGCAGAAAACAAAACCCCCAAAGCCTTAAAGGCCGGTAGGTACTAAACCAAATGAAAGCATAAGAACTGACTCCAAGCCAAAGTGAACATCCTGAGGTCTATTTTCCTGGATGGCCTTTGCACGCCATTCTGACTATGCATCTGATGCCAATGATTTAACATAGGCCTGTGCTGCCCTTTGTTTTACTACTCCAAGTAAGATGCTGCCTAGCATGCAAAGGACATATCTGCATGGTAACACACTTCTGGAAATTAGCAGTCTCTTGGTGCTTCTGGCTGACAACCCAGATTGTTGTATATATAGTGATTACCTGTGTGTCTTTTTGGCTCACAAAAACTACCATGGGACCATGACAAGGAAGGAAAACTCAAATTCCAAACATGCAGTTCAGAACATGTCATTAACCAAAAAACTTAGCTGTCACAGGAAACCTGGAGCCAATTTCTGTACTGATACCATCAGAGCTATGGTTGCAGAAAACTTTGGGATGTAGTTTTCCTTTTATTCCCCTCATAAAAAGTTTGTACCAACTATATAACAAAAAATGTCAAATCAGCACTGAAGTTCCCTCTTCTTTCTGCCCTGACACTCTTCCCTTTCCATTGCCTTAGAGGAAAACTATGTCACCATTTGTGTTAAAGGCGTGTGATCCAACTTAAGCAAAGGTTACACAAGCTAGTACAATTACTAGAGTCTCCATATTTTCCCAATAATGATTCTCACTCTAATTCAGAAGATATGCCCTGCCTGGGAAACAATGCGAGGTTGAATGAGGACAGAGCAAAGAATGACATGTCATAAAAGTCTGATGTTCCTGAGTGCCAGCAGAACCATTCCCTTCTGATGGGTGCTCTTGGGTAGCTAATTTGAGGCATTTGGAGCATTTGGTAGACAGCTGTTCTGCTCAGAGTGCAATGGCAAGCATTTTCAAGCTGAAACCACAAGAATGAACCGATGATGCCATTTGGAAGCCATGTTCAGAAAACTTACCTCCTCTGACTACGTTGCTGGTTTTTAGGAACAGAACGCAGCTTTTTACCCCCTCCCTTCCCTGCTGCTTTCCCTTTTGTACTTCTCTAAGCAACTGAACCTTGCCAGAGCTGCACGTACCGCAGGCGGTGCAGGCTGCCTCTGAAGGAAGATGGGAAGCAGGGCAGCTTCAGCCATCTTGGGTGGTGCCAGTGCTGGGACAGATGGAGTAAGAAGAGATCTCATTTTGCGACCACCTCCTCCTTCTGCGCTAGAGAACCTGCACCTAGGAGCAGTTAAAAGGGATCTTTTATTTCTTCGCTGAGGCACATGCACTTTGTCAGCACTTTGTACCGCCAGGCACTGACTTTCAGTGATGATTGTCCTACAGAAGGGGATAAGAGTCAGAGGTCTTTCTAAGGTCAATTGCTCTTGTTAACTGTTAACCTGTTTACTGTTAACTGTTTACCAATCTTCTCCTGACAGTGGATGCAAATCTACCTGAACTGCCACAAAGATATTCATTAAACCAATGAAGATTAAGGCTAGTGTAAAAGGTGGAAGGAGAGTGTTTCATTCAAAGGGTAACACATGAGACAGGAACACAACTATGAGGCTCCTTGGGATCAGCCTTTGAACTAATCTGATTGCAAATTTTTCATCAATGGTCTTGGGCATGTTCAAAAGTTGGGGTTGAAACATAGGTGCTGGAGGAGGGAAATACCAAAAGGAAAGAACCAGCAGTCCCAAGGGGCTGAGTAATGATAGTGAGATGGAAATTTAGCATCACATAGTGTCAAAGCATAAATGGCAATAGCAAGAATTTTTGCTACATATTCAGAATATAACACATAGGAAAAAAGGGGAAAGAGATGTCGTTATGAATAGAGGAAAAAGATTAATTCAGCCCTGGAATATATCAGAGGTGATATTCACGGAAGGAAGGTGTTACTGTTCTACTACTGTAGATTTTTTAACAGAAAGACGATGACTTTTTTAAAAAACTATAATAATTGCTTTCATATTCCGCATATTTCTTTTTATCTGTTGGAATGTAGCATCAAACATGAAATTGGCACTAAAAAGGGGATACATTGTTAGTTCTTTAACTATTGAAACATTTGAAATGCTTCTTTAGAAAGCATAAGAATGCACAACTGACTTCCAAAGAAGGATTCTTTTTTCTGGTATTTCTAGAATAATTTATGATTGAGTTTTACAGCATTAGTTTGATGAAACTCATTTTTCATCTTTACTTTCTTGATTTTTGTCTCTAAATACTTGTGCTGCTTTTCAGCGGTTATTATCAGTAAATAGAAGCATATTGAGTTCTTCCAAAAATTAGTAGTTTTTGAAGACAAAAGAGGGGGAACAATTCACTAGAATGATCTGATTCCGTCCCAGACTTACCAATCGTCTAGTCTGCTTACTGTTTTAAAAACTGTACCTTGTGTACTCCACGACAGCTGGTACCAGTGCAGCTCTTTAGAACTCCTCCTACAAATTTTTCACTCCCTTATCAAAAATAAAAGGAAAACAAACAGACATAGTATGTCTTTCAATTACAGTCTTTGAATACTGTGCTTGATTTGCTAAGTCACTTTGAATGGGAATGCTCACAGACAGGACAGCATGGCCACATAGACCACATGTTACAGGACCACTAGCCTTCTTCCTCCATCCCCCACAAACTATGCATGCACTCAGTGCCTGTCATTCTGTTTAATTGTCTCTGAAAGCATGCATATGCAAATTCATTATGATTATTATGTTTTTTATGCTGTCGCTGTTTCCATCCATTCCTGCACTTGAGACCAAATCCAAATTAGAGTGATGTTTAGCATGTGCATACTGTGCGTAGCCCACTTGCTTGCCTATTTTTCACTTCCTTTTCCCATCATTTTTAATGGGCCTTTAAGGACATATCTGTATTCCCGCAGTGTTATTTATGGTTCTGACATCATCCCTCAAGGTGAATAGTACTTTGCTGTAGAGTATTTACTCTTTTATAGTAAATCTGCCTGCTGCTTTCTATAAAAACAGGAAAACAGCTGCAATTTTTATAGGTGAGAACGAAGGTTTCTCTCTCTTTTTAACATACATTTCGTCATGGGGAAGTTAAAAGCAATCTTGGGAGAAGAAACACAAAGCATGAGTGTGGTCTTTAATGGCTGAATTTTATCTGTATTCCTTCAGCTGACGTTAAACAAAATGCATAAAGCCACACCAGATGTTTTTATTATCATTCATTACTTACATGAATGCAATATGGAAAAGCACAGTACAGAATACAGAAGAAAAAAGTGGCCTTGGCTCACGGGACCAGGTCTTCCTTTACAAATATCTTGTGAAGTAGTTAACTGTATGCACAATGTCTTTGGGTTAATCAGTGTTGAGTGAAAAAAAAAAAAATCTATAAAGAAATACAGTCAAATTAAGAAATAGGCAAATGGCTGCTATTATCTGAAGTCCAGGAAGACCTGTTCTCATTTTATTGATAGTAAATTGTCTAATGGGCTTTAAATCACATTCATCTTGGCCAAAACATAGGGACGGATATTTCAAGTGCAAACCAGGAACCTAACAGGTTCTCACTTTGAAAGGATACATTCAGCTTCCTTCGAGATACCTTGAATATATAATGTTGATAGGAGAAAAAGCATGAGAGACCTTAGCTTCTGCTTTAATACTCGGGTAATTTGGGAAAGAGTGTCTTATTAATGACATATTTAGATAAGCATCTGCAGATAACATGTTGCAAGTTTGAGAGCTCTAACATGCACGAGAGAGGCTGAAGCAATCCAGGCCTGGGGGTCTGGGGAGATGAACTGGAAATACAAGAGCAACGAGTGAAAAAAATCATTAAAAGATATCAACAATCACAGATACTGAGAGTACGTTTACTATAGAGGCTGAGGAGGGTCAGGAGGTTTAATAACTTTCTACTTGTGCCTCAAGAGCCCTTTTGGTAGAGAGAGCTTGCAAATACCATGTAAAGTGTATTTCTAATTAGAAGCAACATAAAGTGTGATTATTTTCAGTTTGTTTTGGGGTGGGATTTTTGCCTCTTTTGTAACTGCAGTTTTAAAAGAAGTTGCTTATATTATTTGCACTTGCATCTGATCTGAACAAAGTGGTATCATTTAGTACACAGCACATCTTTCACTCCAACTGCCTCCAGGGCTTTATGCACTTAACGACACTTTCTGAACAGCTAGAAAGATCTTCTGAATGGCTGAGTAGGTCAGATGAAAAATTCTGAATATTATCATCCCTGGGATATGCCTTTGTATTGGCATTTTAAGGTGAGGGATTCTTATGAATTGAACCCTTTTGCTCATTGATGGGAGAACTCCATGTGCCAATCCATTCAGGTAAGTTTGTATATACCAATATATACATATATATATATATGTATATACCAATTTGGAGCAACAGGGAGTAAATCCAGGGCCAAACCAACAATCAACACTGTTTTGATGCAAAATATCTGCTCGCTTAAAGCTTAAGTGTTCCTAAATGAAGCATTGAAACCAAATTATCTTTGCCTATAGATTGCAACCTGTACAGGTGCTTCTGCCTCCTTGAAATTGATGTGAAACTTTGCGATTCTTGTCCTAAATGCCACTTACGGTGTTTGCCACGTGACACACAGCTCTACACATTAGCTTGTAGGACTCAAACTTTTAAGCCCCTGAGTCTTTCTGACTCGATTTCTCCTCTTAACATAGATAATACAGAATATTACAGTTGCACCAGAACAGTGCTGAACTTTAAGCTTCGACAGCAACTAGAGGCTTTATTTTGCTAATTGACTGGACAAACATTATTTCTGGGTCTTCAAGTAGCTTTTCCTATGAGCATCCTTCACCAGGCTAATGGGGATGTGTGAGTGCAAATCTGTTTAAATAAAGACAACTCATGGAAAACTTTCCTAAGGACATGCTGCCTCTCTTGATCAGCGGCTTGCTGATGTGTGCAGACTGGATACTGCCACCACAGCTTCCTAAGAACTTTAGAATTTGCTCTTTCCTTTTTTCCACTGTCAACTGGCCAAATATTTCAAACATTTTCCTTTAACAAATGTGTCCTTGTGGGGGAAAGTCCATTAGTAACAGAGTAGTTGCATCTTGTCAGGACCAGACTTTAATGGCTGTTTGAATTTTAACTATTATTTGCTAACTATTCCTGTTCAAGCCAACTAAGACCATAATAAAAGCCATTAAATACCAAGTAACTGGCCTCAGTGTAGCTGCAGGGTATAACACTGAATATGATCTGAATTTACCCACTGCAAAGCAAAGACTTTGACCCTCACAGACTTTTTGGAGAAGGAAACTCCGCCCCCCCCCTCCCCCCCCCCCCCCCCCCCCCCCCGGAAAAGAATTGCCTAGAAGAATATAAGTACTCTTCTTTGCGCCGGGGAAGGCCAAGCATAGTCTAAAGGTAACATGACACACTGTAATCTGTTTTCCTATTTACAGGATGAATGAAGACACTGTAAAATATCTGGCATTGATTTGCCAAAATATATGGGACAATGCAACCCAGTGTTTGAATCTGTGGAAAAGTACCCTGTGCAGGACAGAAAATAGGAAGCATTGCCCCACTGAAAGCAGGGGAACTGCCAGTGCTCCTGGATGAACAGGGCTGGTGAGTCAGACTGCACTCTGCATTCTTTCATCCTTTTCCTCCAACTGCTGCTTTCTGAGCACCAGAGAACCCTTATGGCGCATAAAACATCACTCTGGTAATCACTGCCCGGTGAAATAGTAGAGAATGGACAGAGGAACAGATAGAAGTGATAGGAATAGTAGTAGTTACCCACGGCCAGATGAAGCCCTGACTGTAATGTCAAAGAAAACACCAGCAAAAGGCCTCTAGAACGTCTTCCATGGGTCAAAGGGGTGAGGAGAGTACAGACCCTCTTCAACCATGGCCTTGCCCTGCTGTGACCAGAGACAGGAGGATGGCATAGGAGGGGGGACATGTCCATCTCCTGAGCCAGCATCTCAGTGAAGGCATTGCATCACAAATCCAGGGAAAATATAGCACAACCCCTCAAAAGATTTATCCAATACATTCTTAATGGGTTTTCTGCAAAGACCTGGGGACAAAAATTAATACTGGCAGCGTTTTCCTTACACAACAAATCTGATTAAGCCATTTAATGTAGCTAGAACTAATAAATCAAAATCTGTAAAAGCTAAAGAGAGAAGTTAAAGGCATGAGTCTTAATCTGAAGAATTTGCATCTTTAAATATAGATGTGAGGTAACAAACACAAGTAAAATAGTGCAAGAAAGGAGAAATGTAGGACAAAGGTGAAAATAATTAAAATTTCCTGGTTATTTACTTATGCCCCAATTGAAGTCTATTGAAGAAAACAGAAAGCCTCAGTGGGCTTTGGAATAGGCTGTTAAGACATTTGCACATCTTAAATGATTGCTGGATGTAACCAGTGCACTGAGGCTGGAGTACAGAATGGAGAATTAAAAATAAGCAACACATTAGCTCAAATGGGAACATAACAGAGATCTCACAAAGCAATTTTCCATGCAAAGCCCTTAACTCACAAAAACAACAACAAAAAAAGACCAGTCCAAAACAAAACCCATCCCTCACAAGTGATGTTCAAAACAATGCTTGGCAAGAAAGATGAGCTTTACACCATGTTCCAAATGCGAGCAAGCTCCACAGCTGGAGACACTAATCTGAAAATGTTCACTTCATGAACTGCTCACTGCAGGGGTCGGGAAGAAATGTATTTCCCTGAAGAACAATAACGTATTGGCAAGGTGTAGCGCAGAAATGTTTCACCTTTTTGAACTAGCAAGTGTTGCTGGTGGCTGGATAGCAGACTTGACAGACCATGAGGTATCATCTGTTGAGGCAGTATCAATGCAATATTGAAGGTGGCCCAGGAAAAAAGTTATTTAGCTGAAAGAGTTTTATACATAATCCTGCAGAAATAGCTTACTTGGGGCTTCACTGACAAGTAACCCAAAGCCAAGATGCCGACTTGCGATGTTTTACTCACTATCCTAAGTAAATCACAGCGCATTGTTTGCCTTTAAGGTGCTTAATTAAAAGCTAGCAGTGCATGGAGGAGCAAAGTAGAGTTCCCTTCTATGGATTAGCTTGCTTGTGCAGAATTGGCTCCCCCTTTCACTGAAAAGCATAATGATGTGTAATTTCACATGGCTGAAAAGCCCACACCAACATAGGTTAAGACAAACTGCTTGCAGAGTGCTTGAATCATCTCTGTGTTTAAGTGTTTGTGTTAGTTGTCACTCAGGCCCAGGAAAGCATTTAGAAAGCAGCTAATCACAGCTGTCCAGCAGTGGTTTTCACAGAATGATATTACAGTGCCTGAGTTACAAGGCTAATTTGCTTCTAAATACGTTTTCTCTTTATTAGAATCAGCTCAAGGGTTTGCATGGTTTCAGTGATGTTTAATGGGGATTAGTTTGAAGTGAAAATGTGTTTTCCATTTGTCTGAGAAAGACACAACAGGGAGCAGAGCCCTGGAGATTATTGAGAGCTTTGGGTGGTTCTGGGAGGCTAAAGGCCGAGTGACTTCAGATTTCAGTGGAGTGTAATAATCCCCTAGAAATGCACAGCCTGGTGTAGTCTTGTGCAATTATGGGGTGGAAATCGGAGTGCATTTCTGACCTGTGGATTATTCACTGTGTATCATTAACGCAGGTGTGACATGATCGTTAAGCAGTCAGGCAGTACCAGCTGCACCTGGAGCTACCTATAGAACCATCTCCACCCCCATTTTTTTCCCCGCTCTGTCAGGATGTGGTACCTCTTACTCAATTTAACAACAGTTTAACTATAAAGTAGCAAATAATGGAGCTGGTAAAGCTTATTCCCTGATTTATGGCAATGAGTTAGTCATCTTGCCCACTTCAGGATATTTAGACACTTAATTAGTGGCACCAAGAATTGCTATTTCAGGGCTCAAAGAGGCTACGCTGTGCATTGTTTTTCTGTTCACTGGTGTCTGTGACATATGGTAGACTTAAATCTTTGTAATTATTAAATGAGTTGCTAACATAGGAACATAGTGGCTTGTTTCATATTACTTATTTTATTTATTCACTTATACTTACTTGGTTGCTAAAACAAATATTTTTCTTTGCTGCAGAGCATTGCTCTCTGGGTATTGCTGGAGGTACACGAAGGATGTTTAGCAGCCTAGTGTTTCTGCCTGCATCCATCTTGAATACCAGCTCCAGACGTCAACACCCTGAGTGACATCTCAAACATTTCTAATGTCACAGAGACATTACCGCAAGACAGATCTGAACTTTTCTGGAGAACCTTCACACTGTGATTGTGTAACACCTCATTGTCCTGAGAGAAAGGTTTTGCATGTACTGGGGATGCAGCATCCCTGCAGATTCTTAATCATCACCTGGATTTTTGCATTTGGAAAGCCAGATTACCCACAGTGCAAGGTATATAATAATATTGTTTCTATTGTTTCTTTCCTTCATCCCAACTATTTGCTAGCTGCATATCTTGGGACAGACTTGAATGCTGTTAGTGACCTTGTGAAAACACTGTCTTCATTATTAAAACCAGGTCATAAATACCCCAGGGCACAATGAAATGCCTCACCTGCAATTCTTCAAATAGTTTCCACTGCTATTAATTCTTTTAGGTGTATGAGGTCTCACACATGTCTATTCACTAAATAGTTATCATCTGGAGGTAGCTGAATGTAACATTTTGGCATCAAATAGCCTGTATATAGAACACCTAGAAGTATTATTTGTGGATTTATCAATGTACCAAATTCTTGATTTCTTGGGATAGCTCATCTGGAGGGAGGAAACCCAGCTTCAGACAGGAAACTGAACTTTTCCAAAGTTCATTGGTGTTGGAGGTCAAGATTTAGTTCAGCTCATTACAGAGACAGATGTTAAATTCAGATTAAGATTTACATTTTAGGAAAGTTTAAGAGGTTTTGGGATCTGTGGTTTTGGCCTAACCCACTCTTTAATCAAAAACGACATCCCTGGGCAACAGGCTTCAGCTTTCTCATACCTCTCAGAAATATGTGTTCAAGACATACAGAAGCTATTCCAATCTCAGTGAGGAAACTCAGGTAATGCTTATTCCCGTAATACAGTTGAATAATCTCCTCCAGTTCACAAGAAAACTGTTTTTCCCACCCACATTTCATTTTTTGCCTCTGACCTTACAGCCTTGTGGGTGTGTTCTGTTTTGTTAAGAGAAACAGTTTAATTATGACTGTCAAGTCAAACGCATTTGGTTCCAAAGAAAAAATTAACTGAGGACTTTTCTAGTTTGTCAGTCATGACTTCCACTAAAGTGTGGTTACTATAAATGATACATTACAGATATGCTTTTAGACAATATTTTGGTTTGGGTTGGTTTTAATTGCTTTTATTAGAAACACCATGACCAAAGTGAAGTTAAATTTAGCAAATGGCTTCTTCAAGTCTCTGCAAGAAATTCTTGCATGCTCATTCAGTGACACAGGTCTTAGGTTTTGTATCCTCCACTTGAAGGTCTGAAAAAGTCTCAATATACCCTTTATGTGAAACATATGGGTATCAGGCTTGGCCCACACAAATACTTTGTCAGGTATTCCTGACAAACACAACTCTACGTGCTCTCATCTATGACATTTGCTGGCCTGGGAGAGGTACCTGAACGCCTTGCACAGAGCCAGGAATTCACTGCAGAGACAGGCACCAAGAGGCAGACTGCTGCAGAAAGCCAGCTTGTGAAGAGGTGGTAGCACTGCCTCAGCGCTGTGCTCCGCTCCAGCCGCCTCCCGGGCAGAGGAAAGTTGCTGGCCTGTGTTATATACTTGTTTTTTTTAAAAAAATAAAACCTTTAGATAACAGTCAGTTCACAAGATCGTATTACATTCACAGCTAAAATTTTGACTATCATGATGTATTATGTAAACTGAATTTATGAATACTATAAAAACGAATTTAGTTACTAAATGTTACCTCTTCAAAGCAGGTAAATATAATTTGCATTTTTATTTGTAGGTGAACAGCACAGTTGGATGCAGTCATGTGAAACCTGGAACTGACCCCAAGCTTCAGGCCTGCTTTTTGAGTCTCACATTACTCTGTATGGAGAAGGAATTTACTAATATATAGCATTTTCCATCCACTATATATGCCAAAGAATCAGAAAAGCAAGTTAAAAGAATACAGGTGAAAGGAAAAGGAAATATCTCGACAACAATTTGTAAAGTGATAGGGTATTTAGTTCTTGGTAATAGTATACAAAAATAATATCATCAGATTGGACAGCATTCAGGAGCGATCAGCAATGATGATTTTGAGCTGTGGACACGGATTCATGAAAGTAAAATAGCATTATTAGTTTGCATGCCTTGTTTTACCAAATGCAACGCCAGCATTGGAAAGGGACAGGTCAGTCGGGTATATATAACACAGCTATAACTAACAGGATGAAGTCAAGGAGACCAATGCCCTAGACAGCAGGGAAAACTTTCTGAAACTGCCATTTCTTAGGCTGCAACAGTCTGCAAAGAGAAATGATAAAGGCCACATCTCTCAGAATATTTGAAACGAGCTTAACCAAAGCACCAGTGACTGTAGCACAGAGTAGGGTCCTGGCTTGGCAGGGGAGCTGACAGGATTAGTGAAGAGGTCTTTCCTAGGCCTGCCGAGGGGCTGTTGTAGGGGTTCAGAGCTATTTTTGTCTTTTACGACAACTGTTTGATGAACAACTCTATTATTTCCCAGTTGTCAATGAATAAGAGGAAAGAGTTTCCTGCAGAGTAATATCTTTCTTCCAAGGTGAAGAATCAATTGGAGACAAATACCAATGTCACATTCCAGGGCTTCACTCCTTATTGTGCTTGGCATGTCGCTTCCTCCGTCCTAGACTGCAATTGGTCCATACCAGGACAGAACCAGCCTGTTCTGTCTAATACAATTTTATTGTGTTGCTTTTCAAAATAACAATTCCTACACTGGCACTTTGAAAGCCAGGAAGGCACACAGGCAAGAAAAAACATGCCTACAACTCATTAAGGCTACTAGAATAGTTGCATAAAAGCATCTGACAATGCAGCACAGTTTGTCATCGCAGTTTCATTCCACTAATTGTTCTTCTTTTTTTTTAATGAAGAACTATCACCCCAAAATAGACTGTTTCCGTAAGAAAACACAAAGATTAAATTGGAAATAAAAATCATTAAGTCTCATTAACTGTACAGTCACACCAACTTTTTTTTTTTCCGATGACCTTCTCAAATTCTTTTTTTCTCTCAGTTGTGCTTTCTTAAATCCTGCTGGAAAGGATGGAAGAGGATGAAGGGAAGTGGTCAAACCACCATGTTCTCTGGCGCTGTAATAGCGACAAGCTGACTGTATTCCGAGTTGTCGGTAATTCCTACGCCAGCTCAGCCCCTGCAAAAACCACCCCGTCACTGATGGTGTGCTGCTCGCTCTGTGCCTTTTCACTCCCCGGCTTCCAAAAAAACCCTAAAGAAAATCTGTCAGAACCTGGGCAGGGTTTTACTTTGCCGTAGGATGCCAGAGTTTCCCCCATCTCTGGTTATGGAAGTAAAGTGGTTTCTGCAGAGACTCGGAGGCCTCATGCCAGGTGACTTAACTCTCAGCGCAGGGTGGCAGCCCCTGCCTGGGCACCTGACAGCACCAATCTGCCACCTTCCTTAATTCTTTTACTTCTCCAGCAAGTAGGCCCTGCCATGGGGAAAGTTAAACTCTGGATAATTCAAAGCCTCCTGCTTTTGGCCCCTGCCTGAACTCTGCACCGCCCCGAACAGGGCTGGAGGCGACCGTGCGGCCCTATATATGGAGGCGATGGCGCCCAGATGGCTCCCAGCTGCTCCCTCAGGCCTGGCTTTGAAGCCCCGTCAAGCTGCCTGAGGGCTGCTCTGCCTCTCACACACCCTGCGCCTTCCATGTTTCTGTGAACTCTTCCCTGCTTTTCCCCTCAGTGCTTCCAGAGCCCCCAGCGCCTGCCCATGGCAGCCCCAGAGCCCCCTGCCCACTGCAGGGAGCCTACAGCCCAGACCCGCAGCCCCTCGGTGGCTCAGGAGCCCCCCATGGGGTGGCAGGGATGAGGGGGGATAAGGAGCCTCTTTGGTGAGAGAGGTGGGTGTTAGGCGCACCAGTGGGCTGTGTATGGTCAAGGTAGAGGGTAATGGGATGTAAAATACAAAATAACCGAATGCCTCCCATGGCCCCAGCGGGGATCGGTGCAGATGAGGCTTTCCTGAGGGACACTGCAGCAGCCTCCACGGAAAAGCATCCACTGGGAAAGCCTGTGCCCACGGGCAAGCTGTTCCAGGGCTGACTTAGCCTTAAGGGGTCAGGGTCCCTTTCAGAAAGCATTCAGCAAGAACAGTTGCATTTCTCCTGGCATTTTATTGATTGTATTTTTTTATTTTCCTGTCACAGCAGGTTCCAGTGCTGCCTTTCAAGGGCAGCCAGATTTCCAGTTCAGATACCTACCAGCTGAGGGGAGATGAATACTGGCCCAGAGACACAGAAGGGTGTGTGTGAGCTCCCATGAAACTGGGTCCTGCAGGACAGTGATGCTGTGCATCAGGAGGGTCTGCCATTTTACCCTAGAAATGCTGTAAAGCAAAGGAAGTAAGTGATTATCTTTTCCAGGCTTATTATTTCACTTAAAAATAATAAAAACCTGCTATATCTGCTTTTTGATCTCCCTCTTTCTCTGACAGCCTTGAAAGCCCAAGGAGAATGCTGTGTTTGAATGGGAGAAAATGTTTCTAAGATGGTTGCAAATGAACTCTTTAATACGGGGGGGGGGGGGGGCGGGATGCGATGCACCTCCATTTAATTTCCTCTGTTTGCAGCAAGGTAACTCCATCCTTCTCTTGTTACATCCTGCAACAATAGAAGTTGCAGTCTATAATTTCTTCTTCTGTCCTTCTCCTAGAAAAGCAGGAAGGAACCTAACATGTCCTTGGCTCTTGCACAGGTTGATGAGGCAGAGCCACCCACACAAAGTTAAGAGCAGTTCCAGCCTGTGTAAGTCCCTTTAGCAACCACCACCCCAGAACAGCTTGAAAAAAAGGTGGGTCATTGCCAGGCACAGCCCATTACACACACTTAAAGGTTGGTGCATAGTCAGTGCACATTGATCCTTCAGGCACAAGCTCCTATTTAGGCCACGCATCTCCACAGCATCTGTACTTGCAGGCGGTGACAAACAAGCACCATCAGGCTGGTGATATTGACTGCCTTTGTGCTGTCCCATTCTGTGCACACTTTGTTTGCCTGTCTTGTTCTGCTAATGCTGAAAAGAATTCAATTTTAAAAGGGAAAAAATGGAAAAGAAAAGCATAGTGCCATTGAGTCCTAAGAGTGCCATTGAGTCCCTAACTCATTCCCCAGCTGTTTGCTCCGGGGCACTGGGGACTTATAAATAGCTGGAAGCAAGAGTGCGGAACAGTGGTATATACATTTTGTAAATGGAGCTCTGAGCAATGTCCTTGTTTCAGGATCAGTGAAGTCAATAATGGCTTAGAATCTACCTCCATGTGCAGGTTATTATAACATGGAATAATAATAAAAGTGTTCCTGGATTTTCACAAGTTCAAGACATAAAGAGAAGGGAAATTATATATCTACTCTGCCTTCCAGTCACTTTTTGTAGCTTTTATTGCAACTTTTCTCAGAGAAGAGAAGGAAGGAGCAATACTGGCAATCACTGGGTAAAGAAAAAAGGGAGAGGGGGGAAAAGAGAGACACAAAAGACTTGAGTCTAACTTCAGTTCTGTTGGCATCTTTCAGGTTTAAGAGTGCTGCAGTCAGTACTAATAACAATTTAAGCAAGTGGGCATCTGTTCCAGTGGCTTCCAATTATAGACAGCTTTGCAAACAAAGGGATTCGTGACAAAACCACTGTTGATTATCATGCACTATTAGCCAGTGCAAGCAGTGTTTCTTCATTATTACCAAGGAAAATGACTGTTAGTCATTCTATCAGAAAATTGGCAGCATGCATAGTAGTTGTTAGTAAATGTTAGATATATTATAGTTTGGAAAGAAAAAAGATATGATGGGGCCTTATGTAGTATGGAACTGGGCACAAGGATTTATGGATATAACTCCTGCGATTCCATTGAGGACTATCACAATAGCAGTCTCCTGAAACCAAGATTTGTGTGTGAGTAAAAAAATAAGTTAAGTGAAATTTCCCTGTTGGATTGTATTTTGTTTGATTGTTTTGTTGTTGTTGAGTGAAGTAGAATCATACTGATTGAAGTAATCTGTTGTCTCTGCACCCCAGTTTGCTAGCCATAACCATCTTACGGTTAAGGCTAATTATTCTAACTACAGGGTGGGATACATGGAGTTGTGGGACTGTAAGATATTTTTTGTTAATTGGGAGCTACATCCCTCCTAGAGAACAAGTATTTTTTGAGCCCACCTTCAGGTAGATGGCAAATATTTCCATCAGATGCATGACAGATGCCCTATCATTGCTGTAGCTAACCCCATCACTGGCACTGTTGGGTGTATTTTACCAGGAGCAGCTGCAAGATGGTCATGAAACTATTTGAACACTCGGAGTAATTTCTACAGCAGGTGATTGCCTTCACTCCTATTGTCTTCTAAGGAACTTCTGACTGGTAACTTGAGGATGCAGAGGATGCCAGTGGCAACTGACGTGAGGAAGGCAGTAAGAAAAAGAAGGACCATCTGAACAGATCAAGGCTAAAGAGAAATGCAGCTTGCCACAATCGTCAGGCTGGGCAAATGGTGATTGGTTCAAAGCAAGAAGAGCTGAGGCAAAAAAGCCAGTATATATGCAGCTGCTTCAGTTCCAAGTGGTGTGCTTCGCACATGCTACTGAAACTCCAGCTTGTGTGACAGGAACATTCATCTGCAGGCAAAGGGGACGTTGTATTATCTACTCCAGGACGATCTTGTTTTCATTTTTATCTTGCGTGTGTTGTCATCTCCTGCTTTGTAGTGCTACAGACTTGTCTTTGCTACAAGTATGAGGCTGCACTAAGCAGTGTGTGGTAATTAAGGCCTTTGAGAGTCATGCATATTTTAATTATTACTTGTTTTATTGTCAAAAGCTTGCCCACATGAGATGCAGTCTTGCATTCCATGTGGAACTGAAATAAGGGTCAACACATTCCTTTAGAACCCCAAATATTAAACAGACATTAATTTGTTTTGAGCTTTGCACATTTTAGATGAGCATAAATCAAGATGTATAACGGTGAAAAAATTTCCTCCATATGTTGGAAAGTTGAACCGAGGCACTAACTCTAAGTGACAAGAAGTGGTGGCTGCAACAGAAAATGATTAAATGATTTGTTTAGCATTTATGTAATGTATGAATGCACCTTGTCTGTGTTAAAGCAAAGTAATGATTGGTTTTCCACCAGCAAGGGCTGTGCATTTTAGTTGTATTCCCTTTTGGGATTCTGAAGTTCTCAGGTTCTGGCTTACACAACAGCAAAGTCTAAACGCAGACCGGTTTTTCATCCATGAAATGGAAGTTAAATAATGCTTGACTGAAGTAGACAAAACAAGAAGATACGTAGACTAACTGGAAACATCAAGATTTGAAAATTACCTGATAGGAAAAGGGAAGGGAGGGGGATCAAAGACGTCCCAGGGAATGAAAAATTCCTCCACAGCACTTCCTGTTCTCTCTGTTATGCTAACCAAGGTAGGATTAGGTTTCAGCTGCCAAAAGAAATAACATTTGTAGATTTTTTTTGGTCTGGGGAAGTGGGATAGAAAGATTTAAGACAGCTTTTTCCAAACTATTTGCTTTTTGTCAAGCAGTCAAGTCTAGTTATTGTTATTAATTTGTATTACAGAGCTACCAAAGTGAGCCTGGATTTCCATTGTATTAGGTGCTGTACAAATATCCAGTCAGAGACTGGTCTTACCTTGAAGAGCCCGCAGTCCAAAGAGACCAGACAAAGGACATTTTGCCCTAGGTTGTATAGCTGCTTAGCAGTTAAGCTAGGAATTATACTCATCTCTCCTGAGTCGTGGCCTGGTACCTCAGCTACTGGAGTACAGTTCTGGAGAACAGAGCCATCATTAAAAGAAATGAGCTTGCCTTCTTGTATCCAAATACAATATAGGGGAGATTGATTCAGCAAAACCAAGATTAATGAGAGTTAGCATAACCTTCTCCTGTTGATGGCTGGCTGCATGAGCTGGAGAAGTTGAGAATGCACCAACTCATTCCTCTGCATGGTCCTTAAGGTTTGCTGTTGGTTTTGTTTTCTGTTATAGGTTCATTTCATATTTAAGGTTCAGAAATGGACAGGGTTTCTGAGCAGGGATTGCATACTGGTCTGACCTTGCACAGTATAGAACCATACCTAGAAATTCAGGTGGCCTCAATTAATCTGTAAGTGTACAAATTAATCTTCAAATGCCTTAATGAACAGCCTGAACATAATGTTGTGGAAAGTGAAAAGCAGGAGGTAGTACACTTTCTGAAGGGTCCCAAAGCAGCAGAACTTCTGACTCAGGGCAAAGGCTGCACTCCAGCTTCACCTTTTCCCAGGTATCTGCCTAGCAGGTACTGACATGTAATGCTGCCTGCTCTGTGACTCCGATAGAAAAGGAGATTGCACTTCTTGTGTGCACTGGAAGTCTTTACCTTAGCCTCATGCTAATACAGAAACAAAAGGTTTTCTGTAGAAAAAAAATCTGAATAAATAAAATAGAATGTAAGTATAAACTTGATCCTGTTTATTCTGAAGTTGTATATCAGCAGGTAATTCCAAATCTGATCCCGTGTGTAAATATTTGAAGTACCATTTGAATTGTGAAGGTCTTTTCTTACATGGGTGAATTTCCTGCTTCTTGTTTTTTTGAATCCTAACCTGGATGTGCACAGGTGACTTCAGCTTTCTGCTGCAGGTGCCTGCGCGGCAGACCGGGAAGCGGCTGGGCTAGCAGCAGATTGGCCCTCGCCTGCTTCTCAAGATGCCAGCGCTTAGCAAAGCAGACCCTCTGAGTTTGCTCACAAGAACAAACTGGAGTAAATATTTAACTTGAGTCTTTGGAGTCTACGGCTTGTACCTTTTTTTATTATTAACCCAGCCCCTGTTTTCCTTTACAGTTGCCCAGCTGCTAGCACACAAGAAACAAAGGACCCTTGAAATAACTTCCTCATGGAGGCATAAGTGAAGGTAAAGTACCTTTTGTATTGTTTCCATACCTATACATGGGAAAGTGGTTGCACATTTCTGTGTTTAGCATTTCGATTAGGACAGAACACCCTTACAATAGCAAGCATTGTTTAATTGTGTTTTTTAAACTACATTGCTAGGCGCATCCCGCTAATTTCATCCTAATTTGGCACAAGCCGAAAAAGCATCTATATATATACAGTATGCACAATGAATTTTTTCAGACATTCACATACCCACCAATACACACAAACTGCTTTCCATCACTTTTTTCTTCACACCAATGGACTTCTCTTCGTAACTATTGGTTTTCTCCTAACTTTTTTCTGTACTTCTCAAGTCTGAGAAGGTCTGCCTCTTATTCTCCCTGTGAAGAGGCATGACTGCACTATGAAGTTCTGAATTTACATCACTTCTTTCACTAAGCTCACACAAACCAGCTGTACCATTTGTTTTGCATTCATCCTTCACCCTTGATTTTTTTCTCTGCTCTTGGGTAAGCTGGGAATTCTAGAAGAAATCTTCTTGGTGAGGTAGGCACACATCAACACAGTAGAGAAATGACTAGGACACTTGTCTCACAATTGTTCTGCCTACTATGTCAATATGGTGTGAGTAATTGCTTTAAAATAATGTTAAATACCTATGTATGCTATGTGGTGACTCAAAATTGGTTTGCAGAGTGAAGGATTCACTTGTTCAAATATTTATTTGCTATGACATAAATTTACATGGAAAACGCTATAACAAAACTTTAGCCAAAGTAATGCATCAAAGGAAATTTGAGTGAAGATACGGAGTGGAAGTTAAAACAAGTTCTTAAAGACATTAAAAAACTGGATGTTCATTGTGGTTTATAATTACATATTAGAAAAACATTACACATTTTCAGAAACAATAACATTTTAATAGAAATGAGGTTTGCGAACTTAAGTAAAAGAGGAACAAATTTTTTCCTGTTTCCAGCTGCTCAGAATACCATTTTATTCCATGAGTAAATCCTGTAAGTCAGCTGTGATCTCTCTCTAGGCAGACAATGCCTCAGCCCCAACACATTCTTTATGAAGACCAGGTGCAATCTCCTCTCTGCACTTCTGCGTGTGTGCTACCTTGTTAGGATGAGCATGTCCAAAACTATTGAGTGCTGCTGGAGAGGAGATTTCCGAATGCACTGCACCTACACTGTTTGCATTTTTATTTTTATGCGAGCAGCATTTGCCCATGGTATGTGCTGCCTTCAGAGTAAAACAGTTCTTTACATTATTTTTGAGCTGTATTGGCAATCAGAGTATTTGGCCTGTAAATACTTAGGGATCTGTGGGCAAAGGTTTGTAGGTGCATTATGAAATGTGGAAGTGGCATGATCACTAAGTGCTGTGAAGACACATCATCTTCATAGTTCCTGAAAACAAACTATAAATAGGTGTTTGGGAGTGGTTCACAGATCTCTGATTCTTGAAAGCCTATTAGATTAGGAAAAAGACTGTGTTATTCAGTGTTTTGATCAGATCCAGCTTTTTATTTAGCCCTAAAGGTCATTGGCACCGTAAGCAAGGGATAATACAGGGACGATAATGTGGCTAAAGGATATTTCCAAAACATCTATCACATATAGCTAGATTCTGTCATTATACTCCCACTGAAGAATACTGAAATGAATGGGAGTATTGGAGTAACAAATTAGTATGTATTGGAAGGATGTCAGAATCCAGGCCCAACTGAAAATCTGAATCATAAGAAAGAAGAAGTAAATGAGGAGCTGTATGAATTTCAGGAGACTGGCACCTTGGTTATGAAGTAAGTGAGAAGTCAATTGTGAAGCTTTGAACCTGTTTCTACGATGGCCAAATTCAGAATTTGCAATTTATTCAATGATCAATAGATAAACAAGAAAAGAAAACACACCAAAACACAAATTTGTCCTCTAATAGAATAGGAGAATTGGCAAGTTGAGAAAGAACCTTGTGTCTGTTCAAAGGTGACCTAGGTCAGTGGAGGATGCATTTGCCTTGTTTTTTGTCAAGAATGTAATGTTTGTTAAGGGTCCATGGATATCTCCATTTCCTGAACCCTTTTTTTTTTTTTCCAACCTGGCAATTCTACAAAGCATATGTCAGACTGTAAACATATTTGCTGAGCTTGTTCTGGGTGCTACGAAATGCAAATAAAGACGCTGGCATCAAAAGGAGATGGAGTGCTTTGAAGATGAAGGGCTTGACAAAGAGCCAAGGAGCCAATGGACCAGTGAGAACTGGAATTCTCATAGGACTTAAAGGACACTATGCCTGTTGGTGAAAGCAAAAACACATCAGAAAAGAACCAGGAGACATCTCCATTTGATTTCCCCTGGATAATTGGTTAGGCCAATAGGGCTGCCTCAACTCAGCTTCAGAACTGGAGTAGTTAAGGAAAAAGTGGATAAGGAACGTACTTGAGAGTTGTTCCAGAGAAGGTGGGAAATGAGAACTTGCTACATTCTATATTGCCTGTGTTAAAATCCCTCAAGCTCCAACAGTAAGAATCCTACCTCAACAGGACTTTGAGCTCTGTAGGGGTTTTGGTTCACTGGTTGGTTAGTTTTTAGGTTGGGGGTGGTTTTTTTTCAGTTGGGTTTTTTTTGTTTGTTTGGGTTTTTTTGCTTGGTTGGTTGATTTGCTGGGTTTTATTTTAGTGCTAGGACCCAATTCCAAAAACATTCTGTTGATACTAAAGGATAGGATATGTGGGATACCACCTTATCAGACTTCAGCGGCACATGAACAGAAAGCATAAAAGCAACATTTTCCAGCACCACTGCCCCATCCAGGCTCAGTGGCATTATTTGGACTATAGATAAATTAGACTTTCTTGGAGAAAAAAGTCTGAAGCAAACAGCTTTTTGTGCCTCACTCCATCTCTTAACATGCTTCTCGTCTGTGTAACTCCACAGCAAAAGACTGAATTGGCTAGCAGCAATGTGCAGTGTCAAGTGTTAAAACAGAGTGGTAATCATAGAAATAACAATAACACTACCCCATTATATGATCAAGCCTTCTTTTTCAGAGTCTGATGATGTTAAAATAAATGGAATTATGTTGCTTTTCATTTTTTTAAGTCACTAAATTCCAAAAGAGGATTTACCCCATTTCTACAATGTGCTTAAGGACTTAGAGCGCACGATCAAATGCAGATTTATTAGGGGCATGAGGGGTTGGCATACGGCATTCTCTGTTAAAGCTGCTCAGTGCCTTTTCACTCTGGTCAAGGAGGATTTTTTTCATCTTTATCATTATTCATGAGACCATATGTGGCCTTGCATTTTCCAGAGCTTTTTTTTTTTTTAATTATTTTTTTTTTTTATTGCACAGAAAAAGTGAAGAGCACTCTTTACTATAAACAGCAAGGAAAACTGATGTCATGGGTAGGACTTAAAAAAAACGTGAATTGGAGAAAATATTACACAAACGTCTCTAGTGGGTTTTCCCTGTTTTTTATTGACAAAATCAGTGAGAATACTTCCACTGACTTCAGTGAATGTTAGATCAAATCACAGTGTCTCTCTGACTCCCCCCCTCTGCTGGCAATTCAGTTCTTGCTGTGCTGCCAGAGCTGCACGGGATCACTGAGCTTTGCAAAACAATCTTTCAAGAAGTCATACAGTAGCATTCCTCATTTGAGTCGAAGGATGAAGCACTTAAGAAAACTCCAGGGCAGTGGAAAGCAGAACAAGTAATAGATGCTAGGGAAGGACAGGTAGACTTGGCAATCTAAACTGTACCTGTTTACAATTTTTAGTGGCTGGAACCAAGCACATGGACTGTGATTGACACCTGGTTAATAAGATAGTGTTTCTGGTTCAAACGTAAGGACCGAGCATTCAGGAAAGGCATCTTGGACTTTTACCAGACTTCACTTGATAACCCAAATCAATTTCCACCACTAAGCCAACAAAGTGTTACATTATTCTTATATTTTGAAACACAAAATAAAAAACATACAATCCAGTGACTGCAGATAAAATTATTTCACACGCTTTTGAAAGCCACTGCAATTTACAGAATACACAACACTGGTGCAGTCCATGCTCTGCAGTATCTCACATTATAGATCTTAAAAATTGTTCTTTGCAATGTGCAGGAAGATGTGATGGCTCTATCTGAAATATTTAGCTTGTATGCATACATGATGTGAGAGTGGTTTGTCTGACAAGAATATTTTCCTACTCCTGTTTCGCAGCCCTTCTTGATGCAGATTTTTTTTAATCTGCTCTGCACAATTCTTTACTTTGTTCAGCACAAAGGCATGAAAGTTGCCAAATGCAAATGGTGAACTCTATTGGAGGAAGACAAGTCCAGTCCTTTAAGTAAACTTTACCACCAGTGTTTAGAAATTTCCTCTCTCAATAGAAGCAGAAGCATTTCTTTTCAATGTTTCTTCTGGCCAGCTATGAATGTTTTAAATGTATAACACAGAAAACTGGGATACTATGGAGGTCCTGACCTTGAACAGAAACTTAAAATTCTCTGTCTTTGATGGAAAAAGTCTCACCTGAAAATAAATTACCGAATATTTTTTGCTGTCATGGGAAGCTACTGAATTCCCAGGTATCTGCTCAATTCTAAAGACAGCTGTTTCCTCCCCCAGACCCAACTTAAAGCAGCACAGAAGCATGCAGTGAGCTGAGTTTATTGAGTTGGTAGGCAGATTATTCTGCAATAGTGGAGTATGAAACAGTCTCAGCTGAAAATGAAATTACTAAAGTTCAAGAGAATGGCAGGGATGTCTGTCTTAGGCAAACGAAGTTCTAGGTTTTATTAACCCAGATATGGTTTTATCTAAATTGCCAAATCAGTGCCGCAGATTGCCTGGTTGCTTAGTTTTCTTCTGGCATAATTCTGTGTACAGAAACAGTGTTTGAGAAGAGGAGAAAGCACAATCAGTGTTTAACTAAAAAAAGGTTTTGGATAATATTTCCTGTTAACTTGAAGAAAAGCACCTTTCCTCCGTGTTCTTTTAGTGCCGATGAAAGGTCTTAGACAACATGCAGGAAAAGGATTTGCTGGTTTGGGACTGTTGTATTTTCAAAAATAACCTTGCCTTGTTCCCAGCTTACATTTGGAAAATCCTCCTAGGTTAATTTGTTCTCCAGTACTCAACCACATGAAACGTAAAGCGAAAGAAAGGCGGTTTCTTCTTTTCGTTCCTCTGCACCGCGGCAGAACGAGATAATCCCGCTGTGCCAGCGGCCGAGCCGGCAGGTCCGTGCCCGGGACCCAGCGGCCGGGGGTGGCGGCCGGGCCGGGCCGGGCCGAGCCTCATGGCGGCAGCGGGGAGCGGGGAGCTGGAGGCGGCGGGGCCGGCGGCGCGCACCCCCCGTGCGGCCGTGGTGCTGAAGGGATAGCGCCCGCCCCCGGCCCGCCCCGCCCGGCCCCCGCCGCCCCCGGCCCGCACCACCGCGCCGGCCGCTCCCGCTCCCCCCGCACCGCGCCGGGCCCTCCCGCTCCCCCCGCACCGCTCCGGCCGCTCCCGCTCCCCCCGCACCGCTCCGGCCCCTCCCGCTCCCCCCGCACCGCGCCGGGCCCTCCCGCTCCCCCCGCACCCCGCCGGGCCCTCCCGCTCCCCCAGCACCGCTCCGGCCGCTCCCGCTCCCCCAGCACCGCTCCGGGCCCTCCCGCTCCCCCCGCACCGCTCCGGCCGCTCCCGCTCCCCCCGCACCGCTCCGGGCCCTCCCGCTCCCCCCGCACCGCTCCGGCCGCTCCCGCTCCCCCCGCACCGCGCCGGGCCCTCCCGCTCCCCCCGCACCGCTCCGGGCCCTCCCGCTCCCCCCGCACCGCGCCGGGCCCTCCCGCTCCCCCCGCACCGCGCCGGGCCCTCCCGCTCCCCCCGCACCGCTCCGGCCGCTCCCGCTCCCCCCGCACCGCGCCGGGCCCTCCCGCTCCCCCCGCACCGCGCCGGGCCCTCCCGCTCCCCCAGCACCGCTCCGGCCGCTCCCGCTCCCCCCGCACCGCTCCGGCCGCTCCCGCTCCCCCCGCACCGCGCCGGGCCCTCCCGCTCCCCCCGCACCGCTCCGGCCGCTCCCGCTCCCCCCGCACCGCTCCGGCCGCTCCCGCTCCCCCAGCACCGCGCCGGGCCCTCCCGCTCCCCCCGCACCGCTCCGGCCGCTCCCGCTCCCCCCGCACCGCTCCGGCCGCTCCCGCTCCCCCCGCACCGCTCCGGGCCCTCCCGCTCCCCCCGCACCGCTCCGGCCGCTCCCGCTCCCCCCGCACCGCGCCGGCCGCTCCCGCTCCCCCCGCACCGCTCCGGGCCCTCCCGCTCCCCCCGCACCGCTCCGGCCGCTCCCGCTCCCCCCGCACCGCTCCGGCCGCTCCCGCTCCCCCCGCACCGCTCCGGGCCCTCCCGCTCCCCCCGCACCGCTCCGGCCGCTCCCGCTCCCCCCGCACCGCTCTGGGCCCTCCCGCTCCCCCCGCACCGCGCCGGCCGCTCCCGCTCCCCCCGCACCGCTCCGGCCGCTCCCGCTCCCCCCGCACCGCGCCGGGCCCTCCCGCTCCCCCCGCACCGCTCCGGCCGCTCCCGCTCCCCCCGCACCGCGCCGGGCCCTCCCGCTCCCCCAGCACCGCTCCGGGCCCTCCCGCTCCCCCCGCACAAAAAGCGCAGCGCTGGCAAAGGGCTTCTGCAGCGCTTTCTGGGAGCAAAGGTGTCAAAACAACTGTGTTCCTGTCCCAAAACTGGCTTTACTGCAGGACCACGGAATTGTTTGGGTTGGAAAACACCTTTAAGATCATCGAGTCCAACCATTAAGCTAACACTGCCAAGGCCACAGCTAAACCATGTTCCCTAAGTGCCACATCTGCGCATCTTTTATACACCTCCAGGGATGAGGACTCAACCGCTTCCCTGGGCAGTGGGTTCCAATGACTGACAATCCTTTGGTGAAGAATTTTTTCCAATCAATCTGAACCGCTCCTGGTGCAACTTGAGGCCATTTCCTCTTGTCCTATCGCTTGTTACTTGGGTAAAGAGACCAACACCCGCCTCACTATCACCTCCTTTCAGGTAGTTGTAAAATATGATAAGGTGTTCCCTCAGCCTCCTTTCCTGCAGGCTAAACAAGCCCAGCTCCCTCAGCCTCTCTCATAAGACTTGCTCTCTCTCTCAACTCTTCAGCAGCTTCGTTGCTTTTCTATGGACGTGCTGCAGCATGTCAATGTCTACGGACAATGCCCACTGCGCCCCATGGAACTGCATTTCTCCTCCCCAGTAACACTTGCTGAAATTTGCAATACTACAGTAGTACTTCACGCCCCCAGTAAAGGTTTGCTGTGCTGCCTTACCAACACAGAGCAAAGAATTGGTCTGCAGCCTGAATTGCCTACAGCTTAATTAGCTATGACACACATTACTCCTTGTGCTAAACTGCTGCGGGGGGGGGGGGGGGGGGGGGGGGCGCGGCTGTTGTACGTTGTTAAACAGCTGCTGGATTCTGCCTGAGAGGGAAATCTATTTATGGGTTGTATTTTGGGTTGTAAAGTTTGCAACCATGCTTAGGAAACAGCAGAGCTATAGAACCGTGCTGAATTATTAAGAATGTTCAGTCACATAGAACAATAACCATAAAACAAGGGGTCAGACACTGGCTGGCCCCATGTGGGTGGTATACAGGGACAGAAAACATAGGTCGTCCTGGGTGCAAGGCTACTGCTGAGTAGCAATACCTAAGCAGTCAGAGACCATTAACGATTACCCTCTGGCCCGTGGAACTGGCTGGATCCAGACAGCTCAAAAGTAATTTAACCCCACTGGAGAGACTGTACTTATGCAGTGGGAAATTCTGGGAGAGATTTCCTGACTCACTAAGGAATCTGTAACTTGGAAGTACAAATATTAGTGAAAATTAAGACTTTTTCTTCTTCAAGTACTTTGGGAAAAAAAATCCCTTCCTGATTCTCATTAACATCTTAAGACCGAGGGGTTAGCTATGCAGTTGGCAAGGGCTGGGCTATTTCTATTTATCAAGTATCCCATTTGAATTCCCCTGCCAAGAACTGAATATTTAGGATTTCCATGGCAACATATTTCTGAACCCGTATTACAGTCAGACTGACGCGTGTCAACTGATACAGGGATGCTGGAGGTAGTGGCTGAATTTATTCAAGCAATCACATTCTCTTTTCCAAGGCTAATGCACATGAATACTGAGTTAGCAAACTGAATTGACAGGGATTCCATCTCAATGAACATGTATAATGTTCTAGCCCAGGAGAGTAGCATTTAATTGATGAATGGGATTATATTTACATAGCAATTATAACAAAGTCAAGGTTGGCTTTATGTGAAAGACTATTTGCTGTAATATCTTGCTGCTTGGTTGTCTAGGAGAGTTGTTCCTTTATGGGCAAGAAAAAAAAAATCAGAACAGATGCACTCAGCTTTTACATGTGCTTCTTTTCATGATCTGCAAATACTCACTTCATGAAGCCAACTCAGTAGTCACATTGTGGTTGCCTTAGATACATACATTAATTTACTCCATTATAACTTAGATGCTGATTGTTTAACTTCACAAATATTAATAGTTATTCACTGCTATCCTCAAATGGCTGTTCAGTGGCTGATGTAAAATGAATAAGGGCTCATTCTAAATCCCATATAAGTCAATGGGCATCTTCCTTCTCATTTTATTCAGATCTGGAATTAGCTATCCCCGCTGCAGTGCCCCCAGGTATTAATTTTTTGTCCTCAAGACACCTTTGCAAGGTAAGGTCATGCTACTGACTCAGTTTCACAAATGGAAAGCTGGGTCCAGAAAGGTTACCTCAGAATCATTCAGCGTATACATAGAAGTTCTGATCCTCATCATTCCTTCTATGTGGATTTCTTTCCATTCATTATGGGTTGTGGAGAAAGGAAAGGTGGGCATCTGAGTTTTGTTCCAGCATGGAGTTGGATTCAGGGGGAGGGAAGCAGCTGGACCTCGAAGCTAGGAGGAAATTTCACATCTTGTAGTTCCATGGGGTCAGAGAGACCAGCAGCTATATTCAGATGTCTTCTTATGGGGCTTAGAATGGACTTAAATTCTACTGATGGTTCTGCAAGCGAGAGGGGTGGTGGGGAGTTTAAACCATCTATTATATATGGCATGGCAAGGACAAATATGCATGGCACCTATGTTGAGTGATCTGGGTACTTGTAGATACTGAGAAGGAAGGGCTGTACTAAGAAGCCTAACACAAATACCATACTCGTCTTTCTCTGTTGACTCGTACGGGAAGCCAGGTTCTGGCATCCTTGAATCCCCAAATGGTTAGAAGCAAATTTCCTTCTCTTGAACTCTGACAACAGACGGTGTGTTTCAGGTCTATCTTTATTACTATGCTAGGAGGATCTCCCCAAGTGGCTTACCTAGCGATATACTGTGGTAGAGACCGGGAAATAAACTTAGGTGTCTTGTCTTTTACTAGAAGAATGGTTTTCTTTTAATCTAAGCTTTCACTGCTCTCAGTCTTATTGCCATGGAAATTGTCTCCATAGCTGGTATTAGAATTGCCTTGTTGACATCATTAGTAAAGCATGTAATAGATAGCTGAACCACTCCAATATTTGTCTTCAGGTCAACAGCTTTTGAGACTCCAGAGGCAAATTAGAAAAAAGCATAGACTCTTTATTAGTAGAACTTAATTTAACTGTATTTAAACTTCATTAAGGAGTAAAAAACAAATGACCTTTCTTAATGCACTCTCTCTTTATAAAGTATGAAATAAGGATATTAGATTAGTTTGATCCTGGTTCTCATTATGCTCACACAGTAGATGAGAATGCAAAATTCCCTCATTCAGTTAGGTACTCTTGGATGTCAAATCAAAGACCAGGTGCTCCACAAGCCCATTTCCTTTTTTCAGTGTTTTATGTTTCCTAGGCCTGTAATTCCCCCCAGGAAACGAGAAGAAATCTTAATTTCTTACCCCCTCCCCCCCATTAAAGTAACAGCTCTGGTCATTTAAACAATCAAGCACATGTTCTTACACTGTCTGCACCTTATGCTATCCATAAATGGTGGTGTGGTAAGAAAAACCATGGAGGAAGGGAAAGGAAATGACATTAACCTTTTCCATCTGATAAATAAGGGCTCTATTCAGCTGCAATAATCCACATCCTTCCCTAGAGATCCAGTTAATGTAATACCTAAGGGCTCAGATCATTTAAAATTATTTCCACACTGGCCAGCTGATTTCTTGGTGAATTATTCAGTCCCCAGACTGAAATATTCTCCCTGTGCAATAGCACATATAGGAGGGCTGGAGCCCTTCTGTAGCTCCCAACAGCCTGCATGACCTTCCAGATGTGCCAGAGGGCCTGTGACATCCATGTGGCTTATCCACACCCTGTAAATTAGCAGGAACTTTTGTGCTGATTTTCATGGCACCACCAATCTGTAAGCACTGAAGCTAGCATACCTTGTCCCACTTGCTGCTCTTCTCTGCAGGGGGCTTCTCACCTCCCTATCAAACTTTAAGCACCTGCAGTTTATAGGTAGTAAAAAGAGAGTTTGAACTTTGAATGGGTGGAAATTTAGAGCAACAGACTCAGCCAGTTCAACAACAGGCTCAGGCAGCCTGGATTATGCATGTTGTTGCTGGGCTTTGAGGTAATGGATGTGGATCAGTGACCACTGCAAGGTTGCTGGAGTGATCCACACTCCCAGGGGCTAAAAGCTGGGAACTGAAATGCAGAGGATTTTTTCCCTTTCCCCCTTTGCAATACTTAGGTGGGTCCAGTGTGATTGGTATCAGCTCAGCTATACCTGCCCAAGAAACCTGCAAAGACAAAGGACTGTTTGTATGCTTTGAGGCAGATGTTTCAAAGCAGGACAGGGGAGCAGAGCATACAGAATCCAATTGCAAATCAATGGGAAATGCTAGTCTAACATTAGTAGCAATACACAAAAATCCCAGATTTGTATTAGTTTTATTGAGCCACAGCCTATTGAAAACCATTGGGATCTTCTTATTGGTATCAAGACATTTTGGATTAAGTTCTTACTTAAGACATGTTCCTTCCTCTTTTTTTCTTTTTTTTTTTTTTCTTTTTTTTCTTTTTAAGGGATAATTGGATATAATAAACCGAAGTTGTATGCAATTTTGCAACCTTTCTGATGCTGTAATAAGCTGTGCTCTGAGGGTTCGTTATTAGACTGCCTTAAAACTTGCTAGTTAAACAGGAAAAACAGGAAATCTAACCTCACTGTAGTACTTAATTGAAGCGCATTTATTGACTGATTTTAAGCTCTTAGAGCAACTCTGTTTGCTAAGAACTATGAACCAGCTCTTGGATTGTATGCACCCTTAGCTGCTGGGGTGGACACAGACTAGCCATACAAACGTGTGTCATGCTCCAGGTTTGCATCACAAAGTTGGTCTGGGACTGAGCAGGAAGCTATAGCTGGCAATTGGCATATTCTCTCTTGTTGCAATGCTGCTCAGCTTCTCTCCTCCTCTAGAAGCCCACAGGCTGGCCAGCCCACATGGGGTCAATATGCCAGAGGTAAAGCAGGAAGGTTGTACTGGGCATGTTTTAGTTCCCGGCTCTTTGGTGTTGGGGCAGGTGATGGGTCAGCAGAGAGAATCCCTTTGGATCTACCCCTCCTCCTTAAGGATTCTGCAGGTTGCAAAGCTTTAGAAGGATCTGGATCTCCAGCCTCATAATGCTGAGGAGGAAGGACTGAGAAGACTGTTAATCAGTGCCAAAGCAAGCTACAGCTGGATCTCTCTACTAGTAAATCTACCTTTAGTACTGCAATGCTGAGACTGGCATGGACTTAATGCTAATACGCTCCTATCCCCATCCCATCTGTATTAGAAATTAAGGCAGAAACATGAAGAGCGTTACCATGCTGTAACCTTAAGAACAGTTTCTCACTTCATAGAGGCACTCAGCAGGCACTGGTGCATTCAGCCATGATTCATTATCGCTGAACTCTGGTGCTGGCCTTGGCCAGTTTTGTCTGGATTCAGTTAACTTGTTCCACTGGCAGGAAAGATTTCTGAGCATTTGTGTTATCTCTCTGGAAATCTTAAGTAGGGAGCTGAACACGATTAAGAACAGTTGCCTGATAGAAGAGACAGAAAGGAAATGCATTCTGCAGGAGACAGGGAGGAATGGGAGTCAGTCCTGTAAAAGATGGACATGGCCCTCCCCTGGTATAAAAGAAAAAAAGCTGAGCTAGCAAGAGGTGAAACTGAACATTATTGTATATGGTGTCATACTGACTTTGTGTGATAGCCATTGAATTCACCTCTAATCTGCTTCACCATAACGTTAAATCAAACTGGCTAGTGTTGGGGGTTTTTCCCTGAAGTTTTGGGACACTTAATGGCTTTGTGGAGCTGTTGCTTATCAGCACACTGAATACTGTCATGCCAGCCTGGTGAGCAGGTGAATGAAGTCTCTGAAACTTCATTGTTATAAACCAGCTGCAAATCTGACCCAGAGGAGATAGGGATTCTATTCAAGGAGTCTGTGATGCAAATTTATGCAGATGACTCTCATTAGTTTACTGTATCTTTAAAGGCTTGGAATAGCAGGGTAAGGAAAAGACAGCTACTCTGTGGAGTAGAATTTTGAGTAGGCCATAGGAATTGCAGAGCAGACCATAGAAATTGCAGATTTGTGCCCAGACTGCCACCTTCGGAAAAACATTAGTGCACAAAGGACTTGCCTCTCATTTTTTTCGGTAGATTGCAGGGAAGTGGGAGTGTAGAAGCTATTTTGTCACCAGCCACCAACCTCTTGGCTCCTCTTTCTTGGCATTTATTAACAAATATTTCTGCCCATGACCCCCAGAGGCAAAGCTCCATGGCTAGGTGGGCAGAGGCACAAGCAGCAGCAGTGCACAGAAGTAGGAGTAAGCAGAGTTCGTTGAACACAGCCCTAGTCTGAAGACCCTATTGACAGGCTCAGGGTAAGACCACGGTCTGCGTCTTCTGTGTAACACTCTCTAATGGGCTGAGTTAAAAATCTTTCTAGTAGCAGGAGTTCCCAGGAATGTATTCTGTCTAGGTGAAGCCAGAACTCCTGGGAAGGCCTGTGGAAGCACACAATTAACAGTATTGCTCTGTACTTGTACACCTCCTTCTACACTGGCCCCATTTTTGTGGCTAGTGTGGCCTGTTAAAGATCTCTCCTAGCTCTCTGGGATTGCTATCACATTCCAGGTGAGAGTGATGAAAGGCGAGGTGGTCTCTATCCAACCATGACAGAGGATGGAGTAGAACAGGTGTTTAAAATAACCTGCTCTCTGCTGTGAGTGCAGGTAGGTTAGCAGTAGCAGTGGGGGGAAAGGAAATAAGGACTTCAGACATCTACTCATGGCTTATTAGACATAGTGGTGGTGGGGTATGTGGGTGAAATCCAAGGCACAAAGATATTTGTGTTTTATGCAAAAAGCCCTTTCCACTTTTACAGAAATTCTCTTGTCAAGGCTGCCTTAAATGAACTATAATTATCTCTTGGATCAGTTATCAGAGAAATGGGAAAGGTTTGGGGTCAAATTAGTTCCTAGTGTAAATCCTCTGGTTGTGTCATACTTATTGCAAAGTAGACCTTGAGCCTTTCTGAGGGGAAAAATCAGAAAACTGCTGTGTTCCCAATTGTACTGTATTTCTTGTCAGTTGTAATGTTGTGAAAGGATGGGATTTTCTGTGAACTTTTCCCAAACAGTCTTGCTTTTTTTTTTCCTCTCTTTAAGAGGGGGAGGAGTTGTGCCTAAAAAAACAAACCCAACCTGTCGTTCTCAGCTCTGCCAACCTGTCAGTCCAGCCATGCAAGAGAGAGGGAGAGAGACAGAGAAAAAAGAAAGGAGGGAGTGAAGCAGAGATTCTTTCAGATCTCAGCAGACATTAAGGTAAAGCCCATTTCTCATTTCCTTAATTGTGCTTGTGTCTGTGTGTATACATGTAAACAGAAACTCTGTTACCTTAGAGAGTTTTAATCTAACTAAACAACCTGTATGGGAATAAACTGTTCATCTTGTTCAGCTGGAAGTGTGTTTTGCATGTAACCTGGCAGCTCATTAGTTGTTGTTTGGAAACACAGCTTCTCTCTCTGAAGTTCAGAAGGAGAGTTTGTGTTCATTTGAATATTAAAAAGAGGCAGAGCTTTAGCGCTTGTATGAATACATGTTTGCGAATGGTATTAAGCTGTGTAATTTCAGGGCTGAAGCCAGCCTCTAATTACTGAAGATCAGGATAAGAACTTTAGCGGAGGGAAATTCTTCCAAAGCTGCCTGTTACAGGGCTTTTACACCTTCTCCTGGAGCATTTGGTGTTAGCCACTGGTGGAGACAGGATTCGAGGCTAGACAGACTGTGGGTCTGATCCAGTTTGGCTGTTTCTCCATTCCTCCGTTCCTGTCTGTCCCTTTCTGGTGAGGTTTATCCAACTTTTCATTACCAGAGGAGGAACAAAGCTAAGGTGCAGCAAAACTGCCTGCATAAATTCTTGAGTTAGGAGGGCAGAGCAGCAGAGGCACTTTCAGCTCATACCAGAGGAAATTGAAGGTTACAGACTGTGAGAAATGTTGGCTGAAATGAGTGTGAGTCAGAAGAATCATTCTGCCCCAGAGCTTGCCTTATGAGTCTGGTCTGGGCAACAATTTGTTGGAACAATTGTAGTAGAACGGGCCTAGTAATGAAGGCCTGAAATAGAAGAATAGTCACAGTTCTTTTAGACCTGAGCATCTGTGCATGAGTGCCTATGTGGATGTGTACTTGTGCACAAATGTGTATGTGTAAGGAGTCTGCTGAGAGGTTCTGACCCCTAGTATGCCATGAAGATCCACAAACAAAGGTACGAAAGGAAGAATTATGCTCATCCACCTTAGAAATGCCCCTATTTCTGTATTTCTAAATCCTGAACAAAGATTTTAAACTATACTGAAGACTCTGTAATATCTTTCTAAGTAGGCTGAGGCTCTGGGAGAGTCATACAGAAGGCAAACTGGTGGCCAGGATTTCCTTTCCTTGCTGTATATTTAGGGTTTTGACTCCTACTGCCAAGTTGTGCCTGCTGAAGATAACCTGTCTAGTAATGCCAACCCAACAGTCAGAACAAGTTGAAGGATGGCAGAGAAAGACAATAAAATCATCATGTTGCTCACTGCATGGGTTGTAATGCCCTTGCCAGGGATTTGGTTATGAAATACTGGCTCCTGCATCTTCCTTGCTGTTAAACTTCCTCAAATACTTGCATCTGTGCCGCAGTTTTGGATTGAAGCTCTCCTCCCATGGTGGTGGCTGCAACAGAGCTGTGAGCCTGGGAAGAAGACCAAGATGATCCAGACTAGAGCGGGGTGGTCGGTGAGGTGGTCTGTCCATATGACTGTTCCTATGAAAAAGTTTGCAATATCTTGCGTTTCATCACTTTCTTCTGGTAGCATGGTCTCCTGGGAACTCTGAGCTGTTGCTTCTTATTACCCCTGACTCATTCCCTGTGGGGATGGTGATACAGAGTGAGACCACAGGCATTTAATACACAAAATAAATTCTTTTCTACATAGCGTTTTTTGTAGTATTATTATATGCTTTCCTGCCACAGCTAGAATGGAGAGGGAAGTGCTCTTTCAAGTGACCGTAGGAGACTGAGAAGAGGAAGTGAATGCTTCAGTTCTGGTGGGGATAAACATTTCTACTGCTAGTTACAGTAACAGAAATTAGTCACTGAGACAAGGAAAGGAGGAAAATCCTTTAGATTTCGTGATCTGCAAAGACTTCACTAATCAGCCTCAGCACTTCTGCAATTTCTTTTTGCTTTCTCTCCTCTTGTCTTTGCCTTTCCTTCTGTTTACATGATTTAAAGTCATGCAATAAAGCCTTGGGGCATCTACATGACACATTCTACAATGCTGATGGGCATTTTTGCAATGAGGGCAGACATTCTGATGCACTCACTTCATTATACTGCTTTTGAAAGGGTCTGAATGTACTCATGTAACAAGATTGGTGCTACTAAGTCAGCCAAGCTCCCTGCAGATCAGACAATTGATCTATGTACTGCCAAATGCAAGATTATAGTGTATGTTGATAAATGGTTTAGCACAGCTTAGCAAATGTCAGTTGATCAATCAGAGTTAACCGGCTGCAAACTCGCTAATTCAGGCAATGTCCAGGCAATCCATATTCTAGATGGGCTTCATTAGTGTAGCTGTAATGACTCAGCACTGCAACAGATGGGAAGAAATGTCAGAAACACAAGTTAAGTTCTTAACAATATTTCAAGATATGTCATTCTGGAGGCAGAAAGAGCAAGGACTGATGTATTGATCATTTGCTCAGCAAACTGTTTCTAAAGAAACAAACTTTTGCAAATGAAGTGTTATCAGAAAAAAAAGTTGAAATCTGAAAAATCCTTCTGCCAGAAGAGGTTCTGAATAGTTCTTGGAAAGATCAGTTGGAAAACGCTTCATATTTGAGAAAGTTTCTGCCTTTCAAGAGAGCACTGCTAATTCACTTTGCTCAATGTTCCCTGATGTGATTAAGATTCTCTAGATTGACTGCTGCCTTGCCCTTCTTCATTTTATTAGTTACTGTTCTTGCCCAATATTTTCACCATGTACTTTTGGTGAGAATGTTGGTAACAGAACAGCCAGTAACGTATTGAGCAATTAAAATGCTAGATGAGATATACAAATAAACCAAACAAATAGAAACAACCTCAGATTTCTTCTCTGTTTGCTTTTTAAATTGGGATAGGAGCTTGATTTGATTCTTCATCTTTTCATCCTATATTGCAAAAGCACACTAGTCGTCCATCCTGTCTGGCAGGACCCAATGCTGCAACCTCAGAAGCCATTGTGCTGCTTTTCACAATGAATTGTTCATTTTTGTGTAGTTTGCAGTCATGTAGTAGCACTGGATCCTCTTTTTAAAGCAGTTAAATTTGTGTCTTAAGAGTGCAGACGGGGAGAATATGCTTCAGCTACTCAAATGTTATTTGTGGTGACATGCCTGATTGGAGAATTGGAAGACTGGAGAGTGTTTCAGCCCTTAATTTCCTGTGAAAAGATTCAGCTGAGGAAGCATTGAATTTTTGGTTTTTCTTTGCTGTCAACATGGTAGAGGGTAGTAGGTCAATAGTAGGCTGAGTAGATCTAAGAATTTACATTTGATAAAGAGCAATAGTCTTTATCAAACAATACAGGCAATGTCAATGAACAACCACTTTTTCAGAAAACTTTCCCTGCACCCCAATGGAAAACCAAGACAGGGATTCACTAGATGTGGAATGAAGACTCATCTGGATAAAAGAGTAAAACCAGCTGGATTTTTGATGTGTATAAGAACCAAAGCCATGTCCATTCCTGAGACAACTTCAGACCTTCAGACACAAAGGATCTCCAGTTTTTTTAAAATGTTCTCTGTTTTCAAATTAGCACCTGATGTTGTATACATCACTGCCAGGGCACTGATTCTGTGCTGCAGTACCTTGTTTCTTTGCAAGCCTGCATCCTGGCAGTGAGCAGAGCTGAGCTAACTCTAGTGACCTGATCTCTGACATAGACAGTTTTGCTCTCCAAGAAATGCCGGACCTTAGCATCTATGGGAGAACATGCACACTTTCTAACTGGCATTCTCTCACTCAAAGATAGCTCAATTTAAGACAAATCTGAACAACTGAGATGATATTCACTTAATACATATGAAAGTAGATGCCATAAAACACAGCCTACTTTCCACCAGAAATCCCAATGGGGAAATCCAAATATTTCTATTTCCACTCACAAGCTTTAACTAGCTGTTTGACTATTAATGAAAATCCTTTTAGTTTTCCACAACTGAGTGAGAACTCTTTCCAGGAGTGGCCTGTGGTGAGATTTCTAGTGTGCTCCTGCTTTGGGTAGACTAAGAATATTAATCTTTTCATGGTATTTTGTCACCACAGCTAGCTATTCCCCGGGGAAATAAGGCAACTGGTACCTCATGCAAAAAAACACCAAAAACCCTACAAGTAACCCTTGGACAGCTTCTATAAGTTTCTGTTGTTCAGGTCTCAGAAAGATTTGATTTAGACTTTTTCAATGGGAATAAGTAATTAGTGCTCTGCTTTATCTACATGAGTCTGTTCAAATCGAGTTAAATGATTGGTGTGGCAGAGTTTTGGATTGAGGTGCAGTTGCCCTGGTAACAATCGAGAGTGAAATCAGAACCTTTTGAACAGCCAGTGGAATGTGGTTCTACTTGGATGACAATAGGTCAAAGCATTTTAATGGGTAAAAATGTAATCCAGTACAATAGGATTTATTGCCACTATGTCATCAGATTGACACTATTCCTGCAAATTCTTTAGCTTGTGACAGGCTTCAACTGAAATCTGTTTAGTGGAAAAACTTGTAAAATGCCATTAATCATTTTGTTTTCCAAATCAACCAAAGAGTCTGTATGTCTCAGGGGGTTAGAAGGAATATCTTCCAAGTGAGTGAAATTCAACCTCTCTGCACAAAGCCCTAATGAATGGCTGTTCTGGACACAATAAATGGTTCTAAGAACTCAAGGCACATTTCTGCAGGGTGCTGAGTACTCTGGTCCAAGTCTATTGGAGAACTTCCGCACTTGCTTAATTTTACACTAACAAAATAGTTTCCAGTGATTTCTAGGATGGTTATTCATGCTCTTAAACCTGATTGTATTTGCTGACAGACAAGACCTTGCAGGATTAAGTCCTAAACCAACACTAGAAGAAAAGATTCCCTGTTCAGTATGGCAAGGGCATGGGGCAATATTTCATCCCTTCTGCTGACATTTTTCCAACTTCTGCAATAACGATCCTTTTATTCGGAAAGATCCCAGAGTGCTGTCTAAACTAATAAAATGCAGCCACAGCTAGGAGCAACAATGCATAAGATCAGGACAGGAGAATACGTTGCCTGCAGCTTTAAGGAAATGTTAGGTTAGGGTGCCAAATTCTGCCCCTCTACCCTGAAGCCAAGAGCACGAAGGGCTTGGCTCGACACCCTTTGGGATGTCAGCAAGGGACCTCTGTCACACAGAGATGTCTAGAGCCATCTATTTTGGAGACAGTATAGCAGAAATGAGCCTTAACATTCATCGTAGGTGGGCACCCCATTGAACCTTCTACCAGTTCTTTCAAATAGATGGATGTCATTCTCATTCGGTTTTATTTAATATGAAAAGCAGATTCTCCTCAATCATATGTCTGGTGCATATCCTTTCATTGTTGATAGGAGGGTTTTGCAACAATAAAACTTCAAGCTAGTAAGTATTCCTTCTTTGGAATTATTATGTAGTTACAAAGAACAATTGAGCCAGACAATGACACAACCTGTTTCTTGTCTTCCTCAATGGGAAATGGGCTTTGAGTTTTGTGAGGATGTTCATAAACAGCCAAGGGTGTGTAAGGCGAAGAATGACCTCAAAGCTGAGTTTTACACAGGAGAACAAAGAGATCTTAAATCCTGATTTGAAAAACACCCGAAGACCAAATCAATGGCATAATATCATAATTATCAACACGCGTCATAATGTTGCTGGAACCCACTCGCCACTTCTGCCTTTAAACACAAGTAAACACAAGCTCCTCTCCTAATTGCTGTGCAGCTGTCAAGCTTTGTAAATGATGTTTGTGCTGGCAGTAGCTGGGAGATAACTTCATCTATCTAGCATTCGTACGGACTGGAGATTCATCCTTGCTTCTTTCCATGGGATGCTTTGTGACATTATTGTTTTCAGATTGCTTTCCCTTTGTTACAGTACTTCTGGCTTCCTTCCAGAACCTTTTAGGTTACTTTTTAGTCTCCTTAATCTGTACTTTCTCTCCTGAGCATAATCAGCATTGCAGTTGCTCCCAGATTAAGACACCCAAGTGGTGTGGCTTGCTTTTTCTGTGGGAAACACCACTTTATGTTTTTCACAGACTTCATTCCCTGAAGATCTTTTCATTACGAAGTGAATACAGCTTAACACTATACAAAATGTTCCTAAGGAAGAATGCCACCAGTCCAAACTCATGTGATTCGGAGCTTGTCAGGCCTTGATAGTGATTTGAGGTTTAATTAATCACCTACAGCTTTGCATGACTTTTGAATGACTCTGGCTTTGTGGCAGGAGAAAGTGATGCTTTCACTCGGTTTTACTCACTGAAAACAGGACTAAAAATGACCCAGGGAAAACACAGGCTGCATATGTCACTTTTGAATTCAATTTTGTGGATCGATCATTTATCTAACTCCCAACTAATTTGGAGTGGATCAGGGCACAGTGAAAGTTAAATTTCAAACCAGAGGGTGAAATTCTATTTAGGCATGCTGCTGTCTCTGGTGACAGCACCTCTGTAAAGTTAATATGTAATAAACGAGAGACACATTTGTTTCACAGGTCCATAGCACCTGTGAGGAAAAACAGAAAAGTTATTTCTCAAAACAATCTTTGGGAATTGCTCTGGCAATAAAATCCACTCTACTTTAGTTTAGGTATCTTTTTTCATGAGTGTTGACATTTGTAATGTAACAGGTTTTTATTTGATGTATTTTTGTTAACATCGTCTTGATAAGATCTGCTCACTTGTTCACAGTGTTTGCCTTTGAGAAGTAAAACAGGAAAAACACGGCTGACTGAACAGGTTCATGACAAACATCTTGAAATGAGCTGAACTTCCCATAAGTAGCTCACTCAGAAAGTGAAAATCTGCCAGGCAAAGGGCAGCCACAGAGGCACAGATCATGGGCAGTAAGGGAGGCATAGTCAGCCTCTGTGCAAATCACTGGGAGACAAAAATCCTATGACACCCCCCCCCTCCAAATTCACTGTTTTTAATTAAAGGCAACTTCTTTGTATTTTTTTAAGAAGCACTGCCATTTTTGGAAACAGTTTGATATTTTCAACAAAAAATAATCTATTAACTTCCCCTGAGACAGCTGAGGAATTTGCTGATTGCATAAAGTCATTATGATGGGACTGAGAAACTGGTCTGTAGCATTCCTCAAGTGGTTCATTGTAAAACCTTCCACAAGTACTGTACCTCTCTGGCTCCAGTCTCAGGAAGATTTGAAGCAGGCTTACGTTCATTCTTACTGTGCTCTTATAATTAAACATATGCATGAATATCTTTCTTAGATTTAAACCCAGTGCCTTAGCTTTTAGGTTGTCTGCATCCTGCATGCCTGGCCTGAGGTTCCTCTCAAGTCCTTCACAAGCTGAAGAAACTGCCTACGATTGACATGTCCATTCCTTGGGAAGTCCATGGAAGAAGTCATTGGGATTTACTGACAAAACAGTTTGGCAAGTGCAGGTTTTACATATAGTGGTTGAAACATGGGTACAAAAATAAAGAAAAAAATATTTAGGAAATTACATTAAAAAATATTAGCAGTAGTCAACAGAAATCAAGTGAAGAATAAAACGAGGTATCTTTTTAGACTGCGTGAGGTGGGTTGTGAAAGCCATTTTCAGTGCCTGTTACAATGAACATCACATGCACAGTGTGGAAAGCGATAGCGCAGCAAGAATAAAAGTTATCTTCACTCAACAACCATTGAGAATTCAGAAGTCATGTCTGAAAGAAGCATCCTGTTCCCAAATTTCCGATAGACCTCAGTGGAGTTAAGTAACAATATGGGAAGCCAACATTCTGCCAAAATCTGAACAACAAAAAAAGAAGGTTTAAAAAAGCCCTTGTTCCTTAGAAAGTATTGCTGTAATTCCAGCAAGCCAAGCCAGTTCTGAAGAGCATGGATGGATGCTGCCTGTGGTGATACTAAGAATCCCAGCAGCTAGAGCTGATCCAAAACAAGAAATCAAAGACAACCCCTTTGCTGACTTCAGTAGGACTTGGATCAGGTCTGATCTCTGAAACCATTTAATATATTTCACAGGCTTTTAAAAAGTAGTGACATATATAGCCTGACAAATGTGGAAGCATATTTTGGTTTGGATGAAGAACCTGAAACGCGGGAGGCTGTGCAGGACTATGGGCCTTGGCTGAGCAGCCCTAGTCAAAGGAGCTCCATGATATCTTCTGCCAGGCTAGAGAGAAAAACACATTTAGGCGTATCAGAGGTGGACTTCTGCTGTATCTATATTCACAAGTGAGAGTCATACAAAGCTGCTTAGAAAAGCAAATAGTGATTCTTGACCCTAGCAGTGATTGATAAATTAACTTCTTGAAGCAGAGTATTTGCCTGGTTCATCTGCCTGCATGTGTTGATGTCAGCCACAGATTTTTCTGGTGCTTTTCCTAAATAAAAAAGCACTGATACATTGTTTGACTTGATCCTTAGCTAATACTTATCTCAACCTCTTTGATTTGGGAATCAATCTAGAAAGCTGAGACAGAAGGGTTTTTTTTTTATGGTATTTCCTAAAAATAAAGTAGGTCATAGTGGATGTGATTCATTTTATTTACATGTTTTATTTAGATTTTTTTTTCTTCTCACTTCCATTTCCTCAAAGGAGTAATGCAGAATTGTATTTTCACTGTTAAACCCTACTTTAGTTTTGAAAATGTAAAGGCTTTGGTGGTTTAATTGGCATTTGGGGTATTTTAGTAGGTGGGATGATACAGCTTCGGAGGATTATAGTGGAATTCCTGCCGAGGTCAGCAGCCCAAAGCTGAGATCAGTAGAAACTTGCAAGTGCTCCTCCTGTCTGTCCTGGATAGCCCTTAGAAGTTAGTAACTGGTGTCAAGCTACATCTTAGAGGTGGGGGAAAAAATATCAGAGATCCTCAGGCTTCCTACTCATTTTTTACTTCTCTCATCTGTTGAACAGAGCTCACTCATGCTGTTAACTTGGGATTGTGCTTTATTTTATTCTATTCCTTGTATGAAACACAATAGCAAGGCATCTGATCCAAACTCCATTGACACCAACACAAGGCTTCGCATTGTCAAAGCTGCAGCCATTGGAATTGGTAGGATCAAAACTTGCACGGGCAACGTAAGGGGTTCTCTGATCTTCACATAACCCTTTGGTTAAATACACATAACCTTTTCTTCTCTCAGTTGTTTTTGCTATGCCTGCAGACACAGAGAACTGCAGGACCAGGGAGCAGCGAGGTACATAGGACTGCGGGAGCTAACGGTAGTGCCACAAGAAGTGCAGCCCTGTATCTGTACCTTTCTTATTCTACAGAAGAATATATATATACTCTAATTAAGAATATATATATACTCGAATAAAGAACACAACCAGAAAGACAGTGACTTCGTGTTCTTATGTCACACTGCCCTTCCCTGGCTATTTGCCTTCCCTGGATATTTGGTTTACAATGTACTCCAAAAAACAGGAAAAAAAGGAGTATGCTTTCTGCCTCAGGAAGCAGGGTTGCACAGCGTGACGTAAAGGAAACGGTCCCTGAGACTGGAAGAACCCTTTCAGAATCTCAGCTCTTGCCCGCCCCCCAAATCCTACTTCGTTAATAACCTGTTGTGTTTTAAAAGATATAACAGCACTGAACTGCAGCAAATAACAGAGCTGAGGGTGTTGGCTCCGTTAAATGAAAGTGGTCAGCATTATCTAATCTGATTCTGTCATTGTTCATGACCTGCCACTTACCTATTGTTGAATACATTATTATATTACATCATGTCTATTAAGAGCTGCAACAAACTGTTCTACTGTTCCGTGCCAGCAATATGTGGTGGAAAAGTTCCTCGAAGAATTTTTCTGTGCCTCTGTAGGCTGAGTGTAATCCATAAGGCTTGATGCGTGGAGAAATCCCACCACACACCTCTGCAGAACTATTGAAATGAACCTTCACTGTGCGTCGGCGCAGACATGAGTGTGTCAGGGGAGGACGGAGGAGGAAATTATAATTCACGCTAACACTTGTATTCGATTGCCTCACAGCTAACTTGTATTAAAGCCCAGGGGATTCTGCCTGCTGCAGTAAGGAATAGGTTGGCTACTGGTTTCCGGAGAAAGACAACTGGATATAAAATACATCTTTTCAGCTACTCCATGTCTGCATGTCTGGTAGATTTTCCAGGATGTGTACCAGCTCTACCAGTTTTAAGAAGTAAGGCTACAGGGGCCTGACCAGAAATAGAGGTGCTCTGGTCCTATCAGCTCAATACCAAAACGCAAATGGCTCATAGCTGCTGGGAGGAGAACCAGGAGGAGGAATTTTCAGGCAGGAGGAGATGCCCCCTGGCAGGTGTGGGCTGTGCTAGGTGCACAGCAGGGTCACCCTGGAGGGTTGGGTGCTCAGGTGCTCCCATTCACTTGGTTGCACTGTTGTGCTTGTGGTCTTGGCTCATCAGGGCAGCCCTGGGCCTGTGGGTGCACTGGGGCTGCACCCAGCCTGGGTGCCATGTCTACCCACCCACAGCTGCAGTAGCGGGGGGGATGTGGTGTTGTGCTGGCGAGTACATGCTGTGTCTGGTCGCCTTAGCACAGGAGCTGCTGAGAGCTGAGGGTTAAAAGGAGGAAGAGAGTCCTGAGAGTCAACAGTTTTAGGTTTCCCCCTGCCAAATCGTCTGAGACAAAGAATGGCAGTGAGGCCCGAAATCAAGACTTTCAAGTTGCCAGCACTTTCCATTTCTCATGGTATTTCAGTGTTTCCACTGGCTTGTTCCTGGCTAAAACCATGCAGTGCATACAGTGCAAATAAATTAAAATAGACATTTTCAGCTTTCTACAGATTTTGGGAATTGCTCTGAGTGGTAAGCAGGGGGCTGGTTCATTTTTAACCTGTCCTGTGGCTCTGAAACAGGCAACCAGCCCTCAACAAGGAGCAACTTTCAAAGCCTGTCCTCTCAAACTTAAGGGGCCAAAATTCTTTCCTTTTTTCTTTTTTTTTCTTTTTTTTCTTTTTTTTTTTTGGTTTTGTTTTAAAGAGATCTGGTTTCACTTAGATGAATTAAATGTCAATATATCTGTTACTGTGAGTTGTTCCAGTGTAGATTACAGCACTATTGCATGACTGGAAAACCTGCGCAGAGGTCGTCTGGTCTGTGCTGTTTACGTCTATCTTTTAAGATGTTTAATAAACAAGCACGTCTATATTGATACTTTTAAAACTGTTTAATTAACAAGCACTTATATATTGATACTTTTAAAAATGTTTACTAAACAAGCACTTACATATTGATACTTTTTAACATGTTTAATAAACAAGCACTTACATATTGATACTTTAGGTCTTGTTTGTGTACAGAGGTATTGAATAAGAAGTCTAAGAAATACACTTTTTCTCCAGCTCTGAGCTTCACCTGTTAGAACTTTCCTTTTATTTCTGTAGCTGCAATCTTCTCTTCCGCTGTTGAAAGACCCGTATACACAAGATTACAGCGAGGAGAGGTCTTCCGTGCCAGGTGACGCTTGCAGAGCTGTGTGTTGCAGCCTGACAGCCATGCTGCTGGGTGAACCGCAGCCCTACCAGCCTCCACTGCACTCCGTCATCTAAGCTAAAGTGATGGGAACAACAAAACTTTTTTTTTTTAAAGGGCGGGTTGAACCATTTAAAAGCTTCGCTCCGGAGGCTTCAAAGGCGTTATTATGGATGTAGGAAAGTTCTGTGATTGAAGCTCCCGCTGGGCTGTGCTTCACTCTGGTAAAGTCAGCACAAAAGCATGTACTGATCTGAAAGCGCTCTAGGTCATGCTTTGTCGTGGGAACCCCTCTCCTGCATCCTTGCTCCCTAGAGATCCAACTCTGCGTTCAGTTGAGGGGATGTTCCAGCCCCCCTCACCTTGTAAAGGTGCCCTTTAGTCATTTGCGGGGATCTGATCTGAGATGAGGAACATCAAATATAAAAAGAAAGCCCGCTTGTAACATAAAGCCGTGCTCATCAGTATCTTGCACCTGACCCGTTAGATACGAGGACTATCAGACACTTTCTGAAACTGTGAACATCATTGTGCTTTTTTGTTCTGCCAGAGGAGACAAGTGAAAGCTTTCACAATGTAAAGATAAGTCTGTCTTGTGGGTTAGGGTGATCAGCCTTCCAAGCCAAGCAGGCAGTAGTTTCAGCACAGTTGCGGGTGTCCTGGAGTGTACCTGTTGGAGGCTGCGAGCAAACACCTCCGTGGCCAGCCGTGGGGTGCGCGTGGTACAAGACATACAAACGGTGAATTGGGATGTGTGCCAGCCCTGCTCTGGGGATTACCTACCAGAAGCAGGAAAACTGGCTGTATTAGGAGCAGTTAGGTGCCTTTGCAAAGAAGAATCCTAATGCTGCCCTATAATAGATTCATTTAGATTTTGTGGGTGGTGGCTTTTTTTTTGTTTTGTTTTGTTTGGTTTTTTTTAAAGAAGCGAATACTTGAGTCAATTCCAAAGCAGCTCAAAAGGTTTCTACTTGTCACATTTCTGGTCTCTGAGCTGCAAGCCTTCCAGGGTTACACAACTATGACTAAAACTGGAAACCTTTCAGACCATTTCCAAGATGCAGCAGGAAACTGAGGTGATTGCTAAACCGATGCTAGAGAGAGATCCACTTCCATGTGTGTGGGGTTAGAGTACGCAATTGCATTCGGAGGTTTCGAGTTGTTTTCTTTTTGATTTAATCTCAGAACAGAATTATTCTGCAACCCAGATCTTCACATTGTTTTGCTTAATGTTTTACAAACAGGCTGTTGACTGAAGTTGTCACTGAAAAAAAATTCACCCCTACTTGTTTACATAATGGGAAAATATAGTCATAAAAGGGGCGTAGCAACGACTTGTTAGGTATTAAGTTAAGGTGCAATATAGGGATTATCCTCATAAAACACTGAGCTCTAAACTTAAAATGTCAAAATTAAATTGACAACTACATTTAGTGGAAGTTTTTAAAAGGCTAAACTTGATGCTTAAGGCTTTTAAGTTACTGTTATTCTGAATGAGCTGATGAAAATCCAGAGTTCAAATTCCTTTGGTACAGCGGTTCTTTTTGAGAGGAACTAGATGAAAATTATGAATATGATAAGAAGGCTTGCTTCTGCCAGTGTTTGCTTTGTGTTAGCTCTTCACTGGGCATAAATAGGTGCTGAGGTTTTTGCTGTTTCTGCCGCTGCACTGCTTTATGACCTTTGAAATACAGGAATTTACCTGCCTTTCTCCTATATCTAATTGGGGTGAAATTTTCAAAGATACCAGTTTGGGGGGGTCAATATGCAGGCCCCATAAACACAGGTCTCTAGAGCAGTTCTGTGCCTCCCTGAGCATGTTCCAGTATCCAACACAGTAAGAACCTAACCCTGGCTTAAATAATTAAGAATATATGTTGATTTTCTGAACTGAGCCTGATACATATATGCTTTAGGAGTATTTCTGAACCCTTTCTAGCATTTATCTTAATGATTTTTTTGCGATTTCTCTGTTTCTTTCTTCTGACTATCCTGCACAGCTTCACTGCTCCATTTTTGTCTCTGAGAAGTTTTTTATTTGGGAGCAAAATAAGTTTCTAAAAATGGTTAGCAAAGGTACTGAAAATTTAGCACACTTTCTTTTCTGAACAACGGAACAGTATGCAAAAGAGGTTCATGATGTGTATAAACATGCCCAGAAATACAGGGGGGAAAAAACCCCAGCCACGGAAAATAGAAGAAAGACAAAAACGGGCGAGGGTTTGTGTGTTAGTGTTAGAGGAAGGTGAAAACGCTTCCTGACAACATCTGAGAATCATTTGCAGCAACCGATCCATGAGCTTTAGTGAGTAGAGAATGTTTTTAAATCCTCCCCCACCCCCTTTGCTAATCTTTACCAGGTAGTAAGACCTTTAATGTAATTCGTATGGCTTTCTTAGGGATGTGTAAAATACTTCCATTTTGAAAAATCAGATTTTTGAAATGTCGCTAAGATTTAAGTTTGTAAGTCTGGTTGTGAGTCTGTGGTCTTCTCTCCTTTAAAATTTGGTAATAATAATAGTCTTCAGACTGTTTTGCAATAGTCAGCATGTCTCAGTAAAGTAAGTGATGAACATCTGGCTTCACAGCCTCACTGCCTCTCGTTTGGAATAGGAAAATCACGTGCCTCTTTCAAAGTGTCCCCATGAATGAAGTACAGATCGTAATACAGGCTTACTAATTCAGAACCATTGAAGGGTATTTTTTTAGACTTAAATGATAAACATCGGACAATGTAAAAGAAGTTATTAATTACGATGCATGATTATTATCGCACTTGAGAGACTTTAAGAGGTAGCCTGGAAAAGTTTAGACTTGGCTTACCTTTAAGACCCCCAAACCACTGGGTGACATTTTTAGATGGTTTTGAGTGGCTGAGAAGGCTATTTCCTAAGACTTACAGGCACATTTGGGATTTTAGGTCATCTGGGGCACGTCTCCACTGTGCAAGGCCAAACATCTCTGAGCAATCCAATTTTCAACATGACGGAGAAAGATTAACGCAGATTCTGAGAGCAATATATGTCCGTTAATGTTGCTCTGCACTGATCCTTTTTTACTCCATCCAGCTTCAATTCTAGATTGTTTGGTTCTGGTTTAGGAAGCTCTACATCACCTTCCCTTTCTTATTACAGACATATTTTTGAATGTTCTGAAAATCCAGTCTAGTGGATGTTTTGTTTATACCAGTCAAAAAACCATCCCAGGCATCCATGAGCATATATGTATTACTACAACCTACATGATAGTAGTAGGAGAGACCCTAAGCAGAGTCAGAGCTCCTAATGCAAGAATTGCCTCCTGTGTGTGACAGACTACCATAAACTCAGAGTGGAGTTAGCCACATCGCTACATGTCTGACAGCCGACAGTCCATGAGTCTTGCCAGCACCAACAAAATCTAAAGATATTGCCAGCAAAACACTGTTTTTGAAACATGATGATTTGCTGATGGCAACAGCAGTGAGTGGAATCAGCTCAGCAGTCTGATTCATGAACTGTTCAGCCCTTTTAGGGTCCCAGGACGTTTGTGAGTATTTTCAAGGAAATCTAGTTTGATTCAGTCAATAAGAAAAACAGCACAAGCCTAAGTATGTTTTTTATTTAAGATTATATTGGCTCCTGATTACAATTTGCTGCATTTTCACACCTCACAATATGAGGTTCTTAAAAAAATAACCGTTTCCAGTTTTTGTTTGTTGTTAAATATGACTTATAAAATGTTAGGTCAAGAGTCTTCAATAGACTAGGCTACGCTGTTTGTTTTAAAGCTATGAGTAAAGCGAGTCATATGAATGTTTCCAAAGACTGTATTCCAAGAAGTATTTTTGGAAACATTAATGTTGTGTTTTTTAATGAAGGCCACATTCTGAGGCTACGACACCATATGTCACATTCATTTCTGTACTGGAAAAAAAAAAAAAAAAAAAAAAAGACAAGAAAAAAGAAATGGAAACTATGTTTGGCTTTTAAGTGTTTTTGGATTAGTGTCTATGCATGCTTGTCATTGTTCCTTGGATGAGAGAAGAGTTCTCGGTCTGTTAATCTAGTCCATCCAATATATATTACACTCTATGGGCCTGCCTTGAAGTGTGTGCAGTCATTTATACTCAGGCAAACTGAATGAAGAGCTGAGGAAAAAGTTTACCACTAGGAAACTTTTTTTTAATTTCATTTTCCATTAATATGTTGGCTTCATTGTAAACCTACCTCTGAACTTTTGTCAGCTGAAACCAGCTTAAAAATGGGAAAAAGGACTTGTCATTTTTCCATTGAAAACTTAACATTTTTTGGAGTAATGACAGGTTTTCCTCAAAAATATTGGCTTTTGTTTCCTTCAGAAATATCAGGTAGAAGCATGATATATGGCAAAAATTGTGAGTTGCTCTAGCTGCGTACCCTATAGCTTCTGACCTGTCAGCGTTTTGTGTGTTAGCAGTTGGGATATGGCAGCATGAGCTGGAGACCTGCAGGAAAAGGCATTTGCTGTATCCTACAAGTGATTCATCAGCATCCTGTAACTGATTACTTCAGCTAAGTCTTTCCTTTTTTATTGGATTCCAGTTGATGAGTTCTCAGTTTCTAACATAAGTTCTTGTTATTAGTCACTAAACGTATAGCCTAGCACTTCGTACTGCTGGAGTTCATATGGTTGCAATCTGCAAAGACATCAGGTTTTTTTCTCTGATCTGACAGAGGAATCTCCTAATTCACATCACTTCCTAAATTTGTGTCATCCACAAATTTTATTAACGTACTGCATGTTTGTTTCAAACTCATTAATAAAGATTTAAATACTTTTTGGCAGCCGGATTTTTTTGTTTTGTTTTGTTTTAAGGAATGATTTGAGAGGCTTCCCAGGACCTCAGAGAGGTTTCTTTTTCAATTGAAATGTAAATACTTTTCTACAAATTGAACAAATATGTCTCTGTAGCACTAGCCTAGTAAAGTTCAGTTCCATGACCAGGCATTTCTGGGCAATACTGAAACACAAACAGTGATGAATGATTGTGTGTTTGATACGTTTTCTGATTAAAACATGTTAGCACTTAATTCGCCTGTCCATGCTACAGAATCTTATGTACAAATGACAGTGTTTTCCTATGCATTTCTTCTAATGGAGGAAAACAAACAACCATGCAACAAATATTTACTACCTCAAATATTTGCCTAACTTTAAGGGGGTTCATGGCATTCCTGTGACAGTTCATGACAGCCCATCCTGATTTGAGTGTCACTTCACCAGAACATTAGAAGAGATATTCACAGTGGGGTCACCACAGACTGGTTTGATTTCTGGTTTTATCTGCATACCAGATTTTAGGATTGATATGGACATTTCTAACTAGTTGAATTTCTGGCTGCCTCATATTTCCAGGCCTAAGTTTTTTCGCTATGTTTTTAAATGAATGTCAGAGTCTGTAGTCTTCAGAAAATTGCTCATGATGGCCAGAGAGTGAATATATTTAGATTTGGTGTTACACAGTTCTGGCATAGGACATTAAAACAAAAATAAACTTTTTCTTCTATTTCATAGGTTTCCAATGAACAAAGAAAACAAATAGCCCCTGGGACCACAAGTGTGTTCTGTAAACTGGTGCCACGAGGCAACTATGAGAAAGATGACTGAACAGAGCGGGTGCTATAAGCCCGTTAACATACAGGGAAATAAGATCAGTTACCAACGCACTTGTCAAGAAAGCCCTGAAATGGGGATGAAAAGATTGCAGAAGCGATTTCTCCACAAGGATGGCAGCTGCAATGTGTACTTCAAACACATCTTTGGGGAATGGGAGAGCTATGTAGTGGACATATTTACCACACTGGTGGACATCAAGTGGCGCCATATGTTTGTGATATTCTCATTGTCATATGTTCTTTCATGGTTGTTCTTTGGACTAGTCTTCTGGTTGATAGCAATCCAACACGGAGATTTATTCAATGATGAAGAAATAACCCCCTGTGTTGCAAACGTCCATAGCTTCACAGGAGCATTCCTGTTCTCCCTTGAAACCCAAACGACCATCGGTTACGGTTACCGCTGTGTTACAGAAGAGTGCTCCGTTGCAATCCTCATGGTTATCCTACAGTCAGTGTTAAGCTGCATTATTGATACCTTCATCATCGGAGCAGCCTTGGCAAAAATGGCCACGGCTCGAAAGAGGGCACAAACCATTCGGTTCAGCTACTATGCTGTAGTGGGGTTAAGAGATGACAAATTTTGCCTCATGTGGCGCATTGGTGATTTCCGACCAAATCACATGGTTGAGGGCTCTGTACGAGCTCAGCTTCTGCGCTACAAGGAAGACAAGGAGGGCAGAATGACGATGGAGTACAAGGACTTGAAGCTGCTAAATGACCAGATCATACTTGTTACACCGGTGACAGTCGTACATGAAATTGATAGTGAGAGCCCCTTGTATGGTCTAGATCGGAAAGCTCTGGCCAAGGACAACTTTGAAATCCTGGTCACATTTGTCTACACAGGTGATTCAACAGGAACATCACATCAGTCAAGAAGTTCATATGTCCCCAGAGAGATTCTGTGGGGCCATAGGTTTAACGATGTCTTACATGTAAAGAAAAAATACTATAAGGTAGATTGCTTACAGTTTGAAGAAACCACAGAAGTTTATGCTCCTCACTGCAGTGCCATGCAACTGGATCGGAAGGAGCAAGAATGGAACCGAAGCGAGAAGACACGGGAAAAAGAAGCAGAGACGTCAGCACTGGAGATCAAGCCTTTTAGTACTAACCAAAAGTCATTTAGTGCAGTTGCCCTCATCACCAGTTGTGAAGATCCAGAAGACCCAGTGACAACTATCAGCCAGCCTTCTGGAGCAGTTTCTTATCAGAAAGCAGCTGTGACCTTAAGTAGGCTGTCAATGGAGTCCCAAATCTAGCTTTTTACTGCCATGAAAATCACTTCCAACAAATTGTCCCATCATAGCTTTTAGAATATAAACAATGAACTCATATGCACAAGTATTTATATTATAAACCTCGCTGACAGCGTGCCCACATTGTAATACATTGCTGAGCTGCTAGAAGAAGTTTCACACTGGTTAGCGTGGGTATCAGTAACAGATTAGCATTGGCACAAGAAAACAGCTCACATTTGGGTTGACTAGACAGCTACTGTACTTGAGCAAACTTCTTGTAAACTTTATTACCCTGCAGGGACCAATGTTGGACATACCCAGAGATAGATAATGATCTAGGCAGGGAACAAAACCAATGTAGTGTGCCCTCTAGGTCAGATTTTTCAAAGCTGCCTAATTTATTTGGAAAGCCAGTTCCCAGTCTCCCCAGGAGGCTCCGAAACTCCCCTGCGATTGCAGCGAACAGTGACTCTCATCATGCCCAAACCCTGATCCCCGGGTTACACTGGGGAATCCACGGGGATGTTCTTCGTAGGAAGGAGAGAACTGGCAAGAATAAGTGAACACACAGTTGCTTTGGACACCTGCTTACACCCTGCCTAGTGCTGTGGGATCCACAGTGGGATCCTGGGGAACTTTTCTCATTTCCGAGCCATGAGCCACGTGCTGTCAGCTGGCTTGGGGTTGTGGGCAGGTTTTTGACGTGGCTCCGCGGCTGGGAGGGCTGGCCAAACTGGCTCCTTCGCACTGTGCAGAAATCAAAACGAGACCTCATGTTTGAAATTGAAATCAGCAAAATCAGACTGAGCCTCAGAGATCATGCTTTTAGAGCGAGCTGTGCAATATTTTAAATCAAAACACCTTTCATTTCAGAATGTCACCTTTGTTTTCCTTTTTAGTGTATTATGCTTCTTTAAAAAGACAAAGATCAATCTGGAGACCAAACGGTGTGATTTTGTTGAAACGAAATACGTTTGTTCATCTGAAATGACTGGGTAAAAATTATCCTTTGCAGAGAAATTCAACATACTCAGCTGTCAGATCAGCTTGGAAAAAGGGGAATGTTAATGTTTTGAAGTTCTCTGTGACATGGACATTCTGTGCTCTGCACATCTCTGCAGTTATTCAATAAGCAATATCTCATGATGCTTTTCCCCCCGATGATTATGGTTAATTTGCATTGTATCTAATTACCATGCTAACGTAAAAATAATTATCTCTGAATTTGTGGTTACTTAAAATGGGATTTATCTCACCTGACCTCAGCCATCAAGAGATCGTTTGTCTACTTGTCGAGGCTCTCTGCGGTTACTGGAACTCTTCTTCTGTCTTCACAGGGGAGTTCATCCCATCTTACTCTGGCTTTTTAGGGAGCTGAAGGCAATAGGATGTGTTTATCCTGGAAATGTTCATCCCTTTCCATTTATTGTTGAAGGAGATGAGATGACTGTTGTGGAAATGCTGGCTAACTTTAGGCTGCTAAAATTAGGTCTGACGAGTCATCCACATCAGTCTGACTAATTGAACGTTTTTATGAGCTCATCACATTTAAGGAAGAAAAATAGCATGCTGAATCTTTTCCCTGAAATTTGCTGCATATAGTAGTATTGCTGTGTTATTTTAATGTATCTTGCATTTCTCTTTTTCTAGCACTTGTCTTTGGATATTTGTGATCCCTTCAGGTAAAACCAAGCATATTAGCAAGCCTGGGGGGGAGATGGTTGTTCCAAAGCTCATTAATTGCCTATTTTATATGCTGAATCATCAGCAGCATCACTGCAGTAGAAAACATTGTATTGTATCCTGGATTTGAGCACTGGCAGGCACTGGGGAAACAATCTAAAAACATGGAAAGGAGTGTAAGAAAATGTGTAAGGGTCTCAGTACTTACGTGGTGTCGGAAAAAACACCATCCGGATTGTATAAAATAGAATACAACCTTCAAGACATGTGAAGTAATCCTTCCGCACCCCTCTTTGAAAGCTCTTGGCTGGATTACCTTGTTCTATGTTGGGCACTGCACTTTGGGAAAGCCATGGAACAATTTGAAGGGAATCCAGAGATCTAGAAAACACGTCAGTGAAGAAGTAGGGAAATAAGGTGTTTCAGTCCAAAAAAGCGTTAGGAAGCAAAGAAACCGTTCTCAAACACAAAAATTGAAGCTCGGGAGAGAGGGACAATCTGTTGCCTGCAGCTGGTGGGTAGGACAGGAAAACATGGGCTTAAACTGAAGGCAAAGAGTTTGAAGTTAATTAGGAAACACTGCCATTAAGGCAGCAAAGCACTGACAGGTCTGTGGGGTGTGTAATCTCTGTGGTGATGGCTCTGGGGAGCCTGCTGGAGAAAACGACTCGCAGGAGTGATACAGAATGGTCAGATGTTGAGCTTTCCAACCCTGTTTTTCTGTGATCCTGTGATTTTTAGAAAAAGGGAATGTCTAACCTGAAATCTCCTTACCTGGTCACTTTACAAGTACTTACACACATTCGCTTAATCACGTAGGTAAAGCTACTCGGAGAGATGAGCTCCTACTGAGATACATAATCAGAATCCCCAAAAGAACTTCAAAGGGTGCATATTTCAGGTGCTGTTTGTAAAAGCAGTTTCCCCTGTTGAGCTGTGAATCTCAGCTGCCTTCCCCTCTCCCAGTTATGTACTGTGTGAGCCTCTTGCGGTGAAAAAAATTCTTTCCTCAGAATGACTTTCCTGTAAGTGAAAGTACCAGGAGTCTGATTTAGCATTTTGTCACATGCTTCTTGGTACAGATACATATAAATATGTGAGCATGTAGAGTAATGTATGCATTGGCATATAAGTCAACCACTAACTGACGAGGGTCAGGAAGAAACTTCTCTCCTGGGCATGTTAATTCGTAACAGGCTACTATACAGTTTCTTCTACTTTTATCTACAGCATCTGATACCAGCCAGTGCTGGAGACAGGATACTGGTTGAACCCCTGGTCTCAACCCATCTGGCTTTTTCTGGTTTTCTCTGTTTGATATTTTTATTTCATTTATCACAGTACAAAAACTAGGTTTAATAATGTATAGTAACGCATGCATTGCATTTTTATGAATACAGACACAGAAATAAAGAACATGCCTCTACCATACACCTTGTGAGAGCACATTTCACTTTTCTTCCCTTCAGCCACAGTTTTAAGCTTCCGTACCTTATGCGTTAAGAAGTCATGGAAAGATTTATAAGAGGCAGAGTCATCTTTTGACTTTAAAAGGTGCCAAATTACAAGAAAACTCACAAAGTTATGTATACACTCTGTGAAAGCTTCTTAGCATGGACTTGGTTTGTTTGGAGGAACGTGCCAAACACAGACATGCACACACATGTGTCTGTGTTCCAGTCACACCCAGAGCTTGCACACTTCACCTGCAACCTCCTCACCCACTGAAGGATCTTGGATAGCACCAGGCGGATAAGGCAGGAATGGGCAAAGGTGTGGAAGGGATACACAGCCACACAAAACGTGCACACTCCTTCCTTAACTATCATTTAGGTGGTGCCTGACTGCGCTCCTGGGAGAGCTAGTTCTTGCATCCTCCTTGCCTAGGAGGGGACCTAGGAAAGACTTGAAGCACAGTGGTGTGCAGCAGCTTTGGGTAAGTAGGAGAGAGAATATTCCTTACCCATCTGCTTTTTCTAGATGAGGATGTTTTCCTTTTGGGGTTTTTTGTGTGTAGGTGGGTTTTTTTAATGTTATTCATCCCCATTACAGAGCTGACCCATGCAAAAGCAAGCAAGCCTCTCAGAAACCCAACAAAAGTAGTAACGTGTATCCTCACAGCAGAAGCACAGACCTTGCCCCTGACTCAACCCTAATGAAATGGTGGTGTAGAGGATTGAAGGTGGGTTAATTAACATTGACAATATACAGCTGTGGGCTGGCTTCAGGGGTGGGGGCGTTGGCTGATGTAGATAAGGTGCGGCTGTGGCTGGTTCTGTTAAGCGGTTGGGCAGCCAAGGAAAAGAGAGGAGGAAGAAGCAGAGAGAAGAGAGGAGGGTCAGTCAGTCAGTCAGTCAGTCAGTCAGTCAGTCAGTCAGTCAGTCAGTCAGTCAGTCAGTCAGTCAGTCAGTCAGTCAGTCAGTCAGTCAGTCAGTGTGCACTGGATGAAGAGAAACTAGGAGAAGGCAGCAGAGGCACTGGCATGAAAAGTATGTTGGTAGGTGATGGTAAAAGACCTTGTTGTAGCAGGCTAGTTTGGAGAGTGCTATGACACCATAGAAAGTGCCCACCAGCCCAAAAGTAAGTGTCTGGCTGCGTTCTGGGCTGCTCAGTGAGTTGGGAAGCACAAGTACCCTCCTGCTCTTCCAGAGCATCGCATATGCTCCTTGGGTCTTCAGAAAGTCAGGACCTTGGGCTGAAGCTCAGCAGCTTCTTCCCAGCCACCAAGAGGCAGCGACCGGCATCTCCTTCTGCCTCAGCTGGAAGTCACTCATCCGGTTCCTGTCTTTTCCACAAAATTTACCAGATGAAGCAAAATTTTAACAACAAAGAGAAAACACAACCACTTTGCATTGGACTCCTTAATCCTGATTATAGCTTATTATTGATTATTACTGATAATTATAGATTATTATTGGTTATTTTCTCTTGGAAAGCAGCACTATTGTTCTGGGTCAAGATTAGTTTATGTCAAAAGGAATATAATAAGATTATTATATAATTTATTTTTCCAGCTTTGCCTACCACTGTTCATTAAGGCAGCTGGCACTTCCTCCCCCATTATCATGTATCATTTAGTGCATATTTTCTGTGAAGTCGATTTTCAGATGTGGGACATGACAGATTTTGTTTGTCCCCTGTTTCTTCCACACTGTGCAGGAGGTCTGACTCGAGCTGCCTTCCTGACCTGCAGCGTTACGGTTACGCAGGGACATTCCCCTCAGGAAATAACAGGTACTTTTCAGGGTAGCAGAAGTGTTTGTGTGGGAAGAAAGAAAATAATATTGCCTGTAAGCTTTTTTTAGCTCTTAAATCTTTGCTGGTTTTGAGCTGGGAACCTGTAAACAGAAGGAGTTGGTGTCTCTGCGGTGGGCCCAAGGGGCCCATGTGGGGAAGCATCTGACAATAAATTCACTTCCAAGCAGACAAGGGGAAGCACGACAGAAATGAAATGAGAATGAAACCAGGAGCAGCTACAGTCTTAGTCTGGGCTGAAAAATGTGAATCGGTGTTTTCATGGGGCTTAAAATCACAGCACAGGAGCTAATTCTGGGATTTGAAGCTTTTCTTGGGGTCAGTCCCTGCGGCTGAGGAAATGCTGGGGGAATCAGATAAAACATCCAGCAAAAACAGTGTGGAGTTGGATAATTCCGGTCCGGGATCATGTTGCCCCCTGAAAGTGAGGATTTTTTGAAGCTGCCACCTGTCAGTTGGCGTTTGCTCCATGCTCACAACACAAACTACCCAGGGCTATCGGAACCGCCCGAGAATTCCCGGCTCAGGTGCATCCCCCAGACCCTGCGGGTCCCTGAGCCCAGCACGCACCCAGGCAGGGATGCTCCCAGCCACCTCCAAACAGCGGCCAAGCTTCGCATTTTCCAGGCCCTACCCACCACCCCAGCGGCCTGCAGCCCCCAGCCCCGCACCCAGACCATCAGCCCCCGCAGCCCCTGGCCCCGCACAGACCATCGGCCCCGCAGCCCCTGGCTCTGCAGCCCCCGATGCCGCAGCCCCCGGCTCGCACAGACCATCAGCCCCGCAGCCCCTGGCTCTGCAGCCCCCGGTCCCGCAGCCCCCGGCCCCGCACAGACCATCAGCCCCGCAGCCCCTGGCTCTGCAGCCCCCGGCCCCGCACAGACCATCAGCCCCGCAGCCCCCGGCCCGCACAGACCATCAGCCCCGCAGCCCCTGGCTCTGCAGCCCCCGGTCCCGCAGCCCCCGGCCCGCACAGACCATCAGCCCCGCAGCCCCTGGCTCTGCAGCCCCCGGCCCCGCAGCCCCCGGCCCCGCACAGACCATCAGCCCCGCAGCCCCTGGTCCCGCAGCCCGCGGCCGCGCCGGGCACTTGGGCGCCACCTGGCGGCAGCCCGAGGGGAGGCCGCGCCCCCGCCCCGCCGGGTCCCTCCCGCCCGCCGCGGGGTCAGCTTTGCGCGGTTGCGCAGCCGTGGGGATGGGGGGTCCCGGCGCGCTGGCCCCAGCCAGGGGCTCCTGCCCTTCTCCAGCGGCACGAGAACCTGGTAGCGAAGCCCCGGTGCCGCCTGCCCAGCCCCGGCAAAGCTGGTAGCAGTGGTCAGGCCCATTGCTGCCTTCCCAGGCTCCAACTCAGAAAGAAACAACCCGACTCAGAAAGAAAACGATTTCGGTGTAAAACCTGATTTGACACGTGCTCCATCCAGCTGATTTATTCTATATCATTGCTTTTTATATATAGAAGCAAAAGCTGAGAGGTTGCTGGGTTTGCCAGCTTAGGTATATATAGCCAGCCAGAACTGGCCGCGCTCCACCAGGAACTTTTCAAATAGGGCAATGATCTATTTGTGGCCAAAGATCCTTACTTCAGGAGGTATCAGTGACAAGAAGCAAAAAGCTGCTTGTTTGTTTGGGCCAGGGGACATGTGTGCATGTAGAAAGGCAACACTAACGTTTATTATGTAAAACTACACACAGAAGAGCTCCAAAATAGAAATGCCTTAATAATTATCTCATATTCAGTGCCATGTCCACTTCTGAATGCACATTTTCCATTGAACAGCTTCGTGCGTTCTCTCACGCATGGGAGTAGCTCCAATTAAACATCTGCTGAACCATCTATATCATCATCCTCCTTCACATCCTCTCTTCAGGCTCCCCTTCGCCGACGCGGCTGTAGGAAGCTCCACAACTGTCAGGCAGCTGGTCCGCTGTGACTACTGGGCATGGTGCTTGTTCCTCGTGTTTCCCCATCTTTGATCACAGGGTGTCTCTCAGACTTGCCTGACAGGGAAGGGACTATTTTTGGTCTGATGTTCATTTGGCACGATTCCTGCTTGGTCCAGGTGCCAAAATGAGCTGATGGCCTTTATGTGACCGTGGTACAAAAGAGCAGTGGAGAGGAGACCATCGCAAAGCTTCCCCAGTACCACTGCTCCGTATGGTGGCTCAGTGAAATGTCTGTGTCAGGCATCTCCAGCACAAATCTTGACAGAGAAATGCTTCGTGGTGACAGCCATGCCCTAAACGGGGCATGAAAGGTAGGAATTGGGCGTAAATGGGTAGGTCTCTTTTCCGATCTCCAAGTGGAAATCAAAAAAGACCCTGGTGAGTGTACCCAAGGGGTAACCTTCCTTGCCCACCCAGGTCAAGGGCCTTACTCATGTTAAGTACATCTGACCCCACCAATTTCAATGGAACACTTTCCAGAGTGACCTGTGATAGGATGTGAGTCGAGAAACAAAATCTGGTAAGTACTTTATTGCAGTTCTTGGAATTACTCACCGTATATACTGATTAACACCTCCTCTCTTCAGTGATCACTTTTTCCATAGGCAAAAAATCCACCTTTCTTTTGCCACTTGTTTCACTTGAGAGGGTACAGCAGAGTGCCATTCCTGAGTTGGCAACCCCTCCCATTTCATCCCTTTTTATTTGAGAAGTACCAGGTAAAGCTATTAAATACAATCACACAAAACATCAGCCCTGCACACCTTTACACACCACCAGCCCTTTCCCAATGCCCTCCAGCAAACCTACAGCTGATAGTCCAGCAGTCCCACAACCACAGCCCTCCTTTGGTATGGTGTGTACCGAAGATGTGGAGGGGTGACCTGGAAAACCTTATACTGGTGTTAACAATACTCAGGAAGCTGGGTGTAAAGCTCCAGCAGGGAAAATCGCAGTATGTGAGCACATAGCTGCACATGTGGATGTGGGACCCAGACAGCTCCCATCCCTTTCCTTACATTAGCCGTAAGAAAAGGGGATGGTGCCTGCCAATTCCATCTCAAGTTTCATCCCTCTGAAATATGTGCACTTTCACCAGCTGTATATTTGGCCCAGGGTAATTACTGTAGTGCTAATTTTACCTGAGATGATGAAAGCACTGGAACAGCCTAACCATCTAAAGGGAGGTGATACTTACAGCTGATTCAATCTTCTGGGTCCTTTTCTGAGCAAGGAAGTCATGGCTTTGACTTGTAGATTTGCTCCTTAGGGAGGCTTCTTCTTACAAGAGTTAGCTGAAACACAACTGAGGCTAGAAAAGAGCGAGGTCAAGGATACTTGTGTGCTGGAAAATAAAAGCACTGAGTACTGAAGTGTTGCCTTGTAGTAAATTACCTTATGCAGATTAAATTACTCAAATAGATCTGCTTCTTTTCTTTTCTCTCCTGTGAGAGAAGCCACTTCCAGACACCAAAAGCACAAAGATGCTTGAAAGTCTTCATTTCTTTCTGGACCTTCCAAAAAGATTCAAAGTCAATTGACATTTCTAATGAAGATTCAGAACAGACACTTATTCCATCCAAACCAGTTCAGCTTGAAAAAATTACAGTGAAGTACGGTCAGAGGAAAAGCAATTTGCCAGAGCCTGAAGAGTGTGAATAATGCAAAGCAAACAGCTCTCTGCAGCATTCACTTGTGCTTTCAAGTACGCTCACCTGAATTGTGTACCCATCCTGGCTTCACCTGGAGGTTCTGGAGACCAGCATCACAGAAGGTGATCAAGGAAAGATGAGCTGGCTGGTGATGTCTAACTTCTGTAAACTTGGATGATTTTTTCGTGTTTCTTTTTCTTTTTTTTTTTTAACAAAAGACCCAGAAATGACCGGCATTGCTGGCACTCGGTCCTGAGCACTGGAGTCACCCATCGGGAAAGGTGAACAAAGCCAGTCCGTTGTGCTCTGCTCTGGTCTGTTCTGCAAAGGGGTTTTTTTGATGTCACCTTTGCTGTCAGAGAGCACCAGCACCTTCCAGTGCTGTAACAAGTGACATGACAAGCTGCTGTTCATTTTCTTCATCTCTTTGTCTCTCTGGCTCACTCTTTACTCTTTGCCACTGGCTGCCTCTACATGTGATCCCTGGCCTTTGTCAAATCAAGATAGTCAGATCCTGGTGGTGAATGTGCCCTCTGCCCGAGCCCCTTGCTGATGGCCTCAGCACGCGTTCGGCTCCCAGGTTAGGTGTGTGCTTAGATCAAAGTGAAACATGTATCCAGGCACTGCTCTGAATACAGGTTTGCTGGTCTGAGGTCTTCAGGGAGGGTGGGCTGCTGCCTGTAATCAGCCCGTCTTCTTCATGAGCGATGGACCAGCGGCATGTTTCTGCAGATCGCTTCACACCAACAACAAACTGCAGAAAACCCTATGGCTGCAGGCTGGGAAGGGGCTGGCAGGGAGCCCTGCACCCCCACCCCCACCCCCCACCCCCAGGCAACCTGCTCTCTGCAGCACCCGCTGGCGTGCCTGAAGAGCAAGCACAGCCCTGGGACACCGCCGGGGGCCTGGGACCTGTGATGCCACCAGCAGACCATGCTGTCACCGGGTCTCACCGGCACTGTGGCCTGCAGCAGCTTTGACTTTTTATGAGTTTCCATACTGATTTTTTAATAGTTGATGGGAAATGGCACAATCCTTTCCCCTCCAGTCTCTGTCACAAGGTTGCTTAATAGAGTTTGGGCATTAGCTCAAATAATACCAGAGGATCAAAGCCAACTTTTGAAGTATTAGAGAGATTACAAAGAAAAGCGCGGCTCATGCCTTCTGAGGTGCAACACTTCCTAGTGCAGAATAAGGGAGAGCCTCCTTCTGTGGCCATCCTTTCCCTCTGTCTGTGCATCTTGATCAGGCCAAAACAGAGCACAGGACATGCAGTTTGGCCCAAATTTTAATGCAGGATGCCCAAGGGATGGTGGGGAATCTTTCTTCCCTTGTGCATCTGCATAAATGAAAGGCAGAATTTAGCCTGGAAGCAAGAAATGGCATCAGAAAAGCAAATAAGCAGAATGAGATCATGATAGCAGAAGAAAGGAAGCTGTGGCATTTGCTTGCCGAAGATTATTTCCTCTCTGACGACAGATTTTTCAAATGACAGAGGTGTTTTAGTGGGTGGGCCTTGGAGGGCTGGTCCAAATAATCAGTCAAAAACAATATCAGGAAGTTTAACCAACAATTTGAGCTTGGGTTGGTTTTACTCATCTGTTCAATTTTAGTTTTGAGGGAAATTTAGGAAGGTGCCAGCTAATTTAATTTGTCTACCTCCTTCCCAGCCACACAGGCATTACGAGCAGGGCTGGCCTGCCACTTTGTGCCAGCGATCTGCTCCTCTGATTGCTCAGGCGACGTGTCTGCTGGCCAGGCTGTGTTCGCCCAGCTTGGCTGCCTGGCCGGGAGGTGCAGGCATGGGCAAGAAGGGATGCTGTGCTGGCTGTGCAAAGTTTCGGGGCTCTCCCAGCCAAGGTGGGATTGCTCAGCACCAGCACCTACCGCTCAAGGACCCTCTTCGGTGCACCTGCAGACCCTGGTACAGGAAATGCTGCATTCAGTCGTGTTGATGGTGCTTTGTCACACGTACATACACACAGTCACCCGGTCCCCTCTCAGGGAGAGGTCTGCACCACTGCCATCAAGATGGAAGTTCACGTTTGATGTAAATAGGCACAGGGCTGGCTCCTCAGGAAACCTACCCTTGGTTTCTACCATGTTTTCATTCCACAGTGGCAAATGATCTAACTGTCTGTTTTTAGCAAAGTTTATTTGCTTTCCAGGAGAGAAAATAAACTCTGATATTGTCGTTTACCTTGTGGCCATGGACTCCAGACAACTTCTTATGTTCTGGTACAAACTGATAGAAAACACTGAGGACGTTTGCATCTAAGCTAATATACTAAAATAAAAAGTGTAAGAAAGCAAGGAGAGCAGTAGTTTGTGTGGTGTTAACACAAATCAGATATTTCTGAGTTTATAAATGCATTTTTCACTGGAGTGGATACAGTGATAGGTAAAAAAGTACAGAGATAATAAATGACTGTCAGCAGAAATGCGATATGCATATTGCAGTGCAGGAAGACCATGTAGGGTTTTAACAGAGGTCCTCTGAGTCACTTCTGGGTATAGTGTTCTGCTGTTGGAAGCAGGATTCGTCCTGTACCCACATATTTCACATCATCTTTCTCTCAGGAGCTACGAAACGTCACCCGAGAAAGTCAAACTGCTCAACTTGAATCACATTGGTGAACCAAGTTGTGTGGTACAGATAGGTCAGTAGGAGAGTTGCAGAAAAGGCATGTACTTTAATTTTGCTTAGAAAAGGCAAAAGGTTTCTAGCTCTTTCTAGTGCAACTGACTTTTTATTCTTTCTTGCCACTCCTTTTCCCATTGGAAATTTTCCACATTTCCGCCTATGGTGGCACACGCACGGTGACAGAGGCCGAAGCAGGTCTCTGCTTCATCCCTCCTCTTACAGCCACGGTGAAATGAAGCACTAGTCTGTCATTCCCCCTTCACCCTGCACAGAACACCAGAAGGTAGGTTAATTTTCTTACTTTTTTTTCCCCCTAACCAGGATGCTGGTGCCAGGAAGGTTGGCAGTAAGATGCTGCAGGGGCAGAGCAGCAGAGACCACAAACCCCTCGTTACCCCTGCAGCCCTCCCCACTCTCACACCTTGTTAACAACCATTTGTAAGGTTCAGCTCATCAAAGTCTGAAACCCCCACAAGGCATGGAGGTGGCGGACCCAGCCACTGCCTCTGAGCACAGTGGGCTCTGCAGATGGAGGTTTGGAAGTTGGCTGAGCACCACGTGAGCTTCTGAGCAAGTGGGTAACTGGGGTAGCAACAGCCCACAGAAGGGCACTAATTGCAAAAAAACCCTACAAATATCTACGCCCTTGAGAGCCCTCCTGTTTACATACAACATTTACATAACCAAAACTTTGCAAGTCAGAGAAAAACAAAGATGTTCTTACCCTGTTCTGTTCAGCTGAGCGTAAGCCTATCCTGATCTTAGAAAATCTGGCAGGCCAGTAACACTAGTAACTGAAGCTGTAAGGAAGAGAATGCAAATGTAGTCACACAGTTTTGTATGTGTAAGTTGCTGGCTCTTAACCCTTTTCCTTCCAGGAATTGTCAAGTTCCCTATGTCAGCTCCATAGGCATGTTCTCACCACCTTGGCAAGTTTTATTAACCATTAACTCCCTTTCCCTTGGGATATCCAAAGAACGGGAACTATGGCAGATCACTAGATAACTTTGAGATTAATAGGAAAATATTAGCCTTCTTAATATGCGATTGCTTGGTCGGTTTTATCACTTACGCGAATGTCCTTCTCATTGATCCGAACATACGTTCCCCACTGCTGCCTTTGAGGACAAATTGCCACAGCTGAGTGATGGCTGGGCAGGGACAAATGCAGAATATGGCCATGTCACAAACCCCACCTGATGTCCCGCAAGGTCATTGCATTTCTGAAAGATTATCCACAAACCTATATTGTGAAAACAGATCACTAAACGGCAACACAACTGCCTTGCTACAGCAAGGCTTCTAGAAAGCAAAGGCTGTGCAAGGTGTACGTGAAATAACAGATTAACATTTCCTAATTACTGTAAGGCCTTTGACCCTGCAGAGGTAAGCAGGTGTTGCGAGCCGAGAGAGCTCGCTTTTTAGCAACAGGCATTGATTGTATTTTATTAGGTCTGAAAGTTTAGCTGGAAATTAAAGATCCTTTAATTTAGGCATCTTATTTTATTGAGAATTGAGCCACGTGGAATATAGCTGTTGGAAATAAGTTTTCTTTGGCAGAACTTCTTGGGTTGCTGTTGGATTGTTAGTTATGTACAGTGACTGTTAGCTATGGATTACTGTTTATAATTCATTATTTCCAGATTTCTTCACCTTGCTTCCCACACCCACCACCTGCAGTAGCAAAGACTGTATGTATGTACTGTTTTCCCCAAAAATTTAGTCAGTGGCTGGTGATTCGACATTAGAATAAGACTAAATCTGACAGCCTGAAACCTTAAGCAAAGATTTTGGACACAAAGTATCTGGGAAAGAAAGAGAGAGAGAGAAAAAAAACCCAACAACAAATGGTGTGTGAGTTCCACTATTCTCAGCTATATAAACCAACTCAATTTCCTATGTCATATTTCACCCTTTCTATGAACAAACACATTATTATCCAAAATAACTGTGTCACTGGCTGCACATCCGTACATCCTATTTGCTTGCAAAGTACGAACTCTATTTATTTGCTCTCTCAAGTCTTATCAAACATGTAACCGACTCTCTGTGGAACTTTCATTGGATTTACCCATTCCTTCTGTTACCACTGTGGCTTCATTTTTCCTTGGGGATCCCAGCATTAGACCTATAAAGATCCAGTTAATGTCTAAACCCCAGGGGTTTGCTGTGAATGGGGAAACCACCTTTTCCTGATGAATATTTTCCAGTTGACTTAACAGTTAGAGAAGAAAGGCTAACTTATGCCAGTTTACATGCATGGAAATGGTGAGGCAAAAAAAAAAAAAAAAAAAAAAATGCCCAATGCGTTATTTATGGCACTTCTTCTCATCTTGTGGAAACCGACTGCTTTGATTCTACCAGACCGTGTTTTCTTTGCAAGTACAATACAATTAAGCTATTTTCAGCTGGCAATAAAATCCTTGAGAACCAAAGCAGATTTGGCCACTTTAAGAGATGAAGACTAATGCAATCTGATAATTAGGTCATTTCACCGCCAAGACAGAAAAAAGCAATTTAATAACATCTCCCATGCAGTAAGACAAGGGCTAAAGCCTCTGGTCCCAGCTGGCAAGGACTATGCTGCAATACAACCTCACATTTACTTCCACAGGGCATCTGCAGATCCCTGCAAGACTGAGGAGCAGGGTGGCTGTGACGGGCAAAGGCAAGGACTGTGCCGGGAAGCAGAAAATATGGGGAGAAAAAGCCCCTTCTTCCACTGATGTGGCCTCGCTGAAATCTAAGAAAAGCATCCTGCTTCTTTGGTGGCTCCTTTTGTTACAGCTTTTACACTGGTATGAAAAGTGAATGTCCTGCCTTCCCAGAGCTGCTCTTACCCCTCGACACCGTTGCTTCTGCAGGTAGCAGATCTTGTCTTGAAAACTCCTCAGACTACAACCATTTCACACAGCTCTTCTAATATTTCAGTCAGGAGGCTCTGCAGTGAGGCAGTAAGAGACTTCTGTAGCTGGGCGACATCAAATTAGAAAACCATTCATTGAGAGAAGGAAAACAAACCCTCACTCACTCTTGAGGGTTAAGTTTTCAGCTGTCTCTCACCCTTCTTTGTCCTGGCTTGTTGCAACAGGAAAGGGTTTTTTAGAAACTTTTCTTGTAACTTCAACTTCCCTGTTTCGGTGGTTTGGAAGTACTTCTCTTGCTGAAGTCCACGCAGCGGAGAGACAGCTTTGTTACCGTTCTCGCTATCTGTATAATAGATTAGAATCGATATTTCATTCTAAGAAGAGCTTTCTGGGCAGGACTGCGCCGACTTTAAGCAAGCTGTAAAATAGCCATGATGTATATGCTTTACCCTTCCTCAGGATGAAATGCGAAATGGCTTGACCTGCAAGTCTGTACTGCTGTGAATAAGTCTTACTCATATCAGCGGATCTGGGGTCTGTGGGTCTAGTAGGTCCGTAGTCTTTATCAGTCGGTTTGCATGAGTAAAGGCTGAGTAAGAGTCTACGAGGTCAGGCTGTAATCTGTAATATCTTGTGGACATTGTGCAGAGATTTGCTGAACCCACCCCCCAGCAAACCGTGTGTATTCTTAGCAGAGCATCTCTTAATAGTAACAGATCACAGCTCTACTTTATTTCGCTTACATATAGATGAGCACATACTTCTTCAAGGTGAGTCAAATTGTTGCTATTTCAGCTGTTGGTAGGACATGTACACTCAGAGGAATGAAGGATTTTTTTCGCCTCTGATATAGGTACATAAACTGCAGCATTTGTGCCTATGGGTTTCAGATCCTGAGGATTTAATAATCTTCATCTTACTGAATGAATAAAATAATTGCAGCCATTCCCTCTCACAGATTTTTTCCTCCAGATTCGTCATTCATAAGAAACTGAACTGTGTTATAGCACTTTTCTTTCACTTAAAAATGAACAGAATCACCCAAGAATAACTTATAAACAGTATGATTGCCTAATGTGCCGGATTGCTCAATGTACACAAGCACTTGCCTTTTCCATCCCTCTCCCCATCATGCACATTCTGCTTATCCTGCTCACATAACACCAGGGGCTTTTAAAACCAGCTGCATTTGGCCACTGTATTTGTTGCTGCAACAATGCGGCGCTTCCTCATTTGGAGTATAGGGAACCCGGCAAATACTGGAAGCGACAGCAACGGCAGTTGGTGGAAATAGTTAGGCAGCAATGCCAGGAGTGTGTTCTTAAAGCCGATACTCCACGAGAAAACATTTGGGCAAAGCATTTTCACCGAGTGTTTAAAGACAGCTACTGTCAAGAGTTGTAAACTTACAAAACAAATGAGAAGGAGGAGGAGGAGGACAGTTTAAGCAACTACGGGTGACCGCAGGCACTGGCATTGCTGTGAAAGCAGGGAATCGTATTTAAAGCCTGTTCTGGACGTTGTAAGGAAGCTCCTGGAGGAGAGTGGCTGACCCACTGGGACCAGCCTGTTCCTCAGCAGCTCCAGGCAGAAGACCTGCCTGCTGATTAATGCCGCCTTGCCCCCAAAGCATCCCCAGCACCCGTTTTCTGGGTGTCGCAGAGGCTCCCTGTCGCAGTCCTGGGTGCAATTCAAGGTGTTCACGCCAATTTCTCCAGCTGCCTGTGGTTGGCCAACCTTGCATCCAGCAGCCACCTTCATTCCCAGTTTTCCAGCACCCACGCAGGGCTCCCTGCTGCATTTCAGCTGCTGGCACTGAGGGGCTCAGCTGGCGAGGGCAGCGGCCACCTGCCTCCGAACCTGCCACCCCTGCACTGCCCATCGGAGAGGGAGGCTGGCAAACCTCACGGCGTGCTTACAAGGCCGGGTTTGCTCCTGCAAGGCTCCCGGCCAGAGGTTTCATCCTTATTTTCTTTGTCTTAGGCCATGTCTGCTGTAGAGAGGACAAGCTATTAAAAATCATCCCGATTTCTGCATATTGCAACAACGGCCACTCAGCCTGCTGAGTGAGCTGCCACAGGTGATCCAGAAAACAAAGAAATGGATCCTCCGTGCTGCAGCTGGGCAAATACTTCCCTGGCTTCCAGCTTTGCTCTGAAAGAGCTTAGTCCAGGGATGAAAGGTGTTGTTTGGGAAGGGACGTTTGAGTGGGGTTGGAGGAAGAGTGTTAATCTGGCTGCTGAGCTGTGGGGTGCTGGACTCGCTCCTGATGCGTGTCAGGGGCCACGTTGGGGAGGGGACCCCCCGCACGTCGGCCCTTCCCAGCGCTCAAACAAGGGATGGGACAAAAGGGACCAAACTTGGCTCTCCCGGGTGTTTTTCCGCACTACCCGTGCCCCCCATCCCCGAGGAGAAAACGGGAGTGAGCAGCCCACCGACCCCACGGGGACCTCCGCGGGGTCCCGGCCGTGTCCTGCCCGAGCCCTGCTGTCCGGGGGGGCGCTGGCGGGCGCGGGGGGGCGCTGGGGGAGGGGATGCCCTGGCAGGTGCTGGACCCCCGCTGGCGCAGCCGGAGGGCGCAGCCCGAGCCCAGCCCCGGGCAGCCCCGTCGCCTCCCCGCGGGTCCCCCCCGCCCCTCCCCAGGTCCCCCCTCCGGCCCGGCGGGTCCCCCCCGGCCCCTCCCCGCGGGTCCCCCCGGCCGCCCCCCCGCGGGTCTCCCCCGCCCCCCCGGCCCGGCGGGGCAGCCCCGGGCCCCCTCCCCGCGGGTCCCCCCCGGCCCGGCGGGGCAGCCCCGGCCCCGCCGCAGCCCCCGGCCCCCCTGCCCCGCCCCCCGGCCGCCATTGGCGCGGCGCAGCGCGGGGGCGGGGCCGGCGGGGCCGCTATTAAACATCACATGGCAGCCGCGGCGCGGGGCAGCGGCTCATCCAGTGCCTGAGCGCGGCGCGGGGCGGTGGCGGGCACCGGGCACCCCGGGACTGGCTTGTGCGTCCCCCCGGCTGCGGGATCTTACCCCTTGGAACTCCACGGGCACCCTGCAGGGGCAGCGGCAGGTAAGCGGCGCCTTCTCTCTCCATCGCCTCAGGACGCGCAGTCAGCTCGCCTCCAGGTGCCGCCGCGGCTGGCGGGGGCAGGGGGATGCGCCCCAGCTCGGGGGGCGGCCAGTGTCCCCGGGTCCCCCCCCGGCCCGGCTTTCGGTGCCGCTGGCTGTGCTGCACGCCCGGGCACAGCCCTTCCAAGGGGGAACTCCTGCCTTTCTCATGCACCATCCCCGAGCTATTCTCGGTGCCTAAAATAATTAGATAGGTATGCTGCGAACACTCGAGCATCTGCTTGCAGCATCTGTTTGTGTTCATAACTTTCCATGCACCAGCTGCTTCCCCCCTGCCCGCCCCGGGATGTTTTATTCTGGGGAAGGGCTGGAAGTTTGCATGACAACTCGGCGTCGCAGCAGTAGCACCGCTCCATCCCTTTCCATTCTTCTCGCCTGTTGTTTCCTGTACAAGAGAGGTCAAAAGCATCAAGTCTTCGAGATCAGATGCGTGTTTTTGAAAGGAGCGTCCGAAATGTTTTATCGGGGTGTGAAATGAACCTGTAACTTCATTCATTGGCATTCTGGAAACGGGGTGTGTGTGTGTGTGTGTGTGTTATTTTTAATCATCCTGCCAAAAAAATAGGAAGAAAGCAAAAAACCCCAAACCCAAACAAAAACAAACCTTGCAGCTGGGGAGCTTGTGAAGAGACTGTATTGTTTCAACTTAGTTCATGACAGTGAAAGGAAAAAATACTGATAAGGAATGGCAGATTTATTCGCAGGCTTGAGCGACTGCTTTGTCATCTCCCTGGGGCGGGGGCAGCTGGGGACCCACAGGTGGCCTGGGCTGAGCCAGCACCCCCAGCGCTCTGCCCCCTGCCCGTCGCCACCCCCAGCCCGCAGGCAGCCCGCACTTGTTTCTGTGTTCCAGCCTTACCTTTACACTTGTTTGCTTTTCCATCCTCACAGCCGGTGCATCAAGTACACCCCCTGGTGATGACTATTCCACTTGTAGTTATTTTGTCATCAGCTAGAAATATCCTGAACCCGTCTCCTTCGCAGGACAGCAGATGCAAACACCACTTGTCCTTTCCTTTCTCCTATTTCTTCGCACCCATTTCCCTACATCATCTACTCTTTTTTTTTTTTTTTTTTTTTTTTTTTTCCCCTTTCCCACCGCCTAAGCGTGAAGGACAGATCCTTCTCCTGAAGGCAGCTCAGGACTTTGTGTAACTTGAGTCCTACCCAAACCAGTGGAGAAGCCCTGGGGAATGACTTTTAAGTAATGCAGGGGTCTGGAGAAAGGTTACAGGGGTGGTTGTGCCCAGCAGCGAGGGAGCTGGGGCTGTGGGAACAGGCTTCGCTGGGGCGAGCAGCTCCTTTGTTCTGCGTGCCGAGGGCAGCAGGGGAAGGCGCTTGGTGAAGGTGGTGCTGTGCTCTCTTAGCAACATGTGCCCGGCTGGCTGCACGGCTGTGTGGCGTCAGCCTGGGAATAACTGCTCCAATGCTCATTAGTGCTTCTCTCTCAACACCACCCCCCCCCCCCCCCCCCGCTCTTTTTGCACTTCAGAGTTTTTGCTCAGCGTTAAACCTTCTGCACAGAACCCCCTTTGAGCTGTTGTGGAGTTTCGACGCGCGATGTTAACGTCTTTGGGGGGGGGAGGTCTTGAAGGGGATGCTTGCTGAGGGGGAAAGTGAGGGTTTGGGCTCCTCATCGTGGCATTTCCACAAACGTTGTTTCAGAAACGCTGCAGATGCAGCACAGCCCTGTGTTCCTCTCCTCCTCCAAGCATCCCCTTGCAGCAGAGCAAGCCTGGGGCTCTCCCATCCCATCTCATCCCTTCCCGGTAATGCTGGGTCCGTGCCTGTGCTGGTAATTACAAGCTGCTTTGCTCTAATCTGGTGTTCTCTTCCAGGAGGAAAGGTAGCTTGAATTAATCACAATAACACACCTAGTGATGATTGAATTTGCAGCTGCGTGTGTGTGTCTGGGTGCAGTGTGTTGGGCCCAATTATACAAAGATTTGGGGTGGTTGGTGGGTACCGCGTTGGCTTCTTTTGCCCAGCGAGGCTTGTGCGGCTGGTCCCACACTACCTTGGCATCTTTAGTGCCACTAATATGTGATAATGGGGGGGGGCGGGGGGGGGGGGGGGCAGCAAACTTGTTTTGCCTTCGAGCAGCAGGTGGATTAGCAAAACAAGAACCATTAGATTTTCATGCTAGTTTGATTGTTTCTGGGATTTGGGGGGAACCTCTGCTGAAGCTAGCTGTGAAAGTCAGGGTGAACACCCATCAGGCAGCTGGAGGATCTACCGGGTGTTCGACAGAGCCTGTGCTGCCGAGCGGGAGCACAGTCAAACCTGCCGTGTTGCCCTGGCCGGTCCCTGCTCACGGTGCTGGTGGTGCTGCCATCCCCGGCATCCTCCATGCACTTGCGTTCAGGAAGAGAGGCAGTTTGTGCTGTAAAAGAGAGAAGACAACTCTGCCGCGGCACAGCATGCCAGGGCTTTGTTGTCTAAACTTCAGGCAGTCTGTAAAGGTCGAAGAGGGTGGCCCCAGGCACAGCCCGGGAGTTTAAAGATCCTCAGAGCCAAATTGGTGCAGGTTCGCTGCCAAGGGCTGAGTGCCGACAGCTTCGGGCTAGGAGGGAGAAATGCTGCACCAGGTACAGCAGGCAGAAGGTGCTCAGCCATTCAGAGCAGGAATATGACGGTGTATGATACATAATTTGGGTCCAAAACTTCTGAATGCAGCCAGCGGCGAGCTGGTGTTAGGATTTCAGTGATTTGTGGAATTCAAACAAATGTCCTCGGGTCAAGACTTTTGCAGGGGGAAGCTGCACATTCAGACACTTGAGACTTCACAGCTTATCTTTCCCTCCACCGCAAGTCTTCCTCTAAAATCCAAAAGGCAATGCCGGGGGAGGGGGAACACCTTCAAAATAAACTTTCCTAGGCTGTGTGTTTCCACCAGCTTGAAAGAAAACAGACTTTGAATGTGGAAGTCGAACACGACTATGATTATAGGATGTGGTTTATAAAAGTGATCTATTTGCAGACCAATGCAATGGTTTTCCAAGAAGTTTTTTGTGCAGAATGTATTAATAGCAGTTTTGCTTCCCCGCTCCCCACCCCCCCTCCCCTGCCGTGTTCAAGTTTCAGCCCCAAAAATTAAGTGAACATAAGAAGAATACCTTTGTGCTTTTGAGAATAATATCCTGATGGGAATGAGAAACCCCATGATCCAAAAGGCGTGAAGGGGAAAAAGGTGCGTAAAGCCTTTGCACAGTGTAGGCAAGATGGTCAGATAGGGAAGAGGGCAGCTGCACCATAAACCTGCATTGCTGGGAGCCGCACTGAAAACTGGGCATTACCGAACCTACCAAAAGCTGCCAAAATGTCTTGTACGGTGCTGAAGTCACAGATGACTAATCTCGGCAAGTAGGCACTGGGACGCATTCTTGCACAACAAACAGAAATGAGGAAAAAAGAGAAGGTAAAAGTAAATGCTTAAGAGATTCTAGAGGGAAAACCAGCCTGTGTGCCACTGTGAGCATGGCGTTTTCTGTTTGTCACCTGCTTTTCTCCTAACAAGTGCTGCTGACCTCAAACCCTTGTAATGTGGCTGAAGGATGTGGGGGGCCTGAGGAGCTGTTTGAAATCTCTCAGGTTTTTGGAACCCCTCTGCAGGGCGTTAGGGGCTGCTTTGGGGAAAGGAGATGAACTCTTACCTGCAGCTGCTGTCAGACGGGTGTCAGAGGAAGAGGCACAGAGTACTGAAGCCGCTTTGTGGGCAGAGGTCGTGCTCCTTGGTGGCTGCAGATTTGTTGGGTTTTGAACAAACTCAGATGAGTTTTGATAATACTGATTTATGAAGAGCATCGTGATTTAATCCCTCACTGCTGTAAATGGTACTGAAGTCTCCTCTCCTACGCCAAACGGGCAGCAGACATTCCCCATCACTTGGTTTTAGTTTTATTTCCTCCATGGGGTGCACATGTGGATGGAGCCGTTGCATTAACGCATCTCTTCTCCTCTGCAGTATTTCAGTTACATTTCCTGATATACAGTACATGACTTAATGGGTGACGCACTTGTTAAAAGCTTAACCTGGGTCTAAGCCAGACCTCCCTGAAACAAGTTTGGTGGCTTCTACCCTCAGGAAGAAGCTTTTGTAGCCTCTCTGCTGAGTCTTAATTGCTGACATTTAAGACCCACAGGATGCTCAGAACCGTTACCCATGGGAGACGGAACTGGCTGCCTCAGGCTCCCGAGGGGAAGGTGCTGGTCCTTGCTACCAAAGGTATTAGGAAGACCCTCGGCCAGTGCTACTCCATCGTAGCCTTTTGCTAGTTGCATTAGGAGCAGATGAGTGTCGTTGCAAGGTTTAGTTTGCTTCCTATAACTTAGCCAAATGTAAGCATAAAAAACCACACAGAACCCAGTGAGTCTGGAGTTAGAGGAACTAATGCAGCCCTTATTCCTGCCATTTGCAGAGACTACACAACTCTTTTTCTTTTTCTTTCCCCCCCCCCCCCCCCCCCCCAGTTTAATTAAAACAAAGTTATATGCAATGTGAATTCATGGAAATCCCTGACACTTGCATTTTCCAAGTTTATTGCTTTTCTCAGGTCACATCATCTTCCCTTTTGCACGGTCCTTTCTTTATCATGGGTAAAACAGTCCAGGAGCGACAAATTGTATGTCATGAAAAACTGCTTCAGTCCTTATATTTGAACAGACGGATGTCAGGGCTAATTGTTTGTTTCAAAATAAACAGAAAACACAGTTGTAAGTATTAGATAGGTTCTTTGCACATCTGGCTTTAAAGTGAATATTGCCTAGACACTTGTGTGACACTGTCACTTCAGGGCTGTCACTTAGGAAGGGTGATGCCTTTGTACTAATGATGTCACTTCTGTCAATACACAGCTGCGCACATCGTGCATTCTAGAAGATGCTGCCGTTAAGAGTAAGGAAACTTCCTGCAGGTCCATTGGAGTAATTGTACTTGATTCTTTCAGGTTTGATTCCTTACCCTGTTCCTCCAGGATCTAACACGATGTTTCTTTTTCTCTTGCAGACCATGCCCTCTCTATGACGGTTACTTGCTAAGCTAACTCTGCATGCCAGAAGACTGTCCTTGGTTGATCCAAGGGCTTTCGGGGACTCCGGCCTCTCCCCAGTTTTTCTGTGTGTGTGTGTTCCTCTAGAACTTTCAAAACTGTTTCTCCAAAGGGTTTTGCAGAAACTTAGACTGTTTTCTAAAGCAGAAGCACCTCAGTCCACAGCAGTAGTGATGGGCAGCGTGCGAACCAACCGCTACAGCATCGTGTCTTCAGAAGAGGACGGCATGAAGCTGGCAACCATGGCTGTTGCCAACGGTTTTGGGAATGGAAAGAGTAAGGTACACACCAGGCAGCAGTGCAGGAGCCGCTTTGTCAAAAAAGATGGCCACTGCAATGTCCAGTTCATTAACGTGGGTGAGAAGGGACAGCGATACCTGGCAGACATCTTCACCACTTGTGTGGACATCCGCTGGAGGTGGATGCTAGTTATCTTCTGCCTGACTTTCATCCTCTCCTGGCTTTTTTTTGGCTGTGTGTTTTGGTTGATTGCACTGTTGCATGGGGATCTGGAGAATCAAGAAAATAGCAAACCTTGTGTCTCTCAAGTGAGCAGCTTCACCGCAGCCTTCCTGTTCTCCATCGAGACCCAGACCACGATCGGCTATGGCTTCAGGTGTGTCACAGACGAGTGCCCCATCGCAGTTTTCATGGTGGTTTTCCAGTCTATAGTAGGCTGCATCATTGATGCCTTCATCATTGGTGCTGTCATGGCAAAGATGGCTAAGCCAAAAAAGAGAAATGAAACTCTAGTCTTCAGCCACAATGCCGTGGTGGCCATGAGAGATGGAAAGCTGTGTCTGATGTGGCGTGTGGGAAACCTGAGGAAAAGCCACTTGGTGGAGGCACATGTGCGAGCACAGCTCCTCAAATCCAGGATCACGTCAGAAGGGGAGTACATCCCCTTGGATCAAATAGACATCAATGTAGGGTTTGACAGCGGGATAGACCGCATATTCCTGGTCTCCCCAATTACGATAGTACACGAGATAGATGAAGACAGTCCTTTGTATGACTTGAGCAAACAAGACATGGACAATGCTGACTTTGAAATTGTAGTAATATTAGAGGGCATGGTGGAAGCTACCGCCATGACTACCCAGTGCCGTAGCTCATATCTGGCAAATGAAATCCTCTGGGGCCACCGCTACGAGCCTGTACTCTTTGAAGAGAAAAACTACTACAAAGTGGACTACTCAAGGTTCCACAAAACATACGAAGTGCCCAACACACCCATCTGTAGTGCCAGAGACTTAGCAGAAAAGAAATACATTCTCTCTAATGCAAACTCCTTTTGCTACGAGAATGAAGTGGCCCTCACCAGCAAAGAGGAGGACGAGATTGACACGGGGGTGCCTGAGAGCATGAGCACAGACACCCACCCGGACATGGACCACCACAACCAAGCAGGGGTGCCTCTAGAGCCACGGCCGCTACGGCGGGAGTCGGAAATATGAGTGACAAATCCTTCCTCTCTCTTTTGGTTGAAAGGAAAAAAAAAAAAAGGAAAGAAATACATCTATCGGTCAAAGGCACGTTGACCTGAGAAGTTGGCCCAGAACAGTTTTCAGACAACGGTACTGTTGAAGAGCGGGGTGAAGGCAAGCAGACCTGAGAAACCCAGGCTGGTTTTAGGGCTGTCCTCAGAGGAGGGACGACAGAAAATGAACTCTAAACACAAAGCACTAAACATGTCTAAGTATGAACAGAAGGCACATATGTTGTAGAATAAATTATGTATATATTTTTTTACAAAACTTGAACTTGCAGGCAAGCTTTGGTTGGGTTATTATTATTTTTTTTTCAACTTTTTCCAGAATGCTTCTCTCTAGGGAACAAGAATGTTTTTAATGGCATAACAAAGGCAAGAATCTGCCTTATTATTATTATTATAATTATTTTTTAAAAAGCTGCTGCTAACTACATGAACACAAATGGTTATTTTTGTTGCAGTGTAGTTTTTATTTTCTCTTGTGTAATTTAAAAAAAAAAAAGTCAGTGTTGAACTTTTTGGGTTGAAAAGCTGGTGATCACTTCAGAGAGGCCGACATTGTCAGAAAGTCTAAACTCCTTTTGAGGCCAGTAGTTTGATAGTTAGAATCAATTTCTCTCTTTCCAATTACATAAGGGGCATTATGTAATATCAGGCCAATCCGTAGCCTCCAGCAAAATTATGATTTTTGGGGGGAGAATTTAATTCTCTTCTAAAGGAAAAATGAGAAATAAAAAATATATATACATAGAAAAAGTACTAAGTTAAAACTACCTAAATGTATACCAAAGAAAATGCACAGTTTTGCACAGCGGAGTTTATCTTAAAAAAAAACAAAAAAAACAAAAAAAAAAAAAACCAGGCTGCTTTAAACAAAAAAGATTTCAAACCTCAGACACTTTTTTTTGGTTTTTTTTTTTCTTCTTTTTTTCTTTTTTTTTTTTTTTTTTCTCTTTTCTTTTTAAGACCTTTATTTTGCACCTTATTCTAAAAGCTTAAGATTCAGATCTCAAGTGAGCTAGGACTCCTCCCCTTTCCCCCTGCTCTTCCATGGGGAAATAAATTCCCTTCCTTTCTGTAAGGAGAAGTGCAGTGGGGGGAAAGCAAACAGCTGCCCTCCCGGTCGCTGCGGCAGAAGGTCAAGTGTCAGTGCAGGCATTCCCAACGCGGCGCTAGAGCCCAGCGCCACCGCAGCCTCCCAGAACCGAGCCACCCTCGCCACGCTGCCGGAGCCCAGCCCCTTGGCTGTGGTACCGCTCCGGCCTCACCAGGCACGGGCGAAGCTGCTGGTCCATGCACGAGGCTCGCTGCTGGAGCAGGCGTTTGGGCACCAATGAACTGAGCAGTAGAGAAATCCCTGGGAAGAGGTTTTTGGAAGAGGAAGGGAGAGGGTAACGGAGAGGAAATAGAAAACAACATTTAGGAGCCAGCATTTGGGAATGGCACAGGGATTGTAGCGTTTTGGGGGGAAAATGCTTCTCTTCAGCAGGGTGAGGGTGTCAGAAAAAAGTCTATTTTCCATCTCATTTAGAGAGGGATTACGTGGGGAGGATGAGGCTGCAAGGTGAGGTCCATCTCCTGCCTCCCCTCCCTGGCAAACGCCAGCTGAGCGGCCAGCGGCTGGGATGCGTTGCCCAGCTCCGAATGGATTTTGTGACCTTCAGCCAAGCTCTGGCTCTGGTGGCATTTTGACTCCTTCACCCAGGCGGCTTGAAATTCTCTGTGCCTCTAAGATCAAGGAGACGGCGAACCTGCGCTTCACGCCCGCTCCCCACGGAGCCGGCAGAGGGGTGTTGGGGGGGACGATAATCCTAGTCAACTCTCGCAGTATTGGATCACTCTATGCCATTAAAAAACAGCTTGTTCTAGGTCTAATGTCTTCTGCAAACAGATAATCTGTGAAGGCCTCTGGCCCCTTCCAGCCCTGCCTGAAAGAAATGCCTGCAACGAGAAATGGTTTCTGATAAGATGCTATCTACAGTGGGTGGGTTCGAAACTATGGAAATTTGACATTGTAAACATGGATTTGGCTACTAGAGGAGGCAGATGATGAAGTGTTAAGTCCTAAGGCTTTTGCTGGGGTGGCGGGACGTAAAAGAAACTAAAGGTTGAACATGTCAAGGTGATTTGATTGCAGTTTCTGGGTCAACAGTAGTGAAGGCAACTGAGTGCTGCTAGTGCTGCTATTGTGATATTCTTGTACAAGAAAAAAACAACACTAAACCAAAGAGTATTCAGTGGAAGAGAGCGTGCATGAGAGCACAATGGGGAAGGGATGCAAAAGGGAGGCTGACCAGGAGAAAGGGGTCCTGCTCTCCAGGCCAGCATCCCCCAGGTGCACAGTGCTCCCACTAAATGATACTTGAGATAATTGAGGGAGGGATGAGAGACGGGGGACGGGAAATGCAGGATTCAGCTTGTTTCTTTACAGCAAAAGAAATTCAGAGGGGAAATAAAACCCAATCTCCTCCCCCTTAACATTTCTGGTGCAGAGGTTTTGGGTTTGGGGTTTTGTTTTGTTTTGTTTTGTTTTTCAAGTCAGTTTTTCAGAAATATTTTTAAAATGTACATTTTATAAAGTTTATCAAGTATTTTCATATTTAAAGCCAAATGTAAATAGAAGTCTGTAAAGGAGGACAAGGAGAAGAAGAAAAAGAAAAGGCCACAAAAAGTATAAATTCTGCTCGGCAGTCTCAGCTAGCTAGTACTTAGATGCTACCGGTTAGCATGATTTTTAGCAAATACGTGCAAGCCTTATAGGATTCCTAATGCTATGAACTTCTCTTTATTTATTTTTAAGCATGGACTTTTAATTTGAAAACATGTTCTAGTTACTGGCATTTTTAAAAGTTACCAGCTTTCTGAGTGCTAGTCTTGTCAAGGATGTGCATTGAGGTAATCCATTACACTCTCTGCCGCATTTTTTTTTTTTTTTTGCTTTTCTTTTTTAACAACCCTTTGTCTTTGCTGACTGAATCTTACATTGCAGAACTGCACTCAGCCTCTGGCTCCGGGAAGCTGCTAGAAAGAGACCTGCAATGTAGACTCCATGGTACCCTTGCCCCTTATCTGTCATTTCTGTGTTTCTCAACGCGCCGTGGTAAGCCCGGTATAGGACAGACTATTGTAGCACACTTCTACAGCAGCAAATTGGGTTAGTCGTTTTAAAAAAATGCTGTTATTTTGTAAAGGACTACAGAGTGACTGACAGTGTTTCTTCAGTTCCCGATGATCCTGGGCCACGCTGATGCTTAATTAGGGGCCCTTTAAACTGACTGAGCTCTACCCGCAGGCTCCAACGGGCGTTTGGCCTCTTTAGCACGGATGGAGTTGGCTCAACTGGCTCGCACAGAAGGTTTATACTGTATTTCGCTTAGGGTCTGGGGGGGAATATGTTATTTCTGCCCTTCCCTGAAAATACTTGAATGAGACACATTGTCTAAACCATAATACTGCATACAGTGACAAAAAGCGTTTCCGAGGCAGGTGGGGATAGATCTCTTCTTTCCGCTGTCTCTTCCGTGCGAGTTGTACTCGGTTAAGTAGCAAGGGTCAAAACCATTACCTATTAGCTGTGTTTAATGATACTCTCTCCCAGCCATGATAAACTTCTTTGTTGTTAGTTTAGCACGCGCTCCTCTTGGAAAAGACAAAGGGTCCAGATTTTTTGTTTGTTCTCTTAGGTCTTCTTTTTCACGATGGATTACAAGGTAAAACTGAGAAGTACTGTAATGTCTTTAAATTATGGCTGCTTACGACCATTGTGAAGTAGAAGGGTGCTGCATAGTTGCCATCCCACAGCCAGCAAGAAACTGATTTTGTAATGACTTTTGGCCTGCAGCTATTGTAAGGTGAACAATCTAGGCATCTGACAGTTGTCCATTACTATTTTCCTGTTTGCAGCCTTTTTGTATCAAAGTCTTCCTAATGTACTGCACAAATTGTGGATTGTACAGATTTTTATATATTATGTCTTATTTTATTATTTCTAAATAAATAAAAAAAATTGAGAATGAACGGATGTGTGCAGTATGTATGTAAATGAAGTAGGGAGACGAGCCTGGAGGTTATGATGTAGCTGTGTTTGTGGCTGGCTGAGCAGGGTCACCAAAGCACTTTGAGGAAGGTTGTCCTCTCCCTTGACAAAAGGCAGGAGGAAAGGCGATCCCATCATTATTTTCCAGCTGAGGACACAAACAGGGTGCAGTATAAGGCAGCTTGCACCAGAGGAAGGTCTGCCCTAAAGAGACCAAGGGACTTTCTTAAGGTCATTCCTGGACCTGCAGAGCTCCAGGTCATTAGCTACAAGTTGCATGAAATGGGAAAAAAGCTCCAAGTCTGTATAAACTGCAAAGCAGGGGAAGGGCAGGGGGAAATGAAAACACAGAGCATAAGCAAGCGCATTGAAAGATTTGGAAAGGGATTAAAAAATCAAGCAGGAAACTCATCTTCAAATCCCCATGTTTTATGTTTGCCTGGAACATCCCCTTATTGAAATGATGCTCCTCAGCTCAGCTCAATTCCAAACATGCTCACCGTAATCTTCACGCATGCCTCATTTGTCTGGAGTCCTGAGCCCAGTGTCACAGGAGCCGGGGTTTGTGTGATGGGATGGGGACGTGGGACAGGGACCGGCCCCGAGTGACCAAAAGCGCCGCAATGCCCTTATTTGTCTGGGTTGGAAAGCTCCTGCCCTGCTGTGTGTGTGGCCTCCAGGGCAGATACTGAGGCTGCACGACTGTGACTCAGCTCAAAACTGCTGATCTAACCGGACTCAAACATGATGCCACGGCCGAGGATGGCTGTGAAACATTTCAGCGCAGTTTTGACCCCTCTGCTGATTTTTCAAACTTTTTATCAGTCTGTAATGCTATTAAACAGTGCCTCGGATGGAGACCTGACCCTATCTAGAAGGATTCCATTTATAAATTCAAATGCACTTTTCAAATCTAATGGTCTCTTGGAAAGCTTACAGTAATAATTACAGGGCTGGATTTAGAGATACAGATTAGCTGTCACAGCCTGGATCTGCTTATTCTCCCTACTGGAAAGCATCTTCTGTGAGAGCTGCTCGTTGCCCTGACCCCGGCTTTGATGTTTGCTGCAGGGGCAGAGGGTTGGGGGCCACTATCTGCAGATTCCGCCTGGCTCGCACCCCGTCCCTAAATCATTAGCACCCTCTCCTGTCAGTGCCTTTCCCTTCTCTTGGTGGCCACTGGTCCGGTCAGGTGAAGTCAGCATAAATGTAGCAGCAAAGCACAGACGGCGTGGTTTTGTAGCTATCAAGGTAATAGCAAAACTCTTCCCCTCCTAGCTGGGTGCATCTAGCAAGCAGCAAGCATGGACTGCGGGCTGCATGTGCATACTGCCTGAATCTCGACAGCGTGAGTAAAATGCCATGGAAGACGTAACAGCATGGGTGTTGGCGTGCCAGCACCAGCAGGACACAGGCAACGCTGTCTGCTGCCCACGGGGTGCCCGTGCCCTCAGCAGGTAGCGTGGGAAGGGGTTTTTCTCACCAGCCTAGCAGGGCTCACGGAGCCTTTCCAGGTGCCAAGCTCATGCTGACTGCAGGTTTCATCGGTGTGCAAAAATGTGTAATGATGTTTAAAGAAACGTCCATTCTTTCAAGATGTTTGAACTAAGCTCGTGATTTCAGGGGAGCCTGTTTCATGGTTCTGGATTCTTGGCAGGTGGAGATCACCATGCAGGGAAGGATTTGGATGAGATGCTATCTGGGATTCAACACCCGCCTTGTCTGGATTAGCTCATTTGTCCTGGTGTGATGGGCTTGTCAGATCTTTCAGGAAGGGGCTGTTGGCTTTGCAGGGGGGTTCAGTGTACATGTGGGGTCCCCACGGCTTCTTGCACCCCTCAGGGCAGCAGCATAAGGAGTTGTGTGTTAAAACTGGGGGAGATAGAATAGGGGGGGGGGAAGTTGGCAAAGTAGAATGTTTCAGACTGGGTTTTGCTTCTCTCTCTGTTTGCTCTTTGGTGTGCAGGACGCAGCTGTTTCACCTGCACGGGGGTAACAGCCCCCGCTGGCTTCCAGACAAGTGGGATCTGGAAGCACTTGCAAACTTCCATCTACATTCAACAAACTGGCAATCTTTGGACCTGTGCACAGCGCAGAAGCAGTGATGAAAGTCACACCAGGACCACTGATGCTGCGAACACAAAAGCCATGTGTCCTCACGGAGGAAGCCAAAGAGCAGCAGGAATCCCTGCAGCGCTCCCTAACCCGCCAAGCAAAGCTGAACTCTGACCATCACCCCGCTATAACTGCGATGGCATTTCAGGGAAACTAGAGGATGAGTGAAAACAACTAAATGATCGTGGAGTCACTTGGTGAGGTCTGAGATGAAAATTTCAAAGTTTCAGATGAGGGAATGGGGACAGGTCTTTGTGAATCGAGTAGCTACATGGGAGCGACAGCTGCCGAGACATGGAAAGCCACAGCAGTATGTCACACTCATGGCAATTCTGTATTTCTTCTATTAGGAGAAGGGGAAGAAACATCATCCCAGGAGCACACACTGCCAGGGGAACACCAGCAACATTGCATGAACCATTCGTATCACATCCAGCACAAGCATCAGGGGCAGACACAGTAACACCGGCTACTGCAACGCGCCAAGACAGGTTGGATGTGGCTTTGAGCAACCTCATCCAGTGGGAGGTGTCCCTGCCCATGGCAGGGGGCTGGAAACAGATGATCTGTAAGGTCCCTTCCAACCCAAACCATTCTGTGATTCTATGATTCTATGATAAGACCTGCAGCAGGCTGCTCCATGCTTTTGGCAGTTCTCCAGATGGAACTGAAATCCATAGCTAAATCCTTCCATTTATCTGGTGCCTCGGGTAGACTTTATTTTGCAGGGAGTTACCATCATTTTATAACCCTCATGGCCACCTGAAGCCTTTTTTTTTCTTTTTAGCTTGATGCATTGCCTTTGCTTTGTCTTCTCCTGCAGATCAGAGAGATGTTTCTGCTGGTTTGCCAGTGTCTGGGGAGACAACAGAAAAGTGAAAGCAATGGAGATTATAGAAAGGTCAAGAATATAAAAATGAAATATTCTCTTGAAATATATATTTTTTTCTCTTTCCAAAGTTTTCTCTGAAGTACAGTCTTTAATCTAGCACCAACATTTACAGCTTGTTTGACTGTGCATATCCAGGTTGTTATATGAAAGCAAATGCATTTCGTATTTTTGGGTGGGCAGGGCAGAAAGGGGCTACAAATACACCTGTTTCAGTGACGTATACATTTTCTATTACTCTTTAAAAAAAAAAAAAATAGTGCTTTTACCTTTTCCTTCCTTACGGGCTTGGATTTCAACCCATAGATACTGGAAACAGAATTTATTTTAAAAATGCACATTGAGACTCATACAAATGACATAGATGTTAAATTGTGAAATACCTACTGAATCACTTTGGTTGGGAAGCTGTGCAAAAGGGAGCCATGAGCTGTGGCATAGATCTCCTGTCCCTGTTGGGTACCATCCTCTTTCTGCCTCACAACTACAGCAGATTTCAGGGTAACTCAAGAACCAAGCTCAAACCCAAGTATTAGGTTTTATATGCCCAAACGCTGCCTTACTCTGGTTATTCCTCATAACTAGGCAGCTGCGGGGAGGTTCCCCCCAAGGAAACCCTGCTCCCTTCTGCTGCAAGAGGCATGTTGGCTCCTTGGGGAGACCTTCCCTGCTGCAACAGGTAGGAAACCATAGGCTCTTACTTTCCAGGACAGATATTTTACTCACTTTTTTTTTTTTTTCTTTTTTAAGGCGAAAGATCTTGCTGTGCATACACTGTATTTGATATGCAAATTAATTCATTAATTATTTTGTATTACATGGCATGCAAGATACCTCTTGGCCATACCTGTGTTTCATCCAGGCTTGGTGGCTGCAAGCAGCAGGACACAGCCATGCGCTCGCTGGGCTGCCCTGGAACCTGCTGTTCTGCCTGTCAATACCGATGCTCGGCTGTAAGTAAAGAACCAACCGAACCAGAGCCCACTGCCTAAGAAACGTCTTGATTATGAGGCTTTGAGAGAGATCTGGCTGCTAGTGTTGCCCAAGACCAATAAACTCCAAGTTAGTGCTTTGATTGAAATAATTAATGGGTTTTCATTTAGCTGGTATATAATAGGCTGTTAACAGGAAAGGAGAGACAGATATAGTTTAATAGCACAGGATCTTATGAACAGGGATGAATCTCACCCCGGGGCAGTGAGATTACCCAGAGACATAATACCGCTTTAGCTCTATTTTTGAAGTCTTTTCATATTCTTAAATGGTGCAGTGGCTGTTAGCTCTGAGGAAGTATGAATGTCTACCTTTAACCAAAGCATTTCCATCTTTACCCCTGTATTTCTGGGCACGTCCTTTGCATGCACACACAGAATGCAAGACAGAGCAGCAAATATTTTTTTTTTTTTCTTTTTGCCATGTTGGTACTTGTACTGACTTCACTTTTGCTGGAAAGGTAGAAGCAGATCAAAAGTTGGTATTTTCTCTGTTTACACCTTAGGCAAGAGAGCGTTGGCTGTCTGCAGTTGACTCAGGATACCTCTGTGATCTACAGATGGAAATGGAGGGAATTCCATTCTTCCTTCTGCAAAAGAGTTTGGCAAGAGATGTCTGTGCTCTAACAAAAGCCCAGCAGCTAACTGAAGAAAAAAAAAAAAAGAAGAAAGCTTTAGAGGAAAAAAAATGTGAATAAAGGTATGGAGCAGCTCAAATGCCCAGACTGCATTTCAAAGCAAATGGAGTGCAAAAATGCTCCGTTTGCTCTTCACAGCACGCTCAGGAGCTCCACCTGAAGGACGCCTGTCTGCAGGGCTTGGGGGTGATGCTAACAGCAACATCTGGAAAAGGAAAGCAATTAATTCCGTTGAGGAAGGCACAATGTCACCTGCATCTTGCTTTGCAAAGCTGTGCTGATGGAGACAGGTGCTCTCGCAGATCACAGTGTCCTTGGACTCCCTTCTCTGCTCTGCATCTGGCCAGCCTGCAAATCTGATTCCGTACGGGAAATTGCCTCCAAGAGCACCAGTGGGGACCGGAGGCTGCGGACATGGAGCTCTCCTCCACGTGCCACGGGCGCCAGCACTGGCTGCACGCCTTCTGCATGGACACTCCTGTTTTCAAAGAAGCCAAGGGGATTAAAAGCAATTAGGGAAGCCCTGACTTATCCTAATTAAAGCTAGTACTGGAGCTGTATTTGTCTCGTTATCACAAGTTTTCCAAAGCTGTCTTCCAGCAAGCTCAGAAATTTATTTCTGCCCTTCTCATTCTTTCCCCCTTCTTTCCTCTCTCCTCCCAGTGATTCTTCACCAGGCTTTGATCTCAAGGACTCTTGTGGATTTGATATTTACCTTTATAGTTGCAACATTTTAATGTAGTTGCAGTGTCTTGGTATTTTCAATATTTACAGCTCATTAACTCCTGCGATGAAATCCTGCCATTCTTTACGCCCGGTGCGGTGAGGAGGGGTTGCCAGCATCGCTCTGCCTGTCCCTTGGCGTATTATCTGACAGTTTTTCTATTGAATTAACTCAAGGTATGCATTGACTAAAAATCTTTAGAACCACTGGACAAACAGACTATGTAAGGTTCATAAATTAATGCAAATCTGCTTCAGATATGTCAGCCTAGCTCCCCTAGGAATCCCTGGACCTCAGCATGTTGTGACAGTTCTTGTTTAAGCAAATCTGGATCTTTCAGTGCGAATAATGAGAGTGCTTTCATCCTGAGCAGTATTACCAGTGAGACTAATGTGCCATTCTCCTTCTTAAAACTGTAGTCTCATCAGATACAAATTAAACCACTGGGAGAGCAGGAAAAGCGAATGCAAGCAGCATTTGCATGTATTGTCCCTCCTTTTCATCTGCTGCAAGAATCGCATCGCGGCGCCTTTTTAATGACAACACTGCTGGTACAGTAAATGATTAAACAGTCGCAGTCTTTCATATTCTGGGTTTTCAGACTTGGAGATTTTGTTACACATGTAAATTATTTGCACGCATTTGAGATATCATTAATTATGTATGGCTTGAAAGCCTCACGCCACACACTTCAAATCTTGCAGGTTTCCTTCCACGGATATTTCCATGCCCCTGGAAAGATAGCTTCAGGTGATGGTTGTTGCTGATGGCTGTTGAGGAGGCAGCTGGCCAGCACTTTTACAGGTGACTTTACTTTAAAGGCTCATGGAGTTTTGCTGACACCCAGCTCATCATCCGCAGGAGCACGTAAACCCTGGGAGCTTTGCAGGGGGGGGAGGGGTGTCTGCCTTTGGCTGCTGACCTCCCTGCCGCTCCTTGCGGGCACACACCCTGTGCTTCTGCCAGGGTGCAGATGTGCAGATCACTTCCACCAGCACTGTGAGGCTCCCTCGTGTGCCTGTTACCCACAAGGGCAGCACGGTGCTGTATTATTTGCACTCAAAAATGTTAAGTGTTACCGCTCAAATATATCACTGCCCCTAACACATCTTCCTCACTAAACGCATTCAGCCCGTTCCAACATGGTTAGATTTTCTTTCAGATAGGAGATGACCACATTCCTTCCTTGAAGATTGTCTCCTCCTCATATCAGAAAATGTTAACAAATAGGCATAATATATGCCCTGGGGAGCAGAGAAAGCTGCTTTTCTTTTCCTTGGCTGTCTTAATTCATGCTGGGCTTGTGTGACTTTTCATCTCTGCAGCTGGAGGAAAAGGCTAACTTGCAGTGTAAAAGTAGGATGATAAATTGTGGAAAAATAACTTGCTGGCTTTCCTAAGAAACTCTCCTCTCCAGCTCCTCCCCTCACTGTACTCCTTCCAGCACCCCAGAATTCATTGCATCAGTGCATGTTATGGCACCTTTGGGATGTGTTAGTCATAAGAATGAAGCTACTGGTGCTTTGCAGGCATATTTTAACTTTGGCTCTCACATGAGTGCTCTGACACATCCGTGCTGTCTGCACGTCTGGGTAGCATTTGCTTGCAGGTGCCTCCTGAGATTCCAGACAGCTCAAAAAAAGGAAACATTTAATTTATATTTGCTAAGGTATGCGTGAGGTCCTTTTGTTATTCTTTGTTGGTGGTGAGGGCTTTTGGGTACGGGGTTAACGTGGGATGGAGGCAAGAGTGATGGCTCAGAAGGGAACTTTGGGTTCGTGCTGTAATGTCTAGCCTCGGTTCTGTCCTTTCTCTTCTGAATGCTGCAGGGTGGCCAGAGAGAGCCAGGAGACTGTGTTTGCCCAGCCAGTCTTCCTCATGTGCCCCTACGTGTTATATTCTGCATTGGGAAAATTCACATGTACCTTCTCTGGCTGGGGCAGCCTCCTGGCTGCATTGCCCTGACCCCTTGGCAGGCTGCTCCCTGCGTGGTGCTCCTTGTGATGCTCCCTTCCCCTGCGACCTACAGGCATCAGGGACTGAAAAAATACAGCCTGCAGGAGTTTGCACTGGCATCAGGAGGGCTCATGCTTGCTGCCTCTGCCTAACTGCTACCGCCACGCACCCAATTGCCTGTGTAATTCTGCCCTTTGTGCAGCAGATGTGAAATGGACTTGATCTGATCCTAAGTTTTCTCCCTTTGAATTCATTCGGATCTCAGAATTCATCTGTAATTGTGTATAATTAACGTCTCCTTACAGGGTGCTTTCCAGATGAGAGCTGATAAGCGAGTGCTGCGCATTGCATTGCAGCTGGACATACGTTGCACTCAGGAGACAGCCCCGTCAGGTTCTTTTGCTCTCAAAACTGTAATCTGGACTAATTTCAGTGCTCTCAGGTTTATATGCAAAAAAGTGACATCAAAACCGACTCTATCTGCTTTTGCATATAAGCGTATAAGAATTCCCAGTTTACCCCTGCAGGTTTAGCACCCACCCCGGTTCAGAAAACTGTTCTTGTGCTTTTTAGGCCCAATCTCCTGTATCCGCAATGACTCGTCAAACATCAAGGCTTATTATCAAGCAGCATGTTGTCCACCAGCAAATACACCAAGGTCAGTAAGACTTCAAATACCAAGGTGTTTTAAACTAGAATATTCAGGCATTACATGCATGTTCGGTTCTTTCAGGCTCTGGGTCATTTGCTGACGTTTTGCACGTAACCATGATCACTTTATGGAAAAGAAGGGATAGGCATGGTCCAAAGGAAAACTGTTCTGGCCTGTCCACATTACATGTTCTCACATTTAAGAGACTGTAGCACAGAGAACAACCTTTTGATTTTTTTCTCTCCCTCAAAATGAGTGACCAGATAGAGATCTGGTGCACCAGCAGGGGAACAAAAATCCAGTAAAACAGCAAAGTATTGTGGTTAGTAAAGGTTTTGTTAAATGAAATGCTGTTTTTGTTTTTCCCCTTAGGGAACAATAAGAAAACTTCTCTCTGTACATATCTCTTTCTGAAATGAGCTCCGTGACTGGTCGCAACCTGTAATAAAAATGCCATATGCAAGAGAATATATTTAATATTGGGAAGGCAAAATAGAATGATATGATCTGTTTGGGGTTTGAAGGTAAATGTTTAGACATTTTTTCCTTTAAAATACTCTGTGATAGATGCTGGTTAGCTGACTGGGAAATGAAATCACGGAGGATTTATGCCATTAATGACAGGCTATGATGTCAAAGACATTTGGCCTGTAGCCATAACCTTTTGCGTGGGTCTGGTTGATTCTTATAAATAAACAGGACTGCTCAGCTGCTGCCTTGATAGGAGTCCCCATCACTTGGGAGCACTGAAAACTGGGCTAAGGAGAGCACTTAAAAATATCGAGCAAAAAATTACGGGGAAGGGATGTCCTGCAAGAAGTGCTTTCTCTCCTTAGCGTCTCTGGTTTTATGCAGTAGGGCTTGGTTAATGTTTAAAGAACCACCGGGTTACTGCAATAACACCGAAACCAATCTCACTTTCTGAAACTCCACTGTGTCATGTTGATTTACAATTAGTCAAAAGCCCAGACGCATTGTCAATAGCGTACATCATCCTGACTTTTGTTCCTCTTGTCCGATTTGTAGTATAACAAAGCCGTCTGGATTGGCTCTTACAGCCACACCAGTGTGGCACCCAGCTGGGTGGGAAGCAGTGGGACCCCCTGGGACCACTCGCTCCTCGCGCCCAGGGAGGTGCGGCAGGAGCAGGTCTGCAGCACCCAGCAGGGAGAGGTGCAAACCCGGGACACCCCATGCTGGTAACCTCTGAAAGAAAGCTGAAAATCTGACTGCAGAGAGACAGGGAAACCCCGAAGCATATAGAGCTTCCCTATGCGCCATGTCTGTCCCCTTAAGGAGCTTACAGGCATAAGTTTAATCATATTTTGCCAGATAACACACCGGATTTGCTTGCAGCCATTTCAGCCATTTGATATGTGGGAGAGCTTCCTTATGTTGTTATTGAGGTAATTTTTCTTCTCACATGGAGCTATTTTCCTTTTCGAATTTCTCCCCTGGGGGCTGTGTTGCTAATCGTTCGCCAGGTGCCAGACCCTCGGCTGGTGAGGCAGTGCAGCTGCATTGGTTGAGTGTCCCCCATATAAACCACCAAAGGATCCCAGTCCTTTTATCACCACAATGACCAGCACCACACGGGTAAGTGTTGCAGAGGGTCTTTCAAAGTCTGAGCTATGTAAGCTCTGTGTCCTGCAGGTGTTTGGTTCCTAAACCCAAGGTGACTTCAGCAGAACCCGTCTGTGCCATGCGATGCAGCATCAATCCAGCCCTGGGGTTCAGATGTGGGCCTGGCCGGATTGTGCAGCACTCAGGGCCAGAGAGCTCTCCCGAAATGTGGCTTGTGACTATTGAAACAGCTCTGCAGAAACCCATTTCAGCAGCCTAAAGGTTGTTCTTGCTTAAGCCAGGACTGAGCCACCTTCGACTGGCCACCAGGCTTTAAACCACCTTTGTTTTCCTTTCTCCCCTTTTCTTGCTCTGAACGAAGCAAAGAAAAAACATCAAGAACGCAGGAAATATTTTATTGGATCAACAATTTGATCCAGCCTGTGATTCAGGGGAGCCATGCACATGCAGGGGCACCCAGAAATCAGTCCCTTCTTTTAACTGCGGGCTGAACACCTCCCCAGGCTTCACTGCAGAAAGCATCTCTGTTGGTTATGGATCCTGCTAAGGGCTGATTCAACAGCACCTCCAGTTTAAGAGGGGCCCAGGACTGGTTCTGCTGGGTTGGAAGAGCATGGGAGCAGAGTTCTTATGCCATGCTGCACATCCACCTGCCAGGGCGCCGGGCACAGCAGCATCCCCGCAGCACTGCACGGGACGGGCTCGCCTTCGAGCGCCTCTGATGCAGTCCAGATGTCAGAGTGGCTCTGCAGTTGGGTGATTGTGTTTCACTATTAACATACTTTTTTTATGACTGAGTAGGATCATTACAATTGTCACATTATTCTCTTTCTTCCCCCCCCCCCCCCTCCTATTAGTAGAGACACTTCTTATCATTTTCATAGGGAGAAACATGTTCTCTATGTCCGTTCCCAGTCCTAAAAATACATAACTATATTTTCCAGAGGAGCTTGTGACTGTAGGTTTAAATGTGCCACTAGAACACGTTAAGATGCCCTAGACATCAAGGAGAAAAAGGCACTTCTGGTACCTAGAAGTAGGTAGGGTGCTTAAGCTGAATTATGGCAGTGTCATTACTGGTATCGTCAGATCTTACAATCGACAGCATTATTTTTAGGCACCCAGCCATATCACAAAAATATCTCTCAAATAATTTTGAAAGAACTGAACTTGAAGGCTGTTTGTTTTGGAAAAATAGGAATCATTGTTCCATTTAAACAAATTTCAGCTCAGAAAGCAATAATATTTGATTTGTGTGGAAAGAAGGCAGAGGCTTATTAAATATTAGTATATGGCTTACAGCATGGGTTAAAGTTCCTCTCTTAATATATACTATAACTTTGCCCAGGAGATTTCGTTCCTAAGGGAGTATATGTTTCTGTTTAAGGGACTTGAAAAGAAAGAAAAAAAAGTGTATTCACAGGGTATAAACATGCCAATATATGGGATACTTTCTGTTCAAAATTCTGCTACATTTGGAACATTAGTGATAATTAATGTCATGAGCTAATTAACGACAGTATATAAATATGACACCTGGCACGGCGCTTTGCTGAGCACAGGTAGCATGCTACAGTTTGAACATCAGTGATAATTAATGACATGAGCTAACTAATGACAGAGTATGACACCTGGCGTTTTGCTGAGCACAGGGGCTGTGCCCGTGGCCGGGGCAGAAGGACCTGACTGGGTTCTGTACCAGGCTCTTTCTTTTCAGCCCCCTGAGACTGGGACAGGCACCAGTAGCGGTGCCAAGCTCAGGCCACAGCACTGGAGGCTGAAACTCCAACTATCTGTGGTGAGAGAAAGGGAAGAGATGGAAAATGCCAAGGAGTAGGTACCAAGAGAGAAAGATTTAGTGAAAAAGGACAAAGCAGATCCTAAATCAGGGCATATGAGGCACCGAATGGAGTTTTGAAGAAAGGCGAGTGGGAACTGTGTCTTCCAAGCAAGGTCGCTGGAAACCAGCAGTAAATGATGAAAATGCCATGGCAATTCGGCCTTTAAATCATGCAGGGACTTTTGGAAACTATAACACAAAAATCTTTGAATCCACAGAGATGAGGGAAAAGCTTCAGAAGGAGATATTTTTCCAAAGGCTCCACAGAGACGCGGGTGTTTATTGAATATTTATCAAGACTTTTGACAGCACAAAGACAAGGTCCATGCTGGTGCAGTGGCCATCAGCCAGCTCTGGGTACAGGGGGCTGTGTGACCCCAGGGTTGATGGCAGGGGTCCCTGGGGGAGGTCACGCTCAGTTTGGGCTGTGGTGACCCTGAGCATCCCTCCCTGCCAGCAGCCAGCTGAAATCCCATGGGCTGCGGCACCGGGAAGCATCAGAGGAGCCAAGGCTGTTTGCTGCACATTTCGTTGCAGCACAGCATTGCTCCAGAAAAAATTAAGATGTAATAGCTGGGTGTAGAGGCTGTGAGACATCCTGAGACAAAAGAGAGTAGTCATTTGTGAGTGGAAGGGAACATTGTATTATTTCCACTGCTTTATACCACAGAATCGAAGAAAAGAAAAAGATTTTCTTGAAGGTGAGATAATCCTGGTGGAAGAATCCTGTAATATCTGCTGAAAGCTGTGTGCAAGACTGAATTGTGAAGTTTCAAATGGGAATGTTTCCAACGTGTGCAGTGTGTTGCCTTTAATTTAAATTCTCCTCATTCTATCCTTGAAGTTTTTGGTCCTTTAGACTTATAAGGCAGGACTGCTTATTCTTTGAGCTTGGGAAAGAGACAAGACCTTTGTAGTCTCAAAATGGGCTTTTTTTTTTTTTTTTTTCTGAAGAAAAAATGTAATTGCATACAAACTGCAAACCCCCCTAAACAATTCTCGTTGGGTGCCTGAAGAGTCCCTTGGCTGAATTGTAAATCACTATAATGTGCACCCAAAAAAAAAAAAAAAAAAAAAAAAAAAAAGATTGGGGCATAAATGAGTTCTGGAGCTGTCTAGTCTGGAGTTCTGTAAGGTAATTAAATCAAGGAGACCTTCTGATCTATAGAAGGGTCAATGTAACAGGGCAGTGCTTTGAACCATGGTCTCATTAAGACACAATTGCCGCCTTCACTTCCCAGATTGTTTATAACAGAGGGTTTATTCCTAAGCAGTCAATGACTGGAGAGCATAAATCACAGCACAGAAAGAGTTATTCCCAGCTTATGGGCCAGATCCTCAGCTGGTATAAATCACTGTTGCCCTAATGATGTCACCTCAGCCATGCTTTATTTATATAATCCAAAGATCTGTCTTATACTGTTCTCATTTTATTGGCTTTTATTGACTCATTCTGTAGGCACAGATTTTCATATATGAAACGAAGGTGGAGATAATTGAGGTATGTGAAAAGTAATTTTGTAACATTTTCAAGGGAAAATCTGAAACGTTCTCTTACTTCCCTCTTCATTTTATTACAAAATAGTTACCATGTGAATTTTTATCAGCTCATAACCATCTTCCTAAATACCACCATGGTCACTTAGAACCCTCTCTTTTGCAAAATGTTCCAGTTGATCCTTGTACGATTTAATGGTGCTGCTTCTAGATTTTAATTAAATTCAGAAAGGACATCCCCAGGCTCAGCAGCGACCAAGGCAGCGATGGCAGCAGACCCTGGGTCCATTCCTCTGCAGGGGAGTGTGCCCAGTGCCTTGGGCATGTCTAAATCTGGCTTTCCATGTGAGTGCACCACCAGGGTACCAACACTGCTGCTTGGGGGAACCTTTCTGTTAGCCTGCACTCAGTGTTGGGCTACAAACGGTCGCAGAAAGATGAATCTCAAAAAATCTCCCCCAAAGCTGAAGACCATCTGTGGTCCATCGGGTGAGCCATGGGGCAGCAGGCACAGAGCATGCTCAGCAAACCTCCTCCCCGCAGCCAGGGAGCCCAGGTGAGCACAGTATCTGCTTTAAACGCCGGCAACGCTAATTCAGACACCCCCCTAGCCCCACCACTGAGGCAGTCCAGCTTTGCTCCTCTCCATCTTGCCTCAGCATCACGCCTGAGCAGCGCAGCGTAGACAGCTGGACGGCAAGCAAGCAATGCTGCTCCAGCCTACAGACCTCCTCTAACAAAACGTTATCACTAATTACTAATTAAACTTACAAAAGATCCTTTCTGGTTTTGTTCCAGTGGTTGCTGTCAGCAAATCTGGTGGCATGAAGTCATTTTTATATGTCCTGGTTGTATTTCATCATGCTGATATCAGGACTGATGTCACCGTGGTCAATATGGTATTTATGAAGCTGGAGATCGATATTGAATACCGGATTTAGGATGCACTGACAGAGCTGTAGCTCTGACTGCATTCGACCTTCTTTGGCTGACAGAAGCCAGAGGGGTTTTTCCATATCATTCAGTTAAAGGAGTTTCCACTGCCTGGCTTTCGCCTCTCACTACACCATACAGCAGTGACAAGGTTCAATTGGAATAAACAATAATAATATTAATAAAAAAAAGTCTCTCCAAGGAAATAGTAAAAATTTATGAAAGAAATCTCCAGAGAACAAAACATCAAACCAGCACAGAGACTGCACATAAGAAAGCAGCCAAGTGAAAAATTGATGAGCAGAGCTGCAGATACTTGGAAACAATAAACAAGCAGAATCTATTTAATTAGGGATGATTGTAACATTACTTCTCTGGGTTGAAAACATGAACTTTTATATCCATCCGGGATTTTGGCACTCAGATAATAGCATGTCCAGGCATTTCGGTTCTCTGCTTTTCTCTTTGTGACACACAAAAATTATGTCCACTATTTTTTCCACGAAAAACTACCAACATTTTATTCCAAGTTGTTTCACAAATCAAAGCTGTCACTACAGCGAGGGTGAATTATTCATCGGATATCCACACTGCCCTCCGCCTACCGCTCTCAGCGGGGTAATGAACGTATCTGTTTAAGAACAAATAATAGTATCTTGTATTTAAATAGCTTTATCTGGCAGTACAGGCATGTAGCCATGAACAAACCACCAGAGTAGGTATGATCTGCATGAACAGGGTGCTAGATAAGGAGGCAAACATTTGCATCCCAGCTCTGCCCTTCTCCTCCTCCAGCCCTCTGTCTGTCTTCCTTGCTCAGCTCTTGAACCAGGCAAGACAGACTTTATTCCCCTCTGTGTTTAAGGTGACACCTGTTACTTCATTTCATGTGATGTTCCCGGTTGCCATATAATAAAACCTCCAGAACCATAACCACTGATTTGTTTCTCTAAGCAGACTGAAGCCTATAAATTTTCCTGCTGATGATTTATATATGTATACACACACACTTACATATACGTGCCTGTCTTCATGTTCATCATCTGTAAATTCATCACCTTCACTAATCCATCTTTTTCCCATTGGCTTTCTCCAACTCCCAAGCTATTTGGAAGCCTCAAACCCTCACAGGTGGCAGCATTTCTTCCTGAACCCGTGATGGGACTTTCTCTTAACTACCTCTTAGCCCTGAGATCTTTCTTATGCTCCTAATCTTCCTGAAACCATCATTTCTTATCCAAAGCTGCTTAAGCAGTTGGAGAGTAACGTTCATTTCCAGGCAATATGTGAGCAAACTTGGATGAGGGCTGGTTCGCAAGCAGAGCTGCCTATAATCCGGAATAAAATTAAATCTTAATCACCATGTTCCGAAAGAAAGATTTGCCACTGCCCAGCAAACATCTATCTTAATAAAGATACTCATTCTCGTGAAGCACAAATCCATGCGTATCCACTGGCTTAAAAGGATGTGCATCTGTGCACAGGAACTTTGGATTTTCCCCATCTGAAGCCATACGTTGCTGTTAAGAGAGGCTTATATAGAAGCACCAGGGACCCTTAAAGAAGGCTATGTCATCATCGCTCTCTGACTTCCATTAGCATCAGGAGGCCACCGAGGGCTCGCTGTGCAAGGCGCCTCTGTGCACGGACTTGCTGCCTGTGCTGCTGCCAGCCCCGCCACCGGGCAGGCAAAGGGCAGCTTCTCCGTGGCCGTAGGGAAGGATCCCAGCTGCAGATGAATTAAAGGCTCTTTTTCTTGTGTGACACCAGACCGTGACAGAGGTTAGAAATCAACCTAGGTCTCCTGAGCCACCGCCCTGTGTATTAACCACAAGATTTTTTTCATCCTCTCCATTTCTCAACTGCTAGTAATTACACTTAGAAATTGGCTCTGGAAGCCAAAACAAACAAGCGAGATATTTCCAGTGAGCTTTCAGTTTGCTATTCATCCTTCAAAGATGGTTTTGTCCACAAGGCAATACAGAAAGTCATCATGTTGCTAACCCCACTTCTCCGCTTTGCATGTCTGCAGCATCATTTCTCTCTGATGAGCGAATTTGCGTACAAGCTGACATCTCCCTTTTTGGACTGGACGTTTTCTCTCTCACATACTGGGAAAAACAAATTCTGTGCTGAATCAGAAGACAGTCTGTACAACTGATGTGATCTGGATTTCTTTCAAAGAACAGGGATTTCGGTCACTCAGGACCTACCTCAAAACCGACTGGAAGTAATTTTGTGCGTGTTTTTTTTTCCCACCGTACTACAAAGTATTACCTCATGAGCAGAGCATCCTAGGATGACAGTAAATATCCACAGATACTGGGTATTTGTTTTCTGCCTCAGATTTCCTGTTGCTAAACTCTAATTTTAAAAAGAATCTGTGGAAAAATAGGCATTTACTGGATTTTTCTATACTACAATATTTTTACGTGGATGTGAAAATTCCAGCACCTACCCATCCTGTACTTAGTCATTGGAATGTGCTTTATCGCAGGTGAATCTATTAAGAAAGTCATCCTTATTGAAAACTTTGCCTTTTTTGTTGGAGCCTATTCATGCATGACCTCATGGAGCTTCACAAGAGCTGGCTGAAGACTGGGCACAGTGTCCCTCTAATTGGCAATATTATCTCGCCTGGCATCATATTTTACAATCAGCAGGCGTTATCTGGGAGATCTAATTCAAGAGAAACCTATGGGAATATTTCAATTCTGTTATTGACTTCTCAGGCTTTCTAATTAATTCCCAGTGCCTCAGGCAGGCTGTAGTAGCGGTGACAGACGAGCTGTGCTCCATCACAAACGCAAGCTAAAGCCCAAGCTGTTGTGTTCAACCAGGCATCCTGTCCCACCACGGTTGGAGACGCTGCCTCTGCCACCTCTGATACAACCGTGGCAAGGAAAGGCCACAAATGGGGACACGTTTCCCAATGAGTGTTAACGACTAGGGAAACTCCAGTCCATCCTCGTGTAGCATGTCAGGAGGGACCCATTCACCTCTTCTTGCCCTCTCTTCAAGCCTCACAGGTTTTTAGGAATAAAGCATCTCACATCATTCTCCAAAGTTAAGCGCTACAATGTGGAAGATTATTTTGAGACCTTCAAGGCAACCACTGAAGAATTCATTTAACAAGACTTCAATTTTTAAAGAAGAGGTTGTTACAAGTCTTTGAGCCAACAGTGCAGGTAAAAGTGGTGGTGTTTCTACTTGGTGTTGAAGCCAGTGAGTTCATTCAAATGGTTGGGATTTAAACCTACAAGTCCTTTTGAAAGGGACCAGTGGTGGTGTTAGTCTCTTCAACTAAAAATCTGGGCCACAGGGTTCCATGCTTGTCCGGTCAGTGGTTGTCAACCATAACCATAACTCAACCGAGCACGGTAAGGGCAGATCACATTATATGGCAGAAAGTTCATATAAGACCGAATTAGAGCCAAATAAACCTTCTAAGACAAAATACAAAGACAGGCTGATGCCCAGATATCTGCATGGCCATTTAAACCCAACCTGCTGAGCATGTTTTACATCAGAAATTACAACCTAGTGAAGCGTGGAGGTGACTCAGATGCCACCATGTGTACACACCGCTGGTTGGCCTTGTGGACGCACACCCAACAGAGTACATGCCTTCGACTGAGCCTTCTTGGGCAGTAGGCAGAGCCGGACCTCAGCCAAAGCCCAAAGACACACAGATCAAGATTTCAGACTCCCTCTATAAAGTTCAAGTAAGTTGGCAACTGGTGTTTTTAGCACTGGCCAATTTCTAGTTTTAACTGCTTCTCTGGATAGATTTGGTATAGCTGCTATAAAGTGAAGACTGACCGGCTCAAATTTATTTTTAAAAACTAAAGTAACCAGATGATTTTTTTTTTTAATCTGACTATAGGCCAGCCCAACCCACATGAAGAAAAGGCTAGAGCACAGTTTAAACATTTCTTGGCTGACATGGCACTGCTATTAGGGGAGATTTCCAGCAACCCCTGTCACAAGTTGCAAGATATTTATCAGAAACAAACAGTTTGAAATTTCATGACATTTAGTTTTTTAAGACAGTAATTGCCTATTTCCTTCCCAAAGTTAGAAACAGAAAATAATTTCAGAAGTCCTCTCTCCAGCAACCTCTGGTGCGATTCAGTTTCTTTTCATTGACTCCCTTTATAACAGAAGCCCAGGGCAGTCTCCCAGCCGACGAGCTCAGTCCCGGAGCAGGCACGAGCAGTGCCAGGAGGGGAGCGCTGGGTCCCTTCTGCTGCTGAAGGAATGAGGTGAACGTGCTTTCAAGAGCATGACTTAAGCAGCTGCAAGATATAAGTTTCACTTTATCAATCTCTCAAGGAGAAAACAACCTTGCTTGCCGTTAAAGTCCTTCTGGAAGCTACAATACTTGTCCTTAAAAATTAAAGGATGGAAATGGGTTTTCTGAAAAGTTTGTTCCAGTTCATCACTCAGAAGCTGAGGAGCAGAAGGTGAAGAATAGCTGTTTAAAATGTGTGGGTATGTGTGTATACATGTGTATATATGTAGTCATTAAAATATGGACACAACCTTCCACAAAGTGACATGCAAAACCACGTGGACCAAATGCAGATTTGGGTTATCTCTCAGTCTACTACATTAAGAGTGAGCAAGACATTAAGAACATCGACAGTTTGCAGAAGGTAATAGTGGAAAAAAAAAGATATATTATTCAATTTAATGATCTTGCTGGTGTTGCTTCCCATCTCCTTACCTTGTTTTGGTGATATGCCCAACAAAGCTACCATGCACTGTAAATAGATGTGGAGGTAGATTGCCATATATATGGTGATGTCCGCATGCATGTGACTCCCTGCCTGCTTGAGGTTTCATCAAAAGATCTTGACTGTGGCTTCAAATTTTTTTAACAGTTGTCAGGTCACCAGTCACTGCTCGCTGCCTCCATTTGTGGTACAGGCATGTCTAATGGGTAAAGTTTTAACTAGCACAATTATCCTTTGATGAATTAGTGTTACTAAGCCAACTTCATTTCAATTGTATCTAACTTCCACCCCTTTTTGCTCCATGCCCCAGCTGTAAACATTTGTAAAATGCCTCAGTACCTCTTAGAAATGATTGTACCACAGTTAATGAGAAATTCCAGGGTGCCACATAAAATTGTCCTTGGAATGCAGACTAAAACTACTGGGCAAAGCAAATGAATTATCATTATTCTCACAAGTACTTCACAGAGCTCTCTGTGATCCAGGGATCTTGCTGTACCTTCTGAGGTTGCAGAAGGAGATGAAATTATATTGCCCCAAGCATGCACTGTATAACCTTCAAGTCCCTGCAGATAAACCTGGGCAAACACTGGAAGACATAATTAATTGGCATAATGGCAGGACCTGCAGATCTGACTGATAGGAGTGGACAAAGGAGTACATCATCTGTTCTCTGAACGTGATCAGACTCGCTCTTCAAAGCAGTTCTTGGAGGAGTTAATTTCAGAGGAAAGTGTTTCTGCTACTGCAAATGCCCTGTCCTCAACTCCATACACCTAATTCAATAGTATTTCTGGTGGCTGGAACCAGAGGCAGTTTTAAGGAGATGAGGTGAAAATTAAAGTAACACAATGGATGTGACCATGTGGTTACCTCCTTCTAGCCTACTGGGCTATCACCATCCCACCCTTGAACACTGGCTTTTCCTTTTAATGTTACTCTTACTTCTCTCACACCTCTGTACCCTGCTGATCTGTCTTCTCCCGGTCATTTTAAAGTCCAGATCTTTCCCTTTATGTCTTTTGTGGCCCCTCCAAATTTGGAAAATTGTGATCACGGCTGAATTTACTATTAAAATTATCACCGGGATCTCATAGCTTTCTCAAGGACACTGTGCACATGTACGGACACAAGGACGTGTATAGTTCTGGGATCTCGCATCACTTCTTCAGGTGGATCCCCTTGGAGAGATGCTGGTGGCTGATAGGTACAGCTGCCTATTAGACTGTTGAGCTGAAAAGCTGTTTCAAGCAGAGCATGGGGAAAGAGCTGAGCAAAGATCCCGCTGTGGACCACCTTCACCAGGAGCTGGGCTGCTGGCTCTCCACGCTCCCCTCTCCCTCCACAAAGCCTGGACACAGATGGTTTCCGGGTCCCTAATCCTCCGGCCAGCCCGTATCTCACGGATGGGGTCACGCAGCAGGAGAAGGAGGCTCAGGTCATGGAGCACAGCATCTCCTGTTACATGACCCAGACACGGGCACGCGGTTCCTGATTGACCCCCCCACCCGTGCAGGCATGCTGTGGGGACGGGTCCTTATCATGTAACCGGGGGTAAGTGGCTCTCATGTGGTGGGAAAACTGCACATTCAGAGGCCTGCTACCAATAAGTCTGGTCTAAAACCCAAATCTCGGTTTACAGCAGCTGAATTACATTCAACCTCTAAATTCCTTGCAAAGGCTTTTAATGTAGGAAAACATCCAGTGGCTGCAAGGGTTACGTTACACCTTGTGACTGGGAAAGCGTCCGGCAGCAGCCAGTTAGTCATGCACTCCGTGGCGTAATTACAGCTCCACAGACCCAGGGTATGTTTTGGATTTGCTCCACAGACACTGGGTAATTACTACCCTATAGATCCAAGGCTTTTCAAGGATTTATAGGGCTGGCATGTGGTACACACTGTGGAAAAACAGCAGATCGGGCATGATATAACAGGTATGATACTGTATATTAATTTCCATGGAAACCCTTGTGGGTAAACTGATGCAAGACCAAACGGAGCATCGGCTAGCAATTGTGCCGTGATAAGTGAGCACTTGCTGATCAGTGTTCATGCTTGGGCTAAAGGTTTCTTTGTAGGGTCAGCTAGGATGAGATCATTAGTGCTCTTTGGGGAACGCCTTGTCATACCCACAGGAGTTCTGTGGGAAGAAAAAATGATCCCTCCTTAAGTAAAAGTGCTAAAAGATTTTTACCAATTGCCTGCTGACAAAGCAGTGGAATATCTGAGTATTTGTCTCTTGGCACAACTCTATCAAGACCAGCAAAACCACAGCGGAGTTGGGCTTAATTTGCCCTGTTGCCTTTTGAGCAATTCAGTGTTTTCTAAATGCTCCCCCCTCTCATTTTTCATTTTTGCAGTGACTTTCCAGCAGGCAGCAGAGACAAGGTACCTGCTGAGTGATCATCCTGTTCAGTTTTCCACATCTGACACTCAAAAAAAAATAAAAAAAATGCAGAGGAAAGAAGGGTTTGCAGTGAGCGATAAGGGCTCTGCCTGTTGCTACCACAGGACATCGCTGACGCGAGGCTGTTGCTGTTAACGCACGTGGGCTGCGTATTGGCACGCGGGGAAAGCAGGCAGGTCTGGTGGCAAGGGACCACAGAAGGAAAAAGGGATGGGACATGCAGAAAGTCAGTGGTGGAGAAGGAACGAGCACTGGTGAGGTCTGTGCAAGCCTCTGTGCAGCTGTCTGGATCAGTCCTGGGGCTGCTGGGGTGTCATGGCATACCTGGGCTGCCTTTCAAGTCGACCTCAACTGATTTATGGGCTGGATGGAGACCTATAAAACCTGCGGCAGTTCTGCATGGGGGTTCTCTGTGAAACTCAGCAAAACTGTGCAACTCCAGCTGAGTTGTGTCCTGATTTTTCTGAAACTCGGATAAATGTAAACCAAAAGCCTCAACCCAAATACTGCCAAATTATGGGGAATGTGCCAAAACAGAAAGTATTTTTAAATGTCTTCCCCTGTTGTGTGGCTTATGGGACGGGCATAGGGATACTAAGCAATAAACAAAGGAATACAGAGACAGTGTTTTGTAAACCCTGTACATGACCTTTTCCACGAGGTGAAGTTATTGTATAAGACCTTCCTGTCTGAATGGGAAGGGGATGAGCAGGACAACACAATAAATGATCTCTCAGCAAATGCTGATGACTCGGTTACAACAGTATGGCCCGATTTCAAGGTCCCAGCCAAACTGAAACAGCTGCTGAGCCACAGTTGAGTGTAAGGCATCACAGGACCAGTGCCCCTTGGACCAGAAGGGCAGTCAATAGCCTAGGGCTTTCCAGAAAAAGGCAGTCTCTAGAAAAGTCTACAAAACCTCAGAAGCATCTATCTAACATCAGGGGATAACCAAGCTATAGGTAGAGAGATACAGAGTGATTTACTACCCTTAAAATCTGTTTTCTCTTAAAAGTCTTTTTTCTAAATAAAAATCTTTCTTCTAAATAAATAGTACTTGGCTCAGAGAGAGCCCTTTCTTTGCTGTATATCAGAGTCACTGCTCCCAGGAAGAGAGAACCACGGGCAGTGAAAATAGCTCAGGCTTGCTGAGGTAATGGGGATAATTCCCCTCACTTCAAGCCTGCAAGTGGGAAAACGTGAGATTTCTCCTCAAAACTCAGGATGTGAAGCTGGCATGATGTGTGTGCTCCAGAAGCCTGGGAAGGGCAGGTGCCACCACCAGCTGGACCATCTGCACCATTCAGTGCTTGGGTGGAGAGGGAAGGAAGGAGGGAAGGCAATTAACTCTTCCCCAGGAGAGGAAAAGCAAGAAAAGCAATGTTTGTCAATAGGAAACATGAAAAAAAAACAACCCCACCCAAACTTCAAACCCAACCATCCTAATTCCATCCATCCGATAAGCTAATGGAGCATTAACACTTCTCCATTTCACCCTTCCTGCCCTGCCCTGCAATTTGCAAATGGAACAGATGCTTCTGCATCCCTTTGCTCATGCTATGCCCATCCTATCCCACATTTATCTGCTGGGATCACAGCATAGCACACGTACGAGTTCCTGCTATAAAATCAATAAAAATGGTGATGTTGACAAACGACAATAGCTTTCTCCATCCTGGACTGCTGATGGTATGCTGGTGACCCATCCTCCCTGAGGAGCAGGGACCATGTCCAGAGCTCTGGAAGTTTTGAAGGGTTTGAGGATGGGGCAAAGGGGCTGACTGCCAGGGCTTCCCCACTTCCCAGTGAGGTTTATAGCCCACGCCCTTTCTCACTTGATTGCACCGGGACAAGGAAGAAGGCATGACTTTCTAAGAGGTGCTGAATGACATACAAAGCATCACCTTCTCCTTGGCAGGGATATGAACAGAGCTCTTTTCCTGAGCGCAAGCAGAGCTCAGCGAGTTCCCATGCCCTTTCACTAGGAGCAAATACTGTGATAGCGTTACACCTACCCTACAGTCTTCACAGGTCTGCAAAACCTCGTCATGGCTTGAAGCTTGTGCATTCGGAAGGAGTAAGTCTGCTTTTCACTGATTCATGAAAGTTTAAGGTAGGTGAAGTGTCACTTAGCCTCTGCCTAGCCTCCTGCCCCCAGTTCACAGCCCACTGAAGTTCAGACTTTTATCCTGGTGTACCTTCTAGAAAGGCACCCGGCCATACTGTGAAATGATAAAAAGGTCCACTGACTCCTGCAGTACTTCTTTCTGAAGATTATGTCACCCTGCTGTTAAACATGTTCATCTGATTTTCTTGTTCTAATTTTATAATCAGTAGCTTCCAGCTACTGATTCTTGCTGCAGCCATCAAAACGGAGCACAGTGTTCCAGGATCAGCTTCTGCCATTTCTGTCCCTGTATACTCCAATATCTGTGCACTATTCTTCACTTATGTTGTGATTATTTTTTTAATGCAGAATGCATCGGATGAACGTGCAAGTTGAAAGAGAGTGATTGCGCATTGGTGCCCCTGGTTATGAATTCCCATACACGTTTGAAGAACATCAAAATGTGATGGGAACAAGTTCAGCAAACAGTCCTGATGGATGCTGCATGAGTCACTAGCACAGGGCACGGAGGTCCCTTACTGCAAAACGCTCTATTTCTCCCCTTAGGAGTACAATGGATGTAAAGAATAGGACCAAACAGTGGTTGAAAGAGAAGTGTTTTAAAGACAGAGCTTTGTTCTTATCCTTACTGCTCCAGACATATACCAGAGTAAAATGGAGCAGGGTGTGGGGCCAAAATTAATATTATTTTTGGAAAAAGACTGATCCTGGAAAGTAAGTACATGAAAAAGGAAGAGAAACAAGGGATTGTTAGTTAAGGTCACTCTGAGGTCTGGCACACATGACCTGAAACAGCCCAAAAGCTTTGGATTCAGTCACCCCAAACAATGAAGGAATTGACACTGACTACATAGTTACAAGAGTGCACGGTGTAATTTAACAGTCGGAAATTGAGTAACGAAAAAAGGCTAGGATATCCACAAAGATGTTCTCTGCCATGTTGGGAAGGGTTTGTCAGCAACCATAAGCACTTTTAGGTGAGTCTGTGCTAATAACAGCCTGCCAAGAATATGACCGTCCTTGGGAGTATGGGAATATTTTAAACTGCTGGGACTCTGTGGCTGGGCACGTAACTCGACTTTCTCACCACTTCCTTCCTTCACAGTAAATGGAACAGAAAAAAAAAAAAAAAAGAAAAAAAAAAAAAGAAAAGCGGGCATCTGGGTAAGTCAAATCCACATCTAGTTTCCCAAAGCCCTCCGTTAGGCAGTGCCTGAGTGTTCGAGCATGCAGAGCTGAGGCTATCCGGGAATCGAGGACAATTCCCACTCCGCCACTTGCCAGGACATTAGGAATTGAATCAAGGTGGGAATATTAGTATCTGTGGCTTGATTCATCTCTGCCCACTTCCACCCAAGTCTGGGTTATTTGCTCTGCTTTATAGTGATGTAATAAACCTGTTACCTGAAAGACCCTGGTCCAGGACAGAAGTTTTCCTTAGTTGAACCAAACTAACAAAGACCTGGGAAGTATAAATATTGCTCTGCCTTCCTCTCTCCTTTGGAGGTGTTACAGACAGCTCTGGCTACAGAGCGAGGAAAATCACTTTGCTAAAATATCCACCGAAACACCAATATATACCTGTATTAACAAGTGCAGAGTCCATCCCTGGAACAATCACAACATGGGAATAAATGTCACAGCAGCCTCTGACAACAGACTCCTACAGGGCTTATTTCTAAAGAGTGAGCAAGAAGCCACTCTAGACATCATTGCTGCACTTTCTCCCCTTTTTATAAGGTCCCAAGGTTAATCAGCACCTAGCAACACTTGAGAAAGATAAAACTTCATTTAGGGCTCATCGCCATGGCACACAGTTAAAGGATCAGGGGAACAGAAGTCTTGTTTTGGTATCTTATATCCCACCAGACACAGAGTATCGGTAAGATGAGAAGAATATGCTCAGCTCTAATTAGCTTTCTGGAACTTGCAGACACATACACATTTAACAAACATAAACCCTGCCTGTCTGGGGTCTGATATCAGCCTGCGCTAGTCATTAGCTCTCAGTTGCTTCTCTCTCTTGCTTTGCTGAAACCTACTCGGATTGGAGGGGTGTGGGAAAGAAAACACTTTGCCATGTACAAAATAGGTAGGAATGAAACTTTGGGAGAAGAAGTGAAGAAGGGGGAAGAGGTGAAATACTAATGAAGTCACATTGCCTTTAAATAAAAAAAAAATATTGGTTTAATGATGATATTATTATTGTAAGTATGAATTTGCTTTAAAGCTTATCAGCAATACCCTTACTGAGAGGGTGAGTGATAGCCTGTTTCACTTCCACGTGTCCATCGTATTTAATTACATATCAACATACCTGTTTCTTCCTCAGGGATGCCCAGCTGCTGATGCTGCTTGGAGGGATGGCAGACCCCAAACGGTCATCCAGCTTCATGACGCTGCCACGTGGAGCATTAGGTGGAGCCCAGCAAGATCTTGCACTTTCAGATCCTGGTAGTGCTGTGGCTTGGTACCACTTCCACTTGGACAAACCCTCCAGATGTACACCGTGCATCCTTAGTCAAGGAATTCAGGTGGACAAATTTTGGGATGTGCATTCCAGTCCTGGGAGCACCTGGACAGCTGGGAACTGGAGCGACGATTATCGTAACATGATGTTTCAGCCAGCCTTTAGACATAAGCTGAAACCCTTTGCAATGGAAATTAAACAACCCTTTTAATTAGTTCCCTATGTAAGTTTGAAAGAAAAGAAGCTGTCAGGCTGTTGCAAAGCAATACTCTGTGTCAGAGGCAACACTTTTATAAAGGACCTTGTGTTTCAGATAAAGGGGAATTACCCCTAACCTGAACATAAAACATTTACTGCAGTGAAGAATGCTTTGAATTCCCTGGAAGAAAGTTTCTTTTTATCTTCTTTGGCACTAACTCTTTAAGCATTTTATAATCCCAGGCAATCTCAAGCACTGAAAAATGCAGTATTTCTAGATATGGAATCAGAAAACGCTCAACGAGAGAGTGAGAGAAGACTCTTGTTTCTTTTTCTCCCTCAAACTTGTTTTTGTCATTAAACTGAGCTGACAATGAGCTGAATTTTATTTACTTCCTACATTTAAGTGGAAAGACATACAACAACATGAAACATCTGATACAATTGACATTTAATACCCTTCATCTGTAATGAAGATCTCCTGTGACTACTTTTCTAATTCCTGTTAACACAACTTCCTAATGCTAATTACTTTCACACTTGGCTTCTGAGTTTTTTATAGTATGTGTGCAGGCAACAAACAGCTAATAGTAACAATAGTCATAAAATCACTGTCACCCATGCCATCGAAATACTTAGTGTCATACTTTTTAACTTAGAACTGTTTTCCAAGCCTTAAATTATCAGCTGAGCTGATTTGCACATTTTGCAAACTTAATTAGACCTCAATATGGATGGAGATCATGAAGATTTTTGTTCTGGCTAATAATAGTTGTACTTTATCTTGCTTTGCCTTTTAACTAAATATGTCCTAATTGTGTATTTACATTTGCTAGCATGTGCAAAACATTTTAAGTAGACAGGCAAAGAAGCTAATTAGTATTGTACATTCTGTACTTGCATGGTACACCGGAAAATTGTTCAGTGGAGGTAAGTTATGAAGTACACAGTCAACATTATTCATAAATTCAAAAATGGGAATCATATACGAGGACCCCGCATTAGTACTCTGAAACTTGTATCCAATACCATGGGATTTCTTATCAAATCTTTTATTAAATCATGTACAGAGTTTTGCTGATTAAAAATTTGGAAAAATATAGGTCTGTGCTGTAGGTTGTACTTCTACAGGAGATTTTCCCTACTGCTTACACAGTTCCCATTCCCAACCAGAATTAGCAATTCTCCCCTCAGACTGTATCTGTTCTTGTTCCTTTGTTTGTTCCTCTTTCTCCAGTGGAAGACCTAGTTTGTAGCAAATGTGCAGCAAAAAAACCCAACCAACCAAACAAAAAAACCCCAACAACAAAAAAATCAAGAAACAAATGTTCTGTGTTGAAAATGAGTGGATTTCTTGTTTAAGCCTACCAGTGTGATTTCTGCATAAAACAGAAGGAACGTATGTGGGGTTTAATGCAGTGCTTTAAAATACGAGTTAGCAGCAGTCTAAAGATTCAAGAGTTTCCCTCTAGAGACTACAGCAGATTGTTCACAATTATGCATAAGCGTAATGGGGATTATAAGGAGCTATATCTCTTCATAATGGGGACGAGGATAATGTAGTTTAAAACCACAGACTGTACTTCACTATGCTGTGACATGCAGTCACTGCCAGCCGGTTGCTTTAGCATGGAGAAAGCTTAAGCAGGCAAAGAGAAGAAGCGGCTGGGTCTGTACCAGAGATCTCCATGTGGTTTTTCTGGTGGCAGGGGTGCTGGGGCGTGCACTCACTGCTCTGTGGACCAGCATGGTTTCAGGTGGTGGTTTGTGTGTTATGGAAAATGGTCCAGGATTTACCGCCACCAGACAGCCTGGTGAGCGTGGCGGAACATGGAGAAACTGCAGAAATGGCACAGAACCGCTGGAGATATTTTGTTGTTCTTCTCTCTCTTTCTTTTTTAATTTTCTCTTTTTTTTCTTCCTATATTCTGTATAAGAAGATCTGTTCCAAGCTGACTACTGGCTTTATTTAATTAAATTGACCTTGAATTGCACCTCTGATGAACGCTAAGGCTAAAAGCATAACAAGAAGCAAAATAAGACTTGGGTTGCTGCATGTCTGGCAACCCCACCAACATGGAAATCTAGCAGGTCCATTAACAGGAATGCTAATAGCTCCTCTGATAAACCTGCCAGTGAGTCAGTATGTGGGTTTCGCTCCGTCTTCTGTCTTTTCCTGCACATGAAACAGGTATTCACTAAATAAGGAATGATCTATTATCAGTGCTGTCTTTGGGCTGTTTCTTGGTGGTGGACCCAAACTTTACCAATCTACAAGAAATCGAGAAGAGCTACTTCTCAAGAGCTCGCAAGCAATTACTGATACTGTGATAGAGGGTGTACATAGAGATACCAGTTCTTATCTCCCCAATGCACAGAACAGGCTGGGGCATGGACTACCCACCCCAGTGGCACGGAATAAATAAGTAGAGTTGCCTGTCTTCAAAGCATCAAATTGCTTTTTTCTTTTTATGTTTACAAAGCTTTTCCTGGCATCTGAGGTTCAGGCTGGTAACACAGACAATATTAGGCAGACACCTGCAAGATGTGATCTTCCAGGCATCATTGGCAAAAATGTCACTTAAATAAGGGTCTTTAATATGCTGGAGAGTGTGCATATTTCTGGAGCAGAATTTCTGTCTCTGCCTCAGCATAATGTGTTTACTGAGGATCACAGTTTTAGTGCTGCTAAATTTTAAATATATTGCATGGACTTGCAGAAAAAGCAATTACCTTACACATGTCTTCATTTGTGTATGATGATCAATACTCAGTGTGAAGAAAAAACCCCTTCTAAACAACCAAATCAATGCAAAATGCTTTGTAATAGTTACTGCTATCACAATTTTTCTAATCAGCTCTTTTCCTGTCTTAATTGGCCATGGATAGCAAAGCGCAAGTTTAGAGCAATCTTCCCCAGAAGGGACTACTGCAATATTAGATGCAGCCTAAGTTACAAGGAAACATAAAAGTCTCATTTCAGAAAAGAAGTCTGGCAGGTGATGAGATAGTCAACTGAAACAGGTCAGGAGTCAGACCTCATTTCAAACTGAGATTAAATCTGAGATAAGGCTCAAGTTCAGTGGTTTGGTGAACAGGTTTTGTGTTTTGTTTTTTTTTTTTTCTTTTATGAGATTTTTACACAAACTGTAGCTAAGAGCCAAGTTAGGCATGTTTTCTGAAAAATAAAATAGCCATTAGCTGCAAGAAACCAAAGCCAATAAATAAATGTGTCGTCTCTCCAAGCTAATGCTCCTTCAATGCTTCCAAAACCATAAAGAAATAAAGCTTGAAAAGATAAGTTATCCCCTCAGCAAAATTATCTCCCAAGAACCTGGCAACTTGCACGAGCTATAAAATTCAATTAACATTTTTTGCTTTGTGTGTCACACTTCAATTAAGTAGAAAGCAGATTAATCATATAGAACAGGAGTGTATTTAACATGAGATAATGTGTTGGATTTCAGGACTTTGCTACTCTGGTTGTGATTCAAACCCAGACTGGTCTGTAGCTTGTTTATGTTTTTGGAAATGGAAGGGATGGGAGTCATCCACGGTGTATTTATCAATTGGAAAAAAAAGACTAGAACTGCACTTGGAGAGCTTGGAACAGCCTTTCCCTGCAAACTGCTGAATCTGTGCCTGGCACTGAAAACGCTGGAGCAACAGAGTAAAAATGACAATTGGATCTCTGAGAGGGCTCTAAAATCTTCACAGTCTGGACTATGAAGTGCTCTATGCCTGGGAGAAAAGTCAGGTTTTCAAGATGCAGGAAGACTTGTTTGGAAAAGCGTGTGGCGGCTTCACGCCTAGGTACCAAACTCTCCCACAACTGCGTATTTTTTAAAATCCCAATAGTCACTGCCTTTGAAAATATGCCCCAGGAGACGTGAACCAGCAGCTTTTTCCTCGCAAAGGAAAGGGAACGATGCTCTGGTGGTTTTGGCACTAGAGGAGAAGCCGAGAGCTCTGTGTTTTCATTTGGATTTTGCCATTGTTTTTAACAAATCATTTGCACTTGCGAGCTTCCATTTCCCATCTTTAAATCAGGACTGACCCCAATTCTCTCACTTACAGAAGGGTTTGTGGAAATGAGAGGACCTGCAATAAAGAATGCTGCTGAAATGCAAATTCTTCCAGGCAAAAGAGCATCTCCTCGTCCGACGTCTTGGCAGCGGCTGCTGGGGCCAGCTCCCAGCAATAACGAAGGAATGCTACAATACAAAATCTGCTCTGGGCAATGCCTCCTTGAATGATAAAGCTTAATAGCTAGTCCATCCACACTGATGAATGACATAGGTATGAAACAATTAATTTAGATACCTTTCCAAAATACCCAGAGCTTAGCCTTTGAGGCTGCCAAAATTTTACTGGAAATCTCCGGAGAGTTACAGAGCTGACTTCTGCCATTTCAGCACTTCCAGCTCGAGCTAAGAATTGGAATCTTAGCGTGTCACAGGAAAAAAATTAATGGGATTTGTCAGAAACTTCAAAGAAGTTTGGCTCTGTAAGTAATAAAAGATTCAAGATTGGCAAGATATATATTTTTTTTTCTCTCATTCAAGTAGTTTCTTAATTACAAAACAAACAGAAGCAGAAAACAGAGAGAAAAAAACCCCAAACCTTTAACGTGCCATATGGTCAGGAGTAGTTGGAAAGAAATAAAGTTTCCTTCTCATGTTTCAACTGAAAGTTTTTATTTATTAGAGATGATTTAAACCCTAAAAGTTTGAAAAGATTAGAATAGAAAACAATAGCGGTTACATGTTTCAACTTTTCAGAAGAGACCAAAAAAGACGAAAAAAAAGGAAAAAAGTTCTTCAAGCATAAACCAAATGCTGTAGTAAATTATTGTATGTACTAAATAAATCAGCGTGATACTGATAAAGCTTCTTTGGCTGCTTGGAGTCACTTTTCAAAAGGTTTTTAAACTGGTGGCTACATCCCGTCTGTGATATGTAGTTGTGCAACTAATCAGGTGGGCCAAGAAAGTATCAATAAATAAATCTTTAAGAAACATAAAATGGGATTTGGCTCAAAGGACAAAAGGACCCATGCAAGAAATTTCCACATTAAAAAACATGGCTTTTTCTGAGAAGAAACAATTTGAAATGAAACAGAGAAGTCCATAATTTTAGGGGGAAAATATTTATTATCAAAGAGACAAGTTCACCAAAACATCCAGTCCAAGATTAATTTAGAAAAAGATTTCTCAGTCCCCTGCTCAACTTTGCCATCAGTTGTAAGGTGGAGCACAAGGGATTCAGGGCTTGGGAAAGATTTAAGCAGACTGTGTAAGCACTGCGATTACTGATTTTGTGATCCAAAGTTCTTTTTGTTTTTCGTTCTTCTCCAGAAGATCCCAAAACGCGAATTCTGAGCATGGGACCTCTTTTTTTCAAAGACCTGTGCAATAGATGACATGACACCATTCTTTGCAAACTATTTGTAATTGTGATTGGAAAGACAGTGAGCAGCAAAGATATTTTCCTAAGATCCGAAAAGGCCAACAGAAACATCCCAAACAGGGTAGCTGGGTGCTCTGCGTTGGGCTGTCTTGGTCTGAGATAGAGCGATAGGTCTGCAGTGGGACTCCGGCATGGATTCAGCTCCTCTAGGAGGACCTGTTTCAGGTCCACCAGGCATCTCATACACCTTATTTTAAAAGATTGACTGCAGGAGGAGGGACCACCCAGTCTTCAAGGATGTACTCTCTACAGTTATCTTCTAAAGCACAAAATGTGAGAGATGAGGTGGTTTTGGTTGAGGTTTTTTTTGGGGGGGGGGAGGTATGTGGTGGGGGAAGATTAGGTTCTAGAAGTGGATGCAGATGTTCAGCACAAGGCAGGACGGCATGGGAAGGGGCTGCTTCAGGCACAGCCACGGTGCTGGCGAAGCTCTGCCCTCCCGCTGCTCTCCCAGTGCTGCTGTGGAGTCAGCATGGAGATGCCATGGACCAGTACATCCCATCTGGGGAGACGGGATACAGGGTGAGCGGATGCCCTGAGCTGGGCTCTGGCCCCATCCATCCATCCGTGCCTAACTCCAACTGCTTAATGTCCCTGTAAGACACACACCTCCCTGGAAAGCAGTTTAAAGTATGTCCACCTTGTTCTGTTCGGTTTTAAAATGTCACAGGAGAACCTCTTGGCCCTGTCAGAAACGACTGCGATTTGTCCCTGATTTTAAAGGGGCAGTGCATTTCCTTTGATCTGCTCAACTTTTTTTTTTTTTTGTTATTTTGTTGTTTTTTTCATTATTATTAATTAATTAATTATTTTAACAGCAAAATATTATATTTTATCCAGTCTGACTTCTGGCTTCCCAAAGCATGAAGTTCTGCTCAAAATGTGGGAGCCAATGAATCCGATAGATAGTAAAAAGACTTTACCCTATGTCAGCTTTCTTTCTTTCTCTTTCTAGTTCCATTGCTACACTGGAATTGAAAAAAAACCCCAAACCTCAAATAACAAAGTAGTAAACAAACAGAAGGGAATAAAGAAGCTGCAACAAGACTATTAAACACACAAACACTGAATTTGTGTCCAGGTATAGTCTTCTGTAAAAATTTAGGTTGGTTTATTGCCTCATCAAGGTCACTACCCCTGGCACCAAAGGCAGTTTTTTTCTTGTTTTGTTACTGCCATCACGCTGTTGCGTAGTGCATGGCTATTTTTCTGTTGATTAAACTACTGGAGGAGAAAAAATAAAATATGAAAGCCAGTGCTGCATATCCGCATATTACATGTGCATGAAAAATCTGTGCTGGCGTGACTCTATGTAGTGTTTTGCAGGTGAGGTCATTACAACAGCAGAGCACATCCTTTGCTTTTGACTCTGGGAAATACATCCAGATTGGAATAGGGAAAGGGGAGCGAGGCAGATGTTTATTTCTTTTGACTATCGTTCCTTCTCACTTCGTATTTTTGATGCCACTGATGACCAGTGTGAAGTCAAATCCCGTAAACTCAGGATTACAGACCAAGGCACAGGGCTAGTGATCCAGCGTGGGGAATTTTCTGTGATGGGAAGCCTAGTGCTGCTAGGAGGCCTTGCTGACAATTTTCCATTTATGATATTTTGATGAAATATTTTGCCTCCAAGACAGCCCTGGAAAAATACTTGACACAAGTTTTGCAAAGTGCATGTTTTATCCCCATTTTATCCTATGACAGGTCATTATGAATAACAATGGTTATTTTATATAATTGGGTGTATAATTTTATGACCTCAGTTACACCAAATTGTAGTTATAAACACATGCTCAGGGATGCAACAAACCTCAGAGCACAAGACAGTCAATGAGAAAAAAAAAAATCCCGCTATTACTGCTTTCACAGATGAGGACAACGCTACCTTAAAAGACTGTCATTGCCTGAGCCTGCTGGGATGGGTCACCTGCAGAGACAGAAAATGATGACTGGACGTACTGTATCCACCTTCCTGTGCCTGTTCAGATGGCTAGTTTATACTGCATTGGTGATAAAAACAGTCCTCATTGCACAAGTCTGGAAAGAAATTCTTGAACAGCCAGATCTTTGTATCTGTGTTCTATCTGCTGAGCTAGAGACTGTGACTCCACTGCAGGTCCTCTCAGAAATTAAAAATAGATCAAATCCTGATGAAAATGTCCTTAAAATTTGGATTTGGGTCATTCAACAGGGAAAACAGGTAAAAAGTCTGGATACACCTTTGAACTTCCTTTGTTGTTTGGGTTCTGGGACTTGGTTTTGGTCCATCTTAATAAACAGAGCTGTCAAGCACAACCTGATGAATTCATCATGCATCTGAAAATGGAATAAGGAAGAGAGCAGATCTATTTCTATTTCTTCAGAGGATGCATGTCTGAGATTAAGAAGAATAAAATATCTAGAAGCTTACTTTAAAAATAACAGAAGGTTCATCATCTTTCTTTAATCCATACCCAAATGTGACCTAGACTCGGAGAGAATACAAAGCTTTCAAGACAGTTTCAGAGTTTCTATGAGCTTGTGACCCTTTGTGTGATCTGTATTATATGTGAAATTGTTTTGCAGTGAACTAGGAAATGATCAGTATCCATCATATCACTAGGGACTCTTTCAAACTGTATAATTAGAATAATTTCACTTGTATTGGGCAGGGCAGGGATTCAAAAAGCAATTCAGAGGCAAAAGGGCAAGCAGCCAGACCATGCTATGTGGAGCTGAGTTATGTACTTTGCATTTTATTACTCTTCCACGTAGAACCTGGCAGTCATGTAGTTAGCAAATGCTGCTATTTGTTTTCTGCAAACTCTTCTGAAATAGTACCAGTCTGCCCAAGTTTGATACAACCGAGCTAGGAACGGCTGGGAACAGTTTGCAGGAAATCTAATGCAGAAAGTTATGGCTTGGGAGCTGTATGGTAGAGGTTCTCATAAAGTAAGACAGCTGGTGCAAAGCGGGTTTCTAAGCTATACTGATGGGAGAGGAAAGCATCTAGACACCACTTCTACTGGTGTCAAAGTGGGAACAGAGGGATGCTCTGTGCCCAGGACATCTATTCCTGGTTTGGTCATCAATTTTCTTGCAATAGTTGGACAGTTACTTTACATTTACAACTTGCAAATAGTTCATCTGTCCCAGAGCGATCATATTGCCTTCATTCATTAATTTTTATAAAGAGAGGAATATTTGTAGTGCAAGGAAGAATAAATTTTGCAAAGTCCCAGAGGAAAAGATCCATGTTTTTGTGCAGTTTCCATACGTTTCATGAATGGTTTTCCCCCCAGCATCTTCTCTGAATGTCTCCCTTCACAAGCTCCTTGCCTTAGTGCCTTTTGGCCCTCAGCAAAGTGTTTGTTCAGCCACGCTAAGCCACACACCTCTCCCGCTCTGGGAATATTTGTCTTCTACTTATAAGGAAGATCTGTAGCCTTAGAGGAATGATATAAACACATAATAAACCCTCGGGGATTACACTGACTGTCTTGGTGACACAATTTGCTTTAGAATTACAGTTCCTCTTACATCGGACTCCTGGTGCCACATAAACAAAATCCCATTTTATACCTTATTTCATACTGTTACAAATATCTAAGATAACCTCCCTACAACAATAAAATACATATGGCAGATGGCAATTTGGTCTCTTGAAACCTATACATAGTTTAAGATGTAAAGACAAAATGTAACCATAGACACCCCAGTATAAGCCTGGATCTTCCTGCTCCCATTTTTATGAGTATGAAAGTACCTACTCCTCCTTCTTTGATGTATGCAAATATACGGGGGCAGAAAGATGCATTCTGAGATCTATCAGTAAGAGCAGAATGCTTTGCTGCATTGATGTTAAGATGCTAAATGGCTTCCAAGCATTTTTGTGGTCAGCCTTTTCCCACCTTGCTTAAATTTAGTAGTCCTTGATGCTATGTCTCCACTGCTGAGTTACATGAGATGAACAGGACACGGACAGGGAAGGCAGAGTGCCTTAGACCTCACCTGAAAAGTGAAAACACAAGAGACGCTACTAAAGCATCAAATTGACCAAAGTCGCAATGTCAGAGTGACTTTGGTACTCGGGACTCTAAATCCTTGTAAAGAAATTATTGTCTTCACCCAGCTCATCTAAGTCTAAACCGAACATTGCTGCATATTTGCCACTCTCTGGTGAAAGCCCACCTTCATGCTCCTGTCTGTCTTGGTATTTTGACTGGCACCGGATGACCTTTTTGGTAACTGCAGGAAAATACCGTGTTTAATCTTGAATACCTGAACCTAAGGATCCCTTTTGAAGTATTTATTCTGTGAAGTTATTTTCCTCCGGTTAAAGACACATTATTCCCTGGTGGCCTGGACAGGCAGAGTGTGGCTGAACTGTACGACACCGGGGAATTAGCTTGCAGGTATGAGTGCAGATGGGGACCTCAGCACTCCTGCTTTGTCTAACCCCTTCTGTGATATTTTGTTCCTGTGTTAACCTGGGATGAGTCACGTCTGGCTGAGTTTCCAGGTGTGACTCCTAGACCTGAAAAATCAGGCCACCAACCTCTTTGTATCCTACAAAGGCAAGACCAGCAATGCAGAGTTTGCAAGAGTGCTTTCCAAGATCATTGATGCTGCTGAAGTGCTTTGAAGAGGATCAGCATTATATAAATGCCATCTGACAGTCGAGTCAAAAGATTCCTACAAAGGCCAAAGTAAAACCAATTAACCTAGCAAGAAGTTAGTCCCTCCATTATGATAGCAGCTCTCCTCTGATAAAAGCAAGAATTCAAACAAGTTGATGATTTCATCTCCTTGGCACGGAGATTACTGCACAGCTGCACAGCTGAGATGTCACAATAAAAGCAAATGCTTACAAAAGGCTGTTCTTTATATTTTTGGCTTGTAAATGTAAACTGATTGTGCTATCCATACATGCCAGGAATGTCAACAGTGGCTCGAGTGTACATCCATTCCCCTTTAATCCAGGATGATACAAAATCACAAGTGATAAATCCTCTCCCTTTCGGAGCTCAAAGCAGAAAAAGAATCGGTATTTGGACAGAGAAAGCTTTTATATTGGCTCGGGCAATATCTATGTGAAGGAGAACAAACTTTGTCAGAAGAGCAGAATAGGTCAACTGCCTTAGCCTTCCCCTCTCTCCTGGCACGCTGACTTGGAAGACGGTGAGATTTCTGCCCCAGCCCCCACCCCCCCCACCCCCGAGAGCCTGCAGAAAGAAAAGAATAAACGGGATCAGTGGTGTCTCAGGCTGCAGTTTGTAGCGCTGCTCGATTTAAACGGCTTTCAGTGAGGAACCTGACAAATGGTCATGTTTGAGAAGAGAAAACCTTTTGAAACACTGAGAGGGGACAGGTGCAGCTGTGGTCTGCACATTTGGGCTTCACACACTTGTCGGGGAGCTCAAGTGCAAGCCTGTCTTGCAGTGCAAGTCGCTGGTGCTGTTAGAGCGCTGCTCCGACATAGCACGGGAATTCCCTCTGACATGCAAGGAAATGTATTTTCATTGAAAGTGATACAAAATACAGCGAAAACATGGAGTTTGGGGGCAACATGCAGTTCTCAGAGGTGAAATGGAATTTTTCCTTTGGCTAGGTTATCTCATAATAGCCACACACTAACGTATCAGCTACCCTTTACTCCAGAATTTAGGCACGACTCAACCCCTGTATCCTTTCATCTAGGCATCATCTTCATGGTTTGTAGGTGCCTTTTATTGTAACTCAGATTTTCCACTGCCCTTGGTGTAACCTAGCTGTATCTGAGGTGCAAGAGCCCAGCCTGCCCTAGGGTTTGCCGGACCTGCAATATCTAGGCGATATATTTGCCTGGAACTACGATTCGCCTCTCCCATTTTCTTTGAAATGCAAGAGTTTGGGTAAGGGAGAGAGGAAAAGGGAATACTTAGATGACCTGAAAAGTATGACTGCCAATCCGTAATATGAACCTGAAGTCTGTATAATGATGACAAGTATGTGAAATTGTAAGATGCTGGCTGACATTTCAGAGTAAAAATATCCACAGCTTCATCCAGATTGCAAAACATTAATGATTTCAAATGGAAAAATCTAATGGGCCAAACACTGGCTTCGCTTTTCTATTTTAGGGATACCTAAAAAATGCCTTTTATTGTTTTCTAAGAGAAACTAAGTGTATTCTGGAAGTGAAATGACTCAAGTTTAAACATGTGAAGTAGTAAAAAAAAACCCCAAACCTCAACAATATTCAAACACACCATCAGTTTTAAGGTAAAAATATACATCAAGGTTCTCATCAGGTTGAAACTGCCTTTTTCTAATTAAGAACCTGGTTCCAAATGCTCAGAATCATAATACTTTGATACTTTCCTGGCACTCTAGGTTATTAACCAGTATGCGGCAGTTTGAAATATATGCTTTTTCCTCAGTGTTTCTGTTTCACTTTCCAGTTCTTGAGACAATTCCAGAACAGTAAGGCTCGGTTTAACACCACTGAATGCAATAATGACATTTAAGGAACTCTCAACTACAACATTTCTGAAATTCCTTAAGAAAATTACTAACTTGCATATTTATTTATCTTTTTTTCCCCAAACAAATCAGGATGGCTCTCCATTCTCCTTTCCTTCTACACATCCTCACAGATAGCAGAATTCCCCCAGATTTTTTCATGAGCCTTATTTTTTTAAGACGCGGCAGGCAGCGTGCCAGCATCACGTCAGGTGCAGTAATCCAATGAGTGTATAATTTTCAATTGCACACTCACAAATTAAACTGCAGCTGCTGTCCACAGTTAACCTGATCTGCTCACCGAGACATCATTAGGGAAAATCAATTAATTTTTCCATTCTCCCAAATGGTGCTGAAGTTGAATAGAAGGAGAAGAAAGAGAAAAGGGGGTAAAAAAAAAGGACTTCTGTGTCTATTGTGTTGGAAAAATAAAACCCCTGGTATTGAGTAGCCAGGTTAATGCAGGTCAGTTACATCTAGAAAGAAAGGAGATACAAGGAGTTTGTATTACATTTTAGATGTGAAAATGAGAGCTGGTCAACCATGAAACAAACCTGCTTGGTACTCAAGCACAACTTCCTTACTGTTTCACCAGCTACTTTTTTTCCATGTACTTCTGCTTTATAATCCTGGGTTGAGATTAGTTAAAGGTGAATGGAAAATGTTATATTAAAAACTAGAGGAAAGCATGCCCTGAAAAACTTGACACTGGCTTCAAACTCCTGAAGGCTCAGGGATTTGTTGTAATTCGTTAAAAAAAACCTAGCTGTAAAATGAGTCTTTGGAAAATGGGATATGTTACAGTAGGAATTTTTTTTTTTTTTTTTAAATCATGAGCCAGACATGGAAAAAAAAAAAAATGACGCTTAATTGAAACTCATTGCACAGGGCAAAAGATAGACCTCTGAAGAAAAATCCATTAAGATGGCTTTTACAAAATGAAATGCAGCTGAGTGCATTCCAGGTTTTAGTGGAAATTCTAAAATATCATTTTTTAAGGATGGACATTTCAATTTGGGTACATTAATCAATTTTTAGAAATGCTGTAGCTGATGTTCACTACAAAAAAAAATATTATTTGTTTAAGAAGATTATATGACTAACTCAAACCACAGTTTTTGCAGCTTCTTGATTGAAGATGGGCATGTTCTGATGACAATCTGAAATGAATCATCAAGAACTGAGCTGGCCAGAAAGAATTAATCCTATTCAAACATCCATACTGAAACTTTAATGAACTAGGTGTTTGTTCTAATTATATTTTCTTATGGAAATGGTAGCTAAAAGCAAAGTAAACCCATATTGTTTTAGGAGAAAATAACCTTAATACCTATAATTATTCTAAAAATGTTGCACTAGAACTTGAATTAGTTAGGTGCTATTATGTACTAAATTTTTTATATAGACAGTACAAAGCAATGTCTCCCAACCAGAACATAGTTATTCATGAAGTGTTTCAAGCATCAGCCCATGCACTTACAGAATTTTCAGACAACTGGTAAAATACTGTTCATAGACAATGGAATTTCTCTTCCTTTCTTTAAAAAAAAAAAAAGAAACAACAATGGGTGGTAGGGTAAGAAAACCAGAAAGTTTTCTGAGCATGGAGCAGATGATGCAATAAGGCTACAGGATCTCAGAGGATTACCAGCAGCTCACTATGCAATGGCGAGGCTGGTTCTACGTTGGACAAAAACAAGAGAAAATTAATCACAGGACTTGAGCAGCATCTCCAGTTGTGTCAGCACCTAGCTGTGTCAGATCCTGTCGGCAGGCGTCCTGCTCACAGGAATTTTACCTACAGAAACAGAGAGCTGAGAGAAGAGGGGTGGGTTGTTTGTTTTTTTTTTTTTCCTTAGAAAATTAAAACTATGAAATTCCAGGGGCATAGGGACAAGGAGAAGGCACGCAGGCTATGTGGGTCACCTGTAATTATTTTCTGAAGAAGTTTCTCCGTAGCTCACAGTCAATGCTGAAGCTGCCTTTCCCTGAAAGAGGAGGACCAGCTGCAGTCCTGATGAAGCCAGAGGGGAGGGAGGGAAACGCTGCCAAACCTGTGCTCAAAAGCCCCATACTTCACCCTATGTTTTCCTTTCTTTGGCTTAATAAGCAAAACTTACCAAAAGATTTCAAAACACAAAATTTGCGATGAGCAGAAGGATCAGACCGAGGTGTGGGAAATCCCTCCCTCTGCCCCCGGTCTCCCTCACATCCCAACGCACACCCCAGGTTGTGAGCAGAGATCCCAGCAGCTACAAACCATACACTTAGTCAGAGATCATTATCAGCCCTACCAGATGCCACAATACACCTGAGTGATCACATCACTAAGTAATTAACTAAGTAATCAATCAATTAATGATAAGGGAAAGTTACTCTTGTAACACAAATCAGTTCAGGAGCTCTGGTTTCAGAAATAAAGTATTTACTAAAAGAGCTAAAGAAACAGAGCCACCATTGTTTGCAGGAGAGACTCTGTTATTCTTAATTAACTTTTCTGAGCATAGGTAGCACTCAAAGGACCAAAGACTAAATCATCAGTTGGTGTGAATGAGGACAGCATGGGTAAAGGTGAGGAGCACTGCTCTTCATGGTGGTTGACAGCCTGGGTCTAGTTTTCAGCTGTTAGCAGAATAATCCCAGACCAGGCAATTTTTTTCTTTTTTCTTTTTTCTTTTTTTTTTTTTTCCTGATAAAAGACATGAAATCAGACTTTCCTTTCCCACTAAAATTTTTATGCACCCTGGTTCTTCTGAGACCTGAGTGTCACCAAGCTTGACTGCACTCCCTAAGGAGTGAGATGTATGTCACAGAGCAGTACTTCCAGAACCTGAGGTATTTTGGAGAAAGGACCTGTTGACTAATGAACTAAATCAGAAGTTGGTTCAGAAAATGTTTCTGTTTTGCAGAAGACTCCGTCATGGCTCCCATTCTGTAGTTTATCAGTTCCCAGGGTTTAGTTACTCAGATTGCTGCTTCCTAGGACTAGTAGCAAAGACCCTGTTTTTCCTTCTCCACAGTGAATCTTTACTGAATCCTCAGCAGAAAACGTTACCCATTAAGAGGAATATGAACAAGTAGAGAAGAGAGGATAATTTGTGTCAGGTCATTTAGGACAAACCTATGGGTTTGTTTTCTGGATCTGAATTTGACTTCTACCATTGCTGAAATAAGTCATGACTTTTTTTTTTTTTTTTTTCTTTTTTAAATCTAGGCATCGTCTGTAAACACGGTTTTATTCCCTGTCTTTTTCTACCTAAACTATAGGCTTTGGGGGGGATATACAACATTCTGCAGATTATTTAGAGACCTCAGCTGTGATCTGGATTTATTACAATAAAAATTAAAAAAAGGAATCATGCTACCTCATTCTACCCCGCAGCAGTTACACCTGTAAGCAGCAAGCTGGTCTGGGTAGGTTATTCTGGAGAGGTGCATCACGCACACAGAAAATCTGCAGACAGCTTGAAGGACCAAGACATTCTGGAATTTGGGGCTCAAACCCTTCAACATACTCTTGTACCTGGGGAAAAGCCCACGTTTATAATCCAAAATGTCCTTCACTGGTCCAAAGCCACAGCATTGCTGCCTGCTGCTAATATTGCTAAACACTGGGAAGAACCAACCAAGATTTATTTATACTATTAGCACATATTTTAACTGTGCTCTACCTGAAATAATCTTCCTTTGTGTTTTTACCTGATTGACTTAGAGTCACACCTAAATCAACATAGTTTCAATATGAATAGCAGACATCGGTGCTTTCGGTAGGTAAGATGGTGTCACTAGTCCCCGAAACGTATATTTGCTAATGCTGCAGCGAAGCTTTAACTAGGACGTGAATTTGCATGGTGTGCATGCTTTTCTGCCCATCTGCTCATAGAAAAGATTAAGGAACCTGGGCCATGAGTTACGTTACTGTATGCAAAAGCTAACTCATATATTTGGTTCCCCTGAATATAATTTAAAAATAAATGGCAATACATATGAAGCAGCAAGCATGAATTTCTGTTGAGGAATGGAAAATTACATATTTCTGAGGAGGTAAAATAGAAGCATTTGGATGATTTGATTCCAAAAACCCACAGTGGAAAGAGGAAACAAATTTTCAATGAATCCTTGAAGCCTGATGTAAAGTTGCTACTTTTCATATTGACTGTTGTCTTAGATAATATGGAAATCAGGGCCCCTGACTGCACTGCCACCACAGCTCTGTGAGCACAGAGATATCTCTCTGTATTGCTTAGATATAAAGGCATTTATTAGGAGTTTGTTAAATATTCATTCAATTAAATGAAATATACATCTGGGAAAATCTAATACACTGCTAAGAGTAGAATGTAAATAAATGATTAGTCCTTGCTAGTATCACAGTATATGCTGGAAAAGGGCTTGGACTAGAAAATATTACCATTAAATGCTCTTTTTCTTTAATAAAGTAGTGCTAAAGGATTACTGAAGCTAATATTTGTACATCGAGTTTTAATGCATCATTCTTATTGACAAGGCCAAGAGCTGACTTTCCCCTCGGTTCCCCCAGCTGGAGTTTGACGTGTCAGTAAATGCCACCTGCAGCACAGTGGATGTGGGGGCTTGGAGAGGTCCCTCAGCTTTCCGTAACCTCACTGTAAGCTAAAACTGTTCGAGATGTGTCCAGCAGTGTAGCACGTTTTGCAAAATACAACCCTAAGGTCTCTCGCTTTAGGGGGATGCAGAAAAAGGGGTGAGAGAGAATAATTTTTGAGATTTCCATTTCAAAAAAATGGAACTACTGTGGTTTTTTTTTAAATGCAGCTTTTATATATATAAATATGTGTGCATCATGTGCATGTGAAAACATGCTGACACACAAATGGCAAAAAGCACAGGTCTGCAGCCAGATCTCAAGCCCCTGCCCCAAATTCTCACAATATTAAAACTGATCAAGTTTGGTGGGGTTTGTTGTTTTGGTTTGGCTTTTTTTGTTTGTTTGTTTGTTTGTTTGTTTTAAAATGGATAAATAGATGAATTATTTTAGCCTGAGGGGGGAAATATAATGAAAATTTTTCTGAAACCTACACTTCGCCACATACAACTTCAGTTCAAACATTTACAATTTTTCAGTGTTCTATGTAACCCAAACCAGGAATTTCTAAAAAGGAAAGGAGAACAATGCCAACAATAGCACTATCAGGGCATTTATAAAGTGAACTTATTATCCTTACTATCAACCAAATGGAATGCTGAGAGACAGACTGGGAAACTTTTGATTAATTTATAGGTGCCTAGAATTGTGTAGAAATACTTCTTGAAATGGCATCAGTCAGAATAAACCCTATTTAGCAGTGTTTTCAGGTTGCTGTGTGAAAACAGAGCTGCATATCACACGTTTCCTGGCAACTGATGGACTTGGGCAATCAACTCCTTTTGGCAAATTGAGAGTAGAATCTGAAGAAATGCCAGATTTCTTAAACACTCTTGCACAACTGGAGGATCTTACATGGGGTGTGTCTTGCCAGCTCTTGTGATTCACATATAATGCAGCCATACCCTTCGGAGAATTACACGCCGGATTTTGTGTTGTCACGCCATGTGGAAATGGATGCTGGGAATTCTACACTTGCTCCATTTTGCAATGCAAAATGCAAAATGACCAGTGACAACTCCCATGTGAACAGAAACAGAGAGAAGTGAGAGGAAAGCAAAGGAGAAAATGGGAAATTAATATAATTTTGGGGCTATAAAAATATGTCTGTGAGAACTGGGGCCATGAATGCAGTTTCCCTTGAAGGACATCTATGAAGGCATCTGTGTGACATAATAGCAAACATCTAGTAGGAGTTGGACATTGTGTCTAAGGTGGCCTCCCAGGCTCCATCTGGAGTGAGCCAGGAGAGAAAGGGATGATTCATTCAGGTCGGTGGCACAAATCACTCTTTGAAGATGCCTTTTAACACTCAAGTGACCAAAGGGGCTGCCTGGATGATTAGCTGAGACCCAATACCTGACTTCTAGATCGTAAGGTAAAGGGAGAAGAACACGGCCCTGTATTCTACAGCGCGCTACCAAGCTCGGTTTAAGGTATGTCAGGTACAATGCTTTCAAAGAAGAAGATTCAGCAGGGTACTAGATCACATCATCATTTTGGCTACCTTCATCTTAGCAATCATTCCTCATGAGGCTTGGGTGGTGCCGCTGCTCCACAGGGGCATGAGGAAGGGGCTTTTTTGCAGTGGGTGACCCTGCAATAATTTCAAATCAGGGGCTTAGCAGATTGAAGGGAACAATATAGGTCTAATTCCCTTTTCAGGAAGAGGCCACAGGGAAAAAGTTTGATAAACATCACTATTTTTTTTTTTCTGTGATGGAAGAAGAGCCTTCATTCCTCATATATGTCAAGATTATGTTTATAGTGAACAACGCTTTAAATTTCCTAGGAAACGTGGATATTTTCTTCCTTAGGAACACAAAATTTAGGCTAGCAATTTGTTATGAGTTGTGTTCTTTCTATCAAATGGGCAATCCAAATTCAGACCAAGATGGAAAACGGAAGCAGAGGAGCCCTGGTTTTATGTACAGAGAGATGCAGGAGCTGGTCTGGTAGAACAGTTAGATGGGAACATGAAAAATGGTGTTAGATGAATAAAAACTATTCTCCAGGAAGGGGTTAGAAGAGTTCTGGTCTGGCATTAAGTGATTAAGGCTGCAAAAAAACTCAGGCAAAAATCAGCCATTCTACACCAGACTCCTAAGCAGGAGATGGACTGCCCAGAAAAGAGGCGAGAGAAATAAAATATCCCATGGAGGACGTGAAGCAGAAGCAGAAATTTCAGTCCGCATGCATCTCCTTGGAGCTGGTGTGGGTTTTGTTCACCTGTGCCCTACCAGCGAGGCATCTGCATTTTGCAAAGCTGGCTTGGGCTCCATTTCCACGAGAGCTTGCTGGATGTTCTCCTGGTTTTACAGAGCCCTGGAGTATGTGTTCTTGCAATCATGTGTTGGATCGCACATTTGACTGCTAGCACTGGTGCGTTTGAACACTTCCAACAGGAAAATTCATCTGTACTGACTTGATCAGTGACAAATGTGTTCCTCTGACAGTAGTAAATTAAGATCGCTTTACATGGAGATGAGCAAAAGTATATAAAAGCAGATGTCAGTTATTTAATTGGCTTAGTCTTTTGTTCTCTGCTGAGTCAGACAAAAAGCCCAGAAATCTGCCATTACGCAGCTTTTCTTATCTATGAAGTCTGAAGCTGTGATAGTGAGGTAGCGTGGGTTTAATCCACTCTGCTCGGTGTGACCTCATGGCTGTGAGATCCCATTGTCATATAGAAACGCGTCATTGTGTGGGCTTCACGTGGACGCTGGGGGATTAAACCTGATGGATTCGAACGCGAGATAGCTAGATGCGAGCCACTGGCTTTGTATTTTGCTTTGTTTCTAGGGACAAGACACTTGATACAACATGTCTGTGGCACCAAGCAGCTCCCATTTTATCTAGGGCTGAACTAACCCTTAGAGAGGCGATGGGTTTCTTCACAGGTTGTTGCTGTTATAACAAGAATATGAAGATGGCAGAGGTGCAACAGTTTGCAGTTCAGATCTACCTTTCTCAACCGATCAGTTACCATGAACAAGCTAAGCGTTGATTTGTTAGTCTTTCCCCTAAAATAGATGTTTTTGAAATTCCCTACTCTTTTTGTTGTGGTTTTTTTTTTGTTTTTTTTGTTTTTTGTTTAAACTGTACTGAAAGGGGGTAAGGGATGATACAGCTGAAATGACATTATGGTGACATAACAAAGAACAGTAAAGGTCAGACCAGATTAATTTGCTACAGGATCAGCTGGAGAATATTAAACCTCTTAACTGTAATCCTTTGATAACCAGTCCTATAATGTAATCATCAGTGTACATCCAATAACACACGTTAATTACTTTAGAATTATATTTTTCATTTTTAATCAAAAGACAAATTTTAAAGGATGTGTGTGTGTCCCCACACAGCTAAAATAAATTATTTCAAATAAAAAGAGACTATTTTTATGAGGTAGCTGGGGAAAAGTTAGCCTGGAAAATATCCCTATGAAGGAAGCATCTGTCACAAGTCAAAATGTTATCGCTGGTCCCTGGGGAGATCCAGCCTAGGTACAAACAGAAGTGAAATACTCGGTGCTGAGTTTTGACAGGCAAAGTGTGGATGTCATGGTCTGGAGAGTGTGTTATTGAGCTGGGGCTGAAGCAATTCACGCCCCCACACCCCCAACCCTGGGCTAGCATCTGAAACCTTTGAAAATCCAAGCTGAGAGGAGGACGGGGGTTTTGTGCACAAGGAATTTAATATTCCTGGAGAGAGGGCAGCTGCTTTGCACGAGACCCACTGGAGCACTTTCTCACGAAGCGAAGAGCTATGTCCCAAATCAGCCGGCTCCCACTGCCCCTCCTGCCAGCAGCTCTGCTCCGGCAAAGCCCACCCTCCGCACCCCCCTGAGCCCGCTGGGGGCAGAGCCAGAGCTTTGTGCCAACTATGCAGTAGTTCATCTGCTACGCGGACAAATGCGTAGAAAACACCAGGCTGTGACCCACACATTTCTGTGATCCACACATTTCTGTGACCGCTGTGGAAATAATTAACCACCCTCTAAAAGCAAGAGCACCCATGGGTGTGCTGCATGGCTTGCGTGCACACTTGTCTTCCAGAAAGGCAAAAAAATACTCCAAGTCTTAAAAATTAGGAAAAACTATGTCCGTGAATCCATCGCGACTTCCCTTCGAGCCAAAATGTGGTGATGCTGAAACACTGACTTTACTGAGGGTGGTGAAGTGCTGAACTGTTTTGAAGTCTGTCGGCTTCCTTGATGACAAAATAGGAATTTTGAGGTGTGATTTTAAGCATTCACAGCTTAACAGTTGGTAAAGTCCTATTAAACAAATCAGTAAACCCCTCCCTTCTCATTCCAAAAGAGCAACGATCAGCTGGACTGAATCTGGATGGTATGGTCCAACTTTTAACAGAAAGGGCAAACACTGTTTTCCTTAGAGTAGCTTGTAAAGTCTTCAAGTCCTTGGGAAAAAAGCAATCCCATGGGTACTCTGAGAAAGAGTATTTATACATGACTTCAGTTCCAAATGTGCTGTAGAAGTTTGGATGTACCCAATTATAACAATGTCCTTTTTGATCCTACAATGTCATCATTTCACAGTGTAATTTCAGATTTCCATAACTCGCTCTTTGCTTTCAACATCCTTTCCAGTGAAATTTGCTAACTGGAGATGGAGGTGGATGAACGAGTTCAACAACCATTGCTGGGCTGAGGTATAAGGCTTCTCCAGAACAAAATAACCACGTAAATTTCTTAAGCTGAATGTTTGAAGGTAATCCAGCGACACATTTCTCTGGTATCCAGCTGTGCCATCTAGCTTTCTGGGTGCAGTATTTTTGGGAGGAGGTCAGGTCTTGGGAAACCTGGGTTCAGCTCATTGCACCAACCTTCCTCTGAGAGCTCAGGTGAGTCGCCTGAAGTACATTTATATCTATCACATGGCAAATAATGTGCTGGATCCCTGCTTGTGCTGAAAGAACTGAGTCAGGGGTGAAAATGAGTTTGGGAGGTCTCTCCGAACTGATTCTTGTATTCTGACTTTCAGGCCCTTCCTCCTTCCACAAGTACGACGTTCCAAAAAAAAAATAAAATGCTTCCATTAAAACCAAAATCACTTGGACAAACCCATGGAGAAGCAGCGCATGCACTTCCCACTGATAACTGATCCCAATATGTTACTGTCCTTAGAAAAAAAAAAAAGAAAATAAGTTGACCTCTAGGTCAGTTCTTGCTCTGGGTTGTGCTGTAATGCAATAGGATTTATAAATCTTTAATTGCAGTTGGTTTGCTATAAATGCTTAATGAAAACATGATGTCCAAATGGCTGTTGAAGGGTATGAGTGACTAGGCAGAGTTACAAAGCTGCAGTGCTGTAAGTAACCTAGCAATGGGCAGAAGCTACAAGGGATTCACGTTTATTTCTCTTGCATCTGTTCTAAAAATGGGGTAACAGGGCGTGTGATGTGTGCGTGCATGTGTGGATACGTGCATGTGCATGGAATTACATAGCAATAGTTTGATCAGCTCGCCTGGGAAATTTAATTTGTGTGGGAAGGCAATTGCATCACTTGAAATCACTTTTAATTAAACCTTTAAAGGTTTCCTTAGTCAAAGAAACGCTCTGAGCTCACAACTCATTCCTCTGCAGAGCACTTGCTTTTGGTGACTTCACCCATGCCTTCTACAGAGAGCTCAGCTTTAGGGGAGGGTGGGAGGGGAGGGGTGGGGGTCTCTTGTAAGCACCCCCAGCCCTGCGTTCCCTTGCTGCCAAATGCCAGCCAGCTGCCACATGATGCCCCTGCCTCCGAGTCTGCAGGGCTGGCATTTAAAACCCTGGAATCTCACCCTTTACAGCAAAGGCTTTCATGATCCGCTTGTTCCCTTTCTCATCCTGCTTCCTCATGGAAGCAAAAGAGCAGGGAGGAGAGAGAAGGGAGAGGAGAGGACCCACCAGCTAGAGCATGCCCTCTTGGCCAACACTTGACTCCTGGATGCAGGTCAGTTCGAAAGAGGCTTCACATAAAGATATTTTTTTTCCATGGAAGAAGGGAAGGGAAAGCAGCACCAGCCAAGCTTATGGCTGTTCTCACTCACGTGGCTTCCTGAAGGTTTTACTCTGCACCATTTACCCTGCATAAATCAATTGCCAGAATATTAGTGCTTTGCTTCCTTGTTTACTCTGAAAGATTATGTCCCATTAGCAGATTTGTCTTGTAATTGAACTGAAGTGTAAAATGCCAATGTCCTGACAACCTGAATGGACAGGATTAACTGCTGCAGACGTTTCTGTCCTCTTCTGAAACATTTTGATTGAGCATAATTAATCCAACTGAACTGATAGGATGATGGATGCTTCTAGCCACAGTGGTTTGCAAAGTGAAGCAAGGCTGGACATATATATCACAGCAAGATAAAGAGGTAATGACAGACAATAGCTTCTGTTTCTACAGTGCTTTTTTTTTCTCCATATGACTACATCTCAGTGGCAAAGCACAAACCTCGCTTAATGCCCATTTTTCAGGAGTATGTACTTGTGTCAATTTGTTTTTGGAGCACCCTGAAAGCACATCTTTAACTTTGATTGTCTGCCTAAGTGTCAGTTCGGAGTCAGGGTCTAATGACCCTCAGCAGCAGCGGCATGTGGGCTCCACTGACCTAACACGCGTGTTACCGAATCAGAGATTTTTCACCATTGCGACTTTCCCGGGCACATTCTCTCTTCAGGGTCACAGCACACCATCGACCAAGCAGCAAAAAGCTTCAGAAGTGGCAGGGCACATCTTCTCTATGTTGCATTAATCCAGCTAAAAGAGGATTTTCTGTTCCAGACTGCATTCTTGGGTCTGCAAAATATATGAAGTTACAATGCTCAGGCAGACTCTGACGGCTCTAGAGTGGGGCACGGCAATTCAGCACTGGCCGTTGCCACCGAACAACAAAACAAGGTGAGCCTGGATGATTTGCATGCACAGTCCCATCCGTCTGCAGGACAGAGAGTGAACCCAAAAGGGGAACTGCCGTTATCAGGGTTCCCTGACACTGGCACAACAAGCTCAGGGCTCCCGTCCTCCTCCTGTCCAGCCTGGTCTTTGCCATTGCTGTTCACTTACTATTTTTATCATGTTGCCTGCCACATCTGCTCTGAAGGCTCAGGGCCAAAGCAGTGATTGAGGGCTAGAGTGGAGTGTTTATTATTTGTAGGATAATAAAACAGGAGACACTAGTCTAGCAGGTACCGGGACACAGGGTAAGAACATGAGAAATGTCCTGGCTTTGCAGTTGGCCTGAGTTATTTTGATGTCTTTGTTTCTTTTCTGCTGTCGTTTTTAACCCTTTTCTATAAACAAAGACGAAAGGTTTTAAGAAACAAGGACAAATAGATGCTTTGCACAGCCTTCAAGTTCAGTTCGCAGAGGCGGCATTGTTCTAGTTTACCAGAAATATTTGAGTTTCTTGTCCCTGGCCCAAATTAAGTTAGAAATCTTGTAAAAAACGGTATTATTGTGGTTAGTCCCTCTAACCGATCCTGAAATTACAGAAGCATGAAACAATGAATAAAAGGAAAAAAAGAAAATCAGAAGATATGTGTTGCCACGTGCTTTTATTTTCAATGACTGTGAAGAGAACATCATTGACTGTCTCTTTCGTGTGTGAAAACAGCACCTACATCTTGACTCAGCTGCTGAGGCTTCTGCAAACTCTTGCACATCACACACACCTCACATTAGAAATCAAGAGGCAAAATGATATTATGCCTAAGGAGACGAAAGAATTTGCTCAGCTCAGATTTCTGAGTGCAGCACCACAGCCCTCTGCTCGCTGGACTGGAAGGTCAGCAAGTGTATTGCTCGGGGAGTCATATTCTGCTTTATTATATAACTTGTATCTCCGGAATTAAAGCTTAATCCCAAACTGTGGCTTGGAAAACAGATCAGAAAGAACTTGCCCACATTATCAGTAACACAACCACCCTGTTTTCCGATGGTACAGTAACATAAGCATAAGCAACAGGGATGTTTTTTAATCCGAGCCACCATGTAAGAGAAATGAAGCTGCTCGTTCTCCTTCGCTGCAAGCCTACAGCAGCTGTCCAGAAAATAAAGGTTCCTGCCAGCGCTTTGATGAAACACACAGAGTTTTGTATGGCATTGGGTGCCAAGCATGCTGCTGATAGAAGCAATAAATCCACATCCAAAACCTAAAAATAATATTGGGATTGTTTTAAATTAAGGTTACGGAATATGGATTTAATTAGACCCTGCATGGATTCTGAATAGCAATTATTACATATTTGTTCAGGTTTAAGTATTTTTATAGGATTTTTTTTTAATCCTGTTAGAATATTTTCCCTATGGGATGGGGATCATCTTTGTAAGAGGAAGAATGGTCTTGTGGTTAAGGCTGGCCAGAGACTTAGGAGATCTGGGTTCGATTGCTGGCTCTGCCACAGACGCCCTGTGTGAGCTTGGGCAAGTCATTTAACAGCCACCTTTTTTTTTCTCAAAAGTCCAAGGCCCATTTAAGCATCTAAAAGATGCAGCTGCTGAGAACTGCTGAGTGCTCAGCACTAAAAAGAAGAAGAAGAAGAAAGCTGGCTGCCTATCTAAGAGTTGTCCTCTTTTGGTGCCTTCCGTGCATGCTGAGAATTTCTGACAATCTGTCCCTTCATGTCTCTATTCTTCATCTGTGGAGCAGAAATGGTAACACTCCTCTAGCACACAGGGATTCTGGAAGTGCCAGCAGAGCTGCAAATGGGGCATGAGATTGGGATGAAGTTAAAATGATTTTACTTGGGCTTTTATGCCAGCAGCGGGTGAAAAGATGAGAAATGTCATTGCCTCTCGCCAAACTGGTTAGCCTAGTGCTGCAAGCAACCCACAGAAAGGGGGGTGGGGGGGGATAGTCTTTCTGGCATGAACGCCTTGTCTGGGTTTGAACTCAGCGGACTGGTGGCATGAGTTTTGGGAGTCATGTGCGTTTGTTTATGGCTCCCTCCAGCAGCCCAGTTTTCGAGGCCAGCATTCAAAGTGTTGACTCATTCTGCCCCTGGTTTGAACCAAAGGACAACAGCGGGACATCAGGAGCCCGAGCAGCCTCAGGACCTGTGTGGGCTTGGGCAAGGTTTGCACTCGCAGCTCGGCAGCGTTTCATGCGGATTTCCCAACACGGCTGCTGTGCCTGCCACCGCTGCTGGCTGCCAAACCGACACGCGCTGGTCAGGGACACGGCCTGATTGCTTCCCCTGTTCCATGCACCACCCAGAAGCCAAAAATTTCAGTTGCAACATCAACAGCTCTTCAGCATACATTTGCAGTTGGGCACCAGCTGGCTGCAGTGTGATGGAGGGGATGCAGAGAAGCTGGTGCAACTCAGACATACAAGTATTTGTTAGTTATTTAGGCCAAGAGAGAGCAGAAAAGATTACTATAGAAAACTTTCCAGAACAGGTTACCAAAACTTGCTGATTAAAAATGTTTTCACTGTGATAATCTCTTTCCATCCCCTAAAAACCAGTGAATGACTCTATACTCACATGAGGGAATCTGACCTTGTTTCTCTGCTTCCATTGATTGATTATTTTTTTTTTTAAAGAAGGTATGTCTTGACAACACGTTCTGGATCTGTAGGTACACATGAAAGAAATGTGGCATGTAATACCTGTCATGTAATTAACAGATGAGGGAGGCGGAGTGACGGGACTATGCAACTACAAATTACACAAATGCAGTGAGAATTCTAGGATTCTAGGGAAGCACTGGTGACAGAAGTTCTGGTGCATGTAGCTAACAACAAAATTGTTGTTAAATTAAATCAGGGTGGCAGGGATTAAAATTACAGAGGAGGTCAGTAACATCTAAGCATAAGGTGGGCGGTACATTCATTCAGGACGCACAGACCGATGCAAAAGAAAACACTCTGTTTGAGGCTGCGGGCAGCACATAGGAAGGCTATCTCCAGGGTCAGGGAAAATAGTTTTGAATACAGCAAGATCACAGCTTTGTAAAGTCAAAGATCAGAGGTATAGAATCATAAGGTCAAAGCATAATTCCGATTAGAAGGAACCCTGTGCTCAAAGCAGAGTGAGCTTTAAAGCTAGATCATGTTGCTCAGGGCCTCAGCTAACTGAGTTTTGAATATCTTTATGGGTGGGGAAGACAAATCCTCTCTGGGCACCGTTCACCATCATGGTGAATTTTTTCCCCTTGTATCTAACTAGAATTTCCCATCCTGCAGCCTGTCTCTGCTGCTGCTGCTGCTGCTTGGCCTTTACGTGTGCTTTGCGTACAGTCTGGCTCTGCCTTCTCTGCAACCTACGCTGAGCAGCTGAAAATGGCAATTAAAGCTGTCATCAGCAATTAAAACACCAAACTCTTCCTGAGTGGCCTTTCAGCCATATTTTCCTCTGCTATCAAGTCACCCGTTACAGTCACCCTGCGCTGCTCATATGCTCCTGTTCACTCGCTGTGCATGAGCAGCTCTGCATTTATTAATATTTTAAAATAAAACAATTTGGCAAACACCTGAACAGTTAATTGCTGGGGGCTGGAGAGTGCAGAGAAGGGGTAACAGTGAACATGCTGACCTGTCCCCTGCTCCTGTGCAGCCCCCTGCTGTGGGGTCCCTCTGGGACAAGGCGCTGGGCTGGGTGAGCCTTTGCTTTGACCTTCCAGGGAACACTTCAGGGGTATGAACACAACCTGTCTGCTTCCTTCTAAGTAGTAGCCAAGCTGCTCCAACAACACGTTCAAGCTAGGTGAAAGAAAAACAACTTCTTTCTGAGGGTGGACTTGCCCTTCTGCTAGTCACAGGGGCTGGTACCACCATATTCCCAATACCAGTTATGGTGGCACTGGGACAGTCAGAGAGGGAAAGTCTTTCAGTGCCTGTTTGCAGTGGAAAGTTTTTGGGCTGGGTTTTTTGGGTGGGTTTTTTCAGGTTTTGGTTGTTGTTTTTGTTGGGTTTTTTTTTTTTTTTTCCGGTAAGCAGCACCGTGCCCTGGAATGTGAAGGATGTCCCTGTGTGGATTTCCACCCATTGCTGCTGGCTGGTACAGCCGTGTTTGGTGCTGGAGCACGGCCAGAATGGAAGAGATTTGCAATACATTTCCTGAGTCACTTACAGTGGTTGGGTGAGTTTCCCTCCAACAGCTGTGCAAGAATCAACAGATAAAACCAGAGATCTGGTCTTCATGCCCAGCCGGAGCAGAGGCTGGGAGTGGTACCTATGGAAGCTGACCACTGGCACATCCTCTGTATGGGTCATGGATTTTCATTACCTGAGGCCAGCAACATCTCCAAGTGGAAATTCCTCATGACTGTGGGAAGGGTTACAATCCACACTGGTCACATTTAGGTCATTAGAATCGATTCCCTTGCAGAAAACAAAGCATAGGATAAAAATCTAGAGAGAATCATATAATGTTCCCTTACTTCTGTGCTTTGCACCCACTCTGAGCTAGGACTTTTATTTTTCTTTAATGCAGGTTAAACTCATATTCGTAAGCATATTTACACGGATGTTGGAGATTTCATTCAGGATTCTGAGAACTTTGTCACACCTGGGGAATATTTTAAAACTTTCTATCAGCTCTGATATCAATTTATCTTGGAAGCGTATGGCAAGGCTGTTATGTTTTCTCATGGTTTCATCATTGATAAATGTCATGCTTAATAAAATTAAATTTTTATATGCTTTTAGAGAAAATTTTTGGCAGCCTCATCTTAAGAAATGTTATGTTTTTTCTAACATTTTATCTAAAGGAACAGAAATAAAACAGGAATCTCCCAGGGCACTCAGCACCCTGCAGGGCTGGAGCACTAATTGGGATCTTAAAGGGCAGAGGTGGTATTATATATACCACTCGGTGCCAAACGCATGGTTGGCACCCTGCTAATCATCTGCCCCCCGGCAATCTTACAGGGGCAGTGTCAGATCAAAGAGATTTAAGAATGAAGAAAACTGTATGAAAGCTTAGTATTGCCAAGGTACTCCATTGACGTGGGCAACGGAAGAGCCTGGTGTTTCAGACAAGAAAACTACTGAGGGCTCGCAGACTGCGAGATACGCTGCCCGATGGTCCAGTCTCCAGAACTGCCACCAAAGCCTGTTACTACTGGAGAGGGAGTTGGGAGGAGAAAAAAGCCACGGATGCCTGCCTGGGTATGTCTAAACTGCTGTTTGAATCCTTTAATCTGTGATGACTTGAATGCAAAATGTATTTGAAATATTAACTACTGTCAGAAAAAGAATTTTGAAATAGTCGTCAAGCTCCATAGCTGCCGATAATAATGACTCCCTGCTTCCGAGTTAATATTCGTTTTCTTCTCTGGCTCTTGGACTACATTAGGCTACAGTGACAAGAAATGACACACGAGAGGAGCCCGAACAGCAACATCATCGCTGGGTGCTTCTTCAGTGCCTGCCAACAGAGTATTGCAAAGTACGTTATCGGTAGGAATTAATTAGTTCATACCATGTCAGGTCAATGTTATAAGCCTGCTTTTAAAGCGCAGAACTTCAGTAACACTTGACAAAACACTTCATAATGATGCATAAAGCCAGGAGCTCATTTCCTGGGTTCCTGTTCTTGCTTTGCCACGTCTCTTCGCTCCAGCTGCACCAGGACTGGTAATTGCTCAGTGAGGTGTGCTGCAAAGTTTCTTTGAACTGATTACACTGTTTAAGCACCCTAGAAACAACAATAATTTGCCATATGGTCAACGGGATTCAATTTGAGCTCTAAAATCTATACTAACCCAAATCCAAACAAACACAAACATGTTTTCTTATTAACTGCTTAATATTTGGATCCTCCTTCCTTGTAACAACACTCCTTTTTAGATGATCCAATTTACGCGTAAGCCCACAATGAGATCCACTTGCAGGTGGGATTATGGGATACCCACCGCTACTACGCTTCCCACATGCTTCCTGCACAGCACTGTGTGAACATGGTACAGTCTCCAGCAATCAGACTGCTTTGCTGACAAAGAAAAGGGGTTTGATCACAGAGACAAAAGCATTTTAGGCTCCCCAGGAGATCATAAAGTTAGTCTGCAGTTCCACTGATTCATGGCTGAAGCGCTCCCACAGTAAAAACACAAAGCGACATCAAGTTCAGTCAAAAAAAAAAAAACCAAACCCTACCAGTAGACCAGAATATAGAGGATAAATGCTCTTACCACTGTTTTGCTGGCTGGATTTTAGCAGGAGTTGAAACATCATCCTTCCTGCATCCAAAAAGGGATGAATTATTATGAATATTTTAAGAAAACAAATTTAAAAAAATCTCCAGTGGGTTCTGGAAAAACAGAAGGAAAAACTGCTGAAAGTTGGACTCTTCAGGCTGTACAGTAGAGAGGACACTTAGTTTTATTTTCTGACTTGTTGCATCTTCTCAGACTGAACCTAGCATTAACTCTGCCTTCATTATTCCCGTAAACTTCAAAATAAGTAATCGTAGTGGTTTTTTTGCAATAGCTTTCATAAAACTTTGGGAGCATCACTGTTCTGAACAGCAAATTTAACTGGGGATGTCAACCCTGTCGGATACTCTTGCGACATACTCAAAAGTGAGGGACGACCCACTAGAAAAGGCAAGCACAGAGAGAACACCATGCCCATTCACCCCTCAATCTCTTGTACCAATATTCAGAGAAGCAAACACCTGCCCAGTGACACGCCAGTTATCAGCAACCATTTCACCCAAGGCAATAATACGTACCAGTAAAAGGTAGGGCTTTTGCGGGGGTGAAAAGGTGGGCAAGTAAAAAGTAAAAAAAAAAAATGTGTTTCATACAAATTATCTCTCTAGAGCAAAGACTCATGCTTTGGGTAGATTCACGCATGTAATGCAGAGATGTGTGACGGGTATCATCTGGGTTGAGCACTGACTGGAGGACAACCATTCACCATTTATATCCGTTCTTGTGGTTGTAAGTTAAATCTTTGTCTGGTGGATTACTGTCAGCGCATTCCTGAAACAGGAGTCTTCCTTTGCTTTTGTGTAAGATGTGCATTCATTCTTTTCCACGTCAGTAGTGCATTACACAAACCAGCATCAAGTGTGATTCAAAAAGAAACGGGATTAGAGGTACCACACAGTACAAAGCATACCACACGTGCCAGACAAAATCACAGGTTCAAGCAATAAGCAGATGGAGACATAGCAAGAGGGCACGAGTGGTGTGGTAATGTACTTAGGGAGCTAATCTTAGTTATTTGTTTGAGTGCGACCACAGAAATGGGTTGTAAGAGGTTTTGTGTTCTGCAGCTACATCACACAAACCATTTCATAAGCTGATTAAGTTATATCTTAAAAACTATTAGTCTCTGTGCTCGCAGTGTTTCCAGTACTTCCAGTGGAAGGTAGTTCCAGACTCTTCCAGCTCAGGTTACTGGGAGTTATCTGATATCCAGCCTAATTATCCCCAGCATCATTTTAGTGCCATTTGTTCTTCTAACACTTCCTTTAGCTGAAATGGTTAGCTTTCTTACCTCCAGATGTATTTATGCAATAGTTTCAGAGCCATCATTTCAGGGGATTTCATCTCTAAGAGTAATCCCACCGTTAACAGTGTGTCTCCTCTGTTGCAGTTTGAACTTATTGTCCCTGTATACATACAACAGGGAGCATGCTGGCCCTCCTAATCTCACCACTTACAAAGATGTTGCCACTTCAGTCTCCTGGGGACAGGCCTCCAAACACACTCTAGGAATGATCTGCATCTTTTACGGATAATTCACACAGATACAGCGTAATCACACTGCAACTAACTCAGATCTTTGTGCTCAGTTCCTGCTAATGAGGTCTCTGCTCATCTCACCACCCATGAATTTCCATCCAATACAAATGCTTGGTTCATGTACCGTGTACAAAACAGCTTGCAAAACATAGTAAACCTGATTGACGTTGATACACTGCCCTCCTGAAAAGCGTCCAATTATTCTACAAAAAAAAATACAATTTCAGCTATATCCTCCCACTGAAACACAGACAGCTTCTAGTGTGGAAGGCTGAATCTATTAAATACAACTACCAGTCTGAGAAGAAGGAAATCACCTTCTCTAATGGAAACAGAAATTTTGGGAGGCAGGAGGCAATGAGGCTTGCTCAGTGCACCAATATTGCTGAGCACAGCCTTGCGAAACATGCCATGGGATCTTTAATGATGTGCTACTTCGTAAGTAAGGAGAACCTTTTTAATGCGACAGCTGAAGGATGCCAGATGCTACGGCACAAAGCTCCCTAACTTCACTCAAGTGTTGGTCCTGACTGCAAGTGAGTAGTGCCACCTGCTGAGTCACCACCACCGCACCCTGCAACAGCTGGATTTTGGTGCCACTTAGTCGGGTGAAGCTCGTGGTCTCCCAGATGACACACTTCCCCAGAGCAGCAGGTGCAGGACTAGGTGATGTAGAGTTGTGCCAACTGTGGAGGAACTTCACTTGCTCTGTGGCACCTTGGTGTTACCTTCAGAGTGAACATGCCCATTGTTTCCATATGAAAAGAGGTAGAAGAAGGTGGACCAAGAGAGTAAAGTAGCATGTTATTGCTTCCTTAGGAGAGGCCAGGTTTCAACACAATCCTCTCCAAACCCATGAGAATGCTTATAAACTGGAAGTTGGATATCAATTTTCTTTCTCAAAAATAATCCTGAATATCTCCTTCACTCTATCTTTCTTTCTTTTTTTTTTTTTTTTTATTTTTACTTCCCTAAATTAGTTGGTCACATGTATATCACTGCTTACTACAGCTGATATTACTGAGACATCCAGTTCTAAGGACAGTAAGTAATCATTAAGATTTTGCTTTCCAGGAGGAACTGGAGACACTGTATCTCTTTCCTCTTGCCATTCTTTTGATATTGTACAAAAGTAGGCTAAAAGTTCTTTAATAACCTACTTAGTTTAGTTATTCTTGTAGCTTAAAGATAACAGAAGCATCTTGGCTTTCTGGTTTTGTTGCATGCATTTCTTGAGAAATGCCTAAGCTTCATTTTCCGAGCTGATTAACTAACAATTAACCCAAATTAGTTTCTACATTTGTAAAGATTAATTTAGCCACCCACAAGTATTTGTTTCAGGATACTCTAATTTGTTCAAAAAGGAGCAAAATATCTAATCTAGCTATTCTTGGGGTTGATTAAGAGGTAGCAGCTCATCACTGTTGAAGATGTAGTGGTTTGAGCTGGTTTGAATGCTTTTGGAAGTCATTCTTTTTCCACAGAACCCAAAATTGTTTCATCTAATGTATCTTGGCTATGTCAAGCTTTTGGTGAATCAAAAGCTGGTTTCCAATGGAACTATGCCTGGATTCATGATGGGCTTCTGGGGATCTGAGGGCTTCCAGCACTGGCAATTCCCAGGCAGCCTCTGTTGCCAAGCTCATCTCAGTGCGGCAATTTGAAAGCCCTGAGAACATGGGTGGTGGTGGAGCACCAGAGGAGAAAATATAGAAAAGACATAAAAAGAATTTTAAACAATCATAATTAAATTTAGCTCATCTCAAATATCAGTTTTCTCATCCAATAGTATCTCTGACATTGTCAGTTTATTTGTTCTCTAGCCATCCATTGTCTCCTGTGGACACATGCTGCCAAACTCATGACAAGCAGCTCCTCGGACAGAGCCGGCGGATGGACGTGGCTGAGTCCAAGCTGAGATGGAGCCATGGGCCCAGCCGAGGTCCCCAGGGAGGCAGCCGAGGGGCAAGCACTGTGCTGTGGAGATGGCTTTCCCAGCCAGCTGGGGACAGCGCTGTCATTTCCAGAGCTGCCTCCACCAAGCCGCAGGGGCTGCCATGGAGCACAGCTTCAGTCTTCCATGAAACAGTTCTGCAAGGCTTTGATAGACCAAATGCTTCTGCCTCTTCCAGAAATACAGTTTCTAGGCTTACTTCTTCCCTTACAAGGAACCAGTGAAACCCTATGAGCATGTCCACCTCTGAAAAATTCCATTCTAAGCATCAGGAATTGGCCAATATTTGCCACTGTCCAGTGTCCCACAGAACTAATAGCAGCATGTCAGCATCACCAGTGCGTATGGGAGAGAAAGGTACCGCAGCAGCTCCAGACCTTTCCGCCAGCTCCTGGCAGGTAGCTCACCTGGCAGCCCCAGTCACACCGAAACATCTACGCAAGTCACAACACATTCCTCATAAAGATAAATCACCCCCACTCTTCAGAACATAATGCGCACTTGACAAATGCGACTTACCACTGAAACGGGAACAACCTCACAATGTTTGCTAGTGAGAAAGAAGGAACTGGAACTAACCACATTGATCCACATAAGTCGTTTGAGGAATCTTGCTCAGAGACGTGGTGTTGCTGCCTGGATGCCATGCAGCTCTACAGAGCACTCACACAAAAGGGGTATTCGGTATCAAACTCACTCTGTTCCTCATTAATTTACTTTTTCCACAGGCACAGTGTGGGCTGGTGTAAACTAATATTCAGCACTGCTGGATGAAGAAGTCTCGTGGAAAACCCCTGGTAAGATTTCGTTGCTTGTTTGTTCTGGGACTGTCACTGCTGCCCTCCAGAACAAACCCAGAGCTGGGAGCAGCGATGGCATTGCTGCATTCCCCGAGCTCCCCTGACTTGTAGGAACCTGCATATTTACTCCAGACGGCTTCTTTTACCCTCCCTGACACCAGCTCTCGCTCTAAGGCTCTGTGTGTGTGTGTCCATGCCCTGCCAGAGCTCCTGGACACAAGTCTACCACTGGTCTCCTAGATTTCATATTTTCAACACAAAACTTTGTCCTCCGGCATTAGCTGGCTTTTTTATATATTTTGGTTTGCAAAGCCACTTTCACTTCCTCCTTTTTTTCCTCTTTTCATTGCACTTTTTTGTCATTCCATGGGCATAATTCTGCCCCCCCTAATAATGGCAGAACAGACAGAATTAAATAGAAAGGAAAAAAAGAAAAAAAAGTAAAACTTTCCAGCCTGTGTTGAGTGGGTTTAGGCAGAAGGTCAGTATGACAAAGTTACTCATGTCTGAAGCAGGCACTGCGATAAACTATGTTCCTGTAAGTTGCTCAAGCTTCGACAAATAAGAAAGTTTCTGTGTGAGGAAATGATTAGAAAAAAGTTTCTTGGTCACATTTGCCAGACTTTCATACCTCTGCAGTTCAGTTGTATATACAACTTCATTCGTTTGCATTCTTATCTCCACTGTGATTTATACTTTTTCATGAAAGCATTGCCTTGTAAAAGTTTTTCAGCCTATAGGCGTAGAATACATTTATTTTAGGATGGTTTGACAAGAGGAAAAGAAACTTAAAGTATTTGCAAAGATATGTTTGACTATCTGGCCTTTGCATTCCTTCCTCCTGGAATGAAGGGTTTGCAGAAGAAAGTGCCAGAACATGGACATAACAGACTGTCAGCTGATGTGAAAAGGAGTATATGGAGGTAGGAGATACAGAAGAGAAAAAGCACCATTTGGCAAGATTTTTTTGTATAAGAGGAGAGAATGAGAAGGTACAAACATATATAGCAAAACAAAAACCCATACCATTCACAAATTTCATTTTGAAGACGGTGAAACATCTCATGGAAGTGCAGAGATAAAAAGATAACCAAAAGCATTGAGATAATTGGCAGCATTTTTGTTCTCCAAACTTAAAAGCATAAATTACTTAAACATTTTATTCTTTCTCTATATTTTCATTGGGAGACACATGTTGCATTGGTTTACAACGCGTAAAAATCTGCCCACTTCTATCAACATAAGCTGGCGTAGGAGGGAAGGAATTCAAGAAAAGGAATGTTATTGCTTGCTAATGGGGTCCCCTGGAAGAAGGAGTCCAGATACAGCAGTGAAACGCTGGTCCATAGTAGTAAAACTTGTTGAACTGTGAGTGTGGATAGTGTCCAGGGCAGAATTCGCAAAGGAATATTTAGTTTGGGAGAGGTCATGATAAATTACAGTAAAGCGAGGGGTCATCCCTGCTAGACAAGAGAACAGGGATTTGGCCCACTCAGTACTGTGATAGCTATTCATTTATCCTGCTCTTTGGTCTGCTGCAAGAAAGAAATCAAATTCTTGCTGAAGTCGATGGTTCCTTTCCCCCAGTGTGAATAAGGCAGAATCTGACTGAGGGTTTGAGGAGTTGTTGCAAGACAAGATCCAGAAAGGACCCTTTTCCCCCCCAATCAATAAATTTGTCCTTTGTCGCAGTGCAGTTTTCTATCTTAGTTTTTCTTTTCATTAGTTTTTCTCTGATACCAACACTGTATATAGAGCTGGATCTATAATTCATGAGAATGAAAACAGTGGCATTAGAAAGAAAACCTGTCATAAATCAAGCTATTAGGCTTTTAAATGAGCAGTGATGGCAGTGTGGGGATGTGGAACATTTATTGCAATGCTAAATATAGGGATAACACTAAAAGGTTTTCATCAATACATGTTAAGAACCAAATACTTTGAGCTTGAATTTCTGCTTTCTGTAAGTTGTACTAGTGGTTTCTTTAGTTCTGTTTTGGGTTTTGGTACGTTGTTGGATTTTTTTTGTCTGCATTTTGAGGGGGGTTTCTTTGCCCTTTGAAATCAAGACTGTTTCCATCACTGACCGGGGGCCAGCTGCATTTTGAATCTTGGACCTTTCCCCTCTCCACTTCTCCCCCAGCAGCATCACTAAAGATGACAATTTCCAGCAGAGGGTGGAAGGAAGGGGCTAAGGCTGCTTCACAGATGCTCCTGAAGATCCTTTATTGCACAAACAAGTTGTTTACGAGAAAGTTTCTCAAAAAAGTGCTGCGGCTCTAAGAGATGGGAGAGGCAGAGGTGATGCCAACGGTGTCAAGGAGCCAAGAAGGGACTGCTCTCTCCTACAAATTATTCATCTGTTGTGATCAGAATTCACGGTCCACACATTTACAGGTGTCCCAGCACACTCACTTCCAAGTTCCTAATCCCATCTGACCAAACGCCGTCACTGCTGACCCCACCGCAAACGTGGTTGATGACTTTATAGTGGTAGATGACTTTATAGCGGTTGGTGACTTTAGAGGAACCCCTAAAACCTGCTCCAACCTGACCAGGAGGTGAAGGTATCCCGCTGCCTTGAGCTGGACTTGCAAAAGATCAGGATGTTGCGGCAATCAAAGGAATCAGGAAAAGATCGTGTAAGATGAAATATGAAAGCAAAATCAAGCTGCAGCTTCAGCTTGTGTAAATCACTTGGAGCCCTGCCTGAGGTTTTCTATTTGAAGCTAAATAGGATAGTTTTCTGTGGGAGTTGAAAAATACAAAAGTTCTCCTGGGATATTGTAAACAAAATTCATGTTCGCTCAGGCAACCGCTGACATCACTTCCGCCGCGCCGAGAGGCCAAGGCACTGAATGTGCTGGGCCTCTGTTAAAAATAGCAGCTTCATAAATCTGCCCATTCCTTTAATTAGGCAGCCCTGATGACAGGATTAAGATTGAATGCTTTCATTTCAGATTGGTTAATGAAGTGCTTGCTAATATTTTTTTATGCCACGTACAATGGGCTGCTTCAGGAGTCCTCTGTCTGCAGAGATGGGCCGTTATTGATGGCTTCAGGTACAGCCGGGCTGGAAAAACTGCCTTATCGAAAGGTTGAAAGGGAAGATCCTGTAGACGTTTGATTATCTCCTATTGTGTCTGTAGACTACAAACACTTTGCGGGCAGATGAGGCTGTGCAGCTCTGCTCATTCTTCTTTAATTAGTTATTTAGTAGAGTAAACATTTGACCAAGATCAAAGAACATTTTCATATTGTGCTTTTTCTCCCCTGTCTAGCTCCTGCTGAAATACTATTATTTGCGGGGGGGGGGGGGGGGGGGGGGGGGGCAGGGGGAAGGAACGAAACCTCCAAACCAACCCCAAAAGAACGAAGTCATCCACAAAAGTTGTCCTTCTATTTTGTGAGTGAATCTGCCTGTGATAAAAGATGAATTTGATGCACCAGGGGGGAGACTAGCTCGCTGCAAGCAATTTCCACTGACCCACGCTGCCAACTGCGCTCCAGCCACCCATAGGGACTTAAAGAAACTTAATTGCCTGTTCCTGCTAAACTGGTGCCCAGAGGATTGCAAGTGCCAGGCCATTTCTTTGATATATAGGAGATACAAGTTACCTAATAGCTGAGCTGTCAACACTGTCCTACATGGGATTGGTGGTTACTAAAGTGGTGAAAAAGATTACTAAGAATGTGCTTAAATTCTATTAATTATCTTCAGCTGAATGCTTTCCTGAAGCCTGAGGAGTATTCAGCGTTTGTAGGGTGCTAGTATTCAAAAGCAGCTCTGAAAAAAGGATGGTGCAGAAGAAGAACTGTGCTTTGCTCTGATGAGTTCGCCAACTGATGAAGGAAAAAGTCGAGGTGCTTGTAGGAAATAACAACAGGCAAAGCGAGGCCAGGGAAAAGGAGGAAAAATAGTATTTCCTGCTCCTGAGCAAATGCCTGCGGTGGCCAACTTCTGAACATCTGGTCTCCCAGTGTGTTTTCTCACATCATGCCAATACCTGACTGGAATAAACAACTTTATCTAGATCCTCGGTTCTTACCATCAGAGGCTGATAAGAAAACTTACTCCTATCAGCGTGAGATTCAAGCAGAGGGAAGAAAGATTTATGCCTGTTTGAAACCAGCCTCCACCCTGCCTAATTGTTTAGCGCTGTGGAGAAACGTGAAGTTTAATCATGCAGATTTCTATTTTCCAGAAGGCTGTAGATCACAGCACCAGTGCTGCTCTCGCCACCCACCAGGCAGTCAGCACACAGCTCCAATTTGTTTTTACATGGAAATGACAGCACGCTTCCCCTCTGCAATTTACTGTAATACTGATATTTTGTTCTTCCACAGCTCCCTTCCTTCCCTGGGCTCTGACCGCTTGGGAAACCTCAAAATATATATTAAGTACTAAGCCCACAGAACACTTCAGAGGTAAGAATAATTTATATTCTGATATAAATTAGATAGATAGATAGATAGACAGACAGACAGACAGACAGAAGGAAATGTGGCAAGTGGGGCACATCACTATTCTGATGGCATTCTCAGACTTTTCCAGCCCCGGTTGTTGCCACCTATTCAGAATCAGTCCCCATCCACTTGTCTGGATTCATCTGGGTCTGAACGTGCTGTGACATCCACGCTCACAGCCCAAGCCCTGCTCTCCTCCTCCTGCAGACTCCCAGATCTGTTCTGGGCAGCTTAACTGGCACAGCTGAAACCACGACCTATGCCAACTGGAGGCGAGCAGGAGATACGAAAGGATCAACTAGGATAGGATGGACAAGTTTAAAACATTTCCCTGAAGAAATGTAAGTAGCTTCAGAGGTGAGGCCACGATGGCACCTGTAGGATTAGAGCCCAGCTATTCTTTTTTCTATTCTTGTCTTCTAACCTTTGAATCACCTTCAGTCATAGATACCTGTAAACTTAACATTTCATTTGCAAGCCCTTTGTACCCTCGGCTGTTTAAACAGATGTACTGCCTTGGATGGGGAAATATGTTTGGGAAATTACTTATTTTCAGCACTTATAAGAGCATTTGAGCTGTCGAAAGTCTCTTGTCATGTACTCAGCTTTATAAAAAATCTTTGCTGTAGGTGTGCAGGTTCTTTGTGAGAGTTTGGGAGCTGGGCTAACTTTTTGCTTACAGTAGGCTCATCAGCCAGCTTAGAGCATCTCCCCAACTGCTTAAAAGAAAAATGTATACTTAATAGCATTGCATTATTATTATCATTATCATCATCATCATCTTGCATCCAGTATAACCCTGAGTATAATAAATTAATTTTTATATTTGAGAGAGCTTTAGTATGCCTTTTTTGATCACTGAGCTAGGATGAGAGGAGTTTTTACTTTTTGCTTATTTTTGCACTTTTTTTGTGTTAAGGAGCTGCTGTTTGGCCAGGCAGCGCTCATCCACCCCGGAAATGGGAGCACACACATGGGGGTCACATGTGTGCAGGCACACTCCAAGCTTGGTGTAAGGCATTTGTGGTGCACAGTAACACTGGTTGTTTCTTTATGTGCAGGCTCTGAGGCAAGTTCAGTAAAATGGATGAGATTCCCTGTGGTAAACCAACCTCTTTTATATGAAACCAGTTTGATCTGGGGGTCCCAGCTTGAACAAAAGCTGACTTGAGCAGTTTAAAAGTTCAAGTGAAGTGCATTAGGGAGCTCTCAGTAAAGTTCAGCATGACTGATGGTCTCTGCTACAAGGAGTACAAGCACTGGAGTTTAAAAGGTTTTGCCATTCCAAGACAGAAGATGTGAGACGCCCTACGCTCTGCCTGGCTAAAGAACATTCTCATTAACCTTTCACACTCGTGAATGCCACGTCTTCATAAAAAGTGATGACACTGATTTGTAGGGCTGACTGCGACAGGGTAACACGTTACAAAATAATCACACAACTTTTCATTTTAAGCATCCCCATTTCTTTGGCCGAACGTAGCAAAGATTCTCTGATCAAGAAGTACCTACCACCACCTCTGCCTTATCTTTGGAGCATGTCTGAACAGGACATTAATTTCTATGATACCTCCATTTAACAAGATAATAGAAAGAAAATAGCTACTCTAAGGGGATGTGGTATCTAAGTGTTTTGACATGTCTCTCTGTCTCTTTAGGCTCTAACACTACATCCATTCCTGTGATATCTGAACACCTTTTGCCCTTCTAAAAGATGAGAAATCATTCTTTCCTTTGCTTTTTTTTGAAATGTTAATTAAAACACCCTCTCGGTGCATGTCAAAAAAACACCTACTAAGCAAGGGCCAGTAGATACTAGTTGGCAGCATTCCTTAAAAATGTTTTCCCAAAGAGACAGTTCCCATTTTCAGTGACTCGTCTCAATATGAAATGACGTTTTGAAGAAGAAAAATCTTCTCAAACCCTCTGCAGGAATGCAGCTACACCTAGACATGGAGAGGTTGAAGACTGCATGCTGTCAGTGGTGCTATCTTCAACCCCTTGATGCTATTTAGCAGTGGAATTCACAATGATTAAATCACAGTCCCATGACCTCACATGATCAGAGAAACTCTTCCACAGTAAGCACAGGCACAAACCATGCCAGCACTCAAACAATGGCTCCTTTGGAAGGCTAGTCTTCGAAAGGATTATGTACGACTTCCCAGCCTCAGTCCAAGTGACTGTCAGAGCCCTGGATTTCTGCTTCCCCTCTTTGTTCCCAAGCTCCTTTCTCGTAGCTCCCAGCCCGTGCCCCGCGCGCTGCACCCCTCGCCTCCGCTGACCTCTGTGCTCCACCATGAGGAGGCTCGAGGTGCCAAGCTCTCACCGAGCTCCACAGAGCTCACTGACACCCTTGGGGAGCTGACCTGGCAATTCAAAGGGGCACCTAGGCAACATTTTTCTTGCATTTCTTCAGGCAAAGTGCTAAAGCTCACCCTCCTTTGCCCCCCAGACAGCAACTTGAAGAACAATTTTAGGTTCAAAGGCTGCCCATGAAAGTTCTCCTCCTCTCTCACCTGCCATCCCTCCCCCCTCCGACTAATTTTGACTGCATTGAGTCATTTTTCTCATAACTCCGCTCCCAGCATGTTTGCTGGCATCGTTTCAGCTATTTGCGAGCTGCCCGGAGGCCGTGGACGCTGGTCGTGCCTCACGTGTGGCTCGTGGCTCCCGGGGCCGTGCGGGGCCGTGACAGGGAGCGCCCGGCTGCACAGCACCCATGCGGCCAGTGGGTGCTCATAAAGTGCAATGTGCTTTCAGGTTAGAACTGGGTTTTAAAACTTTGGGTTTTCTTCAAAATGCCTTCATTAGCAGAATAGTTTCCTTTAATTACAGTGGCCGATATCCAGAGGACACAATGAAGTATTTGCAATAATTATTTTTTTTAATCAATTTCCATTTTGCATGTGATCTCTTAATTTTCACCTGTTATGATACTTTCATTGAAAATAACAGGTCAATAGTAAATAATATAAATATTCTGTAATACAAATTAAGTAAAGAATATTCAGTCTGCTTTTTCTGCAGTAGTGCTGATCTCATTCCCTCTTTCTTTTAAGTCAGAGATCAAGAATGAGTTATATACCAACTTTGATTTGGATGGACGGGGTGGGCAAAATACAACCTGTAAGCATGAAATGAATTCCTATTAAAATCCTGATGGATTTACCTAGGAAATACCCTGAAGCAGACGTCATTGTTATCAGTAATTGCAAACTGATCCTGAAGTCCCAAGGTGGTAGATTATGTCACATTCAGAGAAAGCTTATAACCAAAATGAACAATTTAAAATAAATTTTTTTAAAAAGGGGCAAAGACACAAAACACCAGTGCATCTCAGACTTCACTGCTCTTTGCAGTTTTCCAATGTGAAGTACTGATTCCACTTGATTTTTATTTCCTTTTTTTTTTTTTTTTTTTTTTTTGGTTACAAACACTTGAACTGATCCTTGCAAATATTCCTTTTTAGTATAGTTTATTAGGCAGTAATTTCTAGAAGGCAGTATCACAGGGAACAAACCAGCACTGTCAGAGGGAGAAATAAAGCAGGTGACCCGCCAGGCATTTTACAGCACCGAGTAGTTTGCTTGTTTGGTTTTTATCTATCTTATTACAAGTCTTCGCTGTGGTGTTTCCTATGAATCATGCACTGAATACTTACTGTGCAGCAGTTTACACATAAAAATTATGTGGCAAGGAAGAACCAATTGCCTACCACCCACTTAAGCTATTTATAACTAATGAGAACACAAGGCGTCCATATTAATTAACACCTATTAAAGAGCATGTTAAACAGTGTCATAATCTGCTGAGGAGAGAAAGGAGTTAGTTTGTTGACACGTCACTTAACGCAGATACTAATAAGACCCTTCTTATTTTCAGGTAATTGGTTTCTGAGAAGAAAAAGAAATCTTCTATAACTTGAGGTGATTTATTATTGGGTTTATATTAAAGTGTGTATGGATGTACATGCCTTTTTTACATGTTTACAAATTCTCTTTCTAGAACTGCCAGGCATTATCCAAAAAAAAAAAAAAAAAAAAAAAAAAAGACTAGGAATTAATATGGGAACATTAGAAAAAACCAAAACCACACAAGCCTTGAATGCACCAAGAAACCGGTGAAGGTTAAGGGCTGGTGACAGGAGCTGGAGGAGCTGGGCCAGCCACGCTCACTTGGGGTCAATGCCAAAACAGAGTATCTCCTTCTTTAAGCTAGAGACAGAGGATAAAAATTATTTGGGTGGGAGAGGAGAAGGTGAGAAGAGAGTGTGAAAGGTATTTGTAATATAGCCTGGGAGGCAAAGCCTTCTGGAAACTCAGAGTGATCCAAACCTGGGATGAAAATAAAAATAGAAGAGGGGAGATCCTTGGCTCACGTTTCATGGGGGAAATCAGTCAGAGCGATGGAGGAGCAGGAGGGATGGTACAGGCTGAGCCGGCAAGGCAGGGAGCGAGTGCTGCAAGAACGCAGAGCTCTTATTTCTGTAAAGCCAGCTCAGGTTTCCTTGCTGTCCGAGCGCTTTCAGTGGGAATGCTTTGGAAAGTCCCAGCTATATTTCCATTATGTCTTTTCTTTGACCCCAGCTTCTTGCAAGCTTCTCTACACAAGTCTGTCTCCTGAGCAGCCTGTGTGGACTGGATGCAAAACCTGCAGGTTTGCAGAAAAAAGAGTACATGCATTTGGACTTGAAGGTAGCTCTTCAATTATAATTATATTAAAAAGTAATTAAATTGTATTGCACAGGTAAATGAGGTCTTTGTGCCTTTTAGGGTGAGCAATCATGGAAAGTTGTATGGCCAGGCACTGCCTAGTGTGGGACATTGTCCAAAGCATTGGTCAAAACTTTAAGATATGCCTTAAACCAGTGCAGCAATCCATATAACTGGTAATGCAGATGAAGAATGTATTGGTTATTTCTGAATGCTGCAATTTCCATCCATGAAAAGGACAGCCTGCTATTAGGAGCCTGTGTAAGAGGCCTCCACCCAAGGCCACGCTCTGCACCCACCTTCTGATGTGCTACCGCTTGCCTTCGACTGCTGTGGCTTTTGGCAGAGAGGCATCTGCAGGAGGAATGTAATTGGAAATTGGACGAAATTGGGCAAGGAGACAAAAGCCTGTGCCAGCAGAAGGTATGCAGTCCTCAGGAGAGGTGTGCATTGGCTGTGTTGACACACATGCTTTCTACGCACAGAGTATCTTGCAAGTACCGTAACAAGTCAAGGCAACATATAGTCAGCATATAGCCGAAGTTTCTAAATACCAGATGTCATATTACGTCACTTTGTAGTGAGTAATGTTCTCTCATGTTATGCAATGTTATGAGCAGTAGTCTGTTATTTCAGAAGTTGCCAAGAGAAAAGCTCTGAACTGTTAGAGGTTTGTATCTTTGTAGTCATCATTTTTGCAACCGGATTGGGTTTCCTTTTTATTTACCTACAACATTGTAATCTATTACCCCTGAAGAGTGGATGTAAGTGCTTCCAAACCTGTGGGCATGAAAGGCAAGTCAAATTCCTGTTGGGATATACTAGGCAAGGCAAGTGGTAAATAACAGCCTTGCGAAGTGGCTGACGGGAAGAGCAGCACCGGTATTTTTTACTCACAGAATTACACGCTCTTCCTGCTCACAGATGAGTTTGCTCTAGAATAGGTTTTCACACACACGTATAACACGTCATATTCTTGCACTGACGACAAACCAGTTTCTGCAAGTGATCAGCCTCTCAGCTGGTAAAGAAACGATGGGGTAAGCCACAAGACGAGCAGAGAAAACACAGGCTGGGTGAAATCACAAGTTCAGACCTGCAAAAACCAAGCAACTGGATTGTTGCGATGATATCCAGCACCAGCTGAAGTCACTGGGATTATGTCCACATAGCAAGAGAGGAAGCCTATAGGAGGGTGCTGAGCACTGATCAATAGTGGTATTCACTGGCATTACTGGAGGTGCCTCAGGCATCAAATGTGCCTTTGTCGTCCCCAGCTCTAGACACCCACTCCAGTCTTCTCCTGGTCTCTTTTTAGAGCCCACAAAGGTAGACTGGCACTTCCAGTTTACCCCTGAACCAAGTTACACTAGCTGCCTTAGGAACAGACAACAAAATGAGTCCTACCCAATCAAGCCATAAGAATAAACTTTAGGATAGGCTTTGATGTCTGCATGGATACACGAGGCAGCTCACGAGGACCTTTCCATCAATTTCAATAGGAAGCAGAATTCACCTACTTTACACCAAATCTCAAATCCCAAAACTTTGACGAGCTGTTTCCTACAAACCAGCCACAAGCACAAGATCTTGGCTCATGGATGCAGTGCCTCAGCTTTGCAGCCTTAATCCAGTTAAAGCAAAATATCTGAGGTTTCTAGTGAGCAAAACATGGTACAGAAACGCATGGAGCCTCTCCCTCCTCTGGGAAAGGATTCAGGGAGCAGCTGAATCCATACACCCGCGGACTCCTCCGAGTTTCCAAGCACTGCAGCATTCGTTGGTGTCAGATATTTCCAAGATGTGGGTTCTGAGGAATGAATAATTCGAATTGCCTCATCTATCTGCTGAATGCACTATTTTAAATAAAATGATGTGTGTGTAGTAAGGGGGAGGGCAGGAACCTTGGTTTCCTTTTGCTTTTAAGGTCAAAGACTGAATCATGTGCTAACTGCTGTTGCAAGCTCTGCCTTTTAAACATGCCCAGAACGATGACCTTTCAATTGTAGTCTAAATACCGGGTTCAGTTATAGGATCATCTTAGTGGCCTGTGTGTGATTTATAAAGTCACGTGTCAGTGAGTAGTAAAAGGGATTTACAGCAGATTGTAGGTCAAAAGGGTTAGGGCACACTAGAAATATTGAAAACAGAAGTAAATTTAGCATAAATGAACGTACTAGATATTGAGTGGGTGCCAAAGCATGTATGGGATTTAAGCCATTGTTTTCTATGGTCCTGAGCCAAAGTACAATGTATAATGGTCCCAGATTGGTGGATTAATGAGTGAATGATTAAAAAAATAGCAATCAGAGCTATTAAGAAGGAGAAAGAACCTAAATGCCATTGCTCTGACAAACATGAAAATTAAACCAAACCTAGACCTTCAAGGGCAATTCTTTCAATAGGTAAATTTATACACTTCAGAGAATTTCCATAGAGCTATTTACGTTTGTCTTCTACTCAGAAAAACCCGGATCTCTCTCACTTCTAAATACTTGGGCTGCATTTAGCATTTTAATTTCATTCTGAAAAATCAACAGTTTGTTTAATTCTTTGCAAGGCATAACTGCCCAGACGACATAGGGTCCAGCTCTGAAATATTTTAGTAATAAGATAGCTTAATTATGTGATTCTGATAAGAAACCAAAGGCAAGCATTTGACTTGTTCTTTATATCACCTGATTCCCCTCCCTTGCCCCTTTTCAGGAAACAGTTAAAAAAGAAACAAAAACACAGCCAAAAAGATAAAACAAAATCTAAACTAATGTGGCATCTTGTGTATTTTCTAAATTCCTTGCTGTCAAGAATAGAAGAGAAAAGCCTCTGAGGCACAGAAACTGCGGACCCCAGAATACCTGCAGGTGCAGGAGATAACAAGCCACGATGTCTTCTGATAACTTTCTCTCTGCCTCTTTTCTGCCTCACTTCTGCTATGAAAGAACTTTGACTTTCAGGTTCATATAATGGAAGCTTTCCATTTTCTTTCCTTATAGCTGGTTCTGCATGGGGACCAAATGAAGTCTCATCTCATGGGGACTCAAATGAAGTTTTCTACCCCCCCTTCCTCCTGCTCCCATCTTTCATGTTAAGACAGTACGTAGCTGCTGCTGGGAGAGTTTTCTCACGTGTGCTATTTCAGTCTGATGTGTCCATCCTTCTTATGCTTTCCTTGTTTTTAATATCCACCTTCCTGCCCTTCCCAACACTGCCCTTCCTCTCCCTCTTTCCTGGTTTTGTTTGATGACACTCATCCCTCATGTCTTCCAGCGACGCAGTGCTTTAACACTGCTTTTGCTGGTTATTTGCACCCGTAGGTAAACACCAGGAAATTAGGAAAATAAAGCCTTTGGTGGCACCTAAGGACATTTAAGTAACACATCATGTCCTATTGCTTCAGGCCTCTTAAGCTTCAGTGCTTTGTGAGCATAACCATACAGGGTCTGAGTACAGCTTTTTCCCCAAGCCACAGAAAAGACAATGAAAATACAGTTACAGCAATATCTCTTATTTTGCTTTTGCAAACAGGAATCAGCTACACTGCTAACAACAGACTTACGCCGGTTCAGGTGAAGGGGAGTAGGTTATCCCTTTGGTTATGCTGACATCATTTAAAATGACAGAAATATAAATCTAGTCTGGATTTGAGTTCTTTTCTGAAAGTCCTATGCCATGTGTTTCAATGCCTCTTACAAAAATGCTAAAGGAGTTTGCTTATGCTTACAGAAAGAATGGTTTTAACTGTAAGGAAAGTGCTACCAGGACGATGTGAGCCAAGTACGGCAATACCAGCCCCCAGCTTTGCCAAGCATTTAATAACCCCCCTGGCTGTCAGCTGGAGGGTGGGAGTAGGTGGTAGGTGGTGCTGCTTCCCCAGCAAAAGAGGCATCCAAGCAGAGACAATGCAAACTGCTCTTTTTTTTTTCTTTTTTTTTTTTCTTTTTCTTTCTTTTTTCTGCTTTTATAATAGGACTCAGAATTTCTTTACATCCTTTAAATAACCCAGACTGGGAAAACTTCTGCTTAGCCAGAGCAGCACAGGAAATAAATGCCTTTTGGATCAAGCTTGAAATATGCGGTGGCATCAGCACCCACCTCGCAGTTCTGAACAAGGAATAAATTGCAGGTGAGAAGCTGCTGGGCTGTGTATCCACCGTGCTTACCTCTGCACCAGGCTCCTGCCGGCGCTTGGGAATGCTGAACCGCAGGGAAAATTTGCCTTGCTTTTCGTGTGTCAGAGCAAGGTCACGCACACGTGCCTGTACCGATTTGCCTGTGGAAGACACGATGACCACAGCTCCATTTTTACAGAAGGAAACAAAAAGCTCATCTAAAAGATGCTTAGGTGAATGAGTTCCCATCAGGCAGACTCTGCTGTCTGCAGGCAAAGGATATCTGGGACGTGCCAGTGCTTGGGATAGCTCTTTATAATTCGCTTTGGCAGAATACATGTCATTGTCGGAAGAAGAATCAGGCAGTTACCAAGCAGATGCTGGATGGGATAAAGCCGCGCTGTCTGGGTGGGTACCAGCATCTCTGGCTTCAGGTAGCTGTGTCAGGCGGCTGGCTGAAAGGACTTTGAATCTGTTTGCAGGAAGCTGGTGAACCCGCTGTTTGCAGTATGCTTTTATGGACTTAAGAGCAGCAGGAAAAGGGGGAGCAGGAGGTTTCTAACCTATTTCTCTTGTTTTCTCCCCCTTAGCACTGGGGTGGAAGGGGGTATTGGGGTACCCTTTGGAAACACACAGGAAAAGATGGTAAGACCTTCCTGGAGATTTGCAGCTGTTAAACCCAGTAAACACCAGAAGTCAGCACACCACCCAGAGCAGGCTGAAAAGTAAATACAGGAAGCTGACTAAAAACTGAAAAAACAACAACCACCCCTCCCCCCCAAGTAAGAAAATAATGATGGATTTTTTTTAAAAAAAGAAATATATATTTTTTTTTAATCCTCACAACTAGAACAGAGTCAAGTTTGAAATAACACACACAAAGAACACAAAGCCTGGCTCTGTGCTCGCAGGCTTTCCAAATCATTTTTAAACAAGCAAGGGCTATAGAAAACTAAGGAACAATAGAGCAGATCTACATGTTTGTTTTAAGCCCCAGAAGCTCCTGCAATGGCTGGATGCTGGAGGAGCAGGAGCCTGCGCTGGGATCGCTGGTGATTTCCCCTTTGTCTATTCAAGGTAAGCGGCAACAATAACTTCCTGCCCACTCTTCTGTGAAAATACCCTCCGTTTGTGGGGATGAAAATAGCTGCGTGTTCCACAGCGCTGCAACCTCCAGAACACCTCATCCCCAGGCACGGAGCTACTTGCAAACAGAGGCAAACCTTTGGGGGACAGCTAATAAATCAAATTTCAAATGCCAGGTGCCCCCAAGCTATAGCTATCCAGCAATTTAAAGCACAAAGAGCTTAAAAGTCATAGGCCAAATTCTGAAGGATATTTGGTGAATAAAGAAAAAATGCCAAAAAAATATTAGCAAAAGAATAAAAAAGACAGTTTGAAGAAGCTGTGTTATTTGTGAATTAATCTCAGCAGAGTCAGTCAGGTGGGGTCATTCTGCTACAAATTCATTTTTGGAAATTCTCCTTTGGGATCTCAGTCCGCTTCTTCTAGAGGTTTGTACATCTTCAGAATGACAATAACTCAGTATCATGAAAACAGTAACGAGAACTTAAAACTAAGATCTAATGTACCCTGGAGCACACGAGAGAAATTGGTGGACTAAGACCCCAGATTTCAGAGGAAGTTTAAATACTGATGCAGCAAGACATCTCTGTTGGTGACACTGACAGTGGGATCAAGGGCACCCGCAGCAAGTTTTCCACCAACGCCAAGCTGTGCGGTGCGGGAGATGCGCTGGAGGGAAGGGATGCCATCCCGAGGGACCTTGATGGGTGCGAGAGGTGGGCTCGTGCGAACCTCATGGAGTTGGACAAGGCCAAGTGCAAGGTCCTGCACATGGGTCGGGGCAATCCCAAGCACAAATGGAGGCTGAGCGGAGAATGAATTGAGAGCAGCCCTGAGGAGGAGGACTTGGGGGTGTTGGTTGATGAGAAGCTCAGCATGACCTGGCAACGTGTGCCTGCAGCCCAGAAAGCCACCCGCACCCTGGGCCGCATCCAGAGCAGCGTGGCCGGCAGGGCGAGGGAGGCGATTCTGCCCCTCTGCTCTGCTCTCCTGAGACCCCCCCGCAGCGCTGCATCCAGCTCTGGGGTCCCCAGCATCAGAAGGGCATGGACCTGTTGGGGCGAATCCAGAGGAGGGCAGGGCCGTGAGGATGCTCAGGGCTGGAGCACCTCTCCTGAGAGGACAGGCTGGGACAGCTGGGGTTGCTCAGCCTGGAGAAGGCTCCGGGGAGACCTTAGAGCAGCCTCCCAGGACCTAAAGGGGCCGACAAGAAAGCTGGAGGGGGCTTGTTACAGGGGCACGTAGCGATAGGACAAGGGGGAATGATTTTGAACCGAAAGAGGGGGCATTTAGATTGGAGAGAAAGAAGAAATTCTTCACCACAAGGGTGGCAGGACACCGGCACGGGGTGCCCAGAGACCTGTGGGTGCCCCATCCCTGGCAGCGTCCCAGGCCGGGCTGGATGGGGCTGGGGGCAACCTGGGCTGGTGGGAGGGGTCCCTGCCCAGGGCAGGGGGGTTGGAGCTAGGTGGTCTTTAAGATCCCTTCCAACTCAAACCTTTCTATGAAAAAACTGACAGGAAAAAAGCAGAGTACCACAACAAAATGTTTGAAATTCCTCTCTACTCTAGGCAATTTTTCGCTTCAGAGAAGTTTCAAGTTTTGTTTCAATATTACTAAACTAAATTTCTCCGTTAAAAAAATACTAAAGCATAAATAAAGCATCACTTCAGCCTGAAAGATTTTTCACTTTGGGTCAAATGGCCGGAACTGGAACAAAATTAGATTTGCACGACACAAGGTGAAGAGTTTTTCCTCATTCCTTCCTTTTTCCCAGACTCACCAGGCAAACAAAACACTGAGATGTTTGTACACCCCTTCTAAGTATGCCCATTGAGATTTTCAGGAGCATCTAAGGATCTGTCTCTGTCCTTAAGCTTTTAAACAGTCTTAAATATAGCCCTAACAATGCCTTGAGGCATTGAATGTGCTTCTTGACCTAGGATATCACTAGCTAATCCTGCTGAGAAAGAATTGAGGTTTCCTAGCTCTTATCCAACACCATTTCGAAATGAATAGTCTCTACCTAAACCAACTAATGCACACTTAGAGCCCCCTCAAAAATATCCCCCAGTATGGCTTTCCGGGAAAATTTTTCAGGGAAATAATATTTCAGGGAAATAATAATTTGTTTGACAGTTGCAGGAATCGGGGTTTTGTTGACAGCTGTTTTCTAAGTCATGACCGTCATATGTGCCATGACAGCAGGCTGTGCTGGTATCTTCACAAAAATACACCTCATCATCCAGGTGCAACAGGGGAGCAGAGCACATACTCAGCACACGTTGTATCACACCTCTCATTTCACTAGTGGCTCTCCACAACCCATTAGAAGAAAATGATGACCAGCAGCGAGCAGCTAAAATGGGTAGTATCATTTGCTAAATGTTCAGTCTTTGCAATCAGCTAGAGATATTAGCCAGCTAAGAGATGTGAAAGACTAGCTCAGCCACAATTATCTTTTCCTTTGAGAATATTTTTTCCACCAGCTTCCTAACGCCGTATTTTGCCTACTGCCGCATTCACATAGGGTTCACATTCTTAAAATCGTTAATGAAAATCTTCTGTCCTCCTTCAACCCCTGCTTTAGGAACCTCTGGGTTTTTTCTCTTTCCTGGGTCATTCTTAATAGCATCACCAGACACAGAAAGATCTGTTAAGCCTATGACCAGACGGGGCTGCAAGTCACAGTGAAAGGGGCACTTCAAGGTGAACTGGGTAAGGAAGGCTCCGGCAGAGGCGGCGGCACACGTCAGCTCTGCCATCGCCACCGGCCAGATCCTTACGTGGTGCAAGCCCGGCTGTCACACTGCAGCAGCACAGAAGTCTTCCTGCCGCATTTATTGTGATGTTTTGGTGCATCAGTCACGTTGCATTCACAATACAGTAGGTGCTGGGAAAGAGAAGTAGGTTTGGGGTTTTTTGGTTTTTTTTTTTTGTTTTTTGTTTTTCTCTTTGAGCTGGTTATTTTTTTAATGAAAAATCGGCTACTCCGAGAAAACCCCAGATTGCAGCATAAACTTTAGTCCGTGCACAATGTGTAGAGTGTTCCTTCACTGCGTAAGTACCTTCTACCTAATCCTCAATCTTGTCAATATGTATTTACCCTTAATAGCTTGGATCTGGGTCATCACTTTGTCTTCCATTTATTTCAGCATGTCCTAAGCTGCAGCTCTATTTCTGTCCAAGCTAAATGCTTGGTATTCCCCCTAAGACCTGGGCAGTTTCCAACTTCTGTCTCACAAAATAAAACAAGCTATAAACAAAGACTCTTTCCAGCCAGGCACTGTATTGTGGGCACAAAGGCTTGCTGGTATCTGAAATTTCCCACCCTTAAAAGTATGTCAAAGGTATTTTCACAGCTTCTGCCCTATGTCATTTCTCCAAAACATCTCAAGTCATTTTCCTTTAGGAGGACAAGGGAAAGAGAAAAAAAAAAAAAAAAAAAAAAAAGAAAAGAGAAAAAAAAACCCCACGAAAACCACATACAGAAAAATCCCCTAACCCTATAATGCATGTGTCAACAGGTGAGATCTAAAAATTTCATTAGGAAAAAAAAAAGGGGGAAGCAGTAACAGCTGCACGCGTGTTTAGAGGAAATCAGAGGGGCATTTTCCATCTGGCATGTGCTCCACAGGCAAAAGAGCTTTTATAAGACTTGGAACTCAAAGACCACTTGTATTTTGGGGAGCAGGCTATTCTTGTACTGCTCATTTTAGGCAGCACAGCAACAGCTACCATTCAAAATACCCCACCATCCCGCCCTGGGAGAGTTCACACTGTAGCTAAAAAAAGAAGAAAAAAAAAAGTCCAGCTCCAAGTGGGAAGATGGACATGGCCAAGGTGCGGATGTCTTGGTTTTGTTTCAGCCAGAACCTGTTGTGAAAGGTTGGACTTGACCCTTCTGTGTCTGAGCTTGTGTAGTTTACTCACTGACTTAGGATCTGACACAAAAGGGATCTCTGCTTCCAACCTTTTCAACAACTGCAGAAGGAACCTACACAGATGAACCAACGATGCAGATAAATGCTTCCCTTCACCTCAGCTGCACCCAACCTCACACTGTCCGGTAAGCGAGCAGGTGGTGCCTGCACCAAAGAGCAAACAGGTTTTGCTTTTCTTGTACTATTAGGTTTGCCCAGGAAAACTTTTTCCTCTGCCATCAAACTTTCTCAGACTTTGACAAAGCGGCTTGTTTGCAATAAAATGAAGTTAAAACTTGAGAAGAGGTGGGTGCTTGTGAAGGGAGAGGGCAGCGAGCAGAGCAGGGACTGAGGAGCAGCCTGGGAGTTAAGGTAATCATTTGAAATACAGGATGATCCATAGGTGTTTCCTCTACCAGGCTTTTGCATCCCACAGGAGGGCCATAACCACCACAGACTGTGGGTTTGCTCTTTTTCTAGTTTTAAGGAGCATTTCCATCCAGGAAATTTTTATCAGATGGTATTTTCCCCAAACCATATGTTGCTATGGAAAGATTTGTTTCAAGAATTCTGCCTTATCTGACAAAACCTAGAAGGTCACACCCCCCCAGAAAGCCCTAATATTGGATACCTGTGTTAAAGCAAACCCAGGCTGTCCCAGCCGTGGCCACTGCCAGGCCAAGCCCTGTACTAATAAAGAGCCATATCCACAGATCCTGCATTTATACACTCTGTATAAATAAGAGATTGACAGTTGCAAAAGCACAAGGGAGCATTTCTCACTTTCAGCTGTCAGACCTGATTTGACTCATCAGCTCTCATATTCACTGCATTTTGTGCAATAACGCTCATATTTAACCTGACATCATCAGCTGGCTCAGCACCAGCTGAGCACCGCCCGAGATGGTCCTGGTTCTGATGGTGTGTCATCAGGCTGCAGAACAAATTGCATCGTCTCATTCAAGCCCTGACCCGGCAGGACTTTTAAATGTATTTTTAACTTGACTCAAGCATATCCATGCAGCCAAAGGCACTGTGCTTCTCTAGCCATGTTACTGTCTCTGCAGTGGACTTGGGGCGGACCCAATGTGTCAGTGTCATCGTGGCTTCAACTTTTCATGGGCCATAAACTTTGGCTTCTGTCCAGCTGAAGGTCGTAAACAGTTTGCTTTCTTAGGGGTCTCCGTTGGAGATGCGCAACCAATCATACTGGCACAAAAGCAGACTGCTTTTTCTCCCAAGAAATTTTGGGGAAGCAAGCAACCGGAATTTGATGCTAACCCAAAATCATGATTATCAATTCAGGTTAACACATCAGCAATCCTTTTCCATCAACTGAAGAACCGAGCAGCACTACTTTTCCTGCTCAGTGCCTCTCCTCCAATTCCTACAACTGATTTTATTTTTCCACAGTGTTTCTTTCTTATGTCCTCTAAAGCAGAGATGCCTTATGGAGTTTGGACCTGTTGAGTTAATTGTGCAGAGGTCAGCTCTGCCACCTCTGAGCTATGTGAAGGGCTGCTGGCCTATAAGCAATTCAATGTAAGGCAAGAAAAGATAATAGCGTGCCACTCGTCATAGTGGGAACACAGAAAAAAAATATCAGAGGGGTCAAAAGAGATTCTGTAGAAGAGAAATAAAAGCTCTGGCAAGATTGCCTATTTTAAAAACAAGCAACAAAGTTGTTTCTCAATGTCCAAGCTGGAAACAAGCTGATCAGCCATAACAGAAAGCTAACACAGCAGTTCATTCCAGCAGGCTGAGTGCCTCCAGGACTTCAGTATTCTTATGCCAAACAGGAAGATAGCAGCTAATCAAACCTGCTAACAGAGCATTTCTCACTCACTCCTGTGTATCCCTTGCTTTTCCAAAAGCAGGAATGTACCCACAGCTTGTTATGTGGCGAGCAGCATGACATTTAGTGTACTTGCTTTAATTCAGCTGCCCCAACAAGAAAGATGATACAATTAAGGAAATCAGCCAAACCAGTTACTTAAGCCCTCTGGGAAGGAGCCACGTGGGACTGGGACCACTTATATTTCCCACTGTGCACTTGGATGGATGTACTGGGTGGCTCTGGAGTCCATCTGGGCCATCGCCCTGGTTCTGAAGGAAAAGCATAAAAAGCAAAGCAAGCCCACAGGCACACGCTGGTAACGCCCTGGCAGCCAACCCTGGCCCGCGGCTGGAGCGGGCAGGTCCTCTGGTCCAGAGTCCAGCCAGCTCACTGGAGGGAGAGCAGGGAGGAGAGGAAAAGGGGCAGCTCTGGGAAGCAAGTGCTCCCAAAGCACTCCACTCGTTCAGCACCGAGAGCTGGAGTGAAAGGCAACTGATGCTGGGAAGACGTCATCCTTACATAAAGGTGGCCAGAGTGTTTGACTGTTGCAGTCATGGCTGGGGAGTCATTCTGGGGTGTGGCGTTCCTGTTTGTGGTGCCTTCCAACCTTTTAATGTTGGATTTCCTAATTAGGTTCATTCCATACCTGTCAGTGGCAGGTCAGGGAGGTATGGGGAGATGGTACTAACAGGCATGATTTTCAAAAGACACAGATGTCATCAGTATTTTTAAAATGAGTCCTGAACCTGTCAGTGTTGGGATACCTGTGGGTTACAGTGCCCTTCTGGGAACCAACCCACAGCCAAATGTCAGAGAAGAGGGCTGCTCCTTGAAGGAAGTTTGGTGGATGTCGGTCCAGACACTGCTCTTTCCATCAGTTATCCCAAAGGAGGCATGAAGATGAGTTCAAATGCTGGGGGCAGTGGGGGTGAAGGACACCTTTTCTGACCTGCTGCATTTCCTAGGAAGCTTCAGAAGCAGTTACAAATGGGGCAGGTAGGAATTCGTCACATTTGAGTCAGCTTTTGTGAGGCTGCCTCACTTTGACTTAAAAATCTCCAGGCAGGAGTGACAACTGTATCTATGGGGTCTGGACAGACAAGTGCATCAATATACGTAAGGGGTTACTGTGTGCACGTATAAATGCACATATGTGTCTCAGTGGCATTGTTCCTGAAAACAATTTCCCAGTGTTTTTCTTTTCACGCTTTTAAATGTAAATGTTGACAGTTCAGAGAACACTAATAAAATATGAATGATGAACATTCCTCACCCCCTGGTTTAAAGAATGGCGCAAGTCACGAGTAATACAAAACCACAGATTTTTCCCAGGAGTAATAGTAGAAACTTCATTACTTGAATCATTTGTAATCAGACTAGACAAAGCAGAGAAGATTGTACTCTAGCGTACAATCCTGAATCCCTTCCCTCCCACCCTGAGAACTTTTCCCCAGCTGCTGGCATGTGTCTTTACTCACAGATTACTTGCCAAGACAGGTCCTTTGCTTTCCTAAACATACCATTACTAATGAACAAATACAAACTCCCAGATCACTGAAAGCTTCTAAAATATTGCATGTGCTTCAATCTGAATATTCATTTATGTTCGTGACTACTGGACTAAATATCAATCACATGCCTTTAATCCCTGACATTTAACTAACAGTATGTGCCATCCTGATTTTTCTTGCTAGTCAGCTCATAGAAGTCAGCTGGCAACATAGGCAAAAAAGTAAGATAGATATGATCCATAAAATAAATTGTTTAAAGTTGTAATAGAGGTTAATGCTCAAAACCTCAACTAATGACCACAAAAAGCTCCCATTTTCCCAAGGAGCTCATGCCTGAATCACATGGCCAAGCAGCAAGCAGGGTTCTGAGTTCTAGCTCTTATACTTTAGTACAGCTGAAATGAACTCCATGAAGACAGATTTTCCTTGTAACTCCTTGAGAACTTACATGTCATTGCAGATATGAGTTATGCAGTCTTTGTTACACAAACTGTGTTGACAATGAAAATCCAGCATAGCAAAAGGATAAACGTGGCTGAGGAGCACGAGTCCAAGAACTCAGGAGATTCAGAATCCAGATCAGATCCAAAGGCAGGGATCCCGCCGAGCCCCAGCACTGGTCACCTTGGCACAGTGAGACTGAACGAGTGTCCACCCTGGTTTTACACTGGATTAGGAGCTGCTTCTCTAAATACAGAGCTTTTTCCTGTTTGGAAGACAGCATTGATTTTTATTCTGACCTGTGGTGGTCCTGGCACATTCATTTTAAGAGATACATAAAATGTGGCTGAAGAAGCTGTAGTCTGTGGAGACAGAAACAAATACCAGCCAAGCCATAAACCAGCCTGGCTCTCCAGTGACAGTTCTCCAGGCGCTGCACTCCCTTCATCCTGTAGCTGGAAGTTAACACACATTTCATCTCAAGTCATGTTAAGCACAGCCATGCTTTTGCATGTGCTAATGTAATATTTAAAAAAGGGCTTGTATCAGATATCCAGATTAAGTCACCCGGCTCTCCCGGCTATCTGCACACGCCTTAACCTTCATCCAAACTTTTTCCAGTTTGCTCCTGGTGAGCTGCTACTCTGCAGGCTGCAGCAGGTGTTCCCCGTAGCCTTGGCCAGCTCCGGGCGTGCAATTCAAAACACTTTGAAATCAAGTCTTTGTTCAGTTTGTAGGAATGCATTAATACAATAAAGCCTTAACAATTAGAAATAGTATCGAGTCCCCATGAATCACTTTTCACACTGTTTTTGCATCCTCTGTGTATGTTTGTCTTTCTTCCCAAGGCTATTCCCAAGCTATTGCTTTCCCCTGGAGCCCTATTAACGTCTATTCTTTGTATTTACTAACAGGAAGCGTGACAGTTCTGTCCTCACCAGCTTCACTCACAGACCCTCTTAATTATTAGCATCTTTTTTTTTTCTTCTTTTTTTTTTTTTCCCCCACTCCTTTTAAGCTTATTTGGCAAGAATCTATGTTCCTCTATTCTTCCTGGCTAGCAGGTTATTTCTTTCTTCCTCAAGGTGCAATCTGGTTTCCTTTTGTTGTTAAATTGCCTAGTACTGATACTTTCCTGGATATTGTGGGAAAGAGTCCCGGCTGACAACCAACTTCTTTTTATTTCCATCCTGATTAGCAAGCAAATAATAAGTGGAAGCATAATTTACGGTTGATTTAAGCCACCTCATTCACATTTGGAAGGAAATCTAGGATGACTAAATCTTGAAAGGGAAGGCAGGATAAGCAGTATTAAGAAACTGTCAGGAATCGGAATGGCATTAAATGTTCCTGTTTTATTGTCATAGACTTTGGGTCTCTTGCATTAACACAAGACTATACTAGAGAAAGCTTTAATCTAAATATATGAAACCCAGAAAATAAGATAGAAAATCTGACCATGAAGAGAAAGTTAGACAACTGGCATCCTGCATCTCACTGTCTCTTGAGCTGACCAATATAATTTTCATTAATTCCTTGGCACTGATCCTCTGTTGACAGCTATTCTTTTTGTGAGGAATTTCTTTACATTTATATTCCAAACACTTTTGAGCAATTAAAAAAAAACCAAAACAAACCAGCAACCAAACAAAATCACAAACCCCCAAACTAAAGAAAAAGATTCCCCAACAACTATAAATATATTTATGCATATGTAGTGTCACTCAAATTCTTCAGAAACCTTTCCTGTCTGCAGGATGCTTAGAGCCGTCACTCTCCCATTCAAGAGCAGATCAAGGTATATGGCAGATTCAGCACAGAATCTCCATCACCCCCTTAAATTTTGAGGCTTTTGTTGACCATGTTCCAGCACAGTATTGATATCCAGCCTCGGGGATGCTCTCTCATCTTACCTCTTCCTCCCCAGGATGGGCTTTTCCATTCCTTCCTCTTTAGGCTTCAAAATCAAACAGTCAAAGCCACATCAGTCTTCAGATTATCTTCACAAAAGCTGACAATCAACCAAACATCATTCTGAACATCGTTAACATTATTTAGCATTGCTTTTTAAAGATGGTTGGCTTTTTTTCCCTCTCTGTCAAATGTTAAAGCAGGAAATCTCTCCTTCCTGTTCTGCCCATATCAAAACCAATTGACAGAAGAGAATCACTGCTTTCTAGCCCTTAAACATTAACTTGGCCGTTTGTGTTTGTCTCTCGGCTGTATAACTTGTGGAGAGGTCAGGACTGGATTCGATCCCTGGCATAACTGCCAGCCAGGATACAGAATCGCTTTCAAACTTATTTCTGAAACTGAAATATAAATCACAATTAAAGTGTCATCCTGTACTTTTCCTAAGCTGCAGTTAACCTATCCTTACATCTCTGAAAATATCAGGCAGTTCCACTAATGGCTTTTATCTGATTTAGTCTGAAATGCATGTGCTGTTGAATTTTTTTGTCTGCAAGCAAACATTGCATTAGCTAAACCAGCCCGTGACACCAGCACGTGCCCCGCGCGCAGACCGACCGGTGCCTCTCACCGCCCTGCCCCCACCCTGCTCTGCTCGCAGAGGTCAGGTTGTCTCAGAGCACCAGGGACCAGCCACAACCTCTCCACGGCAGATGATCTGAGGAAAAGGCTCTGGCATTGCCCTAAGTCCCCTCACCCCCTCTCCAATCACCCTCTCTTATGCTGGAAAACATTTTTTGTGAGACTCTTCTCCTGAGTTTCAGCCACACAAACTCTTACCTTTGCAAAATCAAAGTTCCCGGGTACCTCAATAAAACAGTAACGCACGAAAATGTCAGCAGAGCATCGGGGTGGGGAAGACCCCCACCCCACCCCCCGACAAGTAGTTTTTATTGGTTAGCAGCATTAGCTAAGCCATAGGACAGAATGTGTCAGGGGACAGATCCTGGAAGGAATGTTCAAAGGAAAGCTCCAAGGCAGCAAAAATGCAAACCCTGCACAAACTGCATGCATGCCCAAGCAAGCAGAGCTGCGCAAAGGTCCGTGGTGTGCATTGGAAACTCATCGTGGGCACATTCAAGGCTCCCCAAAGTCTCCACAATTAATCACGGCCTCAGCTAAGCTTGATTCAAGAGATGCTTTTAAATCGAGTGCAACTGGGCGTCTTAATTGCTCTTCCAGTTAAAAGTGGAATGGAATAATCTTCGTTTTGCTTGAAATGTTCCAAAGGAATTTTAATTTTGGAGTAAAACACAAAGAGTAATGTTTTGTTCTTTTCCTTGTTCCTATGTCTTAAAAAAGAGAGAAGAAAAAGGAAAACAAACCTCAAAAAAATCATAGTGGAAATATTTTGGGTTCTTCAATATTTAACAATCAGACTCACAGCAATCATTCAAATCCCACTTTGATCTGAAGAGCTCTAAAACTAAAAAGCTACACAGATTGAAACATCAAAAAAAAAAAGGAAAACCCAAGCCCAAAAGCTGTGCTAATGCTGCACACAGCCCTGCCTGCTCCGGCACGGCACGCAGCACTCCGTGCGATGCTCTGCCACCCAGCCCCCGACACGCACAGTGGCCACTGCTGCTGGACAATGTCACCCACTGAGGAGGTCATGGAGAAAAGCGGCTGGAGGATTCCCAAGGGGACGTTCAGCCGAGGATGGTGGAAAGGAGAAAGCCTGAAAACACAGCACACAGGCAGTCAGCCAGACCCTTAGGGAACAGCTAAATGTGGGAACCGTTTCTCTGGGAGAAGGTGACACCTGAAATACCTGGATTATCTGCAGATTACCCATGGTTTCTCCATGCTTATCATTTGTTTTAGATAGGGGGATCCCACCTGGTTTGTCCTAGTAGAGTGACATTTCTATCAAACACATCTAGCGAATCTCCCAGCGTTCAGAGGAGAAGATAACACTTGATTACCAGGTTTTGTGTTACAAGTTTCTACAGCGATTGTTTCCGGATCTTTCCCTTATACCTATCAAAATGACAAATGCTGGCACGTCAATTGTTTAAAGCTCAGCTTGTTTCAGAGCCCACTGTCTACTTCCACAGCAGAAGCACCAGGTGGGTAAATCTCCCCTCTGCCATCCCTGTTATATGGCAAGACACTGACAGTTGTGGAAAAAGCACAGGTAAGGTGGGTATGAATGTTTGGCAGCATTTTAGAACCTAACGTCAGGCACGCACACCCTCCTTCAGAAGAGCTGTAATAATTCTCACAGAGCTACACAACCCCCAATTAATATTAGCTATTGCACTCTTTTGTACGAAAACCCAAAACTGTCTCCAGCGAGTGAGCGCGGAGGATAAGCAGTCCCCGAGCACCAGAAAGCAGGAGGGTTCATCACACTCCTAAATTGTCCTAAACCTCCCAAACCTTCTCTATTGAGGCCAGTTTCTTCGCAGGTATAAAGTGACAAAATATTATGCAAAGTGACAAAATATTACACATAAAAATACACCCAGGGAAGTAAAACACAGAAAAACCTGACCTCTGACAGACCCGTTATAAATAGGGTATTTAAGAAGTTTTCCATAAAGCATCAGCTGCCCTTTAACCCTTGAACTGCCAGCATTTCCCATGCACCCCTCTAGCCCACTGCCGTGTGTTTGTGTGTACACAACATGTATGTATATGCACATACACACACACATATTTCTATACCTTGAGACTGTGGAGTATGTATAGGTCAATGCTGCTTTTATAGAGTGCTTTACCAATACTCTTAACCTGATCACTTCTTGCAGCTGAAGACATACAGTGGCTTGTTTTTTACAAGCTTTTTTTGGTTTTTTTTTGGTGTGTGGTTGTTTTTGTTTTTGTTTTTGTTTTTTAAGCAAAAACTGTTTGCTTTTTGCAAAACTCATTTGTGCTAATTCGAGGAGGCCAGTGCACTCGTCAGTAAGATTCAGGGACCTGCAGGGTGCTTTGCGCCCCTGTGGCTAACGAGCAGATATAATGTGTAGGAAGCCAAGAGGGGAAAAGCTACAAGGGATGTTAGGATTTGATCCTGGATTGGGGTTTACAGCCTTCAGGCTGTTTGCTTGATTTTGTGTTTCGCAATGAGCAATCACAACAGCACCACTACGGAGCTGGTCTTCGCTTCACCAGACCAGCACACTGACCTCACCAACATCCTCCCTAGTCGCACCCACATGCCTGGGAGCAGCCACCCAGCACAGCAGAGCCCTGCAGCGGGTGGGTTCAGTGAAACTGCCACATCCCACCAGGGCGCCTAGGGCTGGAAGAATGAGCTGATAAGAACAGCAACAACTGACAAGTGTCAGATCCATGCAAGACCCGATGAGCACACTGTTGGGTACCGGCTTGCTTCCTTGAGCCACCTTTGTGGCGTGTTCCAAGCTCGGGGTTCTACAGCACCCGAGCACATGCCTAAAAGCATTCAGTCATGAGCACCAGATGAGTACTGCGATAGCAGGACAGCAGAGGCATGCCCTGAAATGAGAATACATGCCCAGCGCTCTGAGGAACATGCCTTTGGGTGTGGAGAAGCTCCTGCCTCTTTCCAAAGCCTACCCAGATTCCTTTGTACCCATAAAATTTAGGACTAAAGTCCAGCCCGCTAGGTGTGTTTCCCTTGAGCTCTTCTCACAAAGAAATCGCAACGTGCTCCACCTTCCCCTTCCTCCTGAGGGATGTATCAAAGGGAAGGTCACATCCAAAACACGAGGACACCCTAAAGCACTTTTTCATCTGCCTTAAATACAGCCAAGGTACACAGAAGCACCCTCAAGAGGTGGCAGATGAGTGACTGCTGGAAGGATGGGCAGGGCTGGAGGGCTCTCATTGCCTGGGTGGAGCTGAGAACAGGTGAGCACCATTCATCCGGGTGGGGGTAGACCAACTCGACAGAATGCAATAATAAAATAGCTGATTTGCTGTGCCTCCGCAACCAGAAACGAGGTCTCCCTCTTCCCACCTGTTTGTGGGTTGCACAGGTGCTTATTAAAGATATGTGTATTTAAATTAATGGCTATTTATTATTCATAAAGAATAAAGTCATCACCAAGTGCTGGGCAAATATAAAAAATAGAACTCCTTGAAATGCTGAAAGAATCTTTTGTTCTAATCCTGGGCTCTTCTGATCATTTTATACCAGCGAAATTTATCACAACCAAACCTGAAGTTGCATGTAATGCCTTCGGAAAATTTCATCCCTTTCTACAAGTCATCTCCAATGAAATTGGCTGGAGAGCAACCTGGCATCATTTCTCAAGGCAATAAAAAATGAAACCTGAAAAACTTTTCATTAAGCAAGTGTTGAATGAATCAGCTTAGGAAAGATATGAGGATCTTTGGCAGACAAAGCAACGGAGTTCTCAACCGTGTTTGTGGTGGCTTTGTGCTTTACAGATGAGATATTAGCAGGGACTGTGCCTTGGCTGTGAACAGAGACATGAAATCAGGCTGGCTTCACCAGTGAGTTTTTTGCACCGCTTTTGACGTAAAATTCAACCTGGAATTCTTGCCAGCCCTCCATGCACACTCATTTCACAGCTTTTAGTTCTATAATTAGCTTTGTTTGGGCAAAGCCAAATTTTAAACCAAAACACAAGTAAGAAGAAAAATGTAAGGGAAAAAAAACCCCAAACAACCTTTAATTTTTTTTTTAATTACGTATGAAGTACCTTGTGTACTCCTCTATGTAGTTCAGTCTGCTTTTAAATGCCAATCCCAGAACTGAAAGGTAAATTAAGGGACCATTTGTCCCATCGATTTTTACCTCAACTAGATGATGCTCCCTCTGTCTGGGTGGCCATTACTTACAAGAGCTGTTACTTGCAGCACTTATAATAGTAATTTATGTTCTTTGTCCAGTCTACCATTACAGTGAGGTTTCTCAGCAGCCAGCTACAAGCTATGGCCTTTGGGAAGCTGCTACCCAAGTCCTGAAAATCACATTTTTAGACCACATTTTGCCTCCTAGAAAAGAAAAATAAGTATTCTGGTGAAATGTCTCTCCTCCTTTATTCTACAGCAGGAGAAATGACTGTGCTTTTAACTTAGGCACCTTCAACAGAGTGGGATGAACCCTGGCTTCTCTGCCAAGGGAGCACACGGAGCCTTGCTTTTCCTTTTTGAGGCTGGGATTTACATAGGACCTAAAATAATTAGGTCCCCCAGACCATCTAACCCCTAGGAGCTCAACTGAAAATCCTAAGCTAATTTCAGCTCCTGATAAGTGTCCAAATGTTTGGATCCCTATGGAAACCTCCCTCCAGAGTATCTGAACGGTAAGGTAGCAGCATTCATACTCCCACTCCCCATGCATTTCCACTGGTATCGTTAATATATGGCAAGAATGCAAGTACTAGGAAAATATGTTCATAGTCCCTGGCTGATTCTTCCAAGATGGTGCTGTTGTAGGAAAAAGGATTACGCAAGTTAAAAGTGCACAGGGCTCAGCAGTCATTAAGAGCTACAACTGCTCCTAGCAAAAATACTTTTTGCAGCTGCACTTTGGAGAAATGTTTCACGTGTTTTCAGTTGTTTAGTCTCTTGTATAGATGTCAATATTCCTTGGCAGGCATCTCTCCACCTGCCGTTCGGCAGGCATGATCCAAGGTGGGTGGGTGGGGAGATTTTGTTTAAATGATGAGATCTGTCAGCCTTTGGGGAAAATGCAAACCAGAGATGTTGAACTTAGCGTACATGTAGAGTAATCAAAAGGAGATAGACACATTATTTACTCTGCTTTAAACTGCATTTCTCCTGGTAGCTGTGCTGCCAATATTCAGATACCTGTGGTGTTCCTGGGACTTACTTCCCAGGCTCTGATGAGCAGCCCTTTGCAGTTATCCCGCTGTACATCCACCCCACTCTGCAGAAGTTCTTGCTTTTTAAACCCCAGCATCAGTAAAAGGGCGGCCTGTGCATGGCGGTATTAAAGACAGTAGTACTGGTAAAGCCACAGTCTTCACTGCTACCTCAGTCAGGTACCACCCAGAGCCTCACTTAAAAAGTATTTCTATAGATATTAATAACAATAATATTTTTATAAATAAATATTTATTAAAAATAATCTTAAAAGCTGCTTCACCATAGCAACTGGATGTGCAGCTTCAGGGTCGGATGTGGTGTGAGCCCTCCCTACGTAAATTTCTGCTCTTCCCTTCCATGAGGACAGGGGAAAGGCATCCTCCTAAAACTCAATCTTTTACCACCACTTTGAAATGCATCTGGTTTAAAATTCACTTTTCATGAATTTTCCCGAAATAACATTTGCGAGCTTCATTGCCATGGACTGAGATTCAATGGCTTTGCAAACCCAAACACAAGAAGAAATTGTTGCAATGGAGTTTTAATCTATTTTAAATAGATTCTTAGTGTTTAAGTCAATAACTCTTGGTTATGACCTTATTATCATATTCTTCCTTGATCTTGAACCCATCTCACTCTGAAAAAAATGAAAGTAGGGAGAGTCCATTAAATGCCAGATCTTTAGTCAAAATGCTTGTCTGCCTGGCCCTATTCCTCTGGTGCTACGAGGTACATTGAAAAGGGCTACAAAACTCACAGTTTGAACCCGTAGCACTAGAAAGCGAGCTGGAGCTGGACAGAGCAAGGTCTGGTCCACCTGCAATGGTCCGTAGAATCCCCAAATATAAGCCTAAATTTTGCAGGTTTCTGCTTTGCCTAGCTTTAAAGACGCATCATCTGTTCATCTCTGAGCAGGCAAGCACTCCGTAAAACCCAGGTCCACCCCACTCCAAGGCAGCAGCTGCTTTTTAACTGGTTGTTGACGTCATGGTGCCTCCAAACCTCCTGCTAATTGCTCTTGCCGTAAGTCAGGCCGCTGTTGCTAGGCTCTGCAATAGGCTCAGCCTACTGCTTTTACCACCCACTCATCCAATATTTTCTTAGCAGTATCCTTTTCTAAGCAAAAGCCAATCTGTAACACCACCGTATGCAGCAGAGATTAAAAAAACAAACCATCAATAGCATTAAGCTGTATACAGCTCCTAATTTATCTAACAAATGTTCAGCAAACAATAGTCTGCTGGCTTTTTTTTTTCTTGGCTGGCTGACTTCCCCTAAACTTGAAAAAAAGTATAAATTAAGTAAAAGCAATGAGATAAAAAGTTGAATAAACTATGTGGAGATAAATGAAAAAAAAAAAAAATATCTCTTTGCCCTGTCAGAGTACAACAGATGTGGAGACCAGGGATGCTCACAGGACAGTGGGATAAAGCGAATAGGACCAGATGAAGTTAATTCAGGGAGCATCTCTTCTATAGTAAAGGTAAAAATAGGAATTTATGCTGATGCTCAGTTCAAGAATATTTTCAACTACCATCACAACTGAAGTTCAGAGACCTCTCTCTGCTAGCTGGGTCTTTCGTGATGTGCAGGAGAGGAGGGGCTGGTTCAGACAGTGCCTGCATTGCTGCAGCATTGAGGATACAGCTGGCAGAAGGAGGTTTTTTGGGGGGGCAGGGGGGGAAGGGGCTGCTGCCCTGCACCATTTCTCTGTAAGAGAGGAGACAGCAATTGTTTGCAAAGAGAAAACGATGGGGAGTGCAGGACCAGGACTGAGCCAATTTGTCAGCCTAAGGCAGAAACCGAGGTCTGGTCCTGCAGGCCAAGATGAGCCTCAAAGACAAAACCAAAGAGCTCATGTTTGTAGCGTGAAGTCACGGAAAGGGGTGCGAAAGGAGACATGGCACAAGGAGCCTTGCAGTTTTGGGAAAAGTCGTCTTCGCTGCAGTGCGCTCAGTACATCTGGTTAAGCCAGATATTTCCTGCTGAGCTACAAACGTCACCGTTCCTCCTCCTGCCACAACTGCTCCGGACAAGAAAATACGAGACCCACTGCATTCGGGACTGCCAACATCCATGCTCCTGAACTGGGTATGACCTTTGTGCAGAAATGGTTGCCAAGTGACAATCTTGCGTACTAAGGTTTGTTTTAGCAACATCATAATAAAGGTTTTGCTCAACAGTTTTTGAAGCCTAAGTTTAAAACTAAAGGTAAATATGAGTTCTTGACAGAAGAAGATAATACCAGGGAAAAAAGCAAAAAGCACACATTTGGTGTGTGAATATATATATATATGTGTGACCATTTAAGATAGTATTTTATATTTATTTTTAGCTGCAATAATTCATGATGATTTCTTTAACTATCTGTACCACATTAGCTCCAGAGAGCAAAAAGCAACAACAAATGCAAGGCTTTGTTAAAAGATGTCCACTTTTGAAAGCAAAAACTGGAAATTACAATCAGAGAATCTGAAAAACTTGTGCTAGACCAGGTCAGGCATCCTGGAGAAGGATGCCTGCTTACTGCAAATCACTGACAACTTCAAGGGAAAGCAAACGAGCAGAGTTCCAAGTGCTCTTAGCTGGGCACTTTAAAAAACACTTAAAAAACCCTTCCCCAGACACTAAGGATAGAAGTTTAATTGAAGGAATAACAAAGTGGGACTCACTTTAAGACATTTCCAGTCCTACTGACAACAGTAACAGCGAGGATGTGTGCGAGAAACTTGTTCCTATCCTGTTTTTCCTGCTCATTCAAACCTCTGCCTGTCTGGAGCAAGCCGCTCCATACTCCAAACCTCTTCTGTGACATTTGTACCAGTGCCACAGTGAGAAGATGCTATTGTGAAAATTGTGGATGCACTCATCTTCCTTTGTTCCAGGACTGGAGTACTTCAGGGTCCAAAAAACACATCAGGTCATCACATCAACACAGTAAATCTTCCCTTTTACTTAGAAAGGCAAAAATAATCTTGACTTTTTCATGAGCTCACACAACACCAGAAGACATTTCAGACTCAGGAAAGTATCTCATTTCTGCTGGCGAAATACAGCACAGCAGAAGTTGGACTGGGCTGCACTTGGACAGGCTCTAGTACTACATGTTGAATCCAACTCCATCACAAAGAGGGAGCATCGCAAGTCAGAGATACTTGGTAGCAACACCCTGGATCCAGCTCTCCCAATTCAGCTGGTGCAGAGGCACTGGTGTATTTGATGCCAGCCTTAATATTAAACGCAGAAGGAAAATTACTTCTGGAGAAAGAGAGGATGGACCTCCTGTGCAAGAGATCCCAGCTGCCTCAGAAAGTGTGTAACCTCTTTTCATGATCTTAATTTTAAAAATTGGCCCGAGGTGGTTTTTTTTTTTTTTCATGTGTCCTCACTATTCCTACTGGAAGGGATTTCCAGCGCCTGTCTATTTATACCCATTTCTTCTTGTGCCAACATTGTCTCTTCACTTAAATAACTTTCCTCCGCTTGCTGCTTGCCTCCTTGATGCACTCACAGGCAGCTGTCAGATGTCCCCTCAGCTTTCTCTCCTTAGGCAAAACAAGTCAATCCCATTTAATAACATCTGAGAAAGAGTCCCCATTCCCCAAATTCTTCCTACCCTTGCCCTACAACGACCTCCTCTTTCTGGATGTGGTGGTGAGGGTCCTCCACAAGCCGCCTTCTGTGGAAGTTTCCCATCCGACACACTTTGGGACTGCATCCCAGTCTGAGGACTTGCAGGAAAGGTCAACAGTTCTTTCTTTGCTTTCACCCGTGCCAGAAACAAAACAAGGCTGCGTAATCATGCAACAGTTAATCACACCCCTTGTGTCACACGCAGACGTGTGAGAAACCCCTGTGTGTCCTGGCGCAGCACGCTACTGCGCTGAGCTGTGCAGCTCTTCTCATTAACATTTTTCTTACATTAACATCTTTCTCGTTAACAGCAGCAAACGAGGACATTGCTTTCTCTTCTACAATTTTGAAGACCAGTTAGAGGTTCCCAAATGAGCAAATACATACACATATTTACCAGAGAAAGAAGAATACAGTTAGGTAAAGAGAACAGCTTCCCCTTCATAGTGTGGTAAAAGCAATTAATTCCTTTTGCTATCATTACTGCCTCTCTCTTTTTCATCAACACCGTATCTATTCAGGGCACAGCACAGAGCACAGGCAGATGAAAAATCCGTTTCTCCTTGAAGTCAGTGGGAAAATTCCCATTGACTTCATGTTGTAGCAAGGAGAAGCTTAGGGTTCTGGTTTTTGTAACAAGGGCAAAAATCTGCTAGAATGAAATGAATTTTGCAGATAACCTAGTTTAATAGAACACTTATCCAAGACAGGAAAAAAAAAAAACAAACCACAAAGGTTTTCATAAGGTGCAGGTAGAAGCCAGCTGCAGAGAGAGGAGCAGGACTGGTTAGTCTGGGAAACGCAGCTGGCCCCTCTTGCTGAAGAGCAATGGTCTTCCCTCTGCCCACGTCGCCCAGGTCCTAACCACAAAGTGCTGTACAGACCTCGGTGTGCACACTCATGGCTTACACATCTGTAGTGGCTCTTTGCCACTAACGAGCACAGGAGTTATCTTCCTAAAACAGGATGATCTATGCATCATTGTTGGAATACCCCTTTCCACAAAAATCCTGACACATCTATGATGAAAAGCCCCCTTTAGAAGCATAAGAAAGTACAAGGATAACAAGATCTTGCAAGAGAAGTCCAACTGGCTAGAACAGAAAACATGTTAGGATTAACAAATACGTGGCTTATGTCAGAACCTGTTCGAGATAAGAGGAAATATTTTTTAATGAAATCTAAGTATGGCCCTTGCAGATGTGGAAAGAATGCAACAGGAAGGTATTTTCAATTCCCACTTGGCTACAAGCAGCAGGTTTTGCAGCTAGGTTGGTGTTTGGGGGCGCTTTTTTGTAATTCTCCGGTTTTTAATTGCCCCTTGCCCTCCGTGCTGTTTCTTTGGGGAGTGGGAAGCAGGTGCCCTCTGCTTCGGCCGCTGCAGGCTCAGGAGCAAGCCCAGCTCAATGGCGGGCAGGAGGGAGCCTGCAGCTCACTGACTAATTCTCCTGCGGATTCGGAATTTCTGATACCACACAAGTGGCAGTGACAATAGAATTCCCTACACATGGGCTTATTTTTTCCCTGAAACCGACCTCACTTGTCATTCTCACTCGAATACATGCTAAATCAGGGAAAATGGAGATTTCATATTGCTTTGTTTGATTTGTTACTTACGTGTCTCACTGTGGGTGGCATTTCCCTCCCCCCTTCCCTTTTTCCCTTTTTCTTCTCCAGTGCGGAAAGGAGTTATTTACGAGGGAGATAAAGGAGAACATATCCTATAAGAGAGCTTGTTTAGCCTGAATGCCATGTTTTGATAAGTGTCCTATGTGAAAGAGAAATAAGGTTAAGTCTCAGACAGGAGTGAACTATTTTTGTACATACATACTGGATGGTAAAACACTGGTGCTTGGTGGAAATGGAATTAAGGTTCACAGGCAGCTTTATTTAACTTTGAAAAAAAGATTTACATTTCCACACACCCCTCCACGAAAGGGGGTTATTTCACACTAAAGGACACCTTCACATTTTGACAGTTAAAAAGTCTAACACGAAATGTTTTGGGTGGGAAAATTCTGTGGAAATTTGAGTTGAGTTGGGTTACATTTTTTCCTTACAATGACTCTAGTACAATCCAAATTTCCAGACCAAACAACACCCCCCCGCCCCCCCCGAAAGATTTTTTCATCATACAGTGACAATTTACAATGTGTTATTTCAATTAATTGTCAACTATTTCCAGATCTCTGACCAGATTACTGTATATAAAACCATCTCTGCTAGTCAATTTGCTTTCTTTCCTCTCATTTATTTTCTAAGACAAAAGCTTTAGGGTGACTGTCTGCTTCTTATTACAAAACTGTCAATTTTTGTTAATACCTGATGTCCTACATCTCATGCAAAAGCTCAGTTAAAGATTGATAAGCAGATTTTAAAATTCTGTTTTAGACCCATGTTTGGCAACCGTTTCCAAATATGCTTGGCTTCACACATTTGAGTTACCTTATGAAATAAATAAGACACTTGTGGGATAAAATATAAGCGTTTGTAGAACTGCTGCCTTAGGAGGTGTAAAACTAGGGCTCCATCTGTTATTCTCTACTGGTTTCCACACTAAGCCTACTCAGTTTTCAGACCAAAATAGGGTGGTTTGGGTTTTTTGATTGTTTGTTTGTTTAACGACCAAACCTACCATATAATTCTTAGGACCACACTGGGTCCTTTCCACTCTTTTACCTCTAACTTAACTGCTGTCAGGTAAAAAGCTCCAGGCAGAGTGCCAAATACCAGCCTCACCAGATCTTAAAACTGATGTTTATTCTCTTATCTCTATTGACTTCTTGTCCCCTCGGTAGGATAAAGCAGCTTTAAACCCTTCCCAGCAGTCATCTCTTAAGTGGCCATGACTTAGGGAAGGCTTGAAAATAAAATAGGAAAAAATAGCCATTAGACAAGTCAGAAATAGTGCCTACAGCCATAATCACCTGCTCCCCCAGCGCCACTCGGAGCTATGCAGGGAGCAGTGTGCCTGCAGCAGTGCCATACCCAAAACTCAGGTGCTGCTCAGAAAGAGCTCTGCTTCCAGATCCATTCTCCTGCCTGTAAAAGCTTTGATCGTGGTTTTGCCTCCCCTAATTTTTGTGACCAAGGTGTTATCCTTGCATTAAGAACAAGGTCACCTTAGGGTTTCAGGTAGGTGGAGAAACATGAGCTTCCCTGGAGGGCGACGCACCGTGCCTAAAACATGAACTGCTCACTTTACCTCTCACCTTTTTCCACCTTAAGAAACCAACAAACACCTGACATTAGGGAGGATAAACCCTAGCCAGGAACTTCTCACTTTTCAGGTTGGAAGATGCTGTCATCTCCTCTTTAATTGTTGACAAAAGCAGTTGATTATACTGTATTTTCCCCCATCTACACTCGGCAAAACATTATATGTAAGCAAAATCTGTAGCTTTAATTTTTTTCCTCTCCATTTTCCTTACTTTGTCCATATTTTTCTCATAAAATCTGTCACCAATGGCTAGTTTCTTTCTCTTGATAATGAAAATTTGGGGAATGATCGGTTAAGAAAAACCCAAATCCTAAAGCATTAAGCAGTAACTCTGGGAGATTATCTTACTGAGTAATAAGCAATTTTATAGCACATTTTTCGACAGGACATATTTCACTTAAAGCCTTCATTTTTCTCTCACTTAGGTTTTAAGGTGCTTAAATCACTTTTTGAAGGAAGGAAGGAACAGCTGTGGCTAAAGCACCCTTTTTCCATCTGTCATTTTCCCCTTTGTTTTCCCTTTTTGTGCATGCAGCACTCAGAGCGAAAGCATTAGCAGCAGTGCCAATATTAGAAGTTAAAGAATGAAAACTTGAACTTGGACAATTTTGGTCAAGGTCCGAGGGTAGGATTCCTTTTTTTCCCCATGTTCTCTGGCTGGGCTGGAGGTTGCAGTTGTGCTTTCAGAGTCCATGTGAAGAGGCAGGTGCTGGGATATGCTAACCCAATGCCTGCCACACCTGTCCACCCTTCAGCCTGGCTTTTCCCTCAGCCTTTAAGCCAAGCTATGGGTAATTTTCTCAGCTGCTTCCTTTTAATCAAAGGAACTACCTGGACCAAACTTTTAATCCACCAAAAGGATGGACAAACACTAGCCTGATGCTGCATCTGGCTTCGATGCCAATGTCTAGTTAATGGCAGTCACTAGGCTGAGTACTGAAAATAAATAGTTGAGAGGGACGTGAGCAAAACAGGCTGATAATCTGCATTTGGTTCAGATACACCCAAAGTTTTTCCTGCTTATTTAAGTGAGTTTTCCCAGACTGTCCCTTCTAACACATGACTTTCCCTATCCATTGCCTTTCACACCCGGCCTCTCCTGTGCTTGGTAACAGCCCTCCCATCCATTTTCAGGAATCACCATTTTGGATCAGATCCCATCGGTTGCCTGTGAAAATGCCTAATTCAGTGTTTCTCAGAGGAAGCCTCAGGATGCCAGATAACAAGAAGGTATGGAAAACCAGTGTGAAGGTATACCATATCTGCATCATCATTAGTTATACCTAAATAAGTGCTAAAATCCAACAGGTAGTAATTCAGATTAATAATAGTCCAGAAAATACAGTCCGGGGCTCATTCCACAGTGGGAGAGTAAAATACAAACATGACATTATGGAGACACAGCTTTCTACCAGGGTGAGGCATGGGTAAAAGTTTCTAGAGGTTTTGATTTATTTTTTTCTGTATTCCTTCTGTTTCTACTAAGGAGCAGGGTTAATGAATTCAGAGCTGGAACACAACGAGAAGTCCTGGTCCTGTGCTGGGCTGAGCAGAGTTATGAACTATAAAGCAGCTAGGTGAAACCTCATATAATAAAAAAAACAATGACTCTTTGGATGAAAAAAGGAGCATATAATCCCAGTTATTGTTCTCTTTAGTGCCAGCTAAACCGGATTGGCATCTATCCCAAAAAAGCTAGCACATATTTTGATTGTGATTTTCATTTTCTTCTTCCTTTAAAAAACTGCCCCTGCAAAGTCAGCCAGGATTTAAACAAATACATCTATAGCATGATAATACTGCCATTAAAAAAATAATTAGGAACACAGCCTGAAATAACTATCTAAAGACACTTGAAAACGTAAATCAGCCTAAGTATTTGAATAACAGCAAGGTGATGATGGAGACGATGTGAGGTGGTCTTGCTGGAGAACCCAAAGGTTTGTTTTGATAGAAAGAGCATCAAACAGAGCAGAGCAAGGCCCATGCACTCCACCGTGTTCTCAGGCTAATCCATCTCTAAGAAAACTGTCAGGAAGAGCAAATGGGCAATATAATTCTTCCCACTAGTTACACTGTTTTGTGGGAGAAAAACAGCTTTTAACTGACAAAGATCTAACCTCTGAAATCCATGACTCTTACCTATTTTGTTTTCATAAAACCCCTGATTTCCCACTAAACCCTTTTTTTTTTGGCTTTGAAGATATTTGAATGCTATTATTTCAGACTTACATCTCTGCTATAGACCCCTACAGACTTTTTATTGATGGAGATATATAATGTCTCATGTTCCTTTTTATCATTTGATGTCAAACATGCCAAAGAGCTTGGCTCAACCACGCATTACAAAGGCAGATTTTCAGTGGGTTTGGATTCTGTTCTCAATTTCTATCTTTACCCAACCAGTTTGGTCTTTTCCACATATATTTCCCCAAGCCACAGGAGCAGAGTGTGTGCCGGTGTGTCTGTTCTGCTGGAAAGCCAAGGAAAACCTATGTCTGGAGGCAACCCAGAAGGGAAATTGTTGCAGCCTGGGGAAGACACTAATAAGGATCTAACCTATGGGCTCTGTCAGCCCATTGCATCCCCCTGCTGCACTGCTCACTCCTGCATCCCACACGCTTCTCCTTGCTGGAGATCCCAGAGTCAGTGTGAAAGCAGCCAGTGGCTTTCCCAGCCTACGGCCATGCGCCGCCCGCCCGCGCTCCGGCCAGCAGCACGTCCAAGGCTGCCTGCTCAACCCTTCACACACATGTATGTACAGTCCTGTGTCACGGGAGGGAGGACAGCCCAAATACAGGGAGTCCTGGTTTCGGTCCATCAGCTCCATCCAGCACTGCTCAGCACTACACTCCTCTGAGCCCCACCAGCTCCCAGCCCCGGTGTCAGGCGTTGCCATCCAAGGTTTTCCTCTCACCGGGTTCTCTGATTCAGCACAGAGAAGGTCGTACAGATCTTCCTCCGTGCTGAGTCACAACCTGTTCCTCATGCTCGCAGCAGGAGCTGCGTCCAAGGCAGGACGTTCCTTCACAACACACGCAGGACTCGGGGAACATGCATGAGTCACTCTTGTAATTTTTTTTATACCCTGCATTAATAGATGTTAATAGCAGCTTTCCAAAAATCTATTCTAACTAACCAATTCATTTCATGACATAATTTCTTTCCCTTATTGCTAAAAGCTTTAGTGGTTACTACAATAATTGGTTAAGAAGTTAAAAACAAAGCAATAGTTATTGTCCACTTTATGCCTGTGAAATCTTACTTTTGTTCTTATGCACGTTCACCAAGATCAAATAAAGCTATGAAACTTCATTTTTCGGTGGAAAACAGCATGTTAATAGTGTTATTGACATTGGCTCAGAAAACTTAGAGATCATCAGGAACAGGGAAAGCTGTTGCTTTTTCTATCATCAGTAAGGTGGGGAAGTCAGGAAAGATAAGGCAAGGCATATTTGGCAATGCATAGTATTACCACAGATCAATATTTTTCAGACAAAATGTTTTTCTTAGTTGAAAAATGGCCTGCTTTTACAAATACAATTTAGCACATGAAAACAGACTTCTGGAACTTTTTCATGTTTTGCACATTAAATTTTAATGAAGTTAAAATGATTGTTTTTAAAAAGAAAGCCATCTTTTTCAAATGTAGCCTTGCCTGCAAGCTTTGGATGCTTGATTAGAAGTATGAACTGTTCAAAGTGTTGGGTTTTCAACTTGCAAAACACAAATACTTAAAAAACAAAATCAGGATTTTTGCCTCTGATTAACTATTTTGTTCATACACTTTCAACATCCACAGAAGCGTGCTACGAGATAAAAGTCAGGAAAAATATGAAATGCTAGGGCCAACAATAGCCAGAAAGAGCCATGGGTGAGGGTCCCTCCTGCTGATGCCATCCTGTGTAGTTGTGTCTAATAGGGGCAAGGATTCTTGGACCAGAAAATGTCATCTTTAAACCAAGGTTTAAGGTTTGCAAAGCTGTAAAAAAACCTGAAAATGCATCTTTGAATGGAAAGGTTTAGTCAGCTGCAGAAACAGTTTCATTTGTAATGCGTGGAAAATGGCTAATCTGACCAAGTTTGTCACCAAACCAGTGCTAAAGTCTGAATGGAAAAAGTTCTGCAGTCATTGCTGTGAAATGTCATGTAATTCAGAAGGAAAAAAAAAAAAAAAAGATCGTTATTTCTGGTTTTTTCTTGCATGATCTGGTAGTTAGGCTTCGTATCTTGTAATCAGGAGTCTGGACTCCACTGACCCCTCTCAGGAAAATCCTTCAGGTACCGGGAAAACATTGTTGATGGGGAAAGAGCTTTGAGAGGATACCCCGCGTGACCTTGGAGTCAAGTTCCCCAGGCTCGGAGATTACCATTTCCTGTACGTAAAATTAGGCATTAAGAGTACTAATTACTATGGTTCCTAACATGTCTGAATGAACGCGGAAAGTACGTGTTATATTAATCCGATTAACAGATTTTTTCCTCTTTTATCTCAAAAAAATGCCTTGCAACCCATTGTTTTGCTAGTTAACAATTCTATGCTGTTACTTTGGGGCCAAATGCAAATGTAAAACAGATCATTTCCATTCAACCGATTTCTTAAAAAAAAATACAAAAATGTTTACTGCCTACATAACAGGCTTCAATATTAATACATCATGCAGACAGCCAGATTGAAAAAAAGCAAAGCAAGGATCCCACATTGCAGAAACGTAACTAATGCAGCAACAGAGAAAATACCAATGTCAAAGGAAATTCATTAGTAGTCTTATCTAAAGAGCATATCTAAATGTGTCAGGTGATAAAGAGCCAGACCAGCTCAAACTGGCTCTCTTGAAGATGCCTGCCTATTTGAGCCACGGAAAGAATGAAAACGCACATACTGTATTACATATCACTCAGTCCTTGCTCGGAGCACGTTAAGCAGCAGAAGCAACGGTTTGGAGGTGACCGAAGTCCTACCAAGCACATGGCTGCTGAAACAATGAAACATGCTCTAGATCCTGCTCCTGTTGCTCCGTAATGGTTTTGGCGAGGGGAAAAGGATCTCACCTAGGGGCTCCTTTGAGTAAGGAATACCCTGAAATTCTTTGATAGTAAATACACATATGGCCTCGCTTCTGCTCTTTTTGCCAGCCCCCAGCGCTGCACGTTCTTCAGCTGGCAGGCTAGGAGCGAGGAGAGCTGTGTGGGTGCCGGGGTGCAGCCCTGGCTATGGACGCCTGCGGGATCCCCTGCTCTCGGCTGTGGCAGCAGGTGCTGCTCCACACCTGGGACCATCGACAGAGGGTGGGCAGCCCCAGCTCTGGCGTGAAGTACCGTGCAAGCTCTTAGATGAGAGAGGCAGAAAATGAGACTTGCAAACACTGACGCTTAGGGCTCTCTGGGAGCTACGCAGAATGCTAGGGGAATGACATCCCTTCCCTTAAGACTATTTCTCTTCCATTAAGAATGTCACCTTTTAGGTCTGGCTTAAAGGAAGAATTACAGCAAGTTAACATTTTCCTATTTAAGTTCTTGTAACGGTCCTGGATGTTCCCCTCCGGTTTCACCTTTCCTAACCATCTCTCTACAATGCTTTAAGCCTGACGGTTTCTTGGAAGCACATTTTCTCACTATAGGGTACCTACTATATCCTTAAAAAAACCACCCTTACACTTTCCTGAGTTCATAGACAGAACAGCTGTGCATCTTTATTACACATATGCTACATTCTGGTTCTGCTTGTTAGCCAGCAGACAGGAAAGTTTTATTTTTAGGCAGATGTGAAAGCCCTAATTTGTTGCAGAGGGGAATAGAGAACCTAATAATAGCATACAATACAGCCAATGCCAAATTAATTAATGGAGACCAAAAGAGGTTACAGCTCATGAGCCAAAGCTACTATTTTCCACATCCCTAGCCTTCCCCCTCTCCCTGAAATAGCAGAACAGAGCTAGAGGTGGCCGAAGGACACCCTACAAGATCTACTCATTGCTGAAGGCCCTTTGCTACACCTTTGAGTCACTCTGCAGAGAGGTTTGCCTTGACCTGACAATACTCTGCTGGACGAGCCCCGCCAGCCTGCTCACCGGCCACAAACAGTTCCTTCCACAGCTGACCAGCATCATGCAAGTCCCTCGTTGAGGAACGCATCTCAGCTTGCTTGCAGACAAACCAGCATAGTGGGAAGGGGCATGGAAGAGGAAACCTCAGAGCTTCGGAGGAGGTTCTGAGGCACAGCAAAGCTTCTGGTGCGACCAGGTGCATCCACTTTCTCGGTTACAGCCTCCACCAGCCAGGGGCAGATGACCCAAAGGGAGGCTGAGAATAGCACGCTGCCTCCTTCTCCGTTCTCGGGTGACCACACGTGTTTGCTGTCAGCTCTTTCCAACTAGGAGCAGGAGCCTATTTTAAGCGCTCCCTTTCCTCACGCATACACTGTTGCCATAGCTGCAAAACTAATGCACATGGAAAGAAAGGTTCTTACTCTATTGACTCAGCAGAGAGGCATGTTACTGAATCTCTCTGTTTCTTAACTCATGTAAGTGAAAGATAGTGGGCCAGATCCTTCCCCAGCTGGTGCTAAAGTGGCATGACTATTGGCTTAGTGAATCCCTATTATTTTGCAGCAGCTGACACCCCAGCCTTTTTTCTTTGATATTTTTTTCCCGTTCCTACACCTTCCAGAATTGTTCATGGTCTAGTGTAATTAATTCTGCTTCTCCTGTACCTCCCCTTGAAGGATGTAGTCTGACAGACAGGAGAAAATTGTGTTTGCTCTCCTGCTGTCCATGCTTCATTATCTGAGGCTTCAGGGAGTGAATGCACATGGCAGGTTATGGTATATCTCAGCCTTTAACTTGCATCAAATTTCCAGGGTCAAAGACAGCAGTTTGGGGAATATTTAAGGTAAACTTCAAATGCACTGGCAGTGAGCTTTCATTCCAGCCTGGCAGTAGTATATACACTGACAGTGGCTTGCACTGATTTTGCTCACATTTGCAAACTTTCAGCCAACTCCCATTCAAATATAATTGCTAATATTTTGAAGCTGTTGTTTGCCAGGATACTTCAAGAAGAAACCATCAATACACTTGAAACAAGCCCACTGCAGGTTTGGCTAGCATTTTGAAAGGATACTTGATTTAAATGTTTAAATTTTCCTGCCCATTCCTAATCTTAAACAGAAAAGAAAAACAAACCAGCACAACTTTAATAAAAGGCAGTTGGGTCTTCAGTCAATACGAACTTGCGTAACTCCTTTGTCTTCTGAGTTTATTGAAGCTTCAGAGTAAGGAAAACACAATTGGGTCTGATCCTATAAGCAGGCATTTGCTCGGTGTATATGAGTGGTAAGAGCTTTTGTTATGCACATTTTCCAGTTCCTTGGCTGAAGGTAGCATCATGACTGCTGAGGTTCCTTGTGGAAGGCACTGCTGTTTGGGTACCAGCTCCTAAGGAAGAGGACAGCCCTGTGTGCCTTGGCAGTGTGGGGAAAGGCAGATGCATCCTTGGTACCTCCAGGAGTTGGGGAGAGATCCGCAGGGGCAAAGGCTAAATCACCCATTCTGCTTCTGGTCCTCGCCAAGTGGATGGCACGGTGGGGACTAATGGAATAGAAATCAGTGATCCACAGTAGCAGTGGCACTTGGAGGAGTGGAGGCTGTAGTTTTGCTCAACGGCTGGACCACAGAAATAGCCAGAAATAAGAAGGCTATATCAAGGGCTAGTGTGGGATGTGATTTCTGAAAGTGATGTTAATGCCAAGAGGATGAGAGAATAGAAGGGGGCTGAGCAAAAACCAAACCCTTGGAAGAGGGGAAAGGAAGTTTTCCTGCATTTTGTCATTTTTTTTCTATGACTTGCAAGTCTTACACTCTTTACTTAATAAACTAAGAATAGAGGAGTTAATTGTCTGCAAACTTGGGACTGAATCACAATCCCTGGCCAGTAGAAGATAAATGGGAGACAGGCAGATTTTCTTCAGGAGCCAAACAAGATTACAAAATCTAGGAGCACACTGTATTTTGCATCAATAAGCTATGCTAGGTGACACTTCATTCGCTGCTTGCAAGTGTCTTCACTCAAGCAGTTGCCTCTTCATTAACTACTACCTTGTAAGTGTTGACACAGAAGCAATAAAGATTAATTCTGGCAAAAATGATCCCATGTATTCAAAGTCTGTTGTGAGGGGTGTACAATACAGCTGCTACAGGTGTTAGCCTTAGAGATACAGACTATTTCAGAGCTTTACCCTGGGTTTGGGGTTTTGTTTTTGAACATCATGCTTTTTGTTTGTGTAGTTGTGACAGTTTAGGCAGCCAATAAGATATATAGCATGTATGTTCGGGTACAAAGCATCCGTGGTGACCCAGAAGAGCACCTATGCTTTAATCCAAATACAAGAGATTCGGACTCCTGTAGCTCAATAGCATAAATCCCCAAATTTACTTACCTGAATCCTAAATTAATTGATATATATACCCATATTCCATTTAGATTTCTGTGACTTACTTGTGTGTAGGGCTTTGCCGTTTTAGACAGCAGTACCCACTTCTGTTTGTGCCAAGAAGAGTTTGTAAGACTTCAGCACCATTAAAATCCAGCACCATAGCTCAGTTTAAAAAGCTGTCAGGCGTCAAGATATAAATATTACCTCTTAGTTCTTACTGTTTATAAAGTGATCCTGCTCTTTAAAAAGTCAAGCTATACCATATACTCATGTGGTTTCCTGCAACCGTTAATTCCAAAGGCTGCTTAAACATGTAGGGTATTTTTCCTTTGACATGCTTTAAATGTATGTGTCATTAATCTTGACCCTTTGACTGTTCCCCGAGGGACAATGAAGTGATCAGACAGCTGTGCCCCTCATAACTTTTAATACTTTAATTAAATCCCCTTTGGACCTTTTTCCCTTCTCTATTCTTTCTTTAGTCAGCCACCAAGAAAAACGACCACAATTTTAACATCTAAACACTGGAAACTATGAACATGTAACAATGCAGAAATAATTTCTTATTTTTCAATTTACTTAATTATTTTTAAATTTAATTTCTGGAATGAATGAATGAGAGTTCTATTTTCTTCTGAAAATTCTTTTTGAAGTCACAGTGGTTTGGCCTCATGTGTATAACCATAAACAGAACTGTACAGCTTTGGACAGATACTTTTAAAAGAGAGTTCAAGTTCTGCTCTTCCATAGTTTAACAAGACAATAGTCTTTATAAAACTTTTATCCACAGAAATAGTTGATCTTTCCTGAGAATGATCAATCTCGTTTAAAGGTAACAGGCTTGGCTCACAGATAAAACAATCCTTATCATTTCACTATCTTATTCCCATGCTCACGTCCACATTTTGGTGTTTGGTATTTACTGGCATGTATAGGAATTGCTGAAAATGTCAGTGAATTGGCAAATTGTAAATATCACTGACATTAAAAAAAAACAAGAAATTGTTTTCCACTGCCTCAAACTTTCCATTAATACACTGTCAAAAGCAAGTATCACTTTTGATTCCCTAACTTTTCTTGGAGACATTAAAGAAATCAACCAGGAAATAAAAACATTGCTAAATTACTTTGCAGTATTTGTTCTGCATAGTGCAAGTGGAAGCACGTTACTGGAGTTCAGTCTGGTTTATACCTTCTTCCCCACCTCTCCTCTGGGCATCATGGGAACACTCCATTTCAATTAAATAGTAGACTTGTGCTTTATTTGTGAGGGTACAGGTAAATTTCAGCTCAGCAAAAGGTGATTTTGGCTGTTTCTGTCAAACACTAGTCTAAATGTTTACTTGGAAAACATTATGGGAACCAGGGCCAGTCTGTAACTTTGCATTGCAACGGTGTGTACCTGCAGTTTCACAGCTTGGTGTGGAAGGGTGTCAGGTAGGTTTTACTCATTTTTAAGCTCACCAAAACTCAAAAAACAAAGATAAGGTCAGCTGCACACTCAAGAGGAGCCAGCTTGAACAAAACCCCTGAAGAGACAAATCACATTTTCAGCACACTTCCCACCCAGGGAAAGAGCAGACCTATTTCTCAGTCTCCAGAAGAAGCAGAAGAACCTCTATAAACACACAGACCGTGACACTGACACCGTCATTGCTATGTTCTTTGGACCAGGACTCCCACATTTTTCCCATTCTGCAAACCTGCTTCCGTAGAAGGAAATGGTTTTGTGGGCTGTCCTGCTCCACGCAACACTCCAGAGGTTTCCACGCTCGTCACCCGTGAGTTACATGACCATGAGACATCACTTCTCTAGAACACTTATGCAAAGGAAATTAGGTTACTGCGAATAAGCCTGCCCATCCCGAAGCAGCACCCAAGAGGTGCTAACACAGCAGCTTTTCACATCCGTTTGGGAGCCAGGACACCTCTGAAGATGCAACTCTTATTGCAGGGGCACCCTTAGCCATTCACTACAGGCAGGAAACAATCCTGTTTTTAGACCTAGACATCCCAAGCCCAGTTGAGCCCTGCTGATAAATTACCCGGTAATGTCATTGCTTCTGCACACCAGAAAGCCAGCCACAGATTTTACTCATCCAACATACACCGAGTTAAACCTGCCAGTAAAGGTGACCCTGGGGCTATTTCTGGTGCAGTCAGGACAGCTAGTAAACAGCTACCATGAGCTGAATTCCCTTCACCTTTGGCGTCCGAGGGGGGTTATGCCCTACAACAGGGAAGAGCCACTGCCTCCCAAAGCAGCTGAACGAGGACCTCTAGGCTCCACCAGAGAAATGTTTCAATGAAGCAGCAGTGGATGGGCCAGATTTAGACTTAACACGGCAGGGAGGAAAAGGGTGTCCGAGATAAAAGTAGCTTATAAAATAACTTGGAATGTCAGCACATGATTATGTTGTTTTCCCCTCAATCATTAGTTAGACTGCTGTGTTGCAAAACACCCTGAAGCTTGAGAAACTGCTAATGGGCAACAGCTTTTGGAATGTCATAAATGCTAAGTTTTACTGGACTGGAAAGACAACGTATTGTACAGTCAGAATTCAGATGGAGAAATATTTGGACACTTGCAGCTTGTAATAAAATGAGAGAAAGTGGATTAGTAGGTTTTGTAACTCATTAAAAGGGAAGAGCTGCATAAGAACAGTTTGTGGGAAATCTGCACCCACCACAGTGTCGGCACTTCGGGCTGGGCTCTTCCGTGCCCCCTCCCCAAGCTCCTTACACCTGGACAGAACCCAATGCCCCGTTGAGAACGGCCTCACAACTCACAAGAAGTTCTGCAGATGAGAGCATGTGGCAGATGGAAGTACTGAACCTTGGGAATACTTGAGGTAACGGGGTTTGGGTTAGGGTTTGAAAGTGTGAGAGAAGCCCCCTTGCCTTTCCAGGCAGCAGGATCTCCCAAACGTACAGCTGTGGTGCTGAGCCCAGACCCAGATGACTATAGAACTACGTGGCTTTTGGCTGATGCAAGAGTTCGGATGAGCTCGTATCTGCATTCCATAAATCAGGTTGACTTGCCCCAAGACTAATCATAATGGAATGAAAAAGCCTTTTACTTTAATAAGGCAGAGGGTGATTCCAAAGGTAAATTAGGAAGAGGTACATTATAAAGGATAAAAATTCCTTTCAGAGATATTGGAAGACACTGAAAGCACTGAAAGGCTATAAAATACCTTACTGGCAGCCTCCACACCCAGGACCAGCTTTCTCTCTTTGTTCTGAGAGCTAGTTCACACTCCTCAAGAGATAGACGTGCAGTAATGATGGCTTCTCCTTGCTAAGATACATCAAAGTTGACCTGTTAGATAAACAGATTTGTTTAATGATTACATTTTCCTGTGCCAAATGAAAGCACATAAAAGTGCAAGATTCAACAGCTTTGTATATATTTTTTTGCTTGAGCTGCACAATGGAAATTGTTTGTACTCTTTGCCAAAACAGTAAGGCTCCACAACTTTGAGTTTGGCAGGGACAGAGCCGCGTCCAAATCACTCTCCAGTGATTGCTGGAAAAGAAATGCCAGCAATTTGTTTTTACACTTACAAGATGTCATGTACAGTACAGAGTGATCTTTAGCGATTTTAACTAACCATCTGATGGCTCTTCATTAACACTTGATATTCTAAAGAGCCACCAGAACTGGGTCTTCCCTGCAGGAGCGCAGTTAAGGAGTGGTTTGCGTACAGCGTGTAGCAGCTCTGTAGAGGGTGAGTGATCACCAGTTGAGGCTGATGGAAGGATTATCGTAGACTTCAGTGAATGTTGGGTCAGGGCTCAGCTACAGCTTGATTACAACCCCTTAATTAGGTCTTTACATCTGTAAACTTTGCAGTAAGCCATGTGACGGACTACAGGCATCGTTGGGTAAAGACGCTTGTCACAGCGCTGTCATTTGGTAGAGCTGGAAAACTTAAGTAGTTAATTGGAATTGTCAATGTTCATTTTTCCAATAATATGAGTGGTTAAATAATCGAGCTAGTCAATTTTCTTTCTTGTATCTCTAAAAACATCAGGTTTTCATTTTCCGATGTTTGACTTTGTTCTGACACTATGACAGTTTACATATTTATTTGCCTAGTCATTTGCCTTTGTGATTCTCATAACCGTAGTAATTTTTACTTGTTATATTTTCATACACTTGATACAAACATGACTTGTTGCTGCCTACTTTGCACAACTTATTCCTGAATATAATGCTTGTTTTTGCAAGTGTGAAACCAATAAAAATTATAATAGGACAAACATTTGTCAGATGTTGATCACAACCTTATCAAATGCGTTTCTCAAAGTGGCAAGTACATTTTTGCAAGCACAACTGCCACCTGATAGTTACAATGTAAAAAGTCCCCTCTCCCTATGGAAAATTAAGTCACTTCTTATATGCTGTAAGTGCACAGTTGCAGGCTAAATATTGTGTTTGGTTTTATTTTACCAACAGATAGCTTAGCTCCATAGCTTGCCGAGCCTTGTAAAGCACGGTATTAGTAACTGTTGATGTGCTTAAGTCTAAAATAGTTTATAGGTGGTATTTTTTTTCTGACAATGCTGACTAAAGTTACCATTTGGTATACTGGAAATTCTTAAATAGCACCACCAACAGTGCACTAATTATAACCTGAGTGACTGTAGGAGACTTGAGCAATGACCCTTGTCCAGCCTGTTGCTGGGAAGGAATCCTACTGGACAGGCTGGTTGGTTGGGATTTTCAGATTTATTTGCTAATCTTTATAAATTCTGGGAAGTTTTTATTTCCACGAATATTTGGGACTGAATTTAGAAACAATGCTTAACATGTAAGACCATGCAGAGCTCACATGAGAGGAGCCAAATGCTTTATCAGTTGTCACCAGAGGCAAGACCGCATGCCCAAAACTGTGGTGTTTGTCCTTCATGGAGATGGAAGCCTTCTGCAGTTGCATGTTTCTTGCTTTGATTATGCTTCTCAAGGAGAAATACTTCCTTATATCATGAAGCCCAAGTATTCAATAACTCCAAAAACTGGCCACATTATTGCTGCTACATTTATCTGTGCCGATGGCTGTAGCTGGCGCTTGCTAACCTGACTGGGCGCTGTGTCCATTTATAGAGCGTCTCAGGATGCTCTCACTTAGACCAGCACAAAACCTGAATGTTTTTCTGTGATAGAGCTAATTGTGGGATGATGCAATTTTCCTATTTTTATACCAAGAAATTACCTTTGTCTCATATCACACACTTCTAGTAGGGAAAGAACAAACATAGAGTTCCTTACATTAATTAAGGCTCTGGGCAAAACTAATTTTTACATATTTTGACAGAATAGTATGACCATAGTAGCTCAAATACAAGGTTCACGTTGATACAGCTATTAAAAACCTAGGTTTAAATCCTAGCGTAAGTCTAATAATGGAGAAACAGATGAGATTCTGATAACTTCTGCAGGATCCTGAAACATCTGCAGACAACAGAAGAATAATGTATGTAATTAAGATAAAGCTACAAGTTATTCCTATCAAGGATTATTTTCTTTGAGTTAGAACTGCATGTGAAATAATGTGGAACCATTTTGATAGTTTTTACATTTATTTTGAAAGGCATTATAACATCCAAGCTAAAGAACAGAATCAGCTTGAGATCAGCACTCAGCACTTCCACAGCCACAAAAAGGCACTGAAATTCAGACTGAAAAACCCTATCCTTTTTAAGAAACCCAAACCACTCCAAATACCATTTTTTTAGCCTGAATTTTACATTTCAGTGAGATTTTAGCAAGCAGTTGAAATTACCATCTCCTGAGACATTACTACCAGTTCAGATGTTGTGATGAGTACAGAAGGGTCCCCATTTTATTCTTATTTTTGATAATTAACCAGGGACCTCTCTCTAACATTATTCCAGTATCTACAAGCAAAGCAGCTACATCTGCCCTGAGGGACAGGGCACCTTGGCTTCAGCAGCTGCACAAAGGCAATGGTGATGCTGAAGTACCACAGCATCCTTCCTCCTCTGATGTCAAAGCTCTCCATCCCTACAACTCAGAATCACAGAGAAACCTGGAGAGACAGATGGACCAAAGCATGAATTTTGACCGACCCAAACTGCCACCCCTCCGTTCCGTTAGCTAACAGCACAGCGCTCACCATTCTGCTCACCACCAAAAACAAGGTGTTGTGTTAGATGGGTTACAGTAACAGTAGGGTGGAAAAGACCTGCCTAACCTTTCCCCATGTGTATATTTATTTTACAGCCTTGTTTTTCCACAGTTGCCACTGGGTGTAGCACCACAGCTGTCCTTGCTTGCTGGCAGTGTATTTTTATTCACTTATCTCTAACCTAGCAGTTATTTTTTTCCATCAGTGCTTAGTTTCCAATTCCCTCACCCTGACCCCCTGCAAAGAAGAGAGGGTCCTCTTTTCACCTCTGAACTTGGTCCTTTCAGCAGCTTTATCAGGGATGCGCTGAGTTCTGCGGTTCGATCTGTGGGTTTGGACAATCCATTTAGCCTCTCTGAATGGGTTTCTTACTTTCTAAAACACGTCATGATCTCTGCTAGTGTGAGACTTCATCATTGACCTTCCAAAGTAATACAGGACACAATACACCACTGTTGCACGTGATATTACCCCTTAATTTTCGCTGTGATGTGGAAAAAGTCATGCTTTCCCAGTTTCGCTTTTACTTGGGTTTAATGCAAAGAATTTCTTGAACGACCCAGCAATGGGCTGAAAACATTTGGATTCATTGACACCCAAATTATACAATTCCTAACCTATTATTCAAGCAATTGAGACCAGTTCTGAAGAAGTACAAAGGCTCGGGTTCCCCTTTCTACCACAGAAAGACTTTATGACATTGATCATTTATTTTCATTGCTTAAACTTCTCACTTGGAAACCTGAGACAGCATCTCCCTGTGCTGCCGCACTAAATGAATAAACACAGCGAACACTGGAAGCGTTCAGAGAAGCCCATATACCATGGAACTGAACATCTGATCCGTATGGAGAAGCCAATTGAAGAAAGAAGAAAAGTCATGGCAAAAAAAGCTCGCCTCTCAAGCACAGAGGTTTCTGATCAGCTGATGAGTTAACTACTGGAGCAGCCAGGAGGACTAGGAGAAGAAATTAGGAGCCAAAGAGCAGGCACGGATCACCACGCCGCATGGCCAAGGGGGTTTCCTGGTCATGCACGTACCTCATGAGCAACACCTCGCCCAGGGAACTGGTGGCCACTCAACAAAAAGGTCCTGAATCAGCAAACTTGGCTTAAAGGGAAAACTTTGCGAGAGAGGCAAAAGTCACGGGGAGGCATACAGAGGTGGCACCCACAAACCCACCTTGTAACTTTGGCTAGACCTCGAGCTGCTGCATTCTGTAAATAATTCTCTTAATAGAGCATGAGCTTCACTTTACAACCACCCTTTACAAGCACGCTTTCATGTTCTTATTCTACACGTGATATGTGGAACAGATTTAGGTACCTAATAAGTAGGCAGACAGATATGAAATTTTTGGCCTTGAGTTTTAAGAGCAGAGATGGGGGAAGAGTCCCAAAAGCAGATCCAGAGCATCTTAACAAAGGGACGGGTACACATATGCCTGGAAAGCACCTGTTAGGGGAGATTAGCAAATAAATCTTTGAGGAGTAGATGAATAATTCCCCTACCAATGGCACAGACAATACTGGAAAGAGAAAACGGCATCCATAAAAATAATCTGTAAATATAAAATCCTGGACCTCTAGGCTGGAAAGCTTATTTTTAAGCAGATATTTTTATGTGTTATATGTTTCCATTTAACATTACAGGCCTAATCATTTGCAGCTTAGTGCAAGGGTTGAAGCCCACTCGCACACACCCAGATTTCCATCCACAGCCTGTTTGTGAGTGTTATCTTCCCGGCCAAGCAACTGCTTGACTTGTTCGCACAAACAAAAGCTCCGTGCACTCAGATACACTTTTCTTTACTTCTCTGCCTTCACTTCATGACACTAAGTGCTCTCACGTTGCACTGCTGCTCAGCATGTGCATTTAGAAAATATGTGACAATATTAAAAAAAAGCAACCAGCACAGCTTGCCCTTGCTACAATAGGGAAATCATGTTTAAACTGTATTTGTTTTCCAGCTGGATGTACCTACCGAAGCATGGTTCTGAGTCAGAAACACAGACATAAGTTGCGTTGAAATTGATATCTAATAGCTGCTCTGAGACAGCTCGTAAAATACCTGCGCATTAACTTGAAGCAGCTCCAGTTCTTATTAATTCGGCCATAACTGAGATTCTCAAAAACTCTCCTGTTCAGTTCACAGTTAGGTAAGAAGAGAAGCTTCAGAAGTAAAGAGATCTTCCCCAGGAATATTTCAGTCACCACCAGAGAAGACTTGCTGCTGTGAAGGGGTACCTACAGTTTGTCAGAAAAGAGGTATTACTGAAAATGCATTTTGAAGGGCTGCTGCTGCTCATTGTCCTTGCTCTACTCTGTTCTCAATGTCACCAGCCACGCACTGAGCACAGAAAGTCCAGGACACAAGTTACTCCTCCACATCTCCATGAACCTGGTTGTCCTTTAGCCTCTGCACAGAGTCCTGAAGTGGAACCTTCCGTTTCCCCAACAGAATAGCTGAATTCTGCTCTGGGAACCAGAGCAATGCACAACAGTTAAAGCCTACATACATCTCAGCATAGACCTTTCCTAAGCCTCTCCAGCTGGGATTGCTTCAGTTTATTGGAGGCTGATAGGTTACATTGCTTCTGGAAACTTAAAACCACTGTAGCATTAATCAGCTGGTTTAAAGTGGAAAAATCACATATATCAAGACATGAGCGTCTTAATCAAAATCAAATATTTAGCAGCGTGGCAATCTGGAGCTCACTGTATTTCTGGAGATACAACCTGGCACAGGAGTGGTGTCACCCAGTGGCTGTGCTACACGTGAACGGGAAAATGCTAAAGACAGAGCTCACATGAGCAGGAGCTCAGGTCAGCCAGGACTGCAGTATTTTAACATCTAGCACAGAGCTTTGGCCAGAGTGTGCCCCTCACTAAGCCTCCACTCAAAATCTTGACGTTGCAATAGGAGTTCCTCATAATCCAGGCTCTTTACAAACCCGTTTTTGTTTCTCCTTGCCCTTTCCCGAAAGGGCAGGACAGAGCTGCAGCAGGGCCAGCTCAAGGCTTGCACACAGCGACAAGGTTGGGCTCTGTCCTCCAAGAACGAGAGGCAACTCCTGGGCTGCTGCTTGGAGGGATGTGAGGGATGGGTGGAAAACTAGGATGGACTCCAGATCTGGTCTTCTCTTGTTACTGCTGCTAAGCAGGAGCAGAAAAAGCCCGATTCTCCACCATCAACTTGGACCACCAAAGCACTGGTGAAGAGTTCCCTGCATTAAACTGCCAACCTTACCATCAAGGTGGTCTGCACACAGCCCTGGAAACAATGAATAAAACCTCAGGCTCACAATCCCCTTTTGCACTTTGCCACCTGCAAGGCTGGAAGAAGCAATCTGAGAACAAACATCTCCCCACGTTACCTTTAAATGGTGGCCGCTGCTCTTAGCTTGTCAATTTTCCATCAACTGTTCCAGAACTTATATCCAAAAATACAGTGAGCTCTGAGGGGCAGCCAGGCAACACTGCCTTTGAGCAGCCGGCACATCTGCCTCCCCAGCCAACCCCCCCATCAGAAAACAGAAATTGTACTGTAACTGATAGCAACAGTGGACGTACCCTACTCCGTGGGGAAAGCTGAATTAGTGCTTTTCATTCCCTCTAATCCCCCGAGCTGTAACACCCCTCATGGAGGCCCTAGCAAGGTCGAAAGACTTGAACGTGATACTAAGCTGGAGAACCAGGTGGCTGGCAATATTCCTTTCAGCCAACCCTATTTTTGCTTACCTGCCATTTGTAAATATAGATCCGAGGGTTCATAAGCAATAGGATATGGAACACCTTGCAGGAAAGAGTCTAGCAACAAAACAGTTCTCCCTTTCCCCCCTGAACCTTTCTGTTCTCTAGTATTTTTTTTTTAATAGGTGGAAAAAGCTGAAGCCCAGAGACCAATGCTTACCACACACAAAACATTCATACTCTGCATACAGAGGTTACATTTTACAAAGAACGGGATACAAATCACTAGAGCCAGCACTGGAAGCTCGTCCTATTTTCAAGCAATGGTCCTGCAGGAGTTTCTCTGCCCTGCAGCGTTCAGCAGGAATCTCTCGCCGGAGAGTTTGCTCAGCCTGTGTTTTCAGTACGACCACAGAGATCGTTTCTCTGGTGGAGTAGCATTCATTACAAATTCACTCTGCAGCTTGTCTTAGAACAATGTGTTTGCATGTCTACATCCAAAAAAGCCCGCTTTTGAGACTTTTTCTTAAGAGTTGGGCATATTTAAGGTGCAGAAAGCTGCAGAAGCGCACAGGATGGTTTTGAAACCAGATACGAGCTAAGAGTTCATTCTCCCATTTAAAATCATGGCACAATAAAAACCATTAAACTGCATAGAAAAAATACTATGGACACAAGGGGTATATTTTGTGAACAAGCGAAGAGTGATTGCTACAATATTTTATCCCAAATTATCAGTTACTGACAGCTTTGGTGAAACTAGTTGATTTTTTCCTTCTTTGATTCCAATTTCTTAGCAGACTTATTTAGAAAAAAGTTTAAACTTAGACCCAGATATGATGATTTATCTTTCTGATGAAGTTTTTTTTGCAAGATACTTATTTTTTCAGGTCCCAAAATTCCAGTAAAGGAGGTCACAGACAAGGGCATACCTAGAAAAATACTCCTTGGTTAGCTCTAATCTTTGGTATTTCAATGAGATTTTCTAGAGCATTCATCCATCTGCCTGGCACGAATGGGGCTGAGCTAGCCCCCAAGCACTCTTGAAAATCCCACCTGTAATGATTAATTATTCACAGCATTGCATACAAACTCCTACGGCTCTTTGACAATTCATTGTAATTAATGAGGCACTGATCAGATATTTTTTTCCTTGCATTTACGCAGTTTAACATTAAGACATGAATACCTAGCAGCACAGTATGTTTTTATCAAAATTGGAAAAATAATTTGGTATCCCGTACAGTCACGTGTGCCTCCACACTGGGTCAGGTCCTTCTCATCAATCTCTAAAAAAATTTGCTCAGGGTTACAGAGATTGTTTTGGCCCTTCTTATCTCGGTTATTAAATTCTTTACAGTGAAATGTAAGGTGTTAAGGCAGACTATATGGATGAGATAGGGGTTTGTTCCTGAACAATATCCAGTTCAAAGTAAAAAGAAAAGATAATTTCTTTTTTTTAAAAAAAAATGTGTTCATTCTAGGTGATGTTACTTTCTGAGTATTCTGAAAAAAATAACTAATAAAAAAATAAAAGCATTTCTGCTGAGCATCCGCTCAAGCTTCCAGTCTGTCTGTAGATACTGGATAAATGCATACCTCACAGTCCGGCGATGATCAAATACAGCCAAGTTAGGCAAGAGCACTGACTGTGCTGTAATCCTGACAGCAAGGAAGTGGCCAAGAATCAAGTCAGAATTTTTTTTTAAGAAAACATAGATAGACTCGATTCAGTTAACTGATGCATTCACCAGATGTAATCCCTAACCAATGGATTATACACAGTGTTCAATGCATAATTCTGATCTGCTCTTTATTTATAAGAGAATGAAAAGGATCAGGTCTATTTTTTACTTCCTGGAAAGTTTAAAAATAAAGAGCAGCTTCAATAATGCATTAAAGAGCAGGTTTCAGCCTTCTTGAAATGAGCCCGTGTGTACCACAGAGGTGAAGTCCTGTGGCTCTGCTATCCACAGCCCAAGCAGGTGAATTAAGAACAGGTAAGGAACAGCCTGAGGTCTATATGTTGGTGGAGACTGGTACATTATATGTGCATGATTAGATTTAGGGGATGGCAGGGAGTCTTACAGTGATCTAGAGCTTAATTCCCACTCAGCCTAAGAAGTGCTAGGCAGAAGGAGCAGAAGCACATACAGGCATTTCACTTGTGATGGAAACACATGCACACACTGGATTTGGATCTGTAAGATCTCCCTAGTCCAGCTCTGCATCAGTAAGAATCTGGAGTTTCACTTTAAGAGATTTTTCCATCTTTTTTTCACCCCCTCCCAACACACATTTTTCCAGTACATTTGTGCCCTATGCCTTTTGCTATTTAAAATTTAATTTAAGTCTTCAGTCAGACTCAGCTGGGTTTACATTAGTATGTTCCACAGCAAGTCCTCAGCACTGGGGAGAAAGTGACCAGTGGTCACAGCACCAGCCTTTTTGGAAACCTTCCCACCTGGTTTTCCTGAACTAAGGAGCTCTGGGGGCTGCGACAGAGCTGTTGTTCCCATCTGTCCCCCCTCCTCAGCCTCTGTAACCACTTTGTCAGACCATCACCTTGAGCAGCTACAGCATGGGTGGCCAGATGCGCCCAAGGGGACCCTGTCAAGGGGTCCCTGCCCTGCAGACGATGCTGGGAATGAACTTGGTGGGAGAGGTGTTAACATTACAAACCACCACCAGTGGATCAGCCAGGCTCAGGAGAGTAAAACCCATCACTTGCAACTTCATTTCAGACACACCAAGTAATTCCTTCCTTCCTTCCTCGGAGGAGCACTGACAGCTTAGCAGACACAATTCTTTTCAAAGCATTTTGTATTTCTGAAGTTTCAGCTCAGATAAAACCTCAGGTTATGGGTAGCCCATAAAACGCAAATTCAGCCTTGCCTCTATAACCAGATCCTGTTAAGTTCTTGCTTTCTTTTTATTTATCTCTCCACACTTAGGAACCATTTGCCTTTAGGCCAAGAAAAGGAGATACTAATAATGAGGCAATTAATTTCATACACACAGCAGTGAAGTGAAGGACAGTGAGAAATGATGCCCTGACCAGCTCAGAGCCCAGAACAGAAGCTGGAGCAAAGAGAACACTAATAAGTATCATTTGCACTTGGTTTGAAAGGCAAGCTTTCTTTAAAGCATTGTGAATTTTTGTCCAGAAACTCTGAAAAAGCTCTTTTGTAGAAGTAATTTTATTTTTTTTTTAAATTACCGGGTGACATAAAATGAAAAAAGACTTTTTCTAAGTGTTGTCTACGGGTGTAGAACTCTGCCCATGTACAGCACATTACCCACCTGCCAGGCTGGTAACACACGCTGTTTATGGCTCGATGGCCATTACAGCAGCAGGCGATTTGCACCCAAACCCCAGTGATCCAGCAGCGCCGCACCACCGCCACGAGCAGCCGGGGGGAGAAATCCATTCCCATCACACTGGCAGAAGCAGTGGATTTTTATAACTGCCACATCAGCTCATAACCTGGCTTCGCTCAACCTCAGCCACAGGTTGCACGAAGCAAAATTAATATTCAAATTATCCTGCAGTAGACTTGCTCAAGTGCTCACTGTGGCGAGCAGGGGGTGCCGAGCGGCTCCATCGCCCCATGCCAGCCTTATGCTGCTCCCGGCTCTCCCTCCCACAGCCGTGCTGTGCCGTCCCGCAGCTTTCACAGCCTCCCACCAGTGGAACTGGGGCCAAACTGGGCTGGCTACATTACCGTCGAAATAAAGGATGATATTAATTAAAATGATTCCCAATTCAGTTTTAAATCTCTCACAGGTAGCTGGCACATCCCTCTCCCCTATACTTAAGGATGGGAAACACTATCCTGTACAAATACTATAGTAAATTTAGCTGCTGAAAGCTAGCAACAGCCTGGCTTTTATTGGCACTCCTCTCTATATGCCCTGGCTTCCACTTCCCCATATATTTTAAGCACCAGCTCCTGTACATATTGGTACCTTATGCTTAGGCAGTTGCACGCTGTAAATATAGACGACTTTTAACCTAGGGCTCAACCCAGATCTTCCCCTCGCCCCCCCCAATATTTTTAAGGAGAAAAGGTCAGAGTATTCCAGTGAACTGACGCACTCCGTCTAATTTATACAGCAAGAAGCTTAAAATTGTGCGTCATTTGACCATTTTCCATTTGTTCATGCTGAGATTAAGAGATGGGCTTATTGTCGAGCTTATAGTTGAAATTACAACTAAGAGAAAAAAAGGGTTATAAGAGATCAGTAGCTGCAGCTGGGCTTTGATTTACTGCTGCCCAGTCATGGCAATGTAAATTAGAAAACTTGAAAAAAGCAGCTCATAGGGATTGAGAAGCGGAGTAATTAACCATTTCAAAGGTAAAGGTTTCCAAATAAAACCAGGGAGCCAGGACTTGCTGTGAGCAGTAACAGCTTGTTTAATTGCCAAAAAGCATCTGCGACAACAGAGTGGTATGCAGCTGTGATTGCAAGGGAGAAAAACCCAGCCTCAACATCAGAAATCGTTTGTAAAGCTGAGGAGTCAGCATCTCTCACACGGCTCCATCACCGCACCGTGCTCGCAGGCCAGCCAGATGGCCAGCATTACGCACCCACCAGAGGACAGCTCTTTCCTTAGGTACCTCTCTAACATTTCTTCCGATACGAGATGTTTGAAATGCCTGAATAAATTCCGGCTCAGAAATAATCTCACAATATGTATTACCGAATTTTGCAGCACTGCAGGCAAGTCCAATAAAAAGCCAGAGGTGGGTGATGAGTGGGTGGTTGCTCACAGCCATTTATTCAAGTCGTTTATCGTCAGCCTGCACAGCTTTGCCCCAGGTGAATGCCCAGCCCTGAGCTAAGCTCAAATATTTCACCCAAAGTTAGGGGAGCCACGGAAACTTCTACAAGCAGAACTGTCCAAAAAGTTTAAAAGAGCTTTTCCTTCTAGTTACATGGATCAGTAAAGTTCATCAGGTTTTAACAAAATCAGAAATTCATGAGAATACTTGCAATTCTCTGATTTCTTTCCAGTTGTTTTTTTTTTATTATTATTTTGTATATGGTACGAATCCCAAATTGATCAGTATTTACGTGATAGTTGTAAGAAGGGAAACAGATTTGCTGACATTTTCTTGGAAGAACCATTGCTATCTATAGCATTTTCCATTTTCAACTGGGATATTTTTGTGGGACTGGAGACAGATGGATTTTCTAGTAAGGTGAAAATAAAAGCATTGCCATTTAAATAATGTATTTCCATGCATGGCAAACCACTAATACTGTAAGATTTTGCTCAAACTAAATTTATGTGTTTTTCATCACCAAATACCCTCCTTCACTGGTGGAAAAACAAGAAATACCACCCTCTACCTCTACAAACTTTTGTGAACACTCAAAAACGGTGAACATTGACAAAACTCTGGAGCCAAATGCTGCTAAAGCTGCTTGTGACAGCTGGTCTCCATGCAGGGTAGGTACTTTGCCATTTCAAGAAAGATTTATTATGAAATACCCATTAACAATTTTTTTTATAACTATGAAAAATACTTGACATTTTCCAGAGCAGTATCAATCCTGAATTGATGTACCAGAAATATAGGAAAGCCTCGCTGCAGGAGAGACCAGAGCATCTACACCAACACCTGCGGACTAAACCAGGTCAGCTAAGCAGGAGCTCGCTAAATCCATGCACGCAGGATTCATGCCTCAAAAAAGCAAACAAACCAAACACTGGTTCACAAATCTATTATGAAAGAGCTTGCTAATTGCCTGTATTAGACCTCCTGCTGCTTGAGCGTCACATTTTCTTGACTGTCCTGCTCACTCCCTTTCCTGCACACACAGCTACGCCTTGCCTCTTGTTTTACCATCAGGCTGCAAAAGCTCTTCAAGGACTTGCTTTTGTTGAGCCGGGGACTAACATTTTGAATGATTTACACATCTGTTACTGGGTTTCACCCACAACAGGGTCACGTAGGTGATACGGGAAGACAAAAATTTAAGCTCATACATACGCATGCATGCAAGTTAAATTTCACATGAGATTCCGACTTGAATCTCCAAGATATTGTCCCCTAAACCAACAACATTATCAGAGTATGACTGTGCATACATATGTACATTATATATATCTATATCTATATCTATATATATATATGCATGTATTTCAAAGTTACGGGTTTTCATTCAAAAATCCAAGCCAGCAAAGGGCTTATAACACGCTCCTGCTCTCAAGACAGGCAGTGACTGCGACGGGGCTTTTCTCAAGCCCAGTGACATACAGGCTTAGCCTGCCCGACCCAGGCACTTTTCCTCCATGAGTCAAGCCTGAGCTTTGCTTGGCACAGCTTATTTTATACAAACACCAAATTCTGCCCATTCTTTGAGGCCCACACACTAAATCCCTGCACACATCTAACTAATCTTCATCTGCTCTACTGGAGAAAACTTTTCTTGTGGCATATCAGTAAGCTCTTGATACATTAATGCCTTAACACCAACATAAATGTCAGAACTGATCTTCACAGGCATGCAGGTGGGGGGTATTCAGCAACGTTCACATGAATGTGGTTTTCTTTGGATCAAGTCTTCCTGTAAAACCAGCCAAGATTTTGCTATGTTACTTTAAGTAGAAATGTCACTGCAGAAGTAATGTTTAATCCTAGAGGTCCTATACACCCGCAGCAAAGTATCTTGTAATCTTCCAACCTCTAGTGTATTAAGAAGTATTAAGATATGGAAGTAATTTATCCAATTTTCAAGTGGCAATCTGAGACAAATTATTACTGCCTAGCTCTAGCATAGCGTTTTTCTGCTGGAGACCTCAAAGTGCTGACAGAATAAGAAATTTAGTCCAGGTCTCTCTCGCCCAGTTTAGCATCCTCAGTGTTAGACCACCTGCATTCCAGCTCTAAAAATGTGGTGCACATATAAAAAAAGCAATCTTAGATGCACAAATGGTCAGTATATAAAGACCTCTACCCATGCTGACACTTGGAGCAAATTTCATTTCTACTGTAAATGCACAGGTGAAAAAAAAACCCAAGAAAATGAGGCAACACAAAAGCGTGATGCAGCAGCCAAGGCAGATAGAGCCCATGTCCGTTCAAAGCTGTCTTTTCCAATGACAACTAGAAGATCCTAGCAGCATCTCTGTACTAATGATGATTATTTTTATCACCCAGCCAGTTTACAAGCCTTCTGTTAGGTAAAGGAGTTTGAGTTTTACAGCAAAACGCATTTAGCCGTGGATGCACTAGGGCAAAGCAGGTAAAGTGTGACGTCTAAACTTATGAAGATTTAAATGTTATTATGACATGAAACACAGTGTGCCAATTTTCCAACTCTCTAAAACATACTAAATGTCATTGTCTTTCTAAGAAGAAAGGATGTACTTTGTTTCCTTTTTTTTTTATTGACTGAATAAGATTAAGGGTAATCTCACTAAATCCTCAATCACCCCACATGATACTTTTTTTTTTGGACATTGCTGTGTCATTCAGAATATTATATTCGGTAACAGAAAAATCTTGATTTATTCATCCCTGCTTCTTTTTGGCCCTCCATCCCCTTCGAAACACCCCCATGTCACGCACCTCTCTGCCACTCAGAGACCAGCTTAAATTTGGCATTGAACCCCAGGGTGGCCAAAGTCATCACATTTTACTTTAAGCATTTAAACACATCCAGAAAGGCCAGCGGCCAACTGCAAGACGTTTCCTTCCTGCTTTGGCTGCAGGATAGAAAGACAAATTAAGCTTGCCAAACCAAATACATTTTCCTGATCCCCTCTCCTCTCTCCCACCTCCCATTAGAAAAAAATAAATACAGCTCAAACTAAGTCCTCAAACATAACAGGCATGAAAAAAAAGCACTAAGGAGAAACCCTTTTTAGTCCATGCCATGAAATATGATTTCTGCCGGAAACTTGACAAAGATAAAACTTGCTGGAAACACTTGTATGACACAGCAGCATCACTGACCATGGGGAATTTACTTACTGTATTGCGATCTGTCAAAAGGAGGTGGCAGAAGTGATTTCTGTGCCAAACCAAGACACTCTCATTCCTGAAGTTACTTGGGATGAGTCAAAACCACAGCAGAGTCTTGCTGAGAGGTTGGATTTACAAGGTCAAGTAAGAGGCCAATCCCCCTGGTATAAAGCAGGTTTGCTGAAGCCACTCTGTCACAGGACCACTACAAAACTATCTGGGATGAGGTATCCAGGGAACAGCAGAAGATTTTTTTATTTCCCATAAAAGCTCATTAGACCCTACAGGTCTGCTCTGGAGGCAGCAGAGCCTTTCTGTTGGGTTGGGTTATCTTTGGATAGGCTTCTGAAAGCAGGCATGAAGAGGGATGCTGAAAACACAGCTTTTCATCCCCAGAGGATCATGCCCACCTAGACAGAGGCACCTGCTTGTTGAAGGGGAAAACAGAAAGCATCACCCCAGGCTGGTCAGCTGCAGCCACCCCATCAGTCATTGAAAGCCTTGAGATCCTCGAGACAGGAGGATCCCTCGCCACGAAGTCACAGGCAGGGCTGGAAACCAGCCCAGGGTGCTGGCTGTGGCACCCCAGAGGAGGCTGAAGCTCCGGGGGAACGTCCTCTGCCCCCATCTCCAAACACCATGGTGTCAGCTTCAGCCACACAACGAACCCATCCAGTGCCAAATGCTCCATTCCAAGGTAGGGGCTTTAACCTCTCCACAACACAATGCAACAATAAACAGCAAAAGCAGTATTAGGAGTGAAATGCCATGCCATGGCAGGTGGCATGAACTACTTGGAGGTGAAGTCGTTGCCTTTTACGCCAATTTTTCTTTGAAGGTAAGCCCTAGCATTTGTTTCAAAGTTCCACAAAACAAGTCTTCCCCATCACATTGCTCTAAAATTGACAAGGAGGGAGAAATTATGGAGAAAAATATTAGCAAAGAGACTTTAGCCCAGCATTTTCTCACAGGTATTCAGGCCAAGGAATCTGTGAAATCCATCAGGGCACCCACTGTTTTTTAATTATAAAAAAGCAATCTTAGATGCACAAACGGTCAGTATATGAAGTGCAAGACAGAGCAAATGTTTCAAAGCAGAAGGGCCAAATTCTACCTTCTTGCAATTAATGAACAAACACTGTCACCAGTCGGACTGTCACTGAAGTTTCCAAGCTTTGAATTTTTACCAGTGTCCAGAAGTTGCACTCCTCATTTTAACAAGTGGGATGTTTATCTGAGTAATGATGACACAATTTCTCGCTAGCTCTAATTAGAAAATAATTAGTACAAGAATCCTAATGCAATGATAGTGCTGTGGCTTGCTGCTTATTTCTGTTAATTGGAGCCTGGCACCAAATCATTATACTTTCCCATAACAGAATAGACCCAGTACTACAGAACCATTTCTAACAATTTCATTCAGCATGCTACAAAGTAAAGTCTGATGGTTTAATTGGAAGTGATGTTTTTAATAGGAGGCTGGTTTTGCAATTACTATTAAAACCGAATGTCCCTTTTGCTTTATCTAAGCCATGCCTTTTGCTAATGGCATTCTCCTGGATTATTCTCTTTTTATCAGTTGTATTTGAGACTCATAAGACCCAATTTGATGTTCCCAGGTATTTCAAACAGAACACATTGTACTTTGTTCAAAAGCAATATTATTAGAAACGTGGCAAGATACATTGTGTTACAGTTTTTTCTAGATAATTAGAAGATTCAATTTCTCTGAATCTATTCTTATATTATTCAACAACTTTTAAAAGTTTAAAGACAAGAACCATTTCATGGAAAATGTTGTTCAGAATCCAAAAAGCAATTAGTGGCTCAAAAATTCCCCATTCCCTGCTCTCATCCATCCTTGCTCAACACCAAAAACCAGCCACTGCTTCATGTGGGCCCTGCCATCCCCATGGTGGAAGATATTAAAACAAAAAAAAAGTCACTGCAGACCTAGGGTAACCTAGAGTTGTGTTTAGTCCCAACTAGTGGTGTGACTGACAGTGAAGAGCATCCATCAGCTGTTATAAGAAGCAGCCCCTCAACTCACTGAGGTCAGTAATAAACCCCCCTTTATTTTTTGGTATTAAGCATTACCCTCAGCCTGGAGCAGGAACAGTCCTCGTAAATACATTTCATCTGCAGCCAGGCAGTGGAAGATGGCAGCTATGAAAAGTCGCTTTCTTTTATATTTGTCTCAGAGTCCAAATGGTTTCCCTGGCACAGGGCAGTGGGCAGAAGGAATAGAGTTCTCCTCTTGCTGCGTGTGAACCTCTGCAGGACAACACCTGTAGACAGGGAGTTTGTTACCCCATGGCGATGGGGATTAGCTACACCATCCACTGCCCTTCGCAGTCATCAGGCAGCAACATCTTGTGCAGGAAGGAAGGAGTTAACTCCCAAAGAGATGCACAAGTAGGAAGATTACCTCACATCTGTATTCTGTCCTCTACTGACAGGTGTTTTGTTGCTGAAACACTCCCTTAATTTATGATCCCCCTGGCACTGAAAGGCTGATGTCCCTCTCCAGTAAAGCTCCGAGTGGCTCCAACACCATTTGCTCTTTAAGCTGACAGCAGTCACGTCATCAGAAGCACTCTGGCCTCTTCAAAATTTAAAGCCAAAGTGATAGTCCTACAGCTCCTGGCTCACACGTGGTCCTGCTCCACCCCACTGAATTTAAGGGCACCCACCTAGCGAGCCAGGTTCACAGCATCAGGCCTGAGGTTTTCAATACCCCGCGTGACCTGGTGCTTCACGGCTTTTTCACTCTCTAGACCAAGTTCCAGTTTGCATTTCTTACCTCATACTAATATTTGCTTTCATAGACTATTTCAACAATCAGTGCATCAAGTGTCTGTTTGCCCAGAATTATATTCAGGTGGTTGCAGCAGGTATTTTGGTTTGGCTCCTGTTATTGGAAATCCATAACTGAGGAGCAAAAAAATCCCTTCTGTTAAATGCATCTGAATTTGCTGCAGTTTCTGGCTTGGTAACACATTTTGTCTTTTGCCCTTGAGAGAAAGTGTGCATTGCTGGGGATCACTGTAAGGAAAGTACCAAACCCCACGTCTCACGTCCGTGCTCTCCCACATCTGCCCCCAGCCATCTGTCACCTTGGCATTGCTCTTAGCTCCTAAGCTCTTTGGGACAGTTACTGCCTTTTTGTTTGGTCAGCAAGAACAAGACAGCTGCACTGCATTTAGCATCCCCAAGTGGAGGTAAATAATCAGTCACACTCCTAAAATAGTCATAATTCCAGCTATCACAAAGTATGGTACCATGACTCAGACATCTCATACTTCTGCTGGCCTTCTGCTGCTTGCTAAGGTACGGTCCAGAGCCAGAACTGCTTGCCAGTTTAGGGTTAATGTAGAGAAATATGCCAAAGTTGGAATACTGATCAGTACTTAACTGAAATATCAGCAACAAAATTGCTTTAGAAGATACATGGCTGGACTCCTATTTGTGTTTCTTTTTTATTAAAAACCCAACTAATAAAATGAAACGCAGCTCTAAGACTTCAAGCACAGCAGAGTAAGCTGAACACGAGCATCCTTGCCCAGACTGATGAGTTCTTTGGAAGAGAATCACATGTGTCAGCAAAAACTAATTTACCCAGGCACAAGTGAGAAAGCAATTTTTTTGCAGGCTGTAATGAAAACAAACCAAGGATGGTCTGATTGCTAAGAGACAGAAGAGACGACAAAAAAAAGGAGACAAAAATGAGATTGAGAGGATGGAGGAAAAGGTGACAACGGATAAGGAACTGAAGGAGTCACAGGGAATTACAGTCCAGGGAAAACTTACGGGCTGTGCTAAACTTCATGTGCTGGGGTCAGTACAGTTTGGGAAGAGAAATAGGGAAAAAGTGAACACACCGATAACTGCTTTGCATTTTGTTCCATCTCCCCAGTATATTATTCACATGGCTACCTTTTCAGAGAGCGCTCCGCCAGCAGGTTCCCGCTGTGACCCGCTGTTCAGGCTCAGCACCAGCAGGGAACGAGCCGCCTGCTGCTCCCAGCACTAGGCAAAGCCTCGCGCCCTTGCCCGTTATCTAACTGTTCGGCATCTGGGTCAGGCACTGTCATCTCAGCATCACCCTGCTCAGCCACCCTGCTTGATTTCATCCCAGCTTAGTAAATAGCCCAGATGTTTACGACACATCACAGGGCAGGGAACCACATGCCTAAAATTGGTGAGTGTGACGGTGGGGCTGGGTTTTATCCTTATCCTGTGCCATTTGACTTCTTCCTGAGCCTTCCTAGCTGTGTCTAAACTCTGAACCAATGAAATTACAGTGCAACTCATTAAAGGCTTGTGAGTTTAATTATTTGAGCCATCCCCTGCACTCTGGCAGCTTAGCAGTTGAGCCTCCTCTTATGGAGTCATCCTTGGGAACTCTCCAGTGCAGGATTGGTAGTGATCAGCATCGTTAAACCAAGTTACATAAAGAGTAAATCACAAAAAAATTACTTTTCAAATCGCCTTGCTTCTGTAGATTCAGGGGAAAGAAAGGGTTATTTTTCTATTATTATTTTTTATTATTATTATTTATTTCTAGGAAAGATGAAAGGTAGGTAGCGGAACTGACCCTGCTGTAGTCCCCTTACAAGCTCATGCCTTCTGTGCCCTTTAGTTCTGCTCTGCTCATACATTTTTGGATGAGGTAAGTGGCCAGAGCATGCTGATGAAAAGCAAGCCAGTCTCAGCATCCAAACTCTAAAAGGTGCAAAAGGGTTCTTTTCACACCCACATTGAAGGCATTAATGGGGCTGTGACATGAATTAGTTGTGAAAGGGAAGAAAAAAAAAATCAATCGGACAATACACACCTGATGGAAGAGAAACAAATTCAAAACTGCTGCCAAACCCTACCAGCAATCATGGCTTTGTGAATAAGTGCTTAACTCAGCAAGGGCAGACGTGCATCAGATTGAAAACACTCACGCCTTTCTACCATGCTAAGAGGAGCTAAGAGGAACCCGGGAAGCCATGCCACCTTTTCCCAAACAAGGCCTTGGTGAGTGATATCCTTATACTGAAAGCACAGTTATTTCTGCCCATAAATCTCTATTCATTCAAACATGAAGTCAGTCCTTGCAATTATCTTTTACACAGGAAGCCACCGGCCAAAACCCACTGCCGCTGCCCCAGCCTGTTACTAAAGACTTTTCAGAAGTGGGTGCAACCTACAGGTGACTATATCTATAAATTAAATGCTCACATCAGAAAAGGGAGTCTGGAGATCCAGGAAAGCAAATGCAAAACAGATTCTCGGTGATACCAAAGTCAGTCACACCACTCTCGGGGGAATGCAAGAAGTTTTTACTGGAGCAGCAAATGCGCTTCCCACCCTTCCTTCGAAATTTTTGATGTTTTGACATATTAGCAAATCACTGTGTTGCATTACTGTAAAACAGTGACTGTTCTGATACATTTGGCAATGCATCCTGTATCACCTACCCCTCCTCTCTCATGATGGAGGAAGGTGGAATAAGAAAAAAAAAAAGGATGGTTTTCTTAACTCCACATTTAACTCCAGCTTTCACTCCTTATTCCTGTAGAAGGCAGGATGCTCTGAAAAGTAAATAATGGTACTGTGAAAGTTCATTGCTCATTCCAGACCCATTTCTGAAAACTTTCAAATTAACAGGTGGAATACTTGCTTCCCTATAGAAGAATCTATCCCCATTTCTAACAGATAAGTGAACAAGTGACATGCTGCTACGATACTGCTAGTTGAACCCAATTCCTTTCCTGAATGCTCCATTATTTTAAAACCTTAGCAACTACCACCTGGGGAGATGCTTAGTGTGCATTTGATGAGGGGTAGTATGCAGTGTTTTACCAAAGCAGAAATATCAACAGTTGCAATACACATCTATGGTCAGAGAAAAAAAATAATATTCCAAACCAACTAATAAACCATTTGAAAAGGAACACACAGCCTTTCCACGCAGAACACTACAAGCTGCCTCCCATTTGGAGGCATTCGGACTGGTCAAGAGCAAACTAAGCCAGCAGATGCTTATTTTCCATTTTAACTTTTATAGTGTATTAGATTTAGTCACCTTGTCTGGCATCAGTTATGAAAGAAGCATTAAGAAAACATCTATAGAGAGTCAGTTCCATTTTAACCTTCTGTAACAATAAAAAACCATCAATGCCAGTTTACTGGCCACAAGTCTGTTATTAAATTAGTAATAATAAAGCCCAGAAGGAGCAGTTCTGGCAGTACCTCAGATGTCATGCTTTCATTTATATCCTGAGTTACTACAGCTCAGCACTGAACTTATGGTTGGCTGATTAAGAAGAGTTTTATCCTAGGAGATAAAATGCACAGCTACAATTTCATCTTGATGAAGGGTGAGAGATCACCTGTAACCCGCTAATAACAGTCAGGGATGGCGACACAGAAAACAACAACAAGGATGGAATTTTAAACCCAGTATAAATCCTTTGTGTTTTGGAAGTCAGTTCTTAGCCATGGGTTCATTCACTAGGAAAATGAAAGACTGAGAATCAGCATCTTCAAATGGGTAAAAAAATCTCAGGAAAAGTAAAAAATTCTCAGGGGAGGGTAGGAAGGAAAAAAAAAAAAAAGAGCGAACTGACTAAATGACAGTTTCAAGCCTTCCAAATTCACTAGTTCATACCACCCGTAAACAAGTGGGGTTCTGGTTTCTCCATCCCAGAGCTATGGAGAAACATGAATCCCAATAAACAAATAACGAAAAAGCAAGCTCAAAGCAGAGATCAGGAAACACTCAACAATCATAAATATTTCATTGAGGCAGAATTGCTGTTTCATTCAGGAAATTATTTGATACCATCAAGGACTGAATAAGAGTTGGAAGTAGAGAAGGGACTGAGCAAGCCAAACAATTACTCTAATTGTCAGAATCAGTTGACTTCATCCAGATCAGTGGCTGCTGCAAAGAACTAAAAATTACTATTTTTATTTGCACATTTACTAATTCAACATCAAAAAGGCATGAGTAAGCATAGCTACTGCAAAGAAAGAACATTACCTGCCAGGTTGGTATGGGCTGTCAAAGCAGGTTAGGGAATGTAAACAGCTTCTATAGATTTCAGTAGGAGACAGTTTGGGCTCCTTTGTTTTAACATTCTCCTGCATTTATCTCAGTATCACTGATAAATCAGTAATCATTATATCACTAATTTCTACTAGGATCATTCTGGATACCTTATTCATGTGTCCGCTACTCAGCCCATTTTCTTTACATCAGTTGGCATCAATTAATTTTTCCAATTTTCACTCTTGCCATGTCACTGCCTGCAAGTAACCTCAGTCTTTGGTAGAGCAAACTCTGTCTTCTGCTTCTAGAAAGATTATTTTTCTTGGCGTTTTTGTTACAATAGCAACTGCAGTATTTTCTCTGTCCACTCCTGTAACAGCCCGGACATAATAAGCAAAGTGATGCAAAATTGCAATGCGCCAGTTGCCACAGAACTGCTTCCCTGCAACACTACGCGAGAACAGAACGATGCATTTGTTATACTGCAGCCTTTAGTAAGTTTTTCCTCTATATTTCATGCTACAGCATCCACATTTATTCTCACTTCACCAACTCCTGTGCACAAAGGAACTCTCAGTATGAACGTTCTGTGAATGGGGATTTATAGCTGAAAAAAGTGGCAGCATTTCCCAGGCTGTGCTCGGTCCCCTGGCCACAGCTTTAAGATGATGAAAGGGGTAATGGTCCTCACCACCTGAGCTGTTCAGTGTGAGTAGAATTCATGACCAATTCTACACCTCCTCAGCTTCGCAAATCCTCCAGCAAGAGGCAAGAGCTTCTTGGCATGCAGTGCCCATCATTTTTAATTGCACAGGCTGAAGAAATGATTTTGGGGCTGAGAAATCAGTCACAAGCTGTTCCCCAGCAAATGCCTCTGTCTGCCCTCCTGGTCCCTTTATCAAAGGTAAATATATATTCTTACAATCACAAGTTACCTTATGGATCTATAGTCATTTAAAATAGAAGGATTTGTCCTCTGAAGCCACCTCCCTACACTTGGCAGGGCCTGGTTAAGTTAAACAGCTTTCTGACAGCTAAACGTCAGTTGTCCAGCCGGAATGGATTGTATCGTCACCTCCCCGTGCAGGTCACCCCCCAGCTGGGACGGAGCACCCCCAAACGCCCCTGCGCCGGGCAGAGGCTCTGGCACCAGCCCCGGGGAGGGCAGGGGGACACCTGGCACGTCCGCAGGCTGCAGCTGGGCTGGGCTGGTGCTCGCCGCACACGTCACTTGTGCTATCTGCATTTATAATCAAACTCCTATCTACAATGGGAAAACGTTAAGAAAATAAACTAGCAAGGAATTTCCTGGTGCATTTAATTCCTTACAGCATGAGATGATTCAGCTGTCTATGCATGAAGAGAAATGTTACTAACATTGGTGGGGAAGACTGCGATTATCCCGTGGTGTCTGACTGCGATCCCAACTCCTTCCAGTAAATTAAAAGCTGATATTAAAGGAAAACACAGAAGCTTTCCCCGTGGAGTCGTTTGCAGGAACAGTGTTACACAGCCGAAGAATCACCACAGGGTGACCACGGGTGCCTCCAGAGCTTCCACAGGAATTCTATGAGCCATTAGTGTTAATATCAGTGTTGCTAAAACAAGGTGTTATTCAGTCCCTAAGAAATCGTAATTATGTACAAACAGGCTGGAACTGAAGACCCAAACATAGCGCAGGTGTCACCTTCATGAAGTTAAACAGACCTATTTCCAAACACAAAGGTGTCAGCAGAAATGGAAGGGGAAGTTCACGGGTTGTATTTACAGTGGAATCATCTCTGCAAGCAGAGCCTCATGTGCTGGACATTCTGTAGCAGCACCTGCTCAGCAGGTTGCCTCCAGAGAGGTGTTAGGTTTGATTAACGCGAAAAAGCGGAGACACATCGTATTGCTACTAGCAGACTTGCATGAAGGCACACAGATTTTTGAGCTCCCATGACAGTTTCAGAAAACGTTGCTTCCGTTTTCATCTTGTAGGGAAATGATAAGGCTCTCGTTTTTATTTGAGGAGATTCTCTTAAAATTTATGGCCAGCTTTTTATGCTTTGAACCAGACATTTTTATCCCGCCGATTTCCATAAAGTTGCAGAGTTCTCAGCAGTTTAGGATCTGTGTCTTTTGAGCCCTGTTACCACAGGCTGATGAAGTGACAAGTTTCTTATAAATTACCAAAAGATAAAATATATTCTAGGTAAATAAAGTGCAGAGGAAAAGGATTTTTTTTCATACATTCATTCACATTTGTAAACACGCCTATATGTGCCTGCGTATATCATCACAAGCCTAACTGCAAATAAATGCTTTTCATTTAGGGGTGTCATTACATAGACAGCCGGTGGTTTTTGGTAGCATCATGGTAACACTTCACAGGGTGAGGGAAGGCTGGGCAGCGAACACAGCTGGTGCCCTGGCAGAGAGTCAGAGGCACCAAGGAATGTTCTGGGAAACACTCAAGAAAGCAGTACAAGGTTAATAAGCGGCTCCTGTTTAGATTTCCCCTGCTCAGGAGGGGGTTGCTGCCAACTGCTGCTTCTTACATCACAGCACAGATTTTTATTCCCCACCCCCCCACCCCCCTCCCTCTACTGACATTCATAGCATCATTACAACTCCCCAAGGGAACATTTTCAGATGCAATTTATTATCTTCTTTTTAACTCTGCAGAGTTATGGAGAACCTTGGGATGTTCCCTGCCACACAGCATTCCAGTAACTGCCACAGGGATGGATAACTGTAAAACACGAGTATCAGATGCAGCAGGAAGGGGGGTGATGAGGCCTTTATAATGGTTATATTATTATATATATATACACACACCATTCATTATAATGGTGGACATAGTCCCCTGTTATGTTAGCTTATAGGTGCAGCAGTCCTTCCACCTTCACATGCAGGACCAGACCTAAAGACAAAATAATTTACAGAAATTTTGGACGAAGACTGTGTTGCCTGTTCAGGCACGATGACCGGAGAGGCGGCCCCAGCAAGATGTGCTGCACTGAGGATTGCTTCTTACAGCTGAACACACGGGTAGGAGAGAGCTTTCCATCCTCATCCATCATATCCAAATCCATTTTTCTGTGATAAGGCTGGAATAGGAACCAGCAGGGTTTCACAGACCACAGTGCAGTACCCTGGACTGCTGGCTGATCACTTCTTTTTTGCTTATATGAAACACTTGGGAAGCTAAAATTTGTGGATTCCTCTTCCCTCCGCACAAAACACCAGGTCTATCTCTAGATGTCCACTTCTTTTAAGCTAGTATTAAGATAATGGGCAAAGGATTAATCAGGTTCTATAAATTACAGTTATTTAGAGCAATCAAGCAGCTGGAGGGGCTCAGACTTTAATCAGCTTCTTGAGTTAGAGTTAAAAAGAAAATTGACAACAGCGTTCCACTAAAGAGCCACACATGCTAGTAATTGCCTTGCGCTCCATGAAAGTGAACACAGTAGGTGAGAACACAGCACACAGCAATAATAGACACTTGGTTTATTAGTCCTGAAGTCTAAGCTTGCGTTTTCACACTCCGGTTCAGGTTTCCATAGAAAGTCAGAGCAACAAAGTGGCAGTAAGTGATGGAGTTTCCTGCCAAATCAACCCCAGGAAATGCAGGAATCCCAGTCACGACAAACCTACACCTCACCGGATTTCCGGCACAACACAGAGACGTAAATTTGCTCTCTATGACAAATGAATGCCAGTCCTGCTGAAGCTTGCCCAGGAAAAGCAAATAATCCCACTAATGGAAAGGAACTAGGAAGACATCTGTGCTACCAATTTACATTATCTCCAAATTAATTATTTCAGTCTAGAGCTGGGTAAGTTAGAAGAAAAAAAAAATATTTTGGCCTTGATCAAAGCTATTAGCATGTTCAAGAAAAACCTGACAAAGACATTTGGCCAACACAAAGTCGTAGAATCATAGAAAAGCCCAGGTTGAAAGGGACCTCCAAAGATCATATGGTCCAAGCCTCCACTGGAAAGGGAGCCCAGATGAGAACAAAAGTAATCAGCTTTCAGAAAAATTGCTATTTAGCTATTTGTAGAATGGAAAGTTCCAGGTTTTCATTCAGAAAACAGTGAAAAGACAATAAACCCCATTAAATATGGGTGGAATATGTATAATCCCCAACCACAATCAGAGGCTTGAAGCAGCTTGTCATCAGAACAGTTCGTCCAGCCCTTAGCCAGGCTCTGGAGATACCTTTGAGCCAAAGTATATCAGTTTCATCCCCTGCTGGTTTTAGCAGCATCTTTGGGAACTGCGAAAGCCACGCTGGGTGCTGTGCGCCCAGAGCTGAGCTGTGAGCAGCATACTCGCTGAAGGTGCACACATAGGCTCCAGCTGAGCGTAACTTCACCCTCACCTTCAAACTCAAACCTGAATGCGGCAAAGGTCTGTACCTGCCTTTTCCTGCCAAAGGAGCACTCTCTCTACCCCATACTAATTTTATTCCAGAAAAGATGCTTCTAGAAAGACATATATAGATGCCAATTATTCGCATTATGTGATTCACAGGCCTTCCAACCTGGCCATGCACATGTCTGATTGCATAGTTTTGGTTTTATCAAGCACCCTTTTGGTATTTTTCAAGACAAAGAGGGCAAAAAAAAAAAAAGTCTGTCTTTGAAATGATGGAAACAACTAAGTGTGGCCAGTTATTATCAATACCTAAAAATCCTTCAAATGACAAGCTTGTTAACTTGCTTAAATTGTACAGTTAATGGACCACCCAAGCTTTTTTAAAGTACAAAGCCCTCTTCCAGAAAATGGGGATTCTCACTCATTAAAGAGTGATTCCATTATATATTTTGTAGAAAAAAAAAAAAAAAAAAAAAAGTGATTCTGAACAGCCTTTGCTCTACTAGTTCTTTGGGCAGACTGCAAACACGGGTCAGGCAAGGAGGCTTTTCCTACCTTCCCAGCCTGCTCACCTGTCTCCAGTTCTGTAAGACCTTACAAACACTTTGCTGCGCCTACCTGAGCTGGCTCGGTGGCAAAGTCATGCTGACCCCAAGGAACTAGTGAAAGGACCTGCCTGCACCAAAACAATCCCAGCCTTAGGTCATACAAGATGCTTTATCCACAATTTTGATTCACTTCTCCAGACATGCAAGAAACCTATTCATTTTGTTTCTGTAGGCTTCCAGGTAGAGCTAGAAGAATAAAGATGAAAAGCAGGAAGAGAGGTCTACGCATATGAAAGATGTCAGAAATAGAGGTGGAAGGGAGAAATGGAAGTGTTCTCCTTTCCTTTCCCAAAGGGATGGGATCGTTGTGCTTGCCCTGCAGAACCGGTGTCCACAGCACCAGTTTGACCCAGAGCGGGGAATGGGCTCTGCTGGCTGAGGGTGCAAAGCTGTAGGGGGCTTCAGGGTCCTCGTCTTGTGCTGGCTTTAAAAAAGCAGAACGAGCCCCAGCTGAAAACACAGCATGAGAAGCATCACTGAAAACCAGCCCTTTAACACCCATGGCAAGGCAGAGATCCATGGAAGCTTCCAGTCACTGGTGAAGGGTTATGGCCTTGGCCTGGCAGCAGGCTGACCGACGCGCAACATCTGTTCACTGACATCAGCGACTTCCAGCTTTTTTGATAATGTGGAACTTCCCATCTTCCTTTCTATTAAATCCCAGCCATAAAAAAAGCATTTCCCCACACGTTTTACAGTTCTGAGAAGTGAAAGCCCTCACATCAGCCTCATGTGTTCCCATTACTTGGAAAAGCAGGGCTTGTTAATGAAGACCAATTCCAAATTATTTACAATGAAAAACAGGAAACAAAGATCTGCTTTGTGGTTAGACCTCCTTCATAGAATACAGCACAGAGCACCAGTGACTATGGAAGGCTTTTCCACGGACTTTGCTTTCCGACAGGCTATCATTTAATGACTATATGGACTAGAAACATGCTGGTGGCGCTTTGGGATTTTTCAAGCACTTTTGAAAACTGTCCTTAAATCACATGTAGTGGACTGGTCCTGGACTTGCTTGTGAATAATTCGATCTGGTTAGCACCCTCAGAACAGGGCCAAACACTGACAGTGCCCAAAGCAAGCCAGAAAGTTGCTGGTCCAGGAGCAATTAATCCTCAAGAGTAGGAGGAAAAAGCAGAAAGTTCTAGAAACCATCAGTCACTGAGCTACTCTGTCCAGTTTTTATTATAACAGCAACACAACAGTCTATGGTAGCATCCTCTCCAGCAACACGTAGTGCCTACAAAGATCAGGTACCATCATACTGCAGTTGCAGAGATGTAAGAGGTACTTCAAGGTCTGAAAGAAGTCTAAATGACTTCAAGTCAAGTCAAATGTGAGCACAGGGACAGAGAAACAGCAATATGGCCAATGCCATGGATCAGAGCAGCAGACAAGCCAGAGAAGAACTGCATCTCTGCATTTTTTCATTCATTGTGCAGCGTCTAAGCACAGGATCACTACCCTACCCTAGTAAGGTGCCTCCAACATCATCTCTTTGCATGGGAAAAGCTGTGTTATTTTAAGGATCGGTTTCAGTTATGTTGCTAAACAGCCTATTGATTTGTTGCTATGCTACAGAGCAAATATTTTTGCCATTTGGTTTGTTTAATCACAAACAAAAAGCTATGGGGAAGTAATTCTCTGTTCTGATTTTCTACAGGGAAAAACCCGTGTCCTTAAAATGAGAGCAGCTTGGCTTCGTGGGCTTCCTAGAAGTTAAACACAGAGCGTTCTGCCTGGTGCCAAGCCTCAGGATTACCTTAAGGCAATAACACAGATCAGGGAGGTAACTGAAAATTCAGTGGGAGCCCTTTCCATCTTTAGGCACAGGATGGGAAATTTTCTGAAATGCTTTCCACTGGGAAAGGAGGCAACAGGGATGGAAATCGCAGGCAGGAGGGGCTGTACCAGCCTGACCGCCCACCTTGGTGCTGAAGCACCGCGCTGCAGAGCCGCACAGCCAGATGCTCAACCGTCACAGCCCTGGCTAATCAACAGTACCCCCCACTTCCATCACCAGCTGTGCAAAGCACTACCCTCCCCACCTTCCACACTGAACAAGCTTTATTTAATGGGATTAACGCTATTCAGCTGGTCAGGCACGAGTGGGTGCTGTGCTGGATAGGAGATGGGTTACTTGCTTGGCTTGCAACTTGGTTTCAAGCCAAGGCTTGGCTGACTTCTTCCCTTGGTGGGTGAAATAGTGCCCTGTACTGCATACAGAACACTGTCCCTTATGTAAAATGTTTTGCAGACAGGATCTCATCCACAACAGAGCACTTCAGTATATGACATCAGAGCACATTAAACTTGCTCTTAGTTCAACAGAAAAAAAATTCATTGGGCTTTTCATTTTGATGCCAGAGTAAAGAGAAAAAGGATTTGATGACTTTATGAACTCTGATGTTTCAGGGGAAAGAAAATGGAAAGAGTTCAACTCACCCCAAAGCGCTTATGCATTGAGATCTTGAGTTAGAAGTTAACATCAGATGTTTCCAGGAAATATGACAGGATTTAGCCATCCAGGCAATTATCTATCTCTAATCCCACTTAATATTTCAAATTGTGTCACAGTGAACCAAGGACACAGTAAGGAATCTGACCCAAAATATTAACTACAGAAGAGAATCTACAGATGTCCCTGACAAGTGCTCTGTAACTTATATTTGTTAGAAAATCAGATACATGGACAATAGTTTTTAAAAATAATAACTGGTTTTCAATGATTTGGGGATGGAGGAATAAAGTTAAGTGGATTTCAAGAAGTTATTACTCAAGAAATTAGCTGCTAATTTTTCCCTAAAGCATTGCAATAGATGAACATGATAAAGCTGATAGAATTAAGTAGCCTTTAGCTACAGAAACACTACACCTTATCACATCATCACACCTACATTAAAGTACCAAGCAGAATATGCAACTTCTGTAAAAAGGTTTTCTTACTCCACCTAAACTCTGATGTTAAAAGAACCTTTTTTTCATCTTCTGCATAGTCTGTTTGTGCAGTCATGTTCCTCGTCAGCCGCTGAAAGACACTGAGAAAAACCTCCTTCACTTGCATGCATGCACATGATGTCCAAATATTTCTTTAATACAAAGCTATAGCTTAGAGGAAGCAGGACCAGGAAGAGAAATACAAAAGCTTTTCAAAGCATGTCTGGCAAGGCCAGCTCAGGTAGAATTTGCTTAGTAATGCTCAGAAAAGCATGTTAGAACATTTAATTTGATCTTCTGTGTATCAGAAGACTGAACTTCAATCAGTCATCCATTGTACTGAATAATATACTTGGGTTTGACTAAGCCTGAGCTAGCGTTTAGCTAATGTACATTCTACTCTGGGGGTAATAGACTCTCAACCTTTGAGTATCTTCATTGCCCTTGGCAATTTGTTCCAGAATATAATCAATAAATTGCATTAAAAATATGCCCAGTCTCTAATTTTAATTTGTATGGCTCCAACTTCCAATGAAATACTATGTATTCTCTGGCAAATTAAAAAGACCTTTAAGCACCAGAATTCTCTCTGAAAGGGAAAGTGACTACATTTAAATCACCACTCCATCCTTTTTATAAGCTAAATAGAAAAATGTCAAAGCATTATACCCTCTCTCTAGAGAATTTTTATAGCCTTACAGTTTCCATTTAAAACACGTTTTCCACAGGTAATAAAATCCAAACAGTAACGACAAGATGCTGTTTGATCATTGCCTCTCTCGCCTCTAAACGCTGCTTTACAAAGTTGCGGTAGTTGGGGTAAAATAACCAGATTTCTTTTATACATTAACACCACAGCAAGGGCAGGAGCATTGCCCAGGATAGTGTGTAGCTCTGAAGGGGAAATAGTATCTGCTATGCAAAAACACAAATTAATTTATAGTAGCCGTGTAAGTAGTGAGAACACATGGGCACTGGCCGGTGCTCTCCACTTGGTCCATCTGCCCACATTATTCTTTTACTACCTTCCACAGCCTCTGTGGATTATAAAATGAAAGGGCAACTTGATTGACAGGGCATGAGAAGTCCTCGCAGCCCTCCAATCTGATTTGGATCTTATTCCATCCATCAAGCTCCTGGAAAGTTGCTCTGTGTCTAAACCTCTGGGATTTACCCTTTGCAGGTGACCCCGGTCCCTGGGATCTCAGCCGGGCGCCAGCTTCTGGCACAGTGGGGGAAAGCTCCCGGGCATCTGTTTGGCAGCATCAAGCCTTTTCCTACTGTAAGAAATCCACCCAGCTCCATTTTCTCTCAGCTGCTGTGAGCACACGAGTGCTGGTTGGACACACTGGAAAAAAACTACGAGGCTTATTCTTCCCCTCCTTGGGAAAAAGAAAAAGCGAAACTAAATGGCTCTCCCTCGTCAGCCCTACTCAGCACGGACACTCTCCCCTCAATGTGCCACAGCAGCTACAGGAACATTCTACTTGTTTTAAAGTTTTCCCATCAATTCGGTTATTTTGGTTCTGGACTAACCATTTTGCGGCAGTAAATCTGACAGGAGAAGCCGACTGCTGATGCCAGTGGTATGACCTCTGGGGAGAGGCATTTCTCTTGTGTTTCAGAGCTTGCAGGCTCCTTCCAAAAAAAGGAAAGGGACCAAAGTTAAAAACTTCTTAAAAATACCTTATAGTTATCTGTGCAGAAAATCTGTTTACTCACTTCATACCCTTCTAGTGGAACCTTACAGCGTTACTATAGGCTCTAAGCCAACAAAGGCTGATAAAACCCTGGGCCACATCTCTCACCTTCTAGTCATTTGAGTAGGGTCTCTGAACAAGTGTTTTCAAATGAAGGAGCAAGCTTTTTAAGATGCTGCCCACCCCATAAATCAGAAGAGCTATCAGACACTGCTACACTGCCCTTAAGCACTGTCAACAGCACTGAAGTTCTGCAGGATAGATTTCTCATAGTTTGTTCTCCCTTTCACATTTTTTTTTTCTCCTCTACACCATTTGATTTATTCAAGACCCCAGAGGAAAAAAAAACCCAAACAAAAACAACCAACAACCATCAGGGTATTCAATACTAAGCTCAGCAAGAGACTGCAATGTCAGAACAAGTCATTAGCTCAGATCTTAAATCCAGAGTGCACAGTGAATTACATTCACTTGCAAAAATGCTGTACAAACGAAGGGACAGGTAGACAGGCAGCATAAATCTTCACAGCTCCATCCATTTCAGCAGCTGGGCTGTGTTCCGATCCCATTTGCTACAGCATAAAGTAATAGCTTTGCAAGTGTAATATTGCCCACAGCACAGAACAAAGCTTACAGTCCTTGTGCAGCGCAGATCTGCCCACCATGAACACCGTAAGAATTCAGCCTTCTCTTGCGGCACTCAAGGTTGCCGAGATCAAAATAAATACCATCAGTCAGTCCATAAATTAAGTACAGTTTTGAACAATTAGCGCTGGACATTTCTTTTACTACAGGAGGGTTATTTAAATCGTGATCTCAGCCAGAAAGAGCTGATCCCCAAGTGGATTTTCAGCTTCATCTAAAGCCCACCAGCAGTGACAAGATATGGTCTTGCCTTACACTCCCTGAAGGTATTTACTGTTCCTGGGTACAAGTCCAGCGTGCATGCAACAGCTTTGCTCAGCAAGGACCACGTTACTGTCTTGCCATGGATGAAAGAGAGCGGATATCTAGATATATAATCAGCATAACTTTGTTTTAAAATATGCTTTCTAGGAGAAAAGATGTGCCCCAACAGGCTCTGAGAAGTTCTCAGGTCCACATGTTACTGAGTCAGGTAGGGAGTTCCCAACTACAAGATGTTAAGGGCACAGAATCGAACTTCGGTCTCAGCCAGAGCTTCGCTAATCATACCCGGAGCTGACGGAATCCTATTGATGACATTGGCAGTTGGATGAAATCTTTTGGGAAGAAAGAATGCAAGATTAACATTTCTTTTCCACCCCTATGAAACACGAGCTTTCTATACCTAGCCCTGGTGATGCATCATAACCCAAATTATCTCAAACAATGATATCATTCTGGGCAGCTTGCTAATACAACTGTCTTCAATTTCACTTAGCAAATATTTAATTTGTCACCTGCTAATTAACTAAGTAACTGGCCTGTTTTCTAAGATGTGACAGAATGCAAAGGAGAGCTCTAGGCCCTCTCAGAGCAGGGTCTGTTTTAAATCCACTGCCTTTGGCTCAGAGAAAGAGAGCTATCCCAATTCATAATGTCCAAAGCGAAGTCCGCGATCGCAATGCAGACAAGCACCATCACTTATTTTTGCACAATAGCCAGGGATATTTTATTTATTTTTTTTATCAGAGCCTCAGCCTGCAGCTTTCAAAAGACTCTCATTGTTATTTCTATGCTCTTCTCAGCTTTTTTACACATTTTTAGCTATCACTTTACACTGCTCCTTCAGTAAACACATTTCACATGTTTTCCATTAGAAGACTCAGTTGCAGACAAGTAGCTGAGCAGCATCATTTCAGGGTAGGTTATTTTTCACTGATCTGTCAAAGGTGGTGTCTGACTATTCACGTGAATTTGTTACAGGTGTGTAACAAGCCTAGCAGGACTGTTTATTTTAACTAGCAATTTTCACTCTGAGGAATTATTTCCTCTTGCATTCCTGATATTATCTCATCTAAGTTCATCTTTATTTAGATGAAGCTTCATTCGTGCTATATACAGCCCAAATGATCACATTTTTTTCTTCAACTTGCAGTAGTTTTTAGCCATTTTGCCCTGATCCATTTTACTCAGCGGTCAGCAGAATACATTCCTGGCAGCAGACACCCTGCCCTCTCAGTTAGCACAAACACCTGGGAGTGAACTGGGAATGTATTGATTTTTCCACATAGCTGCTGGCTACAAATCCATATTCATAATATAACATGGGATCTCTGGCTTTTATCAAAATACGAAAGAAAAATGAAATAAAAGAAAAATATATATGTAAAAAATGTTAAATTCATGAACACTTTGTTAGGTCCCTTGGCACACAGCTATTGAAAGAATAGAACATTGATGTTATACACCAGCTCAGCCTGCCAAGCTCAGCCCTTGCTGCCTTTGTTATTACAACTATCTCTGCTTGGACAGGAATGTTCTCATCATATTCCAGCCTAACCCTCAAGTGAAGCTGTACAGTCAGGAGCCAGGGGCTTTACAGCCCCTGCCATTCATATGGAAGCTCTAGGAAAGTTCTGAAAAATGCATTTTCACATTGCTCCTGCCCAGTCCAAGACCACACCTTAGACTGGCCAGTTCTGGTGTGCAAAGAGCCTGAATGCCAAAGAAATAGCCTTCAGGTCTTCTCTTTCCCAGAGTAAGACCTGACCTGAACACAGGGGCAGGGTAATCCAACAGTATTCAGAACCAAAGGAAAAAAAAAAACCAAACCAAAAACCCCAGACTATGGAAACCAAGACTTTTCTGTAGTTCACTGTATATGCTCATGTCCTAAGGAAATACTCCCAGCAGGGGATTATGATATTAGGAAGATTAGAAAATGATGCTGTCAAGCTTTTATCTTAACATTGTGTATTGGACCTCAGCCCCGTAGCAGCCCTGGTGGTACTGTGCTTTGTGCTGGAGCTAGAAAGGCGGTGGTGGCACACCAGTGCTCATCCAGCACCAGGGCTGCGCTCCAGCCTTCCCCTCCACTCACCAGCAGCAGCCGGGGGGTGGGCAAGGTCTTGGGACAGGGCAGAGCCAGGACAGCTACCCCAACTTGACTGGAGGGGTATTCCATACCACATGACATCCGTGTAGATATAGAAGCTAAGGGAAAGGAGGAAGGGGCTTTCGTTATTTACAACATATGTCTTCCAGAGCAATCACTACACGTACCGAAGCCCCACTTCCCAGGAAGCAGCCAAACATCACTTGCTGATGGGAAGTAGAGAATAACAACTGTTTTCCTCTGCATGCACAACTTTTGCTCTTGCTTCATTAAAATGCCTTTATTTTGACCCACAAGTTTCCCCCCCCCCCATTTTATTTTCTTCCCCTGACCCTGTTCTGCTGAGGAGGGGAGTGACAGAGCGGCTTGGTGGGCACCTGGCATCCAGCCAAGGTCAACCCATCACACAACGCTACTTTCATGAGTCTGCGCAGTGACATCCCCTTGCGTACTAAGGATGGTTACAGCTACCCAGCACGGGACTAATACCCAGGTTATTTTCACAACCTTAAGAAGCGGCTGTGTGCTAAAACACTGCCCGGTGCCATGAGGCTTTACGTCATCTTCATAATGTGATTGGAGAGCTCGGATGAAAGATGCTATAAAGCTCAAAGCCTCCTTAAGCAGTGACAGAAAGGTCAGCCTGCACTTTCCGCCGTGACCACAGACTGATGGCAAACAATGACATGACGATGCCTCAGAGTCCCAAACTGAGTTTGAGGAAGGGTAAGAAGTGACTCTGCCATCATACGTGTACACAGAGGACCCAGGCTAGTCTGTAATTAACTCTGATACAATAAATCTCAATATATTGTATCTACTCTAAGTTAACGGCTGTGGCATTTTATAATGGTCAGTTAATAGCTCTGTTATATTAATACATAATATCCTGCAAATACGTTAAAAAAACCCTAACTCATCATGGAACGCAGACTCTTACCTGATCAGCTACCTGCTGAAACAGGCAAGTTTTGGCTTGGAGAGGGCCAGTAACTTCTAAAATTATTTGTGCCAGACCCTTTTTCCCCAGCTAAATCCAGGAGTGGAGGGGACTTGAAGCCTGAGCCCTAACGTGCAGGTTGACCTGCATTACAAACACGCAGAGGAAATACAAGTGACGTACAAGCAACGCAAGCACTGCAGAGTGGCTACACCAAGCCAGAAGGGCTGTCATCTCACCATTCCCTCTCCAGGGTTTTTTAAGTTACCGTCAGTACTGTGCATTGATAATTACTTAAGGCTGAAGAGTTAGCAGAGCATTGCAAAGTTTTTTCAGCCAAAAAATATGGAAAAACATGCTCAGTTCACAAGTCTGGCTTGGGAAGGCCATTCTTGTACTGAGAGAAAAAAAGGCACACCACACTGGCCTTAACATAACTGAACACTTGGCATATTAACTTTCACTTTAACTATCACTTTTTCAGCTGACAGGCCTGAGGGCTGCAGAGGAACAACCCAGTGGCCCTTCCACCAGCCCTCCTCCAGGAGCAATAACTCCTTGCAGAAACACAAGACAAACAGGTGGAGGGGTTGGGGTCAAGCGGGCCAATCTGCAATCACCAGATGTTGCTGGAAGGCATCTTTAATCATTGTCAAGCTCCATTTGCCCATAAAAAAATTTCTACCAAGCAGTCCAGTCTTACCCTTTCCATTTTCTGACACGACAATACAGGGCTGCATCTTATCCATGCCAGTGCCAGGCACAAGAATCCCCAGTCTCATTTGTACCTCCCTGAGCTACCACACTGCAGGCTGTTAACAGCTGAACATGTCTTACTATTTTATCATAAATAATGGACCTTAAATTCTCTCCTGTTGGCCTTCTACATTGAAATAGAGTGGGAAGAGCAAAAACAGAATCTAAAGGCAATAGCTCAACCTCCTCCACAGCTGGAGAGTGTCACTTTGGGCAAAGCTTACTACACAACAGAGAAGAATCAGTTATGTATTGCTTTTGAGAGGTTCATTAACTAGTGAGTAGCAATAGCCTATTCTTTTAGTTGCATTAAAGCATAATAAATTCTCCTTGCTCAGAAGAACTTGTAAAGCAGTTTAGACAGAGTTATTACTAATGAGGTCTTAGGTTCAGTTGCAGGTGTTTAAAGAAAGTAACCAGCTCTACAGTGCTTTTAATGCTGGAAAGGGCTCAGTGCAAAACTCCTTTATTTCTCCGATCTAAGAGTTTAGACATTTAATTATGAAATAATTACAAGAAAATTATTTTCCCCACATACGTATTCAAGGACTTGTCTGCAACATCAGTAAAGTGATGTATTTCACAATTTCTAGAAAGAGATTTCACAACTGAAGCGATATTTGGAGGAGAAGTCACCACACTACTTGTTCTGCAACTGATTAGTTGTGGCACCATAAGCAAATATTTTAAAAGGTACCCATAACCACAGATTTTTGAGAAATTCTCTTTACAGTTGAGTCCAAGGCAAATGCTCCTGCTGCTCATACAGCTCTGCTTCACGCAGGAATGGAAACCAAAGCCTGTCACATTTTCAGACAGCTGTCTTCTCTAAGCATATTGTTAGAGGACAGTTAAATCGGATAGAAAACAACCTTTAACTCCTGCCAGCGCTTCACATAGGCAAGCAGCATCTCAACAGAGAAAGGTTTCAGTAGATTTCCCTCTCTCTGAGATAACTCACTGCTAAGCAAGATGGTCCTTTACACATGTCAAAAGCAGAAATCCTGATTAATGTCACATTAACTTGATTTTGCTTCAGGTTTGGTAAAGTTAATTTGGTTTGAACCTTGTGCATGAGACAGCATGAGTTGTGTTCCCACTGCAGGGCTGTCTGATGAGTAATTTTCAAATAACAGCCACATCGGTCCTGCGCTATAATGCTCTATGTTCATTCTTTCCTTCAGTGTTATACCTCCAACTCACATGGTAAATGCCCAGGAACTTATAAGATCTGGTACTGCAAGAAAATTTCCAGAATCCGCTAGTATTGGTGCACTTGCTCACATGCACCAGCTTAAGTGCAGCCCCATATGTTTTGCATTCACTGAAAACCTCTTTGGCTCAGGATATTCCAGTGACTCCATCCTCACTGTGTCCATGCATTTCAGGGATTTTATGGCAGGGGAAAAAAGCAGGCTAAACGGAAAAAGGAAGATGGTGTATACAAAATGTCAGTCTTGCTGCAGTGTTTTTCCTTGTAGTTTTAGTGCACATTAAAGTTACCCAACGGCATTTCTGGTTGGAAAGCCAGTCCAATAGCGACTGACGCGCTTTTGGCTAAGTGGAATGGCAAGCAGAAAACAAAGGGTTTCAAGTGAATTGTAAACCAGATATCCCATTCATCACACTGGCTTTTTCACAAAAGCACAGAGAAAATGGTTAGTAGAGAAACACTCAGGGTCTGAGTCTCCGAAACATATTCATATTTATATATCTTATATACCAATGTGATCACCGGTTGCTAAAGCTAAACATTTCTGCCTTCAAGGTATTCAAGAAGAGTACCTGATGGTGGGAGTTAATTTCTCTTTTCAGACACAGCCGTGTCCCAGCCAGCCCGACAGCTTCCCCAAGGCAACCGCACAAGCTCCCTTAGTCCCAGGCTGACCTCTTCTGACCTACCGAAGAAAATCATCTTTAGTAGTACCCTGTTTGCACTGTCTATTCACCAGGTGGAGAAGTTTGATGTTACTAACATGATTTAATTTGGACTTGATATTTTCACAGCAACTTTGCAGGTATCAGATGCCAGTTTTAAGCTGAAAACCCTGCTTTAGTTTTACCAAAGAACAAAATGCTTTCTGAAGCTGACTGCGCTCAATACAAGAATTCTCAATGTGGTGTTTTTTGGCAGAGTTTAACAGCACTGGACCCAGTAAAATGTGAAGAACTCTTCAATTGAGCTGTCCCTTTTATAGATACAGAATGCAGACAGAAAAAAAAAAAAAACAAACCAAAACCAACAGGTTTTATTATGTGTTTAAATTTTCCCAATCCCCGTCTTTGGAACAGTTTTCCCAGGATAAGCACCATCCTCATCAGCCCTGGATGCCGAGTGCAGTGCCACAGCCAGCAGCGCTCGGTTTTGTGTATTCCTCCCTGCCACCCTTCCCATCCAAAGAGAATTCTTACTGGGCCGCCATCGGACAAATTAGCACTCATTGAGATGAAGACAAATGACCAGCTGGGTAAGCAGTATGCAGGGAAGGACAGCTTCAACTGAACAGTTTCTAGAGTTCTCAAACACATTTTCCCTCCCATGAAAAGAAATCCTGCCGACTTCACATTTCCAGGCTGGCTGTTATGAACCGAAGTAGGTTAGCATTAGTTTCAATCCCAAGTTTTCAGGCACCTTTCAATACCAGATCCACAGGAACCCAGCAAAAACATTTCACACCTATGATGACATCAGCTGAACAGTTTCTGGAGGATCACTCGTCCAGACGCAAGCACGAAAGCAACAGGACAGGCCATCGACATGGTTAACCCAAGCAGATAACGAGGTTACAAGTTACCAACTGTTTTCTCAAAACTCTCTACTAGTTCCATGCATCTACCCTATTCCAATTACTTTTGTGCTTCCTGTCATCATATTATTTCCACCTTTGCCTTCTTAAACCAGTTTTCCCCACAGCATCCCTTCGCCGCACTTGCAGCAATGCTCGCCAGCAGTGCCAGCTGGTACTGGGCTGACACCTAGTTCTCATCAGCCTCTAAAGAGGCCACCAGCGTCCTGGGAATTGAAATAGTTGACTACCAAAAAGTCAGAACAGGACCTGAATAATCTTCCTGAATAATTACCAGCCTGTGTTATCCACAGCAGAGAACTACTCTGTTCTAAATCATTAGCTTATACTCATTTATTTATAAATAAACAGATCATCTTCCAATGTTTTACAACCTTAATGCACTTTGAACAGAGCCATAAAGTCACCGTAGTGCTTTAATGAAAGCTAGCTATGTTCCTCACATTAAACGGATAAGAGCTTTCCTTTATCCTGCTGTAGAATTTCCTTCAGTGAAATCCCACCCGTAACATTATACACTGCTAATCACCGACGAGCACCATGTACTCTCCGCAGAGCATGAAGTGCTCTTTAAATACACCAGCAAGCTGTACAGGGTGTTCTCTTACACTGACCCAGAAAGCAAATCTCATATTTAACACCTTTTCTTCAGCAGGCATGGAATGAGGGTGGAAAGGGTTAAAGAAAACCAAACATCTCTTTTGCACAGCGGCATTGCATTATGTGAACAGTCACAGCCAGGCTGCGAAATCGGCAGCGCCGCATGCACCGTGCCTCGTGCAGCAGCTCTGAGGGGCAGCTGTAACCAACGTGCTGTACAACTGGTGTGGGTTAAGGGAGGAAAAAGAGAACCAGAGGGAAAAGAAAGCAGTCAGAACCTTTCACTGTTCCCAGAAAGCACAGACAATGGACAGAATGGACAGAACTGCAAAATGTTGGCACAAAAACTAATGCACGTATTAATTTGACTTTGAAATGTTTAGGGTGCATTGTAGAAAGTGGGTTCAGACCCGCAGTCCCACAGCTACCAACTCATAAACTTGAAGAAGGGCGGGAAACAAATAATTCTCAAGAGCACAGGTTCATTAATTTCTGGAAGAGCATTACACAACCGTGTGTCTGCGACAGCCGGTGACCAACCGCCCCGGAGCCGAAAGCCCAAACTCCCCAACCTGCCACGGACCGTCCCCCTGCCCAGAGCCCGGTGCGAGCACCCAGCACCGAGCAGAGTACTGCCGGTGTGCCCCAACTGGGCTCCGAACCAGCCCTCAGCTTACGTGCAGGGAGAAGAACACTAGACAGGGGGCCCGTGCCATCTGCACCGTTTAAAAATAGACCTTACCTCTATCAAAGTTTGACCTTGAGTCTATTTCTCTACACCGTGCAAGCTATATAGGTAATGATTTGAGGCAAACCAAACAAATCTGCAGAGAACACAGGTCACAAGGTCTCTTATGTCCCCATTCATGTCACCATCTACAATCGCTCATGTCCTACTTTCCTTCTCAGTTTGTTAAGCGGACTAAAGCAGAAGCACTTTGCTCTTGTTCCGAGTGAACCATCGATGGCTGAGAAGATCTTTCCATGCTTCTGCAAGGAAGAGAGAAGTTTTGGAAAAATGCTTCTGAAAACCAGTTAAACTTTGAGCGAAGTCACATAAATAGCAGAATGACCTATATTTTTAAGGCTAATACCTTTTGACGTAGTTTGCTGATACAACTTTTGGCTATTTGTGCTTTTGTTGCCAATACCTCAACTGTTTCGCTGCTGTGCGGCAAGGTACCACAGCACACATCATCCTGTCAACAGGCACATTTAGGCTTTGTCATCCCAGTGTCTGAAAGCAAATCTTATATGTATACATGACCAATACAAATTTATAAAAGCTAGAAGGGAAATCCAATATGCCACTCCAATTATTAATGGGAACATATAGGTGAAGCTTAACTCCTTTGTAACCAAGTTACATTTACCTAGACCGACTGCTCTGGTTTAGCCAGACCTGAGGTTTACCCAGATTCTCCACACAATTACATCAAGCTCTTTGTGCTCTCAAAACCGGAATTGAGGTGAACCATCCATGCATCCATACACTCAAAGTGAATCTATTGTATTTCAACGGACTAAAATAACAGTATATCTGGAATCAAAACAAACCACTCTATAAATCCTTTATTCTAGTATTTTTAGAAGAGAATGCTTCTGTTTAGTTTTATGAAAAGATGCTCTTGTTTTCCAAAGTGTTCTCTAGCTTTCACCTGTGCTTCTTAAGGATCTAATTCTACTATTCAATAGATGCTCTTATGATCAGGATGGAATATCATGGCTAAAGGATATTGCAATAATTATCAATGGTTTCATTATCATAGACAAGCTAACAGGATCCTTCAAAGAGCTTTGTGCGTCACTAGTCCTTCTCCAGATCGTCAAGGCAGAGATTCTCCAGACTATCCCTCAAGAGACAGTAAGTCCATCAGCAAAACACCACCATTCCAAATCCAGCAAAGATAGCCTTTAACACGACCCTTTCACCATCTACCATGCCAGCTGCACAATTTGCATAAAATTGATGAAGACTGCAAATTTCTGATGACTGAGTTTCACGGAGTCCCTCTCTGTACATCAGTATTTTACTTTCTGGTCCATCTATGAAAGCCCAGGACCTTGCACATGGATGAGCTTAGAACAGACTCTGCTCATCAACACAAGCACCGTACAAATACCTGGGTGTCCACTACAAACTGTTTCTGACAAGCTGGTTTTTTTAACCAGAAAAAAATTACCAGCTGTGTAACCCACAGCAGAGCACTACTCTGTTCTAAATCATTAGCTTATATTCATTTGTTTACTTCCCTACCTTAGGTATGTCAGTGGTGCCAGAAACATTATGGCACAATTATGTTGAAATGTATTTTCTCTTCACATAACCATTCATCACAGCTGTCATTTAGATGATAAACATTTTAAGACCACTCTGCAGGTTGCAGATTTCTTTTGGAAAAAGATGTATTTGCTTACTGCACTGAAGTGTCACACATTCACACAGCAATACATCACATTTTCTGTACTTAAAGATTAAGATGCTGAGGTCTAAAGTTGGGGGTGTAAAACCGATGTGATACATTTCACACTACTGTGAAAGTAACAGAAGAAAATATTAGCAGCTGCTGTGGGCACACATTTATTATTCTTAAAGGCTCTTACATCCCAAACCACACTGAAAACAACAAGTTACATTTATGAATTTGCTCTGAAAGAGAAATCAGTCACAGTTACACCAGAGTGAGAGGACCAGACATAGCTGTTGGATGGTCATGTGCATAGGCTAATCCTTTAGATGTAACAGCAGAAAGAGACAAACCTGTGAGCTGAGGAGCAGCTCTTGAAGCTTTTTCCACACTGAGCTGAGGTCTCCACATGGTAGAGGATGAAAATCACTGCAGTAATATTTATGCAGTTGGAAGAATGCCAAATTGATGGTCAGTCACATTAATTCAGCCTTTCTGCAAATTATATGAAGTGCTACTCATCCTTCAGCATTTTTATTTTATACCATTTTTCAAAAAGTATCCAGTTCTTATACAACTGGCCACGACAGAAAATCACAGTGAGACCCAGCAGTGTTCCAGGAACATTAGGTTCTTATTGCCCTGGCATGGTCTATATAAATTCATCAAATGCCAAAACTTTCTCAAGCAGGTGGTTAAAAGTGGGGTGAATGTGAGGTTATTTGGACAGCTTCATTGGGTTTGGAAATAACAGCTGAGAGCACCTCTAACAAGAGAGAAGCCTTAGATCTCTAGGTGGGGAGATAGGGCAGAGTGCTGGAGGTTCCTTCGCAGCAGATGCCATAGAAAGGTCATACCGCCAGCCTGCACCTTGCTGTACAATGATTTTGTTTTCTAAGGGCCTACAATCAACTTCTCAACATGATAGCTGCAGTCAGAGGCTGTATTAGAAAGCCTAGTAACCTTTCACAAGGTGTTATTTCATGATTCAATATTTTTGAGGGGGACTAAACTAGCACAATAATTACAAGCCTCATGCACAACGGAGATGCATTACCTATGCAATTGGGTACCTGAAGGCCCTTTGACCCAGTCTCACTGCCCGTTTCCTTCTAAGAACACGGCATCGGTATTAACATCTCTATCCCACACTGGTTTATAAAGAGCTATTCGCAGTATAAACCCGACAGCTAAAAAACCCACTTACGGCTATAGTTAAATGCACTGGCTGTTCTTCCTAAACCTCCCCCCTGTGCCCAGCTCTCGCCAGCCAAAGTGGTCTGAAAGCCTGAAATAAGGGGGCTGTGTGACAAGCAGGCTGAGCGAGAGCCCCTGCAAACACATCCTTGTCCCTCTTGTCCCAACACCTGTCACAAGATGCCGTGCAACAGGCTTCAGCTGCTTGCTTGGCTGCAGCTTGCTGCCTTTGGAGCCAGGGAAAGAGGGAGGCAGGGATAGCAGGGAGCCTCTAGGAAGCCTTGAGGGCCCAGCCAAGGAGTTCAGAGAGGCAAAAGGGAGGTCAGCTCACCTCGGGCTGTCCTGCAGCTCTCCCTGGCATCCATTCACATCTCCAGGTACATCTTTTTTAGGGTCACTGCTCATTTCTGGACTGGGAAAAAGCTCAATAAATGTGCTCTCTAACTCCCTGGGAAACCACACATTGCATGATGTACATTAGCAGCAGGAGGAGCAAATAGGAAAAAGAAGTATAGTAATAGTTAAGACAAGGCTCTTCCAAATCTACAATAATAACAAGAAACCTCAGAGAGGCCCCAGACACTGGAAAGAACGACATGATGTGAACAACTCTCAGCCTTGTCAGAGGGCAATGCTGGCTAACACATTAGCATAGCTAATGGGATCCGACCTTTGAGTGGCATGTGAACAGACAGAGACCTTCAAATTCCTCAGCTGCTGCCTGCCATTTGGTTTGCTTCATACAGCTCTGTCTGTAAGGGAAAAAGCAAAAAACTTCCTACCTTGCAAATAACAGGCCAAGAGGACTTGAGTCGCTGGCAGGGTACAGCAAGAAAAAGATGTTTTGTGATGTCATGTGCACATACAGAGAGACCTGTATTTGTATTTTCATAAAAGCATAGGTCTTACTGGAAAAAAACCTGAAACACCTGGGATCTGCATCAAAGCTACTGCAACTATGTTCACAAGAAATTAAAGAGATAATCAGAGGTTGTTTACAGAAGTGCTGATCTTAAATAATGTAATTCAAAATCTATTAAAGATGTTCTATGAAATTTCTGAAATCGGAGTAATTTAAATTGTGATTAGAAGTATTACGAACTTGCAAGTTGGTAACTACACACTTAGTTTTCTAACACATGAAATACCCTGCTAGCAAAACTGTTACAGAATTTCACACAGATCTGCACACGCTGACAAATGTGCATCAGGATATTTGCAAGTGTGGCGTAACTGGATGAAGGAGAGCATAGTTCTTCAGAGGTGGCAGTTAGATGTGATCGTGTTCCTGCATCTTTTTAGCCTCCCCCAGGTCAGCAGGCAACACCATAGCAGGAAACAGCTGTTTTGAGCAACACCTGTAATCCTCCAGCATGAAATAAAAGGAAGAGCGGGTTTAATACCATCCTGATCACAGGACAGAGAGAGAAACAGTTTCTGTATAAACTTCTGTCAGTATTTACTTTTAACAAGCTGCACCTATGAAGTATTTATGACAGTGGTGAGCAGAACCCTGACCAAACATTCAGTGTGGACATGGAACACAGGATCATTGCCAAACTGAACCATGCAGCGCTGGAGACACACAGGCAGATTCCCTGGGCTGTCAATGCACAATTTCAATTAAGTCAACTGATCAAATTGCTTCATCATTCGATGTGTTTGGCTTAGCCGTGCTAAGCCGTGTACCCTCCTGACAGTGCAATTTTTCTCCCAGACCAAAGAGAACCACTCTTCTTCAAGGAAGAAGAGCTTTAAGAGAAAAAAGCCTATCCAATTCACTCTCAGCCAATTTTCCCCTTATTCCAATACTATGAAAAAAGTCTAGAATTGAACATTTCTTCTCACTGTTGCACAGAGGTTTTGCACCTCAGCTGCACCAGCTACGTGCTAGAAGAAGAAGAACCCAGAGCTGTATCCAGAACTGGGCTCTAGCAGAAAAGGCAGTTAAAGTGGTTAAAAAATGAACAAGTCCTGGGCCCCCCGGGGTCCTGTGCCCAGCAGGGGTGTCACTGCCAGGCTACCCCAAGAAAGGAAAGCTGGGTTCTCAGCTGGGACACAAGTGCAGCAGCATGGGGCGGCTGGGGCTCAGGGCTTCCCTCTGCCTCCAAGGTCCACCTGGAGAGTGGCTGCCCCACCAGCACATCCACCGCTTGGCCCATCTGCGCAGTTGGGACAGGGCTTGCGTGCTGCTGGCTCGGGGCTTGACAATAGCTATTGAATTGCAGGAGGGAAAGAGCACAAACAAGCAGGTGAGGCGGCTGTGCTTCGTGCTTGCCAGGGAGGAAAGGAAATCCCTCGTGCCCTGCCCGCTGGGGACCCATTCTGTTCTGCTCCCCCTCCCCTGGGCCTGCTCCAGACCCCACTGCAGGCAGCAGAAATAACCCCATTGAGGTCTACACTCCTCAAGCCAACTTTTATATGGCAAAGGGGGAAGAGGAGAAAGACAAAGAGGTCAGGTTAAAAAATACACTTGTATGATAGTTGGAAGTAAGCCCTAAACGGATACAAGGCCACATGTTCTACCATCATTACAGTCACTGTATTGAAAATAGCATGTATATATATCCATCCCTAAATTTATCTCTAGCTGCTTGGTTATATATATCGTACCTCTCAACTTATATACCCTCAAGCAAGGAAAATAAAATACTTTATGGTCAAGGCTATCAGGTTACTAAAAACCTTCTCATCCAAACCCTGTTGCACAGCTGGTAACTAGCTTCAAAACAAAAATACTACTGTCACGTCAAGAGCACAGATATACATATGGAAGCTTCTCCTTTTTTTTTTTTTTTTTTTTTTTTTAATTTCTAAAATTTGCTATCCCAGTTCTGATATAGTGCAACTCTTCAGAGCGGTACCAGGCTCATACCAGTATCTGCAGTGAAGGCAGCTAATGCTCAAGGCTTCGCAGCCTGTAGAGTATTGCATTAACATTAACTCTCTTAGGAGCAACTCCATTTAAATATATTATTCCTCCCTTTTGGTGGGAAAGTGGAGTGAGAAGATCCACAACAGTGCTAAAACCACAGGGCTGCAGAAGCAAGGCTTCCCCATGCTGCTTCTTCCTCACACGCTCATGTGCACATAACTCACGAGCACAGTTAGGAAAGCTTTTCTTATAACTTTCTTGAACACAAGTAACAAACACAGCCAATAAATCAAAAGGCTTAGTAAGCACTCCATTTTGGTTTTAACCCAGTGAAAAAAAGAAAAAAAGAAAAAAAGAAAAAAAAGAAAGTTGCAAAGCTAGATTATTTTTTTAAGTAAATGCACTCCGACCCAGAAAAAAAACATCAGCAGCTGAAGCAATTGCAGGCTGCAACTGACTTCGACACTACAAAAGCACAAAATACACAGCAAACACTAGCATCACAAGAAAACTACTTTCTGTGTAGCTGTGTCCCTCCATCACAAACAGCACAAAAAATAGGAAGAAAAAAAGGCAATTTTTTTCTCCACTCACGTGCTACAGAAACCACTAGGCACTTAGGTTGACTCACAAAACAAAAATAATTAAACAAAACTCTCAAACACTAGGAAAACTTTATGGAAATATATATATATATATTTTTTTTTTTTAAGAAAAAGGACTTATTGTGTATAGCTGCCTCATCTAGTTGAAAAAAAAGATCATACCTCGATGGCTTCTTCCTCAACAGCTTTTCTGGAAACCAAAGTCAGCAGTTGCCTGGCCCACCCGCCTTAGTGCTGGGAGCCTCAGTGCCGGCACCTACAAGCACGCCGACGGATGGGGGGTGGCAAGTGGTATTTAAGGCTTTTGTCTTCCTTTGGCATGCTAAAATAGCCTCCAGCACAGTGGTGCTGGTGTTGATGGTGTTGGCTGTGATGGGCAATAGGAAGCGCAACTGGAAAGCTTTACTGGTAAAGCTTTACTGGCTCTCCAGTTTGTTTCTTCTGACAGCGCTAGTAAGCTTATTGCACCATCAAGGTGCAATGTTGTAGTGACTAAGGTTCTAATGCTTTTATTCTCTCCGTTCTTTTCTTCGGATTGCAGCTTTCCAGGAAAAAAAGAGTTTGCCTTCCTGGGATGCAAAAGTGATGAGGTTGAGCTCTGCTGCTTGTGCAACCGCCCTGGGGGCTCCAGGATGGGGGTGCTGTGTTGTCTGTCTTCCTTCTCCTGCCTAACCCTTTAGGGCTTGTACTTTCAATTACTAATTCTGTTTTTCTTGCTCCTCGGAGCGTACAAACTGTGTGGCTCACTCTACTCCACAGTGCAAAGTGCAATGAAAAAGAGGACAAAGTTTGTTCTTGATTCCAGAAACCTCCATCCCATGCTTACTGACAGCTTCCATCTAGTATGCAGCCAAAAACTGGGAACGATGTGCTCCATAATGTGCACTCCAAAGCAGTAATTGCTGATACAGCCTAAGCTGGGCAATTAATTGCAAGGTGCTGGCGCCACGGTGCTCTCCTTGTAGGAGCCCTTTTGTTTGTGCTGCTGCCACCCCCGCCTGCCCTGGGCTCCCTGGGGTCCAGCCCTGGCTCTCAGGCTGCTTTTCCCACTCTTCGGTAGGGTCAGGTCTCAGAAGTGATACGACTCAGTGCACAAAACCAGCGCTTTTGCTTCCTTTGCTCCAGGGGAAACGAGCAGGCTCGACTTTCTGCAAAATGGGGTTTGCTAGTAGCTGAGGAGGTGACTTTGGCTGTCAGCAGAAAATGGGGCATGTGCAGAGAAAAAGGGGAAAAAAACCCGAGTGCAACATGGGTTGAGAGAAACAGAAGGAAGATTATAATTCTGTCAGCCTCTGATCCTTGGAAACACTCTGTCAAAGCCAAGAAAAATCATGAGACTGACTTAGAAAAAACATAAAGCTTCTCAATAGTGATACATTTGGGCTCTTTTTGTTTGACTTCTGGTTTCTGAGCCTCTTGGTTCATGTTTTAGATTATTTTCATTCAAAAACCACAATGGCCAGAAATGTGTGTATCTTGTTGACGGCTGTTTCCTTTCCTTCTTGACTTTCCTATAAATCAGTAGATACTGGGAGCTGTCTCAAAAACAAAACGCAGAGTGGAAGGCTTCTACTAAACTCACGAGCTGGTAAAACCATGTCAAGCAAGGAAAACTTCGGGAAAGCTCTGTCTCATGGAGTGGGTGGCTGCCCCCGGTGCTCTGACAGCTAGGGGTGGCTTAGTGACACCCTGGACTGCTATCACCTGCAGGAGAGGGCAGACCAAGTTTGGGGAATAGTTCTGATTCTGAAGACAAGATGTTAAAGAAAAACACCTCTGGAAAAGGAATTTCCTCAAAATGTTTAATCAGAAACACTGGAAAGTTTTGCTTCAATAATAAGGAAGTATTATATTAAATATTAATAATCCATTGTGATAGGAAAATCAAAGCAAAATGTTTACTGTCCTGAAGTTAAATATTTTACTGTTACTGAGAAAGAAGAAACTGCAACAATCCAGCCAAAATATCAGTTTTGACAAAACTGCCTTTTCTCATTGGACTTTGCTGTCAAAACATTATGACCAGCTCTAATAAACATATGCATAATGAGTATAAACATATGTTCATTCTAAAGATGCTGGTTTAAATATTACTGCAAAATTAAATCTTTGTTTATCCACAGAATAGACTGAACATGGGCAACAGCTGTTCGGCTTTTCACCACCTCGTCCCTGCGCTGCTCTGCAGGGGGAATTGGCTGCAGGACTGTGAGCTGAGGGCATTTGGGGTGCTTGCCAGGAGCTGGGGGGGTTCATGCCTCTCAGCTGGTGTCACGTACATCCCGAGATGTAATTTATAACTATGTATAAAGTTCCTGATTCACAAAAACATGTGGTGACTTCTCCATCTGTTGCTATATCCTCTATACCAGAGGATCACGCTCATTGCAAGTAAAATTAGTTATTTTGGCTGCAGCTCGTTAAAACACCCAGAAAATGGAAACCTTCAGAATATGATACCTCAGCAGTGGTCCCCAGACAAGCCCTTTTCATCAAGAACTTTCCAGCCCTAGCGATGCAATCAGTAGCTCTAAAACAAATGTTTGCCAATATATACGCTGCATTTATTCAGGACAAATAAAGAATAAATCAGTCAGTTTGTGAATAACTTACATGACTACTGGTTGCATACCATTTTACTATGGCTATGGAAACATTTGTCAGGATCCCTCTCCCCTCTTAGGGGACACTAGCTCCTTTTCTATTTTTAGATCAGATCCTGACTTAGGGACAGATGGGAAGGAAAAAAAATGGAGCAAAACTAGGAAACAAAGTAAATTGTCCACAATTTGCATAAAAGGCAAGTGAGTAAATCATTCTTTAGCGATCACAATTTTTATGGAAGAAGGGACATCTTGCCAGTGACGCCAGCCTCAGCCGGCCCCTGCAGCCCATGGTGGCTGCACTCTCTGCAGGCTGACAGCAGTTCACGGGGCTTGGAACAACATCGGCAACTGTCAAACTCCGATTTTCATTTCTTTTAACCAAAACCTGTGTATTGATTGAGAATTAGCAAGGCCACTGGGAGGGAGATCGCATGGGCCAGGACAATGTCTGAGGTGTTTGAACACAGCCATACCGTTAGCTCTGTGGAGTTTTTAGCAGGCAGCTCCTGCAAACCTCCTACCTCCTGCTCACATCGCAGCTCCCATAGCAGATGCCAGAAGCCGCAGTGACACGCCTGCACCCCTCTGCCTTGGGTAGGTGGGACCCCCACGCTCTGGGGTGATATTCACCCCTCCCAGAGCAAGGCTTGCTGGTTTGGTGCCCATATACGTAACCTGATCTTGAAAAAAGAGTCTGCGACAAGCCTCAGAAAGCACTGAGATATCCCCAAGTGACCTGCAATTGTAAAAATGACTCTTGTGTTCTTAGAAATGATTTTTTAACTGAGCCCTGCAAGCACAGGAGAGAAGCAAGGGACTCGGCCAGCAGTGCTGCACGCTGCCTGCAGAGCAGGTGATGCGGGAAATGCAAAGGTCTAGTTAAGCATCCTTTGCCTGATTTCTTTGTGCATAAAGAATTCTGCAAACAGCCAAATACCTCAGTAAAGATGAGCAACCTGTCTGAGTGAAAGCCATGAACTCAGCCAGCATCTTTGCTGGGGCTCCTGATGTCTCCTAACAGAGCTGGAATTCCCTGGCACTTAGAAATGCACATAATTGTGTGAATGATGCTAAATAGGCTTGTGATGCTGACAAACTCCTCATCTGATGTGTCTGATTTTATTACTGACCCCCCTTCTCATTGCTCCCTTCTTTTCTTCTCCTCAGTCCATTTATTAGATTTATTAACTTAATAGAATTGTAAATGAATACTGTACTGTGGTTTGTGCATGTCTTATTCTTCAATAAACATGATAAAATGCAGGCTCCATCCTCAGTATTTTTATACTGTACTGATTTTTTGAAACATCTGAATTACCTTTTTATACCAGCAATATTCTCTTACCCAAAATTCTAGTGATTATTAGCAATTAAACATATTTAAATAGCAGAAACAGAAGGGGAAAAACTCTTCTGCTTTAAGATATTCATGTAGAGAGCTGTGTTTGGCATACAACTTGGTTGGAAAATGCACAATGTGGCTTTCAAAATTACAAACTCTGCCTGTAGTTTTTACCTCTGCCCACTTTCTGCCCAGCTCTGCACATTGCAGATAGCTGTGAATTCCTCCACTTGCTGGCACCTAATTCTGCACAAAAAGCATAAAAGCTAAAGTTTAGATATATAGAACTAAAGCTGGATTTAAGATATCTGGGATTCAGGTGATATTTTTTTTTTCTTTCTTTTCTCTTCCCCCCCCCCTTTTTTTTTTTTGTTTGTTTTGGTTTTGTTCCCCAGCGTTTTAATGAAGACAACCAGAAACGTAGGCATTAGTGTAATTCAAACTCTAGTTCAGTATTTTAATGAAAAGTGTGAGAACATAGGACTGGCAGAGCTCCCTTAGCAATCTAAGTCAAATTTCCTGCTATTTCAAACACCAGCTTATACTCTACCCTGCAAACTGACTGAGTTGTTCTACAAAGTTACATTTGCCTGTGTTTTATTATCCCATGTGAAGTCCGCTTTACCATTACAAACATTAAGACCACCAACACCTTGCTCATGCCAAGGCCAATTATGTCCCTGCTATCTGGGTTTGGATCAGGAAAATTATTGCACCATCTGTGATTATTTGTACACGTGCCTGTTTGCAGAGGGGCCGTTCCTGCTGGGCGCTCTGCTCATGCCCCTGCGCCGGGTACGTGCAAGTGTGGGGGGGCGGGGAATGGGAAGGCAAACCGACTGAGGGTCCCAATTCCAGCACTGGCAGCCTCCAAGGTGTTCCTTCCTCTATCTGAGTTTCTTTGCCAGACTAGATGGAACGATGCTGATTTTCCCTTTTAAAAGTGCTTACGTTGATTTGTTTGCATGAATGTTTTCATTACCGTACCCCGCTATAGCATAGACAGTTCTGAAATGTTAATCTATTTCTTGACAGTAATCTTTTCCTGCCAGTTACAGCATAACCTTAGTAAAACAGACTTATTCCTACCATGATTTATAACCTATCTGTACTCCAGACAGTTCAGAGTTGTTTTATCTAGAAAGGATTAAAACACTTGCAGATATTAAATTTAATCCACTCTAAGGGAGGGAATAAATTAATCATAATTAAGCCTCAGCAGCTGTAATTCTTAGCATAATGTATTATCTAATGGGGATTCTCACTGAAGAAAAGGTATGAGTCATGGGCTTCCCATTTCTTCCGTAAGCTTGTGCTGCAAATCAATACATTTAATAACGTAATCAAACCAAAATATTAAATGAATAATTCTTTTATTCAAAAATCAATACAAGGAAATTGATACCCTGCCTACACACATTTTATGGCACATTTCTCTTTCTGCAGAACACTAAAAGGCTGAGAGTAGAGTGTTTACAATGGAGAGAAAGAACACAGAACCATAGAATCACTTAGGTTGAAAAAGACCTTTCAGATCACTGAGTCCAACCTCCAAAGCATGAGGACCCCATTGCACAAACAACTGAGAGCACTGGGCTCTTTTAACTGAGCAAAACTGCAGGAACCAAGAGTTCTTTTCTCACAGCCAGCCCCAAGCAAAGTCCAGGCAGTCTGTACCTCAGCTAATTGCAACGAGCCTTGGGCATAGTCCAGAGCTAATAAGGCTTGCACCTGCCCCTCAAAAGGATAGTGAGTTGTCTGGCATAGGGGTATTTGTTTAGAACCACCAGCAACACCTGAATCCATTCCTTGCCTGATTTGCTGCAGCTCTAACTCATTCATTTTCTCATTAATATCACCTGTATGAGGTTAATTTCTATTTATTCCAAGCCCTGAGAACAAACCTTCTGTGCTGGTGCCCTGTAAGGATGTGAGCTGTGTTCCACTGTTTCGAGGATGTAAGTGTGCAAGCCTGTATTTGGAAGGGCCTTGGTTTGGTTGGCTTTGGGCGATGGCAAAGCCACCTGGAGGGATTTGGGAAATGGTTGTGGTGTGACTGACTGTCCCTTGGATAAGCGTTGTATCTGCAGAACATGCTGAGTTGCTCTATATCTGCCTCGTGGAAGTTATCTGCCCATATACAGTACCCACTTATCTCCTACGAATGTATTTAGTTGGTGGTCTGGGAAAGTATTCAATTGCCCCTGGTCAATTCAAAAATGGTCCCATAGGTGCACTCCTGAAATTCCTTCTTGCTCTGTTTTGTGAGGTCATGGTATGTGCTGAGGCTAATCTCTAGCAAGTCTTCTTGCTGTGTATGTGCAGTGCAAGGGGGAGACTTTGGGAAGAGGCCCTTATACAAGACAAAACATAAAAAGCAGCCATTAAAGTAATATAATAATATATAGGGCTTGTTAAACCACAACAACATAAAAATAATATGATGGTGTAGGAAAGAAACTATTCGGTTTGGATTTGCTGCTGTTGTTCTGTAGCTTGTTTTCATTTGAAGTATCTTTACCCTAATTTCACTGTTTTCTTCCATAAATACACAAAATATCAGCTGGCTCCTTTATTCAGTTATAGCTAAATTTGGCTTTTTAATTTCAGATAGATCTTTCTACTGCCCTAAATGGTAATACATGCAAAGGGACATGCTTACCCATGACTAACAGATGTTGTGCCTGAAATACTCCTGTAAACAAGGTCTTTAAATCCAAGGGTTTTGAGGCTTATACTATATTTAAAAAAAAAAAAAAAAATTGTTCAGTTAGGTCATTATTGGGATAATTATATTTGACTTGGTGTGATAAATCTGAAATAATCATGTGACTTCCCAGATTGCTAGAAACCATTGTAGAACAGAAGCTCATGCAATAGATATTTATACCAGATGCTAACATGCGCTTGGTTCTCCTTTGTTCATTAGAACAACAAAAAAAAAATCTCACCCAAGATGATCCCATTTTATGCCCAGTGATACCAGGGGCCAAATGACCAATGATTATTGCTTTTGCTGTGAGATAATTCATATTTGACTGGTACCTCCCAAATGATTACCCAAATTGGAGGAAGTCAGACAAAGGCACAGATGGTATTCGGACAAAATTTAGATCTGTCTGGCTCTTGATTGTCCTTTCTGTGAGCTAATGGGTGCATTAATCAGAGATCAGTTTCTTGCTTGCTCGTTTCCACTAGGTAACTGGGTGGTGTATAGATTTGTCTTCCTCCTTTACTGAAGCACTGCCACCTCCCTTGGTTGGCCATCAGCCATCCTTATGAAAAGTAAAAGGAGGGCTTTGCTATTTTATTTTTTTTTTTTTTCGTGGCTGCACGTTCCTGGTCTGAAGCAGGCAGGTACTCATTAACCTTAATCAAGGGGGTTTGTGAAATGTGCTTGACTTGCTCTGGGCCGCCTGATTTGCACTCCTATCTCCTGTCACCTACCACCTGTCTCGATCGTCACAGGACCATGAGGAGCTGAGTCGTGGTGCTCTGTTTCAGCTTGGCAGCGCGCTCAGAGGAGCATCCAAGGATTCGAGTAACCCAACTCCTTAAGGACTGCTGGAGCACATGCCGAAGCACTGCCTTCAAAAGGTGCCCGGGCTGTGTCCTGGAAACAGCACAGAAAAACACATTTATCAAGTGACCTTTTGCCAGGCGTGCGTCAAGCTGCCTTATGTGACAGGGACACAGCACTTGGGCTGAAGGGTGCTGCCTCGTTGCCGAGGGCAGGCAGGAGATGGGCTTGGGGTTTTGGCAGCTGAAAGGGCTGTTGGGTGGTGGGGGTGTGGAATAGGACTTGGACCCCTCAATCCCACACTAAGCCAACGGTATCTGTTCTGTTTGCTATGGCCACATGTCCTCTCCTTTGTCATACCACCCCCCGGCCCATCTCCTGCCCTTGTTCCTCCATCCTCAGAGGCTGCCTCTCCTTTTCATCCGCTCTGGCTGATCATGCAACTGCTCCCTGGCCCGTGTCATTCAAGATGAGCTGGGATAACTTAAACCATTTAAATCACAGGTTAATAGAGAGCTATCAACTTAATTGGGAAGTGCTGGGGATTTACTATGCATGTGACTGAGCTTGGGCTGGAAGGTGGTTACTGCTGATGGGGTGAGCAAGTGTGGCCTGTGCATAGCTAAAGTGAACACTGCCTTCACCTTTCTACCTGCCTTCTCCCAAAATATTGCCCAAAACTCAGCAGTTCTGGTCCCGATGCATGGATGTATCTGAAAAGTGTGCTGGTTTGAGCAATCTGACAAATACTGAGAGTAGTACTGAACATGTGAGAACAGAAACCTTCAGACTCCACTACAGTATTGCATTGCTTTTGTTGATTTATGAATGAGAACATTTGTTCTTCTTGGCTAACTGGAATCACTTGTTAATTATTGGGAGGGCTCTAAAGTGCAATTGGTGATCCTGGAAATAAATGTGCCCATAGATGTGGTGCTTAGGGATGTGGTTTAGTGGTGGACTTGGCAGTGCTGGGTTAAGGATTGGGCTCAACGATCTCAAAGGTCTTTTTCAACATCAATGATTCTGTGATTCTATACCCTGCTGGGCTGTGAAAAATGAACAGGCAAGAAAAAAAGGTAGCAGTGCTGAATAAAATGAGCCTCTTGTCACCAGATGTGGTGGCTGATATAAGTAAGACAGAACTGGTTAAAAGGGAAATAAGTGGAACATAAGCTGCAGAAAATAATTTGCATTAGTTGTCTATTAGGAATTATAAAATGAGACCACTTATTCACATAAAAATACTGGTTAAATCCAACATGCTTAGGCTGAAATTGGAATGTAAATTGAAGCTACAGTGTAGGCTTTAGAGCATGATACGGAGGGATTGACTTAACTGATTGACTCCACTGATCCCCTCCGCAATAATAGGTTGAAGGAATTAAATATTTACGGATAAATAGCACTCCTGAGTACCAAAGAAAAACAGCCTTTGGCTGGAACCTCCCAGAGATGGGTATAGTGTATCTCGCTGTCACCACACCATATTTTGAGGTGTCACCTCCTGGCATGGATTCACTGTTCTGCCAGGAGAGCATCCCACAGCTGCTGCATAGTGCTACCTAGGCTAACCATGGGGAGACACGCATGTGACGGCTGTACCTGGGGGATTTAAACACCTGCCTTAGAGAAGCAGGTCTCACATCCTTCCCCTTGGTTCCTATCATCTACTGCTTTTTCCTTAAAATAACAATAATAATGAAAAAAATAGGGTGGGGTAACTTTGCTGTTTTCAAACAGAGAGGTTGGCCATGCCCTGCCCCTTGTGATGGCTGCCACGTTGGCTTCTACATCCTTCCTCCTGCCTTGCAGGGATTCATCCGTACCAGCATCCCGGCTGGTAATACTGTACCGCTGAGCTGTGTTTTCCCGATGAAGCTGTTGTACTTGGCGAACGATACAGCACTCCTCGAGCTAGGGAGGCTTAGCAAGCTGGTGATCCAGCCTTGTGATCTGGATGCTCGCGCAAGAGAGAGAGGCTTCCAAGGACATGTCTTAAACGCTCAGGAGTTAAATGGTTTTCTGTCCTTTTGTGGCTCAAACTCTTAACACAGAGAAAGCACAGGGACTGTGCAAGAGTGTCTATGGGCTGAGTTCCCAGTGCTGGGGCTACTCCAGTGAATCTGAAGATGGTACAACCATCTCCCCCAAGGACTGATAGGCTGTAAACAGGAAAGCAAGCAGCTGGTCCCGCAGTGCTGTGGGCATGTGAGAGAAGAGACTTTGCTGGGATGCCATTCTTCGGAGTCGCATCTCGGAACAGAACATCTTTGCTCCATGGTTTCTTATGTAAGGAGTCGGAAAACTTCCCCTGTCCCCATCAGAGAGGCACACGGGTCCTTGTGCTGCAGGCACTGCTGGCCGGTGCTCCTTGCCAGCCCTCCCAGAGCCAGTCCCTTGCTGCCACCATGTGTTGAACTAGGACTTGGCATATCTGGAATCACCTCCAGTGCCTTTTGCCAGCGGAGTTGGCAAAGCCCCCTTACTGTCCTCAGAGCTGCTGGAAGAGGCATGCATAGGTGCCATGGATCCAGCATACTTGATTTCCTGGCTGACCCTGCATTCAAGCTGTGTTTATTATTTTTAACATGTTCTGCCACCACCCCCAAGGGATTTGCAGTAATTTTTATTTTGAAATGCTATGTGCCTTTTTCAGCTTTGAAACAAATAGTTTGTGATGGAAAATTTATTTCTCTCCCGATGCGCCCTGTGAACTTTGTTTACCCCTAGTGCAGCTGGTACAACGTGTGGCACTGCTGCAGGTACATGTCGGATTTGGCGCAGACCATTGCAGAGGGAAATGCCACGTGCAAACAGGGGTTGTGTTCTTCATCTGTGAGCAAAACCGGTTTCTGACTAAATATGATGCAACATCACTTTGTATAGGGTGTCAGGCGCCTCAGCTTGAGACTCAGCTCTATCAAGGAATGTATGGTAGAGTAAGTAACCTGAAATCTAGAATAGCTCCTTTGTCATCAATAAATATGTGTGGTTTTTTCCATGCAAAAGGCCTAAGCTGAATTCCCAACAGTTAAATTTTAGTTCTGAAAGTGATCTGGAGGTTATTGGAATGGAAGCTGGATACTGTAATATACCACTGTAATATACTATGAAAAAATGGTCAGTAGGTAAATGCTGAATTCAGCTAAACATTTTTTTTTAATTTTTTTTTTAATCAGTAAGTCGCCAGGAAAATACAAGGGGAGCTGCTAAAGCCGTCTGTGAGCTGGGGGGGGGTGGTGGTGCGGGAAGGGGTGTCCTTCACCCACAAGAGGGAGCTCCGTTAACAGCAATAGAAATGGCTTAAACTTCTTAGACTGAAAACTGCATCTGGTCTGAAACGAATCTGAAAGAACACAATGGGAGGCACCATGAGCTCATATTTTAGTTCCATGCACGCTTAAATCCCCGGCAATTCACTGGGTAACCTTGATGCTAGAGCGATCAAGAACTAAGTCTATGGAAGACAAGCCGCGGCACAGTTACAGCTGTGATGATCTGAGGAGACCCACCAAGCCAAGCCTGCAGGACCAGCTGATCGTTTTTTTTAGCTTTAGAGAAAGAGAAAAAAAGCTTTTTTTATAGATAAGGCCTTGTAGAGATCTTTAAAGGTGCTGCTTCTGTTTCATAGCTGAAGAAAGTTTATGCTGTGGACCATCTTTATTTTTATTTTTTTAGGAGGCTTTTCTTTTTCCTTTCACTTACATCAATGGTACAGTAAAATATATTAGTTCTCACAAATATTGCCTAATGTGGCATAAAAAGAAGCTGGAGCAGTCCCTTGGCAGGTCCTTGTGGTTATTATGAGAAGTCAGGCTTCATCTTCTTCAAGATTGTTTGTGCAGCTTCTTGGGTTATCTATTCACTCAAAGCAGCAAGTTAGCAAAAAACCCACCCAACATCACTTTCATTCTCTTAATAATAAAAATAAAAGCACAAACCCATGGAATTTTATATTAAACTGAATCCTGAGAGGAGGGAGAAACTAGCAACATCAGATCTCAGAGGAATGGAACCTACTTTCCAGGAACTGCCTGGTATAAAGAAATCTAATTTTGACATATCTATTTGTTTGCTCTTCTTTGCTCTCCTTCTCAACCAAAACTAGAAGCAGAATTCCTGAAATGAGGCAAGCAGAGTCCCTTCCTGACAGCATCCTCTAAATTCTGGCAAAATAATTGTTTGTTTCCAGACCAAATGTCCAAGGACAACCCTGCTACCTGAACTCATGGGGTGTCCTGGAAGGGTCTTTAAGTAACCTTAGCACACCCCTGGGTGGGACAGGGCAGATGAGCTGCCACAGAAGCATCGATGCGATCGAATGCAGTGAGGATGGCTGCCACGGGGCTGGGAGCTCCTTTTGGAAGGATGATGTGAGCAAGAGCTCTGACGGTGGAGCCTCTCTCGCCACCCCCAAAGGCATGGTGGGGACCAGACCCCGCACCCCTCGCCAGCCATGCGTGAGGACGCCCTGTTCATCCCTGCGCTCTCAGCCAGGGTGGTCGTCTGTGTGGAAAGCCTAAAGCAAACAAAGGCAAGCTGCAGCCAGATGTTGGGAGGCTTTCAGGTTCACTTAGCATTCCCGGGGTAGGCAGCACACGCATGCCTGTGCTCCCCTCTCGGACGGATAAGCCTGAGCAGCCATACCCTTTAAAACCTTTCCCTTTGCAATGGAAACCACTGCTTACCTTTCCAGAACCATCTGAGCAAATACGGACCTCGCAGAAAACGTCAGCAATTCCTGATCCATCAAGGCTCAGCTAAACAAACCCGGCCGAACAATTTACAACTTGACCTCACGTTGTGCCTGTAAATGGATTCTGTGAAAGGCCTTTTCCTGGGTTAGTTGTATTTTCATGGTGTATACACCAGGCTAAATTAACCAATTCAACAGCTCCCCAGAATCCCCTTGGCTCCGCTTTTTACTGGGGATGGGGGATTTCAGAAGGGATGTGTTGCAAATCCCCAAAGATCTGCTTTATCTCTTTGGCAGGAAGAATTTTCCTCTTTGTCTACAGCAAGAAATTCTGCTGGTTTGTGAAATGAGAGGCAAGATTTTGCATTACCTTTATTTGGGTGGTTCTGTATCTTTGAAGAATATTCTTGAGAATGCCTCTCCCAAGTGACTTACAGCCAGCTGCTGAAATCAAATCAACTTCTTTTCCAGTCTCTTGAGGGATTTGGATTGATTCTTCAAGTAACATGTTTTAAAAGTCACCTTAATGTCTACATGGAAGAAATTGCTGTTCTCAACTTGTCTTATGCAAGGGGGGGAATATCAATCCTTGTGCCCACAGCCTGATCTCATACAGAGTACAGCAACGGAGGCAAGCGCATTGTTTTCCTCAAAGAAAGAGGGTTTGATTGAGTATTTCCTTAGAAAACTAGGAAGACAGCTGTAAAAAGGAAGATAAGGCATGACACCAAATGATAGCAAGAGAAAAACTCTTACACAAACTGCCAGCATTTTTCTCATGTTCCACTTCCATGTCATGCAGCCACATGATACATTCAGGATTTGTACTTGCACCATAAATCTCCTAACCCAGACATGGGAGAATCTGACATGATGTTTCCTTAAAGAACATACTGCAGATGGACAGACATGAATTCAGATTCCTTCTTCTGTCTACACAAGCACATACTGCATAACTCTTAAAGGTGACCACACCCATCAATTTTTAACTTACAACAAAACCGTTAAAAATAGTATTAAAATACTCTTCAATAATAGTATAATATATAAAATAAACGTTGTCATTAACATTAAATACTGTTTTCATCAGTGTCACCTTAGTCACATGCATATTTAGGCACTTAAATCATCCTTGAGATTGCCAAGAGCCTTGATGCATTTAAGAGTTTCCTCATTAGATATTTCAAAGTCTGTAGCCTTCATTGACAGCCCAGGACGACCTCAATGCATCAGCTCAAGGAAAAATCCACCCCAGGTCTGAAAGAATAGCATATATTCAAACAGATTGGGTTGTCTATGCGATAACATTTTTGTTTCTAAACCAACTTTCCCAATAAAAAAATATATTTACATCACAAAGGAGAAAGAATATGCTATTTTTCCTGCAAATGGATCATGAGCTTGGTCTCCCTATAATTCGTGCCTGGATTACATTAAAATAAAGCCATTAATTTCAAAGGCTTTCCTGAAATGTAGTTTAGGCTTCTTATACTCCTGGCTAAGTAGATAATGAGCATGAATATGACAGATTTAAAGACAAGATTAAGTGACGTATTTCTTGTGAGGTCCTCAGAGCTGCATCATTTATGTTGCTTCCAGACCTGGTTCGTGAACTACAATTTGATGCCAGCAAGATGGTAGTGAAATATGGGAACAGGTATCCTGACCAGAAAACTGGTGCTTTTCAACAAGATATTAATTTAGATTCATGCTCGTGGCCCTCAGAAAGCATTTACTACTCAAATCTGTAAATTATAGGAATGTTCATACATGAAGAAATACTTAAAGGATAAGTAATATATTGTCATAATGGAGTGTGAATGACAGCAATGCAGACACAAAGATTTTACTATACTTTTACTAGCACATGTTTTCTCTAGTATGTATTTTTCCTGTGTCCTCCTCAACTTTGCCTCCCCCAAAGCAGGAGTAAAGGTCCAGTGCGGAGCAGAAGGAAGAACACATCTGTCGTAGGGCAAGTGCTGATGCACTGACCGCGAGCTGCGTGTGAGCTGCAATTCTCACGATCCCCAGGCTGAACTTTGTAAATAGACTTGGCAAGGATTCTTGCCTGGAGAAAACAGGCTTGGAGAGGATATAAATAAACAAACAACCTTCCTTTCCTTCTCCTGTAGTCCCTCCTCTCCCCTCCTGACTGACCTCTGGGAGGACATATGTGTCTGGTCCATTGCAAATTGGCTCTGGCATCTTTTTATTTTGACGCTGAGAAAGGCAAATCATTTGCATCTCTATATTATCGTCCTTTCTCTGAATGGGGGGTGGGGGGGCAGCGTGTGTAGTCAGCAGCTATACAAAGGGGAGAAGACACTCATTCTATCATAACATCTGATTTAAAGCTTCAGGATTAAGCTATAAAGCTTGCGTGTGAATGAGAACATGGTCTCTTTGGAACTGAACAGTTTATCTTTTATTTTAGAGGCAAGCACTGATGTTATAGTCCAGGACACCATGCATCTCCCTACTGTGCATACACACAACCACATGTGATGGAGCACAAGCAGTTAGGAGCACAGTCTCTTCTGCAAGCTTGTCTCCACTATCGTGTTAGAGAGCTCTCTCCACCGTGATCTCCTTAATTGCTGAGAATCCTCCCGGACAACCAGCAAAATATTTTTACAGCTGATGTACCTTAAAGCTGAACCTTAGGGAACTCCATACTACACAGTTACAGCAGTGATGCAGCTGTCAGTGAGTACCTGGAGAGCGTCAGTGTCTCCCACGGTACCGAGTATCGTGATAACCAGATGGTTACTCATTGGTCTTAGAGCAGCAGGGATAGCAAGAAAGGTCTGAGGCCTTCCCAGGAGAAGCCGTTCCCCTCGAAAGGTTAGGGCCATCCAGTAAGTCCTATGGGCCGTTGACTGTAGGGTGTGTTGAGATGCTGCCTGGAAATTTGAACCATGAAAACCTGTCCTCGGTGGCACTGTCGTGTCGTGTCCTGCATATAAACAGGAGCTCTCAGGCCCTCTCTTTGGTGCTGATTTGCATTACAAAGGCAGCTCTATCATTCAGGGTGGAAAGAATAAGCAAATCAGTCCTTTTTAATAAGCTGGTGAACCACCAACGAGCTGCCCACCTTTTATTTACGGTAAGGCTCGGCGGCTCTGTTGGTGGCACGATTGTGTATCTCGGCACAATTACGGCATTGCCTCTCCTGGGGCGGACAAAAAGGGAAGGCATTCACCCGCCGCTGCCTGAGAGCTGGCTCGGGCTCCTTGCGGAGCCATAGCTACATCTGCTCGTGCCATCCAGTCCCTGACGTTTCCCCCAGAGGGTGAATATCCAGACATTGTCATTTCAGCACAAGAAGCTCGATGCATTTATTAATCAACCTTTTTGCTGAGTGGAAGTCTGGCTGGTCTCTCCTAATGTAGTCTAAATCCCTCGGTCTGTTTCTATTACAAGATTTACACAAAAGAACATTTTCCTCCGCTCTTTCTTACAGAAATGGGAAGACCTGAATGCTTTTTTTTTTTTTTTTTTTTTCTTCTCCCCTCTCTCCTCCCTGGGTCTTCTTTTGACTGACTGGGATTTTTCATGGCTGTATCAGAAAGTTGGACATTCCCTTTGTTTCGGAAGCATTCGGTGATGGATCACATTTTAATTGGCGTTGAGGTTTACAGAAAAAGGGAGCACCACAGGAAGTTATTAGAATAACAACACTACGCATCTGCACAGGAATTAAAACTGCAAATGTAGGGGGCATATTAATTGCTACCAAATGCTTTGGGTTTTTTCCTCCTCAAAAAGCACAGCTTAACAGAAGGGTTTTTTTGTTTTTGATGTATATTTTCCTGTCTTTCTGTTCCAGTAAAAATGTGATTAGATTTGTGGGATTTTAGTCTTGTGTATAAAATTTCTTCTACAGTATGATTCAAAGCATTTGCAGAAGAGATAAACACATTTGTTTTGACAAGCAGGACACTGATGGCTGCAGACAGATACAGCTTGTCCAAGACTGTTGTTCCCACAGCAAGAATCTGAGCAAGGTCTATATACAAGCTCATGCCAAAGATGATCAGAATGTTTCGCCTTTCTTTTTTATTTTTCCCCTAAGAAATTATTGATATGTTGTCACAGAGCTGTAATTCCTGTTGCTGCTGAAAATAGAAGTCATATGCAGATGGAGAATACTTTTTCTTTTTTCAGTTTTGTAAATGAAAGGAGGAAAAACATTAGGAAGGAAAGCAACTATTGTTCCCAGATATCCATAAACATTTTCAGCTAATTGAAACCGAATTTTTTTTCAAGAAAGGAGAAGGTTGGAAATATTTTTGACTGCCTGTGTCAATGACAGAGGCAGTGAGATGCTTCAGTTTCTTAATTTCTTTTTGTTTTTGATTTATTCCAATACATTACTTTTCTCACTGATATTACTGCAGAAATTTTCCCTTATGGGGAAATACCTAGACATACCTAGAACTGATGGCTTTTCTGGCAACTATTATAATACACAGAGCTGGTCTTAAGGAAGTATGAGGTATACGAGTGTCTAATTTACAGTGGAACACTCATCATGTGTTTGTTGCACTACTAGGAACAAATGAAAAAATTCAGGGGAAAAAAAAGGAATTATGTACACCAATCTGATGAAATTATTCTGCATTTCCACTACCATAACTATTGGTATAGCATAGATGCTGAGGGACATTAGGGCTTAGGTGATATCCACTTAAGGCCTGGTCTTCTGCAGCTAACAAACATTTTCTTGAGAAAGCAAAATCCTTGGGTATCTCCTTGGGCTTGGTGATGCTTCACCAAACAGACTGCACGAGGCAGACTGTACCAGAGGTTGTCCAGAAGAGGAATTCTTGCTATTGAAGACAGACAGAAAATCAAGGTTTCTTTTTGCCGATACCAACTTGCTGTGCAATCTGTCATTTTCTTTCCCATCCTGAAAATGGGATACCCTGAAAATGACCTACTTTGGAAAGGACACAGGTGCATTGTTTCGACATCTGCAGAAACTCCAGTTATCAACAGCTGAAAACCAGCGGTTTATTTAGCAATTCATGTGCTTTTCATGTATCTAAATATTTGCTCAGTTTCACCCTTGAGAGATAAGATCTGCAAGCTCGGAGATCATTTGGCATTGGAACAGAGCCACGATACCAGCCCCAGGAGGATGCAAAATGCCATGTGAAAAAGCACATCCATGCCATCACAGCGTTACCCTTTTGGTCCTCCCTGTAAGGATATTCACCTCCCAGACTCTCTTGAGCTTCCTCAGTTTGTTGAATGGACACATACGCCTTTTACTACACATCAACTTTAAATATCTTGTCACTATCTCATGTAGATGATGAGAGAAAAAAAAAGAAAGAAAAGGAAACAAATGCCTTGGGTAGCTCAAGCTGCAGTTACGGGGAGGGGCTCTGGAAAGGTGTAAAAGCCTACAGAGCTCTACTCAGCCTTTGGTCTTACTCCCAGCTGCGCTTGGCTGAAAAATCTCCAGTGCACAGGTGGCATTTTAGTGAAATAAACAGCACCATGGGGATGTCAAGTGCTTGTTGATAAATTCAAGAGCAAGCTTCTCCATGTCCTGGTCTTCCTCTCCCATCTTGAACATCTGTGACTTTGGCGTCAGGCCTAGAGGAAGGACACACAGCTGAAATGAAGAGATCCTAGCCAAGGAGGCAGGCAAGAAAAATTCCTATTGGATGGGATACAGATGAAGACTGTGCAAAAAAGAAAGCAAGCCAAGACCTGGAACCCTTCAAACTCAAGAAGGCATTGCAAAAGGCGTGCTCAACTGGCCGGTGGTGCATTGCTTCTGCCCAGGCTTCACATGACAGCCCCTTTCCTTTCAGGCCAAAAAGACAACGGGTTTCCGAAGTGGCCTGTTTGGCACCTTGCAGTTTTACAGGATCACCGGCTTTCCACGTGTGTTGGCCCAACAGCTACGCATGGTATCGTCCGCTAGGCTTTTTTGCTTGAGCAAATACTTGAAGGAGGAATCCTGCCCTGTAAGTGTGTTTCCAGGCATTACCTCATAGCAATTGTTTCTAAATCTCCAGTGTTTTCACCGCTTAAAAGGGTTTGCCTTTATTTGAGAGAATAAAAAGAAATGACAGTGGATGACAGCTGCAACGGGCTGCGTTTGCCCGGCGTCTTTGTTCGGTGTTGCTGCCGAATTGTTCTCTCTGGGGGGAAAACAGGCAAGGCGCTGACTCAGGCGGGCGTCCCTCCCTCTGGACTCCGAAAGACTGCTCAAAATATTGCCCTCAAACGTCTGGTTCAGGCTGGCCAGGGGATTTCAGATGCAAATCTTCCTGATGGGAGATGCTGAATCATCAAAACTGAGCTCATTCATAGAAATGGGTTGGTGTCATGAGTCTGGCAAGCGAGAAAGAAAAGCTTTTGCTGCAGGGTGAAAGTACGTGTGGTTCATCTAGGTGGAGATCAGGAATTGAGAAGATTCAGTGGACAGAAGGAGTCAGGGGACAAACCTGTCTGGTTTCTAGGTGGACTGGAAGTCGGGTCACTGTCAGCGGTAAAGGACAATGCCCTTTGGAACTGCAAACCAGAGCTGGGTGTTTTGCAAAAAGAACCGGCACATTTTCATCTGGGATTTTGGTTCAAATTCAGCTGTATCTTCTGAATCTGAGTTCACAGGCAGGGTAGCAGACTAATTCTCATCATATACATTAAACTTTCCTGCCCAGAGCCAGTCAGTCATGCCTCACTCAACAAAGAATTTTAAATTTTCTGTGGGAAGATGGTTCAGTCATCACTACACAGAAAGTACGAAGACCTGGCAAAAGCACTTTGTGAACTGCACCTTCATACTCAAATGGGCATATACAGGGGAGAGGAGGACAGCCTGGTACCCACATACGAGACATCACGAGTCAGACCTGGGGGTACCACAGAGCTGCTGGACAGTCTGGGTTGGGAGGGACCTCTGGAGCCCATCTGACCTACCTGCTCCTTCAGGTACAGCCGTCATCAAAGTCGTGCAACTGCAAAGCTAAGTCAAGGGGCTCAGGGTCACATCCAGATGATTTTTTAGTATCTGCAAGGATGGAGATCCCACAGCTTCTCTTGGCAACATTTTTCAGTGTCTGATCATCTTCTACTATCTGATTAACCCTTCCCTCACTTTCTCCCACTGTCACACACAGCCATCTTCTGGGACCTCTCTCCCATGGCAGGCAGTACTAGTTCCTTTGCTTCAGTCCCAGCACAATGAGTGCAATGCTTTCAGTCACAGATGGTGATCCCACAAAGGTGGGGGACATTTATTTAGCTTCTTCTATGCAGCCAGCTAATGGTGCTCACTCTTTGCTTTGAATAGTTGTTGGCCATTCCATAATCTGCTATTTCTTACTGCTAAACAGCCATTTTAAGCCTCACCTGGAACTTTGCTACAGAAGACCTCGTAATACTTGTTTGTGCTGATTTTTTTTTTTCTTTAAAGTATTGTGATTTAATGATGAGCATATGTAACTGGTGCTTTTACTTTTTAAAAAATGCCTGGTATTTGAAATTCCACATGACAGTGGATGGCTAACGTGTATGGGAACCACTGCTCAAGGTTGCATGAGATCTGCAGGGTACAAATGTGTGCCAGCTCTCTTACGATATTACAAGGTGCTCTTTCTGCGCTAGTGGCAGAAATGTACTTGCTTTGGGAAGGCTGATTATCCTCTGTTGTCATCATTGTATAATTTCAGGAAGACCTGACAAACAACTAACATGGTTACACTCTGTCTTTTCCTAGATATCAAATCGTTCCTTAAAGCGTTTCTCTCTAGGGTAATTCTTTTCCTTCCTGAGATGATCTATCGATCAGCAGTGAAAACCAAGCCCGGGTCTTTCAAAATTTAGCCTTAAATGATGTGTGCATGAGGAGCCTAGCGCAGGGGCTCAGGCACCAGGGCTCCTGGGGAGGACCAGGGATGGAAGAGCTTTGGGATCCTCCAGTGAGAAGGTTTCTGGGTGAGCTGGAAGCCCATGAGCAATCTCAGCTCTTGCCCTACTGCCTTATGCTGGAGGAGATGCCAAACTCATTAGCATATTTAGAGCCAAAGGATAGCCAGAAAGGAAAACAAAAAAGGGAATGTGAAGATTCAAAGCACTTTGTCATGCAGCGGGCCCAGTGCCAGTGTCTCCCCCCCACGCTGTAGTGCACATGCCTTCCTTGCCCCTCTCCCAGCCCCCGAACACCCATCCTTGCTCCAGGACTACAAAGCCGTCCCAGGGAAAAACCAACACCACTCCAGAAAAACAAAACAAAACAAAAGGCCTCCTTACAACAATAGTCTGTCAGGCATGATTTACTGTGCCTGCATCCACTGGGCAAGCTTCACTGAACAATCTCAATCCTCCGGGTTCCCACACTGGTTTGCTTTCCTGCAACTCAACGGGACACAAAGACACAAGTAGATGGGCAGTAAATAAAACTGATGTCTTTTGTGTCATTGTGTGGGGGCCTTTCTCTGGGGGAGGCAGAATAAATGAAGTGTGAAATGTGATATGAAATCAATTTCTTCTCTTGGGGGGCCGGGTTGGGAGGGAGTAGGTGGACTTTGTCATGGTCTCAGGGATACCCAGTGATGCATTTTTCAACAGTTGAGCTGCTTAGAGAAAACTACGCTACTTTTTTTGGTAGTAAGGATATCTTTAAGTAGGAGGAATTGGCACCCCTCTTGATCTGTCCCAGGATATGCAAGATAATAACAGCCGGTGTTCTGTAGAAGCACAGCACCCCAAGACCAGACGTGTAGACCTGGGGGTAAGGGGTGGCCTCCTATTCCCTACGCTGCAGTCTGTCTGAGCTTCTTGCACTCCCCTTCTGCCCTTGGCTCCGACCATGTCACCACCTCACTACTCCATCACTCTCAAAATGGTCCATCCTGGAATACCAGCAAGGATTTTGGTGGAGAAACAAACACTACACCCCATGCAGCATGTCCTCACTTCAAATAAATGTGCGCAGCACTGTGGGTGTCAGCAGAGAGCGGGAATTTGTCCGTGTCTGAAGATGTGGCCTCCAAGCGTGGTTGTTTTCTTTTCATTCTGTGGATTTTTTTATTCAAGCTGCTTCTGATGTGAAGTGTGGGATTTCTGCATTTATGCAAAGATGATAAAGAACAGGAAACCAAACACGATATTTTGGATGTGGTAGGGATAAAGAAGAGCCACATTTACATATTGTGTATGTAGATGAGAGATTCCAGGAATAAACTGCCAAACAGTATCATAAATTAGATAATGCCAAACACAATCACCTCACTAGCATCCCACACAATACCCTTCTCTCCCCAAATCTGCTGTAATAATCCTGTCTGCTACAAGTATTCAAGCAGCTGGCTGTCTTAAAACCAAATTGCTACTAGGAGTTACGTCTTTCTCTCATAAATATTTGAATTTTCTGCTCCCTTTCCATCCCAGCTTCTCCCCAGGTACACAACATTCAGGGTCATGTTGGCACCACTGTCATCCTGCGCCTTCCCGCAGCCGACGCCACCCCAAGCTCAGCAGCTGGACCAAACCTCAGCCGGGGCAGGGACATCGTTCCCCTTTGCCTGGCTCCCACCCCCCAGATTTTATCTCCACAGAGTTGTGCTAAGCCTGTGTGTCGCTGCACAGTACACAGCAGGCAGGAGATCCTTTAGAGAAAACACAATGTTTCATCAGTGACTTTTACCTTTTCTGCTGAGGGAGATGTGGAGGCATGCTCAGGTTCACACCACCGCGCCTCGGCCGCTTTGTACCATGCTGGAAATAGAAAGCAGCTTTGAAGCAAATTGGATGTGTTGTTTGACAGCTGCTTTGTATCAACGCCGCCGCACCAGCCAGAGCACCCTTAGGTTTGCAGAGGGGCCGGGGGCCGGCCGGGTGGGCTCTGCTGGGCACTGCAGCCTCTCTCCCTGCACGAAGCATCTGCCTGGGAGCGTCCAGCCCGTCCCAACATCTGTCCAACCTGTGCCACACCTGCACCCACCCTGTCTTTTCCAACAGGCTGCAGAGGCACTGAACACTTGGACACTTTCTTTTTACACAGTGGAGGTAGCCAAGAGGGATCTTGCCACAGAGTTTTACTTTGAGATGAATCCCAAAGAGTAATAGTGTAGGGGATTTTTTTCTGCTGTAATGTTTCTTTCCCTGTTCAGCATCATACCTGGGCTGGGTTGATGAAGATGCTGCAGCGTAACTGTTAAATGTTAACTGTCACACCTCTTAATCTGGTTAGGATGCGTTGTTTGATTTTAAAATTGTACTATAAAATAGAAATGCGCACATCACAAGCCCTCACATCAGCTTTAGAAAAGCTGAATTTAGGTTGGTTTTTTTTTCTTGTAGGACTTTCATCTGGCTCACTACAATTATTGTTACACTGATACCTTTCAACAAGAAATTTCTTCTGAACCTTTGTAACAGCTGCGATAGGAGTGCGGTTACTGATAGCAGCAAGGACGACAGTGTCCACAGTAGGTGAGACTGCAGTTTCTCCCGGGGAATTACTCAGGGTGTTAGATTGCTTCTGCAAGCTGCCACAGCCTGATAAAGGCAGTTGTTTCTGGGCTCAGCACATTGTTCACTCCCTCAACAGATGGAAGAGATTAGCTGGGCCCTGAAATGTTGTTAAATAAAATACGCAAAAAGAAAATACAATTATTGCTAAAGTGAAAACATACCACATGGGATTATTAAAGGACCAAGATGTTTTACATTTTAAGGATGTTCTTCAGGTTTTTTCCATCCTTCATGCACCAAAACCTCACAGAGGTAGCATTAAACTTTTCCATCTGATCTCTTGGAGGTTTCACACTGCAGAGCGATGTCATCCCTGCGAGGGATGGGGTTGTCCTCCCTCCTCCCTGGCCGAGCACTCAGGGCTGCCTGGTAGGATTTCCAGGGGTCTGAGTAAGTCCTTTCTCCTTTTTCACAGAGCACCAGACAGGCATGGGAGCAGGGGCTTGGCAGAGCTTGTGCCTGCTACGTAAAGTACAAGTTTCTTCTGCTACTTCTCCCCCATGCCCAGGTGGAGTGAAAAGCTATTGCCAGGAGCGTCTCCCTCTCCAGAAAGGGTTCTCTGACTGTGATTTCTCACCAGATCCCACCACCCAGGCCGTACACCACAGACAGTGGACTCTGGGCTCCCACATCCTTTGATGAGTTTGTGCTCCATGATAGCCTCAGTCTCACAGTCGTCAAAGATTTCAGTAGTACTAGTAAAGATCACTTTTAAAGTGGTCTGCAAACCTGCTTGATCTAACAACGATCACTTTGGGTTGGAGTTGTTTACTAATTGCATACGCAAGAAGATGGAAGGTGGAGATGGGTAACGTGAGGGCTGGAGTGAGTATTGCTATAGAAAATATGACTGGGTTTAAAACAGTGTGGGTGATTCCTTAATGACTCCCCTGCTCATAGAGTTAGGCAGCGCTGGGTTAATGAGTTTATTTGAGCATGTGCATAATGGCTTTTCTGAAACTGGCTGCGGGAATGCAATGCCTTGCAGACATTTTCAGATGTGTGATGATAATAAATCACTTTTTAAATGGCCTTAGAAAGGGAGTTTTGAGTTAGGCTGCATCCATTAATGTTCAAGGTCTCTCCTGAGCATCACTCGATCTCCTTAATGTTCCTCAACCTAAATCACCTCATTAATGATGTATGAAAAATATATTCAGCTCCTTGAAACCGTTCTCTTCCATTTGGCTTTTAATGACTGGGGGAATGCTGGTGATTGGTGACTGATGACAGAACTTCTCCCCAGAAATCCAGACTGGCTTTTCACTGTGCTGTCACTCACCGCTGTCTAGCCACTGGAAGTGAGCACCTCTGGGAGTGAGCTTGGAGGAGATGTTCAGCACAACACATCTGTACTGCAGAACTGCTGCAGTGCACACAGCTGGGGAAGGGAGGAACGTAACCAGTGGCTCCCGTACTAATTAACTTGAAAGTACGGTTATTAGACAGCAATTGGTAAACACAAAGCAATAAATGGGAAGTCCCCACTTCAAACAGATTTGCCTTCAGACACGTGGAAAGTTCCATCCACATTAATTTAAAAAGGTGAGTCAAGCTATATTATAGAAAACTGGAGATATTAATGACACCACACACACCCCTCCCCCGACTGCTCTAGTTAAGGTGTTTTGCCAACAGAAGAGTAGGAATGTTTGCTGATGGCTTACCAAAAAAATCTGAAATTATGTAAACATCTTTAAAATAGAACACAAAATACAGTCCAACTGATTTTTATAAGGTGAACCATGTACCTTCAAAATAACCATGACTTTGTAACGATGATGGGATCACCAGAGTGTTTTTTCATATCGTGGTACCTTGAGGATGCATAGGTGTGCATGTATATGTGTATAAAAACATCAATATTTGTTTAAAAGTCTGACATTTTCTGTTCTAAGAAAAAAAGTGAAAGTCTGTGGTCTGTCCAATATTCTGCCTTTTTTAATATGCAGGAATATTTCTTCAGTGGAAAACTTTTCAGAAAACTAAATATTAGGGAAAGTATTATGGAATGTATTTGCCATGGCAAAGATAATAACCAGTGATATGAAACTGCTGACCAGAAATTTCCATTTTAGAAATGTGCAGATTCATGAAAAAGAGGGAGTCCAGTGAAGCTAAATGGAGCTGCTTCTGACGATGATTTCCTTCCCTTTAAAAACCAACTTGCTGATAGCTGACTCAAGTTAAAATGATGAACCGGTGTTGATGCAGGACCGGGCACCTCTCCTGTAAGCTGCCAGCTCCTGGACAAGGCAGCCTTACCACTGCCAAGACCCTTCCCCTATTTTACTCTCTTGCAGTCACATCACTCAAGATCAGATGTCACCAGCCAGGCAGACTGGTTCCAAACCCTGGTTTCAGTGCATTGGCTTCCGAAATTCCTGCGCGACCAAGCTGAAATCTTAATGCAGTTTTCCTGTTAATTAAATGACCCTCCACAAACCTAGACCATAAAATCCTCTCTCAACACCACATCTAAAAGCGATGACCATTGACTGGGAGATAGGACCTCATCCTTGCCTTGGCTTTAACCTAGTAGTTAAGAGATGGTGAACCGGTTAATAAAATAACAGCCTGATTTAAACTCTGCCACAGCCACTCCAGGTAATTTTATCAAGTCTCTTAATTCATCAATGTCTCGGGCTCCCCAATGAGAATTCAGGAAGAAAAGCATTTTCCTACATCACATGGAGTGTTCAAGTGTTTTGCAAAGAGCCCTCTATGATGTACTTAGGGATTTCCTATATGGAAGCTTAAACACCTAAAATACTGTCAGAACCCCTCAAAATGTTCCAGTCCAATAAAGTTCAAATGGGGAATAACACATTTGTTAAAACAGGCAAAATTTTATATTAAGAGGGTGACATGGCCAAGAGACCATACATACCTCAAAAGAAAATGAAGACAAGATTATCCAGCCAACGTAAACTGAATTGGCGTGGTCAGTGTTTTTAAGATTTTAGAGACACTTGGAATGAAAGAAGGGAAAAAACCCACAGCCAAGTCTCAGGCATCGCACAGGCCGTGTACACTCCAGGAGGAAACCTGGGTTATGAACAAATATTTTAGTACAAATCAAATGCCTTCCAGGGATAAGCAATTGGGAAGGCGGGAAGAAATTAATATTGGAAGCTTTAGAACTTCCCAGAACTGTTCTCTACCTCCTTGACTGAGGGAATTAGCTTTTATTTTATTAACTTTTTAATGCCCTTCTCCCATCCAGGGTGCTCTCTGAATTGCTTCTCCCCTCCTCCAAAGGGGCTGCCCTGGGGATGTTGCTCTTCTTAGGCTTTAAGTAGCAGCTGGCTGCGATTAAGTGGATTGGGAGGATCAGTGCTTGATTAACTTTCTGCTGCTATTGGTTTGCCCAGGTTCCTGCAAGAGAATTAATCTCTTGGTTCGGCAGAACGTTGGGCTCTAATGGATACCAGACATTTCAAGCCCACCCAGAGCACTCAGTGCCAGAGCCCTTGTTTTAACATGTTCAGGCTTCATGCTCCTGTCCTGCTAAAGGTAAAAGTCATGTGGGCATTGATGGGATTTTTTTCTACTCTTCTTTTTAGTCTAGGTGTTTGTAAATTTGCTACTAGTTTCTGTTCTGCTTTGCATCTTGGTTGCCCTTTTTTTTGTTGTTGCCTCTTTCATCAGTCTGTGCAGGCAGGTGATTTTTCCTCAGCCAGAAGCAATCCCTACGTAAAGACAGTAGAAGCGAAGCTTGTGTCTAAGTGTTGTGCTGTATGAAATGTTCTTTTATAAACCCAACTAGCTGAGCATGCTTTCCTGAAGAGTGGTGTCGGAGCAGAGCCACTTGGCCAGCTCCTTGGCCAGGCCTTTGGAAAGCAAGGAGGGGGTCTTTGGGAGGGACAGCCACACAGAAGACAACAGCATTGCCTTCCTGCAAGGACAGGGGAACTTGCTGATCCTTTGTTAAAAAGTTACCCTTGCTGGCCGAAAGCTTAGCGTAAGTGTCCCCAGGTGGGCAAGCCTTGGACAGATTTTATAAAGTTCTTTTTCTTTTTGAAGCTGAACTGCAGAAATGTGCAGGGAAACTGAAATGTGCACAAAGCAAAACAAAATACTCCTGTTGACATGCATCATTAAGTGATCAAAAGTAACTCTAATATTGCTATCATTTCCTGCTCCAGAGAAATCCAACAACAACCTTAACAAATCGATGTAAGCATCAATAAGTGAGCAGAAGCAGCAGCTTTCCCAAGGAACTTCTACTTAATTAAAACCTGAGGTAAAAATAGTAAGAATTTTTTTAAAAGTATCAAGAGATTATAAATGGAAGCTTGGCTGTGTTTCTGCACTAAATTATGCCTTGATGGAAATGAATAAAGCTCAAATGAAGTCCACAGGCATCTCCTAATTATATCACAAGGTTTTATTCCACTTAGTTTTTCATGCAAGGCTTCTGATTTCTTTTTATTATTCTCCATGGATGTATAACATATTGATTAACCAGGAGAAAGGAAGGAAAAATGATGAAACTCTTGAGCTCTCTCACTCTCCGTGTTTGTCGGGATAGATCAATTGTGAAGTTTAAACTGGGTATGGAAATTCACTGCTTGCAATACGGCTAAAAAGAGGGAGCATGGATGATTTAACAATTTACATAACCTGAGAGACTCAGCTGCAAATTGAATGAATGGACCTCTTTGTTTCTCTAAACTGAAATAAAGAGGGGGGGAGAACAACATCAAAAAAAAGTTCCTTATGTAATTGTCTCTGTGACTGGCATGATAGGAAGTTTTATGTCTATTGGTGGAATTAAGACTGGGACGTATTGCAGAACACAAAGAGGTGAAGGGGCAGTTCAGCAATCGTACGTATCAACTAATAGAGAGTGACAGAGCCAGCCTTGCTGCACAAGTCCGTGCTATGCTTTGCATTATTGTCCTGATTAGATTTGGCTCCCTTTTTGAGCAGTCAGCCTTTGACGAGTTAGACTGCATCCCACTGGCATTGGAGCAACTGTCCCTGGGGATTCTGAACTCGGAGAAGTTGGAAGACCCTGAGGGCTGAAAGCGATGCCTGGGTTTACGGGGTGCGCTGTCTCCTTCAGGCATGGTTTGGGATTCGGTGTTCTCCTACTACCCGAGATGGAACAAATTCCTTTACTGTAGAAGCCAAGGGGTTAAATTATTTGGCCTGTGTAAGTGTCACAAGCTCAACTACATTAACACCATGTTTCCTCTGGCCTTGACATGAACAGATCTCCGAATGTGGAAATATTTTGCTGTCTGTCTTATGTGGGCATGTATGCTGTTGGTTGTGAATCCCTGCAACAAAAGCCAGGCAAACCCTCGGCTGTGTTAGAAACCACAGTCACCCACTGGCCTCCGAATATTTCCCACCTTGGGATGCCAGAGAGACAGCTGCCTCTGCTCTACCTGCTGCCTGCATCAATAGTCTTTAATTTTTAAGGCGTGTTAATCCAGCACGTTTTCACCAGCCTGAAAGTCACATTCAAATAAACAGCTGGAAATGAAAGTTGGGAGGGAAAGGCCATGCTCACTAGAGTTCAAACCTCTGGCAAACATCTTGCTGCAGCTCTGCATGCAAGAGCAACTGGTGGCATATGGGGCGTATCTCCTCCCTAAAGCTAGTTCAAGAGGAAAAAACAAACTTCACCTTTTGGAATGTAACCAGCAGAAGAAAACAAATTAACCTTTTTTTTTTTGTGTGTTGTATATTTTAACCCGATGTCTGTTTTAATGTCCTGCTTTACAGCTTTGTATGGTAAATTTCTCAATTTGCCACTTCCCTCTGAGCAGAATAGTCCAAATCAACAAGTTCTCCATCAATTATAGCCAGAACATGTTGTTTCCAGTGCCTGGACCCTCATTCCCTGGTTGCTGCCCCACTCATTGCAACAAATGCTCTGCAGATCATGTTTGCTTCCAGTGTCAGACACTGTTGGCATTATCAAGTGGTGACGGTGGCCTGCAATGTGCTTGTAACTTGGGATTTTGCTTTCTCTCTCCATCCCCGAATGGGCCTTTGTCACTGAATGAAAAAAAAAAAAAAATCTTAGTAAAGGATCATGGCATAATGTATGCTACCAGGCATCATTTATTTTAGAGCAGATCTTGACTGTAGAGCCTACACCATCTCTGCAATGTGCATTATTAAACACTTGGGGCTTCATACAATTTATCCACTCTGCCTTTTGAGTCTGCATCAATACTATCTCCATCCTCTTTTGTGTGCTTGTATTTTTAGGTATGAATGAATACTCCTAGGTGACAGTGTCACCTATGCAACTGATTTCACCACAATGGCATCTTTGGTTATAAAAAAACCTCCCTATTTCTAAGCGACATAAATGGTTACTCTGTGATAAAATTTGCAGTCCATCAGATAAGTTGTCACTGAGTGTTCCCTCTTCTACTTCAGAAGAGACATGAATAGACAATAGCTCTGCAGTACTGAGCGAAACCATCTCTCCATAACGTGCCTGGGCAGGCTGGCATCGTTAGGAATAGCTCTAGTCGTGTGGGATTAACATTATAAATAGCTTTCCTCCCTGCGCTCTGAAATGCAGAATGCTTTAGCATGCAGGGACAGCTCGGTTCGGCTTCTTGGCTATTAATGAAGCCACGGTGTTTAGATAGGCTTGACTGCTGTCCTCTCTTTTCTGGCACATCTGCCGGCTCCATCCCATGCAGTCTCCTCGCTGCCTGGGAGCTGTGTTTGCTGCCACGGTGGAGCCCAGCGTAAAGCCACAATAGGACTTAACCACATGCAGGAAACCCAGCTCAGACTGTGAAACGTGATTGCTGAGGTGGTCTTCACCTTTCTGGCAGGGCAGGGTGACGGTGGTACTGGGAGGTTTCCTCATACCACCCTGTCAGAAACCTGCAGCTTCTGGAGTCGATGGGGTTGGTCTGTGTGAAGTGGACGGGTCACCTCTGCTACTCGGACATGCTATTCCCTGACTTCTACAGGGCTTGTGAAAGGCCAGGAGCTACAATTGCGTCTCCTCCAGCGGTCCTGTGCAGGATGCTTTACAGTGAAAAGTGAGCCCAGCTGGGAAAGGGCCACCTTGGCTGCTGCAGAAGTGCTCCCCTGCCCCTGGGCTCCTGGTGGCAACATGCCTCCATGTCACCTCCTCACCTCACATCCGTATGCTCTTCATCCCTTCTGCATCCGTGTCTACACAGCAGGCTTTTCCTAGGGACTTCACATAGGGTAGGGAACTAAAAAAGATTGCCATCGTGACATCAAGCAGTACGTTCAGTGTTGGAAGCAGGCTTTTGTGTTTTGATGGAAGGAAACACTGAGAAAAACGTCACTTGCTCAGCAGAACTTGTGCCATGACAATTGGAGCCAGGCTTGGCAGAGATGGGGACAAAAATTGTACCCCATTTCCAGCGGAGCTTGGCAGTTAGTTTGAGAAAACATTTGTAGCAGAGCCTGAGTTTGTCATGTCTATTAAAGATGTGAAATTAAGAGAATCAAAATCTTTTCCTAACTATAAATACCCAACCAATGCCTTGACAATGTTTGTGAAGCCCAGTGCAGCTACCTTCTGATTTACTCCAGTTTTTTTCTCAAAAAAACCAAAAAAAACCAAAAACAAAACAACAGCAAGAATTTTAAAAAAATCTAAGTAAACAGAAAGTCTTGATAGTAAAACAGATGTTTTGCCCTTTCTGCTACAAAGAAACAAACACATGAAAAAAAGTGTGTTTTGGTTTTGTTTGTTTGTTTTTTTCAATACCTGCCAGGAAAAGAAATCAATTTCAGTTCCTGGAGAGGATTGTGAAGGTTTGCATTAAGGATACAACCTTGCCAGGTCCCTTCTGTAGGAATCAAAGATGCTATTTTTGTCTTTGATTCTTCTCATTGTTTTTTAAGTTCAGTTTACTTAGGAAATTATTATACTCTGGGTGTGCATGTGTCTGCACACAGGTGAACCCATTTACCTACAATATTTTTTTAAAAAAACTTTCTGTATGTTTTTGTGTAGGTGAAGTCTCAGAGATACTATGCTGCTAAGGTTTTGTGAAAATGAACAAACAGTAGAGATGCCCAAATGTGTGGTACCACTAAAGCCAACAGGACAATGGGAGCTCAGCCTCACTATTTGGCTCCAGAGACTTCACACAGAAAAATAGATTTTTCTAAATTGGAAGTAGAATAGTGATTTAATGACTGGGCTGAAGCTTCAGTCATTGTAATTGTAACACCGATACAAGCCAAGTGACGTATTCCCTTGCCCATAAGAAACATCACCAGTCTCTGAGTCTATAAATATTTAAAAAATAAAAAGAGAGTATATGCAGCACATAGACCAGTATTAATAGGCGTATGTATGTCTAATTTATCTTTAAATATCAAAAATTTGAGATGGCAATGGTGGTTTTTTACCCACAGTCTACTCCCAAAAATAATCAAGTATTTTGAGGTTGTCTTTTAGGGTACATTTTTTCTCATTAAAAATAATAAATGTCAATATCTGAACCACATTTAGGTGTTTTATTTGATCCTTAGCCTGCCAACTAAAACGATTATTTGTGTTGTTATGTGAAGGCACTTCATCATTTTAAAATAAATATTTAAATACTACTTCACAGGAAAAAATATTCATGTGGTTAGACGAGATATGCTGGAAAAATTAAGGCTGGTCCTCAAAGGCATGTTATGTTGTTATACTTTTACACGCTTGGTTAATCTATCTTCAAACTAAAAAATTCAGATCGGAAGGGTAAAAAGAAAGGATTTTTAAAAGAGCTTTGATACTCATAGTGGATTCCTTAATTGATTGTATTTTAGCAACTTGCTGCAAAAAAGAGGTATGAAATAGCAACTCTAATCTGTACAATTTATCTGTTTTCTGGGTGATTGTGTTCTATGAAGTCTGCATGCCTGCCAGGCAAAGGACTCTCAACAAAATTAGAGTAAGAAACAGATTAAGAAGAGCAAGTGGAATTTTTCATATATGTTTGTAATCAAATAAGTGTCACTTCCATGGTATTAGGTTTCCATTTCTCCTCTAGAAACCTAGGAGAAAATGATAAAAGGAAGCAAACCGATGAACAGCCTGGCACAAGCCTCTGCTGTAACTTCATAAGGAGCGTTAGGACCTTTTACTTAATCAACTGTCACAGCAGAAAAAGGCTGAGAAGTATTTTCACCACAAACTAGTGATGGAAAGATAAGTGAAGTGAATCCTGGCCTTCTGCCTGCAAAAGAAGATTCAATGGGAGCAACAGTCTAAAATTTCCCGTCTTCTGTTGGCAGTTCTTTGAGACATGTCACACCTACTCACACTGTGAACTGGCAAAGAAGTTCGTTAGTTATAGGGCTGTGCTGGGAGTCAGGTTCCCTCTGACTGAAGATCCCCCAAAGCCCGTGGGAAGACTTTGTTGGCCTTGGGTCAAGGCCGTGGAGGACCAAAGAAAAATCTTCGTTTTTCAGGCAGCGTCATTTTGCTGTTGATGCTTGAGCCTCCCACTGCCGGAGCCTTACTCAGTCTTTCCTAATTAGCTGCTGCTGCTTCAAAAATCCTGATAGCCACTTACATTCCCGTTATCTTCACCGAGGAGAAAGATCTCACTTTGAATTGGATGTGGCTTTCTGAAGCAGTAGGGTATCGGTTTCCAGAGCTGAACCCCCTGCACTGCGGTGCTCCTAAAGCACAGCCTGTAGCTTTGCTTGGTGCGAAAAAAACAATATTTTCCCTTGGGTACTGAGGCAAGTGTGAGGTAGCAAATCACACATTACTGTGTTTCCAAACTATATCCTTTTGGTCTACCTTATAATACTGTTTTCTCTCTCCCAATGAATTGCATATCCGTTATTTTACCACCCAGTTTATTTGATCATCAGGGAAGATAAATGGTTTCTGCTGAAATATTAAACAAAGGGAAAATTAAAGGACTGGGAAGAGTAAACACCACAGTAAAGCACAATTTCCTTTCTGCTACATGAACGAAATGTCTCTCTCTCTCTCTCTCTTGCTAAGTATCAGCATACACACTCAAATTCTGTCCATCGGCACGCACATACCATTTCTCACCGAAGTTGGTGGGATTTGTGTGTGTCGGGTAAATTCCAAACTGAATGGAAGGGAAGGAGGGTTTTCTAAATAGCATTCATCCAAAAATAAATTTATCAAGAAGTTTAGCATGTGGAGCCTTTTCATTTCACTGATTTTGTTCATTTTCCTTGCTTTCTTAGCATCATTTTAACCAATGCTGAAATGAAAAATGTTATTTTAGTTCGGCTTTGGGCAGTTCTTGATAAAAGCCGGCGGAGGTTTGTCTGGACAAGAGCCCAGCCTGGTGTAAGCGCCTGCAGACAGCAGCGAGGGTTGGCTCATCCCTGCAGACACCAGCCCTGGCCAAGGACCACCAGCCCTGCCACGTCCAGGGATGGACCATGGGAAGAGCATCCTTCATGCCAAAAGGACTCGGCTCAGCAGATAGCTCAAAGGTGAGAAGAACCAACTTTTTTTTTTTTTTTTTTTAAAGCTGCTGTGTTTGACCAAGGCTGGATCCCTCCCCATGGCAGATGGGAGAGAAGCATCTCGCTGCATCACCAGTGCCGCTCGTGCAAAGGCGCTCTCATGCGGCGGCGCACAGTGGCCTCAGACCAAACACTGTTGGCAGCCCAGGGTGCGGTTTGCTTTTGAAGATTCCTCGGTGAAAACATGAAGTAATGCCCAGGACTGACAAATATGCTTACCTGTAGTTCATTCTGACTGCTGCTTTGGAAGGGGATGCTTTCATTGCAGCTGTCTGCTGCTGCTTAGTTTAGAATTTTAAAAAATTTCTTAGAGTATTCAGAGGCTCAGTATAGAATTCTGAAATAATTTAATTTGACAGTTGGTTGATGGAAGGAATGATTCCTTTCATACGGAAGTGCTGCTATTCCATAGGAAAAACCTGAGGATTGCATCATTTTTTCTCATTTTTGTACTGTGACAGCCCAGTTTCTGTGTTTATGTTGACTAATCACCAAAGAACTAGTTAGTTCTGATGGAAATACGACAAATGAGAGCTGTTCAGGATTTTTGCCACAGATTTTAATTCTCCTCTAAATTTCCCCAGTTTTGCTTTGATTCATTTTTTGGTGTGTGTCTGTGGTTTTTTGTTTGTTTGTTTTGTTTTGTTTTTTGCAAAGCCACCCTAGGTGTCAAAAAAATATTAGACTCACCCTAGTCAAGGCATTCCTTACTGCAGCGAGATGAGGCACCAATTTACTATTACTGGATTATTTCTGGAATCTGATGTCGATTTTCAGGAAGATCAAAGAGCTGTATGGGGTGCAAATGGGCAACAGGGACAGAAAGGACTGGGAGAGTGACAACAGGACAGAGTTTATGGGAAAGCAGCAAAATCATGGAGTTTCTATAGTTGCAAAGACAGCGTTGAAGGTGCAGCTGAAATCTTTTGGGAAGGCAGCAGCCTATGATGCTGGGGCTTCTCTGATGCTGCCCTGGCAGTGACCTCCATCCCACTCGAGAGTGCTGGTTTCTCCAGGGTGAAGGCAATTCAGATTCCATGCTAACTGAGCCCTGACCTTCCACTTGACAGAGATGGATGCCCAGCTCCGCTAATGGTCTGTGGCGGCTTTGTGCCGCAGGTTTGCACCTCAAGCACTAACCTGGGGTGAGCAAACTCGCTTCCCACTCAGACTGTGCTGCATCCACGGTACCTGAGATACACCAAGCACACCTCGTGTTCTCCCCGTCATCCTCTCAAGAGCTGAGCGTCACTGAGCCACACCACATGCGTGTGTGCATGTGCACACGTACACGGCTACAGCCCTCAGAGATACTTGGAAGTTGCAATGGTTTTGCAGATACCGATCTTCAGCTTTATCTGCTGACCTAAGTGAACAAAGACAGAAACTGTTTGTCACTTTATGATCTACGTTTCTGTATGGAGAGATAAAAATGCAAACCAAATCAATATAGCTATAGATCTTAGAGAAAAAAATAAGGCAGGGACAAAATAACTGACACTGATGCTGGCTGTGGTTTTGTCGTAAGGTATTTGCCAGACTAATGAGTGAGTTGCTCTCAGCATCTCTGATATTTGTAGTTTTCAGAGGGAAACAGCAGTTTGTAGGCAGGTCTTGAACACATCTTAGGTGAGAAACACCAGCTAGATCACCCATGTGCTAACCATTTGCTCTCCTTGTCTTCCTCTTCCCCTCTCACTCCATCCAGCCACTTTAACCCTTCATCCATCCGGCAAGGAATGATGAACGCCCAAAGCCAGACCGACTTCCCCAGACATCCAGGTTAGCAGTCAGTGCTCTGTCTTTGGGAGCTTCACTGCCCTGATGGCTTAAAGTGGTTTTCAAAATCTGTGAGTCTTTAGAAAGCGCCACTGCTGCAGACACAGAAATGTGCTCTGCTTCTGGAGAAGATTGTGCCCTTCTTGGGATGGTGGGAATGAGGTGGAGTGGTCCACCCCAGCAGGTGGTCTCCACAGTCTGGAAAAATGAAGACACCCCCTACTCCAGTTCCAGGGTGGCAGCTCGCCCCTGAGGTGTGCTGTGTAGTATGTTATATGTACATTTTTAGAGCTGCACATGAGAAAGAAATTTATTCATGGAAAAAAAAGGAAAAGATATCTTTAAAGAAAACATTCTCCTGGACAATTGGGAGGAATGTTGGGCACCCTCTTTTTGGACTGTGGTGCTGACTTCAGTCCCTCCAGGACGCAGTTCTAATTTAACAAGGCATGAATTTAAATATATTAAGAGCTAAACAAAACATGAAGAGAATCAGAGAGGTGAAAAGTCACCGCCCCTCCTTGTCCTGCTGTCTTCTTTTTGTTGGCTGCTGAGCTGGGAGACACAAAATAAAACTGAGCAACATAACCTGTCTGAGTTTTATTCAAATCAGCCAATTAAAACATCAAGTTGAAATGTCAACTAACATGTTATGGCCACTCAGGAATTAAAGCAGGAAAGCATCTGTCTGTCTTCACCCCAAAGAATTGAAGATTTTTAATTCCACTTCTGCAAAAGCTATGACATTAGATTACAGCCATGAAAAACACCATCTGCAATGTGCCCTGACTGGCTGGCTGTCATCAACTGTTGCTTTTACACAAAATTAGATTGAGTTAAACACCTTTTTTTTTTTTTTTTTTTTTTTTTTTTTAAATTCTCAGGAACTATTTATCATGCAATGTTCTTTTCTCAAAGGTGTGCACCATATACCTTCTGATGTTGACAGAAGTTATTTAGCTCATTTTTACCTTTGCTTACTGCCCAAATGCTCATTTGAATCAGAGGAAGACCTGGTCCATTTTGGCATAAGAACAGGCAGACGGAAGTTCTTCTAGCTTTAATTTTTCTCCAATATAAAATCTTGAGGACTTAAAGATGAATTTTAAGGTTCTCTTCTATATACCAGAACACTGAGTTTGACAGCGACATCGTTCCATCACACCCACGTCTTTTGAAGTGACATCTTTCTGACAGCAACTTGAGTGAGGTCCACAGTCCCATACATCACAAATCAATACGTACCCTGGCTAATCTGGCAATCTATCGTTGGCTACACACAAGAAATTGTTCCAAAAAAAGATTTCGTCAGAGTTGATCTGTTTCCACAAAAATGTGTTGTTTCAACAAGTCATCTTTAAGGAAAGTATGTTGTGTTGAAGAATTCCCATTTGCGAGGTAACCAAGATATTAGGCTGAGAGCTTAGCTTAAGGTAGATAGATCCATATAATTTTTTATTATTATTATTTGAAGTGCACTAGATACATAAGTGTTGTTTTCCAGACGAATGTAATCCACACTTGCTCTAGCCACTCCAAGTAATTCAAAGGGCTCTATTAGGAGTGTATCCTATAGATACATGCACGCAAATGGAAACCAAGTCTCCAACATTCCACATGCTAAAAAAAACCCAAAACAAACAAACAAAAATCTCTCCATAATCCACATATTCAGTGTGCAAACGTATGTTTCCAGTTGCAGTAATTGGCAGGATATCTTCTCATAAAAGTTATGTGTGGTGCTGCTAGAGTCTGTGTAAGTAATATTCTTGTCCCTAGGCCAGATCAGGATCACAAATAATGTTTTGGAACTGCTCCTGGTACGCTGTATTTGATATTTAGGTAAAAATTGCCTGAGAAAAGGGGCTGTTTTCATTTTTATCTTGACTTCAATTCTTATTACTCTACAGACATAAATGCTTAGCTGGTAGCAGTGATGCCTCTGGTCTTAAATAACAAGATTTGGGCTTGTGTCCAACCGTGACATGAATGCACAGGCTGCGGGTTTGGTGTACGCAGTTCTGGCTAAAGTGGCTTTCGTCGAGTGAGGCAAAAGGAGAAGAACAGCCGTGCAGCCACCGGGAAAGCTGCTTGTCTTCTGCAAAAGGGAGACACCACGGCAGAAGGATGCAGTGACATGGGACATACACAATGCAGGGTGCTGGTAGCTCATTGGATGTGACTGCCGTTGTTTCCCTTTTTCTTCTCTTTTCCTTTCCTTTAGCTAAAAATGAAGAGATTCTTGGGGCTGGGTATCTAGACCGAAGCTCTTTCATCGCTCAGCTTGAGCCAATCCTGCACTGCCTGTACCATTACAGCAGGGCAGGACGAGCACATAACAGCTGTGGTGCACAAAGTGACAGTGGGCACAACGTGTGCCCGCTCCATCCCGCTTGTTGCCTTGCCAAAACCGCTGCATCAAGAACAAAAGTGGCGGGGAGGTGGCCTCTGCCCAGCGATCAGTGCTGCAACGTGGGTTGCAAAATGTTCAGTGGTGCTGCATAAAAATCTGGTCCACAAGTAGCCCCTGCTGCCAGTGAGTGCACCACTAATTACAGACATGATGGTACAGTGATGGAAAATAATTGCAGGGGAACTCGGGGTCCAAGTGTCCTGATTCTTCTTCTCCACCATATGGGACTGTGATTTTCTGCTGATTCTCTGTCCATACTCAAAAAAGCAGCAGAAATGACTGCAAAAAAAACTTTGAGAAAATGCTAGGAATTTTGAAAGACATAAAGATTGTATTCCTGGAAAACTTATATAGCCCGTATGGATATAGGAGCAATGTCTAGACCAAACCCCAGTGTTTGATGCAACTTACAAATTAGAAAAGTAAACCCAGGTAGTCTCTGATTTTTTTTAAGAGATTGAGTTACAAGCAAGAACGGATGAAATCCAGGGCGTACCCTGCAAGCCAGAATTTCCTGTGCAAACACTATTGACCATATTTTTTGAGAAGTGCATAGAAACAGTTGATGTCTGCAGTAATTATAGTGTGTCAGAAAAATTAACATTTGCAGTTCCCCTTATCCTGAGCAAGAAAGCAGCACTGATCTTACAGACCAAAGTACGGTTAAAATAAACACAGGCCATCCAAGAGAAAACTATTTCTTCTGCTAAATTTGAATTCTCTGAGATTAATAGCTATTTGGATTTTGAGTCTCAGCTAAATTATGTTCAGATAGGTAGATGCCATTGCCTGTAAGTTTGGATTCTCCATAAAGAGACTGTGGTGATAATGGGTCACAAGCCTAAAGGGGTTCTGCCCATCAGCGCTGGTCTCATTCGAAGGGTCAGACCTGGTATGTCTCAGGTCACACTTAATGGCCATCTGGGTGGAAATCATGGCTTGAAGAGGGGGGTTTGTTGTTCTGTTTTGTTTTGCAAAAGAGACAATATTTAGGGCCAATTTCAGAGCTGAGAAGAAGGAAATATGGATCGGGGCATTTCATGCAGATCCAGCACCCGTTTCACTGAGACCCCTTTGCCTGCAAATGTCTGAATAAATGCAAAAGTCTACACCGCATTAAACCAAATCCACAGATGAAAGCTACAGTCATAATATGCATTTTAAATAACATTGAAGGATGCACACTGCACATACCTGTTTTACTAAAACTGTTGCACCACAAGAGGCTTATTTCCCCTATAAATTACCTTGTGCATCTTAGCTAAAATGCGACCAAATCCTGTGCCAGTCATGTCCCAGCAAGCAAACGTGTTGACACAGGAACAAGTAAAGCCTGAAAAATTTGACAGCGCCGTTTTGGTTTTGGCTGAGCACCCAAAGGACTTGTGCCCCAAACTGCCTCATCCTCAGAGGTTTGACAGATTGATCCTTTTACTGCCGGCGGTTGAATGTCTTCTTCTCAAAGGACAACACCCACTTGGATGGGTGGGTGCCCACACATTGCAGAGGGGGCTGAAGCCAGGCATCAGCTCCGTGCCAGGAATGCAAGACAAAACTTTCGGCATTATCCATAGGATAATTTAGCTGATCAGAGACCTCTTGTGCAGCTAGTGGGCAAAATTTCCCAGTATGTCCCTTCTGCCATGAATCTGAAGTAGCTGTAGATGCCCTGAGGGAGGGCTTCCTCTTTATTTCAGGTTTTAGCTCAGGCAGGAAGACACTATCCCATGAACCATTTTTCTCCAAGCTGTTTTGTTGATTTTCTAATAAGTAACCAGAAAGAGGAATAGCATTGAGAAAATCTGGTTACTTATATCTTGTATTCTTTTTAGGTAAAAAAAAAAAAAAAAAAAAGAAAAAAGAAAAAAAGAAAAAAACTCTAGCAACTCATAATTCTGCTCTCCAGCAAAGGCTGTTGCTTCTTGAGGGCACGGAGGCACTGCCCTGCACTGTTTAACGCATATCTGGGTGGAGACATTAAAATGACAAATGATCACCAGCCAATGTGTCACTGAAGCTCATGGCACATTGAGATGGCTGCTGCGGGTATCTGCCTTCCAAAGCGATGGAAAAGGAGCAAATTGGAAACATACAGCTACACAATAGATGTATGCACATGATGTAGCCGGGATTTTTTTCCACAGCGTTTCTTCCAAGTTACAGCGTTGTTTATTTATTATATGTCCTTTGAAAAGGCTCTGAAATGCTCTATCTCCAGCAGGGAGCTCTGACTACAATCAGAAGAAATGGTTTAAAGTTTTCATAGGAACCTTCGGAAATGAATAGCAAATTCACACATAGCAATGAGACACAACAGCTGCCCAAGTCTCCCAGTCTCCAGAATAGACTCCCCGAGGTTGTAGCAACGAGAAGAGGCAAAATGCTGATTCCTTCGCTCGGAAACTCCTAGCTGGTGTGACCTAAGGGCTCCTGAAATTTGGGTAAGAGGTGGCAATTTTCCCAGCAGAGGACAGTGCACTAACGCTCTGTCCTGCTCACCCTGGCTCTGGGGCTGGGAGCGAGGATGTGGGTGGGCTCAGCCCACATCACCTGGTCCTGATGTGGCTGCAGTGGGGCCAGGCAGGACCCTGATACCTCAACCCAGGCAGACCTTACAGCATGGAGATCCTCTGGTGAAGGAAATGGTTGCTGATACTGATGTGTAACAAGCCCAAGTTGGGAGCATCTGATAAACTGTCATTTCACAGAGGTCCACAGATTAACTCCATTCATTTCAGCTGGAGGTTTCAAAAAGGTTTGAAATATGATAGAATATTTCATTGTCCTGAAATCTATACGGCCAGATCTTTGCTCTGCTGATTGCAGAGCTGTACTCAATCTTACCAGTTAAAGTTCTGAACCAGGACAGTTAAAACTCTCTGAGATGAGCTCCACACCAATCATATTTTCTACCATAAATTAGTCGGGTAAGTTTTAGATTACCTATAGCAATTTAGTTTTCTTTCTTAAAAAAAAAAAAAAAAAAAAAAAAATCAGGGCAAGGAAAAGGAATTCCACTGTACAAATATCCCAGAGAACAGATTACTTATTGTTCAAAAATATCGTCTTTAATAGCATTACCAGAGTGGCCCATGAAATCCGTCGTTTACTAGAAGGATGGGCTGATTTTTCTCCCCAGGCTGGCAGTTGTGAGGTGTGCTGGACAGGGAGCGCAGCAGGGCTGTTGCATGAGAATAAATTCATGTACAGTTAAAGATGAAACTATGCTGTGAATAAAGAGGCAGGAGATTTCGTTCTGCTCCTGGCCCTGCTGTCGGGATGCCCTTTAGCAAGTCTCTTCCTACTTTATGAGCTTGCATTACAGCCTCATCTGTCCTGTGGCAGTTCCCAGTCTGACTTGATTCGGTTGAGAAGTTTCATCCAGAAAAGTTTCCCACCAGGAAATGTCCCTTCATGTTAAGCAGAATGGTTCAGGGACCCTCACTGCTTCTGTCAAATCATTCATGGCCAATCTATTTACTGCTACCATTTCTATTGTAACGTGTAGTTTGAAATGATAGGCGCCACACACTGTTAAATTAAAAAAAATTGTTCTTGTCACAGTCAAACTTTTCCCTAATAAAGTCAAAACAAATATTTCTGACACACTTGAGTTCACAAATAATGATCGTATTTTTTCAGGTGAACCCAAGATTAAAACCAGGTTCTGAGCTCCTGAGCCTCTTCTAGAGAGGATTTCTCTATTTACACTGATGCCCTGGTTTAGATTTATTCCAACACTAGATCTGGTCACCAGTAATCTGTTTTTTACAGTAGGATCCCAAGTTCTGCCGAGGTTTTCAGGGTGCTGCTATAACAGAAGCAATAAGCAAAATTATGATCATAAAGAGATTTTATTTTTAGGGAATTGGGACCACAACTTCCTGAAAACTACTAGACCAGATAATGCCTTTTTCCCTCCTCTCTCTTTTATGGCAGGCACTTGTTCTAAAACAGTTACACAACCTTTTTTAAAATGGACTTTTAAAATCCATCATTTAATGTAACTCTGGAAAGTTAGCTCCTGTGCTATTTCCTTTCCTTCCTTCCTTTACCTCTCTTTTTCTTTCTTAAATCCATCCCTGCATTTTAAATTAGTTACGAGAAATAAAGAAAAGGGAGGTTTACGGGGTTGAAATCGCTTCAGTGTGACAGGGTGATGTTTTTTTTTTCTGTATGAGTCTAAATGAGGCTTTAGAAAATGATATGGTATCCCTTAAATGGATCTGCTATGGTCAGAGACCATTAGGCAATGGAGGAAGATTCCTCAGGGACAGCTGAGACCAGACGTCTGAATCCCAGAGGACGGAGATCACTATTTACTTTTCTGCATGGAGAATTAATATATGTCTCCATCTTCTACCAGCGGCCCTGAACCAGTGAACGTAAAGGAAACAGAACGAGTGGGGGGAAAAAAATGGCATGTGTGTTTTTCCCTTTTTCCTTTGGTGCGGATTCGTTTTTTCATTCAGTGTTTGCACATTATTCTTTGCTTTCTCCCTGTAGGATTTTCTTCCCTGACTTTGAGGCAATTCATCTGTCCTAAGAAGGTACCTAAAGATAATGAAGAGGCACATAATTTAGTAATCTTGGCCATCTTTCACTTGGAAGATTAATTTTGGCCTTTAAGTGTCAAGGTTGGTTAAACCAAGTCAGCAGCAACAAAAAGCAACAGCCAGGAGCGCAGACAGGAACCTGGGCTGGTGCAAACGGCACAAAATAAATGAGTCATGGAGTGATTTCACTATCTGCAAAAGGATAGACTAATGATTATTAAAACAGAAATACTCCCTGATTCGTCTAGTCTAAGTTTAGAGCTCCAAGTTTCTCCTTTCGTTTTCTTTCCTCCGCCTGCTTTTTCCACAGAAAATCGTGTCCCTGGGTCTGTCCCCGCTTCTCGTCTGCATCCCAGAGGTTGTGCTGATGGTTGGAAACTTGTTCGCTCCCCTCAGCCCAGCTGGGGAGCTGGAAAGGGTTTTATGCACGCTGCCTCCTAGAAGCAGTAATCTGTCTAGAGGTGAGAGGGGTTGCAAATGGGCTTTTTACCGTGCTCACAAAGTTAGAAAGCTCGAACTTTGATAATGCGCTGCGGTCCTGTGCCATTGCCATCTCTCCTCCCAGGGTCCCCATATGTCTGACCTGCAGCTTCTATATGGTTTACTGTAGTAGCATAGTAAGAGCTGGAGGAGGTCAGGGTAATGCTCCTTCCAGCATTATTCATCCTGAAAGAGAAGGTGTAAAAACCCCTGAGCATGAGTTGAACTAAGCAATTAATGCTAATTGTTAAAAAAAGCCCTTAAACTTTACTGTCATCACTTTCCTTCCTAAACATGTCTGCAGGTTTGCAGCACGTAGCTGCCTGCTGGTAGCTGGGTTCAAGTCATGCACCAAGCGGCAAGCTGCTCCTGCGGTACGAAAACAGCTTCTTACCCAGCAGATCAATTATGCAAAATAAAAAATATGTTTGTATTATAGGAAGTCAGTGGAAAATCAGAAGCACTACCAAAAGCTGTGTGCCTCTGTATTTCTGTAAGAGCGTATTTAAGCAGGGCAGGTGTGTGGAACTGGACAAAGAACAGAAGCATGGAAATGCTGGATTTATGGGGTAGAAAACTAATCTCAAGTCTAACATTTCTTCCCTCCCCATGATCTCTCTTCCCAAAGCACTCTGGATTCACTGTTTGCTTTCATGGTGCATGTGAAATAACAGAAATGTAAACTCTGCATATCATTTAAAAAATGATAAAGTGATTACACATCCACCCAGAACACTCAGATGTGTCTGCCGTAGGTTATTGTTTCTGTTATTCTTTACTGGGTACATGATATGCGTCTAAGACCCCCTGAAACATTTCACAGCTGGATTAAGCTTGTCTTCTGTGAGATTTCCCTTTTCTATCAGTGAGTGAAGACAAGGCTCCAGTCTAATCCCATTTTATTGTCATCAGCCACTCCACACTTGTATCCTCTGTCATAATTTGTGTGCGTATGTGTGCGTGCGGTGTAAACCTGTAAACGGTAACAGATTCTGTTCCTTTACAACACACAAAAGCACACGCTGAGCCAGCTTGCAACTGGAAATATCCTGAATGTTAGTGCTTTCCTGTGGCTGATATTCTGAGCCCACAGCATTTAGCAGGGTGAATTTATTTTTTTTTTTAGGGTTTGTTTTTTTTTTTTTCCAGGAGTTTGCCCAACCTTAGACAAACAGCGCTGTGATCCAAGCAGGGACGGTTGAAGGTGTTAGCGGCTTGCATTATTGGCAAATGGAGTGCCCACCAGCATCTCCCTCGCTCCTCGGACCGCACAGCTGCAGCAGCTCCCTGCGAATGTGAGATCCCGGAGGACTTGCTCTCATGGCAGCACGTGGAGCCTCCTCGTAACCATTCCTTGGGTCTCCTCCTTCAGAGTGCAGGTTGCTTGCACCCTGGGTTAGGGGTGCGTGTGGATGTCGCCAGGCAGCAGCGCAGCATTTGCTGATGCTGGATGCTCGACCCCTCGTTCCCCTTGCAGAGCAAAACCTCACACACCGTCAGCCTGAGGAAGGAGCATCTCTGGGTTTGGGCTGTCCGACCCCAGTGGAGCCTGTCTTTCCAACTGGAAGGACAAAAAACTTTCACTGATTTTTTTTTTTTTTTTTAAATTCTGCTAATTTCAGAAGTTCTCTACTGATTTAATTTATTTTTTACATCAGCCCAGAAAGTTTCAAATGAAAATGTAATGTTTTTAAACAACGTATCCGGCTAAAACAAATGGTTTCCTTCCATATTTTTATTTCAATTTTTCATTTCATCTTGACTTTGGACCAGGCTATGCTTCTGAAAAAGGATGGGATTATTCATGTTTCTGTGTCTTGATTTTTGATTTTAGGAACGTCTCCCTTGCCCCTTATGCTTTTTCAATACAAAGTTCTTCATAGAGACAATAGAAAGTAAAAAGGGAGAAAACATGGATAAATGAAAATATTCCTTTTTTTCCACTTTTCACTTTTTTATAAACTCCAAAAGTTATTCAACATTGTGCTCTTTGAAAATTAATAAAAAGGGAGTGGAAGATATTTCCACCGTATTTTTGCCAGTTTTGTGACTTTTCTGCCTTTTTCCAGCATAGAAAAGAACGGACAGAAAGGGAAGGGGGAGGGAAGAGTCAGCAACGAGGGAAAGGAGTTACGTGATAAAAAATCAAAGCACTTAAAATGAAGCATGGACTCTTACTTTTATATTTTGAAACATAGGAGTAATGTGACATCTTAAGCTGAAAACGTTTTCCAGTTTGACATTTCAAAATGAAACACAGGTTTTCATTTCCAGGTATTATTTCATATCCACACACACAAAATGAAAATGTATTTTGAAATGAAAGCACCACAGGGAGAATGATACTTTCAATTGAAAATTTTTGGTTTTGCCACCTCCCTCCCCTCCATTCCCCCTGCCAATAAATAAATAATTTGTTTTTCCAGGAAACTCTAAAACCAAGAACAGAAGGTGAAACATAATGAAGCAAAAGGGTTGTTAGCCATATTAAGCATCAGCTTTTGCTGAAAAAAAATGTGCATTAACATGGAATATTTCTTGGATGTTAATTCATCTGCTAAGAAAGGATCTGCTCAGAAACATATGGGCATAATTTACTAGCTGTAAATAAAACGTTTGTTATTATTTAGGTTTTTAACAGTTGCCCAGGTCATGGAGTTTCTGATGAAGTAATAGCTCAGCTCGTATCAGTTAACTTTTCCTACATCGGATATTTTGGAGACATTAGTTACAGTAACAGAGCAATAAAAGGACAATGTTTCCACCATTAATAAATGGTGCATGTAATTGGAAAACCCCCTCTCTACCAAGGGTTCGTCGGGGCCGGTGGCTGCCGGGTTCCACAGGGGCTGTGTAAATGCTGTGGTCAGTAGCCAGCAGCGCAGCGCCGAGCGCCCGGCCGAGCCCTCCTGCCCACAGCCCAGCTGGAGGAGACGCTCTGCTCCTTCCTGCGATTTTGCCTGCATCGCCATGCAGAAACACATCTGCAGCTTGTATAAACGGGTGCACCTGAGCTAATTTTAAAGTGACTTGGGTCAGGCTGGAGCGTGACCGGCACTAACCCACGTGGGCCAGCACGAGGTGGCTGAAGTCCCCCGTCAAGCACAGGCTGCTCTTCGGGGCTGCTTCGCTAGCTGAGACCTGGGGCACCTACCTGAGATACCCTGAGTGACAGAGCAGCGGCTTTTAAAAGGCTGGGACAGTTCCTGGCCCCATCGTGAAAGCCCTCAGTGGAAGGTCAGCAGATGTGGGCTGTATTTACAGGACACATGTGGAAGCTGCTTCTGGGTGGGAAAGTATGCAGCAGTCCATAGGGCAAAGCTAAACACACAAAACCTGGCTCTGCGGTTAAAGGCAAGCCACCTAAGAAGAGATGTCATGTTTGCTACAGAAGAACGTGGATGAAATGCTGGGTGAAACGATGCTATAGCTGTGGCCGGGCTCAGTGCCTATCACAGCTCACAACACGGTTATAGCCCAATTTTCAGCTGATCTGAGACCTGTATCAGTCTGCAAAAGGCTTTCAGATCGCTGGCCATGGGAACTGCTACATAGGCTTAGTCAAGATGCCTTCATTTTTATTTTCTAAAACGGCACACCGGTCCACTACGCTTTGTGTAAATCACTCACAGTAAATGTACGAGGCTGCAAAGTAATTTGGGGTTTTCAAGACTTTTCCGTGAGTTATCCACAATCAGAGGCAGTTGGCTCCAAGCAGAAGAGATGAAGTGTCGGTGCACAGGGAGGAAAATTGTGCCTTCTGTTTCTCTTTTTGGTATATAAACCACATGCTGCATAGCTGGGCTGGAAATGAAATAAGCTTGTCGTTCTCCAGCTGCACAGACTGTACTTTTTAGCATTCTGTTACGTAAAGAGCATGCAAATATATTAGCAAGAAAAAAGCTGAATTCGCCCATTAAGGCATGTGATTAATGCAGTGCTGAAAGCTCGTTTAAAGGACTGTATATTGCAGCTCACTTGAGAAACAGAAAGAAGAACAAGAATGCAAGAAGTGAGCAGAGTGTTCTGGCTACGAATGAATTCCGCGTGGCTGTAGAGGGCACTAAAGATCTTTATGATTTCTCAGAGAGGGGAGAAAGCTGCAAGTTGCTTTTTACACTTCACCATTAAAAAAAAATAATAAAAAATTAACCCTCTTTAGAAGCAAGTGGGACCACATCAGACTCAAATATTACAGCTTCTCCCCTTTTAACCGCTAATAACAGGTTGAGCTAATTTCTGTTTGGATTTGGGGTTTCTTTCTTCCATTTCTAAGAAATAGTTGGTTGTGTGGAGCCCTCTTGTAGCACCGATTTCGAGCAAGACAGAATACGTTCAACACAAAGAAATCTCATTTTTTCAAACAAGAAATCTGCCCCAACTGCTGAGAAATGGCAATTTACCCATCAGGTTGTCGTGGCTGAAACGGAGAGGGACCTCAAAGAGATCTGGTCACATTAACATGAATCCTGAAAAACTTTGGGGGGTCTCAGAACACTTGGGTGTTTCACTTGTTTAGTTTTGCACATCTCTGAAGTTTCTGGGTTTGGCTAGAATAAAACAAGTCTTTTCTTGTGGTATTTTGTGCCATCAGGAACTGGAAATCTCACAAGAAATCCTGTTCTGATGAGATTCCCAGCCTGATATATAGCTTATGAGAGCAACTGCGGGTTAAATTTTGGATTTCAGCACTTCACATGACACAGATCAAATTCTCCGAGAAACAGAGATATGAAATGCCCTGTTGTAGCCTGAGAAGTGTTTTCAGATTGCAGGCCACTGACTTGAGGCCAATATTAAAGGCAAAGCCTGTGTCTTCAATCCACACGGGGTAGCTTCTACTGCGGATTTCTAAGGATACTCAGCATTTGTTACGCACAGCTCTGCAGCTGACCCTGCAGCCTGAGCACAGGCTCCTCTCCCGAAATCTGCACAGTCATCTTGTTTTTCCTGGGTATTCTGTCAGCTTTGCAACAGCCCCATATTAGAAAATACAGCATGACTAAGAAGCCCATCTACTGCCTAATTCTATTGCTTAGTTAAAGCGGCGTAGCTTTCTCTGTAGTTTCTGTTCTGGAATACATGTGCCTAATAATAACATTATAATTACATTGCTATGAATTCACTGGTAACCTGCCCCGTGTACTCAAGTCTGAAGTGCACACCCCAAAAAATACCACACAGTGCAAAGGAATTCTGACAGATCCTTACGCACACGCTCAGCAGAGCTGTGCACATGCTTCAGGTACATGCAGCATTGCAAATGAAAATCGTTTGATTTTACTCAGCTGATGCTGTGGCCACACACCTCCAGCACAGATCCTTTCTCCCGCTCTGCACCGCTGAGGGCATTTTATTTTCCAAGAGCTGCATCTTCCACCCCAGAAATGGATTGCAGAAGGAGAAGGTGAAGACACCAAGATATCCTGGTGAATTGTTTTCACTGAACTACTTGCAAGTTATTGACTATCCCAAATTAATTTTGCCAACTATTTCGGAGTGCTTTGTGAACTGCATAATTCTCTTTAAAAAAGAACTGGCTACACTTAGCTCTCCTGCTTTTGAAATAGATACAAATCAAAAGGATGAGTTTTAGTTATGGTTTGGGGAAAGTCAGGTTTATGGTTCAGACTCATGGTAATACATAATATTGAGATTATAAAAGGCGTTTTCAGCTTTTGGTCCAGAGTAAGTGAGAAAGCCGGTAGCTGCTGGAAGGGATTAACCTTGTGGCTGCTACAGCACGGTGAGCAGGGACAGGCTGAGAGCAACCAGCGAGTGAGATATGAGCTCGACTCTTATCCTCAGATCTGGCTGGAATTTGATTTCCAGGTTCCATTTTTAGTCTGTCTGTAAACAGAGCCAGCCGACTGGGTGTGACAAAATATTCACATCCACAAGCAGCTTGTTAGCCTGTTACGTGAGCATCAGTCGTGTAAGTACACATCACCTTGTTCCTGCGTGCACAATTCCCAGCTTATATATAAGCTATGGGTACTGATAACATGTGCTACTCTAAAAAACTACATCACACAAGTATGAGGTTTCAATATTAAATAGCCAAGAGGGGGTTGCTAGCCCTGCTCAGCCAGACGGGTCTCGCTGTATTGCTTCTTTCCCTTCCCTGGCTGAATGCCCACGCTCTTTGGCATGAATAGCTGCACATTTAAACAGAGCAGTTGCTTTCCACAAACACATGTGCATGCAACCTTCAAATTCACTTCCACAACCATTTGTGTCATTGTAGGTTAATGGGTGCCTGAATGGTACAACATGAAAAGAGAGGTTACTGTGAAATTTCTGTTAGAGAAGCAGCCTTTTGCACTTGAAAAGCAGCAAAATTATATGGGACACCGCTTGTGTCAGATACAGTGAATTCATGGACAAGTCAGATAAGTCAGAGCTAATGGCAATCAGCCAGCTGGACAAAGTAATTTAATATCCACTTCTAGTTACAATAGGGTGCTGGTGACAAGACCAGGATGGTTTTATCCGGATTTACACAAAAAGACAAACCTTTTTAAAAAGCAGTTGGAAAGAGAAAATAAAAATCTATTTCAAACACGGAAACAGAATAAAATATTGAAATTTGGAATGCAAGCTCTCCTTAGGAACCGCAGATAGTTTAAGTTAACAAAAAAATGATGTAGCTTAACTTATAAAAATAGTAAAACAGTAAAAAGGTACCACATGTTCCTCCCCAACTGCAAGCCAAACAATTGTTATTGCATTTAAATCATGTCCTGACATAACGCTATAGAAACCCTGGCAAAAAGGGAGCCCAGTGGCTGAACTGTTCTGCTGGGAAAGTGCTGTGCGCCTGGGGCTGAACATCCCGGCCGCTCGAAGGCACTTTATTAGCCACTTTCATGAGGAAACAAAATATTCAGATTTCCTTGTTCTCAGTAATCAAGATGTATTGCATCAGAGCAAATGAGCATCAAAGAAATGACGCCTTGGCCTGATGACTGCGCAGCCCGACTGCCGGGGGGGTCAGCTGTTTGCCATCCGTGGCCTCCGCAGCTCCCAGTGTCGGCTGTGCCGAGGGCCATGCCAGGGCTCAGACAGCCGCAGAATACTAATCGGCAGCTGTGGAGTTGCCTGTTTATTTTTTCTTTTGAAATAGCCATGCAAATAAGACACTGGTATAGCATGTCAGTGCCCCTGGAGCTTATATATGATACGCAAGATTCATTGCTTTCTTTTCCTTGTTTTCCTCCCTCTTCTTGTTCTCTTTTTTCTTCTCTTTTTTCTTTCCTTCCTAGCCATTTTGCCCTCCCCTCCAAATTAAGATGAAAGCACAGTTTGCCTGGTGGTAAACCTGCTAATTATTAAAAAAGCCCTAATTTTTCATAAGTGACTCCTGCAAGTCTGGCACTAATCCTGAGATGAACATAAGTCCTGTCCTGGAAAGAGTCTCAGCTTCGTGCATATCCCTGGGACAGGAAAAAGTGTTAGCAACACCTAAACAGGTCTCCCAGAACTGGCTCAGCCAGTCTCTGTAAACTGGTTTTCATTCCCTGCACTGTTGCTATATTCTCCGTTGGTTGCAAAAGCATAAAATCAGAAGGTTTTGCACCTGACGTAAAAGCCACCTTGTACCTTACAACATCTTAAGTCCTAAGATATGTAGAAACTTACGTCCCTGTGAGACTAATGGGCATTTATGGATCTTAAAAATCCTAGGTGTATTTAATTCCCCCACCCCTTTAAAATTACAGATCTAAAGCCTAGTTTCAGGGGCTATATGGCAGCAAGGTCTGAAGAATCAGAACTTGCACATTTTAAACCCATAGCATCTCAGCTTTTTAAATAGAATGAACATTAACTGTCCTTATTGTCATTTGGTTAAACACATGGGAATTACACTGATATATCGAATTTGGGCTACGAGGTTAGTGCTTTTTCTGGTGTCTGAGGCCACAGGAGGCTTTTGCAGAAAGTGTCCCAGGTATGTTCAGCTCAATGACTCCTCAAAGATATTTCCCATTTCTTTAGTGACTCGTATCTAAGCAGCTCTTAAACTGCTTGATTTTTGCATGTGTCCCAAGAGCTCTAGCGTTGCCAATTCAGCAACAGCCTAAGAAAACTTTGGGCAGAAGACGTGGCTGGGCTGTAGAGCAGCTGGACACCAGCGACTGTGAGATCTGCTGTCGCATAAGGCTGTTGACATGTTACTCTCTTTTTATTTGTAGAGGACACAACATGGTAATAAACCAAAGGAGAACAAAAGTCTCCTAATAATGATTTCTACAAGTTTAATAATAAACCTCCCTGCTGCTGCCCTGCAGTGCAGCACAGCACGTCTCTGCTCAGCAGGCACAAAATATCCGTCGTGGCGCCCCTGACCATCCCCAGCTCTCCCTGCTGCCTTATATTTCTCTCTGTGTTATGCTCCAAATGTGTTCACAAACTCCTTCCAGCAAGGACCCAGTGGGCCAGCTCCTCTTCATGGGGACTCGAGTGAAGGTCAGGTGCCACCATCTGCAGGGTTTGAGCTCCTTGGGTTTTATCAGTTCACTCGTCTGGCTGTTTCGCCCCACGTGCCTTCTATATGAAGTAGCTGTAATGCACTCAGCAAGTGAGAAGCATGCAGCGCTTGAGTCCCTGAACCTCCCACAATCAAACCCTACCAGTTTAGCAGAGGCACCTAATTAGTTTCCAATGAGTGTAAACAAACCCATCCAGATTATACTGTACTATGAAAACAGGTTTAATTTGATTCAATCACTTCCAATGTGAGCCTGTCACAGTTTATTTGTATGGAAAAAAAACACAAACCCCAAAACAAATAATGTGGAAATACGGCTGTGTTTTAGCTTCCAGAGCGCTTTTAGCTTAGTGAGGTCTGGGTGGTCTATGAAAATGAGACGATCGGACAGGTATTAAAATGAATTGCATGAGCTTTTGCTATGGAGTCAGCGTGTCCTGAGGCGAGGGGCGAATTGGATGGGCTGATGGAAAGGGCTGCAGCCAAAGGTTTGTGGCACAGCACGGAGTTCCAAAAATCTTGTAGGCCATAAATGAAGTGAATATTTCATGTCTGAAGGCATTCCTTTTTCTTGGAGGAGATCAGTCATTTTATCTGGACCTAGTGTCCGTGTGCAAGGAGCAGTACACTGAAACGGTGGAGAGTAAGGTAGATTTTAGATGGAGACTTTGTGCCTTTGATTGATATCTGATTTTTGCTGTTTTCCAGAAAAGAATGAGTCTGTGGCTCCTCTTTCAAAAACTAGATCCTCTGCTGCATTCAAGATGTGAGAAACTACTGAAATCTGTTATCCAACAATGCAAAATACTCTTGACCACACACTTCTGCTGCATAGCAGGGATTTAAGAACTCTGTGGGAATGCGGTATCCTGTATCAGAGGGGAACATTTGGGATCCAGGAGTAAATCTGAGACGCTTATTGTGAGTAGAGCTGGAATGTGTTACCCTGCATCCCAGATCTGACTTCACTACATCTTAATCAGTCTCATCAGAAACTAATAGGGAAAAAACCAGGTTTAGGTTTCAACGGTTGTACAGAATATCTTCACATATTGAACTTTAGCTTGCAGACAACAAGAACGCATATTTAAGGCTGAATGGGAATTAGAGAACTTGGAATGCTTGCCTAGAAGAAAAGAAATGCAGTTTCAACTCCTTGCTCCATCACAGGCATGCTGGGGTACGTCTTCATCACCCGCAGCGCTGGGATCAATAGCTCAGGCGCAGCATGCCATCAGCGCTGCCACCGAGCTGCTGACCTCGGGCTGTCTTTCATCCACTTGACGGGGAACATGCACAAAACTAGATCCTGCTGTTCTGTACCCTTACCGTGGACATGCTGTGGTCACCAGGGGCAGGATTTGTCCTCCCTGATGTTTGCCAGCTGAAAGCAGGAGATTGTCTCTGCACTAGTCATGTCTCTCCTCTGGAGGCATCCTCCTTACACCCCTGAATCCTCCTGATGTAAATAAAGGCTCGGTGAGTGCCTCCTTGCAGGGTGTCCGGCCAGCCAGCTGTGAGGACAGCATGGAAGACGGTGAGTTACTGGGGTATGCTGGCGATGAGGCCAGGGAGGCGCTTCATTTTCAGTTTCAGTCACGCTTACACCCCGGCTGGATGCCTTGGGTGAGGGGTCAGCAGATGCTGCTCGTGCACCCACTCTGCCCAAACCGCTTACCAGCTCTTCCCTTGGCTCTTGTTTCCCAGGCCAGGTTGAGCTTGTGCTGCTTAATGCTGTTTCTTGATTCTTCTCAGCTCTTTTGGAAGTAAGCAAAGGGTCAGACTTTCCCGTAATCCTCACACATCGTTGGCATCTTTGTATGTCTCGGCTACAGAGCAGAACAAACACAAAGACTGCATCTCGATGTACCCTCTGCGACAAGTCCCTTCAAGTGCAAAGTAAAAATGTTGGCAGAAAAGCACGGGAACGTTGGGTAGTTGCCTGTGCCCTACCTGGCTTGCAGATAAAAGAATTCAGTTGCCAAGTCTGCTAGTCTTTTAAGCTTGACAAATCCACACACTAGGCATTTGAATAGACATAAAAAGTTGAGGGAATATCGTCTCTGGTGCTACAAAGCTTCACTTCTTGGATTGCTTCTCAAATGAATTCAGATAATCTTATAAAACTCCAGGCTCCTTTATTTCTGTCTTTCATTGTGGTGTTTTGTAAATCACAGATTTTCTTTTTCACTCCACCTTCCTAAGCTTTTCACTTGCTTTCTTTCCTGTGTCCGTGTGTCTCTGTATGTGTTCTCACAGAAACGGTTGTTGCTCACAGAAATACAGCCTGGCTCCGTGCGGGCTGCAGCGGGAAGGGTGGCCCTCCCCGGCCACCGCAATAAACCCTCAGTGCTCTCTGTATTGCTCCTGGGTGCCAATCCTGCACAGGTGGAAAAAAGCCCTTTAGCATCCCAGTTCTTTGAGCAGCAGATGCTCTGGGGATCCTCTTAGTGGGAACAGTCACAAAATATTCAGCAAATAGCCTTTGAGCTTCCTGAGCACCCAAACAGATGAATCAGGTTGCTCAGGCAGAAGGTTAGAACTGCTCAGTCCCGTTTTCCACCACAGGCTGCTGCAGGAGAAATCCAACATCCTTCCCCTCCAGGGAGCCCACAACGCTTTCCAGTACTCTGGAGGTTGAGGGGAAAAGGAGATGATAACCCTCAGGACCCACTATTATAAATCCTTGTGTCATTCTCTAAAGATATTTTTCATATAGGTCGTGTTTTTGGTTGTTTCTTGCTAATTACTGTTGGTATTTAATTATGGCAAAGTTTAGATTACACAGGCAGCCACTACTCCACATTATTCAAAGACGTTTTCCAAAATTATACTCTAAACATTCTTTGCGGTCCTTAACAAACAGAGTCAGTTCTCAGTTGGCCCAAAAGTCACATTGCAAATATTTTCACAGAGGCAAGGATGAGCAAAATGATCCTAGGGCCAATTCAATTCATTACACGGACTTCCACCCATGTTTAATCTGGAGACATCCATTTGTTTTCCTGAATTCCCTTTTCAACCCTAAATGAAAATAGGACCAAGCCTACTTGGACCATCACGGATATAAGAAAAATATGCTTTAAATTAATTTTTAGGTCTTCTTACCTTACCCACTACTGAGACGGACATTCTGTTCTCTCCATATTCAGATGCTCCTCAGTGTCCTATGTGAGAGAATTAACAGAAGTTGGTTCTTCATTAGGAGAGCAGTTCCTGCTTTGGGAGATGGAGGTTCAAGTTTCTGCTTTTAGACAGATTCCATCACTCGTCCTCCTTTACCCATCCAGAAGAGATATATTCCTTTAATAATTGCATTAGTATTTACGGTGATGAGTAGTTGTGGATGGGGAATTCAGGTTTCTGTCTGCTCATCACCCTGGAACAATGGCATAAACATTGACAACAGGGAAGTAACGTTAGAGTAAAACTATAAACATTATTAGACCTTTCACAGAACACATCAGTATAACCTGATGGGACTCTAGGAAGAACAAAGAGGAAAGCAACCCGAAGAAATCTAGATAATCTGTCTCAAGCACACACTGGGAAGAAAACAGGGCAAGCTGTTAGCTTCAAGGGTGCTGCCTCCATAAAGCTGGAAGACTTAGCCTGCTAGCGCTAAAAGCAAGGATTTTAAACATTCACCGAAGAGTTAAAAGACGCATGACTCACTCATAGGAAGCTATGTATGTAGGTGAGGTGGGAAAGAGACCAAGGAGTTTGGAGGTGCGTTCTGGTGTTCCTGGTCACAGCAAAAGGTTGTCCATAAGCTGTGGACACACAAGCTCCCCTGGACCCCGTGCTGCTGCAGGAGGTCACAGCCCCCAGCCCGCCCCAGCCTCCAAGTTTGTGTTTTCTGGTCCCCACCTCTGGCTGGGGAGCTGCCTGTAGAAACCGTCTGTGGCCAGTTCATCAAAACCAAGCTGAATCAAACTTCAGCTGTTTAAATACCGAGCCTTTGATAAGATGGCAGGGTAAGGAAAGCTCCTGGAAGAGTCAAAGGAAAAAAACGTCCATATGATTCGCAGGATGACGTCTAGACTGGGCCGTTGTCCAAAGTCTGAGAGGAAAGCAAGAGTGTGCATAAGCTGGCTCATTGATCTTCAGGCTTACATGCATTCTCACCAGAAATATTTTTGTTGTAAGAAAACAGGGGGGGCAAGCCCTAGACTGTGGATCCCAGACACATCAGCATGCCCACCAGTGAGGGGTATTCACAAATATGTGGTTATAGGGAGCAGAGCAAACCACAAGCTCCAGGTTTAAATCCCCCTGAATCTTTTTGGCATGTATATCACCTTGGTTCAGGCTTCTTTGTAGGGAAAGAAAAAAAAAATAGTTTGGGTAGATTCAGTCAGGCTCTTTACTTTTGTCCTCCAAAGTTATTCTCCATATCTATCCCCTTGAAAAAACCTTGTTTTATTTTGTTGGTTCAAGAAACCACTTTAAGGTTACAAGACGCACATAGTATACTCAGAGTAAAGATCTGTTCTTGTTCATGCAGGTTTTGTCTGAGCTGTTTATCAGTTGTCACAGCCTTAAAGTAAAATTCATTGCATAGCAAATCCTTACTGCAGGCACCCAGGGCTCTGCCAGGCACCAGTACAGCTATTGTGACCCTCCAAACCCTGCAAAACCAAACTTAGTGGATGTGCTGGCACACTGGAACCCGACGGATGTTTAATAGCCCTGCCACCTTTGGGGATGCAGTCATAAATTGCAAACAGAAAGACAGGGTTTTTTCCGGTCCTTTTTTTCACATCTTCTAATTTTAGTGACACTAACGGATTCCCCAGAGCTAGGATGGCCTGCAGAACTGTTGAGTGTCCTGCAGAACTGTTGCAAGTGTCCTCAACATCAAAACAGTTATTCTGTACTCTGCAATCCAGGCGAGCGCTTGCTGTATTTCAGAGTGAACTTCTTTTTGCCCCAGCAGATCTCCGATGTCTTACACCCTGGGTCAGTGCGTTGTGCACTGGGTCTTACCCTGCTTCACAAACACTGCGTGTCATACAGTGCTGAAGGAATTTATCCTGTGTCTACTAATGCTGGGATTTTATCCCCTAAATCCATGTTATTCCCTCTTTTGGTTATTTACAAAGTTTTAAGTTTCCCTAAGAGCAACAGGAGACGGATCTTTACCTTTAATAACTTATTTTGGAAACCACAAATATGGCAAGGCATTGTTTTCTTCCTGTGGATTCTCTAACTTACAAGTTTGTAGTAGAATGGAAAGTTTGTGGTGTTCACTCAAGCTGGAATTTCACAGCTTGTGTGTTACAGAATTAGGAAACTCCCTGAGAAATCAGAGAATCTTCAACTCTGCATTTCATCAAATCCACTTATTCTGCTAACACTTTGCAGATTCTTATTGTAACTGGTATTAATTTTTCTCCATTTGCAACTATCTAACTCCAACCAAAGCGCTGTATCTTTCCACCTAGCCTGAAAAAAACATGAGTGAACAGCTCAGACTTAGTAAATGGACCTTGCTGCTTTTAAACCCCTCATAAAATCAAATATTATCTTAAGAAATCCTAATCAAATTAATCTTCAACTCCATCTTCCCTCTCTTCACCCTATGACTTCACCCTGTGCTTGCCTGAATATGACCTGAATCTCATTTACTTCCCATTAGAAAAAAATGAAGTGAACTTCTAAAAAAAATAACCTTTCAATTACCTTTTAAACTCCTAAAAGAGGACTCATTTTGACCATGACATCATCCACTGATGATTTTAGCACATGGGCCACATTCCCTGGTTGACCTAATTTATCTGAGTTAACAGAGATAAGTAGACAGTGAAATATGAAAAGTCTTTCATAGTCATTGGTGAATTTTAATTATTTTTCATACATATCTGTAGATAGATGCCCAGACCTTATAAAGAACAGAAACATCAGGTCAGATGGGTGTGCAGCCAGATACCTGCACATACAAGCTGGAGGAGAGCTGGATGCTAGGACGTGGATAAGCTGAGATTCATGTGCAATAACTTTGGTTAGACATTTAGAGAAATAATCTCTTCCAAAGAGCGATCCATCTGTCCTTTCTCAGACACCTATTTTAACATGTGATGGATCTCTCTCCAGAGAGTGCCGTTTCTCTCCTCTCATGATAAAGGGAGCCCAGGATGACTGATGTCTACATTTAAAATGTCTGAAGTCCCTGAAGATGGATGCCACCCCAAGCAAACAGCACAGCTATTAGGATGAATAGATGGATATTTAAGAAGCTGTACAATTCTCAGAAGGTAGAGGATGGCTAATCAGCACAGTATAAGCAGGATCTGCTTCAGCTCCAATTCATCGGCCGTGTGAACGTGTAAACTTCATCTGATTTTTTTTTTTTCTCTTAGAGAGGCTTGTTACACCAGCTGAACCCTGGCAACTTACATCTATCTAAAAGCAGACTCACAAATAAGCTGTATAAATATATCCTTAAAACTACCGACACGGGTTTAATCGACATAATTTTTATTTTCCTAGATTCGCACCCTGAAAACTAGAAACCCATATTTGGCCCAGAGACCCAAAACACAAGGACTGCTGCAAATAAAGTTCTCAGCGTGCTATTTTTGCCAGAGGCCTTTCTGATGGCAAGATTATCCATGGTTTCTGTTCTCAAGCCATTGCCCCAGGACTGTGCCCATGCTCAGAACTGCATCGGGGGTGGGAGGGGGGGTGTGGGTGTGGGGGGTGTGAGCCCTTGGTCCCCTTTGGCTTGTGTGAGGGTGACAGGAGAGGGAAGACACCTGTCCACAGGTCCTGCACAGTGTCATGAAATACCCCCCCATCATGTCAGAAGGGGCTTGTTCTGTGTGTCATCTGGGTTTAGTGGGGTTTTTGGTTGTTGTTATGATTTTTCAAACCCCCAAAGCATCTCTTTAGATGACAAGTTATAAAAGCTGTGGGAGACTCATCTTTCACAGCAGTGTGTTTGAAAATTTGTCTCCATGTCCTACTGAGCTTGCCACCCAGGTGTTGCTAGAAGAACCAGCCTGGCCCCTTTCCAGTATACCTGCAGTAACTTGCTGGATGTTACCTTAGAACAACACAGTAGCATCATTCAAATCGAGAAATAATGCAGCACTTTGTCCTTCCAGATGGCTTCTTTGCTAAGTCATTAAAAAACTATCAACTGTGCAACCGTCTTCTAGACCTTTGCAACTGCGAGGAGCTTAGCCATCAACTCCAATTGTGGTAAAACTAAAACCGCAGTGTGGTTTTTAAAGAAGGCTTCCTTCATTTCTTCCCGCCCTCCCCCTGTCTCTGCATCCTTTCTTTCCTTAAGTGGGTCAGCCCTTTTCCCGCGTAGGAATCGAACCCCCCCTCGCCCCCACGATGTCCTGCTCTGCGGGAGCCACCCCTGTGTTCCTCCCGCTATATATCAGGCTGTTTATGAGACACTCAGGATCCACAGACGTAACGTATGCGATCATTCCAGGTAACTCTGCCAACCTGCTGCTCAAAATCGCTGCCTGCAAGGCCATTCCCCCCTCCCAAGCGCTAAAGCCGTTGTGCTGTAGCCGAACAGCCTGCCCCGGGGCATTAAGGTGGGCTTTAACACACCCCAGAGGAACTTCTTGTGTCGTTATTCTTCGTGCATCTGCTTACTCAGTTTCCATTCCCACATGATAGGTTTAAATGGGTTTGATACAGCACCAGGAAGGCCTCATTGGAGACATAATTAATGGATGCTCAGCATAGGAAAAGTTTGACTTAGAAAATGTCATATATCAAGTGAACAGGACCAATTAAGGTAGCCAGGTTTTCAGCAGAAGTAGCTTTAACATCATCAGGATTTCCTACTGAATGTACTGTTTGGAATAGGTGAGTGGAATTGGGGGTGATGGCCGGGAGGGTAGAATTTGTTTTTCCATGGCGGAAAGTAATCTGCCACTCTTGGGAATGCTTTACCAACACCAACTGCAAAAACATCCATGTTGCCAGTTTACATTAGGGATAATATTGTGACTGCATTTAAACTGGAAGAAACCACTCCATCAGTCAAAGGAGGATTTCAGGGGATATGACCTTGAGTAATGTTCTGGCTTAGCGAAAACTGTGGATTTGATCATTAATAATATTTTGCATGATCCATTTTTTTTTTATTCAAAGCAGACTTTGTCATCCAAAGGAGTAAAACCCACTCTCATGTTCCATCTTTCTCCATCTTAGTGCAAGAGGAATCTCTATGAAAATATCCTCTGTTTGCCAAAATTGAAAAGATAACATTCCTAAGGGTGAGACTGGATTCACCTAAGGTCTCTTCAAGTTGTAAGATGGTTAAATTTGCAGTTTCAGCAGCTTGGACAGCAAAACGTAGTTAAGAAAGAGGGGATTTTTCTCTCCTGGAAATGCCTCACGAATCTGGCCGCGAAAGCCTTTCATAGCTAACACTTCATGCCGATATAGCACAGCTATTGTCAGCCAGGTGAGCTCTATCTGGGCCATGGGGCTAGAGCTGCTGCTGTGAAGACCCCTGCACAATGTGCAAAGACCTGTAACAGCGCCTTGCCCTTTCACAGCTTTCCAGCATACTCTACCTGCTCGAGTGCTGGGGAATGGTGGGATATGGCTTCTGGGGACTGGGGACCTGGGAGACTGAATCCAGCTCCCGTCACATTCCAAGGGATGCTTCCCCACATCTTGGAAGTTATCTGGGTTCCTGCTACCCTTCAGCACAGGGAAGTTCCTGCACAAGCACATCTGCAAGTGGTTTGTTCTTTGCTCCCTGCCAGTTGGCATTGCTCTCAGCAGATCCCCTGCACTGCGTTTGGCTGCTCGTTACCTAAGCAGCTGCAGAGTCTTTCTTCAGGGCCTCGGAAGAGAGAGCCGTTTTGTCTAGCACATAACATCAGTGAAGGTTGGGTCTACGGCAGCACGCAGGAGCTCACAGCCAAATCATTTTACCTGCGGCAAGGGAAACTCTTTAGCAAACACACATCCACATTGCCCCTGGTGATCCCGTGATTCACCACGGCAGCACCGAAGTCCAGCTCAGCAGGGTAAAGTTATCAGTCCAGATTCAATGAAAGATTAGTCACTGTGGGAGCTGGGTTCCTCTATTATTCATGCCATTCTGCTACAGCCAGATTTATGTGTCAGGAAAAACACACAAACGGAATCCGATTTACTTGCAGAAGTTCCTGTTCTGTTTGATTTATGTTTGAGTAAATAAAGACATATGTCTTGTAGGTATTGGTCTCTGGCTCCCTTTCTCTTCATAGATCTATGTCTAATTTATCAGCTTCTTTCTTTGCTGGACTTCTATTTATGTGAGTTCACAAGAAAGGCAATGCCAGCTGAAGGGAACGCCTTTGACAATTTGAGGCTTAACTTTTGGAATAGGTTTACCTGTTGGAATAGTTTTGCACTGAAGTTTACTGCCCTTCTAGCAACATCTAGCTGCTCATCTTGAACAAACTTTACAGAGACTCCTGAAACCACACTACACGTGGAAATAAACAACCCTGCTTGTTGTTTTCTAAGCCATATGGCAAATTAATTACCTAACGAGGCCAAGGAGCCCGGAGTCCTTATAGGTCAAGTTTCATGATCTCAACAAACAGGCCAAAAGACCAATTGTTACCAACCCATAATTAACCACCTAACCATAACCCCTTCGTAACTGTTTCAGACACACTGATACACAATATAATGAAACAAGTGTTGGTCTATGTAAAAATTTTAAATTTGAAATCAATACATTTAGTAATATACTTTAGAATTTTTTTAACTGAAGAAAAAATTGTTGTTGGTTTTAGATTATTTTCTCCTCCTGTTCTGTTTTTGTTCTTTTTATCCACTGAAAACAGTGCAGAAAAGATAAAATAATGAGTGCAATTGGGAAACCTTCTAATCGCTCCCTATTTCCATATATTAAATAGTCTGGTCCAAGTCAAACTGCATTTTCATCGGTTCCAAGTTAAAACAGAGGAGTGCTAGCTATTTGCTAGACACTTATTTGATATAGCTGCAATGGTTGGATTCTGTAAAAATTGTACAAAAAGAAATTAATGAACCCACATGGTGTCAAGGATTTGATGCAAACCAGTCCTCCACTTGGCATAAAATAAACCCTGGCCAGGTCCAGGGAAAGATCATCCATTCTGATGGATGCCAGTTGCCTCTGTCATACCTATAAATGCTGAATTCATGGCAATGGGGCACTTGGTAGAGCAGCATTTTAGGAAGTCTGAGAGATCTAGTGGGAAATAAGGGAGGGAAGATTAATATCTGAAGCTGAAAAAAAAGATTAAAAGCCTTGAAGTTTTTGAAAAAGAGCCAAACTCCTTCTTTCTGACATGAATCATCTGTTCACCCATCCTGGCTAGGAGGAAATTTCCTCATGGATACCAGGCTATTTGCTATTCCTTTGCCTGGCGTCCTGCACTGTCTGATTCCTTTGTATCAGACAGAAGGTCTCACAGAAGCCTTTTTCTGATGAGTTTCCCTGGGTCATCTTTGATCTCCTACACATCAATGTACCTTTAACAGCATAAGTGAGCACCCACGTGGCCCAAGGCAGCCTGCATCCCATGGTGGCCAGCTCCAGTAGCACCAACACGGCTGGAAAATCAACTCACTAATGTGAATGTTTATTTGGCCACTCTTACTACCCGCAGTTCCCTTTGCTGTTCAGTTCTACTAAACAGCTTGAGAAAATATTTATCAGAGGAATGTGGTAACAGATTTATTGAATCCCCAAAGCCTGAGGTCAGCCTTTCAGCATCGGGAGCCTCTGCAAGAGCGGGAGCGCAGGCAACACCTCAGAAATAAGAGGCAACCCACGAGATCACTGGTGTTTCTGCTAATTAATGGGAAGTCTGTGACCAATAAAACTTAGGTAGAATAGAGGCTGGCAAGAACTCTTCCCTCTTGAACAAGGCCTGGAACTTACCTGAAGGATGTGCATAGTTTCCACACAGCTGTCGAGTTTACGAGCATTCTGTGGGAGTTTGTTTAAATAGATTTTGGGCCTTTTAAATATATTTTTTTAAATAGGGCTGAAATTTCTAATGGCACTTTTGTTTTAACTTGCCTTGGCATTTAGTTCAAATGCCACTTCCAATAATAGGTCCAGGTCGAGTACAGTTTAGAGTGGGACCTACTGTGGGACAGGAGCACAGGGAGCATCAGCAGTGGGACTCAAGAAGGGCATCGTTAACATGCTGGAGCTTCATGGACCAGGCACAAGGCAAGAAATCATTCTCTTTCTGTAGGGGTATGAAAGGACCAACTAAACAGTGTCAGCTGTAGTCATGACTGGCATTTCAGTGGCTGCACTTTACCCTCAAATACGTGCAAGCCAATTCCCAATCACTTGGCTTTATCTATTTCCACTAAAAAAAAAAAAAAAAATAATCAAGGGGATCTTTCCCTTAAAGACTGGTAAAAAAGCAAAACATGATGACTTACTACAGTACTTTTTGATGCTTTGAGGCAGATGGGTAAAACAACGTGGAGCCAGGGCAGATATTACTCAAGGATTTGGCTATGGGAAAGAGTGAAGAAATTACTACAATTTACATTTGGGCAATGACGGGTATCAATTCTGCAGATAGTTTCTTCATGGCCATCTTCTATGAGTACATGGATAATCTGCCAAATGAGACGACTAGCAAAAAAAAAAAATAATCAGCCAAACAGTTATTATTGTATAAGCCATACCAAATATTAATTGAAAATTTAGATCCACAGTTACTAAATATTCTTCCTGGAGACTAGCAACTTCCAAACAGAATCAGAAGACCACACTGTCTGACTTTTGCATGAAGTCAGTATAGTTCAATTTGTAATGTTAGAAGCTAACAAGAAACTGAATTCTGAACAAGGAGAAAACCAAAGAGTATTTGCAGAAATTTTCTGATGAACACTTTCTAATAATGAGCACATTTAGAAAACTGACATCTGTTCATGGGTAATTCATGAACAGAAACCCAGTCAACTTCTTTAACATGAATTTCTGTATGAATTATTCACTGAGCTTGAAGTATTACGGTGTATAGTCCCTGTTGTTATTTGCCAAGGTTTAACAAAAGAGGATACAGACACAGATGCCAGCGATGCTCATAAGCTATCAATCTCCTCTGCTTCCCTTGCTAGCATGAGGGACTGTGAAGAGGCGCTCACTTATAGACTCTTTTCTCCTTCAGCTGGAACCTGTGTTTATGGCACCACTGTGGGCTCTTCCAAAAATTATTCCAGTCTCATAAATTCAACACACGACTTGTCCCTGCAGTGGGATCAAGCATGACAGCAAGAGAAGATGGGACCCTGAGGAAGAGTAACCACTTGTTTTACTGCAAATGCCTATGCTAAATAATGGGTAAAAAGAAGAAAACAGAAGAAATAATGTGCATTTACATTAGTACTACTTTTATGAATTTGTATTACAACAGCAGGCAAAACCCCAGTCAAGATTACCTACAACGTACTAAGATGAAAATAGGAAAAAAGAGCTTACTGATCTTGAAGTATTAATCTTGAAGAGTATCAATATCTCTTGCCCTGCTGTTGGAGAATAGGATTTCATGCCTGTCCATCTGCTAAACATCCCTTTTCAGCCTTGGCGGATGTAAATGACACTGCAGCATGCCTAATGCCATTCACTGCGGTACAGACAGCTCCCTGCCAGCCCAGGATTTAAAGGCTGAATATATCTATTTTCCTTTCTACTCATAGACTTGATGTAATCTCTGATCGCCCCATAATCTCCACTGCCACGTGATAACAGCCTCACGTGGGTTTAGTGTACGTTTTGGGTTGACAGCTGTGGCTGAGGAGATGTATCTCAGAGACCCTACTGGCAGGAAAAAATAGTGGCTGTCAGCAGTGAGAACTCCTTGCAGTTTATTAGCTGTGACACCAAATGCAAGTCATCTTCATCAGATTGATCCGCACTGTCTTTCACCATGGGCTCAGCATGGAGGAATGCGTACAGAATATCATCTAGTGACTGCTTTACAGGACAGAAGCTAACCCCGCAAAATTACCAGAGTTCTGAAGAGTTTCTGTGGGATTAGGGTTGTTTCTCATCTCAGCAGTCTCTCTTTTATTAAATGATATTTCCTTGGTGGGGAAGATGGACCTGTTCCTGGTGGACTTCTTGGTGTGGTGGTGCTGATGGTACTGAAACACTGCTCTCTTCTTCCCATCTACAAGGAGTGCAGGGCCGCTTATTCCAGTGCAAGCTCTCCTGGCAGGGAGTGCCATGACATCAGCACCTAATAATTATGGCATCATTTGGTATTGTGTGCATTCCAAACGATGACCTCGGTTGTGGCCTCCCCATGTTGCCCACCAGCACGCTGGCCAGAACCTGCCTTCTGTCCTCTGGAGACAGCTGGAAGGAAACATTTCACTCAGCCAGTTTCTGTCATCTTCAATGCCAAAAAGGAAGCAAGAGAAATGGAAGGAAGTTGCAATGATAATACCAAAATAATCTGCTGTTTTTACCATATGTTATAGTAATTACACCCTTCCCCTTCCATCCCCAGATGTTCTGTGTTTGAAGAGAGATTCATGGTTACATAATGAATCAGCAGGGAGATGCAAAGAAAGGATGTGAGCCATGAGGATGATGTAAAGAAAAGAGAAAAGGAAAAGAGAAAAAAAGAAAGAAAGAAAGAAAGAAAGAAAAAAACCAAAAAAGAGTAGATTGTTGAACTCTTTTGGAAGGGAAGGAGGAAGCCTCAGCACAGGGCTCTTGAAATCTCACATCAGTCAGATGAGAAGATTACTGCAGTGGAGAGGAAGAAAATCAATAGCATATGAAGCAATTCAGGAGAGAAGCGAGCAGTACAGCAACAAATTAAAGAGCTGTTAAAAATCAAGATCTGCAAAGAAGGAATTTTCAGGCAGTCTCTAATAAAAAACAGGGTAAAACACAGCTTTTAGTTGGAGCACGAGAGTGCATGGAGTGTGCTCACTGCTATTGGAAGAATTGGTAAAAAAATAGTGAGTGTGATCCAGTAAATCCGAAGGAAGAAACAGGCAAATCTGGCTGCAAGACTTTCTACAAATATGATCTATGACTTAGAAGAAGGTAGACCTTTGGCTATATTTCATGAATGTTTCATTTCCTCAAAGTTCTCCTAAACTTTCATTTTAGGGGCAAATATTGGCCAATGTTTGAGGGGAGGGAGCCTGTTTAACTTTTTAAATAACATTTTCCTTCGTACTTCCAGCAAAGTGGTTGAACTATTTTGGAACAAGAGGAAAGCGAATACGAACGCTTTGCCCATGAGGAGGAAAATGAAACCCTCGCCTTGGTTTTATGAGCAGTTCTGATGATCCCCTGTATCTCTATTAGCAAAAGCTGTGCTTTGACTGGAAAATAGTTTCAACCAGCAACAGGTGTCTTTGATTATTCCAGCACGATTTTTAGTAGTTCTTATCCATGTTTCATAGTGTGGAAAGTTTAGTCATTTACTCAACAGGGGGTCCTGAGCCTTGCAAGGAGCATAAAGCTCTTGTGCTGGGTAATGAACAGCTCAGGGGAATGTGTTCTCCATGCAAAATAAGATGCACGCTCAGGTCTAGAGCTTGTGTTCAACCAAAGAGCTGCCACAGGGCAAGCCGAAGGGTAAAGTGCAAGAGGAATCGCTTTGCCCAGCTTGTGGTTGGAGCTGCTCCACCGAGATGCACCTGCCTCGCCGGGGTCCCTCAAGAGCCGTTTCCATGCCAGAGATGGAGGTTCCTGCGCCCTGGCCACACACAGTCCTCGCTCCTCTGCCAGAAGCCAAGGCTGTGTGGCAGGTGGGCAACGTACCAGCTGGCTGCCGAAACCAGATCTGGGGGAACAAAAGGGGATTTGGCTCAGAGTAACCAAGGAGATGCATGGCCAAAGCTGGTCTGCTGGTGCTTCTTTATTCCTTCCTAAGATGGAAAGTCTTGGCCCCTTGCCTCATACGGTTCAACGAAGGAGAGGGAGCTGTAGGAAATGGGCTACATCCTGAGGAAGAAGAGGCCCATTGCAAATAGCAGGAATGACAGAAACAAGGAGCACTGAGAAAATTTAGGAGATAATTAGTAAACTATTTCATTTTTGGTTTTGGTTCGGTATTTAAATTGTTGGTAGATTGTATCATCACAGCCTCAAACCAGGCTCTTGAGTTGCAATTTTGCAGAAGCCAAAGCTGACACCGTTAAATGTCGTCGTGCTCTTGAAATGCTCAGCAGGGGCCTGAGTCAAGCTCATTGCTATGGCAAGGAATTAAGAAACATTGGACGATAGTATTTCACTTTCCTGGAAAGAACAAGGCTATAGAACAACAGGGAGCAAAGGTATTACTGGAAGAATAATAATAATAAAAAATGCCCAATTATTTTTAACATGATTGAGTATCTGTTAAGAAATTATTTTTTCTCTTACCTGTTTCAGTGCTGCCTGCCTTCTGACAGTGCACTTCTTTAAGACTGCAGAGAAGGTATGAATGAAAGCAATGACAAGTGACTTGGTTATTTGCATTACTTCTATTTGCAGTGGCCAACATTATACTACACGGGCTGTGCCACCTCCCCATGCGCAAGACCTCCCCTGATAACTCAGCAGCTTTGCAAGGAGATAAATTCTGGCAAGATTCATCCAGCTCAAGTTTACAGCTTTTCTCTACCTATGCTTCATTATAATACATTATACCGACCACATAACAACAAAGGAAGCTGTGAAAGCAGGATCCAGGAAATAGTGTAACTAATATGTGAATAAAAGAGAAAGCAGATGGGGAGGATGCTCTTCTGTGAACCATGGGAAGAAACTTGCTACGAGGCCAGTGTTCCTTTCCCTTCTCTTTCTTGCTGACAATCCAAGCAAGTTGCGGCATGGCAGAATGAATCAATCCGGTGACACTGATTCAAACGAGATCAGAATCATTTCCTTTTGCAGATGAGGTCATGAGTTTTACTTTTGCAGAACAGACATGGTCATTTATTTTAAGTCAGAAAAGAAGCTACCACAGCGTAAAACAATAGCAAAAGAAATGAACTGTTTCTTTATGGAAAAGCCACCTATCAGTGGTGGGAAAGTTTTTCATGAGCTTTCTAAATCGTCTGATAAAGCTTAGTAGAAAATCATCACCTCCTCATAAATTTCAAAGTGAAGATCCAATGAAAGCGATAGCAAAATCAATGTGCCTCAGGTTTAAAAGAGCAAGTCTATACAACAGAAGTGTAACAGTTATACTTCTGCCAGTCTAATCTGCATTATATTATACATAAATCTTCTGTAATAAATTTATTAATAACCAGCACCATATAATACAGAGGTGTCATTAATCACTCCTTTAGATGTATTTCAGTACTAGGCACAGTAATGCACCACAAATAAAGTAGTATGGACATAACAGAAAGAGCTGAAGTCAGATTTTTTACTAAGTCTTCCAAAGGACTGTAGCTTAACACTTAATTCATGATATTAGGATGTATTACTACTGTTACAATTATTTTACCTGTGCTAACTTAGTTTGTGATTTTCTCCTGTTGAACAATTCCAGCCCAGGATACACTCAAAAAAATTACGAATTGTTTCTTCCAGTGATTGTCAAATCTGGTTCTCTGCCCAAAAAGAATTCCAGGGAGTACAGATGTACTGCACAGCTCAGGAATGGCAATTACATGAGCAGATCAAAAAGAACTTAATAAACCAAGTGTTCAACTCACAGCATGGGATCAGCAAAATCAAATTTAGAAGCTGATGAAACCATGGAAAAATTCAGAATTTCTGACAAAAATGTGGAACAATTTCTAATGAATGAAAAAAAAAAAAGAGCTTTTATAATTGGCTTTAGCAATTTTACTTTAACTAGGTTAGTTCAAATTTCTCCCCAGTACTATCCAACCACCCACTACACTGGATTATGTCCCGTTACTGGGTTGGATTCCTGCTCAGCAAATTGCTGAGCCTCAGACCAAAAAGGGGAAAAGTCATGAAGGGAGTATGGGGTGGAAAGGCAAGGAAAGTGAGACCTAAATCTCTCAAGTGTCGAGTGGGAACGAGCTTAATTTTATTCTTCAAGCGTGTTGTTTGGAAGCCTCTGATAAGGAAAAAACCCCGATTTTTCAGCTTGGCTGATGCTAGCCGAGCACCTGTTGCATTCGCACCGAAGGCAGCACTGGACGAGGCCTGAACGCGTCTGTTTTCATTCCGCTGGTCTGTGGGGTTTGACGCCCTATAGGGCTTGACAGTCCACCCAGTCCATTGAGTCTTCCAGACAGACAGGTATAGCTTGTTTCTTTGGAATAGATTTCACCTGGCTTTGCTGATTAGTTTAGTAAAATTCAAATTAGAAACAGCTAGACATGTCAAATACAATGACATTACATTGAAAACTAGGTGAAATGTATTTCTATGAAAAGAATCTGTATAGAAATGAATGAGTCTATAGAACCAGCTTTCTGCATCTGATTTATAGTCCACTGAAACTGTCTTAAAGGATGAACTGCTTGTACTAATCTTTTCTATCCACGAGAAATACTTTGGAACTACAATGTGCTCAGGATGAATCTTGAGTTAGCAAAGCTATTAGGAAAAAATGAGAGTAATTTTAGTGTGATACTCGAAGGAGATCATAGAGAATGTTCCTCAGGGCTGAATCTGCAGTAAGAGAAAATCTAAGGGTAATTTAAGTTCTTGTCAGATAAAAGTCTGGGTGTAAATTTGACAAACAGCATGCCTTTAGGCAAGCATGAGTCTGTCTATTTATCTGTCTGTCGTCTTGTTTCTCAAGACAGTCTTAGGAATTAAGGCGTTGTATGATAGTTTCTGGCTCGTTTTGATCAGTCTTCATTATCCTTGTTCTGTCCCAAACCACAGCAAGAAATGAACCTGAATATTGGCAAGGTATTTGATTCCCTATCCTTTTCTTAAACTAAGCAAAATATGCATATCCCTTTATTCACCATGATAGCCTTCTATACATTTGATGTAGTTTTCTTTTCTTATTTGTAGAGCTACTCAAGGATATTGGTTCTCCCATTTAACCACAGGGGCCCTGGAACAATCTTTAATGCATTTAGGATGTGGTCGTATTTTAGGATGGTTTAGAGTATAAAATCACACTTGAGGGCTATTTAAGTCCCTGAAAAAGTGCAACGGACACAGCTGTATGGGCTGCCAATCTCATAACTGTCCCTCCTGCTGTCCCTGGGAGACATCTGTGTTAGAGAAGGGGTAAGAGGATTAGTCTGCCTACTGTGAGTTCACCTGTTTACCTAGGCTATTATTTATTGAAGATCAAATTGACTGAAAATCATTCCCGACAGAGAGCTGGCAAGAGATGACATTATGAGGAGACCAGAGTTCATGTTTTATAGGTTCAGTTATCTGTGATTTAGGGATCATTACAATCTCTTTAAATTTCTTAGAGCTGGCCAAAAAAACTAAAATTAAAGGAAGGCTGTGCCTTACATTAAACAATTTAGAAAACAAATGGGAACAGAATAGAGACACTATTCTGTTGGGCTAAATCTTTAGTTTGACATCTATAAATTTCTCTAATGTTTTTGAGCTTGGTTTTGCCAGCTTGAGTGCATGAGGGTGAAGTGTTATTTGTGATGGGCAAAATATTCCTACTAATAACTGCTCCCCAATTCCTAGGATGGTATGCACTCGAACCTGCCCTTCAGCTGGAGGAGCAAGACCAATTTATAGCTGAGTAAAACTGACACGTATTCTGTGCTCCGAAATCCTGGTGTCTGAACTAGTCCTGTGGAGAAAGGGAGACTCCCAGGTCTGAACCTTGGACTGGAAAAATTTCAGACTGAATGGTGACAATACCTTTGTTACTCCAGTTTGTGGCTGCAGATAAGACACTTTCAACTGCCTTTTCTTGTTTGTATGGATGTTTTAAAACTATTTAGTAGTCAAAGGAACAGATTTAATACTGTAAGACAGAAATGCCTAGAGTTTCTAGCTCTATTTTCAACATTTTTGAAGTTGATGTGAGCAGCAAATCTTTTTAGATCATGGTTTTCTGCTCCTGGAAGGCAGCAGCTTCAGGAAAAAGCGGTAGTTTCACCAGGGAAAAGCATCCTCTTTTGCTAAGCAAAGCCCGTCAGTTTTACGGGGCAGTTCGATTTAGGCAAGCCTTCCATCTAACAGGGGAGTCATCTATTTTCCTCATACATTTGCTTTGTTTTATTTTAGCAGAGAATTTCTTCCACACTGTTTATCCTCTCGGACAAATACAGGAAAAAGCCCACTTGCACCCCTCGACCTTTCTCCTCGAGGACTGACAATTACCTTCCTCAGCCTAAAGGCATTGCTTTTTTTGGGAGCGCCTTATTTAGAACACATGATCAGCATTCAGTGCTTTCCAGTAGCCTCCAAGCCCCACTGAGTATTTATTTACATTGTATAAAATTAGAGGAAATGAAGGGGTATGTGTTTGAACTAAAAGCAACAACCTAATTCTGCTTGTTGTAAACTCCCCTAATGGAAGGATTTCAGTCAAAGTCAGCTTAGGGCATGGAGGGGAAAGAACACTACTCCTAGGCATTTCCAGCATAATGGGGCATGATGCCTGACAATAAAACACATTTAGCAACTTTCTAAACAAAAATAATTCTGTGGATTTGAAGTGATTTTTATCATTATACACTATGAATCCAGTTTGTGTTCTCGGCTGCATGTCTTACCAATGGACATCCCACAGAGGTATCCTTTGGGGTTAAAAAAAATGAAGATTTTCTTATTAAACAGATACATTAAAAAAAATAAAAATATTGTTTGTATGTGGAGAACAGAGGGAAGATTCCACTATAAGTGAAACAGATGAGTGCCCATAAAAAGGACACCGACTAAAATGTAATATATGTACAAATTACAGATGATGAAATTTAATGACTTTAGTGGTACCTGCACTCATTCTCTGTCATTCCTCAATGAAGGAAGAAGTCACCATGGCTTTCTGGCTTCACTCCGCATCTCAGATGCAAACGCAAATGAAATAACCAGAAAAGGAAGTTGATTAGATCCAGGTTTGTGTTGTGGAAAAGAATAAAAAAAATTAGTTACAGCATAATACTGTGAAAAGTTTTTTCTAGAGCTAATAATTACAGACTCCAAGATGGATCTTAGTAGGGAGCCTGGAAAGGAAAAACCATGGAAGAAATTCCAGACATCCACAGCAGCATTAATGGTAATCTAGAACAGATCCCCAACCCTGGTGCCAAAGTTATTTTAAAAAACATTTGTAGCTCATTGTCACTGGTGCCAGCCCAAATTTGCCACTGCCAAATTTAGCACCGGTGTCAGTGCTTTGCCATCATTGGTTTGGACATGCCTATCATCCACTTTTTAGAAATCCATAAGGAAGTGACTGTACTTCCTGGAGCTACTGAATGTTTTACCAAAAACTTCTCAAATGTCTGCAGAATTGCTTATTAGAAAACCATTCCTGCACTGTCCGGGTTAGTTCTCTTCAGTTTTATTCTTGGGATAGGGCAATTACCAATTTCTCTTCAAAGCTACTCTGCTTTTAAGAATAATGTGTAAACACAATCAGAAAAAGTTGTCTAGAACACTTGATCAAAATACTGTTAAAATCGTTCCACTCAGTGTAACAAACTTTTCTCTGGCCTGGAAGAAGAATGAGGAAAAAAAGAAAATTGAATGCTGAAGAAAATGATGATGTCCAGGTCGTTGCCTTTGAACATGAGAGTTCTGGGTTCTAATCAATATTTGTGAGTTTTTAATTGTATATTGAAAATTTCAACAGGCAGCACCAAGCAAGGCCGAAGCTATCATCAGGTTTGTGTTCTGTGTGGTTAGTTGTGGCTCATCGTCTTGTTGCTGAAGAAGAAGATGGTATTTTTTACAGCCTTAAATGTACCCGATCGCTCCCTATAGCTGCCTGACAGAGGCTGGGGGTGGGGGGTCGGGGGGGTGTCCATCTCTTCTCCCAGGTAACAAGTGACAGGACAAGGGCAAATGGCCTCAAGCTGCACCAGGGGAGGTTTAGGTTGGATATTAGGAAAAAAATAATTACTAAAAGGGTGGTGAAGCATCGGAACGGGCTGCCCAGGGAGGTGGTGGAATCACCATCCCTGGAGGAGTTTAAGAAGCACAGAGATGCTTAGGGACATGGGTCAGTGGTGGCCTTGGGAGTGCTGGGTTAACGGTTGGACTTGATGACCTCAAAGGTCTTTTCCAACACAAATGATTCTATGTAGGAAGACTCCAGCATCACAGTAAGGGATTTCAAAACTGAAGTGTTTCAGACTTGGCGTGCTAGCCTTTCAGCTCTGAACATAGTTAGGTGCTACCAGTATCAGTCCTGCCGGATTTCCAGTGAAACTACCAGGAGCTCACAGGAGACTTCAATTCTAGCTTCCATCTTGCATGAAACAGAATGTCCCAAAAGGCATTTAATTGGACAGAAAGTTGTCTGCAGCTCATCCTGCACTACAAATGCTGCTCAGCCATTTGCAAAGGCTACACTTTCCTCCCATGCTGGTTTCCTAGAAATGAGGGGGATTTCAAATCTTCACTCCTGCATCTGCTGAGGTTCCCCTTGCCTAGCAGGAGCCTGCACATTGCCCTGATGTCTCTGCCTGGCTTCTCTGGAGAGGCAAAACGAAGAGCTCTGGCCTCACACAGCTCTCATGCCTTCAGCCCTTAGCAGTGGCACAGACCCATCCAAGGCAGAGGTATACAAGACCAGCCTTTAAAAAACACTGACGTTTCCATGGTGTCTCCCATACCTGCATCTCTAATAAACAACTAGAACAACTGAATGGGTATTAGAGCCATTTAGTGCTCATAGCACTTAATATATTTAAATTCAAATATAAATAAGAAAATAACTGGGGAAGGTGGATGCTCCCACCTGCAGATATCCATCTGGAATTCCTTTCAAAACATCCATTTTTTTCAGAAGCAGGCACTCCCAATCTTCTGAAAATCAGACTTACCTAACAATGTTTAAATACTTAAAAGATCATGAGTCTTTCCTCTTTCATTTTTTAAACCAAAGAGCTTATGAAGACCCCATGGCTTTATAAACCCACTGGACATCCGGACACTGAGTCTGTAGAAAAGAGTTCAAAATGTGATGGAAGGAGCAGGTAAAAATATTAGAAGCTAATATCAACTTACAGCAAAGCACAAGAAAAGAAGTTTACTTGTCCAGAATCAGATAAAGACAGAGCCATGCTTGTTTTCCTGGCATCACCTGAGAGGGAAAAGGGAAAGAAGTAACAAACCACAGATAATAAACAAGGATGGGGATTCTTAAAGGAATTTATTTATTTGTAAACCTTCTATGTAAGCAAAAAATGTGTTCTGCTAATGACTGGGAATTTAAACAGGTTTTTTAAAAAAAAAAAAAATGAACAAGACAAATAAATATTCTTGTGCACCTTTAAGACTCCTCTGCAATGATTTATGGCAAATATATCAACAACATAAACCACTATTCAGTAGCTCCAGCAATAACTTGCATTCAAGGTCAAGTAAAATCTCAGTAAAAACAAACAATTTTTCAACAGTCTTTCCAGAAGCAGAAGCTGAGAACAACAGATCATATGTTTAGAAAAAACATTGGAAAATTGTGAAAAAATGTCAACACAAATATTTGGCCTCCATAAGAAACCATTCTCTGGCTTTTCCTAAAACGATGCTTGCGAAACATGCCTCCTCCTTGGGGATATTTTGTAGGGCTGCAGTTTTCTTGGGCCTGATTCAGAAACCCTCAGGAAGTGGCTGAAAACTGTGCAGTGATGTAACTGTCAAATTGACACAGGAATGGTTCTGTTGATATTAGCCGGGCTAATCATTCCGCTAATTGGACAGCCATTCGAGACACAATGCAAAGACAGATCAGCTTTCACTTTAACTACTCACGCAAATGAGGTTTGACTCAAATGTAATACTTTATATCAACACACTGGATGACTGTAAAAATAATACCACATGTGCTGGTGCCTCTTTTTAATAAGTGTCTTCCTCAATTTTCCCTGCTGTATGAGGCACTTTAACATACACATAATTAAGGTTATTTAAGGGATATCAATTGAAAAATGCACCCACAGGAGGCTAAACATGAATGTAGAGCTACCAGTATAGCTCCCAGAAGTCAGTTGCCATAATTTCATGCAGCACTTCTACAATATGATCTTCTACGCACGGCATTGGAGAAGGATAGCCTGGCGATTTCTGGCTTTGCTCTTTCTAAAGTCATTTGCATTTGCACAAAAAAGATTTAAAATGCTATTTTTCTGGTTCGGTAGCAATTTATTTGGGTGTCATATTGGATAAAATAAAGCAAAAGGCATAGAGAAAAGCAGAGCTAGTCTCTCTGTAGCTTGTGGACAGACAGGTAACACCTTTCTGCTCAGATCTGATGGGGAGAGTCACTCAGAGCCCCAAGACAAACATGCGTCCAAAATACAACAGATAGAGCCTGGGGGAAGGTCTGTTTGCAGGACAGTTTTTATGGGATCAAAGAATCATAGAATATTTGGGGTTGGAAGGGACCTTCAAGGGCCACCTAGTCCAACCCCCCTGCAATGAGCAGGGACATCAACTACACAGGTTGCTCAGAGCCCCGTCCAAGCCGACCTTGAATGTTTCCAGGGATGTAGCACCTACCACCTCTTTGGGGAACCTGCGCCAGCATTTCACCAGCCTCACTGGAAAAAAACGTCTGCCTTATATCGAGTCTCAACCTCCCCTCTTTTAGTTTAAAACCGTTACCCCCTGCCTGATCACAACAAGTCCTGCTAAAAAGTTTGTCTCCGTCTTTCTTACAAGCTCCCTTGCAGTACTGAACGGCTGCCGTAAGGTCTCCCTGGAGTTTTGCATGTACCTTTTTGTCGTCATCTGTGCTCTGTGAAGCTTTCCCATGGGGTGTTCCTCAAAGGAGAGATGTTTCTGTAGTCAGCATAGTAGATGACACGTTAAAGCACTGATTCGATGCCTGATCCTGCTGTGGACCCTGCAAGCCCTGATGCCCATGTGTTGTCTTGTGCTCACGGGTGATACAAAGCACGGACCAGAGTTGCTCCAGCGTTAAGGCATGTTCACCACTCCACAGACAGCACTAATGCAGGCCAGGACACAAACACCATATGCGCCACACAATCACTATGCTCACTGAAAGGCAGCAATTTTATTGCAATTGATATTTCCCATGTTTGTACTTTAGAGCTTTAATCTCAGCAAGGGTTCTGTTTACCTGTAAATGTGTTTAGGGGCTATTTGATAAAGAAGAAAACAAAAAGTGTGCTTTGTCCAAGATTAAAAAGGACCTGTAAAAAGCTCTACAAATCCAATGATAAAGAATTGCTCTTGGAGCGTATCAGCTAATATCATGACCATATTAAAGGCAGCAGAGAGCAACGTACTGAGCAGTAGCAAGAGAGAACTGAGCCATGCCTTGCAGTACCGGGTTTGGGTCCTTTCACAACACACAAAAGCAGCTTCGTTTTGCTGCTGTTATAATTTTCCCATTGCCTGCACCCATGTCGTGGCCAGCCCAGCGCCCTCACAGCGCCATGGCGATGGCACAAAGCCACCCACCGCATGCTGTGATGCCATTTGATGGCTGGGGGAGCTTGTCAAGAAGGAAAAGGATTTTATAATTTGTCAGACATCATAAGGCAGAAGTTTCCAACACATAACAATACCAAGAAAGAAAAGAGCAATCCCCTTCTGCAAAACCAGACACACACACTGCTGGAGATGTTATGCAATACACTGTAGAGCTTGCTAATTCATCTTCTCAAAGACACTCTTTAGCCTTTAAAAGCATATCTTTAAAACCTATGACTTCTTTGCAAAATATTTTTACTTTTTCTTGCTTCAGCTGTTCTAATTTCAAAATGCTTTGGTTTCAGTGAGAGGTAAACCTACAGCATTGTGCAGATAAGTGATTGCTCTGCCATCTGTGTTGCTCTGCCACTTTGCTTTTAGCTGTGTGTTCCCTCTTCAGGCCCTGGTAGCTCTTCGAGCAGGCATGTCCTGGTCAGGGACAGATCACCTGAGTTCAGCATGAGACAGTGACTCAAGATGGAGAACAATCTTCCCTGGTAGGTACCTGTCCTGCAATTCCCCCTGTATTCAAGTTCTCCACTTCTCTGGAAAGTTGTCATAAAAATCATTATGTGCCCTGAGCAGATGTGACCTTAAAAAGCAGCTTCATGGAGGGGGGGGGAAAAAAAAAAAAAAAAAAAAAAAAAAGGTAGGGAATATAAAATAGCCTGTGGTGAAAATAACAGCAGGAAAACATTATAAAATCTGAGCCATAGCTGGCTGGCTTCCTCTTGATTATTGCTTTCTCTTTCAAGGACCCGTCCTTGAGAGTCCAGATATTTGAGGGTGATTTCGTGAAGGCAATTTTAACACTCTGTTGTTCTAATGAAACAAAGCTGCTGTACAGACCTGTAACAACCTGGTGTTTGAAGAACATCCTTGAAACAGTCTCGCAGGCGTCAATGAAATATCATTCTTCGTGATTTCATTACATGTAACAACCTGGTGTTTGAAGAACATCCTTGAAACAGTCTCGCAGGCGTCAATGAAATATCATTCTTCGTGATTTCATTACAGAGCTAACATAGGTCCCTGCTGGGGGGGGGGGGGGGGGGGTTTGGTGGTGAGTGTCACAGGTTGTGCACACTCCTAGCCTTGCACTGGAGTGACTATAGTCTAATAGAAAAGCACCAGGGACTTGTTTAGCGTAGCAGAGATCTGTGGCAAGGCTGGCCACGGAGCTCAGGCAGAGCCCACCCAGCCTTAGCCCCACTCAGCACACCCATTTTCCCTGGCAGCCAGAGAAACTGGGGACGTGGAGCAAGACGGAGAAGGGCTACAAGTACCATGTAATGCTTAAAATATAAAACATATGACTAGGGAGTTTAAAGTGTAGATGGATTTGCAAATTGCAAGCACCTCTTTTACATTCGTAGGGCATGGGTCACTTCTGTTCCTAGCCACCAAGGAAAGTTTGAATTTCACTAAACTGGGATGTTTGGATTCAAATGCATTACATTGAATTAGGCTCAGGTATAATCTTTTGAATATGAGAGCGAGTTTTAAAACATGTCTAGTAATACTTGGATGCAGATATGGTTGCATAGGTATATGTCCTAAATCAGCATATACCTTCACTAAGGTGTTAAAAATTTAAGCAAGAAATCTGACGTGTCTGTAACACTGTGCAACATCCAAACTACAAACTGATTGAAATGTTTTTCTTACAAGGTATAATACTTTTTTTTTTTTGCAGCACATGTGATATTTGTATCGATGTAATATAGAAAAGTCTTTAGGCATTTTAAAGTCTTTTGAAGGAAAATTATATTCAGTTGATTCTGTAATGTGCTATACACTGCGGGTGGGTGGCAGGGGGAACAACAAACACACTGGCTAAACAGCAAGACAAGAAAGTGATGCGATGCTCTGAATTTCGGAATAAATCATTAGAAGCTACAGTTCATCCCAGGCTGGGAACAGGTTTCCAGAGGTTCCTCCCAGACACTACTGCAGGAAGGACCACATCGCTCCTGCCCAGGGCTTTGCCACAGATGCTGCCCCTTGCAAAACAAATGGCGCTCCGTTAAGGTCTCACTGATAATCTTTGCTTCACCTGGCTGGTAGAGACAGGTGGGTAGAGGCTGATGGTGATGCATCAGGACCTGGTCATGAGCTGCTACGTGGTTTCAGCAGGGGCCTGGGTGAATTGCTGAGTTTGACAATTTTAAATCTTTGTCGGGGTATTCGGGCTGTGTGTGCGCAGGGCAGCCACAAGGAGAGGCTCTTCATTGTTACAAGCAGAGCTAAATTCATGCATGCACATTTTAATGGCTCTTTTCCCACACTGGACCAGGCTGACTTTTGTAATGGAAGCCTGGCTTGCAAATGCCCTGGGAGGAGAAGCCATTTTCTCCAGGATTTTTTTGTTTTGAACTTTTCTCTTCGACTCCTTGAGAAATTAAATGCCAAAGAGCTGTGTACAAGGAGGGTTTGACATGTTCTTCCACACCTATCACTGCAAAAAGTTTCAACTCCTACACAGATTTGACAATTCTTGTCTGGTGAGATATACAGATATTGGATTAAATCCTTTCCTCTTTAAATACCATTGTAGAAATCATTCCTGTTTGGTCAGTTGCCTTTTTTCCCCCCCCCCCTCCCATTTCATCATCTGACACTATTCCACTTTCTGAATAATGCTGCCAGTTCCATTATCAGATGTCTCTGGTTTTGGTGATACTTGAATTAGAAATGAAATTCCTGCACACGGAGACAAGCTGCTCCTGCAGTCAGAGCTTTTGGCGCTTTAGCTGTATTTTGCATGGAGAGCACAACCCAGAGCGAGACTGAAAGCAGCCCTTCACATGGGAGCTCAGCAGCGCATGGATTCAGCCAACTTATACTTTGGGTTAAACTATACATCCAATGGATGAATCAAGATCTGCCACTGCTCGCGAACTGCCCCATGACCAAAGGTGGCTGATGTTAGAGTTCCTGCTTATCTGATGCATACTGATCACCAAGCAAAATCTTCTGCAGGATCTGTTTCTCCCCCGAACCCCCCGTCTCTCTGCTTAGTACTTTCCTGTAGGTTTCCTCGCTTCAGCAAAATTGTTCATGCCTGGTCCCGGGTGAATCCTTCCCAAGTATTTAATGTGTAAGTGAGAGAGCCCCCTGACTCGCATGGGGGTAACACAGCGCAGGGGCACAGGGCAAGGTTTACAGCACAGTGGGGCACTTCCCGGTATCAGGCGGGAGCGGAGGGGGTTGTGTTGTTGTACCGCAATCGCTGGGGGAATATTGTTTTGTTTTAGGAGGAGATTGCTAAAACAGATGTTGAATGCGAGATGGCATTTTTAAGCCCGCAGCAGGCAAGAATTATCCTTCAGGTTGAAAAGTGACCCCCAGTGAGCAACAGTGCCTTTAATCCAGAGCGCTGTGCATTGCTATCACCTTCTGATCACTTTTAAAATCCCCTCCCTGCCCCTCGGCCTTCCCTCTCCCTGGAAAGCTCAGCTTAGCAGACCTTGGTGCCTCCCTCCCCGGCTGCCCGGGGCTCCCTTATGAGATGCTCCGAGCTCCGTCACTGCCTGCTTCTCTCTGGGACCTGCACCGATGCCGACCAGAAACTCTCAGTAGCTTGGCAGTCACGTGCAAAAACTAAATACCTACTAAAAAGGAAACAGCAACAAACTGATCCTCTCTTAGCCTGATATTTTGGTTCTGAGCTTGCAATTCCACATTGTAGCTATGCAAGTCACCTTCTCAAGGCAGGATAAATTTTCCTGCACACATCCCCAAAAAACCCAACCTTGCTAGCTAAGGTCTACACCTTAGCTGGTGATTTCAGTGCATGTTCCGTGCTTCACATTGAATACCTGATTACCTAGACATGGACTTTTAAAGGATCTATATCCCGTTAAATGCAGCAGGATCTGGCTATTTCAGCTTTCCAGCCCAAATCTGACCACGGCGCTTTCCACCGTGTGTTATCCTGGTGGCTGCCTGTTCCTTCCTCTTCTCAGACCAGGGGACAAAGAAGAGTGAGCTCAGATAAAAGCTTTCAGCGTGATATTGCTGCAGCCCAGGATGCCCCAGCCTGATGAAAGGTCCGGAGACAGCACGGTGTCTGTACAGGGCTTAAAAATCACCCAGGATGTTCTCACAGTTAAATTATTGACAAAATTATGGAGAACTAATTCCCTGGAGAACAGCTGAAGTCCACCTAAGGCTTTCCTACGTGTTTTATGAGACGGAGCTCAAACTGAAAAGGCTCTTTGCTCCGGGGTGAGTTTCACTCTCTAAAAACACTTTTTAAAAGAGCGGACGTGTCGAAATACTGGAAGCTGTCGCCCTGGAGAAGTCCTGCAGGATCCCGGTGTTCCCAAAGAGGGCACTGATGCTCTGCACACGGAGCAGAGGGAAAAGCTGAGAAATACATCGGCAAGGCATAAATCTCTGAAGAGAAATCTGTCTTAGCACGTCTACCTCAGGAAAAGGGGAATTATTACACTTAATTAAAGTGTATTGACACCACATGTGGCCCCACCTCTCCCTTTTGGCTTTATTAATGATAGCAAAACTGCAGGCTTATAAAGGTGGTGGAGGGGGGTGTCTGCATTTCTAAACAGTAACCATAGGCTGCTTTGAAAAATACGCATGCAGCAATCACACTTTTTAACAAGCCTAATTTTTACCTCGGAGCTAAGTTACATTTTCTAGTTGATATTTCTGCTTTTTGACTGAATTGGCAAAGGGAACCCAGTGCAGTAGTTTGCTGGATTACTATTGCTGCGTTTGGGCCATTCCTCACAATGTTTATTGACAGAAAGCATTCATTAAGCAGTTAGCTTTTGTGTGTTCTGGGTTGTTGCCTTTCCGCTCCCGCCCCCCCCCCCCAATCTGTTTAAATAAGTCATACACAAAATAATGTCCTACTTGAGCAAGGACTTCTGTCCACAATTCATGAGAAATCTCAGTTGAAACACAGAGAACCAGCCTAAATCGCAGGCTGTGTGCCTGGATTGATCCTGCCCACTGACAGCCCCTCATTTAACAGTGCGACTCTTTAGGTCCAACACGTGGCATAAGATTTGGGCTATGAAAGGATGGGGCATCCTAAGATCTGATTTTTTCTCTGGAAGCTGTATAATCATTCATTAGCTCCTAAAGGTAGGAATAATCCAGATACACTGACCAAATCTATTTCAGATGTAGCCAGAGTTTCTCATTCAGGTCTATGGGTCAAAGCCCACATTAAAGTGAAACCAAACCAATCTCATTTCTTTTTGAAAACAGTTAAATAAGTAGCCTAGTTTCCCAGTGCATTTAAATCCCTTCTCTTTTATCGATTTGTAGAGAAGAAGCAGAAGTTTCACGATTTAAATTAGATCTTTGCATTGATACTGTTCTGCGCCTTTCCCCCCATCCCTCCCTGACTCTATAGCTTCGCCCTTACAAGGGAGCCTTTTCCATTCCTTGCCTTTTCCTCAGCAGAAGTCTTGTTAAATCCTGAAGTCAGCAGAAACTGCTTTTCTCTTTTAGTTCCCTGCGTGGGGATGCAGGAGAACAGACTGAGCAACAGGTTTAACGTTTTCCTTTGCTACACTGTGAAAATCATGGGTGGCAAAACTGTCATTTTCTAAAATCTTGGAGTCATTTCCTAGTAAAGTTTGGCTGTGACTGGAAATTTCACATAAAACAGTGGCAAGGGTTAATATTATTCCTGCCATAACATTTTGTACAATTTCCCATGAGAGCTCTCAACGGTTTTCCACTGCCACTGGAAATAATGACTCTCAGCTGGAGTAAGTTGCACTAACACTTGATATTCCTGTGCCAAATGCTCTTTGAAATGAGCTTGTGTTGCTTTTGCACACTCAAGAATAACTAACAGCATCCACTCTTGGTCAGAGTTTCAAACCAAAAGCCAGTATTCTTGACCGAGCTGTTCTTGAGTTGTGTTTACATCAAAATCCTAGGGAAAGAGAAAGTAGCACTACATTTAACTACCAAACCAACCAATGTGTTTGTAAGAACTGAGGAGCTAATATTCTTATAGGATGTCTGATTTCTGGAGTGTTCCTGGGTATGTGCTCTGCTTCTTCTGTACCACCGCAAGGAACAGAGAGTGGCCACCAGAGCTGTACGTTAGTCAAATCCCAGTTCAACTTCGGACTTCATAAAGATTCATAGGGATTCTGATTTATTTTACCCACCTGTTGAACTGGACAAAAGCAATCTATTTTAAACACATCTAGGGCAAAATATCTACGGTTTTCATATGAATAAAAGAAGCCTCACAAGAACACATATCGGTTCATTTTCTTCTGGGGATTTGTCTGTCTTCTAAGTGTGCGCTGCAGTCGCACAACCTTGTTCAAAAGCATTACCACTTCAGATCACTATTTGAATTATGCAAGAATAAAAAAGAATCAATTCTTGGATCCAGAGCTACATGAGGATAATGTATCTGGCCCATTTACTACAAGAGTAAAGAGCATCAGCAAAGGCAGAACACCCTTGCCTCTACCAGCTCAACCATCCCAAAATACTGTGCCTTTCTTTACCTGGCTATAACCATTTGTAAAAATTCTCTCTGTATGAATTTGGTTATTAGGTTGCAGAAATGGGTTATTTGTATTCAAAATAAATTGTTATTAGGTTGCAGAAACTGGTTATTTGTATTCAAAATAAATTATTTGACATTTTGTATAAAAAAACCCAAACAAACCACCATTACTTTTATTTTGCAGATCCTTGTGGGATGATAGAAAGATAAAGGTTGCCAGAACAATATAAGGCTGGAATTACTGAAATGAAATACAAACTTTCCAGTTTAACTGGAGTGATTTAATTTTTTTTTAGATGTTACTGCCAATGAGCTTATTGTACAAGATGAACTTAATAGGACTGCAATTTGAATTATGCAAAATACCATCAAATCAGCTCTTCACAGTCAACTTGGGAATGTAAAGCTATATAATTCCTATTAGAAATTATTGCTATTCTACCAGAGGTTGCATGCATCTCTTCAACACTGCAATCACTGCCAAGTTATCAAGGCTGGCAGTGGCATATCCAGAAACTGGAAGATTTCCAAGTCATGATCCCCCATTCTTAAACAGTGGCAAGTCTACGGCTCTACTACACTAATATTCCTGGGTCAACATCATGCTCGCAGCATGCCCGCAATCAAGGTGATACTATGCATCTCACTCATCCCAAGCTGCCAAATTTCACTGCAGAAGAAAAAAAGAAAAACCCAAATATATTTAGAATGTTAAACCTTCAACATATTCTCCATTACCGATGCATATTTAATTGAACATTTTTAATGTGGGCCAGGATGGGCAGACTTTATTTGGCTAACCACGCTTTGTTCAACATGCACCAACAAGTCAGGCAAAACAGAAGCGCTGTTCTTCTACAAGGAGAAAATTAGGGTATCTCAGAAGTTTGTGGAGTGACCCAAAGTCTCTCTATGAATTTATAGCTGGTTATGACAGGGGTTAAAATTATCAGGAAGCAGTATCACCATGTGATGATGTCACAGCTGCCCTCTGGGAGAGTGAGGTCACTAACGGAGTTGTTCAGGGAGATAAGAGTCTGTTAAAATAAACAGGAGTGCCACGTAATTACCCACACTGCAGGAGGAGGATTAGACTGTTTGGAAGACCCTGTGTCTGCCTTACTCTCACTGTCACTTTTTTTTTTTAAAAAAAAAAAAATCCTTGGGCAGAGGTGGAGGGGGCTGTGTGGTTGGAATCGATAACCGGCGAGTCTGAACGGAAAAGAACAAGGGAACCCTGCTCTTTTACATCAGTTTCAAATCTGTTTCAGTAGGATTACACACCCGTTCACCAACATGTAGACCACTGTAGTATTATTAAGCAGAGATAGCCCAGAAATTTTCCCATCCAACAAGGCTAATTCAGCAAAAGTGAAGAATTTAATGAAAAAGCATCATATTTAGCAAACCCAGGGTATGTGCAGGCTTTGGCCACTCGGCGCCAGCATGACTGGAATCACGGCACCATTGGTGGGTCGGTGCTTGGTGGTGCTGCAAGAGCCAGGAGCAGAAGCGATCCTTGGGGGTGAAAATCCCACCAGCTCTCCTGATCAAACCCACCCAGGGTATCTAAAGTCCACAGCCCAGGGATGCCAACTGACTCCGCACTCTGAACACTAACTCCATCACCAGGAGAAAGCAGAAGCCGTGTTCTTGCCTGTTACATCGGGAGCAATCAGCAGAACTCCAGCTTTTGGGAGATAAGAACTCCACCGTTTTGAGTTCCGCTGGCAGTGCAAGCCAAGCCGGCGGAGTAGGTGGCAGGGTTGGCAGGCTCTGCGTGGCACACGGCCAGATCAGCGACAGCAGGGGTCGGAGAGCTGGGACTTCACTGTGTGTCACTGCCATCCTGCCCCGGCAAGCACCACATACACTACACACGCAGGAGCTCGTATTTCCCTGAGTAATGGTTCCCAAAGGAAATATTGAGAAACCCTGAAGCAAATAACTACGCTGGCATCTTTTCTTTTTTTAAGAAAATGGAAGAGATGACCAATAGGTTCAGACTGTCTTGGAGACCTTTTTTAAAAGTTCCCATTGTACAAACAAGTCATCAGGACTCAAACCACTTTAAAACACTTGCAATTGAAAACATGCTTTTAGTGGTTTTCTGAGAGCAGAGACTTTTACCATCTATTAATATTCTGCTAGCTTTGGTTACTAAAAGTATCATCCTGGGCACGCTATTTTTGACACTCTATTTGGAACAGCAAGAGCACTAGACAGGCACTGTAGATGGTTATCTTGAGCACTCATGATGTTTAAAGATCTCCCAGAAAGTATTGTAAAAGTGTGTAAATCCGAGGAATCTGGACAAATTCCAGCTTCAGTAATACATTCTCCCAATATTCCTCCTGCAGTTTCAATTGGAAAACCGTCCTGAGCGGCTGTATAGCATTGCCGTGTGCTGTAAAACAACTGCTATATTTTACCCAACATTTGGCTGCTCTTCTCTTCAAATAATTTGTAAGCCATTTTGTAAGGAGCTCTGGGATAAAAAAGGGCTTCATAAATATATTATCATTGTCATTAATTTTGGCATCATCCAAGACCACCAGTATTTAAAATCAATTAACAGTTCTTTTCCTATTATCATTGGCATTTTATTTTTATTCAGCTAGAACAAGTCTCTCATAAAAGTTAAAAACAATCTATTTTTGGAAGTAATACAGCAACAGTAAAGGAGACCTGCTGAATTCTCATTAGACTTTTACCAACATGAGTTTTCTGGAAATATTTTCACATGTAGAAGTTTTGGACTGCCATGAAGGGTGAGACCACATCCAGTAAAATGAGTCCACCCTGCCTATTTCACACCTTTAGCTCATCGTGTCTTTCTTTTTACGTTATCATTAAAATACATAAAAACAACGTCTGTTCTCGGCTCAGCATACTCTGAAGCAGAACATAAATCCTACGTGTTGGCTCACAGACGCCGAGCGGAGGTTTGATTTCTGTAGCTGTTACCAGGTCTCTGTCAGCAGAGGTAACAAGGGTACTGTTCTTTTCCATGGCCCCGTGCTCAACGTGCCCCACTGCCCACAGCCTACAAGTTTTGTCAGTAGCCAGAACATGGCTAACCACAATGGGCTGAATGAATGTTTGGGGCAACAGCTTCCTTAAGCTGGTGCTAGCATCACCAGTCTTCCCTGTTACTGACGGCTCCGAGAACTCTGGAATTTGCATCAGCCTTAAATTCAGTTGCTTGTCTCACAGGAAGTTTTACCAGAACTCTCTGTTTTATGGAAGCACCATCCAAGTCACCTAGTACTCTAGACTTTGTTGGAGGTAAAGTGGAAAAAGGTTTTACCTGTGTTTTAATGTTTAGCTTTTCCGAAACAAATCTCAGGTGTGACAAAATGTAAATATGTTTCCCAACATAAAAAGCTAATTATGTCAAGCAATACCACTAATAATTCATCACAGCAGAGCCTTGGGAGGACTTTTATTGTCTCCCAACATACAAGCATCACCTGAATGGCATAGGGTATGTAGATTTACTATTGCAAGGCAACAAGGAGTGTCTAGAAGCAGCTGGAAATAATTCAGTTACACAGCACAGTGAAAAGAAGTTTAAAAACCACACAGTCTCAATGATATTTTCATAGTGCTCCAAGCAATTTACTTCCACAAGTTAAATGGTTTCAAGACTATCCAGCTCAAAATTACACACACAGCATAAATGCCAACAGTGGTAAACTGCAGAGCATCAGGCCAACGAAACAACAGCCAACAGCCCTCGAGGAAATTACAGTGAGATTTATGAATGGCATTCTCCTGGCTTTGATAGATATCAACCAAAGTCCTCTCATATCTGTCAGTATCTCCCTCATATGTGTCTCACTATGGAAAATAATTTTCATTTTATGCCAATATTGCAAAACTCATTGGACTCATTCAGCCCATAAAAATCTTTGCCTCTGCTCTCCACCTTGCTGGTATCCAGAACGTGAACCGACTTGTGCAAGGAAATGACTATTCCATATAGATTATACAGTCAAAAGTTTGGGCTGTAGAGTGTCCACGTAACTTTGTGACCCTGTTAAAGCTTTTCTTATAATGAAAAGCACCTCCGTCAATAACAGACTATAAATGCGGCAAAAGAGACTGTGGCTTAGGTAGGGCACATGTGAATGTGCACTCCGATGATGGGAATAAATAGTCCTACTCAATTTTTTGTTTTGGTTACTCAAGGAGCAGAGCACATTTTTATTTGCATGCATCATTCAAACAGCTCTTATTTTAGGTGGGATGATATGCTGTATTTAGAGTTTTGTCTGTACTTTGACTTAAAGTGAGTGAGAGGCGAGGTATTTGGCAGATGTGAAGGCTACTCAAAGACTCAAGTTTATGTTCTGGAGTGATTTTGGACTCAATATAGTTTGTAATCTTAATGGGAGGATGGAAGTAAAAGTCAGAGAAGGTAAATAAGTAAAAGGCAAAAAGCAAGCGAAGAATTTTGGCATGCAAGTGTTATCAGTTCTAGAAATCTTAAGCTGAACAGTATGGAGATTTTTCATGGGTCTGCACACATCTCAAGTTGAGACATAAAAAATTAAAGCTATATATATATATTAGAAAAACTTATTATATACTTTTTTCAAAAAAAATCCCCATCTAAAATTTCACATAAAAGTCCCACAGAACTTCAGGCTTTATTGGAAGGATTTCAGAATATGTGGCTAGCAAAGACACAGCACGTTCAAGGGGAGGAGCAGGTACATCACAGAGCTGCAAGTCTTCTGGAGAGAAGGCAGCTGGGAGTCAGAAATGCAGCGATGAAGAAGGCAAATAAGTATTCAAGAGGGATATGCTGCAAGAGAACAGGACCATGGAAATAAAATACATAATCATTTTATCTTTACAGTAGAAGCAAATTCTGAAGGAGCACCTAGGAAGACAGATGGAGCTTCGGAGAATAAAATGATCTTGCTATGATGTCTTGCTATGATGATATACTTCACGTTACAACTTGACTGCAAAAATTACCAAGTGAGGAAATGTACAAAAGGTCAGATCACAGTATAATGAGAGACTTTTGTATGAATAAATGTTTTTGAAAAGTAACGAGTCAAGCACTAAAAAACTTGGGGGGGAGGGGGGTGGGGCTTGGGGAGGAGTGAAACTAGCAAGTGTCTGAAGTCATTTTATCTATGAATGAACCAAGCCAGAAAATTTCAAGGAGAGCACTTGCAGACATGAGCTATTTTAATTTTAGTCATCTCTGTGTGGATTAAAGTTCAAACATTTTCTGGTTAAATGATATACCCAATGTCCCAAAGTAAGAATCCAGAAGATTTTCTCTCCTCGGTGAAGAGAAGAGTTTCTCTCAATATAACAAAGAGGTGAAAAAAAGGAAACTAATAAATAATAAGGGTACAATTAAAGGAGAATCATGAAACGTTCCTGAATCTTTAACCTGGAAATAGTGAACATCCTGCCAAAAGCAGTTGTTTTGGTGGAAGGTTTTTCTACATTCTTGTTGAGAATTTTTGTCAAAATAGGTAACTTGAGGTCATGGCACAATAATGGTTACTGTACCTAGGGATCTCTACAATGCACAGAGGATGCGTAGTTGAAAATATTTTATGCTCTGAAAGCAGAGCTGTGTGATGTAAAGCACTGTAAAAAGTTGAAAAATTAAATGGGGACTAAAGCAAGGCATAAGAAGATTTGCAACTTGGAGAAGAAAAACTGCTCAGCAAAAAATTTCAGGTGTTGGATTTCAGTCATTTGCCAAACAGAAGCTCAAGATGATTATTTCACAATAACTGTCACGTAGGCTATAAAAGTCAGTGCGGGATGCTGCTGTGCATTAAGGCTGTTGAATTTAGTAGCACATTCCTTTTATCATTGTTTGCCAGACTAGCTAGATTAAAACCAATGCAGGAAAGCACACTTGTGCTGCCATCATACATAAAGGGAACACAGTATCTGGTGAGAGAGGCTTTCCAGTCTACTGAAGAAAGGCATAAAACCAGCTAAGTAAAGCCAAAATGAAGATAGAAGCAAGGCATCCCATTTTCAGCAGGAAGAAGAATTGACTTTTTATAGGAAGGGCCTGAGGAACGGGTAGATTCTCCCTCTCCTGAAGCCTCTGACCTAATCTGAGCCCGGTCTGGATGGCACACGTTGGCTAAACCCAACCGACCGACCTCACTACAGGCACAAGAGTGCGAAATGTTGCGGCCTGAAAATCTAGGTGAGGAGATTCCCTCTCCTAACACCAACCCAAAACCTGTGGGTTCCTCCCGCGCCCGCTGCATCTAAGCTGGATAATAAATACGTAGCAGATCACGAGGAATGTGTTGCCACAGAACGACTCGGCTCCAAGGCCAGGAGCCGCGGGGCTGTGCCATGGACCTTTCAGTAACCATCACTGTGATGAAGAAGGATGCGAGGTATTTTGGATAGTGGGAAATACCCACAGACACAGCTTAAAAAATAAAAAAAAAAATTGACAAAATGTATTAGTCTGAGCTAAAATTTCATTGAATCTTTGCTTGATTACAGACTGCCCAATCTCCAAGCATTCATAGGCACTTTTGAAACCACTTTTTAGTGTTTTTCAATAAGCTGCAATTATATTTGCAGGGTTTTTTAAACAAGTCCTCCATGGGATTTTGGTATTTTCCAATGCTGTCTCAGACAGTTCTGTTTTAAAATAAAACCTGGGCAGACTACGAGACCGAGGGCTGGGTCTCTGGGCTGCGCACAAGGATGCAGCAGGGCCAGCTCAGTGGGGCTGGGGGATACACTCAGGTTGCTTTAGTGGAGAACTTGGCTCAATATCAAAAGCAATGGCATGCTAAGAAAACACACAAAAAACCCCCAAACATTGCAAGATGGGACTGACATTAGCAAACACTGGCAAGTGAAGGGAACCACCTTCAGCTTGCCAAAGGGAAAAAAACCCCAACAAATAGGCAAAAAAATCCCAACCCAAAACAACCCAGACGAAAAATAAATAAAAAATGGCTGTGGCTTATTTTAGTACCAAAAGCCTGCAGGTGAATGACATGTCAAGGCTAAAGTCTTCCTCCTCTAGGTCCCACTAGGGCTGCTTTATTTGTATGAAGAGAAACCTTCAGCTGCTGCAGTTGCTGAGCCATGGGGCATGGTGTGATCCCAGGCCAGCAGCAATGCAACACCCCCAGGTGGTTCAGTAAGCTCAGGAGCACCCTGGGGACACAGCTGGGGACAGCAAGGAGAAATCCCCAGGGTAGAGTTAAGCATTGACCGTTCTGGCTTCTCCAGAGCTGTGTGCAATCTCAGCAGGGATCTGAGCGCTGATGGGACCACGGGGTGCAGAGCAGGACCACTCCCAGGATGGACCTGATTTTCGAAGAACCTGGAAACTTTCAGCATTTCTTTTCATTTTGATGCTGATTTGGAAAGTAGAATCCAGAATTTTCCCTGCCAGATACTAATTTGGAGAATGGAATGATTGGCAGGGGGCAAGGTGGGATGAGCCTTGTTTCAGCTACGTTGAAATAACTCACTTCAATATCCATTTCAGAATGAGCCAAGTTCACAACAACTACACCAAACTTCAGTGTTTTGGTTTGAACCCATAAAACCAGAACATTTCCCTTTTAGTCCTGAAATTCAGCATTAGCCCTGAAAATAACTCCCACAAATCAAAAGTGAGAAGAAATAAATCTACCAGCTGTCAAAGCTTCCAGCTCTACCCAGGCTGCATCTCCCTTATCCCTCTGAAATCCTGGAAAAAAGATGGACCTTGAAGTCATACGGATAGAGCCATCGAAACAGCCGTAAAGATCCTATCTCCATCCCTGTGCAGGGATAATAGTCCCTTGCCCTCAGTAGTGATTGGAAATGTAGATAATTAGCATGCATCAAATGTTTTTGAGAACCCTAAATAAGAAGGCCGTGGAAGTCTATACGATTGTCATTTATGAAATGGTCAGGAGCTGTCTGAGCTGCTGGGAAACCTAAACCAAGTGAGGAACTGCAGCTTATTTATGAACACTGAATACTGAGTGCATTTGGCAATGCTGACATTGTGCAAACTCCTCGGGATGGTGCGTTTCGCACACATGTGCCTCATTTTGCACATGACCTCAGTCTTACAGTCTGTGGCTTTCCAGAAGTTGACTGACAGCTACAAAAGCATCTTCTCAGCTGTCAGATAAATTGCTGATTATTTTAGTCCTCCTTCCAAGGCTTTGAACATCCCGTTCAAACTTGCAGGGAAGAAAAAAACAGACTACCCCAAAAGAAACGGATCCAGGATGTTACTTTAAGGCTGAATTTTACTTTGTGTTGCAGAAATTGCCCTGCTCAAAGAAGAGGACGTGTCCAAAGGAACTCTCGAAAGCTCTGCTTTTTGATGAAAGGTCCACGCTGCAGTGTAATGAGAGGGAAAAATGAAGATGAGGTTCCTTTGGCCCTCTTGCAATTAGACAAGCAATTATTTCCAGCATTGGAGACTGGCTGATTGTCAATCAGTGGCACCCACCAGCGAAGATAATACTAACTTTTGTCCTGCTCTATTTCTGAATATTATACAGTCTTATAAAATAACACTTCAATTATGTGTGCACAGACAGGCAGCCCCATCCAATTTTAGGACTTGTTTTAAGTGACTTTGCCTGTAAAACAAACAAAAGAAGTTAAGAATCGCTGACAACTTCCAGGCACTATTTCCTCTTCTATTGGAACCCTGGAGCTTCCACCACAGCTTATCAGACATGCAAACAATAACAGGGTAATTCTTGAAGTCCAGTCATTTATTTAGGCTAGAAGAAAACCAGTTGAAAAAAAAAGGGTAATAGATTTTTTTCATTTTTCAGAAGATTGAGTTACACCATCTCTGAGGCTTGTTTGAAACTTATCTGAATCTTCAGGGACAAATTTAGACCTGATTAAAATCTCCTTTGCTTTGAACATGGTTACATTAGGGATGCAGTTGTAGCTTTTATGGTGGCACAATCTGGCCAAAAATTTTTGAAAATAAAAACCTTTCCAGCCTCTGTCTGATATCAAAGATGATTACAGCCAGAAATCAAACTGAAACATTGAGGACTAAGGGAAGGCAACATGGAGTGATTAGTCTACCTAGCAAGGCAAATGTCTGCTTTCACTGCCATATTTCATCTCACCTATTTCAGGCTTTGGTCCAGGAAAGTAATTAAGCGTGTCCTTAGTATTTGGAAAGCGGGAAACTATCAATATTAAACAAACTACAAGACTGCTTCTACTAAAGCATATGCCTAAGCAGTATTTTAGACTGGGATCCTAGAAAAACATTAATGACTGTTTTTTACCAAATTTATTTGGAACAAACTTGTTCCATACACTGTTTGACGGAGCTGTGCTCATTTCATGGGCTGTGTTGTAGCAGCTCCTATCTCTCTGGTCCGTGCACCCATTCCCGCGACGGCTGTCCCGGGAGAGAGCCACTGCCCTGTCCTTAGCAAGGTTCACCTTACACGGCTGGAAAGTGGCTAAAACTGTTTATGAACAAATACAAGTCGAGAGGTGGGGTCTGTCAGGGATCAGACAGCAGCCAAAATCTTTAGTCCTCTATTTTTGGATGTGCTCTCCAAAAAGTTTTTTACATCCTTAGTGAAAAAGTTGCTCCATGAACCAAACATGTACTAATTAGGTGAAAAACTTCTTTGCAAAGGCTACTTTATAATTATAGGATTTGAGCTGTGGCATAAAAAAAATTCAGATATATTTTTTAAAAAGAAGTAGATTATTATAGTTAGAGCAAAGTCACCCTCACTTTTTCTCTCTCCCAGGATAGACATGAAAACACCTTTGAAAATTATTTTTTTCCCATAAATATGGTTTCTTTCCCGGGTGTAAGTGTGTTCAACTGAATGTAATTACATCTTGCATTCAACAAGTCAAATATTTGATTTCATATTAATATGTTTTCTCTCCAGCTAGTGGTAAATGTGGCTTCATGCACCAGATGCAGAACATTTTTAAGAGCTGGGCAAAACCAATATATATTTATATGTTTATGTATATGTGCGTGCATGTATATGCATATATAAATGTAAATGCTTACCACAGAAGAGGGGAAAAAGCCCCTAAATATGAAGCGCTTTCCCCTCCTCCCCAAATAGTTCCATTTTTGTGGGGTAGAATAAAAAACATGCACATTTCTGATTACTATGGCATTGTAGCAAAAGGAAACAGTAGACACCAATGCTGCAGGGAGAGTTTTACCCACCCCGCTGATCCCTGTCAATCTGAATTACACAGATTGTATTTTGCAGCTGGTCAGTGATGGGTTTTGACCCACAAGCTGGACGTTCAACCCAAGAACCGGGAAACATCAGGGAACGAGCTCACCCAGCAGCCTGGAGAGACAGCATGGAGTATAGTCAGGTGCCACGGTAAGACTGCACCAGAGGAAAAGCATCCCTAGATGCAAGGTTCTTGCTGTCCTCACCCATGTATGAGGTGAGCTTCTGACACATCCTTTAATGGGCTGGGCAGAAGGTGGGTTAAAAAGCCCTCTTCTTGTGACTGAGTGTTAATGAGAGGCGATGGAAAAATTGGGCTGAAATATTTAATTGACACGTTTCATGCTTTAACTCTGGACTTGGCACTCCAAGAAAGATACATGGCATTAATTCTACAGTCTTCTCTAGAGGTTTTGTTAATGATGTCATCAAAAAGTGGCATTGATAAATGATCTAATTGAAAGAAAAAAAAAAACAAAACCACATAAAGAAATATGTATCCATGACTTTATGTAAACCACTATTTTTATTGTACCTGGTATCGGATGACCATGCTTATATAGGATTATTATTTCAGAGCAGCCCATAGAGCAGCATGTGAATGCATGTCTGTTCCCCGGTCAAGAGATTCAGGAATGACCTCACCAGCTTTATAGGCTCAGTAAACGTTTTTTAAAAAAACGTTTTATCTCTGGAAGGTACTTCTACTAATTTGTTTTCTAACAGTTTTACCACCAGCAACTCGTGACTATTAACATCAACACATGTAATCAAAAGGCTTAAATAATCTCATTTAAGCACCATCAGGACTTCCAGAGGGATGGATACGTAACAGCCTTCTTCAGAGCTTCAGCCCATCGTGTGAAGTTCAAGCCATGGATTGCCCTCAACAGCACAGACCATTCCTGAATGGAACAAGACATAACCTATGGAAAACTACTAGCAAGTGAAAGAGGAAAGTACCATAATTATGTTTTGGAATGTAGATTTTAGAATAGCATTAAGCCAGGATATCTCCTGATTCACACACTGCTACCTTCAAGCCACATCAGTAGATTCTTTTTCCAAAACTAACACACTGCATTTTGAAATTAAATTGTATGGGTTTTTTTCCCCATTTTCACAGTTCATGATTCAATAGCAGCTTTAGAAATGAACAGATAATTAAATTTTCACTTTTCAGCCTTGATGCCTTGTTTATTTAACATGCCTGATGAAGAAATAAGTAGCCCACAACCTGGTCTCACTCCAGCTATTTCCAGCATCTCATCATGTTTATCGTAACAACCCACATCCAACCCACCAGGAGTAGCAGGGAGACTCCAGAGAAATGCCATCCTTCGATTTAGTAGCACCAATCAAAGAAAATGTTGGTTTGTTTGAATTAGGGAAAAGAAAGCAGAGAAAAATAAACTGCAAACCAAAGTATGTTCCTACTTAGGGTACTTTCCCCTGGATTAAGCAACCAGTCCAGCTGGTTTCAACTTTAAATCATAAATGATAAAGATAGAAAAACTTCTTCAAACTTGACTTAGGCAGCCAGAATACTATTATCATAAACAACACCAGGCTCATAATGTGGCCCTTCTTGATCTAAGTAGGGAAAGGAAAACTGGTGCTAAAAGCGTAAAATAACAAAAATCGTTCCCTCGGTGTAGATATCACACCTAACAGGCCACGTTCAGATAACCTTTATTTTCCCCCTTTCCTTTTCCATTGCCACATCCGTCTGGAACCAGAAGGAAAATTGCAGATGCCGTGAAACTCTTATCCTCCTTATTCCAGAGAAATCTGACAAATAGAACCAAATTCTTTTCTCAGCTATGAGAACATATTATCTTCACTGAAGCTAACAGTAATACCCAGGGCTTCACTGGTGGTGGGAGGTCTATCCGTTTGCTTTAAGGCTATCTGCTTCCAGAGAAGCTTTTTCTGGAGACCCTCCTGGGCTCAGCGTAGCCTCTGTCCTGTCCCAAATGCTATTTATCTTTGTGTGACATGATCCCATGGACGAGTCACGGAGGAAACAGCACATTCACCTCCAGCTAACCACAGTGGGTGCCAGCTCTACCCGGCACAGCAGCTCTCTCGATGGTATTCCATCTTTAGACAGATAAAAATGCATTTCTAGCTTGTACTCACATCCAATAAAATATTTTAGATTCACTATTGCTCCATTCAGTATCATTTCCACTCAACAGAAGTGAGCTGAGGTACATGTCTGCACCTTAAAGACAGGAACCATCTCAATCCTTCTTTCCAGCCTACAGACAACGTCTCGTGGTCTTCTCTGTATAGTCTTCATTCAAAGATCATTAAAAAAAATAACCAATCGGTGATCTTTGCACTGATTCCCATTATTGGAGTATCACATCAGTGTTTAGCCTGAGGAGGACTGAACTGTGTAAACACTTTTTGGGGCTTCAGTGGGAGAAAATAGTAGGGTTCACTAAATTAATGCAAGAGGAGAAGGTTGTAATTATTAAACCAAAATATGTAACTCAGCTAGCTTAAGTAAATAGTCTCATGCCCAAAGTCAGCAGTATTTTACTCTATGTGTCTTTATCCCATTACAGACTGCAACGAGAATGTAAAGGTCGATAGCAGAAATGATATCTAAGAAGAAAACGCAGTATGCCAGCATATGTGGCATAGTGAGAGTATGAAATGATACAAGACCTAGTTCCTTAAGCAAAGTGATAAGAAATGAAGGGCAGGCCACTTCGTGCAGAGAGATGTACTTGGCTGCGGGCTGCTCATGCCAGAGCTGTGAATGCAGGCAGTCAAGGAAAGTGGGCAACTCCAGGAAAATTCAAGGAGTACAGGGAAAAGGCTGAGCCCTGGATGGGAGCCAAATAAATCTTGTCGAGGAAAAATAAATATCTCTGCTGGATGTCATTCAGAGATACTGCTATTAAGCTGGTATTTCCCAGTGAAGCTTGTAATCACAACTGAAGCCTCCTGCAGTAGCAGCGACTACTCGTAGCTGTAGAAAACTGAATCTGTGTTCAAGAATGAAAGAAAAGGTGTCTGAGGAAATTACCCCAACATCGTTAAAAACAAGAAAGCACCATCTACCTAACTTCTTAAGTTGCTTCATCCTCCAAACTTGTTCAATGACCAATGCAGTATAACACTTCTATTATTTCTTTCATCCTGACCCGGGAACTCTGCAGGATGCCTGCAGCCGTCAGCTTCAAGCAGCAGACCCAGCAATGTGACACAGGACCGTCAGTAAGGACAAGTAAATATTAGTTGGGTCATCCACATTTTTCTCCACCCACCCACGAAATCAAGGTGGGTTCAATAAGACACGACTGTTCTTTCCCCTTCAAGTCTGAAACCCTCTCTGCAGTGGCCGGCAGGTCAACTCGGAGGCACAGACCAGTCACACAGACACCACACTGCTGAGCCCCCACCACGTGCCGCTGCTGCTTTCCCACCCTTCCCATGGCATCTGGGACCGATCGCAGCCAGACACTACGTGGAGCCACCAGCTGCCACCGCGCCACTTCTCACATGCTCAAGTGACTGAACCCAAGCAGTAGCAGGGGTCGCTTCCAACGCTGGGCACCTCACCGGGGCTGGGATCATCGCTGGCAACAAAAGAGTCAACAGGCAGCATCGAAATACAGCTGACACTGTCTGATCATATCGACTGATTGCATTTTATAACACTAAGCACCTGAACCAGCCTAGAATCAAACCTAGGAACTGTGGCTTTTCTGCTGACTTTTTCATCTATCCAAACAAGAATATTATTATTTTTTTTCTTTTTTAAAAGTTAGCAGGATAAAATATCGGACTGTGCAGAATGACTGGCTGCTATATTTAACTCAGACAAACACATAACAAATCACTATTCTGTAGAAAGAAGGCACACCTCATAGGCTATATTTTTTTTTCTTGAGACCTGGACGTAAGACCACAACCCTCTAAATAATCCTCCAGAAATAAACCAATGAAATGTTCACTCTGACAACAGACACAGTATTATACCTGCAGCTGGTAAATGTTTCCACAGTTCAACCACCTTTCCTTTTCGTTTCCAGTAAAAATTTGATCCCAGGGGAAAGAGTCAGCAGCTAGGATTTTAATTACTTTTCTGCAATAACGCAGAATGGAGAGTAACATTAAAAAATGCTACTGATGTATTCTGCTTTTCTTCTCTTCCTTGAAGGAGAGGTCAGAGGACAGTTCACAGAAAGGCAGATGCCCTCTGGAGAACCATCACTGTTGTCTCTGGTATCTCTCGACCCTCTGTTTTGGCTGCCCCCCTGCAGCCCACAGGCATGGTACCTTCAGGAGCTGATGAAGCTTCCGAGGGCATTGCCTCCGCAGCGCTGGGGGCTCGGGCTGTCCCAGCAGACCCTGAGCGAAGCACACTCCGTACCGCACCTCGCTCGCCCAGAACTAAAACATAAGGGGCCATGAAACTGGGGACCTCCAGAAGTTTCAAATTTAATTCCAGTATTTGACTATGAAAATGTTTCAAAGTCAGGAGGACGAATCCCCTCACTTACGAGATTGCTTTCAGAAGTCATTTGGTAGCCTGTTTGATTTAAATAAAAGACCACTAGGATAGTTCGGAGGCACCTTCTAGATTTTTGTTTTCGCATATTTCTGTCACGCTTTCAAACTTCGAAGCTTCCTTTCCTGCCGTGAGAAACAGATATTTTCTTTCAGGTAAAAGATAATGCTGATGTTTTGGGGTTTTTCTTCTCTGATTTCAGCAGGGAGAAAAGGAAATATGCTCACATACATAACCACATATATATACACTTATAAGCATAAGGTAGATATATATATGTCTGTTCACAATCACATAAACATGCTTCCAACTCCAGATACACCACATTGCAAGTGTTGAAGTGTTGAAGTCTAGCTCTGATTTTTATGATGTCTTCCCCCAAAAGCATGCTGAATCCCATCCTTCCTGCTCCAGCCCAACAAACTTTTGCCAGAAGGTGCATTAGCGACCCTTCCCGAGGCAAGTGGTGGGAAAAGAGGCAGCAGCATCTGCCCAGTAATGACACGGCAAGCAGGCACCGAGCAGAGGAGCTGGAAGCTCCAGAACTGCGGGTAAACATGCTTTGGAGTGTGTGAGCGATGGACACGATGAGCAGCCACACAAGTGGAAAACGAATGTTTCCTGTTTGGATAAATCCTTTCCACTTATCCCATTATTCTAAGAGGTTTTTCTGGTCAATCTTCATCTCATTTTGCTGTCAGGCCATATACAAAGCACTGAGGTTTCCACTGCAGGCGTCCCTGGGAAGGGCAAAGTGCCACATATGCTATTGTACTCCAGCACTGTGCTGGTAACAGCTTCTTGGAGTTTGATTTCTCAGCAGATTATGTGGGAAGAGAAGTGGGGAATGACCAGGGAAATGAAGTAGCAGGAGAGCCTCAGCTTCCTTTCAAATGGCTTTGCCACACAGATTTCACTTTTGCAGTATATCAAAATGTATCCAGTGCTCTTCCTTGACACTCAGTGGACACTGTATTTTTCTTCTGGCATCTGTGTGTGTGTGTGTGTGTGCGTGCGCGTGCGCGTGTGCGTGTGCGTGCGTGTGTGTGTGTGTGCGTGTGCGTGTGTAGATGTAATTTCCTATTTCTCTAAAGCTAGAGGCTTAGAAATACCTAAACATAACCTGCTTTCGATTTCTGTAATAGCTATGATTTATATTAATGCTGTTTCTTAACTAGCTACCCTCTGCCCTGTACTCATAAACTAGAACTGTGTTCCCAAATTTTGAAATGAGACTTCAGGATAATAAAGCTTGCAATACTGCCGCCTTTCTCTGTCAGTATGTTACCCCTCATCCAAACCACAAATTATCACTTAAAGCCTTTGCTTCTAAAATTTGAAAATATCTTTTTTCAATGTTCCTATTTGGATATGGTTTGATATATCGACATTCAGGAAATGCAAACTTGATGATGACTAATAGCTGTATCTATAATAAAATATAGGCATTATCATGAAAAGGGGAGCTTTTTGATTGATTTATATTTGATACTGTAATGAACACAAGTTTAGGTCCAAAATTTAGACTTAATAACAGTAGAAACAAGTTTTGAGAGACCAAATATTTTGTGTTGAAATACAGTGAATGCTTGCTTCAACTTTCTTTGAAAGGTACTTTACTCATTTCATTTTAATATGCAGTTCTTATCTGGCAGCATCGCAAGTAACTCACAGCCTCATTGTCAGCAAGCTTTATGTGCATGGCCTAGTTTGGGTCGGATAGCATTTGTCCGTCAAATAAATTCCTAAGATGATGTGTATGTCAAACCCACAACTTCAAAATTGGAAAATATCCTTCCATAATAATAAAACGTTAACTACCGGGTGTAACTTTGAGTCCTTAGGGTTTCGGCAGTCCCTAAAGCATCTAACATTCAACAAGATATTTCAAAATAGTAATATTTCACTCTAATGGTAGCAGGCTACACGGTCCTGTGTGAGGAGCATCCCATCCCTCGCCTGTGCAGGACAATGTGCTCGTTGTTGCTCTGCGTCTGCCCTTCAGCCAGCGGCTCCGGTGCTCCAGGGGCTGCGCTCCTGGCACTGCCTCCCACCCGCATCTGGCTCCTGACTGCATTTCATCAACATTTTAGAATTTATTTACGGGTATTTTTTATGTTCAATTTTTTTTTCCAGTTTGCTATGCACAAGATGGGATCTTTAAGAGATAATATTCCTGGGGCACGCGGATGGGAGCCTTGGTGTCCCAGCTTGCTTCAGGTTCCTGTCACTATTGCTGCATCCTGCAGTTCACCACGTTGGCTGTCTGGTATTTCAGTGCCAGAGCGCTGTGCTCTGTGGAACCCAATCATCAAACATGTATTTTGGTTTTTGTTTTTTTTTTCCTATTTCCTTTTTTTTTTCTTGTGGTGGAGAAACAAATAGTTCAATTGGCTAAGCTCACAATAAGAGTTCTCCCTTTACCCATGAGAGTCCCCTGATTTTAAAGATAAATCCTGGAAACACCATCTCTCATGCTGTACGATGTCAAAACTCCTTAGAGTTTGTGATCAAGGAAGTACAAAAGCTCACACCGGCTGACGATGTGATGTACAACATGCATACATGTTCCAATTTATGGTATAACTCTAAGACTGTAGCTATTTGTCTATTAAAGCTACCATTGGTTCTTCGTTAGAGGTCTTCACATTGCCCTGCCCATTGCTCACCTGCATTCCAAGAGGAACAACGGATCCAGAAATGAGCACTGCAGAAATGAGCATGTCTGAATTCCCTGCTTGCATGTCCTCTCCGGCCAATAAACATTTTAATTTGCAGTATTTACAATACGTGAGTTACCAGCTCTTTCATCAGCTTGCTATCATGAAAGTAACAACTGTGCAAGCACAAACGATGACACCGCAAGAGAAGCTGGAGACCCTGAAGAGACAAAGCGGCTCAGTGCTGAGAGCACATGGAATTCTTCATGCACTTTTCCCCATCCTACTATGGGATGCCAGCACATCCCCAGGAGAAGAGGATGGTTTTCCTGCAGATTGACAGGTAACTCGCCATTGCTACCCCTGACATTATAGGCATTTTCAATGAAATATTAACTGTCCTGCTTTTAGCAGGGGTTTCAGCACAACCTAAATTAAGTCATTGGGAGAGAGATATTGTCCCATTAAGAACAGTAAAACCTGAAGCTCCCTTCCTGAAGAGTAGCTGTAGGCAGTTAAAGTGACAATCAATTTAAAGAGGCGATGCTGCTTTATAACTCTCTGAAGTGTGAAGTCCCAGCATGCCTGATGTATTTCATTTTAATTTCCTTTTCAAAAACAGAGCTGTGGTTAGTGGGGAACCTCACGCATGCACGCACACACACACGCAAGAGAAGCCTTAGGAGTGCAGGAAAGGAGGAAATTATTTAACCCTTTCAAAAAGCTATACAATTTCTTTAGCTAAGTAAAGAAAAATAAGCACAGATACTTTCTCCTTTAGTTCCTGTGTAAAAATAAACAATAGTCTTGCATAGCTAATAAGTACTTTAGGGCCCCTTGCTAATATCTGCTACAAGTCCTGAAAACTTAGTGAAAAATCTTTTTTTCCAGTTCCCCTTCACTTCAAGCAACTTCTAAATCAGCAGCTCATGCCCTCTATAGGGGAAAAAAGATAAGAATCATGTAATTTCATCTGATTTCCCATTTCCAAGCTATTTCTCTGACATCAGACCACACAGGTACATGGAGACTTGTTATCAGATGTAGCTTACTGTTGGTTTCAGGTCAAATCTGATGTTTTCAAGATGGTAGTGCTCCCAAAATGGGGTGAGAAAGAGTCAAGATGATACAACAAAAGACATAGTGATGAAAGTATCTACCTAAGCAATGTTCAAAGGAGAAAAACTGTACCCTGCTTCAGCCCTATAGTGAGATTATTTCAAAGAGACTAAGAAACCATAACAGGAATGAAAACCTTTTCAGAATCTTCCCTTATTTTATTGGAAACCAATAGTTTATGGAATTACTAAATATAATCAGGAGCATCCTGCTATGGGTACTTGCCAAAAAACCAAGCAAAGATGAATGACTTATGATTCCCTACCAGAGAGACCTGCAAAAAAATTAAATAGATAGCATTTCTGGTTGGAAGTTGATTAGATGCATTTATCTTGGATTGCAGTGTTCTGAATCATTATTTTTAATAGAAAGACTGAAAACTGACCTCTTACAAGCTGACATAAAAGTCATGCACATGGCTGAATCTCAGGTATATATTTTTAAAAAATGGCAACAAACACACATATAACAAATCCTGACCATTTTATTATCATATCTGTAGGATCATGGTCCAACTAAAGGCATGCATTAAGGCAGTAATTACTTCGGTTTCATGGGAAAACAGATAGAGATGTGCTGACGACGTCGAGGACTGTAACAACTGTCCTACAGTTCTGCAAGTCGTGCTACATTTGGAGGAATCTTGCTGGTGTGTCCATGAAGGACAGGTCTGTTTATTTGTAGTATAGTGCAGTGCAGAAAGAAACTAAACTGGTATTTATTTTGCATATGTATATTGCATTTGCTAGCATGAAAGGAAGGCTCTCTATTTTTCCAGACCAATCAAGGAGAAAATTTTAATGGCCTAAACATCTACCCCCTTCCTGGCTGACAGCAGCTTTTGAAGCCCAGACCCAAAGTCGGCAAAGTTAGACAAGGTTCCTTCTTGTCTCATCATTTCATCAAGGTGTAGGAACAACATGGCTTGTCTATGCCCCAAGGAAATTCAAAGCAAGGGGCTCCCACATGCTACATTTGACGCTGATGCCCATCATCAGGAGAACTGTGAAAGGCTTCTTTAGATTTAGCAAGCTAAATGGGGTATATCAAGTTGAAGTGGTTTAGAAATGTTGCATTCAGTTTTTGAGTAGGTGGTGGGAAGTGAGGAACTTAAAGATTAAGGCTTGAAAGGCAAAACTTATGAAGTCTTGCTTTTCAGGTATAAAAAACAAACAAAACCTGCACACTCAGAGAGTCTGCCTGCCTCCCGCAGCAGCGAGCTGAACTGTAGCCCAAGAGCCGCCCATCTGAGGATGTCTTTATGGGCTATCCCAGCGCAACCCCCCTATCTGCAGCCTAATGGAGGAGCTACCGAAACCACTGCAGGTCAGAGGTGCACTGGGGATACAAAATTTGCCTTCACAAAACTCAGAAAGAAGGATAATAGCTGGAAAAGCAAAGAGAAAACCCAGTTTATTAACTCTTCACCGCACACGGGCAATTTGGGTACCAGTACTGGACACAACCCAATTCTCCTTTAAAGCTTGGCTTCTTTGCCGTAAGCCACACAGTTGCTCTCCCAAATGTTACCTGTAATAACAGTACATAAAATACCCTGTCTTTGTACGTGTGCACAAGAGTGAGGGATGAGGTTTTACTAACAGTTTCTAACTTGGGCAAGAAAAGGGTGTTATCTGTTCTCTAAACTGAAGTTTGAAGATCTTGAACCTAGTGGTTCAGCTCTTCTTTTTTTATACTTCTCTAGCAAGGCCACGGGTCTGAACCCTCTTGGTGGGAGAAGCAAAATACTCAGATCAGTACCCAGAGTAAAAAATGATACTGAGTTTAGGGACAAAGTTCAGAAGTCCTGGACTGTGGATACAAGATTTGCAGTTCAAGCCTCGTAGCTCTCAAGATTAAACACTAGAAATATATACTTCTGATTTTTTGATACGGATTAAAATGTGGGAGCTCAATTTACCAGACCTAAAGGTAACCTGCGCCTCTAGTTGTTGTGAGGATATTAACTAGTTTAGAACAGCATTAATAGTGCATTTAAGGTATCAATCTGTGTGCTACTACTAGCCTAAATCTTAGGAGGCTCAAAGAAAGATTCCCCTTCTTGGAAGGCTGCTTTTCCTGTGTTTATTTTAGAAAACAGTTTATGTATCTCCCAAAAGTAGTGTAATTAAAGCAAGGAAATCAATTAGAACATCAAACAATGCTACAAACAAGTCTCAGAGTATTTTACCCACAGGCCAAATGCCTCGGTGAAAAGACTGGTCAGAGCTGGAGCTGGTTCAGGGCCAGATGAGCACGTGGGCCTGAGCACCCAGGTGTGGGCAATTGCATGCCAGAGGAAAACCCCAGTACAACGCTCCTCTGGGGTCTGCTGGGCTTTGCCTTCTTGGGAACTGCTCAGGGTGACATCCCTGCTCTGCACTGGGGTCAAGAAACCCACCCAAGCAAGCGTGGAAAGAGTTTGTCCCCGCGAAGTGCTGGCGCTCAGCTGTGAAGGGGAGATGCTCGGGTAGGTGCTGGACCCCATCCACTACGAGGTACTGAAATACCCAGATTTTTCAGTGGCTTCGGTGGTGAGGATGTTTCTTGCTAAAGTGTCTGAAGCCATAAGTGTAGTTTGGATGTTTAAATTGTAGGAAGCTTCTAAAACGTGAGTGAGATGAGGAGGCAGTAAAAGGGGTAAAAAATAAAAAGCAGTAAACAGAAGTTGATTTCTTATGGTATTATATGAAGAGTTTTACATTCCTGGCCAATTTGCTGTTATGTTTTCTTTCTGAAAGAATCTCTCTAGAAAGAATCTCCTAATTCCAGCCAGAAACACTTGTTCTGGCTGTTCTTCTGTAGTCCTGCCCTTGAAATGATCTTTTGGTGAACTGTTTCACTCCATGTTTTTTATTGATGCTGTAGCAATGCTGCAGAAACTCCTCTTTCTCCTGTACTCTGTCACTTATATGTCTGTTTGTGGGACTAGGGAGCTACATGGGTAAGGAAAGAAAATGATAAGGATTTAACAAATTTATTGGGATGTTTGGCTCGGCTGCTTCTTACTTGATTCAAGCAACTTGTCCACCTAGTGCATGTGAGGGGCTGTGTATCACCGTGGGTTTCTGCTGTGCTGAAACAGCAGAGTTGTGGTCAGCAGTAAAGTGCTGCATCGCGATAGCGGCGTCTGGGGGAGCATCCTGTCCCCTGGCAACTGGGAAGAAAGCAAAAACCCCAAACGTGTTAAAGCTTCCTAAATCTAGATGGAGTGGGGACTAGAGTCGGGGGCAGGAAGTCAGGAGTCGGAGCCTCGTGAAGCCTATTAAGATGGAAAAAATGAAGTAATCCAGTACAGTAGGCTATTCAGGTCTGAGAACAGTGAAGTAGGAAAGGCAAAAAGGACAGGGAGATTGAAATTCAGATGAAATTCAAGGGTCTCGGTGCAGCAGCTGTAGATCATGTCTGGCAAGGCAAGTGTTTATTTGGACAATAATAGCCTTGAAGCCTCCTGATAAAACCATCTCCTTGCACTTCAATCCATAATACTGCCAAAGGTTTCCTTAAGTATTCCCTTCTACTGGGATGTAAACCAATCTCTGCTCCAGTGTCGGGGCTGTCACTGTGTATGGAGAGCGGAAGGGGGGTATGAAAATGATTTCCCTTAAAGCAGGCAGGCAGAAAAAAGAAGGAAGGGGGGCGGGGGGGGGAGAAGAGGAAGGGTCAGTCTTTTGTTAATTTTTTTTTTTCATCCACATCTTTAATTATTTCCTTGGAAAAACAAACTAAGCGATGGATCCTGGGCTTCTGAGGAAACAACAGAGGAAGCAGCCTGTTTTCTGAAGCCCCCTTGCCATGTGGCTGCTGCTGTGTGCCTTTTGTCTCACTGGTTTCCTGAACATGGATGGAAAGCGTGTCCCTTTCATAATCCAGCTTCACTTCTCTGCCGCCCTCCCTCTCCCTCGCCTTTGTACAGTTGATAGGAGAAAGGAACCAGCTGCAAAAAAGCCTTTTCATGTCTATCGTGCTCCTTGACCCCCCTTCAACACCTTCTTGTGCCCATTGGGATTTTCATGATTTCTAATGTTACATTATGGCAATCTCTTTCTGCTGAACTTGATGGGAGTTCGGTCTCAGAGTAACAGCTGGCTACACAATTTTAGCAGTTTTTAGGGAGAAGAAAGAATTCTGATCCATTTTCTCCTCTGCTAAGCAATTCAACTCAGGTTTCCCAAAATAGGAGAACATAGAAACTGGTATGGAGTTTAAGACATAAATGAATTAAAACAAGTCTGGCTTTAAAATCCAGGCTTAAACTCAAATATGGAAATTCATAAAACATGTGGATGAATATTAAGAGCAAATTCCACACTGTACTTAACTGCCTTGTAAAGTACTTGGTGCCTTCAGTTCCTTGAAACAGTTGTATAAAAAAAAAAAAAACACCCACAAAAAACCCCAACCCAATCACAATTACAGAATCCTCCTCTCATGGTGGGGGGAGAAAGATGAAAGAGATCAAGGTATTGAATGCCAGAGAAGTGACGGTGTTCTCTGATTTACCTTTGAGTTACAATGCTAATAGAAAAGACCAGATAATGCTGTTTTCTAAAGGAATTGGAAAGAACAAAGGAAAGTATTCATTAGAGTAATGTTAAAGATTTTTCTATAGCTGCCAACTGTCCTTCAGGCTTTATTTGATTTTTGTATTTTATTTTCTTTAATTCCCAACAGGAAAGTTTATGAAAAAAAGAAATGCTTCCTCTCAATGCATTTATATGAGGACAATAGGCTAGCTTTTAATTATCCTTTCCCCTCTCCCCTCCTCCCCATCTCAGTGACTCTTGATAGACAAATATAATTTAAATTGTATAGTTTGACATCAAGAAGATTAAATTTCTTCCCGTAGCCTCCTACCAAGGTCAATAATCTCTAGCTAGAACATCCCTACCAGAAAGGGGTCTGCTCTTGACCTGAAGACAAGAAGACTTTGAGAACTTATCACTTCCTTACTAGTTCCCTTTGCTAATCACACTAATCTTTCTCTGTTAGACTTAGGCTTATTTAGCAACTCGTGCTTTCCTTTTGTGAAGGTATTTTTACAGTGTTATCGTGCTGCTTCAGTCCTCTTTGACAAACCTAAACAGGTCTCTCTAAAAGGCTGTTTCTTGAGGTGTCTGGATTTCTTTGCACCTCTTTCCTGCACCCGCTGCAGCGTTTTTCCCACACATCTGTTTTAAAATCTGGATAACAGAATGGGATCAATCTCCCCAACACTCACCAAGAATGTACATAATAAAAAAGACACAGGCCACATTGCAGGAAAGCCGTCAGCTCACTGCAGTGACCAATATATAATATATCAACCCGAGCTGTGGAGATCTAAGCTTTATTTAGTATCTTTTATGAGCTGTTGCTACGGAAATGGACCTCCCAAAATAAAAGCAGTGGTCATTGACAGTCTATATGCAGAAAATATTGGTGGAGGTGTTATGCATATACACTGCAATACAAAAGCTAAGGAAAAGAATGGCAAAAATAGAAAGCCTTGGGGGAGGAGATCACTAAATCTTGCTGCTTTGCATCTACAAGCTGCTGCTTTATCGTAATTTTTCCAAATGGGGAACTCAAAAGTTATCAAAGGTCTCTTGGGATAGGTAGTTTTGTGCAGGTTTGGCTTGTGTTAATGTTTTGCGTTTTGGTTTTTGGCTCCTCCGATGGGTGGGAAGTCTGTTAGCATTTTTCATGTGTCTATTATTCATGAGATCCACCAATGATTTGGCCAACCTGAAGCTGGGCACTGCTGCAGGGTTACTGTTTAGTCTGTTGAGGTATAACTCGGATCCGCCTTTCCTTTCCTTTCCACTGAAGCTGGCAATCGTGGCTGGCTAAGCTGGCGGAACGGTAAACGACAACCCTTACAAATGATCGCTGGTGGTTCCTTGGACACCCAGAGAGCTGAGGATATTGAATGGGGCAGGATGTTTCTGGCTTCTTGAAAATATTTCCATCACATGTCTTTGTAGGTAACTGACAAATATACTTAAAGAACCACTGCGCTATCCAACTAAGCTGAGCAAAGACTGTTAAAATTTACTACATATTTCTCCTGCCACAGTGTTTCCCTTTCCATTTTTGTTACTGACAAAAATACTTTCATCTAAAAGTAGGAGAATATCCTTCCCTTCTCTAATCATCTTCTGCTTTAAATCAAATTGGAGACTGAATGGAAAACAAATAAGAGGAATAACTGTTCGGGTTTCATGGTGCTGATCACATGGAGAGGTTGTCATATTCCTCCTGCGAACACCGGGTTTCTGACTCTGAATGGCATGATATTTGGGTTACTTGCATATCCATCTGTACAACATTTCTAAAACCCATTTTGTTATCACGCTCATGGAAATAAAAGATCAAATCAACTACTGAATACAATCAATACAAGAACACACAAATTAAATGAAAAGATTCATCTCTGCTTGGCCTGAAATTACCCCTTCAGTGTCAAAAGCAGACTCAGAAAATCTATGTTGCTCCTGTCCAGGAGCTGGCCCAAGCCAGAAGGAATCAAAATAAAGTCCAGCGCTCTTCTGAGCAACCCAAAATACACTAGAGACAAATAATCTGCAATTTTCACCTTCACATTGTTTGTGAATTGTAGGTTTGGCCTTTGCAAATGTTAGCAAAACTTCGAGCATATACATGGAATAATTCAGCAAAGAAATTGGTCCCAACCATCATCAGAGCAGTGGGAAAACAAACACAAGTGGATTAACATAATTGCTTAATCAACAGCATTCAATGAAGGGCCTGCAAGTGTGCTGAATTAATCATCTCATTGAGGTGCATTATAAGTAATGAACATAATGAGAACTTTGCACAGCTGGGAACTATTTTATTCCATTAACAAGCAAAATAAATAGGTCTAGAAAAACAACATTTCATATATATATATATATATATTTTTACTCTGTAACTAGCCTTGATATTGAATTTTGGAGTTAATTTAGAGAAATTAAAGGAAGAATCATCTTCCAAACCTTCTGCCTCCCCAGCTCTGAATGACAACTTCCTTTATAGGAATATATTCCCTCAGCCACTGTTAATGGATTGTACATTTCACTGGTCACTGTAATGTTTTTAGTGAAATCAGTAGGTTTTCACCAGGAACGCTGCATAAAATATTCTGCATGTTGAGTCTGAGTTGGCAATATATAGACAAAACCTTTCATCAGGCATCATGACATTGCTGAAGGTGAAGTTCTGTGGGGTGGTTTGATCTTTCCTTCCCTGTATTATACCTGGTTTAGTCCAGTTAGAAGGCTGGTGGCCTCCACCTTGACCCTCCTGAACAACAGATGAAGCTGAAACTTGAATGCTTCAGACACTGTGGTGGAGCTTGCACGGGCTCTGACTCCCTGGGAAAGGATAGATGGGGACAGGGCAAGCCCAGGGGGGAAATACCCCCCCCAAAAAAAAAAAAACCAAACCATTTTGCATGCCTCAGGTGAAGAATGTTTGAAAACAGCATGACTCTGGTGCACTTTGCGTATGTCTCCAAATGGTGGTGTCAGTTTAGGTCCCACAAATACTCCTTTCACACCAGCTGTGACCCTTAAGTCCTGCTAATTTGACTCAGCCCGATGTGTGGGAATTTATTGTACTCTTTTCTAAAGCCTGACGTCTTCAAAGGAAATCTTTATCCACAGTCATCACTGACCTGTGATGATTCAATCAGTTGCAGACTGGCAAGAAAACCTAACCTATTCCAAGGGATTTTGGAGACAAAAGTGCTCCCTTCTGGCTGTAACACCACTCTGTTCCAGTCCTCAAGGGTCACTGCTGGAGAACTATGCAACATCATCTCCCCTGTTCCAGCTGGCCAACGTTTCACTAGATTACTTAAATAACAGCAAATATGTGGACATAAAAATCATATATAATATCCTCTCCCCATTTTTTTCAAGCATGATTTTCTCCTTTAAGAGCATGAAAATGAAGACAAAACATATTGAAACAGGATAAAGCAAACAGTCATCAGCATGTTACGTGGTTTGGCAAACATAGCTGAGGGAAATATCTTATCTGTAGACATCCTCCTCCAAATCCACGCTGTCTCCTCCATGTGGTGTGCTAAATACTACAAAACCCCCGAGCTGATCCTCACACAACTGATAAGAAAAACGTCAGTGGGATTTTTTTTTTTCACCTTCCTGAAGCGGGATGTTCAGAAAGGGATGCAATCCAGTCTGGAAATGCTTGAAGAAAGTACTTAATGCATGAGCTTTGAAAGAAAACAGAATTATATCTTGATCACCACACTGAATTTTCATTTGGCTACTGAAATCAGGAAAGAGGAAAGGATTTTTTTCTTATTTGGGAACAGCTGGCAAAAAAAAATCCCCAAATAACCTGAAGGCTAAACATTATTCTCAGTAACAAATACTCTTAATAAAAACCATAATTTTGGAGAAAGTATTTTCAATATTTTTCCAATTGGTTATATTTATATAGAGGGAGTATCTTCTCAGAATATATTTATGGCTCTTATGATTAGTCTTTATGAAAACCTGGATAATAAAATCATCTGAAGAGTAAGTTAGATGTTGTAGTTTAACTGGCCCTCAGGTCAGGACAGGTCATTTTAAATCATTGTTGACACAACTGAGATTTGTGATCAGGCTTTCTTGGATTTGACTTGCTAAAATGGAAAAAAAAAATATTTTGGCTTTTCATTCAAGATTTTGGGTATTATTATTTGGACATAAGAGTGCAAAGTAGTTTATCATGGCTGATAATCTCTGCTAAAGCAGCTTTAGGAAAAGGTTGTTATCAGCTTGGAAAGACTGATAAAATGCAATGTTACTACTATAGAATTATTTTACAATTCTGCTTCTTTTTGGTAAACAAGAATAAAATGAAGGAAAGAATAAAGACAGTAGTTAGGTAGGTGTTTTCTTTGGAGGAAGACATGCTCTTCTTGCAGTCAAAACTAATGTTCTCTATGCATGTATTGCAGAATCTTTCAGTCCACCTGAAAAAATGCTCTGGGTATATCCCTTCCACTTATAATCCCCGTCCACGTCTCCCACCAAAAGCAGATTGCACAGATGACATCAGGTTGCACATACAGCTGTATTAGGGGCGACAAGTTGTTTGCAGTATGCCAAACACAGCGTGTCTGCATTAAGCACAGAAGAGAGGCTCAAATTTTTAAAATCCTCTAAAAATGAGTTTCCTCTAGCTTTTGCAACCTCAGCACCTGAAACTCAAGTAACAAAAACTAGGTGTTAAATTTGGCATTTGAACAACACTTCCTACTTTGCAGCCAACCCCAAGGCTTTAAAATTTGTTTTAATTTTACATTAGAACAAAACCCAAACTTGTAAAGTATTCTCACAAAATAGAACTGTGTCAAACCATATGTTTTAGGATGGAAAGAGACAGGCTTTAAATGCCATATTTTATTTCTCTGACTGGAAAGGCAAGGCCAGATTTTTTTTCCCCATAAAGATTTTAATTAAAAACTAGGATGTCTTCCCTAAATATTTAGAATTGGCAACCCAGAATATTTTGGCAAGAGGACATTCAGTAAAATAGCATTTAATAATCTCCAGAACTTCATTCTAAAAATCATGGTGAAGTTAATGTGTACAAGTAATATGTGGAACTTAACATACTTAAAAGTAATACTTTTGCATCTTTCCACAAGTAGGTTTTCTGTTCAGAAATACTTGAGAGCAGTGATTGTCTTAAAGCTCCATGCCTGCTGAGCCTGGGCTAAAAGCATTTTACATATTTAAATCTTAATGCTCTTTATTTAAACGTAACAGGAAAAGAGAGGGAAAATGCCTGTAGAGAAGCTGTTGCACCTTCTGACGTGCAGCAGAGAACTGAAAGGTTGTTAGCCCAGATTTTGCTGTTTTTCTTCAATGTGGTACTCAGGTTAACTTCTTAGAAAACTGGAGATTTTTCTCGTGGAGAATAAATGATGAAATGATCTCACCAAAGACATGAAAACTTAGTTATTGTAAAGGTAACAGATACTTGGCCAGGGTAAGGTGCTTTGTTGGTGTTCATAAAAACCTAAGGCAAGAATACATCCAGTTTACGGAAGAGCTTGGCTACTGATAATAAGGATCTTAAACATTTCATTTTGAAAATAAGCCAATTAAGGTGCCTTGTTTGCAATGCAATGATCCATACTGTTCTACGAAAAGGGAAATACTAGGGAACTAAATGACAAACCTGGTATTTACTGTATCTTTTTTGTTGTTGTTGTTCAAATCATTTTCAAAGGACATCAGAGTTACACAGGAGCAATATTCAGGTATCACAATGGGGGAACAAGGTCTAAAGCTGAACTGGGATTGTTTCCATTTTTTCTTTTGCTCGTTTTCCAAAATCCTGGCCAGCATCTCTGCTTGCACCAAGTATCCTGCTGGCTGCAATGCCAGAGAACCACGTCAGTCCACAGAGCAACTGGGAAAGGCCAGGCTACCCTCAACATCTCTCACTTTACTGTTGTTCTGAATTAGAAAGTCTTTCTCAAAACTGCCTTCCTTCTGCTGTGTCAAGCCTTTGCATGTGGGGTGGCACGTCAGTACACTCCATGGGGTGCATCGGGGTGCTGCTGGTGCTGCTGGACCATTTTCAAGTTCACTTGGTTTCTGTAACTGCTGGAGTTCTCCTGCACAAGACACCTTCATAGACACACCTAAGTGGGGAACAGCACGCTAGTAATAGGAAACCGCTGCCAATTTTTTAATATTTTCTTCATGTATTCCTTCTGTAAGTCTGGGAGATATTTGTTGGTGATTTGGCTGTGCTCTTAGCCATGATGAGAAAGGGGGTAAGATGCTTTCAGCTGCTCCATTAAGATCTTGATCTCTCTTCCCACCTAAAATCCTCATGGCCTGCTTCAGTACTGTTTAATGCTGATAATACGGGTTTGAAACATGAAATATGTTTAGGGAACTACTACAAGGAAACTGTATTCTAGCAGCCCCATACCCATTCTTACGACTTGTCTTGGGGGCAGAAGTTACCTAAAAGTTAGTGGTGTTGGAGTACCTTGACAGAAAAGTGTCTCTCTTTCCTTTGCCCCCCACTTCTGATTTGAGCAAAGACTGCTTATTTTGGGGTAGATCCTGCTCTCCAGTGTGGATCAGTTAGAAATGAAACCTGCTACCATGGCATAGAATCGTGGAATGGGTTGCGTTGGAAGGCATCTCTAAGATCACCTATCTCCAACCCCCCCGCCCCCCCCCCCCCCCCCCAGGCAGGGACGCCTCCCCCCAGCCCAGGTTACCCCCAGCCCCGTCCGGCCTGGCCTGGGACACTGCCAGGGATGGGGCACCCACAGCTGCTCTGGGCAGCCTGTGCCAGCGCCTCGCCACTCTCATAGAGAATTTCTTCCTAGTAGTTCATCTAAATCTACTTCTTTCAGTTTAAGCATGTTCCAATGGGAAGCCCGCATGCTCAGCGCCATGTGTGCACCTGGCAGGTGGGTTTATATTAGGCAAATGATGCAGAGTTTCACTCATCGCTGCCCTCTGCGTATTTTTACACTAAGGCTCCTGCATGGCTGCACTCTCTTGTGAACCTTTGTAATGAAGACTCCCCAGCCTTTCTTACCCCCTTCCCTCCATGCTTCCCCCTCCCTCTGGCAGGCCTGCGGTGCTTTATCTCAGTGCTGGGGCTGTGCCTGCTGAGGCCTCTCAGAAGGTCCTTCCTTTCTGGCCCAAGTTCACGTTGGTGAAAAACATGCCTTTCCCAAGCCTTTGAGCAGGGCTGAAGGATATGAAGTCAACAAGTATAATATGAAAATAAATAAAAATCCAGTTCAAACAAACCACTTGCCTCAGTAAATAGCTTCTGGCCCCCTTTCAGGACTGTCCAGCAAATCTTCTTAGCTATCTTGTTTTCAAACAGCTTGAAGGCCTAATCCTTCAAAGCTTACCTTGTTTTGGAGCACTTAATTCAGCTCACACAGAAATTACTCAGATATTATTGTGTATCGATGATTCATGATGGCTCTGCTGGAAAATGAAAGCTAAGGAGTCTAATCAATAAAATAATTTAGTCTCTTTGAACTAGTTCCAGGTCAATTTCTCTTGGCAGTTTTTTCACTTCCTGAATTATACTGACCAAAACCATGAATAATGATCTAAAATTACACAATATACAGAAACCATCTGTTAGATAGAAACTGGAAGGGTGATGTCATCAGGCTACTTCTAATCTGAAGCTTGCATGTTGCCAGTGATGATGTCACAGGCTTGGCAACGCACTGGTTGAGTTGGTTAAGCATGAGTAGCGATGTGATTTTTCTCCCAATTTCGACAAAAAGAATTCACTCGCTCTTATCATCTCTAAAAGAAATGGAAGGACTGTGTGCTTACATAATTCAGCCTACCTATAAGATGGGGGTGTTAATGGAGTCATAATTCGTTTAGAGCCAGCTCATTGACAAACCAGAGCCAGACCAAAGTGTCTTTGACCTGGTTCTCCCTTACAGATTACATCCTGATCTCTCAGGTCCCTAACTGAGAGCTTGTTTTTAACTGGCTAGCCTGGTTAGGTGCATTTCAGACAAGTCAGATGCATACAGAAGTAACTGCCAGTTCCAGACAGTATCCTGGATGCTCTGGTTTAATGCCAGTGAAAGCTCCTTCAGGCCTCATGCGTTGGATCAAGTCCAGCTACACTGAGGATAACAGCAAAATTCCATATAATTTAAATGCAATGAGCATTCTGGGTTGAAATTCTTTCCCCAGCTTGGTGATAATGTAAAAGAACATGGTAAGCCAGAGCCAGAGCTTATCTACCAGGAGTTTTTGACTGACAGCCTCCATTGGCAGTGGCTTCAAGGGAGGATTAAGGACTTCCAGAGGGTGCAGAACTGTGGAATAACTTGTCCATAGAGCAGGTCACAGTCTGATCTCTGCTGGACACTCTTAAGGACTGGAGCATGAAGCTTGCTGTCCCTTTCAACTGTTAGCTGTTATTACAACCTTGGCATGTGTTTGCGATGATTGTTTCCTCTGATTGTCCTTCCTTCCTGAATGTCAGGGATGGTGTCTCCCACCACCTAACTGCTCAGTCGAATGGCGGTGAATAAAGATTAAGTATTTTTGTCTCATCTTTGCTCTAATTGAACCTGAAAACCAATCTCTTTGTGGCTTCTAGGAGACAACACCAGCACTTTAATTTTTAGAACATGAGAAATTGTTAGTGTTTGGTGTTCCACAAATTCTCCTAAGATGGTCTTTAAAAGACCTGAGTTTCATTTAAACTTTGTATAAAATTTCACTTAATTCATGCTTGTTTATCAAGATGTATAATTTAATTGCTCTAAGTGCCTGAAAATATATTTCTAGTTAGATGGAAATCTGTAAACAACCAAGCTTCTTATTTTAACATTATATTTGTTCTGCCTTTAGAGCTTTACAAGACAATGAAATGTTAGGTTTTTCTACATGCAACAGTCCTACTCACATCACTTTTAAGGAATATTCAGTCACAAAATTCCTAAGTTCTGGTTTTAAACCTACTAGCAGCTACTTCTGACTTGCAAGTACAAATCCACATCAGCTAATATACAATAAATTGTCCCACAAACTTGCTGGTTGTTACTGAAAAAAGTCTGAAAGTGCATTCAATGAGTTTAGTGGTTTTTGAATATATTAACCTCAGAATTCAATATGAATCCATGCACAGTTCCGTGTACAACAGCTGAAATGGGGAGATTTTGGAAATACCTCATTTTGTTATTTCTGTCTGCCATCTACTCTGTCAAGATCTTCTGCATTTCAGCCCTTTCGAGCACAAACCACCATCAGGCACTCTAATGGTAACAAGACATTACAGTTTTATCTGTAACAAATATAAGGGTAACCAGTTTTATGTACAGACAGATTTTCTGTCCCCCAAGACGGCCACTGTCACAACAATGTGAGGTATTTTTGCTGCCTTTTCAAAGCAGCAAGAAATGATTTCTGTGAGATGAGAATGTGTATCAAAAGGGATGGCACCAATTCTATGGCCCCAAAATCTATTAAGGCAGATATCTCCAAATGGCAATGAATTACATTTGACTGTTACAGAGCCAGCCTCATTACTTCTTATTTTAAAGGGCAAGCAAGAATTAAAAAGGTCAGGCTTGAATCAGAAAGAAAGGTAGAGCTGTGCTTTCTTCCCTGAAGGAATCATCACTTGCAATTGCTTAGCAAGCTCGGTAGGAAATTCACCATTTTCTGTGTACCCTGCTAAAGCCCAGAAGCATCTAACCTAAGAGCTTGCCGCTGAATCAAGGCTTTTGTTAAAGTCCTGTTGATGAAAATCTGTGCTCCCACTGCCCCGGCTTACTAGATCTCCGTGGCAACCGCACAGTCGATGCCTGCCCAATATTTTCATTGGCAGTCCATCAAAGCACTCGGGAATGTGCAAAGTTTGGGGCACGAGAGGCAATCCGTGCTGCCTCCCGATAGCAGGGCCCGCGGCGCTTTGCTACGGGAAGTCACCGGCTGTATCTGGGACAGCAGCCTGGCCAGCAAGGGCTTTCTCTGCCTTCCCTTACAGGCGTTTACCATGTACCCTTCCTAAAGAGGGTGGTTGGGTTTTTTTGTTCTTGTTTTTGTTTTTCATCGAACACTGAAAAATACTTGGAATAGAAATGTAAGGTTTTCCTTCCAGAGCTCCCTAGAGCTAACAGTCCCTCATTTCCACCCGATTTCTATCAAAGGATCAGTACAGGGAATCTCACTGATACATATATCCCTAGGGGATTACAATAGCAAACCCCGTCAAGTACCTTTATAATTTAATGAAATTTTGACAAAAGAAAGCGGCCATATGTTTACAAAACGATTTTATCTGAATTCACACATTCACATGTAGTTTTGGCTTAGATGGGAGAGACACTGGACGCGTACTTACATTGTGACAACCAAATTGTGTCAACAGTCTTGTGTTACATCTGCAATACCGGATCAGATTTGAAAAGAACCTTGACTAGGAAGGAAGCCCGGATTTGTTTTAAAGTCTGGCAAATTTGAAAGACCCGCTTTAACAGCAGTAGAATAATAAATACCTTTCAAGCATACTATATATTTAAGGGATACTGTCAAGTTTATTTAGGCCCCAAATTTAGGTGTTCTAAAATGAAAGAAGAAAAGAAAAAATGGTTTTTTTTACAAGGTAAGATTGTTACTTTTATCAAATATTTAGACTCACATTCTACAACAGTTTGTCATAGACACAGTTAACGGTATGCGTGTGAATAAACCCATTTTGTTCAATGAGGTTACTCAGGTAGGTAAAGTTTAGATGTTACGTTTTTGGCCTTAAGGTTTCAGTGTTAAGTAGAAGCTAGTATTAATCTAGAAAGTGTGTTACAAACCAAATAATTCAGAATGTCAAACTGATGGATACTTCCAAATGCTACAACTTGCATGATGCTGATGTCCCTATCACTGACACATAGTTCTGGGTGTTAAAATGTTGTAGCGATAGCCAGCTAGCAATTAATTAAAATAAACCCCTACTCTGACTGCAGAGCACTCCCCTAACAAAGATCATTGGACTGTATTCCTCCTAATAGAGACAGCAGCAGATAGCACTATTCTCCTCTTTTTTTTTTTTTTCTTCCCCTTTCCAAAAAATTTTTTATTATCTTGATTTCTACCACCCCAGAAAAATGGGAGAAAATGCTCATCTTAATTTCCCTTTTTGGAGGAGGGGAGAGAAATATACATCTATAAATCTGTAGTCCATTCGGGACTTCAAATGCTTCACTTATCTGGTATTGTAAACTTGGAGCTGTAGAGTAATACTCACCAGACAAGTCATAAATCATGAGTAAAGACAGGTGCAATAAATACCAGTGTCAAAAAGTTACAAAGTAAAATTATATTGTTTTGACAAGACGTCCAGATGCGTTGACAACAGAGCAAGTAAATGGTCTTTCTCTGAGAGTCTGTATTAGTGCAGAGGAGGCTGAGGATGAAAAAAAAAGAAACTAAAAGACCCAAGAAAAATAACCCCAAAGCTTAAAGGCTTATCACAAAACCTATGTAACTACTGCAAAACACCTACGAACACATTCATTTTCTGCACGGCTTTTCCCCTTCTGTCTCTAGCAATCCATCTCAATAGAGTCCATCTCCTTCCAGACATTTTTTTTCTGGTTTGCTTTGCTCTTTTAGGTAAACAGTGATTGACAAAGAACTACTTCTCTTCTGTACTGCACAACATCCACATATTCTGTTTAACTAGGTACTCTCATCATGCAATAGCATTTGAGTAGCTTTAAAATACTTAATGTTACTGCTCCCAGTCACAAAATGCAAGTCTTTACATACAAAAAGCTGTGACAGAAAACCCATTTCAGCTCTCCCTCCCTAGCCACGTGCTTAAGTATCTTTCTGAATAGATTTGGGGTTGCTTTTACATTTTACATGAATATGGGGCTTTCATGATTTTCTGAACTTAGGCCAGAAGGTTCAGCAACTTCAGTTTCAAATTTTAAGCAATTTTTCAAAGATCAGGGAGAGGTTAATATGGAAGGCATAGCTTTTTAAAACACAGCCAACTGCCCCAGCCGTGAGACCACCCCTAATTCCTTGCTCGCATGCGATCCCACCAATGTTGGCAGTAGATATGCCAGGATCTTGGATCTTCTGTTTTCTGTATCTTCCATGTACTTGGTAGAACTCTCTTGTGATGTTTTCAACAGAATATTCTTATTGAGTTCTAGCAACAGTTTTGGAATTAACCTTGTGATATGCCTGGAAATTTGTTTATCTTTTTTTAATCTTTTTTTAACCTTTTCTTAATCTTTTTTTATCTTTTTTATCTTTTTTTAATCTTTTTATCTTTTTTATCTTTTTGTCATCTTTGTCATCTTTTTTATCTTTTATCTTTTTCTTTTTTAATTTTTTATCTTTTTTCTTTTTCTTTTCTTTCTTTTTTCTTTTTCCTTTTTTCTTTTCCTTTTTTCTTTTTTCTTTCCCTTTTTTCTTTTTTCTTTTTTCTTTTTTCTTTTTCTTTTTCTTTTTTCTTTTCTCTCTTTTCTCTCTTTTCTCTTTTTTCCTCCTTCTCCTTCCTCCTTTTTTTCTTTTTTCTTTTTTTTTTTTTCCCTTGTTTTGCTGCCTGTATTTAACTCTTACTTTTTGAGGCACAGAGTTCTGTTCTGAGAAGAGATGAGCGCTAAGGAAGTCTCCCATGTGGTATGTTAATTAGTGGAAATACCGTAGTGCTCCCTCTCCAAGAGCTGCTAGAACTGTATTCTGTAGCTGAACTAACAGAGCCGTCTCTGTACAGCGCTGCCGTGCTCAGCCCTCCGGAGAAGTTCGGTGCATGAAACCAGGTGGAGCTTTCCACCAGTACAGTTAAACTTTGCTTCTTCATTCCCTGATTTAGCAAAGGTATTTTGCACATGCCTGCACATTTTTCCTAATGTATACTCATTTATGCAATTTTGCCCAAGATAAATTCCAGTGGAGGAATCTTAATATCGAAAGCAACTCTTGGTATTTCTGCTCAGGTGAAACTTTTACAGTGTTTACCAGAAACTTGGCCTGTGAAAAGATGATGCTTTTGAGCCCTGAAACCGGGCTGTACTGTAGATGGTGGTAGGACTGCTGAGGCTTGGGCTGCCAGGCCAGACATCAGCACCCTGTAAAACCAAGCCAATATGTTTCTGTTGAAAGGAATGCGCTACCATAAATGAAGGCACTTGAAGGTCAAAGGTCATTGTGAGTAATTAGCCCAGGCCATTAAAGGAAGAATAAAAATCATGTTTTACAAGCTGATAGAAAAGAAAGTTAAAAATATGCCTTAGAGAGAAAAAAAAAAATCCAGCGCCACATGGTTGATTGTGTGCATGCATGTGCACGTGCACGCATGAGTAAGGACATGCATCCATATATTTTCTTTATGAAAGTCTGCTTCTGGACCACTCTATGTATACATGTTCCATTACCAGTCAGCTGAAATTCTGGGGAAAATGTAAATTGGCCTGTGCTGTATATAATATTTTAAAAGCTACCTTCAAATTGGGCAAGTCTTTTTATCATCACATTATCTCCTTCCTCCATCTTAAAATCTGTTTGACATTGGAAAAATACACAGAGTTTGACAGCCAGGATAAAGTGAAATCTGAATATATCCTTGGTAAATGTTGGCCATTTCAAAGCAGCTCTCGGGAGATCTGGAGGGATGCTGTCCTGTAAGAGTACAAACAATCCACAAAGGACAAGCAGCCTGTTGCCCACTAACCTGATGGATGAGTGACCCATTAAAGAGTCTCTCGGGGCTATACAGTTGCCCATTTTACTTAAATGAAATCAAATATGTTTAAAGCTGTGTAGGCTATGCTACAGTTGCAAAATTGTATGAAACGGGAAGAGAATTTTAGCACAACTTAAAGAAAAACCCAGCTCATCTATTGCAAGATGGTACTTCAGTTCCACAGCAGTTAATAGTGCCTACAGATTGTTCTGCAGAAGGATGTAAGGTTGCTGTGTTGCAGCATATTTTTTTTTCTTAGACATATTAGTAATTAAGGCAATTCAAAGAGATTCTTCAGTTTCCCTGTGTCAGGCTCATATTTGCCTGTGTGCAGAGGAGGCAGGGGTATCCAAAGCAGGTTTGTTTTGGAGGACTCCTAGCACTGGGTAGCCCTACCTTCACCTCTGACATCTGCTAACCACAGTACAAGTGAAACATCTGATTCCCTGAGCCCTGCCATGAATGATTCTCTTAACAGTCGCACCAATGGCCTCAAAATGGTTATAACAAAAAAAAGTGAACAAGCTATCTAGAGTTGTTTCAGGAACTAAAAATGGTTTACTTTTCATCCGTTTCCTCCCAGTCCTATCCCAGATCAACTAATATCCACTCCTTCCCTATCACTGACGCTGGACGCAGAGAGGGTCTCTCCATGACAGGGGTCAGGGATAACACCTCACGTTAATCAGCTCTAAGATGGTTTCCAGTTCTTCCTGAGACCTCACTGCTATAGAGGGGTCCTGTCAGCAGCAATTACCATGAAGCTCTTCCAGAAGAAAAGGGACCCATTTGGTCTATTTGCCTCTCTAGTGTTCCCAGATCCTTCTTCAAAATGAAAAATGCCACTTGATAATCTAAAAGGACATGCTGCTGTTGGACCACCTATTTTAGCCGAGGGCTTTATTATCCCTTGGGGCTGTGGCACAGAGGCCTTGACACAGTGACAGAAGATGGGATGCCAACATTCATCGGCTAGCTGGGGATGGAGCAGTATGAATAGTGAATAAACAGGTATGGAGCTGGCCTGCGCTTGCACACGCTGCCTTTCTCTGCCGCTCATGAGATTAAATGCCCCTTTCACATGTTCAGAAGGAGCCTAGCAGTCCAGATTTTGACAGACTGCCATTTTCAACATGATCTGGTAAACTCTGTCTTTGACTGTTTCAATTTTATGTCTGGATAGGTATTTTTTTGTTTCCTTCACCAGGGATTTTGCCATGGTTGGGTATTGCTAGAATTTGTATCCACTTTGAACAGATATGTCTCCTATAATTTTGACTTTTTTTTTTCTTTTTTTTTTAATGTGGTGAAGTACTTTTTCCTTCTGGTTCTTAATTCGTTTTGTTTTGTTTTGTTTCTTCCCCACCTTTACCTCCAGTCCTCTCGGTGACCCCCATGTCCACATCTCACCTTTAGCATAACTGCTGCCTCTTCCCCAGTAATGCTCATAACCCACTGCTGATCCCACGCATCTCTTAGAAGCTGCATCCCCAACCCTGCAATTCCCCACAGGACACTTAGACATTTGCTTTTAATCTGGACCCGGAGTTTATAATGAATTCTGTAAACATAATCATGAGGACTTTCATAAAGGAAAGCACACGCATATCACAGCCATTTTTGCTGACACTTTTGACTCTGGGCTTGATCTTTGCCCAAGTTGCAAAATAAAAAGGGCAGAGGGCAGAGTTCAAAAGCGGCCATTTACTTCTTGGATTATTGAAAATAAAAAGCCAGCGGAAACCCTCCTGAGTAATTTGAGGAAACTTCTCTCCCCCTCCTCCCCCAGGAAGGATGTCATTATATTGTTTTCTAAGGTTAGGTCTGTTTATAGAAATAAACACTTGAGTGAAAACAGGCACGAAATGCTAGAAAGCCAGCAAAGAAATCTAGATAGCATGTGATCTGAACCAGCACGCAGATACCAGCAACTAATGCCAAGCAATTGCCTCAAGTTCATGCACCTCCTCTCCTGGCTGTTGTCCAGCAACGTCTGGGTTTGTACATATACTTTATTGGTGATTTACCTATATGTTGATAGGTATGTGTCTTTGGGGATGCTTAATATGAAATAAAAAAAAAAAAAAGAATTAAAAAATAATTCAACAGATTTCTCTCTGTTACCACAAGGCACTGAGTGCAGCATTGCAGCAGGAAGACAATTTGCATGTCCCCTTTTGCCGACCTACTTATTCAATGGAGATTTTAATAATCAGGTATCAGCAATTAGTATTATCAGCTCCCATTTAAGGCACCCGAAGCTAAGCCTTCCAAACTACAAGTATCCCAAGACTGCCAATCACTCAATAATACATGCTGTAAAGATGAATCTCTGCCACTGAACCACGTTTCCCTGCTCTCAGTTTGTGCTCCAAGCTTCTCCAAACACTTGCACTTACATACATCTTCATCTATCCACCTTCCCCTTTGACTGGGAATAGCTGGAAGATCCTGGGATGCATTTCAGAGGCATTCACTGCTCTTCAGGTGGCATTTGAGAAATTTTTATCTTCCCTTCACATCTCAAATTTTTTTTTTCACTACATTTATCGCCCCCATTTCCACTTGTCCCAGTTCCATTAACTTTCTGCTTCTTGACCAATAAAGAGTTTACTTATTGCAGTTTCTTTTCTTTTAGTGACTTTTCACTAGGGGAAGGGAGGAAATTTGGTTTTTTTTACTTTCTCCTCCCTCCTTTCCATGTAACTTTTATTTCCTCCCTCCTCTTCTGCATCTGTGAACTGCAGCCATCAGTTTGGCCCTCCAGCGGTTCCCGTCACACTGCAGTAGTGCTTCACTCTTCTCATGCTGGAATTTCTCGGTCTCGGTATTGTTCTCCCTTTGTGCCCATGTTTGGAAGTAGGAATGGGTTGACTAATACTAGGTGGACAATAAAATAAAAAAGTCCCAAACCTTGGCATTATGTAGAAACCAAAGTGTGTGTGGGAGTCCATAAATCATTCTTCCTGCCACATCTGTTTTTATTTTGAAGTTTATCAGCCTGCTTAGGCGCAACAGGGATTTTTTGGGGGTAGGGGGAGGAGGAGGAGGGACGGGTTGCAATATTAATCTCCCAATGTGACTTACAGAGTATCAGAGAATAGGGGAAAGAAAGGCTTTTAGCTGGTTTCTGCTTTTCCTTCCTTAAGACTGGAGATAAAGATTGGCTGCACACCGTGAGCTTGGCTGAAAAGGGCAATTCATGCATCCTTTCTTATCAGTTCTCAGAAGGGAGAGCTGGAGTTCACCCTGCACACTGTACAGTGATAGTCCTGCTCCCACATGGGGAGGTTGGTGGGTGTGTTAAGATAAGACAAGCTTAAAACTGATACCTGTCCAGACAAAATGGACTTTTTTCCCCTCTCTCTGGTCTGCAGGGAACATGTGTGGGCATCTTTAAAGACACTGGCAATGATAAGTTTTTGTCTGTTCTTCACGTCTAGAATCAAGTGGCAGTCAGGGGGAGTGGGAAGTCGGCACAGATACCCAGCTCTAATGAGCCTTACCCCTTTCCCAGAACTCTGAGCAAGTTGTGAGCAATAACCTCATAGTTCCCCTCCCTTCTGATAAAGATGATGTTTGCTTGACATCTTCCTCCATCCCACCCTGTGACAGCAGAGGCTGCTATGCTTGCATCAGTTCTGCATTTTCAAGACCTGAAAGATGATCTTCACATAGGATTTCTGCTTGTGTGGATGATGCAAAGCGCGCAGATTGATTTTACAGTGGAAGTGAGTGCAAGTACACCTTGTAGGAAGCATTAGCAGAATGCTCTCTGCCACATGAAACGCTTGCTTTCAGAAGTGGAATATAGGCATTTCAGAGAAATTCTGGTAAATTTGACTGTCTCCCTGCAAAGACCAGAGCAATGCAAGGAAAAGAATTAGAGAAGAACTTGGTTGTTTTTTTTTTAATTCCACTGAAAAGCATCTCTCTCTCTCTCTCTCACACACACACACACACACTCCCCCCCCTTTCCCCTGCCCCCCTCCCCCCCCCCCCCCCATTAGAGTACACAGTAAAAGCTTTTTTTTGTTTTAGCCAGCTGTAGGCACCCTGACAACAAAACGTCAGGTACGAAGAATCCCTATGCTATTAAGGATTGATTCAATTCCAAAATTGTATTAGTCAATATCTTCATTCATTACCATGCCACAATATTTTCATTTTCTTTTATTCCTGTTGCAAACAGAAATCTTAATTTATTATGATTCTAGACAAATGCTCAACTTGAGCCTGTTCTCCATCCTCCCAAAGCCCATTTATTTATTCCATCATTTTGAACTCTCTTCCATCTTTGGTTGCAAATGAGATGTGGATGTTATGATTATTTACATCCATAACTGATGAGTCAAAACTGGTGTCCAAGGCTGTGCTCTACATAGCTAGCACTTACAATCAAGGGTCTGTAATATGTTGGTAGCGTCATATTTAGAAACACTAGGACTCTTATTCTCCCCTTACTGTAAAAAAGGATTAGCAGAGGTATTGGAGTTACATCAGTGCAGAAGCAGTGTAAGTGAGAGGAGAATGCATTTTGAGTACTGATGTGTGTTACAAATGCATATTATAGAAACACACGGATATCACCTACTTAAGATGGCACAAATGGGCTGGGTTCCCATTACTGGGCCTGTTTGTGAAGGAAAATATTTACCTTCAAAGAAAATCAATGATGCCAGACAGACGGTAGATGTGAATGATTTGGTTCAGATGGAGACTGTGGGAGGAGACTCAGGCAGGAGCTACCCCTCATCAGCCCACCATTATACTTCTTCATCCCCAGCTCAGTGGTGTCCCCGTCTAAACAGAAAGCCACTTATAAATATAACGTCATTTTGGGCCTGCTTTTTTTTAAATTATGATTATTATTTTGATGTGGGTCTTTTTCCTCCAGTTCTGTGTTCAGAGCAGAAATTCTACTCGGTCATGTCTGTCTATGCCAGACAGAAAGGACTTCCTCTAAAGTGGCAGTAAACATGGCACAACCCATGCTTTCTTCCTGCTGACCATGTCACTGGCTCCAGAATCATCCAGAAAGTGTCTGGATGAGGGCATGTGTTCCCACACCCTTGGAGACACTGATATTTAGAGAGCAGGCTACTGCAGCTGATTTTGATATTGCCCATTTTGCCTTGTCTTATTTCTTTTATGACCAGTAAAGTGCATTGAACTTGTTGGGAATTCTTCACTGCTGCCTCTGTACAAAACAACAGTTATAGTCATCACCACTCTGCTATTAATAATTCCCAGGCTTTGTGTTGCAACTTTCTTTTGGTTTGGAATCGGGTCCTTAAATGTGAATTTGGGATGAAGGGAAAAATTCAGGCAAGATTGCCAAGTTTCATCTGTCAGCTTATTGTCATAAGGATGGATTTGCTTACTTAGGAGGCTCTCCTTCGCAAGGCTGATTCCATTTCTTTAGTCTGCAAATCACAAGTGTACAGGGACACCCAATGCCTGCTTGCAGATGAAGGGGAGTAGATGTCAAGTGACATCTAGTATGTTCTACTTCTGCTATGGGTCTGCAATTAAATGAACAAGAATGAACTATGTTGGGGGTGGTGGTGTGGTTTTGTTTTGCTTTGTTTTTGTTTTTTCTTAAATTGGTAATGTTTTCCAATCAAAATAGATTATATATTGAGCTGGAATTTCTGTGAAGACATCAGAATTGTGGTTATTTTATCCAAATTAATTTGTCCAACCCAAGCAGTTTATTCATGTTCTTTTTTTTAGCTGCCTTTTAAAAATAGTGTGAAGCAAATCACTGAAATACAGTTTCCAAACTCCTGTTTATACAGACCATGTTGACTTAGCACTTGAATTGCTTGTCTCATTTAACTGATTCATGGTGCAAGAGGATGCTGCACTCTTGATTTGTAGCCCAATTGATATTTTGCTTGCCCTCAGGCTACCACAAATGCTGGGGCCTGGTTTCCATTGAGTGATTAGTCCTGACAGCTGCAGGAGACAATTACCTTGGCAGGCTCACATGAAATGCTTGTGTTGGACTGTTCTTTCCCCAAGGACTGAGCCCTACCAAATCCTGTATGTGGGATTGGAAAGTTGCCTCCCAGAAGATGAATTGTGAGATGTGTGTAACAATTAGAAAATTAAAACTAAAACAGTAGTGAGCATGGAAAGATCTGCTTGCCTTAAGGAAACCTCGTGCAATAATTCTCTTTATTAGATGTCAGTAGGAACTTTTTCTGAATTTCAGTTAATAATGAAAATCTATTCCCGAAACTATTCACTTCAATTGCATCAGTACTAAATTCCTTCAGATTTATGTTTACAAGCAGCAACTGTCTTTTCTTCCCACTAGGCCTGTAGGAGCACCTTGACTTTTATAGGAGTTCCACCATTTTACTTTTCTGCTGCCAATCAGCTTATTCCTGCCATTGCTTTAAATAATGAGCTGTCTTCTGCTTCCAAAGTCTTTGGTACGGTTGGTTAGGGGTTTTTTGTAGATAACATTAACAAAGCGCTCATAAAGACCTATTTACTGGAAACAAAGAAAATACCATATTTCTAATAGAAAGTACAAATTGCTAAAATAAATGTACTTTTCGCAAATAGGATGCTGAAGAGAGTATACATTTCTTCATGAAAATACCACAACAATTTCTTTACATAGTAAGAAGTTACTTTTAAGCAAAAATTGGTGTTTAAAATCTGAGATGTCAGCAAAATTTAATAATCACCCATGAATAATCTAGGAAAATCACAAACTCCATGGATTTTAAGAATTCCCATCCATTCTCAAAAGAGAAGTAACTCTTGATGGGATCGACTGTACAGTACACCTATAAAAAAGGGCTGCCTGGCTTTACTTGTGTCAGGGAATGATGGTGTATGAAAGGCTCGCAATAAGTAAATCTGGAATAGAGAGTCTTCAGGTCCCCAAAATTGATACATGGCAGAAACAGGTATTTCCAGATCCTCAAAATTCCCTTCTCTAATGTACACCCCTAAAACCTGCTTAGGCAAAATGCTTAGAAAAAAGGCAGGTTTTGTCTCCATTGTCCACTAAAGCTTTAGGAGAATGTACGTGACAATGTAGAAAACTAGAATTTGGGGTTTTTTTTCTTTTTTTTTTCTTTTTTTTTTTTTTTTTAATGTAGCTATATCCTTAAAGAACCATCCTGTAATCACCACCTTTTTTTTTTTTTTTTTTTTCCCATATAGGCTGGCTAAAGCTTTTGGAGCAGCAGTAGAAGAGGTAGGTTTATAGGGGAGGCCTACAGGCAAATATCTTAATTAGCTGTTACCAAAACCTCTGAGCCATATGGCCACCATAAAAAGGGGACTTTAATACACTGTTCCATTTTATGTCATCAGTTGCAAGCTATGGATTCACTCTCACCCCCAGTAACTCATGATTGTGCAGAAGAAAACCTCTGAAGTGAAAACATAGACCATCTGTTAGTGATATGGGTAAGCCATGTATTCTCTACATACATATATACATTTCCTGCATTGCATATGATTTCAAATATTTGCTCTTGGAACTGCAAGGTGTCCTACTGTCATAACAGTCAAGTTATTCATTAAGCTGTCAGCACCTTAGCGTATTGCTCCCACACAGGGTCCATTTCTGATTTTTCCATTCCCCCCTGGAGAACCCACTCACTCATCACCAAGTGCGGTTACTCTCATAACGGGTGCAACTGAGATCCTCATGTCAACATATGTAAACCAAATCTATACCTTTCTATTGCAACGGTTCCAACTCCCGAATTTCCTAGGGCACTAATGGATTTTGAGGGCCAGCTTGAATTTGCAAGAGTTTTGTTCATATCAATGTGATGCAGTTCTTGGCACAGACTTCTGAGTCAGTGCTGTGAAGTATTAAAAGCTGAGAAGTAGAGCAAACAAGTATCAACCAAAAGAAAACTATGATTGATTTCAAATCTCAGTGTTTTGAAATGAAGCTAAGCAGACAGTTTACAATAGCAAAGCCAAGGCACCAGAGCGGTACAGATCTTTGCCTAAAACCCAGCTCTTGTACTAAACCTGACCAATAGGCTCTCTACCTTCAGAAGAAAAGTAGGTTTTGTTTATTGCCAGTCCAGTGGAATAAATAAAATAGATATGCTTCAAACAGCGCTAACATCTAAGAGATACTTCATGCTTCTTTGTTTCAAAGTTGAAATATTTCTGTACATTTCAAACTCTCAGAAGCCTGAAACTCAGAGCTGCTTTGTCACCAAGGTGAAACGTCACACCTTGCTTTTTTTTGTAATTTGTCATGACAGGGGGATACCTGTCCTGTGAATAAAGGCTAGCTGATATACCATTAATTTCTCTGCATTAATCTAGAGTTAGTTACTAGGCCGCAAATTGTTTGAATTTTACCATTTGATCTTCAGAGGGACCCTTGCCCCATCACGTCATTATGACACCTGCAGAAATCAGTGCAAAGTGTCATCAGAGAGCAGTGAATGTGACTAATCATAGGAAAGGATAATCAAAGTACCCCCAGCAGATCACAGAAGAGGCATCTCTCTTTGTACTGGATGAAGGGTGGTAATGCATTTATGATCAAAGCCACACCAAAATGCCCTGTCTGTAGTTAGGGTCTCCTATACCTGGGGCATTTTGAACAATTTCCCCGTCTGTCAGTCCTGAATAATCCAGTTTTTTGCCCAAGCTTCCCACTGGTGAACTCGGGACTATGCTGGATGAATCACAGACAGCAAAATAATGTCTTGGTATGATTCTGTCATCACACCAGGGTTTAACCTGGCCTGTCTTGTTACTACAAGGTATTGCAGTCAGACTGTTTGGTATAGGTCCCTTCCTATTAAACTATTTATATTTTATTTTGTATTATTTTATATTTATAGTCTATAAATACAGAATATAGAGTATATTCTATTCAGATCCAGTAGCGGCCCAGTGTCAGGGCCACAGCCTACTCCAAAGCAGCCTTGGCTACTCTGCCATGGCCCAGGCCTGCTCCAAAAGGCACCCACTGCGCCACTGGGCTTACACACCTGCTCGGGCCCTGTGCGTCCCTGCCTGGCCCTGGCAGCCTGGCAGCCTATGGCAATGCATGGCACTGGCACTGGCAGCCTGGCAGCCTATGGCAATGCATGGCCCTGGCCCTGGCATCTTTTGGCCCTGCCTGGCCCTGTGTCTGGCAGCCTGGCAGCCTCTGGCCCTGCCTAGGCCTGGCTCTGGCAGCCTCTGGCCCTGCCTGGCCCTGCTTGGCCCGGGCCCTGGCAGCCTCTGGCTTTGCATGGCCCTGGCACAGGCACCCTGGCAGCCTCTGGCCCTGCATGGCACTGGCACTGGCAGCCTCTGGCCTTGCATGGCCCTGCATGGCCCTGGCAGCCTATGGCCCTGCCTGGCTCTGCCGGGCCCTGGCAGCTTTTGGCCCTGCCTGGCCCTGGGTCTGGCAGACTGGCAGCCTCTGGCCCTGCCTGGCCCTGGCCCTGTTAGTCTCTGGCCTTGCCTGGCCCTGGCCCTGGCCCCGGCAGCCTCTGGCCCTGCCTGGCCCTGCTTGGCCCTGGCCCTGGCAGCCTCTGGCCCTGCTTGGCTCTGGCCCACGGGGCGCTGCGCCAGGGCCGGGACGGCGGTTCCAGCTCGGCCCTGCAGATGGCAGCGACGGGCCGCTGCGCCTGCCTCAGCGCCACGGCCACATTGAAACAGGCGCTCACATTTATACAATTAAATATTTTCTTTAATGTCGAACGATTTGTATCGATTTGAGGGAGGGAGCGCAGGAGAGAGCCAGGCTCCTGTCAGCGGGGAGCGCGGGAGCCGGGCGCCAGGTGCCCTGAGGGGAAGGCGCCGCCCCCCACTCCCCCCGCCCCCTGCCCCGCCCCGGCGGTTGGCGGGGCCGCGCCTGGGCTGAGGGGAGCGGGGCCTGGGCCGCCGCGGGCACCGGGCGGGTCTGCGCTGCTGGCTGCGCGGGGGCCGATCGCCCAGCGGCCTCGCCACGGCTCCAGAGGCCACAGATCTTTCCTGTGGCTCCATTTCTGCTTTTGGCAAAATGGGTGCTGGTATTTTACTGTGTGGCAGCCGGGAGCTTGGTGGCTGTGAGGTGAGAGCTCTGTGGCACAGGGAGAGCCCTGAGCAGCAGGGGAGGTGACTGAGCTCCTCAGGCCGTAGCCATACCCTCCCATAGAATCATTTAGGTTGGAAAAGAGCTTTGAGATCATCATGTGGAGCCATTAACCCAGCACTGCCAAGTCCACCCTTAAACCATGGCCCCTGAGCACCGCATCTATGCATTTGTTAAGCACGCATTGTCATCTGATCAGCACTGCACCAAACATCCTTCCCTAAAAGCATCCCATTAGGTAGGCAGACAACTTGCTCTGAAACATTGCTCGAAAGTGCCTGTATTCTGTACGGAATTAAGGCTCCTTTCCCCAGGAAAGGACGCAGAATCCTTCCCTGAGCCCTGCATCCCTATCGGCTCCTCTTACAGGGCGTAATGGATGGGCTGTCTGCGCGGTAGCACGACGCCTCGCAGGAGGCTGCGCGATGTGGAAGGCTTTACGGTGACCTGTCTGCACCTGAGGCTGTTTCACTCCCTGTGACTATTACCGCAGGATTCTTGTAGAAACAAACCGTATCACTCACTAGCAATCTGGTTTAAAAGAGACATAAATAAGGTCCAGGCCCAGGGTTCAGAGTGAAACGCATTATATCTTTCGCCATAGTATAGGCGAACTTTCTTTTCAGCTGTGTGTCAATGTTCTCTCTGGGCCTGTTTTTATTTCTTTCATCGCCATCAAATGCCTACTCCTAAAGCTCTGCATGCTCACGCATTTTCAACCCGCTCTACAGGTTATAATTGAGAAGGGGTATGTTTGCTATGACAGGAACTCTCAGCTGGCTCATTAGACCCTTCAGCAGGTGGGGGAGCCCGGAGCAGTTCATCCATCTAAATACAGACATTATTATGGCTGACCTTAGTTTGCAGTGTGAGTGACCTTCTGAAGACTTTTAATAAATATATCAGATGATTCCAAAAAGCGGTCCCATGCTGGGAAGCTAGATAAGAGCAATGTCATGTTAAACATTCCATAGGAGTTTGTCAAGCGATATTTGATGAAATAAAATCTCAGAAAAATAACTGATTTATTAATCCTGGCTAAGTGTTCATAACAGCACAGTTGTGAGCAGAATCAGCTTTAAGAGCTGGAACTAGCACAAGTTTTGAATAATCATTTTCTAATTTTAGCTTCACCAGAATGTTCTGCTTCAAATTGCTGCTCAATCTTGTGCCACTCTGCGTGGCTGTTTGCAGTGTGCATGGACACGTATGGCTGTTTTCACAGTGATATCAATATACACACACAAAATATAAAGAAGAAAAGCTCATATCCAGTGAACAGTGGCTTTGTTTTCTCTGGACAAAATTATTCACCAGCATAACAAAGAATGACCTTCCAGAAATAAAAAAAAAATAATAATCTTTTTCATAATTCCCATCTCCGTTTTGCTTTCAGGTAGCTAGAAGCTTATCTGAAGTTTTGAAATGTTGAAATGGATGTTAAGTGAGGGGGGGTTTCACAGCTTGTACCTCGGTTGCTTTCCAACCCAGTCTGCTCTACTTCTGAGTACCAAAGCAATAAATAAACCAAACCAGAAAACTGAAACAGGAGGTGTTCCAATATCCACAACAGGGGGAAATATTTTCTGTTTTTAATAACATTTTAAAGCTCATATTGTTTGCATTCCTTTCTTTGGTAATTTCATTTTTAAGAATCAAGATAAAAATTGTGGATTTTTAAAATTTTTATGTTTCTGATTGACTCAAATTTGCAACTAGTTTTGGCTCACCTAAAATATTTTTGGGGGGATGGAAGTTCTAAGTAATAATATTGTCTCAAGCCACGAGGCCTTCTTATATCATTAGGACTAATGGTGGTAAGAGCAAAGACTCTTGTTTTCTTCTATGTCACTGGAATCAGCCACAAAGTCTTCTTTCAATAAAGAAATTATCTCAGATTAAAATTTTGGCCCACTGACATCAGTTACAATCTCATTGTTCTTGCATGATTGCTAAGAGGTGACTCATCAAGAACTGGAAGTCACCAAGAATGATATTCCAGCCAGAGTGTATTTGGAAAATCTCATGTAACATGTCAATGATAATTATAAGATACTTCAGGAAATACAGTCCTATTTCTTGGAAGTATCTGATTGCGCAAATCTTTGGTAGGATTAGTAATAGGTCTGTCTTACTGCTTTTGCATGTATTTGTTTTGTCTGAAGCCATGATGATGTACAGTACAGTTACTAGGTGTAAGTCTGGGACTTAAGTATTGCGTGTGCATGGCTTTTTAATTGCCCATCTCGACCACAAAATAAGGCAGTGAGACGAATTATGTTCTCATATAGCTCATCTGATGGAAACGTGCTGTTTCATCATTGCAACAAAGAACAGAAGTCAGTGTGTGTTGGTCACATTAGAGGGGAGGTTTGTTTCCTTGGGTTTTGTCCATTTCTGTTTTGCTTTCTCCAGCAACCTCTGTATGGCCAGCATGCACCAAACGGTGAAAGCTACTGCCTGCAGAGCTCACCTCTCCCATATCTGCCACTGCAGCTTGCTGTGGCCACAGTATAAGCCACAGCTGAACTGCAGAAGCAGGCTGTAAGGTACAGAGTTCTGCACATTATGGTTCGCTGCTGCTGCCTTGGAGGGAAAAGCCTAGTACTTTCTAACCTGAAGGAGATTTCTCCTTCACTCTGAGTGGAACAAGAAATATTAAACAGGTAGAAGTGGCCACCAAATAGAGTGGTTTTCTTATCATTAAACAAGTAAAATAACAATGTTTTCTATAGTTTGCTTTCTTTTCCATTTAAAGAAATGTAAAAAAATCTTCTTAGCTTCACACATGGTAAAAATGAAGCAGCAACCAGCAGTGCATAAATTACAGGAACAGAAACAAGGCTGAGCCGACAGCTCTCAGCTTTCTTACTCTTTTTCTTTTCAACAGCTCCATTAGTCCTATGTATTGTAGTCACACAGACATGTAGGAAGTTTAGATTTAGGAAAACAGAATAAAAGACAAGCTGGTATCAAACCCTCTGGGCTCAGACAGTATCGTGGTTGTCTGCAAATGAAGCAGAGAGAGCAATGCATCCATCTCTGCTACCTGTGTGGATGGACAACCCAACCTTCACTACAAAAGGACCTACTGTACCAGTTATGATCATGTGCAGACCTCGATCTCCTTCAGTCTTGTCTGTAAATACTGTCCTGGCTAAATGAATGGATAAGTAGACAGCCAAGGAAATACAAACACCACCCAGTGTAGATAGTGTTATCCTGGAAAGTAAATGTTTTCTTCTAGACCTTTCTGCAAAAAGTAATTTCACCCAGTGGGTGAAGATGTTCTGACAAAACATATTTTGGTGGAAAATGCACTTTTAGAGATACTTTTAGATTATGTACTCACCTTGATTTTGATGAATTATTCATTGGATTGATGTGTGTGTGCATGCATGCGTGTGTGTGTGTGTAAGGAGTATTCAGAAAACTTTGGTTTGATGTTTGACAGTTAAATGTTTTTATATTTGTCCCTGATGTGACCTGTGCTTTTCGAAGTTGCCTGTAATTCTATTTAAAATATAGCTAAGCAAGCCTGAATCAGAATGAAATTCTGAGGATTGTTTTACCCCCAAGAAACAAGTTTTGATATATCAATTTGCATTAAAATATTTTTGTAATGATCTGATCCAAAAGTTCTATACTTGACTTGGTAGTAAAAGGAAAAGCCAGCTACTTACATAGCTCTATTGAGAATACTAACTACAGCTTCTGCTGGTCATGGTGCATGGTATGTGGACATATGACTCATGTATATATCACCCCTTTTTCCTTTGAAGAAATGCAGTAGGAATTTTAACGGCAGAGATGAACATAAAGGACCCAAAGTTAATGGTTCACTTAGGAATAAATAGTTCCTCTTCTTGACACTAGCAAACAGAGTGCCAGACCTCAGCTGGACTAAATCAGTAAATCATTAACTTTAATAGGGATTTGCCAGTTTACACCTACGGAGGATCTGGCTCGCATATTTCAACAACAATTCTCCTCAGACATAGCCAACACATCAGGCATGGGGTCCTATCCACAGAAGTCAGTGGTTACACATCTGCTGTTCCACTTGGGATGCTGAAAATACACACCTCTCCTCAAGACAGGACACAATGCAAATTTCCAATCATATATCAGATACATGAAGAACCAGGCTTTTGTGCCCATATAGCTACTGTATTTTTTTAATGAATCAGACAGGAATAGTGCTTAAACTGCTTGCCACTAACTTTAATTTACAGCGTGTGGTAATGTAGTGACAGTAATGTTGTCATCATTCTCTCTCTTCCTATGTGGCATCAAGCCCAGACTTTCGCATTCCCCTTTTTAGGATGGTGTGAAACTGAGTTGTGCCCCCACCCACTCAACCCCCTGATGAAATGATATGTAATTAATAAATAATCAATCAATCAATCAAACAAACAAATAAATAAATAGAAGAGACCTCACTGATAGCTCCAGAATCTGCTGGTTTTCTGCCTTAATGTGCTTTTCATCCAGGGAACAGAATGAAAATGCATTTTCTACGGTAGTAACTGGCATGTTCTAAATGGTGTCAGAATTCAAGAACATGACAAGCAAAATACAGCTGGACTGGAGGGCTCCACCACACATATAGTAGGAAATATTGCATTCCCATGCTGTTTTCATGCATGCAAACGATCAGCCACATTACAAACCCTTAAAAACATTGTGAGAAAACTTGACATTTCCCAGATGGGCGGCTTATTTGAGACTAGCCCATCTGACTTTCCTTTCTCCAAGGGAATTTAACCCCTTGGAGCTCCTATGGGGAAGCTAAGTTTCCTTGTCATTCTACTGAAAGCCTAATAAAATGGCACTGGTTTGGCAGGATTGTGAAGAGTTCAGGTTGACACCCAAGTCTTTGTGCAAAATGTGGTCAAAGATGCGCCGGTGGCTCTCACTCCTTGGTTTATGGAGAGCAGCTTGTGCCAAGCTACAATCTGCACAAACCGCATTACAGGCTGTAATGAGACCAAAATCAGCAACTGCTAGTCAGTCTCCACTGTGTGTAATCCTAACAAGCATCATGGCCTTGCAGATTTTAAACTGTTCTCCATGTGTCAAGACCTCTCAAGCTTAAACTCAATATGTTTTCAATAACTCCATGAAAAACACATAAGCTTGCTTTAGCTTCAGGGAAGATAATTTGTGGAACAAACTCACCATCTAGATTTTTTTGGCATTTCTAACGCACCACCCTGAGCAAATCTGATTGGTATGTAAAACCAGTGTTGAACACTGTGCAAAAGGTTTCATGTTTGGTAGATCTCTTAAAGCCCTTAAACGTATTATTCAAAACGCACTCCTTACTGCTATCCTTGATTTTTAAATAATCCTTCCTTAATTATACCATCTTGTAGACCTACTGACAATTTTTCAAGACAGACATGTTTTTAAGATAGATGAAATCTTGCTATTAACTGGTTGAAAAAATAGTATTTACTTTTCAGTGCCAGACTGTGTATTCAACAGGTCAACTAACCCAAAAGCATAAAAGCAAGTCTTTTGAAAATCAGAGAAATAGCACAAGGGTATCCCACTGTTAAACAACTGAATAATGTCTGACTCAGAGGCTCAAATGCAAAGACAGTGTCTGCTCTCAGTATAAAGATGGTCCTCCATCTAATAACCCATATGATGCAAATCATAGATTTATCTGTTACTACATCTGCTCTTTTTCTTTCTTTCTTCCCTCTTGATCTCTTCCCTGTTTCACCCCCCAACCCCTTTGTCAAAAATAACTTCTGGAAGGAAAAATAAACACTGGAAGACACTCAGCTGTTTTGGCAACCATGTGTGCTAGAAAGGCCTTTTCCCCCGGCTCTGTTCCTCCAGACTGAAAGGAGCTGGAGCTCCAGTTTGAAGGCAGACAAGCAGCCTGTGAAACTTCAGCCAGTTTTCATCACAGCTGGCCATGCCTGTGTGATTTCAGACAAAAGACTTCCGTCTTTATCTGGCGCTTATTGAGACATCTCATTCAGCTAGAGATAAAAGGGAAAAGATGTGCTTTGAAATTGAACCATTAGGGCGTCAAAGAAATCAGCATGCAAATGCCACACGCAAATGAATTCAAGATGAAGCTGGAGGATCAAATCTCGGTGCCAACAGGAGTTTGCCTGCACAGGGACCCGGCAAAGCCATTGTAAAGACCTCAGGGGAGTTTGGCCCTATGTTTGTTAAGGGAAGGAGATGAAAGTTGGATATGGAAGCAATCTTAAAAATAAATTACAATGGTATAGATTGTTTCAGAGAAGTCACCCTGGTTTGCCAAAGGCAGGGTAGGTTATTCACCGAAATGACTCTTCAATGAACCATGGAGAATTTCCTTCTGATTTCCCACCTTACAAATTCTCAGAGCTTAATGTGCCACTCCCTGCATGTTTCTCACTTTCCCACTGTGTGTACTGGTGCAGTGCTGGCCTGCCATGCGTGGACCTGGTTTGTTATAAGCAGGGACTGTACGTCAGACATAAGGGTCTGAGGTAGCTTATCTGTAAGTGTTTGATACCCTATTTCAAAAGTGAATGTATTTTTCTCACTGTCTATAACAAGCTTACTGTATTTTCAAGGCTGTGTGACATGTCTCCCAGTAAAAGAGAATCAGGATTCAGCTCAAATGACAGTAAAAGAGAGACTGTTGAAGCTACTGAAGGTAGACAAACTGAGGTTTGCTAGCTCCTTCAGTAATTTTTCACAGGGCTGCACTAACTCCTGGTTTGTCCCAAGTAGTCCAGGCTGTGATTACTGACCATGCACATCGGTGGTCATTTCAAGATCTATAATTACCTGTAGAAATTAAGTAATGGTTAGGAAAGAAGTTGGGGCTAACTTAAGAAATCTCTGCTTGCCCACAGCCTATGGGTAGATATGTGAATGCAAGTATTTCAATAGGCATTTTTTTCTGATTTCATTTGCCATTTTTGTCCGTCAGCTGAGACACACACATCTTTGGCCTTTTAAGTGAAGAATGGAGCATTTGAGCTTTCCATCAGGAGAAATGTTCCATGGCATGATAGCTTTCCACCCACTGAGAAAACTACCACTTAATAATGTGCAAATCTTGAGTTAAAGAATTACAGAGATTAGCCTGAAGCCTGACACTCATCCTGCAGGAGGGAACTTCACCAAACTGCTGTTGACAAAGGGAAACTTTGTTAAGCATGTTTAGTTCAGCCCTGCTATTGCAAGGATCCCTAAGCTGCTTTGTTTTATGAGACTTAGGGCAAAGGATTTTCTTAAAGCAAAGGCCAAAGGATTTTCCTAAAAAACATATTCCTTCTATAAGGGTGCATAGTCTCATGGGATCTAGGGATTAGGTGTTCATTTCCTACACAAAAGCTTTGTAATTGTCTGAAGGATGCCGGGATATTAACCAACCTCCAAGTAAAATATCAAGTACAGTGCCTGAAAAAAAAAATAATAAATCACTTAATGTTAGCTGTACTGGGACTTATGTACCAATAAGCAGTGAAACTCATGAGTTTCTCCCCATGGAAATTGTTTGTAAAAGACAAAAGATTTATAGGGTCTGAAGGGACACAAGAGAGCAGTGTGCAGAAGAAACTGCAGAGAAACTGTGATTTGATGAATATGAGCCTACAAGAAGGTCCATCTAGGAAGTTCCTGCTGGATATGCATCCTGTCCCCAACATCTCCCATGATGTCCCTACACTTTTGTGATTCCCAGGATTACCTACACACATCACTCCAGACTGGCTGGGGAGCATATCAAAGGGAACTATGTGGATAGTTGGTAGAGGGCTGGCGTTCCTAGAACAATAACTTTCAGAAGGCACCATGAGAAGATGAAGTTTCATGCTGACCTAACTTGAAATGAAATGTATTTGGCTAGCTCAATATGCAGAACTTGGGAGAGTTATTTTCATAAAGGACCATGTCTTCTGTGCTGAAAACCTAAACTATGTCATTCACTGCCCTTTGAAATGGCTTCAATGCACTGATGAAACAAAAAGGCATAATGCAGAAATAAAATAATCCATAATAAGTCACCAAGGTAGAATTTTTCCTGATGCCTACGTGCCAATTTAATCTGGTGGTGTCCATTAACAAATGAAAACTGCTGAAACATTTTGTGCCTGTTGCTACAAGGACTTTTGGAGCAGTCTGTAATCATTTATCAGTCAAGTCTCTTCTCAAGGAACAAATGCTTATATTTTAAATCTCAGTTACCCTTTATACTGTTATAGCCGGTGCTATCCAAGATGATGAAGGCTGTTCAGCCAGGTCATCCTCCACCATAAGATTAGCTTTTTCTTCAGTGATACTTGATATGTCAACATGAGGCTTGCCTCACAGGAGCATTCCTGATTTACGTGCAGCCAACGTTTTATGCAATCATATCTCCCATATCTCAATTTGGGAACATGCTAGCTTAGCACAATAGCAGCTGTTCTACATTTATTGCTTTCTCTGAATGCTTTCTCAAGGCAAACTCTGGCTCTTTTTTGACTAAGCTGTTTAATGGGGACCCCAGCCCTGCAGGAGCTTCCCCAATGTCATATCTCTCTGATCTGATTTTCTGTTACTTCTCCCGATGAATCAGTTGTTGCTCTTAAATAAAATGTATCCTTTATTTCTGAGTGAAAGTACTTTGGACTGAAAAGTTGAGGACCCCAAAATTCTTACAAGTTCACTGAAAAAAAAGCCCTTATCCTTCAGGTACAGATGTATGATCAACTGGTTTCAGAATATCTTTCTTCTAAGCAGCAAGACAGTTTGTGCACAGAAGAAAGATTTGCACTACATACAAAACATTTTGTCTATATCAGCTCTTACAATAAGTATGGAATGTCGTAATTATTATGTTATTATGACTGTAATAACATTATATTAAAATTACAGTTTTATTGCAGCAATTATTCCTATTCCCTCTCAGCAATTAAGATTTCTGATTTTTCCTCCCTTTGGCCTTCTAGTAATTTTCCCACTTTTAACTGGGAGATCTGCTGGGCACCAGGGTATCTTTATAGCCCATCTCCCTATCTTAAGTAAGAAGTCAGTTCAGTACCTGTTCTAATATTAGCTACGTGTGCAGGGCAGGGCATGCTGAGCAGTCTTTAGTGTAGCAGAGTTCCTGATACTATCAGACAACATAGTAAGGAACGTGGGTTTCTTCAATGTTCCTTTACTATTGAAAAGAATGTTGCCATTGTAATTAAAGACATCAAATATCCATTGCTTAAACATTGCAACAGTTGTACTACCTTTGCACACAAGTTCAGTAATCCGTAAAGAGTGAGAGCAATGTCTGACAGCTTCACACCTAGCCTCTGACCAAAACAGTTTAGACTTTTGAAAATAGCCTTGTTCTCATTTAAAAAAAAAAATCAAAAATCTTTCTGTCTCTTTTTTCCTAATAAACCCTTCACGGGGATTGCCTCTTTGTAAAGTGTATAGTCTGAGGTTAGTTTTGGGTGGCTACTCCCTCTATATGAGAGATTCTCGTGACCATATGTAGCATCTGTGCTTGACTGCACTTTCATACAAACCGTCACCAGCAGGGTATGGTATGGGATGTTTGTTGCTGTTGATTGATTTTGTACAAGAATGGTCTACGTAGCAGTTTTTTGGTGTTCTGTGGGGCTTTTATACTCTATAAGGTGCGACTAGCTGAGTTTGATATCACATTTTACTCCACAGGGAATAATTAATTCCTAGGGAAGATGTTCCAGAGGAGTAAAGGATAAAAAATGGGTTATTTCAGGCATCCCTGTGTGAGATGTGCAGTACTTCTCTGCTAACTTCAGTTCTGCTTGCAGACTTGGCACCTCAGATCTTTCCTGGGGCAACTAGAGTAATTTTTATAAAATTAAAGCTGAAAGCTAATGGGTCTGGTTTGATCTTAATGCTGATATTACTGACTTTCTGCTGCTGTCACTGAAATCCGAATTGGACTCAATCCTAATGATATTTTGAGCTGCGGTGGCTCTAGATTTATAAGCTACATCTAGGAGTGGAGGTGAAAAAAAACCAGGTTTCTCTTGCCTTGTCTATTATTGATATTGAATATTATTGGTACAGGTGATCAAAGAGACAATAAGAGGTCTGTTTTACAAAACATCTTTGAAATACTTATCCAGTGCACTGAGGCATTGTGGAAAATGAGCTATGGAGATGATCCTGCCACTGCCGGGGAAATAAATGGGTTGACTTATAGAGCTTTCTGCCTTTAATTACTATGAATCCATTGATTAAGCCCAGGAGCTCTCCTCTTAATCCTGAATTACTCATTTTGACCCTCACAGAGTTTATATGCCTGAGCCATGACACTGTCACCCCAGAAATCCCGTGCTGTTCACTGGAGAGGCAGTCACCACTGGGTGAAACAGAAACCAGCAGGTACTTTAGCAGGGCGACCTCCGTGTACACGCAAGCATCTGTCAAGGCAGCCTTGCCTTAATTGAGTTGCTTACATTCCACGCTCAGTTACTGTCTGCTGACTTGCAAAAGAACAAAGGAACAGCTACTTCCTATTAAGGAAGGTAATAACTTAATTAAAACCAAGTTCTATGCACTGCAGGGTCTAGTTTGTCATCAAGAGGCCTTCCTTGCCTTTCCCTATAGTTTTTGATAATCTATGCCAGATATTTAATCACTGGATACCCCAGTATAAAGCTTCTAGCCCCCATAACCAGCAGAAAGCTTGTCAAAATAAATTTTAACTTCTGACCGTAGTAGAAGACCAACTAGAAGGTATTAACAGAATCAGAGCTGTCAATCAGAGCTTGGCCTCACCGTTTATATTATTAATTCCAACTCTGGTGGCATGGTCTTGGGATAACAACCATCCTAAGCTGCATTGGTCCAAAAAACACAAACCAAGAGTGGAATATATTTCGTGCCGAGGTGACGTTACTGAGTGTCCAGAGAAACTTCTTTTTTTTTTTCTTTTTGTCTTTGAAAGGTGATGTTTTATTAGATTATTCTCATTGCCAAAAGACACAGCTACTGTCTGGCTTCATTTGCTGACTATTTTTTTGCAAATGTAAAGATTTATTCCACACACAAAAGCAACCTATTACAAAAAAAGCAAAGAAGTTGTTATTTGTTTGTTTCTGCTGATTTCCTAATTAATGCTGCATGTTAGAATGGAGACTGTGAATAGTCTTTAGTGGGTTATGAAGTGAAACTGGCCTCAGAAATTAAAATCTATCTTGGAGACTATGAGTTGGAGGTATTATTACAATGCAAACCAGCAGGAAAGATTCCAGAGAGAAAGAGGAGAAGTGTGTTAATTGAGAACAATAACATGCCGAAGACCTGCAGAAGCTGGTGGCCTTAATAAAATGAGACAATGCTATGTTGTTGCATAACCTGAACTTCAAATTCAATTTCAGTTATAGAGGAGTAGAAGTGATGAAGAGCTAGGTTTCTTTTTCTCTGTTCGTTTATAAGGCCATCTGAATAGAGAAGGTTTCATGGGTCATGTTGAACTGGGCTTGAACTGTATTTCTCTCTCCCATATTAATCACTTGACCATAGAATAAATTTCAGGGACTTTTTAACTTTAATCCACTTTTGTGACTTAAGGTGCTGCCTACAGTGGTAATAAGAGAATGGACTGTTAGCACTGAGTTGGTTTTGAAGAGTCCAAGATTTTGGCGTTTGTTTTTATCTCCTGGTTTTCTTCATCACCATGAATAAAATTAGTCTGAACTTGCCTGGAGTGATTCCAGAATTCCACTTACCCAGATTGTCCTCCCTGGTCAACTCAAGGGTAACCACTTACAACTTACTCTGGTCACCTCGACGGTAAAATCCTGAAGCTGTGGCAGGTACATAAACCTTGTACAGTCAGGCAGTGTCATGGGTAAAATGCATTTTTTTCCACCCTTATGTGGGAGGCTTTGCTTTTTTGCCTTCAATAAAAGAAGTAATTGGGACCAAGAAGCTGCCTTGAAATCCATGAGAAAATTCATGAGTCACTTTGAACAACAGTTCTAATAAGACAGATATATGTGTCTTCAGCTCAAGGAGCCTGAGGACATTTCATGGCAATGATTTCTTATATGCCTAGAACTCTTTGGCAAATTTTGTTCATATTACTTTTGTATTTATCTGTGTGAATCACTTTCCCCCTGATTTCCCACCATTTACTTTGATTCAGTCTTCCAAATAGGCGTTTGGATTCTCTTTTCTGGATTTTGAAGACGATAGGAAAGAGCAATATACTACTAAAAATCCGGAATACACTAATTTAACGCTTATAGATAAAACCATAATTTTTTTCAAGAGCCATGGACCTGGTTGGTATTCAGCAGGCAGCACCTTTAATCTGCTTAGAGAATGGCAGCGCATACCACCTATGAATCTGCCTGGATTTTTAATAAATCTGGTGTGAATAAGACAACAATATAAATCAAATCATCTCTTTCTCCTCTTATTTAAGCAAATAAATGGAGAATAGAAAGTAAATACATGCTTTAGGGTTTTGTACAACACTGTCTAGGTCCTAGGGTATTCTGCAACATTTTATGAACAACTGAAGAACAGTGGTTCTTTGCCTTCCTCCTTTTTGTCTGGGCAATACAAGTTCAATTTCATTGTTCATGAACTTGTACAACCTTTACTGAGCTGTATATGTATTTCAAAGCCATTGTGGGGGGCAAACTACAATACCCATTATCGTTTCCCCTCTGCCTCTACAACTCTGCAGTATCCAGCGATGTGGTGTGTGCCTGCATGGGGTATGCATTACTGGGATGTATTTGCGCATATCAAAAGCAGCTAGTCTCTCAATCATTCATTGAAAGTTCCAGTTGGCTTAGAGTCTTCCTGCAAAATATGTTTATTTTGTCTTCTTGACTTACTTTTCCTCGTGTCTGAGTATTGTGCCTCCAGGAAGAAAAGCTTAAATTGCTGAAGTAGGGCTTTTTTCAAAGCCTGCCAAGAATAAAGTGGCTTAATAAGAAAGCACACAGATTTTACTTTCTTAGAGAAAAAAAAAATATTAAAAAAAAAAGGAATAAGTCATTTAGAATGAGACTGGAAACTTCTTTAGGAGCAGTGGATATTTTCTAAAAGTGTAAAGATGGGGGCATTTTTGGAAGTAATATGGAGCTAACTAGCCATGAAACTTGGAAAAAACTAAGACCCTGCCAAACAACCCTGATTTATGCTGGTGGAAATTATGTAATGGCAAGTCAACAACAATAGGTTCATAGAGGCATGTAGCTGGGCTCCCATGAAGCATCCCTGTCACCGCAGGAGGTGTTTGCCTTGGGCCACACCAGTCGCTGTCCATTTGGCAACAGCATGACTGTTGCCGCATCCATGCCATATCAGTTTGGGCGAGAAAACCACCTTGAAAGACTGGTTTATTCAGGAAACATAAATGCCAAAGCTGCTTTCCCAGCATGTATTGCAATCTACTTTCCTTTAGGTTTTGGATGTAAAAATCAATGTTGGCCTGCTCCCCAGGCACACGTTTCTGCTCCTGGCTGCCATGGTGTGTGGTGCCACTGTCAATACCAGGGTTAAGCTGAGATCACGTTTGCCTGTTCGCAGCTTGACCATCAAAATAGATGACACTTCTGTGGTGGCTGAGAGAGACTGCCAACCAGTGATTATTTTGTGTGTTTTGTCTGAGCAGTATTTGTACAACAAACACTATCAGCAATTGTCGTGACTCATCTTGGTAGCTGCAGAAAATATGCAAAGCCAGTTCCCTCCATCAGCATGGGTTGTAATGCTGGGGGGAGATGCATCCTGCTGGGAAGGACAGAGACAGTTCCTGCTGCTGCTGTTTATCAGGGAAAAGCAAATTCAGGCTTAAAATTCCGGTCAAGTCCTCAGGATTTAAGGCTGCCTGGAAGTAGTTAACACCCAGGTTGACATGTTTCAGCACTATCATCTTCTTGGGCTCTCTGACAAAATGTTGAAAAGCTAAGGGTTAAGGGCAACTCATAATTTCTTCTTCCATCAAGACTCCTCTGTTACTGAGAAAACCAAGATTAATTTTTACCAGTGCAAACTAACAGAGTGGAGCCTAAGAAAAGTGAAATAAAACAATATGCTACGTTATGTACGAACAGCTGGAAGGTTTATGCCTTGTCTTGCAGAAGGCACCAGCAAGAAGACATCGTGTCCTCACTCAGTGCCAGATCATCAATGCAGTGTTGACTCAGTGGGCTAGATGCCACCTCTTGAGTCACTTAGCATCACTTCTCGATACACCTGGCCTTTAATTTATTTTTGGAGGTTTCCAGTCTAAGTACAAATAAACATACGCAGCTCATCTTAGACCACAGCCTTAGGTTGAGCAGCTGCAGAATTCTTAAAGATAATGCAATGCTGGGAAGAGGCATACAGCAGTGAAAAGAAACCTAAGGCAAATATTTCTGAGTAATTGGAAGAAGTAAATCCTGAAATAAGTGTTCATTAATTTTGATCTGTTGATTAAGGGTATTTAGCATTCAGAATTGTTTGTTTATTTTTGCCGGCCACAGAGATCAAATAAATGCACTTGCTGCCTGACAACATGACTGCAGTGCTTATTCAGTCTTCTGGTATTTATCAGTTCAGAACTTACTTGCCTTGACTAGGTATTATCATAAATTCAGCTACTGCAATATTTTCAGAAATATTCACAAATAAGGTATGAATGCTATTGAAACAATACCATCCACTTTATTGCTATTTAGCAGCCTGTGTAGTTCTCAGGCAGGATGATGCTGTGCTAAATGCAGGTACTGCCTCGGATACTTTTCAATCTGAGAGAACAATAGGCTGAGTAAAAGAAGGCAAAACAAGGCTGAGGAAGGTGAATAGACTGAGAAGAACAAGAGAGAAAAAACTTAGCTGACCATCGTTAAAATTCAATCAAATATTCACAAAAACATGTTTTGCAGGAATTGTCCAGGACTTGAAAAGTAAGCACAGTTCAAACGTAACAAGGATGCTGTGTCAGTGCTGAAGATACAGCAACTCTTCTCAGGGATGCGTTGACAAATCTCTCAAATTCCAGGCTGGTTGCTCAGCACTGCCTGTTGTTTTCAGCTGGTCCCACAATACAGTGAAGTCACCAGCTTCTGAGTGGCTTTAATCCCCCTATGCACTGATCCTGTCCCCCTCAAGTTAAAAGAAAACATATTGTATATGTTTTGCTGAGCTCTGGACTAGACACACAAGGCAGTATCTCTCTGACAGTAGATGGGACCACTGGCCCAAGCAAACATTTTCAGTGGAATGTGCAGGATTAAGCTCATAAATCCTAATTTATTTGGATTCTACAATAACAGTTCTATTCAGGGTCTGCTGAAATTAATTGTATTGTGTAAAAGATTTCAGAAGCTGAACCTTTGAGTAGAGGAAGGTATTCTGGACTCCCATGCCCTGAATAAACTTTATTTTAGAGTCAGCAACTGAACAGATTTATAAAACCTCTCATTCCACACCAGCAAAGTCACCTGTTTTCAAAAAGACACTCACTGGAAAATGTGGGCAGTCAGATTTCTTTGCGGTTCAGCCACTCCTATATTTAAAACACTGCTCTGAAAAAAACTTGAGGCATCTTAGACCTGGAAAGTGCAATTTGTCATAATCTCACCCATTTTTGAACAACTATCATTTTCTCTGAGTCTCTTATTTTATTGTCCTTCTTTCTGTACCTTATATAAAATCAATCTTTGCCCATTTCTTTCACATGTTGACTCCTGCCCCTCTTTTGCCAGACTTTGTTTTAAAAACTGCTTGAGCTGATGCATGCACAAAGTTAAAACTCAGCATAGGATGCAGCAAAGAATCTGGTTGATATTTCAGAAATGTCTTGTGGTTAATAAGTTCTGCTTCAGCTACATAATTCCTACACTGGCAGCTTTCATTACTTTTCATGTGGAAATTTCTTCATTGCTTTGCGAAGTAGATGCATGTCTGGTTGTTATTCAAACACAAAGTCTACTTTTTGAGAATTCCATAGGACAAAATGTTGAAAACCTAAAATGAAATAAACCAACATACAATAAAATGAAATAAAATTATGCTCAGATATATTCCTTTCTGTGCAAATGCCTGCCGCTATGACCCAGCCCAGCCACGGCCCTTGTTTAACACCTCTTCTTATATCATGAAAAATAAGTATCTTGAGATAAAGGGGCTTGTTTGTTCAAGGCATGGTTTCAGCCAGACCAGCCAGGTTTCTGCTTCTGACCATGTCATTTATTAGTGAGTACAATGCACTTCATGGTTACAGGCTGGAAAACAACATGAAGTGTTCAGCTAATAAAAAAAAAATATATATATATATATATATATATATATATATATATATATATATATATATATATAAATGGATTCTTGGAACGCAAACAGCAAGTAGATGTCCAAGGAAAAAACCCAACCTACGTCAGGTCCAATATTTATCAGGAACCTGACACCAGTGTGGTCAGTTTTTGTTTGTTTACTGTTGAAATGAAGTTTATTCAAATTTGTAATCTACAAACTTTCCTTTAGGCTCCTGGGCGGAAAAGGGCACGTTGGGTTTGGATGGAATGGGTTGAAGGAGGTGAAGAAGAGATGAAAGGAAACGGAGGAGGCAAGGAATAAAACCTGACTTGCCAAAAATGTAAGGTACATAAACCAAATTTCTTTGCTGGCCATGTCTCCATTTCAGTGGTGTGAAAACTAAGTATTTTGAAATGAGAAGCAAATTAAATCAGGTAGATTTTGCCCTACTTTGCCCCTCAGAGAATGCTGAAAAATGCTTAGGAAAATTTTTCAGAGAATCAGAGATTTAAAAAAATAGTCTGTAACCTGAACAGAAAGAGTTAATAATGTGCATTATTCAGGGACTAAGAATTACTCCTAAACCATTCTAGGAAACAGCTGTAGCCCATTTCAGATCTTGGCTCATATCAGCACAAAGTCCAGGAAGAATCACTGTAAATTTGAGCAATACAGCTGCTCCATTTCTCTGGTACACCAAATGTGTAATCTTTGCTTCTGTATCTCTGGACAAATGTTTCTTTCACTGGCTGTGCACTGCTCAAAGAAATACGGTATTGTGGCCTTTGCCATGTTGTCCTCTTCCAACTCAGTATGATTTATTTATTTATTAGTTTATTCAGATCACAGACTGGTGTCGGTGACAATATTTACATTTAAGATCTGCCACGAACATGAAAGACATCTTCAGGTAAGAGCTTTACGGGTATGTTCAGAACCTGGTAGACATGCCCTTGCCATTGAGATGGTCTTTCAAGTCTTGGTGAGGTACATAGGACATTTATGACCAAAATTAGTAAATCCTTTTAGCAAGAACCTTTCATAATATGTACTACTTGCTTGCAACCCTCTCCCAGGTGCATTTCTGACAAAATGTCTTAAAGCATCTGACTGCATGACTAGAGTACATTAATACAACTATAAAGGAGAGAGGGTTTTATTTATTTATAAATAAATAATGTGGAATAATTCTTCTTTTAAAAAAATAATAACACAGCACCACTTTGCATTGGGAAAATAAGTAAATTCTTTTGAAGAAAGTGGCATACAGAGTGCAGTATTTCCTTTCCATTAGCTGCTTGCCTGAGACAGACCCCAAACATGAAGAGGGACAGTGATATGATACATTAAAATTAAGTTCTCTGGCTTGAGATGTCCTTAGAAAACGATTGATCTACTTTTTCATATGAATCCATTTCAAGGGGCATCTTACCTGAATGTGTGTACTAAGATAACTCATTGAAGGAGCTATAGGAAAAGGGTCATACAGTAAATACTGAACATCCACAAACCACTGTAATGAGACATAATTTAGTCTATTTTAAGCTTTTTCTTTTTTTTTCCTTCTAATGGCTCCCAGCTAAAATTTGTCTCTCAACCAAAGCTGAAATGATAAATAGCTTGTAGCCTACCACCACCAGGACAAATTTATAGCTGCCCACATTACGTGGCAAAGGGAAAGGATTTTAGAAGGATTAAAAAAGTTGGGAGGAGGCAGTAGATGGAGTGAAGGCTCCACTGGGAAAAAAAAGTTGAGATATCAAGGTCCATATTGTATAAGAGTGCCAACTATGAGTGAGACAGAAAAACACTGAGTATTGCAGTTAGCTCATTTTCATGAGCCTAGAGATCTTCTCCCTTTTTATTTTTAATGTTTTTTTTCCCAAAATTAATTTGCTTTCCTAACTCCAAAGAGGTTGGATCCCAAGTACTAAGCAAAACATCCAAATGAGAGCAAAGAAATCCCTGACTTTTTAGCTTTAGGGGCTTACGTTGTACACAAATGGCCATCTTGCAAGCAGCAAATCTCTCAGCACAAAGTACAGCTTTTCAGACAACCAGCTAGGAGTGTAACAACTGTCTCCCTCAATATTTATTATGCAATTTGTCGATTTAGGTTTAAAGAATGCGAAAACATAAAGCTCTATGGCAAGTTAAGCGTAGGTTCCTATCTGAAAAGTGTCCACTGTGCAGTTGAATAGTGAAAAGGAAATGGCATAGAGAAGTCAGATGCATGGGACACATCACAGTTTTGTTTCCAAGGTGGAAATAAAACAAATTTTTACTTTTCTCCATTAAACTGTACTGCTTCACAGCAGCGATGATAGCTATTCTATCATTTTAAATAGGTGTTTATAATTAATTAATCATCGTGTCTTGTCCAGGGACATGAAATGGCTATATGACCATAATGAGGAAAATACTGTAATTCAAGACTTTGTGGCCATTTATTTGAGCAAGAATGAGGACTTCTCTCCATCATTATTCTATACACCTTGTTCACTTTATGGGAACATTGGCGTGAGTGAGAGGAACATGTTGTGAAACTAAGCAAATACTTACACAGGAATATTCCCGTACCATGTGTATTTACATAAATATTCATTTGAGAAGTATTTAATGGCCGCTTTGACAGGCTATGTGCTGAATCGAGCTGAAATAATACCCTGTAACTTGGTAACCAGTTACCCAGCGTAAATTTGGATCTAATTTATTTAGCAAAAATGAAGCTGAGAGATGCAGAGAGGCCTACACTAGGAAGACCCCCTGGTCCCGTGCCAGTGGGGTGAAGGAAGAGGGTAATTGCGCTTCCCTGGGAGAGCCACGGGGGCCAGGGCACCTCTGCGGGCAGGGGGATGCTGGGCTGACAGAGCCCCTCAGTCTTCAGCCTGGATGTTCCTGTGTGCTTGGGGCAACAGTTGGCCCCAAAGTGCATGCAGTACACACACAGTGTGCAGGGTGAATGTGTGTGAAATGTTTCAATTACCTCTAAAATAATGTTTAACGTGTTCCAGACATAGTGCATTAAGCAAATACCCAAGCAGTATTTGAAGCATATTCTGTTTTTCATTTTAATAGATTGTAAATGTATTAAACACATGTTAAGAATATATTTCATATACTGCATTTGTAAAATATTATCAAATTTATATAGGCGGAAACCACAGAGCCACCACAGGATCGGCCCGAGAGCAATACAATTTTGTAAGTTAACCTTTTAGCACCACTCTATCAGGATAGAATGGAGGATTTGATTTGATTTGATTTAATGTGATTTAATTTTATTTCATTTCATTTTTAAAGAAGAGCCTCTAGGTGGAAACCCACCTTGTCATTAACCCTTTTAGCTGTAAACTTGGTGATTTATATCAAGTTTATAGCTCAGTCATCTGAAGAAGAGGCTCTTGAGTTATCTGCTTTTGTGCAGAGAGGTGCTGAGTGTCAGAGCTGAAAAACTGTCCCTGTAGCCATACGATTTGATATCTGCTCCAAGTTTTAAGTACTCCCTCAAATCATTTGATAGTGTTAAATTTCTCTATTAAAAGGGAGCACCAGTAGGTGTTTCAAAGCTGAAAACTGAGAATTTTGTTGAACTCAGAATGCAACTCCATTTCTTTTCCTCTGTCTTGAAAACTGTTTGAGTGAACTGGAGTTGCGTTTTGGTTTTTTTTCCCGAGCCAGGGAGAATGGTTTCGGTTTGAAGAAGTATTTTGAGTTCAGACACCCTCAGGTTTCTTTGAAAGCAGAATCTAGAGCTAGGTCTGTTCCTTCAAAATGAATCCAGTCTCCTTGCTGAGCTCAACCAAAATCCCAGAAATCATCTCTTAACCAGCAGCAGAGCTTAGTGTCTGTGAGACAACTTGACTTAAAACTACGGGAATTAATCACAGGTACCCACAAAGTACCATTTGTTCTTGAAGTATATAGGAATCCAACACATCTCAAGACAGCCTCCATTGCTTGTAACACAGGAGTGATTTCAGTAGCTGGCTAGGTTCTTCTCCTTTTTAGGTGGATGCAAAAACCCAAAGCCAGTCCAGACCCATGGTTTGCTAGTAAGAATCCAGACTTCCATACTTCACACTGTGCACTGTACCGAATGGGAATCCCGTAGCGCGGGGTCTATGAGGCCCAGACACACTAGACCTGCCCATCACTCACATCACTCACTTGACCTCTCTGCTCCTCTTACTTTGAGAGCACGGACAGCACTTGGAAGACAGAAAATTGTCACTTCTAAAGCTGGACTGAAATTATTTTTTTGTTTAAAGGAACTCTAGGAAAAGCCACCAATGGGGATGCAGAGGAAGGTGATTCTTTATAACACAGCAGAAGTTATCATCACATCAGGGGTCAGATAAATCAGCCCAGGAACTCAGCACAAAACCAGCTTTCTAAGCATCCTAGAATAATGAGCCATATTTTAAAGTTTATAACTGATGCATGGGTCCTATTTCTTCAACTTTTTCTGGGGCCTCCACTAGTTTATAATAACATTTAATAATGCAAATTTATTTTCAGCTAGAAAGCAGATTTTTTTTGATTAAGTGCTTTTCATCTCAATAAATTATTTTTAAAAAACGTAATAGATCAATAGATTTTTTTTTAAATTGCAATGTGTGGCAGGCTCTGCAGGCTGTAGCTGGGAACTGGAATAAGCAGCCTGTTTGTCCCAGCATGCTAAGCCGACAGCTGCTCCTTTTGGTGGTTCAGTTGGAGAGAGGCTGGAGGTTTCACCATTGTTCTGTCCCCACTGGCACAGTTCCTCAGCTGCAGTCGAGATGTGGTGTTAATAGGAGGCAAGGAGCTGAGTAATAACTGTCTGTAGGAGGCCAGCATTACATGAAATGGGTGTCCGCCAGTGTGAGAAAGAGGCAGGGCTCTGGGGAGGTTTTGCTTGATGCTTTTCATCTCTCAGTCCACACATGGAGAGGTTTTCCCAGCTAAGGCAGGACACCACGGAGCCGTGCAGCCTGTCTGGAGTATCTGTGTCCTCCCTCGCTTGCCTTCCCCACTGCAGCCTGCTGGGACTGGAAACCCCAGCTAAAGCCTTCAAGCAGGTTCACAGAAGAGTATTTTTTTTTCAGCTATGGAAAATGAGACACCGGAGCTATTTTTTCACCTTCAGTTTGAGCATTTTTAGCTAAAATGTAACAGTAGGACTGTCTGTCAGACTGGAAATTCTTACCTCACTGTCCAGTCCAGTACATGAAAGCATTCACCAGCTTCACAGGACTCCGTGATGCTGTCCTTTCCTTGTCTAGGAGTTTTCAGAGAGTTTCTTGCAGGGTTGACGCATGCAGGAATCAGGACTTTTATCAAGCTGAGATCATGGTGCTACGGTAGCACCAGCATGATGCCAGAATCCCTCCTGGGTGCTGGTCTCCTCCAGGAAAACAAATTGCAAAGCTTTCTGAGCCAGTGCACAGGTGGTAAAGAAGATCCTTTAGAACAAGATGAGACCTTGGCATTATTACACGCTATTATTGTAACTGTATACTATATTGACACTATAAAGTATATTGCCATTGACCTGTGGATATTGAGTTTCCATAGGTCTACTGCAGTTCAAGAGATACATTACAGTTCTGAGTACATAAGATCAGACACATTATGAAGCTCCCCATAAGAGTTATGACAGATATGTCATAGTAACTTAAGGATACTCTGAAAAAATATTAACTATGAAGTGTGTTGGTTTTTATAGGTTTTTTTCATACCATTACCCACTTAACTATCCAAAAATGTACCAGTTATGTCCAGCGAGCGGCAGGAGATATTTGCTGTGCTTTGACTTCCCAATTATTTCATATGGATGTTCAAGATGAAATAAGTCAGATGTTCTGAAAAAAAACACTCAAATATTCACCAGCACTATAAAAGAATTCCCTTTCTCTCACGGTTAATAATGTAGGATATCACATTTGATAAAATTTTGCTGCATTAGTTCTCAGATGTGCAAATTTAAAGATTGAAAGGAGTACATTTCCCACTTTGTTATATAAATGTGGGATTCAGTTGTTTTAAAATGTTTGCTTTTCAGGCAAGAGAAAATTCTTAGTAAGCAATGCAGTCCAAATTTCAGTCTATGAAACCACCACCTTGCATTCCTTGTGTGATTTGGATTTGTCCTTCCAAGCAGCTACTGTATGACCTAGTGAAGAAATAACTTCTGGAAATCATTTTCCCCATATGATAGCATTTTCCTTTTCAGTAAATGTGCAGAATAACTCAGAGAAAGAGAGAGACCCTGGGCTGCTTTCTCAATGTAAAAATCAGAGTGTCTTTCTTAACCAACAGATTCTCCAGGAATTCAGCTAAATATTAGGTTTTTCTAGTTTTGGCCAGTTCAAAAGCTAATGTGAATTCAATGAAATCACAATAGTATGTTTGCAAGATAGAGAGAAATATAAAGTTCCTGCCATGTCATCCTTGCGTTTATGAAACGTGGGCATATAAACATTAAAAATGTTAAGGATTTTGGAGACACGCAAAAATAAGGGAGCAAAATCAGATGTCCTGCTAATGAGAGCAGGACAGCTACATGACTAGAATCAAACAGGACAGAAGAGAACACAATATTTACTTACCTGATCATACAGAATCACAATTTTGAAAGCAAAACACCGTAAGTTCATCTTGCTGGTTTTCTCTTTTTTTTTTTTCTTTTTTTTTTCCCCCACATTGGATGCCCTTGAATTCAATAGGTATTAGATGCCAAAATATTTTATTTAATATGAACTTTAATGTCTGAAAACAAAAGTTGAGGGTTTTTTTTTTTCCTGTTTAAAATGGAAACATGTATTTGATAGCAAAAGAACATTGTATGTCTTTTTTTTGCCCTTTATCAGATGACTGCCATTGCTGTAAGGTTCACACTGTTGCATAATTTTTAAGAGACCTGCACACATGGCTTTGATAGAGTTACACCAGCAATTAATTGAACCTGAGAGTCTTTCTGTCCAGCCATGAAATATGTGATAAGACACAAGGTTTGAGAGCAACCACCTTAAAACATGCTAAGGTGGATACATACGAATTTTCCAGCTCTGGTAGGAGTCACATTGAGTTCTGCTAAGTGAGATTTGCTGAAGCAACGCATTGCCCTTTTGTGATGAGAAGAGATAAACTTGAATTGGGAATTAATGCGCGCTATCCACATCTGTCTTCTGCAAATCCTGCTCAGCTTCATACATTCAGAACAAATTCTAGGCAAGAGGCCACTGGGAAATTGTCCAGTTCTCTGTACCCCATGCCCAGCTCTGTCAGACTGGCTGCAGAATAATTTATTTCGTACAGTTCCTCTGGCCAAGGAAAACATATTTGCGCCTTGTGGCAGGGAAGCTCTGCAATGAAGGCACTGTGTTGCAAATTATACACCCTAGGGGTTGACCTTCGCTCGTGTGCCTTCTGACCTGCAGGAAACTCCACGCAAGTAGAGAGGGGCAAATAAGAAATGCACTTTATTGGTCCTTATGCCTTCAGAAATGGATTTATAACCAATGGTGTGTGTTAACTTTCTCTTCACTTCATAAAAGTCCGTGATGAATTGATTTTGTTACTTTTTTATTTACAGCTATATGCAAGGTAAAATTTGTTTCTAAAAGGCTGAAGAAAGGACCCTTCAAAATGAAATATCAAGACGTTGTTTTATGTCTCTAAGTGAATCTGGACTGGGGGAGGGGGGAAATGGCTGTGTAGCCATACCTAAACTTAATTTCCTTATGTTTTTTCTGGAACATACTTTTTAAAGGTATATTGGAATACCTTTTCATTGAAAACACCCCCCACACACACCCCTACAAACTCCATTCCCCATACCATTGAAAACACGCCCCCCCCACCACCCCTACAAACTCCATTCCCCATACCTATACCCCAGAAATAGTTTACATTGAAGGAGCTGAATGCAGTGCTTTACTTCAATTATACTACACCGCCGTGGAGAATTTTGTCACTGGAACCTAATTTGGGACAAAACCATAAAACTTAGAAGTCAGTTTTGCCTTCTGACACAAAGTTTCTAAGTTCTAACACACTTAGAACTAATTTCTATCACATCAAGAAGTTTCTAAACTTCTAACACGAAGTTTCTAAGTCAGTTTTGCCTTCTAACACAAAGAGTTGTTGCCACTGAATTCAGTGGGACCAGGACCTCACCTTTCAGTTCCTCCTTTCAGTTGCTCTCCTTTTCCTCATGCATTCCCAGTGGGTCTGGAGCTAACAGCACACTCTTTAGGCTGGATGTAATGCCTTTTATTTTTCTGAAATATCAACATGGTGATGAGTCTTTGTTGCTGCAGTGTGGTACAGCTGGCTGGGAAGACTTTTCTGCTCTGCTGTTGCAATAGCAGTGGCAGTGACAGGAGTTACCTCTATTGTTGGTTCACAAGGAGGACCACGGGATGAGATTCTGCTAGCACAAAGATTATCTGAATGTGAAGGTTTTCTTTCCAAATTGTAACTTCCTTCCAAATTTTCATAAGATTTTAATGCCAAATAGCTGAGAGGAGCCAAAAGTTTTATCTGTCATCGGACTCTGAGACTGTCATGTAAAGCCAGACTGATTTTTAAATCTTTTACAAGCCATACCACCTCTAAGTTTCAAGATTTTATACTCCACAGATTTTGCCAGTAACCTGTTTCAAGGCTTCTCAGCTATTATTTTTATCAGCTCCTGGGGACATTATTGAAAGACCCAATCCAGCAGACATTTTTCTGTATGAGCATAGTAAACCAGAGCTTTAGCTGGTGTAAGTCAAGATGGTTTCTGCTGAAGTCCCAACATCTGGCATATTAGCATTCTTTACATAAAGGGACAGACAGCACAGGGGCTACTCACATGAAGGAAGTTACTCACATATGTGTTTGCAGGGCCTCATTCCTAACACTCTTAGACACCATCTTATTAAAAAATAATGCAAATTATGCTTTCAGCCACACTAGTGCCAGTGTGATACAACTCCTTTGACAACTCATTGTATTTACTTTGGCTTTCCACTAGCCCACATTCAGTGAAATCACTGGAATTTCTCTAGATTTACAATGGCATAACAAAAATTGGGACTCTGGATGTGGAGAACCTATGGCTGGCTGAAGACATAATAGTTCTCAAGAACTGCTGTGCTCACCTTCCATGAGAGGCTGCCGCAGGAAAGTTATATGCACAGTGATTTGAGTGCATGTATATTCTAATTGGAAATGAAAATGTTGTAGTGAAATGAAATAGTCTAGTGCAGACATTAAAGTTATAAGGTTTTTCAGCCTTTGGCTGAATTCCAGGTGGTAAATTCCTCTGTCCCCCTCTGATGGAAAAGCCAGAGGATCTTTCTTGATACAGTGAATTTAATTTCAGTTTTTCACTGGGCATGGAGAGGACTCGAGCTGTTCTATTTTTCTGTCCTCAGGGCTACCGTAAAGCAGCTTTGAATCGTGTCCACTTTCCTCCATGGAGTTCCTCTGACCCATCCTGTTGCATTTTTTTCTAAGCTTGGAGGCAGGAGGGTGGCCCAGGAGGAAGGCTATGAGCCTGGGGGGAGCGGGGGAGCTCTGGTGGCTTTACAGGCCAGGTCATGCCACAGGGTGGGGATATGGATCTGTAAACGAGGGAAAATACATTCCTAAGACTCACATACACCATGTCCTGTGAGGAACCAGCAGCGTGTCCAACCTGTGAGACTCGGAAACCACAACCTCGGGAGTCGCTAAAGAGCTCTTTTAAGAAAAATGGGAGGGACGTTGCTTTGAAATGTTGCACAGCGGTTTCCTACCTGAGGAAATGTGTGAAAGACTCGGCTCAGCTCCCACAAGGACTTAGCCCTGTTATCAAGTATATTTGGTTTCAGTCAACTTGCAAGAAAGCAACATTTAAATTCCTTGCTTTATTTAGTGGCTTCTGCTCAACCCTAGCCTCATGCAGCTCAACAGAAAGGCTGAAGAGGAAGGCAGTCTGTTAGTTCTCCTCTTGAATTCCTCTTTCTCAGCAACATTTGAATGTGCGTCTAATTAAATCTTTCAGCATCACATCTACTTGTTGCAGGACACGTACAAAGGATACAGGTCTACCCGTGCTGCTGTATGTATTTGGGTCTGTAGGAAGTAGGAAATCCATCTCCTCGCAGACTTCATGTGTATGAACTCCTTGCTGCATCCCAAGCTACACCTTTTGGACTGAAATTTTATGGAACCTTAATGGAGACAGAAAGATTCCTCCTGCTCACACCCTTCTTTGTCTGTGACTTTCCTGATGCTTGGTTAGACACAAGCCTCATAAAGAAATTGGCTGAAATGGGGGCTCAGAAGAAAGGGTGGTTTTGTGTGTAGGTGTGGGTATGTGGAAGGAGGTAGAAAGGGTAGCCTACCTACATTTTTAATAGTTTCTTTATGAGTGTGATACAGGTATTTTCCTATAATAAAACAGTAATGTTCCCAACCAGCAAGTGCTGTTCTTGGCATCTCATTTTATTCCAATTTGCTTTTCTTGCAACTGTGGGCAAGATTCATGAAAAGGCCATGCCTAACAGGTAGGTAAGAGAAGGCACTATTTTTTATACAAATAAATGTCATTCCTAAATTATCTACTTTTAGAGTACACCATATGGTTCTAGCCTATCCATGCCTCTCTCCCACCTTATAATTGGCAGCTGCCATGAAATATAGAAAGGTGATTAAATAGTGACTTGTTCCACTGAATCTGCAGCTAACCTACTGCCAAAACTGAAGACAAATGAGTGCTTGCAAATATCAGTATGTAGAACTGAACTAGAAGTTTCCTTCAAAACGAATAAAGCCCGGAAAATCGTATCTTTAATTTTTAACAATAGATGATGAGTGTTGATGTTTCCCAACAATTCCTCAATGAATGGCTGAAGATTTCCCATATTTTTCAGAGAGTAAGCTCTCATTTCAGAAATGTTCTTAGAGAAAACGGATCATACAATCCATGGAATAAGAAAAGACCCGAGTTGGAAGTCAAGGAATAGAGTCTACTATATTCTGCTGTATATGTCCAGCTGACCTCAGTATTCTCATGTCATTTTGCTCTGCCTGCATAGGTTTGTAAAAATCATGATCATCCTACCCACTTCCACAAACTGTGTAGGAAAACATCTGTAAAGGGAATCCAGCTGGGTCTGTACAGAGCCATGCAATGTCCTGGAGAGATACCCGGTGAGCTCTGTGCTCTGCGTATGCATCTTGAGATTTGTTATTTAATTAGAGCCTTTTCTATTAATTAATTAATTATATTCTCCATTTATCCCCTTGTGTCAGCTAGACTGATGAGGGTTTTAATATTCCTACTGGGACCAGGACATGTAGTTCAACTTTACTAGTAGATCTTATTGCTCTCTACCACTACCTGAAAGGAGTGGCATCGGTCTGTTCTGCCAGATAACAAGTGACAGGACAAGAGCAAACAGCCTCAAGTTGCGCCAGGGGAGGTTTAGGTTGGATATTAGGATAAATATCATCACTGAAAGGGTGGCCAAGCATTGGAATGGGCTGCCCAGGGAGGCAGCAGAATCACCATCCCTGGAAGTGTTTAAAAAGCACAAGGATGTGGTGCTTAGGGACATGGTTCAGTGGTGGGCTTAGCAGCCCTGGGTTAGCAGTTGGACTTGATGATCTTAAAGGTCTTTTCCAACCTAAAAGATTCTATCAAATACAGTTTATGTTCAAAAACTAATCCTTAATAGAAATTAACTCTGAGCTGGTTATTTCTCCTAGCAATTTAGTTAGACCAGTTATGATTAAGTTTCTGAATGAATGGTGATGCTTAGAACTGAGTGTGATGCAACACATCCCTCATCAAAATGATGGGCATGTTTTCTTATCATAGTAATAAGTATGATAGTAATGAATAAAATGACGTGAGATAAATGACAGAAATGACTCAAGAGTCACTGTCAAACTTTACCTCAAGAAGCTAAGGAAGCATTCTTCCATTAAGATTGTTTCAGGGGAAAAAGTATCAATTAGTGAAACTGGAGCTTTGAGGATTGTTCAGCCTGTTTGCACATAGCTGCTGATGAACACACTGCCGTCAATAATCTATGGGACTTACATTACGCGGGCAAAAATTTTCTTCTCTACCTTTTTGTGAGCACCTTATTTGAACCTTTCACTGCTCTGTTCTGCCTTTGAAAGAAAAATGGAATTACTGTTCCTAGCTCATCTGGTTCTAAAGCTTTGAAAAAACTATGTATCAGTGCTGGATAACGCTTCAACCTTCTGGTTTTTCTGCCACAGGCTCAAAACCACTTTACAAATTAAAATCATATTGTGAAAGAAGGGTTCAAATCTCACATTTCAGAATGCAAAGGAAAGAGCCTCTGGCTGTAAGTCAAAGGTTGAGGGACATCCCGGCTCCCCTTACTTTGCAGGAAGCATGGTCCTCAGGGGACACTATTTCAGGTGTGCACTTCTTCTGCAGCAAATCTGTAAACTGGAATACCTGATTCAAAGCTGTTTGTGCTTTGAGTCTGATCTACAGACCTCGGTGTTAATTCTGGAGATAACACCAAACACAGATCATTTATTTGGCCACACCAGCCAAAGGTGTGCATTTCTGTAGGAAATCTCTCTGTGTTCTGAGCTGAATGCAAACTTTACTAATATTCCTGAAAGCCCTCCTTAGACTGATGGTAACAGTAAACTTCCCACCTTGCAATTCCAGGAATAGAGCCGCTGAGGTTTTCCTGTACCAGCTCCAAAGGGCCAAGACAAACCCTAGTGTTGGTGGCTCCTCCAAAATACTTCAGGAAGAATAGGATGTTTCCATCCACCACTGTATATTGACTCTTGCTATGCTTCTGACCTTAAATCATTTGATGACATCACATTGTTACTTTGAATCCATGTACAAATAAGCTGTATTTCCATTAGGGAACATAAAATGGTCCATTTTGACTCACTCTGCAAACTGTTTATGGGTTACTTGCAGCTTTCAGGATTTTTACAAGAGAACATCCACTGTTCATTTCCTGGCTCGGCTCCAACTGGACATGTTAACTTTGCCTAATTTCCAAGACATTTGGTGGGAAGGCTTCATAATAGAAGCATGTTTTTCCACCAGGGAACTTATACCAGTTTTTTAAAGTCTATTTTTCCCAGACAAATTAAACCTACTTTTTATGAGCTTCTTCTAAAGGGTAGAACAGTAGCTCGCCTTGTTAGATATTAGTGCTTCTGTTCGGAAGGGTGATCGTGTAACTGCAGGGCCTCAGTATTTTACACTTTCTGGAGTTCATTAACCAGAGGCTTCTGTATTTGAACCTGTAACGTTTTAGCTGGACGAGACCCAGAAAACGAAATCAATCCAGTCCCGCAGCACAGAACTAATTGTCATCATATCCAAATGTGCAAATATACAAGAAGCATATAGGAACAGAGGCAGGGGAAAATTGAGGGCTTTAGTTTTTAGGGTATTATGTTGCTGAAATGTTTTTACATGCTTCCTCACTGACATAAAATACAAAATTGAAAATATGTTTCCTATATCAAAATATCTATACCAAATTGAATGGTTTTATATACCTATATTCAAGTAATCAAATGCTTTCCGCTTAAGTCATGTATTTGACCACATATTGGGCTAGGTAGGAGTTGGAGGAGATTTCTCTTCTTGTCAAAGCTTGTAATGTCACCAGATAATTCAAGAAAAGCTGCACCTTTTTTTCCCTATCACCTTTCTCCAGCTCAGGCATGTGAGGAGAAGGTGGCACTATGACCCAACACCTCCTCGCTGCCTTATAGGAATTAAAGACTCTCTAAATATTAAAATTAAAGAATCCCTGATGAACTTACTAAGGATTATGATGGTATCTGGCCAGAAGGGACATCTGCACGTGCTGCCGAGGTGTGTGAGCCCACTTGTGCTCCACCTCCCTGGTCCCGTGTCCCAAATGTGATTTTTTGCAGGGGTCGTCGTGCCTCGGGGGCTCCGAGGTCTCCTGCCTTGACCACGCCGGCGGTCCCAAGACCAGCATGCAGGGACACTCAAAGCCCGCTTCAGTATGGATCTGCAGAGCACTAGCTGATACCTATCCGAACTGTTTAACTTCTTCTGTAGTCTTTCAAATTGACAGTGAGGAGTGGAATCTCCCTCCAGTGACAGTATTACTTAATCAATTTTCTGGTATGTCAGAGGAAAGCTCTCATCCTCTAATCAATGCCCTAATGTAATAGTCTTCACAAAAGCTGAGTTTAGGGAAAATTACATTACTCAACTTAGAGATGAAGAGGTTATTAATAGAAATTCAGTCATTAAGTTATCTCCTGTTGTGACTTACAGCAGTAGCATATTGGCAGTGCAATTCTTGGAGCAGAAATGAGGGGGCTATGTCTAATCCAAACAGATCCTTTCTAAATAAATATGACTATATTTAATTCATATACATTTTGAAAACTCCAAGGATGCTTCCAGAGAAGGGCTTTTTTTTTTTTTTTTTTTTTTTTTAAGGTGTTGCCATATGGTTTTAATTTCTCTGAAATATATAGACTAGCTTGTTCACTGAGAAAGCCGTGCCAAGTATGGCATGTCAAGATAGCTAAAAATGTAATTTAACATCTCGTCTTTTCCTATAGTGACTCTTTACTAATACAGTGGTAATGCTTCCAAGTGGAAAGTCAAATGAACAGTTAAAGGATGAAATCTAAAATATTTATTATTTACTAGACATGGAAAAGAAAATATTTATTATTTCCTATATTCATTACACTCATCTGATATCTAAGAATTTTGACAGCCCTTTTAAAAACAGTAAATAGTATTTGCTACTGCAGTTAGAAATTTAGCAGAGTTAGACAAATAAACCACATGGACTTAAGGGCTTGAAATATTCTCTGGAAAGACAAAAGCTTAAACCCCCAAATTATTACACTGGCAATGAAAAGCTATGGCTACACTGACTTAGTTAAATTAATAAAATACATCATTTAGGTTTTCCAGTCAATGATTTCATGACCACTGACATTCATATCCTTGTCTCTATCTCTGTTATGTGTTTATTTTTTTTTTTACTCAAATATGAGTGTTTTGGGTAATTAAAAGTGAATCTTACATTAGGGACCACCACTTCAGCAAAACATTTTCTGTGTAACTATAAACTAAAACCTGGATCCATATATTTGCCATCACTGCGGTTGGTCCATTTTCACACTATTATTATTTTGTCTCAGAACTCCTGTGTTTATAAAACAGGGACCGAAACACAGACTAAATATAAATCCAATCGTCTTTGCACCAGAGAAGCTAAAAAAAGAAGCCTGAATTCAGAATATTCCCAGATATCCTGTAAGGTGCCTAAAGTTTTCTCAGACATAAACTTGAAATAGTTTTTGTCCTTGCAAGGAACTGGGGAGAATTACATATGTTATAAGGACAATAAAATTATTTATGGATTAGTCTGGTGAGTTATCCTGGTGGGATTCTTTGAAGCGGGCATCGTCCTTCAGGGCTGGGTAGAGGGAGATCTCACTGGTGCAACCATCATGGACCAGTACATCTGTGGTTGCCCACAACAAACCCTCCAGTGGTCTTACTCCTGCTTTCTGCTCAGCTTTACAGGCTGTACCTGAATATGTCTGCCAACTTACCGTGAGACAGAGAGAAGGATTTGAGCTAGTTGGTTTTACTTCTGTGTGTCATCTACCCTTTGCCAGTGGATTGTAGGTGATGCAGAACCACATAAAAAGAAATGCAGCATGATAAAACGCATAAGAAGATACCAGCTTCTTCAAACATCAAAACCAAAAATAAACCAAAAGATGTGAGTCTTGTTTGAAAGGAAGACGGGAAAGAAGAAAAGCCAGAAGGGGAAAATAACAATTATAGACACAACACTGACAGCCTTCACGATTTAAAGAGAATAGTTCATGGTGTTTTTTGAAGGGCTCAAGAAGGCAGCAAGACAAATTTAAAGGAAAGATTGGGAATTTCACACTGAAAATTCTCCCCATGCAAAGAAAACAAAATCAACCATCCTAGGATTTTTTCCCTACTGCTCAAAGACAATAGATATATTGGTGTGGATTAAGTTGTAGATATGAACTCCAGCACCATTATAGTCACGATAAAACTCGGTCAGCTTTATTCATTTGAGGGTCAGAGAGCACTGAGGTCTTGGGTGCCTCTTCCCATAACGGTGAAACAGATAACCTAATATAAAAAAAAAAAAAAAAAAGAAATAAACTTCTAATTTATTTTTTTTTACATTTCCCTTCAGTCTCAGTATCTTCTCCCATCCAAGATTTTCCTGCTGGAGCCCTGGATTTTCACAATGGTTCTGAAGCCTGCCCTGCCTATTGCAATTCACCGCGGAGTCCAGAAGCGATGAATGGGGTTTGGTTTTTTTTTCCTCTAGACAGGCATTAAGAAAATAGCCCATTACAGCAAAATCAATTGGCTCGATCATACATATTTTGAAACCTGCATTCCCTTTACATAAAGCAAGCATACTGATTGCCCAGATTACTGTATATGTGCCATTATTTGCCATTAGAATAAGATGCTGTTTTGTTTTAAGACGTGATTTTATTGCTATAAAATTGAGATAGTCTGTTAATTTCTATACATTTCCACATAATTTAGTGTTACATTTGAATCTTTAAAATATACTTACCCATGTAATTCCCAGAAGCTGGTTTTCCCTGCTGAGTGCTTGTAAACCATTCCCCCGAGTTTGCTGGCATTGCTCTCTGTCTGTCAGGTGAGCAAAATTTTCCTCACGTTTTTACTTTAACTGTGTATGTCAGGCTGGGAGGGCATGTGGTGTATTTTGTGCAGTTTTGTTCTAAAAAGGGAGATGTGAGCACCCATCCTTGTGGCCAGCTAACACAAACCCCACTAGCTTCTCGCTAGACTCCACAACTTATCTCTCCATCTCTCTGTGCTGGGCAGATCGAGTCTGATGGGAGCCAAAACCTATGTCATGTTCCAGTGCAACTCGTACTTCCCCAACTTTACTTTTTTCTGCTGTAAACACAGGACAGTATGTACGTGACCTGCACGCAGCCCGTGTCCCCGAAGTGCAGAAAGCACAGTGCTGCGCTTACAGTCTGCCCTGCCAAAAATGGGGTCAGGAAGAATGAACCTGCTATGAGTCACATTCCCTAAGGTATTTCTGGCAGGCACAATCATAATGCAGAAAGTAAAGGAATGAAAATTAAATATTAAGATTTTCTCTTCATGTTTTGAAAAAAAAAGAAAAAAGAAAAAAGTTGCATGTTTGGGAAACCTATGGAATGGAAAGGGCTTGGCAAGCTTTTCATAAACCTCTTTCTATATCAATGGTATTGACTCATGATCTGTCTGCAGTGTTGCACCACCAGTGTGAAGTGGGTGCAGAATGTGTTACTGCACTAAACTGGACAGAGTACTGCTGTCTGGAAACAAGTGACACTGAGCAAATTATTTTCGATAGCCAAAGAGTCTGGAATGCAGAAAAAGGTTTAGCAAGTCACACTAAAGTTAAATAGCAAATTTTTTAATGTTCAATTCTTTTTAATGTTTCATTAATAAATGGGTAATAGAAAGCATGAATTAAAATACATTTAATGCTATAAAGTCTCCACATTCCACATATCTTGCAATCTCCCTGAAAATGCAGAGGGTAATCATTACTATCTGTGATAATTGTATTTGCAAAGATTGATTGCTTGTAGGAGGTATTTGATAAAAGCCATTGCCTTGCAGAATGCAGTGCTGAAGAGGTGAGGAAGAAGGAAAAACTTGCAAGGGTGTGTACGTGAGTGCGTGTGTGTGCACCTATGCACGTATAATGCCATTGTGGAGCTGTTTGGGCTTTTTTCCGTTTCAAGTCTCAAGCATTGCTTGTTCTGCAGTGCTCCTGGGAGCAATGAGGAATACTGCTTGGGCTTAATGCTTACGGTTCCACCGAGCTGTCAGATACAAGCCTGAAAACTACGTGACATGCAAAGTTTGCCTCCAGTATTTAGTCACATAACCATGTTGAGAGAACAGGATTAAATCTGGCCAAACTGGAACTTGTTGGCAACTCTACCCCATTTTTTGGATTGGTTGTTGGGTTATTGGGAAGAAAGGGCAAGTTTTGTTTAATGCAAATAAATAAATAAATCTGAAGAGATATTTTCACCACCTTTCTGTTGACTTTGAATCCTACTGTTTAAAGTATAGTGTCAACAAGTTAATTTGCCTGTCTGCTTTGGCAAAAACACCTATTCTAGGACTGTGGGCACGATTTGAGTACAATAGCCTTCCCTTTTTGAAACCGGTTTCCTACCAATTATATATATATGTCCAGGAATTTCTGTATGTTCAGTACCTTCAAATCAGCCACTGCGAGGTGGTTCACAACCCATGAGCCTGATCCACATCGGGGAGGGGATTTCTGTGGCCAGGATCGGGGGACAGCTTTGGGAGCACAGCTTTGACCTTGGCTTTGGTCCATATCTCATGATGTATCTGCGGTGGCGGCGTGCTGTAAAGTAATAAAATCTAGCAAAGGAGCGGAAAAACATTCATGTAATTATTGAGTCATTCATTGGAGTAAACATGCAATTTATCACAAGCAAGTATTAATCATCCTTGTATGTTTGCACAGGCCTATACATATATTGTCTGTGATCTTGTTAGGAGTGTAGGAAAGCGCAGCTGAAGAAAGTCGGCCATTCATTGCCAGTCGCTGCCACTCAGTCTGCGCCTTCTCTGGGACTCAGTAGTTGGAGTACATGGGACCGCCGAGAACAGAGCAGCCACTGCGGAACCATTTTTCTAAACACTCTATATTGGATTAAAATTTATATCGCATCTAGGCTGTGATCTAATGCTCATTGCAGCTCTTTCTCTGGATGCTAACAGGCTTTCGTATCCTGTCCTGTGTACTTTGTAATGCTGACTGATGTGTTTTAGCCTCACACTTGCTGATTTCTGTGGCTGTGCTGATGAATACGCTCAACCATTTCATCGTGTTCTGGAAGCCAGTAGCAGGAAGACTGAATTTTTGCAGCCGATGTTATGGCCTTCAGCACGAAGCACGTCATGCGAAGCTTGCACTTTATGCTAAACCCCAATTTTCTGTTCTTTCTGTCCGCTTTTGCTGCTAATGGCCAAACCCCCGTCCCTTCGCTTCCCAGCCTCCTAGGAAAGCAAAACCACGGGATCAAACTGAGACACTATTTGCATCTGCCTGCAGCCTCCTATGGCACCCTGCAATCGGAGAGCGGCCGCAGAACATAGGGGTCTTTCTACAAAGCAAAGCCAGCGGAAATCACCACCGCTGTTAATTCGAAACAGAACGAGATAGCCACGGTGCAGCGCCTGGAGAGAGCGCACAAAGGCGGCCTTTTCTTGTTTGCAGGGTGCTGACAGTACGGGCGAGAGTCCATCCTGTGCAGCTGATGTGAGGAACAGCACATCCTTAAATCTCAACACCTGGGCACAACTCGGGAGACCTTGGGAGAAACTTAGGAGGAAGGTTTCTGCAGATGCCACTGGGGAGATCCCGGGAGGCTTCTGCAGCTGGCTGGCTAATCAGTTGCTAAAAAAGGGGTTTAAAATGAACTTTGGGATCTCTAGCAAGGCTCATTTATCAATGTAAACAAAGTTTAGCTGTTTAATAAATCTGTTTTCTTTCCTCCTTTTCATCAGGCCTTGCTCTTATAGCTGATGGCTTTCATAATGTGATCAGCTGCGATGTTAATAAGCGCCGTGTGCAATCAGCCAGATAAAGATGAGGTGAAGGGATTTTTTTATTATTTCTATTAAATAGTAGCTCAGTTTGGCCTAGGTGTGCTTAGCATTCTTCTTCTTATTCCATTCTGGAGCTGCATCTCTTCTAGGGATGAGTAAATTGCAATGGAAAAATAAGAACTGGCCAAACCAAACCTCAGCCCAAACACTGACATCAACCCAAACATTTTTGAAGGTCAGTGTTAGTTTGGATAAGTAACCCGTCTACCCAGTTGTAAGTAGGGCTGGTTAGAAAATGGATTTTCCACCTTCTGAAAAATTTGGTGATTATATCTCTGTTTGTAATCACAGGTTTTGAAAAGTTAAAATTTTGATACTTTTTTCCAAACCCAAGACAAATCAATTTAAGTGGCAATTTCATTAGCATTGTATCACCTCATTTCTCATTTGTTTTTCTTTTTTTTTTTAATTTTTATTTTAATAAAAAAGTACCCACAAAATACAGGCAAAGGAGTAATTGATTTAGTAAATCCACCTCCTCCAAGCTGGCTGATCTCTGTGTATTTTGTGTGATTGCTATAGTATATAGACCTGCATCTCTTGTGGTTTTGGGCACAGATGGGGGCAGGGAGGGCCTTGCAGACCCCCAGTCCTATGCTTGCCTGGTTCAGGCAGTCCTGCCTGGGTACAGCAGGCAGGCATGGAAGGGCAGACAGCATGGCCAAGCCTCCTGCTTGGTGTGACACCATTGCTGTGATAGCCAGGAGGTTGCCAGAACCTGGAGAAGAGGCGCATGAGCAAAGTGTTAGCAAAGAGCCACACCAAGGAACCCTTGTATCGTTACAGCCAGTAAGTAGAACCCCAAAAGTAGAACTGTAAGAGAAAGAGCAAGGATAGCAGAGATGAGGCTAACTTTAAAAAATAGAGGAATATTTGTATGAACAGCCCAACTTCTGGGGCTGTTCAGGCTATGATACTGCTAGGCTAGGAGGCACAGCAGAAAGAGACTGAAGGAGATCTCAAATACTTTTAGCTGGAATAAGCTTGATTGTAAGATTGGTTTCGTTTCCATGGTGGTTTGCTGTAAAAACTAGAGCCATTTGACCAAGAAGTGATTCCACTGAGAAAAATGGTTATGATTTCGTCTGTTTTAATGAGTGTAGTGGTCATCATCCTAAAACACAGGGCATGCTAAGGAAGGTTGACTTTGGGCAAAAGTGAATTGCAGAAAATTTGGGAAGAAAAATATTAGTCTTTTTTTAGTATGTTTGAAATAATAATATATAAGAATGTTCTTCAGGAGATCTCTTTGCACTCACAAATTGAATATGAGACCAAAATAATCATGAAGGCAAATTCAGACACTTCCCTGTCTTTTTCCAAAGTGTTAATATTTTTTTTCATGAGTATTTAATTAGATACTCGGGGAAAAAAAAAAAAAAAAAGGCAAACAAACGAGACCCCAGCAACTCAATACTGAGCTTTGTGTTTAAAGGAAACTTCATGAAATGTGAATCAGGTTAAATAGTTCAATTATTGTCCATTGTTTACATGTTTGAGAAGGAGTGCAACTGTTTGAAATTGTTTAAGTAGTTAGTAAGGTGATCGTAACATTTACCAGCAAATGACATAAATCCAGAATTAATTATAACGGCTTAAATAGTTAAAAAGAAAGGGGATCATTGGTCCCATGGTTTATTGTGAACTGTCAGGATAATGGAATTTTAATCAGTCCGTTTATTTTAGGAAGGATTAATTGCATGGCGTGATGCAGAAAATATAGTGACTAACTTTGGAAACTGAGCCGACTGCATAATTTTATTAAAACAGATCAGTTGTAGCATCTTAATTTCCTTAGACATGTTTATGAGGAGCCATTTGTTTCGTCAAGACTCTTTCCTGACTGTTAGAGTTGCTGCAAACGAATGTGTGTTCTGAGACCATCGCCTGGGCGTCAGTCCCCGTCCCACCTGCCCTGGCCCTGGCCATGGCGTTCAGGGGCTTCCGATGGAAAAGTATGTCAGGGAGCTCCTCAGGGCTGGGGTGTGGACACCTATAAAGATTGTCTGGAGGCTTTTGCTGGAAGAAAGGGGCATACCCCAAAAATCCCCTGGTTGCCCAGGATCTTCCAGAGATTTCCAACAGTCTCTTCCTATAAGCATGTTGTGATCTGGCCTGAAGTTGCACAAATGGTGACCTCCCTGGCTGAATCACATGTAGATAAATAGTTCAAATACTGCTGAAGGGAAAACCCAGCAATCTGGGGGTAAGAAACCAACCTCTTTTCTCTGACAAAGATGAATATTAAGACACCAAGAAGATCCTTGAAACATCTTGCAGCTCCACTATGGGTTTTGGCCAAATATTTTGTTCAGGGGGAAAAAAAAACAAAACCAAAATTACTTCCCTCAAAAGTGAAAACATCTCATGTTGACATTATAAGATGAAAACCTAACAATTTATGCTATGGGAGAAGTTTCACTGGAAATTTCCAGCAATTTTAAAGCAAATATCTGTGAGCACTACAAAGTTCCAAACCAAAGAAGTTTCACTTCACCTGAACATAGTTTTTGCTAAGTAATTACTTGCCAATCAGGTCCATCCTCTCTCTCCATCTTAACACTGGGCTTGCAAGATAAATGGAAACTCAAGTTATAGCTACAGTGTTTATCATTGCTGATATTTCACTGGGACAAGGTGCAATGGCAGTTGTACCCATTGTCCCCGTCAGACACCCGGGTACCCTTATATTCAGCGGGGAAAGGGAAGATCAGCCCAGGAGTGACCCAGCAGCCTGCCTTCAGCACCAGCTTATAATTACCTGCGTATTTTTTCAGGTGGTTTTTAGGTGGCTGCAGGTGACCTTCCCAGTGTATGCCCAGGCCTCCTCTTTGGCATTCCAGCTCAGAAGAGCTGTGAGACAGTTTTGGTTTTAAAAATTTTGGTTAGCTTATTTGCCTTACAAAACGAAAGCGCAGGCACTTTATATTTTGCTTTCTAGCCAAATCCTGGGAGGTTGCATGTGGAAATTTCAGCTAGTTGCTAATGGTTGTGCCACACCTTCACTTCCTTTTCAGTTGCTTTTCTTCTTATAATTAGAGGGAAAGGAGAGATTTAAAATTGTTTAATATCAAGACAGACTGTCCTTTCTGAATTTGCTCATTGTGAAGCTATTATTAGCCTGTTGGTCAGCTGGTCTAAATTAAAAGTTGGTTATGTGCTGGAGTTTTACTGGTGTGCTAAAATAAAGTGACACAAAACAAGAAAGATGGAAACAAGTTTACAAGTAGCATCACTTCACCTTCCTTATTCCTTTGAAGAGAACGGAAAGTGTGATGGTGTACCTGGCAAACAGGACGACATGAGTATTGTAAAACAAAAAATAGAGAAAAGCAAATGTTGCTCTGGTGTCTGGGCTACAGAGGAAAAATATTTCTACCAGGAGTGCAGGAACAGTCAACTCAGATGGGGCGGCAGCACTGGAGCGGCCGCTTGCGCAGGCTGCAGCCCCCCGAGGGACGTCAGCCCCCAGGGCTGGGTCTGCACCCCCACAAACCTGCCTGGTGGATGGGGCAACGGCTTTAGCTCCTACCCTATGCCTGCACAGCCTTCCAAATTAATAGGAATACTTCCTAATTCTACTCACAGAAGTTGAAAGAAGGGAAGTTTTGCTTGATTCTACTGTTAAAAATTTATTTACCTATTCTTAGTTTGGTGCCCGTGCCACTTCCAGATACACACACAGCTTAAATTACCTCACAGCAGACACATTGTCAGTTCAAAGCCATTTAATTGAAAGACTTCAGAGTTTTTCTCCAAAATGCATTTACAGAGAGTCAAACCCCCTATGTATTTCCATTTATACATATTATATTCAGGTATGTAGTGAAAATTAATGTAGTTCCAGGTAATTTACTAGTGCTTCAGAAATTGCAACTGCTCTGTTTGAAAGAAGGACAATTATTTTTCTAGAAATGGTATGTCATTTTCTGGTATCAGTTATAGAAATAATCTAATCATTTAAAATGTTCATCGTGTGAACAAGAACACACAACTGAAAGCTTCTGGACAATCTGAAAAAGCACAACTTTGGTTTTAAGAATTAGGCTCGTTTGTCAGCTTTGCTATCCATGCTTTATAGTTGGAGAAACTGAGAAACAAAGAAGACAAGATTAAGATAAAGAAGCAATGAAGGATGCAGGATTAAAACTCCACAAGTTTTAATTCTTCAGTGAATCCCCTGGTCTGTGCTGCATCGTGTTGTACAGGGGTCTGTGACAGTGCTGCCTGCTATTAATATGAATAGAGCTTTGTCCCATACATTTGGAGTTTCCTTCTCACCACAAATGTTTTGAAAAGCAATTAAGTTATTTAAAAAGCAGCCAACATACCTACCAGTTAACAGTAGTTAACATTTAAAGTGAATAACTATAACGTGTTGTTTTTTGAAAGATCAGACCTTAATCAATGGATACTGATACTTGCATAACATGAAACCATGTTTTTATTTTAATATTGCTTTCGCATTCAAAAGGTCTCTATCCTGGCTCAAATTGGTTATTTGCAGTTTTTAGAAGTGAGAAAGAGTCAAAATTGACATCTGATTTGAATTTGAAGATTAGCTTTTTATACTTGGAATTTCACTGCAATCAAATATGCAGTGGTAAAACCAGAATCAATAATCATCTATCAGTATAATTTCTGTTCTTGTGAACGATTTCTTAGCACAGCCACATATATTCTTGCATGCATATGCATGTACACATACATTTGCATTTGAGGACTTAAACTCTCATAATCTGCAGTATTGTCTCTGACTTGCAAGGATCTGGTTATCTTGCCGTGCTCTCCATACTTGCTTTCTCTCCGGCATCCTGTGCCATCTCATGGACCGCTGGCCTCTGCTGAGACCTGACCCTGGGAAGGTGGATGTTCATCTCATCCAGTCTGGGAATTTCTATAATCTTCTTCATCAGAATTAGTTCAATTAAGTCACCTTTGCAATATAGTTAGTAGAAGCCTGTTTATCTTGGTTCCCCAGAAAGAAGGCATATTGAAATCAATATTCATGAGTTGGTTAAATTATTTTTTTTAATGTAACTTTTAAGCAAGACATCATCCATTGTTTTTGCCAGAGAACAAACTCAGGCGGTTGCTTGTACAGAGCGCATAACCACTACCACATTTGTCACAAAACCCAGCAAAAACAGAGTTACAGGGAGTTGGGACGGTAGGCTGACATTTTCTCCTTCTTCTTCTTCTCTCTCTCTCTCTTTCTCTTAAATAAAATTATTTGTTTAGTTTGAAAGACAATACCCGGCTGGGCTACAGGGAGTGCGCTCAGTGAGCTAATGCAGGCAGCTGGCAGAGCCACAGCGAGCAGAGCTGCACCCTTCCAAGAGGAAAAAAGGCTCAGATGACAATATAAGTTACTCAAAACAAATAGCGATGAAATGGAGTGGAAGAGAGTTCTCCACTTGAATTACTATAATGTTCCATTTATAGTTTCAGGCTTCTCATAGACTGTGGTTATAAAATGTTGGCTGGCATCTACAAAAAGGAAAGAAAAGAGTCTCCTGGAGGTGAAGAATTTCGATTATCAAGTGGATTTTTATTTGATATCAATAATAAATCAATACTGTGTTAATTTTATTGCAGCTAGAATGTAAAATACACCCATCAGCAGGGTTGTAGGGTGTGCTAAACTTAGACTGCAAACTCACTGTTATGCACAGCACCTTACACCACCGGGTCCATGCTTGTCAGGATCTTTTGGGGGCCCTTCAGTCAATGATATTGTTTGACATTGGTTCAGATTCAAAACAAAACACTGTTGTAGACCAGAAAATAGGACCTTGTTTTTATATTAAGATGATGAAATGGGGCATTTGGACATTTTGAAATTCTGCTTCAACTCAGATATATTTTGAATGAGGAACCTCACTGCAAACAAAACTGCTGCAAGTAGGTTGGACCTCGGTGAAATGGTATTTTCCCATTGAGAAACACTTTCTTCTGACTGTCCTTGTTAGTTTTGACCTATTCTGCCTTGGATGGAGCTTCAGTGAGCCCCCAGGCTGCCAAGCCCTGTCCTCTGGACCACTGTACAGGATGCTGTAAGGAGGCACAGAGCTCCGGGGGTGCTTATTTTCTCAACAAAAAAAGAACACTTGAAAGGTAAACGTTTGAAAGCAGTAGTTGTCGGCAGAGAAACGGCAAAGGGGTTGCTTAGGTTAAAACCAAAACAAAACACAACTGCCACACTTTTTATTTTTGTCAGAAATGCTGTCCAAGGGGGAGAATTGAATTGTGTGGAAAGTAAAAAAAATAGACATCAAAGACAAGGAGGGGAAAAAAAAGAAGATAAGAAATCATCTGAGGATAGATAATAAATGAGTAGGAAGGACACTGTCACAAAGAGCTGCTTTAACGTGCTCTCTTCCTGCCTCTGTATATAAAAGCTTTTTTGTCGGACATGTTTGACTAGAATCACATGGAAATATCCATAGCAGCAATTCACAGGCCTAGCACTGATTTCCATCACTCAAGAGCCCAACCCAAATGCCATGTGCTGGTTTGTGGTATGACAGCACCCCCCCCCCCCCCATCCCAACAAGTGCCTGGGTGCCTCAGTGCAGCCCTGGTTCCTCTGCTCCACCTGCAGCAGCTGGTCCCTGACTCGGCTCCTGGGGGCACTTGAAATGTGCGATGGAGCCTCTAAAACTCCATGATTGTGTCTAGGAACTGAAAAAAATGTGATGGTGGATGAAGGTGTGCAAAGTCCAATGTGAGCTCTGCTGGGCTTCTGGTTCTCTGGGACAGTGGATCCAGGGTGCGCTGGGAACAGGGCTCAGGAATTGGGAGCTAGCACATCTGCTGAATGCCTTATTTTATCTTCCCCCATGTCCATCGAGGGCCACCTCAAAGTGCATCCTGGCTGCTGAGGGCCACATTATTCTCCTTCACCATGGCCCAAGACAAGGACCAGGAGGCGATGGAAGCAGCCTTCCCTTCGTCTTTCACCCTATGGGAAGGGCTGGCAATTTCTTATTGTCCCTGTCTACAGTGTGTAGATTATTGTAGATGAATACATAGACTACTATGTGTACTATTATGTAGACTATTCCTTCCCCAAAGAAATTCCAGCCCACCAGTGTACCTTCATCCCTATGAATGTAAATGGTCCAGGTGTGATGTTCACTGTGAAAAATCCCTCCATTCATCTTGACAGATTTCGGATCTGACCCTTTGGATGGGGAGCAGGGAGCACAGGAGCACACAGTGCAGCTTCACTCTTCTCTTGGATGGAGTGGGGAGCAAGGCAGGAGAGAAGGGAGAAAAAAGCAAATTTGCCACCAGCTTTATATAATGTTTACTTGAAGTCTGCAAACCAGTTAGATGGAGAGGACAGTTCAAAGCAACAGAAATGCCCCCAGCCGCTTGCTTTGGATGCTGGGAGGGTTGTCCCCAAGCTCGGTAGCACTTGGAAATGATGCATCCCCTTCCTGCAACATGATCAGCAGTTAATCTCTGCCAGATAAATAGCATGGCTTCTCAGCTGGAAAATCCAACATGAAAGGAAGAGAAATACACAGATGATATATATGGCAGCTACGTTCAGTGGCTGATGGCTGACGGGAGCCATCTGTTTCCCTGCTCCGAGGACGGGGTCCTTGGCAGCGCTGCCAGCCTGAGGACCCCAGCAGTGCCCAGGAGGGGCTGAGTTTTCCTCCCTATGTGCAATCTGTGGTTTTCTCTCCTTGGCCGTGTTCCCCACAGCGCTTGCAGTTACCTGCGGAAACCGAAAAGCACCGGTCTACACAGGCGGCTGTCTCCATAGTCCCTGTGTAGACAAGCGGAGCCAGAGGGCTGATCCCCCGGCCCCAGCACACAGCCTTCCTTTCAGCACCTTCCCCTTACACAAAGACTAACTTATCCCACCTTTTTTGCCCCCCTCTCTCTCTCTCTGTCTCTGCTCCCCGTAGCCCTTGCAATGAAAAGCCCTCCACGCGCAGGCTAATAAAAAGTCCTGTGCCACCTCCTCTCCCCCTCCCTTCCCATCCAGAACAGTCCTGCCAAAAAGGAGAAAAAATTAAAAAAAAAAAAAATACAGGGGAAAAAAAAAAAAAAAGGAGAGTGAAGGCTGGGGCTGGGGGGAGTTAAACCTGGAACTCATTTAGCAAAAGGGACTTTAGTTAACAAGAAAGTTACCCATCATGAACTGCCAGTAACACCTCGAGTGATCCTAAATCCATTACCCAGAGACTTAGCCCTGGCTGAGTTTGATTTTATGAACTGTGAGGCTGCTATGTTGAAAGTCTGCAAATTGGACATAAATTGGGCTGCAGAAGGCTGGGGAACTGAAAAGGTTGGGGTTTTTCTTGCTCTGGTGACGTAACAGCCTCTGGCCACAGACTCGCCCGCTCTGGTGAAGAAGCTGTTGATGAGAGTCTCAAAGCCAGTGGCTGGACAGTGAGTGAAAACTCCAGAGACTTCGAGCCTGTGATTTTTGGCTCTGCTGCTGCATCACCTGTATGAGGGTGGGCAAGCTGCTGCACTTGCTGTGCCTCAGATCCTCCCCCTGGTATATCTTGTGAGCTTTCACTCTCCTTACCCGTGTGCTGCCTTCATCACCTCACTTAATTTTGTTTTCATTGTAGTTCAGTCTCCAGAATACTGTGATACAGATCAAACTCTAATAAAAGAAACTAGATTTGATGTAACACTGAAAGCTGCTTGATGGGATGCTGCAGCCTTTGCTGCTCTCTTCAGAATTAAGGGCTGCTTGGCACATGCAGCCTTGGTGCATCATATCTTCTCAGGTATAAGCTGAGTCTCAGATAATTCATGCAACTTTCAAAATACAGATGCTTCGAACAAAGTCTCAGGTCATCTTACATCCTCAGATAATTCGCGCAAAACCAGAAGATGAGGTGGGGTAACAACAAGGTATATCAGGCAGGTGAATTTTGGTGGGAAGGAGAACAGGCTTCAGGCAATTGGAGGCGCAGGCAAGAGACGGGTTTCTCCTGATGTTACCACACTTTGCATCACCTGTGTTATTCCTGAAATTTAGTTTTGCTAGTTTTTCACTTTGTTATTCTGGTTTTGTTATTGCAAAAACCTCTCAAGTTATATACATGAATTTAATTTGCTGGTGACGGCGCTCTGTAATTTAGGTAGCCTAAGGAAAATGAAGATGTCTGGGCCTTAGAAGCAAAATTTGGATCTGACTTCAAGAGGCCTGTTCCAAACCAGAATCTCTGTTGCCATCACATTCCAAAGGATGATGACCTGGCTGCAGCAGGAGACAAATTAAGTTTGGTGCTTGTCCCTAACTTGGGAAGCTGGTGGCCAGCAAACTTCCTCCTCTGCCACTCCCACCGGCCAGACTGCTGCTGGCTTCTCATTTGTCTTCTGCTGCTTTTAGATCGAAAAGAATTCCCCCCTAGGTATTAGATTCAATGATCATCATCTTTCATTAACTGTGGCAAAAGAAATAGTTTTTACACAAATGTAAAAACTGTATTTTTTGTATGAAAATTTGATTTCTCAGCTCAATGGCTGAACTGTATGATTATTGTTATTGTTAATGCTGTTATTATTTATTCATTAGTATTATTAATTACTACTACTACTACTATTATTATTACTCAGGTCAAACTGAAACATATGTCTTTGGATTACTTAAGAGAAAATAGAAACAGGACTCAGAAAAAAATCCTATTACTTTCTCTGATTTAACCTTTCTTTTTACTGCTGATTTTTTAAAATGTAGGCAAATTTTGAAACAGTATTTAAAAAGGAAAAATCAAGAGGCTTTCTTGGAAAGAAAATCATTCTATTAAAGAAGGATCACTGAAAAAAAGTTTTCAATCAGATAAAGTATTTTTTGAACCCATTTCAGCATTAAAGCTTCAGGACAACTGAGCAAAGACCTGAGTCTGTGGAGCCGTAAAATCAGTGAGTTTCCCTCTAACTTAGAACTACTTTTTATCTTTAAATTAAGGATGTATACAGATGTCTTTCTGTATGAGGAAAAGCTACCCACCACATCTCAGCACAAACCTCTCAGCATTTGATTTAAAAGATTAGTTAATAAAATTCTGCAAGATACCTTTCCCTCTCTGAAGTCACTGAGCACCGGTCGGTACCGATTTTGCATAGTCCCTTGCCCTGGCGTGGCGTGGCACAGCACCTTCTCTGTTATTTGATCTGTAAAGGTAACGCTGTGAAACACGTGGCTAATTTTACCAGCAAGGTGGCAACAATTCAGTATGTGATATGTGGGGGCAAAGCACAGGCAGTTCATTTGGGTAATTTCTTAGCCTTCTGGCTTCTGCAATGTTTCTTTAGGGGGCACTGAATATGAGTGATTGAGTGAGAGAGAGTACGACAGAATTAGCACACACTGGATCTTTTGACCAAGGGGAAAAAAAAAACAAACCAAAACAAAACAGTCTAATGTTGGTCTAGGGGCACGTTCCCTTAGGATTTGGGAAAGAAAAACACTGAGCCACGTTAGTTTGGTGCACCTTGAGCAGAGCAGCGCATTCAATTAAAATCCATTTCAACAAAATAAAAAGACACTTAATCTTGGATCAAAAATAACTACAAAATCGCAGGCAGCACCACCCAGCCTGAGCTGCGGTGGCATTTCCAAGGCAAATTCAACTTGCTGATACTGTACCGCGAAATGCACTTCTAAGAAATTGCTGGCAATTCCCTCTTAGAGTTTCCAGCGCTTCTCAATGAAGGCACACGGGTACCTCCTCAGTCACCCCATGGTGCCACGGAGAACTTTCCAGTTAATCTGTGTGAAGGGCTTGTTCATGTCTGCCATATGACCCAAGTACAGGTAAAATTGCTCTGCTCTTTTGCTATTTTCCCCTTTTCTTTTCTTTTTTCTTGTTTTCTTTTCTTTTCTTTTCTTTTCTTTTCTTTTCTTTTCTTTTCTTTTCTTTTCTTTTCTTTTCTTTTCTTTTCTTTTCTTTTCTTTTCTTTTCTTTTCTTTTCTTTTCTCTTTTCTTTTCTTTTATTTCCTTTTCCTTTATTTTTTTTTAATTAATTCTTGTTTCTAAATCAATGTGCTCGACTGTCTGTACAAGGAGAAATGATACCTGATGTTAACAGCAATGTCTTGCAGAATGCCTGTCTTGCAAACCTTCATGTGCCTTAACACGATCTGGTTACTGTGCTGGGAAAATGAAAGCCCTGATTTTCAGCTCGTCCCTTCCCTTTGCACCTGCCCTTCAGTGAGCTCATGCAGTATTAGCTAAGATATCCAGTGATATCTCATTACTAAGCTGTCCTTCAAGGAGTCACGTTTCCAAGGCTGTGGTTTCTCTGCAGCGATAGCAGGCACATGCCCAGCACCCTGGGAGCAGCTCACTCGGGTCTCAGCAGTGGGAAGAGCAGCGGGGCACAGAGGGCGGCCTCCCTTCTCCACCTTCATGGGCAACGTGCTCTCCGTGCCTTTGACTTGAGGTGGTCGTATTGCCTTGGTGTCCTTCAAGCCCAGCAGACCCGCGTGGACCTCTGAGGCACCTGGCAGTCAGAGGAGCCTCCGGGGCTGTCAGACCCAAACACAGCTCTGCTGGGGCTGCAGCTCTGGATTTAGTCTACAGAGGTCCTCTCTGAGCTGCTAAACCATGTTTTCATTATTATGTGCAGTACAGCCTGCCGGCTCTTCGGCCTTCACTTCCAGAAAGGCTGAGCATCCATGGTTCCTACCCAGCTCAGGCTGAAGCCACACAAACCATCTGTAATGTGGCCTGAGCAGCAGCTCCGCTGATCCCTGGAGCGTGCGCTGGAGCTCAGAGGAGCAGAGCTGCTGCGGTGCAGCCTCGTTGCTCAAAGCTGTGTGCTTTGCTTTAACGAGGGCCAACCCTGCTTTTCTCCAGCTCCACAGCCAGGGTCCTCCTTGCATGCGAGCACGAGTTCCTGACTCACTCTACCAGGAGGGCATAAAAAAGTATTTAAAGATAATTTATTCTTGCCAAGCAACAATAGCAATAGTTAATCTCTTATATTAAAGCCTTTAATGACTTAGGGGACTTATGAAATCATCGGAGCCTGTTTAATGAGTGCCTGCTCCGGCCCACACTTTTTGAAGCTTAAATCTTTAATAGAGCAGAAAAGAAATTCACAACAATTGGGGGGGGGGGGGACGGGGGACGGACAGGGGGACGGGACTGTACTAAAATTTATGGAGCTGTTTGGTTTCCAGGACTCCTGTTCCTGCTGGGCAATGCTCTGATGATGTATTATGGTAACATGTCATCAGGGCAATGGAGCTTCATGATGCATTACAGCAATAAGTCGTTTGTAATACATCATCGGGGCAGCTGCTGCCCCGGATTGGGAGCCTCAGACAAAAATTAGGCAAGCAATTCAATGCACACCAAAGATGCTTTCTTCCTTTCTCTCTTTCCTTCCCTTTCTCCAGGTCCTTCTCTCCTTCTTGCTCCAAATTTCACCCTGCCAATAGCAATTTGCTGGTAATTTATTCATCCTGGCTCTCCCATGAAAATTCCTTTCTGGTGGAACCAATCGAGCACAATGCTCTGCACCCCGGGAACGCACCACCAGGAGGATGAGGATGACTGTAATGAATTGGATGTGTAATCCCTGCAGACGGGTAGCCCAGGTCTGACAGTGACCGGCACCAGATGTTTAAGGGGAGACAGATCACAATGGCAAGTTGTAAGGTGTAGGGCAATGTAGGTCCTCTTTCACTATTACTCATTAAGAGTTAATAGTTAGGGCCCTCTTTAATTGCGCCCTGGTTTTAAACATATTTTTGTTCTGTTAACAATATTAACAATTCTCACTAATCCATGAAAACAGCCAAAATAACTTAATAAACTGGGGTAAGCTCTCAGCTAACATAACAACTGATCTCCGGAGTCTTTAGCAATAGGCTCCACCACCTTTCTAGGCTTCCCTCGAAAGCTGAATGGGTTCTGGTGCCAAAGCACAGGTTGGGAAATGAGCTACTGGAAGTGTCTGGGTAGCAGCAGCAGCCTGGTGGCATCCCGAGCCCCATAACCTTGCAGTTGCCTTTCCAAGCTTTTCCCGTCTATTGTGCTTGACTTGGCCTTTTGCACATGTGGCAAACAGACCTCTGGAAACTCATCAAATACACTGAAGCCCCCCCCCCCCCTTTTTTTTTTTCCATCCATAAAAGCTCAGTTTGCTCTGTTCTTCTGCTGTTTTCTGCAGAGAGGGGGGCCAGGTGAAATGTTTCAGACCTGACTCTCACTGTTTCCCGAGCTCAAAGGTACTGGGACTTGGCAGCACAGCCAGGACCATGTTTCAGTACATGACAGAGGGAAAGAAGAATTGGGACCAGATGTAGCCCCTGGTAGGGTGCCTGGGTATTGGAGCTAGGATTAGGACGTTGCTCTAGAGCTATCTGCTGTTCTCTTCAGCAGAGGTTGGCTCAGGAGATAATATAATGTTCAGTGGGGAACCACTGGATATACTGTCCATACGCAGACACTGCAGAGTTTGTTGTGTTTCAAGGGATTGTTTTGATATTTATTTTTTTTTTAGTACTCCTTTAGCATCTAATGCCCTGCACTTATTAAATCACGCAGCACAGCGGAAAGAAAAAGAGGAAAATCACATCCATGGGTTGTTACAATGCATGAGGCATAACCAAGTGTTTCAAATCCCTGAGGGGATTACTTCGAAATCACCAGGCCACCTGGAGTTTCATTATGGCTCTTACAAACAGGCTTTTAGCAAGAAAGATGAGGTGGGGGGAGAAGGGGTCTTCTATTTAAGCATTGAAAAGAGATAAAGTTCACAGAGCCGAACAATGGCTTCCAATGGGCTCAGCCAAGTCAGCTGAGACCAGGGACTGGAAAGGATTAATCAGAGCGAAAAATGTCAGCTTACAACAAAATCTTTAGCAAAGTGTCCAAGCCACAGAGCTCAGCAGAGACCAGAGTTAGTCACTCTCTAATCACGTACTACTTTTTCCCTTGCTCCGTCTGTGAGTCAAGAGTTTGTGTTTGAATCCAAGTCGTCTTCGCTCTGTCTGTGCCACAAGCTGTTCCTGGGCTCGTGAGCCCTGTCCGTAGCAGAGCCCGTCTCTTGTCCCCATGTATTTCCTGGCCCCTTGGCTACCCCATGCACCCTCCTCTGCCACATCTTGTGCTTTTGGTTAATTACATAGTGCATACGTCTGCAGAAGCATATTCTGTCTTTGGAGCCGTCTTAACTAGGATGGAGGAGTATGTTGCATTAGTCTTTATGAATAATCAGAAGCTCCACTGCGAACTCCAGGGGGTAAATTATAACCAAGGTGCAGTGCTGGGAAGCTGGCCCGGCTCACTGGCAGGAACGCCACGGCTCAGCACAGTGCACTGAGGGACACGAGCACTCCAGATTCTTTGGACTGATGCAAAGCAAAAGTTCCATCACTTGAGTCAATCACGGACAGAATTTGCTTTAATCTACTGTCCTGCTGAGATTTATTTTATTCCAGGAACAACTACAATCCATGTGATGGACAAGAACCTGGTTCTTTTTTATGCTCTCAAAGATAAAGAAAATACAACAGTCTTTGCTCCCCTCAAAATTTCATTCCAAACGCAGGACATGAGCTGAGGACGGTGGTGAGAGGCAGGCAGGAGCGAGGCAGATTGCGAGCCACGGCCAGGCAGGCTCGCTGCTCCTCTCTCTGTGTGCTTCCTATTTGCATTATGGTTTTTACCATTTGTAAGACATCGCTGCAGTAATATGCACACTGTTTTTAATTCCAGGCCTATTCTTCATGTCCTGAAATTTGCTGTGAACATTCTCTGAGTTCAATAAAATACTTTTGTTTGAAAGCAGCTTTTTGCATAGATCACATCCTCATTCTGGGTCAGATATCTCTTTCCATTAACAATGAGATGATCCTACTGATATCCATGTGCTGTGTTCTGCTTTTAACTAAAGAAGAATCAAATTCCCTGCTTTTTCCTTAAAAGTTCAGGACACAGAAAGCTGCTAAACAAACAGCAGCGTGGCCCTGTCACTGCAGGCTGTCATGGCAAGGAGCTGGAGACGTTTCTACCCACTGCTGCTGGGGTCCTGTTTTCAAAAGAGCATACGTGCCGTGTGTCCCCAGGGACCCTTTAGAGCTCCGCTGTCCCGGGCAGCAGGGAGCCGAGGTTCCTCCAGATGCCTGACGAGAAGCTTGGTCACTATAGAATGCTTCCTGCAGGATTGTTTTCTGTGATATACTGAGCTATGAAAGGGGAGATTTGGAGTCCTTAATTCATTTTTGCTCCATTAAATGTGTAGAAGACTCCGTTAGATGCATAGGGGACTCCATTAAATGTGTAGGGGTTTGGACAATCAAATATTGTCAAGTTTTGATTTTACAGCTCAAGGCAACTATCACTGTGATTGCAGTCTGGTAGATTTGTGCAACATCTACAATTAGGCATGAAAACATCGCTGGTCACCTGCACACAATTGCCATGATTGCACATGAAATTATGGTCATTAAGGAAGATATCTTAGCTTCTCTGAAGCTGGCAGGATTTCTGTGCTGCACTTATAGGGGCCCACGATTTCAAGAATGCCATGGTGAAAGTTGTACTTTTCCGTCTGTAAGTGGTCTTCCCAAAATCAAATTCCCCAAATTCCCAATCGGATGTCAATTCTTTTAGTCTGAGAGTAAAAAAAGTGCATCAGTTGCCCAAGTGATGTAAATGTATACATTTTTTTAGAGATATCCTCTGTACTTCCCCAGATAGATGCACATGGAGGGTTTTTTATTTCTTAAAGGGGTGGCGGGGGTATTTCTCAAAGTTAGGGGAGTGAGCAGAGCTGGGGATGTTAATGGTACTGAGGGTGAACTGAGCTGTTGGGAATACCGGCACCTGAGCGCATAGGTGATAAAAGCTGAAGGTTGATTAGATCTGAATGACAGCCAGCAGTTTTGACTGGATTTTCTCCCCTTTGAAACATTTTGCCACCTTTGTAAATCTATTTTATTCATGCTTCAAAAATTTCTAACATACATTAACATACATCTTTCTCTAGAGGAAAAAGTGAATATATTAAACCTCTTCACCCTTGAACCCCTGCAATACCTCTCCACTCGTTACTCTTTCACATAAACACAAAATGCTAGGACCCTTGGAAGAACATAAGGTACTTTTTTCTAATATTTTGCAAAATTGCAATAAAGAATCAGCAGGTAAAATCTTCTGGCCTACATTAAGAAAACAAATAACTGGCTACAAGGATTGTCTTGAACGTCACTTTCAATTAGAGTTAATCCTGGGTGGTGAAGGAATGGATGACACATCTGTAAGATATGCTGGCGCTACTCTCAGGCTTTGCAAGAATAATTCAGGTTTCCAGTTTAGGTGTTTCTCTGTAGGTATCTATTATACGTTAGACTTCTAAGCATGACTTATAAATATATACTGCACTTCTTATGTACTTTTTTAAACAGCCTGTGACTTTTACAGAATGTTTGCTTGCAGACCTGGACAAGAAATCCTAAAAGGATGAAAGGTATTGCATGCGATACCTTCCGCTAGTGTGTGACAGTAAGATTGTGCACGTGAAAAAATGTACAGAAGCTGAGGAGCTAGAGCTGGAGAGTGAGTTTCCTCCCTCTCCTGATTATTCCTTCATGACCACTGAGGATTTTTATTCCCCTGTACTTGTAGTAGCGTTGGTTGAAGTGGGGATTCCTGAACACCACCCTGGGAATGCTGGAGTCCTGTTATGCCTCTAATCTGCAACACTTTTCCCCCTTGGAAATGAGTGTCAGAAGCGTGAAACAGCACATACTAGTCCATGCTGACTAACTCCTATTGCACAGACGGAAGACTGAGGCCAGGCAGGAGTTTAGGAATTCAAATTCAGGGAACCCTATGGTGACTAGAGTATCCTTTTTTCTCCGTCTCAACCTTTATCGTGTTATTGAGGCTAAAATTATGCCATCGAATGCCTTTACTGTGGGTACTGGAATTGAAATCCCTCATCACAAGCTTTCAACTAGATGCCAATTTGAAACTGTTAGAAACCCCCCTAACCTAAAAATCTAGTTGCGCATTTGTTCTGTCACTCTGTTAAAAAAGAACAGCTGAACAAATTATCAACATTTTGTGAGGATTAGGAAAATTGATACAGGCTGACTCACTGCATGCCTATATAACCCAAAGTAATGTTAAAACCCAGGAAATGAGGCTGGGACTGGAAAGGCTGAGAGAATTATTGTATTATTGTAGCATCCTATAATGCCAGATTATTGGACTCAGTTTTCCACTGCCTCTTGACGCCCCTGTAGATGTTGGAACATTCTTGCTCCAACCTGATCACCATTTATTCTTGTGATGCATTGTTTCCCTCCAAGAGCTTTGTTACTCTATGAAAGCACAACTTTGGTGAAATAATTTATTCAAATTAAGCTGCTTATGCTAAATATAAAAATCTGATTGAAAAGTATGTCATCATTACAAACTGTTATGAAACTATATTCAACACAGAGCAATGGACAATAAGATCTTTCAGCCCTGTCAGGCATTGTAGGAGCTAGTAAATGTGATCTTTACATTGAAGAACTTCAAGGAGGAAAAATTCCAAAATAAGTGCTAAAAGTACTATTTAATTCTAAGGAGGGAGCAGGTATTTTCCGTATATTTACATCTGAAGGAAAGAAAAAACATGGATTCTCAACTCGTGGTGTTAACTTGCAGTGTTTGAAGGGATGGTATTTGTATTTGTGTCTTGTTCAAAGTAGGGAATTCTGGTGCAGAATTTTCTTTTTTCTTTGTTTCTACTACTCTGAATACATGCCTGTGCTAGAGGAGACACAGCATCCTTCAGCAAGCTTCTTCCTGCTAACAGGGTTCTGTGCAGTGCAACCCAAGCTGCTGGAAAAGTCTCACCTCAATGCCAGTTTTCAATATTAGAGACGTTATTATAATTAGAGAGGAATCTGACCTGTGGAGGTCACTTTGGAGGCTGTGAATTCTGCCAGCTGTTTTTACATCTGGGATTTTTGACCCAGCTTACTGAAATCTCAGCCCGCCTTCGTCGCGTCAGTGGAAGGAGCCGGCTCTGCATCCCTCCTGCCCCGCTCCCTGGGGCCAGGGCTTTCATTTCAGCCCCAGTGCTGGGTGAGTGATGGATAAAACATCTTACTGGGATGGAGGAAGCGGGGTGAAGCCAGTCTGCAGTCAGCTCTTCCCCTGGCTTTGATCCTCGCTGGAGCCCCCAGACCCGCAGCCAGCGGCTCCACCAAGCCCTTTGTGGGCATTGTGCGTGGGGAAGGGATCACCTGTCAAAGTGACTGGCTGCAACCTTTCCCTGACCATGGGAGGCCTTTTGATGCAGAGGGTGTTGATAATTAGGGCCTAATTGAGTGATTAACAGCCCCAGCAGCTCACGTCTTTAAGGGTACGGGCAGTGTTTCCTGTGGGTCCCAGGTCCGAGCCTCTGGAGATGCGTTTCTCCAGCCCCATCTCCCCGGCAGGGTCGCTGGCCTTGGCTCCGTGTTGGGCTCCTTCTCCGGACGGGCGGTGCACGGTCTCCGTCAGAAATGTGTGGAGCCAGCGAAATCACAGAAGGTGATTACATTTTCTCACGAGTGCTATAATCGCTTTCTCTAAACCTCTATTGATAATAACTGTTGCAGGAACGGGCTCCCATTTGCCAAGACACATGGTCTCCGCAGGCAATGAAAATCTGTCTAGATATACTGAACTTAATTAACTGAGTTTGAAGAGCCTATTAAGGCAATATTAAAAGAAGCCTATCTCAGCAGGCCCTCACAGTGGGGAGAGGCAGCAGAGCTTTCAATTTAAGACTTATTGCAAAGATCTCCTGCTGCCCAGCTCCATGGGCTGCCTGGGAGCTGTTTAATAGACGGCTTGGGAGCGGGGTAAAAGGGCTCACAAAGGCAGCTGCGTAAGTGCTGGGGATATCAAAGGAAATCAACCTGTAATATATTATATGCTCACTTTGTGGATAGGGAAAAAAAACCAACCACCCAGTATATAAATGGGGAGGTTATTCAGCACTGAACAAAACAAATGACAGTGTGGACATGTTTAAAAAGTTTAAAATAGGACTTAGGGAATCCAAAGATAAGCTTTTTCCAGAATAAGTAGCTTCTTGCTAAAGGGTGCAAATTTCTCACATACAATCGAAGAAATGCTTCCTGAATCGCCTGCTTTCCCCTCCTTTTCCTCCCTCGTGCACAAGTTAGTGACTGGGTTTGGATCCTTCTTTAATTCTCAAGAAAAATAAGTGTCGCCACCAGCCCAAACATCATTAGTGAACCCACTAATGTTCCTGGCTATAGGAGAATAAAACAAAGGTAAAAATTTGTCTATTGCCTGAGTGATGAATAAGGAACTCTGTCCTGCAAACAGAGGTTCCTTCAAGCCACTATTTATTATAAGATGCTGAATTGCAAAGCTACAGTAAAAATAACAACAACAACAACAAAAAACCCAAACCAAAAAAAAGTGTTGATTTTGCCTTACTTGGTACAACCTGCAAATGGAATGGTATGAAAGTTTAAATGTACCAACATCACTAAGAATAATTCCTATTTTTTATAGAGCATTTTCTCAATTCAGAGGGCTGCCCAACCAGTACGTGCAACTTTGTGAAACCAGTTATTTGCATTAAATAGGATGGTATGGAGTTGAAGTCAGTGAGTTAAAACCTTTAGACCCAAGGGAATGCTGCTGGCCAGCCCAAGGCCCGGCTCTTGACATCAATGGGCTATATTCAAGTGTTTATTGTGACGGGAAGCTCAGATTTAGTTCTGATGGTTGTAGAAAGAAGCTTGAATATATGACCTGAGTTGACTCAATAAGGGGTAAACTTCATATTGTTATGATAGGAAATCTCAGGGGTTTTAACTGAAACAAATGGCCTCTTTAGGGGGTGGCGGTGTGGCAATCGAAGAGTTCTGTCTCCTCCTGGGGCTCAGTAGTCCTACCCATCCACTGATAGGTAGGTGGATGCTTAAGGATTGCTGCTCACTAGAGCATCTGCCATGGGGCTGCTCAAGACAGCTGCTGAGCCTAAAAGATGTGGCTCATCCCATGCTTACATGACTATGGGGACCCTGTAAGAAAAGTCCTAAGAAGTGCTGTTCTCTTCAGAAACATGTAAAACTCATTCACTGAAGTCATCTTTGGATGGGGGTAGTGGATGGTAACTTCTGCTTCAGCCCCACCAGCCACTACAGCTCCTCAGGTTCTGCGGGAGCGGCAGCTGCCTGGGCAGAAGGAAATAAGTGCCCCCGTTTGCCCTGCAAATAAGAGGGAAGAAATTCAGCTTCCCAGATTAGATTTCTTAGGTTAACAAATTATTTTTTAATTCTCCATGAGAGGGAAATAAAAAGGCAGTCTTCTCCATGTGCCAAACCCTGCCACCTTTGCTGATGATGCATTTGAGAACCCCAAGTGAGCGGGGCTTGCTCGGGGGAAGCTGTGGTGTGAGCAACACCAGCAAAGGCTGCGCAGGCTGGATCAATGGAAAGCAAGCGCTTCCAGAGCACCCCAACTCTTACATTCCAGTTAGAACAAACCCAAAATTATTATTTGCATGAATAATGTACCATGCATGTGTTTACACTGCAGTTGTTCCTAATGTTTTATTTTTATACAAAATAACAGGGGGCTGAAAGCCCGGTTTATTGCAGTAGTTGAATTAAAAATAGAAGATCCTACTGAAGAATGGCTGTTCAGTGCAGCTGGAGTGGAATTGTGTGTGGCTTCAGTTTGTTTGGCATAGGAAAACCCAGTGTAACTTGAGAATTCATTACGAGAAAAATACAGGACTCCTGCCATCTTCTAATGGCCGCCTTACAGCCTTAAATGCAAAATTTACAAGGAAAGTTTTAAGAAATGACAGGAAAATCTGAGAAGATAACGAAACCGGCAGGGAAATTAATAGAAGCCTTGGGTTCTCTGATCCACAGTGATTAATATATTTTAGTTCCATGATCCTTGGTTTCCACTGGAATTGATAAACTACCAAATGTGGCTTCTCTGCTTTAAATCAATACAAAAAAAATCTGAAGTTGGCCTTGCTGGCCTATCTGTCATCTCATTTCTAGTTGAAGGTTAGACATAATGCTTATTAGCTGCAACAGTAAGATAGACTATTTTTTCCAGTTGTATTTTAAATTCTTTTCTATTTTAATTCTGTTATGCCCAGAAGAAGATGGTGTGGCCAGCATTTGCGATTAATAATTTTCAGCGTGTTGCTAGAGCCAAGAGGCTTAACGATGGTCTTGCCAAATTTTTAAGAATATCCATCCCTGAAGTATCAGTTGTCCTTAAGGTATCTTGGGTCTGGCACCGCAAATTAGTTGCTGCTTTAGAAACTCTTGGCTGTCTGCTGGAGTTCAGGCAGTCTGTATAAAGCACGCAGGCATATGGGGAGGGCTGCACGTTGCTTGGTTCATTTCTGGTGGATGTGGAAACTGAGCCGTGGGGAAGGGGAGTCCTCTTCAGCTGGGGACTGACCCCTCCCAGGTGTGAGTGTGCCGATGAAGATGCTCCTGGGCACTGCCTCCAGACTGGCCCTCCTCACCTTGGAGGATGCGATACAGCTGCTTGTGTGAGCATTCCCCAGCCTCTTCCAGGAAAAAAACGCCCCTGAAAGTGCCAGTGAAAGAAGGGTGCAACTGTTAGCAGGGGAAGGGGGAGGCAGCTGGGGGAAGTAATCCATTCCCCTGGCACGTGAGGAACCAGAAGAGGATGTCTGTCTGCAGCCATCCTCTGCCAGGGCCAACCACAGGACCGCAAGGCAAACCTCCCCCCTCGCTCATCACCTGCAGCGCCTGCTGCAGGCAAGGGGTTCGGAAATGAAATGAGTATTTGCATAAAATTTCTGCATATTGCAGAAATGAAATGGGGTTTATTTTGCATAACAGCAAGGTTTGCCTTCTTAGTCCCAAAGGATCCTAACCATGTGTATTTAAAATGAAGTGCATAACAAATTTGTCACGTTTTTGATATTCAGTACCAACTCCGGCGCTCAGGGTTGGGGGATGTGCAAGGAGGTATGGTGGGAAGCCTCGGGGTGGGTCACCCCTGGAAGGGAAGGGGTTAAGGGCTGTTGTGAGCCAAGGTTAAAGTCACTTGCAGGTGCTTAGTTAACAACAACCAACTCCTAAACTGAGGTGAATCAATACAAACAGGGCAGGTAGGTCAAGGTGGAAAGGCAGTGCTGTGGGGGGTGAGACCAGGGTGACCCCTATTTAGCAGAGCGAGGGCTTTTGTTTCTGCCTGACAATATTAATAGGGTTTCTGCTAATTCTGAGGTGGGAAAGGTAAATTAAAATGAGAGCAAGCATATAGGGCAGTATAACTGCACGCTACAACCATGCATGTCTTGGTAAAAGGAGAGGCTTAGAGGAAGCAGGAGCTGCGAGATTGCAATACTGTGCTGCATTTCGGCAGGATCTAAATTGCACTTTATCAGCATGGCCTTCTCTAGGAAGAAAAATAAAAGTTCTGCAGGCTGATTTAGAAGCTGAGGCAGGGCTTACTAGAGCTGTGCAGCCACTTAGAACAGAATTGTTTCAGTTGGAAAAGACCTTTAAGATCATCGAATCCAGCTGTTAACTCAGCACTGCCAAGTCCACCATGAAACCATGTCCCTAAGTGCCACATCTGCATGTAAAAGGGGGCACCGGCAAGGACCTGGTAAAGCTGGAAGGTGATGGGGTGACAGCCCTAGCCTGTAGGTGGGCATGGTCGGCAGTGAGGCAGGACACAGCTCCAGCCTGGGATCAGGTCGGGGTGTCTGCTCTGGGTTTCTTGGCGTCGTATCTTTTGGTTTCTTTGCAGTGACCAGGCAACCTAGGCTGAGGTTAGCAAGGCCCAAAAGGTTCCCAGGACCAGGTTATTTGGGAAGCCCTCCCCTTTTAGAGGTGATGATTTGTCTCTAGTCTCAGAGCACCTGGGTTTTTTTCCCCAATGTTATTCTTTTCTTGTGACTATGACATCTGCAGCATTGGGTTGTAAACATTGGTGCTTCACTAAGGCTAAATAGCAATGTATAGGTCCTGAACTTTACAAGAAGTCCATCCCTTTTGCAGCTTTAAAAAAGAAAAGTTAGAAAACTTCTGGGAAAATCAAATAGGGAAAATGGAAATGATGCCACATCACTGCTTAATGGTAAAACAAAAAATGTACCAGCATAAAACAACCTCAATGCGTGCTGCATCGCAAGCGTAGTTCTATGATATTTGTTTTTCCTATGGATAGGTTGTCTTTAAATGCATTTTGTAGGACAGAGGCATTTCCAGACCCGAAATACAAATATCCTGACATTTCTTTTGCTGTGAATATTATTTACTGTAAGTACACCTTTACCTTGCTTTAAGCTTCAGTGCTAGAGGCATGCAGTTATAGCATAGTATAGAACGTGGTGGGCTTGCAGGGCGGCTATAAAGTAGAACCTATGAACAGTAATCATGGTGGGCTGAGTTTCTGTTCGAATTATTACTTTTAAATGTGCCGCCTCCTTCTTTGGGGAAAGAAAGAAAAAAAAAAAAAAAAGTCTGTGCCTTCCTGTGTTTTTGCTCTGTGCTCCCATCCTCCATTTAGCTACAGTCTATTTTCCTTCGCACTTACTTGACATCATGGAAATTCAATTGATGCCAATAATTTATTGCGGTATATGTGGGAGACATAGGTGTTTCTGTCATTAGAGCATTAGATCGCTTTCCCAGTTCAGTGCTCAGAAGCAGCGCAGCAGCAAACCTGGCGTGTCTGCCAGCTCCGTTGCCTTCCAAGCTCACTGCAGAGCAAGAGTTACAAACCATCCTCAAACGCGCATCTCACGTAGCTGGCATGGCTCAGCACTGGGTTTGCTTCTTGAAGGCCTGTCACTCATTAATATTTAGACCTCTGTTCCATAGTAATTATTCCTCCCAGATCCCTTTGCAGGAGGAGAACTTGGTAGTTTGGAAAATGAACATGTCACGATGAGCTCCCTTTGTGCAAAAATATATATATATATATATATATGAAATTATATTTTTTTATGTAATAAACCCATAATTCAGACATACATGGTGTTTATTTTTGAACGTGGGCTTTTGTCAGGGAACGTGCAGCTCGACCTTACACTCAACAGGAAAATGTTTACCCAAAGAGTTAATGCAGATGAGTAATCCAGGATGCTCCTGCCAGTTCTCGGGTGGTGGGATTCCTGTAAACAGCTAGCCACTTTGAACTTACGGGTTTTACTTTATGTCATACTCTAGCCACTAAAACAACACACCACCCTGGAGTTCTTCCCTGTTAAACCAGAACACAGATTAAGCCATGGAATCTTAGGCTGAGAGTATCACTTTGGGGGACCTTCTGTTCATTATCACGTCCGCTGTAATTCACTCTGTCTCGACTTAGGCGGCGAAGTGTCGTTGGTGTAGAATGGTGGTTTATTACACCACTAGTAAAGCTGTCCTGGGTCTGTGTAATAACTATAGACATGGAGATGTAGTGGGCAAAATGGAAGACATGTGAAAAATGAGGGAGAATAACATTGGTGTTAACATTTGGAGCTAACATTTGTGTGCATTAAATTCCCTCCTGTTTCCTTTCACTGGCGATTTCATCTTGGACTAGTTATTCCTTATCTCCCTGCTTCCAGGTTCCCCTTTCCCTCTGAAATGCCTGCTCTGAGGGGCCAGGTACTGGGCTGGTGGGATCGCTGCTCTGACCCTGTGCAGCAATTTCGATGTCTGCGCAGATCAGCATTCACCCTATTTTATCTGTTCCTATAAATTATCAGTACTGCCAGAAAGTCACTTCTAAAAGTTGATTTAATGAAACAACGTTCATTTGTTGCAGGATATACTTACATGTGCAATAAATACCTTTGTCTTGTACCTAAATTTCAGGTTGGTCTTAAAAGCTCGGTTCTGCCCAGGTGTTAGTGCCCATGGACATGGACTTGGTACAAGACCTGTATCCATAACTCTTGCAGATTTTCTGTAGATGTTACACAGCTCAAATGCTCTTGGATAATTGCTCAATATTAATACCATGTGGAATTATTAGACTGAAGTATCCAAGTAATAATAAGAATAATATTCATCACATGTTAAGGACATTACATAATCATTCTATTACACTGGCATGAGTCACTGTTAAAGTTCCCTGTATATCTTTCAGGGTGGATTAAGGATACAAGCCGCTGGGTATCGTGAAGGCTGCTACAATGCTCCGTAATGTCTCTAAAATGTGCAATGTCTTTTGAAAACAACTAGGAAAAATAGCCGCCTGTCATACGCAGTAAATAACTTGGTCACTGGGGAGGTCAACAGCTAAAGGCTTACATCCAGGTTGTGGATTAATGACCTGCAAAATCCCAGTTTAAAAATAGGCTCTTCTTCCACTTAAAGACATGCAGTAATGAAGCATCTCTTACCATTCCTTAGCCAAATTTCAGACAGAAAAATGGGTTTACACTGGATACACAGAGCTGAGTTAAGCAGTGATATAATGAACACTATGTAAATCAAGGGCTAGTGGCACTACACCCTGTTTCTTATGTTGTCAGGATGTGGCATGTAGGACCAGAAACATCCAGGAGTCATTCCTGATGTCAGAAACAATTGTGAGTGAAAAGGTTGAGATGCGCACGCTTGCTCATGATGTGTTTACGTTGGTCCGATATCCGATGACAAGTCGTAAATGTCCCTACAGTGGACAAATTTCCATTGCAGAAGCGGAATATTTATTATGAGATTAAAAGGTATAGAATGGTGAAAGGGAAGGCAGAAAACCAACCTGTCCTGCGCTGGGAGGATCGATGAGGTGACTTAGTCCTTCATGCTTTGTGTTGTAATGTCCTTGTATGTACGCCCACGACTAATGGACTGGGCTGGGCTGCTTAGAGTAATTTTTCAGAGAATTTGGTGTCTTCAAGTATGCCAAGATGGTTTTGCAATATGTTAGGAAGCCCTGAATTAAAAAAAAAAAAAAAAGAAAAAGAAAAAGAGAGAGAGAAAAAAAAAATCCTGTTCTAGCTCTGCTTCTTTTGCACATCTTTTTAATGAGGCTAGAAGCTGTGATTAAAGGGACTATTTCATGCCTCAAATAGGTAAAAGTGGAGGTAAACGGTGAACAAAGCTCTAAAGTGATGTTCTTTAATATAAAGTGACTAAAGGATGAAGTATGTTCTGCCTCCCATGGCCCTGCAGATATGTCTCTATAACCTAACTGGACTGATAGCTCTGGGAATATTAATACAATAAAACATGGCTCAAGACCATTCAGTAGCTGTGAGACAGCATCAGCTATTTCAACCTTCTGATCATCTGTAGAAACAAAGAGCTCCTGTATGTTGACTCTCCGGATTCATGGCATTTTCCTCAAATGGAGCAGCTGAGCCTGTCCCCCTCCAAGGCTGTTGCCTCCTCCTTTTGGCCTTGCATTCCTGTTTCCTTCAAACCAAGCAACCCCCCCCCCAAAACCTGAAGGTGGGGAGCTCTCTAGCAGACCAAGCTCTGTGACTTTCTTACCCTGCATAGTACAGGACAGATGCCCTGTTTCCCAGTCTGCAAAGAACAAAGCTTCCTCCTGGCTTCTTTATTTTAAACAGGAGAGGCCACCCACAGCTCCAAACATGCCTACCGAGAGGAAAAATAAATGGCTGAGCTCCTCGCCAGACACGTATCTGCAGAGCATATCTGTGAGGAGGAACTGTTTGGAAAGAATATTCCCATCCCACCCAGGTGCTGCCATCAGATGGGTCTGGGGGCAGCAGCACCGGCTAGCAGCAGGGAAGGGCATGGGGGGTGTGCTGGTGTGGTAGGTAACCATAAATCACCCCTGCCCAAGCAGGAGCTAGCGAGCGTTCAGCAAGCCAGAACTGTACAGATGTTGAAGAAGGTAATTTGGGAAGCTTTCAGCGCAGGGTGCCAGCTCTCTGGCTTTGCAGGAAGGCAAAAGTAAGCAGTGCTTGGCTGGCTTCTGGCCATAATACCCAGTAAAGGTCCCACCACCATCCTCAACCAGCAGGAGATTTTTCTTCTAAACAGCAGCAGCAAACGGTGGTTGGACCTTTTGCCGGGATCAGAGAGTTTACCTTGTAGTGGTCACCTTCTTCAGGGTGGGTGCCTTTGGGTGGTTACAGGCTTGGCACAGGCGTCGTGGGGAGGGCTCTGCAAGCGCTGCCCCGGCACCGCTCGGTGACACTGCCGGCATGGGAGGTGTCTCCTCTCCCAGGCCCATGGAAACCACTCGTCCATGAAACAGGAGGAGGAATGAAAATGAAGTGAGGAGCCAAATGTTTATTATTTCCACCCAGTTAGCTCTTTTTTGAATGTCCCCTTCTCAGCTAGAGCAGAGGCAACCCGCAAGCTCTGCGCGTCCGTAAAGCAGTTTGTCATTTTGAGGCTAATTGCCACTACGAGCGGTTTGGGGTTTTTTATTTTACATAATCGTTTTAAAACATGTAGAATACATGAGGTGGATGTTGGATTTGGAGGTTTCCCATGCCTGTTCGTGGAAAGTGCCTTCCTAATACAACAAGGAACGAGGCTCGGAGCAGGCTCCCTCTGAGGATGGCGTTGGCTTCGCGAGTCGGCTGAAATTTGAGAATCGTGTTCAAAATTGTGAAACACTCGCATTTTTTTAAAGACTGTGTTTTCATGCCTTGCTTCTCTATATAGACTAAAAAATTGCTTTTCCTTTTAATGGAAAGTTGAGACCCACCTACAAAATGTCATTAAACTTGGGATGAAGTCAATAGAGCTGGCAGCACAGACATCCCATTGCTGCCTCTACCGTCACTTTTTTTCTTTCAGTAAATGTTTGGCTGTGGGTAAAGTTTGGGTCCGAGATCTGAGAGGAGAATTATGACACATATATTAGCCTAACTGTAGGCAGAAATTACTCCAAACCCTTGGTGTGTTTAATTATTAGATGCATGTATCACTATTAGCCTTAATATATAAGGCTAACATACATAGCTTGACTGCAGGCAGAAATCACTTCAAAACCTCCGTGTTTTCAGTTATTAGAAGTGTGTGTTGTTCTCTCTGTGGTATTTGTAGTCATTTGCGTATCTCTGTTGTTAAGGCTTCCTCTAAACAAAGGCCAGGCCCTGCAGTAGGTTCAACGGCCGCAGCTCTGCGGAGGGCAGCGGAGCGATGCCAGAGTGGGGCAGGGTGGGCAGCGCGAGGAGCACCCAAGGTGTGCGCATTCCACATGGAACCAGGGCACGTGCTGCATTGGAACAGGTTAATAGCAATGGGCAAAGGAAGAAAACGAGGAGTGCACATTCTGCTTAATTAATCTGCAGATGATGCGCATGAAAGTAAGCCTTGGAGAAGGGGTTGATCACGTTCCCCATGGAGCGACCAGGTCTGGGGAGGCGCGTGGGCTGAGGTGGGGGCAGGCACAGGGACGGCAGCTCGTCGGGTTCAGCTCTGCCGCCGCTGCCAGCACCCCTGGTCCCAGGCTGTTTGTTTTCCGTTTCATTCCTTTTTCTTTACATCCCAGGAGAGGCAAGCGCTGTATTTCAATGTCTCATCCCTACCGTGAGCTACCGTGGAGTTAACTGGCAGCCTGAGAGCAGCTTAATGCCAGAGATCCATAGGTTGTTCCCTGCTCTCAGAAAGCTGCTTTTATTTCACCCTTACTGGTAATAACTAACAGGAACGCAGCTAATGTGCATTTTAGCTTAAAAAGAAATATATTGATTAAGGATCATGTCTTGGTAGGTTTAATAAGCTACAATTAAAGCCACATGAAAGTGTGGGAGAGTGAGGTGAGATGAGATGTGGCACCCGGAGGTCCAGGGATGAGGTCTGTGTTATCCATACTCACGTGAGGCTGTAAGCAAGCGTTCGACTCCACATTGCAGGTTCGAACTAATGAAAACCTTAACGCAAACGTTGAGCTGAAGCGGCTTAGCTTCATCAAAACCATATTTTGTGTGCATGTTTTCCACTGTGACTTAGACAAAATTCACATGAAGCCTTGTCCAGCCTGGTTTGAATGCAAACCCCGGCAAGTCTGGTTGAATCAGGCTGGGGATGTTGTGTGGAAGGGGAAAACCAACTCACAGCTGCAATACAAATAGGTGGAAAAAAAGTTAATGTGCATGGCAGTTGTTAACACGCATTTCTGTATCAGCATTTCACTGAGCATGGAGTGGAGAAGAAAGAACAATATCCAAGTGGATTTTGTTTTATGTTTCTGGAAGTTCCTGTTTACAGAATGTTTTCTAAAATCCTGCTCCTTTCAGCGTGGAAAGTATTCATATAGGAAATAAAGTTATTTGCTTTCATTCTGTTTATTTGCTTATGTTTCACTAACCACATATGTTTAAACTTTTTGAGATACTTGAAAAAACGGGCTGTTTCTTTCTCCAGAGTTGCTCCTATTAATACATTTTCTTTCTCAGATGATGTCAGAATCATCTGCTTATGGCGTAATGGAGATTGCTACAGCCAACTGGTAAACATTAAAGTATAGGTTTAAATCACATCCAAATTTTTCTCAGCTAATATTAACTTCAAAGGAATTGGGTGTGAGTCTCCTTAGAAATGCTGCTGCTTTTTTTTTTTTTTTTTGGTGGCAGAGGTGGTACTGATAGCCCTGTTAGAGGCTATCCCAGTGAGAGACTCCCTCATGGATTTATGTTTAAATCTTTGATTTATTTTTTTTGAAAGAAAGTGAATATATGAGAAGGTTTGCAGAACCAGACTATTAGTTTCTGGAGGTAAAAGAACTAAGGAAAAAAGTTCATTTTCTTAAAAAAAAAATGTTGCAAAATATATAGGTTGCAAAGGAAAAGCAAGAAAGGGGTTGATAAACTTAGCAAAAAATCAGCATATGGAAATGCTGTTTTATTTTTGGAACCTACATACAGCTTCATTTCATTCGAGAGTTATTCACAGCCCCTGAAACCACTCTGGCTTTGAGACACACAGAGCCCCGGCGGCCGCGCGTGCCCCCCCTCCCTCCCGGCACATCCCGCTCTGTCGGCGTGGGCCAGGGTGGGCACGGGGGCCTGCGCGGCTCGGCCCGGCACCAAAGGCAGACCACCAGGCTCGCACAAACCCCAGATAAAAATATGTCAATTTACACTTGAATGCACTTATTACAACTTTTCAAGCCACGTAATTTTAGAAGTGCCTTGGGTCCAAAAATATGACAATGCATTAAGCGCAAAATCAAACGGTGGAGGTTCATTTTATTTCCATTAAATTCCACCGTGAATATTGTAGAAGCTTTGGTTTTATTATTGCTAATTCCAAGCATAATAAATACGCTTCAGGATCTAGGCTGATTTATTATCATTTTAAACAGTATGATATTTGCAGCTTTTCATAAATTTATGAAATAATGCCTATTTCCAATTTCAGCCTTTCTTTTCATTTAACTTGAGAGACAACATCGGTACTAAAGTCGGGTATTTAAAATGTAATAATTACTTTCCCCGCACCATTAGATTTATCTTAACTTACTCAAACTGAGGGAATATGGGAAAGATTTGTTTTTTCTTGTCACCGTGTCAATCTGATTTTTACAAAGGCAGCTAAAAATCATTGAACTGAACCATGGAGTTCTGAACCATAGGTTTCAGAGCCCTGTCCTTTATTGCTTGTACATTTTTGTAAATTCAGATAATGAAACTTTTCATAATCACTTGCACTTTTTGTTTTGTAGTTTGTACAAATCTAATACATTTTGTTCCTGTTAATAATAATCGATAAGTTACCAAATTACAAATGGTATCGGCACGTAACCAAAGCACACTCAAACCTTTTTGAATCTTTGTTATCAATCATATCAAAAGTAAATGGTCATTTTAGATTTTATACCAACTTCTTTGACTGATGTGAGGCCATTTTCTATGCAAATAACAAATCCCAGTTCTCGACGCTGCAGAAAAGACTCCTTTTTTTGTTCTGGGGGTAGAAAAACATACACAGATGTTTACCGAAGGCATGTTCACCCAAAGGCTGCTAAAGAAGAAAAATTCCCACAAGTCCATTTAGAAAATGTGTTGGCTTTTCCTTTAATCAGGCTAGCCTTAATGAAGTGAAATCTGAACTTAATGGCTTGGCCCAGAAAATCCCCAACATGGCTCACAAAACTCGAGCTAACACCCAGACAAGTTTTGCTAGCAGGTTACTGAAAGGCTGTTTGCTATTTTACACTAATCGGTTCAGTCTGAAAATAAACAAAGGGATGATCAGTCAGAGGAGTCCCCAAACCTCTGACCTTCTGGTCCAGAGAAATGCACTAATAAACTGATGTTCAAACCCTTTGCCCAGTGCTCGGGGCTGATGCCACTGCACTCACAGAAGGGGTTCAGCTGCTGGTGCTCTCGTGCGCTGACCTGAGCGTCTGCTGCACTGCTGCTGGTACTGGTTGTTAACGGGAATATTTTCATCACGTAGCTTGCATACAGCCTGATCCTGATGCTCATCATCCACGGTGAAACACAGTAAGGACAGCTAACCTGCCCGACTCAGCATTTCAGGAGGAGCCTGACAGTCGGAAGAATTAATGCAGCCAAAGGAGATAATACAGTAACCTGCGGCTTTTAGCCCCGCAGTGGTACGAGGGGCCAGTCAGAGTTTAAATAAAGGCTAAAACATTTAATCTTCAGGGGCTATTAACTATGTCATTTACTGAGAGACTCCTCTGATTGCAGCTTGCATTGGTTTCTGTTCCTGCACGTTTGACTTTGACTTAATTGCATGGGTTCTGTGGTTTGCCTGTTGGTGGCAGCTGTTGATGGAGATGCAGAGTGGCATCGCAGCCCGTCGGGCTGGGCTCATGGAGGACAATGCAGCTGGATTTCTCCAGAATTATGGGACTGTCTCCTATGCACTCCAACCTTCCAGCATACCCTGAATTTTATCAGTAATAGATGACTAGGGTAAGCTGGGGCAGGAATTAAATCTTCCTCTCAGTAATAACTATTAAAAACTGAATATAAATCCCTCAGAGGGCAGCGACAGGACGGTGATGTGGGCATTTCCCTTCAGCGTTAAAAGCACTTAGCAATAGATTAGAGTCCTGCCCTAAATAACGTCTGCCCCTGATTTATTCCTTGTAGTGATTATGAGCTATGGGAGAACGATTCTCCTGTAAATTCCCATGTCCGTCTCTCTTTGGCTTGCTTTGGAAATGCAGATCTGGATTGTCTTCTCTTTTCCGTTCAACAACTTATGAAGATTTTACTTAACTCCGTGTATTGATTCCAAACCCTTTCTTTGTCACAGCTCACTTGTCCAGAACGGTTGTGCAGGTGATTCACTCTAGTGCTATAGGCCAACAGGAATTTTTGAATGTAGCGATGTTAATATATAGAATGAAATGATTCTCCCATTACTGAGAGTACAGACAGAGGTTTCTCTTCCTCATTGTCACACTGGAGGGCATCGTGGCTTTTATATTTTATTTTCTTTGGCTACCTCATCGGTTCATGAGTCTTTATAACATGGGATGCTTAGCTTTTTTTTTTTTTTTTTATTTGAATCTTTCAAGATTCTACTATTAGCAGTTAAGGCTTCCTAGAGTGCTATTTGCCTCTTGAAACTTTAGCAACCTACCACACTGGGATAAGTGGCAGTGCCTCAGCCAGGAGAGTATCAGACCTGTGAAGAAACAGGAGAGTCACGCACCTACAGTTAAACACACAGAAACGTGTATCGGGATGGAAGATTTTAACACCAGATATTCCTCAGGACATAAATGTGACAACTCACGCACGAGCCTGGTTTGTCACCTATGTGCTTGTTTGCAGAAAACTTTCCTGCTCACACGTGCAGTGTTTACCCAGTGGTTTGAAATCCTTCATTGCAATATATTTTGTTAAATCTTCCTTCTGTCGAGAATGCTGGTATAATCCTTTTTGATAGTTATTTTGCTCTTTATTTGCTAACTTTTATTCTGACCTTTGATTTCGTTTATTTTAATGTCTAAATTAAATTGTCTCCTACTGGATCGAATACTGGGGCTGTGCTTTGCATCCCAAGGACTACCCGAAGGCAAGCAGTACAAAACAGTACAGACACCTCAAAAGTTTCTCCTGCGTCTCTTTGGTCAAGGGGATTGATCACAATGTCTGCTTGGATCAGAGCAAGTGCCCTCAGGAAGGCGAGGAGGGATGATCCCAAACGTAAGGGTAATGCTCCAACTTGGCACCAAAAGCTGACCAAAATAACATTGAAAGGGTAAAACAGGAGAAGGTGAAATAAACACCTTTTCAGAAACCTGTCCTCTAAACTGCCATCATGATACTGGTTATTGGTTAGCATCTCTGTAGGGCACAGTAAAGGCTGAGTGTTTTAAATTTGTATTTCTCTCTCTAATGTATTTTGAATCTTTGCAGACTTGCTTTGATTCTGAGTTTCCTCTCTGTCTGTGATGTTTTCACCTTTTAGTTGCTGGTATGGCTTCTCCAGTTTATTGTAGTTGTCCGGTGGGAGCCCTGTGGACACGCTCAGCTGCCATCACTGCCCATCAGCACCAGCGTCCCCTGGACCCCACCGTGCCAGCGCCCTGGGTGCCCGAGCCCGCACAGTTGCCCTTATTCTCATGCACACACGCACAGAGGTGGGAGGCGAGGTAGGACTTGGCTTTCAGAGGGTCTGAGCTGTCGTTTGCATTTGTGAAACACAATTTCTGCCGGACTCCACCCCTTCTCCCTCCAAACCAGATGAAATATTTATTGGGTTGGAGTGTAAGGGCTCAGTGTTTCGTCTGCAGAGAACAGGGGAGTCCTGGTTCTGACCAGAAATTTCTAAGACTTCTTTGTGGCTACTAAACGTTGGAGGAAAAACCACAAATTACCATTGCAGTGGGGCTGGGCCCTGTGTCCTGGCTCCAGTGCTTCCCCATTCCCTCCCCCTCCCCTCCCGTTTTAAAGTGCACTGCATCTGTGTCAATAAGTACCCCACGTATATGGCAAGGTAATATTAAATGTGCACGCAGTGTGTGCAAAATTAACCACTGACAGGGTGGGGGAGCAAGGGAAGAGCAGAGATGTAATTACACACAAAATTAAGCTATTACTGTGATTAAGATATTTCTTTAATACGTAGCTGAGGAACCTCCTTCTCCCCTAAACTAGTCACAATTCACCCCCTGTATGTCATTTTCTGGCTACTCCTAAATTCTTTTTTTCCCCTGTCACACCTAATCCCTGTATTGCCAGGGGCAGTCCCACCTCGCTCTGCCCATGGGTGAGGTGCTTCTGCCCCAGGGTGGCCGTGGCCAGGCTGGGAACCACCTCCCTGCAGTGCCCTGCGGGACACCAGCTCGTTCCCCAAGACTTTGACCAGGTTTCTGGGATCTTGGAAGCACTGAGCTCTTCCCAGTCTCTCCATCCCCACGTGCCTTGGTATCGATATGTCTTGTGTCACCTTCTTAACCTTCCCATGAGATTGATTTGAAGATCATTTTATGAATTTTAGTAGCCCATAGGTGGAGTTGAGCATCCATAAGAGAATAGCATGATGGAAAAAGGATGAAAACGGGGAATTTTTGGCATATTCAATGCCAATCTGTGTTGGAAATGGGAAAGTGAGGAGAACTGATGTGATTCATTATTTTGGTGGGATGGGAAAGAAGAATCCACCCAGCCAGTGTCTCCGAGGAGGAGGGTAGCAAGGCTGGCAGAGCAGGAGTTCCAAGTGAAGCTTTGCTAAGCAGCCTTCCTCTCCTCGTCAGCACATACTTGAGTCGCAATACTGTAAACAGCGTGAATTTTTGGGATGATTGTTAGAACCACCCAAAACTTGACCACATGAACTGCAGTGGTCCCACAAACAGCATCGCTTGCATTCCATTGTATTACAGATGGCCCTATTTTACACTTCTTTCTAACTTATTTTGTGAAGTAAAGCTGCTATATACGTGAACAGTTGACAAAGGCTTGGTAGTATTTCCAGAAAAATTTTCAACAAACATTGCTTAAAAACGTCAATTGTTTATAGAAAAAGGAGTATTTCAACAATATATCATCACGTTCAGAAAAATTATTTTCAGGAAAATGTCTTTTTTTTAATGAAAATATTTTTCTTAGAAATAACATTGGTCAGCTGTATTAATGATATTGGAAGAGTTCGAAGTGACAATGAGCAAACCATGAAAAATGGACAGAAAACAAACACAGAATCACTCCAGTCCTGGACTGCTTTTTAGTTATATTGGAGACTTTCCAGGGCTTCCATTTTTCCACCAGTAGTTAATGGGCTTTCTGTTTGCATTTATGTTTTCCTGATCTTTCAATCTGCAGAAATGGCTGCTTCTGGCAGGACTCTGTTAGCATCACTCCCTTCATCCCCTCTTTGCAGGGTGTGTGTGCCTCTTTTTTCCTGAGGTGGTAGGAAGGAAACACCCTGATACGAATACGTAAAGGGTAAATACGAAAAACATTTGGAAATCAGGGGTTTCAGAGACTGTGTGAGACTCCATTGGTGGATTTAGATTGTACACGCACTCCCTGGAAAAAGTCCCTGCCCCAGAGGGCATATGCCAATTAAAATGTAAAAATGACATCAGTGAAATTAACCTAAATTTTGCTTGACCTGGAATTTAGGTCAGTTTAGATCATCGTCTTACCAGGGCTGTCTAAGTTCAAAACCACGCGGAGAGCCATAGAAACAGCAACGTGCCTCAGAACTCAGGTCGTTCCTGCAACCCAGCAGAGGCGGCTATGGGACTCTGCAGGAGGTGGTCACCAGTACTCCGCTTGCTACCCATGCGTGCGCTTACAGAAAAAACTGCCCCAAGCACAGCTAAAGAGTGCCCGATCGGTACCCGAGGGCACCAGCAGCTGGATGAATAGCTGTGGTGCGCAAGGCAGCATTATCCTGTGCTGGGAGAGCTGGGTCCCAGGCTGGCAGTGCTGGGGGAAAGGCAAAGCCCCAGAGGGTCTGTAAGGTCAGCCCAGCACAAACAGGGCTCCTTGGCACCGTACCCCAGTGCTTGGCTGGGACTTTAGGTAGCTCCTAAACCTGCTAAAGTTTGCTGTCCTTGACTTACAGAGGCACAGTATCTGAAAAGGTGAAGGATGGTACATTCACCATGTACTGAACTAACTGGAATTTGGTGACAAAGCTCCTGCAGGCTTCACATTCTTGGTACCACCTCATACAGGCTTTACGTGCCAAAAGGGCTTTTTTGCATTCCCAGGGATGTTCGCACATTGTGCCAGCCTCCAGGCCTGGAGGAATTTCCAGTTACTGCAAATGCAATGACCCCCCCTTGCTCAGTCGCACTCTTTTAGTTCCTGAGATGATGATGTTCCTATAGCTTGCTCATAGGATGGTTCCAGCATCAGAAACACTAAAGAGATAAAAGAAACCATCAGTTGCCTGCTCCTTTCAATGCTTTCCACCTTGTAGCACAGCCTCTCTGGTATTCTGGTCACAATGTTTCTTGTAGCGATTTGGGCTGTGCTCATCCTTGTGCCTAACTCTTGGCAATCTTGGAATAGAAAAAAAGCTCATGAAAATAATGGAGACAGCTGGTCAGCATGTGCATGCTAGGTGTCGTGCACAAGGATATTTTAGGGACTGCATTTACAGTCTGGCCATATTTGCTTATTCTGCCTTCCTTGAGCCCCCAGGATGGACACAGGTCCAAATCTACATTCACAGTGCCTTTAAGCAGTAGCATAACGCTTCTTTCTTCGTAGAGTACTGCGGGCTTGCATACAATTAAATATTTTCCACTTCTCTAAGTAAGACAAATGGCCCTTGCAAGCAAGCTCAGTACTTTGTCCTGCAAAGCTTGTTCTGATCAAACGGTGGCAGTAGGTTGCTTTGTTAGAATAAATCCTCCATGGATTTACATGCCCCACCCTCATGTAAATAGAGTTGGGATTTAGAAGGTGTGAGCTGGCATGGCAATGAAGTCTGCAAAATGTAAACTGCAGTAGCCCTTTTTCCGAAGTCTTGACAGTAAGCAGAGTTAAATAAGAGACTGGGATCTCATTCAGTATCTGTGAGTGGGAGAAGTGTTGGGGAACATAGTCATGCGTTGCTCTAATCCATTCCTCCCTTAAAGCTTGCTGTGGTTTTAGTTGTTTTTGTTTGTTTTAATGTGAGGGTTTTCTTGTGCTGTTGGATGTGTTCCACAGGAATAGCTGTGAATTATCACGCTATCAGCGTCAGGGTGTGGGTGGCAGAGACTGAAAGCTATCTCAGCGTGCCTTTCCTAAAGCTGGAGTGATGTGAGGTGACCTTTTCAGAGCATCCGTGTGCTGTCCAGAGGGATGAGGGCTTCCGAGGACTCAAGTCACTAATGGTCCAGAATACGCAGCACCACGCTTGGAAACATGACAGACTAATTCAGCTATAGGTTCTTGTTCTGCAGGACTGAGTCCGAACTCTGACTCGCCACATATAGAAAGAAATCTCTCCTAGCGTTCGGTTATCCCCGACCTGGCTGCTGTAAGGTGCCTGCTGCGGCAGCTGGTACCGGTGGCTGCTGGGGTACTGGGAGCGCTGCAGGCAGTGTTGTAGTTGCTGCTGGAAGCCCTCAGCTCTGCAGCCCCACGGTGAGCTCCGAGTGCGTGGCTCAGCACAGCAGCAAGAGGAGAGGCTCCCATTGCCTATTTGTGTAACAGACTGAATGATGAAGCACTTCGTCTCTCAATGGCAGTCTTCCCTTCATGGAGCAGGAGTCTTGGGTGCACCTTTCCCCCAGGAAATGCCCAGGATAACACATCTGGATACCACATCTGCCGTTGTTGTGTTACAGGCAGCTGTAACACCAGGAATAAAACGCATTCAGTTTGTTCGGTAACTTCAGATAGTGATAAGGATGCTGCCTCACTCCTCTGGTGTTAATAGCGGGACAAATCTGCTGGGATTATGCCCTTCCTTGGCAGGCACTGGAGATCTGTATGTGCAGCTGCCTGGTATTAAGAGATTAATTCTTAATTTCTATAGACCCTCCCGTTAGGTGATTTTTTTCTTATTGTGTTTGACAGCTACCCCTGTCAAATTCTCTTTCTTAAGTGGCATCTTTTTTTTTTGTGTGCTACTTTAAAGTGATGTGCTGACATCTTCCCAAGAAAACAAAAGCCCCTGTGAATTATTCTAATATTTCCTGAGCTCAGTTCAAAGCATCGATTGCCCCAGGGCAAAGAGAGGACAAGGAGCGGGGCCTGAGCACTGGCACAGCCTTCAAAAGGGGACACGGAATGTGAGTGGGGTTTGGATCTGACTCTTGCAGAAATAAAACGACAGCACCGAAACGTAGTGAGTCCGGGGTGGCTTCCTACCTGCACTGCAGGATGTTACACAACAGTGGGCAGATGGGTGAGATGGGATTCGCCTAACCCAGCCCTGCTCATCCAAGTCGTGTAGACTCCCTTGATAATCCACGGGAGGATGAATCATCCCTGTTAGACAGCTGTCCAAAATGAGTGGGCTGAATTGTTTTCTGGATATGTCTGTCTCCTCCATTAATTACAGAGAGTTTAGGTAACTAGTTTGGACTAGATGCCTGTGTTTTAGGTGGCCAAAGTGCAGGAAAACAAATCCACCCTAAATCTCTCCCTGCCTCAGCCATCCACCTGTAAAATGCAGACCATTTTTTGGGCTTGAGTTTTGATGGTAAACTCTTTATGGTATGGTCTGCCTGGAGCTATTGCTAGGCACACTGTTCACTAAAAAAGGGGATTTCACTTGGTTCCTATATTCATCACAGTAATAATAATAAAAATAATTCAAAGCTTGGGAGCTGCAGGTGATAGATCTATTGAACTTCAGCTCGTGCATGTCTGGTGGTTTATTGTTTTCATGGGGATTGAGGGGAGAAGCATTTTCCTTGTGAGGAAATAACATTACAGCTGAGATCATCGTATCACACACACTATGTTGTCCTTGAAAGGTTGCTCCTCAGCCTATGGAAGTTCTGGAGGGCAGGGGTTGTGGTTGCTATGACTTACTACGTTAAAGGATCAGCAAAATTCATCTAAAGTGGTTTTAGCTTTAAAGTTTTCTGATCAAAAATCATGATTGGAGAAGCAGGCTTCCAAATTTATTTCTTTAGTTTAGTTCTAGAACTTGTTTTCAAGCTCTAAGGCAACAAGAAAACCCACGTTCATTTAAGACCTTGCCCATTTTTTTTTCTTTCAAATGTGACCAATAATTATCAAGATTTACAAGTAAAAGCCTTATTTATGTGCTTTGTTTCCACATGTGGTCATCTCAATTTGTTACACAAACCAGTAGTTTATTTTGATTGTGAGTAATCTCTCAGGAAATGTACAAACACACAATGTTACTCAGACACCCGTAGAAGGTGTGGGGAAGTCGCCAGTCCAGTTTGGCTTCCAGACAGCAGGACAGCTGACATGGAAACCCTCTTGCTCCACAGCTTTTTAGCAAGAGGAACAAAGCTTTGGTTCAGGGCAGTTAAAGTCTTCCTTTGGAAACAAAGACCATCTAGGTGTTATCATGCCGCTCTGAACCCTGTACCATTCACACTAGGACTTTCCATTCCCAGTTTCCATTTCTTCTCCTGTGGATCCTCACAGTAGTCCTGATAATCTCCACATCAGCAATACCGTGCTTTTTTCTTCAGAAAAACCCAAATGCTGTCACTGATGGGTTGAGCCACCTAGACATTCTGGTCCTCAAAGAAAACCTGGCAATGACCTCGCACTCCATCTAACCTCACCTCCGTGCAGTGGGCAGAGGCTCCCCTCGGCTCCGGGTAAGACACAATCACGTTTTGTTTGTTCACTTGCCAGGTTCTTGCTGGTTTAAAGACACGACTCCATTAGGCCACTCCGGGTCTAGCGCGGCGTCTCCCAGCTTGGGCGGCTGCCTGGGCTTGGGTGATGGATGGGAGCTTTGATCACGAGAGTCAAGACAAGTCTGCAAAGGGTCGCTGTGCTCTGTGCTCTCTCCACATCAAGCCTGACTTATGATTTGTACGAGCATGTGTTGCCGTGTACTTCTAGATTAATGTGCTGCACTCCCATATGAAATAACCCCACTTCCTGCGGGACCGGAGGACTTGCAGGTATCTTTACACAGTTACAGAGCATGTTTAACCAGAAAGACTAAAGCAAGCAGTTACCAAAATACCTCGAGAGAAGGACAGCACATACGATCATGTAGTTTTCTTTTCTCACTCATAAGACAAGATGGAAAACATGGTTGATATGTCAAATCAAAACCTCTCAGGAGCTCCTCATCCTTCAGCCAGATTCACCTACGGCTGGAAGCTAAAAAACTCCTGTTTCTGAAATATATCTATTGCTAAAAACACCCCCGTTATTCCCACCTCTTTTTACGCAGAACAACAAGTATGAAAAACAAAAAAAAGGCATCACAGCCACAAGAATGTCCTTATTGTTTGGTACACATCACTGTGTTTCCATAAATACCAGCCCAGCTGCTGTGGAAATAATCTTCATGTTTCTTAGTCTATTCTGTTCTGCTCCTGTGTCCGTATTAAACGGGTTGTTTTCATAAGGCCAAAATACGTCTTTCCAATGAACTGAATTTAGCATTCAGCAAATGCTGCTCAACCATCCCTCAGACCATTACATTTGTAAGTTATTTTGGGGGTTTGGCAAAGCCGTTAGCATCAGTCTCAGAACAGTCCTTCAAAATGTGTGCTCAGCTAAATTCATTTAATATAAAAAAATATTTAAAAGTCCAACCAAGTCGCCCACCTTCCTTTTTGCTTCCCATTCTGTGGGATTGTTTTCAACTAAAATACCATGTGGGCGCATGTATTCTACTGCCTCATCCAAATGGATGTGGATATGGATTATTATGATTAATTTGCATGCATTTACATTCTCCTGAAGAACACTTTGGGAAGGGAAACGCGTACCTTACGCTTCACATAGAAACTTCTATATGTTTAAAGAATTAAAAGTATTCTCTGGTTTTTTGGAATCTAGGGTCATTGGATTGGAGGGCATCAGCTGCGTCAGCAAGTTTGTAATCCCCTGCAGTCTGAAACGGTCACGTAATCCATGGTTAGTCCAGTAAGATCCAAGGAAACATCGTCCAGAAACCACCACATACCGCAAGTTTTAAAACACCTATTAAAATTCCCAAGTAACTGCTTACTGTCCTTTATGAACTCAGGAGACAGACAATCAGTAGAAATGCCTCAAGTGGCCGGTGTTCTTAAAATACTCCAAGGAGTGTTGCTCTGCCGTCTATAGAAATCCCAGATAGTTGCCCAAATTGCCCCAAGATACGGCATTTTAGAAATCAGCTGGGATTTGACCCTGATGTGGTGACCTCTTCAGATGGAGGGACATGCAGTAAGCAGTATGGTGATTCTACAACTTCATACTACAATTTTATCATATTTATCATAATGTTTTATCCTAAGGTCACATGTGCTTAGTTGATTCATAACATTAGGGTTTAAGCTGGGTTTAATTTTATTTTCCCTGTCTATTTCCTGTGTGCAGTTCAAGAAGGAATAAAAAATAGCCTTACACTTAAAACATGATAGCAGAAAAGCTCTGGATGGGGAATCGATGAAAAGATTTCACTGAATCATAAATAACTTGGATCTAGGCATAAGATTTCAGACTCAAAGGAGCACTTCAGTAAACCAAACTGAAGTTCAGAGAGCTTTATCTGTTTTGTTGTTTGGTTTGGGGTTTTTTTCACATTTCCATTCCCCACTATGCTGCTTCTCCTCCATTTGTTTAATTTCATCATTATGTTTTTCTCAGCTATTTGCCTTCTATTTCCTTCTCAAACAACGTATTTCCCATGTTTTCTTTGGCTGTTAATCTACTTCTAGACAAAAACTTTTGGTAGCATATAATTTCATCTGCAAGACTGGGGATGGGATTGTGGGAGCTTTGCTGGGGCTGGATGCCTGAGGCCAGTTGGGATGAGCACCCAGCAGCCTGGATGCTCACCTTGCAACTGTTCTCCTCCTGAGCAAGCTGGTGCCTCCTGCTTTGAGGGACGGAGGAGCAGGAGCTGAGATGGCAGGCAGACTCCAAGAGTCTCCTTCATTTCATAAATGAAGTTTCTGTTTCATGTGGAATCGCCGTTAAACTTCTGCGTTCCCATCTTGGAGACGATGCTGATGTTTCTGCCACCAGCTCGTTCATGTTTTCTGGCACAGCCCATGTGATGCCCAGTGCTAATTACTGTGAAACGTTGCTGCTGGGTCGGAATTGTTGGCACCTGCCAACAACAGCAAAATCAGATTTTCAAATTTACGGTCCCAACTCTGTGCACAAGCCTGATGTTTCCTCAGCCGATGCTCTCTCCCCAGTCTCCACGCGTACCCTAGGTGCCTGTGGAAGAGGCCCAGTATTTAAGCCGTAAAATCCAGGGGTTGTTATCTTATTCTACAGAGACTGGCTTCTTTGTGTCACCGCTGTGCTCCTGGCCAGGAAAGCCATGCGCTGAAACTGCCCTCATGATACCTAAATAGTGGATAAACAGAAACTTCTAATTTTCCCTGCTAGTATCATTCTCCAAGCTCTCTAAACAAGAACTGCTCACCAAATATCATGAGCTCTTGATGGATGGATGAAAGCTGCCTAATCGAAAGTGCAGAAAGAGGGTTTTGTTGGGATTTTTTTTCACTCACTCTCTCTCTTTCAGTTATTAAGTAGATTAAATAAATAAAAGTAATTCCCTTTCACTTGTGGTCCAGTGTAAGCAACTTTATGACGTTTGTTGCCTTGGGATTTATATATTAGAATAACCTTTGGTTCCAACATTTTCTAAATGTTTGCCAGCAAACATTGCTCTTTAATTTGGCTTAATCTGCACATCATGGAGGATGGGAATAAAAAAGACCAGGAATTCTTCTGCATTGCTTGTACTAGTCTACCTTACTCATTTAAAATCAAGCTGGAACTAACGTAAACAAGGACCAAGTTTGCACTTAAAACCGGTGTATTTTCATCTAACATCATCTGAGATCTTTCCTTGGTAGATGGACTTCTGGCAAATTCCTCCTGTATCCCTGTTTGCTTCTTAGCTGTGGTGATGTACAAGGAAATCGAGCTACCAGATTTGGCTGATGGTTTAAGACTTCTCCAGACATCTGGCAGATTCAGTGTTGGATCAACATTTTTAAAGAAACTTTTTGGGTAGATATGATCTGAACCACAAGATTCAGATCATCAGACCAACTTTGGGGGCGTTCAGGATCTGTGGTTTTGGTTTGGACCCATCTTATTTTTTAATGTTACAGTTGACAAGCCTTCCTTGTTCCAAAGCGCAGATTGGCTCTGAAAAAACCCCCAAACAAACAGTGGAAAAGAACTTTTCATATGGACAACACATAAAACCATTCCCATGTTCTACGTGAAATTTTCCAAGGGAATTGGAACCTTCTGAAAAGCCCCGTGAAAGACCCCAGAAAAGACTGAAGTTTTGCTTTGACCAATCACCCCAAATTTTCAGGAGAGCTTCACTGCTGGGGTAAGCAGGTGTCATTCTCCTGACTACATCGCCTGTCTGGAAGGTAAGCTTGCAAATTTATTGGTTCTATTTTCAGTGAATATTTTTTTCTTTTCACACTGTCCAGAGCAATCTGTTACATGTGTAGTTGGCAGAAACAAGAGCATAATCTTGTCACTCATTGCCTTTGTTCTTTTCCCTTCCTGCTTTTAGTTTATTGCTCTTGCCTGTTGGGAACTTTTTCTTTTTTTGGATGCTGAGTGCATCAAGACAAGAGTAATGTGTCATCAATCTGTCTCTTCCAACAGTTGCATTATATGCTTTTCTGCTTGGCGTGTGGGTGGAAGAACAAGCTGGAGTTTTTTCATGGATAATCTCTATGCCGACAAGCAAACACTGCATTATGTATAACAACAAAAAATGATTCACCAAGGTGGTGTTAGCAAGGCCCTGAAGAGCTAATGAACCTCACACAAGTTCACAGCTCATACAATTGCTGCTGAATCTCCAATCTCCACTGCTTTGGAGGGGACAAAATAACACAAAACACAGAGTCAAATTTCGTGTTGGGGAGGAGAGGGGAATGTTTATCTGCCCTGGAGGTGATCAGCAAAAACTACAATACCTGAAATCAATATAGTGTAAGCATGGCATAGACATATAAGATAAAAAACAATAGAACTCCTTTTTAACTTAAAACAGGAATAAACATTTCCATTAATTTTTCATCAGCAGTGTTGCCTTGCTGGAGGTGTTATTAGATACTGAGATGCATCTCAATTTTAGAGCATCTAGGCTTTCTCTCTGGTAAATGGAGAAATCCGGCTATCTTCAGGGGGTGATTCGACTACCCGACTTAGCTTAGGATGGGATAATTTATCATGGGGTACAACAGTATCTCTCCTTTGACTATGCAGCTGGATAGGACTACTACCTTTGGTTATAAATTTAAATATTTGATTAATATATTTAGATGAAACAAATCTATTTATTTGTATAAAATGGAAAGTAAGGTTCTGTTGTTTCTTTGCCTTGAGTTTTTCTGGTTTTTTATTGTTTTGGGGTTTTGTTTTGTTGTTGTTTTTTTTTTATAACAACCTTGTGTCATAGCTAGCAAGACAAATCCATCATTTCACTTGGAAAACCCCCCACATTCCTAAAGTCAAAATACTCATCTGCATATGTTTTCCAGCACATCTATCAGTCCTGATGAAGGCGGTGTTCTCCCAACAACTTTGAGCAGGTAAATTAGCATGAATCCCCTAGTGACAAACAAAAATAAACACAATCAAAATGGAAGAATGAATTTTACATGTGTATTAGAAACTTTCTGGGCATTCTACTAAATCCTCCACAAGGTATTCAGGTAGTTTCATGCTGGTGGAAATAAACTGAAATTCTGTACTTGATTTTCTTTGTGGTGAATTTATACTTAATACTGATGATAGACTGATGTTGATTTCCACGCAGTTGTTTTCAATATAAGCCAACAGAACTGACTTACAAATTGCTGCCTTTTTGATGACAGGACAGCGAGATGGCAAGGCAATAGGTATAAATTACACTTAGTTTACTTAAGAAATAAGCCTGCATCATCAACATAGGAAAGACATCCAGCATCACTTCTACCATGAGTATAAAGTCCAAGGAAAGCAAATACCTAGCAACAAAAATCTCAGAAGGAGCCTTCCTAGGGCATTCACAGGTCCACTTGGAAGGATAAAAATGGTCCATGATCCATCATTCATAAGTTCACTGATCATATCAGGCAGTTTATAAGCAAACTTGGTTTCATGTAGTGCCAGACAAAGATGTAAACACTGGCTGGTGCCGGCAAGGAACATCGCAACCCACATTGCACCGTGCTACAGTCAGACAGAGTACATGGGAATGAGAAGGGCTTTTATTTTGGGAGTAAATAACAGTTTAAATCATTGAAAATCACTGTTTCGATACAATATTGGGAGAGCCACATTATGCAGGCTGGGCTGATTTTTCAGTAATTGTTTCTGCAAGGCTCTAGCTGACTAAAACTGTCAGCAACAAAAAAGGATGTGTTTGGAAATGGGCCTGCAATTTCCAAGGATTTCAAGCTCCTGGGATTGCTCCCCTAGGTGAGGGGAAACAACTGCTGTCTTAAAGGCAGGAAAAACACTGCCAACAGTCAGCAAGTTGTTTATAGTAGAAACTATTGATACTCTCATACTGTGCACAAGGTACAGAAAAGTAACTTGGAATGGGATAAAAGGGAAGGATTTGTAATAACATTAATAAATGCTTCCACCAAAAATAGCAGGTAGGCACCAGGGATTAATAGAGGTATTAACCTTACCCATGTTTTCCTAAACTTAAGATTTGATAAAACTGATAGTGGCCTACATTTTCAAGTTGTTTAATATCTAAAAGATACATCCACCATGTATACATGTAACAGCATAACTGTTGCTATTTGAGTCCAAATCAATGTGCCTCACATAGGGCACCAATTGTCACAGCACAAGCAAACTAGCAAGCAGCAAAAAGGCTTTCCCGTTGGTCAGATTCTACTGTCCATGCTGCTCCTCCATCCTCCAGACCACGCTGCTCCTGGTCCCTGCTGCATTGGGATTTGGCTTCTCCCCCACCCAGGTGCTTCTCTTCCTCCAGACCCTCCCTCCCCACATTCCTGAGAGCTATTTAACCACTTTGTGGGGATGAGCTACAGCTGCGTATCACCAATGTCAATAAAGCCACTGCTTCATTCCCCTACATATAATAAGACTGCAGGGGTTGGAAAGCTTTCCCCACTTAGAGATGGAGCATGTATAGCCTCTGAGCCCGGCATAATATGGCCTCTACTATTCACGCCAAATCGTTATTTTTTTTTTATATATATAGCTTTGTATCTACATCTCCACATCCCCTGCTGAAATGTTGTGACCCATCTGCAGTGTCTATAGCCTGAGCCAACCGTAGGGGTTAACATGCCCTGAGCGTTGCCTTGTCCACCTTGCTTTGCTCAGTGGTGGCTTTTGACAATATCAAAATGAAACAGTTAAAGCAAACATGTGCTCCACTCCCCAGGAGACAAACCCAGTGTTGCTGCCTCCTCCCAGGTTACAAAGCTCAAAGTCAAGTCCTTCTACAGCGTTCCGAAGGAAATACTTCTTACAGCTGACCAGTAACAAGAGTTCAAGTAAGCTGAATACTGGTCTATAAATCACGGCATGGGAGAATATTGATTTTTTCCCCTACTCTCTGAGAAAGGCATAACAGTGCCTGCACAGTTAAATGTCTGTGCATTTATCTCTTTCTGCCTGTGTGCATCTGGAATCAAGGAAATCAGGATGAAAATTTTAATCCTGTATTTTAGTTAGGTGGAAAGTCGCGGCTCCCCTTTAATAGAATAAATATTTTAATCGGCAGGATTTTGTCAGTAAGCATATGGCCATTTATTTACCCTAAAAGAGAGTTTATGTCAAGGTTGGTTGGTTTTTTCCTAGGCAACACTAATGTTTTTTACATGTATTTTAATCTCAGCTCCAGCTTTGTCAATATTTGGTCTTATCTTAAAGAACTCCAAAGCAGGGTCAAAAGAAAGCAAACTCTCCCTCCAGAAAGCAAATATCAATTTTTTAGCAACCTCCCTCATTCAGAAAGCAGTCTTTAGACAAGTTCAGTATAGAAATAGCAAGAAAATCAGCTTCTCCAGACAGACCTGTGTCGTGGTTTAAACCCACCGGCCCCTTCCCCTCACCAGCTGTTGATATGGGATAAATGTGGCTTTAGGGCCCTGGGCTGCCACGGGAGCTCAATCTACCTTTTTCTAAATAACAACAGAAAAAAAAAAAAAGGAATGGGTCGCATTTTAAGATAACCTGTCATTTGTTGTGATAGTTTCATGGTGATGGAGTGCTTGTTAAAGGTGCGATATCCATTTACTCTGATTGCACATTTCTGCAGTGTATCACATGGGTATTATTATGCATGTGCAAATTAGCCTTTAGTCTGTTAAACTCACCCATAACTTTGCATAGGCCATGTAGCGGCAAGGGGAGATACAGAAATAACCAGCACAGGCAAGACATCCAATATACATATGTAATTACCTCACAAAAATACTTGTGTGGAAATTCCCCATTATGGATTAAAAATCAGAAGGTCCATGAGCGCATCATGTCATTGGGGACGTCTCATACAATGCAGTTTCCCTCTTGCTAGCCCACTCTTTAAAGCAAATTACTGGGCTGTGCAGGGAATAACAGAATACTGGGTGTGTGAAAGCACACGCTGTTCACATCCCTTTTTCTAGATCCTTTAAAAAAAATAATTGAAAATTCATTGAATTTAATACGCTGTACCAAAGGTGACTTCAGTTCTTGCAAAACACTTCCAACTGCACTTTAGAAGAGAAAGCTCAGGGCATCAGTCAGCCTGGTTTTCCAGACTGCTTCCTTAGAAGCAAATTTAGCAAGCAATGGCAGATAAATTATCTGTAATTTCCTTACAATACAATGATGGTCATCACTAGAGCCAGGTCCTTCCAGATGACTACCACAAAAAGAACAGGAATGGGAAAAGAGAGTAAATGATACTCTAATGTGACTGTAGGAACCATGCAGGGCTGAACCCTAAATTTCAAGCGTGTTGGTATGAATGAACCTAGTAGAGGCCAGTGGCTAATTCATGCATACAAATACCACGATAAATTTGATAATAGGTCCCCAAAGCAGAAGGCTATAAAGGATTTATATACTCTTTTGTGTAGTCATAGCACCAGAGAATCAGACTGCGTTAAAGGAGCCTATGTGTTAATACCTCACACTTGTATAATCCCCCTTCCCACCTTTTTTATATCAATAGTATGCATAATGTTCATTTTGTGAATATTCCCTGTCTGAGCTTTCCGTTTTAGCATTATATTCCATACCACATGGTACTGTTTAAATGCTCTGATTAGAAGAAATACTCAATTACCTGCCAGTAAGGCTCTACAAGATGTTAGGACACTATGAAATTACTCTAAGTTTATAGAATTCAAGAGAGCAGAGCATTTAATATACCCTCTCAGTAACACTGTACAGCAGAATTAGTCTTTTGAGAATGGTTTCACTTAATTAAATAAAACGTACGTTCTTTAAGAATAACCTCTGTAGTATCTGGAATAGTTTCCATGAAGCACTGCTGGATTCATCATTATTAAACCGTGAAGGTCTGGGCTGCCGCTGCCATGGAAGAGCTGCGCTGCAAAGCTCATGTGCTGCAGAACGTTCAGGCACTGGTGGCCAAGGAGCAACGCTCTGAGCGTGCCTGCGCCTTCGTGGTGCTGGCAAAGCCGGAGCTGAAGCGAGAAGATGAAGCCTGAAAGGTCAGAAGGGATGAGCCAGGAAATGTTTTGCTTTCACTATAGTCCCCCCCGAGTGGAAACTTTGGAGGAATCCCTTCTCTAAGATAATATTGATTGTAATATATTATGTACTGTGTTTCAACTAGCTAAAAAGAAAATAATAAGTCCAGTGTTTGGCCATGGAGATCTGCCTGGTAAAAAAAAAAAAAAAAAGCACAAGCCTACACAAATGAAGTGTGTAAAAAGTAGGGAGTGAAACACTGGCAATAGGAACCCTGTCAGAATTACGAAATTAAGTTCATTAAAGGTGTGGTAACTTAATTTTCTATGCAAGCATGTAATGATGAGGGTTGGGCAGAAAAAAATGTCCAGACGTCTAATTTAACACAAACCCACCCAAACTTGGCAAGGTGGAGCCTCCCCAGCTCAGCCCAGCCTCCTGGCTCCCTATTTAGGTTACATGTGCTCTGAACAGTCCCCGTCAGCCCCCGACTCCGTACCCTCCTTGTCCCCCACATCAGCGCCCGTTGTGTCACAGCATGGGAGCAGACGGGCTCTGCGGACTGCCGCCAGTGACCCTGTGGTGCAGCGCCCCAAATCCCCCTCGGAGCAGCTCCCACACAGCCCCCATGTCCCCGAGCAGGGGGAAGATGCATCCCAGATGGAGACCCGGCCCTGCTTCCCCTCCACACGAGGGGCAGCCCCCTTCTCCCCTCGTGCTGCTCTCGGGAAGGAACACGGACTCCTCTTCCCATGTCCTTTACCCGTTTGTGTTTCCAAGTATCCGTGTTTGTGGCATCAGTCGTTCTCCGACCCTTCTCCAGCATCTGCAGGATGATGGCGATTGCTTTTCCCCAGCTTTCTTCAGGCTTTTTGCTCGCTAACTTCTTTAAACTTCTGCAAATTAATAACACAAATGGGCTGGAATCACATAATCCTCCTATTAAGTGTCACCATTCCCCATTCTTGCACACTCTCCAAGGCCTATTTAACCATAAGTGTGGGGCAGATGAACCAGCCTTCCCTCTGATTATGGAGAGAAAACCCCGAGGTGAAGCCTCTTTTCTCAGATTGACTCTTTACATTCACTGTTCCTGGTTCAAAACAAAGGCATAAAACCAAAGCAACATCTGCTTTGACCTCATCATATGGTCCTTTTTACAACTAAGACTTTACAACTGGCTTCAAAATCACTCCCATTGCCCCACTTATCCTTAAGATGCTTAAACTAAAATTTAACAAATTTTGTTTCCCAAATCCCGAGATATTACTCCTTTCTAGTCTTGCTAGGGGCCATGTGGTTGCCTAGCCCAGAGATCCCAGATTAATTCACCAAAACCCATGAAATCACTCTGGTTTGTATCTGTATACCTAAAATGAGAATCCTGTCCACGTTCTTTAATTCTCTGTGTAGGGTTATTCCTATAGCCAAAATTTCTGGTGGCCTATTAGCATTATATAAAACTATAAAGATTTCCTGTTTCAGCAAGCAGCAGGTTTCACAGAAAATCTGAACTGGATTATTTCAGGGAAAGGCAGTCAGAAATCCCAGTCAGGGATGCTGAGGTGCCACCAAAGGCTTCCGCTGCCCACGTGGAGTGTCCTCTCCCCCTCAACTCCCACCCCAGGTCCTACCTTCCTTCTAGTACTTGGGGATAAAAGGCTTTAGGAAAGCACCCCCTGGGGTGGACAGTTTTCTCATAAGGGGGGGCAGCCACACGTCAGCTGATACCCGGGGGGATGTACTACAGCAGTCCCGTGGCCTCCGAGGAGCTGCGTTACTCCTCTACGTTGATAAGAACAGTGAACAGGGACTGACACCTGGCATCTCCTTCCCACCGCTGACTGCCCATCTCCCTTCGGATTCATACCAGGGTTCTCCTAACGCTGGCCTTGCCGCCCGCGCCCAAAGGCAGTGATGAATCTAGTTCCAATTAATGATTGTTTCCACACCACCTAAATCAAATGCTGCGGTATGGCCTCCTAAGCAGGAGAGAAGCCCCGAGCGACCCACCAGAAACCACGGCTCCATCCTCGTCACCATCCGCCGCCGGAGCTGCCGGGGCTGGGGGCACAAGGGGAGCTCCCGCCGCCAGAGCAGGCAGCGAGGCAGGTGACTTGTTATTACACAGATTTTCGACACCACACATTTCACTGCGGATTTGCTGTGTTTTTATTCCGCCTTCTGAAAGCTGTGAGAGTGAACATTATTAAAATTTTAAAAAAATAATAATAATAAAAAAAAAGGCAAAAAGAAAACAGTGAAAAGCAACAAGGAATGTTTCTGTCCAAAAAAAAGTCCGAAACTGGCTCCAATTGGACCTCAGTACGGAAATGCTGGAACTTGTACCCTCCAGTGGCAAAATAAAACAGGCTACCATTATTAGAAATTTTCTACAGCTGAAGATGTAACATCATAGCTAAATTCAGTCAGAGACAGGTCGAGCAACAAAACCCAGGAGCCAAGGCAGTCTAGTCTGGTCTGAAACTTGATTCAGGCACCAGATTATGAATAGATTTAACTAGTTTGCCAAATGAAAATGTAGATTTTGGCAGTGTTTGGGCTTTTTTTTTTTTTTTTTTTTTGGTGTGCTATATGTGGAGTCCTATTGCGCGCTGTGGGGATACGAGAAAAGAGCCTTTTTATATTATATAACTACTTGACGTGCATGTGTGTGTATATATAATATAGAAAACACAATTAACCCCATAAATGCTAAAAAACCTGAAGGACCTCTGCCCAGTGTCCCTCGGTAAGGAACACGCGCAGAGCTGGCAATCGCAGCCAAGCAGGTCCCGCTTTTGATTTTGATTTTTTGTTTTTGATGGTGAAAAAACATCTACCTATTTGCCATGGAAGTCCTACACAGTATCATCTAAAACACCCCTGAAAGAGGTAGGTGGGTATTTCAAAATATTAATAATAATAAAAGGTTTAAAGTACCTACAGTGCTGCAGCCCACGTATGTACAGCAAGAAAAACAAACAGGCAATCTCTGGAGGTATATTTAGATGACAGATGCCAGTTCTCTGTGGTCAGATTTCGCTCTGATTCCGTTCAGGTATGTGATCTAGGAAGTAGTAAAAAAGGTAGAAGTTTAAAAAAGAAAATACAATCAAGGTGGGGAGCAGGAGATTGTCAAAGAACAACGGAGCAGATGCCTGCTCTCTGCACTGCTCCTGGGCTGTGGGCTTTCTTAGAGTATTTCATTAACGAGGAAAGTACACATCAGCCTGTGCATGTGTATATTTGCCAGATGTCACGGTGGAGGCTTGGCATAAATATCTCTATTACCCTTTAAGCTTCACAACTCCTGTCACCGAGACAAAGGGCACTAATTCTCCTTTGTACAGCACAAGGCTTTAGCATCTCATTCTGTCACAGAGCACTTAAGTCAACAGTTTGAACTCAAGTGTCTGTGCATTAATTAATTGTAGTGGAGATGGCATGAAATGGGGTTTCAAGAGCTGTATAAATACATATACATGAGAGAGAACGTAACTGTCATGCTGAAACTCAGAAGAACCTAATTTTTGTCCCTGCTTGTATCTAGTGTATTGCACAGTCGGTTATTCTGTAAGTTACAATGCTAAGGATTTAAGACGAAATTGTACTATACATTTTGAATGACTTGGAATTAATCTCTTCAACTGCTACTTGCATCCATAAGTTTGCTTACTGATTGTAATCTTTTATTTTATTAAGTCATTCTGCGCACACTAAATCACTGGCAATAGCACCAGTAGGACAATATGCCACGTTTTACCCTTCTCTACTGTGATAACATTAACTAAAGAATTGCAATTTCTGCTGGTGTTTGTGTCAGCTCTAGGCTCAGAATAAAAAAAAAATAAAATTATTTTTTTTTATTTTGTGCCAGCTCTAGGCTCAGAAAAATAAAAAAAACCCACCACAGTGGTGTGTCTCTATTGGAACAGGTTTTGCCATCCAGGCTATGAACATTGCATGGTATCGGTGCTTCCTTAGGGACGTGCCAGGTCAGGACATCACAAGACTGCGTGTCCTCACACCTCTGGGGCCACCGGCAGCACTCAAACTGTCCCAGCTGTTTGCAATAGCTTCATTTGCAGTGAACCCAAAATCTCCCCCCAAAAGTCCATCCAGGACATAGTTACCACGCGCCCGCAGCACCCGGGTGACCCTGAGCACTTATCACCATCTCTCCTCCTTCAAGGGCTTGTCTGAGGCTTGTTGGGGGTTTCGCAGTAGGGCCCCTCTCTGTAAAGCTGTCCTCGGGGATGCTGGTCTGGTAAAGGTCAGACTGAACTTAAAGGAAACCTTTCTCACCTCAATACCTATTTCTGGACTCTCAGTTTTCTCTTCTATATTGTTATTTAAAAAAAAAAAAAAAAAGCCTGAAAAGATGCTGTGGTTAGAAACCTCCTTTCTCAGTGATACCCACATCTGCAAAGGAGACACTCAGCAATGCAAACAGCAGAGACAGCTCTTGCGGCAGCAGATTTCACACTGGGCTGAAGCATCATAGAGGAGAATCCACATGCTGGTTTTGATATTCATTAATCATCCAGCTAATTTGTTTTTACACAGGAGCGATGACAGCAAACGAATGTTATTATAGCAACAGCATACTGCATAATCCAGACTATTATGGTATTAGCATCGATGAAAACGACTGCTCTGTGTTCACTTATGCTCAATTCTGTTTCCAACTGCAATTGTAAATATATCTATTTTTATTCACATCTGCTGAAAGAAATAGACCTACCATATGTGGCCAGAAGGATAAAAGGATTGCTGCTGTCTTTTTCTTTCTCCTCCCTCTGGTCCTTATCTCAGGAACATGAGTTGAAATCTGGCCCAGAATTTACTGACTGTTCAGAGACTTTTTATGAGGCGATGCTTTCTAGGCTGATACTGAGTATATATATATTTATATGTATATACACACATGCACACAAGTATTATTGTGCCTAAGGTTATTTCTCCAGTAAATCACTTTCATATTTGTATACAGTAAGCACAGGCAGTATTCACACAGGACAGAAAAAATAATCCAGCGGTTAAGGTTAACCTCGGATTTGAGAGACCTGCTTTTAATCCTACCCTCTGCCACAGGCTTTTTTTTTTAATACATACATACATATATATATATATATATATACATACACATACACGTGGAAAAAGCACATAGGACATTGTCCACTTTTTCTTTCCAATGCAGCCCTGAAGCCAGAGCCAGGCTGGAAGCTCACCCTGCACAGCCTTTGCACCCTATGGACAGGAGTCCACCTTCAGCCAAGGGTTCTGGTGAGCTTTGACTCACATGGGGCAGAGCCAGACTTGGGCCACATCCTCCAGGACAAGAAGAAACCCACTCAGCAATTCCCTTCTGTCCATGCACATGGAAGCTATGATAGACCACGATACTGCCCTCCGCTCTGTCCCGCAGGGCGATAGCAGAGGTAGACAGTGCATAGGAAAACAGGTGAGCCCATATGGTGCTCAAGCCTGTCAGAGGACCCTTAGGAAAACTTGATCAATTCATTTTTCCCCTCTCACTCTGCTGTTCTTCTGGATCCCATATAGAGCCAATACTCAGGTCACCTTTCCTGCCAAACTGCTTTGCCATCCCAGCAAAGTGGAGGTCAAGGACCAAACCCGGGAACACCTATACAAAGCCCAGTGTGTCCTGGAGGCTTTCCCATTCCCTTGGGCATCTTCTTTGGGTGAGATGGTGGAGGAGGAACCCCTAGTGCCTGCAGACACGGGGTTCGTGCGGATTACCCAGGAAGGCTGTGTTAGCGCTCTGTCAGCGCAGTTGCTCATATGTTGTCACACTGAATGATGGATTTGCTTATATTCAACACCACATGATTTTAAAGCGTTTAAAGCTTAACTATAGCTATAAGAATTATTTTGAAACAGATGGGCACCTGGTCTTTCCCAACATGGCAACTGCCTGCACTCCCTTATTTTAAGCAATACACTCATAAAATTCAAGGGCACCAATAAAGAGAGGAGAAGAGGGTTTTCAGGTGTTTAGTGGCTGCAAAATTATTAATACCAGTCTCAAATATGTGATTGTGTTACTACTGATAGTACAATATAAAAAATCACAACAATAAAATGGGGAAAAAATGGAAAGCCATTCGTTGCAATGGTTTCAGGAGTTGTGCACATGGCCTTTATTATACTGAGATTTCAACCATTTGGGTTGCTACAAATTTATAACTGAGTCCTGCTTTACGTGGCTGCAGAATGATTTACAAGAGTTCATTTTAGCCCCTCATCGAACACAGGCTAAGTACACTACAAAATGGACTGAAACTCCAAATCCAGCTTCAGTCCACTTTAAGGAAGACCTGAAGAGATAGAAGAGACCAAATCGTAAATACACTGACACCCAGATCTACCTGGAAAACTTGATGGGCATGGAAAATGGATTACTCATTCTCCTATCTTTTTGCCTTCCATTATTTGTGGTCTCTCACACAGTAGGAAAGTTGTGGTTCCCCTGATTTGCTCACTCATTCTGTTATTAGAGGAGATCTTGCCTTGCACCACGGGGACCCATTTTTCTGTCCTCACTCTTTAGCCAGTGCGGGGATCCCCGTTCATCAAAACCGTTTGTCAGAAAGTTAAAACATGTCTATGCTTCTTCCTTCCCATTTTCTGTTGTTCAAATGCTGACAGCCAAAAATGTGTTCATATGTTTTATGCATGAGGAAAGGTGACTATTGATGCTAGCAAATGTGTGGTCATTTTTTTTCTTGTCAAAAATCAGTCTCTGGAATCACTGATGCCTTGTGAAATTACAGTCTAATGTAACCAACTGCAGTATAATGTAACCAATTTCTCTACTTTTTAAGAAAATTGTTCTCCTGGAGGTTGAAACACAAAACCAAAAAATATATGAAGTTATTTTTGTCCCTAGTCAGGGGAAATTAATGAAATAGCACCTCCCATTCTGTTGACATTGGCCAAGATTGCTGAAGTCCTTAGTAATATTGGGGTTCCTATTATGGGGAATACTGCAGTCACAGGAGGGATTCAGAATATTATACTGGTGGGAATGTCCATGTAAGTGCCAATGCAGCAGAGTACTTAAGCTCATGCTTAACTTTAAGCAAATAATCAGTTGGAGTCAATAGTTACAGAGCTGTGATAACATATATGCTTACATGCTGGATCAAATGTTATCATGAAAACTATGTGCACTGAAAGCCTGACTTGGAACATCAGAAGCCATCAGTAAATACTGTCTGAAAAAAGATTTACTCAATATATATTCCAGAGTATGTATCCATATTTAAAATGCTATATTTTCCTGAGTTTTCTAAAATTGCCTGAATTATTTTTGTTAATAATGAAATTTTCAATGCAGCTTTTCAGTTTGCAGAAGCCATTCCTCCTTCTCAGATCCAGTGTGAAAATTTTGCTCAGTATCTTTGAACAATTTACCTGTGCTTTCAACTTCTTGACACCAGTCATTGCTGTATCAAATACAGTATAGCCATCTCTGTGATGGGGTGAAAATGTAAGAGAAATGACACAGAGAAGCCAGACAGACACAATAAAAAAAGGAACCCCAGTAAGAAGTAAACATACTGCTCTTGGCTAAACATGTCATTATTCAGCATCTATCTTGATAACAATCTTTGAAAATACAGACTTTTCTTTGCACAGATATGTTAGTTTACTGCAATTCTTCCTGGAGTTTGTCATTCTTCAGTAGTTCCACAATGCTGGTTTTGCACTATGTCAAAAACTCTACTCCAAATAATTTGTACATTAAACAATAATAGTCACACATATTAATACAATTTGCTTGAAAAGTTAAGTATGTGAACTGGAAATTTTTTTTAACTAAATGTGTTTTTGGAAGTTGTAATTGACATTCGATCTCATTTGCGCCAAAAAAGTATATTTAATTTACTGTGTAAGTGTGTAATTATATGCCTTGATATAATTGGTTCGAAGACATTATTCTCTTCTCACAGAAAGAAGAGCTATTATATGAAGTTTCATTTGGCCTCCAAAGACAGTTTCCTCAGAGTAATTCCAGTATCTTTTTTTTCCCCTGTTTTTTTTTTTTAATCCCTGTTTATAGAAAGCATACCTAATGAAAAGCTAGTTAAATAGTCGTCAGATGAGAATTAATTCCAGCCCATTTTCCACTGGTGTTACTATGGAATAAAGCCCATCCGTTAGAGTGGAGTGGCTCCTGATGGATGCTGCTGTATGCACAAGGATGGGGATGGGTGGACGGAACAGCTGGCGTCAGCCCAGCCGCTTCCCCCACCCCAGCACTCGCAGTGCCGTGGAGCTGGCAGAGATCCTGTGCAGGAGAAGGATGGGGTGTCCCAGAAATCACCCTCTCCCCCTCTGTGTTTGCATGTTGTTTGCTTTCCCTTCTCTCTTTGGATCCTGTTTGCAAGGAGAGCAGTGGTACCCAAACAGGGATGCCGGACCTGAGCCTCATCTTGCTCCACAAATCCCCAGACTAACTCCTGGGGCTTAATGGGGTATATAGAACTCCAGAAGCATGGCAGGATCAGGCCCATAGTAAGGGGAAGCCGTACCAAAAACTAAAAGAGAAGGAATCCCAAGAAAGTTATTACAGCACCAAGTAGCTCCACTTCTGCAGAGAAAGCCCCCCATACACTTTTCCCTTCTAGTCTTCCTGATACCAAGTGTAGCAAATTGTCAGCAGAGGTATGAAACCCGAAACACAGTCCATGAGCATCCAGTTAGGAGCAGGCCTTGGCCAAGGGACCACTTCCCTTTCATGTCCCGTCCTGGTGTGCCCTCCCCCTCTCGCCCATCCCTTCCCTTCCACCCATTGTATGGCTTCCAAGTTTTCTCATGGAAATAACCCCATGGCTTGTTTTCCATTGCGGGTTAATACCGGATTCAAGGCTGTTATTTTCTTTTTCCTGCCATGTCGCCCATCACATTACGATGATTAGAGTTTTCTTTTGAAGAGTTACCTGAGGTGAAGTCTAATTGGACTCCGGGCTGCTGAGGAGGGATGCCAGGGCTCGGGAGCGCTGCCAGCCGCTGCTGTGGCTCACGCACAGACAGCAATCACGGCAACGGGCTCAATTTCATGCCGTGATTTAAGATACAGCTGTAAGGGTACACCGATGATAAAGCTTCAGTGCCTGGTAGAGAGCTGGAGGCAGGAACGGTGCCACTTCAATGCAGAGAGACCGATCGACGTTCCATATAATGTTTAAGGGCAAAAGAGCTGTATATCAAATGACAGAATGCAACAAAGGAGAGGTTTGATGGCTCTCACTTCTAACCCCGTAAGAGTTTCCAGGCTCTCTCGCTGGGTTTGGGAATCCAGCAGTGGCTAACAGATACTGCAAAACCTACGCATTCACGCTTTAAATGAAATTATCTTGCATTCTCTGCCTTATCCTGCAAGGCACTGCACACTGGATTTTGCCACCCAAAATTGCACCAAGTGTGTCCCTGGGGCCGTGGGACTGATCCCACCCTTACGTTACCGCTTGCATTGACTTGAGCAGCATCGCCTGTGCCGGTGGACGCGGTGCAGTGAACATGTCAGTGAGAATTGCTTGGCAGGGCTTGAAAGTCTGCCTTGTCATTTTCTGTCAACATATTTAATAATAACGGAGTGAAAACTAGCAGCAGGACACTGAGCATCTCTGGTCATACTCCATTGGTTTCACGCCATCAATTTCTGTATGTTTTCCCTTCACTTTTCATCTGTTTCTAGCTAAGACCTGGCTGTGTTGATAATGAATAAAATGACAGGTCCAGAGATACGGCTCTTCCTGGAACATTCAATTAACTTTACATGCTGCTGGAGAAACCACTTTATTTTGTTTCTTGTCTACCAATGTACCTATGGTGGTTTTTTTTTACCCAATAACCTGAACACACAAGGGAAGGAGAAGGACTCAAATGCCATCACAACTCACTTTCTGGACCTCAAGGACGCCACTCAGCAGGCACTGACAGTGGCATCAGCAACATGCATCTTGCCTGGCTTGGCCTTTCAGAGCACAAACACCAGCTAAACATCCAAGGCCGTTTATTTTCATGAGGTGTTTTAAATAGATCCAGTTTATCAGCAGCTGGATGGGATGACAGCAGGGCGAGGAGCTGGTGGGGAAAAAACCTGAAAAAAAAGAAACTGAAACACAGAGAAGGAAAAGAGAGGAGAAATAAAATGTTGAAACAAGTTTGATTTTCTCTTTCGCAACTTCCTCTTTAAACAACCTGTAGAGAACATTATGATGTGGTCTGTGGGATTGTTCCCTCAGAGATAATTACAAACAAATCCCATCAGCCATTAGGTCCTTTTGATCTGATCATGTCTTTCCATTTAATTTTATCAGCCCAAAGGACGACTTAACTGGGAACGAGCACCAGTTGACCAAAGCATTTTCCTAACCAAAGGTGGCGGGGGCTCTGTTAATGAATTCTGAATTTCCATTTATAAAAATGTCCAGCATGCACACACACAAGCATGCATGGGAGGGAGAAACTAAAACCTTTATTTACCATTTCTGCACAATCAGATGTTTTAGAGATTAAGAGAACAGGAGAAGGGGGAGAGGAGGAGGGGAAGGAAGGTCTCATGGGAAGGAAGAAAAAAAGAAAGCCACGTTTTCTATCTCTTCCCTTTTTTTCTTTTTTTCTTTTTTTCTTTTTTTTTTTTTTTTGTTGGGTTTGGTTTTTTTTCCCGTTTCCAGCCCCATGTTGTGACTTTGACAAATGATGATGCGTAGAGAAGATTTATGCCAAGTCTCGGAGCATTAGCACATTATCACGAGCAAAACAGAGCCCTCGGTCGACATCATTGGGGACCCATTGAAAAATTTTTTGAAAGTGAAATATGGGCCAAAGCCCATCTTAGAAAGAGCTGTGGTGCTGTCCTGCTGGATGAAGTCTGGGTAAATGCCTGAAGAGAGCCAGGTGAAGACACTGAGCATTAGATGAGAAATGGTTAGTAAAAACCCGTTCTGGAAAGGAAAGAGGAACCTCTCTGCTCTCCAGGGACCAGCGTGTTGAATGATTTAATGGCTACCTTTAGGAAATGCCTTTTGCTTTATTGCTCTCTTTCTGCCTTTTTCTTTTTTGTGCTTTTCTGTTCTTTTTTTCCTTTTTTTTTTTTTTTTTTTCTTGAGGAAAAGCAATACAGTGTAGGCTCTTCCCCTCATTTTCACCTCAGTATCCCAACTCAGCACTCCTGCAAAGCCAGAGCTTGAAACCTGTCAGCTTTGCAAAAGATTCCCATCCCGCAGATGATCTTACTGATCAGGACATTCTGAATTGATAATTGTTGAAACAAACAAAAAAATCCCCAGATTAAATGTATACATATTTGCTACAAATGCAAAAGGATTTCAGAGTTCACTACAGAGGGTTTCCACTTCTGTTAACTTCATTCCGAAGTAATTTCCAACACCACTCAAGAGCAGGGCTCTAGCTCCCAGGATTAAGCTGCACAGACTTTCCACAGAGGTGTCAGAAATTGCATGGAAAACTGGTGGGATTTTCAGAGTTACTTGAGGCATTGGCCCAATAGTCTTTATCCTGCTTCACTGCCAAAACGTCTTTAAAATGCTTCCCATTCCGCTGCACGAGAAACTGTAAAACTTAATTTGCATGTAAGTTAAGTTGCTGATGACATTCATTATCCTTCTAGAACCAAATGCTGGACTTCTGGTATTCCTCTAGAACTATTTTTTTCTTAAATTTGGGGAATGAATATTAGCATTTCAGTTATAAGGTCTACTCTCCAATTTGCTCTGAGATTCAAGAAAATCTCACAGAATTTGGAAGTCTGTCTTTTACTTCTGATTCGTCTGTGACTGGAATCTCAAGACGTTATTTCATTTTCCAGACTTTTATTATCTGGGGCTTGAAATTTCAAGGAAGGATTTCAGAACTATTTAGCTTCAAACAACCAGTGTAGAGACAGTTTACAATTTCAGGGGAATTTTAGACTGTTCTTTATTTTAGACTGTTCTTTAGGGAGTTTGTGTATCTTTGCTACAGCTTTAGAAGCCACAATATTCTCTCTGGGGTACAGTATACCTATGAGATTCATGCACATTAAAATTTTGTACAGGGATGAGAAACTGTAGAAATCATATATGTGGTCCCTAAAAGCTGAATTGATTAAATTTGTCTCATAGGAATCGCCATGTTTTTCCAGAGATGGCTAAATATCAGTAATATATGTGTCACAGTTGAAGAATTCAGTCATTTTTTTATCTACAGTACCCTGAACAAACTGTGCCTCTTGGAATGACACAATTTAGCTAGAAATATAAAATAAATAAATAAATGTACCAACAAAAGACTGGAATTAGCAGAAGATATTTAAAGTTTAAAGGGGTAAAGTTAACACAAGTAGGTTCTTTATCATTCGGAAACGTGCTGCACATCCATGTTTTGGATAAGAGTGCCACTGAACGAAGAAAGCCTCAGCCATTCTCGTTTCACATACAAACTACAAAAGTTAAACACATCTTGTAAATAATGAATAGGGAGTGCGAAGGTTTCAGTGCTCTTCTGGAAGTTTTTAAGGGTGCATACAGATAAAGAAAACATTTTTTGAGTAAATGACTTGTATCTTTTCAGCACCATTTCAAGTACAGTGTGTCAAGATGATTGATGATATAAGCCTGTAGCAGCTTCATGACAAATTAGTGATTCTGACATATGTTTGATGCTCTAAGCATTTTTCACTTGAAAGTAAGACGACTTGCTTTTCAGGTGCTGCCTTTGCTCAGAAGTTTGCAATTGAGTCTGGGAATTCAGTTATCTGGAGGACAGCAGCATTTCTGGAAATATCATCAGAGCAACCAACCATCAGTGTTTTCCCAGTGCTACTGTCTTATTATGTCTAAAGAGATACGACCTAAATGAAGGAGGAATGTCAGTACGAAAATAAGGGAATTGGATATTAGGTTCAGAAGGGACAGCAGGATGACTGTAACAATATCGTCTCGCTTCTCCAGGCAAATGTCTGTTTTTCAGGAGACAGAGCCTTTATTTACTCTTTTACTTACTTTTGAAAATTGTTATGTCCTGCTATGCCACAGTTTTGTGGATTTGTACACAAGTAGCATTCTACAAGGGGTCAGAGTTGCATCATGCCAAGTCGTCTTCGAACACAAGGCCAAGAGGAAATATGAATTTTGGGGTGAAAAGAAAACATGCTACATACCTAATTTAAAGGAAACAGTAATAAACCTAATTTCACCAACTGCCTTGGTTTAGCTGTGACCTCACCATCACAGGAGCAGGCCAGGCAACTGAACATGACTTGCAAAGCCTTGATCCCCTCCTTTCTTTAGCCTGGTATTGCGATAACCTTTGCGGATGAGTTACTGGCTTTGCATAAGCACACGTGGCAGAATCAGATCAAATATTTTATCATGGATAGGAAAAAAGAGGGAAGAAAAGGGCATTTTCCACAAATAATGCTGCTCAGTGTTGTCGCCAGCTCTGCACCAAGATATCAGACCGTGCTTGCGCTCTTTTCCTCCTCGGACAAAAACAAACCAGTGTTTTGAGAGAGTACCGTTGTAATTGTGGGCAGTTATATGGAGGGGAAAAATAATGTGGTTTGTCATCAATCTCTCGGTGTGGCACACAAGGGCTGACTTGTTGAAATTTTGTAGGCTGTATTTACAGAGAAAACATAGACCTGGTGCTGTGCAGGGCCCTATCAGTCCCAGAGTCTGGAAGAAGCATATCGGAGAAAAAGGGAAGGCTTGAATCATAACCTTTCAGGATAATCTGATCCATAAGGGAATGAAAATTACTCTGCTCCTGTGAGAAAGATCAAAACCTGAAGAATTTAATTATTAGGAACGTATTTGTGAATACATACACAGACAGGTTTGAGGCAAGAGCTAACAAACAGCAACAGTTACCCATCTTGCTGTTTTATGAAGCCACAGACAATGGGGGAAATTAAGGATGGATGCTTCCAGCCTTGAAAAATGCTACACGGGAGTAAAACTAGATGGTGTCTTGCTGTAGAGAGGCAGTGTTATTGAAAGGTGTAAGGTAACTCTAACCTAAGAGACACGATTCAGAGAATATGCTGGAATTCAGATCTAGGCACATTTTGATGAGGTTGTCTTGTATATAGCTTTCATCAGGGTAGTGTCCTTTATTTTCACTTGTCTGTTAAAATTACTTGCTAGGCCTGGTGAAATGATGATTTTTTTAATTCAGAGGATGAAATGAAAAATTGGAGGGCAAAGTTGGTAGATTTTGGAGGTTTATTTTTGCTAGAAACTATTTATTTCATTTAGCCCAGATTTGTCAATACTGTTGGTGGCCTTCCTTCTTCCTCCTTCGCTTTTTTGTTTTGGTTTGGTTTAGTGATACTTTTTAGAATGGTGTCATTACGTGGAAGAAAACGGTTCCAGCATGTGGAAGACCTGATATGATAAAGGCTTTGTAAAAATCCTACAGCAAGGCAGAGCCTCTGCTCTAGCTATTGAAGACAGAACTACCTTGTCTGCCACTAGGCTGATAGAGACCAAAAGCAGAACCACATGAAAGACAGGCTGCTCCTGACTCCATTTTTGCCCAGTAAAAGTTAGGGCATTCCTCTATAGCTGCAGGATCCGTTTACAGTCAATGGAGAAAGGAGCTAGGCAGCTCAAAGGAAGAGGCATGCCTTAGAGCGTGGTATGGTCTTATCACCCTGAAACAAAGCGTGTCTCGGACTGAAGAGTTCAGAGTCCTTCCACGAATGCACCCACACCTCTGTAACAAGAACATCCCCAGCCTGGCATTCCCTTGGACAAGTTCTGTTTGCAGCTCATACTGTGCACTTTCCTTTTTTTTTTTTTTTTTAAACCTCATTATTCTGCAAAATTAGAAATACCATACGAAAGCTAAAACTCTCCCGATGTAGTAAACAGCCTCATTCTGCAATTTGACTATTTTTCTCTTTCACTCAAATAATTTTGGAGGAGATTTCAAAATAAAACCGAATCTACTACTTATTAATATTGTGAAATGAGTCACCCAGATGCATAGCTCTGATACATAAAAGGAGCATTTTCTTTTACTTCCATGAAAATATCCAGAGGGCAGTGGCAGCGAGAGTAAATTGAGAAGACCAAAGTTAAACAAAACCAGTCTCGTACGCTTTCTGCAACTTCATTGTCTGCTTAGCGTCTTGTAAGAGAAAAATGTGGAGCTTTGCACTGTACAAGTTCTACAGTTAAAGAAATTATCATAAAAACCCAATGGCTATTTTAACTAGCTCACTACTTACGCATATATAGATCTAATTTTCACATTTTATCTTGTTAAGACCATGGTAGGTAGCTGGTGGGTAATTGCTTGTAATGTCAACCCAAGTGGTTTGAAATTTGCCAACTTTCAGGTTATGCTGTAAGTCCAAATCTAGGACAGGTTTATGGAGTTTTATTACTGAAATTGATAGGTTCATATATCTTGAGCTGACTTGCCTGGAGTCCACAAAATTCCAGAGAATGATCAACTGACCAATCAGTCTGCTGTCTAGAAACGCAGAAATGGAATATAGGTGCTCTCCGAGTCTGAACCTTCCTTCGGTGCTAGTTCTTGGAGCGCTGTCTCGGCTAAGTCAGTGGCAAAACTTTTACAGAACCCCAAGAGTTTAGGGTCTGGCCTGCAGAGCCTTGCTCACAAGAAGGGAAACGGTGAAATTTTTTACATGCTTTATTTGCCAGCTATTGTAGTTTTCAGTGGACATGAGCTGTTTGCAAATCTTGCATTCCGCTGTAGTTCCAACCATTACAAATAAGAAAAAAAAAATCAAGACTATCAACATGGGTCATTGCAATGGTTTTGACACAGAAATACTTCAATATTCATGACTCTTTTCAAAGAGTCCTATATTCAACTGGAGGGGGGGGGGGGGGGGGAGTGGGTGGAGATTCAAAAGCATTTTCAAAATGTAACTGGAATTATTGTTGTCATTTTGAAGTTACCTGGAGGCAAGCATTTTCCCTAATATGTTCTTTGGGTCAGGCTGCAGCTAACCAGAAAACCTCTTGCTTGCACAGCTCAGGTAACTGATAACTTTATAGCTGTTCGCATTAATGTAGATAAAAGTATGTAAATATACATTAGGTACTTAATATACATAAAAATCCTAATTTTTCTTGCACAGCCTCGTGTACATGAACCGCATTAGAGTAACTCCATAATGATGATGCCATTGTTTCACAGTTGCACTGTGCCTTTAGTTTCAAATGAAAGATTTCCAAAGTTCTGTGTATCTAGCATATCTAGTGGAATATATTTATTCCTTGGCTCGGTCAGGAACCCTGATTCTGCATATCAGCTATGAGCTGCAGGGAGATGGCAATGCTAAGCATGTTCTGGGGTAATACCCTAGTTTTGCTTAAAAATGTGTCCCAGAATCACAGACTGCAATGCCAACTTCAGCCAACGCTTTGTGTGGCTTCTTTGGAGGAAACCTCTAACACCGCCCATCGGTTTGCTCTGCTCTGACTTTTAGTTTGTTCTGCTCTAGCATCTCCAGCTTGCACACACAGGCACACACAGAGAACAGTTTAAAGGCATGTCTTTGGTCTCTGCAAGGGGAAAATACTGTTCACCTGCATCCCTCATGCATTTGCCGAACGTGGCTCCTGAGCAGCACAAAGCACCTTATTTGTCCATGGCCTCTGTCCCAGTGGCAGTGACATCTCAGTGGCACAGCTCTGTTTAATGAATGATGTTTCGACTCCTGCAACCATGAACCACGCACAAAGATCTTAGCAGTTAGAAAAATACCAATGGTGAAGAGAATTAATGCAATAACTGCATGTATATACAAAGCGAGATGGGATTCAAATTTGGCAATTATAAAGCCCAAGATGTTCTTCAGTTATAGCAAATGTGTGTTTTCCCGAAGGGCAGAGCAAACAAATGGGAGAAAAGAGGGAGGAAGGCAGAAAGCTGGCATAAGCAACAGCATATATACCTCTAAAATACCCAATATGACACAGTAATTTATAAAAATATTTTAATGGCATTGTAAAATAATAGTTGTTCTTAAGAGGACTATGAATGACTGGAGGTATCACCTATTAGTTACAGTCCTGTCCAGTTAGCCCATTTTCCTACAGACATACTGTTGAAAGGCATTTGAATATATGAAGAGACAGTAATTAGTGTTGATCTAGCTTTTATCTATTTATCTAGTAATTACCTGTTTATCTAGCTCAAAATGAATAGACATGTAGGAATCTGCAGGCACAAGACAACTGAATATACTGGGGTTTGACCAAGGACTTTAACAGAGAACAGTATCTGCTATATAGGCTTTTCAAATGAAACCCTGGGATTTTGCAATGAATTGTTTCCCATTTTTACTCTTACAGAAAGTTTAACTGTTTAATCCAAAGCCCATCAGAAACAATGGAAATATTTTCATTTACAACACGGGATTTTGAATAAGACCCTGAATAGCCATGAAATAAATGAAGCCGTATAAAAAAGAAACACAAATATGCCCAGAAATAATTTTAACTGTTCAGAATTTCATGGAGATTTTTTTTTTTTCCACAGGATTTTTAAATCATCTTGCAGATTTCATAGGCAGAAACGTGATTTCCCATCAGATGTCAAAAGCTGGCTTCAAATGTCTGTACAGAATATCTCATTTTCTATTATTTTTCTGCCCATCATTCTAGAGAGACGATAATTCTGCAGGGGTTAATTCTGCATTACCTGCCCGCTGCAAACGCACGCCAACTGATCATGTTTGTCTTTCCAAAATGTGGTAAAAATACGTGGCAACGAGCAGTTTTAAACACAACTTGAGAAGTTCTTGACTCTGTTTTAGAGAGGTTGTAGTGGATCTTACAGCCCTTTGTTTCACATGCAGGTTGCATAGCGGTGCCACTGCAACGCTGCCCTGCGTTGGGAGGCTCAACTCTTTTTCACCTCATATAGCATGTTGCCACTCATCTTCTGCCTCCCTCTCTCTGTTCTTCACAAATATACCTATGTGTGTGTATATGTGTATATATATATATCTCCAGCTATGTCTGTGTATGCATGTTCTCCTTTTTTAATGCTGAGAGGCATTGCAGTTTATTTTTGGCTTAGTAGAAAAGCAGCCCTTCCTCATTAATGCCAGGAACAGTGTCTTTGGGGATAGATTTCAGTATCAGTCCCCAGGAGACTTGTTCCTTCACTGAAGTAAATTATTGTATTATTATTTCTTCTTCTGTATTTGAGAAGGTGATGAGATCATTTATTGTTTTTAAGGGTTAATAGAGCCTGTCAGGGTCTTTTTCCCTCGGCTGGTTTCTCTGCTGCTATAGGATCAGTAACAGCTCCAAGCTACATGATGCTAAATCAGACCACACTTTCCTGAAGAAAAGAAAAGAAAAAAAGAAAACTTACCACCAAGCGAAGAAGCAGTTCAGTCTGGTTTAAAGGAAGGGGAGGGAGGCAGGGGGAACAGGGACTAACTCTGGAGAGAAAATAACAAACTTTAAGTCCTGAGGTCTTTCCTCTATATTGAAAAGGCAGTTTGGAAAGGAAATTAGTAAAAACAAACAGAAGGTGCCAAGGTTTCTTTATCATACCTGGAGTAGGATATGCTAAATTCCACAAGCCCTCGCACTGGCGCCTGGTGCTGCGTTGGAAAAAATGGTACCCATGGCTCTATAAAATGATCTATTGGGACTTCAAAGTCGTGGCAGCCCTGTGTGGCACAGGATGTGCTCAATTAATTATGTGATTTTCAAATGACAGGGGTTGGGAAAAGTAAAAATAATAAAAAGGGAAGAAGAAGAAAAAAAAAAAGAACATGATGAAGAAGAAAAAGGTTTTTAAAGAAAATAATATTAAAAAAAAATTTGGAGAAGTAAACTGAAAGGCCTTGTTGTCTGTCTGCCAAACAGCAGCAGCAGATAAGGTCCGTAGTTGCCGTGGAAACTCAGGCCTGTAGGAGACAGAATCCAATTTCAGAAACCACAAAATCAACATAAACGTGTGCAAAAATAAAAAGGTTTGTTTGGCAAGTAATAAGTAGAAGGCTACCAATGTATAAAACAGATGAACCGGGGTGACCTTAGCCAACTTTAAGCCTTAATAATGACGATGTCCCATGTAGCTTTGGCACCTCTGAAATGAGCAGTAACAAGACGCCGTCCGTGCTGCCCACTGTTATCATGTAATTGCCACCCTTCTGCTGCAATCCTCAACCCCTCCTTCACCAGCCCCCCTAAAAAAAAAGAGTGAGGAAGGAGAAATATTCATTAAAGCAACGTCCATAATCCCATTTTAAACCTCAAAAGGCTGAGGGATTCAGAACTGATGCCTTTAATTCAGTTTTCACCTATATAGTCTATTAATACTGTCTGAAGTCATGATATTTGATGATATTATGTATTATTTGATGTATATTATATGTAAAACAGTGTTTTTCCTTTCTTGCTGTCTATCATATGTGGCGAGAGAAAACCAGATCCTAAACCATTTTCAACTCTATGGAGACCATGTGATTGTTACAACCTTTGTAGTTTTTCTGGAAAAAAAATGTTATAGTACATGGATTACTATCACTATAGCAAAATAGACGTTACTGAAAGGATACCAGAACATTCCTTCTTCTAACACCAGCTCCAGGGATTTCTGTAGTGAAGATGGCTTTGGTATACCTAGACAACTTCTAAAGCAAACAATATCGTTCTTGGGTTAAGTGGGATTGGCCAATACTTTCCCCGGCTTATATTTTTGGGGAAATCTTTAGCATGTTCTGCCATTTTATGAGACATCCCGAAAAAAAAGAAAAAAAAAAACCCAACCCAACACCCATTGCCAAAAGCCAGACAGGATTTCACCGAGCCCGACCTCAGCGCCTGCAGGTGGGATGTGGGCAGTGAGGCTGGGAGGGTCTGCCATGGCTGGAAACTGCCCAAATCCTGCTCTGCTCCTCTGAAGACCATTTCTTAACTTAATCCAGCCAAACAGCAGAAATATCTCGGAAGCAATTTTAAACAGGATCACCAGCAAGCTGGGAAAGCAGTAGGGGGAGACAAACAATTGTACTTGTGGGGTAAAAACTTAATTTTATATTTGGTTACAACCTTCTGCTGGGAGCCCCTGACAGTAAGAAGGGATGCATTCACTTTATTTTAGAGGTCCATTTCCAAAAGAAACAACAGAATGGATCACGCCTTCATTGAGTGCTGAATGCCTATTTCTGCTTTAGAAAATCAGATGTTATCTTCCCTATCTGATGATTACTCCGTGTTTCTTCTTCCCATGTGTCACGACCAGGGAGCTGTGTGTTAGTCCTGCCCTGCTGCTGCCCTGCCCGCAGCCCTGTGGTCTGCTGGGGAGCCGAGAGCAAAGCCAGCCCCAAGCAGGGCTCCCGTCGCACAGCTCCTCACAGACTCATAGAATGCTTTGGGTTGGAAGGGACCTTAGAGCCCACCTAGTTCCAGCCCCCCTCATCATTCAGATAAAGATGTCTTGCTCAAATGGCCCTCGTGGCATGCTATAAGCGTTGTTTTAGCATTCCCTGAGAACATCCAATGTCAAACACCAGACTGGTGATGACCAGGACACTTCTTGGCAATGAACTGGGGTTATTCCCTAAGGACAGCAAAGCTTGAGGCCACTAATCTTAATAGGGTCCTTTTTTCTGTATCCATATATCCTATAATTTCTACTATCAGCAAATGCGTTACTTTGATGTTAATTGTCCTTATTCGGGCAAAATGCAACCGGCTTCAACGCTGGTCAGCTAACTGCACTGGAGGCTTTCCCTCGGTGAGGACGGAGGCAGGCACTCCTCCGCACGATGCATTGAAAACACTGTTTATGGGCGGGAGAGTTTTTATGAGGCTTTGCAAGGCAAAGGCCTGGTAATCCTCTGCACTTCACACAGACCACTGCACTTTTGCTCTATGCTTATATTTTCTTGCTTCCAACAGTGGCATGTGGGTGAAACAGCCAACTGCTTCTTCAAACACTGTCGTTCGTCACTTTTTTAAGAGCACAGTTCTACAGCCCCGTGGAGTTTAAGCTACTCTAACAAGAACAGAGCAACGGATTGGGCTGGAAGGTGTGGGACTAACGCTTCCACAACCTGCGGGTCTTCAATACTTTTGTTTATTAGTGCTTCCATCCCACAGCACAGGATGCTTGTTCTCTCTAGCCCCAACTTTGAGAGCTTCAGTTCATGTCCTACCCCCAAATGGATTAATTTCCTGCTATTTTGCAAGCTCCTGGGCAGCACGATTGAGAGCTTGGGCATTGCAGACATCTAGGGACTCTCTTTGACCCTTTCTGAGGTTGTCTTTGTTAGGAAAAAGCCTCACAGTGGAAGCAGAGAGGAATCGGGAGGAAAGTGATGGGGGGAAAACCTAAGCCGAGAAATGTAAGTACATCCCTCATTGTTGCAAAAGTAATTTGCACTTTCAGCTAAATTCACTGCAGCTTTTCAGCGAGTTTAAGAGAAAAGCGTTTCTGTGTCACTGAGCAAGCTTAATAAGAAGTAGTGACAGCATGGGGTTTTCATGTCTCGCTGCATGGGGACTCCCTGTGCACAATGTGTTTTGACCCTGCGAGCTGCGGGGCCAGAGCTGGGCTTGGCAGGATTTTCTCTCCTTCGCTTTCACAAGACTTGCTCCATCAGCAAAATCCCGAGCTAAGGTGGCTCACTTGCCATCCGCAGGCCAGATTTGTCACCTAGCCTCTAATGTCCCCAGCAAATGGAGCGCTGCCAAGTTCCCACACTCCGGTCATGCACAGCCCTCCAGAGCAAATATCGGGAGGGTTTGTTTTTTCTCGTCACCTGGGCGCTGCAGGGTTTCCCAAGAGCCGATTCCCTGTCAGGGATTTTGTTCTGGCTGTGCCAGCCCAAGCGGGCTGCGAAACGGGACAAAAGAAGGAGGCACCCGTGCGGACACCAGCCAGTTTATACGAGCCGGGGGACGATGGTGCAGCAGGCGCAAGGGGCTGGGAATAAAGAGGTCTGTGTTCCCGTCCCACGGCTGCCAGCAGCTTGCTGCGTGACAGCGAGTGAGTTATTTCGGCCTCTGCTTTCCAAAGTGCCCGCAAGCTTGGACGCATTGGTTTCTGCATGGTCGATCCGGCTTGCTCGCGCTCTGGAGGACCCGGTTCTCAGAAGCAATTACGGTCCGAAGATGTAACTCTCTTCCCTACGGGCTGCAAAAAGTAGACACTCGTTACCCGCAGGCAGACACCAAAAATTAGTGACAACTCCTCTGCCTAGGTACATAGCTTGGGAAAAGATAATTACTCCTTCTCTCCTGCACATCTGCACCCCGCCAAATATAATGAAGCCCTATATTTTAATGGGCAGTAATGTTTAATATTTGACATTAGGTAAATACACTTTCCTTGCCGCTAGAATAATTTCATACAGATTCAGGGTGGAGCTTTGAAAAGCTGCTGGGTAATGGAGTACAAATTCAACTGCGCTCAAGGCTTACACTGTTTTGAAAGTCCCACCCTTAATCTCTGATCATTATAAACTCTTACCAGCCAGTAAATCTCAACCGCTGTGTTTTCAATAATGGTTATACCAAAAAACCCAGCACCTGAGGTCAGATCTTCTGAGGCTCGGCGCTGGTGTTCCTGAGGACAAGCGGTGATGTCAGGCGCAGCCCCGCGGCTCCGCGGCAGGGCTCAGGCGGGGGAGCCGACGGGGAAAACTTCTATTTATGCAAAAGCCTTGGCAATGCCGAGCAATGGAAAAGGACATAAAGAGCGAAAGTATATAGCTGAAATGTAAATAGCAGTTTTTATGAAATATGTCTCCAAGTTAGTCCATGCCCGACAAAAGTTCTTGAAACATATCTGGATATATTGTAATGTCTTTTTTTTTTTAAGTACTTTACCAGTCTATCTATGGCAGTTCAGTGGATGTCAGCAGCAGTGCTGCGTTTAAAATGATAGATATTTTAGAATGAAACTATAAATCTTTACAGACTTACAATCTACTTCCTTTTAAAAAATGTGGGTAATGGCAAATGGAAATTTACAATCTTAAGGAATCGAGTCTGGTGTTTGGCCTTGATGCAGCAAACATGCAGCTGCTTTCGTTAAGGGGGTGATTCTCTTCATCGGCCTGAAGTCCAGCAAAGGCATCCATCAAGAAAGACCCACAAAAAGTGCTTATGGAAAGAATATACTACATACCTAGCTGATCTCATCAAGGAAAAGCACCTCAAAAATGCTGTTTAGTGTATAGGAATACTTATAACTGATTTAAGTGAAACAGTAAAGAATTTATTAAATAGAGTAGACTTACATAAACAGGGACAATGGGGGATTTTCAAGCATCAAATTGACTTTTCTGAAGTTGTGCTTGGACTGCGGCAGCTTTAAAGGTCCGGTTTGGGTGGGGATGAGAGTGGATGCAGAGCAGCTCTGCTGTCAAGCCAGATGCAGCCAGATGCACAGAGGTACTGACGTTGCCCCTCTTCTGCTGACGCTCACCGCACTCCCCTGTGCTCCCTTGTGCCTCTGATTGCTGCCGAGTGCTGGAGTGGGAAGACAAGGCTAAGTCAACCCAGGGTTTAACCCCACCAGCCTGTATTTGAGAAGGCAGAGAGGGGAGGAAGGGGAAATTGTCTAGAAGCCACAATCCTGGTCCCCTACCGAAGCCTGGGTGAACATGACGGGCACGGTGGAGGAAATGTTCGCACGCTGCTGAGCCAGAAGCCACCTCTGGTTTGCGGGAGAGAAGTGGTGACATGTAGGTTTAACAAGGTAGTGAAACTGGCCTCTGAGCTTCACCTACCCCCACATGGTTCAGAAATAACATCTGAAGCATTTTGGAGCATGGTATCAGGCACTGAAGATGGTGTCTGTTCCCTAATAGGGACCTTATTACAAGAAACGCCAGTGTTTAGTGAGATGTTTCTTCCATTATTTTTCTGTACAAGATGATAATAATAATATAATAAACTATACTGAAATAGAATAACGGAGCCTCCTTAAACCATAACATTGAGAACCTGAATTGTTTTTCAAAAGAAAATTAAATAGCCCATTCTATGATTTATTCTCTTTTGCTACACATGCAAGGCATAGCTTATTTTTCCATTAAAATTTAGCTGGTCTCCAAGCACAAGAAAGAAAAATGCTTGCAAACACCACATTTTTTAGGACTGGTTGAGTAGGAATAAACTTCAGGTATCACCTTTTTATATTTAATCCATATACCAATGCTGTGCTGTCTCATTCGAGGTCTTTTTCAGGACCGTAACACCAAACAGAGGTTCTTCAGCTTTCCCTGCAAGGAACTGACTCAGCCCCGTGATCCACGGTCAGTCAACGCATGATTTGTGTGGGTGGGTACACTCTCTGCCCAGTGGCTCACACAATAACAGTGCTAAGCTTAAAAACAGTCAGTGAAATAGGTCCTGGTTTTTGCGGGGTTGATTAAGCAAGACAAAATCAATTAGTGTCTGAGACCTCACAGGTTTCTGTAGGCAAATTGTTCCAATTACCAGCACCCGAGAGTAAATTAGGAGGCAATTAAAAGGAGCAGCTATGATTTCACTAAGTTACTCTTGTCACTGTCACATACATTCCGTTTTGGGCTCATTAAAAAGGTATTTTGTCATTTCAATTTTTCTTTAACAGTGGCATTTTTCTTTTAAAATAGTTGAAACACACCCTTATGAAGTTTGGAAATATTTCCTAAAAATTGAGATAGGTGAGGGTACGTGCATGTGTGTATTTACATTGAATGTGGTTCAGGTAAATGCCTCTGGAGGGGCTGTGGCTGCTACGTATTCCAAGAGCTGATTCGCACGCACAGAAGTCTCAGGAAAAAAACCAGACATCTGTGTACAACGCATGCTTGCTTCCAAAGTATCTATCAGAAAGAAAAAATCTATCATCTATCCATCTTCTTGCCTGAAACACGACAACGGGGTGCTGTTTTATTGGCATATGTTTACACAAATCATGTACGAACCGTACGCCAGAACCTGCTGTTGTGAAGCCTTTAGTCAAGGATCTAGGCTCACATTGCAAATAGCTATTAATTATGCTTCACTCTGGTTTTGCCTCACAGACAGATGCAGTGGGGAATTAAGATTTAAATTACCCAGCATCACACAGGAAATAGGAACCCTAATTTCCTAAGCAAATCCACCACCCTTAACTCATTCCAATTGAAAGAAAAATTCACGCTATGCAGCCTCGCACCGTCCATTCCAACTTTCCTCATCTGACTTTTCTTCCCTGAACACCATCTGCTGTCACCAGCTATTCTGCTCTGGGCTCTGCCTTTTCCCATTCGCATTCCTAAACCTTTTGGAGATCCTCCATGTTCTGTACCTCCAGTCTCAGGGCACTGGCTAATCCCAACGTGTTTAATGCTCTGGGTGCTGGCTTGCTTCCTTGGGCTTGGAGCCGTTCGGTGGTGAAAGGCTTCAAGCCAAGGAGGGAACATTCTTGGTCAGTGGGAGGCAGGATCGGCCCCAGGCATGGGGAGGAACAAAGCCACTTTTCTTGAATTTTACCCATCGATTGATCCACCTCATCTCTTCACCCAGCCCGTACTTTTAGCTGGAGCAGCCCCCACTCACTGCTGAATCCAAATCCCCTTGTAAGAGCAGCGGCAAATCACACCAGGAGCAGCTCCGAGTGCAGACATTGGGAGTGAGCGCTTTTTTGGCGAGGGAGGCATTTGCAGTCACCCTGAATCATTGCACAAATCCATCTTGTTTGGGGAAAGAAAAGTTGGTGGAGATCTGGCACTTGGCACTACACAGGGTGACCGGGGGGAGCCAGGAGCTCCTCTCCAGCACGTTAGGAGACTCGTGTTCCCGTGTAAAGGGGAGTGGGAGGTGGGAGAGACCCCCACCCTCTGGATGTGGGAAGGAGACATAAGGCTGCAGTTCAGAGCAGGAGCAAGGAAAGGATGGGGAGATTCAGAAACACACATTTCAAGGAGCTGGGATGCTGATTGCATTTGTTCTTGAGCACTTAAAAGGTTAATAGTCTTCTCAGTTAACCACCCTGTGTCGGAGAGGTACCACCCAAGGAAAAAAAAAAAAAAAAAAAGACAAATTAAAAAATAGGCCTCACACCCACTAGTCTGCAATCAAATCTGCTCCGTCATGCTGAGGGGCTGGTGGAGGAGAGGAGAGAAAAGGAAAGCAGCTCGCTCCAGCCCTAATAATTCTGATGATTCATCGCTACGAATTAACAGAGGTCTTTGGGGACAGAAGCAACAGGATCACGCTGCTTCTTTAGGGATAATAAACACTCCTGGTAAACACGCCTTCCCCGTCCCCTAAATATTCACCTCACGCAAATACCGTGAGTCACAGATCCCACCCAACGGCAGGTCACCGGCTGCCCAGACCTTCCCTTAGCACAGCACTTCTACCACCCAGCATCAATCCTCCCCGGGCAAAGGCTGCTGGAAAGCACACAGGATTTATTTATTTGGACAGGGATGCACATGCACACATGCACACTCACACATATATCTGTGTAAGAAAGGCTTTTTTTTTTTTTTTTTCTTTAAGGGAGCATGGAAAGGCATCTTGCCAAATAAACGACACTAAGCAGCGCGTTCCATTTTAGGTGTTGACAGTGTATAATAAATCCCGGCCCTACCTAACATTTACAGGAACATTATAAAATAAGTGAAACGGCGTGAGCTGGTTCCCAGGGCAACCAGACAAACACAATAAACAGGCTGCAGAGGCAAGAGTAAGTTACACCATACTCCTGGGTCTCAAATATATCACTTTACATTAGCCTTCTGCTGTTGCTGCTCCTGAAAGCTCTTTGTTTTATTATTATTTGAAAAAAAAAAGAAAAAGACTGGTATTTTTTTAGTGCAGATCGGCATGAAATCGATGAGTTCCTTTGGTTGCTTGTCTTTATAGGTCTTTTACTGCACATTAAAGCTTCTGTGAAAGTAATAATGACTATTAATAAATCTTTATAAAGACCTGCATCCCTCTCCTGCAGAAGAATATTATTAATAAGGTTTCTAGGAACCCAGGGCCTTTGTTGGCCCACTAAAAACTAGTTTTGAGGGGTATTTTTCCTCAACACAGATACAAGATGAACTGTATAATACATGGGGTGGCTAAGCCAGCTTTCTCTTGGTTCAGCTGCCCTCCTCCAGCTTCTCGTGTGGCCAAACTACAGGCCTGTCACCCGTCTGAGGAGGGCTGTTCTGGGCCCAGACGGGTCATGGTGGCCTGGGCTCACCAAGTCCCATGACGAGCTGTACTCAACGCACCCACATTTACTCCTCCTAGTAACCACCCCATACATTTCTCTTCACCTACGTGCAGGGGGGACTGTGCGTACGTTACATCAATATTTTCAGATGCATTCCCTGAAGACATGACTTGCAGAATACAGACTGCCCAAGAACAGGAACAAGGAACTATCATCTGAGATGGGAGAAGGAAGGTGAGTTTTTCAGAGAGGCACAGAAGTTGTGATAGGTTTGGGAATTATGTGATAGTTTTGGCAAGATGACCTTAGAAATTCATCAGCTTTTAAGACCACCTGGAATTGATTTGTCCACTCATGCATCATCAGTGCTGAAGGAACCGATTTTCCAGTTTTTCGCCGGTGCTTCCCATCCACTACTGCAAACCATGTTGTGCCCAAAGCTCTCTTATTTACACTTGTTGAGCCACCTTTTTGTGGTTTCCATAATTGTTTTGGCTTGTCCTGTTTCAGGATGGGCAAATATGGGGAAGCTCCATCTCAGAGAAGTGTCCTGGTGATTCTACACGGATATAAACCGGGTGAGTCAAAAGCAGCGTATGGAACATGTGAATCTGGAAATCCTAAATGAAGCAGCAAGAATCATTCAGTTCGCCTGCCTCCACTTCTCCTGACCTCTCCTTGCATGAGGAACAAGTAATAGTGACCAAAGGGAAACTGCTTGGAAACAAGGGGGTGCCAGTTAATAGCCCCAAAATGTTAAAGGCACTTCAGCAATGACTGGAACCCTTCTTCGTGTGTTATCCAAGGTTTTCTGCACAGTAATGACATTTGGAAGCGTGGCTAGCAGACTGACTTACAAGCGAAGGGTGGGGTAATCACACGCTCCCGGTTTCTTTGCCATATTTAGCTCCATCCTCTCCAGACTGCCGCAGCTTAGGTGGGGTGGCCCTGCCAAGAAACAAGCTGTTGGCCCACAGACACCAGGGTGGACGGCTGCTGAGTGAGTGAGAACACATCCACCCGCTCCGGTTTGAGAGCAAAGGAGACAGCTTTGTGTGTAATAACTGTGTGTGAAGGCAGGGCTAAGAGCGTGGAGGTGGCTTTTTTTTTTTTTTTTATGACCAAATCACCGCCCTATTGATGACTAATTAGAATGAGTGAGGTCCAGATGGCCAGCTTCTTTAATGAGGCCAATTAAGGATCCAAATGTTTTCATACAGTGCCCTTTTTCCTAGAAAGACTAGCAGCAATGGAGGTCCCACCTTCTGCTCCAGACACAGGCCAGCAACATGATCCTAGAGTACTTAAAAGATAAAAGGCAAATGTGATAAGGAAAAAAACAGCATAGGTTTTCAGCAGGGTGGCTTTGTGTCATGCCTCAGTCTCCAAGATTTATGCCATAGTCCACCCCTGAACACCTTCTCAAACCTAAAAACCTTTCCTTGGTAGGGTTGCCCAGCTTCACCTTCTCTTTTTTTTTTTTTTTTTTTTTTTTTCTCTTTTCCCTGCTGCAAACTCTGCACTCCTGAGTCATGGTCATGAGAAGAGCAGTAACACTGTGAAACAGAATTTCCGATTTCTAACCTGAACAGACACAGTGAGTAGCTCACGAGGTTTCCACCCTTGTTTTGCAGGTTTTCAATAGGGTGTCTAAGCAACTGGCTTTGGAGTGTTTATTTGAACTGAAGGAGCTTCCTGAGGCTCTGTTGCCACAAGAGCTTTCTGTCTGGCCACCTGAGGTTTACAGGACATCTATCCCTATGTTACAATACTACCTGAGGACCTCCTGAGTTTTTAGCCAACTTCTCTTCACAAGGCTTCCATGAAAACGCCTGCATTTTACAGATGGGGAATCTGGGAGAAGAAGGGCTATTTGTGTTGCACAGGATGCAGAAACTGAAGCAGAGAAAAGAACCCCCTTTCCAAACTCCAGGCTAGCATTTAGCTGCCACATCAATCTTCTTGCTACCACACTTCATGGGCATCAAGGAAGAAAGCGGACCCCAGTTCCATCAGGGGTCAGACACCTGCAACCCCTTCTCTGATTAAGAAACGCTTGTGTGCAAGGCAACCATGCTCCTGTGCTTTCAATAGAGAGGCTCAGATGAAAACCTGCCAGACCTGCAGCCAGTTCTACTTCCCAGTGACCTTAGAGATGCAAAATTTGTCTCAGTCCTGAACTGGTCTGCAAGCATGAAACTTAAACATCGTTGTTTTGATAAATGAAACAATCAAATTTTTAAATCCTTCTATTCACAAAACAATTTTTTACAAAAGAGGATTTTGCTTTTAATAATCCAGAGGGATGAATAAACTTTCCATTTTAACATTTCCTTTCCATTTTAACATTAACTCCACCTGATTGTCAGCTTGGTTTCAGGGTGGCTGAGGTCCTGGGATGTTTCAAGGTCACAGGCTCCACAGGTGAGCGAGCCCTCACGCCTGGGAAATGGCAGCAGAGGAATGCTGTGCATTCCAAAAAGTCTAAGGGCTACTTGGAAACGTACACGTCTGAGTGCACTGGACTGGATCAACCACAGACATTATGAGGTTTGCGGTGTGTCTGAGTGTAACAATAGCAATCCAAGTCTATATGAGATTTCCCGGACATGTAAGGCTAATATAGATTACATATGTTCCATTAAATACACTGTGAACTCCAAGAAAGCTGAGCTGGAGCTGTAGTGCAGTTAGCTCCTCAGATGTGTAGGAAATGATATAGGATTCACAACTATGTGGTGTTATACATGCTTCACCGTTATCAGAAACACAGTACGTGGGAAACTTTACCCTTCACATGGTCGTCCGCTCACCCCCCTGTTCCAGGAGGTTGGGTTCCAGAGCTGGTAAGGACCATATATGCAACCACAGCTGTCTCGTGCAGGAGACACCCAGTGCTGCTTGTGGTAAGAGATCTGGGTTGTTCCTTCACCCAGAAATGACAGAGATGACAGGCTTTAGAAAAGTTAGTTCTAAAAATTTGGATCTAGAGTGAAGACCCTGGCTGCTGAAACTCTCAATGTGTTTGAGAAATTATTTACAAAGGACCTATTAGAAGCATTGCTGTCATTTTCAACCTGTTGATGGGTGAGTGGCAGGAAATATCTGTGACAATAAACCTTTCCCACCAATACCTTAGCAAACTATATCAATAGAAATAAATATATGTCTGGAGAGTGAAGGGGAGACCAGATGTTCCACCTGATGTGACTGTAGTGGCACTTGCTTTCACTTAGAATAGAAAAATATGAAGGAAATTAAAAATTTCTTTGCTGAGTTGGTAACTTCATGCAAAACATGTGCCTCACATACGGGCAAACTGAAGCTCCTAAAGGAAACACCTGAACGGCCTGCATTTCTGGGAGGACAGGGGCTAACGGGTGGTTACAGGGAGAGTCTGACAGAGAGCAAAGAAATGTGCTGTCCACTGGCCCTGTGGGTGCGTGAGCAGGCGGAGGCTTGATGGAAGCAGAAGGCCATTTCAGGGCAGAAAAGTCTCCTGGGAATTTCTGATGTATTTTTGGGATAAGCCGAAGCAAACAGAAAAAGGACTTTAAAAAAAAAGTGGGCAGAGTAGAGACAGCCTAAAAACCCAGAGGTTGAGCTCTCTTTGTAGTTATTCGTGGTGCTGGGTAGGTTTTCACTCGTGGTTTCTATTCTTTCCCTCATCCTTAAAAAATGTGATGAATTCCATAAGCTTTCTGCCAGGCAATCAGGTCCAGTATTGCAAAACCAGCCGACCCTCCCCATTTGCACTGTCCCGGCTCCACACTGGCCTTTCACGCTGCTCATCCGGAGCATCTCAGGGTTGTCCAGCTGGTCTTCAAAGGCTGTGCCACAGCACCCAGCTAACCAGACCTGTCATTATTGCACAGTGATTGTCCCAGGTTTTGCAGGGTGTCCGAAGAAAAGGGGTTTTTCTGCCATTCATCCAGGCTGGCAGCAGTAGGGGTGGAAAGCCAACAGACCTGATTTCTTGATTTATTTCCTTCCTCCCTAAAGTCTTTGTCAGGGTATTACCTCCTCCAGCTGACCCTCCTGCTTTTGCCCCGAAGCACATGACTCCTGCCAGCTTAGCCCCCGCCAAGTCCCTGGAATAAATCTTAATCCCCAGTATCTCCTGGTGCCCTTTGCGTTACTGCCCTCAGAGGTGCCAGCACTGGCCGGGCTGCCAGGTCACCTCACCGTGCCACTGCGGCAGGCGCCGGCTTCAGGAATTTCCAGGCAGGGTAAGGAAGGGTGTGAATGTGCTATAAGCCACATGTCAAATGACCATCTGTAGCTACATTAAGCAGAAAGGAATACATTTCTAAAGGTTTAGGGAAAGTTTCTGGTCTTCAGTCTAAACACTTGATTTACTCTGTTTTAGGTTTGGGAAACAGCTTAATTTCCTTTAGAAGCCAGCTGTCAGTCCTAGCCTCGATGTCTCACCCTGCCCGCAGGACACAGACCCAGCAACACAGAGAGGAGCGCTGCCCTTGCGCCCCTGCTCCGGGTGCCCTTACCCTGGGCAGGCACCGCCGACACCTGCTCAGGGGTGGGGGATTTGTCCCCGTGGTTTTGGATTCATCATGGCTCACCCTAAACACCCTTCCACCACAGCCACATCACTGACCAAGTAGTGACGGAAATGTTACCAAATTCCACTGCAAACTGCCTTTATTTCGGTGAGGTACTCCATGTCTTTCCCTATGTTAATGCATAAAGGATGACTTAACTACATAGCAAAAGTCGTTCTCTGTCCACCCGTGTTAATGGCTCAAGTGAAAATCAAAGGTTTTTCCAGATGCATCTTTCCACCCATAATTTAATAAAACAGATCTGAGACTCTGAGCTACCCATAAGCCATTGCCAGGGTGCTATTTACTGACACTACCAAGTCACTACACCACCCAGGTGTCCTTTAAGCTATGGCTGTGTATGTGTGGGCAGGTTATAGGCACCTACTCAGTCCCTGTTTCGGGACCCCCTTCCAGCACCAAGCCAGCTAGCTGGGCCATCTCCCTCAGCACGCCTCTGGCAGCTTCGTTGTACTGCTCTGAGAGCTCCTTGGCCAGGCTGATTTTTTGGATGTTCTCTCTCAGGTTACCTTCTAGCCGTACCTGGTCCAGATACTCCGGGTTTGCGGTTTTAATCCTCTCTTCCAGCTGAGTCTGGCTCTGAAGCATTGAGCAGATCATTTCCTGGAGTATAGTTTTTCTAGCAAGGACACCCTTTGTGGAACAACTCAGCTCCCCCACCCACTGCTGGACCTGCCTCAGTTTGTCAGGCACTTTCTTCTCCTTGACGAGGAACGAAAAGCTATAGCCTTCCATGTGCACCTGCCCCTTGTAGGCACCTGAAAAGACAAAACAACATCTATCTTGTGACTTGCATCTGGTTGGAATCCAGCAAAGGGATGTCTAAACCCTTTTGTAGCTGCAAAACTAAACACGTGACGCAATAGCTCTCCAGTGACTGATTCTGAAAAACATCCATAGAATAAGCCTGTTTCCAGTTTCCTTATCACTGTCGCTGCTCTGGGTGCATGTGCTATATAATAGAGGCATTTGCCAGTAGCAACCTGATAGACTCATATGGAACTTAAGGACTTCCTTAAGCAACAGGGCCAAAATCATCCCTAATACAGCTGCTCTGGCTTCCCTCCATGAAATCAATAGCCTTTCCACCTGGCTAAATTTGAACTATCTTTTCTGTTTGTTCATTTAGTGAAAAGTACAGGGTATTGGGTGAGCCTTTTCTGAAAAGCGTATTGCAAATCCATCCTAATCTTCCATTAGACACCTCATTGTTCTCCTGACCAGGTCCCCTCCAGTTTCAGGGCTGGCTCTGGGTATCGCAAAGGCGGACGTCACAGGGCAGGGCTGGAATCAGTGCCGCGTTAAGTAGAACTGGAAAAGCCAAATCCTACGACATGTGTTTTCAAGATCAGTCAGCCCGGTCGGAAACGTTATATTGTACCATAAAGTAGAAACAAGCTATAAAAATGGCCAGAATCTCCATGAAATCTGAAATCTGCCTATACTGTGTCATATAGCATGTGAAGCAGCAACAACAGGCGCCCTGAGCAGGCTCCAGACGGGGATCCTGTGACGTGGCAGCACCTATGAGAATGCTGTTAATTCACATGGTCCCGATTATTTTAATGTTGGTTTCAGTTAGTTGTTAGCCTTCGCCTGCTTACCGTACTCCTGCTGCACAGCCGTGATGCAGGCTGTGAGACTAGCAGCAGGAGTGCAGCCAGCAACTGCCTTCAGCTTTTGGGCAGCCTTCGCCATGGCAGCATGAGCGTCGTGCTGCCTGTTGAAAGCGCTGGCGATATCGGAGAACAGGCTGTCGACGGCAGGCACATTTACCAGCTTCATTGTGAGGGTCCCCTCCTTACTGAAGACCCCTGGGGAAATTAAAAACCCAAAGGAATGTCAGTTAGCAATCGAATAAATCAAGCAGGGGCTTGGGGAAGGGGTGAAGGAAAGGGAACAATTGCTTGGAATGAGCATGGGACCCTGACGTAGATGTCGTGATCAGCTGCAGACCCTTTGTTTGGCTTTGGGAGTTCTTTTCTTGCCTGAAATCAAAACTTGACAAAAGGAAGGAAAGATTCTGAGCAACTTCTAACAAAGCCCTTTGGAGCAGGACTGGGGGAGGAGCACTGAAATGGTTGAAACTGTCTATATTAATGATTTCAAAAAATGTGATGAGGTTTTAGTTTGAAATGTAAATTGTCAGTTGAACCATTCTTCTCTCTCTCTGCAAGTTTTGGAAATGCCATCCAGACAAAGACCTCTTCCTAGCTAGCAGCAACACGTGATCTGCTGGCAGGTCTGAGATGAGACCACAGTGAAAAGCTCTCTGGAGCAGAAAGCATGCTATTGCCATGCCAGATGCTGCAAAGGCCAAGGACCTCTCGGTGCGAAGGTGTGGATTAGGTGGCCTCCACAAGGCTCTTCCCTCGCCAGGAAGTAAAAAAAAACCCAGTGGCCTTTACACTTTGTGGCTAAAAATCACCTTAGTTCCACTAAAATTGGATAAAATATGCTGATTTACAGTAGCAGGGGTTCTCATTCAGTGATTTTTCATAGCTCCAGTAGATTAAAGGTTTTCTCCACTAAGCAGATCCTTCCTTCTTATACAAAGGGAATACATAGGCCAAAAGTTTCAAATCCTTTTAGAGCATGCTCACTTCAGAATAATTTTAATCAGAATTTGACATTCAAATCCCTTAGGCAGCTTTAGAAACTGCAAAGCAGTTGCAACACTGGAGCCCTAATTAAAAGCTCAGTTACCCAACTGGAAATCAGACCACTGGTTCCATGACAGCACTCCTAGACCATAGTTTGTTTTACAAACCTGCAGAAATCTAATTGCATCTCCTGTGCAATGGAATACATGATCCATTTGCTAGCATATTTCCAACAAATGTCAGAGAGGTTTGTTTTTTTATAGAAGGAAAACTTCAGTCTCAGTTTTAAACAATAAAATCTGTTTTAGTAAGTCTCCCTGTTGCCAAATTAATGCTGAGTGTGCTTTGCTTTGCTTCTCTGTTTTGCTTTTATGTGTCTAAGTTTCCTAAAAAAAAGAACTGGGGGTGGGGATGGGGGGGAGGAGCAGGGAGGGAACATGGGGTTTTTTCCAATAAAGTGATGGATCATAACGATAAATAGAAATGAAGAATCTGTTCTCTGGGGTGCCACAGAAGATCAAGATGTTCCTACAGATTTATAACAGTCTAAGAGAAGGAAAAAATACTTTCTATCAAATTCCATCCAGTTCCATATCATTTATTTAAAGTAGAGTCAATGAATGAATAAGTACTTCATCAGACTACCTGAAGTGTGTTATACAGAACTAGATTAAGGAAAATTCAGAGCAAAGTCTGAGCTAATTATTGATCCTCTACCTTACCCTCTTCAGCACTCGTTCTTGGCTCCCTTCCCACTGAACAACAGGACTGGTCTTTGACAGAGACATGGGTTTTTAAGAAAATGAAAATTTTCTGAAGAAAATCAGACTTTTATTAAAAAATATATATCCTGGAAAATATGGAAGCTAAAACATTTCATCAAAAGCCTAAAAGAGCCCTGTTGAGAAAAATCATCTTGATGTTTCTTGGAAGGGTACTTCAGCTGTCTCCTGTTCAGACTGTGAGTGGCTGTCCTGGGCACTTGTCCCCTCCTGTGATGTCCCCTTTCCCTCCAGCGAGACGGGACGCTGGGGCTCATGCGGGGGGATGTAGTGAGATAAGGTTAGTTGACCCATGTAGGAAAATTGTCCTTTAATTCATCCAAACTGCAGCTCCCACAAACTGAAAAATACTAGCCTTTAATTTTTTCCAAGAAGTTCAAATTTCACCAGTTTTAATTCACCCAATTAAATAAGGTTCCTTTTATTTCCTATTCTGTGACCCCCACCAAAACACCAGTTATTTGGAGCCCCGGGAATATTTTACACGAGTGAATGGCACGGAGCTGGACTTGTGTTGTCTTGTGTCAGAGAATTTATGACTAAATTCGCATTACAAATGGAAACTGTCCTTGCACGCTCCTTTAAATGAACCTTTGCATTGACATGCAGTATAGTAAAGTCAGCACATCCAGCTTGGGCTGGAAAAAATGTCCTAATTTGTTGTATAATTTTTGCTCATACAATGTTATTTTGGTCTTCACTGGAGTTTCTATGTCACATAAATAATCCACTGCACATTCTGTAAATAATCCTTTGCACATTCTGCAGCTTCAACACATTTTTTGTGTATGCTTCTTGTAAACAAGCTGTTTTGGGGATCCTTGAATTTTCCTTCTTTTCTACTGAATTTAGTATTTTCCACTTCCTAAATTGTCCCGAAGTGGCTCCCCATTAGCAGCCCTGCAGTGAGCTTTAGAAACACTTGGCAGTTTGCAAAGCTTTTAGGTTTCTCCTGGATGAAAAGCACTGTATAAATGTGACGTCATTACCATTTAACAGATGCTTTTATAATTGCATGTTTACAGTCTCTGGCAGGGGGTCTACACCATTATTTTTTGTTTCTGCCAGTGTCAGAAACTGGGGTGCTGGCAATCTGCGTACATGTGTGCCTTGTGTATCTGTGTACAACTTCAGCGTTGGAGCATTTTTGGATGAGCACCAGAATTTACCAATTATCACTTTAACCGCTATCCACAAAGAAGGGGGCAAGAGGTGAAACATCCAAAGAAAATAGTTAAAATCTTATTACCAATGTTTCGACAGGGCTGCCTTGTATTTACAGGAAGGGGTTCCCGCTGTGAAAGAGAAAGAAAGTTATGATGCCTTTTTCAAACGGAGGAGGAATCAGCTTTCTTCACACCACAGTTTTATACATATATTCTCTCCAGAGGGAAACGCTGCAGTATGGAGCAGAGGGACCTCTGAGGACAGTGGGGGGGTCGGGGGGTCGGAGCCAGCTGCCATATGGCCGGACCCGACCACCTCGTGCCCTGCAGTAAGTCATAACCCACTCGACCACACATTCAGAAAGCGCATGAACCATGCGACCCAACTAAAGGAAAACTTTACATCAAAATACCAGCTAAAAGTCAGATTTGGAAAGTTCTGAGCAGGGCACGATGCCGGTTTCTCTCACCTCTCCCACCAGAGCCTGCACAACTTTCCCCACGTCTTTTGCAGCTCCACCAGCAGAAACCTTGTCATCTCCCCCTCCGCCTGCTCCTGAGCCAACATCCAAACGCTTTTCTAACACTTGGCTACCTTAGAGAAAAGGCGATGCCTGAGCCCTCTGAAGCGACCAGACGTAATCTATCGGGTGATGCCTGATGCTGTGCTGGCACAGCCTCTCTCGGATCCCTGGTTGAGCGGGGAAGGCCTCTGCTGGGTTCAGCCTCCGTTACATGCCCTGGTATTACCACCAGAAGTTGTTACCTGCCTATCGTCACTACACCGCACACTTCATAACTCCCTGCACCAAATCCTACCTCCCGCTTTCCAGCCTGTCCTGGGACAAAATGCTGGAAAAAGCATTTACCAGTCAGTTCAGGAAGTCTTTAAAAATCAAAAAAGAATGGTTAAAAAAAATCAAGGCTTGTTCTACCCTCTCAGTGCCTACAATTCTAGTTTCTTTTTTGAGGTTTTTTTCACTAGAAGCTGAGGACACTAACTCGTACCTATCTGGCAGTGAGGTCTGTTCCACTCAGGTATGGAACAGTATCTGGTTCTAAGAACTACAGGGTGAATCCTGCTGAAAAATTCCACATGATCACTTGACAGCTGTGAAATTTCAGGGGTTTATATGCAAAATTCAAAATATCTAAACCAGTAGCTATGCTCAGATTAAAAAGCTGGACTGTGAAACTGCATTAATAGGTAAGCATGACAGAAACTTTACTCCTTGACTGGAAAAATCAGTGAATAATCAGCACTGGTATTTGTCTTAGGAATGCCATATGTATTAATATATCAGAGAAGCACGTCACTGTTAAAAATCATATTGTTTGGAACATGCTGCCCCTTTAAAAATGAATGCAAAACCTGCCTTTGAATTATGAAGAAAGGAGACCAGAGAAAACTTGTTATCTCATAGTAATGGTAATTCATAAGTTAATTTTATGCTGTGATACAGCTGTAACATGGTTCCTGCCCCACAGGATTTACCAGGCCAGTTACTCTCTGAAATCTGCCTGGAAAATGAATATAATTACTGCCCAAAATTATAAACCAATTTACTGTCATCCCTAAATGCACATAAGAATTGGGGGGGGGGGGGGGGGGGGCAGGCTGGCACGTAGCATCTGCCCTGCACACACAGCAGTACGTTCCCTGTCTCACCTGCACGGGCAGGACAGGTGGCCACCACAGCCCACCTCACCCTCACCCACATTGACCCTGAGCTGAGATGGCAGAGGAGCAAGGGACCGTTTAATGCCTCCTCAATCCTTGTGCAGATCCACATAGCAGGATCAGGCCCCTCTGTGTAAGAGCAGTGGCCAGCTTGCTTTGCAAAGCGCTTTTCAAAATCTTTGTAGAAGATCTGCAGGCAGCTGGTGCCGGAGGCTGGTTGCAGGTGGGACGTGAAATAAACCCACGGGTGGGATGAGCCAGGGCTGGGTCAGCACACGGGGCACAGTTCTGCTGCCTCGAGTCCTCCCGCCGAGGGGTACTTGCTTATCCAGGCACCTCAGCATCAGGGCAATCTCACCCTGTCGCTGCCCTGACAGGGGGGATGCATAAGCCCCTCTCCTTGTCCCCAGCAGCCCAGCCACACACACAGACGGGCCAGTCATTATCCCAATGGTACAACCCCATAACAGACCTAACACACCATGATACAGTAAAAAACTCCTTCCCCCCCTTCCACTCCATGTCCTTCCTGCATTGTTGACGGCAATAGGGGAAGTTGCTTTCTTACCTCTTCTGAAGTAGCTGAGAGACAGCAACAATAAAGGATGGGCATATTCATCTAAATAAAAAAAATAATAATCCCAGAAAAAGGGGATGTAAGAGTAAAATGTCTTACTGGGACCTTTAAAAAGCCTTCTTGCACCACAGGAAAACAACAGCAACCCGAATGTAAAACAATTGCAGCCCAAATATAGCCAAGATTTCATGTCATGGCGTGTCCAGGCACTTCCCAGTGCAAAATGCTCCCTTGCCCAACTGTTCACTGACATTTTTTTTTTTTTTTTAAGTCTGCATTTTCCTTTTGGCAGCATAATGGTGTCTGACAAGTCAGCTTCTCTCCCTCTGTACATAATCTTGGGATTATCAAACAAACTCTTTGCTCTGGATCCCCTCCCAGCACTCCTGCCCGGTTCTTCCGGGATGGGGAGCAGCTGAGGGCAACCCAGATCCCTGCCACGGCCGGGAGAAATGAGACCAGCCCTGGGGACAGTGGGGACAAACAGCACTCCCCTGCACACCGAGCAAGCGGCGTCATGAAAACATGGGGCTGCACCTGCAACAGGATATTTATTTCCATGCCAGTAAACCTGGTGGATTAGGGCTGGATGTTGGCATTTTAAGCAATGTTCACCTTGATTCCCATGACTGGTTCCACACTGGGTTTGGCTGCTTTTCTTGAATGACGTGTCACGGTGGGAGGACGATCCTGGGCAGCCTACCTGACACTGCATTTCTACAGACATTGTCTCCTATCTCCACGGACTCGATCTTTGTGAGCATTTCTGATTCTACCCTGCAGGTGCCGACTGGGCCATTTGTTATATATTCTATTAAACTGGATAAAATTCAGCCTTCCCGCTACAGCTTAAGAGCAAACACCAGTTTACCGAGCAACATGGGGAGCTGTAGCACACCTGGACAGCTAAATTTGTCAGTGTAGGTAGTGAGCTGTAGCAGCAGTGCTGGACCTCAGATCCTCCTTGAGACAAAACAAAATAGAGAGATGGGCACCTCCCTCCTGGCTCTCCAAGAAGCCTTTGGTTTTTGGAGGGCTCCTGTAATACAGGCAATCAGTTCCCAGCCAATAAAATGTGGAGACACAGATTCATGAAAACACTCTGCATCTCATAAAATGCAATTGCTAATTTAGAAATTCAGATCTTCCATGTTCTTGGCTGAATGGAAATGGAGACTCCAAATTGCCTATTAACCACAATATGCGGAGCTGGTTTTGTTTCTTTTCCCCCCAAAACCCCCTTCCTGCTGCTGCTATGACACCTTTTCTCTTTTTCATACCAGTCTCTCAACCACGAATCCCAAGTCATAGTCAGATTTGTGTTTCAGTCTCACCTTTTCTCTTTTTCATACCAGTCTCTCAACCACGAATCCCAAGTCATAGTCAGATTTGTGTTTCAGTCTCAGGTCTCCTGCCCGTTCTCTTACTCATATAAAATGGTGCAATTAATTTATTGCAGTCTCGCCACAGTTGTTTTATTCATCATCACTGTAAAGCTCCTGTGAAGTATGCCCAAGAGAGGTAATATCATTTTAACAAAACTGTCCTGATGAAAGGAAGCTGAGAACCCAGGGAGAAACAGTAAACTTATATACCTAGTGTGTGTTTCTGAGATAATATTTCTTCCAATAAAACATTATTTCATATAATGAGTATACAGCCTGTTCAGTGAAGAAGCCGCACAGTAAACAGATGTGGAAACACTCAGAGAAAAAACACCATTGGCAGACACCAGAATTAGCCTAAGTACGCTATGGCAAATGCATTGAGAGAACCAATCCGGCCCCACGTACGAGTCTGGGATGAAAATGTAACTGCCTTGAAAGCGTGTGCAGATCCAACAAGGAAATGATCGCGGCTATTTCATGGCTGCTAGAGTGCAGCTGGGGGGGGATGTCAGAGCGGGTAGTGCCCCTATGCAAAGGGACAGCGATTGCTCAGGGGTAGCCTAAGGGGTTTGCATCCCCTCTCAGTAAGAGGATCCTCTGTCCACAGGGAAATGGCAGATCTGGGTCCTGGGGTTCTCCAAGACTGGTTGTGGTTGTGTAAAGTCTTTGATCGGCTAAGGCAACATGATGGGTACTGGCTACTCATGATGCTATCCATGGATTTACAAGGAAAAAAAGATCAACCTTACAAATCAGTGCAACATCGATCAAACATCAGTGCAAAATCTGAGCAAGCTGCCGTGAGGTTAGTTAGTCTTTTTCATGAATCCCAGCTACGTTTTGTTTTACTTTGATTGAGTTAAGATTGCTGGTAGAAACCTTGACACATGTAATTGGGTTTTATGGGATGTAGGCATGCACCTAATTTGACTCTTACTATCTAAAATGGTATGTGTGAGCCTAAATCATGGTCCACCTCCTGCCTCACTCAATGATTTCTTAATGCCAAGTGGAACTGCTGAAATGGGCTCTACATTATTTTTTTTTTCCCCTCTAGATTTTTTCAGTCAGTCCCTGAAATCCTCTGCAGTTACATTAACCGGGGCCACTGACAAACAGCTGCCCTTCTTCCAGTCTATCTCTGTAGCCCACCGGTTTTTATTATAGTTCTTTTTAATGGCTGTGTAGAACATTAAAAGGGTCTGCACATTAAGAAAAAAGCATAATAAAAACAAGCTGAGATACAAAACTGGCCTGTCTCGCTATGACATAGTGCCATGAGGTTCCCAGACTGCTGTTAAGAAAATATAGCTCATACGCGTAGTGCCCCTGCCCAGCTATGCTTCATCTGCCAGGCGATGTTGAAATTGTGCCTTCCTGGCGCTGCCTTTATTTACCACAGTGGCATTGACTTCATGCGCTGCGGCCCTTTCCATTCGGGTTGCCTCAGCCAAGGTCATCATTGCGTAAAGCATGAGCCCGCAAATAGCAATTTCTTGCTATTTCTGAGGAGAATTACTAGTTCTGTTTGCATCAAGGACTGTGAGGAATCCCTGCTACACTTGGGACGTGGCAGAGCTGACTTAGTCAGAGTTTCTTGGATTAAGCAGTAAGAAAAAAAAAAAGAGTTAGAAAGATGAGTCACTGCTGAGTGAAAATGTACTCTGTAGCTGCTCATGGAAATAAAGCTTTCTTAAAAATCGTATGATGTGCCCCTGAATATACTTTTTCTATATATTGATATAGACGTGAGAATACAGACATACATATAAACACACAAAGAAAGATTCAAGTACGCATGCCCCTAGAAATGTCTGTCTATAAACTGATAACACCAAATTCGGCACGGAGGTGAATGTATATATATGCCTAGGACGTAAACCCTAAATCTACTGAAGGAATTGTATAGCGTACCACCACGTGCCTCTTGTGCCTACTTTGCAAAATAATTAATGCTTTAGGAAAACAAACTAGCATGAAGGAATGATCCTCTGTGTAAGAGCTGAGGCACACCAGATGCAGATTTTAAAGGTATTTCAATGCCCAGCTCTTGATGAAATCACAAACCAGATGTTCTGCTCATCTTCTGTCACATGCCCAGGGCAACGCAGAAACTCTGAGAGATTTCGTAAGTGTGAACTTCTGTCTTCAAAGTAATGTGCCTTTTCTTCATGGTTTTACTTCGAATTTCCCCTTTCCAGGCAGTCAAGTAATACAATATTACAGGGGGAAAAAAGGAAATGTCATATGGATGAAAAACGCTAATTCAAGATTTTATGACTACTAGTAGTATTGCTTTATTCTGCAAAGTGGCATCGTAAGAACTCCTACCAGCTGATGAGGTTGTCTTTACACACTGGTGTAGCTTTCGCAACTTTGACACTAACAAAATTGCATATAGTTAAGCCTACAGATCGGAGGGAGCATTGATGAAAAGGGTGAGGTCGTTTTTTCACTTTTCCAATACTTAATTCATCATCTTTGATAATTTCTGGGGGATATCTACCAGTGAAACTGAGACATTTCAGCCAGTCCTCTCAGTGTTCACAGAAGTCCAGTATCTCGCTTTTCCAGGGGCTCTCTGCGTTGTCCTCTTCCTGCACTGGGCATTTGCAACAGGTACAGGGCACACGCAAGGGCACCGGCTGCTGGAGAGCTTATCTTCATTCCTGGGCTGACTTAGGTGCTGCAATTCTGTCTCCAAGCATCTTACCTGGAAAATAACCTGCAGCCACATTGCATAAAGGGAGCAGCATGGCCAGTAACCAAGACACCTCAGTAACATTGATCCTGTAACTAATTACCATCTATGTGTTGCATCTGTAACAGGAAATAAACACTGATGCTCTTTCTCCTAATGGAGCTACATCTGTTCAGTAATTAATTCCAACTGAAGAGGCTGGCTGTTAGTTATTTCTTATGGTTGTTCTTATTATGGCTGTTTTGACTCAGAAGGTACAAGGTGACTGGATAAGGAGCACAAAACCAGTCACAGAAACAGAGTATCACACCTCCAATGTGATTTGATTTCTCCTGCTTTGCTATGTCTAATTAAGGTTTTTACAAGATGCTGCAAGCCCTGGTCTCTCTCCACCCCTGAGAACCCCCTCCTGCCTGGTCACCACATGACAAAGAGACACCCCTATATAAAACACAGCTGCAAACTATACAGACAATTTACAGGTCTCAGAGATCATATTTACGCAGAGGTCCTGCAGCAGGGAGATCCTGAATGTTGGACCCTGTTGGTGGAATGTCATTAATCAGAGGATAATGGACAGGAAGGTGGGTGGCTGCTGATAGTTTTGGCTCATTTAAGACGGTTTTGGAAGGCTGCCAGATTGTGTGGAGAATTTTTGAAATGTTTTAAACAATACCTTCTTTACAATGTTATAAAATACCAGGGTGGCTCGAGTGGGTTTCAAACTGGCTCCCAGCCAGTAAAACCTCAGGATTCCAGTCAGCTGTAACCTGGACTCCAATGTGTGCCCGGGGTGGCTGAGGTCACCGGCACCTTTGCACCCTCCCTCGTCTTTGTGCACCACCGTGAAGTAGATGATGTCCACGGTGCTCGAGCTTGCACGAAACCCTCAAGCCTCCAGCTTGTCTCTCCACAGCTTTGCTACTGCAACTACGTCCCCTTCCTGATTCCTGGAGATCCCCTTCCTTTCAAGCCATGATGTCATGTGGCGTAATACTGAAATAAAATAGTGCATTGATGATCAGGTAGGGATGAACTTTACACCATATTTCAGGTTGGAGTCCAAAATCTGTCTTGCCACAAAGGGAAATTTTTGGAAATTTCAAAAAAAAAAAATTGGAATTTTGCCACAAAGGGAAATGCCATGAAGAACAGAGAAATGCTTACATGGACATAAAGAGTATAATTATAGAACCATAGAATAGTTTGGGTTGGAAGGGACCAATCCCCTGCACAACGCTCCAGTAACATGAAAAAAAAGGAGCCTTAACCTGAATAGGAATCAGGTCTACAGTCATCTTAGGTAAAAAATTATTAATAGGTTTGGGTACATGCTTTCTTTGTTTCTTATTCGCTTTCCAGTGCCTTGCACCCATCGTCTTCTTAGACATCCGACCTGGTTCAATGAGAAAAATGGCACAGGGCTAGGCAGGACTGCCTTGTCTCTGGTCCCATCACAGGCAGCCGTGCCACGCAAGTCCCACGCACAGCTGCATCAGCTTCCCTATCAGACAGCTCTTCATTTTGGCACCTTCTGAACCGTGGGTGTAATGCACATGCAGTGGTGTAAATAACTGCACCATGTGTACGATAAGCAAGGCCACCACCAGAATCATATGGTTTGTAAATAGTTACTTGGCTTGTCCCTGTTGGATACCATTTGATGGTACAAAGAAGTGAACTAACTGTATTCATATGAACAAATGCTGCAATCCGCAGACCGGGCTGCTTATTCTTATCCACAGGAGGTAGTCACACTTTCATTAAAATTAGGGAAATTTTTCTGTGCTCTCTTGAGAGCTGTAACACTGAAGTCTTTCAGCTTTTTAAGAGTAAAAGTTTCCCATGCTGGTAAAAGTGATATTATTTAATTTTATTAATCTAGTAATTTTTGTTTTAATCTTCTTTTAGTAAAATATCATTCTGATTTTTTTATTATTTTTGTTGCAGAAAATGATTCCATTTCCAAATGAGACACGGTTCAGAAGGCTTTATTTATAGGAAAGTAAAACCTAAACCTGAAGCTATCTTTTCCTCCCTTCTATGTTTCCATAAACATGATTTCTCCCAATAGAAAAAACAGTAGAAGGAACTTGTCATAATATCATTCATCAAAAGGGGTCTGATAATCCCAGACACACGAAGCCACGTTTGCAAGCAAAACACACTAAATGGAAACAGAACGCTCTCAGAATTAACCACTTTGCATTGCTTATCCTTCCTATGTCTAATACAAAAAGAAAGACTGTCACGTTGTCTCATGGTACGTTTCGATGCCTTCTTTGCACTGTAAATGTACAGCAAAAAAATGAACTATGGAAGCACAACGCTGTCACTCCAGCTTCACCTATGTGACACTACATAAGGGGAATTCAGCACCTGGAGAAGGGGTTTTGCTTTTCTTCAAGACAAGACTGGCCTCCTGAACAAGCCCATCTCCTTGCCACAGCCCTCCTCCTTTCTTCATGGGACTGCGTAGTGCATTATTTATTGCTTGAGCACATGGCATATGTCAGGGACACACTTCCCCTTTTCAGCAGATTTTGATTAATCCATGAAATAAAACCCACTGTAACCAAAGAAATAAAAGCCATCAGCTGTTACAATGGTGAGGAATAACAAGCACCCACTAGTGTCTGAATATAATCAACAGATATAAAAGCAAATTAAGCAAGATGGCATTCTAAATGCTGCTTTCCAATTCCTTGCTCAGAGTCGGTTGTACACCTTCGTAATTTAAGGGTTGAGTCTTCCTAGATGGCTTTCCATGCTGTTGGCACTGGTTCGTGTACTACATGGACTCCTTTCACCATGCAGTTTCCCCATCCCCTGGCACAAGCACTTACACACACAGTCTGGTGCACGCTGAGGTAGGAGCGGTATTTGTCCTACTCCGAGCACGACACTGTAGTTTTGATAATCTTGTAGGGCTCAAGTAGTTGGAGCATTTGCTCTTGCCACTTCAGGAAGGTTATTTTGCACATTTGTGTTTACTACACAAACCTGAGGGGCAAAGGGCCATTATTTTAGGCCACTCTCTCACAAAAGGTGATCATAAAAACTAAGGGCTGACAACCTTTTGGAGGTTTGCAGAAATAAGGGAGCAGAAAAGAAGGAGGCTCGCTAAGTGTGTGTCTCTGGTGAAGAGCTCGGTATAGCTCCACTCCTGCTGCCCAGCCAAATGGCTCAAACAACAGCCATCAACCTTAAAACCTGCATGTCTGCTCAGCTTTAAAATTGCCCAGGCAGTTTTTCTGATACACCTACTGTGTATCTCAGCCCTTAAAGCCTCAAGCTCACTTCATTAGCTTTGCAATGACTGGCTGCATGTCTCTAAAGTTATGAAGTCTTTTTGTTAATAAAAATTATGCTGTGATTATATAGTAGCTTAAAAAGCGGTAACGTTAGAAGCCTTTTCAATATTCCCATAATACTAAAATAAAATGTAAGTTATTTTGAATTCCCAGAAATATAATCTTTTCTTGGAAGTAAACTCATGGTATATAATCACATGCTCCTCCCTGCCGGTGAATGCACTCCCACTTCTGATTCACATTTATATTGTGAGTGGCTTTTAATGACAGAACAGGGGAATATATTGTGGTTTCACACATACACAGATTTTACGGTCACTTATTCCTAACTAGGAGATAGAGAGACATAGCAGAGAAGTATTCTTTCTTCCAAGGTACTTCACCTCCGAGTACAGTAGGTGGTTCCCTGTACGGTAATGTAGTATCTTGGAACCAGGTTTATATCGAGAAGGAGAAGAATAAAACAAATAATCCCGCGGGTGAGATGATGAGAAATTGTTTTAGAGAATTCATTTCAGCCCTAATGGCTGTGATTCGGAGTAACTGAATATTTGGTTTATTGCCCCACCACAATAATTCATCGAGTTACCCCTCTCTCACTTCTCAGTGGGCCTGAATGCTGTGATGTTACCTGATGTTAATGTGTGTGCGAGTGTATAATCAACGAGCTGGTTTATTAGAGCAAATTAGCCTGCATGTTCCTGAGAGCAGGGAAGGGGAGCGCTCCCACCCTTTGGTGCTCCCCATCCAGTACACAGCACTGGGCAAATCCTTCTGCCCTGGGATGGACACCACCGGAGAGCGATGCAGCACAACAGCTAGCTGCCTCAGAGTGCTTGGAGATGGATATTTGCAAGTCTAGCTTAATTATCCATATAGCAGACAGATTAAATTCAAGGAAGCCTTTTCAATGGCCCTACATAATTTGGGTAATGATGCTTCCACCTAGTTTGTAAAGGAGTTCAAGTAAATTCAGCATTGTGCAAAGGTGGCTGGGACCCACCGATACCACATGGAGACTATCCTGTAGCTGTGCAAAACATCCGGACTTGGACATTCCTTCTTGTGTATTTTAATTTTCCAACTTGACACAAAGGTGTTCAACCTTTCTGCTCTTTGTTAGAAGCAATAAAGCACTTAAGCTTATGGTTTTGTATGGACAGTGGGCTTAAAAGTAAATGACTAGTGTTAGGTGTAGATTTAAGTGCTTTATGTGTGAAAGCTCATTGACTAAGGTTTAGCCTTATTACTTGCCTCATCTTACACAGCCTGATTCAAAAAGATTGGTGTAAATTTATTTCCAAGTCACTTAAGTCTCTTCTTTCCATGCCTTCCTTCCGTGACATTGCTACTTCACACGAATTTCCCCTAAAAAAAGGCAATGAAAATGTATTTTTGAAGTAAATACTACCTAATTTGGTGCTGCTTTTGACTGGCATTTCAGAATTTTTTTCTTTTTTTTCTTTTTTTTTTCTTTTACCCAGGATATTAGTAGCTCCTTTACAAGCTGCAAAAATAAACAAGAAAAAGTAAATGCATGCCTTTGTTTGGGAAATTTTCCCCTTTTTTCTTTGGGTTTCCATCTGAATGTATTTGGCCGTCTGGGGTGAATCAAGGCTGATCCTGGTGCAAAACTATTCTCCAACAGATAGCCAAGCTGCTTGAACAAATGGTTCGTGTTAGCTAGAGAAAGACACTGAATCTAAACCATGTGCTTCTGGGTCTTGTGGTTTCAAATTGAACCACAAACACTCATGCAAGCTGTCAGTCTCTATTCACAATTTCAACCAACCTTACAGAAAAAAGGGGGGGGTCTTTGCCCACCAATCGTGTTTTTAACCCTTATGTGATTAGTGGGGTGGCTTTAATGCTTTGCGTTAGAGAGGCATGCTGTTCCTTAGAAGAAGTAGACTGATGACCTGGGAAAGAAATAAAGACAAACAGTTGATGCAATGGGGATGAAAATAAAGATGTTTAGAATCCTGCAACCTAGAGCTTGAAGGGATCTCAAGAAATGATCCAGTTCAAAACCTTTTCAAGAGGCAAGATCATACAAAACTAAGCCATCCCTAGCAGGTGTCTAACTCATTCCATGGGAGCCCTACCACAGCAGTTTGAACAGCTTTTTTACAGCAGAGCTCATTTATAAAATGCTAGATTTTTGCCATTCTCAGCAAGCAGCTGCGAAAGTGCTGTTATAGCAGAAAGTCACCTGTTAGAGTGAGCCTGGGACATTCTGCATCAGAGGAATGTGCTACTTCCACCTGAGCTACAGAAACAAGTGTTGTGGACTTGGGCTGTGTTTACTGCTCTGGACCAGAAGATTAATGCATGGGGGTTTGAAGCAAATGTCCTGTTTGCTCCCACTTAGTATTTGTTGGTTTAGATCACACAACAGTGAGCTTAGAGGGTGCCGTTGCCTTTACTCCTTCCGTTCCCACTGCTTTGTCAAAAATATTCAGAGCACCACGGAACACAGTATGCACAATCCTAGCCATTGAGACAGCTAAGCCAAGAGACACATCTAAGAGAAGATGCCGGTGTATGTTGGAGGACATTACGTGAGGCAGCTATTTGCAGGTTCCTTCTGGGTTTTTTCCAGCATGTAGGTGAGGTGGCTTACGTGCAAGGAAAGAACTGCTTGTTCAGGAACTGAAGCTGCTGGGGAAAACACATGGGGACAAGCTGCATTTATGTTCCAGGAATCATGCTGGGTAAAACCCTGCTGCAGAGAGTTCTGACACACCTGGTTGCAAGCCCAAAATGGAAATGTGCAAGGGTTGAATATTTTGTGAGGACGTGTTCTATAACAGCATTGTCTGGGGGGCTAAAAAAAAATCCTCATGGTAAGGTCTTTGTAAATCTATATCTCCCACCTCAGCACTCTTGAAATACCATAGGAATGTCTGTCTCGTAAAGTGCTGTATCATATTTGGGACTGCTTAGTGGACTGAAGGCTAAAGAAGGGAAAAAGAGGTAAGGGTTAGAATTTGTAACTTTGAATCCCATTAGTGGTTTACATGTTAAAATGACTTGCAATCTCCTTCCTCCTCGCTCTTTATTTCCCTACCTACACAATGAGATACTGTGAGATCTTCTCAGGAAGCCTACTAAAATTGTAATGAATCAGCTTGTACACAAAAACTTCTCAGCCTTTCCTTTACATTTAGAATGAAAAAGCAATTTTTTATTTGGAAAGAATTTCCAATGGAAATTCAGTACAGGCCTGCCTTCAGCAGCTGAGGATTTACCCCAGTAGTGAATGGAAGAAATAATGTCAGTGTAAAGTGACAGTTTTAAGTATTAAAGGACTTGGTGAAGATATAAGCTTCTGTGTCACAAGAAACTTAAGCAATTGAACCTATTGAGGGTGAGCAGAACTGGGTATACTGGGCAGATAAGCATGTTTGGAAGAAGCTAGGGTTCCTGGTTGACCAGCCGCCTGCCTACCGGCCAATGTTGCCCCTGTTGAAGCAGTTACTCCCATTACTACATTTTCACTAGGAGATGTCATTAAAGACAGTCTTAAGGAATTGCTCCTTATCGTATTGATTTCTTATGGCCCAGCTGTTACAGTCGCACAGCAGTGTGTGCATGGGACAACCTGTGGCAGCCGCCTCTGAGAAGCTCCTGGAGATACTGTGCCCTCCTCGTGCATCCACCCCCTTTTAGGGATGGAAACAGGAAGAGTGACCCAGGGGGATAAAGTGGGACCAAATTCCATCATTTCTGATACCACCTCAAGGTTTTCACTACCCGTGCTGAAAGATCCTCTACATCTTAGCACCAGTCAGAAGTGAGGAGAATGGAAACTGCTTTTGTGTGGGACAATAGAACATCATTCACTTTCTCATGGCACATCATACACCTCCCTTATGGATATTTAGTGATGCCTCATTGTTCACTGATTCTGAGGGGTGTCTGGTCAGAGCTTCAACCCATTTGGTTTAGCTCATGTTCCTCCCTTCATTTCCATTGCCTCCCCTTCTAATTTGGAGAACTTTGGTGAGTCCAAACTCAACTTTGTGCAACTACATATAGTTCTGGATTAACACTGCTGCAGTGCAGAGCCACCTCAGACTGACACTGCTATAAATGAGTACCATAACTCTTCAAAAACCAACGCTTTCCAACATTGCATGAACGTTACATGATCCCCTACTTAATATGCACATGAACTGCAATGCCACAAACTTCCCTGGGGTTTCCTGAGGGCTGAAGTAAAACTTAATTATACCAATTGGTTAGACAGACTGTTAAACCTTTTGTTTCACATGCACTTTTTATTCCCTCTTCTCCATCTTTTCCCATTTGCCAAAACCTCCTGAAGAGAAAACAGAGATTATTTTACTTTTTACCTTAAAGGGCTCCTTGTGTGCATTTGCCTTATTAAATAACTGCCAGAATATCTAATATTCCATGGACAGCACTGATGAAAATGAAGCATAACATTGGTCAAATGAGCAAGTCTGATGTATAGCATTGTCCCTCATTTGGTCTCCAGCCAATGAAAATTCTGTACCATGCATCTGTTGGCTATAGATGAATCTTTGCATTTCAAACTGTCTTAGAGAAGACAGGACTTCTCTCTTTTTTTTTTTTTTTTGGTCACTATCATTCTAAACATAATCATAACCCATTCATTTATGCCTCACTGAGCTTTCTGTCAGCCAAGCTTCAGTCATCTTTCATCCGTCCCTGCACAGGGTTGAGTCTTCTTTCTCTCCTTGATGCTGTTATTTTTGCTAGTCATGCAGAGAGAAACTAGCACATGTAGCTCTAGCAGAACTAAGTTCAGCAACAGATATTATTACTGATCACAACAGCCTCTAATCTTTACCAGTTCAGAAACGGTAGAGGGAAATGTACTTATTACTACCTACAATAAGTCTGGTAAGTCTAAGGAGGAAATATGGAGCTTCAGCGTCTTCAAAGCAGCCAGTCAAACATCCAGAATGCCTGTACGCATCTGGCTGAAATGCACTCTGCAGATTGATGCATCATTAAGTTCTCCTTTAATGATTTAAAGGGGAAAAGGCCTTTTGCTGGATTTCCACAGAAGGTTAATTTTCCCTTTTCTGGCAGATCTGCAGAGCCCTTAATGGTAGATGGAAGGAAACGGCGCTACCTTTCTACACAGACTTTTCTGTAGTTAGACCACTAATGTGAGGACCACCATATTCTTATGTTTTACCTATAAGAAATTAAACACCAGCCATTAATATGTTACCTACTGATGGCAGCTCAATTCCTTTCCTGTAGGTTTGCCAGTTGTTAACTAGGAGGTTCCATTCCCTGACTTCAGACAGGGATTTCTTCCTCCATGGTAAAACATCGCCTACCTGAGGCACCAGGATCTTGTTCAGCATTTCGGTCCAGAAACAGCAAACACAATCTAGCTGTGGCAAGCAGAGGGAAAACTGGAATGCCAAGGGCAGGCTGGGAATCCAAACCACGATCCGCTGGAAATAAGGCCGGTTCCTGGAGAAGCCAAGAATTTCCACCCTGTTTGTTTGAAAAGATTTCACTTGTCTGTGCATACGGACAGGCCTGAATACAGAGCTCCAGTCCTCTTAGCAGCCTCACTGCAAATCATGTTAAACTTCATACTGCGTATGGATCGTGAGTTTAAAATAGTTTTTCTTTGAGTCCGTCGCTCTTAGTACAGTGAGCTGGATTGCTTTCAGGCTTTAAGAAACCATTTCTGGTAATTAGGTTTCTAATTCTGCAGAGATGGGGATACCAAAAAGCTTGTAGAAGCTGGAACAATGACAATGTTATACTAGATGAGAAGACATCTCCAAACCCTTTCAACAGTCCTTTGCCTTCAAAAACGTTTCAATTTACTGTTATTTGTCTTAGCCTCATTCTGCAGTTGCTCTTACTCAGCCAGAAACCTTCTATCTCAGGCAAGTGAACCACCTCTTTTTCCACTTCTTTTCCTCGTCAGTTTCTAAGTGAATCCTCACCAATCTGCAGAACTTATATCATCACACTTACAGCCATCTAGCGGATAGGAGATTTAAACCAGGTCTAGTTTTGTAGAGCCATGGTGGAATGAATTACCCATTCAAGAAGAAAATGACCCATTAAAAGAAAATTGGACATGCAACTGGGAATAATCCATCCATAGGGATTTGTCAGCATTGCACATTAATACTCTATCAGCATACTGAGTGGGGCTGGAGAATTATGCTTAAATTAGCATACCAGAGTAGCAGTGGGTGTTCAATAAAGTCAACAGGATTGAGGATTTGGACCAAACATTTCAGAAAACTGTTCAAGGATAGATTTATCAAGAATATAGTTTGAGATGCATAGCTAAGATCTTGTATTCTACTAATTTGAAAAGTTTTTAATTACTCAAAACAATAATACAACTATATATAATATAACCAATTTATAATTATATTTAATAATTCATATAATTATTTTGAATGTCATTCCTGTAAAATAATTGATACAACATTTCTATCAAATCGGGTATCTTAGGCTTAAACAAACGTTCAGAGATGGGGAAAATGTGTTTTAATAAATCTTGATCTTGCACGAACATTATGCATTAAAAAAATTTACTTGGAGGGCAAAACTGTTTCATGAAGATTGGAAATATGAACGTGACACATTTTACTGCACTCTGAATAACTTCCCATGGAAAAAAAATGAGGCTTTGTTTAATTTAAAGATAATGTATTTTGTTATCCTTGATTTCTGGAAAGAAAGTCGGCTATTGGACTGGTACAGAACCATGCTGCCTAGAAGAAGACTAGAGGAATTTTAAAAATGGAAGGAGGCTTTGTTTCTAGAATGTGGCTTCCTGGAATAATGTGAGTTTTAGCATGCTGTAGCAAAACCAAAGCAAGAATGAAGCCAAATAGGATCAAATATGTTGCTGGAATCAAGAAATTTGCTTTAAGTAACTCTTACTTCAAGGGCCATATGTTCCCTATGTATTTCTCCCTGAAGAACAGTCCTCCTCTGAGCTAACTTTTTTAAGGACAGCATGAAACTGGAAGCCATCTCCAGAACAGCAAAATATCTTGCTGTTATCCTGATCTCAGTTCCAAGTGGACAGAATTCAAATTGCGTAAACACAGATAAAACAAATTCCACCTATTTTGAAAAAGAGAGAAACAAAAAATGAGACAAAAGTAAGGTAAAAGAGATTCCGAGATGGGAGCTCTTTTAGGAAAAAAAAACTTTTTACCACTGTTTAGGTAGGTAGAGAGAAATGTTCAGAGCCAGGTGAAAAAAGTCACTTTTCATTGCCGAATGAAAGCCTGCCTATTCTATCCCTATGCTAAAATTGCTCAGCAATTGTTACAAGGAGCTAGTGATGGGCGCCTTACCCAAACGGCAAGGTATCAACCCCTCTGAGCATTCAGAGGGCAAAGAGAAGTTAGAACCCATTCAGTCTGAACTTCACAAATAGTCCCTTTCCTACAGGATTTCCACCAAAACAGGCAGTGCAAGTACAATACAAAACTATTTCCAGCTCTACTTAGAATGAATTATTTTCTTTCTTTGCATAGCCTCCTGTCTCTTGGCTAACGGTGTAGTTTGATTATAGACTATTTTGGACTGACAACTCCTCTATATGTATACAGACATATACACAAATCTCTATACATGTGCGCTGCCAGCAATCCTTCAGTTTTGATTAAGCTTGTAAATGCAACCCTATTCTACTAAAAATTAATCCTGAATATAAATGATCTCCAGACTGAACCTAAGCCTTCTCCAGATTCAACATGGAGATGACAAAAATAGTAAATAACAGAATATGTTCACAGCTTGCAGATTAGCTTTCCACGTGATGTGCTAGGGATCTCAGAATTTAAAATAGTGGTACCTCTGGCATATTTTCCCCCACAGATGGTAATGGGAGAGTTAACCCCTTTCATCTGGGTGAGAAATGAAGTTAACTCCATCCCAGATGAAACCAGGACACAAACCAAGAATGATTCTATGTGGACTTTAGGAGTCCAAAATGAAAGTGACTGTGCGGTGTGAAAAAAAAAGACATTTATATACTCTACCTAGAGATTAATTTTTTTCCACTATGGAACTGTTTAAGTTTACTTTTTTTTTTTTTTTTTTAACTGCAGCCATGGGAAGCATTTTAGGACATTTTGTACACCTGCTAGCTCCATTTCATTTGTTTAAACACATTTTATAACTGCAGTTTATATATTTTTCCAAGAAAATAAAAATGCTAAAAATATAATGTGGTGTTTGGGAGAATGTAGGTGGGGGATTGGAAGGAACAAGAGGGCCTCATCTTGGCATATGTTCCACTTTATGCCAACTGCAGCACATTCATCATTAACATACTGGATGGGGATTACCTCTGAACACTCATTCGCACTCACACACACGTTTCCCCTTTGCACCAAAGAGCAAAATCGTATATGGGACACAATAGACCTATTGGGCATGGGTGCTGCTTTATTGCTAATTACAGTGTTTGCTTCGCCAAGGTGTTACTGCTATTAGCCTTGAAGCGATTTTCTGCTCCATTGGTAGGATATGCCTCAGCCCTTTCGGTGCAGTCATTGTTTTGGAGCATAGCCAGCAAGAAAGGGTTTCTATACATTAAACGTTGCAGTATTCACCCCATGGAAAAGTCTTTACAGGGAGACCCAACTGGAGCCCAGAGAAGATCCTGAGATTGCTTTTCAACAAAGGGCCTGTGATTTTCTTGTCCTTTAAATGATTTCATTTTCCTTCATGATTCAGCCTTATATACATATATATAAGCCTTATATACATATACATATATATATATGCATATATATTTGTTCCTTCCAGTTGTTTTTTTTCCCTTCTTTTGGGGTGTTTGGGAAGGTGGGCACCGAATGAGAGTCTTTGCGGGGCCCCAGGAAATAAAGTGTTTAACAGTAAAGCTTAAAGCGTTTGCTGTACAGAACATTTCTCTGTACCCACCGCACCAGTTGCTTATTTAGCAGCGCCTGATGTTTATAAGAGTACTTTCAACTTCTGTGTTGAAGCAGTGTTTTGTTGTTCTGCTACAATCCAGTATGTGCTGTCACACACAACAAGCAAATGAGAAAAAAGATGCTTTAGTCCTGGACCTTCTCCTCTTCTTGAGAAAGGGTTTGGAAAGATATTTTTCAGAAATGCTGGCACCTCCTAACAGCTAATGTGATGTGTTTATCCAAAGACTTTTATCTGATTATAGAAATATAGAAAAGCAAAGGAGCTTCGGATCCTTTATCAAGCCCCTGTTGTCACAAGGAGCACATTATCTTTCATAAATTTCATTTCAGCAACACAATGCTTGTGATTTGGTTCCAGACTTCTAATCTCCACTCTGCAAAGGGAAGAACACTAAGCACCATCACTGAAGTACCCTATTTAAGGTCTTGAACACCACCCCCCAACCTCTGTCTGCTCATCTAAGGAGCACCCACACCAGACTGGCAATACACAATGAACCTGTTTCTGTTCTGAGCTCTAGAAAAGGGAATGGTTGGAGTTACTGGAGTTTCATGGACCATTGTGGACCTACCTATCTTACAATATGCAAAAGCTTCCTGACCACTGCATCTGTGACTTAAACAATTACATCACCTCACCACAGAACATGTTCCCTGGCACAAAGAGATCTTTTTCCCTCTGAGAGAGTTGGTGTTCTTCGACTCAAGCTCTTGACTAAACTAGCCAGCATGATTCAGACCTGCCAAATGACATATCAGCATAATGCATAAAGAGAGGGAGTCTCCACTCCTAACTAACACTGATTTAGCTTGGCATTAAGTACTCCCTCCCTTAAGCTCCCTTCCCCCAGAAAAAGAAATTCATGACCTTTGATTTTCTTTTCAGTTTTCACCCTCCAGAATACATGTGCTCTTCCCATACTGTCCCTCCTCTTTTCTATGAATGATGGCAGAGGTCTGTCATCTCCTAACCCAGTCATATCTGAGTCTTCTCCTGATGCCACTAAGGTGAGAGATAATGAAATAAGTAAAAAGGGACCCAAACCAAACAAGAGCATGTTTTGCCTTCTATATTTGAAGAGGAAAAAGAATAGCCTCAAGACAAGAAGACTCCCTTAGGGCCAAGACGACTGACAAATTCTTGTGGTTTTCTCCAAAAGTCAAACCAAAATCCAACCGCCAGCCAAGCTGAGTTCTGGCAACCTCGCATTGCCTGGAAATGAGCGCAATCGTATCCTAATAGCTATTTGGATAATTGTCCGTATGAGTGATCTGCCAACCAATGTTGGAAACAAGTCTTTATTACAAATATAGCATGAAGTCTAATCTGGAATACATTAAAATGTTATTTCTGTAGCTGCCTTTTCCCAAACTTTAAATAATGGCTAAACCATTTATCAGCTTTGGAGGAGAAAGGTTGTGTATACTGTACTTTTAGAGCAAAAACGAAAAAAGAAAAAGTTTTCAATAAAAAATATTCTCCGCATAAACTCTGTAATTTCTGGTCCTCTGTACATTGCTAAAAATTATTACGAATCCATCTTAGATTTGCTGAAAGGGGCATGGTATGAACATAACATAATAACCAAACTGTATTCCTAGGCACCTGCTACAGACCTCTACCAGTATCACTAGAAGATGATCAAAGCAGACAGACGCACCCAGGTTTCATAGATTATGCGTAAATAGCGCACAACACTTAATAAGACATGCCCAAACAACCCACACTGAACAGCCTACGAGCAATGTAACATGACTGCTAAGGTGAGGGGCATCGCATAAGGAGTCTCACTATTGTTTTGTTACCTACTTGACTTTCTGAGACCAAACACGTGCACTTTCTACTTGTACACAGTTCAGGAAGCTATTTGCTATTTTATCCTTAGGTTTCATTTGATACCTACATGAGTTCTCTGTCTTGGAGAACATGGTGGGACTAGATGATCTTTAAAGGTCCCTTCCAAGCCAACCCGTTCTATGATTCTATGATCTCTGTCACCATCTTCTGAAGATGGGGCTTCAGATGGGTATCTCAGATGAAGGGGTATCTCAGATGGGGCTGAGTCACTCTCTGGAGTGACTGAGGTTGTCTAGGTGGGCATAGTTCTGACAGCTGAAGGTAGCTGGGATGAATCCCACATCCATACAGCCCTGAGTCAGATGAGGTAACTCTAAGCTTTGTAAGCTTAATGTTATGTGATAGTACCTAAGGCACACAGAACACTCCCTAGCACCATAATTTGCAGAAGATATCAAACTATGTTTTTTATATATAAATCTGAATGGCACCTTGGACATCGGAGCCTTTATAACGCTATAGCAGGTCTAAACTTTTTTTAACTGGTGTGTTCTCCTGTACCTCAAGAAGAGTATTCTGTGTTTGATGGATGTGCTGGGACTGCCATATTTCAGTCCCTCCATTTCTCTGTCTTCTTTTTTTTCTTCTTGTTATATCTATTAAAGTGATTTACGACTTTTTCATTGTTCTGCCTGGAGTTTGGCCAGCTCTTGAGATCAAAATCCAAAAAATTCTCCTCAACAAAACATTAGGGTGACCAGATTGAAACAAGACCTGTGGAAAAGATTTGAATTGTGGGAAAGGAAATAACCCCATCTCCATGGAAATGCATTCACGTTTTCCAGTTGCTCCTGAATAAATGAAGTTTGTGTTCTCTAATTCCTAGACTTCAATTTCAAGCACACCTAGCTTTAAAGTACCTGGGAATACTGTTAAAAACATCAAGGTTTCTCTGAGAAGCATTGCACTTTCACAGCAATGCTTTTTCTTTTTTCTTTATTTCTTTTATTTAAATCACCATCCGAGTTCTTCAGAAAATGTCCACAAAACACACACAATCCACAAGGTGCTTATAAGAATTAGCTGTAGTGGCTAAGTTTCTACTCTAGAGTTGCAAGCACTCCCAATTCCTTAAGCATCGCTAAAGGAGTCAGTAATACCTAACAAGCCCCACGTGTGTGACATTATTAAAAAAATACTTAAAGCTTTCAAGCTTGAATGTACATAGTATGAGCATCCAGCCAAGTATTTCACTCAATTTCTCCTTCACAAGACTTTGCTGTCTCTCCTCGGCACTCGCGGTGCTGGAAGACACCAACCTGTTTGATTTTTGTGTGTACAGCTGAACCAAACTCAGCACCTGCCCTGGACCATTGTAGGCTTGTGACTGTTTGCAGACCATGTAATGATCCAACAAAATAAGGAGGCAGGACGTCCTCTATCCCGTCTCCGTGCCCACCCATGGCCGCCGACATCCCGAGGCTCAGCGGCACCCCACTGCACCCCGCCAGCTGAACTCCAGCCTGGCCTCAGAGCCTAACATGCAGATGGCCTCTGGCAGAATTATTCCTGACTTTCAGCGGGCCATGGAAATAAATACAGTCAAACCTCAGGATATCTGTGGGGTAGGTTAGTTATTTCAGTGTGTCATCTCAGAACCAGGATCAGTTCTTACTGGGTTCAAGCTGAAAATTATCATTCTTAGCAGTATGTATTAATTGTAATTGCTCACGGCTTTGAAGACATGGATGCTGCTTTATCGTATTGGTTGGTTCCTTTAGCATAAACTAAGAAATCTCATTTTAATGTTTTCAGTCTCCCATGCAAGAATCCCCTTGGCACAACCAGCCCACATTCCCCACTTCTCAGTTAGCACCTTTCTTTCCCAAAGCTGTCAACTTTCCCAAGACTCATTTACAAATGGAAAAGAAAAATGCAGTTTCAGAACCTTTGAGGGGTGGTAGCTCTTCATTATTTCCTTACAGCGGTGAACTGGTACCTGCAAATCCACTGAAATGCAGGGAAATTCCTACAGATGCCTGGAAGATTGAGCCCACATGTCCAGCCTTCCCATTGCCTCTCAGAGACGTGCAGCCCTCGCCCCGCACTGCCTCTTGGCATGACACACTGCAGCCGCCCCGGGGACCCAGCAGCAGCGCAGGGCAGCTGCACCCCAACCTGGGCAGCTCAGGCTGCACAGAGATGCTGCATTAAACACACGAGCTGGGCTTGTCAGCTCCTCTGGCAGTTTTCGGTCCTTTCTACTTTCAGTCCTTTCTGGCTGGCCCTCACCCTATAGGTAAACCGCCAGAGACCTCACCTATAGGGCATAGGGAACCACCAAAGGGAACAATCTTTCCTCTTTTTTGCCTTGCGTCAGGGTGCAGAAGGTTTTGTCCCCTGTGTGCCCTTCTCTCTCTGCACTCCCCTCAAAGAGAATGAACTTAGAGGAAAGGTATTTCACAAAGAAGCCCAGAGTCCCTTTTGCTGACCACAAGCTGGAAGGTTTAGCATCCCTTTTCCACTCCCCAGCACCTTTTGTTCCCCAGTCTGTTTATTTTCATGTTTCTGTACAAAAGTAATGCTTGTGGAAAATAAGGGATTACCAGAACTACCTGCTGAAGCCAGGATTAGTGGAGGTGGACTCTGTACAGGGTTTTTCCTTAAGTGGCTTTGCCTGCATGCCTAGGTTTTCACTTGCTGTGCTCTCTACATTTGAATTTGGCATTCACCCCATCGCAAAAAACAGGTTTACAAATGCGATTTTCATTGCTGACCTGCAACAACCATTGTAACTCAGCATCCTTTCCTGAGCAGAGAAAGGCTGTTACCCCATGTGGCTGTGTCCAAATTCCATATAGGTTTTTTTTGACATTTAACTAGGATAAAGATGAAACCCTCTGAATTAATTTTCTCATTTAGATATTAATTAATCAACATCTAAACAGATCTGTGCACCTTTTCCTTAAGAGTTGCCTGTAGCACCAGCAATCCCCCACCTTCAACTTCTTTTTTGTTTATGGCAAAGGAAGCTTTATTTTTAGTGCAAAATTAGGAGCATCCTTTTATTCTGTGTCCTTACCCAATAGCCATTCCCAGATTTATGAAATTATAATCTCTAAATTCTGGAAAATAATGGTTCTGTTCTGCCACAGAATTTTTTTCTGAGTTTCAGTAAAGTACTTCTAGCCTCATATGTCCTTGTATCAATCTATAAGTCACAAAGTAAAGGAACAGTCCACTTTCTTGATGAGGTTGTGAGCTCCCTATTCTTTAGTAGGGATCCCACAGCTGGATTTACAGACAAGCATGTCTAATAATTTAAAATGCAAATCCTCTTATACTTAGTAGATATGATAGGATGCCATGGTTAAAAACCCTACTGTGGGCCATGTTCTGGCCTGAGGACAAGACTTTTTAAAATCGTGGTCCTATATATTAGAGGAAAAGAGTGTGTATAAACAATGTTGTTTTACCAGGAAGATTTTCAGGGATGCTTAGCCCGTGCCTTCCCTGTAGATTACTGGACACCAAGGTTGCTTAGCATTGTCAGCTGAGTTCTTTGGGGTACACCTTTCAGAGGTGCTTGACATCAGACATCGAACCTTGAAATCCTGGCTGAGTCCCGCTGACGTTTTTCACTGTCATGGCCTATCAATTATGTTTGTTACGCTTTGCTATGAATGGCATAGCTGACGCTTTCATTCTTGCAATGCTTTCCTGGCAGTTTCTGCAAAAGCTTTAAAATGGATTCAACAGAGATGAATTGTCCCTGCCTGCACAAGCAAACAGGTAGAAGGTGTTTGGTCTTCTTTCACTGTTACCCTAGACTCGCAAAGACCCAATAGCTGTGTGGATCAATAACCCCTGTGTTTTCAGTCCATGCTTATTAAAGGTGGTGCATGGAAAAAAAAAAAAGAAAAAAAAAAAGAAACTTTCTCTATTTATATCTGGAACTTAATGAAGTGAAATTATCACAGCCGACAGGCGCTAGTGTTGTAATTCAGAGACATGGCTTGGCTTAGAGGGATCTGCAGGCTGTTTTTATTCCAAATAATAAAAAAAAAAAGAGTGAAACCTAATCCTCTAATCAGCTCCAATTTACATATTCACGGCTCTTATTTCCAGCCTGCTGGAAGAAAAAAAAAGATAGTGTTGGAGTCACGAAGCGATTATTTGATTAAGTAATTATTAATCCCAGAGTGCTCTGATTAATTCCAAGCAAGTTAAACAAACGTATTGGAGCTGGGCTGGTCACCTTCATGCCATTGTAACATGCAGGGGCAAAACTTGTGTAGATATATTTTTACCTGCTCTACACTGAGGAGTTTTGTTCACAGAAAGTCTCCCATTCACTTCCCAAGGGGTTAATACTCTGGTAAATGAAGTGTTACAAATTTGAATTTTATCTGTGGCTAACTGCAATACCAAACGCTGATCTTTATTTTCAGACTGGAAACTCCATCCTGGATCTGTGCACAATTCATTTTTTACATGTTTAAAAAATTATTATTTTTTTTTTAAAAAAAGGAAGAGGAAAAACTCTGAATGTATTTTTTAGCAACTTTTTACCAGCTGCTCTGAATCTAACACATAGATAATTTGGTATCTGAGAGTGCCTCAAAGTAGAGCATATTCACTGATTTCAAGAGAGCTGAGATACACACCTCAAAGTACTCTTTTTCTTGTGAAAAAAAGAAATCACTGAGAGGAAACAAGCCTGGAACTTAAATTTGCTAGTTGTATTGGAGTTTTTGGGTTTTGTTCTAACATGCTAAAATCTCTTGTAGTTGGTTGCTGTATTTCTTCACACACACACACAACCCCTTGTCAAACACAATGCTGTTCACTTCAGCTTGAAAGCTGCCCTTCAAAGCAGGGCTTTCTCAGTCTCTCCATTATCCTTCACTTAACCCTTATCCAGAAAAAAAAAACTTAGGAAAATAAAAATATTATGTATAATAAGCCCATGATAAATAAATCTGAAACATACTGCATCAAAGGAAAAGCTGAGAAGCACAGTACAGCATACTTACAAAACCACCTCGTACACATCTTGTTGCTATGACTGAAGGCAATTTACATCACAGGGATATGTTGTACTAAAAATGTCAAATGTCTCAGATGTTCTAAAATTGCTGATAAAAGCACAAACTTACTGACTAGGGACAGAAGAAAGCAATTAGACTTCAACATGGTCGTTGTGTGTCAGACCAATAGATTATGGAAGTGTGTTTGTATCTTCTCAACTGATCCTATGTCCACATCCATCTGATTAACCACATTACATAAGGATAAGCATATGGAATTAAGATTTTTCAAGCAATATGGAGACTGAGACTGGCTTCGGAATGATTTGTTAATGAAATACAATATTTGCAAGAAACAATTGTTCCTGTAGGCATCCTTAAAGATCCAAGTTTTTTCCATCAGCATGGTCTAGCAGTAGTAACAAATTTCAAATCTCTTGACTTGAACGGGTGTTTTAATTCCCTTTACAATTTTTAAATCAGAAAAATGTAAATTATCTTCACTGAAGATGGTTTTGATTTTTTACTTTTTGTTTTGTTCTGTGTTTTGGGGTTTTTTTATTGCTTGTGGATTAAAATAGAGACCTCCCAACTCACTTCAGTTTGAATATTCATCATCCCTTTTGAGGAAATCTTGCAGCCAGCACGTTGCTGTGGTGTAACTAAACGCCTGCCCCCAGGCAATCCTCATGGCTAAAACTTTCTTAGGGAGTTCAAAAATACTGACCAAAGCCCGTTTCCTTTGATACAGGCTACTGTATTTCAGCTGAGTACACAAAGGGGTGAAAAAATGTCAGATGCGTTATCTGCTGGGGAATTCAGCAGGGATGAACCAGCAGAGGATGAGAGCAGTGACCCAAGGCTACCACTGAAATAGCTCGTCATGAGCAATAATGAGCAGCGCAATTATGGTTAAACGACACTATGCAATGAGTGAGTAATGGACACGGATCCAGCTCTCCCCATCTCTTATGGTGGGATGTGAGGTTGAAACAGCTCAGCTGGAAGAAAAATGTTCAGAGGTTTCGCTTGAGAAAGATGAAAGCTTTGGTTTTGAGTGAAATGGAAAGTTTTGCTTTTCCTCTGTTCTAGTGATGTCTTCGTCTCAGTCATCTGTGTAGTATTTTAGCATCATATAGCACAACATTAACTAAAGGCAATCAAAATCTGCTTCCAGAGCCAAGTAATTAATTCAGATGTATTAATAAAAAAATAGCCTGAAGTACCTTAGGAATGACAATAAACACATAAAATCAACCTTCTTCCTGGAAAATGTTGATTTTGATTTCTCTTCAGAAAATATTTCCTTCAAAACCTTTTGAGCAGCTCTCTGCGTGACGGCTGCCTCCCACTTGAGACTTCACCAGAACACAGGGAACTCTGCTGAAGGAAATCCTTGGATCCAGGAAGGTTGCAAAGGATGCAATTTATGGCAGACTGTAGCCATGACTGTAATGTGCTACAAAATCTGTCTGCAACACCATGGAGAATGTATGAGGAGGGCTGTAAGAATGTAACCAACAACCTCACTCTCTTTCAAAACCTTCCAAGTTTAAAGGAAACTACTAGTCAACGCAGAGATCTCCAAACAGAAAATAAGTACTTAAAATGTGGTCTTATTTTTTTGTTCTGAGATCATGAAATCTTTCTGCTTCTTCGGTTTGCTGTCACACTGATGAGGCGCCATCAAATCCAGTGAAGAAATCTCACTGGACTCTGGGCTGATATTTCATCCTGAAAATGAAAGGGAAAATAGTGGACAGTTCAAATGCTTCTGCAAGAAGATCTAGAAAACCGCCTGCCTGTGCCTAGCTGAGCCTGGCCCGACTCCAGAGCTGAGGCATCACATGTCTTCACGTGATCCCAGTCATACATGTCCAATGCTGGCTGGGACCACCCACCACATGCAAAACCTCTTTTCTTTAGGGTTTGAAAGGATGTTTCCCAAGTTATGATCTGGCAATAGCTCCCTTGACTTATTTAGCATGAACCTCTCTCTTTATGTTTGATAAGTGAAGGTGGCCAAATAACACAGATACTGATTTGTAAGTATTTTTCTGAAGAAGAGCATGGAGCACTGTCTACTTTGTTAACCACTGGATCAGATAACTGACCATTCAGAAACATCTGAAAACCCCTTTAGTTCCTGTGAAAATCTAAGCCTTGAAAAAGGCAGGCAGAACAGCCACTAACCACTTCAGTGTTAGAAGAGCTGAAAACTTGAGTAAAACATGGGCTTATGCTACCCTGAAGTCCCATATAAGAACACTATGGCATCTGAAACATGTGCAAAGAAGGACTTGGATGAGACAATGCAAACCAAACCAGCCTGACCACAGGTACTTCACAGACACTTAGAGTGCCCCATCCCAGCCGACAAGAGCACAGCTGCTCGACACTTGCAGAAATCAGATGAGAAAAAATTTCTGTTTGTCTGGTGCTCCATAATGACCAGAACTGAGAACTTTCTTTCAGTCCAGTCCCAAAGTAGCGTGTATGCTTCTTTAACCTTTTTAGTTTAAAATCACCTCATACCTAATGGACCAAAAAAGAACAACTAATAATCTGAGAGGGTGGAATAGAAAATCTGTCAGCCTGAGTCAGACTATTGGACCATCAAGCCCAGCATCCTGTCTCTGAAATGCTGTCAGTATCTGACACTTCAGGCTTAGTTGGGATAATAAAACATTTTCCTCAACCTTATGTAACATCTCGGCCTGGCAAAGAGAAGATTTAAACATTGATTGCTTTCCACTCCCCTCTGTCCCATGAATGTGAATCTGACTCTTTTCCAAAATGAACAACTCTGATGAGCTGGAATTGCTTTCTGGGCAAGATGGGAAAAGCTCCTCTCTCGTTACTCATTCCTGGATAGATCTGCTAAACCTTTGCCTCCTAAAAGGGGGACTTAAATTACGATACATAAAACTCTATCCACAAAATTCTGGGTGCCCAAGGACACCTTTTCATGGAAGGTGGAAATGCATGTCGTAAGACTTCATGTCTAGTCACTTTATTTTTCCCCCATCATGTCTACTTCCTTTATTTTTTTATTTGTTTAAGCTCTCCATTAGTTTATTAGCTTGACAGCAGCCCAGTTAATTAGACCGTCTTCCCTCCCCCAGTGTAAGTAGTATATTAGGCTCCCCAAATGCACACAAAATTTAGTGCTGCTGCTGGGGCACTTCTCAAAACAAATAAAAGATTTGCAAACCAGCCACCAAGCATCCAACGTAATTAAACTGCATTTGTTACTTTTTCGGCACTCGCACACAATCGAGACCTTGTATGAAGCCAGCACTCCCCAATCAGGCTGTTTTTCTTTTGGAGGGAAGAGTGCCAGGAGCCTTACCACCCCAGGTAACATAAGATCTCAACGAGCAGCAAATGGACAGTCCTAGCCAGAGTGAATGGACTGTGGGGAGATCTATATGAATGTAAATACCTATAGAGAGAGCCATAGATATATGCAAACATGCACATACAGGGGAGTATAGTTCTTGGGTGTGTGTATGTGTGTTAAAAAAAAAAAAAAAAAAAAAAAAAAAAAAAAAAAAAGCAGTGGCAAGCCTCCTAGAAATTACTGCTCCATGCACAGGTATGTAAATGACTCTGGAGTCTTGCTGTCCACCACCTCAATCAATTACAAGGTTATTCAAGATAAAACAAACACCATTTCAATTAACTGCACATACAGCAGTGGTTAGAGGCACAGGCAGGGAAGAGGAAATGGGAGGAATTTTGGAAAATGGAACTTTTTTTCTTCTTATTCTGTAGATATGCAAAAATAGAGGTGGCCTTGAGGTGCTGTGAGTGCAGCCATGAACAGTCTTAAACTTCAAGCCATCATGATCTGAACAAAAAAGAATATGAGGGGGGGGAAATGGGGGGGGGGGGGGGGAAGGGGTGGGAGAAAAGAGTTATTGAGCCTTGAAACATAGTTTGTACTGGCTCAAATCAACTATTTGTGGGAGCAAGTGGGAGCAGAAATCTGGACAGATGCTTGAGTATCACTGATGCTGTTGGAGACAGGACATAGCTAACATGTCCTTAAGCAATTCTACAGTGCAGCTCTGTGCAAATATAGCTTTCTTATCTGTATGCACGGGAATGCTTGAAGCCTCACAGTATGGGAACACAGCTGGATGATAGAGTCTGGAAACAACCTGCAAGTTTAGTATGAGAAGTCAGAGTAGTGATGAAGATACGGGGACTGGACTTAAAACATCAGGGGCCATTTTCCATCTCTGCCTAACACCGAGCAAACCATTTTACCTCCTTTCTTCATTTTTCACACTTCTGCGCAACAGGCAGCTCTCTCAACCTTTACCTGCCTGATGCATTTACAATATGATCTTTCCAGTCCACCAGCAGCGTTCCACTCAACAGAGCCTTCATTCTCACTTGGGTATGTGTGTGCCATTGGACCATAAATCAGGTACTCTGATCATAATACATCATGTTCTACATGACCAGAGACATCCGGTCTCCAAGGACATGGCTGTTTGAAAACACGGCACATCATGTCTGGCACATTATTGATCGAATGAAATTTCATTCTTTATGTTCCTGGGAATTGGCCGTGATTGTATTTTGATTGTTATTTGTCAACTGAAATTATGGACTAAGAATTTCTGGTCTAAAGGTCTGTCTTACAGACTGTTTGCCTGCAATCAATCTGATATTCAACATAAGATTTACATGATTCTACTACTTCTTTAGCTGATGTAGTAAAGTGGTTATGATCAACTGGCTTTTTGAAAAAAATCATTCTTTACTAATCAAATATTGCCTTTTAGATTAAATACATCCAGGCCAGGAGATAGGAACAAAATTTATAGCTGCAACACCATAAATCACCATCCAGTCTCTTGTAGCTATGCTCATGATCATAAGCAATAAATTTATTGTAGTTGCACAGTTTTCACCAGTGACTTCAACACAGTAGCTGACTGTGAGCCTGTTCCTAGCCCACTGCAACAACAAGGTAAAGCAGGTGTATTTAAAGCACCCTCACACTACTTTTGTTCATCCCCATTTAGAGGGTATTGGCAGTCTGCTCCACTTCCATGCCCCCTTTCACATCACTTTAATTTATATTTGTGACAGACTAGAAACATCTGCTTTCTCACTCATGGTCCCACCTAATGGGCAGTAACTTCTTGGGAACAAACTCCATGCTTAAGCCATGTCAACCTTCTCTTTGCTGACTACAGTAAGTAATTAATTTCTTAAATTTGGGGAGGAACTGAATAAAATCCAGAGCTGATAACTAGCACTCCTTCTGTAAAGATCCAAACCTCAAACCCCTGAAATTTAGAGGCGCAGTTGCATGGTAGACATATTTTGGAAGATGAGGTCCAAATCCTGCCCTTGATTTCAATGCCTAATTAAATTCAGAAAAATCAACACTTCCTGATCCCTTTTCCCTTTGAAAAATGTTTTTTTCTCTTCTCCAATAGACTGTCTGCCAAGAGCCACCCTAAACATCAAGCCAGAGAACCCTGCGGCAGCACAGACACAGCTTTGGGTTTTTTGTGTATTTCCCAGGACTATTAACAGAGTAATATAACAAGAAATGAACTGAGGTTAGAGAATTCTGTACCTCGTGTATTTTCAATAAAAACACTTGACTGCATCAGGGGACCTGCCAAGAGGAGAGTTTAACATTGTATGAAAAGGAAGAATTTTCATAATGACACTTGGCAGTGCCTGCATCCCCCCACCCCATGAAAGAAGCCGCTGGTGCTTTCTCTCCTCCTCTCTCCTGTTCTCTCTCTCCCCTCAGCCCAATAGCAGGACAAGTTATTTTCATTTTGAAATAACTGGGAACCACAAGACCTGAGCTTATTTCCAGCACTGGCCTGCTGGGCATCCTTGGCCAACCCTTCAAGGGGGTGAGGGGACTCACACTGCCTACATTTAAGCACCTCGGTTATGAAGGTACTTTGGGAAAGAAGTTTTTTAGGCTGTGTAGCATCTCTGTAGCGAAAAAGGAAGAAAGTGCATACAAAAGGTTCCTTGGAGTACCTAAAAATTCTAGTGTCTGTGAACCTTTCTCCTGGGTTTCCAGATCTAGAGAGTGGACCAAAACAATTACTTCCTTTGTAAAGATTTGAGACTTTTTAATGAAAACTACAGATGCAAGAATGACCTGAGCCATTAAGACCTGTGGCAGCTACAAACAAACCAGCTATTAATGCTCAGTCCAGAAGATTACAGCAATTTTGCCTTCTGTGCCATCACTCACATGACATATAAATCCTGGTACCTGGTAATAAATGAAAGACTTTTACTATAAAAGGTCAAAGGACTCCAAGATAATACTGTGTTGAATGAAGAGGTTCAGGAAGGATGAATGTACTCACTAACATTTTGAGCTTCCGCAAAAACAGGGAGTTTGTAATAGGAAAAGGTTTACATCACCTTCAGAAATGAATCACTTCCCACACCTCAGCAGAAGACCAAAAAGCCCTCTGCAAAACAATATCCAGCCAGTTTGAAGCAGCTTGTCAAACTGATCTGGTGAAAAAATTGATTCCTGGCCTCAAACCTGTCTGTTATTGAGCATATAAGGAAGGTGCACCAAGAGGGCACACAGAATATCTGTAAGCTCTGGTGATCCCTTAGGCTTGTGCTCACATCCTGCAGAGAAGGTCTGTTCTCCTAAGCAAACCCCTCCTAGAGGAAAAGGGCTTCACATAACCACAGCAAGGACCGAACGGGAAAGGTGTTCGTGAGTTGGGAACGTTGTCTTTGGCTGCAGAATTTAAGGGATGTGCCCTGGACAAACAGAACTGCCAAAATACTTCCTGTGAAGGAGAAACATGTTGATATGACCATTATGTTTCGGCTATTTTGTGTTAAAGCAACCAATGGTCAAACTGGGTGGAATGCAGGCCAAGTTGGCTTCTTTCCGATTTAGCCATTAATGCTTCAGAAGAAACTAAGCTTGGTTGGATCTGACCATTGATGGGTAACACTGTACCCCACAGGACCCGTACAGAGAGAAAACTGAATATTATTTTGATTATGTTATGCTTTATGCTAGACAGAAATGCCTTCAGTGCGGTTTCCTGACCTCCAGATTACAAAATAAGCCCACACAACAGAAGCTGTGACTGTAATATGCTGTCCCATGTATTCTCTTTCATTTTATGTGGTTGTGACAGTGTTTCAGCCATTCTGACTTTGGGCGTCTCCACATTTGCTGCTTCTTTAAGCCCATCTGAATATTACTGCGTTAACTTAGGTCAAACCAGGTGACAAAACACCCCAAGCAAGTCAGGGGTCAAAGTCCTAATTTTTTATTTCTGTTGGATAGGAAATCTCTCAGGAATACTTTCTGGAAAAGTATTGAGAACTGGAAAAAAAATTTCTTTCTCCTTCTTTCTTTTTTAATTAGCATTTTTAACTTCTAGCTTAGTTTCTGATTAGGAATAACTGACTTATATCTGGTGACTCTTTCTGAATTGCTCAATTCTGATTTTATTCAGACATGCACTCCAGTAGTGGTCTGTGTTATGTGTTCTCTTACAGTGTCCCTTATTTCTCACTCTCATCTATTCAGAAACTTCACGCCATGAAAAAGGAGCAAATAGAGAAACTAATGCTTTCATGAGGGATAATAATATGTTTTTTATAACGTAGGTCAATTGTTCTTGATGCATTATGTTTTACTATGCAGTCAGCACTAGTTCTCCGTGAGAAAGTACATGCCGCAGCAGAAAGCGGGCCCACTCAACGATGGACAGATCTCAAATGGTTTTACTGTTTTTATTCAGGCAAAACTTGCTGTGGAGTCAAACTTTTGCCTGACCCAAAGCAACCTAAACACTGACAGGCTGCCCCAGCGTCGCTTTTCGGTGGAACAAATCATACTACAAAACTCTTGTATGAGAAAGGCTCGACATCAGGAAAACAGTTCCTCGCAGGGACATGGAAGAGCAGCAGCTGAAACCCGCTCGCTTCAGATGACATGAGCAAATTAAAACAATCCCGTTGAGATTTCTGGGGCTTAACAGCCACCCTGAGGGAGTCACTTAAATCCTGTGGCAATAAAACCCAGCACATTCAGTTCATTTTCACTGAGACTCCTAGTATCAAGCAAGCAGAAAAGTACCCTGGAATAAGGATTACAGAATGTAACTCTTCCTTGGGAGGTGATGGTAGAGCCCTCATTTGCAAGTGATAAATGTCAGTGCTGTTCCATCTGCAAACCTTTTTAAACCCTTCCGAGGGACCATGCCAGCGTGTGCCATGAGGCTACGCAGCCCACGGTGGCTTGGAGGGACAAGGCAGGGAGACAGAGAAGCCATCTGAGCTTTATGGAGTGTGTCACGGGGGAGTTGTCCTCACCCCCACACACACTTCTTTTTTCTTTTTCTTTTTTTTTTTTTTTTTTTTGACAAAATGAGGTGCCCCAGGGGAAAGTCAGCAGTTAGAAGCGGCCCCACCTGAGTGTGTCTTGGGAGGAAGCCTACTGCCTCATATTTTTTAAAAGGAAAAAAAAAATTATAATAATAGAGCTGAGCCAAAAATATCAAGCAGTTCATAGCTGTTAAAAAGCCAGGGAAAGCTGAGTCGCACCCGTTCAGTGTTGTTCTTCCAAACAAGCTGACCACCCTCCCTTCATAACATTTTATTTATTAAAGCAAAAGTTGCCCCACTGGAATAAAATTATGCTATAGTCATATGGACATACATATGCATACATATATATATATGTATGTACGCATACACACACACATACACCTATTTATGACTGTATTTCTACACAGCATTCAGCCAGAAGGTCCCCCTAGATTTCTTGGTGTGAGAACTACTGAATTCGTTACAAAGTGAGAAGTTTAGAAGCCGTGGAGGGGAATCGGCTGTAACCCAGCACTGCCCACAGCTCGCCCCCGCCGCGGCTGCAGGGCGACGCGCGCACCGCCACGCCGCAGCAGGCCCCGCCGTTGCCGCAGCAACAGGGTGCCCGTCTCCCATTGGTCCGTGCTCCCGAGGGCGAGACGTCGGGCGTCGCCCAATCAGCGGCCGGGGTCTCGCCTCCCCCCGGGAGAAGCGCCGCGAGCGCGGGTAATGGCGGGCGCAGGGCCGAGGCGGCGGGACGTTCTCCTGAGGGAGTAAGCCGGGAGGAGACCCGGCGCTGTGGCTTTGTGTGGCTATTACAGCGGCCGCCACCTCTCTGGGAGCGGCGAGCTCCCCAGCTCGGTGGCTGTGCGCATGCAGCTGGTTTAGTAACTCCATCCTTGCCCAGCCCTTCAAAGCAACCTGCAAAGTCTTTCTCACAGGGAGCAAAACCGTGTCATGCGCCTTTAAATATCTGGCCAAATGCTTTAGGGGGTCAGGTCAGCAGAAGCAGCATCTTGGGTATTTTCCTGTGGCTATTTGTTTATTACTATTATTATTTTTTCCTGTGTATTCATTCCCATTTTAAAGTCCCCTGTATTTACCTGCAGGACAGTCTAGACAGCTAATGAAACAGTACAAGCCCAGTGGATTTTTACAAGAATATAAACCCCCAAAAAAGTCAGAAATAGGTAGATACATGAATAAGGGTCGGAAGGTGGATGTCTGGGTATTGAGTGTGTCATAGGCGAGGGTGTCCCTTGATTTTAGCTGTAATTCCTAAAAGTTCCCAAAGGAATCACCCCATTGTTCTAAGGACCATACAGGAACAGCAGGTCAAATTTATAAAATGTGCTTAAAGAGGCAGATAAGATCCCAAAGGGATTTTTTCCAGACAGTTCATAAAACCAGGTTGTGAGTCACCACTGGAAGCTAATGGGAGTAAGGCCTGGAATTTATCTAGGTGCTTTTAATAAATCCTACTCTTTCCATATCGACATGATTAAATGCATAATACACATTTTTAAAATCTGGCCCAGTGTTTATACAGTGCCAAGAGCAGCAATCTGAGCACTGAAGTACTCCGTACTTCTGGAGAGTAGTGCCTGCTCTAGAGAATCTGAAACATAATGAGCAAGGTAGCGTGCAGTCAGACTCTGAGGCAGGGAAATAAAGCTTCTTCCTCAGCATTTCACAGCAGGTTTTTAGTCCTGTTTTTTATGTTGATGCTTATGCTTAGAGCCTGAATTTCAGAAGTTGTCTCTGAACCACCAAGGCCAGATTTGCATTCTTTATGTGCAAAAATGACAGACATTTTTGTCTATTTCATTTTCACCTTCACGACACAAGGTATGAGAAACTGACCGAGGGATCATTGGGAAAACCCAGTTCTTAAGTTCCACCTTCTCACAGAGGAGAGAGAGACAGAGAACAAATTTCCCTGCTGCTGTTACCTGTTTCTTTTCTTGTTCATTTCTGACGCTCATCAGCCACCTTGTTACCCATCACTTTTTCCAGCCCCACACAGGGTGTTGTTGTGTGGTACTCCCTCCTGTGTTACTGCTTCATGTTGTTTCTGGAGAGCACAGTACTACTGCTTGGCATTGGTTCTGGTGAGTGACTCGGAGGTGGTGGCAGGCAAAAGTGAACCGTACCCAGCACTTTCCCATGAAGGCCTGGCTTCCTCACAGAGGAAAATCGGCAAAGCCTAGTGAAGCATGTCTTCCAGTCTATCAGGAAGAAAATAAAAAGTGATTCAGCTTATTTTTGTTTCATCCAGCTGTCTTACAACTAACGTCCCCACTAAAGTGGAGCTGTTGTGTTTTTATTTGAAACATGTTCTTCACTTACAGCAGTGATTTTCTTTGAATGTTAATTGTTTATTTATAATTCCCTTCTACGTATGTGGCTGAATAAAAAGACCTTTTATTTTGAAGCATCCTGTTAACTCATGAGGAACAGGAGAAACTCAGTATCTTCTGGTGGACTGCTAGTATCAGAATAAAACACATTTAATGATAATATAATCATAGAAACTTGTAGCCAGAAGGAAACTAAATAGATCGTGTAGTTGGACTTCCCGCACTGAGTCAGGATGGACTACACCTGGACTTGGATGTTTGCCTGACCTGATCTTAAATGCTTTTAACATCTCTAGATAGCTTCCACAACATTGTTCAATGTATCCTCTTAATATTTCAATTCCATGACAGCCAGAAGCTGTTGACTAACTTGGCCACATAAAGCATGGAGGAAACTTGAATTGCTCTAAAGGGCCTTCCTTTAAATAGCATAGAAATTGATGTGCATTGTAAGAAACAGGAAGAAATTTGGGGTGTTGATTTTTCTGAGATGTTTTGATTTGGGAACTTTAAACTGAGAACTTTAACGGTGGAATGTGAAAGAAGAGAACTCCATAAGCTAATAGGTTTCCCTAACTTCCCTTGTTTTATCCTGTTTTATTGGAAATGGTCTCATTTATTCCTTGTGGTTTGAAAAAATACAGTCTTTAGTATACTGGCTTTTTTATGAGCTTGGCTTTTGTGTCAGTCCACCATATCAGACAAGTAACAGCCACTGTCCACCCATTTTCATGCTGTTCATGCTGTGCCTGCACGTAGAGGTATGAGGTGCAAAAAGCAACCCAGCAAACTGATGGCTCTTCCAGATTAATGCAGGAGAAGAAGTCTTACACAAAACAGAAATATGGGGTACTTGGAAACAGAATGGGAAATTCTGAGAAAACAAAGCAGGAAAATACACTGGGCAGATTTTAGGGCTATTGCAGACATTAGCTCACTTTATTTCAGAGAAGCCATTCAAGGTTGTTGGATGCATAGGAAGAAGATGTAAGTATCTGCTGTTCTACAAGAACTTGGTGAAGCCCTTGCTGAGGTTAATTTAGAAACTTCTGACACTCAACCTATTTCCCGATTTTCTGTGGCACAAGATTATGCCTGGTGGGAAGTCACAAAGTATTGGTTTTATACCTACTCATTGAAACAGTCTGTGCATTTTTTTGCATGCATACATGTACACAGATGCACTTGGAATATTTTTGTCTCAGGCAAAATAACAATTGCATATCAGTAATATTTTTAGAATGTTCTTTGTAGAGGAATGAAGCCAGTGGGTTGATTAACATTGATAAAATACAGCTGTGGCCTTGCTTCAAAGGCAGTGGGTTGATTGACATGGACAATGTGCAGCTGTAGCTTGTTCCCACAAAATGGTTAAATAGCCCTGAGGAGTGTGGATGTAGGGTCTCTGGATGTAGGAGGGGCCTGGAGGAAGGAGAGGGGAGTAGCTGTGCTTTGGCCACTGGAGGATGGAGAAACAGCTTGGACAGAAGAATCTGACCAACGGTAAGGCCTTGTTGCAGCTTGCTTGTGCTATGACAATTGATGCCCTGTGTGACGCAAACTGATTTGGACTCCAGTTGCAACAGTTCTTCCTATTTTTTAACATCAGCTTGGGGAAAAACCTCTTTGTGTAATAACGGTTGAGGTATTGGAAGTCAATGATAAATAGGTCTAACAGAAGTCTGTAAAAGTTAGTCTAACAAAAGCTGCTAGATGTTACCATAAAGCAGATTAAACTGTGGTCTGATGCCAAGTGATTTACACCTATTTCTTTCTAGAGTGACTCCATATCCATTGTTACACCTGCTTTTATATTTGGTGGAGGTTTTTTAGCAACTACTGATACTGACTTTGCATTGGAACACTACAGTGACTGTTTTTGTTGATGTTTAGTAAAATTGCTAAAGTTATGTCAGTTTTCAGTGTGACTCTCCAAACAAGCCAACTTTTTGTATTTACTGTTGTAGAACAGTTACCGACATTTTCTATTTCATCCAAATTCCTCAGGGTTTTGTGGCAAAATAGTGTGGAAAACAATAGTTTCTGGTGATGAATTCCTATAAAACTTCCATGTTTTTAAAAAATTCCCTTATCAAACAAATAGTCAGTGAAAAAAAAATTCAAGAAGAGGAGAAGTAGGACTCTTTTTGTCATGCATTATCAGGGGGTGGGGAGCTGGAGAATAACAACCAGTTTTAGTTGGGATGATATTGAAGTTTCTTTTCTAATATAATGGCCTGTAACTAGTGTATTGGTTCTATACTACATTTCTGGAGGACGGCTGAGGGTCAGGAAGGAAGTGGGTGCATCACGAAAACAGTTGAGCAATAGTATGTGATGGAATCCTGGATGGCAAGATTCTTTCTTAAGCATTTCAGAAGCTAGTTAGAGGAAGAATTCGGGCCCAAAATAAAGTCTGTTACCTGACCTAAACATTTTTCACTATCAGATGAAAGTTATTGCATCAAGTTCGATTGAGACTCAGTTGATATGTCATAAGTGGCTAGGAGAGGAAATCCCAGTTTATATGACTCACCATTTTTGTGCAAATATTAACTTTGGCTGATGCACACTTCTCCTTGTATCTCTTTTCCAGATCTGAGCGGAATTATACCATGTCTCAGAGTACGTTGGCTTGGCTATATTCAACTGTAGCCTTTGGTTATTTGGATAGCTTCCATTTTTAACTGTTTTGTCTAGTTATTGATTCTGAACAGTGAAGAATCTATTTTTTCCATGATTCTGCACCACTGAAAACCTTAGATTTAATGATGGCAGAAAGTGCAGTACTGAGGGTTTACTTTGCTGTGCTAAAACTAGTGGAAAATCATGGGAGCTGGCAATCTCTACTTCCCAGGATCTACCTGCATTTTTAGACCCCATGCTCTCACTGGTTTATTTTGTCAGTAGGGCTTCTTGGAACAAGAAACAGGTGGACGCTGGAGTTAACCTTTAATTTTGAAGAATCTTTTTATTCTCTGTCAAAATGCTCTCCAAGGTTGCTACCACCAACCAGATTGTTGTTTCTGGTCAAAATTAATGACGGGTGGTGAGGAGAAGGACACCTATTAATTTTCTACTATACTGCTCATGCTTGGATTCCTGAACCTACAAACCTGCAACACCTGCAGCAGAGAACACAGGCATGCAGAATTTGAATCTAGAACCTCAGGTCTGTAGGGGTGATACCTAACTGAGCATTATGGAGAGAAAAACAGTACTGAAGTTAGTGAGCTGCAGTTATTAAATATGGTTAATGCATTTGGTCTTCCTGAAAACAGCCTAGAATTGAAAACAGTCAATGATGAATGATGTACTACTTATCTATAGGCTGATGTACTTATGTTTATCTAAAAGCTGGGAAACGTCCAAGGACCCTTATTGCTAACATGACAGATGTACTAATTGCCAAGTCCTTGGATTTGTCATCCTTAAAAAGGCTACCTGGTCCAAAGTTCCTGTTGTTTATACAACGTGGCAAAGACAAGGATTTAAATCATGGTCACTAGTTTAGGGAGATATGTAAATAAGTTCCCAGAATTGTAATGAATATGTAAACGATTTCCCAGAAAGTTAATGAATAGGTATGAGTTGCATGTATAAAGAGGGGACTGAAAAATCCCCTTGGTGTGCATGACTTTGGTGTAGTGATCCCCCATAGACCCAGCGCTGCTGAATAAAGATAACCTCCCCACACTCAAATGTTGGTGACTGACTCTTTAAATCAATTTGGCGACCCAGATGGGACCTCCTCTGCTCGGCTGCGGGACCCATTGAGAGCGGGGACTCCCTAGGGTAACCCCGGGGATTTTCCCCGAGGGGCTCCTCGTCTCATCTGGATCACTGCAGGAGCAGACAAGGACTCCATCTTGCGGAGCAAAGGTACTATCTTTATTCAAATATTATATTTTAAATATTTAATATTATATTTGGAACAGTACTGTTCAGATATTTCTGTTCTGGGACTGGTCCATCTGTAAAGTTGTCCATAAGACATAAGATCATTTTATGCTTATGCAGGATGGCGTACGCCAGGTAGCTAGCACCACAGGTATACATCTGATTCTGTGCTGGTATTTGTTCCGGTATTGAGGTAATATCGGAACTCTGATTCTGTTTTGGTCGGAAGACTGACACGTTTGATGATTTGAAGTCAATCTGTGTATATAGGATTAATAATTATAGGGTTACTAATAATTGTTATAATCATTTTATGCTGGAAATGTGAGCATTTCTGTATAGGTATATTATGAGTGTTGGTATATGGTTATTATCTTGAACATACGAGGGGTGAGTGTAAACCTCTGTATGTTTTAAAGCTCATACAGTGTAAAGAATTATTGAGTATATGCTGGGAGTTGCTGTTAAAAGACAAAATTTGTCTCTGAGCAGTTACTCTGTGCTGTTGTGGCATCAATTTGATGAGCCAGCCAGGAGAACTCTCCACCAGTGCTGGAATCCAGGGGCCTGGGGACCCTCAGGGCATCTTCTGTAGGCAAGACTCCCCTACCCCCTTGGCTTCTCACACAGGTGGACAAGGACTTCTGCACAACATAAAAGGTATTTATATTTATTCTTTGTTTTGAATATTTGATTGTCTTAAGATGGTTTTACCCTATAAGATGAAAGACGGGATGCTGTCTTGTAGGGTTGAGAAGGGACGCCTTCTGAAAAGGGTAATAGCCCTATTTGATTGTCTTAAGATTTGGGAAGCTAAAAACTTCCTTTAGGTTGTCTTAAGATTTGAGGAATTCCTAGAATATAACAACTGAAATAGTACTCTGTCTTGTTTCTTCTATATGTTGTCTTGTTATGTGTTCAAAATTGGGAGTTGAGATGTATGTTGAAGAAAATTCTGGTAATTCTAGGCAAATAGCTGAAAACTTAACACTCTAAGGCCAGAAAAAAAATAGAATATCTTTTGGCAGTTGTTCATTGAAATGCATATTTTGTGTGATACCATGAACTGTCAGTGTTCCTAGAGTTGTATGTAAGTGCATGGTACTGTGTAACATACTGCCTGTGTGACTGAGGGCTGCCCGGAGACTGTGATGTGTGAGACACGGTGTCACTGCAAAGCAAGTGGGGAAACACAATCTGTGTGTCTGTGTTCCCTGCAAGGGGCCAGCCAGAGATGGACGGAGCGATTGAAAAATCAATTTCTGAAGTGTCAGAATGCATATTTACAAATTAGAGTGGGAGACTGTGGACAAAACATTAGAACTAACATCATTTGGAAAAAGCACAAATTAGCCCCTGCCCTAAGTGTTGTAGGTGCTGTCTGTATACTCAAGCAAAGGGTGGCAAGTGTCTAAGATATATTACCTCCCCACAAAAAAAAGAAGGCTAAATAGAGGTCTTGAACTGTGGTGTGTGTTCTGAGATAAGCATGGTGCCTCCAGTAATAACTAATACATTGTAGACAAATACCAGATTTATTAGGAAGATTGGGGGGCAGACCTAGCCAAGAAATAAATACCAAAACACCCCTGGGATGTATTTTGAAACATTGGAAAGAATTTGGTGGAATTCCCAGTGGAAATTTGAACAAAAAGACGTTTTTAAAATATTGTCAGAATTGGTGGTCTTTGTATATGTTAGGTGATGGTGAAAGACGGCCACTCAAAGGAAGTCTTATATTAAAACACAATTTTATAGCTTATGCTAGTTCTTCAAAGAGAACAAAAGTGGGATGAAGTAATAGGTGCAAATATGTTTGTGTGACGGAAGGAGTGTGGGATTAACACCACCTGATCTTTGATTATGGCTCTAGAATAGGATAGGGAAGAACTGAGACCTAAACTAGAAAGATGTTCTTGTTGAAATTTTTGTGGGAGGCGGAGGGGAGAAGAGCTCAGGTTGTGGTTCCTTCTGTGGAGCGATTTAAAGAATCAGTCACCAATATTTGAGTGAGCGGCGGTTATCTTTATTCAGCAGCACAGGGTGCATGGGGGATCCCTCCACCAAAGTCATGCACACCAAGGGAACCTTTCAGCCCCCTCTTTATACAAGTCACTCATGTCTATTCATTAACTTTCTGGGAACTCATTAACATATCTCACACCTGGACAATTAGCACATTCCCATTCAAGGACCTAGTATATCTTCAAGTTAACAACAATAACATATCTTGTGCCTGGACAGCTAGCACACTACCATTCAAGGGTTTAGTGTATCTTCAAGTTAACAATATTAACATCTCATGTCTGGACAACTAGCACACTGTCACCCACTCAAAGATTTAGTGCATCCTTAAGTCAAAAACAAGGGTCTCCTCAGATAAACATGAGCACACCATTCTTTAAATAAAGCATATATGGTCCATTATTCATTCCCCCCTTTTCTAACAACTATTGTAAATTCTTTTACAACTATAGAAAAATCACTATGCCCTATGATCATTCTTTGACAGCACTAAACAAAACATTTTAGGAATACTAACATGTGTATTACTTCAAATGTTACAATGAGTATCATAATAAAAGCATGCTTTAACCATTCCAGATTAGGTAACAACAAAGTTAATTTGTCCCATAAGCCTTAAAATTCTATGATAAATAATCTTTAGTAATATCATGTAAAATCTGAAACCTGTTCATACCTTATGGATATCTGTTTCAATTTTATTACTTTGGTCTAAGTATAAATCTAGTAATCATTCCACCAATCGGATTCAGAACAAGTATTTTGCCCTGGGTTTCCAGGACATGCTTCCCCCCCGTCTTGCTTCGAGCTTTCCAGTGACAGTTATCACTTTTCATAAATACTGTGGTGATTAGGCTTAATATTTGTAAATCAAATCTGGGACCCAACTCATATGTCTTATCATCAAATAGGCAATATCCTCCATCGTCACCTGGCTTTTTCCAAAAGTCTGGACAGGTAGGCCATTTGTCATTGAGATAATTCCAGTTTTGAGAGGCCACCCCATACAGGGGTGTTACCAGGCCTCCTTTAGGAAGAGAGGTGCATATCCAGCACTCCTTAGCTTTCCTAGCATTAACAATCATTTGCAAGGTTTAAGATGGGTATTGTTTACCCATGCTTCAGTTTCCAAAATCCTTACAACTGTTACAATCAAGATCAGAATAACTTTACACAAATATCCCCTGATCCTTTGGACAGTCCATTGTGTCTCCAGAGATTTCTTTACCCGTCAATATCAGGTTCCTCCTTTATCTTGATTGCAGTAAAGATGGCCAACAATACTCAATAGGGTCCATTCCACTTCTCTTGTAGAAGATCACCCTATTATAATTACCATCTAAAGAACTGTAGTTTCATGGGTCCTGCCTGGGTGATGTCCCATGATTTCTCAGGAGCCTTCTTTATTGAGAGGAGTGAATCCAGGCTGGTTGTTCTCTTACCTTGACAGCAGTGAAGATTGTCAGCAGCACCTGATAGGGTCCTTCCCACTTTTCTTCTAAAGGTTTCTCTGAAAAAGTCTTTATCACCAGTTTTAAAGGAATGGACTGGTTGATCTAATCCTCTGGCCCTTGTTAGTTGTCTCTGGAGGGCCTTCACATATTCACATAAATATCCTTCTCCTAACTGCCTTAAATCTTCTCCACCAAATTGTAACAGGTATGGTCTCCCATATAATATTTCAAAAGGGCTCAAATTCTCCTTTGTTCTCTGTTTAGTTCATATTCTTAATAATGCCAAGGGAAGAAATTGTGGCCAAGTTAGATTTGTCTCTTGTCCTATTTTTGCTATCTGTTGTTTAATTAAATGGTTCATTTTTTTCACTTGCCTGCTTGCTTGAGGCCTATGAGTATGTAATTGCCAATCTATTCTTAATACTGTACTCACTTGTATTATTTTGGCGCAAAAGTGTGAGCCTCTATCAGAAGAGATTGTTGCTGGAGCCCCAAAGTGGGGAATAATTTCATTTAACAATCCCTTCGTTACTTCTCTTGCTTTATTTGTTTGACAAGGGAAAGTTTCTGGCCAACCTGAACACGTATCAGTCATAACTAATAAATATCGGTACCCTCCTTTTCTTGGGAGTTTGGAAAAATCAACTTGCCACTGTTGTCCTGGATAATTTCCTCTACTAATATTCCCTAGTTTTATTATATTTGCTACATTGGGATTATTACGTAAACACACTTTGCATTGCTGAGTCACCTGTTTTATTACAGTATATAAGTTTTGCCCTATCAATTTCTGATTTAGACTTTTATAGATCGTATCAGCTCCCCAGTGAGTCTTATGTTCTGTTAGGGCTGTGGTCCATATTAAATTGGATGGTACCACTATACGGCTATCTACCAAATAAGCCCACTTATTTAATTTTATTTTACCATTCATGTCCTGAATTAGCTTTAGGTCTTCTTTAGAATAGTTTGGCTCCTGATCTGTACTTGTAGTCTGGATTTTACAGTCTGGTATTAAGGATAATTCCTCCTTTCCCACCTCCTCTGCTACTCATCTAGCCTCATGGTCGGCCAGGCGGTTTCCAATTTCCAAATCAGTGCCTCAATGGGCCATCTTAGGTTCTTCCTTCCTGGATGACCCTCTTATAACAGACGGGGCCATTCCTCACATCAAGGTCTGGCATGGCACATGTTCCCACCACTCAGCGCCTACTGGGCTGCAGCCAACAGTGGAGCTCAAGATTCTTCTTGGTGGCAAACACAGAGGCCAACTCAGTCTTGCTCTTGACTATGGTAGGAGGCACCTGACCAACCTTATTCCTTGTACTTTGTTGTCAATGCAGAGTTTCATCTGTGCATCCCATAACAAGTCATTGTCATGGTAAAACACACAGATTTATATTAGTAGAACTACTACAGAGTGTATTTTATCTCAGTTTTTATGCCAATATTCCCCACAGTCCTGCTGACCAAGGGATATTGTTTTACCTGAGCTAGGCAGGCTTCCCCCTTATCATTTTTACTGTAGCAGGTAAAGCGTTTTTTGCCTTACCTGGAATTTATTTCCAGATATACCTGGTTAAAGATTTCTTTTACTTCAGGGAGGTCCTCTTTTCCACTTTTCTGTTGAATTAAAAATAAGCTCAAGATTTCAATTAATTGATAATTTTTAACTTTTGGTTTCATTTCTCCTCCTTTAAATGTCTAGATGTTCTAATAAATCTCATCCCAACAAAGATTTTGCTGAATTTGGCAATCTTATTTGTTTTCTTAGTTTGTACTTTAAAGGTTTCAGGATGTTTTCCTGGTGGCCAGCAGCTCCCACAACTGTAGCAAATTCTTTTCACTGAAGTTTAACACTAAAAATTCCACCTCATTTTTCCTAGTCCCCAGTTCACTGGAACCCCTTGTTGGTTCTTTAGTTTAGGGCAATCTTGCTTCCAGTGTCCACTTTCCCCACAATGTGCACGCTGATCCAATCCCATCGGAGAGGGATTCACTCTTTCACTTCTGCCTGACATTCCTCCTCTCTCTGCCTCGTCTGTACAAACTCACCCCAATAGTTTAACACTTTCACAGGGTCTTTGATTCTCCACACACACTCCACACACCCCGCTTCAGATCTTATATACATTAGTACAAGTTTTTATCTTAAAACGTGTTTCATTCTGGTTGCTCCACAGAAGGAACCGCAACCTGAGCTCTATGCTTTTTTTTTGTTTCCGCCCTCCCCCCCAAAAAAATTTCAACAAGAACATCTTTCTAGTTTAAGTCTCAGTTCTTCCCTATCCTTTTCTAAAGCCATAATCAAAGATCAGGTGGTGTTAATCCCACACTCCTGTCTGCACATGTTACTTCATCCCACTTTTGTTCTCTACGAATGTGATAAAGAACTCTCTTACTTAACACTATTCAGTTAGCAGCTCAGCCTGCATATCAGGGTGTGTAGCCAGATGTTCTTTGCAAGATACAGAAACTATATACATTGACCACTCTGTTTTTCTTAAGCATGTGGAGACAGAAGGTTACATTTCATCATGTGGTCCTAGCATTGTTCTATATTGACATGAATCAAGTGAACACATTTCACAATGAAGAAACAGCGTAAGCTGTAAAATTGTGTTGTAATATAAGACTTCCTTTGAGTGGCCGTCTTTCACAGTCACCTAATGTATACAAAGGCCACCAATTCTGACAATAATTTAAAAATGTCTTTTTATTCAAATTTCCACTGGGAATTCCACCAAATTCTTTCCAATGTTTCAAAATACATCCCAGGGGTGTTTTGGTATTTATTTCTTGGCTTTGTCTATAATGTATTAGTTATTACTGGAGGCACCATGCTTATCTCAGAACACACACCACAGTTCAAGACCTCTATTTAGCCTTATTTCTTGGTCTCTTTATTAATATTGCGGGGAGATAATATATCTTAGACACTTGCCACCCTTTGCTCGAGTATACAGACAGCACCTACAACACTAAGGGTAGGGGCTAATTTGTGCTTTTTCCAAAAGATGTTAGTTCTAATGTTTTGTCCACGGTCTCCCACTCTAATTTCTAATTATGCATTCCAACACTTCATAAATTGATTTTTCAATTGCTCTGTCCATCTCTGGTCCCCAGGCCCCTGTATTCCAGCATTGGTGGAGAGTTCTCCTGGCTGGCTCACCAAATAGATGCCAAAACAGCACAGAGACTAATTTTGTCTTTAAACAGCAACTCCCACCATATACTCAATAATTCTTTACACTATATGCACTTTAAAACATATAGAGGTTTACACTCACCCCTCGGATGCTCAAGACAGTACTCACACACCCACATTCACACTTTATGTTGTAAATATAAGAACATTTCTGTATTAAGTACAACAATTGATATTAGTCCTATAATTATCAATCCTATGTATATGGATTGACTCCAAATCACTGAATGTTTTTAGTCTCCAGACTAAAACATGAATTTATGTTCCCTCAATATCAAAACAAATACCAAAACAGAATCAAATATCAATCCTATGTATATGGATTGTTTCCAAATTAACTGACATTTTAGTCTTCAGACTAAAACATAAACTACCAGGTCAGAATCAGATGTATACCTGCGGTGCTAGCTACCCGGCATACACCACCCTGCATAAGCACACAGAAATCCTATGACTTACAGATAGCTTTACAGACAGACCAGTCCCCACAACCAGAAATATGCAGAACAAAACAGTACTGTTCTAAATATAATAGTAATATAATAAATGGGTCCCGCAGCCGAGCAGAGGAGGTCCCACCTGGGTTGCCAAATTGATTTAAAGAATCAGTCACCAATATTTGAGTGAGCGGAGGTTATCTTTTTCGGCAGCGCAGGGTGCATGGGGGATCCCTCCACCAAAGTCATGCATGCCAAGGGAACCTTTCAGCCTCCTCTTTATACAAGGCACTCATGTCTATTAATTAACTTTCTGGGAATTCATTAACATATCTCACACCTGGACAATTAGCACATTCCCATTCAAGGACCTAGTATATCTTCAAGTTAACATATCTTGTGCCTGCACAACTAGCACGCTCCCTATGTCACCCATTCAAGGATTTAGTGCGTCCTCAAGCCAACAATAAGGCTCTCCTCAGATAAACATGAGCACACCGTTCTTTAAATAAATCATATATGGCCCATTATTCAGGAACAACTTGAATGAAGCACGTTGTAAGATAAAAACTTGCACTAATGTATGTAAGACCTAAAGCAGGGTGTGGAGAGTCAAAGACCCTGTGAAAGTGTTAAAGTATTGGGGTGAGTTTGTACAAGCCCCTGTACCAGCTCGAAGGTGCGACTGAGTCCTGCTGGACGCATGGCAGGGTGTTTGCTGTTTGCCTGCAAAGGCATGATACGTAAGAACACAGACTTAAAGCAACAAGTAGCAGATTTGCATTCAGGGTAAGAAAGAGTTAAAACAGAAGTACTGTTGCAGAGGCAGGCTTGTGTAACCTGCAGAGCAGGAAGAGCATCTCTTGCCCCAATCCTTCTGATAGTGAGGAGGAAGGGGTTGCTGATGATTGAGCAGAAGGACCTGACAATGTTACCCCAATTGCTGCAGTATTTGCAGCACAACAGGACCGGTAACGGCCCCTTTAGGCCAGGCAATGGGTCTGAGGAGAATAAAGGTGAATCTTTGATGCGGAAATTTAGATCTTTGAAAGCTGGTTGTGAAACACTTATCAGGATGATCTAATAGGACTAAATAAAGGTTCGAGTTGATTGTTACTAGGTAATCGTGATGTAGAAAAGTTGATAGAAGGGACAGGGAATGTGTACAGAAGGTAAGAGAAGAAGAGCTGGGTCATGCTAAAATGGTAGACGAGACAAGGCAGAGACAGAGGAGGAATGTCAGGCAGAAGTGAAAGAATGTATCCCTCTCCTATGGGATCGGATCAGTGTGCATATTGTAAGGAAAGTGGACATGGAAGCAAGATTGCCCTAAACTAAAGAGCCAACAAGGGGTTCTGGTGAATAGTGAATGCTGTGCCACTTATCTAAAGGAAGACGCACCTATGTTTAGCTAAAAGTCAGGAGATGTCCAAGGACCGTTATAGCCACATGACGGATGTACAGACTAAGTCCTTGGGTTGGTTATCTTTAGAAGGGACATTTTGTCTTGGATTCCTGTTGTACATGCAACATGGAGAAGATGAAGACTTTAAACGTGGCTGCTAAGGAATAGTCTGCGTAAAGATAACTCCTCAAGGACATTGCACAGGCACGAGATATTTAAATGAATTCTCAGAATTGTAATGAATATATAAACAATTTCTTGGAAAACTAATGAATAGGTATGAGTTGCTTGTTTAAAGGGGGGACTGAAAAGTCCCCTTGGTGTGCATGACTTGAGAGATCCCCCATGCACCCAGCGCTGCTGCATAAAGATAACCTTCCCACACTTGAATATTGGTGACCGATTCTTTAAATCAACAGTCACTTTTAATTTTTTTAAGTAACTTGGTCTGTGGGTGTTAAAGTGCTGATGCAAGATGATAAAGGAAACTATCTTCCCAGGATTTACCAGCCACGGGGACGCTGTTCCAACAACATTCCACATGCCACTCTTGAACCTGCATCTTTGCGCAGTCCCAGACAGAAAAGCAAAATTAACTTTTCCAGTTGAAATTCCAAGCAGTGTTTTAGGGAAATTGAATAAAAATAGCCAAGATTGGATTTGGACAGCATACAAGGGCTAACACCCATACTCTTGCAAAATGTGCCCTGGGATCTTGAATGACCACAGGTGGTCAGAAGCTTGGTTTTGGCATCCTGTACTGACATACTTTCTTCATGATGTCAGCAGTCATCTCCCCCGTGCTCCTGTCTTTTGCTCTCAGTGGCAACAGCAGCCAGGCAGGCTGACTGACAGCTGTGACTTGGGGAGGCTGTAAATAGCCAACGTTTTTTTCAATTATTCTGTAAATCTTTTACAAAATGGATAAAATAAACTTCCAACTAGATAAGGAAGAATTGCTTCAAGCCAGTATGGAAAGGAACTGGGAAAGTTTCCATAAGCAGAATTAGCTGAGCAATGCAGAGGGCCATCATCTGGTAGCTCTGTCTTGTCTGGCTGGTTTGCTTAACGTTGTCAAGCTTTGTTTTGTTTAATTTTGGGTCCTTTTTGGCTTCCAGGCTGTTGCAAGCTTCCTAGTTACTAAGTCTCTTTGCACCTATCTTATCTAGGTTTCCTAATTTCCACCATTAGGTGATGTCTGACACCTTCTTTGCTCAAATCTGGCAGTCTGGACACAGTGAGTCACTTGCTCTCCCCCCCCCCCCCTCTTCCTACCTCCTCTCATTTGCACCGTAAGGGTGTGGCTGCAGTGTGAGATAGACAAAAAGCAATTAAGGGAATTTCAGGAGATGAGTGTCTTTAGTTCTTCACTAGCAAACCCCACTGAGAGGACAGTCTAATAAAAACGTCCCTAGATTTTGAACTGAATTCTAAAATTCAGTTCATAAGCATTCAGAGCCATAACTATGTATAAGAGGACAGCTTTCACTTGTAACTAAAATCTGTAGTATTCAACCCAACCAACAGTGGAAAAGTGAAATTATAATAATGCATGTATGATTTTCTTCCCTCCCAGATTTTTTTATTGATATCTCTAACCAATATTCTGGCTGGAGATGAACTGGCATAGTGACAGTGAATTCATAAGGCTATAGAAGACTTTCATCAGGTTATATTAGTCCATTGAAATTAACAGTACAGGTGTATACAGATAAGTGATTAAGGTAAAACTCTCATTGATAAAAAGTATTCTGTCAGTAATTCTTCAGGAGGGAATGAAGCCTGATGATACAGCTTTGGACATAGGAAATGTGCAGAGATGTTTTCAAATTGCTGGAAGAGTGGTTCTGTGTTGGAAGGGCAGGTTTGCTGCAAAAACATGCACTCTAGAATGCATGTCTCTGTCTCTCCAGAACAGGAGGGTAACTCCAGATAATCAATAGGCAAAAAGCTGTGATAAGAGGGAGGACAGAAATCCTGTGAATTCATCCTTATTTATCTGCTCAGATACAATTTCTGACAACTGTTTTCTCAGCCCTGAGGCCCAGGACACGGTGCCATACTTGCCTTCCTCTTCACTTTCTGGTCTCCAATATCACAAAAGTGATCTGCCCTGAGCAACTGCTTGGTCCTTAGGGGTGACAGAGTGATGCCTTGTATTGCTCAACAGTAGTTTTGATATACCATGAGCTGATTCCATCTACAGCCTTGGTTTTTTAATTGCATTCCAATGGGTATCTCTAATTCCCCCTGAGTGGAGAGAACAATCCACTGAAGTCAGTTGCTGCTTCCTTTGCATTGTAACTACTGGCTAATGACCAGTGTTTACTGACTTCCAGCGAGTCATTTGCAAGTGTGATGCTTGGCTAAAAATATTGTTTCCAAGAACCCTATCATCATTAATTCATGCGTTGGTATTCTACTGCTAGATATGATTACCCACGGTTTAAAAATTGAGATGGTGATAAGGCATGTACCTCAGACCAGACTAGAATAGCATGTGGTAGATAGAAGATCTAGGTTGCCCCCATTCACATCCCTGCCAAGTGATCCAAGTCATTCAACAATGGCAGAATTTGGCATGTTTCCCTGCCCCAAGGAGTTTGCAATTTGAAGAAGTGCTGCTTTATTCACTGCTTTTATAGCTGTTCCCATGTCAGTCAGTGGGATGAATTCCCATCTTACATTTATTGAAATGTAAATTAAGTTTGTCAGGATTTCACCTAACCTGCATGAGTAAAAGTTTCATTTAATAGAGCATGCCAGGGCACTGAGATGTGTTCAAGGCTCTGTTCTTCTATCTTTCGCCCTAGAAGAATGCTGAAATTATAGTTTAGGGTCTTGAGTGGGGAAGACAAGGAGTATGAGGGAGGCTGGCAAATGCTAAGATCATAAGGCACAATGCCAGAGTTGAGACCAGTCCTGGGCCACCGAGGGGAAGGAGCCAGTTTGAAGGGGCAGCAGTGGCTGACGGGCAGTGTTGTAGCACAGCTGGCTGTATGGTGGGATTAAAATTATAGCTGCGTATATGACTGAGAAAAAGTATTCCTCGCAAACTAGCTGCTGTGAGAATTTGCTGGTGGATTTATGTTGGATCTGAAGAAGCACTTATTGAGGAACCTGGTAGTTGTTATTCACACACTGAAACTTACAAAGCAGACAATTAAAATATGATTGGTTTATTGCGGGAAGGACAATTGGCAGGAATGAATTGATGGATGGCTTGCAGCTTTAGTTGAGAGCCCCAGAGACTCTGTGTTCTGAAGTTCCTCTTAACGCTTCCCACTTAGCTGTTACACCAGAAGTAAAAATTGTTAATGCATTAAAGTGCGCTTGGTCTCAGTGTATTTTCCCATACAATTTCCGTTGTATTTATTAAGCAAAAAAAAAGTAATACTATCAATATTTGTAACTTCAGCCTTTTAAAACACTTTTATTCTAATATCAGGGGTGATAAAATGTCTTCCGGAGCAAGAGAAAGAACTAGAGTGATGGAAGTCTTTAGTTCCCATAAATTTAGTTCTTATAAAGTCTGGACACCCTGGGCGGATGCCTTGGCTCAAAAATGACCTCCTGGATCCTCTTTTTCATCTTGGTTTTTAATTGGAGCCAGGAGAAGGATCCCAGCATTTGCCAGGTGAATGCGAGCTGTACCCTGGCAGGATGCCTGCAGACCCATTACTGTTTTGTAGATTAAAATAAGGACAGCAAAAAGGGTGGACGGGAGCTAGGGGGAGAGAAAGAGAAGAGAGAAACAGAATAGCAAAACACTTTGTTCTAATTCAGGTGAAAAAGTTAATCTCAGTGTCTATACAGACAGTCTGCCACGTACAGGGTGGAGGAGGGAACAAGTTCTTTTTATATATGTGATATATTGGCTAATTATCCCCATGTGCCAGCCTCTAGGAACAATTGAAAATTGCTGCCAAAGTCTGTGCCTGCTCAGACATCATTCTCATGGGGCAGCTCTGGGAATGGCTTGGCTGCCATGTGATCCCCAGCCACTTCCAGCTCAGGCTCGTTGGAGCAGCTCTTCGTCCCCACAGAGTGTGGTCTTGTGGTTAGAGGGTGGCAGGATTTGTGGGGTCTCTTGCGATGGTGTGACCAAACCACTGCAGCTTTGACCCCAACACTCGATCTCTGCCTCAGTTTCCTTAGCCTTAAAATGGGGAGGACACAGATAAGAATATTTACTCATTACAAAGAGTTTATAAATTGAGTGTTTTCATGTCCTGGGTTACAAAGTAGTTACAAACAGATGCTATTATCTTATTTTTATTACTGTGTGGTCCATCCTAGTTTTTAATGAACCACTTTTTTTTTGTGGAGTTTTAAATCTAGTGGATTTCACAATGAGGACCAAATTTTCTCTAACATTAGGCAATGAACCGCTGTTATTAAGCCTCTTGATTCTCAGGTTTATTTGGGCATGATGGGGAAGACTGCTTGTTCACTGTAATGGCAAAAGCAGTCTTACAAGTCTACCTGAAAGACTGTAACTGCTTATTTAAAGTTGCCACACACTGAATAGGTCTACTGAGCAATTTTCCATCAGAATAATTTTCTGATAGAAAATGCTTCTTCGCAAAATCAAAATTTGTCCTGGTGAATGCTACAGTTTTGCCAAAAAAATTCAATTCACCAGTGGGGAAACTTGGCTGCCCACCTTGAAGCCTCACAATATTTTGTTTTGCTTTCTATTGAAGACAAAAACTGAAATAAAATAAATGTTTAAAATTTCAAACAAAAAAACAGGGCTTGGAAATCCCTCCATGCAAATTAATTTATATTAGGTTTGTTGTTGCCATTTCATTGTTTATTTTTTTGTCCCAATCAGAATAATTTCCATCATTATTTTATAATGAAGGTGGTTTTTTTCTGGAAAAGGAATTCAATTTTCAGCCATCTTTTGTACTAAGGAATTGAAACTAACAAGGATAAGATAGGAAACAGAGTAGGATAGGAGTTAGAGGATATGTTTGGCCTGGGAAAAATTAGTTTACCTGTATGACAAAAACTATCTTTTTGGCTAAAATGGAACATTTTCCCATGAAAATGTTGGTTTCTAATTGTTCACATGCAAAAGCAACTCAAATGTCTGAAAATCACTGCTTGTATATTTTTGTACTTTCTATTATTAAAGAGATCCCAATTTCAAACTAAAAAAATTTAAGCTGCTAGGTTTCCCATTGTCATGCTAATCCAGTACCTTGAATTCTCTTCTGGCATGAATATCTAAGCTCAGAATCGGGGAAGAATTTAGGTACCGAATAACCATTAGTAAATGTTAAACTAGAGTTACATCTCCTGAAGTGGCTTAGACACAAAGCCCCTGGATGACTGTGCATATTACCCTTCTGTTGGTCCCATCATTATTTCATTTGTGATCTACTCCTAAAATTCAGCAAATTTCACTTTGATGTCCAATATATTCTACAATGTCATGAATGACTATATCCAGTGTCTTATGAGAATTATGTCATCATAAAATCCATCCAAAGCTACCTAACAGATTTATCTATATTTTGACATTTATGAAGCTTATTGGAGAAAAACTAACTCTGTCAGGGCTGCCTTGTATTTATTTGACATTGTTTATGCTGGGTAAACTCCTTGGAGACAAGGAGCAAATTCCTCTGAGATCTTGTGGTCAGATCAATTTGTAGAGCTGTTTCCATGTTTTCTGATGCAATCGAGTGTAACAATGTTGTATCCTGGTAAACATGGAAATGGAGCAAGGAAAACATTTCTCAATCGACTTCCTAAAAATACTGCTCTGGGTGGGGAGGGGCTCAAGTTTTATTCCAGGAGCTCATTCAAGCCCTCATCAGTTTCCACAATGTCTCAGCTTTTACTTAGTCTTATATTTCATGTACTTATAGATTGGGAAACAGAGTGTTACGTGGGCCAAAAGCCCATGAGCATGACGTGCAATAACCATTATGCATGCAAATGTACGTATTCATGGGTGGAGAGTTGCCAGGCATGGCTGGAAGCAAATTCAGTATTTGGCAAAGTGGACAGATAACAAGGGTGATCCTGGGAGGGGCTATCTTGAGTTGCCTTTTCTGAATTTGTATTTGAATATTCTAATGCTTTGTTCTGTAGGGGGGGGTGGGCAAAAAAGGGTGATGTCTTTATTGTGTTAGTTTTCTGTTCTGTGGCTTATTTTGTCTGGGTTTTTACTTAGTTTTAATTATCTTCCTTCCTCCTCTTGCCTGGTGACTAGTGTTGAGCTTTGAGGTGGAACCAGATGAAAATGTAAGTTTGTACTGAGTTCCTGGAGAGGAGGGACAGAGTAAGACAGGGTACCAAATTCACCGGTGTTCAGATGAGGAGCAGCAGTTAGATGAGGGTTGTAAAATTAACTTGTGCTGTTCCTATGTCTGTGTCCAATGTAAGACACCAAATTAAAGACTTACCCTTTTTAGGACCCCATTTTTCAAAAGGTCATTCATGCATACTTATACTTGTGAGCCCCAGAGACTCTGTTCTGAAGTTCCTCTTAACACTTCCCACTTAGCTGTTACACCAGAAGTAAAAATTGTTAATGCATTAAAGTGCGCTTGGTCTCAGTGTATTTTCCCATACAATTTCCATTGTATTTCTTAAGCAAAAAAATACTATTGATATTCATAATTTTGGGGACACAGGCATTTATATTCTCCATATTGCCACAGCACAGTGCACTTGTGGATTAGCCAGTTGCATGGGGGCCTGGCTGTCTGGTGGGCAAAAATACCTGCTCTGCGTGAGCAGCTGTAAGAACTGTTTGTGCACAGGAGGCAAACAAGACATGGAGCAATTGTGTGTCTACATTTGTGCACACTTCTTACACCCACAACTTCTAGAAGTTAGGTCCTGAATCTTTGGTATGCCTTTATCTTTCCTCTCCACTATAAGGCAAAAAAGGTAGTATTAAAATGCTTTAAAATGACTTCTTATAAACGTTGGTGCTGTGTTCCTTTTATGTCTGTATTGAATTTTCTTTTGTGCGTATAACCCATGTGGTTTCAGGGACTATTTTGTTCCAGAAGCTGTTGCAATGGGACATGGTGAATAACTGTCCATGCGGGGCAGTTAGAGGTACAGTGGCAAGGAGCGTAGCCATGCTAGGCAGAGGGTGTATTGAGCTATGTCTCCAGTGGAGCTGTGCCTCAGCTTGCCCTTCAGCAGGTACCTTGCCATATAAAAGTGGATCCAAGCACCGCATGGGACCTATCACTCTGTTCAGACTTTAGTCCTGCTTCTCAGTCCACAGCACAGTGCTCTTGGCCTCATCAGATTCCCAATGGCGAAGATAAGAGCCCACGTCCTGCATCCTGTGGCGATGCATTCTCAGCCACAGGAGTCACTACAGCCCCTTGGCGGGGGGGAGGTGATTTGGACAATGACATCTCAGACTGATGCAGCTAATCCAGCTTTACCCAGGGTAATTATGTGAACTGACATTCAAATCTGAGTGTTTTTTCTAGACAGAGATTATTACATTATGAAGAAAGTACACTAGTTACTTTCCTCCCCACATGTCTCTAGTGCAGTCTAAAAAAAGCCCTGAGCATTTGAAAATGTGCCTTGGTCTTTTGACAGGGGAGTGGATGAGGTCACAAGACTGGGAAAGGACTTGTTTGCTGTCCGGAGGATGATGAACTTGACATGTCAAACAGAGCTGAGGGCTGCTGTGGGTGAAGAAAGGTAGGGAAGTGGGGCCCAGCAAGCCCTTTTTTTCAGTGTTTTTTGTATACATCTTTGGTGCATGTGAAAAGCTGTGGGATAAACCCCTTTTGATATATGGAGGGCAGGATGTGATGGAATCAGCTCTTCTATTTTCAGTATAGTAAGCTGCAAAGTGCCTATAAAGAAAAAGGCAGAACAGTATATTCAAGCACAAAAGCCAATGTAGAAAAGTCCAGGGTACAGCTCTGTTCTGTGTGACAGCTTATTGTCTGCATCAAGAAATTTGTCATTTCTCTTTCCACATGGTGAGCCTGCACCAGATCAAGTTCATTCTTCTTGGGTTTGGAAAATGTTTTCTTTGTTGGTATTCGACAGTATCTCAGGTCTTGGCCCTCCCTTGTTACTGGAGAATTGCTAAAGGTATGTAGCCAGGCTAGTAAGCTTATGAGTGCAGGAAAATTAAATGTTAAGAAGTCCTGCTTCATGAAAGCAGGCTACATCTAAGCCATGGGTTCTCATAACAGTTAATGAAAAAAGTATTAAGTATCCTTCTACCACCCCAGCAGCGATTGCGTGGGATAAGTATTCTCTGAATTCTCATTTCCTGCTCCTACATATTGGACCCAGGCTACCACAGTCGTTCATGCATGAAACACTTTTCTACAAATTTGCAGCCCAATATGAGCAGTTGTATTATAGGTCTATTATTTGCATAATTGAGTGCTAACAAAAATAAAGCTTACAAATTGCTGATAATTGCAAAATGTCAACTATATTGGGATAGGTCAGAGGTGAAATACCAGGGTAAAGTCTCCAGGTGTGTTGAGGTCAAAAGCAACTTGTTGAGGGGAAACTTGTTAGGTGTAATAGCTATCAGAAGAAACTCAACTGAATAATATTAAAGCCAACCAAATCTTAAGTAACAAGTTGCTGCAATACTCCAGGAGAGAGAGACCAGTGCCAACATGAGTAATTGGTTAGTTCTTCACATGTTATTTGGAGAGGGCCTGAAAAGGGGCACACTCTTGTTCTGTTGCAAGTGGTACAACACAACTGCACAGAAGGATGTTACCCAAAAAATGTCATAAAATGCGATGGAGGTCCTGAAATCATTTCAGTGCCTAAACAAATTGAAGGTTTTTCCCAGAAAGATCCACATGGCACTCCATATGGCTGGGAAGAAAAATCTCAGTTGGCTGAGGTAAGGCTTAAGAATCTGAGGGTCAGAAGGAAATGAACTTGCATTGATGCTTTGGAGTGATCCAAAGCCCATTGCATTTAGCTGGCTTCTTCCTACCAAAATTCCAGTGTTCCTTGGTATTTTTTAGGAAAATGAAAAATTATGGACAGCCTGAGGTAATGCAGTTCTTTTTAAAATGGCCTTGGTTTTAACTACCGTACTGTATTACTTCAAAATCCTCTCAAGAACTTCCTTATGTAAGTGAAAAACTGCCTCACAAATTGCCAGGGTGGTTTAAATCAACTTCAGTGCAATAAAAGGTATATGTGCTCCCTTAGTCAGGGGAGTTGGAAAAAGAGCTATCAATAACAGTATGTCAGATAAACACTGAGGGCAAAGAGAGGACTTTGCTGGGACATGACTTTTTTCATTCTCTCAGGGATTCTCTTTCTCTTCTGTCTTCAGTTGCTTTTATATCTCTAACCATACAGCAGCCAAGGCAGGAGAGGAACCGTCTGACAAAGGTTTCATTGACAGAAGTGTATGATTTTTGCTAGAAAGCACTTCCTTCTCTGCTGAAGTCTTTGAAGTGTCATCTTTGTTCTTTCAGACTTGGTGTGTTTTGGGTTTTTTTCCTCTTTAAAAATGATAGACAAAATACTTGAAAGTCATCTTTTAGTACAGGCAGAATAACAGGAGCAGTAACAGAAGCCCTTCATTTAAAAGGGTATTGTCATGCTAAAATGATGTATTTGAAATATCATTTCTAATCCTTGTTAAGAAAACAGTGCCTTAAATAATTTAAAAATGCTGGTTGAATTTTAAAAGCATGTATAGTTTACTCTTCAATTGTCTTCCTCCTTCATTGAGTATCTGTGTGCCCTGTCTCTGCTGACTGATCTTTGTGCCTCTTTCATGTGGCTTGGTTTATTATCTGCGAAATGGGTTAATGGAAATGAACTCCTTTGTAAAGTACATTGAATCAGCATCAAAAAGTGCCGTTGTAAGGCAAGGGATTATGTAGTCTGCTTTTTAATATTTGAAGTGTGGTAGATTTTGGTTTTCTAAATCCTGAAATCCTGCAGTTGGGGAGATTTTTTTTGCTTGTTAGCACCAGGTAACCTCTTTCACATCCATACCAACCTACACCCTATGTCCTACATCCTGATACCTAAATCTGAAATCCTGTCATTGCAAGCACTGACTGCAATTCAGTAGGTAACTCCAGTGAATCCAGTGTTGTTAATCCCTGTGTGTGGAGACCTGATTCTCCAATGCTGAGTAAATGGAAATTTTACTCTTAAATTCATTGGTAGTAGGGTCAGATCTTTTTCAGAAACTGTAGGATGAGGTCCTAAAACCAGTCCTTAAGATTACAGGTGAGGAGAAAGACATGTGATAATACTGCCAGCAATGAAGTTACTGTTCCTAATAATTTCTGTTCAGGCAGACCACAGAGATCAGCAAACCACCACAGACAGCTTCCTGTGGTTTGACACTATAATCCTGTAGTGAAACATGACTGTATTAACCTTTCTTTTTTTCCCCTCTTGATTAACTCACTTTCTTAAAGTTTTAAAGTCCATGATCTCCAGGTTATTGTTATCCACTAAAGGGGGCTTCCTTGGCATGGGTTGGGGAATGAAAGTTTCTTGGCACATAAGGATGGATGATTACAGCAGTGCAATTCCTTTTGGTGCTTCCAAACTTTGCATCTAGATGAAAAGCTATTTTCATCTTACCCTTAGCAGTGCCTGTGTCCAAAGTACAGCAAAGCTCCATGCTATGGGAGGTAATAGGGCTTTTTATTACCCTGTCCCACAAATCAGTAGCTCTTCTGCATGTACTGCAGGAGTGCTTGTCTGTGTGTTTTGCTTTTTGCTTTAAAGCGGCTGACAAGGGAAGACTGGACAGAAGCTAAGAGATGGGTAGAGTGGCAGCAAGATAGACTTCTGTTAAGCACACTCAAACCCACGGGTTTAGAAAAGTGGCAATAAAAATAAGAGCCAGGTAATGCCATGAGTGTATTAGTCTATAGGCGCAGCTTTCTGTCCCATCGGTATTTCATATCATTGACAATACCCCCCAGTTTGCAGGGCTCAACTACCCACAACTCTGCTCATCCAGCTTCTTGTCCATTAGACTTTTTCTTTGGCAAACACAGACCAGAAGCAAGCTGGGTTCTGGGTGCTACCCTCCCAGCTCTTGTTGCTAGGATCCTGAGGGAGTATCACATGCTGCACATCTGTATGACACTTGCTCGTTAAGCAGCTCAATGCCAGACTCCTGCTGAAGGAAGAGGCAGTGTCACTGCTGATGAGATGAACTGCACTGGCCATTCCCAGTCACCTGCTGTCTGGAATGGCCTGAGGGTTCTTTCTTTTACCTTACAGAGACAGGTACAAGCACATCGTGCTCTGGAGCAGCTCAATGTGAGCCAGCAGTGCTTCGCAAGCACAGGACTGTCCCTGAGCTGATAAATCCTTTAAAGTGATAAGGTAGCTTAATTCAGGGAAATTGTTCTAATAACACCATAAACTGCCAAATACCTTAGAATTCAGACAGGCTGATTCTGCTTCAGCCATCCATCTGCAGAGACATCTTCCCACGTCCCTGAGCTTAATGAGTGGACTGGGTGAAATTTTATAAACTGAGTTTTCAACAAAACACTTGCCCAGAATTTTCTAAATCTTTTATATATATAAAAAAATATTCTTAGTGGTAGCTGTTACTTTATCTCATTTCTGCTGAGCTGAATTTTCCTTAGCTTTCATAATTGGGTTGGTTGGAAGTCAGTCTTTATGATCTGTAAATAATCACAGTTTCTGGGATTTACAGGAGAAAAAGATAATTTGTTGTTCCCTGTCCCTCCTGCTGCTCTCCCACTCCTACAGGATTGCAGCAGCAGCATCTTAGAGGAAATAAACCCCAATAAACCAGCCTAAACACTGTTGTTTTTCAAATCCTCATTCTTAGTATAACCAATGCTCAGCTGGAAGCCTAATAAAACCTTTGAACCGGTAATTTGTGCCCATTCTTTTAAAGCCTTTTCCCATTTTAAATATTAGTATAAAAAGGGGATTTGAGGAATCTGTATCGCCAAAGCAAACATTTGACACACTGTTATATTAGACTTATATAATATAAAGCTTAGGCACATGAACCCAAGCTGCTGCTGCTGTTCTGCAAATCGGTGCTAATTATGGCTGCAATAAGGACAGAAGTGCTGGAAAAACTCTTTTCCTGTTTTTCTCTGTGTGCATGTGCAGGACTAGGAGGATTGCACCACGTTGGTGTGACAACAAACTGTAAAAAGAAAATCCTCCTTTTTAACTCTTTGAAGGATATTGACTAATTTGTCTTTTATCATTAAAACAGTAACACTGACACACTTTCTCATTGCTGTGCCACAGATACTTGTATTTAGGTGTTGTCGTGGAAACTAATTGGGCTGAAATACTACTTTGGGCTCTGTTTCTGAGAGGATACAGTGTGACACCATATTTCAGACCCAGATCTTCTAAGTGTGTGTTTAACTGTATGGACCAAGCATGTAAAGCTAAATCCCCATATGTTTTTAGGACTCAGCTCCTGGATCTTGAAAGCAGAGAGATGGATGTAAAAATTCTCATAGTAATAAGTAGTTCTGTGTGCACAGAGTTTAGTGAAAGATGCTTTTCAACATCTCTCCCTCTCTTTTCCTCCCTTTAATATGTTTTCTGCAACCTTGGGAGTGGGGGAAGCTCCTCTTAGCATTTGGGCGAAGTCTCCCCTATCCAATTACCTGTTTCATGAAATCTGTTAGAAAGTTACCTTTAAAGTCTTTCCTCCTTTGATAGGTTTGCTTGAAATTAGTGATTAAGGACTACTGGGAATGAAGGGAGTGGAGAAGAAATCCACAGAACACCAGCACATAAGCCTTGTTTTTGCAGGCATCAAGGTGAAAAGCAACATGCTGGTGTGATGCTCTGTATTTGTCATCTATACTTGCAAATCCATCACTGTATCTTTATGTTTCTGCTGGAAAGAAAAACAAACTGAAAACAATAAGAGAAACCCCAGAGCCTTGCCTGGAGTTCAAGGATTTGTGCAGAGACAGGGCTGGGTCTGCTGTGGGGAATTAAGTAATTTCCCATGCACCAGTTATAGAAGGAATAGCCCCAGTACTGGGACTGGGGTTGTGTGTGAGCTGGGGGCAGGCTGCTTGCTTTGCTTGGGAGGAAAGATGTGGACTTGAGTTAGTGTCTTCTTCCTATCACTACTGACCTCTCAGCAGTGTATTCATTCTTGCTAGCACAAAATGTGTCTGGCAGGGAAATACAGGTATTTAAACTCTTAAATAAGTTCACTTAGCAGATTCCAGGCTCCCTAGACTCTACTTTTACCTGAAGTAGTACTCTTAATGCAGTCCTAGCAGTGGAGAGTGAAGGTGGGGGAAGGTCTAAATGTTTGTTTTTGAAGACAGTACTTGGAAAAACCTACTCGGGTAGCCAAGAGCACCCAAGAGCAGAAAATACTGTTTTACAGAGGAGTATCTTTGGTTTTCTAACTCTTCAAGACGGGAGAAGTTTTAAAATAAAAGCATAAGTTGAATGAGTGATACCAAAAAGTGCTGCTTGACTGATGCATGTGAATCATGCCATGTTCTCCTCAGCACATCATCAAAACCACAGATTTCCCTAGGAGTTAAGAAAAAAAAGGGGGCTGTGGGGGGTTGTCATACATGTGTATGTGAGATGCTGTTGCAAAAAAACATAATCCTCGGAGCTACCATTCATCTGCTTCCCCATCCTGCCTGTTCTAGGTCTGCTGCTATGTATTTCACACTGTCCATCTCCTTAGCAGGACACTGTTGCTGCAAGCATGGAGGGGCCAAATGGAACCTCAATTCACAAGTATGTCACTGTTTTTCCTTTGCTCATGGCATAAATCAAAAAGAAAAAAAATATCTGTTAGCACAGAGCTCAGATTTGTTTATTTTTTTGCCAGCTGCAACATGCTACCCTCTTAGGGGATCACGTAAAACCAGTCATGGTTTAGGTTGGAGTGACATGTCAAACCCAAACTGTAGCCTGGCTCCTCTCAATGAATTACAACCTTGTCAGGAACCTATTATATATATATACATACATATATGTATTTTTTTAAATTAAGGTAGTTTTTTTATCAAATCAAATACTTGCACACTAAATTATATTTCTGGTGCCAGCCTGACTCTCCCTCTCCCTCTGCTTTCTTTTCCTCAGCATTATGATACAGGGGGTTTTGTTCTGAGGAGAGAGCAGTCAGTGAGGTAGCATGCTGCTGAGGAAACGCTATTTGACCTTGCCACATGTTTTGTTTTTGAATATTTACCACAACATGTCCCAGCGCTGTTGCCTTAATGATAAAAATATTCAGAGTCAAAGTGGAGGCCTGGGGTGGTGGGTGAAAGGAAGGAAGGTGAATCAGTAATAGAGTACAGCCATCAAAGATGTTTACTCATCTGTTTTCTGAAACAAGTTTGTTTTGTTTATTAATAGGGCTTGAAATGCCAAAGGGAAAGTTTAAGGTGAACTAAAAATGCCGTATGTTCCTCTGGCATGGAGTCTCCTTTTGTACTTGCTAAAATTAGTTGGGTGCTGGCTTTTCCCTTTTTATCCACCTCCTTCCTCTGAGGAATAGATGCTATTGTTATTTTAGAGGAGGCCAGAAAGCTCAGCAAATGAAAGTAGTAGAAGTTCACTAGAGGTCTGTTTTTTCCATGGCCCAGCTGTTTCTATAGTCAGATGCATAAACTACTTCAAAATAGTACACAAAACGATAAAAAATATTTAAGAAGCTTTCAATTGATTGTCTTCTCCATGGAGGAAAGGTGGAATAACTGTTATGACCAAACACTATCTTTTGTGCTCAACTCTGCAAATAGCCAGGAGATGCTTCTGCTGTAATTATGGCCTTGCAGAGGAAGAAGTTACATGCAGGACAATATTAGGCAAATCAAGTTGGTATACAGCATCCTTGTGCCTAGTAGTTTGGTCATGTATTTTATCTTCACAAGGAGGAAAATCTGTACCTGGTTAACAATACATCCAGCTAAATATTTGCATAAAATCCTTCCTTTGTGTGCTTCTGAGGAGCATTATGGTTTGGTTTTCATAGAATTTGATTCAGAGCACACTTGGTGGTTCTCCTCAAGGAGACCTCCACAAACCATGACCATTTCTGTTCAGAGAACATAATGAAAAAACTCTTACTAGTCTTATATCATGTGTGTCTGGGCATTGAGCTCATGTGCAAGCTGAAAGAGGCTCATGCTTGTAGGATCAATTGCAAATTTAATACAAGGTGATAGAATACACTAGTGTCTGAGCATACCAGCACTGCATTAACTCCATGTTCAGGCTGCCCTACACTCAAGCAGTTTTTTGTTATGTGAGATGAGAGGGTGATGGACTGCTTTGGAGGAAAGACTGTATTTCATAGACCATTTGTGGAAGTGCCTGTGCTGGTAGACACATGAAGGTAAAGAATAGGGAAGGACCTCAGAGGAGAGCTGAGTGAGAGATTAATATTTGGATTTTCATTTTTAAAAAGCTGCAAAGGAAATACGTGGCACTTATTGATATTTTTAGATTGGCAGTGTGACATAAGCTGAAGATAAAAGGAAAGTAGAGCTATGAGGAGAGACGCCCTAACAGAAAAGACTGGATGTGTTAAGATACTTTGTACATAGCTGGAAGGGGTAATAATTTTCAAACAGGAAAAGCTACAACATGATGGAGGTGTCAGAGGTATCAAGGTCCATTTCTGATGGTTTGGACACTTGCACTCAGCGCTGAACCTCAGTCTCTTGCTCCAGCTGTGTAGTATGACCAACCCTGCCCTTCTGAGCATTGATCTCGGGACCCTAAACCGCAGGCTAAGTCACTCTAGTTCAGGCTTTTACCATCTGAAGAGGAGCTGGTGAAGTCAGAGTTAAGCATCAATTCAGACTGAGATGTAGTATGTTCAGGAATCTTACAACTAAATCTAGCAGGATTATGATGTTTCTATAGGTCTTGTCTGATTGCAAGTTCATCAAATCCAAGAAACAAATGTGTTCCATATCATTCAAGGTCTTATACAGTCTCCCCAGTAAGTGCGTACCCTTTAGGACAGGGTAACCCTCCAGCTACACTGCCTGCTGAGGACAGATGAAAGGTCCTGCCCAACTCCTCTGTTGCCTTATTGTACTCAGTGCTCTGAAGGGGGCAGAAATCAATGACTCCAGGAAATGGCTTGGAGATAAAATGTTAAATGGGTGTAGTTGTTTAATTGCATTATAGCCCTTGTTAAATGTACATGAGAACATAAATGTGGCCTGTTTCTATTTTTGATGCAGATATGTAAATTTATGTACCTGGTTATGCCAATCTAGTGAACCCCCTCGGGTTTCTGAACAGTTTCCAAGCTGTTCCCCTTACTCAGTGTGGAATATTTGTTGGTTTGTTCTGGTTTTGAAATGGAGCCTGCTAAACCTCCAGTGTGTGTCAGTGTGTGCAAATGTATGTGTGCTCCCTTGCTTTCTTGCAAGCCATGAACTGAATCTGGCACTGGGTTTTCTGGCTGGTTGAAGAAAAGTGTATTTCTGAGGTGAAAAATTTGCCTTTTAAATTTCTATGTAGCTTATACCAAGATTATAATTCATATCCAGGGCTGAATACCAAATGACCATGTTAATCATTTCCACAAATATTCTAAAAGGCGAAGAGGGAGGTAAGGAAAAATACTGGCCTAAATCCAACGCTGTTAGAACCCCAGATCAATGGCATTTATATGACGGTTGGATTTGGCCTTCTCCATCTTTCATTTAAAGCTATAAGATTGAGAATATAAATATTGCATGATGCCCCAGAACTGCACCAGCAAATCTGCTCAAAGATGCATCTTTGTGTATCAAACAAGGCAAATCTTGTAAAATGAAGTCTCCACAACAGACCCCATCTCCTGGAAAAACTGTTGATAACTGTTCTTGATATTGTGTTGCAAGGTACTTGTGAAGACTAAAACTTGTAGAATCGGATCTCCAAACATTAAAAAGAAGCTCCTCTTTGGCAATAACAGAACAATCTGCCAATCAGGCTATTTATATGATACATCATTAGTAAAAATTTTCATCAAATTTCATCCTTCTCATTCCATGCTGACAGACCCATGTGTTATCCCAAGAATTTTCCAGAACAAAGATGAGGAAATATGAACCTTATAATAAGGAGATAAAGTCACTGGAAAATGTACTAAGATTTTTCAGGGATCTTGCAGCTGAACAAGATTTACTTTGACATCTACTGTGAATTATGTTTTATTTCCACTCTGTTCAATGTGGTGGACAGTACTGTGGAAACAACTCGGTTTTTAATCATGAAATACTAATCTTTATATGTGACACCAAGAATGCTATGTGTCTGTGCCAGGTCAAATGCTAATGGTGATTCTTCTTGAAATGCTAAGCAATGTGATATGTCCTTGCAATACCCCATCCCACCATCAGTGCACTTCCATGCCTGGAGCACTGACTGGTGACATTCTGAATCTTTGCGTGTTGGATGCCAGTTGTTCACTCACACATGAATCCCAAGGAGGTGATACAGCAAAATAGTGACCAAGCATATGTTTAACTTCCATTTGGGAATCATTGCTCTCTGGGATTGAATTTGAGATAAAACATATGCATTTCAGCTGTGTCTCTAGGGGTGCAAAGTTATAGTCCTGTAGAATACATACTGTGTATAATGCATGGTGGTTATTTCTACATTAGCGCTGCCAGCGCCAGAACTGGCTGTTAGCATGTCATTCTCCTGACACATCATTAATAAACAGGTAATTTCATACCTGATTTCCATAGAGTGTCATGCTGAAAACCACCTGGGTTTCAGTTTTCATCGGCATTTTAAAAAAAAAAAAGACTACGCAGGCTAAAAAGTGGTGGTTATACTTGAACTAGGACTGGTCTAATTGAATAATGGATCGATCAGGTTTGAACAAGTATACATAATGGAAGGAGGAAAAAGTATAACTGGAACCTCTGAGGCTCTGTATGCCTGGTTGTTTTGAAGGCGATCTCATGGCATTAGCTTTACAGTTAGGAACGCTTTACTAAACAGGGATAGTACCCAGTTCTCTGCTGCTTCAATACTATGTGCATTGATCCTTTATTCTGTCTTATCCCATGGATATGGAGAGCAATTTGTTCCCTTTTGTAGCAGCATTTCACATATTTGAAGACCTGATATATGTTCCTTCTGGTTTTTCTTACTTTGGCCGAGTAACTCAGTTCCTTCCACTTTCCTGTGTATCATTTCACACAAAAAAAACCCCATATCTCTACTCAGTAATCCAAATTAATTTTGTAATTGATCCTTTTCCAGGCATTGTTACAGGGTTCGGTGCTTGCCAGCAGGTGTCACCGTGAGAGAACAGGAATCCCTAGCTCTGGCTCCGCTGCCTTTTGCAGGAAATGCAATTTCTGTCTTTGCAGTTCTCTGTATTTTGCATTCCATTGAAACTCATTTCTTCCATAATGATTTGTCACTACTTCAGAAAATTCCCTGAAACTCCCAATCCAAGAGACTTCCAACCAAAGGAAAATGCACCAAGTTTGGAAAAAGAGCTTGCTAAAGTATCAGAAATTTTAGAGTGGTTACTGGCTGGTGGCAGCAGGGGACTGGGTTAGGAATTGGGGTGGCATGTGCCCCTGGGGCTAGGTGTCCCATAAATGTAGATTTCTTGAGGGTCCAGTATACTGACAGCATAGGCAGCTTTCCTCCACGGCCTGTCCCCTGCACTGCAGCTTAGTCTGTAAGTATTTTCATCTGTGTTTAGCAGGCAGCAGACTCTTCAGATATAAGCATTTCCACAAAAGCTAAGGGAACCACAGACTTGTGTTATGACCTCTAACTACAATTCATTGTGTGGATATCCATGACATAAGTGAGAATCCCACTGTTTTCGTTCTCTTCCTCTCTTGTTCATCCTTAGCTTGCTGAGGGATTTCCGAGTCAAACTTCTTCCTGCCTCCCTAGTTTGCACACACCAGGGTGAACAAGTGTCCGTTCCAATGCTATATTCTGATTGTCAGAAGACAGGAGGCTTCAACAAAAACTCGTTTTCTCCCAAATGTTCATAATGATTTTTCTGTTGTGGGGATAGGGCAGTAATATACATCTGTAACTCTGCAGAAGTTTTTGAAGGTGGTTCTGGCTGAGCTGGTCATTTTTGTGCAAGCAAGGGTGACTGCAGTACAACCTGCATCGTATTAATTGGAGCATACTATTGAAAGGGTTTGAGAAAATGTTTTTTGATTTTTCTTTTCTTGATTAATCCAGCAACTGCTGCATAAAAAACCTGGAAATAAAAACACTGGAAATAAAACCCACTGTAAACTGAAAGATTAGTATTTAGCTCTTTATCTAAATACACTCCATTCCCCTTACGACCCTCCCCAAAATAAAATAGTGTTGTTTGAAATTTCCAGGGAAGCTTAAGGCCTAAAGCATTGGGTGAGATGTAAATTTCTTAAAATATTTATCCATCCATAAGTGGCTACATATTTGACATTATTATAGGGTTTCTCAGTGTTCCATTTTATTAAAAAATATTTATTTGGTTTCTAAGATTACTGCTTCTCTGACCACAGAAAATTCAATTACCGAAAACTGCAGCTATCAAATTGGTTGAAAATAAATAGCCTTTTATCCAAACCTGGCATGGACTGGTTTACTTTTAATACGTAGCCATAAAAAAAGAAGCTCTTTCCACAGAGAGCTGCTTGGGTACAGAGCAAGAAGCCAAGGAATACTTTGCATCATCAGGTTCTATTTAAAATAAGGTAGGGAGGAGGTAGAAAATAAGTAATTAGTCTCATAATGAGCTGGTTTTTGTTTTAACAAGTGACAGAAGATCTCTCAAGGCATTTCATTTGTTACTATAACTAAGGCTTGTTTTCTCATTCACATATGCAGGTAACAATCCCAAATGCTTTCTGAAAGTAGCAAATGTCTCCCACCTGTCAGGTTTTAGAACAGGCATTGTGTTTGTAAATGGCAGGTAATAGAAAATAGTGCTGAAAGAACTCTTAGAGGTCACCTAGTCAAGCAGGTTTATTAATTGTTTTTCATCTTCAATGACGTAGTTTCCATCACATCTCAAGACAATATATTGCAGGGGTTTATTAATGAAGTAGATATGTGAATGTAGATAAAGGCTTTAACATTCTTTGTGATATAAGGAAATGTTGTACGCCTATGTGGATGGTGAGTGTCTGGCTCATACCTTCAACCACAATCTTCTCTAACAATGCTTTTGCAAAGGGGAAATAAACCAGAAGGGAATAAATTGAAAAAGAATGAATGTCATTTCCAGCTCTTTCTAAACGGTCTGGGCTGAGATATCCCCCCCTTTAATTTGTTAAACAACCTCATTGCTTTTTCAGTCTATTTGCTTGCCTGTGAAGTCCCTTCTACACTATGTCTGAAGACACCATATCTTTCAGCTTAGGTCCGAAAGGCATCAAAGGCTGGAATGTGAAACATCTCTGTCCTGTTGTATGCCAAGAGTTCACCGTTAACAGGTTCTGTTAGCAGCCTGGCTGAGAGCCCCAGCCTTCGAGGGATCAAGGATGCCTGCTGAGAGATGGCCCTGCAGTAGCTCGGTAGGGAACAATGTGCTCCAGGCAGACATAGTTCTCAGGATGCACCAAAGAACTGTCTCTCCCAGCACCAGGATGAAAAGCTATGAGATCAAAGCTCAGACGAAAGCAAAGGCAGATAATGCAATGGGCACATGGTCTTTCCAAAAAATGCTGCTTTTGAAGGGAGACTGCCTTTTTGCCTGCAGAATGAGTGTCCATTGCTTAAAGGTAACCTTCAAGGGGAGTTAAAGGGCTGAGGAGATTTTTCTAAGAGAAACAGAAACATGTCAGTATTAAGAATATCAGATTTTATTGCTTTGGAATGACATCTAAAATCCCTAGAAGATCTATGGGAATATCCCTCAGCTGCTGAGATGGGTAAAAATATTCTTGTATCTCCCACTGGGCACACTGAGAGAATCAGAGTTATAACCATTTCCTCAAAAACTGGAAGCACTTTGTAGTTCCCATTTACGGAGTTCTCATACTTTGAAGATGCATGGGAGGAGGATTACCTGTCGTTCTCAGCTAGAGCGTGTGGGTCAAGACAGCAACACAGCCCTCTTCTGTATTTAGCCCCTTTAGGTGGCGCATTTCATTTCCCCATCCCTCAGTCTTACCAGCTGCTGAATAGAGATATTGCAAAAGGTTAGACTGAAAAGTCTAGTAAAATTAAATAATGCTTGGAAAGGGCTTTAGGAAGATTTTGTGAGGAAAGGACTCACATGTGTTTGAAGAATAGCTGGCTGTTTTTCCATCTGTGTGGTTTTGCAGATCTGTACACACATGTCCCATTGTACACAAAAGCTGCTTATTTTTTTAAGCCAGTTGGTATACGTATTATATGACATCAAGTCATCCAAAGAATTGCTACAGCCAAAATGGCAGGAGAGAAAAGAGGCTGAGAACCTGCACTTTAATCTCTTTTCTGATGTGATTTCCCAATTGCATCAGGAGGCAAAGTCTCCCCAAGCTTAAAGTCTGATTATGCCGGAAGATAACATACACTAGCAGTTATGCCACAGTCAGCTTTCCAGGAGACCTTTCCCCAGCTTCCCTGGAGGTGAACCAGCTCCTGTTGTTTCCTGCAGTCTGCTAGCTACGATGCTGTTGAAACGTAGTTTATGGATAAAATGTTGTTAGGTATCAGTAATGTATCCTGTACTCAAAACCAATAGACCAGTAGCTTAGCCATCAGTTGTCAGCCCATAAAATCAGTGGTTACCTTTCTTTTCCTTTGCTTTTTTCCCCCCTTTTTTTCAGTTTTCTTAAAGTGATGGAGCAAGGAAACGAATGGATTTGAAATTAGAGGAGCAGCTCCACAAACTTCTTTAGCAAATGAAAATAAGTGTGTTGCAATTTTATGTTGAACTGTATGACTGTAAATAGCGGTGTCCTCACTGCGTTTCTTGGGCCTGACTTCTAGCCTGAACTGCTTCACTCTCACTGTTGGCTTGTGTCTCCTGAAAAGCAATAAAATACAGCAGACTCTGCTGTAGTGAGGTAACTTATCACTTGCAGCAAAAAAAACTCCCTGGAAGTGTGTTTATCTTAAAGGCTTGTATATTTATATGTATTTTGAATGTCTGCTTCTAGATAATGTTGCTTTGCTGAGTTGAAAAACTCTGCCTTGAATAAAGAGCTTCTTTGGAAGCTTTTTAACTGTGAGTTGGTAGCTTAGTGTTGCCTTGGTAGCAGATATCTTTCAGGTTACAGTATTCATTGCGATGCATACAAACAACACATTGACTATGGCCGCACTTTATATTCTCACTAAATCAAGGTAAAGTTTTTTTTAAAGCCCAATTCATATTAAAAAATCTTCCTGTGGGTGTGAAGTGATTTTGACATAGGCAGAGCTCACACTGAGAACCCTCCAGACTTGTGGCTTCAGAGCAAAGGAGGGAAAAATATAGCTTGGGGTGGGGACAGGAGTTAGAAATAGTTTAGAGGACCCTTTGGTAACGGATGCTGGGCTTTAATTCATGTCAGAAGAGACCTAACTATCATACACCACTTGTCACAGATTTATGAATCATCTATTTCTCAGTACTTACGGATCTCTTGCTGAACATAACCCTTCTTGATTTTTTTTTTCCTGATCAAAGGCTGTTAAAGTTATAAATGTCCCTGTGATATCTTGAGGTTTTCCGAAGAAGGTGCATTGATGGAAGAGTCGTTAGAGTACTCTTGAAGTAATTTATTTTCCATGTATATCTTAATAAGTTTCTGAGGTGCACTTTAATTGTATATATATTGAACAATCTGTGCTTTAAAATAACTAACTGATGAATTTGTATGCTGAATATGACTGTATAGAAATGAGGCCATTTGTTTGTCATCAATATTACCTGAAATGCATAGAATAGTCACTTTAGAATATTTACAATGATTTTTCTTGAATTCGCTCACAGGTAAAGTTTTATAGACTTATACTTGCATGCCTTCAGGTGTAGAAGATTTAGGGTGATATGTAAATAAAGTACAGGAATATTTTATTCTCTTGTATATCACAATGTGACAACTGACTCTTCACTATTCCTTCCTGTTAAATTGTTTTTTCGAGTCTGAAGTTATTATCTTAGTGACAGTAAAACTACAAATGTTCGTGGGTCAGCAACTGCCAGGCACACACACCTCCTATGCCACACGTCTCTGCCCTCGCTGAAATTTCCTTTGTGGGTTCAGATGAGTTTCCTTCTGCGCACCATTCGAGCAGCAGCTTCTGGAGTGATTTGTATCTGTTGGAGAAAATAGCTAATTTCTGAGTGCTGCTATTAACTGTACTGTTTTCTAAATACAGCTTGCAAAAGGAAGGATTTTCATTATTCCTATAAAATTCCATGTGCAATATTGTGTTTCTGCATTCTTAGGCTGGACAAAGCCCTGAGGTGTCTGGAGCTGAAGGCTGGCCAAAAGCATCTCAATTACAAATTCAGTGTCTCATTTTTGCCTGAGGCATCGAAGCGTCATCCACTGAGGGAAATGCCAGTAGATCAATTTTCATTTTAGGACACATCTGAATTGTTTTAACTTTTAACTTAGCCACTGCTGGTAGAGAGATCTAAAAGTCTTGATGGTTCATTCAGCTTTTGGATATGAACTTTGCCAAGGGTGGAGCAAGGCAGGAAGTTCTGTATCTCTTTGGTGATTAATTAGGCACCTTCCTATAAGGAACATCCCTCGTCCTGTAGCCTAGGGAGATTTGCTGCCAGATTCAGAGTTTCTTGTTGGACTAGCTGTAGGGGGAGATAAACTGAGATGCTGGCATTTTGAAGAGCTTTCAGATGGTCTCAGCAGTACCACAGGTGGGCCTCCCTGGGTTGTTTCCCTGGAGTACGCACGACATAGAAAGCAGCGAGCATTTAAAAACAAGTGCCTCGACAAAGATAGATGTGAAGGGAATACAGATGGTGCCCAAACCACAAAGTGTACAACTTGATCAGGCTCCAGACCTCAAACATCCCTAATTTAAGGGTTATCCAGATACAGGTTTTTAGGTTTGCTCATTATAGAAATTAGAGACTAACTACAGCATTCAGATACTGGTTTGAATACTATTAAAGACCACAGCGTTCAGAGATGTTTGGACCAAAGGTGTTAATTTTAATCCATTTTTAGAAAGGCATGATTATTGCTGGTGTAACTGTTTTATTTTAAATGTTTTAATTACTTGGGAACAAACTGTTTTATACAATTCCCATAGCAGCTGAACTACACTTTGGAAGCCAAATATTCTGGCAGGAGAAAAGATTACTTTGTGAAAGCAGGAGAAGGTATACGTACAGAGCACTTCATGAAGTGCTAGAATTATGGTCCAGTGTGCATTCTATCAGTCACTAGGAATTCATGTAGAATTTCATTTGAAGATGTGTGTTTTAGGTACAAATTTGGAGGGTTTATTGCTGCTTTAAAGTGCATGCAGATTATTTTACTTTAATCCCAAGTCACATTATACCCAGCCAAGCCTAGTGTCATTTTACAGACATGAAAACATTGAAACTCTATTCTCTAGTTCCTCATTGTAGGATTGAGTCTGTTGTTTATTGAGGATGATTTTCCTTTATTTTACGGAAAGCAGTAATGGGGATGGATTCATTGCATGAGCTATTTTTACAGTTTGTTACTCCTTCAGTGTTTGTCTGTTAGTGTGAATTGAGATAAAGAACTCTGTACCATGTGATTTAAGTGAATGGATAGATGAGACAGGAGAGAATAGCTATAGCATCTAGGCTAATCAGTCATAATTAATAGCCTTTTTGTAAGTCTGAGTTTGGCAGTATTTTTAGGGCAGTTGAAAATATTAGTTCTCATTTTCTTTGTTCAAAATAATAGGATTTTTTCAATTTTATATTTAATTCAATTAGACCTTCAGAAAATTTTACTCATGTATGTTAAGATGAGCCTACAATTTTAATGTTGTCAGAAAGACAAGATGAATAAACTGTAATCCAAATATTATTCATCCTTATACATACTTCAGTTGATCTTCTGCATTTTTCATAGTGTTGTCTGCAAAGCTGGGAGCACAGCATTTTAATCTTTACGGTAAATCAAGAAACACAGGGAACGTGGTTTTTTTCAGAGCACAGATGGAGTTTCCAACCAACAGCACGGAAGTTTTGAGTGCTAAATGATACCATACTGTATACAGAAATCAACAACTGTAAAAACACTCAGTCCAATAATATTGTCAGAGAAAGCCAACATTTCCAATATTTATCTGAACTTACAACAGTTACAGAGAATGGAGGGAGGGGGGGAAACCTTTCATTGGTGTTTCAATTTAACAGTATTTTTTTTATTTATTTCTGAAATGTTTGAATCGGCACCAGCTTCTATCTCAAAGCCACAAATATTTTAGATAGCCAGGTCCAGATAATTCCATTTTAAATAAAGCAAAGTGAAAAAATAAAACTGCATATGAAATTCTAGTATTAATGCAAATGTTTCACCAGGAATCTTACTAGCATGACTTTAAAAGAATGGACCCCAGGGTGGGAATTTAAGGTGGACTATTGCTTTCCTTTTCAAAGAGAAAGGGGAAACTAAAGAAACATAGAAATTTAAAAATAAATATCAGAAATAGAGATAGCAAATTCCATGTTTGTTTCTCTTACAGTGAAAAGCAGTATGCTTGTATGTCTGTTTACAGATTTCCTCACAATCAAACTTTTCATGGAAATTTTCCAGCCTGAATGTACAGAGGGAGTATGTACATACAGAAAAGGATGGAAAAGGAGTGATAAACTCCCTAATAAATCTGTCAGTAGGAAAGACCCTTGAAAATAACATGGTTCTTAGCTTTCTCCAACTACCACATCCCATCTTTTAACAGTATAAATAGCTGGTTTTAAAACTAGATTTCTCAACTGAAAATGTTAAATTTGCTGGCATAAGATGCCAGCTTTTGACATTAGTATATAGGACCATTCCATTAGATTTACAGTCTTAAAATCCATATTCCCTTGAAGATTAAACCTTCATTAAGTTTCCCCTTTTTTCCCCTTATTTCCTGCCTTTTGCTCACATCACACTATAACTTTCCTAAGCACTCTTGGTTTTAGTGCTTTAATAAAAACAGCTTTGGTGGAGGTTTAAAGGCACTTCAGATTCTTTAAAAAACTTTGGAAATTCACCCCTAAATGGGTAATTCAACCTTCCTTCCCTATCCCCTTGTCTCCCACCATACATCTTCATTAAGATGCATCCAAAAGAAGGTAGTCTTTAATTTAAACAATTACATCAAGGGTTTGATTTTCTTTTTCTCTTTTTCTTTTTTTTTTTTCACCATTGTTATGACTAGACAGAGGATCATACTGAGTACATTAGCCAGGCAGTGACTCAGGACACCTACTGCTTGGAATGCCATTGCACTCTGAAAGGAAAGGGATAAAACCTTCTATCCTCCAGCCCTGAACCCCACTACACAGTAATATTTCTGCCACAAAAATACTTTGCTGTCAGCTCCAGCAAGGCAACATTGGATAGCTGCGGTAGTTTGTTGTCAAAATGAAAAATGGTTCAGTGCAAAAGGTCTCATTGCTGGGATGCTAACAATCAAGGAACACTAAGTCAAGCATTTGACAAGGAACTTTGGTCTTGCTGTTAAATACCACTTAATATTGTCCTGCCCGATAATCCCTGCTGTTTAACAACTCTGCAATCATGGCTCAGTGATGGCATTATGCCTTTTCTGAAGGGAAAAACTAGGCCATATGTCACGCATTTGCCTGCAAAAGAGAATACATGTCTTTTAATATCCAAGGAAAATACAGATGTTTCAAAAATAAGACAATTGCAAACACGTTATAGTCTTGATTCTTCTTTTGAGTCTGTGTCCAGAATAGAGGGGTGTGTTGCAGTTCTGAGGTTAGTTGTAGGTGAAAAGCTGAGTAACTTCCAGTCTTGTCCTGTTGGAAGCTTGTATGTACTGCATGTAACCTTGGAGCAAATAAATGCATCCCAGCCTTTATTCAACAAAGTGGAACTGGGAAGCTTTGCTGTTACCACCTTGGTCTGTACAGCTTCTGCCTTAAAAAGGGCTCCCTCATGGTATGGGTTGTCTTTTCCAGTTAAAATTTGTTGCCTTCAGGCCATGACCTTTCATGTATCCATTCTTTAACTGGTCCTCCTTAGATAAACTTCAGAGTTCTTTGTGTCATTTTTCTCATTGCCTTTCAAAGCTTGATCTCCAGTCATCCAGCGACATAAGTGTTTTTTCTCTGTTTTGATGTGCCTTTTTGATGGTTGAGTTCTTTGTACAAAGGATAACCTTTGCTTTTGTGTTTTAGTCCTATTTAATTCTGAACATATACTTCTGCATTATGAATCGGGGGTGTATGATAGGAAGACATTCTTCACAAAGGTGATAGAAAGTGTTGCAGCAGAAGATTAATAGACTACTGACCTGAAAGTCAGTGGGACATTTCTTCATTTTTAGTTTGGCTACAAATCCAAGCTGGAGCCAGGAATAATGGTAATAACACTTGGTGGGAAAAAACCTCCATCCGGTAGAAAAGTTAAATGGGCAAAACTCAGTGTTGTTATTGGTCAGTTATTTCCAGTAAGGAGTCATATAGGCTAAACCCAGTATAAAGTAATAAATTTGCAATAACGGCACAGAAAATAGTGATAATTATTTTCAGACAGTGAATTACTGGAAGGGCAAGAAGCCTAAGCAGTTAAGGAAGAGCTTGAAGGCAGCCTTTGGAGAAAAGAGTAGAGACCTGAAACAACTCAGTCTCTCCTTAGTGATGCTCCTGGGACAGAGTTTCCTCCTGCCAAGGGGAGAGAACCAAAGGCTGAGCCTGGCAGCTTTTCTAATTGCTTGCTGTTTCTCCATCAATGTGCTGTCAAGGTAGGCCTATATTGTGTAGCGTTTTGTTTAGATATAGACCCAAATGAACTAAATAACCATGTAAAAAAGCAAAGAAATTCTGGAAGAGATGGCTGATGGCAAATATTTTTCTATGCTTGACATGTCAGCAGGGTTCTGGCAGGTGCCCTTATAAAAATACATCACACATTTTTGTGCATTCAACACCCCCTTTGGGAGACACTGTTTCCTCACACTGCCCTTTGGGTTACATTCAACACCTGAAGTGTTCGAAGGAAAATACAACAACTGTTTGATGGTATAGAAGGTACAAAGGCTTGTATAGATGACGTTTTGATCTGGGAAAACCAGTAGAGGAACTAGTTAGTGGTTCCTAGCAGCCTTGGAAAAAACAGGAGTTAGTCTAAAAGCTAAACCAAAAGTAAATTCTGGGAAATGAAAGTAACGTACCTGGGAGAGAAATGTGAATAGCAAGGGTAGGGTAGATTACAACAAGTTTGAAGCTGTGTTGGCCCCAGCAGGTGAAGGAGTAGTCAAAGTTTTCTGAAGTATGGAAAAATCCATGCCTAACCTGACCGCCTAGCCAGGGGAGACTGCTGCCCGACCCTCCGTCTCAGTGTGAAAACTGCCCACCGTCCTGGAGCAAGGTTATAGACTCTGACTTGTTATCACCAGATCAGTATTTCAGAGTGCTGCCTATGGATAAATATTTTGAAGTGACAGAGTGAAAATATGCTTACATCACAGAACACCAAATTTATGCGTGGAGATCCTGCATTAGGAATTGGAAAATCCCTTGACCAGATCAGCCAAGGGTGTATCTCAATATTATACTGCTATGACCTGTTGGAGAATCTTGTATTTGCTTTGAATCTAGAAACTGATACAGAATATGACAGGAGAAACTGTCCAGTTTTGTTCTTTAGTGTCTATCTTGGTAAACTAGTTTTGGAAGGCTTTATTGTGGGAGAAAAAACCCTAACCCTAAGTCTCAGCCTAGAGAAGCAACTGTTTTAAAAATTACTAAAATACTGGGCAAGATTAAGGTCTCATATAATCCCCTCTGGCTTTGAGGGTCACTCCCATGTATAAAAAATAAAGGAGAGACCTATCATTATTAATAATAATTACTGTACCTCTCCTTATAAAGACATTGCCTGTTGTCATGATTTCAGATACATACCGCAGACCTGTGTTAAAGGATGTGCAAACTCCCTATAAATGGAAAACGAGGCGTATTGGACCCAGTTCTGCCACAGTAAAGCTCTGTTTGTTCTTTTAATCTAAGCTTTTACCAAAGCAGTCCTTGTGCTCGCAGTAGATGAGAACAGGTCATATATAAAAAGAATGCAAGTTAAAGTACTTTTCTCTTTGGAATTTGTCATGCTAGAGCATTAGATATCACCGTTTTGGGAACAGAGTAAGCACTGAATCACTGATGATTTTGCCATAAAAATAAGTAAATCATTGAATGGATTTAAAAGACTGAAGGAACTGACAGAATTTGTGGTTTCACTGTAATCTCTCTTGAAAATTGTTTTTTTTTTTTCTCTTTTGGTCTTCTAAGTAGGTAAAAGAGTATCATATTCAGAGTTAAAAAAAAAAAAGCTAATCTTTATGGAACATTCCTATGCAATCCATACATAATTTTCTGTACTGCAGGGGATTTTGTTTGTTTGTTTTTGTTTTTGTTTTTACAGTGATGCAGTTCAAATCCGCTGGCTCCACAGGAGCTCAGTTCTGTTTCAAGTATCCTCAGCTTTATGAGTAAGGCACCACTTTCCTTGTTCAATAGCCCCTGAGGGACAGCTTTAAATGGGTCTGTAAATTTATTACTGAAACTCTGCAAGGAAATGATAGTCTGCCAGACTGAACAAAACAGCAGATATTGTGTCAGATATGTCATATCTTGTCAAATGGCAAGTACATGGCTACTGGGATTGTGTTTCTATTTGCTATGGATATAAGCTGGTCTCAATTGTTAGGATGGATTACTCACCCTCTTTACATTCAAGAGATGGAAAAGAAAATTGTTTCAAGATTTCCAGTGCTAGAAGCTGACTCTGTGTGTTGGAAGCATCTAGGCTGAGTGACAAAAATAGAGGAATTGCCCCAGGGTCTCACCTGAAAAAGGGTTTTGTCCGGTTTTGGTATTTTGGCATATATGTATGTGGGAAGAAGATGATGAGAAAGATGGAAACGGCCTTTCACTTGAAACTGAAGGCAGAGCTGGAAATACTCTGTATCAGCTGAATTTGGAACCAGGCAGTAACTGATTCATGACTAGAAGGGTTTTTCACACAGCCTCACTCTTCAGGTGAAACTCTGTCCTGCCTGGGTATTGGGTGAGCGATGGTTTGGATGGGATGAGGTGTCACAGCTTTAGCTGCTGCAAGTATTTCTGGTAAATCAAACAGGGCTGCCTGTCCTTTGTAGATCTGGATTCACCAGCTTTCCAATTACAGAGGAGCTGAAAGGCAGTAGTACAAGCAATACCAGTGGCATTTCTAGTACTTTTAAGCTAATAATTCCCTAAAATAGTCACTTTCAAAAGAAAGGGAAGCAAAAAAAAAGTCCATAAACTGCAAAAGTTAAAGTTCCAAAATTACCTATCTGCCTACAGCTTACCTCAAAATGCTAATCACTGCAGAGCCCTACATTTAGAAGTAAGCCTGTTATTAAAAAGGCACAGTGGTGTTCTAGGAAGGCATAAATAAATAACCATTGCCATTTTTACCATTTCTTCTCTAGAATGTGTGTCATACTAGCAGATCTGGTTTATTAATGGAGCACAGTTACAAGCCAGTTGAAATGTCTCATTCTGGATTAAAAAAAATGAGTTTTCCAGGATCACTCTGGACTTAAGCCAAAAGCTTTGACTTTTGGGTTGTCAAGTCAAAGGCACTTATAAGCTGGTCTAGTTGTTTTCCTCTTATTTATATCATTAGGTATGGAAAACGATGTTCCTTAAGGATGTCAGCCTGGTGGCCAGCCAGGATGCAGTGGAACTTTGTCCTCAATTCTTCTTCATCAACCTCTAATCTAATACAGCTTGTTCTTGAGAAATGCTCTGCAGAATTCTTGTGGTAGAAGAATAAGACTACAAAATAGTTAGTAAATCAGAGATCTGGGCTCCTACACTTAATTCTTTCATCTCCAACGATTCTGTCTTCTAATTTTTCTCCAAAGAAACAGAAAAATACCTTATCATATACCCCCTCAATAAAAAAAAATAAAATAATAATTTAATAAAAATTGATTTGTAGACCATTCCAAATTCTTTTTTGTCTGGGCAGTTCACTGTACTTCTTTACCATCTGGCCAACTTACTTAAGAAAAAACACTCAGCTCATTTTTAGTAGTTAGTTTTTCAACTGAAAGTAAATTGATTGGATCTTTCTCAAAAATGATAGGAAAACCCAAAAGTTAGCTGGAGTCAAATTCACAGCAATGCAGTTGGAAAGGAACAACTTTCTTCCATCTTCTTAAAGTTATGGCACACTAATGATTGCTCTAAATTCTATATCCTGAATATCTGTTTTCAACCAGGTTTTCAGGAGTAGATATAAACTGAAATACAATGGCTTGAGCCTTTTGCAGTTATGGGAGATTGTAAGCAGGTTGAGTCACCCAAATCACTCTGCACCTTGGGGTTTTCCTTTACTTCACCAGCAAATATAAACCTTATTATCCCGAGCTGCTTCCTGAACTGGCTCCTTTCCAGGGTTTTTCCTTGCCAAAATATTTGGCTGACCGTAGGGACATTCTCCATATTTTAACTTCCTGAATTGAAGTTAATGGGACACACCTGGTCTGGTTTGGAGATGAGTCAGCAGAAGAGTCCAGCCTATTTAGAAAGTGTCCTTGAAAGTCATGTCTAATCGAGACTCAAACCCAGTGAAGCCAGGAAGCCGGGGTTTACATCACTGAGGCTTAAAATCGCATTTGCTGCAGTGCTGTGGTAGCAACTGCATTTCAGTATTTTTCCTGGGTTTTTATTAGGGAATTTGTCCAGAAATACATGATTTCAAATATCAGTTGTATTTATGTTTGCAACAATTTGAGAGGGCAGTTTTGTGTAATATTTCATGCTTCACCTCGCGTGCAAAACTTACCTCTGTGTGTAAAGACCCTGAGGTTGAGGCACGTCTTCGCTGATCGTATCACATGATGGTCTGAGCTGCAATGGAAATACAGGTTATAATTTCTTTCTTTTCTCATCATGCCAAATGAAATCGCTGCTGCTGGCAGCAGTTCTTCAACGCTAGTTTTAACACCTCTTTGGTGGGTTTCAGAGCCTGTTCTAGGCTGAGGATAGGAAAACCAGTGGTACCTAAACCTTGCAGATGCTTCTTTCTGCAGTCAGGGGATTCATCCCTCTCCATCTTTCTGTTCCACTGGTAACAAGGTTATTCCCTTGTAGACCTGTAGGAAAAACACACAGTGAGTGGGTTTTTTTGTTTGGTTTTTTTTTTTTTTACTTGAGCAGACTGGCTTCACACAGAGAAGCAAATTTCTGATGGTGAGTCCAGTTATGTTTCCAAGTGTAACTCAGTTGTGTATGTGCACCACAGTAATCAAAGAGAACATAGGTAGTGTCTTCTCAGAAGTGTTCTCGTGAATATCACAGTCACGTTTCAAGCAGAGTTTTAGCTACAGAACAGACAACAAACAGAGCTAAAAGTGGCAAGCAGGCTTGTTGGTCTTACAGTAACTCCTGCCTTGCAAAACTGCCTCTGCTCCAACCTTCAGCGGAATTCAAACCCCTCAGCACTGCAGTCACTTTCTCAGGCAGAACACTTGATCACACTCAAAGGAAGAGAAGAGGGAGAGACAGGATCTTATTTTGCTTGTGGATGTTATGGAAGAAAGGCAAAACAAAAACAACATGCCTTTCTTAGCTGATGTTATGGCTAGTAATTGCAACTTCTTTGTCTCTTCCTAGAGAAACTGATCTAACCCTTTTCAGTACAGATCAGTCATTCTACTAAGTAGCAAGATCCTAAGTGGCAATCTTTCATTCATGCTCCTTCCTTTCTTCTCTCTGGTAATTGAAATGCTAAGGCTGAGCCAAGACTAGATGAAACTCTTCAAATGTATATTTGTGGTTTTCAGAGAATTCCCTACATCAACGTTCAATGTTTTCCAGGTAGGCAAAAAAAAAAAAAAAAAGTTAGTAGTAAGATGTTCCCTTGGAGGTAGTGATAGTTTCACCCTCAAATGAACTTCCCTAAGAGGATGAATTAAAAACTGTATAAAGTGATTGATAACTGGTATGAAGAAATCATCTATTTTTTCTATAATATTCTAAAACCAGTTCCAAAAAACGAGACAGCTCATTAGGCAAGACACAAGCATCTAGCAAGAGGCTGGTATGGTACGGGCTGCCCTGCCCGACAAGTGGGTTAATCTCCGAGGGTGCTGTTAGGGGCTGCCTTTACCGTGAAGCTTAAGTCCTGAATTCTCAAACATGTTAATAGGTCCGGAGCTGTGCCTTTAGGTTTGGCCATTCTGGGATGTGTGTATCTCTTTTGTGCCTGGCAAGGGGGATATAGAAGTCCTGAAGTGCTAAGGGGGATGGAGAGAAGCCATATGTAAGAAGCAGCACACCTAACCCAGGCATTTGAGGAAGAGGAGGGCTTCTGCAGATTCTCTAAGGCTTTAAAGTAACTAAGTAACGTGTCTAGTTACAGAATAACTACAGTAACTAAGGCCAGAGAGTAGAAATAGCTTTTCTCTCCTGGTTAGTAATGCATTTAGCAAGATTCTAAACTTCAGAAGCACAAGCGTGTGCGAACACTTCATGGTAAAGTCAGGGTAGGGTACAACCTTCATTTTCTTTTCACTGTATCTGTCAAATTAGCAAAGAAATCCTGCTAAGTTTATAGTGATGATTGTACAGTTGTGTCCTGAAGGTAACTAGTCGTGAATGAATTTGAGTTAATAAATGTATGTGTAATGAGGCTGATCTTCAATTTTGTCTTAAGTGGACATTTTCAGGGTTTTTTCAAGGTATGTGCTGAAATGAAAGATACTTTTGTGACCTTAATTTCAAGCTAGCAACATTTTCATTTTCACCTGGGAATATTACAGATATCCAGCCACAGCATGGTTATTGAAGCTAGAATCACCCACATATTTCCAGACAAATCATTGTTTCTAATTAAAATAAACAATGGATTCCTCAGAGCTATGAGATCTTCAATAGACCAAAGTGTTCTCTTTTTTTTTAAAAAAAAAAAAAAAAAAAAAAGAGTGAGAGAAGATAATAGTTTAATTAATAGAATCTGGCGCCCTTCCAAAGTACACTGTCAGTTGAAGTATGTGAGGTGGGGAAACTCAGGGTGGCTGGCATGTGAAAAACATCTCTCATGATGAGTCTTGCAAGAAAATGCCAGTCACACTTCAGCAAACGTCAGGTGTCTGGTCTCTGCTGCCGAGCAGGCGTTACCTTCTGCTTCTGTCCAAGATAGCGTATGTCATTCTCTTCCAAATGCAGCAGCATTTGAAATGAGTTCCACTAGATGCTAAGCTGAAGAGTCAAATTAATCTCTTTGTGCTGCCTGACTGAAAGGGAGGGGGAACAAAACTCCTAAGACCAGGTCAGGGGAGCCGAAGGGATTGCGATGAGCCAGCCTCACTGTCACTGGTTAGGGCATGTTGGGCTGAGCACAAAAACAGGAAGAAGATGCAATTGCCAAGAGGCTCAAAGCAAAAGGTGTCAAATCTACTTCCACCTTGCTTAGGTATCAACCGATGATTTCCAATGAAAATATTTTCCCTTTAGACCACTTTCCAGATTTCCAGAGGCAAGAGAGGTGTGCATATTGTGCCAACAGCACTAGTATTATAGGTAGCTAAGATTTTTCCTTAGGAGGAGCAGACATGGGTCAAGTGTCAAAATACTCAAAATGCTGTGCTCCCCTCTCCCTGCTTCCTGCTCTTTCCTTTGCTCCATAAAGATCTAACTCTGTTGTTTTTCACCACCCACCCTGCGTGGTGGTCAAGAGCCTGCAGACCTTGTTTGCTAGAAAACCCTTCTTATTCCTTTCTCCACTGTCTGTATCAGGAAGTCAAGTCAGTCCAGTTTTGCTTCAGCCAAAGTCATGGCTTAGCTGGGAACTGTAGTGGTCTGGTTTTCATTTTTGGCCAATAATAGCTGAGTAATGCATTCATCTCACAGAACCCTAAATTTAAACGTGGAAGGATCACAATGCAAAATTTCAGCCAGGGAGAGGCTGTCACTCCCGTCTCCTGCTTCAGGGCAATGCTTGTATTTCCAGCATAGGTTGCAAACTGCAGATGTCTGACGTGCAGGTGGGTCCACCCAAGATGATGGAAGTTTGAATCATACTGGAGACCAGAAGAGCCATGTATGCTTCTCATTACACTAAGCTCTGGTTTAAATAAGCCATTTGTGAAGAGGTGTTTTGCTCTCAAGCAAATGTGAATGAGCTTGTGACTTCCCATGGAGCTCCCCAAACCCTGGTTTCATGGGTGGCTATCACCTGTGCAGTGAAGGGCAGTATGACAGGGAATCAGAGGACATTAGTTCATTTTTGCACTGGGGGCTGGGAGTGGAAGGGGTGTGTGGCTTCTGGAGTTAATAATTCTTCAAGGGCACAACAAGGCACAGCAGAGCCAGGTGTGTCTGATTTCCCCAGGGCCTGATTATCTCTTGATAACCACATCCTCTGAAGTTGATTTTCTGCTATGTTTTCCCAGGTTTTTGTACAAAGGAATGATTTAGGTAAACTGAATTGACCATAAAATTTACCAAGTGAATTCCCCCTGCTCTCTTTTTTTAAGAACATCAAGTAGCCAGTCTGCTCAGAGAGAGAAGTTTGCAAAATGAAATAACCCCATATATTTTTTATTTCATTCACGGGTGTCATCTCCACTGAAGCTTTATGAACATGCAGCTCAGAGATGAGCCTTGGGCTTATTGAGATCAAGCAGGGGTTATGGAGTTGCGGAGGGTCATAAAGCAAATGTCAAAATAAAGAAAAAATACAGTTTGTACATACCTTGAGCTGCTGACACCTGTTCCACTGATGTGGTTCAGGGTAGCTCAGCATTCCCATCGCTGGCACACTGCTCTGCCCTGCAAGCATCAGTATCCCTGCTCCTTCTGTGTACAGAGTACTTCAGTGCTGTGTGCCCACTCATGCTGGGTGGAACTACTGACTGATGCTTTATCCATGTAGCCATACCGTGTGCGCTCAGTTACCTAGAAGCTATCCCTTCACACACAAGGGACACTGCAACATCTGTAAGATTAGGCTTTTCTCACTTTAAAGGTCGAAAATGTGTCAGTTTGGAGGAAGTGGTAGTGGAAACTAAATATCAGATTAAGAAGAAAATTGAATGGATCAGATACCCCATGGGCCTCTGGCATTTATAATCCACGTGCATCCCACACTGGCAAAGAGTACTCCTGTGCCCATGAAGGGTCAGGATGCTTGAACTCCACAGGTACTAGAGCTCCCTGGGCACCAGATTTTTGCTGCTGCCCAGACACTGTCTTGTCTGTGCTTAGCAGCTTGGCACAGCGCTCACTCATATGTCTTGTTGTTGTTCAGGTTGCAAGCATTTCCCTCCCGTGTCAGCCTGTTCTGGGAGAGTGCCTAGGGCACAGGGTAGCAATGCTCCATGTCAAATGCTGCAAGAGCCACAGCTTTACTTCAGGACCCAAGAACTGGCTGGTTGGGTTGGATCCTATCCTAAGGGGCTTTTGTGCCCTTGGACATTATTTAAGGTGTACAAGGCAAGCTTCTAGATCCTGTGCCAGCAGCCAGACCTTTGAGAGTTAGTTAAGCGTCATAGCCTTCAGCAACTGTAGCATGGGAAGACCTTCTGAATCTAGCCTCAAACCCTCCCAAGTCACATTTCCAGCTCTGCTACTAGCTCATGCGATGTGGCTGGATGAGGCACTTTAACTTCTTTGTGTGTTGTTTCTCAACAACAAGAAGAGTGATGACTTAATCTCTAATGGATATGAGAAGAATTCAGTCTTCTTTAGATCACTGATTTAATTCCAACAAAAATCTCTGTAGACAATTTAGATATACTATTATTAGTAGTAGCACAGTAGTAACGCACTAATAGTCAAGATATGGATGCCTCAGCTTATGTAGCCAGCCCTCCTTCTTAATTATTAGTTTTACTTCAAAGCAAGTAGAAAAAAGAGGAAAAAAACCACCCTGTTGACAGTCTCAGTGCTAACAGGAGAGCCTAGACTCCTGTGTCTTGTAGTAAATGTGACATTTCAGCTAATGTGTCTAAAAATAAAAGGGAAGCGGTGGAGAAAGTGCCTGTTACCTGCAAGTTCAGCCACACCCTGGTGCATTCTTTGCCTGATGAGATCTTTTTGTGACAGAGCCAAACTCCAGATTTCCAAAAGCCAAAGTGTCAGTCAAAAATGGTAATTTCACCTCCAGTTCTTGCTCATCGCCATTAATGTTTCAACCACTGACAATGGAGCAGTGATAGGAGTTGGATCGTTTCCCTTTGGAAGGAGTTTGTTTCAGAGAAGCACTAGGGGTTTTGAGGGTTTAGTTGTACGTGTAAAGATGAATTTAGGGACAGGTTACTGCTTCTGTTATTTCTGAATCACTCTGGCCATCCCAAGTACCCAGGGGTAGGATCTCTCACTAGAGAGGAACCTGTATTTAAGTGAGCTCTCAACTCAGATAGGTACCAGTTCCCACCTACATCAGGCATCTCACCTGCTGAGACCTTGCTTGGAGACAATGTATTTTCTCAGCAGGAATACGCTCTAACAGAGGACTGCAGTCAGCTCTGCAGGGCTGCAAACCCTCCCCAAATGGACCTCCTTAAAACATCCCACTCTGTAAACCTCTCTTGATGGTAGACAATGAAAATTCTAATCATTTCAGATGACAGAGTCATACTGGCAGCTCACGGTACTTATAATACATGAGGCTATTTAGTCAAAGTAGCTAGTTCAACAATGAGTTGAGAATTTCTGGAAGAAACTTTTTCATCATGATTCATCAAACCACAACTTTTTGCAGGAATTTATCCATTTTGACCAAAGCTTCCCAGATCCAGGATAGCTCCTGGCTTTTGACAGTGAGAGACATCTCAAACAGACAGTGAGAATATTTGAATTGGAATACCCGAGGTCCCAAATGAGAGCTTTCACCACCGGGCTATTATATGTTCTTGGGTGGGTCTTTTTCTCTAAAAAAGTTATTCCTAATGCAGAGCAAAGGTGTTTTTGACATCTCAAGCTTTTGTGGGATGGGAAAACTCTCAGGCATCTCTGAATTTTATCCAGAACTCTTTTTTTCTTTTTTTTTTTTTCCTTTTTTTTGCAGAAATATTTTTCTGAAGCATCATTCTTCTTGTTTTAGGCATATTTTTAGCTAAAACTAAAAGCAGATGGAGGAGATTAGGTTTTGTATTTTTCTGAGGGAAGTAGTGAAATCATCAAATTTTGCTGAGAATGAAATTTATGGAAATGGCTGCAAGAGTTGATAAGAACAAACATTTTTTTGCAAAACTGCAGTAGGATAACTTTGCATGTTTTCAGTTTCCTACAATATGATCAGTGTCTGCACCATCAATATTTTGTTTAAAATTTTAATTAGACATCTCAACTTTTTTTTGAATACAAACCTTTTTCACTGAAAAATAATTGCAAGGCATTTTTCTTTTACTATTCTCAGTGCAAAAACTTGATTATCTGAAGCAGATTGTCTTAACTTATAGTATTTGAAAAAAAATAGAAGGACAAATATCCAGTTAGAATTGTGGAACACATTTTAAAATCCTAAATGTTTTTTAAAAAATCATACAAATCTTAGACATTTTCAGTTTCACATTTTTTTTAAATGACCATTATTTTCATAGCTTCCAGCCAAGACACCATCAACCTTTTCTGTGACTTTGATCAACCTAAGATGTCTGTTCCTAATAGTGCCAAAGTCTGAAGTTGAAAATTTTGACTTTCTTTCCAACTAAAACATAATTTCACTTTTTCTAGCCAGGAAGATAATGATATTTTGCTTGCCCACTCTTTGTCTTTCCTATTCAAACAAGTAACTTTTAGTTGAAAGTTTATTTTCTCTTGCAAGGCGATGCTGTAAAAGTCAGGCAGACAGTATCAGGCATACTGATGCAGGATAAGTGAATGCAAGTGATAGTTAAAATATTTTGGAGCCCTTGGCTAAAGATATCAGATGGAAGAGGCTGAGGACAGACATGTTCTTGGGATAAACATGGCAGCAGGCTTCAGAACCAGTTACCCATTCAGCTCAAGGTTTCTGCCGTAGTACAAAGACATTCAGGTGTTTTTGCGGTGGGGCAACATGCAAAGCTTTACATGGTATTTTGCAGGTTCGTTCTCCTTTCTTTAACTTTCAAGCTGCATATCTTCAAGAGTAGGCTCAGTATTTTAACAGAATAAAGAGTTATGTGTGATGGTAACAAAGCCCTGAAGTTTGTGAATCTGTTACAAGGCTTGTGCTGTTGATATTTTGAGAATTATAACGTGGGTGTCAAGGCCTTAGGATACCATGCATCTCATGGTATCCCTCTGCAAGCTCCAACAAGGGGCCCCTTAGCAACACTGGAAATCCCCACGGTCGCATGAAATGTGCTTTCCTGGCACGCCAGGCACTGAGGTCATGTGGAATGTCTGACTGAAAGGGGTTTCTCTATCTCAAACTGGAAGAAACAGCAGGCAGTTTTATTGTTTTTCCTGAAACCTGCCTCATTGCATAGGTGATTGTGCTGGTACTCCAAATTTCTCCCCCTTTCAATAAAACCAATTACCTTTTGTGCTGCCTTCAAGGGGATATGCAATAGCAGGGGAAGAAGGTCCTTTGTGCTGCCTTCCATTTCACTTGATGTGATAATATTCTACCTTCCTGAAGGTCCCCTCAGTGTTTTAGCTGGTTACAGCAATCTGATTTTGTATTTAATAATATTAAAGTGCTTCTCTCTGAGGGGCTGTTTTGTGCGTAGACAACTTCCAAAGTGCAGACCCTGAACCCTGGAAATCCAGATTCTGGGCTTGGCCAAACCTGTGTGGCTACCTACCATGGTTGGGAAGGAGTAGAGGAAGATGAAAACCCTTCGTCCCCAAAGCAAAAAAAAAAAAAAAAAAGAAAGAAAAAAGAGAGTTGTCTTTTAAAATCACTTTTTTTGGCATTCTGGTATACCATCTCTCCTCTCACTGTACACAAGCTAAATAAACATCGAGTGTATATGGATATCCTTGCACAGGATGCCAACAGATGGCAATATTTTGTTGTCATTACACAATGCGGCTCTGTGCATAGCAGAAAGTTTGCAATTACTTCTTTATTGTGACATAAGGAGTTGATGAAGCTTGTGCTTGTCTAGTCCTAGAAATACCTCTCTGCTGTGATCTTTTTATTTTTAAAGGATATTGCAACTGTATGTTCTAGTATATGTCACATTTGATAGCTTTAGAGAAGTCTCTTACAAAAGCACTTGCATGTGTTGTGGTTCCGATGGTGATGTCTAAATCACACTAACGCCTCCCCTTAGCAGAGTACAGTCTCCCTGCCTAACGCAGATGTGCTCCCAGGCAGCGCTAGCTGTTCCATCCTCAGGTGTTACCTTTTTGCAGTTATCCTCTCCCCTTTTAGATTACACATGTACCCACATGCAGCACCCACGGTTGCACCCCTGGAGTGCCAGAGTGCCACGCCGCGCTGCAGCAGGGCAAACGGCTCTAATGGTCTGTGCAAATGAAATCACTGTTCTTCTCTGTTCAGCAAAGATTTTCTTTTTCCTTTTCAGCCTTCCTCTTCTGCTTCATATGTTTTACATTTGGGATGCTGCTGATGGGACAGTTTTCTGACTGAGCTGTCTCTAAAGGTTCGCTGGTCTTGGGGATTGCTGGTTTTGCTTCTGTAGCCTCTGTTAAAGGTGGGTTTTTTTATTAAAACATGCCTTTTCATGGCACACCTGGGTGATCTTTAGATGTGATCGGAAAGGAAGAAAAAGGGTTTTTCTCCTGTCTCCACATCTTCCTGTTTTCTGTCAGACAAACTGTGGAGGGAGATGTTGTCAGTGAATGTTGCAGTGTGCCCATGCTGGGGATTCCCTGGCCTGTGGGACACTAGCATGGAGTGAGCACTTCCCACAGTGAGGAAGTGGCAGAAAACACACTTCAGGAATCACAAGAAAACTTTTGTAATGAAACAGTTGTCCAACTCAGGTCATCATAGCATGTTTGACTTTCATCTTGTCATCCTTTCTCCATTAAAGACGAGCTGATGGACATGGCAATGGAATTTCTGCGCCCTCTTCCATTTGAGTTTGTGTATTTTAACAGCCAGGTCTTTTGCTGTCATCTTGCCAGTTTTCTGTGTATATTTTCAGGTTACCCCCACCCATCCTCAGCATATTATCCAGGAAGAGGCAGAGTGTCTTCATGCATATCAAGCACTGTAGGACACACCAGTGCCCCTCCAGCCCCACGGCTCAGAAATGCGTTAGTGACAGCAAAGAGTCCCATGAGACACAGGAGAAGGAAGGCTGCTATTTCAGATAGGTTTTCAATGGAACATGACAGTTTTGTCTGAAATGAACCTCCTTGGTCCCTGTTGGTCACTTTTTTCCTAGTTGTTGTGAGCAAACATTTGGCAGGGAAAGGAAAACAGATGGTCCTCAGCATATTGTCCTGTTTACTTTTCTCAGTTCGCTTTCTGAAGTAAATTGGTCTTTCCTTCTTTCTCTTTGGGCCAGGAATCCATGTGTCCTTACAAAACTGTAAAAATCTTTTCATGACTGTGCCTTTTCCCTTTCAGTTTTTCTGACAATAGTTGAAGCAGGTATAAGCCGTGTCTTGCATCCTATAACAATACACATCAGCTTTGACCTCTGCATTGAAGGCAGTACTCCAACAGCAAATCCACAGGCAATAAAAAAGAGACCACCAGAAAACCAGCTACCATTTATTTCTTTTTAAAAGTCTTTCTTTCCCTCAGCAGACTTTCCCTGTGTTGAAAGGGATCCCCCGGTCACAAGTCAGCAGGCGAGGTTGTCGAAAGCTTTGACAGTCAGTGAAGTGGAACATTACAACACATGGTAGCAGCACGCACCAATGGAGAGTCCCTTCACTACATGGACCTCCCTCCAAGACCAACCTCAGATCGTTCTTCATCCAGGCCCCCCTCCAGTCATTCGGGTCCCCTACTCCCACTACTCCCGATGTTGCCTGGGTCCCCAGGTTGCCCTTTTCCGCAGGTATTGCTAAAGCAAATAGCACACAGTATTCACTAGGTGCAACACTTTAAATCATATTAATCTAGCCAATAAAGTATTTATGGCCAATAAAAATTCCACAGTGGCGTAGCTGATTCGCAAGAAGGATGAATGATGACGGACTTGCACCCTGCCTCAGCCGGACTGTCAGAAGTCCTGGGAGGCACAGGCGAGCAGCAAGAGGAATGGTACCCCAAGGCTCAAATGGCCCATGCGCTGGGGATGCCAGGAGAAGGGGGCACATTAGAGTACCCTGACGTTTCTGTCTGCAAGTTTTGACTTGTGAGCAACAAACAAAACCAGATAAATCATGACGTTGATGATTTGGCTGTGGTGGCATAAAAACTGCCATCAGGCAAACAAAATACAGGCCTATGTTTACTGTTGGCTACACACTTAGTTACCTTGATTCAGGGAATGCAGGTATCACTAAATGGACTGGATATTGCTATGGACAATAGCAATTCCTATAAAATTCTTTGGAAAGGAAATTAAGCTTCTAGCCTTGAAAGAATCATAAAGATGTAAAGATAGGGATGAAACCTAACAGCAGATCAGAGTATGTCTCTGCTGTTAGTGGGGTAAGGTGCATGGGAAGTTTTTTGCACCTTTCTTTTGAAGCATCTACTCTTTGCCATCATTGGAGTGCTTGTACTGAGCAAGTGTTGGGAGTGCTGCTTTACCTTGAAAGTCTCTGTTACCACTAAAGCACAGTCTCAGTTGCTGCCAAAATCATTAAAACTTCTATCACTTTATATGGCTGATCTAAGAAAAGAAAAAGAAAACTATTGACCATAATAACAAGGGATTTTTTTCAAATACCAGGTGATCTTCCAGGTTCTTACTTGAGCAGTGAGAAAGCAAAGTACTGCTCTGGTTTAAGGGAAATTAATTCTGAAGCAGAGCTCTATTAGTCATGGATTATATAATTTTTAGTCAAAACTCATTCACCTATAAATGTCATAAACATTATTAAGATCTGTAGCAACTCCTAAATCCTCAGTACATTTCCAAGAGGATAAAAGATACACTGGCTGTGTTTCTGTGCTGGGATCTGTTCTCACTGCATTTTTTGAAGGATGCATCAGCTGCCCATTGATCACTCCTCCTGGTCGCAGAACGAGTTGTAAACAGCTGTACTTTTGAGAGGAAAGGAGATGACTAAGATGACATTCTAAAACTGTAACACATCAAGATGCATCACATAAGCTTCTCAAACTATGACCTTGGCCACGTCTGACCAAATCTCAGCATCTCCCCTCCAAACTTCTTTTTAACTTCTCCTTGGATTAGATAGGTGACTCCAGGGAGGATTTAGCTCTTTTTGTTCATACTACAGACCTCTTACAGCATCTAGTATGATTCTTCATACATGTCTGCTAGTGAATATATCAGACTAAGTACCATAGCTAATTCTCAGAGAATAATGGAAAGCCAGGTTAAAGACTAATTTGGGTGAGATTCTTACCTTCTCAGGCCTAACATGTTCATGCTTTTGATTCTTTGATAGATGTCACTATTTAAGTTCTTGTGGCTGCAGTATATAAGTGATTGTTCATAAGCCCAAAGGGTGTCTGGGTAGATTATTGGTTTGGGCATCTCACAGACTTTTCAGCAAGCTATGGATTTGTCTGATCTTCCTTTGTTGTTGCATTCAAAGATAAAGAATGAGGCAGTTCCAATGGAAATCACCTCCCATTATACATTAGCTCACTAGAGTAGATGGGAGGAAAATTAGGATACCTAATTGCCTAGGTTGGTTGGCATCTGGGAGCCCTGTGAGTCAACGGGTGTTCCGTAGACTTTTTGGAGACAGCTACACTTCTGGTAGTACTGACAGGTATCTGTGTTGCCACTTCCCAGAGATGTGGATAGGCACTTGCTATTTTTAGATGGAACATAGAGGAAGAGGACAAGGTAAGAGACATGAACTCATGGAACAGTTTATGAATCGTCTCTGACATTATGTTGCCTAGTTAGATCTATTTCTTAACCCATACTAGTTTTGCCAGCATCTTTCCATGTTGCCACCCAAATTAACATTCTCCCTCTTTAGAGGTTAATGAATTAATGTTATTGAATGCTATTCTACAACAATGACAGCAGAAATGGAAGGAGAGAGGCACTCTCACTGCAAATACAAATATATGAGGTTTTTTGTTTGCTTACTTCTGTTTTTTTCCATGCTGATTCTTAGGTGACTTTCCATTTGACATCTTGTGCAGCTCTGAAAGGAGATTGCTCCAGCAGAGCTTGTGCCTGTAACACCACCACCCTTTAGAACAACAAACCCATCAGTACGTGTAATTCTAAAAACCCTGACATGGCATGACATAAAGATGAAGAAGGGCAACACCCAAAGTTAGCAAAGGCAGGCTGTGACACTGGGGTTCCTGATGATCCGTAGATCTGGTCTCTTAGCTGGATGAGCTGCATCACTTTATACCAGCAGAGGGATTTGGCCCTTGGGAAGTCTCAAATTCTCACACTCTTTTGTCATACAGACCATTTTAAAAACAAAAAAACCAAACAAAACAACCAAAAAAATACCAACTAGCTAGATTGACCAGTCAAATTTCCCTTGAAATGAAATTGTTTCAGAGCGTACTGAGACTAGATAACACCAGCTCTCAAATGCAGACCGATGTCCAGCTTTTGTTCCCATGCTTTTTGGAAGAAAGGAAGCCTGTGGCAAAAAGATGACTTTTTCATTCCTTTCTGAAAGAATTAGGATTTGTTGTGGTCGTTCTTAATTACCTTGAGGATTTGTGGTTATCTGACACCTTGTTGGACCTGGTCTACAGTACGATAGAGACCTCTTTACTGTCAGCTTATGCCACTGGCTTTCAGCCTGATGGTTTTTCAGTTCTGGTTTTTGCCTTTCCTGTACTCCTCTGTAGAAGTGCTAGCAGGCTATGGCTGACAGCAAAGAAACAAAACTTTCCATGAACACAAAGTATTACATAAGTTGGTGTATGTATATGTAAGTGTGTGCATGCATAGGTCAATGTCTGTATATATACTTTCTTTTTTTTTAATTATTTCATATGCAGGCAAATGATCCTGTACTTCAGATCGTATGTTCTTGCATTGTATGATGTGATGGAAATTAACACCTTAATATATATATGAAAAACAGCTCCAATTAGATTTTTTTTCTTATTACTGTGTTTCCTGCTCCTTATGACTAAGTGTGGGTAATTATCTTGGCTCACTTTTTCCACTCCACCCATGCTTAGAGAAAACCTGTTGCAAGTTTTCTTGATATTTTGCTTTTTTTTCCCTCCATTTTTTTGGTAGTTTTCTTAATTAAAAGGTTTGCAAATTGTTGTATGTGATAATTATTTTTATTCTGGTGTAGCAACATAAAAGTAGAGATTTAAAATACTTTAAAGGAGAAAAATAAGTGCCTAACATGTTTTTTTTTACTTTTCCTTTAAAAGTTACAAAAAAATCACTTTTCCAAAAACTTATAAAGAACATCCTCGTATAAAAAGGATTAGACCAAATAACAACAGAAAATTCTGTTGTTCACTTGTGCAAGACCTCCTTTTTTGCCACTTGGTTTCAGTTTGGTCTGAATACTGTAGCATTCTGGACTTTGTAAGGTTTGTTATGATTGAAATATGAGGCCACATCTACAACTCTACATCATTTTCCCAGAGGGAAAAAATCTCCCACCAGAGATTTTCCATGTCCCCATTGTATAACGCACCCTAACCACTGTGTCTGCAACTTGTTCGTGCTTGGGCAGAACTATCCTCTGGAGAAAACTGGCATGGTACGCAAAGAAAATTAAATCGGTTTCTTTCTGTACCATCAGGTCAGTTTTTTCCTAAGTCTCCCCCCGGCCTTCCTTGAGGATATCCTAGGAGCAGAAAACATGTTCTGAAGTAATGCAGAGAGACGTTGTTTCGGGGCACTCTGCAGCACACAGAAGGCCACATACCCAGGGGAGACTTCCCAGAGCACCCAGTCTTGGTCCTCCCATCTAGCCAGGATGATTAAACTAACTGACATTGCAGTTACAAGCTGATAAAGTCAATGTAGAAGAGTGCTCTTTGACAGGGCCCTACTTTTGAAGTTATTTCACCTTGCTCCGCAGTGAACATCAATACAGAGGGGGGATTGCCTTTTTAAACAATAAAAATCAAGCTTCATTTCTATTGAATTTCTTTCGCTGCTTTTTCTTCCACAAATGTGGAAGCATTTAAACTTTTTTCATAGGAATCTTTCAAAGCATTGTTGTGATCTTTTCCATTCCTGCTTCCCAAACAGTCCCATCACTAGCATAAACAAGGAGGGCAGTCAGTAGATTACAGTTTATTAAACACAAAGCTGGTATCAAATACATCACTTGGTCCAACTCATGGCAAGTTTTGGCCATTGCAGAGTGTTTTGAAACAGGGAAAGCGTCATCCCCACGTACCTCCTCAGTCAGAAAAACATGTCTCTGGCATGCTTCCTTTCTTGCTGGCTCACTTCTTTTTTTTTCTTTGTTTTCACCCATGAAAATTGTCAGCAACTCCCAGGAGAAAACCTGGTCACAAGCAAAAGTTCTTTCAATTGATTTCAATGTCATTTTCTTGTCTGTAGATCCAAACCTTCAGAATTCACATTTTCCCACCTTTAAAAGAAAACCAGGCAAAATGCAGCTGTAAATTATCAGATAATACCCTTCATTCATATAACATTTCACACATAAATAGCAAAAAATATAAACATTGACCTCCATGGATCAAATGAAATGGGTCTCCCAGGCATTTTTGCCTGACCTCTGAAACATCCATAACTTTTTTTTTCTCTAATAAATGTATTCTAACTGCTTAAAGGATTTACTGTTTTGGTCTGAAGAGAGGCTTATTCTCTTCTGCTCAATGGCTAAACAGCTCTAATTTTGGCTTCTAGAAGATTTAGAGATGTTAAATATTTTTCAGAGGGTGACAGTGGTGGTAAATAAAAATCGATCGTTCCAAGAATGCTACGTACAGGTGATCAGAGACCCTTAATGTTTCTGCTTTATGATATAATGGATTGTGTATTGCGCAGCTCCAGACATACCCACATTATTTTAGTTATTCCTTTTTCCTTAATGAAAAGATTGCCAGAAGCACCATGAGGGTTGGGGGTGTGTGTGGTGTGTGTAGGGACTGGGAAGCCCCTGAAATGCTACAGAGGGGTCTGTATTGAGCAGCAGAAAGAGAGTAGCTGGAAAAAAAGGTGCACCATCTTTGCTGGGGAACCAAACAATGGGGATAGGAAAAGCAGGGAACTCCTGTGATGCTGCAAATTTGGGTAAGTTGGAAGTGGAAAGCAAGAATAAGATGGGCAAAGAGGTGCCTGATGCCTAATAAAGGTTGTGAATGGAGAATGAATCCTAATGCAAACCTGGGGCTTAGGACAGAAGTCAGATGTGCTCTGGTCCCCAGAGGATGATGACTGCAGGAGCTCTCCATCCCCATGGCAGACAAGAATGCATGTAAGTTCTTGCAGTGTATATATGTGCACATCTAGACTCATCAAGCTTATGAAGGATTCACACTTTATAAACTGAATTATTGCTGTCCTGGTAAGAATCATGCAGAGCTGGCAGGAGCGTTACCTTCTACCTGTAAGAAAGAACTGGGAGAGCAGAAATATTGTGCTCAGAATGAAATGAACTAATGAACATTCAACAGAGTTTTGTTTCGTGGTTCCTTTTGGTTCTAGACACGACGAGTGAGGAAGCATCTTTATACAATGATTTCTCACTTTCACTGTTTCCAAATGTTTCTTCGAGTTTTCTGTCACAGGCATTGCTAGCGTCTACATATGTGTGCCTGCCTTTCCCTCTGCACTTGCCTGTGACCCTGGGGCACAAGTAGGCAACTTTTCCAGGGCCAGAATGAAACACAGCATCAAAGCAAAATTATGCAGATCCTCACCATGAGAAATTTAACAGATGACATTTTTGACAAGTGTAAATGCCTAATTTCCAGGAGGGATGATCTTATGGTTTTCTGCAGTTAATTGTCTGGCACAAGTTATAACAAAACAAAGAGGAAAAATACAATGTCCCAAACATAACTTGGACCTTCATAGAAGGATTTTAGGATTTTTAATATGCAAATAATGACTGACTGAAGAGGAAATCTAGTGTTTACCTTCCTTCTTGTTGTAACTGTATGCTCTTCCAAAGCATTTCCCTCTCAATATCTTTCTTTTGTGACCTTGAAATGCTGAGACATTTCTTAATTAAAAAATAGAACATGCAAATCTGTTACAGGATTAGCCAGAAAGCAGGAGTCAGTCAGCAGAGTATTGAGCTGCGACTTAGGGGGGGTTCTGTTCTCCACAGCTTTGCTACCTGGGTGGAGAGAACCAGTAGGAAGTCCTCAGCACTTCACAGGATCCGACCCTAATGTCCGCAGGCTACAGTGCCTGAGTAAGCTTGTGGGTTTTCCTGAATTACGTTTGGCTGTCAGCTTTTCTGCTGCAGTCAGCAGGGACCTGTTTTGTCTTGCCTTCCGCCAAAATAATTCCCACAGACTGAGCAACCAGAAAGGTTCAGGTACAGGTTACAGACTTCCAGTCATCCAGAAAATTGACAATCACAACAGGAGATGGATTTGACTGTGTCTCTTGTAGAATATTTTTCCTCATGCATGAGACGTTAAACAGACATCTTTGAGAAAAACATCAGCTCCTTTTGTCATGCCACTTCCCTTGCTTTATTAGAGGAATCTGACAGATCCAAGGGAGATTTCACCACCGGTGTGGTTGGTGCTGCTCATGCCACATCCACACTGGACTGTCTGCTCTGCAGCAAGCAAGCTTGATGAATCATGTAAGAACCAAGAAGAAATTGATAGGAAAAACAGAGGCTTTGCGATTAAAGTGAAAAAAGGATAGATGCTAGTTCTGGTGATCACAGACAAAAACCCCAATATTTTTACCCCCTGATTTCCTTTTCATACTTGCCACCATTTCATAACAGCAGGTTCCTAGTGGCAGTTTGCTGGAGGAAAAAAAGAAAGTGGGGAACACCTAACCTTAGGCTCGAATTTGATTCCGTAACAGAACAGTGATGCAAAATTGAAGTGCTGTGCTGTTTTAGGTTCCACTTCATCCAAAGCCTAAAGGAAGAAATCACCATCATCATTCATTACAATTCATGTCAATGAACAGTAGCTCTTCTGAAACAGAAATGTCACCTCTGGAGTTCAGCCCTTGCTGTTACCGTCTGTTGCGTACAGTGCCCCAGTCCTGTAAAAACTGCCTGACATATTCTAGGCTCTGCCAGTCTATGGCTTGGCATGGCTTATGTGTTTCCCTTGCCCTTTGCCTGCCCCAAATTTCTCTGCAATGCAAGGAAAAATACTGGTCGTCATGAGATACAAGGCCTATATCTTAATTTTACTGCGTTACTGAGAATTTTCCTGGTGCCATAAAGCTACGTCTTTCCATGTGTAAGTTCTGGGAACAAGGCTGAGCAAAGAAGAGCTTAAAGCACAAGTTATGTCATAAATAATTGTTCAAGCTTTAGTGCTTTGTTGAGTCAGGATGTGAAAAGTCAGCTGATGGAGAATAAAAACTGGCTTTGAAACAAAGGTCTGTTGGGTGAGGTTCATTCATGAAAAGCAAACACAATTCTTCTTGAGAACGGACTACAGTTATTCTAACTCCCGTTTTTTTCTAAAATGTCAAAATGATGAGGAAGAATATAATAAATAATGCCTAATCCATGATCATAGGTTTTTCTAGGCTTCAGATACAGAATTGACATTTACAGATTCCAGTTTATTGAGCATCTTATTTATATGTTAATTTGTGTCATGTGCCAACTGTAAAATATCTCCTCTTTTGAACAGCTGTGTTTCCTGAAGAATTTTCACATTTGCCCTTCAGCAACAAGAAGGTCAAATGATCCAAGAAAACTGTATAAATACTACCTGTAATTCACATATATAGTATGGGAGTACAGTCCAAAAATAGTCGTAAAGGGAAAGGATTCAGTTCAGACCCTGGTGTATTTCCATCAAGTTATCATCAGCTGATGTGAATTAGACTCCATGAGGGAAGTATTATAGCAGCCAGTCCTTGTTCTTCAGTTGCTCTCAGTAATACTTCAAATCAAATATGGAACAGTTAATATTTTAGTTTCTTAAACGCTGAATAATTTTCTAGCACTACACATCTGATGAAAATTAAACTGCTGTCAGAGAGAAAAAGAATCCTCTTCGGGCAGGAATGTCACTGTCACAGCCCTTACAGCTGTTATCAGATCTTTCTTTCTAACACTTTCTTACCAAATTATCCTAAAGTATCTCAGTCCTAGGACATATACTTGTCATTTCTGCGTCCTTACTGATATTCATCTCTCAAACTCTGTAATTTATTATTTTTTTTTTACTTCAAGTCACAATACATTTTATAACATTGGATATTGTTTGCTCTATTTCCACCTTGGCTAGAAGCCTCCTGGGCTTGCCTTAAGCAAAATAGCTCTCTTCCCTTGCTTCAGAGGAAGCCTTTATCTCCAAAGAGTGAGTATCTTTAATCACCTTAGTAAAGTGCTTTGAAAGCTGCTTGTGATGCCATATCTGCAAAGTAATGACTGCTGGTAGGCTTGCCTTGTAAGGAGATTTAAAAATAACAAGCATTAAACCAATATTGCAGCGGTATTATCTAGTGCCATTGCCCAAAATTTCCAGTACAACTTCTGCTATGATGCTGGGAAGTCTCGATGCAACACTGAGGTGAATGGGGTTTTTTAACCCTTCTCCTCCTACTTGGAAAGAGTGAGCTGGCTCTGCCTCTATTCCCAGTCGATTCCCACCATCTAAAGTCCAAGATGAAAAATCATCCCCCTGCTCTTTCACTTAGGAGCAAAAAGAGTTCTTGCCAAGGGCAGAGAATGCCAATTAGCACTTTTTTATAACCTAGGTATTTTATAAGCACAAGGCCTCACCACGCCACTGTGAAGTCCTGATCTGCACTTTAAGCTGTGGCTGGCATGGGCCGTGACTTTCCCCAGTGCTCCCCCCACAGCTGATCCCATTTCCCATACCAGTGACACTGCAGCTGCACCAGTGCAGACAGTCTGGTTAAAGCAGCCTCTGGCCAGGGCAGCTGCTCATACAGAGGGAGTTGGTGATGCTACCCGAGAGCAACACTGCAATGCTTATACCCCAATTTTCCTACGGGGAGGGAGCTGGCTGGGGGCTGCGCTGGGGGGTATTCATTCTGCAGGCCTGTAAGAGGGGCTTAGACCAAGAAATGAGCTTGGCTTAGAGGTTGGGAAACAGAGGCAGGGTGGCAGCAGAGCATGCCACTGGTGCTGTGTGGTTGGTGTAGGCCTGTGGTTTTCGTCCTAGGGCTTTCTCACATCTTTTCAGCTTCTCACTTGGGCCTAATAAAATTTGCCAGCTCTCACTCAGCATCTGATGCCCTTTGGCCCAAGGCCATCAAAGGAAAGCTGTGTCAGAACTGACACAAGGCTGCAGAATTTTCAGACCCAAATTTCACCCAATTAACAACTCTGCTATAAAATGGCTATTATAATTTTCCTTTTTTTCTCTGTGTCTTTTCTGTCTTTCCTTTTCAAAATGTGCATGTGATTACAAGCACACTTCTAGGCAGCAGCACTTACTATAGCAATGTTTGGATATTTGGTTTTCCTATTCTTCTTAATTCAGGACATACTCTTTTCTTACTACCTGCTACTCTATTTGTTTCTATTTATTCTCTGTTTACACTCCAGCCAACGAGGAAAAATAAGCATCTTTAGTGATAAGTCATCCCCAAAGAGCAGCGCTGAACATGTGGTCTTCACTTCCACTTCCAATCTGATTGTATAACTTGGAGGAGAGACCTTATCTACCTGTCTGATCAGTATGTAGTGCCGCAAGGTAGCAAATGGGGCTCTTTTTCACTCGCTCTCCTGTTCAGACCTGCTGCTTTTTGCTCTGTGACATATAATGAATGTCAAGAGAAAATATTTTTCAGGTAAGAGAGGACTTAACCCCAACAATTGATGTTGATGCTGTGAATGGCTCAGAAAGGGATCCGCCTTCAAACATGTTGCCGCTCCGTAGGTGGCCAAGGAAAAGTGCAGTTTGCTGTCAGGCAGAGGACCAAAGCTGAGCTCTTGATAAGGAGAGCCAAATGCTGTTCCTTCTTTGGATGCCCTGATGTGTCATTTTTCCATGATGTGCACGGCATAATAAAGACCAACCCATGCAACGACTAGAGGACTTGTTCTAAAAGGACACTGCCTGATGGCATGCAACAAAGCCAGTGGCACCTCAGAGGGCCTTCCTGTAACATATAATGTTTTGTCTTATATAATAAAAATTTTCACCTTTAAATGCAATCCCAGATGAGGACCGGTCTCCAGAAGAGTCCCTGTGGTTTCCCCTTCGCAGTTTCAACTGGCTGGAGCATTTGGCAGAGTCCCAGGTCCCTGTTAAGTGACTGGGATCACAGCAGAGAAAATACATTGGGGTTACGGTGCCAGGTGATGTGATGAAAAGTCAGGATCGTTATTAGGACAAATCACTAAAAATCAGGTTTGCCTTAGTCTGACCAAGATGCCTGAGTTTGAAGGACAGCATGGAAATGTCATCCCTGAGCCAACAAAAGTACTAAAATTAGACCAGGAGGAATCTAGTAATTCATGACAGTGTAATACCTGAAGTCTCATGACAAGAAGTCCTCTTTCTCTGGCAGTGGTTGTACTCCTTACCAAGGACTGTGTGAGATGCTGTCCTCTGGCCTATGAATTCTGAAGTTAGTTAACAGGAGAGTTACCCAATTTTGTGAGGGCACTAGAAGACAGTGAACAGTAAGGGACAAATAAATAATGCTTCCCTAGCCTTCTACCTAATCTGGACCCATAACTGACAGCACAGTATATATTTAATGCGGAAATCCCGGAGCAGCTGGGTTTGTTTATCCTTGAAAGGATTCAGCTTTCATTTTGCAGACTTCCATTTTTCTGTACTATGTATTTTTTTGCGGTCAAAATTCAAAGGAGCAGCAAGGGAAAAGCCACTATCCAAATAAAGCCAAAGATGAGCAAAAAGAAATACGTGCAAAGTCTCTTGCTGGCTTGTTTGTTTAGAATCCTCACCTTGGGTTTTGCTCCTATTGAAAAAGCAGAGGGAAGAAGGAAAACGATTACAGTCATGTTGGAAACCTCAGGAATTATTTTAAATGCATCACAGTAGTTATAATGTTGAGTCAGGTTTTGATTTGTAGGATGGCAATATGAAGTATCACAAATCTGTGGAACAAATCTGGGTGCTAGCATGCAAAACATGGTGGTTGTCTCAAAGACTTGCTTGTTATGACATGCTACCTTTATTGCAGCAAATCCTTCATACCTATTTGCAGTCGTTAAGCTAATCTGCGGCAGGAGAGAGAAGGGAATAGAGAGAGAACGCAACTGCAGAGAGCTAAGGAAATTACGCAGACACTGTCCACCCCCAGATCTAACTTTTCCCTTCCATGTGGTTTTGGGATACATGTGGGATTTGAGTTGTACTTGGAAAGCATAATGCATGTACCAACATCTGGAAGTATCATAATGGTTGCTGTAAGAATTATTACAGTAGTTGTGGATAAAATTTAGCGCTTTGCAGCACATGCAGCCTAACAGCAGCTTGCTTTAGTTATTGAAAATATTTTAATGCCCTGAACCGTATTTAAGCAGAAAGAAAAAAGAAAGAAGATATAAACAAGAAAATAGACAAGCAGGATGAGCTCTTCTGTCCAGACAGCAGGGGTTTTGGGGACTGAAGCTGGGTCATGACAAAAATGGAGAGCTAGAAATTTTAGCTCATGAATCAACCAATTTTATAATTGGGTCCCCTCTTAAGGTTGAGTCAAGCCACAAAGCGTAAGCTTTTCAATTAATTCCACTAACTGGGAATGCTTTATATTTTGGCTGCCAACCACGGGAATCCACTGGTTCTCCTATTCATATGAAAATTAGGAGGAAAAATAGGAAAACTTCAGCACTTAAAACTGATGGGTGCTTTGAAATACTCCGCCATTTTTGTGTTTTAATTGGCTCATCTGTGAAATGGATACATGACAGTACAACTCTCACAGGGATGTCAGGCTTGTTAGCTGTTTGTACATTGATTTTAGAGGCTTGGAAAGGATCTACTAAAACTGTGAAGTGATGCTGTTAGTTATTACTTGGTCTATTTCTTGAATTCTGGGAGGGCTGAAGAGTTTCTCACTGACTGTATTCTGACCTGTGTGCTCTCTGAGTGGCCCTGCCACTGACTGTGGCTGTATTTATTACGGGATAGAGCTCAATTGCTCGTGCATTGAGCCTGATGGAGTGCTTGGCATGGCTGTTGAACTGGTGCTCGGATCAAAGACACATATTCATGACATCTAGGAAGGGCTGGGTATTAGGCATGGCTTGCTTGATCTGCCATGAAAACAGCAGCATCTGGACTTTCAGAGGATGGATACGTTTTATAAGGATGTGGTTTGTCAATAAGGAATAACAACACACTTTGACGTAACGTTTAAGGGTCCAGTTGGATGTCAGTCCACCCTTGGTTTTCTCTTCACATCTATACACTGTCCTATGGTGCGCTGAACCTTGTGGATATCTTACCTGCACGGAAAATTTCAGAAAGTCTGTTGGATTTCTAGGGGGCGAACTGCAGCCACTCTGAAGCAAACCAAGCCCTGAATTAAAAGAACCCAAATTAAACCTGTTGACAAAGCTCATTTCTGGCCTCATGCCACTTCAAACAGACTGCAGGCTGGGGAAGGTGGGTGTTGTTTATCAGAGACACATCTCTTTAAGTTTCATAATAACTGCCTTTCAGGAAGAGGTCTAGTTAAAAAAATTCCTTGCTTTATCCCATAGTGCCTTCTTGCACCCTGGGCTCTTAAAACCTGATTCTGGGAATCAAAAAATAACAAAAAAAACCCAACCAAAAACTATTCACTTAGGTCAGACTGAGCCAAGAATGGAAAATTGTCCTAGAGGTGCTTTTGGTTCCAGCAATAATAAGACCTGTCATTTGTTACATGTTAATTGCACATTATTATCTTTTGTAGGTTAAGTCAACCAAAGGTTTCTTGTATAGTTGGAAATGAAATTGTAATCTTTAGTATGGTTTGCAATGTCAGGTTAGTTTGGTTTGTTGGGATTTTTTTTCTGGTTGTCTGTTGGAATCTTGCACTTAGACTGATTCTTTACAAATATATGAGATACCTGTTTCCCCATGGAAATGTACTGCCATTTAAGCTATCTTCCATATGATAATCTCAAAGCACAGCATTGCAAACTTGGAGTAAGGGAGCCTTACAGTTTCCCATGGGAAAGATATATCATAATCCTCTTTTTTGAAAGACTACCAGAGTAAGCCAGTGATGAATCTAGGAAAGGAAACAAGATTTCCAAGTGCTGAAGTTGTTCTACCACCAGATAAAACCATACGGTCTTACCAAGTACTCTGTAATAGAATTATGATAGTTTTCTAACACTTTGCTTTATTAAAGAAACATTAGCTTTCCTGTTCTCTCCCCCATCTCTGTCTCCCTGTCATTCTGTTCCTTACACGTCTCAAGTGATTCTCTTCCCCCCGTCTGAGGACGGTAGGTAGCTGTCGCTGCCTGCATGCAGTGATTTATCAAGACTGGGAATCCCCAATGCTGATTGACTGTTCCTTGACACTGTTGATCAATCAAATTCTGAGACAAGCAAAGGCAGATAACACAGAGACAGAGGATTTGGCCGGACTTTAACCTAATTCATTCTTGACGGGCTTCTAAATGTTTATGCCTGAATATTATTTGGCTAAAGAATTGTGTTGATAGATGGAAGAGGATACCCAGGGTTCCTTGCATTCAAAGCTAAGGAAAATTGAGCCCAGGGAAATACGTAAAACACATTGTCCATTTTTTCTTTCACTTAGGAAGATCCTGGCAAGCTATGTCAGACTGTCTAAATGCACCAGCATTTCTGCAGGTTACTTACTATATCATGTTATACAAAAGCAACACCACAGCAATCATCCTCCAGCCACTGCACTCTCATCCCATATTTTGTCTGTTTCCATCTTTTACTGACTTTTACTGCACAAATTATGGAGAGTCTGAGATTGCTGGCTTCAGACATAGAGGACGGTTTTAAAAGCTGAGCAGTATTTTTTCCCCATTGCCCCATGAATGTAATATAAACCTGAAATTGCAGGATTTGCCTTTTTATCACCATATTTTTTTCTCTAAAGACCAGTCTGGACATGCTTTTTCAGTCAGAGCTTCCACATTCATCCATTGATTTAATTTCTCCCAGGAAAAAAAAAAAAAAAAACCCAACAAAAAAAAGAAAAAATAGGAAGAAATCCCAATCCTCTTAAAGTCTTCCCCAAGCAGTATCCTGTTACTAACCAGAAAAACAAGATACTGAATTTGAGTGTTCCAGGGGGAGATTTTCTCTAAAGAAGGGAAATGTGTGAAGAGAATGACTGAATGACTGAAGTCATCTTCAGAATTGTTTCTGATTTACTTGCATTTTTTCTAGAGGAATGAAGGAAAAGACTTGCTGCTGACTTCAACCACATAGGTGTCTGACCTGAGCTTGTCTCCTGGGCTCCTTCTACAGTGAAAGGGATGAGAGATACTCGAGTGGAAGATTCCTCTTGGCTTCCCTAGGTATCAGTTTTAGGGAAACGCTTTGCAAATGCTCCTTTCTCCACATTGGCCTGAGAGGGAGCTGGATGCAAAATTTAAATTGGATGATGAAGTTTCAGAGAGGTAATTCTGGGAGAGAGGAATTCCAGTGCTGCTTTCTGGTCTGTACAAATCTATTCTAGGTACTCTCTGCCCTTCCCTTTGAGCTTTTGTTTCTCAAAGGTCATACAACTGACAGCATGCACAGGGGTTTTGTGATCATGTGGAGGTAAAATAAAAACCGGTCCTTGTGTTACCATTCCTTCCTACCTCACACAAATCTTTCCTATTTTAAAAAGCAATTTAATTAACCCACCTGTCCCCTTATCTCCTATCCTGTTTGTACTCACCTGTTTCCGTATCTGTAGTCAATCTGTTTTCATGTGTGCCTACTTATATAATCATTAATCCAATTCCTTTAATATCAGCTCAAAAAGGAACACAGTTTAACATGTTTCTCATCATGTGTTATGTTCTGCACCTGGAGCAGTTTGGGGGTATTTGGGGTTTAGGGTTTTTTTTGGGGGGGGGTGCTTTGTCTGTATTGCAGTCTGCCCCCAGGCATTTACAGTGTCTGATTAAAGCCTTCCCTCTCCTGAAGGACAGCAAAAAGCTTTGCAAGAAGGAACAAGTGAGATGCTTTTTCTGGTCGCGGCAGGCTGAGAACAGACCACCACACTAGAACAAAAGAAAGCAAAACCAGAACCAGCAGCTATAATTACACAGTACACAGCTGGGGGTAGGACCCAGCACATCCATGTTTGTACAGTATATGTACAAATTTATTTTTTTTAACTCTTCCAGACTCTTTTGAAAAATTAAGCAATGGGTTAAATTTATCAAAGCCATGGGAAAGCTGCTTCACATCCTCCGAACTGGGTGCGGTGGGGGGGGGCCCACCACCAGCGTGGATGTGCAGCTATGGCAGCCTCCCTCAACAGAGGCCAGTCTTAGCAGGTGAAATTCATGCTCCCTGTCATTTGGACAGTGTCCAAATATGCAGGAGATGATCAGAGGGCTGTAATTCAGGAGACGCGTTCAGGACAGTGACAATGTCAGAACCCTCCTTGTTTAGACAATGAGCAGCGCTGGATAATAATAACGCAATACTATGTCTCTCTTATTTTTCTTTCACATAAAAGCAAAGTCCTTCCCCTATACACAGTTTACCACAGGCAGAATCGTTTTCAACCCTATCATTAATATTTCTTGTGCTTCTCATCTGGAAGGACCAACCAGCCTTAAAGTGAGCCGTTGTTGTTCCTGTCGGAATTTTCCACTATAGTAAGATTGCCTGTAAAAGGAGGAGCTATAATCAGTTGTGATAAATACTCGTGGCTATTTGATTGCTTTTCTGTTTCATTGATCGATAGAAAATGTACACAGCATCCTCATACTGCCTGTACTTCTACAATAGCATATATTAAGTATTTTTTATGAACTAGATCCATTCTCCCTCTATTTCTCAAAGCCTGTGGCTTAAAAAACCCCTACCATCAAGAGTCCAATCTGGATGAGCCTGTAAAGGTGGCCAAAGAGAACACACATGTCATGTCATGGTACATGTGGAATCAGAACTGCTTCAGCTGAAGTCTGCATAGGAATCTTCTTTAGTCTCAAAAAGCCTTTGCTTTTCTGTGGTTTTTGCTTCGTGCCTGGTGACAAAGGGACAGTTTCACAGCTCCCATTTTATTTCTGTCCTGGGAGGGAAGGAGGGTGGAAATGCACATCATGCTACCCGCTGTTTTCAAGCTGACTGTATGCTATACACTTTATTTGTATGTTGGTGGACCATTGTGCCTTTGGAGAGTCTTGGATGCCTCCCGGTGAACCTGAAAGAGCTGCTTGAACAAAAGCTGGCAGGTCTGGCCACTGCCTGATCAGGGAGGTCGGGATGGAAGCAGGGAAGCCACTGGCTGCCCGTTGGGGTACTGGAAGCAAGCTGGGGTTGGCAGTGTCACACAGCATTATCTGACCCACGGCATTCCTCTCATCAGGGGAAAAACCCACATTCCAGGGAAGTTCTTCAACCCTAATCAATGTAAATAATATTTTACTTGGGGACATCTAGTGGAAGAATAATATATTGCGTACACTACATCACCCTCAGCCCTGCTGGGGCTGGCTGGGAGACTGGAAGTTCTCCTGCAAGTGCATACAGTTTGTAATGGAAAAATCCCCACTTTCAAAATAATCCCATGAGGAGGAACAGAAAGAAATGCAATGTAAATCTCCTTAACTTAATTTTAAAAGTCATTCCACAAAATCTCTGGGTTTTGCTGTTTTCAAACTGGTAAAGATTGAAAAAACAAAGCAAAAGTTTTGAGAAACCCGTTATTTGGGGGAAAAGAATTCTTTTAACAAAATTGGAAGAAACTTAATTCGAAAATATAAGGTGGAGAATGTTCTTTCTTTTTTTTTCAGCCTCAACTTCAGTGAGACCTCATTTGCAGATTGAGGTGATAATAAAGTAAATAGGGGAAATGATGAAATTGTTTTGGAAACAAGAGCCTACTTTTTGGCTCACATTTGTGCAGTATTACTAATAGGGGATGCCTGGCATGACTAGGTCTCCTTGGAATCACCAGTAATGATGGGAAAGTATAATTTTTAAGTGGTGTCTTGTGTTGCTGTGCCCAAGCGCTCACAATGGCTGCAAGTCCCAGAGAAACCTGAGAAACCTGAAGTTCATTCTGTTCTTTAGCAGTAAATTTGTTCGATTTCCAAATGAGCAAATACATTTCTTGCTCTTTGCCATAACGACAAAATAAGGAGGAATATTTGTATCTGACTAGAGAGAGACACTTAGAAAGGAAGAGAAATGGTGGTGGAAGGCAAAGAAATGGGAGAAGTGTGGGGCCTGCTACATGCTGCCTGACCTTGCTTCTCCAGCCCCCCTGCCCCGACACAAACAAGGCCATGCAGCAAAATCCTGTGCTTGTTTTTTTAAAAAGTCTGCAAACTTCAAACGTTCCATCTTACTGCTGCCATCTCTGAGATGGCCATTCTTGGACAACTCCCTGGTGCAGCTTAACCACTTCTGCTGAGGTTAGAGAAGCCTTCAAGGAAAAGATTTGCAGTCACAGCTGAGAAGCCTTTGTTCCCTTTGTGCCCCGCTGCCTGGGGGTAAGCGTTTGCGGTGCGGCTGCCAGTTTACCCACCTCCTCCAGTGGGCTGTAGCTGAGGTTATCAGCCTGCCCCAGAAGTCGCTTACTTTAATAGGTATGTCTATTTACAACTACAAAAGAGGTGAAATGGGAGCAATTCCTGTCCACATTCCTTAATGGGCCATTAGCAAGTGCACTTAACTTGGGCAAATGAATTACAAAAGCCCTCCTAGCTCCTGGTAGGTGCTTTCAGGGACAAAACGGAGCTAGAGCAGGAACGGCAGAGGAGGTTGCAGCCAGGCAGAGCTGTTGTGCAACCACAGGGAGATCTGAGGACTAGTTAACCAAAGCAGAGTTTAGCAAAGGTCAGAGAGCTCAGCCTGCGGATTGTGGATCCAACAATTCCTATATTGGCTCTGAGGTAGGAGTAGTTGATCTAATAATTATTATTTTCCATCTTGAGCTTGTAGGAGGCTGACTCCTACCAACTTTTAGTTTTCTCCTTTTGGGATAATGGGGTGGATAAACAGCGTGAATGTTCTGTATCAGAATCCTTTCTTGACACTCTCACATGCTCCTAAGTATGTCATCAGTTGCACTCAGAGTATTAAGTCCCTGCTGCCAATACACGAGCAAAGGTTTCGGAAAGAGTTGAATTGGAAAAGAGGTGGGATCAGGCTCGCCCACATAATTTTCTTTTGTGCCAGTGCTAACAGACGTTTCGAGTTAAAGTAAGAAACAGCCAGGAAAAATGTGCAGATGCTTAATTCTCTGCAGGATTTATAATATTATACGGTAAGCGTTTGCACCCTATACAATAAAACCAAGTTGGCTTTACTACATATAAAAGAAAACAAAACAAAAAATCACAAGTTTGACAGCAATTAGGGTGAATAGACATTTATTTTATCCTTTTACTAGCAGGACCAATTGTGATTTTATGCTCTGAAAAAGCTCATTTTAAAGTTTTATGTCTGAAGTGGCCTTGCCAAATCTAGCTTAATATTGTTACATTAAATGGATGGTAAAATGTGTTCTTAAAACCCTCCATCCTGTAAAGGACCTGGAACCAGGGAACTACTGCTAATGAGAGTCAGGTCCTGAAATGCAGCCTTTACGCATGTTTGCTAGCAACCCAACTGAAGGTGTTTGCCAGTCCCTCCCAGTACGCATCGTCCTCACATTTCAGACTACATATACCATCCAAGCTCCTGTTGATTTTCAGCCACTCAAACCACCGGCCAATCCACAGCCACAGCAGGAAACCCAAACTGCCTGGAACCATGCTGGCACCATGAAAATTTTAAAAAGATCATTCACATCTTCAGAAGTGGATCTCTCCCTTCCTGCACCCCTAACCCTTCTTTTTCTCAAGGGTTTCTCAAGCCAACTCTTCTGGCTTTAAGAAGAAAACCTGAAACCATTGGTTAGAACCAGATTCATAATGGTTAGAGAAATTCTGGTAACATTTTCTTATTTTCTTTTCTTCACACCCCTAAAATCTTTATCATTTTGTACGATGTCTCCATATATGCAGGAGCATTGGACATGTAGTGCTTAGATCACTCCCATCATTGCTGGTCACATTACCGTCACAGAAGCCAAGATAATCAGATGATTCAGTCCTCACAGTGCCCCTGATTTATTCGTGCCTCCAAATATTTTCTTTCTCCTGTTTTTCAATGGTGAGTTGGATAAAACACATGATTATTGTGCACCAGCAACTGTTGTTGGTATTTGCACATGCACATGCTGTTCACCGTGCCACCAGTACAAAGAGAGTACAAGAAGCTGTAGAAGAGCCAAACTGGAAAGGAAATGTCAAAATTAGCCCTGCTCTAAGCACGAGGGCTGAGAGACAGGACTGATTAAGTAATGTGGCTTACTCCAGATAAAATGCCCCTCTTTGTGCACGGGGCCCCTCATACTGGTTAAGCAGTTCTGGTTCGAGTGGAGGATGCCCTAATACCCTGCAAAGTTCAGCCGACTCATGAAGGGTGTGGAGAGCTTCCCATGCACACCCAGAGCGTTGACTTCCCTCCCCAGATGAGGCTAGGAAATAACAATGCATGAAGCTAAGAAGAGGTAATTACAGGGTAACAACTGGCCAAACTGAAGGTTGGCTGTTGCCTGGAGGTACCACGTGAATGTTGCAGATACTGAAAGCTGCCACAGAAAAACTTCCAGCTGCCACTGCGCGATTTCCAGTAGAGCAAGTCTCCAGGCAAAGTTCACCATGTTGTTCCTGTTCATGAAGCTGGCTCCCTGGAGAGCTGCGTTTGGCTCCAGGTATTATTTGTACAAGGCCACTTAACTCCTCCAAGTCTCTAGCCTTACTCAATAAAAGGCTGCAACGTCAGGGTTGTGCAAGGAGGACAAAGCCCAACGGAAGTTATGTAAAGCAGGGCTGGAGAGGTACTGCCTTGCTGTTACAAGTTGTCCAGGAGCCTGTTGCTGAGTACTACTTTATCAGGAGTGAGCACTGGATTTGGAAAGACGACCCACAAATTGATGTTGTGCAGTTGACCAGGCCAGGAACTGATGTCAAATTATATATTCTGTAATCTGGTTTTGCTAATAATATAGACAGGGATCCATGCTACAAACAACCCAATATAATTTAAATTCTTTGGACTTACCCGTCAGAGATTTTTACCAAAATCTCAGTCTACATCCTTCCTTTTCATGAAGAAGTTATCAAGTTGAAAAGAAGCAAGAGGAGATGTGTATCTCCCTGCAGTGGTAGGACTGATGTGGCATTTTCCTATAGCCACCCCCTCGCTTCTGCCGCTTGTTGCTAGAGCTGATTTGGGCCATAGTTTGATGAACCTGCCTCAGAGAGATGCTGATCCTAAAACCGGAACACATCTTTCAAGAGATGCCTGCGTGACTGCCAATGTAACACACCGGTGTATCGCTGTTTTCTAAAACTTCTCTGCTATTTTGCTTAGGAGACATTATTCAGCAATGTGGGAAGTTTAGTGTCTTAAAATTCCTTTAATTACAATACAAAGTTATGTCTAACTGATGTTGGCTAGCCTTTTCTTTCTTCAGATTCTTGCTGAAAGCTTTTCTAGCTTTCCTAGGGTGGTGATTTCCATTCTCTTTGTTCGATGGCACTTACTAAACAATTCTTTTTGACAGACTTAAATGCAAACAGCAAGACTGCAGTAATTGGGAAATTAAAAATATATTGCTAATAGAATGCCAAAGGCGCTTTTTTGCCCCATGAATGGTTTGAGAGCATTTGCTTTTTAAAAAGTAACGGTGCTTTAAACAAATCATGTTTAATACTGACCTGTATCATAAAACTCTGGTCAATCATTTTGTGAAAGGTCTTAAATGTGTATTCAAATTCAGCATTTATAGCATTTTATGTTAACAAAGATTTTTAATATTCCTGTGTTGTTTATTAGAAGTTAAAGGAAGTCATTAATGTGGCTAGTACCCACATGTTTCTTAGATGGAATTAAAGCATCCCATATAGAAAATGGGACTTCTTGTTTGTTTCATGGTGGTTACTCCAGGAGACAAACGGCTGATGTGCGCTGGAGCCCATTCACTGGGTAGATCTTTTCTTCCCTGACTGTTGTCTAGAGTATAGGGTGTGCTACATTCCCCCTCACTGCTGAATTTAAGTAGAGCTTGTGCAAATAGGATAGCTAAGGACAAATCTGCCCCCCGGGCTGCTTCTGATGGCTGCCCGGGCACAGACTTTGGCTTAAAGTGGCATTCACTTGGCAATGCTGCAAGTCACTCCACGGGAGACAAAGCCACATGCTGACCGTGAGACTCTGAAAACTGAAACGAACTCCATGAAAATTAAGTGGGAAAGAAGTGCAGGGCGTCTTTTTACCACTCCACCGCGGTCAGATTGTAGATTTCCTTACAATTAATCACCGGTTTTTAGTCTACAAGTGTGTTGGAGCTGTCCCTGTTACCACTGACATGCATCTTTGTTTTTTAACAAAATTATCTATTTCAAAACCTAGCCGTCAACTTTCCCAGGGGAACGCAGGATGGTTGGGCAAGAGGCACCGGCCTGGGACGGCGATGCCGTTGTGCCAGCGTAGGTGGCAACGCGGGGCGCAGTGCCTGGGGAGGGTTGTGCAAGGGTTGTGCTCCCGGCGGCTCGCTGGTGCGCTGCGGGCGTTGGAGTGAGGCCAGCTCCCGGCCTGCCAGCTGCGGGAGTGACATAGCTGGTGTGCGGCAAGGAGAAAGCAGCCTGGGTGATTCTAAGGCTGACGAGGGGATCTACTTTCTGCAGGTACGATTAGCAGGAAAGCAAATAAGTATTAGCCAGTCTGCACTGAAATGGCTTTCTTTTTCTCACACCTTCGTGGCAATCCTTGAACTAAACACCTGTGTGGTGGCCGGGAGCCAATTTGTAAAGGTCTCCACCCAGAACACTTTTTCTGGAGGGATGGAAGGGCACGTTGGGGGATCACAGTTATAAGTAGGCATTGAGTTTAGATCTGATGGCTATTTGCAGAAGTTACCAGACTGAAATTTATAAATTGACCTTGTCTTTCAATATACATGTAAAATAGAGGTTGCATCTAGAAGAAATCAGCAGTAAGAATGCAGCTACAATTTTCAGCCTGTCTTTTAAAATCAAACGTGAAATCTACAGTTTGGCTGGGGTGGGAGTGTTGATTTTGATGGCATGCTCTTTGTTGCCCCATCCTTTTAAAAACAGTTTCAGAAACTCAAGAAGTTACTTTAGCAATACATGGGGATACCTTGGCAGCTCGTGAAAGTATGAACACATGAAGGTAAACACGCTAGAGTGTTTCTAAGTGCAGAGATAACATGTGTCAACATGGGAAGAGCTAGCCCTAAATAAATCTGAAAGCCTAGGATTTGGATGTTCATCGTCTCGGTGCTGCTCTGAGCTGTGGGTGAATGTGCTTCTAATTTAGGCCATCTCCAGTAGGCGCCTGAGGCTGAGTGGAATGAACATGTGCCAGGTATTATTCTGTGCAGACTTGGTGTCACTGGGAGGAGAAGGTACTTCAAGGAGAGCATTAATTTGGGAGGGGCCTAAAATAATTAAATAACTTAATGTCACAGCATTTAAGTTTATACAGGAGGAGAAACTGGCAACATGAGTCAGGCCCTCTTCTAAGAATGACTAATATTGTAAACAAATGTTAAGATAGTGGCATTAAACTCACTTTTCTAACTGCAGTTCTTAAAGGTCATAAAACTGATTCAGTTTTCCAGTTTCAGCTTTTCTCATCTACTTTGCTGAACAGTAATCAGGTCATTGGGCCATTTCCCTTGGAGACTGACCAATATGTCCTCAGCTTTATTCTAAACATAGAAGTCCTTTTTTTAGCATTGTTAGTTTTCCCACTTTTTTTCACTTTACTCCTTTAAAGCGAATTCAGTGCAGCAGAAAGGTGCCAGATCGACATCACTGGAAAATGACGTTCCAGGGCTGCTGTTTATCCACAGCGAGCAGCCTGTGTTTATCCACAGCATACTGGCAGTGCGAGCTGACTTTTGCACCACTCCACCAACGTGCCTTAACCTTGACCTGTGGAAACTAGGCTAGTCTTAGCGTCTGTGCCTTGCTGTCCAAAACCACCCTGTGCAGGCAGCCAGCAAGATTACCAAATCCTCTTGTCCCGGTTGCTTTGGAACTCAGACAGCAGTAGACAAAGGCTGGACTTGCAGTTTTAATGGCGTCAGTAACATCCTTCCGCACAGCATTCTTCCACAGAAAAACTGGGATTCAGCTTGTCCATTTACAGCGTCCAGTCCGAGCTGGTGTCTCTGGACACCCTCTATAATTACCTGAAGAGGGGAGAGGAGCTGTGCTAAGGACCCCTAAGTGAGGGAGGCGGCACAACTCCATTTCTAGCATGGCTTTTCTCTCTTCCCTTGGTTTTGAAACGGGCTGGAGAAATAGCTTGAGCTAGACAGGTGACTTACAGTCGGGTAGCGTTTAGTGAGTTGAATCCCACCCAAAGCGATCGGAGGGAACCCCACATATTGAATAGCCTCCTTCTTCTGCTATGTCAATTGCTATATATTTTCTTAGGCCCCAGTCCTACATCTAGATTCCTGGAGACTCAAGCTTCTGCTGTGGCTGATACCATCCACAGAGCGAAGCTTTATATTGCAGACCCTCCAGGGTGCTGTCTGCAGGCAGCTTCTTACAAGTGAAGGTCTTTTGATACCTTGACATATACAGGTTTGCACAACACCCAAAACAATGGGGGAAATGTGGTCCTGTTGGGAGCCTCTGGTTATGATTGAAACGTCAGGTTTTTAAGTAAATAGTACTTGAATAAAATTTTAATAACTTTGCACTGCTGTTTATTGTGTCACCAAGTATTATATATGGTATAATCACTACAGTTTGCTCCTGTAATTGCAGCTTTGTGTTTTGCAAAATGCTTGATGCTTTTCACTTCCAATTCTTGAAAAAAATATCCAGATTGACCCTGACAGCTCCCAGCTTTTCCTTTTTCCCCTGTGTGCTTTCATTTCTCTTGATGGTTCTTGGCTTTCTACTTTGGAAGCTGCGAGACTGTTTGCAGGCCACAGGGTGTACATATTAAAAGCCAGCATAGCAAGATGTCCCCAAGTATATTTCTACTCATGATGTTCCACAAATGATATTCCAATTAACAGCCATCCAGTCCAAGGAAATAAAACTGTCTTCATGCTTTAATGCTCTTTATATTACAAATTCTACAAATGATGCAACTTGGTTTAAATGATACAGATGCCCCACACTACAGTGGACTTTAAGTGCAACTTTATATGTTACACTTTCTCTTACAGTTTAGTCTTTGTTGTTCAGTGTAATGTAAGTTCTGGCAGAGAAGAAGCTTAAAGAACTGCAGTGAGTTACCTGTTTGGCACAGTTTGGTCTGTGGAAATCCAGTGCTTCAGGAAATACTTTCTCCTCATTTTTGAAGTCAATAGAAGATGAAGGTGCTCAGCAGTAAGGAAACCTGCAGCTCTACCAGCATCAGTGGTACAGCTGCGAGAAGACTCCCTGTGCAAATACACTCACAAAGATTTTACAGTTATGACTGCAGACACTTAATACAAATTTGGCTGGAAAACAGAGATAACAGACTAGCAGAATTGGTGGAGGACATTTATGAGCAGTGATTAATTTAGTCTGAAAGATAATTGCAATGATAAAAAAAAGGCTTCCCTGTACCTCTTTTTCTTTTATCGACTGGCTACAGCTGTACTCACCTGAGCACAACCAATTTGCCTAAGGCAGCAGGAACTTCACCTCCCTACAAAGCCCATCTGGAAGGGACCTACAATGTCATCAATCACATGCTGTGTCCGTGCAGCGGAGGGTTTACAGCAAGATGTGTGTCTGACATAAAGATCTAGATCTTTATGAGCCCTTCATGTGCAAACACTAGAAAATACTGCCACATTTTCCTCAAACATGCTGGCCTTAAGGAGGCTTCTGTTACATGGTTTGATACTTCCGTGAGTGCAGTCTCCAGCTGACTGTTCAGCTTCCCGACACCCACAGAAACTGTGGTTATCAGTGACTTCCCATTCCCTTCTGTGGGAGCAGTTTTGGGTTTTGCCAGCAAAGAATGGATTTTGTTTGATTTTGGTTTGGTTATTTTTATCAGAGACTGTTTTAGAAGCTGGATGACCCTGGATCAGGGAAGTAGCTTTAAGGAACCTTTGAATCCCTAAATGTTGTGGGTACCGCAGTCTGCATTCGGTTCTTTCCTCTGCTAAAGGTTTTCCGTAAAACCTGGATGAATCACATAGGTGAGTCTCATCATAGGTGACTTCTGCCATCCAAGTGGCCACCCTGGTGAGTGAGTCCCTGTGGACTCCTGACATGCCACTGGGGAGAACTGCGCATCTGCAGAAAGGAATTTAGTCCACCTAGTTCTTCCTCTCCATTGAGGCATTGGGTGTTGTCCTTTAGTTCCCACGGAGAAATAACAGTGGTTTGTTCCTTCAGCCCTTGGGCCCTTGTCCATTCAGAAACCACATCAGGCTCCACATCTGTGCACAGCGCTTGGCCTGCAGAACTTGCTAGTATTCAGCCATCCTGAGATCCCCAAAACCCAGTAAAAAGAGAACAACACACAGAAAATGTTTCAACTCCGTTCTGTAACCTGTGAGAAGAAGAAGAAAAGACTTTTTAAAAGTATGTTTTACAATTTATTGTCTCAAAACAAACCCGGCTAGTGGGTCTGCCTTCAGATAGACAGATATTTGTCACTCTATTATTGTTTTACAGTGTCAGTTCCAGACACTTAAGTATTGTTGGAATGCAGTAGGGGGGGAAAAAAATCATGTTTTAAATCTCCGATGGGGTAATAAACTGCAGCCAGGAGCTAATTGTCCTGAAACTTGATCCTTTACAATATGTTATTGCTGTAATGGGACTACCCAACTCCACTGCACTGGGGTTTGTTTCACCATTAGTTAGGTAGTACATACACATTCAAAAAAAACCCCAGATCACAGGTTTGCTCCCAGCTGTAGACTTAAGCACAATTCTCAAAGCGATCGATGCATTTTGTACATTAAGCTAGTAAGGGAGGGTATTAATCCTCATCAAGTTTAATGGCTCACTGTGGATTTGCTTCCTACCAACTTTCTTCCACCCAAGAAGTCCTGAGAATGTTGTACCCCTCCTGTCAGGACAAAATGAATCATTACCCAGAGTCTGGAAGGCCAGAGGTGAATTGGAAGCCGCACTATGGAACACTCACACTACAGTATTATTATTTTCTTTTTACACTAGCATTAAATAATATTTGAGCTCAGGGTGGTCAGCCCAATGGGTGGTTTAGCATGCTGAATGCAACCAAAGAAAGAGTACATCCATCATGTACTCATTGCAGTTTTTGTTCAGCAGTCCTTTTTGCTTTGTTTTGTTTTGTCCCAAACTAGATATTAGCCAACCAGATCTTAAAATGCAACTTCTAAATGTTAACCCCCGGGTTGGACGGAATTTTGACTGGAAAATCTTTTGAAGATCCAAAACAATGTGATGTTCTTCCTCAGTGTTTTTCTCATCTGTGTTCTGGATAAGGCCGGTTAATAGATGTGCCTGGTTACCATTGGAAAAGCTATTCTAAAGATATTTTAGCCAAGGACAATGATATTCATTGAAGCTGGTACAATTTTGGGTCACATTTCAATGGAAATTCACAGATAATTTTTTTTTTCTTTCAGAGTTTTCCAGCTGTAAAATGTATTGTGAGGCTCTGTTCTCATGAAGTTTTCCCCCAGTCTTGGGCTCACAGTATCATAGAATATCTTGAGTTGGAGGGGACCTGTGAGGATCATTGTGGGTCACGTAGGACCATCACACTGCCTTAGCTGCAAGCAGTTGCGCAACACCCCAGCGGGCTGTGTGTAGAGTTCACTGGGGATGGGTGCTTCAAGGGGGTAGAGGTAAATGCAGATGCAACAGAAAGAAAAAAGACTTGAAGTCCAAACACAGAATAAACTGTTGTTTTGTGTCTGTTGCCTTCCACTTTTCCTTTCTGATAGTGTCTTTATGTACGTGAGATTTTTAAGATCATTCTTCCAGTTTTAAGAGTGGTGCAGTGATTTTGATATGCTTTTGAACTTCTTTTGAACCTGTCATTATGCACTGTTCCTCATGAACAGGGACCAGCTGTATGCCTCTAATTCTCCAGCAAAACTGCTTGGATTTGTGACAATTGATATGCTTGTGCTATTTATCATACCTGTGCTTCACATGCAATAATCTAATTCGGAAAGTGGATACTAGATATAACTTACGTTTGGCAGAGTGTCTCTCTCGATGTCTGTAGAAGACGCTGCATCTGAAATTAAGCTAAGAGTACTGTTAGTTAATGTTTTTCTCCCTAAAGCTGAGAAATTAATTGTTGTTATATATGACTCAGGTAAATGAGTAGCCCCTTAACACCCTGTTGCCGTACAGAAAGATAACCAGGACAGTTGCTTCTTTAGACAAGTGAGGATCTGACAAGTAGACAAAATAATTGAAGGAGGGTGTGATACTTAATACGAAAGTTAAGAGCTTGGCCCTCTCAGGACCCAGGCATGCGGGGAGCACATGTGAAGTGAGGAAGTGTTTTACACAACCATTTGTCAGACCATAACTGCTCATTAAGCAATGGCCAGTCTCTCTTTCAAAGTAAATTCACTCCCTCCTGCCTAAGGAGAACTGAGATGTACATGTACATACACCCACAGACTCCTATGGTTTAGACACAGCAATTAGAAACTAATTACACTAAAACACTTAATCCCAATACGGGGTGGGGGTGGGGGATGCAGGGAACCTGTTGAAATTCGGAGTTGTTAATCCATCACTCCAAGTGAACAAGTGCCAAAGTGAAGGAACAGAGCTGAAGCCAAACCAGCTTGAGGAGGTATTTCTGTTTACACTTTCTTTAACCATGGAAGTGCGTGTTTTGTCACAGGGGGTCTTACTGTGATTATGTTTATATTGAGCTTTCCAGGGGCATTTCAGAATGTAATAGTTACATTTTATTTCAACGCTTTCTGTGCATCTTAATTTAGTTCAGCCAAGGCAAGAATTAAACACAGCTTTCATGTAACTAATAAGAAAAACTCATACTAATAAAAAAGGGAGCTTCTCACTCGTGGATACTTCCAAAAGAGATGCTGTAGTTTATCAGAGTTGATTTCATTACTGTGCATTATATTTTAAGAGGCTCTGTGACAAATATTACATCTCTACTTCGTTATGCAACGCCTCATGTTGTGCAGTGCTGATAACCGTGGATTCGTACAAAGCATGAAACGCGCCTGGCGATTTCTCTTGGAGTGACAGCTCAAGAGCAACACTATATGGCTGTTAGTAAGGCCAGGAAACAAATGTGGTTGTCTCTTAGCAGCCCTGCAGTACAGTGAGCAGCAAAGCACTCTATAGTAAATGTGCATGTTTTATGCTATTACACAGCGAGCTGACATCTGAGGTACCATGCATCCGTCTCAGCTATCTGCCAGGTACACATAGCAGCTCTGGACCAAGTGCTCCCAGGGATTTACCATTCAGTTTTACATGGGTATGGTTGAGGGGGATGTCAGATTGCTTCTGCATGTCATGATACAACAGGAGCTTTCTAAACAAGTGAGGATTTTTTTTCAGTTCTCTGTAGAGCTGACCAAAGTGAGGGATTTCCATTCTATGAGAAATTCCCCTTGATAAAATCGGACTTGATTTTTCCTTCTGACATGTATCACTGTGCTGTACAGTAGAAGCCAGTGAGGAGAAAGCAAAATTTTCTTGCTTCCAGAAACCAGAAATTGTTATAATTTTTGCAAAAGTCAGAAAAATTCATACATAACTTCTAAACATTTGAATTTTACAGTAGAAAGCTGTTGCACTGGAAAAAATATTGATCACCTCTGCATGGAAGATCATGTTGCATTTGTGGAGGAAAAGTTAGGGAGAGGCCTTTGGGTGATTCACGTTCCTCCTGTTTCTCCCCTGACTTTGTGATGGGCCAAAATAAGCTTCAAGGTCACAATCACATTTTGGGCTGAGTAGTTTGGCAGGTAAAGCATATTCCACAGACATCAGGGGTACACACAGCTGAGTCGAAGTGGAGCCCATGTTCAGCTCTGCACAAGAGAGGTTGATTGTTTTGGCCTCTTTCCTTTGCTCTAGGGTAAAATAGAGGCACCCTTCTTGGGATATTATTGGTGCGAAATCATAAGTTACAGTTTTATTACCAGTTGCTGTGTGCGTGTGTGAGGGAGGGAGAGGAGGAGGTGGCGGGTATAGGAGAATATAACCACTCTTTTGTAACTATGAATCCATTCTTTTTTTTAATTTTTTTTTATAGTTTGTTGTTTGGTGGGGTTTTTTTGGGTTGTTTTTTTTTTTGCAAAACACAGGTTTAATTTTAGGGAGAGAAAAAAAGAATTTGCTTTTCTAAATACTGACAGACATATTGTGACAATCTTTTTTTTTAAGTCTGCTTTTCTTCAAACTTATTGAATTCTTCCATTTGCATTGCTGTAAAGTTAAAAAAAGAAATAGGTGTGCTATATGGATTTATTCTGACTTCTTTTAATGTCCTTGTTACATCCTACAAAAAGTTTCAATTGTATGTTGCAGTTTTTACGTGCAAGCATTTTCAAGTGCTATGTAAAACTGTCATTGGGTCAGCCAAACAACATGAAGGTCTCGGTAACACAGATAAAATCTTACTAATACTTATCATGGAGCCCAGTGCTGTCTGAGACTTCTGTCCAGCTAAGTGAGGAAGACCACAAGCAGAAGTGCTACCCAAAGGACTGGGAGACAGAATTAGATGTGATTTTCCCAAGCACAAAGAAGAGAGTTGTGAGTCCCACAAACAAGCTGAGAATAACTGACTCAACAGTCAAACCTGTGGAGAGAATGACGGGATTTATAATATCCTTCACACACACTGGACGTCATATTCTGTGTAGTTTGATGGTGCAGTATTCAGTCACAATAATTTTGGTGATCTGATGACCTATCTGGACAGTTCTCGATGACAAAGATATTCAGAAATCCAGTAAGAACACTTCTACTTTTCAGGCAATCTTAGACCCAGAGAAGAACAGAATGAGGAGCTTTCCCATATGGTCCCTCAAAAGACTGGCAAATTATTTTAGCTCATCTCACATATCGATCTAGAGCAACCTTGTTTTATATATAAAACATCTCCCTGCATTTCATTACATTACAGATTTCAAAGACCCACAATCTCTGTTGAGTTGTAAAGTCCTTTTCAATGACTTGGCTTGCTTTCAGAAAAACAGGCTGCCAAATCTGGATCTGGAATCAGGGTTGGTGGGGGAAATATTCCCCCCATTAACTTCAGGATGTTTTCATTGATTGTCTTGCATAAGGTACAGACTTACTTACTTTTCCCAGTATCAGAAGCCTCAGCTGAGATACTCGGTAGAGTCCAAACCCAGCAGGTTTCAGCAATTGGAATATTTTGGTGTTCAGAATTGGGACAAAGTATTCTTTGGGGCAGTATCATGAATAGTTTGTTGTCGTACCCCTCTCCTTAGCTGTGACTGCAGGAACATTTAGCCATATCCTGATACGTGCCTTTTCTGCAGTTCGTACCTCAGGCTCCTCCATTCTCCTAACAACTACGTCTGATCATCTGCATTTACGGTCAGTGGCAGTCGAGTCTGTCGAGACACATCCTCTCCCACTGTGTTTCACAAAATGACTATCCATTCATATTTTAGTTCATTTGCAAAACCTATTTTACAACATCTAAATGTTCTGTATATTTTATTTAAGCACATTTGGCAAGATATGAGCTCACCTTAAGCACGACGTGGGGGTGGGGATGGTCTTTTTTACTCTTGCATGTTCATGGTCCTCCAGTTTTCTTAATTCTAACAGGAATGGTGTTCGAAAGCAAGAGGCAGGGATGGCAGACGACCTCCAGCAAAGCGACCTTGTGATGATTTCTATCACAGGCAGAGCGCAGGATGACTTCTTTGCTCTTTGAAGAGATACTCTATAAAAGTTCTAAATTTAGCAAACATTAAAGTTACTTTGGCGGTGGTTTTTTTGGTTGGTTTTGTTTTGTTGTTTTTTTTTTTTTTTTTAATTATTGTTACAGTATTTTGTAACTTCTGTTCCCCTCTGGCTGGGATTTGAGAAACCTCTCCCTCCCTCCCACCCCCTCCCCAACTCCTTGACAGCAATCGCTAGTTGTAAAATAATAGACCATCAGCCAGCAATAATTTGCAATCCAAACAGACTTGACGCTCTCTGACATTTATTGAAACCTCAGACCCTGTTCGCTGGTTTCAGTTTTCCTCCCTTTGCTCTGTTTTTACAGACAGACAAGTGCTTAGATTTGGGTTTAATAATGAGGAGAAATTTCGTCTTGGCCCAGCTTTGCTTGTGTTGGCTGCAGCGGGGGCTTGCAGCAGACGGGCGGTTGGAGTTAATTACGCTAAATGGTGAGAACATTATTTGACCCCACTGGTTCGGCACCAGATGTTGTACGTTGCCTCTGAGAAACCAGCACAGACGTAACGCTTTCAAGGCTGGATGGGGAAGGATAACATACTTGGAGCTTAGTCACTTTTTTTGCAGCATTAACTATCCCAGGATAAGCCCGTGACAAACAAAGCCCTGTGCCTTATTAGGTACAGATGACAACATTCAGCTTTAGCCACTTGGGACAAATTAGGGTATCATTGTATTTTTGGAATTGAATGCATCAAAAGCCCCCCCAAAAAATCATTTTGCTAAATGTACAGTTAACATTCTGCCAGCACAAGGTATCAGCTTTGGTAAATCCTTCCTGGAAAGTGAACTTTACATTTATGGGCCAGACATGATGGAATCTAATGTTTGAAAATGATTAAAGGATTTTGTTCTTTCCTAGTAACAACTGCATTTATCAAGGTGGCAGACATGGTGGCCTTAGAAAGAGCTGAAATGTAACTGAACTGCTGAGCTTACACTGGCTTGGGTCTGGGAATCCCTCTGGTCTTTAAGCATTAGGGTTGGGGAATTACATTCGTAGATATGGGAGGTGGGGAGTATAAAGTGTTTATTGACCCCAGTCTGTGTTAATAAAGCATTAGCAGTATTACCTGCTTGGGGATTGTCAGGGCAAAGCAAAGTTGTACTGACCTTTGTGGAAAACCGAAACTCCTCTTAGTCTTTGAATAAACTGTTTGGACTGTGGAAATGACAACACTTCTGCAGACTTACATATTACAGGAAAGCAAGCTAAAAAGCATTCTTACCACAAAAAAAATGTATTTCCATTGCCTTTATTTGCTTGGATGGCAGCGATAAGGTTTTTAACATTACACATATTGTAGACAAATTTGAGTTATGTCTGCTTTTCCAACAGCTGACATCATTCACATTTTACCAAACAGTAGCCCTCCTTCAGCCCCTTGCCGTCCGTGTGTGAGGCTGCTCTGGATGCGGGGACAGTTGCTTCACACACCTGCCCGCTCCAGCCCTGTAAAGTATTTCGTTAGCTATTTTGGGGGTGACATTCTCTACTGGAGCGAAGCCATTAACCGAAGTCAGCAAAATTCAGAATCATTAGATAATGTTAGTAGTTCGAGGTCTCTGGTAATTTTTATTTTTAAAAAAATCACCATTTGCCTGTAGCGTTATTTCAGGAGCTTAACCATAAAAAATTCTTGGTTCGGTCTTGCCGTTCCTTCTTCATTCTGCCACAGAGGGACTGCAAGGGCTGCGCTCCTGAAGACCAGACTACATGATAAACTGCTGCAAGTACTATAATTACTGCATCTAGATGAAACACTGGAAATTGGATCACTCAGAAGATTCTGTTAGAACTCTTTCATTTTCCTATTTCACTTCAAGTTTGGCTGCCTTTCAGTGCTTTTCTTCCAACACACATGTGCAGCAGAAAGGCACTCCTGATGTAACACAAAACCCAACAGAGAATGCTGCAGTTTCACTGTTTCCACTCTTTCCTGATTCAGTGAGATATTCTTGGCCACCTTGATCTATCAAAGTCCTACAGATACATCTTTTCATTATAAAATTTAAGAACAAGTCCTCTGGAATAAGCAGAGGTATTCTGTAATTACCACAGTACAAGTCTGAACAAAACATCCTGTTTGGTTTTGCTGCGTAAAATCAATACCGCCTCCATACAACAGTGAGCTACCTCCTGTGCTGATGAACTTTATATGAAGTGCATCACTTTGGGATCCTCCTGCCTGTGCTGGACTTTAGGGCACATCCCCTATGACCAAAGGCTATACATTATGCTGATATACCAAGGCTGAGGACGCAGGAAGTGGCAGTGATACAAGGCTCAGTTCTGCAGCTCTGAAGCCTCCTGGTTTCACTTAACCTGCTGAAGTAGGTGCAGATGCACATAAGCATGATACCACAGCGAAACCTCCTCTTCGGAGACTGGCATTAACTACCAGAAGTAGTATTCTGTACCCATCTACTCGGACTAGCATTGGGAGGTCAGGAGAGATGTTACTTGGAGCTTTCTCAGATGCATCTGAACAGCAGAGGGGGGGGACACATTCGATCGGTCTTAGTGCTGTCAGGTAGACACATTTTATTCCAGCTTTTTTTCCATCTTTGGGCACCAGATAGGTACCTTTGGATGAACTATACAGTATGCTGTATGTATTTTATCCAAAATTGTATGCCGAACTTGTCTACCTTAAGAGTTCTTTATTAAGCTTAACAGTGACAGCAATCATTTCTTGGATGGGAAAAGACTGGGTTTGGTGTACTGGGGTTTTCTGAGAGAGATTGAGATCCACTAGCAGACTGGAACAGTGTCTATAATTTACTGTGAACCATGAGAGACATTAGCTGAAATTTTCAGGAGCAGATTAGGTTGAAAAAATTTATGACAGCATTTAGAAACATTAAACTTAGGACTGCGTGCCAGAGCATGACAAAATAGCAGGTAATAACAGATCTCATTAGAACTGTTTGTTTAAATTGAACATTATCCTGTCAGGGATGTTTTCACTGCTGTATAGGTCTTATTTTCATCCCGATTAACGTCTACCGAATACAGGCACCCAGAGATGTCTTCCTAGGAGCTGCTCAGTGTATGTGTTCATTCCAATGTGCTCACGGTTTCATGTTTTCTATGTTATTTCTTGAATTCTAAGGACATTGCTACTTTCTATTCATCTTCATTCACCGTCTCCATATTTAATTATTTTAACCTAACAAAATGCAATTAGATTTTCAATAGGATCTAAGTGACTTGAACTCCAATGTCCTATTTCAAAATCACAGACAAATCCAGAAACACTTTAAGCGTGTCAGTCCCATATAAAGGTGCTTAAATGATTTTGTGGCTCTTGGCCACGACCACCTTGAAGCTTTAGTTTTATGTATCAATGGAGGTTACGCTGCTGAGCATCTGACATCTGAAAAAACAGGATTCGGGAAGTACAGGTCTTCAGAGATTCAGAACACATTGTGCCGTAGGAGAATGCTTAGCTTGTAGGGTTCAACTGTACATTCAGAAGGGTTCTGAAAAAAAAAATAGCACCCTAAACCCAGATCAGAAGGCTTAGATCACCCTCCCTGAACAAAAATTTCTGTCTCTTAACATTTAAGCATTTGTCTGTCCTTTTTTTAGACCATAGCCCTTCTGTCTCTTAGTCATCACCTTCTTTCTAGTACTTAGTTTTTGTACTTTAAATATGAACAATGACAGAAATTATCCAGATCTAATCTCTCATCTAGTCTATGCTTCCTAACCTTAAATAAGCTTTCAATATACCAATGTATTATTTTAGCTTGTCAGACCTTCAGTAATACAGGCGTATCACCTGTCTTCTAGCAAATGGGAAGATCTGAAGAGAGTCAAACATTTAGATAACCGGTGTATTTCTGGGTTGTTTTTACCACACAGAGGCATCCTGGATGTGTCTGGACCTGTTGCATAGTTTATCCACGGTAACCAGGCCAACTATCTCCAGACAACAGCTTTCTGCTGTATTTTCTTAAACAACAAGCAAAGGTGGTAGCAGCATACTTGTATGTACAAAGATTAGACAAGGCTATGACAAACACACAAAAACAACCCAAAATAAACCAATCAACCAAACCTTAGGAAGATACAGTTTCACTTAAGCAATTGATCTATGTATGACAGAAATTCAGCACCAGCCACATCTCCAGCAGATATTAACTGCATAAGTCTTAAAAAAAAAAAAAAAATCAGTGTACTGATGTCACCATAGCTCAGCTAAACTCTGGGCAATTGTTTGGATTTTGCACCTGTGGATATGAAAAGTACTTTCATGATTCTGGTCAAAATAATGTTAAAAGCCCTTTCTGTCTTTTGTTTTATTTCAACAAAGCACACTGTTTCCTTATATGTTAATTGTAAGAATTTGGAAAGAGTCATAGAATAGTTTCTTCAGACTTTTGAAAGTGATATCCAGGGGCACCAAAAATGGCTCTTTGGGAAGGCAGCGCTGGTGGAACCAGCGTGTGTTCCCGGAGGCTGTTCAACCCTAAGCATCTCCAGGTAAAAAAAGAAAAGCTGTTATCTAAAACATGTTGAAAAAGAAGGAACTATTCCACCTACTTAAGAGAGGCTCCCTGATGTCCCACTACCCTTGATTTTCATTTGCACACCTCTGTGACTTTGATGAAAAGCAGTAAAATGCTATTAACTTCAGTGGAACCATTTTAATAGGGGCTTTAATATTCACTTCACATGCTTCACATCCACCTTTTCCTTAACCTCAAAGCTCCAGTAAAACATATTTTAGCCTATCAGGGTTGAAAAGTGTCCTTCTGCCAGAAACCCATCAAATCCATTTACTAATGATGTATATTCAAGACAATATAATGTTTTTGATTCATGTTTTTTGGAAAGCATTTTGAGTTGATTTCCCTGTAAATCTTGCCACTTTATTAATCCCTGTTGAGTAGCTGGCAGACAGCTCTCTGCTTTATTTGGCTGATGGCACTGGTTTTGAGATAACGCCCAGCCCTGCCATTCTCATTAGGGCAATAAGCAATTTGAAAAATGCCTTTCAACAGCAGGTGAAATGCCTGAATACACTCACCTGTTAGGGTCCGCAGGATCAATCAACAGCAATGGCCATGGTGACATTAATTACTGAAGCTGTGAGGATGAAGCATACCTTTTCCAGAGAAGGTCTGTTGGAACAGAATTTCAGGTGAACAGAATTTCAGATGTGCTCCTGCAAAATTTCTCTTGCTGCTGCCAGACCTTTGTTTTCCCTGTGGCCAACTTCATGGTCGTCAACACAAAAAGCATAGTTTGTGTATGGGGAAGAACTCCTGAGATAAGATAAACGTGCACTTTTATACAGAAAACCCTCTTGCCACAAGTACTTTTTAACCCCATTCTTCTATCACTGAGCTAGCTAACTTCTAGATTCTCCTATTACCAGCCATGCTTTTTGATTGTGCTGGGTGAATAATGTATATGCTTTTCATTTTTCATTGCTTTTATAGTTTGCCCTGGTTTATGACCTTTTCGTGTTTGTTAATATTTGGTTTGCACTGTTTTAATAACCTCAAGATTCACATATGCAGAGAAGAATCTGGATTATTAGATGTAAATGAGCATAAGATAACAAGATGGACTTGAAATTAAAGAAATTCAGAGGAATTTTTAAACTTTCTAACAGTAGTCAAACAGCCACCAACAGTTTATTAACAGCAGCACTGCACTTTGCTGCTAAAATCTTTAAATCATTCCTGCTTACGTTTCTAAATGATATTAACTTCAAGCCACTGGGATCAGTTGTGTCGCTTTTAGGTAATGGAGAAGAAAATTTTCCTTGCTTCAGGAAACACAGGGCATAATTCTGTGGTTGACGTTGTGGTAGTGTTCAGACTGGTTTTTCTTTTCTGGCTAAGCACTGTGAAATTATAGTGTATTTTAAACTTGAATTCCCAAGCACCTGAAAGAAACAAACCCATTAGGTACACGTGTAGATACAGTATGGGTAGCTCTTTAGCTTCCCGGACAGTAGCAGGAATAACTTCTCCATGCTTCCCTAGCAGACGTCCTTAGCCCTGCTGTGTGGGATTCAGTTCACTGGAGCCCTTCGTTCCCGATGCCTTTGCTGAGCCAGCTAACCAGATGCCGTTGGTGCTAGTTGTTGTGGTGGGTGATCTACATTTTAAACTAAACAGAATTAATTCTGTGGTCTTGGTGGGAAGCTCACCCCCAGGATTTTTGCTAAGTTCTCACATTGCAAACAGCAGGAAAAAATGCAGTGGATTTCATCCCAGAATGAGAGCGGGCATCAGACTTCTCTGCCTGCCCTGCCCCTGTTGAAGGCAGGGATAGTGTTTTCGCTGAGGACAGTGTGGTACCTCTTGGCATAAAGCAAATACTTAAGAGATACTGTCACCTCATAAATTTGCAGTCTTTGGAGGATATATGCTGATTTATAATACATGGCTTTTCCTCCCCTTCCCCCACTTGAATCCAGCTCATTGCTAACTCCTCAAACGATGATGAGTTGTCTTCTCTGATGCGGCAGGCTCCAAGTGCTGGTGGAACAGACCACGGCAATGCACCGCTCCGGCTAGATCAGCGCGGTGCCACTGCACACGCTTGCCAAGGTTTGCAACAGGGGATGAGAAGCACACATGAAAAGGAAACATTGGCTTTATGGTGCTGCTTTAATCCAGAGCTGTGCAGTGGAAAATACCACACCACCGAAGTCAGATTGTGGTTTTTCTTTCTGGCTAAAACAAATCTTTCTTTTTGGTTTCTGCTGTATCTTTGCCTAGGGAGAAGGGGGAAGCATCTGTGTTATTGCTTGCTAAACAACTCAAGTGTGCCCAGCCAAGCCACAGGAGCAAATTTTTAAACAGGGGAGAAAATTCACAAAGGTATTCAGGCGCTGAGCCTGGGCTCCACTTCATGTGGTAGCATGTCTTCCCACCTCCTTTCCCCCACCCCAGCTGTCCTTCTCCTACACACAAAACCACTCGCTGTTTTTCTGATTCTACTGCAAATTTCAAGGTGCTCTTCACCTTAACCGAGATTTAACTACAACATCTCTTCACACCATCTCTTCATACCGCTCTGTGTCGCCTCCCTGGTCTGCATCAAAAGAGAATTCATGTGTCATTCCTCTCAGGTGAATGCTAGGACTGACTGACTGTCCCTCATAGGATTTCAGGCGGTCCTCTGAAAAGCAAGGGCATGTATCTACTTATTGGGTTTTATTTATTAAGTTAGCCAGCCTTGAAGCCAGAGGGTGGAAAAACTGGCATGGGAATGAATCACGTACAGCGGGGTGAAAAGGATTATATTCCCTTTAAAAAGCAAAAGTCAGCTGTAAACGTTTTGATAACTGGTATAACTGAAAACGAGTAAATTTGCAAAATAACAAAAAACTGCTAAAAAGCATCTTTTGCCTGCAGTCTCATTTTAGGCTGTGTGCTCTTCAGGAGCCATAGGACCTAACCCAGTGTTTTCGAGCTGCCCGTTATGAATTTAAGTGAAACTTTTACAGAAATAACTTCAATATAAACAACTAAATAATTGTCCTCCCATAGCCTTAGCTAGGGCAGTAAAGCAACTCGGTGTAGAATGTGGATGGTTCAAATCAGCTGTTGACAGAAGCAGCTCTGTTATGTTGGCTGGCAGAAGACGTTCTCCAATGTCACCATCTACAGAATTCTTTTACTGCACAGTGATCTCTGTGCAACAAAGTGAGGAGACGGCTCTTCCAGCATTTTCATTGAGTAATGAGACACTTCAGCTCAATTCTCTGTAAGAGCACAGGCTGACGGTCAATGCAATCCTCCAAAGTAGATTGTGGTTTCATCTGGTCGCAGCTACAGCTGGGGCTGGCTCTCCCAAGTGAAGAAGTTGCCAGTTGGCTAAAAATCTTTATAAGAAAATCTCAGAAGTTAGCTCCTTTTTTAATTAATCAATATTGCAGGAGGCAGAATAAGTATCTGGAATAAAATTGCCTAGTTTTCATCTAGTATGTTTCCTTCTCTTTGCCCAAGAAGATGTCCTTTAGCCAAAACACACCACTTGTTTTTATTAATTAGTTAGAATTATGTGTATTTATCCAGATCTCTAAATACTGAACATCTCCTTCTACCTATTATTTTACGCTGCTGAAATTCAAGCAGAAGAAAGGGGTTAGAATTAATTATAGTCTTTGGCTAGGAGAATTAGCCACAGATGTTGGATTATTATTATTGTTGTACTGTGTTTGGGAATGACAGAAGGAATGTGTGGAGACTGATGGGATCTGTGAAAAGAAATGGGAATGTTTATATCATAAATGGACTTTAATTCTCTCTTTTTTTTTTTTGTACTCTTTGGTGATAACAATGATAATGGTAATAAATAGACCTCTTTAGAAAATGAAGAATTAAGGTGGCAACCTAGGCAACCTTCTACTATCTGTGTTCATTACAAGTCATCTTGGTCACTTTGTAGTCTGGGCTTTGCTTGAGCAACTCACAGACTAACACACCAACAGCACTGCACTCTTTTCTACCAGCCAGGTATCTTAGATGGCTCTTAGATCTCTCAGATATATCCTAGAGTCTCATTTCTCCCCACCTCTTGTCTTACACCCTCCTGTCCCTGGCACAGGTTGTTCCTCTTGCACTGACAATCCTCAGTACCTGTGTTGGGCCAAGATCTATAAACTGCCATTGCCAGAGTGAAGTGCAGACGCTGTGTGTTTCATTTCACTGTATCACACATTGAACGTGCATTTTGGGAAAATACTTGGCATGCAACAAATGTGAAGGAACTATTTAAAAGCTCCTGCAGGCAACTTTCACTCCCCAGATTTTCCAAAGGCAGAAGGGCTGCGTTAAGCCCCATCCCGAATCCACACAAAAACGCACTGCCCCATCCTAGAATGCCTACTTATAGGTGTAAACATCATGTGTTTATTTAGAGGGACCAGTATTCAGGCTCACACTGTCAGCTTGCTTTTCTTTCCTGCACACCGGCACAAACAAAAGGTGTGCTTTCCCGTTAGTGAGGATTTCCCTGGAACATGCTCTTACCAAGTGTGTCTTCCACATGAATTGCCTGGCTAATGCCACACCGTGTTTTCTGTACAAAACCAGTCCCCTTAAAGAGCTGGTTGGACACTTACAAATCAAAACTGAGCTTTGAGGATCTCTGCTCAGTTAAAAAACATATTGCCCTTTATGTGCAAATGATCTTTTCTAAAAGCTAACTTCTTTGGTAGTATAAACTGACATGAAAAGCAGGGAGGCTTGTCACAGTTAAGGATATGGCCTGTGTGTTACTAAATTGCTCTTTTTCCCATTGTAATTACAACTGGATTTGACCATGTAACCTTGTTCAGCACCTGGGCATAATCCACAGCACTGTGAACTCACAGATTGTTTTTCTGTTGAATGAGTTCAATTAGTTTTGCATTTAGCTGTGGTAGTACTTTGCCATTGTTACAACTCGTAGGGATTAAAAGAAAAGAAAAAAAAATCCAGTGTAGACAAGGCCAAAGTGAATAACATCAGAAGCCTGATCATTTGTCACCTATGGTCACTCGAAACCATTATTTCTTTTACACACTGTAATTTCAGATAGACTTGTGTAAACAGTGTAAAGATTTATTTTCTCAAAATATCAGAACCACTTAGCATGAGTCACAAGCTAGATTTCAGGCAGATAATTTTCTTCTAATAGATTTTTGGGTTAACAAGATAAAAATTAACATGAAAATGATTATGTGCTGACTGAAGGAAACCTGGTTTTATTTTGTTCCCTATTTGTTTTACAAGGGAAGTCTTCAAATATCTTGCAGGGGCAAAAATATTTAAAGTGTTTGCACATGTTTCCCATTTCCATTTTATAAGATTCATTCACAGTCAGCCAAATGTATCTCTCTCTCTCTCTCTCTCTCTCTTCTTTTGATACACTTCTTAATTAGTCTTAAAGGCTCCAAAGGTGCTTTTTTCTGTCTGTCTTTTTATTCCAGACGTAGAGAGTGGCAAGCGATGCTAGCAGTTAAGTCATAGGGCTCTAAAACCAGTGCTGGATGCGCCTCAAAGGAGTATGGGGTGTCCTGTGATTTGCTCTTTCTACTTGGTATAAAGGAGCAAAGTGGAGATCTAAGGCCTGTGCGTCATTGTGAACTGAAGGGACTGCACTGGGATAATGTAGATTTGCCTTTTACTTGCCAAATTCTAGCCCCTGCGAAGGTTTTGCCACAGGGATCAGCCTATAGCTCCATCTTCAAAGGGCTGCAGCCAGAGATGAATGCTCTCGTCGCGACAGACTCCAAGTGTGCGGGGAAGCTGAGGCGGTTTCAGTTCCTGCCCTTCTCTGTGGTCAGACCCTGCAAGGTCTGTTAGGTGATGGGCAAGAGCACAGGCTCTTTCACAGACCTTTTCTGTGCCCAGAGAAGCTGTGCCCAGTTCCTTGTGCCACCAGAGCAGGGGCACCACACCGTGAGACGCCGTGCAAAGCCACACAGAGGGCATGTCTCAGTGGGGCTGTTTGCACTTAAGGGCCAGTCTTTAAAAATCCGTAGGCTCATGATTTTTTACGAGTTAGGTATTTTTTTCTCTTTTTAAAATCTGAGCTGAAATGGGTACAGACAGCGGTCGTACAGCAGACCTGGGTGATTGGGAAGTCCCGCACCGGAGAAGGACTGACTGTCTTCTGAGCCACCTTGGGACCCTGGGTCCCACTGCTGTGCCCCAAAGCACCAGCTCGTCCTTGGGCTGTCCACACCAACTGTCCCGTGTGAACTTTGTAACCACACACGCTCCAGATATCAAATACAATTTAACATGGCTCAAGGTCTCTTTGCTGATGAATGTGTCTGTGGCCGTACTATCAGGGCAGAAACAAATATTTCGAAGGAGAATCTTATCACAGTGATTAAAGTTGCTTTGTATTTTACAAAGTGATCTTTTTATCCCATCACCCGAGTTTCAGCACCACAGTGAATTCTCTCCTCCCATTATAGCAGTAGAGAGGAAAGAAAGATTTAAAGAAGTTAGGGACTGGTTAGGCTGTTCCACTTTCTCCCCTTTGCTCAGCCTTATGATAGCTTCAGAAATCCCTCAGACCATGACAAGTAATTTAATCCCAAGTTAAGTCAACATCATTTAAAGCTGGTGAATAAGTCTTGACTTGTGTTGATGTAAGTGAAATAGGAATGACTAGTATTTCACCAGGACAGAGCAAATATATATTCTCACCACAAAACAAAGGGAAAGACACTGTTAGTCCCAAAAAGAAAAAAAGGAAAAAGAAAGGGAAAAGAAAAAGAAAGAAAAAGAAAGGACAAAGGGCAAGGAAAAAGAAAGGAAAGGGAAAAGAAAAAAAAAAGAAAAAAGAAAAGAGAAAAATAGAAGAAAAAGAAATAAGATACAGCTGTTTGCAGGAGATCTCTGATGTATGAAAACTGGGACTGGAAAGTTGCCCTTCTGCTGGTGTAAATTAGCCAATCTCTTTTAAAAGTGGGCAAGGTTTCAGCAATTTGTGTCCAGAACAAGGACAGAAACCTACATCTGCCTGAAGCCTTATCTGCCTTGAGTTTAGATGATGATTTGCACAAATTAGTTTTACTGAAGTCCTATTTGGGTCAATTCAGAAGGGAAATTGGACTCTGACCCTCAACAGTGGAGTGGATTTAAGCTGAGACCTGTGATTGCATTAAAGAATATGAAAGAGCACACGAGCATCCATCTGGTTCCACATAGCAAAGCAAGACCAGCAAACCCAGCAGTAAGCAGCAGCAGCAGCCACACCATGGCAGCCTCACCAGCCCAGCAGCAGCGGAGACCCCCCCATGCCTGAGTTTGAGCCCATTTCTCCTCATTGAGTCTGGAGTCTGCCCTACCAACTCTACAACAAGCTTTGGAGGCAACACCTGAATCTTGCTTCTCCTCTTGGAACATTCTCAGCAGTCACTGCAGAGGTTTTACTAAACATGTCAGATTAAAGCTATAACCAGACGAATAAATGCAGTCCATCTGAGGGCATGTTTCCTCTCACACGTTCAGTGGCTGTCAGCATTTTGAATAGGATTCAGAAACATGTCCTTGAAGCTGGCTGGAATGTAGCTTAATATATCAGGGGCAGCATTAGAGAAAGGAGAAAAAATGATGGGGGAAGCTTTCATGGAAATGTACCCCCCTGCCTTTCCTCTCGAATATTGCGTTTACTGCAAAGCAGAAATAAACAAGCTGTATTAGCAAGGCGAATGGTAACTTCCAGACATCCCGCTCTCCTTGTGAGTTCAGTGGAGCGGTTTGTGATGTAGTCTCTATATCCTGCTTTTTTTCACACTCTTTTCAAAGCTTATTTTCTTTTTTATCAACAATGTATTTATAGTGAGAGTCGTTTCAAGCACTTCTAACTTCCAGATTTCAGCACTGTGCAAAGCTGGTCTTTTGTTAATATTCCTGTTTTAAAGGGAAACTGAGGTGCGGGGTTATGAAGTGACTTCTCTATCTTATGCTCAGTTCTTACTACTTGCTTTTCTTTGCACAACTCATCTCCCTAGGAATAGGAAAATTTCCCTGGTCAAGGTTTTGGCTTGATCTCAGTGCAAGAAGCAGTACCAGACCAGCCAGTCTGAACTGGCCCTTGTTCTTGTTATAGTTGTATTAATCTTACAAGAAGAAAAGTTTTCAGCAAAGGTGGAATGAGAGTTAATCCCTTCTTGAGCAAACAGATGCTTTTGGCACACAGGAGAGTCGCAGAAGGAAGGTGAACTGAGCCCAATACAACAGCAGCAAAGCAGCAGCAGATGCAGGATGCTCTACCAGAAAGTATGCTATAAAATGAGCAGCACTTAACCTCCTCCTAAACTGCACGTTACCATCACTACGGGAAATCGGTATTTTCACAAGAGGAGGATCTTTTAGACATTGGTTTAAACATGCAAATGTTTAACTGTTCTTTTGATTGCTGATTATTTTATTTTTTTTTTTACTTAAGATGTCCGCTTGTTTACCCTCAAGTCTCTAATTTAAGGAAAAATGTTAATCTCAAAGTCTTTTTAACACTTTTCTTAATTCTAGAGCTGAACACTTTCTAGTTACATTGCACCATCCTTCTCTTGGTTGGTGAAAATGAATCCATCTGGGGTTCAGGTAGGCAATACTAGAAGTCCACTCAGAGATGCTTAAGTAAATGAGCTGTATGGGATACCTAATGACTTCTGCATTCATGTCTTTTCATCCACCTGCATTTGTAGGAAGACAAAGTGCTGTGTTACAATGAAAGAAAAAAATCACACAGGATCCTGTGCATTGTAGGGTACTTAAAATATCTCTTTAAAATGTAGATTTTGACTTTCTGCCCAGCACAGCCTTGAAAGTTTTGCCATTAAAGCCTAATTACTAAGTAAATGTTCGCTCAGTATTTCTCACTGGAGAACAGAGAGAAAGTGGTTCAGTGCTTAGTTTTAGTATCATTTTTGCTCCTGGTAATCTGTTCCTTTTACTTTTTATGTGACATTCTTTTTGTTGCAAGCTACTAATCTTCCATCTTGGAATGGACTGCACCTCTTTGAAACCAAGCAGGGAGGGTAAAATTTGTTAGGTTTCCAAGAGTTATTTACCGCTTCCCAACTGAAAGATGGATTTCCCTTCTCTAGGGTCACTGGCACCACCATTTTTCCCTAAGTATTCCTGACGTGTCACAAACTGCAGCTTCATTACTGACTTGGAAGCTGTCTCCTTTGTGCCTCTCCTGAACAGATTGGGAAGCTGGTGGCTCGGATCCAAAAATGAATCCAATGCTGGGATAAAACAAAACACTCGGGGCTCATGGATTTTTTGTTTATTTAATAAGATGCATGGAATTAATTAAGTTAAACTTTAATATGGTAGTCCTGTTCTGTGACTTTGTGAGCTCCATACTGGGGGAGGGGAGGGGAGGAGGCCAGTGCCACTGGGCAGAGTGCCCCCAGAAATGACACTGGACACTGGCTCAAGGCGAGCACGGACATCTACTGCTCAAGGCCATCAGAAGCTCCCTCCTGGCTTTTGGGCTGCAGAGCTTCCCGCTGTTACCGAGGCAGAGATGCAACATTTTTGACTTTTCTGTTGAGGGGGGTCTCAGGAAGGTCCCCGATGTGCTGGGTCACAGCAGCCCCCAGCAGTGCTACGGGCTGGGGCTGGGGTGCTGGCTGACGGCCAGCTGGGCAGGAGCCGGCGGTGTGCCCAGGTGGCCAAGGTGACCAGCAGCATCCTGCCTGGTATCTGAAACAGCGTGGCCAGCAGGACCGGGCAGCGGCTGTCCACCTGTGCTTGGCACTGGTGAGGCTGCACCTCCAGTCCTGGGTTTGGGTTTGGGTCCCTCCAGAGGGACACTGAGGGGCTGGAGCGTGTCCAGAGACGGGCAACGGGGCTGGGGCACAAGGCTGATGGAGAGCGGCTGAGGGAAATGGGGGGTTCAGCCCAGAGAGAAGGAGGCTTGGGGGGACCTTATCGCTCCCTACAGCTGCCTGACAGGGGCTGTAGTGGGGAGGTCGGTCTCTTCTCCCAGAAAACAAGCAACAGAACAAGAGGAAACATCCTCAAGCTGCACCGGGCGAGGTTTAGATTGAATATTAGGAAAAATTTCTTCACTGCAAGGGTTGTCAAGCACTGGAACAGGCTGCCCAGGGAGGTGTTGGAATCACCATCCCTGGAAGTGCTTAAAAAATGCATAGATGTGGTGCTTAGGGACGTGTTTAGTGGTGAGATTGGTAGTCCTGGGTTAACTGTGGGACTTGATGGTCTCCAAAGTCATTTCCAACCTAAATGATTCTATAATTCTGTTATACAATTATTTGATTTATAAAGAGGAAGGTGTGCATCAGCAACATGCTCCAGCATGGGGACTTCAGTGCCTTTCTACCCATTGCCCTGCTAAAGGTATTGGCACATACACCACATGAGAAGCTTCGAAATGTGGTCCTGTTCATGCAGAGCTTGCTGAGATGAACAAATTCAGCTTCTTTAGCCCTTCTTGTAATTCACAGTTAGACTGGGGGGGCTGTGAGGTACTGCACGCCTTTTTCCCTTCTCCTGTGTCACACAGCGCTTGGTCAGCATGGGGCTGCGGACTACAGCAGGTGTGGGAAGTTGTACCAACCCACAAATAATAACTATAACATTTCAGAGCATATCATTACTTAAAGCTCCTGAAGTTTGCTTTTTGAGGGGAATGCTCACACGTGTTTTGTCTCCCTCCCTCATTCCATAACCAGTGTTGAGTTCTTTCCTGATTACTCCTGGCAAGACATGTGAGCGAACAGAGGTTAGCCTGAGGATGAGAGCTACCAAAGGTACCCAACACCACAAAAAAAAACTAAAGGAAAAAATAATTAATAAAACTGTGTTGCCTTTCCTGCAGTCTAGTTTGCTGGTACAGCAGAGCCAGGGAAAGTCACTAGCATCTCCCTCCCAGGGGCTGGGGGACAGACCACCCCCTACCACACGAAGTATTCTCCCACCTGAGTGAGAAAAGCAAAGGCAGGGTTTTCTTTGTAAAAACAAAAATTAAAAAGAGGCTTTGGTTTTATTTCTTGCTTTACCTGGGAAAGGTGCCTGTGTCTCCTGTGTCTTGCACAGTTCTGGTAGCCATGATGTGCAAGCACCAAGACATCAGTTAAAACTAATAATAACAATGAAGCTCTATTATATTTCACAGTAGATGCTTATCTAAGTAAAATGCATAGTACTCCAAAGCTGCAAGATTTATTATTTGCTATTTATTTGATCTTATGGATAATTGTTTAATTAAAGCAATTAGTAGCTGCTTTCAAAACCCAAAATCATTACTAAGCTGACATCCAGCAAGCAGTTACTCCAACCATAAAATAATACCCTCCCTTGCTCTTTGACAGTGCCAGCCCGGGTTATAGTAGCTACACTGTCAGGTACGTCTTCACTGCAAGGAGCCCTTTGAAGTGCAAGGCTGGATTCTGGGGCATGGGGCTGATCGTGGACTATTTGTGGCATCCATGTAACTATTGTCACTACAATTGCAGTCTAATCTGAGTTTGGCAGGAGGTGGGAAATGGATTTTAAAGTGGAAGACTTAAAAACATAGAGCTCTTTCTGGTGTTTGATAATAAATTCTAGCTTTGAGTGATATTTTGGCTTTTTTTTTTCTGAGCGGAATTCTTCATGGCCATAGTAAATTCATCTGAGTTATTTCATGATTCTCTTGAGAAAGTACTAATATATATGTACACATCTATAGTTAGGCCAGAACCAAGACATAACGCTTTGAAAGGACGTTCTGTGATGGAAACCCGTGTTGAGGGTCCAGTGGGGATTACAGAAAAATGGCTTAGTCAGTTGAAAAACTTGTCAGCCAGAATGTAAATAAGCAGAAGGTCCATATCCACAGTCCTAAAGGGAGAAAAGGAAATTGAATTCATTTATGGCTTCACTCTTGAACCCTCCCACAGCACAGGAAGCAGTAAGCCATGTAAAACCTATAAATAGCTATCCGACTTCAGATTCCCTCTCAGAGAGTAAAAAAAAAAAAGAAAGAAACGCTCCCCAGGGAAAAACATGATCTTTTCTCCATGTTTGAGTTGTCAGTTTTGACAGAAACACTATGAGCTAATTAAATTTTTGTTAATTTATTTTGTCTGATTCAGCGGCTGCCTGTCACACAAATTGCTCAGTAAGGCAGACTTCTTTGCTACGGGCTTCCCAGTTCTCTTCCCCTCTGAAGCACCATGAAGTTGATGCAGGCAAAGTGGACCTGTTTAAGTCAAATAAACATGAAGAGTATTTAAATTCACTTCTCCCTCAGTGCTTCAGCTTTCCATGCCTGCTCCAAAGGGAACCCAAACCTATTCCAGCTTCTAAATCTCTAGTACGGGAGAACGACTGCTCTTTTCTGGACAGATGGTTATGTCAGAGATAAACTATGAAGATCCAGTGAGTAAAGGAGGAATCAAAATACCATCCTGGAACTGTCCTGGCATTTGTGTTAAGCCTGGAATTGCTGAACACTCATAATTTAGGCTGGATTTTTCCCAACCCATGAACTATTTTGAGGTCCAAGAATTCTCCCATTTCACATCAGGAAACGACTGAGATTTGCAAAGTGGGTTATCACAAAATAACTGAAGGAAAAGGCTGCAACACCTAATAGTGTGGTAGTGGTCAGAACCCTTCGACTGCACAATACTTGCTTTTGAGTCTACCATGCAGAAGAGTGCTGTAGTCACTGAACTGTAATACCACTTATTTCTGTCCTAGTTAAATATTTATTATTTAGATAAAGCAGAGTCCCGTTTCATTTCTGCTTAGATTTTAAGCTTCTCAGATGCTTTTTACAGTGCCATGCACACTGTATATGCCTCTGAAATATTCACACTAAACTTCATTTTTTTTGTTCAAAACAACACCACATAATTATTTTGATAAACTATTAATGGATTCTTGTATTTTTTACTTCTGACATGAATCTCAGGATCCAGAGTGTGTCTTTGGACCCAACATGTTTAGCATGACTGACCCAGAACACAATACCCACATCAGTGTTAATTAAGGAGACGAAGGTGGCTAGCAAAAGGCACTTTGTGATCAGGCAGCTCAGGTGTCACTTTCCTGTTCTGTCATGAAAAAACATCTGTCCTTTCTGCAGGGAGATCCATCTGGTTAAATGGTTGGCCATGTATTTATTAATATTATTATTATAAAATTATGTTTTATAATTCCCTTGCCTGGGAAGGTGGGGAGATGATGCGCGCAGCTCCTCAGCTGTCCGGAGCAGTCCCTGCCTGCTTCAACATGTTACCATTTTCATTTTGCATTCTCCTGTAACTCCGTAAGTGCAAAGCCAGCTCCAAAGAAAGCACTGTGAAGTCTGATTGTTCTGAGATAATCAGTTGAGGAAACAGGTAAAAGACAAACCCTGGAGACGTTTATTCTTTTTTTTTTTTTTTTTTTAAACCTGTCTTCTGTAAGGGGTATGCACTTTGCAAATCTTTCACAGTTCAAAACACTTTTCATAAACATACACAAGAGGCAAAGCGTGGATGGGTTTGAAGCCGGAGGTAACCAGATTAGAAAATAAGATAAGCAATTAGCAGAATCGTTCAAAGTACCAGCTGAAAGAAAAAAAGTGTGTCTGCATCACACCCCCACAGACATCAGCCATAACCTACAGATGTTCCCTTGCTCAGATTCACTCTGTTTACATAAACATCCAACACTCATTCCAACACGGCTTTGTGTTGTGTTATCTTGTTTAATGGGTAATTTCTGCATTAGGGGATCTGCAGTTTTAAATAAAGCTCTAATTCTTTTTGGCATTAAAATCCCAATGTACGTGACTTTACACTCATAAAGCACTGGCAGTTCCAAGCCCGTTTTTGTTGAGCAGGAATGTACCTGTAGCCCATTGTGCACTTTACATCAACTCACAGTGCTGCAGCTGAGGGCATGAAAACCAGCCAGAGATGGCAGGAGTGTTGAGTCACATCGGGGGAGAATGGTTTTCATAATAAGTCAGCAAGCTGAATCAGGAGCAATGTTGTTAAAAACTCTCAAGTGTGTACACAGCAATTACCTGTTGATGCAAAGCATTCTCGCACATTTCATAACATTTATGTTATAGCAGCAGAAATTAAGGGACAAATTCACTGGACATCCTTAGACACCTAGAGGGGAAGAATTATTCTTAGTGGCATTTGCAAACTTGCCGTGAAGATTAGCTCATAGGACTTAGAAACCTGATTCATTTCATGGCTAAACACAAATGTGCATTTATCTGCATTTTTAACATCTAAACATCTGTAAAACATGATCTATGTTTTCTTCCAAACCTCTCCACTTTATCTTTTCATTTATTATATTTACTGAAAACAATTAAGGGTAAGATGAAGACAGAATTTCATTCTGCCGGGTTCTGTGGAAACAAAGAAGAAATGCTGTTTCCATTCTGGAGAGATTATAACAGAAATAGATGAGTTAAAGTGCCCTCTTCTCCGTGGGAAACAGTAATGTGCTCTGAAGGTGTGTTTTTCACCCCCTTGAAGAGTCTTCAGCACTCTCTTTGGGGAGAGGGATGCTGACTGTGGAGGGAAGGAGATTACTGGCTACCTGCTTCTTCATACAGTATTTCTGTCCTAATCAGGGTGATGAAGAACATGGGTGGATGTTTGAGGCACTAAAGTAATGCTAACCTTCTCTTTCAAACATGCTGCCATGGAAGATTGCATGTTACTAAGGTGTCTTCCATAAACATTTAATCACATAATCTAATATATTAATATTATATGCCCCGGAGAGCCAGGTATGCATTACAAACATATATAATAAACATTTATAATCTAACAAGCTTCTAGAGTATTAAGAAATTACCAAAAATAGCAAGAAAGAGGGTTTTTTTGTAAAAGAATTTACTTCCAGCTTGAAGCAGATGCCATCAGATTACTGGTTCCCTGTATTTCGAGATGACTGTCTCTGTGCCGTGAGCAGCAGGTTTTTGATTCTGCCAGTGGTGAGACACAGGCTCAAGTTGGTAGAAATTACACAGAAGACCCTTTGAAGTCTTTTTTGGGTTTTTTTTCATCTTTTGGACTCAGGTTACTGCTTCGACCTTTTGTGCTTTTCCAGCTTTAAAGTACTGTCTTCTCACATGCTGCGGAGACTCCCAGTGGTAGCTGCACTCCCAACATAATTGGTCCAGGTAGACGGATGATAAGGATGCCAAGGAATGCACTGGGTGGGAGGCTATTTACACTAAAGGGTTGCTCAAACCTTTCAGTGTTTGCCGCATGAAAGTCATGGGATGGTGGATGTTCCTCCAGGCAGAAGTATCTCAAAAGAGCCTGTGACACTCTTCGCCAATCTTCAGTCTCGTATTTCCCCAGTTCTCTCTGTATTCATACTACATTATCTGCACAAGCAGCACAAAAATGGTGTGCTTGAAAATTTAGTTAGAATGTCAGCCTTTAAAATGCTAGACTAATGAGCTGAGCTTCTCCTTGTGTTCATTCAGACGTAGTCCTGGTGCAGGACAAATGTGACTTCTTGCTGTTTGCAGAGAGTCGGTGAAGCTGTATGAACAATGAAGCAACAGTGAACTGAAAATATTGTTGAACCATTGCTTTGCATTTTTCTGCCAACATTTGAGATGTTGACAAAAGATAATGCTGAAGTTTCAAAGTGAGGGGAAAAAAAAATCACACAGCATTTTTGTGATGTCAGAGGAAGAAGGCAGCCAGCTTGAAATGAAGGTCTGCTCTCAGGCTCTAATCTTGTAGACACCTACTTAACTTTAAGCCAATTAAATCAATGGACTACTTAACCTTTGCCTACAGGAGAAAGGATTTGCCAGCACAGTTTATATTAGTGCCCCAAACAAAATAAGCAGTCCTCAAAAAAGCACTCTTCTTTCAGCAAAACTGTATCTGCCCTTAGCGTCACAAGCATAAAAATATGGCAATACATTGTTAAGGAAAATCTTTCCTTTAAGTGACACCAGTAAAACAATTGTTTCTGTCAGTCAGTCCTATATACTTAAAAATGCGTGGCAAACAAAGCATTTGCGGGATGAAGGCTTGGTTTTACAGAGCAAGCCAGCTTGCACAGAACCCATTTGATTTGAGCCCATGTTGCTCGTGGCTCACATCAATCCACTATGTTAAACGAGCCCAGTTCCTGGAAGTGCAGAAGAGGTCCAGGGCTCTATCCAGGTTTGACCTGGATGGATTCCCCCCTTGGGGCTTCCAGGTTGGCCTCTACCCTGTGGCTGGTGCTCATCTGTGAAATGTCTCCTGGGGGTGCCTATTCCCCCGCTAACAGAAAGGCTAAAGTCGCCAGAGAGGACACGTGAGGAAACGATGGTATGAAAGACACCTCTGGCTATTTGCTTTTGTCAGTTTGTTAATACCTAAAAGTGACTTCACATCACTTTGTGTGTACGGAGGTGTTGTTGTTCTGCAGAGCTAGTTAGAAAGAAATGTTGCGTGCTAACTTTAATGAAACCCAGGGCTCCACTGAAACAGCACCAATGGTCTAATAACACGTTACATCATTTGTCACTGGACACATTGAGAGTATGTCACTGGAAAACCTTTAAAAGCCGAGATGTAAGTGGTGTGGAGACAACCATGGCCTCAGCAGGGTAAAAAAGACAGTACCATTTATAAATGTTTTCATGTATAATATTTACATTTGGAACATTGAAATGTAAAAAGGAAAAAGAAAGCCTACACTTACCATCTTCCCAGATGTTAACAACATCTATCTAGATGTCAGCCCAAGGATCTGACATTTTGTGTGTAAAGGGGAGCATTTCGGTATTCCTTTTTTTTATTTTTCTTTTTTTTCCCCCCAGATTAATTGTCCTGCACGTTGGTCCCATCACTCTTTGCTCTGGGCCATATGGTCATATGTCATTAACCCTGGAGACCAACAGCCTAAGAAAGTGGAACCATATGTTCTTAGCAAAGATAAATAATAAATAGGGCTGCATGCAACAGGACCGCTGGTTTGTGAGGACGGGGCTTGTGTGTTGGGGTATTTTTTTGTTAAAATGAGCACAAATGCTTTTTGGTGGCAAAGCGCATGGACAAACGTGCCCTGGTGTGCAGAACCTGGCAGCTACATTGACCTCCAGCAAAGCAGCCCCTGCGTCTGAAGGGGGGCTCGAGGGGTCTGGTCCCAGCTCTGCCTCCTGCTCTGAGGAAGGGGAGGGGGAGATGCTTGTTCACTGCCATGTGGAAATGATGCTCAATACCGTAGGCAAAGTTCCGTCTTTCATGACAGGGTGGCCTGTCTGTCCATCTCTCCCTTGTGCAGCTTGATCTCTGTCAGCTAATTCTTCTAAATACCTTATTTCCTGTCAATTTAATGTGACAAAAAAGGTGTGGTTTTCCTCTGTGCCGACGCTTTTTTGGCTGCCATCGCTTTCAGCCAAATGAGAGATTTCCTTTTAGTTCAAGGACACTATGGCAGCTCTTTCAGAGGAGAGTAATTCCCCAGGACACAATGGGGCAGGGAGGCAGCAGTTTGTTCATCTGCCTCTCACCCAGTGAAGTCACCCTGACACCTCAGTGTATCCAAGGAAAAACGGGGCAATACACAGACTGGTGGCTGGCTGGTGAGACAGGCTGAAGTCTTTCTGTCTTGCCAGGTGTCATTCTTATTTTCTGTGTATTTGGCGGTAAAGCCTGAGCTCTCATTTCCCAACAAGGGCGGTGTTGCTGCGTACTGTTGTATATCAATGGTAGCAGAGGGAGCCAGTGAATAGTAAGTAGATACATGTGCCAATGAGATATTTTTATAACAAAATGTCCACTTGTTTAGATTATTTATCATGAAATAATAGTATCAACACTACCTGTAGAGAATTACATGGTATGCAAGACTGAAAAGAATTTCAGCTGAATATCACGCCTTGCAGATTTGCTGTCATCCTATTGAACGACACGGCAGAGATGTTATTAAATTTATCTACTAAAGGAAGAAACTTTGCAGTCCCAAATATTCACCTCCTCTCCAGGCACAAGCCCAGGAAAGGCCCAGAGACCTATATTTAGAGCAGGTCAGGAGGGAGAAGGGGGTTGATGAGCTGGTGGCTGAACAAAGGCTGTTCCATCCTGCCCGAGACGCATTGTGTTCCAGAGAGCTCAGCGCGAGTGTTGCACGGGCAGACCACCACAGCAGCCAGGCTCCCAGATCCTGCTTTCTGTTTGTTTGTTGCCTTTACGTAAGCCAGATTAGCTCAGCCTAGAACAACACACATCTGCGGTGAATATCTACAACACGTTTGTTTGGATGAACGGCCCAGTGAGGAAGAGAATAGCACACGCAGCCACACATGGCACCGGGGGCTGGAAAAAAGGCACAGCCCGTAGGGGTCCCAACCTGGAAAGCTGCTAAGGCAAGAGCAGTATCTCAGTGTACAACAGACGCTGCCAGCTTTTCTGACCCTGTCTGGCCCCTAAAGTCAGCGCTCTGCCCAGACTGCTGGGTTTCACTGACTCGTCCTACCCTCGGTTGCCTTGCAGGCAGCCCTTGCTTGTTCTGTTGCCATGGGATGTGATCGCTCTACTGCATTTCTGATTCGGTACAAATAAGAAAGATCTGCCAACAGATTTGCTATGGAAAAGATACATGACATTAATTTGGATCCAGATGTAACCTCAGGCAAGGTGAAGACTGCCTTTGCCCTTGAAGGGCACACGAGGTCCCTCTGTCCACTCTTGTCCTGTCATCCCGGGGCAGCCTGGCTGGTCTGTAGATGCAGGGCTGTCTGGGAGGCAGCCTGAAAGGTCAATCCCTCCTCCAGCTGCTCTGCTTTCTGTGGGAAGCCAATCCACATTTGCTTCTTTTCTTTGGATGTTTTATGTCGCAGGCAGGCCAGAGAGGTCCACTCCTACTGTGAACTGAACGTGCCTCTTGCTAGCCCCAAACATTGACCAAGGATGTGCGCTATCATGCTTTGGTAGAAACACCACATCTGGGAGGCAGTGAGGATCCGGGCTTGTCAGGTTTCTGTGGGCATTCTGGGATATCCTCTACCGACTTTGCTGGGCTGCTAGTTGCTTCTTATAACACAGCTAATTTGATCATATTTAGCATGCATTCTTCACACATGATCTTATTACAATTCCAGTGCTCTTGTTTTTGCTTATTCAGGCTGACCTTAGGCATCTCCTGCCATCCTCTGCCATGGTCAAGACCTCCCAGCTTGTTGCCTGGTGGCCCCCAAAGGAAGGTGTGAAGATTAACAGCCTAGAGGATGTATTTAATGAATGGCAACAAGGGATTAGTGACACAGTGTCACCTTTCATGGCCTCTTTAAGCAGGCGAGCTGACACCCGTTTATTTTTGTTTGCACTGTTGAGTAAACTCTGGAAACGGACTGGATTTACAGTCTCTGCTCCCCCAGCGAGGAGCCTCCTCCTGTCCACCAGCCTTTCCTTGGGGTGGTGATAAAACCAGTAAGCCTTCTCCCACCTTTCTCCCAGGGGAATCCTGGACCTTGAAGTTTTGTGGCCTTCTCCTTGCTGTTAAAGATATGCTGGGGGAAAGATGTTTCAAGACTTTGGAAGGTCTGACAGCTCAGTTTTCCAGCTCTCCATGTCTGTCAAAAGCCACCCTGTATTCCCCATTCCTGCCACCTGTGAAACAGCTCCTCTGCCTGGCCAAGGCTTAGCTGGCTGCTGGGGAATACTGGAGCAGCCTACCTGCTGCCTTTTTGCCATACCTCACAGCCCCCTGCTTCAAAATGATTTTGGAAAGGAAATTTTTGTCAGTGAGCAACTCTTAAGTCTACAGGACATAAATGCAGAAGGTTTTCCTACTACAGAGCTCACTGCGCTGCACTGGAGAGAGGTGTCTGACCACGGCAAGTTATATTTATGTAGTTCCTTATCCTTGTTCCACTGATTGACATCTAAAGCCAAACCCCCCAGACGGCAGTAGGCTTTGATGGGGTCTTCAGGGACCAACCTGATGGCCTTGCTTCAGCAAAGTATTCGTACACCTACTTTATTTTGAACAGTTCCACAAGACCTACCACCTTTCCTCAGATTCTGAATGTGCTTCAAGCTTAGCACATGTGCTGTGCTCAGTATCGGGCTGGACTGGGACATATGGTCCTCATAGCATGATGTTGAATATGGTTATCCCACAGTTGGCCTTGCAGTAAATTCTGAGTAATTTCTACAGTCTCTGCTTTCAAATTATACTTTATGCTACAGAAGTCCTAGTGATAACAAATTTTTTTCTTGGTAGATGCCTTGAATTCTACTTTTCTTCATCTCATCTCATTCTTGCCAATCCTCTCACCCTTTGCAGATCTCTTGAAGAAATCTACAGAGCAAATTTGACTCTGACACCCTTAGATTACATCTCAGTGCAACTGCCAGGGATCCAGAAGATAATACACCAAGCAAAGGTGTCGGTTGAGCAGAATGCCCGTAATGCAGGGGTGGTGAGGGGAAGGGAAAGCCCCAGTTGGGGATGGGAGGTTAAAGCTGGAGAGAATGTTTCGGACTCCATGTACAGGGATGATCTTTTCTGCTGACAATAAGTAAATACATTTTGTAGTGGAGGGGAAACTGAAGTTTATCTTTTCCAAACAGCTTTCCATGGCAAATGTTGCAATTGTATCTGAAAGGCAGTGCAGAAATTAGTGCCTCCAAATGAGAGGCCAATCAAATGGCTTTGATTTCTCTCCAGTTCAGGGAGTCTCCTGAGATCCTATCTCCCCTCGTGTCAAGGACAGAGGCTAATATGTTTCCTTTGCATACAGAAGAAAACGAACAGCCTAAAATCCTGACTAAGCAGTGTTTCAGAGAAATGCTGGTCTGATTTAGCAGTGCCAGCTTTGATGCATTTTGAAATTTATTTAAGTTATGCTCCTCAGCTTAGCTGATTATTTGTATACTAGAATTCATTTTAATGAATAGTCTGTGGTACAGTGGAGACCTGAAAGAAAAACAGACAAACAAGAATGCTCTTAAAGGTATTTATTCTATTTTTTATGTATTTTATGCAAAATGCATCCTAGATGGAGAGATTAAAATCCTGACTGACAGCTTCTGTTCATGGAAATCGCTGACAGAGGAAGCTGTGCATGGTTCAGGACTGAGCCCTCTTAGCAATGCCATGTCAGTCTGAAACAAGAGGTCTGGACTGAAGATGCATCAGCCTGTCATCAAGTCGTCCATAATCAGAGCAAGGGTGGGAGATGCAGGTTAGGACTGACGTTTGTCAGCAGAGATGTGTAGGTTCAGTTGGGAGATACTCATCAGGCCAAATGCAAAGCAGAGGCGGTGGAGAAAGCTACTCCAGGACTCACTTTGCCTAGCTCAAAGCGATGCAATCTGCTCTGTTGTCTTACAAATTAATTTCCCCTTCACTTCACAACTTTTTATCTGTTCTTTATTATTTTTTTAATCATGCTTGCTATTATTTTAAAGCAATTAAAACATAGAAACAAGACCCAAGGAAACACCCACAGCATTCCTGGGATGATCTGTCTGTGCTCCCTGCGTTCCACCCCAGGCACAGAGGTGGGAGGCAGCTGGGTGCCAACACCACCACACTCAAATCCCACAAGGGAAAAAAAACATGGATAAAGTAGGATGATACAACCTAATTGCTTCCAATGAATACAAGGTCTGGAAAGAAGTCCCTCAGGGCCTTTTTCCAAGTGCTGCTTCAAGGAGAGAGCACAAAATGCCTTCCACTAACCAGGACAAACCTATCTTTTAAAAAAAAACACAACCAATTAACATTGCAGTCTCCGCACCCAGATTCCTGCCTTGGCATTTCTGTACCTTGGATGCTGTGTGTCTTTGCAGCTGGATTCCTGAGGCTTAACACCTTAATTCCTGAAATGAGCCCCAGTCCTAATTCCTGATTTTAGGAAAACAACATTCCTCCCATTGAATGAAAACATTTGTACACAGTTCATAAACCATCTTCCTGAGGGGTGGGAGGGGAGGGGGGCTGGAAGAGGAAAGCCTGCAAATGCATGGCAGTGTAGCATAGAAGTGCATTGTCTGTAAGTCCCTGACGCTGCTGGCTATAGGAGCCAGCTGCTGTTTGGGTAAGTGCACTGTTCAAATATTCAAATCCCCCGCTGGACAGGGCTATGACCAAAACACTACGCAAATACTAATAAACACGTTGCGTAGGAGTCTCTGGATCAGGTCTTTCATTTCTCTCCATCGGTAACAGACTCAGATTCAAATCCAGCAGCCGATCTTCCCTCAGCATTGGCATCGTTTGAGTGGGAGACTGCACCCCAGCTTTCTGACTGACCCTGTCCTGGCACAGCTGAGATGCCTCCATCTGAGATGGCTCCAGATCTAGGGTCCAACCACTCTTCTGTGAGGGGCAGAGCAAACAAAACCTCATTCCCCATCTGCTGTGCCAGAAGGATGTACAAGTCGATATAGCTGCTCTATAGTTGCCATGTTGCTTATGTACTTTTTTCCATCCATGAGGGGCTGTGGCTTAAAGGAGCCCATAGTAGGATCCACCACAGTCATTCTTACATCTTGAGGTCTGTCTCCTTGGTAAACCTGTATTAGCCAAGCTAAACCCAGTGTTTTGCCTCAGCGAGAACAAGGTCTCTCCTAGTTACTGTTTTCATACAATCCATAGGAGCCACTACTCCTCTGAGAGATCAGGTTCAAAGTGGCCAATGAGTCCAAAAAGTGAGGTTTTATAAAGAGTGATGTGGGCACATGTGACACATGTATACCATAGTCACGCTGAGGGATGCCAGGGCTCGACTCGGAGCTGCAGCTTACGCGGTTTCAGGGAAGGGGAGCAAAAGCTTTCAAAAACATTGAGGTAAAATTTAATATTGGCAGCCTTTGGGCACCATAACAAAGTCACCGTCTCTGTTACCTCCTGGCTCAGTCACAGACTGTGTTCTGATTTTATAAGGTGATCTTTTCATGGAGCTTCTGGATATGGTGGCTCTAAAAACAGTTCATTGTATGTGGTGGCTTATGGAATGGTCATACAAGATGAAATGCAATTGGGGGGAAAAGGGAAAAATAACCCAAATAAAATATCCAGACAGCTAATTTTATGTCTCAAATGTCAGAGAAAACTTCTCTTGCACCTTAGAAAACGTAGCGATAGCTGAGATGGTTGATAAAATACATCAAACAATAGCTCGCCCTTGCCTCAAGGCATCGCTGCAGTGCACTAAAGGCTGTCATCATCACTACCTCTTTGTGTCATTATTCGCTGGAGAAGAGTGGAAGAGAAGATCATGTTCAGAATATTAATGTGAAAGTGCATCATTCCTGAGAGGGACACACAAAATACTAGGATCAGCCCCATTTCTTCCTGGCTCACGTGAGTGCTGGTCACAGGTGGATGCAAAGCAGGAAGCTGGCTGCAGAAGGAGACAAAACCCCTTTTTACTGATTCTTGCTCATAGAAACACACAGGCATGGATTCCTCCCACCTGAGGTAGGAGCTTAGTTGCCATCAACTCCAGGAGGTTCGCTGGGAGCAGTCTCTCATGGCACATTCATTTTGAGAGGTAAAGAGGGGCAGTGCTGGCACAAATCATCCAGGAAGATGGTGAAAGCTGTGAAAGCTCCAACATGTGGTGTCCTTACTGCAGGATTTGGTCTGTTTTAAAAAGATCTGCTCAAACAGAAATTTGTGGGCAAAATCCTTTGGCCTGTATTCTGCAGGAGGTTTGCCTGGAGGGTTTGGATGGTTCCTCCTGCCTCTTTTATCTCTCTTCTATGAAAACGTAGGTGAGAAGCAAGTGATAATGTCCCTACCTGCTTATAGCTCAGTGTTGTGCTCTGCTTCCCTGCTGGAGCTCAGCATGTTAATGCACCTTGTCTCTCATGCCTGGAAGCTCATAATCCACTCAACATCCTGCCAAGAACCTCATCCCAGTCATTCTGTCATAACAAACAGACCTCTTCCCCCACGGGCTGTGTAAGAGCAGCAAGAGTTGACAGAGAGGCTGACAAAAAGCAAGCGGAGGAGACGAAGTGAGCTCCAGTGGGTTCTAAGATGCATATTTTTTTCTAGCACACGTTGCCTGTCAAATTGCAGGATCCAGTCAATACAGTCAAATTGTAGTCCTAGGGAAAAAAAAAAAAAAAAAAAAAGAGAGAGAGAGAAAAAAAGAGGAGAGAGAGGGAAAAATTTGATTCCGAATTGGAGGGATTAATGGTCAAAAGAATGTTCTTCTGGGAGTAATCTAAGTGTTATATTTACATTTGGCTTGGAATTATTTGCAGTGAGGAATTTCAAATGCAAATATTTTAAAAGCGTAACAAGTAGAGAGACACTGTGGGCACTTCTGTTTTCTCTAAAAAAAAAGAAGAAAAAAATGGTTTTCTTGACTATTTTTTATTGGAATCTTAATGAGACCATAATTACAGCAGGGAAAAAAGGAAAAAATGTAGCTCTTAAAGGTTTGCTGTTACTGTACATACGGGCCTTGGATTTAAAAAAGAAGAAAAAAAAAGCTAAATTTTTTAAAACTATTTATTTTCCAAAGTGGTGCATGGGAGGGAAAAAAATGACTTAGCTAAGTAAGTCTTGTCCATTTATGTGCTTAGTCTGTATTTTCTTTTTCTAAAAAATTATATATGAATCAATGTTGAAAGTAGGCATGTTCTGTTTGTCTTGGCTCTCTCCTTTATCTTGTTTTATTGTGTTACCCTTCCAAGGGGTGCTTTAGGAACAGCAGATTTTTCTGGATTCTTTCTGAGTCTTGACAGCGAAGTGAGCACTCACGTCTTCCAGGTTATTCTCTGTGTTTGTAGCTGCTCGGCAATGAAACTCAGCAGTGGCTGAAAGGCAACAAGAGGACTTAGACTTCTTCTTCAGTTCACTCTGCCACCCTGGGGGCAGCCCACACGCTGACCTTACACAGACTTTGCTCCTCTGGGGCTTTCCCGAGTGCCCTCTCCTACCTGAGCAGTGTGAGGAGACAGGACCTGAGCCTGGCAGCTGAAATCAGCCGCGGGTTCATCACAGGCACAAATGTCTCGTACCTCATAGATCCTTCTGAGGTCACCTCTGCTTTGCGTGTTCTTCTGCGTTCCCTGAACTTACTTGCAGCTCACTGAGCTGAGGGGTTTCCTTTCCTTCGTGGCATGGTCACTATTTTAAATCACCTTGCATCAGCAAGTTTTGACGTCTGTAGTTCTTCCATGAGATATTTCAAGATCTCCAACTGTTTTCCCTCTTTTTATTCACATTTATTAATCCTTTATTAATTTTCTTTGCCTTTAATTTTGCTTGAGCTTTCCACATCTTTCTTACACTTCTTCCCACCTTGCTCGCCTCTCACAGATGCCACTTCAAGCGAGGAGCAAACATGTTAAAATAAAGTCCCTTTTTTTTTCCCAAGGAAGACTGTGTATTGGCAGGAGAATAAATCTTGTGGCTGACATAAGAGGACATCAGGAACCAGGGAAACTAACCTGAAGCTTTTGGAAAGGGTCCACTTAGCTGTCAGTCAGAAGGAGATAAACTTTACATGAAATAGAACCTTCTAAAGTCATTAGTTATCCACTTCTGCCAGAACCGCTGACGCGCAGCTCTGGAGGAAAGCAACGAGAGGCAGCCAAAGAGAACAGAAAACAAACGTGAATGGCAGTATGTCTCTTAAGGAAGTGCCTAGTACAAATGTGGGAACGCTTCCTGGTCTAAGGAAAATAGGTCTCAAAAAGACTCACATACAAATAGCATTGATCCCCAGGAAAACTTTGTTGCCTGGAAGTTCTGAAAACAAGGAGATTAGTTCATCTCCAGACAGATGGATGTAGCTCCAAGCAAAGGGAAGAATACGGCGAGTACCAGTTGTTCAATAATCTGTTTAACTGACTCCAGGAAGATCTGTTTCTTAAGGGAAGAAGGAAAAAGAAGGGGGGTGGGGGAGGTGGGGGGGGGGGGTGTGTGGCAGGCTGTGCGGAAAGGTCGTGGAGTGGTGATACTGCTATGTCAGACGTACATTTGGTATATATTAAATAAGCTACCACCACCTCCCTCCTCCTGCTACTCTGCTCATACAAAATGTTCTTTAAAACCCTGTCCTTCAAACTGACTGCCCTGGAAGATGCTCAGCTGGCTCCACGTGCTGGACACCAGACAGCAGTTTGCATGTGGAATCCGTCTTCCACAAAGTTGTCATTCTTTCAGTAGGGAAAGACCCCCTCCCATGGGCCGTGCTCCTCTCCTGGGCTTCAGGGAGCCGGACCCCCGCCCAGCAGAGGGGCTGGGAAACGCCAGGCTGTGCACAGCACAACAGCCTGGGTGAGCGGAGCTGCGTGTTTAACACTTGCAGATAGCAGGGGAAGGCTCGGGAAGTTGCGCTGATTTACACCAGGTTCTGGCCCCAGATATTTTCCTTTGTTATAAATAACAAGCAGTAGTTAAAAGGTGACACAAAGGGCTCCTTAATCCTCACAGCATCCTTCCCATCCTGCCTGGGTTCATTTGCTCCTGCGTTTCTCGTGATAACCACTCCAGGCAAAAGGCTTTATAATGCAGTCTATAAACTTCTACCCAGTGGAGCTCTGCCAGTGCCAACCAATGACCCAGCAGGCAGTGAGCATGTGTGTCTGTGCTGACTCAGTGATCCAAATCTGCTTTTAATTTCCTTTCTCTAGTTTTCCTTCATCCTGCAAGAAATAACTGTGAAGTAAATCAAATGGCCTATCTCCGCAGGCTGCCCTTCGGCTTGGCACGGGACAAACAGGGGGAAGAGGCTGCCAACCCTGCGGCTGCCTGACAAAGTGGGTTCTGTTAGCACAGCGTAACTTACTGCAATAACAATCTGCTCCGAAAGCCAGCGGGTCTGTGCCTGCTATCATTTCCACAATGGCAGTGATCGCAGCCTTGCATTCCTGCTCCTTGGTGGAGCCAAAAATCAGGAATCACTGAGACTCGTGGAAATTTCTGGAGGGAAAAAAGAGTGCTTGGGGTGTTAGGGGAAGGCTACTTCTCTGTTTAGAGAAGCTTTTTATTTTATCTTCAGCCTCGGGCTGAGGGCCCAGCCAGGGAAGGGGAAGGAGAAGGGAGTAATGCCACGGAGAAGCACTCTTAGCAGATCGGTGTGGGCACAAGACGAGGGTGATTTGCCAGGTAGTTCTGAGTTATCGCCCGGGTTGGGGACTAGGGCATCGTGTTGCTGGAGGTGCATGTGAAACAGGAGACCCGCACGTCTGTGCTGACCGGCCTGCTGAAGAGCAGAATAGCCTGGCTGAATTCCGCCTTTGGCTAAATTACCTAAAACTCCCCTCAATATTATGAGCTAAATCTGGTATTACCGACGTCTCCATCCAAAACATTATTTAATGTTCCTGCACACAGCTGAACAGCCATCACGCGCCGGCTCAGAGGTACTTCACCTGCTGAGCAAGGAGCTCCCTTGACAAGCCTTGCAGGAGACCCGGTGGGCCAGACCCTGCAGTCCGCACTCAGCCAGAGGCACAACTTCTGTTAACGTAACAAACACAGCGTTTGTCTGCTGGTTGGAAGGGATGTGAAACTCTGCAAGGAAAGGCGCTGCAAAAATGCGAAGCATCATCTCAGTGAAGAGGCTCAGCGAATGCCATGGCCACGAAATGAAGAGCTTGCTGCTGGTTGATGCCATCAAAGCAGCCTCAAATATTTTGATTTCTTTTCCCTTTTGCTCTGAATCCTTTTGTCCGGAATCTGTTTCCCCACCCGGTTGCTACTCTAATGTTGAGGAGACTTCAGGAAATACCAAGCTAGATCTGGAACCTGCTCTTGTGTCTAATGTCATCAAGGGAAGTTCGATTATTAGCCCTAATACAACACATGTGTTTAATAGGCACTGCAGCCCTCTATTCGTGACACGTGTCCAGGCAGAACAATACCCTGCCAACCGCCTTGTAATACTATCCTCAATTGTAGAGCTGGAAAATCCTCTCCAGTATGACAACTGCCATTACCTCAGGTTTACCAACTCCACTGAGGAACCCACAGACCCTTGGGCTGTTGCTTACTTCAGTTTATGTTACTTAGTTGAATTACATAGTGAAATAAGGGTAAGGCATCTTGTCAGAACCAATGTGGAGCCATGGGAAGGACGGGAGTGTGTTAAAGATTTAGCTCACGCTGCTGAGCATCTCTAACCCGCTGACTTTCCGTTGGGATGGCTTTTCCCTGTGCCTCTTATCACAACATTTGCAAGTAAAAATACACCAGCAGAGAGATGTATGTAGGACATCTGGGGGCACACCTGTGGCCTGTGAACTTTTATCTCTACTGTTACATTTCAACAGATGTTTTATGCTTTGTTTTCAACAGCTCTTGCCCTGAATTTGTTATTGCCCCAAGTAAGTTCATTTTTAACAGCTGCTTGACAGGACAGGCTTTTCTTCTTGACTAGCTTTATTGCTTCTAATAGAAATACTCAGGAAAGCTCATCCTGGTGGGATAATAAGAGGGAAAGAGCTAAGTAGAAATGTAAAAGCTTACTATGCATCAAGGTTTAAGATACGTGTACAGAAAGTTGAATATAAACTAATAGCAGAGGAGAAGTTCTCATCCCAATAGCACTCTAGTGTGTCTGTGCAGGTAGACAAATAACTTAGAGACAAGGTGCTATTAGAGATGATGCTCAGCATCGTTCCTTGATTTGCCAGCACTATGTTGTATGGGTACACTCTGACTGTCTCTGTAAATCCAACTGTTCACCCAAAAGCAAAAAACACCAGCAGGAAACAGTTGAATGCTGAAAATTTAAATTGGCTTTAATGATGGTTCATGCTTTAGCATAAGGCGAAGCTTCCAGGAAAACTCTGTGTCCAGTGCCACTCCCAGTCCCAAGTACCTCTTTAAGAAATAAGTAAAGATATAAAGATATTTAATCCGTTTCTGTATCTGTGTCTTTCTATTTGATTTTGTTTGCTGCATTTCTTCACACTGAAAACTAATGTGTCTGATCTCAATTGGGAAGAAGATGACGATGACGAATTGTTTTGAGCGATCCCCAGGGTTATGGGAAAGATGACTGGAGAAGGGGACTGCTTAGCGCCTGCTCTGATTGGCTTTGCTCTGTTTACAGCGTGATCCTCAAAATAAGCTTTCATGGTGTAATATCTCCCCAAGCCATAATATCATTCTAATAATTTAATTTATAGCCCTGTTTGTTTTCATTTATGGTTTAACAGACCAGCTGGCAATTGGGCCCTAATGATGCTGTTATGCAAAGTAGATCCATTTATTTTTATAACATCGTCTGCAGCATAAGCTGTATTTGTTTTTAATTGTGAAATCAACCATGGCAACATACCATAATGATCCATGTGTCACAGCTGGGAACGCTGCTGAGCTTGGCCGAGCAAGGTACAAAAGTGCTAGATAGGTTACAGCACTCGGATTCCCCGTTCACATCCGGACAGTGGAGTCTGACACAAACACTTGGGATTTGCCCTGGATCCAGCACCAGGTGCTTGGTATCACTGCTTGTCCTCCTTGTCCCTTCACGGTTTCTCACCAGAAGAAACCAAACCATGATGTTCCACGATAGCACAAGGCTCTACCAATTCCCTCTCATTTCTGGCAAGCTGTGCTCCCTGGGGCATGTGGTTAACAGCTTGTTGAAGTAAACGTGGGGGTATGCGTGTAAGGAAACCTTCAGAAGGGCTGGAGATCAGCACACATCCTGCAAGTCATCTCTGGCTTTCAGACTACCAGGTACTCAGTCCTAAACTAGCAGAATGCTGTAGGAAATGAATGGAGCCATGTAGACACCTGTAGTAATGGGGTGCTGGTCCTCATACAGAAGGCTTTGCAGAGCACAGAGAAAGCTAATTGTCCCTTCAGTAGAAGAAGGATTCACAGGACAGCTCAGAAGATCTCTCTTCTTTCTTCATCCTCCATCAGTCTCATCTCTTGGGATTCCACTTTTCCAGTTGCCTTCAGTCCTGATTTCTCTCCTCTATTAGATTTCATTTACTCTGGTTTTTGCCATATTCACTTGATTCAAAGGGATTTTTGCCCTTATTTCCAGAAACCAAGCTTGAGAATTCCCTCAGGTCTCCAGCCGTAGGTGGTTGTTGTCTTCTCAGCTCTGCATTTGCCAAAAGCACACACACACACTCACACATAAGAAGACAGCTTCGACTTTGTGATCACAAATGTTTCAGAGACAGGGCGTGACTTGCATATGGCTCCAAATGTTTATATCTGTATTGGCCAGAAGACATTGGGTCTGCAAAACAAGAATCATCATAAATCACAAGACTAAGGGGTTTGCAAATAGCAGGAGAAACTACAAATGCTTTCCTTTCACATAGCTGTCTTCACCCATTGGACTTTTTCACAGAACGACTTGTCTTATCTTACTAGACAGGGACCAAACGGACATGAGTTCAGCTTTTGGCATAGCCACAGACCGCTTGAATGATCTCAGACAAGTTACTGAGTGGGCTGCTCTTGAAATCTGCTCCTGCAAAGTAGGGATATGGTCTCTCCTTCCCCTTTCCCATCCTATCTGCTTGAATTAGCTTTTCTTTGCAAAAAGGTGGTGTCTTGCAAGTGTCTGCACATCTAATGCCTCTGAGCAGTATCTGGTTTTAGAGGGAAGTTGATGCTTGTAGTTGCCTGGTATTTTAGGCAGTGGGGTATCTTCCTCTGCTCCAAAGTAGGTAGTAGTTAAATCAGGTTGTCTGATGTACTGGCTCAAGATGCAGCTACATCTGAGGCCTCTGTTGTCCCTTCCTAAGGCCCATACTCCAAACAGCAATACCAGGATAAATTACTCAAGGACTGTTATTTTTATCTAACGCATTGGGAAACTGATATACAAAGGTTGACTTGTTCCCTCCAACTGAGCACACCAGTTGCCCAGTTCAGGATGGAAACTCAGTGTCCTGCCTCCTCCCCACCGCTCTATCTGCTGAAGGAAAAACGATAGAGGAAGAAAAAACTTCCAACCCAAGAAGGCAGAAGCATATGAAAAATAACCTTTTTGTGGAAAAATGAGTAAATATTTTCTCAGATTTTTTTTTAAAACAAAACAAAAAAGGAATCAAACCCTTTCAAGTTTAGCTTTAATACTGGTTGCGTGTCCTAGTGCTTTATTTTTGTTTGTTTGTTCAGAACCAGCCTGTCAATCCCTAATGGAAATAAATGGAGACGTGTGTGAATTAACACACACGCACACAAAAATGCAGACAGCAAGAAGAAGTCATTCCACAGTCTAGCCTTGTTAAAGAATACAGTCAGCTTCCAGCGGCAACCTTCCCCCCTCGGTCTCTCTAGCCAGAGGAATTTCTTTCACCTCCTCAGAAGCTGCTTATTAAAGCTGGGCTGGTGCTGGTTCCCAGGTAATAGAACAGCAGCAAAGCCTAACTAATCTATATTTTTACTACAGTAATTAAACTGTGCACTTGCTAATAAAAAGGTAACACTTTAAATTAAGGCCCCATTTCTAAATGTTGTATTAATATTTATGAAATGATTACTGCATACAGCCACATTCTTTAAGGACTTATTAGAACGCATGTTATAAAACTCAATTGTAATAAACCCTTAATGGTTATGCTCTGGTGAGCTGCAATTTTTTCAACCCTACAAGTGCCGTCTTCTTAAAATGGGAGGAAAACACTCTTTCCTCCCTGAGAGCCCCCCAAAAGTTTTGTCTGTCTGTGGCTGTTGGTCCTGTCCCATGTACTTCTACTCAGCCATCGATAAGATGGGGCGGGATTTCGTTGCTGGGGTCTCTCTCATGCTCTTTACCCACTTGCGGAAGGTCTGGAATCTCCTGCGAAATCACAGGGATCATATCACCTCCTAAATCATACCTGCCATCCCACACACATATCGGGGGGTGGGGGGGGGGGGGGGGTGTGGGCTTTACCGTTTACCACAGGGCTTCCAAAGAGCAGGACACCTATGTTTCAGCCACTGAATCCTGTCCTCAGCATCTGGACTAAGCTGGGTGCCTAGGCTCCTTCCACAGTCAATAGAAAGAGGTAGGACCGCTGCTGATAATTTATCCCCTTTCCAAGGCATTTGACATCTGTCTGGAAATTCCATGTGATCTGGAACGTCACTGAGTTTGTGGCTTCAGGGAGCACTTGCAGAGGGAACAGGGTGACTTCACTCACAAAAAAATTCAGACTCTTATGACCATGGTCACCTTGTGGGCCAGCAGATACCGAAGAGAGATCAATGCTTTGTGAGCGACAGGGAAAGTACTTAAATAACTTATTTTCCTTGTAAAAGAATATATCATAGTGCCAGCGTACTCCTGATGCTCGTTTTTAGGCTTCTTTTTCATAAGCTAGAGATCCAACTCTTCAACTCCTTCACTCTGAGCTATTATTTTCAACTTGCAACTTCTCCACTGGAATAAGTACTCTTTGAATATTTCATCAGAATGCATTTTGCAAGGGGCTGTACTTGAGATCATAATTTACAGGAAAACTTTTTCTGTTGTTGCTCTTCACCCCCCCCACCCCCCCACCCCCCGAGTTGTGGTAGTTTGTGATGCAGTCTGCCTGACCATGGTATTCCTACCTCCTGTCTTTCCTGTTGCTTCAGCTTCCTAGAAGGGCACACTTAAGGTCCCAAATTTGCAAAGACTGAACGTCTGTAAAATATTTTGCATCATGAATAGCTCAGTGTAAGCCAGTGGGACTTCTCATGCATTAAAATATTCCCATGCAGAAGTGTTTGACAGTTTGAAGAGTGATTAACCTCTTTTAATTAAAGCTTGCAAAAAAATTTCAGCACAGCTCACAGACAGCATAAAAACCAGGATAAACTCAGAGAGAGGGAAGTCATTTCTGTGAAGCAGCCCCTCGAAACAAAGGTAACCTCCACCCCAAACATACATCTTTAAGGACCAAAATGCAAAGAGTTTGTGTTCAAACTGACCTAAGCTAAAGCTTAGACTTTATGGTCTGGTAACATAGCAACATTTGTTATGTATAATAACAGAATCCAAAATGACACAATAAAAAAAGAATTATCTGTGATTAGAACTAAACTATTGAAATGTCTCCAGCTGGAGCCAAAATTTGGAAGGGAGGGGGAAAGAGGAGTTTATTATTTCAGTAGCTGCAGTGAAAATCCCCTCTGGGTGCTCTGCAAACCACCCTCTGCTCTTTGAAACCATCCCCCTCATTGACATGGTAATGGTCTTTGTTGAATTCAAAGACGATTACATCAGAAATGTGTGGCCTCTTGTGGGTTTTCCAAGGCTTATAAAGCACACAAATTATATGAAAATATTGGGTTGAAAAATTAGTAAGCCATAGGAGTTTGTGTTGTTTTAGCCACGCTTTACTGCAGGGAAGGAAAACTGTGGCTCCTCCAGACCTTTGCCCAGTCTTTCAAAGCTACTTTCTTTATTATTTTTCTTTTCTGGTGGGCTCACTTCGGATATACAGCCTGTATTTTTAAAGGACTTTCATACTGGAGAGAACTTTTCATCATGCTATGTATAAAGACCAGAGACCTATTCTCCTCTTAATGGCTCCAGTTCAGCCTTACTGTTTCTATGGCAGAACCAAGGAGAAAGTTCTGTCCCACAGCATTTTGTTAAATGAACTCTCCAAAGAGATTGCTGTCTTTATGGATTCTTGCATCCAGGTGACAACTGTGTATATGAAATGTAAAATCATGGTTGGAAATTATTTTTTTAAAAAATATATTTAAGAAATACTAAGTTTGTAGAGTTAGTAGCACCACCTCAAGAGTGCAACATACCCAAGATGGGAAAAGCACAGGTTCCTTCCAGCCCCTATAAATCAAAATTAAATCACAGCTCACCCCATATCAGTTCAGGTGTTCAGGATATCAACTTATGAAGGCTAGAGCCCAGAGTTCCCTCATTCAAGTTTTATGCCTGCAACAGCTAACTGCTCATATAGCTTGTGGTGCCAAAGGTGCCGAGGTCTGGGTCATGTCTGAGGAGTGATCGGAGGATGTGAGCAGAAGGCTTTGTGCAGCCCAGCAGCTCACTTTATATACTTAGATCGGCTCAGTAATATAAAACTGAGTATTGCTGGAACAGTGATTTCACATCCACATTTTACACTGCATTACCATGAGGGCAGAGCAGTGGCTTCACAGCAGGACTAAGCAGAGAACAAAATCCACTGTGAAGACAGGCGTGTACCTGCTGGAGAGGGATTTTGTCTAAAGGCTGGGAATGGGGATTTGGGTTCAGGTCTCCCAGGTTCTCTTTTCGTGCTGTTAAGGTACTTGGGTACTCTCAGTAATGTTACGAATGAGGGAGCTCCCTGCTCTGAGCTTTGCTTTCTTCTTCATCTTCCTGTGATGCATAGCAAGGGGTTAAAAGTTCATTCTGCCATATCCACACTGCTGTCAGACTTGGATTTGGTCAGAATGCAGCTGACTACTGTGTCCTGAGTGACTTTTAATTTTTCATCATCATCTGAGGGCCAAATTTAAAATCCCCCCCCCCCCCAAAGTAAACAGAAGATACAGGGGAAGGTTCCCATCACCAATTATAACATATTTGAAGATCCTACAATGAAAGAGCTGTTGTGGCTGCTGGCCGTTCCTTTTTCGCTCACCAGTTCTTCTTCCACTGGCCTTTCTCCAGTACAAGCTCCCCTTCCTAAGGACGCTGACTGACGGAACAGTCACTGCTGTTAATATAATCCTCCAAAATGCTGCTCCGAAGGTCAGCTTCCAGGACGGGGTGATAGAGCAGTGTTGATCCAGGTTATTGACACAGTTTATCAGGAGTTAATGAATGAGCTACAGCATGAGTTCTCCTGCTTTCAAAGAGGTTACCATGTAATCAGGCAAACTGTTGACACCACAGAAGGTAATTAACAAGGCTTGTGAAAAGGAAGGGCCGTGAGTAAAATTTATTTGATCTTGTCTGGAGTTTTAGGAGAGTTCAAGTTCATTTATGTGCTGGTTCCAGTGTGAATGACCACAGTGTCCACTTGGGACTGGGAGGCTTGTTGATGTCTCCGGCAAGACAGTGAGATTTTGGAAGATGTGTGAAAAAGACAGAAGGTAGGAGAGGAAACACCTTCTCCTTCTGTCTAAAAGCATGAAGGTCATAGACAACGATGCACAGAAATAATAATGGCATTCAAGAGGCTGTAAGAGACCAAGCCAGAACGCTCTTCAGAATGCGAAAAAAAAGGATGATCTAGAGATCATGTTGTTAAGATCTGGAGGACCCCAAATAGGTCGATTGTTTTCTCTGCTACAGCTTCCCAGTACCCAGCAGGACTGGTTTTTGGCTGGATCAGCTCACAGACCTGGTCGGTTCTGTGCGCAGCTGAGCTGACAGGAGGCTGTGGGACTTCTCAGCTGCAGGCAGAAGGCAGGACAGGATCTCCCCTTTCAGCAGCAGTAGAGTTAGAGCAGCTTAAGCCCAACCATGATATCATAACCTATGACTGAACAGGTGTACTCGTGGCAAGGACGTTTTCCCAAAAGGCACAAGTAACATTTCCAAAATTTTTGGAATTTGCAAACATTGCAAAAACACACAAGGTGACTTAGAAGCTCAAGTTTCATCATCTTCCAGAGTAGCTGGAGTCCCCAGACACCAAAATCATTTGGACCTTTACACTTGAGGTACAGAGGAGCTCCAGTGAGTTCAGCCAGAGCTGCTGACACGGGGGCTGTCCCCCAGGCATGCAGCTGAAGGTATACTTGCCTTCGCCTCACTTCCCAGCGTGGCATGTTCAAGAGGACACTGATTTTCTCTTGCAAGCCTTGCTACAAAGCAGTGATCTGCAGGCAAAACAACATTGTTTGGATTTTCATTCTGTTTTTGAGAGAGAGGGTGATGCTGGACAGCACAAAGCCACTGCAAAGTCCTCTCAGGCCACATTTGCCTTGCAGAAAGGGTTTGATGGCCAGATGAGCTTGGCACATCCCTGCCACCTCCCTGCATGCCGTGCCGTCTGGTCCCTCCTCTCCTCTTGTGTCAGCTCCCCCACTTGGAGGTTAAACCATGAGTTGGATCAGGGAACAGATCCAGGGTGAGGAAGAAAGACTACCAAAATCAAACAGACAAAACATTGCTTGGGGTCTTCAGACAGCTCTGCATCCCCTGTGCCAGGCTGGGGAGAGCCCCATCACAGCAGGCAGCAGGAGCGGCACGGGAGGCCAGCCTTGCTGCTGAGCACTTCATGAAAACACAGCTCCGTCTCCTCGATGCTGCTCAGTTGCCAGGTTGCTGTTAAGGAAAGCAGCAGTGCCAGGAATTAGCTATTCATATATGGTTTATTTATAAACACTGCGTGTTCACCAGAGCACCAGCTACCGCAGACCTAATGGGACCTTTAGCTCTGCCTGTGTGTAAGGGGCAGATAAATTTAGAAGTGAGATAGTCTGTTTTGACTACCAATTAGGTGGGTCTGAAGACAGGAGGAGACGTAGGGGAGATGATTTTTCCCTCAGTGGCTGCTTGGCACTGTTACGCTAGCCTACGCACACATGATTAATTGCCCCATCATTCAAGTAGCTCTTTTTATTCTGGCCACTCACAATATTATTATTATGAGCTACTGTTTTTCCAAAGCCAATTATTGTAGGATTAAAACACAGCATCTGCTCTTGTATGTGTGTAGATGCATAAATAAGGAACCAATAATCAAATAAAAGAAATACCTTTAATTTTTTATATCCTTTTTTTTTTCTCTCTCTCTCTCTCTCCTTCTAGCCTTTCACTTTCACATATAAAAGCCCTTGAAGGAAAAGGCTTGGATGCGAAAAAGCAATAGGAGAAAAGTTTGTAAGGGGAAAAATCAGTGGGACCCTCTAGAACAAGCATGTGTAAAGGCTTTGTTTCAAAGTGGACGAATGCAAAAGCCTGTTGGGGATAATTTTTAGGCCTTGCCTATTTTTAAAGGGTTGAGGAGCAGGAGTAAAGTGAGAAAACAATTCTCTGTAGGAAGCTGTAGCAGACTAAATGGAGCTTGTTGTTATTGGCAGAGGCATTGATGCTGAGGGCAGCAGCATCGTTACTGAACCTGGAGGCAGTGGAGGTTTAAATAAATAAGGAGCGATCCATGAACCAAGATAAAATGTGATCTAGCTGTGCAGGGTCCTCCCGTTCTCTAAAGCAAGGAGGTTTGGCAGGGTGTGAGTAAAGGGAGATGAATGAGGGTTATCAGATAGGAGGCTCAGGAGAAAGCAGAGAATTATTTATCCTGGTTGGGGTATTATGAATTAGTCACAGTCTTCATGAGGAATAAGCACTTTAGCTGTTCATCTCTTGCACAGAGGCACATGTAATATACATGTTGCCCCAAAGACGGAATTAGAGAACGACAGAATCAGGAAGCTGCTGGGCTCCGCTCGGTGCCCGAATCTGGAGCTCTCCTTTTTGAGGGACGCCTTCCCGTTTGCTTTCAGTGACTTAGGCTCAGGGAGAAAACCCAAAGCTTCCCACTCACTTTTCTCTGGCCATACTTGGTAGCAAGCTTACATAAAATTGATGGGGATTATTGCTGGCTAAGGCCAGCTTTAACACAGGATTTGGCCCAACATCTCACATGCAGCTAAGTAATATTAGTAACAATAAAAAGCCCCATTAAATACTTGCAAAACCAGTAGCCTGCAAGACTGTGCACAAAGTCAAGTCTTGCCTGGCAATCTGTTGAGGAAAGGTTTGAAAGAACGTATTCCCTGATTCTAACTGTCACCCAAGCGGAGGCTGGGGATGTCAAGGCCAGGTGATAAGAGCTCGTGCTGCCTGCATCATGCAGCAAAATCATAACCAAACCTTGCAAAGAAATATTTTTGCAGAGCTCTGCTTGCTGAACTGCCCTCCCACTCTCAGGCAAAACTCACAGGGGGCTGCTACGGACAACATTCCCAGCATGAGGGACAGCACAGCAAGAAAGTAAGGACAAGAACAACCTGCCAGGAAGGACTCTGTGTATCTTACGGCCTTGTTCATTGCTTACTGTTCTGCCTTACCTTTTCTTAGCAGCATTATCTCATCCTCTGGGCTTAGCTAGCCCAGCTAAGGATCAGGAAATCTTGATGTTATTCTGACTCTAGTATTCAAGCACAGTCTGACCTTGAGCAATGCTGTTAGAGGTGCCTCTGTGACAGGAGAACCCAGTAAGGCTGAGCAGTCTGGCCTCACACCCCAACCCCAGCAGATGGGATAAAAACACTGCAAGAGTTCAATTGAAATATGTCCAGGCAAACATGCAGAAAATTTCCCTGTGATCACAGTTTTCCCTTTCCCTATACTGGCTCTTGATTAAGTGTCTGGTTTGTAGAGGTGGAGGTTAAGCTGAAAAAAAAAAGGGGGTTGATGCATCAACCGTACATTTCATTTTGATGAGTTATTTGCATCCATCTTGAGATTTGGAAATTTAAAAAGATGCTTCTACATTTTCAGATTGGGGAACATTCCCTAAATTCCTTTTTCCTGGAGTAAAGTTTGAGGAGTAAATAGAAAGAGTCAAGGAAATAATTCTTCTTATCCTAGTTTCCTCCTTTGGACTTGGACACTGAAAATACATTTTGCAACACTGGAAGTAGACACAAAATAGCAAAGAATAGCAGTCCCCTCTCTTTTTTCTTTTCTATTGAGGGGGTGGGTGGGGAGAAGGTTGTTTCAAGTTTTCTGGCAATATTTCAAGTGGAAATAAGAAAGAATTTTTTTTTAAGAGTTCTGTAGAAAAGTGAAAGCATCTCCTCAGCTCTTTCTGAAGGGTACTTTTTCTCATGGTTCCCTTTCCCAGGGCTCCCTTTGCTGTTCTGCTGACAGCTTGTGCTGATCCAGTCATACCAATGCTGTAGCAGCAACACAGTACTCACATCAGCGCACAGCCTTTTCTAGAGCCCATTAACTATCGCACTGCTCGTATCTGCACGACACGTGTAACCAACAGCGAAGCCTGCCTTCCTCGTAACACCACATTGTGCGTGCAGGGTTTCTAAGCTGCCGGTGAACCATTGAATAGCATCATTCAGTGCTCAGCGTATGAGTTCTACCAATGCCTACGTTAAATAAGCCAGACACAGGTGAGGTGCATCCCAAAAAACGACCTTGCCTCCCAGATCAGCTAAGAACCAGGCACAGTTCTGTGACTGAAGGCAGATCCATTTTTGGGTGCCAAAAAAAGTTCACAATGTTCAGTGGCCTGAGAGCGCTGGAGCAGGAGAAGGACAGAGAGCTTTTCTCCTTCCCAAGGTTTTATGCCCAAATAGGTGCTGAGACTGTTAAAATCGGAGCTTTTTGCACTGTAAGGGCAAAGCCCACTACCACACACCTGATTCCTGTAGCCAGAACCAGCAGAAGCCCGGGGCTGTTTGAATACACAGGATCAAAGAATCAAGAGCCTGTTTGTAATTTCTCTATGTAAATAAGAGCAGCATTTGTGCACTCGGAGGCTGCATAAAGAAGCTTTGGTTTAGCAGTAAAGGAGAACTATTTTTACAGAAGCCAGTGAGAGAGGCTGGAGCCACCGATTTAGGATGATTACAATGAACAAAAAAAGTCAGGCCTGGAACTGTTTATTTTAATTTAGGACTTTTGGGGGCATGGCAAGCTGGTGAGGTGGGAAGATATTATCTTTATGGATTTAACCAGATGGGCAGGATTTGTAGGCATTGCTAACTGAATGGAGAAAACTGAGAAAGCTCTCTACTGTGCCCTGCTCGGTTTCTTTTCTTTTGTGTTTGGGAGTCAGAAGGAAAGAAATCAAATCACCTCACAGAAGCTAGGAAGCACTAACAGGCCCTGAGAGATGTATACAAATAAAAAGAAAAAAGGTGCTTCATTTTAGAGGGGAGCCTTTAGTTTGTCCTGGGTTGAGCTACCCACTGGAATCGGCTCTGCATCCATTTACCCTGCCCCATGGCCAGTAAGGGCTAGCAACGGTCTGGTGCTAGAAGCTGAGCAGGACTTCTAGAAGGATGCTCAGCATATCTCAGTGCCTGCAGTCATCCTGGAAAAGTGTGTCCTGAGAGTGGAGAAGAACTGTCAGTAATTCCCAGGAATTGGCCTTTCCCTTTAAAGCTCCTTCTGAATTTGAGATGATTCAGATGATTCTGAATGCCTGATTCTCCCCTGTGAGGGTGGCAGGGCACCGGTACAGGGTGCCCAGAGCAGCTGTGGGTGCCCCATCCCTGGCAGTGTCCCAGGCCAGGCCGGACGGGGCTGGGGGTAACCTGGGCTGGCGGGAGGGGTCCCCATGGAAGGGGGGTGGAACCAGATGAACTTTAAGGTCCCTTCCAACCCAACCCAGCCTATGATTCTACAAATCTATGATGAATCCTGTGATCCTGAACCCTATAACACAGAACACATCATTTTTCCCATTGTGCTCACAGATGACTAAGGATTATGTATATGGTCCAAGACAGGAAAATGCAGCAGCAAAGTCACCAAACCCATACATCCAAGCTGCACATTCAGAAGGATGTAAACTTTACATAAATATGGCCACTCCAGGTAGCCATGCATAATTTTTCCCTGGTGATTTTCACGGTTTACTACCCCACATGCCAGAAAACAGAAAACAGGACAACGTGGGGAAAAAAACCCAAACAAACAAACAAAAAAAGCCCCAGTGAGCCCAAACCTGCACATGGGTGCACTGAGGGTTTTTAGGGATGTTTCTTTCCCTGGTGGTTTGGTTTGTTTGTGGCAGAGTGAATTCTAAATAAACCAGGTGATGAACAACAGCCCCAAATCTACAATTTCTTGAATCCGCTCAATGATGTCACTGAAAAAGCCATCAGGGTGTAACTATCCCACTCTGCACGCCCCGCTGTCCCCGTTAGGGCAAATGTGTCAGGCTCACGTAGGACGCAGGACTGAACAGCACATTAGTTACGGTCCAAAAACATGATCTACAAATATTTTCTATATCATAATTATACAAAATGAGTGGAAATTTTTCCCCCCTTCCCCAGGTCCCAAAAACATAGCCCATTATGAACACAGAACCACGCTGCCAAGTCTACAGGAACATAAATATCATTTAAGTCTTTTTGTGCTGTGTAGTAGCTGGAAAGTGGAAAAATGATTGAGGGACAAGTGGTTTTTAAAATCCCCCCGAGGCTTGTAACTTACCTGTTTATTTCAAGAAGAGCTGCAACTGCCAAAAGGAAAGGAGTTACTTGAGTTGCTATCATGTTATGTTTCCAGAGATTATTTCAAAATAAACACTATTGAATCTCTGCTTTGCTCTTTCGTTCAACATTAGTGCACACAGTGAGTACACGACTAAGGGCATGGGGTGGTGCAGCACAGGCTCCCGGCTGGATTCAGCCATGGGCACAGTGAAGCTCTGGGTCACTGGCACATCCCTACCAGAGCCTGCAGCAAGGTGGGGCCTCCGGAGCCAGGAGCAACCAAGGTACTTCCCTTGGGCCTCAGGAGATGCTCAAAAAAGAGAGTATTTAGTGATGAGAAAAAGGCTGTGTTCAGGATAGCAACCTGAACGTTGGATAACAACCACAGCGTAGGTCAAGGTGTAGAAGACAGGACCAGGCAGATAACCCCACTTATGGATTTCATCAGTGGGGATCAGCATGACTTTGGCTCCTAGGTGTAAATTAAAATGATCTTCTTTTTGCTACATAAAATACCTTCATTGAAAGTGAAGTTCTCAGGTCGTTCGTAATTGACTTTCAAAAGTGGAAGGGAGAACTTGTAAAGTCATGAGGGGAGATAATAACTTACCTCACACAGATAAAGAAAAGTGAGATTGGGAAGTGTGTTGTAATTCTCTGATACTCTTTGGGCAAGAAGGAGATGAGAAATAGCTTAATCTTAATGTTTCATGTTAATTTTCATAGGAGTGTGAATTCAGTGTTGCACAGTGAGAAATTTACACCAGGTTAAAAGGGGACAGGGCTAATAGTTATTTAACAGCCAATTCCTTTTCCTTTACTGGCACACGTGATCCTGGTGGAGTGGTGCGACAACACGCAGTGACATCTCTCAGAAAAACCAGGTCCCAACATAGAAGGGTGCAGACTAGAGACTGTGGGAAGTGTGCCTGGGACCTGATGCCACAGCTGGCATCAAGTCAACTGTTAACGCTCAACTTCAAAGAAAATTCATGGGTTTATTACTGATCTGTACTACCTGTACACGTTCCGTGACTCTCAGAGGAGCCCCTATATGCTGACTCTGCATCTTTCTTCTGTCTATTTGCATTTAGATGCCACTCGTTGCTGTGTTATTGAGCTGTTTTTCCATGGTATTGCCCAACACGTGAAGGGCAGGTGTGTAACAGGGTAATGACCCTCCTAAGAGCACGGCCATAGTGTGTGACAGCCACGGAATGTCTGAACCAACCGGTAACACCTATAACCCAGCTGTGATAAGGGTTTTGTCTGGAACTTGGTGTAGCAAGGTAGATGTAAAAGAATTGGGGGGTGGGGGTGGGGGGGAAGTCAACTGATTGCACAGAACATAGTGAATTATTGTAATGATGTTTAATCTCAAATCACAGATGGCCAAGGAACTGTCAAATCAAATACCACATGCCTAAATGATAAAAGCATGATGGGGGTGCAGTTCCTTTAGAGCAAAGGAAAACCAACTACACTGAAATATGTCCACACAGACTAGAGCTGCTGTAAAGGTGTACGAATCCTGACACTTTGGGGTATTTCTCACTCAAACAACACAACCATCCTGCCATAGCCTGGCTGGACTGGCAGCTCTCTGTGAGCCGCATTGTCCATGCAGACCTTACTTGCTGCAGGTAGCCACGATGCATCACATTTAGGAGGTCTAGAGGCTGCCCACAGAAAGCTGATGATAGTGTAGGTAGAAAAATGATTTTTAAGTGGCAAGGAAAGAAAGGTGATCTTTTGGTACCCCCTTTCCTCTAGAAAGGGAGGTTACTGGTGCTGGAAAGGCAGCAGCACTGGACATGGTAGGTCTGAATTCCATCCTCTGCTCTGTTTCCATGCGAGTTGAGTAACGTGACTAAATCTCTCTGGGTTTTAGTTCATCCTCTATACAGTACAGGCAGAGCAGATACCTTCATCACAGAGCTAACAGGTGGAGAAATGCTTTAAAAGTTGCAAGGTTTTGTTTAAACTTTTCTTCATAAAACCAAATACTCATTTTAGACCAGACTTGTCTGTAGCCACTAAACGACTGGTATCCATCACAGAATACATTTCTGTGAGTATTTGAGCAAATATAAAATGACATTTTTCAAATACAGTCCAGGTGCCAGGCAGAAATTACGAAATCTAGGTAATATGGATAATGATGACTGACACTGTAATTGCAGAAGATCCCTAGTTGTGAAAGAGATATTTCAGTTTTAACTAAAAGAAAAAAAATATATAAGGAAAACAAAACAGGGAAACATTATAGATTTAGCCACCTTCTTCCCTGAAATTACAGAATAAGGTGTTCCAGATAAGCTGCCACAATATTAAGAAAGCAAAGACCTAACTGGACATTTGAAATGTAATTGTATTTGCCTCTAGCCACACTTAACTCTATTGCCATTATAAACCATCACCTGCAGATCTCTAGCACGTCCAAGTAATTTTCATCTGGCATCAACGGAAGCTGTAAAACAAGTTCATGCATAATTTGCACAGCCCAGGTGTCTGCAATTTCCATTTACTGATCCACTCAAAACCCCCAGCCAGTTTCAACTGACTTGCTTCATACCTGCAGAGATGGCGGTAACGATACTTTGTTTAATAATCTCAACATCTTTGTGCCAATTGAGTTAAAGACTCACCAGATTCTCATCTAATGAACAAAACTAATGAATGATAAAAGATGATTAAGAAAACAGAGGCACCAAGGAGGGGAACCCAGAGCCAGCTGAAGGCTTCTCAGCCAGTCAAGGAGACTTAAATTTTGCTGCCGTGGAAACAAACCTAAGTTTTCCTGGCCTTCAAAAGTAAAAACATAGGTGGGAAAAAAGAATCAGGACAATGAACTGGGGGAGAGTTCCAAAACTTCGCATTTCTTACTGCCGAAAGACCGAGGGAGGTGGGGACAGTGACAGTCTCTTTCCCCACTATGGTTTCCTCCAGCCCATCTGTTTGCAGCAGCTGCCTGGGCTTCCCAGCACTACTGAAAGGGTACAACGAGAGCTGAGCCACAGGTGGTTGTCGTTCCAAGTGCCCTGCTGCCCTAGGCATTTGCCTGCTCTGTCTGTGCCAGAGCTGGTGATGGAGCGTGGTGGAGCCGGCGGCACTCCTCCCAGCCCTGGCAGAGGGACCAGGAAACAGCAACACCCGCTGCAGAGCCCACCACCGTCCCGCTTCTGCACTGGCCTCAATATTCTTCGGTTTTGGTGGGCAGCAATGTCAGAAACACTTTCCCATTTGCACAGGACAGTTCACATCCTTACTCTGAAAACAGCCCGTAGAATTAGGTAGTCTTGGGAAAACACTGAATGAACAAAAGAAGAAATTGATAATATTTTCAGCCAGGACAGACACCTCTTAATCTCTTTATATTGTAAACTCTCCTCATCTCAGCAGGGATTTGAGCTTTTTTGAGGGGCATAGAATCCGTAGCAAACTGGGATGAGTAAGTTACTTAGTTGTTTCACTCCAGTTTGTTTTAGTTATCCCCAGCCTCATCAGCAGAAGTCATGGCAGAGTAGTATTGCTGCTTTCACACAAGTTGTAGAAGTTAGCAGTTTTCTCACACCCCAGCTGCTGGAGTCAACTACATACAGAAGAGTCCAAGCGTTCACTGAAAATAAAATAGGAAGTGTTTCAAAGTATTTTCAAGTTAGCCTTGACCAGCTGAAGATAAAGTATTGTCCCAGAGACAGAGGAGTCAGGCACTGTATGAAAAGAACTAACAGTTTCTCAGTATTTAACTCAGATCATCTCATGACTCTTGTAGCTGGTCTGTAACTCCTTAGTGGCCGAGGTTATCGATATTGCTGAAAATTCCTCTAAAGATTACTCTGTTAGGTTCAGTCTTGTTCTTTTGGGATTCACAGAATCATCCCTTTTGGTTATCAGCAATCACCAGCAGCCTATACTGCCAGTCTCAGCAAAGGCAAGCTCTAAATGTGCTGCAGAAACCAGCTGGTCCTCAAGCTTCTGGGTAAAACCTACTGCACCGTGCACATGCTGTGGGGAATGCTGGCACTGCCATTTAACTTTGGTGCTAATGCTCACGGCAAAAGGGTTGAAAGGTCCACGTCTGTCTAACTCATGCATAGCCAAATAGCAGATGTTCATGGCGGTCAACCTGTTACAGAGGTTAGGTAAGTGCTGCAGCCTGCTGAACTCCATCTACCTCACCCGCATCCAAAAGACCCTGGAGACCTGCAGGCTCTTTTTTACAGATAAAAATAAAATTGCAGCCTCCAGACTTTTCTACGAGCACATCACTCTCTTGGGTTGTCCTGGATGTGTCACTGACCTGGAGCTTACATTCCTGCTCAGCGTGGCTCTGTGTTTTTCAAAGGCAGTGGAAATTTTGTTTTGGAAACACTGCCGAGAGTGCAAACAGGAAGCAGGAAGGACTTTTTCAGAAATGCAAGAATCTGAAGGGAGCGCAGTTTCCATTTTTTTGGATCCAACCCATGAATTAGTTTTGCAACAACAGCAAGATATGAGTGGTGAGGTCAAGAGAAAAGCAAACATGTAGCAGCCACAGAGAGTGACTTTCAAAATCGCCTGTTGGAACTCTGAGTCATTTAATGTGCTACACACAGCCAGGATGCCTAGAAAAATAAAGAAAGATGCTGAACAGTCCCTGCAGTGCAGCTGTGTTATTGACAGATGGGATTAAGTGGTAGGAGTGCTCGAAGTGGGATATTTTTTTTATAAGCATATTGCCTTTGTTTATTGTAATTTTGACTTTTACTTATTTCTGTTAAGGCATTTGGGGACCTCTTACCCTAAAGCATACAAATGAATGTTTGTTCTTGTTTCTGTTATTGCTGTTATTTGATTTGGGCATGTTTCTGTGATTCAGCACAGTACCCTTATGAGACTGCAATGTGACGTGCTGCAACCCAGCTTGGTTGATGAGCAGATCACAGGGGTAAGAAGCAGCAAAGGAGGATGATTTCCATCCCTTTGCAAGGCAACAGGTTTGCAGAAAGAACAGTAACATCAAGACCCTCATCCTGGCAGCAATGATGATTAGGTGTGGACATAAAGGGTCCACAGCCTGAAGGATGATATCGTTCACCTTATGGCTGAAGCACTTTCTCAGTTTTAACAGTGCACTGGAAGGGCTCAAAGGCCTTCTTACCCTACAGTTCCCCCAGCCCATCTGCTCCCTGCCCACACTGCTGTAGAGCTTAATACGGTGTGTATTCCCTGCTTTTCTCGTGTTGCAGTATCTCCAGGTGTTGTTGGCTGTTGGAGACCAGCCACAGTGGGTGCACGGACAACCAGAGAGAGAACGATGCTGGGGTGTGTTGGATTTGTCAGGGTATTGATGCATCTACCTGAAATTCTGGTTTCTCAGTGAAAGCAGTGACTCTGCAGAGCTCTTCACTGAAAAAAATGACCAGACCATGCGTGCTTGTGCACATACTCTTTTATCCCTGCACTTGGTTCCAGGCTCTCAGATTTGGTGTCCAGCAATGCAGCAGGGGGAGCTTAGAGAAGGGTCTTGCCTCAGACTGGACTTGGAGTTAAAGCAACTGCGAGGGAGAAATCGACTAGAAACTAAACAAGAAACTTCCCCATCTCTTCCAATCTTGTTTATTTTCTTACTCAAGAACGGCACCACAACATTCCCTTGACCAGGTTTTTATAGCCAATAGATTAAGCATTTTATCACACATGATTTAGTGAGATTGCTTAACCTGCAGAGGTGGAGCTGAGCCTCTGGCCTGCCGATCGGCTCAGGGGCACCTTGCCATGACCAGCCACCCATCCGTCATCGCCAGCCACCAGTATTTGCCTTTCAGGGATGCCGGAAGAATGGCAGGGAGATTAACAGAGGCACTCCTTGGTTTTTCAGAGTCAGTCAAATCCTTTCCCTTTCTGCCAGTCCTTTGTGATTGGCAAATTACTGCATGAGCTTATCAAACATTGATAAACAATAGAGGACTTCCGCACTCGGGAAAAAATAAAATAACAGGATTAGACAGGCCGTTGCATTCCAGGGCTGTTTTTATTCTTTACAGTGAAGATAGGTCTGTGTACCTTAAGGGATTTCTCCGGTAGAATTGAGCAAGTGAACTGAGGAGCGCGGTTGATGGAGCAGATCTGTAAGGGAGTGTCACTCTGATCCGGTGTCCCGGGGAGCCCATGGCATGGCCTCGTCGTGCTGCAGCATGATGCAGAAGACTGTGCACTGCATTACATCCAGCAGCAGCATAGGCAGGGAGGAAAGGGCTTTTCATCCTTCTATTCTGTGAACTGATTGAATTCAAGATTTTTTTTCCAGCTCTGGCACTTTACCAAGGCTCCTTGAAAAGATGCAGTAATGCTTGTTTATCCTGTTCATAACATACCTTGAGATGGGCTCATTTTTTAATCCTGACAAGGTTTCTCTGTAGAATTCCCAGTCTCCATTTACTCTGGGGTCAGTCAAACCTTTACTCTAGAGGAAGTGAGGAGGTTGCTCCAGTGATGCTAGAGCAGGACTGTGTGTTTATACCATCGGAAGACTTGTCTCTTTGCACAGATAATGATTTTTTTCAGTTTGCTTTGCTTTCCAGTGGGATGTTAAGTATGAAGGGTTTTATCTACCTGCTTGATATTCCATGACAAGCAGCAAAACGTAAATTTGTTATTGTCCAGCTAGCAGTAGGGAAATTCTGCTTGCCTGAATGTACCCATCACTGTACCCTGCACACCTTAGTCTGCACTGTCATTCACGTGCAGAAGCAGCGGTTCCCACCTCAATCCCCAGCTCCTTTGCAATCCCCCTTGGCCTGAGGCTCTGCTCGCAGACTGTGGCATCCATTGGCCTTGTTGCTGCAGCAGTGAGGGAGTTTCTTGAACGTTTCTCAGTGTATTTCAAACTGCTAAGACTGTTCTTGGCTTCTGCCCTCTCTCCCAGGCCCAACTAAAATGTTTCTCAATGGTAAGCTGTCATTAGAGTTCAGAGAAGCAGAGACAGCAGATCTGATTTCATATCTAATTTGCTGTAAAACGAGAGGCAGGGAAGAGAGGAGTCCTTTTTAATTAGAGAAAGGGTTGTTGAGATACTGTAGCCAGCGCAGTGTTTCTCTCCAGTGCAAGAGCTTTCATGCGTGTAACCCAGCCCTTGCTGTTCCAAAGAATGAAACATTATAAATATTGCTCTCTTGGTCTGTCTTTATTCCTATTTCTCTTCCGAGTACTTTGGATCGCTGCCGTCCTCGGATTGCCTGACAAGTGACACTGAAGGGAAAGAGGAAGAGAGGGCCAAAGCCTCCCCTTCTGTCAGGTGCCAGTTACTGGAGGATGTAGTGAGGGGACAGAGGGACTGTAAGTTCCCTCTAACATCATCTTTTCCAGCATGTGTTCCCGTGTCATACAGCAAGCCCATTAAAGCATGGGCTACTTTTTCCCCAGATCAGCTTGGGGCTATGTCTGCCTTTTGCAAACTTTTGATGAAGCAAAGCATTAGCCCATGGATATTTCTAAGCACGGAAGGACAAAATTTAAAAGAGTCCAACACAGCAGAGAACGTTCTTTAGAGATTGATGCAGGCTTGCACGACTCTCCCATCAGGACAGTGAACGCCCAGTTCAGGGATCTGAGGCACATCCTATCCCATCCATCACTGAAGAGCATTCATAGGCAGAAAAAAGCAGCCAGGTTGCCAGGGACAGAGGTCTCTGCAGGTCATTTTCCTGTGCAAACACCGAAACGTCACAGGCAGACTAACCACCCTTCTTCAGAGCAAGGCCAGCCTTCGTCAGTGCCAGAGCAGGCAAACTGTGGGCACCTGGAGCTTCTGTTGTGACATAAGTGTATCTTCAACTGAGCCTGCGCTTAAGGGTCTGTCCATGGAAAAACAAACTAATAAAATGTAGATTTGCAAGACATTATCGCTATTAAACCAAGCTACTTTTTCCTCCCGCAAAACTGGGTCTCAATTAATGGAAATATTTATTTGGGTGACTTGCAGATTATGTCTCCAGCCAATTAGCTCCATCTCAATGTTCTATTTCTTGCCTTTGAATCAATAAACAGTTCAAGATTTCCTGAAGTCAGAAAATGAACGTCAGTGCCAAGAACTGTGGGTGTATTAAAACCATACCTACAACAATAGCCTCAACGAGGGAGCTCTGCTAATCACTCCCTTGTTTGGCTGGGTGTCTGACAGAGGAGCTAGAAGGCTGAAAGTATATAACACCCCCAATAGAGGAAACCACAGCTTACAGAACCCATGAAAAACATTTACTAACCTCCAGGTACCCTTTGTTCTCTATCCCTCCTGACAAGCACTTTTCTTCAGCACTGCATACCGTAGATGCCTTTGCAATACGATTTGATTGTGGGGCTTATAAGGTGGATCGAGATGAGTGAGTCATTATCTGCCATTTATCTTTCATTTAATGAAAGGCAAAAAAAATCACAAGAAAACAGGACATGGCATTCCTTTCTATAATTTCGCCAAATTGTTCCATGTTGCTTTCAAAACTGAACAAACTGGACCAAAACTCGCGTGTGCCCATGTGTGCCCGTGCACACAAGCCCGTGCAGGACTTTGTGTGAGTTGTGCATGGGAGGAAGGAAGTGAAACCACCCAACATCTGAGTTTGTGCTGGAGAGTGCTCCAAGGGCAGCACCTTTGCCCGTGTGAAGGGGCATACCTAAGATGGGAGGTCTTCTCCCTCAGCTGGAATTGGATTCTGAAATGAAGAAGAGCAACAAAAAAGAGATCTACCTCTCTCCATGCTGGCAGACCTGGGCTCCTCAGCAGACCTACCCGTGAAGCTGTTCCAGTCTGGAAGCTTTATGGCCATGTTAACATGGCGCCTCTCCACGGGGCCTATTAGTTTGGGCGAGGTGCCACGTTAATGCACAGTAATGCAGTCTAGAAGGCTGCTGGACTGGAACTGGCTCGTATCCGGCCAGCTTGGAGAGCATGTAGGCATGCACTTTCCCTCTGACATTATTAGATCCATTACCACCCAGGCTGATAAAGGCTGAGGCTTGCTTACACCGTGGAAAGTTATTCACCTAATTTAGACAGCTCAATTAGGAGATTAGTCACTGCAGGTCAGTAGGCAGTTGGGGACAAACACATCAGGGTGATCCAAAAGCCAGGTGGGTTTGGAGACTGCGTTCTCCTTTCTCTTTCCACATGGTCTTCTGAAAAGCCTTGCTCAGTCAAGGCATCTCGTTTTTGCAGTTCTGCTTAAGTGAAAGGCAGCTACAGCGAGTGGTGGGGCAGCTCGGAGGGCTGGTGCTGATGGCATCTTGGGTTGGGATATGACACCCGCCACAGATCAGGAGTCCAAGACCTCCACACACCAGACTGAGAGGGAACAAAACCACTGTAGGGAAAAATGAATATGCATTAGCTGAGCTGTACAGATCTTAGCATTGCAAAAGGAGATAGCTTCTGCAAGTCATAGATAGGTGCGTTAGTGAGATCTAGTCGAGATACAAAATATGAAATAAAGAGTTTTCCTGCAAGGATGGACTAAGAGAAATCCAGGTGACCCTAGCAATGCAGCAGCAGGGGAACATCAGAGTCTGGCAAAAGAGGAGTTAAGATGTACCAGAACACGTCTACTGTATCGCTGACTTGAGGCTGTCCTGCTTTATCGTGCCTGGGAAAACAATATCCTTCAAAAAAACCCCAAGCACAATGCAGCAGCAAAGTCAGTGTTGCACGGTCCTTCCATCCAGAAGCGTTGCTGACTGGCTTTTGGCCTCTTCAGAGTCATTTCCCCATGCGGAAAGGTCAGCACGTGTCATTTTCTACTTACCACCGGCACTAGCACCTCACCCCTGCTCCACGGCCTGACCCGAGCTGTGCCCGTGGCCAGTTCAGTCGCTTGCCGTTGCCAAGCCTGTCCAGCATCTGTCTTTGTCGTAACAGTGCGTTGCAGCCATGCTGCCAGCCGCCAAGAGAAGAAACCCAAGATGGAGAAGAGGAAGGTGATAGATGTGTTGGGACCTGGAGTGTCAGTGGTATGCTGACTTGGCAGTGCTGTGATCACAGCGGTCAGGATAGCCATGGCTCTAATTTCAGCCATGCCAGCTGCCTTTTTCAAGATGTAAATCACTACCGTGTGCCCCATAGAAGTTGCTGTCAGTCACAGGAGATTTTGCAATTCTCAGGATGACTATATTCTAAATTCTTTTGGGGTTTTGTTTTGCTTTTTCACTGGGAGTTGAAACTGAACTCAGTTCTGTAAACGAAGCTGTTTTTTATTTCTTCCCCCATGACAGCTATACAGCCTCAGGTCATGATCACATCAAATCATCCAAGCTAAGCAATATATGAGCTGGTCAGTGCTTGGGTGGGTGGCCCCTAGCTAGAATCCAGATGGTGGTAAGGATTAAATCATCCCCGTGAAACAGCCCCAAATTAGTGTCCTCTTTCGGCATGATGGGGCTGACAGTTACTTACAGCTTTCAGACATGATACTCCACTCGTGTTCTGATTGCTCCCAGCCCTGGGTAATCCCGTTACGCTTCTCACAACAAGCCATGGGGTCCTGGTGTGGGTCCAGTTGTGACCTGAAGCATTTTGCACCCATTAAACACCAGTGGAAGGGATGAGTCCAAGTGCAGAACAAATCAGGGTTGTGCCTATCGTTTCTAGTTAGGAGCTGGCAAATCAGCGGAGGTGGCTGAGTCTGGCAAATGCAATTTGGATTGCTTCTGAGATGTTTTATTCCTTTGCCTCTCATAGCCTCTGTCTCCTGTACAGAGACACACATCCTAGACATTGTTGTCCATTAACTCCCAGCAGTTTTGTCCAAATCCCAAAAATCAGGAGGGCCCCTTCTTGTGGAAGCGAGAGGAGGAGGAGGGCAAGGGGAGCACTTGCACATGCATCAAAACGCAGTTTTGTCCTCTTCCCTGCCGAAGCAAATGGATGAAAACCCGGCAGGCTGGAGCAGCCTGTCCAAGTTTTGGAGCATCAGCACAGAAAGCCGAGCCAAGAAAGAACACATGGTGGTTGTGTGTTGCAGTGACACTTCAAGAAAAATCGCTTTGAGTCGTGAGCCTGATCACTTAACTGCAGCGGGCACCCTCCCAGATTTCCTGAGTCAAATGTAAATTGCCTGAGGAAACGTCCCCCTCCTGCCCCTCACCCCGGCACCAGTCCCCCATCGCACACACGCTCCCTCTGACTGCACACCCTGTGTCTCAAAGCTATTTTACTGTGTTTACAAATTATGAAAATTCTGGTCAGTTAATTATGAAAATATTGGTAAGTCTGTAAGGCTGGCTCCTGGATGGAGCTGGAGCAGAAAGCAGGCTGGAAAGCCCTTGAAAAATGAGCCGCTTTCTCTCTGCACCTCTTGCCAACGGATTTTGTTGTTCCAGGGTATGACTCTGCGCTGCTGCAAAAGCCGCTTTACAAGCCACAGCTCCGGCGGCCGGCCCAGCAGCGTGATTTACTCCGCCGAGCTGTCCCACATTAGCAGGAGGGAGACAAACTGAAGGGTGGTGGGAAGGATGAAGTTTGCTTTCTGCTCTCCCGGCACAGATCTCTGCGCATCAGCCCCGAGCCAAACCTCGTGCTGCAGAATTCCATGGAAGTGCCTCAGTTCGCACCAGTTTAGTCACTGGTCCGGAGTTAGCTCCAGACTCATCTAAACTCGAGTGTTTGTATGAAGTGCAGAGGGCTGACTGACCCCACTGTGTGTGGGGGGGTTTCTCTGCTCCAGTTCGCTCAACTTCGGCAGGAGAAGTTGCTGCGTGCCTTGATGTCAGCATTGGGGGCATCGAGTCCGGTTTTGTCTGTGTAGTAACTGCAGATTTTACCATAGTTTGAGAGGAAGAAGGGCAGGCCCTGCAGACCTGCCTTCTGAAGCCGATGAAGTTATTTCAGCAGAAAAATTGACCTGCTGCTCTGAACTAATTTTCTGTATTTGCCTGGTGTAAGTGAGAGGAAAAGATATTCTCGTTCTCCGCCTGTTTGCAATACAACAGCATTTTATTCATCAGCTGAGTACCCAGCCATTGACTTCAAAAGAATTACATCAGGGAACCAAACTTAAAGAAATAATATGCTTTCTGCTTTACCTCTTTCCTTATCAGCTCTAAAGAAAACACTCCCCCCCCCCCCACCCTACCCCCCTGCCCCCCACCCCCCTCCGTTGTAGAGGGGAAAGAATCTGTGCAAATTTTTGATACCATTTCTTTACATGTACAGGTAAATAAAAGAGGATAATATAACTGCAGCATATTCACAGTATGGCAAAGCTGATCAATTTTCATCGCATTTAAATTCAATGCTATGATGAATCATTCAAATATAATGTGTAGTGCCACTTATCTGGAGTAGTATGAAAATTGATCAGTTTCCTAATATCTAACACATGGTTTAGACACTTTCGAATATCTTAGAAATACACATGCTGTATTCTTTGCTAAGAGAAGAAAGAATTTGACTACAAATTTAGAATGTGTGTTACATTTTGCTGGAACTATAGGTATTCTAGTTGATTTTATCACTTATTTCATTAAGATTACCTTTACACGTTAAATAAATACCAATTCATTAATACTGTTTGGATTTAGCAATGATAAACATGTATCGCAGCACACCTGACATTCACTATTATTCCTTTGGAAAGGCAAGGGTTGTGCTTGTGCCCACTGAAATCCTTCTGAAGGCAATTCACCCCCTTCGGTGTTCTGCAAAAATCAGTCTAGGTATCCTGCTTGCAGTGCAGCTCCAATAGCAGGTTAAGGTTCAGAAAAAACAACACACAATTTAGGATCAAGTGATTCAAATACAGCTATATTTCAATTTTGAAATACATTTATTTTCCATCACGTAATATCCATTCAAAGAGACAATAGTCCTATTAACAGCTATTTTAAGGTCTAGAGGTTTTCATAGAGAACTAAATCACCTATCAAAAAGAATAATCTTCTCATACGGTCAGAACAGCTGACATTAACCTTTTTTAGGAAGAACAAATGTAAAGATTAAAAAAGTCATCTGACTACAGTGATTTAGTTTACACAGAAGTGCATTTGGAACAGTTTAGGAGACAACTTCCTTATCTAACTGAGCGGTGACTTCTTGTGCTGAAAGATGATGCTTGGGAGCAAATCATTGTAATTCCAAGAAAAGCAGGGTATACATCACCCAAGAATTCCTTGTAGTCAGATAATATAAGAACTTTCTCAAGTCAGTACATACTGCAGTTAACTAAAGCATTTCATTTAGATTGCTGTAGAACCATTTTGTTGGGAGTTTCGCTTCCTTGTACTATAGTTTGATACTTTATTTTTTTCCAAATGAAAACTTTCTTGGGACTTTTAAAGAAATGACGGACTGAAATTTTCAATAATTTCTCTCTTTCCACAATGAGAAATGTATTTAACTGATGTTTCCCATGAACACTTTTAACCAATGTTAGACTGAAAAGTTTCTGAACCAGTTAGTCTTTGAATAACCACCACACCACGAGCAACCTATGAACATTTCTGCTGAAGACTCATGGATCACATGATAACAAAAATGTTAAGCCACTAATGATCTTTAAACTTGATATAGTTAAAAGTAGAGTTCAGGCTTCTTCTGTTCTTTGCAACAGCTCTGGAAAGCTCTTTCCATCAGTATTTTATAGGAAGCGTAAGTGGTGTCTTCCTGCAAAATATCCTTCCTCATAATCTGTGAGCCTTGCTGGGTTGTGTGTATACTACTTGCTGGCAGAATTGATTTTTAGTGGTTGGTTGGGTTTGGGGTTTTTTTTGTAGTATACATTTTTGCTGTGTGTAAAAGTGTCCAGATATTTTGTGGGTTGTTATGATGATGATGATTATTATTATAAATTATTACACTTGGGTGCATAATGTTCATTCCATTCCACGCACAGTTATCAATTTGCAATTTGTGTGGGATTAAGGGGAATTCTGCCCGCAAAGTCAGTTTAGCAGTGAATAAATCGACCTGGTGCTGTAATTGATGGCCCAACGCTGCCTGCTCCTGAAACTGAACTGCAGTGGAGAACACCTCTCCTGCAAGTACTCTTTGGATACAGTGTCAAAAATACCAGCTTGGCCCCATTATTCTAAAGCTAAATTGATCCATATGATTGGAGTACTGCCCAGGTTTCTTTTTTTTTTTTCTTTTCTTTTTTTATTTTTTTTGCAAACAATCATTTTGAAATTACCATTATCAATACACTAATGCATGTTGAAGGCTTGTTGGGTCTGACATAGGATGTGATGTAATAAGGGAACCCTTAATACTCACGGCCCTCAAACAGGAAACATTTTCCTCGAGGAATAGTATACTTGAAAACTGCAGATTACAATTTAATATTAACCAGATTTCTACATTAAACATGATTTCCGAGAACAATTTGATTTTTCTTTTTTTTCCCCTTTTTTTCCCCTGCTTCTTCTCTAAATGATCAAAACTGCATCCAACCGCAAGCGGCTCCTGGAATGAGCCCACGGCTGCCTGCAATTTAAATGTCAGCCTCAGCAATTGCCGAGTTACATTGGATCTCGCTCCCAGCCCTTGCCACTCACTACTTCCCTGTCAGTCTCAATCTGCCTCGGATCCCCGCACATGTCAGTAAGCCTCATTTTGTCTGCCATGCCTGGTTAGGTACACTTTGCTTTAGGGGTGTAGCAAGGTGTCCCCCAGGGTTTCGGTGGTGTTGCCAGCTAATACACAGCCAGTAACAGCTGATGGAGTCATGATAACACAGCAGCAATGAAATCCACTTGTATTTTTGGAGACAAATGGCAAATTGCTTAATCTCCAGTGCAGTGTGAGGGACAGAATGAGGAGAATTAACGACTGCACAAATGTTTCATTTTCTGTGCTGACTGGCTACTTGATTCTTCAACTGACCACTGCTATTTGCATGTATTTGTTTATGGTCTAGGCGTCCTGTTCATGAGCAGTCATGATGCCAAGCTGTTAACAAACACACCAAACAAAAAAAGTCGTCCCTGTCTCAAAGAGCTTCCAACATGAGTACCGTCCTGCACAACACCCGGTACCCATGAATGTGACTAAGATCACCCTTCCTGCAGTGTTTGGGTGTCTGCGTGCTCCCAGGGGGAGGTCTCCTTACTGCTTCCTGCAAAGGTCACTGCCAGGAAGCCCTTCAGGCTGAGCCAAACCCAACTCATTTCACCATCTCCTTCAAAAGTCAAGTCAGACCACACCACTGGTAGCAAGACATGTTTACCAGGTCTGAAAAAATCATGGGTCTAAATATATCACCTGTCGGAATGGTCCTTAAAGGAGGGAAGGAAGAGGGATGGTGTGGCTGGGAAGAAAGGCAATGCAGAAGTTCCCTGCATAAAGCTTCTGACCTAATGCAGTTTTTCTCTGGAATGGTCTGATTGCTTTCCAGAGGTCTGCTTCTACAAAATAAAACACTTTAAATATTTCAAAGCTAAGGAAATCTTTCCCATAAAGCCAGCTCTTGCACGTAGAAGTTATTTATAGAAGCAAAGGCAAAGAACAACAAGGAGAACGTGGCTGCCGCAAGCTCATCTGTACCACCAGTTCTGATGGGTAGCTGCTTCTTAAATCTCATGTGCTGGAAAAACCCTCTTTTCCAGAAAGGTCTTCAAAGGTCAGAAGCCACAGGGTGGCATTCTGCACTTGTCCTCTGTAATCTGCTGCTCCACAGGCAGAGGAACATGATGGTGGAGTGGGAAAGCAGAGGCACGCTTTCCTCAACGTGGACAAGAAGGGTCAATCTCAACAGTGAACTCCCACACTTTGCATTAGGAGTACTTGAAAGGGGTTCAACAAAAGAGATAGAGCAAAGAGCATTCCCTGAACTGCTAAGGATAGAGAGGATCCACTCAAAATGTGTCTCCCCCATGCTTTGAAATGCAAGGGCTTTGTTCCTTGCCTGGTTTGAAATGGTCTTCTCTGTTCTCACATGGAAGAATCAAGAATTGTTTGCCAGCCAGAACTGAAATGTAAACCAGGATCCCCAAAGAGCAGTATGACAATGTAACACTAATCCATCCCATTTCTGCTGATATGATGCACATGGAGAAGGAGGTTAACCACACTAGTGCCTCCTGCAGTGGGCAATCACTGTAATGTAAATTGTGACCTTCACACAATTGCTCGTTGGAAACATTTACATGGCGACTAAATCCCTCCCAGGTTGCATGATAGCACAAGCTTTGTTTTCTTAGGCTGTTGTTCCCCGTTTGGCACACAGTACAAAGCCATCCAGGGGCTCTGAAATCCATGAAGCAGAAGCTCGGACTACCCGCGTGCTGCCAGCAGAATTGACAAGCATGCAAGAAAAAGGCTCCTTGGGCTGCCAAGTCGTGTAGCTTTTGAATGAACTATCCTCCCCATGAAAGATCCTTGCTTTTTTGATCAGCGAAATCCTGATCTGCCATGAAATTCTCCCACCTACATCGGTCTTTGGAAAAGGAGCCCGCACTGCGGCTCTGGCCCAGGACAGCTGTTGTCCTGTGCCAAATTAAATCCGTTCTGTAGCTCTTCCGCAGTGCATGGCACCGTGCAGCGCAGACAGCTGGTAGAGGGCAGTGAGGAACCAGAGACGAAAAGATGTGTTGGACAAGGGAGCCCAAACGCAGGTGGTGTCCGGTGCCACAGAAAGGTAGTGGCCACTCTTTGCTGGCTTCTGGCCACAGAACATCATCAAGGACCTTTGAGGCAAGTGACTCCATCCCAAGCCACCGATGCCAATGCAGTTGTCAGTCCTATGAGAAATGTACAGGAATATAGGAATCAACTGAAAAAGAAAGAAAAGGGCCACTTTACATTTTAAATCCCAGCCCTAGTGATCAAGGAAGTATACTGGGTTTGAGACAGTACGGTCAGAGCATCAGCTGAGATTCACCAATGGTTTGGGGCTTACCAATGACGGGATAAATTTGCTTCGGCCAATTACAACTCAAGTTTTATTTTGAAATTCTGCTCAAAATCTGTATTCTAATCCCAAATGATACATGGGGGTGTGCCCTGCCCTACCCTCTCCAATTTAGTCCCCAAATCTGAAGGCTGAGTGCAAGTTTTGATCCATCTATCCACAGATTTGATGGTCTCTTGTAGGTGCAAGAATGAATCCTGAAATTCATCGAAGGAAATGAGAATTTTCATGGCTCGAAGGGACCTACTGAGAATACCTCATATATTTTGGGACAGACAACAGACTCCCAAGAGCTTGAAAAAGTGTCTGGCACCCTTGGGTTTTTCTCTAAACTGGATGCAGTTTCATAATCCCAGCTTGTTCTGTTCTAGTTTTAGTTTTGTGGCTTTGGATAACCACCTATATGTGCCTATTTTCCTTCATTAGGTGTCAGGTAACGAGCTGTTCTGAAACAGCGTGTACCAGCATGGGAACAGCAGGGTTAGAAATCAGTGCCAAAAAGTTAGGGCTAATTTCTTTATCCTTATCCTTGCTCTGGCGACAACATATTTGTTAAATTCAGCTAATTAGAGAATGTTGATAGAACAAGTCGGTAAGTAAGTGTTGCAGTCTGGCCCAGTGGATACCGTGCATGTGTACTTTCCAGATTCAAAAGAGCTTGGGGAGTTTCTCTGCGTATGATATGAGTCTCTCTTTATATTAAGCTTTTCTTGAACAAACATAAACCTCATGAGGGAAGTGCTTTTTTTCATTTTTCCTGTCCCCAGAACCTCAAGATAAAATCAAAAATGCCAGGACATAAAATACCACATTTGGCTTTATTTTACCTTGTTACCAATAAAAATACTGGTATCGGTTCCTAGCGGGCATGAATTGGCACAACTTCGACAACGTGCCAATCCACCAAATGACAATCTGGTTCCATATATATTTTTAGCCAAAATACTCTGTGGCATGTTTTACCGTCTCTCTGGAACTATTTATAGTTTCTGCAGTATCATTTACTGCCATTTTCTCTAAACCTGTTTCCAAGAAAGCTGTAAATGTACACTTTTGCTACAGGCACTGAGCATAAAATAGGAAAGAAAGAAGGAAGCTCAGACCAGGAGATGAGTCACTGTGCAGCAAGAAAGTCAGATCTCTGCGCAGTTCCAGAGCTTTCAACACCGGTTGCATTTGGCAATGCAGAGCTTAGGTATCCTAATTTATTGTGGAGGAAGAAACTACTGCACATCAGCTCATGCAGAGGGACAATCTGCAGATGGGTTTGCTCACGTGTTCCTTCATGGTGCCTTGTTCACATGCTTCAGTTCCTGGGGTCGTGAAGTTGGGTACAAAAGGTAGATAGGGAACCTGGTATTTCCCACGGCTATGCTACAATAGCCCTGCCAAAGCCCATGGAGAAGATTCATTAATATAATATGTGGGAATGATCAAATCACCTCTCTCATGACATTTTCTATTTTCTTGCACTGCATCTTGCCATCATCCTGATTTCAAGGTGGGTCTCAAAACGCTGCTAAATGAGAGCAGTACAGCTCTGTAACCACGCTGACCTCACTTTCTGTTGGTATAAATGACTGTGCAAGGGAAGGAGTAACAGAGACCCAACCTCATGAACTTTTTTCAAGATAACTTATTCTGTGGTTACGTAAATATGGATTTTAGTACACCTTTGTGAGCATATAGTTTTTCACTGGATAACATGATCACAAAAGCCCAAACAATCAGGCTTATGGTTGTAATTATCAGGAACACATTTATGTAATGCAATAGAGAAAAGTTTAATCTTACAGTCTTAAATCTGTGCATGACTCTAAATTCATCAAGAAAACACACTGTAAGAGGGGGAAAAAGATATTCCCTCCTCCTTCTTTAAAATCCCTGAAGGAAAAAGAAAGCAAATTTGTGAGGGAAACCTCAGCCTAGCAGAACCTCCAAGTGGTGGGAAATCCACATCTACAAAACCTGGAGAGTCAGAGGGACTTGCGGTTGTATGTTGTGTTCTGATTACCTCGTGGACTCGGAGGAAAAGCACAATTTCTCAATACCAAACTTCATTAGGTTGAACATATTAGCTTATTTTCAGCAGATTAGTCAGTTATCACCATCGGAAAGTGATGAAATACTGATACCCTCAACGCTCCTGTCCAGAATGGAGCTGCTAAATCTAATTTCTCAGTCTGGGATTGCTCATTTTGCAAAAGATGCCAGCAGGAATTATCCAAACCTTTTTTTGTTGGTGGTGGTGGTCGGGTTTTTTTTCTTGGTTTTTTTTTTGTGTGTGTGTCTTTCCTAGGTATGAAAGATGCTGTGATTGCCAACAGCTGTATTACTCTGGGCTGGGTCCTCCTGCCAGGTGCTTGAAACTAAACAGAGTTTGCAGGAAATTAAGTGGGCCAAGGTGGGTGAGCGGTGCTGTGCTAAAAGTCAGGCTACAAGCAGCACCTCCTGGGTTTGAGTTTGGGTGGTAAAGGGACAAATTTGTCCCTGGAGCTCCTCGGCTTGTACCATGGGCCGAAGGTAAGAGGCTCTGTGTTCTGTCTGCCCATTGCAGCTCTCTGAAAGACCAGCTGCTCTCTGTCCTGCTAGAGGATGCTGACACAGAGAAGGTATCCTGGTTCTGGTGCACGTTGGCTTGCAGCTGTAGATGTAACGGTTTGTGATGTGATTCTGGGTGTTCCTTCCAGCTTGCTTAGGGCCCTTCTGCAGACTTCTTTCAACCTGAAAAAAAATAACTGGTTATTTCAGAGTGACCTGTTTGCTGTGTGTACTTGTTTGGCTTTTGAGGTGGGTTTCACTCAGGAGCTGCTTAAAGCTCCTCATGTGAAGCCCCACCCCCCCACCCCCCCCCCCAACGACTGAACAGGCAATACCTGAGGGGAGGGTGACTTTATGTAAGAGATGATGAAATTTCTCTGGCTGGTTTCCAGGATCCAGTGGGGTGAGAATGAGTTTACTGATACCTGCAGTAAATGATTTCTGAGCCTGGTTTCTTGGTAAAAGGTTTTGAGGACATCGAGAGGAAAGTCACTGTCTCAGTATAAATACTTTCATTAGAGCAAGCTGATTATTATGAATTAGAGAAGACTGGGGATGTTGTCTTGAATATTAATGTAATGTTGTGACAAAAAATGATCTGCCATCTTGACACCTACTCTTTCCCATTATGGTCAGATGTAATATTTATGTTCTTTTGTTCCTTCACTCTCATTCTTTCCGAAGGTTAGTGTCTGCCTGTATGCCTGGTCTGGAAAAATTCCCTTATTGTTGAAAACAGTCTTGCTTGATAAAGTGTAATTCTGTCATTGCTTGTTGCAGGAGGGGGAGTGTTACTCTTAGGGAGCTCGGGGTTATTGCCTTTAGTTCACACTATGGTGGAAACATGAATTTTAAGAGATTTCCTGGGAGCTTGCCCTTAGGCAGTGCTGCCAACTGCCCATGAGGTGGTACCTTGGTACCATTCGGAAAAGGTTCCCTGTGCCATCTTACATCAATGTCTGGGGTTTTTTACAGTCTTATTGCGTTTTCTCATTGTGCTCTTGCTTGCAAAAGCAGATGGCTGACAGATTGGTCTAGGTGACCTTACCAAAAGGCACCATTTATTATTACAAAGTTTCATATAGTTTTCAAAAACATTTCTCAACTACCTATGACAAAGCCAAAATTCTTTCACTCCCGTGGCTGTTCCTCTTTGGCTTCATTCAGTAAATCCCACCTACCATGTAGTTCAGGAAATGCTCATTTTTTGAGATGGTCTCTAACAGGTCAGTCACTGACAGAGAAGTGTAATATAGTGAATTTCAGAGATGCGCATTACAACTTGCTCTTGCTCCTTTGTTTGCTTAGGGTGCTTTTCCACTATTTCTCTATTGATTCATGAATCATCTGGTACTCTATAGCGTATTTTACCATTTGCCAACACTTAGGAGGGAAGAAATAATTTCTTCTGAAAGTAGAATAACCAAAATTATTCTTATTGTTTTATTGGCAAATAAAAATATAATTTATTAGCCAGTCAAGAGCAATAACTCTTAAGTGTACTACTTGAGAATAGCCCGTTAAGATTTTTTTAATACTAATTTTGTCTGGACTTACGTTAGTTAATTTAAAAAAAACATTGGACCTGGCTTTTCAAAAGTATTTAGGTGTCTAACCCCAAGTTATTTCAATAGAAATTAGGCAATTCAGTCCCTTTGAGGATCTGGGCCTCAGCCCAAATTCTCTGCCGCCGTCGGCACGTGCAGCTGCATTGCTCTCGGTGAAGTTCGCTCCGTTTACTTGAGCATGTGATCAGGGCCATGGATGGAGCTGATGACCCTGTTTATAGATGCCTTTTGAAGGAAAAAGATACGTTTGGGCTTCTAAGGTATCCAGATTTGTATAAGGCTGCAGAATTCCCTCTGTGAGGAAGCGTGTTTGTGCGGTGAGTGGGTGATGGGGAGGCACGAGAGAACTGTTAGTTCATGTGGTCTAGCTAAACCTCCGGTAGTAGCTGACAGCTGTGCAAGGGCAATTAATAAGTAATCTCCTCTGCATTTGATTCTCTAGTTCTTCCCTTCTTTGTGTTTAACATGTGGACCAGTTCTTCGCAGGCCATGCACAGTTCAGTGGAATTATCTCTGTTCATACCTGCTGCAAATTAAGCCCTTAATTTCTATGTAAACAGGCTGCCATCACCCTTTGTCCTCATTTTTAAGGCACCCAGGATTGTCGTACCAACCCTGGTCTAAGAGTTTGAGCCTTGGAGGAAAGCAGACACTTGTATGTCACGGGTTAGAGAAATGTGCGGTGGGCGGGCTGGGTCATTGCTGGTAATACATCATGATGCATTGCAGGAGCTGCGAGAGCTGAGAAATCCTGGGGTGGGGGGAAGAAAGGAGAGAAAAGAAAAGAAAAAAAAAAAGTGTGCGTCAGCCTTTAAAAGTGACCTAGGTGCAAACACAAATAGGTCTGTTATTTGAATGAGGTGTCCCATTGTGAGAGATCACAGGACTTAATACAAAAGAGATTTCCTCCCCCCACCCCACCCAGTTTCAGGTCTACTAGTATAAATCCAGGGAGTCATGTGGAAAGGCAATGGCTCTGTCTGATTCTTTACAAGCAGAGATTGAGCAAGCCTTCCCTTTCCGAAACGGAGAAACGGAACAGTCAGATGCTTTTCATCCCTATTAACTTCCAGCCCCTGCATCAGTCTGATCAAACCCAGTGGAACGTGAGCAAATATTTAAGCTTCTGTTTCATCTGCTGACTAAGGGCGGTTGGCTGCGCTGGGACCTAGGAGGATCATGAATTTCAACTTCTGGTCAGGAAAAAGAGTTGTGGGGCAGAATATGAGTAGGAGTATGGCTCTTAGATCCAGAGTGAGAGACGGGAGCCGTGCTGCAGAGGTGTAAGGGCTTGTCTGTCCAGCCACTGCAATTATTCCCGCTGCTCCCACTCAACTCTTTCTCTCAGGCTGGTGCTGGCCAGTTCATCTGTTTGAATTCAGCAGATTCTGGGAATGTTTGCTTTCTGTTTCAGCTGAGGGGCATACAGCAATTGAACATAGGCCAGAAAGGATTTTTTATTTTTTTTTTGCTGTCTTTCTTGGTCACCCTAAAAGTAAGAAAACAGTGAAAATAGTAAAACAAACAAGAAGAAATGATCTGCTGGGGTGGAGTTCTTCCTTTTTCCATCACAGAAATTTTTTAGCAAAACACCCTGGAAATGTTTGACATCCATTTGTGGAATCTCTATAATTAGAATTAATAAAGGGACATGTCAAGTACACCTACCTTGCAAACCACAGATGCATTTTTTTTTTTTCTCCCCCTCTCAATGGCTTTAACTTGTTCTTCTGATTGGCATCTGCTGAGAAATTATAATTAGCCTGTGATATGCATTTGGTGTGCATAATGCCTGGTTTTTTCTATAGGTATGCATATATTCCCACACAACTCCTAGGAGGATTCCTTTAACTAAACAGCTCAATGTATCCAGGATAGCAAAAACATTAAAATAAAAATATCTCTGCAAATTGAGGTGGTGGTCTCCAGCACATTCCCGGTGGATGCTTGCCCACATCAGCAAAATGCTGTCTGTTGCAACTGGTGCTAATTAGCACCCCTGTTGGCAGTCACAAATGAATGATCTGGAGCTGAATGGACTACAGAGGCAGTTGGCATCAAAACTGCTGCCAGCAGGTCTGGGCTGAGGAGTGGGCAGCATGGAAGGGGCTTTACTTGTTCAGGGGAACGTTCCCTCCTCCCAGGTCTGGAGAGAAGCTGTCTCCTCTGAGCCTCAAAAAGTCTCATTCATGGTTGCACTAACTTTTTTTTTTTTTTCCTCTTCTCTCCCCACTTTTGACCTACAATTCTCTAATTCTACCCAGAAACAGCCTATGGGTCAGAACTTTTCCTGCGTTATCTCTGTTAGGTCTGTTGTTTTTTTTAAATCAAAACTGCAGTGAAAAAAGCAGGAGGGGAATCTGCAATTCTCTTTTGTTTTAATTCCTTTGTGTTTCAGTCTGAAGACTTTACTCTCCTGGAAACTGATAGTCGTGACTTGCCATTATTTTGTGTCTTATGATCTCAAGATTACAAGGACAGCCTGCATTCCACTGGCTTTGCTTAAGCCTGAGGTGTTTAGCTTGTCTTCTGTAAACACACCTTCCGTCTACAGCTGGAGAAGGGAAAGGGCGAAGAAGGGGGGTGGGGGTGTGTGCGCCAGCCAAGGACTGGTGTGGGGCTGGCAGCTCAGCTGTCCCCAGCCAGGTATAACTCTGACATTGCACCTTCCATCCCAAACCACGCTGCAAAGCTCTTGCGGTATTGCATGTTGTTATTTCTGCGTACGAATCGCTGACCTGCTGCTGAGACGTGGCCAGGGTGGAGGCGGGTAGGTGACAGCCACCATGGCTGGGTGGCATGCAGAGTGCTGTGGGTGGGGGGGAGAGGGGAGCCTTGCCTGTGTGCAGTTGGGAAGGCTTTGCATGGGAGGTAGCATCTTTCATCACATCATCGGAAAAGGGACTTGAAAAATGAAAAAGATGTCTTGCATCTCTCAACCCTTCTTCACCCAACCACTAAATAACCAAATAACCTCGTGTTACTATTTATCAATAGGTACAAAGTTCCTGGGTGGTAGGAAACGATGTGCAGTAAGCGCTCTGCGTTGCTCAAGCAGATTAGATCTTTCTCACGGCGAAATTTTTTTTTTCTCATCTCTGAGATGAGCAGATCTGTCACACTATGGGATATTTATGATGTCCAAATTAAACAGGTGTTATGTACTTAGTCTCAATCCCATCAAAACCAAACAGCTTTTTTTCAGTGATATCCATGTGTTTTGCAATAGTTCCTCAGATTCAAAGGCTAAGGTGTGTATTGACATTACAAAATGTTGTATCTGAAGTGGTTCATGAAAGCTTTATTTCACAGGCAGCCTAAAAGAAATACAAGAGGAAAAGCTATTGTCAAAAGCAACTCAGAGCAGTCCCCCTGTGGCAAACAAAGGAGATAACTACAGGGAGGGAGAAGGAAATGGAAATAAATAGATTGGGGGGAAAAAAAAAGCCAACACCTCCCAATTCAAATATTCAAGTCTATAGGAACTTCACACGAAATCTTAGGCTGCATCCTCCCCAGCACAGTTTTCCCTTTGTATCAACACAGGAGACTGCTGTACCTGATTTTTGTATTAAAAGAACGTTATTATAACCTAAGTTTTGCCTCAAAAATGGGCTATTCTTTTAGTGATTTGTGGGGGGAGGATGGCGAAGCAACCCAGGGACAAATCCACCCTTTTTGTGTGGGCATGTGTGGGCAGGGCACGTTCCTCTTGCTGCAATGCTGCTCGCTCAGAACAGCAAACTGGAATTCTTGCCACTTCCGAACCCAGGGATTCCTCCAGACTTTTTCTGAAACCTGACGAGCAACTGCCTCGGTACCCGGAGCACAGGTTTGCAACCCCAATGTGTGATAAATTAGACCTTTCACTCGAAGTTTTTCCTGGCAGGAGTACTAGAACAACCCTCTGAATAGCTACTACTGCTGAATTTTAAAATCTCTTTGGCTCTTTGCTCAGCCAAAACTTAAAGTTACAGTCAACTGGAGTTTGGCAAGTGCAATGTTCTGTAACCTTATCTTTTTATAACAATCATGTTTATTAGTATTATACAGTGCATTATAGGGCCCCTCTATAGAGCCAAGGTGCTGTGTCTGTTGCAGCAGGATGTATAGTTTAGGTAATCATAACAGTTCTCAAACAGCTGTAAAACCAGCCCAGGTGGTGCGGGTGGGGGCTGGAGACCACGGCTGCTGAGCGGCTGCGAGCAGGTTCAGCCTGCCTCGTCCCCTCTCCTGGTCACTGTCTGCAAAGATAATCACACACTCATTAAAGGACCTCAAAGGGGAGCCCGAATTGTTTCCTTTAATAAAAAAGAAAATGAGAGTAAACCACCAAAGTTTAACATCTGCTTAACCTCTCGGATCATCCTGAGTCCATGCTTTTTCCCACCCAAATCCAATTCAGTTTGGTGGCTGTTTGGCCTGATGCATAGAAATTTAAATGGTGCATAAAAACTTAAATATAAATGCGCCCTAAACTGAGTGCTTCAAATAGTTTTCCACTTGTTCTACCAGCAGACACTGGGTTCAGGCCTCTGAGTTTCCACTAAAATGTCTAATAAAACTCCCAACGTCTAAAGGTGCTTGCAATGGAGTGAGGAGCCGATACCAGCTGTTCCAGAAATAATGCAGGGATCAGGCTTTGCATCCTGGCGGTCGGAGCTGGCAAAATTCTTTCCCCTCACTCATGTCTGTGTAATGGTCTGTTTCCCCAACCAGTTCATAGGAGGCCCGCAAAGCTGACAAAACAGGGGATATCCCTCTAGGATCTGCACACCTCCACCTTAAACACCTGCAAACACCTTTCATCTGCTAGTTGAGGATAATCTTGTAGGTGTTCCATAGGAGGAAGGAAATAGACTTTGAACCCATGGTCAAAGAGTGCTTTTGGGCCATATGAGTCTGTAGGAAAGCATCTGCAGAGGTTCTTGCCTTGGGAAGAGGGGTTGGTTCTCCTTGGCTTCATAATACTCAAGCTTAGGAAAGCAAGTTTGGGTTGATTTTGCTGAGTGGCTGCTGAAGAGGGCTGCTGTCCTGCTGTTGGTAGTGTAGTAGAGCATCCAGGCTTGGCACCTGTTTGTCTTGAAAAGAAAATTATTTCCAGTTTGGGATTTGGACACAACAGACCTTCCTTTTCCTGGCCTTTATTTCTTTCAACCATTTTTGCATCAAGCCACCAGTTTTCACTGAAGTCTTTCCAAATCCAAGTGTCAGCTTAAATAATGGGACTCGGTGAATTACTGTCTTCCTTACTACTGTTGTCAAATTTTCTTCGCTCTAAGAGCACAAGGGCATATATCTTCATGGGAGGAATGAAGCAGCCCTTAGGTTTTGCGGAGACACTTGCCTTGAAAGTGCATCAAGGTATTAGCATCTTCTTGGCCACTGAAGGCAAGAAAAAGCTGATATTGGGGCTTGCCAAGTGAGTTACTTCAGTTTCTTCTTCTTAGAAACTGATACGTCATCACTTCAATGATATTATTTATGAGGGTTTTTTCCTTATTTTTCAAGCATAGAAAAAAATGTCTTGCCATGTTTTAGGAACAAAATGAGTATTTTACACACATACCAATAGCTCTCTGGAAAGCACTTAAATTTACAAGCTGTTCGTAAATTTACTGACAGTTGGCAACACTGCATCCAACACACAGGAACCTTTTTGGAAAATAGATCTATTGTAAATAATATATATTGCAGCTTAATCTGAGTGTGCTTTAGCTCAAAATAGTTTTAACAAATGTGTTACCTAATATATTTTTTAAAAAGCTATTTGACCTGGAAAGATGATTTCAGTATCTGAAAAGCTTTATTTAAAAAAAATGAAATATTAGCCGCCTTCCCTGAATGCTCCTCGTCAGAAATCTTTTGAGGGTACCTTTTTCTGGTGTTAGAGCAGTTTGAATATTTTATAGATCTTCTGCTGCAGTGACATGTAACTCAAATCTATAAGGTAATGCTTAGTATCCCATGTCAATGGAGAATCTTGATCTTTTAAGGTCAGTGGTAGTTGCGTCTCGGTCAGGAGCTGGTTTATACGGAGGAACCATTTGTGCATATGCGACTACGTAGCTGTGTGCATCATTACATGCAGTTTGCATTTGAGCTAGTTTAGGTTTGTGTACATACTGAGGTGGCACTTTATCAAGATAGTAAAAAATTTATTTCTGTTATACATGATAAAGGGTTGCAATACTTGAGTTATAGTGAATCTGGTATTGAAAACCTGTTGCTGATAGCCTACATCCCATATTTCTGTAGCGGTATTCAGTAGCTGAAAAACTAGATTAAAGATCACCTAGATGTTAAGATTTTGTAGCAGAAAGAGCTGGCCGTGGGGAAAGGGGACAGGATCTTTACCTGCAAACTGCCTTTACAATTCCATTCATCCACCTGGAGGGGATCACAGGATGCTTTTCAAAAAGTGCAGTGAAAGTGGTTTTATTACGGCTGCCTCAGTCCTTACTGTCTGTAACCATTCCTTGTCAAGCTGTAAATGCAGCATGGTTGTTTGTAACAATTTGCAGGCACATCCATGTATTTGTTGCTCTGGAAATACTGTATTGTTCATTTTGAGGGAGGAGGGGAATGGCAGTTTAATCATCATGAGCAAAACACAGGCTGTACAATAAAGCAACAAAATGAACAGTTGCTAAATCATAGAGAAAATTACTTCAGAAATCTTTAACAGCTACAAATGTGTTTAATTTCATCATTACCCAAGTGCTGCACGCTGGCTCAGTACCAATACTGATTTCAGTTTGACACCGCTGCTGCAGGGCAGTCCGTGCAGGATCGAGCACAGGGTTACTTCCCTGGCCAGTGGGGCTCTGCTGGGGTCAGCCCCAACGTGCTCGCCCCTCACAAATAGATGTGGTCTCATCCACAGCCTGTAGAGTTCCAAAATTTTATTTCCCCCTAAAGTGGGCCTGCAAGAAAGCTGGAGAGGGACTTTTTATAACGGGTGTGTAGTGACAGGACAAGGCGGAATGGCTTTAAATTGAAAGAAGGTAGATTTAGATTAGATATTAGGAAGAAACGCTTCACTCTTAGGGTAGCGAGGCACTGGAGCCTGGCTGAGGTTGCCCAGAGCAGCTGTGGGTGCCCCATCCCTGAAGTGCTCAAGGCCAGGTCGGACAGGGCTTGGAGCAACCTGGGCCGGTGGAGAGGTCCCTGCCCAGGGCAGGGGGTTGGAGCTAGGTGGTCTTTAAGGTCCCTTCCAGCCCAAACTATTCACAAATTGCCCAAGGCTTGAAGTCACGGGGAGATTTTCCATAGATTTCAGCAGGACTTGTATCCATCCAACAATGAATTAAAAATGGAACATAAACCTCATGGCTCCCTTGCAAACAGAAATTGCTGCTGTAGCAGGATGAGGGGTGACCTTAGCACCAGCCGTGTTACACGACGGACAGAGCACTTGAGCAGCTGCTTCTAGGAGCAGTTTTAATCCTGTTTCACTTGTGTGGTCAAAGACTGCAAGCTTTGAGGCCAGCTGAGCCCCCCGTTCACTGCTCCTGTGCTACTGCCTGAACTTGTCTCACTTGCTGTGTTGCGGGAGAAGCGCAGCACGCGCGCCCCCCCCCCCCCCCGTGGGGCGGTCAGGGGAGGCAGATGCTCTGCGAGCAAAACGCAGACTCACGCAGCAAAGCATAGGCTGTGCGTGGAAAGAGCCAGGAAACGTTATATTGCTTTTGTTTAGCTGTAATGAAAATAAATGAGGGCTTCAATTTAAAGTAGTTACTAAAAATTTGTTCTTTCCTCTGCCCTAATTCCAAAACTGACTTTGCAGCTAATTAGACTGAGTCAAGCACACTCGTGCTGTGCTGTGCTAGTGTAAACAACAGCCATCTGAGTTTCATTACAATAAGGAAATAAAATAAACACAAGGCCTGAAAACAGTAGTTTGGGCATGGCTCATTACAGTACAATGCCGTTAAAATTTTTTTGTAGAGGCAGCAGGATCGGACAGGGTGCAAAGGGGACTCTCTTCATGTTTCTGTCCTGAACTTTTCCTCCCCAGTGGATTGCGGGGAAAAGCAAAGCCCCTGCTGCTCAGCTCATGGCTCAAACAGACCCCTGAAGCCTGCAAACAGTTCTTCACTGGGAAGCCCCCAGCCCCAGCGTTCCTCGTGTTGGCCAGACACCAGCTCAGGGGAAACGTGGTGTTTACCCTTGTGCAGGGGTGACACTTCAGGTCTAGGAGCGTGGTATGAGGTGGCACGGTGTGTCAGGCTGCTCCCGTGTGTCACTCTGGAGCGGCCCAAGACAAATCACAGCTTTTTTTCTTCCTCTTTTTTTTAATAATAATCTTGCATTCAGTGAAGGGGAACCCCCTATGTGCTTCTCGTGCACAGCAGCTGCCACCTTCTGCGTTTCATTGCTCGGAGGCCCAGAGCACAACAGGCTGAGGTATTTCCGAGGCAGCATCTCAGCCGCTTCTGAAGTGCCCAAAGGCCAAAACTCCTGAGCTCCCGCAGACTGTGAGCTGCGGTCCGAGCTCTCAACTCTCCCCTCCCATCACCCCTCAGCTGGGGGGTCGGAGGAGGGAGGTCCAAAAGGGAAGACGTAGTACTTTTTCCTCTGCTTGATCCTTCGCGCGAGTATTTTCCTTGCAGAGGGGTTGGAAATCCTCTCCGCTCCTGTGTGCATATTGGTGGAGAACTGAACTGGAAAGCCATGGACCAAAGAGCTAATTTTGTCTGAAGCATTATCCTCCCTTGCATACATGAGCTGTGAGATACTCTCATTCTTGCTGGATTCTCAGTCATGTTCCCAGAGCTCATCTGTGCTCAGGCTGACTGATCTGGCTTTTCCTGGAGTAGCCCGTCATTAAATACAGAACGGCAAGAGACCGTGAAGCCAGATTTTCTAATGCAAAAGCACTGCTGCTGTTGGGTGAATGAAGTCCTCTCCTTATCTGGCACCAGGGCAGGATTTTCTGTGGGCGCTCTGCTCTTGCCTGCCTATTTGCAGGTGCACTGCTCCCGTGGACTCCTGATTATCACATAGACGCGGTTCTGTAACTCATTAGAAACTTCTCTTACTGCCAAGGCTACAGAGTAGGAGAAACATTCTGCTTCAAGATACTTACGGGGGGCGGGGGAGAAAGTTAATAACTTTAGCATGGGGGAAGACTTGCCGTGACAGATGCAGGCTCAGAGATCAGGATGAGCCCACGAGGGATCCGTGCTGGTGTGGCTCACGGCAGCTCGGTGAATGGCTGGGGATGGGAGCTGTGTGCCAAACCCACCGCGGCTGAAAGGGAAGGGTCCTCAGGCCCGTGCCCCTGGGCTCTTCCTGTACATGGACACACATAGAACACCAGCATTTTGAATAAATACACACAAGGAAAATTATTTCTGACACTTATTTTCTTCTCCTTTTTCAGTCTGCTCCTATGGTGTTAGTTCTGCCTCAAGATCCAGGTTCATTGTAACTTTATTCAGGGGGAAAAAAGGTATTTCTGATATTTTCAAAACTTTCATAAAAGCTTGTTTTATTTATAATTCTATTTTTGAGTGAAGATTTTTTTTCCCCTAGATTCCATGTGTACAGTAAGAAAACATTACTTGAACGTTGAATATTAGAATAGATTTACTCGTGTAAAATGAGATTAAGTATTTTACTCATTTGGGAATATAGGATACCCCGGAGTCATAGATTCAAACCCATGTCAGGGTAACCTGTGGTTTTATTTGTCAGAAAAACAAAACAATTGAACTCTGTTCACAATGACTTGTGTGTTTTCTAAACAAATTTTAAAACAAAATTCAGTTTCTGATTCTCTCAAGGGCCAAGTTCTCTAGTTCCCACTGACTCCAAAGGGCTCTGTGTCCCATAGGATTCAGATCTTAACACCATGCTTTTAAACAATTATTATTAAGAGTAATTAACCTGGATGGCTGTGTAGTCAACACAGGAAGAAAAATAAAACCTTGAATGAAAACTCCTAAAAGTCCAGAGATGTACGAGACCAGCTTAAAAATGCTTTATGGCCTAAAATCTTATTTGCATCTTTGAACCAACTGGTTTATTCCATAGAAATCAAAATAAATCTCTCAGAGCAATGGGGCAGGTTATTTGAAAGGGCACAAAAAGCCATGGACTTGTGGGACGCAGTCGTGGCAGTCAGTGAAGCTGGAAAAAAAAAAATAAAGAGCATCTGAGACTGACAATTTTGAGACAAGCAAAACAAAACTAAATGCAACATTGAAGGATGTGTCCTGGAATCGGCGCTAAAATTAATCTGTGCAAGCAGCCACCCACTCATAAAAGAGAAAAGCAGGTTTTTTTCTGCTGCGGAGGTTTATAAATGATAAGTGTGTTTCAAAACAAATGTCTAAGTATTATAATTGTGAACGCTGCCCTCCTTGTGTAAGCAGGCCCCAGTTTATGACTTTGAGGTGGGTTTTTTTGAGAATGTCTTGTACATAATGAAGAAAAAACTAATTGGAAAGGCGGTCCGATCTGGGAAGGCTGTGTACTGGTGTTTGTGGGAGTATTTTAAACCCAGTTTGTAAAGCTGAGTTAGATTAAAAAAAAAAAAATATTAGCGGTGCCTCTATTTTCTCCCATCTCGTTAGATCTAGAATCTCTCCTCAGTGATAGCCCAGCACATTGGATGCCTTAAGTTTAAATTTTCAGTAGTGGCAGCAGAAGAAAGGGATAGAAGTCCTTTAGGTCAGCCGGGAGGGGATGCGCACCAGTATCCCACAGCCCCAGGAGAGCATCCTGGTCAGGCAGCAGGCTCAAGCCCTGCAGCGATGGAGCTAAGCAGAGCCCTGGCTCCTCAGCCTTTGTATGCTTTTCCTCTTCAACAAACTCTAGGAATTTCCCAGACTTGCTTGTCACAGCAGGATGATATTCCCGGTGGATGTCTGGGAGACCTGTGCCAGACACTATCCCAAAGCCCCAGGGGAAGCAGCACTAAGCTCTTCCCGGCCACAGCTCTACCCACCACCATCCCCTGCGGGGTGGCTACAGAAAACAACAAGTCCCACCAGTGTGAAAATCGCCCTTTCCACAGCAATTCCCTCCTGGCCAGCAGCGCCTTCGGATCCCCGCACCAGCCGGTGCCCCGGCCTGCAGCCGTTCCCCCGGCACTCTGCAACCGGCGCTGGCACGGAGACCTGGCCCCAGCTCAGGGTGACGTGTGGAGGGGCCGGTTGGCAGCCGATGTGCGCCAGGAAGGCGAGAGCCAGGTCTCCCTCTGCTTCTCCCCGCTTCAATCCAGGGGCACGCTGTGGCACGGACCCCATGGTGGGGACCCTCCAGATCGCCAGCAGCCAGACTGGGGGGGCTGGTGTGGGAAGGTGCTGTGGGGTGGCAGGGAAGCATCTCCCTCCAGTACTGCTCTCTAGTTGCAGCCTCCTCGTCTTCCCAAAGTGAGGAGGAGGTCACACAGGAGCCCTCCAGCAGGGAATCGGGTGAAGAAGTCCTTCCTGGCAGGACAGGGCCACTAAAGAGTTAATACCTGTTGTTGTGAGCTGCTGGTTTATTTTCCTGTGCATTATATTAATAAGGAGCGCCTTGAAACAACAGCTCCAATTTATCCTCATTGCTTTTACCCCTTTTCCAAAAAAGAAAAAAAATAGAGTGTTTTTACCACTGTTTGCTTTTCCAGTTTCTTTAATTTGGGTAATTGCTTAGTCAATTCTCAAAATTATATTTTCTGTCTTAAAAAAACAGCTGAAAATGACAGATCACCTTCCTTTCCATCCCAGCTTTGGCATGCGGATCCCAGATTGTGCATTCTCTCTGCGGCGCCACACCAGCCTCCCATACTTAATTAATTTCCCTTCGTTTGTGCAGCCTTGCACTTAAAGAGACAGTGTCCCATTTTGATGGTTTGGCTTTGGCGAGATTTCAAAAGTGTCACTTCTTAAATCTTTCTCTTTTTCTCTTTTTTTTAAACTTCCCAGTGTGCTGTATGGCAGAGAGTTGGCATTTTAAAATTCCCACCACTCCCACTCTTTCTCCCCCCTTCCCTGTCTCCCTGATCTCTCCAGCACTCGAGATCCAGGTCAGGCTGTTAGGAAAAAGAAGGATGCATGGGACCTGATTTCTTGACTGCTGTGAAAGGGCAGCCTGGTTTGGTCTAATCACACTCTCAAGTGCTTGAATGTCCCACGAGCTGCAGAAGCCGCCGGAGCTGGTGCTCGGTGTGACAGTGCGGCTGGTCAGGGGCCGGTTTTCCTTTATGTCAGCACAGTTACACCAGGCTCCTATATTTGTGACCTGTGCTGTCATCAATGATAGCAAAGGCTTTGATCCAAACACCCAAGCATAAGCATGTTTGACTCCTGGAGCAAGCCCCGTGCTTGGATTGGCCAGGGTGTTCAGGTTTAAAACCTGCTATTTTGTGTTCTGTATGAAGGTAACGCTATTCTAGCTTGTATCTTGCATTTCGGATTGAGGACTAAGACGTTTCCTCCTCTTTGTTCTTCTTCCATCCGTGCAACTGAAAAGGAAGAACATGCCAGAAGGGCTTGGTTTTAAATGAGTTTTTTAAGATCAGAGTTATTACGTGTTATCGTTCGTTGTCCATTTTCCTTTTTCAAAAGCTCATTGGGTGCCCTGAGCCTTTGCCAATCCAAGGCAGGGCTGCTACCGTTCCGCAGCATCCCACAAGGGCACGTTTCCTATTTGTCAACAACTTGCAAGCTCAGCCCTAAATCATTAGTGTTCTTTGGGTCTTCCCTTCCTCCTGACCCTGCGCTGTCTCCCCGCGCCTGCCCTGTCCTGACGTGGGTGCACAGCTCTGCCCACCTTGGCTTTCCCTCCCTTTAGCAGAGCTGCCTAATGCTGAGGGGCTTGTGCACTTAAAAGCTAAACAGGGAGCTGAATTTTACAGGAGTAAATACCACCAGGAATTGAAAAGATTGCCTACAAGCTTTCCCATGTGTCTTGCAGATCTTGGTAACATGGGCATTACAACAGCTAGAAGTTACAAGCTTTGAGTAAAGGCTCCCACCAACTTTGACGGACTCGAATTCATCCAGTATTCAGCTTGTTTTGCTGCAACTGGAAGCAGAAGTGCCAAAGTGTATCAGATTTTGCTGCTTCTGTGCTTTTTCTGTCTGGAGGCACTGGATAGCCTGATCTCACAAGAGGTATATGGTTGAGTTTTCAGACCTCTGAGGTTTTTACCGTTTGGATAAGCATCAAACTTATCTGAAGTGAACTGAAGCTCCTTGTGGCTTGAGGAGCACTCTTTAAGAACAAGCTGATGTTTCTTTTTTTCAGTCTCAACAAAGAGAACCTGCTGAGACCAAAAACATTTTCTACTCTCCTTGCATGGAGCCTCAAGAATTCAGAGATGTTTTCCAGCACCACATCCAGCTGTCCCGAGTCTCTAAGAAGCCCAGGGATGAAGGTTCCCCTGGACAAATGGACGTTCCAGCTCCACTGCACAGGCTCTTAGAGTCCCACAGCCACCAGGGACATGCATCTGCAAACTCTCACCTCCTGTTTTCAGCAGAATAGACTGTCCACCTATAAAAGCAAAAGTTGGCAGGGGTCAAGCCTGGTGCCCATGGCTCACAACCTTAATAAATTCAATCAAGCAAAATAGTCTCTAGTCAGAACTTATCTCCTCCTGAAATAAAACATACAGTAGAAGAAGAAACAAATTGCTTGACACCTCATTAGCAATTGTAAGCAGACTCCATTTTCACTCCAGGGTCTCATTGGAGTGATTTGTGAGGCAGCTTTTCCCTACCTCTGCCTATCCCCTTAATGGCCTGCATTTTGAAGGAGTTGGAGGCAACACAAGAACAACAGTGATTATTTGTGTTCTTCTGGGACACCCGTCCTGCTGTCTGCTGCTGGAGTGCCCCTCTACCTGGTGTTGTTTCTGGAACCTGAAGCCTGTTTCATGTTGCTTCTGTGCATGTGTGTGGCTGATTAAGAGGACACAGTTGGCCTGGAACGAGATAACCAAAGCTCATATGTCCTCTCAGAGCTAAAATGTTGATTAAAGTTAGCCAGCTGCTGGGATGCTTGATGGAGGGGATGTACTACTGAGCGAAATGTGTGGGTGTTGGGTGAATGTTGTTGCTTCAGGGCTTGAGAACTGTTATTGGCTGACCGTTCTCATGCTGCAGAGCAGCACAGCCCAAAAAGATGAAAGAAAAGGAATAAGAACCCCTCCTATAATGATCAATTTGTTCTTCCTTAATTAAATGTCCAGCCTCGTTGCAGTTTGATCCCACCACACTTCCTCCACAGTTTTGCCTTCTCATCTTGGCTTGAGAAGCAATTTAATTTCAATTTCAAGACCTTTTTGTTCCTGTTTTTTTTCTTCCAAATCCACCATCCATCCACCCACCCACCACAGCAGGACATGTCTCTCAGGAAACCGGTTCCATGCTTAGTAATAATTTTTGAAATGTAAGCACATCAAAAAGGACTTTGACAAACACAGTAAGACTTTTGAAGGAACCATTTGTTGTTGTGTTGGGAGGCTTTTTTTCACTCTGCATGCCCATTTCTCAAATCCACACACACACACAAGCCGATAACTTATCTCGGGCAGCAGCAACGAGTCCTCAGAAATGAGCCGAAGGGGAGTGATTTGGAAGCACAGCCCTGAGGGAACATTCCTGCTCTCTGGCAGCAGTCTAGGAGAAAGATTGCAATTGTTTCTGGGATTTAACGTTTTTCTCAATTGTCAGGTAGCTGTTCTGCCAGGGAAAAGAAATAAGTTACTTTTGTCTTGATTTGACTTAGAAGTGGGATGGATTAAACCAGGGCTAAAAAAAGAAGGGGGAAAAAAAGTATCTTGTTTGTCTTTTAGTCTTGTCATCTTCTTTTATTGAAATCTCATTTTAAATTTTCCATACCATCTTTAAAAAAAAAAATATCTCCACTTCCTACATCACAAAATAAAAAGATGGTTTTCTTGTTAGTGTAGGTACTGACAGTCTAATAGATAAACAATGCTGCAGTCCAGACAAAAATGTAATATTGAAATCAGTGTTCATGATCACAGGCCATCATTCTAATGAAGCCATCAAACTGTAATGTTCAAACCAAGCTCTTACTGCTCTTCAGCAACTTATTTTGTTGTTTATAGGTTTCCTTTTCAACGGTGCATTCCAATATTCTTCCCTGATAATTTTTTTTCATTTCATTATACTGAATTTAATTCTTCTCATCAAAATATCCAAATGTTAGGCAGTTTAACCTTGCAAAAAGGAATGAATTTTCCCTTTAAAAATAAACAAGCAAAAATAAAAAGCACTAGATTAAAAAAAAAAACGAAACCAGATAAACACCTATCTGTTTGAATTCCTTTTCCCTCATTCCTTTCGTGTAGCAATATTTCATCTTGGCTGACTTCAGCCGTTTAACACAGACAGGCTGAGCCACTCTCTGGAGATCCCTCGCTCTCCCCACTGACTGTGGAGCAATCATAGATAACTGTTTTAGGCTAGACTCCTAAATTATAACAAGCTAAAATAAGATTAAGCCTGTCTCACCTGTACAAGAGATGCTGACGTTAAAATGATATCTGATAAAATCCTGTTTGAGAGGGGAAAAAATGTTGCTATCAATTTTCTCTAATGTTATTTTTTGTAATGTAACAGGAAAAGGAAATTGGTTCTGATAAAAGGGATATTGTATGACTGACGGGCTAAGAGAGGGCAGCTTCGAGCTGAACGAACAGCTACTCAAAGGCTGGTACAGTAGCAAAACCAGCAACGCCATGAACATGTTATCCAGGGATCTAAGGCAAATGCATGTTGTATTGGATACACACAGCTGAATGTAAATCCATAGTGCTGAAATACCGTATATTTATTATGCAAGCCCCAGCTGAAGACAGTTTCTGTTTGATGGACTCCCAGTGATGAATGGATTGTTTCATTCAAGTAAATGAACTGTCAGAAACAATGGCCACATAGTACAATTTCTCTCCCCATCCCCAAAGGGCAGGAAAGCTCTGCAGCCAAAATAAAGTTGAATTTTTTTTGTGAAGTCTAGTAAGGTGACAGGCTTGGGTAGAAAATTCAGAGGAATTGGATATGGATAGTTTGACCTTAAAAAAAAAAAAAATCCCACCTCTCTTAGCTAAAAGCATTTATGTTGTGGGCAGGTTTGTTTTGTTTCAAATTGAAGTGAGATGATCTGTCCAGGCAAGATACTAGACGTCCATACTCTGGTTAGAGCCAGGAGTAGGTGTTTGGGAGAGTCCTGCTGCTGCCAGAGGTAAAGCAATGGGGTAAACTGGATCCTCAGCATGTCCCTGTCTCTGATGCACACCAGGACCCATGAGCAGGACAGGTGAAAGAAGTCACCTTGCTCATCTGGCAGAAATGTGCAGTGGTCCCACCGGAGTTCGATCACAACCCTTGTTTAAAATTGGGGAAGCATGAATCTCTGTGAGCAGTGTTGAGCTACTGTCCTGGCCAGGAGGACAGTCAACTGGAAGTCTGGAAACAGCCTCCAAGATCTGGAAGAAGCAAAGCAGCTTTCCAGCTGTCTCCTGCAGTTCACTTCTGAGGGGTGGGAGAGATGGACACCAGACCTGCTGTACATTCCCTGCTCAGCCTTCAGACCAATTTCTGTGGTGCCTTCGCCCAGTGTCTAAAGCTGTGGCACCTCCCCGAGCCCCTGTGGCTCCTTACCAGAACTGTCCTTCGCTTTTCTTCCTTTGTAGCGCTGCACGTAACAGTGGTTTTATCCCCTGACCTTCAAAACACTGCTCAGATGTAAATTCCTTTACATTTCAGATGCTCTTTCTTGTTTTGGCCTTTTTTTCTCCTTTCTGGGTCCCAGGGGCCATCTCGGCTGGCTTGCTTTAGGTCTAGGGCACCCTGCGCTGCCCGGGCTCTCAGGAGCCCCCAGCCGTCCCTGCAGGGACACGGAGCATCCGCAGGAATACTGATGAGGCCAGAGCAGTAATTAGCCATTGGCAAGAGCAGATCTGGCTGCACTAAGTCACCCAGATCTCTGAGCAGGAAAAAGTGAGTTAGACAAACATCATACTACATAACTGACCGTAACGTTACATCAGTGACTATGATAAATGATAAGAAAATGAGGGCTGGATTTTATTTCTTTCCAATTTCTTACAGATTCTTAAGCGGAAACACGCTGAGAAGTCAGTCCTGAATGAAATCTTCTCAGTTGAAATGTTTTCAGGGGCAAAGTACTTTCTCAAGAAGTGGTGAGGCAGAGCAGCCCTGAGCTGTGTGCATGCGTCTACGGTGAGCGTTTGTATTAAACAAAGCCTTTGAAAGGAAATAGAAAGCATATTGCAAACTGCAGGTGGTTTGAGATAGCTGCAAAAGAGAAATGTTCTTGGAAGCAGCTCAGGATATAAGGGGCTGCGCTTTGTAATTTCCCAAATAATTTTTTTTATTTAACAGTCCCTTTCTGGAATAATTTCCTGGACGTATCATTATCTAAGAGGTGAAATAAAATCTAAGAGCAATTGTAGGTTTTCCTTTCAAGGAACTGGTTTCTGTCCATGCTGTACTAAAAGGAGAGCGCTTTCAGGCAGATTCCTTCTCTTCTTAACGGGCTGCCCTTACGCCTGCTGTGCGATGGCCAGCGAACACCACACCAGGTAGTAAATGTCCCTATCTTGTTCAGAGCTTCCCCCAGTGCTTATTGTAACGGGAAGTTTTTAAAGTTGTACTAAGAAATTGCCAGTATGTTTACAAAACAATGTCAGTTTCAATCCTGTTGTGATTCCTCAGTGAAACAGCTTGTTTACACCATTTGGCTAGAAAGCCTGGACCTTTAATTTATGACCTGGGGTCCTCCCTGTGTCAAGACAAAACAACCCGCAGGAATGGCAGTGGAGTAACGAGGGGTTTGCCTACGTCTGCCCTGCTTCCTTCAGCCAGATTTTGTCTTCTGCAAAATTAACACAAGCAAATATCGATCTGTGAAAGTATACAGAGAAAAGCTTGATTTGGGTACTCCTAGGTCACAGTTTCACACACTTGCAGTTGTCACATTCAGAGAGGTTTTACTGGCTCCGGCTGCTTCCGCAGCATCTCCGCTTCGGGCTATGGCACATAACAGCTATCTGGGATCAGCCAGCTCTCTCCCTCCCCCTCACGCAGCAAGCTGGGTATGTCTTTTTCCTTTCTGCTCCGCTTTTAGAAAGGAGAATTTCTGTTTATGGAAAGCTGACAGCCCTGTTTTCTCCCTAGGTGTGCTGCTGAGTAATGGGTTTCTGCACATCTGGGCAGCCCAGTTGTGTTACGTCTGTGTATCCCACAGGCTTGCTGCGATTGAGGGACAGTGGAGGGAAGCCTGGTGTGCCTGTAAAACGTGGACTGAAAGCAAGCAGCTGATAACTAATTATAGAAGAAAAACATGGCCTCAATGTATTGCACATCTGTTCATGATGCAAGTTTCAGTGGCAAAAATCAGTTTGGGGTTTAAAAAAACCACACCTCTTGGTTCTGTATGGTTTAAAAGCAATCTAAAGACTATGAGTCACTGTTATTAGATGCCAATTAGCATTAACTTGATGTTACTCAATAGAAACCATCTACCGGTGCGTAATTTTTGGCATAAACTGACTGATTTGCAAAATCGATTATCAGGTAGTGCTGTCCTGCAGCCCAGAGAACATGCCCCACTGCAAGGCTGCATCCTCCTGGCTACCTCATGCTAACAGGCTCACACAAACTCCCTCCGGGTCCACGACAAGCCAAAGCAGGGTCCCCAGCCTTGGCATCGCTGCTCCCAGTCCTGTGTGTGAACTCACAGCATCACGGTGTTCACGCAAGAGACTGCACAGGGTCTGTCAGCTTGAGGGAGCAGGACCTGAGCCACCAGTTGTTTCCCGAGGGAACTTCATCGTAGAGTCTCCTGCTGTAAATCAAGGCTGTCTGACCTTAAGCATGGGCAGGTACAAGCAGAGAGCTCTGCAGATCGGAAAATATGCTCATGGCGTGGAATGCTCTTTGCTGCCAGCAGCTTGAGTTTCCTGTTTGTGCCTATTGAGCACCCAGGCTGAGGTGGGACTTTTCGAGCTGCTCCTTTAAATCAAACATGGGGAAAGAGCGATCAAGAAGACAAACGAAGAAAGCAAACAAAGAAGGGCAGTTTCTAAGAAACCCTGGAGATTTATGGCTTCTCCACCTGATCCCATGCCAAGTTTATTTGATCTTCATCCCCTGCTGCCGAAGGGTAGTATCCGGATGGACCACACTCCCACCTGACGGCTGCCCTGCTTGTTTTCCCCCAGCACGGCTGAATCAGACCAGCTCTTCGGGTCACACATGAGCTGGCGCTGCCTGTAAACAAGCTGCTTCCCTGGCGATTTACTGAGCATTAGGCTTTGCCCTGTCTGCTATATGAAAAGAAAAGACAGAAAAGGCTGCAATGAGCAGCAGGACATGCAGTCAGCCCTGTGGATGCCTCTGGAGTAGGTGTGGAGGAGCGAGGTACCTGCAGCCCCTCACCTTCAGAAATGAAGGACCCTGGTCAAGTTCCCCAGCTGGAGACACACCACTTGGATAGAAAGAGGTTGCTGCGAGAGCCATCGCTGCACAGGACCTCCTGGGGACAGCTCTTCTTCGGTAGCCTGCAATGCGAAGAGCAGACCAAGTAGTTTCAAACCAAAGCAGAGTTGTACAACTTATCATCTCCAAAGCAGATTGGTTTTGTACTGAAACAGGCCCAGAAGCCTTCAACCTGCTCAGTGTCCCAGAGGAGACTTCTGCTGACCGGCTGGGGCAGCTGAAGCTGCGTGCTGCATTTCCAGCAGCAATATGAAAACGTCTGCCAGGGGTGCAGGGACCTGGCAAGGGAACAGGCTGTGCAGCACTCCCAGAGGCAATGTATTCTTGATCAGGATGATCCGTGCATGAGTTACCAAAACCCCCAAACCTTGATGACAAACTGTTTACGTCGAGTAAAGGATAGGGGCAAGTCCTACCTCTATTTCAATTCTGTTTTTCAGTTCTCAACAGTCTGCAGTTCTTGCCTGCTCATTTGGCTGAGGTTAGGGCTGAGTATATCAGACAATATTTGTACTGAGTCTAAGAATGCCACTGCTTGGTTCTCAGCAGTAATAATCCCATTTTTTCATTTGTTTTGTGCCCGTAACATTTGCAGAACAAGAACAACTATTACAGGAAACTTTGTCACACTTACAGTTATCACCTCAGTAGGACACTAACATGACAATAGGCATCCTCTCTAGTTCAGGACCCTTCAGACTTCATGGAGTTTTTGAAAAAATGAGAGAAGAGGCTTGCTCTTAAGACTAGAAGAGACCATTACCGTCGGTCAGCTGAGTGTTTGCATAACTGAAGTGGTGACATGGGAAATTTTAGGGGAGACAGAAAGCAAGGAAGCCCCAGGGTTGGAAACATTTGGATGATACAGCACCCGCTTTCCTTCCCATAGCCAGAAACCACTAGAGTCTTTTATAAAATGATTCTCCAATTCAGAGCTGCTGTTTTCTGCCCAGGGCTTGATTAAATATTGTATCCCTGTGTGAAAGAGCTGAGAGAATGCCCGTTTCTGTGCACTGGTGTCTAAATATTTGCCTGTGATCTGCTCGACGATCCAGTACTCCAGGGAACTGAGGGGAGCTGCCAAGTCAGCATACTCCAACCCTCTGCAAAAAGCCACACGACTGTGTGCCAGCGTGGGACAGGCGCGCAGCCTGCAGTGACAAGCACTGGAGGTGAAGCTGCTCCCTCCGTGATGGAGGCTTAACTGTGTGCTCACTTCAGAGACAGTTCCTCCTCCCATGACTGAAATCAAGTACCTTGTGCAAGCAAGTGCTAAAGGTGAAACAAGCCACAGAACACCCGTCTAACTCCCTGGGGACACAACAGTGGCTGCAATTTTCTTCATAGCACTTCCAGAGCTTAGCAGTGGCATTTCAGCAGTGGGAAGAAGAGCACAGCGAGGCAGACCCTGTCCTGTTCCACATTGACCGTCCTGGCTTTGCAGGACCTTATGTCCCAGCACTGGAGTTCCTCTCTCTGTCCTCCCATCCTCCGCCATCAGAAGGGCTCTGCCTTGCAGCAGGCTTGAGGTTTCTGCAGCAGGCGCAGCTGCATGACACGCTGGGTCACGGTAGCGAGGGGCAGATCCAGCCCTTGCCAGCACTCAGCTGTGCACGTCTGCCGTGCACACACGTGCGTGCACTGCAATGCTTTCTCTGGGTGTTTATTTGTTTGTTCTCCCAGGGCAGGCTGAGCAGGGAGCTGTGCTCATGTTTTCCTTCCCAGAAAAGAAAGAGCAAAGCTCCAGTGAGCGAGGAGGAGTCAGGAAGCAGCATCCTGCGACAGCTTGGAAAGGCGCTGCGCTCCAGGGCGAGCCTGAAACCTCTTGCCTCTGAGAGACAAAGCCAAAATTGGTCTCTTACTCCTGGAGGAGACATCAGAGCCCACAGGCACCCCCTTTCCTTCCCCTGCTGCTGCTGGTTTCCTGGCCCAGCCCGCCCCAAGGCAGGAGATGCCAGGAGGAGGAGAGCTTTCCTGTAAGGGTTAAATCCCAGCAGACTGGTGCATGTCTGGCGGGGAAGCCTTTCTGGTTGCTCCATGGGTGAAAGGCCACGGCAGGGGAAGCTGCAGTGACAGCCTGAGCTGACCTACGGTGGAGATGCCACATGGCTGTCACCCATGGTCCCCGCTCTCGCACGTGCACAGACAGGCGCAGTATCTATCTCTCTTCCTTTTCTCATTCTCTTGCTCTTCACACAGAAGGCTGCCATCCCTCTTAACTGGGACAGTTTCCAGCTCCCATTCGTCTCCTCTCTTCCCACTCTCTTCACTCCTGGCAGCTCCAAGGCTGCTGCCATCCTGGTCGTGCTTAGCTCAGCACAGAGCTGCAGAGCACCGGAGTGGTTTGGGCATGGGTGAGCCCCTGGAGGGCTGTTGCGGGTGGTGCTGAGTCCCGCGGGGCGGTGAGCGGTCCCTGCAGCCACCCGGCAGGAGGTCCAGCGGGTGAGAGCCTGCCGGCAGGGCGAGCAGCATCGGTGCCGGCACCCTGGCTGCTGGTGGGAATAGGCGGGGGAATCGGTGGAAACTGTAGCCCTTTTAAAACCAACCCTCCTCACATATAGCTAGTGGAAATATCCCTTCATCTGACCCTGAAGGACCACCCAGGGGTTACTTAATCCTCCAGTCCATCTTCTGAAAACCCACTGTAACAAGGTGTGTTAACCTCTGAGGTAGATTCGCAATTGCAGCCAGGGCTAATGACTGCAAACTCATCTCCCTTGTGACCTTCCTCCTCACACATGGAGGCTTTCATCAGGCTCCTAATATATATATTGCAGTTAAATGTCACTGGCATAAAGAGGAGGGACACCACCTCTCTAAAACAAAATAAATAGATTGCATTGGCATCGTTTAGGTTTTTCCCCAGCCATTTTAAAATAAAATGTTTTTTTGGAAAGCCTCTACTAGGATAATTCATGTCTTCATCAACAGAGCAAATCTGTCTTTAAGAAAGAGAGCACAGTGAGCAAGAAAAATATTGTGGTCCGGCAAATGACATACGGGTTTGCAGGGTAATTACAGCACCTCTGGTCCTTTGGCTATTTGAGCGGAAAGGGGGATGCGTGTTGGACTTCACCAGAGCTTAAGGTAGTTCTGCTGAAATGCTTTTCCCTTGGTCTCCTTCCCTCCTGGGACCGTATTGTAATTTGCCTTTTCCCTTCTTCCTTCCCCTGTCTTGGAAGAAGCATCCAGAAGTGAAGCAAACATCTTATCTGATGGATGAGATGGGAGCACTTTAATTAAGAAAGAACCAAGACCAGTTCCTGGTGGTGCATCAAAAGGTCGCCATGGCTGGGTGTTTCAGCCACGTTTCCCACTGCATCTAATTCAGTTCAGACCTATGCAGAAATCATTTGTCTGATATGAAATCAGCCAGCTCTTGTCTCTCTGGACCAAAATTTCAGTGCCTTGGATGAATGTTTAAGTCAGGGTAGATGTATGTCTGAAATGCTCTTGAACACTATTCTTTAAAAAATCTTATCTCACTGCTGATTGCGATATTACGCCCCATGTGAAATAACACATACTTCCCATAAACTTTAAATGTTTTCTCAAGGCCTTTATTATTTTATCTTTACAATATCTAAAATGTACTTGTCCCTAAGCCTTTGAGCACATGCACAAACGTTACTTCGAGAGCAGTATATTCAGCTGTGTTCACTCATTTACACTTTCATTGAAGTCTGAGCTGGGTAACATTAACTGTAATTGGGGAGGAGCAGCAGCAACAGCTTCAGCATACACCGGTGCGCTGGCAGCTCGTTGTGTCTCTGCTTCAGCTGCGCCTCAGAGCTCCTCTGCTGCGGATCAAGCCAGAAAAATACAGGTTTAAGCTACTGTACAAGTGTGTGTGTGCGCACACGCATCCCGGAGTTAATTACACAAGTTTAAAGGCATAGCTGGAGTTGTGTGAATGCAACGTTGTCTGCAGAACATGCCTAAGACTTCAGAAGCCAAACTCTGTGAGATTTTATAGATCCGCATAAACACCTGAACACCAACTGGAAACCCATGCAGGACTGGGATAATAGGAAGAATGTGTTCTCTACCGTGGGCAGCTCTAAAGGAATAGGTGTCTCATCTGTCAGCTGGAGGCTCTCAGCAGCCTCTATAGCCAGCATGTTCTGGTAATTAAACCTTAGCAGGACAAATACGCAGAAGGAGGAGGTGTTCTTTTTAGTATTTCTAGCCAAATTCCAGTGGCCAAGGAGGTGTCTCTGCCCACCGCCTCCAGATACAACTCCAGGACACAGGAATGATGCAGAAGCAAACTGAGAGCACACCTTTCCCTGGTCCAACATGCAACAAACACAAGTGAGTCTCCCGTCCCCTGGGGTGATGCGTCTCACGATCAGTGGAACAGGTTTGCCCCAAGTGCTGTCGTTCCCTTCTTATAAATGAGGAAAGTAGTGCAGAAAAGACATCTGCCACCTGCCTCAGCCAGTGGCTGGAGCTCGGTAAGACCCTAAATGTTTATGACCCTAATTAGCTCACATAAAACCTCCCAAGGAGGAGACCTTGCTGCTGCAACACACAGCCCATTATTTTGGAGCTCAAGTCCTCACACATAACCTGCATCTTCTCTGCTGTAGCAGAAGCTGGCACCCTGCCTTTCCTACAGTGCATGGGGAGAAGAACTGAACACACATCCTTTCTCACCGCCTTAGATGTCAGCTAGGAAGCTAGAAATGCCCATCTGCCAGAAGTGGACTTGATCACACTTTCTTTCTCTTTATTTTACATTGACTCATCACCACTCCCTAGGAGGTGACCTTCAGGCATCCTTCTTGACACCAAAACCTTGAGCCTAACCCTCCACCCCGTTACCCACTGCAAGCATTTACAGTAACATCAGTGATCTGTAATACACAGCCAAGTCTTTAATTTCTCAGCTGGAAATACTTTGCACGGGTATCTATGAGAGATTTGATGGCAGAGGTGGATCAGACCCATTCTCTTTACCAGCAGTATTAGCTTTTTAAAAACTGACCTGCTGCTAAATCTCATGGAAGGAATGCAGCGAAGATAGGTTACCACGAACTGTAGAGTCATCTTCTACTTATGCACAGTATGTGTCCAACTATAAAAGGTATTTCTAAGCCTGCTGCCAGTGGTGGCCCTTTGCTAAATATCTAACCACATTTATGACACCTCTGGCCTGTGGGAATTGCCTGTCTGAGACCTTAAAGTCAATTTTCATCCAGCTATGATGCAAGTTTAATGCCTGCCAGAAGAGGAAATAATATTTGGAAATCAAGGATCGAGGGAGGGAATCTTCAGCTGATATAAACCTTATTGACTTCAAGAGAACCACACTGGTCTGCACCAGCTCTGCGGGTGGCCCGGGGTTTAAATAAACTGCAAAGGGTAGCTTAAATCCATTTTTAAGGAGGAAAGGGCTGTTTGGAATGTGCTTTTATTTGCATTGATTTTACACTGCTTTAGGGGTTCTATCCCATCCTCCCATTTTGAAAACTGAGGACCGGCAATGTTGTATTTTGGGGAATAGGAACTCCCCAGGTTTTCTGTGCAATCCCAGAAAACCATGATACCCGCTCCCTTTCCACACCCTCACCCAAGTGGAGTCAGCCTGTTGTGGTTACCACCACTTTCTCTGAGCTTTATTCCCATTCTTTTCTGGAATATGAGGCTGGACCACAAGAAGCCATCATGCTGGAAGGCAGAATGGTCAGGGTGAGGGGAACTTCTCTGCATTCTGCAATGTGGCCTCATCGTTTGCGGGGGCTATCACGCGTGGTCACCCGCGCTTACTTAGTCAACCCTTGCAGAGGTTTGTGAGCAGTTTTGGGAAATGTGTGTTGAGTTGCCAGCAAATGCTCCGGATGACTGAGGAATTTGTGGCAATGCTTGATACTGATGTGGAGCTGTCTGTTCTGTGTCCGACTTTCACTGCTGCTGGGGACCAGCGGATCCTATGGACTTCAAGTCAGCAGCTGATCTGGAAAAGAGAATGCAAATACTGAGGTTCCACTTGCTCGCTTTAATCTGCTTATTCCTGAAATTTATGTCAAACCATCCCGGAGCAAAAATGAAAGGGCAGATTTACAGAAAGCTCCTGGAAAGCAATTGCAAAAGAGCTCCGCAGCAGTAGCTGCCTGCTTTCTTCCCCCAAAGAAAAAATGGTTTACTCTGGGGTATGCTAAAGGCACAGCAAAATGCAGATGTCAAACCTCCTTAACTTTCACTGGCTCCAAAGGAGGGTTTAATCAGTGAAATAAAGTGAGGAGTTGTGAGTTCCTTGCAGTAAACAAGTTAAACATTATTAAACACACACATGTCTCTTTAAGGAGATGAATTGATTGTGTGTGTTTATTTTTACAGCATTATTTAACTGAGTAAGAAAAAAAGACTCAGAGTTGACGCCAAGATGATATAGCTGAAACAAAGCCCAAGAAAAGATTTTTTCCGCTGTGCTCATTATTTTTTTCCTAATAACTGTCTCCCATATCTGCCAATCTTAGGTCAACAAACATAGGTTGATTGACAAGTTAAAATGTTTAGCTTAGCCTGCAACTCATATAAACCAATTTAAAATTTCTAGTGCAGGAGGGAGATGTAAGAGAAACAAACAATATCCCTTCCTTCCTAGCCTCTCCCTGGAGTGTAATCTAGAAATGTGTTTGCTGCGAGCAGTGGCTGATAGCAGGGGACATCCCCTTGTTCGCAGTTCGGCAGGTGGGAGCTCCTCATCCTCCTTGCCTCACCAGGCAAAATGATGCAGGTCCTTGTGGGACTGAAAAGCACTCCGAGGCTCAGGAGCTCAGGATGGAGCAGGATAGTCTGGAGATGACGTATTTCTGTCCCTACTAGGAGTTGTAAGAGAAGTGTTGTCTGCTATAACGTGATCAGGTAACAACAGCTTTGGCAACCGTATCCTAAATACTGATCCAATATGATTTTGCAGTGACAATGCTCCTTCCACCCTAATGGTCTTGCAATACTTTCATGGCACGATTAAACCTTTCAACAGTATTTCACAAGTGAGGAAATTCCAAGAGGAGGAAATTGTGTTGATCAAAAGCAAAAGTGTTTGGAAGGGTGGTAACTCCCAGTCTCCCGTTATGAAGCAATAGGAAGAAAGTAGGAACTGACACCAGCTACTGGAAACTGCTGCATTTTAGACATTCCACTAAAATGGAGAACTAAACTTTCCTGAAGAAATAATTTCTTCAGTCTCAAAGGTAACTGTAGTGAAAGGAAACCTTCCCTTTCCCGAAGTAGCATGGATTTGGGTGGCTGAGCAGGTGACCTGAGATGTGGGACGTGGTCTCCAGCATGTCTCTGAATCCCCCTGCTGCTTTCAGAAGACGACTGCATGTCCTTAAACTCCCATTTTCAGTTCTTACTGCTGGGAATCATAAATAAGTCCAAGAATATTGGACCTGGCCCAACAGTGATGGGAAACAGAGAACCCAGTAAGGACAGGGAAAGAGGGATGGGATTTAGTTGGGGTTTTCCCCCCAGTGAGCACTTGCTGAAACTGCTTTCCCATCTCGCAGCATCCCCTCCAGCCTGTGGCCTATTGGCTGCTCAGTGTATGAGACCTTACTTTATCTCTCCCCATTTTATTCTCCAAGGCCATTGATTTGAAATCCCTCAGCAGCATTTAAGCAAACAGTATCCCAGACAAAATGTCTTTAAAAAAGCCTTGCCTGACCTGCAAGGGAAGCAGCCCCCAAATCTGAGCCCCTGAAGAAAGTGGTGTTGCAGAGCAGCTACCAGCTCATTCAAGAGGCGGGTACCAGGAGCTCAGCACACCAATTTTTCAATGCAGTTTTTCTTGAAGATTTCTTACTGCCTTGCAGTGGCCACCTGAGCTGCCCGCTGGCCGTGCGGCAGGCACAGCACCCCGCTGAGCCCCAGCTGGGCTGGCTGCCCTGCTCAGGGAGTGCCCCCGCTCCAGCTGAAGCAGCCTGTCCGAACCCATCCTCTGAGCCTCCTGACCACCCGGAGGGGAAAAGCCACCGCCTCATGTTTAGAAATAGCAGAGCAGCGAATTCCCACTGCCACCTCCGCTCCCAGCCCGCCGCTGAGGGTGTCCCTGCCTTTAGCTTTCCCTGGGACAGCAGTGCTTGGAAAGCAGATCCTAATCTCGGGATCAGCTTCATCAGAGTTATTCCTCCAGATCCTGAGCATCGCCCTGTGCAGTTACAGTATTGGAGGGACCCATGTCTGCTTTTTTTTTTTTCAAATTTACGTATACACCTGCAAGTTTCCTGTGCTCCAACACAGAGATGTTAACCAGCTCCACTCCCTCACCAGAAGCGGTTGCATATTCTGTGCCTGTTTTCTTCTGTAAATATTTAGCAGCAAAGTTGTGGGATTCTCAAGATGTTTAAAAGATAAATCTACGTCATAGTAGCCCTGTCTCACAACTACATTTCCTTAAATTATATAGTAAAACAAATAACCCTTCCAACTTAGCTGGATGGAAAACAATTGCTTGGCTTTGATGGTGTGAGTACAAATGCCTCTGCAGTTGACACCTTTGGTGATTGATGTTTTTTGATGCTATAGGTTTGTTTTGCTCCCTTACTGTTTGTTTTCCCACTGGGCTGACTTGGATGGGGAATGCCGTTCCTCCGCATGGAAGTGCATATTTGGGCAGCCAAAGACTTTGGACTTTGGGATCAAAGAAGCGAAACATGCAAACACAGCAGTTCGTCTGAGAGGTCGAATGCCCTAGAACGAGCCAGGGAAGGCAGATGGAGCTCCCTCCTCCTTACAGATGTGGGTAAGGACATCTCAGAGTTGAAAGAGTAATGCACTTGGGATCAAAGAGGAACTCTGCTGAGAAAAGTAACTAGACAAGTTGGCCCAGGGATTTTTTCTTATTATTTTTATCTATTAATAAAGCTGGGTACTGCCTAATGACTGGCACAGTCAGAGCTGGGAATGCCAAGTTAAGCCAGAGACACTTTTCCTGTTAGACTTCCACGCTGCCCTTGCCAGTGTGAAAGGTGCAAATTGTGGGAGCCTGCGCCCTCAGTAACTGCCTCCTCTGAGATGTTCTTGCAGTAACCTGTTGTCAATCCCCTGTTATCTGTTCTTCAGCGGGAGAAAAGCGGCCGCATACCTTTGTGCGTTTGGGTCTTGTGTTCTTTATTTCCTCAGAACCTTTTGTTGTGGGTCTGGGGTAGGTGTGCCGCCGGAGAGATGCTGTGCTTTGCTCCGTGCTGCCATCTAACTTCTCAGCTCCCCATGGTGGAAGCTGTTCTGCAGCCTGGATTTTGGATAGCTTTGAAGCAAGGGAATAGGGGACTAGAGAACTGGAATTACCCAGCTGATACTCAGCCAACCACCCAAGGAACTGGTCACATCTCTGGTGCTCATGTCAGTAAAGTTTCCAGACCTGATGTAGATTTTTCCTATCGGTTTGGGTTTGTTTTTTTTTTCTAAAAGGCTATTGTTCATTAACGCTAGAGGAGGCTGCCCTGATACAGGGGCCCCTAAAAATGGTCCGAATGGGGGAAGGTCTGGGGGTATGTGTGGGAAGAAGGATTTACCGAGGTTTTTTGGCCTCTCCTGTAGGCATATGGGGTAAGGCAGGCATTGTGGTTTCTTTAGCCAAGCCAATGCAAGCAAGCAGTCTACCATGGGTCACTTCATGGTATGCAATGAATCAGGCTTGCAGCGGACTGAGGCATGGCTTGGACAGGTCAGAGCCTTCCCGGACTGCCCGCGCCGGTCCCCAGCGCCCGGGAGACCTTCGCACACCCTTGCACCACACACACTGACAACCTTGTTTCGCTCGCCACAGTCTGGTCAGGATATACAAGTAATTGTTAAAGATGTCATAGAAAACTGGTTTAAACTGAGATGTAGCTGCAGCTGTGTTCTAAACGGCGCTAAACAAAAGTGTCCTGTCTCCTTCTGGGTGGATTTCCAGAGAAGGGCTTGCTTTTCATTTCCTTTGGATCTAGCTGTTAGAGCTAACTTTTCCTTAACAAAGACCAGCTTTAAAATAAAGATGTATTACCATAGTATGGACGTGAAAACAAGAATAAAAATTGCTGAACGTATTGACAGCTAGATTTTGATATTTTTATTAAGATCTGTCTCTGCAGTAAAAATTATCATTGTTGCTTGTGCCATGGTTGTAAAAAGTCTTTCAAGAACTGCCCCAGGTAGACTTTTATATGATTTTCGTGTGTCTATAAATCAAAGATATTATTTGAGTAAAAGCTTCATAAAGCAGATCTGGCTGGTAAGGATGAAATACCTTTTTAAGGGCGGGCGGGATTTTCGGGTTGGGGGGGTCCGGGGGGTGGGGGGGCTATGCGTCAAAGGTGAAGATGTCTGCACACCACACTTTTTTGAGTTGTAGGACACCAAAAAGGAAATGAATTGGCAGTTGAGGAGTTATTGGTTGATGTTCAGTGTAGTTTTAATATCCCTAAGAGCGCTTTTAAATTGTTTTCCTGTGCATGACACTGCTGCTGAGCTGGAAACCAGTGCTTTCCTTGCTTTTCCGTGCCCAGTTGCTCAGTGGGAGCAAAGAGGAATGCCGTAGCAGTGTGGCAGGAGCGTTGTCACTGCCATTTAATTCATTTGGTTTGAGGTTTACATCCTGCATAACAAACATTTTGTTTGTGGCCTGACAACAAGAGTTGTTTAAAGCCATTTTCTTCTGCCAGCTGCTTTGTGGTCAGCTGGAGGGAACCCAGCCAGCCAGCTACCCTGCAATCAGATGGCTTTCTAGTCAGGGTGGTGAAGATAGTGGCGGGCAGATCCCTTACGCTGCTGTGTTTCAGAAAGCTCTTTGTTAAACAACTGTCTTCTGCCTTCACTCCAAGGCGGCTCCATCGCAGTTCATTTCCTCTCCCTATTAAGTGCTTATCTGTGGCTAGACATGAGCAGCTGGATAGAGAGTGAGTGAAAATTGGAAAATCTGGAGGCATTGCTCTTGTCTGAGGAAGCAGCAGCCAAGAGCCGTTTGCCTGCAGAGCTGGAGCACGGCCGGGGCTGCTCGGCGCAGGTGCCTGTTACCCTCGCTGCAGCTGGGTGATGGACGCGATGGTCACACAGGCTGTTTATCCTCTGGCACAGGAGGGACTGACTAGCATGAAAATTAACACTCAGCCTACAGCTTTCACTCAAAGCCCCCAACTGTGGGCTGCCAGCGGGCAACCTCAGGCTTCGAGTGAAAAATGGAAGAGGAAACCGTCTTGTTTTTCTAACATCCAACATCAGCAAAAAATTAGGAGAATTGTCAGCTACCGATGACTTCGCTTTGTTATGTTCCCAGTCCTTTCACTAACCTACATTATGGAAGTACCCACTCTCTGCCCTATATAATAAATAAATATATAAATAAGCAAGAGATAAGGACAACTCCAAGGACCAGTGTTTTTATTAGAGCAACATAGGAGATGAGTTTCCTGAATCACATAAGCTGGTTTTATCTTTATCTTGAGTCTTATCTACGAATGAGGCAAACTGCCACACCATCATACTCTTCAGGATGCACATTGATTTTCAAGTTTTTAGGCACATGGAAGCCCGTGAGGCGCATGGGGAAAATTCAGCCATGGCTTCGGCTCACCCAGGAGTTTTAAATTCGATTAATCCCCTTATCTGATCCGCACACTTTTTCTTGTACCGGTAATGGAGCCACAGGGGCTCTCGGCTTCGGAGCTGCCAATCTTTTTTATGAAATAAAAGTGTTATTTTTAATATTTTGTTACTTTCTGAGTGAGTTGAATGAGATTAAGCAAAATTAGCACCTTCCAGTTGTGAACTCCAATTTCACTGCAGCGATTGCTATTCCCCTTCAGGATTCATTCCTTTCCCGGGTCAAGAGTGCACAGTAGCACTCTGGAAGCAATGGATTAAAGTGCTGATAGGAGATATTTCTCCTTTTATCTTCTCGAGAATCTGTCTGATGACTGTTTTGGCCTGTTTAAATATTGGCTTTGATTTGATTTCCTTAGCACAGAGATTGTCCTGGATTTTACACATTTATTCTGTTGAGTTTAATGGCTTCAGTTGCTTAAGAAGTGTTAAATGTTTGCAAACATTTTGTAACTGTGTCTTCACTTTGCTTAACTGTGTTGAGGTTAATTTCTGAGAATGACAGTACTGCTTAAAAGCTATAAAGTGCAAGTACTTACAATTCCAGGCTTATATGAGCCTTTAGTCTTGAAGCTACGTGATAAACAACCATCCCTGATACTTGCCATGCAATACTGAAAGCACAAAATGATTAAGCAGAGCATGAAAACCACCAAACCTCTGCAAGGTAATTGCACAGTGGTTGGAACTTCTGTTTTCCAATACAAAACAAAAACAGACCTTGGGAAAATATTGGGTGATTTCCTTTCCCTGCCACAGATTGAGATTTAGATGGGGTATTTTGTTCCCATTGGGACAGAAAATAATATTCACTGGTATATTTGCTCAAAGAATGCTACTCTCAGCATTTTCAGAAATCAAATGCAATCCATCAGCTTAAAGGGAGATGGCGGCATTATTTTGAATGTTTCATTATCAATTTGCACTGAAGGAAGTAGCCCCATGCTGTTATCTGCCCCTGTTTTCTTTTCATTCAAGAAACCTGTTTGTGGATTATGTTGTGTTGCATTTTTGGCTTGCCAGGATACCGCCATGGCTTCAGAAAGGTTTTCTTATAAAAACCGCCCAGCTTCTATCATTCCTGTTTGGTGCAGGGCCAGCGGTAGTTAGACATCTGCCTGCTTAGGCTGCTCGGGGGGACAAGGTCAGCGCAGCGCGGGGGATCTCGAGGGTGCCCAGACAGAGCTGCGGATCAGCTGGTGCCGTTTGTATGGCTCCAGTACGGCTCAGGTAGCCTGCCCAGTTAGTGTAAATGTCATTCAAAGTGGGACAGCCGTTGTGCATAAATCATGGGAATTATAGTCCTAACAAAGGCAGGGAAAAAACACTGACCAGAGTGAGCAAAACCAGCATTATTTCATCTACACCACTGGGATCTACCCCTCCCCTCCTTCCCTAGCTTAGGCATGCCTGAAAACCAGAGACCTCGGTCCTGCAGTTACCCTGAGCACGGACCTGCATCCCCCTGAGCAGGGACACGATCAACCCCAGGCCCTTTGCTAAAGGAACAGCGTGTAGCTGGGGAGTTTTAGTTTCACTCAGTCCATCACGAGAAAAACAAGCCACATACACTAAGGTTACTGTGTTGAACTTAAGGAAAGTCAAACTTTTTCCACACACTGGAAAAGATTAAGCATACGTATCGTCCAGCATTTGTCACACAGCAGTCTAAATTGAGAATATGATAGAATATTAGCCTTGCTCCTAGGGCTGGTCCACTGAACACAAGAAATAACCTGGAATAATCCAAACTTACAACCGAGCTCATTAAAAACTGGCCTTCAAAGACTACAGTTTCTGAGAGACTTTATCCATCAGTAATGACAGTAGCATCTAAGCAACTAGTGGCCTTTGGTCTTCAGTTTCAGCTTTTGGTTAATCCACCAGGTGTTTGTAGCTGAGTCTGTTTGGTCATACCATGCTGAAACCCAGCGGAGCTGATGGAATAACCCAGGATTAGCTCACTTCCAGCCAAGATCAGACCCTGAACAAAAAATGGTGCCTACCCTCAGCCTTGGCTCTCTGCAACTCTCTTCCAAGTGGTTTCGTCCACACAGTGCAGGTCTTTCCATTTCCTTCCAGTTTAATTTGCAACTTGTCTTTTCACTTAACTATATTTGATTTAGCCAGGAGCTCTCCCCACTGATCCCCCTCCTGCTGCTATGGAGAGCACGGCATACAATTATTTTGTTTGAGTCAATGCATTGGTTTTGGCAACAAGCATCTGATCAGCCTGTTTAGCATCAAGGGAGAGAACTTGGGCAAGGAATTTTGATGAACAGGTAATGCAAAGTAACTAATACGTACAAGAATTTTTACTATTACTATCAGCAGTATAATGTTCGTGCCAGCTGCATGATTCTCTTTCCATCCACCTGGCAAGAAGCATTGAAGTTTCCCTCTAGGGCTGGCAAGGGACTCTTTTTCCATAGCATCGTTTGACCATGGAACAGTTGGCAGGGGGAATTTGAAGAGTGATGTGGCTGTATCCTCTTTTTCAGACAGTTAAACGTGTCTTCTCCAGTGGCAGCTTTGGCAGTGAGTCCCTGAAGATGGGAAGCTGCATGAGTGGCCTACCACAGTGCTAAATCTCAGGCTTCTTCAGGAAGGCAACAAATTCAGGGAATTCCCATTTGTAAACTACACATGCATACAAATTTGTTCCTTTTTTATATGCATTTCAGTTTGCAAATGGCAAGATCTCGAACAAAATCGCTGCAGACTGGCATTGGCAACCTCAGCTAATGGAATCGTAAACAGTAGAGTAGGAAAAGGTCCCGTGGGCCATCCCGTCTGAGCTCTGAGCTTTCCAGAGCGACTCAGTAATGCTCTGTGTAATCACTTTTTGCTGGATCTCTGCAGTGATGAATTCTTGTGCATACCCTGGGGGATATTATCCTGTTACCCCAAACTGCTCTTACTATGAGCATATGTTTTGTAATTCCCAGCCTTGGCCTGACTCTCTTTTTCGCTCTTTCCTGTCTCACCATCATCTCAGATGACAAATGATTTGCTGTAGCTATTACTATCCTGTAATTTATTTGTAAGAGTTAATGCTGTCTTCGTCAGCCATCGTTTCTTAAATGATGCGAAATCACTGGCTCCAGAATCTTTGTATCCTGACATATGTTAAATAAAACTTCAGTAAGAATTTTAAAAGTTATTATACTCAGATGGAAAACCAGGTGTAAATTTGGTTGCTCACAGCATAATTTGCACGACCAAACTAACGAAGAGAACAATGGCTGTGCTGACTAACACCACCATCGCCTGTTGCAAGTAATTGTTTTAATCATGAAAATATTTGGAGACCCCGAAACTATAAGGTGATTGAAATGCAAGAGCCAGCTTTCTCTCGTGGCCATTATTCAGCTGTGGTGAGATCCACCTCCGTGACTCACACCTCACCGCTGCCGTTCCTACAGCGAGCAGAGCCGGGCAGCGGGCAGCGCAGGGAGCTCTGCTGCCAGGGCTTAACTACAGCCCCGTGCATGGAAAAGGCTGAACAAAAATTAGACCAAACTAAATTAGACAAAGGGTGAAATGGCAAAGCCAAGGTGAGGTGACAACACGCTGAGTAACCACATTGTCTTATTTTCCTTTTCTTTCCCCTCATAGCCGGTATTTCCTTATTGCTCTAAGAATTTTTGCCTTTATTTGGTTTTTTGGTTTGCTTTTTTTCTTTGTGTGGGCCATAAACACATTTCAAAGTCATGTGAAAACAATAACAATAAAATATTGTTCCAAGAAGTATGAACCATCCGAGCCAGAAGCAGAAGCGGTGCCCTGTGAATCAGGTGATCACCGGACACTGAGAATAGCAAGCAGCTAATGATCAAATCGTACAGATCGCATGCGATCGGGAGATGTTCCTTCCAGTTTCTCGGTCAAACATCTATTAAAAAAATGACTGTTGTAACAAAACCAGAGCCGGTTATGAACAATTCACAGACAGTAAAAGAAAAAAAGAGGCCAAATTGTGAACAAATATTAACGGCAACAAATAAATCAACAAACACCTAATTATTTATGTCTTCTCACTGTAACAGTGCATTAATCTGCCCTGAAACAGTTGTGGATGAATCACAGAATATTCAGCTTTCCAAGTGCATGTTGGATTCTTTATAACTGGACCACAGATATGAAGAAGAAAAAGAAAAATATTACTGGAAATGGTGAAATAAATTGTCTCGTGGTAGTTTGTTTACGCATAACATTTTCAGTCACTCTAAGGGGGCAAGGGAAGGGTGGGAGAGAGCTGCCCCTACATAAACTAAGGAGCTAGGAGCAGGGTTGTGTTGGGCTCGCCCAGTAGCCCATGGAGGAAGACCAGCCTTTGGAGGGTCAAACAGCAAGATTTTGGAGACGTCAACTTCATCTTTAGCCCATGGATGTGGTTGTGTCTCCCCTTCCCCTCCAGATGGTTTTTAGCATCTTGCTACCTTCCTGAATTGGCAGCAGGAGGATATTTTGGTTCGAAGGTTCAAATAGAAGGCTCATTTTTAAGGCTTCTGGCTCTGCCACTGATTTACTGGGTGCTTGGGCAAATCACTGCATCTCTCTAAGCCTCCAGTCAGGCCTGTAAAACACAGATAATTACAGCGCTTTCGTCCTGCCTTGTGTCACCCTTGGTCACAACAAAGAACCACCAGGAAGGGGTCGAGTTCATGGGGGATAGTACCCAGCACTGGGTGGCCCCATCACAAACACTCGGTGCAAGTCTTGTTGAAGTTAAGCAGCAATAACAGGTCTGATGTTTCCTATCCTAGAAAGCACAAGGCTAGTCTGGAGCTATGGAAAAAGCAGGAAATAACTGGAGATGAGGGGGGAAATATGATGGCAAAACTTTTCTAATACGATCCAGTACTTCTCAAAATCCCTAAAGATGTGGTTCAAGTTTTACACAAATGTTGTGAGATGCTTTTATTTTCTTTGAAAAGGAGTTTGCCAGCCCTCTGCAAGAGCTGCTCGTGATGGAGACAATGACACGTGAGGCGAAACTCCGTCGCCCTCGGGTTTGTACATTTTCTCCCTCCTGTTCTCACCTAGGGAAAGGTGACCATCTGCCTCCGCAGCCACCGGCGGCCACCGCTGCTCTGCTGACCGCCAGGAAGCGCCGATGTGAAGCGGGGGTAACCTTCTTCCCCGGCTTGCCCTCCGAAAGCACATGAAACACATCGGCCCTTGTTGCTTCCATAAGCTGAAAGGAGTTTGTGATTCCAAGTCTACTCCGCTCACAGCACGACATGCCCTGGGTCAGCCCCAGCAATAATGTTTTTAAACAATATTAGGTTATTCTTGGCAATCGATGATGACATTTTCTACCAATCGGGATATGAGAAAAACTTCTAATAATAAGAAGTGATAGAATAACAGAACTGGAGACCAAAATATTCTCAAACGCAGAGGCTGGTTACACTGGGGGGGCAGAGGGAAGCTGAGACAAGTCCCAGCTATGATTTGTCTTAAGAGTTTAACCCAAACATACTGTTAATTCCACACTTGGGGAGTCCAAGTCTAATTACTCTGTACTTGAGATCCTCACGGTAGTAGGCAAGGCAAATGCTGCGTTTGTATTTTTCTCTGCTTCTATGTGTGATCAAACAATTAGGTACTTAACATAGAAATTGAAATAATTTGCAAATCTGACACATGAATAACTTACCAAATTCTAAGTCCGGGTTACTTTTCTGTATCTATGCCTCTGCATGGACTAGACTCACTTTTTTCTTGTAGGTCTAACGCAATTTTTGAAGTGTGTGCTGACACAGAAGTTCATATTTCCCCCCTCCTTCATACGCAGTGGTAGGTGCTTTGTGCAGCGTGTGCAACAAGCCTGGTGATGACGGCGATTTTCTTTTATGCGTATAGTGATAATATAACCCCAAAAATGCACTCGGCACAATTGAGGAGAGATTGAAAGAAGTACTGCCAGGGGACAGCGATCACCCAGGGGTGCTAGCTCAGGTTTGACACACGTTTGCGGTGTGAGTATACCCGCAGTGGGTTTGCACGCTGTCTGGAAGCTGAGGTGAGGCCCTGCTACCGTTCCCTGTGCAGGCTCAGGGACAGTGCCACAGACGGGCAAACATGTGCTGCCCCTTGTTTTTCTCAGCTTAAAAGAGGCACAACAGGAGAAGGTGGCTAGAGGTGCAGGATGCAGGGAGGCAGAAGCAATGGAGATCAGAGGCACTTTTCCACATTCGAAGGGCATCGTGCTAAGAAGTACAAAACAGCCACAGTGGAGGTGAATATAGGGAATCCACAGGAAGGCAGGACTTTAGGGGGAAGGAGTTTCAACAGAAAGCAAAAAGGCCATGACGAAAAAGCCAAGGGTGTTGTACGCATAAAGAGCTTCCAGACTAGGTCAGCCCTTAGGTCTACCTAGTCGAGTAACTCAGCCACAGCTCTGTGATGCTGGAAAAACGCTGGATCTGAATGAGTCTGACAGCGTGAAGCACCCTGGCTTTCTCTCTCAGCCACAGGTGTCTTTCAGCATCGAGTTACTATTGCCACCGTACAGATACAGGCAAAAGGCAACAAGGCACTTTAAGCTGAAGGTCTTTCAGAGGTAAAGATGTCTTTGCCCCCATAATACAGTGCTCATCTTTGCAGTGAGATTTCAATGGCTCTGTCTCATTCAGATTGAACAATAATAAGCTTTTCCTAAGGCACATCTTCAAAGAATAATTTCAGCAGCTCCTAGACAAATAACAAGACATACTGGGACTGGGAAAAGGAACTATCTCAACATTTCCTGCTGTTACTGCTCTGCCAGCTCGCATGGTTCAGTTCTACTACAGTCCTTTCAGGATTATTTTTTATGATGCATACAGTACCTGACCCTCCCAATGAAAGCATCGGCTGGTTCTTCAGAACCATTTCCAAGGGGTTGTTTTTATTACATATCCCATCCTACTGAAATTATAACTCAATTCTATTCAACTGCCCTCCATGAGTCCTTACCGGATGGGGTCTTGCTCAGTGTTGTATTCAAGCCCTTGTTCATGCACATGGTGTGGAAGTGCCTGTGGGAATAAGAGCATCCTACAGCAGCAGCATGTTACCAGAACCAGCTTCTCTGCTAATACGAGGGACTGACTGAACAGCACCATGGGCATGAAATCCAGTTTAGCAATTGTTTCTGCTCTGCTTTTTCCCTCAGTCTCTTTTATTTCATTCTGATGTGTACCAAGCCTGGACTATTCTTCCCTGATGCTCTGCTGAGTGGTTTACACACTTCCAGAAGCTGTCTTCAGAGAGTGCCCTTCAGGCCCTTCTGTTACAGCTGGGCTGACTGCTCTCAAACACTCAGCGTTTGTCACATCACATTATACCTGGTGCTACAGGGAAGGCTGAGGACGGCAACGCGGGGAAGTCCTGCCCCGGGGGTCAGCTCCAGGGTGCCCCAAGCAGCAATGAGCCATGCAGCCCAGCCGGGCAGTCCCCAGCCTCCACGTCTCGCTGCCGTTATGGACACAGCACACCACCGTTCCCTAAACTCCTCTTTTTCCATCTCTCAGGATCCAACATGTTTTTTTCCAGCCTTCTCCCCACCCCGGGACCAACTGATTGATAGTAGCTGTTGATCTTCATGCTCTCTGTCCCACTCAGATAGGCGAGCAGCTGTCATTTGCAGAGCAAGTGAACGAGCTCCTCCTTTCTTTTTTCTCCCCATCCATCAACTCAAAAGTAACGCTGAGAGCGAATGGAGTCTCCCAGCTGGTTTGATTTATTTGGTTTAATGTTCCACCATGACCCCTTGGCTTGGCCTGGCCTTTCATCCAAGCGCGGTAGGGGCCTGAGGCTACTTAACTTCCGTGACTAGATGACTTCAGTGTATTCCAGCCTGTTTGGCCAAAATCCAAGCAGTTCACTTAACTACTGTCTCCATTTTGAAGAGGTTGAGCTAAGGCACAGGGAGACACATCCCAAGAAAATCTGCACAGCCCAAAAGCACATGGAAAGTCTGATAGAACCTCTTAATTCCTAAGTTCGCAGAGACTTATGCTAAGTTGCCCTTGGTCCTCTCCCAGAAAGACAAAGCCCTTCAGCAGTGCCAGCCGTTCTGAAGCTGCTGCCCGTGGAAGAGCAGAACAGGCAGGTCTCCTTCCTCTTCCCACCTCCCATGGCCTTTTCCCCATTGCAGTGACTCTCAAATGTTTATTCAGAGGAAAACTCTCTTTTCCAGAGTGGCTGACGTGCAACATGCCAGGCAGAGAACAGCTAGCCCCAGAAACAGCAAAAAATGATCCAAAGTTTCAGATGGGGTCTCTTTCTTGCCCTGTGACACCTCTCCCTTTCTACTCTCAACCCCTGTCTTGAGCAGAGTCCTAGATCATCCATCCATCGACCAGCAAAATGAGAGGGGGACGCTTTCCTCTGATGAAGGGACTGCCCTGGGCCGCCTGCTCTGGCTCTGCCTTTCCATGTCAGAAATATCTGTTGATCCAGGTAAACAGGCCGTTTTTTTCCATTCTGCTTGGGATCTGACAAGGACCTGACTGAACGAAGTGTTTTAGTTCAGGTACAACACTGGCCAAAAGTGGCATATGAAAGTATTAGGAAGCTGCACATGTAGCTCTGGTCTACACACAAGTATCTTTTGTACTGGTGTAATTATGTTGGCTAAGGCTGTGATATTTTACCCATACAGTTATAGCAGCATATCCTGTAGTGTGGACAGCATAAGGGTGCCTTATACCATCTAAGCTCATTCCCTTTTCTCATACAGGAATAAGCCATATGAATATAAGTGTTTTTATATTAGTAGAGCTTCACCCACATCAGGGAAATTATACAGGTTTAGCCATCCAAAGAAAAATAAACTCTTAGATAGAAAATCCTTAAAGAGGTAGGTAGCGATAACCAAAATACTTCTTGACTGTCTAGGCTGACACAGCCAGATGGAGCTTAAAGACATCGAAGGAAAGAGTTTCCTAAGAATTTCAGAAATTGCCTGTGTATTTGGCATCCCCAAGCAGTCAAATCTGCCCTTTTTGTGTCTAGGCCGGAGTTAAACGATAAATCAAGGCCCAGATTTGATACCCTGGGATTACAGCAATAGGTTCTGATTGCAGTTTCTGGTTTCAGTCCATCAGGTGGTCCAAAAGAATTATGACAGCTTAAAAATAACCGCTATGGAAATTCAACCGCTATGGAAACTCACCCTTCCACTCTTTCTTCCCAGTAGCTCATCATGGTAAGTGATCTCTGAAGGACCGCAAAGACTTTACAGAGCACGTGGACCGGTTTCCATCACTGAGCTGTCCTTCAGGTGTCACTGGCAGCGACCATTTCCAGCCTGTCACCCATGTGCTTTTGAAATTCTTGCACCATCACTGAAAAAAATAATAAAAGGTTTGGGGAGATCATCTTCTAGACCACACAGATCAGCACCTTCTTACAGAAAAAGAAAATAGGGTGCAGACAGTCTGATCCCATAAAGATGGCACTGTAGCTTTGTTATGCGTGGATATTTCTCTTACTTCCACTTTGGCGTATTTGCACGGTCAAAGTTAAACATATGTGTTTGGATAATGAGAGCCACATAGGGTGTGATTTAAATAGCAGGAAAGAACATCAATAGGCTATTCAATATTTAATTACACCTACTCCATTTCACACTCCAGTGCTGATTTTGTTGGTCTCAAAAGTCAATGGTGTTCTTTCTCGATCCTCAGAGAAAGCAGTTTGTCCTTCTAAAATACTATCTGAATCCTTTTCTGTCCTGAAGCATGAGTTCTGCATGTGTCTTTAGAACACTTCCAGACCCTATGTTAATGAATTATCTAGTTCCGATGGCTCCCTGAGATATTTAGCACAATCGCTATGTAATTAATAATGGCAAACAAAATAACATATTTAAGGAAATCTAATGAAACCAATGCAGAGCTTTTCAGGGTAAATATCACCTTCCACAAAGCAAGGGCCAGGTTAAAAAAAGCTCAGAAATGTTGCTATGGATGTTAGGAGGGAGCTGGAAGGGCTGTTTCTCATGCATGTCCCTCTGTTTTGTTTTTTATCAGCTCATTTTTTAAAACAGCTTCCCTGTACATAAACCCTCAGCACGTGTGAGTTGGTTGTTTGGTCAGTCAGAAAACCCACCATGGTGGTTGGTCGTGGCGATGTGTTTGACTAATGGAGGTTACATTTCTCTACCTCTCCGCATCTTTGTCTTAGACAAGAAGGGGGGAAAAAAGTTCTGGCTTCCAGACAGCCATGAAAACTAAATAAACATGCATGTAAATGAGAGGTTATTTGGAAGAGGGATTGTGGATGTTGGCAAGAAGAACAGCACAACTTATGACTTCTCTTTTTTTTTTCTTCCTCTCTGCCTCTCTCATTTTTTTTCCTCTTCCCCGGCCCCCCCCCCCTTCTCTTTTTAAGGCCAACGGAGATATTTTTTAAGGCAAGAGTTTATTTTTAGACCACATTGTTATGGCAAAATGGGGAAATGACCTTTTCATTTAGTCAGGAGGCGTCATGTGATTGGCAAGTGAAAAGATATGGGACATGATCCATCCGTGTCTTAGGTCCTTCAGGGAGGATCCTTGTCCCCATGGTCTTCGGTAATCCTCTAGATGGAGAGCCTACACTCTTCAAGACTTTAAGGCTTGATATATAGGCAGAATTAACGCCCGTTCTTATCCTTCACCATCCAACAGCTTTTGTAATGGGAAACCATGAGCCAAATGCTGGTATCAGGCAAAGGCTCAACCTGTAGCAAGTTACTATTGAGGGTGGGATTAGAGCTCTCATTACCAGGGTGCCTAATTTCACAGGTGAAATCAATGTTGTAGAACTTTCTCCTCAAGGGGATAAAGGTGGCAGTTACTTACTCCATACCTAAAGCCAGTACCTTGCAAGAAATGTCAGTGTGTGTAAATAAAGCCATGTGTAGCAGCTGTGGGTTTGCAGAGGCTTTTGGAGAGAGATGCTGGCTTGCTGTGCTCCTGAGGGACTGGGGTGCATCCAGCTTGCTTCAAATACCTGCTGTGTGTCTGCTTGAACCAGAAGTCCTTAGCATCAGGCCACAGTTGGTAAGTGATGAAGAAGGGGGTTTTGTGTGTGTTTTTGTTCTTTTGCCCATGATAATTGTTTCCCCTTTATCAGGCTCTTTCATGCTTGGTCTTTGAAATAGCATCTGCAAGGATTTGAAAATGGAGTTATTCTCCTGTAAGGGCTGTAGCTGCTGCTTCTAAACTGTTTATTTTCATTTGATTTTGTCCTGTGACCAACTTTAACTGGCTTTTCTTTCTCATTTTAACATCTGCGTACTTTCTGAATGTAATCTCTAAAAGGTTTAGTTCTAGCTTTTCTTATAAATATACGTATCCATATGCCATCTGGCTCCTGCCCTGTCCCAACTTTTGCACAATTTGAGCATGGTGGGTGCAATAGCCTGCTGCCTCTGGAGCTTCTGTGGTCTGGAAGAGATCCCTGGATCCCTCTGGCAGGTGACCCATCTCATTTCATATTGAGTGCCTCTCTTCTCCCTTGTCTATAACTCTTAACTTGCGTTTTTCGCCTGCTGTTGAGCTTGACTAGTATTTCATCCCTGGAAAGCCTCTCAGGATGCTGAGCCAAGTTGGTTTGTTGTTTGTTTTTTCTTCAGTGTGTGTTTGTATGTGCGTAAGTGTGTGCGTGCATCTGTGTGTCTACGTGCATGCGCATAAGTCCCAGAATAGGTATACACCTATCATTACCAAAAGCAGTAAAAAAGATACTTGTCAGAGGAACTGATTTATTGCAACATTTAATGAGATTCTTGTCACAACCTGGTTTACTGGTGTAAATGCAAATGTCAGGTTAGTATAAATCACAAGGGCAGGGGACAGAGGCAGCAGAAGTACTCTGCTTCTCCCTAAGAGATAAACCAGCTCCCTGGTTAAAGTGGTCTCCTCCTTGATCTGCCATTTGAGATAAGCTAATACATGGCACACCAAGTGCCCTCTCCAGCATTAATTGCTGGTTAACTGGAGGGGCAGGGCCCCAGCTGTGCAGATGTGAGAGGTTCATCCCCCTGGGCTGCGATAACTTCCAGTGCCTGGACCCTCACCCTGCTGCGAGCCCCCTTTGCTCCCACAGAGCCAGTATCCCTGACGTTCTCCTTCCGTGTTTGCAGCCTCCAAGCTGAGGCTGTGCAGGTTTGCAGGCAGATGCCAACAAGCTCCAAGTCAGATGCTGAGCAGCTCTGAAACAGAAGCTGCTGTGAGCATTGCCCAGCTCTACAGCAAGGACCCCCCTTCACTGGGGCTGTTGGGCTCGTAGCGCAGGCAAAGCCTTCCCCCCAGGCAGCTCGGTTCCTTAGGCATGATGTCAAATGGTGAGATTCCCTCATGTCCAGCACGGACAGGCTGTAGCTGAGGGCTTTCCCTCTGCTCTCAGAATGGATTCTGCCACAGCGAAAAAGTGGGGGCTGCTTGGGGACACAGCCAGCAAACAAGAGCGAAGCTGCAGTGCATATGTGAGAAGCCAGCCCTGCTGTGCACCCTTGGGCTGGCTGCTTGCCCGGGTGGAAGCAGTCTTCCCATTTGTGCCTTGCTCCCTCGTGCAAAGCCCTCACCTGCCTGACCAGCAGAAGGCCCACCAAACTGCAGCAGCTGCTCCCCCTCCATCCCCTCGCTCCCAGCCCTTCCCGGGGAAGCCTGGTGATGCACACACGCCTTCGCTCCATCCCCACCCAGGGCTGCTTCCCAGAGGACCCTGCAGAACAGCAGCTGCTTTCCTGAGCTGAGGAAGGGACTTGGCCCGGAGGGTCTTGGCCCCTCCCTGGGGCTCGCTGTCCTGGTTGTGCCGTTCAGCTGCTGGTCTGCATCGCCTGCCAGCTCCTGCCTGCTTTTCCTTCCTAGGAGGGCTGGGGAGAGGGTCAGGGAAGGCCAGATGGTACTCCTGCTTTTCTGCCTTAAAGCATGCAACTTTTTTTCCAAACTCAGTAGCATAGGCAGCTAGTAAAATCTATTAAAGATGCTGTTGGATGTAAAAGCTGGCTTTTTTTTTTTTTTTTGTCCAGAGTCATAAAAGCTCTTTAAGAGATCCAAACCGGAAAAGACAGCCACCTAATAGTGAAAACAAGGAAAGGGGAATAAAACTGGCATAAGGGTCCTGAATTTTTCCATGACTGATGTGAGCATTGCAAGCCACTGGCACGGAAAAGCAACACCCGCAGCACCACAATAGCAATAAATAAAACAAGGAGAGGAGAGGCTGAGCTCTGCTGTGGTCCAGCAGCCCTGGTCCTGAGGCCAGCCCGGGTATCGGGTGCCCTGGCACGGCTTCTTTAGCAACCAGAACAGCCAGCACAACAATCGCGCTGGGATTGGGAACGGAGAGCGTTAGTTAATTAAGCCTGCATTTTTTATTCTCTGGGGGCAATTCAGCACGGTTTGAATAAGTTGGAGTGCCAGGACCTGGTGGGAATGTCTCTCCCAGCACAGGAGAATCCAGTCTCATGGGCTGCTTTATTAGCATAACAATATTGCCCAGGATGCACTTGGAGTGATGTAATGCCAAGAGTGAGCGAGGGGAGATGAAAGTTGGGTTTTTTTTCCGTGCAGGAGCTGGGAGCGTTTACCACTGACTGGGGCTCTGTCAGTGCATGAAATTCCTTTCCTTTCTCTCTCCCCTCCTGCCCCCTGGCCATGGGATGCTTGCTAATTGATGCAGCTCTGGAAAACAATAAGTTGTTAGAGCCCCCTCCCCCACCTTCTCTTTTAAATTCACATTATTCTGACTTACTGGCAAAGAAGGAGCCTTTTCTGCTCCTTGGAAAGTGGCATCTATCTGCATTTTCATGTGGGACCAATGGAGAAGGGGAGCACAGCTTGTTGGGATGGGCAGGTGGGAGGAGAGGGGGCCTCTGCCACCCTTATTTCCTGTAACAGATACTTCTGACAGCCCGCATATTTGCATGGGGAATGGCAAACAAAAATAAAAATGTCATTTCCCAATTCTCCCATTCCCCCGGCTTGAAGCATTTGTTCTGGCATGGTTCTGCCTTCAGTGCTAGTCCCTCCAACACTGGAGATCCAATTCTCTTTCACGTCAAAGACCTCCATCTAGGGAAATCTGTGTGTCTGGGGTCTCCTATATGACCAAAGTAAGGATTTCTCTTGCCTCATGTGTTAGTAGATAACACCAGGCACATGCTGGTTTAGTGGGCTTTGCCTATACTGTCCCTGAACACGCTTCTCTGGCTACCAGTGCTTTTGGTTATTGCTTGATCCTGTGGGCTGCATGGATCACCCATGCAGGGAGGAGCACAGCTGGCTCGTGTTAGCTGAATATGTAACTGTGGAGTTACAGCACTGTGTACTGAATTATTTATTGTAAGTACTGGAAAAGCACCTATCCATGATTGGGTCATTTTCTGAGTAAGCAATCTGTTGTAACAAAGCAATGACTTTCAGCTGGGCTCCTACAGGTAGCAGGTAGCTCTGCCCATCCCATTTGTCCTGATTATTTAAATGTGGCTCTAGAACAGGAATGTCTCTGCCTGCGTGGAGGTGCTGGCCTAGTTCTTGTAGCTTCTGGACACTAGAGGCCTCTAGACACTCTGGTATGATTAATACTAGTTGTGGCAGTCCTGTGTAATTAACATTCACTTGGAGCAAAAGAGCAGAATGGTAGCACTCTGCTGATTTTTATTTTTATTTTCTGCAAATGTTGCCCATTACAGTTGGTGCAATTTCTAATAAGGTACCTGGTAGCAGTCAGTTTACAGGAGAATATGGGCTGGGGGAAGCTGGCTCAGTGGAGATTAGGATTAATCTCTCTCTCTCTACCCTCCATTCATGTAGAAACACACACAGGCAGCAGGCTTCATCTGGGGGTTGCTATGTCTTTGGACACAAATCAAAAATGTGCTTTAAGAAAAAGTTATGAAACATGAAAATGAGCATTTTATATCTGTGCTATAGCAAAAAAAAAAAAAAAAAAAACAAAAAAAACCCCACCAAACCTGGGCTGGCCCACCCAGTGTTGCATTTCTGTCCTCTAACTCCACAAGCCCATGCATCCTGAAGGGCAAGGACCTCAAGGATGGTGCTGCCTAGAGCAGCCTGGGGTAGATCCCCACTATTGGCTTTGCTTTCCATCCCAGCGTGTCTCCTGGAGACTTCAGCCAAATTCCCTTGTAGGCAGGAACAGACTTCCCTCCTCTGAACTCCCGTCTGTATTTTCCAGGAAGCTCTTCATGCTGCTGCCTGGCTGGACGGGGGGATCTGCCCCGAAGGGGAAGCCTGCTGTCCCGGTGTGGTCTGCTCCCTGGTTTGCTTCCCTATTTTCCATGTCTCTCGCCCTGCATCCGAGCAGCCTGGCTGGGACACGCGGGAAGCTTGCTTACGGAGTGTTTCTCCAAGGGCTGGGGTTGCTGCTGGGAGCAATCTGTCTGTTAACCTTGATCAATCCAGATTGCCTGGCAAGGACTCCTGTATTACTCAACTTGCAAGAGGCAACATGTTTTCCAAAAGTGCTGTCCTGCCAAGATCCCAAACTCGCATAGGACCTACCTGGGTATTTTTTGTGCAGCAGCAGTTCTAGTCACAGATGGCTATCTAAGCTTCTGTTCAGTGTGCTGCCCCAGAACAATCTATTCTTGATGTGTTGAGTTACACAACTGGTGACCAAGGTTGGGGTGTTGTGGGAAGCCTCAGCAGCTCGGAGTGCCTTTGTTAAATGCGCTGTGGTAGCGATACCCCAGCAAACAGCCGCTGAGTCTGAGGGGAACCGGCTGTGTGAATTGAGGCACTAATTAAGAATTAAATGGTGTTTAGCTGCACCTGAAGAGCATCCCCCAGCCCAGGCAGTGCAAGCACCCGTGGGGAGGGGTGAGCCGCGGTCTCAAGCGGGGGGGCTCTGTGCAAGGTGGGAGGCAAAGGGCAGCACGAATCCCCTCCTCTGACAGCCCTGATCGAAACCACATTGCTGCTGCCTTTGGCCCCTGTGGCCAGGGAGGCTGTAAATGCTGGTTGCTGATAATTGTTGTAATTAGTGCGCAATGTGCTGCTGCTAAAGGGGTGCTGCCAGTTGCTTTAGCAGATGTTGGGGTGCAATTTGGCTCCTGGCACCCTGAGGAGGATGAGGTGTAGCACCAAGCCTCTGAGCTACTCCTAAAGATGCTGCCCCTGCTCCTTTAAGTAGTAGCCAGAAGCTTTCTAAATATTATCATCTTACCAAAAGAGGGGGGGGGGGGGGGAGGGGGGGGGGGAAGGCGGGGGGAGAAAGTGTTTTGGCATGAGAACAATTTCTCCATTACCTCAATTAGTTCAAATGATCTGGAAAGGTTCTCTCTGGAGAAATCAAGCTAAATCTCAGCCAGCAAAGGGGCTGGTGGCTGGTTGGTTGCTGTAGGTGTTGATATGAGCATTAGTCAGCAATGTAGATTGCAGTGAAGTCAGTCAATATTGCTGTCGCTGCTGTCTGGCTACAGTCATAAATTAATTCATTATATCACTGCAGTAATTGAAGGCCTTATTCTCTCTAGGATTCTGACTCTGGCACCTCCCTGCCTGTTTCTGAGGCTGTCCATCAATTCAGTGAGGTCTGGGTTTTACTGAGATCATTATTTCCTGAAATACTGTAAAGTCTCTCCATAAAAAGGAAACTTTTTTTTTTACCCATCTCCATCCTTTTCCCTATTGCCCGCAGAGGAGGGACAGCAGCAAGTTCAGGAAAGATGCAGAAGAACAAGGCAGGGATTTCTAGTTCTAGCAGTTTGGGGTTGTCCCTTTGCAAGTAGGAATCAAAAATATCCTCAGAGTCCCTGAAATGGCAATAGCATCCTATGGAAAGGCAGATTAATTGCTGTCAATGATCCAAAGCAGCTCTTTTCCTCCTATGGTGGGTTTGAAACCCAAACACTATGATGGAGTAAGATTGAGATAATGAAATAGGCTGAGAAACTCGGTGGGCTGGCTCCTGTGCTGGTGTAAATCAGTGTTCCTGCACTGGCTTTGCTGGAGCAATGCCAAATTCTTCCAGCTGAGGGTCTGGATTGCATATTCTACCTATAAAAATGGTGTTTAGGATATCTTGGCAAAAGTAGGTATTTTTGCAACCCACTTCTAACTGGGCAGTGCTGTGTGGAGATGAAATCCAGTTACTCTGGTGAGGAAAAAAAAAAAACCAAAAACACAACACTAATCGGGCTAAAAAACTTATGCTGTGAGCCTGTGGAACAGAGTTTTTTTTGTAAGACTACAAGTTGTTAGACACACAAGGATTCACATTGAACCCCAGTGGAGAAGAGGGAGGAGCACCCTTATTTCCAGCACTTGTTATTGATTGTGAGCTTCCCAGCATGCAGTGTTATGGTTGGAACTCCCTGCTCTGAAGGTAAGCAAGCGTGGAAAGATTTTTTGGCTTTCCCCATAAAAATAAAACTGATTTCTGCTCTTCATGGTTATTCATAATGGTCCCAAAATCTGAATTTCAGGTCCAAGGCTCACGAAGGTGAGGAATACTAAAGAGCATCAGGTGTGCAAGCTCAGGGTTCATTGCTCCATTGTGAAAAATATCGCTTATACTGTGTATGTTTTCTCATAAAAATTTTCAACTTGCCTCTAAATATGTAACATTGCTCAAGGCTGACATTACAAATGAATACAGCTGGTCATTTTTTATTTTAAAAGTAAAAAAAAAAAAAGCCACTATTTGAAATCAGTAGTTGTGTGTGTAGAGGGAATGGCACATGCACAGAGATGTTCAAGGGAGCCTCACTTGGGGGACACTTGGGACTGACTCAAGCATATTTGGGGCTGGAAGTGAAGATTTTTATCATGTCTGGTAGGCAAGTACAAAGAAAATGTGCTGGATCCTTCTGAGGCAAAACCCCACTTGGTCATGGGTGAGCTCATCTGGAAGAAACGACCTGTTCCCTGCCCTTGCTTCTGCACCCCGATCCCCCTTTTGTGAGTCACAGCATGGTTCAGTGTCTTCAGAAAATAGACCTTTGAGGTGTGCAACACTATAGGAAGCCCTAGGAGCTATGGAATATGTTTTTGTACACATATAAACCTCTTGATTAGTGCTGTAAAGGAGGAAAATGGTCTTATTCTGGACATGGCACTTCTGCCACGGAAGCAAGAAACACTTTTGGCTGACTTAGAAATCAAAGGAAAGGAAGGTACGGAGCTTTGTACCTGACCTCCTGTCAGTTGTACCCAGCTATTTCCATAGATTTCCTGCAGAGAGGAAGATATGTGTTTGGGTTTTTTAATAAGATTCAGCAAAACCTCACAAAATGCTTCAAGATAGTAACTGTATATTATTGACCCCCAGACAAAGGGGGGAGGAAGGACTGGCACAAGCTTTCACATGGTGATTTGGAAGCTGCTTCTAGGGTCTGTGTGAATGTGGGAGTTGGTCCCACTGGAACGCAAATGGGGACAGCGGGAATGCCACCCTGCCTGCTCCTTCCATGCAGCATCGCTGTGACCACGGGGCTTTGCAAAGCCCTGCACCCTGGCAGGCATCAGCTGCAGCAGGGATGGACCTGGGGGTGCTGGGGGCCTCGCTTAGTGCTGTGGTTACCCTTGGGGTAACTGGGTAGGGCTTCCTGGCTGTGCCCAGCTGCATGGTTTCAGGCACAGTGAGCAGAAGGAAAGGGAGCATCCCACTGACACCAGCCTTTTGAAGTTCCTCTTCATCCCCTGGGATCCCTGTTCCTCTGCCTGGCTGTGGCCTCTGGCCATTCTCCCAGCTGTTTTTCAGCTCATTTTAACTGCTGGGTGAAGCAGGAGGGAGGCAGAGCTGGTGGGGATGGCTTCAGGACATAAGGCACATTCCTTTAGGTCAGCTGGCGTTTCCAGGCCTTTCAGTGAAAAGCCCCAATTAACCGATAATCAGCCGAGCATGGCAAACCCAGGAGTAATGAGTGCTTCTTCTGACTCTAGGGCCAAAGGCTAAAATCTACTCATGGAGCTAAATTAGCTATCTAATTGGGATTTCTGTCCATCCTTATCATCCTCTGAGTCCCCACAAGAATGAGATCAGTGACAAACCTCCAGTTTGTCCCCCCACCATTGCCTTTCCTTAACAACCCTGTCTAATTAGTGCTGTAATGCAGAAGACTGCCCAAAGCCTGATGCTGGGTACAGGAGGGGAATCTATGCTTGAAGTGTCTTTTTTTCATTTTGTTCATACAAACTGCCCCAGTCCCAGAATTTGACCAAATTGCACTGATTTACACCAAGAAAAGGTTGATTTCTTCCCATCCTACTCCAGGTGGGACATACTAAGGGCAGCTCACCACATAATCCCCCTGCATTTCCCAGCTTTCAGCATATGGAAGAGGAGGGTGGCATGGAGAGGCTGTGGAAGCTTGCTATGGATGATGTCTCATGGCAGAGCGTGTGGGACAAAGCGAATGTGGAGAGCAAGTAATGTCATGGGAGGAAACCCTTAGTGCAGAGCAGACATCTGCTCAACACGTGTGGAAAGGTTTTGGTAACCTCTACAGTCTTGGTTGTCCTCAGCCTACCTTTCACTGCTCAGCAGTGCTCAACAGAAAAAGAGAAACTGCTTTCCTTGGGTTTGTTTTGCTTTGAAGGCAAAAATGGAAGTGAAGAGTGCCAGCACCTAACCCCCTCGGGGTGGAGCGGGGGGAAGATAATTCTGCAAAGGTTGGAAAGCGGATACCTTCATGTTGGAGGGGATGTCTCATTCCAGACTTGATGTGACTGTGTTTCTGAGGGATATCACAAGCCAAATATCACAATCTATTTCCATGCCCTGCGCAGCAGGTAGCCAGGATGAGAGGATGCAGGGAGGGGTTGCAGGAGCCAGAGCTAAAACCCTCAACCCCCTTGGGGGCATGAAAAATCCTGAACTATAGGATGGGGAGTGACCCTCAGAGGTCAGCCAGCCCATTTCCCTTGCCCCAAGGTAAAATCGGTGATAACTAAACCACTCCTGATTAATTCTTGTCCAAAATGTCATCAATGTTGCTTGTGGGGTTGACCCAAACTGGCAGCACATCAGCTGCATGGAGGATGGGGCATCCTCCTGCTGCCTGGGACAGTCAGAGCATCCCTTACTTTTTTTAATGATAGAAACTGCATCAAAAGGAGCTGAGTTCAGGCAGAGCTTTTAAAATAGCCTTTGGCATCTTTAGGTTTTAGGAAGAGTGACTGCTGTATCTGTGAGAGCTGATCAGATAGAATGTTGTCATTCTTGCTGACTGTTTTTACTTTAAAAAAGTTTTAACATTTCTTTTGGATTTTCAGCAATCAAAATATGTTGTCCCAAAGCTGAGGGGATTGAAGAATTTTGGAGGAAAATAAAGCCAGTATCTTTCCTAGGATAGGAAAGATGTAATAAAAAAATCTAATGTGATCAAACCCCTAACTTTCTATTTAAAGATTAGATTAATGGGTCAGATTGGAAATAGCAATTTCCTACTTGCTATGCAGAAATACATAATCCACACTTTTACTCTAAAAGCATTTAAAATTCTAGAGTATGAGTGAATACAAACCAGTGAAAAGCAGAGTTGCAGGGAGCAGTGGAAGTGCGATGCCTTCTCTTTCAGAGACTATAGTAATTCTGGGAATAAAATAACAGCCAGACCCTGGAGATGGGGGAGTTGTTCACGCTTTGTGCTCTGTCCGCTTGAAAAGTGTTACAATTCCCCTGCCACACAGGTCTGTGTGAGCTGGCAAAGGGAAGAGGCAGGATCAGAGCGGAGAGGGCACTGCGCCCTGCCAGGATGGGGCTCTCGGCACTGATTCTGCCCTGGAGCACAGGGACAAATTCCTCCCTGCTGGTATTTGTTCGTTTGATTATGAGAATTGTTCCCAGTACCAGGCACTGGGTTTGGGGATCTGTCCCCACCTCTGACACTGTGAGTGTGTGCAAAAGCCATCTGTCTATAAGCTTTGGAACTGCAGATACTGGGTTTTACCGTGCCTTGGGTGATGGATTCTAAATGTTCCTGTCAGGCTGATAGCAATAACAGCGAGAGTATTTGACTGAAGGGTAAAGGAGATGAACTAGATCTAAGATGCTTCTTGGAGAGATAAATTGCATACGCTGTTATGCTTTGAAAATCTGGAAGTTGTCCCCGATGTCGGCAGCCTTGGTCCCTCCAGCTGAGCCAGACGTGGCCGTTCCCTGCATCTCGCCAATCTCAGCAGCGAGTGCTTTCCTCCTCCCTGAGACCGGCTGCTCTGCACTCAGGTCCATCTCAAGGTGGGGTCTGTTCCCCCTGCCCCAGCTCGCTCCCCCCAGGTCCCCTCTCCCCACCAAGGACCGATGAGCCTGGGCACTGCGGCTGCCACCGTGAGCTACCAGCCTCCCCAGGGCAGCTCTGCGGCAGCCCCGCGAGCGCAGCTTCTGAAGGGGGCTTTCTTAGTATTATTATTTTGTGGTCAAAAGGTTGCATACACTATTTTTTTCTGATGCAGAGGCTTAGAAAGAGTGGAAAGCAAAATATTTTGATAATTATTCAGGCCAGCGGGTTACATAAAAGGTTCCATAGCCCTCTGCATCAAACCTTAACAGTTCAAACCACAAATTCTGTTTTTGCAGCCGTAAAACATTCGGGGGGGGAAAAAAAAGATATTAAAAAAAAAAAATCCATTTTCCATTTGCTTGAAACTTATAAAATTTTATGTGGTGAAAAATGACAGTTTACTCCCAGAAGGAAACTGCCCAGAGAGGCTTGTTTCATAGGCACAGTGGGATCAAGAAATAGGCATGGACTTGTGTCCTTAGTCACATAAAATAAATGTTGAAAGATGTGACTGAGCAGCAGGGCAAAGCTGCAGCAGCGTGGGTTACCCCCGCCTTGCTGGAGGGGCTCTTGCTGGTGGGGAGATGGAGGGGAGGGCAGGTGGGGGTGCTGCGTGTCCCAGGGCTTGCGTGGTGCTCTCAGCTTTGAGAAGCTGATCCAGCACTCGGAGAACAAGGGCTGTGATTCCATGGGGTGTTCAGGCCCCTTTGATCTCACAGGCTGTGATACAGCATTTACCAGGCTAAAGATGCATGTGTGAGATGCCCAGTGAAACACACAAATGGGAACAAGGGCGTTGCCGTAAGCATCCCAGTCTGTGTGCTGGTCCAGGCAAGGGCTAGTATCAGTGCTTACAAGAGCATCTCTGCCTCACAGGGTTGCCTAGCTCACATCGTTGCCACAGTTTTATTCTTTGATTCTCACAGTACTGCCTGAAGCAGAAACCTCCGTGGAGTTATTGAGGTTTTCCTGGGCTTTGCTGAGTTAAGAGTAAGCAGAATCAGACCCAGACGCCAAAGCTCAGGCTGCGATGCTGCAGTGTGGATGGAAGCACTAGCAAAAGAGCTCAGAATTCTGAATTCCTGGTTGCACAAAGTCAAGCCCATGGTGTCTGGGAGTCAGGTTCTGAGAGCACAGAGAAGACCTCTCTCTCCCCCCTCAGCTAGCTCCACAGCTCAGAGCAGTGCCTGGGGTGGGTCTGATGAGCTTTTGCCCCTCTGTCACAGCTACAGCTGGCACCGCTGCCCTGGGCAGAGCAGCCGCGTCAGCCCTAGGGCACCCGCCCGGTGCTCCTCAGCCGGGTCTTTTGGATGCCTGCTCCCTGCCATAGTTGAAATATATCTTGCACACTACCTTTACCAAAACCAAGCCGCCTTGAGGCGATGCCCTGAAATATTCCTTAGTTCACTGGTTATTTTCCAGCTCTATGAAGGCACAGGGGCTGATGCATTCTGAGAGCCCTTTGCTGGGAAAGTCCAGCTGTGCTGAAACTCCCCAACCTCCAGCAAGGCCAATGCTCTTCCTAAATGACCCGATACTGCAAGTGCTTTGAAAATCACTGAAAATAGCAGGTGCAGTACATGGGACAGGCTGCCACAGGGCTGCTGCATCCCCTCGCACATCTTTAAGTCCCAGGCATTGACAACACACCACTGAAATCCTGAGCAAAGTGTGCAAGTAGTTGAATTCCATACAAACACGTGTGTTGTCAGGTTTCTGGTTGATAAATGAACATAAAGACATGTATACAAAAAGTTGCAATTATGTAATTAATTTTGCTTTCTAGGTAAGATATCCTCAAAGTTATTGAGAATAAGATGTACTTCTTAAATGGGATTTCTACCCTGAAACATTCAAAAGTCATCTCATCTCCTGAAAATACAGGATGAAGAAATATGTTAAAAATTTCCCAATAGTCAGCCACAAAAACACAGACTATTACCAGCTAAAAAACAACATTATTCCCCCTGTGTGTTAGAATTTGACACTTCTAGGTATTGGCAACATTTTTCAAAAGAAAATTAAAAAATAGCTGCGTATAAATGAAAAAGGTCTCTTTATTTTCCTTTTCCATTTGCAAAGGGAAAACAAAACAAAAAAACTTGATGTTCTTTTTACATGGGAAACATTAAAAAGCCATCTAATCTCCTGAAACTAGCACTAATTAATGAGCAAACATGAGATCTGGGAGAAAAAACTGTAACCTGGACTTTCTTTAGCGCAATTCAAAGTCGTGACACGTTTAAAGCCATAAATTCATTTTGCTTGAATCTGTAGGATTTGTAATTAGCAACTTGAGAGGAAATCTATGGAGCAGTGAAACACAGGCTGCTTTTTTTTTTTTTTTTTTTTTAAATACTTCAGCATTAGTGGTTTTCTTGGTGATGAGGATGCGTTAAACTGCATCTGGAACCTCAAGCCCACCGTGTAGAGCCATACCACAATCTGCCTCTGTGGTCATTTCTGAAATACCCAGTTGCTCCTGTACCAAAGCTTCTTGAGATTTTGCAACCAAATGAGCCTCCAGCATTTTTGAATACCAACTTTGTACCTGGGAGATTAACTCTTGGCTTGACAGCATACCTCTGAGACAAGTGGGCTTTAGTAAAGCCCCATCCAGCAGATAAGCAGTCAGCAAGCCAGGTTTGTTCTATTCTTATTGCCACGCAGGAGAACCCATCCAAAACACCCCTGCCCAGAGCTACATCCTTCTTTATATTTAGTTGCCTACGCAGCCTGGACCTCTCCCAGGAGTGTGCTGAGCTTTGCATCAAATACCTGTCTTGTTGCTGGCTCTCATGTCCTTGCCCAGGGGACACGTGTGCTGCAGTGGAGGTTCCAGCATTGAGCTCTGCGAGGTGGCTCCAGCTTGTGGGCGTTTCAGACACCCTGTTACTGTGAAATGCTTTGCAGATGGAGACCAATGTCCTCAAAGAGGCTTTGCAGCTCATGGGGAAGTCACAGAAGTGATGTGCTACCTCCTAACACCTGATCTGCTGAAAAAATGTGTGTTCGGCACCAACTGGAGCTCTGATGCTAACAGCATCATCTCTGGGCATATTTATTGCTGTAGTCCCACAGAACAGGCCTATAATGTGAGAAATTGCATCCAGGTTGTCGCCTGCCAGGATGGGATGGATTTTCTTCGCTGAGCAAAGACAGGAAAAGTTGTTCTCAGAAACTGTCCAGTGAAAGTCTGAAGTCAGAAGGGAATCCAGGAGAAGGTCTAAGCTGTGGACTGAATTGACCGATTGTGGTTGTGTAGCCTCAGCTGAAGGCGTTATTATTTTTATGTCTGGTCATAAATAGAATAATGGACAAAAAACCTAACTCCCTGCATGAAGTCTGAGTAAACGTGCTTGGTGCAGTGGTTCACTGCAGGATTTGTGGTTTGGGACCTTCTTCAAAGCTGTGAATCAACACGCAAAGCAGCTCCAGGGCCACTCATGTGGCTGCGAGGACGCACAGGTACCCTTGGGTTCTTTATTCTGCCTCCTTCACGCTCTCTCAGATGGCCATAAGGGTGGTCATCGCCCAAGCACCTCCTCCTCCGTGTCCTCCATAGGTGAGAACGTGCACAACGCGCGAGAGCTGGACCCCACCACCAGCTGGATTTTATTGTCATCTGATAAAGCCTCTCCTCTGTTCTCTGTTTTAAACCCTTGTTGGAAAAACCTTTTCAATAGTAATTCAGGCTCTGACAATAAGCACTTAGAAGAGCTGTCCTCCCAGTTTAGAGCTGTCAGCCCTAAGTCAGTGGCGGTACCATTAACATAATCCAGGTGTCTTCACTCTCATTTCCAGACGCTACCCGCCGGGCAGCGGTCCTCCCTGCAGACAAGCTGCAAGACAAAGTAACTGCTTAAAGCAGCGTGATAGTGCTTGACCAAAAAAATACATATTCATTTGCAACACAGCGAAAGAAAAAGCAGTCTGGTTGCTGGTATTCCCGATCAATTCCTTCTTTGGTCTTGGGACCACTATATTGGCACTCTCCTATATAGGATAGGATAATAGAATAGAATATAATGTAATGTATCATATAATAATATAATATAAATGCTACTGATGCCCTGGGATATTACTGTTATGCTGAGGGATGTTAACGTAGAATGTGAACACTTTCCCTACATCACAACTTCTCTGAAAATATCGCGCTCTCTTTGTTGTTTTTTAATTCCCTCTGCCTTCCACGAGTCCCTCGGGAAACCCAGGGCTTCTGCTGAGCCAGCCAGCACCCAGATGTCGCCCCTCCAGCACCGCTGCAGTACTGGGCAGCCTGGTCACGCTCAGCTCAGGGCGAGACGTTCAGAGGCACCAGCTGAATTCGGGTGGGTCGAGCCCACACCACGCTGGTGGGCTCGGGCTCTCAGGGCTTCACACACACACAGGCTCAAGGTCAGCGGGTATTTTCTAGAGTCCAAGAGAGCAAAGCCAGGGGCAGCTGGGGAAGCCACAGCTGCATCAGGGGTACATGGCTGAGCACCGCTCACGGGTGCTTCTTTACTGAATTATTTCTAGGAGTGATGTCCGTGTGTTCTGCATGTAATTCAGATAGATGCCCACTGACCTGTTTTCAGCATCTTTCCCTTTTTATTCCCCCTTTTACTTTAATGCTAAGAGTACTTAGAGCCCTTGTTTATTTCAGGTTGCTTTTATATTTATTTTTATTATTATTATTATTATTAGGTGCTTGTTTATTTTGACATTTTTTTCCCCCTTGGGAAAACCCATGGTGTCTCCTCAGCAGAGATGTGAGCTGAGCCCTGCCTTCCCCAGCTACTGCCATTCCTCCAGTCCCAGCTCTGGCTGCTTTCGGTTGCCACAAGGCAGGGAGGAGTTCAAGGTTTGATGAGTAACTTTCAGTGGAAAACTTTGATTTGTTTCGTTTGTTTGTTTAATCATTCCCTTTCATACCTGGTTGGGGTTTTTTTTGCTGGGTTTGGTTTTTTTATTTGGAAGGGGAGAAAGCTACTTGCTGTGGGTGATCAGCTCTATTGTATTTAGTTATTACATTTATCTCTACATTCCCAATATGTGCATACTAAATGACATTTCCAGCCTAAATGATCTTCTGAAATTTTATTGAATGCTATAGATATTGCTAAATCTCTCTGCAGAAATCAGACAAACTAACATTGAGACAGATACCATGAGATCATTCAGAAAATCTGTCCCTTCTCATTACCTGCTGTATGGTGGTTTGGGTTTTTTTTTTTCCATTAGAGGTTACATGGGCTTTAAAATAATCTGCTTTATTATTGATGAGAAAATTGGATTCTTTTAATCTGTGTATTATTTTGAGGCTTTGACAGCAGTCAAGCCACCATGCTAATCCCTAATCCCTGGGCAATCATCACCCAGCAATTTTGAAGTGTGGCCTCAGTGAATTACAGGAGGAGCCAGGAATAAAGCAATCAGAGTCTGCACATCAGAGGACTTTCACTGTTATTAGCATTATTATTATTATTATTATTTAAAGTACACCTCTGGCATGTCTCACAAAAATCTCTTCCCCATCTGCTCTGCGTAGAATGTTTCAGGAAAGAGGCGAAGTCAATCACCCAAAGCAGAACAATGTTGAGGGTGAGTTTAATAAAATAAAAATAATTTTTCCTTTAAAAAAATCACATCGTTTGCCACACATTTTACAGCACAGAAAGTATTGCATAACTCCTAACCGCCGAGCGAGCTAGGAATACTGTATCCCTTTATTCTCTGAGTTTAATAGTTATAATTAGAACCTTTCCTATACGATTTCTATACCTACGTGTAATTCTAAAAAAATCCCTCTTGTCTTTCCCAATAAACTGAAGCATTGTTACACAGACTGAAATCAAACAATTAAAAGTGAGAAATGGAGACATTGTTTTTTGAAGAGGGTGGAGGGTTTTTTTCCTTTTTTTTTTTTTTCTTTTTTTCATTTGAGGCAGAAAAATTCTCCAACTTGAGATGTTCTCACAGCATCATCTTTTTCTTTGCAACATTCCTGTCCACACTTGGGTAGCCTCTGGAGACAGAGGGTGACTACCAAGAAAGTGAGATGGAGCTAGTTATGGGGAGCAGCAAACACACAGAGAACACAGAGATGGCAAGCCTTGGTAAATTGTCATGTGCAATTAAAAAAAACCAAAAAAACCCCTCAGATAAATGGCCCTCATCATGGCAAAATAAGACCTGGGGGAGGGAAGGGGAATATGGCCAGCAGCCCAGGGAGAAATTTGGTCTCATGAGAGCCAGGCTATTGGAAAGGAGTAGGAGAAAGAGAGACCCATGGCCTCTCATGGCCATGACACCGCAGCAGCAGGCATGGGCAGTGCAGCCTGATTTTACATCTCCCAAAGGAGGAGTTACACTGATGAGAGATGTCTGTTTAGCTCTGCTCAAAATAGCTTTAGTAGTATCAAGTCTGTCTGGGATGACACATCTCACCTTTCTCTCCTTCAAAAGGAAACCTCTCTCCTTGCTTAAAATCAGAGGATGGTAAAGAAAAAAAATATTTCTTGGACATCTTCCTAAGCCAGAGAAGCTCTTGTTATTAATGCCAATGTACGGGAGTGCGCTCTTGTCGTAACTGCAGTGTAGCCACACGATTCTACACACTCCTGTACACATCAGTGTTTCAGAATTCTTTCTGTAGATTTTTTTTTTTTTATTATTGCAGCTTATTTTTCTTCCCTCCTGCTCTGCATGTCATAAGATGATTGATATGTGTAGAAGTGGGCCTTACAAGCACAAGTCATTGCCTGGGGTTCTTCCTATAATCAAAGCACATGCCCACCCATAGCTAATTAGACATTAGCCTAATGTCAACTGATTGATTTAGAGCAGCCCTACCACCCACCCAAACAAGAGCACGGAGCCTTTGACAGTGGGAACGGAGGGAAAGTGGCACCTGGAGGAGGGGATGTTTTGCCTTTGGAAGTTCATGATGTAAAACCTTTTTGTGTATATTTATGTAAAAGAGATGCAAAGTAGTTTTTGCTCTTTAGTGTTTGTGTTAAGCAAAGGGAACTTGTCCGCAGGAAAAAAAAGATTTAAGGTCCATTCCAGTCCGATTTAGGATTAAGCTGCTGAAAAAGTTAAGTGTCGTGGAATATGTCACCATGACAAAAGCAAAGGTCTTGCCTCAGCCCCAAGCACTGAGGTGAGACCTGGCTGTCTTGCTGGGTCCAGTCTTGCACTTTGCAGTAAGCTAGGAAAATATATTTGGCTATGATTTACATACAGTTTTTCAAAATCCTTTGCATTTTTTTCTTTTTCTTTATTTTCCCACCCCCCCACCCCCCTTCTTTTGCCTCCCACCCAAAGCCCACCACCCTCCCCCCTTTGGATTTATGGGTTAGGAACCCTCAAACTTGTCCTGATGGATTAAGCAGAGACAAGTTGTATCAAGTAAATTAAAAATGAAATAGTTACAGCTGTTGGAATAGTCTCAGGGCCAGAGGAGGTAAAAGACTTTCTAGTCTCAAGGGGCCTGGAAGTAATCTGTGAAACGCCAACTGCTTAAATAAAGACAGCTTGAGTGAGGGCTGGTGTCCTGAAGGGTGGGGAGAGCATCCAGCACCATTGGGCCTGAGCGTGCTTTAGGGGAAAACAAGGGAGCAGCTACCCTCCGAGCGCAGCTGGCCCACGTAGCCCCAGACTCGTGTCCCAGGGACAGCAGGGTGGGCAGTGAAGAGGGCATTTTGGGACCAGCAGCTGCAAGGATTTAGTTTCTCTTATTGTGAATCTCTGCTCTGCCATGTGGCATCAAACCATGGGGGTTGAAGGTGCTCACGAGTGGTGATGCTGAGGCTGACTCAGGTGGAGATACCCGCATTCTCCATCACGCTCAGCCACATCTTCCTCTCTTTTGGCAAACTGTTTTGCTCTTCAGACACCTTTTCCCTCCCCAGCTCTCTGCTTTTTATATTCCGTTTATATAATGCCTATGCTACCATCTTGCTCTGGGGCTTGTGTTTTTTGGTTTGTTTATTTTATTTTATTGTATTTTTAGAGTAGCATTGAGCTGTAACAGGGCAATTCAATGAACCAGGAGCTATAGCATTGCAGTAATACCACGCACAGAGAAGGCAGTGTCTCATCCGAGGGCTTGGTCCTGTTTGATCCAGCTACCCGGAAAAGCGCAGTCTCTCCCTATTGATAATAAATCAAAACCACAGACAAACCCGTTCATAATTCACCTTTTGTGAATTTAAAGTTGTACAGAATGACCCTTTTTAGTCAAATAAAAGCACTCCAGAGTTCTTCACTGCAGCGGGCGCTGGTGAGCCCTCCCCCAGCCACACGCATTCACAGCGAAGATGTTTGGGCCAGTCCCAGAGTTAATGGAGCAGAAACGACAGGGATGGCTGGGAATAACACAGGGAGGAATTTTTTCATCCCAACTCATCTTCAGTGCCCATGAGCTCTCTGCTGTGCACACAGCGATGAACCGCTCTCTTCTCCCAGCACCAGCAACGAGTTCTGCCTCTGAATTACTGCCTTTAGACACGTTTAAGGTGGGATTTGTCACTGCAGATGAGTGGAGAAGCTGAACGTGGTCCGTGATGCAATATTCCCCTTAACCCAGCAGCATCTGGGGGAGGAAGAGGAGGACAATGCATTGCCAGCAGCAGAATCTGTGCAATTTCACATTCCCAGCTATAAACTTTTCAATAACTGGAAGTAAATCCTTCAGCTTTTGACTAGAGCTCAGCCTTTGCAGCTGCAAATTTATTCAGCAGGCAGAGAATCGGGCCAAAAGAAGTAAATATGAGTGATGTGACTGATAGTACTAGAACATTACCCAAGCTCCCACACGCCTGCAGTGGAGGGCAATTCCTTGGCTGCTAATTCCCTGATGGAGATCTCCTACCAGAAGCTGGAGCCATCCTTCCCAGGATGCTGGGAAGGGAGGAGGATGCAACTGCAGGAGGGAGAAGGTGTTTCTGGAGGGGAGCTTGCAGAGCTCAGCGCTGGACCGGCAGTTTTGGGATAGGAGGCTGTTCGTATGTGCTGGAGAGCTGCAACCAGGGATGATGCCCTTTTCTGTTTTGTTTATCACCCCACACACACCCTTGTCTCACGTACATAAGAACTATAAATCTATTTGTGGCTACTGGGGTTGGGCTGGAGGTTCAGCTTTTAGTGGTGGTTAAAGACCGGCCAGCGCACGGCACTGGCAATACCTCAGATGTCCAATTAATTGTGATAGTGTCAGAGCAAAGAGCAAAGGCTTAAAAGCATAAAGACCTCACTGCATAGCAAATGAGCATTTTGCCGCATGCATTACCCCACAACTGTCCCTAATTAACACATGGTGCATTAAACAGCCTCTCTGGGACGCACCTCGTGGTTTCGCCATGCTCAGGCAGCTCCGCCGCAGCACCCGGAGGCACGGAGGCAGCGGGGACGCGGGTTTGCCCGCAGGGGCTTGGCAGCAGCCGCAGGTGCAAAGGGTGGGGAGCAATCCCAGGTCACACATGCCAGCACGGAAAATCACAGGGGTTGCCTGGGTTAGGAGGCAGAGCAAGTGAGAGCGCTCTTCATCTGTCATCTCCGCACTCTCCGTTGCTTCCCAACACACTGAGTAACATCTTGGGCTGTACATTAAGGGGCTATACATTAGGAGGAGAACACCCCTGTGAACCCATCTCGAAGGCTGGGTGGGAGCATGTGTTTGTCTTTCCATGCAAAAGCCAGCGAGCTGTTCTCTGCCCTCTGGGACACGTGCCGTGGGAGGGAAGGTCCTTGAGCAGCATCAGGGGCTGCTCTCCAGCTCTGCTCACAGGCATCTCTGCCCAGAAACCAAGCGAGCCACAACAAGGCTGTTTTTAGGAGCTGTCAGAAGTTGCTGCCACTTTTAGTACTCAACACCTCGGAGAGCAAATTCCCCCTCCCGGCCTCCTGGTTCACCTCGCCGCTCCACCCCGCGTTGGAGACTGGCTTCTATTAACACTGTAAAGCTAATAAGTCCCCTGAAATCGGAGTGACCTGGATCATGCTGAGTGTGTGTGTGCGTGTGTGTTGTCTGCTGGTGAGGAAAAAAGGCTAAGCTGGGCTCTTGTGCATGCACACATATACACACACTTAGAAGGGGAGACTATTTCTTCCTTTAACCCTTAGGATGCCCTGCTCTCAAACTTTACCAAGCTGCAGCTGATGTCAGAAGGGGCTCTTTCTCTTTAGTATTCCATATTTTATTTTTCATTCCATATAATATTAAATTGTTGGGGTATCCTTTTATCACAGCCTTCATCTCAAGGAGAAAAGGACAGACATCTATCCTATAGAGCAGTACAGGAGAGAAGGGACTGGCTGACCAGTTACAGCATTTCATGAAAGCAATATTATATTTCCATATTTCAAACTATCATGGTGTGAGCCGGGGTGGAGGGATGGTCCTTTTCTTGTTTTGTAAAACTCCAGCTTCTGGAGTCATGTGAATCTCAAATTTCACTTAAGCAGCTTCTAATGCTCTTGTTACAGAGATACTAAAAACTATGATCTGAAATACCCTCTGAAATTTTAAAAACTAAATATGAAACATGAATGATCCTCATTATCAAATGAACCTTTATTAGTTTCATTCATGTAGCCAGTGTCTGTCTTCTGGAAAAACAAATTCTTGAAAGATGGTGCGGGTAATATTGAAGGTGCTGGACCCAAAGAAATACAAAGAGACAATTTCATAGGGACTGGCTGTTCCATCCCTGAGCTGCAGCCCCTCGGGCTCAGGAAGGTGAAATACAGCTGTGCTGTGCTGTGGGTGCCTTCCTGCTGTACCATATCCATCCGTGCATTCCCACATTGTAGCTGCCCAGGTAAAAATCAATATAGTCTGTTTGTGTGCTGTTGTGTGCCATATCTAGTACCAATGACGTGTGCACTGAGCTGGGTGAGGTGGATGCCGATATTTCTACTGGCGTTTGTGTTGTTGCTATTATTGCAGTTCCTATTGCATTAACACCTAGGTCCCCTGTCATAGAGTAAGAGCCCTCTGTGCTAACACTTACAGATGTGAAATAAAATTGTGAGGACTGGCCCAAAGCATCTACAATCTGACTAATACTTTTCCTCCCCCTCACAAATTGATGTTGCTTAATACTTCTGGAATCTCACAGCATTTCAGCCATCTGAGATTTTTATTATCCTTTTTTGTACACAGGGACCTTGTGGGCTTGGGGCAGCAGGGGTGTCGTTTCTGTTTTGACTTTGCTTTGATTTTGTAATTTAAAGTAATTTCTTGCCACTGTATTGTAAAGGGGTTCCATCAACTTGCAAGCATATTGACAACAGACAGAGTCTGGCTTTCTGATTTGAAAAGGACACTTCATTTGTCTGGGGTCTTTTCTGCCAATTTTCAATGCAGCAAAGCTAGTTTTGGATCCAGGAATAGCTCCAACATGCGGTCACTTTTTTCAGAAAAAGAATGGGGGAGTAGAATCTATTCTGAATGCTGGGACACCGAGATAATGCTGGGCTTCAAAACAAGCTTGCTCGGGTCTGCCTTTTTCGGGAATAACAGTGTGGAGCACCTAGGTCTGGACTTGAGTTACCTACCAGAGTCTGAGCCATCGTCACCAGCCCAGGAGGCAATGCCCCTGCAAGAAGACGGTGCCTGTAACTGATGGAGTGGGGGAGTCCCTTGGCAAAGCACAGACTGTCCCTCTCACAGCAAACCCCCAGGTTACAGCTGCAGCACAATAACCTGATTTTTGCCATGGGACACCCGCCGATGCCACAGACGTTATGGCTGCATCCTGGAGCCCAGACGAGAACATTCATTTCACACCGCAAACTTACTTTTTTCCTCCTCCGACGCTTTCTTTTATCGAGTTTCAATATAATAAACAAAGGGGACGATATTATTTCACTGGCAAAGACTCCAACTAATGCACAAACAGTTTTCAATACTGGCACACGGAGGGACTTTTTCACTGTATACTGGCCAGTCAGACCCATATCAGTCCTAATGGCACAGGGAAATGGAAATTCAGATCTTTCACCTCGAAGAATAGCCACAATTCATACACTGCTCATGCTCCCCCCTCCCCCCCCCCCTTTTTTTTCCCCCATTGCTAGCACAGCAAAATGAATCATCATAGTGGTATCAAAGGAAACTTTTCCAACTGTTGATGTACAGCAAAGGGACAGTTTCATATAATTCAGCATTTCATTGTCCCAGACCATGGCAATGCACTTTGTTGCACTCTTGTTCTCATCATGACTTTGAGCAAGTTGCCTCACTCTTCCGGGCTTCTGCTGCCCTTTGAGATGGTCCATTTGGATACCAATTCTTCCACCCAAAAGTCATGAATTTAAGCCTTATCCTTTGGCTTATGCCAAAGCTATTCCCAATAGACCACATCTAAATTGGTACCTAATTAATTAGGACAAAGGGTCAGAGGCAACCGAGTCCAGCTCTATCACTCTTTCTGTCCTACTGGCTTTTGCTACAGGTGCCCTTAATGGTGCTGGCCCCTGGACCCCAACAGAACTTTGACTAGTTACAAATAGAAGCCACAGTTCATACACTTGATAAAATTATTCTGTAACCCTAACTAGTGTTGGTCTAATGATAGAGCATCAGCAGTGGTTAAAGCATTATTTTTAAATTTTAAAAATTATTTTTATTTTTTTTTTGGCGTTAGCTTTTGACCATTCCTTTCTGGAGCTGAAAAGATACTGAGGTCGTTAAAGAGAGCTTCTGTATGAGCATTTTATGAAGGTGGAGATTTTTGCAGGCAACCCCCCAGTATGAGATCCAGAAGTACCTGCCAGCTTTCATGGCAATGACAAAGTGGAGTCCCCATCCCACCAGAACACCCACAGGGATTCACTGGGAGACCACACTCATAGAGGGAAGTGCATGAAGTGCTGCCACTAATAACCAAGCAAACCCCAGGAAAAAAGCAGGCCCAGCGCGATGCATCTGGGTAACTCCGCCAGGCAAATCTCTCCACCAAGAACAAGCCAAGATTCATTTCTGGCCAAAATTCCTGCACTAACTGCCGCTTAAGTGATTTTCCCTGAGATCATGACGCAAGTCATTGTCAGAGAAAGGGCTTATGCAAGGCTACAGCAGTCCCTGCTGAACACTTGAGCTGTTCGATGATCCAACCCACCGCACAACCCGTCAACCCTGTTACCTGCAGGCAGCTCCCCTGTTGGAAAAACATGCAATTTTCCAAAGGTAAGGGAGTCTTGGGTTACTAGGAACACAAATCATTATGAGTAAAACTGCATTCCCAATTTATTGTATTTGTTTTATTTATAATTTTATTACTTATTCCACATTTTCCATATTTTCCATGTGTTTCACATCATTGTTATACGTTCAGGCCTTTACGTGGAAACTTGGGCTCTTCTCCACTGCCTAACGTGCTGAAGTCTTTACAGACAGCCTTCTGTCATTGTTTGCTCTGCATGGTTCCACCCCAAGAGCACGCAGCTAACGTTGTGCCTGGTGCAAGCCTGAGCAGTCTCCTCCTGGGGAACAGGACAGGGCGAGAAGTGGAGATGAGCAACTACTGATATGATAAGCTGGTGAAAATAAAGACCTTCAAATTATTCAGCTGGCGTCCTAACAACGAACAGTTTGAGATTCCTCTGATTTGGGCTGTGGTTTTTTTCATGGTACGGTTTGAAGTTGTCAAAGACAGAGACTTTTCTGTGCACTGCCGTTAAGGCTGGACTGGACAACGAGCTGCACACGCGGATTTCCCACCAAACCCAAAACCACAGTTCACTGAATGACAAGGAATGTCATTCCCAGCGCTGCTAGGTTCCTTCCCTGCCGTACGCTTCTGGAAGGTAATATCATGCACCTGCATGCCCAGTCAATTCCTATTTTCTGCTCTCCTGGATGCATAGGCAAGTGTTTCCTTTCATGCTCCCATCTGACCACAGCCTGTGAGCAGATCAGGAGTGTTCAGCGGGGCTGCTTTTAGCTGCACTTGCAAGGGTTTGTGTCAACAGGAACGTGGTCAATTTGCAAACAGCCTCGGAAAATCTGGTGCAGCATCTCTAATGCTATCGATAAGACCTGCTTCAGTGCAACCCTGCCGGACTAACAGTTGTCATTCAGCTCTTGAGCACACTTACACCATCATCTCATCTATTTTTCATCAGTCTTGCACCCTTCATGACCCCCTTATCAATCCACGAGCGTGTTCATTCTGGTTCAGTGCAATTCCACAAGTACCGAGTCACACATGAACCTGACTGCTCTCGCAGGTAGCAAAAGAATGCTCAGGTCCTGAAAAAAAAACAAAAAACAAAACAAACAAACAAACAAAAAAAAACCACAAAAAAAAACCCCAAGTTTTTCCTATATTCCCTAGTTAAGGTGACATTTTCACATCAGGAACTCAAAAAACAATGTATTATTTGATGGCAGAGGAGGGGCGAGGAGATTGGATTAAAACATCTGGCGAGGTAATTAGATTCACTAAAAAGTTTACACTCCAAACTGCCCCCACATAATTGATGGGACCATCGTGATGTGTCACTTCCACTTACTGGTGCTGAGCAGCCGCTCTCACCTTGCTGCGCCCGGCGCTAACCTCCGTGGCTGACCTGCTGCAGTCCCCCTATTAAAGCTGCAATTATGGGGTGACTCCTAATAGCAAGGTCTTGCTTCAGCGTGGGGAAAAACGTTTCTGTAGCTCGCATGCAACAATTAAAGATCATTTAAAATGTAAGTAATTGCACTAGGTTTCTGGAAACTACTGTAGAGGTCTTGTCCCAGGCATCTGACAGGCATGGTGGTGTATTTTGACAAGTTTTGCGCAGATTTCCATTAAATACCAACTAGCAGCTCTATTTTCTTTGGAGTCATTGGTCAGGAAATGGGGATTGTGAAAGGTCAGGCTTGGAAGTTTTGGGAGGGGATGGAGGTGTTATTCATGTTCTGATCCATGGGGATCCAGTTCCAATGTAAATCCTTCAGTTGCTTGATGCTTGCTTTCTGGTTAGCCTTTGAGCAGGAGTAAGGTGAGGACTGATCCACAGAGAAGAGCTCCTGTTGAGTTGCTTTCACTCCTGCAGAGATTCCCAGCAAGGTGGGACCCACAAAATGTTCATCTGCTTTCTGAAAACCTATAGAAACGGGTTGAGTCTGGGTTGAGAGACCTGGCAAACACCGAAATATTTATGGGATCTCCATCCCACCACAAGCATCGCACTAAACCTCTTTGTCTGCAAAGCTAGATTTGAAACTGCAACTACTCCGAGGCTTCTGCAAGGTCAGCAAAGTGTGAACATGATGCAGAACGTACCCAGATACTTTCAGAGGTTCAGCAGTCCCTGAAAGAGTTTTGTGTCATGAAAACAGACTGTGAGATGAGTTTGGATTCTGCCACATGGTCCTAGTGATAATAAGCCATCTGCGCTCATCGTGCTGCACATGACCTTTCCTCTCTCAATTTGGTCTCCATTACTTTCCTTCAGTCCTCTCTGATTTGACCTACTTTTGAGTAACCCAACAAATGCCAGCAGTGCACATAGCAGAGTTACATACGCACTTGGTTACCAATGTGCTAACAAAGAGTGAGTCCATCAGCAGAGTGAAAATAAGAACATGAAAATAGCACAATCCATAAAATGGAAAAGGATCCATCAGGACTGTAATCACCTTCTGCCACGTTTGACTGATTTAGGCTTCTCTCTTATTGAGTGGGACTTTTGCTTCTAAATCGTTTGCGGTAGGGTTTTAAAAGATGTTTGGTGTCACAAGATGCATTTGAAAATTGAACTTTTATTTCCTTTTCCATAGCTGGATTTCTAAACCATGTTCAAAAGCTAGACATTATACCTCTCTGTTAGAAATGTATTCAGTTTGTGCCACTGCATAATAAAATTAACTATGTTTATAAGCAGTTGCAGGATCAGGATGCCTGAAAGCCTTATCCTTTGTATAACTTTATATAGGACAAAATACATAGAGGAAATAAAAGCTAGGACAGACTTGCCCTCATTATTGCTTTCAAGTGGCTGTCTTTCTGCCTGTAATATTTCAGATGCATTGGTAACACCATGGCAGCTCACCACAAAGAAAACATTGTGGGACTTCATAAAAAACAGAAAATGAAATTAAATATTAAAAAAAAAAAAGAAATTAAACATGTCTCTGAGGCAAAAGCAGTGAAACGCAAACTTAAACTGCACAACCACAAAAAAAAATTGCATCAAACTTTAAAATTATTTTTCTTCCTTTCTGAAACGCAATGATCCCAAATAAGAATATGCCCAAGCCCCTGGTCTTTATATTTATTCCAGTGTGGTGATTTTAATGAGGGACTCAAAGAGAAATTACCCTTGAAATGTAAAGACAGCTGCACTTCTTTTTTTATCATGACTCAAGTATCAGTTACGCGATGGCCGGATCCTTATGGATGCACCAGAATGACAGGAACAGCTTTTGGGGTTGGTTTTTGTAAGCCAGAATTGCTTCCTTTTCTTTTCTTTTTTTTTTTTTTTTTTTTTTTTAATTAAAAATCATCCCTGTGCTCAGACACAACATGACACATGTTATGGTGACCCAGACAGAGGGAAAAGGCTCCGCACCCTCCCGAGAGCCGTGGCTGAGTGCGCCTGACAAATGCCACCGCGTGGCACCGAGCAGAGACAGGCGCTGCAAAAAGCATTCCTGGGCGATTGCCTGGTGCCTCTCCAAGCTGACAGAGGAGGTTTATATTAACATCACATGGCTGTCTTCAGCTGCATTTGTTAGCACAGCCCATTTGGAGGTCTTGCCATGTTGGGCTGCATGAGGAACAGGAAAGGGGGGGGAGGGAAGCAAAAAATAAAAAAAAGCAAGCAAAATAGATCTAGATTTTTAGCACCGGCATCTTCATCAGTAATGCTATCAAACCCAGGCTCCTCCACCCTTGCCCATGCAAAACCTTTGTAAAACACTTGGAGGGCAGCATTTTAAAGTTTTCAAACACATAACATATAGGAAAATAACACACTATAGAAACTTGGCAATAAGTTTGTCTCAAGTAGCCAACTTAGGCATGGAAAAAAAAATTAGACAATAAAAGGTCATTTCTAGCCAAGTTTTAAGTATACAATACATACCTTTTTTTTCCCCCCTACTCTTTGCCTTAGTTATTGGCCAGCTTGGCTAGGAGCTTATGGAAAACACTGAAGTGGAATTATTATAATTGGGGTTTTTTTCTCTTGTTTGACCAAGCAAAAGTTCTTATAAGCAATAATTTAATTATGGCAAAAGAGTTACACAGACACAGTTTTTATCATCATCAAAAATTAGCATCATCAAAAAAGCCTCTCTTTACTACACCATACTTTAAACTAAGGCTAGTTCATGAGCGCCAGTGATCTAATACTACTGCTATTTATGATTTTTTAAATTATTTATTATAAAGTACGCCATAAAGTGGAAAATTACCGGTGCCGATCGCATTTCCAAGCAGGCTCATTTAGAAGCGAGTGCCGTAAGTCAATTAGGATAATAAACCTGCTGGAATGAGGAGGGGGACTTATTGGAATGAACTTTTTCATCCTGCTTCTGGCGTGCTGTCATGTGGGGATCAAGCAGGAGACGTTTAACAAGTGGCTTCTGAAGGCACCTTCCTGCTGGCTGTTTGGGTGGCAGCTCTCCTCCGGGATGCCTTCATCTGTTGCAACATGTTCCCGCAGCCTCCTTCCTTGCCCCCAGGTATTCCAGGTGGATGGTTGATTAAGAGCAAGCTCCTTGCTGACGTAGGTTGCGTATTTAACATCCTGCTCTGTTCCATACCTACATGCGCCTTGGGTTTTATTTTATTTTTTTGGAAGGGCAGTTAAAAAAAAATAAATAAATTAAAAGGAAATACGGGATTTTTCCCCCTCCCTCTGAGAGCTTAACTGGAGGGATCCTCCTCACCTTTTAAGGATGTGGTCTTTTAGTCTGGAGGATCAGAGATCTTCTGAGATGTTTGCCCTAGAAACACGGGTAATTCCAGCGTGCATCAGCACAGACCAGGCATCTGTGTGGCCTGGACCAAACACTTCAGAAAAAGCTGCATGAACAGCCTCTGTGGGCTGAAATATCCTGATGATGCAGGGATATTTTCATACAAGGACACTGACTCTGGATGTAAGATCGAGAACACAACTTCAAAACTGACAGAAGATCAGTTTTGAGAAGCCAACATCCTACATGAGAGAGAAAAGGAGTCAGGCATGGCAATAAGAGGGAGAAAAAAACCAGATGCAAAGATGAAAAGCAAAAAGAACCAGGGACCACAAGCCTGAGATCAATAGAAAGTTTATAAGCTGCAGGTTTGGTCTGTGTTTCAATAAGAACAACAGTTTCCTTTCTGCCACTTGTCAATTAAAGAAGGCAATTCCTTTTCAAATCTTACATTTTCTCATATTCTCTTGGAAACGTCCTTCCGAGTTGGATCACTTTTGGGTTTTTTTTTTTTAATAAATGAAGGGTTTTCCAAGTGCATTTACCTCTGCAATTTTTTTGTCTTTTCACAAAATAAGAATCTGAAGTTAAAAAAGAAATAATCCATTTCTATTTATGCTACTGGAAAATGGGAGGAAGCTGCAGCAATGGAAAAAGCAAAATATCTTCAGTTTGGAAAGACTGATTTTTTAAAATAGAAAATTTTCATGGCCAAACTAATTGTGCAAAGAAAAGGGTATTTTCCTGCTAGTAATATTTTATAGCAGAGCGCTACAAGTCACCTCCAAGCCCATGTTGGTTGCAACATGTAAGCAGTGAGCAAATGGGAACGGGTGGTGAGCGGAGAGCATCGCCCAGCTGGCTGTCGTGACTGTTATGCACAAACCCAGCGGCAGGCATCTCCACATCTCAGGCCCATGAATTTGGCAGCAGGTGATGCGCCGCCGCGATGGAACAGCCAGCCCTCTGGGCAGGCTTCATTGCAAGCTGTTTACTTGTGCTGCTGAGGGGTTTGCAGCCCAACAAGCCTTGTCAAGCTCAACATGTGTAAGGCGGGTGTGGTGATCTCTAATTATACCCCTTGGGAAGGACTTACATGACCTAACATATCTAGCACATAAGAAGTCCATTCCACACCGTTTAGATGGCATTTGTTAGCTGGCACGACTGGTTCTACTCTGCAGAAGCAGGGAGTTGGATGGAAAGCAAACACGGTGAGTAACACCAGAGTCACATTGGATGGGGCGTGTAATAACTTGATTTGTGACATATGCAGCGGAGAGGCTGGCTGATGCGACCCGCTGTCACCAGGAATTGTCTCTGCTGATGTACTGCTGATGCTTCATGTTCGGAAGTTCATTCTCATAGGTGAGACTATCACCTGTAGTGGTTCAAGAGCACTGGATGGACCTGGTTGAAGCGAGCCAGTGGGACGGGGTTACACGGCTCCTTGCTGCTTGCCCTGTCCCTGTCTCATCAGGCTGCACATGTTTTGGCAAGAAGACTCTCCTGCATTTGTGCAGTGTCTCTCTTGCACCTTTCTGCAGCTCACCTGTTAGTCATGTTCCAGCAGAGATTCTGAGAACTTCAACCACCCAACAGACGCATGGTGCATCGCTGTCCTTCTCTCATTGCTGGGGAATCTGCCCAGTGCTATTGTAGAAAACTGGGGATGGGACAGGGCAGCCTGCCACCCTCTCCTCAAGTGACAAGACTGTGTGACCCTGAACTGGTGCCTGCAGAAGTGCCATAAAATGAAATAAAATAAATAAATAAATAAATAAATCCATGCAGAAATGAAGAGGAATATGCCTTTTGCTTGCAAAATCCAGAACTCATCCTGCTATATCACCATTTCTGTTCTCGATCTCTGCTATCTCCTTGTCTCTTTTCCTTAGCCTAGTCCAGCCACCATGCACTCATTCTTTGGGCTGATGAGACACAAAATCCCACCCAAGTGTGAGACCCTCTGAGCATCACCAGGACATCCTGCTAGCCAAAGAATCTGGAGACTTCTAGCTTTTATGAGTCATTGTCATCATCTCAAGCAACATTAGAAGGAAATTGCTGTAGGGCACTGTCATTACAGTTTGAAAATATTTCTTGACGGTGCAATGACTGTGCCATTTTTATGAACCTGAGGCTGAGCGAGCTTTGTGAGATCACCAGCTTTAGCACATACAAGTTCACCAGCTGAGCAGAAAAATGAAGGTTTCAGCATCACTAAGAACTGGCAGGTTTTTTAAAGTTACTGCACATCTTTGTGCACAGTCTTTGCCAGTGACAAATGCAAAATGACAGACCTAGCACAGCTGAGAACAAAATATAATTAAAACTTTACATACCAATGTAATTACAAAGAGGTAGGTGATTAAATACCATTACTGATCTGGACCTAAACCTGTTAGCAGGAGGCAACAGATTGCAAATAGATACACACACTTTTGCCAACGACTTACACAATATTAGACTCCTATAGCTACCAAAAACCTGCATGTTTCCAGGTCTGGCTGGTGCTCACGTGGCCTGATGGCATCACCAGGAGGGTGCTCATTTATTCCAGACAGTGAAAGTAGCATCGACTGGAATTTTCCCATGCAGGAACGAGACTGACTCATGCTTCATCCAAAAAGACATCCTCCACACATGTCATTGCAAGACATGTCACCAGATTTAGTACGTACAAATGAACATGCAAGCAGACTTCATAACTTTTACTACAAAATAAGGTGCGCATTAGCAAGGATGCTAATCACAGGACTGTTTTCTCCCAGCTTTACCTCCTTGACAGCTGACAAGATGCTAAGTCTCCACCTTCATCCCAGAGATGAGCTTGGATTTGGTGTGAGGCAAGCGAGATAAAGTGGGAAGTCCCCTTTTCCTTCTCCTCGATGAATCCCACCACTAGTAATTTATAGCTGGCACCTTTCATGTCAAAAATAGATGTCAACATGACCTTCTGCAATAGCTTTTTGCCCTGGACACTGAAGTCGCCTGGAATACATGAAAATGGAAAGTCTGTGATGCTGGGTGGTCAGCACCAGGTCAGCTTTGTGCAGGGGTAACTATTTGTAAGTATTTGATGAGCCCAGCCTCCAGCATCCCAGTCATTAGGCAGGTGGTCCATGGAGAGCCTAAAGTCTGGATGGAGGAAAGAGGCAAAGGAATAAACAGACAGATAGGTGTCATTATTGTAACGAAAATTAGCTCTCCTGTCCTCTTCCAGTCGGAGACTGTCTTGTTCTGGTGAAAGGTGGGGATGGTGACCTTTTCAGAATCAAGCTATCAACCCCATAGAGGAGCCAGGACACTTAAAAAGCTGCAAGAACATCCCCGTGTGGAAGGTGTCCTGCTGGAGAGAGGTCCTCAGTGCAGGCAGAGATGAGCGAACAGCACCGGGCTCCCCTCCGAGGGCGTTTCCCAATCCTTGCCTTGCAGGCACCCCACCGCTCCAGGCGGTTGACTCACCGTGACAGCTCAGGATGCGTAACCTCATCACCCTCTGAGCAGAAAGCTGTTCCTGTCTCCCAGACAAACACAGAAGCTTTGGGGAGGCAGAATGAAAAATTGCTGTGTGGCCACAAGGAGGTGATTGTCAGCTCTCTCTTACCATCTGATGGGGCTTAAACCCAGTTTTGTCCAAAATCTATGGGCATTTGCCATAGCGGTGCTCTAACCACAGGGTAACACGCTCAGAAAGGCTGGCTGAGATCCTAGTGTAGCTGAAAGCAACTTGAGACCCAGCCAGCCCAAGCAAAGTGTTTTGTTGTTGTTTTTTAAAAATGATATTCATTAGGACCAGGAATCGGGCAAAGTTCCCCTCTTTTCATCAGACCAAAGTGCTCTTCTGCAATTGCTAATATTAAAAGAAGGAGACGGGAGGGGGGAAAGAAACCTCAGAAAATAAAACTTATTTGGCACTGCTGATTAAAACCAGTTTGTGTTTCATTGTGAAAGGCTGTGTTTGCTCAAGGTTTATTCAGTTCTGGTCTCTTCCATCCACATAAGGTTTGTTTTAATGACCGTGGAGTTATATGAATCTTTTTTTTTTTTTTTTTCCTGAAGGTTTCATAATAACAATGCCTGTTTTTTTCATATAGCACTTTACAGCCACGCGTCTGGAAATGCATTGCAAATGGGCAATTAGCGTCAGCCCTATTTTGAGGATAGAGAAACTCAAGCAGAGTCTAAGCAAGACAATTCCTAAATAGCAATGCCAAAACCAGGCGTTTAGCTTGATCTTGAAAAAAATTGGAGCTAGAGCCTGAAACAACTCTCAAAAACAATTCAGCAAGCATTTAATTCAGAAAAAGGGGAACGACTGACATCAGGAGTGACCATTGATTGCTGGGCAAGCCTGGCTCATGGTGCAGTCAGGCAGGAGTCACCAGTCACCTGCCCTCATGAAAAAGGCAACCACTGGACCAGAAGGTATAAATAGGATTATTGCTTGCAAAGTCCTTAAGGGATGCACTCTCCTGCCACCAACCCTGGGATGCTGGCTCCAGCTTCAGCACCCGTCACCTTGTAGGAGTGTGGTAGACCAGGACAGATGGAAGAGGGGACAGGAGCAAGGATGGACTTACCAGCACGGGTGCTTTAACCTCAAGAAGAGCAGGAGGAAGAGGGCTGTTTCAGTAGTGATAGACTTCAACGAGGCCACTTACATTCCAAATCCAGCAGTGGGGGAGCCCGCTCCAATGATGGTCACAAGTTCAGTAGCTCCTCCTTTTTGACAAGATCTTGTTTCTTTTCTCCCTCTGTGTTTTAATGGGAAAATCTGGAAAGGTTAAAGGTCAGAGTAGAAAACCAGTGAGAGAATATTATTTGAGGCAAATCTCTAACCCTTTACTTGGGCTATGTGGGAGGCAAGTGAAAATATTATATGCAAGGGAATATTAAATTATTAATATTATGTCTAGGTTGAGTTTAATCAGATTTCAGAGACGTATAATACCCACTTGCTGCCTCCTCAGATATGGATGTGGGGGGGCATGCATTTAATAAGCAAACTCGCACAAGGAGGACCACAGCCTGCAGGGAAACAGGTCCTGGGGCAGGAGACGCTACCTTGCACCACAGGTCTGAATGCAGCTCACCAGAGAAGAGCAGCAGTTGGACAACAGCTCCCTGCACGGTGAGCTGAACAAGCACATGCAGTCCCACCAGTGGGACGGAGCTAAGCCAGGCTGCCCTCCCACCCTCCTGTGTGGATGGCGCCACTGCCAGCTTGTCTTCCCTTCTTTTCTCCTCCAGGAGGAAAGGATACTCGGGAGACCTGCTACTAAATCTGGGTACCAGCAGAGATGCTGACACCAAACCTCCCCCCTTCCCTGATGCACTTGGCTGCATGGGCTTCTGCAAACAAGAGGCTGTGGTTGTGCCCAGCCACAGCTGCAGATTTGCTGCCAGAAATATTGTGGAAATACATTCAGCCCTCATCAGAGCTGCTGGATGAAACTCCACAGCCTCTGCAAAAGCTCAGAAAAGCCTTACCCCGGGTGCTGCGCAGGCTCCTGATCTCTCTGTTGGGTCCAGCCCACGCCAGGCTGCAGCATCCTTGGACACCTGGCCCTGGACCGGTGCTCCCAAGCCACTGCTCATGGACAGGCCACCCGAGAGGAGCATCCACAAGCCACAGAGCAGTAATTAAGGTGGAGCCGGGCACGTGGGCTGGGTAATAGCAGACAGCCAGGAGGAGCCGCCGGCAGGTAGGGGACGTGGGAGCGGGGCGAGATTAGAGCCAGCCAGAGACCCACCGTCATATTTCACTTTTCTGCTGATCCCCAGAAACCTGCCCATAGATCATCCTGCAGGAGCAACACGTGGATCTAATTCTCTAATGCCAGGCCTCACTGCGCTGTTATCCACATAAATTCTGAAGCCCTGACACCAGCCCTTTCATCATTTAACTGGAGTTTGTAGGGAAGAGGGAGAGGAGGGAGCGTAGGCTTGGAGGGAGAGATGGGTCTCAGCAGCAGGCACGGCTCCTCTTTCCTCGTGGCCTTTATCCTCCTTAATAATCCTCTCTCTATTTCATATATCAGCTGATAACATGTGGGTCCTATTTCCCCCTGCCCTCCCCACATCTGAACTAGATGGCAGATAAAGCCGTCCTGCAATCTGAGGCATGTTTGCAACTGCTCTTGATTAAAAAAAGAAAAAAAACTCTCGGTGTAATGAATGGAAGGCTCGGAAGGGCTCCCCGTGCCATTGCAAATGCCCTGGGTGATGCCAGTTTCAGGCTTTGTGGTGTGCGTCCTTGGAGCTGATCCTCTCCTGCCTTTGAGGTGACGGGTCAGTTTCTCACCTGGGGTCCACTGGCACAGGGAAATCCCCCCTTTTTATTATTCTCCCAGCTTACTTTGTCTACCTAAACAAATAATAAATATAGTAAATAATTTTAGTGGCATTAGGAACAAATCCATGCATTTTCAAGTAGGAGGTTTTGAGAGAGGGAGGGTGTTTCATCCCAAATATTTTTCTGTGTGAAAAATCAGGAGTGTGTTTTGTTTGAAGGAATAGAAACTAAAACCAGAAAATCCACAATTTTAAAATCAGAAGGGAGGGATTAATGAAGCAAAAATGTTCCCACTTTCCTTTTTAGGGTGGGAATTAAGAGAAGTTATTTGGGGCATGAGGTTGAGATGCAGCAGAAAGAAAAATTGCCTGATCAAGTGAAGCAACAGAGAAAGTATCAACCAGACTGGGGACATTTTCACCATTAAACACTTCTGCCTGATATTTGCAATATGAAAATATTAAAAGTGTGAAATGGACCCTTAAATAATTTCTATTTCTTCAGGATTTCCATCCTACCTGTTATCAGTGTTCCTGCCCGGGTGCATCGTCCTCCGAGTTCACAACAAAGGAAAGTGTTGAAATCACATAATCTGGAATCAGTTGGAAATGTGAGGATGGGGGCAAAAGCAAGAGACCAAGAAAACTCACATCTCCTGAGACCTGGACAAACACTTCACCACCAAGATCTTCCAGCACTTCTAAGTGGCTCTTGGTTACTGTGAGTCCTTGAAGCTTCTCCTTCCTGAAATAACAGAGAAAGACAATTAATTCAGTGCAGAACTCAGTTTCATCCTGAAATCACCTCCCAGCACCATCAATAGCATTTTGCTTCCCGCATTGATTTATCTACCAATTCATTTGAGCAGATGCTGGTCTACATTTCCAGCCTTTCTCTTGCATTGCCACCCATCAGCTGTAAATCTGGTCCTCCATGGGTTTCCTGTGGTTCAGGCTGCTTTGCCACCCTCCCAGCTGTGGGCTCTGTTGAGGGGGAGGGTGCTGCCACCCAGCCCCTTGCCAGGGCTCTGGGGCTCATCCCTGCCCCTTGGGTAGGTGACTACGCTCCGCCTGGGTGAGCAGCCCTTGCTAAACCCTGTGGATTGGAATGATCCTGCACCAGGCTGGGAAATCTCAGTTAATTCAATTAGAGAGTGGGTGCTGCTCTTTGAAGCTGCCACAGGCCAGAGCGTTGAGAGGTGAGGAGCGAAGAAAAATTCACAAGATACATACAAAAGAAAAAAAGATACTGCAAGAGAAAGAGATGATGAATGGCAAGAAGGGAGTTAATGAGAGCCAGAAACTCAAGTTGGAGAAATGTTGATTTTATTTAGCATTAATTGCAGGAAAGGGCCTATAAAGTGCGGTAAAAAATTATTAAGTACCACTATGCAATGCCAGCTTTGTGCCAGCCATCCCTACGAAACAGGTGTATTATTCCTAGTTCCCTAGGTATAAATAAATAATTGCTTTTCCACATCTTTTTTATGATGGCATTTCATTATTTTTTACTGCCATATTGTTATGGCTCCAATTCCTCCAGAACAGATTTGGAGATTGACCGGCGAGGGAACGCGTGTGCATGTGCGCATATGGATGCTTACATGGGCTGGCACGTGTGAGCTGGATAAGCATGAGGTGTCTCAGGTCGCAGCATCCCAGGGGAGCATGCAAAGCCTGGTCCCCCTGCCCAGAGGTCAAAACAAAGTCCCATCAGCGGGCTGAGCTCTGGCAACGATGTCCGGATGAATATAGAAAGGAAAATTATAGCCACAATTACAAGGCAACGTGCATCACATCAGGGAACCACTCGGCAAAGGGAACAGCTGTAACAAACAGACCATCCAAGTTACCTTTCCTGAGAGGGGAGTTGCTCTGGGACAGGATGTTTTGGAGGCTATCACCCTGGTTCAAACACCAGTATCATGTCAGCCCATTTATCTTGATGTCAGGGACACAGAGCTGGGGTTTCCCCGAGATAGCCCATCCATCTATGACTCCCATTTGCATGTACTGAGATTAGTAAAGGAAAATAAAACCTATGTTGCACTCCACTTTTAGTTTTCTGCTCACGATCTGCCCATGTGCTTTTCCCCCCAGCATTGTTACATGCAGGCTCCGATATTCTCCGAGTTAAGCACAACGAGGGCAGATCACATTTTTCCTAAGCAATGTTTATATCAGCATTTTTGGGCTTATTTTATCAAGTCTCTCACTTCTCAGAAGGATACTCAGCAGGGAGATAAGCACTGGAAACGTTTTCCTAGCAATGTCTCTTGCTTCAGATGAGGCCACCAAAGACGTTCAGGGAAGCAATGATTCCCTGGTAATGCCTCAGTCCAAGCCCTGACCTGGAACCGTGGGCTCTGCAAATACGCATAAATCTTCAGCTCACATCCAAATCACTGCAAGGTTCAGTGAAAATAGCAAAACTGCCAGTGAATCTAACCTAAGCTTTAATCCAGCTCCGGCATGATTTATGACCTCAGGTGGAAACCATGAAACGTGATGGCTCCAGCCCCGAGCTGGAGGATGGTCGGCGACCCCAGCCCGGAGGTGGCTGGGTTCAGCGCTGGAGAACTGGGACAGCCAGAAGCACAGGTGAAATCAAACAGCACAAATGCCCCAACAAAGTCTTCAAACCCTGTTCATCATGTGTCAAGTAAACGTAGCTGACACACAAATCAAACCAGTGTCCTGCTCAAGTCAGAGACAGGAAATTAAACAAATCAAAGGATAATAAAGGCAAGCAAGCAATAAAGTTGCCTTTTTTTTTTTCTGATTGAAAAGTAGCAATTCACCAGCTTCACCATTTGTGAAGCTTCCCTAAATGCAGAATTCTGCAATAGTGCTGCGGTAATTCAGGACATTTATAATGCCTTTTTGATATTTATTCCCCTACCAAAATATTACCATAGACAGTAGGAGACAATTACTTTTTCCTACCTAAATAAAAGAGGAAAAAGAGAGAGGGCTTGAGTCTCAGTGACCCAGTTTTATAGGGACGAATGGGTGTCACACCAGTGGGGAAAGATGCTCCAGTTGTTCTCTGCCGGCAAAGTTCCCCCCAGCCAGAAGCAGGAACGATTATCTCTGCCGAGCATTAACGAGGCCATTTCCTCTCCCTTCTCTGACCCTCGTTATCTTTTTACACGTTAGCTTGGAAAAACTAACCACGATAACAATTAGTATCAGATCCCAGGTAACATGACCAAGAAGACTTTTGACCAGTCTAGGTATCTAGGTATCACTAGCAACCTCCAAATAATCATTCTCAGTCAGCCCTTGAATTTTGAAGCTCTTTAATAGTTTAGCTGAGAAATTAGTGGGTGGGGAGTGGAAGGATGGGCGAGGGGGGGGCGGAATTTCTGCAGCATTAGCATCTTGAAAGGCAGCCACCAAGAGCTGCTCGGCTCTGAGCCTGCAGTTTACAGCTCACATTGACACGGGCTCACGCAGTAACATCTGCATCCCACCCCAGTGCCAAGTCCATCTTTTTTCCAATACTCGGCATCCCCCCCTCCATGTGCATGTAAATCTCCAAAGGGAAACACTGCATCATGGGTTTTGACCAAAAAGGTAATCCCGGGCAGTACGTTATAGCAACACCTGCAGTGTGCTGTGGCTTTTCCAGCCCAGACTACCGTTATTGTGGCACCGGGCTCCCACCGCCCCCAGGACCCGCAGACAGCCATGAGCTAATAAACCACAACGCAGACAGTTTACGACACCCCGCAGGCTTTTGGGTCAGGAGGCAACAAGAAATGGGTCACTCAGCCGGTGACTTCGTGGGACTGGGGAAGGTGATGCTGTGCGTGCAACAGCCAGGTGCAGTGCCCAGGCCAGGCGCAGCGTGGCAGGGGCTGGTGGAAAGGGCATGTGCCATGGCAAGACAGAGATGCCAAGAGCAATCAGGGTGCCAGGGAATGGAACAAACTGAATTTCTGCTTCCTGGTTCAACAGCACCCAGAATCACAAACCCACTCACCTTGATGCTTCCAAGTGTTTTGATTATAATTTTCTCCTGTTTCTTTATGCTGAGTGTGGGCAACCACTGTCATGACCGCAAAGCTGAAAAACCAAGTCCTTGCAGCTTTTCCCAGTTCTCCCCCATCTCTTCTGGGCGCTGTGCAAAAGAAGCTGGAGTTGAATGGCCCTTTGACTGTGAAAGTGGAGTTTCCCTGTTTCTGGGAGCATTACCAATGCACCCCTCTGCATGCTGCAGCCCCCAGTGCACTTACCAAGCCCTTAATACTCATGGCATGGCCACTCCTGCCTTCAGAGGGTTTAGACTGGCTGGAGACATCTCTGACACTGAATGGGTTTAATTCACCATAGAAGTAAGAAATTAATCACTTTACCTTTACACAACATCAACTTCTTCAAGCAGACAAAACCTAAGGCAGTTCCCTGATTATTCACAGCTAATTCTCATCACTGAGTTAGCAAGTGTGACATGGACACAGATGTCACAAAAAAGCCACCTGGCCCCAGCTCGCTCTGTTAAAGCCTAACACCTCTGTCCTAGGCTGATCAAGCTTTTTGTTGAGGCAGACATTGGCAAAAACATAATCCAGAGAGCTCTTTCGCTCCCTCTCAGTGCAAAACTGGAGATTCCCAGCTCTTCTCATAGGAAAAAGTAAGCTTGCACTGAAAGGGTTGCTGCAGGACCTACCTTGTAAATGAAATGTGATTAATAACAACGGTTTTGCCTTTTTTTTTTTTTTTTTTTTTTTATTATTTCAAGTGAAAGAAAGAGTGTGACAAGGAACCAGGAGTCTGTCTGCCATGGAATAATCCTGCAGTACTTGGGGCTGTGGTTTATTTTACTAGTGGTGACTAGTTCAAGCCACATTTAGTCAATAAATATGAGATATGAGGTCACTCCGCCATTTAGCTGTTACCCTGTCTACATATTTCACAGCTGGGTAGTAACCTTTTAACTAGCGTCTACCTCGGTGGGGAGTCTCCATAAAAAAAGAGCCAGGATCCATTGGTCGTGGTGGGGGATCAAGGCATAGGAGCACCACGGAGATTCCTGGGCAGGCTGAGTGGGAGAAAGGGAAGGCTCAGGGATTTGCTTTTCATTTTCTTTCCCTGCTTTCCAGTGACATAGCACCCAGCCGAGGTGCAGCAGCCTCCAAGCTGGCCCTGCACCTCTGCACAGATAACAGGTGATGAAGCAGCACATCCCACAGGCTGAGTTTCACAGCGAGTTTCCCCATCTTTCATAGAGAAATTGGCCAAGAGACAGTTTCCCTCCAGTTACCAGCTTTACAGAACACACCTGTCTCGAACATTTCCAAGGGGTTAGTTTCTCCTTTTATCCATGTCTTATAGTCTTTAACAGAAATTTAACTTTTTTAGAAGGTTAATTCTCCTTTTTCCAAGTCTGTAGCTTCTTCTTGCTGCCTTTGCTTTGGGATGAGGAGGACACTTCCCTGTTTTCTGAGCTGGTAACTCAGGGCTAAGTCTGGTTCATATGGAGCATCCCTGAGTCCAACAATAAACCTACACGCCAGGCCATGTTGCACTGAGAGCAAGCATTCTGCGATTGTCTCAAGTGTAACCGGGAACAGAAGGTGCATACCCAGCCCTGCCCCTGCCCTGGCTCGAAATCTTCAAGGTTTCAAAGTCAGTGGATCTTAAAGATGTTGTTCCTGTAGTTCTACCTTGTGCCCATCCTGCTCCATCACTGGCGTGGTCCTGCCGAGGGCTCAGCCCCAGAGACGGTGGCAGCAATCCACAAGAAAGCGGTGAGCGTGAGAAGGGACCCGAGCCAAGTCACCTGGCCTGGCGCCAGCGAGGTGTTTAAGTGTCTCCCAGAAATGAGTGGATGCAGCGAGAAGCGGGCAGGGAAGAGAAAGCAAACCCGCGAGCGAGAGAGGCCACGCTAGGGACCCAGCTGCGGACCACACCGTGCGGCTGTATTGCTTTACACCAGCTCTGCCCATCGTGCTGGCATACGCATGCTGGAGACAAACGGAGACCGAGGACCTCAGCTGGCCTCATCCTTCCCTGCAAACTGCTGTACCTGCAGCGCAGCCACCAACAGCAGAACCAGAGAAGGGAGGGAGATGTGCCCACCCTGTGGAGCAAGGTGCTAGAAAAGTCCCTTCCAAGCATTGCACACAGTCTCCAAGAGGAGAGCCAGGAAAGCAGCAGCTCGGCACTGCTGGCAGGGCTGCGGGGATGGCTGGGGTGAGCGCGCAGCTCCTGCCCTCCAGCACGCTGGGAATCCCATCCTGGCTCTCCCTCCCCAACGTCACGGCCGGGGCTCGGCACCAGCAGACACAGCTCCGGCGCCGGAGACGAGGCCGGCTCCTCCCAGCTCAGCTGGAGCCTCCGAAATCAGAACCTTTCTGTCAGCTGCCTTTTATAGGGCTATAAAACCACGGGTTCATGTAAGAGTCTGTCAGACGTTGGCTGGCATCAGCCTCTGCCACCTTCACCACCACCTCCCTGACTCCCGCACACGCGTGGTCCCTGCTCCCTCCATCCCCAGAACCCATACCTGAGGACCAGTACCCTTCAGGTGAACAACTGGACGCGCAAAGATGGACTTGCAGCAATGCCAGCTCAGATGGACATGCCCAAGCAGAACAGGGTACGAGCAAGGCAATGAAATGCCCCTTATTTGGAGCCTCCCCATTCTAATGATGCTCAGTGGCATAAAGAACACCTGCACCATCGGCACGGGGCTGCAGCTGGACACCCACCCACCAACCCCTCCCAGGCACACACTGCCGCAGCCCTCCGGACCCTCACGGCAGGTTGGAACCAATCAGTGGTGCCACACGCTATTATCAGTCACCACTAATAACGTGTACACTTGTAATGCTGGGCCCAGCGACAAGAATAACATGAAATAACACTGCACCCACCCACTGAGAACACCAAGTGTGTCACACTCCTCTGTGTCATGTGTTTAAAAATATCTCTACTGACGGCCTCTTTTTTATTCCCCACCCCCCCGCCCCCTTTTTATTTTTATATTTATTTATATTTTTTGAATGCCTGACTTGGCCAGGTGGAAAAAGTTTGCATCAGAGCTGAAGCAGAGGATGGTGACGGGTGTCTGCTTGTTTTACATTAAATGGGAGGAAAAGGAAGAAAAAAAAAATAAAAAGTTTGCAATTACATGTTCTTTGCAGAGAGGTGTGGCCATTGGCACGGAGAGAGGTTTCAACCTAAACCGCATAGACAGATGCTCAGGGAGGTGGCTTTCGTGGCCAGTGGAAATACACAAACAGGGGCAGCCTGCAGCTGAGATTTTATGGGAGCGAAGGGATTAGAAGCTAATTGAAAGGCTGGGGAAGAATTTGGTCCTCGTGAGGGCTTCCGCTTTGTGTTAGTTGCTTTGCCCAAAGCTGCAAGAAGGAGTTGGCAGCCCCAGGTGACAGCGCTTGGGTCCCTGTCCAGATCTGTGGGCACTCGCTCCGGCTCAGGATCCCATCGCTGTGGAGCTGGCAGCTGTGGCCACACCGAGCAGCAGGTCCCTATCAGAGGGTAACATTGCATGAGCCTCAACTAGCCAAAACCAGCAGCGCACTGCGGTCCGCATCCTGCATAAACACTTTTCCTACCCTTTCACTAGCTGCTAGTATTTTTTTTCCCCCCAGAAAATAAGTGTTGCGGTTATATTTAACTCATCAATACGCATAGTTAGCTTTCAATCTAAAGCCTCCACAAATGGAGGCATCTGGGAGCAAGGTATATTTGGAGAACAGCCAAAAGCAAACAAGTCAAATAATGGGTCAAATCACAGGCATAAGGGGAATTTTGCCAGCTGAGAATCAGGGCTTTAAGGCAAGGCTGGAGGAATCAGCAGGCTGGGAAACAACTAAAGTGCAGAAAAGAGAAAAAAACCCAAATTTTGGTAAAATAAAGGCTGAATCTCTCTGTGTTACCCTTGTCTGGCCTGCCAGCCTTGCTAAAATGACTTTAAACTAAGCACAATTGCCCTTTTAACAGAGAATCGTCATGCTGAAGACAGGATGAGCCAGAGCAGCACAAGCGGTGCAGGCGTGTCCCACTGCATGAGGCTTCATTTCTTTTCCCTTGAAATTCCTCGTGCCCCTTTGGGGCAAATTGTTCCTTTCCAAACCAGCATAGAGTGGCTTGTGTTTCTAGATGATGCATTTAATTGGCTTTTACAAACCTTCCCAGAATTAGTGACCCATTTTTTCTGTCTTTTCCTTTTGCACAGGTTTTTGGATTCCCCAAAATTTTGGACTTTCCCCCTTCCCAACCTCCACTCGTCCACCATTTGGGCTTCAACCCATCACATTATCATTCCTGCAGACATTGATCTCCCAGGTACAAGAACATCCTTTCTACCACTGATGCTGTTGATGCCCATCACAAGAAAACATACTTGAAATTAATGGCTGAAACAGTCCCATCTGAAATTATTACATTATGCTATGTTGGGTTTTTAGGTTTGTTTGGGCTTTTTTTATTCAGACAAAAGCACAGCCACGCAACAACCGTCTAAAAGTACTTCAGTGGTGCTGGAGTGTGCAAGTCGCTACAGATGACGTGCCAAGCCGTGGGAGGTGTGACATGGCCATAGCTGCATTCCCTGGGGAAACCTGCTGGCAGAAGGTTCATCCCTGAGCCCTCGGCGCTGCGGCCGGAGCCCGGCTCCACCAGAACCCTTCCCTGCACAGGGGCACGACTCCATCCTGCCCAATGAGGCATGAAAGCATCGAGAGCCCGACAGTGCTGTTTCTGTCATCTCTTCAGCCTAATGTAATCCTGCAGGAAAATGGGGTTTGAGCTATTTTTGATTCTTTTTTCCAGGATGGCAAAAGGATAAAAAAAACGCAATGGGAGGCCCAGAGCTCAAAATCTCTCCCCCTAATTTTTTTTCCCCCTTCTTTCTTTCTTCTACAATACCAGGCTGAGACACCAAATCAAATTGCTGTCCTAATGCACAGCTGCTGCAGGGTAAGAAAAAAACAATTGAGTGATGCCTACAATTGCCATGTTGTGGCTTTCGGGAGGCTCAGCTGCCGAGCTAATTTGGTGCAGCTTCCTGTTTTTCTGTAGCAGACAGAAGGAGAGAAGGAGGGAAGGGAGATGCAGCTGATCTGAGCAGCTCGAGCTTTGCAGCTCTTGTGCTTCTGGGCTGAAAAGCTCCGCGCAGCACACTCAGAGCCCCAGCTCCAACCCATGGTTAATAGCAAGCCCCAAGCAGCTCATCTACTGCGAGGCAACACTTACCCAAGCTACCAGCTGGCTTTTGCAACTGGAAGCCTAGGGATGGGGTTTGATTGCACCTCTGGGCAGCAGTCTGGTTTTGCAGCTGACTGGCCAGGTCGGGGCTTGCACAACCCCCTTCCAGTTCCGAATGGTCATTGCGAACATCCCTCAGGCTCAGAAACCACTGGGGGCACGGTGCTTAAGCCTGATACACGAGCATTAACTTCTAATGTTGAAAAAAACTTCTAAACATATCTGAACTCCTCAAAGTCTCTGCAAAACATACACCAAACCAAGAGTGTATGTCTGTAAACAGGTGGGTACACACTGCATATATACACATACGCTACATATATATATACTCCTACTAAAAATACATAACACCTATGTTGAATGCATTGTAAGGATAGCAATTTCCAGGGCACTACTATATTTTAAGGAGCCGACTAATTGACAGCAACACTGTGCTGAACCACAAAGCCATGTCCAGCTCCTCGGACAGGCATTACAGACTCATCCCACAGTCAGGGAGAGCCATTCTGCAGCTGGCATTAAGAGGAGCTGCTCATAACTGCCCCCAAGACCTCTGAATCAAAGAAATGCCACTTATAAACAAGCTTCTTTCGGGGAACTTGCCTAAAGGGGCCTCGCTGAAATATCTGCCCCACCTCCCTTCACCCAGAGCATCTGTGCAAATAAATACGAGCCACTTCAAGCAGCAGCCGTCCCTTCCACATGGGGCACGGGCTCATGCCTAATCAGTAACAGCAAGAAGGCTGTGCATGCCACAGCCCCTTGTTTGAACATCTGCTGGCCCTAATAGGAACGGCAAAGTACAGCACATGCCGACTCCTGACATGGATGGCGATGGATGGATCTGAAAAATGCATTTCATCATCTGTACCAGGGAAGGATTTCACTGCGGCCAGTTGGTCCCATCACTAGCACAACACCCACAATCTCAGATTATGTGACACTGCAGCCAGGGACTTCAAAAAGGAAAGGATTATTGTCTAATTGGATTTCTGGTCTCAATTAGGGCAGAAGGGAAACCAAATGCAAAGCTGACATGGAAAGCTTCAAACATCTGTAACAACAAGTAGCTAATTTACAATGTACCCACCTAGGACCGTGCAAGCAGAATTCAAACCTTCCTCTTGAGGTGACTCACCTGCTCCTTCGTGAGCCCACGGATACCTCAGATCAGCAAGGACCCAGTATAACCAAGTGTCGCCTCCTTTCCCTGCAGCATCACGGGGACGGCACCCAGAGGACCGGGTTCAGCAGGTGATCGCTGACTCCTTCCTCCTTCCAGACACAGGCTCAGCTGGGGGAGACAAGCAGGATTGAAGGGGGCAGCACCCCTGCAGCTCGTTTGAGAAACTCCAGGAAACTCAAATCGGTTTCACCTTGAAATCAAACAGAGATTAGGGCCTAACAAGCAGCTAAAGCAAAGTAATGGCCTAGGCCACATGTTGCAGATCAGATGCCATGTGAGGCTAATTATTGCAGCCCAAAGGTTAGAATGGCTGCTCAAGCATTTCCACATGGGCTTTGAGAGCCAGCCCTGGAAGCACCAAAAAATGAATGAGTCAGTACCGAGGTACCAACAGCTGATGGCCAGTGCTTCTGCTGTGCTGCAAGGAGAGGTGAAGCCCAGGCAGGGGGGAGCCTGAGGCACCCCTGTGACCGATGTGGCTACTGGTGTGGCTGTGTCATCCTGTGCTTCCCAGCACTGTCCATCAAAGGACCCCAGAGACCTCCAGGTGAAAGCCAGGCATATCCTTCTCTTTCATATTGCTAAGGCAAAGCAGCGCTGGCAGCAGCCCCAGCTGCTGCATGCACAGGGCACATGCACCCATCCCTCCTCCCTCCACTCCTAGAGCAGGAGACGGGAGGAGATGAGACTGGGACGTGTACCAGATCACCCAGTTTACTGGCACTGGGTTCTGCCAACTAAAACACTGGTGATGGCATCACCATTTTTTGCACGAGACAGCATCTGTTGAGAGGCAAAGGGCTTCCTTACAGCTGCTAAAATCCAAAGGCAACATACAGCTTTCAAAACCAGTACTCCTGGGAAACAAACCCTGGGAAGAGCCACGCTTCACGCTCCAACTCTCCCTCTGCTGGCTGCTGGCCCGTGGCCGCTGCACACCCCTTGCTCCCAGGACCCCCGACAGCAGAGCGGGGAGCAGAGCCGCTTTCCCGTGTGGCTGCCAGCCCATGCGAGCCCGAGGAGGGGTCTGCTCCATGGTCCTGCTCTGACCCTTCAGGCTGGGCTCTTCAAATGCAAAAGCATCCTCTGCATCCCCACAGCAACGTCCAGCAGCTCTCCCCTCCTTGCTCTCTGAAGGGCATCGTGCCTGAAGGCAGGGGATGAACCCGCTTGTCCTTCCCACAGGAGGAGGCTCCAGGAGGCTGGTGCTCACTCTGCCACCAGTGCCTTTCCCACTGCCAGAGCAGGAGGTTTGCACAGCATTAACATTTTCCTTCAGAGTTCCAGATTACATTGTTTAACTATATCTTGCCAGCTGATATACTTGCCATATAAAATTTGAGTTTGCATACATTTGCATGGCACGTTTACATACACATAAGGGCTAAATTCTGCTTTGTGAACACACCATAGTTGCAGTAACCCCAGTGGCTTCACATAATCCCATTCCTACCTGGCATCGCAAGACTAAGAGCTGTGCTCCCAGGGAGGGAGTAGAAATTACATTAACGTTTGGGGTGACAGACTCCTCCATCACACTGCATACTGTGCTGATGCAATGGAAAAATGCACGATGCATCTTTTTTTAGCCCCCCAAAAAGGCCTGTTTCTCAGGGAGCCATTCACCAGCATCCCCGGAGCCACCCGGCAGCAGGGCTCTGGCCAAGGGGCAGCGAGCACACCGGGGCTGCGGCCGGGGCGCACGGGCTCTGTGCCGCCGCAGCGGGAGGGAGCCCGGCCGTGGCACACCACGCAACCGCGTCTTATTTATGACACAGGTTCTAATGATCGGCTGCAGCCACGGAGGAACTCCCAGCAATTTCCACCCTCAGCAGACACCAGTTTTCAGCACTGGCTATTTTTGCTGCCCACAAGTATTTTCATTCAGCTGGTTCAAAATCCGGGCTGTAAATGTAGCAGGCTGGATGCTGAGTGGGTGCGAGCAGCTCTTGCTCCATCTAAATCCAAGGGAGATACTGCCATTCTCACCCACACAGCATGAGATTATTGCTTGGCCCCTTTTCAGAGGGGTTTCCAAGCAGGTTTTTCCTTTCTGCTGAGCAATCTGGAATTTTACTTTCCTCTGCTGTGTGTTCTCCTCAGCGGTAGACGCAGGGACTGAGGGTTCAGCACAACATCTTTAACGCCAGTGCTCAAGAAGGGCTGGAAGCAAGCCTCGGTTTTTGGAGTGCATCAACACTAGGATTGGGAAATGAACCCCAGCGGTCACCAGCACTCTCTCCTATATTGAGGGAAAAAAATCAAATGAAATCTCACGAAGATGGCACAAATAGCAAACAGAGTGGAAAGAACAAATGCTTGGGAGAAAAAAATAGGACAAACCACAAAAGCTGCAAGCAAAGTGGTTACAGAAAATGGATGCAGTTTAAGTGTGTGATTCAGGGAGTCTTGTCTGAGTGTCAGAGGTTCAGTACTATTGCCTCCAATTTAAATCATTTTTAAAAGAAGTGCAAAGGAAAGGTGATGAAAGGGCCCTAACGTTGTTCCCTGGTCGGAAAAACACAGCCCACTTGTGCACTGTGGTAAAGTTTTGCATTTTGGCTAGACATCGCGTGCAGGGCTGTGCTGGAGCCTTTGCTTATTTTTAAAACTTGAAGTCACCAGTGATCCATGGAGGCAGAAAATGCTTTTGCCTTTGAGGAAGATGCTGTAGGAGCAGCATCTTCCAAAAGAAGGGAGCACAGCCACTCCTGGGGGTCCGAGGGGGCCACAGCATGCATGGGTGCCTCCCAGTCCAACAGTGCATGGGTGAGGATCAGACCTTGGACTGACACCTCTTCCTGGTCACTGGCTAAGGCCTGCCATAGATTGTAAGATGGTTTGGGTTAGAACATCGAAGAATATCTAGTCCAACCCACCTTCGGCAAAGCCATCTTCCACCGGGCCAGGTTGCCCCCAGCCCCGTCCGGCCTGGCCTGGGACACTTCCAGGGATGGGGCACCCACAGCTGCTCTGGGCAGCCTGTGCCAGCGCCTCGCCACCATCCTCACAAAACAGTTCTTCCTTCTATCCCATCTAAATCAAATCATAACCCCGCTCCTCCCCCCAGTCCCACTTTGGAGAGGTGTTCGAGGGCAGCAGAACTGCTCGCGAGTGGATAGTGGTGGGCAGAGCTGCAGCCCAGCCGCAGGGACCGCTGCAGGGACCAGAGCGCCCGCACGCTGCCACGGGGATGTACGGCCGCGTGCCATGGCTCTCACAGCACCCTGAGTCTGGTTAAAACCATTCAGTGGCAAAGCTGCCCCTATCCCTGGGCTTGCGGCATCGGGCGACCCCGATCCTCCCTCACCCCCAGAGGCACCGGCAGCAGGTTTTGACATTCCCACCCTGGCTCCTGGCCTCGACCGGGATTCCTGGTAGGGAAGGCCGAACCCTGCCTGTTTTCCAAGATAAATACGCTGGGCTTTAGGCAGTTTACTCTATGGAGGCCCTTTGCTGTGGCCTGTCTGCTCTGACCAGATGCTGGAAGTGCCGTGGCACCGTGTGCCACCACCCTGCGAGTGAGCAGCGTGCCAGCCTTGGAAGCGTGGTGCTCCCCGGGCTGCGGGTCCTGCCGGCACCCCCTGTCCCGTGGGGAGGCAATGGACAGGCAGCCCGCGGCAGGGTCTGGCCCCGGTGGTGCAATCACCAGGGCAAAGCCGGGGTTCACCTCACAGGACCCGAGGACCCGCATCCAGCCCCTGCAGCCCTCAGTGGAGCCCATCCTGACAACACAGCACCACAGGGATGCAGAACCCCATCGCCCTCCAAAGGGGATGGAAAGCCGGGCACAGGCAGCCACAGCCTTCACCAGAGGGCTGGAAATAGCCGCTTCACCAATGGAAAGTGCTTTGCACTCACGGGTTTTTTTTGAAAAAAGGGGGTGGTGGGTGGTGAGAGGTGACAAATATACTTTTTTTCTGCATTATTCACACACCTCGACATTTCACACACAAAGCTAGGCTCAATAAACTCACCTGAGCTTGGATCATTCCTGTCCCTGCATTGAATCTTAGATTTCAAGCTCAGCATGAGCTATTATTATTATTATCCATCTCCTTCATAACCCAGGCCAGACACTTTCACTCCTGTATCAAAACAATAACTTTTAGTTAAGCCTGCCAAAAAAATTCTACGTGGATGTTCTCTCTATATTTTAAAGGAGAAGAGAAATGCACAATAAACACTCTTTCATTACAGCAGCCTTCAGGATTTGGGGTGTCCCTGTGTGTGTATAGGCTTGGACTGAAAGATAAGTTTAACAATCGTGTGATTTCTTCTTTTTTTTTTTTTTTTTTAAACTCTCCTCCTGCTTATGCAGTGAGTTACTAATATCCTGATTGGAACCAGATTTGCATGAATTAGAAGTCGAAATTGGAGCAGCAACTGCTGTGCAGAGGATGTAAAGGGAATAAAATGAATGGGGTATTAACCTTCAACCACTGAATATTAATCAGTGTTTCACAAAAAAGAAAATACAGAGGCTGCCACACTAAATATTTTTAGCATTTATTGACGGGCTTGATTTCCTCTCTCTTTTAGACCTTTTGCTTCCAATCATGGACCATAAAAAATCACACAGAAGATGGGGACGACTAGAGAGGGGGAGGGGGTGAAGAAAAAAATAATCATCCATTTTCTTAAATGCTGGATGATATTTGTGAGTTATGCAACACAGAAACCCATCTAACAAACAGAGTACCTTATCCCACAACTGATCGGTTCAAAAGCTCATTTCTCCAAGTCCCAAACCAAACAGAAATCTACCCTGAAGTACAGCGAAGCCTTCGGAAATGAATGCACGATAAAGAAATAAACTTCTTAAAATCTAAACTTCCTGTGTGCTGAAAGGTAGAATGCAGCTGAAAATCAGCCTAATAAAAGAATCAGCTGGTTAAATGAAGACCTTTTTTCTTCCTTTTTTTTAATTTTCTTTTTTTTGCCCAGTGTGCTCCAGTGCAGTTCATAAAATAGCTCAGTGGAAAAGAAAATATGAAAGCCTACCGATATGCCCCTTGAAATGGTGACATCCCCATCGCGCTGGAAACGCTTTGGCCTGAGAGCAATAGCCAGAGCACGGTGGGGTGCCACATCCCCTGCATCCCTGGGGGACTCAGCTCTTCAACCGTCCATGGGATAAGGGCTACATTAGGATTTTTACTGGCGTTAGCAGTAATGGCCATGGTTCTCCTTGGGTTGTTACAGGGTGCTGGGGTGGGTTGGGCTGTGGGGAGCCTGGGCAGGAGGGTGCCATGAGTGGTTGGAGGGGGCTGCCAGGACTGATGCTGGAAGCATCGATCCCGAGGTCCTTGGGAGGTTGGGGTTCATCAGGCGGAAAGTGCGGTCCCTCTTGCAAAACCATATCACATTATATTGACCAAACCACATCATCCTAGAGTTTTCTCACAAACAATGTCTAAAATAACAAAAAAACCCACACAAGTGGAAATTTACAGAGCTTCTTCTTTTGCCGTTTCTCCTCTTCAGAATTTGGCACGGGAGGATTCTAAAGCCAGATGTCCCTTGAAATCTCTTTTCAGCAGAGACAATTCCCTCCCTCGCAAACACTGCTGCCCTTCTCCTCAACGCACCTTCGCAAAACAGAATTCATTTGTTTTCATTAACTTCTTATCAAGTTACCTGGATTTGTTTCAATACTCAGAATGTATTAGAGAGAGGGAGAGAGAGAGAGAAAACAGTGGTAGGTTTTCAGGAAATAGCAAGTTCTTTTTCACTGAGATAGAAATCGTTTGGCAAGCCACAGTGAAATACTTCTAGGTTCCAGAAGAAAGCAAGGGGGGGGAAAGCAAGCAAGGAAAGGGAAGATGCTAATGAACTGCAGAGGAGAGAAAAAATAAAGTTTAAAAGAAAAAGAAAACAAAAGAAAAAAATTAAACTCAATGGTGGTCATACAGCCACATTGAGCTGATCCGCAGAGGGAAACTGCAGCGTGTCTCTAAGTCACTAGGTAAGCTCCCTACACTCTTTTCTCAGGGAATGGTTAAGGATAGGTGGCGTTAAAGTCCCAGAAATAACTGGTATTTAGACCCTTTTTGCCAAAAACACCCTAGGCACCAGGTCAGCAAAAATTTTAGGGGCATGCTTCCCTTCTGCCTCAGTAAGACAAGAGCCCAGCAGGTATGTGTGTCAGTGTAAACAGCAATAAACATGCGTAACTAGCACACACTGAAGTGCTTTCTTTTTAAATGGCAACAACTCCGTTGAATCTGTGCTAGCCTCCTGCATTTGGTGCTCTAAAATCTCATAGCACACCAAAACCCACCGTGTTTGCTTGAATTCCCACCCTTCTGCAGCTAAGTGTTAGACCAACACAATGAAGCATTGGGTCCGACCTAGGCAGGAATCAGCTGCTACCAGACCCACAAGGCAGCTGGAATAGGGTAAATCCCAAAGTTTTTTTCCCCAGGAGAGGGCTGGGACAGCCCAGCACCTCCTCAGCCACCTCCCAGCACTCCCAGGAAAGCGCTAAGGAGCAATCTTCCACTTGCACGCTTTGGCTGATGTGTATTTTCCAGCTCTAAGCTGAGTTATTCCATATTCTCAGCCCCTTGGTGCTCAGTCGGCTTCTTTCCTGGGGAGGAAAGGGGGATTTTTTTCTTTTTTCTTTTTTCTTTTTTCTTTTTCCTTTCTTTGCATTTTCTTGGAAACAAGGCTGCATTCTAATTAGTTTGCATTTATAGGCTGCATAATGGAAATGGGATCCGTCCTCTAACCTTTATCATCTGTTTCTTATCTTCAGAGCTGCACAGTCCCCTTAACTCTTTGTGCACAGGGAGACATTTAAAAGCCCTTCTGCTGTGAGGAGAGCCGCAGTGAAATGGGAAGGAGGAAGAAGCAGCATCCCCAATCCATGTGTGTATCATGGAGGGAACACGGACATGGCTCTCTCCTCCCACCATCCCCAGGAGATGTACAGGAAGATGCTGGCTGCTGTGTCCACATGGGCTGCAGAGCTGTACCGCCAAAGGTACACAGCACCTCGCACTTATCCTCTCTTAGCATCAATCCATACCAACCGTACAGGCAGCAGCAGAACAGTGCGATGTGCTCAGGGGCCAGAGGGATGTTTCTGGATGGTGGAGGAGAGAACGCAAGGCAGCTGTTGACACCATCTATCAGACACGCTTTGAATTAAACTCTGTTCTGCCCAGACCTTTGCACCAGAGGCTACAGCAGTGCAAGGAGCAGCGCGCAAACGAGCATGAAAATGCAGCAGGAGGGAGGCTGCAGAGGCCAGCAGTAGCACTCCCAGAACAGTTTGGCAAGTGATGAGCATTTCTGCAGAGCTAAAAGTTTAATCACTTGTTTAGATCTTAAATAAGCCATATGCCAGAAAAAAACATCCTTCTGCAGCAAGTGTCTTTGGTTAGACGTTTGTATATATAGCCCCTTTGAGCCGCACGTTAATTGTAGGTTGCTATAAAAAAGTTTTTTCCCCTTGCACATTTTAAATCTGTCAGTTTTGATTTCCATCATATGCTACTAATGCAAAACGTCCTGGGGACTCTCGGCGTGGAGCAGGGCTCATCCCAAGCTGTTCCTCCTGTGCTGGGAGGGGAGGAACCTCCTTTGAAGTCCTCCCTGTGATTCATGTCCGAGTCCTTCCTGTCCCCTCCCCAGGAGAGGTTTCCCCGGGCTGACCTGACCTCCTCCCCTCTCCGCCTCCATGGCAGAGGCAGGGAAGATCAAGCGACCTTCCCAAATCCCAGGTCAAGGAGGAAAGCCTTCCTGCCCTGCTGAGCCTTCAGCAGCTGGGAGACCCAACCCTTCCAGTTTTACACCAGAACTGGACTGGATTTAAACATAAGGGAAGACAACCTGCTTCAGCCTTACAAATACTTCGGGGGTTTTTTCATCTGAGAGGGATCCATTAGGATCTTTTTCAGCACTAAGTTCAGGGAGTTTCATTGGTGATTACGGTGGTGAGACAAACAAAAGCCTTATTTGTTGGCATCACTGAATCACCATGCTGCATCTTGCTTTGATAATACAAGACTGCCAGCTGGGGTTTTTTTATTATTTTTTACTGTTTCTCTTTTTGGTGTTTTTTTTTTTTTTTAAATAGTCTGTATTGCTTTTTAACCTGTGCACGTGGTTCAGCCTTTTACAAAAACAAAACAAAAAAAATCCCTAGGTGTGAGAAGATTAAAGATTTCAAGATCTGGACATTTTCAAATCAGAAACACATGTTTAAAATAAATCGGGCTGGCGGACAGCCACCACTTTCAAAAGCCAAAGAGCTGCTGCATTAAAAGGATCCCCCGAAAGCCTAAAGAGAACAAGAGCATCAGCGGTTCCTTCCACCTCCCTGTCAGGGACAGGGCCAGGACAACTCCACAGGGTTTTATCATTCATCTCCACAGCCTGTGCCTGTCTCCTACCCACATAAATGTCACAACCATTTTTCAACCAGCCCCAGTGATAGCTATGTGCACACACTGGCCATCCACATCCCTGAAACTTCAGCATCCTCAGTCTCCTCTGAGAAGACCTCAAAGCCCAGCCACCTTCCTGCATGGCCCAAATCAGCTCCCACCAAGATCTCCAGGGGAAATTGCAACAGCAAAAGCTACAAAAGCCCATCAGAATTCATCAGGGAAAGAAGAGACCTGCTCTGCAAAGGACAAGGGAATGGCCAGAGCCTCTGCTCCTGCCAACAAAGAACATGTACCTGAAGGGACACCAGGAAGAAGCAGCAGCCCAAGCTGAAGAACAGCATTGCTGGATCCAACTCTCCTGGCTCAGCCAGGGAGCTGCAAATAGTCAGGAGGAGATGGCTACAAGCTGCCTCTTCTACCTCTTCCCAGCTGTTTTCTGCCTCCTATATCCAAGGTGTGCATCAAGCTCTGTCCCCCAGCCAAGACCCAAACCATAAAAAATGTGTATGCTAACCAAACAAGATCTCAAGTCCAGTCCTTGATTTAGGTCAAATAGGCATCATCTCACCAGCAGCAACTGCTGTACAGCACCGGGGAGCCTGAGCTGTCTTGAATTTTGCTAGCATGAGTGCTGAGCAGAACCCAGCACAACTGAAATACCTCCCAAGAGGGTCCGTCACAGCTGGGATGGAGCTGCAGACTGCAAGAGCCATGAAAATAACCAGGTTTCTTCCTACATTTCCAACCAACAGGAGAACACCCCAGAAAGAGTACCAGGCACTTCGTTCGCCACTCCTCAATTTTCTCATTCCTGGTATTTTCCTAGTTACCAGCAGGAGAACCATCTAGAGCTGGACTCTGGTTTTTGGGGGCCTAATTGGTGAGGAGAAAAAAAGAATTAACATAATTACCTTGCCGTGATGTTCAGAACCTGCTTTACATGGAATAGTATTCTTAGTCCTACAGTTGTTTATAGGGTCTTTAACTCTTCCCTTTTTATAGGGGGGGGTCTGAAATCTATTTTATTAGGGGAAAAAGATTTGAGTGTATTAGGCAAAGTGCCAGTAGCCATGGTAACCTCGGATTTTTCCATCTTCATTACAAGTTCAAGTAAAACCTTCATATAAAGTCTAAATGAAAGGGTACATTATAAGTCCATTTTGAAATGTTTGCCTGGAAGTAAAACTTTGGACTGCATCCTTTTTTCTCCGCTGAACATTCTGGTTCTATGCGGAACACATTTTTCAAGTCAGATTTTTGTTTTCTTTCAAATTTTATTCCGTTTGCTCATACAGGGTGGGTCGTCTAGTGGTTAGAGCAAGGCATCAAGGCAACTGGTTTCCAGTCTCAGTCTGTTCCTGATCGGTCAGGGAGTGTTCCCAATTTTATCCAGGTGACTTGGGCAAATCCTGTCAGCTTTAAAAATCTTCCCTTTTTTTTTTTTTTTTTTTCCTTCCTTACCAGCATAACAATGATGATAGTTACTGTCCTGAGGCTGCACCAGGATTCACTCATTAGCATTGACAAAGAGGTCGCTCCCCAGAAGCCTGGCTCATCTCTTTCACTGCATTTTCTCCTGGGTCTGGAAGGCAGACGGAAAGGTTTAGAAGAGGTAGCGGTTATAGGATGGCATTTATTGTCTGTTTTCTTTTCAAAGAACTTGATTAGGAAGTAGGAAATTAGACTTCCTGGTGTAGATACTGACCCAATGTTGTTGCAGGAGATACTCAACATACTTACACAACCCTTTGGTGCCACTTGAGCGGATTGATTCTTGCGCTGTGTTGTCTTAAAGCGCTCTGGTTTCATCCAGTCTTGGGAGGAGGCAAATTCTGCAGCTGCCTTTCATTTCTGGGCACCATCTCACCTATGGCCAGAAAGCCCCAATCATTGCAAGGACTTCCTTCTCAAACAGTCCCCTCCAGTGCATATTGCTGAGCAGCTTCTCTAAGGCTAAACCAGAAGGAGAAATCTCCTCTTCAGCCTCTGTCCAGTCCATGCAAGGCAGACCACCCCAGGGACTCCGCGGAACACCTAGTACTTTGGTTTTCCCTGGCAAACATCTTGAGACCTTGTCCATGGGCTGGTCTCAAGGCTGCAGAAACATATGGGCGGATGCACTGCAGGGAAGGAGAATTCTTAGAAAAGCTCTGTACTAATCCCCTCGTATTTCAGCCCATAGATGGGTACTGAGAACTCAGCCCCTGTGCTGTGGCTGCAGCGCATTTTGTCTGTGCATGGGCTGAGGGTGACTCAAACTGGCATTTCAGTGCTTCATCCCAGCTTCAGGCTAGCTGCAAACCTAGCTGCAAATGTTGTGGGCACAACTCCCACCCACTCACGCTAAAACCATCACTTACCTTCTCAAATGGGGTTTTATCAGAGCAGCCCCCTGGTCCGTGCATTACATGAGCATCTACTCATGCTGGGGCAGCTTTTACCCTAAAGGACCACCACGTGTGGCTCGGAGGGGCTGGAGCACACTGGCATAGGTGCCAGTGGGCAAGGCAAGGCGAGCAGGAGGCATGCTGTGCTACGTGCCAAGAGCTGCAGGCAGCAGCCAGGGCAGCCGGTGCAGCCGTCCCCCCTGCGCTCTTCACCAGGCAGGGACAGGGCACCAGCCAGCCTTTAGGGCTTTTCATCCTTTCTAATGATGCTGGAAAACATTTTCCACATCTGCCATTAGACTGAAAGGAGACCCTGCTCCTGTTGAATCTGATTTCCCTTCTTCTTTGTTACAGTCAAAACTACAACCTGCTGCCTCCTGGCTGGGCACGTTTCGGGAAGGGGGGAGGGGGTCACAAACAGCGCAGGGGCTTTTGCTTTTTTCGATACATCCTTCCTTCCGCTCTTCGCAATCAATTAGTGGGCAAAGACTTCCGAAAAGCTCTTTCCTCCCTAACCTTTCGCAGCCTGTTGCGATAATGACTCTGGAGAGCTCGACCTGGGCCTTTGCGTGGGGTTCGTTACCTTCCCGGGGCAGCGGAAGGTGACCTTCATCACTCCCTCCTCTTCCTTTCCTACCCCTGCAGCTCGGATGGTCTCAGGGAGGAGGAGGAGGGGTTGAAGCTGCCTCCCTCCCAGCAGATACAGTTTCTCTCCAGTGTCCTCTGACTTTTTTTTGCAATAAAAAGTCAGAGGGTGGTTCTAGAGATAACATAGACCCTGGGAGGTGGAGGGGGGCTGCCCTTAAAAATAATGATTATGATTATGCATACCTTGAATCAAGGCATCAGGAGATGGAGGGAAAAGGGCTTTCTGGTTTTAATTTGTAATTTCTTTCTCTCTCTCATGAGGCATGCTGCTTTCCAAGCACCAAGCTGCTCCAGCCTCCCCCGAAAACACAGCTTACAACTGAAGGAACTTATTTTACCAGCAGTAGTGGGGTTTTTTTTGGTCCCTCCATGATGCAGACACACAGGTAGGATGTACTACCAGAAGTTTTCCCTGGCACCTGCAGCTGCTTTCACAGCCTGCCTGCCTGGGGACAGCGTATCATGGGCTTTTCAAGCAACACCTTGTAGAAAAGCATCCCTGCTCCACAGGGCAGCTTTGTGCTGGCTCCCATGCCGGGGGAGCGGGGGGAAGGACTGTGAATATGTCCTCAGACAAGCACATCCCACACAGCATTTACACAAGGTCTTCCCCAAGACCTAACAATACTCCCTAAATCTGGCAAGTGACTCTCCCGTTGCACCAGCATCACAACAAACCTCACCCTCCACTGCTCACCATACCCCACCCCCTGGAGCCACCATCCTTGCTGTGCCACAGGCGACAATGCAGTGGTTTACTGACTCACATCACCGTCCCCAAAGAAGCAGCTTTCCAAGTAATTCTTCCTCCTTGAATAAACGAGGGAGCCAGCTCCACCGCAGCACTGCTGCCCACAGAGCAGCTGCATGTGGGGAGATACAGCAAAGGCAGATAAATAGCTGCTAAAACCCATGATTAAGACCATGCAACCCACCAAATGCAACACTTTAAACACACCATCCTGATACAGTCACAGCTGCAGTGATGCAGGTCCTTCTTCAAATGCAAAGTGACCCCCTCAGCCAAACAAGGGGGCTTTTTTTAAAGTTACTGCCAAACTCGGATAATGCAGGAGATGCTTTTCTCCCCAAGCACCACCTGTACCAGGAGGGTGCGAGCAGCCACCTGTGCTTCAGCTCCTCCATGGCTCAGCATCACCCCATTTGCACCCGCAGCACCCCACACCCGTTTGCTGCCCACTGCAAAGGTGCTGCCCACAATCACAATGGGCTCTCGCACGCTGATGGCAGGTAATCAAAACCATCCCATTCAAACCCAGCTGAGAGCGACTGGAACCACTTTGAGGCGAGAAGCCCATTACTGAGTTATAAACCTCTCCCATCCTCCACGGCAGCCTTTCATAAGGCCAGCTAGAAAAATAATAACTCAAACCCATGTGGTAAGAGGGAGAGAATACGGTGTCTCCAGGTCTTCTTTCGCTATTGTTCCAGCCATAAAATGGATTTATTAAAAAATCCAGAATTTTATTTCATTTGAATTAAATGTGAATGTGACACCCCTTGCTCCCCGCTGAGCATTGCTTAATATTTTTTAAGCTACGAAGTCACAGCTGAGTGCATATGATACGGAAGGCTAGGCTCTCGGTGGCTAAAATAGCCCAGCCTCACTGGTATCAATGGATTAGCGTTGATTTACATTAAGTAAAGGCTGGGCATATATGGTGTGTATGTGCAGGCAGTCAGCACGAACAGGTCTTGGCGCAGGCATATTTCTTCCTCCACCATCCACCTTAACACAGAGGTCCCAGTGCCCCTCAGCACATCCCTGCTGCCGTCCCACATCGCCTCTGCCTAGCAAGGATGACAGGAAGAATCAACCCCCTGAGCCACTACCATGGAATGAAGCCTTTTTTTTCCTCACCACCTCTAGTTTCAAAAAAATCCCCCCATTTTTGTTCTTAAAACTTTTCCCTGCCTTGGCCCAAGGGGGCTGGGGGAAGCTCTCACCTGCTATCTGGAAGAGAGAGCTGCACAGAGCTGTGCCCGTGGCACAATGGCGATACCACGTTCCCGGCAGAGGTAGGCTCCCCCCGGGAACACGCTGCCTGCCTACCTTGGATTCCCAGAAGACACCTGAAATTCACAAAATTCCACATTTTGCTCCCCCATTTACTCTGCTTGAACCCGTTCCACCAGCCTCTCACCCCACTCCAGCAACACCCTTTGGAGGGACAGAATTCCCTTTCACGTAACCAAGAGGATTAAAAATCAAAGTTTTAATCACAGCTTGCCATTAATAACCCCATGATAGACCCATGCAGGGTCATGGATCTGCCTGAGACTGAGATAACAGCTACAGCTCAGGAAAACCTCGTAACCTCAGGACAAAAAGTCCATCACTACATGGTCTTTTAGGATCACTGATTTTCTGCTGCTTCTCCCCTGAAATCTCATCTCTGGCCACTAGAAGCAGAAGAGAAAGTCAAGAGACAAGCAGAGGACACGGTTCCTACTGCTTTGCCCCCTCCTTCGCCCAAAATCTAATAAAGACGATTAAATTACATGTCTTTTCCTCCCATTGAAATCACCGCACACTGCTCGAATATTAGAGCTCAGGAAATCAGGCACGACAACTTCCCTCGTGAAACTTAAGAAGGCAGAGCAGGGGTCTGGAGCGACAGGCCTGCAAGACTGGGCTGCTCTAATTAAGAAATCACCCTGCTGAGCAGAACCTAATCTAAATAAAATAGAAAAAGGAACTTAGTTCAAAATGCTGCCTCGCGCTCGCCCCCCTCCCCGCCAGCCCACCTCCCCCCATAAGGAACCCATCCAAGTCACAGGGAGTTTTTCTCCTCTGCTCTCTCGGAGGGTGAGGGAGGCTCACACAGAGCCCTGTGTGTGCTTGGGGTGGCCAACTTCCAAAGGAAAAATACACCAGCCATGGATGGCAAAAGGCTGCTATGTTTTTTTATTGGTGATTTTTTTTTTTTAAATGATACTTGGCTTGCTGTTTGCTAAGGAAGGGGGGGTAAAAAAACTCTCTGATGGTTACATTGTTGGTATGGCTGGTCAAAACTGGTTTGGGACAGAAAATTGGAGGTTGGATTACTTCTCCCCCTCCCCTGAAAGAGTTCCTGCCTTTTATGGAAAAATGTTGAAAAAATGAATACTAAACAAAAAAAAAAAACCAACTTTTTAAAAAAATTATAGAATTTTAGAACAAAACAGTTCAGCCAAAAATCTCAGCTGATTTGGTCATTCGCCATCTTTTCCCAGAGAAGTTCCTTACGTTCGCATTCACCCCAACAGCTCAGATTCCCCAGATGAAATAAATCTCCCGTGAACCAATATCCCCACCTCCCATGCATCAGCACCGGGGATCAGCCCCCCAGCCTGGACCAGAGATTCAACCATCATCTACTGCTTGTCCAGGTCTCCTCCAGCCCCATTCTCCTCTTCTCCCCATCACCCGCTTCCCCACGTGGTTTCTCTCCCCCTCTCCCATTTGGAGTAGGTGTCCCACCATGTACGGCAGCCGCTCGGTCCATCAGCTCCTCACATTCATGAATTTCAGGAGCATGAAGTTACTGTGCAAATGGTTATTTAAAAGCTCAGGCACAGAAAGATTTATAGTGATAAACAGAGAAGCACAGACATTCCCGTGTATGTTTTAAAAAAGCACTTACCTGCTTAAAAGGGAAAGTGCTGCTACTTGAAGGTTTCCTGGCCAGACCTGAAAAGTAAATCAAACAAACACTATTTGCATTTATTCATAATTCCCAGCAGACTGTTGTTCTAGGAGCTTTTGACTTGAGTGGAGTTAACCTGACTCGTGCCAGCAGAGGACCACGCTGGCTGAAGATGTTCTCCTAAAGGCATCAGGAACTAGACCAGAACACCAAAACCAAACACTCCAAGTCCATGTGGTGCAGGTAGGCACCAGCTGAAGGATCATGTGGATTGAGAAACCTAAACTAGAGGACATCTCCTTTCCTCCTCCATGTGACATGATGCAACAATGTCAAGCATCATAGATTCAAGTACACACAAGGGCTGCCATTGCCAGCATGTCATTTAGTGTCTGGAAGAACTGGAGCTGTGAAACAGAGAGGAGGACAGAGCCCCGTGCAGCCCACCCAAGCCAGTTCACTGTCTGCAACACCTGCAGTACCTTGCCCAGTCTTGGGCGACACCTGTACTAGGCAGGCATGGACACACTGGCTTGAGTCCAGTAGAAGACATCAAGAGAGGAGGGGACAAGCTGAGAGAACTGGGTTTGATTGGCCTTAGAAAGAGGGTGAGTTATTGCTGTCTTCAACTGTCTGATTCGAGGGTACAGAGAAGATAGAGCCAGGCTGCTCTTGGACAGGACAGGAGACAGTGGTCACAAGCATTAGGACAAATTGTTTTCACCATCAGGGTGGTCAGATACCGTCCTGATGACCACAGAGGTGGTGGGATCTCCATCCTCATAGATACTCAGACCTCAACTGCACATGCCCTAAGCAGCCCAACATGGGTGGCCCCGCTCTGAGTGGGGTTGGACTGGAGACCTGCAGAGGTCCTTTCCAGCTGAAATTATCTGCAGTTCTGCATCTCTCTGCACACACACCCCCAGTGCTCCCAAGCATCCTTCCAGCCTCCACTTGCTCCCAAGCTTCTGAAGGGACGCAGCATGCTCCCAGATGTATTACTCTCGCAATTTCTTCTCAAACAGTAAACCCATTTCTCCATAACTCAACTAAAGCGTTAACACTCCTGTTTCAGTTTCTTTTATGACAGCCTCGGGCTTCTGCCAGTCGGGCTCCCCTTGTCACCCAACCCACTCTGCAGCAAGTCCCTCAACTCTCTCACAGTGCTGCCTGTTCTCCAGTGGGGCAGGGGTGGGGGGAAGTAAATAAATACGCTACAGAAGAATAATATTGGAGTTATTGGCCAACAGAAAATGGCAACGAGCCAGCATCAGCCTCAGGTCCACATTGCACCCACCCCACGTGCCAGACATGGGTCCAACCTGCTTCGGCCAGAGGAGCTGCCAGGGGTGCAGCAAGGCTGAACAGGGCAGCAGGGCTCTCAGCCGCTTATCTGTGCTGTTCGTGCCTGTTCTTCATCCCTCCAGCTATAAAGGGAAAAACTAGGGGCTGGAGTGGAACCCGGTGGCTTTTCTCCTTTCCGTGGTCTCTCCCATTTTTCACAGGGGGCTGCACAAGTCCCACAGCTGCTCCTCTGATTTGGTTTCTTCCCTGTAAAACAGAAAAAGGTTGTTTTAACTTTATCGGCCGTTGTGAGAACGAAACCCACTCGCCAGGTATCAGGTAAGGGATGCCCACTGTTGTATAGAGGGAAAAATAAACTCCTGCCAACATCTGGTTCCCAGTGGGGAGGCGTTATCCCCCACCCCTGCAACGCTCCCCCTGGGCGCAAGCGGCAGCTGCCTTACGCAGCGATGCTGCGCTGAGATGGCATTGCTGCTTCTCGAGGTGTGACCAGCTACACAGTTGTGGTGCACTGCACCCAGCAAGTAGCACCAAAGGGGTAAGGTGCTCCTGCCCTGAAGAGCTTATGGCCTGCGTAGATTTTAGGTATGGGAGTGTGATGACAGATGATTTCTCAGCTTAGCGCTGCATGCGGTATTTTAGCAGATCCGGTGTGAGAAGCATCCTTTACATCTGCTTCTTTCTCTTTTTTTAACAAAACCAACGGGAGACTTTCCCCCCAACACCTACCAATGACAAACTCAAAGGAAATTGTTTTTTCCCTCCACCTCTGATTCATTCACTACCAGTTTCTGTTCATTGTGGTGCTCAGAACAGATCCTTTGGATTCAGCACAGCGCAGATCCAGTGCGATCCCCTGAGGCACTTCAGTAACTGCAGCTCCATCGCTACCGCCCAAGTGAACACGTCAACGCTTACCGCACAGACTCTGCCCACCGCCCCTATCTCACCACTGCTGGGAGTGTCCATAATTACCGTAATTCTTCTTGAATAGATAGGAAACTGAGGCAGAGGGACATGTGACGTATTCTGCCGTGAGCACAAGACATAAGCAGAAATGGAAAATATTTTTTTTGAACCTGAGCCTGTGTTTAACCCCCAGGCCAGGCTTTCCTAGGTGCCCAGGGTCATCCCTCCATTCTGCTAATGAGGACATACATTTCTAACAACTTTAACCTCACTATTTTGTAGAAATACGTAACACAAAGTGCAGCACTGAGAGGCACCATCACTGAGTAAACACCAAGTAACAGATATCAGAAGAAAAGAAAAAATATTCAAAATCTACAAGGAGATATTTAAAAAATCTTGAAGTTCTAAATGTTCATTGCAACTTAAATTCTTCTTAGCCAAAAACATATGCAAGGCCCCAAACTACAATCACCATAAATTTTTTGCTTTATATTACATAAAAGCTTTGCACTTGCACAGTCTATAGTACACTCTGCTGCTTACCTGCACACCGACGACACCAATCTGTATTTTATGTCATTAATAAAGCTTTTATTTTACTTGTATCTTTTCTGAATACCTGCTGAACTTCAGGAAATGAGTCAAACCCTTTAACAAAACAGAGCACACCGGAGAGGAAAGCTCAGTAAGGATGGGAAGGCACCAGGTGACACTCTGCCACCACCATTCCTCCCCCTGGACCCCTGCAGCTCCATTCCTCAGTCCTGCTCCAGAAGACACGCTTAGAGAGAGGATCCAACAGCAATGCTGCTGAAACCCTATGCAGCTATATGGTCTCCTGACAAACTATGCTCTCCTATAGTTCATCCTTTGAACAAGCTAAACTCTCAGCAGGAAAAACTTGATTTACTTCCCATTCCAGGTTGGAGAAAGGTATTAAGAGTCTTTGCATGGGCTGAACATAATACAGCCAGGCCAGGAACAACGGGAAGGCACACGTGCTGTACTTACACACATACACACACACACAGAGGCATACACATACCTACACACCCGAGGGTTTATGCGAAGCCATTCCAAAGTCATGCTTTTCCTTTTTATCCTCTTCATCTGTGGTGGGGATCCCAGGGCTCCTCTGCAGACCATGGACATCCAGCCTCCCCGGAGCAACACGGGGCTGTCACAGGGACCATGTCCCTGCAGTGCTTACAGAAACCCTCCTGTTCACCGGTGAGTTTGCAGCTCAGAGCACGCTGCAGCAAGCCATGCAAGCACGCCAGGCGGAGGCATGGCCGATATTTGCTCCTTAGCAAGAAAGCACCTGTGCTGCTCACGTGGACTGCCTGGCCCACCTCAAAGGACAAGTTGCCCCAAAGACCCCGTTCAGGACCAGCTTCCCCGCCCCCCCTCCCCCTGCCTCTGTCTTCAACTTTGCTTTCTGCAACGCCAGAGCTCCCCAGAGAGCAGGGACCACCGAGCCGCAGCCCTGGCACCCCACCACAGTGCAGCAGGGACGAGCAGCTAACTGGCGGCTGCCGGCAAGGAAATGAGGCTGAGCGCACTCCCATCTCATCTTTTATACTGCTTTGTTTATAAGTTGTTGGCCTGTTTCAGGAGGCAGCGGCAGCGAGCGGGCACACGCAGGGAATGGAGAAGATGATGGGTTTTAGCAAGAGTCCAAGGACACCTTTTCTTAAGCTTCATTCATAGAGGCAGGCGCGGTACAACAGCCCAGCAATTGTTCTCTCGAACATCACTTTCCCATGGAGGCCACTGACAAAAACCTCCCCTCACGGGTATGTGTGGAAGGCAGGACGTTTTATTATTTTTCTAAGGATTTTTTTTTTTTTTAACCACACTGCCCTGCAAATATCTCCAGAGAAATTCCACCACGCACAGACAAGGATTATTTCCACTCCCCTCCTCCCAGCTCTTCCTTCTCTCCTTTGCTTTTCCTTTCTCTCCTTCTTCCTCTCTCTTCCCTTCTTCTCGCGGCTGGAACAATTTGGCTCTGTTCACCTGCATTCCTGCGGGCCCGCTCCTCGGGCTGCCCACGCCAGGCTCGCTCTGTGCACGGGGGACGCACAAGCTCTGCATTCAGGCAGGGGTGGGCAGGAAAGCGAATCTAATGTACTTGGGGATTGTTGTGCCATCAACTTAATACCTGCGCAGGGAAAACAAAGGCGCTTTAGAGAAGTTACTTCGATGCTGTGACCCTTCCCCCAGCCCTGAGGAACCCAAGAGATAACAAGAGCTGAAAGAAAAGGCACAAACATAATTAAAACTACCCAAGCGATTTCTGCAGGTATTATAGATGATGATAGCCCAGAGGATAACAGTATTCCTGGTATTATTAACATCCATTGGCACGAAGGGACAAGCGGTTTGCTTGCTTTTTTTAAGCTCTTCAATTATTTTGGAGGGGGAATAAAACATTCCTTTTTGGAAGGGAAACCAGGGTGCAGTTGGAGCCAGGAGCGGTGCTGAGCCCAGGCTCTGCCGTGCTTTCTGTGTGCAGAGCTGCGGCGATGGGACAGGCATCCCCGGGGGCACGGCCACCCCATCCCCCCGCCCCCCCCCCTCCAGACCACTCCAACCCACAGGCTGGATGTGCCCAGGAGGTGCCAAGGTTCTCCTCTGCCAGCTCAGGAGTTCAAACCCATCTGGCATGGCTCGGCTCTCCATCCCACGAGTGTGTTGAGTGAAAAGCATGGTTAATTCTTCTGCTGCGGCTGGTTTCTTCTTGCCTGCAGTGTCGTGTCTGCTGATGCAACCCTGGCTGAGGCAGAGCGAGGTTGAGCAAAGCTAGACAGGTGCAAGGGATTAACGTCCCGGACAATCCTTTTGTTCACATGAAACAATTTCAAGCTCTTGGCTAATGAAGTCCAGAATCGGGCTATTCATCTCTCTGCCCATAGCAACGCTCTCTTAATCAGGCTAACTGATTCCCAAACCTGGGCTGGCAGCACAAGTGAGCATCCCCTCCTTCCCTACCAGCACATGCCATCAGTTGGGATGTCCCTGAGCACCGTGCCACGGCAGCCAGCCAAACACTAGCCCTCTCCTTCCCTTGGCTTCAGCCACTTTGCCAGCCCTGCTCCCACTGCTATCACAGACATGTTCCATGGAGTTTAACTATTGACCTAAAGACAATTCAGTTCAAAAAGTTCAGTTCCTTGGGGAAAGTGCTTGTCCAGCATTCCTGGCCCATCGTACATGCTCAAGCAAGCCAGGTCCATGTGCTGTGACCAAGCAGACCGCAGCTATCACAGGCTGGATTCAATGATCCTCATGGGTCCTTTCCAGTTTGAGAGACCCTATGACCCCAATTTGCGATTTTTGCCATCAGCACTGCTGATACACCACATCGCTTTGATACAGATGGGAAAGGCAGCAGCAAGACCCAGTGGAGAAGGCTCCCCAGGCTGGCCCAGATGGGTTGTTTTGGCAGGATGGCTCCAAGCCAAACAACCATGACCGGTGAAGGTGAGAAAACGGTGTCAGGAGCATCACAGAAATGTTTGCAAAGAGTTTTTGACCCCAGTCTATTACTAGATAGAGCCAAATTCCATCCTATTCCCATTGCATAATATAATTAATAGTAATACAAGCTCTGCCGTTGTGCAAGAAAACTGGGGGCACTTTCTGTTCCAGTTTCATCTTGCCTTAATCACTGCTTTCTTGCATCGGAGTTAACAGTGTCTCCTCGCTCTGCACTCAGTGTAACCTCATTAAGCAAAAGCATAAAGTCTATGTTATTTATTTATTCCACATGATAAAACCAGGATATTACTCACTGTGATAACACGGGTTAATTTTCACTGAAGCCTCTCTTGGCAAACTTTTAATACAATGAATAACACCCCTATCAGATCTGAGATAAAAGGCTGTCATATTGTAACCTCATTTCAGCCTTTGTCCCAGTAAAGCTACACTTCAAGGTGCTGTAATTACGTTCCACTGATTTTTTTCTTAATTGTTACTCATAAAAAACAAAGCATAAAATTAAATTAGTTCAATGTTACTTAGCACAAGCTTTGTCCAAAGCCAGAGCCCATGTCAGACTGAGAATGGCTGTGTTAAACTCTGCTGCCAATGCACCTCTCTGCTGGCCCTTGAGTTTGAAATTAGGTGGACAGCAGCTGGGGTAAGTGGGATAAATATAGTCACCCATCCCCTTTTGCCGGCGCAGGAGGGTGCAAGCAGAGCTAGGGGCAGCCCTTGGCCATCTGAGCCCCCAAAGCTGCACCCAGAGCAGGTACCCAGAGCATCCTGCTACTAATGGGAGAAACAAGGGAGAGAGAAAAAAAAAACTGACAGCTGTTAATCTGAGCAATTCCCATCAAAAGCAAAAAAGGATAAAACCTTTACAGTCTGGGGGGGAAAATATGCAATGGTCACAGATTAGAGTTACCATTTTGACCCACCCCAGCTGAAGTCTCATTGCAACACTAGAGACCCAAAACGAGCCTTTCATCCCATGCGAGGCTGCTTTAGTCCCAGCAGAGCCCAACACTGCTTCTGGGGCAAATGTGAGCAATATGAGCAGTGCAGTTAACGGTTTCTGGAAGGCTGGATCAGCTTCATTGACCTCAGATCACTCCTCCTGCCTTTATATTTTACCAGCGTAATCCAGTAGAGAAACGGCCACATGATTCAAGGGCAATGGTGTTATTTTAAAATTAGAAGAGGCCTCAAATAAGATATTCCATGAATTCATTTTGCAAGTTTACCTTTTTTTTTTTTTTTTATAATATCTAGAATAGCAACGCGGTAAAAAGTCTACGCAAGAGATGGCATGAAGCATGCTATTAAACCAGGGAAGCCTTCGCGAGGTGTCAGAGCCATGATAAGTCCTGTTTAAACTTTACCCAGAGCTAAACACCAAGTGTCAACACGAGCCGCTGCCCAAGCTCTCTGATCAGGCCAGGCAAACATCCAATCAGGAGTATAAATCAAAGCCCAGACACATCCAAGTGAGACTGGAGTGTTTAACTCTACAATTCCCATCTGACCAGGCCTTTCCCAGCAGGTTACCCACAGCCAGGTCTCTCCCCAGACATTTATTTATATAAGAAACCCATCTGTACGCATTATTTTTATATTTATTTTCCCCTGGTAGGCACAGACACAAAGCAAATGCTCCGCAGGGTACACGGTGTACCAGCCCAGCAGCATCCACGGGGACTGCTGGTAGACGTTGTATTTGCTTTTCCTCCCACCCCATCTCCCCACCACCAACGCTGCTGGCCCCAGGAATCAGCTTCTGTCGCTGGTTCAAAATTGCAAATAACAGGAGGGAAAAGCCACGCTCCTGATCTCATCAAGTGGGAAAGGGGAGGGAGGGTCACACTTTAGTTTGGGGTCATCAGGCTCCCTCCACATCACCCTTCCTCCCCCTTATATTCCCCATGTGAAGCAGCACAGCAGGGAGGTGCTCTCCTTTCAGGAACTCTTTTAAAAAAACCCAAATGCCACTTTCTTAAACTCCCTCACAGCCCACCGTCACCTACAAGACCAGGCACCCACTGCCAAGGACGGCAGGACATCTTGGCTGCCAACAACGCATGCCTTTGGGAGCTGTTGGCCACAGCAGTCGCCAAATGTTTGCTTCCAGGAGTGGCTTTTGCAGTTTTCCCTGCCCATCCTGGTGCCTGGAGGAGGAGGGGGACCCACTCCCACAGCCACCCACACTGTCACCCTGCAGCCACCCACACCATCACCCCGCAGCCCTGCTCCGGCACGCGCCTGTGTGTCAGCATCCATGTACCTTAACACGTGAACGTCTCTCGAGCTGACAGTCTGTCTGCTGAGCTCACTAAGCTTCATATTAGGTCTTCAAGTGATGTAACTCATAATTAAAAACCCATGTCAATATTCTGAGAACCTTCTTTTTTTCCAGATTGGACAAAAGAAAGGTTAAAAAACACCATCTGTCATGGTAATTTTTTTTTCATATTTCTCTGTCCTTTCCTTCGTTCAAGGGAAGCAGGGAGGGGAGAATGTTCATTTGAAGCTTGCAACATGTTTTATTAATTGATGGCAAATAATCCTAAGATAAAGTGCACAATAAAGTTTTTAATGAGAACATATGGTGGGGAAAATTGATAGGACAGAGCCTTTGAAGGTTTCCTTGTGGGTGCAGTTACAAGAGGAACGAGCAAAGGCTTGCACGGGGGAGCCTGAACACTCCTCAAAGGGAGACCAAGGCAAGGGGCAGGGGGGATCGCTGCCCCTGCCAGCCAGGTACCAAGTGCTCCAGCTAGACCCAGTCCCCAAAGCCATGCCCCAAAACCCGACGGCTCACTGCCGGTCTAAACACAAAACCATTTAAGCTTTCTAAATTCACCTGTGACTTTGATCCGTGCTGGGTGTCCTGGTACCACTGGCTCCAGGGATGCTCCTTCACATCAGCTGGGTAGGAACAGGCTTAAGCTAAAGTGAAATCAGCTGCTCATAAAGAGCAAGTGGCTCAGGAGTTTATGCCCATTTGGCCACCTTAATTAAACAAGAGTGAGTTTGCACAGGGATGCAGGCTTGCTTTCATTTGCTGTAAAGCTAACAGACCCCATCCTGGAATGACTTTGGTAAAACCAGGAGGAAAAAAAATCTTGTGTTTTCACATTACTTCCTGCTAAACTCCATGGACGACCTTTTGCTTCTCCATAACCTGTTCTCTGCAAAGCCATACTACACTGAGATGATGCAACAAGGACATGGGACACCTGAACCGTGCCCTGTACCCAGCACCCTGCACAGCATCCCCTGCCCCTCCTTGCCTCCCTCGCTGTAAAACTGCCATTAAACAGCAGCAACTTCAGGCTCCACCCTGAGAAAGGGAGCGAAGCCTGAGCCAAAAGGAAATGCCCAAAAGCACATCAGGAGCTGTCTACCATGAAGTGTTTTTTCTTAATAATGTAATTCATTTATTTTAGATTTATTAGCAGCACCCAGCTGTGCTGCAGACACATTCACAAAAACCAGGGAACGCGACGGGAGTGGGGGGGTATTTAAAGCAACATCTGTGACAAAAATAAATAAAAATTACCTCCCAAGAGGTAACCTGATCCCCAAGCAGCCATATCCACTAAATATGGGATTCTTCCAGGGACGAAGTGACTTAGGAGCACAGGTCCCCAGCTGATTTCTAGAGGACTTGTGCTTACTTCGGCATCTCCGAATATCCCATTCTAACGCATGTCCATAAACAGTTACACCCTCCAAACCAAACACACCCTGGCCCTTAATCCACCACTCCCAGAGGAGCCTGAGAAAACAGCCGAGTCTTGCAGGGTATGATGAGAATTAGCTCATGTAGCCAAGTGCTCCCCACCACGCACCAGCATGTTTCAGCACTCGTGAACCAGTTCTATGTCAACGAAGGCCAACCCCTGCCCTGGCCGTGCCGGCCTGCTGGGGATAATACCTTCAAAACACGGGAGATTCACCACACGTGCTTTGGGAAGGAATTTTGCCTTGTACCCCACAGCAAGACACAGCTCCGGGTGATTCAACACCTTTAGCAACTCCTCAAGCCCCATCATGGGATGCGGATGCACAAACAGCCCCAAGGATCTGGGCTCAGGCTGGTGCTGGAGGCTGACCCCAGATTTCATCAAACAGTCACTTTAGAATATAATTAATTCCTTCATTAAATGGAAGTAAAGAAATGAAAAGGCATCTGGCTTTCACACAGTTCATGTTCACATAGAGAAGTGGCTCGCCTCCACCAAAATCCAGCTTTCAGGTAGGAAAAAATAGGGATTCACACGGTTCCAGGAGCTGGAGCTTTAAAGAAAATATCCTCGGAGTGGAGAGCCTGGTGCTTTTCCAGCCTGTTGATATTTCTTGGCCCCATTCGATTCAGTCATGAGACCTGGCCGGGGCACCTCGGGTCAGGAGCTGGAAGTGCCAGTTTGCATCTGTAACCCATTAACCACAGGCAGATACAGATACTGAAAGAACTTTGATTTAAAAACATAATAGCTGCAAAATAAGATGCCTTGCACCTGGACTTCACAGGTTTTGCCAGTCATTTGGGACTCCTGCCTAACACTTTTAAGACCCTGATGAGATGGACAAACAGTTCTGGACCAGGAACACACTGACTGCTTATAAATGCAGATATTTTTCAGTAGCACACAATAGAGGGTGCTTCCATTTTCCAGCAACCAGCCCTATTGCCCTTCAGGGGAGCAATGAAAACCAGATCTTTTGAAGATATGATCCCAAAACAGCCATCATGCCCCACCTGCACTGGGTGGTCCTACAAGCTCCTGCCCTGGGCAGCGCAGGAGGACCTCCAGCGTCCCAGCCCCAGCTGGTCCCTGGATCCCAACCCAGCAGGATTCCTCTCGTTCTTCACATGGACTTTCACACTCAAACCAAACATGGGAGAGGAGCTGCCAGGAGCACGAGCAGGTAGTGGTAGTGCCCGGGGGAGGACGGGCAGGCTCAGCCAGCCCTGGCAACTTTCCCACACTTTCCATGATCCCTTTTTATCGGCACTGTGACAAAAGATGTCAAGGACAGTGCCAAAGGTGCCTCTCTGGCCTTATGGGGTGGCACTGGGGAGAACTTGCCTTCCTACAAGGGGTCCCTCTTTGACCCAGCAGCTGGATCCAGGGCAGCTCTGGGACCCGACATGGGGGAACACCTCGGTGCCATCCTCGGGAGCAAAATACTCCAAAAAAGCCCCACAGCCAGCAGCCCCCCCTTACTGTCCAACCCACCGGCACCAGCTCCTGCAAAACAGCCCCAGGGCAGAGAAAAAGGTCCCCCACATATGAGGGGGTGAGCAGCAGTAATAGGAGGGGTAACAGCAAACAAAAGCTCCTTGGACACTTAAACAGGCTCAGGACCCCATCGGGACCCCAGGACCGTGGCGGTACAGCCCCGGGAGGAGTGTCTGCAAAGTGCCCAAATACCTGCATGGCCCCTGTTTCAGCAAAAGGCTTTTGGAGGGGCCCGGCTGGCTATCAGTTTGTTTAACACAGTATCCTGGGAGAAGCAGAGACACCTCCCCGAGCCAACAGTTCCAGCAACTGACCCTTCATCACACCCCATCCTCCTCCTCACCCTCTTCTGCACATGCAGCCTCTTCCCACGGCTGTGCTCCCTCTCCCTGCTCGTTTCTAGCGGGATTTCCAGCTTTTTGCAGCAGGTCTTGAAGGAAAAGTCAAAACGAAAAGCCTGGCAGTGGCAGGAGGATGATGAAGGTTTAAGGGGAGGGAACTTCTTGGAGGAACAGGGGGTTACTTGCTTGGAGAGCCGTACGCCCACCGCTGCCCTTCCTCCCTGCCAGTTCCTCGCTGTTTACCAAAAGGCACAGACCAACCCAGACCCGCACAATATTCACCAATTTCCATGCACCTACTTCCAATAGCCTGCTCTTCATCCCTGCCAGGTAAAGTCCTGGGACACAGGCAGGATAGAAAGGAAGTTTTTTCTTATGGCAGCTCCTAAAATTAAGACTCACAGAACAAAAAGGCAAAACAACAAAAAAAAAAAAAAAGGCAAGAAACTGCGTAAAAATATTTGCAACATTTATCTTAAAGCACTACTGGAACAAAAGGCATCAGTAGTGAACTCGGGTCTTGCCCACAGCACTCGAAAACTGGCCAGTTCCATTAACACAGTAAAGGCAACATGCAAGCGTCTGCACATATTATTTTTTTTCCACATAAGGATACATATATAATTTTTCCCACAGAACTTTGGACTAAATGGAAAGTTGGGCTAGGAATCCTATGAGAAGAGAACAGAATTTCCCAGGAGATTTCCATACTTCCTCCTGGCGCTCAGGCCGGAAAGCTGGTGCTGTGAGAATTGTCCTTCTCTGGGTGTTTTGGCCCATCCTCTTCCAGTGCCAAACAACCTGGGGCCAAACGGACGGGAAACATCAGATCACCTCTGTTTTTTTAATTAAAAAAAAAAATGATGTAAATATTGTTCAAAATTTGGATAGAAGTTCAGACTTGAGAAGCCATTTTCAAACGGGGAGTCTGCAATCAGACACGGGCTGTGAAGTTATCCAAGCCTGAGGTTGCTCCAAAATGACTTTGCTTTGCCGTGGGACCCACAAGCAGAAATCCCAAGCCACCGATGCAACCCTGACCAGGCACCCTTTGGAAAACGGGACTTCAGCTCTTTGGAGGACACCTTGTTGACATTTGTTCAATAATGAGGCATCCACCTTTGGCATAAAAATATTCTATCCAAGGGAGAGAGAGGGGGATCAGCAGGTTTTCAAGGAAAAAAAAAAAACCAACCAACTTTCCTCACTTCATGGCTTGATCCTCCCCAGGACTGAGGGGGTGAGGCCATTCCACCTGCATTCTTTGGGACAGAAATACTACATAAAGTGAAACTTCTCTACTAAAAAAAAAAAAATATTTTCATTGTTTCTTAAGTTGGGCTAAAGACACTTTTCCTTATTGGCTGGTGTATCAAAGAAGCAATCATAAATCTTACCTAATTTTTAAAAAGCAAGGCTCTGTAAAGAAGATGGAAATGCAACATGCAGCCCTGTCATACTTGGTTACTGTCCCCATCAGTAGCCCATCCAAACAGAGCCCCAGGAGGCCAACAATTTGCCCTAAGCCAAAGAAAAATTAATTTGTGACTTCAGAACTTCAGGCAGACTAGGAAAAATGACGGCTTTAATTTTTTGCAGACCTATAATAACGAACCGCTTTCTGTTCAGTCACAGACAGAAACCTGCAGAAAATGCTTTGCCCATCTGCTGCATCCCACAGAGCAACACAGCATCTGTAATTCTTTTTTTCTGTCTAGAGACTAGATGGCAGGTCCTTGGGAATCTCATTGCATCGCTATGTGTGTGGAGCAGTACAGGCAATGATGCCAAAAAAATCCAGTTTCTAAAGAGATAGAAAATAAGGACTGGGTACCAGCTTAAAAGCAAACAGAAAACAAGATGTGTGGATGTCCCTCAGTTCCAAACATCCACACTACTACATAAACAAACCCCACCAAAACTATCTGACCTTGCACCATGGATAAGGTTTCCCCAGATCTGTCGCCTCTGCTGCTGATTTTGCCCTGATTATCACCAAATGCCAAACCCATTTCTTTACAGTAGCTTTTTCAAACCTGACTGCTTCCAAGTGGAAACCAAGTTCAGCCACAGAGTCCCATCACCACCCAACACCCACATAGGGATCTTCTCTGTACAAGTCCTTCCAATTCAGAAAATACAAATCTTAAGGGAAAACACTAAGGAAGGATCTGAGGAGCTGGGCTGGGGCTTTTTCTGACTTCAAACCCTTGAGGTCTCACCTTTGTGAAGAAAGAGCATTGCCCACACCCAACTCTGTGCACAAAACCAGCCCTGTGCGCTCAGCAGCGGTAACTCACCCACATTTTGGACAGTAATTAGCACCGTGTGTGTCCTCCCCCCACCCCTGCCCACGCTCAAGGAGGCCTCAGGTCGGCAGGGAGGAGGTGGGAAGGGAAAGGAGGGGTGTTCAGAGTGAATTTCAGACTTTCGCATCCCCTCTCCAGATGTGCCGGGTAAGCAGCCGGGAGTGGAATCTGACCCCGGAGGAAGGGATTTAAGACATGATTTAGCAGTTTACCTCCAACGTTTGTCCTGAATTTTTTACGGAGCAGTTCGAAGTCAAGCTGAGAAGTTTCTCAAGCCCTTGTCCAAGCTGGCAGGGCCGCCGTGCCGGTGCCAACCCTTGCCCCGTACTTCCCCGCAGATTCTAGGAACTTCACCCGAGCAAGAGAGGAATTTTTCTGCAACCTCCCTCCCTCGCCCTTGTACTTTTTGGCCGGGACTGCGTAATACCATTTGGCCTGTCCTGGCAGCCAAGTGCCAAGGTATATATGTACGTACCGATCAAAATGAATGGAGCTGCTGAATTAAGTGTTGGAGCAAAACCCCACAGGACAATAAAATCCATTGATGGTGGAGTGGAGTCCAAGTCTCCATTGCTCCAAGCCAAAGCTCCCACAGCAGAGCCCTCTGCTGTGGGATGGTCACCAGCCTCCCAGCTGGATTGCTCCTGGGGAAAAGCCACTTCTCTCTGGAAACATGATGGGCAGACCTCTGCTGCCAGCTCAATGTGGGTTTATGTCTTCTTTCGGATCACCTACCACCTAGTCTGTAGCCATCTCAGAAGCTGCCCAAACCCACACCCACTGGAAGAGGAGTCCTGGTCACCCAGTCCACATAAACTGAGACAGGGCATGGTTGAGCAGGCACTGGTTTAAGCCAGGTCCAGCACATGCCCTGGCAGCCTGGTGACTCAAAACAATGATGGTTGCATGTGCCTTTGCCTTCCAATGCTTTCCTTTTGCCATGCAAAACAAAAAGTGGAAGCAGCTTCCAGTTGCCACGCTGAGTTTGGGAGGGAGAAATCTCACCATGACTCATAAACGGAGCAAATTTGATACGGACAGCCATTGACAAGGGATAAATAGTAAAAAACCTGTAGGATGTCAAATTTACAGTTGCTCTCTGGCTCTTTTCTGACTGTAACCACACTTTAAACACTAGTTTATGATGCAAACAGCCAGCAACCTACTACTGGAAGCTTGTGGAACGAACTACCCACTTTGCAGAGATAGCAACAGCCCAGGTAGACATGGGCAAGCCAGCTCATTTGAAGGCTGAGCCAGGACAAGACGACTTGCTTGGCTCTGGGATGCAAACCACAGCTCTGAGCCATTGATGCTGCCCATCTGCATGTGAAAAAGCAAACATATAAATAAAAATTACTGTGAATGGCAGAAAACGATGCCGGAGAGCATTCCCACTGGCTTGGCTTCTCCTTAGCCCTGGAAGCAGAGCTGCACCGCAGCCAATGCTCGGCCAGAGCCAGCCTGCACTCATTCGCCCACCTCTGCGCCGGGTGTGCAGGCTGGGCTGCAAACCCTCTCCCACCCACGCTTGTTGGAACAAGGAAGAGGCTGTACGCTCACAGCTTTTAAAAATTATTAATGAAAACGCCAATGGGTTGGTCATGGCTTTTTTAAAAAAAAATAAAAAATAATTTGGTTTTGAATGACACAAACCCTCCTGTATTGCAAAAGCTCATCTACCACACATTTGCCAATGGTGGAGTCTGCTTTCTGCAGAGGAATGATCCATGATCTGCCAGGGTTTTGGGTAAGGATGGAGGTTGGAAAACTCACTGAGCTGCCTCTGGGATGGGCCTGCTGCATGACTGCAAGAGCTTGTTTCAGCTTTCTCCTGTGGTAGCTTATTTCTGCCGTTGAAGGCAGGAGAGATTCATGCTTGATGGTTGCACCATTGCCACCGAACTGGTTCCTAGGGGGTGCTGGCACTGACACCCCAGTACACACGTGGAGTCCATAGTACAGTAAACGGGCCAGGCAGATTCTGCACTGCGCTCCCCGCTAGCACACAGCCGCTCCCCAGCAGCTCTTGAACATGTAACACCTTTGCTCTGTTTGCTGGATCTTTAAAAAAACCCCAAGACGAGACCAGAAAGGTGCTGGTTACCCAACCTGAAAGGTGCCGCAACAAAAAAACCTGCAACCTCAGCCTCTTATTTTTACTTTTTTTCTAAAAGTTGTGGAGTTTTCCTCTGTGTGTCCATGGATCTGTCATTCTGATAGCTTCAAAAGTTATTTAGATAAGCCGACCCTTTGGCCAGTTTCAAGCCCATTTGGGAAAAGAAGGAGCTGCTAAAGGATGGAGCTGTTACAGAAGATGATCAGGGAGAGGAAGAGAAGCCTATGGACATGGTGACTGAGAAAGGACTGCCCTGTGGGCACGTGTCACATAGATGCATTGGACAGAAGAGAATTAACCCAGAGAAAGCTTTTGTGAATGCCCCAGTAATGGGAAAAGCTTTCACCCATCTACTCTGCTAACAGAGTAAGGGTTTCTCCACCCTTCACCCCACCTTTGGAACAGGATTTATAGGACGGGAGCAATTTATTTCTAGCGATCTTGAGCCAGGTGCGCAGTAGTGGCACACCAGCACCGGAGCATGGTCTTGTGTCACACCCAGCACTCAGCTCTTCTGAAAAGTCCAGCCATAACCTCTTACATTTGCCGCTCACCACATTCCTGCAGCCTGTGCCAATGCCACTGCAGAGGCTGGGACTCTCCAGCAGACAAAGCACACAAAAATGGCCATAAGAGACCGACAAGGTCACACCGTGCCGTTCGCACGCATTCACCAGCCCCTATGGCTTTCTCCACTGCAGCAAACCCGGCCACTGCAAGCCAACCCTACTGATCACCCTGCAGTTACCGGCAGATCTCATTAATGCAATTCACCCTCCTGAAGATCATAATTTTAAAGAGAGAGAGAGACAGGTGGCACACCCTTCAATAGAGAGGTTTTTCGTAATGGTTAAGCACTGGCCTGCAGCCAGACCGCAGCTCTGAAAGCTCAGGGGCAGGAGGAAGGGACTTGGGAGCTGAACTCCAAATTTCACAACTGGTCCCATACACGCACAGGGACGAGCCCAAACCCCCACATTCAGGAGGCTGAAGTCAGATCTTGATCTGAATTCGGTGGCTTGGGCTAGTTTCAAGAATCACAAATTACCTCTACTTATTATTAGTAGTAATAATAAAATGTTATTTTATGCAGGAGCTTTGAGGCTCATTGTGATATGCAGACAAGCAGTTAGACCAGGGGTGAAACACACAGCTGGCCGGAGTAGGTGGGATTTGCATTGTCTCCCGCAGCTCCCAGCACCGAACTCTGCCCGAACCCCGCGATGGGAACATGCCATGTGCAGGTCTCAGCACCACCTGAGCTCCACGCCAGCCCCCAGCCCCAGCCTGCCAGCGTTCACCTCAAATCCCCGCTCCCGGCTGCACAAAAGCAGAAAGATCAGTGTCCTGGACCTTCACCGTGAGCACCACCAGCCAGGTTTGTCCCCTGCAGTGGCCACAAGCCCGGGGCTGGCTCTTGGTCTTCTGCCATGGAAGAAATTTTACCATGGAGAAGCAGGATGAGGTCAGACACCAAATCAGTTTGGCGCAACCCACGCTAGCTCAAGTCTGCATACAGCAATCTTGTTGGGCTTTGGGGGAAAACTTTGTGAATACGGTCGTCTAGTCTTTCTTGTATTGCCCAGTTTTGGAGTTTGTTTAGTAAAAGAACCAAAATTGATAAAAAAAGATGTTGCTTCAACCTACAAAAAAAGGAGGGAGGGCTGGAGCCTGGAGAGGACCCACTGGAGCACTTCTTTCCAACCGGACTTCAAACGGATTTCCAGGAGCTCGGCCTGAGCTGCGGAACACCTTCACCCAGAGCCAAACGGCACCAGCAAAACCCACTGCCTCCCCTAGAAAAACACCCCGACAAGCAGCATTTCTGCTGATGCCAAATGCTCCACCAGCTCAGCAACCCCAGCCCCTCAGGGGACAGTTTTGTTTCTCTGTCTTCCCTCGCAATGCAAAGCCTCCCCCGTGACCTTCAACCAGGGCAGCGTTATCAGACCGGCCGCTTCCAGGCTGGGACCACTGGAATTGCTGGTCGTGTTCCTCAATCATGTTTGCAAACAAGCCCTCATTTCCCGCTGGCTGGGCGAGTGCCGGCACTTTGTCCCTTTGAATCCTCGTCTTCAGCCAACGGCACCGAACACTGAGCAGTCCTCACCACAGATGCTCAACGCCATCAGATTCAAGGAGTGGGTAATTAATATTGAAAGGTGTGATTGCAGCCAAGCAGGCTGGCTAATCAGCTACTGATTTTGCTCTAACATCCTAGATCATTTAGAAATATAATCTGGAGGCGGTGGGAGGGACAGAGGAGCACTAACAGGAATTACTGTGGAAATGCCGTATCCCTTTCCACGTCTAAACACCGCACAATTACGGCAGTGACTCGGTTACTTCCTTATTCATCAGGCCAAGGCCAAGTTCCCAAGCTAAGGAACGTGGATGTATTTTTTCCTCCAGCCCTATTCTGCAGCAGGTCAAATGTAGCTCTGCAATACGCAGTCCTTCCCAGGCTGCTGCATTAGCAGCTGGATCAGGAAAAAAACCTTTGGGGTGAGTTTGGTATCTCTGCCTCCCTTAAATCATAAAACACCAATATCCATTTCCTATAACATTGCTGTAACACAGACCCAAGCTACCCGCAGGAACACGGCCAGACCAAGGCTGCTCAACTGATGCAGCTCTAAGCACAAGGCAAGAGGAGGAGGACGCACTCACACTACAGTTTGGAGATTCATCACAGGTCATCAACCCCGTGGATCTTGTCAGGCCATTAAAGCGAAGGATTGCTGTGACTACGTCATGTCCAGAGATTCCACAACAAAACAGTTCCTTTAAAATTCCATGCAAACCAAACCCAGTGTTTCACATATAGGGTATTTTATACCCTATAGGTATAATTCATGTATAGAGTATTTTATAAGCGCACTATCTTGTAGATGGGCTACATTAATAATTAGCGTTCTGTTTCGATGAGTTGGAGACTGCAAGGAACCACCTGGTTGATTGGGCTTCAGGGAGCTATCAGTGGCTTATTGAAACTCAGAGCCCCAGACCACCATAGCTGGGACCTCCGCAGAGCAGGTAGCTCTCCGAAATTACTCACTCCACAGCTGACACCTACCACCGCATCCCTCCATCACTCCGGTCTCCCTTATCCCTAACAACATCTTTCCACCAAACAAGCCATCCCAGGGCAAGCAAGGGCATGGTCATTTTGCAAAGCACTGTAGATCTCCTTGGCCAAGCTCTTTGTAAGCCAGAAAAACACAGGGGAAAGCCGACACTGTGCTGAGAATCCTGTCCCCCCCTTTTCTGCAGACCTGTGAGCCCATCAGCCTGGCTGTCCCACAGGGTGCTGGGACACAAAACACTCCCCAAGCCACAGCCACAGGCTGTTGTCTCACCTTGTGCAAAGGAGATTAGAAGCCAGGATCTTACGCTACAAACAATGAAGCTCTCCGTCTCCTAGATTTGTGCAAATCATTGCTCTCCCTCCCCTTTTTAATTAATTGAAACAATCCCTCTGCAAAAATGTTCCCGGTTTTTCAACCCAGGAGGGTTTCCACACCTTCCCCCTCCCACTGTTGGAGGGGAGGATGGCCCTGGGATGCCAGCACGGTGAGAAAGGACACAGACCTGCCCTCTCCTCACATGGGAATCAGCTGCAGCGAGCCCGCATCCCTGCGACAGCTGTTTGTTTTGGATGCGAAGCCTGGTGCCTTGGGTTAGATGTTACTCAAACTGACCTTTCCTGTTTTGTGAGTCAACGGTCTCAGATCAGGCAAGTCAGGCACAAGATGTTGAAAATTAATCAGCATCTGGGGCTGGCAGGGAACAGCTTGATTGCAGAAATGGCACGTGGTGGGAGCAAACAGCCTCATTCTCTCAGCTGAGGCGAGGACCTTGAATGCTCTGCTAAAAAGCCTTCCTGGGGCCATCATGAGCCCCTGCAAAAGAAAGGGCTTATAAAGCACCGAGTGGTCACAATCCCACCACAGAGTCAGCTGAAAGCACTCAGCATCCTGCAAGGTCAAACTCCAGGTGCTGATTGCCAGGGCTCAGCCCGCACGGGAGGGATGCACTGAGTGCCCTGGCAGAGCTCCCAGTTGAGGGTGGCAGCACCAGGCAGGCAGTGAATGGGTCACAGCACGGGCTTCCTTAGCGCAATCCACCAGATTCCCCTAAAACAGTCCAATAATTTCTGGGATTTGCCTTAAGAGCCTTACCAAGGCAGAGAGGTCCCCTCTCATGTGTGGACACACTCCACAGCCACCCAGTTGTACTCCTGGCTTTTTCTTCCACGAATGCTGCCAGACCAGTAAGACTGGATCTTATTTTCTTCAGGGGATATTTTTTTTTTTTCTCCTATCCCAAGATATATCTCTCCAACCCCAGCAGTACAGAAAAAATGTAGGCATTATCTGTGTAGTTTCAGGTAATTTTGGAGACCTCAGATTCATCACTTTCTCAGGGACTGTTGCTCAGACTGTCTCAGAGAACGAGCATCTCGGAAATTATTCAGTCTGGACACCAAACCTGGACCGTTAGACCCCAAAAGATAAAAGTGACAGACAAGTAGCTAAATAAAAAGCCCATGAGGAGTTGTACGGGCAGCAGGAGACAGGTGCCTGCCTTCCTACAGATAGTCCTCAGCATCTGTGGATTCTCTGAGGTCTAGTACAGGGGAAGCTCACGTTGCCATTCTTCTTCTCAGCAATGTTGTACTGTATCTTCACAAATTACCAAAAAAACCTGATCTCTTCAACATCCTCTTTGTCGAATTTGGCTGAAATTGGAGCAGGAGTTCAAAAGGAGGATGCAGGGTGCTGGTGAAGGAGGATGAGACACACACATACACGCTCATACTTTGTTTGGTTTGAGTTCAGGCACACAAAAGGGACGCTAAGAAGCCTCAGTAACAGGAGGATGAAAAAAAAAAGCCAACCCAACTGTTTTATAAAGAGCAAACACTCCCCACTGCCAGGCCCCGGGGCCGGTGGCATGAGGACAGTCCCGTCCCAGGACTGGCAGAGCAGTGCTGTCCTGGCCAGCACGGATCCAAAATCCTCCTTTGTTTCTCAACTTGGCTCTTTGAGTTTTCTTTGCTTATTTTTTTTCCCCTTTTTCTTTTCTTTTTTTCTTTTTTTTTTTTTTTTCCCTAAGGTAACAATACCTCCTTTCAGGCACTGCCAAAGTCCTACTCAAGCCCACTCAGATAAGAGCTGGCAGGAAAGGTAACTGCCATCAATATTTTGGTGAATGTTAACTACCTGAGGACAGACTGGGTGGGGGATCACAACAGTCGGTTGCGAGCACCTGGGCTGTGTTTAAAAACACCACATTAAAAGTCATCTCCCTCCCTGGATCCCCTTGAATTCCCAGTAAAGTCTCTCCAGCGTAAGTGGCTGTAAAAGACAGCGCTTAGCGAGTCGGGACTAAGCCGGCAGTCATGCTCCACACGAAGGTACGTTTCCATGATGCTACTTTTGCGGCCGTTTCACTTACTCCACTAAAATATTATTCTTCAGCCAGAGTTTATTTTGGATAAGTGTGGCAAGTAGAATTTGTAGCCCTAAATTCTCAAGTGCAGGCTTCAGAATTAAATGTTAAAATAAAAAATAAAAATAAATTAAAATTGGGGATGTCTTTTTTTTTTTTTTTTTTTTTACTGGGGTTTCCCAAAGAGCTGCAGGCTGCCGCTCCCTCGCCCAGGATACGGGATACGGGAAAGCGGCATTTTGTCTGTCTTTTGTGAAGGTAGCACCTGTTTTCATCCTTCTCTTCAAAGTTAAAAATCATTTCGTATGTTATGAGTAGGAACCCAGGATTACGATAAAGAGTGGTTTCAGACTGACAGCAAATTAAACTGCAAGCCAAGGTATATATACACCATTCGGAGACATATTTATAATAGGTTTTTTCCTAAAACCAGAAAATATAATGATATTCTGTCATGGAGTCTGAGACTTTCTGTGTTATTATTAAGACATAGCAAACATTTCTAGGTAAAAAACTGGGAGCTGGATGGTGTTATTCTCAGAATAAACTTTTCCCACTTAGCAGCAGGATGATTTTTTTTCTCATGTTCATGCAAAAAAAGTATGATTTTTGCCAAGCTAAATGGCCAGTGCATATTTCTAATCTGTCACAGATAGGAGAGGCAGGTAGACAGGCAGACGCAGAAAAACCAGTACTCCCTGCCCTCCGATTTCTGTTTTTCTATCACACTCCGCCTTGCTGTATTGCTTTGAACGCACTGAGTGTGATGCTGGTTTTTCTTTTAACCGTAAGCGCACCATGCCTGCGACAGCTGTTCCTTCTTTTTTGGTACATAAATGAAGCAAAATGGAATAAATCACAGAATCATAGAATCATTTGGGTTGGAAAAGACCTTTAAGATCATTGAGTCCAGCCGTTAACCCAGCACTGCCAAGCCCACCACTAAACCGCGTCCACCAGTGCCACAGCTACACGTCTGTTAAATACCTCCAGGGATGGGGACTCAACTGCTTCCCTGGGCAGCCTCTTCCAGTGCTTGACAACCCTTGCGGTGAAGAAATTTTTCCTGAAATCCAAACTAAACTTCCCCTGGTGCAACTTGGGGCTGTTTCCTCTTGTCCTGTCCCTTGTTATCTGGGAGAAGAGACCGACACACACACCCCAGCCCCTGTCAGGCAGCTGCACAGCCATCAGGTCCCCTCCAAACCTCCTTTTCTCCAGGCTGAACCCCCCAGTGCCCCCAGCTGCTCTTCATCAGACTTGTAGACTGCTGCAAAATTTCATTGTTAAATAAATATTTTTTTAAAAAAAAAAGTTAGTTCTGTTTACAGATCAAATAGTGATTTACAGAGAAATTCAAACAGCAGCTCTGTCTCGGCTGCCCAGCACCAGAGCCAAGGTGGGTCCATATGGGGACCTGGACCTCGGTCCAGCCCCAGGGCAGGTATTTAAAATCAGCCTTTAATTTCGGTGCCTTTTAAATAAAGCTCACAGTCTTTACCCCAGTCCCTTTGGACACCCACCCCGCGAAACTCTCTTAATCACCTGGACGGGCCAAAAAAGGATGAAATGGGTGAAGCAACCGTGAACCTCTCAGAGGTGCTGGTCTGCCAGGAGCATGGTGCCAGCCCTGAGTCCCTGGGTGCCCAGCAATGCCGTCCAGCCGCCACCATCAAAACCAGTCACCTTAAAAATGGCTTGAAAAGCTTTTCCCATGGAAAAAGGAGCCTGGGAGCTGCTCAGTGATGTGTCCCTCTCTCCCTGGGACGGAGCACCCTCAGCATCTGTGGGGAACTGGAAAATGATGTCCCATGCTCAGCAGCATCCTTGGAGCTAGGAAAACACTCAGCACTCATTCCCAGCCACATCCTGTCCCTAACTGATGGAGACACACAGCCACATCCAATGGCGGAGAGACCAGGGCAAAAATATGACTAAATTTAAGCAGAGCAAACCCTGTCTCAGCATGCCCCGCAGTGGGTGCCCATCCCCAAAGGGACGTGCACAAAGCCAGGCACCGAGCGGTGAGGGACCGGGGTGGCCCGGAGCACACCCTTGGCTCTCCCCGCTTCCAGCAGCCCCAAGGAAGAAATGCAACACAAAACACAAACAAGTTTTTATCTAAATTCTTAGACACATCTTAAGATTTTTGTTCTATGTAAAGTAAAATATTTATATAGCGCTCCGGCACACAGCTACGCACTTGGCATAAAAGAGGAACAGCAAGGCACAGATATACATATTTTCGGTATATGTGAGTGCATGCATACGTGAGTCTGTCTTTAGATATATACATATAACTAAAACAAATCCCTGTTTATTACTCAGTAGAGAAAACTGCAGGTTTTTTACATAAATAATCCCAGTGTAAATAAACTCCCCACCCTGAGCAAACTAAAAGTGATCCCATAGCAGATTTCTCTATTTTTCAAATAAATCATCGTTCCACCCGAACATGGACCTGGCAGCTAGAATTTCCAAATCACTCAGGAGCAGCGGTGGGATGGGAGCTGGAAACAACCCAAACAAACAATTTTACAAGTTCCAGAAGTCAAATGCCTGCACACCCACCCCCCCACCACCACCACCATATCCACCATCCCTTTTTTTTACATATAATTTCTTTTTTTTTTTAATTTGAAGAGTGGGAGGGTTGGGCATCGCCGCATTCATTGGCCCATAGGAAATCAGTGACCCAGGGACATCTGCAAGCCATTAGGACACAGACTTCAGGTAGCTCCCAGAAACACGTGCTGTCCACATTACACCCTCCAAGTATATTTCCACAACTTTACTTCTCCAAATAAACAGTCAGGCTCTCCCCGCATTAGCAAGGAGCTGCACAAACAGGTAGAGAGAATGGCAGTTTTATTCCCCCTTCCAATTCTGATGGATTTCTTGTAAGCTGTTGCTGGGCTGTGTAATTTGAACTATTGCTTGGAAAACATAATAGGGCCAGTTTAAAATTACAGCCATTTATTTATCTGTATGTGACTATGAAACATCATGTACGATTTGCACAGCGTGTTAGTTCGCTTCCACACTATACCCAAACTGCTGCCTATAGGAGCATGTTGTAAGGAACTAATGGTTCAAAACAAAACAATATATATATATGTATATTAACTAGAATCCACCAGGGTTTATAATTGGGTGGAGAAATATTTTATTTTTTTTAATTTATAAGCAGCTTTTATACCTTCTAAAGCAATCCTACTTCTCTTTAAACTCACTAAGAGCTTTCACGTTGCCATGCACGTCCCTGCACAGGCACAGGGACATGTGCGGTGCTGGCAATGCTGACAGCGGGGCACTCATGCACTTATAAGAAAAAACGGGAAAAAATGGGTAGAAGATGCTGCTGACCACATGTTGCCAGCGTTTCCTTTAGGGCATTTTTCCTTTTCTGGAGAGCTCGGTATTGTTATGAATGAAAACTACGTCTTTTGTCCTCATTACCGGAGCTTTACTTTTGGCTTTGATCAGTTTACCTTGAGTGATTCGAACCAGATTGATTTATCTTAGCATCTGATGGAGAACTGCTTCCAGCTCTGGCTGACAACCGCTCCGCAGGGACGGCCGGGGGATGCCGGGGCTGGCAAACAAGGCAAATCCGCAGCCAGCAGCAGACCAACAGACATCACTGATCAGGCCAAAAGTATTCACACGCATTAAAGGTGCACCTCGAAAAAATAAAAATAAATTAATAATAATAATTCTCCTCTTTTTCTCCCAGGAGAAACACCCAGCACTTTGGGGAGGGTATTTCCATTCCACTTTAACTAAGCCTGATAAATTTTCCATTTACTCAAGTTTGCAGAGCTTCAAGCCAAACACTGCAAGCAAATAAATAAATAAATAAATAACCCAAAAACGTATCGCTTTAATCTCCAGCAAAGAGCATTTGTGAAGTACAAGGTTATGCGCGGTGGTTTCCAGCTGTGGGAGAAAGAGCAGCAGAGAACGGCGAGGTTATGTCTATTTGCTATGGTGGAGCCTGCGCCGGAGCCAGGGAGTGTTCCAACTCCTCCGGCGCTGCTCAGCTCGGAGATCCGGACTCCAAAATGTGAGCGAGGATAAATCCGTCACTGGATTTTCCTTTGGGGAAGCAGCTCAGCAAACTGGGGAGCTGCCCATCAGCACTGGTATTTCTCAGTAGCAAAGTTAAAAATCCCCATCTTTCTCCCTCCTTTTCTCAGCTTCTCATATTTTCAGCATTTTCAAAGTTTTTTTCCGGGGGGGGGAAATCTTTTCTCTGATCCAAAAGACGACAATGACTTTACTGCCGTCCCTCAGGCTCAGCCTAACCCTGAGCACCTCAGCAGGATCTGGCGCCCAGGCGCTTCATGTTCCCAGGATTATTTTTTAAGTGGTAAATCTTAATGCTATTTAAAGTGATGCTATTTCACCAGCCACAATGAGTGTGCAGTTATTTAATAGCTAAAACAGACAGACAGGGTCAAATTAACACTGCCACCCAGCTCAGCCCTTGTAAATAATCAGAATCATTTTACAGCAGCGCTGAGGTTCTTCCGAAACTTCTGAATTTCCTTCGTTTTATTCTATAGAGTGAGTCCATCGAGACAGTATTTTTAGGCATGAATTAAAACACTGTAAAAGCAAATATCTTCCAGGCACTTGCCTCAGAGTCTTCAGACTCTCTGTTACCTTACACGCTGAAAAAGAGGGGGGGGGGGGGGGGGGGGGGCGGGAAATGCCCATCCTTCAGCTTCCTCACCCATTCCCAGGTCAGCACGTGCCAAGCTTGAATCAACACACCCTATTGTCTCCAGCTCAAGCTTTTGAGGACGGTATATTATCATGACAAGCTGGAGAAACAGATAGTTGTGGGGTTTTTTTTTAAGTAGAATAATGATGTAAGTATACAGTGTCAAGGAATTCTTAGCTAAATTTACAAAATGCATAACAATTCTGCCCCCAGTACATCACCAACCCCCTACCCCCTACCACTCTTCCTCCCTCTCTTTTTTTTTTTTTTTTTTTTTACTGTACAATGACCTTCTGATAAGGACATGTCAGAATGTGCCTGAGAAATGCTCGGGCTTTTGAAAAATAAATAGATATGACCACAGGACCACAGCTTTGCGCAAGGCGGAGGCTGCAAACCCTGCACAGGAGGCCGGGGCAGGCGTGTCCAACAGCCCCGACGCGAGGTCACCTCTGGACCAGCTCAACTCCTCCGTGGCATCAAGGGTCCCCTTGGAAGGGGCTCGACACCAGCCTCATGTCCTGGGGACCATGGCTGATCCCATGGCCCTTGGGCAGGTCACACTGGAAACCCAGGTGCAAGCTCCATTCCTGCATCCGTAAAGCTTTTGAGATGGGAAAGAAATGCGTGTCGCTCAACGCAGGAACACCTGGATCGGAAATATGGGAGATACATGCCCTGGAGACCTGACCACGACTTGAAAAAGGTGATGGAAGAAAACTAAAACATGAATATCTTGTGTTGCACGTAAAAACATTGAGCCGCAGCCAAGGGGGTGACTGCCCCCCCCCCCCAGCTCACAACCCTCGTTCCTTAGAGAGGAAAAACCCAGAGCACGCAAAGGCTGTTTGGCTGCTGGAATTATTTGGTGCTTGGTGGGATGCAGCCTAATTCTCATTTTTAATAAAATGTCATTGTTGAGGAAGGAGTGATTTTTATAGGAGGGAGCGATAATTACGCTGCAATTAGTTGCGCTGCACCACCCCCAGGACCTGCCTGCCGAAAGCCGCCATCCAAAACCACTAGAGCAGACGGTCCCAGAAAAATCCAAAGGCACTATCGTATGTGGTGTTCGTGTTTTATGCCATCAAAACAGTTTTGATATCAAAATTAAGCAATCTGGTGCAGGAATGCCTTTTTTTTTTTTGAGAATTCCACTACAAGCCAAACCTTGCAGGTTTGCCCCCGTTTCACACCATGGCAAATGTGAGCAGGGAAAGCGTTTCTCTGGAGGGGGAAGCAGCCCCAGCTTCTCCTTGGGTTTCTCACTGACTGGGGGAGATGGACTTGAGCACAGAGGTGCTGCTGGCCCTGTGTGACGTCAGAGGGGATGGGGTGACATCACAGCCTCCCTAGCAAAGCCAGCACCCATCCAACACCCATCCCTTGGGGGGTGGGGGGGTGTAAGACCCCCTGCAGCGGGGAGGAGAGGCACACAACTTTAGGAAGGAGCAAACTTAATCCAGCTCAAAGGGGTAGCTGAATACACACGCACACACATCCCCCCAGACACCAGTAAAATATAACTGATTTCAGCACCGCAGATCTGATGCGCACCAATATCATACTTTAAATGTTTAAGAGAAAAACCTCCCCAAACACCCCAGGTGGGTGCTATTCCCTTCGCTACCAAGACTCCTGTCTCCTTCCCTCTCTGCTCAGAGCCCGGGACAGATTGTTTCTTAAAAACCGGTGATTTGGTTTAGCACAAGGCAGAAAACCCCATCAAACAAGGGCTACAATCCATGCGCTTCTTGCTGAAAATCTTTGCCACGGTCCGAGCTTGCCACTTATGATAAAACAATGTTAATTCTTTAAAAAGAAAAGAAAACTTCCATCCTGACGTAAAAGCAGCAACAGCTCATCACTTGAAAGGAAACTTCTAGCCTTGCAAAACAACTGCGATTAATCAACTTGTCCATATTGTCTACATAGCCCATAGAACAGGAATTAGAAATAATAATTCAGAAATCATAAAATTACATGTGATAACATAACTGGAAAGCTCATTTCCATTTCTCTTTTGTTTATTGTTCATACTTGTCAAACCACTTTCTTTTCTTAAAACAGATTCTTTTCTAATGAAAAGGCAGAGTCCCTTTCAGCAGATGGACTTTCAGAATGAAAAGCGTTCTAATTATTACACTTTTCATTAAATCAATTATCCTCCCAAATTGTTTTTCTGTTTATCTTTGCCAATCAGCAGTAAAGCCATGGAAAAATCTTTTGTCACCATATTTTTCTCCTCCAGGTACATTTGTTCAGATTTTTGCTACAGCAGCTCCAGCTGAGATAAGAACAACCTACTGCCTGAGTTTTCTTTGATGTTCCTATAACAAATACATATATTAAAAGAGATTTGTTGAGCTAAATTCCACTCACGCACTAGCCTAGAGCTAAAATTGCCAAGGGAAAATATTTCAAAATTATGTCCTTTAGCATTTAGCTAAAGCATTGCTATAGCTTTACCTTTTTCACTGCAAATAACGACACACAATTCAGCACATCTTCTCTTGGGCTACTGCATATTTAGCAAAGTGAAAGGCATGTAACGCTGTGAAAACCGTCTTCAGTGTCGCAGGCATGAGAAACCCCAAATGCTCCTGAAGAAAAACCACCCTCTGCTCTCATTCCCCTGTTCTTTCAGACAAAGGCTCTGGAAGCAGGACAGACACTTACCTTTAAACTCACCCAAAGAAAACTAGTTTCCAAAAGTTTGCAAGGAAAAAAAAAAAATCTCAGGGAAAGATAGCAAGGACAAGCAGGGTCTACCAGGGTGATTGCTTTCAAACGCATTTATTCAGAGCTCCTTCCCCCACTGCCTTTTGCATTATTAAAAAAAAAAAAAAAAAAAAAAAAAAAACCCAAACTTTTTTTTTACGTGCCATTTCCAATACCTTTAAAACCCACTTATTAAGGTCACGGTGACAATCGTGATAAGGGATCCACACCAGGGACCGGCTACAGAGGCGGCCGCTGCCCCAGGCTTGTCCACCAGGACAAAGCCTGCAAATTAAAGCAGCAAATTAAAGCGGCTTCGATAAAGCACCAACTTTAACGCTCGAGTTGAAATGAAAAATTATGCCCTGCGTGTTCGGTGCCGGGGGAGGCGGTGGAGGTCTCTGCCCCCAGACCCGGGCTGGCGGAGCCCCGTCGGGGGAGGGACGCGGGTCGGGGGCGCCCAGGTCCCATCCTCACCAGAGACCCCCGCTCCTGGAAACCTTGAGAGATGCCATCTGCTCTGCCGGCCACCCCGGCACCCGCTCCCCTCTGCCAGCACCCCGAAGCTGCGTTCTGACGGGCTCGGGGAAGCGATTGGCAGCTAAGAAGGCACATTCTGCCCGCTTCGCTGGGAACAGAAATATTTGCATTTTTCTAGAGATAACCTGGAGACCCCCCCGCGCTGTTTTGTTTCGATGCCAAGAGTTGGTCACCCCGGGAAAACTTTTCTTTTTTCTTTTTCTTTTTTTTTTTTTTTTGGGGGGGGGGGGGCCGGGGGCAGCCTCCTTCCCCTTGCGGATCTCCCGCACGGGCTCCGCCGGCAGAGCCCGCTCCCTCGCCCCGCAGCAGGGCAGTCCGGCCGGCCGGGGAGCAACGGGGCGGCCCCGCCGGGCTAGAATAACGTTATGGAAGCAATATCGGCGGGGGGGCTACACGGGGCGGGGGCGACGCGGGGGGATGCGCGACAGCTCCCCCGACACAACCCCCGTGGGTTTAGGGGTGTTCTCGGTTCCACGCCCCCCGTGTCCCCCCCCGACTCTGCGCTGAGCGGGGGCGGGGGGCGCAGCGGGCGCGGACACCACCCCCCTACCCGCCCCCGCCGCGCCGTTCCTGGGCTTTTGGCGCCCCCTCTGGACAGCAGCGCGCACCGCCCGCGGGTCCCGCCGCGCCGCGCTCCGCTCCGCGGAGTCCCCGGCCGGCGCCGCGCTCCGCCGCCGCCGCTCCGCGCCGACGGGAAAACCCACGGAAAGACGGCGGAGAGCGTGCGCGTGTGTCGTCCCCCGTGCTGGCCGCACAACCGCTGAAAAACCAGAAAACACCGCGGCGGGCGCAACGCAGCCCAGGGGCGCGGAGGTCCCGCGCCTGCGACCCTGCACCCGCGCAAAGGGCCGCGCGGCGCCGCGCCGCCTCCCGCCCTCTCGCCGCCGCCCCCTGCGCGGCGCTGAGCGGCACTGCGCGCCCGCCGGCCCCGCCCCGCGGCGCGGCGCAGCCAATGGCGTGCGCGCCAGCCCCCGGGGGCCGGCCGCCCATTGGCGGAGCGCGCCCGAGCCGAAATCGCCGCGCAGAGTATTTATTCCCGCGCCGCGGCGCGGGCCGCAGAGCCGCGCTGGAGACCGGCGGGGCGCGCCCGCCCCCACGCTGCCACCGACGGCCGCCCCGGCCCCGCGCTGCCCACCGACGACCACCCGGCCCCGCGCTGCCCAGCCAGCCCCGGCCTCCCGCCACCCCGGGGTTTTGGGTTTTTTATTAATTTTTTTTGTACTTTTTTTTTTTTTTTTTTTCCCCCTGACTTTTCTCTCCTGCAACTTTCAAAAGTTTCTCCTCCTACCCTTGTTGGGTTTTGGGTCTTTTTTTTTTTTTTTAACTTAGACGAGTAGGGGAAAACAATAATAATAAAAAACTTTTGCAAACTTTTTCCAGCTTTCTCCCTCCTCTCTGTAGCTGGGCTTCACACTGGTGGAGACTCCGGTCACTCCTAGTTTTACATTTTTAACCATTCCCTGCCCTTTAGCCACCTGATTTTTTTATTATTATTATTTTTTCATCCCCTGTTCCCCCCTCTGCCACTGTCTCGCATGAATCTCCTAGACCCTTTCATGAAAATGACAGAAGAACAGGACAAATGTATCTCCGATGCCCCCAGCCCCACCATGTCGGATGACTCGGCCGGGTCCCCCTGCCCCTCTGGATCCGGCTCGGACACGGAGAACACCAGACCCCAAGAAAATACCTTCCCCAAGGGTGACCCAGACCTGAAGAAGGAGAGTGACGAGGACAAGTTCCCGGTGTGCATCCGAGAGGCAGTGAGCCAAGTGCTCAAGGGCTACGACTGGACCCTGGTCCCCATGCCGGTCCGGGTGAACGGATCCAGCAAAAACAAGCCCCACGTGAAGAGACCCATGAACGCCTTCATGGTGTGGGCACAGGCGGCCCGCAGGAAGCTGGCGGACCAGTACCCGCATCTGCACAATGCCGAGCTCAGCAAGACCCTGGGCAAGCTTTGGAGGTGAGTGCGGAGGCTGAGACCGGGCAGTGGCGGGGCAACGGGGGATGCTGGGGGACCAGGCTGCAGCCTGCAAAGTCCACTCCAGCAGCCAGAGGAGGTGGAGGAGGAAGGAGAGGATGGCTGCAAGGCTGGAAAACTCCCTGAAAACTTTTGCATGTGCTGGCAAACTTGTTTGGCATAGAAGAAGCCAGAATAGTAGGGAAAAAGTTGGGAAAGTGGTTCCCTGTGGCTGCCTTCTGATCTTGCAAGTGGTTTCTTTCCCTTGAGCAATGCTCGGGGTGGAAGCTGGCCCCGTTGGGCAGGAGGGGGCTGGGCAGGGGGCTGGCAGGACCCCCCACTGCCACCCAGCCAGCCTCCACAGCTGGGCGAGCAGGGCCTGCCTTGGCGATTGTTTGTTTGTGCGTGCTCTTGTCCAGGGGAAATGATGGTTTTTCTGGATTGCATCAGCTTGGCCCGGGAGGAGAGGCGATGCGGGGCGAGGGGAGGGGGTGGGAGAAGCCGGGCGCAGGGCAAGCGCCGGGGATGCTGTGCCAAGCCCTGGGTGGGTGGGTGGGTGGCTGCGATGAGTGGTGCATGGCTGGGTGCCCTCCAACTTCCAAAATAAGCAGGGAGGGGAGAAAAACAGAAGGAAAGTGAGTCACCTGGCCGCCTCTTACTCTGTGACTGCAGAAGGGAGGAGGAGGGGGGGGGCTGGAAATCCTAAATTTGCGGCCGCTCTTGCGGCAGGAGTAGAAAGCAGTAAGCAAAGCTGCCCTGGCAGGCAGCGACGGGGCCCTCGCCGAAAGCACCCCGGGGACCGGACGGGTGCCCTTGCAGGGACAGACAGAGTGGGGAGGGCAAGGGCCAGACCCTGCCGTGCCTCTTGCACCTCTTGTTTGGCCACCAATGCAATCTAGGGGGGCAGGGGGAGAGGAAGAGGGGGGCAACAACTGGCATGTGCCCCAGATTGGGGGTTCAACATTTGGGGGGATTGCATTGCTGTTCGGGGGGGATCCAGGGGAAAGGTTTGGGCTACTGTTAATGCCATGGGGGGGGGGGGAGCTGCTAATGCCCCCCCAAGCTGCAACTGACCTCTCACCCCATCCGTGTCCCCCCCAGGCTGTTGAACGAGAGTGAGAAACGTCCCTTCGTGGAGGAGGCCGAGCGGCTGCGGGTGCAGCACAAGAAGGACCATCCCGACTACAAGTATCAGCCGCGGCGGAGAAAGTCGGTGAAGAATGGGCAGTCGGAGCAGGAGGAAGGCTCCGAGCAAACCCACATCTCCCCCAACGCCATCTTCAAGGCGCTGCAGGCGGACTCCCCGCAGTCGTCCTCCAGCATCAGCGAGGTGCACTCCCCCGGGGAGCACTCGGGTAGGTGTTCAGGGGGTGCTGTGGGGCAGGGGCGTAAGTCGCGGCTACCTAAGGAGGGTCGCATCCCAAACCAGGGGAAATTGGGATGAGGTAAGAGGCGGTGGGGAAGGCGAGAGACCCAGAAACATGGTGAGAAGGGGATGGCTGCACCGCGGGAGGGGCAGAGCTGCCCACAAGCCTTGCCTGCAGCACGGGCACACCAATGCTCACCCCTGTGTGCCAGCCCCTACAGCCACCTCCACCCCCTCTGTCCATGAGAAATGCAAACCCGTATTTAACAGGAAAAAAAAAATGGAACAGAAGACAGCCCCACTTTTGCAGCTGAGGTCTGAAGGTTGGATTATTTAACCCCACGCGATACATCGGTGCTGATGGGGCTCGTATCTGTGCTCCTCGCACCTGAGGATGTTTGTGTTACCCTACACAACCGCTTTCCAAAGCAAATGCGCTGTTATCCAGCCAGGTTAACTAACCACAGACCGTGGGTTAACTATTAATGGCCTTACCGTGTCCGGCAGCACCCCCCACCTCAGGGAGCTGTGGGCACAGGGGTGCCCAGCCACAACACCCCCTTCATGCCCGTGCCCTTTCCTTCCTCCCGCAGGGCAATCGCAGGGCCCCCCCACGCCCCCCACCACCCCCAAGACGGACGCGCAGCCGGGCAAGCAGGACCTGAAGCGGGAGGGTCGCCCTCTGCAAGAAGGTGGCCGGCAGCCGCCCCACATCGACTTCCGAGATGTGGACATCGGCGAACTCAGCAGCGACGTCATCTCCAACATCGAGACCTTTGACGTCAATGAGTTTGACCAATACCTACCCCCCAACGGCCACCCGGGGGTCCCGGCCACCCACGGGCAGCCTGGCCAGGTCACCTACACGGGCAGCTACGGCATCAGCAGCACGTCGGGCTCGCCCGCTGGGGCTGGCCACGTCTGGATGTCGAAGCAGCAGCCACAGCCGCCGCAGCCCCCGCCGCAGCCCCAGCCGCAGGCACAGCATGGGCTGCCGGCGCTGAGCGGTGAGCAGGGCCAGGCGCAGCAGAGGACGCACATCAAGACGGAGCAGCTCAGCCCCAGCCACTACAGCGAGCAGCAGCAGCACTCCCCCCAGCAGATCAACTACAGCTCCTTCAACCTCCAGCACTACAGCTCCTCCTACCCCACCATCACCCGCTCCCAATACGACTACACCGACCACCAGAACTCCAGCTCCTACTACAGCCACGCCGCCGGCCAGAGCAGCAGCCTCTACTCCACCTTCACCTACATGAACCCCACGCAGCGCCCCATGTACACCCCCATTGCAGACACTTCTGGGGTCCCCTCCATTCCCCAGACCCACAGCCCACAGCACTGGGAACAGCCCGTCTACACACAGCTCACCAGACCCTAAAGCCATTAAACAAAAAGTAAGAAAAAAAAGAAGAAAAAGAAGTAATTAAAAAAAAAGAAGCAAGAAGAATGGAAAACTTCTGCAGACTTTTTCCTTCTTTGAAATTAAAATAATAATTAAAAAAATACGCTAAACTTCAAGCTAGCGGGGAGGAGAGAGCGCCTGGAGCCTTCTGCACTACAGCTACAGCATCCTCCAGGAAGCGGCCAGACCGCTCTAGAGAACCGGCAGAACTCGGTACAGACTTGCCAAGGACTGGACTTTAACTTTGCTTCCCGGGCGCGGTGTGGAGATGAGATTTCTAACCAACCAGCTCAGCTGTCTTATTCTCTGGACTTTTGTAATGATTTTTTTTAGCAGTAATTAAAAAAAAAAAAAAAGAAAAAAAGGGGGGGGGGCGGGGAGAAAAGAGAAAACTCGGAGTCCTCTGTGAGGAATATTCTCTATTTTAAATATTTTTTAGTATGTACTGTGTATGATTCGTTACCAATTTGAGGGGATTTATACATATTTTTTAGAGAATTTTTTTAAATGCTCTTATTTTTCCATCAGCTAAAAAATGACACTTAGTGGAGCAGTCCTAGGTTTTCTTGCAGAGGTATTTTTGTATAGATAAGTGTCTTTTTCTCTAAAAATAAAAAAAGCGAAACGGCGTGCTTTTAACTGGGAACAAAGCTCTGTGAAGTGGCCGGCGTCAGGCTTGGCGATGGTCAGCTCTGCAAGCTGAGATTGTGTGGGGATGAGCGTGGGAGAGGCTTTATTTTTCTAACTCATAGCAAAACCAGCCAGGAGGAGATTTTTAACTTTATTTTTTAAAACCTTGAGCCTTAAGAAAGAGAAAGGTGGTGGTTGTTGGTTTTTTTACAAAAAAAAAATAAATAAACCCACACACAAACAAACCCCCACACGCAGCAGAAAGTGCTGTCCCGAAGCCTTAAAGCAGCCCTGCGATAATCACTTGTCCCCAGCTCTGCCCGTCCCTGGGCTGGGGGGGGCTGAGCTCGACCCCCTCCGTGCAGCCCCCCCCCCCGCCCCAGGCCTGATGCAAAACCCATCCAGGGGCTCCTCTCTGCTTGCGGAACATCACAGATACTTTAAATTATTTATTTTGTGAGAAGAGCAGTTTTAAATCACAATTTTCTTTTTCATTTTGTTTTTGTTTTGTTTTTTTTTTTAACCTCCCTTCTATTTTAAGTCCTTTCAAAAGCAATTGCATTTGTCAGAGCATTATTTGGAAGGTAACCGTGCCTGTTAAATTATGGTCTAAACTGTAACCAGTCCTTTATTTATCTCTTTAATTCTTTTTTATTATTATTATTATTCTTTTTGGAATCTGTGTCCTGGGTTTGTACAAACTTGTGCCCTTCCTTTTTTTTCTTTTGTCTTAAGGATAAACTGGAAAAAAAAATAATTTGTACAAACTAAAGATTGCAAATGTAGCGTATCACTGAATCATTTGCCTTGTTTTCTGCCTCAGCTCTCTGGGACACATGAGCTCGTGCAAGGACGAGACCCATCGCCCCGGCTGTGCCACGGGGGCGGCCCCGTTTTAGCCTTCCACCCCCAAACTGGCATGACGTGGGGACACTGACATTGGTGAAGCTGTGGCTGAACAGTTAAGGATTGCTTTTTAAAAAAGACAGCGAACTTTTTTTATTTAAAAAAATGATATATTTGTTAACATTTTTTTTTTAGGGATTCAGTAGAAGAAAGAAAAATCTTAAAGCACTCTTATAATATGGCATCCTTCTATTTCTGTATAAAAGCGGATCTTTTTAAAGTATTTCTGTAACTTAAAAGACCTGTCATTTAAATCATATTTTGTCTTTAGGTAAGTTTTTGTTTTGTTTGTTTTGTTTGCAAGATCCTTCTCTTTGTGAAACTTACCTTTTGTTTGTTGGTTGGTTTTTTTTGTATATTATTGTTTGCAATAAATATACATTGTATCAAAAGTTAAACAGACCACCTGTGTCTGATTTATTAACAGCCTTCGAGCAAAGCTGGGGATGAGCTGAAGCCCCAGGATGGTTTTGGCTGCACTGGGGGGGACTGGGTATGTCCCTCCCCTTTCCCTAGTGCAGGTCCCCAGAGCCAGCCGGAGAGTAAGCGGAGCGAGGGAAGCCTTGGCAGGGCGTAGGGAAGCGCTGGGATTTGGAGATGGGAAAAACCAGACTTGGCTGTTCTGGGGGTGATCTCCAAAGGTGACAAATGAGCTCTGGCTGTCCCCAAGCCATGCTGGCTCTGGCCGCAGGCGCCGGGGGGTTGTCTGCTCTGAGCCGTCCCGGTTTGGGGTGAGCGGGCAGAGAGGGGCTGCCAAGGGGGTCTGAGCTTTCAGGTCATTCTTATAAAATTTCTCGCCAAAAAAGCTGAAATCCCCTAAACAGCCAAGTGGGACATGTATCATCCTCAAAGACCAATGTCACCGTTTGTCTCAGAGATGCAGCACAGGCACCTCAGCAAGGAAAGACACAGCCCACCCCCACCTCCTGGCATTACTTTTCCTATCAATCCCATCCCAGATAAACCACTGCTCCAAAACCGCCTGATTTCCAACCCTGCTGCTCCTTGGGAGCAGCTCGCTGTGCTCCAGGCAATCCAGCCCATTGCCACCTTGCCCCACCTTAACCTGCAGCATCACTTGCCATACCCCTGCCCTGGGGCACCTCTGTGCTGAGCTTGGCCAATCCTCTGCCCCACTGGTTTGCAACACTGAGAAGCATTCACACTGAGAAGCATTTGAGTCCTCTGCCCCGCTGGTTTGCAACACTGAGAAGTGTGCACCGGCTGCGGGCATCCTTGCAGAGGTCACTGGTGACGGCACAAACCTGTGTGAGTCCCCTCCCCTCCATTCCCTCCAAGGGCACAGTTATGCACATATGAAAACTTCCCCCAGGATGTCATAACTTGACCCAGGCTGTGTGGAAGACGCAGGTACCACGCGGCAGCCCCACGCCACGAGCCCAGCAGGCTACAGGACACCTCAGGGTGCTCCCACGGGGCACAGCACAGAACAGGGGCTACGCTGATAAACTTCGTCAGACCGATCTGATCAAACATCACCAAGTTTACTCTCTCCATACTCTTTACCTGGCCAAAAAGCCCATCTCTGACCCCAGCAGCCAGACCTGCTCCCCAGAGCAGCCAAGCTCAGCACCTCGGGGCAGGGATGCTGCTCGCAGCAGCCCCAGCGCAGAGCACAAGGAGCTCACGACTGCAATGCAAAGCCTCTGCACCGTTGTAAAATATTTACTCTCACTACAAGTAACACTTAAGCCAATTAACTGAAAGAGATTCATTTACTTTGTGCATTAGTTAGGGTCAGTGTCACTATTTACCTGTGCAATCAGCCACCACGGCTGGTGGGAACGCTTTGGTCCCAGCCATTTTTCTGCAGCACGTGGCAGGTTTCCCCTGCCCTGATCAGACTTTGCCCGCTGCAAGTTTGGGCTTTGCTGCTCCTTTGGAAAGAAGAATAAATATAACTACCGGAGTTATGGTGAGGAAGCCCCAGGAGCCCCAGGAAGAGCTTGGCAGGCCCACCACCGGCACGGCACCACCGGCAGGGCACCGAGAGCGGCAGCCAGCTGTAGGCACTTCAATAAACCAGTTAATGTCCTTCTGATGCTCATGGGGGTGGGGTGGGCTAGTACCCAGCGACAGGACAGCAAACATCCCAAAAATGGGACAGCCTTTGCCTGCCTGCAAACTCCAAGGGTCTACATCCCCCAGGTTGGCACCAGTAAGAAGCGGAGGGTGGGCACAGGGCAGAGCTGGGATGATCGCAAGCAGGCAGTGCTGTGATGAGCCACAGCAAGCCCCAGCTGCTCTTGGGGTCTGTGGTGACATTTCTGTCCCAACACAGCCATGCTCACCTCCCTCTCTCTCCCGCTCCATGAGCCAGCTCCACCTTCCAGCCGGAAGCATCCCAGGGATATCTTCCTTGGAAGAAACCAAAAGAGCAAAGCTCATGACCCAACCCTGGACCTATAATTTCTGCACTGTTTGCTTATGGTGTGGGCTTTAAAACTCTTGGCCTCCGTTCGCGAAAGCCAAGCTGGACACGGTCCCGGGCAGCTCCAAGCTTCCAGCCCACCCACCACCAAGGCTGTGCCCCTCACCACGGGGGATGGGGGTGGAGGGGTGGGCTGCTTTCTGCACAGGGGGCCAAAGGGGAGAGAAAAATGCTGGAAAAGCTGCAGAGCTTCAGGGGACTTTGTGCTGGAAAGCAGAGCAGGAGGAGGGGCGGCGGGGGGAATGAATACAAGGGAACTCTGACAATGCTGCAGGGCAGGTTTGAGCCGCAGCAGGTAAAGCGGGCGCAGGGACAGATGTGCACCAGGGCTGCTGCAATGCTGCGCGGCGGGTCGGGCAGCGCTGCGGGCAGGGCAGGGTGGGGGGGCACCGGTGGAGCCCCCCCAGCTCCTGCAGAAAGCCACAGGGTTGGGGTGGCGGTGGGCAGAGCGAGGCCGAGCCGTGCACCTGGCTGCTTTCCCCTTTGCCGTGCCGTACCGGGGCTTAGCAAGGAGTTTGCTTTTTGTTCATCGGGTCAGAAAATAATAAGCAAATAAAAAAAAAAACCCACAAACAAAAAAACAAAACGAACGGGGGGAATGTTTCAAAGCAGCCCTGGGGAGCCCCACAGCACACCCCTTCTCCTCTGCCTGGGTCCCTGTAATGCCCCGTTGGGCTGGGCTCTATGCCCGGCCAGCTACAGCCACACACAGCTCCGCCTGCAGCGGTGTCAGCTGCTCAGAAATGTAGCTTCAATTTGCATTTCCTCAGCCAGCTGTTCATGTTGACATCGTATTAAAGCCGGAGCTTTCTCCAAGAGAGAAGGCAAGATCACAGCCAGCTGTGCGCCAGGATCCTGGGATCGGCCGCGGCTCCTGCCCAGCTGTAGCGTTTGGGACATGGAACAGCGATATATCACAGCAGAGCCGGGCTCACGGCGAGTCAGCCGAGATTTGCTAGGGTTTCTCTTTTCCTTTTTCAGGGGCCAGTTCCAGGAGTCAGGTGGTTAAATGAGGTGGAGATTTATATGTCAAAGTGAAAAGCGCAAGCTGGGTTCCCCCCAGCATCTCAGCGTCAGGCCCCTCCCGGACCACACTCAGCAGCTGGCACTCCCCAACCCCTGGCCGGGAATTGCTGCCTCCACAGGAGAGATGTCTTAGGAAGGTGGGGGACGAAATGCAAGCCCTGCTTTCTTGGCTGATATCAGCAAGATTTGACTAAGGTGCTTGGATTCAATGCCGTAAAGATAAAACCATCTGGAAAAGATGGAGAGAGCAGAGAGCTTAGTGACACAAGGCACAAACGGGTCCAAGGAATTGGAAAGGATACTGAAGGAAAGCTGGAAAGCCTTAAACATCTCTAGCACAAGCCTCCTGCCTTTCAGGCTGTCTCACACCATCAGGATGGCAGTGGCTGGGGGTGCAGGTGGGATCGCTCGGGAAGCAGGTGCCAAGGATGCACTGTGCAATGCTGCAGGCCACTAAGCCACTGCTGTCCCCTCTGCCACCCCCAGCCTGGCTGCTCGCTGTCACCCAGGGGCTGCACCCACCAGCAAGGACCGCTCCTGCACCCACGTGCCTTGGCTTTGCAGGACCAGCTCCCGTGGTGCCAGGGCAGAGGGCTGGACGTGGCCAGAGCAAGTGGTCACACAGCACCCATCACACCCAAGACCATGCTAACAACGTGCGAGGGAGTGGAGGAGAAGGCTCCAGAGGACCCCTCCTCCTCCCCCAGTAACCTTCCTCCCCAGGGAGGAAGGTAAAGCCACCTCCAGTGCAGAATTAACCCCTCCAGAGCTGGAACGGGTTGTTACCGAGTGCAGGTCAAGCAGCAAAGCCCAGTGTCACCCACCTGTCCTGCAGATCCCAAAATTCCCAGGAACAGGCTACAGACACCACAGCCACTCACATCAGCGTGGGCACAGACATGCCGTAAGTGCTACTGCAATATAAATAATTGATCCTAAGGTGTCTCAGGGGCCATAAAGACCTCAATTGTTAGCTCCTTGGGTCAGAGCCCACCGCTTTACTACATGTTTGTACAAGGACTACTCTAATGGGGCGCTGAGCCGCAATTGGGGTCCTGAAGTGCTATTGTAATACAAATACTAATCATGCAACAGCCGTTATACAAGCAGCCCCTGCTCAGGGCTGCGCTCCGAAGGCTCATAAACCAGGCAAAGCTCTATTGAAGTCAACAGGAGCTTGGCCCATGCGTGGGGACCTGGATCAGAGCTGCTCAGCCAACCCTGCGGCTGTGAAATGCCAGTTTAATTCTGCATGTGTGTGTGTGCGTGCTTCTGTGTGCGTGCACACATGTGCACGCAGAGGCTGAGGCCATCAATGGCGAGTAGCTTGAGCTTTGAGACACCTTGTTTGTAGAGCTGGGGTGGGGAGGGGTGTTATTTCTTCATTAAAACAGAGTCATGTTTATAAGAGGCTCAATAAAAATCATTTGAAATAAGAAATAACGGCAACTATTCGAAGGGAAGGGAAACAAGCCTCCAAATTCACATTTCTAATTAATTACCTGCCTGGGAGCTGCTCTCAGTTTTTAGTGACTGAAACATTTTACGGGGAGAAAGTCTGAGAGCTCAGTCTGTGCAGCTTACGAGCGCTGTAACCGCAGCGCTCCGGGAGCGGAGATGCAATAACAGCTCTTCAGCCCGACAGAGAGAGGCATAACCAGGTCCAAGGGCTGCCCAAGCCAGACAGATGCAGCTATTCAGCCTGGAAACAAGTAAATTTTTAACAAGGTCGTAGCTCTGATTTGAGGAAACCCACAGGCTGAGTAACGTGTGGCCGTCCTGAGATGGCCACGTGCAGAAGACACCCACGTGGAGTCAGAGCTGCAGAGGTACCAGCACAGTGACAACCTGGCCCTGTCCCCTGCCCTGCAGCAGGTCAGCTCCAACCCCTGGATTGGGCGTCACCTTCATCATCCTCCTTAAAAACCCCATCGGGATCTGCACCCTATGGAGTTCAGATCCACAGTCTATTTTCCCAGCATTTTAGGGGACAGTTTCAGTCCCCAGACCGGAGTTTCCTTCAATACAAAGTGACATGCCTCATTAGTGGAAAGGATGAAACCCTCGTCGCTCAACGTGACGACTTAGACGTGGTCCTCCAGCTCAGCATGGGCAGGATAGGGCTTCTGCCCAGCCACCCTCCCCGGTCCCCTGCTCGCCCTGAGATGTGTCAGAGAGAGGGAAAAAAATAACCACCAACCAAAAGCTTTACATTTGATTTTCCTTCCCCCAGCGTGGGGATTAATTGCACACGTTGTCTGGGCAGAAACCAACTATCACCAAGCAAAGTCTCACTCCATAAATTTTAAACTGCTAATAATAAGGCTGGACAGGAGTTTTAAAGCTTCAGTAGACAGTTTACAATTAACCTACTCCTGTCAGCTGGAAAATCACCTTACAATGTGATTCCAGTTCACGTCTGACTCACTTTGAGAGTTAGAAACTGCTTTTGAAACCCGGTAAACGTATCGTGCAGAGCTGGGAGGAAGGTCTGAGGGGCAGTTTCAGCCCAGACCTGACCAGAATTTCTCCCAACATTGGGACAGGTTGTCACCAGGTGTCACGCAGGGCTGCCAGCCTGTCCCTTGGGAGCTGGAAACCAACCTCCCCAAATTTTGAAGCTCTCTGGACCCACCCCAGTCACATTTTTACCTTCTGCTCCAAAAGGACAAAAAACCTGGGTCAACACAGCTTTGATTCAGCAGTTGCAATGCAGGTGAGGGAGAGGGAGATGTGGATTTTGAAGTCCCAAACTACCAGAGATGCATAGGGGATGCCACGGAGCATAGGACATCCTCACCACACCAGCCCTGTTGCGTCCTGATTCTCCATGGGCTTTTCCCAAGCCGTCCAAGCTGGGAGGTGGAATCCATGAGTTGGAGCCACCATCCCAGCGGTCACCTCCCGACTGAGCCAAGCTAACCAGGTCTACATGGACATCCCTATGGCGCGATGACGAGTTACATCCCTAGAACTCAGTTGTGTCCAAAACCCTCTCCTCCCTCTTTTACCAGCTCACTCACAACTTTTTAAGGATAAAAAGCATACTATGAAGAAAACGTGGAGTTCCTTTGGTGACCAGCACATATGTTTAGGGAAGTTTGGGCACCCAAAACAGCCTACAACCTCACAGACCAAGACTTTGGCCACAGCCACAAGGTGAAGTTTCAAAAAGGTCCCATCTGAAATATCTTTTTGTAAAAAAACCCAAAACAATAGTGAATTGCATTAGTGAGGAGTAAGTTGGGGCGGCGGGAGACACCCAGTCATTTTCTGTGATTAAAAGGCAAATTTTATTCCTCTAGAAACTTGGAAGCAAATGTGGCGTTGCTATGGTTTCACACCCACTGGCTGGAAATGACAATATTAGCAGGGTGACCTGGTAATTAGAAACTGTGCCCCCAGGTCAGACTGCGGAGAAAATAAAGAGAGATTACGGAGTCCTAAAGACACAGCATAATGCTGCGGGCTCCTGGGCTCCCTACCTTTTATAACCGGCCCATTTAAATGCAGATTATGACTTTCCACCTGGGGCTGCTAATCTGTCTCACAGCCAGATCAAACAATAAGGCATCTCTCCGCACTGTGGGGCCAGGGTGCTTTCGAGCTCGGTCTGTCATCAGGTCTGTCAGTCTGTCTATCCCCCTTTTCTCAGGGTAAAACCCAGAGTTTTTCATTCACAGATGATTATTTTTCCACCCTGGATGTTTACATCTTCCTCTCCCTCCCCCAAACCCCAACGATTTGGAGCAAACCAGACTCAGATTTTCCTGTCGGTGATGCAATGCAAAACAAGGGGGAGCAGTCAAGCTCATTAGCATTGGGCTGGCATGCACTCAGTTTGGGGGGGAAGGATTATGCAGCGATACTGAGATAGCAGGAGGGTGATTTCAAGGAAGCAGGTGACTCCTCTCAGGCCAGCATCCTATGATGGCATGAGAATGGCTCAAGGACTCAGAGTCACTCTCAGCCCAGCAGATCCTACTGGTTTCAACTGGGTTAGGGTGGGTAGATGCATGTCATCCCCCATGGGAGCTACCTGCCCCAGCACCTGGGCCATCCCATGGCTCCAGCCCTCCCCCTGATGAGATGTCTCATGGACACAAGCAGCATCTATGTCGACAGCATCTGGAGACCACACTTCAGACAGGGAAGACAACCCCTGTGTGTCTGAAACAGGGTAAGATACCTGCCTATCAAAGCAGGGGGGAAGTCTCGGAGATCCAGCACTTGTTCTGGTCCCCAGCTCACCTTGGCCATCAGCCTGATGAGCCTTCCGGTGTGCAGAACCTCCCACCCCAGTAAAGTAAGCGTGCTCCATCCCTGCCACTCTCCACAGAAGGTTGCTGAGCCTGGGGTCTGATCAAGGCAAAAGCTGTCAAGGTATTTTTAGCTGTGTTTTCTCTGGTGGCAGCTGGTGGCGGTGGCTGGGTGGTGACTGTCCTCACACAGGACTCGCATGGTATACAAGGACGTTAGAAAGAAACAACACAGAAGTAATCCCTGTAAGCTGGACATGAAAAAGCCATCCCCCATTTTAAACGCAGACAGTGGGTAACGCCAGTATCATTAAAGCCAGATGACTCCATCAACACCAACAGAGAGTGAAAGGTTTAAGCTCCTTAGACTCTTGCACCTGGCCCTTTTAACGCTCTCCATTTTCAGTAAGTGAGAGCATTTCAATGAGGGCTAATAACAACGCTACACACTTAGCAGCCTCCATCCATGTGTCTGTCATATATTTTCTCACAACCCAGAGCAGGTGTCAGGTGTGTGGTCATCAGGCACCTTCCACAGCTCTTCAGAGACAGCCAGGAATTTTGTCTGCTCTTCTGAAGATGCCAAGCCTAAGGCCTCAAGACCCCGTTTGCCCTACTGTGAGACTGTGACAGATGCTGGTGTAGCGTGGGGTTTCTAGGTCCCACTGCCCCACCTCGGATGGATAGCCACCATCTCTGTTGCTTTATGGTCCTGGAAACCCAAGCTCAGGCAGCTCCATCCGTGACCAGTTTCAAACATTCCCCATTCCAAAGCCACCTCAACCTTCTCAAAGTAGGAGAGTAAAAGGGAAAACTATGCCCAGAAGGCTTGGGAGGACACAGTGGAGGATGTTGTCTTCCTCCCATATCCCACTCTTTGCAAAACATTCTTAGCAAACATAGGAAGGAAAAGCCAAGAAGGCATCCTGGAAAAGAACTTGGGAAGATCAGCTTCTGAATGCAGCTGGGGGGGGGGGGACCCTTCATTTCCAGCTGCCTTCTCTTCAGTAGTGAAATAACAATTGCTCCTCGTAGCTATGCTGGAGTGATGATAATATAAGGAGGAAATGTGAATGCTGCAGTGCAAAACACTGGAAACACAAGAAAAGCAGAATTGGATCCCCCAAGCCTTCCCACGCACACCTCTGGCACCCAGACAAATCTGAGCTCTTCCACGCCTCAGTTCCCCCCTGCTTGTCCACCCGAGATCCAACTGCACTGCAAGAGCAACTCTCATTTGATGCTTGGAAACCAGAAAGACCCAGTTTTGCACGAGATCATTGATCACTGCAGATATCAGCATGGCAGACATGATTTCGGTCGCCTCAGTCCCGCGGGCAGCAGGAGCTGCTGAGGCACGGCACAGGCATGTCTCTTACCACTGAGAAAAGACCCCAATAAAAAGCCAAAGCTGAGCCTTATTAGCTTCATACTTGCCTTCCTCAACCCCTCTGCTGCCTCCCATCCCCTTTCCTCACCCCCTTTCCTCCTCCCTTCCCAAACTGTCATGGTTTATTTTGTTTGGGTGGATTTTCTTTTTCTTTTCTCCCCCCCGCCCCTTGCAAACAGATAGTTTTCCCATGGAGATCCAGCCCGCTCAGTGCCTATTAGCATCCTTGTGCATAATTAGAGCCCAAGGCATTGTCATGCAAAGCAGCCTCAGATGACAACACTTCAGCCTGGACAGCACAGCAATGCTGCGAGGAAGTTTCTCACACTGGTTTTAGCCAAGGCAAACTGGACTGCGCACGGGTTTGAGATTTTAATTAATCGATGGGTGCTGGGCTCCCTTCGCAGTCCCACCACTGCCCGAGCAAAGAGCCCCATCTGCCCATGGGCTCCCCTGCACCCATCCCACCATGGGCTTCACATTTCTGTGTAATACTTTTAGCTCATTAAAATAAATTAAAACCCCCACCCCAGGCAGTCACAGAATCATTTCTCACCAGTCACGAGGGACAGCAGGGCTCAAGCAGAGTCTCCATCACAGCAATGTATCTTTGATGGGCTCTGTCTTCACTGCTCTCCCTAACAGTTCACATGCAGCCAAAAAGGTTCAAAAAGCTTTTTCTGCTCCCAGGTCAATGTCTTCAGGGGTTGTCTGCTGGCTCAGTGGGTCTGGTTTGCTCTAGCTGGATACTGGCGGTGTCCCTTGGGAGAGTTCATGCAGCGTAACGATGGTTGGGGAAACGATGGGTCAACTGGCCCAGGACAGCTCAGCAGAGATGTGCCTGGTGCTGAGCCCTGCTCAGCTAAACCCACCCTCTCCTGGAACCTTCCCCTTCTCAGCTACCACCCCCCTGTTCCTTGGGCAGCAGATGTGAGCTGGTGGGTGCACGTAAAAGGCATAAGGACACATTTTCCCAAGGACCAGAAACGCTATAAATTAAGAGGAGCAGATTTTTCAAATACCTTCAGCAGAGCCAGGGGAAGACACCCCTATCTACCTACCCCACTGAGAACAGCCACATTTGCCATATGGCAGAGCAAAAGATCAGCTCATAAAGGGAGAATAAAGGTAAAATTTTAACTAGGCTCTAAGAAATACCCAACTCCCATTTTCAGAAGGGATTTAACTTCCTAACGGGCAAAGTCCCATTCACTTGCAGTGGGATTTGCGCATCATGTGCAGCAGTCACTCTTGCAAAGAGCTTAAGAACCTCCTGTCAGAGCATTTTGCTCCAAGGGAGAATATTTAGAAGCATTTTATCACCACCACCCCCAAAACATTAACTACAAAAACATGCCATGTCTGCTCCCCCCTGCCCCTCACCTGGCTGGAAAGGGTTGCTTTCCAGCACTTTGCAGGCAAACCCAAGCTGCCTGTGGCCACTGAGTTTTTAACTTTCACCACTGCCAGGTTTGCTTTTGGCTGGAGGGGGTTTTACCGAGCAGTGTCAGGACCCCCAGGACAGCAGAGCCAAGAGCACTCCTGGTCCTGCTCCATGCTGCCTGCAAGGAGCTCAGCCCGGGCACAGGCAGCGAGGTAGAGGGCAGCCTGGCACGGGCGATGCCTCCCTCCAGCCAGGTACCTCTCGTGCCCTGCCTGCCTGGGATGGCACCCTGCTCTGCGCCACTGCCCCTCCTTGAGCCAAGGCACGGGCATCCTTGCTCTGTCTGTGCCAAGCAGCACCTGCACTGGTCCTGCCTCCCCCAGCAGTTTTGGCAGGTACCTCGTGCGCATCTGTTGCAAAAGGCAGCTGCCCCTCCTCAAACAGCAGCACAGGCAGGCAAACAGCCTCTCTCCTGCCAGCTCGCTGCCTGGGGTCCCAAACGTGCATCCCTGCAAGATCCACAGCCAGCAAAGCAGCAGAGGCCAGAGGGGCTCCTCCAGACCCGACAAACAGAACAAAGCAAACCCCAAATCCTGCCTCCGCAGCCACTCCTGAAGCATCAGTAATTTGTCCTGGAGCACTGCCATACTTCCAGCAAGCACTACAGCTCGCAGCAGGGCTGGGGGGGACGGTGTTGCAGCAGGGGCCGATTGGAGGCAGAGGTATCCCAGCCTGGGTTCCCATCCACTTCCTTGAGATCTAATAAGAAGCCCCCAACAAGAGCCACCAAGAAGTGAAAGGCGGCTGAGTTTAGAGCTGTTCAGGCAGTGCAGTCGGGTAATTGAAATGTGTTGAAACGATTTGGGATGCTTCTGGGATGGTCAGAGATTAACACACCTGGAAGGTCTAATCCTTCCTCAGAGCAGCACCCTGCAAGCACTTTCCTCCCTGAATGCCAGCTCCTCTGCTCCTCCACCAGCTGACAGGTATTTTGGCACCAAATTTTCAATGTCTTTTCATATCCCTCGACATGCTTTGCCAACATTTTCTGTAACAGTAACAAGAATGCTTTTGATAGAAAAATTAAAGAGAAAACCTGTGGGAAAACTGGGGCTGCGGGGAAGGACAGCTCTGCTTTAAGCCAATTTCTGGTTATTATTTTTGCCATTCTTTGCTCTCCCTCACAGTAATTCCTGCTCGGCAAAGGACCGGGTTGCAAACATCACGCATATACATCACAGGAGGCTTCCCAATGCACACAACCTCACACTACCCAAGCATCCCAGAGCTTTCCTCATGATGCCAGTGACCCTTCAGACCACAGGCATCACCCTGACTCAGGATCCCGCTGCAGCAGGTTGACTCACAGCAGTTGCAGTCTCAGGGGAGGTATTTGGGACATTTCTGAGGTGTGCTGGTCTTAACTGTTAACCTCCAAGCTATGCTTTTTGGTTTCAGCCTGAGAATTCACCCTCCCTCAAAGCAGAGGCCAAAGCAGTGGCATTTAAAATGTGGCTGCAGAAGTGAATAGGCGTGAGTCAGCGAGAGGAGGATGGGGAGGTCCCCCAACCACATCCCTGGAGGATGCCAACACCCCACATCTCTGGCTGATCAACTCTGCAGAACTCTGCCGGTCACAAAACCAGTGATTTCAGCCAAAAAAACAGCTGAGGGCCACCCTGTACATCAGTGGGTTGTTAAAGGATCTGGTACTCATTAACAGTCCCGCGGGGCTGTGTGTGCCTGTGCAACCTCCTGCTGCGTGACCCTTCCCTGAACAGGAATAGAGGAAAAAAGTGCAGTGGAGGAGCTGAGGGTGGTACCAACACCCACATGTTCCTCCCCATGTCCTCGCCTGCTCCCACCCACGCTAAAACAATGAGAGCTCAGCCGAGGGGACGCTGTGACCAGCCTGATACTGATCAACTGGTCGATGCCACAGCTGCTGGTGGAGCTGCCTGGTGGACACGGTGCTAGAGCAGCAAAGGGGAGACCACTTCAGCCAAAAAACACTCCAAAAAAGTGAGACGGATCTGTTTTGAAGGTGGCATCGTTTTGTTTGGCCATCTCCAGTGGCTTTGTGCTCTGCTCGCCACACACAGGCAGCCACTGAAACGTCCACCACCCTGGCGGCTGCAGGAAGCCCCCACCTCCGCGGATGCTGGGGGCTGGGGAGGTCAGGCATTGCTGCTGGCTGGAGCTCCGCGGCGTGTTTGCTTTGCCTGCCCCCAGACCCTGCCTCAGCGAGGTGGGCAGAGCCGGCAGCTGGGGCTGACCCGGCCGCTGACCCATAACCAGCCCGGCTGAGCCCCTGATTGCAACCTTCTGGCGGGGGCAGCAGGTTTAACGCGCTCCTGCGGCATGGGGAGCATGCCAAGAGGAGCTGCCGGCAGCGCTTCCCCTCCGTGTTTGGGTGGCTCAGTTGACAAGGATCTCCTGTAAAGGTGGGTGAGGTACAGCAGCGCAGTGTCCGGGTGCAAATCTCAGAGCATTTATAGGTGCCAATTCAGCCACGGTGGTAGCCCAGCCCTGGAGGGGCGGTAAGCAAAGGCCTGGGGAGGGGGACGGGGACATTGTCGACAGCTGGGACAAAGGCACAGAGCAACAATGGAGGGGGACAAGGCTGCGTGCGGGGCTGGGTGGCACTTCTCCAGGAACAGCCACCGTAGGCGAGCTGGCAGCAGAGCCGCAGGACTAACCCAGGCTGGCTGCCCGTACCTGCTCCTGCAGAGCCCCTTCACCCGACCACTGCTGCGGGGAGCTGATGGCCAGGGAAGTGTCCTGGAAATGTCCCCAACTTCACCAGGATGCCTTTCCAGTTCCCTGACAGAAGAAGAGATCACTGATCCCTTTCACAGCTCCTGTTATTTTAGCAACTCTTTGCCAGCGAGATCTTTGTTTTCCTTCCTGCAAGGTTTCTTGAATGGGAAATGATTTTGCAGCGGGACAAGAGCTCGCTGGGGTAGATCACCCAGGATCGTCCCACCACAGAACAGAAAGAGGTTGGAAGATAGAGTAGAACGACGCATATTCCCCATCACCCCCTAGTCAGCTGCTCTCTTCTCCATTCATTTTGGAAAGTGAAAAAATAACCCAGAAAAATTAAATATTCCCTAAAGTTAAACCTCCGGCACACTTTAACTTTCAGCAGTTCACAAAATGACAACTCTTTGTTTAGACTTTCTCCTAATTCATATTTTATACAGGCCTCTCATAATCCATACTCAATCCATCTTCCTTCTTATTTGTTTTCCCTTTCCCCCTCCTTTTTTTCTTTTAACCTGTTTAATCCTTTTAAGTTCAAGGATTTGAAAAGTAAATACTATAAAAGATGAAAGGTGCGTTGGAGGAAATCAACTTTGATAAGAGGCTTTTATGGCTTGTAAACCTTATTCCGGCCCTTTGGCTTGAAAGGCAACACTAATTTTAAGAGCCTTATGCAAGCCTCACGTTGAGCTTAAAAAAAAATTGTACCAGCCTAGAAAAGATGGGCACCTGGCTAAGGGTCATCTCGTCACAGCATGCTGAAGGCTTGCTGAAAGCTGAACAACCAACAACAGGACGACTCTGTGCTTTTAATTCATTTGCAAGAATCCAAGCAACAATCAAAGCAACTTTTTAAAGGAGAAAAAAACCACTAAATATTAGGATTAGTAGCGCAATCCTGAATAAATTGCTGCTGCGCTACTCTCCCTAAGCGCAAACCTGCAGCAGGAAAGCATTGCACTGCCAATCCCCACCTCCAGCACAAAAATCCCCAGCAGCTCCGCACCATGGCCCCGTGCCTCAGGACCCCTGCCCAGGTGGGAGCAGCACTGAAAGTGTTAAACAGCCCCAGCTCCACTTCATGGACAGGCTTCAGCTTCTCCCATCGCCAGGACCTGGGTGCAGTTAGGTCACAGCTTGGCAGAGCTGCTCCTGCTCGGGGCGGAAACTGGAGAGCACGGATTGCGTAAGAGGGGTGTTTGGAGACGGAGATGTGTTATTTGACAGTGCAAACACACAACTGCATCAGTTGTTTGAACACGGGCCACAAGACTCAAAGGGAAACGTTGGAGCGGACGGACCCAAGCTCAGGACAACGCCTCTGAGCAGCAGATGTCCCACCCCCGGTACCCCACACCAAGGTTGGGACTGAAGAGCCACTACCCTCACCTCCAGCAAGCCCTGGGTGCTGGGCACCACCAGCAGTGCCATCACCCTCATTGATCCGTGGGTGACTGCAGAATGGAGTCACTTCCACGTGGGCTCTGGAGGTGACCAGCCACCGCTCAAGGCAAACACCCAGCGTATCCCCAGAGCTGGGGTTTGTTGACCAGCTCCTCGCTCCTCTGAAGTTTTAGCCTGAATTTGCATCAACAAATACCACAAAAGACAGAAAATAACAAGAATTCTGCTCAGCCACCATATAGTTTTTCCAACAAGCTTTGGGTCAGGCCCTGTGTGTGTTTTTAGGACCGCCTGGTACAAGAAAGCACAAAGAGAATACAATCATTTTCCAGCCAAGCCCCGTGCGGAGCTAAGGACTTGAGTCCAATGTGGCAGCTTGGCCGTGGTGCCAAGGAAGGACAATGCAATGAGCTCCAACACCCCGGCAGAGGGAACAGCTTGATGGACCCACACTAATGGGATCTGTGGGAGTTTCGCACGTAGCCTCTGCTGCTGATGGGTGCTGCTAATGAGCAGTACATTTAGCACGAGCAGGCTGAAATCTGGGCTCTCCTTTGCAGGGTAGTAGAGGCACAAATGGGAAGCAACAAACAGTTTTTAATTTAAAATATTTCCTGGTCTAAATAAGCAAAATTGATAAAGGGTGTGAGAAACCGTGACAGGCAGGGAACACAGACCTAGAGAGCTTAAGGGATTTACCCCAGTCACCGAGCGGGGACTGAACGCCAGATTTCTGGATCCCAAATCAGTTTGATCCCAAATCCCTTCACGTGCCACTGCCCTGGCCATCAGGAACTGTTCCTACATGAGAGAAAATCCCACTGCAATTCTAATTGAGCCCCTTGCAAGCACCAAACCAAATATCATTGCAAGTGCTACGTGGAGACACTGCAAACCTTCTGCTCACCCCAGGGAGGAACTTGGACTACAGCAGCTGAAGGTGTTGAGATCCTGAAAGAAATGCCGCTGGGACACACAGGTCCATTCCTGAGGAACAGACTTTTGGAGCTCAACCTTGTGCATGGGGCTTTTACATTCATTCCCCTCATCTTTTTTAAGTATTTTTTTTTTTTAAGTATTTTTTTTTTTTTACTGAAAAGCAGAAGTGTTTGTCAACACTGTAACCAAGCCATTTTCACAACTGAAAAATGCTTCCAACAAATCTAAACAATAGAAATGGTTTTCACTATCAATCTTGTATCGCCTGCAGACCTGCAAACCCTCAAAGCATCTTGTTAGTACACTGGACCGAAGAAGCGCAGTGGGCTGGAAATTACAACAAGATCAGCTCAGCTTTTTTCCATTATCCAGGCTGAAAAAATGCCAGTAAATAATAACAATAATGAAAATAATCAGGGGAAAATGGCTAAGGACATTTTCAACACCATATGTAGCAGAGTTATCTTGGGAAAGACTTTCCATCTCAACCCAGATGTCAGGTGTTACACCAAGAATCCTTACCAGACCCAGGCTCAATTTCCAAGGCCTTTTTTTGAGTGAACCAGTAATAGAGTTATTGTTTCATAGCAGTGCTAAGCAATACCCAATCTTTGGCTAATTGTCACCTGGGAAGCTCTTCAGGCAGGTTGGGAGCTGAAGCTTAGAGCCATGCTCAAGCAGGAGAGGAGGAGAAGATGAGACACAGCACACGCCGCTCCTGTGCCATCTCCAGCAGGAGGACCGCGATGGGATGCGGTCACTTTGCTGCCACTCACCACATCCCTCTCCCAGCCAGATGCAGAAACCCCAGGAGCCATCAGGCTGTGCAAAGATGAGGTGGGAGAAAAACAGCCTCCGCTCACGGGATACAAAACCTCAGACCTTTAGTATTACAGAACAGCATGGCCAGTACGATGACTTTGTACCTCAAGCACCATCCTATGGGAACTCCAGCCTGCTCCACAACAGTCCCCCTCTCCCCGCTCAGCAACACCAGTGACCAACTAATGTTACACAGGAGGAGAGGCAAACCTAGCAGCTGTTTTGTTAAGCAGCCCCACACTGCAAATGCAATTTGCTAACAGTCATTACAACGTGCCTGCAACATTTGGCCACCAGACTTGCTCCTTATTTGTTTTTAGAGGACGAACGATTGCTCAACAGCTGTTGTGTAGGACTGGTTAGCCAAAAAAAAAATAATACCCTACCCTAAGCACATCTCCAGGGAGACCAAGTGGTTTTTCCACTTATTTATACACTACCAGTAGCACCAAGGGATTCTTACCAAGATCAGGCCCTTGGCATACCAGCCCCATGTGGAGGGAGAGGAGCCACCCAGCCCCACATGGAGCGAGAGGAGCCACCCAGCCCCACAGGAATGCAGGCTGCCGGACAAGGAGTGAGGAGGAGGAAGGACTGTCCTCCCCAGGCTGGGAGGTGCAGCACAGAGTAGCTAAAGAAGTCACCCGGTCCCATAATGGGTGGCCATGGCTCAGCTGGATCTAAATTTCCAAGGTCTGAATGCCTGAAGGAGGAAAAAGCACTTCCCTGGCTCAAAGGGCTGTTTCCAATGAAAAGGAGCAGGGAGAAGAGCGACTGCCTGTGCGCCCCCAGCTGCGGTCACACTTCCCGGACCCATCCACTCAGCAGTGCAGGAAGCCATCGGGGCCAAACCAAGGAGTGAGGTAAGGAGCCCAACAGCCTGGGAATAGCAGCACAGGCACTTGGACCACACATGCAACCTGCACGCGTCCTCGGCTGAAACCCGTCCTGTAGTCCAAGAGCTGGTTTGACTCATTCGAGGCCTGGAAGGAACCCAGCGGCAGGGAAACACACGCACAAGTTGTGTGAATGGATGGGCAAAGCTCCTTTGAACTTCACAAGCCCTTAAAATGTTCTGTTTCAAATACTGGGGGGGAAGGTCTTAAACAGAATTATTTTTCTTGTACCTGGAGCAGTTGACATGCCCTTCCTACTTAAAAACTAGGCTGGAGAAACACAGCTGCCTACATACCTGTTTTCCAAGGGTTTTCATGCTCCACAGCCCCACCAAGCCAACGCTGGTCCCAGGGGCCACCTCACCCAACAGATCAACACCACTTTGGACAGGAAAAGAATTAGAAAAGTATCTCTGGATTTACAATTTTCCACTGAGGCAAGGGAGGATGGCACAACACGTATCCCCACTCTTCTGCAAGAGCATCATGTCATGGTAGTGTCATGGCTGTCACCTTAGTCAATAAACCAAACAATGAACTGAACACCTCCAGAGCAAATATGGTGAGCTACCGCACGGCTCTGCCCTGGGTCTGGGGAAAAGCGCCGCATCCTCTGCGGGTATCAGACACAGGGACAGTTGAAACACACTCTTGCAAGTACTCCCACTGGCACAGTCACGTCTGACACCCTCCTTCTTCTGCCGAGAAAGGCTGGAGCTGCCTCACCTGGCCAAGGAAGCCTGTCTGCCAGGCACTGCCCACAGCCCCTGCCATCCTTCGGGACTGGGGCAGGTCTGCACATCTGGCCCCATTTCTCTCCCACCAGCCAGGGCAGCAGCAGAGGCACCCCACAGTGTGCCAGCCCCGCACTCCTGCGCTTGCTCCGAGGACAGCATGCACCCAAGTGCCTTGTATCAACATTAACCCCCATGTAATGGTATCAAAAAACATACAATAAGCTTCAAAGATTTTATGAAGGAAATAACGAGCCTTTTCTCCTAAATTAAAATCCTTTTCTTCCCTTTTCCAACACAGCAGGACTTACACTATCCCCGAGTCTGATAAAAAAAAAGATCTTTCATGTCAAGAAGGAAATGTATTTATGTAGGTATCTCAAACAACTTTTAAAATGTTATTTTAATTAGCACAAGTTCCCAAAGGCTGAAGTTACACACAAACTTTCTTCACGTAGGTGCACTCCTGCCGAATTAGCAGAGGTAACACCAATTTTTTACAGAACATCCTAGAGGAGGTGAGCCTCCGCAGGCCTACATGGGCTCCCAGCAGGATGTAACACAGACTATGGCTTCAAGTAGCGAGAAAGACAGAGATGAGGAGAAAGCAACCCCATATTGTAGCAATCTTCCCAGTCATTAATTGCATCCTGCTGGCACAGCCCTCTCTAAGTCTGGTCCTAAAACATGTCAAACACACTTCCCTCCTCCAAACACTTGTTAAAGAGGCTTTAACCTCTTCACTCCTGAGTCCCAAAGACATCTGCTGAGTAGGAGGGAAGAAGCCGGAGAAGAGGTCCAGGGGAGCGGCACTCAGAGGTCACCAGCCAGCATGAACCTCAAGTGCCTGACTTCCTCCTTCTGGGGAAAAGAAAAAAAAAAATGGGGAGGGGAGAGGGGCAGATGCCTTTGCTGGGATGAACGCTGGTGGGAACCCACTCCTGCTTCTCAGCTTTGGGAGGATATGGTCCCAGCTGGGGTTCGTCTAAGATGAAAGGGCGTTTGACATTTTCAGACCAAAGGGTCCTATTTTTATTTTATTTTTGAGGGCTGCATGCAGTCAAATACCTTTAATGGTGCTAGAAACAGATGGGCCACCACTTTCTTTGCTCGTACAAGGCGCCAGACATAAAAATACCACTGAAAAATGAGGAGTAAAAAACTTTCCCTTTTTTATTTACCGCTTCTGCTCCTTTCTGGCTCCAGAGACTGCACTGAACAACAAAGTGGATAGAGTGTCAGCAACTGCCTAAGCCCAAGGTGTCCCCAAGGGACGAATGACGCCACAGAGGAGTCAGGAGACTGGAAATCAAGACAATAAACTGGGTTCAAATCCCAGTTTTAAGACTTTTGCAATGTGCAGACTCCCTGAACTGGACTTATCCCAGGCATCTGTTGCTTCAGCCTAGCTGCACCTACTTTTCCCTGAACCATTAGTGTAATAAGGTCAGCAGGGCTGCAGGGTGCGGAGGTCCCAATCCCAGCAGGTTTCTCCACATCACATGCTTTTCTCCCCAGAGGTCTCCAGGGGGGCTGAAACGGCAGAGGCAGCCGCTTACAAGAACAGCTTTTTTTCAAAGACTACCTCCAGCCATCCCTGTTAAAAGGGATGCCTTAACCCTGCTCAGCACTCAAAAATGATGGGCAAAACCAGAAGCAACAGGTCAGTGTTGTTCTGGACAGGAAACAAAATCTCCCAGCTCTTCAAATGAAGGAATATTTCTCATTTTCAATAAGAAGCCAAATGAAAATCTTCAAACTTTTCCAGTTTCTTGATTTTTGCTTTTTTCAGTTCTTGGGATTATTTTTCCCCCTTTTCCTTTACTGAGACAACAGAAGGGGAACAAAAAATGGAGAAGTAAAAGGGAAACCACAAGGACGGAGGAAGGATGGAGGAGAAACCATTTTCACAGCTGAAAATCAGAAAATTCAAATCCAGAGTTTTCTCCACAAAAAAAGCTTTGGCTGAAAAATTCCAACCAGGTCAACTAAAATAACCTGCGAGCCTTTTACTCAGGGATGGTCCTCAAGGTCCACGTCCCGCAGTCACACACCTCAGCTGCAGCCCTATGGGAGGATGGCCCAAAAGCTCCAGCTCCACGTGGACAAGGCATATTATCATGTTTGGAAACAGGCAAGACCTCTCCTCTCTCTCCCCTCCTTCCTCCCGGAGCACTGTATTACTACCATTTCTGCATGAAGCGCGCAGCCAAAGCAAACACAGATTCCTGGAGCCGGCTCTCGGGAGAGCAACTGCACAAAGCTGGCAGCCCACATCCTTCGGGACCCCCTTTTTGCCATCATCCCCGTAGGCCACATGCACAGAAGGCTCTCCTGGCAGCATCCACGTGCCCTAGAGCAGGGCTCTCACTTCCACATAAACCATCATCAGCTGGGCTTATGCCTCCACAGCTGGAAGTGCAAACCCACCTCCTCCAGCATCAAACCCTCACAGCCTCCCTCCACCCCAGGTGCAGCCCCCCATAGTGTCGATGGAAATAGCAGGGTAACTTCAGCATCAATCTGTTGTAAGCACCTGAAACCCTGTTATTACCTCCTCCTTCACTTTGTATTCAATGGTGTTCTGTCATGGGCAAAAAACATTTGCTTTCTACCCCAGAGATAAAATATATTTCAAGATAATACACCTGTGGCATTGAAGTCACCCTCAGAGCTCTGACCAAGCCAGCCATTGCCCATCATTTCTCCAGTGAGCTACATGCGCTGGAGGCCACTTGCCCAGCTCTCCCAAATAGACATCACAGCCTGTTTGTCTCCATGGGACAAGGGCCCATCTCTACATAGAATCATAGAATTGTTTAGGTTGGAAAAGGCCTTTAAGATCATCAAGTCCAACCATTAACCCAGCACTGCCAAAGCCACCAGTGAACCATGTCCCTAAGCACTGCAGCTACAAGTTTTTTAAACACCTCCAGGCATGGTGGTTCCACCACCTCCCTGGGCAGCCTGTTCCAATGCTTGGCCACCCTTAATGTCGCAGGGACCATCCTAGATGTCACAGATCTGGGACTACCCACACAGAGCTTCAGCTTCCCCTGAATCAGTCCACACCAAGAACCCTTCCTCTGAACCTCCTAAGGATGCACAGCAAAATTCCCCGGGCAGAATAAAAAGTCAGAGGGGGAAAAAGAAAATGCTCATTTACAGTTGGGACTCGGAAGCCTGGGATGCAGAGAGCCCTTTGGAGTTACAGTCCTTGCCCTCAGCCTGTCTGTGCACCCATATGGAGGGTAACACGAGGTATGGCCCTTGAAGGGTGGTCACAGAGATGGACATGCAGGTGACTGCTGGGAAGGCTCCTGACATCCCCCCCAAGGACAATATCCTGATGACGCCTGTCCCAGGAGAACACAACCAGCCGGCGTGCACAGTCCCAGCAAGCTGGGCTGGGAGCTGCTGCCCCCCTGCCTGCAACAAGAGCTGGGGGAGGCACACGGAGCCTGCCTGTGGGAACACATTGCCAGAATAAAAAATAACCCAACCCTCAAAAGAAAAAAGATGACAAAATACTGATACGTATAAAAACTTATATAAAAATGGCTTAAAAACCATATGAAAAATGGCTAAAAAGACCCCACAAAAATGCATTTTTATCAACAGCCTCAGGGCTTCGCACAAGGAGCCACTCTGTGTCTCCGGGTTGGCAGTACCACCCCTGCAGCACAGCATCCTCTGCCCTGGGGCTGGGCAGCCACTGCTGAGCCTGCACAGACCTACTGCACGCATGTACTTCTCTATCTGTGTGATTAGGACAATCGCAGAGGGGTGTTTTTCCATTATCTTTGCAAAAGCAGTTTTGAAAACAAACCGGTTTTAAGTTTTCTGCCCTGGGATGCAGGGAAGAGGTTGGCCAGAAGCTGAGGCAGAGACTCAGCTGTGTCTGAGGGAGCCACGTTCGCAGAGAGGAACCAGCCTCTTCTTCTGATACTTTTTCTACCATTGTGGGAAACCAAGTGATTGTCATCTGAAAAGCAAGACGTAACTGAGCATTTCCAGTTTCCATCCCTGTTCTGACAGCACTTGTAGAAAACAGCCGAAACAGGCACTCCTCCCCAGGAACAGAAATAGATTTTGGTTCCAGAGCTATTTTTATTCCCTCCAAAAATATTTTGACAAAACCCATTTGCATCATCTCTGACACTTCCTCTCATACACGAGGTATTGCAACAGGTATCCACCCATGGTTTGAGGAGGAATTTGAGAAACAGCTGTCTTTGGCAGAAAGAGAAAGCCCAAAGGGGTGGAAAGCCATCACAGCAATGGGACAGGTATCACCCAAGGCTTTTCGAGATCCTGAAAAGCAGCGATGAGCCCAGGCAGCCCTCACCAGGTTGGCAGCAGCGGGATGGGAGTAGCTTGGCGCAGGTAGAAAGCAAGTTTCCCAGTGCTGCACCTGGTGGAAAAACAGGGCTGAGAAAGGAGAGCTCCTCTAAATTTCAGCCTAGGCTGCCAGGTTGGCACTGCTCACCATCAGCAGTTTCCTTTATTAAAATTAAAAAAAAAAAAAAACAAAAAAAAAAAACCAACAAGCAAAAAACAGCCCATATGAACCTTATTTCCTCCCTTTTGAACTTAATCGTAGCCAAACTCCATTTTGCCTCCTCCCATTGCACACTCATGCACCCCCCAGCCCCACAACCACCCTCCGCACCAAGGGCACCTGGACCAGCCCCAGGGCACAGAGTGAGCTACTGGAGACCAAGTACATGCAACGGATGTGTCTCTAGTCCCCCAAACTTTCCAAAATATTCAGGAAAAAAGGCCCCAAGTCACATTTACAATATGCCAGAGGACAAAGTAGTGGAGAAGAGAGGGTCCTTCCATATTGAGCAACCAGAGCACCCTGCAGTATGTGATTAATACAACACACGTGGTGTAATTCGGCAACCTCATTACCTTTCAGATACCCTGGAGACACCGATGCGCTTAATGACAAGTCACACCTTTGAGCTCAACTTGCTACTTTCACAGCTGTTCTCATTCAGCGATGACTTAGATACTGAGGAGTGCTGGAGCCTGTTTTCTCCTGCTCCACACCTTGCTCACCCCAGACCAAAAGGGAGATAAAACTCCCCCCAGGGCAGAGCAGTTACGTGCTCTTTCTCCTTCCACCACAGCGAGCACAAGCAGTTGAGCAGTTGTGAGGTTGAAGGGAGCAGGTCCCTGTGCCCTCACCTGAGAGAGGTACATGCCGAGCAGATGTGGCTCCACAGCATGGCCGGGGAGCAATCACATCCCTGTTCCTTTAGGAAAAAGCCCAAGACCGAAAATATACCATTGCCTGGGATCCTCTGTAATGATCCCTGCTTGGAAGTTTGGAAGTCCTTCCCTTACTTGCTCTACTGCATTGCACAGTTACAGCATGAAAGAGAAAATACTAATTTTCTGCAGAAGCTCCTGGACTTTTGTGCCCTTCCCTGGCACAGGGAGCCCACCAGCTCTGCGGACGAGGGGCTGCCCCATGGTGCTCTCTCAACCCCCTGCCTTGGTCTTCGCTAGGAGGTAGCGTGGTACTGGTGGATGGTGAGCTTACAGGGATCACTGAAAATCTCACAAGCCTCCCCCTGATCCTTCAGTCAACCTCACCTGAGCCTCCCGCTCTTCCCTGCATATCTTCTCCTCTGTCAACAGCACTAGCATCAATTTTCCAGGCCAGAACCTGCTCTCCTGGCCATGTTTCAGCTGGATCCAACCACCACAAAGGGCCGTTCAAGCAGCAGCTTCCTGCCAGGCTCAGAGATGGCAAAGTCTGGGTGGGCAACTGGCACAACACCCAAAAACAAAATGCCACCAAAAAGCAACGCAGGGAACCATGGTACCATCACACAGCCATCCTCTGAGGCTCCCCTGACCCACGCAGCCAAGTGAGCTGAACCGCGCAGTGGTTTGGAGACGTGGACCAATGACCACCAGGGAGTAAGGAAAGCAACCTGCCAAATACCACACATTGGAAAAGCTCAGCGGTTTCAGTTGCCTCGACTGACGCTTTGCCAAGGACACCCTCTTTTCCCTTCCCTATGCGGTATTTGACGCCGAGCTCCAGGTCTGGAAGCCAAACTGGAACCGCCTCAGCTTGCCTGGTTTGGGGTTGACTGCTCAAGTTTTCCCAACCTCCTCACAGCTATGCTGAACAGCTTCCCTGAATTCCCGTAAACGTTTTGGCCAGCCTGTCTGAATTAGGGGTTTACAGAAAAACCTGAGTGTGGGTGCTGAGGCTCGGAGTTGGCCACAGCTCTACTTTGAGCTAGGCCTGGTGGCTTTTAAAGTTGGAAGGCGAGAAAGAAAAAAAGGGGGCTGATGAAGCCAAGCAGGGAGAGATGAATCATGCCACTTTGGGTAAGTTGGGGACGATAGAGCAGAGGGGGAAGGGAAGAAAAAAAAAATAATGAAAGAAATGTATATGGTTTAGTACGAGGTCACATCTTCAGCCAAAAACTGACATATGTTAACAGAGGCATACCAAAATCCATAATACATCAAATGCCTTTCAGTAACACACTTGGGGGAAATAAGAATTGCTCAGAAGCTGAGGTCTGAACGAGGTGCTAATCCATCTTCAGCCTGCAGCCTACTGCAGCCTCACCTGGGAAGCTGGACCCCCCCAGGACTTTGCAGCTCACAAGCCTTACTGGTCAGGGGTAGCCTGGGGTGGGCTTCTCCGGCAGGAAACCCGCTTCCCTTAAGATGAGGAGAGATCCAGGGGGAACAAACCCCATCCCACAGCCATGCACATCACCACAGAAGATGGTGGGGGTGCATTGTACTGCCCTGCCAGCACTATGAGGAGAAGGGCTGACACCCCCTCCCACCCACCCCCAGCTTTGCAGGGATACAGCCACGCTGGAGAGAGCCAAATTCATCCTTGACCTAAATTCTCACCTAATCGATGCAAACATATTTTCCTGCCCAGTGCCAGCCCTGCAGCCGTGCCAGGAGCCATCCCATCCCAGCAGTACCTGGGATGCTCCTGGCAGGCACAGCTGCAGCGCCTGCCTTTCCCTTTCCCCCTCCCTCTGCAGGCAGACCATCGGTTTTTTCCCCACAGCGGGAGACCACAGCCCATTAGACAAGGCCTGATTGCTCCTCCTCACCTCCCCCGTGACACAATCGAGTGCGCATACAAGGCAGAACAAAACAGTGACAATTGGTGACAAATGGACTGCACAGCATCCCGTGGCCCCGTCACCAGGGAGACCCTGGCCAAGCATGGGCGGCCAGGATTCTGGGATGGCAGGGAGGACACAGGTGCTGGGAAACTGGTATGGACACATTTGCTAATTGAACCTGCCAGAGCCAAGGAGGGCAGTGCTGCCGTGGGCTCACCCAGCCCCTGTGAGCACCAAGCCCTGGTGCAGGAGAGAGGACTGCAACTCTTCAGGCCAAGCCAGCTCTGCCTCTCCTTAATAAGGGTAATTTTCCAGAAGTATTTTCCCAGGTCAGAGTAGTGGTTTGACAACAAACAGAAAGGGGGAAAGGGTTTAACCGTTGCTAGCACTGGCCCAGCGAGCATCACCAAGCACATTTCCAATGCTAAATAACACAGCTCTGTGCTGGACATTGTATCCCGAGCCCCTCTTTGCCAGGGAAGAAACCGAGGCCAAGAGAGTGAGGATGACGCTTGCTCTCAAGCTTTCTGCTGGCAGAGCCAGAAATCTCTTCCGGGAACATCTTGGAGTGACTCAATGTCTTTTACTTTCAATGCAAGTGATGTCAATGCCCCACAGCCAGCACGGAACCACTTCATGCTCACCCAAGGCTGCAGACATTCTCCAACGCGAAGCATCAACAAAACTGGACATGCAGTTTCTTAAATTCAGCCTCCCTCCTCCAAGGCAGCAGCAAGCGTTGCCCTGGGAGGTGTCAGAGTTGCTTCCCAATGCATACCTGCAGCAGGCACCCAAAATAACCACGCAGCAGCGACAGCCCCTGGAAAATGACTTTGCTGCTTCCCCTTACTGCTTCCAACAGAACTGTATATCTGCACCTTTATTCTCTCCAGTCCCCCTTTGCTGCAATCACTCTCAGGAGAGATGCTAGAGGTGAAGCCAAGCATCCTTGTACGGGCTACGTGCATTTCAGCTACGCTTCCCCCCAGCCCCCCCTCCATCCCCATCCCGTTGTGCCGTGCAGGTGGGCAAGAAAGAGTTAAGGCTGCAGCTGCCAGCCCCGGCGGTGCGGAGTTATGCTCAAACTGTTCCCACTGCTGCATGAAGTCAGCTGTCATTAGGGAACAAAGGCGCCCCGGAGCAGCTCGAGTTGTGTCACACTCGGGAGGCACGGAGACTGCTCCCTGATTAGGATTTCTAAATCAGTCCCATCGAGGCCGGGAGAATAAAGCCACAGAACAATGAGCAGGGGCACATTCACACAAGCAGCAGCCCCCTCCGTCCCCCTCCGCCCTCCCCACCCCCTCGCACACTTCTCCTCCCAACCAAGCCCTGCAACACTTCACCTCTACATCCCGCTGAGGACCACAGCCTCCCTGCTCTGGCGGTGATGGGCACATCTGCTGCTCCAGGGCCTGGCTCTCCATCCCTGATCAGCCTCCAGTCTTGTAAGTCACCAGGCTGGAGCATCTCCTCAGTGGGGAACTGTTGCCCCAGGAGCTCCCAGCCCTGTGCCCAGAGGTGCCTGCCATGGTGCAATGCAGCGGGACCACTGGAGGAGGTAATCCCAGAGAGCGCTGCTACTTGGCATCCCCACCGAGCATCCGCCCCAGCTGATGGCCAGAGCATTGTCCCTGCTGGCCTCTCCTCGGCCGCTGACCATGGTAGCATTGACCACCACAGCCATCCGCCTCCACACCCACACCCCGAGACCATCCCCACCAGCCTGCCATCCCCAGGGATGCCAGCCACACCGTGCCAGGTTCATCACGGACAGGCAGGCTGGCTGCTGCAAACAGATCGATTTTTTTTTAGAAATAAGGTGCTTTCCATACATATAGTGAACTTATGTGCACATATAGCAAACCTCACCTGCAGCAAGACCTAACTACCTGCAAAGACTTCATTCCAGTCCTGGGCTGTGGCACCACTGCCCCTTCCTTACAGGGGGACTGAGACTTGCCAGACATCCCCATGCTGACTCAGATCATCACCCACACCCTCATCCCTGTGTTTGTCCCACGGAGGCTTTTCTTTCCTACTAAGCAAGAATTTGTGCACACAGAAACAGGTTGGAGGCTCCAGACCTGGTTGCTAAACTCATCTCAACCGAGGCAGACCTCCTCCATGAGCACACAAGTTCTTGCGCTGCGGACAGGCGGTAGACATTGGTTTGGCTGGTGGGGTCTGTAAAAACCGTTTTCTTGGAAAAAGCAGGAATTCCAGCACAAAATGACACAGTGCAAGTCAAAAAACCTGAAGGGAAACCAAGACAGTTGTGAATTTGGGACATTAAAAACACAGATGCAGGAATTAAGTTGTAGTAAATGCTGTTCTTGGCTCCACATCTGACTTTGCTCATGACATTGGCTTTGTCGATTAAGAACTCTCTGCCTCAGTTCTTCCCATGCGGAAGGAGGAGGTGACCCTCTAAGTAGTTACTTCCCACAGGCACAAATCCTTAACATCAGCGTTCCCACAAGTGACGACAAACACGACAGGACTGTCCTCCCACTGCGCCCAGCTTGTCTGGACCTGCTGCCTGCTGGGGCACCTGAGGGTCTCCACCGAGGTGGGGCTGAGGGCCAGGCTGCGGTCCTGGTCCTGCAGAGCCTCCCAGCAGAGCAGGGCACGCCGGCCAGCCCCAAGCAACCAGCCCAGGCACCAGCCAAGCCACCTGCCTTGGAAAAGGTCTTCTTCACGCAAAGATCCTTCCATTGCACAAAGCCAAAGCAATGGCTCCTTTACGCCCCCTCCCACCCGTCCCACTTCAGATTTGGGAAAACACAGGGGGATGGGAGACGGGAAAAGGGTCGAGAATTTACTGTGCTCCGCTGCCCCAAGGTTGGATCTTCAAAACCGCAGCGAAAGGCCGGCAGGCAGCGGGAGGCCAGCAGCCAGCAGGTGCAATGAATAAATATCCCGGCAGAAATCAATATGGAGAGAGGGGGAAGGGAAGGAATATAGATATCGGGCATCCCGCCCCCCGCCTCCAGCCCCCGGCAGGACACGCACGCAGACACACACACACTAATCCGGTGGATTTGGCCGTCATATGACATGCCCGGTCCGTCCGAGGGAGGGGATTTAAGGCACGCCTCTCCTTTCACGCCAGGAAAGGATTTTCATCTCTCAAGAGCACAATGAGGGGGGAAGGAAGAAGAAAAAAAAAAAAAAAATAGAAAAAAAAAGCCAATCAAGCCGGGATCAGCTGTGGGCTGGGCTGCTGCAGGTCTGCTTGTCCCAGAGGGGGGTGCGGGGAGACATATTGGGCCGTGTGGGAAACCCACAGTCTCAGCTTCTCACACATTGTTCTCCACCCCAGCTCCCCCCAGCCCCCAGCCAAAGCCGTTAATGCCACAAAAGATACTTTGCCCATTGTGCCGGGGACAGCTGAGAGGATAGAGTTAGCCTTACACAGCTTTCCTGCCTCCCTCTCCCGCTGGAGAGGGGAAGAGGGGACAGAGCAATCAAAATGGAGAGTTTGATGCTCACCATACAAAAGAATTAAATCCACTTAGGCCTCTTTCTCGCTAATCTCGGACTGTGGGGGGTTAAACATGGTTACATTTTCATTAGGTACTAATAGCAAAAGGGCAGCTAATGGTAGCACAGACCGCCGCATTGTCATGCAGATGGCTCCGAAAAGGGCTACCCAGCATCCCAGCAGCGGCTGCAGCACGATGGCATGCTCGGAGTGGGAAACTGTGTCACTCAGCATTGTCGGGGCTGAATTCCATCAATGGGAAAAGTCATGTTTCCTCCGCCAAAAGGAAACAAGTTAAAACGCCCGGGTAGGGGCGGAGGTGGCGGGGAGGCACCTGGGCTCCGCAGGGACCCTCCTGCAAAGCACGGCCACCGCGGCACAGAGCGATGCCCAGGGCAAGGGGCTGCTGCTTTGAGGTCCTCACTCGCCAGGCAATGAACTTGGTGGCCCTAAACCATTAGACTGGAAATGCCGGTGGCTCAACCAACCAGCACGGTCCCTGCTGCCCAGGCACCAGGACGATGCCCTGTCCCCCTTCATTTGGGCTTCAGGGTGCACAGGGCAGGTCCTCGCCACAGGGCCACGGTGACCTGCACCCCTGTCTCCTATGCACTTGCCATGAATTTGTACAAGGCGACAGGAGACCAAAAAGCTGTTTTCACCCTTTATCTTTATAAACACTTTGTTTGTGGCCAGCTTAGCCTCACCAGGGCTTTCTCTGTCTCCACCTCCACTGAGCTGGAAACTGCATATTCCAAAGGTCCCAGAGTGGGGGGGGGGGAAGCACCCTGTAGGTCCGAGTCACTGCCCGCATGACCCAGCTGCCCACACAGCCACATGGCCTGCCTGTGATCACTGCCATGATGGCAGCTTCCCCTCTTTCATCCTCTCCACGCCACCCTTAGCAGCTCGTCCAGCAGACACAGCTATTCTTCTCCCTTCACCCCCCTCCTGTCACAGGTTGCATCAAAGGACTGGGCTCAGACTGGCACTTGTGCAGGCAGGGTGCTGGCTCTGGTGCACACACGTGCTGGGGGTGTCTCTGGAGCAAGCAGCTTTCCCAGCAAAGGGCAGGTGTTGTGGTCAGTGCAATGGGTGTCATCCCTTTGGGAGCCCTATACAAGCACCCATAGGGTTATGGTCTTCCAAACCTTTGCCTGGCTAGAAGACCAACCGCTACCATCCCTCATAGCTTCAGGTGCTTAACGATGGTGTCATCCCTAGGAGAGCAGAAGCTCCAAGTGGATCCCAGACCACTCAGGACCGCATTACCTTGGAAGTGCCCACCAGCAAAAAGGAAACATGCTCATCTGGGTGCCTCAGCTGAATGTTCACACCAAGAGAGAGAAGTCAGGGCTCATGCTGACCTTGTACAGAATCCCAGCTTATGTAGTGCTGGCTCACTAACACAATATGGACAGAAAATATCTGCCGGGCTGTATTTTATAGAGTGAGAGCACTCTGGGATGTTTTTTTCTCCAGGCCTTAGAAGAGAGACCCACAACCCAAACAAGCCAGTGAAGCTATGTCCTTTCCCCCAAACGAACTGGCACGAAGGTAAAAATCCATCACTCGGGAACACGCAGCAGCCACAGCAAAAGCCAAGTTAAACAAGAACAAGGTCAGCATCGAGATGGCGGAGCCAATAACTGTAAAGAGGAGGAAATTGGTAATACAGTCGAGAGTACAGGCACCTACAACCCTGGCCCCTCGCCAGCCAGCACGGCATCCCGGGGAGCTCAGCAGCTGGAGCCCCGCAAAACTGACTTCTCATCCCATTTCTGCCACGGAGCAGCACCATGACTGCATGCGTGTCCCTTCACCTCCCTGTGCCTCTTTCCCCTCTCCATCTGCATGGACCACATGCTCCTTGGGGCAGGCACCATCATCTGCTCTCAGTTTGCAAAATGCATCTTGGGGAAGGAGCTGGAGGACCCCCAGCCTCTCTTCCAGGAGCTCAAAACCCCACTCGGAGGAACAACCGGGAAAGGGCACATTTCAATTAACAGAGAATTATTTCACACCCTGTACAGTGCCACTTGCCTGATGCGACTCACTTTGCACAGTGCTGGTCCTGTCACAAGCTCACATAGACCAAGGACAGACAAATTATCCATCTGCATAACACTCAAGTGCAAATTTCCTAACAAACTTCGACACCACGTCTATCTCGCCTGACTGCCAGGGACCAAATTTGAGCCAAATTTCCTGCAAGCGTTGCTGAGTTTTGCAAGCTTCAAGTCCTCGGAGAGTCGCATTTTCATGCTTCTCTCTGTAACCTTGAGAGTCAGAGCTTGAGTTTTTATGAAAGCTGAGATTCTCGATGCTCTGGAGCCAAAGATTTCAGGGAAAAGGCAGAAAGCAGGAGCAGGGGAACCCATGAAGACTGGCTTTCTGCAGTATGGCACATCACACTTAGATTCTCTGATGTCCAGTAGGCTTGAGCTGAAATACAGCTGTACCCTTCCCTTCAGCAAGAATTCAAATGGGACCTTCTCTTCTACCTTCATCCACCTACACACAACTTGCTGGAATTGGATATATTTTATACCCCTGACACACCAGCAAATTTTGCTGACATTGCCCAGAAAGACTTAAAATTTTCTTGACGGTGAGGAAGACGGATGGATGGACAGCACGTCTCTCACCCAGCTTCCCCAGGAAAGCCCTCTATGGAATAGCATGTTGTGCAACATCCACGATAACATCTTGACAGCTTGCACCGATATTTTTCTGGTTTTGGGGAGAGCTGTGGTGTTGCAATCCAGGCTCAGGGTTAAGAGCTGGAGTTCTGGAAAGCTCATCTCTACGAGGAGTGTCATGGAGAGGCGTCATGTCCAACGGGCGCCCAGGCGGCTGGAGGGGCAGGAGCCTCCGCTGAGAGCAAAGCCGTGCAGCTCCGCTGGACCTGCTCCAGCCACTTACACAGCTGATGAGCTGTTCTGGCCCAAAATGTTTATTGTTTCCCAGCAAAGTTGTACTAGAAGCACAACAACAAAATATAATACAACACAACACTCAAAGGTTAACACGTGTTATTTTTCACTATCGTGCCTCAGGACTTTCCGACACTAGCATCAGCCAGGGCAACTTGTGTGCTTCCTTCAGCCTGGTAGACAAAAAAAGAGGGGGCAGAAATCAAATCTCACCAGCAATGGGAACCACTTTCAAGGGGAAGCTCCTTTCGGAAACCTAGCCACGTCCAAAAATTACAACCGGTCTCGGCAATTACGAGAAGTAAAACATTAAAAAGCATGAGGCAAAGTGCATTTGCATGCTAAAAGCTCCCTTCAGTGGGGCTGAGAGGCCAACATCCAACAACAAAGCAGAAAATTTCCCTCTCCAAAAATACATTAACCCTGCCGTCACCTCCCCATCCCAGTTTGCACCCTGAAGGCTGCGGGGTGCAGAGCTGGCAATGGGTGCAGCCACAGCACCCCTGCACCAAACACCTTGGACGTGGACCTGGATGGCTGCCTAAATGTGCTGGATAAGCAAAGCTGGAAGGGTTAATCCATGCTCAGTCATTCCCATCCCAGCACAGCCCCTGGGGCTTCATGGGGAGGGTGGTGCCAGGAGGTTTCCTTGAGCAGGCGGATTTGCTGGAAAGCGGAGTTCCTGCAAACCCAGCCTAGTTCCGCAATTGCTGTTGCAAAAACAGGTTTGAGTTTAATTCAGAGGCTGCAGGTGGGCAAGTTACCTGAAGGCCATGAGGAGGAAACTCCTACATCCGCTCGGAAAGCGCAAACCCTCAGCCAGCCGAGGAGGGAGGGGAGCAGGAGAGCCTCCTCAGGGTAGGGTTTCACCTGAAAACACAGCTTCATGCTCAAAACATGAGCCGACGGAGGCTCCCAGCCAAAGCCCTGGGCTGTGCGCTGGGAGAGGGAAACTGAAAACCCCAACTGGAGCTTTCTAGATCTGTAATGAGGAGCAGTTAGAGAGCAGGACTCCGTGGAGACTGTCTGCCGACTCCTGAATTCTGCCCCACCATTGTTTCCCCATGCCAGTCTCATCCATCAGCACACCTTGGGCTCTTGATACTGCAATCCTGCCCTGAACTGCCCTGTCTATGCTCCTCCTCTTCATTCCTCTCCCCCACAAGCAGGGTCACCTATGGGTTTAACTGGGAAGCCAACCAGTCTCAATGGCAATACAGGGATGAGGTATCACAATGATAAAGCCACCAGGCCATCTCTTGCATAGGGCTTGAGTCCATGCCTGGAGTTCATGGCAGGTAAAACAGCCCTCCAGGGACCTCCCCAAGACACCCTGAGCTCTGGGAGCACCTGGAGAATTAACCAATTCATAGGGCATCTAAGGGTCAACAGCGAATATAAAAATAAGAGGTTCATCCAGGGCTTGTTACACACAAATCCTGCCCATTTTTTACTTAAGTCAGTGGGAAAGACTTGCAAATGATGGGCAGCAGGAGAAACTGAGCTCTATGTACTTGAGAAGGTAGTCAGGGAGGGACAGTGACCCTGGACGTCCAACCTCCTAGTTTTAGATGTTGCAGAGCAGTAGTCAATATGAAATGCATGAAATCACCCAACTGCCCATTTCAAAAAGGTATCGTATCTCAGGTTTCATGGCAGAAGTGGCAAAGGATTCATCTGTGAATTAAGTCAGTAGCTGTGCTACCCACCCTCACTCCAGGACACCGGTAAGGCGATGCTCCCCTACACACCCCCCTCCTTCCCGGGCCCAGCCACGGGATTACACACACAAAATGGGCAGCTCTTAAAAAGATGCATTCAGAAAACTCTTAGTACAGAGGGGTTCCTCCCTAATTCTGTCTAGAACCTCAGCCTCAGCTGCAAAATTATTTTCTGTTAGAGAGGTGGTAGACAGGAGCAAGCTGGGAATGAAGAAGGGAGACAACACTCCAGGGACTGGCTTGGAAGACAGACAGCATGCCTATGAGCTGCACGGTCTTCTGGTGTTAGAATGGGCAGGCACAAACAAAGCGATATGCAATGCCATACCCACCACACACACACAGATATTTTCATCAAGCAAGAGCATTTCTGGATTCAATGCAAAAGAACAGCCTTCCTGGAGGAAAGCTCATTAGAAGTCCTCACCAGTCCAGTACCTCTCCCCTCAATAAAAATAAAATTAAAATAAAAATAAAATAAAAAAATAAAAAATTAAAATAAATTTAAAAATAAAAATAAAATAAATAAAAAATAAATAAATAAATAAAAAATTTAAAAAGCAGGGCATGCTCTTTTGAAGGTTGTTTTCTTTCATCCCTCCTCCACCCCCTGTTGATCTCCTCTTCGGCATTCGTGGCTGGACTGTTACCTCCGGCTGAGAGAGCAGGCTGCGAGCCAGGAGAGCCCGCTCCAGCAGCGCTTCTGCCAGGGCCCCCGGACACGTCCCGTGGCGAGCAGACCCTCCTCCTGCTGCCGCTGTCCCGCCGCGCCCCAGCCCTGCTCCATCACCTCGGGGATATCTGAAGCCCCTGCCAGGCGAGAGGGCCTGGGAAATCAAGTCCACCCCAATTTAAAGCTCAAGGCTACTGCATGGCAATGGGGAGCCACAGTGCTGGGACAGCTTCCCCCGGGGAAGACTTGGTAGGGATGGAGGTTTCTGTCCAGGGAACAAAAAGAAGGGTTAGGAGAGTTCAGGTGGCTCTTTTGTTTTTCTTATTGTTGGGAGGGTTGTTTTTTTTTTTTTTTGGGGGGGGGGGTCCTTTTTTTTTTTTTTTTTTTCGAGTAGTAGTTGTTTGTCCCCTACCAGGCGTGTGATGCCCCACCACAATCTAAACTCTCTCTGACCCTCACAGATGAGAAATGAGCTGGGCTGGATGCTTAACGTGGTTATTGTTGCAACCTCTGTCGATGCAGCAGTACAGAGAGGCTTTGCCTGCTTGCTGAGCTGAATTTTGGCCCAGCCAGGCTTATCTGACAGCAGATCAGATCATATCAGGGAGCCACATCCTAGAGCTGGGCACCAACTGGGAGGTTTTGGAGGTGGATTCACCAGACAGGAGAGGGGGGCCTACAGAGCCTCTTCCACCCACCTCCCCAGTTAGCCCTGCCTGCAGTTGTGCCTTGACTCAGTTCCATTCCAGCCCTGATGCAACTGTTCCCCAGCTCCAGGTGACTGCATCCAGCTCCAGGAATGAGAGGCCATTGGGGCTGACAGTGAAATAACCCCTTACCCTTGCAAGGACTCACCACTTAAAAGTCCCAGCACCAGCCCAGAGAGGGCATCCTTCATTTATATCACAGCAACACCAGCAAGACTCAGCCAGGCTGAGGATCTCAAAGGAGGCTCTAGAAAAGGCACGGAAGCTAATTATTCTCTTCTGAGCCTTTCCTACCTTCTCTGCACAAGAGCAGGAGCGGGCAAAGCTCCTGCTCCAAATTCATCATGTTCCCCATGTGTTTTACTGCCTTGAATGATGGAGCGAGGCGGAAAGCAGCTCGGAGCCAGGACAAGAGAGAACGACGATCCCTGCCCCCAGAGCGCTTATAAACACAAGAGACAAGATGTAACACGAGGAGGAAACAGGCTGGAGGCCGGCGGGGATACCATAAAAATAGGGTGTTTTAGAACGTCTTTGCTGTGGGCATAAATCACCACCCATCTCTCCACTGATCTCAGGAGCACAGAGCAAGTCCCCTCCCCAACCAAACCCACCTCCCCACGCCTTGCACCAGCGCAGCACACAAAACCCATCCCTGGTGTAAATGACAGAGGGGAAAAAAGGATGTCTGAGCCCTGGGTACCAGATGGGGCTGGAGGCAAATGGACTTAAGCGTGCCTGGCCAGAGGGTTCAGTGGCAGAGCCAGGGATGGACTCCTGGTTTCCCAAAGCTTTGATGAAAAGACCTTTCCTCTCCTCTGCCAACTGCTACCTGCTGAGGAGGGTACAATCCTCCTTACAGCAGCGAGGCTTAAATAAATCCAGCTGCTCCCCACAAAGCTTGTTCATCGCCTCTCCTTTCTCATTCTTCATCCCACCTTCCCCACGCCGCTCACAAATCTGTGATGGCAAAGAAGGGATTTTTATTTTTTTCCCCTCCAAGAAGGAAAGAGAGGAAGAGCTGGGAGGGAAGGGGCATCTCATTTCAAATAAACAAACAAAATTTATTGCCGGACACATCCCTAAACCCTTGGCCCGGGCCAGCAAACTGCAGCTTCAATGTAATAAGCACATAAATAAAGTTTACAGCTAAACTGGCCTGACCCAGTATTGCCCCGAGGTGCAGAAGCAGTATCTTGTCATTAGTATGCAGAACACATCGCCTTAATGTCTGCTCATTTGTTCTCAGCCCACTCAGCCCTATAAATCTCCACAAAAGGGCAAGGCAGGGCTGTGGAGGGGGAGCGGGCTGCAGGGCCAGGGGGATGGGAATCGCCCACTGTCCCGCTTCCAGCCGGACGGGCTGGGGACCAAGGGCAATACGGGCTTCACACAGATTTATCCTTTCCTTCCTTCCAAGCAGGGACCACCAGAGCCCGTTGAGAAAAAGGATGGGCAGCTGGGAAGTGCCCGCACTTGCCTGCCAGAGCAGAGAGAAAGGAACGAACGTAACTGGTATTTCTGTGTCAGCACAGGTCCAGGCGCTGCCGGCATGGCAGGACACCGCACCGGCTGCTTCCAGCTGCCACAGGCTGAGCATGGACTCAGCACTGAGATGGACACAAACACAGATTGTAAAAAAACAAAAACAAACAAACAAAAAAAACCCAAAAAACCCCACCCCACCCCCCCAAAAACCAAAAAACCCCAATATTTTCCTTTTTTTTTTTTTTGCATTGATTCAAATCATCATCCACATTGTCAGACCCTCCATCCCTGCCTTCCCACCTGCAACCAGCATCTGCCAGCATCCCGCACAGCACAGTGTGCCCTCTCCCCAGCACGCATCTGGCACCCCCTGCCTAACAGCACCTCAGTGTAGGTAGACCAGAGCTCTGCCCCAGCTACATGCTGGGACCTGGCATGGGAAAGAACAGGATGGTGTGGTTTGGGGAGAATGCCTGCCTTGATGGTAGCATCAGGATCAGCACCAACAGCATCCCCCTTTCCTCCAGCACCCTAATCCAGCAGCAGATGTGATCTCCCTCCCACCCTGCAGCCTCACAGGTGGAGGCGAGATGAGAACGATCTCCCTTACTTAGTGTGCCACATCGTCCCGCAAGAAAGTAGCTGCATCGCTTCAGTGCTTTGCACTGCACAGAACTGTTTTCTGTGTGGGGAAATACTAGCCACCCTTCTCTGTCATCAGTCTTGTTGGGATCTCCCCCACATGTCTGAAGAAAGCAAAACATGATTGATTGTCTGACAAAAAAAAAGGAAAGAACAAGGCAAAGCAGCCACACGGCAGATCAAACATCTGAGGAGCAGAGAAGAAGGTGCCTTGGGTGGAAGATGCCAAGGGGAGAAGTGCTGTCTTCAGAGGAATCTGATGGGTCAAGAATTGGAATTTAATTAGGTACAAAATTCAGGAAGATGAGGCAGTTTCCCCTCCGTAGCACATGGCAAAGGCAGCCAACAACTGCTTAAGAGATGGGAAAGCCTCACACTTGGAGTCGGCACAGCTGATCCCTACCACAGCACCAAACCCTCAGCTGCAGCAGGCTCTTTGCCTCTTCCTGCAAAAAGCGCTCGTTACTCATCCCAAGAAACCATGGTATATAGACAATAAACTTCTCAAAGGACAGCTTTGGATGCTTGTACACCAGAGTGCAAAGAGTCACAGTGCTTCAGAGACAACACAACATAAATGAGCAACTTGGCACCTGCAGCAGCTTTCAGGTGTTTTGAAGCAGAAAATCTTTTGAGAATGACAGAAGTATTTTAGTTTTACACCCAAAAAATCCTGAACATCTGGAACCTCAAGCACTTTCTTGCAGGCAGTATCTATGGTAAATTGTGGGGACCTTGGCAGAGCAGGTATGCAAGAAAAAGCCAGATGTAGAACCAGCGTAAGACCTACCAGTGGAGCCCCATCACACAGAGGGCCAAGGCACAGCGATGGGTGCAAGCCACCTCTCCCAGGGCATTCCCTGGCCAGCGCCCCCTCAGCGAGAAGAGCCAAGCCTCTGCCAGGGACAGAGCGTTCCTTCCTTTAAATTTGGATTATGGGAACAGGAGTGGCTTGGAGGAAAGGGGGGTGCCAGCTGTGGGACAAGGACAGGTGGGATGGATGGGCAGCCTGGAGGACCATTCCTCACTTGCTCTGCTCCCAGCCGGGTTTCCAGGCTTGCTCTGGAAGGGGGAAACAGGACAACCTGCAGAGCCTGAGGGCATCGGTCCTTCCAGCTGCAGAAAACCTCTCACTGGCTTCCAGGGGACAGTGCTGTGAAGGCTCTGTCCTCTCTCCTGCTAAGGAGTGGGAAATGAAGGTGCGGGATCCGCTTTCCATGTGGGAATGAACTACCACAGCCCTGATTGAAAAATGCACCCCAAACTGAAACCCAATTATCTACTGCAAAGAAAGCAAAGGGACTTCCCAGCTGGCGCTTCAGCCTGGGATTGGCATCAGGGAAGCTCAGCGTGATGTTGTGAAATAGAAAAGCAGCTTCAGAGACACCAGAGTGGAGGTTGGGCTGGCTCAAACATTGAGCTGTCCCACCTCTGCTGGTACATCTCCTCGCCCGGTCGGTCGGCACAAGCAGGAGATTATCTTGCAGACTAGCAGACTTCCTGGTCAGAAAGCTGAGGTCAGCAACCAGCTGAACTGCTGCTTCCCTCTAAGCTCAGCGCCGGCTCATTTCCAGTGCCTGCCAGTGCAAATGTCATCTGTGAGCTAAAGCCTCTTCTAAGTAAGATGGACAAGCCTCCCAAGGTGACTGCACCCCCAGCGAACGCTTAAGCACAGCAGCCCACTGTTTATTCCAAAGGCAGGATCTGAGTTCAGATCATGCCTTGCTCTCATCACACACTTTCTGTCAAGCAGCCACTGCTCGGGAAGCCCTGGGCTTTGCAAAGAACTGGCAGAGAAGCTGTTCCAGGCTGCAGTGTTCCCTCAAGCCTTCATAGAATTGTTTGGGTTGGAAATGATCTTTAAGATCATCGAGTCCAGCCGTTAACCCAGCACTGCCAAGCCCACCACTAAACCGCATCCATCAGTGCCACAGCTACACGTCTGTTAAATACCTCCAGGGATGGGGACTCAACTGCTTCCCTGGGCAGCCTCTTCCAGTCCTTGACAGACCTTTCAGTCAAGAATTTTTTCCTAAAATCCAATGTAACCCTCCCCTGGTGCAACCTGAGGCATTTCCTCTTCTCCTATCACTTGTTGCTTGGGAGAAGGATCAACCCCCATTGCCTACAGCCCCTGTCCGGCAGCTGCAGGGAGCGATCAGGTCCCCCCTGAGCCTCCTTTTCTTCAGGCTGAACACTCCCAGTTCCCTCATAGCACTTGTGCTCCAGCCACTTCCCCAGCCCCACTGCCCATCTCTGGACACGCTCCAGCACCTCAGCATCCCTCTTGTAGTGAAAGGCCCAAAACCCAGCACAGTATTTGAGGTGCAGCCTCATCCATGCCAAGTACTGGGGGACAATCCCTTCCTTAGTCCTGCTGCCCACGCTATTTCTGATACAAAATCATGGGTTTCAACCCCCAAAAGCAGCCCATCTGCATTGCGTTCCTGAGCCTTCTCCCGAGCGTTCAGGGGCTTCTGCTTGGAGGTCTCAGAGCAAAGGCATCAGGCTAGTCCAGATGTCACAACCCCCTTTCAGTTTTTGCCAGCCTGAGCAAACTCAGATGAATTATTGCAGAGAAAAGGCAAAAGCAAACACGTGTTCCCTGGTACTTTTCTGCATGCAGGTTCCTAGAAAACCTGAACTTTAAAAATAATAATTTTCCTAGTATGCACCAAGAAAGTCAAAGCTATGTACTCTTTTAGATTCCAGATACTTAACTTCTCCTTACTTTTTAAATAATAAAGATTGCGGACACACTAAATTCTCACATTTTGAAATTCTTACAGTGTTTGAACATACATGAGATGTGGTGCTTCAGCAGCATGCAGGCACCTCAGCTCTGCAACAGCCTCCAAAAACAGATGGAAATAAGACGCACCCTGGAATAGGAGGTTTAAGGGCAGAGAGTAAAGTGAAGAATAGCATTTGAACTACAACTCAAAGCTATAGATGATATGCAGATTTAAGCCCAGGTGTTGTAATCCTGCTGTCTGGCTACCTTGGATGCATAGGGTGCCTTTAGATTTCCTTCTTAAGCAGCTGAATCAGCAGATCACATCGGTTCCCACAGCCTTCGCTGCAGGTTAGCAATGAAGAGCTCAAATCCAGCAAAGCACTTACACAGTGCTGTTCTGGATCAGGGTGGAGGGGTGAAGCCTGAGAACATTTCTGATGTCAGAAGCAATCAGGAGATGCTAGAAGGTTCCAAAGAGACACAAAAAATTGTGATTAAACTGCTAGGTATTTTGCATCTCATTACACCGGAGGACTTCACCTTGCAGCCCCATGATGCTAGACACATTCTTGTACCTGAGCAAGATTATATTTAAACATGGCAAGATCCATTGACTGGTGGCAGGGCAAGTGACCTCTCTTACCTTAGGTGGGAAACCAGCACATCCAGCCTCTGATGCATCTCTCAGATATGCCAACTTGTTAGGTGATAATTGACATGCAATAAATCTGGTTTTTAACTTGGTTAATTACCAGTATTGCGTTCATGAGTAATAAGATAGCATTTAAGGTGTGGCAGATTTTCCATTACAGAGCCCTGGTTGCATGAATTCCATGAGAAGTGTTTTCTGCTGGATGCAGCTTTGACAGAAGAGCGCCACGCTCCAGCCTCAGCCTCCTAACCCCAAACCACCCCTCCAAACCATAACAGCTTTCAGCTTTCTGCAGAGGGGCTCTTGCTGCAGGGTAGCACCCTGAGTCACCTCCACACACGCGCTGCCAGCACTGCTGCAGTTGACCTTGGACTATTTTCCGACCTCCTCAAGGCTTCCCCTTCTACAGCGCTATGGCACTTGCATCAACGGTGTTGGCAATACCAGGTGGATTGGAGGGTACTATGCCTAATAAAATAAGGAAGGAAATAATGCAACCCAGCCAAAAGACTTAAGAAAAATGAAGTCTGAGGAATTGCACCCTCAGGTTCCAAGCTGGAAATTGCTCCTAAAGTGTCATTCAATTCAATGTAACAGCAAGCTGGAGGTTTTGGTAAAGGGAAAACCAGAGACCCAACAGGAGGATGTTTCTCTGTGAGACAGGACAAAGCAGCTTATGAGAACACCCCTCTGATACAACAACAAACCCAAGATATAACCTCTGTAACCCAGACCTGGCACAGCTCACACAGCGTGTTGTATTTGCAACAGAGCAGAACCCATCGACACAAACCCATTTCTCATCTGACGAGGCTGCTTTTCCAAAACACCTTTTTGCAGGGGCAGGTGAGTTCAGTGGAATCTGCATCAAGGCTCAGTACAGGAAAGATTTTTCCTCAACGAGAAACTAGAGAGAAAAAAACAAACATATGCCCAAAAGTGTCCATGAAGGACTTTGCAAAAACATACACGCAGAGCACAAGGACAACGGGAAAGCCCCACGGCCACAGCACTTGCCCTGGCCCTGCAGCCTGGGCTCAGCTGCCTGATCCAACACAAGGTCAAGGGGAAGGAAACACCAGCAGACCAGTCTTACAAGAACAGCAGCAGCCTGGGACTCAGGTGTGAAGCTGACAGGGTCAGAGCAAGGCTCTGAGTGCTGTCCCAGAGCAGCCCGGTGAGCTCGGCCACCCCGGCACAGTCCAACCACGCATCAAACCCCTCATTCTCAGCCCAGCGTGGGGATATTTCAGAGCTGTCGGGAGCTCCGCAGGTAGGAGCACAACATCAGCAGCAGCTTTTTGCGGAGCTGCAGCACTTTACTCATCAGATTTGAGTCCTTCACCTCTGGGACAACTCAGTGCAGCCACTGCCACACAGATTTAGTCTGGGCTGCATGAGACCGTACTCCTCCTCTCCTGCAAAGAGGGACCCATCGCATCGCTACCCATGCACCCACCACCAAGCTCTCCCTTGCCATCCCGGTTTTCCAGATGACAGCTTTCAGTCAGAAAAAGACAGAAGGTGGAGGGGGGGAGAATAAAAATAAATCCCTGCAGACTCTCATCTTCCTCCTCTAGTCTCCTCAAGTCATTGTTTTGCAGTACAAGTATTTCAGCTCTCACTGTACCAGGGAACAGGATTAGACAGGTCACTGCGGAATCAGATTACAGACTTTTACCTTTTTAACTTTTCTTCTCAGCACGTAGGCTGGCGAACTGACACCCGGTGAGGGAGCAAGCAAGGGACAGGCATGGGTGGAGGTGGCAGCAAAACGTCAGTGATTCAGAGAGATTTGCCAAGTCATTGGAAGTTCTCACGATTCTGGGACCTAAAATAAAGAACCAGATGGGTTAAAATTAAAGGCTGCAGAAGCAAAGAATTTTACCCAACCCGTGCAAGCAACAAAGGTAGTAAAAATACCAAACAGTGTCCTGCTAAAATTTTGTCCTAAAGGGCTTAATTTTCCTCGCAATTCAGAATTGCATTTCCCCCCCCTCAGCTCTGGAGCCATGGCTGTCTGCAGACAGCCCCAGGCTTGATTGGGAGACATCAAGAAATGGAGAAGATGAAGAGCCCATTCCAAAGGATAATCATTCTGGTAAAAGCATGTGTTGAACTTGTTATGTCTGTTTATAAATTAGAGCTATTAATGCTCATTACGATCTTTTGTGATAGCACAAGACAGCTTGCATTCACTTTCTCTATTGCAGGCTGAAAACAATGCTGTCTATTCCCACACCACCTGCACAGGAGCATCGTACAAATTAGTTAATACATGCTTGAAGCGTCTTAAGTATCATTATTCAAAACACCTATTTAAACTGAACCTTTTCACTGTAGTTAGCACCACTCCTGCTATATATTAACTGTTAACATGAACAGTATTCAGCTTGGAGTGTAACAACATATTTTTTCCCCCCATAAGATACACAAGTTACTGAATTTATTGTAATTAGCCTCAAAATACCGTAAGGAGCATAAAGAGATGAAATTACTCACCCAGATTTATACAAGACAGTCATGGCAGGGAACCACACACCCTCCTTTGCCAAAAGCAGCAGACCAGTGCCCTAATCAATGAACCATTCTTCCTCTATTAATGCCTCAAATGACTGGGGGGGTGTGTGTGTGTTAATAAATTATTTAACCAGCTTGGCTTATTTTTTTGTTGTTCACCAATTACCTTTACATTTGTTAACCTGATTACCAACCACCTTGTTATCCCAAGTCATAGGACTCCCAGGTGTTACCAAGGCAGCCATTCATATCACCGCACTGCACTGCCTGAAGTCACTGATAACACCAGATGACACATGGGTCATTAGCTGGACCCAAAAGGCAACTCGCATCTCATCCTACACCTGTGTCCCTGTGCAGGCAGCACAACTTGCCAAGGAGCCCTGCAGAGCAGTTGGTGTTGGTGGGGCACCGAGACGCCTCCAGCCAGTCATGGACTCCAAGGCAGGCAAGGATGGGGTGTGAAACAACATCTATGAAACGCCTGAGACTTCTGAGTTCAAACCACAAGAACAATTCTAGAAGATGACCAAGAACTACCTCTAGCAAATCTCAAGAAGCCAAGATGCAAAATTAAATATTCCTGTTTCTCTGCAGCAGGGTGTTGCTCATGAGCGATATTACAGCATGCAGGGTGTGCTGAGACTCCCAGTGTTATGTCCAGCTTGCAGGGGCTACAAACTCAAGGGAAAACACTGCTCACTCACAAATCACAGGCTGCAGAGAGCAAAATCAGCGCAGATTTCCCTCAAATAACATCAACCTCTAATGTCAATTTAGGGTCTAATCCCCAGGGGCACGTTGTATGATTTTACTTGTCTCAAAACTTCTGAAGAGGGCTCCAACATACGATTTCAGCTCTGAGTCACCTCGATTTGACCAACTCAGCTAGTCTTTCCCAGTCAGAGGGATAACAAAGACCAACTGATATAAGTTGAATAAAACTGAGCCACTAAGCTTATTTCCTCATTTGGGGAACCATGAGCTAAACCCACATTTCTTTAACAGCATTCGTACAATATACATATACTGAGTTTTCATCACGTTCAAACAAGAGAAGCCTGAAGTATTAATTTCCAGACCTATACAGTCATTTCACGTCATGTGGTTATTTTATGAGTCTTTCCTACACAGCACAGCCTCCGCAAGTCAACCACAGGCTTCCCCCTTCCCATCCCTCCGACGACACCCATGAACAGACAGAAACAAGAGAAACCAACAGTTTTGAGCAAACACCAGAAGGGTAGGCTTCTGCCATTCTAGATGAACCTCCAAATCAGAGGCCACCAGCAAACCAGTGACTGGACCCATCTGCTGCAAGTCCTGCTGCTGGGGACACGCCAGAGCCCTCCACCAGCCTTGGGCAGCACCCAGGGCTCTGCACAGCTCGAGCACCGCTTCAGACATTTCGGTATATCCCAAAACCACCCAGAACATCTTTGTTAATAAAGTTCCTGAGATAAAGACTAATGCAATCCTTTTCACAGGCTTCTGCTAGGTAATTACAAGCCTATCACTTCTGAGTTAATTACATACAGCTGAAGATGTTATTATGTGTAGATGGAAAAAAAAACATTGTAGTGGAAACAAGTTCCTTCTGCCCTTAGCTGGCTGATAGCTAAATATTTCCAGAGAGAAGGAAAGGTGGGAAGGCCATTTAACTGGTAAGTGTGCTGTTGTGCAACACTTTTACCTTTGGAAAAGGGAACTGGGATCAAATACATCTTGCCGACAAAGTGCCACCTGAACCAGGAGACCTTTGAGACTCCACTGTTTGCATTTCACTCTCGCCATGACATTACAGACGGGCAGGGCTCAGGGAAGTCAGCAGAGATGAGCTGAGGGCTCTTGGATGTAACCCCGCAGTCCTGCGGCGTGCCATCCCCAGGGAGCGGGGCCATGTCAGACCGGAGCATCATTTTCCCTAGAGCTTCACAAATTAGGCGCTGGGGTGTCCCAAACGGTCACCTGAAGGCAGCCAGTGGCAAAAGCTGATTTCCTCTTAACGGTAACAGGGAAGGGTAGTATGCACAGGGAGCTATTAAGGAGGAACAAGTCTTGGCCCCTTATTAACCTTAACTTCATTTTCAACTGATAAGCAAAGACAAAAAGACATCATCGTATGAACCCTGTGTGCAGCTGAGCCCTTTCTTGTTTTGCAAGGGGGCAGAGGGTGGGCAGCGCCTGCATCCCTGTGAATTTCTGAAGACAGAAAGTTTCCAAACAACATGTTTAGTACATGCACCCAAGAAGCCCACACAAGGGCACGACAAGCATCACTCCCTCCCACCCCCCAAACACTGCTCTGTTATTTTAAGCAGATAATTTTAGAAAAGAAAACACGAGAAGCAGAAGAAACTCTGTCAAGCTGCAACGATTAATAAATGCCAAACAGATGCACACCATCCTCTGCGGGATGATGTATGCGACAGGCCAGGGCAAACCCCGGCGAATGCATTTCCGAGCTCAGTGCCTAAGGGCTAGAACAGGTAGCAACAGAGAGGGGGAAGAAAAAAAAATCACAATTATAAAAAGCAACTGTCGGAGAAAACACTGAAAACAAGCAGGCGAGAAAGGTGACAGTGCAGTTAAACAACAGAGGTGGTGAAAGTAGCTGGAGACAGGAGAGGCTGTCAGGAGGCTGGGAAGGGCTGTGTGCCGCAACCAGCCCTGCTCCTGGAGAACAGCAGCCCCAGCTAACGGTCCATCGCACAGTCGCTGCAGCCCTGCCACGGGTACAGGGGGTGACCTGGCCCCTGGGATGTGCCCGCAGCCTCCCTGGGAGGATTTCCAGTAGCTGCCATGGCCAGGAGGGCTCAGCTCGGCAGCAAGGCTTGGGAGCTCGCAGGGAGATCCTGCGCGTGGCTCAGCAGCTCACGCTGCAATGACAGCGGGTCTTTCGGAAAGCTTCTTGGTTTCATTACAGACTCCAAGGGATGGAAAATTTAACCTACGCCTCCTCACAAGCCAATCCAGTATTTAATTAAACTCCAAGTAAAAAAACTCACACACTTTATTTTCCAGTGTGAAAGGGGCTGATGGCTCTTTCCAGCCCTGGGTGCCTCTCCATGTTTCCTGGCATTGGGAGCGTTCATGTATCAAACATCTTCTTGGAAAGATGCATCACCTCATCTCTTACCACTCACTCCATTTAGATGCTGCTTCTAGACTGAGTCAATCCTTAAAATATTTGCCATCAATATGTCAGGTATGTAAATTAGTATTTAAGTTCTGATGCCTTGTACCCAATTAAAGACTTAATCTCCAGCTGCGCAGCCAAGGCAACACTGCCAAGGAGGAGCCGTTCCCAGACTACAGTTCACGGTTGGTCCCTGCTACAGAAAATGTCCCCTCGTTTCAGTAATTCCTCCTGCAAATCAGAGCTACTCCCTACGTGCTGCCATAGGGAAGCCCCAGCTGTCCGCGTTTCAATCTGGCCCTGAAGGATGGCAGCCTCGGCTGAGGTCCATCCGTCACCATCACTGCAGCACTGAGGGTTTGCGATGGGCTCATCACATTCACCCAGACTCAGGGTTCTCCCTCCTCCAGCTCGCGGGACAGAGCTCCACCAGCAGCTGACAGGCACTGTGCCTTTGCCTACCCACCCGCCAGCCAGGCTGGAGGAATGCAGCACGGTCAGTCCTGTTTGCTCACGGAAACGGCTGGCTGTGCTATCTATCGAATGCAGAACTGAAACCATTTTCAAGACACTTGCTGACCTTCCACACCCACTCTGCAGTACAGGAGGCCAATAATTATTTACCTAGCAATGTATTAAATAAAAAGAAAAGAAAAGAGAAAAAAAAAAAGCTTTTTGGACAAGCAGAACTACTTATCATTTCCTTTAATCTAGGGCTGGGTTTTTGAGAGTCATTTGCCTACAGGTGATCGACAGCAGTGTTTTATGATGAAATATCGTTTGCAAAAACATCTTGCCTAAAAATGGTTCCACCAGAGCTAATAAATTCCATCAGCTAATCTGACGTTACCACCCACAAAATGTATTGCTCATGGATGCAGATGTACAAGACCCAGGATGCAGCACCAGTGGCAGGGCGGGGAGGGAAGCTGATTTAACTGATATTCTCCAAAATTCTGCATCTTTGCAATGAGGAAAATCAAACATTGACTTTAATGCGATCTGCCCCTTGAGAGTCAGGGATCTCACCACACATTGCAAGGCACAAGCAAGCACTGTTTGGCCCAATCTCAGCCTTGGGCACCTTCACACACCCTGGCCACAAACCCTCCAGGTGCTCAGTGGCAGTGGGTACGCTCTCTTCCATGAGATGGTTGCAGTCAGCAAACGCTGTGCATGGGACAAGACCAAACATGTTGTCACCTCTTTGTGATGCATTAGGATGCTGAAAAGCACTTCTTTGGAAAATGCCTGTATTCAGACTGCCCAAACCAACAATAACACAAATGCACAGAAAGGTTTATTCATTTCCCAAGTGAAGAAGTAACATCAAGCATGTTTTGCAACCTGTGCTGGCAGGAGGGAGGCAGTATTCCCATTCTGCACAAGAGGAAACAGGGTTACGGAGACAGAGAGGACCAGCCCAGAATTTCTGAAGACCACCAGCAGCAAAGCGAAAATCAGGAGTCTCTGCATTCTAGTGCACTGCTAAAGTCTAGCACAGCATCATATTGTTACGACAGATGATAACATTTCAGAACTTATATGAGCTGCAGAAAGCAGCACACAAGGACATCCTTGAGCTTAATGATCCCATGGGCACACTTAGATTAAAGTTTAAGGACATCATTTGAGAATTCTCAAATAACAGCAGGTCAATAAACCACCCTCTTTAGCCCAACTGAAGTGACCCATAAGCTCAGTCTTACAACACCCAGCATTTACGAGGTTTGATATCATCATCTTTGCTCTTTTAAAAGCCCCCTGAATATTCAGAAAGACCTCATCAAAAATGAGTATAAAAGCAGAGAAATAAACACAACCCCATCATCCCCATGTGCCAGACGCTGTTAGCTCCTTGGAGAGGAGCATCTCCCTCTGGGCAGAGGAGTCACCCCTCCAGCTACTGCCTTGCTTCCCTTGGGAAACAAAGGAGAGAGCTGGGAGCCCATATCCCATCCTAAAATAAAGGTCCAAGGCTGGTGGATTGACTTATCCAGTTAGATCAGCCTCTTAGTTTCTAGATGACTAAATTAGTTGTGACAAGTCTGGCTCAAATTACATTCAAGCAGCCTCATGCAGAAGGCTTTCCTGATGCTGCTACATTAACCTCGGCGATGCAGTGAGCGAATCCAAGGGCCACCCATTCTCGTTACAAAGCCCTTGGGCAGTTTGCATCAGGCAGCCCAAGCCAGGTCCCCTGTGCTCAGACCCTGCCCTGGGGTTTGCTCAGTCCCCGCGAGACTCTCAGGCACAGATCTGCAATGGGGTTTGGAATAGACATAAACCAAAAATTAAAAAATAACAATAATTAAAAAAGAAATTAAACAAAAAAAAACCACACCAACATACAAGGTAGAGATATTCAAAAGCATGAGGCAGGGAAGGTAATTAAACCAGCTCGGGTGTTCCCTGCACCTCGGGCTAGTGTTGGGAAAAAAGCCCACATGCGCACAAGCAGAAAAAGGCAGTAGCCCATAATATGCACCCTGGTGCTTCTCAGAGGCTTTTACTTAAACGTTGCCAGGGTGATGTGTACATAAGTCTGTCCTTGCTCTGAACCGCAATCACCAGCTTGACAGAAAACACCCAACTGGGATCCATGGACAGGTAATTGTCGGAGAAGCAGAACGAAGCGTTTTGTTGGGGTTGTAACCTGAGAGATCCCGCCGGCTGCAGGGAGCCCTCGGAGCATCGAACAGCTCCCGTTCCCCTGTCCCACAGGGATGCTGAGAACCATAAGAAAGAGCCTGTGGGACAGCCAGGCTGACACCCCCACTGCACAGACCCGCACCCATCCACATCTGGGAGGAGACCAGCACCAGGAGTGCACAGGGATGGGCAAGTGCAGGGAGGAAATCTGTTTTTTAAAAAGAGACTTGAAACGTGATTCACAACATCAAACAACAAACTCTTTCAGGAGGTGGGGTATCACCCCAGGAGCTTCCCCCAGGTGTTACTGGCAGGGACCTTCACTGCAGCAAGTGAGAGGTGGGAGAAGAGGAGTTGTGGGGTAAAGCTGCTCACACAGAGAACAAGCCCCCACCAACTGCTAAAGGAGCAACAGACCCTTTCACATGAATGGGATGAATTGTGGGGCAATGCTCAAAAGAGAGCCTAAGGGCCACAACCAAGTTCAGAAGATGCTCAAGTTGACAGCATTCACCCAGCCCATGTACTCCACCATGCTGAGCTCCTTGGGGCGTTGCACACCTCAGCATCTGAACAAGGACAGCAAGCCTAAAGCAACAGGCTTGGAAAGCCACCAAGGCAGAGTCAGACCAGTACTACAACACTTCATGCAAAAAAACTCTTTGACGGCATCTTTGCTGAAAATTACAGCTCCAGGATGCAGCTGTAGCCCCTTACAGGAGTCCTGGGGGCAGCCTCCCACTCGGCATCCCTGGTGGGAAGTCTGTAAACATGCAGAAAATCACCAAAGCTGCTGCAAACTGTTCCTCGTTTCGCATGCATGTCCCAGCAGTTGTGAACACTCGGGTCCTGCTCCTGCTTTAGCTCGGTACAGGAGAGGAAGCGCCACGCAGCCAGCAGAGGAGGGGGCAGGGAGCAAGTCCCCTGCAGACCGGGGGGGGGTCCCACTGCACTGGCTCCTTCCCTCAGCCTGTGCTGCCCATGAGGATGAGGGCTCCAGCAGTGCCCCCGTGGCAGCGACCCCGTGGCAGCGACCTCACAAGTCCTGGCTTCCCAACACAAAACCAGACCAAGACTCTCAAGGGATTCACATCACTTAGAGAAACCTAAGAAATACTAGAAGACACAACGAGACCAAACACAGCCCAACACACCTACTCGCAGAGCTGTGCCCCACCACCCAGCCAGAGCAGAACTTTTTTAAAAGTCACCTTCTTACAACCTCCCCCCATTTTGCAGATGACACCAGCTGCAGGAAGCAGATTGAGGAACCCAGCAAGGGCAGCCTCACCACTCCAGGGTTTTCTGCAGCAGTTTTGTTGGATCTGGCGACTTAATTAGCAAATAAAAAAAATAATCCTCCGGTATAATTTAGGAAGAAACATTATTTCCAAGTTAATGAGAAAAATATTTTAATTACAGTATTTAACAAGTTATGACTATGCCAAAACGTTCTCTTGGGAAGGCTGCACATATTTTTCCTGAACTTCAAGCGAGGGAGAGCGGAAGAGGGAAGGGGAGAAAGCACAGGAGGAAAACCGCAGAAAGGAAGACAAGCGGTAAGGAAAGGCTTTTGTAAAAGCAACAGCGAACTTTCCAGGCCCCTGGTCAGCCATTAGCTGATGTAAAACCAAGACAGACTGGTAACAGCGTTTCGGTGGCTCTCTACCAGTACCGGCTAAGGAAAACAAGACCCTTGATCTCGATAATTCGCAGCCTAAGAGGTGCAGGGCCGGTGGCCCAGGGGGGCTTTGCACGTGGCTGCTGCCCGGTGTTGCACGTCACCATCCTCCTCCAGGTCCCTCCTGTGGCCCTGTGCCAGGAGCACGTTTCTGCAGGCTGTCCCTACGCCATTGCAGCCCGGAGCCACCGCGTGCCACGCTAACTGCTCAGCCACTGGCAGCACCGAGGGGTAGGAAGCTTCTTCCTTTGAAGGCAGCTGATGGGAGTGATATTTGTTTTCTCTTCACAGCTCAATAGAAATATAAATTTCCTCATCAAAGCTGCAGACAGCAGTAAGTGGTGGCTCCTGTCAACTCAAGTTTCTTTCCTGGTGGAGTCCCGCTGAAGCAGCCAGGTCTCTCTCCCTTTTGGGAACACTTTGGACTTGCTCAGTAACCGTGAGTCCCACCTCCACCAGACATCACCATAAAACCAGCATCAGTTCCAGGTATGTAGCCTGATATGCAAAATTGCCATATCTGGCAGATGATTCATTGATCCACATGATCTTATGACAGGTTCTCAAGTCTTTATTATTCCTGAATCACATCTACTCATAAATACCAGAGAGTTTTTCACACCTAGTATTTTTACAGTGAAGCCAAAGGAGGACTCATTTCAGCTGCCTTAGAAAAAATATTTCCTCCTCTTTTCAGCTTTCATAGGATTACAGGAAGGGACCAGCAGCAAAGGCTCCCCAGAAAACAAAGCATTACATCTGTCGGGACTTACAGTTTCAGCTACTCTTGAAGTAATTAAAAGGTTAAATAATGGGAGAAAGAAAAAGAGGACTAAAATAAAACCAGAGTCATTGTTTACTTCCCTGTGTTGGTTTTTAGATGATATCAAGCTCCTAACCAGGAACTCAAACAGCAGGGACTCACTTTGATAAAACATATCCTTCCTCCCTATGGCAGGCATTTGGGTAGCAGCTCCTGTGAGCTTGCGATCCCAGTTCCCCTAGAATAAGAGGGACTGGGATTTTCCAGTCACACAGAGATGCTGAACACCTTCTCGGGCTGGCAGATGCCAGGACCTACCAATAGAGCTTGGAAAACTGTTGGCTGTTGGCTCACTTACTGCGCTGAAATGACACCCTGTTCCCTTCGTGAACCCAAAACCCCACCAGAGATTGAACAAAAGAGGAGGGTCAGGATAGGGGGGGTAGGGGTAGAGGCAGGAGTGCCTCTGGAGCCCCTAGGTTTCAATACATTTGATTAGAATGGTTGCAGAAAATGTGAAAGTCAGCTCCTCAGCAAATAAAGTATTCCCTCAGCCCTGACTTAATGGTAAAGGCTAGCTACAGTCTGTAAAGATTTCTACCTCTATTTCTTTGCAGGAAGCAATGGGACAGCATACCGTGGGTCAAGTCCATCCAACGCAGCACGTTCATCCATGAGCAGGGCCGGCTGCAAGCCCGTGCTCACACAAACCTCCAAAACCTGAACCCCTGACCTCCCAGCCAGGAGACCCACCTTGAGCAATTTGCCACACCGCAACCTGTCGAGATGATTAATGCCATTGACACGCAGGGTTAGCGTTGGCTTCACGCTAAGCCACCTGTGTCATCTGTCAGTCCTCAAGAAGACACTGTTAACCACAGCTTCAAATTTCCTGAAACTGGAGATAATTGTTGGTTTTGGCCCGGCTCTGAAACGTGCCCAGCGCGCCAGGCTCAAAGGCTCCTTGGGAATGTGTGATTTAATAGGAGACCAAAAAACCCTGACTCCAGCAAAACTCCAGGCTGCAAGGAGGGTTCAATATACTTCAACAAGCTGCATTATTGCTTTTTAATATTACTCCTAAACCACCTCTCCCTTCTCTTTCAAACACCCTCTGCCATCAGACCAAAGCACTAGTCAAGAACTGGGAGCTGCAATAAAAGGCGAAGCCGTCACTGCTGCTAGCAAAGCCACACGTCACCCTCTGCATGCACAGCCTTGCCTGGCTTTTTCCAGCTCTCACCCATCCCAGGCAAACACAGAGTTTTGGAAAAAAGCATGCAAAGGTAGGGAAAACCTTGGGAACAGGGGCAGGGTACAGCTTCAACACCACTGAACACCCATTTGGCAAAACCCCCACTATAAAACCTCCCAGGCAGAATCCAGGTGCCTAAAGGACAGGAACTGGGTTGCTCGAGTTTGGGGTATTTTTTTTTCCTCCAAGTGGAGATGGAAAAAGTTTTTGCTTTTTTAAGAAACCCCAAGGCCTCCAGCAATGGCGTGGTCAGCTCCACGCTGCGTGTACGTGGTGATAAGGTGCCTTATGCAGGTGGTTGCACAAGAAAAGGGACTCCAGAGAGCTCAGTTCAAGGCTGCAACGTAGAGCATGTCTCAGAGCTGGCAGGAGCCAGGTCTGCTTCAAGCAGGACAGATTAAAGAACAGCTCTGGCCATTTATTTATTTTGTATTTACTGGGGAGCGTGGCCCTGTTACATTGGTTGGGTAGGCACAACTGCCTGGGAAGCTGGACCCAGATGGGCTGGGATGAAGCAAGCACGGCATTTCCCAGAAGAAAGCACGTCATCCCATTGCATTGCACAGCGCATTCCCCACGGGAGACTGTCCGTTTCCACCCCTTCACTCACTCCTCCTTGGCAAAACGGTGACCCTAAGCCTCCCTCTTTTATTGCTGCCCAAGCAGCTGTAACCTGGGAGATGTGCCTTCTTTTGTCACATGCTGCATCCAAAGAAAATATTTAGATGGCACTTTCCCTGGCCAGGTTGCACATACCCAGTGAAGGTCTGCAGCACACCTCCACCCTGGCACTGGGGGACGGAGGCACTGTCTGTGCCACTGCTGCCACCACTGTTGGGTGGGGACCAGGCTCCAGGGGCAGCTCGGAGCTCCCTGCAAAAGCCCCAGAGCGCGAAGGAGTTAAAGCAGCCTCATTGCTGAGGGATTTCTCCGTAATCTGTACACATGTCATGGGGATCAGGACTGTGGGTGGTAGTGCTAGTCTGTGGCAGTCGTTCAGGCCCATGGCCCAGCACCTGACTTGTTCAGAAAGCCCTCTTATCCAAGCAGTTTTCAAATTTAATTAAGAGGGACCTATGACGGGCTTAATGCTGCCGCTGTGCCAGCCCGAAAGCTCTCTCAGGAGTTTTGCACGAAGGCAGGAGGGAGCGGTGACACAGCCAAGGGATCACTTAGCCAGCACGGGGAGCCTTAGAAGGGTTTTGCTGAGTTTCACCCAAACCACAAAGCAACAGCAGGGAGAAAAAAAAAAAAAAAGAAAAAAAAAAGAAAAAAACACCACCAAAAGGAAAAAAAAAAAAAGTGAAGGTGATGCTGAGAGGTCAGATTCTTTTCTGCATAGGTAATAGTGGAACCAGAAGGAAATGCAGGTTAATAAAAAATGGGCTCTGTTAGTTAAAGTTTGCCAGCCTAAGAGCTCAGAGTATCTGCTTGCCCCGGGATGCAACCGGAGCCCCCACGTCGGGCTGGGTCTCACCCTGCGCAGGGCTGATGAGGAGGGTGCTGCAGGAGGAGAGCGAGGCAAAGCTACCAGCAGCTCCTGCTCCATGGGGAAGGGATGGGCAGGGGACAGGGAGCACATGCAATGCTCTTCCGATGAGAAAACTGCTGGTTGTTGCAGGTCAGGTGCATCAGTCCTCAAGGATTGTGTTCATCTCTCCTCACCTTGGCAATGCATCCGTGCTGGGTGCCATTCAGGTAAGAGGCAACCACAGGGCATGTCAACAAGCACTAATTTTAATGTCCTTTTAGGACAATTTGTCCCAGAAAAGTTAGCTCCATGCAGGGCAGGGGCCACCACTTTGACAGCGTAATGGTGAGAACATCAGAGCACGGGTCCAGGAGGAAGATCCCCAGCTAATACAAACAGGCCAAATAGCAACTCATTTCCTATAAATTAGTGTTAGGCCAAGAGCCCACATGGAAGTTATGTCGTTAACTGCTAATACAATTACCTTGATGACAGTAGCTATATGCCCCAACTTGAAATTGGAAGTCTTGGTTTGAGGTTGGGATTGAAGAGTTTGGGTTTCGTTCCCCCCCACCCCCCTCCAATTTTTGGCTACTTGGCAAACTCACCCAGAGCAGGAAATTAGGAAGAGAAACAGTCTTAGTGTCAATACTTCGCTGAGTCTATTTACCATGGGCTATTTGCACTAGATAATCGCTCAGAAGTGTCTCACCTCCTCCACTCTTCAAGAGCCAAATGATGTCATGGAAGTGGCATCCAGAACAGGAGCCAATATGAACCAACGTAACCTGGGCTCAGCAGGAAATCGCTCAGGAGCACCCACAGACACACCAAACACCCCCTGCTCCCCCGGGGCTGCCCATCTGCACAGGGAGAGAGCACGTCCCCTCGCCCACCCCAACAGCCCCAGCCTAGAAAGAAGCCGGGGACTGAAGTGCCACCATACAAGTGCCTGAGCGAGTCCAGAGCTCACAAATGCAGCTGCACACCGGTAACTTGGTGAGTTTGGTCCTTTGCCTTCAAATGAGCCCAACTACAGTCATTAAACAGCAAATCTGCAAACTAGTCATGGCTCTGGCTGAGCTCAGTCTCCCTATAATTCCTCTTAGCTAGCAACAGCCATGGGACCATCAGTATCCAACAGCCTCTGTAAAAGCTAAAACTGCCAGATCCTCCTGGCTGAATCCCGGCCTTTTGCTCTGGGTGGGACTGTCAAACCCTGCCTGCCTGTAATGACATTCTCTGCACCATGCCCAATGGGAAAGTGTCATGCTGCGACGGCAAGACCCCCAGGATGCCTTTGTGAGGCTCCTCACTCCCCATGAGGACTACCAAGAGCATCCTCACATCCCAGGGCACTCAGCACCAACCAGAGCCAAAACACAACTGAGACAGCAGCAGATTTCCAACACCTGCAGCCCCGTATTGCATCTTAACCCACCCCTGGAATTTCTGAGCGTGAAGCCTCAGCTAAACCCACTGATTTGAGCATGTGAATGAGCACCATGACACAGTAGCACTTAAGCAGGGGGTGGTGGCAGGAGTCCAGTCACATGTGCGTGACTAACTGCCCAGTGGCCACCTCCAAACCATGACAGAGCCACAGCATCTCACCCAAGGCCGCTCAGTTAGCTTTTACTCCCCGCAGGAGGCAGCCTCAGAAGCAAAAAAAAAAAAAAACATGTTCCTTGCTGCTAGGAGCAGCCAAGGGGATGAACCGAAGGTACCCAAGTGCAGAGACCAGCATGGGTCTGCTGGGGTGGCTTCCGCCCTGGCTGGTCCCACACCCACGGGGGTCACCCACTCAGGCTCCCACCCAGCCCTCTGCATTCCTGCACCCCAGGAGCCGCTCTGATGCAGCCAGACACAGGCTCTGGCACCACGCTCCCAGCAGTCAGCCCTGCCTGCGTTAGGAAAGCCATTAATCGGGGCAAGCAGCAGGGAACTGGGACAGACCGTAACCGCCTGTCACTGGACAGCCAGGGCTGCTGCCCACCCACGTCACCCAAGAGCCCCAGCAGAGCCCCACGGGGTGCCAGCCTCTCCCAACAGCACCCCGGCCCCAAGCCCAGACCCAGCAGGGGCTCTGGATCGGCACCTCCAGCCCCATGGCAGGCGGCCACCCCCAAGCACGAGGAGGGAGGGGGGACGGTGGCAGGAATGCTAATACACCCCGCACATGTCCAAACACGTTTCCTCCAGGAGCTTTTGGGGCCAGGGAGCTGCTGCCCAGCTAAGGGAATTTGGATGAGGATCATTCTTGGGAAGAGCTCCCAAATCCCACCCCAACCCCCGCCACGGGGCAGGGCAGTGGGCTAAGCACAGGCACTGAGCAGCAGGGGGGGGTCCAGGGTACTCCTCAGAGAGGACCCCCCCATGAGGAAGGGGACCCCCTTCACCTGGATGGATTTCCACACGGATTGAGGACAACTCACAGGCTGGCGTTCCCCCCGGCTCCTTTCAGCTCTCCGTGGGCATGCTCTGAAATGCACGCACAGGGACCGCAGGGACAGGCCTGCATGATCTTTCCTTGGCAGACCTCAAAAAGAAACATCTCACCATTTTATCCCATTATTTAAAAAAATAAAAGCAAAGGGGGAGGCGGGGGCCGGGAGAGCGTATCAGATGATTAAATATCCACGGCAGCTCAGAGAAAGAGGACGACAGGAACACGGGAACAAAGAAAAAAAAATCTGCTTTTTATTATTAAACTATTATCTCAAATTTCTAATAAGCAGGTTGAAGTTTAAATTACAAGATCTCTAACAAAGTCAGGATCCAAACAGTTCAGGAGCCTTCAGATAACAATCGCCTTTCCCCAGATCAGTTTCAAGTCATTTCTTTGCAGAGACAAAGCTCCCATTCAGAGCCAGGCAGAGGGACCTCAGGGGTTTCATTACCCTCAGCGCTGTAGCCCCAAAGCCGCAGCGGCAGGGAGAGAAGCGGGTCCTGCTTTCCCGGTGGTGCCGAGGGCAGCGCACCTGCGGTGGGATGGCACGGCGAGGCCACCGGCACCGCCGGAGAAGGGAGCCTCAGTGGAAGGCAACCTGAGACCCTGCGCAATGCAGCCTTGCAAGTTTCCCAGATCTGGGGCAAAAAAGGAGGGGAGCGGGGAACCCTGAGTGCGTGCAGGGTGTTGTCAGAGCTGGTCTGCACGGGCCTGATGCTGCTGGAGAAACCAGCTCCACAGGGACCGAGTTTGGATGCTGTGAAGGATAACGCCAGAGCCAAATGCTGTGCCTTGGCTTGTTAGAGATGGGATTAAACCTCGAAGCATACCTTCTACGGGTAATCTGGCAGGAAGGATACACCAAACCTCTGATAAAAAAAAGCTCTGCTGAAATTTAAGGGGAAGAGACATTTGATAGCCGTTTGGAAAGGTGAATCTAGGCTAGGAGAACCAACCCTTTGCCAGATGATAAGCAGAGAGCTCCTGGAGCAAACAGCAACGCAGTCTCCATTTCCAGCACCACAGATCATTCCTCTCACAAGACACTGGATCCAGCATCCTCAGTGCCTACTTCCTAAACGGGAAAAGCCAGGGTTAAACAAACTGCCTTAGGGCAGGGGTTCCCAAATGGATTGAAGGACCTGTGGATCACTGCCCGATTTATTCTAGCTCCTGTGTCAAGGACCTCTGAGGCTTGTGCGCACAGCTGATACAGAGATGTGGGGTGCCTTGCAAACGTAGACACCCCAACCCCGCTTTCAGCTCTGGGTTTGGACATGCCAAACCCATTTTCAGAGCAGGCACATGGGTTATGTTACCACAGGAGCCTTCAGGAGCTCCTTGTCCAGGTCCCACCAGCTGCTGACCAGGGCTGTGTCCCACCTCCCTTCAGCCTGTGCCCCCAGGAGGCACCACTGCCTAAGGAGGCAACAGTACTTGGACTAATTTGGGTTAATTAAACAGATGCAATAGCACATTGCAGCACGCCATGACGACCAGCTTGTCAGGAGACCCCTGACGCTGGCATCCCCCAGGGACCATCTGGCTGGCATGGTGCTTTCAGGAGACAGCAAGCAGAGCCACGCCACCCGCCTCATCTTCAGTTTGAGGAGGGGGGGGTTGCCTGAAGATGTCACCCCTTCCACCCCTCTCCTTGCTCCCAGCCTGCTTCCTTTCCGTGGCAGAGGGGGAGGAATCGCCTCCCCACACTGCTTTTCGCTATGGGTCTTCCCCTCTCTCCCAGCTCCCCCCCTTCTCCCCCTCACTCAGTATTGAGGCCGATAATTACCGCTGAATAGCTTTCCAGATTCCCATGCTCGTCAGCCTGCCCTCCCCTCCCACCCGCCTCCGCCAGCCCGAGCAGGGAAGGAAGGATTAGCTGCTGCTGACCGCAAAGCAGCCTGAGCCAGGGGCCACAGGGCAAGCAGGGCCCTCGCCCCAGCTCGGGACGAGCAGGTGAGCTCCCAGAGGATGATCTGGATCCCTGGATCCAGCACGGATGCTGCAGGCACAGCCCTGTCAAAGCCAACAGGAATTTTCCCCATCCCCCCCTCCCCGGGCTCGCTCTGGCCCACCTGCCCAGCAGGCAGCGGAGGTGCCTGTGAGGCAAAGGGAAGGGTCGCCCCATGCAGGGAGGCACCTTCTTGCACCTGCAAGTACCACCAGTGCATAAATCAGTGCACACTCACTGGCACATGAATCTCTGCTGCTGGACACCAGTGGAGGGCTGGATGCAGGAAGCCAAGCTGGGGACGATGCTGGGGACCTTTCTGCTGAATGCAGGGACCCCAAGACACAGCCCCCGCCCCGTTCGCACATCCTCTCACAGGCAGGTCATGGTGCACTAAAAGCTCGTGGCATCACTATTTGCTCCTGTTTCCAAGCAGAGTTGAGGCAGCGATTCCACCCATGTTGGGCAGCAAAGCCAAAGCAGAGAACAAACCAACATCTCCTAAACCCTCTCCACTGCTGCAGCCAGAAACTGAGACTGAATTTCCTTCCCCCCGTTTGGCCCCTTTGGTGAGGAGCACCTAGAAACGATGGCCGCTCACCCAGCCCAGCCTCACCACGCCAGCCCCAAAGAGCCGTCTATCCCACCCATCCCACTTCAGCGGCACACGAACCAGGGGTAAACACCCCGACCTGGCACTCGGGGCAGTTTCACCAGGGACACGCTGTGCACAGGACCTGGCACCCTGGCCCACGCACCAGCCGTGGCCGAGAGGCAAGAGCAGCGCTAGCAAACACCCCGGGAAGGGGGAGGTAGGTGATTTAATTCCTCTGCCAACAACCTGTATATTACCCTGAAAAACATCCCCAGCACCTTCCCGGCCCAGCGTCCCTTCACAATTCATCTAATTAATTCAGGAGAAAATTAATTACAGTGGGATTTTCAGAAGTACAGCATCTAATGATGTACCCTGTGCTCTAAACCAGATAATCTCAGGCTCCTATTTGCGCTGCCAGACCTGGCTCTCCCGCCTCCCCCTTCCCACCCCAGCACAATACCGCACTCTAAATTAGGCAGGGAGAGAGTCGCTTGGCAAAAGCGAATCAGAGCACTAAGGTCAGGCCCTGAAAAACAACAAAACCGCCTAAAGAAACCCCAGCGTTAATCCCGTCATGCTTCCGCCAAAGATTCCCCTTTTCAAGTGTTTTCTTCCTGGTAAACAAAGTCCTCTCCATTGGGCTGTGAATTTCAGGACATGGTTGCTTAGTAATACCAGGCTGAAAACCAGGAGGTTTGTCCTCCCCCTTTGCCCTCCCCAGTCCTCAGAGGATAGCAGAGGGTTTATTAAAAAAAATTTAAAAGCCCATTGAAATTTAAAGACAGGACAGAGCTGATTTACACCGTGTTTAGTCCTGCCTGAAGTGGAGTTTTGCTCCTGATAATGTGGATTTGTGTGCAGTGGAGATGCTCTCCCCATCCCTCCCAAGAAGCCAGCTCTGTCCATCTCCCCTTGTTCTCGAGGATGCTCCCAAAAGTTCGTGGTGCTGATTGCCTGAAACCCAGGCTCCGCATCCCCCACCAGAGCAAGGGCTGCCTTGGGGTACCGCTCAGGACCCTGCCCACAGGCCTGCCCCTGCTCACCCAGGGGCTGGAGGCAGCTTCACCCCCACGCTCACCTCCCTGCCCAGCTGCAGAAGCGATGTCTGCATGAAATGCAGCGCTCTCTGCTCTCACTGCCTATATTTCCATGACCTCTGTTTTCCCTGGGGCCAGTTGCACCATCTTGACACCCTCCACACCCATGCTGGCACCCAGCAGTTACCCTTCCCCTGAAAGCCACATGCTCCAAACCGTGCCAGCCATGAAACAACAACAGGGCTCAACTCTTCCCCTTCCCATGAAACAGCTCCTTCTCCGAGCATCCTCCGTATCGCATGGGGAAGGACAAGCTGGGGCACCAGGCCAGGGTGGGAGATGAAGGAAGCACACAAGATGGAAGTGCTGGAGCCACCCCGCTGTATCCCTGAGCATCCTCCTCGTCCATAGTGAGAAAGCAAAACACCACAACAAAACATGGGTGAGAGGGTCACCAAGGGCATGGCACCGTAATGCACAGCTCCAGTGCAACCAGCGGTGAATACAGGTTTGCACAAGCCTTGCTGGTACAAACAGCGAGTGAAATACTCCCTCTGCCTGCCCTACTTAAATCTCAGGGATGGTTTCAGCAGTGCTTGGAGCCCAGAAGGACACATCGATGCTCTTGGCCCAGGAATGAGAGGCCCCTCCATGCCACAGGCTCCCAGCAGCACCCGCAGGAGAGGGCTAGCACAGGCGCCGCGTCCGAAACGGCTCCTGGCAGCCTGCTTGTAGGCAAACAATAATCCTCAGCTTGGCCTTAAAACGGGTCAGGAGCCTTTCAGTCCATGGTCTGGCACAGCCTCTGCTTCTAAAGCCCAGATCCCACTGACTTCAATAGCAGCTAGGCGCCTAAGTACATCTGGCCCCAACTTCACAGCATCCTCCGAGACGCCCAGTCTGCGCGGCTCCGGTGATGCTCCTGGCCCGCCTGGAGATCACACATCTGCTTTCACTTACACCCGAGCCCTGCAAAGGGCATCCCGGGCGCCCGCTGCCACCCGCTCCCCCGAGCCCCCGCCGTCACTGCTTCTTGGCAGGGACTGGCCCCAGTTTGGCAAAGAGATGCTGTTAGTTGCATTGCCCTCCCTCTCAGGGAGCTTGGAGGAGCCTTTCGGTTAAAGGTTTGCTCCAACTCCTGACTAGCCATGTCAGTCACACGCAGCCATTATATAATAAGTGGAAAATGCATTTGCCTGGGTGGCAAAAGAGGGTACTGCCAGCAGCCAGGGCTGGTGAGAAGCAAAGCTGCACCCTCAGCTTCCCGCTTAAGGGTAAGACCACACCAGCAGCAAAGGTACATTTTTTGCTCCCCCAAATCTATTAGCTAACAGGTGGCTGCCTCATAGCACGGACAAGATTTTAGGAGATCAAAGCAAGCTTTCACTTATTTCAGCCTCTTAAAACTCCATTTAAAAATTTGACTATGTGTTACTTCGCCTGGGGTAAGGAGACATCTTTCTCTCCAAAGCCAGCCGGCGCTCAGCCTCTTTGCAAAGGTGTTCAAAGCATCCTCTGTACCGACCTTCCTCCCTCTGTGCATCCCACCAGCAATGCAGTGGGCAGCTAAAGCAGGAACGGGAGCCACAATACAGAGCAATGCCTGCGCTCCCCAGGCTGTTAGCATTTCATCGGTACTCCAACTCGGCGAGCTGTACCAGCACTCAGCTGGAAATTAGCTGAGGAAACCATGAAAAAAGTTTTAAATTTAAAAAGAGACCAGAGGATGCATCCAAAGCTACCATTAAAGTCACTTGAAATTTTCAGAGGTGGTTTCTTTGAGGGTTGGTTTGGGATTTTGGGGGGTTTGGGTCAGTTTCTTTGTCTTGTTTTTGTTTTGTTTTTCATTTAGAAAAAGACAAAGCAACCCTAACCCTTGCAAAACTCAGCTTTTCACTGATAGTGTTTCAAAACCCAGATCTGAGCACAAAAGGGGACAAACCTTTTTTAGAATTAGTTAGGAAATAAACAGTCCCCTGAAAAAATGAGAAGCAACAGCACTTCCACAGCAGTCCCTGCAACTGGCAACAAGTTGGGGACCCCCACCCCTCTCCCTGCTGCCTGCACATGTGTAAAACCCCTCTCCTGCTGTGAGACGCAACCAGCAATTGCAGCTGGGAGATGGAAACACAGCCAGGCTGGGCACCGGGAGGTTAAGTAGTTGGTGCCAAAGGTGCAGCCCTTTTCGGAGCACACCGAGGTGCCCCAGCATCTGGGCAAACCTGGGGCTCAGGGCCACCAGCTGGCAACGCCAGCTAGCCACAGGCTTCACAGCCTGCACCAGCACACCAGCGATGCGTTTCATCTCTGCGCTCACAAACAGCCCCTCTGTGGTCCATGGGGGTCCTGCAGCCAGCCTCTCCAGGGATGCTCCAAAAACAAGAAATGAGCCCCAACGGCAAAGTGCAGAGCCCCAGATGTAAGAGGGAGAAGATAAAGCCCCAATTGTGCATCCTTCCCCCGGCTGCAGTGGCGCTGGGTTGCCTGCGTCATCCTCCAGACAGCAGCACCCACAAGGCTGAGGTCTATTTTCTGTTTGTTTTCCCAATTTCACAGCAGCAAACCAGGCCAGTTGGAAAGAAAAGGAGCAAAAAACAGAGGGGAGGAGAAGGGAGGGGGGTGAAATTAACTCTTTGCAATCGAGTTGTCCATCTTCATGAGATTTTAATCCTGCCACAGCAAGGTCAAAGTTGAATTCTGGGGTAAAGGGTTTTGTTTTGTCCTTGGAAATAGCATGCATACAGCATCGGCTGCAAGCAGGATGGTGACCGTGGGCTGGAGGAGGGCAGCAGCACAGCCCCTGCTCCTGGAGCCCCACTTCGGAGGGACCAGCTGCTTTTAACCCACTTTTCAAACAGGCGTTCCCAACCACCTCACCCCCGAAACCTCTGGTCTGCCTTTTCTTTTTTAAAGTCTTTCTTCTGTACTGTTTTGAAGTTTCTTTTTAACTTTCTCCTTCCAGTGAGACAGAAGCCAAGTCCCTACTAACTATTATGTCTGGGCTGGTGAAAGAATAAGTCTTGTTAAATGAGACAAACGCAGCATTTTTGACTCCCTAAAGACCCCGAGCCTGGGAAAAGCTGCTCCCACCGATCTGACCAAAGGCTGCTTAAGGTGCCAGGTGGGAGTTTTAGTTTCCAGGGAAGCATCCGTCCCATCCCACGCTGGGTGTAAAGACATCAAGGCTTTATTTCAATCAAAATCAGAAAACTCTTAAGTGTCATAGCTCATCACACGCCAAGTTATGCCACAGGCTGGTATATATATATGCGTGTGTGTGTGAATATATATGTTAAATATACATTCTTAATATAAATATATAAGATTTTTTTTATAATCTATATCAACGTATATATAAATACACGTCTATTGTTAAAAAGGTTGGCGCATATATGTGTGTGTGTCTGGCAGAACTATATGTCCTCCGCCCTACCCCACCGTGCGTGGCCCTGGGCAGGGAGCGCGCATCGCGTTTCCACGGCAACGCCGCATCCCGGTGGGGCAGACAAGAAAAGGATGGGCGGCAAATGAAGCAGGGGCGCGATGGCGTCGTCAGCGGGGCAGCCAATGGGCAGCAGCGGCGGTGATGTCATGGCCTCGCCCCCGGCCCCACGCAGCGCGGCGGGGACCGCGGGGTGACCCCGGCGGGGAGCGATCCCCGCGGCCCGGGGGTCACCCCCCCCCCGGGGCCGGGCCGTGGGGACAGCCCTGCAGCCACCCCACAGCACGGGGGACAGCGGCACAGGCCAGCCCCGGGGGGGGGAGGGGGGGGGGGGGGCAAACCCCCCCCATCCACCCGGGCTGCATGCTCCCTCGGCCGGGGTTCTGCTGCCCGCCTTCAGCAAAGGAGCTTCAGCATCGTGGGATCTGGCCTTAACACACACCCCCCTCAGTTTTTTCTAATTTTTACTATTTTTGAGATTTTTACCCCAAGCTGGGATTGAGGCTTTGAGTATCTCTGGCCAGCCCCCCAGGCTGGACACCAACCCACCCTCACACACCGCAGCAAATCCACAACTTTTCAAAAGCATCGAAGAGGGAAGGACACGGCGAGAGCCAGCGCAGAGCTGTGGGCAGGGTCCACACCAAGGCTGGGGCTCAGATTTATGGCCAGCTAAGCCACTGCCGAAAAACTAGATCAAGGAAGGGGGGGGAAATGAGGCAGGGGGAGCAGAGACAGCATTTCCAGTCAGCACAGATGTCAGCACTAGGAGCACACCAACAAAGAGGTTAGCACGAGTTCGGTGGCAGGAGAGCTCTGGACCGCGCAGCTCGGTCACATCGGAGCACAGTGTCCCCTCTCCGGTCCCCCACCTGGCAAGGAACAGTGTGACTCAACGGGTGACTCACCCACCTCAAACCAAGCCAGTGATGAAGCGCTTCATTCAATCAAAATTTAGGTTAGCCCAAGCTCTTAAAAACCCATGCAACGAGCGGCACCGTACCCCGCACCGGGCTCAGGACCCCACTGCATCCCCCCAAGCCAGGAGCACCCCCCCCGCAGCCCTGGGTGGCCCTGGCACGGGGCCAGCAGCAGCCGGGTGCATCTGAGTCACACCGCGCTTGCTCAGGCTCACCTGCTCAAACACTCGGGCACGTCATTCCCCCCGCCAGATGCTGTTGCCAAAACTTTGGCTCGGCCGCTCCCAAGAGACAGGAGGAAAACCTGGCCGGGCGCAGAGGACGGGTGCAGGGGGGGCCAAGCCAGCCCCACTGACACCACCCAGCCCCTTTACCCACCCTGAGGGGACAGAAACTTGGAGCCATCTGCCACGTGGCATCTCGGGGGCGATGAAGGCAGATGGGGTGCTCAGAGAGGAGCAAGAGACCCAGAGCCAAACCCAGCGTCTCCCCACATTGAGCCGCACTAATCGGTGCGCTCAGGTGACACAGGAATTTTATCACCTTAAGACAATTCCAGGCACGTTTCTCCTCATTAGTCCCACTGTTTATCAAACACCCGGGCGGGCGGGCGAGCCCACCAGCCCCGGGTTCACAGTGGGGGGGGTGGGGGGATTGGTTTTGTCTGACACGGCTGTCCTGCAGCTCAAGCTGCTCCGGCAGCTCATCGCTCGAGTGTTACCAAGCTCTTGTTTTCCCAAGCTCTACAATTTCCAAGCCACTGGCTACTGTGGGTTGACAAGCAGTAGATGCCCAACACTAAGTTGGGCACCTACTCTGGCAGCAATCAGAGAGGGGAAAAACTCATTTAGAGCCAAGAATACAGTCCCAGGAGCCAGGCAGCAACGTCCCAAGCTGCACGGTGCTCAGCATCTCCCTGCAGCAGCAGCATGGGGCAGGTCAGGCCCTGCTCACAGGGCGGCACTGGGCTCTCCCCATCAGCCCAGACACAAGTCACCGTTACTGCAGCTCGGTGTATTTAACATCACCCTATGCCTGAGAGACACCAGGAGGGCTCTTCAGGGCAGATCTTGCTGTCCCCATGGTAGCCTACTAGTTTATGTCCTAGGGATGGCCACCCAAGGGCCAGCACCAGCCCCTGAGGGTTGGAGCCTGGGAGCTCAGTTGCTCCTGCTCTCCAAACGGAGTCCTGCAGGTCCTCTCTGGCAGGTCCCACCTGCCAACCCTTCACAGATGGTCTGGCCACAATTGCTCATTTAGCAAGAGGAGATTGGGGTTTGTTAACAAGTTGGATTACAGGGGGATTAACGATGATAACACTTCTGATACCCTGGCTGTTCAGCAGCCCAGTGCCAAGGTCAGCTGTAAAAAGCCAGAACATCACCACAGACTTTATGATAACCTAACATACCCAGTTCTCCACTGGGAAGAGATACCAGCATCTCAACAGCAAAGGCAGATGGACCAGAGCACCTCCACAGTCTTCTGACCTGCTAAATAAGGTTTGCTGAGGGCAGCCCATGGATGCACCGTCGGGAAAGGAAAAGCTTTGCAAGCCCGTACATTTGCACACAAACCCCTGCACCTCTTCAAAGCACTGACAGAGCCAGCCCGGGTGCTCCTACACCACCCAGACACACACACGGGTTTGCTGTCAACACAGCAGGCGGGTCTGAGCTCAAGGGCAGCTACAAACCCTCCCCGAGCAGACAGATACCAGAACAGAAAGAAATCTCCTGACACATTTAGCTGCTTTCTCTGCTCCCAGGCTGGAGCCAGACCCTCCACTTCTGCTCCATCCTGCACAGAGCAGCTTTCTCCCTGTGCTAGAACAGCAGGCAACAGAAATAATTTTCAAAACACGGTTTGTTCTGAAAACAAAGCATTCCTCGCCGTTCCTGAGAGCTACAGAGCACAGAGAGCCCCAGCTCGAGGACTCCCTCCAGTTAAAACAAGCTGAGAGCCCAGTGCATGCCAGCTCCCAGGTGCCAGCCACCAGCAGGTCCTCCCCTTGGCTCTCACCCTCCCTGCCATTCAGAAAAGCTCCGGAGGAAGATGATGTGTTAGCTCCAGTCAGGCCCGTTCCTGTCCAACAGGTTTGCTCTCCTGTCCCACTTTGTTACTGTTCCCATGCAACCCCCCCAGGCATACTGGGGCACGTCCGGAAACGATTACAATCAGCTACAATAATGTTCGAGCAGCTCCAGAGCCCAGGCAATGCAGAAAAACACCCTGTTCCTTCATTTTATGAATGAGTAAACCCTTATGCTTTCTATAAATGTCAAGATAAATTACCTGTGGGCATTCCCCTCTCAGCACAAACAACCACTTTACTGCTGCAGCTTTTTAATGGAGACATCAACCTGAATTACTTTCTTTTCCTGTAGAGGTGGGGGGGATATCAAAGGAGGGGGCAACAATCACATCCAGAGCTCCAGAGGTTTAACCTTCCCCACCCCACCTGCAAGCCTCCTGAAGACAAAAAGCCTTCGTGGCCACTCAAAGAGCTGCCTTGTTGGGGTCACAGGCAGCAGCATCCAGAGTGTCCACCTTCAGCAGTGTCCTTTAGGAGGAAGGAGGGTAGCCCAGAGAGCAGCAAAAAGACAAGTCCTCCCATGGGAGGACAACCAGTAGGGCTGTGCTCCCAAGTGGAGAACTCCTTCTTCAGGGGCCTCCGGGAGGACAACCAAGGCCCTGTGACCATGACCAAGGCTGCATGAGGGACTCAGCAGACCCTGCCCAGCCTCCAGCATCGCAGGTGGGAGCTCAGATGCTGAGCTATGATGTGCATGCCAGCTTCTCCTAGGTCCAATATCATACTGGGCCACTGGTTTAGGACTGGGGAGGGGAACCACAGGTTTAAGCTTGGGAAAACCCTTAGAGTTGTCACCTCCTCTCCCACCACAGGAACCAGGCTGCTCGGTGTCCCAGAGAAGCCACCATGTCCCAACAAAGAAGCACTGAACCAGGGGGGACAGGCTGTCCTCCCCACAGCACCCCACAGGCAGCCAGCAGATACCACATTCCTGTGATGGGTCATTCCCCACTGCTGCTCTCCTCCCCCTCCCCCTGGAGCTCAGGTCTGTTTTCCAAAACACATTTGGAAGTGCAGCAGCTCCCTTTCCAAAACATGATTCACCTTCTTTCAGCATTGATAAGGCATGTCTAAAAATACACAGAGATAATGATCTCCGAGACACAGGTGTCGGCCTTTCTGGCACAGCAAAAGAAGAACAGGGAAATAACCAAATGTCATGCTCAAAACGTGAACCTACATTGTTGATTTAAGACCTGGGTATGGAAAGACCATCACAGAAGCATCGGTGCTCCCTGCAGCCAGCTGCTTGTAGCCAACGGGACAGCTGGCCAAGTGTGTCACAAAGCCCTGCACCTTTGGGAACTGGGGGTGAAGAAGAGCTAGGACACAGTTCTGTGAGGCTAGTGTGTACTGGTGTCCCCACAGAAATCTCCTGGGTCTCACGACACGAGTCCCCATCACACCAGAACAGCAGCACCTCTGCTATAGGAGCCACACATTTAGCGGCGACACCAGCTTTGCTGGAACAGCTGCAGGTGTTGCGTGCTGTACACAGCCTGGACGGGCGGGCAGCGAGGCAAGGCTGAGGCTTTGCAAACTGCCAGGCAGCCCAGCCGTGCTCTGCAGAGCCCAGCACCATGCTGAAACTCGGGGTGCATCGTTTCAGCCAGGATACCCAGGGTTTGCAATTGCAGAGCCGCAGCCGCATCTCCGGATGGATCCCCACAGACACATCCCAGCTGGGGGAAGGGGCCTGGAAAAAAAAAAAAAAAAACACAAAAAAAACACCACAAACACAACAAACCCCCTCCAACTCCATGAGCTTCCTTCAGGCCCTGACTTGTCAGGCAGGCTTGCTTTGGTACTGTAGCTTATCCAAACATCTTCATCTCTTTCATAAATTCAATCCCTCCTTATCAGCCATCAGGAGGAAATGCAGGAGCTTTAGCGACTGAAGTGTGGGGAAGAGCCCAGCTTTGATTAACCCACTTACTCCCCGGAGGTCACTCACAGTTCAATCATTGTGGATTCACATGTTCTCAATCACGTACTTGGAAGTCAGGCTGGAGGTGAGAGTTTTCTTTGCATTAACAAGAGAGCAGGGGTAGGGAGGGGAGGGTCTGCAAATATTAATTTCAGAACTGCCAGTTCCCATGACTAACAGAAGGTTGTCAAAAACTAGCAGCTCTTCTTAAGGCCTCTTCTCCTGGAGCCATGGGAATAAATAACCTCAACTTGAGGATCTGTGTTTAAGAAATGACATTTCAGTAGCAAGAGGCTGCCAGAATGATTTTGTTTTTTTTTTCTTCTCGGTTACCAGAACACACCCCAGAGGGCTGACATTTAAAGGTAAATCAAAAACTCCACCAGATCACATCTAAAAATAAATTGTATTATTTTTATATGCTCATCTCACATATATATATACACCTATATTAAAGCACGTGGAGTTGGAGAACTTTGTGAGGAAGCTGTGTTTGCTCCTGCAAAGCGAGCACCCATCGAGCACAAGCAGCAACAGTGTTTGCAAAGGGCACATTTTAAGCAGGAAGCTCCCAAGGTTTTGATTTCCAAAATCAGAGCTGACATTTGCTCCCTGGTGTGCAGAAAACCACCACGGGATTTGTGTCATTCACCAGATGAAGTTTCAAAGTGCAAACCTCAATTCATAACCTGCTTAATGATTTGTGTTTTGGCAGTTCTCAACATGGGGCAAACATACAGGCACCTACTGAAGAGATGCAGGCAGGGAGAAAGGCTCTTCTGAAGGGGGGGGAACCCCCCTAATTTCTGCAAAGACCATCTGGCAAAGCAGCCAGCCCCCTCCTACCGCAGCTCATGGGGACAAGGCACAGCAAACAGTCCGTATTTAACAACGCATTAACAGGCAGCAGTGCTGGTGTGCGGAGTGCAGGGAGGCGTATTTCCCACACCCAGACATCCTGGCAGGACTCAACTCAACACACAGCCTTCCAGGATGCGGCCAGAAAGACAACACAGCTTGCCCAAGGTCAAAAAGGAGCCTGGGGCAGTGGAAATGTCGAGGTTGGTGTTTTCTTCGTCACAGCACTTCACCGCAGGACCTCCCTAAGCTGCAGCTGCTCATATTTGCACATCCCCAGCACTGGCTGTGGGCAAAAACCTGCTGCAGATCTGGGGCCATGTGGCTTCATGGAATGTGGTGGGACCCTTCCCACCCCTCTGTTACCACGGTGGTCATTGCATATCCCTCCACTCTGATCGAGGATATGGAGATGAAGCGTTTTCCCACCAGCACCTGCCTCATTCTCCAAAACCCCCATCCACCCAGCCAACATCCTCCTCCTTGCAGTTGTTTACGGCTACTTGACTTGATCCAGCCCTAGCTTGTAGCAGTGCGGGGACACCACAGCAGAGTTTCGGTCCTCTGAATTAATTAGGTGCTTCTCCCTTTCCCAGAAAGGCCTGATCACCCATTTCTACCATACTCAGCACCTGGAAGCTGACTTTTCCTTACTGATGCATGGAGGCAGAAGAGGCAGGTTTCTCCAAAAGCATTCCCATCAGCCCAACATACTGAAGAGACTGACATTCCCTCTGACAACAGAGAATGGCTCTGGCAGCACAACCACACGAGGTCCTCCCTGACTGAGCTCACTGCAGCTGGGGATGGAGCTGTTTGCAAAGGGATCACGATGGGAGGAAGGAGAAAAAAAAAAAAGAGAGCCCATAGTGACAGGCATAAAAAGAACACAAACCCACTGGGTGTTAGTTTAGAGCTTTCCAACATGCACCTGCCTACCTCAGGCATAGCAGGGATAGGCTGTTGTGAGGATTTTGTCCTGCTACATCTCAGTTTTCAGACGCTCTACCAGAATACCACCAAGCCCAGCACCATGTTTTCTACTCCAGAACCTCTGGACCGAAGCAGGCAACAGTCAGTCACAAAGCTAATGCAGGATCTTCCAAAACGCCAATTTAAACTGCCCAGCAGGAAGCAGAGGCATCCTGCAGCCCATCTGCGTAGGCTGGAAGAGCTGCTTGGCCTGCCAGCAAACCCTCTCCAGCTCAACCCAAGAACCTGCTGGTATGAAGCTTCAGAAAAAGCGGCTGTGAGGGGAGGAGGAAGGACCCCACTTTCAGATCACCCAAAGGCATCTTCCTTGGGCACATGAACTCAAAACAAGGAGGAGCTGAGCCCTCTCTGCCAGGGCTGGCCAGGCTTGTTAGTAAACCCAGTGCTGGGTGGAAACACAGCTGGGAGAACAATTAAGCAGCAGGCTGCAGAGAAACCAGCCTGCTCATTTCTGCAAACAGCTCTCTAATAGACCACAGAAAGATTTCCTTGGGGAACAGGGAGCACGCACATCACCTAAGGCGCCTCAAACTGTACGGAAGTAGGATACCTCAGAGAACAGCAGAGTTGGGCTGGATCTAGATGGCCAGATAGGTCTTTTCCCAGGTTTAATCTTTTTAATTCATTTGTCATTCCCACAATAATGCTCTGTTTTTAATTAAGTAAACCACAATATCATTTCAAGGAGACACATGAACAAAGGGCTGGCTTGCTCTCAGCAGAGCTGACGTGTGTTCCAGCTCCCAGCTGGATGGTGATGTTGGAGATGCAAATTGCTGACAACCTGGCAGGTAGCTGCTGCAAGGGGCTTTTCCTCATTGCCCACACACTCCAGCCTGCAAGCTCCTCCAAATCAGCCTTGGGAAGCTGACAGCAACCTATTCCATGAGGGCTGTCAGCATCCCCTCGCATTGCTAAAGCGAGCTCCAAAACACAGTGCCAGGCACAGGACAACAAACATGAGACAAAGAGGGCCACTGGAAGATTCTGACCCACAACATCCCTAAACCCCCACGGTGGGTAACCCAGGAGCGCTGGTGGCAGATACCACTGTTCCCCTTTCTATCCTGCTCCCATTTGGACAGCACTGGGGAAGAACTGCACATACTGGTTTCTTTGCCTGCCTGGGGCTTCCCTTCACCAGCTGATTCCTGTTTGGTTTGGAGTTTTTTTTGCCTGTATCATGCCTTGAGAACTCCTGGAACTGGAGGTACTTCAGCAGCTTCTGCTAATAAAGCTTTGCATCAGTTTTTGCAAGGTAAGAGCTTGAAAAGCAGCTGCATCTCTCTACTAGGTGGCCCTGGCAGCAGCAGTAGTAGGGGAAGGAAGATGAAGAATGACATGTCCCTGCTCAAGCTGCCATGTTAAAGCAGGAAGAAAAAAACCACAACTGAGCGTGATTCAGCCTACTGCGAGCTAACGTGTAGTCTGTTACCAAAACCCCATGGGATCCACAGGGGCTTGGAGCAATGAGGTCTTCCGATTCACAGCTCCATCCAGAACTACTTTTTACACAAATTGCTCCATTATGCATATTCTTCCTGTGCCAACATACCTTTTGATTAGCAGTTTATGGTACTCTGTGTAAACAACTGCTCAAAGGAGAAGCGATCTTCCATGCTACTTACAAACTGCAAAGAGACTTGCTGTGAAGCCACCAGCCAGAGGCATCCCTACATCAAATGGTAATGCTGCACCAGACCATCTCCTTTCCCGCCCTGTATCCACTGCATTTTCCAGGCTCCTTTCCCAAGGAGTAGCTGGTGGCGTAAGTCATGAGCAACAGCCTACTCAAGGCAGCACATGCCAGCTCAAACAACCATGTACATACTCATCCCCTTGTGCTCAGGGTCTGCCATGGCCTGTCCAGCCTGGTGCCAACACGCATTGATTTCCCTAGAGAGGGGAAAAGCCCCCACACACCAGCACTGATAACCAAGTCTTTTTTTTAGTCCTATTATAGACCATATATTTCAGATACTGCTCAGCAGAACCATCTGACAGTTTTCCCATTGCTATGATCTGTGGAAAGAGGAGAGAAGGGATATTAAGACCCGACCATACTATTTTAGCAAGTATCTGTGTGCCGACCCAACACTCCCCTGCCTGCATGACCTAAGCACAAATCCAGTCAGCTCTCCCAAAAGACAGGAGACAACAGCTTCCTTCTCTCTAACGTCCAGACGACAACTAGAAACAGGGGGAAAAAAAAAAAAAAAAAAGAGGGGGGCTAAAGGGAATGGTAAAAACAAGTCTTTACTCGGTGATGCACCTTCCTAAATAGTTTGCTTTAAAAGCAACACTCCCATAGAACTGGTGAGCTCTGCAGCATGTTTAAGGTTCTTTTCTAGGTTGGTTGGTTTATGTAATTTTTTTTTTAAAACAAAAAAAAAAATAAAAATCACCCTTCCCTCATTTAATGACTACAAAAAAAGTAAGCAATTAGTCACAGAACTATCTGCAGGTCAAAGAGATGCTCCCTGGTCAACCAGGTTAGAAGCCACCAAAAGCATCAACAGAGCAATGAGGGAAACCCAGCAGTCCTCTGGGCTCCTCTGTTAGCTAGGAGCGACGTGGGGAACCGAGCGTCCCAGCCCTGGGATTCAGCAGCACCTTCACCTCGGGCACACACCACAGCAACAGTCAGATGGACACCAAGAAGCACCCAGCTGGCTGCACCACGCTATTGCTTTCCCCAAAGAGCAGCCAACCTTCGCGCTTCTCATCCCAAACCCCTTCCTCCATGCTATCAGAGGGGCATCAAGTTTTCAAAAATCCCTGTTTTTCTAAAAAGAAAAAAAAAAAAAAGAAAAAAAAGGGGGGGGGAGGGGTCCAGAAACATTTCTTCATTCTTCAGGAATGATTAATTATCTGCCTTGGCAAAGTGTAAAATACCTCACTAGAGCTGTAGGCTGGGCTGAGTTATTGAGTGAGAGCGCTCTGAAAGCTCCCCCCGCCTCCAGATTACACAGCGAGGCTGCAGTCAGCATGCTGCTGAAAGGTAAGAGGCACAACACCCCTTTTGTAGGGAAAAGGGTTTGGGGACTTGCCCTGTAACAAGGGGCCAGTTTCTTAAAATAAAAGCAGTTCTTAATAATCTACAATTAAAGCACATGGTGGCTGTGTCAGCAGAAACACCTTGCTTGAAACTGGGTTTGGTCCCACATACATCTCCCCAGGCACCGGCATGGAGCAGCTTTCCAGACCCAACCTGCACCCCAGGGTTGCTCCACCACCAGCTACCATCCCACCAAGAGGGAAGGATGCTTCCCACCTCCTGGCACCCAAGGGGTGGGCTGGGATAAGGGTGCTGCCCCTCAGGAGGATGTTAAAATGAGCATTTTTAAAGCAGAAATGCAAAACACTGAGTAGTCTGGGAAGTCAGGCTTGCATTGGGTCATGGCACTTGCTTCGCTGCAGCACTTACCAGACGAGATGTGGCTCAACTCAAAAAGATGATGAGAAAACAGGTGTCTCACTTCTCCTTCCCTGGAATCACTCACCAGGGCCCTGCAGCACTGCCCACTGCCCTCACCCCAGCATTGCTCAAACCACCGCTGCCGGACTCAGATAGGTGGGGATTTTAATTTCTCCTTCTGCAGAAAGGCTCCCAGACCTCCCAACCGCACAGAAAACAAAAAAGCTCAAATTTAAGCTTAAAAGCCATAAGTTAAACAAAAAGAACCTCAAAATATATTCTGGGTTTTTTTCTTTAAAACTTTGTGGTTTGGAGTGCCTGGTCTGTGATTTGCACATACCCAAGCCTGGCAGCACTGCTTCAGCCGTGTCAGGGGAGACCTCTCAAGCATGTGGGGGTGCAGCTCAAGGGCTGCCCAGAACACCCCTCTCTATCGCATGCTCCAGCCTGGCCCCAAAGGCTGACAGTCCAGCGTGGGAAGTCACAGCAGGATGCAGAAAGCACAGAGGCAAAAGTTCCAAGGAAAGCCACATGTAGGGGAACCAGGATACAAGAGATGATGTTTCTCAGGAGAGGAGGAAAGAGATTTCTCCATCAGGATCCAGCAGCTGCAGGAGAGACAATTCATGGGGGAGCGTCACTGTGCAGAAAGTCAAGACAACCACAAAGCAGGCATGGCCATCGCCTCACGCAGACCATGCCCAGCCCCACTCCATCCTGCACATCCAACCCCAGGCTTCCAAATCCCGGTTACCAGTCCTGAACAACCCAGGCAGCAGAGGCCTCAGGGTTTGCAGCGCTTGCAAATTGCAAACACTATCCGCTATATTTCTTCCCGAGTGCAACCTGGCCAGCAAACAGCTGGGGCAGCATCTCAGCCCCTTCTGGCAGCTCCACATCCTCCAAGGACGTTCCTGCAACACTCGGCATTCAAGGCAAGAGGCCACCACATCAACTTCCCTGCAGTCAGCCCTGGCCCCTCTTAGTCCCCAGCAGTGGCGATGCTGTCCCCAGAGGCGCGAAGCTCTTCAGTAAAGCCAGGATGCTCTTACTCCTCGAAAGAGAAGAGCAGTCAGTAGGGGGGGTTGAGTTTGGGGTTGTTTTTGTTTTTTTCTTTTTTCCAGACCCAACTTGCTGACACAAGCTTCTTTTTCAATCACTAAGGAAAACAGCTGTTCCAGTCCTGAGGAAATAAGCCTTCAAGGACCAAAAGGAGCCAGGCAAATTAGGTTAGAGGTATCCCCGGGACAAAATCGGCAACACTGCTCTACATTGCACACCTGAGCTACTGCAGGAAAGGAGTGTGATTGCACAGAGAGGGGAAAAGCACCCTAAACCGAGCAATTTCACGAAAAACCTACATTGGTAGCAAAACACACCAGTGCCCAAGCAAACAGCGGCCAGTGAAGAATGTGCTGCCCCTGCCAGCACCACATGGGCCAAGCGGAGACGAGGCTCCAGAGCTGTCAAGCCATCACCTTTCACCAGATCCTTCTGCAGGATTTACAGTCCCCTCCCACACACTCCTGCCCTTATCCAAAATCTTCCTTGCCAGCCTTTGCAGGATCTGGCCTTGGCTTCTCCTCCACCCCAGGCTGGGTGTGTTCTCCCCCTTGCCAGCTTCAGACAGGGTGGGAGGTGACATTTCCACTGGTCTCCCTGCCACCCCAGGAGCTGCAGAGCAGTAGGCTCCTGCAGGGGAGTAGGTGTGGGAGCACTGGGGGAGGGCAGTGTGGTCAGTGGACCATTAACCCCCAACATCCTGAAAAACACCAGTGCCACCAAGAAGCAGGTCCTTTTGCACTGGCAGGAGGGGAAGCCCAGTCTGGGTAGATACAGGATGGAGTTCATCTGCTGGACAAGCAGGTCATCACAAGGCACCAATAAGAATTTTACAATTAATTACTGCATCCTTAGGATCTTTTATTTTCTCTGCCAGACCAGAACATCCTACTTTACATGAAAAGCTGCAACCCCCCACCCTGTACATTACCACAGGTAGCCTGCAGACCATACCAGGTGAACGTGAGGCATGTCCCTCCCTCCCCAAAGCTGCCACGTAGGGGGAACCACTACACTCCCAACTTCCTGTGCCTTCAGTCTTATCTAAAACCTGTCCCCTTTTGTCACCTTTGAGCACCCAAAGACATCCACAATCACATAGGAGAGGGACAGGAGACCTGCAGCCAAGGTAGCTCTCCACGCTGCTGCACCAGCTGATGTGGACCATCCCTTGGATGACAGGAGCATCTAGAAGCCAACATCCCACTGGCAGGTGTCAGCATGTGGGACAGTTTTCTCCTTGAAGCAATGGCCTTTCTCTGTTACGAGACAACACTTGCGAAGGAGGAAGCTGGGTGACAGTTACACTAAAAGCCCAAGGCAATCTGCTAAGGTTCAGGATGGGGAATCCCGAAGGGCACATTTGCACAGAGCAGCTTTGCAAGTGGAGACACACCAGAGTACGGGGCTCGAGCCACCGCGGCAGGAGCGTGGTACCCAGAGGAGCCCTTTCCTCGACAGACACAGAGCAAGCTGCGGGAGCCAGGACCCATTTGTGCCTCAACTCTTTAGGATGTCTGGAGCTAATTATTTCCCACACACACACACACTTATTTGCTAGAAGCAGTTCTTTCATTTGGGCTTAATAATGTCTAATCACCTTCACACTGTGCAGCTGCTTCTGACCTGCCCAGAGCTCTCTGGCTTCCTTGGGACACCAGACACATCACTCCCAACCAAACCACCTCTTTGCCTCAATCCCACCACCTCCAGAACTCCCAAGCAGCTCTCTGCAGCAAAAGGCTGAGGACCCCACCCCTCTCCTATCGCCAGGACCCACCACCCTGGGTGGGCAGCTCGGGTCCCCCCATGCCGCTGCTGGAGCGGCCTGCGCCTGGTGCTGCCCTAAGCCCATCATGTGCGGCAGGCGCTCATGCCAGTGGCAGCCGCTGCACCGCCTCCCCTCTCCAAATCAGATTAAACCCACCGAGCCGCTGGGGCCATGCAGGTTGTGTCATTGTAATTAAATCAGATTTACTCCCTCCTCACCCTCTCCCCTTTCCCAAAAGGAATCCTAATGGCTGGGCAGGGGGAAGGGCCGCTAGCATCACACCAGCCTGCTGAAAAGAGAGAAATCAGGAAATGCAATGCTTAATTCTTCACTTCTAATAATCCTCCACAGGAGCTAAAAACACCCGGCTGGGGCCAGGACTCGTGGCGCTGCTCACCCACCAACGCAGGCAGCAGTGGCTACGGCCAGGCTGGGGTTTCACGCTGGGTTTGATGCCAGCGGAGCCCAGAGCATCAGCAGGTTTACTTTGGGATACAGGGTAACGCAGACTAGTGAAGGATGGCTGCAAAGCAAGAAGGGTGGGTTGGTCCTGGTCCACACACACCACCCTCTCACTTCTGCCGTTGACAGCAGCGTTCCCACCTCCACGTGGCTCAGCAGCCCAGCGGCACACAGCGCTTTTCAAGCCTTCGTGGCGAATCCACACCCAGCTCAAATTGCTCAAGACCAAAGGCAATTACAGGTTTGGTTTTGTTGTTTTCTGATGGTGGGTTAGATGGATCACGTTCCAGAAACCACCAGCACTACTTTTCCAAAGCAAACGCTGGTACAGGGCAGGAAAGCTGGAACAGCGGATCTGGCTCGTGAGGACACACGCGCTCCTGGCAAAGGAGCTGTTGCCCAAGCGCAGCTCAGAACACCCCTGTGCATGGAGGGACCTCGCTTTGTTGCTCTTCCAGGAACAGAGGCCCTGAGCCAGGCTTTCTGCTGGCATCACCAGGTGACCATCGAGACAGTGGGTTTCTTTTTCTTTCCTGGGATGAGAAACACAAAGCCAGGAGCCCTCCAGGATCTCAGGGATCCAAGGTCCTGCTGTCTGATTTATTGCCAGCAGAGCTTTGGACTTGCTTTTGCTACAACCACCTAGATGTGGACAGGGCTGGGACCAACAACTACTGCAAAAGGGAGACCAGAGGCATAAGCCCAGCAGGAGCAGTCCTGCCTCATCCCACAGCTTAATTGATGGGTCAGAAAAACCCAGCCCTGCTGAGAACTAAGAGCCAGCTATCCTCCTTCCCTTTGCTCCTCACCAACACAACCACGCTGGCAAAACCAAAGGGCAGACCAGACTCAGAGCCTCAAGGTTCATCTCGGTCCCACACCTCCAGCACCTTTGGCACCAAAGGTGAGGTGACATTGCTGCCCTCCTGTGGGTACAGACATCTCCCCAGCCTGGGCAACCCCAGCTCACGCTCCTCCAGGTGGCCAGCAAAGCTCTTTTTGGAGACAGAGGGCATTGAACTGGGCAGGGAGGAAGAACACCACATGCTCTGAATTGCCAGGTTTGCCTGGGGAGGTGGTGGTGGGCAATTATACCAATTAACATTTAAATATCCATTAGGCTGTGTTTTAAGCCTACAACAAGGAGATATGTTTGGTTTTCTCATTGTTCTTTTAGCACATGAGCCCAAACCCACAGTACAAACCAGTTACCACCATTATAACCACAGAAGCACCCTCCCCTTACCGCAGGGGCTCAGCGGGGAAACATTCCTCCATGCATTTCCACACTGGCAGCACACACCCACAACCCTGGGAGTGGGAAGCCAGCCTTCAAATTACAGCAATTAACGTTATGTATATTAATAAATTAGTCTGGTTTTCCTAACAGGATAACCTGCAGGGGCTTGTTGGCAGAACCGGGAGGCCTGAGCCCTTTTTGCAGCGGGCGTGTGAATCGTTGGCATTGCAGGATGAGACCACGGAGGGCTCCAGAGGTCCTGGGAGCACATCCTGCCCTGGTGCAGGGAGAGATGGAAGGGACCATAGGTGTCCTCCCCTGTCCGAGAGCACCCAGGAAGCATCAGCTGCAAAACCTTGAACCTAGGGAGATGAAGCTCCATTTCCAGCACACAGATACCTGCAGGGACTTTGGAAGCCCCCTCTGCCCTGCGCCCAGCACTCCCTAACCAAACCAGAGACCACCCCAATCCCCGGCAGCCCCGCACGCTCCTGGCACAAGCTGGCTCTGGCAGCGATCAGGCAGCAAGAGGAAGGGAGGGAGACAGGTAATATTTGCAATAACTAAAACACTAATCGGCAGGCCACACACGCCTCTTTCTGCCTCTCCTGGGGCCAGACCAGCTCTCATCCCACTCCAGCTGTTTCTTTCCAGGCTGGGAAGGTTTTGTCTATTTCTTAAAGGCACGGGGTGGATGCAGGTATAAAAGGAGTCATTTACTCCAAGCCCTGCCCTTCCTCATCCCTTTCCAAATATTTCACAGCCTGTTTTCCTTTTCCAATCAAGAAAGAAAATGCTCAGCAAGCAAGACTAGACACAGGGAGAGGAAACAGCGGTTTACTTCGTCATCCAAGGCAAATTATGCCACCTATTATGCAAGCCACCCATTCCCATTGCCAGTTGCATGCGAAGGATGGGGTAATTTCACCTTCCCTGGAGCACCAGCGAGCCCTCCTGCCACAGCCCCACAGCAGCAAACACCATGCAAGTCTGCAAACCTCTTATCCCACCGAGGGGAATTAGGGCAGGAGTTTAAGGAAACATCTGAAATTCATCCCAAAGGATTTTTCTTGAAGTCAGTAACTTGCCACCATGCCCGCAAGCATCCCGGCTGGGATTCCCCATCTAATCCCTTAGGCCACCTCGGACCTGCCACCGCCGTGGGGCCGCCCGTGCCGGTCCCCTCCGCTTGGCAGGCTCCCTCCTGGGCTGGGCTTTCCAGCTCTTATTGCCCCCCAGAGCACAGACAATAATATCACATTTTATATGGAAAACACTAAAATGGGATCACACCTTTTAAAAAGATATTTCCACCTCGCTGCCTACAACCAGGCTTTGCTTTTCCCTCCCCCCCCCCCCCCCACCAGACTTCACTATCAGGCCTCTAAGCCTGTTTAATTGAAAAAATGTGATTTAGGCTAATTGACAGCAGATGAGTTACACTGCTAAAAAGCAAGGGAACATTTGATCAATTTGATTTATGGCAGCAGAGAACCAACCATCCTGGGTCTTTGCATCCTACTTGCAGCCCTGCTGCCAAAACAGTTCAGCTGGCAAAAAAAAAAAAGTAATTAGTGTTTAATTTCTTAACAATTTTTTTTACCTTCCTTTTAATTGTGCTACATAAAACTGTCCTAGAATTTTACAGCCTCCAAAGCTATGTCCCGGACCAGTCCTCTTTGCTGGTTTTAATTAGGGTGAGACATGGCTGGCACGTTAATGTAAAGAGGAGGGGGAGAACGTCAGACCATGCTGGTGGAAGGTTTCGCCGTTACAAGCACCCAGCTAACGTCACCAGGCACTATGTGAGCAGGGGGGAGCAGGGCCACCCACCCACCCCCACCCCCCCGAGCGCAGTAACTAACTGCTGTAGCTGGGGCTAATGCATGCGGCTCACAACAGCAAAGTTTGGCTTCTGCGCACCAGAAAACTGCTCTGCTGGAAGGGAGCAGAGATCATAGAACCGTTTGGAAAGGTTGGGAAACACGTTTAAGACCATCAAGCCCAACTGTTAACCCAGTGCTGCCAAGTCCATCACTAAACCATGTCCCTAAGCACCGCATCTATGTGGTTTTTAAACACCTCCAGGATTCCACCACCTCCCTGGGCAGCCTGTTGCAACGCTTGGCCACCTTTTTCAGTGAAGTTTTTCCTAATACCCAATCTAAGCCTCCCCTGGCATAACTTCAAGCCATTTCCTCTTGCCCCGTTATCTAGGAAAAAGAGGCCAACCCCCACCTGCCTACAACATCCTTTCAGTTGCAGGCAGCAATAACGTCCCCCCCCCGAGCCTCCTTTTCTCCAGGCTAAAGGCCCCCAGTTCCCTCAGCTGCTCCTCATAGCACCTGTGCTCCAGATATCCCCAGCAGGAGAATTTCCTCCCCTTGAAGGTAACCAAAGCACAAAGGCTTAGAGGGAAAACTGGCTTAGCTTTGAGCATTTGCTACCAAGCCGCTTCCCAACTAATCAGCATTCCTGCAGGATTGGGTCTGGAGGCACCCCAGCGCTGCTGCTCCCTCCATGGAACGGGTTTATGGAGATGCACAGCACTGCACACCAAGCCCTGGGGTGGGGGGGACTGTGCAAAACATGGTCCCAAAACACACCCACCCAAAGCAGAGGGAGCTCACAAAGATGAGCCAGACTGTGTTCTTGACCATGGTGGGTACCAGAGGAGGAACAGGAGGGGAGGGCTGGGCTGCAGCCCACCCAGTCCCACACCATCCCAGAGGAATGGGGGTATGGATGGGATTGCAGCCTCAGCTCAATTTGTCCCAGTTTGCAGCCGACTGCAGAGCCACCAGCTTGGTGGGAGCAGGACACAAGGCACCACCCAGAAACGGGTAGAAGCCACCAGCAGCCACCTTCCCTCTGCTGTCTGGTGGTTTAAGAGTTGAGCGCACTCTGCTCCACTCCATGTCAAGTCTCCAGTTGGAACAAGAGTTCCCACTGCTGAGCAAAGGAAAGCAGAGGAAAACACCAGAGGGAACGATCCACCCCATACTCCCACGCAGTTCACACGTTGGCCGCGTATTTACCTCCCTTCGCCCCGGCCATCCCAGCAGAGCCGTGCACCAGCAGGGACACAGCAGCCAGGGCAGCCTGGGGCACAGAGCGGGGCCAGCTCAGCACCATACACACGGGGCTTAGGGCTGTAAAACCCTGTAGTTATTACAATTAAAAACATGGCTGGGGAGCGTCTTCCTAGGAAGGCGTATTAGAATTAAAATAAATGAGAGGCATCCCCACAGCAACACCTCAGCCTGTTCATACTCTGTGATTATTTCCAGAGGCGAGGGGGGAAGAGCACACTGCAAATGTCATCAGTTTGTGTCAGGAGATGAGTGGGAACAGACCACCTTTCCCCCAGCCTTTGACTTTTTGGGAAAGCCTTGGCTGGGTCAGCTGCAAACAGGGCAGGGATCTTTCATCAGCCCAGTTGCCTGCCCCACACCCCCTCCTAATTTGACAAACTCGTTACTACAGGTTTCAAGAAAATCTTCAGCAGGGTGGAGGTGAGAGACCTTCCCGGGGGGCAGCGGAGACATCAGCTTGTCCCCTGTAGGACACCAGGCCTTCCAGAGTCTCCATGCAGAAGGTGGAAGAGGAGAGAAGCACATGTGGAAAAGCAAGAGCGGGGAAATAATTGAAGAAATAGCTGAGAAATACCTGACGTAATGGGAAAGGGGCATATTTTCCTCCATTTTCTAAGACTAGCCCTACTTAGAAAATCTTGGGATTCCTGGAAAGGATTTTTCTAGGGGAAAACAAAGGATTAGCCCCTTAATGAACAGACAGCAGGCTTGGATTTGCTCAGCTGTGTTGTCTGAAGAATGAAAAACAATAATCAGCTATTTCATTCCTGGGTTCAGCCCTCTTCGCACACTAAATCCCTTGGCAACATCACACCGACGTGATAGCTGAGGCATGTAACCCCCAACCCCATTTATCTGCAGCTTACACAGACCTCAGTCAAGTCCAAGAGCCCAGTACAACATGCAAAAACCAGAAGAGGTTCAACATCACTTACATCCTCCAACACCTTCCTCCAGTGCACAGAACACTGCTCGGGCTCCCCGCATCAAGCTGCTGCTCCTCCTGCAAAACCCACCACATAAACAGGGCTCACCCTCTGCAGGGAACTTGTAACTGATACGAGAATTATGGACACCTGGATGGGCTTTGAGAGTTACTAAGAAAGGTGGGAGACTGCTGGGGGGGGGAGTAAAAAATTGCTCCCAGGTGCTCTGTCTGGCTCAAAGGTGTGGTTTGCTCCAAGCAAGAATTAAACAAGTGAGCAATGCTATGTGTAACCCAAAAGTGCATCTTGCAGAGGGGGGAAACTGCTGTTCCATTGACAGCCCCTGCAACCAGGACTTGTTTCAAACTCATATGGCAATCACAAATATTCTTATTAGTTAGTTTTGTTTGCATAGCATGACTGCAAGAAGCTCTTAGGCACCGAATATATCCGGTACTAAGCAAGCACAGGCAATGTGGAGTCTCCAGCCTAAAGAGCTTTTGACCTCCCTGCAATACTCCTAGCAAGGAGCTATTCTAGCAAGGCCAAAGAACTTATAAAAGAAAAAAAAAAAACAACCTCAACAAAAAATGTACAAACAGAAAGCAAGAGCCTCTTTCTCATGGGCCATGAAAAATACCATGCACCATTCATGTACACGAACACACCCTTTTTTTTTACTTTAAATGAAGAAAATTCTAATTACAAACTAAAAACCACTTTCTGAGCCTTTACACAGCAGTGGTAAGGGAACACAAGTCCCCGTCACAGCTCAGCCTGCTGAATGGGACAGAGCTCTTCCTCCAAGGAGGTGGGAGAAGTCCAGTGCAGAGACCGAGGCTCAACTTCTGAGCATCTTCAGACTACGTTTAAGCCCAGTTTGCACCAGCACGCTTTCTCCTAGCAAGGAAACAAAGCCAGACTTTCCCCTTCTGCTTGAAGCTAAACTAATGGTGAAATTCGGCATTTTAGAGAGAAAAAAAAACCAAAAAACAAAAAACAGATGGCAGGTTAAAACATCTCCCCGGGCAGCAGAGTAGCCCCTTTCCCAGACAAGCCCAGCACATCTCTTCCCTGCTCCATTGAAAGGGTAACCCCCCCACCTTTGGCCACTGCAAAGGGGCACCCTGACCTCAGGGAAAGGGGGGTCCCAAGCACTGTAAAATATACAAATGTGAAAAGTGTCTCGGGTCCTCCTGAGCAGTGCCAGCTCCTGGGATCCCACTGCCAGGGAGTGATGGTGTCTGCATGACGGCAGATGTGGGGAGGAGGAAAGACAAGAAGTTCTGGCCTGACCCCAAACAAGTTAATCGAGAAGTTCCTCTTCACTTTAATAGGCTTTAGATCTGGCCTTTAAATCCTAATTTTCTGATGGGGAGGTAACACCCACACCCTTTTTAACAAATTAAAAAAAAAGAGGTTTATAGAAATTGCACCGGGGAGGTTTAGATTGGATATTAGGAAAAAATTCTTCACCAAAAGGTTTATCAAGGACTGGAAAAAGCTGCCTAGGGAGGTGGTTGAGTCAGCATCCCTGGAGGTATTTAAAGGATGTGTAGACATGGTGCTTAGGCACATGGTTAGTGATGGACTTGGCAGTGCTGGGTAAACAGTTGGATTTGACGATCTATGGTGAATGATGGAAAAGTGGCTGAGAACCAGCATCCCCTCAAAGAGCTCTGGAGGCTTTTGCTGAAGGCGCAACCTGTTAGACCAGGGGTATCTTGAGGACAATTACAGAGGGTCCAGTGTCAGCACTCCCAGCCTCTTCTATCCCTACTTTTCATTGGGGAAAAAATACCCAAACCAGGCATGAACAGGATTGTTAGAGCTGCAGAAACCACCTGCACGTGGATGTGGTGAAAGACTTCCATGGAGCCGTAACCTGGCCCAGCCCCAGCAGCAGTGCAGGGGGACAGTGGGTCCAGACAGCACCCCCAGTCCTGCCCAAAAGCTGCATTCAAATGTACAACTCAATGCCACCATCGCTGTGGCGGTGCCTGAGAGGAGCAGTGGTGGGTTCACCCAGCTCTAACCATAGCCATCATGGCCCCAGCTGCACAGCCCAGAGGTTTAAATGCTTTAATTTCCCCCAGGGTTCTCCTGGACGATGCATCATCACAGAGGAACACTGGTCTGGCACCTCCGGCAAACTGTGGGACCAGAGCGGAAGAGCCCTGGGTCACCTTGCTGCCGTGCTCGGGGCCAGCATCTCGAGGCTGAAAGCTGGAGGATGCCAAAGGGCTGTGTCCTTGGCTCCCTGCTTGCAGGGAAGCCTTGAGCTCTCCCCCCTTGAACTGCTCGAGCAAAGGGTCCATGTCTGACACACACACGCACACTCGGAGAAGTATGTAGGAAATGAAAACTGGTATTTCCAGCCACTGTTGTACAGATTTCTGATATTTTGGGAGTTTTTCACTCTTTCAGGGGAAAGGGAGCAAGAAAATTTAAATAAAATGAGAAATGGGAAAAACTGCATCTTCAGAAAAGCCCATGCACCTGCAGCCCAGCCATGATGGAGTTTGCTAGAAGCCTCTGAGCACTCTGCTCAGCCCGATGCTGGGTCCCTGTCCACATGCCCCTGCAGCATCCCAGGTGGGATGCATCCTGCGCACACCTGCAGCCGCAGCCCGACACCGCTAAGCTGTCAAAACAAACACGGCAACGAAGCGCACGCAGCTTCCAAATCCGCACACCATCGGTTCCGGGACCAAAGCAGGGCCTGGAAATTCCCCCCAAGCTGGCCGGCAGCTCCAGCAGATGGGATTTACAAGCCTCACAGGAAAAATAACATCTAGACGAGCATCTCTAACTGCCTGTAAATACACACCAGATGATGCAGGGACAGATGAAATGGGGCAGAGACAGGGATGAGAATGGAAAACAGCAAGTGGGGGTGGGTGGGGGTGGGTTTGTTCTGTGCTACCCCTCCCAGCTGCTCACCTGGCTTCTTCTCCTCCTCTTCCTCCTCCCTGCAATGGCTCCTGGCTTCTAACTTTGTATTTACTCAACTTCAAGCAAACAAAATTAACCACCCACTGTCCCCAAGCCCTTCCCATCCCAGCTGGACTCTGCTCCCCCTTTTTTCCAAGCAGCAGGATGAAAGCAAGCAAGGGGCCTTCCACTCGCTGAGCCTTCTACAGAACAGGATCCTCACGTTAGCAACACAAGGAAAAACAAATCTGGCTTCCCCAGGCCATTGCTCACATCCCTTTGTCCCCAGCAGCATTGCTGCCAGGCTTGGTACCCTGCACCCTGGGGCGCATCCCTGCCCTGAGCCATCCCTGCTCCTAACAGCATCTGCACCTTGGTCCATGCCTGGTGTGGTCATGGATGCTCTTCTTTGGAGATGGAGCTGGCCCAGGCTCAGGGCTTACCCTGCAGGGAATTACTGAACCGCACACTGGGCTTTTTGCTGATGAAGGAGCTGGCTGCAAAGCCCCCTCTGCCTCTGGTGCACCCAGGGATGGAGGCAGCTGTAAATGTGCTCTAAGCAATGCTCAGGATGAGTGAAAGTGAAGCAAGCACTAAAGAAAGGGGACAGATGGGGAGGGGAAAGAGGCAGTAATTTGGCACTGGGGTAGCAAAAAGGTGCTCTTTAAAGCTGGGCTGGCACGGCTGTAGGTGCAAGCCAGGCTGGATCAGAAGCTTTGCTTGCAGCTTTCAATGCAGGAGTAAAAGGGCCGTAATTGATGGGGCAGGATCATGCATTACCCTTTACAGTGAAAATAAGCACAGGGAAGTGTCCGCCTGCTCCAAGCTGGCCCTACAAATCCAAACGTCATCTGAAAACTGTCCCAGGGCCCACGGCGGGTCAGGGCACGCTGGTGAGGAGCTCACCCGGCACAGGGAGATGCTGCAGGTCAGGGCTGGGGAGGCTGGGGCACAGCAAAGCCAGCCAGTGCTATGCCCTGCATCCCTGCCAGGTGCTCAGCCCCTCACAGGATCAGGCCTGAGCAAAAAGGACACAGAAGCAGTTCAAAAGACACTCCTTGAGCATAACTGGCTAAGCATAGAGCACACCCTTATCAGCACCCATAGGCGCCAGACGCTGCAGCACACACAAAAGGCAAAAGGCAGCCCTTGGGCCAAACCAGCTAGTCTTAATATTTACATTTGGTAAAGCAAACCAATAAATCCCCATGAGTTTATCCATGCTTCCAGTTTGTATTTATTAGGAAGAATGACAGGCAGGTTTTCCTCCTGGTTACACAGGTAAATAGCAATACAGCTCCCACACCCTTCCCTTTTCAACGGCCTGGCTTTCTGTTTGCTCAGTCTCTGAACAAGCTGGGACTGTATGACTGACCGACACTAAAGGCAACCAGCCTTTGAAGTAAATATTCATTATGAATTCCAAAAGGTCCTCATCCAAGCACTGAGCTTCCCCCCTCCATCCCCAGAGCAGGGTCTGCAGCCGCAGGGCAGAGGACAGGCAGCACCAGTGCCCATCAGCAGGTCCACGCAGGCTGGGATTAGCAGGCTGCTCCCAGGAGGGGGGATTGCTGCTAAAAAGGATGCCACAGCATGAGCATTGGCCGTGGCATCGCTGGTGTGCACTGGACTCCTCAGGTCTGAATGGCCCAGAGCCTCTGCTTTCCCCATGGGAATTCAATCTCCGCACGCCTCAGCTCTCCTACACGGACATCGAGGCAATTCACACACGTAGCTTAACACAAAGTGGCAAGGAGAGATGTAGGGAATACTGCACCTGGCAGCACCACGTCAGCCAGCATCACTTCTGGCACACTGCCTGGCAGGGGTGACCATGGGACCATCACTTGGGGTGCCCCCCGTAGCCACAGCCTGTATTTCCATCCGGAGAGGTACACTGTGGCTCCCCAGCAAGCCGAGACAACGGGTGTCACAGCCAGCCCAAAAATCCAGGTTTGACTCACGGGTGAGAACCCCATAATTTGCCCGAGGACTGTTCCTACGCGCTGCTGCTGTCTGGGGCACAGCCCCAGCTCCACCGCAGCTCCCAGACCTGAGAGGAGAAACTACTAGGGAGAGAGTCCAGGGGAGCTCAGGGCACCCAGTACCACCAGCCTTACCCTTGTGCTGGTTTGCTTGCCATGGCTCCGCTCTGCACAGATGAGCAAAGGCATCGTGTGCGGCACAGTAACTGCATCCTAGCCTCCTCCTGCGCCCGCAGGACCCACTTTCTACCCAGAGAAAAGGAAGAGCAGGGTCACCCTCTGCTTTGGACCTACCTTGAAAAGAGCAGCGGCGAAGGGCAGACCATCACCTCCATCCCACCACGCTTCAGGGTGTCCGTGCTCACCACCAAGGCTCTGCTGGCCTGCAGGAACCAGCTTTGGCTGCCGGCAGCTCACCTGTGCCTCCAGGGTGTCATTTAATTGATGCAAATTAGTTTGACATTGGATTTTGTTAGGGCCTCCCCAAACCCATCATCACCACAACAAAAATCAAGTGAAGTTTCATGCATTTCTGGGCTTTGCTGTTCTCTCATAGTTTTGCCCAAGGGCATAACATGGCTCTTAAACTCTCCGAGGTGCTTGTGAGCTGAGTAATGGATTTCAAAGGAAAGGACCCAAGATTCCATGTTTCTGACCATGTTTCCGCAAGTTTGTCCCAGTGGGGACTCACCATGCAGAGAAAAGAAGCCAGGGCTATGCAGAGAACCTACCAGTTACAGCAGTGAGTTTGACAGAGTCACCGCGGTTGCACACCGAACAGATACACTGAATCCATGCTCATGAGGCTACTGTGCTTTTTAAATGAAAGGACACCTGTGGTTCTTCCTCAATCTTAAAAAAAACAATAACAGGCTATTTCCATTACATAAATATCCTTTTTATGTTGCATTTCCACACGGCACCTTCCGGTGCTTCGCATCAAGTCTGCAGGGTGGGAGGGAACACACGGCCAGAGACACGGAGCAACACGATTTAAGGGGAACTAATTTGGGTTTCAGTCGCTTTCAGAGCAGGAGGCGTGCTAGGGGAAGCTCAGGCGGTGATGGTTAAGGGTTGCAGAAAGTGGAGGGGGAAAGGACAGGGGAGAAATTTTCTGCAAAGCAAAGGCATTAAACTCCTGGCCTGGCTTCGTTAGGGCAGAGCCGTTTGCCAGAGCGCTGGTTTCCTGTACAATCAAACGCATCCCCTCGATAGGGCCATGATGTAAGTGTGGCTGAGCCAAGACAAATGGAAAAGAACATCAAGCACTCACAGAGGCAACGGGTTTTATTAAGAAGTTTGTTTCTGAGGGTGACATTTTCCCCCATGTTGACGTTCCCCTCGCTGTGGTTTGGCATGCCCCGCTCCTGCGCCCACTCCCCAGCACCATCTGGGCTGGGGTCCACAAAGGATCTGCTGGGGCCGAGGGGGCTCAGTCGACTGCAGCAGAACGACCCTCCCCGAGGCCACCCAACACCCATGACACAAGATGAGACTCTGCCAGACAGTTTTAAACCCCGGAGCACCACAATCACCAGCTCAGCTTCTGCCCCATGGCTCTTCCGAAGGGTTTCACCCCTCCAGTTCCCACCACAGGCATCAGCACTTTGTGACGCCACGTGCTGTGGGCTGGGCCCAGCCATCCTCATGAAAAGCCCAAAACACCAGCAGGCATCAAAAAAAAGAGCAGAGAGGTAAAAAAAGAAAAAAAATCCACAGCTGGTTCCCTGGAATCAGGCAAGCACTTAGTCCTTCACAGAGAAAAGCATGGAGCTACTGTTTGACCCACGAGCATTTCGCCAGTCATCGCCAGCACTTCCCAGCCAAAAGGATAATTTCCAAAGCCCAGCAGCTAATTAAGTTCTTTCGGCTCTGCATGGGGCTGGGAGCGAGGTCAGTGCTGGGAGGAAACCGCCCTTGCTGGGCTGGGGACATAGAGCCCAGTAAGTGTACGAGGGCAGCTGGTGGGGAAGCTGTTTTCGGTGGTGGGCACTGGGTGAAGGAGCTCCTGATGCTCCGTTGCTCCCTGGTGAGCTCAGGGAGAGCTGCTGGTCCCTGCTGTCCCTCTCTCTGTCCTTGCAGCTGAAGTGCTTATCCTCAGGAGGATGCTCCGGGGTGTTCTGGTCATGATGAGCGCTGCAGCACCTTGCTGTCTCCTCTCAGGTCCCCACACCCCGAGCCTTCACCAGGGACCCTGTGAAGGAAAAACACAACGTTAATGGAAGGTCCCAGCTGGGAGGCAGCTGGTTGTGATGAAGCAAGTTGTGGTTCCTCTTTGCCAACAAAATAAATGTTTGGAGCAATGCGTAAAAGAGGAGACACGCCAGCAGCCCCAGCGCCTCCCCTAAAAGCACCTTCAGCACTGGTGCCTTGGAGCTCACCCTATGATCAGCAGCACCGATGGCCCCATGCTTTGGAGGCTGAAGCCCATCCCAGGCCCTGGATCTTGGGACTGACGGGGACCAGTTGTGGCTGCAGGGGCCACATCTAAGCAGGCTGGGAGGAGCTCTGCATCCACAGCAGCTCTCAGTGACAGCTGAGCTGCCGGCGCTGCCATCCAGATGCCGAGAGCAGAGGATGTGCTGACAGCACCCATGGCGAAAGCAGCATTACTCAGCCACGTCACTCCAGAGAGCCCAAAAGCAGCGGCAGCCCCAAGGCTGGGCTCCCATGGGATCAGCAGACATCACATGGGGCTGTGGGATAGCACAAGGGTGGATAAGAGACATAGCCGGGGGCTGATGGAAGAAAATCAAATGGCCATTTCCTTGCGGCCAGCAAAACAACGGCATCTGGGAACACAGAGGAAGGGAAAGCAGCTCATCTTGTTTGTGTGTCCGTGGGCTGCACTATGCGGTCCAAGGGATGTGCAGGTCGCTGATTTAACATCCCAGCGCTGAGCTGGGTGAGCAGCAGTGAGACCACCGAGGACTGCATGGGGAGGGGGGCCACAGGCAGCTCGGGTAGCTCTGCCTGAGCTCAACCTCCTCTACATACCGGGGGGGCTGCAGCCGGCCCATGCCCATCCCTGTGGCCTCACTGCTGTCCTGGGCAGCCCCAGAGGAGCCGGCAGAAAGGGGGTCCTCTTCCCAAGCTGCCACAGACGTTTGGAAGGAGACAGGGAGAGGAAAACAGTCAGACAGCAAAATGAGAACGGATCTCATTTGTCCATCTCTGTCCACGGGCTCCTCACCTACAACCTCTCAGATCAGCTGCAACATACTGGAGGATCCAGACTCCACCATTAACTGTGGCACAACCAGGTCCATTTGGCTCAGACAAGCTCTTGGCCCATTTGGGGAGGTTAATCATTTCTCTCCTCTTTGGTTCTGACCCTGCTCACTCCGTAGGATCATTAAACAGCTTTTCTCCCAGTCACACCCCACCTGACTCCCCGTTCTGCTCCAGCATTAACTAGAGGCACACAGAAAGAAGGATAGACGTTTATACTCATTTATCGTGCAACACTTATCATCTGTTTGCTTTGGACTTCTCAAGGAATATGTGGAAGCAAGATTGGTACCTCCTGGCCAAGATATCACACCCTCAGCAGTGCAGTGTGGAGGTATAAACCAGCCCCCAAGCCCCTTCCCCAGGGGAAAGCCTGACAATCAGCTTTGGGCTTTTGGAGAAGAAAGAGCGCAGCGTCTCCGAGTTTGCAAAACCCTGTGTGCAAGTGTCCCTGGCTCTTGTAAATGTGTTAAAAAATAAAACCCTTTAAGAGCTTCCAGATGTTCTGTTTATGTTGTGGTGTTACCCAGCTCCATCCTCCGGAGGCCAATACACAGCCTCAATGAAATTGCAGCAGCCAAGGGGAAGGCAGGGGGAGTGGAGGAGGTCGGAACCCTTTTCCTCCTCTTTCCCCCAACTTCCCAACTTTGCCTGTTAACTCCCATGCCACTGGCAAACATGCCGAGAGTGGCTGCAAATCCTCCCTCCTGCTGTGAGCATCTCCCTGCCTCACAAGCATCACTGGGGTTTGCAAGGCACTAACCCCAAACACCCAGACTCTGGGGATCACTGCACAGCAGGGTCTGGGACAGGGCAGGGAGCTAAATGCATCGGTGGTGCCATCCCAGAGGCACCCAGTGCCCACCAAGAAGGTCCAGAGGGTCCAACCCCACTGCATCCATCTACCCAGCCACCTGAGCAGGCCTTGAATGTCTACCAAAAACTACCTGATGCTGGTGTCAAGATGTGACAGGGCAAAAAGCCTTGTCAACGAGCCTTGGGCGTAGCTGAACACACGTAGGTGTGTGTGCAGAGAGCCCGGCTCAGGACTCTTTGCACAGGGCGGTGCAGGTCCAGCGCACTGCTTTTGAAGTTCCCTTGAGTGAGCTGCATGGTTAGTAGCAATCAAAGCTCCATAAAGGAGCGATAGCACAGCTATGCGCGCAGGCTCTGATGTGTTATCTCCCCTCCCCAGCGGGGAGGAGGGCAGTCATTTCTGCGGCTCATTTGAAAGCGTGTTAGTGCCCAGAGATCAAAGGCGCTTCCTGATGTGCTCCACCCCGGCGAAGCCTTTTGGCCAGCGCGGTCCCTCCTCGGGTCGGGATGCAGCTGAAGCAGCGCGGGAGCATGGCGCGGTGCAGGAACCGCCATACAGCCACACGGATGGGAACACCAGCAACAGAAGCATGTCCAGCCCGGGCAGCCGCTGCAGGATGTGCTTCTGCCCACGTCGGGGACATTAGCACATCCTTCCTGCATGGATTAGGTACTTGTTTGTCTTCAGCACTTCAGAGCCCAGGCAGGTTCAGTGCTATGTGGGTGCCCCAGTTTAATCACACAGAGCACTCCGTTTTGTCCCAGAGACACCCTCAGTGAAGGACCATCCTCCCCAGACTCTAGTGATCTGAACAAAACCAACTCGGGACAAACCTCCCTCCTTCCCCCCTCTGCACATCTCCCAGCACTAAACCTAAAAAGACAGTAACGTCGCAGGTGCAATTTATTTTTTTCCCTGGGCTGGTTGCCTCCCACAAACCCCATGCTCCCCAGCGAGGCATCATCTGCTTCCCCGCACCCTGGACCGCTCCAGCCCTGGGAGGACGAGCAGCAGCACAGCCAGGCCACACACTTCGAGCCCTGAGGCCACCGGTGCCTCCTGGACACCAGCCCCCGCGCTGCTGTTGTTCTCTCCATGAGCCCCGCGCAACGCCCCGGGAGAGCAGGGGTGAGACAGCAGGCGCTGGAACCAAGGCACGAGCTGCCTCCACGCACAGCAGCAGCCTGGGAAGAAGAATTCATCTGTCCAGAGCAAACAGAGGAGGAAGCACCGAGTTTGCAGCAAGAACGTTGATCATGTGTGCATTTGGAGATGGGGATCTGCCTCCTGCCCCATCCCCCCAAACACATGTTTGCAAAGGAGCAGAGCAGAGCACAGGAATAGAAACAGGACTTTCGGCTATGGAGGATGGGAGCATCGCGTCTACAGACAGCTTGAGCACAAACTGTGTGGGCAGCAAAGCCAAACAGGAAAGGAAACCAAGAGGCAGGGAAACTATTCTGGCAGCGCTCACGTTATGGCTCGCTCGGCACTCATACCTCCCTGCTGCTGCCTCTCCCGGGTGTCCCTCCCTCAGACCCCTCGCCCTGCTCAGACATGCCCCAATTCCACTTATACTGTCAAAACACTTCCCATCCAAAGAACTGGATTTAGAAAAATGCAGCTGGAGAGCTAGAGCCTGTTTGCAGGAACCGGTCCCAGCACCGCCGCGTTAGCACCTCGCTGCGCTGTCCCCGTGCATACCCGGGCAGGGCTCAGCCTGGCCCCAGCCCCCGCAAAGGGCAAGGGCAGCTCCGACGTGGCCAGGGCTGTGGAGAGGAACGGGGACCTGGACACGCTAAGGGACCTGCAAAGGGATGGGGCTTCAGACCGACACAGCCAGGTTGGTCTTACCACTTCCAAACTTCCAAACTGTGGAGGCGAGGGGCGGCAGGAGGGACACACGGGGCTGCGATGTGCCCTTCGCATCCCAGCCAGCGGTTTGGTACCGGCTTTAAAGCGATTTACAGTTTGGAGATGCAGGTTTATTCACATGCCCCAACGTGCTTAATGACCAAAGCGCTCTTCAGTGAACCCAGCAGTGGATTGTAAAATAAAGTCAATGAGGCAAGTGGATTAAAGAAAAAAAAAAAAAAAAGGCAAAAGATCTAAGAAAGATGAAACGGACCCGTTGAGTCACAGCCTTCGCCTGCCAACGTGCCGTGTCCTCCCGAGCCTCGGCAGCCTCCTGCTAGGGGACAGCCAGACCTCCTGCAAATGGACCCCCGCTGCCACCATCCCCCCCTGTGCAAGCAGCCCCCCCAGGCAGGTCAGGGCAGGGTTTGAACCCGGTGCTGCCGAGGGGACCCATCCATCACTCCCTGCTTGTTTTGCACGTGTCCCATCTCACACGGGGCTCCTTGCAGCTCGTTCCTCCTCTCCTCCTACCCACCGGCTCTGCCGAGCCAGCCCCGCGCCAGTGCCAGCAGAGCCCCCCACGATGGGCCATCCCACGTCCACAGGCCAACAGTTATTGTCAGGAAAAGACAAAGCTCGACAGCGCTGCTAACTAACCCACGGCTGTGCTCGAAACACAACAGGGGCTGCAGGAAAAACTGGACCTTTGCAGGGTGCCTGCCCCATGCCCTCCCCGCGCCCCAGCAGGATGCAGCCTTCCCAGTGCAGCCACTGCCTGGGAGTGCTGGCTCAGCACCGCTGCAGAATGACTCCCAGCAGCATACCATGGGCACACACTCCATTGGGGTCTCTCCAGCTCCACCACCATGGCACAGCAGAGGTGACAACCCCAGGAGGTGACCTGGGGTGGGAACCTGGGATCCTTGGGGAAAAAGTATCCTTGCCATGCTGCTCATTCCACCACCAGCACTGTGAGATGTGCTGCATCCCAGCATGGCACGTGGCAGGACATCCAGCACCCCCCTGTCTGAAACTGCTGCCTCCAGCTACCTGCTCACACACAGTGGCAGCATGGCCACTGGGCTCCACAGAGGGCTCAGACTGGTCCTGGGGACCCCTCAGCCCCGGTGGCATCTTGCAGCTTCAGCTGGTGCAAGCAGCGCACTCCCGCCATGGACCCCACCAGGCACTCCTGCCAAGGGGTGGGTGAAGCCCACCCGAGCGTGGGTGGGTGGGTGGGCACGCGTGGCAATAACCCACAAGCACCATGCCAGGGGGCCACTTCTCCCAGTGAGGAGCCAAGCTGGCCACAGCACAGGCACCAAACCCCAGCCTGGTGTCCCACGGAGACCCTCAGGTGGTAGAGATAAGGACCCCAGCAGTGACCAGCCTGTGTGACCCCATCCCACACTGTCCCCAACCTGCAAATGAACATACAAGATTTCAGCATCCAGAGCTGCGTGAAAACCACACTCAGAAGGGATCATTCTTCTAAGAAAGCCGAGTGATCCAGAGGGAAAAGTGAGGGGCAGGAGCGGGGAGCCCAGCCTGCCCCCAGCTCTGCCTGACCTTGTGCACCTCAGCAAACGGCTTCTTCCCATCTCCCCATCCTGCCCCCTTGGACACATCTTTGTCTCACTCAATGTGGCTTTAATCTGGCCACAAAGAAGCCCCCAGGCTTGGGGTGACCCTTCGACACCGCTGCAAGACAAATGAACCTTCTCCTTAAACCGCCAGACTCCATTGCCCCGTTGCCAGAGCCAACCTAATTCCCAGAGTTTCAATCCAAAGAGATTATCTTCGTTTACTAACCTAAGCATACGATACAAAAAGCCTTGCCAAAATCCCAGCCAGCCTCAGGAGCGATGTCATTAAAACTCCTTCAGCCAGAGGAAGCGAAGCAAGTGTTTTGTTCCCATGCCGCCCTTTCTGGTAACGTGTTAATAAATAACTGTGGCCCAGACAGGTGCTGTCAGCTTCTGCCATGAGTCATCGACCTGCCACGGTGCAAACCACCGTGAGTCATGGGGAGACGGTCCCTTTAACCAAACGCACATCCACGTGCCTGCCGAGTGCCAAGGGCTGAGGGGGGATGCTCTGTGCTGGAGCATGGAGGGGTCAGGCTGTATGAGATGCCTCTCTCAATACTGGCTGTTTAACCCAAAGATAGCAAAGGGTATTTGTCCAGAGCTCGCTGTAAGATGCAATGCCCCAGAAAAACTTGCAAGGTTGAGATGCAGCAGGTTGAATTTGCAGAAAGGGTCCCGTAGCTGCTCCCAGCATCACAGCAGCCTCCTGCTCTCTGGAGAAATGAAAGGCAATAGCTGCAATTACCAGCGTGCACCGGCTGCATCCCGGAGGATCAGGGTCCAGGAGAGATGCTGCTGTTTGCCGACCCCACCAGGATGCACTCAGAGCACAGCATCTGCTGCAGCCCAGAAACATCGCTCCCAGCACCAGGTGCAGGTTTCCTCCTCAAGTAACACCCTGATCAACACCCTGAGACCTAAACACAGGCACTCACCCTAGAATAAGTAAGACTAAAAATACAACTTTTAACCCCCCCCAACAGAAACACCTCTGAGGAATTTCTTGTTGCGCACACACTCCAACCTGTTCTGCATGTGGGATGAGGCTGCCTCCTTCTCTGGCTCTTTCTAGCAATTTTCCCCCCTCCTTCCCCGCAAGAAAAGGCCACTTTTTTTTTAAAGCAATGTGTCACGTTGAGACTGACAGGCAGCTGAAAGAATGAAGAAAGTCCCATTCTCCTTCATTTTTGCACCAAGACGATAAGCACAGAATGGTGTTGGGGCTTGGACAACACGGACTCCCCGGAGAGGCTGCAGGCAGGTTTCGGGCAGGCTCCAGCACCCGGTGACAGTTCTGGCTCCTTTATTAAAAGCATCCCCAAAGTCATAACCCTCTGACAGACTGATCGATGGGCCTGAGCAGCAAAACGATGTTCCCCGAGCATGAACTGTTTACCTCCCAGCATTTTTGCTTCTCCTGCTGAAATCCAGCAGTCCCCACTGTGGGCCAAGCAGCTACCCCTTGGTTTCTGCCATCAGCGGGAGCCCCTGATGATACCATCAGATACCATCCGATACCTGGGTTCTTCCGAACGACGTGGAGGGCTTTTTCCCCTCCTCTTCTCACCAACAGGGAGAGCAAAGCCTGAACCCCCCCTCTGGCAAAGGGGATGCCCGAACCGCAGAGACCACATCCCGATCGACCATGGGGTGGGTGATCTCCAGCACAGACATAAGGGCTTCCCACAGCCCCAGGCAGCCCCACATTGCTCCCCCACCACCTAAACCCTCCTTTATTAGGACCAAACTAATTCAGCCTTAACGCACAAATGCCTTTGGATCTCACTTAATCCTGTAGCAAGCTCTTCCCCATTGCAGGCTACAGGTGTAACCCACCACACCGGCTGCCTCCCTGCATCCTCACCCGATTTGGGCACTTTGATACCCACCAGGCTGTGGTGGGCTTTGCAGGCAGGGGATGGGGCAATCTGCCAGGAATCACCCTCCTGCTGACCGGCAGAGCCTGGGGAGAGGGGCCACGCGCTCTCTCCTTCCCACAGCAGCCCCCTACCACAGCAGAGCTGCTCTCCCAACTTCCCCGAGCGGCTCCTTTCCATCCCCCAGGCTCAGCCTTGCCATCCTCTGGGTTCTCACACTGAAAGAGACACAGATGCCAGTGCAGCATCACACAAAGGCACAAAGCAGCATTTGCTCTCCACCAGCACAGTATCTCCCCATATTTTGGGCTGCCTAATCCCAGAGAGAGAGAACAGGGAACACTCAGACCCTGCATTCGGGCTCCTCTTGAGCATGCTGGGGTCCCCTCGGAGCAAGACCTCCACTCCCTGCCTGCTCCAGCAGAGGCAGAGGATGGTGGAGGAGCTCCTGGACATACCGGGTGGGATAGGACAGCACCGCAAAACCAGTCCTGGTGCATTAATCCCAGACTATTTCCAAGGCAGTTTGTGACTGCTGAGCTGCCCCCCGGGCTCTTCCTGGGGCTCCACATCCCACGTTTGTGCAAGACAGGCCTGAACTGGCCCGGCTGCCCAGGCAGGGGTTGCACGAACTGCCCGCCCCCCCCCGCCCCCCCAGCACTGCCAGCGTCCCCCCGGGCTGCTCTGCAGCACCTCATGCATCCAAGCAGAGGCAAGCAGGGATGGATCTCCAGGATACAAAGGATTACAAGGGGGTACCATCCTCATTCCCACACACCTCCCTGCACACCCATGCTGGTGCAGCATTGCACTGGCTCACAGGATGGGAAAAGTGCTGCAAAACCTTCTGGGTTGGCTCCAGGGAGGTGATGCGTTCAGCCACGCAACCCACAGGGTCCCATCTTGAGGATGAGCTCCTCTTCTCATTGCCTGGTGATGTTCAAAGTCCTCACATCTGGGTCAGGGTATTTTTTGGAAAGCTTTGAATCAGGGAGTGAACGTAGACAAGGGTGCAAAAGCCTCCACACTGGATTCCTGCCCTTGCTGGAGGCAGGATCCCTGCCACAACCCCCTGCCCTCTGAGAACAGCCCCGTCAGGGAGGCAAGAGAGGAAAAACCATCCGGCTGCACATTTATTTTGTGGCTTTGAGCTGATTTCTATCCCCAGGGATTACCAATTTAAGCAGTGTTTTTTCCTGTTCTGACCCTAAGCTGATTAATTCTCTGTGCCCCTTTCTCCCCCCATTCCCCTGCTTCCTTTTGCATGAAAAAATGAGGATATGAAATGCTGGCAAAGTGTGCCACGGCAGTGCCATGCACGCGGGGAGAGCAGGGCTGCAGCCGCTCAGTGCAAGCCCAGCAAAGGCAGGATGCTCCCCCAGCCTGCGGCGGGCCAGATCCCTCCTCCCCTACAGGGCTATCAGTCCTCTGGCTCTGGGTGTGCAGTCAGGTTCAAACCCCAGTTTTACTGTCTTTATCTTCTTAGTGCAAAGGAACCGATATCCCCGAGGGAGGGGAGAAACCTCCCCATCCGCTGATCCTAGCCCGTCAGGGTAAGGCCCATCGGCACCAGCATCACTCTCCCAGCGCAATGGAAACAACTGGCTTGTACCAGAGACGCTGGTGCGGACTCATCCAAGAGGAGCGCAACTTGCCCTGGCATGATCCAGCTGCTGCTTTCCGACTGTGGGAGCCTCCTCTTCCAAGTGCCGTTGCTCACGGCGGCACGTAGCCCAGCACACCAGCGAGCCCCATGACACACCGGGGTTTGCTGCTCTGAAGGAGAGGAGTAGGGGATGCTCCGTGACTCTGGGGTGCAAAAGCTGCAATTCTTGGGGAGCCTCCAGGGTGTTGCCTTCAGGGCTTGTCTTTGCTGAGGTGATGCAGGAGCTCAGGGACAGGCTCCGATGGGACAAGCCACCTCCCATCGCCTGCCAGCACCATGCCTACACAGGGGCTCCTCACCCATTTGGCTCTAGCAGCCACAGAAAAGGAATTTTGTTTGCAGAGTCTCTGCATGAGAGTGTGGTCCCTCATGGGGGACAGCTCAGGTCACCCTTTCCCCAAAATCCTGTGCTAAGACCGGCTTTCACTCCCAGAGCTGATCCATCACACCCAGCTAACCGAGGCGGATTAACCCTTTGCCACCTTAGGGCAGCTCTGCAGCCACAGACGCTCCCACACCCTTCAAAATCCAGATGCCATCCCACGGGAGCCACCAAACACTGACCCATCCACTGCTCCTCTTTGTGGTACCACCTCCACAGCATCCCTGGCTCCACCGAGCCCCAGCACCCCTGCGCTGGAGGGAGATCTGTAACAGACGATAATCCCCAGCTAATTGTCTCCAATCGCCCAGCAAACCCAGAGCAGATGCCAGGTACGGCAGAGCATCTCCTACGCACCGACACAGGCACCGCCAGCTCTGCCCCACGGTAGGAAAGCCCGGCACACACCCATCCCTATAAAAAGATAATTATACAATCTGCGGTGGTAAATTAGCACAGCAAAACGCTGTTTAATTCTCACAATGGACCTCAACACCAGATCAAGGGGTAAAATTACCTCTCACCTGCAGTGAGATGGGCCCCCGGGTCAGGATTAGGGCTTATAGCTGAGGCAGGGTGGGAAGATTCAAAAAATGCCCTCACCCAAAATTTGGCCTTTGGAGAGGAGCGAAGTTGGGCAGTTTGTCCTTTCTGGATGCTTGAAACTGGTGAGCAACAACAACAACAAACCTTCGTGGGCATAAACTGAGGCAGAAATCTGAACCACGGTTTCACTGGTCTTTTGGTTTCAAATGGTCAGGCATAAAAGTTGGAGATGTTGGGTTTTTTTTAAATCACTACATTTAAATAACTTCCCTTTAAGTGGAACAGAAAAAATGCATAGAACAACCAAGTCTCACAGTTGGTCCAGTCCAACCCAAGGACATGCGGCCAAAAGAACAAAATAACCCCGCTTCAGATACACGCACAACTCACAAACCATCCTCAGGGGACACAGAGCCCCGTGTCCTCCCTCGGCGTGACAGCCCTGCCACCCCCCCACTCCTGCCCTGGGCTCTCCCCATCGCAAACAGGGACAGAGAAACAAATCTGCCACCTCCTGCCCTTTGGGGCCTGAAGCGAAAGGGAAAAAGTGTAAGAAAAAGGTCTTTGTTTTAATTCAAATTCGTTGAAAGTGGGAAAGGCTCTGGGGGGAAAGCAAGTTTTTAAAAAATAATTTTAATGGATATTAAAAAAAAATTACTCTTATTACACCCTCACTAACACAAATCTATTGCTGATAATTCTGCAAATGGAACTGAACCACGCGTGGCCGCGTTTGGGATGATTTGGCATCACCCAGGGATGCCGTGCTGTGTCTCTCGTGGGCAGTCCCACGTGGTAACATCCAACATTGACCCTCAGCAGGGGACTTCTGCACTGCCATGCTCGGCAAGAGAGCTCCCAAATTCAGTTCCTGGGATGGAGGAGGTTCACGGTGAAGGTTTGGTGACCCCTGGAAATCCCTCGGGACCATTCCCAGCAGAAGGAAAGCAAGCAGCACCCGCCAGCCGGGCCAGCCATGGGGGTGACCTCGGCAGAGGGCACACAGAAATGTACTTTCAGCCCAGCGTTTCCTAGAATTAGTCAGGAATTTTTTGAAACTGTTACTGGCTGAGAAATGCCAATTGGTTGAAACTTAAACTTAATGCAGGAACATAAAAATGTAGGTCAGTAAAAAAAGCATCCAAGTGAAAAGCTCCTTGTTCCTCGGCGCAACACCTCGTCCGACCAGCCCTGCGGTGCCATCCCCAGGCAAAAGGCGTGGGGAGGGCTCGAGGTGAGGGGCACCTGGAAAATGCCTCAAACCTCAGGGTTTTTACAGGGCACAGCAGCCGTTCCTGTGGTGCCTGCGGCCAGAGGACAGCAGCAGTGCCATCGCAGTGGGGCTCGTGCTGCCAGGGCATGCTCAGCCCGCCCCGGCTTGCCCTCAGCCACAGGGCAGACATGGATTTCGCACAATTTCTATGTTTTTCTTAGTTATTGCAGGTACTCTGCTCTTCAGTTTAAAGCACAGACTGCAATGGAGCAGTAAACACCTGCTCCCATCATCGGGACAAAATCAGCCTGGGGTTTTTTGCATCCCCTGGGGCAAAGCAGGGAGGGGAAAGCCAAAAGGCAGCAATTTCCCAGCACAATGTTAAATGCCACCAGAGCAGTGCTACCACCCCTCGAACAGCGTCCTGACATTTGATCCCAAAAACCCACCAGCTGGGGTATAAAGGCAGTGGAGTTTCATGTGCCCCGTGAAAGAGTCCGAAAGCATCCCAGAGTCAAATGGGGTTTGCTTAGGCAGGGGCGCATCCGAGGATTTGTCATCCAAACCCTGGCAGCAAACAGCGGCAATTCTGTGCTGACCTCTGGGATAAACCCCTTCGGCTCAATCGATCCAGCCACACGAGCATCTTCGCCCCCTAATTGATATCCAATGGGAGATCGACACAGGAACGGATCTTCAGGAAAAATCCATCTTACAGAAAAAAATGGATGATTACCCCAGCAATCGTGGGGCACCCCCCAGCCCTCTCCCCTCCTGAGCAGGGAAATAGCTGATCCCTTTTCAACACTTCCACATATCCTAGCTGTAATTTACAGAGCTAATTTAACCACACGCAGCCGCGCCTGCGCCCAGCACTCACCATGCAGCACTGAGCTGAGCCCTCTGCAGCACGCCGCAACAGCCACCTCCTGCAATTTGATTTTTGTTTGCTTTAATTGAGAAAGCGGAAAAAAATAGAAAGAAGGAAAAACGCCTCTCCCAACCCCATGGTTTCATTTTTCAGGTGCCTTGATTTATCGATTGGCCTATTCCCTTTTAATAGGCGCTCCCTGTCCGGAGCCAGGGTGTTTCCTGCGGGAATGCTGCATGCACTGTGGCTCGAGGGGGTCCTGCCACATGCAGCCCAGGTTAGGGCCTCTCCTGCTCCCAGCAAGGAGACTAAGTCCCCAGCATCATCACTTTGATTTGAGGAGGAAGACAGCCAGGTGCAGCTGCATTCCTTCTGGATGCTGCTGTAGCCTCCATCCCTCCATCCCAAGCAGGCTACGGTCCAGCCCTGCTCAGCCCCAGAGGTGGGTCTCCCCCCTTGCAGGCAGCAGGCACCTTTTGGGTCTCTGACCCCCCTCTTCCCAGCACCCAGACAACAAAAGCAAGTCTACAGCAAAGAAAACTTCCAAGAGAAACACTTTCACGTGATAAGGAAAGAACCACAGGCACAAAATGTGATTTTTTTCAAAGCTACACCCACTGCTATGTTGGTTTAAAATCCATCCTGTTTCCTCAGAGACAAAACGTTGCCAGTGCTCCAAGAAACCCAACTGCTCGTCCTGCAGCCAGCGGGTGACCCTCACCCCATGCTCACCAGCATCACACCAGTAAACCCACGGCATCACTTATCGGGGTGATGAGACCTGAACAGCTGAGGCAGCCGAGCAAAGCTGAGGCACCTGGAAAGTTTGCAAGAGATGCTTCAGATTCATATACGTGAATTTTCTTGAGTTCATTTTGTTTCGGAATACAAACGTGCGCTTCTGCATATAACAGAAAATTAATGGGGTTAAGCTTTCAGAGCTGACTCTCTCTCCAGCACATAACCATCCTCCTTTAAACACCTCAGAAAACCAGAGCAGCACTAACTACGCCACACCAGCACGGAGCTCATGCTCCCCTAGGCACAGCACGCTCCCCCAGGAACCAGGACCAGCACGAGCAAGCATCTCCCCAGCAGCCCGGTGCAGGATGCGGGTGAACCCCTCACACTGGAACGTTACCCCCTTCCTCCCGGGTGCAATTTTATGGCTGAAGCCACCAAGCCAGGGTTTGGGAGGGGAAGCCCGAGGGCAGAACAGCTTCACCTCAGCCCCATCCTTAGGGCAGGCAAGGAGATAAACCCGGCTAGCGCCGGCGGAAGGTGAGATGAGCCTGGCACTGCCCAGCTTTCCTCCCACCACCCTCCTCCCCCAGCTCCCTTTGTTGCCTTGGGCATGATCCACGGCACGGTGCCCACAAGAAGAATTCCCAGCGGATGAGATCTACATCTCATTTAATTAAATTTTTCCTTTTAGATGAAATAAGAGGACTCTGCTGAGCCAAGGGCTGGAGGAGTAGAGCTGGCCAGCCGCCAAGCCCTGAGCCCACTGGGTTTTCCCTCCCAGGTTGGATGCAGAAGCCGGAGGAGAGGCTGACCCAGCATCTAGGAGGGTGCTCAGAGGAGCTGGAGACCTTTGGATACATGGCCAGGGAAGATGAGTGAAAACGCATCCTTTAGCACTGGAGATCCACATGCAACCCAGCTAACCCATCCCATGCGCTGGGTTGCTGAGGGCAGGGAAGGACTCGATGAAATGCATCGTTTGGGGGTGGGACAGCCCCCGCGGTTTTCCAGCTTTTCGGACTCTCTTCCACAGATTATCCCCAATTCCAGACCTGGGCCAGGCAGTCATTTGGGAGCCAGATCCCCACCCTGCTACCCATTAAGAGCAGTCAAAAACCACACTGCAATGTGCAGGACTTCAAGCAGCAAAACTAAAGGGGAAAACTGGACACCTACCCCCACCTGCACCCCTTCACCAGCCCCTGTGACAAGGGGGAGAACCACCAGCTATTCAAGGCTCCTTGAAGCATCTCACTGAAGATGGTGATGTTAAATCTGCTGCTGCACCCTGCGGAGCAGCGGGTGCATCCCCCAGCTCCCGCCTGCCCACTGGCACAGCTCCACCAGTTCAGACTGGGTAAAACTGCTCGAAGCCGCATTTTTCATCAGCACAGGGAGCAGGCTTGGCCTCTCGACAACCAGAGCTTTTTTAAATAATATATATATCAGTCTAGCTACGCTACTGGCTGAGCCCCAGATGACTGCAACTGGGGCCAATCCCCAGGATAAACACAGCCTACCTGGGTTTATAAGTGCCAGAAGCATGTAGGCACCATGCACGATCTCTTATATAAACAGCACTGCAAAAACAGCCCTGAGCACTGTAGGAACACTTGTAGTACGCACCGTACACGAGATGAAGTGTTTGGGAACATTACTGCAATGGATCCCGGGGGGGAGATGCTTTCCCTCCCTCCTGCCTGCCCCATGCATCAGCCTTAAAGGCAACCCTGAGCACGAGGCTCGGTCAGAGGAGGAGGATGGTGTGCTGCAGCCCAGGATGCTCTCAGCCACCCAGGGGTATGCGACATGCAGGTGGAGATGCCTCCACATCACTTAACGCCTGCTGGGGAAGGTACAATCCTGGGCAACCAGCACAGCAAGGGGCTGGGATGCAGCGGAGCAGGCAAGGTTGGACCCAGCCCTTTGGATGGGCACAAAAGGAAAAAAAAAAAAAAAAAGCTGCAGAAAAGGCCACAGGCTATGGGAAACCCAGGACTGAGGTCTCAGGCATGCTGGCCCTGCACGAGGTGCAGCTGCTCTGCGTCTGCACTTACAGAATGAAGGCTCCTGGCTCCAGCAGCGCTGGTCCCCACCGTAACACCTCATCTTGCAGAAGGAGCGAGGAAAGGTTCCTGCCCGCCAAAACTTCACAAGCAGGTGCAACAGTTCAGGCTGTGCCAATGTTTTCAAAGCTATTACAAATATCTGTGCTTCCCCACCCTGTCTCCTTCTACCTGGGCTTGCCCTCTAACCCTTCATTTTCAAGCCAGCCGGCAGCTTTTGGAGGGTTAAAAAGGTGTGTGCACCCGCAGGGCTGGGTTCCCCTCCCTCCTCGCCCCTCTCTTCCCGGCATGGACTTGGAGACCGAGGCTCTCCAGATTTAATCTCCAAGACAAACACACTGTAGCTGGAGCCTGCTCCATTTGCACTTACACCACAGATATTAAACAGCAACAGCCAGGCTCCCGGCTCTGCCCACCTCACCCCGCAGCATCTCCTTCCATGCATGCCATGTCAGTGAATTGTCATCAGCTTTGCAATGAAGCTGGAAGGGATGGTCTGTGGCTGGGAGTGAAGAAATACCCACCCCAAGGGCCACCGTGCCTCTGGGGGGCGAGGAGCTGGGGCTTGCCCAGGGTCCCCTCTGCCCAGCCTGAGCCAGCAGCACGGCCAGGTGCAGGCGGGAAGGGTGGAAGAGCAGCACAAACCATCAAATGTGACTGACAGCGTGGCTCAAGGTGCTGACCCGGGGAGGGCCACACGTCAGTGTTTTGCAGAATCGACACCCTGACGAGGTGGTTCGTCTCAGAGAAGCCACGGTTTCATTCCCTTTCCTCCTGAGGTCCTGATGCGGTACCCAGAAACATCAGGTCCCCCCACCAGACACCAGGAGGAGGAGGTATGGAAGCTGCTAGAAGACACTGGATCCAATCCAGTGGTTTGTACATTGTTCAAGGCAGTTATTACTGTGGCAAAGGTGAAAACCTCATGTCAGACCAGAACGTGCTAAGCACTGCATCTCACAGAGACGCAGTTAACACCTGGACCGTCTCGTTCAGAGGAGGAGGAAGGAAAGGGTCTCCAGGCTATTTGGCAACAGGAGCCTTCCAGTAAACACTTATCTCACATCTTACATTTCAGTCGGAAGTTGAGCGATTTGGTTCATTTTCCACGGGGAATGAGAGAGGCGAGTCTGGTGGCGCTGCCAGGCTCAGCCCCAGAGCTGCATGACAGGGCAATACCCAGCCAGGCCATACCAAAAGCCACCTTCTGTCCTTAAAACCTCCAGGCAAAAACCTGCTGTGCGTGAAGTTGGTCTGGTTTGCTCTGTGTGCTGCCTTTCTGGGCAGGTAACTTATTTCACCACTGAGAAATGTATTTTCCTGTGACAACACGGGACTTCGAGGAGAGAATAACTCACCCAGCCAAGCTTACAGCCTCCACCACAGCCTGGAAAACAGGAGCCTGAATTAGCTCCGAACAGGGTGAAAAGCTCAAGATCAGCCCGGAGCTGGCACGGGACAGCACAGCAAGGGGTCCGATGGCAGTCGGGATCCCAAGCACCGTCTGCCGCTGCCCGAAATCCAGCTATAAAAATCACTTTCTGAAGATGATGCATGGATTAATCACACACACATACACACTGATGTTTTCATGAAAAAGGCTATTATATAAAAATTGTGGGAGCAATAAAAATATAAATAGTCCTCAAGGCACCGCAAAATGATGCCATTTTAAGTGCATTTATTTTTTCCTTGAAATCTGTGGGATGGTATTTAAAGATGAAGGGAGGAGGAGGAATACGTGCTGCTCTGTCCAAATGCCAAATAACCCCGCAGAGCTCTGGTGGTCTCCCAAAGCCAGCCAGGGGCTCCAGGTCCCCCATTTAATGACCTCTCCACACCTTTTATGTGCCACCCCACTGACATACATCAAGCATTTCGTCCCAACTGCAGGCCGTGCGCGGTGGCTACAGGCACCCGAGAAATGCCCAGCCCTGCTCCCCCCCACCCAAAAGGGTTTCTCAATATTTGCCTTTGCGATATCAAAAGGTGGCCACAGCCCAATTCCTGAGGTGCTCAGCAACTCGCTGGTGGTCCCTAAATGAGCAGCCAGATGATCTCACACCAAACATCCTCAGGTCCTTGCGGGCAGCCTTCATGCAGACCACAGAAACCTTCAAACAAGCCCTCTGAACAGCAGAGGCACAGTTCCCTCGCAGCCACCATCCTTCTCCAGCTGGATCCACCCAGGGGGACATTTCTCAAAGTAAACTCAGTGTTCTTGGGGTTTACCCAAAATACAATCCAGGCAGGACAGACAGACGCTGGGAAGGCAGGCAAGAGGGAAAGAAGGAAAACCCACAAGCCCTGTTGCTCCATCCAAGTCACGAGTCCAGTGAGTTCCCTGTGGTTCGGTCAAGGGGAAGAGGATTTTTCCCGAATGGTACGATTCCCTGCTCACATCCCCTCCTGAGCCCAAGGAGGCGCACAAAGACAACAGTGTCCCTCCACTCCCACCTCTCCAGGAAAGGGGGGACTGACCAAACACTTCTGATACCCCACGGCAGGCAGAGTGCCCCGGGGCCAGGGGTCCCCCGGTTCAGGGAGCTGTGGCTTGGTGGACCAAGAAGTTCCTGTGTGTTTCCTCATCCTCTCTGGGACAGAGCTGCTCATGTCCACAGGGTCTAGGAGGGATGGACTTAGGAAAATGAAAGCAATTGTGTGGATAACTGGCTAGCTGAAAAAGGTCACATAGACATAGTCCAGCTGGCTGGACAAAAATGCACATCGCTCTCAGCTTATCTGAAGTAAAGCAAAATACACTGTCTTTGGCTGTCCTTGTTACACAATAACAGGAAGATTTTGGTGGGAAAAGAATGTTGCAGGTGGGAACAGAAAACTACAGAAGAGAAACTAGGGGTGGGCTTGGTATTTAGGCAACTAACCAATAATGAGCTTAACTTTTGTAATATGTATGAGCTAATTATAACAAGGCATAAAAGGTGACTGTAAGGGACAATAAAGGAAGTCTGCTGATCACTCATATTGAGCGACTGTGTCTTCCCTCCGTCGCAACACAATTGTGTCTCCTGCAGCAACAGTGATAGTAAGCAACTGCCACTGATGTGCTGAGATGTCCTTGAATCAGGTCAGTGAGAGGGGTACCACCAGCCAGGATGAGGGAGAGAGCATGGAAACTGCCGTACAGCCCAGAAATGGCAAAAGCCCTCAACCTTTTACTGTGTCCCAGTTAATTACCGCTGGAAAAATCATCAGCAGACCCTGCAAGTCATTCACCTCTGTTTATCCTGGCACATGGGGCACCCTGAGCCACAGCCACAGGGGCCACCGTGCCATCCTGCAGCCTCCACTCACAAGTGGCACAAGGAGCATGGAAACCCTGCAGCAACATCCATCTCCGTGCTGGGGAGAGCACGGCGAAGAGTCTGCTCTTGCCTCCAACTCCACGAGTGGAGAACACGTCTCAGGATGGAGTTTCACCCTCCACACCTTCAGGTCAGGAGAGCATGCAGACGAGAGCAGGCTGAGGCTCCCTGAGCCATCACTTAGTGGTGGTCTTTCTGAAGTAACTGAATACCTGCCCAGCAGCTGTCATACTTTAAGAGGTGGTACAACAAAAATCCTTCTCTCTTACCCATGGGTTTGTTTCCTTCCAAAACACTCAATCCAGCTTTTTTTTTTTACCTTCCTCCACTATCACTGAACTCTCTAGGTTTTCACATGGGCAAAGGATAGAACTCCAGCTCTTCTCACTGCTTTACAAAGCAGCAGCCTCACTGTCCATGTCACCCAAGTGGGGAAACTGAGGCACAGGGAGGTGGTCGACTCCAGAGCATTTGCCCCAGACCCCGAAAGGCTGCCCGGGGCTGCAGTGCCATCAGCTCATCCCTCTCAACCATGCTCATCACCAGGGAAAATGCCGCCAGCGTGATGGACTTGTTTTACCCCAACTCCCACGGGCTCCAGGGAAGCTGAGGAGTTTTACGAGAGCTCTCCTAAAGCAAACAGCTTCACCTCGTCCCATGCATGCAAGCAATAACCTCGTCATTAGAAACTGCAGCGCTTCCCTGCTACTTCGTCAGAGCTCGCCCCAGAGCGATGCTGGCTCCGCACACGCCCCGGCTGCCCTCTGCGCTCCCCCTCCACCGCTGCACTTTCTGTCCAACCGGTTCTGCGCTTTATTTTTGTTTCAGGGAGGATTATCGCCCCATCGATCTCCAGCTGACAGGGGCAGAAAACCCACCTGCCACCCCCGGCAAGCGCGCGTGGCCAGAGGCGGGAGCGGGGCAGTTGTCCCAGGTCCCACATGAGATCGACTAAGGAACAAAATCACCTCTTGCAAACGGAAGGCACTTACCAGCTGCGCTTTTTTAAGGCCAAGATAACAAGAGACCAAGCTGCTTTTTCCATTTGAAGTCTCAGAAACCAATGATCCAGGAAGGAAGAGTTTCTGCACTGGACAGAGGGGACAGCTTTGCGGTCTTTAAGCATCTGGTTTGCAACACCCAGGAGCCTGTTTTGGCCAGCAGCCTCATGGCTGGAGCACAGGGGGTCTTTAAAGACTTTGCAGCTGCTGGGGAGAGCCTGGCTGTGCTCCTGGCGTCCTGTGCCACACCGCAAGTCCCCAGTCATCATCCACGGTAAATCTGCACAAGGAGCCCAAGATGCCATTGCAATTAGTCCCTACCCCAGATTACCTGGCCTGAGAGCCGGGCTGGCTTTTCTTACCTCCATTTACATGTAAAAGAGTGATGGCAGGTAACAGTTTCATCTCAGCACTTGACCCTACTGACCACGCAGCAGCCCTGGGCTGGGGTAGAGCAGGCGAGTGCCCCGTCCCTGCCCACGAAGACTCCGGGCACCCAGGTTGGGAGCCCGCGGGCAGCAGGATGGCATGGATCAGCCCACGCAGCAAGAGTCCAGGCTGCCTCACCCAGTCTGAGCCTTCTCTCCATCACTGCTGGAGCAAAGGGCCTCCCGCAGCCTGAGCTGTTCAGCATGATTCGCCACCCTTCAGGCACTGGAATACACTGTCAACACATGGAATTTAGAAGAAACTCCAGCCCACAAGGCAGAAAGACACCCAAAAGCCAAATTAACCTGGGACCCCGCACCGTCCCGTGTCCCTTGGGTGTACGAATTTCAGTCTTGCTCCATCCTGGCCTGGGGACAAAGTGGAGATGGATCTGCAGATCCAGGCACTTTCCCTCCTCACCTCAGGGAACACACATGAATTTTAAGATTTCCTGCCAAGTATCAATTGTGCAGATGTTGAATTCTTGGCAGGGACCTCGAATGTGCTCCCTGAGGTACTAAAGAAAACTCTCCCGAGCACAGGCTTTGGCCAAACAGATTTCTGAAGCCCTGTACCCAGACACTGGGCTTGCACAGATGTCCATGCAAGCAACACTGTGCACAGGAGCAACACCCAGGAGTGGAGCACAGCAAGTGCTTGCTGTCTACAGGATTTCCATCCTGTAGCACTTTGCTTTCCAAAGGTGTATGCCTGCTAATTAACTTGGTCCTGGCCCCACATGAGGAGGCATGATACAGAGCCAGAGCATCACCTCCAGGGACCCAGCTGGCTGGCTGAAATCAGTCACACACCTTGACGGTGCACATAACCTGAGCAGAAACCACCAGAAATGCATGCAGGCAAGCACGCACGTCCACGCACACTCCCTCCCCACGGCAGGGTGACCCCAGCTCCCAACGCTCCATTTAGGAACTGTAGGAAAGATAAAAGGGGCTCTGCAGTAAGGCAACCTGCTCGGCAGGTCGACTTAGTTTGCATAAGCACACCTAATTTTCCTGAATAATCAGCATGAAAACCAAGAGCAGAAGCAGCACACGAACAGGACAGCAGAGGCATGGAGAGATGGCTGGGCTGTGGAGGGGAATGAGCCCGGTGTGGTGGCTGTGAGCAGTGCCAGGTGCCCAGGCTGGGGGCTGAGCTGCTGCCCGGGGCTTAGGGCACATCCTGCAACTCGCAGCGATGCCTGTGACGCTCTCCCAGACCCAGCACGCACCAGGGATCACCACAGCCATCGGAAGGGCAGAAAACGATCCTCTCGTTATGTCAAGCTCTTGGCAAGCTCCCCCCGATGCATCCTGTTCACCGCTTCGTATCCGGCTTGGGAATTCCAGGAACATCTGCACGCCTCCCTCGCCCAACCGCACATCTGCGTGTCCGTACCTGCAGCGCAGGCCATGCTCCCATCCCGCCAGCACGGTGCTTGCCCTGCCGTGCCCTCCCGTGCCTGCAGCAGGCATCCCCTGCACCAGCCCCACCGGCCCTTCCTGCTCACCAGGGGTGCAAAAAGCAGGGAGCCTTCCCGAGCATCACGCCAACTCCCTCAGGAGCCAAAATGTTTTGTCCCCGGCCAGTCCCCTTGGGTAAATAAATAAATCAGCTAAGCCGAAATCATCGCTGCTCATAAAACATCGTGCAACATCTGGAGAGGCAGGAGAGGAGCCCCCACACAACTGGGGTCGCTTGCAGCATGTATGGCCATGCATGCAGCATCTTCCCATCGCCTGAACAGATCTTGTCCTCTCCAGGAGAATAACTAGCAAAAATATGAGCATCACCCCCAATCGCCAGCAAGGAAGGGGCAGAGATGATGTGGCTGGGGATGCAGTGCACCCCCACGTGAGCCACCCTGCCAGGCATGCAGGATGCTTGCAGCTCTTGCGCAAATCAGATCGGTGATTTTTGAAAAGGAGCCTGTAAAACACCAGTAATCCTGCCCCGAATGCTTCATGGCACAGCAGGTAGAGCAGGAGGGCTCTGGAAGCCATCCACCGGCACACCAGGAGAAACCTGGGAATTACTCTCCTCACCAGGAAGCAACAGCACCGGCCCTCCCATCCTGCCCCTCTTGCTAGGTGGGAGAAAACTCCCAGTGGCAGCACTGATGGAAAAGGGGCCTGGCTGGGGCAAAGGAGAAGGAACAGCTCTGCCCCTCCGCCCCAGCACTCGCCATCCCCTTGCCCAGAGCAGATGGACCTGGCAGAGCCATGTTTTCCTAGCGCCTGCCTGAGTTTTATGGAGGAGCAGAGCTCACCTGGCATCTGCAGGCTGAATAATAAACCCTTTTAGGAGCAGGCTGGGTGTGTGGGACGGCGGGGGAGGCAGATCCCAAACCCACACGCCTGAGTGACTTACACACAGCCCAGCAGCATCGCAGACGCCGTGCTGCAGACGTGGACGGGACTGCAGGGCAGTGACTGCCCCATGGTGGGGTTCAGCATCCCACCCTGCTCCTGTTCAAACCTCAGCACTGGACTCTCCCAGTCTTCCCTCTAAGCCAGCCCGGTCAGACCCACATAGCTCCAAATTGTGCCCAGCTGGGAGGACAGGAAGGTCTGACCCCACAGCCATAAGCCATGCTCCTTCATTTTTCCCATGGGCATCCCAACACCCCTCTTCTCCATGGAGGTTCTCCATCCTTCACATACTTAAGGAAAACTTTATCCCACCCACCCCACCAATTTGCCATTCTTCATTCCTGCTGTCCTGGCCCATGCGCGGCATTAAACCTCTCCAACTCCTTTGTCCTTCCTTGGTTGATGCCCCTTCCCCAGCTTGAACCGCCGCACCGCAGGGATTCCCCCAGAGCTCCCACTCCCAGCACACACACACATCGCTCTGTCTCCACTGTCAGCAGGAACAGCCCAAACTGCAGAGGCTCCACTCCCCCCCTCGACCCCCACCCCGCAAGGGTTTGTACTCCAAGGCCACATCCACTTTGTCGACACTGAACAGTACATCCCTCCATCCCCAGAATTAAGAGGGCAATGAGAAGCTCGGGGGGGGGGGGGGATCGGGAGTCTGCTCAGGGGTACATTAAGAAGGAAAATGTCCACTTGAGATGTTGCAGGCTGCAAAAGTAGCCTCATCTCTTCTGAAAGCCAAAACATGAATTTACTGTCCCCTCCACAGAGCAAAGCAGCCGTAAGACCTGCCCCTTCCCCACGGCTCACTGCCGCCAGCATAGCACGCTGGGGCTGGTAGCAGCTCACTACAGACCTGGCAAGCAAAGGATGCGCTTTGGCACTGAGACCCAGGACCTGGAGCTGGTGTGAACAGGGCTAAAAACTGCTGGTGTGAAAATATATATTAAAAAAAAAAAAAGTACCCAAATTCTGGGGGGTGGCGGGGCGAAGCTGTGAGCCAGAATATCGGTGATGGGGTGTGAGCAGCTGCCTGCAAAGCGAACACCTGCAGGTACGTATGGACTCACCCTCCCTGTGCCTGGACAGATGCCCCTCTGCAGACACACTTTCATACCTTTAAGGCACGCGCCTGCCCAAAAAAATCTGACGCCACATTTTCTATTCTCTTTACACAGCAGCTGAGCATGGTTTCATGCGAGCAGCAGTTACCCTGTGTTTATTTTAGCACTGTAGAAAGGTTCAGTTTTAAAAGGAAGGACTGTTTTTGGTGGCTCCAATTTGAAATTTTGTTTAACAGAGAAGGAGCAAGGGGGGAAATAAGGCAAGAAGGGGAAGAAAAAAGTTTGGGTGATATTTAAGAAGTCCCATAAACTTTGCTGAGTCCTGTAGAACATCCCTTGCAGCCCCACACTCCCACTGGAGCAGCTGAGGCTGCCAAGGGAGTGAACAGACCCCGTTATTATTAGGTACAGCCAGACCCTGCAAACACTTCTGCTCACAAGTTCTCCTCCAAATTGCAAGGGCTGGAGCAGTCGCATCCCTGCTGCCCGTACATGCATGGATAGGTACAGGTGTCCTCTGCCCCACCATTCAGGAGAGGAGTGGGCTGAAGGGAGATGGGTTCATCGGCATCAAATACACAAAAAACTGCTACAAAGAGGAAGGAGAAAACCTGGCAGAGGCAGGACACAGCGGCACCAGCCTGGGCTGCAGCAGCAATGGGGTGGACTGCCAGGACGGTGCCTACAGCCTCCTTGGAGAAGCTGGATGAACCCACCAGGGCTGACACAAGTAAAGCAGCTGGACCAGAGCTGGGCAAATACTAAATGCCACTGAGCTCCTTCCCAACCCTGTTTTTATAGTTTCACATGTCTCTGCTTCCATCATCCATCAGCAGGGATGAACCCCACTGTGCAGAAGAGCATCAGGGCTGCCCACAGGCTCTCCACCCTCATCCCATCAACACAGACCAGTACCAGGGACAGGCACAGAAAGCTGGGTTTGGTTCCCAAGAAAGAAAGGAGGGTTTGGCACGTGGCACACCTGCTACGAGGAACAAGGCTTCTCATTTCAGAGCTCATTTGGCTGCTGCAGGTAAATTAAGGGGAACAGGGAGATAAGAGGGAGGGCAAAGGGATGCGCAGCCCTGTGCCCCTGCTCCACCCCGGCCACCAGTGCGGCTCAAGGGCAGGCGATGCACGCTCCCGCACTTCAGGAATGAGATGGAGAAAGACAAAAGGGACGCTTTGTGGAGAGGCTAAATTAATTCAGTTTCATGCAAAAGGAAATTTGTTCCCTCTGCCAGAAAGAAAACAAAATGGAGCAAGCAGCGCAAAGGAGCGGCTCGGCACGGCATGGCTGCCTGCAGCACCCCGACGGCAAAGCGGCTCCTTCTGCCGAGGCAGCCGGCGCTGACCCTGTGCACCACGCCAAAGGCACCCGTGTCCCCCCCAGACAGCCGAGCAGGGTGCAGCACCTCCAATTAGGATGCCAGGGGACAGGGAATGAAAGGCAAGAGAAACTCCGCTTAATTGAGAAACGGCAGCCAGGCCATGCTTGCCTAAGATTATACAGAGGAATGCAAGTCTCCTTTACAGCGGGTTCATTCGCTTGAAACAGAAATGAATAGAGCAGACTCCAGGCGGGAGAGGAAAAGAAAAATAAAGATTCATATGACCTGGATTTAGGGTTGAGATGAGATCTGGTGACTGCCTGAGGACCGGAGAGCGGTTGCATGCTCCTGCCCCATTGCAGCCCCATCTGGTGTCTTCCTCCAAAAGCCTCAAGCCTGGCCACAAAACCTGCTGGGTCAGGAGCACCGAGCTCCTCACAGGCCCCCAGGCACGCAGAAGAAAGCCATCTCGTTTTCTCCCTAGTCCGTAAATCCAGACAGTCACCAGCTGGAAGGAGCCAGCTCCAGCTGCAAAGCAACACACTCCTGTGCCTATCCTGCTGCAAAGGGAAGGCAAAAAGCACCGGCATCCCCCTCTCCCAGGCAGTTTTACCAGGTCCCCATCCCAGTCAGAAAGCCGAGAGCCCTCAACCACCCTGCAGCCCCACGTGCCGCCCCGACAGCCCAGGAGGCACTTGCTTAACCCTGCATCCATCTAATCTCTACTGGATTATGCCCATGGGGGAAAATTCATCCTCAGCATGGACAGGGATCACAGCATCTTTGGAAGAGATCGCTACTTAATGCTGGCCAACAGCCACCTTGCACCCACGAGCCGGATCCCCAGAAAAAGGCTCCTAACTCCTCCTTCAGCACTTGAGCTCCCAAGGAAATCAGCGCAAAGAGCCCAAATCCTTCTGTGGATCTTGGCTGAAGGGACTATTATCCTGGCCCAGGCTCGGCAGGCACAAGAAGGCCATGTTCTGTGCTCTGGCAGGGAGGGCAGCCCCCAGTCTCCCCAGCAGTGACCCTGCACTGCTGCATTCCAGTAGGATTCAGGATCTGGAGCAAATCATGCCATGTATTTGCATTTCCAAATATGATCTTTGGTCCTCGATATCCCTACCCTGAGCCAGGCAGGGCCAGCAAAGCTGCCTGCAGAGACACACTCAGGGGCTGGGGCAATGCCTTGGAGGAGGGAGGGCAAGCACAGCATGGGACTGCATTTTCCTACTCTTTACCTGCCCCTCTATTCTATTAAATACTGTTTTGTTTTGTATCAGGAGGTTTGCAAAGCTTCCCCTTCCCACAAACCTCCTCATCACCAGCAAGGCTCCAATGCCAAGGAGAACATCCATTATTGTCCACAACCCTTCTGCCCTCCTTCAGACTTCAAACCCACCAGATTTCTCCTTCAGAAAAAAAAACCAATCATCAGAAAGAGAGGGACCAGCACACAAGGGCATGCAAAGAAACAGCAGCACCAAAATCTTGCAAAACTGCATTTCAGAGAAACTGATGGGGAAAGCTCTTGGGGTGCCGGGTTTGGAAATGCAATACACAACGATCCTGCATGACAGAAAAACCCACGAGCATTTGGCACTTGCACAGACTGGCTGCAAAACCAGACTTTTTTCCTTTTGTTTTGCAAGTCTTATCTTCCTTGGAGGAAAAAGAAAGCGCAGTCACAACATCCCATCGCCACCAGTACTATGTACACAGACGTCACGGCTCAGGAGGCAGCCAGGCTCCCCCCCTCACGGATCCTGCTCACCTGTTTCAGTGGTGCTTGTGGGGATGGAGAGCAAGCTCACACTCCAGAGCAATTATCTGCATGGCTTCCAGCTCCCACTGACGATACAGCAGCATTTAAGGCTCTCACTGGAGAACACTGAGCTTGTTCTACGCTTGTAGGTGTAACAGCAACATTTCAAAACTGTCAGCAATTTTGGCTGTGAAAAGTGCTCTCTCCTGTCTCCCATCCTTAGCTCTGAGAAAAATTGCAGAATCATCCTAAAAATTGGTTACCTGATGGCATCTCAGGGCATCGCGTGCCTGCAGCAGCAGGAAGCCAAGCCCCACGGAGAAGCCTCCCCTACCCTTGGCCACACCACACTCAAGCACATCTTGTTTTAATGCCATCCACGCTGGGATAAAGGCGCTTTGTGTAACGCTCATCTCTCACCACATTCCCATATGGAATTTGATCAAATTGGACTTAGCAGAACTTTGAAATCCCCCCTTCTCCTCTGCTCCTGGCACAACCGCGGATGTCAGCTGTGACGCTGAGGGGAGGCTAGCACCCGGCAGCCCCCGCACCGCCAGCAGCGAGCGGTGCTCCTCCGTGGAAGGTTAAGCCCAGCTTAATCTCTTGGTGAGGGGCAAGGCAATGCCACAGAAAACAAACAGGACCTCAGATCAGGGTGGGCACGCTTGGGGCCACGGTGGCCTCATAGCCCCCATCCCACAGGGCTGGTGTGCACCGGGCTCCCCCCGACCCCCGCACCCCCATGCAGACACCCCCCCTCGCCCAGCACAACTGGGGATTAGCACACAGCCCCACACCGAGAGGCATCTTCCCATCAAGGACCTCAAGAGATCCACCTCACTGCCCCTTCCCAAAGCTCCTCCTATTCCTCCTCCACAGGGACTGGAAAATGGTTTGCAGGGACCTTGAGGTGCTCACAATAGAAGCGCTGGCTTAAAGATTCACCGGATCCAACTTAAAGAAATAGAAGGTTAAACAAGCAAAGAGAAAGCAATTGTGAGTCTATCCAAGAGCAACATCATTTGGCAACTTTGTTTGGAAAAATTAATAATTCTACAAAATTTCAAGAGAAGGGAAGTGGATGGAGAGAGGGAAAGAAAAGGCAGTCTGGAAACCCAGAAACTCCCTTCAACTTTCTATCCACAATCAAAAGCAAGGCTGGGAAATAAAGAGAAACACAACATGTTGTTGATGACTTTTCCATTAAATACGCACATTTAAACCCCCTCTTTGTATTCCAGTCTTTGCTTGCAGCCTCAGCAGGCCCCACTTCTTTTTTTCCTCCCTTCCCTCCTTTTTAATAATAATAAAAAAAGTTATATGACTTTAATTAAATGTACTTATTAAAAGGGTGAAATATTTGGAGAGGCTGTTTTTACGCTGGAGGCACATTTTCCAGCATGCTGCAGAGTGTCTGCATCCGCCCGCCCCAGGCAATTTTTAATGCACAAATAAATCCCCACCTGAAGTGCTGACAGGTTATTATGCAGTGTGGCAGCCAACTAAAGTAAACACAGGGGCAAAATTTTAACCTCTTGCAGTCGCAGAGGCTCTCCCCCACCGAGTCGGGCTCAGGTGTAAATGACCAGCAGCAAAAGCGTCTTCCTCCAGTCCGCCCAGTGAGCCCTTAACAGGGACAAGGCAGGTCGGTGTGTGAGCACCAACCCGACCAGCCAGCACAGGCTAACAACCTCGAGGCATTTTCAGCTGATGTACCAACTGATAGTAATCAGTAAATAAATATAATAGATAAATATAAATAGAGTAATAGGAAAGGGCTGCCTGTCCCAGGTGGCACGCAATGCTTGGGAGGTGGCAAGTGATGGAAAAAAATGGGATGAGCAGCGGAGATGAATGTTTCCCACTGAATCCCGCTGGGGTGTTCCTGTGTCAGCATCCAGAATAAAGAAACTCAGCTCACCCAGGCTCTCCCGATACCGAGAAAATATTAAACAAACCAGAGCTCAGTGCATGGCCAGAGCATTGCTGACCCCCAGTGATGCCGGGCAAGCTGCAGGGATTTGGGGACAGCAAATCGTGCTAAACTTTTCTTTCTGCTCAGCACCATATCACGCCTGGCTGTGCCATGAAGAAGTTCCAGTTCCAGAAGATGGGCAGCTCCCATGGGTGCTTCCCACCCAGCCCTGTGCTTGCTGCAGTGGGGCTGGAGCTTGGGGATGCCAGGCTGTGGGTAGACCTGACCTCCTGTATGGTGGAGACAACATCTTCAAGTTAACCACGTCTGATTTGCATCTGTGTTTCAAAAGCCAAGCCTGGGGTTTGCATATACCTTCATCAGCGGTGAAACAAAGATGAAGCAGATAATTGACAAACCACAATCAAAAAACCTACAAACACAGGGAGGGAAGTAACCAAACCTACAAGTTGCTGCTTTTTTTTCAGGAAACCAGGGGGACACGTGGCAGCTCCCCCATTACTGTGCTGGAAAGCATCCCCTGTCAGCCTGGGAAACAGAGGAGTTTCACCAGGACTCCCACACTTGGAAACAGCAGCTTTTAATTCCGTGCAGCCATGTCCAGGCACCAACTCCCAAACCTCCTACCGCAATTAACAGCGACTAATAACTCCGTGCGCTCAGGCCCTGCAAAAGCCAAACTGTACGGGTGTCTTTGGAGCTCAGCTGCCAAAAACAGCAACTCCCAAAGCCAGTGGCCACCTCTTCCAGTTTGCAGTTGATAAATTAAACTGTTCTTTCCTGCGGCTGGAAAGATGCTGCAGCAATCTCTCTTTTCAAGGAGACTGAAGACCCTGGTACAAAGAGCAGCACCCCAATCTCTTGCACAATGTCATACGAGGAATACTCAGCCAAAGTAAGCTATTTACACAGAAGAGCCGGAGCTGGAGGAGGCAGGTCAGCCACCTGCACGGCTGCCTTTCACCATGGCCATGCACAGCCTGAGAGCACCAACTCGTCCTCCTCAGAGGGGACAAGAGACCTCGGGCCCTTCCAGCCCTGCGCGGGTCACTCGGACAGCACGTGGCGGAGACAGACTTGAACAGAAACATCCCTCTTGTCTTAAAAAATTAAGGCCTCCACTTTGCTTCCACATCTGACAAGACGCCGCATGCTTTGCTAATCCTTGGAGGAGATTAACTTTTTATTTAGAATTCCTTCCTCTGAATGTGGCAATTATGAAGGGTGGTTGGTTTTTTTCTTTTTTTCTTCAAGCTCTTGGCAAGGAGAACACTTTCTCCAAGTTGGCTGAAAACGGTTAGTTCAAAGTGAATCTCAAGTCTGGTTTTCCCTCTCTGATCAAACCCATGGGCGCCTCTTGCAGAAAGGGATGCCTCGCATCCCATAACCCCAGTCTGTCATTGTGCACATGGAAATCCAAAGCTACGGCACATTTTTGGAAGAAGAAGGGAGAAGCTGTCCCAATCCTGGCAGAAAACTTGGTACACAAATCTAATGCTATGGAACAGGCATGCTGCCGGCAGATCCTCATCAAAGGCATTTTAATTGCTGCTCCTCCACTGGGCTCAGAAACCAGCAAAGTGCTGTATTTCACTCTGAAATAGCTGCAGCTCACTGGTGGAGGAAGCCAGGCCCGGAGCATCCACGGGGACGTGAAAGTTATCATCTGCTCCAGGGAATCCCAAAAAAACAAGGCATTCAGTTACCTCTGCCACCATCAGAAGGGGCTCGCCCTGCTGAGCCGGTGCCTGGGGACAGCCGTCCCCGCTGCCACCCCTGCCCACAGGCTTGGATGCTGGCTGGCCAGTGCCCACGGATGCTAATTCCTGACCCTTGGACCTGACCCACTTGGAAGCTGATGCTGGAGTTATGTGACCGTGAGCTTCACCTGGAAGGAAGCAGCAGCAAGCTCCTTACCCCTGGGGATGCAGGGATGAGCGTGCTTTTTATGGCCCATATATATCTATACGTATCTAATCTCACTTCTCACTGGTGGTTTTCAGGGCTTCACATCACAGCTGAAGGGCTGCCAGTGCCAAATGAGAGGCCCCAGCGCAACACCACTAACGCAGACTCACAGTCATTACATGGCTTGAGCCATGGTCAACCAGCCCGAGGACAAGCCTGGCTGCCCAGCATTGATGTTAAGGAGACCTCTGGGCGCAGGGAGAGTTTGGACCCACCTGATTGCTCCAGGTTCAGCCAGCACATCATTTTCACAAAACAAAAATTCAACACAAGCTAAGACATATATATAGCGTATAAATTTGAAAATACGATGACACAGTATTTCTGCATGTGAGCACCGAGCCCGCTCCCACACAGACACCAGACCCTGCGCCCGCAGCTGTGCTCCAGGGCAGCTGTTTCCACTCAACAGACAGAAAGCAGCTCCAGCAGTGGTGAAGCAGTTTACATGAAACTCGAGGAAGGATGCCCCGAATAGAGCAAAAGCAACCCTTACCGTACACTAAGAAAAATAAGAAAAAAAACCCACCACACATATCAAGTGCCTGTAGCTGTCAGAAAGCATTTCTGCAGCTTTGGCAACTAATTTAGCACGGCCTCGCTGAGGTATATTAAGCTGTCAGTCTGGATGATACGAATTTAATCACTAGGAGCAGATCAAAGCTCTGCAGCACTATTGGTGGTGGGCTGGACACACAGGGATAAAGCAGAGGATGGATGTGCACGGAGCACGAGGAGCAGGAAAAGCCCATATGACATGCAACAGCCGCAGCGCGCTCCCGGGACATCACCTGCCCACGGGGATTGTCTCTGCGGGGTGTCAAGTCTCTACTGTGCAACGTGCCAAGGGGAGCTAGAGCTGAACAGTCCCTGCCTGCGACCCGAAGCCATCAGCTGGGCTTAGAGCTGGCCCTAAGGACTGAAATGCCAGCAGAGGGAGGACAAGCCACCACCGCTCCCAAAGGTGAAGGCTCGGGACAGCAGCGACCTCCTCTGCATCCCTGCTCTGCCGTCACAGCACCAGCCGCACCAGCCTGACCGAGCCAGCGCCGCGAGGACACCCCGATCCAGACCAGCCCCTGCATCCTCCGCCAGCACCGATGCTCCGCGCCGCAGCAGGAGAGGTGCGCGCTGCTGGCCCGGCTGCTGCTCCCGCCCTCGGCCCCTGCACACCGTGAACAGGGACATCACCCACAGCCACCGTTCCGGCTCCTGCTCACGCAGGGTACAACCCACAGCAGGGGTGTTCAGGTGCTGCCCCATTACCCCCCCCTCCCAGGTGAACATTCCTCTGCCAGGGAGCGCGGAAAGCCCAGGCTCCAGGAGCATGCCCTGCAAACCGGCAGCATTCATCGCCATGTAAGCATCCATCGAGGGGGGGGTGGGGGGGGTGTCTTCCTAGAGGGCAGCTGTAGCATTCCCACCGGACCTCCTATTACTAGGACCTGCCCCAATTTAAATCCCCGAGGGTCACACCAAGGCCCTGCACCCCATTCCCAGGGGCTCGCAGGGTGCTGGGTGGGGACAGCATGGCTCCCGAGGGGGGTGTGCTGCAGCTCTGCAATGCACTGATGCTCACAGACCCTGCCCGCTGCATCGCACTGCCACAGCCTTGGCATGCAGGACACGCGGGACGTGCCTCGCTGCATCCCCACCTCCACCCTCCCATTACACCTAGCAAAACCCACCAGCTGCACAAAGGCTTTTCTCCCCGCCCTGGCACCCCAGAAACATGCCCCGGTGAGCAGTCCTCAGCCCCAGCTGATCCCCGTCTCCATCCCACCTATGTGCAGGAGTGGCAGCTCTGCCTCTTGCTATAGAGCCCACCAAGCTGTCACAGAGCCAGCTCCTTTCCCCTGTCACTGCGATGCCAACGACGTTCCTTTGTGCCACTCTCCCTCATCGCCAGCAGAGGAGGGGGAACGGTGGCCAGGGAGCCAAAGGGAAAATTCACAATTCCATCACAGCTGGAAGAAAAGTCTCCCCTTGCTGCAGGGATTTAATCTACATTTCCCTGGGACGGATTAGCCTTTGACTACTCCATTAATTTTTTACTGAGGTTCGCTGGGCAATTTTTACTGGAGTTTGTTCAGCAGGAGGGAGTGGGCTGGCTGGGCCATCCAGATGCTGCGCGTTGCCTACCCAGCCGGGAAATTGTAACTGCGCCAACAGACCCGGGAAACAAAGCATCTCCCACAGGAATCTGCCCGCATCTGGGGCCCTGGCAAAGCCCACACCTCGCTTTTGGGCAGGAGTTGAACCGCAGTCTGCAGTACGAGGGGTCCACCGATGCTCGGCTGTTGCACGCACCCACGAGCAATGCCGCATGTTGACACAGTGCCACAGCCACTTCAATTAACCCCGCAAAAGGAGGCAACACTGGTGGGATAACCACCTCCTGATGATGCTTCACCTTCCAGGTGCACAGGCACCTAGTCCTGCGAGACAGGCAGAGGCTGCCCAGCAACGCTGAGCAGGGCAGCACGGCCAGGGAGCAGCTGCAGCCTCTGCGCTGCCACGGTCCGGAGGAAAAGGTGCCTGTGACACGAGACAAGAGGTCGGAGATATCTCCAGTCCCAGCAACAAGCAGAGAACAACGGTAGCTCCATTGCACAGCACGCATTTCTTGGTACTGCTGGAAGCAATGCTTTGCAATGCCTTTTTTTTTTTTAATTTGCAGAAGTTCAGCCCAGACTTCAGCAGTTCCAGTGGTCCCCAGGGACCCCAGCGTGCTTCCCAATTAACCAGCACAGCCGCCCCAGCTCTCCCCCCGTGCCCCTCACCGATTACAGGACGCCATGCGAGCCCGTTACATAAACCTAATTAGCAGGGCTCCACTTTCAGCATGGCAAATGGCTACGCTAATCCGGGATTTGTTCTCCTAGAAACTAATTTAATCATACAGTGCCAGCCAGCCTGCTCACGTGGCCGAGAGCAAACCCAAAATCCCCAGTAACGAGCCGTTACAGGTGAGCCAGCCTCGCACGCTGCCTTCCTGTACCGCGGCAGAGCAGCACGCACTTGGGGATATTAATCCTCTAAAACAGCCCCGGACAGAATCTACCACTTAAAAAAAAAAAAAAAAAAAATCTTGAGAGATGTGGGGAGAAAGGCCCGGCCATAATTAGACTGGAGCGACCTGACAGCCTCCCTCAGCACTGCCCATGCCAGCAAGCAAGCACCCGGGCTCCGGCGGCTCCCGCTTGGGATGGTGAAGAGGTCACGGCCACCGCCGATGTCCAGTTGTCACCTCATCCCAAAGCACGTGGCACCTCTGCTCCATGTTCGTCCAGCATGCAAGCTGGTGCATTAAAGCAACCGAAGCGGTCACCTGCTGAGACACAGCCACACTGCCTGCCAGGGGGTGGGAACGCAGAGGGCAGAGCCCAGGCACCCCCCAGCAATGGGGGTACCGTGATGCCCAGCCGCTGCAGCAACAGCAGCCTGAGCAAGGCTGGGGTTTTGCTTCTTTAGCACGATGACACCACTCAGCCATAGAAGCAACATCCAAAAGCCCTTCCAAACATACTTGTGGTATATGAAAAGGAAGTTAATGTGCTGCCAACTTCAGTAAAAGCAGCTCTTTTTTAAATTAAGCTTAATTAGGTATCTCCAGGATAACCCAACATCAGGCTTCCCCAGGCACTAGAGCGTATCACCAGTGTAAGGTAATTGTACCACTCCTCAAGCTCAGTGGTGAAAATCACAAGATGGGTTTTTTTTAAAAAAAAAAAAAAAAAAAGGAAAAAAGAATCCTAACACTTGAACATACAGAAAATTTTGTTTACATCCTTTTCATTTGCTTTCTGGCTTTTGAGACTTCAGGGTTGTGTTTTCAGACTTAACTTTACAAAGCAAAGAGCTACAAAGTTACTTAATAAAAAAGAAAAATGAGACTAATGAGACTACAGTGTACTGACTCAACACCAAAATCTCTGATTTTAAGAAAAAAAACCAATTATCTCCAAACCTTTAATAAGCATGAAATTCCAGAAATTGCCACGGCTGCAGTGCTCGCTGCTTGGCTTGGAGCAGCACAGGGTGCACAGAGCGTATGGGGCAGGACACCCCCGAGCAGCAACACCTGCCCAGCAGCACTCCCAAAGCCTCTGCAAAAACCAGAAAGAGAACGAAGCACCGCACAAAGCCAACACCAAACTATTTTTAGTATGAAGTTTCCCGAGCACCAGGGGCTGCAGTACCTGTGCTGGCTCCCATCGCCCCAAGTGTGCTGGCACCAAGACTTCATCCTAAGTGACAGGGCTTTCTGGGATGCTGAGCTGGGACCAGGCTGGCCACCCCCCACCGTCCCCAAGCACAGCGATGCCAGCAGCCCCCAGAGCAGCGCTGGGGACCAGGCTCGGGGCCTGGCTGCATCTCATATCCCCAGGGCACAACCTGGCTGGCTGCCTGGGAAGACTTCTGCTCTCTCTTGGTGGTCAAACAAAAGCCTGTCGCTCCCCGTGCTCTCATTCCTCCCCACCACCGAGGGACTTCTGAGCCACAGAGCTGAGCCGGGGTCTTTGGCAGCCCGGTCACGGAGCAGCTTCCAGGGTGCTGGCCCAACACCCACTGTGTTTAATTTCCTCCTCTCATTTCTCTGTAGTGTCTATTGAGCCTCGCCGCCGAAGGAGAGCCTTTGAGCCAGCTCAAGAGGTAGCACAAGCTTCAGGAAGGGAAGACAAAAGGGAGGCCGTGCAGTCAGCAACTTCATTTCAAGTGTAGGGGCAAGGGGAGATGCTGGAGCCCTTCACAGGTACTAAATGGCTCAGGGGGGGTGGGGAAAACAGGGGAATGGCTGGTGGAGCTCCTGCCCACAGCGGTGGGATGCTGGGGGAGCCGCTGGCCCTCTCCCAGGTGGCTCCTGGATTTCAGATACTCAGGAATATAGAATCATTTTGGTTGGAAAAGACCTCTAAGACCATCAAGTCCAACTGTTACTCCAGCGCTGCCAAGCCCACCACTAAGCCACGTCCCTAAGCACCGCATCTATGCATTTTTTAAACACTTGCAGGGATGGTGATTCCACCACCTCTCCGGGCAGCTGGTTCCAATGCTTGAACTGAGCTGGGTTTTCGTCCCCCAGCACCCATGGAGCTGTCTTTCCCGCTTCCTCAGGGCACTAATCCTGCCAGGAACAGAGCTGTGAGAGCAAAGCCCCACTATCCAGGCTCCAAAACACAATACATGTAATCACAAGCTTAGCATCTTCTGGAAGGATGAGGGCTGGTAACTTCCAAATCCCTTGCAGCTGCAGTAGGGCTAGAGGAGCATGGGGTCCATGCTTCGCTCAATCTGCTGCAAGGCTCCTTTCGAAACCAGAGTGAAAACCTGCTGTCAGAGGCAGCAAAGAAAGCCCCATAAGCACAGCTGTGGCATCACAGCCCAGGCCTTGGTAACATGGCATAGAAACAGGCTTTAATTGAAAAAAAAAATTAAGAAGATGGGAAGAGATGGGTGGTCTCGCTAGCAGTGGAGGAAAACGAGGCCACACAGCACTGCCTTCAGCCTGCAGCACCCAGCGCTGCCGGAGAAACCTCCCCCAGCAAACCCAGCATCCAGATCCGTCCCAAGTGCCGGACCAGGTCAGGCACCAGCCAAGAGCCAGGTCTGCGCTGGAAGGTCCCAGCACAGCCAGGGCTCTGGGGCCAGCCCAGCTCCTCGCTCGGAGCCCAGCCCCAGCGAGCGGAGCGGGGCCAGGCTGGGGGGCCCGGCTACGTGATGGGTTTCACAGGGCACCAGCTCAGTATTTTACTATTTACACTCTTTTCTCTAGCCAAGTGTAAACGTTTTTTTCCCCTCGACTGCGGAAAGGTGAAGCAAGGACATCTGCAGCCAAGCGGCATCCAGACTTAGAGAGCTCTGGCAACAGCATTCAGTTCTGCAGCACTTTTAATTTATAACTGTGCTCACGGTAACCTTGGAGAAATTCAGAAATTTGACTCCTAATCCCTAAAATTAAAGACTATCCAGAAATCATAATTTGGGAGTTTTCTTCCTTCTGAGCTTTCCACTAGAGGACTTTGTTTCTGGCTTAAGAAAGTTGGCTTTCACAGACAGCCTTAAGTATTAAATCCATCACTGACATATGGCTCATCATTCCAGAGGATCCCAAAGCCCTCTGCAAGGGAAACTCCACCTCCCGGGCAGACTGTGTGGACTGAGTTCAGAGCTCCTGGGATGTAAAACCTGACTTGCCTGTTCGCTTAGAAGTAGTAGCAGGTCTATAAACCTCTTTATGCTGTCCAAGCACGAAGCTTTCCAGCACCGAGATGCTTGAAACGGAGCCACAGGCACCTGAACCAGTGCTGCGAGGCAGCCACCTCTGGGCGGGGGGAAGGGGCGATGCGTGGGCAGCACAGCCGTGCCACCACACCTCTGCCTTCCCCAAAGGTGAGTTATCACCCCACAGCACAGCAAACAATAAACCAGAGCCCGTGTTTTGTGTGGCTGGCAGGTGACAGGTATAGACATCACTGCTGGTCTCCCTGGGCGTGCTCCAGATGGGAGCTTGCTTTCACCCCCAGGCCCCGTGTTTAGCTTAAAGCCTGGCAAAGACTTGAGCACAACAGTTAAAAAAAAAAAAAAAAAAGAAACCACACAAAACAAAACAAAAAACCAAAAACAAAACAGGACAGGCTTTCAGGCTGACAGGGTCCTTGGAAATTTTTTTCCTCACTAGCACCCATCCATTCGGCAGAGAAAGGCAAGCTGGGCTCTTCTGGCACACATGCCACATGCCCTGCCCCATCCCAAGGATTAAGGATGGCTCCGGCAAGGGTGTGCTGGGCTGTGAGAGCCCCATCACCATCTCACGAAGGAAGGACCTGGCCCATGCCTCCAGCGCACGCTCCCCGCAGGGCACTGGGCAGGCAGGGAGAGCCCAGCCCATACACTGGCCGTGAGACCATTTCACGTGGGTGGAGAAACCACCAACCTTCACCGCGCGGCAGAGGTACGGCTGGAAGGGACTAGCCTCGGCAAGGGAACAGACACAGCACCTGCCAGCTGACCTGCTCCAACCCGGGCACACAGCTCTAGGACGTGCAGCAAAGCCCAGGACCCTTTGACTTTGCCCATGATGAACGTTTGGTCTCTGCTTCCTCCATCCAGAGCCAACTGTCATCTCCACTCACAGCCCCGTGCGGACAGGGGGACAGTGGGGACACCAGCACTTGGCCAGCTCTCCTGTCCTAGACTTGGGTGAGCATCTACCAACAGCCTCAAGCTTCAGCAAAAAAATTAAAAAAAAAAATATTCAAACAGCAACTTAGAACAAGCAAGGAAAAAAAATACCTAAGAAGTGGGAATATTAAAAAATGTAAGAAGTGGAACCTCCTTTCATGGGTAGACCTTTCCTTTGACCAGAGTTTCTGAAGACACAGCAACACTGGTATTTAACTAATCAGAGCAGAGTAGAAACGCATCCAAAGGGCAGAGGCTGCTCCAGACACGTCCCTTCCCAGCACTGGCCGCAGGTGCTGCTGTGCCCCGTGGGAAGAGCTCTGCCACTGCAGCCACATGTCACACGCAAGCGTCACCCCATGGCCTGGTGACTTGCCCTGTCTGGGCACAAGCTGCCCATGTCCTTGGTCTACAGCAAGCAAACATTCGGTTATCTCCCCTTGGCAAACAACCGGGCCATTAAGTGACGGGACTCAGACAATATTTAATTACCCTGATCGTGGGAAGGGGGCAGCAAGGGGGAGGCAGAAACTGCAGGGGAAATTCCACAACCAGAGATTAAATGGAGCTGCAAAACAGCGCTGACAGGTTAACAGACAGGTAATATCCCAGCAGTGTTTGCTTAACCAGGCGAGCTCCCCAGCATCCCGGAGGAAGGGTGCATGCTGTACCCCAAACGCCAGAAGGAGAGCACCAAAACCAGCACAGGAGAGCTGGACATTTCTCCTCCACCAGGCAGGGAGCTGCTGCACAGGGCCGGGACTCATCTCCTGGGAGGTGGGAGCTGACCCGGGGGGGAAACAGGGTCCATTGCTACATCAACATGACGGATACAGAAACCTTCAGCGCTGGATCCTGCCTCAGTGGGGTCAACCCAGAAGACCTTCCCTTGGACCTGCCCTCTGAGGTGGTCGTTGACACCCTAAAACCTCTCCCAGCAACGTCTCCATCCCCAGCTCCTGGGGAAGAGCAGAGCATGGGGAGGGCACAGCACGAAGCACAAGCGCTGCGGAGCCTCCCTGCTCTTCGCGTGCTCTATGGGGCTCCCCACCAGCCCTCGCTGGGTCCCCCGAGCAGTTGGGAAATCCTGGCACAGCAGGTGAGGTCCACAGGCTGCTGAGCACCATCCAAGCCACATTCAGCAGCAGGAGCTAACAGGTGATTAATCGAGGTTACAAGGCTGCATCAGACAGACAGGAATGTGTTATGAAGGGCAACGAGCACATCAGCAAAAGGTGTTAAAGAGCCCGACAGGTTGTTTATAACCCTCCATGAACAACTGATTAACCGTTAATCCTCCGTTAGCACCGCTCTTTATGACCGAGGACTCTCCCCGGCAGGGGAGCCCACCAGGTCTGTAGAGAACCAGAGGCACTTGGGCAAGAAACCCTGAAGCACACAGAAACCCATCGGCCTTGCTGGTGTTGTCCTCGCCCAGCAGGGCTCAAAAACCACGTGCTGTTTTGAGGTCAGAGTACAGGTAATCAGGGGGAGTTTAAAAAAAAAAAAAAAAAAAAACACACACAACAAAAAACAAGCAATGCCAGTAGTCAGATGTTTGTCATGTAGCTCCCACTCAGGGCTGAAGATGGACCATGGCCGAGGGAAGAACCGACAGCAGTGTCCTGCTCTAAGGGGATTTCCTGGTGAAATCTTGTTTCAGATGCCCACACTCCTGACCTTCAGCTTCCCAGCATCACCACCCTGTGAAAAGCACATTTGAGGTCACCCAGCTCCTTCCCAGCAGCTGGTTCTGGCCTCACCTTGGGATGGTGTGGAGACCTATACAGCCTCTCTCCACCTCATCCCAGCAAGGATGCTCTCGGCAGGCCTCAACACATTTTAAGAATGAGTCGCTTTTAGATTCATTACCAAAACAGCCGCCTCTGCCCTCACTCGGGGCGCCAGGGAAGCAGCATGCGGCCCAGCTCCCTGCGGCAGGCAAGGATGGTGCTGAGCGAGCGGCCGGGCAGGGCTGCAGCTGGGCAGTGCAGCCAGGGCTTCACCTGGAGGGCGGGCAGCCACCCCCCAGCTAGCACACACTAAACGCTGTGCCCCGTTGTCTTGCAAATCTTCATGCCTCCCAAAACCAGCCAGAGCCTCTTGGAACAAGTTTCAGGAGCTGGAGAAAGAAGTTTTTACGAGCATCCGGCTAAATCCTGGCCAAGAAGGGGAGGTCAGCACAGAACTCGCTCTACCTGTACCGACATCTCATCGTCCTTCTTCCAAGTGCTGGAAGGGATGCCAAAAACCATCAAAACAAAACACAGCTCTTGGGCAGACAACTTTACCCGAATGTTGGAGCAGGAGATGCCCCAGCAGGGACAGGCAACAGGGCTGCTCAGCTGAGTTGGTCTCTTGCCCTCCTGCCTGCAGGCTACTCTGCCCCTGCCCTTGGGGATTTTAACTGTATAAACTGGAGTTATTTGCCAGATACCAACTTCACTGCTGCCAGCAACAGCTGTTTCCTCTCATCCAGTCCCAAAAGACAACCAAAGAAGAGAAAGCCAAGCCCTCCCCACCTCAGAAATGACAAGCTGGACCATTCCCATCCTCGGTGCCCGCAAGGCAATGCATTTCTCGGGACCAAAGGGAAGCGATCACCACACAGACTGCCCAGGCCCAAGGTGCCTGGCTCCACGGCCAGCTATTCCCATCTCCCAGCTGGAAAAACAGCCCATGCTAAAAACTGATTTCAGGTTTACTCTATAATAAAGCTGCATACACAGCTCTGATACCGTGAGTCAATGGGGCAGAGCAAACACAAACCATCTGTAATAAACAGCGTACAACAGTCCTGAAAGCAAGACGTCATATTTTCACATGAAAAAGCACAGGGGAACGCAAGAGCAGCACCAGCAAAAAGCCTCCAGCAAGAAGAATCAAGCAGGAGTGCAAAAGGTACAACAGAGCAAGCAGCAGCAGCCGCCTGTGCGGGTGAGGGAGGATGCCACACAAAGCTCCCCCAGACACAAAGAGCATCAGAGCTCCTCCCTTTGCCTTCACACACTGCACAGGTTGCTCCAAGGTGAGCCGTATCACCAGCTAAGGGATTCTACTCTCCACTTGGTCATACATTTGCCTGAACTTTGTTTTCAAAGATTTGCTTATCACCCCCACCCCATGGCATCTCCCCCTGCTCCTGCCAAGCCTCTCCCATCCCATCCCAGCCACGAGGCAAATATCAGGAAATGAAAAAAAAAAAAAAAATAGGATGGAAACCTTGGTAGGTAAAACTCAAGGAGGAAGGAGTGGTCCAAAAAAGGCGTTTGCAATCATTGTGGTATCTTGCAGCTGCTGAGCAGCTTGGAGTTACTGGGCCATCACAGACCCAAGCTCAATGTTCTGCTCCAACCAGAAATTTTACACACGGGCTCTTGAGTAACTGAAGTGACTTGCAAGTCACAGCCTTCTTAACCAGGAAGCTTTAGAAAAATCCCAGCACTAATCCTGTGCTGTATTAGCTGCCCTTCCCTTCTGTAAAAAGGGGATAATATCTTCCTGCCCCAGAGGAATATTGCTAATGCCATTTTCGAGCTGCTCAGACGCTGGCTGCAGTGATAAGAACCTTGCAACAAGCTGCACATGGAGCTCCACGAGGAACTGCTCCCCAAACACCGCTTCAGCAGTGCCTTTCCCTCTGGGCATCCCCTGCCCCGGCAGCTACAGTGTTCATGGAAAGAGGAGAAGTGCATCCAGAGATACCTGCGCATCTTGCTCAAGACCAGGAACAGCAAGGCTGGGTGACTGCTCTGCCCCTCCGTCCTGAACACGGCCTGGGGCAAAGCACAAGGAGCAAAGCCATCAGCTCAGCCACAGCAAGACCGAAGGTGCAATCTTGCAGTCTCCACAGGGCTCTGTGCTTTGCCATCATTTCCCTACGTGATTTCTGGTAAGTTACTTCAGCTTTTGGAGCCTCAGTTTCCCCTCTTGAAAAATTAAAGAGAAGCAAATGCTGCTTCACCTGCCTGCCCGGAGGGGTTACCAGCCAGAGTCTGCAAGCAGTTTACAAACTGCTTGGAAACTACAGCAGGGAAAGCGTGAGAAAAGCCCAAGACGTGATGGTTGTTTATACGATGAAGAAATTCAGGCTGAGTCACAGAGTCAAAGCTGTGTGTTCCCAGAGGCAGGAAGCACACACTAGACACTCAACAAACTGGTTTCCAACGAAGGGATTTTGGTGCTCGGCCCAGAAGGGACTGAACAACGGCACATGGCTAACGGGGACCCTGTATCCCCAAGCTCCCATCCCCCCAGCAGGAAGGGGATTTTGGACCACCACTTGCAGGGGAGGTGGGATGCTTGGGGGACACACGCCATATCCCAACACAACCCAATTTTGCTGAGAGGCATTTCCAACCACACACTCAAAAATGAACTGTTTTATCACACAGGTGCCTCCTGCAAAAGGGGGCATAAAAGCTTGACTCACCCCTGCAAAAAGAGCGCTGCCCGTGGGGAACACACAGTTTTTCTTGCCCTTTAAATCACTCTTCTCCCTCCCTCCTGCCCACACCCACTCATTCAGCGATATTTATTATCGCTACCGATTTCCTAATCTCCAGCACATGATGCAAGAACAGAACTCAGAACAATGTTAGACATTAAAACCCAGCCACAAACAGACGTAGGAAAGCTCTTCTCTGCACAGTAAAGTCACTCGGAAAAGTGGGATCAGGGCAGGAGCTCAGGGCAGGAGCACTGGCAGCAGGTACAGCCCCAGACTGGCTGCCTAGGGAAGGATGTCAGAGGTTAAAAAAAAAAGTAATAATCCCAAGTTGGTTTCCCTGCTTCCCCCGGGACAGCCTCCAATGAGTCACTGTCCCATGACAGAGCGAGCAGCCACACAGGACTCCATGCTGGGGACCTCCAAGGCGAGCTGGAGGCTCCCATACTGCCACAGAAAGGATTTTTACTGGTGACAAAGTCCAGAGGACGCTGGGGCCGACAGAGGAGATTTCATGGTGCACAGGTGGGAGCAGCTCTGCAGCAGACTCCATCCCCACACCGCGGGACACCGAGACAGTTGCACCCTTTATTCTTTTATAGCATTTATTAAGTTTGGTCCAAATGCCCTCCTCTTTCCTCCAAGGAAAGGTGAATCCCCCTGCAGCTGGTCCAGCCAAAGCTCCTTCCGGAGAGCGAAGCCTGAAAGCAAAGCAAAGGAACTGCAGAAGAGCAGGTCAAGAAAAAGCCTTTAGAGCCCTTGACGCAGCTCCTGCAAATGCAGCAATGCTTCAACAAGAAAAGCAAGTGCCAGAGTTTGGTGGCCAGAAGACACCACCAGCAGCCCTGGAAGAATGAAGGAAAACAAAGCAGAAAGAAAAGGGAGGGAGGGAGGGAGAGGGTGAGTGGGACAGCCGAGGAGGGCACGGGATGGAAAGAGGGGGTAGGATCTGCTTGAAGCAAGATCTACAGCCTGTTCCTGAAACTTCCCGCTTGTGTGCCAGGCACTCCCGAATACTAATCAGAACTGAAAAAATATCAAACAATTAGGAAGGAAAGTCTCTTGGCAGGGTTTCTCCTGGAGACGTCGGGCTGGTTTTGTTTATGAGCTAGAGGAAGTGGTAACCGCTCCTGTTTGTTCTTCTGAAGAAAAGAGAAAGCTCCAGTGTTTTAATTTCTTCGCTGAAAACCCTGGAGATTTTGCCTTAAATGGATCAGAATGGCTGATCTAGATTCACCCTCAGCCTTTTGTTACAAGAAAATATTTTAGTCATTTTCTCCCTCCCCTTCTGCGTGGGGAAAGAAAGGGGCAGGGGAAACAAAGCAAGCATTTTTGTTCTCAGAAAATATCAATGAAAAGAGCATTCCAGAGGACAAGGGTGCAGCACAGCTCCTGGGGCGCAGGAGATGTCCTTGCAGAGCAGCTGGGCAGATGCACCCCCGAGGAAGGGCAAATCCATAAACTCAAAACCTCCTTCATGTCAGAAAGGCATGCGAGGCAATGCATGGGAAGCCTAGATAAAGTTTTGAAACAAGCCCTTTGCCTCACAGCTGACATGTGCAAGGCTGGGAGGGGGTCGGGAGAGCGGTGCAGCGCGGTGGGGTGGGCACACACACATTTATTTGAAGGTGCCACTTGCAGCTCATTCCATGCAAAGTCCCTATATAAACATTTCATTTGGTTTTCATGCAAGTCGTGTCAGGAGGGCTTGAGCTAGCACCTTGGCAAGTTAAGCCAGGTTTATTGCGGTTTGTAACAGCAAGTGGAAGGCACAAGGCATGCATAGAAGGAGTCAATACATCTGCCTGCTGCATTGCACAGGGACAGGTCCCAGCATGAGAAAAAAAAAAGTCAGTTCCCAGGACAGACCCATAACTCAGCCTCACACAGCACCCCAGGGGCAGAGGTGTGTGCTGGAGCCCACAGCAGCATAAGGACAAAGCTTGTGAGCCTGTCCCCAAGGCATCAGCTGTCAGAGGCCTTTGAAGCATCTCTGCTGGGCAGGCAGCTCTCCCCCAGAAGGGAGCAGCCAGCCAGGGAAAGCCAGAGGACCTCCTCCGGAGCAGCACGACAGCCCAACAGGCAAACAGTGACACTCATGGCAAAGAACTTCCCCAAAGCTCCAAGCTTTTAGGTGCAAAACCAAAATGCATTCACCATGGAAACCCAGTTCTGGGGCTGGTAGGCTGGTGGAATTTACAGTTGGCTGCAGCCATCAAGGAGGCAGCCTGGACAGTGAAACCTTTCAACGTGAATGGTGCCGACCAAGTAGTCTGTCACTGCTCTGGAAGTGCTTTTCAAGGCAGCCAAACACACTGGTTTATCCAGCAATAATTCACCCGCTTCCAGACAGAAGGATATGGAAGCGGAGCCAGAGCCAGACAGCGCTCCCAAGCCCCCCTTTCCTGCGGGAGTCAGAGGAGGGAAGGGAAGGATGATGAGAAAGGGAGAGGCAGAGCAGGTGGTTTTCAATACTTTTTCCTTGGAGAAAGGCTGCACATTGATCGTCCCTGCACCAGCCATGCAGCTCCAGGAATGCTGTGTAGGTGGCCTGCTCAGAGCACACTGGAAACAGGCAGGGACAGCAGATGCCTCCGCATCACACCCCTCAGGCAACCATCACCCCAAGCATCAGCCTCTTGCTCTCCCAGTGTCCTCCTGCCCCTGCGCACACCAGCCCCAATTCCCAAAGCAATGCCCCAGGTATGGTCCGGAGTTACCATGCGAGGAGTCCTCAGGACCAGCCCTGCCCTCAGCACCCACATTTCCAGGTCACGCTCATGGATCAGCAGCTTTTTAGATACAGCTTAGCATCTTTCCTACGTGTCAAGTGCTTTTGGCTAAAACCAGATCCAGAGATGTCATGTTTTCCAACCCAGATCTGCTCCCTCCCCAGCCTCATCCCTCACTGCTTTGGCATCCCGGTATCAGTGCACTTGCCTGTGGGTATATCCCTCCCTGAGCACCCCAGGATGTTTGGAACAGCTGGCAGAAACAGGGCTCAGGCAGCCCTGGAGTGGCCTATTGGGTACCCACCGTCACAGAGGATGCCCTCATAGGGGATTTAATTCAGGTCTCAAAGCACCAACAAACGCCCTCAGCAGCGGGTCAGCCACCTGCCAAGCCCACCCTGGGAGCTGCTGTGCCATAACCTCCGCTCCAGCCAGCGCGGGGATGCTGCTCATCCAGCAGGACCTTCCGCTCCCCTGCCCTCAACAAAACCACTTTCCATCTCTCCCTGCAGCCGCATCCAAAGGCAAACCTGAGGCCAAGCACGGCTTTGCCAGCTGCACCCTTGCACCCAGCCTCCGCAGGGATGGGACCGGGAGCGCACGGGCTGGGGAAGAGGGGGGGTCCGGGAGGGACAAGGGCTTCGCACAGCGGCGGCACCCACTGGCACCCCCCGCCCCCGGTGGCAGCTCCGGTGGGCGGTGCGCGGAGCATCGCTGCCATCCAGCGGCCGCGGCCCGGGCAGCCCTGCCGGCCCCCCCCGGGCAGCGCCCGTCACCCCCCGCCACTTCACCCACAACAGACAACAATCTTTTTTTTTTTCCTCCCACTATACCCCAATTCAGACGGCTGGGGATGGAGCAGCCCTACCCCACTCAACCTCCGCTCCCCGCGAGGCTGTGCCCCCCATGACCTGCCCCACACCTCCCCCCCCCCCCCTTTTTTTCAGCTCAGAGAAGAACAAGGGCAGCCTGTGGCATTTGCAGCAGGGATGAGCACAGGCACCGCAGCAGGATGTTTATACTGATTTTTTTCCTCCCCTAATAACATCCCATCTTCCAGTTTGACTCCTACTTGTACTGAGAACTATCTCAAGAAGTCTGGCTCCTTCTGGAGCTTCAGGCCCTCAGCACGTACCTACAGGTGGGATTCGCTTCCCTGTGAGGAGCAGCCTGGCCGCAGGCTCCTTGGGCGCACCCAGGGGAAGGGCCCCCAGGAGCTCCTGCAGATACGCACAGGAGGGGCTGAGCAGCAGAAGGGAGAGGGTTGGGGGGCTCCTGGGATGTTCTCCCAGCTCCCAGGCACCGCACAGAGGCTGCCCAGGCTGCTGTCACAGAACTAGTACCGTTTGCCACCTGACGCCAGCAGCAGCAGGGACAGCCCTGTACTTGCCGACATTCTGGAAAGAAGCACCCACTTGGTACCCGAACCGAGCCCCCACAGGGTGCTCAAGGCTGTGAGGAGATAAAGAGGAAAGGAGCACAGGGAGGATTTGTCCCATCTGTCAAAGCACCAGTAACATCAGAACAAAGAGCATGCTGTTCATACCGCCTCTCAGCCTCATTTATTTTTTTATTAGAGATCCATCTTAAAAATTCACTGGGTAAGAAGAAATGTATCTGTTCTGCCACTCCTTTGCATTGACCACTTCAGTGGTTTGCAAGCACACCATGCTCTCCACAGCCATCTTCTCTCCTACCACCCAAAATCCTCAAAAATGGACTTCCAGCCTAAAACCCCTCAGATAAACCCCCCCACCAGCAATCACCACCTCGCCTTCGACACCCCCCTCTCAGCCCGAGGAGCCGCATGGCAGCTGGTGGGTTCCTTCCCTCCCTGGCCCCGGCAGAGGCTCACGCAGAGCTGGGGTCCGAGGTAGAATTTGGGGGAGTTTACCCAGAGAAAAGGGGTGTGAGGGGGGAAATTTGGCGTTTCCCAGGCCGCCAAAGACGCGCGCCCCCCCCCCCCCCCCGCACCCGAACGCCCGGGCAGGCAGCGCCGCCTACCCTCGCCCGCCCCCTGGCGGCTGCGCGTGGCACTGCCGCTGCTGCCCGGTCCCTGCCCGCCGCTGCCGGCAGGGGGCAGCGCGCACCCAGAAGCGCCGCCCGCCCCGCCCCGCCTCCCCCCCCGCAGCCCCGGGAGAGGGGGCTCGGCCCCGCGAGGGGGGAACAGCCCGCGGGGGAGATGCGAGCAGGGAGAGCGGGGTGCATCAGACCCGAAAGCTTTTTGCCTATTTGCATGGGAGTTCCCGGGAGCAAACACCACCAGGCACCCAGCAGCACCCCTCAGGCAGAGGGTACCGGGCACGGCGCGGGGCGGGGGCAGGGGGAGGTGGAGAGGCCAGTCCGGGGATGCCACTGAGCAGTTAAAGGTGACAAAGCGCCTCTGACAGGCCAGAGTGCGTGACGAGGGATTGCCACTTAAGCTCATGTTAACAAGCTATTGCTGCCTGCTGGCAGAGGCAGGGATCTCCGCAGCAGACTGCGGTTTATGCTTCCTGCCGGATCCCTGGAAAGAAGGGCAGTGCCAGAAGGGGCTGCCCCAGCCCCCCCAGCAGCTTCACAGGAGGGCTGGCATCTGCACCAGGGACCCAGGCTCCCAGCAAGGTCCCTAGCGCAAGCAGGGCTCAGTGCATCACTTACTGCACCTGAGAGCAGCCAAGCAGACAGCAAAGGCATCCGTTCACAGGACATCTCTCCAAAAAAGCTGAAGATGCAAGAAATAAAACCAAACTCCAAGTACCAGCCTGGCCCCTTAGCGCAGAAGCCGGTGCAGAGCCAAGCAGGCCTGAGCTGCGCTATGCTAGTCCAGGGTGGAAAGCCTCTGCCTTGCCTTAGCCCCTCAGCTAAGGAGCTCGGCACTCAAGAACCTGCTGTGCTACCAGCGAGGGCACGTGCAGTCTCACCCCTCCTCCAGCCTGGGTTTCAGAGGCCCGGACAGGACAGAAACCCAAGAGACTCATGCTACAGAGGGATGGAGTCATGTACTTGGTACATTCAGATGCTCATCAAGGAAAAACCACAGTCCCAAGGGGCTGAGAAAAGGCCGAGATGTAACAGCACCAGTCAGACACTGACAAGGGAAGGAAATTAAAGCATCCAACTCTGTTCAAATAGCTGGAAGTTTGCAGTGCAGAACAGAAGTCAAGTGAGCTTCAGCCACTCAGTTCCTCAGGTTTGCATTTGCCATCTCCCTCCATCCTGAAGAGCACCCAGCTGGCAGAGCTGTCTCTCCAGGGAGGCCACGCACCTCATCCTCCTGGATCTGCACTCAGTGAAAGTGAGTAACAGCAGCTTTACAGTTCTTCTCCATTTCTCTTTAACCATACTGGCACAGCCCACTGCTCAGCTGCTGCAGAACATGTCCACAGCCATACTGGACACCAGCATAGACCTCACATCCCTGCCAGCCTGCATCAAACTTCTTGGACTGATTGATCACCAGCAAACAAGAACAGATGAGCTCTACCCAAAACCAGAAGTGTACTTTAATAAACCCAAGTCTCTCCCAGCAGCAGTTTTCCCTTTATTCATCACATCTCAGCCTTGTTCTCCCAGAGGAAAGTTCACGACAAAAATAGCCCCACACATGAGAAAGCAGTCTAAGCAGGGTGAACCACAGCAGCTTCCCAAGTGGAAGAGCCACCTCTGCTCCATGCCCCAACACCGAGCTGGACCCACTCCAGTTCAGAGCAAAGGGCCGCAGCCGCTGCAAGCCTGCACAGGGAACTGGGACCAAAGGAGGATGTCCTCACCAAAACACACAGGGACCACAGAAGTCAGGTGTCACTAGCAGGCCAGTCCCAGATGAAAACAAAGACAGGACCACTGCATTTATTTACCTCCAGACAAGAGACAGCACAAAAGGCTGGTGAGGGCAAACTCCATCTCCCCCAGCACAGGAACCACCAGCTATTCTCCACCGAAGCAGAAATCCCCATTCTCCCAGGCCACGTACCCTCACACATCCACAGCTGCTCCTGCGAAGCCCCTTGGGCACATCTCCCAGCATCACACCCCTGAGATATCAATGCTGCTGCAAGTCCCCTCAAAATACAAAGCCCTGGCAACATTTCCTAGCAGTCCCCCTGCTAGAATCCCCAGGAAAGTGGATATTCCATTGCAAGGAGGTTGACGCTGCCCTCCCCTCCAAAGGGAGCCTTTCAGCTCACACCCCCTGCATCCACCCAGGCCCCAGGAGCCCCGCGGTACCCCCAGGACAAGCCCCACATTGTCCCCAGTAAGCCCAACAAGCAGCAGGCTCCCCTGCACAGCCACCACTGCTCGCTTCGACACGTTCCAAGTGGGGGAAGCCAGGGGGGATCCCTCTTGCTGGGGAAAGAAAGGAAAACCTGCTTGGGGACTGCCTCGCTTTAACTCCTTTGTCCATTACTCAGCAAGGTAACTCCAGGAAGAAAACTCTTATTAGAGATTTCAGGCTCAAATAACACTAAGAAGTTAGCACTTTGGTTAAAACAGGAGGGGAAAGCCCGTTCAGCTGTCAGACACAAGCCTGTCTACTCTCCTACTGCCCCTAGTGCAGCAGGTCACTGGATTTTGCATTTTCCCTACAAGTGAGGGAAAATATAGTTTTCTAAGTAGCCAGTCCCACAGGAAGGCTTTTTTTTTAAAAAAAAAAAAAGAGGGGGGAGGAGTACATATTCTTGACTCACCTAAGGCCAGCAGGATTTGTCCTATATGTGCGTATGGACTCCTTCCTCCTCCAGAGCCATGATGCTCTAAATAGCCCAGAACAGGAACTGTAGCACTGGGCTGTAACTGCTGCTGTTCCACATCTGTCAATTGGGAGATCTCGCTGAACGAAGCCAGTTCCACCAGATCAGTAAAAACCACAGCACTAGCTGAATAATACCAAAGAAATAATCCACCAGATTGAGAGAAGCAGATGTCCACAGCCTTCTGGCCATGACATTCCCAGCTACAGACAGAAGGGAGCATCCAAAACCCACACCAGTCCACGAGAGCTTATGACTTCAGAGATCCCAGCTGAGAGAAAACATCCAGAAACAAATCCTCTTGGCTCAGGATCATTTGCTTGGTGGAGCGGGAGAAGTCCCAAGCTTGCACATGGTCTGACTCTTGTTTCCTCGCTTCTAGGTATGAAGACAGTCCAACAGCTATTGTGGCTGGCAGCATCTGCCCCTTTCAGTAATGACAAGCTACCAAAACCTGTAGAGAAACAAGCGTCAGGACAAGGGAGCAGCAGTGACCCTCGGCCACTACAGCACAGTCAAGAGTTGCATCTTGTTCTCCAGGTCTGCCAGCAGCTGCAGGAGTATCTGAGGGCATCTGAGCACATCCCATGTAGCACAGCTGCAAGATATTCCCAAATTCAGCATTAAGCAGCCAAGACCGTGCCAAGATGAAGAAACATAAAGCAGGATTTTTCTTACTACTGCAGAGCAGAGGCGCCGGCCATGCTGGTGGACACGTCCCCAGGGAGCAGGCAGCACCAGCCAATCCCTTGCTTGGATGTTACTGTCCCAGTTGTTTGGTCAGCACTGGTCACGCTGGTTTCTGACACAGAGGATGACAGTTTAAATCCATCCACAGAAAAGAGACAACGATTTCTTCCCAGGGCAGCACGTCTCCTCCGCTCAGCACAAATCCAGCCACAAGGCTCACAAAAAGGCAGCAGTTCACACCACCAGTAGCATACCAGCTGCAAGGGCGTGCAGTGCCCACAGCAGGGCAAAGAGCTGAATTCTCCTCCTGCAACAGTTTCTTGATGAAATGAGCACCTGCAGCAGCGCTCAGCTGCGCTGAGCCCTTCCAAAGGTCTGGTCAGAGCTACAAGGGTCTGCTGAAGATGTGGCCAAGCACAGACCTCCCACAGGCCCCTTACCTCTGCTGACAACCTCAGCAGAGCACCCAGGACAGCACCAGCATCTTCCTCCCCACACCCCTCTTCAAAAGCAAACCCACGGAGATCACCAGCATGCTGCCCAGAGCTAGCGATGACCAGCTCTGCCTAGAAAGCAGTGGGCACACAGGATGGCCAGCATTTTTTCGGAGGGATTTTGATTTACTGCTCGTCTGCCAGGTCTGCGCACACACCATCACGTGTGCATGCACACACAATTTTATTAGAGATACATTAGTACGCACACTACCCAGCTTCGTTAGGGCGCTGCTGCTCTCCAGCACAAAGTCCGTATTTGTTTCCCTGCAGGGGTGGAAATAAAGGGGGTTTTGTATTTTCTTCCTCTTCTCTTTGCAGGCTGGAGTGAGTTTATTTGACACTCCAGCACTCTTTGTGAGCTGAGTGCCTGGGGATAAATGCTACCCTTAAGAGTTACTTGGCGTTAGACAGAGGGACCCTCTTCAGAGGAGAATGGGGGCTTGTTGGGATGGGGTGGGAGGGGGCACGGGGAGGGGGCCTCCGAAGAGCGCCTATGCAGCCCTCATAGAAGGGTCTCTGTCCTGGGCTTACAATAGAGCGAATTCTTAAAGATACCGGGAGCTGAAAGGAAGGAAGGAACTTTCCTCCTTTTAAAAAGGATTTTCAGGAACAATTGAAGAAGCTATAAAAAGGGGATCATTATTTCCCATCCAGTCTGCTGGGCTGGGAAGGCCCCCTGCCCCCTCCCGAGTCCTCGGCTGGGAGGATTTGACATATACCATTTGGACAAACGTAAGAGGTAGGACGACTGTCACCATCCAGTTCCCCCTTTGCTGAGGGAGCTGCCCGGACCCTGTGAGCAGATGTCTGCCTCCCTCCCACAGACAGGTACCAGCTACACAAGCCACCTTCTCCTCCCCAGAACCAGCTGCTCTGCTGCTTCCAGCTCCTCCTGCCTCAGGAGCAACAAGCTGCAGAGAAAGGGATCTCCCAGGAACAATGTTTGACTCAAATGCCCGCTGGTGGGCCAGGATGCCACTGTCCTGCCAGTGATACAGGAGCAACTGTGTGAACCCCATGCCCCCAGAGATGCAAGCCTGCACCATATCCCTGGCAAGAGGGGACAGCACTTCCATGGCCAACACAGCCTGCCCACCGCTCACATGGACAGACACCTGCCATCCAGCTGCAGGCCAGCAGCTCTTCCTCCCTGACTGCGATGATGAGTTCTCTGCAGACACACTCAGTCTTGCAGAGCTAAAGCCACAGCAGTTCGGCTGGTGAGCTTCAGCTCCAGCTTAGCACCATCACAGATCCCAATTGCTTCCAGAGTGACTGGTATCAGCTGTTGCTCTGCTCATGCCCACTGGTGACAGAGTCCCCCCAAAGCACAGCCTAGCAGGACACTCTGGTACCCCCAAGGGCTGCATTGCAGTGTTTCTGGTATCTCACACAACACCAACCACAGCCCATATACCATTTTTTTCCCCACACACCCAAACTGAGCCCTGCTCATCATATTGTCACCCCAGAGGTACGCAAGCATCTCACCAGGACCTCAGTCCACCAGGCTCCCTCATTGCCTCCTCATTTTCAACTTGCTGAGGTGATGCTGGAACCACATGTGCAAAATTTGGTCCATAGCAGAGCTCCAGCTGCCCACGAAGCAAGCTGCTACAACTTGCACACAAAACCCTCCCCAGCAGGCAAGGGGACCTGCTCTCCAGAGTCTTGGAAACATAGAGAAGCTCCTGTCAGCTTTAATTCCTAGAGTTTACTTCCAAGCTCATTGCATCAGAGATAGGTGTTTGGCCATCCAGCTACAGAACAAGTCAGGCTGCCTCTTGGTGTCACTGGCACCCTAGGTCCCAGACGCTGGCAGGAGGCTCCCGTCCCTCCAGCAGTGACAGAGCCCACCTGGCCATGGGCCAGCCCTGAGTTTATCTGCAGAGAGCAGAGACAAGCAGAGGAGAATGCCACCTCACAGAAACACCACGACCATCCAGCCTACAAGACCCAAAACAATGCTCTGCCTGCCAGTGTGAGCCCATGCACTGAAAGTGTGTTTTCTCATACCAGCTTTGGAAAAAACTCCCAAATTTCAGAAGCCACTCCTGAAAGACACTGGCCTGAAAAGTGCATTTTAAAGGACCACCAGTGGTAAGAGCAGAAGCAAACTCCAGCAACAGCAGTAAAGCCCCCATCCATCCCAGACTGGAGAAGATGTGACACCGAGGTCCAGAAGCACCCTGCCTCCACCTGACCCAGCACAGGACACGTGTAAGCAGTCCACGGCAGCACTTCAAAGCCAGCCTAAAGATCCTGTGCAGTACCATGCAAAAACACCCTGGCCCTCGTGGCCAAGTCATGTTGCTTGAGAGGTTCAAGGTCGTCTTAGGCTGAGCTTTACTTAGAGCCATTGCTGTCAAGTTTTGTCCTTTGCAAGACCACGGAAGGTTTTGCTGCAGCTGCACCAGATAGATGACAGCTCTGGTGCCCCCTCAGGGAGAAAAGGCAAGAATAAAACCCCAGAGGAATAAGCTTTAAGAGCCTGGCTAGATAACATTTGCTTCCAGTATGAAACCCATTCTGGGCTCTTTTTGCAGGAAAGCTACACAACCACCAAGGGATCAAACACATTTATTTAAAGGCTTAGGGTTTAGCCCTCAGAAAACATCTGTGGCCTGGCAGAAAGAATCAGCCAACTGAAGAAAAAAAATGTTACCTTCTTAGGGCATGGGTGCAGCACAACCCTGGGACCAAGGTCCTTCACACCTCATCAGCTCTGTTTGGGAGAAAACACACTTACAGATGAACTAGAAGCAAGAACAACCTCCTTAACCACACGCATTCCGGTTTTCCTCTCGTGTGTCAGTCCTGGAAAGCACTGCCTGCAATTCAGATGCTGCCACAGGGGGGGAAAAACCCAAAAATAAGAAAAGGGGGAAGCTTTGAAGCACTGAAATCAGGCTGCAGAGCAGGACCTGAAGCCACACTGAACATGGGCTCTGTCCCCAGGGACTAATAAGGCAATGCACTGTAAACCCTAATCCTGTGCTAAGAGCTTTCATCAAAAAGGAACAGTATTTATTAGGGAGTTATAGAAGGTAATAAAAGTGTTTTCATGCAGTGTTTATACTAACATGGGGGACTTTATGCTAGCATTTGCCCCTTCATTTTTATTTTAAATACATCTTCCTGATGAAATAAGCCACTCTGAACAAGGCCGCCCTTTGTAATGTGGTTATAACTTTCTGGCTGGCCGTGGTAACTGGCAAAACACTGTGCTTTTCTTGCCCTCTCTTTTGTTGCTTTGCTTTTCTGTTCAAAGTTCAAACAAACAAAAAGCCCCCCAGCAGGCTGCATTGTGCTCCTGGCATTATCCCCCCATTGTCTGGGGCTCAGCGAGCCAGAGGGAGGGGGAGCGGGTGTGACCCAAAACTTTTGATCTCCTAAAATTTAAGGCACTCCGATCATTTCTTATACAGAATCCCTGACAGAAGAGCTTGAGCACAAGCAGTCTAGACCTGAGCCAGCTGCTACTAAAAAAAACACCCATCACCAAGGAGAAGTGATGCTACTACATCAAATATATTTAAAAGCAAGCACAAGAGGCATGCACAGCAAACCCCAGCGCTCAGAAAAGCTGGGTCAGAGTCCAGGGCTTCCAGATTTCACAGCTGGGCTTTGCTGCAGACAGAAGCTTTTGCTTCGGAGGGAGTCGGGAGTCACGAGTCGCAACATCCCCGAAGCCCTGTCTGCTCCACAGCCTGTAATCCACTGAGCCCCCCCAGGCAGTCAAGTGTAGATGAGACGGCACCTCAGTCTGGTTTAGCAACCTCCCTAATACATAGTTTATAGTAATATATTATTTTTAGCTGGTCCTCAAACAGTTCATGATGTCCACTGCAAGCAACAGCATGACCATCAATTTTCCTGGTCTGTTATAGGGCATCCCTCCTCTGGCAGCGCAGAAGGGGTGAACGCACCTTTCCCAGGCCACAGCTGCGGCAGGGCAGTGGCCGAGGGCTCTGCCAGGGTCCTTCGTGCAGCAGCAGCTCAGTGTCTGTGAAACAAGTCCTGACAGAGTCCCCTGAGCTGTGGGGGTGAGACCGCCTGGGCTGTTGACCCCATGGCTCATGCAGCCCCCATTGCTGCAGGCAGAAGGATCCATTCTGGACTCTGCTGACACCAATTTAGGGGCTCAGCAGAGGCAGCTAGGCAGCGACACACGCCTGGTCCCAGCCTGTTGAGCAGGAGAAGCACCAACATCCCCAGCCGCTGTAATTCAACCTGCCAGAGCACAGCACCCGAGCCCAGCAGAGAAACCCGCCAGGGACCACGGCCCACCGCAGCCAGCATCTCCCCTGCCAGCTACAGCCTTCCCCACGCTCCGCAGCGGGTTTCTGCCATGCAAACAGAGATCAAACTCCAGCAGCACAGCCCTACCAGCCCGCAGCCTGGGAGACACCATGAAGGGAACACACCGGCTGTAAGAGCAACTTCACCTCCTCCTGCCAGCGCAAGAAGCGGACAGGACAGTATTTCCCTTCGCATACGTTGTACTTGACAAAGCACCTTCATGCTTCACTTAGGGACCCTCTCCCCACCAGAAACCCTCACAGCCCCACTGTCAGGAGGGCTGCAGAGAGTCACCCTGCTGCCACTCAACAGCACCCCAGAAACAGTTATCACCAACATGTCACACGAAGCTTGAGGGGTGCCACATCTCAGACTACCTTTTGTTCGAGACACCTGAGCATGGAGAGCAACTGGTAAACAAGCAGCTTCATAGAAAGAGCAAGTTCAAACAGTTCTTTCTCAAAGACTTTGCTGCAAAAAGAGCCAGGAGAGCACAAAAATATTGCAACACCCTTCTGGCCCATGATGTCTCCTTGTTAGGGGGCTCAAACTCACCACAGCTGCAGGAAGGACATCCATCCCTAGTTTTACGGGGAAATGAGAAAGTGGATGCCCTGAAAACATCACCTGCCTGACAGTAGAGAAGAAAGGTGTCCTTGCATACCCTGCTCCAGCCTCCAGGCTGGAACCTCCCCTTCACAGTGCCAGGCAAACAGAGATGCAGCTTCTTCCCAAGGCCTGAGTCACTGCACACAGCCCTCTCCCCCCAGCTTTCATCCCACCAGCTGTGACTGTGATTATAAAAAGATGTCTCAATTAGCAAGAGAGCTGAGCAATTCCTCCAGTCTCAAAACCCTTCAGAGGAAATGCATTTCAAGCCAGCAAAGAGCAACACTAACAATGTCTGGGCAATAAAAGCTTCTCTTGTTTATATCAAAGTAACCTCAAACATCCTTTCCCCAAACAAGCATCCCTCGCCTTCCGTACGGATCAGCAGGCTCACACACTGGAAGGGCTGGTGTTCTCCTCGACACGCTGGGTCCCTTGGAGCAGACAGCACTAATTTTTGTGTGTGTTATTGGTTGCAGGTCTAGACTGGTGTGGTCTTTTTGTTGTAGCGAGCAAAATAAGGGAGTCATTCATATTTTTCCAGAATTCACACAAAAGTGCTCTTGTGCATCACAGATACCTTGCATCACCAACCCCGATCAAGTGTTTCTCGCTCCCGGACTCATGCCAGGCAGCACCAAAGGCTGGGGAGACCCCCCAGACCCCCAGCAGAGCTGGGGAAGGGGCTGCAGGCTCACCAGGGTTATACCTCACCCAGGCACCTGCCCAGGCACACGGAGCCCTCGGGGACCTTTCTAACGAGGTTTTCCCACAGGAAGGGATGGAAAAAGTCATGTAGTGTCCCCCCACCTCCCAGAAAAAAAAAAAAAAAATCACGAAGAAAAACACGCCACACACGTTTTTTCTTAAGAGAGCTGAGGAACCCCCCTCCTCCCTCTGCCAGCCGGGACCGCGCTCGCCCTCCCCCCGCGCTCGGCTGCGGAGCATCCCCGGGTGGGAGCCCCTCGCCCCCGGGGCGGGGGATCCGGCGGGACAAAGGCGGATGGTGCTGGGGGGTACCGGCACCGGGGGCACCCGCAGCTCGCCCAGCCCCGCCGTACCGGGCCCCCCGGGGTGCACCCACAGCTGCCCCCCACCCACCCCCCCCACGGGGGCCGCGCCGACTAACGGGACCGGGAGGCGGCAGGAACAAGTGCCCGGCGGGGCGCCCCGCGCGGGGTCCCGCAGCCCACCGTGGGCCGCCCCCCGACCCCGTTCCCCCCGCCACCCCCCCGGGGCCGAGCAGGGCACCTACCTCCGGCGGGCCGCACCGGCACGGTGCCGGGGCTCCGGCATCATCCTCACCCAAGGCCCCGCTCCCACCCCCGGTGCGAGGGACCCCCCCACCGCCGAGGGGCGGGATAGCGGCGGGGATGGCCCCGGGAGCACCGGGGCAGGAGCCGTGCGCGGGGCGCGCAGGTGACCGGGGGGGGGGGGGGGGGGGGGGGTGTGGAACCGGGACCGACTCCCCGGCGGGCGGGGATGCTCCGACTGCGGCGGCCGGGCCATTCCCCCCTTATATAGCCCCGGGGCGGCGGGCGGGCGGCGCGGCTTCACGGGACTTGTAGTTCCTCCCCCCCCGGGCCGGGAGCCGCCTCCCTCCGTCCCTCGTCCCTCCCTCCGGCCGGCCGCGGGGAGGGGCGGGCGCAGGCGGCGGGGGAGACCCCCGGGCGGGGCACGGTGGGGCTGGGTTTGCCCTGCAGCGGGCCCCGGGGCGGGGGGGAAGAGCCGGTGGCTTCGCCGGGAAAAGCCCGGCAGTTCCCCGGGATCCCGCAGCCGCATCTCGGTGGCACGGCGCAGCCATCCAGGGCAGAATCCGTCCCCAAACCGCTGGTGAATGAATAACCCCAGCAAGCGCTCAGCACGGAGACCGATTACTTCAATTGTCCCATGTATTGGTTATTGTTTAGTTTAATTATTCTCCCAATTATTAATTTAACTTAATTATTAACCCATCTGTGGAATGAATGAGCAATTAACTGTGCTGTTGACTGAGGGGCTAATTTAAGGCCCATTCTTGCAAGCACGCTCCGTCCAGGCAAAGTCACCTGTCTCTCCCCGCGGGACGGGGCCCTGTGCCACGCATTTCCCCAGTGCTTTTGCCTCCAGCCAGCGAAATGCCCTGAAGGGGACACAGGGCACAAGGTGGGTGGCAATAGCAGGACCAACACCACCATGCCCCCGTGCCTTCTCCAGGCACAGCCCCTCTGCCGGAGGGACGACCGGATTTTGGGCAGGGGAGAGGGTGGACAGTGCCAAAGGGGGGGCATCTCGCACACCCCTTGGGCTGGCTGGCCACTGGGCTCGGCTCTGGGTGGGCAATGTCCCACCCCACCGGCTGCGCAGGCGCAGGGACCTGGATCCAGCGTCTTCCCACCTGCAGCAGGTCGGGATTTATCCTCGCATGCTCAGGAGAGCTGCCAAAGCGAAACCACAGAAGTTTCCCAGGACAAGTGAGCAAGGAGGGCTGGGGAAGAAAGAGGGAGAGCGAAGGGGAAGGAAAAAAATCCCTCCTGGCAGGTTTTCAGGGCCCAAAGCTGGGGTGGAAATGCTTCCCTTCCCTTAATTGCTTCGAGACCAGATGAATTTCTTGAAGAAACCGCAACTGAAATGCTGCACAAATCACATTGTTGTGCTTGTGTTGGCTGCCTTTTTAAGGAGGTAAAAGGTCATCATTTATGGTATATTAAAAAGAAAAAAAAATAATATTTTAGGGCTGTGGAGGAGGGGGGTTGTGTTGCTTTTTCATACCCATGTTCTGGAAATTAAAACCTGTTTGGCAAGCGCCAGATTGCAACTTGCAGCAAAGAGCAGAGCTGGGAAAACGTGTGGATGCGGGGCAATGCCGCAGCCCCCGTTTGTCCCCCAGAGCCATCCTGTCCCCCGGCCGGGGGCGATGCCCATGCAGGGGCGTGGGGCTCTGGGAGCTGCTCCCACGGGGTTCGCCAGCCCTGCACTGCGCCCTGCAAGTCCCTGCAGCTTCAGGGCCCAGAGGGTGCAGCCAGCACTGTCTGTCTGACACCCCTGAGCTGCTGCGAAGTGGCAGGAAAGTCCTGATTCCAGCCTCCTGAGAGCTCCGCTGGTTTTATTCAAGCACAGAAATTTGGCTGCTCTCTTTTTCTCCCTTTTCTCACCCGTCAGTAAAATGATGGAGCCTATTCTCCTCCGGCTGGCTGCGTGTGAGCAGGCACTTGCTGCTCTGTGAGTCACGGGCAGAAGAGAGCTGCCTGCTCCTCTCCTCTCCCCTGGGCGCGGGAGCTCTGCTTGGCTCCAGCTGCCCTTTGCTTTTAGGAATCCTTCACCCGTTAGAAGCTGCACCTTCCCAAGTGTGGCAGGACTCGAACCAGCAAATGACAAACACAGGCAGGCAGCCTGCCCTGGGCACCAGGTGAGAAACCTCGGGAGCAGCTAACGAGCATGGAAAATAATAGCACCAGTGCCAAAAATGGCAGAGGCTAATTCGGTATTTATTGCGGGGAAGGAAGTGCTGGACATGCCCAGGTCCGGCGCGCTGTCCCGTGCCCAGCTCAGCCAGGAACCCCTCCTGAAAGCGGCTCAGGACTGGGCTGCAGGCGGACAGGCACAGGGATGCAGAACTGGCCCAGCTGCTCTGCAGGAAAGCCCTGTCGCACCAGGCAGGATGGAAGCACTTGGCCTTGTGATGCTCCTGGGCAGAATGAGACACAGAGCTCACTGGAGTCACGGGAATGGCTGTTGCTGACCCAATACCTGAACTGGGTCTCTAAAGGGCTCCCATCAGCTGGAGCGCTTGGAAGCACAGAGCCACATGGCTGGGTGGCCAGGGATTTCAGAAGGCAAATTACCATTTTAATAATTTAAAAGCTTTGCTCCCTCTTCTAGTGGCATTTCCTTCAAAGCCACGTGCCCACAGGCCGCGGCACTGTCAGACATCACCACCAGAAGCGACTCGCAGCGCTGTGAGGCTCTGCCACGGCTCCACAGGCTTTTGCTGGCGACATCTGACTGGTGTGAAGGACCATGCCAAGTACCCGGGTGGCGGTGAGGTACCCCTGCCCTGCACAGAGACCCTCAGTGGCCTCTGAGGGTGGTCTGAGGAAGGAATTGAAATGGAAAGGTGCGCAAATCCTTCACGGAGGAGCTTGGCATTGATTTATGGGATGCTCCCAGCCCTGGTTTTGCAAGAACATGACGTGATGGTTAAAGGTTTTAGAAGATGCTGAACTCTGCCAGGCCAGTGCCAGGTGAGGCAGCAGGCGAGCAGGCGCAGAGCCAGCAGCCCTGCACACCCAGGCATGGCTTTGCGTGACTACAGCTGGCTGGAAACACAAAGACATTGTTTTTAAGTGATAGCCAGCCCCCCCTTCCCCAGCTCCTTGCGAGAGGACAGCATTCCTGTCTCGCATTCCTCAGCCACTGCTGAGATGGGGAGGGGAGACCTGAGCCAGAGGAAGAAAGCACCAAGTTTTAACTAGGAAAGTGGCCCGTGTGCGTGTGTGATGGTGGTGGGTGGTGTGGGCAGGGAGGGAGAGCAGAATTGCCCATAAAGCAAGCTAAAGTGCATGCAGATCAGGTAATAAGGGTAATTACACAAGAGCCTGTGAATATAAGAATGTCAACCAGATGTTTCCAAGTCACGGAAAATCCGTCGTTTCCCAACAGATCCACTTAGAGCTGCTGAAAGCATCCTTTATCCCGCGAGGGCAGGGACTCGAGGCACTCCTTGGCGAGGAGGATGGGGCAGTTTGGTCCAAGGGCTGCCGAACACAGGCTAAAACACTGGCTACACCATCCCCGAGTTGCTTTGTGAAAGCTTTTAAGCAGAGGAAATCCTCAGTGCAATGGCAAGTGGAAAGGGAAGAGGGTTTTGCTGGAGAGGCAAGTTCTGCTCCTGGCTCTGGGCTGGCTTTGGGGTTAGGGGCTCTGTGTTCAGCCGAACGGGGCTGAAATACCACCGGGAGGATGAACGGGCACCGATTCTTCTCCAGCTGAAAATATCCTCGGGATACTGAATTGCCAATGGTCAGTGTTGGGCAGGGAGAAAGAACTGGGCTGCTGACTCCTCTAGACAAACAGGGCAAGCAGCACAAGACGGCAGGAGCCCCGCTGCCCTAACCTGCAGCTGCACCAGCCTTTCGTGGGAGGGTGGAGCCAGAAAAACTGCTTATTCTTGTAAAAGTTTTGTTAGTACAAACACCTTCTTGGTAGCACAGTTGGGTTCACAGCCTGAGGTCATGTTACTCTTACCACCCCAGTTTGTGAATGGCACATCTATAAAGTTCACCATGGACTTTGCTGTTGATTTTTACAAAAAAAAAATAAACAAACAAAAAAACCCAAATGCATTTAGTGACAGGCACCAGCATTGGCAAAATAAAAGCAAAAGGGATTTGGGAAGGGTGATTTGGGAATGAGTTCCCACAGGATGGCTGTTCCCAGGGCCTGGCCAGCACTGTAACCTCTGAAAGTCCTCTGACCTTCAAATACCCTCCCCAAATCAGTTAAATATATATAAATATATTGAAATATGGAAACAAAAAGCTTTTTATTTCATGCACTGAGAGTGCCAAGTGTCTGCAAGAGCCAATAAAGAACTGTTGCTCCAGGGAAGGGGGAGCTGCGTTTCAGGTAAAACACAAACAACCTGAATATTTACCCAAAACTTGAACCAATCTCAAAGTCCAAAAAAAAAAAAAAAAAAAAAAAGGAACAAAAAAACCTGAGGTTTTGTAAAAGAGGAGGAAAAGTGTGGTTATGTGTTTTCAGTGTTCTCTGGAGTGCTGGATTGCAGCCTGGACCACAGGCACACACCGGTGGGTCCTGGGGAAGGATGGGCTGCTCCCGCACTGGCACTGCTCCACATGCTCCGGCTGCCTCGGGCAGTGGGGAAAGTGGTGGGAAACCTCCTCGGAGGGAGCTGGAGCAAAGCTGGCCCTGAAAGCAGCCGAGAGGCCATGGGGAGCAGCGAGGGAAGGACAGCTACCCCTTGGTAAACACTCCTTTCACCTCCATACAGCTGCTGACGGTGTCAGCGTGCTTTGCTTGTGCAAAGCCAGGCTGTGTGATGTGGGGCCACGGTGCACGGCGGGGTTTGCCCCAAGCAGGTGCAGACAGGAACGCGTGAAAGATCTCGCTACCATCACTCGTCCCGATACATGATATGCTGCAGCTGGCTGGGTGATGGGGGTTCAGAGCGCTCGTACCATGCAATGGACAGGAGGGGCAGGGCCAGGCTGCCTGTCCTGTGCCCCGCGGCATGCCTGGGTCACAGGGGATGCCCAGGACCCCAGAGCAAGAGAGCAAAGCAATGATGTCCCAGTCTGGCTGTGGGGACCAGGAGCAGGGACTGCGACCTGAGCCACACAGGGACATGGGCTGGTCGGTGTGACGCTCCCTAGCACACAAGCAATCTCTGCCAGCAGATAACAAGTGTTACCTGTGCGCTTGCGAGGTGCACAGCTGGCCACAAGAAACTTGAAGGTTGACAGAAACCAAAGAATTCCTGAGCCACAGGGAGAGAAGTTTCAAGACACCCAGGAGCAATTCAGTACCCTGCTCCCGTGACTTTCTGCCCGCTCCCAACATCCCACCCACCCTCCACAAGCTTCCCAGCAGACTAGGAACGAAAAAGCCACTGCAAGTATGAGAAAAGGCACATCAGTCACCTGTTTGCATAGTGACAAAGGCAAAGCAGGGAAGAGAGGTTTACATACCATTGCCAAGGTCACACAGGAGATCTGGGGCACGGGACCCCGCTCGCCCGGACTGCTCTCCTCCACGGCACGCGGGTCTCCATCTCCTACTGGACTGCCAGCCCAGCGTCCTAGGGAAGACAAAACAGCCTTTAACACCAATGGCAAACGTGTGGTAAAACCCTCCAAGCCTTCATATAACAAAAGCAAAGGAAGGGAATAGGTAAAATTATGAACCGTAAGAGCAAAATGCGCTGTACATTGGGACTGGGACAAAGAAAATCCACGCTCCTGTGACGCTAACCCCATGCCAGTGTACATATAGGCTGTGTGTTTTAGACTTAAGTTACTTAAAGAGAACTTTAAAGCCAAAACACTGTTAAAAAGTACATTGTGTGCTCTGTTGTGAAGATAAATTCATTATTTAAACTTGAAAAGGTGACTCATCTAACATCTATTATAAAAAGGAATAAAAACACACACACATGCAGTGAGATTTTCAAGGAGTCCAGTGATTTAGTGTCTCTTTCTTTCTCTCCCCACACTTCTTGCCTCCTGCACAAGGATCTATTGAGAAGCTGCAGAACAAACGTTCCCTTATGCAGCTCCAAAAAAGTCTCCGTCAGTTTGTCTGAGACAGCTGCCTCCAAGCACGCTATGGTTACTCATTAACCGGGTCTCCCAGGGCAGGGGAAGAAGGAGTAAACTTAATAGACCCTAAACCAGAGGCAAAAAAAAAAAAAAGAAAAGAAAATAAATACATCAGGTGTCCTGGAAAATGAAGTAGAAAAAACAGGTGGTAACCATGAGCACCTCCAAGGCAGAGGGTCTGGCCACGATGGGCAGCCAGCGACCGGAGCAGAAGGGCACAATGACATGGAGAGTAAACGTATGGGGACAAAAGAGTAAGATTATTAAAGGGAAAGAGAAGAAAGAGACGGGACAGAGAGGCACTTGTGTTCCACGGCGCTTTATATGCTCAGGGTGGCGGGGGAGGATTACTTCATTGCGGCAGAGTTGCCCAGCTCTGCTCCCCAACGGAGGGATTCATTCCCTCCCCCCTTGCACGTTTTGCATGAGAATGAGGGGCTGCTTTGGCTGGGGAGCACTTTCCAGTGGGTCAGTCCACTCCCGAGGCCTCCCAGCTGCCAGGAGAGCCGGTCACCGCTCCGCTGCCCCGTGGCGAAGCGTCCCTCCTGGCAGGTGAGAAGGACGGGCAGGTCCCCTCCTGCCTCCTGAGCACACACGTACGCTTGGCTTTCCGCTTCCACCACCGCACGCAATGGCTTCTTCTCAAGCTGGACCTTACAGACAAGATGCCTCATCCAGCCGAAGGCTGGGTCGGATTCTGCCCTGTCCACATGAGACCAGACGCTGCCCTGGCCATCGCCACCTCCTTCGCCTGCTCCCTCCCCATCACAACCCTCTGCAGAAAATGCTCCGCCAGGGCACGGGGGACGCGCAGCCCCGGGCTGGCTGCACCTCGTGCCTTCATTTCTCCCAGCCCCCGGGCAGGGGCTCTGGGGAGGAAGGCATCCCAGAAACATGCGCTCACCTGCACAGCAGCTCCGCGGCAAGGCAGGGGTCACCACCGGCTGGGAGCCAGCGCGTCCCCCAGTGCCTGGGGACACCAGGCAACATCACCTGCCCCCCTGGGCCAAGGCGGGCAGCCCTGCCTGCCCAGCCCTTGGTGCACGGGAGCAGGGAACGGCTGGTGCTGGCCTGACACCTCCACAGGATCCTGATGGAGAACAATAATTATAGTTGCAATAAAAAGCTGACTCTGTGAACAGCAGTAAATCAGCCCTGCCCGCCATTCAGACCCTGGTTCACCAAGCCTTGAGCCTCGGCCACCACCAGAATTAATTCTCTGTTTTCTATTTGCCCAACATGCTCCCCCCGGAGATAAGGCGGGAGGGGGGGGGGGGCAAGGGACTGTAATTATCTCCCTGCCTTCTGTCATGTGCTTTTTTGAAACAATTAAGGGATTGCAGTCAAAGGAATGGGGTGGGGATGGAGCAGAGCCAGGCAACCACTCTCCTGCAGGACTGCAGCCCTCAACACTTTGCAGGATCCATCCTGAGCTGACAGTGGCAGCCTGGACCCACCTTCTGGAGGAGCCCAGCACTCTCAGCCCCACAGCAGCACGGCAAGGGCAGTGGCACAGGCATCCTTGTGCAGCCTCAGCACCCGGCCGTGCTCTCGCCATGTGGAGCAGAGCCACGGAGCAACCAGGTGCCCAGGGCTGTGCCAGAGCCCTTGGGGACAATCCAGACCTGCAGACCGCTGTCCCCCAGGGCCAGCAAAATCCCTGGTATGAACCTTTCCAGCTCTTCTCCCAGGATCCTCTTGCTGAGGCAGCATCTCCCATCCCAGAGATGCCCATTTCCCATGAGCAGGGGCCACAGGTGGGAAGCAGATATGCCCACCCATGACCCTACCTGTAGGCACCCTCCGACAGAGCTGTCAGAGCCTGAGCCACTGCAGAGAGCCCCTGCAAAAGGGATCAGCAAAAGGGATCAGCCCCTGTAGCCGCTCCAGCCAAGCACATCCCGGACCAGCTATGCAGGGCACCCACCCGCAGCGCCCCGAAGGGCAGCACAGTGACTCCGAGTCACCTGCGATGCACCAGGTCTTTTCTGCTCTCATGGCTGGGATCCGCTGGCAGCTGCCTGTGAGAGGGAAGGCAAAGGCTGGGAGGCAGCTCTCTCTCCCCATCCAAGTCAGCTGGTGCTCAAGTGAAACAGGTACCTTATGATTAAGTTTTTTGTGAAATGTTAAACATCTGGAGCTCAGCGGTACAAGGCGGCCTTTGTGCAGCTGGTAAATTATCTGCAATAAAACAGCACTTGTTTTGGAGAGCTTCAAGGAGAGGGGGAGGGGGGAAAAAAGAAAAAAAAAAGAGGAGAGAGAAGCCACCCCCACCGGAGGAGGAACCTCAGACCTCTTCTGGGGTCTCACCAGCATTTTCCACGCTGTGCAGGGTGACTTGCTGCATTCACAGCAGCCTAAGACCCTGCAGAGACCCCTCCGCGTTGCCTGCAGACCCTTGCAAATGGGGTCTCTCAGCCCAGCCCAGCAGTGCCCCAGCCGAGGCACGCGGTGCTAAGCAGCCCCGTGGAGCAGCCTCCAGCTGTATTAAGTATTTGTGATTAAATACTCAGCATTTGGCTCTGGAAGGGACCTCGTCTCCTCCCAGCTTGCAGCTTCACAGCAGAAGGTGGTGTTTCCCACTGGTGTTTTCAGATTTCTTGATTTGAGAAGCGCTGATCAAATAATAATTAAAAGGGACCTGAAAGGTCAATGTCCTTAAGAAATGAAGGGCTGGGGTACACGGACAGTATCAAGCACATGGGGCTTGGGGAAGCTGGAGCTGGGGGTCCCTGTGCCTGGCAGAGGGTCCCACTCGCTCCTGCAGCTCCTGAGCCACAGCATCCGCACCCGCTCGCCACGGGAGATTGCAGTGCTCCACCTTATCAGCTTGTCATCTTGTCTGAGCACGGTGTGTGTCTAACCCTGGAAATTAAGAGGCAGACGAGTTCAGGAATTTTGCATCTTTCCTTGGCCGAAAGGAAAGGCAAGGCAAGGCAGCAGCTCCTCTGTTTCTTTCGGCAGCTCTGAGGGGTTTAGATAAACCGCACTGGCATTTTGGTGTGGAGGGGGACTCTGCTCACCTTTGCACAAAGCACAAGGGAAAAAGATTTGCACAAGTAAAAAAAAAAATTAAAAAAAAAATCCCTTTTGCTCACAGGCCTCTTCCAAGCGTGGGGAAGCAGCAAGAGCAAGGAGCCGTCCAAGAGGCAATGAAACACCTCGGTGGATTTTAAGCCAAGGTCCGTTTAAAGAAACCATGCACACTTGGGAGGGCTGGGGAGCTCTCCCTCAGCCCCAGCCCCGGGGACAGGGACAGCACAGCACCTTGCTGGATGGGAGCATCACGTCAGGTGTCCCAGCCTGGGCTGGTGGTGCCAGCATGGCTGAGCCCCCAGCACCCCATGCCACCCAAGGGGGCTGGAGCTGCTGCTGGCTGTGCCAGGGGACCTGGGCGGGAGGAAAAATCCCCCAAAATCTCTTTGTCTCCTTTCCACCCACCAGTGCTGCCTTTACACAGCAATTACTGAGGCCTCAGGGACTTTCACACCCAGTCACCTGGGCCTCGCGTTCTAAACAACTTAATTTGTTTAATGACTTGGGAGGCCCCGGGGCCCCCTTGCTGTCTGGATTTGTTTCCCTGGTCTCCCAAAGGTTTTTGTGGGCGGTAGCCACCACCCAGAACTGGAGGGCACTGGAGGGCTTCTGTGAAACCTGCACCAAGACAAGTTTTAAGACATCTCCCCGGAATTCCTGGAGATCTCTGACATGCCAACCCCCCTGGAGAGTTTGTCCATCCCTGGGAAAAGCCAAGCTGGTTGGCAGGGCTGGAGGCAGAGCAGCTCTGGGATGGACCGTGACCTGGAAAGGAAGAGGGAAAGCAGCATATTGGGAGATGCTGCTTCATGCTCCAAGTCCAACCTCACACCTGCCCCTGCTGCCCCCCCTGACTGAACCACCAGCCTGGGAGAAACTGGGATGCCCAGCCCTCACTGTCAATTCAACCTTGGGAAAGAAAGGGAAATAAAGGGTTGGGAGAGCTGATGCTCTTTGCCTGGCCTGTGTGGAGCTGGGGGAGCAGCACTGCAGCTGGGGCTGGCACAAGTGGGGGTCCCAGCAAAGGTGGGGGCCCCGTGGAGGTAGGGGTCCCAGCAGAGATAGGGGTCCCTGTGGAGATGGGGTCCCAGTAGAGGTGAGAGCGCCTGTGGAGGTGAGATCCTAGGGAGATATGATCCTGGTGGAGGTGGGGGTCCTCGTGGAGGGGAGAACCTTGCAGAGATGGGATCCTGGTGGAGGCAGGGGTCCCTGGGGAAGCCGAGGGCGGCGAGGAGCCCTGCACCCCAGCCGTTACCAGCACCTCCCTCCATTGTTTCCCAGCCGGCATTTTTCCCTATGACCTAATCTTCCCTTGGCTCTCACTGGTAATTTTATGGCAGGGAAATTATTTTGCAGTAAAAGGAAAGCAGATCCAGGCCATTCTCTTCTCTCCTATTTTCATACGGAGTTTGGAGCAGCGGTTTTGTTTTCTGCTTCAGGCACAGCAGCAGGATTGTGAGACGAGATGGGGAGTGAGCGTGTGTCGCGTCTGTAATGCCTTAGTTGTTCCTGTAAGAACACGAGAAGGCAACAGTGAGAGAGAGATTTAAACAATTCCCCATGCAAACCAGCTCTGGACACAAAAGCTTTTTAGTTATCATCAGTATTTTGTAAGATTATATTAAAATAAACCTTCAGGCTCAGTTTCCTGCTCTCAAAACCCCCCTCATAGGATTATAAGGCACAAAAACATATCCCAGAAATCTCAACCAAGGACATACTAGGAATATTTTCTCCATGTTCTCGCACAAATGACTGCCCTCAACACTGCAAAAGCCTTAAAATAAGAAAAAGGTACTAATATTGGAGCTGTGCAATATGCAGGTCCCACAGTGTGTAATTTTCCCTCTTTTTCCCATTAGGAACAACCCTCCGGATAGACTGAAGTGTTTGCAGCAGAGCCGGTCCTGCAGCGATGGCATTTCACCCCCGTGTTGGCCTTTCGCACCTCACACACCACGTCAGGCACCACGTGGAGAGCATTCCGCCGAGGCGGCCAAGGAGCCTTCGCACAGCCACCCCCTTCGGTTGGCCGGCTGAGATGAAGGGGGTTCGGTGGAGCAGCCAGAGAAGGGCAACCAGGGGATCACCCATGAGCCACAGTCCCAGCACCCCAGCACGGACACGAGCACGTAGCTTTCCGTGGGCTGGATGACCACGCAAGGCTAAATACACTTACAGTGCCAACACCTGCCTAAAAAGAGAGAGAGGCATTAGATCTCCTCCAGGAACTCAATGACCCCACATCTGCCCTAGGAAAAGGGCACGCTGAGCTGAAATTCCTTTTCTTCCCTCCAGCCCCCCAGAACCAGGCTTGTTCCTGAGGCTGGGGGTCCACCCCGGGGCTGAAGCAAGGCAGCGTGGCACAGGCAGGGCCAAGCGCCATGGGCTCGGGGCGCCCGCGCCAGCCCGACGCAGGGAGAGGAGCCGCATGTTTGCTCCCGAGCTCGGAGCTGGGAGCCTGCGTGTGTGCGCACGAGAGCGAGCGTCTCGATTTTAATTGCAGCCTCGTTGCCAAGTACAACAAAGTCCGCGTACAAAGAATAGAAGTCATTTTGTCTTAAGGTTTGAATTGTTTCTTTCCTAAGGGGAGGGGAGGGAGGTGAAATCCATTCTTTTATAAGCAATGACTCAGGTGCTACGATCTACCCTGGGCGCGCATCTTGCAAGCCCAAGTAATGTTTTGTGCTGTGTTTTGTTTGACGGCATGGGCCCTAATAATGGGATTATTGTTCGGTTGCGTGCAAAGCCCTCGCTTGGGGTTTTGCTGTCCCCGCCCAACCCTGCAAACCGCAGCCGCCTTCGCCTTCCCCAGCACCCCGGCACAGGCTGGCGAGCGCCCGGCACCGCGGAGGGCCCACCCGCCCATTCCTGCTCCCTGACTCACGGCACCACGCACGGGCGACGACGTGAGCCATGTCATGCCAGTGCGGGGAAAGGCGTGCTTTCCCTGCCCCGGTTGCACAACCATAACCGTAACCCTTCACCGTGCTCTCTCGGGCTGGGCGCGAGTGAGCTGGGTAGGCAGAAGGAGCTGCCAGGGAGGGAAGAGCGGCAGCCGAGGCAGCATCATGCCACGAGAAGAGTGGCAGCCGAGCCAGCGTCGTGCCACAGTGCCAGCCTCTGCGCTTGCCACGTGCTTGCCACGTGCCACCCTGGCACCCACCGGGAGATGCCTGGCATCGTGCAGAGGCAGGGAGTAAGGTGGGATTTGCCTGGAGCAAAGGGGACGGTGCTTTCTCCTCGCACCGCAGCTCTGGGAGGGATGGAACAGCCACATCCCCGAAGCACGAAGCCCAACGCTTCACACCGCACACTCACCGCCCCAGGTAATCCCCTCTCCAAAGCCCTAATCCTCGGGCAAACACATCTGCAGTGCCTCGCACCCGAGCTATCAGCAGCCTCTCCATCCACCACTTAGTCATACGCACAACCTGCTGCCCATCCCCCGCAGCTCTCCTGGTTGCAGAGGAGCTTCCCCACGGACTCCTCCGCCGCCTCCTCGCCAGCCACCAACTGCCCGACCGGGTACCGTCCCCACGGCCATCCTGCGGGACAGCACCTCGGTGATTCAGCCTCTGAAAGAAAAAAAGAAAATAATCACAAGAAAAGCAGCAAAATATGCCCAGCGCTGCATCGCTGGGCTTTTTGTCACAGCAATACGCTTGGCGAAGCTCTCCAAGCACGAGCTGCACAGCCGGGCACACATGCTTGCACACGTAGTGCCGAACCCCCTCCGACTCCGCGCTGCCAAACGCAGCCACCTCCAGGGCCGTTAAGAATTGGGGGAATTTCCCATTTTCTACTAAACACTCGGGTCATCCCCCTTCATTAGCAGGGCTTGAAAAACCTCGAAACATCCACAAAAGCATCAGCAGGCAGACTGCAAACTTACGCTGGGGTTTTGGGTCATTTTTAAACCCCATTGCAAGAGCACATACATGCACTGCTTAGGAAAAGATCTTTACCGTTCGGGGTTTGAGGCTTTTAGATGGAGAGGAGCCACAGTTTAAGTTTTCCTCCAGCCAATGCAAAAAGTTATTACTGTTTCAAGACAAAACTCAAAAATCTGAAGTTTTTTAATTTTACTGAAAAATTAGTAGGGGGGAGAAATCACTGCAATTAGTATTACGCTTGTGAGGGGGTCAAAGGACACTTCAAACTGGTTGCAGGCACCGCTGTGCCCCTCCGAAGGCTGCCTGCCACCATCAGAAGGATGGAGAAATAGAAAAAAACCCTCCTCCTGTGCTCACCACGAGTGTATGTGTGTGTGTGCTCCGGCCAGGGGGTTCTCCCCATCTCACAGAGACACAGGACGGCTTCACCAAGGGGGCTCGGCAGCGCTGCCTGCGATGGGGAGGGACCACCTGGCTGCCAGAGCCCTCCAGGAGGGCAGAGCCCCCCTGCATCCCGGCACGGGTTTGAGGCCAAGCACAGCCTGGTCTTCCGAGACCCAGCTCCAGCCACGGGATAACTTTCCTCTTTTCCCTCCAGCTCGGTCTCTGCGTGAGAGCCGGCTCCTCCCTGCCGCCGAGCAGAGCCCGGCTCCATTTTGCAGGGCTCGGCTGTGTGTTTATATTACCTTCGCTCCCAACTCCACCTTTCCATTGACAACTATTGTATCCACGGGTAATTTCAGGCCTGGCCCCCAGCCAGCTTTTCAATCATACCAAGGAATAGATATATAATTTCATTCACCTCCAGGGTACAAACAGAAAAGAAGAATTTTCATATGTGCTTTCTGCATCACCCTCCCCACTCACTTCCTATGGGTCCAATGTACATAATTATCTCGGCTGGCTACATCTAAGCAGGATTAAATGCTTTACGTGATATTATCTCCCAGCAATCTGATTACAAGGCTGCCTTTAAATGTATAATGTGGGTTTTTTGTACCAGCTTACACCACACGCCAGAAATCAAATAAGAAAATATCTCCAACGGTCTGCAAGAAAACCCGACCCATGGACACCCCTGAGGTTTTAAAGTTTCAGGAAAAGGCTTTCGGCTGAAAACAGAGCGCTAAAAGCTTTGCAAACACTTCTACTGTGTCTAGAAACAAGGTGAAAAGCAGTGGGAGATCGCCCAGCCTTCCCACTGGTGGCACTGGGAAGGAGCCACTGGCTGCAGTGCAGGGAGCTCTTGTTCCCAGCCATGGGCAGGTCCCTTCCCTCTCCCTGCCCTGGGGCAGCAGGGACAGCCCTCGCCCACTGGTTTTAAGAAGAGGGTCCTGACACCCCTCATTTTTCCCACCAAGGGCCATAACCCCAAATTCCCCCTGTGCCCGGAGAGACCCAGCTCATGTCTGTAGCCCCGCGGATCCCAGGGAAGGTCGGGTCCCCGTTCCCATCCCTGTACCACAGGACAGCAGCTCTCTGGGCTGCCCCAAACGAGCATCACCCCTGTGGCTCATCCTGGGGCTGCGGGATGCAGGCACAGCATCCCACGGGGCTGCGATGAACCAGGGATGGCACCCACCCGTAGGTGCATGGGGGAATACACCCCCGCGTGTGAGCGTGGTACCGGCACCCCCGGGTCAGTGCAGGCAGAGCTGCTTCCCCCTACCCCAAGATTTCTTGCCATTGCTTTTTTCTGAGTCATAAGGCATGAACCAGTGACAGGCATTGCACCTGGGGGTGAGCTGGTCGGCTGCAGCAAACCCAGTGAACGCTAAAACACACTCACGGGTGCCTGGATGAGGCACTGCAAAGCTGCCTTCAGCTTTTTTTCCCCGTTTTTTTCCTTCCCTGAAGAGGCTGCCCTCCTGGTTGAGAGGCAGGACCTTGGAGAAGCCAGGAACAATTAAGCTGGAGAAAAGAAACGTAGCAGAACGGAGGAAGAAGCAGCAAAAGTATGGCTTTACAACATTAAAATAAATTAGAGCAAACTCTGAATTTCCCATTTATTTGAAAACAATCACAGTTAAAAGGTCAAATCCATTGGCAAACAGTAGTTTTGTATCATCCAGAGTGACACACGAAGTACAAATGAAATCCAACCAAAAAAATAAAATAAATGAACCAAACAGAAATGCATGGCTCTAGCTTAGCTTATTCAAGCCCGTTCCCTTTGGCCGCCCTTCCTGCAGCTTCTCCAGCAGGATGGAACGGTGGTCCCTGACCCCCCCACCCGCAGCCTCGCTCCCCCGAGAGCTGCATGGCCATGGAGGGACCGAGATGCAGGCAGCAGCCAGGCAATCCAGTTATTCCTGCTGAGGGGACTCATGAAGCCCTTCTTACCACAGACACGAGCATCCCTAGCGAAGAGGGAGGTGGGGTTCACAGCATCCTTCCACCTTCAGCATTTTGCTCCTCGCTTGAGCCTGCAGCAGGCACAGGGAGGGACGGGCAAGGCTGGCTCCTCAGCCTGGAAGGGACTAATCCTGCCTGCTTGGGAACAGCCGTTCAACAAGAGATGCTTGAAAAGCAAAGGGTGAAGAGGCAGGTACGCACGGTGCACGTTTCTGGCTCCTCAGGTACGATAATTAATTCACCCTGATGAATTATTTCATCCTGACGCTGCCCAGTGAGATGAGGGCTCCCAGCACGCTCAGGTCCTGGCTCAGCTCTGAGCTCTTCTGTGGGGTGAAGCGCGACCAGGGCCACCGCTGGGAAAGCCCTGCGCTGGTTTTCTGGGGAGTTATGAACCATTGGAAGCAGCAGCCGTAAACCAGCAATCGCTCAGCAAGGCCAGACACAGCCACGGGCTTGTGTGGAAACACATCCCGCTCTGCACCACGCAGGCAGCACATCAACGACAACACTGGTGACCACATCTTGCCTTTTCAAAAAGTACATGCTAGAAAACGCAAAAATTCTTCCTTCCCATTTGTTTGTTTTTTGGTTTTTTTTTTCAGAGAAAGCCTTGGGATATTGGACACAGTGCAGTGGATCAATGCCCCACCTAGGAGATAAACTCAGGAAAAAATGACATTTCCCTCTTACAGAGATCCCAAGACAATTCATTTTTATTTGCCTGGACTGTTTGCATCCATCAAAACAAATACCCTAAAACACTCCCAAGGCCCAGCGGGATACACGAGACCTGCGATCCCACAGAGGACTGTACGTGTTATCTTGGCCCTAACACCTTCCACCTGCCCTTCCAGGACAGTGCCAAGTTGAGGCTCTGTGAGGAGTTTACTCCATTCAAATGCCTTGGTACTTAACCACAGACCAGCTTAAACACGCGACATCAAACTTCTAATCTTCTACAGAACAAAGATGACCAAAACCCAGAGCGACCTAACTCAGAAACCAGCCCAGCGTGGCAGGGAAAGGACAGGGTGACCTGCAGCCTGGCCAATGTGGGGTCCAGCGACCCTCCTGGGAGGAAAAGAAAATCTGGTGGTGAAAGGAAACCAGGACCTGCACGGAACCACCCGTATTTGTGCTTTGAAAACCATCAACATGACATTGGAAGGGAGGAAGAGATATAAAATTATAGGAAATCAACACCGAACCAGATCCAAAAAAATATATATACAAAAAAAGTCTAGAGGATAACGTGTGTCCAGTTCCAAACACCGCTGCACAAATGGCTCTGAAGTCTTCTCCTGGGGAACGGCACGCTTCCCTACCCCAGCCCAACGTCCAGGGACATCATCACCACAAATCCTAATATCGAAGTCCAGGACGCCAGCTTCCCGTTGCCACTGCAGGGAGAAAAGGGGAGGGTGTCAGCTCCTGGGACTGGCTTTTCGGATGGGGGAAACGCTGCTTTGTATCTCATCCAGGCAAGGGAAGGGATCTTCCAGTTCCCCCGTGTCTATCTGCCTTCCGTGGTTGTCACCGAGGGGCCTCACCTGGTCTGCGCCTCGGGGATGATATCGTCCATCACCACGTAGACCATCGCTCCGGCAGCAAAGCCCAAGGCGTAGGGGAGTAGAGGCTCCGCCACCACCACGGCGAAGGCACCAAAGATGCCAGCTAAGGGCTCCACCATGCCGCTCAGCTGCCCGTACCTGCAAAAGACCGAGACTAAAAGCCACCGCAGACCTGGCACATGGGTGGCACAGCCTTCCCGCGGAGCTGACGGGCTCTGCACTCCCCGGCCCCACTGTTTTCCCCAGTGCCACAGTGGCCAGGAGCAGGTTGGCCACCCTGCCAAGTCACCCAGGTTATTTTAAACGGGCAATGAAGGTGTTTTGCCCTAACCCAGCTGCTTTTTCCAGGAAGGGAATTAAGGCACGATCTGATTCCTTCCCCCAGGAGCCCTGCAGGACTTGGGGATCCAGCTTGCAAGCAGGGATGGGTCAGAGAGGAAACATTTCCAACAGCATAGCTCAATCCCAAAGAGGCCATCTGGCCACAGCCTCAACCAGGATGAAACTGTGCTCTTCCCCCTCGTTGTCTTTCCCTCTAGGACTGTTTTAACTCTCCGGACCATGGGAACTCCCTTCCCGGCAGCAGCAATCCTGGTGCAAGTCCCAGCACCAGCTGCGCTTACTGCATTGGAGGTGGGTGGGAGGAAAAGAAAACAAAGCTTTGGCGGGAGCAGTTTCCAAGCCGCCCCCCTGCCCTCCCAATCCATCACCCGGCTGAGCACACGTGCACGGGCAGGAACGCAGCCCTGCGCTCGCAGGGTTCATGCCCTTGGCTTTTTCACCTTAGGGAAAAGAAAAAAGAAAAAGTAGGTTTGAAATCCAGCTTGGAGTGAAGTAAGAGGAAAAACACAATAAAAGAAAAATGAAGAAGAAAAAAAATCCCACCAAACAAAAACCTGTTTAGTGCAGGATCTGGGAGCTCCCCACAGGCACTCGACAGGCAGCTGAGGCAGGATGGGGTGACCTGCCAGGGTCACCCATACATCCATCCCCTGGGAGCCGGAGGCTCGGACCTGAGCTCAGGCACTGCGGAGGGAGAGGGCAGTGCTCACCACCCTTCCGCAAAGCTGGAAACCAGCAGCGCGCCCGGCAGCAGCTCTCTGTGATGTAGGAGGGGACCAGGCAGGTTTGGAGTAAGCCCAGCCCAAGGGCAGCTCAATGACAGAGAGATGCAAACATATACAGGGATGAGATCTATAGGCACCCGCTCATCGGGAGCTGCTGGCAGAGGGCTCTCATGTCCATGGGTGAAGAGGAGCTCAGCTTACCAGAACGCTTTCCATGTTGAAAATCCCGCACCGCGTAAAGGCAAGCTGACAGCCAGGCCCTCCGGGAAATTCTGAATCCCAATCCCAATGGCCAAGTTCCTACCCACACAAAAAAAGCATAAATATATATATATATATTAGTGGAAAGTACAGCCTGGGGTAGGCTGCTGGGAGCTAAGAAGAAAAAAAAAAAAAAAAAAGGTGTTATTAAAGTATGCCATTTGAATGGAAGTGCACCTAGCCCTGGGGCTAGGCATGTTAATATTTAACATGAACACAGCAAATTTCATCTTCAAAGAGCTCCACAGCATTTCACCAGCATCAGCACCAGCCCTGGGAGCAACAGAGACCAGACAGAGAAGAAGCTTATCCAGGGAGGCCCCACGAGGCGTTTCCAATCCAAGCTTCCCGGGAGCTGCAGCATCCCCGGGCCTTGGCATTTCATAGAATCACAGAAGGGTTTGGGTTGGAAGGGACCTTAAAGATCACCTAATTCCAGCCCTCTGCCACCAGCCCAGGTTGCTCCAAGCCCCATCCAGCCTGGCCTTGGACACTGCCAGGGATGCTCTGGGCAGCCTGTGCCAGTGTCCTGCCGCCCTCACCATAAATAATTTCTTCCTTATATCTAATCCAAATCTCCCTCTTTCAGTTTAAAGCCATTCCCCCTTGTCCTGTCACTACAGGCCCTTGTAAAAAGTCCCTCTCCAGCATCTTGTCAGCTCCCTGGAAAGTGCTCTAAGGTGTCCCCAGAGCCTTCTCTTCTCCAGGCTGAACAACCCCAGCTCTCTCAGCCTGTCTGCACAGGAGACGTGCTCCAGCCCTCTGAGCATCATGCCTGGAGCACTCCTGGGATCACAGCTTCCCCCCTGCTGGGGGGGGCGGTTTGCCAGAGGGACCCCAACACAGCCCCAGCCCTGGGGGGAGCTGGTCCCTCTCCTGTAACCTGCCCCAGCTCCCACTGGCACCATACTTAACCACTGCCTTACAGCCCTGAGGCTCGTCAGAAGAGTAGCACGTTTTAGCCACAGGATTTTGCTTGCTTTCTCTCTTTTTTCTCCCCTCTTGCATCCCATGGAAAGGCAGCACTTGGACTTCCAGAGCCAAAACCAGCCGGAGGGGAGAGCCAGTCTGTCCATCACCAAAGCAACACAGGAGGAGGCAGGCTGCTGCCAGGACCGATTCTCCAGGCACAAGAGAGAAAAAGCCTGATAAAGGGGGTTAGGCAGGCAGACACGGTGAACTTGAACCGCTCCAAGTAAAGCCTCACGTCCCCAGCAGGAGACAACACAGCTCTTAAGAGTTGACAGATGAAGGACAGCCAGAAGAGGTTCGAAGAGACAGCCAAGTGCAGAGAACGAGGTGAGGTTTCTCCTTGCTTGACCTCTCCCCGTTGATACTTAAACCCTGTTTCAGCACCCACCTTCAGAGCACCCACCCGCTGCTCTCCTGCCCAAGCCTCTCCCATCAGCAACCCCATGGTGGGACCAGCACATCACCCAGAGCTGATCCAGACCGGGAATAGCTCTGTGAACAGCTGGCGGTCACGAAAGCTGGATTTCCAGTGGGAGGGCTTGTCAGTTCTTCTGCACCCCAGCTCCGTGCACCAGCACCTCATTGAGCAGGGGGTGCTCTCGGCACCCCCCACCCCCACCGTCACCCATCCTCAGCTGGTATTTGCTCCAGCCTTGGGAACGGTCCTTCCCCTTGCTTTTGATTTTTGGTGAAAATCAAGAAATTGGGATGGGGAGTTTTCTCCTTCACCCAAGATACAAAAATATTGCAGGCACCAAACCAAATGGGGCTCGTTTCTTTACGGCGTGGGCTCCTTAGGTTGAGCAGCTCCGTGAGAGCGGACGGGAACTTGTTCCACACTTGGAGCATTTCTCCCATCGTGGCTTCACTGGTGTGTGTCAGCGGAGGCAGCCGCAGCCTGTCCCTGGGGGGACACCAAGAGTGTGACCGTCCCGGGGGGCTCAAAGCTCCAGCAGGGAGGTGCTGGGCTGCGACCTGCCCCAGCCCACAGCTCCAAACGGGACCCCAGTGCCTCCCCGCAAGGTCAGTTATTCCTTTGCCAGCAGCTGAAAGCTCCCTTTGCTGCTTTAAACACTTGTTTCCTATTAGTAAAATAAGACTGGTGAGAAAAATCTCTCTGGGTTGTTTAAACTTCTACCAGGGTTTACAGAAGAGGGGAGGGGAAGGGGGAGAGGCTGTGGGTTTCCCTAACCAGGACAGGCTCTTACAATCAAAAACATTATTCAAGGGAAAGAGAGAGAGAACGGAGGGGGAAAAACATCCCTTTTAGAAAACACTGGAGCTGCTGTCTGTGTGCTGGGTTGTTTTTTTTTGCTCCTTCCCTAGCCTTCGCACAAAGCAGCTATTACTGGCCCCGACCACAACAAATTAATGGGGCGGGAGAGGGAGGTGTGAATGGAGGAGTCTGTACGGGAAGGGTGGTGAGCCCCCCCCCCTCGCCCCTGGTCCCGCCGGGAGGAGGGAAGCCCACGCTGACCCCTTGCCCTGCAGCAGCCCCGGGGGAGAGAAAGCCCCGAGGGGCAGGAGGAAGGGGAACGTACCCCAGGGAAAGATCCAGCCAGAGAAGCCCAGGTGGGCGGGTTTGCCCCTGCTCCCCTCTCTCTCCAGCACACACCTCTAGCAAAACCCGTCCGGGCTCCCCAAAAGCAAAAACCAGCCCCAGCCGTACAGCTTGGGCCACCTCCCCAGCAGCACAAGATGCCCAGCGGGTTTGGCACGTGCTGGGGATGGGGCTGCAGCCGGCTCAGCAAGCACAGCAAGCAACGGGCTGCAACGAGCAACGTGCCATGTGCCATGGCACACACACGCCACGGCCAGCAACATGCAACGGCACGCAGCGTGCCACGCGCCACGGCATGCACACACCACGGCGAGAAACATGTGTGTGCAGTGGGTCACGGTGTGCTCCACACCAACATGGAACCCACTGGGGCCAGGCCACTCGTGTCCCCAGCCCTCGGCAGGTAGGCAGCACTGTGTGCCCCCTTCCAGGTCAAGATTTTAACCTGTTTTCCCCAGAAACACGGGTGTTGGCATCACGCCACGTGGGTGCTGGCAGTCGGGGCAGGCATGGGGCGCAGGCACGCGAAGCCTCAGCCGGCAGCACGGCAAGAGGCACAGGCCACCAGAGACCCATTGCCTGGCTGCAGGCGTTCCTGCACGTGGGGTTTCTTACTCCTGCCTTGGGACACCCACAGGCAGAAAGGACCTTCTGGGCTCAGCATCAGGCTCAGAAGGTCCCCATGTCATCTCCTGGCCTCCAGCCCCGCCAGATCCTCACAAAGGTCTTCTGCTTGCCCAGACCACACTCCCCCACCCCTAAGACCACTCATTCCTTCAACGCTTCCTCCCATCACAACTCTGCTTAAATATTTCTTGGACTTTGGGGCCTTTTGAGCCTTTCCCAGGGACACTAATCTCACCAGGATGAGGATAACTCCATGACAACAAGGAGGCCAGGAACACATAAGCCTTCCTATTTGCTTTGCCTTGGTTCACTGCACGAAGGGTACCTCCACTCGCCTCTCAGCGGCCACCTCTGTTTGCACAGCACAGTGTCTCGGGAGAAGTCCAGGATCTATGGCAAAGAAGATTTACTTCCAGGGCCCAAGTGTGAAACAAAACCATCCCAAGAGACATTCCTCTCCCCCTTCACCACCAAGCTGTGCACACCTCACACCTTCTCCACAGCTCCTGTGTCGAGCTGGCAGCAACACAGCGGGTGAGAAAGCAACTGAATCAAAGCTGCATTGTGCGTGAGGAAAACAAAGGCGTCCTTATTACGGAAATAGGTGGGGATTCTTGGAAGGCTTCCCCTGACTGCAAAGAAATACATTGTAAAACAGATGCACAGACTGCAGCAGCCTGGCCCAGGGGAGCTGAACCGCTGCCCACGGTGAACGACTGGGCACAGAGGAGACGACAATGGGGAGACGAGCCAACGTAGCCAGAGGGAAAATCATCAGGATGAAATGTTCAGAGACCTAAGGGTCTCTAAGGGATGGCAGGTGGGGAATAAGTGATAGAGAGGTGTTAGAAGCAGATCCCACCTGGCCTGATGGGTCACCCATACGCAGCTAGAAGACATTTTGCAGACGAGGATAATCTGTGGCTCATCCCCAACCTACAAACGTGCATTGGTCTCAGTGCCCTGCCCAACATGAGAATGTCACTTGGGTGTCTTCTCCGTTTGGGCAGAAACAGAAAATTTGTTTCTCTGAGTCAACGGACTCAGGTGCCATTGGAAGCATCGAGGATCAAGGAACCAACATGCACTGGACATGTTACCTTTCCCAGCTCTCTCCCTCAGCTTCCCCATCTGTAAAATGGCCGTGACAACAGTGATGTCCTCCACAACCTTCTCAATCTGGGAACAGAAATACCACTAGCACACGTGCCATCTACACGTGAGCTCTGCAGAGACCCAGCAATGCCGGGATGGCTCTGCCCTTGCATTGGCTGATCTTCTGCAGCAGAGCCCAGTGTTGCAGTTTTAAGGAAGGAAAGGTAAAACCGTGGCATCCTGGCGGAGCTCCACTGAGGACCAGCTCCTTGTGGCAAGAGGGAAAGACTCCATGTCCCCCGGGAACCTACCAAGGCTGGACCTCCTACCCCCAGCTCGCCTGCCAACTGCTATGGCACCACGCTGGGAGACTTCAAGTTCACTTTCAAAAAAAAGTTGGCATCTCTGCATATTTGCAAGGTCAAGGCACAGAAAGCCTTCTATAAGCCTAAACCCTTGTTTTCAAGGGCCTATTCTTTTACAAACTGATTATGAAAGCAGGCTACATATTCTTAACAAGCCCCTTTTCACTACGGCTTTCAATTCCCTCCAGTGTATAATGTGCATGTGTATTCTTGCATGGCAGGCCCTTACATACTGTTTTGATTGTTATCGTCTTGCCATGAAAGGGCCGATTGTTTTGGGTTCCCAAGATTACATCATGGCTCCCACTCGGGCCGCCCGTCGAGGTGTTTGATCAGGGCTCGCAGGTGGGAAGGAGCTCTGCGGCCAGCGCGGGCCCCGAGCGCTTCCCCTACCTGCCCTACCTGCTCAACTCCGCTGCCGGCACGCTCTGCCCCGGCGCTACGGGGGGCTCTCACGCCTGGAGGCGGCCGGGGAGCGGCGGGGGGGACAGCGGTCCCCACTGCCAGCCCCCATGTCACGGGGATGTGCTCCCACCCTGAGCCATCCACGGGCACACGGGGCTCCTGGTGACTCCGTTGCCTGAGGTGCTTGGCATTTTAAAGGTCAAATCTGCAAAAGCAGGTAGGAGGATGTTACTCCCACAGATTTACCCTTTGATAACACAGTTATCTTTCATCTCAAATGCTCAAACCCATGAAAAATAAAAAAAGAAAAAGTGGATACAAATCTACTATGCCTCCTCCTCTTGAGTGCAGCTACCAGCCCTGGGGACGCAGAAATGCATGGAACGTGTTCCCCCATCCCAGCCAGGGGATCCAGCACGTACCCCCATCCCGGGCAGGGGATGGGGCACGTACCCCCATCTCGGGCAGGGGATGCGGCACGTATCCCCATCTCAGGCAGGGGATGCAGCATGTGCTGCCCATCACACGATGCCTTGAGCCTGAAAGCCCTCAGGACCCCTCCACAGTGGCAAAGAAACAAGCAGGCTGGTAGCCACTGCATGATTGCCCAGTTACACAGACGTACAGACAGACTGGAAATTATATCTGAATGGAATCTGACAAAAATAGGCACCCTGTTTTCATCTGGAAGTCAACAGCAGAGCCTCCTCCCAAACCGTGCCATGAGCAAGGTGCTTTCCAAATGGCACCAAAGAAAGTCAGCACATCTGAAAGGAAACAAAGGGAAGAGGACAAGTGGCAGGAAGGAATTTGGGGCACAAACCCAGAGAAGAGCTGCAGAGATCAGGAGGCAGGAATGGGCTGGACAGTCACACGGACACCTATCTCCAATGAGAACAACAAAAGCACAAGAGGCAAGGGGCACAGGCTGGAGTGGTTTCGTAGGCTGTGCACCAGCCACGCCGCCAGCCTGCGCCAGGAGTGGAAAAGCACGCTGGATCCGCGCTAGAGCCATGCGTGGCAGCCACAATGGAAACAACACCTGCTCCACCGGTACTCAGCCATTTCGGCACTGCTCCTCTCAGTAGCCACTTCCATACCTCCTCCTGCCCCTTGCCTCCCTCTCCCTACCCAACTGCCTGGGCTCTAAGCAGCGTGCCGCCTGGTCTGTATCACATCTGCTCGGCTGGCCCAGCGCCAGCCTTAAATACACACCACCCTGGATCTGCATGCAGTAAACATTTACAATTTTAGGAAATTTTACCCTTAATTTATCCCAAAGGCACGTAAGCTAAGTTCAAAGTCATAAAACCTGCTCTCGCCTCTGACTACAGCAGCCAGGACGTGAACTTTAGCTGAAGAGCAAGAGATTTTCCAGTTTTCCCAATATAAATCCCCACCGGTGCCAGGCCAGCCCAGGACGGGGCTGCCACCCACCTCCCCTCTCTGGCAAACCTCAGCTCAGGCAGGGCTCGGGCTGGCAGGATGGGGAAGCCCCTGTGCCACCTGGCCAGCCACATCCTGCACCCCGAGGTGACGGGGATGAGTCTGTGCATGAAGCATCCAAACATGTTCACGTGCCTGAGCTGGCTCCATCTTCAAGTTACATCACTTTGCTAAAACACGCAGGACTCTTTTGTTTTTCTTTCCTTTCCCCAACCTGCCGTGTGTCGGTGCGCCCTGTGTCCTGCCCACGGCACACGGCCAGACTTGCACAAGTGCCGAGGCCCCGTCCTACCTCCCCTCCCAAATCCCAATCCAACCAGCATCAAACACAAAGCTCAGCTCCCCTCGGCATCTCGCAGTTGCTGCATCCTCCGGCACCCCCCCAGGAGGGCTGCCCCCCCAAACTCTCCCCACATGGACCACCAAGTTGTTGTCGTTTGGCCGAGGAAACTGGGGACTGGCATGTGAAAGGCAAGTCCTGGGGGCAGCTGGCTCAGGGTGTGACAACACCCCACAAGGTGCGGCACAGCGCGAGCGAGGGCTGTCACACCGGGTACCAGGCGCTGCCAGCCCGGGCTCAGATACCCCATGGGGCTGGGGCACCTCCCCCCCACCTCAGAGAAACCAGGGGGGCTCAGCCAAAAGCAGACAAGCCCCGACACCCGCCTCCAGCCATTCCCCAATGCCAGCAGCTGCCGGCAAAAGCAAGTTCAAAACCTCGACGTCAGCCGGGGCGGGCGATAAGTGATAGCAACCGCGGCTGGCCGGCCGTCATTGTTCTGGTACGGCAGGCGCGTATCTGCCGCCGGATCACACCGAGGGCTCCCATTGTCTACAGACTATTTATTCCTCTGAGGTTTTAAAATCTTTATTCTTATCTGCCTGGTTATTTATGTAACTGTTTGATTTATGAGTCAGACTCACGCACAGGGTAAAAGTTCACATCTCCCCTGATCCGGGAAGCACAAAGACATGTTTCATGAGCTCCGTGCACTCCTGCTCTCTTCTCTCTTTCGCCGTGTTCTGACCTCAGCTGTGCAGCAGGAAAAGCTTGGGGAGCCTCAGCACTTTCTCCTGCTGATAAGAGCCTGAACGCAACCTGCGAGTGCAGGATCTGGCCAGCGGCGGCCGAGCCGAGCCTGCCTGCAGCTCACAGAGGCTGGTACCTGCAAAACCAGGAGGAGACGTGACCGAGCCCTGGCAGGAGGTGAAGCTGGGAGGAATTACCCTTGTCCTGCTGCTTGCTCCCACGGGACATAATGAGACGCAGGATCCATCGCACGGCCAAATTCCTATTTGCACAGTTACGGTCTACCTAGCTAAAAAATTAACAGGTACTTATAAATGCATTAAGTCGTCACTTCCCACTCTCAGCATTGCTCCCCCGTCATATTTACTGTGGTTAATTTCATGCCCGAGGAAAGGGACCAGCAGGAGACCCAGATATTCCCAGGTCCGACGCCAGTGACATCACCCACACCCGCAGGGGCTCCCGGCAGCTCTGCCCAGCCAGGCGGGGAGTGGGGACCTGGTCCGAGGGGGCACAAAGCTCTGGCTGCAGACAGTCAGCCCCATGAGAGGTGCCCCTCTGCCCCTGCAGCAGGAGCTGCCTCAGTCTCCCCATGCATAAAATAAGGATAGGAAAGCAGCACTAAAAAGCAGCATGTAGAGCGGCAGGACCCCTGCCATTGCCACTATTCACAGCATCTTTCCTTTTTCAGAAGCGTCTTTGCATCACTAGGGGCCACCCCAAGCCCTGCAGACACCCAGCCCCCAGGCACCCTGGAAATCCCACCCAATGGTTACAAGCAGAATGGCAACGACCACAAAATGAAAAGTTTTCAGGGATGGCGAGAGCTTGCACCTCATCAGAGCCGGCTCCCAGAGGTGATGTCTTGGCCAGAAATTTCTCTGTTTTCCAGCAGAAACCCAGAGCAGCCTCACCCAGCAGGCACCGAGGAGCTGCAGGCAGCACCTTCCAGCTCCAACCGTCACCAGGAGGCTTCAGTTAAGACCTACAAACCAGAAGCACCTATTTTTAAATACCTTAAGACGACCCTCACGTAAGCCCTTGTTAACTCTATTTTAAACAGTGTCAGGCTCCAGATAATTTAAATTTTACATATTCATATAGGCACGCCCATAAATAAAGCAGGATTTAATGACGCGGCTGCATTGATCTCGTGTAGGGATAGAGCTGGAGGGAGATACGGAACGTTGTGAAGGTTATTAAAATATTTTCTAAAAAATTAAACACACACAGAAGCTGGGTGGTCTAAAAGCAGGGCTGGGATTATGACCCACCTATAAAAATTCCTAATAATACCTGCCAATTAATGTTTATAGCTTCATGCAAAAATGCCAGCCCTCTCCTTTTTGTATCAATCTTCAAATTGTAAGCACATTTCACACAGAAAATTATTTTACATGCCACGGAAATCTCAGTGCAAATAACACGCTGGCACGGGGGAATGGTTTATTTTTATGGGTATTTTTTAGGGTATTTTTTCACCTTGCCCTCTAGATCCAGGCAGCCACCGGCACACGCCCCCATCGCTGATAGAACACAAAAGCCTCGAGCAAGGCAGAGGAAGGAGGATGAGCGTGGTTAATAAAGACACTATTCTTCCTCCCTGCTAAAGGGTGAAAAGAACGTGAAGGGAATCAAAACTCAGCTATACGTACAGGTAAATATATATGCATGTATTTCATGCATCCTCTCTCAGGCGCCTGCAGTGAGGCTGTGATGGAGCTCAGCATCCCCCTTGTCCCACCCGCCGTGGGCAGCTCACTGGCCACACAAGCAGAGCTCGCTGCCGCGGCAGGGCTGCATTGAGGGGCTCACCAAGGACTCCCATGTGCCCACATTTTCGCATCCTGATGGGGATCATTAGCTAAGAGCAAAATTAAAAGAACTGAAATGGTTTCTCCTCTTCCTTCTCCTGCAGCATCGCTGTTAAAGCATGCTGGGGGAGAGTGTGAAAGCACCAGAGCGGCTCCTTTATGCAGCCTGAAAACCTGGAACTAAACAATTTAGTAACAGCTGTAGCTATAAAAGGCCCTATTATCGCATCGTGTACAGTAACAATGTCTTCATTCAAATTGCTTCCCCTCCTTGGAGGGTTTATTTTTAAACCAGGCTGCTAAAGAGAGGAATAGGCCACTGGGGCTGCAAAGATGAACCTGGTGTTCAAAGTGAGCTTGGTTTGGCATTACCTTGATAAGATACACAGGGATAATGGATTTTTCTTTCTCTTTTTTTTTTTTTTTTGCCCTCTTTATTTTATTTTAAGGTGAACAGGAACTGAACAGGTGCACTTTGCAGATCAAAGCTGGGCAGAAGAGGCCTTTGCAGGAAGGTCCCAGAGAACACTGATTGTCAGGTTTTGGCTTTTGGGTCCAGGGAGGGAACGGCACCCGCTGCTTCATCCCGTGGAAGTGGGGACCAGGTTGAAAGGCAGGTACCAGCTCACCTCCTCCTGACTAACCCATCCTCTGCAGCGCCCGCTGTGACTGCCTGGCTGTCTGTCCTCCAGCCAGAGCATCACACACAGCCCAGGCTGCCACGGAGACCCCAGGACCGCTCCATGGTCCCCCCCTGCTCTGGGCAGCCTCCCCAGCCGCTCTCCTGTAAAACACCAAAGGATAACACAGACACCCAACAGGGCTGCAGTGAAACCCATGCATCACAGCACACTCAGCACCTCCTGCTTACGGGTGCTTGCAAACACAGAACCAAAGCTGCCTCCTCTTGCAGGACCACTGCAGGCTGCCGGGCCCTTGCAGCACCCAGCCGTAGCTCAGCCAGCACCCACTCCGTCGGCACAGCCGGGGAAAGCGTTGGGCAGCTCCCTGCGAAGCCCCCCAAGGGAGGTGAGAAGCCCAAGAGCTCCATGTGGGAGCTGCTCCTGGCATTCCCTGTCCTTCAGGCTGTATCTGCAGGCGCAGTGACCACCACAGAAAGCAAGCAACTATTACACAGACTTTCCACAGAGCCAGATGTTGTTTGGAAGACCAGCGATCTCTCCTAAGTATTACAAATCAACCAAAAACCCTCCTTGGTCTAGACACTTGAGTGAGGGATAAGGAGGAGTGAGAGAGAAGAGGAGGGGAGCCTATTTATACAAATGGTGATGTAAACGCGAACAGCCAGCGAAGGATTCGCAGCCAGCAGCCCAGCTCCCAGCCAGGCTTTGGAGACCTCCCTGCTGACTTGGGAGGTCTTCTCCTCCTCCAAGCCAGGGCAATAAATAAAGGCTCAGCACCCATCCAGCCCCAGGAGCTGGGGCCCAGCGCAGGCTGGGCTCCCACGGGCTTTCAACCCCCCCATCTCAGACACAGGGTGGGCAAGCGAAGAAGAACGAGCATTGCCACTGAACCTGCCATCACCCAAGTGGTGAAGGAGCCTCCGGCACACAGACACAAGCCACCAAGCCCAAGGGATTCTGCTCAGCCTGGCTCTGCCATGGGCTGCACCACTTCGGGCAGGTTTCCCCTGCTGAGGCACTGACTGAGCGCCTTGAATTTTGGTTTGTGAATTTCAGGAAAGCACAGAGCACCTGTTTCCTCTAGCTGCTTTCCACCTCCTGCAGTTTGGCTGCTTCTGGAAGATTCTCCCCAGCTCCCTCACCCCCTGCCCAGCACCTCTGTGGGACTCAGCAGCCGTTGTGCAGCTCTGCTCTGCAATTCCTCCTTCGGCATCTCCACGTGCTCCGCAGCAGCATCACCAGCCGAGAGTGACCTCTGCCAGCCAGCTGCTGTGGAAAGAGCAGCTGCCCTAGACGCAGCCACGCAATGGGAAACCACCCCCGGGCAGCCAAGTGCCCATTTGCAAGACTCAAAAAGCGAAAAAAGCATCCTCCAAAAAGCATCCCCCCTGCAGCGGTGCACGGGGACAGGGGGAACGGAGCCACGCTGACCTCCCCAGCCTGGCAGGAGGCAGGACCAGCCTCGCGGAGCCAAGGTAAACCATTCAGGGACGGTTTGCTGCCAAGAGCTACCGAGGAGCTGCTCTCCCGGCTGGAACCTTGCCTGACAGCAGCTGCTGATTTCAAATGGGTTCCCTTTGCCAGGGGGGCTCAGCACGGCTCCCCCGGCATCTGCTCAATGGCGGGACACAAGGGTCTTCCCACCACCGCCACATCACCCAGGGGACCTGAGGCACTGCAAGCAGGCAGGGGTCCTTGCTGGTGTCCACAGACCTGGGTTGCATCAGGGAAGTCTCTCCCCCAAATTTAAATTCACCCTGAACCCAGTCTCTAGCAACCCAGGTTGCTGTGACCAAGCCAAGCGACCATGTTTTCTGAGGACCAGCAAAATGTTTGTGCTCTGCTCCCCATCCAAAGAACGGAAAACAAGGTCTCTGCTCCCTGCCTGCCTCTCTCCACCTAAAGGACTGAGCAGCAAAGCACTGCAAGACCCCAGATTTAACTCCCCAGCACTGCACCAAAATGGGAAGCAGGTCTGTCTGCAGGAGGACAGACTATCCAGGCACTGCAGGAGAACAAATGTTTTTGTGGTGAGGAAAACATCTCGTAGCTTTGAAGGCAGCTCAATAAAAACACTGCAGGCCACACAGCTTTCCCACGACATTTTTTTTTGGCCGGCCCGCAGACCTGGCCACGCAAGGTGACAGGAGCCATCGGTAGCTCTGGAGCTGCTTTGGGAGCGGCTGAACACGCTGTTGTGTTTGGTGTCACGCTGATTTCATTATTCACACAGCAATCATTTTTCTTGCATACAGGAGGAAACCAAGACATCACTGTCAGTCTGGCTTCTGTCTGTCCATGGTTTAAGTTTGTTTCTCGAGGATAAGGAGCGGGAAGGGAGGCTACACCACTCCGCAGCCATCCTCTCCGTCCAGCCTTGTGCCAGGGGCTGCCCTGTGAGCTCTCACCTCTGCTGCAAACCAAGCGCATCAAGGCAGTCCTGCAGCATCTGCTACAGTTCAAACAGGAACGGGGGAACTCCATCCAAGACGACAGAAATGCTGGGGAAGGTCTTGGGAGGGGTAAGCACAGGCAGAGGCACTGCCTCATACTGCACAGCCCTACACACATCTTCGGGGAAGGGAGGAAGCGGTCTGAGCCCACCTCACCTTGCTTCCCAGGCACCCGCTTCCTTTTCCTGATGGCCAAGAGCAGCTGTAATATCTGTTCCCAATAAAACCTGTTTTCTGACGGGCAAGGAGAGAATCACAAGGCTCTGGCAGGAGGAGCACACGCGCACCAGCAATGCTGCTGCGGCAAGGCGAGTGCGCAGCATCTGTTTCCTCACAGCCAAACCGCAGTCCCGGCTCTCCCGGCAACTGATGGTGAAGAGGGCTTTCCAAACATCCATGCGGCCTCATTTCATCTGGACCGAGACCCTCTTCTGCCTAAATGGTGCGTTTCTTCTCTTAAAGCCAATCTGCACGTTTGCACACAGTGGCTGGGACATCTGCCCCTGAGGCTTCTCCTGGGAAGGCGCTGTCGCCGCTGGCAGGACCCTCCTCTCCATCTCTTCAGCCAGTGCTGATGAGGTTCATGAGCCACGATGAGGAAAGCAGAAGCTAAGAAGCCACAATCCTGTTTCATGGCTCACCAAACCCTTCCAGACCACCTTCTTCCTTTCTCCTCCCAAGCACCAGTGATGGTGAAAACACACCACGGAACCATCTCCACCATTCACAAAAGCAAACCCTCGAGAAACCTACCCTGCTCGGTAACTCTCAGTAATAAACACCTACCTTCAGGAGCGACTAACTAAAAGGTGCTTAACAAGTATCTTCCAACAGTTTTGTTTTGTAACCAGCAGCAGTGCTGGGCTGTGTTCTGCACCCTGGACAGGAGCAGGATTTGTCCGGGATCCCAGGGAAATGTGGAAATCCCTGTGCAGCCCCCCCTCATCCGCCATCCGTAGGTGGGGGTTTCTATTAGGTGTTTCCGTGCACAGCCTTGATCTGATTAAGAGGTCGGGATTTGACCCCACAATTTGATCCCACCCCAGCAACCTCTTTATTAGCTCCACTGTGGATCTATTCATAAGCGAGACTGAGATTGCATGTGTGAGAACGAGAGAAAAACCCAGTGGGTCTTCTACTGTCTCTCAGACCACAATGATTTCCATTCATTCAAAGAAAACACAGTATAAAATTTTTGCCTGGTTTCAATCTCCGTACATTAATCAAGCTTTTGCTTTTTTTTTTTTTCTTCCCCCCCCAGCCTGAGAGACACAGCGTGGGAGGCACAGGCTGTCCCATGAAATAATATTTTCCAAGCCATAGTCAAAGTCTGCCTGTCAACTCGAAGCCTCTTTTTCTGTCTGTTTTACCAAAGCTGGACAGGAAACAATCTGTGGGCACAACAGATCAAAACAAGGCCAGCATTCCCAGCAAAAGGGCTGATGAATGGGAACCATTGTGCTGCAGTGGAGGAAACACCACCAACATCATCGGGGGGGCGCAGGGAATAAAAAAATATATCTGTTTACATCACTTCCACACTCACACCCGCTCTCCAGCTGCCCTAAATAGCAGCTTTCATTCAGGAGATAGCTGGGGCAGGTGGGATGCTGGTGGGAGCTCCGGTGCCACGATGTGATGGTCTGTCGGCACCAAAAGCACTTTGCAAGCTGAGCTGTGCCGGGGAAGGGCAAGCCCAAGTTAAACATGACACCCACAAAACCATGCACTTTTCCCCTTCCTTCCATCCACGGTGAGCAGGGCTCAGCCCGTAGGCAAAACATCACCTGCAGCTTGCAGAAGAGCATGCAACAAGCTCTTTGGTGGGATTTGGGTGGTGCGGAAGGGGAGAAGCAATCCACCCCTGCCCCGAGGAGCTCAGATTTTCGGTGAGAAAAGCTTGTCGGGTGCAGGTCCACCTTCCCAGGAGGGTCCCAGCCCTGGCAGTGCTGTGCCCAGGAAAGGAGGGTGCTGAGGGGGTGACACCCACAGCAGGGAGACATCTCTGCTTGAGTGCCGAGGGGTTCCCTCACCCTCCGACTGCTACAGCTGCTAAAGGGCATCCCTGTGAACCCCGAAAACAGCTGCCCAGGCACGCAGGGAAAGCTGCCATCGTCACCATGAACAAAGCCCCCGCCGACTCCCTCTGCTTCAAACCAGAGGCAGCAACCAACACGCTGCAGCCCCCCACCCCTAAACATACTCACCTTCATCCTAAGGCAAAGGTTTGCCAAAAATTTTTAACCTGAATTATTTGCATCCGTGGTATCCTATGAGGACTCGGTACCCAGACCACCCATGGCTTAACAAAACATTTCACTTTATTTTTTCAAACTTTTAGTCCTTGATATATATCATCTGCTCAAAGTAATTTACAGCATTTAACTCGATATTGTTTCCACTTCTTTGAGCGTTCTCCCGCATCTGGAAGCGCGGCTCTCTGCTAGGCGGCTTGCCAGCCAAAAAGCCGCATTTGGGAGTCCCGTTAGCCCCAGACGTGCCAGAACAGGCCGATAGGAACATGGATGTTACCACCTAGTGTCAGATGGGAGAGGAGCAGCAGCCAGGGATGGGGACAGGGATGGATGGGGACAGCACGGCCGTGGCCCTCGCTCTGCAGAAACCACCGGTGCTGGACCTTGGACACCTCAGCTTTCCTGGCCATCAGCAGGGACAGGAGCTTTCTACCCTTGTAACAGGGATGGATCTAAAAATAAAAATGCGCTATACACTTTTGAAGGGGAAGAGTGCAGAAAAAGTCCATCTGTGTTTTATTCTCTCTTTTCAGTTCAAGCCAGATTTGCTGGTATTTCTTGCCTGCAGCCAGCCAAGTTATTCACCGTTAACAGTCAGGTCCACACAGTCCTTATTCAGCTCTTGTTTTTGATGGAAGAAGCAGAGAGGCAGCTCTGCCCATCCATGCCAGGAGCATGGGGAAGGTGTCCAGAGCAGCCAGCAACAAAAATGCAGAACATAACAGGTATGTAGGGACAGGGCACCAGGCTCAGCTGTTCAAACCATCACACAGGCAGATATTTAGGGAACCAAGCACAGCAAACGTTCACCAAAGGAGATAATGCTTTTTCAGACCAGGCAGGAGTCACCCGTGGCCTCAGCACAGTCTGCCCAGCACATGGCACAGCAAAGCCGAAAGGCTGCGGGTGCACCCACGTGGGCAGGAGCTCCGGCCCCAGGCTGGGGATGGCTCATGGCACTGGCTGAAATTAAAATTAAATGATCCCTCTGTCAAACTTAGACCTCACTGATTACCCAGGACCTGACTGAAAATGCTACCGCAGTTGAAATAATTTTTTTTTTTTTTTGATATTTTATTTTCTGGCACATACTGTCCCTTGTGACCGGACTTAGCCTCGGGCGGTGACAAAGGCTGCTTTCTTACAGAGTTAACGCTGCAGCACACCGTGGCCCCGCTCCTGCTCTGTGTCACATGAGAACAGACAACAGCTCCAGCCCTCAGGGACCCAACATTCCCCCAGGACCCCCATCCTTTGAGGATGCTCTGTCCCTGCCTGGGGCTGCTGCCAGGCACCGCGGAGCTCACGTACCCTCTGTCCCACGATGGGGAGGAAGCCTGAACCAAACTGCCAAGGGCCATAAGACAGACAGTGAGGGCCAGGGAGCTGGAGGGGGGAGAAGGGAGGGCACCCAGGCAAAGAGTGCAGTTTGCGACACATGCTTACAAAAATCCTAGCAAAAAGTGCACTGGCAATCCTGGTTCCAGCACTTCCCAGGAGCTACAGGCTTGATTTTTCCAGCCTCAGTAATAAACTACCAAATTTTTAAGATTATACCCACAAGTGATGTTAAAATAATACTGAAGCCACGAGATAAAACACTTGGAGATTACACCGACGCAGCCACCGCATGCTACACGTAACACGGAGCCTGGGGGCAGAGCCCCCACGCACCTGCACTCAAGGGGGAACTGGCACACAGAGATTATTTCCACTGGAAGAGTATCCCTAGTGCACAGGGTTCACATCCCAGCTGGAAAGCAGCTCGGCCAGGGGAAAACCATGACTATCAGCCGGTGAATCGCCTGTTGCCTGTGCTGCCAGCTGGTGACGCAGTGAATATCCTATCTGCTGGAAATACAGCGCTGTGGTTCCTTACAGAGGAGCACACTGGCCAGAGAGGGGTTGCCAGTGAAGATCCAGACAGTTCAAAGTTAACCGTGCAACAGATTCCCTTCTCCTCCCCAAATCAGCCAGCCAAGGAAGCTGTCCAGGTCCAGGCACCGCTCACCACACAGACGGGACCAGCCGCAGAAACTGTCCCGCTTTCACCACTCACCCCCGTCTCTCCCCGCTGCTGGACATCAGATGTCCAGCAGCAAAGCCCTCGCCCTCCGTCCGCCTCCCCAGGGCAGTGGCTCCATACCTTAAAGAAATTCCCAAATCCTTCTCCTGTTACAAGCAAAACTGCTGGCACAGGCTTTTTACAGGAGTTTTCTCTTCGCTCTGTGGTATAACACAGGTACGTCCAGGAGTTCCTGCAATCCTGACCAAGGAAATTAATATTACGGTGAATTTCTCTTTGACAAAAAAAAATTCGCAGGCAGAAGCAACACTGTAAGAAAATAGATTTGACTTGTGTGTGCTTGCATACAGCACGATTACAAGCTGCCTCCTGCTTTCAGAAAGCAAAAAGCACACAGAGGATTTCTAAGGGGCAAAAAGCCAAACCAGGCTCCCACATCCCTGCTCTCCCCCTCCCCAGGACCCCCCTTCTGCTCCCCTCAAACCCTGTCACCACACCAAGGCAATGGCATGATGCTGGGTGGGATGGGGAGGGGGATGACCAGCCGCTCATGCTGATTCTCAAGGGAAGAGCCTCTGATGGGGCAGGGGGGAAAGAAAAAAGAGAGATGCCCACAGACCCTACCCCCCTGCTCTGCTCTTGTGGTTCCAGCCAAGGCAGGAGCTCTCACCGTGTGGGCATGGGATGCAGGAGTGAAGATGCAGGCTCCTGGGTGCCAACGCAGCAGCATGGAGGCAGGTCCCAAGGGAACGGTTGTGGTCTAGAGGGGACAGTGGAGTGGGCATGTGGGATCTTCTCCCTGCCAGCCCCGGCCCCCACCTCGCAGCTTCCCAGCATCGCAGGCATAACCCCCACGGGATGAGGGGCTCAGGGTCACCCCAGGGTTCACTGGTGGGTGCTTGTGTCCTCTAAAAGACACAGCAGGGACCTGGAGAGAGGAAGACCACCCTGACACACGGCACTGGCCCTGCACCGCAGCCCTGGGGATGGAGATGTGCAGAGCGTGGCCAGCAGCAGGGGCCTGCCCTGGCCCCTCTTCTTCCCACACACAGCCCCCCCAGGGAGGCCACTGCCAAAGCACACCAGCGCTGGACAGCCCTGCCCGCACCCCTGCCTGCACCTCTGCCCACTCTGCATCGGCAGAGCCGCCGAGGGACAGGCAAATTCAGCCCATCCTGGTCTCACCAGCAGCAGCTCCATCTGGTTCCTGTTAAATCAGCCACACAAGGTGGAGAGGGTTTCCTACCCCCACACTACGGTGTGCAAAGAGGGGGAGGTAAAACAGCTTTTTTAAGACATGGCTGCCCTTCTCTTTACCTTCCTGCCTGGAAGGCAGCCAGGAGCGGCTCATGCTCACATCTGGAGGGGACCTTCCCCTCCCAGGGCTCGCTGCACACCCCACACCGGGCACCGCTCCTCTGCGCAGGCATCGCTCCTCCACCCCGGGCACGCACTCGCTCTGGGTCTCGCTCCCCTTCTGGCACTGCAGCAGCTTTGTCCTGAGCCACTATTGCCAGCCCATGGGACTTTCTGATGTTGTTATCCTTGTGAGGAACTGGGCAAGCAAACCTCAGTCCTGCAGCAGGGAGGGAGGGATGCTCCTGCCTGAGAAAGAGCAGCGGCTCAGCCCCCCAGGGGAAACACGCCAAAAGCAGACTTTAGGCCACCCTAAGCCCTGTCTAAACTGCCATAAAACCTACATCACCCTTCCAGAAAAGGCTTGAGTGTGCTGCCCAGCCAAAGGAGCACTGATACCCACCCATGCACAAAAGCAAAGATCCAGCCCCACCGCTGAGACCCACCTTCCTCTGGCACGGGACCGCATTTCGCTCACCTCCCCTAACAGGCCAAATAAAGCGGATTCCCCCCATGCTGCAACCAGAAATGAAACAGCTCGCAAGGCGAGGGGCTGTAATCCAAGGGCGAGCCCTGGCACCGGCGGAGAGGAGCTGCGGAGCAGCCAGATCGCAGGAACGGAGCTTGCACACCCGGTGGCAGCAAAGAAACGCGGACGAGTGCGGGCAGGGGCCTGGCAGGCAGCACCGGGATGCTCCGGGAGATGGGGTGGATGGAGAAGCCCAGAGGGACGGGTCCTGCAAGCACAGAGGTAAAGGGCAGGACTCCACCAGAGCCAAGAGCCCAGGGAGTGGCAGAGGTGACACCAGCACATGCAAAGCACCAGGTGTTTTAAAACGTGAGAATTCCACCCTGCTTCCTAATCACCTTTTTTTTGGTTTTTAACCAAACCCTGAAGTGTCGCCTAGACTCGGACCATCAGCTGCGGATCTATGCCTGCACTGCTCTGCTTACACCGCCCATGCCGGTGCTCCCCAGCCACGGTGGCTCCCAGCCAGCTCCATCTCTGCCGCACACCTGGCCCCACTCGGCTTTAAAACCTGAAATCGGTCCCTCGGCACGTTCAGCCAGCGCTGAGCTCGACCAGCACATCCCCTAGCGCAGGGCCAGGGCAGAAGCCCCACAGCATCCCTCCTGCTGCAGGCAGGCAGGGCCGGGAAACCTTCCAACCACCGGCACAGGGGGAAAGCCCTCCGCCTAGGAAAACCCTTGCGGGATCCTGCAAGGTATCAGGAACAGGGTGTTAGCCCTCCTCCAGGCAAAGCTGGGGAGCATTGCTGTCTTACAGGAAAAAAGCAAAGCACTTGGGGCTGTGCCGGCCAGCCGGGGCAGGCAGGGACCCTGCTGCAGCACCCACCCTGCAGCTGCTGCGTGCGCGGGGGCTCTCCTGGAGAGCTGGCTCAACCGCAAAGCGGCCCAGAGCAGCGCCCAGCCGCTCGCAATGCCCAGGCGTCACTGCTGCAGCACCGCTGCGCTTTGCAGGGTGCCTGGTGCTCTCCCTTTCTTCCTAATTGTCTCTTTGCAACCACACCACGGACTTGCAAAGCCCGTGGCTCTGAGAACAGCCCCTCAGGATGCAGCACTACCATGTCTCACCAGGGCCCCACAGCGAGCTGGAATGAATACAGGCTCTCTGCCAAGACTTCACCCCTCTGGGAGCAATGCAATCGGGCAGCGCTCCCCCAGGCCAGCCAGCATCCATTCGTCGAGCGCAAGTCGGCGAGGAAGGTCCTCTGGTTAGCGTGGGCAAGTCACAGCCAGCCCCGAGACATCTACCAGCCATCGGAAATATCCCCAGGCATCTGCAGCTTTTGCTCGGGCTCCAGGAGCGTCGGAGCGTTCATAAATACTTTTGCACGATTTAAGGTTTGGAAATAAGCCTTCCTGCGAGGCAGCTCACCCCGGCTCCAGCTCAGCTCGGTGACTCGCAGTTAGTCACACCCAGGGGGAAGCAGAATCAGAATGGAGAAGGTAAACAGAGTCACGCAGCCGTTTCATTAAAACACTATTTCAAAATAATGGACAAGAGGGGAGGATCCCAACTGTCGTGTCCGCTAAGAGCTGAGATTGGCCAAGGAGCAATTTCCCCTTCAGATGTGTCAAGAGTTAGCTATTTCTCACATTAGCTCACATCAAGTATCATTCCACTGCTATTTTCCAAGCCTACATAACGCAAATTAGCCTCCTAAAATTTTATTCTTGGATATTTCCAAATAGCTTCACAGTGGAGTGGCTACACCAAGCAATTTTTCGGGCCGCCCGCAGATGACAGTGACAGACAGATTGATGGCAATGAAGTTATTTTGTCTCCTTTTGCAGCTGACTAAATTTGCATTGGTATTTTCATGGTACAGACTCCACCTTTCATCTAACATGATTAATGCTGTTGTAAATACAGAGAAAGAACCAGCTGCTTCTGGCTTCTTAGCTTCTACTGAGCAGCTGATAAAAAAAAAGTCCTTTTGTTCAAGCATCTCTAGAGCCTCTGCAGACTTTATGAAGAGCCTTTTATTTCAAAAGGTTAGAGAAACGTAGTGTCTAGAGACGGTATATCCTACTTTTCTCACCACAGATCTGGACGGCATCTGCTGCCGTGGAAATGCCTGGGGCAGCACACCCAGCGCCAGCCCGCGCTGTGAGGATGAGCCCCCCATCAGCCAGGGATGTAACAGGGCATCGGGTACAGATGGTTTTGCTCGTGTCTTTGCAAGGTCCCTTTGAGCACAGCTTGTGCCCAGCCAGAGAAGGGGCTGGATAGCCTGGAGGGCTCCAAAACCAGCCCCAAGGGCCCCCAAACCAGCCCCGAGGGCTCCCACAGATCCTCTGGCAGGAACAAGGTGGCTGAGACATCACAGTACTTTCATCCACGAGCCGTAAGGGCTGGGCAGTTATTCACGGACCAAACGTGCTGCGAGTCCCCAGACCACATAAACCACAGTGTGGGTCTGGGAAACAAAGGCATAGAGGAGGCGGTGTACCACGAGCCCCGGGAGTCTAATTCGAACAGAAAAAGAAAAGCTTTTGGTATCGGCACGTGGAGGAGCCCCGGCAGCAGGATGCCGTTTGCGAGCCAGCCACCAAGAGGTGCAAGCAGCTCTTCCAGCTTCACACCAGATTTCTTTCTTTCTCCCATTTCTTTAGCAGTGCCCCCAGTCAGCCCAGTTTTGGCTCTGACACGGGCAGCTGGGCATGGGGAGGCGGCAGGGCTCTCCCTGCCATCACCCACTCCCATGCCCAGGTTTTGCTCCGCTTGGTGTGAAGATGCACCCAAAGCCCAACCCCATGCTCCAAGCAGTTTGGAGGAGCTGGATTAACACCCCACCACCGTGCCCACACCAGTCCCAGAGAGAAGCACAAAAGGGTTTGCCTGATAGCATGGGGGTAACGCTGGCACTGCTGAAAACAGAGCTGGGCGAGAGTGGCTGCTGGCAAGGCTGGAGCAGGCGAGCAGGGATGCCGGGAGCAGGGATGCCTGAGAGATGATTGATGACTGAGATGATTGAGAGCCTTTTTTGCCACCAAGTACAGAGTCCAGTGGCCCTGCTTGGCAGGAATGGAAAACAAAGCCACCACACACTTTCCAACAGCTCCAGCAGCTGCTCCTACCTGTTGGGGATGCTACTTCATGGAAAATCTCAGCATGGAGAGCGGGGAACCTGTGCTGGGGAGCCTGCCTGCTCCACGGGGAGCAAAGCCATGACTGCTCCCAGCTCAGCAGTGACAGAATAAGGATGAGGAGCTGATGGCATCCTTGCAGGGAGCCACGGAGACACTGGGCAGGGGCACTGGGGAGAGGAGGGTGCCCCAGCTCCTGCGAGCCTCTGCCACTCGCAATCACCTTTAAACTCTTGCTGCTGGCCCCGAGGAAAGGGATTTGCTCAGGCTAAGATGTCACTCTACCTCATCCAGATTTACATGTCTCTAGCTTTCAGTCTTATCTTCAGGGGTTTTTCTCCCCTTCCTCCGAAGTTCCCCAGGGGTGAAGCTCCCCATACAGAAACAGCTACCAGTGTTCAGCTAAGCCGGCAGCATCACCAGGGATGTTTACTGGAGATAAGGGAGAGGGGGAAAAAAACCCCAGCGTGATGCACGCAAACCCCTTGGCAGTGAGCAGCACAGTGCCTCCTGATGCAGCCCAGCACCCCCTAAACCCCCGGAGGGACGCGGGCTGTACACACCTCTGCAGACCCAAGGTCCCCCAGCAGCACCCCGCAGTGATGCCCACACATGCTGCCCCCCTCCATCAGCCACCCCAGCTCCACTGATCTGCCCAGCGAGGCAGAAACGGAACCATTACAGAAACCAGGCATCGATGCCAGAAACCTTTTTACACGTCTAACAAGCACAACCACTAGGAAAATGCAACAACACTAGGAATTTCTTCTGCTCCCTCTGCCCACGCTTGTGCTTCCAGACAAGTTTCAGCCAATGCATCTCCAACCACCCCAGCACAGAAGCAACGTGGGACAGACAGACAACCTCCAAGAGGCAAAGGCGCGCACAAAACCTGATGCACGCAGGGCAGAAACGGTGTTGTGGCTTACCTGGCACTGTGGAAGGTCGCAGATGTGGATTTTCCAATAGCCCCAAATCCAACTCCCACTGCCAGACCCTCTGAAACGGGAAGGAAAAAACCAGTAAGGTCAAACCCTGCAAAAGCCCTGAGACCATCCCTCCTCCTGCATTTCAGTGGAGCAAAGACTGATGTGAGCAGAACGCCAGGCCAGGTGGTCACCCTTCTCGTTTTAACCTAAGCGCATTTAATCTGAGCCCTAAAGCAAGACCCTGCCACACTGCCCGGGGTGCTTCCCCACTGTGAACCCAAACCAGCAGCTTCTCGGGAAGCCAACACAAGGAGGAGAGGTTTCTGTATTTATGAGTGCACTGAAGGGGAAAAGATCACAATTCCCACCAGCTGAAATGCTTTTTTAATAAGGAGCACAGCAGTGCAAACCACCAATGTCTGTTTAGAAAGATTCAGGCTCAGCAAACCTCTCTGCAGAGAGGTGTCTCTGCAAGGTGCAGATGGATCAGTGCCCCAGGGAACTGCAGAAGAACCAAACACCAACTTCTCCCATAAAGTCTCTGGGACCAGGCTCCCGGCAATGCCACCTCCCCAGTTTCTGGTCTCCCTGTGCCCAAATACCAGCACAACGCCTGTACAGACAGTCTCCAAAGCAGAAGGAAACCCAAACTCTACAAGAAAATTCCCACCTTACAGATTATTTTAGATTACAGTGAATCCCATAATTTTAGATTACAGTTCTTCCCATAAACCCCAAAGAAAACCAGCCAAGAAGCCCTCCCAGGAGGGCGGTGGGTGCAGACCTGTGATCCACCACTGCTTCCTCCATGCAGCTCCTCAGGGATAACTGCTCCATCCTTCCCTGCTCCCCTCCTGCCCCTTCTCAAACTTTTCCTACACTCCCACCACTGGCACAGCTCTTTTGTCCCTCCCGGAAAAAAAAAATAATCTGACTTTCAGGAAGCACCAAACCACTGGTACTTCTTTTCCTTTGCTCAAAATGCCTTTTTTTTTTTTTTTTTTTTTTCCCCCCCAGCCTTTCTGGTTCCACTCCCCTCCAAGCAAGGCAGAGGGGTAGGGGGGACATCAAAGAACAAAAGCAAACCTGTCTGTGTAGTGGCTGGGTTTTACTGCCTTCAAAGAAGGCAATTACCTGCTCCAGCTGCTGGAAACCATGCGAGAGGACAGTGGGGACTATTCAGATGAACATTCAAACAGGTTGAAAATGTCACTGAGAGTGTTTACCTGTGTACTGGAGGATAAGGTCTCAGAAGAAGACTGTGTCTGTGTTTGTGGTCTTCTGAATTTCCAGTTGCCTTGGAAACACACCATAAAAAGCAGCACTAACTCGGATAATCACGGCATTTGCATCCTCAAACCCAGGCTGAGCATGGCGAACTGAAACACTCGACAACCCCTCAGAGCCCTGATCCTTGTGCCAAAGCTCAGAGAAAACGACGGCAGCAGCCAACCCTTTGTACAAGGTTATGGGGTAAGGAGGTTCCAAATTATCCCTAAAACACCACGAGTGGATGGTAACTCATCTAGTGAGACAGCCAGAGGAACTGAGGCACACGCCAGAGCAGGGCTCACTCGCTCGTGCAAAGTGCTCACACTGCCCCAGCAGCACCCACCCGAGCACTCACGGCACGAGCAGAGCTGCGGAGGACTGCGAGGGGGAAGGTCTCCGCTCTGCGGGCACTGCAGCAAACTTTGGGAGGCAGATCTTTCCAGAGGCCTTTAACGGCTGTGCTGGGTACAGCTGCGAGGGTGTAATGAAGCTCCACACAAACGGGTCTGGCACTGCTCTTCCGAACAATTTCTTCTTAAGCGAGACTTGCTCGGAGAGCAAGAATCAAAGGACAAAAGTGCTCTTTTGTGTGAATAGCAGAAATGGCTTTGACAGAAGGGGAAAACCACAACAATTTCCTCACTGCAAAGCGGATCTCATGCAATAAGAAACTCAGCAGCACAATTAATGAAAGCACAGATCACATACACATGGAAACAAATTATGGGAAATTAAAATCAACAGATGGTGTGTAGTGAACTGCTTATTTGGAGAGGGAGAAGCAGCCGATGGTGGAAGCTGCAGCATGGTGGAGATGCTCACCAGTGCGAAGGGGAGGAGGTGACCCAGCAGCCTCCAGCTATGGCCTTGGCCAGGTCCTCACCTCCCAGGAGAGGAGATAAGAGCTGGGGCAGGTTGAGCGCGACCACGAATCGGCCAACAGGCTGCTGAGCCCAGAGCACCCCACGGGGACGCACAGCCAAGCCAGCCTGGGGTCACACATGGTCCAGGAACAGCAGGGACCCCTGCACATCCCACAGCCCCTGCTGATGCCTGGGAAGGCTCTCATGACAGACAGTAGATACTGTGCGATGTACTCAGCCCGTTGCTGTGATTTGTTTCAAATATTTCATTTAGAAAAGCCTGCCAAGTTCACACAATAACTCTGCCACTTCAATAACACACGTTCAGCCTCTTTCAAAGAAGATGTCAAACCGCAGAATTGACTCTGCTTTGCAGGTAACCAAGCAGACACACAGAGATTTTTCACGGAAAACAAACAAAAAGCTTGCTGCCAATTTACCCACACCCAAAGCTCACAGCCAGTGCTCAGCCTTCTGGTTGCAGTCCCTCTCTCGGGCATTCTGCACATACTCAAATTATAAATAGCCCAAGCGGCTTCTTCAGGTGGGCAAAGACACAAAAAGAGAAAGGTTAATGTTTCTAAGTCAACCACTTCCAGATGCACAGCACTGCAGGCTCTGCAAACGGATGACTGGGACATCAGGCCACTGAAGACGGGGACGGCAGAGCAGATCTCATTACGCACTGAAGGCTCGGACATCAGCTTGAAAAATACACAGCCCTGTGTGATTCCTGGTTCTTGGCACCATCGCCAGCAAAGGGGCAGGGAGGAGCACAGTCCCGGGCATCCCTGAACCACCGGAGGATTTACCACGGGCCACCGTGCGGAGGGAAAGGCAAAAACCCCGCAGCTTAGCATGTGAAAGAAGGTGGAAGGCAGGCGCACATGTCCCATGGGAAACCCTTCCATCTCAGAGAGGGGTTTTCCAGGGATTTCAGTGGCCAAGGCAGTTGTCAGCCCCACTTGCAACCAGCGGCAGAGCTGGAAGAGCCAAAGGCTCCGCACAGCCCGGTGAGCCGGAGAGCTGGCATGGTGACAGCGCCAGGCTGGGTGTTAATTCGGCATCTCCCTGCAGCGCTGCAGAACAAAGCAAGAAAAACTACGAGCAATTTCAGCCACTGTCAAGAAAATGCTTCTATTTAACCTAAACAAAGGGATTTTGTCTCTCTTGGGCTTCCTTGGCTTTACAATTCAAGACACTTTATCCTGATAAGGCATTACCCAGGGATCAGACTAATCCTACGCTAACTTAAGGATCAGCTACAAACCTTTAAGTCAACAGTGCTCAGTTGCAAAGGCATGTTTTCCTCTCTGCTTGTTTTCCAAAAAAAAAAAAAAAAAACCAACTTCAAAACCTCTAGACTGAAAAGCGATAAAGTGCTGGAAGGTCACTACAGAGACTCCTGTTGTTAATGCCAGACGGCTCTGGGATGCGTTACGGTAGCCTGCTGATGGCAGCGGCGAGGAAAAAAGCATGATATCTGTAAGTCTCCTTACATACTACATCTGATACGCAGATCTGATCTAAACCAGGGTGTCTTCATAGCACCATGGACCGTCCACCAGCTCCAGAGCCAAGGGAAATCCATTTTCCCTGCCCTGGGAGCTCATATCATCTCTGGGGCCAAGCGCTGCCATCCTCCTCCGCTCTCCCTTAGCTTCTGGCTGTTGCTGAGGACAGGATCAGCTCCCTCCTCCGCAGCCTCTGAGGGCACGTTTGGAGCAACATGGATGGGAGCCATGGGCACAGCAGGAGAGGACCACGCAGGAGCGAGGACAGCATGCAGGTCTAGTAGGACCATTGCTCTGAGCCCAAAAAGCGTTTCCATTTCAGGTAAGACAACCAGCAAAAAATTAGAAAAGGAAAAGCCAAGAGGGAACACCGCAGCAAGGAGGAGTCGGTGCAAAGGGAAGGACCGTGGGAAGGGGAGCAGAGCAAAGCTAGATGAGCACCCAGTCACGTCAAGGCACCACAGGCAGGCAGAAGGTGATGGCACGGTACGACACGACAGCCACAGCACCGAGCAGGGCAGCTGAGGAGAGATGAAAAGCTGGCAAGGAGGACGTCAGCCAAGGAAGCAAAGTGACGGCCATGCTGCTCCCAGAGCACCTCTGACACCTTCACGCTTGGCCTGAGGTCCCCAGCACTCAGCCACCAGCATTCAAGCACCAGCAAGCAGAGGGGGCTCGATACATGCAGCATGCTGTCACAGCTCTGGTTTTATTTTCACTTTAATTTCACTTCGGTGCCCCATCAGCAGAGCTGCAAAACAGCACAAGATGTTCTGTCTCATTGAGCCAGGAAGACAGTGACAATGTTCCCATCTGCTCTAATCCACAGGAGCACATGAATTGGCTGGGATGGGCTTTGGGATGAGCCCAGCACTGATCCATATCCTCCTCTGCGACATGGAGAGCTTCACACCGGGATGTTCCTGGAGAGGCCAAAGCTGAGGGGACCACGTGGGTTCCCGAGATGGGCTACAGGAGGGTGTCTTGCCTTTGGACTACCCCAAACAAAAAGTGCCCAGTGCTGCACTTCCCAGGGAACTCTTCTTGGCAGGGATGAGAGGAAGGTTTGCTCTGGCAGGAGCAAGGTGCCCACAGCAGAAGTGGGATGGTCCTGGGGCACCTGGATGCAGCTCTGGGCTGCCAGTTCCTAACCAACCCTGATACCAAAGACCTGGACAAGAAAAACGTAGAAAATACAAAAAGAACTTTAAAAAGGAGAAATTTACTGAAGAGGTGCTTCTACTTTGAAAGCAGAAGGCTCAGTCGCTAACAGAGACGGCTCCAGGCAGCCCAGGCTCGCTGCTCAGGCAGGCAGTGATGGTCTGTATGTGTCTGATCAAAGGGGATGAAACCCCGAACTACGCAGAAGTTGGGAAACTAAGAGAGATCGAAATCACCCGAGAAGCTGCTTTGCCTTCCCTGGTCTGAAATCTGCTTTTGGCCACCTTCCCTGATCTGAAATCGCCTTCTGCCAGTGCCCACAGCACTGAACATTGTTTCATCGCTTTTGCGTTCTCCAGTATCTACTTTCCAAGAAGCACCACGGGCTCCAGCCCTGCCCGGAGCGGCCAGCCACGCCGAGTGCCCGCTTCCACGCTCACAGAGGGGGGCTCGTCCCCCAGCGCCTCCGGCTGCAAATGCCACGCCAGCCTTAAGTTCAATGGATCAACTTGAAAGCGGAATGGCTGATCCCATCCCATCAAATCTCTCCCTTATCACCCACCACCCGAGTCTCCGAGAGCTTGGCAAGCTGAAAGAACCTGGTGAAATTAAGCAGGCTGCAATTTTAAATCCTATTCAAGGCAGCTTATGCAGCCAGGCAGGGATCACAGCCCTTCGCCGCCTGCTCTCCATCTCAATCAGCAGCCAGAAACCGCCCCCTGCAAAGCCAGAGTCCGGGTTCACGGGGCTCGCCGAGATCCTGCCCTCCTCGGCTCCGGTTTCGAGCATGAAATGAGCTTCACAGCCACTGTGGGAAGCCACTCATAATCCTTGGGAGACGGCCTGTTCACAAAACCAACTGAAAATAAAAGCCCTTCAGATTCCCTAGAAATCCAAACCAGTAAATAGCAAGCATCACTCACAGGGCCTTGATAAATTATAGCAGCAAGTAAATTAACCCCAGTTATTATGTTACTGTCATATGACATAAAGAGCAAGAAAATAGGCAGGGGATGGAGAACAATATCCTACAGGAATGTCAAAAAAACAGAATCCACTAAACAAAATTCGCTTTTCTCTGCAAATCAGTTTGTCATTGCACAGACAGGATTTCAGGAATAAAGCAAATGACGTCATAGCATCCCAGAGCTTGTGCCTTTCTGGGATCACGGCTATAACACGTGTCTGTTTTGCAGGCAGCAATGCCACTCGCCTGCTCCCTGCTCGGTCTCGTCTCCCATACGAACGCGGCAGCGGGCAGAGCGTGCAGGGATGCCGCAGGCAGACCTGACAGCCTGCTCCTGTGGAACAGCATCAAAGGTGTTAGGGTTTTGGTTTCCCCCCTTCTCCTGATGCACAAAAGCAGGTTAGGATGGCAGTGACAGGGGAACACAGACCGGCTCGTTACCTGTTAGCTTATCCCACGCCTCCTGCTCTCCGAGAGGATGCACTTGGCAGGGTGCCAGCAGCACAGCCCACCCATCACCCACCCATGGGTGTCTTTGCTTAAAATTACCCTTGCAGGAAACTCCTCTGGGGATGCAGCGTGGCCCTCCCAGACAGGCAGGGGAGGAGGAGGAGGATCCGTGGCGATGATAAAAACAAGCAGCAATTCACAGATCCTGCCGTCTGAGTAGAGGCAAAATCTTGGAAGGAGAGCAGAGATGAGAGGAAAAGCAGGGTTTGTAAGAACTTCTACCTACAGCACAAACACCGCAGCTCTGCCTGCCGGGGACATCAGGTTTCTGGGGCAGATACGGAGAGCACGGCTCAGCAGAGGTTTGTGCCTGCAGAGCTTTGAAAGAAATGGAAGGAATTACGGATTTAACAGCAGTAAGTGTCTTTCTTTGCGACCAAAGGAGAGTCTGTAATGCTGAGAAAACCCTTTGCATGAGCTGACTCAAACCTGATGACACACAGGACCGTGGGCACCAACACAGATGCCAGGCCAGAGACACGCTGGCAGGGTTAGCTGCAAAAGCATCCTCTGCTTAAAGGAAGGGAACACCGCTGGGCTGATCGAGGGCTGCCCGAGCCCGCCTCACCAGTAACGCCAGGTATCGCAACAGCCGCACGTACCTTCGGGCTTTGCATCCACTGACCCATGCTCTGCCTGCAAGGCTGGGGCCGCGTGTCCCCCACCGGCACCTCGAGCCTGGCAGCAGCGTCAGCAGAGCCGGGAGTGACATTATCTCCTCCTGCGAGGATTTACAAAGCTAATTCTCCTGGGTCAGCAAACGAACATGCTTCCTTTAGGAAGGTACTACAGATGCCAAGATGACATCAATTATTCATCCTGCTCTTTGAAGAACTGTTAAAGTCCTAGTGGGAAATTAATCTTGCTATAATGAGGTTTGTATTTCTATGAGAGTTTAAGCATGCCCCTGTTGCCACTATTCAAACTCCTAAGTATTTTCCCCCAAGACTGAATTCCAGTTCCCTCTAGGTAACATCATTTTGCCATTACTGCACAAGAAAGTGCGGAGAATACCAGATTTCAGTGATTTTCGTGTTTCTAGCTATCCACCATTACAAGACCAGCCAGCAGGAGGCTAATGTCGTTTTAGAAAGACCTTTTTTCCTTTTTGAACTTAACCAAGCCAGAAAGCAGCGGAACTCACTTTGCAACAAAAACCCTACTGCTGCTCCCGAGGTGGCCTTGCTTAGCTGTCACCCGCACGCACGCGGCAGCACATCCCACCAGCTCCAGTCCCAGTACGAGGCGTTTCCCCCAGAGCCCCGGCTGCCCTAGGACCAGAGGTCCTGGGCACAGTGCTGCGAGTGCTCTTTACTCTTGACAGCTGCTCTCCGCACCACATTTCCCTTCCACATCCATAACCACAGGCTCTTCCAAGCGAGAGCACCCAGATCTCCAGCACGACTTCCCCGTACGTAGCTGCCTGGCTGGATTTCCACCTCCCCGTGCAGTGCAGGAACCCTGGGACACCATTCACCTGCTTCAGCCCACGTGGCTGCTCCTCGGGGTGCCAGCAGCACCCTCCCTGCTTCCCAGGACTCCCAGCAAAAGGCACCAGCACAAGAGCGTGGTGATGCTACACCCCCCCCCCCCCCCGCCCCCGCCCCGGAAAGCCCACAGCCCCAGCTCTCCAGCCCCAATTCCCTTAAGGGCTGTAAGGAGAAATGTGCCTTTTACAGACCCACATGAATTGCCCCGTTAGCACGTTAAGGTTCTCCATCCTCACGCTAGGAACTGCTGCCGCCCGTGCACGCACGTACAACACACCTACGTCTTCTGGTTAAACGCTCATGGCACCCACCACGGCTGCCGTGCTCCTTAGGGAAACCAAAGCAAGCCGCAGTTCATTGTGAAAGATCGCTGCTCCTTGGAGTTTGGCTCTGATTCAGCTCACCCAGGCGGGACGTGGCTCGCTGGGCTCAGGCAGGGTTGCCACGGTGGGAGATAACCCTGGAGAGGTCCTTGTCCTCTAAACGTGTACGTGAAGAGGGTGCGGGGAGCAGCAGCAGATGGTGGTGTGGGCAGAGCAAAGGCGCGGGAGTCCCTCGAGTGTTACATTGTCATGAATTATTATTAAAGAGAGGGAGCGTGCTTGACCTGAAGGGAGCCCTTCAGCCACATGTACAAGCTGTCCGTAGAGATCCCAAGGCCAACAGGAGTAGTGACAAAGTGACATTGGCCAAGCAGGATTTCAACTTGGTTTATGCCTTCCCTGCAGCCCTGCATTAGCAGCCAGCTAACAGGGCCACATCACTCCTAATTATTACCTTAACCAAAAATCCTTTCATCAGAACACAAAGATAAAATTTAAATGATTAATTTGCAGTTTATAGCGGCACGTATTATTATTTGTGGTATGAATTATTCACTTGTCCCCTCTCTTCCCCAGGCTCCTGACGAACAAGAGCCTTTGTCTGAGGAACGTACGGTGGGATGGGGAAGTGGCCCGGTCCCCTTTTTCCCAGCAGATCCGCATGCCGCAGCCCACGCAGCACTTGCATCCTGACCCTGCCAACAGACAGTGACAGGACAGAGAAAACAAAACCCAAGGCACCAGCTGGATTAATCTGCTCAGACAAAGCAGTCCCGGGCAATCATTATCCTCACAACTATTTGCAACCACGGGCAGATGCAGGCAGCGAGCAGGCAGAGCCGCGAAGCCCCACGGATCCCACCCAGCAGAGCCACACCGCACTGCCCCTCCAACATGCCGGCTGTGAAAAAAGCAATAGCAGAAATAAACCCATTTCGGTGCTATTTTACACTGTGACACCCCAGAGGAAGGAAACAAATACAACATGAGAGCGTGGCTGGGCTCATGGGGAAGCGAGCTGCCAGCTCGCACGGCTGGTACGGTGGGAAGCCCTGCAGTGCCTGCTCAGGTAATTCCGTGTTTGTGGGGGGGAAAAAAAGGTGTGTGGGGGCAACACTTGATAAAGGTTTGTGGGGACGGCAGCAGCTGGGGCGTACAGCAAAGCCGGGTGGTTTGAAAACAGACAAAAATTGCCTTTCTGGGTAGGGAACTGCAGGCAAGCCACCACAGGCCTGCTGCTGCATCGCACTTTTGCTCGGCTCCTCTCTCCTGCTCCAGGGACAGCTCTACAAACAACCCAGGAGCTTCCTCGTTAGAAGCATTAATAAAGCACCAATTCAGCAGCGGCTGAGGGCCGTGATGTGCATACACTAAGCTGAAAGAAGGTGAAACACGTCAAAAGCTTCTGACGTGCCCAGACAGCTCAACTCCACCGCTTTGATTTTAAAAGATAAAAACTAATGGCACAGCTTTGCCCCCAAGTTTTCCAGGGATTCACAGACAGGTCCCATCAAGGTTATGCAAGAGATGATGAAAAACAGCAGACGATGACAGGGTCAAGCCAGCCATCACCTGGAAAAGCAAACAGTCGAAATCCCCAGCTTGCCAGTGCTTAACAGCAAATGGACACAAAGCAAGCCAAACCACACTGCTGCGTGCGATGCCACGGAGTTAAAATGCCATTAAAGGGGGACTTTAACCCCCAAGGGGTACCAACTGCCTTACCCGGTGGGGTCCCAGGCGGTTCCACAGGAGCTTTGTCTGAAAAAAGCCTCCAGAACTGGGCACTCACACCAGTGAACCCACCTGTGTGCTACCAGCCGAGCTGGAAGGGTTTGCAACAAGGAAGGGACCAGAAGCCTGAGGTGCTTAGAGCAAACCTGGTAGGATGTGACATAAGGTGACTCTGAGCATCTCATGGCAACAGATATGGGTGGAAAAAACAGCCCAAGAGAAGCCCATGGCCTTGTTTGAGGGTTTGTGCCCATCAAACAAGGTGGAACTTGAGCAGCATGAGGCAATTCCCCTAACGCCACCTCCTGGTTTATCCCGCAGGAGCCAGACCACCTACATCCCCACCCCACTCCGCTTTTCTCCCCTTTTCACTCAAGCACAACGACATGGAGCAAATGGTCCTTTAAATCCATCCAGCTGCAACAGCTTCGCAGGAGCTGAAGAGGCAGCATGCGGCCACCACTTACACCGGAGGTACCTGATGTTAAAGAATAACTGCCCAACATCCCAAAGCTCCTTCCTCATGGAAATGCTTCTCTGGAAGAAGAAAATTCTTTCCCAAATTAACAAACCTGAACTACCCTAAAAGCAGGAACTGACCCGTGCTGGGAACAGGCTCTCCCTGACCCCACACAACCTGAATCCATCACAGGTATTTAATGTTTCATTTCTAGCACACAAATGATTTCTCAGGCCACTGCTCAGCGATGTTTAATGCAACAGACCTGCGAGATCTGATGGGAATAAGAAAGAAAAGGAGCTTTCACATGCATATTTCAGTGGACTTTCATTCCAGCTGGTGAAAATCCTGTGTTTAATTGGCTTTTGTCACCTCCGTGGCTGTAAGCGCTTACAAAACACTGATCACCAGATCAAAACGATACCGCAGAGATAAATGTACATTATCAGCTCTCTGCTGGCTTTCCAGGTGTCTGCCTACAAATTAGTTTTTGAAATACGAGCTGCTGTCAGTGGGGCATTAGAGACCCCGTGACTCTCACCCCCCTGCCCACACTCACCCCCCCCCTTTAATGGTGCCAGTGTGATGGGCTGTGACACCTCCAGGCTGCAGAGGAAAACTTCCCAACCATGCCCACGTAATACATGAAATTACATTTACATCAGGCTGTTATTTACGCACAGTTTCCCAAGGCACCCCGGACCCGAAGCCTCAGCCTCTGTTTGCCCAGGAGGAGCACGCGGAAGTCCAGAGGGAGCTGAGCTGGTGGCCACAGAGCTGAGAGCAGCCCAGAGCCAGGGCCAGGGTCCTTCCCAGCCCCAGCAGTGACACAGCCCTGCTCTGCAGTGGGGCACCCACATCTTGGGTGCACGCAGAGGACATGGAAACAGCAATGCACAGCATGCACAGGCACCCAGGAGAGCCCTGTTGTGCCCACAGGATTTCTTTTTAGCCTCCACCTTTACAGGACCAGGTTTTTGCAGATGATAACTTTCTCTGCTGAGCAGAGGAGCGGGGCAGAGCCATCCCGCAGCCACTGAGAGCATCACCCGCAGCTAGGGCTGCCACCCGCATCCTTCACCCAGTGCCTGCACCTCACCCCACCACCACCCTGCTCTTTACATCCCCTCACACAGCAGCTTAATGACTTTGAGCAAGTCGTTTCAACCCATCGAGGTGCTTAATAGATGAAAATGTCAAAATACGTGCTGATGAGGTGACAATTAATGGGAGATTTAATGAAAGGTTAAAGCAACCTTTCCTGGAGCAGGCACGTGCATGTGGCCATGCTGCTCCTAATCCCACATGAGTCACCGCCGCACCAAACACTCCGGTTAGAGCCGAGCACCCAGCTCGGTCTTCGTGGGCTACATCTGATCTGACCTTTCTCTGCTCACCCCGGCCGCTTGCGGGGCCATCACATCACAGCACCACTGTCAACAACAGCCACTCATCCCTGACACATCCACGCCCAAAGGGTCCCTCCAGAAATCAAATCTGAGACGCGATGGGCAGCAGCCTCGGAAAGCCGCATCCCAGGCTGGTTTTACTCCCCGGAGCAGAAAGCACTGTGAAAAATTCATGATTGTTCAAACAGTGCATCTCTCCATCCTTCTGAGCTGCGAGCGCAGGCTGAGCTGGTCCCAGGGCTAGTGCTCTCCTCTGCTCCCCTTGACCCTCCACAGCACTTGAACTCCATCAAATTGCTGCACAACACGCCCACTGCACACGCAGACATCCTCCCTTACCCACAGCTTCCTTCTCACTTGCTCGTCTGAAATGCAAGCTGCAGGGAAATCTTTTCCTCCTTTTTCTTACTAAAAATAACGCCTTTCAGTAGAACCCAAAAATGCTCCAAGAGCACCCAAGACTAACCGTTAATAGCAATGCAACCAGGAGAAGTGACAGTGGAAGGAGGTCTGCTGTAATTTCAGAAAGAAGCATCACACAGATGAGACACAGATTAATCGGCACAGCTAAATGGCTCCCACTCTCATGCTCTGCTGAACCCCAGTGGGTACTGAATGCATATTAAAGTCAACAATTGTAAAATAGTCTCAATTTTAATAGGCTAACAAAAAAACCCCATCATTCAAAATGAATGTTACCAACCTTTAATGGATTTCTGAGAATATTCATATAAATAATAATTTTTCTTTATAATTCAGATGCAATAGCACACTCATTGCTCCAGCCTTCTCTTGGGAGGCAGAGTGCATGGGAGTGCTTGTCCCAGGAGAATGAATCCAATCAATTTTTGCTAATGACAAAGCAGCCAGCCTGGAAATCACCCTCTCCCAAGGAACACCAATCTGACAGCACAGTATGCAACCTCTGCGCTGCTGCAGCCATCCACAAACCCCTCTCCCCACACCCTCCCCTTCAGCAGCAGGCAATCTGTTTGTATCCTCAAATTCACCATCATCTGAGGACCAGCTCCACCACAGAAAACACCAGCTCTGGTTTGGGTCTGACGGACAAGCTCTGTCTGAACCTTGCTGACTTCGCTTAAGGTTTAAAAAGCTACAGCCTTCAGCATCCCACCTCGCTGGCAGAGCATGTTGAACCTGGACTGTCAAACCACTTCCATGCATGCAGGATGCTCACCTGGGAGGCGTCAAACCACAGTGAGGTACAAACCTCACTGTGAAGCTCCCTCCTCACCGGTGGGAAGATACTATTTTGTTTTGGACACGTCTCCACCAGCTGACAATCAAGCAGCACATTGCACACCAGCATCGCACCCCTACAGCCCTCAATGCAGACAGAGACCACTTGGCTAAGGAGTGATGGATGGGACTAAATCACTGTCCACCACTAGAGATGTCCACAACAGGGGACTGGGCCAAGGAATGACAACGTTGGGGTCCCCACCAGCTTCCTCCACCTGCAGCTAGCAGCATCCCAGCTGGTGGAGCAGGGTGGCAGCAGCTCAGGGGTTCAGCTCCCATTTGCAGAGCAAGCTGCTAGCACAAAAACACCTCTCAGCCAACAACCAGCACCAAAACCTGCTGCCTGCTCCTCTCCCGCAGACAACCATAAAGCAGGAGACACATAAAAGGACATTGAAACTGGTTAAAGCTGCAAGAAGCCATAAAGAAAAGCAAGTGTCCAGGCAGCTCCCGTATGTAAGTGGGCAGTTTGCACTCCTGGGGCTGTCCCCAGCCAAATCCCACTGTGCGGAGGGCAGCAGGCAGGTCTCACGCTATCTGGTCCAAGGGCACTCAGCTGAACCATCCTCCTGCCCAGGCAAAGCTGCAAACAAGCGTGTTTCAAATCAATTTGACATTTACCATCCTTTGGTGCAGACTTCCCTTGTACCACCGTTTCCTTGGGATAAAGCAAAGCGGCAGCAGCACTTGCTTTACCTTCCTTAGGGACAGAGAGGTGCCACAGAGCTGCCACAGGGATGGGCAGGAGGTGCCTGGCTTAAATCAGTCACCAACGTGAGGAACTGCCACCATAAGTAAAGGACTCAGCTGTGCCTTGATGCCAGCCCCGTGACAAGGACACCGGCACAGTGCCAGCACTGTAAATCCCTACCCCCTCCCCTGCACCGGCACCAGGCTATACCTTCCCCCGGGCATTGTCTCACCCCCACTCCAAGCATTGGCCAGACCCTGACCTACAAGTTTTGGGGCTAAACCTCTCCCTCTTTGGCATGCAGAGAAGAAAGGTCCCCGAGAACACTGCTGCACGCCAAAGCACGGTGCCGGTGCCAAACCGTGGTGCAGCTGGGTGCCTCTTGCTGCCATCTCCAAGCGCAGTCCCAAGGGGGATGAACTGCAACGCTGTCACCTGGGGGTAAAGGGACCTCCCCCTCGACAAAGTGCAGCTTCCCAGGAGACTCATTCGTCCTTCCCATAGATGTCATCCTCTAAAAATTTCTGCATTCAAAATTTTTTCCCTCCTGCCTGTAGCAATCCCCCCCACATCCCTCCCTCCTCCCTGCAGCACCTTCACCACCAAGGGTGAAACTGTTCCGTATTTAGCTCACACACTTTGTCCTGCTCCTTGCTTTGTTCCTTCTCATTAAAAAAATATGTATTCTAGCTTATTAATGGGTTTCTGGAAACGGGAACCGGACAGAAAGCCTCAGGTGGAGCCATGCGAGATCTGGGGGGCAAGCAGGGGACATCAGTGCCACCTCACACCATGACCTGGCAGCTCTATGCACAGCACGGCGCCGCTGCCACGTCCCATTTGCTCCCTCCCAGACACCTCCGCTTAACGGTGACACTTGAGGCAGAAACATGGCAGAAATAGAATCAGGGAGCAAACACAGAGCGATAGGACTGAATACAGAAAAGCAGGATATTTTCTTGCAGGAAGGAACGGGCTGGAGCAGAGAACAATTCCAGCTCTGCTGGCAGCTCCTGGGGATGGGCTTGCCACGTGTCCCGGGGTCTGGGGCTGCCCCGCTCTGCCCACCACATAGCCAAGAAAAACGAAAATTCAGGTTTCCTTGGCAACGTTAGGGTGGCTAGAAGCATCACCTCATGCCTGCCAGCAACCGGCCCCGGCATCAGCCCCGCTGCCTTCCCCAGAAGCAAGCGGCAGCAGAGGAGGGTGCGCCAGCAGGGATGCTCCTCGGGGTGATGGAGGGATGGGGCACCACGGTCCCTGCAGCGAGCGGGATCCCAGCCAGGTGCCTGCCATCAGCTGAGCGGATTTTGTGGCAGAGAAACGTGCATTTCACAACTGCCAGAGGAAAGAAAGGCAGGCAGGGCATCCCACAACCCGACAGAGGAAACATCTGCATCCTTCCCTATCCTGCACACAAGCGTGTCCACTGCCATGTACGGACACTCACCGGGAATGGACAGACTCAGGCTCTGGTTAAGCCACCAAGGGTCCCAGGCAGGCACAGACCCCTGTGAGCACCGTGACTCCAGGGAGACCCCTGGGGCGTTTAGATGGTTGCAGAACATGGCCTTGGACCTGTCCTCCATCTCACCTAGAGCAGCGTGAACGTTGGGGGTTCCTGCAGCACCTCTATGCTGGAGGACTCCCCCCGATCTCACGCAGCAGGGACATCCCCACAGCTCAGCTCAGAGTGAAGCAGAGCCCTCCAGGACCACCCCTCCCAGGAAGCTGGTAGCAGAACCCCAGCCCCACAAGCTCCATCCTACCGGGCTCTCCTCCTCCCTTCTAAACGAGCACAAAGAGAAAGGCGGTTCAACTCACACCTCGGTAATTGTTATTTGTGATACACCAGTAACATTTTAATTAATCTGAAGTCTTCAGCATAACAGCCACCCAAGGTACAAAGATAAACCAGAATAAACAGGGCTTGATTAAATACATAATTAATGTTCCACTAAACCCAGCATATATGAATATTAATTAGCAGGAATACTCCACAGTTTGGCATCTCCTGTCATTATCAATTTATTCTTTGCATTGCCATTCACAGCTTTGGAACAAATTACCAAACCTTTTGCTTGCCGGCAGAGCCCACTATATACAAACTGAATGCAAGAGACTGGTCTTTATGTTCAATTCTATCACCTGCACATCGACCGGCTTCCAGCGTATTTGCCCGAAACCAAAGATAGATGCATTGCCAAGACTGAAACATGTTCATCCCTAAATGGGGCTCAAAGTAAATAAAACCATTCACTGGCGATTCTAAGAGCCCGTGCCACACCAGTGGGGGAGGAGAAGAGGGACAGACCCCAGTCCTTGCAAGGGTTTTACCCACGGGATGGAGGGACTTGGTAAAGTTTGGGCTCAGATGTGAAACACCGCACGTTTCAGAGGAGCAAGCCCATCTCCAGCCCGTCAGAGGCACTTGGGCAGCGCAGAGACGCAGCAAGATGAGCACGAACAGGAGCAGTTCCCCCCCTGCAGCTGCATCCTCCTTGCTGCAGCAACCCGAGCACTGCACTCCCCACCGAGGGATGTGAAGTTTTATGAAGCGTTATGGAGACAAGGCGAGGACACAAAACCCTTGGGAACTACCTGGACAACCTCTGATGGCTCCACACAAGTGCGCTGGGCTCGCAGGGAAGCAGAGCGAGCAGCAGATGCAGCACCAGAGCCGCGGGTTTCCATCAAAGCGAGCAGTTTTGCAAGCCCAGGGGCCCAGTGAGCCGGCTACCCGCTCCTGGCAGCTGTGCTGAGGCACTGAGCATCCCCAACTTCTCGGCTCAGCACCTCCCTCCTCCTCCCCCGGCACAGGCACTGCCACCCCTCATGCTAAACCGAGGTGTCATTACGCCGCAGGAGCCTGCACTAATTATAGTGTCAGCCTTTCTGCTGGCGGGGATGATAATTGAGGTAGAGCATTACAGTGTTTCCAAACCCTGCGCCGCAGGCAGGGGCCGCAGCAGATCGGAGAAATGCCACTGGCGCTGCTGGGATCTGCTGGGAAAGCAAAAGACCTTTGGCAAAAGCTAAGCTGAGCCCTGTCCCGCTGCCCACCGAGAGCTGGACCAGCATCTGCCTCACGCAGGAAAGACCAGAGACCCTGGTAATGCACACAGCAGGCCACCAGCTCGCGGTTTAATCATAACCTGAATCATTTATTAGGGCGAAATCGGTGCTGGCACCCTGCCATCTCAGGCAGGGCTCGGGGCTGCACGATGGAAGACGCAGGCTCAAGTCCAGCCTCCACAACATGAAACCTCTGGATTTGGGCAAATCCCGGCTGAACGGAGGACGGTGGTGCTGGGCTTTGCCATCAGTGAGCGGCCCCACCGAGCACAAACAGCCACTGCCACCCACCCAGCCCCACAACAGCGCTGTGAGGCTGCTGGAAAGGCACATGCTGATGGGAAAAGAGCAGGAGGGGGACTTTGGGGACAGGGCTTGGTAGGGACAGAGCCCCACCCTGACCCAGAGACCCCCACCTAGCTGAGTGAAGCCTCCGGACAGGGGCTGAGCAGCAGAACCATCTGCAGGCCACCGCTCCCCCACACCTCTCTGGATATTAAGCTTTAATATTGTGACCTTTAAGATGCAAGAGAGAATTTCTGAGCCTCTGTACCTGTCCAAGGGTGGCTTTGTGCTCTGGCAGAAGCAATGAAAGGTTAGACTGGCGTCCCTGCGGGAGCCAGGGCCATGCTGCCATTAACCTATTGCTACAGGTGATGCTTTGTTCACTCCTCTACAAAACCTCCTTTTTTGCTGGTGACAGAGCCAGGAATCCCCGGCTGACACAGCCTGAGGCAGCCGATGCACATGCCACCCAGCCCTTCACCCCAGCTCCCTGACACTTTGTTTGAAGGATGAAATCCAATTACAGTTCGCTCGGTGCAAATGCTTCCCCTTTTTCTGCGTGTGTGGCTAATTTAAAGCTCCTACTTGCCTTGTCTGCCAGGCATCTGCCTCCCCCAGCAACACAAGGAGCTGAACTAAGGCATCCGAGTTATCTATCTAGAACCAAAAAAAAAAAAAAAAAAAGGATGAAAAGAGGAAAATTATTTTGCTGTTGCTGACCAAGACTAGAGCTAATGTACAGAAACAGCCCGTGTTGGCGATGCACAGGCACATCACACACAAAAGGTGCAGTGAAATATTAACTCACACACACTCTCAGGGTAACAAAAGCCTGGCTGACTGGGTGCCCCAAGCTGTAGGAGCAGGAGCACCCAAGGGTGCTGGGAACTGATGACTGGCTGGAAGGAAGCGATTACTGCCCAGAGAAAGCAAGTTGCAGCCAGGCTGGCACAGCCCAGCTCCAACACCGAGGCAACCCACTCGTTCGCTTCGTTTTTTTCCTGCCATTTAACCCTGGAGTGCCCTTGGAGGGGGAGAAATAGAGAATCTAGGATTACAGACCCGTAACGGAGCTTCTCACCTGGGAAGCCCAGCCAGCGATGGCATTTAAGACGGATGCCCTGGCCTCGGATGAAAGTCGCTCTCAGAACAGACAAGCAGACATGACCCCACGAGGCAGCTGCCCCCTCCCCAGCTCTGACGGTTACAGCCAGCCCTGAGCTGCTGCAGCTCTCGTGGCTGACAATAGCCACCTCCTTGCCAACAAGCCACGCATTCACCCCAGCTCGGAAAACACGGCTCTTCCAAAGGCACTCATCGTTTTTCCCCACATTTACAGATCCAAGTTATGTAGAAAAGTGTTTTCCTATTCCACCTGAACCCAAGCTACAACCTGAAACAGGCAGAGACTGAGCGGAGAAGGGGGAAAGAAAAGGGGAGAGGAAGGAGAAGAGGAGGAGGAGGGAGGGGAGAGGAAACCAGGAACGCAAGCATTGGGAAAGGTTGCCTTGTATTTTTTACTTTCAACATCACCAAGAACTGCAAAGCAGCTGAGTGTCCTCAGCTGTTACAAATTTATCTCAGGGTTTGTTTTCTCTTATCACCTCTTTTTCCATAGTGTCAAAGCCCAGCCCCTGGCAGGACGCAGCCCTCTAAGACTCAGGGCTCTGCAATTTTCCATCTGATGGCAAACTCCATCCCTCAAATAAGAAAACCCCAACCGTATGTATTCCCGCAGAGAAGCAGCACCTTAAAACGCATCTCTTGCTGGTACAGAGATCAGAAGAGAAACTAAAAGAGACCAGAATTTGTTGTCTTTACAGTGTCGTCTTTCTCAATGTACTCTCAGATTTACAATTTTCACCCACAACAGGCTGGCAGTAGTGAGCGAGGCTGCAGATGTTCAAGCCTGAGCCTACAGGCTCCCCCCAGGCCCCCTCCCCGTAAGGAGTTTTGCTGCCAAGACCTTGCACGGTTCAGCCCTACCAAGACAGCAAGATTCGATGGGACAGATCTTGCCAAAAGGCAACCGGGCACCCACTTGGCGAGTGCCACCTGCGAGCAGCAAGAAAAAGAAGGGCAAGAAGGCAGCAGCCCTGTACGAGCCTCCTGGGATGGCAGCGACCCCGGGAAGCGGCTGCCCATGAGCAGAGAGGGACGGACAGATGGACAGGACTTACCTGGGATGTTGTGGATGGTTATAGCGAGGATCATCAGCATAATCCGCCTCCAGCTGCTGCTGCTGGCCGATGGGGCACCGTCCCTGGCCACGGGGAACGCTGGGGGGCCGTCTGGCAGGCTGGCCCCCGCACCCTTCCTCCTCTGGTAGGGCTCCCCGTTCTCACCTTTGTCTGGGGGTACAGAAAAACAGCTGGGTCAGCCAAGGGGGCGACAGACGGACAACTGGGCATCTCCTGCCTCCCCTCCCAGAAGGAAAAAGCAGAGAGAAGGAATAACGCTGACCAAAGAAGGGCTGAAGGTGTGTGCGTCGCCCACTTCATTTCAGGTCAGGGTAGGGCATTTCCCCCCATGCAGACTGCAGAGCCCACGGGCCAGGGAGACCCTGAGGCAAAGCAGAAGTTCACCCTCCGCCGCCTCCTCCTCCGGGGACCTGCTCCTGGCTCCACACAGCGCCCCAGCATCTCCCCTGGGCTCACACCTGCCTGCAAAGTCTCAGTCTGGGGGGGCCAAGCTCTGGCGCCGGCTGCTGACGAGGATGATGAGGACAGAGCTGCCAGGCAGCAGCCACAGGGACCTGTGGTGAGACTGCCCCCCCCCCCCCAACCCCAAACCTGGCAGGTCTGCACTCCCGTTGCCTTTGCTGATGAAGGAAAAACCCTGCAACGCTTCATTCTGATTTCACCCCAGTCACCAAACGAGTGCTGTATTTAGCGACTGTTCCGCTACCAAAAGATTTGCCACTGCCATTTGCAGATACGTCACTGGATAACCCCAGGCTCTCCTCTGCTCCCAGCAGGACCATTACTACCGGCTCTATTTCAACCAGTTATTTAAAACCACACCACTAAAACCCAAGCCCCATGGAGAGCTGCGACGGGTGGAACAAGCACCAGGCAGCACCGCAGTAAAGCCAACACGCACTGAGCCCTTCACTGTTCACCTTCAACATGAAAAGGTGAAAAGAAGCCAAGAAACAAGGAGCACAAATTCCTCAACATCACACAGCAACAGCTACGGCTTCATATTAAAGCTCTGACATTTAGACAATATAATTATCTCCCCCTGGATTTACGTAATTCTCTCTCCTGTCCCTTGACCCACCCACTCCCAGATTTTTTTCGCAGACAGTGTAAGAAGCCATCTGAAACTGTTTTGATGGAATGCCAGTTGCTTCCCCTGCTGTTTGGCGGCAGGACGATGCCGACTGTCATGCCGCACATTGCACAGTGTGTGTTCTCAGCACCAGTTAAGAGCCTCGGCATAAGGGGGCTCATGCAAACTGACACAGGAGGTCACCTTGGGAAAGCAGGCGTGTCAGCACCACTTCACACCTTGCCATCTGTAACACAAAGATGGAGACGTAAAGGCATCCCAAAATGGCCCTCAACACCTCAGAATACAAACCCAAGGATTTCATGTATTTTGATACCAAAAAAACAGATCAAAGATGAAACCCCCACTTGACGGCAGTGGGATGAGGCAGAGCTCTGGTGGATTCCCTCCTGCTGCCCCCCATGCTACAGGAGCATCCCTGGGCAGCATCGCCAGGGCTGCAACCATGACACCGGCAACTCTCGTGCCTCCCCCCAGAAGGCCACCACCGCTGCCACGCCGTGAACAGAGCAAGATGCTGCGCAGATAATTATTTTTGTTAGCTGTAAGGAGCCAGACACTTTCTGTCCCCAAATCCCAGCCCAGTCAATAACACGCAGTAACATTTGATGGCAGAGCTGCACTCCAGCCTGCGGGGACAAAGACAAATATTTATTTTTTTGAAGCAATAACAAGAACAGCCAGATCCAGCAGGGTGGCTCATCCAATTCACTGCAGGAACGCTGGCGCAGCAAAGGGGCAGCCAAGGCTAAAGCCACTTACAGATGAAATTCCCTCCTTCTGCCAGACCACTGGATTACTTTAATTGCTTGGCACATGTCCCCCTGGCCCCAAAAATAGCGTTATCCTCAGCTGACCCTGTCCTGGCCACAGACCCATGGACCAGCAGCCCCATCGCTGCAGCATGACGAGCGCAGCGCTGCCCGAGCTGCCTGCACAAAAACCAGGGTGATGCGAGGATGCAGAGAGGTGCAGGAATCCCCCTCTGGTGTCAAGAGCTTTCCAGGGTGGAGAAAAAACAGTTTACATGACATTTAGAGATGTGCACTTACATTCAAGTGACAAAACACCAGCATTTCTCCATTTATAGAAAGCAACAAGTGTTCAATAAAAGCACAAGCGACCACGACACCGTGACAGCCTGGGCAACGCAGGCTCTCGAGGCAGTTTTGTGAAGTACAAACGCAGGGTGAATGCTGAAAGCGGAGGTCTCGGTGGCTGCTGGGGAACCTTTGCGTTTTGCAGACCTCAGGTATCTGCTGGGGGAATGCAGGAAAAACACAGAATGTGATTATCAGTGACTTATTTTTAGTTAAATCAGGCCCCCAAAGCTGCCTGCTGACAGCGCAGTAGCACCTCCACTGTGTGCTCGTCTCTCACAGCACCAGCTACAAACAGCGTTACTGACACCAGACAGGCCACTCCATCGCCGGCAATTTTTTTCTACTTTTTTTTTTTTTTTTTTTTCCTTTTGCTCATCTCATGATGTGGCCTGGTCCAGTCCATCCTTCACATTTCTGACCTGAAGACTGTGCCTAAAACCAGACCCAGCTGTTCACTCATGTGCCGTCCGAGACAATGCCAGCCTGGGTCCAATGCATCTTCCTCTGCAATCTTAGATCTTCCCTTACCTCTTTCTCACCCACCCCAGCTCTACCCCTGACCAGGCTCAGGCTGGAGCCTGCCTCCACCTCCCCCGGCTTTATCCAGCCTCTTCAGCCGCAGCACAGCACGTAGCAAAATGCCAAGTCAAGGAGCCATCCATCACCCCGCGTCACTGCTCTGGCCAAGTCCTTGCCCATATCACCCTCACCTTCTCTGGGATAAACTAAATAATGAGTAACCAGGGTTTTACTTTATCAGGGAAGCTCTGACCGTTACAGTACGGCTGATGCCCACGTGCTGCCAGGCAGAGGATGGGCGCAGGAGGCAGGACCACCTCGCCCAGCGCCAGGCAGCAAACCCACAGCAGAGCCACGACGGAAACCCCAGATGTCAGTTATTCTCCCCATGGTTTAGGCAGAATGAGCCATAAAAATCAAAACCTCCCAAGCTGCTTTTCACTTGGCACTTCGCAGAACTGATAAACCAAATGTCATCAGCATTTCCAAAAATCTAGCTTTCCGGTTCTGAACAAAACAACCCTGCCTCGGCATCTGCTCTGCTTGCGAAAGGACGTTAATTTGCTCCCCTGCTATCACACTCCCATCTCCCTTTTGGCTATTTCCCATGCACCATTACCTGGGGAATCACAGCTCTCCCCGGACTGGCGGCAGGGAAGGGACTGCCCGCAGTGGCACCATGCCCAGGACTGCTCGCTGTCCCCTTGGGACGCGCACGGAATCCCCAGGAAGAGCAGAGCCACCTCCTGCTCCAGCCTGACCCAGCTGTCCAAACCCGCCCTGGCAATCGGGCTGCACTCACGCACGGGAACTCCCAGTGCTTTGAGCTGTTGGTTTGTCGGGCTTTTCATTGCCTTACTCCAGGCGTACTTTCTCCTTATTTCCCTTACTCCTGGATTTGATGGGTTCACCGTACAACTGCGCTGTCCCCCAGGACTCCTGCCGCAAGGCAGAGCAAGGCTTTTGCTGGTGTTTAAACATCAAAGCGAAGCCTTTCCAGGCTTTGATTTCAGCTCCCCCGACTCCCATTCGCGGGTGAATTTTCATGGAGAAGAAGCATGCTTTGCTAAGTGCCTGGCTGCAGCCACAGAGAAAGACCCGGCGAGGGGCAGCAAGCACCACGGAGGGACCCAGCTGCACCTCGGGGCTGCCCGCAGCCGCAGGCACAGATGCCCGAGAGCACCCAACATGGGCAGCAGCGCTCCCCCCGCACACCCCGCTCCGCTCGCAGGCACTCGGCTTCCCCAGCTCCGCGAAGGATCTGAGCAAGCGATGCAACAGCCGGCGTTCATCTGCTCGAGTGGCGTAACTGGGGAAGCTTCAGCTATCCCTGTTCTGCTGGGAATTCCCACAGTGCTTCGGCAGCGCTCCCTCCCCACTATCAAATTACCAGAAAAGATCCATTTCACAGCTCTCACTAATGAAAGCGAATGCCCAGACCAGCTCTGTTGCTTAATACGAACCCACCATCTCCTGGAGTACCACTTCTATTAGATAACTTTTTAATTTGTTATTTTATTTTACTTACAAGTAGTCTTCTTGCTACTGTTGAAAAAACCTTTAATGAAAATCAGACTTTTTGCAAGCATAGTTGAAGCAGATCCAAGGACAGCAGTGACAAAGGACAGGGGGGTGCCACGGTACCCACAGGGGCAAGGAGCTCTGCTCCTGCCAGCAGCAAATGGGGGAAATCTGTGGGAAATAAACAGAATAGATGCAGCTTTTCTAGGACAAGTTCCTATTGTGGTTTGGATGGACAATTTTAACACAGAATTGCCTCTCACACAAATTATCGGTGCATTAGCAGAGGATAAAGGCACCAACACCAAAGCCAGGGAGACAACCCCAGTGTCATTTTCCCGGTAGTGTCACATATAACAGTGAGACTACAAACCACAGATGGGTCAAGCGATGTGCTTTACTTCCAATTGCTGTTGGAAAAGATAAAAAATAATAATAATAAAAAAAGATAATTGCAGTGGAGCAATGATACCAGCTCACAGCGTCGGACACAGCCCAGGAAGGGATTTGTGTGGCTGTCACACAAAAAGCAGCACCCAGAGTGCTCCCAGCTTGAAACACTGCATCTTGCGCAGGCTAAGGGGAACAAAACAATAATTACAGCTAAACAGAGACTTGGCTGGAAATCAGGAAAGCCTCAACAGCAAATTGGCATAGTGATAAGAGCAGAACAAGGGGTGGTTTTTAAAGAATAGCTGACACAATCAGACAAGGGTACTCACAAGAGCGTTGCCAAGACAATTATTTGGCAAATAATTATCTGCGCCACATACATTATTTTAAATCTTGTTCACAAAAAAGTCCTCTATATATTCTACTCTATTTATCATTATTGAATTTCTTAGCAAAGCTGCAGGGCAAAGATTCTGCCAAAAGTTTAATTACATATGTGCAGCCTGCTGCATTTTTCATATCCTCTGCAGCCAGCACTGGAAAAAGATAAATGGCTTTGAGTATGGCTTAAACTGCTGGTGAAATATAAAAACCAACTGGCTTCTTATCAGCACGTGAAATGGCTTTTTATTTTTTATTATTTCTTAATGAAAACTGTTTGCATTAGCCGTGACCTCAGCTTTATTGCACTCGCAAGCAGTACATAAACAGACGAATACGCTATTTACTCTGTGCTCAAAAAACCCTCCTTACTGCATTACTTTAGGTCCCGAATTCAAACCAGTCTATGGAGCTCTTTAGCTTTTCACATCTGCTTTAGAGCCCTTGTCCTCCTCTCCAATTAGGCCTGGCTTTGGCCCTGCCTCTCTCCTCCTACAGCTCTCGCATGCTTGACGTTAACATGCTCAACCAGGCTGGGGCTGTTCAAATCCCCGTCGGCAAAGCCTCTGCGAGGAGCCTGTGCAACCCCTCTGAGGTGGCCCGAGACCCATTTCAGTCTCAATGCAGCTGCAAACCTCCCCCTCCAGCCCAGCCCCACAGCACCAGGGGGGCCCAGCACGGTGGGGGGACACAAGCTGGGGGACAGGAGTACAAGGGGGGCTGGAGGGACCTAGTACCCCCAACGAAGGTGTACCCTCCCTGGCACCATCCTGGTGTCTCCGCGCTGGAGCGAACACACTCATGGGAATCTGGAGCTTCCCTTGGCTGAAAATGCTGGAAGGAAAATCACTTACAGCTCCAAAATCCCCCTCCATCTTTTCCCCATTGATTATCCCATCAAACTCTTGCAGTGTGACTCTGTCTCACCAAGAAGGGATCTGGAGCTGCCAGTGGCCAAGGGAGGGATCTCGGCTCTCACATCAGCCCAAGTCCCACACTGGGGGCTCCAGGTCTCTTCCTTCAGCTTAAACTTGCAAGGGATGAATCAGCACCCTCATTTATACAAATTTGTCCGCTCCCATCTCTAAAGTGTGGGAGAAGGGGAGACAGCACCAAGCACAGATGCACAATAGACTTACTAAAAAATACGATTAACTGCCACTTGCCAGCTCTTGCAAAAATTGTTTGCTGATGATGCGCACGGGAACAAGGCAAAGGAAGAAAAGCATCACACTCCTATTCTGAAAGCCTCCACCCAGCAATGTCTCTCTCTGAATCTCTCATCTGTTTCCATGATACCCGTTATGATGGCACCCGCGGGCGGCAGCCCTAAGCGCAGGTAACAGCAAAGCTCCAGGAGGGAGCAGGAGAGCAGCAGCCGCATGTGAGGCCAGCAGCCAGCCCAGCTCCAGCCAAATCCCTCTCGGCTCCGCCGAGCCCCTCACCGCACACCACTCTCATTAGTGCCAGCACCTGCTTGTTTGCAGCTGGAAATCTGTATTAGGCATTATAGCTGCTCCATCAAAACCAGGAGAGCTGGGGAAGTGGGCTGACCCTTTGTCTGGGGGTGGAGTAGGAAAGAAGGAACAATTTGCAAAAGAAAATGATCACAAGCAGTTGACATCCCTTCCCGAGGTACAGAAAATAATTGCACATTAAATTCTCTCCCCTAATGGCTGAGATAAATCAAAATCACTTTGAAAATTTCTAAGATTCCCAAAGGCTTGATAGTCAATCCAAGCCCCTTAGAGAAACGCTCGCCCATTAATAGCATCGCGCTTGCAGTACATCTCCCACTCTGCAAATCCAAGCCCTCTCCCCGCTCCACTCGTCTCCATAAACTCTCGATGCTCCATTAACTTTAAGCAGATGTGACCAATGCTCTGTGGCAGCTTGGCTTCGTCCCCGTGGCCCACGGGTCCCATCAGTGCTCCCGCTCTGCAAAATCCACCCTGGACTCCACTCGTGCTGTAACAAAGGCATCGCTGGAGCCAGACAGGAAAAGCATCTCCATGGGTCCGCAGAGACCCCGGGCAGGGGGAGGACCACCCCTGAGAGAAGCATCCCTCCTTCACCTGAAGGCTACAGAAGGCAGCTGGTACTGCCCACGGAAGGGCAGGCAGCCCCTTCCCCCGTGCACCCCTTCACACATGGACCCGTGTGCACCATCCCCTTCTCCCCAGCCTCTTGTTTTCCTGCGTTTTTTGACCATGAGGAAGCACCAGAAGAGAAACTGCATCAAAGTGAACAGCCACAGCCTGCGGGAAGTGGAGCCAGACACACGCACGCTCCCAGCAGCACCCACAAATTGCTCCACGTTACAGCAACAGCATGTTCTGCCCTCTGAGGACACCACCCTTATCTTGCTTCATCTTCTTTTTCTGTTTTTTTTAAAGGCCTTTTTCAAGGATGAAAAGCAACACCTAGGTTTGAAGCCATCAGTCCAACTGCTCTCCCCAGCACCCAGTGCCCATCCCATAGCGGATACAAGTCATTGAAACTATTCCTCACACACGCTGGCAGCGAGTGATGGGAGCTCACCCTCCTCCTAAACTTCTCCACATCCTTATTTCCCTTGTCCTCCTTTTGCCACTGCAGCAGGAATTTCAGGGAGCACAGAAAGGCCGTGATGCTGAAGAGCAGATGGGTGTTAGTGAGCATCTGCTCCCCGCTTCCGCACAGACACAACGCTCTTATCGGATACCTCCGTAAGAGGTTTTAATTACTGTAAGTAATTAAGCACAGCACCTCTTATGGGATAACTGCTATCTGCTTCGCAGACAGGTACGGGGAGAGGCAGCAAGTGCTGCAGGCTCCGAGCCAGGCAGAGGGGAGCAGGCAGGAGTCCCAGGTCGCACGTCTCTGCTCTGATCAGGTCTGACAGCACGGATCACATCGGAGCTGAAAATAAAACTGCCAAGGGAAAAAGGTTCTTTTTTAAGGAACGAGTTCCCAAAGCAGGGAAAATCCAGCTCCTGGAAAGCCTGCACACAGAGAACAAAGCTGCTGAAAAAGGAACTCCTTGGAGTTGCCCAACTATGGTCAAAATAAGGACGTATTTAAAAAAAACCCACCACATTAACTTACTGCTAGCAAAAGCTCGGTCTGCTTGCGCAGAGAGCACAGGCTGCCCAGGCTCTGGGTGCCCAAGCCGAGCCCAGTGCCACTGTGCTAGGCATTGTGGCCGGGATGGCAGCAGGACACCCGTGACACCCATTCGCATGTTGCGGCCCCAGCCTGCTGTCATGATCTCACCCCCCCACCCCCCCATACGTAACAAATTCATTTTCCAATGTTTCTGGCAGATAAAAAAGGCCCCTGCATCTGCTCAGGCTTTCAGCAAGGAAGATAAATAGAGTGTCATGACTCACTGTCTATTAGGCGCCTTCATTTATCCAAGCGTGCACAGGAGCTTTCATAAAAGGTTGTTTAATTCAGCATGACTGACTACACTTGCTGTCAGACACATGAATATTGCTGGGATCCGTCTGAAGTTTGGAGTCAGGAGGATGCTGGAGCGCGCCAGGGCACCAGCCCCACCAGGTCCCTCCTCCACCCCATTTCCAAAGAGGGCATCAGCTAACGAGCGAAGGAGAGCTTGATACCCAAACCTCAGCTCAAACATCACACTGGTAACAACCCAGCCTGAAAAGAGAACCAAGCATGCTTTCAGCACTCCCCCACTGCTCCCTCGGGGACACAGGGCACCTGCTTGCACCGCTCCCAGCAATTGCTCTGGAGCATCCTTGCTGGTGCTGCACTGGCTTGGCTCCCTTCCCAGCCTCCCCCAACTTTGCAACCTTGTCCCCCCTCAACCTTGATCTTAATGCCTGACCTTCTCCCCCACTGCTCCAGCGATCCATCATAGATTCTCACACGGAATTACTGTTCCAGCCCTCTGTGTGCCATCATTTACCCAGAGCAGCCTGAGAAACCACGTACCGGCAGATACATAATCCACAGATCTTTCCTGCTGTCCTGCTTTACCTCCTACCACCTTGATCCTTCAAGCTGCCATGTCATTCCCACACTCGGGAAAGCTCCCATCATCCCAGAGAGCAGCCAGCATGCATTCCGGTGCACTTTTATATGGGAAAATGAGTCCATAACGCAGCTCTTCATTCACAGGGAAAGGCGCAGGAGAAATGCAGCAAAGGGAAGGAACAGCACAGGTTGTCCCAATTTGGCCCAGGCAAACCAACCCTCCGGAAATCTCAACTGGAGGCATTAAACCAGCACCTCATTGCTCCAGAGCTGCAGGGATTCACCCTCACAAACACCAAACCCCTTGTTAACATAAACACTGATGCCGTAGCAGCTGCTTCCATGAGGATGCGGAGGACCATGGCCACAGCACAGGCTCTGAAGCGGGGTCTGCCAGAGGAGGGTCCCTCACTGCACCCGCTGTGTGCGGCAGGATGCTCAGGAGGAAGATCCCAGACTGGGAACCACCTGAGCCCCATCACTGCACGCTCCTGCCCCAGACATCATTGGGAAATCTCCCCGGAAAGGCACGGGACCTCCCGGTAAACAGTACCACCTTCACGGTGAAGGACCAAAACCCAGATGACAGAGGTGACACAGCATCAGTCGAGCACATGGTGACAACTCGCAGTAGTAGCAAGGTCAAGGTGTTGCTCACCCCTCAGGTGACACAGATTGCCCAGTGCCAGAAGGCAGCAGGAATACCAAAAACCTCACCAATTGATGTTTGCGGTGTTTACAAGATTAATTTCTTGGCCAAGAGCGACACTATGATGTTAAATGTAATTACATGCACGAGGTCCTTTTAAGCAAACTAATTCACACTAACTTCCAAGAGCTCTTTAAGGAGTTCCCAGTAGATAAAGTACATTGCTGAATCATTTTATGCTGAAATTTTACACTTTTGAGTTAATTTAATCACTTCATTTCGGAGGGCTGAGCTATGTTCGGATCTCTGATCCTTGGCAGGGAACAGCTTCTGATACGAGCAAGATCAAATGCACCAAATCTCTGAAGGAAGGGGGAAAAAAAATATAATCTCATTATCTGCTTAAAAAGAAAACAGGATTTTTTATCAGGAGCTGTTAAGGGACCAGGCAGCCCCTGCACCGGGCTCAGATGGCAGCCTTGCAGCGACGGGGGCAGTCGGGAGGACAGGGCTCACGCTGACCTTCCTCCGAGCACCCTGGTGCGGTGGCACAGGCTTGGCAGAGCCGCCTGCTGCTGGCACCGCCGGTCCCACCGCTGTCCCGGCACAGCGAGGCCACAGCTGCAGACGAGCCAGCGCTGCCTCCTGCCCAAGGATGCTCTGGCATCGCCTGCCCTCCGCACACACTCGCCTTCCCATCCACTTCTTATGGCCACATTACACCCCAGCTCATGTCCCCTGCAAGCTTCTCTTCCGCCTTTTTTTTTTTTTTTTTAATTAGAGCTGAGTAAGAGTATGGAAATCCACGGAGCAGAAACTAAGGCCGGCGCAGCCTCCGTGAGCAGTGATCGGTACAGATGTGGCCATGCTGGAGCTGTCGGCATCCCAGAAGAGGCAGAACAGAACGGCAGTTGTTGCCACTTGCCTTTTACCACAACATCTCTCTACACAAATTTCAAGATGCCAAACCAGAGACAAGCAAGATGGGCTGCTCAGTTCTTGCTCTCCATTATTTCTCTTATTCTTTCACCCTAGCTTACCCATTTATTCAAAGTCACCCAGCCTCTCTTACTCAGAAAGGACACGGTGGCTTTGGCTAGAGAAATTCTTTTTGCAAATTAATTAAATTTGTTTGAAAATAAAAATCAATGAAAAAACGCATTAGAGCCCAAAGGTTTAACTCGAGGTGGAAGCAGCACTGTGGAGCGGTGCCCGTAGTGACAGCTGAGTGACACTGTCAGCACCGAGTGAGAGGCAGCAACTGCCCTGCTCCAAACCCAGCGCTTCTCCAAGCGGCATCTTCCCTGAATTATTGCCTTTTTTTTTTTGCAGACAAGGCTTCCTGGGGCAGGGGATAATTAGGAAAAATTATAAAGCAACAACTTTTTAAATCCAGGGGTGCAGAGGCCAGCTGCAGCCTCTGAATGGTCTGGGCGAGACCCCACAAAGGGAGGGGGGTTCTGAGGGGGATCTTTGCCATTCCCCTCGCTCTCTCCCACCTGCTCCGTGCCATGGGGTCCAGTACCCACAGACCCCTCCACCAGCTACGCATGCATCTCAGGGGACTCCACTGCCAGCCCCCACCGGGCAGCTTTGGTGGGCTCCGGTGCTGCGGCACCATCCCCCACGCCTCTGCCCACTGCTCTGCAGGGGGATTTACACGCCTGGAAAGGAAGGCAGGATCTCAGACCCATCCCCCCGAGCTGCAGAGCCAGGTACCAACCTCAGGCTGTCCCCAAGCCTAACGGGTGGCACCAGATATCGCCCTTCACACCGGCAAGCCACAGGCAGGGATGTTTCCCCAGCGTACGGCAGCTCCTCACAAGCCAGTTCCTAGAGTTTCCCCAAACCACAGGTTGCTTTTGCTGTTCAGTGGCTTCACGTGTGCTCTGGAATAAAGCCACCTCTGGAGGGACACAGCTGTGGTTCCCATCCTCGCCCCCCACCAGCCGCAGCCTGGCACGAGGGAAAGGCACTGACCCCCCTGGATCTGCCGCTGGCTCGGCCGGGCAGACCGAACACACACCTGGGGGAAATGGGCTGTTCTCACAGTCTGAAAACCAAAATTCAATAAATAAACAATTTCAGAGGAAAATAAACAAAGCGCTCCTTTGTTCTCAGCAGCTCAGCCCTTGGACTTACAAAATCAATCCTGGTTCCTCCCAAAGGGACAAACAGACTGGATCTTTGCCGGCTCTCCCGGCAAAACCAAACCGCCGGGCTGGAAGCACATTCCATCATCCCCCGTGCCAAGAGATGGGTGAGCTTCAGAGCGCGACATCCTGACGGTACCACACACACAAGCTAGGTTTCCTGAGCCACAGAACAAATTCCAGCGGAACAACAGTATTTTTTGCAAACAAAGCAGGTTTCAAATGGATGGCGGGATGGAAAGAGACCCGGCCAGCAGCCTGGAAAGGAGCAGCGCTGCCACGGCTGGTGCAGGGCTTGGGTGGTGGGACCCACGCGCTGTCCCTCCCACGGGACCTCACTGCAGCCGCATCCCCTCCCCACATCCCCCTGTGATGCCGGCACAGAGGAGCTGGATCCCAACGGCACCCGCGGGCACGCTCCCACCCCAACGGCCAGCCCGCAGCCGAGGGATGCTCATTAGCCAGCGTGTAATGAGCACCCAGGAAGGAGGACAGGATATTTCACTTCTCCCACTTCAGAGGAACCCAGCAGTTACAGCAGGGCAATGCCCTGGGGGAAGGAAACAGCTTTGAACTGAGACCTGTCAGAGGAGCAGAAGATGCCTTCTCACGTTAATGAAAGGATCCCAGACTTTTTCTTCTGTGTGACAGCACTATCTAACATCCTACTAAATTTTTAATTTTCCTATTTTAGGTAGTCCTTAGGGTAAAACCAGAAAAGCAAAACCAGGGCTCAGTCTGCAGCAGTATGTTGTGAAACAGGACTCATCAATAGCCTCAGATGCAAGAGGAGCCTCTTTGCTTAAGGTCTGGGCTTTTTTTCCATCAATACATTCTGATTTATGGATCTGGGATGAACGACTCAGAAATGAAAACACCTGTTTCTAGGAGAATTTAAGTAAGAACAGGCTGTGTGGCTACAGCCTTCAGCTCCAGCCTGGCTGTCCAGGATGGCTCGAGGGGGTCAGGACAGCCTAGCTCACACCTGGACTCCCCTGCACTCGCTCCAAGCCCTGAGGCAAGGACACACCAATTTTCCAGGGGTTTGACTGCATCTGCCCCCACAGAGAGTTATCGCTCAGCCCTGGCCATGCAGAGCACAAAGTCATGCCCATCATCATCCTCACCATCTACTAAGCTTGAGCTCGCTGCGGTCACTGGGGCTGGGGCAGAGAGGATGCTCCAGCAGGTCTCTGGTCCCCAGCATTTAGAAGATCTACAGGACCCCAGCTCCCAGGGGCTGTTCTCGGCTCAGCAGAGACCTGGAGCTAGGGGAGGGCAGAAAATACCTCTCAAAAAATCTATTTAAAAAGTGGGGACCTGAATCACCACCCATGTTTACGATGGGAAGAAGCTGGGCTCTTTTTTTCTCCTTTGAATCCAAAGCAAATCGATCTCTCAGCCTAGGGTGGGAAGACAGGGATGACTCAGCCAGCAGAACGGTGCTAAGCTCTCCTTCCTCCACTGCGGCACGGGAATTCAGCTGGGAAGCACACATACATGAAAAACAAAATCCATTTCTTAAATTTTCCTCTAGTATTTCAATAAAGGATTATTTTCAATAGCCTTTATCTGTTTTTTTCACAGAAAAACCCTCAACACTAAGCCTCCCAGGCAACTCCTGCTTCCAGTTGAACGTATTTCTGATCCTTTAACGCTGGGACCACAATGTGTACGACACGCAGAGACACGGTGCGGGGGCCAGTCCTGTTGTCCCCAAAGACCAACCCCAGAACCAAATCAGCCAGAAACTGACACAGCGCATAAAGTGACGGATGTTTCGCTGGGCGCTCGCATCCAGCAGCAATGCACCTTCCCGGGCACAGCCAACATCCCCAGGCCTGGCACGGCTGCAGCTCCGAGCAGGCTGAGGTCTCCTCTGAAGCTAACGAGATGTTAAGAGTCAAGTGCGTGGGCCACCTGGCAGCGCTCTGGGAAAGCTGTCGAGGTCCATCTGGCAAAAGGATGTGCAACTTAAAACAAAAAAAAGTTTTTCTAAATTGCATCTTCCCAGGATGGGATACCAGGGGACAGTCCCCAAGCGCTCACTGGAGAGACATTCCCAGGCAGAAAGAGCCTAACAAATACTGTACTGATTGTTTTTAAATCTGAGCATTGCTTGCAGATGCCGTAAATTCCCACTGCCCGCCTGCAGGGAAAGCTGCCCGCTGCAGCCCACGGCCGGAGCCCCTCACACAAAGACGAGAGCCGCCCATTAGCAGTGAAATAAATAAATAAATAAATAAGCACCATTTTAATTATACGTAATTGGGAATTCAGTGCTATTTCATACTGACTTTAAGGCGGTTCGCACCATCTGCTGCCACAGATACATCTCAGGGCTTTGAAGAGAATCAGGCTCAGCTTTGCCTCCTCTCTCCAGATGCCCTTGGGGCCAAAGTTATCGTCGAGCAACACGAGCCACGGAGGGCATCACCCGCTCGGCTCGCACCCAAGAGGGCAAAACTGGGGCCCCGGGCAAGCACTCTGCTGTGATGTAGAGACACAGATGGCAATGAATATGCCGGAGCTCTAGGACCTGCAGATAACACAGTTGAAAAAATTGAGACTTTGTTTAAGCTTAGAATAAATACAGATGAGAAACCACTAAGTCTTTAGGAAGAAAAAATAAAACACTTTTTTCTGCGAAGTTCCTGAGAAGCTGAGTACCAAACCCTGCTGCTGCCACCGTCCCTGCAGTGGCTGCGATGCCAGCAGCAGGTCCTGCCCCGCTGCCATCACCCCCCAGCACCCCAGCCCAGGCCCTGGTGATGGGGATGCTCGAGGGAACGTGTTCTCATCACACCTCCCTCGCAGGCTGCTGCCAGGCTTGGCTCCTGCTCTGGGTGCTGGGGCTGTTCCAGTCCCACCAACCCTTCTGCTTCCACAGCCTACTAGAAAAAAGGGGGGGAAAAAAGGCACAGTTTAAGATCTCTGCTCATATGCTACAGCTATTCTGCATCCAAACCCAGATGAAGTAACTCCCCGTGCAGCCTTCAAAGGGGAGGACAGCACCACTTCCCCGGATCCTGTTTGAGCCAGGAACTGTGCCGAGCAGCAAGCCAAGGAAAAAATAACCACAAGCCCAATAATAACTCATCCAGCCAGGCTGAATGCTGTTTGCCCCTCATACTGAGATGAAATAAAGCCCTCATTTACAACAGCCCGCTGAGCGGGACGTTCTGTGACGGACGGGATGCCTAAGCAGCTAACCCATCACAGGGCCTCAGCTTGAAACCAAAGTCATTCCAGTCCAGCAGTGCCTATGCACTAATTGGGATTATTTATCCAGCCCCTCTCCCGATGGCCAGGCAGACCAGGATCCCTGGTGCATGGACCTGCCCCAGCCCAGGCGAGGGTCTCTCCCCCCCCAGCCCCACATCCCCCTCCCTGTGTCCCAGTCACAAACCACATTTCCAGCCAGGTCCCCTGGGCATTGCTGAATGGCTTTGGGATGCAGTGGGCAGCACCAGGCAGGCTGGAGGCAGGGAAGGCAGGACAGCTGCTTCAAAGCTATTCTCCCTTTCAAGGAAACAAGCAGAGGAAGGGGGGGGATGACCTGCAGTTAGGGTTCCTTCCTCGGGAACAGCACCAGCAGGAATTGCTTCTCTTTAGATGCTGAAAAATTCAAATTAATTAGAGCCATTGCAAACGTCCTGGTGGCCACAAATCTTCAGCCACAGCCTCAGTCTTATTAGGCAGCAGAGACACAGAGTGAGGCAGGAGCCACAGGAACACAGCTCTCATTACCTCTGCCCCTTGCAGAGCTTTTTCCTTTAAAAACATAAAAATCCCCCTGTAACCACACAGCATCTCCTACTCCAGCCCTGGGGGCCATCTGTCTAGCCAGCCTGGCCTGGGGGGCCCCCGGGGAGCGGTTTGAATCCATGGTCACCCCAGTGCTGGGAGCAATGGACCAGACCTCAGTGCCTCTGTGTCTCCCAGTGCCCCCAGATCATGGGTGGTGCAGGACTGGGGTGCACTGGGGGACAATGCAGGCTGGCTTGGTTCAGGAAGAGGCCACTAACCCCAGCACAGCTGCGAGTGGGTGATGCACGCTGCTGACCACAGCATCACCTTTCCTTGAAGCAGGGAGAAACCAGCTGCCGAAAAGCAGCCCAAGATTTTTATGGTAAACATTAGTGTTTGGAAAAGCCCTAATATTTCTTTCCTGCATCAGACACCCTCCACGGCTTGACTGCACCACCCCCTACGGGGACTGGGGCAGAGCAGACACCCACCAGCTCCTCGCAGGCTGGGTACCACCTCCCAGCACAGGGACCCCAGGAAGGCGCCCACCACTGCTGCAGAGCATCATCTTTGTGCAAGGAGCAGCTCCATCCCACGGCAACCACCCAGCATCCACCAGCTCCATGAAGAGCAGTTACAGTGTAAACCCACCAGCCCCACTGATTTAAAGAGCAATTACAGCATAAACGTGGCTTTTATCTGAATAATCAATACCTGTATCTGGGAAAGCTTCCTGACCAGAGGGGGGTTGGGAAATAAAACATTGATTCTTAGTGAAAAGGCATATTCCATCATCCTGTGCCATATACCACATGGAAAAGGATAAAACAGAGCCCTGGACACAAGCAACTGTCTCAGGACACAGTGAACTGAAATGAAAACACATTGAAATTGAAATCAGATGGGAAAGAAATCACAAGCATAAATCACATCAGAACCAGTGATTAGGGGAAACAAACCTGCTGCCTTCAGAAGGAAAAACGGTTCCTGAACCTCTGCTCCCAAAGAGGATGGGCTCTGTCCCCAGAAGCTTCCCCAGCCGCTCGGCAGCTGGCCACGATCTGAACTGGAGCCAAACGGGTGTGCAAGACCAAAATCCACCAGGAACAGCTTCCTGCAGCAGCCGTGCTGCAGGAGACCTCGCCAAGAGCTCCCAGCCACAAACAAGATCAAAATCTTCATTTATCCATCTTTCCGGGGCACAGGCTCAGCTCCACAAGGCATTTGAGCACCCAAATGCCTGCCAGTCTCAGCTGGGACAGGGGGTGCCAGCCCACCAGTGGGTGCTGCCAAGTTTCTTGCCAGCTCTCAGCACCTCAGGAACCATTTACGCAGCCTTGCGAAGACAGAAAACCCCGCAAAAGCGCTTCATGTTTTTAGGCAATTAAAGTAGGGTTCATGGTACTCCCCCATGCCCCTCTTTGCACCCAGAGCGTAGCTGCAGTTTGGCTGAGGAGGTTTGCACCTGGTCAGAGCTGACTCGAAGCAGAAGCAGAGCCAGGATGCTCCCAGCACGCCCCGACCACCACCACACACCAGCCACAGAGGTGATGATTAAAAATCCCAAAGCAGCTCGGGCTTTTACCTAAATAGATCCCTTGATGGCCACATTGCAGAGAAGAGAACAGATCACCTGAAAGCATGACCAGAACCACAGAGCAAATTAGCAAATTACCATATATATACACATATCTGTCTCCATAGTGTGGTCAAACCGCTTGGCACAGATGCGCTGGGGACCGTTTCAGTGCCCTCCCCTAACCCCACTTTGGGATTGCTCCAATCCCTGGCCCATCCGTTACAAATCCCATTACACACACCTTCACACGCTTGAAGCCACAGTCAATCCCAATGACACAGCTGGGTTATAGCTTTTTATCTACTTTGTTATCCTTAAAAATTTTTGTTTAGTTTGAATGTAGGGAATAGCTTGCCTTTTTTTTTTTTTTTTTTTTGATGCAGTTTATTCCCTTTCCTTCAAAATAATGATGATGGCCTTCCTACACTTCATGGTACATGCCCTGGCATCACTCCTCAGATAATATTGCTCCTGTAATACAGAGTGACTGCTAAAGCTCCTGATTTTCATTTCACTCTTCCAAAGCATCCTTAGGGTGACTAAAAATTATTCCCATCTCCATTCAACTAAAGAACCATAGCTAGAAAATAAATGAATTACTGTGTTTATTGAATGAAGACAAAACAACATCCACTCCAGAGGCAACGACACTGGTTGTTAGTTCAGTTTAATAAACCTTGAAATTTAAGGGTTTCCTGAATGCAGCTGCAGTGGAGTCTGCTAAGTATCATTTGTGCTAATCCCCTTCCAGCCTGGAACTGGGCTGAGACAGGATTTCAGCCCTCCAGCCAGCTCCCAAGCCGCAGGACCACCACTCGGGGAAGACACGGGTTTGATGCCACAACACATCTCTGGAGATGTTCCTCAGGGGATGTTTTAACACCCCATTACCCTGCTAAGGCAGGAGAGTTACTTCTAGAAGACTAATTACAGCACCAGTGCCTACCCCTGCACACACCGGTCTGACTCTGCACCATTGCCACCCCCCAAGCACCACACAGAAGCCATCAGAGCTCGCTGCATCAACAGGCTGAGGATAGAAATGAGCTCCTGAGGAACTTATTTGATACAGCTGCAGAATTAAAAAGACTTCACAGATTGTCAGGTGTAGGCAGGAAATTAAAGCTCCTTGATAATATTGCAGAGCATTAATGAGGCTCAATTTGGGAAAGGACTCTTCTGATTAATGGCCATAAGCATCACAAAAAGCCTCTCTGCAGCTTCCACCTTTGCCAATAGATCTAATTTCAGAGCATGGGTCCTACCTAGCGTGTCATTCAACAGACTTCAATAAGCCTCGTAAATTAACAAATCGCCCTGAAACAGAAGGAGCAGAGAGCGGAGCAGCGAGCCCATGGAGCACGATGCTACGGGCAGCCCCAGCGCCCACGGCCCCCCAGGCTGGGTGCAGGGGTCACGGTGCCAGCTGAGGGGGCTGCCCGGGAGCTGCCACTCCTGCCCTGCCACGCACAGCGGGCACAAAGACACTCGCTCATCTGCCACCAAGCGCTTCAGATGAAGAACCCTGCTGCGTTGACGGACTATGCAGCCCTCTCTGCTTGCTAACTTCATTTTTCTAGGCAAAAGACATGACAGCAAACAGCAGCAAGGAAAGCCATGTCCTCAAACTGGTAAATCTCTGCCTGTGTTGACTTAGCCAGAATAAGAGGCTTACGGGAAAAGCCACCTCAAAGACAAAAGTCCTTCCAGTTCTCAGATAGTGTCTGTCCCCTTCTGCACCTCACGCACAGCACAAGGCATTGATGCACATTGCATCCTCCACCACAGCACCTGCAGAGCACAATTCAGTCCTCCAGCGACGCCACCAGCTGTACACCAAATCCCTAGCAAGCTAATTTTGTATTGACCTCTTCCACCCGCACCATCTCCCTCGGAAAGCTGAAATGCCATCTGCAGGTCCCACTGAAGGTCCCTTGTCTTGAAAGGGAGATGAGTCACAAGCAATAGGACAAGAGGAAACAGCCTCAAGCTGCACCAGGGCAGGTTACATCGGGTATTAGGGAAAATTTCTTCACCGCAAGGGTTGTCAAGCACTGGAAGAGGCTGCCCAGGGAAGTGGTGGAGTCGCCATCCCTGGAGGTATTTAACAGACGTGTAGCTGTGGCACTGGTGGACGCGGTTTAGTGGTGGGCTTGGCAGTGCTGGGTTAACGGCTGGACTCGATGATCTTAAAGGTCTTTTCCAACATAAATGATTCTATGATGGCAATAAGGCTATAGCTCTCCTGCAACTCTAATAGTTGAAGAGAATTAAACAGAGAAGCCTGTAGGTAGGCTAAGCCCTTCCGGCCACATTTCACTTCGGAGGACACTGGACGAAGCCCAGGAAAGGAGGACACATTAACAAGAAGCCGTGAAAGAAGACACTTGCAAAGAACAGCAGGAAGCAGCACAAGATGCCAAGAGCACAGTTCACACGCACAGATGTCATCTGCGGAGGGGGACGTTGTTTCCTCTTGGCACGGCACTTCTCCCTGTCCAAGCAATCATGAAAGCAGCAAGCATGGAGGCAGCTCATGCCTCTCCAGGCATGATAAAGCAGCTTTCCACCCTTGCCAGCAGCTCTCACGCTCATTACAGCGCTGTTCAACTGAGAATGAAGCAAAGGACAAAGCAACCAAATGTTACACCAGGCTTATTCTGAGGAGCCATCCCTCAAGTGTCCCCCAGTCCCTGACAGCCTTCCATCTCCAGACTTCTCCTCCTCTCCAGAGGGGCTGACAATCTTCCAACTCAAGATTTCTCCTCCTCTTGAAAGGCCGGCTGAACTCTGTGAAGACCTAACACGAACTCAAGAGTATCTTGGAACACCCATTCAAGGAATTTTGAAGTTATTTTGCCAGTGCTGCTGCAGCCTGGCTCTCCTTCTCCCTATCAGAAATAACGTAAGCACCACGATGTGTGAAAACAGGCTCTGCTCCCCCGGCACGGTGGAAATGAGCAACAGCAGACAGATGGGATACGCAACACTAAGATCCCCACCTCGAGAGCCCTCGGAGGCGGACAAGGGCAGCCCTGACACACAGGTCACCCAGAGCCAGGGCTCTCTCCTGACAGGTCACAGGTTGACATTTCCTTAGGGATCAGGCTGTCTGGAGGTGGAAGTCCTAATGACTTACACCCAGAGCAACCTGCTGAACTGGGTGGTTTTATTTACCACAGGCTGCGATAAGTGGAGGAGTGCAGATCTGGGTCCTCTGCAAATACAACCAAGACATACGTATCTTGGAAAGCACAAGAAAGGCAGACATTTACATCCAGTGACAATGCCGACCGAAAACAAAGGAGAACAAACCATCAGGCTGCGTTTAGCCCTCTAAAGTCAAAATTCCTAATCCAAGGAGTAAGGCTGTGACCAGAATAACAGGGGTACAGATTTACGTGTGAAGAAGGCACTTCATCAGTTTATGAGGGATTATGTGTTCCAATTGTTATTTATTTTTTTTGAAGCTGTGCGTATATAAATTCATATTTAGTCATGACTATAAAAACCAAGTATGGAACCCAGCCTGACAAGGATGGTCAATAACCATTTAAAACGCTCCAGAAAGGGGCATTAGGATGTTTTTAAATCAATACAGACATCGCCAGAGGCATTCATCATTGAGGCTGGCTATTAAAATTCAAAATGAATTGATGTCTTTTGAAAGCAGCAGTTTTCTGGGCCAAGCACAGTATGAACGTGTCAAAGTTATTATAAATACACTTGGAACCACCTAAAACTGGTGAACACCCCATTTTGCAGAAGGAGCCTTGTATTATATAAATTGCAATGACTTAATGAACCTTTCGGATGCACAAGCTAGGCTCCGGCTGAATTACTCCATTGAATCACAAGGGGTTTCATGGCTGAAGAGGCTTTATACATCATCCCCCCTTCACAGCCTCTGCTTCTGCTCAAGGAAAGGGGGAACACGTGGAAAGTTTATAGGGTAAACATCTGCAAACCGCTTGTGTTCTTATGATGGGAGCTGGACACTTCTATGGAGGCGATTTCTCCTTGACACCAGGGGACAGTCGCAGATCAGGACAGCCTGAAAAGCTGGGACAAGGCTGGACTTTGTGAAGCCAGCCGGTACCCCAGCCGTAACAGGGCAAAAAGTGAACTTTCTGGCTGCAAGGACACAACCAGAAGCAGAGGCAAACCTTATCCGTACGCCGCCTGAAGCACCAGTACCAGTCCCACAACTTGGCTCACGCCCTCTCCTTGTACTGGTCCCTAAGAGGTTTTTGCCTCCTCTTACCTGCCCAGCTCCCTTCCTCCCTTTCATCAGAAGTTTACTACATCATCCCTGGACTCGAACTGCCTGGGCACCGACGACAGAGACGCTACATGAGCAGGGTCTGCTTCCTCTCATATGGATTCCACTCCAGCAGCCCTGATGCACGGAAACTTCCTTTGAAGGGGAAAAATAAATCAAAAATGGAAAAAAAAATACAGCCTCAGGAAGAAGGTAGAAAATCAGAGCAGGTGATGCTGCCAAAACTGGCACAGCAAGTCTTGGGGCAGTGCAGCAGGCTGGGCCCACGCCGGGTCTGGTGCTGGTGGTGCCCCCAGCCCACGCGCTGCCCCTGCTCCAGGGCTTCCCTAGCCAAAACGCCGCCTAAGCCTCTGCAGCACTGCAGCTAGTTTGATGCAGCAGCTCAAATGTAAGGGAAAAAATACAAATTTATGTAATGACGTTTCTCTACAATGCCCCCAAACCCCATTGCTCATTTAAGTAACAAGTTTAATGAAATTTCATTTCTTAAGTACACTATTTCAAACACTTTTTCCAATTACTAAACCCATCTGTATTTACTTACTGAACACCTATGCAGGAACACCAGAATACCATTTCCTAAATCACGCCCCACCAAAAGGCAACTGAGTCATTACAACAAACCCTGGTTCCCTCAATAATATTAGTGACTTGGCGTTGGCAGCACGACACCACAGGCACATTGCACCCCTCGGCGCCAGCGTCTGTGCATCTGGGGCAGACAAGGCACGAGCAGAGATGCTGCTGGTTAGGCAGGTGCTTCAGTAGACATTTATTTGCAGCTTGGGTCAACAGCCAGCTCAGAGACTACTACTCTTAACTCCCAAGGGCTGGAGCTGTGCTGACCACTGAGGATGTTCCCAGCTGAGCACCAAAATGATATTTGGTGTTTTACTCTGAGCATTTACAGGCACATTGCTGCGCAGTCCCCTGCCCCAGCACACCTAGAAAGCATCTCCTTAGATGCAATCTCTCTCACCTGCAACAGAGTAGTGAGGACGTTAAAGCAAGAGTGGAAGAGGCTACTGTGGAGTATCGTTGCCCTCCTACTCCTCTCCATAACCGGATTTGGAGCAACGTGACTCATTCAGCATCAGGACACAATAAAGAATCAACACGCCTCGATGTTAAATATGCAGTTTATAGGAGCATGAGTCACAGCTCAGGTTTCAAGGTGCAATACTGTATGTAAATCCTTTCTGAGAACTACCCGAGAACACCGCGCACGTAGCTACAATTTCAGGGGTCAAACCTGGCCTTCCAGTCCTGCAGCCCGCGGTGACCCTGCCAAAACTATTTCCCCGGGGTTTAATGCCTGCAAACTCCAGCAAGCTGAGCTGCTCCGAGCCCTGGGCTGCAGGGGAGGTTTAGGGAGCAGGGCAGCCCCTAGTCCCCACAGCAGGGAGGGCACAGCCCACCAGGTCCCTCCACGGTGTCACAGGGGGCTTCGCCTGCACCCAGAGGAATGAACAACCCCCCCTCGGCTTTATCTCTATCTGTTCCAAGGGAGGCAGAGAAATACAGCTTACATCCCTTGCCTACCCGGATATGTTAGAGACAAGGCTGTATTCTCTTTCGTCTGTAGTAATTAAAGCCCTAGCGATTATCCCACTCGTCGAATGCCAAGTCTAGACAGAGACTTCTCACTGTAACTCATACCAAATCCACCCATACTCCATTTCACATGGATACGTGTGCCTTACTTCCCGCATCCACGAGGCAGCCAGCTTTCAGCAACTCACATAAAAAATCTAGTTTTGATTCAGCATCGATGCCCGTGATCGCACGGCAGCATCAGGCTGGACAGAAGCCAGAGGACAAGGGGAGCAGAGCCACAGCTGCAGCGGGAGCGAGGGGTTCCCAGCTCCATCTGGATGGTACCGAGCTTCCTCACTCCCTACAAACCACTCACAAGTCATGGGAAACCGAAGGATTTGAGATGATGGGGAAAGAACAGAGCCACCCCAATGCATTGCTGACTGGGGGAGAAAAGCAGAATAAGACTTTTTTTCCCCCAACAGAGTACACGAGGGATAGATCTAACTATTGTATTTCCTCCATCACCCTCTCTGCAGGTCTAGAAGAAATCTTCTCACTTGCTTAGTGTCGTTACAAGAATCGCACGACCACACAGTTGCTTCTGCTCCCAGCCTCTCACCCAGCACGTTAAATACACCTTTACAGCTCTAACACAAAGACCTCAGATACACAGGGCCCGGGAGAGCTGCGTATTTACACGTTCTCCAGCCACCTCCACACCAGCTCCCCTGCTCCTCACACCATCCCCAGGCAGCAGAGACAACTGCAAAACAAGGCAGTGGCATGCTTTGGGATTTTTTTTTTGTTTTCACAGCTTTAGCAATTTTAAAGCATGTAAATATGAAGGAAGGGTCAATGATTCAATAGTGATTAAGTCTGAAATATTCCACTTAGTACCCATTAGACTTCGAAAATACCCGTTATGTTCCCAGAGCATTCCCCAGAGCACAGCCAAGCAGTGCCCAGGGGTGGGGAAAGCTGCTTTCTCGGAAGGCTTGAGGTATCTTGTGAAAACACCAAGTTCGTTTTAGCAAGCAAGCAAATAAAAAAAAAAAAAATAGCGAGAGACAATAAAAGAATTAATGTATTATAGATTCTTAATACCATTTCCCCAGAGAGAGCAAAAACAACCAAGTCTAATGGAAATTTTCTATTCTCAAAACCATTTGCACTGTTATTGTTTGCAACAAAGAGAAGATGAAAACATAAAACCCCAGCAGCTTAAGTTTCCAAAAATTGCATGGCTGCCTACTTTTTTTTTTCTCCCTTGAAGAATAAAATTAAACTGCACCTGGGATGTAAAGTTTCCACCTTACAAAAATATCCAAATCGTTGCAACTATAAAGCCTTATAGTCTGCAGGGCTAGAGCAGTTTTCAAGCTTGCACTTGCCCCAAGAGCTAAAAGGACCCAAAAGCCGATTGAGTCTAGCACAAATCTTCCTTCCATCCCTTTGGAAAAATCCAAGCTGGTATTTCAAGTCCTGAAAAATCCTGTGGATTTGAAACGCTTTATGAAACACGCAATTAAGCAATGCAGTTAAATAACGGAGCCTGATTTAAGAGGCCAGCACTATTCTTTGCAAAAAGAAGGATTGTTTCTTCATCTCAGTCTGCTCCCAATTGTACTCAAGATACCATAAACCGCTATTTCTGTTTCTCTCCAACCAAGAAAAAGCAGAGGAGCAATAAGATTATTTCATTAAATTACATTTTCTTTGTCTACTGAAAAGCTGCTGTTAAGAAGAGAAAAAGAAAATTGTGCTGCCTCAGAGGACGCATCCCCACGCGGCCGGGTGCAAGGGTGCCCAGCACCCCCCACATACACACCCTGGAGCTGGGGAAGCCTTGATGAGGCTCCACCACCTTGACCAAAAACTTCCTTCTTCAAAATCTATTCAAGGAGGAAATAGCTGCCAACGAGACATTTTATTCCACGCTCTGGCAGCTACAATTCTATTAACCTCCAAACTAAGGAGTGACAGCATGAACGCCAGTCCTAGTCTATAATTAGGGAGGGCCACCAAGGGTCAGTGTCATGAGGCACCTCCACCGCGGCGTAACACGGCAAGGGCAGGGGTAGCGCTCACTGCGCCCATGCTGAAAATAAACTTGTCTCAAAGCTAAGCTGATGATTTCATTTCCCTGGTGAATGAGATATCTAATTATCAATAATTCATAGGCACAGACAGACGTGCAAGTGGTTTTGAGAACTGAAGTAGAAACAGAAGTAATGATTCTTGGAAGAAGAGCCAGGAGAAAGACAGATCCAGAGAGGGAAGAGAAAGTGCACTCTGCATGCACATGTCAAAACCAATCTAATTTCAATCACATACATGACAGCTTAGGTGCCAGTTTAAGAGGGGTATTTTCCCCGCACACTCTGCAGTTGGTATATGACAGGATGCTTGCCTGGATGGAGCCCAGCTCTACCTATCCGGATGGACAACTCGCTCTCGTAGTCCAGGGGATGGGCAGGTTCATGCTCATATTTTTCCTTCACCACTCGTTGGTCACAGCTCAAGGCAAACGCTGCATGGGGAGGCCCGCTGAAACCCTGCAAGACAAGACAGTAATTTACGGGGTTTTTTTCCTCACATCTCTCCACCAGCCTTCTCCCAGCGCCATCCTCAGGGACTGCTCTGGCATCTGTGTGGTTGGGAAGTCGATGGGGGCATGTGTCACAGCAGCTTCTCACAGCTGCGTGGAGATGCGTCTTTTGGGTTCCCCCCTCTCTCGACAGACTGCCTAGTTGTTTAGATCAAAATGTGCATTTCCAGCAGAAATGTCAAGGACAGGGTTAGGAGGAGCTATGGGCCAAGAATTATGGGGCTAAAGAGGGAGAGCCAAAATTCACATGCATTAAGAGCAAGAAACACAATTCCACAAACACAAAGAAATGTAATTCCATAAACGCAACCCCTCCAAAGTCAACCTGGAGGAGACCAGCAGACAAGGAGGGACATTCACTGCTAAGCTGCTCACAGAAGGTCAAGCTGCTGAGCCACCTCTGCAGAAGTTTGATTTGCAGTAGGGTACTATTTCTTCAACATGGATTGAGTTTGCACGGGAAACTGTTCAAAATTGATGCGAGCACCAAATGAGGCACCACATTCACAACCACCCAGCATTAGTTCCGTGGGACTCATCCAGATGGCCCGCTGAAACTTCAGACTCACTTGGAGCACAATCCGACACTATTTGTAACCTCCAGAAAGCAGAGGGGGACGGCCAAACCCAATGCTATCCAACTATGCATAAAGTCTGCAGGGAATCCAAGCAGATGCCGAGCAAGCAAGAGGGAGCAAGCAAGAGCTGCCGCCCCCATGAGTGATTTCTGCCAACCTGGACACAGCTCACAGAAACCAGCCACAGCTCAAGGATGTGCCAGTCTTTATCTGCATCAGCCAAAAAAACCCCAGCAGACACCATTTCTGCCTTTCCTCCGTTGGTGCTGGGCACGCGGCAGGAAGGTCGGTGTCTCTGGACGTCCCCAGGCTGCTCAAACCCACCCAGAGAGCGCTACAAAAACCAATAGGAAACACGGGGTTAGAGGCATAAGCACACAGCTGAGAGAAGGGAAGCTATGCCATGGTGGCGGCTGGTGTAACCAGCTGTACCCAAAGCACAGTGAGCGGGACCGCAAGTCCCCATCTCCTCGCAGGGCTGGGAATCAGCCCCCAGGAGTATCCACAGGGAGGGACATCCAGGCTGCACCCCGTGTCACCGGCCAGGAACACCGGTATAGCTGTTGGATTGATGGCGGCAGAATAAACGAACATACGCTGAACAGCCAGAGATGGTAATGAGACACCGGGAAGGTAAGGTCACATTAAACAAAAATAAAGGTTAAAGATGAATAACTAAATCATCTCTTCTCCCACCATTTGCATAATATAGTCTGACCGGTACTATTAATACTAATCACATATTTGCTCTCTGCTTTCTATTGCAGTTTAATCAGGGTGCTTTCACCTCCATTAACCCAGCAATTACAAGATGCACCGATGAGGTGCTCACGTTTAAATCCCGCTGGGAGAAAGGGGACCCACACCACCCCCCGCGCGGCAGGCACCAGCAACTCTGCGCCTTAAATCACGAGTGGTACCTGGAAGAGCAGGTAGAAATACAAGCATTTTCCAGCAAAATCTGGATGACATGACACCGCGAGGGAAGAGGGGAACTTCAGCATTGTGATCCAACTCGGATAAGGCAGGAAGAGTCCAAGAACGGAAACTCACGGGCTCGCCCTGCTGCTGGCACTTCTGCAGCGTGGTCTCCCTGTATCCAGAAGATACAGAGTCTGGTCCTGCTAAAGCTAAATGGCTTTTCGCCCTTGGACAGAGTAACATCACTTTCCAGAACACATCAACCTGAGGAGAAGCAAGGATGGGAATTGGAAGCTGCAGAAATAAAAGCCTCAACTGTAAGTGCCCAGGAAGGGTTGGCAACCATTGCCCCGGGCTCTCCAGCCCTGCTGCAGCCACCAGCTGCCTCCTGCTTGCCATTGCTTTTGCCTTGGATGTGAGGAATGCCAGGTTCCACGGAGCAGAAGGCTCTCCTTCCACATAGCTCCTACCAGCATTTTGTTAAATGAGCCACAACCACTGCAGAAGCACCACCACCGCGTTTGTGGCTTTCCGCCCAGCCCAGAGACAGCTGCTCCTCTACCTGGCCCCGTCAGCGCAGGCAGGGAAGTGAGCCCAGGGCATGGCCAGAGCCCACACAACTCTGCAAGTCACAATAACCCAGCCAAGGGGAAAAGGAATCACCTGCACGAGCACGAGCAGGCGGGTAACATCCAGCTAAGCCCTCTGTTACCACTGCACAGCTACTGATGCAAACAAGCAAGGTCCTTGGGAGGGCAAGACCACTCGCCTCAAGGTCCAGTCCCGAGGAGAAGCCTCCCATAGTTATTTTCTGTGCCACCATTCTCAGCACGTTAAAGGCTCCTCAACGTGGTACCCACAGATCTGCTTGCACCGAAACGGAGGCAGACTTGAAGATATTTCAGATGCTTACTGTAAGGTCAGGTCACTTCCCTGTTGGCAGGCACAAATACACAATGCTGGCAATTTGAAAAAATATTAGTGACCTTCAGTAACGCACACGATTTATTCCAACTGTGATTGCTCTGAGTCATTTCAGACCGGTCCCTGCATGAGTCGCTTAATTGGAATGTGTCAGTGGGTTAAAAAAGCATTAGAAAGAAGAGGAAAGTCAACCCACATTAATTAGTTCATGCTAGTAATTAGTGTTAACTGAAATAACCACGGGGGCTGATTATTTCAAAAAGCAAGATGCAATGAGAGATTTGGACAGGAAGATCTTGGAGGAAAACTGTTCTGGGACGCGGGAGTCCCCACCGCACTCGTCTCTGCTCACGGAGCTACGACGGAAAAGTCATTAGACTGTTGTGGCCCCACGTGTAAAAGCAGACGAGAAAAAATAAGGTATCTTTGGCAGAGGGCAGAGAAGCACCCCGCTCCACACAGCACCCACCTCAACGGGCAGATCCTGCTTTTGTCACCCAAAAGCTGCAGCAAGCCTGAATTAACCCGTATGGAAACGTGCCCCTCTCCTGCCAGCCACGGTGCAGCCACCACCCCGGTATCGCAGGGTGAAGAGGTGAGGCAGGAGGAGGTGGCAGCTCCTCACTTGTAGATGAAGCAAGGATTTCAGATTGCACCCCGCTGCCCAGCCAGCCTCTTGCACAAGCTGCTCATTGAATTGAAACCAATCTTACAAAGAAATGAAGAGTGAATGATACCTTTGAGAAATAATCTGCTCTTCTCCACCTCAACAACGAAGGAGAATTAATAAAGAAACAGTGATGACAAAAGCTGATGGCCTGGCTTTGGGTAGGTCACTTGGCACTGAATTTGGCGGTGCTGCTCGTCTGGGAAGGTCAGTGACACAACTCTTCCTGTGCAATATCTTACTGGTTTTAACCCAGCAAACAGCCTGGAACAGGCTTTGCAAAGCCACAGGAAACAGACCATAATGCATCAACTAATGGCCGAAATCACTTCAACAGGAAAGAGAAATCGAAGAAGTTTTACTACTTTATAAAAAAAAAATAAAAATAAAATAATTCCTGGACAAGCTGGGAACAAACGAAGAGACAATAAGAGACAATAACAAGCCATGCTTTGATGGTGCCCAGAGGCTCCTGTTCACACTTATTAAAAGAGAGACAGCGATAACATGTAAGAGACCAGAAAGCAGTAAGAGAAAGAAAAGAAGGGAGGGAAGCAAGAGAGGAAGGGGAGATGCTGCGTCTCCCAGTCCACGCCAGCAGCCACCCTGGCTGTGGGGACGGACACAGCCTGTCTCCGTGGCCACCCCATGCCCCCAGCGAGCTCAGTGCATCAGCCACTGCTCAGCTTCGCTGCTTCTGCACATCTGCATCTGTGTCAGATGCTGTGGCCTGACACCTCGGGGGGCAAAGGCCATGCAGCCACAAAGCAGTGAGTCCCCAGCTTTTCTGAGGCTGATAAACAGATTTATGTAAAAAACATGAAATAAGATCGGATAGGAAGAGAGCTCCCTTAGAAAGCACTTAGTTATCAGACAGTGCCCATTTGCATGTAAAACAGGCTGGTGTTTTGTTATTTGAAACATATCAAGGGCTGGATGCTCCCAAGAGAACCTCTGCCAGCACAGCACCGGTTACGAATCCCCATGCCGGCAGCGCTCATTCGTAGCCCACGGAGAGCCGACAAATGTGCAAAGCGATGGCGAGCCACCCCGCGTGGCCCACCCTCCCTCAGCACCCTTCGGTTTCATCTCTTGAACTCTCAGCTGGTCTCGTTGCTCCCAGCGTCCCTGCAGGGGTGCTCGAGGACAGCCCCAGCAATGCCCAGGGAAGCCTGTGTCCCATGGGACCTGCCGAGCCCCCGAGCAGCCCCGCTCCCCGGGCAGCAGCCCCCAGCCCCAGCCCCACCACCAAGGGTGCAGAAGGAAGGTCCTCCTGCTTGCACCCACACGCCTCCAAAGCTCTCCTTGTTTCAAACTACATTTTCTTTTTAATAATATCTTTTTTTAAAAAAAAAGGCAAACAGCACCTGGCCACACTGTTTCCCATCCCAGCGCTGTGCCGGGGCAAGCAGCAGGCTGGAGCTCCTTCCAAAGGCTCCGTGTTGCTCTGTGGGATGAGAAGCCAGAGCTCATTAGAGGACCACGAACACTTGGGGTGGTGACGACACGCCTGGGAGAAGGTTTAAAGGCTGTGGTGAGTTGTGCTGCCAGAAGCTGCAATGCCAAGCATCCCACCAAAAAATGGTCAGCCAGCTCCATGTTCCCCCAGTACAGCATCCCTACCTCCTGTATGGGGAAAAAAAACCCAAACCAAAAACCAAACCTGTGGATAACTGGCTAGCTGAAAAGGGTCACATAGACATAGTCCAGCTGGCTGGACAAAAATGTGCATCGCTCTCAGCTTATCTGAAGTAAAGCAAAATACACTGTCTTTGGCTGTCCTTGTTACACAGTAACAGGAAGATTTTGGTGGGAAAAGAATGTTGCAGGTGGGAACAGAAAACTACAGAAGAGAAACAAGGGGCGGGCTTGGTATTTAGGCAACTAACCAATAATGAGCTTAACTTTTGTAATATGTATGAGCTAATTATAACAAGGCATAAAAGGTGACTGTAAGGGACAATAAACGAAGTCTGCTGATCACTCATATTGAGCGACTGTGTCTTCCCTCCGTCGCAACAAAACCAAAACAACACACCATGGTTTTGGTCAATATTGACCTGGCACAAAGGGATGGGTTAAGGGAAGGAGCTGGCAGGTGCACATTTAAGAGGACTTGAACTGCAGCCCCTCTCAAAGCCAGGATCACTGGCAACCCCCCACTCAAAATACCAAAATCAACAATTCAAGTCCAACTTTCAATACTCCACATGATAAAAAAAGGCCCTTCTCAACGCTGAAGTGGGTGCAGTCATATTTATGATTAATAGCATCCAATACGCAGCTCTGAGACAGAAGCAGATCTCCCTTACTCCTGTCCCCACAGCGCCTGGCAGCCCTGCACCCCAGCACAGCACAGCCCCACTGCTTGGGGTCACGGTGGTCCCACCAGCAGCACCCAAACCCCTTTGTTCAGACAGGCTGTGCGCCCATAAAATAAACCTGGGGACACCCAGCACAACCTGGACCACCTCTACAGCTCCAGCTGGCAGAGCAACAGTAAGGAACCCCAACATCCATAAAACCTCACGTAACGAAGACAGAAAACCAAATTTATTTTCATATGAAAGTTTAAAGGTCTCCAAGTATTTCAGGTACATGTCAGTTTGCATTTTTAATTTGGTGATTGCTAATAAAGGAGCAGCAGCAACGGGCACAACAGATGGAAAGGCACTTTAATGCCAGTTCTTTTGGGGCTTGTTAACGAGAGCTGGGTCAGTGCTGTCTATCACGCCGAGAAACAGCTTTCTTGCATTTTCCCTCTAGAGTTCAACTAACTAAAGTTTCATGAAACCTAAACCACAGCATGTGCAACCAGAGGCCATAATCAGAACCACCCTCTGAAGCCTCAAAGTGCTGCCAAATACAGCGGCAGGAGAAGATGAACCACACCGGAGAAAGTAAATAGAAAAGATGAGCACATGGGAAGCATCGCACAAGTGCTTGTGCTGCTGGTGGACATCAGCAGCTTGGGGAGTCTGTGAATCCACCCCAAGCCCTCATCCCAACAGCCAGGTCCTAAACACATCCTTGTCCCATCACAACAGCAGTGCAGAAGCTCCAGAGCCGAGTGCTGTGTACCCAGCCAGCGAGGGGCTGCATGGGAATTGTTCCTCAATGACAACTGGAATCCCCGTGGAAATGCACTGGCACCGGCTCGGCACCAGGCAGGAGCGGGGCGACCTGAGCAGAGGCATGGTTTCAGCTTCAGAGCCCAATGATCAATCCAGCAGTCGCTTAATGCAAGAGCATCCTCACGAAACTCAATTTCCCAATGAGGAACAGACTCCAGGGGCCTGATCCTGCAACCCACTGAGCACAGCAGCCCTCCCTGCAGCTCGGCAGTGCATGCCCCCCACACCAGTCCCGCTGCCTGCGCTGGGATCACCAATATTTTTCCAGAACCACGGCAGGGGAGGCCCGAGGGCTCCCCACTTCGCACGCCGAGCATCTTCCATCTGGCTCCCCCAGCCCCACATCCTCCCCTGGCCCAGCACCCACCCTGCGCCTGCAGCAGGCGGGAGGCTTGTAGCTATGGCAGCACTGCCGCGGGAATTGGAAAGGGAAGGTACATCCACAGACAAAAAAATTTCAGCATTTTTACAGCAGATCTGCTCCAGTAGCGCCTTGCGAGCAGCTCTCATCGAGCTGGGAGGCCTTTCTCATCCTGACAGTGCAGCTGGCAGCAACACGACACCAGAGCCTTCCCCTAATAACTGCAAACAGGGAAGCATAAGTGAATATTAAGGAAGGCTGGTATCAGTTTATCTGTAACTAATGTCATATTATTGCAAGTACATTTTATTCACTGCTAATTATCAGCCACTTTGATAACTCATAATTCTTGAAAATTGCAAACAGCAGCTTTAATCACCAACCTCTGCTGACGGGCTGCCAGGGCAGGAGGAATAAATCAGCTCTCTTCTGTGTCACCAGCGTGGGGACAGCCAGGGTATCATGCAGGGTGACCCTAGAGCAGCCCCAGCTGGGGAGGCTTCCCTGGGAGCTGCCTCATCCGAGAGCAGCCGACGGGAGACCTTTAGCAGCGCCAAAACCTGCGGGGCTCTCACGTGCTGGCAGCACCGAGCGCACCCAGAAACACCAGTCTGGTGACCCTAGGGAGGGAGAAAGGTAAATTTACCAAAACCTATGCCAAACCCTCAAATACACCAAGTCTGTCCTCCAACAGGAATGAGAGGAAAGCATCCCACAGCGCTTCCAATTCAAGGGTGCAGGGTACCCGCTCCCAGCTGGTACATGGCATGGCTGGGCCACGCCAGCATCGCTGCCAGGGAGCGGGCACGTGCCACCGGCCCCACAGGAGCCACACAAGGGGCTCCGAGGGGAGACAGGCACAAGCCAATCCATCTCTCTGGCCAAAGCAACATTCATATTAAAAACAAACATACAGATTTTTCTCATTGGCACGTCCAGGGCTTTGACCCTTCCAGGAGGGAGGAAAAACACAGCAGGAATGTTGCTGGCAGCCGGTCTGGGAAGGACAGTGCAGGGCCAGGGCGAGCGCTGCCGGGGAGGAACACACATGCAATTCTCAGGCTCCTTGAGAAACCCAGAAGGTTTGTTACAAAACCTGATGTTTTGCAAGAGCGATGTTTTACATGGCAGAAAAGAGGTCGTTTTTGCAACCTTTGCCATTACAAAAACAAAAGCACAGGAATGTTTTCGCTGCTTTTGCCACACAACCTAGCAAAAACCCAAGCTTGTTAAACAACCAAAACCCACCTCTGCAACAGCAGCAGACAGGTTTCATGTCAACAACCTCCTGCCCACCAGGAAACTCAGAGAAACCTCGAAACACCACCAGTAAATTGATTTTTCAAAGGACTGGTTGCACCAGGTGGGGCTTTTGAACACCCAAGTGCTGCCCACCAAAACCAGTTAGGATGTATATCCACTTCCAGTTGTTTGCTGGGAGGAAACTTGCCTATTACAGCCACAGAGGATGTATAACCACTTCCAGTTGTTTGCTGGGAGGAAACTTGCCTATTACAGCCGCAGCCAGATCCTAAGGGATATTTTCTTAAGGACTACTCAACACATCACCAACCACCCGGACGCCGGCAGCTTGCTCAGCAGGACACGGCAGAGAGGTTTGTGGCATCGAGTCAGCACTACAATATGAGATTTTAATTGTTAGCAATAAACCTTTAAGCCTCAGATGGGATTAACAAGAGCTTTTTCTCCACATGCTTATTAAAGTCTAATGGAGACCAGCTTTGCCTCTTTCCTCTCTCCCTGCCCCCTTCCCACCTTGTGTATTTGTAGCATGGCAACATATATTTTTACAGTCCTTTTATCATGCAAGGCTTTTTGCAAGGGTAAGAGAAAAAGCAAACAAAACTTCAATTAACAGCTCATTTTTACACAATATACTCCTCAGTAATGATTTGCCATCAGCACAGATTGAATTAATGGGAAAGCAGGGAGAACAAAGCGGGTGGCTCCTGCTGCAGGGTGGGATGTCAGGAGCCCTGGGAGGGGAACAGCAGGGCCTCCTCGGAGGGCTGGTGGGATGTAGCAGGGCTCAGCCAGCGATCCATCACCCCTGAAATGAAGAGCCGCACCACGCCATTGCTGCCTAATTACATTACATGAAAACACAACTTCCTTTAGGCCCGCAATTAGCGGTGCGGACGGTGCACGAGTCCCCAGCAGATGGATGGAGAAGCAGCACTGCTGGGGCACAGCCCCTTTCCACACCCCCAAGCATCGCAGCCACGTGGGTACCAGCCCCAGCCTGCAGCCAGCTCATTCCCAAGGACACTGTTTCTGCTCTTTCTCCTCTCCACATCTTGTAAATCCCATAATTACCAAAATAGCACCAAAGCCCAGGAGAGACACCAACTCCTCTGCTCATCTGCAGGAGCTGCGGCAGAGTCAAGGGAGTCTCAAACACCTTCCTAAAGCACAGCGCAACAAATCCACAGGAGAGGCCCTTCATTCTCTTCAGCTAGTGCAATTAATTTGTTAATTCATTACAGAAGAGAGGAATAATAAGGGACAAGGCATTTCCTGATTACCACCACCAAGAAGCTAACCAACTTCCCTTCCTCTGGAAGCTCAGGACTGTCCCATGGGCACCGCTGAATCCTGAGCTGGGGAATGAGCTGGCTCCCCACGGGCAGGGCTCATCCCAGGCTTCCATGGGTTACTCTTTTGGGTGCTGAACTCCAACCAAAACCACCTAAAGCTCAGAAATTAAGCTTGCAATCAGCCCTCATAGCATTTATTTACATGTGTAGCATGTACCCCACCTATAAAGTCTTGACAGGCCTTAAAAAACACGCACAAGATGTAAACCAACAGCAAGATGCCTTCCCAAGCCTGCAAATAGCCTGAAACTCAAAGAGGAGACTCATCCAGTCAATTTTTCAGTTTGCATTAGCTCCGAAGCCTGTGGACAACAGATTAAAGTCACATTACCTTTACCACCTCATTGACAATTCAAGCACGATGGGGGAAGACAGCAACACACATCACGAAGGTTTTCACACCCTGATGCACCCCACCAGGACCAGCACAGCCAGAGGATGACACACCCCACGCCACAGCCACGTACCCAGAGCATCCAGTGGGTGCAAAACCGGAGACACCCACAGAGTCCCAACACCAGCAGAGCCTCAGCCAGGCTGAGCAGAAAGGAACAAACAAACCCCACACGCACACTTCCCCAGCGGCATGCTCCTCTCTGGCAGGTCGTCAGCCTAACAAGGCATGATGTTCCACCAGATGAAGAGCAAACGTCTGTTTTACCCCACTCACCACAGCCACCCATGGCACCTGCGAGCCGGGAGGCAGCGTGTCAGCCGGCGCGTGCAGAGCCCCTTGCACAAGGGCCTGCCCCCCCTGGGGACACAAGCACACAAGAGGCACAAAACTGACTTTTTACAGCTCATCTGCAAAGCAGACAGCAGTGTCATGTCAGTCTGGGTGAGTCAGAGTTTACCCTGAGAGCAAGTTGGCATTGTGCTGCAGTTATAGATCTGTGCACATATATTTTCTTGATCTACATGAAAGCAGCCTTCCTCTCCCTGACATTCACCACCCAACCGATTGCAACCTCTCTCACTGCTTCTCTGTCATTTTAATAGCAGGTTTACTTTTCACAGTGGAGGCATTAATTTGGGGTTATGCTATGAGCAAATTCAAAGGCAGATTTTAAGATCAAAGAACAGCCACGGAACCATCCATAGCACTCTGCGTGCCTGCGGAGAAACGGGGCCTCATTCAGGTGTTCAGAGTAAGAGCATGGATCGTAGAATCACTTAGGTTGGAAAAGACCTTTAAGATCCTGAAGTCCAACCCTTAACCCAGCACTGCCAAGTCCATCACTAGCCACATCTGTGAGCACTGCACCAATATGGGGGGTTTTAACATTTCCAGGGATGCTACAGGAACGACTCTTACAGGCAACGCGATCCTGGGGCAGCCGACTCTTTGCTATGAACCAGCACCACAGCCACAGGAGGCGGAGGCAGAGGGCTCCTGACTCCTTCCCCGAGTCTGCCTGGATGCAGGCAGGGCACAGAGCATCACTGCAGCAAGGCAAGGAGCTTGAAGTTTCTCAAGCACCAGCTTTTACAGCCCAGGAGGCTCCCACCAACAGAGCCCACCCAACCTGGAGCACGAGTGCAATGCTGGGGCACTCTGAGCACCCAAGTCCCCTCCCATCCCCACTCAACTGCGAGCAGTGGGTCAGCACCCACACCCTGCTCTCCCCCCTGGGAGCTCGTTGCCTGCCTTCTGCTTATTCCAGAACTAAAACTTCACACACGTGCTCAAATCCAATCAGCAAAAAGGTCAGATGCCGTCCAGGATCCAGCAGAACCCCCAGAACAGCAATGCATCGCTCCACATGATGCCAGCCAGACTCTTTTGGACAGCACGAGGCAGATCCAGTATTCCAGTGTGCTCTTCCTTTCGGAAAAAAATTATCCTCTCTTACAATTCTGAGTCTGGTCCCAAACAGTAGCTGAAATTCAATCAGCAAAGGCTGAGCCACAGAGAAGAGAAAAGCCCCATGTTCCATTACCAGCCTTATCAGTCAGTAATAGCCACTCGAGGCAACCAGCGGGGAAAGCGGTGCTTTATCGCGGGCGCATAATGGAGAAGGGAATAGTGGTGAAACATGCATCCAGTGCAGGAACTCACAGAACAAGGATTTAAGCCAGGTTTTCCTCAGCCCTTGCTTTTTTACAGCAGGATTATTTTTTATTTTTTTTTTTAATCTCCTTGCTCCCCATGCAACCCCACTGGCAGCCCGCACAGCCACGCTGCTGCAATGCCTTGGACTGCTCCTGATTGCAGCTGTTGTCAGCAATTAGTGACTGTCCCCATAAACCTAATGAGGGTGGGAGGCGAATTTAACTTGACTCAGATCCAAAGCACCTCTACTGTTTAGCTCTAACTTTGGGGCTCCAAACGTAATGGGTTTTTTTGAAATGCTTAATCCATAATAAGAGAGAGAACTATAATTAAGAGCAGCTGACAAATTGCACTCTGGAAGTAAATAACCCTTTACCTCCATTAATAAAACAAAATGCTTTTCTAAAAATTAGTATAATTACAACTTCATGTTTGGTTTTTTTTTTTTTTTTTCAAATAATTTCACTCTATCTAGCAACAACTGGATTTCCATCACTAAAACCACTGCTCGTGGGCAGGGAAGGGTGGGAGGCAGGCAGGCTTCCCACAGATCATACAGGCAAACAGATTTTAAAGTAACCTTCAGGGGTTTCTGGGTGCCGGCCTCAAGAAGTGGGACTCTAACAAGAGACTGTCAGAGGATCCCATGGGTGGGCTTTGTGGTCTGCACCAGGGATCATGTTTGAATCCTGCCCTTGTCACCTGCCCGGGACAGGACACGGGGAGCAGATCATAGGCATCAGTCCCACACGGATCCATAGCTGGCCTTGGGGAAGGGTGGGGTAGGGTTTATTTGATGAAGTAATCAGACTCGTGCGGAGGTACTCCTGTTTATTTAGGGTTGACAGGGAAGGACCTTCCCAACAGAAGGCTTTGCTGCGTTCCATGATGAAGCTCCCAAAGTTTCCCTTCTTCTGTCCTCACAGCCAGATCCTTCCTTCCTTCCAGAGCCAGTGGAAAAGGGCCAGAATGCCACAAAACAAAACAAACGGAAGGGCTGCTATTCCCCCCCCCCAAGCAAAGGAAATCAGAGCAAACCAGGAATGCACAAGTCAAGCTGTGGCTCACACAAGCCCGTGTCACCGAGTCCCCAGCCACAAGGCAAAGGCCCACCTCCTGCAGTCCCTCGCACAAGCGAAATGCCGATTCAGGCTGGACCTGGTGCAACGCCGCCGTGGCAGAGGGGTGTGAGAGCACAGTGATGGCAGCAGGGCTGTCCGGCTCCAGGGGGGCTGTGCTGCCCCCGCTTTGTGGGGGCTAAACCCCTGGCTCAGGGCAGCACAAGCACGGCACAGACACAGCTTTGCCATCGTGCATTCACGTGTTCCCCCCCTCTGCACCCAGGCACCCCCACACCAGCTCAGCTCTCACCAGGAGGGATGCCGAGATGCGGGAAGGCTTTGCAGGCAGTGGGAGCGAGCAGCAGGGCTGCGGGGAGCACAGACCAGGAAATGCTGAACACATTCTGCATGTAAAAATGGGTAGAGGCACATTGCATGCTCCAGGCCACCAAAACCACCTCACTGGACCCCCTTTATTTGACCATTTTCCCAAAATTATGTGGCCTGAGACGTGCAGCTGCTGGACTGAGCTCTGCGAGATGCCACCCACACCACCGCGCCTGGGTCCCTGGGCTGCTCTGGACAGTGTTTCAGTCCCACACTCAGAAATTTAATAAGCCAGAAAATACAAATGCCCCACAAACAGGCATGTCCCTTGGTTAATGCTCGAATCAAAAAAGCCTCTACCTACTATGGCAAAGAGGGTGTGCAGCTAATTAACTTTCTAGGAGCCACAGATGAACAGGAAAAAGCACATTAAGAATGGAAACTTGTGACGGGCATGTCTCGAAGGAATTAGCAAATTGCATAAGATGAACCTTTATTCCGATTACAAATTAACACCAGCAACAAGATCCAGCACATTTTTACTGCCTCATGAAATAATTAACCCATCAAATCCAGCTCCATGCAAATCAGAAGGGAGAGGAGAATTAAAGGCTTTCTGTCTTCGCTGGGTGGAAGCACACACGCTGCCAGTGCCAAGCTGGGAGCACCACTGACACCCCTGAACTGCACCCACACTGCTAACCAGAGCCCTGCCTCGTTACCCTGGGACACCAGCTATGTGCCAGGAATCGCTACCTTGAGTTGTCCCCCCCAGAAAAAATGCTTCCCATGGTCTAATCCAGCTGTGGTTTAGCCCCAAGAAAGAAATTACTAATTTAAATAACATGCAATGATGCCTGCAGCAGGTACAATGGTCTCTCCTCCCCCTCCTGCAGCTCCACCATCCACGCACTATTCCCAGCTTTCCCTCAGTAAGTGACTTGCACAGATTCAGCAAGAAAAATACACATCCTCAAGGCACATTCTGAGCCAAACAAGACATCATCGTTATTAAACAGGAGAGTACCCCTTGGATATCTGTTTACCAACTTCTCAAATCCTTCCCCAGGGTGCTTGCCAAAAATAGCCTAAAAGTCACTGTGTAAAATGCCCAGTCCTAGACTATGATCCAAAAAAGCCTGCAAGCTTCATTTGCTAAACTAGAGAAGGGCAGGAGCACAACACAATTACATTTTGAGAGGGTTAATGGGATTCAGCCTCCTACTATGAACATCCACACATGCACCCGCTCCGCTCTCACCCATCCCACATGAAGATCCTCAGCCTGCTCACGAAAACTGTCACGCAGCTGCAAACCACAGCCCAAAATATTTCAAAACCAGTATGAAATGCAAGCCCCAGACCCCAGGCAGGGGTTTCGGCCACGCTGATCCTTTTTGTGGCACAGGGGGCCAGTGCTGACACCAATCACACGTCAACCCAGGCAAAAGGCTTTTAAAAGGCACTTTGGTTACTATTTGTTTTAAATCGAAGGAATGGTATACCCATCACACGTGGCTTTATTGATTCACTCTGTTCTCAGAAAAAAAAACCCACCCAACCAAAAAAACAACAAACCCTGTATCTAGCTGACAAGAAAAAAAAAACCAAACTAATCCAATTGAGATGGTATTTCCATGACAGAATTACAGCCCTGGCTCCCCATCCTCCCATCCCCAATCATCTTTTACACGAGAAGTATTGGCAGGCTCCTAGTTATAACTGAGTAGTGGCCCACCCGCTCTCTCCCTGGATTATGTGTTAACTCCTGGTTCTCCTGCAACATCTGCCTTCCCCTCCCCCTCGACCACCACTCAGCTCTCCTGGGGGGGACCCCGAGGCTGCCCCGACCCCACACACCACGGCATCCATCTGGGCCCTGGACCGAGCCTGGCTCCCACTGCAGACTTGCACCCACCACAGCTGCTTTCTGTATGTGGACAGATGTTTGAGCAAAATGAAGCCTAGAGGTAGAGGAGATGAAGCTGATTAAGCCTCATTATTCTATTTAGCGTAACGAGGGGGGAGCCATGAGGACGTCATGCAGCCGGGAAGCGGAAAGAACAAGACTGTTAATAGAAGCGCGCACACACACGTGGGCAGGCAGGTACAGCCGAGCTGACATGCAGCCTGCGAGGGGCTTATTACCTCTGCTTTGACCAGCTTGCTTTCTCCTCTCCCCTGCCTGTGCCACATTCCCAATGCCACCAGCACAGTGTCTGAATTCCCACTTGCTCAGAGAAGCGGTCAAGGGCAGTGATCTGGAATAGGCAGGAGCCAGGGAGCTCCTGGGAGCCACAACTTCAACACAGGTGGCTCTGCTGCACCCAGCCCCAGCATCCCACCCAAAGCCCACCCGCGTGGGCACGGGAACTCCACCAGCCTGCAGCACCGCCAGGAGAGATCTTGAGGGTCCACCGGCTCAAAGACAAATGCAACACATGTGCATGTGAAAATTCAGGAGCCAAAGCAACCAGGGTCTGTCTGAAAACTGGAGTCAGGGCCGGATGCATCCTCTGGACTCTTGTGGCACTCCTCTGGGAAGAGGGAGGCCGGAGCAAGAAATACATCACAGAAACCCAATAAAACATCACACTGAACAAAACCCAGCCAAGTCAACAGAGCTGCAAGACAGATTTGAATGATGAGAATAATACTACTTCATTCCAGCATTCCTATACATTACTGTAGGCCCAAAATAGCTACTCTGTGATCAGAGACTTACTGCACTGAGCGATACTTTTAAGTAAGGTCTCCCTCAAAAGCTCCTGGCAAATGCCCTCAACCCCAACCCCTTTTAGTAGACAGGAGCATCTCATACACCCCTCCAACACCTGTCAATTCTCCCCATCCACCCCATTAAATACCAGTTGAAGGCCAAGTTCTTATATCAAAAGTAGCCATAAGGTTAAACTAGAGCAAAGGAAGGAGAGAAACCTGTTGTGGCATCACTGGGGCCAGGGAAGGAAGAGACAGACAGCCCATTTGTTAGCAGTTTAAAATATTCCAGAAACTACAGCAACATCCTGCTGCAGAAGCAGCTCTGCCACCACCTCCCCAGCCACCGAACCAGTGCAGCTGGTAGAGACACACTTTGGCTGAACACCACATTTGAGGAGGTGGTAATCAAAATGAGGGAGAGCCCCTTTTTTTAGGGCTCCTGAGGCCTCTCTGCAAGGGTCTCGCTCTCCAAGCACACCCAAATGCCCTGTTGCGGTTTGTTGTCCTCCACCAGCCCAGCCAAGCGCTCACAGGCCAGCATTTATCTCCTCTTCCATAAACTCAGCTAAAGAATGAACAAACATGTTAAAGGCTTCACAGAGGGAAATGGCAAAAGATAAAGATGTAATAGATTAGATCTGTCTTTTGTAAGGAATTTAATGACTACAGCTGTTCAGCATCATTAACCAGTTTGTCTTGAAGTTTTAACTCTCCCACCCGTTTGAGCAAACACTCGGGTACCACTGCAGCCACCCAGCTCCTGATGAGGCTGCAGCAGGAGTGAAGCCTTGCTCCCTCCTCAAGGAGGGGGGCTGGGATGATAAGGAGTCATTAAAAGCTTTTACTACCTGTTGCTATCCAGCACACCAATTACAGAGGAGTGCCAGGCAGAGAGAGAACTCTCTGCAAAGAGCAACCTGCTAAAACCTGATCCCTTGTCCTGCCCTCCCAGGGACAGCGTGCCCCATGGTCCCTCCAGCATCCCTTCCCCACCCAAGGGGAAGTGGGGTGGGGAGGGGGTGTACAAAAACAACCCTGAGATTTTAACTGACTTTAGAAGAAGCAAGAGTTGTTGGAAGTGCAATGGCTTAACCCTTGCCTGAGCAGCACTGGCTCCTGAGAGAGAACTCTGGCCTCCAGCTGAAAGGAGATGCATCTCGAGCTGAATTCCCCAGCCAGCACAGCCCCAAGGATGGCTCAAGACTGACCAGGCACCGGCCAAATTTTCATTTCAACACATTCAGCTTTAACCTCTACTCACACTCCTTCCACAACATCCCTCATAACTTCACCAAGTCTCTGGGCAGCCTGTCCTTTTCCTAAAGCATCCCAGAAGTCACATCTCCTGCTCATTGCAGGGTCCCTGAACAGCCCCAGGAGCCACCACCACTGCCTCTGGGCAGGGAGCACAGCAGCCCCCCGCACCCCCAAATGCCAGCTCTCCTGACCCTGCCCAAGTTATCCAGGGGAAGGACAAGCAGCACTTAGCATCTGCACAAGCTCTAACAAGGCGGGTGCTGCCTACTATCCGGCTGGAGGAGGCACCCCAGCTAAGGGACACCCCCTTTTTCTGGAAGCAAACCCCACAGGCAGCAGCACCAGCCATGGGGCATAGATCCCCTTCGTGCTCAGCGTTAGCACACGCACCAGCCACCAGATTCCCTGTGGGACAAGCATGCAGGGGCACGTGCCCTCCCACATGGCACAAGTGGCTGTGTCAAGCCAGAGGAAGCAACAGCTCACCTCCCATCAGTGTAAAGCAAGATATGATTGTATATTTTATACATACTCCACTGCTCCCTACAAGGCTGTCACCCTCAGCACCTTGCCACCACTCCATCCTGCTCTTCGCAACACAAGAATTTCACTGCCCCCAATGCTCTTCCCCCTCCTCACGCTCCTGTTGCAAAACTCAGCGGAGAAGAACACCAGCCATCCGGAAGAAGCAGGTTTTGTGGTGCAGCCGTTTGTCCACCCTGTTGGGAAACATCAGCTTCAGGCAGCTGATCAAACACATCCCCGGCTCCATCCAGCGCCTCCTAACAAGGGCGATGGCTGCGATGGCCAACGCAGGAAAGAGACCTCGGGTGACAGAGCAGAGGGAAGAAGCTGGGTTTGACGGCAAACGGCTTCCAAGGGCTCTGGCTGACTGGTGGCAGCACCCAGCCCCCACCACATCCTGCAAAGTGTTCAGGACCCCCAAGGAGAGGCAGGACATGGGCAGGCAGAGCGCAGAGCAGGGCCAGGCTTTCAGCAGTTTGACACCACTGTCATTTTATTTGTTTCTTCTTTACTTCAATGCATCCATTTGCACTGGAAGTGACACACCATAATATCAAGCAATTTTCTTCATAGGTGAGGATGTGTTTGGCTGTACCCGTCAGGAGAGGCTCAAAAAGCAAGGGAGCGGGGAAGGCTGATTGCTGCAGGCTCCCCTGGACACCGGGGTATCCAGCTGCACCGTTCTTCAAATGGAAAGCCTCACACTCCTTACTCATAACCACAGATAATCCCCCCTTCCTCCAAAATCAATACAAAATTTAAAAAGCTCTTTGCAAGTTTTTGAAAATATCTCTACTAAGCCATTCTTCTGTTTTCAGCTGTACAAATCCAACAGCTTCCAATTTATTTTTTTCTAATAATACTCCTCGACAGTAGGATGGTTCTTTCAATTTTGAAATGCTTAGAGGGTTGGCAGCTCTGTGAATTAAACCCCTGGGCTGAAACAGAAGGTCACACCTGAACTGTTTGCAAAGTGTTGCCAGTGAAAAGAACAAAAGCAGAAGCGTGAAGGGGGGGCGGGGAGAAGGAGGAAGGAAAAAAGTGCAGACAGCCTAAAGCTGCATTCAGCACTGGCAGAGCCACCCAGGATCTCGGAGAAAACATGATTTCATTAAATCTGTGATAGAAACCAATCTGTATCTGGCTTCTATCACAGCAGAGCTGAAGCCCCCCAGCCCAGGAACACCCACTTACCAGTGCCGGGATGAGCAGGTCGGCGAAGTACACAAAAGCTGCTCCCAGAGCGAAGCCCACGGCCACTGGGAAGAAAGCGAAGGCACCGAAGCTGCCGGACTCCTCTGCCATGTCGATAGCCGGGGCCAGAAGTGACCAGTAGGAAGCGGCCAGCATGACCTGGGAGACAAAAGGGGAGCAGTGAGAACCATGCAGGCACCGATGCCACGAGGATCTGACACCACATCTGACACCGACTGCTGCACGGCAGCACCGCCGGCTCCCCCCGCCAGCTGCCCACCAGCCAAGGAAATCCCCACGCTCACCCCCACTGCAACCCAGCAGAGCCATCCAAACCCGCTTCCCAACAGGACAAATCCCTGAAGGATGGAGAAGTGAGGGTTCTTCCCCATTTTCACCAAGGCTCTTCTTGGCTCCAAAGTCCCAAGCAGCAAACAAACACCACAAGATGATCAGGGCATTTTTCTGTGCCATTAACACAGCCACGACCGCCATCCAAACAGGAATGGCAACAGTGGGAGCAGGAAAGCCATCCTCTCCTTGGGTGTTCTGCAGTGACAGGAGTAGGTCCACGACCCTCTCATTCACTGCACCCCAGCCAAAGCCAGAGTGAACCAAATCCTTCTGCACCCAGCTCTGGGCTTCTCCACAGAGCTGGCAGGGGACGAAGAATGCACAGCCTTGATCTCATGCAGAAAAAAAAAAATATTGGATAGCAACTGGAACCAAAGAGCCATCTCCAAGCTGGCCAAGGGCACGTCACAACTTTGCTATACAGTTTTAAACCTGCTGCGGTTTAACGGCCAGCGTCCCCATCTCACCACCCCAGGCCAAGGCAACTGCAGCACGAGGGCTTTGCAACTCCTCTGCTTCTGCACGGACCAACACTTGGGCTGCTCCTGTCCCAGCATCCAAGCCAGAGGGCCCAGCCTGGGAAGAGAACAAGTTCCCACCCTGAACCGCAATGCACCAGTTCCCAGCACAAACCAGTGCTGCCAAAGTCCTACCCAGTTTGCACCAGGAATAATAAACCTTGCCAGCAGCAGAGGGCTTTTTTCCTTGCTTGCTGCCTAGCAGGGAGGGAGAAGGCACATCTACCCAAAAGACCACAGAAAAACAGTATTTTGGACTTGTGGGGATCTCCAACCCAGCCCTGCTCAGAGCTGGTTGCTCAGGTTGATACCCAGCGTGGAGAACAGAAAGCCAAGCGAGACACCAGTTTCACAAGCTTATATTAAAGAACATAATATTAACATGCATTTTATCACCTTATCTCTTCCCCTCCTCTGCGGCCCAACATACTGGGCTGGGTTAATTAAACAGTCATCAGCTTAGCGCAATGCCCTCGGCAGCTGCCAGTTTCTCTCCCTGCAGCCATTCAGCTCCATGGGAGCTCAGCTGTGACCAGCTCTGGGGACCAGTCCCATCACACACAGGGAGGAAGCAAGTGAGCAAGACAAGCACAGATGGGCTTAAAAATCACACAGATCTGTGTCAGGCTTTGGGAAACTGCACCAGCAAGGGGTAGGGATGCGGCAGCACCCGCTGCCCTGCCGTGGGCAGACGGGGTCCATGTTGCCTTAGGGTGGTCCAGGCAATGCTCCGAGCTCTCCCCCAGCCCTGCCTTCGAGCGGTGAAGCACATCAAAGGGGAGCTCTCGCCAGAGGAAGGATTGTGGGATCAGGATCCAGCAGGAACAAGAAAAGCAAGCCTGGAGACAGCAGTGGGAGGGATCTCCCTCACCTGTGAGGAAAGGTGACCCTGCCTCTCCATCCAGCAACCCACCCCAAGCACCCCACAAAGCCCCATTTGCAGGATGCTCAGAGGAGATGCTGCTCAGCCTGCTCTCACAGTATGGGTATTCGCCTGCGGAAGAGAAGTGCGTAACAAATTATTACATTTTAAATCACTTTTAAAGAAAGAACGAGATGCCTATTGCTGTAGACACCAGTCCCTGAGGGATTGTGTAAATCTCAGCTCGCTATGAGTAAGAAGAAAGCAGGCTGTCATGTCAGGCTTAACCACGGCTGTCAAACTTCATATTTCAAATGCCACCTCCTTTAAAAAACAACCACACACCCCAACATGGAAACACAAGCAACAGGGAAAGGCTCTGCAGAATTATATTGTCATCTTATGTTAAGATATCATTTCTCCATGGAAAACAGAGGCCTGACACTGCTCAGCCTCCAGATCCTGTCACCACTGGAGTCAGCAACGGAGCTCCCACCAGCTTCACTGGTACACGGGCTCTGGGGGAAGATGATGACAGAGCTTTAAGCCACCCCAGCCTCACCAGCTGAAGGAACAAACTGCTGGGCTGAACCAACCAGCTTCACTTGCTTGGTAAGGAAAAGCAATTTATTCCTACACTCTGATGCAGCAAAACCCCTCAACTCCACTTGGTGGGGGAGCTGGAAGTCATCACCCTGCAGCAGCCAGCAGAAGTGACAAGGTCCCTGTGCCTCCCCTCAGCCCACCTCAGAGCCCAGGTGTGAGCTCCCAGACACAGGCTTGACCTTGAGCCAAGGTCCTGCTCACCCTCTTCAGCATCAGACCTGGAATTTACCCCTCTGATTCAGCACCATCCCTTATCAGATGACGCTCCTGAACTAACAAAAGGGTGAGGATGAGGATCTTTTTTTGTTGTTGTTACTTAAATCAGGCTGCTGGCAAAAAGAATAATAAAAAAAAAAATCACACTTCATTTCAAAACTTTGAATTCTCCAGGGACAGGAACCCAAACCCCACCAATATCACTGAGCAAGCCAGCATCAAAGACAGGAATAAGAGAGAAAAAGCCTGCCTGGGCTCTCCTCAGATCAATAAAACATGAAGCCACTTTGGCGGAGTGTACAATTCTCCGCACAAAGCCTTCCCCTCGCACCAGCCCTGCTCAGCCCAGCCAAGATGGGGAGCAGGGGACCCATAGCGCACCGGCTTGCTGGCACCAGGACACATGCCTCCTGCCAAACTGGATTTGGACATTTTTGCAGAGACTTCGTGCTCCAGAGCCAAGATGCAACAATGCTGTAAATCTACCAGCTCTGGGGAAAATAAGCTGTGGTTGATGGGGGAGGAGAAAGCACACAGAAGGCAGCTGCGTATCTAAAGCATCCCTGGGTTGCCGGGAGCCCAAACCCTTCCCTGGGATACATCAGTGAAACTGGAGACAAAAGCCAGGCTCAAAACCTGACTGCCTCATGCCACGGAAGATGACTGAACCCAGATCTGTGTCCTCATGCTAATGGGAAACCCTTGAAACGTGCCAGGCAGCAGGATTTATGACGACACTGTGCCCCAGCACCTCTCCCAGGGTTTGATGGGTCTCCATCGCATCCCCTTCCAGGCAGGGACTCACTGTGGGTGCCCTCACTTCTCCCCACCCAGACCACAGAGCCAGCACCGCCTCAGCTCAGCCCACACGGCTTCAGAGCCACACAGGAGCTTTTTTCTGCAAATAATCAGGGCAACGATCTTCATCCCCAGCTGCAGCTGGCCCTGCTGGACCTCAGCATGAGGGGGAGCATCCTTGTAAATCCAAGCCCAGTACCACACCACTGCATTAAAATTAAAGCCCTCATCTTGTTTGCTGTGAGTGGCAACATCTCACAACACTCCTGCACGATCATCAAGATGAGAACGGCAACTTCAGGGGAAACAGCCACGTTAACAGCGTGCGGATCGGAAAACCCAAGCCGCTCACAAGCGAAGGAGATCCCCTTGGCAGGACAGGGAAGTGGAAGGTGAGAGACCAGCAGGACACCTTCCCTGCCAAACTTTTCCACTTGACTTCATTAAGGCTCCAACAACGAGAATCAGCCTCAGTAGACCTGTGTAAATTACTGATGCTGTTTTAAGCAGCACTGAAAGAGAATATTCAATACCAGACGTGCCTACTGCAGTTTAAAGAGCATGTCTTTCTGATTTTCTGCTTCACCTGGGACAGAAGAAACCAAACTGCGACCCAGTAAGAGGAATAGCCATGCGAGGCTGTAGGGAAGGAGGACTGCAGGTTTCATGTAGTGTTTATGATGTCCGAGAGTACAGCACCTCCAGGATAACACTGAGATAACAGAGAATATCAGAAGGAAAAAAAAGGTCTTATTTAAGAATATCAAGATGTAAGAAAAGCCAGAATTCCACATCAGATGCCCAAGCAAGAAAAGCCATTTCTCCATAGAAAAACATCGCCTCAGAGGTTTTCATATACAAAGCCCTCCATTATCTATAATTTCCAGAAAGGGAACTGAGGCAGAGAGAAGCTAAACACATGGACACCCAAGCAGAGGTACCAGGCTGGAAGAAGCTGAGCTCCTTCACACTGCAGCAGCCAGCCACACAGGCTCCCTTCTCCCGAGATGACACTTACGCCATCAGATGTGGTCAGCTTGACCTATGCCAAAGGGGACATTGCTTTGCAGTCCGGATGCTCCCGGCACACCCCAGCTCAGGGCACGGCAACTTGACCACACGCCCAGGCTTACATCAGCTCCCCCAGATCAGATGGATTCTCTGAAGGCAGCGCCGAGCCGTAGCTTTCTGGACCCCAAAGGAACACTCTGCATCCCAGACCATCCTCCTTGAGGTCACCTAGACATCCCTGTCCCACACCCTCCTCCTGGCTCAGCAGCTGTAGAGAAGCTTTTAATTAATTCTGGTTTTATTTTGCTTTGCAAGCTCACAGAAGATGAGCAGGCAAATCATTACCAACAGGAGAGACAACCGTCTGTTATACCCTGTTTCATCAGCAATCCTGGTCTTGGAGAGCAGCGTGCATGCTCCCTGGAACCCAGATGACTAACAGAAATCCTGAGCTGAGCACCAGAACAGCAAGGTTAGAAGCGATACCTGCCTCCAAAAGCACAGGAATTGGAGTTTTGCTGGTTCTGACAGAGTACAACAGAAGTTTAATTAAACCTGGCAGCCCAGATTTCACAGCAGAGATAAAGAGGCAGTTAAGTTCTGCCTCTCGCTGCTCCAGGGCTCAGAGCAACAGCCCATCCATATCTGCAAGAGATCGACATCAAAGACATGGTCTCTACAACAGAAATCCCTTACAGCAAGATAAGTAGTCCACGATCAGAGCAGCACTGCCATCAGAAGAAACACTTCTTGAAGGGAAGAAGAGGGAGAAAAAACAGTACAAATAGGTTTCCAAACACTGCATCCTGCTTTTTGCCCTGCATGAAGCCAGCCTGCCAAAACACCAAGCGCCCACGCTGCTCCTGAGGTTCCTCCAACACCAGTTTTGCAGCACAAGCCTGGATGAGGTAGGAACAGCCCCTTGTCCCAGCCAGCCAGGAGGACTTCACAGCCCACCTGGGTTCCCTTTCCAGGCAAACCTGCCTCAGGCATGCCACCTACTTAGCTCCAGCATCACATCCCACCTCCACAATCCTGCAGTGAGCTGCAAGTCAGCCACGGTCCCTCTTGCCAAAGGGCTGAGTCAGGAGGCGGTTTCTCCTCCATCTTTTCCGTGGACTCTGCAAAGCTGCCAAGCACACACATCACTAGTGCTTCCCTTGTCTGTACAGGGAGGAAAATGTTTCTCGTGTTAAAACCTTTCAGGTAAAGAAAAGCTAAAGACAGCCAGTCAATCAATTACAATGCTGTCCAGCTGGGAAAAGAAAACCATCTGCTAGGAACTCAGGGGGAACCTGTTACCTGGGGGTAACATCCAGCAAACCCCTCCTCGGCGCCGGGCAGCTGCACTGAGGAAGCATGAAGGTGCAGGGTTGAGCACAGCCCTCTCAGGGGGGGTATGCCAGCCCCATGCCACGCAGCAGGCAAAGAGCTACAGGCACATCTGGAGCAAACTAAGGCAAAAGGAAGATAAATTTGGTGCTTTTGCCATGTCACTGCCACACAAACACTTGGCCACCGAGCAAGAACCTGCTTCTAGCAAGCCCAGCAGCCCTAGAAGCAACCATGGCACAATCACCTGCAGATCTGTCATCTTCCTCCAAAAGAGCCATCCTGGCCATGCAGCATCAGTTCTCTGCAGTGACCCTGGGTGACACAGGCAGCTCAGCTCAACCCAACCAGCACCAGCTTCAGCAGCTCAAGCCTACAAACGCAACTTAGAAGCCTTCACAAATCTCAGCTTGTGGGTGGTTTAGGTGGCAGCACCTCCAGCCAGCAGGATGTGCCACCACAGGCTCCCTCACTGTCATTCCCCTCTAGACACTGCAGCAACCCCAGGGGGAAAAAAAAAGTTCCCTTTCCTGCTCCAAGCACAGCAAACTGAAAGAAGCCAGGGGAAAAGTAACTGTTTGTAGAACTTCTGCTTCACCAGCCGAGCCACGCCTCTGCTGCACAGGGATGACTCAGTGCTCCTGGCAGGGTGACACTGCGGCCACAGCAAGGACAGCATCATGCCGTGCTGGGGCAGCACCCGAACCAGCCCTTGGACAGGGCAGACACCCCACCATGCCCTGGTACCTCCCCAGATGCAGGACAGTTGTGCTGGCTGCTTTTGCAGACAGCAGTGCCACGTCAAGGGGACAGCCCAGCGCACGCTGTCCCCAGCAGCATCTCCCTGACACCAAAAAAGTGGCTCCAACTTGGCTTGTAGGGACAAGGGTGTGTCTTGCAGAGAAAAACAGCTCAGAAATCAAACCACAGGGGAAGCTCCAGAACAGGCAATTCCTAACGCAAGTGATCCATTTATAAATGATGGCCCACGAATCTGCTACAACAGGCAAGCTGAATTATTCACATTAGCAGGTTGCAGGCACATTCCAGGAAAGCTTGTTAGGGAGCAAACCAAGCTCTGTAGCCTTTCATGTCACCCGCCACAGCAGGCTCTTGCTCAGTGCAGCTGGGTTTGCTCCAGCCACTGGGAACAGCAGACCTGCAATCTCCACAGCTGCGAACAGTTAAATTGCACCTTGATTAGCAGCATTGTGGCACCTGGGGGTGCACAGGGAGGAAGGGGCACAGCCTCGGCACAAGCAGCATTGCTGCACGCCACAGGATGGCTCACCCATGCTGCCAGGCTCGTGGTTCACCCTGAAACCTAGCAGCGTCGCCCACGCTCCAGGTGCCAGCTACACAGCCAGGCCACAGCGAGCGGGGCCTGGCAGAGCCCTGCGCCCAGGGAAGATGCACCTTCCACCCAGAGCACATCCCCTGGGCTCTCAGGCACACTCTAGCACCTGAAGGAAAACTAACGTGATTTAACAAGTCTGAATGAGCCTTCCACCTGCTCCCCATCACAGCAGGAGGTCTACATTCACAAGCCCCACAGTTTCATGTCTTCCTTCAAGAAGGACGCAACAAACCCCACATTTAGCATGCGCCTTCAATGCAAAGCTGCAGTGTCTTTATTCTCCCTTCTTCCAAGGGCTTAAAGCACCCACGCTCTGCAGGAGACCAAGAAGCACAAAGCCTCCAGGACAACGGCTCTCCTGTCCACCTTCATCGCACCACTGCTCCAGGAGGAGCAATTCAGAAGCCCAAGGAAGCAAAAAGAGTTTAACTCAAGAGATCCAAATCCTGCATGGGCAGCTTGACATCCTTGTGACCCTCCTCACCAAAGAGGCACAGAGACGTGACAAGACCTGAGCAGTACCACACCATGCTCTTCCCTGCCCCACCTACACCTCAGGCAATTATCCAAGAAACACTAACACAAGCAGGCAACCAAAGGAAGCATGGTAGAGCTTCAGAGGTGTCGGCAGGAGAACAAGCAGAGACAAGGAGTAGAAGGAGCTGTACTTACCCCCGCAGCAAAGCCTAAGCTCCCATCTAGGATCCGCCTCTGCAATAAAACACAAAATACACCATTTACTCCCAGTAGAAGCAGCAGAGTCAACACCACCGTAAACCTCGCAGACGAGGGAAGGCAGCTGCACCGCTACCACACTGAGATATCTTTCTTCTTCCCATTTCTGTAACCCAAGTGATTTCTGTGCTTTGAGGCAAAAGCCGTGCTTTTCACACAGAGCAGCCCACCATCACCAAAAGCCTATAGTGCATCCTGGCTCCCTCAGCCCACTGGCAGTGCCCAGATTGGGCTCAACCCATCCAGTGCCCATGTCAAAGGATGCAGAAAGGTAAACCAGAAACTCTCCTGCCCAGTTGTACATGCTGCCCTGCATTTCCCCTCCCTGAACATTTTGATTCCTGTAATAACGAGCTGCTACAAACAAAGCCATTACTCTTCCAGTAGCCCAGCACATACCCTGCCCACCTCACTCCCAGTGCAGTTTTTCTTCATTAGCACATCATCCTCCCCCAGGAAGAAAACTAACGTGCTACTGCAAAGGGAATCTCACTTTGCAAAGAACTCCTGAATAAATCATCACAAGAGAGAGCCATAAATAATAAATCCATCCAGGCAATTTTGAACACAACAGCAAGGAGGGCCTCTAATTCTGAAATACAAGATGACTTAAAGAGCAGCACTTGGCTTGCTCTGAGCATGGGCTGACCCCAATCCTGCACTGGGGATGCAGCAGCAAAGCCAGGTTACAGGAGGAGAACCTGCTGTTCCAAACACAGAGCCCTGCCTGCAGCTCTGCCCCATCTCCCAAGTGCCGTGAGCTTGCTACAGCACATACCACAGCCTGGGTCAGGAATTTGATTTCCTTCTCCTCTTCTGTGTTGACAGACAGGATAGAAATGAGCTGGATTTTTTTCTCCTCCTGTCCCAGGACCAACATCCAGTCCCTCACACTTGGGACCAGGCAGCCAAACCCCACCACGAGCATAGCACAGCCCCCTGCCCCGCTTGCCTCCCAGGGACAGAGGAGTGATCCCAGCACCCACCTGCCCGCTGGAAAACACAAACACCAGCGCCGAGCCAGCAGCTGTCAGCCCCCAGGTGAGGAAGGTTCCCAGCACCGCCTGGATCACCGGCCCGTGCCCTGGGATCATGCTGACCTAGGAGAGATTAGTTGCATCAGGAGAAGTGTGTGGTATTTAAAGACAGAGAATACCCCCCCACACACACCCCTCCTCACCGAAGAGGTAAGTTAACCATCCTCCCTGCTGAGCCTGTCTAAGCTTCTCTTCCCCTCAAGTAGGGCTTTGCAATTTAATCCAAGCACAGAGAAGAGGGACCAAGGAGGGATGGGATGCTCCACACCCCATCCGGTGCACGACCCCATGCCGATTTGGGGCTCAGCCCCCCAAGCTGGCACCAGGGCAGAGCAGCTCCAGAGAAACACACACCGCTCAAACCTCACCGAGTGAGGAAACGCTCCATCCCACATCCCCGGGGCAGCTCCCAGGCACGTGCACCACATCCCACTTCTCGGTGCCGCTTACTTACGCCGAAAACCCCCGTTCCCGGCGCTGGAGGCGAGCGGCCTCACAGCACCCCGCTCCGCTCAGCTGCCGGGACCAGGCAGAAAGGGGAACCAGGCCCGGGGCTGGGCCACCGAAACAGGGCTCGGGGCTGTGCCCGGGGGGGGTGCCGAGGGCGGGGGGGGACGGACACCTGAGTCCACCCGGCCCCGAGCGACCCGGAGCCGCGCTGCGAGGGAACACACGCGTGTGTGCAACTACCGACACGTCAATAGGTATGTAAGTACATACATATTTATACGCTTATATGCGAATATATCAAAATACAGGTGTATTTAAACGTTTATAGGTAGATTATGAGAAATACACACACCGTTCCCTTCCCTCCCCCTGCCGGGCCCCCCCAGGCCCCCTGCCTTGCCCCCGGCCCGCTGCCCGGCCCTACGGGGTGGACGCTCGCGTCAGACCCCCTCGGCTGCCCGGCCCCGCCAAGAGGGAGCCCCCCTGCCACTAACCCGCGCCCCCGGGGGACCCCGGCCCCGCTCACCGCCCGGCGCTGCCCGCCGCGGCCCCGCCACCACTTCCTGGTGCCGCCGCACGTGTCGCCGCCGCCCCGCCTATCAACGCGGCCGCCGCCAATGGGAGCGCGGCGGGGGCGGGCCGCCCGCGGCTCTGCGGTTCGGGAGGGGGAGGTGCGGGGACAGTGAGGCGGGCGGGCGGCGCGGGCGGGCGCGGCAAGGCGCGGGGGGAGCTGTCACCGCCACTGCCACCCCCGGGCACGGCGCAGCCCCCAGCTGCAAGGTGACCCCCGGGCAGGCTTCCCGCTGGGCTGCTTAAAGGCAGCTCCTGGTCTTTGGATTGGGGTGCTTCCATGGCGTGCCTTCCTGCCACCTGGCAGCTTGGGAGCATGGCCGGCATGGTGAGCTGTGCTCGTCAGCCGCGCTCATTAACAACCAGAAGTTGCACCTTAATGATCAGTACGTGGCAGCCTGCAATACCTAACAGGACCAAACAACCACTGTCCATCCCCGTCACAGCCTTTGGAGCATGCATGCGGCATCACGGCATCCTCCCCCAGCCGTTAACATCCCCCCAGAGCATCATCACGGGCAGAAGCAGCTCTGGCACCGATTCCTGCCCCAGCAGCTCAGCCACCTTGGCAGGAGGGTGAGGGGCTTACCCCAATGGCCATGGAGCAGAGGGAGCCGGGCCAGCCTCAGGGCTCGCTGGTGTCTCCTGCTTGTGCCGCGCCAGAAGGTGCAGGAGGTGGCAGAACGTCACATCCAATTCTTTTGCAACATAACCCTTCTTTATCAGAGTGTTTATCTTTTAAAAGCCTTTGATCAACCTCCCCTGCCACAGCTGGGAAAGGTCAAGGCCACTTGAAACCTCCCTGATTTAGGATTTAATCAATCTCCCCCTGTAATTGCCTGCATCCTTCATTAGCTCCCATAACAAGGCAGATGCAGTGCAAGGTGCCAGCTGGGAGGGACGTGGGGACAGAACAAAAAGGCTCCCCCCACCACCCCAGGGGTCCCTGACCAGCCGTGATGGAGGGGCTGGCAGGGCTGGGGACAGCTGGTGAGCTGGCGGGGCTGGCCGTGGGGACAGTGCTGACACAGGAGCCAGCCTGGCAAGCTGCCATGGGCTGGGGGCGGCTGGCAGGGATGTCCCTGCCTGGGGATGTGTGGGCAGCCCTGGGCACAATGGGGACAGTCGTGATGGCAGTGAGACTCCGTGCAGAAGCATCAGCAAAATCAATCGCATCCACCCCCCTTCCCCAGTGTCATTTCTACGTGCAGGGACACCTCCATGTCACCTTTTCCAGGAAAACAGGGCACCAGCTGTTCCCCCTCCTGCCTGCCTGCACAGTCCTGCCTGTCCTGCACAGCTCAGCCCCACAAGGGACAGGGACAGGGTCCAGGCCAGCCCTGGCCCCAAAGCGGGCGGACGAGCCTGCTGCACCCAGTGCAGGCAGGCAAAGGCAGCACTGGCGAGGGCTGGCAGCTCCTCTGTGGCCTCTGCCTGTGGCAGCACCAGGAAGGATGAGACCAGTGGTCAAAACCATAGGTTACCTAGGGCCCCTAAAATGCATTTTAAAAAACAAAAGGGGCACAAATTCTTATGCAATCTCTCTCACAAAGGTGTGTGAGATGCTGCAAGGGGCAGCAACGCAGTCCTGGCTCCAGGGAGTCCTGGGGCCACCAGGCAGCCAAGACATAAATCCCTCCTTTTGTTAGTTTGTTTGTTTGTTTTTTCAATAAAGCTCCTTAGTGATGCCTGGGGTAGCTGTAGCAGGCAGGCGATGCAGAGAGACACATCCCAGCACAGCGATGGCCCAGGGCACTGCAAGCTGAGGCAGGTTTGGAGAAGCCCCAGACACGCCTCCCGCGGGGCACAGCAAATGGGGTCCCTCTGCTCCCACCCCGTCTCCCCTTTGCACCAGCTTGGCTCATTGCTGGGCTCTTTCCCAACCCAAATCCATCCATGTCAAGCTGGGGCGGTGGACAGAGCCAGCCTGGACCTGTACCAAGGCGCGGGCTGAGCCGAGGGAATGAGGACATCCAGAGACATCCCAGAGGACAGGGCAGGGGAGCAGCACAGCAGCACAGGCAGCGCCAAGCAGGGGTAACACCATCTCCATCCATCTCCATCCTACAAGCTAATGTCACCTATTAGTCACAGGGCACAAAGTGACAGCTTTATGCTTCTCTGCTGGCTTTCAGCTCGCTGTGAGAGACACGATGGACCCCGCGTAAGGCTGGGACCCGCTGCTGCTTTGAACAGGAGGGGATGCGAGTACCAGCGGATCTGCACATGCTGTAACTATCCCTGACATTTCAAGCTGGAGCAGGAAGCCTGACTGCCAGACACAGAGTACTGTTAAGTCCCGGTTTAATGCACACGACCCTCCAACAAGGCAGGCACAGCAGGGAGAAGCATGGGCAGGAGCAGAGATTTCGGTCCATGGTTGCCAAAGACTCATTAGCGTCAGGGGTTTAGCAATATGATTCACAGGGAACCTGTACAGCAGCTTTCACTGCAGCTCAGTCCCGGGTACCCTCGGCAGAGATCAATAAACTAATTACGGAGGCAAATAACAGCAGGGTGAGAATGGGAGAGGCGGGAGCGGGAGAAAGGAGCCGGCTGCAGGGAGGTCTGCGGGAGCAGGAGGCAGCCCCGGGAAAGGAGCCGAATGCGGATGGTGCAGGGCTCCCCTGGGAGAGCCTCTCACCCGCCAGGGCTGCAGAGAAACCTGCATCCCGCGGGGTCTGGATGCTGCAGGGATGCTACCGCCTGCCCTGGCTGCAGGTGAAGGCACCAGCACTTCTCCTTCCCCATCAATCACCGCTGCAGACACTGCCCGATTAAATCTGGCAGCAACCAGCCTGGTTCTGCCCTGCCTCAGGGGTGCAGGGAGACGGTCCAGGCCTGTTTGTCTGGCTAATTAGCAGAAAGCAAAGCCTCCCCCCATTCCCATTCCAGGCATCCCTGTCATTGAGCCAGGCAGCCTCCAGCCAGGCATCAGCAGAGCCACCAAAGCTGCTCATGGCTGCTGGGCTGGAGATGGGATGGGAAAGGGCAGGGAAAGGGCAGTGCCACCCAAAGCACCCATGGGAGAGGATACACCACAGTCACCCCTGCCTGCACTGGCCCTGGTCCTGCAGCCACGGGGGACAGCAGGGTCCCCCAAGGGCAGCGTGCTGGGGAGGAGCAGGCTGGGGCAAGGCTGCCCAAGGAGGCAGGAGCTGCTCAGGGCCGGCTCACCACTCTGCAAAAGCGACGGTGAGCTCTGGGGCTCCTCGGGCTGGCGCTGCACCCTGCGCGCTGCCAGTCGGGACGGTGATGGGGACAGTGACGGGGCCAGTGAGGCTGCGCAGCATCACTTTTCTCTCTTCAAAGGTCCTTCCCACCACGCCACGGGACACTGCAGCCAGGAAGCCAGAGGAAAGGAGATGAGAGGCCGCTTTAACCCCCAGGGACCTGTCCCCCAGCACAAACAGGGTCCAGAGCCACGACCTGTTTTTTTTGCTATCAGTCATTAACAGGTAACAGGAGAGACCAGCAGAAGGGCTGTGGGCAGGGATACTCCTGAGGACAGCAATGGACAAGGCTAAAACAGGCAGGACATGTGCAGGGACCCCATGGCACTGACTTGGGACCCAAAAGTGTGTGACCAGCCCCCTGCAGACTCATCTCTCCCACAGCAGTGTGGGGTGGTGGGTGCAGGTGAGCAGAATCCTGGGGGCGCAAGCTGCAGGGCGAGCTGTACTCAGGACCAAATCCTTCCCACTGACTGCTGGAGAACAGCAGCTGCCTCCCAGTTCCCCCAGTTCCCTTCTACCATCTCAGTGCAGACCAGAGAGTCCCACCAGTCCAACACAGCCTCCTTCATTCCCACAAAATACCGGAGATCTCCCTGCCTCCCCTTCATCTATCGGGGAGAAAGGCTGGATCACCCTACCCCTCTGTTGGCAAACAAACCCCAGCTCCTCACAACACTCATTTCCAGGACAGGGGTCGAAAGCACTGTTTTCCACGGGGAGTCTTGCAGAACAGCTGGGAATAGATGGCAGAAAACTTGGAAGGACTTTAAAAATCACTTTGTGGTCACGTAATCCCCATGTCCCTCTCCCATGGGTTATATCGGCCCTCGAAGCCGTGTGGGAAGAGGCCATGCATTTCTCCTATATCCAGCCCTGCCAGTAAATCGCTTTTCAGCAGAGTGGATGCTTCCCAGGCTAAAGGACAAAGAGGAGTTTATCTGCCAGCACCAAACCAGCTGCTGGGGTACAACAGCTCTCCAAACCAGGGACCACCCAGAGATACAGATCAGACTCTACACTAGGGTTTAATTCAACCCTATATCTAAGCAGAATAAATAAAATAAAAAAAAAAACAAAAAACTATCTCCAATAGGCTTAAGTATGGCTTCCTGATTCAGCTAGCTGCTGCTGCACTCCTTACTGGATGTATATCAGCTCAGATCAGCCCTTTAATACACACTGGCCCATCATTTCATTAGTTTTGGGGTTTTTTTAATGAAGATCAGATCTGGTTTTAGCCAAGCAAGCTTGCTGGACAAGTTCACACAGCTCCCTGGCCCCTGCATCCAACACCAGCTTCCCACGGAGGCGAAAGCAAAGGGCAGAGGGCAGCTGGAGCCCTGACACTTGGCAGGCAGCTGGAGCAGCCCCACAGCCAGACAGAGGCACCCCAGGACCCCCCCTCACCGCTCCAGGCCCCCGGCACAGCGGGAAGTGCCACTGCAAGCCTGAGCTGAGGTGGTCTTGGTGCTGGGGCAAGGGGGTCTGTAGCACGCCAACCCCCCACACGCAAGGCTTGCTGACCGCAGGGGCTGTGTGCCAAGGGACCCAAGGGAGGCATGCGGCAGCGTCACCTATTCAGGGGAGACATTCAAGGAGGCAGCACTGGAAATGCGCACCGCAAGGTTTCATACTGTCCTTCCCGCTGCTGGCAACGGCTGCCCATGCGGCTTTGAGGTAAGGGCATGGTCAAGACATCCCTCCTGGGCACAGGAGCCAGCTGAGAGAGGATAAAACAATGAAAAGGTCACAAGTCATCAAAACGCTCTCTCCTATGCCACACTGGTGTGCTGCACTGCCTCCTCCCCACACCTCTGCCTGCGTTTCCAGCAGGCAGAGCACCGCGGTGGCCCTGGGGACACGTGCAGCCACCCTGCCCAGAGCAGCATCCCAGGGAGCTGCACAGGTGACACTCAATGGGACACCCCAACCCCAGCAAGCACCACCCCACAGAGATCTGATCCCCCACCCACATTAGCCAAACCATCTTGCTCCCTATCCTCCCTCTTCATGCACCTTTACTGGGATGTTAATTTCCACATCATCTATACCAGAGGAAGCTTTTTCCAGCATCCTAAAGATTTATGAGGCTGATAATGATTCTCACTCACGCTCCAGGACCTGGTGTCTTCAGATCCACCTTGGGAAGTGGATGGCTAAGTGCAAATGAGAACCTCCCAGCCTCTCTGGCTGCAATCAGCAGCCTCGCTCTGGGCTCTTTGTTCCAAGTCACTCCTAATTTCCTGCTTTCTATTGTCTCTTTGATAAGTGATGGGAAAGGGGGGGGAGAGGAATCGCTATTATTTAATTGCTTTCAAGATCTCAAACAAACCAGAGCAGAAGGTTATCTCCCCCAAACCTCTCTTTTTTGGTCTTCCTCCTCCAGCCATTGTTACTGGGTAACTGCAGAGGGAGGGGCTGTGGCAGTAGCCACCTGTATTGCACAAGTCCCCAGAGCCCCCAAAGCTGTGGGCAGGCACCGCATCACCACCCCGCCTCTCCCGGGCTGTGCCAAGCCAGCAAGGACCTGCCTTGCCTTGCCTCTGGTGGCAAGGTGCAAAATCCTGGTGCCAAGGTACCCCCAGCTTCCTGGGAGGCTTTGGGACTCTCAGACCCCTCTTGGGTTCTCCAGCGGGGTCACAGCATGGCCATTGCGCTGCCAGCACCTGCCCTGCTCCGCCCCGTGCCTCCCGTGGCCCTGGAGACATTAGGGGAAGCTGAGCCCTTTGCACCGTCACTGGAAGCAAAATGTTGCTTCTGCAGTAGGAGCCAAGCAGCAAGGTCAAGGTCATGCAAGGGAAAGGAGCCAAGGGGGGTGTGATCCGACGGGGTCTCTTCTGCTGGAAGTCCCATGGAGTCAGGCAGGTCCCACCACACTCTGGGGGGAACCAAGGTCCCTGCACCCACGCACCCACCCTGAGTCCCTGGTTTTGAACGCCCTTTGCCGTGCACCAACAGCCTCTGTGGGCAGGTGATGCTCCGCTCCCCGGCACAAAGCCTGGGCCACAGGGCCAGCTGGACCTCCAGGAGCAGCACCCAGCACCACAGGCTGCCCTGCCTGGCTCCCCTGCTGCGGGCAGGCAGGGCAAGGTGGGCAGTGCAGGTAGGGCAGTGTGGGCAGCGCAGTGTGGGCAGCGCGGGCAGGACGGGCAGGGTGGGCAGCGCGGGCAGGACTGTCTCCGCCCCGGCCCCCGGAGCCGCCCCGCGCGGGGCGGGGCGCAGCCGGTGCGCTGGGTCCAGCGGCGGAGCCGCGCCGGGGACGGCGGGTGCGCGGAGCCGAGCGGAGCGGTGCGGTGCGGAGCGGAGGGCGCTGCCGGCGCCTCCCGGTGCCCCCGGGCCGGGGCGGCGGCGGGAGCAGGTGAGCGGCGGGGCCGCGGCCGGGGCAGCACCGCTCCGGGGCCCGGCTGCAGCGGCGGGAGCGGGGCGGGATGGGCCGGGGGCTGCGCCCGCCCCGAGTTCATCGGCCACGGGAGCCGTCCGGGCTGGGGTCCCGGCCGGGGAGGAGGGGGCTGGCAGCCCGGCGGAGGGCGAGGCGAGGGGAAAGGCTTTTCCCCAGCGCGGTGCTTCGGGCACCAGTCGTGCCCAGGGGGGACTCGCCGGCTGGATTTTGAGAATCACGAGGACTCCGGTGTCGCCAGCGCCAGGCGAGCTGTGGTGTGTCCAGGACACGCTGCTCGGCACCGCAAGGGCTGCGGAGGGGAGACGAGGGAGGTGGTTTGGGGAAAGCCCCTCTGGGAAGCATCTCTCTCCCACGGAGCTTGCCAGGCAGGATGGGCAAATCCTCCCCAGGAATCCCTTCATTTCTATTCATTCCGTGATTTCTAGAATCTTCTCCTCTGTCCCCACAGCAAGGGAATATGACATCTCCGCTGCTCTGAACCTGCAACGCTGAGGGACCAGCAGAGCCATGGAGCTGGAATACGAGCTGCCCAATGCCACCGCATTCTGGTTCTCCCCGGCTTCCCCCTTTGACAACTTCTCCGTGGAGGCACCCACCAACGGGTCACAGAATGCCACAGGCCAGCACTTTGACCTGACCAGCAATGCCATCCTCACCTTCATCTACTTCGTGGTTTGCATCATAGGGCTGTGTGGCAACACGCTGGTGATATATGTCATCCTTCGTTATGCCAAGATGAAGACCATCACCAATATCTACATCCTCAACCTGGCCATTGCAGATGAGCTGTTCATGCTCGGTCTGCCCTTCCTGGCCATGCAGGTCGCCCTGGTACACTGGCCCTTTGGCAAAGCCATCTGCAGAATTGTCATGACGGTGGATGGCATCAACCAGTTCACCAGTATCTTCTGCTTGACGGTTATGAGTGTTGACCGGTACCTGGCTGTCGTCCACCCCATTAAATCCGCCAAGTGGAGGCGGCCCAGGACAGCCAAAATGATCAACATGGCCGTTTGGGGTGTCTCCCTGGTGGTAATCATGCCCATCATGATTTATGCTGGAGTGCAGCATAATCACGGCAGGAGTAGCTGCACCATCATCTGGCCAGGAGAGTCAGGCGCCTGGTACACAGGCTTCATCATCTATGCCTTCATCCTGGGCTTCCTGGTGCCTCTCACTATTATCTGCCTTTGCTACTTGTTCATCATTATCAAAGTGAAGTCCTCAGGCATCCGCGTGGGTTCCTCCAAGAGGAAAAAATCTGAGAAGAAAGTTACCAGGATGGTCTCCATTGTGGTTGCCGTCTTCATCTTCTGCTGGCTCCCCTTCTACATCTTTAACGTCTCCTCGGTCTCTGTCCTGATCGTGCCCACACCCGTCCTCAAGGGCATGTTCGACTTTGTGGTGGTCCTCAGTTACGCCAACAGCTGTGCCAACCCCATCCTTTATGCCTTCTTGTCTGACAACTTCAAGAAGAGCTTTCAGAATGTCCTCTGCCTGGTGAAGGTCAGCGGCATGGATGAGGCGGACCGGAGCGACAGCAAGCAGGACAAATCCAGGCTCAATGAGACCACAGAAACCCAAAGGACCCTGCTCAATGGTGACCTGCAGACAAGCATCTGAGAGGGCAGCAGGGTTGTCCTTTGCTCTCCTCTCCCCACTTGCTCCCAGCTGCAGCAGGGTGGTGGCATGTATGGAGCCAGGGCAGGAGTGCCGGCTTAGGGGACGGCAGTGCACACACCGATGGGCGGCGGGGGTCCTCAGCTGGGCTCCTCCTGAGCTGCTGGCGGGTTGGCTTTCAAGTGCTGGGAAGGGTACAGTTCAAGAGGAGCTGCCTCGCCAGGGAGACAAAGACAACTCATAGCAACACAGTGCATTTCAACACCAAAGTGCCACTGTGGGACACAGGTACTGCTGGGTGGCTCTGCTGGCTTCCCCAGCTCGGGGATGGTTGGCTTTGTGTGCTTTGCCCCAGAATGGGTGCTTGCACATGGACACACACGCACAGCAAGGTGACCTCGGGAGGAGCTGAGGCCACAGGTGTGTGCCAACACGTGTGCCGCCATGGAGATGCACCGGTTTATAGCAAAGAGCTGGTGGAAGCTCCCTGGAGGGTCCAAGTGTGCTCCCACAGTCACTTTCCCAGAGGAGACAAGGATATTTGGGGCTGCATTTTGCCCAGCTTGTAAGTTACTCCATCACCTCCCCTGAAGCTTCCCTGCTGCTATTTGACTGCATCGTTTGCAACAACTGTGCTGCCTGGAGGTGGCACGCCAGCACAGAGGTGGCTGCCCTGCAGGAAGCAGCTCTGCCACCCTGGCAGCCCCTCTGGTCCTGCCGCACTCCTACCCTGCCTCCTCCAGCCCTCATCTCCCGCTGCATGAGAGCCCCTTCCCTCCCACCGTGACGTCACCTGCCTGCAGGTTTTCTTGTTGGATGGAGGATTTCCCCCTTTCCTTCCCCAGTAGCTGCTGCCCCTCCTGCCACTCGTGTCTCCTCATGGTCAGTCCCACACTGCGCCAGCAGCAGAGATCGCTGCTCTCCCTGACAAGCCGCGTCTGGGCGGGCTGAGCAGCCACGGCTCGATCGCCTGGCACCCGTCTCTGGTGGGAAATCCTTGGAAGCATTTAAACAGCAGCAGCGCATGGGGTTTGGAGCACCGTGGCATGGGCTGCGGCACATCCCGCTGCCAACAGCTCCTGCACCTGGGTGAGATCTGGGCTTGTCCTGTCCCGGCTATGGCTCCGAGGATCGCCGGGGCTGCTGGCCCCACGGCAGGGTGAGCAAGCATCGACTGGCCACCAGTGACGCCTGCCCTGCTCCTTCCAGGCAAGTCATGCTGGAAGAAGGGGTGATGGAGAGGATGGGGGACGGGAGGTGGGAGGTGCTGGGGACTTGGCCCCAACCCTTGTCTGAGCCAAGGGGACCAAGCAGAGCAGATCATAGTGCTTCCAGCACCAAGCCATGAGGCAGAGCAGGGCAGCACACATCCAGCCCCCCAGTTGCTCTTCTGCACCGCAGCACGGGAAAGGGGACGCACAGGACGCAGTCCACAGTGCGAGGGGTGGCAGGTCTGGGCCAGCATTCACTGCATTTAGCTGCTCAGGACTGTCCTGGGGACGGTCCACGTCCACCCTTTCCAGCTCAGCACGTAAACCCAGGGCTTGGGAGCCCTGACCGCCTGCTCCTGCCCCAGCAAAGCTGCCCTCCTCCGCCAGCACAGCCAGAGCACAATGGAAAGCCCAGGGGAGAGGGAGAAGTGCCGTCTTCTTGCCGGAGCACCCAGAGCAGTTTCTGTGCCAGAGGCCAGACTCTGTTCACAGGCTCTTGCTCCAGAGCTGAGCCGTGGGAACACAGTAGTTTAGGTGGAGAAAACAGCTGGGTCCCGCTCACCCTCCCCTTTCCCATCCCACCCGGGCATCCCCACACCAGCCCCACTGCCGGCAGACATGGAGCCTTCACCTTGTGCTACGAGCACTGCGGGAGGTGAGGATGAGCATTGTCCACAGGATGCCACCCACTTTGGGGTGCTGCCTTGCTCAGACATGTATTCCCAGTCAATGTTGCGAGAGCACCAGCTCTGGGAGAGGTTCTCCCATGGCTCTGCCCAGCCCCTTCAGCAGGTCCCTGCCTGGGCATCACACGTGGGGCTGTGCCACCCCAGCATCCCCCACCAGCCCCACAAAAGGGCTCAGTGCCAGGCTCAACACCTGCTCCCCAGCACAGCTCTGTTGGACACCAGCTCCGGCATGGCAGCAGGGGCACTGGGGACACAGCGTAGGGCTCTACAGGCTTTGCAGAGCATTGTCAGCATTGATTTGCTTTTAACTGTTTACTGCTCCTCCGAGGAACATGTGTCTGCATTCAAGTGCTCGGAGGCACCGCGTGGGCTCAGCGCCGAGCGGGCACCTGCCTGTCCCCTCGCTGCCTGCGCCGGGCTGGGCAGGCAGCTGCTCGCCAAGCGCATCCCCGCACCAGCTTCAGGGAGGGAAATGAAGCTGAACCCGGGCTCCGGGCGCGCAGCTGCCCTGGTGATGCAGTGGGAATTAAGACACGAGCAGCGTGTCACACCACAGTGAAACGCTGGGGGGTGGTGGCTGGGTGGGGTGCTGCTGGAGCCCCCTGTTAGGATAAGGCTTCCGTGTCATAGCTGCAGCGATGCGTCAGCTTTGGGTATTTCATATTTGGTGGGCGGTGAAGGCATGATTTGTGTGGCAAGCGTGGGAGGCGGTGGGGAGGGGGGGCTGTTGAGCCCCCTGCCCGTCATGGGAGCTGACGTTCACAGCCCCCAGCACTCACCTGCAGTGGGGCCAGACCCAGACCTGCCAGCAGCCGCCTTCACCCCAGTCCCATCCATGCAAGGCCTGCCACCAACACCCCGACTAATGGTGGGGGGAGATGCCAGCTCCTGGCTGCACACCCATGGGAGTCTCCAGCAGGAGCCCCCAGCCAAGAGCATCTTCTGTCTGTGCTGGTTTAAAGTTGAAAATGCAGCAAGCCTGGACTTTAAACTACGGCAAGCCTGGCTTTCTAGTGCTGGGAAGGGCCCATGACCAGCACTGCATGTGTCCAGGTCAGCTTTGTCCTGGCAACCCCCCCAGCAGTAACACCCCTGCCAGCTCAGGGCTGTGCAAGGGGACTGTGATCTGCAATACCCTGCTCCACCCTTTGCACCCAGGGGCTCTCTTGGCTGGAGGTAACAGGGCTGCAGGTGAGGAGCAAGGGGCACATGGGGCTGCCACCGACATCCCAAAGGCCACCAAGGTGGGATGCTGCAGGGCAGGAGCACAAGGCAGCTCCTGGGGGCTGCCAGGGCACCCCACAAGTGCCCTGCTACAGCTCACCCCGGGGGAAAGGGCAGGAGAGCAAAACGTGCCACCTTGGTGGAGCGAGCAGGGGAGGGAGCCTCAGCCACAGCCCAACGCTCACAGTAAAACCAGCAAAATAAAACCTTCTGCTGGTTCGTAGCTGACTAATAAACAGCAGCACCATTGCTGCTGCAAGTCACAAAGTTTTGCCTCCCAGCCACTTGATTTTAGTGGAAACTTGACCTCCTATTGCATCTGTTCTGAAAAGCTTCACAGGGCTGCTGGCAGCGTAACGAGGCATCTCTCCTGGTTATTGGAGAGTGAATAGGCTGATCCTGCAAGTGCTGGAGTGGCTCTGCTGCCACTTTACACACAGACTGTCCTCAGGCAGGCGAGATTAATTACAGCTCCTGCCTGCCTGGCTGGAGCAGCAGGAACAGATTTATCACAAATCGGAGGCGATGGGAAGCAGTGTCCCCCGTAGAGCTCCCCTGTACACCAGGAGCACAGACCTGGCCCCGTGCACCTCGGAGCAAGGCTGGGGCTGGTGGCTTTGCTGCAGAGTTGCATATGAGACGGCTCTGCCTCGGCTGGGGCTGTCTGTGGCACTGGGGCTGTCACCAGGGGTGTTTGCAGTGAGTTATTCTTGCAAGACTGCCAGTCCCAGCACCTGCGTGGCTCCCCAGTGCCTGTGAGAAACCAACTCCCCTTCCCCTCCCTGCCACTGGCTTCCCCCCAGTACAGGTGAGGAACCCCAGCGAAGCTCCACAGCTTTCCCGAGCCCCTGTGGGACTGACCTGCGTGGAGGCATCCTTGCTGTCCCTGCTTCCTAAGCCCTTGGGGGCCAGGGCACAAAGCCTGGCGCTGTGGCTGGGCTGAGCATCGCCCTGGGCACCCTTCCAACTGTGCCCACCTCAGACCGAGCCTGGCTCCTGGCACGGTGGTGGCCAGTGTCCCCCTGGTGCTCAATAGCCAAACCTCACTCTGATGGGCAGGGGGAGGCTGGGTTTGGACCTGGAGCCTTCCTGTTGCATCTCTACAGCTCTTCAGCACCAAAGCTGCCTTGGACTTCTTTAAAATAGTGATCTCCTAATGAGCCACACAACTATGCTGTCATGTCTCTGGAGGGCTTCCTGACTTTCATCTCAATGGGAAGAGCCTTGTCTTTGTTGGAGACTCCACGGAGAAGTCCCTTCCCTCCCAGACCTGCGCAGATGCAGCCGGCCTCGCGGGCAGTCACGCAGCCTGCGGTCCCCAGCCAGCTCCGTGCCCTGCAACAAGAACTCCCAGGCCCCAGATCTGTGCTGCTGCATTAAAGCGGGGCTTGACTCACATCTCAGAGGGTTCTCTCAGCCATCACCATGAATGAGCCGATTTCAAACTGCTCTGGGAGAGGCTCCATCCCCTCTGCTGGGGCTGCACACCCTGAAAGCCCCCTCAAATCACCTGCAAGGCACGAGCAAAGGGCACAGCAGACCCCAAACTGGGATTCCTGCTACTAAGTCCGAAACAAGAGCTGCCACTTTCCAACCCAAGGACACCTCTGCCCTTCTCAGCCAGCCTCTGACCCCTAGCCTTGCACCCATGTCTCCTGCCAGATTTCAGCTCGCTCCCTGCCTGCTCCAGGACCTGGACTGCAAAAAGCCGGGGCAGGAGGACAGCCAAGCCACAGCTGAGGTTTGGGGGAACCTGCCTCAAGCTGTGTCCTGACCAGGAGATAACAAGAGGCGCAGAGTCTGGGCACCCCAACCATGCCACCCCATGCTGCGCAGCCAGGAGAAGGGAAGGGGTGGGTGATTGTACATATATGTATATACTGCACATGCCAGCAAAGGGGTTTGTTATACTGCAGAGACACTCTTTAGCCCCCGTTTTGCTGTGGCTGCTGGAGCAGCCCCTGCACGCAGGAGCAAGTCAGACCTAGCACCTCAGGGGTCCCTTGTCTCCCCCTCCCTGTGTGCTGTGGGGCTGGTGGCACCATGCACGATCCAGGAGGGATCGTTGAGGCCGCTCCCACATTGACAAGCAGCTTCTGCAGGGCAAGGGAAGGTGAGCTTTGGCTTCTACTAAACGCAAGAGCCCTTCCCTGTAGCAATCTGGGGGTCATCCCCTACAGCAGCACTGCACGGTGCTGCCCACCTCCTGTACATACACTTCTGCATCTATAGCTGTGCTCTGTATAGTGTGCGTGGGTCTGCTGTACGACACATTGTGACTGGAACGCTCCAGAGAGTGTTTCTCTGCTTTAAGTCTTGCTTTCCTCCGTAGCAATTGTTTTTCAGTGTCAGTGTGGAACTAAGCCTTCCCATGGCGAAAGCTCCCCACTGCCATGGCCTGTGCTGTGGGGAGGGAGATGTGGATGGGGTGGAATTAAAAGACTTTTCCTAGTTTCTGGCTCCGTGTGCGTGTCTCAGAGCTGGGTGGGAGCAGCAGGGTATAACCCAGGCTTGGACACCTTTCTGGGAGAAGAGACACCAACCCTGGAGTCCCACCAAGGGGCAACAAAGGAAGAACCAGTTCTTCCCCACATCCACCATGCCGTTGGTGAGCAATACACCAGGTTCTTCACCCACAGGGTGGTCTCCACTTCGGAGGGTCCATGCAGCAGGAGAGCTGCATTTGCCCAAAAAACCCACAAGATTGCTCCCTGGGCAGCACAAACGTGGGGCACTGAAGCACAGGCATGTCTGTGCCAGCGTCAGCCCCTCAGCTAGATGGGTCACAGATGAAGCATGACCGCAAATAGCTCCTCAAGTACAAAGGGTCACAGAAATTCAATCTGAACTGCTGGATGGGAGAAGCTTCTCTTCCCAAGGTGACAACAGTGACAACACCTCCAGGCTTTGGTTTTGGTGAGATCAAGGGCATGTAAAGTGCCAGAGGAGTAATCTGCTGGAGAAACCAGCAGCAGGAGGGGACACGCAGGCACGTGTTTTTGTGCTTAAAGAGGGGCATTACCAGAGAAACACCCTGATGTAAAGAAATAAGCTTAGCTATAAACTGAAAGTTTGGCTCTGACCAGTTGCACAGGCCAGCTTTGCCACGACGTTTCCATGCAAATAAACACTTTCATTCTGAAACACCTATGATCCCCGCCCCCCCCCAATTTGCAATGTAAACAGAGTTTTGTGGAATTTGAATATAACCATTACCAAGAAAAACCCCAACAGCCTCTCCCCCAAAACCATGCGCTCTGGTTACACCAGCATGTCCCGTGGAGCTGGATGCGCTCGTGCCCCTGGGGGTCTGCCTCGCAGGGGGCAGCAGCAGATAGCTGGGGCAGGATTTTCCTCTGGGAACAAGCATTTGTAGGAAAGGAATTACCACACTTACGGTGACACTGCATTGTATCTGGCTGAGTCAGCATTAGGTGCTAAACGGGTAGCTGGTCTCCAGGGGAGTTTTTCTGGTCAGATGTATATATAAGTAGGTACGCAAAGTGATGGCTCCGGGTTTCTGTCAGAAGGTATTAAGTCTTTACACGAAGGCTAATACCAGAGAAGGCTGCAACTGCCCAGGGAAGATTTTGCAAACAAAAAAAGCAGATCGGGCTGATTTCATCCTGCCTCCGCAGGCTGAAAATACAAGTGATGGAAAGCACAGGTATTGCAAGTTCGAGCCACATAAAAAAAGAGGGAGATAAAAACCGACTATTCAGAGGGGCCTTTTTGTTTCCGGGGAGCATCCCAGCTGTGCCTGCCCCGACACAAAACCACTGGGGACGATTTTGCCAAAGCTGAGCACGAAGAGCACTTTTTTTGTTGTTAAAAACACATCAGATGGGGCTGGGGGCGTTTTGGGGCTGTTGGAGGGGCCCTCAGCGCCGGGGGGCAGCTCACGGGCCGGGGGGGCCGGGGCCAGGACCCCCAGGGCAGACCCGCCGCGGGGGGGCCCTGGGGGCTCACCGAGAGCTGAGGGGCCCGCTCGGCCCGTCCGGGAGGGAGGGGGGGGGGGGGGGGACACGCGTGTGTGGAGCGAGAGCGGCACCCGCAGGCCGCGAGGACCGGCCCGTTTCCCCGGGAAACGGGCAACAGCAATTAAATAAATAAAAATTAAATCGGCGTTTTCTCCGCCCCCGTTCCCCCCAGCCCGGCCGCGCCGCCATAGCAACGGCGCCCGGGCGCGGCCCTGCCCTGCACAAAGATGGCGGCGCCCCGCCCCGCCGCCAGCCCGGAAGCGCCGTCCGCTTCCCGTCTCCAAGATGGCGGCGGCCACATCGGCGCCGGCCGCGTCGCGGGCCGGGCCGGCCATGGCGTCGAGGGGCACGGAGGCCGACGCGCTGTTCGAGGCGCACACGGCGGCCGAGCTGCGGGCGGTGGAGCGGCGGCTGCGGGCCGGCATCGAGCAGAAGCGGGAGGAGCTGCGGCAGATGGTGGGCGAGCGCTACCGCGACCTTATCGAAGCGGCCGACACCATCGCCGAGATGCGCCTCAGCGCCGAGCGCCTGCTGGGCGCCGTGCGGGGCCTGCAGCGGGGCGGCGCGGCGCGGCCCGGCCCCACGGCGCCGGTGAGGTGGGGGCGAGGAGCTGCGGCGGGGCGGGGGGCGGCCGCGGAGCCCCCCTCATCCCCTCCTCCCCTCCAGGCCCGGCCGCCGGCTCAGGAGAGCTTCTACCGGGCGGCGGCGCAGCTGAAGCTGCTGCTGGACGTGCCCGAGAGGGTGTGGGGGGCCGTGGAGGCCGGCCGGTACCTGCCCGCCGCCCGCCTGCACCTGCTGGGCGCCCACCTCCGCCGCCAGCTGCAGCTCGACGCGCCCCGGGCCCGCGGCAGCCCGGTGCTGGCCCGCTTCCCCATCCTGCTGCGGCAGGTGGCCACGGCCGGCCACCTCAGGTGGGCCGCTGGCGGCTGCGCGGTGGCCGCGGGGGGGTGTTGTACGAGGAGGGTGGCGGGAGAGCCGAGCGGGCTGCCCGGAGAAGCTGTGGATGTGTCTCGGTCAGGCCGGGTGGGGCTCGAAGCAAGCGGGGCTAGTGGGAGGTGGCTGGGCTGGGGGGGCTTTGAAGGGCCCGTCTGACCCAAACTGGTCGGTGAGGCTATGGCCCCCGACCCTGTGGCTACCCGGGGCTCTCGCTGCCAGCCACCCTGCCCTGTGCCAGCCCTGGGGCAGGGGCACCTCACCCAGCCCCGTAACACCCAGGGAGTCCCCACTGCTGTCAGGGAAATGACACCCATGCTTGGGGGGGTAGCACGTAACCACACCCGAAGATCGCGGTCGAGCACCGAGACCAGTGACTGCCTCGTTCCCTTGCCAGAACCACCATCCTGCAGGAGAGCAAGTCCCTGCTGAAGAGCCAGACCGTGTCGGACCAGGCGGTGGCAGAAGCCCTGTGTGCCATCATGCTTCTGGAGGACAGCTCTCCGCGCCAGGCCCTTGCCGACTTCCTTCTGGCCAGGAAGCTGGCCATCCAGCAGCTTCTCAACCAGCCGCACCACGGTCAGTACGACCAGGCTGCCTCCCTTTTAAAGTTGGGGTAATCACCTTCACTTCATCTCCATCTTGCCCCACAGAAAAGCAGGTGGGTTAGTCCCATAAAGCTCATGATGGTGGGGACACAGCCACATCACGCTGCTGCAGTGGTGTGGCTGACACCGCTGGCAGTGTTTTGACCCAGTGGCAAAATACCACAAAAATTAACAAGCTGAGGGTCTTAAGCCAAGCCCATCTGTAATGGGGAAGCAGGTGGTGCACAGGGCCAAGCCCTTTGCACTCCAGTCCTTGCCTGGAAGGTTTCACTAGAACCACAGGCCTTGAATCACAGGGCTGCTCGTACTGAAGGGGCTGCCTTGGCTGAAAGATGTTTCTCTGCAGGTGCAGGTATAAAAGCTCAGGTGTGTTCGCTGATGGAGCTGCTAACAACTACCCTGTACCAGGCTCATGCTCTCTTCTACACCCTGCCTGAAGGGATGCTGCCAGATCCAGCCCTGCCCTGTGGCTTGCTCTTCTCGACTCTGGAGAGCACCACAGGCCAGCACCCAGCAGGTGAGCACCCAGGGAGCTCTGCATTAGGCCTCTGCCTGCCCAGGTGTGCAGGCAGGGGGTTACGCCATGCTGGGCTGAACCCCTGACCATGTGCTTTCAGAAAGAGGTGGGGTTCTGGAGGAGGAGGTGAAGCTGAGCAGCTGGTTCAGGTACCTCCCCAACTCTGTGGTGGAGTTCCAGCCAGCCCTGCGGACCTTGGCACACCCCATCAGCCAGGACTATCTCAGAGACACGCTGCAAAAGTGGATTGCCATGTGAGTGTGACAGCGTGCCCCTTTGCAGAGCTCTCCCAGACACCCCACGGCCTTTCTGCTGAGGCAGCAGCACAAAAGAAACCCAGGCTTACTTAATTCCTCACTCACTCCAGCCTGGCTGTGCTGCCTTCTGGCTTCCTGCCCAGCACCCCCTCTCCCCAGCAGTTAAACAGCCAGAGGCAGCATACCACCACCCGAACAGCCAGGCTGTAACCCTCTGACAACAGGCCCCCTAGGCTGCACAAAGATGTTTGTCTAGAGCCGCTTTACACTGCCATAACTGCCAGCAAACAAGCACAGAGTGAATGAGAAGATAATCCCTTACCTGGCTCATTTGGGTCTTGATCCAGCACATCCTTTCCCCTTGCAGCCCTTCCCTGGACCGTGCAGGGGCAGCCAGATGCCCTTTATTAGAGTTGCCAGCTCTGCCCCATCCCACCTGTGGATGGGGACGGACCTGCAGCCCTGCCCACCCCTCAACAGCCTTGTCAGTTGTGTCATTATCTGATGGAGCCGGCTGGTCCCTGCTGTCAGCTGCAGCCCCCGATGGTGCGCTTCCTGGCCCTAGGCTATTTCCCCAGCAACCTTTCCCACAGCCCCCACCTGCCTTCCCTGCCTGCCAGCTTTCCTGGGGCACCATGCTCCCAGCTTCGACACCTGCCACAGCTCAGGGTTCCTGCCAGTGGGCATGTGGCTTTCCTGTGGGGTCCCATGGTGCAGCTGCCTTGCCAAAAGGCAGAGGTACCCTCAACTCCACAGGTGGTTCTGCAGGCAGAGCCTCCTACAGACAGATTAAGAATTCCCCCACCTTGATGTAGCCGATGTTCTCTCCTGCCTTCCCCGGGGCTGCGTCTGAGCAAATCAGACTGAAGTGAGACGTTGCCTTCAGGTGCAGCGATGACGTCAGGGCCGGGGTCAGCAACCTGCTCGTCTATGTGAAGAGCATGAAGGGCCTTGCTGGGATTCGCGATGCAGTGTGGGAGCTGCTCACGAGCGAGTCCATCAGCCAGAATTGGGAGGCAGTGTGCCGTCGCCTTTTGGACGAGCCTGCGTCCTTCTGGGAGGACCTGCTGCAGAAGCTGTTCCTGGACAGACTAGAGGTGGGCACTGTGCTGCGGCAGTTCATGGGGAGCCTTACTCTGTGCCCCCTCTCGTCTCAAACGGTCCACTGGTGTCTCTTAGCAGCACTAAGTGTGCATTTTAAGCGCTAGGTGGCAGGAGGCATGAGTAAAAGGTGCTTTTTTTCTTTCCTCCTGATTCTGTTCCAGACCCTGACCAAAGAAGGGTTTGACTCCATCTCGAGCAGCTCCAAACAGCTGCTCACCTTAGCCTTGCAGGAACTTGATGTCAAATCCAGCACCTCTGCCCTGAGCAAGCACATCCAGTTTGAACACAATGTGGCCCTGTTCCTATGGTCGGAGAGCTCCAGCGACCTGCCTTCTGATGCTGCATGGGTCAACGTGGCAAACCGCGGCCAGTTTGTCAAGAGTGGCCTGTCCATGAAGGCCCAGGCACTCACACCATGTGTGCAGAGCTTCTGCTCTGCTCTGGACTCAAAGCTGAAGGCCAGGTTGGATGACCTCCTGTCCTACCTTCCCACGGACTCCTCAGCTGCCAAGGAGGCTGCTCCCACAGTGCAGCCACACTCTGCCTTTGACCGCTATGCTGATGCTGGCACGGTGGAGGGGCTGCTCCGTGACCACTGCATCACCTGCATCCATCAGATACTGGGCTGCGTGCGTGAAGAGCTGCAGAGTGCCCAGAGCCTGCTGGGGGGTCAGGCAGGTGCTCCCAGCGATGCCAGACTCAATGCTGTCCTCTTCATGGCGAGACTCTGCCAGTCCCTGACGGAGCTCTGCCCTCATCTGAAGCAGTGTATCCTGGGCCAGTCGGGCAGCACAGACGTGGCGCTGAAGGAAACGCGCCCCACCAAGAAGCTGGGGAAGGGGAAAGCCCAAGAAGTGACCCCTGTGCAGGCCAAGTGGCAGGGGGTGAAGGCAGAGCTCCTGCAGCAGAGCCTTTTTGCTTACCAGATCTGGAGCTCAGCTGTCACCAAAGTAAGGAGCTGTTTCTCATCACAGCTGCTTCCTGCATAGGTTTCACTCAGCTCCTTGTGATCAGTGCTGCTGCTCCTTAGCTGGCTGCTGAGAGCTCGCCTTGCTGCCGCTGTGCTGCTCAGTCAGCCTGCAGGGAGAGGAGGTGGCACCTAGTGGAATGGTCTCCATCAGGTTCACTCTGGGAGGTGCGGGGGGATGCAGGTCAGCCGGGGGGATGCAGGTCAGCCTTCCCGCAGGCAGGAACAGGCTGCCCAGCCCTCGGAGTCCTGTTAGAGCTGTCTGTCCTGTGACTGGGTGCTTTTGTGTTTTGTGCTCTAGGGTCTGGTTCAGTGCTTTACCCACACGTTGCTGCTAGGCACAGCTGGCTCTGTCTTGGCCACAGCCACCAACTGGGATGAAATTGAAATTCAGGAGGAGACTGAGTCTGGAAACAGCGTGACGTCAAAGATCCGGCTGCCTGTGCAGGTACGAGAAATATCCGCTCGGTAAACACACAGTTGGGAGGAGAAAAGTGCAGGTTCCCAAACCCACCACTTTTGTCAAATGGTGCTGACCTGCTGTGGAGTTTGCTTGGTGTTACAAGCAGAGGGTAAATGCTCCCTGGTGTTCTTATTTGCTGTTTGAGATACTTGCCTCCTAAGGACAGAGGTCACAGGAAGGAAATAGATAGTTGCTGTTGTATATTCAAATGAATGCGATTGGCCCAGATCTTGTAAAACTGAGCCAAAGAAGGATTTAGGCCTGGCTTATACACAGAGGTCCCCAGGAGAGAGATTTCATGGAAACTGGATGCACTGAAGGACAGGGCTGCAACAGTGGGACTGTGCAAAGTCTAAGAGAACTCTGAGGGCTGCAGCCTTCCATCGGCGGGGTGGTGGTGCGGGAATGGTGCTCAGAGGGACAAAGCAGGTGGTGATTGTGTGGAGGGAGAGGAGGGCTGGGGCAGGAGTTCTGTGCTTGCACGGTATGGGAGGGGCTGGACAGGTTAATAGTCTTTTGTAGTCGACCTTGTAAGCTGAATTTTGTTGATTCCTAAGGAAAAAGCAGCCAGATGAGAGCTTAGGATATCTGGGAGGCCCAGGAGAAGGGCAAGGGAGTAAATAATGAGCCCAGGTAGTGGGTGGTCAGAGCAGGGTCAGTGTTGACAAAACAGGAGCAACAAATATTTCTGTTCTGACTACACTCAGGTGAAAACGTCTAGTAAAAGTACTTTTGGAACTCTGAGGACTGCTATAGCCAAAAGCCTGGTGTGTCAGTAAATAAAAACCCAGGAGATAGTTGAGCCATGCTATAGGAGCAGGTAGGTCTCAGCAACAGAGCTTTGTGGTTGCTGAGGAAGTAGGAAGCTCATGTCCCGAGAACTGAAGCAATGTTGTGCCGCTGATAAAGCTAACAGAGCTTACAGACCACGTGACAGTAACACTGCTTTCAACAGCCATCCTGGTACGTCCAGTGCCTCCTCTTCAACCTGTGCCAAGAGGTGAACCGGGTTGGTGGTCACACACTTCCAAAAGTCACCTTGCAGGAGTTGCTGAGGACCTGCATGGCAGAAGTGCTTGCTGCCTATGAAAAGCTTATGGAAGAGAAGCAGGAGAAGGTATGTGAGTAGAAGCCCTTCCTGCAGCTGGCGTGGGACAGGAGGGTCGCTGGGCACGTGGTGATGCACCACGCTCCTGTCCCTGGGAACAGAAAACATCTGCCTGTGAAGGCTGGAAAGGGCAAGTACGTTCTTCCCCTGCTTCCCCAAAAATGAGGTCAAAAGGGATCAGAGACCAGGTTGCATGCTCAGAACGGTTCAGTTAGCTTGGTGGTTTCTTGGTGGTGGTGTTTTTCAAACGTTTCCTCTGAAGCAGTCCTTTGGCAGTCTTCTCTGTGTGAGCGAAGAGCCCTGAGTTCCTGACTGTCCTATCTGCAGAAAGCAGGCACCTTCCCTGTGACGCAGAACAGAGCTCTGCAGTTACTCTATGATCTGCGGTACCTGAGTATCATCTTGATGGCAAAGAGCGAGGAAGCAAAAACCAGCAGGATCAAGCATGACTCCAGGTGTGGTCGGATACCAGCAGTAGTTTGCGGGGCCCTAAAACAGTTTATACCTGACCAGCCGTCAGGAGGACGCCTGAGAGTGGTGCCTTTGTGCCCCACAGGAGAAGGGCAGTGCAGGCTCTGAGCTCTGGCATCTTCACTGATACTAATCATAATATAGAAGAAGGGGTGGGATTCTCCGAGAGCTTGGAAACAGTGGGCTGGTCCCCCCTTGCTTGCATGCACAGCGTGCCTGTAGGGCAGTAGGGATACTGTCAGAGTATACCTGTGGAGAGCAGTTAAGCTTCCATCCACGAGTTAAAACCTTGTGTATGCTCCAGTCTTGAGAACTGAGGCATCTCTCTCTGAGGCATACCACAGGGAGAAGGTTCCTCTGCAACAGTAGATGTTGTAGGTTGTATAATATCTGGAAACCCTTCAGGTAGCTGCTGTTCTGCCGAGTAATTCCTGTTTTGATCAGTCACCTCTTGAGGGCAAGTCCCTCACTGTTAGAGGGACCAGTGAAACCACCCTGTTGGCATCAGCAGCTGTGGCTCGGCTGGAACCCCTGACAGGCCTCCTCTGCTCTGCTTGTAGGATTGAGAAGGTGACCGACTTTCTGGAGGGACACATAGATCCATTTGACTTGGACGTTTTCACTCCACACTTTAACAGCAACCTTAACCGCCTGGTTCAGCGAACCTCTGTAAGTTTAAGGAAAAGGAAGTGATGGATCAGGAAGCAGAGCTGCAAAACACGTTTTGAAGGGCAGCTGGGGGATGGCTTTACACACTGCTTAATGCCTAAAGATAACCACTGGCTTACACAGAAACAGGAAGAGTATTTAATGCCAGCTTAAGATAAGAGGAGCTTGCTGAGCTGGCTGCATAGCAAATAATCGTGCATGGAGTTGGCTGAACTTAGTATCTAACAGGATTCACTGGAGCCTGTGAAATGCTAATTGAGTTAAGTAGTGCTGAAACAGGCCTAGAACTCAACTATGGTAATAACAAATAATGATAATTAAATGCAAGAGTGAGTTAGAGGGGGGAAGGGAGATCCTTTGTGTTCAAACTTAAAATCGGTAACAAGTGGTGTGCCAATAGACTTGCCAGCAGCATATGGTGTGGTCAGCTCTGCAGTTGCCCCCAAACACAGGCAGCTCCTTTGTGCCTTCTAGGTTCTCTTCGGCTTGCTGACCGGGACAGAGAACCAGTACACAAGCAGGAGCGGCGCTCTGAGCTCCCAGGAGCTCCACAACATCTTGCCGTTAGCATCCAGCCAGATCAGGTAAGGTGCTCTCCTCTTCTGCATGTTCTCATGTCTCTTTGGGAAGCACGCCTAAAATTGCTGCTTCCCTGTGACGGGCCACATTTCTTTCCTCTGTATCTTAAGATTTGGACTTCTGCCGCTGAGTATGTCGAGCTCACGAAAGAGCAAGTCTGCTACCAGGAGCACAGAAAGAGTTCAGGTTGGTAACACTGTACCACCTTTTGTCAGTATTTGTTCTCCCACCAACACTGGAGCTCAAGGGGAATGAAGAAAATAGCCAAACAGTTAATATTTAACCTGATTTTTATTTTCGGTAAAATGAGAGAACTATTACGGCAACACAGCTTGAGATGGTTTGGATTTCCCCTTGACCCTCAAAACACCCCCCCCCGATGGCCCCTGTTTTTTGGGCGCCCACTGCTCTGTGGTAAAACATAGGCAATAACCACCATGAAAATGCAGCGAAGACTTACACAGATGAGGCATTTTGAGGTCAATGCATAGAAGACAATTCATGTAAAGATGGCTGCAAGAAACATTGAAGGATGCTAGCTAATTATTTGAACTCCTTTCCAGTGTGATGCTGACCTTTAACTCCTGATGAAGCCTGGCTTGGGTATTGACGCCTGTGTGAACAGAGTGGCTCGCTTCTTTCGCAAAGGCTCTGTGTTGTCCTGCTTCTATCAGTAGACAACAATTATGCTGTTATGTTTCCCTCAGTTTAAAATATCTGCTTAGAGGGGAGTTCTCTATGCTGAGGATTGAGAGAGCCAAGGAATACCTCATTGCTACAGGAAGCAGTATTTAGTAACCAGTTTCCTTTTAGCTATTAAGCTAATAACTCATCTGTGGCAATGTCTTTTCAACTGGGACAGAGGAGTAAAGGTCTGGTTTTAGCACAGCCAAGTGCTGAGATGTTGATGTTTACTCTGCAACTCTTGTTCTCCATTATTCAGACACATTAAGGACCATGTTGACATAAGGGTTGTTTAAAAGCCCAAAGCTTCCTCATATTAAAGGTATTCCTTACCTCTTACACCTCAGCTGTAGTAGAGCATAGAAGTGTGTGGTGATGTGTGGCTCACTCCTACCACTCTCCTCACTTGCTCTGGTGGCAGGTGTGTTCTGCACTAGCTATGCTTCTCAGTTCCCAAGAGACGCTTGCTCCTTTTTTGCTAAAACAGTTCTAGAAAGGCTAAAGTCCATAGTTACTAAAGAACAGCTCTTTGCAAGAGCTACAGCTGTACAGCTGTACTTCTACCATGCTGCTACCCCCTTGCTCAGAGAGCAACAGCCCCTTCACTGCAATTCAGAATCATTTTTTTTTGAGGACTGAATGACATCTGTAAAGTTACCTGTTGCTAACAGCAAGGTGCTGTGCTTCTGCTACTCAGCACTGCCTCTGGCTGTCACTAACCAGGAGTGACACTGCTTAGGTTGTGGTTCAGGTTGCCTGGGAAGAGCTGTTCTGCTGTAGTCTACACCACCTTGCAGCTACTATAGATGAGGGGGTATGGAGAATGTCAAGGGTATGCTGTAATAGTTACTGATGCATTTGTTTTTAAAAACTAACAGGTTCTACCTCCTGCTCTCACACAAGCAGAAGATGAAGTATCACGCCCTGGCTCTTTATTCAGGCAGCTTGTAACAGAGGAGGAAGACACAGCTGCACCTTCTCTTTTCAAGCTGGGATGGCTTTCTGGTATGACCAAGTGATGCAATAAAAATAAAAAAAGTGTGTCTGTGTGTTCATCTACACTGAACTCACTCTCTCCCCATGGCAGGGACTGGTGACAGAAGTGAAGTCCTTTTCCATCCTTAGCCAGATCACAGCATGCTACTTGAGCCAGGCACAGGTCAGGATTGTCCTTGCACTCTGGCTGCTGGAACGGAGGTGTAGCTACTCTTCCACCTCCTATTCCTTAGAAAGCATTAACCTTAAAATCAAACTAAAAAAACCCAAAACCATAACCAACCTCCACCCTGTAACAGAAAACAAAACATCTCCCAGCTAGAAGTAGGTAGTAGAGCAACGTAAGACTCCTCCCTCCTTTGAAAACCCCTCCCCAGACTACTCACTACTCTTCTCAGTGGCAAACCCAGCAGGCACCTGACACTGGCTACAGCTGCCTCCTCAGCGCTCCCAGTTCTAGTTTCACATTTTCTTTTCAGTACTGCAGCAGTACAGATCAAGCAAGATAAGGCTCATCACATCCTAAGCTGCACAGCTGGGGCATTCCTAAGGGATGCCAGTTACTATCTTATTAACACTAAGTGCTCAAAAAAATTGTGTTGCCAAATAAATTTTTTACTAGTTTATTGAAATTAAAAAAGACTTATAAAACTGAAGATGAACGCTTGAGAGAACTTTACATAAAGCAACAAATTGCTAACAAACAGATTAGGCAGTCTATTGGAATTGGAAATTTTGCAATACTATAACACAGATGTGGATTCCTCAGTCTCCTCTTGACACATACTTTATAACCACCCCAAAAAGAATCCTATAAAAATTGCTTCAAAGCCCCTTTTGCATTGCAATAGTGCAGCAAACCACAAGTAAACAATTTCCTGTTAACCTGTTATTTCAAATATAGACTGAAAAGGCAACAGGCATTTTGTGCAACTCCATTTTAACAAACTTTTAAGTTGAAATATCAAATCTACACAGTGCTGTCCCTTCACAGAAGGCAGGGAACTGCTGGTCCATCATGTAGGAAGGCGTCCCCGGCTTTGTAAGCTGTGAAAGTGTGCCTCCTTCAGGATCTGGTTGATGTGGAAGTAAGGACCTTGGCTTAGTGCAGACTGCTCATGGAAGGACTGAGAGGAGACAGGGCTGGATCCTGCAATTATCGGGTTTAGGCTGGTTTCTGCACCGCACACTCTGTCAGGGCTGTTGATGCTACTGCTACTACAGCTGCTGCTGCTGCTGCCGCTATCGCTGCTGGAGGACTGAGACAAAGAGAAGGTTAACAGCAAAATCACACAGTTTTCTCTCTTGTCCCTAATGAAACACCGCAGGTAAGCAAACAATCTTTACAGTTAAGTCCCTCCCTTCCAGATTTTTCAGGCTCACATTCAGCCTGATGGACTAATGTAAATCCACCAAGTGCTTTCTTGGCATTCATAGCTTCTGTTATTGCCAACACATGAAAAGCGTCACAGAGCTGAAGGGATGAGCAAGCCTTCACCCAGAGGTTCGCTGACCTCCAGCACATTGGATTTCAATCTTTTGGGTTTAGGCCCACCAGCTCTGTCCCCATGACCCACGTTAGCACTAGTGAAGTTTGCTGAATTCATCCGAGAATTGGAAAATAAAGAACATTCCTACTGAACTGCACGTGTCAGTAAAAGCAGGCAGGGCACAAGGAAAGTTTATCACTTCTGTTCTAGCAGACATTCTAGGTAAGCACCATGCAAAGCATTTCCCTACAAACTGATCTTTCTAAAATGAGATCTGAAGCATCCAAAGCAACAGGCTGTTAAAAACAAATGCAACAGGATACCCATTTTAAGTCTTTGAACACCTTGACAAACATACAACTACTCTTCTCCCAGTTAAGTTTTTCATAATAATTTACTTTCACTGTCGTGTCAAGAGCAACAGGCATTGAAAACTTCCACATGCAGAGAAGAGAACTTATGATTTAGCTTGCGTAGAGGACAGGGCTCATTTGCTAGCATTTAGGATAAACACATTTCATGGTAATGACTGGAAGAGCATTAGCCATCCTTTTCAGTGTTTCAAAGACATAAAACTGTTCGGCTTACACCATTTTAAGGGCTGCTAATAAAAGGTTCTATTAGTTACAGCTGAAATATTTCATTACTGTGCAATATGCTGTTCAGGACAACACTGCAAATATTTAGGTGCTTAAGAATCAATGAATGGCTACTTTGCCACCCCATAAGAAATAAATTCACAAAAGCAGCCAACATAAGTGACAGCAGATAAAACCCCCACCCAGATTTTTGTAAGTATTAAAATAAAACTACAGAATTCAAAGCTTGGTGGCTACAGCAGAGGAAGACAAATGTAAAGAAGTCCACAGTAATTTAACAGTCAGCACCACATCCAGAAGGCCTTGCTTTGGAGTAAATCTGAAGAATGGCACAAACTGCACCCCACAAGTCAATGAGCAGTGAGAAAGGCCCAGGAAGGCACTGTATGAATGTGTGAGGTGGACCACATCTCAGTGCCAGCTGGAAACCCCGCAGCACTGATTCCACAATCGATCATGACAATTCAACGATATAAATTTCCTTGTTTTGCTAAGCACCAAAAATGCTTCAGTTCTGTTGTAGTACAGCAAGCAAGACAATGGCACCAAGGCTGCACCCACAGCTGGTGTGTTAGGTTCAGCTAGCAAGGAGAAAACAACAAAACACATGTGAAGTCATTCTTGAGGAAGCAGCAGATGTAACTATATGAGCAACCAGCTCCTTTTCCTAATGCTGCTAACACTAGAGGGGGAGAGAGAACACTAGAAGGACAGAGAGGAGCCACAAAATGGTGCTTGCTAGCCCACCTCATTTTGCATAGAAGCACAAATAACTGAAATGCAACGCTGTTACACTAAACAAGTCACAGCAGCCTTGGAGAGAAACCCACCGCACAGGACACTTTGTTTCCTTTTAGTCTGTGTTCCTTACTGTTTTTCGTTACAGCCACCTTCTGAAAATCAAGGTAAAAATTGAAATGAGAACCTGGTATTACTTACTACTAAAGTCTCACATCTTAACAAATATTTCAAAGTGGTTAATAATTATTACTTGATGCATATCTTAGTTTTTTTTTTTAAAGCTGAGATTGTGTCCTGGGACGTGCTTCCTACATCTAAGGCTGTTGACAGATCTGGTTTGTCAGACCCTCTTTATTTCCATTTCTCTAATGCAAAAATTCACTAGCACGTGAAGCCCGTTTATTGCCCAAATCACATCAAAGACCTACCATTTCCCCAGGCTGTGGTGCACATTCTGTTACGCATTTGGACTACAATTAGACAAAAAAAGAATCCTTAAAGTCATCATGTCAGCAATGACAGGCATCTACACAATGAAACAAAGTTTTAAGCAAAAGGGCAAAGGAAAGTAGCCCAACTAAAGTTTGAGTACTTTAAGTATCAAAAGGGCATCTTCAAGGTTTACCTGACTTATTAGCCCCTCTTAACATCACACTGAGTAGCTACAGAAGTTTTAAATAATTTCCAAACAAATGTCCTGATAAACGCGTTAATCTGCTGATCTGTGATGTAGCACCTCACTCACTCATGGCAGGAACTTAAGAAACAGCCACTCAGACCCTGCTGCTCTCAAAATCTTTCAAGATGAGTTTAACAGAGATGTTATCTGGTTCCAGTTAGAATTTAAGACCAGCCCTTCCTCAGTCATGTAATGCTAGAGTGGCACTGCTGCAATACTAGACAAAAACTTTGATTTGAGGGAAGCGACTGCTGCCGTGTGTCAGCAATCTCTACCAATAAACCAACAGTATTTCTAAGCTGTGGGGAACCCTGTCATCGGCCAGAACAACAAAGAGGAACCACAAGAAATCAGGTTTTACAGAAGTTATTTAGGAAGGAAAAGTTAGCCAGAACACTGCAGACTCCCTTCCTTCCCAGGGAAAATCTGAGCAAAGGCCTTTTCACTGGTGATTCCCCAGGTTGCAGAGCACAAGTGCAGGTTCTCACAATTCCCTCGAGCAGCTGCTTGCAGCTGGCCCCTCACTACAGCTGTGCCCGACTGGTGTACAGGCCAGCAGTGACGGGAGAGTAGGAAGGGCTTTCACTGGATTTATTGAGTACCAGGGAAAATACCACAGCTAACCTGGTAAACAAAGGACAGGCTGAACAGGAAGTGAAATGCAGTTGCAAACGCTCTGCTTCGCTAATGTTTAATGCTCGCTGTAGTTCTAGTCTAGCGTTTTCGTTGTGTGCCTGTGCATGGACTGAACTGCAAAGCAAAAGTTTACTGTCATCCCCAGGGTGGCTGTCACCTAAGGAGCGTGGGGGTGGTTTGTTCCAGGAGGAGCAGGAATTGCACATTGTTACAGCAATCTGCCAAGAAGCAGGGCTGACAGGTTGAAGAGAATCTCAGGTTCCCCCTGTGAAAGTCAGAGGCAAGAATGATGTCTACTCTGGGTGAAAGGACAATCTAGCGGGAGAAAGCAGCAATACCCTTTTGTATTAAACCTAGCTCACGTGAGCAGCAGGATTCGAAGTGAGGGACTGAGGGACAACATCACTGAACAGCCCATGTTTGAGCTGCCACCAAGAAAAAAAATATCTCCCCTCATCTTACACATACTGTGGTCAGCTATGAAGAGCAAGACATTAAAAAAACCCAACAAAACTGAAAGAAATCCTGACAAAAGCCAGTTTTAGTAACAAGGCTGCCTGATTTTCATACTGTTATGCTTTCAATTAAAGCACACTCTGTAAGAGAAAACAGTCCACTTTCAACTGAACGAAGGCAAAAGAAATCACCGATTTAGCTAATGTTTCACAAAAAGCAGGTGTGCATATGCCTTTAGATGAAAAGCAATTCTCTTCTCCTGTACTCTTTGAAGTTACAAATTGCTCCTACACACACACTTTCTCTCCTAGTTCAATATCCTAAAGCTAGTGAAGATTTTTAATCAGCAAGAGCTGTCTTTGCAAATGGTGAAGTATCATAAAACTAAATAAAAGCACTGCAAATGGCCAAGAATTTTGAAGTGACATCAATCACAAGCACTTGTGCACTGTAAGCACAGTAATTTCTCCATTTGGCACAAGAAACCCTTAAAGAAACATTTGAATAGTACTGACTTCAGTTTCTGGGCATGCTCAGTTCAGTAATCCTACATTACAAGAAAACAAACAAACAAAATCTATTCATCAGTAGATGACATTGTGAATTTTGTTCCCTCAAGAAAGGGAACATTGATTTTTGTAAAACTGTGTCCAGCAGGCGCATTCCCCCACTTTAGCATCAACAGTAAAATTATCCTTGTCTGCACATCAGGGTTTAATGTGTTAAAAACATACCTGTACAACACAAACGCATGCATGAAGCAGGAGTCCTAATGTTAGCCTCAGCAACTGAGCTCTGCACTGCCTGCGCTGGTGGCAGGGCAGACAGCTCATGCCCATGCTGTTCACTTGCAGGCACCCCAAACAAAACAGCCATTAAGGACAGAGTTAAGGTCATCCGCTCTTGTGTGGCTACTACAAGACTATTTCCATTTCTGCATTTTAGCGGCTTTGCCCAGTCAAACGCCAAGTGTTCATATGACAAGCAAAGGTGCTTCTGCCACTCACCATTAAGGTTTTTCCTGATATTCTTAATTTCATTACTCCTACTTCAATCCCTTGTTCCACACTAAATTCTTCCTCCTCCCGCCACAAAGCTTGTTTAGCCATTAACTACTCTACACATGAAGAGGCATTTAACCTGTTGGACAAGTGATTCAGTGTCAGATGGCAAGCAGCTATTTATGATTCTACCCGTTATACCCGAGAAGCAACACCAACTTCAACCCAGCAAGTCTTACTTCTGGCAAAACAGCAATACAGGAACCAGGAATGTTTTTCATCATGGCAAGTTTCTTTGTGATGAATGTCTCGGCTGTTAGAGCACTTTCTATACAACATCGCCGACTACCACATCAGCTACTTGCAAAGGTGTATGGGTTAAAAGAAAGTCTCCCTCACAAAAGGAACAGTGGGATACAGAGCTTTGTATCATTTTAAATGTCAATCTACATTTGAAACCATTATCATATGATAAAAGATATGTTGCTCAAAGTTACACAGCACTAAATACTTCCTGCAAAGTACAGTCAGTATTTCAATATAACCACAGTAGTTTGTAACTACTCATTACAGTCAATCCTCAGAGTGAGAAGGCTGTACAAAAAACTATAAGGATATTTCAAAACACTTAGAGAGAAATCCTTTCCATTAACTTCCAGGAGTTATTCCTTTAACAAACCAGGAGGGAGCCTCTGCTCTGCATGATCTTTTTCATTAACATTTTGCAACAGAACTACATTGCTAATTAGAAATGCATACAGTGAATTTTCAGATGATTAATACAGGCAACAATTCAGGAAATCTGGCAGCAGTTTGGAAATGAGCATTTTTTTTAAAAAAAAATAATCTCATAGCCAGCAAATTGTACTATCCTGGAACACCTGTCATGCAAGCGATGAGAGAATAAGTGACAAATTATCCCACGTCCAGCAAAAGATCACGGTAAATATGAGTAGAAACCAAATAGTTTGAGTTCCAATGTTTCAGCTGTGAACAAGTGAGTCTTGCTTAAACCAGCAAGTTCTGTCAGAGCATTTTTTAAACATCAGATAAGCACTACTGCTTGCAACAGGCACTTTGTGTATCACACTAGTTGGAATGCTTTTTGACTTTCTACCACAAATAATCACATTAGTGTAAGTAAATGCTAAGTTGGAAGAGTAGATGACCAGGCAAAGTGACCACATGCACTTGTAATCTACCCTAGTCATCTCCTTGGCTCTGGGTATGTTACAACTCATTTCAGACAGCAGAACTAGAAGTGGCAGCAAATGCTTTTCTTGTATCTTCACTTGGGTGCTACACATCAGTATTTGAAATACTTTAACAGAAATATTCAGGTCAAAAATAACCAGGTTCACTGGAAAACATGCTGGTTTCCAAACCACATTTCACAGATTTCAATCTCTTAAGTACCTAACAGAGTCAAACCTCATGACCTCATACACAAAGCAAAAAAAAAAAAAAAGTGTTTTCATTAACTACTGTCCGTGAATAAAATTTCACAGAATATTCAAACCATTATTTAAATCCAGCATTAAAGGAGACAATTTGCCCGAGAAGGCTCTCACCTCAGTGTCCCAAGAGTCCTGAAGGACAGTATTCCTGGTACTACGTTTTGTCTGGGGAACATGACAGTCATCCTCATTGCCATTCCGTCTCCTCTTCCTGAAGAAAGTTCAGGAAGAAAGGAAAAAAAAATATTATCAGCTTACTGAATATGCCTTCTGTTTTGTTCTACAAAAAAAAGCGGGAGAACTTGAGAAAGTAACAATGGTATATCTAAACCTCTAAGGTGCTGTGGACTTTCATATTCTTTTTAGCGGTTGTCTACAGAACAGAGAGAAAACGATTACGTTTCTCACCAAGCAGCCAGGCTGATGCTGTTGTATCAGTTTAAGGGACGTGGAGTCACACCTGCCATTCAAACCAGTGCTGAGCATCTTTCTAAAACTCGTTTGACAATTCTTAGCCTTGCAACTGCTCTCAGTACTCGGGCATGTCTAAAAATAAGCCTGGGACTTTGACTGACACCTGACAGGCTGAGAAAAGCAGCCCGGAAAAGTAGCTGTGACCATACTTCCAATAAATACCTGATTATGTTGATCTTGCTTACATAGGCCTGCAGTTAGCGCCTATGTATCATTTGCTTTATTCAGTCTCTCCACTCTGACAGCATTTGAAGTCAAGTTACATTCCTGAGCAACATTGCTTTCCATGTGGAAAGTTCTGTCAGAAAACACCTCATGGAAGACAAACCCTTCCCCGCTTCTGATACATTTGCCATCCTCTTATGACATCAGTGTTGCTTCACAGCAGCTGATCAACAACAGTAACCTAGAAATCCTGCAGACCAACATCTCTCAGTGTCTGCAGAATTTTAGTATTAATATCAAATGATTTTTCCCACACTACAACCACCACAGGTCACCCAGGACCTCAGTGTGCTGGGTACTATCCGAATTATAGGATAGAGCTGTTTGGTGCCTGAAAATGAGTATGTACTCAAATGAGTCAAAATGGACTCAAGTGAGGTATTTATAACCAAATCTTTTCTTACAGACAAGCTTCTGCAGCAGACTCAGCTACCAGTATTTGGTCCACGCCTACAGACCAGGCGCTGCCACCTCACTCTCCCATCCCAGGGATGCCCACAGCACTCTCAGCCGCTACCCACCACCGTCCACTGGCTTCTCCCTCTCCTGGAACCACTCTTCTCAGAGAAGCCATTTCTCTCCCTGCTCCACACCGGCGTCGCCTCCAGGCCCCTCCTTCTCTTAACGCCGGCAGCCCACAAACAAAGTCAACACCTCCATCGCCCCGGTCTGCCCTGCTGCCTCACAATGCCGGGCGCTCACGGCCCTGCTCCTGCGGCTTCACGGTCCCTCCTGTTTCTCCCCCACCACGCAACAGGGCCCGCCTAGCAACGGCCCCCCAGCACACCGCAGGCCCCCCATACCCTCGCCGTTCTCCACGCCCGTTTGATCTCCCGAAGGCAGCCAGCCGCCCCCCCGCCCCCGGCTACACCCTTACCGCTCACCGCCGCCCCAGCCCCAGCTTAAGCCCCTCCAGAGCCCAGGGGGCTGCCCCTCCCCAACCGGCCCCCTCGCAACTCGGCCCATCCGCGCACCTCTTCGCTCAAGCCGGCCCCTTTAGGGCAGCGCAACCCCCTCGGCCGCCACACACCCTCCCCACCCCGAGACACCCCGCCGCGGGGCCCGAAGGCCTGCCCCCGCGAGGCCGAGCCCCCGCCGCTCGGCCCAGGCCCCAGCCCAGCCACCGCCTCCCCTCAGGCCGCGCTCCCCTCCCCCACCCCGGCTCGTCCCCCACCTCTGTCTGGCTCCTCGCTCGCTCGGCAGCGGCTGCCGGCAGCTCATGGCGGTCTGGGCTGAGCTCTACGAGGCGGGACGGAGAAAGGCGAGAGGCTGCGGCGCGGCCCCGCCGCCCACCGCTGAGGAGAGCCGACCCCGTCCGGCTCCAACCGCCGCTTCCGGCGCCTCCGCCTCCTGCGCCTGCGTAAGGCCCTCCGCGGGCCGGCCCCGCCCCCGGCGTCACCGCGCGCGCCGGGCGGCCGCGCATGCGCAGGGCCCGGGCCCCGCCGGGGGTGGCGGCGGCTGCGGCTGACGGCAGCGCGGCCCGGGGAGGGTGGCGGGGCCATGGTCGCCGCGCCGCCGGGGCGGGAGCTGTGCCCGCACTGCCGCAGGCCCTTCAAGCGGCTCCGCGCCCACCTCCCGCATTGCAAGGCCGCGCCGAGCCCGGCCCCCGGCAGTGCCCCGCGGCCCGGCCCAAGCCTAGGCCCAGGCGCTGGGCCCTCCACGCCCGGCGGCGGAGCCGGCCCCGGGGCGGGCAGTGGGCCGCGGGCGGCAGCGGCCGGTAAGAGCAGCAAGCGGGCGGCCGGCCCCAGCGTAGGGCTGCCCGCTGCGGCCCCCCGGGAGGCGGCGGCCCGGAAGGGGAAGGCGGCGGCGGCCGAGCGGGGTGGGGGGCCCGGCCCTGAGCCTCGCCGCCAGCCCGGTGGGCGCGGCGCGGCGCGGCAGGCGGATCCCGCGGTGCAGCGCGGAGCCGATTGCCTTGGTTTGCTCCCCGAGGGGATTAAAGATCCACCTGAAACGCTGAGAAATGGGCTGAGAATAGTCACAGAGAAGCAGCGCGCCGGGGTGACCGGGGAGAGGAGCGGGGGCACTGCCGCCGGGAGGCACTGCACACACTGCGCCCCGGCGGAAGGGCCGGATCCAGGCAGGATCCAGCAGGAGGGGATAACGGTTGCAGAAACCACACACAGAGAGACGCACAGCCATGGAGCTGTGGAGAACGTGTCTGCCAGCAAAAAGGGAGAAAAAGGCCGTAGTTTAAAAGCAACAAAAGCCCACGTACTTCAAGATCCCCCTGAAACTGACTGCAGAAGTGGCCCTGGTGACCTCATTCAGCAGGAGGGAACAGACAAAACAGTGACAGAAGAGAAGCAGGTGTGCCAAGAAGTTGATGTGGAACATAAAGCCCCTCTTCCTGCTTTGCATACCAAGAACCTCCATCTGTTATTGACAGAGCAATTCAGAGGTCACAATGAAGGGACGTCCAACAATTACCTAACCAGCATACAAAAGCATAGAGAGCGCAAGAAGCAGATGGCTGTAGTTTCTGAGCCCATCCTGAATGCAAGGAGGGACTCTGAGCTGGCACTCCCGCAGTTCTTGCTCCACACCTCCAAAAGCCAACCCATCTGTCCATCCCAGGCCTCTGGCAGGAATGTGCAGGCAGGTGCCATGGGCTTGGAGTGGTTTCCAGACTTACATCCTAATTATGATGGGCTGAGCATTTTTCCAGGGAAGCCTTTCCAAGAAGGCAGGAGGATCACAGTGAAGACACCAAAGGGCAATTTTGCAGAGGGACAGCAAGGTAACATGAGAAACAAAAGTCTTCGTTGCTGAGATTTACTGTGGTGTCAGGCTAAACTGTCCGATAGGAATGGGAAAGGAGGGGATGGGAATTCTAAGCTGCTGGGCTTGTTCAGAGAGGAGTCCAGGAAGGATCCAAGGCAGTTAACTGTTCAGCCCTCCAGCCTGCAAAACCAAAGGTTTATGTTTTTATTTAGGTTTAAGTCAGGCTTTTGCATGTTTGGGCTGATGGAGTGAACTCACTTTGTGGTAGACATGATTCACTCTTCATTTCTGAGGAGTCAGTCTCAAGCCACTTGCAGCCGTGTCAGATACCAGGTCTGTGCTCACCGTGCAGCACAGGGGACACAAGCACCACAGCCATTGCCCTCTCTTTCCACCCTTTGACCACTCTGACTTCTCACCACACAGGTCCCCTCTCAGAAAGGCATCTGATGGATGTAAGGCTGGGGGAGCTGCCCATGTGGCTGGCCACCTGCAACTTTTCTCCCCAGGGGCTGCTTGGAGGAGTGCAGAAAGGTGAGGCTAAATTCCTGGCTCTTGGGGCAGAATTGTCCCACTTCATGATTTAGTTGCTGCAGCCTGGTCCAAGTGGCCAGTCTGGATCTTTACCAAGAAGTAAATAAAGAGAGCCCAGCAATTTCACTTTGAAAAGTTACATGGAAACCAATGGATTCTTAAGGCCTGTGCATGATTTGACCTTTGCGTTTCTGTTCCAACAGCCTGGAGCAGCTATTACAACAGATACATCAACATGAAGAGGGGTGGACCAGTTGGGATCTCCATGCTGCTGGCTGGATACTGCCTCCTCAGCTATGGCTGGAACTATCAGCACATCAGTAAGATTTCCTTCTTGGTGTCTGTCTTATGTCAGGAATTCTCACTTTTGCAGCATGTCAATTCAAGCTCTGAAATAATTTAAATACTTCACAGTTAAGATTAATACCAGAGCTCAGAGAACAGTATTCTGACCTGGCTTAGGTAGGCAGAAGAATTTAGCTAACAAAGGCAGCAATAGCAGTTGCTGGTTCTCACCTTCTCCCTGGAGAGCACTAGGAACAGTCAGTAGCACTTTTAAACCCTGCATAAAGCAGAGGGAGGAGATACTCCAACACTAAGCACCCATTCCCTGGATTTACTCATAACTGACAAGGGATTTACTGGTGTTTGTGTAGTTTCCTTAGCAGGATTTGCTCTCATGTGCCATTCTACAGCACATGAACAGAGAAGACTGCCGTCAGTTTCATGCTCATCACTGCTGGGCAAAGCACATTCATGTAGTCCCTGAACATAGCACTGTGCTAACACTGTTCTTTGTTGTTTGGTTTTTTTTTTTCCTCCTCTCCCCTGTTTTTCTAGAAGGTCATCGCTGGCGTAAATACCACTGAAAGAAGCTGAAACAGCACCCAAGGAACCATCACCAGTGTTTGACTGTTGAGTCATCAGAAGTGCTCAGAACCGGTACCCCAACAGGGATTCAAATAAGCAAAGGCCCATTTACTGTCAGAGACAGGTTATGTAGTTGAGGGCTGCTCTTCAGTTACCCTCCTGTAGATGCCGACAGTAACAGCCTGTGGTTACTGCTTTGTTCAGGCAACACTTTGTACTGAAAGAGGTGTTGAGAGCCACCCATCCGAGGTCTGGATGTAGTAGAGTTGCTATAGCATGCATAACCCAGATCTCTGGCTTTGGGACAACACAATCTATATTAACAGCACAGGTCAAGGAGCTGTCCTGTTAACTGACACATATGTTGTAGTCAGAGTGTTTGGCAGTACAGTTTGTGATCGGTTGTGGCTTCAGCCCTTTAAGTTAGCAGAGTTGTACCAGGCACAGCCCACCTTTTACTTACCCTTCTCCACAGGGAGTGGGGTGGGGTTTGCTGCCAGCTGGCAGGAGAAGGGTGGTTTCTGCAAGGCCTTTCCACAAAGGACACCCAGCCCCCCGCTTTGCCGTCAGCATGGCGCTAGTGGGACTGCTGAGGCTCTGAGGGAGGGACCTTTGTGAAGGCATGAAAGCAGCAGCACTGAGACCACAGCGCCCTATTTCTGGAGGAATAAAAGTCCATTGGATTAGCTGTTGTGCCCAAAGGGCAAACCGATGTCTGCATCAGACAAATGAGGACAGTTATGAGAGTGCTAGTTGTAGCCTGCCATCACCAAACATGTCTGGAAAAGGATTGGTCATGTGACAGGCATGAAGGGTAAAAGAAAAAAAGCCAAGAAGCCTGAACTGTTTATTCAAAGAGCAGTGCAGTAGTACTGTGTCAGAGGTGTTTCACCAAAAACTCCCTCTCACCAGCAGTAAAAACCTTTGTGAGTTTTCCTTTCCTGCTTGGTGTCATGTGTTCTCAAACATGGTGCTTCTTACCCTGTTTTGCAGGGGATTAGCACACCCACACCCTCATCTGCCCAGGACCCCAGCACAAGCTGGTCCCACACCCCATCAAACCTGTGATTGCATAGGGGCAGCGGGAGCAGTCACTGTCCACACACAGCCGGCTGCATGGGAGGGAACAGAGGCAGCTGTGAACAGTCCCACTTCAGTTGCATTAGGGAAGCTGTGACCTCTCTGCTGTTTGTGCAAAGACCTGTGAGAGCTGGTGCTGAGCAAAACCAACTGGCTTTTCCAGTCCAGCAACTGCCGTGGTAGCTGTCTCACTGGCTTCATTGCGCTGTATGGTGTCCTTCCACAGTCCATGCGGGAGCACTTGAGTCACTTCCCCAGCAGGATTTCCAGCTGCATCTTCCACACTTGGAGCCGTAATGACCTTTCTCTCCACACTGAAGGGTCAGGGAGAGGCAGGCATCAGTTTGTGCTGGATCAATCCATCGCCACGTTACCACACGTTCATTTTCACACTGGCAGCAAGCAGGCTAATGGACCCTGCCTCCTTCCAGCATGGCTCTCGCCTGCCAGCAGCAACCCAAGACCTCCAACTGCAATAAACCAACCCAGAGGGACACTAGGGTTCACTGATCTCCAGGCCTATTCCACTGGATGCCAAGTATTTATTACCACAGAAGTCCCTTCACATGCTGCCAGGTTATTTCAGTCCGAGTACAGCTTACAGCTCTGCCCAGTTGGTTCACACACCAGCTGCTCGAGGGGGCAGGCTGCAGGGCCAAGAAACATGGCCCAGGGAGAAGACAGACATCAAGTCAAGAAAGCTGTGGGAGCCCCCATGCCACACCCTGCCCCTTGCCATAGCACTTCACCCCCCCCTCCAAGGTGAGGTCATTGCTCCCAGCCCACCCAGTCCCAAAAACACTGACCTTGACACAGGTACCTTGTTCAAGTGAGCACTATGGGCCCAGGGAGCAGCTGTTGGTGTCCCACAGCTGTGCTGCCAGGTGCTGGGTAGTGCCAGTGGCTGGCAGAGTGGTCTCCATGGGCGGCACATCCTTGCATCCACTCCCCTCACCAGCAGCCAGATCCAGCCCCCAAGGATACCCAGCTCCCTGGGGGGAAAACGGTGGGAGAGGCTGTTGGCAACTGCTGTCCTGCAGGCTCGCACATGAGCTGGGGCAGAAGCAAGAGCTGTGGGGCAGGGGCAGCTGGCGCATCACCCCGATGGGCAGAGGCACAGAGCGAAAGGGCCTCGACTCGAGAGAATGGCATAGGACCTTCTCTGCGTCACCTTGGATGGATCCGTGCTGCTTGTCATCAGCCTGGCCTTGAGGCTGGAGAGGGATAGAGGACAGGCAGTTACTCCCTGGGACACGGCAAGCGGTACCCCCAGATCCCCCTGTGGCTCCCACAGCCTCTCAGGGCTATCCCAGGGCTCAGGCAGCTGGTCCAGGCACCCCCATGGGGACCGGGGCTGTCCCCTGCCCACCCACCAAAAACCCTGCGGTCACCAGCTCAGGCTGGACATGGGGAGAGACCAAAGGGGTTCGGTGAGTCCAGACAAGGACCCAAAGCAACCTTGCCCTTGACCCAGACACTGCAAGGGCCACAGCCACCTCCTCAGCCTCGGAGAGGGGGCTGTCCCCCAGCTGCATGCTGAGTGCCCCCCCCCCCCCCCCCAGCACATACTGCATGAATTTGCACTTGGGTCCTTCTGGGCAGAAGCCAACGAGGTAGTTGGCACACATCACCCTCCGTGTGTGCTTGTACTTGCACAGGGGACCTGCAAAGGAGAGGTTCTAGTTTACGGGGGCACAGCATCACCCGCAGCCCTGCAGGGATTTCGGGAGCAGCCCCATTCCCCTTCAGCTCTGTGGGGTCTTTGCTGCCTCAAGCCCAGATCCCCACCGGGCACCTGGTCCCACTCCCAGGCAGTCCCCAGACAGCCCACTGGTTCACCCTGCTCTGGCTCAGAGGTGGCAGGAGGTCGGGCCAGCAGTGGGGTCCAGACCCCCCATCACCGGTGGGCAGATAACACGGGTGGCCCCTGCTCACCCCAGCAGCTCACCCTGCCTGCAGAAGCCACGGTCGTACCAGGGACAGCCCACGGTGCTGGCAGTGGCATCAGTGTGCTTGAAAGGACAGTCCTTGTTGCTGCACTGGCCTGTGGGAGCAAGTGATGGGACAGTGCTCGCTCAAGCCAAACACAGTGGCAATCACTCAAGGATGCGCCGAATGAGAGGAACCAAGGTGCCCCAGGAGCACTCCAGGCTTGGCTTGGGGACCAGTGGCCCTGCGTGGGTGCCAGTGGCATTTCTTCCCACAGACAGGAGGTGGCATCAGGCGCTTGCTCGAGGCCAGACCCAAGGAACATGGGTGCTGGGGTGGGAGAGGCTCCCTGGGGTCCCCAGCCCTGTCCCACACCTACCGAACTTGGAGAGGAAATAGCACTCGGGCATCTTGGTCACATCGTACTCATGCAGGAAGTCGCAGCCATCGCCCTTCTTGCGGAGCCCACACAGCCAACGCTTGCAAGCCACCATCTTCGCCCCGCTGACATGCTGGAAGGGGCACTGCACACCTAGCCACGGCACACACCCACTGCCACAGCCCGCCTGCGCCCCCAGCCCCTGCCGTGGCAGCCCCTCCAGTCCTGCCTGCACTCAGGACCCACCTCCAGCCCCAGCACCTTGGCTTGGGACATGCCAGCAGGAGCTTTCCCAGGTGTGTGGGAGACTTGCAGCACCCATGGGGTGCACAGCACTTGAACCCTCCCAGGGGAACCAGACCTTGGTAGTGCCTGGGGGACCAAGCCCTCCCCAGTGCAGAAGAGTAAAAGTATTCATCCAAAGGGCCAGGGGAACAGGGGGCTCTGAGCAGCATTAGCATTTTGGGTAAAAACTTTCCAACCCACTGGCCATGGTGTCATGGAGCGATCTGCCACGGACGTGGGCTGCTTGTGGAGCAGAGCGGGGGCCTGTCTGGCTCCCTGGTGTCCCCATATTCTTGTAGGGTGGTGCCAGTCCCATCCCTGTCCCTTCTCAGCACTCACCCCTGGTGCACAGCCCTCAGTGGAAGAACTTGCAGACAACTGCCCTCAGCTCTGTGGGGGAAAGCAGAGCAGAGAGGTGCTCACCCACTGCCCCCAGTACTGGCACCACTGTGCCATTGTGGGCAAAAGCATCTCAGCCCTCTCCACTAGCAGCCCCCCCAACACGGTGCCAGATGGATCCATGAGTGAGCAATGCCCGGAGCAGCCTGGCCTCAGGCAGGAGCCCAGTGAGGAGGCAGGACAAGAAGCACCCAGGCATTGTGGTGGATGCAGCAAGAGCCAGGAGCACCAGCAAGGAGGAGAGCCCCAACACCTCCCAAGGATGCCACAGGACCTTGTCTCCAACTTACTGCCCATACCTGGGAAGGGCAGGGGCTGAGCTCCTCGCTGCTGCTCCACATCAGCCTCCAAGTCAAACCTGATCTTCTCCACACCAGCCACCAGCTCCTGCATCACCCCTGCTCCAGCAAGAGTCACCTCCAGCACAGCACAGGCAAGGAGCACTGCAGCAAAGAGGCTGCTCAAGGAACACACAGATGTCCCAAGGGAGCACCACACTCTGCAGCTCATCAGGCCCCAGCAGCACTCAGAAACCCTCCTCCTCCTCCCCAAGCCAGAGCAAAACCAACACAAGCAGCAGCTCAGAGCACTCAATTTAGAGAGAGGAGCTGCCCACATCTGATCTCAATTTGCAGCCGTGATTGCCTGGTGCCGCAGCCCAGCTGCAGGGAGCTCAGCCCCAGGCCCCCATCCCGTCCCCCGTAATTGCCTCTCAGCACCGACATCTGCTTTTCCTCCAGCCTCGGCTCTAGGGCAGAGCAGCTGGCCCACATCTCCCCAGGAGCAGTGAGGTCTTCTGGGGCTGGCCATGAGCTGGGTTAACCCCCTCCCACCGGGGCTGCTGCTCAGCCTTGAACAGAGCCACATATGGCCTGAGTGCCATAACAAAATGTTCCGACAGCAAGGGACAGATCCTGGGTGGGTTTTGTTGCCATCTGAGTGTTTTCAGCATTGCTGGGTGCACAGCATCATCATCCCCAGCCCCGCTCACCAGTGCCTGGTGCCCAGCAGGACAGACCCACGTCCCTAGGCTCCTGGTGGGCACAGCTACGTCACACCTCGCATCCTGATGGGAAGCCCCTTTGGTCCCCACTGCCAGGTTGGGGGCTTGTATTGCATGCCAGGCTGCAGCGGCACGTGCTGGGCACAACCGTGGTGCCACACTGCTTCCCGGAGCTGCTGGGAGCCCACGCAGCCCTGGGTGGGTTTAACCTAATGCTTCGTCCCTCCTCCATCACGCGGCTCTTCTGGCCACGCACATCCACGGCACGCGCCCGGAGCGACGTGGCCTGACACATCGGGGATGGAGACCTGCTCCCATTCTGTCACTACCTATAAATGCACTGGACCAGTGCTGCCCGCCTGCCGGAGCACTGCCTGCGGGTGCTGTGGCCGCAGCCCTGCGCAGGGTGCTGTGCACTGACCTGACACCGAGTGGCCATGCCATGCACATGCCAGGTCCCACACCAAGATGCCCACCCTGTGCTGTGCAGATAGAGGGGTTTTGGGGAGTCTGCGGGGGCAGCCCAGCCAACCTGCCCTCCCCTGCAGCAGGCACTGGCTGGACACAGCTGGCATTGCAGTGGTGCTGGCATTACTCCCCACTAGACCGGGACCTGTTGCACTGGCCCTGTGCTTGCTCATAATGTGCCAGGGCCACCATCCTGTCCCATCGAGTGGGGCCATATCCCGTGTGCGCTCAGCAAGCCAGCGTGCACTTTCTGCTCCATCAGCTTGCAGCAGCATGATGCTGCTGAGCAGAAGGCTGGAGCTGACAGGTGTCACAAAGATCACCATTGCCAAGTGACAGTCATAGGCGGCTAGTGCCAGGGGGCCCAGGGCCTATCCTCTCCTCACAGCACCAGCGAGGCCCTGGGGAGCAAGGAGGTCCCAGGAAGGGGTGCAAGCCCCAGTGACCTACCCTGCCTTGCCTCTTTCTATCAAGCATCCATAAGGGACAGGAGGAGCCAGGTCCGCCCCAGCAGCCTGCTGATGTCCCAGGAGGCAGGGATCAGGACCATCAGCTCAAGGGATGCATGCCCAGAACGGGGCAAGGGGCAGCGGCGCCAGGACCCTGGCACAGGGCGGGGGAGCTGTGCTGCAGTGACCAGGGCAGAGACAGCCCGGTGAGCTCAGAGCCACCAGCTGCAGCTGCTGTTGTTCTCCTTGTCCCAGACAATAGCCCAATGTCCCACGCAGCAGGGTGTTGGGTTGGGTCTGTGCATCCACAGGACCCTATTGTGTCCCCACTGGGGCACAGCCCTTGCCCGCTCCCACCTGCTTCACCAGGGGAGACCCGCCACAGGAGCACAGGGGCGCTCAGCCTCTCCTAGGGCCAGAGATGCTGGAGGGGCCAAATTTTTCCTCCCTTTCCATGACCAGTGAGGAAAGCCTGGCCAGTGCTCCTGGCACAGCCATGTTCTCCACCGGCTGAGGGAAGGGCTCTGGGCTGCTCCCAGTGCTTTGCCCCATCACAGCCCGTACTGGCTCCATCAGAGGGGCTGGGGAGGGAAGGCAGCCCCCTGCCTGCACAGAGTGCTATGGGAAGCCGGCTGTGGAATGGGAACGACCTGCCCTACTTGCCATGCTGGGGTCGTCTGTGTCCACAGCAGCCCCGTGGGGCTGGGAGCACCCAAGACAACCCAAGCCCTGGCCCCCAGCCCATGGGAGCAGGGACAACCAGTCCTGCCCCACCATCACCTTCCCCTCCTCCTTGGCTAACAGGGAGCAGGGCTGCAGGGAGGAGAGCTACATCTTGGCAAAGCCACCCTTGGCAGGAGCTGGCCTGGCCGGAGGGTCCCAGCCCTGAGCCAGATCCGGCCAGCAGGAGCTCGCCCGCTTCCTCCCACCACAGGCAGCCCCGTGCCACGGTCAGATAAAGCACGGCCGCCACAGGTGCCGAAACGCTGGCCAGGGACCCGCTGCCAGGCAGGACTCCAGCCAGGGACAGGCAGCAATGGTGGAGGCAGCAGGACAGGGTCTGGGGACAGGGGCAGCACAGAGAAAGCTGGCCCCCACTTGTACAGCAGCCTGCAAACACACACATCCCTACGTATCTCCTCCCCCAGGAATTCAGGCCACTGCTGTCACTACCGTTTCCTTTTATTCTTTGCATTTGTACATACATGGTATAAAACCCTCCTCTTCCACCCGCCTGCACCAGGCCAGCCTCAGCACTGCATGGCCAGACCGGCCCCACAACAGCAGCCGCCTGGCACGCAGGATGCCAGGGCTCACCCTGGCTCACAGGGAGTTCCAGGTGTTCCTCCCACTGGGAACAGACCCACGCTCCCACCAGCATCCCCGGGAGCTGGCCAGGGGCCATCCCTGTGACCCCAGGATGCTGGATCAAGCATCTGGGATAGCTCCATCCATCCATCCATCCATCCATCCGAGGGATGAGGAGCGAGTGCCCAGCACAGCATGGGGCTGGAGGCGCTTGGTCTGCAGAAAGTCCCCAAGAAATGTGGGGAGCTGGAGCTGCCCACAGCCCCAAGCCCCCTCTGAGCTCTAGAGCCAAGTCCTTCCTCATGGGAAACTCCCCTCCATTAAAACCAAAAGCAAGAGTAAAGAAAGTTAAGTACAAATCAGAGAGCAATAAAAACCAGACGGTGGGGAAAAAAATATATTACTAAAGGGGCTAAAACTTTGAAGCCTCGTCTTGTTTGATCCTATATTGCTTTACATGGGTGGGTGGGAAGAGCTAATATCCAAAGTCCAACAGAAAGAACCAAAATAGAGTCTGCTTTCCCCTCCTGGGACGTGCTGGAGCTCTCCAGGGGCCGAAAGGCGTTGGGGCTGCCCCCAGCCCCGGGAGCAGAGCGCTGTCCTGCCACGGCACGTCCACCTTCGGACGGGGAGAGGGAACGAGTGAGGAGTTGAGTCTTCCCTGGTGCCACCCGTTGTAGCACTGGGGTATTTGGCTCCATGTCCAAGAAACCACAAATGAGAACCAGACCCCTTGGCTCAGCCGCTCGCCTTTTATACTCTGATCTCGTCATCATCTTCATCGGCAAACGAGAACTCCTTGTCAGGGCGTTTTGGGCCCCCCCCCCGCTGGCTCGGTGGCCCGGGGACAAGGCTGTGCTCCTCTGGCCCCGAGGTGCAGCTGGACACTGAACTACTGTCCCTGGGGCAGCGGCCACCAGCACCGCGGGATGGGCTCTGGCTTGGCAGGGCTGCTGCCACTGCCGGGGAGCCAGGGAGGGTGGCATCCGCCTCCTCCTCACAGCTCTCCTCTGCCTCGGGGTCTTCATCCTGCTCCCACTGCTCCTTATCCATGATGCTCAGGACATCCCCGAGCATGGAGGGGCCCAGGTCGATGTGGAAGGACATGATGGACTCAGCATGCTTCATGCCTGCCCCGCTCTTGGCCACCATGACGGGCAGATCCGTGATGTCCCCGAAGTCGCGCTCATCCAAGCTGGGGCTCAGCGGCCCAGCAGCTGCTCCGTTGGGGCGCTGCTGCTCTTCGGGGCTCACCTCCTCCGGCAGCTTCTTGACGGGGCTGGAGGAGAGGCTCTTGGGCAGCTGCCCCGCGCTCCTGTCCACCTCCTTCTCGTTGAGCTGGGGCAGGGAGACGGCATTCTTCACGAAGAGTGCCGAGTCCCGCAGCGAACCGAGCATGTCCCGCCGGTCACCTCGTGTCACCGACTGCGAGCGCTTGCTGCTGCGGAAGCGGCGGGAGAGCAGGCTGGGTTTGGAGGCTCCCGGCTCCTCACCCAGCTCTGGCCCCGGTTCCCCTGCCTTGCTGGTGAGGAAGGAGGTGTCCCCAAAGGCATCCCCTGCCCGCCCCACGTGCATGGTGTGGCGGAAATCCCCCAGCGGCGCGCTGATCATCTCAGCCGTCAGGTCAGCCCGTGAGCGACGCTTGGAGTGGGCAGAGTTGGAGACGAGTTGCTTGAGGATCGGCATCACCGCGGCGGGGAGGGGTTGCACTACGCTGCACCGGGGCGGCCGAGACAGAGCTGCGTGTCCCACAGACCCAGCTGGTGCTCAGACCTGGTGCTCTGCAGCTGGGTTCCCACCGGTGTCACAGACAGGTCACTCCTAAGGGACAGGAGAAAGGGACACAGTCAGGCTTCGAGGACATGGGTGGACACAGCCCTGCCAACACCGGCCCTCACCCCGCCAGGCTGCAAAATGTGACCCTGTGCCCGCCAGCCACTCTGCTTCCTTGGGAACTGCCTTCACACAGCATCGCTCCACAGGGAACAAGCCCTCAGACATCCCCGAGCTCCCCGTGCCCCTTAAATGAGCAGGTCCCAGAGCCCATTCACGGAGTATGTGCGGAAAGGACCACAGGAGAAAGACCTGGGCACAGGGATGTCACAGGACAGTCCCTGACCCTCTGCCTCACGTGAATGGCACCAAAGGGATGTGGGGCACCGCGGCACCCACCATCCCCTCCCAGCGCAGCCGAGCCCACCGGAGCAGGGTTCGGCAGCGCCTGAGCCTCTGGGAGCCGCATGCCGAGAAGATGCCTGGAATTTTTTTTTTTTATTTTTTTTTTAATTGGAAGAAAGCAGGGAGGAGCAGACGCCAGGAGGAATTGGAAACAGACGGCAGGAAGTGTGTGAGGAGGGCGTAGAGCCCCCGGGAGGCACCGCCAGCCAAGCGGCGTGCCGGGGGGAGCCAGGATGGGGGACCGGGACGAGCAGGCACGGCTACCCCTCTGCACCCGGCAGGATGGGGACTGGGGGTGCAGCCTTGCTGCTGCCCTTGAGCACCCCAAAGCCCTCCGTGCTGCTCCTCACAATACCCCAGTGCTGAGCCCATGCTGCCATGCCCACCCTCAACAGCCACCTCGCTGTCACCGCTGTGACTCAGGGGTGGCAGTTAGCAACAGACATGAGGCATGTTTCTCCTTCCTGTGGCCACCTCGGTGCCACCGGCCAACCTGTCCAGCCCAGCGCCCATGGCCATGCAGAAAGGGCCACAAGGACAGTGACCACGTCACCGCATCCCGCGCTTCCCCTGGCGCCAGGCAGCCCCAGGTGGTCCCGGGAGAGGCTGCCGAGGAGGAAGGGCTCGCAGCCACCCGCTTCCTCCCTTCGGGCACCACGGCAACACCGCGGTCCCATGACAAGCACGGGGAAGGGACTGGCGTCTCTCCTCTGAGCAAGCCTCGGGGTGGGCGTCACGCCCCCCATTGCCCACCCAGCCCCAGGGTGCAGGTGAACGGCTCCACTGGGTTGACTAGAAGTGAATCCCAGTCCCGCAGCCCACGGCCAGCGATGGCAGCTTGGTCCTGGCACAATCCACTTCGCCGGACACCGCACGGGGCCACAGCAGCCGCCCCACTGCTGCCAGCACAGACAGGGGGAGGGCTCCTGCCCCACCCCCCCCCCCATCCCTTCCCAAACCTGCCCTGCGACACCTGTCTGTCCCCCTCCGGGGCAGCAGGACCTCAGGCAGGATGTGCCCAGGAGTCTCATGCAGGCAGGATGGACTCTGACCCCACACGGGTGCAAAGTCCCAGCGCCCAGCCCTGCTGCACACAGCTTCTGTATGGGGCAGCCAGGGTGGGCATGCCCCACGGCGCAGCGCCGGTGGCACACAGCCACGCTCCCCATCCATCCCTGCGCAGGATCCCACTGCCCGACTCCACTGCTGCAGAGCCCTGGGGATGTGACAGCACATGGGGTATCCAGCCAGAGGAGCCCCTCAGTTTATCCCCAGGAGCTGAGGGATGACACAGAGCAGCCACACCGCCTTCTCCACACCATCAAACCAGGAGCCAGGTGGACTTATTTCCCCCCTCGACGCATCTGAATGCGGACAAGCAGCTCGCTGGAGCCCCAGCTCCCCTGGCCAGGATCTCACACAGCCCAGCTGAGCGCGTGTGCATGGCACAGACATTTTCCCCTTGCAAGGTCTCCTTTCAGGCCAGCATTCCTCCAGCCTTTGGTTTTACATAAAACAAACACTCCCGGCAAGCTCCCCAGCTGGGCCAGGCAACCGTGCTGCTGATTTAGGCCATCTGGGGACTGTCCCTCCCTTGTATTTAGATTTTGTGGCCAAGTTCAGCATTTGTGAGATACTTTGCAAGCCTCGGCAAAGGGGCCACGGGGAGGTTAGAGTGTTACGGGCGTGCCACGGCAGCCTGCCTGGCCAGCAGCTCTCCAGCACCCTCACAGCTTCCAAACAAGCCACCGCGTTCCCCCTTGGCGCTCCAGCACACGAAGCCTTTTCGCAGCGGCCACAATCTCCCCCATCCCTCAATGCTTCTCTCACCCTGAGAGGCGGCAGCGCGGTGGGATGCTGCTGCCCCACAGCCTGGCTGCTGGCCCCGTCCGGCCCAGGGGGGCGCAGGACACAGAGCCCCTTTCTCCTCCTCTTGCTCAGGGGAGAGGAGCGCGGATCCTGTGACATTCCCACTGCCGGCACTTTCACAAAGGAAACCAGGCCAGGCAGGCTTCGCCGCCACCGCCTCTCCAGCTCCCTACCAGGGAAAGCAGCTCTGTAACCCGAGAGACTTTGCAGGCAGGCTGGCAGCGCTGCGTCCTGGGGCAGCGAGCCCAGAGCACTGCCAAGTCCCAGCAGGGCTTTGGGGAAAGGGGAGGGGACGGGACCTGCAAGCGCAGGTTGAGGACAAGAAGGATAAAGCGTACCAACAGACCAGGCGCTGCTTCCCGCCTGCCTTCTCACTCCTTTGGGACCACAAACTCTGAGGAGCGAGAGCCTCAGGTCCCCGGGGATGTGATTTCCCCTGCGAATAGGTGTCTGCTTGCAGGACAGCGGGGTCCTGCCGCCAGCATGGAGGGTGGGACGGGCCTGGCCAAGGGCAGGGCAGGCAGGGGGACTGTGCGCAGGCCTCCCATGAGCCCCCCACATCCTCCCCATCTCACCCTGCTCAGCACCAGTCACCACGGGGACCCGAGGCACAAGTGGCTGAAAGAAAGAGGCCAGTGAGTATGTACACACAGGAGAAACGCCGAGTCCAGCCACGCTCCCACGCATCCTGCCCCTAACTTGTCACGCTCACAGGCTGGGAGAGCCAAACCTGCAGAGGGTGAAAGCATCCTGGCTGGCCCGGCCAGCTCCAAACGAGCTTCCCCGGCTTTGCCATGCAGAGCACCCCAGGCAGCACCCTCCAGCCCAGAGATCAGAGGATGCTCTCCCCACCCTGTCGAGTGCTGCTGGGGCAGGGGCTGTGCTGGACCAGTCAAGCCCCCAAGTACTGCCCGGGGCCAGGGAGAACCTGCACACCAGGCAGGAAGGACACGCTGGCTGCTCAGCCCCACTTTCTGGTGCTGTGCCCCTTGGGGATCCGGCTCAGGCGGCCCTTTGATGTCGGTGCCTGGCAGACAGCTGCTGGAGACAGGGCACGAATCACACCCTGCCACCGCCGGCCCAAGAGGGGAACCAGCCCGATGTCACACCCTCGTGTCAGGCTCCCCAGCGAGTCTTCCCAGGGCTGGGGGCAGACAGTCCTGTTAGTGTGGGCAGCCCAGGCGGCCCGGTGACCACCTCCTCCCGACACAGGTGACAGGTCTGGTCCTGTCCCTGGCATCAGGACGCCGCCAGAGTTCAGCCGTTGGATGCATGGAGCAGCCCCAGCAGCACCTCTGGAAGTGGCAAGGCAGCCAGCCCCAAGCACCAGAGCTGGGGATTGTGAGACGGCTCACCGGGGCTGGAGGAGCTCAGCTCTCACCAGGGCGATCGGCACACCGAGCAGCACCAACTGGGGAACTCACCACCCCAGCACTGGCACACCAGTGCCAAAAGCAGAGCAGCGCTCCCCGAGGGACTGCCGACAACGGGGAGCTAGCCAGAGTTCAGCAAGGAACTATTGGCAGGACGTGCCAGAACACGCACAGGACCATAAATCCTCCTGCTACGGGGCCATGAACCAGCCCACAGCTCTCTGCAGGGCGAGGAGGGGACAATCCTGGGGGGAAAGGTTATCTCCTCGCTGGCCCCGGCTTCGTCTCTCACAACAACAGGGGCTGGCCGGGTCCGACAGGATACCGGGTCTAAACAGACCTCCTGACCTCTGCCAGGCTCCGAATTCCTGCGGTTTTGCTGGGGTGGACGGGAAGTAAACAGGCAGGCTTCCCACGGCTCGGCCACTGCACCCTACCTGCCGCCGGGGACGGCACCCCGCAGCCGGCCAGCCTGGGGGGCCCACGGCCGCGGCGGCTGTTTGTGCTCAGGACAAAACCTGGGGAACAAAGGGAGAGACCGCCACGGTCAGCACAACCGGCAGTGCGGCCGGGGAGGGAGCCCGCTGCCGGGCATCCCATGGCACAGAGCCAGCCTTGCCCTCCCCCCGCCGTCCCCCAGGACCCAAACCCACCGACTGCTCAGTGCTAAACCTCAGCTGGATTCGCTCCACGGTCTCCGAGGCAGCTGCGTCCAAAACAGACTTGTTTACTGTGCACCCAGCGAGGGAGAAAGCCCTGGCCCGGGGCGCAGAGAGCTGCGCTGCCTTCGCCACCTCGCTCCGTGCCTCATTTTCTCCCCCAGACCGTTAACGATTCCAGCTGCCTTTAAAGCAGCTTTCCTGATCTATAGATTCGGCACTCGGAAACATCTATAGTTATCGCTGCTACCGCCGGGGTCAAACCAGGGCAGCGCAGGCCGAGTCCGGCCCCCCGCGAGCGGCCGCTGCCCCCCAACCCCCGGCTCTCCGAGCACCGGGGCGGCTCTGGGAGCCAGCCCCCCAGCCAGGCAGGTCCCAGCTCCCCGGGCCACCCATGGGAGCCGGCGTGTGTCCCCCGCGGGTGGCCAGCAGCGCGGGGGGGCAGGCTGGGCGCTGGCCGGGATGCCCCCAGCCCCGGCCCGGCCCGCAGCAGGATGAGCTGGAGGGGGATTTCGGGCGGCTCTGACTCAGCACCCGCCTGCGCCCAGCCCCGGCCAGCCCAGGGGTGCTGCTGGCCCCGCTCCAGCCCGGGGAGGAGCAACCTTTCCGAGAAGGGCCGCGGGCGGCCACCGCCCCGGCTGTGGCCACCGCCGTCTCCGGGCACCACCGAGCCCCCGCCGGGGCGTGCAGAGCCGGGCCAGGGGGAGCCGGGCCGGTGCCCCACGCTGGGCAAGCACAGCTCCGCACCCCGCTTAACCCCTCCGCCCACCCGCGCCGTGGACCGGCCCCACGGACCGGGGGTGAGTAGGAGGGGGTGTGAGGGTCACCGCCGCCCCAGCCCGCTACCGGAGCGGGGCTCGGGGCAGCCCCGGGGACCCCACCCGCCACCGGACAATAGCCGAGCTGGGGCCCGGCTGCCTCCGCCGCGCCGAACCGAACCGAGTCGAGCCGTGCCCAGCCGAGCCCAACCGAGCCGAACCGAGCCCCGGAGCCGCCTACCTGCGCTCACGGGCCGCGCTGCCGCTCCATGGCCGTGCCGCGCCGGGCCGGGCCGTGCCGTGCCGAGCCGAGCCGAGCCGAGCCGAGCCGGAACGGAGCTGCCCCCCCACTACCGCGGCGGCGGGGCATGATGTCATCGCCCCGCCCGGGCCAATGGCGCGGCGCTACGTCACGGCCAGTCCCACGCCCTCCATTCAAACCCGAGTGGGGCGGGGGGAAACTCTTGCCTTGGGCGGGGCCCCGCCCATGGGGGTGCCCCTGTGTGGGGTCCCGAGTGGGGTCCCCGGCCCCTCCCGAGCGGGGCGCAGGGATCCGCAGGGGTGGGGGGGTCCCGGTGGGCAGAGCAAGGGGCTGGCAGAGCGGCGGGTGTTGAGGGGGTGGGGGGTGTCACAGACTCTGATTAATGAGGGGGAATCAAGAGCCGAACTAAACTGCCAGGAGGAGGCGGGTTCAGCCCCAGAGCAGCACCGATGTCCCCGTCCCACTGGTGACCGTGACACCCACGAGGCCGCAGCCCCTACACCCACCTTCCCCCACCCCACAGCTCCGTGCCCCCAGCCAGCCTCGCTGCTCCGTCCCCCCCGGGGCACAGGACCCCCCCAGGCCGCGGGTTGGGAGCTCTGTGGCTGGGCCAGGGGGGCACCATGGCTCCCCCAGCCCCCGGCCCAGCGATGCGCTGAAAGGGAGAGTGCAGGGCTGCACAGCCGCTCTCGGGGATTACAGCGAGACCTTTGTGGGAGAAAAGGGGTGGGGAGGATGGGATTATCCCCAATCTGCCTAATGCGGCGTTTCTTGCATATTCCGGAGCGTCTGGTGCCTCTGTGGAAGGAGCCAGTTTAGGTGTGGGGGGTGGCGAGCGGAGTGCTGGGGTGCCCCAGTCGTGCAGCCCTGGGGGCTCAGGTGCTGGGGCACGATGCTGTGGGAGGATGAAGATTTCTCATGTGTCCAAGGAGCTCCGTTCCCTGGGCTCGGCAGCACCCACCCGGGGGGCCATGGGTGCAGCCCGGCGGGCTGTGGGTGCAGCAAGCAGCCAGGGCTGGGCAGCACCGGGCACTTTGATGGCTCACCTGGTGCAGCCACTTCCCTCCGTGGGAAGGGCAGGAGGCTGCTTGCAGCATAACCACGGAGCTGCCACTCCTGCCGGCAGCTGGAGCAAGTGTGGCGCTGCGGAGGTGCTGGGGTTGGCGCGGTGGAGAGGCTCCGCTGGACTGAGCACCATGGCCAAACCATCCCGGGCACAGCCTCTTCCCGCAGCCCGGGTGTCCAGCATCATCCTGCCTCCGCCGGTGCCTGCAGGCTCCTTCCCAGACCGTGCTGCTTCATCGGCTCATACCAGTGCCATTTTCATAGCTGTTTGGTTTGGCAAATTTTATTTTCCTTGTTTTCCAAAAGGGGAAATTGAGGCAAGAGGCAAAGCTCTGTGCCCGCAGTTGAGCAGGGAGCCCCTGGGAGCCACCGCTGGATGCAACAGTGGTTTGTCAGTGGGTGAGGAAGAGGAGGGTTTTCCAGAGCTCCCACCAGCAGCTCTACCCACTCGTGTGGGGTCAGTGCGTGTTAATCGAAGCCCGTGAGCACCAGTACAGCCCTGCTCACCTCACCTGATGCTGTCATGGGAGCACGGCGCTGGCTGAGACAGCGCAGTCGGGAGGGATTAACATCAGCTGGCTGGTGGGAGCTGCCGGGAAGGCTCCCACGGGCTGGCCTAACTCCGGCTGGGAAGAGCAGGCACCCACTCAACTTGAAAAACTGCCTGGGAGAGATGGGCCCCCTCCCCTCCCCAGCAGCTCAGCAGAACCCCCAGGGCTGGATCCGGCCTTGGGGAGATGGCAGCGGTGTCGGGGTGCTGGGAGGCTCAGGAGCACGGAGCGGGTGGCTGCATCGCTCCCGCCCTTCCCAAACCCTCTGCCGGTTCCTTTTACTGCTTCTCAGTAAGCACTAGCTTCTCAGCAGCTTTTGAAAGCAGAGAAGAAAAAAGGCTTGAAAAGCTCTTTGAAAAGCAGGGCAGGGAGAAGCGCCCGAGTTTCCCGGCAGCCCCATCCCCTCCTCCTGCTGCCAGCGCCTGCCAGCTTTGTCTGCCGACGCTGCCTTGGCCGCACAGGAGATGCTGCCGAGCAAGCTGGGTGCTTTCCCGGAGGCCAGTGCTGCACCAGGGTGTGGGGTTCACCGTGAGACACCCTAGCATGCCAGGAGTGAGGCATTGCCCCCACAGCCCCCCCAGATCCCACCAGCCCCAGGGCCCAGTGCTGGCTTCTGCCAGAAGCCTCTCCAACAGCCCCAGCAACACCCACGGATACCAGCTTGCACCCACAGATGTGGGGTTTCACCCGTTCCCCAGGCTGTTCGCTCAGAGGTGGTTATCAGGCTAACTGGCGCACCCTGGCAGGACCACCCTGCCTGCCCACCACTGGCACCTCGGCACCCGTGGGTGCACGGGTGAGCACCAGGACAAGCTGTGCACAGGTCAGAGGCTGCTGCAAGCAAGCTCTCCGTGCAGCTGCCCCACCTTTCCCAGCCGGCACGCTCCTCTGGCCAGCAGTGCCTGGGAACAGGCTCGCACAACTCGCCACCTGCCTGGGAACCCATGGCTTGGCCACGGTGCAGCCATCCTGGCTTCCCCCGGGGGATCCCATGTGGAGTGTGGCTGCTGTGAGGACCCACCGCAGCCAGCAGTGCCCATGGAAGACCCTTGCCCTGGAACAGCTTCAGTGCAAGGATCCCTTCAGCTGGGGTGCCACGGCATGCACTGGGCACCCCCACCTGTGGGACAGGGTGCACAGACCTGAGTCCATCCTCTCCACCGCTCTCCTCTCCCCGCCGCCCCAGGAGGGCTCCGACACCGTCCCTGCTGCCAGCCACTCTGCCCGTGCCGCAAGCTTCGCAGCCCGGCACGGCGCAGGAGGCAGCAGGGCCTGGGGCACGTGGGGCTCTGAGGGTGCGCCAAGTCCTGTCTAGTCCCCGGCATGACAGGAGGGGTTGTCCCTGTCCCCACAGCCCAAGGCAAGGGAAAGGTGGGGACACTCGGCTCTGCCCTGGGAGCTGGCAGGGAATCTGGGATATCTGGGGGAAAGGGAGAACCCAGGCTGCAGGGCTGCTTCTCCTCCACCACACACCAAACACTTCTCTTTGCTCTGATTACTGCCTGCTTGATCTAATCTCAACCTGGAAAATAAACTGTTACTACCTGACTCCAACACCACCACGACTTCAGTTTAAATAAATAAATAAAAACAAACCACGGAATTCAGCCCGGCTTTAGAGGTTGCAATCCGCATTTCTGGCACATAATCATCTCCCCGTCGCACCTGGGTACCGCTGTGGTGCTGCCCTGTCTGCACAGCGAGGTCTGGGGGTGCAGCTGCTCCCCTCTGCCCTGCTTCAGCTCACCCAGCCCTGATAAGCGAGTGGCACGCTGCCCTTGGGAGACCCGCAGGCCACTGCCGAGCGGCAGTCAGGACATACGTCAAGGCCAATTCACTCCCCGGGGACTGATTGCTGCCGACAGCTCGCCCTGCCCGTCTGCGGCACAGAGCAGCCTGGAGAGCTGGCAGCGGGGCTGGGCACCGGCAGCCCAGACCTGCCTGGAGGGGCCAGGGTGGCAGAAGGGACTTTTGGAAAGAACTGGTTGTGACGGCAGCGTGGTGAAAGCTGAGGCTGGAGGAGGTGGATGTGCTCGGCAGGGAGCACGGCATCTTCCCCCGTGAGCCCAGCCAGTCTGGTTGCATCTGTGCTGGGGAGAAACTGAGGCAGCACAGGTGAGCAAGAGCTCCTGCTAGTGCCACCGGCACTTGGCCCATCCTTGCTGTGCCCATACTGGGCTTTGTGCCCCATGCAGCCCCCAGACCATCCCAGAGAGGTTCCCCAGGGAGCAGAGGGTGAACCCAACTGCTGTGGTGGGATGCGGGATCTGCCACTTCCTTGGGTGCTGCATCCTTCAGTTGTGGGAAACCACGAGTAGAAAGGGCTAGTCCTGGCTTCACCACCATTGCTGCCACAGGGCCCCAGGCACGCCGGCCACCTTCACCTCCCAGCACAGCACCAGCTCCAAACCTGCTGCCGATGTTGCTGCACCCTCTGGCTTCAAATGGTGGCCAGGGATGAGCTGGGCCAGGGCAGGCAAGAGGGGCCTGGGCTCTGCTGTGCCCTGGCTGCCAGGGCTGTGGCACACCACCATGCCAGGGAGCACACACAGACTGATGCAGGCACCTCCCAGGACCCGCATCCCATTGTCCCTGCAGTGATGGACTGGTCCAGGGGCAGCAGCGGTGCTCCTGGGTCGTTTGGGCTGGCACATGTCCTATGTGGGAGGGGAGCATCCCTTGCACAAGGAGCATCTCTTGTACAGGGAACATCCTTTGCACAAGGGGCATCCCTCACACTGGGAGCATCTCTCGCACAGGGAATGTCCCTCACACAACGAGCATCCCTCGCACAATGAGCGTCCCTTGCATGGAGAATGTCCCTCGCACAATGAGCATCCCTTGCACAGGGAGTGTCCCTTGCACAAAGAGCTCGCCTGTATTGCTCAACTCCCCAGACCTGCTCTGCCCCGTGTCTCTGGCAGCTCCATGTCCCAGCCCCAGTGGGAGGAAGGTCTCTCTTGCACAAGCAAGGGTGCCTGGGGCTGGAGCTGATCTACAAACAAGAGGCAAGATTTGTCCTGCCAAACACACACCCTTTTTTGCCCCCATACAAATGTCTCCACCTGAGTGGGTCATCAGGCTCGCCTTGCTGCCCAGGGATGAGACGGGCACCCCTGGGTGCTGCGCTCCCTTCAGTGCCAGCTCCCAAGTAGGTCAGATAAGTTACTGGCAGAAATGCCCTCTGCTCCCCGCTGCTCCGGGGCCGCAGCGATGTGCCGAGGTGGGGACAGTGCTTCTGCCAATGGCTGCAGCTCGGCAGCAATGCCACTGCAGCGTCCCCCATTTCTCCCCATCCCATAGGATGGGCAAAGGGGGCTGCAGCATGGGGTCACACCCCCCAGCTCCAACCAGTCCCCAAACCAGCGCCTGTGAAATGCTCCCTCTGGCAGCCCCAGCCCATGCCGGGGTGAGGGTCCAAGTATATGCCTGCAAGAAACTCCGAGCCCCTGCCCTGCAGCGAGGGGCTGTGCAGACCCCACAGCCCCTGGTCCTGGTAGCCCCCAGCGAGGGAACAGCCCTCGGCCAAGGATGGAGGTGCCGGTGCCTTGCTGGTGCTGCTGGCAGGCTGAGCCTTCCCCAGCCTTTGGCTCCAGATCCGCGCTGTTTGCTGCCGGAGGGGTGCTGGGCGATGAAACCCAAGCACATCACCTGGATTTTCCTGACAGGCCTGAAGGGCAGAGCAGGCAGCGAGGGTGGCTGCAAACCACTCCAGGAGAAATCCCCACTGCCAGTGACACAGGGCTGCTGCTGGCGATGGGGTCACCTCCCTCCTTCCCTGTCCCACCCCGTGGTCCCCTTTCCCTCTAGCTCCAGACCCCACTGGGCTGGAAACATGCAGGGATACAGCCATTGCCACTCCCTACCGCATTCTGGGCCCGATCCTGGCACTGCAGCCTCTGGCACCCTCTGCCTGGCTCCTTCCCCAGTGCCGTAGGGCTGGCAAAAGCCCTGCCGGGGCAACTGGACAAGCGGACACATCCCGCTGGCCCCTTCTTGCCACAGCACGGTGACAGAGAGGTGAGACGTGCTGATCCTCAGGCTGTTTATTGGCATCTCCCTCGGTTCAGCCCGGGTGCCGCGGCCCCACCGGGCTGGTGCCTGGCTCACCGGTAGGCACTGCAGGGGTTTTGCTATGCAGAGACCACCAAAATGCCCCCAGCCACAGACCCCCCTCCCCAGGCATTGCCACCCCTGCATGCCCATTATGGTCCCAGGCCTCTGCACAAAACCCCATTTAAAAAATCCCCAAACCACGAGAAACGCAGAGGGGTGGCTACAGTCACTGCATCGCCCCCTCTGAGCCCTCACCCGTGCCCCTGCACAGCCCCAGGGTGCAAAACTGGGGGGGGGGACATCAGCACCATGTGCACCCTGGTCGGCTCTCCTGGCGTTCCAGTCCTGGCTTCTCCTAGGGGGGCTGTGCTGGGCCAGGCACAAACGAGGATAAGAATTAATTGTCCCCTGGGTTCCTAGCACAGTGGGTGCCCTCTTCTCGCAGAGGCTGGGGGGTCCAGGGTGGGGGTTTCATGTCCAGAGGTTTTAAGATCAGCAGAGCTCCTCTTCCTCTCTGCAGCTGGGGTCTCCGTGTCACCACTTGTTCCATGTCCCGGGGGACTGCAAACAAAGGGGCTGGGGTTTGGCATGGCAAGACCCCCTGCGCCCAGCCCAGCAGGTGCCAAGGGCAAAGTCCCTGCAATCCTGCTGGCACGCCGAGTCCTCCTGCCCCAGCTCAGCCAAGGGCTCCGTAGCACAGAAAGCTTTGGCCAAGAAGAGGAGCTGGGTTTTGCTCCCCAGCCCCAGGGAAGGCGCTCGGCGTTCTGTTCCGGCTCTGCCGAGGAAGCAAAGCACCCGCTGCGGCACCGAGCCTGAACCTGGGGCCGCTGCCCACCATGGCACCACTGCCATGCCTGGGGCCCTTCGGCCTCTCCACCTCTTTCTTCTTCCTCCTCTTCTCCCCCTTGCCGATTTTTAATTTTTCCTTAATTTCTTGGGGGTTTTCTTTTTTATTTTTTTTTTTTTCTAATTTTTTCCTCCTGTTTGTTTTTGCTTCTGTTTAAATATCAAACGAAAGAAGAAAATCCAGCGATGGGGGCTCTGGAGCCAGGGGCCAGGCTGCTGGGTGGGCGGTAGAGGGTACCGGGCTGGCTGGGGGGGTTGCCGGGTGTCTGGGGGGTGGGAGTCCTGCTGGCTTTGGGGCGGAAGAGGCTGCCTTGCTGCGTGGAGGTGCTGTTGGAGAGGGGTGCGTGGTCAGGCTCCCCTGAGTCGCTTTCAGTGTAGCTGTACGCCTGCGCCCGTGAGATGCCCTTCTGCTGCCGCCGCCACGAGTTGTAGTAGGTGGGATCGCTGATGTAGTGGTTGACAAAGGAGTGGGCTTTCTGGTGGCCGGGGTCCACCTCATACTCGCTGTCACTGCCCTATAGAACAAGGTAGGGGAGTGAGCCTGGGGTGGGGGGCATCACCCACCAGCCCCCAAAAGAGGGTGAGCTTTCCCAGCGCTCTTTGGGGGATGCTGGCGAGCACATCCCAAAAGACATCGGGGGCTGGGACGGCTGCAGCACCACTGGGGTGTTTCTGCCTCTTACAAAACAAAACCTCATAGAAAAGGGTTGCAGGGTCCTGGGGCCCCTCGGAGGGGGGATCCCCGAGGCTGTGAGACCCCCAGGCTGGCGGGGAGGATGTTTTTGGGAGGCGGGTGCTGGCAGCCCTGCCTCCCCCTTGGCGGTAATTGGATTCAGCTTCCCCTGGCCCTGCACAAAGGGCCCATTGAGGGCGGTGGGGAAGCTGCACCGCACCAGCGCCAGCTCCCGCCGCTCTTCACAGCTCCTCAAAAGCCACTCAAGCCCCGCTCCGGCAAGAGGGAGCAGAGCCGGCATCTGCCACAGAAGGCAAAAGAAACAGCCGATGCAGGCAGCGACAGGGGGGCCCCCTGGGGCTGGTCCCCCTCCTGCTCGGGGACAGCCACGGAGACCCCCAGGACCTTTCCCTGGGCTTCAGCCTCGGTCTTTTCAGATGCTGCCCAGTGTCGGTCCTGGGGGTGATGCTCCTGTGGCCTCGCTGGAGGCTGCCTGCCTGGGGAGCTGCCCGTGGCCGCGCTCCTGCCCGGCCACAGCTGCCCCTTTCTCCGGGAGGAGACAAAGGTGCCATTTTGCAGGGTTGGCAGAGCTGTGGCCGTTGCCACCAGCGACCAGGCACAGCAGGACAGTCCCCAACCCTGCTGCCCTCCTGTCCGCTGTCCCCAGCAGCCCTGGGTTCCCCCCCGCAGTGCCACATCCCCCCAGTGCATGGGCTATGGGCTGTGCCAGCTTTACTCCAGCTCTGTGCCGTGAAGCCATGGGGAATGCTGCTGCCTAAAAAGCAGGATGGGGTAGGAGAGCAGGATCAGCATTGCTTTTCCCAAATGTGCACCAGGACCTGCATTGTGGTGGGCAGACAGCAGGGCCGATGCTCAGGGAGGACTCCCAGCATCTTCCATCCTGCCCTTGTTGCCCCTGCCCCAGGTCCCCATCCCCACGTGCAGCCCCGGGTGGTCACCTGAGAGTCGGAGACCTCGGAGGGCTTCTCCGTCAGGCTGCTGCTCTCGGCGGGGATCAGGTCGTTGTACTTGGTCACATCCTCGTCCGAGTAGTGGAGGCTGCCAGGGCTGGGCCGCGGCGGGGACCTTGGGGAGAGGCAGGTGCTCAGCGCAGATCCCCCCTCGGGGCTGTGCCATGTGGGGACGAGCCCAGCTGACCCCCTGGGCAGGCTCTGGGACCACCCATATGCTGTGCCAAGCTCCCCCTAAGGACCCTGCCTGTGGTCCATGGGCTCTCAGGCATTCCCAGCTTTTCAGGCTGGGGGGGCACCGGGCAGAACAGGGTCACCCCGTTGGGGTGCCAGCCCTCCCCAGCCCTGTGCCCATCCCATAGTGATTGCATGATGGAGGGATGGGCATAATGACTTTAAAAGCTCCCCCCTGCCCAGGGAACGGGCTGCAGCGGCAGGTCCTTACCGGGTGTAGATGCCATTTTTCCGGCAGAAGGAGTTCTTGACAGAGAGGCGCCGGTTGTTGAGCTCCAGGGCGGGGAAGCTGCCCTCATCCAGGCTCACCATCTCACCGTGGCTCAGAGCGGTCGCCTTGGAGCTGTTCCCTGGGGGACGGGATGCTGAGCCTCCCCCAGACCCTCCCCAGGCAGCACAGTCAGGGGGGGCCTGGACTCTGCACAGGGGGGCTGGGGAATGACCCAGGGAGGGTTGTGCTGGCTCCGCATTAGAGAGACCACAGCCTGGGGACGGCCACGAGGTGCCAGTCCCGGAGCAGCAGCCACGCATCAGCCCCGCGCCCAGCACCGCCAGCCGTGCCGAGCCTGCCTGCCTTGGCTCGCACCCTGACCTGCCCCATCGCCTCTGGCTCCCGGCTCAGCGGCTCTGTTTGCTTAATGAGGAGGTCTGGATTTTCCCCACAATTTGAGCCCTTGATACAGCTAAGAAAACAGAGCTGTGTTTGACTAATCCCAATGACCTCTGCTGAGCCCCCCAGGCTGTCCTGCCTCTGCAGCTGACAGTGGGACAAATCACTTATTTAATCTTTAGCTCCCAGTGCTCTCTGGGAAGCCCACAGCATCTCTATCAGATGTCACTGGGTCCATGGAGGAGCCATGCCCCGAGGCAGGCTCCCACCACCCTACTCAGACCCCAAAGGCAGGCAGGGAGGCCCCAGAGAGGCTGCTACGGGGTCAGGACTCTGCACCCCCGGCTGGCACCTCAGAGGGTCCCATCACCACCCACTACATCCCCAGTGCTCACCTGAGTCTGACTTCTTGGCATACTTCTTGCTCTGCCCACGGATGATGAGCACGAAGACAAGCAGGAGAATGAAGATGAGCCCTACCAGGGCGATGACCACCAGGAACCACCACTCCTCGTAGAACGGGTTGGCTTTCTGGGCTGGGGCACAGCAGGGAGGATCAGAGGGGGACAAGCATGCAGGGCAAACCGGTATGGATGGGGAGCCCCGGCTGCAAGGCATGGGGTTGCCATGGGGAACTTTGTGAGACCTGGATCCATGTGAAGGAGTGGGTTAAAGGGGTGTGTGTGACAGGGGGCTTTGCAAGGGGAGTGCTGGCAGATGCTGCTGGCAGCAGGATGTGGGGCTCTGTAGGAGCCAGGCAGGGTTGGGGAGATGGGTTTCAGTGGTGGCCACAAGGACAGAGCAGCACTGGGACTCTCCCTCCAGCACAGGGGTACCAGCATCCCCCCAGAGACACCCACGTGCTGCCCCCACTGGCTACCTGACACGGAGGGAGAAGGCGTGCTGGGGGTCCCATAGCCATAGTCATTCACAGCGATGACACGGAAGTCATAGCTGACCCCCTGCTTCAGGATGTCCATGCTGAAGGTGTAGGAGGTCACTTCCTTGGGGATGTCTTTGATGAGGATATCCCAGAGTCCCTCATCTGGAAGAGAGGGGGAGCCTGGGAGAGGGCGACTGGCTCTGTGGGGCCCCCCTGGGCGAGAGGCTGATCCCCCCCACCCAGGAGCACCTGCCCTCTGCCCGCTGCCCGCCCTCCCCTTCCAGCCCCGGCAGGCACTGAGCTCGCTCACTGCAGCATCATTAAAAAGCCCCAGTGATGCACATGCCTGATTGATCACCTGCCCTGGCCAAGGGCAAGGCACCTCCCTGGAGACCTGCTGCCACCACAGCCCCAGAGCACCCCTGGCAGCCCCACGGGCTCACGGGAGTGAGGGGTTTCCCTCCTGGGTGCTGCTCCCCGACACGACACGGGGAGTGGTACCCACCCCTGTTAGCGATCGATTGGGTTGTCTGAGCTGCGGTCTCTGTGGCAGGAGAAATCATTAACTTGGGGCTGCAGGAGAGAGCGGGGCCATGCCTGCTGGCTCCCTGCCGCGGGGATGGGGAGTCCCGGCTGCCAGCCCTGCCTGCACAGGAGCAGGGCCCTCCTGTTTTGGGATAACCTTGGTGCCCCTCGGCTCCCCCTTGCCCGGCTGGGGGAGCATCACAATTTCCATGCCTACGAAAGCAACAGCACCAATGAGTACTGCTCCGCAGCTCATCTGCCCCGTTCCATCACTCCCAGTCAACACCTGCTCGGCAGCATGGTCCTCATGGACCAACATATGGCCAACACCCCGGGCACCCGGGTCCTAATCCCCAAGCCTGTCAGGTGGCCTGGGTGAGATCAGCACTCCCTGCCTCAGTTTCCCTTTTTCCTGAATCCAAGACACCACTGGTATGGGGGTGGGGGTGGAAAGCAGAGAGGAGCTGCAGTACCTGAAGGACGGGCTTCGATAACGTATCTGGTGATGGGCCCTTGGCCGGGGTCCCCGCTTGACCAGTGGATGGTGATAGCTGAGCCGTAGCGGGAGATGAAGGGCTCACCAGGTGGGCCAGGGGCACCTGGGGACCCAGAGTGGAGCTTGTGGCGCGGGGGCACAAGCTGGCACGTGGCCATGCCGGCCCCAGTGGTACTGTGGGAACTGTCCCCACTGCATCTCCTCCCTTGCCCCCAGCACAGCATCCCACATGTCCCCCCTACCTTCCCCAGGCCCCGTGGTGATGTTTGCCTCAACGTTCGGCCCGTAGGCGAAGGTTTTGGCCCGGATCCGGAACCGGTATGTCACACCCTCTGCCAGGTCCTTCACCTTCATCCACAGTGGGCTGTTGCCCTTCACGTCCACTGTCACAATCTTACTGACACCTGCAGGGATGGAGGCTGAGCTGGGTCCTCCCCAGAGCCCCCCCCCCAGCTTCCCCTCATGTCCCAGCCATGTCCTCACCATCCACGGGCATGCAGGGCTCATAGACCAGCCTGTAGCCCTCGAGGATGCCGTTGGGCAGCGGTGGTGGCTCCCAGGACACATTCACCGAGGTGGTGGTCAGCTCGCTGAACCGGATGGAGCCGGGGGCACTGGGAGCTGCGAGGGAGCAGAGCGGCCGGGGACAGCTCAGTGCTCCCAGGGGACACCCCCAGCACCAAGCCAGCCCCTCTCCCTGCCTCCTCCCTAACAGGGCCGGGGTACTTGCCATCACCATCTCACACCACCCTGGTGCCACCTGCCTGTGCCCCCATCCCCACCGCAGCAAAGACCCTGCCAGGCTCAAAGACCCCACACAGGGCTCAGGGAAAGAGCCTCCTTCTCCTTGTCTCTTCTCCCGAGACCTTCATCCTTCTCAAGTCTCAGGCAAGACCTTCATCTCCACGTGCCCCCAACCCACAAACCCTCCGGAGTGAGCCCAGGGCTGCTCTCTGCTTAGGACTGCAGCAGCAGGAGCCATGGTGCAGCTGGGATGAAGGGGCATCAGCCAGACATCACCAGAGCTGGACCCATGGAAAGACTTCCCTGTGCAGCCCAGGGGCAGGAGGGTGCTGAGCAAAGGGCTGGGGGGAGCCATGCCACGGGCCCCACCTGCCTGCTGCGTCCGCCCCTTGATGGGGGTGCTGCGGGGCCCGTCTCCTGCGGCGTTGAAGGCGGCGACGCTGACCCAGTAGGAGGTGTACCCCGTCAGATTCTTCAGCTTCACCCCATTCTCAGGCATGAAAAGTGTCTTCACCCGTGCGCTCTCGTTCTGGCGCTGGGCCTCCCAGAAGTGGATCTGCAGGAGGAGGAGGGAGCACGGAGACATGGGTGATGCATGGATCCAGCACACCTCGCCTTCCCCAGGCCCTTTGCTTTGCTCAAACAGCCCGTGCAGCTCTGCCTGGGCTCCTAAGCCCCTGTCCCAGCGTGGCTGGGGGCATGTCAGAGGGAAAGGAACTGCCTCTCCTCCAGGATGGCTCCAGACTGTGCTGGTCATCAGACATGACCCCCGCTCGCAGTAGGCTCAGGGCTCAGCATCGCTGCACTGCAGAGCAAGCACGCTCAGATGACCCTTGAGCTGTGCCTAATTCTCAAAGGACAGAGCCAAGCAGGAGGAACCACCACGGATGTGGTCAAGGAGGTGCCTAGAGCATGGGGATGGGCAGCCCGGCAGCACCCTGGATGTACGCCAGCTCCATCCGAGCACCACCTTGGGTGCACCCCAGCTGCACCCTGGCTCCATCCTGGCAGCACCCCAGCTCCATCCCTGCAACACCCCGGCTCGATCCTGGCACCCCAGCTGCACTCTGGCTCCATCCTGGCAGCACCCCAGATGCACCCTGACAGCACCCCGACTCCATCCCAGTTCCATCCTAGCTCCATCCTGGCAGCATCCTGGCTCCATCTCTGCAGCACGTGGCAGCACCCTGGCTCCATCCCTGCTGCCCCCGGCTCCATCCCGGCTCCATCCCGGCTCCATCCCTGCTGCCCCCGGCTCCATCCTGGCTCCATCCCTGCTGCCCCCGGCTCCATCCCGGCTCCATCCTGGCTCCATCCCTGCTGCCCCCGGCTCCATCCCGGCTCCATCCCTGCTGCCCCCGGCTCCATCCCGGCTCCATCCCGGCTCCATCCCTGCTGCCCCCGGCTCCATCCCGGCTCCATCCCTGCTGCCCCCGGCTCCATCCCGGCTCCATCCCTGCTGCCCCCGGCTCCATCCCGGCTCCATCCCGGCTCCATCCCTGCTGCCCCCGGCTGCATCCCGGCTCCATCCCTGCTGCCCCCCGCTGCATCCCGGCTCCATCCCGGCTCCATCCCTGCTGCCCCCGGCTGCATCCCGGCTCCATCCCTGCTGCCCCCGGCTCCATCCCGGCTCCATCCCTGCTGCCCCCGGCTCCATCCCGGCTCCATCCCTGCTGCCCCCGGCTCCATCCCGGCTCCATCCCGGCTCCATCCCTGCTGCCCCCGGCTGCATCCCGGCTCCATCCCTGCTGCCCCCGGCTCCATCCCGGCTCCATCCCGGCTCCATCCCTGCTGCCCCCGGCTGCATCCCGGCTCCATCCCGGCTCCATCCCAGGGCCGACGGCGCCACCTGCCGTCCCGCGGCCGCTCGGCACCGGGCTGGGACACCCGGCACGTCCCCAGAATTCCTTCCCCAACGACATGTATAGCATCTCCCAGGGCACCCAGCACCCCAAAGCGACACCCTACACCTCCGCAGGGCACCCAGCATCTCTCCAGATCCGACACCACACACAGCGTGTCCCAGGGGACACAGCAACCTCCAATGACACTCAGCACCTCCCCAGGGCACCATGTGCCCCCCCAGGAACCCAGCACCTTCCCAGCACACCCAGTGTCCCTCAGCCCCGGCTCCCTGCCAGCTCCCAGGTGACAGGGTGCGGGTACCTTGTAGCCCTGTATGTCCCCGTTCTGGCTCTCGGTGGGTGGCGGTTCCCAGGTGACATCCAGCTGGGTGGCTGTGGCTGCCTGTACCGCCACGTTCTGTGGCGCACCAGTTGGCACTGTGCCAAAGGAGGGGACAAGTGTCACAGCCCAGCTGAGACCAGGGAGGGGAAAGCCCCCCCCCCCCCTCCCTTGATGCATTGGATGCACTGCCTCGCCTTGGCACGAGCTGGGGGTACCAGGGCAGCAGAGCCCCCTCCCCACAGCTCCCAGCTGCCGGCAGCCCCTCGCAAGGCAAGGCCATGCCAGAAGACTCACCCGCTTCACCCACAAAGACCTCCTGAGGGGGGCTGGGGGGGCCCTCGCCCACAGCGTTGTACACGCTCATGCGGATCTCGTAGCGTCGGTGCTTGCTCAGGTCTGCGGGGGAAGGGGGAGAAGGGGTGAGCGGGCCCCTCCCTGCAGGCAGAGGGGTGGGGGTCCTGGCTGAGCCCCCTTTGCTGGGGAGGATGGGGGTGTCCCCAAGGAGCAACAGGAGCAGGTGGGCAGAGGTGTCCCGGGGCATTCAGCTCAGCCCGGTTCACCCCACAGCACAGGCAGGCGGAGGGAAGGACGCACAGGGGGTGGCAGCGAGGACACAGGTGGGGGAGCGGTGACTTACTGTCCAGCTCGTACTGGGTGAGGGAGACCTCGCTGAGGTTGTGCACGGCGTAGATGGCTGGGCGGCATGGGGCAGGGAGAGCAGGCAGCTGGTTAGTCCCGCATGCAGCATGGCACCGGTGGGGTCCCGCCACCAGGTACCCACCCCAGCATGCCTGCCCACCCCAGTGTGGGCCAGGGGTCCCCTGCAAGGAGCCTGTCACCCCCAGAGGCCAACGGGGCTGTCACAGCACTGAGGAGCCTTTCCATCCTCCAGCTCCATCCCCTGAATGGCACAATCTGGGTCTGGGCATGCGGGTTTCCTCAAGGGTCCAACCGCAGCTGAGAGCAGTGGACATGGCAAGGTCCTGTCTTGGGGTCTGCACTTGTCACGCATGTCCCTGCTGCCCCCAGAGTGATGTGACCCTGTTCCCTTTGGGGCCTGAGGACAGCAGTGCACCTGGACACACACAGCGGGATGTCACGCAGACACCCATGTTAGGTGCAGACACGTGGACACCCGCGCTACAGGGACACAGGGGCTGAGCACAGGGGGACATCACAGACGAGCATGCTAGGGACCACAGACCTGGTGGCACGAGGGGGCTGGTGGCAGCTCCATGGAGCACAGCCTGACCAGCTCCAGGCTGGTACCCAGGAGAGGACATGGAGCACAGGATGCTGCTGTGCCCCATCTTCCACCCACCACCACTGCGTCACCTGCCCAGCCACATGTCCCCAGGCGTGGCAGGGCCACAAGCACTCACGGGTGAGCTCGGCCCACGTGGTGCCAGGGCTGCCGATGCTGCGCAGGGTGAAGCCGCGCAGGCTGTCGTACACCAGCTCACGATAGCGGAGACGGAAACCCAGCAGGATCCCATTGATCTTGTCCTCGGCCGGGGGCTGCGTGGGGAGGACAGTGAGGGGCTGCTCTGACCCAGGCTCCCTGACACCCCGAGATGGCTGTCCCTGGCACACCTTGGTGCCACCACGCAAGGCAGAGGGGACAGTTACCTGCCAGCGGATGAGCACTGATGTGGTGGTGTGTGGGGTGACGGAGAGGATGGTGGGGGCTTCCTCGGGGGCTGTGGGGGAGAAGCAGGTGGTGAGGCTCCAGAGATGCCCTGGGCACTGGAGGATGCCCAGGCCATGGGAGACACCCTCTGTCCCTGGTGCAGCCTGCGCTGACCCGCCTGCAGGGTGGTGAGCGACTCCGACTCCTCACTGTACTCGCTGTCCCCGATGTCATTCGTCGCCTTCACGCGGAACTTGTAGGAGGTGAAGGGCTTCAGCCTGCACGGGAGCAGAGCAGCATGGGGACAGTGAAGCCCCAGGTGAGCGCATGAGCCACCCTCCCTCCCACAGGGCACGCTGGCCAGTCTTCCCAACGCTGGTGCAAGCACTCCTCATCGGATGGGGAAACTGAGGCACGGGGCAACTGCCCAAAAGCAGAGCCCATCACCTCCTTGGCCCCCCATCACCCCACAGCATGGCTCGGGGCCGGCCCGTGCCTCACCGGTCCACGACGAAGGCGGTGGTGTTGCGGCTGACAGAGGCGGAGTGTAGTGCCCACTTGCCGTCGGGCAGCTCGCGGGTCTGCACAGTGTAGTAGCGGACGGGGGAGAGCCCGTCGCTGCCCGGCTCCCAGGAGAGCAGCACGCTGCGGGCTCGTACCTCCTCCTGCTGCGCCAGCGGCTTCCCGGGGGGCTGCGGGCGGTCTGGGAGAGGCGAGGGGCTGGGAGCGCTGCAGGCACGCCACGGGCATGCACAGCCCCCTGCCACGGGCTGGACCCCCCACCCCGTTACCTCTCTTCTCTGTAGTCACCACGAGGGCTTCGGCCGCCTCGCCCCAGCCCTTGCGGGTCTGTGCCGCGATGCGGAAGAGGTAGGTGGCCTCGGGCTGGAGGCCGGTGGCTGTGTACTGCCGGGCACTGGGCTCCAGCACCTCCACAGCGGCTGCATTGACCGTGGTGGTGTTGAGGCGGTGGGTGACCTGGTACGCTGCGGGGAAGGGAGTGGCACGGTGGGGCTGGCAGAGGGGACACCGTCTTGGGCTCCCCCTATGCATGCCTTCCTCCTCCATCCCTGCCCACGCACGGGGCCAGCAACAAGGGGGTTTTGGCTCCCTGCACTGGGAGCTCACACACAGCCAGGGACCCAACGCAGCCTGCTGAGTGGGGAGACCCCAGCCCTGGGGGCAACGGGCACCACAATGCTCAGGGGATCTCAGGGAGCTGGTATCTGCCTCCCTGTGTGGGTCCGTGGTCCCATGGGACCTCTGCACCCCTCTGCAGAGCATCCTGGCATGGCACAATCAGGATGGCTCCCCACATACCCAGGATGATGCCATTGGGTGCTGCGGGCGGCTGCCAGATGAGCCGCACCAAGGTGGTCCTCACTTCGGGGAAGAGGATCCCCACGGGGGGGCCGGGCACTGGAGGGAGGAGAGATGGGTTCACCAGGGAGTGCACAAGTGCACGCAAAGCACCAGTTCCCATCCCACAGGAATGGGAGCCCTGGGTGTCCTGGTCAGGGGGGAGAGGGATTGCCCCAGTGACCTGGGATGGGATGGGATGGGATGGCCTTAGGCACCCAGGGGACCTCCAGCCCACTCAGGTCTCTCTGCCCATCCAGGAGCTGTTACCCACCGTCATCCAGTGTCCGCTCGAGTATGGGAGGCCGGCTGGGCACGCCGTCACCGATCCTGGTGAAGGCCAGCACACGGATCTCGTACAGCGTGTATTTACCCAGCCCGGTCATCTGGGCACTGCGGGAGGCATTGCCCTCCGCCAGCCAGAACCGGGCACGCACATCCGAGTCCTTCTCCTTGTACATCACCTGCAAGAGACCCCGTGTGACATGGCCGGGCAGGGCCACAGCCCCAGGACGGAGCACTGTGGCAAAGGCCAGCACCAGATGGGCACCATCTCTTGGATGTGGCACAACAAGGGACCTGGCAGCCTGCAGGGCGATTCCTCCCCGGGAAAGCCATGCTTCCCAGGTTTGCACGATGCTGCCATGATGCAGGGCTGCTGGCAGGCAGAGCCACAGCACCAGGGCTGTGGTAGGAGCTCACCTTGTAGCCCAGGATGAGGCCATTGCAGTCTGCCTCAGGGATGTCGCTCCATCGGACCAGCATGCTGCTGGAGGAGGTGGCCAGTGCTGACACGTTGCTGGGGCCAGAGGAGGGCACTGGAGGGGGCGGTGAGGGGAGGAGTGTCAGTGGCCAGATCCAGCGGGGGTGGGTGCTCGGCACTGCAGGGTGGGCAGCGGTACCTGACTCCCGGGTGCGTCCCACCACCGAGTGGCTCCAGGGCCCCGAGCCGATGGCATTGAAGGCTTGGACCTGCACCCGGTACTCAGTCCACTCCTCCAGGTCCTCGATGGTGTACTCCCGCTCCACACGGTCATGGATGACGTGCACCGCTGCCTGCCCTCGCCCGTCTGAGCGCACGTAGCGGATCCTGTAGCCCACTGAGTCGGGGTTCCCGTTGTACTCCTGCTCCAGGAGGGGCTGGCCCCAGCCCACAGAAACAGACACCATCACTTCTGATGTCCTGCAGCCACCCAGCTCCATCCCCCTTCAGGTCATCACCCCTCCACCGGCCCTGCACCCAGAGACACAGACACCCCCGCATCATGGTGTCCCCCCCCTCACCATCCAGCGCAGCCACAGGCTGGTCTCGCTGGCTGTCCTCAGGGTGACGTTAGCAGGTGCCATGTCCGGGGGGGCCTGCAGGGTCTGGATCCTCCGGGAGGGCAGACTAGGGGGGCTGGTGCCCACGATGTTCACCTGCCGCATGCGGAAACTGAGAGAGGAAATTGGGGAGTCACCATGGGGGGTGAGAGGGCTCCAGTCCCCCGGGGAGGATGGCACAGCACCGTCCCGGCCACTCGCCTGTAGTAGGTGAAGGGCTTCAGGTTGGGCACCTCCATGGAGCGGGCATCGGGCTCGTTAGCCAGCTGGTGGATGAGCCCCCACTCTTCGGCCTCGCCGCTCTGGCCCACCTGTGGGACGGGAGTGGGGTGAGCTGCTCCCCTGGCACCCCCTCACCACCCCCTGGAGCCACCCCATACCTGTGCCTCCACCTGCCAGCGGGAGATGGAGGTTTTGCCATCGTAGCCTGGGCGAAACTGGAGGGTGACAGAGCGGGGTCCAATGTTGGAGATGCCCAGGTTGGTGGGGGCACCGGGGAGCTCTGCAGGGAGAGAGGAGGATGGGAGGCACCGGCCGCTCACCCCCAGCACCACCGGCAGCCTGGCAGCATCCCTGTGCTGCCGCGCTCACCTGGTGGCACTCCCGAGGAGATGGTGGAGGAGGAGACCTGGCCCTGGCCCTTGGAGGTCATGGCAGCCACCTCGATGGTGTAGGTGGTGAGGGCGGTGAGGCCGGTGACGCGGTACTCCAGGGTGACATTGGGCAGGTAATGGGTGACCCGTGTGTTGGTGCGGTTGTACTCCTCCCAGGAGATCCGGTAGCCTGAAAGCACTCCACGTTGTCAGCCCCCCTCATCCCCCACCCTGGGGAGCTGAGTGGGGCTGGGGGAGATGCTGCAGGGCAGGAAGGGGGCTGATGTGGGAGCTGGGTACCCACCAGTCCTCCCTTACCTGTCAGGATGCCGTTCTTCTCCAGTGGTTCCTGCCAGCTGACCTTCAGGGACGTGTCCAGGATGTCACTGAAGCTGAGATGTCCCACGGGACCAGGCACTGCCCAAAGACACCCAGGGGCTCAGCACGCAGCCACGCGCCCAAGGGCAGGAGCCCTCGACACCCACGGGACCCCTGCAAGGAGCGAGCGTGGAGGGGGCTCCCCAGGGACTGGCAGCACCACCATTCCACATCCCCACCGGCAGCACCAGTGGGACCCAAGTCCCCCATCTCGGGGCTGCTCCCACCCTCCCCAGGAGCCGCACATGGGCAGGGGGCATCCCGCGGGAACGCAGAGCCTCCCCGTACCATCCTCGTGGGTGCGCACCAGCTGGGGGGGGCTGCGCGGGCCGTCCCCCGGTGTGGTGAAGCACAGCACCGAGGTGAAGTACTCGGTGAATTTCCGCAGCCCCGCCACGTAGCCCACGTGGATGCTGTCCTGGAAGTTGGGCCGCACTGTCACCACCGCCGCCTCCTCCTCGTGCTCCGGCTCCCAGGCGATGAGCTGCGGGAAGAAGGAGCTGGGACAAGGATGCTGGTACCAGCGTCCCCACCCCGCATCAGTACTACAAACACCATCCTCCAGGCACCTCCAGCCTCCTCTTATTTATTCAGAGTTGATTAAATATCAATTAACAGTGCAGGGAACACTTGATGCCTTTAACCATGCATGTTTACCCGTAAGAGCCGATACGGAGTGTGCGCTTTGTGATTAACTCCCATTGATAACGACACGTAATCGCCCACTCACCCACATTTAGGAGGGATGTTTGGGCATTTAATTGGTATTGTGCAAGATAGCCTATAGCAACTTAATTAAATACTAATTAGGCCCTAAAAATACTAATAAAAAATACTAAGTGGCATTTAATAAGAATGTTAAATATCCTACTTGCTCTGGTTATCTCATTCAGCGGCAATTAAATTCCTGAACTTCTTTTGAGTGGATTAAGAAACAAGTTTAATGTTTTAATTCAATTTCATTAATGTAAATTCTAATTAATTGCAATTTGGAATTAATTACAGAGCATGGAAGACTCCAAACCCATGCAAGTGTTAAATCTCAGTAAATATTATTTTAACAGTCAGGCTGGGAGGAGGAGTCAAGCCAATTTGTGGAGGCTGGCCGACGAGTTTCCCCAGCCCTGGCTGCCCTGTTTTTGGGGAGACCCATGGCAATCACCCCTTACCTTGTACCCCTGGTTGATGCCGTTGATGAACTGGGGGCTGGGGGGGTTCCAGGTGAAGCGGATGGTGGTGGAGTTGGTGGCCTCAGTCTGCACGTTCCCCGGAGGCACCGTGGGGACTGCCGGGATGAAGGGATGGCTTGCAGCAACTCCAGCTCCATAGGGTCGCCTTCATCAGCTAGGTACCAGCACCCCAGGAGCATAGGCACCCACAGCGGGGAGCACCCCAGGCACCCAGGATGGTGCCCCAAGATGCCCCTGGCTCTGCAGCCCCTGATCACCCCTCCCCAGCAGGTCCCAGTCCTCCTAGGATCCTCACACCCATCCTCCTGCCACCCATCCCCATCATCCCCATGGCACAGCCTGTCACCACTGTGGTGAACACCAAGCCCCTGTCCCTGCCTACCTCCCTGCAGAGTCCACTCGGTCACCTTCATGCTATACACCCCCAGGCCAGCGCTGTTGTATGCCGCCACCTCGATCTCATAGTTGGTCCAGATGATGAGGTCCTCCAGGAGTAGGTTGTTGACGTCAGCATTGGTGATGTTCTTGAACTGGTAGCCCACAGGCAGCCCAGCCAGGCAGTATCTGGGGACCAGCTGCTGTCAGAGCTGCCAGTGTCCCCACCAGTGCCCTGGGATGCTGGGAATGGGATGCCTGTGTTCCCCCACCCGTGCCTACCGGATGATGTAACCCTTGAGGACACCGTTCTGGTGGCTCTCGGGGGGCGGCTGCCACTGGATCATGATGGACTGGTTGGTGCGGCCGCTGGCGATGACATTCTGAGGGGGTGCGGAGGGGGGCTCCTCGGGCAGGGACACCCTGTGAGGGACAAGGCAGGAGTGAGCACCCAGGGCCGCCGGCTCCCCCAGGACCCCTGGCTGCAGCTCACCTCTCCGTGTCTTTGCTGAACTGCCCCCTGCCCACGTCGTTCACGGCGCAGAGGCGGAACTGGTAGGACCGAGCAGGGACCAAGCCCTGCACCGCCACCGTTGTTGACTCGGGGTCCACACTGGCCAGCAGCACAGTCCAGGGCGCATCTGCATGGGGAGAGGGGGGAAGTGGGGTGGAAGAGCTGACCTGCAGGGTGCTGGGGTCCCCTGTCCAGCTAATGAGCCCCGGTGTCCCCAAACTCCCCGCAGCATCCCCTTGTGCACTGCCCTGGGGTGATGCTGGAGACTGGACTTTGCCCAGTGCCAGCCTCGCCAGGACCAGCGGGGCCGGGGAGGTGGGAGCAGCCTCTTACTGTTCTCGGAGACCTCCACAATGTAGCGGAGCAGGGGGCTGTTGCCGTCGAAGGGCTTGGCCCAGGTAAGGTTGATGGCCCGTTTCTCCAGGGGGCTGAGGGTGGCCACGGGGCTCTCAGGGGCGTGGGGGAGCTGCCTGGACACGGGGGTTAGGGAGGGGGCAGTTAGGGAGGGAGCACAGCCCCGGCATGGGGTGCCGGCAGGGATGAAGGGGTGTCTCACCGGACACGGAGGTGGGCACTGCGTGAATCGTTGCCCCCGGCTGAGACCACCTTGCAGGTGTAGGTGCCGATGTCACCCGACCAGGTCTGGGAGATGTGGAGGCTGCCCATCTTGTCCAGGCGCACCCTTGGGCCGCTCTCCGGGCTCAGCGGTGCCCCATCCTTCTCCCAGATGTACCTGTGCAGGGGGGCACAGACCTGAGCCCTGAAGCACCCTGAAGCTCCCCACAAGAAGAGGGGACCGGGGTCCCACCAGCGCGCCGGGCTCCCCGCGCACGGGGCACCAGGTGGCACTGCAGGACCACCAGCACAGGGCTGGGGATGGAGCCACCCCCCTGCCCGCTCCTCCCCAGGCAGGCAGGCAGGCAGCGGTGACAGCAGGCAAGCAGCCTGGGGGTGCCTGCACCCCCCGAGCCTCCCAGCCCCGTAGCACGCACCTGACATCCACACTGGGGTCGTGGGTGACCCCACAGCTCATGACAGCCTTGGTCCCTTTGATGACACTCTGGTCCTGCGGCGGGTCGGTGATACGTGTCCTTGCTGCAGGGGGGCAGAATGAGCCACCAGCACTGCCCGGAGGGCTGTGGGGGTGGCATCGGCAAGGCCAGCCCCAGTTCGCACCCACACAAACCAACCAGCCACACGCCAAAGCCCATTTGGCACCCCCAGAGAGCTCCATCGCACACCACGCATGGTGGGAGGCAGCACCCAGCCACCCACGGAGCTGGGCAGGGTCCACCCTGCACCATGCGCCCGGCAAGGTGGCAGACAGAGCCCAGCTGCCACAGAGCTGGGTGACACTGGCATTCTGGCGGGTGCCTTACCCCAGACAACCAGGTCGGCAGATGCTTCATCCACGCCACGGGAGTTGGTGGCCAGGCACGTGTAGGTGCCGGCGTCAGCGAGGTGCGCAGGGCTGATGAGCAGGCTGCCCGACTCCAGCAAGGTGAAACGCGGCAGCTGCACCGAGCCGCTGGCCAGGATCCGCTCCCCTGGGTGACACGGGGAACCACATCAGCTCCCACCACCCCAGCCATCGGCCATCGGCCAAGACTGGTGGCCATGAGCCTGGTGGGCCATGGAGCTCAAAGAGCCACAAGCCCTGGGGCCGTGTGGGCAGGCAGGGATGGGCAGGGCAGGGACAATGCTTGGAGGGCAGGCTTGCCCACCCCCCAGTGCCCCCAGTCCCTTTATACCTTTCTGCCACGTGATGGCCGGGCGTGGAGCCCCCGAGGTCTCGCAGTTGAGGATTACAGACATGCCATCAATCACCGTGCTGTCCTGAGGACCCCTGGTGATGTTGGGTGCGATGCCTGTGGGGCAGAGAGATGCACAGCCTCCCCTGAAGCCCTTCCCAGTGCCCAGCCCGGAACTGACCCATTCCCAGGGCATGGGGGGGGTCCCATGCCCACAGGAGGGTTTCCTGGGGTCCCCAAGCCCCCTGTGGAGCCCAGCCAGGGGGTCCCAGGCACATCCCGGGCTCCAGGGCGGGCGGGGGCTGGCACCTACTGGTCACGGCCAGGTACGTGGTGGTCTGCACCTCGCCAGCCGCATTGCGGGCGAAGCACTGGAACATGCCGGTGTCGTCGGGGACCAGCCCACTGATCTGCAGGCTGCCATCTGCCAGGAGCTGGAAGCGGGACAGCTTCTCCAGGTGGATGAGGGCAGCATCCTTGTACCAGGCCATCTCGGGGGGGGGCACGCCTGCAAAGCCCAGGGCCATGTCAGGCATAGGGCTGTGGCAGCACAGGGAGGGCAGCTGGGGAGCAGCTCACCTTTGGCTTGGCAGGGGATGGCCACCACCCTCTCCATCTCGGCTGTGATGTGCCTCTCCGGCTCCTTGATGAACTGTGGTGGCTCTGCAAAGGGAAGCACAGCAATGGGCAGGGGCTTGCGTTGGAGCCGTGGTCCTCTGGCCCCACTGTCCAAACACCCCCAGTGACGCCTGCCTGTCATTTCCCACCTCAGCCCCAGGGCTGAGGCTGCCCCAGCTCACTGCACACATGGTTTGGGCTGCCTGCAGCCAGGTCCTCACCCAGGACAGAGAGGTAGGCGCCCTCAGCCACGGCGGGCACGCTGCTGCTGCGGAGCACAGCCTCGCACTCGTAGTAGCCGCTGTCACTCAGCACGGGGTTGAGGATGGTGAGCCGGCGGCTGTAGTCACTGATGCCGCTGGAGAGGGGCACCCCATCCTTCTTCCAGATGATGTGCAGCTTGATCAGTGGCCTGGGGAGCCCAGGAGCATGTCAAGAGGCAACCCCAGCCCCCATAGAGCCCCCACACCTCCCTCCATCCCGGAATCGTGGTGGGAAGGGACCTGAGGACATCCAGCCCTAGGGCTGGGTGATGCCAATGGGGAGATCCCCCATCCCCATCCTGCTACTCACCTGGCATTGGCCACGCACTCCATAGTCACCTCTGAGGTCCCGGCCACCACACTGGTGTTCCTGGGTGGGACAATGATGGTAGGTGCGATGGGATCAGCCGGGCCACCCACATCTGGGGGAGGAGGCCAGAGGGACAGACATCAGCACCCCCTGTTCACCCCCGGGTACCCCAGCTCCCAGCGAGGCTGACAGGCACCCAAAGCCTTGTGCCTGCCCTGCCTGACATGGAGGTGACAAAGGTGGCAGGGACCAAAGGTCCATGGATTCTGCTCTCCCATGGGTAGGAAGGGCACGTCCAGCCCATCACCTTGGCATCAGGGTGCCTTCATAGCTCTCCCTAAGTCCCCTCCTCCTGCGGGAGCCCACAGGACCAGCCTGGCCCCCAGCCTGCACGGCAGCACCGGCTGGCCGGGAGGAGGGAGAAGGGGAGTATATAAAGCAAAATGATTGCAACAATAAAAAACCCTCATGTAGGCGCTGTAAAAATGCGATCAGCTTGAAAGCTGCTGATATAGCTGAATCCATAAACATGGGCTCCAGGTTGTTTATTGCGCACCAGGACGCTGAGGTACAGAAAAACAGATTAATGGGGCAGGAGGGGAAGGGGGACAGGCAGAGCCCTCTGCAGAAAGGGATAAACCCCTCCACGGAGCAGCGGGAGGGGAGATGGGATAAGAGTACCCACAGGACTGATGCCACTTTGGGGCAGCTTCTCTGAGATGGGCTGTCACCACCTGAACAGGGGCCAGGGGACCCTCGGCCAGGTCCTGCAGGGTCCCAGGGGACTGGAGGGATGGAGGGGCCACAGGGGTGTCCCCCAGGCAGGGGCTGATCTGGAGCAACATGGGCTGGGAGGGGAACGTGGGCAGGAGTGGGGCAGGGTGTCCTGCCGCAAAGCTGCTCCCGGTGGGGCTCCATCGCACCATCCCATCCCGCAGACTGGTCCCGGGGCACGGCCGGATCCAGCCCCGGCAGCAGGGATGGAGCGGGAGGCTCTGCCCATGATACAATTAGCGCCTGCAACACAGCCCGAAGTGCCTAAATAAATTTTGAGGCGGCTGAACTGTTAAGTCAGCAGAAGCCGGAGCCTCTGAAGAGATTTACTGCAAATTAAACTTGGGGGTGAGCCAGGCAGCGCAGGGGGAGTGGGACCAGGGGGCAGTGCCCCCCGCACTCACTGGCCACGGTCAGCGTGATGGGCTGGCTCGTCTTGTTGTCCCCGTTCTTGTCATTCACCGCCTGCACGTAGTAACGCCCTGCGTCCGGGGCCACCGTGGAGAGGATAACGAGGGTGTTCTCCAGCGTGATGGCTCTGTGGGGACGAGTGGGTGGCATGAGATGGGGATGCAAACCCAATGGGGACACTGATGCAGTGAGTTGGAACCCTTGCTCCCCCACTCAGCACCCACACCAGCCTTGGGGCACCCACATGGGACAGGCAGGACCCCCAGCCTTCCTCCTGCCTGCCCCAGGAACCGGCCACCAGCCCCACCCGGGGCTCTGCACAGCCACTGGCCCGAGACGGTGCTGGGACCGAGCCCCACACCCCACCCCGTGCCAAGCAGCGCACATCGGACACTGCAGATTAATAGGACTTTTTTTTTTTATTATTATGATTATTTTTTATGGAACGATCTAATCTGCTGGAAACATAAAATGGTTTGGGGAACATATTTTTTACCATTAAATATGAGATAAAGGAGTTTTATCTCCTCAATCCTGCTTTGCAAATGGAAAGGAGACCAGTTCAATTCCTGCATAATGCGGGTTACAAATTCAATTCCCCTACACTGTGTCTGCCAGCACCAGGCTCACTGCTCTGGCAGCACCGGGGTCTGCCATGGCCCCACTGGGACCCCTCGCACACATGCGTGTGCCATGCCCACCCCCATCTCACCAGCTGCTGGCCCAGCACATGCTGCACCCCTTTCACTCACTTTCCTCCCTCTTATTTTCATTTTTTTAAAAATTCATTCCCCCAGTGACAGAGCCATTAGTTGCCAATTCTCTCTCCGGGTTTTAGCATGATGTGCTCAAGACATCTGTTAAACATCCTTATTGCAAGGACAACGGCAGTGAAGGGAAACGCAGCCCGCCCCCCGGACGCTGGGGGGATGCCGGGGGGATGCCAGGGGGATGCTGGGGGTACTCACATGCGGCTGCTGGGGGAGATCTTCCGGCCCTCACGAAACCAGGTGACCTGCGGCTGGGGGAAGCTGGCGATGCGGGGCGCACGGATGACAGCCGCCTCCCCATGGGACACGCTCTGCTGTGTCTCGCTGTCCTCGAAGCTCCCCATGTCTGCAAAATGTGCAGGAGAACCATGTCAGAGGCTGGGGAGGGGCCAGCAGCACACCTGGGGACCCAGCAGCATCCAGCCCCGGGTCTGGCTGGGGAGCAGGCTGGAGGCCATGGGGATGGGCTCCCCCAGGGGATGCAGAGGGGCTGCCCTGGAGTCTGCTCTCTGCTCCCCTCCTCAGCTGGGGTGGCTTGGCTGGCACAGGGCATGGGATGGTGGTGGGGCAGCTCAGCCCCATCCAGAGCAGCACTGCATGCCCGGGGCTGTGCTCCCACCAGGATCCACCCCTGCAGTACCCAGAGCTGCACAGGCCCATCACCCGCATGCCAGCCTGGGGAACCCTGCCCCTGTGTCCCCCACCAAAGATGGGGTGCAGACACAGTGAGGCGGGCTCAGTCCCAGAGCTCCCCAGCACCTCTCCCTGCCCCAACAGAGTGCCCAGTGCCGGGAGCATCCCAGCATGATCTTGCTCTGTGGGCCAGGATGGGGCATCCGCTGCCTCTGTCCTGCCCAGCTGCTTGCAGGCTGGAAGTGCACAGCAGTTGAGGAAAGCAGAGTGAAGCAGGGTGCATGGAGAAGGGGGGGCAAGGGATTTTTATTGACTTCCCTTAATTGCTGTAATTAAAAACATGTAAAGAATCTTTTTTTAACGACTTTGCCATTATCATTAGTTGTTAGCACAGCTGCCTTATTAATTTCTCATTAGCTCCCTGATTTGTCATTGCTTTTTAGGAAGGCTTTTAAGGGGATGGGATTGGGGACATCCTGGAGAGAAGGGGTGATGGAGAGGGGCAGGTCCCCTGAGGCACAGAGCCAGCGTCCTGAGCCTCAGCACCCTCCTGTCCTGCTTAACCCCCCCCGTGGTGCCTCTGCATCACCCCCCAGCGCAGACCCCGAGGTCTGGCCCATCCCGCTTGGACCTGCTCATTCCCAGGATCCATGCCCAGCCATGGCAGCAGCACCCAGGACCGAGCTGCCCCCCCAGCTGCCCCTTCCCCTGCGCTGATGGATGCAGCCACCCGGCCCCATGTGCTCCTGGTTGCTTTCAGAAACAATTATCAATGGTGTTTGCTTTCAGCGCTCCATGCAGGAGAAGCGGGGCTGCTTTCATGCTGCAAAGTGTTTCAGCGTCCCTAAAGCCAGAGCCACCCACCCAGATAGGTGCTGTGGGTTTCCCAGCCCTGGTGCTCTCTGCCTGCACCCTGGGGTACCCCCCTGCACCCCAACCACCACAGCCTGACCGGGCAGCAGAGGCAGCAACAGCCCTGTCCCTGCCAGAATCGCCCTAGGTGTGCTCCGGACACGTGTGTGCTGGCCATGGGCTGCACCAGTGCCAAAGCTGTCCCCAGTGCTGGGGAGCTGGGCGTCCCCAGCCGGTCCCCCGCTGAGCGGGGCTGTCACTTACAGGCCACCTGCACCTCGGTCTGGCGCTGCAGCAGGGCTCCCATCCGGTTGCGGACAATGCAGCGATAGAAGCCAGCATGTGTGCGGTCCAGCGACGTGATCATGTACCTGCAGGAGAGAGGATCCACCTCAGTGGTGGTGAGGACATCCAAGTCACCATCACCACCCCCGGAGAGGCTGGAGGTCCTACGTAACCCCCCACTTACTGCTGGGCAGCAACTCCTGCACCAGGTGCTGGGTCCTTCCCCAAAAGCGGCTGCTAGAGGTGTGTGTCCGTGCATGTATGTGCATGTCTGTGCAGGCATGTTTGTGTGCACACACACACACGTGTGCGCGCTGGGGAGACAACAGTGTCCCTCACTGCTGCATAGGGACTCATGGCCACGCACACAGAAGGTGCTTTCGCTTCACCACGCACATGGCATGAGCCAGTGCTGTCACCCACCCGGTGCTGGGGGTGTGTGTGTGTTGATGGTGACTCAGTGACGTGAGCAGGAGGCACTAGGCAAGTGGCTTCAAGCTGTCAAAGGTGGAGGCAGCTGCTGGGGACCTGGTACCCACTGTCCTGACCCCTGTGCCAAGCCCCACACCGAGCCCCAGTGGTGTGCGGCGGAGGGACACAGGGGTCTGCTGGTGTCACACAGCCTTGGACCCACGTGCAGCTGATCCCAGCACCGCTCCGATTAGTCAGACAGAACTGCCTTATCATCCCCAGCGCCTGCTCTTATCAGCTGCCACCACCAGCAGCTGATAAGCAGATAAAGGAAATAACCATGTCTCAAATCGCCCACAGCTCCCAAGCATTGTCCCCATCCCCAAGCCAGACCGCACTGCCACCAGACCTCCCCGAGCAGTCCCCCCCCAACAAGGGATGCAAGCAATCCTGCTCCATCACCCCCCAAAATAGGCTGGATGCCCCTGGCCTCAGCCTTGCAGATGGGCAAAGCTCTGGGGAGATGGGCAGGTGCTGCATCATCGCCTCCCCTGATGGGGAGCACTCCGAGATAAAGCAGAAAGGGAATAAATAAGCTCAACCCCCCCTTGCCCAAAATCTAATCTTGCATTAGAACATGCTGCGGGCTATTTCATCACAGCTTTATTTGTTCTTTTGATAACCAAGCGTAAATTAAACTTTCGTAAGACAGAAGGAACATGTCCCCTTTGCCAGGAAGTGCAGCAGGCCCCTGTGCCCACCTCCCCACCATGGGAGATGGGTCTGGGGACATGAGGCTCCTGCTTTGCCTGGTGGCACCACCCAGCCAAGGTAGGCACAGCAGGGCTGGCATCAAACCCACCCGGTGTGCTGGGGGTCACCCACCCCTGCGGGAGAAAGGAGTTCCCCCTTTGGGAACGAGTCCTTGAGTGTCACAACTGATATTTAAAACTGATCCCCAGAGGCTTTAAATAAGATATTTCAATTCCACAGAGCTGTCAGGAACTGATGCAGACACCAGGAATAATGGGCTCACTCTCCTTGTGGTGTCCTCGTTAATAAATTACACGCACACACCGCGACTCCTGAACACACACATGCATGCCAGTGGACAGACAGATGGATGCTTGCGGACGCTCACCCCTGCTCAGCAGCAGAGGGGCACGCGTGGTCCCCACACAGACCCCCCTGTGCATCCCCCTGCCACATCCTCATTGTCACGTCCCCTCCAAACCCTCTTCCTGGGAAGGGGCCAGTGCAAAGCCCCCAGCACAGCCCATGAGCCACCCTGTGGGACCCAAACCACCCCCATCCTTGGGGCTCACATGCACCCATGCCTGGAGCACCCACCGATGCGCAGCCCCCCTGCAGCACCTTGTCCCCAAGCACTGGGAGCCAGGACACCTCTGTGGGCATGGGCAGCACCCCCACCCCCCCCCCGGTGGGGACACCCCTGCAGATCCGATTAACAGGCCCTGGTCCGCCAGTGGAGCTATTAAGAAGCTGAGCATTTGCACACACCTAAGCGGCTGAAAATAGCCCGGAGAAAGGAAATCAATTACCGGGAGAAGCCTGGCCCGCAGTCATTAACCAAATATGAGTAGAGACTTTGTTCTCCGCTGCTCGGCTTCCACGGAGGCTTTTATCCAAGACTGCTCTGATTTGATTTCCTTCCCCCATCACGCCCAGCTGTAAGGGGACGGTAACCCATCTCACCCTCTCGCAGCGGGGGTGCTGCAGCAGGACGAGGGGTGAAGCATGCTGCCCCAGCACCCCACGCAGCCCCCCCAGTTTGAGCAAGGAGGAGATGCCACAAGCCCCAGCGGGAGCTCCCAGCTCTGCCATGTCGTGCAAACAAGCAGCTCCTCTTCTTGGGGCCGAGCGGGGCTGCTTTGCCCATCCGCCAGCCCGGAGACGTGCTTTGGGCCGCTGAAGCCAGGACAGAGGTCTGGCCCTGCTCCCGGCACAGCCCTTGCTGCTGACTCCACTGTTTGGTTTGTTTGTAAAGACAGAGGTTGACAGGGCAACGTCTGTAGGGAAAAGCACTTCCGAAGCGAGGACTGACCCATGCTTCAAAAAAATGCACTGCTGGAAAACAGCAGCAGTCCCCAGGCTCGGTCAGAAAGTAGCTCTGCCACGCTTGGCCCCAGGGTCAGGGAGGGGACTCCGGAGCCAGAAGCCCCATGCCAGGGGATCGGTGGGCTTGCAGAAGCAGCCGGCCAGCAGAAGGCTTTGGCACCAGATTAATCTGCCAGATGGATGGGCTGCACGTGGGGAACAACAATTTACCCACCCAGCCAGCCAGCCCAGCTCCCACCAGCAGCCTGACCGTGGCAAGGCAGGGCAGGGCAGGGCACAGCCCCGTGACCAGCCATAACCACGCTACACCCAGCAACTCTGGGCAAGGCACCGGCACCACCGATACGCTCGGCACACCAGGCTGCACATGCCACCTTGTTCTGGTAGGGCTGCTCCCGGCACGGCGATGCCCCGCGCCCGGGCACAGCCATGCCCCAGCCTTGGCTGGTGCTTGCAGCTCTATTATTGTAGGGTTGCTGAGAAGCGTGGGGCTGACGCTGCTGAATTATTATTAGATTGAGGGGGTGGAGAGGGGCTGGGAAAAGCATCAGCCAAAGGATTTGATCCATCAAACTGAAAGCCAGAAGAGTGCAGAAATCTGTGTCGTTCTTCCAATGCCGCCCAGTAACAGCAACAGCTGGATCGGATTTTGGATATAAGCACATTGGCACGGTCCCCTTTGATTAATATCCTGTATAACGACTAATTAATTCTAGAGGGGATGTGTATTTGAACAGTTACTATGTGATAATGAAATGTCAAGTGAGCATTAAAACACACTTAGCAAAGGTTTAACGACTCCCAGCATCTGAGCCACGCGCCCCAGCACCTCCACTCGTGCCCAGCTGCAGCGTTGGGCTGCCGCTCAATAAGTTTTTTAATACACCCCACCACTCCCCCCCCCCCCCCCAGGTATTTCATCAGCCCCTGTTAACTGTATTATTGGATGTCAATTAGCTCCTCATTGGAAAGGGTTCTATTTTAACACACATGGCCAGAGCCGTCACCTCTCCGCTTGGCAAAGTGTTTCGGTCAGGGGAATCCAGCAGGCGCTGGCGGCACCGTAAATCGCTGCCTCAATTGGCCCTGCCAGAACAATGAGCCATTTAATAATTAACGCCTACCACCGCACCACTGCCCTGCGCCTGGCAATCGTGGTCACTTGCCCACACCAACCCCTCCATGTCCCCCTCAAAGCCAGACGAGGCACAGAGAAGGGCAGGAGCCCTCACAGCGCAAGCATCACAAGCAAAGCCCACCCCGCGCTGCCCATTACCGGCATGGTGCTGCCTCACCGCCACTCCTGGAGGCTCTGCCCACACGCAGCGATGCAGAACATGAAGCCAGCCAGGCTGGAGCCACAAGCACCAGAAATTCACTCCTGGGCTCCCATTAAGCCTGGATGCAACCCCTCTGGTGCTCATCAGCTCCCATTAATTATATTATTGAATGGCAATTAGCTCCCCAGGGGAGGGGGCTGTGCTTCACACCTGCGCTGGCAAAAAGCTGGTCCCAGCCGGAGCAGGGATGCGCTCCCAGTGAGCAGCGGCACAGGCTGGGTCCCAGCGGGGAGCTAGGGGTGAACTGCCTCATTTGCCCCCAGGTCTGTGTTTTTCAGAGGGTCTTGGCTCTACGTTTTACATAATTTGGGGACACAGTATGGGCATCAAACATCTGGAGTCCTCAAGGGGCCATAAAGGCTTGACAGGGTCCCGTGTGTGCAGCGTGCTGTGTTCCCTGCATCCCTGGGGGACACGCAGCCCAAAGCATCCCCGTAAGGTGGGAGGGCGTTGGAACAGCCCCAGCCCAGGGGTGCACCCGGAGGCTCAGTCCTGCAAACCTTCTTTTGCTGGGGGGAGGCATGGTGAGCACCACTGCAGCAAAGCCAGCCAGTGTCGGAGATGTAATTACACTTTCCCAGGCTGCGAGCTCCCGGCAAAGAGGATCTGGGCTCTTGGGAAGAGGCAGGAGATCCTTTAGTAGCTGCTGGGCTCCCGCACCAGCTGTGGAGGGATGCGGGAAGAGGGCTGATTTAGTATAGAGAAGATGCATCTCTTGGATGAGAGTCTGTCCAGAGGTAATCTATGTGTAAGGTAATTTCTGAAGGCAGCAGGACTCGACGCAGCCCTTAATAGGGCAATCTCATGTGATAAATTACCAGACCCAACTAATCTGCATGTTAAATTTCTTGTATGAGAAATAAATATCCTCAATTCACCAGAGAAGCGCTTTCCTTCCGAGGATTTCATTAAAGACATCAAGCTGCCTGATTTGCATGTTATGATTCCTCGTACGAGAAGAAGTCAGGCTCTGGAGAGCTCGCAGGAGAGCCCAGCACCGGCGAGATTATGCATGGAAAAACAGAGCTGGCTCTGGAGAGCATGATGCCAGCGTGCCGGGGCACAGGAGCGGAGTGCGTGGGCAAGCCCCACCGCCCGCCCTGCTGTCACCTTAACGAAGGTCACAACGGGCATCAGAGGGGATGGGGCTTTGCTGTGGGGTCCCCAGGCACAGGATGCAGCTGGAGGCCCATGGGAGGACATCTCCATGCATCCCACGCCAGCGGCAGGCAACAGAGGCAGCAAGTGGGTGAAGGCAGGCTGGTCCCCAGTCCCCTGCGGTCCCCAAGGATGCTCCCAAGGGGAGATGGCTCCACACACACATAGAGCCACGCTGGTCCTCAGTCCCTCTGCAGTCCCAGATCACACTTGATCCCCAGGGATGTTCCTGAGGGAGGATGGCTCCACATGCACATGGAGCCAAGCTGGTCCCCAGTCCCCCCGCAGTCCCCAAGGATGCTCCCAAGGTGTCGGCTCCACCTGCATGCAGAGGCACTGCCTTGGCCCTCGCCAGCTTGGGGCCAGGGACTTGCCGAGCCCATTTCCCACCTGCCCTTTGCCACATGCCAACAAGTTGCTCCGGTGGCAAGGTGGCAAGCTGGCGGCTGAATCGCTGCGGGAAGGAAAGGGCAGTCGCCATGGAAACATGCTGCCAAACTGAGAGCAGCTCCTTCCCTTAAAACGCTGCGTGAGCTCATCTGACCATCAGATGAGGGTTATCTGGGGTGGTTCGTGGGGAGCGCGGGGCTGAGGGGATGCAAGCCCCAGCCCAGAGCCCCCAGAAAAATGGGTAAAATGCACAAGAATGCCCTGCTGCAGGCAAGGATTTGGGGAGGAGTAGTGAGGACAAAATGCTTGGGTGGCACCCTGTCCTGGCCAGGAACTGCGAGGTGATGCCACCAAGCCTCGCTGGCTCCCTAGGCATGCCCCGCGCCCAACCCCCCCACCCCCGAGCACATGGCCCTGCTGCTAAGCACGGTGCATCCCGTCACAGGCCCTGGGGAAGGTCCCTCCTGCCCCCAGAGTGGGGACATGCCAGAGGGCACATGCCAGCCCCAAGCTGGGGGGTACTGGCTGCATCCCACATCCCTCATCCATGCTGCCGATGCACCCACAGCCATTCCTGGCCCCTACACGGACAGGAGCATCCCTGAACCTCCCCAGCCATTGGTACCAGCCCTCCCCTCTCCAAGGATTACTCTGTTTCTAAACTCGTTAACTTTTAATTACTACCTTCCCACTGCCTGAGCAGGCTGGCTCCGTGCCACCAACATCTCTATTAAAATTCAATTTCTGCCCATCATAACTAATTTTGGTACTTCAGCCTCCTCACCAGCAGCCTTCAATTCCAGGCAAGACATCCAAACCCTCATCTCGACACATTAAATCCCCGTGGAGACCTGGGGACAGGCAGCGCACACCGGGCAGAAGGAGCTGATGCCAGCAGGTTGTGTCCTCACCGCGGAGAGGACGGGTTAAAGCCAGGCAGCGATTTGCATAGCGGCTGTTTGCTTCATTAGCTGCGGCTGGGTTTGTTTGGGTTTTCCCCACGTGTTTGTTTATTTTTTCGCTTCCTTCCTTAATCCTTTCTGGCTGGATGCTGGAGCCAGAGGCGGGGGCTGGGGGCTCCAGGGAAAGGGAGTCACCTTGGCGCAGGGATGCAGAGATGCAGGGCTCCAGAGCTGCTGAGCATCCCAGAGCGGAGACACAAGCGCTGGCCCCTTTCCTACGGAAGGGTAAGCTGAGGCACAGAGCAAACCCAGGAAAGGAAGCCAGGAGTCCCCGTTCTGGGTTTGGATGTGCCCCCCAGGCCCCCCAACCTGTTCCAAGGATGGGGCAGAGCCCAGGGTCAGGGTCCTGACCCCCTTCTCTTGCCTGGGGTGGGTGGCTCTGCCCCAGCCCTGTGCAGCCACCCTGAAGGAGCCCCTGCACGGGCTCTGTGTCCCCCCATGCTGCTGTCCCCACAATCCCATTTAAGGGTTGACATTTTGCATTGTTCCCACTGCAGCCAACATGACTCCTGACAGGCACAAGCTGTGGGAACCGTGGGGCTCAACAGGTCTCTGAGCTTTTGACATGGGGCTAGGGACAAGGGACCTGTCCCACAGGACAGCCAGCACTGGTGCAACCACCCAGCACCAAGCCTGGGGCATCGTGAAGCTGCAGCCACCACGACTTAGTGGCGGACAGCCCACAGGGTCCCCAAGGAAGGCCAATGCTTCGGCACCCAGCATGGCACCGTGCTGGGGCAGGGACCCAGCACCCAGCACAGCACACAGTGGCGGGGAGGGGATGTCACCCAGCCACATTGTCTGTGTTCCTGGCATCCCGGAGCAGCCCCGCGTTGCTACAGCAACACGAAGCCTTTGGATTCAATGCCTTTAAACGGGGAACGGCTTGTCTCGGGCTGAATTATTGATTAAAACAGAGAGGATGACACACGCACACAGAAGAGACGGCGAGAGGTGCCCAGCTTGATTTAAAGGCGAGCTCTGAGCGGGCTGTGATGCGGGGCCAGCCACTCTGCGGCAGGATTAGTGGGTACCTGGGGCTGGATGCCCGAACGCAGGGCGATCTCTCATGCCACCCCTTCTTGCTCCTTCCCCCAGTCAAGCAGTTCTCGGAGAGCTACAAGCTGGCTGTGATCTGTGGCCCAGTGGTAATCCCGCTTGTGCAAACGCCTCCTTCCCAATGTTGACCTGCTTAAATCCACCGTTTGCTCTCCAAACAGAGGCGGCAGCTCCAGGCATGCTACCCGCTGCCTCCGCGCTGCCTGCCTCCCCGGGGTGGCATCCCCTCGCAGGGGCACTGGTGATGCCTGCTGTGCCGCAGCGGCTGCCGGCAGGGACCGGCGTGCCAGGTGGGATTCACCCTGATGCTCGGCGGCGGTGACTCACCGGTACTCCAGGGAGAACTTGGTCAGCTCCCGGCTGTTGTGCAGCCACTTGAACTCGAGGGGCCAGCTGCCCTCTGCCATGCACGTCAGGACCAGGCGGTTCCCCTCCAGATGGACCTGGCTCCGCACTGGTTCCGTCTTAAAGTATGGGGAGACATCGTCTGCAGAGAGAGGAGAGAGAGGGGGTGAGAGACATGCCTGGCCCCACAGCCTGCCAGCCCCACGGCAGCACGACCACTTCATCACAAGCATAACCATAACCCAGCAGCACACAGACACGTGGGCACGTGGGCAGGGGGATGCTGGTGGCCATCTCCCCGTTCCCCTGTCCCAGCCAGGGTCCCCAGACCTCTCCACTGGCCATTTTCCCCCCCCGGAGCCATTTCACAAGCCTGTCGACAACAGCTTAGCCCATCTAGGGTTTATCTAAGCTGCTTGCTTTGCTTTATTTCTGGCTGCCTTTGTAGCATTTCAGAAGCACTGAGCTTTTAACTCTGGGGGTGAAGGGGGCGGAGGGGCTGGGAGCGGAGCGAGACATAAACACTTACTCCTCTCCTGTTTTATTTGCTAAGTAAAACTATAAATCGAAACACACAGCTCCATTTTCTGCTTAACAAATGGAAGCCCTTTTACTTCAAAGACACATTCATATTCCCCAGCAGCTTTCAAGTGCGCTTTCAATCACGGCTTTGGGTTTTTTCTTTGGGGTAGGGCTTTGCTTTCTTGTGTGCGCGAGCTGAATTCCTGCCATGCTCTCCACACCAGCAGCCAGCACCACAGCAGTGCCCCTGCCCGTGGACTCAGCCTGCCCCAGTGCTCCACCACCCTGAAGGGGGGTCACAAGTTTGCGGGGGCTCAGAGGCACCCAAACACTGCCAGACCTGCACCGGGGGTGCCTCCCCTCGCCTCGCTGGCAGGGCCTGGCTCCTGCACACCCTGGGGTGCCCACTTGCTGCACCCACATGGAAATATTCATCTAGTTTACACCTGGCTGCCCCGTCCTGCCTGTCCCCAGGGTGGGCACGGTGATACTAAATGCCAGGCAAGTCATTAGGCAGGGAAGGAGCAGATCACGGTTCCTTAATTTAATCCTCTCCTCTGACCTTTAGCAGTGCTGGCTGGTGTGGGCAGCCCGTATCCCAGTGCCCCTGCCCCAGGTCCAGGCTGGATCCCGGCATCGGGACACCTCACAAAGCAGGTGTGGGTCACCGGGGCCGAGCCCTGTGGCAGCCTGGCTCCCCAGCGAGCCCCAGACACCACGGGGATGGAGGGGTGCCCATGGGCCCCTGGCTGTAGGGTTTGGCACGAAGGGCAGCTGGCTGCCAGCCCAGCCTGTGGCCATGGGGTTCCCCGGTCCTTGTGGCAGCCCTGTGGCGGCCAAGCTGCTGCTTTTGGGATGCCCAAGGAGTGAGCCACACGTGCTGCTGGGGCTGACCAAGCCGGGCTCATGGGAACATCCAGGGACAGGATCTGTGCTGGTGCACAGCGTGCACCGCCTCTGCACACGTGTGCGCGGGGGTGTGCACATGCGTCCCCAGCACAGCGTGGCAGGAGCTTGACCTGCAACACTGGGGCTTCGCCCACATTGGGCTGGAGACTTGTGGGATTATAGCAGCACCCGGCTGGGGCCATGGCACAGCAAGACACCAGCTCTGGTGCCAAACACCTCCTGCATTAAACCAGTAAACGAGCCACAGGGCAGACTGGGGGTCCGGCTGGGCTAGATGCAGCCAATGCATCACCGCAGCAAGGAGCCACAGCAACACGGGCTGATCCCCAGGCACCGGCACTGGTCACGCGTGCGTATGCTGCACCAGAACCCATGGGAGCACAGAGCTGTGCTGCCAGGGCCTGGCTCAGAGGCACTGAGACCCGGCGTGCTCAGTGCACCCCCTGAGCCCAGAACCCGGATTTTGGGAGGCATTTGAGAGGCCGGGTGCCCCTGGCGCACCTTCCCCTGGGCCCACACGCCGTTCGCATACATCCTAATTTGATTTTAAGCAGCTAAGGCTCATCTCGCTTTGAAGCGCCCGAGCCATCTGTTCTGCATTAAGGGGTGAAAAACGGTGCAGAGGAGGAGAGGCGGCTCCTAATTCCACTATTGATTGTGCGATCGCTATCCGCCCGCGAAGGTCACCGCAGCTGCCTTGGACCCACCAGCTCCTCCAGTCCCCTGGGAAAGCCCAAACTGCCCCAGCCACAGCAGGGCACAGTGGGGCTGGGGGTACCAGGGACACCAGGTGTCCCTTGTCAGGGACGAAGGTGGCACCAAGCTCTGGCCGCACTCCCCTGGGGTGGCTGCATGTGAAATCCTTGTCATCCTGGCTGGCCAGTGCCTGGCAAGGGCAGCCACCCAGGAGCCCCGTGCCCTGCCAGGGACCCCAGCACTGGGGCCAGGGGCGGCAGGAGGAGAGGAGGAGTCTGGGGAGGAGAACTTGGCTGTTAGCGCTGACGTCTCTGGAGAGGACTCCAGGAACCAGACAGCCCACTCCCAGTGTTCACCTGCCTACCAGCTCCTGGGCAGCTGCCTGTGCCAGCTTGCACCATCAGCATGATGGGCCATGGCTTGGAGGGGAGAAGGGTGGAGGGCCCTGATGCTGAGCCGTGCTGCACCCCCTTGCACCCCAGCCCCTCATGCAGCCCTCCTGCCTCAGTTTCCCTCCGCTCCCCAGCACACCAGCAGCGTGCACCATTTCAGCTCTGCTCCCAGCAGGCTGGGGGGAGCTCCTCTCTCTCATCGTCCCAGTAGCACAACAGGCCGTGGCACCACCAAATCCAGGGTGCAAAGGGGTGCCCACCACCTCACTGCCCCACCGCAGAGCCAGCACGGATGGGGTCTGCAATTCCTCTGGTCCTGGACCCAGTGGAAGGCTTCCTGGTTGGTGCCAGTCATGTGCCCCCCAAATGAAGGGTCATTACTGCTAATTCTGCCTCTCCCCCATCTGTTGTAACTGTTTACACTCCACTTGCTAATTAGAGACTAATTAGTTGGTGCAGAAATTCATCACTTTCCAAACACAGGCAGCAGAGAGAAGCGTCCCCAGGAACATCTGCACATCTGCCAGTGGCACGGGCCAGTGCTGAGCTCCCGGGGCTGCCAGCCAGGTGCCGTGCCATGCCGTTCCAGCTATGCCAGCCCAGCACGGTCCCCTCCATGCAGAAAGGCGCCACCAAACCATGCCATCCCCATCCTGCCCGCACCAGCACCAACAGCACTGGTGACGCCAGGGCTGAGCCCCACCAGGGAGCGGTGCTGGGGATGCTGCCTCCAGGCTGAGCCGCTCCAGCCAAGCTGCTGGCGGTGATGGATGGGATAAATGGGATGCCAAGAGCTGGCAACAGGGAAGGTGGACAGGAACAGGGATGACCCTGGCTCTCTCCCTCCACTGACAATGACATTTTAATGCCAGGGCCTCACAAGGCACTAATCCTGCCTAATGGGATCACAATCTTTACCCCTGCACTTTATTTACATAAAGGCTGCCGGGAGCTGAGTCTGAGCCTGGTGCATTAGTGCTGCGGAGGGGGCACGGATGTAGGGCAGGGGGCCCCAGTCTGGCCAAAAGAGCAGTAATGGATCCTAATTCCTAGATGTAATGGGCAAGCTGGGAACTAAGCCCCCTTCTCCTCAGCTTCAAATCCCTCTTGATGGGAAGGGACGGGAGACTTAAGCCTGGAGGAATCCTGGAATGCCTGGCAAGGGCAGGGCTCCAACAGGCAGCTGCTGGCGGAGGGGAAGGAGGGTGCAGCCCCCCCACACTCAGCAAACCCCGGTGAGTAGAGACAAGGTGGGGATGGGGGCATGAGGCTAAAATCCACCGCTCCCCCCAGTCACCCATAAAGGATCAGAAGTTCATGGGACACCCAGGTCCTTCTCCCATCTTTGCTATGGATGCCTCGCACAAGCACCAAGCAGGTGTGGGTCCCCCTCCTGCCTGGCACAGGGACCTTGGGGACAACATGGTCCCGCTCCCTGCTTGCGTTCAGCCCTTGTTCAGCACAGGGTCACCACCCTGCTGCCCCTTTAGGGACAGGGGGTGACATCCAGCTGCTCCCCACTCCAGCTCGCTAATGGGAAGCTGGTCAGCCCAGTGCCCGTGCCTGCTAACTGACATGAATCAGGGTGAGAAACACGGGCATGCGCTGGGCAGCCCCAACCCAGCTGATGCCCACCAGTGCCAGTGGGATGCCCTGAGTCCAGCTCGTCTGCCCTGTGGGCTCCAAGAACCCAGCAGAGCCCAACCAACACTGGGTACCAGTACCCAGTGCCATGCTCGCCGCCTCAGCCACCCAGCACCAACATCTGCCTCAAAGAAAATAACACGATCGCCTCCCTCCCTTCCCACTGGCCCCTCTTTGCTCTGGGCAGGATGCGGCCAGTGCGAAGGGGTAGCCCTGGGAAGGGACTGCTCTGCTACCTGCACCCCACCTCAAGTATGGGAGGGGGGAAAGAGCCCCCCAAGCTTTTCAGGGGTCCCCTATCCCTCTCTGGGCATCACTGCCCCGAAAGCAGGATGGCAGTGCCCTGTGAGGGCTGGCACGGCCGCCTGGCACTGCCACTGAGCAGCCTGTGCTCCCGCTCCGGCCCCCCGCACTCCCCCCAGCATGGGGAGATGGAGCTAAATCTCTCCTGCATCAGACTATCGCTGGCACTCCGCAGCACGAAGAGATTAAAAAACAATAAAGAGAAAGCGAAACCCTCCGCTATAATTACCAGCCTTTAGCCGCCAGCAGAGGCAGGGAAGGAGGGAGGGAAGGAAAAAGGGGGAAAAAGAAACAGAGAAGAAGAAATCCACTAAAATTTTAATAGGAACCACTGCATTTAATTTAACGACACATTTTTTCAATTACCAGAATAATTGTTTTATTCATAAAACGAGTTTCAATAAGAGGGTAATTTTCCTTTGTTTTTATTATTCATTTGTGTAACATATTCGCGGCACAGTTCCCCGGCGCCATAGCAGCCACACTGCATCTGGGGGATGGGGGGAGGTGGGGGAGGGGGCTCTGACAACGCGGCAGGGAAGGGGTTAACGTCGTCGGGGTGCCCCATGGCCCCCGACACAGCACCCAAGGGGGACCACGATGTCCCCGAGCACCCTGGTGGGGTCACAGCCCTGGTTGGGTGCAATGAGGGATCGCCCCGGGGGACCCATCCTGGCCAAGCTACGCTGTCCCTGGGGACAAATCACATCTCCTCCACGGCCACCCCAGTTGGGTGGCCCCGTGCCCAGGGACCTGCCTGGGGACAGGCAAAGCCCTGGGGCCATGCCACTGCCTGAGGAGCCATCCCCTTGGCTAAGTTACATCTTCTACTTGTCAGATGCCAGTGTGCGGTTGGGAGGCATCAATTTTTCAGCAGCTGTTGGTAAAGTCATCGGGCTAATGAAATGGCACATGTCCCTGTAGGCATCAAGGGCACGGCCCTGCTGCGGGGACAGGAGCCGCTGGAATGCCCTGGCACAGCCCCCGGTGCTCCCGGTGTCCCCACCATGGTCCCCTCCTGGGGCGGTGACAGGGGCCGCGCAGGGCGGGTGGCCGGCAGGTGCTGGGGGATTAGCAGCGCTCTCCACTGCTGCCAGAGCCATTAGTATTCCTGAGATGAGGCTTCATCCCCTTAATAAAAAGCAAACACAGAACTGAAATGATGAATGCTCCCGGCACCTGGGGAGCTGTGGAGCACAACAGGCTGCCGAGCAGGGACCCAGGCATCCATTGGGTGCCAAGGATGAAGCCAAGATGGTGTGGGCATCCTCACCGAGCCCCGCTCACCCTCCTGCCAAAACCTGAGCAGGCATGAAGCAACCTGAGCTGCTAACCCCCAAGCACAGCCCCCTAAAACTCATCACACCTGTGGTCCCCATTTGCCAGCACCCATCTGCTCCCCTGGCAGCCCCCAGCCATGCCAGCTTCACCTGGCACAGCAAGGCCAGTGCTGGAGCCATGCGCTGGTGCCCACACTGCTCCAGCAGAACACAACCCCTTCAATCCATCATCTCTCCTGTACTGACCCAACGCCACCTTCAAATTTAGGGAACAGGTGGCAGAAAAAGCACCAAACCCAGCCACACGGTGATGGAGAAGCACTAGCAGGAGTGGAGATCGCAGCACCCATGCAGCACTTCACCCACGGGGACATCAGAGCCCCAAGCATGGCTGTGCCATGACACCCCGCTGGCACAGGGCTCTCAGCAGAGCCCAGCTTTCATCTCACCGCCTGGCAAATGCAGGCTTGTCAGCAAAACCCACCAGCAAACGATTTTGGTGCCCTGTGGCAGTGTGCCGAGGTGGCATGGCAAAGTGCTCACACAAACATCCCCGGCAAAGCACGGCCCTGCGGGAGAAGCCATGTGTAAGAGAGGCGCAGCATGGCACGGCACAGCATGGCACGGCACAGCTCAAACAGGGGATGAAAGGCAGCGCTGCTGTGGCAGATGCAGCAGGGCAAGACACTCTTCCTGCAGCACAAGCCCCGCTCTGCTGGGACCCCCAGCCCCGCTCCTGGGGAGGGGTCCCGCTGCACCCCCCAAAGCAGCATAGCTATGAGCAGAGCAGCGACCCAGCTGAGGGATTCCCTTCCCACTTGCACCAGGCCTGGGTGGCCCCAGGAGCATGGGTGTCCCCATGTCCCCTGGTGCTGTGGGGAAGGGACAGCCAGGGAGGCTCCAGCTCGCACAGGGCTGGCAGCGAGGCAGGACGGCTCCACCCTCCGCAGCCCACCACCCACTGAAGCCAATATCCATCCCAGCATCGGCCCTCAGTCCTGATCCCAGTGGAAAGGACTGGCCCAGGAGCACAGGGTAAACCACAGGGGACACCCTAGTCATCCCGTGTTCCCCCCAGGCTGGGCTGGTGGCCATGGGGTGTGACGGGGTGGCCCCGGTCCCCACTGGCACATGGAGCAGTGCCAAAGGCACCCAGTGTGATCCTTCCCATCTCAGCCCTACAGATCAGCCAGGTCACCCCATGCACCCCCATCCATGGTGTGTCTTTTAATGTGTTGTTCTCTTCTTTTTACTAAGAAAAAGACTTATAATTGCAGATGTGTCCATTAATTCTCACAACTTATTTTGTTCCCTTCCTTCCCTGCTTTTCCCCTCCCTCCCCTTCCTCCCCCTACTGAGACCAAGAGCTTTAAAACTCTCCTTCTGGCTATTAATTAAAAGCAACCTCTCCACTATCGTGAATGTACTTGCCATAAATTAACAGCGGCCTTCTTAATCAAATCTTATCTCCTCTCCAAGCGCCCGGCATGCAGTGCTGGGGTTGGTATCCCAGTCCACCCGGCCGTGAAATGCAATTTCCAATGCTCCGGTGGACTTGGCAGCTCTGCTCCATCTCCTCCTCCCTGCCTGTACCTGCGCCGGCCCAGCAGCAGCACCTGGGCCAGGAGGGAGGGAGAGGGGCCCGGCACACTAACCGCAGAGGTGGCTCCCAAAAGACACGCTCCATTTCTCAGCCATTTACCGCATTTAGCTGCAGCCCCCGCGGATGGCACTCGCCTTCCTGCATTACTTAGAGGGCGCAGCCCGAGCCAGGGGGTTCAGTACTTGCCAGCGGCATGAGGCTGCAAGAGCAATCGTGGGAAATCCTCCTGCCAGAGCTGGAGGCATGGAAAGGCAGCAGGGAAACAGCACAGCGTCTCTGGGGATCAGCCAAGAATGATGCTCTTGGACCTGCAAGCTCATGGTGCTCCAGTTGCCATGGCATGCTGGAGAGCATCATCCCCCAGTCCCCGCAGCACAGTCCTCAGCCTGGACCCCCATCCCTGTCCCACCAGGTTTCCCTTCTCTCTGTCCACATGGTGCCCTCCCACCGCACCCCAAAGGCAGATGCAACCCCCGGATGATGCTGAGAACCCACCCATCAAGGCTGTGCCACCCCAGGGCAGCCCCTGCCCCATGCAAGTCACCATCCATCCCATCCACAGCTCCGATCAGTGCCCGGGAGCCCCACCGGGCTGCAGCAGACCTCAACCCCAGGTGTCCCCTCCAGCCCTGCCTGAGCTGCAGCAGTTTCCATGGAGTTCCCAGGCACCAAAGGTGGTGACAGAGTGGGACCCGAAAATGTCCTATGGCTGCTGCTTCTCCACACTGGGGCTGCTCTTTCCAGCCCTCTCCCTTGCCGCTCGGAAAACCCTGTGCTGGCTGTGATTTTCCTGCTTGGCAGAAGCAGCCCTGCCTCCCTGATGGTCTGAGACAGGCACGGGGGGCTTCGGCTCCGTCCCTCCCACAGCACCACAGGCCAAGCCAAGCCCTGAGTAGCCAGGAGATGACAGGGGCTGCAGCTGGGAGCGACGCCAAAAAGGAGCTGCTTCTCAGAAAGCAATTGCGGAGCTGAGCTAAGAGTGTTTTTAGCCGAGGCAGAACAGCCTGGAGAGCCTCCCTCGCTCGGCCCCAATCACGCCGAGATCACAGGAATAAAACCACCTTTGTTGCACATAAGAGGGGCCGCGGCCCCGTGCTGTTGGCAGGTTGGAGCGGGCCTGCACTGCCGGCATTCAGAGGACACAGGAGCATCTCGCAGCAGCCACATCCCTCCAGCAGCAAATCCCGGAGCTGTGCCAGGCACTGTGCCCATCCTGCCCACGAGCGGGCACCAGCGCAGCCCTCGGGGGAAGAAATGGAGCAGGGTGGTGTAACTGAGAGGCTCTTGGCTGCACTGACACCCAGTGCCCTCCAGCCACCTGCCACCAGCACGCACCCTGCAATGACCTTGCTGCCGAAACGCATCCGTCTTTGCTCCGATGCCTCACACTGAGCCCATCAGACTGCTCACAGCACGGGGATCTGCTGCTGTGCCATGGCAAAGGGGAACGGGCAGCAGGAGGGCTGCCAGCCAAGGACACGCTGGCCCTGGGGCGATGGCTCGTGCCTACCCGGAGAGACATGGGTGGAGGTGGGCATTTTTCCTTTCCATCTGACCCTCTGAAGTTTTGTGCAATTGCTTTAGCAATTTCCTTGCAGATGAAAAAGGTCTTCTTGGTGCTGGGGGAGCCCTCGGGACATGGGGCCACCTCCCAGCCATGGTGCAAGCAGATACGCATGTCACCCACACCACAGGAGGGATGGAGGGATCTGGTACAGGACGGGAGCTGGACCCTGTGCTGCCGCCCCAGCGAGGAGCTGGGCTGGACCCAGCAGAGCACACTGCACTGCTGCCGCTGCCCCACTCCCCTGTGCCTCCCTCGGAGGAGATTTGGCGTTTCTTACATGCCGTAAGCTGATTGCAGAGGTGTGTTAACTGGATTAGGTGCAAGGCTGAGAGACGCGGCTTGGAGGAGCTGCTCAGCAGAGCACGGCTGCTGCCCGTGTGACACCCGCAGGATTTGCAGAGCCGGCTTTTAAACTGATTTTCTTCCCTTAAGCCTTTGGAAAGGTGAAGCTGCAGGAGGGTCGTGGGCTCTGCCACCTCCTCTCCCCTCAGAAAAATTGTGTGGAGCCCCAGCGTGGGCTGGTAGCAGGATCATGTCCCCCCATCGGTCCCCACAGCCACACCTGACCTCAGCGCTGGCAGCGAGAAGGGTGACACCACACCGGGCTGCAGTGGCCCAGCTGGGCACCCGCAGTGCCCTGGGGAGCAGCATGGTGACCCCAAGCCCCTGCACGGCCCCCTCAGCACCCACCCACAGCGATAATTCCCGCTGGCAGCAGGCACTGGGTCGGGGCTCTCGGTGACAGCCCTGTAGTTAATGCAAGGTGACCACTGCAGGGCGCAGCCAAGGGGGGGTCCGCAGCCTCAGCGTCCCCCTTCCTGGCTGCAGCCAGACCAGGGGAGCTGCCCAAATCCCCCTGCACAGACCCAGCATGGGGCAAAGGGGATGCCGATGGGGACTGCAGCAATCCCAGGATGCAAAAGCAGCCCAGTGAGTGATGCCCCCCACCTCCTCACATGGTCCCCAGCACAGCACCGGTGTCACCTGTGAACTGCACAGCAGTTTTGCCGGTGTCACACTTCATCCATCTCCACTGGAGCTCTGCCACGGTGCTTCCCAGCCTCGGGGTGGGGGAAGAGGCAGCCAGTGCATTTTCCATGGCCAGCCGTGCTTCACAAAGCCCAGGTAAGGACCGGGAGCCCCAAACCCAGCCAAGGTGGCCCCACCATGGTACACAGCCGGTTCTGCCATGGCACAGCCAGCCCGAGCCAGGATCCAGCCCGGTGCACCCAGAGGCTCCGAGCAGGGTTGGTGCTGCCTACCAGGGCCAGAGCATCCCCCAAGACAGACAGATGGACGGACAGACACCCTCCCCCCACACTGCCTCCCGCCAGGCCAACGGGACACCCTGATGGTGCTGCCATCCCTCCTTCCTCCTCCCATCTCCTCTTCCTCTTCCCGCATCTGTCTCCAGGCCCATACTTATTTATTTATTTGTTAATTAACTGCTGTTTCCATAACAAACGTTCCAGCTTCTCCCAGCCTCCAACAGCCCTGGGGCTGGATTGTTAACTAGGATTTTAATTTGTTAATTAAAAGCAGGATGGCTCCATAACAAGCTCCTCTTCCGCAGCCAGGCTCTCAGAGGGCTCAGTGGGCCGTTGGCTGAGCTGGCAGCCTCGCCATGCTGACCCCCCCCAGGGATGGGGTGCATGGGGAGGGGTGAGCACAACACCCCCAGGACAAGGGGCATTTGCAAAAGGGACATCAAGATCAGCAGCACTGCAGTGCCTGCTCAGGACCTCCCCTCTCCCACCAGCAGTGCTGGAGATGATGCTACCTCCCTTTGTGGCCTCATCCAGGCAATCCCTTCCCCAAACACCATGCGACCCCCAGCACGTGTCCTCAGCCATCAGAGGGTCCCAAACCTGGAGATCGACCCCGCTCTTCCCACTGCAGCAGAGCTGGGGCTGTGCCAGCATCACCCCCTCTCAGCTTCCACGCTTCTGCACAAGGACCACAGCCCAGGGCAGCCCTCAGCACCCAGCCCCTGTGGTTCTGGGGACCCAGCCTAGATGCACTCCAGTGCCAACGTGGGCCAGGTAAGGCTTGAGATGCTCCTGGAGCCAAGAGAGAGACATCAGCCCTGGCTGAGGAACAGCATCTCATTCAGCCCCGTGGCAAAGCTGTGGCTGGGAACAGAGCAGGGCTGTGTGCCTGCCCGTCCCTGCCTGCCCTCACACACCCAGCCCCTCTGCCCGCCCCGGCTGGAAAAAATATTTCCCCTCTTGGGAAACCCCAAACAGATGCACACACAGCACTGTTGTATGTTCCCAGCCCCTGAGCCCGGGGGGGGGGCGACAAGCAGAGCTTTGTGCTCTGAAGCACCATGTGGCCCCTACGGACCCCCATGGCTGGTCTTGAGCACACGGACCCTAGGAGTCTGGCCCCAAACCAAGGCACAGACCCCAGCACAGAGGTCCCAACCCAAACCCAAATGCATGGAGCTGCAAGGGACCTGCAGCAAAGTGGCCATGCAGATGCTCCTGGGAGGACAGGAGCCCACTCCAGCCTGGGGGGCATGTCCCTAGGACTGCCCAGCTGTAGGTGGCACAGGCAGACATCACCACGGGCTGCAGCGAGCCGGTCCCGCTGCTGAGCATGTCCCCAGGCAGGACACAGCCCTGTCCCCAGCTGAGGACGTTTAACAAGCTCCAGGCTCCAGCTGAAACTCCTTCCCCAGCAAACTCCTTCCGATGCCATAAATCCTCCCGACCCCGCGATTACGCAGCTCCGCTGTATCTGGGTCACTGCTGTGAGTCACGGACACCCAGAGAGTGACTCAACGCAATTAGAGGGGCCAGATCCTGAGGCTGATTTCCCCAGGAGAGGCTCTAAAATGGTGAGGAGGGGAAGGATGGACAGACAGACATCACCTCCAGACCCCCTAAAAGCTGCCAGCCAGACACTTTCCAGGCAGGAGAGGGGGTGAACACACATTCCCTCCCTGCAGCCTCAGAGGGGTGGAGGGGCCATCCCCATAGGCTTCACAGCCAGGACCGGAGCATCCCCACGACGGTTTGGCAGGAACAGGCTCCACACCCAGCTGCCAAGGTGGTCCCAGCACTGGGTGGGATGGATGGCACACAAGCCTGGTGCAGTGCAGCACAGCCCAGGGCTGGATTTAGCCCCATGGAGAATGTCGAGTGTATCCTCCAGGTATTCCTGGAAGGCAACCACAGGCCTGGGCTGCGGTGGCTCCTGGGTCCACCATGGCCAAGGAGCGGTGGGAAGCAAAGCCACTGCCAGACCTGCCCCGCGGTACCCCGACAGCACCTGGGATGTCACTCTTGCAAGGGGCATTCATCCCCCCCTTGCCATCCCTGAGCTTCTGCTGACCCCTGCACCCCCCAGCAGGATGCTCAGCTCAGCCCTCGCAGCCAGCCAGCTGCTTTCCAGGCTCGCCACGAGAATCTCAACAAGGCGGCATTTCCCAACCGAAGAATACAGCGGGGAAAGAAAAACAGAAGACAGAAACCACAAGAAAAACCCCACTCAGCCTTTCCCATGGTGCTGACGCAATTAAGTCGCCAGCCCCGGGGGATGGAAAACACTTTGCCAGCTCCCCCCCACCCACCCCACCCCTGCCGATGGGACGAAGGTGCTGGCGGCTGCGGTCCCCTTCCCCACGGCACAGCTCTGAGCCAGCGGGCGCTGGGCACTCACTGGGGTGTTGCCCAGACATCCTTTTTTCTAAGTATTAATTAGTCATTGCATTGCTCACTTGAAACATAAATAGCTCTAGCATGACAGCAAAAATGAGTTTTTCCTTGGAAAAAACCTTTTCCAAAGCTTTTGCTTTCCAGACACCCCTGTTTGCAGATGGGGGATGGGAATAACTTGCAGTCTGGCAATCCCCCCCAGCCATCCACAACAGCCCTGAATTTCCAGGGCAGAGAAGCAAACTCTGGTCATTGCACTTATTTGCACACTTGTGGCTCTCCCAGCCAGAGGGGCTTTTCCAGCCAATGCCATGAAGCTGGGCCAGCGATTCCAGCGGCAAAGCCAGTGCCACTGCCCAGCCTGACGTGAAGCTGACGGGGAGAAGCCAAGCGAGCGAGACTCCACCACTGCCCCAGGTGAAGCGCTCCAGCAGCTCACTGCTCCTGCTCGCAGCACATGCCTTCTTTCCACCCTTCACTGCACAGCTCGGCTCCCCACCACTGCCCTCCCAGCCCTTCTTTCCACTATGCAAGTGAGGGAAATGGAGAAAATGGGGAGAGAAGGCGGCGCCCATCACCTTCCTCTCCTTGCACCTCAGCATGCAGGCGGAGGCCGGGTGCTCAGGCACTTCCCGGTGCTCAGCCAGCGGGGAGGGTTCTCCCAACGGCAGAGCTCTGAATTAAACATACCACCCTAATGAGTTGATTTTATTAGTTTGCGAATGCATTGAGAACTCATTATCAAAATAAACATCAATTCACTCCACCGAGCACAGTGCCACACACGCGCACAACCCAGCAGCGCTGCAGCTGAGGCCGCGTGCAGCTCCCACTCCGAGACTCTGCTGGTCCCCTTCGCGCCCCAGCCCTGGCACCTACTGCGGGCAAGCTCCAGGGGGGTGCAGGGGCAGTAGGCACCCACCCTGCAAAGCCCCTCGTACCATAAGGTTTGCTTCTCCATTTTGGCTGTGGGGCTTCAGGCTGGGCACCCAGCATTGCTGCTTGCTGGCGTCGGGCAGCCTCGAGCTCCTGCCACCCCAGCACGGGCTGTGCAGGGTCCCCTGGGACCCACTCACTGCTGCTGCAGGGCAGGCAGAAGTCCCCACCCTGCCCCAGGCTCTCCAGCCCCCTGCAAGCACCCCCAGGAGCCTGTGCAGCACCCAGCACTGGAGCACGGGGGGCTTGGCAGACCCCAAGGCCCCCCAGGGACAGCCAGGGCAGGAGGCATCACCCCAGCCCCAGGAAGCCAGCGCCAAGCCCTTCTTGGCCAGGGCCAGCGCACCGAGGCGTGAAGCAAGGGCACAGCGGGCGCATTGTCCGGCTCAGCAGGACACATTCCCTTTGGAAACAGCAGCTAATCCCATTTCATCCCCCTTCACGGCCATCAGCTGTTTTTCAGGCATTCAGGAGGCGGGTTGCTACAACCAGAGCTATTGTGGCTGCCGCACCCCAGCCCCCTCCATCCATCCATCCTGGCCCCACGATCCAGCAGCATGTCCACACCCAGCTCCCACCCCAGCACCATTCCCAGCCCGACCTTCACGGACTGCCAGGGGATAGGGATGCCAGATCCACGCAGGATTCGCTCCCCTTCACCTTCCCCCAAGCTCTCAGCTTGACCTGTGTGGTCCAGCTCCAGACAAGGAGGAAGAGAAGGAGGGGGGGGAAGGACTGAGCATCTCACCATGCTGAGACCCACAGCCTGAGCCCCAGGGACAGTCACCTGCACAGCCCAGAGCTCGATTGCTCCCCATCAGGGAGACACAGGCTCCTGGAAAGGATGAATAAGGAACAAAAATGACCCCATAAAGCCCCAGTTACTGCCCAGCCGTGTCCTGGATTCAGCCTGGTTTCCTCACCTGGCCGCAGAGCGCAGCCAGTGAACCGGGATGTGCTGCACAGGATGGCTCTGCAGGATGGGGGCAGAGGGACAGACTCCAACCAACCTGGTAAATGCACCCCAGTCCTGCAGACACAGGACAGGGGAGGATCATGTAGGTCCCCAGCCCCACTCTCACCCCGGGGAAATGCTCAGGCAATTCACACACCCAGCAGCGGGCACATATACCCTGACCAGTGAAGAGGCTCTAAAACCAGCGTTTCCCTTCATCACGTTGTTCTGAGCCACAAACGCAGCCATGCTGCTGAGAGCTGGGGGTCTCTCACCGGCTGGGGTGACCTGCTGGCATCAGGGGACAGCCAGAGTCTCCCCCCATATGCCACATGTCCCTGCTCTCCAGGGGGCACAAGGGACACCCATCCTTGCAACAGGGGTAGCAGGGCCCTGCCAGGCACCCCAGCCTCTGCCAGCTTTGCACATGGACCGAGCATCCTGGAAAAACCTCTCCGGAGACGAGCACCCCTGCGAATGAAACCACATCCCACTCCTCGCCCTGGCAGGACCCAAGTATCACTGCCGCACGCCCAGGAGGGCTCAAGGTTACAGATGAGGACTTGCAGGTTGTCGTCTCGCCCAGCAGTGCAAAAAGCAATTAGCTATCACAGCTAAAATTAGCTCAGCGGTTTCTTTCTGCTAATGGTCAAACTCATCAAGGTTTCCCTACACTGGGGGCCTCAGCACCTCTGCGTGGGCAGGCAGTGATTGATGAGAGCCGACAGAGCCACTCACGTGTGCGGCAGCAGGACACCGGCTGGCACCGCACCACAGTCCCCTTCCCACCGTACCCGCTGCCACCCCTGCCCAGTGCCTCAGTTTCCCCCCAGCTGCCCAGGGGGGGAGGGAGAGCTCCCGGCACGCTCAGGACAGCTGAGCCAGAGCTGCCATGCACTGAGGCGGATGACGAGGACAGGGAGGGGAGGAAGGGTGGCTTCAGCACTGGGGGCCCCAGCATTCCTGGAATCGCCACCGTGCCATCCCCACTGCCGGCCAGGATGCCCAGCTGTTGGCACACTGTGGCAGCTGGTCCCAGTGCCCAGGGCCTTCCCCAGCCCACGGTGGCTGCTGGCCAGGAGGTGACACTGCTCCACGCGGGGAGGTGACACGCCAGAGCAGGCAGCAGCTGCCAGTCACAGCATCCCCAGGGATGGTCCTACATGAGGCCGAGAGCCCCCGCGCCCCAAGTCTCCATTGCTGGGGGGGAGGTGGGGTGTGGCGACGGGGGGGCACAGCCACCCCATCAGAACGGGGAGACAAAGGGGGCCGGGGACCAGCTGCAGCCCGGGAATGTCCCCTGCCCTCGGCCCCGTTCCCAGGGATCAGGTTACCCAGTTCCCAGGCAACCCGAGCCCGGCACGGCTTTCCAGGCACCGGCATTCCTGCACCCCGCGGGGCTGGGGGCAAGGGGAGGGGGCCGCCGAGGGGGCCGCCGCCTTCCACGGGTGCAGACTGGGGAGAAGGTGAAACATCGCTAGGAGCGAGGTGCAGGTTGCACCCCCAAAGCGTGACTGGAAGTAGAGGGGTGCACCCCCAAAGCATCACCAGTAGCAGGGGGATGCACCCCCAAAGCATCGCTGGGAGCAGGATGAGGGACACACCCTGACAGCCGGTCCCCAGCCCCATGGACATGGTGCTCAGGGCAGTGCCCATGCAGGCAGCATTGCTGGCGTGCCCATGGCGTGAGGGATGCCATGCAGGGCCGGCAAGGCAGGGAGCTGCTGCCAGCACATTCCTGCCTGCTGGCAGGATGAAGGGTGGCAGGAACGCACCCCCTGGATCCATCTCCACAGATGGCCCTGGGGAATGCAGAGGGTAAACCCCAAAACAGAGCAGCAGCCACAAGGATGCAGGAGGTCCCCAGCATCATCACTGCACCTCCAGCAGCTCTGAGTGACCCTGGCCCTGTGCCCTCTCCAGCAGCCCCAAGCAACGCCCCCCCGCACAGGAGGAGAAGCTCCCAGGACACCCCTTTGGCTCCCAGCACCCATCACTCTGAGACATCCTGGCCCCACAGGGATGCTGAATACCCACAGGCGCTTTGGAAGACCAAGGCCTGGTGCCAGGCAGCACCAGCAGAGCATCACAGCCACCGGCCCCTCTGCACCACCCTGTGCACCAGCCCTGGCACAACCCCGGGCACTGCGAGGACTCAGATCACCCTTCGTTAGCACGATCACATCACCACTGACAGCAGCATATTTATTACTGGCCTGACACTGACCATTTTTCACCCAGTGACACGCGACGTACTAACAATCTTGGGAGGTAACAAGGACTTGGAGGTGATAGCACCCGCTGCTTACCCACCCCAGCTAGGACCCGACACCCCAAGGGTTTTGCTCCCACACAGCTCTGCACTCCAGGCTGAGCAGAGCCTTATTCACCCCAGACAACAGCCTCTGCTGCTGCAAAACATCAGTGCACCCCAGCCAGTTTGTGTAGGGCCTACAGTAATGCATGCTGTGGCTGGAGCTTGTCCCCAGGCACGAACCAGCCACATGAGGGATCAGCTCCAGGCACAGCTGGGGACAAGGGCATAGTTTGTCAAGACCCACGAAAACAAACGCAGGGTCACCCCCCATCACACCGCCCTGCCAGCATCCCGTGAGCCAGCCTCCCTACTCCCAGGTTTAATTATCAGCGTTTTCCCAGGTTCACCAGCAATCTGCATCTGCCTGCATCCCTCCTTCCCTCTCTCCTCCAGCTCCCTCATTTGCGCCCACTGAGCGGCAACGCCACCGCAGCCTAATCCCCATCACTAAGGGACAAGCAGCACTCGACACAGCCACCCTGGCCCCTGGCTGGCACCGGGGCAGGGGCCGCTCAGCCACCCCCAGCTACCCCAGCCCACCAATGTGTGCCCAGCCAAGCTGGCAGCTCCAGCCCCGCTGGGCAGCAGAGGTGGGTATGAGCCCACAGCCACCCTCCTTGCTGCCGGCAGCCCTCATCCTCCTGCTCTCCCCCAGGGCGCTGGCTCCCAGCCCGCGGGCATGGTGGCACACCTCAGTGCTGCTGTGGCTCGGAGCAGTGGCACCCCAAACCTCCGGGGACCAGCCAGGGCACCAAGCACAGTGGTGACACAGGCTGCCTGGGATTGGACCGTATCCCCCTCCCCTTACACTTATCAGGTCATCAAAATTTCATTGCTGTGCGTGGTGGTCACTAATGGCTTCCAAAGCAGCATCAAATTTTAATCTTCCCTTCCCCTCCCCTAAAAGCCACTTTCTCTCCCGAGCTGGAGCTTTGCACAAGGCCACCAGCTAACATGCTGGCTGTGCTCACAGAGACAATGGAGCCAGGGCAGGAGACACCCACGCTTGGCCATCCCTCCCCTGCTGCCGCCATCACCCATCACAGAAGTCCAGGCGTGAGCCTGTCAGCCGCATCACGTCCCCAGGCAGGAGCAGGGTCTTGCCCCCATCCTACTCAGCCCCACAGGGCTCCATGCACCCAGATGTGACCAGGCACCACGCGTGGGTGCCAGAAGATGCCGACACTCCCCCACACCAGCCTCTAATAAGCCTCTTTGGTGGAAGCTGCCCATCTCAGGCCCCTGCCCCAAATCCCGTCTGGAACCTTAAGCCTCCCAAATCCCTCCTGGGACTGGGCGCAGCCTCCTCAATCCCATTAGAGGTACTGTGCCAGCGAGGAGGGTCCCAAGCTGTGCCCCCAGCCCTGGGGAGGGTGTGGAAGTGAGCCGTATCCCTGGGGGTCACAATCTACAAAAGAGGTAGGGGGGCTGTGACCCCCCAGCCAGCTAGCCCCCCCCCTCCCAGCTCTTGGGGGGGCCTTTATTGTCTTGTTAATCAGCTGAAGGCACCTTTGCTGCAGGCATGGGCTGGCTGGGGCAGGGCTGGCAGCAACGGGCTGCCCTTGCTCCCCCTGACCACGGCACAGCCCCCCCAGCCATGGCACCGGCACTCAGCCCCGGCACAGGTCGCACTGCGACACAGCTCCCGCCTGGGCGGTGCTGACTGATTAGCCTTCCACCCAGCACCGCATTTGGCTCTGGGTAATTAGCGCGAGGCCCCTAATCAATAAGTTATTTTTTGCCGAGGGGTAATTAATAACTACACAGCACAGACGGGCTGTAATTAAACTTCCATCCCCTCTCTCCCCGGCAGCGAGGGGCCTTTGTTTTACCAACAGCAGGTATTAAAGTGTTTCATCCTGCGCCTGGGGAGCCCCCGTGCCCTGGCCAGGGAGGTCTCACGCCGTCCCCTCCTCCTTCCCTTCTCTATTGATCCCATTTTCCTCGGCCACCTGAATCAATAGCAGCGGCACAAAGCACTGCCTGCCTCCAGCTCCGCTGCCAGCCCTGCAGGGATGCCCACGCGGGGCTGCCCTGCCTGCCCCACTGCGCGGGGCTGAGCTGGAGGCCAAACTGGGCACCCTGCCGGCACACCAGCCCCTTCCCCAGCTCCCTCACCCCAGCGCCCAACCCACCCCAATGGGCTGCAGCAGTGAGCAGCAGCAGCCCCCACACGCACCGGGCATCGCAGCCAGGGAGGTGACCCTGCCAGCGCGTCCCCAGTGCCATCCGCGGCAGGGGCGATGGGCACGTGCCAGGCTTCGGCAATGCTCCCCCTGCCGTGACTCTGTCTCGGGCAGCCACCGCTGGCGCTCGCCCGTGGTTGCTGCTGCCATGCAGTGCCGGGCCCGGGCACCGAGCAATGTCATACCGCCCGCGGGGACGTGACACACACCGCAGGGAGCCAAAGCCATAAAGCTTGGCTCCTGCACCAAGAGAGGGGGGCAAAGCCCCTTCCCCACCCCTCGCAAGGGCTGAAGCACAACACAGCCCTATGTCTTCCACCCCACGGCAAGACCCCAGAGCCTCACGGACAAATGGAAGATCGGGTCACACCAGGAACCCGTCCCGCAGGCGGGGAACAAACAGACCACAGGAGACCCGCCAAGCCAGAGACGCCAGCCAGGAGAAGAGAAACTCGGCAAGGGAGTGAATCAATCAAAGAGACCTTCACAGCTCCCCACACAGGGCCTGCCCGGATAATATACTGCCGCTTTAGATGTTATGTTCTGAACTTAATTACTGAGAAATTATAGCAGTGCTGGGGGAGGCTCAGGGGGAGCGGGAGGACAGGAGCACACACTCTGGCTCCACTTGCTGCTGCAAACAAGGGCAAGAAATGTCTCAGGCAAGGACCCCCAGCGCTACACCCCACTGTGCCCCCCATGTTTCATAACCTGGATCTGCTCGGTCCAAGCAGCAGGGACGGATGTGGCTGTGCTGCAACCCTACCAGCTGGGCGCCTCCTCTGCAGCCCCACGGGGAGCCTCACCACTGGGGAGGGGATGGGATCCTGCCCCCCCCCCCCAGCATCTCTGAACCCCAGTTGCACCTCAAAGGGCCACAAACTGTTTCTACATCCCACTCCGGCAGCGGAGCAGCCAAAACCAGATTGTGCTGTGCCAGAGCTCCTGGGGCAAGGGGCTCATCCTTCCCCAGCAAAACTGCCTCACCCCAAGGGTGGGCTGGGGGCACAGGGAGCCCCCTGGGCACCCAGAGGGGCTCAGGGCTAAGCAACCCCCCTCCAGCCCCAGCCCCCCACCCGGTCTGACCAGCCAGCTGGAGGTCAATGGGACCAACACCAGGGCAAGAGCTGCTCACAGGGAGCTCCCCAAACTTGCACCCCAGGTCTTGTGGTGTAATGGGGGTCCCCCAGGAGGGGGTGAAATGGTGCCCTCACCCCTGCTGTCTCCAGGGAGACGCTCAACCTCTCGAAAGTGGTCCAGGGCAGTCTCTACCCCGCGCTCAGAGCAACATTCCCCCCCCCCCAGCCCCAGCCTTGGAGCAAGTTCCAGGGCAGGGGGAAGGAGGCAGAGCACGGCCGGGCTGTTTGCCCCTACCGAGCTCTCCCGGGTGCTGTGCTCGGCACCGGCGGGCTCCGGGCCCCAGCTCCGGGGGAGCTTCTCCAGCATCATCGATTCTGTGCCCCCCCACCCTCCCCGGCAATAGCTCCAGGGCCGCCTCGGTCGCCGTCCCCCCGGCGGGCAGAAAGATTCCCCGGCGCGGGAGGGTGGGGGCCCGGCTGAGGGGAGCAGCGCTGGGACACCCCCACCCACCCCCAACCCTCCGCGGTCCATCTCCAGCATCCGAATTGGAGCTGGAGGGCGTCGTGTCCCGGCCCCCACCCAGCATCCCCTTACCTTGGGCGCCGGCTCCCGGGGGGCCGGGCATGGCGAGCACCGCGAAGCACAGCAGCCCCCAGCTCCGCAGCCGGGCCATGGCTCCGCCGAGACGGGGTGCGGGGGGCCAACTTCCCCGACTCTATAATCCGGGCGGCTGCGGCACCGGTCCCCGCTGCCGGCCGGGCACCGCGGCGTCCTCCGGGCTCCGGCGCAGGGACCCCCGCAGCAGCGCTGCTCAGAGGGAGGTGGAGACGGCGGGGTCAAAGGCTCCTGGTGGGGCTGGGGGGCGTCCGCGGGCAGCTCCCCACCACGTGCAACTTCCCCGGGGACGTGCGGAGCCGGGACCCCCAAATCCGGAGCGGGGCTGGCAGCCGGGCTCCTCCCCGGGCGTTGCGCCCCGCGTCAGGGAGGGGGACGGGAAGCGCAGGGCTGCGCGCTGGCCCTGGGGGGGGGCACCATGGGGGCCGCTCCCGCAGCCGCCCAAAAGTTTGGGGGCCGGGGGCCTGGGGCGGCAGGCGGCCCCTCCCCAGCGCTCAGCTCCTGCCTAGGGACATCACCGGCGCCGGGGCTCTCTTCCTCCCCCTTGCCTCCTTGCTGCGCCCCGGCACCCGCGGGGGAACGGAGAAAGTGCGGCGGCGGCGGGCAGCGGCGCGGGGTCCCGCTCGGAGCCGCCGGCCGTGCTCGGCGGGCGGGCTGGCGGCGCCGCGCCGTCCCCTCTCGGCGCTCCGGCCGGCTGCCTGCTCCTCCTGCGCGGCGCGGCGGCAGTGTGAGCCGCGGCGGCGGGGCTCGGCGGAGCCGGGGGCAGCCCGAGCCGGGGAGGCGGGGAGACGGCGCGGCTCCGAGCGCTACCCAGCGGCCGCGGCCGGGCGCGCAGGGTGCCGCGGGGGGAGCGGGCGCGTCCCCCCGGCCGCCCTCGGTTCGTGCGGAGCGGGCGGCGCGTACCGCCGTACCCCCGGCTGTGGGAGCAGCAGCCTCTCCCCTCTGCAGCTTCCCCCTCCCGAGCGCCTGGAACCGCCCCCCACCCCGCGCTGCCCCCAGCCTCTCCGACAGCGCTCAGAGCATCAGCACCCAGCTCCCTGGGAGGGGGCACAGACGGGCCCCGGAGTAGCTCAAGGGCAGAACTCATTGCCACAGGATTACCACAGCAAACGTTTCAGGGTGCTCAAAAAATAAAAGCTCTAACCCCAGCGATGAGCCAGCAGCACCTCCCAGATAACATACCACCTCCTCAGGCCTGATCCTGCAGATCCTCAAGCCCAGTCCTCCCAACAGGACCAGGCCCTGAATGCACATCCTTCAAAGATGTCTGTGTGCTATGCTGGTAGAGTGCCTTGCGTTAGGTGGGGGAGAGAAGCTCAGTCACAGCTGCTACTGAGCATTGCCACCCAAGGACTTACACCACCTGCACAGAAGGAAATACCCACCCTGAATGCTGGATCAGCCTCCTGAGCACACACAGCACCTGTGAGCCAAGGGACCTACAAGGATCAGGTGAAATGAAAGCATGAGCAGATTAGCCTGAAGGCAGGCCCAGCACCACCGGGTCAAACCAGGGCAGGGACGGAGGGAGCACTGTGCCACGAGCGGAGCATCAATACAACCGTGCACGTTAGTGCCCCAGCACCGGTGTGCATTTCCACTGCGTTATACGTGCTCACGTGTAAATCACACACCGTCCTCGGGGGGACAATGCCTGTGTGCACGCTGCGTATGTGGAGAGCTACTGCCAAATTTCCCATCGACCTCTTGAAGAGAGACTGAACAATAACCCGGCACTTGCCCACTCCAGCATTAATCAGCTCCGTGGCTGGCATTCTCAACTGAGAGGACAGGGATCGATGTGCTGTGGGAGGCTGCAGCCCTGGCTTGCCCCTCCAGCAGGGGTTTCCCAGTGTGGGCTGGAAGCAGCCGGGACAGAAGCTGCCCTGCCAGGGGCGAGCTCAGCCTGCTGTAGTGGGCTTAGACCCTGCTCCCCAGGCACCCACACACACACCGCAGCAGGGAGCAGCCACAATAACGCTCAGCACGCTCCCAAGCCCCTGCAGGATCAGGGCTTTGTTCCATAAAGAACAGGAATTCCTGTCTCCAGGGCCATAAATTCAGCGTCTGCCCCTGATGCCTGCACTGATTTATGGCTATTACAATTAATCTTGCTGAGGTGCAAGCCGTTTATTACCCACTTGCACAGGTACCTGGTTCCCTACAGTCATTCAGGCAGACTGGTTGAGTTTTGATTTCACAGCAATGCTCCCACCAGAGCATGTCCTCCCTCCCAGCCCTGGCAGCACAGCCCTGCCCGCCCCACACCAACTCTCCTCTGCCCAAAACCATCCAAGCCGCAGCAAGCTCCAGCATGCACCACCGCAGCTGTTTCCAGGAGTGGGTGGATAAGCCAGGAGCTGCCCTGTACAGTTCTGGTACATCCCAGGGAATCCGAGAAGGCAGCAGGAACTGATGGCACCCACATTGCCACCTACCTGGTGACCCTGAGGACATGCCAGGCGGTTCCCAGGTGGGCGGCTGTGGCCCCCCTGTGCTGCTAGATCACCCCTGCCCCACACAGGGCATCTCTCCATCTCCCATGAGTTACGGCCCGGTCCTCCAGCAACGTCATATGGCACACTGAGAATCCTAACTTCTGATCCACAATTTGGGGCAGCATCACTTGTAATTACACCAGGAACCACAACAACGCATGCACAGGGACCAGCTGTGAGCCACACCACATGGCTCTTGCCTCTCCGAGTCTTCTGGAAAGAGTGAAGATAGATGCACATGTCTCCAAGCACACATCAGGGTTTGGACTTTTGAGCTCCTCTCTAGAAATCCCTGACCCCCGAATGCTGGGGGCTCCAGCCCCCAAGGGCAGCAGCACATCCACCAGCTGCTGCTGGAGACCTCGGTAATGAGGGGTTCGCCTTGCACAGCCCCTGCGGGCAGCAGAAAGCTGCCTCGGGCCTATTTGTAGAGTTGAAAGCTGTTATTTTGCTTCCTGCTTGAAGAGGGCGCATCAAAGTCAAACCCAAAATACGTCGCCGGGCTTGAATTAAAAACTCTTGTCTGAAACCAAGGCAAGTTCCAAAAAAAGATCAAGGCTTTATTTGAAATGTAAAAGTCTTTGCTGGGATGTCAGGCACTCTGGGGACCATCAGCATTATCCAAAGACCGCAGGACAACAGCCAAGAGCTTCCTTTGGCCATCCTCAGCATCCCCAGCCTTTCTTGGATGAGATGCTGGCTGTTTTCAGCAGCATCACTGTTCCTTGAGCATGAGCACAGCATCCCATGGGGAGCATGGTGCCCCTTCCAAGCTCCCTGCTCCAGGAAGGGACAAGGAGAGGCAAGGTCAGAAGCACTGCCTGTGAGCAAGAGACTCCAGGAGCTCAGTCCTTTTCTGCTATCAAAGGGGAGAGGAGGGAGATGTAACCACAGGCTGTCAGCACTGGCATGAGGAAGAGAAATTGGATAACGGAGGCTCTGCAGCCTCGCACACAGAGGTATAACAAGCTCCCACGGGCAGAAGCCGAAGCCAGACCTATCCAGCCTAGCAATAAGGTGCACATTTCTAATGGTGAGGATAACTAAATGGCTGCAGCAAGGCTCCCCAATACTCTTTTTGTTATTAAGATTAGAAGTGGCTTTTTAATTTTTCCAGAAGCATCTGCTCTCCTGGAATAGTTAATTTGGGGAGTGCTGTAGGCCACAAGCAGCCTTTGTGATCTGTTAACTCCTCTCTTTAAACCTGGGCTTAGGGTAGATCCCTTCTTCCCAGGAGAACTGCAGTGTGACACAGCCATCACACTCCTGGGCCATGGGGATCCTTCCCAGCCCCCAGGCAGACACTTCATTTTTGGCAGGACTGAAGCCGTCTCTCCTTGAAGGACATCAAACGGGGCTCCACGCTGCCATTGGATGCTGTGCAAGGAGCCTCCAAACCGGCTTGGAACAGAAACATCTTAAATATTTGATGTTTTAAAAAAGATACTGAGAGAAGGAATAGCAACAGGAGCAAGCCCTCTCCTTCCTGCCAGGACTGCTCCTTTTCCTCGCCTGGAGCTCTCTCCCAGCATCAGCTGCTTGGGGCATCTCAGCCCAATTAAAACCTTCCTTCAAGCCTAGAGCAAGACCATGCTCGGGGCTGGTGCTGCAGAGCTGCGGGGCTCCAAGCTGGCAGAGAGCAGAGCAACAGCATCTTCCTGGTAGTGGTTACAGGAGTCCCATTTCCAAACAGGATCTGGCTCCTTGGAAAGCATAGGTTTGGGAACAAGACAAGAAGGGCCAGAAATTTCCCAGGGACACCTTGCCCACAGCTGCCATGACTCTACCCCACCTATACACCCACCAGTTCCCACCGTCAGATGGGTCCATTCCTCAATGAGCCACTGGGATGGGAGGGGCCAGGCAGCTCTGACCCTCCCCAGACGCCCTCACTGGAGCCCATCACACTACTGACATCAGGAGCAGCATCCTGAGCATCTCCCCAGGAGCAACTGCTGACAGTGCCAGAGCAGCCCTGCCCAGTGTTCCCACCTCCCCATTAGTGATTGTGGGGACCAGGGTGGCTCAGCTGCATCCCCATTGAGCCCAACTGCCCCTCATTCCCAGGGTGAGATGTGGGGACCAGGGTGGCTCGACTCCACCCCCACGGAGCCCAATCACCCCTCATTCCACTCCAAACACAGGGGTTTGGCACAAGCAGCACCACAAGGCTGGGGATTCCCAAACCCGCTGCGGTACAGAAGTAAGGCTGGCATTAAATCTTTCTCCTGCTCTAAACTGCCTCTAATTGAGCACCCCGAGACAGGCTGCACACCTTCCCCTCCACCTGAGCGCCAGAGATACAGATGGAGAAGAGACATTAATCCCAACAGCCATCCTCCACTGGGGAAGCCAGTGCGAACAGGAGCCTTTGCTCCAGCACAAAGCTTTTATCAGCCTTCCCGCAGCGCGGCCAGCTCGGTGGAGGAGCTCAGGGCAGCACAGCAAGAGCCGTTCATGCTGGTGGGGGGTGTGTCTCCCTCATACAAAAAGCAGGAGATTGGGGATTGGAGCTGGATCCCCATGTGCTGCTACAGATGAGTGCATCCACAAGCCCCATGGTGGGGGAAAACACTGTTCCTGCTGCTCCAGACACACAGCCCTTCCTTGACTGGTGGCTCACACTAGCAAATCCTCCTCTAGAGTATCTTCCCAAGACCACAGGCACTGGGGAGCAGACGCAATTCTAAATGTAGAACAACCCAAAGCCATAGCCATGGGACAGGGAGCCCCACAGCTCTGACACACCAGCTGCTCCTCCACTGCACTGCAAAGCTGAGTTTTGCTTTTTCTGCTGGCTGGAAAGAGCCGAGAGGAGCCCCGGGGATGGGCCACAGGGAAAGCTGGCTCCACTGTGTAGTGACAGGGTAAAGGTGTGATTGCCAGCTTCACGGCGGCGAGCTCAGCACTGGCCGTGCGCCCCAAGACCACCAGCACAGAAATGCCTGCTCAGCAGCACCAGCCCGTCGCCAACAGCCCAGACCTCAAGGCTGATTTTTAAATCAGGAGATTAAAAATTTAAACTAAGGCTCTGGCTCATTTTAACATGATTTCTTAACATTTAAAGGCCACCTTCCTAAGCATTTCAAGAACAGCAGCTGGGGACCAGCCGGGTTTGCTAGGGGCTGGATCCAAGACTCTCACTTAATCATACACTTCCAGGGGCTGAGGTTTCAAAGGCGCTTGCTGCTGAACCCCACACACCAGCCAGGGCCAGGCTAGGGGTGCCAGGAGCCCTCCCAGTTCTGCTGCCCTGGGCCAGAGCATTTGCAATAAACACATTTCTGATCCCCAGCTCCCCATGTACTCCAGCATCTGACGCTCAGAAAAGGGTTTGGTTTTTTTGCTGGACACTGTAGACCCAAAAGCAAAGGACTTGGAAGGACACCAGCTCATTTTCAGGAGCATAAATCACATCTTCTCATGCTCCCCCCAGCACCTCTGCCTTTGCAATCACCACACCAAAGCACATACAGGTGCATGTGTACCTGCTGCAGCCTGGGCACTGCTCACACCCAGGACTCCGGGTGCCAGCAAGCAGAAGCTCACAAAAGCAGCAGAGCCCAGAGCCCAGCACAGCCATCCCCAATAGGCATCACCTGTAGCTCATCCCTCACGGAAAGGGCCAGCTCGCTCCTGCTCCTTCCCAGCCAGCTCCAGCATCTCCTCGCCCTGGCACAGGTCTGGGCATCCCCAGCCTCACCAGCACTTCAGAACAGCAGCACCAAGCCCCCCAGCCCTGGCCAGTCAGGCTTATTTAACTCTTCTGCATTAAGCCAACAAATTTAATGTATCCGCGGGTTAAACCTCTCCAGGTGTGGGCAGGGAGTGACCATAGCTCCCAGCCCACGTCTTCCCCACTTACTACCCTGTTCGTGAGGGGAGGGGGAAATTCCACCCCTGACAGTGGGGCAGGATCTATGCTGGGGGTGCCATCCCTGCCTGCAGGATCAGGCTCCAGCTCCTGCCTGGAACAAGGGCAGGGGGCTGCCAGCTCCTTACCCGTGTGCCCACAGTGGGCTGCTGCATGCCTTGGTCTCTGATGTGCTATAATTTGGACGCTGCAGAGAAGCCCCCAAAGTAGCTGGCTGCTCCCTAGGGCCATCAGAAGGGTGACAGGAGGCTGACCCCCCCCATCCTTGCCCCCCCCCCCCCCCCTCCACATCCTTGCCCCATGTGCCCCACACACCCCAGCCTCACTGAGCCCTTGCAACTCAGCCCCGGCATCCATGCACCAGCCTGGCACATTGTAGGGACTCTCCGTCACCCAGTGGGCAGCTCCCCAGCACAGGATGCTTCAGGTGCTGCACTGATTTCCAGCACTACAGGATTAGGTGATAAATAATGGATGATAATAATAGGAGAAATAGTAAATAATATATTTACAGACTTGCATAATGAATAACACCCAGCACAGGCTGCACAAGCGATCGCCGGTGCCTGGCAGAGCTGGCTGTTGCAGCACTGCTGAACTGGCAAAGGGGAGTGGGCACAAGCAGGGACCTGGGGAGGGGGATACATGGCTCTGTGGGGCTTCCAGAGCCTGTCTCCCCCCTGCCAAGCATCAGCCATTTGCTCCCCGCCTTGTGTTCCCACAAAGCCCCAGGGACATTTTAGGAGATGTAATTACCAGCTCCTCAGTCAATCCTGTTAAGCAGCAGCAAAACCTCAAAGTGAATTACTCCGTACTCGTGAGCAAAAATCGGGTTGGGATCGAGACTGGGTGGGAATGTGGGCAGGAGGGTCCCTGCCTGGCCCCCTCCCTACGTGGAGCCCACCAGACCTGCTGGGTTCGCTGCTCCAGCCGGCTCTGCTGAGCTCCCTGGCCTGGGCTCCGGCTGCTCCCGGGGCCAGTGGGATGGGGGGCAGCGCCGGGGGTCACTGCACCCCGAGCATCACCCACGTCACCCCGGGAGAGTGGGGGAGCACGCAGACGCTGAGGAAATGGATTCCAGCTGGTTCCTGCCGAGTGATTACGCTCAAGAAGGGGCCGTCGATGGGATTTACTGTCAATTGTCACCCGGTGCAGGGGGGACAGCTGCGTGAGAGCTGCTGACTCATTAAAACCTTGGAAGGCGGTGGAGGCTGTTGGGCAGCGGGTGGTGGGGCAGCTCTGTGCTGCAGCGCTGCTCCCTAACACGTTTCTTCCCGCACCAAACAGCCTCACGGAATCCAGGTGGAGAGACCCAACGGCTGCCTCCAATTCCCAGCCCAGCCTTGCAGGCTAAGGTTGGGCTGGGGGAACCACCACTCGTGCCTCAGTTTCCCCATGCCCGGTGGCTGGGAAAGCTCAGCTGGGTGAGGTTCAGCAAAGCGATGCCGGCTGCCACCATGTGCCAGGAAGCTCAGGGGATCACGTGGAGCTCTTCACAAAGGGTTTGAGCCGCCACCATGCCGGCTGGGAGCGAGGCGGGGAGAGATCCGTCTCCCAGCCCACCAGATAAAACAGCTACATTTCAGATAATTCCAGATAGTAAATTTTTTGAGTCCCTATAAGCTAAAATCAATATTGGCACAACTGTGCGTCATTAAAAACTAAATGAACATGACAAAGCCAAACTGCTGCCTATTAAACAAATGAGTTTTCTATCCACACAGGCACAGCGGGTTATTAAATTCTTTATTACAGGAGCATTGCTTCTTATAAAAGGGGGCGGGAACATGTCGCCCTGCGAGGTGCGCTGCCGTGCTGGAGCTGGTGTGTGCCTGCCCTTCCCGTGACACTAGGACACGCTGTACTGGTAGCAGAGCAATACATCGGGCAGCCCCTCAGCTTTCCGGGCTCAATGCACAGGCCAACACGGAGCAGCCCAGCCCCAGCCCCTGCACCAGGCCCACAGGCTCCCCTCCTTGGCTGGGATTTGCTGCAACAAGGAAAAGCCAACAGGAAGGAGACCCTTGTGGCCTTCAGCCTTCAGAGAAAGGCTGGTGGGGGGACACCCTGTCAAGCCAGTGTGCTCCTGGGGCTGGCTGGATGCAGGGCTGCGCAACACCAACGTGATGGCAGCGATAGGGTAATGGGATGAAAATACTCCAGCCGTGCTACAGCAACACAAGGGTAACACAACAGCAATGCAACGGGAATGCCATGGCAATGCAACGGTGACATAACATGATGCATTGGCAATGCTACAGCAGTGCAACAGCAATGCAACGGCAACACAGTGGCAATACAATGGTGACACAACAGCAATGCAACAGCAACACAACAGCAATTCAACAGCAACACAACAGCAATTCAACAGCAACACAATGGCAATGCAACAGCAACACAACGGCAATGCAACAGCAACACGATGGCAATGCAACAGCAACACGACGGCAATGCAACAGCAACACGACGGCAATGCAACAGCAACACGACAGCAATACAATGGCAATACAGCAGCTGTGCTCCCATGCAAGGCCATATGTAACGTCCCTCCCTTGCTGTTGAAAGCTGATAGCATGATAGGAAGGCTGCACTGTGCCTTTTCAGCCCAAATCTTCAAAGTCCTGGGAGTGTCCTCCATCCTCTCCAGGGACCAGGAGGACCAGACTCTGCCTGTCACCCTCATCTACCACCACCACTCCCTGGTGTCACAGGTATCACTGCATTAGGGACACTGCCAGCAACCTGCTGTCTGTCCCCATGTAGTCATTTCAGTGTCCTGATTGTGTCCAAGTTCTCACCGCACACTCAGAGGTATAAATATTAATAGGTGCTGGGGATGAGTGGTGAGCGGGGATGAGGATGAGTGCTGAGGAGGAGAGGGCTGCAAGAAGAGCAGAGCGGGGGAAGGCACCAAAGCCACTTGTCTGCAGCCTCTCCCCCCCACCTCCCACTCATGCCAAAACCAGCAGCCAGCAGGAGCAGTGGCTGGGGGCTGAGCTGGGAAGCGCTGGGAAAGGTCAGCGTGCTCAGCCATGGATAGGAGAGTGCTGGCGGGCAGCTGCTGGCTGAGTCACTCCGACAAGTGCCAGCAGCTCCAGGGATGCTGGGGAAGGTCTTCCCATCACCTTCCTCCAGGACAGACTCCCCCCCTGCCCCAAACACAGACACACACGGGGCCAGTATGGTACAACAGGTGCTGGGCCAGCACCCACTGACCAACTCCCACGGGCTGTGCTGAGCTCTGCACCCATCTGCATGTGATTTGCACCAGCATTGCATGATTCCTGGTAACACATAGTGAGCTGCACCAGCCCCCTGCCGTGCCCTCCCTGGGGACAGACACCCATGCTGCCTGCTCCGTGCCGATGCTGTCTGCACAGCTAAGGGGCAGCTCTGCAGCTGCGCACACTGAATGGTTCAGAGGGCAGCCTGGGCACGGCTGCATGCCAGGGCTGATGCCCACGTCCTGCCCTCGGCGGGTCAAACAACCCCTGGGACTTGCCAACAGCGAGGACCAGCCACATCACAGGCACGCAGGGAGCAGAGCCCCATGTCCCTGTCCTGTTCCCATCTGGCTGGGCTGCCATTCCCAGCCCCCAGAGACTCCCTTGGGTTTGGTGGTGATGAACTGTGCCAACAATCTGCCAGCTGCCTGTGGCACGAGGGCAGCTGTGGTGATTAATGCTGATGAGCTGCAGGCAAGACCTTCCCCATCCCTCCAGCACACGCCTCCAGCCTCACCGCAGCCCTGTGTCACCACTCTGCCATCCACCTCGACCCGCCAGCATGGCAGCATCCTCACCGCTTGGCACAGGGAGCTGTGCCACGTGGCACTGGTGCAGGATGCAGGCCAGTGCTGGCACGGGTTGTCCCACTGGGATCAGCATGAAGCAGCCCAACTCCTGCCTTAAATGGGCCAGTGGCACCGAGGGGTGGCACTTGGAGACCATCAGCGGGGTGTGAAGTTCACCTCTGCAAGGAGAAAAAGGTCACTCGGAAGGGAAAGCTCGGCAGGAGGCCAAGTGCAGGATGCGGCCATGGACCCTGGCCCCGCTCACCTGATGGTCTGACAGCATGTTAGCTGGCACAGTGGCACGTGTGCTGCATCCCTTATCTGGAGCGGCTCCGGAGGGAAGCTGGAAAGAAGCTGCACATCTAGGGGTGCCAGATGCAATCCCGCTGCAGGCAGGAGTCAGTCACATCCCTACCAAACAGAGGCAGAGCCAGCTGGGAAGGGTGGGAGCTGCTGTGGGAAGTTTTATGGGGCCTGAATCAATCAGTGGGAACCCTATAAAAGTCGGTGGGTATAAATGGGCTTCTCGGATAGGTTTTGACATCCAATTGTCTTTTCTATTTCAGTTGTCATAAAGCTATGCACACCCATCTATACAGCAAGAGTATACATACTCAGAAATACTGATGCGCAGCCACGTGTATAGCAAAGCTCAACACACGTGCACACAGGCACAGAGGGCTCTGGGCACACACGTGTTGCACATGGAAAAGCCCCCAGTCCTGCCAAGGACCCAGGGATCCATTTACCTGCCATCACTCACAGCAGGGGATGGGTGATGGGGAATTGATTTGTGAGGCTGTTTTAAAAAAGAACTCATTTAAAGAAAAAAAATACATAAAAGACCCCTTCAGCACCCAAGCATCACTGCCACGTCCCAGCCGCATCCCAAGCAGCATGATCCAGCAGCCAGCACAAGAGTGAGCCTGTGAGGAACACCCCTCCTCCCAGCCAGCATCACTCTCTGCGGAGACATCTCAGCTACAGGATTAGCCGCAAACTTAGATGAGCAAGCAGGTCGTACATCATCTCTGTGTAAATTGTTTGCTGGGCTCGGGTACATGAACATTAGGGCCCAGTGATGGAGGGTGGCTCATGCGCTTAAATAAGACAATGGGAAATTGGCACTGCCAAGAAATGCAGACCCAGAGCGACGGGGAAAGCAATGCCCCAGCCATGGCACTGAGGTGGCACGTTGCTCCCAGCCTGCCCACAGACTTTATATTGCTTTTATTTTGCTGATGATTAATTGTTCCTGAAAGCACCACTGCCTCTCCATCATGCCGTCACGCATCACCCTTGCCATGGCCAGGGATCCATTCGGAGGATGAGGAGCAGCATTGGCAGCATCAGGCACAGGAGAGAGGGGAAAGGAGGCAGAGGAGGACCTTTCCTCCCAGGAGAGCTGGGACCGCTGGGGGAAGGTGACTCTGCCGCATTGCATTGCAGAATTGCTTCTGGATAAACAATTACGGATGATTTCCCTCTGCCCATCTGGCGCGCAGGAAGAGGTGTGCAAGAATAAAACATGCAGCTCCGGTGCCTCCTCTTCCTCCTCCTTCCCCATCTTGGGCTGCAGCCCATTTGTAAATGAGAACTAAAGAAGATGGAAGGGCTGAGAGGAAGAGGGACTGCATGATGCAGTGCAGTGTGGCTGCAAGGCGTCAATGTGGCACCGCCATGGGACAGGAGGGGATGGGGAGCCAGAGGGTCCCCAGTACATCTCAGCTGCAGCCATCCTCCCTATCATGGTCTGTGCCGGAGACCCAGCATCCCTGGGGTCCCACGCTGGAGACCCAGCATCCCTGGGGTTCCACACGAGAGACACAGCATCCCTGGGGTCCCATGCTGGAGATGCAGCATCCCTGGGGTCCCACACAAGAGCTGCGGCATCCCTGGGGTCCCACACCAGACATCCAGCATCCCTGGGGTCCCATGCCAGACATCCAGCATGCCTGAGGTCCCACACCAGAGCCTCAGCATCCCTGGGGTCCCACAACAGACACCTGGCACCCCTGGAGTCCCACATCAGCTGGCATGAGTGCTCCATAGACAGTAACTCATGGCCAATCTGCTGCCTTCGTTCAAAAGCCATCTCATCTGAGTGCATGGCCACAGTGAGGGGGATTTATCACTTCTCTGGGTGCCGGAACTCCTCTGTGGATAAGGTAGTTTGTGCAAACAGACACCAACCTGCATCGCCGCCTTATTTCTCTCTGCTCGACTTGCAGCTCATCATCAGTTACAACGGTGACCAGTCACCTAAATCACCCAGCTTTGCTCTCGCTCCCCACTCTGATTGATACTGCGATTTTTCTTCTCTTCAAACAGCCAGCAAAACTGGCTGCAGCTCTGCACGGACCCAGGGAGGGGGAGGCTGGGACCGAGAGGCTCCGAGGTAGCACCTAATTCATGGGGCACTTTGGACCTGCAAAGGGGTCCCCAGAAACCCACACTTGGCACTAATCCTGCTTCAGAGCAGGCACCAGAAAGCACCAGGTTCACGATCAGCAGAAGTCAGCATCCAAAACCCCAGCCATTCCCGCTGAATGTGGCCCTACAGATTACCAGGGGCTTGTTCACCGCCACAGCTCTGGCTTGGCATGGGCTGTGGCACGGCTGCCTGCTGCCAGGCTCTGCCTCTCTGGCAAACAGCTGCTTCCTCCTGGCTGCCGTCAGGGCTGAACTCTTGGAATCGCTGGGAGCAAACAGGCTGCTGGCAAGGGCTGGGCAGTGGAACAGGGAGCTCTGAGGCCACAAGAGGTACAGGCTGCTTTGGCACAAGGGCCCTAAACAAACTCATATTGATGTCCTCCGATGTGCTGGGACAGGCCGTGGCTCTCACAGCGGAGCTGGCCAGAGAGGGATGCTCTGCCCTACCTGGCTTCGGCAGTGGATGCTGCTCAGCAGGCCCGTGCCACGCTTGCATTTGTTTTCTTGTAAGTGTTCAAGCAGAGGGTACCAGTGTCTCACTGGGGCTTGACGGGGTCTGCCTCCACCATGGAGCTGCAGGGGAAGGGAGGAATGGAGGGACCAGGGGCGGTGCCGGATCCTAGCATCCCGACTTAAGCCTGTGCCCAAGCCCGGGCATTAGCCGGCTTGCAGCCAGAGGAGGCTGGGGGGGAATAAAGCGCATCGCCTCGCAGCATATGCAAGCAAAGAGCGAGCGGTCCCCAGGCAGCGCAGCGAGCAGCAGGGCGTGCGCGGAGAGCTGGCTGCTGGAACGCACATCCTCTGCCAGCGCCTGCCCACACTTACACACTCGCGTCTCCTGCCAGGTTTCATCACCACCGGCTGCGTGGAGGGTGTGATGCGCACTGATCCACGGTGCTGGGCTCAGTCCCTGGCATCCACAGCCAAGGATGTGGCATGGTCCCACAGCCCCGGGGGATGCCAGTAGGGGAGGTGCAGCACTGGCTACGGTGCGGTGCGGGATGGAGCTGAAGGTCTCCATAGCCACCGTGGCCCCGACAGGGAGGAATGGCCCAAATCCAAGCCCCCAGCTTGCTGCTGCCCACAGAGGGAACACAGCAGAGGCAGCGAGGACAGGCAGCTGGTGCCCCTTGTCTCCTATGCCACACAGATGTGACCGTGGCCAGGCCACAGGGACACACATCCCTGGGCAATGGGGACAGTGGGACCGACTTAAATTTTAAATGCACATCTGTCTCCATGAGGTCTGGTCCTGACTCCTGTGGCATTAAACTCTGGCATCACCCGGGCTGGGTCAGCCGTCCTGCACCATGGCTCCCAGCCGAGCAGGATCAGACCCTGCGCTGCCTTCAGCCACCAGCAATTCAGCCACACACAAGGGGGTTTTGCAGGGCAGTGAGCTCCTGCCAAGTCCATTTGCACCTCCCTAGCGGGGTGCTGCCAGCCCAGGCGAGGTGTGAATGAATCCCTCCTGCTTCCTGCTTCCCATCCAGCTGCTGGTGCTGCCTTTGTGCTGCCCATGCTGCCCACCCTTGCCCAGCCACCCGTTCCTGCAGCCCCCCTCACCGCTTGTTCCTGTTCCGTGTGGGTGGTCTCAGCCCAGCTGATCTGTGATCCCCAAAGTCTCCTGGGGTACCCCGGGTTGCCCCACGCCTCCCTCCACCAGAGCCTTGGGCTGTACTGGCACGGGCTCCCCGGTGCATACCAGTAACAAGCTTCTGTTAAATAATTGAATTTCTTAAATCGTTCCCTTTTCCCTCCGGTTTTGGTACACATTTGTCATCGTGCCATTAGGCAGACGCTTTGCTTGCACTTCATTTATTCATAAGTGCAACCGTGGCTCAGGCAGCAGCAATGACAGCAGAGTTGAGTGCGACCAGCGGCATGGGACACGGCCATCCCCAGTGCTCCCGGCTCTCACAGCGGCACTGGGATGGTGTCGGCACCAGAGTGATGGTGGAGGATGAGGCCACTGTGCATCCCCCATCACTCCAGCTTGTCACACACTTCCCCATGTTGGGGGACAGATGGGGATGCGTCTCTGCATCTGCTGCACCCCATCTCCCCACAGCAGCTTCGGGTGCTGGCAGGCAGGGGAAGCCCGGTTTGGCAGCGTGGAGGCAGCAGCCACCCATGGCTCATGTCGCCACAAGCAATTCCTGTATGGAGCAGCCTGTGACAAAGCAAAGCAAATAAGCCCATTATGGGACAGCATCCCGCCAGCCAGCCGGCCCCCCTGCCAGTGCAGTGGCATGCACCAAGCGAGCCGAGCCGAGCCAGAGGGACACGTGCCACCGCACCGCTGCAGCGCGTCCCAATTACGCGCTCCATCGTGACAGCACGCGTCAGCAGATGAAAGCACTTAAAGGCAGCCGCTCTGCAGCATGTCCCCCCTCCCGTCAACACCCCATCCTCCGTGTGCTGTCCAGCCCCACAGGACCCATCCTGTCTCTGCCCAGACCCGGCTCTGCTCCCCACTGAGCAGAGCAGCTTTGTGAGACCAGCCCAAAGGCAAAGGTTGAATATGCCCATCACTGTGGCCTCTGGGCTGCTCAGCCCCACTGAGGACAGGAAAGGATCCACCCTGGGGCCTCTGGAGTCCCTGGGGCTGGAGCTGAGTCTGTTTCTCATTTCTCATGCTGTGCTAGGGAGAAGGCCCAGGGCATGAATTAAAGATAAAACATGGGTGAGTGGTGAGAGCTGCTGGCCCCCCCCCGGCCCCACTCCCACTTGGCAGAGCCACAGAGCTGCCGGGAGCTCCTGCCGTGGTGCCGAGAGCCACAGCAGATGAGAAAAGCCATTAAAGGTCAGCAGGGAACAGCAACCCCTCGGTGCTGGGTGTTGCTGACCCCACCACAGAGCCAGGGAACTGGAGCCACATAGTGCTGCAGGGCATCGGCATGTGCCCATTCCATGGCGAACTGCTGGGTGCCTCTGCCAGAGGGGTGGTGCGGAATGGCGACGGGGACGGGATGGCTGAGGTGGCTCTGGGGGACCCCAAGGGACTGAACACCCTCCAGGGTGCTAAGCTTGAGCCCCATCCCAGCCAGGTGGAGCATCATCAGGGTCCATTTGGGCAGTGCTGGGTGCCACCTCCATGGGCCGTGGGACTGGAGGGGACATGACTGGCTGTGCACAGGCCAGCAGGCACTTGCAGGAGCACAGCTCAACTAATTACAGTAATTGGCTCATAATGAAGCAATTATTTGAGGATGTGGTGCCATGTGTTCCTGCAGGGGAGGAGGACAGGGGGACACAACCTGCACATCTTGGAGCAGCACGGTGGGCAGCAGCATGGGTGGTGTACTGAGCTGGGGCAGTGGAAGGGGCAGGGGCATCCCTGAGGTGACTGAGGGGATGTGAGGGCCCCCTGTGCTGCTGTGGGGCACAGAAATAGGAACTGGAGAACATGAGACAGCCAGGACTGGTCCCCCCTCCCATATCCTCCCTGGCTGTGCAAGGAGGCGTCTTCTCACTCCAGCCATTTTTCCATGAGACGACAGTAAATCTCCGAACGAAGCCTCATTGCTGAGCGGGAGTGGGAGCGGCTGGGGCTGGCAGACGCCAGCACGGCATGCAGGCTGTGCCCGCCGGAGCTCGCTCCTCCTGCAAACTGCTCGGCAAACCCAACCGCCTGCTGTTCGCTCTGCTGTGCCACGATCCCGCCTGGATGTGCTGCCTGTGTACCTCGGTAGCACCAGGGTCACACACATGGTGGCAAAGACACGTCTGGCTGCAACAGCACTGAAAAATTGCTGAGATGGGACAGATGCAACACCCGGCTGCCATGCCACTCTCCCCTCGTGACAGCCCCCGGCCAGGTCCCAGTGCTGTGCTGTGCTGTCCCCATGCACAGAGCAGGGGCAGGCTGCATTTTCTCCATGAGCTTTTGCCCTGGGATGTTGCACCTCCATGGCCCCCCAGCCCAAGGGAGCCGCCAGACCCCCACGGCTGGATCCTGCAGGGAGGTGGTGGAAAGGATGGAGCTGAGCCCCGAGCAGCCCAGGCGGCTGCGCTGGCGGGTGCTGTGCAGACACGTTGCTCCGGAGGCATGTGCTGGTGCTGGAGCCAGGCAAGGGGCTGCAGCCAGCTGGCCGGCTCCTGCCTGCGCTGCCTGGCTCAGCGCCGGGCCCTGTCTCTGCTTGCATGGCGGTGGCCAAGTTAACCCCCAGTGCATGCAGAGGGGCCGGGGCTGGATGCAGCCTTTGGTCCATAGGCATCAGCAGCCCCACGGAGCTACCCAGGGGCATGGGCACGTGCCCTGGTGGTACGCTCACCAGCAAGCCCTGCAGTGCCGGAGCCACGTGCCAGGGCACCATCAGGGCATCCCCTCTCCTTAGGGCTCCCGAGGTGGCAGAGGCACAGATGGAGGTGTGGGAGTTCTGGAATCCCACTTAGGGGCTGCACCCCCCAACCCCTCCCTGCTTGCACCAACCCCACCGGAGCAGCCAGCAGCCGACAGCCCAGATTTCCCCAATTTCCCTGCAGCGCCCACGCTGCTGGAAAAATCAAGACTCATCCTAGCTCTGGCAAGGGGCACAAGGAGCCTCTGATGGTGCTGGGACCCAGCCAGCCCCTGCACGGCAGGACTGGCCCCAGCCAGTGCCTCTGCACTGGGAGCCATCATTCAGCATCGCCCCGGCTGTGCCGGCACAGGCCGGGCTTGCGGCAGCAAAGCCCCCAGCACGGAGCGTGGCTGACAAGTGAATCGTGGCTCCAGTGGGGAAGGAGCAGACGGGAGGGAAATAAAAGCAAATTACATCAGTGCTGGCATGGGAGCCCACCCCAGCAAGCTATTTCGGGAAGGGCCAGGCCGGCTGCGTGGTTAAGCGCTTGCAGATGTTGCTTTGTGCGCCTCGCCGGGCTCCTTCCGCCGGCGCTGCCGGGCAGGGATGCTGCCAGCACCAGGGGTGCAATGGCAGGGTGATGCAGGGCTCAATCCACCCCACGGCAGTAGGTCCTGTCCCTGGGGGCAAGGGGGGCCCTGGGAGCCCCAGCAGAGCCTGTGTGGTGCTGGGTGCTTGGATCTGGCCCTTGTGCCTGGGTGGGCGATGGTGATCCCCAGCACAGCCCTGCTGCCACTGCATCCCTCTGCCACACACACTGGGGCAGCTCAGGGAGCGGCGGTAGGAGCTGCATGGGGGGATGTAGGGTGCCCGGCTGGTGACTGGGACATGGTGGCATCTCAAGGTGACTGGCAAGGGCAAGAAAACAGAAACCTGGCAGTTGCCATGGTTACCGCTTAACATCCACCAGCGCTGGCTCCAAGCACATGTAACGCCCGTGTTTGTTTAATTGCCAGGGTGGGTTGGAGGATGAAAAGGGGTGGGCAGTTCCCAGCTGCCCTGACCCCAGTGCCATCTGGTACTGGGGAAACTGAGGCACAGCCTTACCTCTGCTGTCCCCACAGTCAGCACCAGCAGGGGCTCAGGGGCCCTTTGCTACACTTTTGGGCACTAACCCAGCTCTCCTTCCTTTGAGGGCGACTAAAATACACCAGATTTGCATGTTGAACTCATCCTGAAGGGTTTTTCACAAGGCACAGTTTGGGGGTGAAGGCATTACGCCTGGCGAGAGCTCAGCCCAGGCCAGGCTGCAGGGGCTTCGGTGCGCATCACCCCCCGCCAAATACTGCTGCTGCTGCTGCTGCTGCTGCTCAGTCATCTCGGGAGGATCTGAGCCCCTGGCAGAGATCTGCACTCAGCTCTGGCTGCTGAGAGCTGGAGCCCAGCTCAGAGCTGGGATCTGATCCTAGGTCTCCATCAGCCCCAGCGTTACCCTTAAACCAAAAGAGAAAGCCGCTCAGAGTGGAATGAAGTCAAATGAAAGGCGTGGCAGATGTGTCTTCTCTTCACAGCTTCCAATTTGCTACACAGGGCACGACTGTGGCAGGTCCCCATCCTTGCTGCCACCCATGTCAGCCAGCACCGCGGGATGACAGGCACCACGGTGGCAGGTGGCATTTGCCAGCTGACCCCGGCCACTGTGGGGAAATCAGCATCTCCACCACGACAGGCAGGAATAGCCCCTTCGTTAGCTGCAGCCAGATGTTCCTCTGCAAAATAATTTGATGGAAAAACAGGGAAGGGAGCACAAGTTTTGCCAGCAGCATCTTGATTTAATAAAAATCCAGGAAGTAATGTTGAAGGAAGGAAAGACGCGCCCAAGTTTATCTCCCTCCTGCACAGAAACATGCTCCGTTCAGGGACGGTCTGCAGCGCCGGGCTGTGCTACTTGCACCGAAGGGATGGCCGTATGAAATCCCATTTCCACAGCCTGTCCCAGCCTCGAGGACCATCCCAGCACTCCAAGGAGCCCCAGGGTGTGTGGGCAGGCGCCGTGCAGGCTGATGATGCTCCGTAGTCCCTAGCCACGCAGGGGTTTCAGACTGACCCGCGCCACATCTGACACCCAGGATTTATAGCCCGGCTGGGCAGCCAAGTCCCTCCACAGCCTCCGAGGAGGAGCCAAAGACAACACGGTCCCTGTCTGACCCACTGGCAGCTGCCCCTGGACCCTGGCTCCTGGCCCCACCGGCTCGGGGTGACCCCACCACAGTGGGGGGAGTGTGGGTGCCCCTGCCCCGGCTGGCACCCGGGAGCACCCAGGTGGCACCCATCCCCCTGGGACCCAGACCTCTCCCCCACTGACTCCAAAACACCTCAGGACACTCCAGGGAAGGCAGAAAGCCCTAAAATCAAGCTGAATCAAGGAGGAGGGAGTCATCCACTGGGCTTGGTGCTGGGGACCGCCTTCCTGCCTCCGTGCAGCCTCCGGCAGGCATAGGGACAGGGTGGGGAAAGGAGCAATTCATAGTGCAGGTGGTCAGCTCCAGCCACGGGGCCATGGGCGTGCTCCACATCCCCAGCCCCTTCCCCATTTCCTTCCTCATCCCCATCTCTTTCCCCTTCCCCAGCTCCATCCCCAGCTCCATTGCTATCCCCATCCCCATCCCTTTCCCCTTCCACAAGCATATGCCATCCCCATCCCACCTCCATCAGTCATCCCCGTCACGGTCCAGACTTGCTGCTGTGTCGCTCCCACTGTCGAGTGGCCACAAACAGGGACCAGGAGGTCAGGCTGGAGAAGGAACAGGGCTAGGACAGAGACACCAAAAGGCATCGTGGTCCCCAAGGAGAAAAAAAATCCCCCAGGAGAGGAGCCAGGAGGAGAAGAGAAGGGAACTAGCAGGGTAAAAAAAGTTCAATCAGATTTGTAAAGGGCACAATTTACAAAATCCATCACATATTTTACTAGGCTGGGATTTACGGATTAGCCTGTAATACTTAGGTGGCTTTTTGTAATAAAATCCTGAGCTGCAGCAGCCTTGGGAAAGTGAGAAGGTGGAAGAAGTCTCCTCTACATCCTGCGCTCATTTTCCCAGCACTTCCTACTTTTTTTTTCTTTTTTTTTCCTTTTTTTGATCTAGGCAGCCCTGTTAATCTGGGCTTTATCTGCCTATGGAGAAGGACTGAGCTCTTTATTGGATTTTTGTCAAGAATAAATGATTTAGTTTGGGATAATGTGGAAACCGTTTCTGTGGTATTACACCATCTAATAAATGAAACAGCAGGGATCAATTCCTCCCTTGCAGCACACTCAAAAGGCTGTGGGAAATGCACCCTGTGCCTGCATGCCGCTGCCACAGGGGTGCAGGCACAGCAGGCACAGTGCAGGCACGGCAGGTATGGCGCAGGTATGGCAGGTATGGTGCATGCTTGGTGGATATGGTGCAGGCACAGGGAGAATAGCACAAGTACAGTGGGTACAGCACAGGCATGGCATGTGTATGGCTGGTACGGTGTAGGTACAGCACAGGCACGGTGGGTACGGCACAGGCACCATGGGCATGTGTGATGCTCACCCAACACCAGCGGGCACCTCCGCTGACCTTCCCCACATCACCCCTGCCATGCTGCATCCAGCTCCTGGTGCCCTGGACAGTTTGAAACCCACCCAGAGGAGGACACACATGGGCTCGCTGCTGCACCAGGGGTGGTTGGACCATGTCCTGCCTCCCTGGTGCATTCAGACAATGCCAGCATCGGCCTCACTCACCCACGGCCATCCAGCCCCAGCCCTGTGGGCAGTGCTGACATCAAACCCAACTGATGAACCAGCAAAACCCACTCAGAGGTGATGGGGAGGATGTCAGCATGAGGTCACCCACTGGGGACAGGAGGGACAGGGCAGGGGAAGGAAAGCGAAGGCGTGTTTCCCTTTCAGGCAGGATTATAAAATCCATCACTAAAGTTCTTCTTAATCGTCTTAGCACAGACTTCATTAGGGAAGCAAACTTCAGGGGGCAGGGACACGCTCCACCCTTTCTTCCCCAGGCTCAGCCCTGAGGGGAGCAGGGTCCCTTGTGCCAGGGGCTGGGGACAGGGCCTGCTCCTCCTCCTTGCCGTGATGCCACCACATCGGTCTAGCCCTGACACCCACCCGCGGCTCTGCAGTAGGGTGGGTGGGCAGAGCCTTTGAAGAGATGGAGATGAGTGGGTGTGCGTGTGTGCACGATAGCGAGTTATGAAGTCTCCTAATTAAGAAAATCCTTTGGGGAATAAAAATCCCTCAGCTGTCAGGTCTGTGTGGGAACATGAACAGGCCAAGCCAAGGACCTTGGGGGTGGGGGTTTTGCCAGCAGCCCCGGTGAAGCTACCCCTGTCCCCATCGCTGCCCCTGTCCCATCGGTGGTGCAGGCAGGGGTCCATAGCCCCCATCCTTGCCCACAGGCAGGAGACCCGGCTGTTCATTGGCATTGCATCAGGGAAAAGGCAGTGCTGAAGGAGGGGGTCCTGGGGGCAACCCTGCCTGTGGGACCCAGGCATGGGGGTGAGGAGCTGCCCCATCCCTGCCAGGGTGCCAAGGGTCCACTCGAGGGTGCAGAGGTGACTCAGCATGGGCCCCAAGGAGCGTGGTGAGTTATTGCTGTGGGAAATGAAACTGCTAATAAATCCCCAGGCAGAAGCTGGGAAGGTTAAAACTCCATCTATAAAGAGAGACAATGATTTATAAAGTGGCAACCAACTCCTTTTCCCTGCTGTGGGGCTCTCGGGCTGTCAGCTGCCTGTGGGGAGAGCCGAGACTATGCCTGCTTGTGCCGGAGCTCACCTGGGAGTGAGGCTGGAGTCTTGCCCTGGGCTGGAGGTCCTGTGGGAGGAAGATCCCATGCTGCAGCCGCCATCCCATCCCATCCCATCCCATCCCATCCCATCCCATCCCATCCCATCCCATCCCATCCCATCCCATCCCATCCCATCCCATCCCATCCCATGTCTATTCCATCCCCATTCCATTCTCATGCCCATCCTGTCCCCATCTCCTTCCCCATCCCATCCCATCCCATCATCTACCTTGTGTCTCCCAGGGATGGAGAAGCACCTTGGGCAGCCCTGGGTGTTGGATGGAATCTCCAGCACCCTGGAGTGGGGGCACCGTGGCTGATGCTGCCCAGCCCTGCCAGGGAGGTACAGGGAACGATGGGGTCAGCTCCTTCACCCACCCCACTCCCACCACTGCCAGCCCAGCACCCCTCCGCCCGCCGTGCCACAGCCATCGGCAGGTCCCGCCAGGCATACGCTGACACATGGAAACTCAGGGGGAGAAAACCAAGGGAAAATGCGAGGCAGCGAGAGGAGCAGGAGAGCCCATAAGTCACCACCGCCCCGAGATGTTCATAAATAATGTACACGGCACGGGGCTGGGGAGCTTTTTACCCTGTTAATTAATATGTACGGTGAGCACACACACACTCTACACGATGGCAGGGCTCCCCCCTCGCTCCTAGTAAAAATACTTCTTGCAGGACTGACACATTTATTATTTCTCCCATAATTACCTTATTGTAAGCATTTGTTAGAAAGCACCCTGGGAACCCCGGCCCCATGCAGGGCTCCCAGGCGGGAGCCAGCTTTGAAACGCTGGCAGAGACTTTTTTGCTCTGGAAAGTAGGTCAGGATCGGACCCGAGGCCTCTGTGCCACAATGCCACGCGTGGCCCGGTGCTGGGCTCCACTTGAGCTGGTGCTCCATATCCTGGGTGGAGCAGCGAGGGTGGGCAGGGGCTGCGCTGGGGCCGGAGCTGCTGCTGTGCCCACGGGCAGGGGCTCAGGCAGCTGCCTGGGTGGGCAGCAGCAAGCGTGGGTTCTGTGTGTGGGCGCCCTGTCACCCCAGCACTTGCCAGGCTGTGTGGGGATGGGGTGGGATGGGATGGGATGGGATGAGGTGGGGATAGGGATAGGGATAGGGATGGAGATGGGAACAGGGCTGAGCAACTGCAGTGTGAGCTGTGAAAGTGGATATTAAAGGCTTTATTACAGAGCGATGCCTGCTAATTGCAGAGCTCCTTTCAGGCAGCCGGCAGCGGATGAGCTCGGGCAACAGCACCCAATTATTGCAGCTCAGCAGGGGGAAAAGGGAAAGAAAGGAAGAAAAGAAAGCGCAATTATCGGGACGTCGTCTGCGGCACAGCACAGGGCTGCAATTGCCAAGCAGGCTGGCTTTGCCCAGCCCTGCTTTGCCCCAGCTCCCAAGTGGGTGACAGCTTGCACTCGGTTTTAAACCGGCAGTTGCCTGTCTCTACCTCCTGTCCTTCATCCCTGCGTGGCCGGCACAGGCTCCTGCCTCCCACCGATGCTCCCTTGAGCATCCCTGCCACCAGCTCAACCCCAGTCCTTGGTGGGTACCAAAACACCACCCAGCTGACCCTGCTGGGAGGCTGTGATGCTTTTTCTCCTCCCCCCTGCATCTCACTTGCTCCCACCTTTTCCTCCCAGAGCTGCTCCCGGCTCCAAAATCACAGCCTTGTATATTAAAAAAGGTCAGATTTCAACTCTTGTGAAGTAGGAAAAACCAGAGCAGCGTGAACAGACGCAGCTGCCTGTTTCTTGGGGGATTGGAAAGCCAGGGCACGGGGGGGTCCCGGTGCTGGGGTTCGCTTGCCTGTGCTGTGGGGGGCTGGGGGCGGACTCCACCATTTGTGCCTATTCCACGTTGCCACTTAGTAATTGACAATTACATTTAATTACACCTTTGAGAAATAATAGTGTACGTTGGTTTAATGGGCCTGTCTGGAGCGGGGCAGGTTTTCTCCTGCACCTTCTGCTCAGTAAGGTGGATCACAGGGTGACATTCGTGGCATCTTGACACCATTTGCCAGGATGGGGTACCAGGGGGTGCCAGCACCATCACCTGGCACCATGCCATCTCTGCCAGGGTGGTGGGGTGAGCAGCAGCTCTGGGGACTTCACCATTGTGGCATCGCTGGAGCCAGCCTTGGCATGGGGACATGCTCCAGCAGCAGCAGCGAGCCCAGCCTGAGGTGCCCCAGTCGCTCCACCAAGAGGGGCCTGGCAGTGTCCGGAGGAAGCAGTGCATCCACTGCATTCAGGCCCTAGGCTTGGAGATGCCTTCAGAAAGCTGAAGATCCCCCAGAACAGCTTAATTATTTATCTCTGTAGAAAAGACAGGGTATGAAGCTGCTGTGCCGGCTTTAGTTGTTTCCGTCTCTGCTCTTTTTACCTTTTTTGTAAATTTTCTTTGAAACAATATCGTAGAGATCTCCCATTATTTGCTGCCTGATTTATGAATCCTTCAGAGGCAATCACCAGCAACTCTCAAGGTTTCTGCTGCAATTAGGGAGGTCTGAGAGAGGGAGAAGGCAGGTGTTTGGGGGGAGCCAAGGCAGCTGGGAGGCTCAGTGATCCCAGGACTCTGTGGCTGGGACTAACCGGGAGCTCAGCACCTTGCTGAGCCTGGCAACCTCCACCTTCCCCATCCCCCCTGACTCACATCCCTCCCTTTCTCTAATTAAAGTTAATCATCTGCAATTACCTAATTAGTTATCTGATTTTTGCCCTCTGATCCCATACATGTCATGCTCCCTCGGAACGGGATGCTGCTCGGTGCCGTCAGTACCCACACCGGCACATGGCAGGCTGTGATAAGCTCAGGGTCACACAGCACCCAGGTGTCCCCAAGGCAGGGGACAGGCTGGGTGGCCATCCCTCTTGCACCCAGGTGCTTGCAGGCATCAGCCCAGCATGGTGCCAGCCCCTGGGGCAGCTCAGGTGGCTCTCGGTGGGACAGGGATTCCCTGGTGCCCCGCCAGCTGCCCGCAGAGCCGAGGCATCCCATGGCACTGCAGCAGGAACGGTCCTCAGAAACAGCCGTGACCTTGTGAGTGTGCACCGGGCACAGTGGGCACACCAGGCTGCCAGGCAGCGGGGAGGCTGAGGGCAAGCAGCCGGCACGGCTTTCGGTTCGGGGGAGATGTGCCAGCAAGATGCACGTGCATGAATCCAGCATCCCCTGCAGCTACCCAGCACCTAGGGTCCCCATGTCACCCTCTGATGGGACGTGGGGACAAGCGCTGGGGCTGTACTGGCGCAGGACTGGGCTGCGGAGCTGTGGGTGTACCGGGCATCAGCAGCAAGGGCACCCCGAGGGGACCCAGAGCGATGCCCCAGGGGATGCGGGGAGAGTTTGGCCAGAAGTGGGTGGTAGGGACAGAAGAAGCCCAGGGAGGCAGCAGGGGTGCACGGACACCCCGGAGCACAGGGGCTCATCCCTGGGACCCCTGGTGCCACCGTGCTCCTGAGCAATGCAAACAGGCCAGCAAGAGGTGACTGTGCAGAGACGTCCTCAGCATCCGGGAAGTCCCGCTGCAGGGACCCAGGCAGGGACTGTGGCCCTCGGCATGGCACCCTGCTCCAAGGGACAGGAACAGAGGTGGCAGAGCCACTGCCACCAGCTGGGGACAGGGACAGCCCATGCAACCACGGAAGAAAAATTAGGCCAAAGCAGGGCCCAGCTAACTCTCTCCCTTCGAGTGATCATCGCCCTCATTAAAAAACAACTAATTATTATTCTGGCTCATTAGCAATTATAAATCTCTAGCTCCGGTACTTCATTAAAAAAAATGACAAGTTAGCACTTAATTATGTTCCCCAGCAGCAGACGGGTGGAAGTGTTAACCCTCCCCACCCTGATGCCTGCCAGTGCGTACCAGTGCCAGCACCCGTACAAGCCCCAGCACCAGTGCCAGCACCCACACCAGCACCTGCACCAGCTCCAGCACCAGTGCTAGCACCTGCACCAGCTTCAGCACCCACTCCAGCGCCAGCGCCAGCACCTGCACCAGTGCCAGCAGCCACACCAGCGCCAGCACCAGTGCCAGGACCTGCACCAGTGCCAGGACCCACACCAGCTTCAGCACCAGTGCCAGCACCCGCATCAGCACCTGCAGCAGTGTCTGTACTTGCACTAGTACCCGCACCAGCACCCACACTATGGCCAGCACGTGCACCAGCCAGCTCCTGGGGTGAGGGGTCACTTTGGGTTCCCCCCTCAGTGCTCCACAGAGGGACACTGAGCCCCAGCATCTTCCCAGGCACTCGCCTGGCAGCAGTGGGTGCCCTGGGCTTGTTGAGCCTCCTCCCCCCACACAGTGCGGTGCTAACCCTGGGGAGAAGAGAACTGGGAGCAGGCAAGAAACCAGCCCATGCACCCAGCAGCTGAGGGGAATTTATAGGAGACAGTAAAACCACCCAAAGGGCAAAACTGACCCTGGGCACGTGTCCCCAAGGAATGCTGTCCAGAGCGACCAGCGATGCTGCAGGTCCTGAGGCAGAGATTTGCAGGCAGCAGCCAGCAGCAAAGCCGCCGTTCGGTGCAGAAGCCCTTGCAAAGCGGAGCCGCGGCAGGGCAGGCAGCTGCCTGCATCCCCAGCACTAAGCTGCCTCTCTGGTACGGCACACGGAGCCTGCAGCGAGCACCTTCCCGCTACCCGACGGATAATTGGCCACTAAATCCCTCCGGGGGAGAAACAGTGGGGAAAAAATTACAGCTGCGGAACTAGCTCTCCAAAATTATATCACCTTCTCTGACAGGATAATTGCTCCTTTTCCCCAAGATTTAATACGGATCTCACATCCTTAAACAGTTGTGTGTTATTTTAAGGGCTCCCAGTGTTTTTCCCTCCTCTCCCAGGTAGCGCAGGATCCAGCAGCAGAGGCAGTACCCCCCCAGCACAACAAGCCATTTCGGAGTGGAAGATGGTGACACAGGCACTGTGCATCAGTCCAGGGGGGTGATGCAGGGAAGCACATGCCTGTGGTACCCAGAAGAGAACACGGAGCAGGGGGATGATTCTGGTCCGGATGTCACCGACAACTGCCACGCACGAGCGAGGCCCCCGGAGCTGCAGCACCGGCGGCGTGCCTTGTTCTCCCTGCACTCTAATGGCTACATCAATATTATCTCGCCTGCAAGTTGCCCTGTGACAGATATATTAATGATACAGTGCAGAGCCCGCGCAGCGCCGGCGAAGGACATGCACAGTGTACGGGGGCTGCCACGGGCAGGGGACTTGCTCAGAGCAGGCAAGGCTCAGCAGAGCCCACCCTGGGGGGGAACCAGGGGGATATTTGTGGGGTCAAAGTCCTTGGCCAGACCCTGAGGACTCAGGCTGTTTTCAGCTCTGATGCTCCTAGGAGTCAGGAAGCCCCCCATGAGATGGACCCTGATATTTTGGGTGGTGTGGTGCAGAGCATGTGTGGGCCCCCAAGGTCTGTGCCAGAGCTAAGCACCCACTCCCAGATGCTTGCCCCTCAGACTTTCATCCAGAGTTTGATCCCACAGACCCATCGCAGCGAGCTATAAATCAGCCTGCAGACGCAGGAGCGCAGCAGAGGAGCCCACCTGCGCTGCCACCAGCCGAGCCCCATCCATCACCGCTTGGGGCCTGACCCTGCTGTTCCCACCGCCACCGGCCACCTGCATGCCTTGCTTGGGGACGGTGGCCCCTGCACCTTGCTAGCCCCCAAGGGCTAGTTAGCCAAGGGGAGCCGGGGAACCCCAGCAGCGCTAGCCTCCCAGCACAGCCCTGAGTGTCCATTAGGTTTCTTATGCACAAGCCCCATGCTGGCAGCAAGAGCTGGCAAACCAGCATGCCTGCCCCGGCATCGATTTGGCAGCAGCTGGTGGCCGGCACGTGGGAGCAGCTGGGGAGCGTGCGGAGCGTGCTGGTGAGCGGGTCCCAGCAATCGCTGCCCTCCTGCCACCCCACATCTGCCCCACACTGCTGCCAGCCCACTGCCAGGCACAGGATGGGCGAGGGGTCCCCTGTGTCACCCCGCTGCCCGCCCGGCACCCTTGCTTCCCCATGCACTGAGCCCGTGCCAGCTCCCCAGGGCGACGAAAAGCAGTCCTTTTTATTCCATGTATTGCTTTGAAAATAAGCCACCATCAAAACATTTTGGGATTACAGTCAAGTGAGATCGAGTTGTTCAGGAGCCAGAGAGCATGAAAAGATGGCTCAGCAAGAGGCTTTCTGTTGTGCAAGCCCTATTCAGGAGCATCAATTTGCAGTGTTTGGGAGCTGCTGCCCAATTACACCCCCAGGCCATTCACTGGTGCCCCCGGCCACAGGGCCTGGCACCCACCGGCAAAGGTTGGCTTTGCCGAGCTGCACCGAGCCACAGCATGGCAATGGCTGTGCCCACCGCCACAGCGACCTGCCAACCCCATCCTCAGGAGCCAGCTGGGGCAAGACTGCAAGTCTGTAAATATATTATTTATTATTTCTATTACCCTTCTCCATTATTCATTGTTTAATTCGCTGCTATTCTATTATTAACTCTCCCAAGTGCTTTGGTGATGCTCTGACATGAAAGAGGCACCATGAAATTTTGCTTGTGTTCTGTGGTCCTCGCACTGGGGCAGGAGCAGCTGCAGGATCAGTGGCCCTTGGCTCGGGTCCAGCCATGCCCCATCAGTGGCCATAGGGCTGGCCGGGGTCCGGCTGCTGAGCCCACAGCCCCTCTCTCCCCATGTGCCACGAAGGAAGCTGGAACAAACTATTTCCTAAAACCTTTGTGGGCAGGATTTGGCTGTACAGAAGTCTTGTAGCTGAATTAAAATGCAGATCTGCGTGTAACGCTGCTGCTGCTGCCTTTGCTCCCCAGGGGAATCACATCCAGCCTCTTCCTTCGTGGATTTTGGTAGGGTTTGCCCACATTGGAATCAGTGGGGCTGGTCACAGACAAGCCCCTTCCCCTCCTCTCCCCCATGAGAGTGGAAATGGTAAGGCATTGCTGCAAGTGCAGCCACGGGAAAATTTGTTAAAAGAGCCGAGAACCTCGTTTTCTTTAAAAGTCACAATTTGTCAGAAAAATGGCCTGAGCTCAGCTGCGTGAGTTTCTGCTGCCCCCCAGGAGACAAGGGAGCGCACCGGGCTGTTCAGCAAATAGCTTTGGCATAATAGATGGGGCACCCACGGAAGCGAACGCTTACAAATGCCTCTAGCATTTACCTAAATGTTACGCTGTCTGCTTGGCAAAGAGACAGGTCCCCAGCTCCACAGAGCCGTCAGAGGAGCTGTGCAGTGTTTCAGGGTGGTGGGAGGTGCTGCCCAGACCTCTGGAGCTGCAGGGACCCCCGCCCGCCCCAGCAGCCCCAGTTCAAGGGGCTCAGACCCACCTGAGGGGGGTCCGTGCCAGCCCAACCCACCCAGCAGCGCGCATGTCCCTTCAGCAGAGCACCATGAGAGAACATGGGAAGACAAACAGTGTGGATCCATCCCAAATATCCTCATCCATCATGTTTCTGCCTCTTCCTTATTCCCCTGGGATGAGGGGCCTGCCAGGTAGCTGGCCTGGATGAAGAGTCCTTCTAATTTATGCAAATGAATTCCTTCACCACGTTCATTCATTCAGGCAGGCAGGTGGTGGTTACCGATCGCAGGGGGGTGCCCAGGTTTCACCCCAAGCACCAGCTCCCCACGTCCTTAGCACAGCTCCCTCGCTCCTCTGATGAGATGGGCACGTTTTCACACCAGGCACGTTCTGTCTGATCTCCCGGAGCTCACCCGGGGCCGGGTGCGATGGGGATCCGGGGAGGGAGTGGGTGCATGGCCAGCGATGCAGATGGTGCTTCTCCCAGGCCAGCTCCATGTAAGGCCACATCCTGTGCTGATGCCGCTGCAGGAGGTAAGCTCCCGGGACAGGGGGCTGGGGACCACGTTGGCTGCAGCGCTGCACTGCAGAGCAGCCCACCCTCCTCCTCCTCGGGTGCTCACAGGGAATCCCACAGACAGGAGCCTCTGGATCCCAGCTCCCTTCCCCCTCAGCCAGCCAGAGACCTTTGTACAGCATTAGCCCCGACACCAGCTGTGCTGCACGCTCCTGACAACTCGCCACAGATTAATGCCTGGGGCGGCTGCTTGCGCAGCTCCGGAGGCCACAGCAGGTCCCCGCATCACCGCGACAGCCGCAGTCATTCTTCCACTTTGCAACTCGACGTAGGTTCTACCTTGGGTGCGGAGCACGGCCCTGCCGATAAACCTCACCTCCTGCCACCACTATGGATGCGCTGGAGCAGCTGGCAGGTCCCTGCTGTGGGCTGGGCTGGGGATGCTCTCCAGAGGGAGATGTGGGATGCTGGAGGAGCAGCTTCAATGGAGATGAGTGTTTCCCACAGTTGCCCGCAAGTCCTGGGCCCCTCCATGCCTGCCCGCCATCCCTGGGAGGGTCTGCTTTAAATTGGTCTGGTTAAATTATGCATTAGCTTTTTAAAGAACCATTTAAGCTTGGAACAAGATGGTGGGATTTTTTGTAACAGTGCCTGATGCCCACCTCAGGCTGTTAAATTTCATAACAGGATGATCAGATGGGTCATAATTTCTCCTGTTATTGAGATATAGGAAGCAGCTCCTGTCCTGGCACATGGGCACTGCGGTGCCTGTCAGCACAGGTTCTCCAGCTCCTGTGCCTCACAGCTCCTCAGCTCGCTCCAGGATTAGCTTTTTGAGGTGATTTTCAATGAGGGCAATGGGGATGAGGTACCGCAGAGACAGTGAGACCCCAAGCCCTGCCAGCCCCTGCCCACTGCTGCCTGTCAGGATGCATTTATGCAATGGCTGGGGATGCTCATTAACTTGCAGGTAATCGCAGTGAGGGCTGGGCTCTGCAGCCAGTGCAGAGGTGGGATCCAGCACCTGGAACCTCTCCAGGTCTCCATGGAGGTGGTGGGGAAGGGGCTGGGGGAAACAGCATCACCCAACCGTCCCCAGGGAGCAGGACCCAGAACAGACCCTGGGACCCTGGGGACACAGCCCCTCACTGGCACTGCGCTCTGCTCCTCCATCAAACGTCCCAGTGTCACGCGGTGCCACCAAACCTGTCCCCAGCCCTGCGCCCTCCTCAGGCACTGGGGAGCTGGGATGGAGAGGACACACTTTAATCTCCATCAATTAGAAATAAAGCAGTTCTAACGGCAGGGCAATAAAAGAACACTTTAATTTTAGAGCTAATTAAATATCAACAATTGGAATGCAACAACAGACAGTTAACCTGGAGTAACCCATTATTTATAAGGAATATAATGCATTGACTGGGGGAATGAAGTGAGTTGTAGTCATTTTAATATCAGCTGTCACAGTCTAACTGTTCTCTTTTGTCTCACTCCAGAACAATCATCTCGCTGGCTTCCTCCGGGACCATTACCACTTCTCTGCTCGACAGAAGATTAATTAAGCCCAGGTCCCAGCAGAGGACGGGTACGCGCGCTCTGTCCCCGCTCGGTGAACCGGGGTGATGCTGGGGTGCAACCCGGGCTCTGGGGTGCTGCCAGCCCAGCCGAGCGAGGTGACGCCTCCAGCCCGAGGGTTCAAGGATAATTGCAACTCACTGACTGACAACCCATTAGAAGCTGTAAATTATTAATGGGGAGCATTCACGGCTCTGCTGGATACCCCAAGGACTGCGGTGGCTCTGGGGATGGACAGGGCCACGGTCTCAATGGGGGTCAGGTGGGAAGGGGGGGGAAACACGCTGGCACCCCAAAACCCTTGGCAAATCCCTCCCTGCTGGGGAGCAGCTGGGGTGTGCCGGGGAAACCCCAAGCCTGCTAGCCCCAGCACAGCCCTCGGGGGCTCTCCTGGGGCACCCCATGCTCCGGTCCAAAGCTCTGCACCCCTTGCCAAACTGGAGGCCGGGCAGGAGAGGATGCTCAGTCCCAGAACACCTGCTCAGCAGGGACATGCATCCTCCCCGCAGCCCCAAAATCCTCCATCGCCGCAGCCCGGGCATATTCATCATGGGGCTTCAGCAATGTCCCAGCCTGCTGCAGGGAAGTTCATTTAATATGTGCAAAAGCACTATTTAATTTAGTGCATTTGTTAGATTTTTAATAGCTTCAGTGACAGGGAGGAGCAGCAGGGACCGAAGAGTGAGTCCGACTCTCACAGGCAGCAGCTGCCAGTGCCTGGGCTGCTGAGGGTCCCCAGCCAGCCCTACGGGGACATGGGACCAACATGACACCGCGAACACCCTGCGGTTTCAGCCCGTGGAGACCTTGGCTGCAAATGGGATGACAGAACATCTCAGGCTGGAAGGGATACCTGAGGATCAAGTCCACGTTCAACAGTTAGGGATCTGCCCCAGCAGCACCGAGCCCAGCATGGTCAGCATCGCCCCGGGACCACGAGCCACGGGGCAAGGGGAGGAAAAGGGGAATTTGGGGGACACAGCAGCAGCAGGAGTGAGCGGCATTTTGGCACATGCGTACAGTGCCTCACTCAAGGCGGAGAAAATGTTTAGACTCCCAGTCGCTGGGCTTACAGGATTGATATATTGGCTTTAAAAGAAAAATGCCATTGCGTGACAAAAAGTCAGGAAATTTTCTCTGGAAAATGTCAAAATGAAACACTTCTAGAGCGAAATGTCTCACCAGCAAAAGGCTGGTGGCAAATCCCCCCTGCCAAGGCTGGCACCAGCTCAGCAGCCCTGAGCTGCCAGGGTCCCCAGCAGGAGCAGCCACAGGGGCCGGGAAAGGGCAGGGAGAGGGTGGACCCCCAGCCACCCCCTCATCTGCTGCGTTTCCATGGAAGCTCGTTGCAGCCCCTAATTACCAAGAAAAATCACAGCCCTTTTCCACCTGCCAAAGCAGGAGAGGGGCTGCTCTGAGTGGGAAGTTACGTGGGATTTCATTAGTATGATTATTGTTATTATTTAATTCTCAAGGTCACAGGATTTATGGCCTGAGCTTACTTATTTTCAGACCTAGCCAAATAAAAATGATAGATCCCCAGGCCTGCTTTAAAGCAGCTCTCAGTGGCTATTACGGTTGCTAAAAACATTTTCTGTTTAAAAAAAAAAAGGGGAGAAGAAAAAGAGCAAAAGGAAAAATGCAATAGGAGCCAGGGAAATGATGGATTGCAGGAGATAATCCATCTTGTCAGCCCAGGACTACATAACCTTGATGTCAGTGGGTATTTTTCTCTCCCTGAGCTCTCCAGCTCGCCGGCACCGGGACAGAGCCGTAACGTGCCCGAGAAGGCAGGGATGGCTCCCACCGCTCCTCCAGAAAATTGTGGGGATTTGTGGGTTCCCCCTCAAGATGGGGGGGTGTTTGTGAGTGCCTGGCCCCGGGTCCTCAGGGGGATGTCAGGAGGACCAGGGCTGTGGGCGAGACATGGCAAGGGACAGTGGGGGACACCGGGGACCATCCCCAAGCATGTCCCAGCAGCAGCACTGCCTCCGCTTTTTCTTCCCTTCAATCTCTTTTTGTCATCTGCCAGTCCCCCCCCGCCATGTCCCCCCCGTTCCCACCCTGCTGCCATGCTCCCTTCCCTGCGTCTCTGCCATTTTTATCTAACGCTGGCCGTGAAAATTGGTGTGAAATAAAAAAAGGCATCTCTACCCACAGATGAAATCAATTGATTTGGCAGGTCGCCTGTGGACACCTCCGAGCAGCACTTCCAATTTGCAGGACGGACGCCGGCTCAGTGCAGTTTCTTTCTTTTCTTCTCCTCCATCTCCCCCACCCCTGCTCTTCCGCCCCAATTTTTTTTCTTCTGTCTTTCCAATTTCCCTTTGATGTTCCTGTTATTTCTGCTTTCCACTTAATGGAAATCAACCCTCTGTGTGTGTGTGTGGGGGGGGGGTGTTTAAGGAGTCTCTGCACACACGTTTGTGTCTCCTTTCATTGGAGGCAGCTCAGGGATGTGCCTGGTCCCAGTGTGCCAGGGACAGGGATGATTTCAGGGATCCCATGGGGCTGGGTGAGAGATGTAGCACCCTGGTGCTGTGGGTCTCTGGCCTCTAATCTCCCACCCCACCTCTGCCTGGTCTCAGGGCTAGGGATGGTCCCTTGGGCTCAGAGCAGCTCCACATGTGGCAGGGCACAGAGAGGACCAGGAGAGGCTGCGTATGGTGCTGTCCCTGCCACGGGCTCTGCTTCATCCCTCCTCGGTCTCCTTGTTTCCTTCATCTCCACCCTTCCTCCATCTCCATTCCTCCCTCCATCTCCATCCTTCCTCCACTTCCATCTCTCCAGCTCCTTCCTTCCTCCACCTCCATCCCTCCATCTTCATCTCATCCTGCCCAGGGAACAACAAAAATGGAGTCAAACAGGTGTAAAACCAGTTCTTCCCAGGCTGAGAGCAGCCGGACAGGGGTTTCCAGCCTCAGACCAGCCACTTACATCCCTGAAACGTCAGGGTGGCAGACAGGCCACCGGCTGGGATGTGGCGAGCCGCCCCTCTGACCACAGGGAACTCCAGCAAAAAGCCAACAAGGGGATGGAGAGAGCTGGGAGCACTGCACCTCCTGCGCTGTGCTGGTGGGGAAGCGTCTGGGTGGCTTCAAGCAAGTTCCCAACACGGTGCAGCAGGGAGGGAAACGCTTCTCTGGGACGTGGAAGAGCCAGGGGGCTGGGAAAGCAGGAGCAGGGCCTGCTGCCTGTCTGTCTGTCCGTCCGTCTGTCCACCTGTCTGTCCATCCCTGCAAAGGAGCTGCACAGCAGGGAGGAAGTCACCCGCCCAGCGGCTCCCCAGAAGTTAAATATTACACAATTCCACTTCATTAAAGCTTCAAGGCAAATGTGACGTTAATCACAAAAACCTTGATATTCTGCAGGAGACTTAAGCCCTGAAAGGGAAGGGGAAAAAAACGCTTTCTTTCCAACGCTTTCATTTTACTTTGAGGTTAATAGAAGGCTAATTTGAAAGCACTCTGTTAATGAGAAAACTAAAAATACTCCTCCCATGCAGACCCTTCCTCTGTAGCGCCTGTCTCAGTGGCATCAGCTGCAGATGATGCTCCTTGGAGCCTGGGGACACGCTGCCTCTCACCTGCCCCCTGTCCCTACCCTCTCTGAGGGACTTGGGTCCTGCATGATGGAGAGACATGGGGGCTTGGTGGCCTCCCCAGCAGGGATGTGCCCCAGCCACAGCTGGGATCATGCCATGGTCCCCAGGCTGGCTCAGGCAGGGGAGGGGCAGGAGGAGGACCCCCGTGTAGGGGTTTGCAGGGCCATGGCTCAGAGGACCTTGGGGTGACCATGGGTGGGCCAGGGGATGGGGACATCTGGGGCTTGCAGACACACCATTGCCTCCCAAAAAGGAGCAGGGCTGGGGGACCAGGGCACCTGCAAAACATAAACCTGCATCCTGCCCATCCCGCACTGCCTTTCTGCTCATCTGGAACACGCTGCTGCCGAGGGAATACGTTGTTTTCCAGTACATCACTCTGTGATGGGAACCTAATGTTGTGCAACCACTTACAGCATGATCCTGGTGACTCGGGGGGGCACAAACCACAATCCACCCCAAAAATGCCCCGAGGAGCCCCGAACCAACACTGGGGGCTCACCCCTCACACCCTATCACCCCACAAACACCCATCCTCTGTGAGCCGCCTGCTCCCCTTTGAACCTGCTGCAGCTCCCAGGGGACACCTGCGTGCATGGAACCCGCCACCACTGGGACACGGCCGGCAGAGCCCCCCTCCCCCTGCTCCCGCTGCAGAGGCAGGCCCCCACCGTGCCGTGGGGCCAGGGCAGCCAGCTCAACCACCCCATGCATGAAACACAGTTAATAAACTCCTCCGCCTCTCCCGGGTGTTTGCATGTGCTCATCCATCTTTCTGCACATCTTGGTTTAATTTCCACAGTGGCTCCACGTTGCCCTCCCGGAGCAGCCAACAATGCTCCCAGAGAAAGTGGCGGGCAGTAACGGGTGAGCACACGGGGATTTTCCAGCTGCCGGAGGGTTTGAGGCCAGCTCTGCTTCATCCAGCTGCCTGCCTGCTCCTCCTGTGGGCATGGCTGCTGGATCATGGTTTTCCATCACAGAGCCTGGACCAGGTCCAAGCTTGGTGGGGGGGCAGCGGGGGGCTGGCAGGGAGCCACCCATGCATGCCGCTCGGCACAAGCCCCTGCCAGTTTGCACCCCTGGGAGCTGGCACCTTCACTGGCACTCCCAGCTTGCACGCAGTCACTTGGGATGCAGTTTAATTAGGAAATGATCTGCATGGAAAACTACGCATTCGAGTACCTCAAATCTCACACTCGTGGCTTGGCTTCAAAATGGCAAAAAAATCACCCAAGTTCGAGGACAGCTCCTGGAGGCTTTGCAGAGCTGCTGATTGGGATCAGCAGCTGGTGGCCTTGGGGTGCCGCAGGCACATGGCACGGGGCTGAGGACAGCACTGAACGCTCAGAGAGCTGCCAATGCCGCAGGGGTCATCAGCCAGATCCCCCGCACCCTGTATCTAAACTGCTGCCAAACTGAGGTCTGGAGGAGCCCTGGGGCCTCACCTGGGCATCGCTGGGCTGTGGGGAATCACCCTGGTACCCCTGGGAAATGCCAGGAGATGCTAGGACATGCTCAGAGATGCTGGGAGAAGCTGAGATGCTGCGACATGTCAGGAGATGCTGAGAAATGCTGGGATGTGCCATGAGATGCTGGGACATACTAGGAGATGCTAGGAGATGCTGGGCCTGCCATGAGATGCTGAAAGATGCTGGGGCATGCCAGGAGATACTGGGAGATGTTGGGAAGTGCTAGGAGATGCTGGGTTGTGCCAGGAGATGCTGGGACATGCTGGGACATGCCAGGAGATGCTGGGAGATGTTGAGAGGTACTGGGAGATGCTGGGATGTGCCACGAGATGCTGGAACATGCCAGAAGATGCTGGGACAAGCGGAGACATGCCCAGAGATGCCCCTGCCAGCGGCAGGCTGGCTCTGCCTGCTGTCCCCTCCACTCGTCTCTCCAAAGGTGCCCCAGCTCTGCCAAAGCATTTACAGCAAAATGGAGTTCAGAAGGGCAGGGCTAAATTGCCTCCCCAGAATGAACGAGGAGACTTTCATTCCCTTTCTACAGAGCCACATTAAAGGGTTTTTGTTCTCCTTGCTGGAGAAAGGCCATCCTTTTCCCCGTCTCTCTTCTCTGCTCCTCCAGAGACAGACTCCCACACCTTTCCGCACCAGCCCTTTGAGGAGAGCTGGGTGTGTTTAACCTCAGCTTCCCTGGACAATTAAGATTTATTGGGGGGACACGGTGGGGAGGAATGGCATGGGGGGCACGCACACCAGAACACCAGTGGCTCTGCTGCTGCCACCATCACTCCCTCCAGCTCCCTGACTCCTATTGATGGTTTAATTTTCCTTGGGGTTCGGGGGGAGAAGAAAAGCACTAGATAATTGTAGCGGAATGGGCTGATAAGTAATGTTTGGTATCCTTTTTACAACCATTCCCCAGGGGCCCATTATGGTAATTTTTCTTCTATAACTGGCAAATTGTATAACAAGTCAGATGATAAACTAGCAAGCCAGGCAGAAATTTGCATTTTAATACAACTGTCTAAATCATTTCTCCACGTAGGGCCGGACAGGGCACTTCAGCCGTCTCTGCTGTGTGGGGTGTTTCGGGGGAGATGAGGGTCAGGACCCCCTGTGCTGCCCCTGCCAGGGGTCCACAGCCCCTCAGCACACAGGGGCAAGGGCCATGGGCTGCCACGGGGCTGGGCAGGGGGACAGGAGCCCTCCACCCTCCATGGCAGAGCTGTTCACCAAAGCCTTTCCTGCGCCACAAAGTCCCTGAGCCTTGTGCTGTGACATCGTTGAGTCCTGCGCCATGGAGTCCCCATACCCTGGGCCACAGCATCCCCAAGCTCTGCATCATGATGTCCCCAAGCCCTGTGCTATGATGTCCCTGAGCCCTGTCCCACAATGTCCCCAAGCCCCATGCCCTAATGTCCCTGAGCCCTGTGCAATGATGTCCCCAAGCCCTGTGCTGCAAAGTCTCTGAGCCCTGTGCCACAATGTCCCTGAGCCCTGTGCCATGAAGTCCCCGAGTCCTGTGCCACAACGTCCCCAAACCCTGTGCTGGCTCCACCTGCCCGTTCAGTGAGAGCTGTCAGCAACCCATTCACTAAAAATGTGATAGCGAAATGCCAGGGTCCCTGACAGCTTTATAAATAGCTGCTTTGAGTCCAGTTTGAAGTTTTGATTAAAAAGGAAAGAAAGAAAAAAAAAAAAGCCAGGGGGAGGGGAGAAAAAAACCCTGGAGAAGCCATCAGCCATCCCCCTGTGGCTGCAGGACACACGCCGAGGAGCCACAACATCCCCGGGCTGCGAGGCCGTTAAGGCAGAGGCTTGTACCCATCCCCGTTCCAAACGTGAAACCTAATTAAGATTTTATAAACACTCACCCAACACAGAAACCGGCCACCACATTAGCAAGGCAAATAACACCCAAATTAAGTTATTTTCTTGCCTTGTTTTAGTCCAGTTTTTAATTAGGTGGCTGCTGAAATGTGGCGTGGCCCTGCGTAATCGTGTCACCATGATTTATTAGTCTCTTCACTGGAGTCACCGTCATCCTCCAACCTTTGCATCACCAGTCGCAGATCGGGTGCTACATGCCAGAGCACAGCCAGGAGCCATGTGTGTCCCTGTCCCTGTCCTTGTCCCCACCCTTGTCCCCATGGTGGCTCAGTGACCCCCTCCTGCTGCCTCCCTCCCCACTGCCTTCCCGGGGGAAGTTTTACACTACAGAGTTTTAAAAACAAGAACAAAACCCAAAAACCCACATCAGAGCTGAAAATATTCTGTGTCTACATTTTTAACAATAGGAAAGCTGGTTTTGAACAAAGCCTGGTGACACCCTGAAACCTCACGCCTGTGCCACGGTGCTGCCGGCCGGTGGGGACAGTGGCACATCCCCGTAGGGTGCAGGAGAAGGAGTGGGGTACCCCAGTACCCCAGCATGGGGCTGCAGCGATGCGCCGGGGCAGCAGCACCCACTTTTTGGGGTGGGATGGAGGAGGCAGGGCAGCAGGACCAGCCGCTGCATGCCAGCTCTTCAAAGGACATTAAACAAGTTGCCACCATCTTGCAGAATTAGCACAAGTGACACTCGCTTTGTACCCACATGTTTCCAGAGCAGAGCAGATGGTGAGGCCGCTGGATGCGATTCAGCACCACTCCACGGCACTTTGCCGAGCCGGGCACCACGATGACAGAAAAGCCATATTTCCCTTTGATCCGCTGGGATATTCTTCAGCTCACAGCCAAAAGGCAGCGGGGCTCTGCCAGCTGCCAGCGTGTTCAGTGCATCGCCCGGGCTCCGGCAACAATCCTGGCGCACTCACACGCTGCCGGCGGTTCGACTTGGGTTGGCTTCGTTTGGGGGCTCACGGGATGCAGAGGTAATTACCAGCGACAACATTTGCATTGCCAAATTGCCTCTTGCAGAGGAAGAATGGGGAAGGAACAAGCTGGTTAAAAGCTGGTATTTACCAAATGACGAGGACATTCCCTATGTGATGCAGCAGCCGGGTGATAGGCAGCAGGTACCACCCCGGATGACAGCCCTGTGCTTTGGGAGAGGACCTGGCAATGCCGTTGGGATGCAGGGATGTGGCACCAGAACCCCATCTTGGGTCCATCATGGATCTGGGGCTGGAATGCTCAGACCCTCACGAGATTTTCAGGAGGTTTGCTCAGCACAGCGCAGTATGAGCATGCTAGGGCTGGATCTGTCCCTCCCATGCCAGCAGAGCAAGGCAGGTTTCCTTGCCTCCCCCTTGCAGCCTGCCTGGCTCCTGCCACCTCCAGTGCTGCTCTGTGATTGATGAAAAAATTCAAGCCCGAATGACCGGGACAGAGAAACATGAACACGTTGTCCTTTTTCTTTACAGAAAAGAAAAAAACCTCCCAGGGAGCTCTGACAGCAGTGACAGGGAGGGGAGCCAGGGTGAGAGGCTGGGGCGGGAGGGTGAGCTCTGCCTGCCCAGGTCGGTGTGTGGTCCAGGGAGGTGCCACAGATTGTCCCCTCGCCCCACTGCCATCTCTGCTGATGGAGTGAGATGAGTGATGCTGGGCAGAGGCACTCGGGGTGTGCAGCCAGGTGCCCCCACCATCCCAGAGCCCCCTCCATCCCCATGCTGCACCCTCCCTGCCACCCCACATTCACTGCCCACTTGAACAAGCCATTTTCACTGCGCTTTGAAGCCTTGGCTAATTTTGTGCCCCTTGGCAGGGCTGGGGCTTGGGCAGCCAACAGCAGCAATTACAGCCTGAGCCGGGGAATTTGCCACCCGTTTGCCAACAGGCTGGCCGTGCCAGCAGAGCTCTGCTCGCCGGGATGGATGCGCCCTGAGGCCAGGCTTTGCCTGGTTGCTCTCTTGAGCATCCAGCTCCAAGCAGGAAAGGACCAGAGGGACAGGGAATCCTTATCCTGGGCACCGGGGGCTGTGAATAATGAAAGAAGAATCCATAAGTAATTACATTCTAATTAATTAAGGATGATGGATAGAGGGTACCGGGTGACTCCACGTAAATCACGCAAGCTGTAAAGGGCCTTGCTCCTGCTACCATCAAATCGATTTGCTGGTTTGGAGGAGGAGGAAAAAAAAAAAGAAGATAAGGAGCTTCATGTTATAATGTTTACAGCCTCGGAGGTACCATTGCACTGCGGCTCCCTGGCCGCCTGCCTGAGCCCGGCATCCCAGCCAGGCTGGCACTGGGGCTGGCACATCCCCGTGCTGGCTGCCGGCTGTGGCAGAGGCGAAGGGTGCGTGGCACAGAGCCACGGCAGCCACGTGGCCACCGCCATGTCGGGGGCAAAGGGATTTGGCTCTGCAAACCTCAGCCCCCAGGTTCATTTGCAAGCTCACACACAAACTCCTAATGACCTGGCAGCACCGCGGCTGCCGTTGGGGTGACAGCCGGCACTCGGCTGAGGGCTCTTCTGTCAGCCGGCACTGCAATTAATTACTGCTCTGTCTTATTAGCGCCTTTATTAACTCAGCCCTGTGCAACGCAAATGTGACACTGCTCCCCACCCGAGGTGACATGACGCCATTTGGCAAAGGACCAGGCACGACAGTGAGGTGGGCCCCCCCCCGCCAAGCGCCCCCCGCCACCAGCCCCGAGCAAGGGCTGGAGCTGTCACAGCGTGAGGCCAGAGCCCCAGCGTCACCTCTCCGGGGACGGCAGCCACCAGCCTCCACGCTTCCCACTTTGCACTTGCTCTCTGGTGCTGCACACGCATGCACATGCCTGAACACACATGCACATGCCTGAACACACATGCACATGCCTGAACACACATGCATGCACACACATGAACATACATGCACAGCCCCGCTCCCCCCCCGCTCTCCCTCCATGCCACGCAGCCGCCCCCCAGCCCTCCATCCACACGGCAGGGCTGGTGGTGCTGTGCGGTGGCCTTGGCAAGTGGCTATTGTTGCATTACCTGGGAGACTAATTAAGGCAACTGTGAGAGCTGGAACACCTTGACCGGGGGAGTTAATGGCTCACACCCTGCTCACACTCGGTGGAAGAGGCTGGAGCTCAAGTCAACTCTGCAGCATTAATTGTGGTATCGAGCGGCGCAGTGCGAGCAGCCCTGGAACCGTTCCTCGCCATTACATTAATGGCATTGCCACGTCTATATTCTTTTAAGTAATTGGCAGCTTTTTCTAGCTCTCATCCTCCATTTACTTTCCCAGGACATTAGGAGTCAATGTGTACAACTGCTTTGCAAATCCCAGTTCCCACGTTAAGTGGGATTGTGCAGAAAAGCAACCAGTAATAACGTGGGGGACAAGAGGAAGGGGCAGTGATGCTAGCAGGGTCAGTCCCTCGGGAAGGGAAAAACTCTTTGGGGCTGGGACCGGGTGTAGAGGATGGTCACGGCGACTGAGAGAGGAGCCACCAAATTCCTGGGCAGGCACATGTGGGCTGTGCACTGGGCAAGAGGAGAGGGGATGAGATGGGATGGGATGGGATGGGAGGGGAGGGGATGGGAGGGGAGGGGAAGGCATGGCATGTCGTGGATGAGGGGGGGGAGGGGAGGGGAGGGGAGGGGAGGGGAGGGGAGGGGAAAGGATAGGATAGGATAGGATAGGATAGGATAGGATAGGATAGGATAGGATAGGATAGGATAGGATAGGATAGGATAGGATAGGATAGGATAGGATAGGATAGGATGGGAGGTGCCATGACTTTCGAAGTCAGCTGAGCCATACCTGGAAACTCACCACTGTTGGGAGGTGATGGGCAGGTTGTCCCCCAGGGGCAGAGCCAGCACGGTGTGCTGTGCCTGCCAGCCATGCCGGGGGGTGGGGGTGGTGGGGGGGTGGGGGGGTTGGCCTGCAGCCACTGAGCTGCCCAGCAGGGAGGCTGTGCCGCTGGTTAGCATTCTTCAGAGGAGCCCAGCAGGTAATTACACACAGATTAAAAATGTAAGTAAAAGCAATTTTTCTTCCTCACAAGTCTGGGCAGAGACGTGTGACCTGGTGCTGACGGTGAGGAAGAAGCCCAGCTCGCTCCACAGCAGCTGGCACCCTGGAGGGAAAGTGGTGTGCTGCACCCCACAGCCCTGCACCCCAGAGCCCATGGAGGGGTCCCAGTGGGCCACACTGCTCCATCCCCATCCTCCTCTTCATCCACAGCTCAGAGCTTCTGGACCCTCCTTGAACCTGGGCTCTTCCCTCCATGGTGGCATCTAGCAGGCTTCAAGGAGCAGCCAAGGAAGCGAGCTTCTGGTGCAAAGGGCATGTTCAATGCTCCAGGTTCGTTCCCCTTCCATGATCGCTGGCTTTTAGCAGCCCAGGGAAGGGAAAGTGTTGTTTAAAGAAAAAGCATGTTTTTTTAAAAAAATTGCCAGCATCCCTTTAATTAAGCAATAAAACAAGTTAGAGTGTGAGGAACTGCACACTAATTCATCCTGAAGACATTGGGCATGGGGCCAGGAGGATCCTCTTACTGCAGCAATAAAATTTCATTAAAAAATGTTTTATTTTAACTTCTTTTAAAAAAACATTTGTTAATTTAACTAAGAGGCTAAAACATTATGAGCAGGGAAAGCTGTCTTCTACAAACTTCCCGCCACGTGAGCCCCAGCGCTGCTCGCTTCCCACACGCTCCCTTCCAGCAGCCAGGGAAATGCTTGAGCCACCACTTCCCTTTCCCATTCCTATATTTTAATCCAAAATTATTTTATCGCCCACTGAAGAAAAAAAAAGTGCCTAAGTAGTCATTTATTAACAGCTATAAGTATCATTAGGCAGAGAGATGTGGTAAAATATAGATTGCACCGGGAAGAACCAGGTATCCGAGTGCCATTTTTCCTGTTCAGCATGTCATTACACATCCCATCGTGGCATATCACAGCGATGATTAGTAGCATCAAATGACTTCTGAAAAATGATTATGTGCCATTAAAAACATTAGTCTGTCTGAAACCAGTACAAACAAATGGCCGTGCTGAGGATGAGTCATTAGCTCTGGGGCCGGGGGATGTGACGGGAATCCCGGAGACACGGCGGGTGCAGCCGGTGGGTACCATGGTGGTACCCTGGGAATGAAGGTGCTGCAAATGCTGGCAAGGTGAAAGCTGATGGACCCAGTGCCAGGCTGGGTGGGTCCATGGGTCGGTGGCTGGAGGGACCCATGGGGAGGGCAGCTGCAGGATGGGTGCAGGAGGCACCTGCAAATAACTCCTGTCCCTACAGGTCGCAAAGGTGGGGCTGTCCCAGCTCTGCATGCGGCTTGCCCCGCTCTGTCTTTTCCTTTCACCAGCTGCAACTGCGGAACACGGCCCAGGCATCTCCTCACCCTGGCACAGCCTTGCCTGCATGTACTGTTGCATCAGCTTCACCACCTCAAGCCATCAGCCCAAGCCATCAGCCCAGCCCCATTGCCACCAAGTCCATCACCCCATCTCCATCACCGCAGGACATTGCCCTGGCTCCATCCAAACCATCACCCAGGCCCCATTACTCCAACCCATTAACCCAATTCATGACCCCAAACCATTTCCCTTCTCCCAACCCACTGCTATGACACCATCAGGCCAACCCATCATCCCAGTACATTGTCCTGGCTCCAAAATCCCAGCCCATCCTAACCATCACCCTGGCCCCATCACTTCAACCCATCAACCCAATGCAACACCCCAGCTCCATCATCTCTGCTCCATCACCCCAACCTGTCACCCCAACACATCACCCCAGCTCTTTCACACCAACCCAGCTCCATTACACCAACATATCACCCCAGGTCCATCACCTCAACCCATCATGCTGGCTTCATCACACCAGCCCATGATTCCAACCCATCACTCCAGCTCCATCACCCCAACCCATGACCCCAGCTCCATCACTCCAGCTCCATTACACCAAACCAGCACCCCAACCAATCATTCCAGCTTCATCATGCCAACCCATCACCCCAGCTCCATCACACCAACCCATCACCCCAGCTCCATCACCTCACCCTGCCGTCCCTACCCCACAGCCGTGCCCATGCTGCACCAGCCCACTGCCAGCACATCACTCCCTGCTATTTCCACTTTAAGAGGACATAAATCCAGTTAGTACGTCCAAAGAAGAAAAATCAAAATGTCACATCTGCGGAGACGGTTCAATTGAAGGGGTATTGATTGTCACAGAGAATATTCTCACTTTATTCACCTACTTAGTCCCTTCCCCTAGGCACATATGAATTCATCAAACATTGTCACACCACATAATAATACTTGTTCCCAGGTGTTGTCACAGCAGCTCAGATTTTGTCCTGCCTTCCTGGGCAAGCAGGAATTTAGGGAAGAAAGGCTTCGCTGGCAGAATAGGCATGACGGCAGCTGAGGTGTGAATTAACTCTCCTGTGGCCAAGGGAGGACTCAAACCCCCTCGCCACGATCATGCACAGGACTGCTTGGGCTTTGTTTCCAGTTCCCTGGGATTTTTGGTGAAGGGTATGAAAATAAGTTGGGGAGAAAAGATGTTTTCCCTTTGTTTGCAGCCTTTTATTGCCTCACACAGCCCCAGGGGCCCTTCGGAGCAGGAGTCTGGCAGAGCGGGGATGCGGTGGCTGCTCCCCTTCTCTGAGGGGTAACAGGGCAGCAAAGGAGAAAATACAGCTGGAAAGGAGATTCAGATGAGAAGGAAAAGTCATGGAGCTGGCAGCGTTTCTCAGGAGGAAGGTGGATGTCTCCTCCCCAGCCAGCCCCGCTGCCAGGCTGGCGTCCCACATCCCGGGGATGGCTGGCAGAAGCACAACCAGCAAACAGGGAGGGAGCGCGGGGTGCACGGCCACGGTCCTCGAAGACCCTTGCTGCAGAGCCAGGGCCACCAGGCATTGGCACAGAGTGCCGGGGTCACGTTCAGGTGCTGCCATTGCAGGTTGCTAATTCTGCTCAGGTAAAATGTTGCTGCTAATTAAAATTCCCAATTAAGAAAGTCTGGATGAGGTGTCGTGGCTCAGGGATATAACCTCTGAGAGCTGTGCTGGGTGGAGGGGGGTGTGGTGTCTCTTCTGGGTGCTGGTGTTATGGAGGCTGCAAGATCTTGTTGAGGTGAGCAGGGTGCTGGTGGGGTGAGCTTGGCCTGGACCCCCAATAAAGGGGATGGGTCATACTAGAACATCTCCCTGGGGATGTGCCAGGTTCCCTGAAGACTGGTGATCCATGGGGACATCCCAAGCGGTGCTGCTGTCCTCAGCCATGGAGGTCCTCCGTGTGTCCCCTGCCCTGCCGGGAGCTGAGCCGGGCACTGCCGCGGTCTGCAGGCTACTTGGCTGGTGACAGCCACCAGCCCTCATCTTCTGGGTGAAATACATTGAAAGCACGAACTGGTGCCTCTGAGCCATGTTTATTATTCATATTATTTGTGCGTTGATCTGATTCTGTGTAATGATTTAATCTGTTAATGGCCCCTGATTCAATCTGCTCCTCTCAGCTTTAATCTCCTTTTGCCATTTGCACCTGATTCACTGATTTATCTGACGGCCCTTTGGCAGCTCCGGGCCGGGTTCACAGCTCCCGGCACATGCAGTAGCAGGTCACCGATGGGCGATGGCAGGATGCCAGCACGCCAGGCTGTGAAGGGTGAGGAGGAGGCAGCGTGCAGCGAGTTCCTCCAGAGGGAAACCCCTTGGGGCTGCCCAAGCCTGGGGGACCTGGAGCGGGGCTGGGGTGCAGGGAGCATCTGGGCAGGTCCCAGCTCTGGCATCACCCCTGGGCACCATGAGACCCAAAGACGCACCTGGGTGCTGGTGCTGGGTGCCCCAGGACAGGGGCCCGGGGGGTCCATGGAACGCAGCCCCCCAGCGCCTGGGCAGGGGCAGTTTGCATCACCCCTGATTTACAATTCATAACCTGGATTACGGTGACGCGCAGCCTGCCGGGGTCGGTGTAATTTAGACCACGGAAATATTTGCAGTATTTTCAATTCCCCTGACATCTCGAGGAGGGGGGATGGATGCCTTCCCCCAAGCTGGCGGCAGAGGAAAGGGGATGAGGACCCCCCTGCAAAGGGAGGGAAGGAGATGGGGGTGCTGGCAGCTTGCACGTGTCTCCAGTGCACAAAAAGCGCTCCTGTCACAGAGCTGTCACCGAGACCCCCCAGGACTGGCCAGCTCTGGCCCCGCTGGCACGCATGGTGGCGTGGCACGGTGATGCTCATCCTCTGCACGCCTGTCGCTGCCCGAGAGGCGCCCGCCGTGACATTGCAATTCCCCACCTCGTGCTGCCAGACCTCTGGGGCTGATTTATGGCAGCTCGAGGATGCAATCAAGGCCCCGGCCTCCGAGGACGCAGCGGCAGCTCCTCCGCTGCATTTTGACCAGGAGCACGCGGCAAGCACAGCGGCTGCATGCCAATGGGAACCCGTCCTGGCGGTGCTTGGGGACGTGGCAGGTCTCCTCCCGGGAAGATGGATCTGTGCGCTGGTGCCGGAGGATACTGATGGCGGGGCTGGAGGAGCAGGATGTGCTTCTGCTAATGGGAACGTGGTGTCTGGAGAGTTTCAGGGGGTGCACTGAGCCGCATGTAACCATAATGGGGCAGTAACAAGTGCCACCCCTCTGAGAAGGAGCCCCCCCAAGGCAAAGCAAATGTGTCCCAGCCAAAGATGATAGAACCCAGGGCAAGTAACAGGATTTGTCACCAGTTCCTGGTGCCTCTGCCTTCACCGCCCCGGGTGCCCTGTGCTCCCCTGCCTCGATCCCAGCACCGCCGAGCTCCGAATGGCAATTCCCAGCATTGGGCTGGTCTGTTCTGGCTCCTCTCGCCTGACGTGAAATGATTTTTGGAGGCAGTTGGTGGCGAGGGAGTACAGCTGCCGCTAAGTTATCCAAACGATTTATCTTAAGATTCATACAGAATTCATTGTGCGGGGAGCCTGGGCAATGTCGGCTTTTAATATTCATGCGGATTTGGAGGCAGTGTTAATCACAGGGTCTGACAATTTGCACTTCCCTTAATTGCCCGTGCAGCCGGCTCTGCCCAGCCACCACCCCTCATCCGCCGCCCCTGGGGGTGGACACAGAGTCCCAGCTTGACTTTCTTCCCCATGCAATGGCTGGTGTGGGCGGCTGGAGGTGGGCACAGGGCTGGCCGGGGGGACTGCATGGTGCTGGCGGAGTGCTGCAGCTGTGCCCTGACTCCCTGGTCAGTGCACCCCAAGCATCCCAGGGTGAGCATCAGAGCATCCCACTGCAGAGCTTAGGGACCTGGAGCATCCAGCCTCCCACAGCTTGTCCTAGTGTGGGGGCACAGATCCAGACCCTGCCTGTGGGCACAGGCAGAGCTGTGCCCCCACTGCCAACCTGCCAGCATCTGCCATCCCTGTGGCTGGCGTTACCTGTCACTGCTGTCACTCGGCTCCCATCCAGCCAGCTGCCACCACGCAGGGACTGAATACCAATGAGGCTGACAGAGCTGCAGGCTCATGGATGGCCCCTCCTCGCCAAGTGGCCCAGCGGGCACGCCTGGGGATGGGGGACAAGTTGTGCCTGGACCAGGGGTGGCGGCTGCCCCCAGCAAGGTGCTGAGACCCCTCCAGCTCATGACAGCCAGCAGGGTAGGACACAGACTTGTCACCAGCATGTGCAATCTCAGGGTCCCCTGGCAGGACCCTTCAAGCCGTGGCTGGTGGCATGTCCACAGGGAGACATCTGAGGCCACTTCCATCCCCCTTGAGGCTGTGCACCCCAAAGCTGGCACTGCCCCAGCATGAGCAGCACCACGAAGGAGCCCTGGGCCAGTGTGTGGGGCTGGGACCCACTGACCCCGTCCACCCCTGCCCCTGCAGAGCCAAAAAATCCCCAAACCCCCAAAAGCCCCGGTCCCTCCCCTCACCGGCAGCTCAGCCAAGGTGGCATTGCGGCTTTGGGTGGGTTTCAGCTGTCCTCACGCTGTAATTGTCCTAATTAGATCTACATATTTTGATGAAGGTTTCACAAGGAAAAAAAGAAGGAAGGCACGAGAAGATAATCGAATCGCAGATGACATTCCCATCACCCAGCCTCTCTGCACAGCCTCTGCTGCAGCCGAGTCGGAAAATTATGCATAAGGGGGGAGGAAAATTACCATAATCTTCCTCTGCAGGATGACACCAAATTCGGCTGGAGCTGCAAGGGGTGGCGAGGAGCCAGGCGGGCACCGCAGCTGCTCTGCCCTCGTCCCAACAGTGCCGCCACTGATGCCGCCCATCAGTGTCACGCACCTGCCCAGTCTGTGTCCTGTGTCCACCAGCACCTTCTGGGGTCCTGGTCTGGTACCTTTGGGGCTGCCCACTCTTTTCACCCTCCCTCCTTGCAGCACCCATGGGGCGGTGGTCCTGCCTGCACTGCTTTTGGCCCCTGGATGTATCGGGCTGGTATTTGCATCACGAGGTCACTGATAGTGACTCCCCATGAAGGCAGGTGCAGGGGACGTCGAGGGGACACAGGCTAGCACTAGTGACACATGGGGACGTGGCACAGCACCTCACACATTGCCCTGTGCCCTTAAGCAGGGTGAATCCCCTTTGCAGGTGGAGAGGGGCAAGCAGGGGGTAGCACTGAGGCATGGCCCTCCACTCCTCCTGCTCCGGGACATGCAGGATGAGGTACTGGGGCCCACAGCCAGGACTCCCCAGCTGCCTGCTAGGGCCCATGCTGCAACCAGTGGTTCCCAGGGAGCTGGTCATGTCCTGCCCCACACAGGAGGCTTGCCCACTGCTGGGACAGGGGTTCCCAGCCTGCAGGACACAGCCCACCACCCCAAATCCTTGCTCCACACCCTGACCTGTGCCCCTGTCTGTCACAGGCTGGAGACCCAACTGATGTCCAGGGGAGCGGAGGGGCTGGGCGATGGGACTCGGCTCCTTTTTATCTCTCCAACTTCAGAGGGGGATCCTGGAGCCCGGCTTTGAGAGGGTCCCCAGGGGCAGGGGTGAGCCCGGCACCAGGGGGGCTGGGAGAGTAGGGCGTGCTGTAATGAAATGCAATTAAGATGGAGTTCTTTCCCTTTTCTCTGCACATCTCTGAGCTGCAGAAAAGCCCCTTTGCAGAAGCAGCTGCTGTTCCTCTGCAGAGCACCTGGTTCTGCTTGCACCAGTGTCCAGGGCCACAAACAAGCTTGTGCCATGTCATGGAGCACCTCAGTGCTCACTCCACTGGCTAAATGGCACCTGGTGCCACCGCACAGGTACCCCGGCAGCAGGAACAGCAACGTCACCAGTTCTCCCAGTACTCGCATGGGCACTGGCGAGCGAGGAGGAAGGAGGGGAGCAGCCCTCGGCACCGCCAAAACGCCAAGCCCTCAGAGCCAATGTTTCCAGGTGCTGGCATCCTCCTCGGGGCTGGCAGGTTATTGCTGCTGTTCTACGGCTGTAATTCACAGGTGGGAGCACAGAGCTGCCTGCCGCGGGGAAGCGATGAACCCCAGGGAGCACCGGGCTCTGCTCCCACCTTTGCTGCCTGCATCGCTCATGCTGCCGGGCCGGATGCTCGGCTGATTTCAGCCAGACGCAGACACTGCTGGTGGCAGCAGGTCCTATGGCACAGCCAAGCCACCGCGCTCCCACCTGCCTGGGATTAGGCCATTTATCCGTATGGCAAACGCTTGAACTCTGGGAGCCTGAGACAGGAAAGGGGGGCTGCACTTCCCTCCCTGCTGCCACCTCATCCTGCCTAAACAGCCAGCCTCCTGGGAACAGATTCACTTTTATCTTATTAATATTATTTAGTGGCAGGAGAGCCAGCCCCTCAGCCCAACATCGCCCACCCCACCCCCATCACACCCTGTGGGTTTGCACAGGGACCACCCCCTCCACCACCACCCCAGCCAAAGCTCACCCTGGGTGGACCCCACAGGGGACCTCACCCCACAGCCCCTCACAGGCCATGGGGCTCCGTCCTGCATGGCCAAGTGCTCCCACAGCCCTGCTGAGACCAGAGCAATTTGTGACAGGGGTGGCCAGGCACAGCGCTGGCAGGAGGGGTGGCATGTGCTGTAGGCAGGGACCCCCAGCACCTTCTGCTCTGCATCGCTTGGCTTTGTTTTAACCCCTCGGTTTTTGTTCCCCTGCTGCCTGGGGAGGGATGCCGAGCGCAGCGAGTGATGAGGAACCCAGGTATGAAATGGCTTTTCTGCTGCAACACCGCAACCCATCAAACCTCCCCAGTTCCGGCCTCTCCGGCCCCGCAAGGGCTGGCAGCAGCAGAGCAGGAGCCGCTCCGTGGCCAGATGCTGATCCTGGCTCCCGTACGGCTGCTCCACCCGGGCAGGATCCAGCCCAGCCCTAATTAAAAATAATATATATTCAAGAGCTTCAAACGGCTCCTGATGCCTCCGGGAAAACTTCCAGCCGCGTTTATTCTCCTTTTCCCTGCTCCAGCCAAACCGCGATGCTGCCGCCAAACTCGACCCCCACCAGCTTTTTCCCCAGCCCTGTGTGTCCCCCTCCCCAAATTTGCTCCCCCCTCTTCAGGGCATTTCCATGAAAACAGGCTCTTTTGTTTCTTCGGATTTCATCTGCCTCTGCTGCCTGTTCCCCCACCTCGAGCCTGCGCCTGTCTTTGTCCTCGCAAATAAAGAACAAAAGGGGAAGAGACGGAGAAAATATGATCTCGCCTCCAAATGGGCTTTTTTTTTCCCCCAAGTCGTCTATGAAGCTTCGGATGCTCTTTAAGAGCCCGGCTGATGAATGCGAGGGCATGGGAGCTGCCATTAGGAGAGAATTGATCGGCTCTCGGCAGCACTGCCAGGGCCCTTTCGCTTTAAAAACCAAGAAAGGAAGAAAGAATTAGAGTGAAGGGGGGAAAGAAAGAAAATACCGAGTGATTGGGAAGACTTTTCTGTCCCTGTTAATAAGAAAAGCATCCAGCAAATTGCACTCACACTCCGGAGCAGGTAATCGCCATGCAAGGCCTTCCTTCTCTGCACCAGGGGAGAGAAACTTGAGTAAACAGGGGGAGAAAATAAATTTCTGCTGCTGTTCGTTCCCTGAATAGGGGAATCTCCCTGCAAACGTGTCCTTTCATGTCTCCTATTAACTCTGCCAGCTCCCCACCTCTGCCGTGCATCACCTTCCCACACAAGCGCTTTTGCACAGCAAGGAAGGACCCGAGACTTGGAAGAACAAAACAAGGGCTGGATGGTGAGCACCCGTGCCGGTGTGGTGCCTCCATGCTGCAACTGGCATCATGGAGCTGGGCTGCGCAGAGGCCCCGGAGGCCACACAGCTCGGGGACACACGGCTCGGTGTGCATGCCTGGGGCACACGTGTCGGCACTGGTGGGCACAGCTCCGGCATGCACCGCACGGGCATGCGGCTCTCAGGCTGCATGCATGGCTCCATCTCGCACGTTTCAGCCACTCTTATCTCACCCGTGCATGTCTCGAGCTTGCACATCTCAGCCATACTCATCCCAGCCGTGCTCTTCCCAGCTTTGCACCTCGTGGGCATGCATCCAGCCCAGGGCTCCGCAGCAGTGGGGTGCAGCTGAGAAGCGGGGCTCCTGCAGCCAGCTCCCCAGGGTGCCCAAGGGACCATGCACACCTCTGGACACACATCCTGCTGTTGTCCTGGCACACAGCTAGTGCGTCACATCCCTGAGGACAAGCCATGCCTGCCACGTTCTAGCCACCGTAGGACCCAGAAAACATGGGTTTCCCCGCTGACTGCCCAGGGCTGGCTCTCCCATGCATCCTCGCTGGGCAGAGGGGATGCTGGTAGCGCTGCAGGAGCAAATATCTGGGGGTGTCGCGTGGCATCTGCAGGTAGGGGAGAGTTGCGTCCCTGGGAAGAGCAGGAGAAGGAAACTGCTCGCACTTTGGGGGGGCAGGGTGCTCCCCAATCAGGGGTGCACGCCAGGGATGGGGAGAAGAAGAGATGCTCTGCTTCCAGCGGGATGCACTGCAGCCAAGGGTGCAGAGTCCGGCCCAGGGGTCTGGGCAGTGGGCACCAAACACTGCTGCAGGGACACCCCCGCTTGCTGTCCCAGGGCTGCAGCGAGCACTGGCGTGGTTGGGACCGATCTGATAGCTCGGAGCTCACCCTGATGCACAGACGAGCTGCGGATTCTCTTCCCGAGTGGCCGATCTCTCCCTCCTCCTGGAAAAATGGTTTGCAACTCCATTAAGGACAGTGTAATTATGCATAATAAAAACACGGCTGCCCTTGTGTGTGAAAACACCGCTTTGACGGAGCACCCTTCTGCATCCAGCCCTTCTGGCTCGCTGGGCTCCAGCGAGTGCGTGGAGCAAGCTGGCCGGCTCCCAAGGAGAGCGCAGGACTCAGCCAAGTGCCCCCGAGGTCAAGGCGAGCAGCACTGAAGGATGGAGCCCACAGCAGATAATCTTCAACGGCTGTTTAACTTTGAATCAGACCTTTGAGAGGGAGAGAGAGAAAAATCACATCGGCTTTTTCTTCTTTTTTTTTTTTTATTTTTTAATTTCTTGTTGTCATCCCCCTCCCCGCAGCCCCCAGTGCTGCTGCCGCTGATAAAGCGATACCATCTAATCGCCAAGCGACACACGCATCTCGCCGGCTGCCAACGCACTGCTTCAACCCGCTGCTGCAAATAAACTCCCGCGTGAGCTGCCAGGGGGCTGCCACCCACACGGCCAGGTCCCCACTGTCCCCAAGGGCACAGGGGGACATGGCCCTGCCAGGCTGAGCGGGAGTAACCCATGGATCTCGGCAAGGGGGGGGTGTAGGGAGGGGGATGTGGGGTGCGTGGGGTGTCGGAAAGGTGCTGCATGCCATATTCAGCATCCCAGGTTTCCTCTATGTGGATCCATCGACATCCACCTCACCAGAGTCTCCCAGAGCTGCTGATGGAGGAGGAGGAGGAGGAGGAGGAGGAGGAGGAGGAGGCGGGGGAGGAGGAGGAAGGCTTCTCATCAAGCTGCTTACCAAACCCTGTGCCGGGATGGAGGGGCTCATGGTGCCCCCGAACCGCGGGGTTAGGCACAACCGCAACCCTGGCACGGCGCTTCCCAAGCAGAACCAGAAAGAATTTTTAATGTAAAACTGGTAGTCAGTGGGTGAATTAAGGATGCTAATTGAATTTCATTAGGCAGAGGAGCCGGGCCGGTGGGAGGCAGGGAGGAAATGTATTTGATGTGTTTTAAAAGCTGCAGTTTCAGAATGTGGTGGGGTTTGGTTTTTTTTTTTTTTCTTTTTTTAATTTAAAGCCGGTTGTAAAAGGATCCCGTCTTTGAGAAGCTAATGACTCTTATGAATTATTTTTGTTGATTTATACACCCACTCAGCTTTTAAATAATAATATTAATAAAGTAAAAGCAAATCCATTCCCAGCGAGGAACAGGAGCAATGCTACTCAGGGGGCAGAGGGGCCATGGAATGGGGGGGGGGGGGGTTGGCCACCACCTGACACACACCCCCCCATCTCAGGCTCCAATGGTGAGGCCACACTGCGCTTTGGGCCAAAACCAGGGGATGTGGGGTGCTGCCGCAGCATGCTGACACTCACAGCCCCTCGCCGGAGCCGGACAGTGCCTCGCTCCCCTCGGCATTAGCATTCAGCATCAGTGCCGTAATGGGCACTTTTCATGCCGGTTTAGTTTTATTATTATGCCAAGAAGCTTGCTTAATTCTCTGCTGTCTTTCTTCTGCACTGTTGATTTACACTGTTAGTGTTTTAATTATACAATTCAGCACTCCTTAAAACATGAAAAACTGCTCAACTTTTGAAGCAATTAAAAGGCAGCAGAGTAGATCAGCTCATCAGAGATGAGATAAGTAAATCAAACAATTAAAAAACTCATTTGGTGGCAAGGGAGACTCCTCCCACCCAAAAAGCCTCCCCTCAGTGGGAGCCCCGCAGCTCCCACCCTGCCTGCAGGCTTCATCCCAGTAACAGGTCTTAGTGTGATACTGGGAGCTGTCAGTGTGCCTGGGTGGGAGGGCTGTGGGATGCAGGGTGACGGGGACAGGGTGAAGGGCACAAGGTGAAGGGGACAGGACGATGGGCACAGGGTGATGAGCACATGGTGATGTGGACAGAGGGATGGGCACAGGGCAATGGAGACAGGGTGATGGGCATAGGTGGGCTCCGGGTTATGGGGACAGGGTGACAAGGATAGGCGATGGGCACAGGGCAATGGGGACAGGGTGACAAGGACAGGCAATGGGCACAGGGTGATGAGCAACAGGGCGATGGGGACAGGGTGAAGGGCACAGGGTGATGGGGACAGGGCAAGAGGGACCGAGGGGGTGTAGGGACAGGATGGGGTCCCTTGCCTTCCCACCCTTCCCCAAGGATTCTTGCAGGAGGTTGGGGTGGTTTTGGGGTTTTGAGCGTGGCTGAAGCTCTCTCTTGTGGCAGAGCTGCTCCATTACAGCTCTACCCGAGCCATCGAGCCCCAGCGTGTCTTGGGGGGCCCTGGTGCTGGGGCCCGGAGGATGCAGGCCCCCCCAAGACATGCTGGGGCTCGGAGGATGCAAACAGCCCGCCCACACGGCCGTGCCCCTCCTTCGCGGCGGTGCCCGGAGAGATCGGGGCGGCCGATGCTGCCCGGTGCAGCCCGCACACCCCCCGTTACGGTGCGGAGGAGGCTGAGACCCCGCTAACTCATCACAGGAGCGGCGTCCGCGAGCGCGATACGGTGTGGAGTGTCCCTCCGCGCCAGCCGTAGCGGCGCCCGAGGGGGCGGGGCTAAGAGCCGGGTGCGGAAGTGCGCGCGCGCTTCCGGTCCGTGAGCAGACACTGTCGTTGGAAGTATGAAGTGGCGATGGGGGGGGGAGAGGAGATCCGCCGCCATCCGCCGCCGTACGGGCCTGGGCGGCCCCGGGGAGGGCGGGGGGGGGGGAGAGAGGAGGCGGGATGACTCGCTGGTGGAGGGTGGGCGCGGGTTGGGCGCGGGGAGGCCGATGGTGAGAGGCGGTTGTTGGGCGCTGGGATTGCGCTGACGCCATTTTGGGTTGTTTCTGCCGCAGGTTGGAGCGCTCTGAGCCCGGCCTGGAACCATGGTGAGGGGGCCCTTGGGGGGCCGGGGGGCTGGGGGCTGCCCTCGGCACAACAGCATTGCGGGGGAGGGGGTGTCCCTGGCTTGCCTGGCCTCGCCTGGGGTGTGGGGTGGGGGTGCCGTCAGCACCCTGCGTACTGGGGGTTACGGTGCCGATTCCCGTGTTGGCTTCTGGCAGGGGCACGGTCGTGCTGCCGGAGGAGGGGCTCTCCCTGACCTGGCTGGTGGCAAGGCAGACGCCACATGCCTCGGGACGGCTCCTGGAGGGGCTTGGCTCTGGGAGTCGGGACGCCCAGCGACCCTGGGGCGCTTGCAGAAGCTGGGGAGTGAGCTTTCGGCTGTTCTCTGCACGCTGAGTCTCTTTTCTTTTTCAGCCTCGCAAGATTGAGGAGATTAAAGACTTTCTGCTGACAGCCAGGAGGAAGGATGCAAAGTGTGAGTGCTGAGGCCGCTCTGTCTCGGGGGCAGGAGCAAGGGGGGGGGTGGTCCGGCATAGGAGCCGTTCTTCCCCTGCTGGAGCAGGGATGGGGGGCCATGCATCCTCATGGACACTGAGGACCTCCTCGGCTTGGAAGCGCTGAGGGATATGTGTTGCTGAGGCTTTGTTACGCACAGAATCGGTGATACTTAAAGTGGCTTTTTGCTCAGTGTTGACTGACGTTGCTGCCTGTGAGCAAAGCCATGCTGGGCAGAGGGGTGCTGTGACACGGTCTGCTATCGGGGACTGGGATCCTCCGTGGAATAGGGCTCCCAACACCCACTCAGCCACGCTTCTTCGAATCCTGCTCCTCACCCCACAGTGTTTTGACCAAGCCCCAGCTGCAGTTCACTGGAACTATTTGGAAACACTGCCCTGCCTCTGACTTGCTGTAGTCTTCAAAAAGCTACAAGATGTCAGACGCTGGGGAGGTGTATCAGAATGTCAAGTGAGTCATATTCAAACTTGAGTTCTCTTTTGTTGCAAACCCAAAGGCTGTTATAATTGAAACACTAGAAATGCCTTGTCTCTGTATTTAACAATGCATGAAAAGTTTTCCTTGCTTCTCTTGCTTATTTGGATCTAGCTGTCAAGGGGAAGAGGCTCTTTCATTCTGGAAATGTTTTGTTAACTCACTGCTGTGGGTGAGCAGGGGTAGTTCAACACTGAAATGCTGCTGTAGCTGATGACAGCCCCTTACAAAGCATTCCCATGCCTTCAACTTGCTCCAGTGTTTGCAGCAGCTCTTGTAATGCTGAGCTGCAAGGGCTCTGCCACAGGGAAGGAGGGGAACTGACTGTGGCTTTGAGCAAGCTGCTTAGATAAAATGGCCTAGGGGGGATAGAAAGGAGATTGGAGGCACTGGGTGCAGCGTTTGAAGCCATGTTCCGAGCTCCAGTGCAGCTCGTTGGTTGCAGAAGATGACATGGGCAAATAACGAGCGCGTTGTTAACTGTCACGCTCCACTGCAAATTTCCAACACAGTAAATATTTCACGTTGCTTGTTGTAAACTGCTGTGAAGCGCAACAGCCTCAAAATAAAGCTCTTGGCTTCCAGAAAACTGTGCAGCATCTCTCTGAGATGGCAGACTGACTGCTGGGGCTGGGGCTGTAGGTGGTGGGCAACAGTGGTGTATAAAAAATACTTTTTATTATTATTTATTTTATTTTATTTTACTTAGTGCTGATGGGCCAGGCAGGGCTGTAATCCTCATCACAGCTCGGGTGAGGGGGGACAAGTTGGGGTGGGGTCACTGCTGTCCTGCTCACCTGTTCCTTAATCCTGCAGCGGTCAAGATCAAGAAGAACAAGGACAATGTGAAGTTCAAGGTGCGCTGCAGCCGGTATCTGTACACCCTGGTCATCACGGACAAGGAGAAGGCCGAGAAGCTGAAGCAGTCCCTTCCCCCAGGTATGGCTTGGTGTCAGAAGGGAGCCGTCCGGTGCTGGGCCGGGGGCAGCGGGCAGGCTGGGTTGAGGTGGGCAGCATCCCGGGTCACTGGCGTATTCAGGCCGCTCTGTTATGCTGTCCATGGAACTGGCACCGCCATCTACTGTGCCTGGGTAAATGCTGCCACTGCTCTGCAGGGCTCCAAGCGCCCCTTCCGCTGCTGTGCCCCCCATGGCGGACCCTGCGATGAGCCTTGGCTGCCGGCGCCCGGCCTGGGCGGTGAGCACACCTCTCCAACCATCAGGTCATCTCTTTTCTCCTCCCCAGGTTTGGCCGTGAAGGAGCTGAAATGAGCCATTCGCACGTTGGTTCCTCTGTGTTTGTTACAATAAAAACCTTGAACTGTTCCCTGGAGTCTCATTTGGTTTCTCCCCAACAGCACACAGCTCAAACCATCACTGTCGCTCTGCTTCGGGGGGTGGCCCCGCCGGGGCCTGGCTTGCTGTTTGGGGTTCGGGACCCAGTCCTGGTCTGTGCCCCAGCCGTGGGCTCCTTCCCAGAGGCCCAGCCCCAGTGTGGCCGGTGTTTCAGCCCTGCGTGGCAGCTGCCTGCGGGCGGCTGTGGGGACACAGCATGATGGGTCCTGGCTGCGCCATGCCCACCAGAGCAGGGTCTAGAACAGCCCCTGCACTGTGGGTGGCTGCGAGCCTGTCCCCTATGAGGTGTCCCTTCCCTATAGCATGTGGCCCATGGCTGGTGGTGATGGGGTGTGGTGCCCCTATAGCAGGGCAGTGACAGGGTGCAGTACCCCTATAGCAGGTTGGTGAAGGGGTGCCATGCCTCTGTAGCGGGCTGGTGATGGGAGAGTGGTGCCCCTATAGCAGAGCAGTGATGTGGTGCAGTGCCCCTATAGCGGGGGGGGGTGAGGTGTGGTGCCCTATAGCAGATGGGTGAAGGGGTGCCATGCCCCTATAGCACGGAGATGCTGAGGTACAGTGGGCTGCGGATGGGGTGCGGCGTCCATATGGACGGGTGGTTATGGGGAAGTAGTGCCCCTATGGCAGGGGGACGATGGGGAGCGGTGCCCCCACAGCGGGGACACGCGGAGGTGCAGTGCCCCTATAGCGGGGCGGGGACGGGGCGCGGTGTCTATAGGGGGAGCGCTGAGCCGCGCCGGCTGCGAGCGGCGGGGCCGGGCGGGGCGGGGCCGGGCGGGGCGGGGCCGGGCGGGGCGGGGCCGAGCGGGGCGGGGCGGGGCCGAGCGGGGCGGGGCCGGGCGGGGCGGGGCGAGCCCCGCGGCGTGGCGGCGCGGTGCCCCCCGCCATCGGCGGCCCAGCGCGGCCCGCGGCCCCGCCATGCCGCCCGCCCGCGCCGACTACCTGGTGCCCTGGTGGGTGGGCTGGCTGCACGGGCTGCCGCACCGCGGCCTGCACCTCCAGCCCGTGCCCGCCGCCTTCCGACCGCGGGACCCCGACTACCAGCAGGTACCGACCCCGGCGGCCACGCGCCGCCCCGCGCCCCGAGCCCTCCCCGGGCGGGGGTCCCGTCTGGGGCTCCCCGTGTCCCCCCCCTCCCCGCCTCCTTTCATCCCGGCGCCAGCTCTGATCTCACGGCCGCACAAAGCGCCCTTCTTCCGCGGGCGGGCAGCGGGGCCCCCCCGCCGGGCCAGCCGGCACCGGCACCCCCGGCCTCCCGCTGCCCCCCCCGCTGCCCCCCCGGCCCTGCCGCTGCCCACCCCCCGGTGCGCAGAGGTCACCCCTTGTCTCGGCGGCGCGGGCTCCTGGTACCCGTTGCAGCCCTTCCTTGGCATCCCGGGGCGGGAACCCTAAATGGGGGGGCGGGGGGCGCACCGCCAGTGCACCACCACCCCTCGAAGGGGCCGCTGCCCGCCGGTTGCCGGGACCCGCAGCTTGGTGGCCCAGCGTCGGAGCGGGAGCAGCCACGGTTCCTTTTTCGCCGTGTGACCATCCCGTGGGGTGCGGGATGTGGCTGCATCCTGCCTGCCACCGGGCGCTCTGCAGCACGTGACGGGCTCGGGCGCTGACTGTCCCCTCTCTCCTCCCCAGTCGCTGCTTTTCCTGGGCTTGGTGGCCGCTGTCTGCCTCGGCCTCAACCTCCTCTTCCTCACCGTCTACCTGATCTGCCTGTGCTGCTGCAAAAGGGACCAGGAGCCCGAAACCAAGCGGCCCCACTCCTGCTGTGTCACCTGGATGGCTGTCACCGCTGGGCTCATCTGCTGGTGAGGACGGGGACAGGGACCCGGTGCCGTCCCCCCATCACTGAGGGGGCTCTGTGCTCCAGCTATGAGTCACTTCAGTTTGATCTGTGCAATTAAATAACGGTCCATCCCTGCCTCCTTCTGCACAGCCACTGATGCTGGGGCAGCCCTGGGGACCAGCCGCAGGCCAGCCCTGTCCCTGTCCCCCCCCCAGCCATGCTGCCTTCCTGGCTAATCCCAGGCAGGAGCGGAGCCGGGACACTAATCCCAGCCCGGAGCAGATGGCGGGCAGCAGCATGACCCAGCTGGCAGGTCCCGCACACGCCCGCCTTTAATTGCAACCGGAGCAATTAGGCGAGGGGATGCTTCTTCACCCAGCAGCGCTCTGGTGGCTTCCCAAGCCTGTCTCAGTTTTTGGCAGCCCGTGGCTGGGAGGACACCCCACCAGCCGGCCCATGTGCCCCCTGGCAGGCCTGGCCGTGGTGGGACTGGATGGGACACGGGGCCCTTTGGCCGCCCAGCCACGACCCACTCGCCAGACAAAGGGGCTGGTTTTGCCTGGGCGGAGCGAGATGGCTGCCTGCGAGCATTGTACGAAGCAGGGAAAAGGCACTAATGAGCTTGGCGTCCTCCTGCTCCTCCGGCCTCAGGGCACCCCATGGAGCATGGCGAGAGGGCTGGGGCACCCGTCGGCCGCCCACAGGGGGTCCTTCTGCAGCTCCCCAGGGGCTTTGAACCCCTCAGCAGCCACGCTGAGCCTGTTTGTGGCTGTTAAAGGCCTAATCATGGCGAAGGGGCCATTGTCTGTCGGTTTTATTGGCATCTGCCGCGGGGAGGGAGGGAGCATCGTGTGCACTGACCACCTGCAGGCACATGGCTGACCAGGGCACTGACACATCCCTCCTCCAAGCCAGCTCCGATCTCCAGCCTGGTTTCACCCGCTGGCACGCCAGGTGCCAGGGAGCACCGAAGCGGCCATGGGGAGCTCAGCGTGGGGCTTGGAGTGGCTGTGGCACAGCCTCCAGCTGCCACCCACCTGCCCTCCTGGGGCTGAGCCCAGGAGCAGGTTTATTTGGGAGCATGTTGGTCCCAGTGGATTCCCCTAACCTGCTTTGCCCGGCCCCTCCACCCTCAGTCTCTCAGGGTTTGGCAGGAAAAGCTTCAAACCTGCTGTGTCCAGCCCACAGAGCAGCTCCGGGCTAGAGTGTCCCCAGGCCCTGTGGACATTGGCAGGGAGCGGGTCCCCATCATGGTGCTGCCCCTGTCCCGTCTGCTTTGTCTCTGCCCTGCTGGGAGTAGGGGGGTTCCCCAAAACTGGGATGCTCCCAGGAGTATCCCCTCTCCAGTTGGTGTCCCCAGACCCTCCCTGGCCACACAGCAAGGCACTCATGTTGGGGTGAGCCTTTCCCCTCCCCGCTCATTGGGGGTCCCCTCTCTGCCCACAGTGCGGCCGTTGGCATCGGCTTCTACGGGAACAGCGAGACCAACGATGGGGTGTACCAGCTGCTCTACGCCCTGGACCATGCCAACCACACCCTGACCAGCATCGACTCACTGGTAGGGCCGTGAGGCAGCATCCCCCCATCCAACCCCCTCCATGTCCCCCTGGGTCACATTGATCCTCCGTTCTGGGTTTGGTTGAAGCCCTGGGGAGGGAGGTGTCCGGCACTGCCGGCTGAGCCCTGCCTGCTCCGGCCGAGGCCCTGGGACGGTCATGCCACACCGCGCGCGGGAGGGTGACGTCACCCTGCAGAATAGGGCCTTTGTGGCCAGGGAGGGCCAGGGTGGCTGTGCTGGGGCTGTCCAGAAGGATGGATCCAGCTCGAGCACAGTGGGTTGATGTGGGGCTGCTCTTGCGCCGGGAGAGCATCCCAGGGATGGAGCAAACAGCTCTGCCGGGTGCCAGGCTGACGGCGGGGAAGCCCCCGGTGCCATCGCAGTGGGACTGACCATCAACGCCGTCCCCAGGTGGCAGTCACCACGCTGCAGATGCAGGTGGGCCTGGAGCAGCACCTGGCACGGCTGAATGAGCTCCTGGCCTCGCGGGGGGACTACCTGCAGACCCTTAAGTTCATGCAGCAGTTGGCCGGCAGCATCGTCCTGCAGCTCTCGGGGCTGCCCGTCTGGCAGGGCACCAGCACGGACCTCACCGCACTGGCCGGCCACATCGCCTACGTTGAGTATTACCGGTGAGCAGGGCCACGGCACTGGGCTGCCACAGCACCTGCCGGTGGGGCTGGGGAGGTGGGCGCGCGTGACGGAGCCTTTCTCTGTGCCCAGGTGGTTGGCTTATCTCCTCTTCTTCATCCTCGTCCTCACCGTCTGCCTCCTGGCCTGCCTGGGGCTGGCCAAGCGCTCCCGCTGCCTCCTCACCACGTGAGTACCCTGCAGCGTGGCGCGGGGATGCTGGAGCCACCGAAGGGAGCAGAGCCAGACCCCGCAGCGTTCTTGCCCCTCTCCCTGCAGGATGCTGTGTTGCGGGCTGCTGACGCTGATCCTCAGCTGGGCCTCCATGGCCGTGGACACGGCGGCAGCAGTGGTGAGCGTGGCCGGGAGGGGAGGGGTGGTACCGGCTGTGCCAGGGCAGAGCCGAGGGCTGAGGGCACCTGTTCCATCCTTCCCAACCCTGACAGTGTCCTTCTCGTCCCTGCAGGGCACCAGTGACTTCTGCGTGGCCCCAGACAAGTTCATCATAAACCAGACAGAGAGCGACATCAGCATGGGTGAGAGCTAGCCACGGGGCAGAGGTGTCCCTGGGGCAGGACCCCAGTGCTCCCCCAAACCTGCCTGGGGTCCGGTGCTCTCCGCTGCTGTTCTGCCACCCCCGTGCTGTGCTCTACGCCCCATCGGGTAACTCATACCGACATCTCCTGTTCGCTTTGCAGTGGTGGTGCACTATTACCTGTACTGCGACCAGAGCCTGAGCAACCCCTTCCAGCAGGTATGGGGGAGCTGGGCACCCCAGTTTGTGCTGTCTGGGGCAGAGGGGTGTCCCCGAGGGCTGGGTGGCTCTGACCGCTCCCCCCTCGCAGGCTCTCACCGTCTTCCAGCGCTCACTCACCACCATGCAGATCCAGATCCAGGGCCTGATACAGTTTGCGCTGCCCCTCTTCCCAACAGCAGAGGTATGGGGTTGGGGGGAGTCAGGGCTCCATGTCCCCCCTTCTGCTCCCCATCCTGCCCAGCACTGCCCTGACCCTCCCACCCCCCTCTCCTGCAGAAAGACCTGCTGGGGGTCCAGCAGCTCCTCAACTCCTCAGAGACCAGCCTGCACCAGCTCACGGCCATGTTGGACTGCCGGGGGCTGCACAAGGTGAGTGGGGGTCCAGGTTGGGGCGATACAGTGCTCCTGGGGTCACCCCCTATCCGCCACCAGCCCTGCCGTACCTCATCTCCTGCTGCAGGACTACCTCGACGCCCTCATTGGCATCTGCTACGACGGGGTAGAGGGTTTGCTCTACCTGGTCCTCTTCTCCCTGCTGGTGGCCGCCTCCTTCTCCACCATCATCTGTGCCACGCCACGCGCCTGGAAGCACATAACTGGCAGGTGGGTCTGGCCGCGGCCGCTGCCGGCACAACCATCCTGCCTTCAGCAGGGGCACGTGTGGCACGAGCTGGCCACAGCAGGGAAGTTGCCTTGGGGGCCAGGGGGTTAGCATGGTTGCCTTGTCCCCACAGGGACCGGGACTACGACGACATGGATGAGGAAGACCCCTTCAACCCACAGGCGCGTCGCATCGCCACCCACAACCCGGCCCGGGGGCAGCTCCGCAGCTTCTGCAGCTACAGCAGCAGCCTGGGCAGCCAGAGCAGCCTGCACCCCCCGGCACAGACCATCTCCAACGCCCCCGTCTCCGAGTACATGTGAGACCCCTTTCCCGGAGACACTGACCCTTGGGTCCTCCCTGCCTTGGCGAGGGAGCATCACCTCACACTGGGGGCACCGGGTGATGGTGGGGGTCTCGCTGTGCCCCTGGCTCTGATGGGCTCTCCCCCTCCAGGAACCAAGCTGTGCTCTTCGGTGGAAACCCGCGCTATGAGAACGTCCCCCTCATCGGCAGAGGTTCTCCCCCACCCACGGTATGGTGCACGGCTGAGGCCAAGTCCTTCTTGTGATGGGCTGGGGGGGCTGGGGGGGTTAGCCGGGTGGCATGGAGCCCCTCTGCTTTGCCAGAAAGCCGCTGGCCCGGGGCACCGACTAGGTGTGATGGGGTGGGGATGGGGATGGGTGAGCTTGGCCCCCTCCTCCTGCCCTTGCAGAGGACGTGCCCTATCTACCGAGAGCATCCCTCCTGTCGACTCACTAACCCAGTTCCCAGCCAGCCCGCGGAGGCTGTGAGGAGAGGTCACCAGCCACGTGCTCAGAGGGGACCAAAATAGTCTTCCCGTCAGCTGCTCTTTGCTTTATTTCTTACTTATTTTGATTTTCAAAGGATGCTTCACAGTCACCCATGCATGTTTACATTTCCCTGCTGTTTCTTTAAACCCACTCTGTCTGTTAATGCCTGCTTTATTTTTTTATTTCTTTTTCCTTTTTTTTTTCCTTTTTTTTTTTCCTTTTTTTTTTTTGCATCAATTATTTTGGAGCTAAGTTGCCCATCAAGAGTAAGTTCAACCACTTCTTCCTCCCTCCTTCTCCTGGGGCAGCAGCTGGGTTCCCATCCTCCTTCCCCTCCTCCGTGCCTCCTCCCATCCCCTTTCCCGTGGGGCTGGTTTGCTTTTGTGAAGAGTGCGGGGAGCTTGGGGGGGAGCTTGGGAGGGACGGGGCCACGTTTTGTCCCCCGCCCAGGTACAAGAGGATTCGCAGCTCCTGTGCGTTGGGAGTGGAAACCGGTCCCCATCTGCATCCCCTTCTCGGCACAGTTTTTCTCCCTCCTTTTCTGACAGCGTTGTGTCTGCTTCGGTGCCTCCATCTGAAGCAGTAATGCCCCCCGGCTCGCCCCGCGTGGGCACAGCAGCAGCCCCGGACACGCTGCTGCAGCAGGGACACCCCGCTCACCTCTTCTGGGGAAGATTTTTGCCATCAGGTGAAAGCGTGGAGCCATGCCGGTGCAGGAGGCTGTAATCTGATTGCGCAGACCTGGCAGCTGGCAAGCCTCTTCCCTGGAGGGGTGAATGGGGGGGATTAATTTGAGCACTTTTCCTGGCCCTGAATGGTCTAATTTAACCAGGATTCAGATCCCTAAGGAAGGACTTTCACAGTCCAAAATAACAAACTCAGGATAATCTCCCTTAATGCCTGGCTGGGGTGTCCCTCCTGCAAAATGCTGGAGATATTTAATTCTGCAGCGCTGGGGGGTTGGGGTGGGCTGGAGGGTTTGGCCCCTGCCCTGAGCTCCCCGCTGGCCCCTTCCCAATGTGGGGGTCCTTGCCCTGCCTGGGGAGGCCCTGTGCAGCTGCCGGCACAGGCACCCGGTGAGCCCCAGCACACCTGGGTAAGGTTTGTGAATGGACGGGGAAGATCAGGGGGCAAAACCCCGGCACAGAGACCCGGTCCTAGCTGGGGTGCTGCCCATGCGTCAGGGCTAAGCCCCATCCTGCTCCACCACCGTGCCAGCCCACAATGGTGCCTTCACTGCCACCAGCCCCGTGCTGGTGCAGGGAGGGGAGCTCAAGCCTGTGGTTGGCATCGTGGTGTGAGCCCCTCAGGATCGGATACATCCAGACTTGGTGATGGGGGCTGAATTTGCTGCTGGGCTGGAGTCAGGAGGGTGGAGGAGGACAAACCTGGCCGATGTCCCAGCGGTGCGGGAAGGGGCAAAGCGAGAGCCTGAGGCAGGGGTAGCATCTTGGCTGGGGGGTCTCTTGCAGCCCTCAAAGAGGCTGTGACCAGGCTCTTGCCTCATTACCCATGGCAGCCTGGCAGAATAATTGGGGATTAATACAAATGGGAACCAATCTTCCCTCACCATCTTCAGGCTTTCCCGGGTGGCTCAGCAACATGTGGCAGAGCAGGGGTTGGGTTGGATGTGGCTGCCAGGGGCTTGGTGGCACACATCGTGGGTTGGGGGTACACTGACCCCTGTGTCTTCTCCCCACAGTACTCCCCGAGCATGCGAGCCACCTACCTGTCCGTCACCGATGAGCACATCAGGCACCCCAGCACTGAGTTCCCAGCCTAACGCATTTGCCCCGGGCAGCTCACAGGAGGAGAAAATGCCACCGGTGTTTCTGTAATGGGAGACCAAAGACACCTGGTAAAGACACGGCGGGAAGCCCGGCAGCAGCTGGAGGATGAGCTCCGTGCCCCCTGTGTGCTCTGCGCACCCTCCTCTCCCCCTCGGTAGCTTCTGCTGGGTCTCAAGTCTTCCTGCCGCAGGGCTGACAGCAACTGCGGGGCCGAGCGCTGGCTCCTGGTGTTCCGGGAAGAGCGGAGATGCTTCACGCCCCCGCGGCAGCTTCTCCTTTCCCTCCCCACTGCACCAGCCTGGGGATGTTTTACGCCATGGAAGGAAGCCTTCTCCAGCTCCCTCTGCCTGGAGCACAAAGCCTGGGACCACGAGCTGCCTCCAGCCCCTCAGGGAGGGGTCCCAGCAGTGGCTCCTTCGCTCCCATAGCAATGCAGCACCAACCACTAGTGATCCCAGCCCCTACCCAATGCCCGTGAGCAGCTTTGCCACCCCTGTCAGCACCACTGGCTGCTTCCCTCTGCCATGCTCCCTGCGCCCCCCGCCCTGCTCACCACATCAGCTGGAGCTGCCCTGGCCCCGGGTTCAGAGGCTGTAGAATTAGGGATGTTTTGACCTTGCTGGTTTTCCTTTTGCTTTGCCCCTGAGTTTATGAATTCTCTGCAGGGCAGAGGCACGGTTCAACTTGCTGCCTCTGTTCCAGTGTGGTTTTACTGCAGTGCATGTTGGTAGCAGGTTTTTGGCTGGGTTTTTAGGCTCATCTTGGTGATTCGCCTCCCCAGGGTGGGCAGGCTGGCAGCATGGGCTGGGGCAGGCTCCCCTCCTTCTGCAGGACAGCCCTGGGGTAACCACGAATCCCCTGGGAAAAGAGGGTCAGGGACTACTCAGGCATTGCTGGGGCAGGATGCGGTCCTGGGGAGGGGATGGCATGGTCCTGCCACCCTGGCTGGCTTGCCCAGCATCACTAGGCTTCAGGCTGAGCAGCTCTGGGGGCCAAGGAGCCGGGGGAACAGCGTGGGCTGAACTGGCCCATTTCAGCACAGGCAGCCCCGGGAACCTCGGGAGGATGCAAGCAAAGGCCCCTTCCCCGCAGCAGCACCTGCTGTGTGTGGGCAGGGAGAGCCCCCACTCCATCCCACCAACTGGGGGTGGACCTGGATCTCCCAGCCCGAAGGGTGCAGACAGGGGATGGGTGTTTTCCTGCCCCCTCACCCCTCTGGTCCCTCTCCCTCCACCCAGGGTGAGTTCAGCTCTCGGAACCACGTTTGGCACCACGGCGGTGGCTGAGCCAGGGCTGCGTTAGCTCCAGGGCTCTTCCTCACTGCAGAGGGTACTGCCGTGCCGTGCCGGGGAGGGCAAAGGCTTGCCCTGGCTGATTGCAATTAGCAGCTGCCTCCTCTGCTGCTGCTGGTGGTGATCTGTCCCTTCCTCCCTGCTTTGGCTAACAGTGCTGCAGCCAGGCAGACCCCCGTGGTGGCCGGGCTGTCCCCCTCAGGCAAGCTAGGGGGTCTTACTTGATAACAGTGACTCACTGTGTCTTTTAAAGGTAACTTGTACATACCCTTGGGTCCCCTAACACCATCTGTCCGTGTTACCTGTGACTAGCATTACTTGCTGTTGGAAACTTCCAGGGGATTTTTTTTTTTTTTTTTTTTTTTGCTTTTAATGTTTCGGTGTAACGGTACTGGTAGAAGAGCTGTTTTTAAACGCATGTGAACTAACCTCATTAGGACTTTGTCTAGGAGCTGGAGTCCGGCCTGATTTGTATGTGCCCTCTGGGGAAAAGACAATAAACACTTGTACTAAAGCTATCTGCTCCTGGCAGGTTTCCCTGGGCTGCCCTGCATCTGCCGCCGCTTCCCTGCCACCCCGGCACAGGTTGCTCAGCCCATCCCAGCGTGCTGGCTCTGCCAGGCTGGGACTCTTTATGAGTGGCTTTTAAATGGGTTTGAACCCCGTGGCTGCAGCTGGGACTGGTTTTGGTGGTGGCGTGGAGCAGCTGGAGGCATTTCAGGTGTGGCAGTGCTGGGAGCAGGGTGGGATGCAGGTGGGTTTTGGGGTCTGCAGTGCCAAGGGAGGGCTGGTTGGGGCTGGAAGGCAACAGCAGGGCCAAAGGGTGCTGGGAGCCACATGTCGTGCTGCTTTCCCAGCTGTTCTCGCGTCGGTGTGGGTGACACGAGTGAGCAGGAACGGTGCTGCCTCCAGTGCCAGCCTGTGGGCTGCCAGTGGCCCTGGGCAAGGAGCTGGACCCCGCGGGACGCAGGCCTGTGTGGCAGTGGCTGTGTACCGCAGCCCTGCAGGGCAACTTGTGCCGGCTGTGGGGACATGGTGGCTCCTGCAGGCATGGCACAGCTTGCCCTCCTGGCCCAGGGCTGGCGGTGATGGGAGGGTGGCCCCGCCATGGGGTGGGACAAATGGGGCCACGGCCCAGCCCCCGCGCACCGGGATGGCGCCCAGCCTGGCTTCCACCCCTCCTCAGTCGGGGCGTGGGCTGGAGCCGGCGGCAGAGCACCCCCCCCTCAGGTACCCTTTGCTAATTGCCCCCCCTCATTAGCCAGGCGTTGCCCTCCCAACATGGCGGCAAGGGGCGGTCGTCACGTGATGCCCCGCCGTGCCCTCCCCAACATGGCGGCTGGCGTCACGTGATCCGCGGCGTCGCCAGGCAACGGCGGACGCGGCCTGGCCCGCGGCTCCCCGGAGGCCCGGCCCGGGAGCCGTGCGGGGTGTCCCGCCGCGGCCTTTCGGGGTCCCCTCGGTGCTGGGGGCTGAGGAGGCCCCCGCCACCCCCTGGCAGGGCCACCATGGAGATCATGTACGTGTACACGCGGAAGCGCAGCGAGTTCGGCCGGCCCTGCAGCTTCTCTGACCGGCCGGCCAAGGTGAGCGTGGACATCCCACCCGACCCCAGCATGGCCGGCGCCTTCATCCTGAGGAACCCCGTGGACAGCTTCGTCCAGCACACCAGCGACATGTCGGAGCACGAGGTGAGGGCTGCCGGCCACCCCCAGCCTCCCGGGCACCCACTCTGCAGGGCAGCACCCTACGAAGGGGAAAAAGTGTGTTTTGTGTCTCTTTTTGGCTGAGAGTCCAGCTCTGCTTTCCCCGTGCCCCCCCCAAGGTCAACACCGAGCGAGTGGAGGTGGAATCCCGTGGCATCAACCACGTCGAGGGTGGCTGGCCCAAAGACATCAACCCGCAGGAGGTGGAACAAACTATCCGCTTCAGGAAGCGAGTGGAGAGAGATGAGAACTACATCAATGCCATCACACACCTCGGCACCGTAAGGCCCTGTCTGTCCCCCCTGCTCCCGTCCCGCTGCTGGAGCCCCCTGCCCACCCGCTGCCGTTCCCCTGCCTAGGCAGCTCCCCAAGGCGCGGCCTCTGCCTGTGCTTTCCCCACAGCTGATGGAGCACTGCGTCAAGCAGAACAACGCCATCAACATCTACGAGGAGTACTTTGGAGAGGAGGAGATGGCAGAGGTGGAAGACGAGCCCCCCTCGGCAAAAACCATCAATGTCATCAGGTAGCACAACTGGCTGGGCTCACCAGGCTCTCCAAATCCACAGCGAGCTACTGCAATTAAACTGCCTTTGGAGACAAAGGAGGTGGAAAACCCAGTAGCTTTAGGACAGTGCCAGATCAGTTTATGGATGAAGAGACCTGCTGCAGCCCCCTGCTCCATAACTCCGTTTGTTCCTCCCCTCCCTGCCCCCTGCCCTGCCCACGTGCTTTGGAGATAGGTACCATGGTCCAGGGACAGACAGCTCTAAGCATCTTCTAACAGTGCTTTAGACAGGATATTATTTTTCTTTTTTTTTGGTGCCTCAAAGATTATTTTCAAATGTCAGGGGCTGTTAGGTCATTTCTAGAAGTCAGATCCAGTAACATAATTGGATTCTTAGAAATGTATAACTGGAAAGACTTTATTAAATCGTCAACTCTTTCCCCCCGCCCAACCCCCAAGAGAATCATTTCCTGCACTCAATGCTCAAGGGCTGCAGCTTGTTTTAATTGCGATTCCCACAGTTTCCTTTGGAAGACAGTCATCCCAGGGTGTGACAAAGCTGTTAGCAAACTAATACCCTTCTTTGATGTCCTGTTATCAAAAAGGGATCCAAACATAACCAAGAGGACGGCCACGCATCTCTCTTGGCACCCTGACACATGCAAGAAACTGGCAGTGGCTTATTCCAGCCTGGAGTTCCAGCAAAACATGAAAGACATGAATTTTGACTCGTACATCTGGGACCTTGGTAAGGGGAAGGGAAAACTCACCAGTCAGTAATGCTGCTTCTGCGGAAGCCCTTTGTGTCTTCCAAGAGTGTAATGAAGCCTCACAGCACTCCGGAAGGGGTGAACAGGGGTTCGGTTTCTGCTTTGCCCACAGATCAATGCAGAGAAGGGGAGAAATGGGACCTGAAAGCTGGCTAACAGGTGGAAAAAAACCACTAAAATCCCATTACATGACTTCATGAGCTAGCACGCCTGTGACCACAACAGGCAGCTGAGCCACACTCCTCTTATGTGGTTCCTGTCTTTGTCTGGTTCACTCATGCTTGATTAAGAAAGAGGCAGCACAAGCCCAGGCTGAGAATTGCCCTGTTCTCTCAAAGGCTCTCTCAGACCCCTTGAATTTTGGAGTGAAAAATGCAAAGAAGAGGGGTTGGGGTACCAGGGGTCTGTCCCTGGGCTGGCAGGCAAGGACAGGTCGGCTCCCTTCCCTGGCTAAGGTATGGCATCCCGGTGCCATGGCCACCTCATCCAGCACCGGCGTGGCAGGGAGCCAGGCATGGAGAAGCGGGGTGCGGTATTGGGAGGCTGTTTTAGAGGTGGGGGTGCTCACCCTTCAGACTGTCTTTGCACTTTGCTCTTTACTCATCCCTTCTTGGCAGAAAACTCCAACAAGCCAGAGCTCGTTCTCAAGCCGTCATCCCCTCTTGTGAGCCTGGAATACAACCCCAAAGACTCGCACGTCCTGGTGGGAGGATGCTACAATGGGCAGATGGGTAAGGAAGATAGATTAGGCGTGAGGCCGTGCTGACGAGGGTGCTGACGAGGGCCTGGCTTCATTTTAATTCGGCAACAGCCTGGTTCCAGCACTGCTATGCTCACAAAGAACATAGTATCATTAGTGCTGTATCTGGGATCACCCCGAGCACAGCCTGAAGCCCTGGGGCTTTGCGTGTGGAGAGCAGACATGGGCTCACCTGAGCAGGTACCTGGGGAAGGGAGGATAGAACACAGGCTAGTTTTTAGCAGCGTTGCATATAAGAGCTGCTGTTTGGAATTGACGGGGGCTGGGGGCTGCCTAGACCGTGTTTGGTCCTGCTGGGAGCCCTTTGCAGGCACTTGGGATAGTGAGGCAGCTGCAGCCACGGCGAGAGCCCGGCAGAGATTGCTGGATCAGACAGCTGAGCAGTGCATGCGCTGTGCTCCCACCTCACCCACGGCCCTGTATCTTTGCATGGCAAAAGCCCAGGAGAGTTGCTGTTGTTTCATGCACTGAATCGTTCTTGTGTTATTGTTTCAAGTGCTTGGAAAAGGGCATCTCTTTGCCAGCTTCATTTATGGCTCTGTTATTTACTTGGCCACACAAGCCCTTTGATTTAATTGCACTCATTTTGATGTTTTCCTTGCCATTTGCAGCAGCAATCAGATCTGACAGGGCATGCATTATGGGGCTGTTACTGCATGCTCCGCAGGTGGTGGAGGGGAGGGATTTCACCCCGTCCTTCGCAGAGCTTCCAGGCACATGGCGCAGGCCCAGCACAGCACGCTCTATCACATCCAGTTGCCTAATTAGAAGCGAGCAAGAGGGAGCACATGCAGCCCAGTGCCACTGCAGCCCAGCTGCCTAACCTTTGTTGAACCATGCCCAGCCCTGCACCGTTGCTTGCCCCCTGCCATGTGTCAGAGGCAGAGAGAGGGAAGGATGGCAGCTGCTGTCTGCAGGGACCTGCCTTGGTTAGCCAGCACCCTTCGGGCACGCAGGAGGGGAGCACAGGCAGGGTCAGGTCACACAGGCTAGTTTTTAGCAGCGTTGCATATAAGAGCTGCTGTTTGGAATTGACGGGGGCTGGGGGCTGCCTAGACCGTGTTTGGTCCTGCTGCAAACCCTTGTGCAGAGCAGGGGGAGCCGGGGGGGGGGGGCGGGTTTATTGCCTCTGGGGATTGTAGTGCATCTGTGTGGCTATTCAGTATGTTACCACTGTCTAGCTTGGTGTTTGCAGAAGGTGCAAATTGCATTACCACTCAAGAGTGGGTATCCCTGCAAGTGATCACAGCAGCAGGCTCCCAGCCCACAGGGCACATGTATGGTTCTTCTGGGGCCGGGAAGTGCAGGGGGAGCAGCCAGAGAGGTTTACTCCCCATTCTGGCTTGGGCTGTGGGGCAGCATCTCCTCGGGAAGTGCGTGGCAAGCAAAGGAGTTGGGCAAGGGAGCATATATTAACAGCTCCTTTTTCCTTCCTAGCTTACTGGGACACCAGGAAGGGGGGGCTGCCCATGGAGGTGTCCACTGTGGAGGTCAGCCACAGGGACCCCGTGTACAGAGCCATCTGGTTGCAGTCCAAAACGGGCACAGAGTGCTTCTCAGCTTCCACCGACGGGCAGGTAAAGACGGGAAGGGGCAGAGAAGGATGCCAGGCACTCACACAGGGACTACACTGGCAGGCACTGGCACCCCAAAAGAACTTCCCCTGCCTGCACTGCCTCTCACCAGCCACTGCAGCAGGAGAACCAGGCCCCCAGGCTGTTGGCACAGGCTGGCACAGAGCAGCCCCTGCAGTCCCCTCCCTCTGCTTGTCCCCTGCAGGTCCTGTGGTGGGACATCCGTAAGCTGTCCGAGCCCACTGATACGGTGATCTTGGACATCACCCGGAAAGGGCTTCTGGAGAATGCTCTGGGTGCCGTCACGCTGGAGTTCGAGCCCACCATGGTGAGCCTCCCTGCACTCACAGCCAGTACCCTGACCTGGGCAGGAGTGTGAGCCAAGCCGAACCGAGCCGGGCGGGCAGTGCCTGGTCACCCCCACAGGCAGGGTGCCAGGGGCACGGCACAAGTGTCTGATGCCCAGAGTGACCCAGAGCACTGTGCTGCAGCTTGCAGCGTGTTCTCACCCATCTTTAAGAATAAGGAGTTGATGTGCTCCCAGAGTACAGCGTCTCGCTGTCATTTCGGTCTCTAAATGCCCCAGCTCACAGCAGGTCCCAGGGCTCAGTCCCCCCCAGGTGCTGGCTGCAGCAGGCTCCCCTCTGTGCGGACAGCAACGCCCCTTGCTGCCCCACTGTCCCCTGCACCGCAGGGTCCCCAGCATGCTGACGGCTGCTCTCTCCTGCTCCCACCCTCAGCCCACCAAGTTCATGGTGGGCACAGAGCAGGGCATCGTCATCGCCTGCAACCGCAAAGCAAAGACACCCTCTGAAAAAATCACCAGTACCTACAGTGGCCACCATGGACCTGTCTACGCTCTGGCCAGGAACCCTTTCTACCCCAAAGTCTTCCTGACTGTCGGCGACTGGACTGCTCGAATCTGGTCGGAGGAGGCCAAGGAATCGTCAATTATGTCAACCAAGTAGGTGTTGGTGTGGTTTTGCCCTGGGGGAAAAAAAAAAAAATATTTTTTTTTTTGTGGAAGAGCATGTTCAGGGCAGGTGACCAGCAGGGTCTGGTCTGCTCAGGTCAGGCAGGAGGTGGTAGGACGGTCACCAAGGCAGAGCAGTGCCAGCGGGGCTGAGGGCACTGGAACAGAGGGTGCCCAGGCCTGGCCTATTGGCTGAAGGTGCTGTGCAGGCAACAGCCACAGGGCCAGGGGGATGGAGGCCATGAGCCCATCCCCGCTGTGTTGTGTCTGCTGGCAGGTACCACCTCTCCTACCTGACAGATGGGTGCTGGAGCACTGTGAAGCCAGCCGTCTTCTTCACCACCAGATCGGACGGGACCCTGGACGCCTGGGACTTCCTCTTCAAGCAGAACGACCCCTCCCTCAGCCTGAAGGTTGGGTGCCCAGCAGCTTTGGGTTCCTCACACTGGGAGGGGAGCGGGGCTGCCCCCAGCCAGCCCCAGCAGCACGGTGCTTGGCAGATCTGCCACCCTGCCCTGCACGGAGCAGCAGAGCCAGGGGATGGAGTCCCATCCTGCCTGCACAGAGCTCAGGATGAGCTCCATCAAGCAGCAGCTGTCTGCTCTGCCCAGAGCTGTGCCTTGGAGCCCAGGTCTTGGAGCCCAAAACTTGGCGCGTAGGCTCCTGGTATTGGCAACCACGTAGATTTGCCTCTGCCACTCATCCTGCCTGACTTCCCCTGCGGGACATCACGTCAGGGCTAAGTGCCACCCCCTGCCTGTCCTCCCTGCCCAGGTCTGCGACGAGCCCCTCTCCAGCCTGCGTCTGCAGGACAACGGCTGCATCATTGGCTGTGGCTCGAAGCTGGGCACCGTCAGCCTGCTGGAAATCTCCGGGCTCTGCACCCTCCAGAGGAACGAGAAGACCCTGGCTGCCGCTGTACGTGTGCTCTGAGCCATGAGCCACTGTGCCAGGTCACGCCAAAGTCCTCAGCGCTGCTGGCCCCGTGCACAGCAGCTCTGCCAGCGAGCCCTGTGCTGTCCCCATACAGAGCATGCTGTCCCGTAGGGTCCCCTGCTCAATCTGCACCCCTCATCCCCCACTCTGCCCTAGATGTTTGAGCGGGAGACGAAGCGGGAGAAGATCCTGGAGGCCCGGCACCGGGAAATGCGGCTGAAGGAGCGCGCCAGGTCGGAGGGGCAGGAGGCAGAGGTGGAGGAGAGGCTGGTGGAGAGTCCCCAGCAGGTGCTTGACCGTACCCGCAGGGAGTTCTTTGAGGTCATCGAAGCGGAGCTGCAGAGGAGGGTGCGGACAGAGACCCAACACCTGTGTGGTGAGGTACCGGGGATGGGATGAACCGGCAACAGCAGGAGGGATGCCCTGCCGTGGGGCAGGGGACTGGGGTCAGCCTCTGCCTTTTAGGTTAAAGACCACATGGGAGAGGAGGCGGCTCTGCAGGGGGGGGAGAGCCAGCTGCCCAAGGACAAGGAAGAGGAGGAGGAGGAGAAGGATGCCGCCAAGGTCGGTGCACTCCAGCTTCACATTCCTTTCCCCCCCCTTGCTAGGGCTGCTGCTTCATGGCTCATGTGGGGATGAGGCTGCTCCCTGAGCCAGGCAGAGCTCGGAGGGTCTCTGCCACTGCGGGGTGGCGAGCAGAGGGTCTTGCCCAGCTCCCTGACCCCACCCTGCTCCCTCTGCAGGAACCGTAGCCAAAGCAGGACCAGTGGGTCGTACAGAAACCCTCGCATTGCTCACAGATGCTCACTGGCCCTTTGCCCTCTTGATGTTATTTTCTTCGGGGTGAATAAACAGGAGCTTTCCACGTCATGTTTCCTGTTTTGTCACAGCAGGGTTGAGCGGAGGGTGGGAAAGTCATGTCCTCTCGCTCTTCATCTCCCCTCCTCAGGCCAGGCATGGATCAAAGCTGGCTGCTGACCACAGCAGAGCACCCATGGCAGCAGAGTGTCCCTCAGTGTGTCCCCAGCCTGAGGACCAGGGCAGAACAGGACAGCTGGTGGCAGCAGTGACATCCCAATGCAGCACCCTGTCCCTTCCTAGCTGCAGAGTGATGCTGAGCAAAGCCCTGTGCCCCAGCCCGCTGATATCCCTGTGAGAGCAGCTGGCAGAGCCTGGGCCGGGGTTATCAATGCTGGGTAAACACAGCCTGGCCGGGATCGCTGGGCAGCCCCCCTGCCTGCTTGCCTGGCCATCAATTATTAACAAGCCACCGGCTGTGCTTGCCCCACGGCACAGCTGTCAGCAGAGGCATGGGGCCATCGGGCAGGCGGTGTCCTGTGTACCGGGGGTGAGCCCTCCTGGCTCTGCTCAGGGGATGGGCAGCGGGTGTAAGCTGCTGAAGCCATCCTGCGTGTGCGAGCCGGCTGCGCGGCAGAGCTGCCGGGTGTGCAGCGGCACGGCTGGGTCTGAGTCCTGTCCTGGCAGCACGGACAGGGAGGAGAGGGAGTCCCACCCGCTGCTGTGGGCCTGGGGGGACAGGGCCAGCGGTCCCCCCCACCCCGAGCTGAGCCTGGCTCCCAGGCTGGGGAGCGCTGCCCGAGGGGAAGGTTCCTCCCAGCCGTGGGAAGGGAGCAGGCCACCAGACCTGCAGCTCAGCCAAGCGCCTCATTAAGGTCCAGCCCTAACCGTACCAGTGACAAGAGGTGGAAAGGCATTTCCCCAAGCCACGCACTGTTCCCATCTGTCCCACGGCACTCCAACCATGCCACAGGGACACGGGTGCAGCCAGGAGAGGGCACAGAGCGTGGCTGAAGCCACTGTGTCACCAGGAGCAAGCCACGCCGCCAGCGCTGCATACGGCTCGACATCTCCAGGGGCTCGGGGCAGAGGAGTGGGATGGGGAGCTGCAGCCTCTGCAGTGCCACCCAGCCCAGGCCAGGGCGGCACCCGTGAGGCCAGGCCCACAGCTGCCCCGGGAGGGCAGAGGGTCTCAGCCCCCAGCTTGGGGCTCTGCCAGTGCCTGAGAAAGGAAAGAGGGGACAGCCAGGCTGGGCTGGGGGTGCTCTGCTGAGCCTGCCCCTGGGCAGTGGGGACACTTAGAGGACAGAGCACGGTCAGCACACCCCACGCACCCTGCACTGGGACCCTCCACTCATGGGCCTCCCACGGCCCCCGCTCCCCAGCAAGGACCAGCAGCTGGTGGTGACTCTGGGCCGGTGGCAGGTGGCACGCTGTCCCCAAGGGGACCAGAACCGCTACCAAGGACAGTGGGAGCACTGGGATCCAGGGCACCCCACGGTTGCACCCCGCAGGGCTGGGCCATGGCAGGGGTTGGGGGACATGCAGGAGGCAGTGGCTGGCGTGGCTTGCTTGTCTTGCCGCCCCACGGAACAGCCCGTCCCCACCGCGCCTTGACACCGTGGGGCTGGTTTGGCAGCTGCTGTTGGGGGACACTGGGGAGTTCATGTGCACAGGGACATAGCAACAGCCCCCCGCTCCCACTGTGCCACCGTGGGCTCACCCATCCCCGAGCCACGCCAGCAAGGGGCCGGGTGCCAGCAGGAGGGCACGCTGCCCAGCTGCCCCTTTAAGGCTTGTCCCAGCGGTGTTTGCTTTCCTTCCAGGAAAATGAACATCTAATTGCAGCTCCTGGTATAGGGGGGTCCCGGGGGCTGCGTCAACACTGCGCCACTGAAGCCTCAGCTGCTGGACCCTGCCGTGATGGTTCGCATACAGGTCCGTGTCCCCCTGTCCCTGTCCCTGTCCCCACCACCCCATGTTCATCCCAAATTCTCACAGGTGGCTCTTCGCATCCGTCCGATGAACACTGCCGAGCTGGCGGAGGGGGCCAGGCCCATCGCCCACCGCGTGGATGAGCAGGTACGGCCGCGGGAGGGGCACCTCTGGGTTCAACGGGCACTGCCTTCCCCCCCATGCCTATCCCACGCACTCAGCAGGGATGGGTACCCCAGTGCAGGATGTGACCCTTGGTGCACTGCATGCCCTGGGACATGCTTGGTGGCACCCAGTGCTGTGTGTGGTGCCCGCATGTGCCAGGCACAGGCCGGGGGAGCACCCTGCAGCCTCGCAGCCACAGCAGGAGACCCTGCAATAACAAAGCAAGGGGTGGGAAACTCTGGGGGGTCTGGGTCAGGAGCCCCCCTTCCTGCTGTACTGTGGGACCTCAGTGCTGCCTGTCCCCAATCCTGAGTGGAGGGGGTGCATGCCAGGGCAGGGGGAGTTGGAAGTCGGGCAGCAGGGAGGGAGCAGCTTGCCTTACAGGAAAGGTCAAAATCTGCATTGCAATGGGAGACAGCAGGGATGCTGGAAGCAGGGGACCTTGCAAGGGGCCGTTCCACGCAGGGACAGGGACACACAGGGTCTCCATGGGGTGTCAGCATCCCCAGCCACCTCACAGTGCTGGGGCAGCGGGCACCTTGGTGTGCCACTCTCACAGAGGCGCCTTTGTGCCGCCGTGCCCAGGTGGGTGCAGTGGGGCAGCCGGCCTGGCAGGTCCCCTGGCATCGCACACAGAGCTGGCTTTGAGCCCCAGCCTGGAGACAATGGGACGATTCAGGAGCACAAAGGGCTCTGCACCACCACCAGCAGCACCGGCACCTCCCACAGATGTCAACCCCAGCAACTGGGGGTGTGTGTGTGTGTGCACACACGGGGTCCCACGAGGGCTCAGACCCACTGAGGGGAGAACACATCCCAGTACCCCCCCCATGCCAGGATGCCCCCCTTGGCTCTGACCCCACTGGCTTTGCTGTGGGTGATGTGGGGTACCCAGACAGGAGCACGGGGGAAAGATGCAGCTCCTGGCAAATCATTCCCCCATGGGACACCTGGGCAATGCCCAGGCAGGGTGCTCGGTCCCCACCAGCTCCTGGGGCTGGCAGCAGTGAGCGATTGCATTACCCAGCACCAGGGTGTTGACCCCTGGGCTCTGAAACCCCAGTCCCATTCGGGTCCCTCCAGGGCTCTGGGAACCCAGTCACCGGTGGGGTGATGTGCTCTCCCGTGGGACCCCTCGCCCACCGACTGGGATGGAGCTGCTCGGGATGGAGCTGCTCAGCAGACATGGGCGGTCCCCTTTGCCGGGACACGCTGGTGTCAGGGCTGGGGAGAGCATCCTGGTGTGTGCAGGCCCTGGGGGATCTGTGCTCACAGTGCACCAGCCCATGGGGCTCCCAGCACCCTCATTACATCTCAGGGCCCAACCAGGTGCTAATTAACACTGTTAATAGCAGTGTAATGCCCAGTGTGTGCTGTGCCTCCACAGGAGGCTGGAGGTGACCCCAGAGTAGAGGGGTGGTGGGTGCCCCAGGCTGGTGCGTGCCCCCCAGCCAGCCCCGCTCAAGTCCCCCAACAGGTTGTGGTGCTGCGAGACCCCATGGAAGACCCCGATGACATCCTGCGAGCCAGCCGCTCCCGGGAGAAATCCTACATCTTCGATGTGGCCTTTGACTCCACGGCCACCCAGGTGGGTCCCTTGGGGCATGGGAGGATGTGGGGCTGGGGGAGGCAGGCTGGGCACCCAGGGAAGCAGTTGGAGATGGGGGGCAGCAGGATGCACCCTCATCCCTCTCACCCTCCCACAGGAGACCGTGTACCATGCCACCACCCGGAGCCTCATCATGGTTGTCGTCTCTGGCTATAATGCCACTGTGTTCACCTACGGCCCCACTGGTGAGGGGTGCAGGGTTGGGGAGCAGGCCAGCCCCTTGGCCATGGGGGTCCTGGCCCCAGCTGAGCCCGCCTCCTCTCCTCCAGGCTGCGGGAAAACCTACACCATGCTGGGCACTGATGGCGAGCCTGGCATCTGCGCCCGCACCCTGGGTGACCTCTTCCAGGCCATCCAGGACGCCAGCGGTGATGTGGAGTACGAGGTCTCCATGTCCTACCTCGAGGTGTGGCAGGGGCACACAGGGACATCTCCTTCCCTGGGGAGGGCAGGGGACAAGTGGCACATGGTCCCAGCCTTTGTGCCCAATGTGGGATGCTGTGTCCCCACGGGTCCCCACGCTGTCAGGGATGTGCCGAGCTCCTTCCCCCTGCCCAGATCTACAATGAGATGATCCGGGACCTGATGAACCCATCGCTGGGCTGCCTGCAGCTGCGGGAGGATGCTGGCGGCACCGTCCGGGTGGCTGGCATCACCGAGGTCTCTGCCACCAATGCTGACGAGGTGAGCAAGCAGGCACTTAGGGGGCACGGTGGGGTCCAGTGAGCCCCCCCTGCCCAGTGCTGCCTGTCTGCCCCAGGTCATGCAGCTGCTGGCACGGGGGAACAGGCAGCGGACGCAGGAGCCCACGGCCGCCAACCGCACCTCATCACGCTCCCATGCGGTGCTGCAGGTCACTGTGCGCCGGCGGCGTCGGGGCAGGGGGCTGCGCCACGGCCGCCTCTTCCTGATCGACCTGGCAGGCTCCGAGCGGGCGGCACAGGTACGGCACCCACCTGGGGGGCTGCAGGGCTGGGGAGACCTCCAGCCCTTCTTTTGCCAGGTTTTCCCCCTCTGCCTTCCCCTCCTGCCCAGACACAGAACCACGGGCAGAGGATGAAGGAAGGAGCCCACATCAACCGCTCACTGCTGGCCCTGGGCAACTGCATCAAGGCCCTGAGCCACCGGACGAGCACCAGATACATCAACTACCGTGACAGCAAGCTGACCCGCCTGCTCAAGGTGCGGCTGGGGGTCCCAGCTCCCCACAGCAGGGTTCGAGCTGGGAGGGAGCCCAGGCTGTCCCTGTCCCGGACCCTCTCAGCCATGCTCTCTGTGGCCAGGACTCTCTGGGGGGCAACAGCCACACAGTAATGATCGCCCACATCAGCCCAGCCAGCACCGCCTTTGAGGAGTCCCGCAGCACCCTCGCCTACGCCCAACGTGCCAAGAGCATCCGCAGCACGGTAGGGCAGGCACAGGCACCCTCCTCCCCTGGGAGCCAGCCCTCCGCTGGCCCCCTCTCCAAGCAGCCTTGGCCTTGCTGCCCCATGACGGGGAGGGTTGAGGAGTTCATCCCTGTGCTGCTCCACAGGTGCCCAGAGTGGGGGAACAGCTCAGGGCACGGCTCTGCTGACTGTGAGATGCTCAGGACTTGCCCCATAGCCATGCGCTGCTTGGGGACCCTATGGGGACATAGCCACGCTCTGCCTGGGGACCTTGCTTGGGGGTCCTGGTCTGGGATGTACTTGGGGACCTGCTCCACCAGCTCTGTCCTGCTTGGGGACCCTCTTTGAGGATCTTTGGGGAGCTGCTCCATCAGCCATGCCCTGCTTAGGGGATCCTGTTTGGGGCTGGGCTGTGCCAGGGCCATGGGACATTCACATTTGCCCCTTCCCAGATGAGGCACAACCTACCTGGCGTCTCGTACAGCGTCATGGCTGACCTGCACAGGGGGATCCAGTGCCTCAAGGGCCAGGGAGATGCCAAGCCGGGGCAGCCAGGGCAGGGCAAGCACCAGGATATCCCCTACATCCAGGGTATGGCACAGCCCCCCACCCTCCCCCAGCCACCCAGGGCTCGGTGGTGATGCCCTCGTGCCTCCAGCCCAGGTTCGGCTGTGTGGTGACCGCCCCAAGTTGGGCTGTGTGCGAGAAGATCTGCTTGGGACCTGCTGGGATCAGGCAGCCCTGCGTGACCTCCTCCTCCGGCTGGAGGGCACCACGCTGCGTGCCCAGCACCTCCTCACCCTCGCCGGGTACCTAAGTGCGAAGCCCCCCTGGGGTTGGGGTCCCCCACTGAGCCGGGCTAGGGGTGAGACCACCTCCTCCTCTCCACACCAGGACACGGCAGGACCAGCAGTGGAGCAAGGAGGAGCAGGGGGAGCTGAACGCCCCGGTGACAGCGAGGGGGACTCAGACGCAGGGGATGAGCAATTGGATGTGCCAGAGCCACCCAGCGTGGCTGTTGCCCACAAAAGCATAGCGACTCTGCTGGAGGAACAGGGCGGGCTCCAGAAGCCGGAGGTTTGGGACCCCTGTCCCCACCGCCAGCAGCTGAAACCCCATCCCCAGAAATCTGAGTTTTACAAGTCTCAGCCCAGCAGCGTGGGTCCCCCAGCAGCCCTGGGGGTTCATGGATGCTCGTGGGCTGAGGTGTGGGTCAGGGTTAAGGGGCTCTGGCAGAGATGCTGATGCCACGGCAGGGATGCTGGCTGTGGGTAGGGACGGTGACCCCACTTTATGCCCGCAGGCAGAGCTGGTGCAGCACTTCTGGCAGAGGCAGCAGGGCACACAGAGGCTGGAGGAGGCCCTGCGGCACCAGCGCAGCTGGGAGGAGCAGCGGGAGGTGCTGGCCCTGCTGTGCCGCCTGCACCAGCTGGAGCTGGAGCTGACAGAGTCACGTTCCCACACCCTGCTCAAGGGTGGCCTCCGGCACCTGCCAGCCACCACCATGCGACACTTCGACTGGCACCAGGCCCTCTGCGCCTGCATCATCCAGCAGCAGCACCAACTCATCACCGGTGTGTCCCGTGACTTCTGCCATGACAAAGGGGACTCTTGCATGTGGTCACGCTAGGAGTCCTGCAGTGTCAGAGGTTATTGCAATGGGACGTGTCACAATGCAAAGTCCTCCCAGTGTCGTGACACAGCCACAACACTGCCACCTGAGCCCGGCATGGTGTTGATGCCCACCACCCTGCCCTCTCGCTAGCAGACCACCGGCTGCCGGTGCCGCAGCCACTGGAGGAGCTGTATGAGACCTACCTGCGGGAGCTGGCAGAGGGCCCTGGGGAGACTGGCACCCTCAAGGTAGGGCAGGACACCCCCATCCTTCCAGCCCATGCAGGGCCCTCACCCCCTGTCCCTGCCCAGGGCACGTCGCTGCCCAAGATCCCACAGGTGGCCGGCACAGAGAGCCTGCCAGCCTCGGACTGGGACAGCGTGTGGGCACAGAGCTGTGAGCACCCCGCACCACCACAGCAGGGGCCCCGCTGTGACACCCTCCCGCCCCTGCGCCCCACAGGGGACAGGTACAGGTGGGCAACCCCCGCTCCCCATGTGCATGGGGCTGCATGTGCCCCACAGCCTGGTGGCAGAGGGTCAGGGGTGTCTCCTCTCCAGCAGCATTCCAACCCCCATGGTCAAGAAGACCCCGCAGGCACAGCACCTGGGGAGCACAGCAGTGCCTGCCCCAACTTCCAGACGGGGAACGGTGCTCCAGGAGGTGAGCGCAGCCATGCCTATGGCATCAAAGCTCTAAGGTGGGGACACTTATGGGTGCTGTGTGTCCCGGCAGCACACGCCACGGGCCAGCCTGGCCAGCCTGAGGACCCGGCACGACTCCTTCCCGGGTAGCAGGACCGGTGTGGTGGCAACGCGCAGGGGTGAGCCAAGCGGCCAGCGGGGCTGCGTGGGTGGCCATGCCCCACTGACAGTGCCACCATGCCACAGAGTGCCCAGAGATGTCAAGCAGCATCAGGAGCATCGCGGCCAAGGCTACCCAGCACTGGGCCCACATCCTGGAGAGCGCCCACTCAGGATGGCCACCCGAGCAGGGTGGCCGCGGGCTGTGGCACACCAGCAGCGAGGACAGCCTGGTGGGGACAGCCACCCGCTCCCTGGGAGCCTGGGTGTGGGTGTGCAAGAAGGGTGGCAGGGAGCCAGGGAAGAGGGAGGAATTGATGGATGCCAAAAGGACATCAAAGCGGTCACTGTCCTTCGAGGTCACCAGCCACGATGTAGGTGCAGGTATGGAGGGGCCGTGCCCCCGGCAAGGCGGCGCTGACTCGAGCCAGGAGGCAGTGGGGCTCCACGAGAGCGAAGCCAGCAGCAATGCCATGCCCTGAGGAGGAGGGCAGGGTGGGAAGGCCACCCCCAGCTCCCCTTGGCACCCCTTTGCCTGCCATCGGGGTGTCAGCACCCTATGGCATGCGCCCCCCCTGCACAGTGCGGGCCCTCCCCAAAGCAACGTGCCCGTGGACCCTCCCTCCGGCAGCCAGCAGCCCCCAGGGGCTCCCTGCCACCATCCCCCATGCTGCAGGCAGGGGCACAGGCACCCAGCACCCAGGGAGCCCCCAAAGCACTGCCCAGAGCAAAGCCCCCCACAGGCAGCTGCCAGGTGAGCCCCTGGCTGGGAACAGGGTGTGGGGGGCCATCACCCCACTCTGGCCTCAGCCCAGCACCTGGGGCTGCTGCTGAAGTGCCCCTTCTACAAGTGCTGGGGTCCCACTGCTGCCGCTCCAGCTCCCCACCACCCCCAGGAAGGGCCAGCGCCCGCAGCTCGGCTGCATCACCAGGAACAGTGCCAGGGCCTCCAGCAAGGGCAGATGGAGCCACCGGCACTGAGCGCCCTGCCAGAGAGGGGCTGGACCCCATGCCAAGCCAGCAGGCTGAGCACCAATCCTGCCAGCCCAAGCACGGTGCCGCATACCCCGTGCCAAGGGCTGCCCACGGCACCCTGTGCCCATGCAGCCCCCCAGCGCCAACCCTGCTGGGGGCGAGAGGCAGGGAGCCAGCTCCCCCCATGCCAAACCCACCTGAAGGCAGGGACCCAGGATGCAGAGAGGGACACAGCCACGCTGGGCGGTGACCCCAGCCGGAGCCACGCAGCTGCTCTGGGAAGGGCCCCTGTGGGTGCTGAGCACCCCGGGGATGCAGCCATCCACCCAGCATCGCCAGGTACCGATGGGGCTAACCTGAGTGCAGGGTGTCTGGACACACATTTGTCCTTCCAAGGGTTTACATTAAAAGGACAGAAACACGCTGAGCCGGGGAGTGGTGTGATTGCTGTGCACAGCCCAGCGCGCCCCTGCCCATCCCCAGGGCAGTGAACCCCCCAAAACCACCCCTGCATGCCCCATGCTCATTTTCTGCTTTTATTAGGAAGGGGGTGAGGGTGCTCGGGCAGGGATGGGCCAACTGTCAGCCGTGAGTGGGGACAGTGCCCCAAGCATCCTCTGTTGGGGACGCAGCCAGATCCCGCCCCTGCCGAGCCCCAGGGTGCTGCTGCTGGGGTAACCAGCACCACGACCTCGCCGCCTGGCACACAGGGGGACCCCCGTGCTGCAGGGGTGGCATCACAGGATGGATGGGCTTGTCCCTTTCCCCATCCTCTTGCCCACTGGGGTATGTGAGCCCAGGGTGTGCTTGCAGCCATGGGCTGCACGTTTCGCCTCTTGCACCACCCACACAGGGCTGGGGGATTCCCAGTGTCCCCCACCCCCAGCTCGCCACAGGCACCCAGGGATGGCGATGGGGACGGCACGTGGCAGGGGGACAGTTGGGAAGGGGTGGGCAGTGGGCAGCTCAGCCCTGGGGCCCCCCGGCATGGGGACCTCCATCTACCTACGAGCAGGAGGACCAAGCGTGAGCCCCCCTGCGGGGCTGGGGCCAGTCCAGTGACGGGGCCCAGCTCTGCCTCTTTACTTCTTCACCTTGATGAGGGAGTGGTAGACGGGTTTGATGATGATGTGGAGGTGCAGGGAGTTGTCGATGAGGTACTCAGAGGTGCGCTTCTGCAGGTCGGCGTGGGCGAGGAAGTCAGCCACCTCATCTGAGCTCTGGTGGAAGCTGTAGGCGTGCTTCACCAGGACACGGCCCTGCTGCCGCACACCCACCAGCACCGTCTTCTGGAAGCTGACGCCGGCAAAGTCAGGGCTGCTCATGGCCGGGGTGATGACAAGCCGGGGGCGACCATCCTCGATGCGCACTGGCTGGACGGCACCCGAGACTGAGTCCGAGTAGACGGGGCGCAGGCTGACGGGCAGCCAGCGTGGTGAGAAAAGGACATTCCAGGTCACCCGTTTGCCGGCGTCGTGGCTGCTGGGACCCAGCTGGGTCTGGAAGCTGGTGCTGCGGTCATCCCGTGCCGGGTTGTTGATGACCCACTGGGAGCCCCAGCTGGGCGCGAGGTAGTTGCGGGGTAGGAACATGCTGCAGTTGACATCAAAATACTTGGCGAAATGGAGTGGGGAGGCAGCGTGGAACTGGAAAGCCTGGAAAAGCAGGTCCTGCACCGCACTGTAGTGCCGTGCCAGCACCATGGACTGCGCCTGCAGCCGGAAGAGCTGGCTGGGGGCTATCATGGGGTAGCGGATGGCACGCAGCACCCGTTCGGCCACAAGACCCTCAGGCTGCCGACGGCTCAGCCAGCTCTCCACGGCGGTGTAGAGCTCCAGCTCGCTGTGCAGCACCAAGTCGGAGCGCTCCAGCAGCAGCAGCAGCAGCTCCACACTCACCGAGCCCCACTCGGCACTGCCCAGCACGGCCGAGAGGTTCCAGGCCAGGAACTGGAGGCAGCTCTCCTGCAGCACCGCATCCCCGATGTGCACGGCGTAGTGGTACCAGCCCACCACATGGCCCTGGCTTGACTCACTGGCCAGGTGGGTCTTCATGTAGTCAGCCACGCCGCGCTGCAGCCCCCACACCCGGTACTTGCTGGCCAGCTGGTGCATGGGGATGGCTTGGTGCAGCAGGATGGAGACTCCCCCGCAGTACAGGTACCTGGGGCGGAGTGCAGGGTTGTGATGTTGGTTGTCCCCCAATCCCCTTCTCAGCTCTGCCGCAGGCTCTGGCAGCGCAGTCCCCAAGGGACCATCCACCCTCTGGGGCTGCATCACTCCGTGTGCCCCCAGCCTCTGAGGTCCCCAGGGGAGCATCCTCCCTCCTTGGCCACATCCCTCCAGGCATCCCATCCTGTGGAGTCCCCAGGGAAGGATCATCCTCCTTCTTCAGTCACATCCCTCCAGGTATCCCCATCCTGTGGAGTCCCCAGGAGAGCATCCTCCCTCCTTGGCTGCATCCCTCCCATGTCCATCCCATGGGGTCCCTGTGGTCCATAAGGGAACAGCTCCTCTCCTTGGCTGCATCCCTTTGGGCATCCCCATCCCGTGGGGTTCCCATGGTCCCCAGGGGACCTGCATCCCTCCTGATGTCCCCCACCATGGGGTTCCCATGTACCTGATAAACTTCTCAAAGAGCACAGCAGTCTCAGGCGGCTCATGCAGGGTGACAATGCTCTGGTTGTGCAGGAGGCTCTCAAAGACCTCGCTCTGGAGGCTGAGCAGCAGCTGGTGGGTGTGGAACACCTTGGCCTCATCGGAGGCAGCCGTGCGCACCCGCAACACTGAGTCGCTGCCATTGCCGTTCTGCAGCAGCTCCTGCAGCCGCTGCAGCAGCGTCAGTGAGTGGTTGATGGTGGCTGCTGTGGCATCGCTGCTAAGGTCAGCTTTCTGGGCTGTGGGGAGATGGGACCATCCCAGTGTGGCACCCCAGGAACCAGGCACGGCAGAGTGGGGACCGGGTGTGGGGCGATGTGTGGTTAACGGGAGGCTGGGGAAGCCTGGCTCTGTGCATCCCCCCTCTGCTCCCCCCAGTGCCAAAGGGCTGGCTGGTGCCAAGGGGGTGTGGGGAGGACGAGGGGACATGGGGACGTTTGTGTCCTTGGGAGCCAAAAAACTGCTGTTCTGCAGCAGAAGGGGTGAGACCACCATGTCCTAGGCTGGGACGTGCTGGGAAATGGCCCTGTACCGGGCAGCGCTGGCTCACAGCCCAGTCTGCCAGTCCCAGTCCTGTCCCCACTGCAGGCAGAGTGAGCCCTGGACATTGCCCCCAAGCCCCTGTATCCCCGAACGACACTCAGAGCACGTGAGAGCCCATGGGTGTGGGGAGCCAGGAGCGCTCTGCCCCCTCATCCAGGGATGTGATCCCTGTGGTCGGAGCAGCCCGGGACACTGGCTGCTCCAGCACTGCTGCAGGTCCGCTGCCCAGCAGGCAGCTGCCATGCCGTGCCCGCGCCCGGTGCGATCCCTACTGCCTCACCGACACCGCGAACGGCTCCTCCTGCCCAGCCAAGTTTTGCTCCCCTCCATCAGCTGCATGTGCCAGAAGCCCAGCCTGCCCCCGGCATGGGCACACACCGGGGGTGACCGTCCCCCTTGCCTGTGTCCCTGCAGTGCTGGGCTCCCAGCAGGGGCTGGAGAGGGACCTGGGAATATGAGGGGGCTCTCCGTGCTCCTGCAGGCATGGGGAGCCTTCCTCCCTCTCCTCCACTCCCACCCCATCCCCGGAGCATCCTTCCTCCAGGGTGAATGTGGCCTCATCCCTCTCAAATCCCATCTTGCCAGCCGGCGAGCCGACGGATTACCCTTCCCCACACCAGCGTAAGCCCGGCTGAGCAGGGAAGGGGAAGGGGGTCAGGAGCCCTTTGCCCCACGGTGCTGGACATCAGTGCCGAGGGCAGCAAGGCTTCCCCAGGCAGCAGCAAGCGCGGCCTGGCTCTCACCACCGGCACCTCCCGGGCACCGTGGGGCACAGCCGTGCAGCAGGGCACAGCCAGCAGCCACATCCATCCCTCCCCAGGCACCGCGACGGCTGCTGGAAAGCCGTGCTCAGCCTGCCACGGGCATCACCGGACACCCACACCACAGCCCAGCACCACCCCGGCACCCAGCCAGGGCAGCGGGACCCACAGCATGGGGGTCCCTCCATGCCTCCCCCCACCACAGCCACCCTTACCGGCTTGCACGGTGAGGAGGAGGAGGAGGAGGAAGGCAGTGGCGCAGCCCCAGCGCTGGGCGGGCCAGGCCCCCGCCAGCCTGGCCATGGCCTCGCAAGCGCATCTGCCGGGTCTCAGCGCGGGCGCACAGTGCCCGCCTGGCGCTTATGTAGGCCAGAGCCCTCCCAGCCCACGCCGCCACATCGATTGGTGGAAACTGGGACCGGCTGTTACCAAGGGAACCGCTTCCAGCCCCCGTCCATCCCACCCTGACCCCGGACCCCAGCCCTGCACCCTAGGGTGGTGTGACAGGGTGCCCCGGTGAGCCCCGGCACACCATGGGGGCATCTCCATCTGCCGCCTGCTCCCGCTGCCGCCGGGCACCGCTGTGCCGTGCCGCGGCCGTACGCCTGCTGGAGCCCCATGCATGGCCGCAGCCCTTTGTGTCACCAGGCTGCCAGGATGCAGCAGCGGGGTCTTTGCATTCAGGGCACAGCTCGATGTGGCCTCCCCACTCCCCCCAGCTCATGGGTATTCATGCCGGCAGCAGCCCATCACCATGGCATCCAGGCTGCCGGCAGGAACTGCCTGCCCTTTTCCCAGCCTTTGCAGCCAAGAGGCTGCCTGCCGGCCTCCGCTGGCACCTCGCCTGCCCCAGCGCCTCTTAAGGGGCTTCACAATGGGGCCGAGGTGGTGTTTGCCCCCGCGGCAGCCCCGCTGAGATGCAGCTCAGGCGTGGGGCTGGGAGTGGTGCTGGGTGCCCCCAGCCTGCTGCAGGAGGTGGCACCCCTCTGTGCGGGAGCACTGGCTGGCACAGCCCAAGCAAGGGGAGTGAGGAGTGTCTGCACCCCACTTTTGGCCGTGGCCCCAGCAGCATCAGCGGGTGGGGAGCCAGGACTGGAGACCCCCAGACAGGACACAACCAGGGGGACAGGCCCCACAGAGGCAACCCAGCTCACACAGCAGCCCCTTACCCACCCCCACCACCGGTGCTCCCCTTGAAGGCAGCGGGGGGCTGCTGTGCCGGGCAGGAGACCCCTGCCCTGTGGTTTGGTGCTCCTTGGGCAGGATCTGCCAGCACAGCGCTGAGCCCCAAGACAGCTGCACAAGGTCGCCTCAGGGCGCAGCAGGACCCCACGTGTCATGGGGGGCAGCACTTGGCCCCCCACTCCTGGGGACACCACCTGGGTGGTCCTGTGACCTTCAGTGTGTAGCAGTGCCAGAGCCGCACAGGGGGACATTAACCATTCCCAGTTATCGAGTATCTATCCAGGCGGATGAGATTAGCGCTGGTATTGCAGCTTTGTGGTCAGCTGCCGAGCAAGGTGACAGCACAATGTGGCTGATGCCCACTCGCACCCCGCTCCTTCCCCGGGACCCACGGGGGGAAGCTGTGCCACGGCCGGCGCTGCCAGCACCAGCACCCTGCAGCAGGAAGGATGCTGTGTCGTGCCAAGCAGGGCAAAGGCAGCCATTGGTGCGTGCGGTGGGGTAGGATGGTGGTGGCCAGGGCCCTGTGCCAGGCAGGGGGGCTCCAGCTGAGTGGGGGCTGCTCAGCCCATCTGTCCCTTTGCATCAGCTCACCTGGCCCTGGCACGGTGCTGCCACCGTGGCCAGGAGTGCTTTTGTGCCAGCAAGGGCTTCTGAGGACAGGTTTGCATTGGGCTCACGTGGGAGCAGAGACAGGGACACGGGGACAAGGAGCCCCATCCCCAAGCCCACACCCCCATGGCCCAGGAGGGCGAGCAAGGGGCCCAGGCTTAGACAGGGTCTCCAGATGTTGAGCGTGGGCAGATGTGGCCACAGCTCCCAGAGGGCTAAGGATCACCCATCTGGCCCTGACCTGTGGGCAGAGGAGCTGGGGGACAAGCCACCCAGCCATCGCTGTGCCACGCTCCGGGGCTCCCCAGCCCCTCACAGGTACAGGCAGGCGGGCAGGCAGGCAATGCCATGCCCAGCGTGGGGCCAGGGCTCAAGCCCTGCGGCCCCTTGGGTCAGGGGAGCACCAGGAGCATGGCGCAGGCAGAGCACACAGCCCAGGCAGTGCAGAGAGGCACGGGCCAGCCGGGGGACGAGGGGCCCCGGCCACGGCACAGCCATTTCATGGCTCAGCGAGTCCACCAGTGCCTCATTTAACCACCTGCCTGCACAACAACAGCCTGCCGGGATCGTGCGCCCGGTGAGCTGCCGGCACAGTGCCAGCCCAGGCTGTGCCCTACAGCCCAGGGACCCTCGTGTCCCCCACAGGGACATCAGCTGGCCACAGGGCAGGGTGGCACGGGCTGTAGGATGTAGGGGGTCACAGGGGACCAGGGGGCCAGTGCTGGGGGTCACCAGGGGACAGGGCATCCATCCCCTAGCCCTTGACGAGATGAGAGGGCAGCTGTGCTGGCCCCGGTAGCTGCAGCTGAGGTGGCGGAGGGCTGGCTCGCCATAGTGACCCGTGCCAGGCCCCTGCCAGCCCCAGGGCTGGGCGAGAGCATCACTCCGGCAGGCTGGGGGCACCAGGGGGGTGGGAGTCAGGGGGCTAGGTGGCTGCAGGGACAGGCAGGGAACATCAGCCTTCCCACCCTTCCCTGTGCTCTTGGGGAAACTGAGGCATGGACAGGTTTTCCCTCCAGCCTGGGCCAGCAGCATGCCACCTGCACGCCGGGGCTGTGTCAGTGGTCACCCTGGCACACACAGAGCAGAGCCCTGCCTGGACAGGCACACAGATGCACACTCACGTGCACACTCACTCGTGCACACACACAGACCCACTCCCCTGAGACCCCAGAGGTGGCCACAGACCCTGGCTGCCAGCTTGCAGAGCCTGTGCCAGCCCCTCACCAGGCTTGGGCAGCCCTGCCTGCCCGCCCCCACCTCTGCCTGCCCCCAGCCTCCCTTAGGGTGTGTGGCGAACCCCGACACTGGGGCTCCAGCACCCAAAGGAGGGGAGCTGGGGATCCAGGCACAGGCACGATGCCCCCCAGCCTGACAACAAAAGCCTTTGGATATAATGGAGGGCCCAAGCTGTCCCCAAGTACCCAGACCACCATCCCTATTGCTCTGGGGTGGGGACAAGCTCTGTCACGGGTTGCTCAGGGCTGGCACAGCCTTGCCATCATCCCTGGTGATGGGTGACCCCATCCCAGCGCCCTGCGGGAGCACTGAGGCCCAGGGACGTCCTTCTGCCCCGCCAGCCCAGCCGCAGCTCTGCCCACTCCACTCTCCCTCCGCCCCACTTCCTTTGCGCCCGGGAGGCTGTGATGCTGCAGGTGCTGGAGAGGACACGGCCACCGACTGCAACACGGCCATCGGCCATCGGAGGGGTCACAGCCACCGGAGGGGACACGGGCATCTGTGGCTCTCTGGACCCGGGGGAGGTGGCACCGCACGCCAGGCAGGTGGCAGGGGGGCCACCGAGGTGAGAGCTCATCTCGCGCAGGGGGTGGGGAGTGGGACCTCGGTCAGGGCGGGCAACCGCACCCAGACGCCCCCAAACGGGATCAGGGCTGGGAAAGGGTTAACGCGCTCCCACCGCAGCTGCAGCCGGTCGATGCCCCAGTTCCCGGCGGGACATGAAGGGACTGGACTTGCCCCTGCTGATTAGCTAGATCTAATTTGCAGTTAATTGGCAACCTCCAGTGCATCTCCCTCCCCCCGCCCCCCTCCCCCCCCGCTCCCACCCACTCGGGGCTCAGGATCCGTCCTTCCATCCCGGCCGGGCGCAGCGCCCAAAGCCCCCCGGGCTCCCAGGGTCAGGGCGGTGGGACCCCCCAGCGCGAGCGCTGCTGCGGGGGCAGATCCATCGCCGAGGCGCCCGGAACAGAAGCACCGGCTGCGGGAGATGAGCCCCCCCGGGTCGTTGAGTCGTCGAGGCTCTGCGATATCTGGGACGGGGGCAGTTTGGGGATCCCTGTGGGGACAGGGTTGAATCGGGGCCGGAGCGGTGCCCAGTAACGGGCTCAGGACGCCCCTGCACCAGGCACCCTGCCCCGGGCTCAGCACCCCCTCTACACCCCTCACCCTCCCCAGGCACTAGGACCCGGGGGTCGCGGTCCCCCTTGGGAGATGCTAATTTTTTTTGCGGGGAGGGGGCTTCTGACCAATCAGAACGCACCTCTCGGGCTTGGCCTTCCCATTCCTGGAGCGCGCCTCTCTTATTGGGTGATATCTGATTCCTTCTAGCCAATAGAAACAGAGAGCTCCGGAGCGGAGTGGTGCCGCCCGCGTTTATGAATGGTCGGGCGCAGCGTGGGCCCGATCCGCGTACGGGCAGGGGTACGGGCAGGGGTACCGGCAGCGCCGCTGCCAGACTCCTCCAGCCTCGCTGCCTCATGCCAGCCAGCCTGAGGAGGAGCTGGCAAAGGACCTGTCTGGCAGCCTGGAGATAGTAACCCCGCCCTGGCGCCGCAGGGACCCGCCTCCAGCACCTCTGGGTCCTCCCCGGCACCGCTGGGTCCCGGCGGGTGGCACCCAGGCCGGGCTGGGAGCCGGGGCCTCGCCCCCCGGGCAGCCACCCAAGAACAGGGTGTTTTAATCCAGTTTTCTTCAAGGTGATAAACGGAGCCGGGGGTAAACAGAGCCAGGGGATAAACGAGTATCTATGGCAGCAGGGCCACCCTCCACTACGGGGACCACCACCCCGGTGTCCCCATGGGGGCTGGATCCTGTGTCCCTCGTCTCGCAGCACCCGTGGGCAGCTGGCAACTCCAAAGCCTGCCATCACAGGCAGACATGGAGGCAGACCTGGGGCAACTGCGCCCATGGGAGCCAACACACCTCGAGCCCCCTGTGCCACATCCCGGCTGAGCCCTGGCCTGGGTGCCACCCTGATGCTCCCCATCTCCCCTGGCAGATGGTCCGTGGCGGAAGGCGATGGTCCCGGTGCCCAACAGCACGGCGGTGGTGTGGGCCAGCGAGGTGGCACAGCTGGAGGCAGAGCGGTCACCCTGCATGGTCAGCATCTTCCCCATCGTGTATTACAGCATCTTGCTGGGGCTGGGGCTGCCAGGTGAGGGGGCTGGGGCAGGGGGGGGTTCCCAGGAACGCAGGGGGCAGCACCTACCTGGGTGCTGAGCTCATACAACGGATGCTGAGCTGTGCATCCTCAGTCCAGCCCATGCCTGTGCCCTGAGCTCCTGTCTGAGCCCCAGGACTTTTGGGGGTGTGGAGGAGAGTCCTCAGGGGCGGGGGGCACCAACCTGCTCCCCTCAGACCCCCTGGCCTCAGGCCTGCCCCAGCTGCGGCACCCGGCTGTAAAGCCCAGCCCCACGTGGCAGGTGCTGCAGCAGCAGGGACAGATGGTGTTTGTGTTGCTTGGGTTGACACATGGAAGAGATTAATCAGCTCAGCAAATCCCCACTGCACCATGATATTTATAGCTCCCCACCCCAGCTGGGGCCTATGCAGCTCACCCTGCAGCCCTGGGAGAGCCTGAGCACCTCTGGGGTCCCGGGGGCTGCAGCGCGGGCTGTGAGCCCCGGGGTCCAACCACCACATGTTGCTCCTCTCCCTCCAGTGAACATCCTGACCGCTGTGGCCCTGTCCCGCCTGGCCACAAGGACCAAGAAGTCATCATACTGGTACCTCCTTGCCCTGACCACCTCTGACATCCTCACTCAGGTCTTCATCATCTTTGTGGGCTTCATCCTGCAGACAGCCATCCTGGCCCGGGCGGTGCCCAGCGCCTTCATCCACACCGTCAATGTGCGGGAGTTCACAGCTAACCACACTTCCATCTGGGTCACCGTCCTGCTGACCATGGACCGCTACATGGCCCTCTGCCACCCACTGCGGTACCATACTGTCTCCTACCCGCAGCGTACCCGCAAGATCATTGCAGCCGTCTTTGCTGTCGCTCTGGCCACGGGCATCCCCTTCTACTGGTGGCTGGATGCCTGGCGTGATGCCGATCCCCCAGCCACCCTGGACATGGTGCTCAAGTGGGTGCATTGTGTCACCATCTACTTCTTGCCCTGCAGCATCTTCCTGGCCACGAACTCCATCATCATCTGCAAGCTGAAGCAGCGGAGGCACTTTGGGGGTGGCCAGCCCCACCTGAGCAAGACCACAGCCCTCCTCCTGGCTGTCACCGCCATGTTCATTGTGCTCTGGACTCCCCGGACCGTTGTCATGATCTGCCACCTCTACGTGGCCTCGGTCAAGAGGGACTGGCGCATGCACCTGGCCTTGGACATCGCCAACATGGTGGCCATGCTCAACACAACCGTCAACTTCTTCCTCTACTGCTTTGTCAGCCAGACCTTCCGCTGCATGGTGGGCGAGGTGCTCCGGACCCACCTCCAGCACAGCCCCCAGCACGGCAGCAGTCACTTCCCACCCTCAGCCCTGAAACCACTGGAGCTGCTGCCTGGCACTGCCCTCTGAGCCTGGGCTGCCATTAGCTGGGGCGGTGCTCAGCCGGGGTTCCCGGTGCTCACCCAGCCCCATGCATTGCACCAGAACCCAGCAAGACCCTGCCCCTGAGACACTGCCCCCATGATGCCCACTCTCCGCCGAACTGGGCATTAACACCGAGACTGGTGGTGGTGGCAAAAGGAGGCGGCTGTGCTCACCTGTTTGGGGCCATCGTGCCTTGGTGGCAGCACCGCTGCACCCCAGGGACCCCTGCCAGCTCCCTGAGCCGCAGCGGGACAGGCAGTTCAGCCCTGCCCCCTGCTCAGCCCCTCAGGATGCGCAGCATTCAGCCCCCCCCCCCTGGAAAACAGCCACGGGGCAGCAAGGACGTGCCCAGCTCAGTGGCAGGAACTGCTGCCTGCTCCACATGTGTCCCCCTGGGCTGGGGTCCTCCCCAGCCCCGTGGCCATGGGTTTTATGGGATTTCCGTGGCCAGCCACAGCCAGGGAGTGAGTGTGACCTGCTGTCTTGCATCAGCTCCAGCACATGATGAACCAATACACCGAAGGTCCCAGGGAGCCCATTGGGCACGGCTGCCCCGTGGTGAGGGGTGATGGGCACAGGTGAGCTCCTGGCAAAGATGCGGTGCCTGCTGGGTGCTGGCAGGATGGTCTTTCCTCCACAAACTGCCATGCTGAGACCAAAGCTCTGCCTGGGTCCGAGCGGCTGGGATGGGGGCACCCTGGATTAGCACCCCTGGGCATAGGGTCCCTCTGCCCAGCCCCGAGCTCTCAGCCCTGCCCACTCCAGTGCTCGTGCCTGGGGGATGCTGGGAGGGAGCATCCATGGGGTCCAGCGTCCCCAGCTGTGGGGCCCGGGCACAGGGGACAACCCCAGCTCTGGGCTGAGCAGGAGCTGACCACCACCCATTATCCCAGACACCCAGGAGAGCCGCTCCACAAGGCTGCAGCCCCTGGGCACCCCGGCGGTAGCATCGCCCACCGGCTGCAAGGGAGGGGGCTCATGATGCCCTGCTGCATCGATTGCACCCAGCACCAGCGCCAAGCTGGTGTGACACTGGCCGTGCGGTGCCAGCCTTTGTCCCCAGCTGCCACCAGAGGGCAGGGATGGGACACTTGAAGAGCTGGCACAGCCCGGGACAGCGAGCTGGCCCCCCCTGCTCCCCACCCTAATTCCCCCATAAGGTCCTTAGTGTAATCCCCCCAAACAGAGCAGCCTTTCCGCTCTAATTCCCCAAGACTGGGTAGGACAGCACCTGGGGGGCTGCCCTGGAGGCAAGGCCTCAGCCAAAGACCCCCCCAGTCCACCAGGCTTCTCCAGTGCTCACCCCACCAAGCCCTGGCTGTGCCCGGCACCGCGGTGAGATGGGGCACAAGGTTTGCCCCGGTTGCAAATATGGGATAAGCCACGACTGCCGGGATGTGGGGCTGACCCACACAAGCGCTGGCACACACCACAGGACCCCACAGCCAGATCAGTCCCCTGCACAGGCAGCCCCCACCAGCGATGCTGCCTTACGCCAGGCAGGATCCGGCTCTGCCCATACTGGTGACAGAGTTAAACCCCGACCTGGTGGCGCAGGTGGTACCTGGGAGGTGTTCGCTCCATTAATTCTGGCACTTGAGGAGAGCAGGACTGGGAAAAGATTAGTTATTAACCTGGCCAGCACCTCCTGCCCGGTGGGTACCCCTCCCCAGGAGCTTCCAGGGCTCGATCCCACTGCAGGGCCCTTTGCCACGGCCAGAGGGGCCAAGGGGCAGGGGGGCTTGGCTGGCAAGGCCAGTGTTTGGCAGGAGCTCCAGCTCTGCTTGTGGCAGGCCAGGACCGCCACCACCCCCCCTCACCAACCGGTGCTTATTCACTTGGCGAGGGAGGTGGAAATGTGCTGACCGCGTCCGCCGGTGGCGAGGGGCTCCGGTCTGGACAGAACCGGCTGGGGTGGAAAACAGCTCCCCAGCCCCGGCCTGAGCGGCAGCGGGGAGGGCAGTGGGGCCCCCAGGTGCAGCTTTCGCCTTCCCGCGGGGAGCTGCTGTGGCCGGCTGAGTGGGAGCTGCCACGGAGCTGGGGCGCAGTCGGCCGTGCCACTGTGCTGCCGCGCCAGCCGCCTGGCCCTGCAGCTCCATAGGAAAGGTAAGCCTGGAAAATATGCGCCTGGCGTGCCGATGTTTTTGGAGTGAGCCAGCAGGGAAGCCTGGCCCAGGTCCCAGTGCCATGCCAAGCTGCAGCCCAGCCCCTCACCATGGCTGCTGTGCCAGAGGAAATGGCACCATGGGGACCACTGTGGTCCCCAGCCCATCCACGGCACTGGGGAACGGGGAACAGGCTCTGCCCTCGCCAAAAGGGCTGTGCCAGGCACTGACCACCCCGGCACGCACCGGTCCCTTGCAGTCCACAGTTGGTCCCTGCCAGGCAGCCAGCACGTGGTGGCATCACACCCCGCGTACCCCACAGCCGCCTCCCTGGTGGGGTGTTTCTGTAGGACCTACAAAAACCCCAGGGGTGCGCAGGAAGGGCTGGAAAGCCAGAAGGGTCCCCACGGGAAAGGGGGTAGGAAATCAAACGCCATGGGGGGGGACGCGAGGGTGAAAGCTGTGCAGCTGCAGGACAGCCTCGGCAGGGCAGACGCCTGGCAGCGGTCCCACGGCGGGTGTGGGGGTGGCGGGGGGCTTGAGCTGAGTCAGCAGCTGGGAAACCCACCGGCCCCACGCGGCGGAAGGAAACAGGCAGCAGGAAGCTGCATGCAGCATGGCCTGGGCTGCGGTCACGGCCAGCCCAGCAGCCAGCCCGCACTCCTGGCACTGCTTACCGCGGCTGAGCCATTCCCAGAGAGCGGGGGCTACTGCCAGGCCCCTGCGAGCCTGAACTCCAGCTCCCTGGGGAAACTGAGGCACAGGAGGCTGCTGCAGAGTCCCCCTGCCCACGCCGCCCTGCTCCAGCACCCATGCGAGGGCACACGCGTGTGCACATGTCTCAGTTGGGAGGGACCATCCTCCCCCGAGAGCCGTCCTGCAGCCCAGCGCTCCACAGGGAGAAGGGCAGGATGGCAGCAGCGGGTGCAGCACCCAGCCCAGACACGCCATCTCCTCGCCGCAGGCTCTGGCGGGTGCCGGTCCTCGTGCCGTGGGTGCTGCCGGCTCCGGCTCTGCCGCCCTTTCTGCTGGGATTGTTTTCATCCCATGCCGGGCTGGGGGAGGACCCGCCAGAGGCACGTTGAACTTTCGTCCGCATCCTTCGCCTTCTTGCTTCACCCTCCCAAAATAGCAGCGCCTGCCTGGAAACCTCCCCGGAGGCTGGCAGGGCCCCGGTCCCCCGGGGCACCCCGACTCTCCCGGGGCATTCCCCTGTACCCGAGCCGCCGGGATGGGTGACTGCAGGGTGCCCCCGCTCAGCTCCAAGGCGCACGGCCACCCCGCCGGGGCAGGGACCACCGACCACCGCCGCGGCTGCCCCGGGCCGCCGGCGGGAAGGGCTCTCTGGGGCCCCGCCGCCCTGCCAAGGGCTCCGGCTTTAGCCGTCAGCTGACATTCCTGCGGGAGGCCCCTCCGGGCTGCGCCTTGGGGCTTCCCGCCGGGAGCCGGTGCTTCCTGCCCCGCTCCCGGCCCCCCGAGGACCTCGCCGGGCTGGATGCCACCGGCCCAGCACCAGGTGGCGGGGGCGAGGCCCCGTGCGGGTGATGCTGCCCCGGCACAGACGGCCCCCCACCCCCCCGCCGCCATCCCATGTCCCCCGAGGGTCTTTCCCGGTGGCGCCAGCCCCGCAGCGCCGGGCAGCCCCGGCCCCGCTGGGCTGAGACCCCACGGACTCATCGCCGCGATGGCCAGGTGGGCTCCCCTGCCCATCTCACCCCCCGGCTCACGCCCCCACGCCCCCGGGGCAGGGACCCCCGCCCGGCTCGGCGCCCCCCGCCCGTGGCGGGGCAGGTCCCGGCCAGCCCCGGGCGCGCTCCCCGGGCAGAGCCGCACCTCGGGGAGGGGCCGCGCCGGGCCGGGCAGGCGCGCACGGTGCGGCGGGACCGGGGCTCGGCACGGCGGAGCGCGGGGAGCGGCCGGGCACCGGGCGTGGAGCCGGTGAGCGGGGCCGGGGCGGGGGGGGTGCCGAGCCCCGCAGGGCTGGGGGCCTGGGAACCTCACGGGAACGGTGCGGGATCCCGGAGCGGGACCCGGAGCCGGCCGCCCCCGCGAGCTCGCCTGGCCGAGGAGTTGGGGGCGGCTCTGGCCAAGTTTGGGGGCCGGCACCGGGCGGGAGCGCCGGAGAACGGGGCCGGGGCCGACCGGGGGGGCGGGGGTCTGGCCGCGGGGGCGGGGGACAGACCGGGGGGCGGGGGGGGGGGGCAGCCGGAGAGGGCGCGGTGCCACCAGTCCGGTCCGGCCCGCGGGGGCCGGGGGTCCCTGACCCCATCCGGGAGCGGCAGCCCCGGGTGCGGGGCGGGTCTGCGGGGGCAGCCAGGGGTCCCGGCCCGAGGCGCTGCCCCCGCTCCAGCCCGGGGTCACCTTGCCGGAGGTCTCCTGCCGGGATTCCCCCGCCAGCAGCGGGGCTGCAGCTTTCTCGCTGTCTCCTCCTCTTCCCCGTGCCCACCCCGCACTCCCCGGGGCTGCAGGAGGGGGGACAGGGACCCCCGTGCCGTGCCGTGCCAGGCTGCGCTGCCTGCGTGCCGGCGGCCGGCAGTGCCGGACACGGGACCTGCGCTGGGTCGGTGCCCGGAGCTGGAGGAAAGAAGTGGGACAGGAGAAGTGGAAAGAGGAACGTGCTGGCACGCAGGGACAAGCCGGGGGGACAGCCTTGTCCCCAGGCGTTACTTCTGCCAGTCTGGCCCGGGCCTGCATTCGGTGTTCCCGAGAAAGCCAGTGGGCACGGGCTGTCTGTTCCCGGCACCGGAGGAAGGGATCGGCACAGCCGCGCTCAGAGAAGTCCCATGTCAGGAGAGAGAGTGCGGGGTGCAGAGGAGGTTGAGCCCCCCTCAGCTGCCTCTGGTCTCCAGGCCAGGAGCCAGCAGGGGACATGTGTCATCCCGGTCCCATCTGGGGCTGCTTTGGGCCACGCTGGGGTGGGCTCAGCTGTGCCAGCGCTCCCCAGGACCCAGCCGCCTGCCCTGGCCCGGTGGGAGTGATGCCCAGTGGGGGCTGTGGGCAGGGATGCTCTGAGCCCTGGCAATGCCACAGTCAGCACCAGGAGCAGAACTGCGGCCCCGATCCCCGCTTCCTAACACTCCCTCTGTCCCGCAGGGTCCCTGGATGCCCCGCTCAGCGCCAGCACTGCGGTGCAGGATGGGTGCTGCAGCGGTGCCGCCAGCAGCTGCCTGCGTGCTGCTGGCCCTGCTCCCCACGGCCAGCGGACAGACCATCCCTCCCTCCGGCTGCGGCAAGGACCTCGCCTCCCTCTACTACAACCTCTGTGACCTCTCGGCAGTCTGGGGCATTGTGCTGGAGGCCGTGGCCAGCCTCGGTGTGGTGACCAGCTTCGTGCTCACCATCGTCCTGGTGGCCAGCCTGCCCTTCGTGCAGGACCCCCAGAAGAAGAGCCTGGTGGCCACGCAGGTCTTCTTTCTTCTGGGCACTTTTGGGCTCTTTTGCCTGACATTCGACTTCATCGTGGGGGCAGATTTCTCCACCTGCACCTCACGCCGCTTCCTCTTCGGCGTCCTCTTTGGCATCTGCTTCTCCTCCCTGCTGGCGCATGCCATGGCCCTCAACTTCTTGGTGCGGAGGAACCGGGGCCCACGGGGCTGGGTGACGCTGGTGGTGGCCCTGCTCCTCACCTTGGTGGAGGTCATCATCAACACCGAGTGGCTCATCATCACAGTGGCACGGCAGGAGGGTGGCTCCTCCGACCCTTGCCAGCTGGCGGATGCTGACTTCGTCATGGCACTCATCTACGTCATGTTCCTGCTGGTAGCCGCCTTTGGCACCGCCTGGCCAGCCCTCTGTGGCCGCTACAGCCGCTGGCGCAAGCACAGCACCTTCATCCTGGCCACCACCGGCCTCTCCATGGCCATCTGGGTGTCATGGACGACCATGTACCTCTACGGGAACCAGCACGTGGGCAAGAAGCCTGGCTGGGATGACCCCACGCTGGCCGTTGCACTGGTCTCCAACGCCTGTACCTTCCTTCTCCTCTACGTCATCCCCGAGGTGACGCACATGACGCGGCGGGGCCCTGAGCAACCCTTCGAGGATGACACCTACCCCACGCGCGGGGTGGGCTACGAGACCATCCTCAAGGAGCAGAAGTCACAGAGCATGTTTGTGGAGAACAAAGCCTTCTCCATGGACGAGCCCTCCTTTGGTAGGCACCGGGGGCTCCCTGGGGACCCTCTTGGCCCGTGGCGGGGCTGGCAGTGGGCACCGGCACCAGGGCTGGCAGCGGGCGGCGGGTGGCAAGACGTCTGGCCATGACCCACCTGGGATTGACGCCTGCCGTTGTTGTAGCTCCGGAAAACCCGCTGGGCTGGGTCTACCAGTTTGGGCTGAGCTCAGCAGCTGCAGAGGTGCTCCCTCCCTGGCGTGGGGTGCCCACGGCTCCTGGCCCTCCACCCCAGGCAGGCGCTCTGCTCACGAGACCCTACAATAACACAGGGCGGGTGTCAGCTGCCCCCATGGGGACCGACGGGCGGTCGCCAGCCCTGCCCCAGCAAAGGTGTCTGCAGCCCACGGGGCAGGGTGGGTGCTCCCGAGCAGCACCCACGCCACCCTGCCTCCGGAGAGACCCTACAATAACAAAGCCCGGTCAGACAGGGGCTGTGCCAGCAGCAAGGTGATGCAAAGCCTGGGGACATACCTCCTGTCCCCAGGGAAAGGCACAGAGCAGCCGGCTGCTGAGTCAGCTCATTAAACCTGCAAACGAGAACCAGCTCCCTGTGGGGTGGGGGTGGCTCTGTGAGCCCCCCCTGCACCATCCCCATCTCTTTGCAGCCAAGAAGCCGGTGTCCCCATACAGTGGCTACAACGGGCAGCTGCTGACCAGCGTCTACCAGCCCACCGAGATGGCTCTGATGCACAAAGGGCCGGTAAGTGATACCGTGTGGCACTGCGGCCAGCCGGGCTCACTGGTGGTGGCTGCATCCTGCCTGATGGACGGGATGAGGCTGGGGGCCACGGTGTCCCAGGGGCTGCTGTAATGGGGTGCTGGGGAGGGTCACCCCTTCCCTTCCTCCCCTGGGACCCTGCAGGGCTGGGGGTGCTCCCAGTGCCTCTACAGCCCCCTGCGTCTGCCCCTCAGACCGAAGGTCCGTATGACGTGATCCTGCCCCGTGCCTCCACCAGCAGCCCCGCAGCCGGCAGCAGCAGCTCCACGCTGCGAGCCGAGGACGCCTTCGCGGCACAGGCCCGGCACGGCAGCGCCCAGCGGGATGGCAGGAACTGCCAGGTGGGTTAATGTGCAACGCAGCGGGCACTGAGGTCCAGCCCGTGGCTGGGGGCAAAGTCTGTCTTCACTGCAGTGTCTTGCGTGGGAGGGCAGGGGCAGGGATGGCTCTGCCCAGCACCCTGGAGCCCTGCAGTGAGTCAGGCTGCACCTCCCCACCGGCGCTGGACTGGGTCTGCCAGCCTGGCTGCAGTCTGGCTGCCACCACCGTGCCATCTCAGCACCATCCTGCTGTGCCCGCAGGTGCAGTCCCCGTACAGCAGGAACCGCTGGTGAAGTCCAGGTGGGATGGCCATGGCCCCTCTGTCCCGCTCCTGAGGTCTCGCCAAGCCTCCTCCTGCCCCGCCACGTGCATCCCACCCCGTCTGGCAGCTGAAGCCGGTTCCTGTGCAGGGAGATGCCTGGATGCGGTCCCGGAGCCACCACTCCTGCCTGCCCGTCCTGCCTGGCTGCGGCACCCGCAAGCTGCCAGTTCTGCCCGGACCCCCACGTCCCTGCCACTGTCCCTGCTGCAAGGACTGGCTCCCACGGGGCCACTCGGAGTCGTCCCCTCACTGCCTTTGTGACGCACAGACACCCCATCCCCCCTGGGCCAGAGACCATCTGCTGCTGGGGACTGGGGGGGCTCCTGCCCAGGGTTCCCCCCGGTGCGGAGCCCCTGATCCCACGCTGACCCTCACCAGCCCCAGGGACTTCGCAGGCCCTGAGCCAAGCCAGCACCGTCCCACGCAGGGCACAGGGTGACATGAAGCTCTCCCCAGCTCTGACTGCTGCTGTGCCTCAGTTTGCCCCTTGCTGGGGTATGGGGGGCTGCTCGGGGTCCAGGGGATCCGTGCCTTGCTGGAGCTGGGGATCTGGCCCCCCATGGCTCCAGCCGCCTTCTCGGTGCCTTCCCCCTCCACGGCTCGGGGATCCCTCCCAGGGAGCAGGGAGGAAGCTGGGCCCCTCACCCTCCTCGTGGCTTTCTCTGTTGTTTTTCCTTTCCCCCCCTTTTTTTTCAGGTCAGCCCCCAATAAACGCGGTTTTTCCTACATGGTGCTGTAGCAGGCAGCCCACGATGGGGAGCAGGTACCCAGCCACGCCGCCGGCTGCTCCACCATAGCCCAAGGCTTGTGCTGCAGTGCCAGTGGGCTCAGCCCCACGTCCTGGGGGCAATGGGGAGCAAGGAGGGGGCTGAGGGCAGGGCCCTCGACGCCCCCCAGCCCTGCTCTCCGTCGCCCTGCGGCACCATGTGCTGGGGCCAGGTAGGCAGATGGGGCGGCTGGGCCGGGAGCTGGCGGGCTCGGCAGGGCAGGCAGATGGGCTGCCTGGCGGGGAATGGCACGGCCCGGAGGACATGCCAAGGTCGGGGGCGGTTTCTCCTGCTCAGATTGCCTTTCCCCTCCATAGCGATTTCTCCTGCCAGGCAGGAAGCCTGCGGCTGTGGCCAGCAGTACCATGAATTATTCAGGGACTGAAATGGCTTCGTGGGGGCAGATGGGTGACCCGGTCTCCTTGAGCTGGAGCCGGGCTGGCGGCAGCGGGGCTGCCCATGGCTGCAGGCACGAGCGCCTCGCACTGCCACGGTGCCCACACGAGGGATGCACCAGCCAGAGCCTGGCACACACCATGTCCCAGCCATGCCCTTGCTGGCTGGCACGTGCCAGTGCTCCAGGCTGTGGGGACACAGCAGCCGCAAAGGCTGGGGAGGGCCGCAGGAGCTGGCCGTTGGCAGCAGGAGCTGGCCGTGCCCCCTGGGGCTGTGCTGTGTCACCCGTGTTTACCTGGCACCAGCTGCCAGTGGAGACGTCTCCAAGCAGCACCACTCAAAGATCCCCAGGGCTGCTGCCACCACAGTGTGCCCTCCTCCTGGGCACTGGCACCACATGGTATGGTGGGGCCCAAGTGTGTGCCCTGCCCCCGCCCCCCCCCCCCCCACCAAGGTACATCCACCTGCCAGCCTGGCTGAGCTGGGGTGCACAGCATCCCCAGGCACGGTGTGGCAGAGCCCTGCCTTCCCAGCGTGCAAGGAAGGAGGTGACAGCCCTGGGGACATCAGAGTCACCTGAAAAACAAGGTACAAAGCCCTTGTCCCCATTTGGCTCTGGCAGGGGACACCAGAGGGTGCCGGTGGCTCTGCTCCCCGTGCCCAGCCCCTCCGGAAGGCTGGGATCCCACCGGCTGCCGTCAGCACTGGCCACAGAGCCAGGGCCGGCCCCACTCCAACAGGCAACGCTTTGTGCAGGCGCTCAGGCACGGGGCGAGAACAGCGCTGCCTTTGTCCCATCCAGGTGAAGCTGCCACGCCAGCCCTGTGGGCAGACATGGGCTGTGCTGGCAGCAGCCCCCCAGACCTGTCCCCGAGGGCCGGGAGCTGGGGGGCTGTAAGCCTTGGTGGGGTATGTCTGGATGGCATGGGGCCTCGCAGTGTGCCGTATGGCACAGAGCTGGTGCGGTGCAGCGGTGGGGCCATGGCAGCATCCCTGGCAGCAGGGAGGACACTGCGGTCACAGTGACCCAGAGAGTCTGCCAGGGACAGGCAGGGACTTGGGCAGTGCCAGGATGGGTGGTGATGCTGAGGGCAGGGACGAGTGTGGCTGCAGACCAAGGTCTCACACAGTGTCCCAAGTGGTGACAATGGAGGAAAGTGACACCGTGCAAGTGAGTCCTGGGGGACACTCCATGTCCCCGGGGCTTGCCTCACTCTCCTCCAACCGGGAGTCAGGGTGGGAGCCAGGGGGTTCACGGTCAGGCACTGGGGTCTTCCTCAAGGCTGAGCAATAAGGGTCCTGCCCCTAACCAAAGCCCTGCCAGGGCCCCCACAGCGAGTGATGGTGACATGCCCGCTGCGGGCCAGGACTGCCATCTGCCGGCACACCACCCGGCACACGCCGGCACAGCCGGTGTCCCTTCCGCGGGAAGGAAGCCAGGCAGGCTGGGGAGGCACAGACGCGCTCACACCAACGCTCAGCGGCACTTTTACTACAAATAGTTCCATGGCACCACAGCGGTCCCAGCTCCGGAGCTGAGCCCTGGGGGTGCCCCGAGCCGAGGTGCGGGGCCGTGGGGAGCCCCAGGGCTCAGCAACAGAAGAGCAGCATCAGGACAACTGTCCCGCTCAAGTCCTGGGGTCCCGTGCTGCCTGTACGCCCTTGTTGGGACCAGAAACCCAGCTCCTCCAGGCTGGACTCAGCTGGGGACTCTGCATTTGGCCCAGGCGCTGCCCTGCGCCGCTTCCCGCTGCTTCTGTTTGCGCCTCTGGATGTCCCTGTAGGCCTGGATGACACGTGCTCTCTCCTCCTCCACGATGCGACGGCGAGCCATTGACATTGGCACTGCTGGTGACACTGGGGACGCCTGGCTCTGGCCCAGGCGAGACATCAGGAGGAGCTGCTTCTGTCCAGCCTGTGGGCAGAGACGGGACATGCCAGGGAGCATGAAGAGTGATAAAGCCAGGATCAGGCTCCAAGGAACTGTCACCAGGAGGCCGAGGCCACCACTGCGCTTCCAGGCCTGATTTCCAGCCCAAGGGAGGTGAGGTGACCCAGGTCCAGCCCAGACCTCTAGGTACCCGAGGGTGTTGCCGAGGGGCAGGAGGCATCACCCACCACAGCTCACCTTCTCTGTGGGGCCCCGGCCCCTGGGCCGCGAGGTGATCGTGGGCGGCTGCGTAACCACTTCACCAAATGCCACCTTGTCTGAGAAACAGGCGCAGGCATCAGCAGGAGCTCATTGGGACACGCCACTCCAGCTCACCCCCCAGCTCTCCACATGCTGCTGGGGCAGGGGGTCACCCTAGCCACCCCGCTGTGCAAGACCCACCTTGGAACAGTCTCTTCTCCAGCATGGCCTCTTTCTTCTCCTCCTTCTTCTTCCGAGCTTTTTCCAGCTTCTTATTCTGAAATCTGAAGAGCTGCATTATGGCCAGCACTCATGACTGGACAGAGAGCAAGTAAGCAAGTTCCTGCCCCATGGTATCCCCCCAAAACCTGGGGTCCCACATCTCTCCCATCAGCTCCAGCCCAGCAGGAGGGTGAAGCAGGCCTGTGGCTCTGGTACCAGTGACTCAGCCCCCTGGAGGGTAGCCCCACAGCCCTAGTCGCTGCTGGATGCTGGACCTGCACTGCAACACCAGCAAAGCACCCACCCCGCACCCAGAATCAGGCCGGGCCACAGGCCTGGGCTGACCCAGTCCAGCCCCAGCAGCTGCGGTGGCCTTGCTCTCACTCTTTTTTTCTCTTGGACTTCTGCGGTGCCATTCCCTCCTTCTCAGGCTCCCGCTGCAGCTGGTTCTTGGTGAGGAAGAGGACACGCTGCACCTCCTGCTCCATGCGGCAGATATAGGAGTGCTCTGACTCCCCCTTTCCTCTCCTGAACTTGGGTACGGGGATGTCTCCCGGGGCCTTGGGGCCCTCTGACTTGGGCTGCTTCTTCTTCTCTAGGAAAGACAGGTGACATTGCTGCAGCAGTGACCATCCGGGGGTTCCCTCCCCCTGGCAGGGCAGGAACGGGACATCACCGGGGAGAAGAGGATGCCCCACTGCAGGATCCGGCTGCCTCCAGCTGCACTGCAGTGCCACGGGCTCCTCGGGCAGGCCCCGGGCACCCCCGCTGGGGCCAGCTCTTCATCCCACCTGCCGCTGGCCTCTTCCCACGGCTGGGATGCTTCATGGCCTCACGGCTCCTGATGAGCTCCCGCAGGCGGAAGGGGATCTCCTGCTCGTCGGGGTGCTTGGGCTTCAAGTTGTCCATCTTCCTCTCCTTCCTGGGAGAGAAGGAGCACGGTGTGCGGCCTGCCCTGAACCACCAAGACCGGGGCACGAAGGGCCACGGGGACACAGGCACGGCAGGGTACCGGGGGAGCTGGACCTGGCGAGGCACCAGCAGACCCGGCGGGCCATCGGGACCTGCGCACAGGGGGCCATCGGGACCCAGCCCCTGGAAGCCAGGCCCACGCCAGAGCCCAGCCGGGCACCGAGACCCCGCGTGGGTCCAGGCCCCGAACCGGGAGCCAGTCAGGCCCGACCCGACCGGATCCCCCGGACACTGACCTACCGCGTTGCGGGGCGCTCGGCCCCGCTGCCGGTCCCTGATCCGATCTCGATCCCTGCCTCTGTCTCTGCCTCGGTCCCGGTCCTGATCCCGATCCAAGTCCCGGTCCCCGTCGTCCCGGTCCCGGTCCCCGCCGCGGCCCCGGCCCCCGGCCCATGGCTCCGCCGGTCCCCACGCGGCTGCCCCGCCGCCACTTCCGGCTTCCCTCCGACTGGCGTCGCCCCGGCCCCGCCCCCTGCTCATTATTGGCTCCCCAGCGGCCGAGCCCTCGCCGGCCGGCCACGCCGGGCTGCCATTGGCCGGGAGAGCTGCCGCTCGGGCGGGGCCGGGGCGGGACCAGGGCGGGGCGGCCGGATGTTGCTGCGGGGGGCCCGCGGCCTGGCGGGAGCGCGCCGGGCGGTAACGGGGGGGCGTACGGGGTGCTGGGGGGCTGAAGGGGGTGCTGGCGATGGGGGCGGTAAAGGAGTGGTGGGGATGGGGGGCTGAGGCGGGGGTAAGGGGGTGCTGGAATGGGGGAGTAGAGGGGTGCTAGGGATGAGGGGCTGAACGAGGGGGACAAGGGGGTGCTGGGGATGGGGGGGAGTGAGTAGGGGGGTGAGGGGTGCTGGGGTTGAGATGAAGGGGTGCTGAGGGTGGGGGACACAAGGGGGTGCTGGGGATGGAGGGCTGAGTGGGGGAAAAGGAAGTGCTGGGGATGGGGGAGAGCCCGGGGGGGACAAGGGGGTGCTGGGGGTGAGGGGCTGAGAGGGGGAGAAGGGGAGTGCTGGGATGGGGAGGAGCTGGGGGAGGATGGGGATGCTGGGATGGGGGGCCAGGGGGTGCTGCTGGGGCTGTGTGAGCTGCTGGGGGGGTGATGGTGGTGGGATGAGGGGGCGCACTGGGAGCAGGGTGCTGTGGGGTGGGTGGGGGTCCTTTGGCCAGGCTGAGGGGGGGTACAGCCCCCTGCGTTTCTGCCAGGCTGACGTCAGCGCGGGGTTGGGGTTCTCAGGAGCCCCTGGATGGTGCCGGCAACCCCAGGGGGCTGCTCAGGGAAGGGACCCCGCACCCCGACCCCACCACCATCTCCAGCCTTCGGAAACTTTCGGACACCCCAGAAGAGACCAACGGCACCTCAGATACCCTGGGGAGCGACGGTGAGACGGGTACCCCCCAGAGCGAGGGGACGGTCCCTCCTGCTGCCCCCCCAATCCCACCACCACCTACACACTGCTGTGGCACCGGCTGCCCCAACTGCGTCTGGGTTGGGTACGTAGAGGAGCTGCTGGAGCGGTACCAGGACGGCGGGGCACAGGCTTTGGCAGCCGTGGAGGAGCACGTGGAGGATGAGAACATTAAAATGATCCTCAAGATGGAGATCAAGCTGCGCATGAAGGACTGATCCTCCCCTGGTCCCCAAAAACCAGCAGGTGACACCCCACAGGAGCCTCTGCTCCAAGCTGGGTGGTGGGATCCGGACTCAGATTATTTAAAGTATTTAATTTGTGTGTATTGAGCTCTGGGGGTGATGGGCTGGTGCTGCTCTGAGCCCTCCCGGGGGCCTGTCCAGCATCGAGCAGGGGGTCCCAGATGTGCTTCGGTACAGGTGGTGCTGAGGTCACATCTCGCCACATCTACAGGGAACCTGCCCCGGGGACAGGCAGCAGTTCGCGTCTCTCTTGAGCCCCAGATTTCCCAGCATGTGCTGTGCTCCCCCAGAATGGAAAATCCCTGCCAAGGGCAGGCTGGCACATCCCCCCCACACCCAGCCCTCCCCGTGCCGCTGCTCTTGCATTGTCCTTGCCCTCCCCAGCTTGGATTTTAAGCACCTTCTGAAGCTTGGCCATGACCTGGTGATTGAGGAGGGCTGGGTGCCACACCGGACACCCTCCTACCGGCACCTTAAGCCTCTTAGGGGCTTCTCTGCGTGAAGGGCTTGCAGGGTGGGCACCGGGGCTGCTGGCCCCTGCCCCGGGCAGGAGGTGCAGGTAGCGTGCAGCTGAGAGCACGTGGGGCCTGGCAGTGGCACCATCCCCAGCTCCGGCACCAAGGTCACAACCCACCAAGCTGTTCTTCACGGTGGCGTTTCTTCCTCCATTGCCTTTGCCTCCATCCTGCTCGGCTGTGCTGGGGAACTCACGGGCTCCCGGCCATGGGGACCCCCCCATACCCTCCTGGCACGGGCTCCCCAGGGAGCCACAAACCGTCCAGCAACACTCGCTAACGAAGCCCAAACTGGAAGCGGCAATTAAGACAAGGGCCCTGCGTTTTGCTGGAGAAGTAGCTGGTTCTGCCAGCTTCGTAGAAAACGCTCCCTCATCCCTCTAATCCTACTTGTTGGCATCCAACTAATTGCAATTAGTGGCAGGGGCTGAAGTTCAATTAAAGCGTACTGAGATTATTCCTTTTTGTAATTGCTTTAGTGCTGGGATTAAGGGAAGCTTTGGTGTGATATCATCCCACGGAGAGTAGGGCTGCTGGGCTGCTCAGCCCCAATTCTGCCAGGTTTTGGCTCAGGCTTCTCCCCATGGTGGCACCAGCAGGGACGATGTTCAGGGGGCCAGCCCAGGGCAGCCCCCCATGCTCAGGTGACCCCCTGGCAGCAGTACCCAGCAGCTGTCGGGGCTGGACGGTGCTCAGCACCAAGCACAGGCTGGAAGTCCAGTGTGTCCTGGTGTTTTCCCATTATTTCCAAGCACAGCCTGCCCACAGTGCTGCCTTGCCCTGTTGGGGTCAACCCATGAAGGGTGTTTGGTTCCTGTTCATGCATCCTCACAGCAAGCTGGTCCTGGGGAGGCTGGGGGTCCCATCCCTGCCCCTGGGATCAAGGGGCACTGGGGTGATCTCTCAGGGAGCAGGAGGTCCCCCCTAGGAGAGACACCTTGGTGATTTGGGGAGGCAGGGTCTCCCCACAGGTGATTTGCTGCCCATCCTCCCACCATCAGTCCCAGCGTCACTAATCCAGACACCCCCTCCCCACCAGGGCAGAGTAGGAGGGCGAGGACACCGGATTACCCCTTTGAAAAGAAGGGACATAAATAATCCTATTACCCCAAAGCAGGATAAATCTGCCCTCCCCTAAAAGCCACCCAGAGCGCCTATAGGACGTGCGCTGGCAGGAGCCAGACGGAAGATCTCCTGCGGAGCAGCGCTGGCCTCAGGGACTGCGGCGGTTGCGTAAGTTGGGGGCTCTGCTCCGTGCACAGAACCGGACCCGGTGCCAGTGTCACCGGGCAGGGCACTGCTTTGCTCCAGGCAGGAGCCTGCTGTTGCTTCCTACTCCTGCAGCCGGGAGCAGCACCTCTGGCATCTCCCTGGGCTGGATCCCTTCTCCCCTGGGGTCAGGCTGAGCTGCTGGGCTCCGCAGTGGGGCTGAGCACCCTTGCACCGATGCCGGAGTCGCATCCTGTGCTGCAAAACTCCCGCACCTGGCCCATGGCATGGCTGTGTGTTCAGAGGCGGCACAACCACAGCAGGATGGATCCCGTGTGATGTCCACCTTGGCTGTCACCCTGCGCTCCCCCTGCTGCCACAGCCACCTGCATCCTAGCATGGGTCCCAAGGGATCCGCAGCCCAGCATCCCCAAAACCCATCCCGCTGCAAACAAGCCCCAGGGGACGCCGTGCTCCCATGCCTGCACTGATAGCAACCCACCATGGCACGCAGCTCAGCACAGAGCCTGGGGTGAGCGGTGGTGGGGGCTCCCGGCAGCAGGCCCCCCGGGTGTCATATCCAGGCTGGGGCAGGGGGCAAGGGCTGGAGGAACTGCCACAAGGGGAGGCAGCAGCTCTGCTGACCCCAGGGATGCACTTCCCTGCTTTTGGGGTAAGGGGATTAGCGGGCTCTGAGCTGGGCTAAGTCAAGGTTGCAGGGAGGGGTCTCTCCTCCAGGGCAGCCTGGAAAGCTGATCAGCCAAGGGCAGGACAGGGTGGGAATGGGGGCACAGGGTGCCTGGAGGTGGTAGGAGAAGAGGGTCCCCCACATCTGCCCTCCATCAGGTGTGAGAAGCCGTCCTGCGCCAGCACCAGACCTGCTGGGACACCCCCGCCGCGGGGCAGGCAGCCAGCCCCGGCACAGCCATGAGCCTGGAGGTCTCCAAGCCAGAGGTTAAATCAGCCACCAGAGTGACCGGGGGACCCGCCACCCCCCGGAAGGGACCGACCAAATTCAAGCAGAGGCAGACAAGGCAGTTCAAAAGCAAGCCCCCCAAAAAGGGGGTGCAGGGGTGAGTGGGGCTAAGCCCTGGGACCTGCGGTGGTGGGGATACAGCTGTATGTGTCAGCCTGGGGTGGGTAGGGGCTGGTCAGGGGGCTAAGGCTCACTCTCTCCTTGCAGGTTTGGTGATGACATCCCGGGCATGGAGGGGCTGGGAACAGGTATGGTGGTCCTGTCCCCCCTTTGCAGCAGGGGGGAGTGGGGCTTGCTGCAGGCACAGCCGCCTGCGGCCAGGCTGGGGAGTCCTGCTGACACAGCTTCTCTCCTCTCCCCAGACATCACCGTCATCTGTCCCTGGGAAGCCTTCAGCCACCTGGAGCTGCACGAGCTGGCTCAGTATGGCATCATCTAGGTAGGCCGTGGCCACCGCCACCCGCCCACCCCGCATCATGGCGTAGGTAGAAGCCGCCCCATCCACGCAGTGGGGCTTAGCCTGGAGAAATGCTCATTAAAACCCAGAACAAGCGCAAGAGCCTGGTGTCGTGGTGTGGGGCTGGCAGAGGTGTGGATGGAAGGCATCTCCCCGAGGCACGGGCATGGATGGGACATGGGGGGCTCAGCTTTCCGATGAGATTTATTTTGGGCTGGGTCAGTCCCCTGCATGTCTCCGTTCCCATGGTGTCCCCCACCCCGGGTGGCAACCAGCACAACACACCTCAACCGTGTGCCCCAATGGGCATGATGTCTCCAAGCACCCTCAGCGCCATGAGCACACCAGTGGCCTCGACCAGCACCAGCACAGCTGCGCCAGCCACGATGCCGCCCGCCTGGGTGTGAAGCCAGGCGCTGAGCTGTGCCACGCAGCCCCCCAGGTGCACGATGGTGCTGGCCGCCATGTCGCCCAGGCGCAGGACCCCAAAGGCGCACTGGGTGTTGGCGAGGGTACCATTCTGCCAGGGGTCCAAGCAGCAGGAGGCAGGGACGCTGCACGCCTGCACTCCCGGGGCACTGCAGTTGAAGTACCTGCGGGGACGGACAAGGAGAGCTGCTGGGTCCACGCACCTTCCCAGTGTACCCCCCAGCAACACCCCACCCCCCCCATACCCCAACTCACGGGTTGGTCTCCCAGTCGCGGTAGGAGCTGAGGCCGCAGCACCGCAGGCTCCGTTGCACCTCATCCACCAGGAACCGCAGGTCAGGCTCCTCCTGGTAGCGCAGGAGGCAGAGCAGCAGGGTGTCCCGCATGGCGTCGCGCAGCCGGTGCCGTGCCGCTACCAGCAGCAGCCCCCCCAGCACCTCCAGCGCGGCGAAGGTGAGCACGGCGCCCACGAAGAAGCGCAGCAGGCAGGGGCTGGAGCGGAGGGCGCCCAGGCAGCCGGCCAGCGAGACGGTGCTGGCCCCCAGCCCCACCAGCACAAAGAGCAGCATGGGGTCGGAGCCCAGGGGGGCCAGGCGCTCCCCCTCCAGCGAGCCCTTGGCCAGCAGCCCCCACGCTCCCACGGCCAGGGCCAGCAGGCCCAGCAGGAGGAAGAGCAGGTTCCAGAGGAAGGCCAGGTACCGCACGCACTGGCTGAAGGGACTCAGCTTGGGGGGGCCGGAGCACCACAGCGCAGGGTCCTGCTCGCCTGCGGCCAGGTCCGTGTCCCCGGCCGGTGAGTGGTCATCCTCATCGGAGGAGGAGGAGGGCAGCCGCACCAGCCTGGACCCCTGCACCGACAACCAGCCGCTTGCAGCCAGCAGGGCAGCCCCAGCAGCCCCCCAGTGCCCCCTCACCAATGTACCCCCATCCCACAGCCAGAGGCTGTCACAAGCTCCTGGAGCCCCCAGGTCCCCCCTTCGGAAGAGCCCCCTGTGCCAGGTGCCCCCCACCCACGCAGTGACCCCTCCTGCCACCGAGATCCCAGGGTCTGAGCAGGCAGGGAGCGGGTGGGTACTCCCCCAGAGACCCTGCCCCTAACGGGGGGACCCCGGATTCACCCCGGAGACCCTGCCCCTAACGGGGGGACCCCCGGATTCATCTGTATGGAGACCCCCAGAGCTGCGGGTGCTGCAGCATGGACCCAGCACCCCGGGACCCTGCACCTCGGCCCCGGGGTGCACGTGGCAGGGGCGCGGGCTGAGAGTCCTGGGGGGTCCCGCCGTTACCTGGGGCAGCAGGTGGGCGCTCTCCCCGCCGCGGGGCCGGAGCAGCCACGCCGCGCTCCACGCCATGGCGGGGCCGGGCCGGTCACACCGCTGTCATGTGAGGGGCCGCGCGCGGCCAGCGCTTAAATAGTGCCGCGGCTGCGCCCCCGCCCCGGTCCCGGTCCCGGTCCCGGCCCCCGGGCCAGCAGGGGAACAGTCCCCGGCGGAGCCCGCATCCCGCCACCCGGCCCCGGGACCCCCGCCCCGAGGCTCCGTGCGTGGGGAGAAGGGGCACCGAGGGACCCCACGGCCGCTGCGGGACGCGGAGCGGGGCGCGGCAAAGGGGAGGAACGAAAGGGCGGCGGCACAGAGGGGAACAGGCTGTGGCAGCGGGGGGGACGGCTGTGGCGGTGGCACCGGGGCAGCAGGGGGACGGCTGTGGCGGTGGCACCGGGGCAGGGCAGGGGGACGGCTGTGGCTGTGGCACCGCCCGGCCTAGGAACCCTCGCAGGGCGGAACGCGGGTGCCGGGGCGCGGGGCCCGGGCGGCGGCGGCGCAGGCGGCGGGCCGGGCCCGGGAGGCGGCGGGCCGGAGCGGGCCGGGCCGGGCAGGGCGGAACGGAGCGGGTCGGGCCGCAGCGGGCCGGAGCGGTGGCTGGGCGGCGCGGCGAGCCCCGGTCCCCGGCGGGCAGTACCATGGCGGAGACGATCGTGAGTGGGGCCGGGCGGCGGCGGCCGGGGGGAGGGGCGATGAGGCAGCAGATTCCGGTGGGGCGGCGGGGCCGGGCCGCGCTCAGCCCGCTCGGCGGGACCGCACCGGGGCGCCCCGGGGCCGCGCCGGCCTCCGCGGACGGGGCATCCCGCCGGCAGCGCGGACCCCGGGGCCGAGCCCAGCCGGGGCTGGCGGGGACGCAGCCGGGCAGCTCTCCCGCCCCCCCGGAGCGGCGCCGCGGACGGGTTCCCCGTGGGGAGATGCTCCCCGGGAGCGTGTGGGGTTTGGAGCCGGGGTCCCGCTCGGCGCCGGGGGGGGGTACCCCATCTTGGCCCGAGGGGCTCGTCGGCACCGTGAGGGGCTCCCGCTCCCCGCCAGCCGGGCTTGCTCCCGTGCTGAGGGTCGGGGAAGCGCAAAGGGGTCCTGCAAGGGAACGCCGGGGCACCGGCAGCCCCCCGTGCCCCCCCGTTAGCACACACGCGGTCGCCCGAGCGTGGCTCCATGGTGCTCCTCGGAGGAGCTCGAGTCTCTGCTCTGCTCCCCGGCAGCACCAGGACACCAGTGGCCCTGTTTGCCTCTTCCCTGCCAGTACGTGAGGAATTGTCCCCGGCCTTTTTCCCAGAGAGCTGCCGGGTTTTCCTATCTCTTGCATCAGGCTGCAGCAAAACTGTTGCCAGTTTTCCCTATCTCTTCAGGTTGCAGTGTTTCACAGGAGTAGCCTGGGCCTCGTGGCTCTTCTCAACTTTTCATTAGTGATGCAAGTTGCTCATCAGTAGTGTGGGCTGAAGCCTAACAACAGCCCTGGTGCCCATTACACCAGTTAGGCCGGTGTTTGTGTGTCGGCACTAAATAAATCGCCCCCATAGAAGCTCTGATTCACCCTCCTGAAAGTTTTAATTCCACATCTGAGGTCAGAGCTTTAACAAAAAAAGCAGCGTTAGTACTTTTCTTGGTGCCAGCTTCTTGCCATGCCTTGTGCATTAGGATAATTCATCCTGCGGCATGCAAACATCGGGCCAGGGCTGCCTTACCAAGAGCAAATTACTTCCTTGTACATTTGCACGCCCTTCTGAAGAGCAGCATTGAAGCAGGAGGGAGGAGCCGTGGGGATGGTCTGTGCTGTGCACATGAAACTTCAGCCGTGGCTTCAGCAGGCTGTGAGCAGAGGGTGGGCTCTGTTCCCATGTCACTAACTCGGGCTGTCCTCTTAACCCTACAGATAATCCGAGTGCAGTCGCCAGAAGGGGTGAAGCGCATCACAGCCACGAAGCGAGAAACGGTGGCGACGTTCCTCAAGAAGGTACCCCGAGGCTCTGCTGCTCCTTCCCCGCTTGCCTGCGGGACTAGGCAGGGCTCCTGCGGCTCAGCCTGCGCAACAGCTCTCCCATGGGAGTTACACGCTTAACCTTGCTGGGCAAGTGTGCTGACGGCAGCAAGGACCAGCGTGCCTTGTGGAAAACGGCGTTGTTGGTGGTGTAGCCAAAACCAGTTTTCTCATTGCTATTCCAGAGGGAAAATAACAAAATGAAAGAAGAAAACTTACTCACCTTTTCAGTTGGAGTTCCCTGGGGTGGGAGCTTTCCTGGGGGAGGATGCGTTTTTAGTGTCCTCCCAAAGAAGTGGCAGCTGGGGAAGCAGAGGCTGACAAGGACACAGGAAAGCTGTTTGATAGTCAAAGCCTGCTGCAAGGGACTGGCCTCTTCAGGCATGATCCAGTTGAAACTCAGCTGCTTGATTTGCGCTTTGAATGTCATTTGAATGTGCTTTCTGTGCTGCTGTTTTTTTCAATATGGTTTTGGAGAGAGCAAGGAAGGAATGAAGGTGAGATCTTAAGGCGATGTGAGAGCCTCTGGGAAAGATTTCCACCCTGAGATGAGGAGAGCACGCTGAGTGTTGGAGTTGTCAGATTTGGAGTTGGCTGTAGCTTGATCTTTGGCTTGACGCAACGACTCAGTGCTTAAAGTTTGCTATTTAAGAGTGAGCAGGTCTCCATTTCCTTCCCTCCTGGAACTTCACTGTAACCTGGAACCCTCAGATTAGGATTTCTTTGCTTCATAAGAGAAGTACTTTGTGTTCTTGTGCTTGAAGGGCCATTCTTTTAGTCAGCTAGATTTCCTTTCCCCCTGCGAGGGGGAAGGGGAGCAGACTGAAACCTTCTGCTGTTTGTGAGTCATTTGCTTTGTTTGAAGTTTGGGCCCAGACCGTGACAGCAATCCTCACCTGACCAAGCAAAAATCCTGATGGATTTCAGGGCTGGGTCAGAGACACCCGCTGCAGACTGAACAGTTTCACCCAAAGAAAAAAAGCGTTGTTTTCAAAATCTCTGGAACCTATGCAAAGCAAGCTGTTCGGTTTCAAGGGTTCATATTACCCGAGGCAGTGTGGAACAATTGTGCTTGCAACCACTTACCATCGGAACAAAAGCACCAGCACTCACTAAAATTGCCTGTTGAGCTGGGGAAAGCTATATCCTCTTGCTGAGCTGAACACAAGAAGCGTTTGGGTTTCTTTCCTGCTACAGGGTTTACTTGAAAGAGAAAAGTTGCAAATTTTACCACCCGGGATCTGTGCATATTAATATCTGTGCATTTTAACACTGACATGTTAATCCATATGGTGGATTTCGTATTTAACTAGATAGCTGTAATTAAAGAGGCATCAGGTTGCTTCTTCTATGCTAGCAATTAACTTAGATCTCCTCCTCGATGACTCCAGAGGAGCCGCAAAAGAAGTGTGCAAGAAGTCATGTTTCAGAGCAATAAGGGCCTCAATAATCTTGGTCTTTTGTAGCAGCACATCCTAGGCAAGAGTACCAAAAGAGTAACCTCTCAACTGCGTTCAGGTTAGGACTGAGTTAGGAGCTAACTCAAGCCTTTTGTTAATGTATTGTGGAATTTTTCTCCCTGCAAAAAATTGGTGAGGTCTGTGGTGTGGTGAGCTGGGGTTTAACCCTGGCAGGCATAACACAGGAGGCGAACCATTTGGCAGTCGTGCTTCTGTTCAAACAGCAGATCTGTTGCTGCTACAAATCACAGCGAAACTGATGGCAGAGAAGCTGCTTTCCATTGCTTTGCTTATGTGACAGTTCTCTTTGTGGCTTGTTAGATTTGTCCTGTGTGCAGTCACTGTCTCTGAGCCCTGCCAAAGCCACAGGGAGGGAGATGTACTTAATGAAAATACAGGCTATTAATTTAAGAATTTAGGAAGAAATCTGTCATCTGGAGAAACTTTTAACACCGCTTTTAAACTGGTCGTTTTAAAGTGGCCAAATGTGAAAACTGCTATTGCTGTGAAGAGGCATTTGGCTGATTGAGTAAAGCAACTTTAAATGAACTGCTGAGAGGATAAGCAGGGAAAAACACCTGCCTGGGGACTGAGAGGTGGTTATCGTGAGGGTAAATTCCATCAGGAGAAAAGAGGCAAGTGGAGAAAAACAGAAAAGGAACGGGAAGGGCTTGAGTGAAATTCATGTAGCAACTGGTAGGTGAGAGCAGAGCTGAGTGCAAAAGATCCTCAGATGTGAAGATCTGGACCGAGGAACTCTGGTCCTAGGATGATGGGAATGATTTGGCTGGTGTGTGCTGGTGAGGCTGGAGCAGGAGAAGTGGGATAATGGGGAAGATAGTTTCCCCCCTCTGACAGCAGTGCTTGCCTGGACTTAGCTAAAATACTGCATTTGTGTTGTGTGAGTGAGAGGGACGTTCTGCTTAAGTTGCTGCTTTTAATAGGTTGCTTGTGTTACTAAGCGTTTCTGTTTTTCTTAGTTATCCTGCACTTTTCAGAAATGAATGCGGATGAATTCAGCTAAAGTTTTGCAGTAGAAGTTCCATGGACTTAGTGCTTGCCCTGAGCAGCTTTTCAGCATCTGACCAGGGGTATGAGGTATCTTAAACCTTATCGTTCTTCTCTCTCTTTCAGGTTGCAAAAGAATTTGGTTTCAGGAATAATGGGTTTTCTGTCTACACCAATAGAAACAGGACAGGAGAGATCACAGCGTCACAAAACAAATCCCTCAACTTACTGAAAATCAAGTGAGTCCTGGCAGAGCAGGCTGTGGGTGGAGGTGGGGGCTTTGTAGAACAGGGTGCCTCTTCTCCGAGCTTGCCTGAGCTCTTCCCCCTGAACTGGGCAGCAGCAGGCAACATCATGTTACAGCGGTCCGAAGCTTTAAGCTGTCCCTCACCAACTGCACTTGAAGGAGCGAGCTTGATTGATGTGCCGAAATGGGGCTGATCAAATTGACTGTGTGCGAGGATGTCGCAGCAGTTTCTTGGGTCACTTGTGTTGTGTTTCCATGTTGTGGTGAGGCAGCGACGGGCCTCCTGCTTGGTATTTTACAGCCTGCAGCAAGCTCCCTCATCCCTGCTTTTGCTCATGCTATCCTTTTTTTCCTTTTTTCATCATCAATGCCAGAGTCTGATAGTCCCCTGTGCAGAAGCCAGGGTTCCTGCCTTCCGTAGCCAGGCGCCTAGGGAGACCAGAGGTGCCAAATGGTGCAATCGCTTCGTGTTTGGTTGGGAATGTCTTCGTTCTGTTCATGTCAAGGGTAATGTTAAAGTAGTTAAAAATACAAGAGCTGTTACCACTGTGTGCAACTTGTCACTTCAATGTGTCAGCGCTGGCAGCTGCCTTGGGAAGGCTGTGACAATGTGCACAGGATTGGCGCTAGTCCTTTTTCCTGCCAGTGCTGCTGCTTCTCTCCATAGGCTCCTTTTGCCTTTTTTCTTCATTTTTTCCCCTCATTCTTGTCTCCTGTTTTGCATTTTTTGTGCAAAAGACCAAAGCAGCAGAAAGAGGTGGTGAAGGGAACGGCTTAGACTGCCACATTTGCTAGTCTGTTTATACATCATGATAAATTACACGCCTCTTTGTGGTTCAGGAAGTTTGCTACCCAGAAGCAATTACTGATACCTGTGTGGTGTTTTTCCACACCTATAGGCATGGCGATATGCTGTTTCTCTACCCTTCAAGCCCGGCTGGCTCCTCCTCAGAGACCATGGACACCTCTGTCTCCCAAGGCTTGCGACCTGTGGGGGCCCCCCAGGTGGTGGAAGATGAGATCGACCAGTATCTGATCAAACAGGATGGGAAAATTTACCGAAATCGAGACCAGCAACTGTAAGTACGGGCGGACATTGTTTCTACCGATGCATCTGTGCCTCACCAGAGCTTGTAACATCTTGTCTGAAACCAGCAGCCAGGAAGTGTGCTATGGGAACTGCCCTCTGAGCTACTGCTCTATCCCTCACTGCCTTTGAAATGTTCACAAGGGAAAACAGCCCTTGCCATTGTCCTGGAAGGTTAAATCAAGCTCTGGTGAGCCGAGGAAGGAAGCAGATACCAAAATCCCAGGGTCTTTGCCAGGAAGGACTCATTCAGAGAATCTATTGTTCTGGTCAAGGTGGCCCCTGCTGTGGGACTTGTGGTTGTGTATTTTGTGCTCCTAAAGCATTTGGAGTTCTCTAGATTAAAATGAATACTTTGAATTCTTCCCCGGGATGTCCTGGCAGCCAGTGCCGTGTAGAAATACTAGGTTACGCTCTGTGTGTGGTATATTGCTTAATAAGCAGGGGCCCTGCTGTCTGCAGTAGCTTCTGTTCCATATGGTCTCAATATGTAGCTCCCCATCGTTCAGGTCCCAAGGTGACGGGTGCGCAGGGCGGCAGGGCCAGGTCTCCATCTTGCGGGAGAGGCATGGACGGGAGAATGTGCTTTCAGCCAGAGCTGCTGCCTCAGCATCACTCAGCCAGCAGTGGGTCTAAATCATGGGCAGCCAGCTCCTCTGTCAGAGGGGAGACCTGAGCTCCACCGCCTTTTCTGGCTGCTGTGCGATCTCCCCCTGCGTGGGCAAGAGTCAACACCACCATGCATCGCCGTGTTCAGCACTGGATGGGTTAAAGGTTGGACTTGATGACCTCAGAGGTCTTTTCCAACCTAAGTGATTCTATGTGGTGCCTCACCTAGGATGTCCCAAGCAGGAGCAATTCTGTGTCTTCACACCCAGCCACTCCTCATAAGGGAAAAACAGAAGTGAAAGGAATGAGTGGAAGTATCTGATGGCAGAGACGTGGAAGTGGGACTTGGGTCTCTGCCTGCTTAGTTTCTGGCTTCCTTTCCATCACGTGCCTTTCTAACCTTTCTGTGAAAGCAGGGAGTCCATTTTGCTCACAGAAATGCAATGAAGTTTAGCTTTGCCAAAGCTTTTAGCTGCGAGAGGCTTAGGTAAACAAAGCAGCTTGTATTTTTTGTAAAAGTCATAATACAATGGTGAGTTAATACCGTCGTAAATCTACCCTGATGCTGCTAAAACATCCTCTGTGTGGATGGTTGTTTTTTATTGCTCATCATTAATAACATCCCAATTGGGTCCTGGCCTGATGTCTGCGCTGGCTGTGGGCTTAGGGCTGGACCCCTCTGCAAAGTCACTCATGAGAGGACTTCAGCAAAAATTTTAAAGGCAACCAGGAATTCTTTCTAGAACAGAATAGCTCGCCCCTCCCGATTGTGTTGTCTTCTATATGGTTTGTCTTTAGTGCTGCAGCAGCAAGGAGGTTTGGAGACATGTAGCCTTTACGTGGAAAATCTTATCTAACTTTTTTCAGGCTGGTGATAAATGAGGGAAATATCACATTATTGAAACAATGATGGCAGAACCCACCACTCCATGGCAAAAACACTGTCTTTAACTTGACCACATTTTTCAGAAGAATAAGTGAAGGTATTGTTCTTAGCAGGGAGCCAAAGCACAGTGGTGGATATTTATGATAAAAAGAGTGTGTCTGGGCTTGTTCCTGTATTTGTGAGTGCATATCCATCTGAACATGAAGGGATGCTGGTGTGTGGCTGAGTGCATTAGCAGCCTTTAGTGGTCCTATATATACATTATCTGCCACAATACTTTGTTAAAAGCAATGTTGCAACTGGATCCCATCCATATTGTCTTTACAAGAGCCAACACCCATACTCCTCTCTAGAACCCTGCCTTTGAAAGCTACCACTGACCTAGTGCAGGGGCAGAGGTGGTGGAGGGGAGATTTTTTTGTTGCTTTGACTGTTTTTTAAAGCAATCGCCTCAAAAGGAGGTGTTTTCCCCTCTGTTTTGTAACTTTACCCAGCAGGTCTTTATCTGTCCGATAAACACATGTTTCCCTGTTTGTTCAGACCATCCCCTACTGCCTGATAAAGGATGAATGTTTTGGTTGTCTTTTTGTTAAAACCACACGAGCCAGCCCTGTGACGTAGGTTTAAAATTCTTTGAATTGAAATGCAGCCTCAACGCATGGTTGTAAAACTTGAGAAGCTGTGACCTGACATTGGTTCACGTGGCTGTTCAGAGAGCAGAGCTGCTTGCCAGTGAGGCAGACGTTTAGGAGGGTTTGATCTTGACCTGGGACTCTGAGATTTAACCTGAAGATGTTGCTGTCTCTTTATGTGAAATTGTTTTGTGGCAACCCCTCTGTAATATTCCCTAGTGGGTGGAGCTGTATGACTGTATAGATCTTCCACACCAAAACTGTTGGTCTAGAGCGACTTTTACAGACTGATTTTTCCATTATTAAATAAGATTTAATGCTACTTCTCTTTCTCTTTGCATAGGTGTCGCCATGGCCCCTTGGGTAAATGTGTGCATTGTGTACCACTGGAGGTAAGAGCCCCAAGAAGGTGCTCTAGAAGGTCGTACAAAAGCATGTCCTCTTGGATTCAGTTTCTTCCAGTATGAACGCTTTTCCTCAGAGCGCTGCTCGTGTAGAAGTGGCAGCTCTGGGTCAGAATCCTGCCATGCACTCTCAAAGGTGCCGGCTCACATCCAGGATTACTAAAGCTGCAGGCCTTTGTGACCCTGAGTTTATTCTGTTTAACGCTCTGCTTTTCTGCAGTAATGAGTTTAACAGAAAGTGCTTTAGAAAAGCTCCAGTTTTTTTCTCTCCTCACTCTTGCCTGGATTTTCTTGTTTCATCCCCTCTCTCGTGGATCCCAGGACTTCCCAGTTTAACCACGTTATTCGGGTTGAGGGCAGCTTTAGTAACACCTACAAATGTGCTAAGCTGTATAATTTATGGCGTGAAGCAGTGATACCTCAAAAGTCGCAGCGAGCCAGGATGGCTGTTTCCCCATTTCCCTGCTGGGTGCTCTGGAAGTTCTTTGGCCTTGTTTGAGCAACTGGGCTTTTTGTTTGTTGTTAGATATTGAAAAGAAAAAGCATTTTGCCTTTGAGGGTTGTTCTGATTTGTGGAGCCATTCTGTTATAAAAGTAGGAGGAGATAATAAAACTTGCTGTTGTAAAGCCCCACTGTTTCTATCACAGTAGTAGCTGCCTTGGAAATGCCTAAATTTTCTTGATTGTTTCCACATTGAGAGCCAGTGGGGTTGACTCTAGAACGTCCATTTGTTTAGCGATCGGTGTATTATCAGACAGGTGTCTGACCTGGCTTTTCTTTGTGTGGTGTTTTTGGCAGCCTTTTGATGAGGATTATTTAAACCATCTGGAACCTCCTGTGAAGCATATGTCGTTCCATGCCTACATCAGGAAGCTGACCGGAGGGGCAGACAAGTAAGAAAATCTCTGTGTTTAAAGGAATGTAGTTATAGCTTCTTTTTTAAAATATGAATAAAGGTCACCAGATGTCACCAGAATAGTGTTGGATGCAGCTATTGAATGGCAAACAGAGGAGAAAGCAACAAGTTAAAAAAAAGGCAGGAAAAAATTTTAAATATGACTTTTTTTTGTTTGTTTGTTTGTTTTCTGTTTTTCCTGTGGCAGTGTAATTGCTTCCAGGAAACACTACTGGTGCAGGGAGAAGGCCAGATGGAAGGAAAGAGGTTTCCTAATTGTACCAAGCTCCAGGCCTGCGTCTCAAACCTTGTGGAGAGGCACTGACACTGTGGTGGAGCTGGGGAGCTTTTCTTGACCAACGGCTTTTCTCACCTACAAACATGAATAGAACAGAAAGATGAGGCTAACATTCCTCAGGGCCTGATCCTGCTCTGTCCCACACTCCGTGTGTTCTTAGTGCAATCCCTTCTTGTTATGGTGCTGTAGTTCACCGCCTGCAAACTGGAAAATAAGGCATCCTGCCCTGTGATGGGGCGGAGGGTGCTGTGGTGGCGCCAGCCAGATAAATGCCAAGCAGATAGGAAGCACTGAAAGGAGTATTTATTTCTCTGTGCCTTGCTGTGGTGCACGTGTTCAGTGAAGGATCTAAAGTCCCTTTCAGTGATGTCAGGGAACCCACTGTGTTCTGAAATGCAGCTCCTTTAGATACGTTATGCAGAGGTGTGACCTTCTCCCTCCTATTCCTAAATGCCGTTGGGATTTTTTAAATGCTTTTGTGAGATGCGGCTCAAGTCCATAATACTTCCATTTGAAGGGAACTTCCCTTTGCAGGAAGCTTTGTGCACATGAAGGGAGCTCCAGTTTGCCCTAGTAGTATAATCTCTTGCTTCCCACGTGCTGCATAAATTATTTAAGCAGGGTCTCCCGAGTTCTGTCTTTGCTCTTGCTCGAATATCTGCTTTGGAGCTAAGTCAGGGACCACATGTTGGCCTCTTCACCTCCCTTGCTAAGTGGGCAGTGGAGGTTACTTGGAGACCACAGGAGTGGAGCATCCCCCAGCGTTTGCAGGGCACTTGGAGATCCTCTGAAGAGGCAAAGTATCCGTGCCACCATGTCCCCTCTGCCCTGCTTCCTCTATGATATTTCTGGGCACTGGGTTGTTTTTCTTGAGACCCAAAAGCATTTACTGTGGTAACAACAGCCTTCTCTCTTCCTTCTTGCAGAGGGAAATTTGTTGCCCTGGAAAACATCAGCTGTAAGATCAAATCGGGCTGTGAAGGGCACCCTCCTTGGCCGGAAGGCATTTGCACAAAGTGTCAGCCAAGTGCCATCACTCTCAATAGACAGGTGAGATGGAGCTCGCAGGAGCCCTTGTGCTTAAAGCTGAGAAGGGACTTGACTTGACTTTTATTTTTGGAGAGATGACTTCAAGAACAGCCAACTTGGAGCAGGAAGCCTTTGCGTATTGGCAGCTGTCAGGGAAATGGCTGTTAAGGTCTTCAGTTCTTGCAGAAAAGGACTTCCAAAATGTATCTGGTTCAGCAGTTTCCTTGTAATGTGGAGGACATCTGAGCTGGCACCACTAATGCTGAATCTCTGCTCTTTTTCCTCACTGGATCCAAAAGGCCACCCACTGTTTCTTCTAATTTCCTCTTAAATTTCAGTGTCTTTTTTAGTTGCAAAGGTTTTTGGGGTAAGTGCCCTAGTAAAGAAGCCAAGCTAATGGGGTGCTGGGGGTGCTCAGTGCTTCCGCACGCTCCAGCCCATGGTGGGTTCTCCTTGCTGGGCAGCAGCTACTGAAGGGAGAAGCTGCAGCAGGGGGAGAGGGAGGGAGCCAGCTAGCCTTCCCTGCCCCTGCTTTGGCAGGGTTCAGCTGTAAAGTGGCGGTGTGTGTCCTAGGCAGCTGGGAAGGTATTGGCGATAGGCAAAGTGAACGGACGTAGTCGAGGATGGCCTGACGCTTAACTTTGTCAAACAGAAATACAGGCATGTTGACAACATCATGTTTGAGAACCACACAATTGCAGATCGCTTCCTAGACTTCTGGCGGAAGACGGGAAACCAGCATCTTGGGTACCTATATGGCCGGTACACAGAGCACAAAGACATCCCTCTGGGGATCCGGGCAGAGGTTGCTGCCATCTATGAACCCCCACAGGTAAAAGCTGGGTGCCGTGGTGTCAGTGTCGACTCATAACCGGGGAACATGGAAATGAATTTTTGTTTGGGAAACCTCATGCAGTATTTCTGACTGCAGCTCTGTCAGGAAAATGATCCTGTGAAAAAGATGATGTGATTTATGTCTGTAATGTCCCTGTCAGTTATTGCCACTGAAAGAATTTTAAGACCCCAGATATGCTTTTTGTTATCTTTACACTTTCTTTTACATCAGTGCAACATTACATTACCTGTACGTTACATTACATCAGGTGATTTAAAGCGAGAGTGACTTCATAACAGTGGATTTCACTTTTCATGTTTCCTTGATTACTGGATTTCCAAGGCTGTGGTACAGAACAGCTTGAAAACAAATTCTGTACTAGGAAAAAAAGTTGCAGTCCTGGCTTCTATTTCTTATCCACTGTCTGGGAAAATTTAAGCCGCTTAATGAGACAAATACGAAGTCTGCTACGTTGATCAAGAAGCCGAGGGTGAATTTGGTGCTCGGCGCGGCTGGAGCCCCCGCTAGATGGTGCACGGCACCGCACGGCGCTCAGCGCGGCCGAGCCCTCCCGGGAGGCGGCCGCCAAGTGGGTCCCACCGAGCCCGGCCTCCGGGGCAACCCAAGAGCCGCGTTCGGTGTCGGAGAGCTGAAAATGGAGATGGCAAATGCGAAAAGCCACTCTGCCCACAGCACAAGGCTCAGCTTGAAGCTCAGTTTGCTTGCTGGCTTCTTTGCCACTGATCAGTCACTTTTCTAAGTGCAGACGCTATGTATATAAACATACCATGGCAGGTCGTATGTTTTCTTCCTCTGTACGATTTCTGCTGGGTTTCTAGAGTTAAATGCAACAGATTTGTCAGTGGAAAAAGAAAAAATGAATCTTTGGGAGTGTGTATGTGTGTGAGAGAGCAGAACTGTGAGCCTTTCATAAGTCAGAGCCATGCCCTCTATTGTTTTGGTATCGCTGTTAAGCCCCTGCTTTGGAAGTTGATACGCTTCTAGTTGTGCACAGTAAAAGCAGAGGAGGCTTTTGCTCTCCTGGCAAGCAGTCTCTGCTGTGCTTGACACGGCATTTCCCCACACAAGAAAGCTTGCCTCTGAAACGCCACCCAGATGGAGTCGTGTTTTCCAGAGCACGGTGGAAGGCCTGGGCGTGGGCTCTTGGATTCACTGGATTTCTGCCTCTCAGCTGCTCGGAGATTCAAACAAGTGAAACAGCGGTACAAAACTGGCAGGTTGAACACAGAGCTTTGAAAAAATTATATAATCTCTGCCCTTTTCCAAAGTGCTCAGAAACAGCAATGGCCTGTTTGTAAATGCTGAGTCTTTCATTCATAAACCCTGCCGTAGTTCGCAAACTTAGCTGAAGAGCTCTGACAGGTTGGGTCTGTGGGTGGAGGAGGTCTCTGGGGTGAAACTGGCCAGGGGTAATGCTGAAGTGGAAACCTAGACCTCTGCCTCACTCCTGACAGTGGCTAAGTGTGCTCTGTTTTTTCCTGTTCTGTCTTACTAGTAAGTTTTTCTTTGCTGCAGATTGGTACACAGAACAGCCTGGAGATCCTGGAAGACCCAAAAGCTGAGGTTGTGGATGAGATCGCTGCAAAGCTGGGGCTGAGAAAGGTTAGGATGTTGTCAGGTCTCATGAGTCTTTGTATGGTGATGAAGAAAATCATTGGCTGTTCTCTTCAGCTCCATGGGGTTATCCAAGACCGTTTGGGCATACCTGAGATCTAGCTGAAGTGTTGGTAGCTCTTATGCTTTCAGGTATGAAAAACAAAATGAGAGCGTTTTCCTGAGCACAAGCATCTAGCAGGGCTGTGCAGCTGAAGTCAGCAGTCCTCTGTCATGAGTGACATCAAAGGGAGTAGCAAAGAAGCAGAAACATGATTTTCCCTTTATTTCTCCTCCGACAGGAGCCGTTCCTGGTAGCATCTCCCCGGTGAGTGCTAATTTGGCACAGATGTAGCTGGAGTTGCCTTCCGAGTTTGTTCTTCCTTTTGACAGAATCTGTGCTCCACTTCCAGGAGCAGAGGCTCCTGCTCATTTTTTATTCTCCTCTGTGGGGTCTTGTCTATTGATGTCACTGAGGCAGGCTGCAGCGAGTTAATCAGTGTGTTGGTTTAGAGGTGCAGGTCCCCCAGCAGCTGAGCCTCAGTCCTCTGTCCCCGTCACGCCCACAGCCTACCAGTCATCCGATCGGGACACACGGGTATTGGGATCCACGGGTCTGCTGACATCTCTCAAACCTGTACTGATATTTTCTGGTTTGGGAAATCTTTTGGTATTGTGTGGATGCCAGGAATGAGATGTACACAAACAAGATTTGACTTGCTAAAGAAAACGCAAATCAGAAAACTCCGTACAGTAGACTATAAACATCTGTGGTGAGGCCTTTTGTTCTCTGAAGATAAGATCTTTAGCCTTTTGCCAGTGTCTGAGGCAAAGCTTCTGTGTGTGTTATTTATTTCCATGCTTTTCCTCTGCTTCTCACATCAGATATTTTTAATCAATATGACTTAACACGTAACTTACTGCTGGTTGCAGATTTTTGTCTGTCTGGGCTCTGCTAGGAATCTGAATCAGCGGTTCTTCCTCTGAAGGGTTAACGCTGCAGGAGCCGGTCACGAGGGGCTGATCAGAGCTGGTTTCAGCACATGTGTGTAGAAGGGTTCACACAGTGGTGTGTGTGTGTGTACACAGCTATACTCCTATGTGCAAACAATGCAGAAAGCAGGAATGTAGGTTTTTGGATCGGAGCAGACCGATTTGGAATGAATCATACTCCAGTGGGAACATATGAGCTTTATCTTAACTAGTGACTGCGGGCTTCAAAATGAGATCATGTGAGCTGCTTTGTCATCTGCTGGCGTTCCCGATGCTGCTTTGCTCTGAATGCTCAATAGGAAATGCTTTTTGCTGTTGGTGGGAGGAGGTAGCGGCTGAGAGGCCTCTTGCAGCCTCCAGATCTTTCCATGAAAAAATATTCCATAGTGAAACATAAAGCTGCAGGTGCCCCCGGCCGGCCAGCTGGCATGCTGCTCCTGGAAATCGGATTCAAATGAGCCCAGCACAGCTGGGAGAGCCATTTCCTTCAGGCAGCATACAGCAAGGCCGTGCAAGGAGCCAAGAACATCTTGTCCTGCTAGGAGAAAATGTATAAGCTCTCTTCTGGTTTGGGTTTGGTTTTTTTTTTTGTGGTTGTTTGTTGTTTTTTTTTTTTACTTAAAGCAGCTTTCTTCATAACACTTCTTCATAGGTTGGCTGGATATTTACTGATCTGGTCTCTGAAGACACACGGAAAGGGACTGTTCGATACAGCAGGAACAAGGTGAGATTCAAGCGTGCAGCTAACTACAGCTGCTGGTGCTGAGGGTTTGTGTAATCACATAAACACCGGCTGTGTCAGGCAGAGTACTGAGCCAGGGCAGCACAGGGCTGGAGGTGACACTGGAACTGGAATTCTTGTGAAATGGGGTTTTTCAAAAGCTTCTGAAGGAAAAGGAGCTGGAGCTTGAAGAGCAGTATTAAGGGTTTGAAGCTGTTTAGGTAGTATGCAAAGCTGCCTGCAGTCCTTCACCCGTTCTGCTTTAAGAAAATGGTGCTCGTGGTTTAAGAAAATTTAGTAGAGTGGAGGGAATGGGGTGGTGTGAGGTGCAAAGTCAGTGAGCAAAAGTTGACTCAGAGGGTTTTCCTGTGGGCTGGGCTTTCTGAGACATACGTGGCTCAAACTTTGACCTGCTCAGCTTCCTGTAATTCTAAAATCAGTGATATCCCTAGTTGGAAAATGAAACCCTGTTAACACACACACACACACACACACACACACACACACACACGTAAAGGTGGGTGGAACTAGAAGTGGGACTATCCTTCTGGCGAGGGCCAGGCTCAGGGCTGGGGAGCTGACATGTCTCATTCTTTTCCCAGTCTCTGCAGCAGCTTGCTACGAAAGCATGTTTTACTAGGGTATTGGTAGTTTTCTTTGGCTGCAGACCAGGGAAATAGGTCTAGGCCACATCTCATTGTCCTTTTTATTGACATTTCTGCTCTTCCCTCAGGACACTTATTATCTAAGTGCAGAAGAGTGCATCACAGCTGGAAACTTTCAGAACCAACAGCCCAACATCTGTCGCCTTTCTCCAGATGGTCATTTTGGATCCAAGTTTGTCACAGTTGTGGCTACAGGTATAAACTGGCCTCTGCTTGCCCCGGCTCTCAGGGTTACACGTGAATTATCTCTTGTTAATAGAAGAAGAATATGTGGCCCTGCCAGAAGAAGTCAGACATTCTGGTCCCCATCTGTCCTGTTTAACAAGGCTTTTTTTCTTGCTCCATCAAGTAAAACACTTTTTCATTCTTTATGCTATCTTCTCTACAATTATTTATCCTGTCCCCTGCAGGAAACATAATTGAGGCTCAGACCTGGAGCATCCACCTCTCTGATCCAGAAAGCATTTTTTGCCTGCAGCCAGGGGAATAACTGCTGCTTGCTTTTCTGTTCTGAATCTTTAAGCTCCAAGTTCTGTTGCCTGACAGCGGCAGTGCAGAGCCACAGCAATGCGGATCCTGAAAGTTCCTCTGGCTGGTTCAGTGTAAAGGAGGGACCTTTATCTCCCTTGTGTTGCTGTCAGGGAAACCCTTACGTAGGATGCTGTGCTCTTCCATGCATGGAAACATTTTTTGTTTGCCTGAATAAAACAGAGAAGCCTGCAAAATGCTTTGCTTTGTCACCTCTGATTTTAGCCATTTTCACAGCAAGTCTCCAGAGGCACTGCGGAACACTCTGTGCTGCCCGGGCTGTGAGGGGAGACGTTGGCATGTGCGGGGAGAGTTGTAGCGTTAGAAGTTCAGTCTGCTGTTCTCCATGGGATGACACATGTATTCATTTAAAATTTCCCTGGAGCAGATATGCTGGGTTCTGGGTCTATTTAACACAATGAAAAAAGCACATGACTTCTAAATAGCATCCAATGCAAAAACTGAAAGTGTGATATTACATTGCTGCCTCTGAGCCCAGGTTTTGTAAGTGTTGCCGGAGCCTTTTTCAATGAAAGCGCTCTCTTTTGGTTAACAGGCCCATGCAATCAGACAGCTGCCTGCACATTCCAGACTGCTAAACGCATCCACCTTTTCATTAAAGATAAATATGTATCTTGCTCACTCTTTTTATTTTATTTTTTAATTATTATTTGTTTCTGGTGGTTGTTTTTTTTTAACAAAGTGTTTTACTGAGAAAATGATGGCTGCCTTTGTTCAGGCCTTCCCGGTGTCTTGGTCTATGTTTAATTTCTAGGAGTGTTTGTTCTGGAGCAATGAGTGATTGAGGGTAGAGATCAAAGGGTAGAAAACTAATATTTCCTCTTTTCTGCTCCAGATAATTTCATTCTTTTCTGTTAAATCAGCCCATCAGGTTTCTATTTAAACACTTGATTCCTTCCTTTTGTGTTGTATAAATGTCTTTGGATAGTTTGCATCAACTTTGCCTTTAAATCCTCTACATGGATTAATTCCTATCCCCTCCTGAATTCCTAGTTTGGAAGTAGTAATGTTTTCCTACCATCTGTCTGTATCTTCTCTTTCCAGTTGTATTCTAATGACATATGACCTGATGTTGCTTACATTATCCAAATTAAAGCGCCAAGCATGTGATCTATCAGTGAGCCAGGATCTTAATTTCCACTTTCCATGTCAGATTTCCACCAAGCCATCCATTACACTTTTTCTTCTTATGTCTGACATTACTAGGTGACCAACCCTGAATCTACAGCTCATGGTTCCTGGGAAATGAAACAGGGTCACAGGAGCTGCACGTCTGGTTTTTGTTTTGAAAGAGAGAAGATACCCGCAGGGTAGTGGGAGGGTGATGCTATCAGGAGCCTTCTGAAAGGGCAGCTTCGCCCCCTTTAAGCTCCTGGCAAAGCACTCTCGCTGTCACCCCAGGGCTCTGTCCTGTTAGACTAGCCATGAAAATGCGTGTTACTAACTAAATAAATGTAGAGCTTAGAGGTAGATTCTTGCCTAGAAGTACTTCCCATGCAGCAGCACCAGCAGTTTCATCTCGCCATTCTTCACTGTTAGCAAGACTGCTGTGTTTAATGTTGCTTTTATGGGTCGTGCCCCTCTTGAGTTACACTGGGCGAATCGCTCGTGTATGGGATTTTTTAACCAGCCTCTTCTCTTCCAGGTGGTCCCGACAACCAGGTCCACTTTGAGGGGTACCAGGTCTCGAATCAGTGCATGGCACTGGTTCGAGATGAGTGTTTGCTGCCCTGCCGAGACGCACCGGAGCTGGGCTATGCCAAGGAGTCCAGCAGTGAGCAGTATGTGCCTGATGTGTTCTATAAGGTAAGGGCTGTGTGCCTGGCGTCAGGGGGGAGCTGCAAAACCAGCTCTGCCGTGTGTCTGGAAATCGGTACGGCCAGCTCAGGAAAGGATGTCTTTGAGCTCTGAACTATTTTCAGTAGTAACCGTTCACCACATGTCTGCAAAGTAATTGCATAAGCTCCGTTTCCGCCTCATAAACGTGCTGCCGTGGTTTCCAGTGCAGCAGTAGCCATTGGCTATCCAGCTTCTAAATGAGGTCTGCAGTGATCCACTGAAAGCCCATAGCAAGTGCTCTAAATTCACCTCCTCTTCCGTATTTGTTGGCAGTATTTGCTATGCTTCTCTGTTGATTTTAATCCCCAGCCGAGTTCAGCTTCCTCCGCTGCACAGCCATGTGATGTGTGCTAGCACAAATGGTGTGGTGAAAACAGTGGGTTCCTTACGCGGCGCCAAGGATTTGCTCGTGTATGACAGGCTTACAGGCACCAACTGGGCAGCAGATGCAGCAGAAGATAGCATAGTTCATGCAGCAAGAGAAGACAGAGCCTTGTTCATGCTTCTCTACAACAAAAGGAAGGTGCGAGGGTTTTCAGAGCAAGGGTGGGACCGGAGTGTGCCCCCAGCTTTCCTCTGCAGTACTGGGGTTTGCTGCCTGTGCCCTGGTCCAGTTCTCAGGTCAGACAGCGAGCTCCAAAAATGGTTCTGAGGAGCACTGCAGGATGCATGCATCCAGAGCAGATCCAAAATACTGTTACTTGAAGTGTTGTGCAAGAGCACTGCTGTTGCAGTTTTCGGTACAGCCTGTTAGTGATGAATGGACTGTCATTATTCCCTTGACGCTTGTTTCTGGAGATCTTCATCCCCCCTGTTCTCTGCAGGGCCGAGTTAGTAATTTGGGGATGGGACCTCTGCGGAGGCTAGTAGTGCCGCTTCTCACATGTGAGTATGTTGGTGCCCCATGAGCAAGGACAGAGGAATTAATTAATGGCACTGCTTGCCAACTAATTAGCTATCCATCACCTAAGTTAGTTATCTCATTCTTGTCTGTGTCTGATATTCACAGCCCGCTCAGCCTGCAGCATTCCTGCTGCCTGTATTAAAGCTGTGTCCATTAAGGAGCATAGGATAAGCAAAGCTACCTTCATTCAAGATAGCTAAAATGAGCGTCTTGTGCACCAGCGACAGAAATGGAGCTGGTCAAAATGCTCTGAACCTGCGATCGGGAGGTGCTCGCCTGGTGAATTGGCCTGTGAGGCTCCATCTTCCTCCTCCAGCCCTTAACGCTGAACTGCTGGCCTCTCTTGACACCATCTGAGCGTGAGGAACACCACTGGGCTAAATTCAGTGCTTGAGAGGAAAGGTGGATGGAATCTGTGCCTCTTTGCTTAGCACACAGACAGCTTGCTCTTAGGAGCTGATAAGCCAGGTCCGATTTAGATACAGCAGAGCTGGATTGTGCAAGGCTTGGCCCTGGATGTGAAGATGAGATCATCTCCTGGCGTGCTGCGGCCCTGCTCTGGAGGAGCCCGTGCTGTGCCACAGTCAGGGTGCAGCCTTGCAGGAGGTCCCGTAGGTCTGTGTCCCACATGTGGGCCACCCTGGGTGTTCGGAGTAGCAGGAAGCTGGTGGGTGTTCCCATAAGGTCTTTGCTCCCCTTCGTAATCTGAAGCAGGGAGATAAACAAAATGCTAACTGATGGCTCCAGCCTTCTGTGGAAATTTCCATGAACCACTGATTCACTGGGTCGGGCTGCAGCTTATTTCATATGTTTTATAACTTCTATCCGTAATTGCCTTTTTCATGATGTGCTCAAGGAAGGCTTGAGGACTGCTCTGGCGGGTGTAATTGTCCTTCAGCCTTAAACGTGTTTGGCTGTAGGATCTCTTAATGTTTTTGGAATGTTCTTAAATCAATGGAAAGCTTAGTCACTCCTGGCTTTGAAAACCTTTGGGGTCTCATTAAATGTGCAAGGCTTGAGGTCAGAGACACTACCTCATAGTTACTGGGTTGGTGACAACAATGGTGTCAAAGCGGTGGTTAAATACAGTACAAGGAGCAGGAGTCCAGTGCTTGGCCTGGTGGCAGAGGGCAGCTGCTTCGTGGTCCCATCCCCTGCTCCCCCTTTGCTGAAAATGCAGGAGCTGAGCAGCTTTGTCCCCAGTCCTCACTGGGAGGGGTTCCTGTCTGTGCTGCCCCACCAGCTAGCTTTGGGTGGAAAGCTGCACTTTTGATAGTTCCTGCATTTTGTCTCGGACTGAGAAGCTATCACTGGTAGAGAGAAATGTCCATATATACATTTCTATGTAATATGCAAGCGTTCATTTGAAAAGCCCTTTAGGATGAAAGGAACTATAGAAATTTATTCTAATTGGATGAGAACCAGAAGGCCAACGTTTGTGTAGTATGGATGTATTTATAGAACAACTGTGCATCCAGATGCAAGGCAAAAATCTATTGAACTCTTGTAGCTGTCTGCAGCAGGGTAACACAGATTCACCTTTGGCTTTGCAAACAGGAAAAGGCACCGCTGTGTGCATCAAGCGCAAGGCAGCAACTGTACTTGAGTCATGTTGTTCAGAGGAGGTGCCTTGAACCTCCACTGGCAGTAGGTGTTGTTATTTCAGCAATGACTGTTAGAAAATGCTTCTGGATTGATCATGCTACAGGCGCAAGGCAGAGTGAGGACCCGTGCTGCAGGCGGGAGAGCTGCAGCCTCAGGGGCTTCCCTGCACGGGTGAAGAGGCACCTGGAAAGAGCGGAATGGCTGTCTTTGGTCAGCAAGCTGCTGTTCCACGCCTTGCACCATATTTTGTGTTTGTGGAGTGGGAGCAGGGGCTACCACGTCCCCTGGGGCTGCAGCTGTTGCTGCCTGAACGTGACTCACCTCCATGGTGTGTTAGCATAGATGGGCTTTTCTTCCATGGAAATCTGATGGCACCAGCACTGTCCTGCCTCAGGAGGCGAGGCGTTTTTCCTGAGCCTCTAGCTTTGTGATTTCTGTATTTCTTTACCATTCTCTTTATGTTGGCCACTAGCCCTGCTGCTTAGAGGAACCACCCCAGTGGAATTGGCAGTATGCACTTTCTACATGCGGCCGTTGCTTTCCTGGCTCATGAAGGCTTAAGAGTTCTGTTCTAGCGTGAAAGTTGAGGGCTTTGGGGACCATAAGTACAAGTTACTTTGCTCTGAGATGCCTCCCCAGGTAAGATCAGCCAGAAGGAAGACAACATCCCCCTTGGCCTCCCGGGTTGCCTGTGAAGCATCACAGTGCAGTGCTGTTTCCAATTCGAACGTTGCACAACCGGCACGTGCTGCTTGGTGAGTTCAGTGCAACTGAACTCATGAAGGAGTCGCTGTTGTCAAGACACAGACACACAGGCTGGGGTAACTGCTCTCTGTGAGTAAAGACGATGATGTTGCAATGGCAACTTCACCCGGTTTCTCAGCTGGGTGAGGGAGAGCCTATCTGAACGTTACACTGAGGCATTTTCCATTCCATGCCTTCTGCCCTCGTGTAGTCTCCTTTGTCCATCTAGTTCTATAAAATAACTGTATTGATTTTGATTTCACTGAGAACGTATCTTCCAAACCGTGGGTTGATTATTCAGAACTGAAGTTGCTTGCAGGTGGTGCCCAGTGTACCAGCTGTGTGTGATCCCCCCTGTTGGGCTGCCTGCACCCCCTGCCTGCTGCCTGCCTGCGCCCAGCTCCCAGCTGCCAGGCTGCTGAGCCTGTAACTTTGCAGTGCTGCAGCATTGCCCAGCTGCTCCCTGCAGAGCTGCGTGCTCTGCTCCACTGTTAACTTCACGGGCATCTCAACCTCCTACCGAATGGGGGAAAGAGATTGCTGTGTTTAACAGCCATTTGAAACACTTGAATAATTGGATTTTGGGACTGGCTGGCTTTGTCTCTTATCGCAGGTATTTGTCAGCTCAGTGCAAACACGAAGATGTCATCCTTGCAATGAATTGCATTTTACAGCTGCCTTAGTATTCCCCCAGAGTTTCTCTGGGACAGTGTAAGGTGAAAGCCCTTTACAATGGCACCAGTGTTGTGAAAGAGCCCTTTGCCCTCCCAGAGTCCTGCGCTTTGTGCGTGTACAGCAGCAGAGGCTTGGCTTGGCTTGTCATCTGTTAAGTGTGGTCCCGTCCAGCCCTGGGAGAGCCCTGAGCCAGGGCGCTGCTTTTACTAGAGCCGATCAGGACCTCTGAGCCGGGCTGTCCCCACTGTGGCACGCATTGTTCCAGCCTGTTCACTTTGAAATCCTCTTTCCTGGGGAGACACGACAACCAGGCTGCGGGGAGTTTTCACTAACAGCAGAGGACTTCCCTTGGCTGGCCTCCTACCAAGGGTTCATGTTGGACTGGAAAAGCCTTCTTAGCCTTAAATGTCCCAGCTGCTCTGGGGAGGAGAATGCTTGATTAGCTCATGAAGAGTCTCCTGAGAAGGGTTTCAACTCTCACTGACCTATCACTCTTACAAAAGTCACTTCATTTCTCTGCGTCATCTGCTTCATCTGTGCAAGGGGGCAGGACTGCCTGGTAAGGCTCTTGGAAATCAGCAGAGGGAAGAGCAAGGTTTGGTTGGCTTTGTTAGCACACGGAAGGGACGGACAGCTGCTCAGCTCCTACGGTACCTTCAGCAGAGCGAACCCGTGGGGAAGACTAACAGCATGGGATGCTAACGGCCGTCCAGCCCTGGGACACGGAGCTGCAGCCTCCCTCCTGGCTGACAGCCGCCTGGGCTCCTCATGTGGCTGCTGCTCCCACCCTGCACTGAAAACGCTGAGGCCACCCAGAAGCCTTTCCTGCTGCAGCTGTCCCCAGTGCCGCAGAGGTGTGCGACACAGCCAGCCACGCTCCCCGCAGGAGCACCATCCTTTTCCCTGTTTGACCTCATCCGTTTGCAGCTTCTGCCTCCAAACAGTGGTTTGAAAGGCTCTAATCGCAGCGCCTAATGCAATCTCGAGTTTGCTCCTGTCTTTGGGATGATTCATTGTCCAGATCCTCCAGGCCTTGCTGCTTGATTTTTTTTTTTTTTTTTTTTTTTTTTTTTTTGTCCAGAAGCCAAATACTTGCGCCTTTGTTAACTCTTTCCTGGCCTCCCTGTGGAGCAGTTGCTGCTGGGCATTCATGGCTTTGAGGGTCTTGGGCTCTGGTGCTGCAGCAATAATGTGCCGAGAGGTGCTGCTGGGGCCCCAGCAACTGCTGCGTTCGGGATGGAGATGTCTTTCTCCCAGCAATTCTCCCAGCTTGACATTTGTTAAGGCCTTTAAAATGTAATTGCCTAATAAAATGGTGCATGGGGGTTGGAGAAGAGTGCCGACATTGGGTAGGGGGCTTTTCTGTCTGGGGAGGGACAGGGTTGGGACATGTCCTCAACTCAGGGGGCACGAGGTTCCAGTTTGGTAGTAACAGTGTAGTGCATGTCTTGAAGGCCTCAGCAGCATGACATTAAAAAGAAGGCATTTAACATGGAAATCCCCAGAGGCAGAGATTAAAGTGAACAGGTGCTGGAAAAATGTCTCTGCATATTAGAACTTAATTAGATTTGAAAATTAATTCCAGATGGGCTAATTATGTGTGAGTTGTTGCAGGTTCTTTCTTGCAGGGGCAGGATTGTGTTTGGGAAGCTGCTTCAGTCTGATTGGATTTGATTCCTGACTCTTGTGGTATCACCGAGATCTAGAAGCAGGTTAGCTTTCAGGTCCTGTGATCTCCCTGAAAAGGCTCCATGTCTCCTCCTGCTCCTGTCAGAGCCAGAGAGATCTGAGGCCACAAGCCACCAGGCGTGTTGCTGAAATAACCACAGGGCCAACAACCTGTCATGTTCAAGGAGAAAAGATCCTTATCAGAATTGCTTTTAAAAGGAGCTTCAAAGACTGGAAGGTAGATTTTTTACAAAGGGAACCATTCTGAGGGACTGAGGATGCTTGGGGAGGGGGCTCGGGAAGGGGGGCTGCTGCCTGGAGGGAAGCAGCGTGCCGGAGCCTGCTCGGGCGATGTCCGTCTGGGTGTACTGGGTGAGCAGAGCGTGAGAGCGGGGTGCTGGCTGCCACACTGCATATTTGTGCTGTGTAAATACTAGCGTAACCGAGAAATGCTGATAGCAGGGGAGTGGCGTACTCCAGGAGAAAATACGAGGGTGTCAGCTGTGGGGAGCTCATCCTGATGCATGGTGCTCGCTGGCTGGGCCCCAGGAATGTGGCTCAAAGCCCCACGGGGGACCTGCTGGAGGAGTGAGGGTCATGGCCTTTCACTGAGGTCCCCCAAAGCCACCGAGGTGTTGGGGTGATGGTTCCGCTGGCGTGCGGCAGCTCTGGGTCTGCCTCCAGCCACTGGGACTTTGGAGAGCTCAGTAAATGTAAACTTTAATGTAAGGTCCCTGATTGGAAATTATGGGCATATGATTTATATGGGGCTCCATGAATGATTTATAACATGTTAAGTGATGATTTAGGTAGAAAATACAACCCCCTCTTACAGAATCTTTAATGAAAAGTGTCAGTTCTCATGAATTTATTTCTGAAGCTGTGTTTGAACTCGGCATGTTTGACATAAATCACGTCTAATTGTCATTTTATGATTAATGAACATATGCTGGCCGTTTTTCTCCATAATTAAACTTTATGTTCAATTCGTCTGGCAAAGCAAAACAGGTTTATGCATTGTGATATGCTGGCTCTTCAGGTCTGCGTATGTGGAAGTGCCTGGATTTCCAATTCCCAAGCGAGAGTTGGATGAGAGACTCGTGGCTGGTTTTGCAGAAAGTCAGGTTTGCCTTTGCTAAGAAGACAGATGTGGCACTGTTCCTCCCTTTTAAGACAGTACTGCCGCTTAAATGGCATTTACGTTTCTTGGGTAATGCTAGGCACCTCTCCAGTGGTGATGACTGAGGTGAACAAGATCGAGGTGGCTTGTGACCATGCACTCCCTTGGCTCACGAGGAAACAGGTCCTGGCTTATGCAGTTAGATCTCTAGCCCCAAGGAGCTGCAGGGACTGGGTACAGAACTGGGCAGCTCTGCAGCACCCAGCCACATACGAGTGGGTACTTCTGTACACCCTTAGTGCTCTGCCAGAGCTATGGATCCATGGGCTCCTGCATGGACATCTCCAGGGCAGGATCCCTTAGGCTTCATGCCACTTTCATGCTGAGGAATAATAAGACTTTTTCTTCTTTCAGGACATAGACAAGTTTGGCAATGAGATCACACAGCTGGCTCGCCCACTGCCTGTTGAGTACCTAATCATAGACGTAAGTATTCGTTGCACTTGTTTGCTTTCAGCAGGAGATGGTCAGGGCGGAGTGAAGTTCTTCAGCCTCCTCTAAAATTCACGTTGGAGGTGATTCATAAGACAAGATTTTCTTTCTTTCTCCTTTCCCCTCTGCTGCCAGGCATTTCTAGCACAGAGGTTCAGGAGGCGGTGCACTCTGCGGTAGTTGCAGTGCTCCTTGGGATCAGTGTGGTGCCAGGGAACACACTTGCTTCCCAGGAAGGCACTGCCTGGTGTCTTATCACGGCTCCGAACTGGCACGAAGCCACGCAGCCAGGGAAGCAGCCAGCCCCATGGAATACGTGTGCCGGGCACTACCTCACAGGGAGCTAATTAGAAAGCTCCAGTTATCTGTCTCTTAGCAGCAATTAAGAATCCATCTCCTTTTAGTGACTCAGCAGACCAGGTTGGTTGTACAGAAATGCCTTTTCTTGAGAGAGGGAGTTGACGCTGCAGCGTCGCTTAGCTGGAGCAGGGCTGCTGCCTGCCCGTCAGCAAGCACTGCCAGGCACTAGGGCACGGCTCTGCCCTTTGGCTTGAAAGGAAACTGTTAGCGGGGCGGAAGGCAGGAAAGCAAATAATTTGGATGACAGATGATATTGCTGGAGTTAGAGGTGGTGCCAATAACTGTTAAATCCACCCTGAGCAACTGGTCTGGTCCAGCTGCCCCTGGCACAGGCAGCATCCCGTGGGCGCGGGGAAGCTGGCAGCCTGGAGGCTTCCACTGGCTTGTCCTTCTTCCCCGTTTGCTATCTGCTGTGTGTATCGCTTATCAGAGCGGCACTGGGGCCAACGCTGGGACGTCTGACTCGCACGGAGGAATGTCATGTCCGGAACAACGGGCCCATTGTGCGGGGCCCTTGGGTGTCCCGTGCCAGTCAGCAGTGCTGGAGCGTATTTATTACTCAAGTAGTAAATGCACCTGTTTCTGGGCTACCTGGGGTGTAATTAAGATGAAAACAGGTTGATGGAACGTGCGTTTAGGAGTAGTCTAGAAAGCTGCATTTCTGCAATGTGGTGTTTTGTCTTTTTTAAAAAAAAACAAAACAAAACAAAAAGACATTATACCGGTTAATACTGTTCTGGCCGGTATTTCTGCATCTCTGCTTACAAAGGGCCTCACCGACAGGGCCTGGCAGTCAGTAACTGACACCAAAGCTTTAAAGCCCCCAGAATTAGGACTGGTTTAAGTGTCAGAAGCTGGCCCAGACACTGGCTTGTGAGCTCAGTAACATGGATGCAATGTTGTACTACCCCGTTCCCTGTCCCGTTAGCACAGGGTGCAGGGGGGAGGCAGGGCGAGTGCACCCAGGGTGTGGGGTGACTGTTCAATCAAGTGCAAAGGTGTTTCCTTGGTGCCCATTGCAGCCGTGAACAGAGCAGCAGGGTCCCCTGGCTACCCTGTGGGCCAGAAACAGGGGCCACTCTCTCCCCTGTCACCCCTTGGTGTTAGGGTGACCCCCAGGGTGACAGCCCCAGCAGCAGCTGCCTGGCACGGGGCAGAGCTGTGCTGGGAGCTATGGTGTGCCGGTGACCTTTGCAGGGAGGGATGCTCTCCACGGCATCATGCTGTGCTCTTGCCAGAAACGAGCTTAGTACACCTCCCTCCAGATTCGTTAGAAACAATTCCAAGGAGCTAAGGGGTGTGCTGATTGGAATATCACTTTAAATGTTAAAAGCTGTCAGAAGATCCCCACTGTAATTGCTTTGCTGTCTTCCTGCCTGAGCTCTCGTGTAGCCATGGCTGCTCTCAGCTATCGGGAGCCTTGCTTCCTGTATCACACTTGCCTCGCCTGCTGTCAGCACTCTGATCGTCCTTTCTTGGATTTTCAGATTACTACAACTTTCCCCAAGGATCCAGTCTACACTTTTTCTATTTCTCAAAATCCATTCCCCATCGAGAACCGCGATGTGCTGGGAGAAACTCAGGTAAGGAGCGATTCATAACAAAGCTGTGTTTAATATAGATAGCCTGGCTGTCTCCCTTGCACGTACTAGTATCTGCAAAGGGACGGCTGTGGTTGTGCCCTGAAGTCACCTCGTCGCTGTTCAGTCCGGCGCTTGCCAGACACCCTCCTGCACAGAGCAGTGTCCGCATGCCGATCAGCTGGCCAGCCGCCTGCTCCGTGATGGGGACCAGGGCTCCCCTCTGTGCCAGGGCTGGTGTCTCCGAACCAGCTCTAGCCCCACGGTGATGACATGGGACCCGCTACTCCCTGTGGACAGGAGCAGGACTAGGGTCTGTTACTCCAGCTCCAAGAGCACTGACTTCTCTTCCTGGATGGATGTTTAAAATGCAGAGACCTTTTACTGGAAGAGGCCCTCAGAGTTGAGCGGAGGCAGCTGCTGGACAGCTCGAGGCACTCGCTGGGTGTTGCCAGCACACAAAAGGCTCGAGTTGCTTTAAAGCAGCAACAGCCTGTTTCTCTAAGGCAGCTGTGCCAAAGATGTCAAAGGCTTCCTCCAGAAGTCATCATGAGAAAGGGGTCTCTGCCTGTTGGGGCTCCATTGGCAGAGTGGGAGAGGGTGGCTGCTCAACAACTGCTTTGATCCTCCTTGCCAAGGATGCCCTGGGTTCAAGAGCAGGGAAAGAGGACAGGATGGGGAAGAAGGGGTTGTTTTGTCCTCATCTGCCTCTTTTCCTTAGGGACTGGGCTTTGAGCTGAGCTGACTGGCCACTGCTCAGCATCTCTCGGGTCTCAGACCAGTTCTGTACATGCTGGGGTTGTTCAGATGCTCGGTTAGGAGAGCTAGTGTGGACCCAAATATCCTTTTCTCTGGAAGCTGTTTGCTTCAAGTCGGTCAGCCAACCTGGGATCTTACTTCGGGAAGGGCTCTGCACATGCAACCTATGCCCAAAAGAGACAGGAATGTTGCAGCATCTGTTAGCGGATCCAAATAGGAAAATAAAGTCGTTATGTGGGGAGAAGTGACTTCTCTTTATTATTGTCCCTTCTCTCTAGGACTTCCACAGCTTGGCCACGTACCTGTCGCAAAATACTTCCTCCATTTTCCTAGACATCATTTCTGATTTCCATCTGCTTCTCTTCCTGGTCACGAACGAGGTCATGCCTCTGCGGGTATGTAACGGGGAGGAAAAGGTCGTGTCAGCGTCACTGTCCCCAGGGCCTTGAGCTCCTCATGGGGTGTCACATTTGTGGAGTTGACCGACCCAGCCTGCCACTCCCAGGCATGTCCCCCGGCTGGGTGCAGGCTGTGCAGCTGAGCCAGCCCTTCTTCCAGGCTGAGCTGGTGGTAGAAGATTTAAAAAGTGAAACCAAAGCCCCCAGCTAGACCAAGCGCTCTCAAGACACTGCTGAGAGCAGTGAGGGGGTGGAGGTTATGAGCACAGTTGCAGTCCGGACAGATCCAACTTGGCTGCAGCTCTGAGAGCTGGAAACATTTTTAAAAGTATCTCAGAATCAGAAATTCCTGTTGTAACGATAACTAGATCAGAGCCTGCAAATCTTGGTGAGGCCAACAAGTTCCTGGCTGCGCAGTTCTGCCGCTCTTGGCCGGGCACCGGGGGCTTGGCAGCTGCCCAGTCCCTCAGCTCACATCTGCACCACGGGACCGTCCCGCTGTGAGCAGCACGCCAGCAGAGGGGACCATGTGTTTGCCAGAGGCTTCGAGGGTGCCGAGGACTGCGCATGCGCAGGGCAGCCGGGCTGACCCTGGGCAGCTGGAGATCAGGCCGGGGCTGTGTGCGTGGCTGGCACTGGGGTGCTCCGGCACAGTGGGTTGGCACCCCAAGGAGTTGGGCTCAGCCCGCAGCACTGGCATGCTTTCCCGCTCAGGGTAGCATGGCTGCAGCCTGGTTAGGTGATAAACTCCTCTAAGCAGAGGAAGAGGAAGCATTTGGGGTTTAGGGGTGTGTCTGAATGCTGCGGGGAGCAGAAGAGACAAACTGCATATTGCTCCCTGCCTGTGAACTTCACTGGGCAACACAAAGGGACTTTTAGAAAGGAGCAGCAGACAGTTGTGTCTTGCTGTGGCTGGTGGAGGACAAAGAGGCACTTCCCGGGTCACAGCTCCACCCTGGGTGGGTGCCAGAGGAGCGTCCAGTGCTGATTTCCCTCTTCTGGCTTTCAGGACAGCATCAGCTTGTTGCTGGAAGCTGTGAGGACCAAGAATGAGGAGCTTGCACAGACCTGGAAGAAATCAGAGCAGTGGGCCACCATCGAGCAGCTCTGCAGTAAGAAAGGGGGTCCCTCTGGGAGGGGGTCCCGCTGGGGGGGGGGGGGGGGGGAGTCCCTTCTCCCTCAGGCCAAGGCTGGGCCAAGCTGGCCAGGGGCTGCATCTCAAGCCACCGCAGAGGCTGCTGGAGGCTCGGATGGAAGGAGGGCTGTTCCTTGGTCCCGAGCAGCAAGCGGGGCTGCGGTGTGGGAGCTGCAGAGCCCAGCTGGGGGGTGCTGGGATCTGTCACCCCCTGGGAGCCTCCCCAGGGTGCCAGCCTTGGGGGCGAGGGCAGCATCTCAGCAGGGAGGCTTTTGCCAAGGGTGGGACAGAAAACTTGCTCTGGGTTTAGGCAGGGGCCCTGCCTGTTCCCGGTGCTTTCCCCCTGCTCTGACTGGGCTCTTTTCTCTTGCAGGCACAGTCGGTGTCCAGATCTCAGGACTACAGGAGTATGGTGCCATGGGTGGCTCAACACACGCCGTGTCGGCAGCCATGTGGGCCTGCCAGCACTGCACCTTCATGAACCAGCCGGGCACTGACCACTGCGAGATGTGCAGCCTGCCCCGGACCTAGCCACACCAGCACGGTGGCAGACTCCAATACAGAGCAAACCCTCGAGCAGCAGGAGTGGTGCTTGTCCCTTCCCTGTCCTCCCTTCAGCTTCCCCCCGTCAGGCCTCACCCCGGGGTGTGGAGCCGGGCAAGGGGGTGGCTCCAGCCCCACCCCCCATTTACTCTTTGCTCCCTTTCAGGGGCAGCCCCTAGTCGCAGCAGGAGCCGGGCGCCCTGGCTTTACCTTGACACTGGCCCCCAGCCTGGGAAACCAACGCTTAACCTCAGTCTTTGCCCAGCCAGGCCAGGCTGTCCCCCCGCCACCCCCAGTTGCTGCCTTAGCCTGCTCCGGGGTGAGCACCGGGGGCTTGGGCCAGCTGGGCCACCTCCCTCCCTGCCCACTTGCCTGCCCAGAGCAGCTTCCCAGCACAGCGGAGGTGACAGGGAAGCTTCGGCATCTCCCTGCATGCAGCTTTGTTCTGCTTTCCCTGCCCACGCAGGTCGCTGCTGCCAGCCGTGGGTGCCGGGGTACCGACAGCTTTCGCACTAAATGGCCCGGGCAGAGCGAGCAGACGCCTGTTAACTGTGCTGGGCCAGACGGCAGCTCTGCCAGGCTGGCAGTGCTCCCAGAGCAAGACGGGGCCCCCCTCGACACTGGGCAAGGGGTGGGCATGTGCCAGCTCTCAGCTTGGCACCGCTCCCACAGCGCATGGCACCGAGCCACGCTCCCTCCCTCTCTGGTGGCAGAGATGCTTCAGCACACGTCTGTGTGCACTGGGGCTGGCACCAGCGTGGCTGCCGGCTGGGCACCTGCCCAGTCACCACAGGGGCTGTGGAAGGGACATCCCCTCCATGTGCCGTGTCACCCCGCAGATTGCGGTTTGGCTCCTGAGGAAGATGTGGGGCGCTTTAGGCAGCAGATTATCCCCTCCTTTGGAGCGAGGCAGTGCTGGGGGGAGCCATGTAACTCGGGCACCCACCTCGTTTCTGCCGTGTCCTGTCTCGGTAAGGGAGCCAGTCCACAGGCTGGAGCCAGGGGTCAGGCCATGCTCTTGCTACTCTCTCTCCCCTGTAGACCCTTGCTGGGGGCTACCCCATGCTGGGCACTATTGGGGCTGGGGAGGGGGCAGGCAGATGCTTGTAGTGCCCCGGATGGCTCAGCCCCCCCTCTCATGGGGCCTCTGACCAGCTGCCCCATCCTGGAGACCCCCTGCCCTGGTGCTGCGGGTTGAGGTCTTGGTTACATCCCCTGGGGCACTGGTTCTGGCACTGCCCCCTGCTCTCATAGGAGTGAGGCGTGAGGCCCCGTCCTGTGCCAGGACAGCATTGCCCAGTCTTCTTCAGCCAGGCAGTGGGGCGGGGACCCCCAGCATCCCTGTGCCTGGCAGCCTCCCTCACTGCTGCTGGTGAGCGCCGGCCTGGGCTCTGCCATAGGCTTCATCCCACTGGTGTTAGCAGAGCGGCCACCCGGCCCTGCTGCGGGGCTCACGGGCTGCAGTTTGCTTTTCCCCCCTGGTTTGTTGGTGTTTGGGGTTGCAGCAGTGTGCAGTGCCTGGACTGGACTGACCCGGGCACAGGGTCTGCAAGTAACGTTAAATAAAAGCACCTGAAAAAGAGCCAGCACCATGCTTCCTGTGCGGGGGCTGCGCCGTGCCAGGGCTGGGACACTCCGCCCTGCCAGGGGGATGCTGCACCCCATCACCAGGCACCCGGTGCCCTGTCTCCTGCCTCTACTGCGGCCGGACAGTCTGTTTGCAATCAGCATTGGAGTTGTGTGCGGCCGGGCCCAGCGCCAGACCAGCGCATTGAAAAGGAAAAGCAGGAGCCGCACGGAGCCAGAGCTGGGGGAGCCGAGCTGGGACAGCAAGAGCCCGGGGAGCCAGAGCCAGGGGAGCCAGAGCTGGGACAGCAGAGCCGGGACAGTGGCTGCTGCATCTGCACGGGCAGGAGCTCGGCACAGGTAGGAGGTGGGCAGGGCTCCGGTGGCACCAGGTCCCGTGTGCCCAGCCTCAGGAACATGACACCCCATGGCCACCCAGCCCTCGGGGTCCCTGTCTTGGGGACGCTGGGGACATGGTGGCCCAGCTCCCTCCTGCCTGCAGCCAGGGCCCTTCTCACTGTGCTCTGCCCTAGCAGAGCCATGTCGCGGCTTCTCCCCTTCCTGCTCCTTGTGGCTCTGGGCTGTGCCGCCAAGCTGAAGCCGCGGCCAGTGGTGTGGGATGACAGAGCGGACGGTAAGCCCCCACCGCTGGGGACCCCCTGCCCGCCAGGCAGGGGCGGCCAGTGTGCGTGTACAGGCAGGGCCAGAGCTTCCCCACCTGACCTCTGCCTGACAGCGGGCAGCTGCCCTTGGGTGTGATGCTGGAGGGGTGCTGGGGCAGAGGTCCTGCGGCAGTTGGGCTACTGGGGGGGTCCTGCCCCGGCCAGCCTGTCCCCCCCGGTCCCCGCAGCCCAGAAGGTGCCGGTGAAGGGCTGCGCCAACCTGACACTGGTGCTGGATAACTGGAAGTTTGCCATCACCTCCCAGATGAGGAACCTGCTGCTCTTCGACCACCAGACCGTGCTGCCCGACTACGGGAGGTGAGGGGGCCGCGGGGACCGGCGATGCCCCTCGGGGAGGGGGGCTGGGAGGTTCTGGCAGGGGTCCCGCGTCCTCACCCTTCTCCCCCCACACAGGATCCGATCGCTGTCGGGGGCCCTGGACGAGCTGTACCGGGACTTCAGCGCCCTGAAGGAGCAGCTGGGGCGGCTCTCGGCGCGCTTCGCCGAGGCGGAGGCCTTGGTGGACCAGCTGAGGCGGGGCCGCGGCCCCGGAGCCCCCCCGCAGCGCCGGGGGCTGCCCCAGCCCGCCCGCAGGCCCCCCGACCCCCCGCAGCAGCCGCACCGGGCCCCGGCGGGGGGGGGCACAGCACGGTGGGCGTCAGCTTGAGGGGCCTTACCAAGCCGGGGGGTCCCAGCAGCTGCACCCACCGGCGGGGCCGGGGGGAGCGGGGGGGGCGGAGGGCAGGCCCGTGCGGTGCGGTAGGGCCCCGACCCCCATTCGCTATTAATAAAGCCGCTACCATTAGCGTTGCCTCGCTATTCTCTATGCCCCCGGAGAGGGGGCTACACCCCCCATCCCTCCCGGTACGTCGACCCCGGGGGGCCGCCCCGGGCCCGCCAATCGCGGCTTTACGGCCTGTCGCAAACTCCCCGCCCATTGCGGCGGCCGCCGCGCAGCCGTAAAGCGGAGCCGCCCGCGCCCCCCGCCCGGTACCCGCAGCCCTGCCGGGAGGCGATGGGGGGCGGGATGGGGGGGCCTGAGGTGTGGGGCGGGATGGGGGGCTGAGACTGAAGGGATTGTGTAGGGGCGGGTCTGGGGAGCCGGAATGGGGTATGGGGTGGCCTGGGGGGACTGGGCCTGCGGGATGAGGGGGGCTGTGGGGCTCGGTCGGGGGTGGGGGCTGTGGAACTAGGTCTCCGCGCGCCTGGGGCTGTCAGTGGCCTTGAGGGGGGTCCCGCGCTCAGTCTTGCCCCCCAGGGCCCTGCCGGAGGGTCCCCGTCCCCTGCCCAGCTGGGTGTGGGCAGCCCCCCCGCCGCCCCCCGGCGCTGACCCCCATCCCTGCCCCCCAGGCTGGCAGCGCCCCTCCGGCACCATGGCACAGGTGGGCCACAGGGTGGATTACCTGGCCGGCTTCTGCTGCCCGGTTGGGGGGCTGGTGGCGGGCAAGCCCCGGGTGCTGTGCCACGAGAACGAGATCTACCTCTCCAACGGCAGCGAGTTCGTCTACGTCTACGATCAGGAGGGGAAGGTGCTGAAGGTGAGTGGCTGGGGGCCGGGGGGGGGGCTTTGCCCCGCTCCCCCGTGCTAGCGGGGTGCTCTGGGGCCGCTGTCCCGGGACCGGCATAGTGCTAACGTCCCCTGTCACTGGTCACCTGCTCTGGGGCCAGAGTCCGTCCTGGGATCCCTCTGCGCGGTCTCCCCATCCACAGACACGCTCCACGAGCAGCGCTGGACCCCCTTACCCTGCTCCAAGGCCCCTCCCGGGGCTGGGGGTGCTGCTGTCTGGCCCCTCTCTTAAACTTGCAAGCAAACGTTTAATTAAACTAGAAAGGTTTTCTTTCCTCCCGAAGCAAAGCGACATCTCTTTCATTTCTCACCTACAAAGGGTTTCGCTATTGTCTCTGCTGTGACTAACAGCAGTCGTCGTGTCGAGTTATACACAGCTTCTTTTTTTAATTTGTTCTTATTATCATTTCTAAGAAAGCCATCACTGTAATACCAGGATTTGCCTCCTACACTGCGCTCCTTCTCAGGAAAGTAGATCATGTACCAGCTTTCTGATCGCTATTTTCCTTCCCCTCGGGGATCATGAGTGGCGGGCTGCCTCATTACCTGCAGCCCTGCACCAGACCCTCTGCTGCCCCTCACCAAGGGCGGCTGCCCCTCACCCGGGAAAGCCCAGCAGGGTCCACGAGCTGTGGTGCTGCCCAGGTATAGAGTTATTCCTGGAAATTGCTTGTAACCTGCGTTTTCAGGAAATAACCACTTTAATTTGCAGTTGCATTGGGGTTGCCTGGGAGGGAGCATTGTCCGGCGAGTGGTTTCTTTCTTCACCTGGTGCGGGTGAGCAGAGTTCTGCCTGGGCTGGCAGCGTGGGCACCGTGGCTTCCTCAGCGCTCGCACCTGTGGTGAGCAGCCCCATCCTCGCCGTCCCTCTGGGTGCTGTAGGAAGGTGACATTTCTTTCTGCTTTTCCACCCAGGCCGTGTACCGGTGCCCTGACCGGGTATGGCATGTGGAGCTGCTGCCCCAGCCCCGGCAGCTCTACATCCTCTGTGCCCAGAGTGGCATTTACTGCGTCTCCCTGGACCAGCAGAGCAGGTGAGCGGGCTGTCACCCCCAGGGATGCAAGCCAGCCCCATGCCATTAGCCCTGGAGTCCCAGGGCTGCTTCCTACAGCTGGGGTGATGTGTTGGGTGTCCGCTGCTGCCCTCTCCCTGCCCGTTCTCCTGCAGGCATAGGAAGCCTTATGCAGCTTGAAGCTCTGGCTCTCTCTGGATCGCCACTCTTGCAGCAGATGCTAAAAGCTATGCTGCGGGGAGCTTCTTTCTGAGGGCCAGGGTAAGAGGCAGCCAAGGGAAGAGCTGGCTTCGCCCCATGGCTTGGCTGAGAGCTCTTCCTTGTTTGCTTGAAGGTTAATGGAGCAGACGGATGGCGACGGCCAAGAAAGCAATTGCCCTTCCGGTGTCTTCCCTGTGGACTCGGATGCCTGCATCTTCCCAGACTCCAGCCTGTGCATGTTCACTCTCCTCAACAACTTTGTCATCACCTTGTCCCAGGCTCACGGCAAATGGTGGATGAAACTGCATGAGCTTCCGCGTCCTGAGCAGGAGAGTCCCCCATACCGGCAGGTCAGCGAGGTGGGCTTCTGCCCTGGCCCCCAGCCCGGAGAGGAGGAGGACGGCCCGCCCTCCCGCTTCCTGCCTGTCCTGTGCTGTGCATCCTCCCCAGGCACCATGGGGTCCGGGGAGGGGCTCTGGTGCTCGGGGGGCTTCGTGCTGGAAGAGCCCCTCTTCAGCCTGCTCTTCGGGATTGATGCAGCCATGCTGGAGTCACCTATGATCCTCTGTGGCTTCCCGGATGGACAGCTTTGCTCCGTGCCGCTGAAGGCCCTCAGCTCTTCACCACCTGTTGACGGCTGCCATGATGTTTCAAACCAAGACCCCCCTGTGAAGATCCTCCATCATTTGGAAGAGCCCATTGTCTTCATTGGGGCCTTGAGAACGGAGCGGAGGGCGGCAGAGGATGCTGAGGACGAGCAGCTCTTTGGAGACTCTGGCTGTGACTGCGTGGTGGCTGTGGGCCACTACGGGAAGATGGTGGCTGTCAAAGCGGATCAGAGGGAGGAGGCGACGGTGCCGGAGCTCAGGGAGTACTACTTGCGTGGGCCCATTCTCTGCGCCGCCTGCAGCAGCGGCAGCCGAATGTATTACAGCACGCACTCGGACATCTCTGCCGTCGACCTGGACTGGGTTGGTGACTCCTCCGATCCTGAAGACACAGAGAGCTGCACCGGCGTCCTGCCTCCTGTCCTGTCTCCAGCCAGTTTAAGTATCTGTAGCGTTGTGGCTCTTTCCTTGTCTTCTCGGGCGTCAGAAGGTACTGCTGGCAGCGGGGCGTGCACTGGGTCTTGGGGTGGAGTGGGGCAGGATAGCTGCCTATTCCAGCCCGTACGTCTCCGCCCCTCCTTATGGTCCAGATTGGGCTCCGTCCTCCATCCGTTCTTGTTGACTCCCCTCGTTTTTGTAAGTCGTTTCTGTCAAGCATGCCAACTCTGGCTGAACGCGAGGCGTGCTGGCAGCTCCGGCTCTTCCCTGCCCATTTCGCAGTTCCTTTCTGCTCGGCGTTGCAGGAGGTGGCTGGTCCAGAGAGGTTCCCACTGGGCACTGGCCCTGCCTGTCCCCCTGCGCGCCCCGCACAGAGGAGCCCTGAGCAAGCTGGGAGGAGGCTCGCTGCAGAAAGGGGGTCTCAGGCATGCCACTGTCTGGCCCGGGGGCTCCTGTGTGGCCGCTTGGAGCCTGCACGTTCTGCACTCCCCAGCCCCACAGCTTGGGTGCTAACTGTGTCCCCCTCCTCAGCAAGGGCAGCGTGCAGTGCCTGACCGTGGCCTGGGCACACAGCAAGGTGCGGTGCTCATCCTCAGCCCCCGTCTTGGGAGCGGAGGAAGGCAGCTGAGTGCCTAGACGGGGGGAAAGCATCGCATAGCCATAGCTGAGCCCCTTCCCCGCAGCAGCATGAGGAGCAAAGGGGGCCAGAATGGGCAGGTGAGCGAGGGGAGGCTCCTGGGGCACCCAGGCAAGAGCAAGGCAGGCAACCCTGCCTCTGCCAGACCCCGCTCACTGCCTGCAGAGCTGCATGCATCTCGCTGCCGGGGACCCTGCATGGCAGCGCTGGCTCCCAGTGTGCTGCAGCCCCCAGCTGCTGGCCTTGGCTTGGGGGCAGCCAGCTCCGGGAAGCATGGCTGGGGCGGTGGGGCTGTCAGTGAGCAGGAGCCACGGGGACAGGACAGGCATGAGGGGGGTCGTGTTTCCCTTCAGCGGGGTGGCCCCTTCTCAGGGAGCTGTGTTTGAGGTGGGCGTGCTGTTGTGGTCTGTGTCCTGTCTCCATTGTACCCTGCTGCAGACGGAAGCGATACCTCCGGCTCCCGCTGTCCTGGGGCAGGTGGTGCCATCCTGTGCTCCCCCATCCCTCTGCATCCCCCTGACGCTGGGGAAGCCCTGGCTGCCTTGCTGGCCCCCGCTGCTGCCCCTCGGTGCCCGACCTGCCCTGGTCTCTCCCCACAGGTGAATCGGAGCTGCTGGCCTTGTCTGCAAAAGGCCGCCTCATGACCTGTGACTTATGCAGCCCCGAGGATGCTGACGTGGAGCTGACGCCCGCCGAGGCTGGCCGGAGGATTAAGGAGCTGTTGTCCGGGATAGGCAACACCTCAGAGAGGTAAAGGGTAGGGCTACTGGGCGCACTTGTGTTCTCACTTGGCGAGCTGCTGGGCTTATAGGCACTGAGCAGGGCTTTTCTGCATCAGCCGTGAGGTCTCTGTTCAGTAACTGCTCCAGTGTTTACCTTCCCAGAGTGCAGGAGCCTGGCTGGGAAGCCCCCCCTGCCCTCAATAGGACAAAACCAGTGTTTAGGGGCAGCCCCGCCGGCTGCCCCGCTCTCCCCTGGGCACAGCCAGTTTTGACGCTGCAGGCAGGATGGTGTTTACAGCCTCAGCGGCAGAACGTGGGAGAGGCAGGGTGCCCGGCACTCCCAGACAGCCCACCACACTTGCCAAGTTGGCAGTAACAGGCAGGGCAGGCGTGTGCCTTTGGCCTCCAGAGCCATCTGCATGTGGGGAGGGGATCTGGGCGAGTCACCCTCCCTTTGCAGGGGGATTCCTGGGGTCTGGCTGGCTGGAGCCACTCCTCAGGCTCAGCTCAGCTGGTGGGGACTCACAGGTGTAGCGTGCCTTGGAGAAGAAGCTGGCAAGTTCCCATGGCAGCTTGGGGCAGCTCAGGGCAGCGGGCTCATGCTGGGGGCTGTTTGGCTCATCTGCAGCAGCAGCACAGTGCCCTTCGTGCAGCAGCCTTTGGCACTGGCCCCTGCTGTGCTCCTGTTGCTGACCCAGTGTCCTGGCTGCCGTCCCTCCCGCTGTTTTAGCAATGACACTTTGCCCTTGCAGAGTTTCCTTCCTGAAGAAAGCAGTGGACCAGAAGAATCGAGCCCTGGCCAGCCTGAACCAGGTGATGAATGTGAGCGCAGCTTTGCTGTCCAGCCAGGAAGGCCAGAAGCCCATTGCTTGCACCGTCACTGCTAACTGGAGCTGCCTCCTGCTCCAAGATACCGTTACAATCTCCTGTCTGCTGGAGAACTGCAGCGAGTACAGTCTGGAGGAGGGCTGGACCCTCTGCGTTCAGCTCCTGGCCAGCCCCTGTGCCTTAGAGGAGGAGTCATCCGTGGATTCAGCCACCACTTTCACCTTCCCCATCGACCACCTCCTCCCTGGGAACAAGAGGGAGCTGACACTGCCCCTCGGCTCTGCCGCAGACACCAAGCTGGACCTGCCTCTGACCATCTCCTGTGCTCTCTACTACAGTTTACGGGATATTTTGGGCAGCGGCTCAGACTCCTCCGAGGCTTTGGACGACCTCCTGCCAGATGACTCGCCCATCCTCTCCCCAGACAGAGAGGGGATCTGCCTGCCCCTCAGTGAATGCACCATTGACATGCTCCAGTGCCTCCGTTTCGAGAGCAGCCCCCCTGGGCTGGATGCCTCCCCGCCAGTGGCTGCTCCCCCTGCCCCCCCAGACCCTGTGGAGACCTTCCTCAAAGTGTCCCAGGAGCAGACTGAGCCCAAGGGGGTGAAAGCCGGCGAGCTGCCACATGCCACTGGAGAGGGGAACCTGCCTCCGTCAGCGGCATCCATCCGGGTGTCCTCGGAGCTGCTGAAAAACACGCTGAAAACCTCCGGCTCGGGTGAGTCCCTGGAGAGGAGTGTCTCAGGAGCCTCTGGGGTATCTCCCTGGGCAGAGGTGCTTGCATCCCGGCTTGTGGCCATGCCAGGAGAGGCCGGGGTGGCACTGTCACAGCCTGTGCGTGCAGGCTGGGATGGTCACCAGCCCTTTCCTTGGGTGAGGAGGGCTGCGTGACCCCACACAGTCACCACCTCAGCACATGTCTGCTCGTGCACTGGCGCATGGATGCGATGGCAGTTGCATGACCAAGCTCAGCTTGTCTCAGCAGGGAGGGAAGCGGCCCCCGCGTCAGGCCCTGGCCTCACAGGGGCTGCACCAGCCACACACTGCTTCCTCCTGTGCTGGCTGCATGGCTCCTGCCTGAGTGGGGCTGCTGAGCCGCAGGGAGGGCATTCAGCGGCATAACAAGCTCTGCTTTCTCTCCTTTTGTCCCCAGATGTCCCGCTGAGCTGTGCCACGCTGCGCTGGCTGCTGGCTGAGAACGCTGGGGCCGAGGCACTGAGCAGTGGGAATGTGGCATCGGTGCGTGGCGCAGCACCAGACGGAGGCGAGGTGCAGCTGCTTGTCCGAGAGGCAAGGAATGGGTTAGCCCTGCAGACAAACTCCCCGTGCCTGTCCCACGAAGCTGGCTTCGTTCTGCAGCCCCTCGCCCATGCCAGGGAGCTGGGTGATGTATGGCCTTGCTATCCTGACCCCAGGCTGTCACCTGTGGGTCCAGCTGCCGGGGAGCCTGCTGGCTGCTGTGCTGTGGGGCTGGGGCTTGTGTGCTCGGCTGGGCGGGCTGCCTTGCCAGTCCCCCTTCTCCCAACCCTGGACTTCCCAAAGGCTGTGGCCGCTTCCCTCCCTCTCTGGGTGGGCGTGTGTCCCCCAGATGCTGTCATTTCCCTGCTAGGCAGGGCAGTGGGCTGTGGCTGTGTCCCTGCACGGCACGCTGGCCTTGTGAAGGCAAAGACAGGGGCCTGCTCCCCTCCCAGCATCCCTTCACTGGTCCTCAGGATCTTTGTGGGTGCTTTTTGCTGCAGCCTTTCCACTGGAGCGGTGTGTCTACTGCTCCTGGCCATCTCTTGCCCAGCCCCACTGAGATGTGGTAGCCTCAGCCGCTTGCGGGGCCCCAGTCAGGTGTCAAGATTGGCTGCTGTAAGAAATGGGCTTTCCCTGCTGGTTCGACCAGCTGAACTTTGCTGGCTCTGCAAAGTGAGGGGAAAATGTGGGTGGATTCAGGGTGTAAATCTGATCTGCTGCAGCTCGTCCCTCTTTAATGCAAAAATCCCCCTCTAAATGCAAAAGAAAAATTGTAATTGCTGCCCAGCTCTCCTGCCATGGCTGGTTGATCCCGTGCCGAGGGGCCCAGCTGCCTGCACACTGGCAATGACCTGCCTCAGGTTGATTCACGCTTGAGAGCTCTAATATTGCCAGTGCGATTAGTGACAATGTTAATTCTGCTTGGGCTAAGCCTGGCGGATTAAATCTGCTGGGGTGGCAGCCTGCGTCCCCTCGGGGAACGGGCATCCACTCACCCCCCGCAGCGCTGGGCCAGGCCAGCGGCCACTCTGCCGGCTGCAGCACCTGCCCCTGCTGCCGCTCCTGCTGGGGCTGAAGGAGCGGGCAAGGCCTCGCCTGTGGCCTGGTGGCCACCAGGCGAGGGGCAAACGCCCCTCGGAGGGGCTGGGCAAGGGGTCTGAGGTACCCAGCTGGGCTGGCAGCATCTCCGCTGTGTTTGCCTGTACCAGGCTGTAGAGCAAATGGGTTTGGGGGGTGCAGGAGTATGGGTGGGGGAGGAAAGCCTCTTGGGGAGCCCTGTGCCTGTGGGGAGGGGTCCTGGGGCCACCCTCGCCCCCTCCCCTGCCTGGTGATGATTGCAGCGTGGATGTGCTTACTGTCCCAGGTGGCCATGAACGACCTCAGCCCTGCGGGTCCCATCCAGGCCGTGGAGATCGTGATGGAGAGCCCATCCCTGGCTGACATGTGCAGGATGCACCACGCCGTCATCCGGCGCATCCAGGTACGCTCAGCGCCGCTGGCTGCGGGGCTGTGCCACTGTGTGCAGGTGGCCCCCAGGGACCAAGCCAGAGCCCCCAGGCCAAATCCAGGAGCTACAGCCGAGTGCTCTGGGAGGGTTTCTCTGGCACCACCGTGTGGCAAACCAGCCTGCCCTCTAGCAGGGCTGGGGAGTGGGACCATCACGGACCCTGCTCCCTTCCCGAGCCCCCAGCCTCGGCTCTGGGCGTTTGGGCCATGGAGCCCCGGGAGGTGCCGGCCGTCTGCCCTGGAAACAGGCACCGGTCAGTTTGGCAGCTAAACAGAGCGCGGACCCTGTGGCACGTGGGGGCTGGCAGCCTTCCCGGAGGCGCTTCGGTGCTGGCAAGCGTGGTGCCAGGCCTGGGGAGCGCAGGGCAGCGTGGCTGCCAGGTGGAGACCTGCCTCCTGCCCCGAGCCAGGGCTGGGGCTCCCTGGGGCTGGGTGCTGCCGCAGCCGGCTCTCCCGCTGCCCGCCCCAGCAGCGCTCTCTGCTCCCCACAGGCACTAGTGCTGGAGCAGGCAGCACAGGGCTCGGGCCCCCCTGACCTTCGCATGCAGTACCTGCGCCAGATCCAGGCCAACCACGAGGTGAGCTGCAAGCCCGTGCCGGGGGCGGCAGGTGCCCACTGTGCCTTGGTCCCCTCCTGGTATGCTGCGCGCCACTGGGATCCCCCACCGCAGCCCCAAACCGATGCGCGTGTCTGAAGTTCAGTCTCCCTTGTACAGATGCTGCTGAAGGAGGCGCAGACCCTACGCGACCGGCTGCCCCTCGGCGAGGAGGGGGCTACCACGGCCGAGAAGCTCTTGCACATCTACAGGCAGCTCCGCAACCCCAGCCTTGTTCTGCTGTGAGCAGGGGGGTGGGCAGTGCACCCTGGGGGCCCCGAGCCCCGCTGGCCGGGGTGGGCCCTGCCAGGCCAGCAGCGGGGAGAGACCCCCACAGGAGGAGGAGCGGGTGCGGGTGGGAGGGCTGGCAGCGAGGGCAGGGAGGCCCTGGTGGTGGTCCAGGTGGGGGGCGTGTGTGTGTGCGTGTTTTGTGGTCGTGTTGTTGGCAACACCGGAGGGTTGCGGGGCTCCGGCGGCAGAGTGGGGGCTTCTGGGCTGGCCCAGCCCAGCCCTGCCGCTCCCCCCCTCCCCAGCCTGCCACACCGGTGGGCAGCCCCCGGGGCCGTGCTGTCTTGTGGATCATTCTAGCCGTGGTAGTTTAGCGCTCTCCCAGCGGCTGCCGTGCTGTGCCGGCTGCGGGCTGTGCCCCCATGCCGCCTTGCCTTTCAGGATCAGGATAAACAGGGTGCTGTGCCAGGGTGCCCAGCGGGTGCCTGCCCGGGGGAGCCCCGTTTTCTGCTGGGCAGGGGAGGGGGTTTTCCACTCCCCCGTTGTTTCTATAAATGATCTTGTATTTCTGTGGTGGTGCAGCGTGTTTTGGCCCAGTCCTTCCCCGCACCGCTCCAGTATCTGTAAATCTGTCGTCTGCCATGAAAACGATCGTGCCGCTCAGCAAGTGCCCGTCTCTTTTCCTTTTCCATCTCCCAGCAGGGCCCTGCCAGCTCCTGGAGGGGTTCCACTGCTGCCCACCCCCCCAGTCCCCAGCCAGGTTGCAGCCCCCCCACCTCCTCTCCCAGCCTGGCAGAGGGTCCATTGGCATCGCAGCCTCTCTGGGCTCCAGCCCCTACCCCCAGCCACCCCTGTGGTACCCTGGGGCCCTGTGCCCACCGCCCGGCAGCTCTGGGGGGGGCCAGGACCCCCCTTTGCCTAGGGGGTCCCGTGGGGCGGCACTCTCTTCCTGGGATTGCAGGGCATGGGGAGGGGGACGGGGTCGGATCTTGGGTGCAGCAGAGGGGGGAAGGAGGACGAGGTGCTGCCCTGGTGTGATCCAGACTGACTTTATTGTGGTGCGTCAGGGGGGGTCGGGACACAGCTGCCATGGATGGTGCCACTGCCGGCTCCACTGCCATCCTTTGCCTGGGGACAGCTAGTGCCCCCAGGTGGGCTGTGGGCTGCAGCAGTGGAGGGTCCGGGGCCAGGCAGGTCAGTACTCCCAGAGCGTTGCCCGCAGCACGGACTCGCTGTCAGCGCGCAGGGTGCCAGCCGGGTCCCCACGCAGGTACCGGCCATTCTTCCCTTTGATGGCAACACGTCCCCGCTCCCGGAACTCGAAGAAGAAATCCTCGGAGAGGTCCCCATCACTGCACACTGAGCCGCTGCTGGCCACGTACCAGAACTTGCCCCCCTGACCTGCAGAGAGTCCCCACGGGCTGTCAGCAGGGTCTGGCTAGACCCCTGGTAGCCCCCCACCCTGGTAGACCCTCGCCCAGTGGCTCACCTCGGATCTGGTAGGCGCCGTCGCTGAAGCTCATGTGGAAGACGTCGTAGACAGAGCGGTTGGAGTCGAGCAGGTTGGAGCCGCGGTGGTAGCAGACAAAGCCGTGCTCACCCCGTAGCACCAGCATCGGGCGGTTGATCAGCTTCAAGGTGAACTCCTCATCCTCCCCTGTATGGGAGCCCGGCCCTGAGCACCCTGAGGTGGGGGGACTGACGCCAGGACCCCTGGCCCTCCATCCGCCCCCAGCACTTACCCACAGCATCGCTGACTGCCGCCAGCTGCCCATTCTTCTTGGTGCAGATGTACCGGCCATTGCTGGCGCGCAGGGCCACCCGCCGCCCGCGCCACTCTATGTCAAACATGGTGTTGGCAGCACTGGTGTTGGAGGGAGAGGGTGAGCCAGGGCAGCCTGTCCACCTCCCCAGCCCCCCTGCCCCAGCTGCCCCAGAGCCCCACGCCGTGGCACGGCACCACTCACACTTCGGTGGCCAGGGCCTGGATGCCCCCGTGGGCCACGAGGGTCCAGTAGCTGCCGGTGTTGGTGTGCAGGCTGCACTTGTTGGTGTCGCGGTCAATCTGGAGCTGGAAGGTCTCATGGTTCAACTCCTCGTCCTGGTTCGCCGAGACGTTGACGCCTGCGGGCAGGAGCAGCCACGTGTGCCGGTGAGCGCAGCTGCGCTCTCCCTCCCCTGGCCCCTCCACAGCAGCGGTAAATCCTTCTGCAAACAATCGTGCTAATTGGGCTGGTTAATCTGATTGCTACCACGTCCATCTGGTTAGCACCACGGTGCACAAACCCCCTATTTATAGCCTGCCCACCACCGTACCCGGCCCTAAGCTGCTTGGCACAAGGGCGGGCATGTTAGGGGAGCTGTGGGCACAGCATCGCCAACCAGGCCTGCGGACCCCCACAGACCGCTGTGGGCTCTGGAGGCTGCGCTCCCATCCAGCAGCCCCTCCTGTCTGGCCTGAGCTGCCAGGCTCAGCCCCTGCTCCATGGCTGCACCGAGCCCTGCACGTACGTGCACACCTGCAGCACTGCAGAGCCGTGCACACGCAAACACGCCTGCACGCACTGTGCTGGGCACAGCCCTGTGCGCACATGTATGGGCTGTGTTGAGCTGCGCACACACGTGCGTGCACAGTATCGTCCGTGCACAAATGTGCGTGGGCTGCACATACAAATGCATGTACCTGCAGGCATGGTGTGGAGCCCTGCTCACACATGTGTGTACACATACACCCACAGAGCCCCGCTCACACACGTGTGTGTATACACACACCCCTATAGACACCCCCAGAGCCCTGCACAGTCCCACAGGTGCTCCCAGCCCAGCCCCGCTGGCTACAGCCCCCCGGGCAGGCAGGACCGCCCCATGCCCTTCTCCTGGGCAGGGTCTGTGTGCCCCGTGCCCACAGGGGGGCTGGGGTCACCTGTGTGCCCAGGGAGCAGTGCGGGATGTGGCAGTGGCCTTGCCCTGCTGTTGCTGTAGGGCTTCCCCTGGGCAGAGGCTGCGCTACGGGGTTGTTATTGTGGGGTCTTATCCCATGGTGGGGGGTCCCAGGGGCACTCCCATGGAGCCCTTCACAGCTATGGGTGCTTTTGGCTGACCTGATCCCTAGGGACCCCCCGGGAGCAGCCAGAGGTCCCGAGGTGGGCAGGGAACAGGCAGCATGGCACGGGCAGACCTTACCCTGCCGGATGGAGACGTATCTGCCGTTGGCCGCCGTGAAGACCACCTGGGGGTGGCTCTCCTCCAGGTCGAAGAGTTCATCTTTGCCCGGCTTGGAGCTGCGGCCGGACTTGAGGGTGCCAGTGGGCCCCGTAGGTGCCAGATATTTCCCGTCACAGTCCTTGAAAGCCAGCTTGCCCGCCTTGAACTCGAGGGTGTAGCCGGTACGGGCGCCGGGCTCGGGCACCAGCGTGCCATCGCAGCGCAGGTAGCGCTCGTCAGCGGTGCGCAGGCTGTACTTCTTGTCCTGGAAGCAGAGGGTGATGAGGGCATCCACCCCCCAGGGCAGGTTGCTGTCAGTGGCGATTTCATCCTCGTGGGCGCTGAGGTGGGCGTAGCGGCGGCGGCTGACGCTCAGCAGGTTGGCCTGGGGGTGCATGGCCAAGTGCACGGTCCAGAGCTCGCCCTCCGTCACGGTGGGGGCGAAGCAGGAGAGCTGATCCTCCCGGCCCCCGAAGAAACGCCGGTGCGGGGCTGACTGCAGCGCCCAGCGCCCATCTGACTGGGTGATGATGCTGAAGCGCTCGTCTCGGCCTGGCTGCTCGGCCTCGCACCGCACCTTCCCGTCCTTGTCAGCACCCAGGTACCGGCCAAGGTGGCTCTTGAGAAAGACAACAGAGCTGTTGGCTTCATCCTGCTCCAGCGTCCAGATCTGCTTGCGCTTCAGGCTGGGTGCCGAGGCGTTCACCTTGTAGCCAAAGCTCTCCGCCGTCAGGTACCGGCTCTCACAGTTGATCAACCCAAACTGGATCTTCAGGACCTGGTGGATCCCATTTGTTGGCATCTTCCGCCGGCGTGGGGTGGCCCCCGGGGGGCTGGCGGGGGCTCCCCGGCCCTGCTGAGCCCGGACGTCGCGGCGGGGCCGGCTGCGCCCGCGGGGACGTGCGCACTGCCCCGGTGCTGCAGCTGCACTGGCCCCGCGGGGTGGCTTGGCACAGCACGGCACGTCAGGGGGGTGCCGGGGGTGGGCCGGGGGCCACGGCCCGTTTAATTAGCCACGGGTAGGATTACCAAATCCAGCCAGATTGCGACGGGCACCAGGGTGCCCGTCACCTGCAGCAGGGCTTTCACCGAGACCCCGGGCAAGGGGGCACCGCGGCAGCCACTGGCTGGCTCCTTGGGGTGCGTGGCCACAGCACCGTCCTGCGTGGCTCTCACCCGTCCCGCCGCGGAGCTGCAGGTGGAAAACTTGGGCAGGAACCCGATCCAGGCGCGGGCACCGCGGTGTATCCGTTCCCGGCGGGCTAAGGTTACCGGCCCCTCTGATTCAGCAGCAGGTCACCTCCAGCCGCGCCGCCTCCCGGCCAGCCCCTAAGCGCCTTACCAATTAGCCAGGCATTTTGATTAGTTTAAACCTTTTATCCTGCTTTGGGGCCCTTGGCCTCCATCTGTCCTGTGGCCCCAAATCGCTCCTGCAGCTGTGGATTGGGGTCCTGGCCTCCCCCCTCCCCAGCCCACCGGGGGGATGGTTGGGACAACCCCCCTGTCACCCAGGGTCTGGGGTCCTCCAGCGCCAGAGGGCTGAAAGTGCCTGAAGCTCGTGACAGTGGTGGGGTGTGCTGCCTCAGTGGGGGACAGGGGTGCAGGGGACAGTCCCCACTCCTGCCCAGCTGGGACCCCTGCCACCAGCACAGACGCAGCCACGGAGACCCCTGGCCCCAGCCACGCTCCACCACAGGCACTGGGGGACAGGCTCTGCCCACGCTGGCACCAGGCCCTGGCATCGCCTGCACCCCAAAGTGCTCAGGCACCCAGTGCCAGCCCCTGTGCCAGGGACCGGCCATGCACCGGTGATGCATGTGAGGCTCCGGCCACCATGGCTCCCGCTGCCGCCATCCCCCCGGCCTCGCAGCTCCGGTGTCAGTGCAGCACCCAGTTATTGTTCCCGAAAATAGGTCCCAGGATTGGTTGCCTCATGACTTTTTCATGGCTGCGCTCTCTCTTACCATGCCGGAGGGGTGCCACGGCCCCCCAGCCGCTGCGTTACCCGAGCCGCAGCTGTGCTGCCTGCGAGGTGTAACTGACCCCCCCACCGAAACGGATACGGGTCAGCTTTCGGAGCCGGGGAGGGCTAAGTGGGTCAGGGTCCTGCAGGGGCTGGGGGCTCCAGGGGGCTGGGGGGGACACGGGCAGCCCAGGGCCTGGCAGGGTGGCAGCACTGGCTCTCGGCGGGTGCCTGCTAGCACCTGCCTGACACAGCAGCCGGGAGCTGCATTTATACGCGCTGCCCGCCCCCCCCCCCCCCCCCCGCCCCCGCCCCCCAGCCCCGGCTGGGAGTCAGGTTCCCCTCGGGGGGGGGGGGGGCGCTGCCTGGGCCCTGCCCCACAGCCCAGCCTGTCCCTGTGTGCCCCCGGCCTGGGGACAGCCGGACACCCTCACACACCTCTCCTCAGTGGGGCAGCTCCTTAGAGCCGACATGCTCGTGGCAGCGCCCCCAGCCTGGAGGTCGTGGGGTGCTGGGGTGGGTGGCCCCACCCTGGGCTCCATCCAGCACCCTTCCCGGGTCCCCCCCACCTCCCTGGACTTGAGAGCCAGCGTGGTGCCGGTGGTGAGGGCTGGCAGATGGGGGAGGGGTCAGCTGCCCCACAACAGCCCACGGGGGTGGGGTGGGGGATGGCGGGGTGGAATGGGGGAATCAGGCCAGGGTCCAGGTGCTGCGTGGCGCTGCCTGGCTGTACCGCCTGGGGGGACCCCCATCACCACCTCATCACCCCCGCCCCCCCTAACAGCCGCCCGTTGCCATGGCGACGGGACGGTGGCTGTGCATGACTATGGCAACGGGAGGAGACGGTGACTGTGCATCGCCATGGCAATAGGAGGGGACGGTGACTGTACCTCACCATGGCAACGGGACGGTGACCGTGTGTCGCCATGGCAACGGGATGGCGACTGTGTGTCCCCATGGCGATGGAGGCTGCGCACAGGCAGCGGGGCGGGGCGGGATGCGGCCCTTCCTCCTCCTCTTCCTTCTCCTCCTCCTCTCCTCGCCCCCCCGGCCCGGGCCAAGGTCCCCACGGCGGCGCGGGGCGGTGTCGGGGCCGGGCGTCCCGCTGCCACCGGCCCGATCGCTCCTAATACGGCCGGGACGCGCTGCCTGCGGGGCGGGGGCACCCCGGGGCCCTGCCCGCGCTGCCCGCACTGCCCGCACTGCCCGCCCTTACTCACCGGGCGCCGGGGCTGCCTTGTTTGGGCAGGAGGAAGCGGCGGGGCTGGCACCCGGCACCGCCCCAGGCCCCCCCGGTATCACCTCGCCACCCGGGACACCCCCACCCCGCTGCCCCCCGAGTCCCGGGCGGTGGGCTGCCGGTGGCGGGGAGCCCCGCCGCTGTGTGCCTGCCGGGGGTCCAGCTGGTCCTGCACCCCGGGGTGGGGAGCTGTGGGATGCGGGTGTCACCTGTGCAGCACACCCCCCCCCAAGCCAGCCCCCCCGGTGCCCCCCCGGCCACCAGCCCCCCATGCCTACCAGCTGCTCAGCGCTGGCATGGGGTTGAGACCCCTTGAGCTGCACCAGCACCTGTGAAGGATCCCCCAACCCTCTACCAGCCACCCAGTGCCAGCAGCACCCTGCACCATGCCCCGGCACCCCGACCCTGCCGCCACTGGCACCCCCCCATGCCACCCATCACGGCTCAGCCACCGGTGGTACCAGGGCCTGCCGGGGAAGGCCTCAGCACACGGTGCTTCGTCACCGAGCAGTGCTGGGAATCCCTGGCAGCACGGCCAGATTCCTCTGCCATCCACTCCGGGCACAGATGCCGGTGGTGGCGAGGCCAGTGGCCACCACCTCCCCAGACCTGGCCAGCACAGAGGGGCTGGAGGTGTGAGAGCCGCAGTGGGCGGTGGGTGCATGGGCCACGGGCACAGTGCATGGCTATGGGCTGCGGCACACAGCCAGCTGGCACAGCGGAGGGGTCTCCAGCATGGCACGTGGGTCACCAGCCCGGTGCACTGGTGGGAGCCATGCCCATGTCACCTGGCGGCAGCATGGGGCATGTGGCCCATGGGTGCCCCCCGATGAAGCAGGGGGGCTCAGACACAAGGGGGGCCCCAGGCTGGTGGGGGCTGCCAGAGTGGGGGGGCCAGGGGGGCTGGTGCAGCTCTGTGAGGGGAGAGGTGCTGGCTGGGGTGGCGCAGCCAGGGGTGCCCGTGGGGGATGCTGTGCCCTGGCAGGGTGCCATCCATGGGGTGCATGGCACCGTCTGTGGGGTGTCAGCACCGTCTGTGGGGTCTCAGCATCATCCGTGGGTGTCAGCACCGTCCGTGGGGTCTTAGCATCAACTGTGGGGTGCCAGCACTGTCCATGGGGTTCAGCACCATCCATGGGGTGCACAGCATCATCTGTGGAGTGTCAGCATTGTCTGTGGGGTGTCAGCATCATCCGTGGGGTGCACAGCACTGTCTGTGGGGTATCAGCATCATCCGTGGGGTGCACAGCACTGTCTGTGGGGTCTCGGCACCACGTATGGAGTCTCAGCACCATCCGTGGGGTGCCTACACCATCCATGAGGCACACAGCTCTGTCTGTGGGGTGCACTGCACCATCCCTGAGGTGTCAACACCACCCATGAGGTGACAGCAGTGCCTGTGGGGCATCAGCACCGTGAGCAGGGCCTCGGCACCATCCATGGGGGTCAGCCAGTACGCAGCAGCCCTGGAGCTGAGGCAGATTTTTGGGGTGCCCGGCGCTGGGTGCTGCTGGGGTGCTGCATGCGCGGTGCCAGTGCTGCCTGTCTGGCGCACCACACTGCACCCATGGCCCCACACGGCCTGCTGGTGGGTGCCGGCAGGAGCACAGCTGCTGAGGGGGCCCCCGGCTGGAGGGGCCATGCCGGGGCGCAGCACCCGTGGGATGCACAGCGGCACCGACGGGGGGGGCGGGGGGCTGCTAGGGGGGCTGGCACGGAGGGTGTGGGGCGCCCGGGGGGTGCCGCCGGGTGGGGTGGGGGTACAGGTGCTGCTCGAGGGGTGCCGTGGGTGGGTGCACATGCCCGTGGGTGGGGTGCACGTGCTGCCCGAGGCTGCGCACGTGCTGCCCGGGGGGTGCCCGGGGGGGGGGTGCCCGGTGCCACCTTTGGGGTGCGGGGCCAGGCCCGGCAAGGCCCGCCGGTGCCTGGCGCTAGCGGAGGGGTTAGCGGGCACTGGGGGGGGGTGCCCGGTGCTGGCGGGGGTGCTGGTGGGCGGGGGGTCCCCCCATCTCCGGGAACCGGGGGTCGCCGCCGACCCCCCCCCCCCCCCCCCATGCAGGTTCCGGGGTGCCGCGGGGCGGGGGCAGTCCCGCAGCCGCCCCACGTGGCCGGGGCCGCGCCAGCCAATGAGAGCGCGTGTTTCTGAAAGATCTCCATATATGGCGATGTTCTCGGCCGGGCGGGCGGGGCCGTCGCCCCCTGGGTATAAAAGCGCGGGGCTGGGACGCGGCCGGTCTCACTCAGCCGGCGGCAGCGGACCAGGCGGCATCGTCTCCCCAGCGCCGAGAGCAACTTCCCCCGCACAGGTACCGATACTGGCCCCGGGGCGTGGTCCGCGGCCCAGCCACCCCTTTGCTGACAGCCCCCGGGGCGGCGGCTCGCTCCGTGCCGGGTTGTGGCTTGCGGCCCTGAGCGTGTGTGGGGATGTGTGCGCGTACCCCCCACCCCCCCGCGCCGGGGGGGGAATGGTCTCGCCCGTCGGAGCGGTCTGGTCGGGGTGTGGCGGGGCGCGGCGCGATTGGTGGCGGCGGTGGGTGACGTCAGAGCGCGGGCGATTCAAATACGGGGTGGAACGGGGGGGGGCGGGCCTGGCCCACCGCCAGCGCGGTCTCCCGGGGCGGGTTCGCTGACCGGGGCCGCCCCCCACCCCGCAGAGCCTCCGCCATGGAAGAGGAGATCGCTGCCCTCGTCATCGACAACGGCTCCGGCATGTGCAAGGCCGGTTTCGCCGGGGATGACGCCCCCCGCGCCGTTTTCCCCTCCATCGTCGGGCGCCCGCGGCACCAGGTAGGTGGGGGACGGGTGAGGGCGGGGGCCCGCTGCTCAGGGCCGGTGCCCGGATGGGGGTGGAGGGCCCGGTACCGCCGTCCGGGTGGGCTCTGACTCCCCCTCGCTTCCCCAGGGCGTGATGGTGGGCATGGGGCAGAAGGACAGCTACGTGGGGGATGAGGCGCAGAGCAAGCGGGGCATCCTGACGCTGAAGTACCCCATCGAGCACGGCATTGTCACCAACTGGGATGACATGGAGAAGATCTGGCACCACACCTTCTACAACGAGCTGCGCGTGGCCCCCGAGGAGCACCCCGTGCTGCTCACAGAGGCCCCCCTCAACCCCAAGGCCAACAGGGAGAAGATGACACAGGTACCGCCGCTGGCCTGGCGGCCGCCCCCTCCTCACATCTCGTTCCCAGACTTCCCTTACGACATCTCAAACCTGAGCTTCTGTTTTATTTTCTTTTGTTTTTTCTCCCAATGTTTTCAGGGTTCTGTACTCCCGGCATTTCTTCCTTGACGCCTCAGGTTTCTTTCATTTGTGTTTTCTGCCTGCGTTCTTTGCTTTTTTTTCCTTCACACACTTGGTTTTGTTTTTTTTTCTGCATGTCAGCATGCATGTTCTAACGTGGGTGTGAGTGACCCAGCTCACTACTTGCCACTAATAATTTTTCTTCTCCTCTTGCTTCCAGATCATGTTTGAGACCTTCAACACCCCAGCCATGTATGTGGCTATCCAGGCTGTGCTGTCCCTGTATGCCTCTGGTCGTACCACTGGTATTGTTATGGACTCCGGGGATGGTGTCACCCACACTGTGCCCATCTACGAGGGTTATGCTCTGCCCCACGCCATCCTGCGCCTGGACTTGGCTGGCCGTGACCTGACAGACTACCTCATGAAGATCCTGACAGAAAGAGGCTACAGCTTCACCACCACAGCTGAAAGGGAAATTGTCCGTGACATAAAGGAAAAGCTGTGTTACGTTGCCCTGGACTTCGAACAGGAGATGGCGACTGCTGCCTCTTCCTCCTCCCTGGAGAAGAGCTATGAGCTGCCCGATGGCCAGGTGATCACCATCGGTAACGAGAGGTTCAGGTGTCCAGAAGCCCTCTTCCAGCCCTCTTTCCTGGGTAGGTTGTGGGCCGGGGCGGTTATTGCCAAGGTTGCCTCTGTGGTGTGGGGTTGGCATGACCAAAGCGAAATGCTGTGTGGGTACTAACGCACCCACAACTCTTCTCCCCAGGTATGGAGTCCTGCGGCATTCACGAGACCACATTCAACTCCATCATGAAGTGTGATGTGGACATCAGGAAGGACCTGTATGCCAACACAGTGTTATCTGGTGGTACCACCATGTACCCCGGTATTGCTGACAGGATGCAGAAGGAGATCACAGCCCTGGCGCCCAGCACGATGAAGATCAAGGTAAGAAACGCTCCCTCATCCCACAGCAGATGGGGCCACATGGAGGGGAGAACGCAGGGGCCGCTCTGACCACACTCGCTCTCTTGCAGATCATTGCCCCACCTGAGCGCAAATACTCAGTCTGGATTGGTGGCTCCATCCTGGCCTCGCTATCCACCTTCCAGCAGATGTGGATCAGCAAGCAGGAGTACGATGAGTCTGGCCCATCCATTGTCCACCGTAAATGCTTCTAAATGGACTGCTGGCAGGTGCACGGCACCTGCTGCATGAGTTGTCTCACTAGTATATGTTTGCCCAGGCAAATCTATACACCTCATGCTAGCCTCATAAAACTGGAATAAGCCTTCTTTCAAAAGAAAACTTGCCCTTGGAAAGTTTGTACCTGATGTTAGACACATGTCAGCACTGGATGGTTGAGCTGTCACTTGATTTGACCTTGTTTATTTGAGTTAACCTTTCCCTTGGTGTACACCTGAGCAAAATACCCTGTACAGATCTGCTCCTGGCCACGGGGCTGCCATGGCACTGTGCTGTGGAGGAGGGCCTGTGCCTGACTGGGGCTTCCACAGCTCATGACACTGACAGTGGCCCCGCATCCTGGGCTGGGACCAGTGTATACAGGGTATTTGGAGTCAGACTTGCTGTACATCCAGTGTGGAGTATTCCAGATTTCCTGTAGAGGCTGGTAGGAGTCCACTGAGAATTCACTTCTGTTGCTGCCGTTCTAGCAAGGTTGGGAAAACATATCACATCCGAGCCTTATGAACCAGTCTTCATTCTCCTCCCCACCCGTATCCCAGTTGACATCATGGGGCTGAAGTTACTCAACTTGAGTTGCTGAAACTTTGCATTTACACCTGTAAATTTATGCATCGTTTAATTTATGTAAGATTTTTGTACGTTGCCTTAATGTTCTCACATGATGGTAGGAAACCAAAATTTGTAAGTCATCCTAAAGTTGAGAAATTGTAATGCCCAACAACACATCATTGTGTAAGGAAAATAAAAAAAAAAAAAGCGCTGCAGTAAACTCTACCCTGGGGCTGTGTGTGCTCGGTGGCAGGGCAGGGGCTGGGCTTGTCCACAGTGTATGACACCTGGGAGTTGGTGGTAAAGCTGTGATGTTGCTTTTGGGTTGAAAAATGGCTGTTTAGGTGCTGAGGAAGCCTTGGAGGAATGGTGATGGCCACTGCCCTGGTGCTGGAGCATGTCCCTCTGCTCCCAGAGCTGGTTTGGCACAGCTGCCTGGTGTGGTGGGTCTGCTGCCATGGGGGCTCCCTACTGTTCTGGGCAGAAGTGTGTGGGGTGGGAGCCCCCAGCCCAGCATGGCAGGGGGGGCAGCTGCTGGGGGGCCTGGGGCTGCAGGCCCTCCCCAGCCCTTTGCTTGGGGTGACCTAGCTGGCTGGAGGAGAGAGCTCCCTGAGCCTGGGGTTCCATGGCCCTGCTGCGTGCTGCCCTCATTTCTGAGGGGAGAGAGAAACCTGCTAATTAACCCCAACACCCAAGGTCAGGCTGTGTTGCTTCAATTAGGCCCTTGCCTCTCTCACCCTGCTTGCTGCCGTCCTGCACCAGGAAACAGCTGGAGCCTGTCCACCAGCCCCATGGCGCAGCCGGCACAGATCCCGGCCCGGTGCCAGGCTGGTTCTCCACCGAAGGCCGGCTCGTTGCTGCCGTGCCTGGTAGCCCTGGTAGCGTGCACTGCCCACCAGCCCCGCTCCTGTACGGGCATCTCCAGCCGGGCCCACGCTCTTCCTCCTCCATCACCGCAGAGCAGGCATGGAGCACAGCACCCCGTGGCCAGGTGGGTGGCATTTGTTCCAGGGGCACCCAGCCGCGTTGGAGCCCTCGGGGTGGCCACGGGCTTGTGTAGACCTGCACCTGCTTGCCCTGCTCTCAGTGTCCCCAGGAGAGCGGCTGGCCACAGGCACGATGGGTGGCTGTGACCGCCAAGGGGGATGGTGAGGCATCACGGGGAAGAGGATGTCACCGAGCCGCCAGGACACCGGCTGTGGCAGGGGAGGACGAGCTGTGGCCAGGGGTGCTCAGGTGGCCCGAAGCAGTGGCAGTGCTGGCACAAGGTCCCTCTGCTTGTGTGGCACCGCAGCACAGTGGGCCGCAGGGTGCTGTGCCATGTTGTGCCGTGCCAGGGTCAGGGTACCATGTTGTGTTGCACCGTGCCGCACTGTGCCACGTTGCTCCTGGCATGTCCCATGGTGACACCACTGCCTGGCTGACCCCAGAGCGTCCTTGTCCTTGACCAGGCTGCTGGAGCTGCGGTGGCACTAGGAGCCCGGTGGCAGCCCTGCAGGGGTCCTGGCTGAACCGCAGCCCCTCGATCCGTGGCACCGTGGCTATCCCTGCATGGCCAGGGTACAAGCAGCAGCTGCAGTGCCACAGGGCTGGGGTCACCGTCGCCTCTGTGCCAGGGACACCACCTGGCCCTGGCTGTTGATTTGGGGGTGTGGGGGAAGGGGTGTGCACCCCTCCTGGCCGGGGGGCAGGATGGGGCCGTGGCAAAGTGCAGCTGCAGGTGCAAGTACACAGTGCCGAGATGACAGCCGGGGCTGGGGCCAGCATGGGGTGGGGGGTGGCTGGGTGTCCCCTGCCCCCTCCTGGGCACCCCCACGGCTGCCCAGGGGCTGGGCTGGGTGCAGGATGAGTACCCCGGGGCCACCCAGCCTGTGGTACCTGTGCTTGCCAACTGGCTCGCACCCCAGCTGTCTGTCTGTGTCCGTTCCTCCATCCGTCTGCCTGTCCAGCCTGCCCGCCATGCACCCAGCTGTCTGCCCTGCACCTGCCTGCCTGGCCAGCTGGCTGTCCTGCCCTGCAGCAGTCTGTCCGTCCAGCCTGCCCTCCATCCCTCTGTCTGTCCAGCCATCACTCCATCTGGCTGTCCAGCCATCCCTGCAGCCATACGTCTGTCCATCCCCTCATATATCCTCTCTCCCTCCGTCTGTCCAGCCCCCCTACAGCCATCTGTCTGTCCGTCTGTCCAGCCCTCTGTATGTCCGTCCCTCCCTCCATCACCTTACACTAGCTGTCTGTCCATCCCTCCAGCTGTCCGGCCCTCTGCCTGCCCTGAGCCGTGTGTCCGTCCGTCTGTCCATCCGGCCGGCCACCTCGCAGCTGTCCGCCCAGCTGCCCTTTTCCCCCGCAGCCCCCCGGCCGTAAGTCCCCCCATTGCCCACCCTCCCGGCTGGCCCCCTGCCTGGCCCCGGCCGCCTGTGCCCCCCGCAGCCCCCGCCCCCCCCCCCCCCCGTCGGTCGGTCCGTCCGTCGGGGCGGCCTGGCCAGGGGTGGCCGCCAGGGGGCAGCACGGCCCCGCTGCTCCGCCGCACGGCACGAGTTTGCGCGGCCTCGGCCCGGCGGGAGCGGGGTGGGGCAAGAAGGGCCCTGCCGGAGCCCCCCACCCCCGTCATACCCGCCTCCCCCCGCCCCGCAGGCCCCCCCCCGGCCCCCCTTGCACCCCCAACACCCCCGCACCTGTGCGCCCACAGCGCGCAGTACCACCCCCCCAGCGCCCATCAACCCCCCCCAGCGCCCATCAACCCCCCCAGCGCCCAGCACCCCCCAGCGCCCGTGCCACCCCCTCCCCGCACCCCGTCGCCGACCCCGCAGCTGCCGCCCGCAGGGAAAGGGTTAACGGCGCCCGGGTGGTGAGAACAAAAGGGCTCCCCGCCAGCCAATGGGCGCCAGGCTCTGCGTCCCTGCACGCGCTGGTTGGCTGTGGCGCGGCCAATGGCGTGCGAGCTCTGCCCGTCTTTCTGTCCCCACGTGGGGTGGAAGCGCTCTGCCCCCCTTCCCCCGCCCCCGCTGCTTCCTCCTGCCTGCATCCCCCGCCCGCATCCCTGCCTGCATTCCTGCCTGCACCCCCCGCCTACACCCCCCGCCCGCATCCCTGCCTGCATCCCCTGCCTTCACCCCCTCGCCTGCATCCCCCACCCACATACCTGCCTGCACCCCCCTGACTGCACCCCCCACCTGCATCCCTTGCCTTCATCCCCCTGCCTGCACCCCTCGCCTGCATCCCCCGCCCGCACCTCCTGCCTTCATTCTCTTGCCTGCATCCCCCCACCTGCATCCCCCTGTCTGCATCCCTGCCCTGCTGCTTCCTTCTGCCTGCATCCCTGCCCACACCCTGCCCACATCCTCCCTCCTCTCCCCTGCATTGCTCCTGCAGCACTTCGGCCCTCCTTTCTCCCTCCTCCTCCTTCCTGCATCCCCCACCCCGACCCTGCCTGCATCCCTCACTCCTGCCTGCACCTCCTGTCCCTGCCTGCACCTCTTGCAAGGCACGGACCCTGCCCTATCCTTCCTCCGTGTCCTAACACGCACCAAAAGGACGGGTGCCACCAATGTGGGGTGCCCCCAGCATGGGATGCTCCCATCGGCATAGGGTGCCCAGGGGCTGCTCCCTCGCCCCGGCACCCTGCCCAGCTCCTGCCTGTGGCGAGCTGGGGTGGCCCCTGCGGGTGCCCGGGGGGTGTGGCGGGGTGACCTGGCAGGGGGTGGCTGCACCCGGAGGGAAACTGAGGCAGAGCAGAGAGCAGAGGCGGCACCAGCAACGGTTCATATATTTATTCATAAGCCAAGTTATCAATAAAAAAGTTCCATACTAAAAGGCCTTTACATAGAGTTTGCTGTTCATAAAACCTTTGTGTTTTTAATCCTTTTTTCCTTTTTTTTTCTTTTTTTTTATTGTTGGGATTTTTTTTTGTCTTGTGGTTGTTTTTTTTTTGTTTGTTTTTTTTTTTTTAGTGTTTACACTGGAAAAGCCCCCACCGCTGTGCGGCCTGTACACATTTACAGCACGGGGCAGCGGCGGGCAGCGGCAGGCAGCGGCGGGACGGGCCAGCGTCCACCGGCACCGCAGCCGCCCCGCTATTGCACTGGGGCCAGGCAGTGACAGGACCGCCGGGGGGGGCTGGGAGAGCCGCCCTGCCAGCCCCCCCCCCCCTCCACCCCCCCCTGCTTGCCACTGCGCTGGGGGCCGAGCCCCCTGCCCCGCCGCCGTGTCCCCCCTATATACAGAGCTCCCCCGCTGTCCTCGTCCCAGCCAGGCTGGGGGAAACAGTGCACTGAAACGGAAACGCACCCCCCACCCCCCTGCCCCTTATTATTATTATTTTTTTATTTGTTTTTTTTTGTTGTATTTTTTTTTGTCGGTTTGTCTGTTTTCCATAAAACTTCCCGGAAGAAATACAATATTTACACGCAAAATAAATAGAACAACACACCTGATTTCTGCTTTACCTGCTGGCAAACAGTCAGAGGTACTAGGGAAAGTATGGCTTGTAGGGGAGCCCCCCCCTGCGCCCCCTGCAACGATGCCCCCGCACCCCCAGCCCCAGCCACCCCGGGCTTTGCATAATTGCCGGGAAGTAGCCCTGCGCCGGAGGGGGCACGTGGGGGGGCTGCCTGTCCCAGTCCCCCTCCCTGCACCTGGGGTGGGCACAGGGGTCAGCAGAGGATGGGCACCCCGTCGGCAGTCACCAGCCGGCCCGTGGTGGGGTCGTAGGTGCCCGCCAGGTAGTAGAGGTCCTGCCGGTCCTGGTATTTCTTGCTGCGGGTCATCTGCTCATAGTGCTCCCGTCCCACCACCTGGCACTTGTGGGAGATGGTCTGCACGTCGTTCTCGTCCTCGTGGCACGACTGGTACAGGGCGTTCTGCAGGGGGACAAGGTGGCGTCACCAGCCGGCCCCTCACCGCTGTGCCACCCCGCCACCCTGCCCCGGCTCCCCCCGCACCTTGCCGTCGCTCTGCCGCTTGCCCAGCTTGGTCTCCTCAGGGTGGTAGAACCACTTGACCTTGACCACCATGTTGCTGCCCCAGGACTCCCACATGCTCTCGATGCGCCCGATGTAGGGCAGGTTGGGCCGCCCGGCCGAGAGGAAGACGGCGCAGTCCCCGATGCGCAGCGTCTCCTTGCCGCGCACGATGGCCTTGTAGAACAGCTTCCGCGCCTTGCCCTTCATGCCCCGCCGCTGCCAGGGGGAGCAGGGAGGTCAGGGACGGCACAGGGACTCCTGACCCCACACACACCCACCCTGCCAGCCTGGTGAGACCCCAGGCACCGGGGAAGGCAGTGCCAGGGTGGGATGCTCCCACAGCACCCATCCAGCCCTGTGCACCCAAGTGCCACAGCCAGTGTAACCAGCACCCTGTGCTGGGCACTGTGTCCAGTGAGCCCATCCTGTGCACCCAGGTGTCACAGCTGGTGCACCCAGGCACCCTGCCCTCAGCACCCAGGTGCTGTGCCCCATGTGCTCCAGGACCCTGCCCCACAACGCCTGGCTCCCTGCCACATACCTGTGCGCCCTGCGCCCACACACCCTGCCCCATGCACCCTGCCCTGCACACACAGGCACCCTGCCATGTACCCCACCCTGTGGACCTGCACTCATGCAACCAGGCCCATGCCTCCTGTTGCACACACATGGACAGACTACCATGCACCCTTGCACCCTGCCCTGCATCCCCAGGCACTTTGCTGTACCCACACACTCTACACCATATCCTACACCTGTGCTCCTTGCACCCATGCCCCATGTGCTTTGCCCTGTGAACACAGGCAGCCTGCCAGGCACCCATGCACCCTGCCCCTTGCACCCTGCCCCTTGCCCCATACACCCATACCCCTGCAGCCACACACTCCACCTCACACACCATGCACCCATACACCTGCACCCATGCAGCCTGCCTCCTGCACTCATGCACCTGCCCCCATGCACATGGCCATGCACTCTGCTCCATGCACCCCACCCAGTGCACCCTGCCATGCACCCATACACCTCCATCCATGTCCCCTGCCTGCTCTTTGCCCGGGTGCCAGCTGTACCTGCGTGGGGTTCCCCGACCACCTCCAGAGCTGGCGCGCAGGCAGGAAGGCGGAGATCTTTGGCCGGTTTTCCACCGAGGGCAGGCGCTGCCTCCGGGAGAACTCTTTGGCTTTGGAGAAGCTGAGGGCCTCCTTGCGCTTGAGCTTGGCCTTGGGACCGGTGGCGGCAGCCTTGGTGAGGAAGCAGCGCTGCGGCGTGCTGCTCTTGGAGCGCAGGGCCTCCGGCTGCGCCAGCAGCGCTGGCACCGGGTGGGAGAGGCAGGTCTGGAGCAGCAGCGTGGAGTCCTCATCCTCAGAGCTGTAGGAGGAATCCTCGTTGTCAGAGGAGCAGAGGCTGGAGGTGGTGATGGAGCCGGAGCTGGAGGAGGTGGAAGAGCCCGAGGAAGAGGAAGAAACGGAGAGGCGGGTCATAAAGCGTGAGGGCACGTCGGTGCCCAGCCCAGCCGCCTCCTCGTCCTCGTCCATGTCCGAGTAGGAGCTGTGGCAGTCGCTGTCGCAGTTCAGGGTGAACTCGGCCTGGCCCGAGTATTTCCGCAACGCCAGCCCCACCGGCAGCTGGTGCACGGGCGCCCGACCCTTCCTGTCCTTGCCGGCCAGCGCCGCGTGGGCATAGCTGTGGCTGGCCAGGGGCCGCTCCAGCTTGGCCCCAAAGTCCTTCTCAGCCAGCAGCAGGGCCTTGCAGTTCTTGTTCTTGGGGGACGTCACCCCTTCGTGGTCCAGCTTGACCAGGTACTCGCTGCCCGCCTTTCTCCGGCCGCTTTTGCCCATTTCTGCCTCCAGCCGCTCGGCCTTCTTGGAGCGCAGGAGCTTCTGGGCGGCCGGCAGCACCAGCCCGGCCCCCGCCCCAAAGGAGGCGTAGGAGCTGGCAATGCGGCTGAAGGAGTCAGCCCCAAAGCCGTTGCCGAAGACTGGGGTGGCGAGGTGGTGGTGCACAGGGAAGAGGGCCTCTTTGGCCCGTAGCTTCTTGGTGCTGCCATTAACCTGGAAGAGGTTCTGCAGCACGGCTGTGCCCTTGCTCGACGCCTTCCGCTTCGTCTGCGCCACCGCTGACCAGCTCAGCAGTGGCCCGCCACGCCGCCCCAGGAACGGGTCACTCAGCACTGGTGCCTTGGCCCCCGACAGCACTTCCACAGCTTTGCCTGCCGGGAGACGGGGGTCAGGAAGGGCTGGTGGCCACGAGATGGATGGAGGGAGGCAAGGATGCTCTGGCACTGCCCCTGTCCCTGCACCTCCTTCCCTGTGGCCTCATCTTTCCCCCGTCACTGCAGCACCCTGCACCATCCCCTTCCTCCATCCTGGCGCTGCACCCAGTCCTGCTTCCCAGCATCCTTCCCCACATCCCAGCACCTTGCCCTGCTTCCCCGCATCCTAGCATCTGTCCCTGCATCCCTGCATCCTTCCCTGCTTCCCAGCAACCTTCCCCACATCCCAGCACCCTGGCCAGCATCCCAGCATCCTTCCCTGCATCTCAGCATCCTTCCCCTGCATCCCAGCACCTTGCCTGGCACCCCAGCACCCTGCCCTGCATCCCAGTGTCCCTTACACCAGTGCTGCCGGTGCCCCCTCTTGGGCACCCCATGAGAAGGTGGTCTGCAAGTGGCAGCACCCCCCATACCGCTTTTCTCCTTGCTGGCTGCCTTCTTGCCCGGGTTCTTGGGGGGCTCAGGGCCGTCGTGGCGGTCTGCGCAGAGGCTGGCAGGCAGCTCGCTGGGGGGAATCACACTGCCACAGGACCGCTTCGTCCGCCGGCAGGAGCTGGAGACCAGCAGCGCTGGGGACGGCTCAGTGCCTGTGGGCAGAGTGTGGGGTCAGGGATGGCCCTGCTGCCCCCTGCCTGTCCCCTACCCGTGGCCCCCACCCCGGCCCACTCACACTGGATCTTGAAGTCGGGGGGCAGCAGGCGGATGTTGGAGACAGCGATGTGTCCCGTGTCCCCGTCATCAAACTCCACCATCACTGCTTCGGGGTCATCCTCCTCCTCGTCGCTGGAGGAGCCTGCAGCATGGGGAGGGCTGTCAGGATGGGGCTGGGGTCCCCAACACCCCACTGCCCTGCCAGCAGCCTCCTGGCCCCCCCAGCTGCCCACCGCTGTTCCTCACCTCTCACCACGTTCCCTGGGTAGAGGCACCGGGATTTCTGGCTCCAGTAGGCGCAGACGCGGGTGCCTGGTGGGAGGCTGTGGCGTGACTGGGGCCGGATGTCGAGGACCTGCGGGGAAGCGGCGTGCTGGGCTCCGCGGGGTGTGCTGCCCACCGGGACCCCCGCCCCGGCCCCCTGCCCTGCTCACCGCCTCCTGCAGCAGCTGCTCCTGCGAGTAGATACGCTGCCGGTTCCCCCGCTCGCCCTCGATGATGATGCTGTAGCTGGGGAGGGGGCATGGAGCAAGGCTCAGCGCCCACTGAGCCACCCCAGTATCCCCACCCACATCAGGGATCCCCACCCCGGCCCCCACTCACATGTCGGGGGGCTGGATGGTGCGGACACTGCCTGCGTAGAGCAGGCTATCCTCCTTGGGGATGAGGATGTGCAGCCCATCCCGCAGATCCTCCTTCTGGATGGCACAGGCATGGGGCAGGGGGGAGCGGTGCCCCCCCCGGGCCACCCCCGCCAGGCAGCCCCCCTCCTCCTCCTCTGAGAAGCTGCTGTTGTCATCGAAGTCAAAGTCATCCTCCACGGTGAAGCTCTCCAGCAGCTTGCTGACCGCCCGGCCCTTGCACTGCAGGAGAGGGAGCTCAGGGCAGGTGGTGGGTGCTGGGGGGGTTGGTGCTGGGGCAGGGGTCCAGCCCCTGCCTCTCACCTGCTTGGTGGCCACTTTGCTCTTCACCTTGGCCAGCTTCTTGCCCTTGCTCAGGATGGTCTTGGCGCTCCGGGGGGAGAGGGCCAGTGACAGGGCCCCATTCTTCCGCTGTGGGAGGTGGGTCAGAGCTGACCAGCAGTGGCCCCCCACCCTGTGACCCCAGCCCCCTGGGGCCCACCGGTGCCTCCCAACTACCTCAGTACCCCCAGGCCCTACGCTGCTGCCTCCCAGCCCCACCTGCACCTACTGCCAGTGCAAAACTCGCACCCATCCCTCTGCACCCCATGGTCTCACTGGAGCCCCCCCAGCCCCTCCAAACCCTGCACCCATCCCTCTGCACCCCAAGGTCCCACTGGAGCCCCCCCAGCCCGTGCAAACCCTCCACCCAGCCCCTGCACCCCAAGGTCCCACCAGAGCCCCCTAAACAGCCCAGCAACCCCAGCCCGTACAAACCCCGCAACCATCCCTCTGCCCCCAGCCCACGGGTGCCCCCCACCCCCTGCCCCATGCTCACCCGCAGGGCCGACTGCAGCACCTTGCTCTTGCGCGTGGCTTTCTTCAGCCTCTCGCTGGCCAGGCGAGCCCCCTCGTCCCTCATCCCGAAGTGCCGGGGGTCCGTGCCGGTGAAGAGGCTGCCAGCGGGGCCGGGGGCACTGGGGCCGCTGGGGGCTGGTGGCCGGAGGCTCTCCTTGGGCTTGGCCTTCAGCTTCTTCTTGCCGCCCTCCTCACAGCCGCCTGCCTTCCGCCGCACCGGCACCTTCTCCAGCTTGCCAGCCCCCGGCTTCACCGGCCGCCGCTTGATCTTCACCTCACCCTCGGGGCTGCCGAGGCGGCAGGGTCCTGCAGGGGGGCACGGGGCTCAGGGCACCCAGTGGGTGCCCACCCAGCCCGGCACGTGCACCCAGGGGGTCCCTGTCCCCTGCATCCCCCCGGCATCCCAGTGGGGTGACCCCATTACCTAGCAGTCCCTGCCTTTCCTTCTTCTTCTTTGCCTTTTCGTTGGCCTCCATCTTCACCACAGAGGATGGGGAGGGTCCCAGCACGGCCATGGGCACTGATGGCGGCAGGGACAGGCCTGGCTCGTCGTCACCGTCCTCGCTGTCTGTGTCCCCATCGTGCTCATCTGCAGAGGAGGGGATGGCAGTGAGGGACCCTGCACACCCAGGGGTGGCCCACGTACTCTCCCCATGACCAGGGAGACACTGCTTCCCTGCGCACGGTGGGGTGAGCTGGGGTCCTGCATGACCCCCTGGCACAAGCCAGCCCCCTACACCTTCAGCTGGATGCTCCCTTGTCCTGGCCCCCTGGCACCCACTCTGCACCCCAAGCCTGATGCCAGACCCCCAGTGTGATGCTGGACCCTGCACCCCCAGCCCGACACCAGACCCCCCAGCCTCAGGCCAGGCTCTGCACCCTCAGCCCAATGCCAGACCCCCAGCCCGATGCCAGCCTTGCCTTTGAAGCCTGCCAGCTGGCGAGGGTCAGAGTCCTGCGGCTGGTACTTGGTGGCCTTGGAGCTCTTGGGACGGGACAGCTTCTTCTGGATACGGCCACCAGGGTTGGGGTCTTTCCGGCGGAAGGGGCTGATGCCGGCAGGCAGCCCTTTGCTCTTCACCTTCTGCTTCAGCTGTGACACCTTGTGTGCCACCTTGCAGGCCAGCTTGCCCTGCGAGCCGCTCTTCTTGCAGCGCACCTTCTCCTGGGGGGCACAGGGAGGCTCGGGAGGGGGCTGGCACCCCCCAACCCCGGTGGGTGTTTGCCCATGGTGGGGATGCACTCACCGGGGAGCCTTTGAGGCTGCCGAAGGCTGCTTCGGCCAGCTTGCTCCTCTTCTTCTTGGGCTCGGGGTCCCCCCGCAGCTCAGCACACAGCAGGGACAGGCTGGTCTTCACCGCCCTGGCGGGGAGCACGGCATGGGCACGGCACCCACCAGACCCCTGCCTGGATCCTGCACTCCTGGTTGCATCCTGCAGCCCTGGGTGGACCCTGCACTCCAGGTCGCATCTAGCACCCCCAGCTGCTGCCAGCTGCCGGCTCCCCACCTTCCTTTTCCCCCCTCTGTAACCTTCACTCGCTCACTAATGTTTTGTGACATAAAACCTAGAGATTAATTTTTTTTTCCTTCCCCTCCGTCTTAATTGAAGGAACCATTTAGCACAGATTTAACTGTTATTACCGAACGGGGGGGCTGGGGGCTGTGTGCGCACACACGCTCCAAGCGTGTTTGGACTCGCTCAGAGGATTTATGCAAATGGGCCTGTCGGGAGAGGCAATTTGTAGCGGAGAAGGACAATTATACAGGGCCCGGGAGTGGGGAAACGGCTGCGCCGGGCGGCTAATGGGTAATAATAAAGCGCCGGCAGCGATGAACGCCGCTGCAGCGTGACCAATGGCTTTATATGGCGCAGATAAAGAGGCTTTTATGCAACGCTGCTCCCGCGGCCGGTGCGGGGGGGACGCGGTGCTGCCGCCCAGTTGAGCCCCGCCCCCCCCCGCCCCCCCCCCCCGCCCCTTCCCGCCGCTGGCGGGCTGGGAGTGGGAACGCACTGGAGCAAGCGGGCAGACACCCCAGACACAGCAGCTGTTGATGGGGGGATGCGATGGGGCAGCCCCCGAGCGCCGCCACCTCCACGGTGGGACGGGCAGCCCCCCGGTGGTGGGGCTGGTGGCCCATCCCTGGGGACACAGAGGGCACGCGGCACCGGTCACTCACTTGACCTTGCGGCTCTCGGCCCTGCCCAGCGTGCTGGAGTGCTTGCGCTTCCTCGGCCGCCCCGGGCCGCGCCGCGCCGGGCTCCGGGAGCTCTCGTCACGCCTGCAGCCGCAGCAAGACCAGGGGCACCCTGAGCCACACGGCCGCCGCAGGCGGTGCCCCTCCGCCGAGCCGGGCTGAGGACGGCCCCAAACTCATCGCACTGGTGACCACCACTGCCATCCCACTCGGTGGAGGGCGCTGCCCCCCTGCCCCCGCCCCGTGCCCCTACCCACGGGACCCATCTGGGATGAGGACGGGGACATACTCGTGGTCATGCCGCCTCTGCAGCTTCACCAGCTCCCGCTGCTTCTCCTTGTAGCGGCGCTGGAGCTCGGCCAGCCGCATCCGCACCTCCACCTCCTGCGTGTTGAGCTGCTCAATGGCCGCCTTCAGGGGGCAAACCTGGGGGCCAGGGCAGGGTGGGGGGCATGTGGGCAGCTGGCGGTGCTGGCAGCCTCGGCCCCAAGGCTGAGACTGGGCACAACTCATCCCGCCTCCCGCCCCAGCTGCATGCGAGGGAGACACTCACAGCCTTGGTTTTAGGTGTCCAGGTGTACTTGCGGCGGGGGATGCGGGAGCGGGGTGGCGGGGAGGCGGGCAGGGGGCTGAGCGCTGGCGGGCTGCCCTCCCGGCTGGCCGCCTCCACCAGCGACCAGGCGGCCGCCACCGTGGCCAGGTTCTGCAGGTTGAAGGCCAGCAGGTCCTCGTCCCCCCCTACCAGGACAGGAGGTCAGCAGGGCTGGCACTGGCTGCCCCACGCGTGCATACACCACGGTGGCACCAGCACAGCTACTGGGGCCGTGTAGGGTGAGGATGGGTATGGCTGTGGGGCAGGCAGGGCTGTGGGGCACGCCGTGGTGCTGTGGGGCACCATGTATGAGCATGACACCCCAGCACGCAGGGCACTGCATGTGCAGCATGGTCAATGCCCACGGGCGGCCGTGGGGCTGGGGGGCCAGCACGCTGCGGTGGCCAGCAATGAACTCATCAGTGAGCGCAGCCAAGGCTGGGCTGGGAGGGATGCAGTGACGCTCCCCATCCGGCTGCCCCATCTGAGCTGGTGAGCGGGGCCCCCCGGCTGCCCCCCCGCCGTCCCCGTCCCACGGCGTCACAGCCACGGGCAGCACAGAGCACACGCGCCCCGCCGCCACGCGCCCGCCCTGCACCACCCGCCCGCAGCAGCGCTGGGGACACGCCAGGACGGCCTTCCCCGCTGGGGCCCCCGGGATTCCCTGGGGAAGCCGAGCCGGGAGGGAATCCCAGCGCCTGCCTGGAGCCAGCACTGGATCTGAGCCCCGGAGCCAGCCAGGGGCGGCGAGCAGGAGCTGGCCGCTGCACCACACCGCACCGCCAGCACCCATGCAGCGCTCCACCGCAGCACCCATGCAGCCCCTTCCCCGCTGCCAACACATGCACTGCCTGGCCCCGCTTGTGCCACAGTTCACGCAAAAGTAGCCCCGCTCTTGCTTGCGCTGCACAGCCCTTCCAGTGCACACTTGCTGCACGAACCCTCCGTTGCACATTTGCTGCACAGGCCTCCAATGCACACGTGCTGCACCAGCCACCCACTGCACACGCCCTGCACAGCCCCCTCCGTGCACCCACACTGCACAGGCCTCCAATGCACACAAGCTGCACCAACCCCCCCCTGCACTTACTGCACGAACCCTCCATTTCACAAGCACCGCACGACCCCTCAGCTGCATGCCACGCACAGGGTACCCACCGCCACCCCACGGGCAGGGGGCCCAGGGCACACAACTGCGGGGCAGGGGGCACTGGGGTGTTGGGGGACACTCACCTTCCAGTGCCAGGTCGCAGCGGCGCCGGTGCAGCTCCAGGTCAGCGAGCTCACTGAGCAGGGCGATGCCAGGGATCCCTGAGGCACAGGGGGGTAGCGCAGGGGGAGCCGGGGGGGGCTCCCCGGGTGAGCCTAGTGCCGGCAGCTCCCCCAGGTCGATGCCAGCAGCAATCAGCGCTTCCAGCCCACCCAGGCAGCCCTGCTGCCCGCCAGGGCTGTCGCCATCCTCCTCATCGCAGCTGCCTTCTGGTTCTGAGCCATCACTGTCACCCTCCTCATCCTCCTCTTCCTCTTCCTCCTCCTCCACAGTGGGGGGCAGCGGGGAGCCCCCCACCACAGGCACCGGGTGCTGCTGCTCCAGCGGGCTTTGCTCCAGTGCTCCCTGAGCTGCCTCCCGGCACACCCCGAAGGGCACCGGTGCCCGCTCCTCGGCAGCCCCCACGGCCGGGGCCGGCCCCCGCTCCCCGCAGAGGGGTCCCGGGGTGAGCAGGAGGTGGTGGCGGTGCAGCAGCGTCCCGGGACTCTCGGCCATCGCTCCCCCGGTTGGCGGCTCCCGCAGGGGCCCTGGCTCCCGCAGCACCTCCCCAGCAGGGCTGAAGGTCCGGGACTGCTCGGGCTCAGCCGGTGGTGAGCCAGCATGCATAGTGTCAGGGTCCGCCGGCTCGGCCGAGTGCGCCTCGGAGAAGCCCATGCTGGCCGCAGGGTAGCTGTAGCCGGGGGGCAGGTCTGTGGGGAACAGGGTGATGCTCAGCAGGGACCCCCTGGCACCCCCAGCCACCTTCCTCCTCCTCCTCACTGCCGTCACGGTCCTACCTGGCTCCAGGGACTTGGGGTAGTCGCGGGGTGGCTGCCCCTCGCCGCGCTTGTCCTCGCCATCGCTGCCCTTGCTCTGGACGGGCAGGGGGCTGTCGGCTGGGGAGCGGGGGGCCACAGCAGAGCTGGCAGCGGGGCAGACGGGTAAAGTGCAGGGGGCCGCAGGGAGGGTCACGGGGCACTTGGCCGGGTGCCGCAAGGCCGGAGAGTGGCAGCAAGGGGACAGCTTGGGGGGCCCGGGGGCTGCCGAGGACAGACCCTTGGCCGGGGGGTTTAAGGCAACTGCTTTGTGGGAGGGTTTGAGAGGCTTCTCAGGACCCCCGTCCTCCAGCTCCAGGGGCTGCTCTTCCGGCTTCCGCTGGGGACACACAGAGGTCAGCACACGCCAGCCCCACCGCCTAGCCCCTGCCCCACCAGCCTGCCCCGCATCCCCCAGCCCAGCCCCTGCCCCACCAGCCTGCCCCGCATCCCCCAGCCCAGACCCACAGGCCAGTCCCAGCCCCCCAGCCCTACCCTGAATCCCCCTGCCCAGCCCCACACAGCCCAACCCCAGCCCCTCTATCTCACACAGCATTATCTCACACCCCAGCCCCCCGGACCGCCCTCCCTGCCACCCCCTGCCCCCCGGGCACCTGGACATGTGCCTGGCGCTGGATCTCGAGAGCCTGGGCCGCCCGCTGCTGCTGCTGCAGCGCATAGAGCTCCTGCTGCCGCAGGAACTGCGAGCGCGAGTACACGGGCAGCTGCCCCGTGTGCTGCAGGTGGGCGCTGGGGCCCCGGCCCGGGTACATGGGGGGCCACAGCGACGCCTGGTCCATCACGTCGGCTGCCGGAGACAGGGGGTCAACCAGGGACCTGGCTCGGGGTCACCCCACAGACCCCAGTGGGGCACCTGAGCCCTGCAAGCACCCACACGCATCAAATCTCCCACCCTGCACCCCCAGCAGCACCTCCAGGGACCGCATCTCCCACCCTGCACCCTCCAGGGACCCCCCAGCCTCCTCCCCACCAGCACCCCCAGCCCCAAACCCCACAGCAGTGCTCACAGGACCCCCCAGCACAAGGCAGGGGGGTTCCCATGGCCATCCCCCATCCCAGCCTCACCCAGTGTGTGTGGGGTGCCATGGGTGGGGGGCTCGGTAGGCAGGATGACAAGCTGGGCAGGGGGGTCCTGGGAGAGGGGGAAGACGGGCTGCATGGTGCTGGGCATGGAGGCAGGGAAGGCAGGCGGCAAGTTCTGGTGCAGCGCGGGGTGGCCGATGCCTATGGGGCAGGGGGGGCTGTCAGTGCCAGAGAGGGGGCAGCACCCCGCTGCTGGAGGGGGGTCAACACCCATCCAGCCTCCACTTCCACAGCCCCCCACATCGCATTTGCTGGTGGCACTGACCATAGGAATGTCCCCCCATCCAGATGGAGGGGCTGCGGGTGCGCGGCAGCCAGTGTGTGTGTGCTGGGTGGGCATGGGTGGCAGGGTCTCCCCCGAGCTGCCCCGCTGGCAGCGAGGAACCCCCTGCAATCATCAGGTGGGGGGTCAGCTCCCCAGGACAACCCCCAGACGGGTGCATCCGGGCAAACTCCACCAGGTCCTTGTTGTCCCTGTGGGAAGAGAGGGGACACGAGGCATGGGGCACAGTGCTGGCACAGGGCACCGCAAGGAAAAGCCCTGGTGGGCAGGGATCCCCCTGCCTCCCCCCATCACTGCACTTACTGGAGAAGAAGCTCTCGCCCTGGCAGCCCCAGGCGCTCCTCGCAGAGCCGGCCCCGCTCCTCCTCTGCCTCCAGGTCGATGAGGTGCATGGGCCGCGCAGTGCCTGCTGTGCCAGGGACAGGATGGTGGCATCAGCATGGTCCCCCAACTCCCCGCCATCCCCCCGGCACCCCCAGCCTGGGCCCTACCTTTGATGCCAGCGGCCGCCCGGCCCTGCCGCCCGGAGCCACCACCACCGTAGGAGGGCTCGGGGCGCCCCAGCGTGTCCTTCTGCCGCGCCACGGCCACAGCGATGCCGACGGGCGGCTGCCGCACTTCGCCCTCGCCAGGGGCCAGCCCGTCATGCTCCCGGCCGCGGGCACAGTCTGGCCGCTCCAGCTCCGGCTGCCCCTTCCCCGGAGGGAACTTGGCGTCCTGGTGGGCGCAGCTGCCCTTGACGCCCCCCAGCCCCACGAAAGGGGGGCCCTTCTGCCCCCCCAGCAGCGCCTGGTTGCTGTATTTCAGCAGGTTCTTCATGGCCGACACCTCATCCGGGGCAGCCGGCACCTCCTGGCCCAGCACTGGACCCTGAGTCATCAACGCAGCCTGCTGCAGACTCGTGCCGAAGGGATCCAGGTAAGGCCCCTTCCGCTCCTCCGGCACGGCCAGGGGGGGGGCCTGGCCCTGCACGCCCCAGGGGGGCAGGGGGGGTCCGCCATAGCCCAGGGCGCTCAGCTCCAGGGGTTTGCGCTTGCCCTCGGGGCCAGTGCCAGCCGCCTCCACCTCTGGGTGCTGCTGGTGCCGGATCCGTGCCACCTTCTGGGGCCCCGGCACCGGTGGGGGGTCTTTCGGGGGACCCTTCTCTAAAGTGCAGCAGGAGGGGCCAACCCGGACACCCAGCGGGTCGGGGCGGGCGGCGCGGGAGCAGTCGGGCGCTGGCGGCACCTCAAAGTAGCCCTTCTCCAGAGCACCCTTGGTTGCAGGATCCCGGCTGGTGAAGGGGGGCCCCTCAGCCGACCCCCCACCCAGGTACTCCAGCCCCTTCAGTCGGGCACCGGGACCCCCCCACTCCAGCCGCCGCTCCGCCGGACCCTCCGCCTTCAGCGGATGGTGGAAGGGGCCGCCATAAGTAGCTGGGGGCTCGGCCCCCACCTCGGCATGCCGCTCCTTGCCCTCGGCACGCTCCAGCCCACCGGCCTCCGCCGCAACCTGGAAGGAGCGGCTCTTGTCCGTGAGGTGGCCCACCGAGGGCACCAGTGTGGCCCCGCTCAGCTTCAGCTCCCGGCCGGCCGGCTCCGGCAGCGGGCACAGCACCTCGGGGCCAGTGTGCAGCTGCAGGCAGGGGAAGGAGCCAGCGGCAGGTCCGAGTGGGGCCGGCCCGGTGGGCACAGCGTAGGAAACAGCGTGGTGCAGCATCTGCCGCCGCTCCACACACTCCCCGTAGGGCTGCGGCACCTCGGGGACACCCGGCTCCCGCTCGCCCCGGCACGGCTCCTTGGCACTGCAGCGGCCGGTGCGGGGCAGGGCGCTGCCGGCACAGCTGGGCAGCATGGTGCGCCTGGCGTCACCTTCCAGCCCCTTGGCACCCAGCAGGCAGGAGGCGAGGTGCTTGGGGTGGCTGTCGCCAGCCCCCCGGGGGGGCAGCCCCTCCTTGCAGTGCCCCTCCGGCGGCACTGGCAGCACCGCCTTGTGCCGTTCCTTGGGGTCCTCCTCAGGTTGCCGCTCCTTGGGGTCCCCCTTGCCTGCCTTCTCCTTGCTCGCCAGGAAGCGGTCGTAGTCCTTAGGGGTCTTGGGTAGGGGTCCGGCCTCCCGCTCCCGGCTGCAGGAGCTGGCGGGGGGCCCGGGGGCGGCGCGGGCGATGCCGGGGAAGCCATGGCTGGCGGGGAGCAGGGCGGGTTGGGCGGGCAGGTTGCGCAGGTAGAAGTTATCTGGAGGGGAGGGCAAACGGGTGAGCCCTCCCAGCACCCCCCGCCGCCAAACCACGGCACGGTGCAGGCACCCGGGGCCACAGCCATGCCAGCGCCAGCTCCCCGCTAACGAGGGGAGGAGCGCGAGGGAAGGCACGGCCTAATTAGCTCCATTTCCCACCCAAACAATGTTCCCTATTAAGCGCCCGCCACAATATTGTGAAAAGCGAGAGCGGCAGTGGCTGGGACGGGTGCCCACCACCCCACACCCGCCGGCCCCGCTCCTCCCTGGGGACCCAGCGCTTGCTCTGCCACCGGCCCCCCGCCCCAACGTTGGACACTGGGGGCTGAGCACTGAATGCTGGGTGCTGAGCCACCCCCCCTGCCCTGTGGCCTCTCTGCTGTGCCCTGATGGGCTGGGGACATGTGCCCCCATGGCAGACCCCAGTCGGCCCCAGAAGTTGCAGTAGCACCGCGGCACCATGCTGGGACCCCGGTACCTGCCTTTCTGGCTCTCATAGAAGCGGTGCTGGCCGTAGAGGACGTTGCTGTTGCCATGGTGGTCCAGGTGGCTCATGGGCAGGAAGGTGGAGGCCAGGCTCCCGGAGAAGCGGGGGTACCCCGGGGCTGGGGGCAGGGCAGTCAGGGGGGCTGGGGTGCGCTCGCAGGCACAAGGCACCCCACAGCATCTCTGTGCTGTGCCATAGCGCGCTGCACCACAGCAGCCTGGCTATGCATGGCTCCAGCCATAAACGCTTTGACGGAGCCTGTAATCATCTCCAGGCCAGGGACACCACCACCACACACCCCCCAGGAGCCACCACTGAGCTGAGACCCCCCAGACTCGCGGCGGCGGTGGCCATTATCATGGTGGCTCAGCACAGCCCTCGCAGGATTGTTAGCCGGGGCGCTCGGGCGGGCTGTCCATCAGCGGCAGGCGCTGCGCTGCCGGAGCCGCGTGCGCTGCCTGCCCCCCCCGGCCCCCCCGGCCCGCCGCGCAGGCCCCGGCACGCTGGGAGCCAACTGGCAGCCGGTCAAACTACCAGCTGGGCTGGCTGCCAGGGCCCCGCGCCAATACCACCTCCCCGCGCCTTAACTCTGTCGGCCCTCACTCCGGCCGCTCAGGTGGGGACAGGGATGCCAGCGTGCCGCGGGGTGCCAGGGGCAGCACCGGGCTGCGGGGAGCACCCCCGCGCCCCACTGCAGGGGGTCTGTGTTTAACCGGGTCTGTGTGCGCTACCCTGAGGTCCTCATGCTGCAGCCCGCCCTGGCACGGGAGTCGCTGCGGCAGGAGGGGAGAGTAGCCCCTGGTTCATCACCAGTGACACAAGCTGGCCTGGCCTCAGCCTGGCTCCCAGCACGGGGTGGGGGTCCGCAGCCCGCCATGAGCCTTGCCAGCCCGTCCTGAGCCACAACTGCAGGGGGCTGAACCTGGTCCCCACGGATGGGCGGGGGGTCCATGGGGCACGCTGCCAGCTGTGCCCCCACCTCCGCTGCCACCCCGAAGCTCACTGTGTGCCAACCGCATGCCCATGCCAGCCGGCTGCCTGGGAGGTCTGAACCCGTCCGTGTGGGCGCCAGCTGGACATCACCCGCCAGCACCAGGCAGAACCCCAGCCGCATCCCGGCCACCCTGCAGGGACCCCCACAGGGACACCCCCCTGCCTGCCCTACGGTGCTGCCACCCATCCCTGCCGCGGTGCCCGCTCACCTTCGTGGGAGTGTGAGAACCAGATCTGGGAGGTGCCGGAGTGGGGCCCGCAGAAGGCTGGCTCCGGGGGGGAGGCGGCGGGGCCGGCGGGGTGGCTGGGTGCCCCTGAGCCCAGGCTGCTGCTCAGGAAGCCCCCCATGAAGGAGGAGGCGGGCGCGTTCCCCATCAGGCCGCTGCCGGCTGCAAGGGGGAGAGGAGAGAGTCAGGGAGGGCTGCCCATGCTCCCACTTGCACACCTGCCCCACTGCCACGCTCGCTCATGTGCACACACCTGCTGCAGGGCTGTACGCAGCCCATACTGCAGGTGTGCACCCCTCATGCACACACTTCTTGTGCACGTGCATCCCTTGTGCACACACCTCTTGTGCACACACACTGCTCGTGCACATGCATCCCTCGTGCAGGCACACCTCTTGGACACACACATTCCTTGTGCACACAGGCCTCTCAGGGACGCATGGCACGGTCCATGAGTACACACATCACTCATGCAATGACACCCCTTGTGCACGCACGCCCCTCACATCCCACCAGCTCCAGGGCTTGTGTGCACACCAGGGCATGTGAGATGCAGCAGAGCCGTGCAAGGGGCACTGGCACCCTGCCCTGCCCCTGTGTGCACATTGGAGGCTTTGCACATGCGTGTGGCTCCCCACACCGCTGCTCTCCCCCTGGCTCCAGCAGCAGCTCTGAGCCACTGTGGGACACCGGCCGCCCCTGGTGCCAGGATGAGCCCGAGTTCCCCAGGGCCCAGCTGTGCCATGCTGTGCTGTGGCAGGCCAAGCTGGGTCACCCCTCTGCCAGCTGTGGCAGCTGCAAGCCGTGGCAGCCGGAGCCCTGCCAGTGCCGGGGAGGCGGTGGCAGCAAGGCTGGGGACACAGGGACAGCCACCTGTGACTGGGGCAGCACCTCCCTGGGGCTGGGACACTGCAGTGGGGGGCCAGAGCTGCATGTGTGTGCACATGCATGTCTGCATGTGTGTGCAGGGAGGGGCATGCATGCGGGGAAGACGCAGCTGGCATGGGAAGTGCAGGGCAAGGGGGCAGCTCCCACCCTGACCCTGGCAGCCTTTGCTGCAGCCTGGGGGGGGCCCCAGCACCCCTCGAGGCTGATCCCCATCCCAGCCCAGCCCTGAGATCACGGTGGAAACATCAGAGCCAGTGGCCAGCGGCTGGGCAGGAGCCGGGGTGAGGGGAGCTGGCCACCCCTTGCCGCATGGCCCCATGCCCTGTGTCCATGTGTGTGCCGACGTGGGCTGGCGGACTATGGCCGCCCACCCCTCCCCGGCTCGGCTCAGCTCGGCACGGCTCCGCTCGGTGTGTAGGAGCCCGGGCTGGCCAACCGCCCGGCCGGGGCCGGGGCAGGAAGCGTTGCTTTGCTCTCTAAGCCGGCCCACGCTCCCTGGCTAATCCCTCCGGGATGCCTCTGGGATGAGTGTCGGGGATGTGGTTTCAGGCAGCTCACTCCTTCCTGCGCCGGCCGGCCGGGGGCTGAGCCCGGGCAGGGGCTGCGTGGGCCGGGGGCACGGCCACACCCTGCCCGCGGCCCTGGGAACCGGCACCGCGCGCCCCCGGAGCCGGACGCTGCCCCCCTACGCCGCCAGCACCCACCGGGACACGGGTGGGCACGTCACACCGGCCGGCCAGGCCGTGCCAACGCATCCCCGGGGAGCTGGGGCCGCTGCTGCCCATGGGCAACCGCCCGATGAGCCCCCAGCCCCAGCTGTGACGGGGGACCCTGCCGCAGGGCGTGGAGCCGGCAGCGTGCCGGGCGGCTGCGCCGGGCAGGAAGCCGAGGTTTCCAGAACGAGCCTTTTCTGGAAGCTGTGAAACAGGCTGTAAAAAAATAAACCCCCCCTCCCCGGATCGCGGCGGGGCCGAGCTGGCGCGGAGCATCCCGGCGGGACTGGTGGGGCCGCGGCCGCCGCTCCCCACACCTCCCACCCGCTGACTCACACCCACTGGCACCGCCAGATCCCGCGGCACGCGCTGGCCGTGCCATTCCCACCCGCCTCGCGTGCCCATGCTCTGCCCCGTGCCCAGCGTGGCACGGCTCGGTGACATGGCGCAGCTTGGCATGGCATGGCACAGCACGGTCGGTGACATGGTGCAGAAGGCAGCCCCACGGCTCTGCCCACGCTGCCAGTGAGAGCGGGGAAGGGTCCCTGAGACCGTGCACAACTCATCTCCCCCACGAGCAGGCACTGCCAGAGCCCTGTGCTGGGACACTGAGGTGCCAGCTGCCAGCCAGGGGCAGATGGGCAGCAGGGTCCCCCCCGGGCAGCATCAGCCTGGGAACTCCCTGGCCAGGCTCCCCACAGCCAGCACCATGAGTCAGCCCCACCAGCACCACTCCCAGCTCTGGCACCGGCACAACCAGCAAGAAAATCCCCCAAGGTGGGATGGAAGGGTGGCCCCGGGCCTCGACTCCGGTGGCATTTTGGGGCTTTGCACCTCGTGCCCATGCTGGGAACTGGAGCTCCAGCACGGCCACGCAGGCACCGTGCTGTCCCCGGCCACCCCACAACTACCCTGGCACAGCCCTGGTCACACCACGCTCTTCCCCATGCCGGGCTGGACACTGTAGAATGGCCAGCAGGGAAACTGAGGCAGGACCAGGGGCGTGCCAGCCTGTTGGGGGGCCAGCGGCACCCAGGACCTTCCAAATGGGGCTGGGGGGAGCCGGCTGCACCAGGCAAGGGTTAAGAGGAAAGCGAAGCCACTTCCCCCTCAGCACCACCAAACCACAGCTGGGAGGGCAGGGGAGGTGCTTGTCACCTTGGCCCCAAATCCACAGGTCACACGTGTGACAAGCATGCCAGGGCTCAGCACAACCTCACCGACAGCAGCAGGGGGATGCGGGCTGGGGGGGTGGGTGTTGGCTGGACCCGGCAGGGGGGAGCAGCAAGGGGCGCTCCCCACCCAAGCCGCTCGCTCATCGTTCCCGTGCTTGCACGGCACAGATGGGAATGTGCCGGGAAGACAGAAAGTTTCCCTGCCAGCAAGCAGGGCCAAGGCGGGTGTGGGGGGGGCCATAGCCCCGGCGGGGGGGTCACTCTGGCCACAGCTGCTCCGGTCCAGCAGGTTCCTGGGCGGGGGGCCGGCAGCTGGGGGCAGCGCTGCCAGGAAAGGGAGTGGGTCCCCAGCTCCCTCCCTGCACCTCCAGGAAGGTGGGAGCTGCAGCCACCAGCCCCCCCCCCGGTGTGGGTGCACCCTGGAGCTCCATTTCCAGGAGGGGGGCTGCGCTGGACACACCCAGGTGAGGTGACAGTTCCCGGGTCCCCGTGGCGGCTGGGATGTGCGTGGGGCGTGGGGTTGGGTTACTCTCTCGGCTATTTCGGGGCTGGAACATTCCGAGCGGGGCCTGGGCCGGGAGCTGGCCTGGGACCCTCCCGCCCCGCATCCCCACGGCCGGGCACCCCGGGGAGGTGCCAGCCCCAGTCCCCCGACTCAGGCAGGGGGCTGGATGCAGCCGTCACACCCCGCCCCCCCCCCCCGCGCCACGCACTTTGCAACCCACGCGGCCCCTTTAAATATTTGGCAAATAGGAAATAAGTGTAATATAATTTCCTCGGTGTTATAATTTAAGATTAATCCATATTGTTATGGCACTAAATAAATGCTGTAATATTGAAATGCAGTTCAAATTAGCTTGACAGAGTGCCAGAAGTACAATTAAAACGTTATCCGATGGGTAATCACACGGCAGTCGCTCCGTGCTAAGTGCCACTCGCAAGCTGTCGGCTTTCGGCGGAGGGAAGGGGAGGCTGGAGCTGCCGAAGCTGCACGATGCTGCTCGCACACTCACTGGGGCCGCGTGTGCACCCACCGCTCAGTGCACGCAGCTCGCACGGGGCTTGCGTGGCTGATGCGCACCGCACAGTGCACACTCCTTGCACGAGTGACACACACTGCCTGCCTGGCTGGTGAACACACGTGCCTTGCACAACCGATGCACGACGTGCACAACCGATGCACGACTTGCACACCAGACGCACGTGGCCTGCAAAGCCCAGAAGACATTTTAGGAGCGGCCACAGGCCTGGCACAGACTGGGACCCCAGGGAAGCCAGGGAGGGCCCAGGGGGTCCCAGCATGCCACCCCACACAGCCCCAGAGACACCCGCTCTCCCATGGAGGCCAAGCACATGGACGCCCCCCAGGAAATCCCACCAAAGTCAGGGCCCTCGTGACCCCCTACCACGTGCAAGCGCCTGCAAAGCCCTGCACCCACAGGGTCCCAGCTACCCATCCACAGAGCAGAAGGGAGCAATGCCAAGGGGCTGCAAGGATGTGTCCCCCTCCCTCCCCAGCACCCAGTGGGGTCAGATCCTGCCCGGGGCGATGCTGCGGGGCAGGCAGGGCGGCAGGCAGGGCAGCAGGCAGGGCCGCGCTGTGCCCATCTGTTTTGTTTTATGGAGCTGATAAAAAAGAACTCCAAAAATGAGATTATTGGGTGAGTGTTTATTTACTGCCGGGGGGTGGGGGGATGGGGTGGGCAGGAGGGGGGGTGCAGCCCGTGTGAATCTCTGCAGAGTCACAGAATTGCCAAATCCTGCTATTTTTATTTTCAACTGTAATTCCCCGCTTGGCTGTCACATATCGCTGCCCTCAGCACCAGGAGAGGAACTGGCTGCGGCAGGGGGGTGGCGACACTCGGGGCTGGGGGTGTCCCGAGGAGTCGGGGTGCTCAGAGGGGCACCCAGATGCTCTGTGGAGCCTGTCCACACCCCCAGTCCCCCCTCGAGGGTCAGCCAAGCCCACTGCGCATGCGGTGCTTGGCCCACAGAACCTGGTGGCAGCACTGCCAGAGGCACTGTCCCAACCCCTCCCCAGCAGGGGACCACCCCCCCATGCCAGGCAGCTCCAGGGGTTCAGGGACAGGAGGTAAAGGCCTGCAGCCCGGGGTGCTGAGACCCCGTGCATGCCCCCAGTTTGGGACAATGACTGCATTTACCAGTGGTGACCAGGGCTCCCAGCAGCTGCCTGGATCACACCGCCGTGTCCCCCCAGGCCCCGGCACGCAGCAGCATCTCCGCACGGATCCAGCTAATCGCTAACGAACAGATGAAACCACTCCAGGGTAACTCCCCAGGATCTGGGGTTCTCAACATCCCGCTCTTCACGCTGGATGCATGTGGGCGCGTGTGTGCGCGTCCCCCCGGCCACCCCGGCACAAGTGTGGCTAACGAGGAGCAGACGAGTTAATCTCAAAATCTGTTTTAACTTTGACACCTACTTTTTAAAATGCAGCGCATGCGGCAGCGCGGCCGGGCTGGCATGTGGTGCCGAGAGGGGGAGTGGGGAGCCCCCACACCACGGCCATGCTGGAGCTGTGCCGTGGCCTCCCAGCCCCTTGTCAGACCCCATCTTCGGTCATTAATGAGGAAGCCGCAATGTGGAACGGCTGCAGCATTGGCACCCGGCCCCACATCAACACCCCAGCCAGGGGCCACTGTCCCCACCTGCCCCCTGCCATCCACCCCCAGCCACACTGGGGAACCCGTGCAGTGCCCAGCCTGCAACTTAATCCAGGGAGGGGGACAGCTGCGGGAGCTCAGCCGGCTGCCAGCACCACGCTGCCGGCTCACTGCACCCTCCACCGCCACCAGCATGCACACCCGTGCCAGGATGCACACCGGCACCGCTGGGGCCAGCCTGGATGCAAACCAGCACCAGGCTGCAAGCAGCAAACCGTCACACCGGCATGCAAACCGGCACCAGTTTGCAATGCAGCAGCACTGGGGTCAAGCCGCACGCCAGCACTGCCACGGCACTGGTGCTCCTGGCAAAGCCTGGTGCTACTTTGAGCCCCCCCGGCACTGCTATACATTGCAATGCACCGAGGGCTCCGCCATGGTGAAACAGCCTGACACCAGCTCAAGTGTATCTGTTAGTCCGTAAAAACATCAAAGGGGCAAAAATTGAGGCCCCGGCACAACGCACAGGCTCGGCTGAGCCTCTGCCAAAGGTTCCCACCGCCTGCCTGCGGCAGGGCCATTGGGACCCCCGGCCCCGCTCAGCACAGGCGTGCTGGCACCGGTGGTGGGACCGCGGTCCCCCACCAGGCTGTGCCCGGGGGCTGCACCGCAGCCTGGCCAGCTCCGGGGGTCCCTGGCCCCCCAGCAGCGGGCACTGCCGCAGCACCCCATGCTCCGGCCCCCGGTGCTGCCTCACACCATCGTTTGCATGGTGCCGGTGCCAAAACCAGGCGCAAACCAAAGCATTTGTTTGCAATAACTGTGCAGCCCTGAATTATGGCTTTAATAAAATGAAGCTAAACAGTTTTTATCTCCCCTTGGCAGGGCGGCCTCCGGCCCTCGGCAAAGGCTCCTGGGAGCTGTAGTCCGGCCTGCCGGCGGGAGCCATTTGGGGGAGCGTGGCTGGAGCCCCCCAGCCGCCGCGTGCCATGCCAGCCCCGCCACCGCTACAGCCGCCCGGCAAACCGCCGGCTGGGTTGTATTTGCTGGGTGGGGTAATTATCAGTCATGGGCATTAATTACCGCTCCACGCATGCTGCCACGGCTCCCGGCCACACGGCACGGCCGCGCTGCGGGGAACACTGGGGTGCCAAGCCCAGACACCCCTCTCCTGCCAGCCCCCACCCCGCATCGGGCACTAAAGCATCAGCTCCATCACTCCAGCAATGCTGCCGTAGGCGCGGGAGCCTCCGAGCGCGGCTCGCCGCGATCGGCTCCGGCTGTGCCGGCCCTGCCAAAGCCGGGAATATTTTTAGCTCTTTCTGTTGTTAGGTTTGGCTTCTCTCTCTTTTTTTTTTTTTTTTTTTTGTTTTTTTTTTTTTTTTTTTAAGGCGAGTTTCTGCCGGGGTATTTTTAGCCTGATCCATGTTATTTTAACAACCTCCGTGCGTTCGGGCTCCCATGTGTCGCCCAGGCCCCGGCGGGCGTGAGGGTCCGGTGGCCGCCACCGCGGGGACACCGCCAGGCCAAGGAGCCGGAGGGAAGCCAGCAGCACCCAGGCGCTGGCATCCCCCGGGGATCCCCCTCCCCCCTCTCCGACCACCAAGAGCCGGAGAGGGGCCCCTTCCCCCCGAGGATGGGCAGCAAGCCCCCCCCGGGCCCCCCGCACCCCAAAGCCGGAGGAAGGCCAGGGTGGGTGTGTCCCCCCCAGCCCGGTGGGGGGCCCGGCTACAGCGCGGTGGCGGCCGGCACAAAGCGAAACCGCCCCGGCTGCGGGCCCGATCCGGCGCCGCCTCCCCGGCACCCCCCGGTGCCCCCCGCTTTCCGCCTCCTTGCAGGAGCCGCGGACCCCCGCGACCACCACCACCACCACCCCCCCGCGCCGGCCCTGCCGTGCCCCCCGCCCTAATCCACGCACTAATTGTAATCCCATTAAAGCAGATATAATTTTATTAGTATTCACAGCTCATCAAGGCGGCGACAATAACCGGCGCTGCCGCCGTGCTGCGGCGCGGACACCGAGCGCCGCCTGCGCCGGCGGGAAGCGGGGCCCGGCAGCGCCGAGCGAGCGGCCGCGCACCGGCCCGGCACCCCCGCAGCTCGGCGGCACCGGCCCCCCCCGCCGCCGGCGCCCCCCCGGGGGCCCGTGCCCCCCCCAGCCTGTGCGGCGCGTCCCGCTCAGAGCCCGGCCGAGCGCGGCACAAAGCCGAGCGGGCAGTGCCGCCGCCGACGAGCCCGGTGCCGGTGCCGCGCTTTGTCCGCCCCCGGCGGGGCAGCAGCCGCGGAGCGAAGCGCTGCGGGGCCCCTCGCACCCTGACACGGCGGCGCTTTGCACCGAGCCGGGGCTCGGGGGCCTCCCCCCGCCGCGGCCCCGCGCGCAACGGCCGCCGCGCCCGCCCAGAACGCGCCTCCGCGCCCGGGCACCGAGCGCTCGCCGGGCCGGCCCGGGGGTCGCGCTCCTCCCGCGCCGGCGGAGCAGGGAGATGCTCGCGGTGTGCGTGAGCCCCCCCGCCAAACCCCCCTCCGGGCGCGGTGACAGCCGGAGCGGCACAAAGGGGGAGGCCGAGCCCCCCGTGCCGCGGCGGGTCCCCGCGCCCCCCCCGGCCCCCGCGCGCGGCCCTTCTGACCTGTGTGCGTGGCCATGGAGATGGGCGCGGGGAAGTACTTGGTGGGCTGGAAGTGTCCGGGGGGCTGCACGGCCCCGTGCGCCGCGCCCGCCCCGCGCCCCGCGCCGTGCCGGTGGCCCAGGCCGCCCCGCTCCGACAGCAGCCGCGGCGGGGGCGCGAAGTCACGGCCGTCCATGCCGGGGGCACCCGGCGATGCTCAGCGCCGCGGCGGGTTGGCGGCGGGGGCGGCGCGCCGCGCTGCGCCCCGGGGCTCCCGGCTCATCCTCCGCTCCTGCCGCACGGGAGAGAAAGGAGAGTGAGAGCGCGGCCAGCCCGGGGCGGCGGCCCCCCCGTGGCCCCGTTCCCCTATTTGTCCAGTACGCAGCCCCCTTTTTTTCCGGTATCCCCACGCGCAGGTCCCTAGTCTCCCCAGTACGCTGCCCGTTTTTTTCCGGTACCCCCCACCCGCGGGATCCCAGTTTCCCCAGCCCACAGCCCCCGTTCCCTCCAGTACCCCTCACCCGCAGGTCCCCAGTTTCCCCAGCTCACAGCCCCCATCCCTTCCGGTACCCCCACCCGCAGGTCCCCCGTTTCCCCTCGCCCACGGTAAACCACATTCACCCCCACCCCCGAAGTGCAGCCCCCCCCCCCGTTCCCCCAGCACCCCCCATGCACAAGCCCCAGTTTACCCAGTGCCCCCACTACGCGCACCCCCCGCTTCCCCGGTGCTCCCGGAGCTCCGGCCTCCCCACCCTGCCCCGGGGCACGGCCCCGCTGCCCCGGCGCTCGGGCCCCGCCGCACGGCCCCGTCCCTGCTCCGGCGTCCGCTTCCCGTAACCCCCCACGGCTGCTCCCTCCCGCCGCAGCGACCGGGCTCCCCCGCCGCTCAGGGCCCGCCTGCTTTCGGCTGCCCCGGCGCCCCGTTGTTTCCCCGCCGCACGGCGTCTTCCCCTGCCCGCTTCCCGCTTCCCCCGCCGCGGGGCTGCACGGCCGCCGCTCCCCGGCATCGCCCCGGCTGGCGGAGCCCGCCCGCGGCAGCGCCGAGCCTGCCCGGTGCGCCGGGCCCGCCGGGGCATTGTTCTGCGCTCGGCGGCGGGGCCGGCGGGCCCGATCCGGCGGGGACCCACGGGGCCGGGGCCGGGCCGCGGCGAACAAAGGGGCGCGGAGCAGCGAGCGCGGCCGAGGGCCCCCGACCTTCCCCCGCCCGGCCGGGGCTGCAGGGCCCGGGGGCCGCGGGGCGAGCGCGCCCGAGCTGCGCTGGGGGCGGCGGAGGGCAGCCCCGGGAAAGAGAAACAGGCGCACAGCTCAAACAAACAAACAAAAAGTATTTTTTTTAAATAAAATTGAAAAAAAGCAAAGCAAAAAGGACAATTTTTTAAGGTTAAAAAAACCCACACAAACGTAACGCCAAAAAATTTTAATGGGAAATAATTAAGGCAAAAATAAAACCCCACTGAACACCGAAAAGGTTCGATGCAGAAAAACGTTTTAACGCACAAAATTTGAAGGCGGAGATTTTGGACGCGCAGATATTATTTTTTTTTAACGCCGAAAATATCGTTGTGTAAAAGGTTAATGCAAAAAAAAATATTTTCGTGCAAAATAAAAAAAATGAACGCAAAGAAATTTTAACGCGGTAAAAAAAAAAAGGAGAAAAATATTTTAGTGCGAAAAGATTGAAAGAAAAAAAGAGTAACGCGAAAGACCGGAGCAGAAAAATTAACGCAATAAAATTAAAGCAGAAAAAATTAATGCAATAACATTACGGCAGAAAAAAATAAAGCAATAACATTACGGCAGAAAAATGCAATAAAATTAAGCCGAAAAAATAAAGCAAAAAAAAAAGGCAAGAAAAAAATTAAACCAAAAAAAATCAGAGCCAAAAAAATTAAAGCAAAAAAAAATTAAACCAAAAAAAAAATAGCAAAGCGCCAAAAATGAAAATAAACCCCAAACAACAACAACAGCAGCAGCAGCAGCAGCAATCGCCCGTACGGTCGCAGTTACTTACCGGAGGGGCGTTCCGCGCGCGGGGCGAGTGCGGTCCCGCCGGCGCGGGGCGGCCCTGGCGGGGTGCGCAGCGTGCTCCTGCCGGTGCCCGTGCACTGCCCATGCACCGGCTGCTCCTGCAGCAAAGGGAACCGGGGGGGGGTGGGGGGGGTGGGGGGGGTGTGCGGGGGGGGGAGGGGGGGTGGAAAGGAGGGGGGGGGTTGGAAGGGGGGGGGGGGGGGGACCCCGCCGCGCCTCCCCGCTCACGCCGCGCACTCCGCCGGGCGACGCGCCCCGCATGCTAATAAGCGCGTGCCCCTCGCGCACCCGCGCGCGCGCCCCCGCCGTGATTGGCCGCCGCGCGGCGCTCGCGCCCCAGCCGCCCATTAACATGCATGCCGCCCCCCCCCGGTTTATTCTATCCTTCCTCGCACGGCGACGCGTCACGCCGAAAAGCCTTCCAATAGGCTGGCGCCCCGCCAGGCGCCTGCCAATCAGAAAGCGACGAAGGTTACGACGTTAAGTGGCGGCGCCTAATTCAAGCCCAGCGGATGAATGGGAGGGGTGGGAAGAACCAGGAGGAGTGCGCATGCGCACTGCGGCGCAGGCGGGGTTGCGTTGCAGCGGGGGTTGCATTGCTTCGGTGCAATGCAACCCCCGCTGCAACGCAACCCCGCCCTCGCGTGCTGATTGGCTGGCATTCCGCCAGCCCGCTGTCAATCATGCAGTGTAAACAAGCTGCTGATTGGCCGGCCCCTCCGACTGGTGATGACGAGCCCCGCGCGCAGTTTCAAGGAGGCCCCTGATGGGGGGGGACGGCGACGGGGGGAAGCGGGGGCAGTTTCTAGGCTTCCCCCTCCCGCCCCCCTTCCTACAACCACCGGTCCCCGGGCGGACCCCGAGGGCCGGCAGCGATCAAAGGCGGCGGCGAGAGGGGAACGGGCCGGAGCCAGGCACCGACTCCGCCGCGCTGCCAGCAGGTCGGGGCGGGGGGGAGCTGTGCAATGCTGGGCTGTGTGTGCAGCGCGGGGGGTGGCGTGCGAGGCGGGGGACGCAATGCTTGGGGGGGCGTGCGGTGCAGCGTTACGGGGACGTGCCATGTGGGGGGGGGTCGCGATGCTGGGGGGTCGTGCGATGCAACGGGAAGGGACTGTGTAATGGATGTGCACTGTGGCGGGGTTTGCAATGCTGCGGGGGGCGTGCGGCGCAGGGAGAAGGGGCTGTGCAATGGCGGGGGCGCAATGCTAGCGGGCCATGCGATGTGGGGGGGTGCAGTGTGGGGGGATTTGCAATACTGGGGGGTCGCGCGGTGCAGGGTGAAGGGGCGGGCAGTGTTGGGGGACCGTGCAACGTGGTAGGGTGTGTGTGCAATGGGGGGGCCGTGCAGTGCAAGGTGAAGGGGTTGTGCAGTGTCGTGGGTGGGATGCAATGCTGGGCTGTGTGTGCGGGGGGGGGGCGGGGCATGCAACGTCGGGATTTGCAATGCTGGGGGGTCGTGCGGTGCAAGGTGAGGGGGGAGTGCAATGTTGGGGGGCCTGTAGTGGCCGGGGGGCACTGTTAGGAGGCCGAGCAGTGTGCAGGGGGGGAGTGCAATGCTGGGGAGCCGCGCAATGCAAGGTGAAGGAGGGGGTGCGGTGCAAGGGGGGCAGTGCGGTGCAAGGGGGGCAGTGCGGTGCAAGGGGGGCAGTGCGGTGCAAGGGGGCAGTGCAACACGGAGAGGCTGTGCAATGCGGAGGGCTGCAGGGGGCCAGGGGAACGGTGCAGCAGTCAGGGCGGCGAGCAGGTGGTGGGGAGGCCGCGGCCGGTACTGGGAGCAGCGGGGCCTGGCAGTGCCTGCCACCGCGGGTCCCTGCCATGGCACTGCACGGTTGCGGAGTGGGGTTTTTTTTTAAATAGAAGGACATAATTGATTGAAAATACTAAAATAAATACAAATAACTTGTAAAAGCTATTAGATTACAACGGCGCTATTCATTATGCCAGCACGACAATTGAGTTAGGAGGGTGAGTGGCCGGGGGATGCAGTGCAGCCCGTGGGGACCCTCCGGCACCGTGGCCACACCACGGCACGGCCAGCCCTACGCAGAACGGGACGCACGGACACAGCCTGCTCCTGCCGCAGCCAGCAGCCCTGCGGGGCACAGGTCTGACACATGGGCTGGTGCATGGCAGCGATGCACAGGGACACGCATGGAGGACGCGGGATCACACCCTCAGCGCGAAGGCAGCTGCACCAGCCTCTGCCACGGCCACAGTGCTGGCAGCGAGACCACAGTGCCACAGGCCCAGCGCTGCGGCGGGGGTTCCCCCTCCAGCGTGTGAGGAGCGAGGCGGGGGCCAGGCTGCGGTCTCTCGGCCGATGGACCCCTGCTGCCCCGGCACACCCCCGCCCTGCACGCCCCAAAAAGCTCCTTTTGCTTCCTCGATCGTTTTCCCTTTGGTGTTTTGGAGTAGCTGCGGAGCAGAGCCTGCTGGCCAGCACAGGCTGAGCGCTGCGGCTGGATCCTCCAGGGCTCCCGCTCTCCTGGGTAAGCAATGGGGAGCAGGGCTGGCCACATCCTGACCACCTGGGGACCAGCCTCCCGTGGATGTGCATGGCAGCACCCAGCCACAGCACAACACCACCGCTGCGCTCTGGGAAACACGCTAAAGCATCCCGGTTGGATCTCTTGCCATCTGGGAAAGGCCGGGAAAGGGCTCAGGCTTGATTGATACCGTTACGGATTATCCCAGCACGGGGAATTGCGTGGAGCAGAAGCGGGATGTGCATCCTGGCAGCGGGGGGCCAGCGCATTGTTCGGCTGCCGGTGGCAGGGGAGCACGGCAGGGGGACAGCTGCTTCATTGCCAAAGAAAACCAAAAATCCAAACAGCGGCTGTGGGGCTCTCCCCTCCCTCCCCCTCCCCCCGCCCAGGGATGTGGGAGTGGGAAGGAGCCGGGGAAAGCCCTGGGGCCAGCTGGGAAGGGGCTTGTGGAGCAGAGAGTGGGGGACCCCTGAGCCTGCATCCCTGGGCTGGGGGGGCAGCCCTCCCCCCGTGGGCAGCCCTCCCCCCGTGGGCAGCCCTCCCCCCGTGGGCAGCCCTCCCCCCGTGGGCAGCCCTCCCTGTGCGTGCTCCCTGAGCATCACTGATCAATGAAGCGACCCAGATGAGTGCAATTAAAGGGAGTTTAATGACGCCCCCTCGCACGCCCACCCCCCCCAACCCCTGTAGCTATCTTTGTCCGCACCTGGGGTGTCCGGCCGGGACTGGAGACGATGGGCAGCAGGGCCAGCCAAGCTCACTGCCCCTCCCAGCACCCCTGGAGCTGCTGCTGCATGGGTCCTGCAGGGCTCCGAGCCCTGCGCTGCTGCTGCATGCATGCACAGTGCTCACCCCACAGCACTGCACCACTGCTGCATGTGTGCATGGTGCTCATCCCTGCAGTCCTGTGCTGCTGCGTGCACACACGGTGCTCATCCCTGTGGTTCTGTGCTGCTGTGTGCATGCACAGTGCCTGCCCCCTGAGTCCTGCACTGCGCCGCTCCCACTGGGGTGCATGGGCCACACCTTGATGCAGCCCCTGGGCTTTGCCCTGCAGCACTGTGCATGCCTGCATGGTGCCCATGAGAGCATGGGAGCACCATAGCACTGGCCCTGTGCCCCACCGTGCCATCACAGAGCACCCTGAGCACGGAGGCACCCTTGGTTGGGCAAGAGAGTACCCCAAGGAATGGGGGCAGCGGCAGGGGCTGCAGGCAGGGTGCTCCCTGTCCTGTGGGGGTCTTCCTCTGGCCTGGGCATGTTTGGGAGTGCAGCAAGGAGGCTGCAGCCTGTGCACTGGCACCTCGACCTGGATGTTTCGGTGCTTCATCCTCCTGGGAGCAGCTGAACCCCCTCGGAAAGGGGGCTGGAGCAGCACCCCTACTCTCCCTGGCCTCCCTGGCTGTGGTGGGACCCCCTAGCCCATGGGACCCCACTGCTGCCCTTGCACAGCGCATCCTGCAGCTCTGCGGCACAGCATGGCATGGCACAACATGGTGCAACGCGGGCAGCTCAGCCTGCTGGCACTCGGGGCAGGCGGGTTTCCAGCTGGCTGCGGGTTTGCCAGCATGTTGCAAGGCTGGCTGCGACCAAGGGTCGTGTTTGCAGGCACAGAGGGAAGAGGCAGCCCGGCACTGCTGTCACCGCTGCTCCCAGCCCAGGGATGCCAGCCCCCTACCCCGTGGCCCAGGGAAGTTTCTGCAGGTGGGGGGCAGCGGGGGGCATGGAGCCACGGCTGCTTTGGGGTCCCAAGGAAAGAGGAAGGAACTTAACTCCCATTAACTGTCCCATTGTATTGGCCGTGGTAATAATCGGGTTTGCTAATGCAATTGCTGCTGCAATGTGAAAATCCTACTGGAAAATGTATTAGAGCAATTATCTGTCTCGCTCCGCAGCCGGGTGTAGCATTAATATTCAATTTTGATGTGAAAGTCCTATTATGTTAATGACTTTGGTGACAAAAGTCGTTAATGTAAGACGTCTCCTTTATGGTGCGGCATTAGCCAGGGTGAACACTACCGCGGCACAGCGCACATGGCGGGGCGAGCAGCGAGGGCGGCAGGCCCGGGCTGCGGGGCTGCGGCGGAGCCAGGCCGGGCCCCCTCCCCCAGCTCTGCACGGCCCTGGCCTCTCAGGCTGAGCGGCCTCCGACCCAGTGCGGCCGGTGCAGGGTGCTGCGGCGGGGCGCGGCGGCAGCGGGGTGTGCCGGGGCCCCGAGGAGGGCGCGGGGTGGATTAGCCGCGCTGCAGCGCATCCAGCAGCGGCACTCCCTCTGCCGCAGATGCCCTCCTTTGTTCTCTCCCAGAGCCAGGGGAGATGCACCGGCGCTTTCCCACCGGATGGAGAATGTGGCGGTGCCGGCTCGGGGCTCGCCGGTGTCCCTGCCTGCCCCGGTCCCAGTGACACTGAGGCTGCCCAGCTGCTGCGGTGCGGCTGCCCGCAGTTTGGGCAGCCTGGCAGGCCCGGGTGGATGGACAGGCAGCCGGCTCCTCCTTGGGCTCTGACGGCACCGCATGGGCCCCGAGCTGCCGGCTCACGGTGGGGGGATGTGGGGAGGGGGGCAAGAAGTGCAGCCAGAGCCCTGCAAACCTGCAGCGGGGGGCAGCACCTCGTGATCTGGCCATCACCAGCTGCCACCACAACCCCTGGGCTGGCACGGCAGTGCTGTGGCTGGTGCACAGCTGGGCCCCTACTGTGACAGTGTCCTGGAGGGGACGGGAACCACCAAGCACAGAAACTGGGAGCGGCCTGGGACAGTAAAACTGGCCACGACCTTCATCTTGCTGCTGCCAGCATCTCGCTGCTGCCGGCCTGGCCATGACTTGGCATACCGGCTTTGCCACGAGTGTGGTCTGTGGTCTGGCATCGGGCAGCCCTCCCACCCTGCCGGGTCCACCTGGGAAGCCAGAAACTTCTTGTGACTGAGGAGGGGCCGGCAGCACCTGGACACAACCCGGGCGTGGGCAGCAACACCCGGGCAGCCTGTTCCGCACCCCTTGGGATCCGCCCCCATGCCGCAGCCACAGTCCCCCTGCTCCCCTCCGGCGGTGGGCGCTCAGCACAGCTGGGCCCCGACATACCAGCACGGGGCTGGGGGTCCCATCTGGGGCCTACGCGTGCCGCAGCTCCAGCTGCACGGCAGGGTGCAAGGCATTGGGCTCTACTGCCCAGAGCCCACCGGGCCGATCCAACGGGCGAGTCGGGCTGCCGGTGTGCGAGGGCTGGTGCGAGGGTGTCTGGAGCACCGTGACCCCGGGACAGGCCCCGCCGACAAACCGACCCTGCCGAGTGCGGGCGGCTGGGGGGGCGCCACGGCCGCAGCCCCGCCTGCCCCGTGTCCCCGGGGGGCGCTGAAGGGAGCGCCGGGGCCGCGGCCCGTGCTGGGCCTGCCCGGTGTCCCCGGGGCGGCTCCGTGTCCCCGGGCTCGGCGGTGGCGGCTCCGCACGCACGTGGCCGGGCCGGCCCCGGCTACCCCGCCCCGCCCCTCCCCTCACCCCGCGCGCCCATTGGCCCGCCCTTCCCCCTGCGGCTCACCCATTGGTCTCGGCGCCCTCCACAAACAAAGGCCGGCGCCCGCGGGGGGCCCAGTACGCCGCTCTGATTGGCGGGACCGCGGCGAGGGGGCGGGATGAGGGAGGAGGGAGGATCACGGGTAGTCCCCGCCTCCGGAGCCGTGCCGGTTGCCTTATAAGGGGCGGGGCGGGGCGCGCTCATTCATGCGCGCAGAGAGGGGCGGGTCCATCGGGGGTTTCGCCCCCGCCCGTGGCGCGCATTCTACGCTGCAGCGGCAGCCCTGCCGGGAGGAGCGGCCCGGCCCGGTAAGGCCCGGAGCGTACGGTACGCGTGGGTACGTGTGGGTGTGGTGGCGCTAGGGCTCGCGTGGGGCCGGGCCCAGGTTTGCTCTGCAGCAACTTGCGTGTCCCGCCGCGGGTGGGTCCCCACGCTGCACCCTGCGTACCTGGCACAGACACGCGTGTACGGCTGTGGCGGGGGGGGGCATCCCGTGCGCACCCCCCACCCAGGGCTTTGCACGGCCCCACAATGTCCCTCCGGCCCGGGCAGCACTAGCTTCCCCTATGGCCTGGGGAACACCTGCCCCACGGCCGCCCCACGGCTCCCGTGCCAGGACATCGGGGTGACACGGGGAGGGGGGCCGCCGCAGCAGCCGCTTGCCCCCCTCGCGGGACACCTCGTGCTGTTTAGCCCACGCTGCTTCTCGCCCGGATAAATCGCCTGGATAAATCGGGTCCGTCTCCTCCATTTTCCTAATAGTGACCATAAATTCATTTACATTTCCAATCTGCCAGGTACTCGCATGACACATGGCGGCTTCCAGCCTGCGCCGGAGATATGGATTGAACTTTAGTCTCCGAGCAATTAAGGTGCCTGAAACTGCACTTCATTAATGGTTGTTATGCAATAAAACCGATAAAACTGCCCTTATTTGCAATATAAAAACGCAATTTGTTTTAATTTATGTTTTTAAATACTTGCCGGGTTGTTCCTGGGCTCTGCCAGACATCTGTCATCGGGGCCGGCTGCAGCGGGGAGCAGAGCGGCCCTGGGCTGCTTGGCGGTGGGTGCTGGTCCCTGCAGGGAGGGGGGACACTGGGTGCTGCGTGGGTGCAGACCCTCAGGTGCACCCACCTCTGGGCTGTGGTGTGGGTGGGTGCTGCCTGGGAAGGGGATTCCCGTTCCACCCAGGACCCTGCACTGGGACACACTCACCGCCACCCTGCTGCATTCCCCTGGCCCCAGGGAAGCTGCCTGGCAGGGAGGGGAGGGCTGGGATGCCTGGGGGGGCTCCCCTGGAGAAGAGCAGCCCTGTGCCCTGGGTGGTTTGTGGGAGCCCCTTGGCATGCTGTGGCACAGCCCCCCGACCCAGCACTGCCACCAGGGCAGATCCTTGCCGAAAAATATCCGTGAGCAAAGGTGGGATGGTGGGGCAGGGGTGGCAGCTCCCGCACTGGCATCCCACTGGGCAGAGGCAAACCTGTCCCTTTTTCTGGGACATCATCTCCTGTGAGAGCTGCGAATGTGCCTCTGTCCGGCTCCGCTCAGCGCGGTGTGTGTGTGCAAGTGTATATGTGTGCATGCATCCACACACATGTGCACATGCGTGGAGGTGCATGTGTGCCCACAGAGCAGCACCAGACAAAGCCACAGCCCCTGCTCAGCACCCGCCGCTGCCAGACCCCTTGGGGGGGTTTGCATTTTCATAAAACAATGTGGGATCCCCAGCCAGCCCTAAGCCACCTTTTCTAATTACAGTAATTGTGGCTCCAGCAGCCTTCTGGGGCTGTTTATTCTCCATGGTTCCAAATTTGGGTGGGAGGAATCTGGGCCATTGCAGAGGGCTGGGAAAGGCTCTGAGCCACGGGGGCTTCCCAGCACATCCCACGGTGGGGATGCTGCCAACAGCTCCGCTCCTCTCTCAGGCTAATGCAATAAGCAGGGCCTTGCTTCACCTGCTGCCAGCTCCCAGGAGCCTGCTGGAGCTGCGATGCCCTGTGCTGTGCTAGCCAGGCAGGGCTGGGGGCCCCCAGCGCAGCCCCACTGTCCCAGTCCCCATCCCGGCTGGCATCTCCTGGTGCCAGTGGCTGGCGACACTCCTTGGGGTGCAGGGGGCTTCAGCACTTTCCAGGGAGTTTTACATTTGCTTTTGACACATTTGCAGTGGGGAAGGAGCCCTGGTGCTGCTGGGGGGGGGTCGTCCAGCTGTGGCTGAGACATGGACAGATGGATGGACAGAGACCCTGGCTCATGCCGGAGGCAGGATTTGGCCCTGGGCTGGTAGTAGCTGTCGAGCAGCTGAAGGCATCAGAGGGGCTCAAGAAAACCCTGGTTCCTCAGGATGGGCAGGACAAGCAGGACAAGCCCCAGGGCAGTGGCACAGGAGGAGGGCAGGGTGCTGAGCTGGAGCTGCTGCTCCTGGGGCTGCTGGGGAGGGTGAGGAATGAAATAACCCCACGGAGAAGGCAGCAGCAAGCGTGCAGCCGCTGCTGCAATACTAGGCAGTTATTGGGAGCCATAAATATATTTGCTGGCTCACGAGGAGCCCTGTGGGCTGGTGGTCATTGCCCTTTGCAGCAGCTCTGGCAGGTGCCTGTGGGGTGCCCCCAACCCCCCCATGCTATGGCAGGTCTGCCTGCTTTTGTTTTAGTCCTTATTTGCCTAATTATGTTGTCCCTTGCACAGCCCATCACCTTTTCCATTTGCTGAGCAGCAGCATGTTGAGCTCCTGTTGGTGCTGGGGGGACCAGGTGGACTGGCTGAGGTGGGGGCCCTCATCCCCCCCACCCCCGCAAGGTGCATGAGGATGCTGGTGAGGGTGAGCAACAGGGGCTCACCCCAGCTGAGCCTGGCACCATGGAGGGGGGTCAGGGATACCCACAGCCCTGAGCAGCACGCAGCACCAACTTGGGGTGCAGCCCCGGTGCCAGCCTGAGAGTCCTGCATGGTGCGGACGGTGCCTTTCTGGAGAGCGTGGCTGCCCCTTGGCACTGCGAGGGGATGCTGGCAGTTGGGTGCTGGTGGCCACCAAAGGAATGGGCTATTTTTGGAGCAGACGCACATGCCAACAATGTTCCCAGGGGCAGGTTGGAGACCACCTGGCATAGGCAGCATCTGCCCCAGGGGGCTGCAGGCAATGCCAGCCCCAGGCTCATCCTGGGAAGGGACAGCTATCTGTACCTGCAGCAGTGCCATGGCAAGCAGTGGCCAACCCACAGCGTGGGGCTGCATGCGATCCATTTATTCGGTAGCTGGGAGCTGATGGGTTGCAGGCGAGCGGCCGCAGGTGGTTTGGATTTCAGTGGGGCTGGGGACACGGCAATTGGAAACACATTGTCCTGGCAGCACAGACAGCAGTGTGTGGGGTGCTGGGCAGCTCCGAGCCATCCTCAGCCTGTCCTACCACCCACCCCAGTGGCTTCGCTCATGCCGTGACCCAGTGTCGGTGCCCGCCGTGCCAGCGAGCGTGGGGGCAAGGAGCCATGGCTACCATGCCCCCTGCCACCCCGTGTCCCTGCACTGGCGCTCGCTCACCCGTGCCAGTGATGGAGTCGGGGGCCGCAGGGGTGGAGGGGGGGCTGCTCCCCCAGCACCCCCATCCCGCAGCACGGGGGCTCATGGCCAGCCAGCTCTGGGCGCTTGCCGGGCTCCTGGCGGCTGCTCACACGTGGCAAAGCCACCTGAGCCCTTTTTTCTGCCAGTGTTGAGTTAGGGGCCGTGTAACGCTAATTGGATAAACATGATTTCCCCTCTAACTCACTGCAGATGTCTCCTCGGTGCGTGAGCGAGGTGCTCTCCCTCCCCTGCACAGTGAGTGGCTGCTGCAGGCGCTTGGTGGCAGCTCTGCCCTCCACGGTGGGTGCTCAGGCACCCATGGGTGGGGGATGCCTGGCCCCAGCCCCCTGCCAGCGCCCCCAGCCTGGGGCAACAAGTGGGCACTGGGACGGGGCTGCGGGGGTGCTTGGGGCGCTGTAGTGTGCATACACATGTGTGCACATGTGCACGCTTGTCTGTGGGTCTGCACATGTGTACGGGGGTGCCTGCACACGTGGGTGTGCACGCTGCTGTGCTGGCCCCAGGGGTGGCTGTGCATGGGGTCTGGGGCTGTGGCAGCTTTTGGGGACACGCACACGGGCCTTGCTGCGTGTTCCTGGGAGCACAGGGGGACCCCCCCAGCACATAGGGGTTCCCCTCCCCTGCAGCCCCCACCCTGTGCCGTGCCTGGACCCCATTCTATGCCCAGGTACTGCATCCCATGCCACACATGCCACATATGTGGCTTCTCCAGACCAGGGCAGTGACAGCCCCAGGGCACCCCAGTCCCAGTCCAGGGACACGCAGGGGCATGGGCATGGCCCTGGCGCAGGGAAACAGCTGGTGCTACCGCTGCCGGCACCCGGGCCCATGCGGCACCTGGAGGGAATTAGCCAGGCGTGTTCACCTCCCTGCAAACCTTTGTAGAGCAAATTCCTGCGGTTACCCATTGCAATTGCTGCAAATTATACAAGTGCCGTGTTTTGTTCCAACGGGAGCATGCCGTTGGCATGTGCTGCGCCGACCTGCCATGGTGCGTGGTCCTGGGGAGCCATCCAGAGCCCCCCGCATCTTTCCTTTGATTTTCTTTCTCTTGTTGCCTTCTCCTGCTCAGGGGATGGCGAGCAGGCAGGTGGTCAGGGCCAGGGGGAGATGCTGGCAGCAGGGAGCCCCTGGGTGCTGGGTTCGTGGCTGCCGTGGCCATGCGGGTGCCCGGTGGAGTTTTGCACGTGGGAGGCAGCCATGACAGGGGACTCAGGGTGCAGCACCCACAGCTGGTGGTCTGCACACCGCGAGGGCCCAAGGAGAGGAGCCTTGGGGTGCCTGGACCCCCCCGAGAGCGGGCTGCTGGGGGGAGCCTGCTGCAGCCAAACTGGGCCACAGCCATGCTGCAGTTGGGGACCACTCTGGCCAGGATGGGGACCAGACCTGTTGCATGCATTGCACGTCCACAGCTGGATACGTGTCCAGATGTGCACCCAGGGCTCTGCACACCCACCCGTGTATGTGCATGCATGCAGAGGTGTGGGCACATGTGAATGCACGTTCATCTGTGCGTGCACATGGATGTGTGTGCATGCATGTGCCTTTGCGCGCGCATGTGCCTGCCGGCATGGCCGTGCGTGTGCCCGGCTCTCGGGGGAGCCCCCAGGCAGGGGGACATCCCGGTTTCACTCCCGCCCCAGCCCTCCCAGGAGCAGCGGGCACGGTCCGCCAAGGCGGCAGGAGTAGCCGGCTTGGGGCCGCTCTGCCCCGGGCCTCTCGCTGCCCGCGCCCCTCGACTACCCGGAAGCGCCAGCGGAGCAGCGGAACCCGGAAGTGCCGCTGTGGCCGGCGCCGGGGCCGGCGGTGGGGGCGGGTCTGGTTCACGCCATGGCGGGTACGGGCGGCTGAGGAGCCCCCGGGGGCGCGGGTGGCGGTGGCAGGCTGGGACCCCGCCGCAGGGACGCTCCCCCGCGGGCCATGGCGGCGGCGGCCGCGGCGGGCTCCAACTGGGGCCTGATCATGAACGTGGTGAACAGCATCGTGGGGGTGAGCGTGCTCACCGTGCCCTTCTGCTTCCGCCAGGTGAGCGCGCCGCCGCCCCCCCCCCGGTGCTGGGGGCGCTTCCCCGGGGCGGCGAGGCCGGCCGCTCGGCCCCTCGTCGCCGTCCCCGGGAGGGGCTGGCGGAGCCGGGTACCGGCGGGTCTCAGGAAATGGAGCGGGCGGGCAGGGGGGTCCTGCCGGTGTCCCGGGCATGTGGGTCCGTGCCCCGGGCAGCTCGGAGCCCCTGCGGCAGCCCCGGGAGGCTGGGGGCAGGGGGAGGCCCGATTGCGAGGTTCGGTTTTGCAGAGCATGGTCGATGAAGGAAACGCTAAAGACCGAGATCAAAGGCTCTTGTACCAAACCGTGTGTTTTTCTGTGTCAGGAGGTGTCCCGGTAATAATTTCTGCCTTTCTCGTGAGCAGAAAGGAAAAAAATTAAAGGATTTATCCACACGATACACATGATACGCATGGGTCAGCTCAGAGGCGTTCACAAACCAGCTGCTGAGCCCTCACCCTGAGCTGTGCCCCCTCACCAGGAGCTGCCACCATCCCTGCGGCCGCACCGGCTTTAAATACAGCAGAAAAAAGGCAGCTGTGATTAACATCTGGCATTACTTGTGCCTGTTTAAAGTCACCTGCTTAAAAAGTGCCGGGTATTTAACATCTCCCGCTGCAAACATGAGAACCAGCAAGGCAGGACAGCGCTGGGAGTGAGTTGGGAATTTGTTTATGCTATCGAATAGTTCTTACTAAATAAATTTGTAACGGAGTTTGCACCTCGGGATTAGGAGCGCTCTTTGCTCTGTGTGAAGCTGCTGAGAGCTGTGGGGAGCGCTGGGGGATGAGTGAGGGGAGCGGGGGAAGTTCTGCTCCACAGACAGCTCCCAGTTCACTCTCTGGTGGTTGAACGGGTGTGGCTGGAAGCTGTGGGAAGCAGGTGTCTGCTCTGTGTCATCCTTGAGCTGCGGAGAGAATGAAATAGAGCTTGTACGTCATGTTTATCCCAGCTGCTCCAAAGTCAGGGGAACTCCCTTAACAGGCAAATGCGTGGCTGGAAATGTGTGAGGGAACCCGAGGGTGGTAGGGGATGGCAGCAGGGCTGTGTGGAATGGCTAGCCTTCCATCCTGCGCTTGTCTTATCCCCCCCGCCTCTTCTCCCGTTTCAGTGCGGCATTGTCCTGGGAGCTCTGCTGCTGATTTTCTGTTCTTGGATGACTCATCAATCCTGCATGTTCCTGGTGAAATCGGCCAACCTCAGCAAGCGCAGGACCTACCCCGGCCTTGGTGAGAATTCTCAGCTCTAGGGCTTGGGTTTTTTTTAAGCTGCAGTTTGACTTCTTAATTTGCAACGTTCATACTGATATTGTTGGAATAGCAAATAGTTTCTTGAAGTAGCTTTCAATTTGCTGTTGTTTTCCTCTGTCAGTCTCTTCCCCGCCGCCCCATATCCCCAGGGGAAAGCAAGGGTTTAATTCTGCTCTTGACAGTGAAGTTAATAGGCACAGAATTGTTTTGACTCTGCAGGGCAGGGGAGGAGATGCCGCACTGACTGATCAAAACCCAAGTTTTCGGGAGCTGGCGTAGTGGGTGTCTGGTGTAAATTATTGGTCTCGGCAAGAAAGCCACGAGCTTCCCCACCCAGTGTGCTGCTGAGGACATCGGGTTCTGCCAGCCAAGAGCCTGGCATGGAGCTTGGGCTGCCTGGATCTGAGCTGTGTGCGCGTTTATGGCAGAGCAGAGAGGAAACAGCGCACAAGGTTCCAAGTGGCCAAGAAAATAAAAACATCTCCAAGATTCATGTGTGGGGTTTTGGCAGAGCCTGCCAGCCCTCTTCCTCGGAGCTCATCGCCTCTGCACTGGCGCCAGGGTTGGCCTCTGCTTGTGACCTCTCTTCTGATTCTGACTGACTTGGGGGGGCAGGAGGAGGTGATTGGGTTCCAGTCCTCTCCTCTGGCTTGTGAAATGATAGGAAAAGTCTTCTTTTACTCTGTTTCCCTTATTTCTCTGGGGGAGGAGAGAGTTGGCTCGCATTGCCCTTGGTAAAAGAGCTGAAGAAATGCATGGCTCACTCACTGACTGTGTTGTTGACAGATGGGTTTCCTCCATCCTCAGAGTGCCCTAGGTGCTGCTGCTGGGCTGCACGTTTTGGCTTCTGCCAAGTTATATCTGCTAGGAACTGAAAAGATCAAGAAGTTCTGTGGTCTCGGAGGCTGTGCCTGTGATGCTGGAGGGAAGGGGGAGCCCCCCAGGTAGCATCTGACTTGGCCCCACCACTCCAGCCCAGCTGCTTGGTCGGGTTGCCTCTCCCTGCCCCCTCACAACACGTCTTTGTGTACTGCTTCCCTGAAGTACAGAGAGTCCCCTCCACCTTGGAGCGTCTCCCAGGAAGAAGGGATCCTCTGCACTTTCTGAAGCCAAGGGGCTCGAATACACAGAGGGCCAGTAATGCCTCTAAACTTCCTGGCACACAAATGCTGGTGCTGAAAGAAATGCCTCTGCTCCCTCCCTCTGCCCTGGGAGAGGTGCCACCGGGAGGGACAGCCCTGAGAGGAAAGGCAACGCTGCTATAATGCATCCTAATGCATCAAGGTTGAGCAGCTCCACACAGACAGTCTTTGTCACCGTGGGCTTGTGCCCTGGTACATCTGCGAGAGATCCTGGCAGCCCCTGCAGCTGATTCTGTGGGAGGCTTTGGCAGTGCTGAAAGATGTAAGAAAGTTTTGCAAATTAACTTCAGTCAGCCAGTCCCTTCCGGAGGAACACTGAGAGCGATCGTTACAGCTACAAAAGAGCCAGGGCTGTAACAGGCTGATATCTCACCCAGACTTCTTTGCTTGGCAGCGCTGTGTGCCTGAAGAGGTTGGGTATTAAAAATATTTTGCTCTCCACCCCTGTTCTCCTGCACTGTGTGGCAGGGAAGGGCCTTGGGCAGATGTGTGGACAAGGAAGGAAGCGGGATGCAGCTCCCAGACAGACTTTAACCGGGTGATGAGTTAATGCCTCCCCTTACAGCTGCTGAAAGTGCCCTGGGTCTTTGCAGACTATGTGCTCGGTACCAACCCTGTCGGCAGTGCACTACATCCCCAGGAGGCAGCTCGGCTCTGCTCCCTGCAGAGGAAAGTGCTGAAATGCAGGTTGCCCATTCTAGTAAACATGCTTGGTTTAAAAGAGCTTGTCTAATTACTGAGCAGATTCAGCTCTGCCCAGCTTGTTAGGCTTCTAGAGATCCCGTTCTGAAGATGCTTGACTGTACAATTTGTTTTACAGTCATCGTCTCTTTCCTCCTTGAGAAGATAAAGGATCTATTTTTTCCAGTGTCCCCGGATGGGGACATCTGGCATAATGTTTGAAGGCTTGTTCTCATTAGAACGTCACTTCGGAACAGCCAAGGAGAGTGACTGTTTCTCAGCATCTCTGGCCTAGCTGATCGCCGGCAGCTGTAGCTGTTACCGGACGCCCACCTTTCTGTGCGATGTGAAAAAGCAGCTTGCAGGAGCAGCGCAGCAGCAGGGTCCTTCTGGAGGCTGGCTGGGTAATGACCCAATCTCCAGGAGGGATGTTTCCCTCTTGCTGGTTCCTCTCTCTCTCATCCCTGCCCCTTTGGCTGTGTCACTGACCCTCCTAAGGGCTGTTGCCTTTCCCCATTATGGCCATGAGCTCCCAAATGAGGTGAGAGCTGGAGGCCGAAGTGCTGCGGCCGCTCTTCGCACTCGGGCAGCGCGCCTGGTGGCGGCTGTTCCACCCGGTCTGTCACTGAGCCATCAGCTATTTTCAGTGCTACCCCACATAACAGCTCTGGTTTATTTTTCTGTTGTGGGTCTCCTGCCATGCTTTTTTCTCATTCTGTGGGAGAACATCATGTTTCCTCAATATTTAGCTCAAGCGGAGTCCAAAGAAATCAACAGTTTGTAAGTTAATATTTAAAATAGCAGAAGATGCTTCCAGAAGTGAATAAAGTTTGTTTTTTGGCAGCCTCCAGGAATGTGTGCTGTACCTTGAGAGAAGACAAAGGGGAATCCAGGGGGTTGGTTTTGTGTTGGACCTCTGCAGTTAAAGACTGACAGAATCGGGCAATGTGGTCTGTGTTTGGAACTGGAGGTTTCAATTCCCATTCTACCCAGTCAGATCTAAAAATACAAGCGGAGTTTTCTTGGCTTTTTTTCTTTTTTTAAGAAAAAACACAATGATTTAAAGACTACTGATCATTTTCTGCTACAAGCTACAACCCAAGTATGGGAGGGGAAAAAAAAAAAGTCTCTTGGCAGCAGCCCTTTGGTGTGGGTTGTGAGTACTGTGTATTCTGGGTATGGGATTGAACATTCTGGGCACCATCTCAGATCTCCCATCCAGCAATGTCAGGCAGTCCAGTTACAGTGGGAAGATAAAAATAAAAATGAGAGTTTGATTGAAATTTTGCACTGCAGTAACTTTTTGCCACACAGCATCTTACACATGCATATTTTCTCTTCCGCACTGACTTTCTTTTAATGGTTGCCATGTGTGACTGCTACTTCACACTACTTTTTTCCTTTTTTTTTTTCAAATAGGGAAAAAAAAAAAAAAAGAACCTGCTTTCTATCTTTTCCTCATCTCTGTTCCTGTCTTATGTGGTTTTCAATGTTCAGAGGGCATGTCTGAAAAAGAAAGTGAGAGGGCGGGCAGGGGAAACAGCCCCAAAACGCAACATCGGTGGGTTCTTGCTATACTGCCCTTTTGGCGTGTGTGCCACGTTCTGGACCTTTCTTTGACTAACTACAACTGTTTTTTTTTCTCTTACGCCAGCATTTCACGCCTATGGAAAAGCGGGAAAAATGTTGGTGGAAACAAGGTAATCTGCTGTTTATTTAAAGCTTGAACAGTTTGGTTTTCTTTAATGAAAAATACTGCTCCGTAGCCTCTTGTGTCCTTGGTGCGCTCTTGTTTCTTATCCCGTTGCCTTCTCTGGTCCCAGAAGTCTTCGTTGCCACCTAGAATTTGAATGAGAGTGTGAGATGCCCTAAGCACAGCTCACAGGTGTTGCCTTCAGCATTTCCCACCCATTCCCGAGTGTGGAGACAGGAGGGCTTTCCAGACAGTGGGAGCACAGAAGCTGGGGAGTGAACTTGTCTCCCACTCTGCTGTGTGTGCTATGAAATCATGGGCATGTCACTTGTGGCCGTTTTCCAGGGGTGAAATCCCTGCCAAAATTGCTGTGAGTTAGTGGGAGGGAGAGTGCTCCGTACCTCGGATCCACACTTTAGCTGCTCTGGTCCTGCCCGCTCCTCACTGTGGGCACTGCCTTCTTCTGCGAGACGCCAGCCTTAGGAGATGCCTTGCGGGGGAAATCCTGTCTGCATTGCAGGACAGACTCCGGTTCCCCAATGCAAGTAGCAGCTTGCCCGCAGGTCTCATTCAGCAGTTGTGATGGGTGATCGGACATCGTCACAGCGCTGCTTTTTCCAGCAGAGTTTCTTTGGTGGAGGTGGCTTGAGCCCAGGCCAGTCAGTGGTGCTGGCTCCTTCCCTCTTTCCAGCTGCAAACTGCTGCACAACACTAAAAATACACAGAATATTTCTCAGATGTTACTTGTCCGTGCAAGCAATTGCTGTAATTGCCACGGGGATGTTATATAATTGGAACTGGGAGGGAAAGTGGTCCGTGCAATCATGAATGGGAGGAGGAGCAGTTCATAAGACAATCTTTTCATTAAGCTGTGGTCCATTTTGTGGAAAGAAGTTTGAGAGCCGATTTGGTATTAAGACTTTCATGGTAGGACCCTGCTGTGGGGCAAGGGGCTGAGGGAACCTCTTGCTGATTCTTTTAAACGTTTTTCCAAGAAATAAAGGAGTTCTTGCCATCTCCAAGGTTTGCTTTTTTTTGTGGCTCTGAACAGCAGTTAAACCCATGCACGGGTTGTTACCAGAGCTGCCTCCCTAGCCAAGATGTTAGGTGTAGATGGAGATTATCTGGTTTCTGTCTTGGATAAAAGCACGGTCCTCCCTTTCAGTACGCCCAGCCTGCTGGTACAGCAGTGAGAGCGAGCTTGCAGCCTGCTCTATCCCTATAGACAGAAAACCTGCTTTACTACTCGTTGCCAAATGTTGTTTTCAGTGTGGGTTCAGCAAAATTTGGGGCTTCTCTCCACTGTGACTTGCCAGGAAGTTGTATTAGAGGGCGGGTGTAAGCTGAAGCAAGGCACACCGAGGCTGCTCTGCCTCTGAACGCAAGTGAGCGACTGCACAAGGTTGTAAGTTGCTTTAAGTGTGACCTTTGAGCTGCTTCTGTCTAACTGTCCTGGGTGTGCCTCAGTAAATGGGGGGTGCAGTAGGGTCCTGAGCAATCTTCAGCTGTTGCGGTTGTGTGCGTGTGTAGCCCTTAAGACCTTGCTGGTGCTAAAACTTTGTCTTAATCCTTCACCAGCAGCTGCGGTGTATGTGGGATGTCTCTTCCTCCCAGCATATGAGCCGTAGCCTGGGTCCACACAGGGCACTTAGTGGTGTTCTCATTGCTCACGTGTCATCGGTGGGGGTCCCGTTGCAGTGAGCTTGGTTACAGCAGCCCCAGGCAGTGCCTCCAGGTGTTTGCTTCTAAGGTACCCTTAGCATTAACAAAGCCTCATCCTCGGGCTATGCAGAGTACAGCCTCCTAACCTGTGTGTGATTTTTTTTTTTTTTTTGCAGCATGATTGGGCTGATGCTGGGGACTTGTATTGCTTTCTATGTTGTCATTGGTGATTTGGGGTCCAACTTCTTTGCCCGGCTGCTTGGATTTCAGGTAAATAATTCCTCTTGGGATCACATCTACAATGCAGACAGTGGTCCCAGTTCTTCTTTCATTGAGGTGTGTGTGCCTGAGATACAGCAGAATGTCCTGCCTCAGTAGCATGCTCAGCAGCCCACGAGGTGTTCTGGGGTCATCTCCTGGTGAGCTTTAATGGCATGCCTTGCGCACAGAGCGCTTAGCTCTATGAAGTCCTGGCAGCCCGGACCCGTGGCGAGCAATCAGATGTGTAAAGCCTCCAGTAAGGCTCTTCTGACAAAGGAATTCTTTTTAACTTGGTCTCTATTACCTGGAGCAGGTTGCTGGGGGAGATGATGCTTCCTCTCTTAATTTCTCCCCCAATGGGTAGTGGCAGACAGTTCCTTTGTCCGAGCTCTCACCCCCTTGCAGCCCTGTAGTTGAAGAGGGATTTTTGTCCTGCCCCTTGCTGTTTCGGTGGCCAAAGTTAGTGTGTGCCTCCTCTTTTAAGATAAAATGAGCTGTGTGATGAGCCCGGCATTGGCTCAGGACGCACAGTGGCGAGAGGTGGTGAGAGGTGCTGCTCATGGGCAGGAGGCTCTCGCTGCTGGTCCCGGAGGGCTGTGAGCCAGGCTGCGAGCGGCAGCACTTGGAGCCGGTGTGAGGGCCATGCGGGGAAACGAAATGGACATTTGGAAAGATTTTTGGCGAAGCTGTTATCTGCTCTGCCTGATGCTGCTAAGCTCCGATTAAGGGACTGTGAAGTTAAAAAGATGCGTCGTGGCTGCAGCCAAATTAGGTATTAAATATTTCCAAGCATTTCAGAGTGTTCTGCTATAATAAATACCAATGTGAGGTTTTGATTAATTTTCTGGATCAGAATTTTCAAGACTTCAATCTCTTGTCTCCCAAGTAAGTTTAGTTTTTATTTAATTGCATGAAAATACCTAAATAGCTTATGTTGGATTTAAACACACACACCACCACACACCCCCAAATACTTCCACTTCAGGGTGGACCTGCATCTTGGTTTATATCAGAAATAGCATGGCCAGCAGGATTAGGGCAGTGACTGTCCCCAGTGCTTGGCACTGGTGGGGCTGCACCTCCAGTACTGGGGTCAGTGTCGGGCCCCTCGCTCTCAAGACAGACGTGGAGGGGCTGGAGCGAGTCCAGGGCCGGGCAGCGGGGCTGGGGAAGGGGCTGGAGCACAAGTGCTATGAGGAGTGGCTGGGAGCACTGTGGGTGTTCAGCCTGGAGAAAAGGAGGCTCAGGGGAGACCTGATCGCTCCCTGCAGCTGCCTGACAGGAGGCTGCAGCGAGGGGGTCGGTCTCTGCTCCCAGGTAACAAGCAATGGGATGAGAGGAAACAGCCTCAAGCTGCGCCAGGGCAGGTTACATCGGGTATTAGGGAAAATTTCTTCACCGCAAGGGTTGTCAAGCACTGGAAGAGGCTGCCCAGGGAAGTGGTGGAGTCGCCATCCCTGGAGGTATTTAACAGACGTGTAGCTGTGGCACTGGTGGACGCGGTTTAGTGGTGGGCTTGGCAGTGCTGGGTTAACGGCTGGACTCGATGATCTTAAAGGTCTTTTCCAACATAAACAATTCTGTGACCTGTCACGCACTGTGTAGAGCAACAGTGGCACCCAGTGACTGTATAAGCTAATCACAGACCTGGCCCAAGAAATGGCAAGCTTTCAGCATCAAATCTTGAAATTCGTACAGAAGCAGAGTTTCGTATGTGAAATCAATCCTGGCTTTGCATTGTTTCTCACTCTGGAAAAATGAACCACATCAGGATTAGCTAATTGGTGGGATGTTTTGAGCGTCCTCTGTGCTCCAGTTCATTATGCAGGTCCCTTTTCCAGGTGTCAGGCAGTTTCCGGATAGTCCTGCTCTTTGCTGTCTCCCTGTGCATTGTACTTCCATTGAGCCTCCAGAGGAACATGATGGCCTCCATACAGTCCTTCAGTGCCATGGCTCTGATCTTTTACACGGTGTTCATGTTCGTGGTGAGTATTGACGCTGGGAATGCTGTTTTCCTGTTGTTTTAACACAGATGTTCCCGCTGGGACAGCTGCAGGTGCAGGCTCGTGTTTAAAATATCCTTCCTGATAATTAGTGCTGGGCATAATGAGTGATCTGGGTGCCTGTGCTCTGGAGGTGGGGAGGTGCCGGCTGTGGGAGCTGGCCAGTGGGTCTGTAAGCTATTACACATGCTAGGGACTGTGGTGGCACAAATAACAATAAACCACAAGTCGAGTTGTGGTTTTTTCTGCTTGTTGGTGTCTTATAATTTAGGGCTCTGAACTTTGAATCAAAGGGTGGAAGATGTGGGGAAGGGTGCTTGGAAGCAGAAGGACTTTCATCATGTGTTAGTGTTTTGCCTTGAAAACCTCGATGTTTCTAATCTGTAGGGGGAAGGCAGCTTTCATTAAGAACTCACGCATGTACTTTGCATGCTTTTCTGCAGCTGATGGTTAATGTCTTTCAAGCTGCAAGTAGTTTTATTTGTTAAACACCAGCACTTCTGTTTCTTGAGCATGGAAAACTTCGTAAAGCCTTAAGTCCGGTACATGGTGTATACTTATTCTTAGCTGTTTCTGGGAAAGCTTTTCTTCCCTGAGGTGAATGGATTCTTGACTATTTAGATTAAGTGGGGCGAGCTGAGAGTAACCTAAAGCTGGCCTGCTTTGGCTTGGCCAAGCCCCGTTGTACAGCACCATTTACTGAGAGGTGGAGACTTTCACTTGCTTTTTAATGGCTTCAAGTAATGACCTCACGGATGTTCGTGTGGTTTGCTGATGGCGCCCCAGCCCTGTCTCTCCCAGATTTCAGGACTGGAAGAGCTGAAACAAAAGGAAGAAAAGGGAAGTGTGGAAATTATTTCCACTTAACTTTTTTTAGTAGGTTGCGCTGGGTCATGCTTTTGAGCTCGCCTCTGCAAGGAGGCTGGAAACTGTAAATGAGTGTTTTACAAAACTGCCATGTTGCAGGAGCTGTGCCTTTAAGAAAACCACAACATTTCATGAGTTGGCTGCACTAAAACATAATCTCTGGGGATTAGAAAACCCCCATTCAGGCGATATTATAAACAGGCATTCAGACATATTTACCTTCTGTTTCCTGTGCAACCCAATGCCTGCCAGTTTCCCCGTCAATGGCAAAAGAGCTCCCCTGGCCTCATCTGGGTGCCTCGCTCCCCCTGTTTTCATGAAGTTTATCCTTGTCTTTGGTAAGCTGGTGTTAAATGGCTCTGGAGCAGCAGTGTGCAGGTGGAGTCCTGTTTTAGCAACCTTTGTCTTTCTCCGCTGAACAGGATTCTCCAAGGCAAATGTCACTTCCCATTCGGATTTAAAAACGTGTTTTAAAAAGTGCAAAAGAAGTTGCTGGAAACAATAATTCTCACAGTTAAATGTGTCAGTGGAAATTGTTCCACCCTGGTGCGTGCTATGATGTCTGATGGCATCAAACGAGGGGGGGAATGTCACAGATCTTTTAAAATACACCCCAGGATCGTTGGTGGCAAGGGGCCCTTGGAGGTTGCTGGGAGCTTTAATAAAGTGTGTGGGTGGGGTGGGGAGCTGGGGAATTTGACTAACAGAGATTGGGCTGTGGTAGGCAGCGTAAGCCGTTCCTTGCAGAGCTGCCATGTGCTGCCTTTTATCCCAGCACCGGCGTTACTGCTGCCATGAAGTTGTTTTGGGTTGGATCTTAACCCCTTTTCTTTCTCTTGGCTACAGATTGTGCTGTCGTCCTTCAAGCACGGCCTCTTCAGCGGGCAGTGGCTGCAGCGAGTTAGTTACACTCGTTGGGAGGGCATTTTTCGCTGCATCCCCATCTTTGGCATGTCTTTTGCCTGTCAGTCGTAAGTACCTGCCATTCCCGCTTCTGGCAGTTGTGGTGCGCAGTGAGTTTTTGTGAGGGCAGAGGGTCATGAGGATCTGCAAGAGACAGATATCATCTGGTTTCCTATTTTATTTTAATCAAAATATTTTACAGCCCACTGAAGTACAGCATCTCATTCAGTTGTGACCCTTTTGTTACCTAGATGGGGGAGGGAGTTATATTTCACTTAGGAGTTATTGTACTTGAGCAACACAAGATCATTTGGGCCAAACACATCCTCAGTGTAACACACATTGCTTCTGGTACAGCTGCATAAGTGATGAATTTCCCCTGTTTCTTGAAGGGAATGATTTAGTACCCGGAAAGGCAGCAGGGCCATGTTGCCTAATGGCCGCAGGGCCCCCCGTGGGGTAGTGTACACTCGCGGCTGCTCTCTGCTTCCCCGCATTTCTTTGAGAATACTTGGAAGATTGCACAGTTGTTGACTTTGGAGAGTTGTTCGCGCATTTCCAGTTACCTGCTTTTAACGAGGGCTTCTGTTGGCACGCGGAAGGACGCAGTGGCAGACCAGGCTATTTTCATGTTTCTAGCAGCATTACCTTCTGCACCAAAATGGCAAGTGAGCAATACGTGCCTGGCCAGAATAGTAACAGACTTTAAATAGAAGTGTAAATCCAAATGTGGACACGGAAAAGACCATCCTCATTTGGAAGGCTGGCAGAGTTGGGCTTTCCCCCCTGTAGTTCTAGCAAATGGGTAGCATGCCAACAGTAAATGAATGTGACAGATAAAATTTGTTCAGACTGCTGTGTTTACACCCACATGCAAGATCCAAATCATCATTTTCCACTTATCGGCTCTCTTGGCAGCTCAGTTCCTACCCGAACACGCACCAGTCTTGCTGTTTAATGTCTCCATTACAACTGGCGAAGGGAATTGTATTCTTTTATAGCTTTACCTTGTTAACATTTTAGAGTTTTTAAATTCCAGTGGTTTTTTTTTCTTATGGTAGCCACACAGTACCCAGGACAATTTTGCTGGGAGTTGGAAATGCAGGGAAATCATTTGATCTGGACCAGTGTATGCATACCTAAATATAGGCTCCATTACAGCACTTACATGGCAAGCCAAACGTAAAGCTATGTGTTTTTTCCAAGCATCAGGGCAATACACTGTCCCCAGCCCAGGCAACCTTTATAAGTGTGTTATTCTCAGCTAGGCAGGTTTAATTTTGCTAACCTCTGAATCACCTTCCTGGAAAATAAATGATTCTAACATAAAGCAGAGAACCTTTCCCTTCAGCACATAAATGCAACATGCAGTAAAGACAAATAAATGCACTATTATTCTAGCTTGAAAAACTTGACCCTGCTTTACTTGTGAGTTCAATAACTTTCACTCTTTAAAAGCTATCCCGTTGTTGCTGAAGTTGCAAAGTAGGTCACTCCTCTACAGTTATGCAGCGTGGAAATTTGCTGTGGAGCTGAGAGCTGGGAGTGCAAGGGCTCCAGGGTTACCGCTGCTGTAGCCTCCTTGCATGACTTTGGTCAGGTCACTAAACCCTCTACTTAGAGGAGTCAGTAGAGCTTTCCAGGAGAAAACTTCTAATTTCTGGAGATGGCTCTTCTGGTGCAGATGGATGCAAAAATGCTGAATTCACAGGGGTAATAAAAGTCAGGCTGTTGTTCATTGCCCCTGTGAGCATCGGTTCCTTGTGGGCTGAGTTAGGACCGGGCTCAGAGAGCCTGTATGAGGTGTGCTCCCTACAGTGAAGGTGAAGAACAGGTACCCTGAGGTAGCTCTGGCTGTCTCTGAAGCAAGGCCGCTCTTAATGCTTGTGCTGACTTGCCTGCTCTCTGCTCAAGAGCCTTGGGCCCTCTTTGAGGTGTGTAACAGATAACGTGGGGAAGGATCCCTGCTCCTTTGCTGGCCTTCAGTGCAGTCTTTCTGCTTAAAAAGAAACCCTGGAGCATGAGGACGTGCTGCTTGTTGCAGCATGCTTCTTGCCCTCGTGCTCCGCCTTGAGAGCTGGCGATGGTCAGGGGGGCCCAGCAGCATGTTGTGGGGGCCTGAGGGACACAGTGCTGGTCCTCCAAACCCAAGCTGGCCAAACGGATGCCCTCATGTGATGGCAGGGGTCCTGGGTGCTGCTGGACTTTGCATGGCGCTTGTCCCCATGTCACTGCTGTTGCTCCTGCACTAACACGAGCCTGGCCTGGCTGTGCCACTCCACGCAATGCAGAACCTCTCTGCTTCCCTCCTTTCTTCTCCTTCATGTGCCTGGATGTTTGGCTGGCCCCCTTCCCCTCGTGGGAGGTCTGGGACATAGTCGGTTAATCTAACGGAGGTTCCAGGATGGAGAGACTCCTGGAGAGGCTGCTCTCCTTGCTCCCTGCCAGTAAGTGGCTGTCACGGTGCTGCATTCACCGACCGACCCTGTGCGTCTCGCAGGTTCCTGTGAGCCGATGTGCTCAGCTTCCTTTGTGCAGCACCGTGTGATGTTAAGGGATTAAGGGTTAAGGATTTTTCTGCTTGGCCTCAGTTCGACACACTTTCTGTTAATGGCTTTGTGCCCACTGGAGCTGGGGATACCCCCTTCCCATCTCACTGGGTTCTCCCCCCGCTTCTACTGAGAGTTACTTCAGTAATGTGAAGCCACAGTGTAGCCACTTGACTTAAGTAACAAGAGGTTAATGAGTTGCTAAAATATGCACCTGATGTCAAAAAGTACATTCCACATGCTTTCCAAGTCTGTAAATACCCCAAATCCCGTGTTACTGGTTCTCCCAGCTTTCTATGAACTCGGCTCTAGCAGCAGTGCTGAAATATGGCAGGCGTTGCATGTAGTTTTGTTTGTTTAACTTTTCTTTTAGACAGTGTGATGCTCTAACCTTCTTCCTGCTTTTACTCTGTAAACACTGCGTTGCTTTAATTATCAGCGTAGAGAGCTCCAAGAACAATAATCTCCAATGCGCTGCCTGGCCTGGTGCCACTGGTGTTTCACTGGAACAAACGGTCATTCATTTTGCAACACTTTTGAACCAAAATGTTTACATCACACGTTTAGCTCCACGTGGTGGGGTGGGGAGAGCAGGAATATTTTTGCAACACTTAAAGTTATGAGTGTTCTGAAATCTCTTGGCATTAGCAATATAAATTGTGGAATAGCAGTGAGTGTTTATGCTCCATAGGGGGAAGGTGTCAGGGATTCTTTGCTGCTGGGCTGAGGCAGAGAACGTGCTGGGGTTGGGGTTTTCTCTCTCTGCAAAAGGTTTCCTTAAATAATTTACCCTTTTCTACAGTCAGGTCTTGCCTACCTATGATAGCTTGGATGAGCCATCTGTTAAAATCATGAGCTCCATATTTGCTTCTTCCCTAAACGTGGTCACCACCTTTTACATTACGGTAAGACACTTCCCCTTCTCTTTCCTTGCCAGAAGTCACGCTCTGGAGGGGCAACGGGGATGATGATTTATCTTCAGTTGGGGCTGGTTTCTGCTTATCTGTATTTATTCTGAAAGATAAGTCATGTTGCTGAAAGCAAAATTAGATGGGAGATGATGAACCGAACAGGGCAGGAGGCATTTGGAGAGTCCAAATTTTCAGCATGGCCCATTTCCTTGGGTGGACGCAGCATGGAGACCCCGCTTTTCCATGCGCATCAGCCTGCTGTCTGCCTTGCAGGGCCCAGCCTGGAGCTGGAGATGCTGCCCAGAGTTTATGAGAGCTTCTTTCAGCCTGTTGCAGTTGGAAAGATATGAAGAAAGTTATGCCTCATAAAGCACCGGTTAATAAAACTCAGTTAATAATTCCTGAGAAGAGCCTTGTCCTATGAGCTGGGCTGCTGTGGGGAATTGTTATGGCCCCTCCTTTGTTGCAGGGGCCTGTCGGTGGGCCTGGCAGCAAGCAGAGTGTCATCGCTCTGTGTCACGAGCAGTGGCAGCATTCCCTGGCTGCAGTGAAAGCCCCTGTATTTGGTGACAAACTTGCCTCTGCTTTTAGGAAGGTCCCACTGTTCGTTAACCGCCTGTCTCAGCTTTTGGGGGTGCTGCAGCTGGGGCTGCTGGCAAGTTCTCTGTGGAGGTGGCCCCGCATTCCCTCCCTGGCTGTCTGGTCCTAACTCATGGGAGATTGCTGTCCTGCACCCTTTTGTAAAGAGCAGATGTGAATGTGCTTTGGAGTCAAACCCCCTCCACTCACCTCCCCTCCTGCCGCACAGGTGGGCTTCTTTGGCTACGTGAGTTACACTGAAGCCATTGCGGGGAACGTCCTAATGAACTTCCCTTCCAACTTTGTGACGGAGATGATTCGAGTGGGATTCATGATGTCGGTAGCTGTGGGGTTTCCGATGATGATTCTCCCGTGCAGACAGGCGCTGAACACCCTTCTCTTTGAGCAGCAGGTAAGATGCTCCTGTATGGCCAGGAGCAGCTGGCTGCCTTGGCCTGCACCTTTGAACTTGCTTTTTGAAGGGCTACTGTGACTCTTTGGCTTCTGCTGCTGGCTGCTGACCTGGGCTACAACTGTGCCTTGGTTCTGTGAGACTCCACTGACGACTGCATGTTTCTGACTTGTGGTGGGGACTCGCTATCCAGAGGGACAAACCCTCAACTCACAGTAAAATCCTAAGTGCCTGGTGTGTGGTAATGGTGCAGCAGGAGGCCTGTGGCAGACTGTAAATCCTGCTCTGCAGAATGGTTAATCTCTGGTACTTGTGAGGTTCTTGTCCTCTCTGCAGAGGAATTTCGTGGGCAGAAGTGCTGGAGCTGTGAGTCTGAAGCCTGCTGTTGCTCTGCTGTGCCCCAAGTCCCGTGGCTGCTACTTCCCTGCTCCGCTGGGGATTTCGGCTCTCGCGCAGAAGTGTTACACAGTTCAGAGCCGAGGTGGTTCTCCCCCTCAGAGAGAGGGAGAAATGTGCTTTTGGAAACAGAGGAGCCTCCTTATTTCCTGCTGCTCCAGCTGGCATCCTTTTGCTGGCCAACTCGATCTTGCTTTGCATTTAGCTCGAGCTTCTGTTCCTAGCCTCAGAGCCCAGCCCAGCCTCACTTCTTGCTTCTGTGTGTGCCTGCTCATTTCTGCTCTTTTATTATTATTCTCATCCTTGCACCTTTGTCACTGGCCCCCTGAGCAGCCTGCTCCCCTCCAGGTTCAGGTGTCCCCTTCCTCCGGTGCCTCCCCTTGCTGTTTGGTGCTGGTCTCGTGCAAAGCATGCGGTGGAATACAGCCCCCTCCCACACATTCACCTTTCCCAGGGTCGGATCTTCAGACAGCCTTTGTGACTATAGTTGGTCTGTCTGATTTAGACTGTAAGTCCCTTGTGGCAGTAGCGTGTTCTCCTCTGTGTATTGTACGGCACTAAGCATGCCGATGGTATTCAGTAAATAACAGTAAGAGATTGTGGGAATGTTCTGAGGCCTTTGTGTATCTGCATAAATAGAAACCTCTTAGGGCAGGAAATAAAACTTGAGCAATTTATAGCTCTAAATCCTGCCACTTCTGCCTGTGAGAAGCCCCCGGCTCTTTTCTCACATCGGGAGGGCCTGAGGGTGGGACAAGACGATCAGTGAAAGCCAGCGGGTGCAGAGGAGTAAGCACTGGAAAGGCTTGGGAAGACTGTTGTTCTTGCTTGGGCTCAGCTCGTTGCTCTTTGGGTTCTGAGCGTGTCACGTTGCTTTCCTCTCCCATCTGTGCAGCCAGGAGAGCGGGGACCCGCTGGTTCTGCAGGGCATGTGGGTTCGCTGGGTCCTCTGCCTTCCGCACCTCCCACTTGGAGTGCGGGGATGGGATGGGAAGCGGAGGGCATCGGGAAGCCCTCTGGTATCAGCAGCTCCCCAGCAGCACTGATCCTCCTCCCTGCCATCTAGCTGGGGTGTCTTCCATCAAGCTGCAGGAGCTGGTACACGTGGTGTAGTGCGGTGGGAATAGCCCTGCTCCCGGAGGCGTTGGGGTGCACCTTACCACAGCAAAACCAGAGCTCTTCCCCCTGTGACCGTTCTCCCTCCTGCCTCCTCAGCTGTGCTCCTTTCTCATGCCCTCGGCCTCGGGGCTGCCCGCTGAGGCTGGACGGCTGCAGCGCTGGCACGGACCGGGGTACAGCTGTACGGTTCACATTTGGGGCAGGATGGAAACAGCAGCTTTGGCTCTGTGCCCCCCATCAGTCTTGTTCTGAAGGCTCAGATGCAGTTGCGTATTAAAACTGCTCAACCACGTCTAACAGCCCCCCTAGCATTGGCTCTGCAGAGACCACAATGTCGAGGTGACGAAGCTGCTGGACCCCGCTGGGGTAATTGCTTAGGAACTGCGCAGTTCTGATACAGGAGCTAAACTCACTCTCCCTCTCCCACCCTTTCTCTTCCAGCAAAAAGACGGTACCTTCGCTGCTGGGGGTTATATGCCCCCGCTTCGGTTCAAAGCCCTGACGCTGGCTGTTGTGTTTGGAACCATGGTAGGAGGCATCATGATCCCAAACGGTGAGCGAGGAGCTGGGGGCAAGGGCTGGTTGCTTGGCTGTTTTCTCTGGTCTTTTTTTATTTGCGTTTCTGGGTGGGGTGGCCAGACTCACTGAGCTCTGGCAGTCCTGGAAGGGGCCTTTGCTGACTTCTTTTCTTCTTTGCCAGTGGAAACAGTTCTGGGCCTGACAGGTGCTACGATGGGAAGCCTCATTTGTTTTATCTGCCCAGCTCTTATTTACAAGAAGATCCACAAGAACGCACTTTGTTCACAGGTCAGTGCTGATGCTGCTTGATGTCTCCCTAAGCCCTCTGCAGAGCCTGGGAACGTAGTTAATTTGGCTGCAGGAGGGAAACTGCTCAGCACCTCCTCCAGCCTCCCTCTCCAGTTTGCCCAGTACAGGTGGGAGCTGTTCTGGTCGGCTGCTCTGAGCAGGGTTGCTTATGGGCATGCAGCAGAGGAGGTGCTGACCTGGTGCATGGCCTGCCCTGTGCTGGAACACCGGCTCTTTTTGTCCATCCAGCAGCAAGTGAAACATTCATTTGGTGCATAAACTGCTGCTTCCAGTCCACCTTCTGGTGGGCTTCAGGTTCTGTATCCGCAGAATGGGAAATCCAGGCAGCCTATAAAACCTTAACAGGCCTTACATCCCAACCTGCTCAGGCTGGGTAAAATAAACACGGTTTCTCAGCGATGCGGTTCTTGCTGCTGACCCTCAGCTTTCTGGTTTCAACCAAAATAATAATAAAAAGGAACACACACATAGAGGCGTTGCTTCAGGAATTGATTTTTAAAAAATTGGGGTCGTTTGGAGGCTGTTAGAAGTTTAGCTTTTCCTTTTGCTCCAGTTTGGATTGGCCTCCTCAGGGACTGAAACAAAGTGGCTCTTTGCTGGGCTTGATCTCTCTGCTTCTGCAAATACTGTGCTTTTTGTGGGACTGAAGTTAACGTGTTTTGTTTTTTTCCTAACAATAACTTAATCCGCTGCCTTTAGCAGGCCTCTGCCCCAGCATTGCCAGTCACGACAGTGCTGGGCTGGGAATAAGGTTTTCGGCAAACTGCAGAGTCAGCAGGGGGAGAGGACGACATTTTTGTGGGTCCTACAGAACTAATGGCTTTTTCTGTGTTTAATGACTTGTGGGTTTGCAAATGTACATGAAGTTTTTAAGCAGGGCATATTTTTTTCTTTCCCCATGCTTTCTCTGACACAAGGAAATAGTCCAACTTTCCAGCTTTCACTCTGGATTCTGACACTTTGGTCCTAACTTCTTTGACTGAAACCCCAAGCAGGAGTCTGAATGCCAGCCTGGATTTTTCAGGGAAACAAAGAGCACTTTCAAGAATTGCTTTCTATTCCGGCTGAGCCAGAACGTTTCTCTGCAGTGCCTTGAAACTGCACTTAGGATGTGCTGAGCTCTTAGACTGGCTGCACAGAGGCGACTGTCAGCTGCCCGGGGTTGAACAGTGGGGCCCTCACAATGCTTGACCCGAAATGCTGGTCACACGGCTGGTGAAGATGTTTGTCCTGCAGAAAGCCCCACAAAGGAACAAGGGCTTATCTAAAGTATCAGTCCCCAGGTTACCCTGGCATTTCAAGGGGCTGGTAGCAAGCTGTCCAGTTTTCTCCTGAATGATCCATTATCTGTCAAGTTTGCATACTTGCTTTGACCGATGCACTGAAGTGCTGCAGCAAGGGCACACCTGCCTTCAGAAGCGCGCTAGGCTGCAGAGCACCTCCCCGCCTCCGCTCTGGAGCCAAATTCTGAGCCCCCCCTCTCCTTGTTCATCCAGGTCTTCTGCAAAGACTCATTTATTCTTTCCCTGAAGGCTCTGTCTTTGGTCTCCTCCTTCATTCCTGCTTTTCTTTGATCAGGCACTCCACTCCATCAAAATATGCTCCTGTGAAAAGTGGCAATTGAGGGGGAGAAGGAGCCAGCCCTAGGCGTAGCTGTCCCTTCCTGCTTTTCTCTGTCTGAACAATGAACACGTATCTTCTCCCTCCCTCCGTCATCTTTAGCTTTCTTCCAAAGCAGCAGACCTTCTCAATGCTAGCTTTTACACTTGCCTGAGTTATCTTGACTCTTGTGGTGCTGCTGCCGAGAACTGGCTGCTTTTATTGGGCCACCTCTGGCATCCGGCAAAGTCCCGTGTTGGGCAGCTTACGGGGCTGGCGAGACGGGGAGTTCAAATTTACTGGGCTGGGAAGGTGGTGCAAGGTGGGGCTACAAAATGGGAAAGTTGCACTAGAAGTAGTGAAGAGGGTTCCAGGGGCAGGTATGTGGGCATTCCCAGGTGTTTGCTGGCCCGCAAAGAGCACTGGCAACTTCTACCAGCGAGCTGTTAATTATTGCAGCCGCTCATTAGCCGGCCGGGGCTGGGCTGGGCTGGGCTGGGCTGGGGGTGCGTGGTTGAAAGGCTTGCAGTGTTGGAAAGACAGTCAGCTAGCAGAGCAGTTAAAATGCTTGAAGTCAGTCATGCAGTGCTGCGAACGAACTGGGGAGAGTGTTCTCTTTCTTGTGGTTAAGCATCAAGCTGTAAAGGTGCGGATCCGTGTCCAGCTGCCCTCCGGGAGCCTCGAGCCAGGGGGACAGTGAGGTTTGGCAGTGTGCTGCTGAAGGTCGGGTTAAGGTCTGTAAACAGAGTGTTTAACTTCGAACAGGAAGGTGTTGGCTTCCCAGTGTTGACACAAGCCTGTCCAAGAGGCCCCTCCTAGGGAGGCCAGAGCTGCTGTTGTCCCACTTGGGGAAGAGGAGCTGTGGAGAGGCTGCTCGAGGTCAGGAAATGACCCCTCGGTCTCTCTCCTGTGCGGATGGAAAAGAGATTCCCCTCTGCCCTCCCTGGCAGCGTGGCGGCCAGCGCACCTTCACCGCAGGCACTTTAGGTCGGTATGGCCCTTCAAACACGGCATCTCTGCAGCAGTGCAGCAGAGGAGTGACCGGGGCTCTGCATTCCTTCGCCATGACTCTGTCCCTCCAAGCGCTTGGTGTCCAAAACAGCCCAGCTTGGAGGATGTCGTCACTCTACACAAATGCAGTTTTTTTGCTTCCCGCTGATGGCTCAGGCGTGGTTAGAGATGATCTGGGCTAATGGCACTTCTGTACAAAGTTCGAGTTATCTTCTGGGAGGAAGGACGACCGAGGGAAGGCGACCAGCAGAGGAAACGGCCGCGTAAACTTCCTCTCCTGAATTCCCGACCATGCTCGGAGCACTTCTCTCGGGAGACAGGCTCTTGCCTTGCTGACCTGCCTGCTGGAGCAAGCTGCAGCCAGAGGGCTTTGCGTGTCCACTTGTTGTGTCCACACAGAGAGGCCCTCCTGGGGAAGGGTCTCAGCTTGTCAGAGATGTGAGGGAGATCCCTCCTGTGAGACCAGACACTGGCTTATAACTGCTTTGCTGTGCTGACCCTCTCCTTGCTCCAGGTTCTCAGCTCTCCAGCTGAATGCTCTGGGAGTAGGTGGCTCCACCGTGCTTGGTTCCTTGAGCGCTCAGTCCTTGCAGCCCCCATTCCTCTTCCTTCGATTGCCAGGTTAGCCCTGGGGGGGTCCTTTGAGTAAAAAGTGCCTGGTTTTCCATGTCAGGAGTGTCACCGTGGAGTTAAGCCAGATTGTGGACCTCTTTATTCTGGTCTTCACTTGCTGATGGAGGAGGTGAGGAGGAGGTGTGCTGACGGGGGGAGCTGAAGGTGAGGGATGGCTGCTGGTTCGTGGACAGCCCAGCCTGTCTTTGACTGCCACGTGTGCCCGTACCCGCTGCTCCGGGAAGCTCACAGATGAGCTCCAAATGTTAAACAATCAAAGGGGTTTTGAATCTAAGGCATTCAAGCCCGTGGTTCCCCACTAAGATAAGAAACAACAAAAATCCTTTTAAAACATTTAATGTTTTCAGACGTTTTCTACAGTTCCCTCCTCTCCCACGTTGCTTCTAGTTCCTGTGGCACCAGAATAGATCCTCTTTGTGGAAACGCTCTTCCTCTCCGCTGTTGTTTCTGGAAGATGCCAGAACAGCTCTGCAGTCACCAAATGCATTTCTGCCAGGGCTGTAGATTGTGTGAGGGGAGGAAGTGGACGAGCTCCAAGCCGAGGGCAGCAGTGGCAGGGACCTGCTGACTCTGCTTTTGGCCTGAGCAGGGTGGCAGGATATCTGCTCTTTGTGCACCCACGCGGCAAGGCAGGGAGCAGATTTTACTTCTGTTTCCTTTGCGACGTCTCTAAGGTCTGGCCTCTGCTCCCTGGCCGTGCTGCTCACCCCTTGTCCAGAGCTGCTTCTTGTCCCGCCAACCTTTTCCTTCTGCAGCAGGCGCCTGTGTGTCTGCAGGGGGGTGCTGAGAGTGGGGTCTCCTGGGCCCAAGGCTCTGGCTGTGCTGGCCCATGTTTCTGTGCAATCCCCCTCAGCATGAGGAAGGAGAGGAAAATGTTAGCCTCTCCTCCCTCCCCTGAAGGTGCCAACATTTTAACTTGTCCTTTCAATTTTACCTCTTCCCCCTTTATTTTCAGTTTTCTCCCTCTGGCAGCTTCCCATTGTAGCAATGCTCCCCTATGTCTGTCCCTGGTTTTCTTCACACCGAGTAGCATCCTTTCGTTGTGCTTTTTGTTAATCGTGATGTGAATGCTGCAGGGTAAGGATTGTGGGGGAATAGGGTGAGTCCTGCAGGATGTGGTCCCCTTGTGAGCTGGTATCACAGCCCAAGCTAGAATCACCAACACTCTGGATGTTCCACTGCTCTGCCAAGGGGCCAGGCAGCTTGTGTGGTTCCTACTGGACAGCAGCAAGGTCGTGTACCAAAGCAGCATTTCTCCTTTGCAGGTTGAGACTTTTACGCAATTGCCTGGTGAAGCAGGCATACCAGGTTGTTCTTGTTAGGCGCCTGGTGGAAAAAGCGGTGCCCGCTCCCCAGCAGCCAGCACGGCCACAGCAGGGGCAGGGATGGGCGAACCAGCAGTCTGCTGTCTGCGAGCTCTGAGCATCAAGCAGGACAGCCATGAGGTGCAAAGAAAAGATGCAATTTGCAGCATTGTCTTGGATCCTTTGCTGCAGCATGCAGAGCTGCAGAAATAAGCCAGATCCTTGGCATTTCAGAGAGCAGGATATTCTTAATTAAAAAAAAAAAAAAAAAAAAGGAGAGAGAGGGGAATTGCTGCATCATAAATACCAGTTTGCTGCAAACTTTCAGCTTCCTGGCACTGCAGAGGCGTTTTCTGTTTTGCATATGATGGTTCCTGTAGCTTCTGTGGTCGGTTGTGAAAAGGAGTTTGTGGGGATGTGGGGAGACCCGAGTTTCTAGCAGGAGGTGCCGCTTCTTTGCCTCCTTCCTTCAGCACAGACTGTGGCCGACTCTCTCCTACCAGTCGTTTGCAGTGCTGTTGACGTGCATACCAGGTTCCATGAGAAGCCCTTACTGCGACAATTGCAAATGATTGTAAAAGGTAAAAATAATACAATAGGGTTTAATTAAATTTCCCCAGTCAGCATTGTTGACCAGCAATCCGTCTGCTCGGCTCTTCACTCCAGTACCGCTCCTGTCCGGAGGAGCAGGGAGGCATTTGGCAGCCCTGCCACCAAACACGGCAGGCGTTCCTCTGCTCCCATTGCTGTCGCGCATCGTCTTGCTTGTCCTTCTTGAGTTACCCCGTGAATTGCTAGTGCTCCTGGAGATATTTTTATTTTGTGGAGAGAGTTTTTTAGTCTTTCTTACGGCTCATGTGGATATAGATCCTTTTAGGTCAATTTATCATTAGATAACAAACCGTAGAAATGTTCTTTTTGGTGGTGGTCACCTCGGGGTGAGCGGGGAGTGAGCGAGCGGCTGCGTGGTACTTGGTTACCTGCTGGCATTAAACCACAACAGTCGCTTTCTCCTTTTTCAGCTAGAGACATCTGTAGAGCTCTTCCCTCCACAGGGTTCGGATTCTTTCTATTTTTATTCTGTTTGGTCCCAGCTTTCTGGAAATCAGTGAGTTACATCTTATCAGCTTCTTGTGTGCTGGCCGCCAGGACTTGTGTGTGGACATCTTATTCTTGCTTTCAAAAATAAGAATATTTTAAACAACTCCCAAGAAACCTTTCTAGGCTGTAAACAGGTCAGGTACCTCTGTTCTCAGCCAGACCTGATTTCATGGTGCTCTAATGTAGCTGCTGGAAATATCAGGGAATGAGTCTTTGCAGCTGGTCTCGTGTCTGCCACACGCATTTTTCTACCCTTACATCCTGTCCGCTTGCTTTTCAGCCCTTCTGATAACAGGAGTTGCCTTTTCAACAGCTTCCAGCATCTGAAACTTTCCTTTGAACGCCTCTACATCCAAATACAAATCTGAGCCAAAAGCTACTGGTTTTTTCTTTTCTGCCTCTTAAATTTCTGTCCTGTTCTCTCCCTGTTACTGACATGTGTAATTGCAAATTGCAGTGAGCTTTGAATTGTTTAGAGGCACCGTTTGCATGAAGAATGCTGTACAGAGCAGTCCCGTTTGTTTTGCTGTGCTAACTGAAGTTCTGGCATGTTGTGCAGATTATACTGTGGATTGGCCTGGGAATACTGGTTATTAGTACCTATACCACCTTGTCTGCAACAGAGGACATCCCTGTGAAGACAGAAGTGGTGGGCTTGGAGCACCTGGATGGAGGGGAGAGCAGAATTGACCAGGATTCAGTCAAAATCCCAGGTATGTGTCTACTTGAGTTGTGCTTCCCAGCCCTGCTCCCAGCTCCACCTCCTAAGGAAAAAATACATATTTTTCTTATTTTAAAAAGTGTGGTGGAAGCAGGGTCAATTCCAGGCAGCTCCATGCATCTTCACAGCATCCCGGGGACTTTTCCCAAGAAAGGCTGTAGTTTTGCCTTCTGGAAAAGCCTGGTGCAAGCTCTGATGGTACCTTGTGGGAGCTGTTCTTTTGGGAAGGGAAAAGAAAGGTAGGGTAAGGAACAGAGCATGGATCTACCCGTTCAGGGTAACAAATGCAGCTCTGTGAGTGCAGCCCAGCGATGGCTCCGTGTTGGCCACCTGTATGAGGGGTGTGAGTGTCCAAACAGGGCTGCTTTCACCATTTCTGCCAGTACATTGTCCGCAGTTCCAAGAACAAGCCATTCATTGCACTCAAAGGTATGTAAATTTATGGGCACTGACTTTTTTTTTGGTTGTGAGGATATAAATTTGGTTCGGTTTTAGCTCTGACAAAGCCCGTGATTATGCCTCAGCTTTGTTTACTGGTTCACATTATTTATTATTTGTTTACTGTGGCCGTTGATAGAATTACGGCCAATCCCTCCCTTCCCCAGCTGCAGGCTTGCCTTGCAAGGCCATTGCTAGCAGGTGTCGCCTGACCCTGCACTGCCCCTCATCTGTGGCTGTGTCCTGTTTCTTTATTTTATTTTTGTTTGGATCTACTCGTGCTTTTTTTTTTTTTTTTTTCCTTCTTTTGTTCTTTGGGGGCCTTGAAATATCCTCGCAGAGATTGAGAACGGAAGGGAGAAAGGGGGCTGTCTCTTCTGGAGATCATCCTCCCTCCTGGTTGTTGGCTGTGTTCCTGCTGAGCAGCTTTGAGTGTCTCCGAGACACCGGTGCTGCTGCCGATAACATTCACTCCTGGGTTGCTCTGTCCCTGGCAGTGCTGGGGTTTTATGCATTTGCGCTCGTGGTTTACCCAAGGCGTGCATGCCTTCTCAGGCACTAGGATGCCCGTGAACTCTAAGCAAAAGATGCTCTCAATCCCTTAATCGAGCACACTCAGCAGGGCTGGGAGGAGGGATGCAATTGAATTCTTCCGTCTTGGTTAATTTTGGAGCAGTAATGGCCAAAGAACAGCTGCTTGTTTCAGGAGGAGTCGCTAATGACACGTGTTCTTGTGACTGGGAAAATAAAAAAAAGTCCCATAAAAGATGTTGTCCGCTGGAGTTTGCTAAATCTCTTCTCCGCTTCTTCTCCGCATGAACCAGGGTGGCAGAGCAGGACGCCCACGTCTAATCATGGTGTAGCACAGCGACTCGTTGGTTGCCCTGCCGTACCCGCCGTGTGCGCCCAGGGCTCGTTGCCATTAGCCTTCAGTGCGTGGTACTTGGTGCTGGATTAAATAATCCTACCTGAGAGGAAGGCGGGTTTAGTGCTCCTGGTTCATAAACTTCCCAGGGAGGAGCTGTGCAGCTCCTGAGGCAGTGACGAGCATCTGCCCGGGGATGCTCCGCTGCCCTCTGAGCTCGGTCTGGTCCCTTTCGTAGCAGGGGACTGCTGGCTCTGCCCTGGGAGCGCAGCCTGGCCTGGGTGCTCCATCCCCTGGGAGGAGGCAGCGGGATGGTGCAGGGGGAGATGGAGCCGGGCAGAGGAAGGGGAACAAGGATCGGTGCTGTGGGAGCAGCGGCGGGTGGATGGGGCTGCCCCAGGAGAGCCGCCCCGTGCCTTGGATCCGTGCCTCCCTGTGCCTCTGCGGGATGTCGGCCTGACTAGCAATGAGAGGCGTTAAATGGTGCCCTTCTTCCCCCTGCTGCCCACCCCGCAGCTCCCCCCTCGTCCTCTCCTGGCTTGTTTTGCAAAGGCAGGAGCCTGCAGCCTGGAAAACGCCACAGCAGCTGCATCCTGTCATTCAGGGTGCACGCAGGATGCGGGCTGCCCCGCATCACCTGGGTGCCCCGCCGGCGCACATCTGGTCCGTGTTCCTCGTGTGGGGCTGCAGCTGGAATGCGCGGGCACTGCCCTGGCACGAGCAGTGGGTGCTTGGCCCCTTCCCCAGGCGGTGGGTGCCGCCGGGCCCCTTCCCCGCGGCCCCTGGCTGGGAGCTGCCTGGCCCAGGCAGACCTGGGGGCTGCACGGGGCCTTTTCCCAGTGCTGCCTTCACTGTCTGACTTTTGCCTGTCAGCATGTGAGAGGAGTTTTATTGGCCTCTTTGATGTTGCGGAGACCAGAACTGTACAGACTTTCATTAAAACTCTGCCCTGTGGGCCCTGGGATTATGAATATTAGAACATTGCCCTTTTATGTGAACACGTATTGACCAGCGAACTCTGAATAGTGTTTTTACTAACGACACCCAAGTGCCCATTACAGCCCCTGTCTGTATTGCTTGAGGTTTACTGTCAGCAGCTCTTCGGGAAAGGTATAAAACCCCTTTCAGAAACATTCTGCTGCTCCGTGCAGCGTGTGCGCGTATGTTAAAAGGTTGCTAAGCTGCCTGTGAAAGCTCATGAAGGCAATTACCCATTTAAAAAAAAAAAGCTAATTAGGCAATTTCTCTCTGTATTTGAAAGCACCCTAGAGGGTCTCATGGGGTGGATTAAGATTTTGTAATATTTTTCAGCTCCTTACTTGATCGTTGCTGCTTTATTTTCTTTTCTCTGGTGTTGTGCAATATCGGGTAACAAAGACCTGATTCACACTCCTTGTGCAAGAGCACCCTTTCCCCAGTGCTCCAGGGAGCCCGCGTGCTGGGGACCCTTCTCCATCCATCCCACGTGTCCTCCTGGATGTGGTGGTCTGAGTCACACAGGCTTGGGTGAAACTGGGGTCTGTGTGGCTTCTCTGCTGGCATGCAGCAGGGCACGATGCTGAGCGCTCCACAGGCCTGGCGCTGCAGCTGCATGTTTGCCCCCGAAAAAGAGACCTGCCTGGCTGCAGGCTGCGTCCCCACCAGCGTTATTAGCCAGAGCAGCCCCGAACATGTGTGAAACGTGGATTATGCACAGCTCCTAATAGCTGCAGGAACAGCTTGACTCTGCTGCAGCTCTCCCTGGTGCTTTGTGTGAGCGAGCTTTTAATAGTGCCTGTGACACAGAAAAGGAGCTATCAGCCTCTTGTAATTTGGGTTCGTTTTTACTGCTGGTGCGTCAGGAGACAACTGTGAACTAATTTCAGTGATGCCATTCGATAACCTTGTGAAATCTGTAACCGTTTCGGGGGGAGGGGGGTTCTGGGAGGCACAGCTGGGGCGGGGGGGCTGTGTGGGGCTCCCCAGGGAAGGCTTGTCCCTGCCCTGCTTGGGGCTGCAGGGCTGCTCGGCATGTTTGAGGGCAGTGGTTCACCCCCATCCCTCTGCCCTGCTCGTTCTTCTTCATTTTCCTTAGCTGGAGCTTGTGGATCTTGCTCTGTTTCACTGCGCCGAAGCAATTTGAGTGAGTCTGGAGCTGGACCGGTATGAGCAGGTCCTGAAGCCCGTGAGCCTTGTCAGCCCTTGCATGATGCTCCAGGCATCGCTTAGCAGCACGGAGAGGGTGCTGTACTCCCCGGGCTCCCTGTACTGTCCCTGGGGCTCCCGGGGTGCCTGTGCCGGATCCCCCTTGGCTCAGGGGGAGTGCGGCAGGGCTCGTCTTGCCGCCTCTGCCGAGAGCTGGGGGTGCGCACGCGGCTTTTGGCTACAGTCGCTGCTGCGGTGGACGAAAGCGATAGGAAAACTGTGTGAGGAGGGATTTAATGCCTTTCTGGGACCATTGCTACTATCCGAACCAGGAGCAGGGGGAGAAGGGAAGCTTTTAGGTTGCTAATCATGACATTTTATTGCAGCCTAGAGAGGCTGTTGGCAAACCACAACACATACGCGCGCGCACGCACACGCACAAATCAGTTGCAGAAAGCCCTGGCTTCCCTGCGCCGCCCCGCGCGTGCGAGCCGAGCTGCCGGAGAGCGTCGTGAGCTGGGGCAGCTCGGCTGGACCCGCTGGCTGTGCCGAGGCACAGCAAACCCTCCCGGTGCTGCCTGACGCCCAGGTCCTGTTGTTGTGAGCCAAAGAGCTTTTACAGCCTCTCAGCCCTTGCCTGTAAAGTCCAATGGCACTCATAAAACATTAAGAGGCGCAGCATTACTGTAACGCTCTCCAAAGGGACCTGGAGGGCGACTAGACAGTTAGAGCGATTATTACACATCCTGAGCAAAATTGTTCTCTGCAAACCACATATAGCCCCTTATAGATTTCCATGCAGTGTGAGAGGTCGTTAATTCACGCCCTGATGATGAACTTAATTTTGTTTCCTGCTGAGCAAATGACGGCTTAGAGGCAACTTTGTCTTATTATGGCGTGGAGGCTTTTATTTTTGTTTGTGTTTTGTTTGTGTTTTGTTCTTTTCTTGCATTGTTTGCAGAGTGGGGAATGTGCTTCTGCCTCTTGATTTATGATTAACTCTTCTCCCAGCAGTGGGGCCTCCCCCGGTCCCTCGGTATGTCCCAGACCCGCAGGGGGTTTCACCTGCTGCAGGGTCCTGTGGCCAAGCCCTGCCCTGCACGGGGTTAGCTCTGGCTTTAACTCCTCCATTTCCCAATTGCATGGAAGGCTTCCCCCCCTTTTCCTTTTCATTTCCCCTCGTAAGCATCATCTTGCCGCCGTGGGAACGGCTCTGCCCGCGTCACGGGTCTCTGGGTCCTCTGGTTTCGGATACGTCGCAGCCTTCTCCAAATGCAGCCATCTCCCGCCTTCATGAACCAATTAACGAAAAACTTTCCTCCAATAGAGAAAATAATTTTTTGCTGTGAGGCCAGGATTTAGCTGGGAACATCCGCAGCCGTGCTGAGCGCTCCTCTCCCCGGCCTCAGCCTCCCGCTTCCCAGGGCCCCCGTCCAGGGCTGGGCACCGGTTCCTGCAGTCCATTTTTTCCTGAAAGGAGGAGTGTCCTGCCCTGACTTGCTGAACCCTGGGAAGTCCCTCAATGGAGAGAGGGACCCTTGGGTACTAGATTTTAATTTCTCAGAAAATCCAAGTCCTTTTCTCCCCTCCCACTGTCATTCCCGAACCAAAGAAACTTGGAAAGCTGGCTAGCCCCTGCGCACGTCCCTCCAACGGGGTGCGGAGCTCTGGGCCAGGGAGTCCATGTTTCTGGAGAGGCGCTGGGTCCTTCTGGCACGGATCCCTCTGGGCCAGAATTTTGTACTTATTCCCCCCCAGCTCGGGTAAGGCCCACGCAGCTGAAGTTGTGGCAATCTCTGCTTTCCCATGAGTTCATCTTGTAATAAATCGCACCAGCCCTGCGGAGGGGGAGGAGAAAATTGAAAGATGTTTATAGAATTAATTCCCCAAAGGAAATCGCATGGGGGAGGGCAAAAGGGGGGAAGAGTTGGGAATTTTTTGTTACAGAAGATAGAGGAGTTTTTATTATTTTTTTTTTACTTCAGTTTGTTGGATGGAAAAAAATCTGCAGAACAACTTCAGTGCTGGGAAACAATTAAGTTTCCTGCTCTGCTGCTCCTCTGAGGAGCTCAGTCCCTGTCCGCACTATGTGGGTTGTCTTCTTCCACCCTGGGGTCGCAGGGACCATTTCCACCCGTGGGACATGCCACGAATTCCACATGGTTACTTCAGTGCTGAACCCAGCAACTGGGATGCATCTTCCAGAAACGTCCCATCTCTTTGAGGGGGGGGGGGGGGGGGGGGGAGTGTGTGTGTGTGTGTGTGTGTGTGTGTGTGTGTCCCGCCCTGGAGTTCCCCTTTGTGCCTGTTCAATCGTGCTCCTCAAAACTTCGTGCCTTCTGCGGGCTTGCATGGCTCTCCTCCTGCCTGCCCGTCCTTGCGGCATTCAACGGGCTGGGGAAACGCTCCTGTGCTGAAAGGAAGAAAAAAAATGGGGAAAAAAAGAAAAGAAAAGAGGTTTTGAGCCTCTTTGCAGGGTGCAGCCAGCACAGGCGGGCGATGGGGGCTGCGGCTGCACCCCACCGCGGGCTCTCCCGGTGCTCGGGGGTCCGGCGCGGGGGAGCCGGGAGGATGCTACCATCTGGCGGCGTGGGCTCGCAGCGGCAGCCGGCTCCATCCCCGCTCCATCCCGGCCCTGCCTCGCTGCCTGGCCTGGGCTGCCGCGCCGCCAGCTCTGTCAAAAGCCTTTGTAGGGAAAACAAACAGGGGACCCCAGAACAAAAGCCCCAACCCCTCCGTACGAATGCTGGAGGGAAAATAGCTGTTTGGCTTGTGTCGGTAAAAGGGGCTGCAGCAGGTAAAGCAATCCCTTGGTGCTGCCGGTGGGCCGGCAGCGTGGCCATGTGTAACCTCCTGCAATGAGTTGTCCTGCCTTTGCAGACCAGAACCCGGCAGCAGAGGAGGCAGAGGATGGCCGCAATAAACCCAAACTGCTAGATGAGAAGGAGGAGATGGAACAGCCGCAAATCAAGGTGCCCATGCAGGTACCCAAGAGAGAGGAGGAGAGAGGAAAGCTGGAGGAGAAAGTGCAGCTTGACCGTCCTGATCAAGGTAACGAGGAGCCAGGAGAAAGGGTGCTGGTGTTGGGGCTGGGAGGTGTATGTTGCAGGACTATTTTGGATAAAGATCCTGATCTCTGTGCATTATCTCATGGACTGAAGGTGATTTAGTGTTTGATGCTCTCGAGGCTCATTAGGAATGCAGCCTCCTGATGAGGAAGGGAAGGCAGGGCTGAAAAAGGGCAGCGTGTGCTGTGACCCTGCTGCCTGTTACCTTCTCCCATCAGTCCCAAGCTCCCTAACCCTGTCTGTTGCCCACCCTAGGGATCGCCCTGCCCGTGGGGGAAGCGCATCGCCACGAGCCACCCGTCCCGCACGATGAAGTGGTCGTGGACATGGGGCGAGAACGGGAGGAATCTGATGAGAACAAGCTTGTGCCTGGAGGAGCCGACGATCGTCTGCTTAAGCTGGCGCCGGAGGAGCCAGCCGTGCCGAATCCCCAGAAAGAGGCACTTGGCCCGAAACAAGGGAAGGAAGCGATTGCTGAGAACCAACTGCAGGGAGGGACTGACGAGCCTGTTAAGAATCCAAAGAACGTCCTGGAGGTGATCGTGCAGCAGGATGGCAGGCCGCCATACAAAGAGCTGGAGCCAGATAAACAAGTGCTGGAAGCCAAGGCGCAAGCTGCTGTGCCGGACGGTGAGAAGAAAGCTGAGGCTGCAGGTGACAGGGAGAAATCAAAGCTCCAGCTCCCCAGGAAAGCAGAGGAGGCTGCAAAGTCCGTGGAGAAGGAACCCAACCCTGGTAAGCTCCCTCCACAGCAGCTTGTCTGAAAAAACTCTCCTCTTGGCCTGTAATCCCCCCGCAGACCGGGCAATTTGGCTGTTCCTACCTACGCCCCAGTGTTCCCTTTGAATTTCACGAGATTAGCACGTGAGCGCGCACAGCCCCTTCAGCAGCTGTTGGGGGAAAGGAGGAATCTGGTGGCTTTGACAGCTACTATAATATCTGTCAAACAGTTGTTTGCTAGCCTACTAAATGTCAGGTGCCATGCTGTTCCTGTGTGTCTCCGAACTCGCTGGGGACATGGAGCCGGGAGATCTTGACAGGTAACACATTGCTAAGTGCCCGTCTAAAAGCTAGTTAGAACAGTTCTTGCATTTTAATTGGCTGAGGTAGTTAGTGCTGGCTCGCTGCCATGAGTCTATAAGATTGTTAAATATTTTTTTTTATTACTTCCCTTGCAGTCATCGGGTTGAATGTAAACTGTGCTGGCTTAGGCAGGGAGGGACAACACGATGTGGAGTCATTTTAGTGAACATCTGCCGCTAGAGCGTCCTTATTGACAGCAAAGGTCTGCTGATCTGTTGGCTTGCAGGTGAGAAGCGGGAGCTGCCCTTCCCGGACAGAGTGGATCAGCTGGAACCGCGGGAGGCCCGAAACACCAAGGAGAAGCAACAGGAGAACACAGAGAACAAGCTGGAAGGTGAGTGTGCATCCCCAGGGTGCGCAGGGAGGGGAGGGTGCTGGGCTTCCCCCAGGAGCCGGCGCTGCCAGTGCAGGATTTCTGTCTGCAGGACGGTGCCAGCCAGCGCTGTTCTTGGCGCTTGCCAGCACGGAGCTTTAGGCCGTGGTCCCCTCCGCCACAGCGGCAGTTGGTGCCTGTCCCCGGCAGGCTGGCGCAGGCTGGCTGTGCCACGCTGCAGCCCCTGGCAGAGCCATGTCAGGACATCAGTCATGCCGGTGCCCAGGCAAGAGTGAGACTGGAGCAAAACTGTTTGGCTGGTGTGAGACAGGGGGAGGTGGGTGGGCATCGCCCTGCAGCCTTGCAGCATGGGGCAGACGTGGGCTTTGGCACGAGGGGGGCCGTGGACACGTAGCTGCGTGGGGGAGCGGTGGCAAAGCCCTGTCTGCTCCTTCTGTGGGGCTGCGGTGCTGGTACCGTGCGGTGAGCCCTTCCTGGGGCTGAGCTGGTTGCCTTTGACCTTTGCCTTGTGAGAGGGGATGGAGCCTGGGCTGGGACCTGCAGCCTGTGCGTGGAGGGGTCCCACGGCTCTTCGCCTCCGTTCTGGTCCGGAGGCTGTGGGCACTTGGCCCGATGAACGATGGCAGCAGGCAGGCTCTGCTCCCAGGAGGCATAGCGCCCTCCTCTTTGTTTGGTGGTTGCATCTTGGTTTTCTAATTATTTTCTTTCTGTTCTGTATTGCAATGGGACTTTAAAAACCGAGTGTAAAAAGCTAGCGGTGGGTATGGACTGTGAGGTCTCCTCACATTTCAAGGAGGACGAAGGGACCTGAGTTCCCCTGGGGTTTTCCATCTCAGTCTGTGTGGGACTTGCCAAAGATGCTCTCCCATGGGGATGGCAGCAGAGGTGGTCTGGGCTCGTTCTGCTCCTCTGCTCGGAGCTGAGTTTCATACTCAGAGGCTGGGAGAGGGTGGAAAGGGTGAAAAGATGTCAGGGGAGCAAGGCAGGGGCACACAGCCCCGTGGATGCCCTCTGCAAACAGCTGCCTTGCCGGGACTGTTGTTGAGTGCTTGGGCTGTAGCTGCCCTGGGCCCTGTGAACTCAGGTGCTTTCATTTTGTAATTGTTTAAGATGGTTTTTATGAAGAGAGCCTGTTAAAACCCAGCCAAAGCACTGGCTGGGGCCTGCTTTCCCCATGATCAAAGGAGGAGCTGGGAGATAGTGTCGCCTTTTGTTTGTGTGGAAGAGGTGTGCTGCACAAACAGAAGAGCTGCACATGTTTGCAGAGCTCTCAGGCGAGAAACGCTTTGATTTGGCATTAAACCTGTGCCTGCTGTGTGTTCAGCCCAAACATTCCCATGCTGAGCTGGGACCTGGCGGTCTTGGAGAGCGAGATAGTAGAAATGACTTCTGTTTTCATTGTTTATTCTGAGCAAAGTGCGAAAAATAAACAGATCTTGAGAAGTCAATTGCTCTCTTGAAATGACCAAATTCCCCCTCGCAGCCCAGCTTTCTGTAAACGGAGCAGAAAGGGAATTCCAGGGGCCCTTGGCTAATAGTGCCATAATGTGAACTGGAAATATTTCTCTGTAATCACCTTGTGGGTGATTAGCGGGACAGGGGGAGGCAGTGCGTGCTGGAGAAGGATTAATCTGGACAGCATCCCTTTTTAATTTAAATGGCATTTTACAGGCTATTAATTTTGACATTATTTCCTGTGGGGCATAATAGTCCAGGAACACCTTGAGTTTCAGAGGAAGGCTGCTTGCTGGTGTGGGAGGCAAGCGACACGCAGTTTTATACCCTCCAGATGCGATGTGATATGGCTGGGTGTCTGTCCAGGCGGAGAAAAGGCTTCAATGTTTCCGTGCAGACCTGAGACTCATAGTTTGTGCGTGACGTCTTGCTTGCAGTGAGTGAATCAACGTGAGTCACTTCTGCTTGGCCCAAGATGCACTCGTCTGTTCTGTGACTCCGTGGCTGCGAAGGGTCGGTGGGCAGGGATTTCCTCCTGTGATATGGCACGGGGAGCTCAGCTTTATTGCGATGGCGCTGGGCACGGCAGGAGGAGGGGCTGCCTGCCTGTGCCGCTGCGGTTCCCACCTGCCTGCACTGCTGCGTGCCAGAGTACTCGGCCGCTGAACCTTGGACTGCTCCTCGAGATCCCAGCCCTTCCCCTGCGCGCAAAGCCAGCATCCTTGGCAGGATCGCTTGGTGGGTGTTTTCCATCTGTGGGCCAGGCTAGACCTTGGCTGAGCCAGGATAACAGGCAGCGGTGGCCTCTCATCACTCTGACTGTCAGCTGGGACTTGTTCCCTGAAAAGACCCAGCTCAGTGTCTGTGCCTCGCATTGGGTTGATGTTTCTGTGTAGGTTTATCCCACTGTGTGGGTAGTTTCCCTCTGAGGGCAGCCCCCTGTGCTGTGCCTTAGTGGCCTTCTTCCAGTTTCTCCTAAGATTGCCCATTTGCTGTTGCTGGCCTTGCCAGGCTCTGTTTAGCTGGGATGGTGTCTTTGCCGTGCATTCAGAGATGAGCTGCTTTTGAGAAGCCTGACTTACCTGGAGAGCCAACCTGCAGCAGTGCTGGGGCTTCCCACCGGCACTGCAGGCTGCTTTAACGGCAGCTTCACCTGGCGTGGGCAGCCGAGCCCCTCGCTCTCGGCTGGCTTCTGCCAGGCCCGTCCTCATCCAGCCCCTGAACCGAGCAGCCGCCTCGTCCTTCTCTGCACTGGGACCCCAGCAGCGCAGCTCCCCTGTTCCTTTTTGCAGCTCTTCTTCCTGAGCGGTTAATGGTGAGAGCTTGGGTTTGATTCCTCCAGCCAGATCTCCCCGGGAGGACAGGACATGCCTTAGCAGGTGTGCTAGCGAGCAGCCAGCCCGAGTGTTTGGCTGCTGGTCCCTGCGGAGGTATGCCGGAGCGTGCCGCTGCGATTGCCGTCAGCAGAGCTGTCCCGTGTCCTTCCCCCCCAGCGAAGGGCAGCATTTGCAGAGCAGGGCCTGCTGCCAAGGAAAGCCCCTCCAGTGTGGAGAGGTGATGAGTGAGGGGTTTGCGTCATGGCTTTTTTCTTTTCTTTTTCTTTTTTCCCCCTTTTCTAGAAGCAGGGCAGGCGAAACTGCTCGATCACGCTGTGTTGCTGCAGGTGATCAAAGAACAGCAGGTACAGCAGAAGCAGCTACTTGACCAGCAGGCAAAGCTGCTGGCTGTAATTGAGGAGCAGCACAAGGAGATCCACCAGCAAAGGCAGGAGGAGGGAGGAGAGGAAAAGCCAAAGCAAGGTAAGGACATCACCAAAGAGTGTGACCCCTCCCCAGGCTGATCACTGCTCAAAGCAGCTTTAAAGTCGGACTGCGAGATATCTGAGTCCCTTGGGCATATGGCAGGATCCACCCTGTGAAAGCCGTTGCTGTGGCTGACCCCGGCCTCCCCCGCCCCTGTGCGTGGGCATAGCGCTCTCCCCCATGGCTGTCCTTGTTCTCCCATGTGGCTGTGCAAGGTGCGATCTCTTCTCCCGTCCCCTGTTGTATAGAATGTGGTAGCAGGAGAAGGGAAACTCTCCCTTGTAAGAAAAAGCTTTCACACGTCGCTTTTTGTTCTGCAGTGGAAGCACCGCAGGAGCCTGCTGCAGCCATCCCCAAGAGCAAGGACGACGAGGGCCCCGGTGTTCAGCCAGAAGCTGCTGTGAGGCCGCTCAGCAAAGAGCTGTTGGAGCAGCCTGTGCAGGGCGCGGGCCGGCAGCCGGCCGACGCCGCAGAGCAGCGCAGGGGCACTGCAGGAAAGCTGGAAGAGACCGGGCACCGGCGTGAGATTCCTGGGGCTCCTCCCAAGGAGCGGAAGGTGCTGTCACAGGAGAATGACAGAGCTGTTAAAAATCCTGTAGAGAACTGGGATCCTTTTCATGGGGATGCCCAGCGCATTTCAGCAGCCAGAAACCACCTAGAAAAGAAACCCATGGCAGAGGATTTAGGAGATCGTGAAGCCAAAGCTGGAAGAGACGTCCACGAGAAGAATTCCCTGAAAGCCGTGGAAGTAGCTACAGCTCCCATCCAAAGAGAACAGCTGGGGGCTGCCAAAGTTCAGGGAGTAGCAGGAAAGAGCCTGGAAAGAGACTCAGGAACAGACCTTAAAGCCAAAGCACTCAGTCAGGTGGAGCCCAAAGACCTGGCAGTAGCGCTGGACTCCTCCAGTAGAAGGAACGTGGCAGAGAGCGAGCAGCACCTACGGGAGCGTCAGGGAGGTGCAGACACGGAGGGAGCTGAGGGTGCTGGCAGGGGGCAGCAGGCCTTGCAGAAGGACCTGGCTGGCAAAGGGGAGGCAAAGGAAGAAGTTCCTCGGGAGAACGTGGTGGATGTGGCCCAGGACTTGCAGGGAGGTCTGCGGGGCAAGCAGAGACACGGGGATGGAGGTCTCTCAGATGGTGCTGAGAAGAAACTAGGCCCTGAGAATGCTCCTGCCCAAAAGCCTGAGAAAGGAGCCGCTGCCCAGGGGGACCAGAAGCTGGACCACGATGTCAAACTGAACCGGGACCTGAAGCTGCAGGTGGACCTGGACCTCCGCCGGAGGAGACGGGACCTGCTGCCTCCTGAGGAGGACGAGGAGGAGGAGGCTGCACAGGGGGCGGGGGTCTTCATTGGCCTGAACCCCCTTCCAGATGTGAAAGTAAATGACCTCCGGAGTGCTCTAGAGACACGATTAAACCAAGTTGCGGAGGGGGCTCAGCAGGTGGTCCACAGCCGGCAGATCAAGCAGATGACGCAGGCAGATGGGAGCATGTGAGCGGGGTGGTCGTGCTCGGTGGGTGGCTGCGGGTGTTGGCCACAGGCACAAGGCTGAGGAGCTCCGCAGGGGAAGGTTCAAGTTAACCAGCTGGGGTTTTGGCCACTGTTGCTCAGGCGGTGGTTGGTCTGAGCCAGCAGCACTTTGCTGGATGCGGTGCTTGGACCCACGGGATCTGCTCGGACATGTGAGCACTGTCCTGGGAACTGTGGGCTTCTGAGTAGCTACGGTAGCACCTCCCTGTGTGTGCCTGCAGGTAACCGAGGAGATGGCAACCCTGAAAGAAAAGCTCCTGCTGTCCTCTGGCTTTCAGAGGTTGCCACCTACATTGGTTCCCTGCCAGGCCAGCTTTCAAAGACCTTCTTTAACATCTTGTTCATATCAAATTGCCTTCTTCATCCAGCTCTCAACTCCCCTTTCAGAACCGAGGTGGTCGTCTGCGAGGTTCCCCTGCCTGCCTGGGACACCTTCCCCAGCCTTGGGTTCCCTCACCCTGGCTGTGCAGGGCTCTGGGGCAGAGGTCCAGGGCTGCAGGAGGAGGGGAACCGGGGATTGCACATCTCGGGGAAAGGCTTTATTCTGGAGAAGCATCAAGTCATGAGTCGAGGACCAGCTTAGCCAATTGCTTTGGTGTTTCTCTTGAAATGGGAGCTGTTAGTCTTGCATGTTTAGGAGACAGTTGTGGTTTAGGAACCTAGTTTAGTAGAAACGCTGCCTTAAACGGGCACAACTGCTGCTGTTGTGCTGCCTCTACTCCCAGGGGTTTAATTGGTTGGCCACACACTAGCAATAACATGGAGCTTTGCTCTCACCACCCTCCCTGGATGCTCAACTCTCATCTGTGCTTTCAAGCTTGACTTCTCCTGTCCAAAGTGCATTATGAAGCTCAACCTGGGGGCTGCAGACTGCACCCCCCCTCCCCAAACCAGCTTGATTTTTCTGCAAGATATGATTTAATTTGAGAACAAAAGATGTGGCTTAAAAGGGCAGACTTGGGGGGCTTGGCTCAGGCATACCTACCTCTTCTCTCTGTAATGCGGTAGAGCGTGTTTGTTTTGCGCGTTCTTCCCAGCCCCCCTCTGCATTGTGTTTTACATCCATAGATGTCAGTACTCCGCCGCTGGAAATTATTTTATGAGTGAGGAAGGGAAGAGCTTCTATGAGAGTCCTGGTTCGTTTCAGGCTCCCAGACAGTGATTCATCCCTTTGGGGTTTTTTTTTGTTTTGTTTTGTTTGTTTTTACATCCTGACTTGCGAATGTAAGAAATCAAATCCCAAAGCGCTCAGTAGAATGGCTGAAATTTCCCAGCCTGGAGTCTACAGACCTCATCACTGTGGTGGTTTTTATATCTGTATCTCAAAGTGTCTTTGGTAAACTAGCCTCGTTGAGTGTGTGTCCGATGGGACCTCGCAGAGCCAGGGATGGGTTGTTACCAGACACATGGGACTGTCACCCCAGCTCTGGTCACTTGGGAACTCTGCTGCCGCCTGCCTGGGATGTGTGCCTGTTGCTTGAAGGATGTCGTCTTAATTTCTCATTAAAATGACACAGAGCCACAGGGCAACAGCCACCGACTTGGGCATGCTTCTTCAGGAGGACCACCCGCACTGCTTCCCCCCTACGTGGCTCTCATGGCCTTAACCCTCAGGACTGCCCCTGCAGTACACACAAGCTTCTCCATGACGCTGTCTTAAAGCACAAGCAACACGCCCGGGAGCTGCTCTGCAGCTATGTGCGTGTCAGGCAGGGCAGGGACAGCAGCAGCTCTGGAGCACGTGTCTCAAGTCCACAGCAGGGAGACAGGCCCAGGCTTTGTCCCCTGTGGCACCAACCAGCCTTTCTAAAGCGAGGGAGCCAGCGCAGGAGCTGGATCTGCACCTTCCTGCCCTTCGCTGCCTGCCAGGCTCTGGCCTGGGCTGTCCCGGGCAGCGAGGGCAGGCTCTTGCCCCATGGGGTCAGACCTGCCTGTTCTGTTGGCGTTGTCTGCGTGAACACAAAGGACCAAAGATACTCCTGACATTCCTCAGCAGCTGGAACGGCCTGGGCATCCCAGGCCAGGCTGGAAGCTGGCAGGAGCTGCTTTGTCTCTGCCTGCTGGGGACTGCTCATGCTGGGGTGGAACACTTGGCAGGAGGGACGGAGGGGAGGCTGAGCTGATCAATAAAATAAGCTGAAGCATTTTGATCTGAATTATTTTTTCTTTTAAATAAAACAAATACATATAAGCCTTATTCAGCGCTGGGCTGTGGCAGCCTGGGCAGGCAGTGGCATCTGTGCTGCTCGGTACCCACAGGGACTTACCTTGCTGAAGGAAAAGCGGCTTTTGTGCTCTTCTGAGCTTTGCTCCTCCCAGCTGCTGGGGCACAGGAGGGGAGGCCGCTGCCCGGCTGCTGCCCTCCCGTTGCCTCGAGGCGGGACTGGCCCGGGGAGGAAAACCTCGGGTGTGACGTTTGGGGGATGCAGCAGCTGCAGCAGAGGCACTGCTGGAGCAGGGGGCTGGAGCAGGGGGCTGGAGCAGGGGGCTGGAGCAGGGGGCTGGAGCAGGGGGCTGGAGCAGGGGGCTGGAGCAGGGGGCTGGAGCAGGGGGCTGGAGCAGGGGGCTGGAGCAGGGGGCTGGAGCAGGGGGCTGGAGCAGGGGGCTGGAGCAGGGGGCTGGAGCAGGGGGCTGGAGCAGGGGGCTGGAGCAGGGGGCTGGAGCAGGGGGCTGGAGCAGGGGGCTGGAGCAGGGGGCTGGAGCAGGGGGCTGGAGCAGGGGGCTGGAGCAGGGGGCTGGAGCAGGGGGCTGGAGCAGGGGGCTGGAGCAGGGGGCTGGGAGCTGCCACCCCCACACACACCGCGGGGGGCTGCCTTCGCCGGGCCGGGGAGCTGGGGGGTTCGGTCCCTGCCCTACGAGCCCTCGGCACCCCCGGGCTGGCGGCAGCAGAGCCCGGCAGCGACGCGCCGCCCGGCTGTCATTAAGCACAAAACAGGTCGCCGCTGCAGAGATTTTATTTTTCGCGAAGCGTCTCCGGGCCGTGGGGCAGCCACCACCGTCATGTCGCCTTCGCCTGCAAAGAGCCGCGGTTCAGGCCGGACCGGGGCCGCCGCAGCCGGGCACGGGGCCGCCCCCCCTTCCCCGCCGGGCCCAGGACGTACCGCCCGGGAGAAGCAATCCTGCAGCGCCCGGAACTCCTGCAGGCAGGTGTCCCGCCGCAGCTCCGCCGGCCCCGCCGCCGCCGCCGCCACGCACCGTCCGTAGGCCGCCGCCTGCGGGGAACGACGCGGAAGAAGGGGAGCGGGACGCCGGGCTCGCCGGGCCCTCCCCGCCCGGCCCCCCCCCGGCCCCGCCGGCCCCACCTGCTCCCCGCAGCCCGCCAGCAGCGCGGGGAAGCGCCGCAGCCGCGCCCGCGCCCGCAGCCACACGCCGCGGCCCGACATCGCCGCTGCCGCCTCACCGCCTGGGCGCCGCCATGGCGGGGCAGCCGGGATTGGTCGCTCGCCACGCTCGTCAAAGCATCCGCTCTCCTATTGGGTGCCGACGGACTCCCGCCTGCCTGGCTCGTCGATAGGTGGAGCGGTGCGCTCCGACCTCCATGGTTCTCTGATTGGGTGGTGGCTGAAGGCCGGCCCCTCGGCGCACTCGGGTTGGTCGGGCCGGCCTGGTCAAAGCACGGGTTGGTCACACGCGGCACACAGCTCCCGCCCGCCTGCTGATTGGTGGCTTGTGGCGGGCAGGTCTAATTGGCGGCGGTGCCGGTTGTTTACTTCCCGTCTCCCGCCCTTTTGCCGCCGGCGTCAACATTGCGAGACACTTCCGCCCGGAGCTCCGCCCCCTCTCTGGTGATTGGTCGAGCTGCAGCGTTTCTCACTCTCATTGGTGAACAGCGCCTTCGGGGGGCGGAGCCACGAGGTCACTGCCGGGCAGGGCCGGCGCCGGGAGTGTCATGGCGGCGCCGTTGAGAGACCGGTTGAGTTTTCTGAGCCGGGTACGGGCCGGACAGAGAGCCGGGGGGGACGGGCGGGCGAGCGGGCTTCCCGGGGGCCTGACGTCATTCCTCCACCTGTGGCGTTACGTCCACACCTTCCACTCTCCCACCTGCCGCGCTGCCGGAGCCCGGCGCCCCTCAGCCCCTGCCCGACCCTCCCGCCCTGAGCTCACAGCCGTGACGCCATTTACTGAGCGGGCTGTGACGTCAGCGCGGTGCCGCGGCCTCACCGGGGGCGGGGGGGGGCTGCCGTGGCCCCGTGCCGCGCCGGCGGGCCGTGCCCGGGGCTGCCCCGGGGATCGGGCTCCCCTCACGCCGCCCCTCCTCCCCCCAGCTGCCGGTGCTGCTGAGAGGCACGGCAGACGACGACGTCCCCTGCCCCGGGTACCTCTTTGAGGAGATCGCCAGTATCCTTCAGGGGGCCGGGCGGGGGTCCCGCGGGGCCGGGGGGAGGAGGTGCCGGTAACCGGGGGGGCTGCGGTGCCAGCTGGGGGGGTGCAGGATCCCTAACGGCCGCCCCAGAGATCTCCCACGAGTCGCCCGGCAGCAGCCAGTGCCTGCTGGAGTACCTGCTCCGCCGGCTGCAGAGCAGCTCCTGCCGCGTCAAGCTGAAGGTGGGTTGGTGGGGGCGGCCACCACAGGGCTCCCCCCGGCCGGGGTCCCGCTGTCGGGGCTATGGGCCAGAGTAGGGGGGCTGGCAGGGCAGCCGTGCCTTCACCTTCTCACCCCGTATCCGCAGGTGCTGAAGATCCTGCTGCACACATGTGCCCAGGGCTCCCCCCAGTTTGTCCTGCAGCTGAAGCGGAATGCCTGCTTCATCCGGGAGGCAGCAGGTAACGGGGCGAGGAGCAGGGGCACTGGGGCAGGAGAGGGGAGAGTGGCCCTGCCTGGTGCTGGGACACCCAGCCTGGCTGGGGCAGAGCACCCAGGGTGGCTCCCACCCGTGGGGGCTGCTCCAGAGGCTGAGAGCTGGCCAGGGCTGGGGTCCTGCCCCATGTTGCCTCACGCCTGGGAGCTGAGCATCCCGCAGCCCTCCCGACCTTGTGCCTTGCAGTGTTCACTGGGCCCCCAGACCCCCTCCATGGCAACAGCTTGAACCAGAAGGTCCGGGCAGCCGCACAGGTGAATGAAGGCCCGGCTCCCACTGTGCCCAGTGGGCTGCCCGGGCCCTGCCTGGAGCAGCAGGGCAGCTCTGCCTCGCAGACCCCCACCTCAGGGCCCAGCTGCGGTGCCCACCCTCCTCAGCTCTCTGCCCACATTCCTCACTCTCCTGGCAGGACTTGGCCAGCATTCTCTTTTCGGACACGCCACTGCCCCAACCTGCTGCACTGCCTGCCCGTTCCCTGCCTCCCGTGGGTAAGCGTGGGCCCCTCACAGCCCTGTCACCTCCGATGGGCCATGCTGGCAGTGCCGAGACGGTCTCTTCGGCTGGAGCTGTGGGTGCACAGAGGGTCTGCTGGCCAAGGGGGCTGTTGGGGGTCAGGGCAGGGTGCTGCAAGCCCTGATGATGGGTGCCTGGCTGCTTCCTTTGCCCCACTGTGGGCCCTGGCACTGCTTGCTGGGGATGTCCCACAGCTCTGGCCGGACCAGGCTGCAGGGTACTGTGTCAAAGGGAAAAGCATGCCTGGGGGAGTGGGGAGATGCTGCCCTGCACCCCAGCTCCTCCCGACCGTCCCAGGCGCTCCCTTGTGCTTGTAGGGGAGGAGGAGCAGTAGTGGAGGGTGACCCCGAACACCTGTGCTCCCTCTGAACGTGCCTTCTGCCTCCCCCAGGCATGGGCTCCAGCCCCAGCCCCTGCAGCTCCTTGCAAGGATTTGGCTTCAGCAGTGAGAAAAACGTCTCCAGTAAGTCCTGGCTGTGCCCTCGCCTGGCGTTGCCCCTCACTGCATGTGGGACCCTGCTCCGTACTGCCCTGCCTGTGCACTACGATGCCGCAGCCCCGGGGGTCCTGCCCAGGGTTAGACCAGTTCCCAGCGTTCAGAGCCACCCAGCCTGGTTGCCGGCCCTCTCGGCGGGTGTTTCTCTCTTTGCGGGTGTTTCTGGGCAGCTCAGAGCAGAGCTGTGCTGCACCCTTCGCTCTGTGCAGCTCTTCCCTTGCCCAAGCCATCTGAGGTAGGGGGTGGTGCAGCCGCAAGGCTGGCAGTGGGGGGCTCTGCTGGGTCTTCCCCTGCTGGGAGGTGTGGCAGGGTCCTGGGAGATCACCTTATGCCCTGTGTGTGTCCTGGTAGCTCCCAGGTGTTTCTCACCCTCTTTGTCCAGCCAGAAGTCTGGGCTGTGCCTGGAATCTGGCTGCCAGGGCTGCTCTGCTGGCAGGTCCCTGCTGTTCCCTTGTGATGCCCTACAGGGTGGTGGGTGCTCAGGGGCTGCACCCCCGGAAGGCACCTGACCCCATGGCATTTCCCCAGCTTCGAAGGGGGAAGCCCTGATCAGCACCATCCAGCGAGCAGCGGAAGCAGTGGCCCACGCCGTCCTCCCCTCCCCGGAGGGGCCCCGGCCTTGCCACAGGGAGCTCCACGAGGACGCCTACCAGCCCGTGAGAGCCCCCTCACCGGCCAGGAGCCCGGCTGGGACTGTGAAGCCACCAGCAGCCACTGCAGCCCACAGCACCCGAGGTAGGTGTCCCCCCCACGGGCCTGGAGCAGTGCTGGCTGCGTGGGGGCTGGTGGGGTCCCGGGGCTGGTCTGGGGGTCAGTGCCTCATTGCTGCTGTCCCTGCAGTGAGCCACCAGCCGGGGCTGGCCGGGGGCGGCTGGGAGGAGGCAGACAGTGGGCACAGCTCCCAGGACTCCTCGCAGGGGAACGGCGAGCTGAGCCGCACCTCGGACTCCTGCAGCAAATCAGGCAGCGACAGCCAGTCCGGGGCCAGCCGGGAGCTGGCCCATGTGGCTGAGAGGTGAGAGTGGGGCCATGGGGGCTTCCTTTCCCCCAGGACCTCCTGAGGTGCTTCCCTGGTCTCCAGGAATGGTGCCCATGTTTCCCACACTGTTACCGTGGGGTTCTCTGGTGCTGCTGGCTGTGTTCCCCCTGGGATATTTGGTATCCCAGCCTTGTTGCCCATGGGTGGGCAGAGCCGTGGGCAGGGGAGCTCCTGCTTGGGGGGGGGGGATTCCTGCCCACTGGAGGGTGGCGGGGTCTGCACTGGGACCCCAGGAGGGAGCAGGGCTGGCCCCTGGCCCCACTGAGGCATCTCCCTGAGCAGGGTGGACGCTGACAGCCTGGGCGACTGCGTGCAGGAGGTGAGCCTTGTGTCGGCGCTGACCCGCGGTGCCAGGGTCTTCCTCACCGGGGAGGAAGCACAGCACTTCGTCAAGGAGTGAGTGCCCGAGACAGACGCCCCCTGGGACCGTGGGGCTGGGTGGGGAGCACTGCAGCGGCTCTGGGGAGCAGCCTGAGCCCTTCTCATGCCCCTGGCTGCCATGGCCCAGACCTCCAGGGCTAAAATGCTGCCAGGCCGGGGGGCTGCCCGCTCCCGGCTGGCTTCTGGTGTGGCTGGCGTGGCTGTGACCCCTGTCCCTTGGCCAGGTGCGGGCTGCTGAACTGCGAGGTGGTGCTGGAGTTGCTTGGCCGTGCGCTGGAGGACCCCAGTGACACCGTCCGCATGGTGAGTGCGGGGCTGCCTGGCACTGCCAGCGTGTGCCCATGGTGCTGCCCGCCGGGTCTGTGCTGCTGCGGGTGCAGGGTGCTGGGGTGGGGGCAGAAGCGGTGCCGAGCCGTGGTGTTTGGGTGTCTGCCCAGCTCAGCCGCACTCTTCTGCCCGCAGCGGTCCATGTGCGCCATCTCGTCCCTCATGTGCTCCGACCTGCTCTCCCTGGAGCAGATCCTCGCCGGCACACGGCAGCACCTGCAGCAGCTCAGCCACGGCAGCCCCGGTCCTGTTGCCAACCGGGCAACAAAGGTGACTTCTGGGGCGTCCCCGTGCCCTCTCCCTGGGGTGGGGGGCTCCTGCCGGGCTTCCCTGTCCTGGGGGGCACCCAGCTCCTGGGAACAGTTCTGTGTGTGTCCCAGAGGGGTGGGAATGGTCCGTCTGTCCCAGGAGGGCAAAGCTTGGGGGGTGCGATGCTCCCTCCCCTGGGGCCAAGGCTGAGCCCTGGGCGGGGACACCGGGAATGCTCTCCGGGACAGTCTCTCTGCTTGGGAAAGGTGCCAGCGCCAGATGGGGAGCGGGGCTCTCACCCCCACCTGTCCCACTGCTCTCCCCCCAGATCCTGCGGCAGTTCGAGGCACTCTGCAGTGGCCAGACCCCCCCGACGGCGTGCCCAGGTGCGGAGCCCCGCGCCCTCGCCCTGGTCTCAGCCCCGGGCACCGGTGACCTGCTGGCGGGCATCGCCCCCCTGGGCGGCGAGGGCATCCTCACCCCGCTGAGCCTGGCCTCGCCGCCCGCGGCAGCGGAGACCCCCGCGCAACGCGGGGCCGCGGGACTGGGCTGTACCTGCGGGGGACCTGGCACGGCGGGTGCTGCTGAGCCCCCCTGCAGCCCGTCCCTCTTCGCGGGCATGGAGCTGGTGGCACGGCCGGGCGCAGAGCGGGGCCCCCCCGAGCCGGTGCCGCCGCAGCCGCGGGACGCACGGGCGGGCGCCGGGAGCCGCGGGCAGCGCTCGGCCTTCGCCTTCCTCAACATGTAGCTGCTGGGGGGCCCCGGGGGGCTGCGGGGCTGCGCCCACCCGCGGGGCCGGTCCTGCCATGGCCCCCCCGGGGCTCCCTGCGGGTGGGCAGCTGCCCCCACCCCTGGCTCGGCAGGGACAGGGGCCCCACGCCCCCCAGCTCCCCTTCAGCACCGATCAGAGCAGCCCCCCCAGAGGCGAGGGGAGGGGGCTCCCGGGGGGCGCGGGGGGGGGTTACAGCGTCCCTCCCACGGGCTGTGCTGCCCGGGGCCCCCGGTATCCCGGGGGAGGGGCGCGGCTGCGGCACCCCCCGCTTGGCGGGGTTGAGCTGGGGGCGGGTTGGGGACCCCGGCAGAACCGGGGGGGGGTCCTGCGTGACCCGCAGCCGCCAGCCCGCAGCGGCTGTGGGGCTGGGGGGAGAACACGCCGTCCCAGTGGGGCCGGCACCCACCAATAAACCCCACAGTCGAGTCTGGGAACGTGTGACTGCTTCCTGCGCCGGTGCTGAGCCCCCACAGCGGAGCCCGCCCCACAGCTCCCGCTGCCCACGCCGCCGGGGGCAAGTCCCGCTCCTCCCGGAGGCTCCGCCCCTCTTTCTTCCTGGCTCCGCCCCTCACCTCCCAGGGATTCGCTCCTCCATAGGCTCCGCCCCCTACCTGCCCCCTCTCCATCCCCTTCGACGCTTCAGCCTATCCGCGCTCTCCTCCTTGTCCCGCCCCTCTCCTCCCATTGGTTTCTGTCTCCTCCCGCCCCGCCGGCGGGGCGGGGCCGGGCGCGAGGCGGTGGTAGGCTGCGGGCGCGGGGCGGCCTGATGGGGGAACCGGGGCTGGGGGCTCTGCGGGGGGGCGGGGTGGGGGCCGGAGCCTCGGGTGAGGCCCCTCGGCAGGCCCCGGGGGGCTGCGCGTCCCCGTCATCCTCCTCTGGGCCCTTCTTGCTGCTTGGAGCGCCTCACCCGTGTGGCTTGTACTGCGGGGGGCTTGGGCTTGGGCCCGGGTGCCCTGAGCCTAGGCTTGGGGCCTGGGGTCTGGGCCTTGGGGGTCTGGGCTTGGGGTTGGGTCCTGAGGGGTCTGGGGCTTGGGCCTGGCAGTCCTGAGGGGGCTGGGGTCCTGGGCCTGGGTGTCTTGGTGCTGGGGGCATGAGCCTGGGGAGCTTGAGGCTGGGTCCTGAGGGGGCTGGGGGCTTGGGCCTGGCTGTCCTCGAGGGCCTGGCTGTCCTGGGGCTGGGTCCTGAGGGGGCTGGGGGCTTGGGCCATGCTGTCCTGGGCCTGAGCCATCTTTTCCCCATGTGACTCTGGCGGTTTCCATCGAGAGCCTTTTGTTTACCTGGGCTCTTGGTGCCCGAGGCATTGCCAAGGTCTCTGCTGGAGGCCCAAGCGGGGCGTGAAGCCAGCCCTGCCAGGGAAGACTGGTTTAGGGGTGGTTCGGGTAGCAGCATGTAAAGCAATAAAGTGATGTTGCAGTGGCATTTGCTTGGGACCAGTGACAGCACCTGGCTCAGTGCTGTGGCAGGGGGGAATACAAAAGGGTAATGTGGGGAACGTGTTGCCTCCCAAGCTGGGAAGGGGGCTCAGCTCTCCCTGTGCCCGCAGAGAGGGCACAGACGCTTCTTGGCAGACATTAGGAGTGCTTGGTGAGGAGAGGGTCCCTTGGGAGCTGCCCAGTTGCTTCTTCAGTATCCCTGCCCGATGCAGGGCGCTGGGTGAGCCGAACATCCAGCCTTAGCAGAAGGGGCCATTCTGAGTTTGTGTGATCCTCTGCAGCCACAGTGTGTGGAGTGAAGGAGCCTGGTGTGGGGAGTGGGGCTTTTCTTTGTCTTAACTCATCTGCTGGCCTTGAAGCAAGCATCCCAGCCCATAAATGGGGTAGCAAGATCTGGGATGGCGGGGGCATTAGTTCAAAGCAGTGAGGAGACAGCTGCTGGTGTGGGGCAGTGAGGAGTTCATCTGGAGCCTCTCTAGGCCTTGTGTTCAGGGTATTTGGCACGTGGAAATACAGAAGAAGGTGTTTTGTCCTGTTTGAAAACAGTTTACGGCTCTGTGTGCATGTGTTTGTAGGGGAGCAGAGGGTGTGGATTCCTTGCCGCACGAGGCTGGATGCGCTCTCTGTGCCTTCACTTCTCCATCTGCACTGTGCTTCCAGAGCCCCTTCTTTCTGCTCAAGCATGAAGAGCACCCGCAGCAGCTCCTCCTTCCAGGGTGCTGGTTCTGGGAGCGTGGATCTAAGCTTGACTGGCCTCCCCGTGCCGGTCTTGCGGCGTCCCAGCAGTGCCTCTCCTGCCAAGCACATGGTGCGCTCTGTCTCGGTCACCACTGATGGCAAACCAAAGAGGAACACTCTGGTGAGTCCTGGGCAGGAGAGGTCCTTCATCCCTCCTGCTGCTTGGGGCAGGGAGGCGTGTGTGCACAGGCTATGGGATGCCTCAGTGCACACCTGCTCTGCTGGCTGTCTAACGCAGGCTGCGCTGATCCTGGAGGCTGAGCTTTGAAGCCCAGCCTGGGGTGGGATGTGGCACTGGGGAGGGCCCTGGCTCCCCCCAGGAGCATGTAGCATGGCTGTGTGTTTATAGAGAGCAACTGCAGAACCTTTGGGAGGGGAGGTGTGGGCTGGTCCAGGTGCTGGTTGGAGCTGCAGCTCTGGGTGCTGCAGTGCCGCATGCTCTCTCCAAATCCGATTGTCCTCAACAATCAGCTGCTTGTTAGGTCTCTTCTCAAAGCTTTAATGTTTGCTGAAGAGCCAGTAGGGAAGCATCAGGCTTCGCTCTGTTCCCTTTGTTGTGCTTCACCTCCCTGCGCTGATTTCCTTCTGGAAACTCCCGAGTTCCTGGTACCTTCTGCTGGATGCTCTGGCACTTTCAGGCCCAGCCTGCTTCTTGCTGAGCACCTTGTGTTGCTGCCAGGGTCAGCAGAGCTGGGGACTTGGCTTCTTGCTGGGTGTGGGTTTCTGTGAGTGTTTTTTCAGCAGAGTGAATGAGCCCCGGGCACTTACTGGGCCCCGTTAAGAACCAGTAGCAGAGAGTCTCTGTGCTCTTTGCTGAGTAATCCCTGCTACCTTGGCAGCCTTCCTTTGCGCTTGCTCCCAGGGCAAGTAATGAGCAGGGCCCTCCTCGGCTGGGGAGCTCACACAGACACGTTCCTGCTGGCTCAGCAGCAGCAGCGTGGGAGCCCAAGAGGGAACAAGGTGTCATTGCACTCTGCCTCAAGGAGAGGCTCACAGCCGCGGGGGTATCAGAAACATTCTGGCAGGGGGTGGAGGGGTAGCACCACCAGCAGTGCTATTTTAGGATGCCTGACTTACGGGGGAGCCTGCCTAGGCTGGGCATCCCAGTTCCGCCTGCCTGTGCTTGTCCTTAACATGGCTGCTGAATTCAGCGCTCTCCTCCACAGGGGGATGCGGGATCCCGGGCAATGAACAACCTCCGGAGGTCCAACAGCACCACGCAGGTTAACCAGCGGGTGAACAGCACGTGCAGGTACAGCTCCAGCCACCAGCATGTGTCTGTCCCATGGATGCATGTGAAAACCCGCACATCCCTCTGACCTGCCTTGTCTTGTGAGGGAGCCAGAGCCTTTCAGAAATGTACATTGAGCTCCGTCATATGCATCGGGGGTTATAATCTGGCCTTGAAAAGCCAAGGTCTGGGGTTTTGTTAGGGTTTGTTGTTTTTTTTGAGGGGAGATCACTTGATTAGGATTTGGGGAAATAGAGTGTATTTCTGTGGCTGGGAAGCCTCTGTCACAAAAGAAAATCTAATTCCAAGGGACAAAACTGTTCCATTACCACATCTCTTCATGGACCCTCTGGACTGTAGCTGGGTTGTGTTAGGAGACAAAAGTTCTCCTTCTGTCTCCAGTGTCCTCCTAGGGCTGTCTGAATCGTGATCTTCTGTTCTCTTGCTGCCCTGTGCCCATCCCTTTAATATATTCTATTGCCACACATCATGCTGAAATCTAAAGCTCTGTGTAAAAAGATATCATTCATAGATTTCATGGCTGTGTAATGATCCTCCATCCCTTTCCTCCCCCATGCCACGGTGGCAGGTGCTAGGTGTGCCTCAGCTCTATGCTGTGTGTGGTGTTAGTGCCCTGCTGCGATCAGAGTGTGTCATGGTTTAACCCCAGCCAGCAACTAAGTACCATGCAGCCGCTCACTCGCTCCCCCAGGCTGCCCACAGTGGGATGGGGAGGAGTATCAGGAAAAGGTAAAACCCATGGGTTGAGATAAGAACAGTTTAATAATTGAAATAATAACAATAATAATTGTAATCAAGAGGAGAGAGAGGAATAAAACCCAAAGGGAAAAAACCCCAAGTGATGCACAACAGTTACTCACCCCCTGCTGAGCAATGCCCAGCCAGTTCCTGAGCAGCGATCAGCAGCCCCCAGCCAATTCCCCCAGTTTATATACTGAGCCCTATGGTGTGGGATATCCCTGTGGCTGGTGCGGGTCGGCTGTCCTGGCTCTGCTCCCCCCCAGCTTCTTGTGCCCCTCCTCACTGGCAGAGCATGGGAAACTGAGAAGTCCTTGACTTGGGGTAAGCATTACTTAGCAACAACTAAAACACCGGCCTGTTACCAAAGTTATTCTCATACTAAATCCAGAACACGGCACTGCACCAGCTACTAGGAAGAAAATTAACTCTATCCCAGCTGCAACGAGGACAGCGTGCTTCTCGCTGAAGCAGCCTGTGCAGGATGAGAACCCTGCTATCACTGTCCTGTTGCTGTGTGCCTGCATGCAATGCTAACTCCAGAACATGTGTTCTCTCCTCCTCTCTGCCTTCCCTGGGTTTGGGCTGAAGCTCAGACCAGACGGGAGACTTCCTGAGCTTCTTTGAGAGTGGTTCGGGGGGAAGAAAGAAATTGGCGAGTCTGAGCAAAACCTCCCCAGAAAAGAAAACCACATGGAACATCTTGGTGAGGACAGCGGCTTCCTGGGGTGGGTGGGCTGCCAGCTCTGCTTGCCTGAGAAGTTGGCCGGGTTTGGTGGAGGAGTGGGAGCGTTTCCCTGGGCCTGGGGATGGGGTGGTACATCCTTGACGGCCAGGCTGGCCCTTCCTCAGCCTGTGGTCAGAGCTGGCACAGTTCGAATGGCCAATGTGCTCGGCTTGTCCTCTAGCCTGCGTTGGCCATGTTATGGCCCAGGGCTTTCGGCCCATCCCCTCCGCACTTCTGGCGGGGGCGCGGGCAAAGCCTCGAGGCTGCCGTGCTGTGGAACAGAGGTTTCTGGGAGGGGCAGAAGCTGGCTGGTGAAGGAGGAGGGTGATGTCCGAGAATGTGGGTTTGGTGCTTGCCTGCACTTACTCCTGGTGACTCCGTGGCAGGACGATCAGCCGCGAGCGTTCCCGGGCTTCTGCAGCGGTGAGCCACCAGCAGGCATGAGGAGGAAAGAAGCCACCGTGCTCCTGGCAGCCAACTTCACTGCCAACAACAGGTAGGAGAGACGGCGCTGAACCAGAGGCAGTCTGGCCTTGGAGAGGAACTACACTGAGAAAACAGCTGGACAGAGGAGGGGGTGCTGGGGCACTGCCCCTGCCAGGGCACAGCGAGCGTGGGGCTGGCTGAGGATGGTGCGCTGGGCTGGGTGGCCGGGGCATGTTTGGAAGCTGTGCAGGAGCTTGATGGATGCATGGGAGAGGCTGCTCTCGCTCTAGGAAAGGGAATGAGTAAAACGTGGACCCTTCAGGGCCAGGAGAGGCTTTAAGCCAAGGCTGCGTGTAGAACAGCCCGGACGCTGGGCTGTTGGGTCTGCTCGGGCTGTGGCTGCCTGTGTGTCAGGTAACAGCTACCGAGGAGCGAGCTCTAGAGAGCAGGTGAGTCGCTTGTGAGGCCTCACCTGCTCCTTGCCTTGGGAGATGCTCCAGGTGGTCACAGTTGGGTTGAGGGTTACAATGCAGGGAGTGTCTGTTGTCGGTGAGTGCTGTCCCCTTTGGATCCAGCAAGTCCTAATGCCTCGTCTTCTCTCCCCAAAAGGAGCAACAAGGGTGCGATGGGCAACTGTGTCACCACCATGGTGCACAACAACTACTCCACCACGGAGAAGGGCCCTGCACCCAAAAGCTCCAACCAGGCACCCAGCTCCCTCAAGTAAGTGTGGCGAGGTCCTGTCTCGGAGGCTATGCTGACCCCGTGTTCGTGTGCCAGATGTGCCACAGGACGGGGCAGGATGGTACCAAGTAGCTTCATCTTCTGCCTTAGCAATGTTGTCAAAGCGACCTCAAATGAGGATGGTGAAAGCAGCAGCTTTGCGAAGTCTCAGAAGAATTTCTCCAGCAACAACATCATGACCCACAACAACAACAGCAGCCTGCCCCAGAGGAAGGAGGTGACCGAGGAGGAGGCAGAGAGGTGAGGCAGAGCCAGTGCATGATGGCTGGCGGGAAGGGGCAGGAGGATGGTGCCGTGCAGAAGGGCGAGCTCCAGGGAAGCGGGTACCGGTTTGTTCTTGTCCTGTGGGGCTTCAGATTTGGGAAGGGCCCCTCTTAGCACACCCGCAGCGGCTGGTCTACCCTGCCTGTGACTTGGCTCTGTGCTTTGAGTTGTCCTCATCAAAGCTGCCAGTTTCTCCTGCCCCCAAAGTCTGTCTGGGAAAGGGCCTTGTTGAGTCGGGGTGCGAGGGGACAGTAGTCCCGGTGCCATGGGCAAACAGCCCGCGCTCTGCTGCAGCAGAATGGGTTGGTGCTGCCAGGCCGGTGGCTGAGGAAGAACCCAGGGCTCTGCTGACCCTCCCTCTCCCCACAGGTTCATCCAGCAGGTGAACCTGGCCGCTGTGACCATCCAGCGCTGGTACCGACGCCATTCACAACGGCACAGGGCGGCAGCAGCAGCTCTGGGGCGCTTGCTGGCTGCCAAAAGGGAGGTCAGTTCTATCTGCTGCCTTGTAGCACAGACCCTTCTGACACCCACGTTCCGCTTGCCTCGCTGGTGGGGAGGATTTGAGTTCCTTTAGTCGCCAGACCCTCCAACCGAGACCTGAACTGTCAGAGACAAGGGGGCTTTGGGTCTGCATCTAGCCAGCCCCTTGCGGTCCAGAGAGCTGGGGAGGGTCCTGCCCCCACAGAGATGTGTTGGCTGTGCAGGGGGAAACCCCGGGTTTGCTTCCAGGGGGAGTTCAGGCCGGGAGCCTCTGGGCTCAGCCCTGCACGGCGCCCATCTTCCAGCTCCCTTCAGCTGGGAGCAGGCAGGCACTTGGCAGTAGCGGCACAAATCTTGCTGAATTCTTACTGTCTCGGACACGCTGGTGGCCAGAGGAGGGATACCCTGTCTGGGCTCATCGTAGCAAATCAATAAAAAGTTGGCTCATTTGAGGGTGACGATTCATCTGCAGCTATTTGTGTTTCTTTGTGTTTAATTATTTATCCCAATAACAAAGAGTACTGTAGCTCTTGCATGTGAGAGTCTATTTTTAAGCCTTGTCTCCTTGGTGGTTTCAGACCCAGATGACTAATAATTGCATTTAGTATCTAAAGAAAATAAGCTGCTGTAAAGTGGAGGTTTTCTGAGGGCCCTTTACCTGCATGCAGGGGAGGACTGGGGGGATGGCAAGCCTGGATGTGGGGTGACCTCAGGTGCCGTGTGCCCTTTCCCACTTCTCTGCTGTGGGTGGTGGGTGCTGGAGAGCTCTCAGTAACGTTTTTGACCCTCCTCTCTGGAAGGAAAGACAGCAGCAGATGGAGGAAGGGAATATCCTGGATCTGCAGGAGAGGAAGGATGAGGAACGCTGGAAGATCCGAGAGGAGAAGGCGCGTCTGGCCCGCCGTGCTGCCATCCAGGTAGGGACAAGGCAAGGGCGTTGTGGCCTGCATGAGACCAGTTTGTTGGCATCTTCTCATGAGGCAGCAAGAGGGCCTCTCCTCTGCATCTCTAGGGGCTTTGCACGAAGCAGAATTAGAGCCAGCCTTGGAAATGGAGCGCTCCCTATGGAGATGATGGAGGTGCCACAGAGTGGTTTCCCATTGTGCTCCTGCCAAGCCTTGGCAGCTCATTCGGAGATTGCGAAGACAGTGCTGCTCTCAATCAGGAAAAGGGTGGCCATGTGGGTACAAGAAGACTAACAGCAGCTCCTTGGAGTGGCCGAGGACAAGAATGTCCTGGGAAAGGGACCCTCCTCAGGAGTAGGGTCCCTCCAGGGTGGGCTGAGTGCCACTCTGTGCCTGTTGCCAGGAAGCACCTCACCATCTTCACCCTGTTCTTGCAACCCTGTTTGCAGCAGGGAAGGGGCTGGTGCTCCTGGGGCACAGGTCGGGTCTGGCGCAGACTGTGGGAAATTGCGTGCTGGCTTGCAGTACAGCTGAAGATTTATTTGTTTTTTTAAAACCCCAGTTTCTCTTTGCCCTAAATGTTTCATCAGGAGCGTTGGGGGAGACACGGCAGTGAGCAGCTGGAGGATGGCAAAATGCTGCAACAGCCTCGCAAACATGTGCTTGTGCTTTAAGTCACTTCCCAAAACATGGCTCAGGCAGCCTTCTGGGCACTGTGGCATCACTGCACTGTGTGGTGCTTGGCCCCTGGGATTCGGAGGCCCTTCACAGAGCAGCGAAGGACACTGCACAGGGGCATGTGAACAGTCCTTGCTAACATATGAAGCTGCCAAGACCCTGGCCACCACCTCCCCTCCGCTCAGAGCGGCAAAGAGTAGAGCTGTTGGTCCTGTGTGTTCCCTTTCTCTGGAGTTGTCATTATTAACCCTTCAGCAGCAAGCGTGTGAATTGTTGCTGTCTCCCAGGCCCTTGCTAGCACTTCAGGCAGTGCAGCTGTGTCAAAGCACACCCTGTGCTGGGCTGAACACCGATGGCTTGTCCGTCCCTGCAGGAACTGCACCAGAAAAGGGCCCAAAAGGCTTCAGACACAAAGCGCTTGGCAGAAGAGCTTGTGCTGGTGAAGGGGAGCAGAAGGGTAGCAAAGAAGAAGCCTGCCAAACCTGCTTCTGCAAGAAGCATCAGTCCAGCCAGCAGTGTCACCAAAGCCAATAATGCTGGTGAGCCCCTTTACAGATTTCTGATGCTTTTGGAGCAGTGTGTGACATGAGGGGGAAGGAGGAGGACAGAGGAGCGGTTCTCGCTCTGGGGAGCTGCTTCGAAGGGGCGGGTTGTTGCAAGTGCCTGAGAACCGTCTGGTTCCTGCAGAGGCCAACTTCCATTCCGTGCCTGCAGAACCAGAAGAAAGCGACCTCGCAGACCTTGGCTCTGTGCCCTTGCGGGACCCTGGCGTAGAGGACAAGCTGCAGGTGCGTCTGGCTTCGCCTCATGGGGCTCCTGGCACCCGCTCTTCTGCCAGGGCAGATTTGGAGCCTTCATTGACTACTGGGGAGATCTGGCAAACTCTTTTACTGCACGGTGTGTCATTGTCTGCCCTAGGATGTGAGCTCCAGAGAAATGGGTGGTGAGGATCTGGAGTCAGTGGTGATGGCTGTCAGCAGGGCTCAGTCCAAGGTCACTCTCAATGAGCTGCTGGACACACTCAGGCTGTTGGAGGAAGAACCAGAGCTACTGCCCCCACCAAAGCTCCTCCAGAAGGACAGATATGCCTGGATAGATGGGGTAGGCAGAGGGCCGAGGCTGGTTGCATCCAGCCTCAGACAGCAACAGCTGCCTGCTGAGAGTAGGCTCCTCTGGGGGCTGCCTTCTCCCAGCGCTTGCTGGGTGCTGGCGGGTGAGAAACACAGCTGCTTCACGGCCAGAGAAGGTGTTTGGAGGGGTTCAAAGGTGCTGGAGGTGTTCAGGCCTCTGCAAGGAGGAGCAAAACCATGCAAGGGCGGTGGTGGGAGTGGGGTTAGCAGAGGATAAGGCTGGGTTGTAGTGGGAGGACTGGATTCCAGTGATGGAGAAGAGCCAGCACCGTTTCTCCCAAGCTTTCCCTAGGTGCTCATTCACAGCTCTGTCTGCCCAGCAGGAGCCCAGCTCCAATTCCCTGACTACTGATAACTTGGAGAAGTTTGGGAAGCTGAACCACTCCCCGGGGGTCCCTGAGGATGGGGCCCTGCTCTCAGAGGCCAAGCTCCAAAGCATCATCAGTTTCCTGGATGAGATGGAGAAGTCGGAACAGGAGAGACCCAGGTCGGCCGCCTCAGCCACACAGCGGGAGGTGAGCGCTGAAGCAAGAGCCCATCTGTATTGGAGAGGTGGTGCAAGACCCTGCTGGGAAGGGTCTCCTTTCTCCTTGTCCTGGTTCCCTGTGGTCCCTACCACCTTTTCTTTATTTTTTTCACCGTGGCAGGGTCTCCTGGAAGAGGAGCTGGCTCACTGGGAGCAGGCGTCGGCTGTTGCCACGGAGGTCACGAGCTCCATCGTGAGGCTGAAGCTGGAAGTGAAGGAGAAGCAGCAAGCCATCGGGCTGCTTCAGACCGCCCTGGTGCGGGAGCCAGATGTGCTTGCTTGCGGGGGAGTGAAGGCCAGAAGCCTTCAGCAGATGTTTCTTGGGGCAGTGGCTTCGAAGCACAGGATCAGTGCTCTGAACAGGGCTCCCGTCTGTGTCCCCAGCAAAGTACTGCAGTGCTCCTGGAGCTAGTGCCAAGGAGCTGGGGGGCCAGAGGCAGCTGGGCATGCCACAGTCCCAGTCGCTGTTGGCATGGGAAGGAGCTGCAAAGTCCTTCCCAGTCTGGTGTGGGCTTCCCTTAGATTTCTACTTGCTGCCCACCCTGATCTGGAGGGCATCCTCAAACTCCCCTCCCTGGCAGGTACCTGACTAGGCCAGAAACCCTTGGTCAGGACCTGGGCTGAACTCTTTTCCTCTGCCCCACGGGGGTTTGGGTATTCCTGCTGACAGCAGGGCAGGAGGTGTAAGTACCAGGGACTTTGATTTAGCTCTGTTCCTCCTTCCTTGTTCTGGCCCAACAGTGCCTTCCAGGTTCAGTAGTTCTCTTGTATGTGCTGGGGCTGGTGTAACTTCTCCCTCTAATGTCTTGTGGCTATTACTTCCCTGCATCCGATAGGCTCAGCAGAGGGAACTGACTGACCGACACGTCAAACAGACCGAGAAGGAGCTTGGCCACCAGCTCAGGCTGCAGAGGGAACAGTATGAGGCAGCTATCCAGAGGCATCTGGCCTTCATCGACCAGGTAAACTCTCATTCCAACTCAGACTGATGCTTCTGAAGCCAGAAGCTGAGGTGGCTCTACCCTGCCTGGATGCCCGATGCCTTTTCTTCACCCTGCCCAGCTCATTGATGATAAGAAGGTGCTGAGTGAGAAGTGCGAGGCTGTGGTAGCTGAGCTGAAACAAGTGGACCAGAAGTACGGCAAAAAGGTCACCCAGATGCAGGAGCAGCATGAGCTGGTGAGGGAATAGGGAAGGTGGAGGGGGCCAGGGGAAGATGTGCCATGGCCAGAGTTGGTTGGTTTTGCTTGAATGGGGCCTCTGCCCAGAGCAGTACGGTCTCACCTCGGTGGGGCCCGGCTGTTCTGGGGAGCCCTTCTCTGTGCACAGAAAGTCTGTGTCACCCGTGGAGCTGTGCCCTGGTTCCCCAGGGGGCTGCTGTCCTCTGCTGCCCAAAGCCAGGTGCGTGGGACTGACCAAGAGGCAGCGCTAGCTCCCAGGGGCTCGGCTCAGAAGGGCCCTTTCCACACCTCTTGCTGTGGACAGGGCTTCCCACGGCTGTGGAGTGACCGGGGGACCTTGCTATGGCAGAGGTGAAAGCAGGTACTGGCACAGACCCAGTGCCACAGAGGGGTTTGGACCCATGGCCATATTCCCCTGAGCTGGGTGAGTTCCAGCCCCCTTTGCAGGAGCAGGGCTGCTCTCAGAGCTAAATGGGAATAAGATTATAAAGGAACATGGAGTGTATAAGCAACAGCAACAGATCTTTGTGGGTTTTGCTGGGCTGTTGCCCTGCCCTGCACCCAAGCACACAGAGGGTGTTTCCGTGCTGCCTGCTGGTGGGAGCTCCTGGTAGCTTCCCTGGGATGGCACAGAGAGCAGGGGGGCAGCGCTGCCAGCTCACAGCTCAGCCTGGCTCTGCTGCCCTGGTCCCTGCTCACCCTTGGCCTTGAGCAGCTCACGCCCAGGGCTGTGGAGTGGGGCAGCCGTTTGCACGGTCTGAACCTGTTCAGAGAGATGCCCTCATGCAAACAAAGTGAAGGCTCATTTGGCTCGCTTCGCCTTGCTGTTTAAGCTGGAGCTCTGAGCCCAGCCAAGAGGAAGAAGCCAGTGCAGCACTGCTGCGCTTGGTGCCTGGAGGGGTCCCCTCCTGTGCAGGGACGGGGCTGGTGTTGCTGCTGCAGCCTGCGCAGGGTAGAGGAGGTGCCTCGTTACCTCTTGCTCCCTGCTTGCAGCAGGGCAGCAGTGGTGGGAATGGCCCAGGAGCCCATCTCTGCTCTATGGCTCCTTCATTATCCCCATTCCCGGCTCTGCTGTTAGGGCTCTGTACTCCCTCTGCACGATGGGGGGTGTTTGTTTCTGTGGGGGTGCCCCAGCCACCGGAGCAGGCTCCTGACCATGTGGCATGGCTGGCGCTGCCCCAGTCCTGGAGCTGCAGTTGCCGGTGGTGCTGCTGGGCCCTTGTTGCATCTGTGTAACTGCCCGTTTTGGCTGTGCCTCCCCTCGCTCCGGTGGGACCCCTGCCTGCCCTGCCCGTGGCTGTCATGTACACACGGCTGTTTGGTTTTCCCTCTCTCCACTCCCCATCTCCCCTCTCCCCTGTGACTCTGTGATTCCCCTTCTCTCTCCATCCCCTCCTTTATTTCTCCTCAGGTCTGGCGCACTTTGGGCCCCTTTTGCGAGGTAAATGTGGTCTTTGCTTTTTTTCATGCCTTGCCTTTCTGCTTTCACACCCTGACCTGCTCCGGCTCCACAGGCGCCTGCAGGCAGCAGCACTGGGCTGGGAACTCCCCGCTCAGCAGCAAGGTCAGCTCCATGAAGGAGCCCCTTCACCCTGATGCCACGGGCCACATGCTAAGCTGCTGCCTTCAGGCTGTCCCTGTCTTCCCGTGCCGATCTTCCTGCCCTTTTTTTCCCTAAGAGTGAGTCCTGGGTTGTGCAGGTGGCCCCCTGCTCTTTCCCACTCCACTCCACACAGTAGCAGGGTAATGAGCTCGTGGATGTCTGGCCTCACACTTGTCCTCCAGAGCTCTGACATGTCCCATGTCCTGCACACAGATGTCACCTGCCCATGCTGAAACAGAGCCGTTTCTGGCCAGGCTGGGCCCTCCATCGGCTGGTGTCTTTCTCACCAGAAACTGAAGCACAGAAGCACATGGTCAACTGTTTCAACCAGCTTTTGCCCACGGGAGTGCTGGGGAAAAGCACCATGGGCAGCAGGGCCTGGGTGTTTCTCCATCTTTTTTGCTGGAAAGGAGGGCCAAGGAGGTAAATGCAGGCAGAGAAGGAAGCGAGAGCAGTGGCTGTGCCTGGGCTGTGCAGCCTTTGAGTCTTTGAAGTCTTGGGGTGCTGCAGGAGTTTGGTCTGCGATGGTACTGTGGTGTTGGGAGGCGTGACTGGCCGGCTGTCCTTGGGGCCTTCCATGCCAGGGAGAGGGAAGGCTGGAGAAGATCTCCTTCACAGACGACCCCACATCTGACAGCCGGGCTACCCTGCATGCAAGGACCATCAGCAGCCCCAGATTCCCCTCCCCTTTTTGTAGGGGCTCTTGTTTCTCAGCCAGTGAGTGCTTTTCCAAGGATTTTGCTCCTTTGTCCCATGCTGAAGGTCTGTGGGGCAGCAGCAGCCCCATCCCATGAGAGAGGGGAGAAGACACTGGGAAAGCATATGGCTGCTTCTCCAGACTGGGAAAACCTGCCTGGCTGGGGCTGTGCAAGTCATCTGTGCGCAGCTTGGGGCATCCACTCTTGTCTGCAACTTCCTTCTAACAGTGGGGCTCCCAGGCTAACAGGGCTTTTCTCCCCTGGCTTTCCTCTGAAGTTTTCCCATTTGTTTCCAAACAGGAGATTAAGAAACTGAAGGAATTGATGAGTGCAGCTGAGAAAATCAGGCAGGAGAAGTGGATTGATGAGAAAACCAAAAAGATCAAAGAAATCACCGTGAAAGGTATGGGCACGTGCCTGCAGTGGTGGCTGGGGTCAGGCTGGTGCAGGGGTCACGTCTGTGCTGGTCCAGGAGAGGGGCTGCATCTGCAGAAGCTGTTGGCAGCTCAGGAAAGAGCTCCTCAGTGTGGGCAGTCTCTCCTCCCTGTGTTGGGCAGAGACAGATACTAGAGGGCAAGAAAACCTGTGTGTGCTCACCCCCTGTTTCTTATCAGCCCCTCTTCGCTGAGTTGAGGTGTGCACAGCCTCCTTTAGTAGCTGGCCAAGGCTAAGGGCGCTGGTGCTGGGGTCCAGACAGCCCCGAGGCTGAGCAGTAAGTGTCCTTCCTGCTGCCCCAGGGCTGGAGCCAGAGATCCAGAAGCTCATCGCCAAGCACAGGCAGGACATCAGAAAGCTGAAGATGCTGCACGAGGCCGAGCTGTTGCAGTTGGATGAGCGGGCTGCCCAGCGCTACAGCCAGCAGGCAGAGGAGCTGCGGGGCCTGCTGGAGCGGGAGAAGGAGGAGCAGAGCCAGCGGGAGAGGGAGCGGGCCCGGCAGCGGTATGTCATTGCAGTGGAGAGCTCAACATGGTTGGGGGCTTACAGCACAGGGCTTGGTGTTCAGCAACTGCGTGCCGGAGGGTTCCCGATATTTGCAGCAATTGATATCCATGGGGAGCAGCCCCCTTCTCTCCACCAGCCTGAAGTGGGAGATGCCAGTGAACCCAGGGCATCCTCCAGCATCAGACCAGCCCCTGGGTGGCCATGGACGGGATGGGATGGGGCAGGGTGAAGAGGCGGATGAACGCCTGAAGCCAGGCACTTCCTTGAGGCTGCTCTGCCCCGCAGGTGTGAGCAGCAGCTGGAGCAGGAGGAGCAGGCGCTGCAGCAGCAGCGGCACCGGCTCTATGCGGAGGTGGCCGAGGAGAAGGAGCGGCTCAGTCAGCAAGCAGCCAGGTGAGAGGGCTGGCAGCAGGGCCTGTGCGGCAGCCAAGGGCTGGGGGCAGCCCTGAGCTTGGGATGCTGGGGACGGTGTCCCCAGGCCAGGCTCCGGTGGGAAGAGAGCTGTTGCTCGGTGGGGGTGGCGAGGGTGGGCTGGTGTGGATGTTGGGAGTTGGGATGTGTATGCGGGCAGGCAGAGAGCAGAGGCGGAGGAGCTGCGGCAGCAGCTGGAGGCAAGCAGCAAGGCCATCACCAGGGCACTGAAGGAGGAGTACGCCAAGGAGAAGGAGGAGCAGGAGAGGCGGCATCAGGTCTAGTTTTTCCTCTCACCTCTGGGCCCTGGATTGCTGTTCTTGGGCTCTCGGTCCAGTCCCCAGTGTGTGCCTGTGGTGGTGTGTGCTGGCACCACTGAGCCCTGTACCCACACCGGGACGGTGCCAGGAGGCTGCTCCCAGCGGTGTGGGGTACCACAGCTGCTGGAGCTGAGCAGTTGTGTTCTTGTCTCTTCGCAGGCAGAAGTGAAGGTGCTGAAGGACCAGCTGGAGATCGAGAAGCAGGCCTGGGAGGCCAACTACATAAAGAAGGAGGTAACAGCAAGGGCTGCCCTTCTCCAAAGGTGCCACCTTTGGGCTCCCAGAGGGATTGAGGCAATGTTTGCCCTCTCTCTCCCCAGGAAGCCTGGCTGCTCTCCCGGGAACGGGAGCTGCGGGAGGAGGTGAGGAAGGAGAGAGACAAAGAGATCGAGCTGGTGATCCAGCGCCTGGAGGCTGACATGTCCTCAGCCAAGGAGGAGTGCGAGAGGGCAGCTGAGAACAGGTTGGGGGTAGAGGGAGGAGGGACCCTGTGAGTCCCAGCTCCTTGGGGGGGGGGAGGTGGACCCCTTCCCCTGTCCCCTGAGCCTTGCGTGTATCTCCAGCGAGTCTGGATGCTGCAGCTTGTGGGTGTGAGCAGCATCAGTGCATAAAGGAGCAGCTCACAGGGGCAAAGTTTCCCTCTCACTTGAGGAAAGAGCCCTGCATCTCACGTGGGGCAGATCCCCCCCTTGCTGCTGTGTTGTTGTCCCTCCTGCAGTGTGAAGGTGGCTGGGGACGGTCCCTGCATTGCTGGGCTGAGCCAGGCTGCCCGTCCTTCCCTCCCGTTAGGATTAAGAGGATCCGAGACAAGTACGAGGTAGAGCTCCAGGAGCTGGAGAGGTCTGAGCGGAAGCTGCAGGAACGCTGCAGTGAGCTGAAGGGGCGGCTGGCAGAGCTGGAAGGGGAGAGCATCCGTCTGCAGGGCCTGCTGAAGCACAAGGAGCAGGAGGTGGAGGAGATCCAGAAGGTGGGTGGGGAGCAGAGCCTGGAGCTCTGGCTCCTCTCCTTGCTCTGCACCCTGCCTGGCTCCATTCCCCTACATTGCCCTGTGCCTGTCAGTGCCTCGATGTCACCTCTCTGCCCTGCTGCAGGTGAGGGACCAGCTGGCCCAGGAGCGGAGCAGCCTAGCAGAAGTGATCCGGCAGGAATTTGTGGACCGGCTGGTGGGGACAGAGGAGGAGAACAAGCGGCTGAAGGCAGAGATGGCGGAGATGAGAGCCCGGCAGCGCCTGGAGCTGGACAGGGTAGTGCGGGAGAAGGACAAGGAGCTGGAGGACATTCACAGGAGGTGAGGGCTGCCTGGGCTTCACTGCCCTGGGCTGGGCTCATCACTCGCGCCGCGGGGGCAGAGCTGGCCTGGGGTGCGTGGCGGAAGTATGTCCACAGTGTTTCATCGTCAGGCAGGGCTTCCAGTCCTGTCAGGGCAAAACGGGCAGCAGAGTCTTACCTGAGCTGGGTGGCTGCTCAGCCACTGTGAATCCTCTGGCCCTTGTGACTTCTGGCCTGCTCTGTGTCATCCTGTCCCCAGGGCTGCTCTCTTGCATGCCTGGAGGCCATGAGTGCTGGGGTGGGCAGCTGGAGCAGTGTGAGGGCTCCTGCCAGAAGAGGCCCGTGGTGTGCAGCTCGCTCTGTCTCGCTGTCAGCTCCTGGAGGGCTCTGCCGTGGGTAGGGCATGATACCTGTGACGGCAGCCACGCATCTTGCTCTGCAGATTTGCTGCTCCAGAGGGGCCAGGCAGCTGATTCCTCCCCTCCCCGAGTGCAGGGGAGGAAGCAGCCCTCTGCTGGGTCAGGGCTCGGCCAGCTGCTGCAGCTGTGAAGCTTGAGGGCAGCTGAGACATCCACAAAACCACCAGGGCCCCAGGCTGTCGGCTGCAGGGGGCAAGGGGCTGTGCTTTCAAGCAGGTCTCTGGCACTGTGGGGCTGTGCCACAGCGCCCAGCGTTCAGCGTGGTGCTGGGAGCTGGGCTCAGCATCAGGCAGCTACTTAAGGCTTCCCCCCTCCCTCGAGTCTGCTCTCAGGGGAGGCATTTTGCAAGTGAAAGGAGAATCGGAAGGGGGAAGCGCATTGTCTCCTGGGGGAGCTTTTTCTGCTTCGTGGGGGCAGCTCCGGTGTGGTCCCTCTGGTTGGTGTCTGTACAGAGCTGCTCACCACTGTTGTGTGAGCACACAGAGCTCGCTGGCTTTCCCAGATTCTGCTGAGTGATTCCCACTCAGTCTGAGCGCCAGGGTCATACCCCGAGTATAAGATAACAAGGATCCCCTTTCCACTTCCATCCTTTACATGCAGCCTGGCAAAGGTTGAAGTGCAGAAAGTCTGATGCTCTGAAAGCTGTGGGGAAGAGTCCAGCCACGAGGCAGCAACCGTGGGCTTGGGAAATGGGAATAAACTTAAAATCCCCTCCCTGTGGTCCTGTTAACTAAGTCTTATGAAGCTAATGCCCCCTTCTTCGTATAGATGACTTGATCCAAACTTCGTAATGCTCACTAAGGGAATAAAGGCACTTCTAGTGTGTAATGGTATCCTGAGGCCAGGGCTGCTGCTCTCTCGCCTGCTGCAGCGTGCAGGCTGCAGGGAGAGGGGCTGACATTGCCCCCCTGAGGCAGCGAGGCCAGCCCAGTGCTTGGGGCTGGGGTTCTTAGCCTCTCTGTGCCTGTCTGCTCAGGGTGAAGACGGCGGTCGTGAGGAAGGAGGAGAGCGTGAGCAGCCTTCGGAAGCAGTACGAGGTGAGTGAGGGGGCAGCCGGCCCTGGCTCCCCCCGCCCCTTGGCCTGCGGCTCTGCGCGGGGGCACAGCGAGCGTTCCCCCCCCCCCCGTGTGCTGTGTTACAGGCAGCCGTGCAGAGAGCCAACCGCCTGGAAGCGCTCCTGGAGCAACAGCGAAAGCAGCTGCTGGCCACCAAATGACCACCCTGCCGTGCAGGGCTGGGGGTGCTCCGGGGCACCCGTGGGACCCGCGGGCCAGGGGAGCAGACACTCCTGTGTGTGGGGCTGGGGCTGGGCTCTTCCTTCCCTCCTTCCACCCTTGTTTTTCGCAGCCTGGTCCCAGTGCCGCCACCGTGAGCCCCGCCGGGGCAGTCGGCAGCCTTCAGCTGTTCGGTGGTTGTCTTTTAGCAGTAAATCTGCATTGGTTTCTACAGCTGCTTCTGTTCAGTCCCTGTCCCTGTCAGGAAGGGAGCACCTTCGTCCCACCACCATCCATGACTCCTTTTTCTTTGCTGGTGCATTTGTCCCTCCCTGTGCGTGTCGGTGCCAGGGCACAAGCCACTCTCCCTCACAGCATGAGCCCTTCCTACCCCATATTCCTGCATCCCGAGACCTTCCCCGAGGTGGGATGTGTGGGACCTGTGGGTCAGGGCTGAGCTGGGGGACAGGAGCCTTCTCTCACAGGCAGCTGGAGATCTTGAGGCTGCAGGGCCAGGCTGAGGACCCTCTGTCCCTGCCGGTCAGGGAGGGATAAGTAGAGGGGGGAGCTGTCACCCAGGCACGTGGGCGCTTGCTGTGACAGTGCCCAGCTCCCCCCTCTGCCCCTCACTTCCCCTTCTAAAAACATCCAGCATGGTGTGGGGAGGCACGGCCAGGGCAGGATGTGATCCCCCAGCCCCAGCTACCTGCAAATCTCTCAGCATCCCGTGACAGTGACGGGAAATGCCTGGGCCGGACCGGCGGCATCTGTTTCCTCTCGGCGGGGAGCGTGGACCACTCCTCTGCTGCCCGTTCCCCCAGGGAGGCTGGGCCTGGGGGGGGGGGGCCCGCAGATGTTTGCCCATCGGGATGCCGGGGTGTTTCCCATCCGCCCTGCTGGCCCTGCGTGCAGCTGGGCAGTGGTGGGAGGGCGGTGGGCTTCCCTCCGCCCCAGCGCCCCCTTCCTCCCGGGGAGAAGTGCCTGGGGAGACGCTGCCGCCACGCAGAGCTGCATGGGGACCCTTTGTTACCCCAGGAAGCTGCAGAGGTGCTCGCCTGCTTCCTGGGGCATTTGTCCTGGCGTGGGCTCCTGGCTGCCCCTTCCAGGGGCAATGCAGTCCCAAGGCAGCCACAGCTGCCAGCAGCCCCCGACTGCCCCGTGCCCTGCCCGTGCTTCGGCGCTTGGCATGGGTGTTTTGGGGTGCGAGTGGCCGCTCCAGCCCCAGGGTGCTGCTGGCTGGGGCAGAGCAGAGCTGGGTCCTGCTCGGCTCCTTTCCCCTCCCTGCTTGTCCGGCTGTGCCAGCCTGTGCTGCCCTCTCGCTGAGTGCCCCTCAGCCGGCCAGCGAGCAGCGAGGATGGGGGAGTGCTCGGCCCCGTTTTGCCAGGGCAGGCTGGGCACGGGGCTTGTTTTCAATGTTGCTGCTTTTTCTAACGGCCGTTTCCTGAGCGCCGCTTCCGTCCTCCGCCACTTTGCAGCCTCCGCTTGGGCCACCCGGAGCCTTCGCCAGCAGCTCCTGGCCCTGGCTGGGATGGCAATGCCCTGTGCCCCATCTGGCACCACTGGCTGTGGGGTGGGCACCCATGCACGGTCCCCTGGGTCCCCCCCGCAGCGCCCCCCCCCACCCCGCTACTCCCACTGCCCCCCCCCGGGGCTCAGCCCTGCCCTGGGGCTCAGCCCTCCAGCACCTTCCCAGCCCTGCCCCTCCCCGGCATCGCCCTCATTTCTAGGCCAGTGCCCAGTTCAGGCATGAATAAATCACGGCATTGCATAACCGGGGATGCAGATTTTCACCAGATGGCTGCCTGCACCCTGCTGCTGTGCCAGTGCTGAGCACCCACCTCCCCGCACCCCGGGGGTCCCCTGGCATGGCCGTTGGCCACACGGCACAAGCCCTGTCTCTGCCGGCCAGTGGCGTGGTGGGTGGTTGGCAAGTGGCAGTGAGATTGTCGCAGGCTCTGCCAAAGATCCCCAATTAAGGAGCCCTTGTCTCCCTCCCCGGGATTAGGTGGGATGAATGGATCCCTCAGCTGCTGGCAAACCCCACCACTGGGCTGGGCAGGGGTGTGTGGTGCTTTTGGCAGCCGCCACACAGAGATCATGACTCAATCTGGTGTCTGCCCTGGAGGGGATTATCCGCAGCCCCAGACAAATCAGCCAGGAAGCCGAAGCAAGTTGGCAGGATCCAGGCGGGGTAATCTCCCCTGCTAATTGGGACTGGCACCCTGCTCACCTGCTGAGGCACAGCAGCGGCTCTGCCCGGCCGAGGAGGGGATGCCGCTGGGCCGGTGCCACCTTGTGCGTCTTTCTGGGTTAGGGCCTCCGCCTATGGCAGGGCTGCCCCCACCGCAGTGCCAGGCTGCGCCCCAGGTGGTGCCCAGGGGGTCCTCGCTGGGCGTTTGGCCTCAAATCTTATTTGGGATCTTCTCTTTCACAGCCACGTCAGAAAACTGTGGAAGGAACCGGGGTGAGAGGAGGGTGGTGGGCAGCTGGGGGCACAGAGCGGGTCCAGGGGTGCTGGGCAGTGCGGGGGGTGGCGGTGGGTTTGAGGGAGCCTGACATGGCTTAACCCTGCTCCTGGCTGTGTCAAATGGATGTGGGGCTGCCATGCAGAGGGTCCCAGCTGAGCTGGGGGTCCCAGGTCTCCCCATGGGGGGCAGGGCAGTGTGGCCCAGCTGGGCAGGCCACACTGGATGAGGCGTACCATCCCATCCCTGACCCCATCCTCATCTCCCAGCCCCAGCTCACCCTTGTCCTTGTTGTCTTCCCCATCACATCCTCATTTCCATCCCACCCCGCTCCAGACACAGGCTGTGCTGGGCTCCTGCATGCTGGGAGGGAAGGGATGCTGGGCACTGGGGCTGCCTGTGCGTGGGGCTGCCCTGCTGCCACCAAACGTGGCAGTTGGGTGGTGTCATTCCCTCCCGCTGGCCGAAGCCACCGCTGCCCCTGCCCGGTGGTGGGGAGGTCTCGAGCTTGTCCTCCTCCCACCCCGCCTCGGGACTGGCTCCATGTGCTCCAGGTGCTGAGGGCAGCTGGGGTGGGTGGGAGCCCAGCATGGGCAGGTGGGTGCTGGCAAGGGCTCTGCGCAGCCATCCGCCCCTGGTGCGTCTAGGCTCGCCGTGACTCAGCCGGTGCCAGCTCAGCTGCGCGAGGAGCGAGGCCGGCTGTGCAAACCACATGGCCACCTGCTCCCGGTGGGACTGCCGCTGCTCCGGCGGGTGCCTATGCCACCACAGCCCCAAGATAGCCCAAGTCCCCTCCCAGGGTGCTGGACACCGTGCCGAGGCTATGCTGGAACTGTGCTGCACTTGCTTGGCTGCTTTGAGACCCGGGAAGGTGTGTGGGGAGCCCGGGGGTGCCCAGGCTGCCAGGAGCAGGGATGTGGCCCTTTGCACAGCCTGGAGGGACTGGGGACCTGGGGGGTGGCTGCTGGTGGCAGTGGGATGCTGGCAGGCTGCACCCCAGTCGGGCGGCACCGAAAGCAACGTGAGCGATGGAGGGGTCAGCAGTTCCTTGCAGCCCCTTGCAGAGGGACCCCAGGGACATGTGGGTCACTGCGGCTGGAGCAGCCACACGTGGAGCCTGGGGAGAAGTGGGCTGGCTCCGGCAGAGCGCAGCGTGTTTATTCTCCCAGCAGTCTGTAATTTTTCCAGCCCCGTATCTATTTGTGGCGATGTGACATGTGCAGCGTGGTGTTCTTTGCAAGCTTGAAGTCTTGTGAAAAATTAATCGGGTACGCAAAATTTGGCTTTAAATATTAAAACTGACTGTGGTGAAGCGCGAGCCCCATGCGAAGAGCTGAGACTGGCACGGGGTGGGCTGATGGTGCACGGCAGCAGCTCCTGGATGGGGATGGGGCAGGGCTATCCCACTGTGCTCCCGAAGGAAAATCCAGCCTGGATCCCAGCTGCTCCCCGGGGCTGGGTGGGCTCAGTGACCAGCTTTGCTGGGGTGGGAGCTGCCCAGGGGGGTGCCCGTTCCCTGCCCAGGGGTGGGGGCTGCTGGGATTTTAGAGCATCTAACAGCCGGAGGGTGCAGTGCCACGTGCTGGGGCTGTGGTGTCGAGCCCGCAAGGCCGAGCTGGTGGCCCTGCTGTGGGGCAGCCCCCAGCCCCAGGGGGACAGACCTGGCTGGTGTGGTGAGGTGCTGCCGGAGGGGCTCTGCTGCCCCCACCCTGGCTGGGGCTGCGGGAATGGGGCCGCACTGGTGTGCGGGCCTGTGGGGGCAGAGGGGAGGTGCAGGGGGTCCCCAGCCGCGGTGTGGGACTGCGCTGGGGGTTGGGGGGCAGAGCCGCCCATCCTGACCCTGGTCCTATCCCCGGTCCTGGAAGGCCGGTGGTGCCCGGGGTGGGTCAGCACCGGAACAGCTTTGTGGGGCCGGGGAGGCCGGCCCGCTTGTGCTCCAGGGGGTCCTGACCCGCTCTCCGCGGGGGTCCCGGCCCTGCTCCGGGGGCCCCGGCCCGCTCCCCGCGGGGTCCCGTTGGGCTCCGCCAGCCCCGGCCGGGCCGCGCGGGGGCGGCGGTGGCGCGTCCCGGGGGGGCGGCGGGTCCCGGTGCGGGCCCAGGGCTGCGGCTCCGCCACCTGCCGCCCCCTCCCGCCCCCTCCCGCCGCTCGGCGGCGGCGGCGCGGCCCCTCCCCGGGGCACGGGGCGCGGGGCCGCGGCGGCCGCCATGGAGGAGGAGCCGCCGCCGCCGCCGCCGCCGTGCCCAGCGCGGGGCCAGCGGCAGCCGGCGGCCGTGAGGCTCCCGCCGCCGCCGCGCCATGGGCCGCCTCGCCGCCGCCGCTGCCATGTCGGCCGCCTTCCTCAGCCCCAGCCTCGCCTTCAGCTCCCACTTCGACCCCGGTGAGTGCCGCCGCCCCGGGGCCACCCGGCCCCCGCGACCCCCCGCCCCGCCGAAGCTTCCACGGTGCCCCCGGGGGTCCCTCCCGGGCAGCCCCCCGTCCCCCGCGTTCTTGCCGCCGCGGTCCCCGCCGGGCTCCGGCTCAGCCCCGCACCGGCCGCCGGTGGCCGGTGCCGCACCGTGGGTGAAGCATCCCCTCGCCGCCAAAGGGCACGTTACGGCTCCCGGTGCTGCCGGGGGGTTGGGGGGGGGGGCAGGGGCAGGGGCAGCGCTGCCGCAGCTCGGCGGCGTTTTGTTCCCCGGGGCTGCGGCGGCTCCGGAGGCATCTCCCGCCTTGGGAGGGGACAACGCGGACGGTGGCGATGGGGCGAGGGAGGCAGGTGGTGCCGGGGTTGAGCACCCCGCTGCCCGGGGGGCTGTGGGTCTCCCTGGGGCCGGGGGGGCTCTGGGGGGCTCGGGGAGGGGGCGGCCGTTTCGGGGTGCAGGCTGTTACGTAAGGCACCGCGCTCCGGCCTCGGCCGCGTCGCAGCTGCAGGAAGATGCTGCAGCCGCGGGAGCGGGGCAGGGGCTGCTTTTGTGTGTGCGTGTTTGGGGGCTGCCGCAGCAGCCCCCCCCTCCGCGCCGGCGGCGCCTCGCGGCCATCCCGGTGCAGGGCTTGTGCCTCCCGCCCTCCCGCCGGGGACCCGCCGCCCGCGGAGCCGCCGCCGAGGTGGGCAGGGAGCTGGCGATGCTCTCGGGGCTAGCCCGGTGTTTACCAAACCGGGCAGAACGCGTGGTGGGCTCGGGCAGCCAAGCGGCACTGCCGCGGCTCCCGTTGCCGCCTCCGTCACCGCAAAGGAGGTAAACCAAAGGCCGGTACCGGACGCGGTGGTGGCAGCGGGGCTGTCGGTGCCGGGCTCCTGCATCCCTCCCAGCCGGGCTCTTGCATCCCTCCTCCATCGCCTCGCGCTGCTCCAGCTCCCCTGGCAGCTGCGGACGGTCTGAATCCGTGGAGGGATTTAAAAATGAACCACACCAGGACTCACCAAACCATGTCCCCGTTGCCAGAGACTTTGTCCCCAGCCTGCTCGGTATCGATTTCTGTTAGAGAGGAAACCTCTTTATTTGCATCTAAAATGCGGTAACGCTGGGAACAGAGCCCTGTTCCCCGGCTTCAGCCTCTGGTGTGATTTTTCTCTGCATTTTCGTGAGGCGCCCCATTTGCCATGCTAATCCTGTCAACCTGGGGATTTGCGGACCAGGTTTGATTTGAAAATCCTTCTGAAAGAAGGTTTCCGTCGCTGCCCATCGCCATGCTGCCACGCTCCTGGGCCTGGGGCTCGGCTGCTGCCGTACAGCTGCCACCCACAGTTACTGGCAAGGAGAGGAATTAAAGGGGGGAACAAACCATATTCGCTCTTTCACAGCTTTGTTGATTTTGTCCGTTTGGCAGCACCTCCTGCCTGCACGGCATCACCGGCTGCCCTTGCCAGCCTCCTTTCCCTGGGGTTTGCTTGGGCCAGTGTGGAAGAGGAGGCACTTTGCAGGGCACGGTGGCACTGGCCCCACGTCCTTGTGTTTCCTGGAGAGGGACAGTGAGAAGCCACGGCTGCCAGGGCCAGGCAGCTGAGCCGGCAGCGGGATGCAGTGACAGCGGTGTCACCTGGGGCTGGATGGGATGTGCCAACAGCAGCAGCCTGTGCTCCAGCCTCATCTTCTGTTTTTGGTGAGGCTGCTCGGCTTGGCTGTCGGATGTGCCCATGCTGGGCTGTGCCGGCTGCCCATGCCAGCATGCACCGCTCCTGGTGTTGGCAGCTCCGGCTAGGTGTCCCAGCCCAGCGGCCTCATGGTTCCTGTCTTGCATTGCCCATCTGCAGGCCATACCCCAGACGTGCTCCCGTGTGGCGCACGAAGCACTGGAGCCACTGGCAGAGCACCGACCGCCCTGCCAGTGAGAGGCACCAACATGCTGCCTGCCCTATCCTGTAGCCCGGATCTCCCAGCCTTCCCATGGGAATTGGGTGCCCACTCCCTGTCCTGGAAGTGCCATGAGCTGCTGCAGCCTGGCTGAGCAGACGCCACGTGGAGGCACTGGGCAGAAGTGCCACATCCCCTGTGTCACCCAGGTGGGCAGCACTTTGCTTTGGGGTCAGTGGCACCCCAGTCTCTCTCAATGAAGCCAATGGCAGGTGCTTGGGGACACGAGGATGTCTCTGCTGGGGGAAAGGGCTGCTCCCCTTGCTCCCAGCCTGCACTTCCCCGTCTCAGACCCAGGAGTGTGTTTTGAAATCGTGAGAAACATCCTCTCTCCCCCGCCTATTTTTTCTTCCCCTTTTGGTCTTCCCTGGGGCTGCCCGAGCCTTTCTGCCCTCCCATGGCACCGGTGAGGTGTCGCTGGCTGCTGGTGGCTGCGGTGTTGTCGTTCCTTGCTCCAGCACCCTGCAGTTGGGGGTTGTGTGTTGGCCCTGCGTGCCTGTGCTGGGATGAGCCGGGGGCTTGAGGTGCTGGGTGGGGATGGGGGGGTTGAGGCCGAGGGAGGGCGGGTGGTGCCCCCAGCCCTGTGTTTTTGGTCCTGGCTGCCCCGCGCTGCCATCCACTGCCCCAGGCTGAGCAGCAGCAACAGCCGGCATCACCATCCACTCCTGGCACAAGGATGGGAAAGGCCTTGGGGGACCGCAGTGACAAAGGGGCCACAGCACCCACAAGGACCCTGGCAACCCAGATGGGGGGCAGGCACCCCCCATGCTCCCACCCCACCACCAACCATGCTGCTGGGAATGCTGGGGGAGGATGGGGGGAAGGTACCGCTGGGGTACAAAGGGGGCATTTGGGGCAGGGAGGTGGGAGCTCCTCGGGCGGGAGATGCAGGTGGTGGCTGCCGAGAGGTGTAATGCCCAGCACAGCCGGGGCAGCGCCAGGGCCAGCATCCGTCTCGCCACACGTCTCCCGGCGAGGTGCCAGCGGCACAGGGCCTGGCCGTCTGTCCGGGCTGGCAGGCAGCAGGAGCCGGGCTCGCAGGCGGGGGGTTCGTCCCGGTGCCTGCAGGATGCTGGGGCTGGGCAGCGGTGGGGTGGCACATGGTGAGCCCCCTGCTCCGGCACAGCCTAGTGGCTGGGCTGCCGCGGGAAATGGCGTTGATGCAGCACTGCAGTGCAGCAGGGCAGCTGGGCCCCCCTCGGTGGGGGGACGGATCCAGGCAACCGGCAGCATTGCTCCCCCAGGGGTGCCGCTTTGCTCCCCCCTTTTCCCCTCCTTCCCTCCCTCGGCGTGCTGCTCCTGCCCCGCTCCCCCATGCCGCGCACACGGGCGATTACGTTCTGCATGGCGATACGGATCCCTGTCAAAGCCAATTAGGAGAAATTAATACACCGGGGTTGAAAGGGCTCCGTGCTCCCAGCAGGAGGAGTAGGCTGTGACTCACGGGCTCCCTGCCCGGCAGTGGGACACCATGTGCTGGCACAGCCCACGGGCCCTGCCCTCCCCGGCACCGTGTGCTCCCCACCAGAGCAGGGCTCTGGCGCCCGCCTCGCCACGCCACACAGCCCACCTTGGCACCAGCCTTGCTGCCCCGGTGGCACTGGGGGAAGTGGGGCAGAAATGGCACCGCCAGCATGCTCCCAGGCTCGGGGCTGCGGCGGGGCACTGCGCTTGCACCTGCCGCTGCATCCTTCCCGCTGACACAAGGGGTCTGCATGTGGCTGGGGGGCTGCACTAAGCCAGGGAGTTTTGCATCCCACTGGGGGGGTCTGCATTTAGGGGTCTGCCCGGTCCTGGCTGCCTGCAGCCAAGGCAGGCAGAGCCGGTGACTCGCACTTCCCAGGTTTTACCTCGCTCGTGTTATGCTGCCTCGCCATCCTGCTAATTCCCTGGGCTGGAAAATCCCTGCCGGGTCAGGCAGCTCCTGCGCTCGGGTCAAAGGGGCTGTTGGGCTGCTCTTGTCCCACAGCTGAGCCTGCTCCTACCCCGTGCGGCACTCACTCGGCCAGCGTGGAGGCACCGGGATCCGCTGCCCAGGATGGACATGGTCCTGGCTGTGCCCTGCAGCTGCTCAGGGCTCTGCTCACCTCCAGCTGCTCCTGCCCTGGCACGTCCCCAGCGGGGCTTTGCTCGTTGTGGGTGACTGAGCCAGGGGGACCCCGCAGGAACACGGCTCGGCGTGGGGCTGGAGGGTGATGGGGCTGGCGTGGAGAAGAGCTGAGCTGTGCTGACTCAGCGTGCCCAGTGGCAGGAAAATAAATCTCCTCTGGGCATTAATCCCCCTGACAGCCCGGGGAAGTGTTGGTGGAGCGTGCCGCGTGGCGTCTTAGGGCAGTCACTGCCGTAGTATCATTTGCCATCAGCTGAGCCCTGAGAGCTGCTCCAGCCTGGCCTGATGGCCGGGGGCACAGAGGGGACAGGGAGCATCCTGGCTGGCACCGGAGCTGGCATGGGGCTCCCAGTGGTGCTTGGGGCTGGCCGAGGGATGGAGAGGACGTGGGGCTGCCAGCGGTGGGGGGGCTCAGCGCTGGAGGAAAGGGGAGCAGGTCCAGGATTTCCTGCAGAGCCAGTGTCCCGCAGCCTGGGACGAAGGCAGCGAGCGTCGGGGGTCCCACTTCCTGTCCCTTCCCCTCTGCCAGCTGCGGCCGGCATCCTCCTCTGCAGCCGGGTGTCAGCAGCCGTGTTAAAGCAGTTTGTTTTAATTACTGGAGCGAAGGAAAATTCCAGCGTAGGCAGACGCAGTAAATGGAGCAGCGCTGCCCCCCTGGCTGGGCAGGGGCCGGCTCTGCTCTCTGCGCCGGGGCAGGGAGCGCGTCCCCATGGGTGCTCCCAGGCTCCCATCCCAGCTGTGCCAGGGTGTCCCGCTGCCGGGCCACCGCATCAGCCTCCACGGGCCTTCATCTTTCCAAAGTACCCGTGAGGCTGCATGTTCCTCCCGGTGCTCGCTGCCCTGCCAGCTGCAGCAGCTGCATCCCAGGAGGTGCTTGGGAGCAGGGCTGGGACCTCGGGCCATCCCTGCCACCAGCACTATGGCAAAGCAGGGTTTTCTCTGGGCTCCCCAGTCCGTGTGTACCCGCGCAGGTGGGTGATGGGTGATTTGGGTGCTGTGGGGCTGGCTGAGAGCAGGTGTGGTGCAGAGGGGTGCTGGGCTGGTGGGTGTCCAGCATCCCCGCAGTTTTGTGCTCTGAGCATCCTCGATGCTGAGCCCCGCTCCCTGCCATGCTGTGGGCTGGGGTGGCCGGGATCTGGGCTGTGTTGGCCTCCCAGGGCTGCAGTGGGGGATGCCCTGACAGTTGCCTGGGAGCAGGGGTCTGTCTCCCTGACACCCACTCGAGTGAGCAGCCCTGGCAGCACAGCACGGACCACCGTGCCACCACATGCTGGCAGGGTCACACAGGGCCCTCAGCATGTGCTGCTGCTCAGGGTTAGGACCGGCCACTGTGGCTCTGGGTGGCCCTGGCCACCTCTCGCTCTGCCAGCGGTGGAGGAGCCAGTGGTTGGCCATCCCTGGGGTCCCCTCCGCACGCATTGCCCACTGCCCCTGGGCAGCGTTTGGGTGTGCAGGGCTGTGACATGCCCCTGGCTGCTGCCACATGCTTGGTGATCCTCGTGGTGATGGCACCGCCTGGCTCTGAGACGGGGGGCAGGTGAAAGGGGAGCCCCTGGCTTCCCAGCTGGGGTCTTGGTGGCAGGAGGGGGGTGCTCTGTGGCAGGGGCAGAGCCCCTCCCGTTACCAGACCCCCATGCCTGGGTTTCTGCCTGGGCTGTGGAGCATCCCTCTGCCTGCTCCTCCACCGCTCCGCTTTGGAGCCAAAGCTGCTTGTTTCATAACGCCGCTGAGCATTTCTGATAAAAATAGGCTGCCCCGCTCCGTGCTGCCTCTCCCGCTGTTACGTAAATGCTGCTCTGGAGCCTCGTCTCGGTCGGTGCCGCACGCTGCCGTAGCGGGACCGTGGTGCCATGCTTGTGGCCGGCCCCGGCGCTGGCACTGCTGCTGGCATGGGGCTGGCGGGGTCCCTGCTGGGGTGTGAGGGGGCTGGGTGCTCCCCTGGGCACCAAGGGCCGTGGCTGCTCCCAGTCCCTCGGGACAGTGGGCTTGCCATGATGCAGCTGTAGCATCCCTGCCGGCATGGGAGGCTTTACAGCCCCTGATTCAGACCTGGTTTAAAACGCTAAGCAAGAGAATTTGGTTTAAATAATCAATCAAATCTTGCTTTGCATGCTTTTTTAATATTTTATTGTTTTCTCAGAAAATGGAGAAAGTTGATCGCGGTTGGGCTGTGCCGGCTGGAAACCTGGCTCTGCAGCAGGGCGGGCTTTGATGGAGGAACTTGATTTTTTGTTTCTAATCAGGCTGACACACTCGGTGTATGCACAACAATGATGTGGCTTGGCCTGTACTTACTACAGTCCTAGTTTTTATTTCATCACGTTAGAAAATGATGGATGATCTTTTTTTATTTTCCATCTAATTATTTTTTTACTGCTAATTCATCCCAAGGTGATAAAACCAGAATTAAGAGGCAAAAATCAATCCTTTAAAAATACTTCTGCACTGGTTAAATAAGCCCACATTAAAAGATACATAAGGAGAACAGATTAACAAGGCGTGCCTTGCATTTAAAATTAACTGATCTATTAATCACTGGAGAGGTTGCCCGGATGGCCTGGCTGTTTCTGGTGGGAGAAGGTCTCTGGGGCTGAGGGGTACAGGGTGCTGCTTCCTCGTGCCCCGGTTTCAGCCGGCTACTGCGAGGTGGATGCCTGGCTCCAGCGGCGTCTTGGTGGAGGATGCTGCAGGTACCGGCTCCGTGCCGGGCTCCCCGCTGGCATCGGTGGGTAGTGCCAGCCCCGTGGCTGGTCCCGTGGCAGGAGGGACCCGGGCTCAGGGGTGCAGCAGCTGGGGCTGGCCCAGCTTCGTCCCTGCTGCCCAGCTTCCCAGTGCCTCAGTTTCCCTCTGGAGCTGCAAACTGTGAGGAGCAGCCTCGTGCTTGCATGCTAAATGGCAGTGGATGGTTTCTTGCCGCCTGGATGCATGTGGGTGAGCAGAGCACTCATCCTGTGGGGTGTAAAATTGCTTTCTTGGAAGCTGCCCATGGATCTGGGGATTAACACGTTACCAGGGCTGTGTCTGTGCTGGCAGAGCTGCCGGGGCAGGGGAGCCCGAGCCCGTGGCTGGAGGTGCCAATGGGTCGTGTGTGTTTGGGTCCTGCCCTGCTCCCTGCCCGAACCCTGCCTCTCCCGGCTGGGTGCCCGCTGCAGGGTGCTGCTCCCTGGGCTGCGGGGCCAGATCGTGGCTGGGGTGGGGGCGGCGGGGCGGGGGGGCTGCACCGACCGTGCTCCCGGGGCGCCGCCGCTCTGTGCATTACAGATGGGGAAACTGAGGCACGGGGCTGCGGCTGGCACCAGCTCCAGGCAGCAGCGGAGAGGGGTGGTCGCGGCGTGCCGTACCCCGCCCCCCTTTCTGCCCTGCAGCTACCGCGTGTGCCCTGGCCGGCCGGGGGCGGGGGTGGGCAGCAGCCGGGTCCCGCCTGCCCGCGGCTTCCCCCGGGCCCGGAGCCCCGAGCCGCCGGGGGGGCCCGGCCCGGCCCGGCCCTTCCGCACACGTCAGCCCCGCTCCGGCCGAGGGAGCAGCCGCGGCAGCGCCCCAGCCCCGCCGCACCGGGCCATGGCCGGCGGGGCGGCCCGCGGCCCCCGGCGAACGTGAGTCAGCAGAGGCGTCGGGGGGTCCGTGCTGCGCCGGCGGCGGGGTCCCGGCCCCGTTAGGAGCCGCGTTCGGAGCGGAGGGCGGGGGGCGCAGGCGGGGCTCTGCCCGCGGCGGCAGCTGCGGGGGTGGGAGGGCAGCGTGTACCCCGCTGCATCCTGCTGCATTGCATTGCACCCCACTGCGCCCCATTGCATCCTGCTGCATCCCGCTGCATCCCACTACATCCCGCTGCATCCCACTACACCCCATTGCATCCCGCTGCATCCCACTGCACCCCCTTGCATCCTGCTGCGCCCTACTGCATTGCATTACCCTGCTGCACCCTGCTGTACCCATTGCATCCCACTGCATCCTGCTGCGTCTTACTACACCCCACTGCATCTTCCTGCTGCACCCCACTGCATCCTGCTGCATTCCACTGCACCCCATTGCATCCTGCTGCACCCCACTGCATTGCATTGCACCCTGCTGCACCTTGCTGTACCCCACTGCATCCTGCTACATGCCGCTGCATGCCACCGCATCCCGCTACACCCCACCGCATCCCGCTGCATCCCAGTGCATCTGGCATCCCCAGTCTCTCTCCGCTGCCAGTACACTCCCATTTGATGTGGCTGGGCGTGGGGCTGGGGCAGGTCCCCCTGGGGCTGGAGCTGTGTCCTCGCTGCTGCCACCAGACCACCCTGTGGGGCTGGCTGGGGTGGGGGATCAGTGGTGTGTGGCTTGCACACAGCACCCTGCTGGGTGGGTGGCTGGCCTGGGCTGGCCCTGGGGGCAAGGGGTTACCTGAGTGATGCAGCAGTTCCTGCGGGCTGGGCACGCTGAGCTGCCCGGTCTCATCCTGACCCCCGTGGCGAGGCTGGCTCTGCACCAGCGGTTTGGGTGGGAGTGCTGCAGAGCTGCGGTGGAAAGAGTCCCATGGGACCCCCATGGCTGGGGTGGGGGTGTTGTGATGGAGCCAGGCGACGCTGTGCCAGGGGTCCTGGCCCTCCTGGGGTGGTGATGCCCTCCTCACTGACCCCAGCCTGGTGCCTGTGCTGGCATGGTGTGCAGGGCTCAGCCGTGGGGTGCTGATCTCCCAGCCCAGCAGTGCTGCCACCGTGCTGCATGCGCCCACCTGCACCCCCTGCTCAGCTCCGAGCACCCCAGCCTTGCCCCAGAGGCCATCACGGGGTGGGCGTCCAGGCAGGGGAGCGGCTCAGGGCTGGTGCCAGGCACCAAGGCCAGAGTGGGGCACAGTGCCAGTGCCAGGGGACCCTACTCCTCCTGTGTGTGTGTGTGTGTGTGTGTGTGGGCAGAGCCTCAGGATGGGGTGCAGGATGTGGTGGGGTCTCCAGCTTCTTTTGAGAGCCCTGGGGTCCTTCAGACCGCATCAGCAGGCCCTGCTCCCTGCACCCCGCACCCCGGTGCTCCCTGTGCCCCCCTATTCCTTGTGTCCTGGTGCTCTGGCAGCGGCTGCTGCAGGGCTGTTCGACCTGGTTTTGGGAGCGTTTGGCCTCTGCGATGATGCCACGTTTCCCATCACCGTACTGAGCGCCTGCACTGTGGTTACGGGCAAGGGCAGTGCCTGCTTGCCTGAGCAGCCAGGCAGTGGCCGTGGGTTATGGTGGTGGTGGTGCCCCTGTGCCGGCGCCCAGCCCAGTCTGGGCTGGTCATGGCTCCCAGCTCACTGGTTGTGCAGGTGGGGAAACTGAGGCAGGACCAGCCAGACCTGGCCAGCCCCTCGGTTTGGAGAGTGGTTGGTTTGCAGGGCTCTGGTTCCCGAGCCGCGGCTGAGAGGCGGCTCAGCTGACAGGCCCCGTTGGAAGGGCTTCTGTCGCCGCGCTCTGCTCCCCGTCGACATTCAAAAGGCTCTTTTCAGTGAGTCATTTTCTCTTTTGCTGTCCCACTATCCAGGGAAAATGGTGACATTCGCGGTGCAAAGTGTGTTCACCATGGAAACCAGCTGAAAGGAGGGAGAACGCCACCCCCTGCTCCTCCCAGGTTCGGCTTTGCATCCACCAGCCTCAGAAGATGGCTCTGGAGCATTTTGCAAGCGCCAGGGAAGAGTCTGGTGTGGCCCGGGGTGTGCCATGGCGCACGGGGCCAGCACATCTGCTCACCGCTGTGCTGGGAGCCGGGGTGCTGTGGGAGCCGGGGTGCTCCATGCCCGTGCTGCATGGTGCCGGGCAGTGCCTGGGCACAGGCTGCCGGCTTCTGCCAGGAAGGCAGGACCTTCCCCCAGACCCTCTATGCCCTTCAGGTGCCTCTCTCAAGGACACACGGGAGCTGGCAGTGCGGTGTTGAGCCCCAGCGCGGGGGGCAGCGTGGTCGGGGCGCAGGGCCGGTGGTGGGGCAATGCCTAGTGGTCCATGCGCAGGACCCACGTGTCTGCCGTGAGCATCCCCGAGGGGCTTGGCACTGTGCTCGGTGGACTGCGGAGAGACCGCGGCACTGGCTGGCGATTTGGGCCAGGAGATGGGGCTGAGTGGTGCTGTGGGTTAGGGCAGGGCACCCGTCCCGGCCCCGTATCCTGCAGGGAGGGCATGGCGCTGCGCACTGCGTGTGGCTCCTCGGCAAGGCCAGCTCTGCTGGCAGCGCCATGGCCTTCCGGCTTCCTCCCACCACAATTGCGCCGGTTGTCTGGGCAGGCGCTGGGCAGAATAGTAATGTGGCAGCTGCAGCCGACGGCAGGCGCCTGGGGGGGACGGGCCCCCCGTGCTCCCAGCCGCTCCAAGGGGATGCAGCGTGGGCAGCGGGTGCTGGCACTCGGGGGGTGCTGGTGCCTGGAAGGTGTGGGGCACAGCTGTGTCCCTGTGCCAGGGGTCCGGGGCCCGTGTGGGGCCAGGGGCAGGAGTTGTGGTTTGCCCCGCTGGCACGTGGGATGGTGGGGGGCACAGGCAGAGCTGCCGCTGTTGGTGGGAGCAGGGTCTGCCCTGTGCCAGGGCAGGGCTCGCAGCAGCGCTGGCAGGTCTCCGGCAGACCCTTCCCCTGGGGGATCTATGTGGGCAGGACAGGTTAGGAGCTGGCTCTGCCTGGGCGCGGGGAACCAGCTTCCCATCCTCCCAGTTCCTGCAGGAGCAGCATCATCGGGCCTTGGGATGCCGCCTGGGCTGGGGCTACTGCTCCTGCTGCCGTACCCACCGGAGGGCAAACCCTGGGGCTGGGCAGGGGTGCCTGGGACCCCTGAGCTGGTGCAGCCCCCCTCCACGGGGTGTCATTACCACCCTGCATCTGTGGTGAGCGTACCCCCGACCCCCTCCATGCAGTCTTCCACTGGGGTCCTGCTGTGGCTCTGGGGTCCCGCCCTGGCCCCCCACCTGTCCTGGCCATGAGCTGAGCCAGCGAATGGATCACAATGGTGCTGGGACCCCTGCACCTCCTGAGCACGCCCCACGAAAGCCCCCACCAGCCCCAGTGTGCCCTCATGACCCGTGACCCCCCTCCCGGGCAGGACCTCCCCGCACAGCCTCACCCTGCCCTGGTGCCCCCCAGCCCTGCCCTGAGCCCACACCCCTCCTGTCCCTGCAGACGGCACCCCCCTTAGTGAGCTCTCCTGGTCCTCCTCACTGGCCGTCGTGGCCGTCTCCTTCTCGGGGCTCTTCACCTTCATCTTCCTCATGTTGGCCTGCCTGTGCTGCAAGAAGGGGGACATCGGCTTCAAGGTGAGCTGGGGCCATGGGGGGCTTGTCTTGGGATGGGAGGGACTTCTCCCCAGGAAGGACAGAGGTGCCCGGTGGCTCCTGGGGCCAGCCCCAGCCCCAGTGCAGGATGTAGCCCAGCTCAGGAGAGCACTGCGCAAGGAGAGCTCAGCACCCCTGCCTGCCAGGGTGCTGCCAGGGCTCGGCATTGCTGTGAGCCATATCCTGACCCAGCCAGGATCCCCACTCAGCACAGAGCCTGGATGCTGCAGGGCTCGGTGTCACTGGAGGTCATGTCCTGATCCAGCCAAGCTCCCTGCTCGGCAGAGCATGGACGTTGTGGGGGTCTTGTCCTGACCCAGCTGGGCTCCTGGCTTTGCAGAGCATGGACCTTGCAGGGCTCAGCATCTTTGCAGGCCATATCCTGACCCATCTGGGCTCCCAGCTCTGTGCGGGGCTAGGCCACGGCATGGTTAAGGGCTGTGGCAGTCCCACCCGCACACCCCCGGGGGTGGGAGGCACCCTGACCTCACAGGCACAGAATGTGCCGAGAAACAGTTTTTCCCTAATTGCTGGGATTTTTGTGGAGGCTTGTGGCGCCCGCGGGGGGGAGGGGGTCAGGCAGGGGGGGAACACGCTGGGCCGTTGTGTAACTGTCCCACACCGGCTGGAGCACCTCACCGTGCCGGAGGGGAACAATGAGCCCCCTCGTGCCCCCGCACGGGTTATATAGGGGTGCACGGCCGGGGCTGGCCACTGCCCGTGTCTGGTGGGTTGCAGTGCATGGCACCACTGGCGGGGTTGGCAGCACCATGAGGCAGGGCTGGTCGCGGGCAGGGCGAGATGCTCACCATCGCCTACCTGCTCGCCCAGGCAGCTTTCAGGGGCCGGGGGCTGGCCAGGCAGCGTAGCCAGGTAATGGGATGGGGCAGTGGGGAGTGGGTGCCTGCCCCAGGGCAATCCCCATGGCGGGGGTGGTGGGGTGTGTGTCTGCCATTGGGGTACAGGCAGGGCTGTGTGCTGGGAGGGTGTGACTTGGGGGTCCCCATGCCAAGGGCTGTGCAATGCACGGGTGACCCCAGTGGGGCGGCGGGCGGCGAGGTTCTGTGGGGCAGGCTGTCGGCAGCCGGGAACCTGCAGGGTCAGTTGTCTCTGCTCGGTGTGTGCCCCCCCGCGCGCCCCCCGGCCCAGGAGTTTGAGAACGCCGAGGGGGATGACTACGTGACGGAGCTCTCGGCCCAGGGCTCGCCTGCCCCCCAGCATGGCCCCGAGGTCTACGTCCTGCCCCTCACCAAGGTCTCCTTGCCCATGGCCAAGCAGCCGGGGCGCTCAGGTAAGCCGGGGCAGGGGCAGGCATCGGTCCGTGCAGGACCCCTGTGAGCTGCAGCTGGAGGGGGGTCCTGCATCACCGGGCTGCGGGGTAGGGGCTGTGGGGTGGGGATGGTGGGTCGCCCCTGCTCCCCTCCTCCAGCGGAGCCCCGGCTCTGGCAGGAGCAGCTCCTGGGCAGGGGACAGGCACCGGCAGTCCCTGGGGAGTGCTGCCGCTGTCACACTGTGTCAGGGTCACCGGTGGCCTGTCCCCAGCCCTGTGCATGGCACCAGCCCAGGGAAACAGCGCAACCCCCGCTAGCATGGGACAGGGCACGGGTACCCCGAACTGTGACACCCACAAGCCCTGATCCCGTGTAAACAAGCCCATGAGTGGGAGAGGAATGTGGGGGGTGCCTGGCCGCATCCCCCTCTGGCCCAGCGTCACTGCCTGGCCCAGAGAATGTCAGCAGTGTGGCAGGGCTGCGCGGTGCGAGGTGGCATGGCGCAGCCCAACAATGGCCCCATTGCTGCCCGCCCTTGGCACGGGTGCCTGAGGGGCAGGACCTGCGCCGGGGGCAGCCAGGAAGGGGCTAAATGCCAGAGCTTACGCTGGGCTCGGCTTTGCTCTCCCTGGTCCCTGGGGAGCAGAAGGGGCAGGGAGCCAGCTCATTTGGGGTCACCAGTGCCCCGTGTCCCCCGGCCAGCGGGAGGATGCCTGAACAGGAGGATGCCCTGGCTGCGGGTTGCCTGGGGATTTCTGCGGTGGGGGCTGCTCAGGAGCACCCCAGGGCAGTGCAAGGCCTGGCACCGGCTGGCACGGTGGGGATGCCACGGCTGGGCTGGGACCGGCGGGTCGTGCGGGCGGGCAGGCAGGAGGGCGCACAGGCAGCTGGATGTGCTCTGTTACAGTGCAGCTCCTCAAGTCGGCGGACCTGGGGCGGCAGAGCCTGCTCTACCTGAAGGAGATCGGGCATGGCTGGTTCGGCAAGGTGAGCGGCAGGGACAGGGTCCCCCAGGGACACCCGGTGGGATGCTGGCTGTGGGGTTTGGGGTTCGGACAGAGGGGACGAGCCTGTCCCTCACCCCAGGTGTTCCTGGGGGAGGTGAACTCGGGCATCAGCAGCACTCAGGTGGTGGTGAAGGAGCTGAAGGCGAGCGCCAGCGTGCAGGACCAGATGCAGTTCCTGGAGGAAGCGCAGCCGTACAGGTACATCTGGGGTCACTCTCTTGTGCTGCTGCTGCACCAGGCACAGCCAGGAGTGGGGATGCTGTTGGATGGTGCCTGGTCCCCCCTGTGCCACGTCTGGCTGCCAAGCAGAGCCGGGGCTGGTCGGTGGAGGTGCCTGGCCACGCTCTCTGGGGAGCACGGCTCCATCTCAGCCCCATTGCTGTCTGCCTTGGGCTTGTCATGGTGGGCCAGGAGCTGTGCTGGGAGCCGCTGGCCACGGCATGGGGGCAGCGGGCTGCAGTGAGGTCATGGGCAGAACAGGGCTGGGGGTGGGGTGGGCACTGAGCTGCTCCCTGCCCCAGCAAAGCTGGACAAATGTCCCTTTGTGGTGTGTCCCGGGGCGCTGGGACGTGCTGGTACCCGCTCCCGGCAGCCCCCGTGCTGGCCCCCGGCGCAGCAGCAGAGGAGGCAGGGAGATGGTTCCCTGGGGGCTGCCGCTGTCCCCCCGCCCCAGCCAGCGCGGTGCCGATGTGCCCCGTTGCTCTGCCCCGCACAGGGCCCTCCAGCACACCAACCTGCTGCAGTGCCTGGCCCAGTGCGCCGAGGTCACCCCGTACCTGCTGGTGATGGAGTTCTGCCCTCTGGTGAGTGCCGTGCGTGCCCCGTGTGCTGTCCTGCTCCCCACAGTACTGCGGAGGGGCTTGTAGGGCTGCAGGCAGGGCAGGATGGGGGGCATGGGTGCTCTGCCCTTCTGGGGACAGCTGAGCCCCTGGCGAGCCCAGCGCTGCAGAGGGTGATGGTGGCACTGCCCTGCAGGGTGACCTGAAGGGGTACCTGCGGAGCTGCCAGGGGGCTGAGGCCATGACCCCGGACCTGCTGACCCTGCAGAGGATGGCGTGCGAGGTGGCCTGCGGCGTGCTGCACCTGCACAGGAACAACTACATCCACAGGTAGGCTGGCCTGGCACCCCGGGGGGCTGGGCAGGAATCGGAGTGTCTGGACTTATGGGGTCTGCAGGATGCCGGTGTTCCCGCACCACCGCTGCTCCTCCTGCCCAACAATATCCTGGTGCTGAGTGAGTTGCAGACAGAGACTCCAGCATCAGTGATTTTGTTGAGGAGGGGGCGTGCTGCCATCGGGGGACGCCAGACCTTCCCCACCTGAGCCAGGCTCTGCAGGTGGGTCCCCACGAGAGTGCCCAGTGCTGTGGCTGGGGGGATGTGGGGTGCCCAGCTGTGCCAGAGAGGGACTTTCCTACAGGCATCCCAACCTCGGTGGACCCTGCTGTTCCGGGGTCTCGCGTGTGCCCCATCTGCCTGACCCCTCCAGGGCTGGAGCAGCCGCCCGGGAGCCCAGCCCCGTGCCAGGGCTCACGTTGCCCGGGGACAGCCGCTTTCTGCTTGGCTCAGCGCGTGACAGATGGGTGGATGGACGGAGGCGCAGCCGGAGCCGCGCAGGCATTCCTGCTGTGCATTTGGTGGCTGGGTATCGGCACGCCCAGTGTTTGGCAGTGAGACCACTGGCCCTGCCACTGTACAGCTGTCCCGCTCCCGCTGCCAGCCTGCTGGTCATGGCGCTGCCCAGGGGGTCCCAAGCACAGACCCTCGGCCTCCAGGTGGTGGGTGCCCCCCCCCCGACCCCTCGTGGTGGTGGTAACAGCACTGGGTTTGCTTGGCAGTGACTTGGCCCTGCGGAACTGCCTGCTCACCGCCGACCTGACCGTCAAGATCGGAGACTACGGGCTCTCACACTGCAAGTACAAAGTAAGGCTGGTTTGGGAGAGGAGGGGGTTGGGGGCTGCGCTGGGACCCCATGGCACCCACACATACACATGCACAGAGGGACGCGCTGCACTGAGCCCCGCACCCCCTGCCGCACACACAGTCCCCCTCCGCAGCTGTGCCGAGGCAGCCCCCTGGCCCCTGGGCTTTGCCGGGGCAGTGGGGGTGGGGGCTGCTGCCCCACAGACCACCCTGCCAGGGACTCTGTGCCCCAGGACGAGGCTGTACCCCAGGGCTGGCAGCTCCCGGTGAGCACAAAGCTGGGTTCGCTCCCCCCGAATGCCCTGTCCCCCTGCCCAGCGGAGTGCAATGCTGCTGGGGCTCCCTGCCACTGCCTGGGCTGGCCAGGACATGCCCCTCTGCCAGGGCCAGGTCCCTGCAGGCAGCTGCCAGCACATCAGCGTGGGGGGGCTGGCTGTCTGTCCCTGTCTGACCATCCCGCTGGTTCCTGGCTGCTCGCAGCTCCCGGCAGGGCTGGGATTGCAGGGCTGGGGCTGGGGGGGGCTCAGGGTGGGCAGCCAGGGGCAGCTGGCAGAGGGGAAGGAAGGATGCGCTGGGAGGCAGAAGGGAGAGGTGGGTGCCAGGAGGAGCGGAGCGAGTGGAGCACATGCCAGGGGGGATCGGGGAGCTGGGGTGCAGTGATGGGTGGCCGGGGAGGGCAGGGGGTGGCTCTTGCTGTGGTGTGGCCAGTCCCTTACGTGTAGGTTTGACGTTCTCTTCTCGTACTGACCCTGCATACTTGGCAGGACGACTACTTTGTGACGGCCGACCAGCTGTGGGTGCCGCTGCGCTGGATCGCACCCGAGCTCATCGATGAAGTGCATGGCAACCTGCTCATCGTGGACCAGACCAAGTCCAGCAACGTCTGGTGAGTGGGGTCTTGGGGGGTACTGGGGGCTGTTGCCAGGCACGGCATGGGCTGGTGGCCGGAGGGTGCAGGGGGAAGTGTCTGCCAGGAGTGCAGCCGCAGTAGGATGCATCAGGGTGGATTGTTTTTGGGGCTGCTGGCTGGTATCGAGGCGGGGTGTCCCCATCCCCACCCCCAGCATCCCCTGCCCTGCCCGCAGGTCGCTGGGTGTCACCATCTGGGAGCTGTTTGAGCTGGGCAGCCAGCCCTATGACCACTACTCCGATCGGCAAGTGCTTGCCTATGCCATCAAGGAGCAGCAGCTCAAGCTGCCCAAGCCCCAGCTGAAGCTCTCGCTGTCAGAGCGCTGGTGAGGACCTGGGCCGGGCTGCGGCCACATCCTGCCCCCTCCCCTCTCCCGGTCCCCAGGTGGGCAGGGGGCTGGGGCTGACCCTCACCCCTCGCCACGCCAGGTACGAGGTGATGCAGTTCTGCTGGCTGCAGCCGGAGCAGCGCCCGACGGCAGAGGAGGTGCACCTCCTGCTTTCCTACCTCTGCGCCAAAGGGGCGACGGAAGTGGAGGAGGAGTTTGAGAAGCGCTGGAACTCCATGAAACCCAACGGCAGTGCCAGCGCCAGCCACCACGGCCCCGAGCTCTCCTCCTTCCCGCTGCTGGAGCAGTTCTCGGCCGATGGCTTCCCCTCAGATGGGGATGACATCCTGACTGTCATGGAGACCAGTCACGGCCTCAATTTCGAGTACAAGTGGGAGCACACCAAGACCGAGCACTTCCAGGCACCTCTGGGGTCCCTGAGCCCCAGCAGCGCCGCCCGGTACCACGACCTCTACTACCCGGCCACGACGGCGGGGCGCCTGAGCCTGGGGGTCTCGCCCTCCTGCTACGAGTGCAAGCCGCCGGGCTGCCCCAGCCTGCCGGCCCCCGGTGTGGTGCCCATCCTGGGTGCCCACAGCCCCTCGCTGGGCAGCGAGTACTACATCCGCATCGAGGGGCCTGGGGAGGGCGGCGCCGAGCTGGACTATGCCATGTGCGCCTACAGCCCTGCGGGTGAGCGGGGGTCCCTGCGCCCCCCATCCTGCTGGAGAGCCCAGGGTGCCCAGAGTGGCAGCACGTACGACTCCGACAGCAGCCCCACCGTCTCCCTCAGCATGGAGCCGCTGCTGGGCCACGCGCCGGCGGCCGAGGGCTCCTGGGAGTGTGCCGAGTACTACCCCTACCCCTGTCCGGGGCAGGAGCCGCAGGGCTACGAGCCGTCCCCCAGCCATGGGGCCGAGGGGTACCTGCTGGAGCAGGAGCCCACCCAGCCAGGGAGCCAGAACTGGGCCATCCCCGCCTTCCAGCCCAGCATCTTCACCGACCCCCTGGGCGTCTCCCCGTCGGTGAACTGCACCTACAGCCCCCGGGAGTACGGGGAGCCGCAGGCACCCCTGCCGGGCGGGCGGCTGTTGGGGCAGAGCGGGGCCCGGCCGGACAGCGTGGCGCTGGAGCTGGGCGAGGACAGCCCCCCCGGTGCCCCCCGCCCGCAGGGTGCGAGCCCCCTGGTTCAGCGGCAGCCCTGGGCCTCCAACAGCTCCTCCAACAACAACATTGGCAGTGGCAGCCCCGCGTCCCGCGAACCCCCGGCTGGCGACAGCTGGTGCTACCGCCGTATGATCACCTTCCGGGGGCTGATGGCCAAGCCGCTGGGCACCGTGCCACGCGGCCAGCCCCAGCTCGGGGGGTCCCCGCCGGGCCACGACTTCCGCCGCCCGCGGCAGGATCAGCCCCCCGGCACTGCCGGCGGCTCCTCCTCTCCGTGCCGCTCGCCCTCCCCGCGGCGTCAGGCCTGGCACAGCCGTGACTCATCAACCTCCGGCCGCTCGCAGGCAGCAGCGCTGGCTGCCAGCCCCGGCACACCGTGGGGCCCCGGCACGGCCCTGCCAGCTCCGGCAGGGGCCCAGCACGATGCCCACCCGGATGAGAGCGTGGAGGGGAGCAGCCCTGCGTGCAGCCCCCTGCCCCACGCCATGGCTGCAGTGGGGCTGGGGGAGGCCACCCCCGTGGCTGGCACCACCGTGACGAACGCCGGATCCCCCACAGAGCCTGGCACAGACAGCACCCAGCCTGCACCGGAGACCGCCGAGGCACCCACGCCGGTGCCCGGGGAGGCTGCCACTGACAGTGGCACATGCGCTGCCAGCAACGTGGACCGGACACCAGACAAGACATTCTCCAGCTCTAGCTTCCCCAGCGCCGACGAGGGGAGCGATGAGGACACAGCTGAGCTGACCTCTGGCGTCTTCACTGACTTCTCCGGGGACTATGTGGAGCGGGTGGAGGCGGCCCCAGTGTTGAAGTCCCTGCAGAAGCAGGTGGGGACGCCAGACTCCCTGGAGTCGCTGGACATCCCCTCCACAGCCAGCTCCTGCGAGGTCTTCAGCCCCACCGCCTTTGCGCCCGCCGGCCAGCCCAAGGCCCTTGACAGTGGCTATGACACTGAGAACAATGAGTCCCCTGAGTTTGTCCTCAAAGAGCCCCATGAGCCCCGAGAGGCAGAGGCCTTCAGCCAGCTGGGGAAGCCACCCCCGGGGCTACCGGGGGGCGAGGGCTTGGCCCCCGAAACGCAGCTCTCCACCTCCTTGGGGGCTGAGCTGCACAGCCTCGTTGAGAAGAACCCCTACCGCGACTCTGCCTACTTCTCCGACTACGACACTGAGGCTGAGCGCGGCCCCAAGGACGAGGAGGACAGTGATGGGTCCCAGACCCCAGAGGCAGAGGAGGTTCCCCGGTCCCCTGCGCAGGACCTAGGGCGAGCCCCCATGCTGGGAGAGGACCCACTGCACCCCCCGGGAGCACCCAGCAGCCCCCCAGCAGCGCCTGGCCTCGAGGTGGCAGTGGATGTGCTGGCAGCGGGGGTTTTGGTGGGGGACTGGCAGGGTGCAGAGGCGGGGAGCACCCCGGCCACCCCCGCGGGGCAGGTGCCTGGCACCGAGCAGCGACCCGCTGGCACGGGGCTGGTGCCGGGCAGCTCTGCGCGCCCCAGTGGGGACGTCTGTCCCCCGGGCTCTGTGCCACCCAAGGCTTTCTTCTTGACCCCGGTGCTGGCGAGCCCTGGGGAGCCGGTGTCCATCCGAGGGACCCACATGCCCGAGGGCCCCCCTGGACTTGGGGGAGCCGTGGCTCAGGGTGAACAGACTGTGCCCTCCACGCCGGGGCTGCCCCTGGAGGGGACTGGGGTGGGCGATGCACCAGGGGGTCCCAGCACACTGCTACGGGGGGGTGACTTTCCCCCCGGCCTCTCCCCACTCCTGTCTGCCCGGGAGCCACGGCCGGCTGCCCCCGAGTGCTGTGAGGAGCCGGAGGAGGAGGAGGAGGACACGGAGGATAGCGACGAGTCAGACGAGGAGCTGCGCTGCTACAACATCCAGGAGCAAAGCGAGGAGAGCGAGGAGGAGCCGGCGGCCGTGCCCATCGTGGTGGCCGAAAGCCAGAGCAGCAGGAACCTGCGCAGCCTTCTCAAGATGCCCAGCCTGCTCTCCGAGTCCTTCTGCGAGGACCTGGAGCGCAAGAAGAAGGCCGTCTCCTTCTACGATGATGTTACCATCTACCTCTTCGACCAGGTGGGTGACCGTGGGGTGGGCAGACCTGGGCGCTGGGCACAGCCCCGCTGCCTTGTCGGATGCCATCCTTGTGCACAGGGACCGGTGGTGGGAGCCATCCCCAGGTGTGCCACCAGTGAGGGTCCCTTTCTGCCCATCTCCCCTTGTGCAGGAAAGCCCCACGCGGGAGCTGGCTGAGCAGAGCTTCCCGGAGCCCCCCCCGCCTTTGGGGCAGCCCCCCGCCGGCAGCAGCCCCCCCAGCCCAGCAGACAGGCTGAGCACCTCGGATGACTCCTCAGACGGCAATGCCTCGGAAGAGAGTGAGGGGCTGGGGGGTTATGGGGGGGGTGGCAGGCCGGGCTGTGGCAACCCTCGCAGTGGGCTTAGCTCCCTTGCTCTTGTGTCGCAGGTGGTGGCTTCGAGTGGGATGACGACTTTCCGCTCATGCCGGTGAAGCCGTCCCTGATGGCCTCACTGACGGGGACATCGACAGAGCCCGACGCGGCTGTACCTGAGCTGCCCACCCTGCCCGCACTGGTGCCGGCACAGAAACAGGTGCTGCCCATCCAGTTCTCCCGGTTCACGGTCTCGCCTGCCCCGGTGTCCCGGTTCTCCATCACCCACGTCTCTGACTCTGACATGGACTCCATAGGAGGTGAGTCCCCCTGGCGTGCTGCTGGGTGGGCGGCTGGGACCCCCTGCCACCCTCAGCACTCCGGAAAGCTGCTGTCCCTCAGTGCCAGCCGTGGTGGGAGCCAGCAGCATGTGGGACGCTCCATGGGGATGGGTGTCCCACGGGAGCGCTGGGACCCACTCATGCTGCTTCTCTGCTCATTGCAGGCAGCAGCGAAGACGGCGACCGGGAGTGAGCCAGCAGGGATGCCGGCCAGGCAGTGCCCCGGCACTGGCACCCGTGCAGGATGGCGGGACCGGGAGCGGGGTCTGGCTGTGGGCTCCCAGACCGCGCTCTGGATTTTTTTTAGGCAGATTTTATCGGAAGGAGCTCGTTTGCTGCTGCGAGTGGGAGCGGGGCCGGCAGGGCCCGGGGCCAGGCGGTGGGTGACAGCTGTGCGCGTGTGTGTGTGTGTGTGTGTGTGTGTGTGCGTGCGTGTGGCGCTGTGTGTGTGTGTGTATAAATAGACACACATATATATATATACATATATATATATATAAAAAAAATTATAGCATTTAAAGGGTAGTGCCCTGACCTTGCTAACATTTGCCGAGTGTCCCCCCCAGTGAAGTCTTCCCCCTTGGCTTCTTGCCCACGTGTGCTCCCCGAGGCAGTGTTTGTCCCCACACGCCCATGCCGCCCCTCCTCTGTGCCGTGCACTTGGTCTTGCACCTCGTGGTGGCTTGGCCGCCCCACGGCATTTGACAGCAAGGGGCTGCCGGCTGCTGCCACTGCTTGATGTTGCCTCGAGTGCACCCGCTCCTGTGCCGGGGCTGCTGCTGACTCTCGTGCCCCCTGTGCCCAGGGTGGGCAGCATGGCTTGGGGGGGCGCTGGGGAGCTCCCCCTTCCCTTGCATTTTGGGGAGCAGTCCTGGCCCGGTGAGGGACCCTGAGGGCTGGCGGGACCCTTGCCCTGCTGCAGTGGGGAGCAGCACGAGGAGGGCTGGTGGGGGGGTGGTCCCGGCTGCCACCCACATGGGGTGGACCCCCGGGACCCACCTATTTTTGTATTTAAAGAAAAAGGATAAAAAAAATCCAAACCCACCCTAAAAACAAAACTTGCTGTTGACTGAACCCACAGTGATGCGATTTTAAGTTAGTGCTGCCAAAGATACATAACGAGGCGGGGGGGGGTGGGGGGGTGGGGGTGGGGGGGGGAGGGGGTGGGCGCTTGCAGTTCTTTGTTCCATTTTTTTTTGTTTGTTTGTTTTGTTTTGGGTTTGTTGGGGTTTTTTTTATTCATTTGAGGCTTAGGATAATTGTGCAATTCCAGCTTCCAGAAGGAAATGGAAGTAAAGCGGAGCTGAGCGAAACCTTGAAATCAGGGCTGGTTCCTTTGGGGTCTATAGACCAAACCCTGAGGTGAGAAATGCCCCCCCACCCCCACCCTCCGCCCCATCCCCTGCAGCCCCCCTGGCTCCCACCACCCCCCATGCACATGGGGTGAGGGCACACGTGCTCGTGCACGGACACACGTGTGCACGGACACACACACGCACCTACGTGGCATGGGGCAGGTGCTGGGGCTGGGGGGTTTCTGCTCCACACCAGGGCCCAGTGCCGTGGGACGAGCCTGTCCCTGGCTCAGCACATCTCCGGCACCACAGCGCTGCTCGGGGCCCAGCCTGGTGCTGGGTGCTGGCAGCACCGCGCTTGCCCACCCTTTGCCCACCTTCATGGGCAGCCCAGCCTGGAGCAGGGTCCCCAGCTGGGGCCCTCTTGGTGGGCAGAATGCTGCTGTAGGGGCCCAGGGGGCTGTGCCTCCCACCCCCACCGCCACCCCCACCCCACTCCCAGGGGACAGCCAGGGTCCAGGTGGGACCCCAGTTTCAGCCCCAAAATCCAGGGCAGCTGTGCCTGACCCATACCATCCTCACACCCCCACCCCCACCCCCTCCCCCCGCCAGTTGGCAAGCCACTGATGACAATTACTGTTTTATTTAAGTGATTTATTTAAGCTCTAACCTGGCTTGTAACTACCTGCTCCCCCCACCCCCACAGCCCCACGCTGGCCGGTGACATGGGGTGCAGCACCCATTGCTGGTGCTGGGGTGCTGCTGGGCAGGAGTGGGATGCACCCAGGGGGGTGCCCTTCCCACAGCTCCCCCCCGCCCGGTGCCCGCCCCTCCACCCCCCCCCCCCCCCCCGTGCCCGCCCCTCCACACCCCCACCCCCACCCCCCCCCCCCCCCCGCCACCCTGGCTGCATTACAGGGGGCTTGCTCTGCATTGTGGGGTGGGGGGAGAGTTTGCTCGACCCCCCTCTCCAGGCGCCCACCTTGCACCCAGGGCGGTGGGTTGCTTGTCCTGCCCCCTGCCCAGACCCCAGCAGCCCAGGTTTGGTCTATGGTGCCGCAGGTCCCTGCCTCTGGATGGCAGCATGAGGACAGAGCTGTGTCTTGGATATTTTTTTTAATAGAAAGGCTATTATTACATTGTCTATTTTATCAATACGGGTCATAACTGCTGTATTTTTTATCAGTGCTGATTTCCATACAGCTCCCAGCATGTGTGTCAAATATCATCGGGCCAATAATAAAGTTTTTAAAATATCTTCAGCCGTTTCCTGCGCAGATCATTGCCTGGCACGCAGGGATGCTGCGCATCAGCCCGGGGCTGCTTGGGATGGAGACCAGCGATGCTCCAGGGCCAGGCGGATGCCTCTGGCCAAGGAAAACACTGGGGGTGGGAAGGGGGTAGGGGGGGATTTTATTGCTCATAAATTACTTTTTCTCACAAAAAAATTATTTCAGGTTACATCTTGCAGGTGCCACCAAGCCAGGAGGTGCAGCGAAGCCCCGGGGGCTGGCTGGAGCCCAGGGGGTTTTGCCCGGGGGGTCCCGGGGGGGCTGGAAGAGGACAACGCTGGTCCAGTGACCAAGGGGACCCCCGGCCTGCCCCCTGCCCCACGCTGGACTGTGATCCCCCAGCTCTCTCCCACCCGCTGCCCTGCTCCCCAGCAGAGCCCTTCCCCTTGCCCCTGCCCCATCTGCTTCCCCCTTCCCCTTATCTGCTCCAGCCCCGGGAGAGGAAGAAGCTGCGCGTCAACCAGCGAACCCAGCCCTCGTGTGCAGCCAGAGCCCCGGCGGCCACAGGAGAAGCTGCTGTCCTGCAGCGGAGCTGCCAGAAAGCCATCGGAGGGGACACGGCAGCGATGAGCCACCACGTCTGACTGGGGAAGAGCCCCGGCTGCATGGAATCCCACAGGCAGCGACCCCCACGCCTGGGCTCTCTGGGCTCCGCAAAGCACCGGCCCGCAGTGCACTAGCCATTAAAAAGTGCAAAATGACAAATATAACGGAAAAGGCAAAAACCTCTGAGGGCATTGCCCCCCGCCCCGTGCTCCTGTGCTGCCTGGCACACCACCGCCCACCCGCAGGAGACACGGTTCCTGCCTGGAAACCCCCTTCTCCCTGGCTCTGGCAAGGGTGCGACCCCCGGCGCGCTGGCTCGGCTCGGAGCGAGCGGCAGCTGGGAGCTGCGGGAACTGCCCAGGAGCCAGCTTGCTCGTGGGCACACACCCCAGCAATAAGCTTAGCAAGTATATATATATATTTATCTACATCTATCTCTTTCTCATGCAGCCCTAGTAACAGAGGAAGAGCAAAGAGCCAAGCAAAGGTCTGGATGGGAGAGCCTGTCCGAGGGGAGCAGGGTGCCCCTTCTGCCGGGAACCCCACAGCCCCAGGCACCCCAAGGCACACTTAAGCGGAGCCCTCACCTCCACAAGTATTTTTTTCCTAGCTTATATTTTACAGCAGTACCGTAACACCCTACCATATACAGAGACCTGGTGGTGCAGGGCCTCTGGGACCGGCACTGGCCCCATCCTGGCGGGGGCTGCAGTGCTGGCATCCCGCCGCCAGCATCCCACTGCTTCCCAGCCCGGGGTGGGCAGCCGGGGTCTTGCAGGAGCCTGGGAGCTGCCTACAGCTCCCACCGCCCCCTTGGCTTGCATGGGGGATCCCAGCTATCCCGCCCATCCCAGGGGTCCCTCCTGACCGGGCAGAGGGAGCAGGGGGACCGTCTCCCCGCTGCCATTGCCAGTCCACCCCACGCGAGCCCGAAGCACAGCTCACCCTGGGATTGAGGCCGTTCTCCCAGCTGTGGTGAGCTGCTGCCAAGCCTAGAAGCAACCCCGGCTGGGGGACACGCTGCCATGGCACCAGTTCTGCGCAGGCAAAGGACAGGCTACATGGCAGCGGTGGAACCCTCTGCCACCGAGACGAACAAGCTGTGTCTAGAGAAGCAAGAACTAGGGCACTAGGTTTAGCCTTTGGCTTTCAAAGCAGCAGGATTAAATAAACGCCGCCTAAAAATGAAGTCCTGGAAAGCCGGACATGCAGCGGTGAGGAGGTGGCAGCAAGTGCCGCGTGGCACGGCGGGCGCCAGCGCTCCTGGATCAGCTGATGAGCGGAGCCGAGCGGTCGTTCGTCACCGTTGGCTTCAGCTGGACGTTGGCAAAGGGGTTTCTGCAGAGAAAGAGGAAGACAGAGTTTAGCAGGAGGGATGGTGGCAGCAGGGGCCTGTGAGGACGGGGCACCGGCGCAGTGAGCGTCAACCTGCTGAGACCCCAAAAAGCTTTTGCTGCAGAGCCCAGGCGGCTCGGCTCGCTGCAGCAGCTGTGCGGGGTGTCCCTCGAGGGTCAGCCCAAGCCCCAGTGGGGCTGTCAGCCAGCCCAGGGCCACCAGCCCTGACCCCCCTCGGTCCAGCAGCATTTGGGAAGGGATTAAGCTGGAGATGCTCTGCCCTGCAGAGCCTTGGGCCAAGCTGGCCCCGCTTTTCTGCCTCTATCCCAGTTAAACCTATGGTGGATGTAAGAGATGAGCTGGCAAGGGCGCCGCATATGGGATGTTCTCCTCCATCGCTCTGCAGCAGGCCCAAAACTGGGGCTGCCAAGGGGGCTCAGGGCTCGAGAAGCTGCTCCAGCCCCCCCTGGCTGGGCTTAAGTGGGAGCCCCCTGACATCAGCACCGTGCCACTGTGGGAGCAGGTGGCTATGGCTCCCTGTCTGCCATGGGCTGCATGGGGACCCCCCAGCCAAGCTGTGCCAGCTGAGCAGCCTGTGAAGCAGCCAAATATCTGGGGCAGCAGAGCCCGGGAGCGCCAGGTGAGCCGGCTGCACTGGAGCTCGGCAGGGCCACGAGAGCCAGCACAGCCCAGCTCCCGGCAGCCCACCCCCCTGAGGGATTACCTACCTGGGGCATCCCCAGAGCCATTCCAGTGCCCCCAGCACCCACTGGCTATGGCAGCGTGCTCCATGTTCAGCCCATGGCTGCACACAGCATCTGCAAATTGCACAGGTCCCACGGCTGGGACAAGGGCTGCTGTGTGGGGTGCTGTGACATGGGGAGCACTCTTACCTGCCCTGAGGAGGTCCCCTCTGTCCCCTCCTGGCAGGATGGGCAGGATTTAACTCCCAGAGGATGCAGGCAGCTATGGGGGTACCACTGACTGCCTGTGGTGCACAGTCACCCTGTGCTGTCTGCAGCCATCAGGTCCAAACCTGCACCAGGCACAGTGGCCAAGGGAGCCACCGAGCACCCCTGCAGCCCCCTGCCCCCCTGCAGCCCCTGCCTCTCCTGCCTGCAGGCAGACAGCCCTCCCCTGCCTGGCTGGCCCCAGCCCTCCCTGGGGAGCTGCGCAAACCCTCTCCTTCCTGCAGCGGTGGCAATGGTGGTGTGCCTGCACCGGCGAGCCCTGCTCGGCCCCCAGCACTGCCACAGCTGGGTCCCACGGCTGACAGGTCTCCCCCATGGGGCACAGCCCTGCTGTCCCCAGAGACGGGCGCAGGCGAACCGTTAGCCACACAAACAGGACCGTGGGGTTAAGCCACATCAGGAGCAGCCGTGGTTACTGGCGACCTCCCCCTGGACCCAGGCAGCTTTGGGACATCCCCAACCACCTCCTGTGGGGCACGGGACAAGGCCTGGTCCCCGCAGGCCCCCTGGAAGGGCGCTCGCTGCCTCCCCCCGGTCATCCCTCGCCTCTCCACATGTGCTTTTGCTTTCCTCAGAAGATAAATGGCTTTTGCTTAAAAATAGGGTAATTAATTTCCCACCTAATTAATGCAGATTCTTAGATCACTTCCCCCCCCCCCCCAGGATGCCAAAATAGATTCTCAGGACTGGAGGGAGTGGAAAGGTTGCTTTGATGAGTCACCAGGGGTTATTATTTAACTATTTTTGTTCTGGCAGACAAGAGCCATTGGGATGGGAGCTCGCAGCATTGGCAGCCACAGGGAAAACAAGCTCACAAATCAAAGAGAAACAGGAAAGGGGCTCTCCTGGGCTCTGCAATGCCAGCGAGGTGGGTCTCAGCTCCTGGGAAAGCTCCTCCATCCCTGCCCTGGGGCCACAGCCGGGGTGGGGACCAGGAGGCTCCCAAGATGTGTCCCCAGGGCACTATACAAGCAAAAGAAGCTGCTCAAAAAACTTGACATTAGTGCGGATCTGCTCTGTCCCACAGGAGAGGGCTGGGTCCGGTGATGCAGCGCCTAGGCACTGGTGGGACAGCGGACACCTACAACCAAAGAAGCTGGTTATGGGGAGCAGGGGAAGCAGCAGGAGCAGGAGGAGCAGCTCAGCGTCCCCAGGGGAAGCGTGGCCCCAGCAGGCTGCCCAGCGTGGCAGCGGTGTGAGGAGCCGTGCAGATGCAGTGCGGTCAGACCCGGAGCTCCCGCCACCGGGATGGGGACAAGCGGTGACTGAGGGAGGGGATGCACTCGGCCGGGTGCAGGGGGGGAAGCAGAGCGGTGGCACCGTCCCCGTGCAGCCCCACGGCCTGCCCAGCACCAGCGCACCCAGGGCTCAGCCCCCCCCACCAGACCATCAACTTACTAACTACGGACAGGGGCACCTCAAAACCTGGCCACTTCAACATCGGGGCTGCAAGGGAAAGAGAAGGCAGGTTGGAGGACACCGGGATGCGCTCCGACCCCTTGACGGGAACAGAAGGTGTTGGTTAAGGAGACACGAGGTTTGGCTTTTGATGTGAGCACCCATCGGCTGCACTGCACACAGCACCTCCGGGCAGAGGAAGCAGGAAGAAAAAGAAGAAAAAGGAGGAAAAGTCATGTTTATCAAGTCACTGGTGCTGCCCGCCGGCTCCCTGCAAGGAGGGGAAGGAAGGGCACGGCCACAGCCGGGGCGCCGGGAGCCACCTGCAGAGGGGAGAGGCCAGGCACGGCAGGGGCTACGGAAGGGAGGCGGGGGGCTTCCTTCCCCCTGCCCCAGCCATCGCAGCTTTCCCACCACCGCCAGGATGGGAAAGCGCAGCCGTGGCATGCGGCAGCATCCCCTCCAGCCACACACACAGGAGGGACCCGGCCCTTAAACAGTTTTAGCTGCTCCCGCTCAGCAAAGCTGTTTAAAGCCTTCAGGGGCTGAGCACAGGCAGGCAGCACCCAGCATCTCCGACAGCCACCAAATGCCAAGGGGATGGAGAACAGACAAAAAAAAAAAAAAAAAAAAGGGAAAAACCCCCAACAAACATGGCAATGTGCAACGGGCAATGCAGGCAGTGATGGGCAGCACACAGGCACGGCAGCTGAAAAAGACACCGAGGCCCAGCTCAATGCAATAAATAAAACTTTTATTCAAACAATAACTCAGTACAGGGCACATTTCTCTCTGGCTTTTAAAAAAGTTTTTTCAGCACTTCACAATCTCCATACAGGCTTTGCTAGGCTGGGATTCCCCCCCCCCCCCGCCCCCTACGTTCAGTCATTCAGCAGGAAATATTCTGGGTTAAAAATCTTTAGCAAAATTAGGACATTAATGCAGGAGGGTCTAGTCACAATATGCCCACAGGCAAGTATATAAAACAAAAACTTGTCTGTGTGTGTGTGTCTGTATTGCCAGCAATGTCCCAGTAAACAGGCAATGTAGGAGGTTTTAAAAATCACATCAGAAAAAGAAAGCGTGTACAGCTTTGCAGTGAAGACAGCCACGGGCACTGGAAGGGCAACGGCCAGCCTCGGCTGGGGGAGCGGGACCCCAAGTGCCGAGGCAAGAGCCCCCTGGGTGCTGCCGAGCCCCCTGGCACAGCACGGGGGCTGCCTTGCTCAAGCCCAGTGTAGGGATGCGAGCACGCCCGTGGACGGCTCAGCGCCAGCCCCCAGTGCTAAACGTGAGGTAACAATACTTGCTACAAAAAATATATATATATTTATAAAACAACCAGGAGTGACCCTTCCAGGGGGGGATGCCAGCTGCACCCCGCAGCTGGCAGGACCCCAGGTGAGAAGCAGCCCTTTCCCCAGGGCAGGAGCCCTGCCCTATCTGCTTCTCCCAAAGCCACTGCAGCAGGCAGTGGGATGGAAGCGGATGAGGCCAAGGGGGACACATGGGGCTGCTGCCCCCCACCCCCCCCGGGAACAGCATCTGGGCACGGGCATCCCAGATGCTCAGTAACAGTACGGACACCAGAGGCCATGCATATTTTTTTTTTTGTTCCAGTCTGGGAGGTTTTGTCCAGGCTGGCACGCAGGGGCTGGCATGCAGCCCCAGAGGAGGGATAGTGCATCGCTAACATTCACACGGGAGTACAAAAACCGGGTCCCACTACAATGTAAACTGCATCCAGGCTGCTTCAAAGTGAGCACAGACCGATCGGCAGTTTCTGCTCTGAAAAGGCTTCAGAAACAAGGGCACTGTGAACACCAGGGAGGGGTGGAGAAGCACCATGGTTTCCTTGAAGATCACAAGAGTTTAAAATCCAAAAGTAGAGAAACAAGGGGGAAAAGGAAAAAAAAAAAGAAAAAAAGAGGGAAAGAAGCAGAAAGCTCTTCCAAGCAGCAAGGGCTGCTGCTAGCCAAGGTGTCCTCACACCGTTGATACCAAACTGCTGCTGCCGCTGTGGAACAAAGCACAGGAGACTGCCAGGGGGGCCGGGAGTGCCGGCGCACGCCACGAGGTAGCACTGTGCCCAGGAGCCCAGCTCCCAGCACGACACCACGGGGACTGGCACCAACACCCTGGCGGGCTTGACCCCTGCCCATCACTGCTGGGCTCGCAGCCCATGCCTGTGGGCTCAGGTTGTCCCCAAGAGCGAGACCTGGTGGTTCCAAGGCAGAGGGAATGGGGACAGAGGAGCCGCTGGGTGGGAGAAGGTGTCGGGAAAGACCCCGGGAGCACGCACTCTTGGGGGCATCACTATCTGGGCACAAGCCCAGAGGAAGTTGGGGAGATGCAACTCTGGAGGAGCACAAGCCTTGGTGGGGTGCAAGGTTGGGGACACAGGGGCTGGCCCCTGGGACCTGCCCTCCTCCCCGGGGAGACTCTGGGTCCCTCCACACTCGCAGACAAAACCTGCATCGCATCCTCTACCACATAGCCCCATCCCAGCCACTGCCTGCCCCCAGGGAGCCCATGCAGGGACCCCCGTGGGGACACAGCACCACAGCTTCACGCAGAGCCAACACCAACAGTTCAGTTCCAGGTAACACAACAGGAAGGTGAAGTCTTACCTGCTGACGGACCTTGTCCCGTAGTCATCGAGACCCTGTGGAGAGGAGGGGAGGAAGCGCAGTGAGGGGTGGGGAACGTGGGCTCAGGTGCCACTGGGGGGGTCACACAAACAGACCAAAGTGCATTGGGAGCCAGGGATACCAGGGCCGAGGGGCCAATGCATTTGGAGAGGAAAGGGAGACACAGAGATGATTTGAATGGGATACAGACAGCGGGTAGTAAAGCTGCTCCGCTCTTGCAGAGCGGGACTTTTATCTGGCAAGACAAGGGACAGCAAAAGCTCAGAGAGCCCCAGTGCGCCCTGCCCAGCCCTGCCGTGGCGCACAGCTCCAGTGCCTTCAAGATGCAAGACACTCGAAAAAGAACTGGATAAGTCTGAGAGACACTAGTGAGATGTTCTGTGGAGGGAGGTGTTTGTCTGTATTAAATCCCACCAGAAACCCACAGGGTTTTGGACCATTTTCTCTTTCAGTTGGTACCAAACAGCCTTTGCAGCGGGGAAGGACCACACTGGCCTGAGGAGCAGATGGGGACCGGGCTCAGAGGATGTGCCCTGGGGTATGACTGCGGAGCAGCTCTGCTCTCCCTGACAAGCATGGCACTGCTCCAGGAGGAAGCAAGAGCCACTGGTCTCCGAGCTGGCACACGCACCAGGGATCAGAGACCTGTGTTCCCACCGTCCTGGGAATGCTCCCAATCACAAAACCTCAAAATCAGCAGCAAACCCAGCAAATGGCAAGAAGTGGAGCTGCACTTCTGTCCCATCCCCTGCAGAGAGGGCCACATCCTGGCTGGAGCTGCCACCGCTCCAGAGCGCCCTGCCAAAGGGTTGGGTGCTGCATGGCCACCTCTCCCCACCTGCTGGCACATGCTGAGCACTCTGGGGAAGCCAGCATGGCTCATTCCACCATCTCATCTGGTGGGGAAGCCCCACTCTGCCGATGGCTCCTGGGTTAAGCTGACCTCATCCACGTGTGCATCCTCCCCAGGTCGTTACCTGAGGAGCCCTGAGCTTGTTTTGGACAGCCACCAACACCCTGGCTGGGTCTGCCCCAGCCTCGTACACTCATCCCAGTGCCCCCACAGGACCATCACCAGCTTGAATTGGCATGTGCCAGAGAAAACGCTTCCAGCTGCCTGTGAACAGCCTGTTTCTGGTGGGAGGCTCCCATGGAGTCGGCAAGTGTTGTCCTTTGGGGGTTTACGGTGCTGTTTTGTGCCTTTCACTTGCTGCACCTTGCCTGTTCTACCTAGGTGAGCCAAACCGGCTGGTCCTCCCCATCTACTGCTCCTGCTCTCTCCCTGCATCCCCTTGTCCCTTTTCCCTAGGAGAGATGCTCAGCAGGAGTCAAGGCCCCAGGCAAGGCACATGTGTCACCAGGCAAAAAACAGCCAACTGCCCGTAAATCCCAAGGGAAACATTGCGTGTGTTTGGACTTACAGCTGTCGACCTAGTGTAAGGTTTGTAGTGAGCCGAGGGTGGTTGGCAGAGGCCACTGGAATAGTCTTTAATTGCACACCCATAGGGCATTAGGTAGTCCTACAAACAACGAACACAGGTTGGAGAGCAGCCCTCCTGCACCCACATGCCACCTACACCACGCCAGGATGGAGAACGCGCTTTAACAAATTTCATCCTTCTGCTTTAAACCCACAGGCAGGACGGAGAAGTTGCAGACACCCGGGCCACCATGCACCGGGCTGCAGCAGGGATTAACACCCAGGGATTTGTTCAAGCATCTCCTGTTTTTATAAGAGGTTCCCGCCCACCCCCTCCCCCCAGAGTGGGAGAAGCCCCCAGGGCCCGCGGGCTCACCTGGGAGAAGGCAGGCACAGCCACGCTGTACGGCCTCTGCTTGAAGGTGTTGACGCCCTGTGCCGGGAAGGCTTGGGAGGCCATGCCGTAGTCGGGCGGCGGGATGGCGATGTCGTCCTTGTCCAGCAAGTTGCCGGTGCTGCTGCTCTTCCCTTGCTGCAGGCTGGGGGGGGGGAGCCCAAGGCAGAGGCATCAGCACAAGCCCACCCCAGGCTGAGACCCCATGTGGCCAGTCCACCCGTGGCGGGGGACCCCACAGCCAAAGCCCCCCGCCCCAAACCAGCTACCACCCGTCTGCACTGGGAGTTATTCCTAACGACACTGCTGTGGGGAAGCGGGGTACTCCCGTGCTGAGCCCACACGCCTGCCCCAAGAGGGGCGCAGGCACCCACCCACCGATGCTCCTACCTCGCGTGGACGCGCTCGCTGCCATCATTGTCGAGGACCCTCGTGTAGGAGAAAGGAAACCAGCCCCTCCTGAAAGGCAAAGGCAGGGCATGGAGCCGGACCCACGCTGTTCGGAGGATCCAGAGGCTGCACCCAGGTGCAGCGGTTCACGAGGACAGCCACCGCACTCACAGTTTTGTTTTCTCGCTCTCCCCGTAATGCCAGCCGTCCCTGGCCTCTGGCACCAGCAGCGTGATGAGGTCACCCTCCTTGAAGCTCAGGAGGGTGCTGTTATCTCCGGCAGCATGAGAGAAAATGGCCTGCACCCTTGTCCTGCCATTCCTCTCGAGCCCTGCGGCCATGGAGCTGGAGCGCGGCAGTGTCTTGTTTTCAGCTGGTGGGAGACAGAGACCACTGAGTGCCTCGAGTACCGGACACCGTGGCCATGCCCAGCCTGGCACAGCCAGGGACGGGGCAGCCCTGCCAGGAGAGGTCCCTAACCCTGCTCATTTCACCACAGGTGCCAATACAGCCTTCAGTGTGACTCACACCTTCCTTCCCCCTTCAGCAGGATCAGACCACTGCTCTGGGCATCGCCCACCAGCTGTGGCAAAGGGAGCAGCCTCCCTGTGTGCCGAGATTCCTCAGGATTCTTCCTCCTGGAAATCCTGTCTGGGGGCTGAAAGCCCACCCAGCCAAGAACCCACGGCAGAGCCCAGCTCCGCTCATTTACTACCCCCCAGGTCCAGAGGCACAAACAGCACCTGACACTAGAAGGATGCTCCCAGTCACTGCGCGGCCACCACCAGCATCCCTGGGGACCCTGCGCACTGCGCCCGGCCCCACCAAGCTCCCTGCCAGCGCTGGCCAGCCCCGCGGCACCCCACAGCCCCGGCGTGGAAGGTGGAGCCTCACCTGATGTGTAGCTGTTTTTTGGTGGCACGTTTTTGCGAACTGGGAGTGTATTGGAATAAGAGTCACTCAGCTGCTTCTGAGGCTGGGGAGGAGATAAAGATTTGGGCTGTGCTGGCTTCATCTCAGACCACTGGTTGTACCCGTCACTGTCTGGGCCTGAGACTCCGTTCATCACCGGCATGGCCTCCTGTGCCGACATGCGCTACGGAGAGAGGAGAGGAGGGGGGGAGATGGGGAACATCTTCATTAGGGCATTGCACCACTGCTCCCACAGTGGGACCAGCTCCTGGGAAGGGGGTTCACAGCAGACTGGAGCTTCAGCCTGGTCAGGTCCCCACCTAGGTGAGCAGGGGGTCACCCTCTGCAGTATTTTACTGCTCCAAGCTGCCTTGCACCTGAAATCCCTCCCGAGCTCCACTGCTCAGCTTGTGCCCCCACCACACATCCGGGGGGAGACCCTTTTCTGAAGGGCCTTTCATCCCATGGGTCACTCCAACCACTTTCTCCCACTGTTACTGGGGTACTTTGGTTCAGCCTCACAGCTCTGGGACCAGTCCGGCCAGATGGGTCCAGCTTGTGGGGTCCCCAAAGACCCCCGGCAGCTCCTGCAGCCTGCACCCCTCCACAGCTCAGCAACTGAAGCTGGATGGGACAAGGACAGGCTGCCCATCCCCATGCCAGGCTCCTTCCCACATCCCAGGGCAGTGCGTGCACGGAGCTGCCCACCTCTGTGCATCAACAACAATCCAACAAAAGGCAACTTGCTGAGGACAACGGTGACACTGGCCTGGGCTCATCCCTCCAGCTTTGCTCAGAAGGGCAGGACAGCTTCCACCACGGAGATACTTACTCCTACAAAAGGTGCCAGCTCCGGGGGAACAGGGAGAGGTTTGGCACCAGGGATGGGGTCAGAGATGATGAGGTTGGATTTGGATGTAGACAGAGGACTGGGCATAATGGTGCCATTGCTGCTGGCAGCCATCTGCTGCATCAGCTGTATAGCACGGTCCGGGATCTTGTTGGGATCCGAGCAGGACTGCTGCCACAGCGGCAGCTTCTGCGTCAGCATCTCCTTCCCCTGCAACAGAGAAGAGAGGCATAAGGGCACGGGGTGTGGAGCAGGGCACCGAGCTCTGCATCCCTCCCTGGGCAGCACTGTGCAGATCCGGAGCTGGCCTGATTCTGGCCACAAGACTGATCAGCTCCTCCATGCATGGCACAGACAAGACAAAACACAGGGACTTAGCATTTCCAGCCTCTGACGGCAGCTGAGCCAGGAAGGTGTCATGAAAAATGGAAAGGAGGAAAGGAAAAGGTAATTAATCTCCCCTGCTTATTCCAAGACATCCTGCACAGGGCAGCTCCAGGAGCAGAGGGGCTGCGGGAAACTGGGCAGGGTGCTGGGCTCCTCATGGAACAGCACCACTCAACTGAGCAGAGCAATAAAGCCTGACCAAAGGCTGGGCAGCGCACAGCCCGCACCGTGCTGTTGCCCAGGTCCTGAGGGATAAGCTTCTTGTTCAGGGCTCCTCAGCTCCAAGACCCTCCAGCCCCAGCACCCTGCAGCTAATCCCCACCGTCCCCTGCCTGTGGGCAGCACTGGCAGCCACCCACCACCACGCTCTGAGCCAAGGGGAAAAAATAATAAAAATAGAGCTAAGCTTGCCCTTATTCAGCTATATACCCATGATGCACAAGCATGCATCCCATAGTGTGACACCGGGGGAATGTCCCAAGCTGGGTCACTCCCCAGCTAAGGGCCAGGCAGACCCTCAGGCTCCTGACTCAGCACCTCTCGCCCCACAGCAGAGGGTGACCTGCGTGGCTTCGCAGCTGATCTCACCTGGAGACAACTTGGTCCCTGTGTATTAAAAAAAAAACCTCTAAAGCCAATTTCAAAGTCCCAGAACATTTCCCTGGTATCGGCCACCGGCTCCAGACGCGGCACAGCCTCACCACCCAGACTATGGCTGCTGCCAGCATCCTCTGGGAGCTGCTGGCAGCAGCGGAATGGCATTTTTAGCCGGCAAGGCCCACACCGGCTGCCAGGCTGCTGCAGGGCCAGGCACCCACGTAGCACATATGCCCATCAAGCTCTGGACGAGCCACCTGCAAAGTCCCTCTTGCAACAATCACCCTCCATTTGCTGCTGCTGCAACAAGTTTTTGGTTTCACCACGCCAGAACAATGCTGCAGGCACAGGCACCCTTACGCCGGCTGCCCCTCACCATTCCTGGGGAGGATTTTTTTCCCTCCCCCCTCCTGCACTACAGGAGGGGTTTGCATATGCCAAGCATAGATCCAGCCTGTAGCGCAGCGCGAGGACAGCACTGACTAATCCAAACTCCTTCTCCTGCTCCTCAGTGCCAAGCGCAGTGGTGACAGATGGGTGCTGTGAGCGATGGGGGGTGGCGGTGGGGAACAACCAGAACAGAAGCACAAGGCTGCGGGAGCAGCACTGGTGTTCCCAGCTCTCATCTGGATGGATTCTGCTCTGGACTAGCACAGGGGGCTGCCACTCCCCAGGCTGGTGGGCAGAAGCTCCAGCCCAGGAGACATGGGATGCCTGGGAATGGGCAAGAGGGGGTTTGGAGCAGCATTTAGTATCTGGTTTAATCCCCGCCTTTGCTAAGGCCAGGGCTGGAGTGAGCCTTGCCAGGTGGGCATCGCCACCCCCACTCCAAGTGGGAACATCGCCGCTTTGTATTTCTTCTGCTTTTGCAAGTCACTGACACGCAAGGAACCTGAGGAGCCTCTGCTAGGGCAGAGCCCTCAGACCTCTGTGACCATGATGCACAGGAGAGCTGAACCCCAGCCACCCACCACAAGCTCTCCTGTGCGGGTGAAGCTGCATGGCAGAGGGGCTGGCATCGCCTGGCTGAGCCTGATGGCGGCATACACTGCCAGCTCTGCCATCAGCACCGCCGCGCTGGCACTCTGGCAAACCACAGTCGGTCCAGTCTACCTCGTGCAGCCAGAAGCTGCTTTGAAACGCAGAGCGGCACCCATGGGAGACGTTTCCCTGCGTCAGAAGGGCAGCACCACCCCAGGACAGCCCTGCCTCTCCCAGGGCACCTTGCCTGTGGGTCACCCACTGATGCATCCTGCCGCCCGTGCCACCGGGGCCACACCAGCTGCAGCTTGCAGGTTATCAGCTTCCTCGGTAGGCAGCGGCTCGTGACAGCAGCACCCACCCGGTGATGGGGCAGCCAGGACCTGCAGTGGGCCGCAGGAACACGGCAGCAGTGGGGCTGACTCACCTTGGCATGGTAAGTGATCGCACTCTTTGCTACTGCACACTGCTTCTCTACCAGGAAGCAGAACCGTCTCCTCTCTTCTGTAAGAGCTGTCTTATAGCCGTCAGAGACGTAGTTTTCCAGCTCACCTTGCTTGTTGCTGATGGCTTCAATGTACTAGAACAGAAAGAAGAGCAAAGAGATGGCTGCCTTCCCCGCTTCGGCCACTGAGCGCCTGCCCCTCCGTGGGGCTGGCAGGGGGGCCAGCAGGCAGGGTGCCCCCCCCCCAGCACCAGACATGCACACATGTGCCTGCGTGGCCCCTCCAACCCACCCTTACTCATCGGAGCTCCCCACGCAGAGGCGCTGACTCAGCGCGTGGGCTGGCAGCCGCGGGCGGCAGGACGAGTTGTACCGCGTGCAGCCGCCCTCTCACCAAACAGGGGCCCGAGCCGTGCCGAGGCACTCATACCACCAGCGGACGCCGAGGAGGTTGCCTTGATCGCCAGGGGCTGGCAGCAGCCCCTGTAACCCCCTGCTCATCCCTGCCAGGCACCGCAGTGCACAAACCACCATGGAACCCAGTCCGGGCTGAATGCCTCTAGCATCCCCTCTGCTGCTGGTGCCTCCGCTGCATCTCTGCCTGCATGGACGCTGGGGAGCTGGGGGCCGCAGTGGGACAGCACGTGAACCCCTCCACCACACACAACCATCAGCAACAGTAGAACTACCAGCAGTTTGCATTTGCTGATCAGCCACAGCGTAAGTGGTGCAGGGAACATAGGGACAGTGCCAGGGCAGTGCTGCACGCTGGCACAGCACCTCCCTGCCCAGCTGCAAGGGGATTGCCAGGATGGCCAGTCCTTGATGCTGCACCCCAGGGCTGTGCAGACACCGGGGTCCCCATCAGCACAGGGCAGAGATGCTGCAGACCCAGCAGCGGGATGCTTCTTTGCTGGCACAGGCTCCTGCTCTGCCTACATGACTTCTGCCAGTGTGGCTGCGCCACATGGGGCTTTGCCAGCACCGTACGGGGCATGGAAGCAGCACATGAGGCCGAGCTGAGGTAGCCCAGCTGCTCAAGCTGACCTGCGCGATGCAAACTTGGCGCACAGGCTGGTTTCAGAGCAACGCCTGGGACTGCGGCGCTGCTGCTCGGCCACACCACCAGCCGCCCTGAGCACAGAGGGCACCAGATGTCCCCAGCTCCCCAGCCTGGTCATTTTCTCATCCCTCAGTCCTCCTGGGAGGCCCCCAGTGCTCCTCTGCAATAAGCTTCCACCCTTGATGTGGCACTGGGAGAGCAGCCACCAAGCCTCTCAAGGAGGAGCATCTCCCTTGCCCATCGCTGTCCCACCCTGCAACACCTCCTTGCCACCAGTTCTCCCCTGGGCCAGCAGCTCCCCACTGCAAAGCCACTAGCAACCACGCAGCCCAGGCACAGCTAAACCTGCTCCAGAAAGTCTGAGCTTCTGAGAAATGAATTAAACTGGAAATTCAGGGCCCAAAGCAGCTTTACTTCTTTCTTCATGTTTAACAGTTATTTTTAGCGTGCTACAATATTTATTACCAGACACATAAAATGGAACAAACCTCAACAAAAGCAGTGAGATTAAGCAGCACACCAGACTTCAAAGGGGGCTTATTTCAGAGCTGGAGCTCCCACCCTGCCTGGACCATCCTCCCTCAGAAGCAAACCCTGCACAGAGCTCATGCCAGACCCAGCAGGTCTTGGGTCTCCCCACACACAGCACCACAGGTAAGGGAAAGGGGGTCAATATGAAATGGGTAAAAAACTGGTTTGCAACCAATAACCCTGTTTTAAGGAGATTTTTTTTCCCCAAATGAGAAAATCCAGTGCAAGCACCCCGTTTAGGGAAAGAATTAAGTGAAGGTAACAGAGCTGATGGCACTGGGTTGCAGAAGCAGCAATAATGGAGGTATGTGCATCACCCCCAAGCAAAGCCGTGAGGAGAGCCGAGCTGGACAGGGGCTGGCAGGGATACAAGGGAGGGCACCAGGAAAGCCAGCAGGCAGCTGTGCTGTGCCAGCAGCAGGCACGGAGGCACTAAGGCTGGCACAGCACAGGGAAGAGGCGGCAGCAGCCCCGGGCACATGCCAGTGGGTGGGAGCAGGCGGCCGTGGGAGGACACGCTTGGTGCGAGCAGGGAAAGCATCACTCCCCAGAGTGGGCTTGGGACAGAGACACTACCGGCATCACGCCGCCTCCTCCCGGGTATTATTAGCCCCTGGAACAGCACAGGGACAGAGCCCAGAGGCACCAGCCTGGCAGCGGTGATGGGGAGCTGGGATGGAAGGATGCCCCAGCCCAGGGAGCCCCCAGCTCCCCCAGGGTCCTGGGCCCCATCCCCTCCATCACAGCCTTGCTTTGCCCAGGGCACCAAGCCTCGCTATCCCCACACACCTGCACCACCAGCAGCTCCCGAAAAAGTTTCCTTCCCTTCTCTCTCGAGGGAAGCGGCAGGACAACGGTCCCCCTGTGCAGAGCCCCATTTCTGGAAGGAAAGTGCAACCCTGACAGCACCTGAAATAGCAGGAGTGAGGAAGCAAGCGCAGACCCCGACACCCAAAACTCATCCTGCTTAATTTACTAACTGGGCCATCAAGAACAAGAAGGTGAGGAGTGAAATGAGTCCACCTCCAGCTAATTTAGTTCAGTAGCACAAGGACCATCCCACCGTGATTCAGGTTTCCCCGGATAACCATCCCCAGGCCAGGCACAGCTCTGCCCTGCTACTGCGTGTGTGCAAGACCCCGCTCTAGTCCCAACACACTGCAGCACAGGGGAAATGCTTATCTTAGCCACACAAGATTTTCAGTTTTAATCATGATTTAAATATGCAAGCTAAAGCCTTATTTACATCCTTGATTTCAATCTTGTTTTGCAAGTATACTTTTAGTTATTTCACTAAGGAAAGGCTTGTCTTAATGGCTGCAGCCAGTTAGAACATGTTGATTTGCAAGCAGAGCGCCTATGCTCTAAACTTAGTATTCTCAGCGCTTTATATACTTTATGTAAATATGCCTGATGTGCCATTGATTTATTCAGAGCCTTGATTTTTACATGTTATTACATTACAAGATGGCGAGCAACACTTCGTGTTCACTACACAGTTTTCATTTTGGATTTGCTCAAAATGACAATGGGCTTTCAAACAACGCACAGAAAGAATTTAAATAAAAACCTTGTAAAATATGCCAGATGCACAGGGAAAAAAAAAAGGTAATGCACAAAGCATGATATAAGATCTCACTACTGTGTGCTGGGGAGAAATGCTGCCTTTAGTCAGCAAGTGGTGCTTTACCTGCAGGCAGGTGCCTGTCAGGACCATCGGCCTCATGGCCGCTGCTCAGATCTCCTTTCCCCCGGGACAGGGAGGATCCTGCAGCCATCCCGTGTTCTGAACCCCAGAAAAATGCATTTCTCAGCCTGACACGACCTGACAGCTGGCCTAAGAGCCAGGGGAAGGTGCCTCCCTGCCAGCCTCTGTAGCATCCTGAGACCTCACCGACAGGCACGTACCTCTCAAGTGCTGCATTTTTAATTCAGACCTTGATTTAGGTTGCCAGCTTCAAATTCAGCCTTCTAAGCATCATCTAAATAAAATTCCCAGTTTAAAAGAGGAAAAGCACCCCATTTGGCACCCAAGGGGGCAGGGAGCTGGCCATGGCAGTGGTCACAGCTGTGCCAAAAGCCAGAGCACACACAGGAGCTGCCCAACAGCTCCAGAAACCTTTTCTGGGTTTCTAGGTTGGAGAGGCCTCAAATAACTCCCCCATCCCCCCCGCCTCCTGAACACATCCACTTCCAATTCACCAGGAGCTGCTGACCTAATTAGCAATGTCAGCAGCAGCGCGCCAGGCAAAGGGTTTGGTTTAAGATGCTGCTGTGGCTCAGCTGTGGGAGCCAGCAGAGCCAGGGCTCCCGGTCCAGGGGAGCAGCAAATCTGGGGAGGGGGAGCCCCGGCTGCACAGGTGGTGGCGGCTCAGCTGGGGACCCACCGGATCACCCCCCCGGCCACCCAGTACTGGGGAGATGGGCGATGCTGGAGCAAAGCTCCGTCACACTGGGTCCACCCAAAGCTGGGCAATCTCCATTCAGGAGGCAGCCCATGGAGCTCAAGGGCTCAGACAGTAAGTTAGGAACAAGAGCACATGAAAAAAAATAAAAATAAAAAAAGAAGCTGCAAAGTCCCCACCCCAACAGCTGCTGTCATCCCCCAACACAAAAAAAGCCAGGGCACAGAGGTCCCACTGCTTACTCTAACATGTTCCCAGCACCACTCCAGCGCTGACAGCCAGAGGTGTGTGCAGGTGAAAAAGCATCCCAGAAACATCAAGACCCAAGTTCCTTTCAAGCACATACCACCATCAGGTAGTTAACGCAGGTGAAACAGCAACATCATTACTGAACTTCAGTTGAGCCTTTAATAACCACCCACCCTTACTGGTAAAAAATTAGTTCAGACCATTCTACCCAAGCCAGGAATGCACAAACCAGTCAGGAATGAGCCAAGGGTGATGCTCCTCACCACCGCGCTGAGCATGTGCCGTGCATGTGCATGAGCAGGTGCATGTGCTGCTGCGGGTGACACGGGCTGAGTGAAGGACTGGCCACAAGGACAAGAGGCAACCAGGAGGTGGCAGAAGCCCCAGGCTGCCTTGCAGGGGCCACCAGCCCACCGGGGTGGGTGCAGCAGTGAGTCTGGATAGCAGAAAGCTGGTAACGCTGCAGGGCAGCCCACGGTCGGCAGTGATGCCGAGCAGGGGAAGGACTGTGCCCCCACACCAGCTCCGAACACCGGGCTCTCATCCAGGCCAGCAGCACAGGGCAGGCAGGGATGCAAGACAGGGAAGGGAGAGGACTCAGCCAGCTGTGCCAGACTGCTGCGGCAGGCTGAAGTACCTGGAAGGAATGAACACTGGCAGAAGGGAGGATTTATGTAGGGAACCACAAGGGAGAATAATTAGAAAGTAATGGGATAAAATAAGAAAGAAGTTAGGCTGATTAAGAGAGGAAGAGCATCTAAGCTGTTGAAGTCTTAAGGAAAAACAGCTGAAACCCTTCCACAGCATATCGCCAAACTGAGGAAAAGAGGCTAGGGACTCCCAGCCCCGACAGCTCCTGGGAACAGGGACAGCTTTTCCTCATGCCCAGAATCTGCTTCTTGCGTGGGAAGTGGTGGACCCTGGAGCAGCCTCAGGGAAAACTCTGTCCCCTCCCGGCTCCCTCCAGCCTCCATCATCACTCAAGTGTTACAGATGGAGGGAGGTTGGTCGATTTGTTTAGCCAGACAGAGCGATGCCATATTCAAACCCTGGGATATCAGCGGCTCTTCCCAGCAGACCATGGCTGAGGAGATCAGAGCTTGGAAATGAGCCTGAGGTGACCTAACGCCTCTTGTAATACAGCAAATTAAGCAGCAGACCAAACCCTCTCCCACAGCAGACAGCACAGGTCACTGTGGGAGCCCAAACACATTTCACTGCCTTTTGCAAGGACAATGCACCCTGCAGAGCCACAGACCCACACTGCCACAGCTGCCCGCTGGTGGATGATTTCTGCGCATCTGGCACCCTGAAGCTCAGCACCTTTCCTGGGGAGAAGACAAAGTCCCCCTGCCCTGCACAAGCACCAACATCTTCAGCCAGTGAAGGTCTTTTAGTGCCAGCACCTGCCATGCTGCCCACCAGTCCCCATGGCTCCAGCTCCATCATCTTGCAGCCAAACCCCTCCTCTGTGATGCTGCAGACACTGTTATGCTGATGGTTATCCAAGGTGAAATCATACGCAGAGTGGACCCTAGGGAGCACAGCCCTGGCAGATGCCCGGCTCCAAGGATGCTGGCCTCGCTGGCCTCCCCCAAGAGGGGCTGTCTCCCCTTGTTACATTGCCTGTCTCACACATCTGTTAAACAGGGCATCAGCCTCATCCTTCCACTGCTCCTGCAAAACTCCATCCACGCACACATGTGATATTACATAAAATTTACAGAAAACAAAACAGCAGGCAAGCACCTTCTCCAGCCAGCTGTGCGGGGGTTTCACGATCAGCTTCTGAAAACGTTTTGTCAGTACGGGGACAGCCTGGATCAGTGGCTTGATGCACAAGGGTTGGCACCAAAGTGCTGATCTGACATGGCCCTGACCTGTGCAGGCACAGGGACCAAAAGACCAGCTTCCCAGAGGGGGCATCTGGGCACCTCAGCCCAGAGGAAAAGAAGTTTAAGACTTCATTTTGCATATTTGTAGCAGCTTCTTGTAGATTTGTAGAGCTGGTTTCAGAAAACCACATTCTGTGCTGGAGCCTGTAGCTCACCTGGGTGGGAGGGATGCAGCCAGTGACCACAGCAGCTGAGTGAAGCCCCCCAGCCACAGGTGCTGGCAGAAGGAGGTGGAGGCTTTCCTCTTCTGCGTGCTACCTCCTTCATAAGCACTCACAGACCACAATGTCAGAAAAAGCTGCTTCAGCGTATGGCTCCATACAAGCAGCACCACGTGGGAACTCCCCCAACGCCCAAAGTCTCCCCAGATGCTTGGGCCTGCAGCGCTGCTGTAAGGGGGGGCAGCGTTGCCAGCACACGCGTTCACAGAGTAAACAAGAGGCAAAAGAAATCTCCAAGGGCTGAGCTCTCCAGCAAGGTCCCCAGCCACGAGCAGGTAATGCCAACGAGCTCTGTGCAAGAAGCACCCACACAGGCAAAGGGACAGCACAGCCGGTACCTCCCACGTGGGGACCCTCTGGTCCCAGCCTGGCCGCAGCAGGACAGTGCTGCCCACGACCACCAGACCCACGCTTCTCCCAGCGTTCCACATCCGCCTCCCCTCCCTGCAGCCCTATGTGCCGGGTTAAGACACACATCCTAACCTAGCTTAAAGCACCACAAAGCCTGGAGGGAGCTACCCGGAGCTACTGAGCTGTTCCATAGTTCTTCCCTATCTGACTTTTACATAAAGCCCTTGTAGCCTGGTTTGTGCAAACTCCTTACCAGTTAGAGCTTCCTGACCTACACCTAAAATTATTTCTCCTGATGGGAATATCAAAATGAGGTTTCAATTACAAAACTTTATAAAACACCCCAGGTTATTTGGCACAGTGGTATTTAATGCTTAAAATATTCCCACAGGAACAGGTGTCAGTGTGGACAGCAGAAGACACATCTGGGCAGGAGCTGAGCACAGCCCACCACCCCCGGCTCAGCACCCCCTGGTTGTGCAGGGGTTGGGAGCAGGAGGGAGCTCCAGCTGCCCCCCGCACCCCCAGCACAGCCCCCTTGCCTGGGTCAAGCGCAGCCTGCCACTGCAAACAGCCAGCTCCAGCGTCCCTATTTAGGATGAATTACTGTCAGCTTTGTCTCAGCCCAATGCAGAAATCCAATTGTTTGTAGCTCTAATATGATTTGATAAATAGTTCAAACCAACATAACTTCATTGTTGAGTGGCTGATTCAATCAAGGTCCCAAATCCATCGTGACCTTGATTTCACAGCTTGGTCATAACCAACACTTAATGAAATTACAGCAGATTAGCTTCCTTGGTGATTGTTTAATCTTAATATTATTTCCATTTTTCTTCGTGAAGTGAATGGAATTGGTTTATTCTCCAGATTTTCAACACAGGTCAAAAAACCCCCAGCACCTCAGTAACTACATAACTAAGATGAGCCATCTCAAGCAATTAGCTGTCTCAGCTTTCGTTCCTCATGTATAACAAAAGCTCTGGACTGATTCATGAGGAATAAAAAGCCTGACTATGGCGACATTCAGTAGTAACAACCCCCAACCACAGCATCTCTCCTGACCATGAATGACAAAGCTTTGGAGATGCAGAATCACACCTGCAGCCTAACTGCACTTTGAGCTGCTTTTAAGCTACATGGGCCATCCTTACTGCAAACCGCAAGGTGCCTTAAATCCCCAAGCACTTTAATCCTGCAACACCCATCCATAAGAACTCCACAGAACAAGCACAGGAGACAGAGGCCAGATGATGTGGGACTCTGACAAGCCTGGATCGGTGCTCTCCATGCAAGTGGCTGATGCAGCTCAGGAGGAGGCTCCCACAAGCATCACGCCGCTGCCTCGCCCCAAGCACACCTCCTCAATCCGCCACACTCCCAAAGCTCACTAGCCATGAGATAATTAGTTTTGTGCAGTGCCTGCACTGGTATTTATTTTACTTTTATAAAGGGGGCATATCTGAAGAGCCATAGGTGAGATGTTTGGGCTGTTTCACTGGGGTTTCTGATCAGTCCCGTAGAGCAAGGAGCCAGCACCACACTGGTACCCTGGCCCAGGTGAGGGCTGTCCTCTGCCACCCAGCAAACCAGAGCCTGAACAGCCCCAAACCTCCTCTCACCTTGGCAGAGGCGAGATGTTATCACACAAACCATGTCCTGGATCCCCCTGAAGGAGATGCCTCTGCCACCACACTCGTCTCACCCACCCATCTCACATACAGGCAGCAACAAGTGGTGAAAAGGCAGAAAAGAGCAATTCTGCTTCCCATAGCATTAAATACGGATGGAGATGATGACAGAGCATCAGAGTCCTGGCTGCCGACTGCTACAGTGGCTTAAATGGATGAGTCTTCAAAAGAAGAGTAGGATGTTATTGCTTTGTTGAAGGAGAAGATGACTGATGTAGCTACCAGGATGTTTCCACCAACAGCAGCTTCTCCCATTACGAGACAAGTAACCTGCAACAGCCCATTAGAAGAGCTGCATCCAGTTCTTGTCCGATCGGTCTGTGGTCCCCAAGTACCAGCCTGATGAATTCTTCAGCTTCCCACAAGCATCATGAGATGCCTTCAGCAGTCTCCTCAGAGGTTGCCAGGGTTTTTACAAGCTGGCCACAGGGGTGGCCCTGGGCCAGCTAAAACCCACCCACATGCAGCAGCTCCCCAGGGTGAGCCACATGGTTCTCCGCTTTAAGCCAGCTGAGAAAGGTTTTTAATGGAGCGAAGCCCCACAGCACAACATCAGCAGCTCCTGCCTCACCAAGCCCAGTCTCACCAAGCCCCGCATAAGGCTCCCTCCTCGGGCCAGTACCAACACCCACATAGCTCCAAGGCTGCACCAGCCCTGGCAGCAACCCCCTCTGCGAGGCAAAGGTAAGAGCAGCATTGAGGATGGCCCAAGACACCCTCTTTTTCCGCTGAAAGGGAATACCAGCACCGCAGCCAGCAGAGAACAGAGGGAAAACTGCCCTCATGGCTCAACGCAGCAATTTAACTTTGTATTTTGATCTAGGAGGAAAATAAGCAGCAAGCAGTTGAGCAGTCTCATAGCTCTTTAAGCTCAAAAGCCATCATAAGGCTTTTTCAGAGATAAGCGCTTCCTAAATACTTACTGCTGAAAGATTAAGAGAATGAAAGCCTGATCCTGTTTCCCTGCCCAAAGCGGCTGTGCTAACAGGACTCCCCCATCCCTGCCACATCACAGCAGGAGGATCAAACCATCGCTCCTCTCCCAGCTACATCGTGCCAATTGCTGGATGGATTTTCTCCTCCTCCAAGTCTGGGTGTGGGATGGGGATCCCTGTGCAGTGGCAGCCTGGGGCAGAGAGGCAGGAGGGGTGGCTCTGGCAGCAGTTTTGCTCTGTTGTCCCTATCAGCAGCTTTCATGGGTGGGGGATAACAACGGTGTGATCCCCGAGTTTCCCCACGCTCAGCTGCATCGCCTAACAGGGCTCCACTCGCTCAGCAGGAATTTCAGAGCAAGGGCTTGCAGAGACACCACTGCTCAGGAGGGGCTTGAGCTGCTCAGCCCTCAAGAACATGCCAGCCCCCACCTCAGTGGGCAGGACCCCCAGGCTGGGGTGCATGGGCTCCGGCCGAGGGGCTGCCAATGGGCATGAGCTTGGTGACTGTGCCCCAGCTCACCATGGGACCTGCATGCCGAGCTGGGGGGGATGACTACAGGTACGTTTTATTCTTCAGTACTCATTCTGATTCACACCACCGAGAGAATGACTGATTTTCCAAATTTTAGTGCAATTAAGAATGTCATTTCCCCAGCACAACCTTCATGTTAACTATCTGCTGATGACTTTAAATGCCACCCTGCACGCAGCCCCCATGAGCCAAGTGCCACCCGTGTTCAGATCCCCTTCAGCACACAAGGTGCATTGTGACATGTTACCAGCCCGCAGCATCCAAGTAACAGATCTTTGTCCCAACATAACACACGCTGTCGTGCTTCAGAAACAAGACTAGCTAGTTTCTGGCTTCAGGGCTCACCTTCCCCTTTTCAAGGCACTACTCACATCACAGTCCTTCGGGGCTGTAACGCACCTGTACTTGCAGCTGCAGCAGGTTTACAGGTAGGTGCATCAGTTACTCATTGAAGTTTGCCACGTTCAGCTGCACTTTTGGCAAAGCTCAAACCAAAGGTTGCAGACTTCAGAAGACACAAGCTCCTGCTGCAAACCCACCAGCAACACCAGTGCTGCAGCCCCTTGGCATGTCCTGCTTGCAGCCCTGGCACCACCAGCACTGGCCAGGGATGTGCCCTGGATGCTCTGCAGTGAGATCCCGACCCCAAGACCCCCCCCAGAGGGAAACCCAATGCCCCAAACTTTAAAACGTGTCCACCCTGCAGCACCAACCCTCCAGGCAGGTGCCGAGGGACCCCAGCCCCACACCGCTGGGACCCAATTAGCAAACGGCACGTGGTTGGTGAGGGAGCCCACACCGCGATCACACCACAGTGATTCACCGCAGCCGCCCCCGGCCTTCGCTGCCACCCCGGCGTGCTGGGGGAAGGGACGCCCCGGCAGCAGGCACAGAAAATATTTAAGTACAACACCATCCAAAGAAAGATGGATCTGGCACAACACGATTAATGATCTTTTTGGGTTCATTCATTAAGCAAAAAAAAAAAAGCCCCAGGAGCAGTGGATCAAGCAGGGTTAGTCACCACTGCACCGCCCAGCACAACATCTGCCATCAGCGGAGCTCACAGCCTCCCCTTCTGCACCGTCCTCCCCCAGGGCAGCCACGAGACCAACCCGCTCCCATTGCCGGCTGCCACCCCCTCCCCTGTCACACCTCCCACACCCCACCACGCTCCCCTAATGCTGCTGAGCCTGCTCCTCCAAAGAAAACTGCGAACCCTTATCTAAAGGCTTGCAGGAGCTGGGCCACCTCTAGCATGTGGTGCTGAGCATCTGCTATGATGACAATGAGATGCTCATCCCCACGCTGCACTGCACGAGGACAATGAGATGCTTGTCCCCCTTGATGTGCCAGCACAAGGTTGACAAGATGCTCGTATCCCCACCACCACTCAGGGTCCTACCTGCAGCTCCTTGTCAGAGTACTTCTGGGGGTTTTTGCTGCCTTGGCTCTTCTTCCGAAGTTTCTTCAGCTCTGCCTGGCACTTGTCGAGCGAGTCCCCCTTGCTTCTTTGCTCCGTCTGGTATTTTTTCAGTGCAGCCTGGATGTGACAGGAGGAAGCTCTGAGCAGCCAAACCCCTGCCTTGGCCACAGCTCCTGCTGCCAAGGGTCAGCAGAAGCAAGCAGATCCCCCCACCCCTGGGAGAAGTGGGATCCCCATGGCCCAGAGAGCAAGGAGGGGCTGCAACAGCCTGACATCAGCTGTTCTGCAAATGGTGATGTGTGTGATGGCCGGGGACCCATCCGTAACTGGGGGCATGAGCAGTGTCTGGGCATGAGCATCCCCCAGCAGGGAGCCGGGCAGCAGGAGGAGACGACGCAGAGATGCCCGAGCCCACGTTTGTGCTGCTGGAGTGCACAACTAACTCACACTCAGGTACCGGGAGTCCAGCTCCACCTTCTGCTCCAGCTGCGTCAGGAGCTCGTTGTGGAAGGACTTGAGCTGCAGGCAGAAAGAAAAAACCATGGTTCCTCAGCAGAGCTGGCAAACCCTGCGCAGGGAGCACCGGGGCAGGCAGGGGAGAGGGTCTCTACAGAGAGCAGAGGCTGATGGCAATGAGGGACAGACAGACACTCAGAGAGGGACCCAGCAGGGCAGAAGTAGATGCTCAAGCAGACCAGACTCTTTGCAGCTCAGCAAATCTGCTTCAACAGGGCTGGTGTTGCCCGGACAAGACATGGAAAACCATTTTGCTCAGCTGCAACCCTGGCAGAGACTACGGCCAGACGGAGACCCTGGCACACCCAGGCTGGGGCACTCACCATCTCCTCCAGCTGGTTCTGGATCTGCCTGTGGACCTCTGCCATCTGGAAAAGCACATCTCCTGCAAAGACAAGATGCAGGGAGGGGGCTTGAGATACTGAGCTCGGGATGACACCCTGGGGCTGGGGCAGGCAGCACCCTGCTAGCATGGGGGGGTCCACAGACAGACCCACAGGTGCTCCTGGAGGACCCCCAGTGCCCACCTTCAGGGAGCTGTAGGTGAGAAGATACTCATCTAGGACAGTCTGACAAACACGTACACCACCTGTAGCATGAAGGGAAACAAGGACAAGCAGCAGCGGGACCCAAGCACTCAGGGGCAGCCCTGCTTGTGACCCGCCATGACAGTGGCCACCCCAGCTATGGCACTGCTTTACCTACTCTGGAAAGGAGCCAGACAACAGGACCAAGAAAGGTCCCTTGTCTTGAGCCGACAGTCCCGATTTGAAAGGAGCAGGCAGAGACAAGGGATGCTGTGCTAACAAGAGAGATGGGATTAAATAGCAATGTTACAGCCAGGAGCTTTACCTGATGCTCTCCTGGCTGCACACACAGCCCATCACCAAGCGCAGAGCACACACATCCCTCTCCCCCAGAAGCGCAGCAGTGCACAGATGCAGCCCTGAGGCTCAGCTCAGGCCACAGGACACAGCTGTGCACGGAGCGAAGCCCCAGGTTGATATTTGCCTCAAAACCACCGGATCCGTTCAACCTCAGCGGCTGAGCCGCATGCGGGCAGCCCTGCCCTGGGCCAGCGAGCTGGCCAGCGAGGGCAGAGCCACTGCATGAGGCTGCTGCGAATGCCAAAGGTCAGTCCCACAAAGGGCTGCCATGGCCAAGGGATCCCAGCTCTGCTTTGTCTCTTCCCTTTATTTTTCTTTTCAAATGCAGAATTCATCAAGTCACACACCCACTGTGATTTTCCTGGGAGGAAGGGCAGTGTCCTGCCTCAGCAAAAGCCCCAGCACAGCCGGAGCCAGACGCACTCTTGGGAGCTGCGGGAGCGTCGTTTAGGAGCCGCCAGTGCTACCGCTCGGCTAAAAGCACGATCCATCTCCGGACCAGAGCAGGCTTTCAGGCAGAGCTGAGCTCTGTCAGCTATTTGTAAGGACTAAGTTAGGAAGCTGTTCCTTCCAGCATGGCAGGTTGCAGCTTCGCAGGAGGCTTCCAGCCTACATGGAGCTGTTTGTAAACTGAAATCCATGAGCCGTGTCTCCGAGCTGCTCCTGTCTCAGGACTCAGCCCCGGGAGGTCCTGCAGTCAGAGGTGGCTGGTAGCTCCCCCACTCCTACACCCACAGGGGCTCTCCAAAAGGGAAGCAGAATCCCCCATCCCATCCCAGAAAAAGCAAAGCAGGTTTTAGTGTATTTAGAGCATGAAGGAAAATGCAAGTCCCCTGCAGAGGCCAGGTCCACCCTGGGTTCCAGGACAACCATATCCTCTGCATGTGGAGTCAAACCTCAGCAAGACTGGGATTAGCCAAACCAGCATCTCACCAGTGGAAGGGAACCATTGGGACCCTCATTCAGCACAAAAACAGATGGCATGTGCTGGGCCAACCCCAGCCCACCACTTGGCCAGCCTGTCCCTGGCACACCACGTGCCTGGGCCATACGCCAGCCAAGTGTCAACACCGGCTGATCGGGAACAACCTGGCCCAATGTTTCTTTGCTCTTGTGGCTGGAGCAATTCGTACTTTGTACCATACATTGTGTCTCAAAGCCTTTTGCAAACATTAAAATCTGATCCCTTTTTGTCCTTGGCAGGCACCAGCCCCCTCCACCACGGGTCGATGCACTAACAGAACCAGCTGTGGCACCGGCCAGTGCTCAGCCAGTGCCAACTGGCACTGGGGCCACTGTCCCCCTGTGCCCCCCACTCAGCTCCGAGAGGATGCAGGGACACACAAAGCATCCCACAAAGCAGGGAGGTGACCAGACACCGTGGCTGCAGCTCTGCTCCTTTGCCGGGAGCAAACCATGTGCCCAGATCCCTGCAGCCACCAAGACAGCTATAACTTCTACAGCCGTTTTGCAAGGTGCTGAGCAAGGCAGAGCAGCCCCCGGCGCTGGCGTGGAGCAGGCAGCTGGCTGGGCCATTACACGTCTGCCGCCAAGATCTTCACGCATGAACAGGGAGGTCCAGGCAAGGGGTCACCACCACAAGACCGCCAGGAAATTGCTCTCCGGTTGGGCTGCGACAGCTCAATCATGGGAAGTGCACAAATTCCCACTGCAAGGAGGCAATGACGTAACACCGTTGCTTGGCTGAGATTGCTTTTTCAGGAGTGTATCAATGCAAGGGTGGCTCGCTTATTATTTTCAAAGCTTGCACCACCCCCTCTCCCTTTCGCTTCCCGTTTGCCTGGAGTGGAAACCCTGGCTGAGAAAGACAGTGCAGGGCTGGCTGGGGGCTTTCTGGCCACAGGAGCCAAGTCCCAACTCGTGCAGGGACCAGGCGCTCAGACGTGACATCCATATCCCCTAATCCAGCAGCCGGTACACCCAGCACCAGGTCTCTGCCCCCACTGCACTCCTCGCCCAGGGAATTAACCTGGCCCCAGCAGCCAGGGCGGTGCACGGTGCACCTCAGCAGATCTGCATCTCTTTGTTTAGACCTTGTCCTCCACCATCACCTTCCTGGCACAGCATCCCTGCTGCATGCTGCTCAGCACCCCAGCCCGGGCAAGGGGACGCAACCACCCCCACTGTCCCCACCGTGGCTGGTTTGCTGTGCCTTCACCGGTGGCACGGCATGGCCAGCCCGGTGCCAGGAACGGCACAAGGTGAGCATGGTGCTGCAGCTGGTGTGGCGCAGGAAGGTGGTTGGATGCCTGCCCGGCGCTGGGCTGTGCAGAGGCATGAGCTTCCTCCAGAGCCTCCCCCCGGGCTGAGACAGCTCCGAAGGAATCAGCTCCAGGCTTCCCATGGCCTCTGCCATCGCGGGGAGCCCACGTGGGGCAGCAGCAGGATTTGAACTAAATCCCTTAAATAGCAGCTGCAGCACCGTGTGAATTCACATATGGCACCTCCAGCACCCCGATACTGCCACACCACGAGCTGCTTCACCACTGCAAAAACCCTCTCAACCTCGTTAGACATTAACAGACATTTCATCCTGAAACCGCCCCGACTAACCCAGCATGGCAGCAGAGGAGAAGTTAAGCTGTGACTAAGAGATTCCACAGTAGCTGGAAAGCCCAAATATTTCAAACCCTGGCTGGGAAGAGGATCGGCAGCATTGTGCTGAGATACCACAAGGCGTTTGCAGGGCTGGGACCACAGCACACGCCCCAGCAGCAGCACAGACGCCCACGCCACAGGCGTTTTGCATCACCTACCAGTGGTATTTAAGTTACACACAATAATTACTGCTGCGCAGCAGGGCAGAGCAGGGCAGGAGCTTGGGTCACAGCTTAAATTGTGTACGGAGCATGAGTACCGTGCTCACCCTGCTGCCAAAATGCACATCTCATAGGTCAAGAAACCCATGGTTCATCATCTCACCTGAGCCCAAAAGCAAAAATAAAGATGGGGAAGGGCAGGACAGCAGAGCAAGGGTTTCACCTGCCCGTGCTGGGCTCACACGCCTCTCTGCAGGCTGCAAAGCACAAACAGGCAAGGAGGAGTTGCTATTTATGCCTGACTCACAGTATCGCTCTGGGAGAACTGTAAGGGCTATTGTGGGCCCTTCCCTACCACACCCAGCCAGGAGCAGGCAAACAGGTTGTGCCACATCCCTCCCACTGCTGCCGGCACCGCAAGCCCTGCGCAGGAGCCAGCTGCCCCTCCAGAAGGCAGAGCAGTGGGAGCCCATCTCACAGGGTTTTTGCTTTTGAGTTTCAGAGCCTAAAGATATTTTTTTCCCCCTTCACTCTTGAGTTAGATATGAGCCATTTTTAATAAAAATACCAAACAATTCATTGGCAAAGGAGCCAAAGCGCCCCGAGCCAGAACATGTTGATGCCTGAGCAGGGCTGAAGCAGCCCAGCCTGCCCTGCAAGGGCAGCAGGAGCTGGTCCCCAGCCGCCGGCCACCAGCTCCTGCTGCCACTGGCATCAGCTCGGAGCAGGGATGTGCTGTCAAGCAAACAGCACTTCATCCTCACCAGCATGGCTCCTTGCTCCTCTAAGACAGGGGAGGCAGCACCATTGGAGTCACTCGCCACCAAGATCACTTGCTTTGGAGATTCAAACCCCAAATAAAGAGCATGAAAGGATGAAGCAAGGAGCCCAGGGGCTCAGCTCCTCCACTATTTGACACTGTGCTGGGCTTCCTTCTGTTGCTTTTCATTAAGGCAGACGAGGAAAGGTGACTGTGCCATCAAGGCAAGTAACGAAGCTGGCAGAAAAGGTATATTAGCTCATTAATGAGAAAAAGCAACAGACAGTAACAGGGCAAATTGTTTGAGCTCCAAAACCCTAAGAAAAAAAATAAATCTGCTTTTCAATGGCTGGTTAAATGCTGTTACCTGAATCCTTTGATGCCCAGCAAGTACTTGAACCCGCGTGGGGGGATGTGCCCATACCAGCACATACCCAGGGCAGATGAAGATGTGAAAGCACTGGGCGCCCAAGGACCCTGCCCCAGACACTGCTCTGACACAGGCACCCATTTCACCCCTCCTGGACTTTGCTAAGCACAACTGCCTGCTGGACAGGAGAGCTCCATCAGTTTGGGGGCTTTCTTTGGGAGTGGGGTGGACAGCATCAACCTTGTGCACATTATTAACAAAGCACTGCTTCAGGGTGGAATCCTGCCCCGCCGGACTTGGCAGAGCAGGGCGCTCAGCCTAGCAGTTACCAGTTCCCCTTTCAGCACCAGTTTCACTCCATTTTCCACCAGCTGCAGCACTGCCCCCCACCCCCAGCTCGGGCACATCCCTGCTGCTGCAGGGCTGCCTCCCCCTGTCCTGTAAACACCGACCGGCAATAACTCTGCTCGCACATCACAGAGGGGTTTGGGTTGGAAGGGACCTTGAAGATCATCTAGTCCAAGCACCCACCGTGGGTTGGGATCCCTCCCACCAGCCCAGGCTGCCCCCAGCCCTGTCCAGCCTGGCCTTGGCCACTGCCAGGGATGGGGCACCCACAGCTGCTCTGGGCAGCCTGGGCCAGCACCTTGCTGCCCTGACTGCAAAGAATTTCTTCCTTATATCCAATATAAGTATCATGTGCTGAAGGCCTGATCAAGCCAAATGTGAAGCAGAAGCGCGCTGTTGAGAACTTCTGCAATTTTTTTCCTCTTCCCTCATATTAACATGTCTCTATCCAAGTTCAGACCCAGCACGTGCCACGGACAAGCCCAAGCCCCAGCAAGAAGCAAGTCACAGCCCAGCCCCTCACCCAGACAAGGAGGTTCTGGCTTCAACAGTGCCGACACTCCACTGCAGGGCAGCCCAGGGAAGATCCCGGTGCCTGCAGCGGGAAGGATGCAAGTGTGGGGAAACAATCGCCCCACTGCGCTGATTCATCTATTTCCTCTTCAAAAAGGTTTCACTTATCACAGCCCCAAAGAATGGTACCAATTTGTTGATGTTATATTAGCAACTCATCAGCATTATAATGATCAGCTCTGTTTGCAGCTGCTGCTTTAACCCAGCTTGGCAAAGCTTAAAACATTTTATTTATTTATTGAGAGACAAGGTAAAAACCAAAAAGCAAAAGCTTCCTGAGGCACCCTGACTCAGGCAAGTTCAATGACACATTTCAGTAATTGGTTCCCTCAGGCTGAGCAGTTGCCATTGACGATTTTACTACGGACAGATTAAAGACCTGGGTGACCTGTGATGCCCCACGTTCCAGCAGCCACCCTGGATGCCTACAGATCATGTATCTGTATCATGATGTACAGACCAGTGAGTCCCTTAGCGCCCAGCTGCTCTGGCAGCAGCTATATTGGTGGCGCAGGATTAATTAGCAGAGAACACAACTGCACAGCCCTCACATTGACCAGCCTGCAGGCACCCGGCTCAGACCCACCTGAACCCATCCAGCACACCAGTGGCCCTGGGAGGGGAAGCAAGCACCTCCAGGACCCAGGGCTGGCCACACAAGAGGCTGTGCCCCTTCCTACAAGCCTGCCAAGCTCACAGCATTGCCGATGGACATCAGGAGCCAGCCCACAGACACACAACGGCCCCTCCACCCCTCCCCAAAGGTTGGAGCATCCCTGCCAGAGCACATCCCAGGCACAGTGCCTGGGCACACAGCAGGTAGGCATCCATGGGAGATGTCACCACTGAAGGTGAAACCCAAACGTTCCACACAGCTGCTATGCGTTAGAAACTCCAGCCAGGCAACATGCTCATCACAGATGCTCATTTAACAACCCTCCACCATTACTTACCCAAACACAGGTTGGTGAGAACAAGCCTACTGCTATGGCAGTCTGCGTTTCATCGCAAGGTTTGAAGGCAGTGAAAAGGCAAGGCAGACAGCAGCAGGGCCCCTCTTTCTGAGGCAGGCAGCACAGTTTTTAAGAGGTCTTCCTTGCATTTCTGCACCCTTCACAAGCCCATTCCTACAGGTGCCTTCCCTAAGAGAACTACACAGCTTGGAGGCCAAGTGCTGAACTCCTGAGAAAATTTCTCGGGAAAATTAGGCCTTTTAACAGAATCACAGGTGGAAATGCAGGTCCAGAGCATCCAATTCTCCACCAGCACAAAGCTGTTACCCAAAAGCCATTAAGTGCATTGTTAAGCCCAATTTTGAAATGATCAAACAAGATTGCTGCTGCTCTCCCACCCACAAGCTCGTTGACCCAGGCAGAGGGACCCCACTGCAGGGACACCAAGCCTCATCCATCAAGCACAAGGATTTCCTGGAGCTCAGCTTCACTTTTTCTGGCTGCTGCTCTGGCAGGATCCCAGTGGGCATCGGGCGCCACAGCCACCACCGACCCAGTGGTCCCCCATCACACACCAAACACTGCAACAACCTTTGACATTTGCAGGATCTATATCTGCATCTCTGCTGCTGCAGGAAGCATCTACCCAAAACTGCAAATCCAATTAACAGATTAATCCCTCTATCCCGGAGGATTCAGCGCAGCAGAAAGCCTCCAAACCACGCCGCCGCCAAGAGCGGGGCCAGACCAAGGTGCTGCAGGGAGGGCAAGACTCCGAACTTGCCTGGGCAGCCACAGGCACCCCACCAGGCTGCTCTGCTCCTCACCAGGAGCCACCATGCTGGCCGCCCCACCAGGCTGGTGGCACCCAGGTTCTATGCAGCATTGTGGACAGGACCAGGCTCTGTGCCCAGCTCTACCCCGCATCCCTCTGCGATGCTCATCAGTGCTTTAACAGCTGTACAGAGACAGTTTAAACCTCTTGAAGCCCAGCACCCTGCACGGACACCAAACAGCTGGACCACGAACGTGCCACTGGTCCCAATTTTATTCTGCAAGTTGTGGATCAGAAGCAAGCCACTGCCTGCCAGCAGCTCCCTTCAGCTCAGCAATGGTCAACTCACCACTGCACGGCTTGTCCCTTCACAGCACCGCGCTCTAGCCAGAGCAGCTTTCACTAACCCAGGAGGACCTTCAAGAAAACCAGCTGCTAAACAAAAATCCACCTCTAGCCCTGACGGGGTGTCATGCAGGTGCTGCTCGGCCCCAACACCCCAGGGCGCTCCCAGCCTGCTGGAAACCACCTCCAGCCCCACTCACCAGGCACACACTTCCTTGCAGAAGAAAATCCTTTCCCATGACTTTGCCATGGCCTAGTTTTCAAGTGGGACAAAAGAAACTACATTTTGAGCAGCATCCAAGGGACCTATGCAGGAGCCAGACAAGGGCCGAAGTCACCCGAATGCTCACACACATGAGACAGGAGCTCCTCAGCAGCACCTACAAACCATCCCCGGAGCAAGCCTGGAGCAACCTTCCCCACTCAGACACCAGCACTCCTGCTCTTCACACCAGCTTCTCAGCTTCCCAAAAGCCACCACTGCAACCATAGAACATGTGAACAGCAGCATAAGAAACCTCTCTTGAAGAGGAACTGTGGGTCTAACCCTCCATGTGCCAGAAGCTGGGCAGCAGCCTGGAGAGCAGAGCAGGGAGGGGAGCAGCTTCCCTGCCATCCCTCCTGGGAATGCCACCACAAGCCAATGCCCGCTGCCACCGCTGACCCGGATCAGCCCCCCGGGGCTCACTCCCCCAGCCCACTGCCAGAGGGGTCCCACAACCCGGCTTCTCCCCCACTGCCCGCACAGCACCGGGGGCTGCTGCAGGGCACAGAGCAGCTGCAGCTCCGCCAGGCACAGGAGGCTTCCCCAGGTGGTTGGAAGCATAAAGCTGCTCAGCTGACAGGGAACCGCACGAACTGGCTCACAGCAAACCTCTGCTGTGCGGGGACAACTGACAGCTACACCTTGGGTCTGGTCAGGGCATCACTTTAGTTAAAACCCCCCAAGAAAACAGACTTTGAACATCCCAAACCTCAGCAATGGGGTTCAGACAGAGGTATGCCCCCACCAGACGCTCGTACCCAAAAACTCAAGCCACAGAGCCGATTACAGCTCAAATACTTTATTATCACCAGGTTTTCCATTACCACCCAGGATTATCCTGTCTACACACTGTCGCTAAAATCTGATGGAGAATTTACAAAAAATGTGAAGTGCTAAGCAGCTGGTGAGCAGAGACCCAAGCTGGGAGGCAGTGCACTGGCAGCCTGGATGTTTTCAGCACGACAAATGTACAGCATCACTGCCATCGGAGGAGCCTGTGTTTAAAAAAAGCCAGCACAGAGCCGAACAAGCTGTGCTGGACAGCCAGCACGTGCAGCTGGGGACCAGCACTTCTCCAGTGCCCAACTTCAAGAGCAACTCCTTGGAGTCACAAGTGCTACTGGAGAGGTGACAGCAGGAAAACATGACCAGCTTTGAGTGCCAAGAGCCGGAGCAGCTCTCCTGGCACAGGACAGCCTCCAAGTGCCCACTCAGCTCCCCAGGGTGCTGCAAACCACCCGGAGCTCCCAGCCCCCAGCCGTGCTGCATCACCCGGGGGGTGCAGAGCCCTCCATAGTCACCCCAACACAGGCAGCATCACTGCAGCACAGGCAGGGGAGCCAGAGCACAGATGTGGCTGCCTTAACCACATGTTAGACAAGGGGTCTGCAGTATTTCAGGTTCTTCTGACATCTCCTGTCCCAGAAATGAGATCAGAAACGCATCCACATTTAGAAAAGGGAAACAAAAACCTCAGGTTCTTTTCTATGGAGGCTGGGAAGAGATGCAAGCTGCAGTCCCAACCAGAGCATCCCAGAGTCCTGCCTGGCATCTTGGAGCAGCTTTCCCTGTCCTGCTGCTCATGGTGGAAACCACCTGCACAGGGAGGGAGCGGCAGGGGCACTGCACTGATGGAAGTGGCAGTTGTGAACATCCTCACTTGCTGTGGCCTTTAGTAAGAAATGAAACAACACAGACCCCAACGCCCCTTTCCTCCTTTCAAGCACTATCAGCAATCACAGTGCAGGGACTGATAATGTAAAGGTGTTCCCAGGAAAAGCCATACCTTTGGTGAGCACAGCCACAATCTAAAGCATTTTTTAGCCCCTGTTTACACATCCTGCTGGGAGGGGGGTGTGTCCCCAGCTGTTATCAGCTCCAGTAAACTGCAGCCAGAAATTTTATCTTAACTTTCTCCTGCACAGAGCAGCTGCCACAATAAATATCAGCAAGATCAACAAGGCCAGAGGCCCAAGGAGCAGCCGCTCATCATGGCTCAGGGCAGAGCAGGAGCTGCCAGGATTTGCCCTTGGATGCGCTCACACCAAGAGTGGAAGGTGCAGTAACATGGAAACATTTTAACCCCCCAAACACTTGAGCCATGCAGTGAATGCACATCAGGAGCCCGCAGGAGGGCACTAAGGATGCCTGTTGTCAAACCACCAGCCTTAGGCAAGGAAGCAGGACCACCAGACTACCCCAAAGCTAGGTTTTAAGTGTGGGCAAAGCCTTTTTTTTGGGCTTTTTTGTGGATTTGTGGTCCTCAAGCTCCTGCCCTCACCCAGCTGAGCCACCTCTGACAGGGCTTCCCAAGCTGTCACCTCCAGGAGGACAGAGCTGCTGCACCTTTCACCCCGCCAGAGGGGGAAGTAGCCCCCAGTAAGGTCTGCACAGCCTTTACAATCTCAGTTGCTGCATGCAGTGCACACAAGGCTTTTGTTTTATTTATTAAACAGAAACAGATTGCTATAGGCAGCCTTAATCCAAGTGATGGAATCTGTTTCCATAGACACTTACTGCTTCCCCATCAAAATTCAGACACAGGCAGCAAGCTGTGCATGGCCGAGCTGGAGCAGCCTGTGGCTGGGGGTAAGTGGCACCTGATACAGCACCACCAAAGCCTGACCCCTCCGAGGGGCTGGTCACTGACAGCTCCATCAGCTTTAGAGTCATTTCAGCTCAGCCTCTTCTCTGTTAATTGACTGCCTCAGAGAGATTGTGTTAATGAGGAGTTTGCTGTCTCCTGGCGCAGTGATATGGTGAACCAGACCTGCAGAAGGGGCTGAGGGGAAGAGGGGTTCACCTGGGACTGCAGGGGCAACGAGACCAAAACCCATCCCAGCCTTACAAGAGCCTTAACAAGAGGCAGCAGCATCCCTGGGGGAGGTGGAAGAGCCACCTTGAGCCACGTCTGCGCAGATGTGGGGCAGCTCAGGGGGAGATCACAGGAGCCATGTCTGAGCCATGGGGAAGCTGGAAAAGCAGCTCCCAAATGACTTACCAGAGGAGTAAGCATTAAAAAATAAAAAGGGAAAGGAGGCACCAAGCATCACAGCTCATGTCTGCCGCAACTCCCATCGACTGAGCAAGCACGAGTCCCCAGCCGTGTGGCACAGGGAAGCTGCACAGACAGCATGCAGCAGGTCCTGCAGCAGCTCTGCTGTGTTCAGGGGGGCTCAGGGTTAAATGCAGCCCCCACCGCACACGGCCTGAGCGCTGGGTGCTGCCAGGAGAAACCCTGCTTTGGTACGGCTGACCTGTCCCTTGCCCACACCGCTCCTGCTCCCCTGTGTCATCCCTTCCCCTTCAGAGGATGAGGATGGGCAGCACCACCTCAGCCCCCAAAGCAAAGTTGGTGCTTTTGCAAAGCACTTGCCTTTGCAAAGCAAGACAAAAATGCCAGCAAAGCTGCTTTCTGCAAATGCTTCCTCTTTGCAAACACCACAAGCTGACAGTGCCCCAAAATCCTGACACTAAGAATAGCAGGCTTTTTTTTTTAAAGCTACATTAACAGCAGATACAGAGGCACTTTTACCATTCACATAAGGCAGTATCAACTCCAAATTGAGCTTGCTATCTCCGTCTACAGCAAAAATCTAGTTTCATTCCTGTGCTCGGAGTGTGCTCCGGACTGCAACTCCATTTAGCAGTACATTGGTGACTTACCCAATTCTTTAGATCCCTGGCTTTCACTGGCCAACTCTCCCATCTTAACCAGAGCATCAAAGTATCCTTTTGCTGCATACGTCATACCTAAAAGCATAAAAAAAATGCAGGTTATGTTCTCTTTAATGGCTATTATAACTCCTGTGGCACTGCATAGATGCTAGGCACTAAAATAGACATTACTTCAAAGGGCTTAACCCCACAGGGAGGGACTAGACAACAAACAAGAAAAATGAGTGAAGAAAGAAGAAAGCTCGAGCAGCGAGATTACAGGGCTATTTAGGAGAAAAAAGGTACATGCAGGACCTAGGTGGTTTTCATTCCAGCGTAACCATCAGCCTGCGTAATGCTGCTCAAGAAAATCACTGTGGAATAATTGAATATCACAGACTTTCATTATAGTTCAGTCTTGTTTGTTGACATTCCAGCTACACACTCCACTTTAATCAGATAAGCAGGGGGTTTCCTCTAATCACAAGAACATGTTGTACAGCTTTAGCTCAACACCATCAAATTATGTGCTGAAGCCTCTTCCAGCATGATTTACTGATTAAGACACTTCCTTCAGATGCCCCCACAAGCTCAGAGATCCAAAGTAAAGGATGACCAAAGACAATTTTAAAAGTTACAGGAAGATCTTGGTCTTCAAAGCACATTCACAGCAGGGATGAGAGAAAAATAGAAAACAAGTGATCATACTGGTTATCCACAAAATGCTGCAGTTACACTGTGTCCAGCTTAAGTGGTGATAAAACAGCATGTTACAAACGCACTCCACTACCCGGGTAATTAAAAACTGCATTATTGGTATAACGTTTCAGAAGAACAAATAAAAAGCGGTTCCAAGCGCAGCCTCTTCTCCCCTATCTCCTTTCCTCCCCTCCCTGCTGCCCGCACCCGCTGCAGACCCAGCAGGGAGGCAGCAGGCAGAAGCACCCCCAGACCCGGAGCCCCTTGCCTCGTTAGCATCATTAGGGATGGCTGGGAAGTGCTGCTGCTTGTAAGGGTGCATGAAGTGCCCTATCCCTGGGGGATCAGAGTCCACCGCCCCTGTGCGGCCAACCGGGACAGACGGGCACTTCCCACATTACGGCCAGTTGATCCATTAAAAAAAAATCTAGTTAAAAACTGCCAAGAATCAGGCAGCAAGCAGCATGACAGGGAGCACCTGCACCTGCAAACAGCAAGGGGTCTGCACCTTAGGAGATCCTCACTGAACCATCCAGGAACCCTTTGACTTGTGGGAAATAACATTTGCCCAAGGCACAAAGCAAGGCGGCACAGATCCTTCACAAAGGTCATATTGCAACATGGGACACCAAAATATTTTTTCCCACCGACTTAAGACTGTGACAGCCTCCTCCCTTACAGGCATTTCCACTGAGCCAATTAAAAAAATAAAATCCAGGAGACTTGCAGTGCAGCTCTGAAGCAAGCAGAGCCCTCCCCAAAAGCAAGCAGCTGCCTGCGGTCGAACACAGCCTGCCCTAAACCTCCCCAGGACCAAGCTGAGGGAGGCCCAGGCAGTATGCAAAGTCATTTTAAGTCAAAACAGTCCTTTTTATGGTTTTCATCAATTCACAGTTTTACTTTTGATCACTTAAATCTACGCCTCCCTGATGGCTCCCAATCGGACCCTGTGCTCCTAGCCGAGAGCTGCCACCAGTATTTTTAGATTTTTCCCTCTCTTCCAAAGTGTTCTGGGCAATTTGAACAATCCAGTAACACATCTTTTAAACAGAACTTAAAATTATCTTAATTATAAATATTTTAAAATAACATTTAAAGAGAAACTGGTTGGAAGTGTGTTATCCAGCTATCGCCCAAGCTTTTATCGCTTGAATCCTTTTCACATCCGTGGCCACAGCACGCACGTGCCTCACGTGTCCTAATGCCGTGAGCTCTGCATCAAGGTCCAAGAACCATCTCCCCACTTTCCTCCCCTCACTCTCCTTGGGAACAAAGAGCATCCCAAGTCTGTTTTCCAAGCTTCCCTCCCTTCCAAAGCCACACTGTCCAGCCAGACCCTCACCAGCCCCGCAGCCTCCAGCATTTCCACAATAAATGCGTCAGCAGCTCAGTTTCACTTACTTGCTAAGGCTTTTTCATAGGTCTTCCCCATAGAAATGAAATTCCTGAGGCTGGGATTGAACTGCTCCATGATCGTCTAAAGGAAAAAGAAGAACATCGCTGGGGTTAGCAAAGATGACCGGGAGCTGGACAGAGCAGCTCCGCACCCGCCCGGGGCAGCCAGCTTTACACCGAGAGCCTCCAGCAGAGCCATGTATTGCAAATAACACACAAAAGCGACTAAAGGGCAAGCACCTTGTGATCTGGGGCACGTCAGGAGCCAGGGATGAGGGCAGTGCAGGATTCACCCAACGCCAAACCCAGCACGGCTGTAAGGGCTGTTGAACACAGCCAGGATGGCAGCTGAAGGTAGCAGCCCCTGCTGCGCCTCAGGCCATGCCTGCTCCAGCCCCGGTGAGAAGCTCCAGCAGCTGCTGCAGGCACTGCCCTGGCAGGCAGAGCCGAGCCTGGCGCGGCCGGGGGGTGATGCCCCAGGTACCCTCCCTTCATCCCACAGCTTCCCTGAGGGCCACCAAACTTGGGTTTTGAACGCCACAAGGTAGAGGGTCAACAACAAGGTGGCTCTGCAGCGTCCCTGTAGGAGATGCCTTGTGCAGGTGCTTCACCATGAGAAATAAACAAATGCCCCAACCATGAAATTATCAGATATGGCAAATAGAACCATAATAACACCTCAGGTGGCTATTTGAGACTGCAGGCAACAGCCCTCAGAGCAGCGGCAAAGTTGACCCGAGTTCCAGGAGATGATGGCTGGTGATGTCCTGCTCCTGGGGCACAGCCCTGGAGAGCAGCATCACCTCGGTCATCACAGACAAGCAGGAAGGGCTGAAGAGCAGTATCCAAATCACGCCCAAGGAGCCGAAGCCAGAACAAAGCTACTGTCATCCCCACTGAGCTGGTCCCAGCCACGGCTGAAGCCACACGCAATGAATTACACCTCTGTCTCAAAGCACTTGGTGTCACTTTCCACCTGCCTATAGATGCATAAATTAGGGTGTCGGTGAACACCAGAAGCTCTGTCTGACAGCTTTTCCTCCCTCGCTTTAAGGTCCTTATTTAAACACGGAGTGGGGAAGGAATAATCGGATCACAAAGAAGAACAGCTCTTTGTACTTGGCACAGCCACGGCTGGCCCTCCCTGGCCAGAGCTATTCAATCCCCGGTGCCGATAGCATCTCTAGAACCAGACACTGATTCCCAGGCCAGCTGCGGCGGAGACAACAGAATCTCCATTCTCCCCCCACAAATCCCACCTCCGGACCAAGCCTGGCTGCAGCGGAGCAGCCCCGGGGCCAGTCCCAAGCCACATCAGGGACGCCCCTTGCCCTGTCCCCACAGCCCTCCACCAAAGGCACAGCCAGGGAATGGAGTTTAATGCCTAAAGGTCCCCGCGCAGCCCAAGCGGGGTTGCACCGGCGTCCCCCCCGGGAAGCATGGGCTCTACAGCCCCATGCTGCTGGCAGCGTCCCATCCCGGGAAGGGGAGGGAAGATGACAGACAGACACTTATGGCGAATAAGCTGATTAAGCATCTGTCACCTCATCTGAAACTGGCCAAACACTATAAAGCTCATTTTCTGCCAGAGGCATTTTTATCCCGAATTCCTGCTGCCTGGCCTTTGCAGAATGTGACAGTTCAATTTTCTTCCGCAGGTGCATGTGTGCAAGACTCAGCCAGCACCTTCCCTGGCTCAATACAGCCATTTTATAATTTCTGTGAGCAGGAACCTGTGCAGGACACCAGCTCAGTGTTCCAGCACCGAGGCACTGGTATTCGTCGGCAGGAAAAATCCTTTTATCCCTCCAAGGAGCATAGGGTAGCAGCCCTGCTCCCGGCTGGAGCGGTGGGCTAAGGATGGCTGTGCCGAAGCACCAACCCACCCCAAAAGCCACCATCCCACCACCCCAACAGCTCTCGGTGCTTTTGGGTCTGCCCCACACCACCACACAAGCCTGCAAAGAGCAGAAGAGGATTGCAGAGTTCTTGCAGGCAAGCACGAAGCTAATGAGAAACTTCAGTGCTAATTAAGGCTGCAGGTCAAGCTCCACCGCAGCACAGTGTGAGGGAAGCTGCTTTGGGGCAGCACAGAGCAGTTTAGCGAACACACTCAGCTTGAAAGGAGAAAATTAACCTGTAGCAACAAGCCACATAGTGAGTTGTTTTCTCTAATTGTAGGAGACAATTGTACAGGAGTTAATTAACACCAATGACTACTGCTCCATCTATTCAATGTCACGTCTAACTTTGGTCAAAAAAAAAATCTACCTGTGTCACCCCAGAAAGGAGCTGGGGTTGCTGCCCAGGGACAGAGCCATGGCCATGTCCCCAGCACCAGCAGAGCCGCGGCTGCAGCCTCCTCCACGCTCCAGCTCAGCCTGAGCAGTCTGAGGCTGTGTAACACTTAGGCAGAAGAAATATTGGCAGAAATTCTGTGGGGAAGTGATTTTTAAACAGTTTGCTAGGTTAAGTGCAGTAAGTGTTTATGTATATGTATGTATACATGTATATAAATAAAATTATTTTTGCAGCAGCAGCTGTGTAAACATATCTTCCTGAGGTACGGAGCTTAGTGAATCGATGACAGAACAGCACCTGCAGACAAAGTGCCGGTGACCAGCGGCCATCCCAGTGTGGGGCAGTGGCACAGATGGGTGCAGCCAGCGATGGAGAGCAGTGCCATGCCCGAGGGCTTACAGCCACCGAGCTGCTCTCTTGACCTGCAGGACTTGTGGGGTGGGATGGGATCAAGGAAATCCCCTTCCAAAATTCAGTGCATCTTCCCCAAACCGGAGGGAACCAAAGCACAGCTCAGCGCTGGCTGCTGCTGGCACCGCTTGGGGCAGGACCCTGCGCCCCACCGACCAACAACAGCTACCTTAAAACAATAAATATAGGGACAAAAGCCCCCCGAGAGGTCCCACTGACCAGCTGAAGAAGGGGGGAGGCGACCGCCTGCCAGCCAAATGAAATTCACCGAACCTCAGGAGGAAGTTTGCTGAAAGTGAATGTTTTTTAAGACATTGTCTGGGGACTCCAACAAAAACAGCCAGGCAGGATGAGGGCACTGAACAGGGCTCTTCACTCCAGAGATAAAAACGGAGTTTTTTCAAGCCTTCTTCTCACTCTCAGGGTGGGAAGGGAAGGTGACTCCAGAACTAACACACCTTCACATCCCCCCGCCAGGTGAGAAGCTGAAATGCCAGCAGCTGCTCAGGAGAAATACTGAAAAATAAACATTTTCATCACAAGACAGGCTTAGCAAGCACTCGCTTCCCACAGCCAGGTCAGGCAGCAGAGCAGCCCACACAGCAGGGAGGGCGGCAGCACTGCTCCCCCTTGGCTGCCAAGGTGAAGCTGGGCTTGCAGGACACTACAGAAAAGCTAATATTCAGCAAAATTCTGGTAATGGAAGCAAATCTCGTTCTCCCTCAAATTTTGCTCCATCAGCACCGCCCACAAGTTGTTTGCCTTCCACACACTGGCTGGGCAGAGTTTAGAAAAACACAGACAAAAAAAACCCTGGCAGCTAAAGGTTGAAAGGGCTTTGCTTTGTTCCACTGCACTAAATTCCCTGGGTAATACCACTCAGCTCTCTGGGATTGGCACAGCTTTATTTAGCTGCCAAAAATGAAACTAATGCAAAGCACAAGGTCTCCAGGACACAGTCCTACTGAATGAGGGGGGGAGAAGAGGCAACAGAAAACGAGGTCCCCGTCCCTCCCCTGAGCGCACTCCATGGCAAGGATGTACCAGCTGCTCCCACACCGTCACAGCCCGCCCAGAAGTAAAAGTTTAAACCTCCCCGCGGACAAGCTGGAAGTGGAGCTGGTTCAGGTTGTACCAGGTTTCTCCTGCATAGGACAGACCTGCATGACACCTTCAAGGCTTGAAAAACAATTTCAGAACAGGCTGCACAGCCCTCCCCAGCGCCATCCCCGCAGCCGCCCGGGCGGCTCCTGAAGCCAAACAGGCAGCAGCATGCCAAGCAGGAGCCCCCGTGCCCCGCCGAGGCAGAGGATGCTCAGCAGCTGTGCTCTGCTGGGCACCCAGGCTCCGCACCACCACCTCCGCACAGCTGTGGTAGGACCTCATGCCGCACGGCTGTGCTGGGCCATCTGCGGTTATGGTGCCGGACTTTGTGCCCTGTCCCCCGGCCGTGCAGCAACAGGGCAAAGGGACAGACAACAGGGGATTGAGGGGGAAGGAGGCTCCTAGATTTGACCAAGGGATGAGCGTCACCATGACTGCCTGGCTCTTCTCCCAGACAGCCTGGGCAGTGCTGCTGGGGACATCCCAGACACCCTGGTGAACACAAGTGATGGACTCTGAGCTAACCCCCACCTCGGTATTTTCCCGCTACCATTCCTTGCTGCCCCCACGCAGTGCTAAGGCACAATGGCTCCTTGCAAGATTGACGCTGCACACAGGCACGGGTGGCCTGGGCTCAGCCTGGCACCCACTGCTTTCCCGGGTGACTCATGGGTGACAGCAGGACCTCAGGTGGCCATGACAAGTGCCATCAGAGGGGGTTGCACCATGGGATGCTCCACTACACCAGTCACACAGCAAAAGTGGCTCAGCTATAAGGAAGTTTTAGTTTCTAAATGGGTCAGTCCTGCTCCTCCTAGAACACCTTTGTTATTTCTCTATTAATATTTAATTCCCAAACCCCAGCACTGCCTCCATCTCGGCTCATCCTGCCTCACGCCATCAGAAGGCAGCCCTGTCATTTTAAGAGCCAGGTTTCCGCTGGGAGGGAAACCTCGCTGGACTTGTTAGCAGGGCTGATTTTAATTGCTTACAACACACCCACCTTACAGCTCTGCCACTGGGAATATCCCCATCCATCCCCTTCCCTGGTATCTTGGTGCACCGTAACACACAACAGCAGCAGCGTTTCACAACCGGAGCTGCTGACAGCTGCGGTGCCACATCCCTCCCTCGCTGCTGGCAAGCCCACCTCCCCAAGCACTCCCCAAGCTCGCCGCAAGCCAGCGGGACCGGCCACATGGTTGTCCTCCGGCTGGGGTTCTCACGAGGTCCTGCCCCAAAGCCAGATGGCATGACCAGGGCTCAGCACAATCTTTCCTGGAGAAAGAGCTCAGGAGCAAGAGAACTGGCAGGGGGAAGCAGGGTCCCCATCTAAAGGTATTTAGTTTCTACTGGCTATCGTGCCAGAGGATGAAGGGATCCAAGTTTCAGGGCCAGAGCTCTGAACATCTTTGTAACCAGGGTCTGGGCTTGAAGGGAACTGGAAGGAGGACCTGGACGGCACACAGCACCCCCTGGGCAGCACCCTGTCAGTACCCACCAGCAGTCACCCTGCCAGGCAGCCCTGGGGCTGGGACCCCCGCTGCCGAGCTAGGAGCATCACCCAGCCCTGGCCCCTTCCCTGCAGACCCCCCGCAAGGGGCTCCACTCAGCCAAAGGCTTCAGCCCACAGAGCTCGGTGCAGGAGATGTCTGACATGCACTGGCCTGCAACATGAGCAGCACGGGAGTGAAACCTTGGCCACGAGCAGATTCAACACAACCAGGCACTGAAGGCAAAGCCAGCGGCTGCCTCCATCCCAGCGAGCAGCATCTCTCATCGGCAGCAGCTGCACGGGAAGCGATCTGGAGCACCTTTGGCAAGTCAGGAGCTACCTGCTTGTAACAGTTCTCAGTCAAGAAGTTTCAACAGTCTCGAGATGCAGCATCTCAGCAGAGGGCAGAGACCACGCACCCAGCCTGCAGCAGCATGGCACGCAGAGGGGACAGAGCAGCAGAAAGCGAGGGCAGCCCCACATCAGCACCCCAGTGCCAAGCCACGGGGCAGTGCGGGAGTAGAGCCCAGCACCCTGCAGCTGAACCAGCACCAACCCTCACTCCAAAGACTCTGATGCAGAGCCAAGACTCCTACAAAGATGCAAAACTCTGGCAAAAGCGCTTTGCCCTATAAAAACACCACAGCCCTGGGCCCTGCTTACCACAGGATAACAAGCCTGGCTTCCCCCCTGCTACCCTGAGCACAGTTATCGCTGGGAAAGGAATCCTGCAGTGCTTGACCCGCTCCCTCAGGACACAGGCAGACGGCACCCACTCCCCACGGGAGCAGGGTGCTGCCCTGGAAGCCATGTAGCAGTGTCACTGACCACAGCGATGCACCGGTCTGACCAGAGTCCTGGCACCCATCTGACAGGTTTCCTGCATCTGGGGTGCAAGAAGCCCCAACACAGGGAGTGGAGTGTGTGGACATGGGGGGTGGCACAGGCTGACTCCAGGGGCCAGCTCCTTCCTCCTGTCACACCGCATCATCCCTCTGCTGCCAAACACCAAACCACCCACAATTTCCCTTCCGATTCACTTGAGCAAGAATCACTCCCCTTCCCCTCTGGACTTGGAGATAACAAGGCAAGAGGCTGTTATGCTGGCAATAACATTTATTACAGTTGATGTGTAGCAAATTACTATCAGGAATTATAAGCCTGCATTTGTGCAAGACAATTAGGCTTCGAGTTTGGGGTGTTTTTAAGCAAACACCTCTTCAAACGCGGAGCTATTCACACACCATTACAAAACGATCTTCCACAGGAAGAAATAGCTTTAAAATGAAATGGAGGTTAGCCTGTAAATGGCAATAATCTAATCTGTCATAAATGAGACAGATTTGTCTTCAGGGGAAGGAAAGAATTGCCAGTCCCTTCCTTCCGCAAATAGACAGTCCCATGTGAGGGACGAGCAGTGCACAGGGAGCAGCCCAGGGAGCTGCCCTTCCACCAAGCCCTGCACCCACAGCCGGAGAGGTTTCACCCCCCCCAACCCCGTGCTCACAGAAGAGCCCAACAGCTGTGTTGCTACAACAGGGTCCTTGCGAGTGAATCAGCACCAGGGAAGGTGGGATTACATTGGTGGAAGGTGCCAGCAGCCTCCGTCTCCCTCTGTAATTACTACACATGTGTAGGCAGCTGCCTGTAGTGGCAGCATTGGCAAGGAGGCGGCTGACAGCTCCTCCACCATCTCATTAGCACAGTCACTCCAAGGGTGAGCGCTGGTTCTGGAAAATGATTACAATGGGCTTCCTGAGCAGAACGCCTTGGGAAAGCCTGCGTGGGAGAGGGTGCCTGGCACAGGGAGCAGCCGAGAGCTGCCTGCTCCAGACCTCCCAGGAGCCGGCTCGACCCCCTGGTCTGGCTGCTTCCAAAACCCCGGCGAGACAACAGCAGTGGCTGGAAGCAAGCACGTGGCAGCTGCCCATCCTGCACCCCTGCAGCTCGGGATGGGGTGGCTGTGAGGAGGCACCAGCCAAACCTCCCCAGCATCATCCTCCTTCCTCAGGGTTGTCACCTCCTGACCACAGTGGTGTTCAGGCTACAGTACAGGCCAGAAGAGCACAGACAAAGGAACAGGTAAACGGGCAGTGGGGATGTAAAGCACTGGGGATGGTTTTGGACTTGGGAGACTCCAAAGCTTATGGAGCTCCAGAGAATCCACACAGTCCCCGAGCCTCCAGCCCTCACACTGGGCTCCAGGAGGTTGCACAAGTCCTCAAAGAAACAGGCAAGCACTGGGTTCCTGCATGCACCCCATGCCACGTGCTTCCAGAGGCCAAGAAAAGCATTGTTATCTTCAGAGGAGGAAAGGCTCCTCATTCACTGCAGGGAATGCAAACGGAGTCAGGACCATCCTCCAGCTCCCAGCACAGCGATGGTGATGTTGGGTAACTCCATGAGATCTGCCTCCATGTCCTCACTCCCCACACCCTAGCTGCTCCCACTAAAATACCAAGAAGTTAAAAGTGTTCACTAATTGATGGAAACCTTTGGACTCCTCTCAAGTCCACCTTTGGCTCTTGGGGCCAAGAGGTCCCCATGCACCCTCCGCACTTCAGGCAGATCCACCAGGCTCCAATGGAGACAGTGCTGCTGCTTGCTCCGTGCCAAGGGCACCCTGCTCTGCCTCCAGACCCACAGCTCACACCGCGCAGGGACGATGAAGCTGGTGGTCAGAGGCAAGAGAAGAGCCCAGCCAGCATTCACCCATCACCCCTGGTTTCCTGGGGGAACAAGCTTCACCCAGCGCAGTCCGTACGATGGCACAAGCCACCCTGCACACTCCTTACAGCACAGCGCCCCGGAAAATTGTGACCTGCTCTGCAAACCTGTTATTAGTGCAGTTCTTCGAGGACAACACACCTCAAACAACTGAGCCACCAGCTGAAACTATTGCCAACAACTGTCCCCAGGCCAACCACACTGTCACCCGGTGGAGGGGACCAGCGGGGCTGGGTGATGGACCCCAGCAGCTCTCTGGGTTCTGGGACGTCCCAGGGCCAAGCTGTGCTGATGCCCCATGCTCAGCTCCCGGGAGTGACAGGGGTTACACCCCGCAGTGCCCAGCTCTGCCCAGGTCCGAGAGCAACCTGCACAGCAGGACCCTGGGTGCAGAGGGGGGAAGGGAGCCCCAGGCACCCAAGCCCCCAAAACCAGACAGCTCCATTCGCAGATCTCCTCTATGCTAAGAGCAGCCCAGATTTTGGGTGCCATTAGCTCTGTCCCAAGAGCATATGCCTCAGGATCCCCAAAACCGTGACTTTAGAACTTCAGTATTTTTTTATACTAAATTTTCCTATCACAGCTTTTTTTTTTTTTTCCCTGCTTGATGCTCCCAGGCAACTCAATCTGACTACTTAAGATGCAGGAAGTCATGCAAGCTTCCCAGTTTAACAAATGACATCCTGCACTACGTGTTAGGCTAGAGAGGTTTTATTAGACTTGTCACAGGACTCAGCAGAGCAGAAACCACTTCCTTCACAGGGAAAATTAAAGCACATAAATTATTTTATTTTTCTCATGGCCCTGGGAGCAAAGCAGAAAAAACCAAACCCGGAGATATTCCCAAACTCCAGCTATATGCAGGACGCGGAGACGGCTCCGACGCTGCCGGGTGCCGCCAGAGGCGGAGGGGCGCAGCGAGGGCCGGGGGGCTCTGCCCGCCCGTGGGACGGGGCGACCCACACGCAGGCTCCCCGCCCCCTCCCGCGGCGCCCGCACCCAGTCCCGCACCCGGCGCGGAGCGGGGGGGCCCCGCAGCCCCCGGGGAGGGAGCGGCCCCAGCCCCGCACCCGGCAGAGGATGGGCAGGGTGGGGGGTAAAATAAAAGGACACCCACCCCTCGCCCTCAAGCCGGGCAGCCCCCCCGCGGCGCTCACCTTGTAGACATTCTCGGTGAGCCGGTGCACCTCCTCGGAGCGGGACATGCTGGGCGGCCCGGGCAGCACCATGGGCGGGCGGCGAGCACCGGGGAGCGGCAGAAGCAGCGCGGAGCCGTGGCCGCGCCGCCTTTTATCGGCTGCCGGAGCCGCCACCGCCCCGTCCCGCCCCGCGGGGAGGGGCCGCCCCGGGCCGCCCCGGGCCAGACTCCGCCGGGGCGGGGGCTGCGGGCGCGGCGGCGGCCGGGGGCGGCCGGGGGCGCGGGGCCGGGCTCCCCCCTGTGACCCGCCGCCGGGACCCCCCTGCCCCAAACCCGTCCGCGCCACCTACCCCACACGTGCCCCGTCCCGTACCCCCTATCCCAGCCATGCCCCGTTCCTCATCCCATACCCCATCCCATACCCCCATCCCTGTCTCCCATCCCGTGCCCCATTCCCCATCCTGTACCCCCATACCCCACCCATGCCCCATATCCCATCCCGTGCCCCATTCGCCCTCCCATGCCCCATACCCCATCCCTGTATCCCATGCCCCATAGTCCATCTATACACCATTCCCCACCCCATGCCCTGTATCCTATCCAATGTCCCATTCCCCATCCCATGCCATCCCTCTACCCCATTCCCCACCCCATACCCCCACAATACACCCCATAACCTACCCTACCCGCCCTGTTATACATCACACCATAGATCATGGTACCCCATACCACACCCCTGCTTTACCCCATCCTCTGCCTCTTGCTGTGCCCCTAATCCCTGAGATGCCTCACTCAGCAGCCCCTGCTGTACCCCACACGTGGTGGTACCCACACGCCTGGTGCTGTGCTCCACTTCCCAGCTGCGCAGCACAGGGTAGATGGGCTGGGAGCAGCTGGAGTGGAAAGAGCAGCCAGCGGTGTTCAGGGTGTTGGTTTTATACAGGGAAAGACAGTGGAGGCCCTCCAGGAAGGCCAGGAGAGCGGCGGTGGGATGAGTGGTGCCCGCGGTGCATGGCCAGCCCTGCACTGCGTGCCCCACGGTGCTTGTCCTCAGCCTGGAGCAGTGCTGGGCCTGGGGAGACCAGCCCAGGCAGGAGGGCAGGCAGCCCCTGCCTGCCCATCCCCTCGCTGTCCCCACGCTGTCCCACCACCCAGCCAGACAGGAGAGCTGGGCTTGCACCTTGTCACCCTGCACACACCGGGATTCCCTGGGAGACCCTTGCCAGCCTCCCCAGCTGCAAGGTCCCCAAGGGACAGTGAAGCTGTGGTTCCCCATCCTTCCCGTCCCTCAGGCCAGTGGCAGCCACTTCTGCACTGCTTCTGAGGGACAGGAGGAGCATGGCTGTGCCCCATGTCCCCTGCCCTGCAGGGTGATCCAGTTAAAAGGCAGCTGTGCATAGCCGGGGCTGTCCCCGTGTCCCTGTGGCCATACAGAGGAGGAACATCTGGAGGGCACCAGGCACAAACTGCCCTGGCCCTCGGGCCAAGCCTTCCTCTCCTTCCTCTCCCTCCTGTCTGCAAGATGCAGTGAAACAGTTAAGCAGCTCAGCGCATCTTTCCCCTCATCTCCTCTGTCAGTTCTGAGAATCAGAAGCCCAAGCAGCCCAGGTCGATACCTTGGCCCCAGACCTCCTGGCTTTATTCCCGTTGCTGCCTCCCACCCTCCATCCCAGCCCCGGCCAGGAGCAGGGGGGGCACCGAAGGTGACCACTCACTCTGGCCATGTTTGGGTCCCATTTTGGCTTCCACCTCCTCAGAGCTTTCACACTCCAAAGGCTAGGAAAGAATTTATGACCCCTGAGAAGGGATTTTTCATTTTGCTGGAGTGGCCTGTTAACCCTTTCCCACTGGGGCTAAGAAACAGCAGTGGGACATATTGGGGGGACCTGGGAACAAGGCTGCTGCGGGAGATGTTCCCAGGAGGGATGCCCGGCTGCCTGCATCCATGCAGGGACCTTGTGGTGCCCCTTCCCCGCCCCATCCCACGGCCAGACTGTGTTGGCTCCGGCAGGATGCCGCTCCCTCAGCTGGACACTGGTGCCTCACTGGCTCTCCAGTGTTGGTGAAGGATTTCAGATCAAGTGTCCGGGAAGAGAATGCCTCTCTGCATCTCCATCACCTTATTTTTAGTTACGTTATGTAAGTTCTTCGCTACGTCATGGATGTGGGGGGTTCTTGCATCTAATTCCAGTGTGACAGCCCAGCAATTCAAACAAGCTGTTCCTCTGGTGGGGAAGATAAAAGGATTTGTAATTTCTCATAATAAAAGAGGCCTTTTGGGACGACCCTCAGAGAATCTCTCACATCTAGGCCTGCTCTCAGACAGCCGCTCCACTTTCCTCCCATCCTCCGCTTCTCCTTATCCCCAGGAAATGTAAGGACCAAAAACCTTTCTCCCTCATACCCACCTGCTCCCAAAGTGAGTCTTCAGCTGGAAGCAGCCAGTGATTTCTTATTCTCACCTTAAAAGACAGATTTAGCAAATTATCATTGCCCCTGGCTTTTCGCGTGTCACCAACTCTCGACTGGCAACTACCACCTTGTGCTGCTCATACTGCCCCTGCTGCATGTGCTGCCCACACTGCCCGTGCTGCCCCTGCTGCCTGTGCCCCATGGGGTTGTGCTGGAGCCCAAGGCAGAGCTGCCGCCCTGCAGCCTCTGGGAGCACCCTGGGAGTCCATGGCAGGAAAAACCTGCCCTTGCCTTGTGTGCCGTAACATTTGCTTTGATTGCCTTTTTTTGTTTTGTGGCGTTGCTAGCTGTCTTTTTGTCAGGGTGATTCACTCCCCAGGGCTGGCGGCAGCTGGAGCGTGCCCAGGGTAACCATGGTGGCAGAGTCCCTCACGGGTTACCTAAACCCCGCGGCACCTCCCAGCACTTTGCACAGGCCCTTTTGGAAAGCCCAGGACCCCCCACCGCAGGGGCTGAGCTGGAGGAGCAAAACCTGGGGGGTGCAATGTGGAGAACCCACCACCCCAAACCTTTAACACCAGTGGCCAAAGGGGCAGCAGCCTTGCCTGGTGGCCTCATGAGCCCTGGAGCTGGCGCCATCCCTGCAGCCATCCCACCCCTTCGCAAGATGGGGGTCTCTCCCCAGGGTGCTGGCACATCGGCACAGGCGGCACCGGCCACCTCCAGCCCCGGGTGGAGTGAAGTTGCTGTGGCAACACCGATTTATGTAATCCACCCCGCTCGGCTGCAGGTGTGGGGAGGAAATTGTGCTATTTTTGAAGTTTCATTAGGTTCCTCCTTAATTACCAGTGTGGCATCATGCCAGCTCCACCAGCCAGGTCGCGCGCCCTGGCACAGCGATGGAGCGCTGTGCTGCGGTGGCGATGGCTGCGGGCAGCAACTGCCTGGAGGGACCATCGAGGCCAGTGGCTCCCTGGGTCACCAGCTGGGTGGACACATGTCCGCTGCTCAGCAGGATGCCTCTGCTGGGGGTGCGGTGGTTCCCCGGGCAGGGATGGAGCAGGGTGGCTGCAGGGTGGCATAGCTGCCCAGGGTGGGGAAAATGATGCTGTGTGGGGTCAGCGGGCGCTGCCGTGTCCTCAGCACCTCAGGAAAGCCTCCTGTGACACAGGAGAGAGACAAAAAAATAAAGACGGGTTACAATCCCTCATGGCTTCAAATGCGACATGCCACCGGCCGATACAGAGAGGAGCAAAGAGGGGTACAGCCTGCTCCCATGGCGCTTCTGCCGAGGGGCACGGGCATGGGTGGGTGAGCAGCCACCAGGAACGGCTCCGGGTGGTTGCTGCTTGCTCCTCAGCACCTCGACAGCAGATGGATGATGTCAGAGCAGGAGAGACGGTGCAGGGAACATGGTACCTTCACCAGCAGCTGGGCCAGGCTGAAGAAGCTGTCTCCATCTCTAACTCACCTGCTTGTCCCACACGGTCCCATGGGGAGGGCCAAGGGCAGAGGCTGCCCTGCTCCCTGTACCACCCACCACACCTCAGGCTGACAGCCCCCCTGTGCCCTTCTTGCTCTTTTCCTCCTTTTTGACAGGTACTGAAAGGGAAGGATCAACTCCGGCACCCCCCCCATGACCCTTGAGAGCAGCCCGGCTCAGGGCAGGTGCCTACCTGCAGGTGTCAATTTGTTAATGAGATTACCAGGAAATTTCTGACTTTCTGTCTCAGGCAGATGGCTTCCCCATCAGAGTCCCAACATGCTGCTGCCGCGCAGTCAGCTGTGAGCCCTCTCCACGCTGCGCCTGGAGTTATTTATTTCTGAAACAATTTATATGTGATTTTTCTGACATCTGGGAGGGGGTCACCGGGGAATCCGCCTGACAGGTTTGAGCAAAACCAACGCAGCTGCAAGCACAGGACATGCTTTTCCCCATCCACCTTGCTCAGCTCAGACTCCTGCCCCCTGGCTGGTTGCCAAGCAAGTGGGGGGCCCCTCCTCAACACCCAGCTGTCCCCCACTTTTTTTTTTAAGGACCTCATTAACTTCTGCAGGAGCTGGGGCAACAAACCCCATGCCAGCGCCCGGGTCTCAGAGCCACCCACCCAAACACAGCTTCGCTCTTCCCTTTGCAGCGTGGTGGTTGCTCATCGCGGTGCTGGCAGGGGTGGCAGCAGTGCCTTGTGCCAGTGAGAGCTGGTCCCTCCACCCCCATGGGTGCCACGGCCCCTGAGTGTGCAATACTGTGTGCAATGTTGAGTCTGCAACGAGTGTACAATGGTGAGTGTGCGACGTTGTGTGCAACATTGAGTGTGTAACATTGTGTGTGCAACGTTTTGTGCAATGTTGAGTGTGCTGCTCCCAGCATGTTGCTCACTGTGCTACCTGGATGCACACACGAGTGAGTTTACACCTTCCGTTTTGTAGGGTCGGGACTTCAAAGTTGTCACAAAACTGGAGATTCCCCACATGTGCTGGCAGCTCTCCACCGGTTAAATCCCCCACGAGCACAACCAGAAAATCAAGTAAAGACATTTATTGAGGATTAGCAAAGGATGAACAATTCAGGCTCTTATTTTACCGGGCGGGAGCTGCAGCACTGAAAGCCAGCGCAGAGCTGGAAACAGCGGCAACAGTGATTTCCAGCTCCTGCCTCGCACTTCGCCATGCAGGACTCACTGCGGTTTACAAAGCAGGTCAGGATTATTTCACAAAGGAGGGAACTGAGGCACGGCGGTGAAACTGGCCCCCCATCATCCCAAGCAGGTTTTCCCTAATCCTGTTGGAAGCAGCATCTGAACAAGACTGCCAGCAGTGCAAGTTGCTGTTCCCAGGTGTTTGTATACCGGGAACTGCTTTGCTCACTGGTGTGACGCAGCAGCTCCTTGTCCTTGCTGCTCTCTGCGTTGGAGCACATGGCCCCACCGGCAGCGAGGGTCACTGCCGGGCCGGAAGCAGCTCTGCCATCACTGCCCCTTCCATCACCTGCACGGAGCCTGGGCTGGGTGCTGTGGCCGGGCTCGGGTCTCATCACTGGGGTCGCTAATGGCAGTAAGTGGTGGCCCTTGTCGGGGGAGCGTGGGCTGGGGGGAGTCACCAGCAGAGCACTGGGCTGGACCCCAGGACCCCCACTCCCACTCCTGCATCCACTGAGAGAGTGGGATGCACAAGGCAGAGTTTTGTTCATCGGTGACTGGGATGCTCTTGCCCACATCAAAGCTGGCATGTGCAGTCAAACTAAAGCCGGCAAGGCGGCAGCGTGCCAGGAGTGTGGCTCTGGCAGCTCTGGGGTCCTGGCTGGGGGGGCGGGGAGCTGCCTGCATTTCCCCTGCAGACCCCTGTGGCCTTCCCGGCTCCTGGGGTGATGCCAGCCCCAACCCACTCTGGCAGGGGTGGCACAGGCCAGGCTGTGCTGGTGGAGCCGGCGGCGTGGGGGAGCCTCGGCTCTCCCGGGAGGCTCCTGGGGAGAGCAAGCGCAGGGAGGAGCCCAGTGACGAGGGAAGAGGGAGTGGGTGGGAGAACAAAGCGCTGCGGATGCAGAGAGCTGTGATGGGGACCGGCAAGATGGAGGGAGCCGAGGCACCGAGTGGGTGGTCGCTGCTAGAGGAGGGGAAGGGGCTGGCTGGCACCAGCCGTGGGAGAGCCAGACGGGTCCCCAGCCATGCTGCCGTCCTCAGGGACCAGGGGAGGCTTGGAAGGGAGAAACCTTGGCTTCAAAGCAAACAGCAAACCCAGCCTCCGCCGAGCCACGCTGGCATGGGAACGGCTGGGGGAGCGGGGCTGTGTGCTCCGCAGGAGCCCTGAAATGCGCTGGGGTCCGCAGCTGCCCCTCACTCCCGGGTGCTGAGCAGCCCAGAGCCCCTCTCCCTCCTCGTCTGCCCCAGCTCTTGCTTTCATGAGTGAGTAATGCTGTGTTACAGCTCGCTAAGGAGATCTCTGGGGATACTTCTGAATAACAGGAATAGTTTATGTGATTTGCATAATTGGCATGATGGGATTTGGCATCACGTTGCTGAACTCGGGGAAGTGTATGGGGCAGTGCCTCCAGCCAACACGCTGCACGGGGACACTGGGTGCTGTAGGGACCTTTGGGTGCTGCCTCCTCACCCTGTCCGTCCCCTGCCTGCCTGAGAAGGACCAGTCGGTTGCAGCGGGGAGGCTCACAGAGAGGAGGCTGAAGGGGCAGGATCAGGCCCTGCTGCCATCGCCTGCCCAGTGTCACCTCTTCCTTTCCATCAAGCCAGCACTGCTCTGGGCTGGTATGAGACCCCAGCCACACAGCACCCTTGGTCAAGCTTGCTTGTTCCGTGGCCATGTCTGACAGACAGCTGCGGCCCTGACCAGCTCTCAGGCTGCAGCAGAAACACTGGTTCTTGGGGTTGAAGCAGACGATGCTGAATTCCCACTGCTCCTTTTCCAGTCCTGAGGCTGGCCAGCTCCTCACGTGGCATCTCCAGCCTTTCTGCACAGGTGGGCTCATGCAGGAGCATTGTCCCCTCCTGATTCAAAGGCAGAGGTACAGCCCTGGGACCAGTTTCCACTTGTTTCCTCCTCTTGCTAATTAATCCTGCACTGTCAGGCTGTGACCCCTTCCAGCCCTGGGTGCAACATGGCACCAGCTCTCCCATGGCCGAGTGGCAGCCAAGGGCTGGGGACTGCTGGTCACGCTGCAGCGCTGGCCTGGCGTGGACACCCGGCGCGCGTCCATGGCTTCACCTATGACTTGAGGAGCCATGTCCCGCTGCGGGGTGGGGAAGCCAGCCCATGTTCGGGGGGAATGGCACAAGTGGGTGACCCGGGGGCAACTGCCATTTCCCACTGCTCGTTCCACCCACCTGGCAGTGGGTCTGGCTTCCCCCAGAGGTGAAGTTCTGGCTCTCCTGTGTCAGAGCAGCCACTGCTGAAGCATTTCAGCTGCTGCCAAGCACCACCGTACACCGAAAGCTCCCATCTAGCACTAAGAGCCAGCAAAGGTCACATTCCCGAACTCAGCCGCGCAGCTCTCTAACAAATCTGCTTTGTTCCCATTGCTGCTCTAATTAGGAAATTGCGCTGATTTTTTTTCCCCCCACAGTTGAACTATCAAAACTCAGGCTTGTTCTCTGCCAAAGCCTCTTCCATCTCTCTGCTGATGACTCAGCGTGACACCAGGCCACTTAAAATATGTGAACAGGGAAAAGGAAGGAGCCAGCGGCCGATTCCCTGTGGTTCTGAGTGTGCAGCTGGGGGGGTTGGCATTAACAAGGCTTTGAGTGCAAAGCACACCGCCCCCAGTGCTACCCCCCAGTGCAGGCAGCACCCTGCGCCATGGGCTCAGCCCCCTGTGCAGGGCAGGCATGCCTGGGGTGCGCAGTGCTGAAGGAGAAGGGAAATAGAAGACGCCCCCTGAAACCTCTGCAAAGCAGTGCCTGGCCCTGACTTGGTGTTTGCCAAGGAGGGTGGAGGACAAAGGACGTGGCGAAGTTGTTCCCAGCCCAGTGAGAGCTGGGAGATGCTGCTGGGGGCACGGAGCAGGGCTGCAGACCCCGGGGCACCGTGCCCCCCGTGCACAGCGTCCCAGCCACAGCCCTGAGCGTGCTCGGGCCAAAACACGGCAGCACCCAGGCAAGAGGCCGGCAAAGCACCTGCCACTGGCATTTTCATCTCACCAGGTTTTTTAACATGGGTGTTTCAGGAAACATTTGAGGCAGCAGGGGCATGCAGCCGTGTCGGGGTGTGCAGCTGTGTTGGGGGTCCTCTGCCATGTCAGGGTGGGGTACCCATGTTGGGGCGTGCAGCTGTGTTGGGGTGGTGCAGTTGTTTTAGGGGCGTGCAGCTGTTTTGGGGGTGTGCACCCCTGTGGGGGTGTGCAGCTATTTTGGGGGTGTGCAGCCATGTTGGGGTGTGCAGCTGCATTGGGGCTGCAGCTGTGGCCATTTTGGGGGTGCGCAGCCGCTTTGGGGGGTGTGCTGCCATGCCCCCCGGCGCAGGCAGCCCCCCTGCCTCCCCAGGCTCTGCCGCCATCCAGCTGTGTTGACATAGAAACTGCCAGGGCTCTGCCACCGCATCGCTGCCTTACACGATTCAATTAAACACCAAGTGAAAGGGCTGCTGCCTTTTAATGAAGCAGGGGAGAAGCTCCCAGGCCATCGGGGGGGGGGGGGGCGAGGAGGCCTTTGCCCCAAACCAGCTTCCAGACCAACTTCCAGAGCATCACAAGGATGGGCTGCAGAACCAGAACCAGCCCCAGCGAACGACTGACCAGCGCTGATGTTCAGCGGCTCCGCTGCCTCCTGGACAACATTGAATAAGAGTCTATTTAAAGGCACTGCCGCTTGCATAACGGCAGCAGTAATTCCCTCTCCCCCACAGCCTCACGCTGCTCCCAGGGACGCTGGCTCTGCGCAGGCAGAGCCCACGGGACAGGGGCCACCGCCAGCAGCACCCGCAGGACGGGGACCGGGACCCTCTGCGTGAGGGCAGTGGGGAGCAGGCAGCACCATCCCCCAGCACAGCTCCTCCCTTCCCCCAGCCGCTGCCTCCCGCGTGGGCAGTGATCCTACATTGCCACACAAGTCACGTTAAATGCCACGGTGGCTGGATGTGGCACCAAGCGGCGTGTTGGAAATACCAGCAAGCCCTGACAGCCGCTCCGGGAAGGAGTGACAAATCACTTGCTCCTGGAAACGTTTAGGGACTGAAATTCACTGTCACCTTCACGCGCACTCTGCCTGTGACGCGCAGGTTTGCTGTGGTGTTTGTCTGGTGGCTCCAGCCTCCCCGGTGCCTCCGGCCAGGAGCCGCGGCCATCCCAGGGCTGGGGGCACCGGGGAGGCAGCAGAAGAAGCAGTGCGAGGTGGCTGCTATTCTCCAGGGTTTAATTAGCAAGGAGCAAAGTTGCCTCAACGCCTTTCTTTGAGGGAGAACACTCCTCTATTTAACTAAACATCTGGCCAACTAAAACACAGCTGGAAGAGCTCCATGCTCAGCTCGCACTGCAGGGTGCCAGCTCCCACCCCACTGCCACGGCTGAGTGGGTACGAGGGAGTGTTAATTAAACACAGTGCAGCTGCTTCTCAGGGACCCGGGAGCCCCTGGCACCTCCTCTGCAATAGAGGGGGCTGAGCTACCGCCAAGGGTCCGGCTGGCCCCGGCGGGACAGACCCGGAGGCATCCCACCGCCTCCATCAGGAGAGACACAAACCCAAAACAAAGAGGCTCAAGGTGGCTTGGACAAGCCCCTGGTGAGGGCCCTTGTCCTGCACTCACGGTGCCGCTCTCAAGGACCAAGCGTGGAAGTGCTCCCGCACCACGGCACTGCTCCCGCAAACAACGGGGCCCTCAGGACCTGTGTGCGTTTCAGACGGGTGACGGTCACACACAGGAGGTCCTACGCCGGCTGCTTGGGGCAGTCGGACATCCCCACTGAGCTGGAAGCAGAAAATCCTACCGAGGGAGGGGAAATGGGATGTGAGCCAAGCCAGGGGCAGGAACAACACGGCCACCACTACTGTGACCTGGACAAAGCCAAACGCCCCCTGTGAGTCCAGCATCCAGGTGCAGGCAGTTCATTGCTAAATTCCAGAAAAATTATTGCCAAAAAACCCCAAACCCCGTTAGCTTCATTGCAAAGCCAAGGGCAGGAGAGCTGCCATTCCAAACACTCCCCAACCCCATCTTGGGATGCGGCTCATTACTCCTGCCCCCCAGGAGAGCCCTTTTCCCTTGGAAGCCGTTTCTCCAGGGAGCCCCCAGGCAGCCTGCCCAACACCTGGCTGCGGGTGACAAGGGACAGGCACTCTACCGCAGCACAGGCAGGGGTTGCTCTACTTTTGCAGCCACAATATAACACCCCAGCTCCCTGCAGCACCCCCAGCTCACCTGTATGGGCTCATGGCCGTGCTGGGGCTGCCGAGGCACCGCTGTGCTCGGTTACGGACCAGCCTTCCCAGACCATCCAGGCAAACAGGATTGTTTTTCTATTACACATGGAGCCTGTTCTGAAATTTCCTGCCCACATCTCTCCCAAGACCAGGGAGTAAGAAGGGGAGGGAGGAGGAAGGCAACTCTTGCTCATCCAAAACATTTACTGTGAAAATACAAGGCTGGAAGAGGAGTCGGTGAAACCATTAGAAACAGTTTATTGTTACGGCACACACAGAGGTCACACACCACTCCTGGCTCTTCCTCTCAAGGAGACACAGTACAATCTGTTTCGTGCAGGGATTAGCAGAGGAAGCTGTTGGCAATCTGCTCCAAACTTTCCCGTTAGCTCAGTAAACGGCCTCTTTACTCCGTTAAACGCAAGGAGCTGCGTGAACCTGCTCCGCACTGACCCACTGCCCTGCCCCGGCTTCCACCCCAGCTCCTCGGCTGGCCATCACCGGGACCTGGCACAGCCACGCCACTGCCTGCCCTGGGGATGGGTGGCTCGTGCCTCTCTGGCTGCCAGGACATTCGTGGGAAAGAAATCCGGAGCACAGGGCCTGGGTGCACCCTCCCTCCTCGCCGCCAGCCCCACTGAGCAGTGAGCAGCGTTAAGCACAGCGCCAGCAGCCAAAGCCACGCTACCAGGAAAAGTCCCTTCCTGACCTCATCGGGAGAGTCCAGCGCTCACTCCTATGAATTACAAATTAGATAGGGTAAAATTAAACAAGGCGACAGCAGGCAAGCAACGGACTGAAGGAGCCTTGAAGAAAAAAAAAAACCAAAAAACCATCAACCAACAAACGTTGCACGAAAAATGCTACCGGCACCGCCGTGATGATGAAGACAAGGCGCCCTCTGGTGGAAATAGCGTGCACTGCAGGAGAGCCAGGGCGCTGCACCGAGAGCAACGGCCTGGCCAAGAGGAAAAAAAACGTCACGGGAGTGAGGAAGAGGATGCAGCCCCGGCCCCTCTGCTGGGCGGTGAAAGCTGGCGACAGGTTTGGCTGTTCCGAGCACCGGCGGCAGCAACCGGCCCCCAGCAGAGGCACAAGGGTCGGGTTAAACCCACGCTGCCCACTCCAGGGAGAGCTGCTCGCTGAAGGTGCGCTGGTTAGCGAACACGGGTCCCCTGCTTGCGGGACCCCAGCTTTGTTAACAAAACATTAATTAAGGGACAGAGCGCGGTGGAATTGAGAACAGGGCAACTCCACGGTGCATGCTGCCTTGAAGACACATGCGTGCGGGAGGATGAGGATGCCCCAGCCAGTCTTTGGAACGTAACAAATGGCGACAACACGGGAAGCGTGACTCGAAACCAGAGCGGCTGCTGGCCCATCACCACGTGGAGAGCAGCGCAGTCTCTGGGACTACATATTATTGTCTAGCACCAGATCACGTAACCCCAAAGGCAGTTGCTAGAAGTCTCCAAGGACCCTCTGGTCCTTTTTCTGCTGCCACAGAAACAGGGATTAAGGGTTGTGGCTTCAAGAACATAATAAATAAAGACCTGCAGTGTCCTGAAGAGCATCTGCAAGCTGGCAAGTAAGCTTGCTTCCAAGAACAGCTAAATCTGCCCGCCACCTGGCTGGCCAGGCAGCTTTCCAAACACTTTGTCATCCGTGCCGACCCGAGTGCCCCGCTACACCACGCTAAGCACCAGACCATCCTCCGCAGCACGGAACTGGTCTCCCCTCTCACTACTTATTGAGTAGAGTCTTTGGAGTGTTGATTTAAGCAGCTTCATGCCTCATGTCTGGTACAGAACGAGCCTCACATTTACCCCAGCTTGACCTTTCCTGTCTCCGACCCTTCGAGGAAATATCTAACACGAGCTGACAACTGGAGGCAGAATTGATCTCAGCCCATCTGAACATCGCACAGGTGAACTCTGATGATGGGCATCAGATGACTTGTGGCTCATTACACAGACAGAAGACTCCTTGCTGCAATTTTAAGAGGCTCATTAGATTTCTGTCATCCCAGGTCTTGCTCAGCACCACGGGTTACTGGAGGCAGGCAGGCAGAGCAGGATCTGAATGGGAAGTTACTGACTGCCCAGCCAGAGGCCAGCCCTTCGCCCTGCACAGAGATCGGGCTTTCCCTGCCATGAGCGCCACTGCCAGCAGATGCGAAGACAAGCAATCACTCTGAACTTTGCTCAAATGAAACACCCTTGCACATAAGCCGGTTTTACACAAGACTGACAGGACCGTGCTCAACCCACAGCACAAAGTGTCACTGCCTGCGGAAGCTCAGGCTTGCTGCCCACTCCCAGGCTGCCCACGCCCCTGCAGAGCCTTCGAGTGTGCCAGGCAGGCGATTTACACATGGACAAGAGACAGCGGCAGCCCTGCCACAAACAGGATCAGAAGAGGAAAAGCAAAGGGACCAAGTGGGAAGCGGACACCAGCGCGGTCTGCGAGGCTCCCCAGGGCAGCGGCTCCCCCTCGCCCAGCGCAATGCCCAGGACAGCCCTTTCAAACACACAATCGTTCCGAGTGTGGGACTTCCTGGGGACTCAGCCAGAGCAGAGGCAGATTTACCACTGACATTGAGCCTAAAGAAAGCATTTGGCTTCGGAAGTTTTAGAGTTGTTGTTTAATCCGGAGACAGCGCAGCTGAGTGAGTTTAGAATTTAAGTTACAAAAAAAGAAAGCACTAGAAAATAATCTTGATACAAGAGCAATAATTAGCTGAGGTTCCCCACCCTGCACAGGGAATCCTGCTCCACAATCTGCCCAGCACAGCTGGGATGCTGCCAAGGCATTGCTTGTTCCCAGCATGTGCTGGGATGGCAAACTGTCCTGGGTGAAAGTTATGTGGCGGAATCCCCAGAAGTGGGAGTTAAGATGCTGCAACCAGTTCTGGTTTTGGCCTGTTCTTGATGGGTGATGCTTCTGTGGAAGAAAAAGAAACTTGTTACAGAAACATAGAACGCAAGTAACCTCCAGTCATCTCCTGTGGAAGAACTAGGACTCATTATCCACTCCTCTGTAGAGCAACAAATGCCTGCGCAGCACCTGAACTAAGAGAAGTTCATTATAAATAATTCCACACATCCAGTTTTCCCCTTTTTTAAAAAAACACTTGAGGAGTTAAAAGTTTCAGAACATACCCAACACAACCTTAGTAAGCCGCTAGTCCAGTGACAGAGTTCTAGGGCAGCGAGTGATTTCTCGGAGGGCGGTGGGTGCTCAAGCTTACCCCCCCCCCCTTCGATCTGACAACATGAGTCTCAATGAGGCTCAGCCAGCTGCAGGCAGCAGGGGCAGCTTCTATTTTATCTGACCATCCTGCAGCTGCCTGCATACAGAGATGACATCTGATCTCCCTGTTTACCGGTAAACAAGCACTATAAAAGAAAGCAGCCCTGTCCCCCACATCTTGGGTTTCTCATGGGTAGATTCCACAAGGAGGAAGCTGCTTCTTACAGCTCCTGGTTGCCACAAGCAGGGAAGTCCAGCTTCTGTGGCCCATGATTTGGTGTTCCGTCCCAGGAGATGGACCCTTCACCAGTCAGCCTTCTGGCATCCAGTGAGTACAGCTTGATTTCGCGGGCTGCCTGAAGGGCAGGCTCCACCTTCGGTTCTTCAGCACGGACAGACATCTGGTAACGCTCTGCAAAGACTCCTTCCTCACCAGGCAAGAGGCCAACAGTGCCCACTCGGTCTTTCTGCTTCATGAGCTCTTTCCCATTTCCCTCTCCACACCCAGCTGCACAAACCCTGCCACTGAGGTCTTGGATTGCTCAGGAGCAAACACACGTGTAGCATCAGCTGTGCAGAGCTCGCGCTCCAACAGCCCTGGGATTGTGGGACTCCAGCGGTTCCTCACCCAGCCAGTTCAAAATGACCACTGTTACCTGAAGCAAGGTCACAAGAGCTACGAGTTCTCCTGGACTTCAGTGAAATCCAGTTCTGCGCGGTGTGAATGCAAATAACCACGGTCACAAAAACTGGCCCTGGAGTAGCAGCACGTTGCGATGACACGCAGGGGAGCGGCTTGGGTGCTGTGTGAGAGAAGCCTTGCCTGGGTCAAGCAGAGAGCCAAGGAAAGAGCTCCTCAGGGAACACACACTGGGTGTTTCAAGGCAGCTGGCAGTCTCGCAGCAGGTACAAAGCGTGACTTAAGAACAGGAGATGTAACAAGAAGGAACTCTTCAAGAAGAAGGACTAGATGCCAACCGAACAAAGAGACTAGAGCCCTGGGTCCCCTGATGGTACAGGGTCAGCTGGGTTTGTCTCAGAGCCACGTGGGGGAAGCCTGCACAACCCAGTTCAGCAGGGCTTTAAACCAGTAAGGTTTTATTCCTTCACATTTGCTAGGACAACACTTACAATAGGAGAGGGTTCCAGCTACTGCATGGAACTGAGAAGAAGTATGAGAAGCCAAAGCTGCGGAGCAAAGAAAGTGTACCTGGGATCTTTTCTGGGAGCGGCTCAGAGGGAACTTCTGGAAGCTCCATCTGTTCCTGCAAGAACATTAAAGGTAACACATGACACATACCCCACGTACCAGGCAGCAGTCACAGACCTTGCACCACGGTTTTGTGACTGTCTGGAAGTAATAATGTAAGAGATTTCACACACAAACTGACACCTGCCCCTAGAACTGTGGGAAGTCAGTACAGGCTTCAGTACTGCCCAGTAAATGAGTACAAGGGTGGGTTTGGTTTTTTTTTTTTTTTAATTATGAAGGGAGACTTAATAGGACCCTGTGTTGGCTTTGAGTCTCCTCACATCAATGAAGATCCTCTCCACCTCAGTCTCCACCAGCTGCACGCTTCCTACAGTGAAGCTAAGCTGAGCCCTTGTTTGGAAGAGCCACAGAGCCAGGTGGGGACAATAACACACAGATTTCTGTTATCTGAGCATGATCCAGGACTTTCAGGATCTTCACGTGGTGAAGTGGAATAGATATTCAGTAAGAAGAGAGAGCAACTGACTGTAACAGACACCAAATAAAGTACAACCCTTAAAAGCATCCCATTTAAAAATGACCCTGGTGTGTGGAGCGATTAGCTTGATCTTTGATGACACAATAATTGGGCATAAACAGGTAATATCTTATTCTGCCAGAGATATCGATTAACTACCAAAAGTGGGAAAAAGATAGCTTCTCCCCATCAGAAACAGCTTCCTGAAAATGTGGATTTAAAGCAATTACAAGAACATCAGTCCTACCTGAGTAATAGCATTTAATTCTTCTAGAATGGCATCTTCATCTTCCTCAGTCAGGCTACCAGCCAGTATCTCATCTATTTGCTACAAAAGGAAGGAAAAGACACATTCCAGTCAACAGCGCAGCAGAAGAAGCTCTATGGCCTGTAGCATGGTACACACACATGGGAAAGCAATGGAAACAAGGGGTGAAGGGGTACTCAAGAGCTAACAGAGCTAATCTTTCTGCAGGCAACTGAGATTTAATTCCCAATCTGATTGCTTCTTAAGTAAGACTGGGAACGCAGTGCATATCAGCGAAACTCTGTGAGCAGAGACTGCCTGCCATACAACGCACACAGTACGTACCCTCTGGTACTCCACAGCATCTTGGGTTTCACCTATTATTCTTTCCACTTCTTCTATTGACATAACCTGAAAAAAAAAAGCCAAAATGCATGAGTGAGGTCTGCAGGGAAACAGCTACAAACAGTCAGGACTCTGCCCAGTCCAAGGCAAAAGTGTGCTCAGCTGACTCGGTCATACATACCTGGTGCATTTTGTTCAGACATTCATTGCCTATTTTCAGACCCTCAATGACCTTCATTTCAATCTGAGTGAATTCAATATCCTGAACCTGAAACAGAAAGGAAAAGGGGAAACGTCACAGGCTGTCACATTCCCATTGCCAGCCAGGTACAGACTGCCAAGATCCCCAGAGAAGCTGCGAGGGGAAATCAGTCAAAAGCCCTTTCTCCAGCAGAGGATTAAATTCAGTAGTAAGAAACACGCACACAAAAAGCCTTAGCACAGGCAGCTGCAAAAGCATAGCCAACAGTCTTGAACTCAATTCCTAGCTGACAGTCTAAGCCAAAGCCATAGTTTCCAGGGCTACCCCAGAACAAACACACCTTTTCTGAAATCAAGGCACTGAGGCAAGCCCGAGGAATTTTCTGCGGCATCTGTCCACACTACACCCATTTAACATATAACCTGCACTACAGACTCACAACTCCCCACTTGGTTCTTTAGGTAAGGGTCACGGCATGTGTGCAATTTCAGAGACATCCACCTTCGGACAGAGGACTAAACCCCCAACAGGACTTGACAGTTCAAGTGCAATTCCACACAGTCAAAAGGAACACCCATCTCAGAAACAAAAGACTTATACCAAGCACACACAGCGGACCACTCGCAGCCTACAGTGACCGAGTCTCACTTACCATCCGCTCCAGGTTGCTGATTTGGTTTTCTGTTTTATCTAGAAGTTGCTCTTGGTAACGCTTCTTCTTTAGCAAGAGCATAGCTTTTCTGAAGGAAAACAGGAGGAGGAAAAACTCAATACAGATGAAAGCAAAGAAGCCTAGAGCAGTCACACCAAAGCTGTATTTGTTTTGTGCCTTTTCCATGAGAGGACAAAGCCACGTGCAAATTAAATGACAACTCTGAAATGTTCCTGGGAAGCATACGGATGAGCAAATTAATCATAAGTTTGCTATTTTTTCAGTAGGGCCTGTAGAGTAGGACAAGTGGGAATGGCTTTGAACTGAAAGAGGCAGATGTAGATATTTACTGTGAGGGTGGTGAGGCGCTGGCCCAGGCTGCCCAGAGCAGCTGTGGGTGCCCCATCCCTGGCAGTGTCCAAGGCCAGGCTGGACGGGGCTGGGGGCAATCTGGACTGGTGGGAAGGGTCCTGGCCCATGGCAGGGGCATGGAACTAGATGGTCTTTAAGGTCCCTTCCAACCCAAACCCCTCTCTGATTCTGTGATAATTTCACACCTGAAAGTTTATGTGTATTTGGGCTAGTCATGCTGTAGCAATGTCAAATAAGGTCCTTGTGCAAAAGGCTTGTGATATGCACTGAAAACAAGACACACAAGATGATCACTGAGGCGGCCCCATACGTGCCACCGACACTGCGGTAAAGAACGAGAAGGGCTTTCTGAGGGCCTGTGTAACACCAGCTGCAGCACAGGCAGCTTCCCTCGGGTTTAAGTATAAAACCCTAAACTTATGTTCTGAAAGAAGAACCTGTAGCTGTCTCCACAGCTCCTCGATACCTACAATTCCATAACTTTTCCTTTCCTGGAAAACAGCCCTTCATTTCGCCCTGCGGCCACTGCCAGCCCAGGTGGCACCGGCTCCCCCACTCACTCTTTCCTGCCCTCTCGGAGAAGCTGCCGGGCCAGGGCTCGCTCCCGCTCCAGGTTCAGGCTTATCCGCTTCTGGTACTGCTTCAGCTTGTCCCGCTGCTGCTTCAGTTGCTACAGGGGCGAGAGGGACGGGCACAGGGATAGGTGCAGGGACGGGGAGAGGGCACAGGACACAGGGCCGGGCGCGGGGGTCACAAGCGCAGCCCCGACGACCCCAGCCCCCGCGAAGGGCCCGGCCGCTCCCCGCCGTGCCCCCGGCAGCACAAACACCGGCCCGGTCTCAGCAGCCACCGGGACCCCCCCGACGGCGGGAGCGCGGTCCGGGGCCGGCAGCGGCACCGGCCAGGCCCGCGGCTCTGCCGCTCCCTGCGCGGGGAAAGGCCCGGCCCGGCCCCAGCCCCGCCCCGCGGCGAGGCCTCCCCGCCGCGCTCACCAGCACCGCCTTGTCCTGCTCGGTGACGCGGCTCCGCCGCTTCCGCCCGAAGAGGTTCCCCATGGCCCCTCCGCCGCCGCCGCTGCCCCAGCCCCGGGCGGCGCGGCCGCCCCGCCCCCCCCGCCCCTCGACGGCGGCCGCGCGGGGCCCGGCCCGGCACAACGCGAAGGCGAGCGCGGCGCAACGGCGGACGGGAGCCGCCGGGGGGCGCTGTGGGGGCGCGGAGGGAACGGCCGGGAACGGGCGCGAGCGCACGGCTCGTGAGGGGTGGAGGGGAGGGGGGTATAGAGGATTGGGGTATAGCGAGTACAGGGCGTATCAAGGGCTTATACACCTTATAGGGGGTACAAGGGATGGGAGTGTAGGGGATGGGGGATGGGCGAATAGTGGGATATAGGGGACGGGGGTATAGGGGTCATGGGGAGGGGGATATAGGGGATGGGGCTATAAGGAGGTGTAGGGCGGTATAGGGGAGTGGGTTTGTAGGGGTTGCGGGCCATAGAGGACGGGGGTACGGGGGTGCTGGGGGCAGAGCACGCGGCACTGGTGGCACCGCAGGGGACGCGATGGGGCCGGAACAGCTGCAGGGCTGGAGCGCGGTGACGAACGGAGACCCCCGTCCCACCTGCCCCTGCAGCCGGGGCCGGGCAGACCGGGGCTGCCGCCTCCCCACACCGGGCCCGGGGGTGGGGGCGCGCGTGCTCCGCGGGGTGCACGAGCCTTTCGTCCCCAGGGCGGGAGCCCCGCTCCCGCATCCCGGGAGTTCCCGCTCTCCCTTCCCGTCCCGTTCCACAGCCCAGGCACCCGCAGCGGCCGAAGCCCGCCGCAGCCAACAGGGCCCGCCAGGCAGGGCACGAAACGCCCCTTCCCTGCCCCCGCCTGCCGCCCCCCGCCCGCCCCGCGCCGCCCCCGCCCGAGCACGGTCCGGCCGCTGCCGGCGGCGCCCGCGCCCAGGGACCGGTACCGACGCCCACGGCCGCCAGCGCCGCGGCTGTGCCCAGGGCAGAAATAGCAGAAACGGCAGAACCGAAGCCCGCGAAGGTGCCCGCGGTGCCCCGGCCCCGTCGGCCCCCCGGCCGCCCGTGCCCACCCAGGCGCCCAGCGCTACCGTGGCCGCCACGCCGCGGGGCCACCCGCCGCTTCTCGGTGGCTTTGGTGGTCACCCCGACAGCTCCTGTCCCGGGGGTGCGGCCGGAGGGACCCCGGCCCGCAGGGACCCCAGCACTCCCGCCGGCGGCACCGGGGGGACGCGGGGCCCCGGACGGCGGTGGCGGCGCGGTCGGCCGGCTCGGGCCGCAGTAACGCTCCGGGACCCACAGCGGGAAGCGGGAACGCCGCCGCGCTCAGCAGCAGCGACCCGGGCCCGGCCCCCGGCCCCCCCACGCAGGCAGCCCCCGGGACTGAACCTGGCTCCTGCCCCAGGAAACGATCCTCAGACCCAAAGTGTTTCTGCATTTATTTTTTATTAACCATTTATTTGTCTGTAATTGTTTTACTCTTACATTACAATCGTGTGGTTTTTTTAATATTTTTTTATTTATTTTTGTAAAATAAATAGAGATAAGTGAACTTTTAGGTAGGACGCTCTGGATCCTTGGTTAAACTTCATGATTGAATCTCTGCATCGGACCTGTGCAAACGGCCCACGCATGCTCGGATGAGGCTGAACCGGCCCTTACTGACAAACCCACCCCCCACGCAGGGGCCAGCTGCCCACCATGCACCTTTGCACTTTGCCAGGTGTTTCTTGTTCATTTAATGTATAGACTGATATTAAGTTAAATTTTTTTTTTTTTTTTTAAAGCTGTGTATGTTAATTGGTTACATGTAGATCCCAAACTCTGGCCCCATGCTCGCCGGCCCCCAGCACAGGCAGGGTGCAGGAGATGCGTGTTGCTGGAACAGCATGGGAGCACATCGGGAAGAGGCACAGCTCTCTGTTAGACCATAATTAACTTTTGGTAACTTAAAAGTGGGACTTACAGGTAGTTTTTCTGAAGTTTAAAGCCTTTGATTCATCATCCTGTGAAGTGGCCCTTGACCTCGCTGCTACAGGGGAGGCAGCAAAAGCGCTGTGGGTAAGGACGCAGCGCCCAGCCTTGGGCATCTGCTCCACCTCCACGGTCCAAGCGCCCTGGCCGAAGCCGGCACCCAGACACGAGTACAGCACTTTGCATTCGGCCTCCCCGCAGCGAGCCCGGGATGGCCACCCGGCCACCTCCGTGACCCCCACGTGGTCCCACTTCCTCCACAGGTACAGGGAACAAGATTATCTGGTGTATAAGGAGCAGTGACAGGTCAGACACACTCTGCAGGTGCCATGGCAGAGGTGAACCCTCCACCTGTGCAGGGAGAGAATGTTTCTCACCCCTTCCCTCCTTAGTGTTTCCTTCACTGTCAGCCCCACCGCTGGCAGAGTTTGCTGGGAGCCTGCAGACCCTGTGATAGCAGCTGGAAGAAAAACCGGGAACTTCTGGACTTAGCCTTTGTTGCCGCAGTGATTTTTGCACAGCGCAAGTTCTGTTCTTTGCCAGCTAAATTGCACCTCAGCAGCACTTGAAAGAAACTTGTCCTTTGGCTTTGCCTACCCAGTTCCCACACCCATCTCCAGACCAATCACAGATTTCAAGGGACAGAAACATTCATTACTCGGACATGGAAGGTGTGGAAGATGGAGCAGGCTTTCCCCTAGATAGCTGGGACAAAGCTGTTTTGCTCGAAGCAGGACGACCTGCCGTCTTCCTCCTCTTTAGCGATTCTCTTTTGTGCTCAGACCATGTGTGGTTACGTGCCCAGTGCTGCAGGGACAGACAAGCCGCAGCCACATCCACACAACCTGTGCAGCTGTGTACACACAGCAGCAAGTGTGCAAATTTTCCTAACCATCACTTTGCTGCAAGTGATTGGAGCAAAGAAAGCCTGTGGCTTGACCCTGGAGCCTCCCGCACTGGCTGGGCAGAACTCCCAGGCTACCAAACGTGTTTGTGGAGTTCACTGTGGGCAGAAGGGCAGTGGCTGCAGAAGTAACAGTGACTGAGACACCCCAGACCTTCCCACCCATGAGCGCTGTGTGCTTGCGTGGAAAGTGGTTACGTGAGTGACTTGCTCCGGGCTTGCTGGGATATTAAGAGACATTTGTTCTCTTTCTTCCCTCTTCTTCCTGTATGTGCAGCCTTATGGTATGGTGGCATCCTGCCCTGCTCTTGTCATGTCCTCAAGCCCCTTTCCTCAGGATCTCTGCCTCCCCTTGCCACCAAGTCACCTTCTCTCTTTGCTTCCGCTGGAGAGGATGCTGCAGAGAGGACCAGGTTCATGCAGAGGAGACACTTCCCTGCCTCCCTTGCCCATGCTCAGGCAGCGCAGGAGCACATACGTTGTTCTGCAGAAGGACAGCTCAGGTCTCGCTGCCCTGTCAGAGGAATTACTGTTTGGCACGGGGTAGGCAGCAGCTGGAGGGGTCCCGTGGTCCGGTCAAATGCACAGAGCTGTAGGTGAGTCCTGACTTCAGTCCTTAAAGCAACCTACGCTCCAGCAAAACAAAGAAACAAAGACTAAAACAGAAAGCCCTTTTTTCAAGGGTATTGCCTCCTCCGGTCTTTCCAAGCTCAGGAGCCGTGTTTCTAACAGAGAAGCCAACCACTGGAAATAAAAATAAAATGTTCCTTTTCTGTAGCTTTTAGAGGATATAGCTGGAAAACAAATAAACAAACAAACAAACACCCCCAACCAAACAAAGGAGATTGTCTCTCTTCCCCTTGTCAAAATCATCAGTAGCTAAGTCAGAAAAAAAATGTTCAAGTTATGGGTTGCAGCAGCAGCCAACACTAAACATTCAAGTCGATAATTTCACTATGTACATTATGGGTGAGACACGGCCCTGCCCGCTGGGACTCCCTTCTCCGGTGCCGCTGCCACGAGCCGTTATCTGATCCGCTTCTCCACTGAGTACACCGAGATGTAGTAGTCATTGCTTCCGACTGCCAGATGAGGCTGCGGGAAGAGCAGATCGGGGATAAACGTACAGGTGTCATGCGGTAAAGAGAGGCACACCACAGGCAAAAGGGTAACGGTCGACATTTCCAGCAGGAACGCCCAGATGCTCGAAGGCTCTTAAGTGCATCTGCCAATGCAGCTCTGACGACATTTCTGCCAGCACCTACATCATCCCAGGGAGTTATATGCCCATTTCAGCCAGAGGGAAAAATTATGGCAACTATTAGTTGCCAACTGCTAACATAATTTTTCTAAATGACTGCAAAACTGCTAGTTAGGAACAGTTGCCTGGACTGAAAATTAGCATTCCCTCCGCTGTGAGGCCCGGAACAACCCCAGCCGTGAAGACCTGGGCTGGACAGAGCTCCATTTCTTGGCTTATTTAAAGAGCAGAATGTTTCAAATAATTGGCCACTTCTTTCTCCATCCCCCAAACTGTAGGACAGCAAAACCGCTCTTTAGCTTTTTGCAAAGCGGCTTTTCACAGCCGAGGAGATGAGCCTTCCTTTAACCTGGCCATCTCCAGGATGCAAAATGCACATAACCCAGGCGGGAGAACGGCATTCCCCAACCCCCCCACCCCCTTGCTAATAAAACAAATCATCACAGGGCAGCACAGCTCTTCCCTCCTCTCCTCTAGGCCCTTTACCGTTCCCACTGCTCTTTCCCATTACATGTCAAATATTTGTGCTCTGATTCGCAGGTTTCTAAAATAACCCTCCGTCTAAATGCCACCTTTAACCTTCTGCTGTTTTTCCTATCTATGCACATTGTTTTCTTAGGCTTTCGGTCTCCTTCATTTATTCGTGTCTCTGGGTGAGCCACGGTCCCTAATGCAGATGGGCACCTGCCTCCTAATTAAGTAGCAACCAGATTCTCTCTCTGACAACTACTGCAGAGCCACCTCAGCTGTGACACATTCTGAATTCTCCTCTTTGCTCTGATTCTTTCTAGATTTTAGCAGCTTATGCCTTTAATTTTTGCAGTTCTCTCATTTTTCTGATGTGCAGTTTTTCTACTGCACAGCGTTAGGTCTTCCCAAACCCTTACGTAAGGCGGTGGAAAAGCAGCCCCAGAGACTCAGAGGGCAAGCCTACCGTCTGCAAGAGAAGCGGCACGGAATAAATAAGTACAGAGAATTCTGCATGCTGGAAGTGAGAGGCTGCACCTTTCCAGTCAGCTCCTGGCAAATTCACCTTGGACAACTTCTGTGGCAAGAACTACAGAGCTGAGCCAGGCTGCAGCCCCAAAGCGATGGGGAGAAACGGGGACAGCCTATTGAGTCGATCTGCAAGTGAGAAGGGCTCAGCCACTGGGATTCCTGCCCCAGCCTCAGGTGCACAGCATAAAGCAGTGGCATTGCCAGCTTGGTTGTCTGTGACCCACAAGCACTGAGGACCCGGGCCACGAGTCAGGCTCAAAGCATCCTCACAGCCCCCTAAGGCTGTGCTAGAGGTGTCTGCTCCTTCCTCTTTTCCAACACAGACATAACTACAAAATGCAAATTCCAACATCCAAAAGAGAGAATACAGACCCAGTGAGGATGGAAAGCCAGGCAGCTGATGGCTCCAACTCTTTGCCCCATAAAACCATCGTAGTATTTAATATTGTTGATCAGCTCCCCGTTTCCATTGTAGATTGCAGTGAACTGATTCATTGAGCCACTGGAAGGGAATCAAGAGAACGCAGTGTCACCGAGAAAGCTGTGGTACCAACAACATCACTGCCTGCAGCCCCCTTTCCAGCTGTGCTGACGTGAGCTGTGGGCAATGAGTTCTTGGAAGTGGGGGGACCGACTTTAACTGCACTGTGGCAACCTCAGTGCAGAGAGATTTACAGAAAGGTGGGAACCACAGTGACCTGTTACGCCGAGACATAAAAGCCTGAAAAGCTGATGCACCCACAGACTGAAAGTGGATCCACCAACAACCTCTAGGACATGGGGCTGTGGAGCAGTGGCTGGTCCCCACTCAGAGCCCACAGATACATGTGCTGACTCTGAACAGGGATCTGACACAGGAGTGTAAGACTGTACACCATCCCTCCAAGCCACCAGTGCACAGTTTTCACTAACGCCTGTGCAAGGGACAAAATTCCTGAGCTGCAGACATGGGAAAGAAGCTGCACTGTTCGTGGTGAGGTTCAAACAAACAACAAAACCAACACAACTCCGCAAATGATGCTTGCAGAGACAAACTGTCCTCTCTGTCCATTCTGGGATGCAAGAGATGAAACTAGAACTTACCATGCAAAGAGGTTGGCTTGTGGGTGAATGTCAAGGGCTGTCAGCCCTTTGACTATCTGAAGGACCTTCATGGACTCTGGCATCCGGGGGTCAAAGAACCGCACGTCTCCATTTACACTGCCAAAACATGAGTTTCACAACGTCAGGCTGTACCCAAACCCGATCCTAAAGCCCAGGAAATCAAGCCGTATGTCTGTCTGTGAGCTTACCACCTCCATCAGAAAATTAGGATGGAGAAGACATGCACGGCTAAATCCCCACTGATGTCACTTATATTTGGTATCACCCACAATGCATTAAGTACTGTGCAAAAAGCTCTGCCCTCAGGAGTGATCCATCATTACTTTTATCGCTTACAGCTCATTGCTGAGTATAAGTGTCTTTACTGTTATGTCATACTCAACACACCAAGCTGCATGTCAGACCCAAATTTCTTCTCCTTTTCACAGTAGGATATTGTATTAGAAAACTCTAACCAGATGGGATCTGCTATTTCCATCCATTACACCAAATGTCTGGACACAGATGCACACGTCCTCACTGTCCAAAGTACTCTGTGGACCAGGCGTAACAAACCCTGCTAATGCTCTGGTGACGTGTCAATCCTATTAATGACTTTATCAGGGAAGAGAGAATGAGAAAAGCAATAGTGGCAGTGGCAAAATACTGTGCTTAGTAGTAGACTGGGACTTTTCAAACAGAAACGATTTGTTTCTGTTATGTGATGTCCCTGAAATACATCGGCAGAATCATGTCTGTTAGATGTGAAGAGGGGGCATCTTCTCCTACAGGCAGGGGACCAAGGACTGAGGACTTTGCTATGGAACACCCACTCTTCTGGGCTCCTTGTAAGAGACCGTCAGTTGGCGCAGAGACAGACAAACAGAAAAATCTCTTACAGAAATGAAATTAAAAATCAACTCATCTGATCTTATTCTGCTGGCAGCAGAAATAAGGCTTTTGGCACCACAACTTTTAAAGAGTTATTTTTTCCAAGTCACTGATGGCCATAAAACTGTGAATTGCCCTACAGAGTTAAGAACAACGAAAGCATTAAGAAGCATGTTACCTTCAGTTTCTTTACCTCTGGAATATCTGATCGCGATCAAAAGGCTGTTATACAGAATTACTTATATCATTATAAGAAACTCCAACTCCAGATGTCACGTAATTAAATTCAAGACAAATTAAACCTGAGGTTGATTTAGATTCTAAAGACTAGATAGAAAGACTGTTTGAGAAAGATCAAATATACAGTAAATTCATTTAAAGCTTTATAAGACTTGAAAATGGTTCTGAATGTATTGGAAGACCACGCAAGAGCTTTAAAAAGCAAGTCAAGTTCTGTGATGAGTAACTACATGGGCAAACACATCCCAGCGGAGCAACAGCAGGCAACAAGTCAACAGCAGCGAAGCTGCTCAACCAGAACATTCAGAGGGTGTTCAAGGACCTTTCCCAGTGGCGCCGTGCAGACCTGCTGGCTAACGAGAAGCCCCGCGGCGGCACCAGCACGCAGACCAACGTGGCTGAGCACAGTGGCGTGGGGAACCAGCACGGGGCAATGGGGAGTTGCAGGTGCTGGCTCCATCACCAGCCCTGTCCCACAGACTCCTGCCTCCACCGAGGCTCAGCGACCCGCTCCACAAGCAGTGCAGTGCCTGTGAGTTTTTCAGGAAATAGTTACACCGAGACCCCGCTATGTCCTAACATTTGGGTTTCTTTGGATCTTGCTGTCAACTGAAGAGAGTGAAGTGGGAGAAATCAAAAGCTAGGTGGCTTGTCTCAACAAACCGAGTTCCTCTGGGATGAGACCAGACCTGTCTTTTGAAGCACATTTTCTCCTACCTCTTCAATCCCAAGAGAAAGCACCACATGCTGAGAAGGGCACCGAGGAGAGGGGAAAAACAAGCCCTCAGACCCAGCCGGCCAAGCAGACAGGCCTGACCCCTGGGATTGCTGAAGGAGATTACAGAAAGGGAGATTAAAAACTGTAATATGTGAGCTCGACAAATCTGGTAGCTGCATCACATAATCCCCTTTCTGAAAATCTTAATACATTTTTGCTGGCCCATCTCCCACCTCAGGAATGTTCTGAATCCCAGAAAATTATGTTTTGTTTCCATTTTGTAATCAAGAAAGAGAGCCTCTTTGTGTGCAAACAGTGGCTTTGTGACAATAAATTATATTCTGCTGTTCTTTAATGGCCAAATAAGTATATGCTGCTCTCTCTGCAGTATTTACCAGGCAGCAGAAATGGATTTATGTGTAGAAAATTGCTAGACAGCAAAGTAATCCTGCACAGCAATATGCCCAACAGATGCAACAGCAACCTTCCTTCTCTTGTTCTCTCTCAAATGACCCCACGGAGATGTTGGCAATAAAGAACAACCACCATAAGATATACTATATCTAGCTTAGGTTTCTGGTTCACTCGATTCCTCCCTCACATGCCTCGTGACAGTGATTTCAGCAGATGCCTTCTTGTTTACTCTCAAACCACGCTAACAGGCTTCCAAGGAAAGCTTCAAGTTTCTTTTTGCCTTCTCTCCATCAAGTTTGGAGCAGGAGTTAATTACTAAAGCAAATGTCAAACTAAAGAGCTTTACCCTCTTAGCTCTTGAAAAAACAGAGGCAGAATTTAAATACAAAAATAAAGTGTGTTGAAGCGAAAACAGCTCAAACCTCTCTTACCTGACGCTCATGATATTGCCTTCGGGATGTTTCTGCAAGTACGCTTTCACCACCCAGGCTGTGTGCTCCCGGTAGGTCATGACACGGCTGAGGAGCAAGCAGAGAAATGTTTTGAAGGGGAGGAGGAGGAAACACGAGGATCCCACCGAGCCTGGGAAGGACGGGCAGTTACCATTCACTCAGAGCCATCCTCCTGTCAAACACGCGGATGGAGCCATCACCCAGCCCTGCCACAATTAACGAACGATGAGAATCACACGAGAGGCTGGTCACACAGCTGTCAGCTCCAGTGGGGATATCCTGAGGAGAAAGCACACAAAAGCCAAGCTGAGACCACGACAAGTCTTCAAGTCACGACAGTCAAGGTCCTAAACCAGAAGGACCCAACGTCCTCCCCCGCTTCCTTTCCCCATTCTGTCACTCAGAACGCTACGGCACTACATTGGTGTGACACTTTCCTTTGGGCTCTCTGGATGCCACCAGGGACAAGGGGGTGGTGACTCGGGATGATGGCCATTGCTGCTGCCCTGTGCTGAGCCACATGTCCCACAGTTCAGCCCAAAGAGCCAGGCCCCGAGGAGGAATTTCCAGCAAAACCAGCTTTTGCAAATCACTCAGCTTTATATGCCCAGATGAAGACAAGGTCGGTTTTGGGAAGGAAGAATCAATACTATTCTCTACTAGGAATATCTAACTAGTTAAAATAAATGGCCAGAGGAGTTATTTCTCCATAAACGATCTCTGTTGCGTACAAGTTGTAAATGCCATAGGAATGGCAGGATGGACAGTATCTGTTTGAAGAAGAGTCACCTAAGACAAACATACCTGTAGAAAGCAAAACCTCATATATCTAACACCACATATAAAGCCAAACATATAGTATGCCATAGGTAATAGCACCCACGCAAAAAAGAGGCACAACAAAGCTGCAGGGTGTTAGGTACAAAGCTGCAAGGTATTAACCCTTTTTATGCATCGTATCAACACCTGAGTGAGTTCTAGGAAGTTACTTAAATGCCCTGCATAAAATAAGCTTTTTTTTTTTTTTTTTTTTCCTGCCTGTACCAGACAAAGAAACGTATCTGGCCCCTGGAAACCATAACATGATTTTGCCAGAAGGCAGTTCCCTCTACCCAGAATGGCTCCAGTTATCACTAATGAAGTCCATTTCTTTCTGTTTCTTTTTATTTTCTTTTTTAAACACTTGGCGCTCTTCCTCCTTTTGTCCTCAGGATCGCGGCTGCACTTGTGCGGTGGCTGCTGGCCGTCGCAGTCCGGCCAGGCGAAGCAGGCTGCGGCTGGAGAGCCTGAGCGTGACCTTCCCCCGCACCAGGCAGCCGCGGCAGCAAGCGGCAGTGACACAGCCCTGGGCTCTTCAGCAGCGTCAGTGTGACACGCAAGCCTTTGACAACACGGTGAGCTGCTGACTACACTGCTGGAGAACCACTTACGCAAGATAACGCGAGCCAGCGCCGTGCCACCTACCGGTGCCTGCTCTAGGACATGTAACGAGGAGATCCAGGTTACCTCATCAGACACCAGATACTGTGCGTAGTAAGACAAGTGACACAGAAAACAGAGGCTGGAGCTTGCGAGGACAGCTATGCTGGGAATACGGGGTGCCCCCTTACTCTAACGCTGCTACTTTCCCCCTTTTTACATGCTGTTAGCAAAAGAATTGCTTGGAATAATAGCTCCGCCTGTTATGAGGAAAAACATTTTCAATCACAACAGGTAAAAAAGCTAAGCAGCACGGAAAAAGTAGGATAACAATCAGGAGACACTTTAGAGCTGCGTTAGCTAACGTCACAGTTCAGTGCTATTTTTGGTTCCGTTCACCTTCCCCAGCCTCAGCCGCGCGGAGCTGCTGGCTGGAGGCACCAGCCTTGGGGCTGCTCCAGCTGCCGGACCCAGGTCCTGCCTGTGAAGCAGGAGCAACCAGCAAAGTGAAAATGAAGCACTTGTTTCTTCAGCGACATCCCAAGTGCTTCCAGAGGTACGCTTTCTGTAGTTCAAAGAGTGGGAAGGCACCTTTATGAGCTTGGATGACATAGCTTTGCTGCTCTTTGTGCTGAATTTCACTTTTCCACTGTTCCTGAGTCAGGAAGTTCCAATCACTTCAATTTCAACACAACCAATCTTTGCAATTAAAAAAGAAACAACATGTTTTCAGATACTTTCAGTGCAATCGTTAATCATCCCAATTTAAAAGATTTTCACCCCCTAATTTTGCTGTTCCCTAATTTACAAAGAAAAAAAAAAGAAAGTAATTAAGATTAACATAGGCTTAATTATTCTGCATTGCAGGGTCGAAGTGTCATAATTAATGTTCATCCAAGGGTAATTAATTTCGAGAAGCTTTGAAAACCAGATTTCCTTTTTTCTCCAGCATGGTGACTCCATTCTCACAGACTAGCTGCTTCTCCTTATAATTTGTGAGAAACTTTCACTTGATTACGACCGACAGGCGCGCCTGCAGCTCCTCCTTGCTGCTGCAGCATGCAGTGGTGCACAGGCGTGACTGCTGTCAGCGGGGAGCTGCGGACCCCGAGTGCCCCGGGAGGCACCGGAATGCCGCAGGGGCACAGCAGGTCACCGGCACCTCCATCCTTTGTCACCTGGGCCAATGCGGGGCCAACTGACCCGAGTCAGGCTGGCCCAGGCCAGCAGCAGTCGCAGGGCTGCGTGCCACCAGGGCACGGCCAGGCAGTGCCTGTGTCCCTGTCCTGCCGAGCACCCGGGTGCCGATGGGGAGCGGATGGGGCAGCTATGGGGGTGCTCCCCTCCCCGCGCGGGTGCAACTTTCCCAAAAGCTTCTCCGGCTGGCAGCCACGGGCGCAACGCTGGTCTGCAGTTAGCTCTGGCTGCCTACCAGGGGAGCAGGGGTGGTGGCGGTGAGTCCGAATGCTCCACTGCCAACCCACCTCACCGCTGTATTTCCTCAAGAATTTTTACTCTATTTCAATTACGTGCTAATTAGGAAATCCTATCTGCATCCTGGTGCCTGCCTCTGGATTTCACAGCCTCACCTCTCCCAAATGCTGCTGCACAGCTTCCAAGACAGACCTGACAGACCAAGTCTGTGCATGTTTTTGTGTATCTGAGGGGGGAGCAGCAGCTCCAGAGCCTGTCAGCTCTTCACAGCACAGTTCCCGGTGCTCCGGCCATGTGTGGGGTAACCCGCTGCCCGGGATGTGCTGTGGGAGGGGAACAGTGAGCGGGACGAACACGCAGCTGTTACCTGCACTTTCATTTCCCGATCCGTGTCCCAGATCCGGATTATCCTCACATCTCCCGATGTCATCAGGAGCCCGGTTTCTTGTTCCCAGTCAACCACCATTCCTGCTCCTAAGAAAAAACACAAGCAGGGTGTGCAAATTACTCTCCACATCAGCGCAGGTGGAGCTGTGCTAATTAGCACACCACCTTCTGTGACCTCATGTGACAGAAACCGTTATTATTAAGGAAATGTAAAATTACAGGCACACACATCCATACATCCTCCAAATGGGATCAAATCAGCTGGGCCTGGATTTGAGTCCAAAATACACCTTTGACCCCTTGCTTAGCTTAAGGGCTTAGAAAAGCTGAGGCGCAGCTGGCCCCTCGGGCAGGTGAATGTGGCAGCATCCCTGGACGGCTGAGCTGCTGTGGACTTCCAAGGGGGGTCTTAATAAATTATCCACCACTTTGAGAACACCAGATAAAATGGTGATGGAAGCAGACTAAACTGGTGACAACACACAGAGCAAGACCTGTGAGCCTCTGGATTACCGCGACTCCTCATTCTAATAGGAATACGTGGCTGAGGGGAGATGCTTCTAAACAAGGAACAGCGAAGTCATTGCTGCAAGACACTGAATTAAACAGCTTGGTAGGACAGAAACCAATTTGCTACACAGACAGATAAGGAGAGGAGCATTCTGCAATTACACTAGCTAAAACACGTTTACGAGAGCTTTTGCTCCTCATCTTTGGGGGCATAAACTGATTGCTAGGTGAAGCTTAGAAAAACATCCCATCCATGCTGTAAGAGCATTACAAGGGATTTTCCATCCCCAAAACGCCTGACATGTGCACTTGCCTACAGACAGGTTGCTGGGCTGTATGAACTTTGCCGGTATGACAATTTCCAGAGAAGAATAAATGTATGTCACCTCCTTTCCCAGCTGGAGGAATTAAATGTCCAAAAGCCATCGAGTGAGCCAGCTCTCCTAAGCACAGAGCCACACAAGCATCAGAACAAACCAGAGACTGGGGTTTGGGAAATAGCTGGTAATGAAACCCCCGATTTGGCAGGGGACGTCTCTGAGGAACAATTCTTGTACATTTAATTAGAAGGGAGTTCTTTGTACCTGTGTGCCGCCTACACTGTACAGAAACGCTTTGCTTAGAGCAGAGGCTGACCAACCCCAAAGCTATGGGTTTTCCCTGGAGACTCTCATTCATACATTACAACACAAACAAAACCCCCAGGAGCACTGCACGAGGGAACCAGACCAGAACTCCGCTTTTTGTCTTTGTTTTCATCTCCTCGGGCAGGCCTCTCCCCTTGGCAGAAGCAGCATCCTTGCCTTGCAGAGCAGCATTTTGCCCCCTCATCCACGCCAAACACTGTGGTGCTGAGCAGCCTTTTATCACACACGAACCCAGAGCCAGGCAGCGCTCTGCAATGCACCAGGGCTGCAGGCTGCTGCTCCGAGCCATTTGCAGCCGTCTTCAGTGGGATCCCTGTCTCGCTTGTCCAGAAGGTACAAATGTGATTTTGTCTCGATTTACTGCTAGGAATTAGCCCCAGCAGGAAATTTAAACCTACCTCAACATGCTCTTGGTCACCAAAGGGCCATAAGTACTTTTTACCGGACCGAACACTTTTACAAAGGGCACAAAGGAAACAACAGAGGTATCCTACAAACACACAGTTTTCTTCAAAGATGATGAAACGACCTTGTTTTGCACAGATCCAGATAAAACATTTTACTCATCTCCCCTTCCTAAGCATTGCATCCAAGCCGCTTCCTGATCTTGCTGCATACCACTGAGGAGATTAGTGACGTTTATTGACAGTCTGTCATCTTACTGCAGGAAATTTGGGACTCTCAGCTAAGCTGAGAGCTTGTATCTTTATCTTGCGAGTCAAATTGATTGTTGCTTCAGATTGCCTGGCAACTGAGAGGGCTGCTAGGGATCCAAGGCAAACAAGCAGGCAGTGATTTAGATGATAAACATCACTGAAGCATTTTCATTTGTCATCTTGTTTATGGCCCATGTGACAAGATAAACCTGGCAGGCTGAGACAGATATCGCCATTACCATCACTGATGGAGTTAAGTAGGCAATGTGCTCTTAGGCGGTTTTAAAGCTCCCGATTTTCCAGTTACATTCCCTAGTTTGAAGACAATGTTTTTCTTCAGTCTGATGGGTAGCAAGTCCCCAGCCTGTGGTGGTTCCAGGTGTCTTCTCTATGGAGGGGATAGAGACGGTGAATTTGGAGCAGTGACTGGCGCTTATCTTGGTGTACCTGTCAGGAAATTAAGCGCTGAAGATATGCAGCGATGGCGTCGCAATGGCTAGGGAAAGCTTCACCGAGGAAAGAAGCTCCAGAACTGTTTCCCTTCACGTGAAACGGCACTGAGAGCTCCCACGAGAGAGCACCAGCCAGAAAGAAGGGCTCGCCCCGAAGCAGGAGCTGACAGAGAGCCCAGGGGCAGAAGGACAGGAGGGAGGTGATGCTGCTGCGCGGTGTGGCTCGCGGTCTTCCAAGCAGTCAGTGCAGCTCCTGCTGTTCTTATAAAACTTAAATAGTCCCTGTAAGCGAGAACCCCTGCCCGCCAGAAGAGAGAAGGGCAGCATTTTGATCATCCCATAACGAGGGATCGTCCCTTTCTTCTGTCAGCCACCTTATTCTCGCAGAAAAACACACAATATCGCTGCTGTTGTTTCTCACGCACAGTGCTCGCGGGCGGCTGCAGCAGCCTCAGGGTACACGATGCTCATATTGCACCACACAACACGGGCGCCAGAAATAACGGAGTATTTGCATAAAAGCCGCGGTTGAGGAGAACTCCTGGCACCTTCTTGCTGGGAGATGGGGCTGGCTCCACCTGCAGCTGAACAGTGGCAGGTCCTGGCTGCAGGGGACGATGCCGAGCACCAGCCTGGGGGGCTCTGCTCCCGCTGCAGCCCAGGCAACGCCATGTCAAAGAAGCAGGTGAAGGAAAGGGGACCCCAGGATGCAACTGGGAATACTAAACCAGAATTCAAATGTGTTTGAAAAGAAGAAAAGCCTTTGTACATAAATTTAAGTCGTACACAAGGGAAGGAAAGCTTCCTCTGGCTGCAAAATGTTAAATTCAAAGATGACGCTCCCAGTACAAGCTGAGACCTAAATAGCTGAACTATTTCTATGGAAGAGCAAAAGTTTTTAGGGTACAAATGATACAGTACTGGCTCGTGTTTATATGTTAAATTCCTAGTATTTTGGGATGAGAAGCAAACGTGGGACTTAACACTAATTATCATTTCCTTTTTAATTAACAGAGGTCCTTCTCCAGGATGTTACAACTGAGACTGCAGCTCACCTGCTGGGTTTTGGCTTGCACGTCTGGCATCTAAGATGCTTCTCAGCCTCATTCTGGCAAAAAGGTAATGTCCTCTGCAAACCTGTGCCACCTCCGCTCCCCCCTGGGCCACTGAGCCAGGTTTTACATTACCTGCCCCACTGTGTCCAAGCTCCCACCTACCTACAGAAACAGTAAACAGTGGCAATGCTGTGACACCAATGCAACTATCGGATAAAGACCAGCAGTGAAACTGTGGTTCCCTCAGAAGCCAAGGAACTGCAGAAACGGGCATCCTAGCAATACACTTCTAATGCATCATTAGCTAAGATTGCAGTTTTCCCATAAGGAACATTATGTTCCCAGATAATGAGCAAAAAATCTTCCACAGCTCAGGAAAAGAAATTTTTAAAGGTTTGTGGTGGTTTTTGTTTGTTTGCTTGCTTTTGTTGTTGTTTGAGTCTTTTAACACAAGTACTTGCAATTCTGTATGAGGTGAGTTTATGTACGAGGCAACACATACCAACAGGCATTCTGCAAGCTGTAACTTTCTATGGCTGTTCCCCCAGGATTCCCCCTGAGCAACAGATATTTGTCTGGATGGGATAGCTCTTTGTATAAATTTCAATAAATAACACTGGTGTTGAAAGCAGCTGCATTCTGAGTGTCTGCACTTACTTTTAACGTCACTGGAACGTGGCCAACCTGTACTTGGCATTTCAATGAAATCAGGAATACCTATATAGAACACAACATAAAAGCATCTCGGATTCTGACTGGTGATTTTTTTAATCATGGGCTTTCCTGGTTGAGCAATGAGGCGCATCACTGTTTTAATTTCCAGGAAGCAGTGGGAGGGTTGTATGACCTCACTCATCATTAATTTCTACAACAGCCTTTCAAAAAGTGTCACTCTTCTTATGCCAAGGACTATGCGCAGCAAGGGGGAAGAGTAGCTGTGATGCTGTGAATCCAATTAAAAGAACACAAACCCCTGGAGCTGCAATTTCTCAAGATTATTTTATTGCCATAAAAAAAAAAAATCTGACCAGAAATAAGGTGCTTCTCCCACACTTCCTATTCCTAAAGGACAAGATACCACACCCCAGGGAGATGTGACAAGACTCACTCTGCTTTCCTCTCTCCCTCTTGTTCTCCAGCATAAGCTCCACTTGAGTTTGATCATTTGATCAGCTCCTTTTGCAGGTTAGAGCCTTCCCTCTGCCCAGGCTCCTCGCTGCCACAGGCTCCCCACACACCTTGGGAGCCCTGCAGCTTCCCAGGATTTTTCCCTTTCAGTAAGCTGCTAAATTTCTAAGAATGCTCCAAGGCTGCCTCTCCACTCTCTCCCATCTGGATCACTGACTGACTGCCAGAAGAGTCAGCAGTATTCAAAGCAAAGCAGGGACTCCAGAGGGCAAGGTCCTGTTTTTCTGCAGAGCAGGTAATTTGATGTCTTTCACTTTGTTTCAGGAGCCTCAGGAGCAGGAAGGAAGCAGGGAACTGGCAAGTATGTGCTGATGTTTTCTTGCGTGGCATCAGTATAAATTTTCCTGGGGTAAGACAGATCACGGCTGTTAATGTATCAGCACCAAGAAGCCCCCCAAGGCAGCGATGGACAGAGGCAAGCACAGGTCAGATGGATATTCTCTTGTTAACACTGTCTCCTTTGTATTGCTCGTTCGGTTCCGCCAATGGGAGGTAACGCAGCGGCGTGCTGAGACGCCCCAGAAGAGCTGTGATGGAGCAGAAGGTGATGCAGCCTGGGCAGAGGGTCGCGCTGATTCATCAGGAGACTCCTGTGAGCTCAGCTGCCTTCACCATGCTCGACACGCCAGCTGCGGACTCTGTGCTCACACGAACTTGAGGATTCCGGGTGACTTGCACAGCAGCTGGACGTGACCTGGACCATCAAGCCATTGGTGTTTCTCTAATTCACCACTGATCTGCAACACAGCAGTGCCTGGTGATTCCTACCTAATACCAGCACCCAGCGATGTGAGAACAAGCAGACACTCTCCTACCTCTCTTCAGTTAAAAATTCCTCACAGAAGCCCAAGCAACAAGAATAGATTTTCTGTGCTTTAGTGACAAAACTAGTATATTTTATCTAAACATTGCTGATGCATTTTGCTGTCAGGCAAACAGCTAATCTCATCCATTTTTAAGACTTCTTCAGCAGGAGAGAAGGAATCCTTTTGCTGTATTTTTCGTTAGGAGAACACCTGGCCAGAAAACGCTGATGAATGCTTTTTATTGATTCACAGTTATTTGTGTGCTTGGGACAGAGCACAATTGCTTGGCATCAGCCGTATCGATCCAGCAAGGGAGCGGCCGGTATTTCCTTAAACTGTTTGGATGCCTGGTTTACTGAGTGGGGAATTCCCTGCAGGCAAGTCTTGCTAATTTTAGCCTTTCCGTTTGCCAGTGGATTTTTGAGTGAAACGCAGAGCCAGGCAGCTAACAGCAACACATCAGCTTTGCTAATTCCTGTCCCCGCACTCTGTCTCTGAAGAGTAAGAGAGATTTGCAAAGACCTCAAGCTAAAGAGCTCCTAATCACACACCACTGCAATCATCTTTGTCCTATTAATCATTGCAGACACATTCAGCTCGTATCAGTCAGCAAGTACTAATAATTGATGAATAACCCAAGATGACTACGTGCACATTAACATCCGTGGACGTGCATACACACGGTGATGCCCTGACACATCAGCCATCTGTTTCCCCTGAAGACCCCAGCAGCAGAGGAAGGGGCCAGGCTCCAGAGCAATGCAGACACTGCACAGTCCTGGCTTCTACAGATGGAGGCTGGTGACTTCACCTGCCTTCCTTCCATGTGAAAGGACAGAGTTTAGAAAATTTATTAGGCATATCCTTGCCAAAAGCCTGCTATTCTAAGCCTCCTGGGAAAGATTCATCAGCTTCTCCTTTACACATGTTCATTATAGCAAAAGTGTATTACAAATAAACCCCTGTAAAATCCACATTAGCTTAATGGTGGTTCATGTTTGCAAATGTCATTCAAGCACTTTTGTTCAGGGACGCTTTGAAATCTTCCTGGAAAAAGAGCGCCTTGCATACCCCACCCACACCTCCTCTCCCTGCAGAGAGCATGACAAGATGCCCTTCTCCCAGCGGCTGGCTACGCGTACCTACAGAACACAGACACCCTCCTGCACTTCCCACGGCTCTTACGGACACAGAAACAAGGCAAGGAATGGGAGAGGTAGAAGCAAAGCTTTCCAGGAACCACAAGGACCCAGCAGTCATTCAAACAATGCCAAGAAAACCAACCAAACAACCAGTCAACCAACCCGAAGCCAGGCGAGGAGGTCCTTCCCACCCCAGCTGATTGTAGTAACAGGAAAGAAAGCACTCACCTCCCTGTTTACTTCTGTCAAGATAGATTGAAACCCTTCGGGCCAGACCTGTGAGAAGACAGGGATTAAGGGGTTGATGCTAAGGGTAGTGTTGGTCAGCCAGAGCAAAAATAAACCTTAAAAAAGGATTAGAAAAAGCAACTTAAATTAAAGGAAAGAACACAAAGGAGAAGCAGAAGCACCAAGAGCAGCACATGCCTCCATCCAGCGAGCAGCTTCAATCACAGCATTCCCTGGGAAGCCATCAATGGCAGCGCTTGTCATGTGTGAAGTGAGTATTCTGGCTGGCTGCCAACAGCACAGATTTGACATTTCTTCTTGAACAAGGAGACTATCCTTTGCATGATCTGGTCCCTGTTCTGCAGTAAAATGCATCAGGAAGTGACAGACGGAAATCCAAATAACTCATGGCATCTGTACAAAGCAAACCAAGCATGGAACACGAGGCTTCTGCCCAGAAGGTCTGGGCTCCCCATAGTGAGTGCCGCGGTACCAGGGGCTCCTCTGCCCCACTTCAGTGGACAGACAGCTGACCGGCACAGAGAGGGCAAACGATTTATGGGTGCTCTGTTTATGCAACTCAAACAGCAAGTTAGCCCCCGACACAGACTAGTTTCTAGCCACTGTAAAACCCCAGGCAACAAGACAGCATGGCAGCAAACGGGGAGGTGAGAGGCAGCTTGGGGTAACCCTGGGAAACCCTGCACAGGGTTTGGGAAGAGACCTGGCCAGCTCAGCCCTTGCCCTTTGGAGGCAATCTACCGGTTCTCTTTGCTGGACTGGAGAAGGGAGAACAATGCAGGCATCTGCAGAGAGCACACACACGGCTGGGGAGAGAACAGCTGCACAGGCGGCATTCGGCAATTGTGAAGCAGCTGGTTACACTTCGGTATTTTTCCAAATTCCAGAACTATGCTGCTTTCAAGGGCAAAGCCATTCTGACTGGGGAGCTGTGGCTTGTTTCCCTTTGTCACAAAGAAACAATACAGACTATGTCAGATTCGCTCAGAGCCACGAGCATGGCCACGTGCGGGAAGAGAAGCGCGAGCGCCGCAGGGCCCCGACCCAGCGCGGCCCCCAGCCGAGGGGCTGTGCTGCTCCCAGGCTCGCACCGCTCGCACAGCCCACCGCCGACCACCGCCCCTCTCTAGAGAAACTGCCGTAATGCCCAAAGTCTCCTGCTGTGAAATCACAGCTTCAGTGCACATCAGGTTTATGTTCTTCCTGCGCTGCCCAACAGAGAATGCCGGTTCTCCTGCCTCTCCTGACACACTTGGCTACTAACAGCGGGGCTTTGCCCTCCCCTCAGACCCCCACCTCTCACGCCAGAGGTCTGCAGGCACCGCCGTACACCAGAGCACCTGGTACCAACGTGGCTTTAAACTCCCCAATTCCGACTGAAAGAGACTTTTGTGGTGCATTGTGAGTGCAGAACTAAACAAGATCAAAATAAAAATAATAAAAAACAATCTTCTACAGAAAAAACGAGGGTGCCCACATGGCGGTTTGCCAGTGTTTAAATTAAGACTCACCTACCCCGACTCTCAACCAGCTATTAAGTGCAATGAACTGGGGCCAAGTTGAACACACTAACTTGGCCGTACCAGCTCATTTCTCTCACCTCAGCTCACACCACGAACAGGTCCTTTGCAGAATGTTAAAGTTCTGTGCCTCACGCTGGTCTGTTCCCCACTCCCAGGCAGCCCCGGAGCACGTTATCATTGACCTCCCATTGCTCAGACAATCCAGGGATGCTTTTCAAGCTTCCAAAGGATGTATTTAGATATGGCATATTCCTCTCTGCTTTTGTAAGTGGGAAAACTGTCTAGAAAAGTCAGTATTCTGGTTGCTGTCAAGACAGCTATTGAATTCAGAGATGATGTAACACATGGGAAAGGGTGGGAGAGGAGAGAATGAAATCAATAGTAGGAGCAAACTCACTCCAGTAGAACTCCTGAGCTCTGCAGCTTCAAAGATGCATCTTCAGTTTTATGAGGCAGTGCTGGACCACAACTATGCTCTTGGCAGCAAGATAACTGTTGAAGAGAGTCTCATTTCCAAGGGGACTTGATCCACATAGATCTTTTGAAGTGACTACATTTATTTCTCTCTCCACAAAGAAATCTGTCCTTCCAAACCTACTTCTATTGCTCCAAAGGTGAAAAGCAAAGAAAAAAGGAGTCAGACTTCTTAAGACCATAAGGGGGGGAAAAAGGGGGCAACCCCCCCCCCCAGACTATCAGAAAGAGAACAGACTTAAAAGTTTCAATACTCCTGTTTTGGCAAGTTAACCATTCAACTCTTAGAGCTAAATCAGCTCTTGCCTCAGCTCTTAACTATTTTGCAATGTCAAACACTGATGCTAGCAATCCTTTCTGCTGCATTAAGGGCCTGCAGAGAGTAAGGTACAGTCAGCAAATGCTATGCTCTGGTAAGGTGTGCGCAGAAAGTGAGGCAGGAGAATGGAATTAGCCTGAAGGAGCTCAGGCGACAGCTGTCAGCACCCTCCCTGAACACGGCTGAGGATGCGGCAAGAAGCCAATGGTCACAGCAGTCTGGGCGAGTCTGCTACCAACACCAAGGAAGCAAATCCTGAATCCAGGGATGGTAAACATCAGCCAGCATCCTTCAGGGAAGCCGCTGTTGACAAGAAGAAATACAGACCAAACAACACTACAAAGGGCAACTGGAGATGACTACTGGACACCTTCCTCTCTCCCTAAGGAGACCCAGGGCTTCCAGCACTCGGTGCACTGCCACCGGCTTCCTCCTGCTTTTAATGACATCTCTGGAACAGCAGGTTTTGACCATGGCAATTTTCACAGTAGGCTGCAAACTTCCAGCAGCTTATAATCAGTTTTGCGCATATACCGCAGCGAGGCACAGAGCCTGAAGTTACCTTAAATACAGTTCCTCTTGCCTCGAACACCAGCGACGAACCATGAGGTGTTAAGGAAAACATAACAGATACCAGCACAAGGCAGCACTAATAAAATCCAATGAATAGCTAAAAGAGCTGTGTCAGGCTCCTGTGATGAACCACATAGGCTCAGAAATGAGAACTGTCAGATTTTAAGGTCAGGATGAATTATGATGGTCATCTCATCCGACCTTTTGCATAGCACAAGCCAGGGAGAGCCTCACCCAGCAATTCCTGCATCAATCCCACAAGTGCTGATTGAACTACCGCACGTTTAGAAAAACTTGTAGCCTTGGTTAAAAATATTCCAGTGACAGAAAATCACCATCAGAGCATTAGTACATTACCAGGTCTCAGAAGGACGAAACGTCCACCTCCTTTAATGTCCTAAAACAAACTTCAGGGTTACTCAAGCTGGTCTTCTGGCTTCTCCCTATGCATGGCTGGATGCCCGTGTTGCTTTTTTACATCTTTTTCTATCCAACTTTTCTACCATTCAAAGAAGGTCAATGTCTAACTGTGCTGTCCTTCTGCACGTGTCCGATTCAGTTCGCATATTCTCTTGCCACCTCCTGACCCATAACAAAACAGTGAAGAATGAACGCTAAAATTTGAGCTGAGGCTAAAGGAGATCACAGGTGCAACATGCAAAGCTGTACAAAGGCTGAGCAGCCCATCAGAAGGAGAGAGGCAATACGTGAGCTAATACTTCACCCAAAGGGGAAGAATAACCTCCTGCCACAACAAGCAAGGAGCAGAGCAGTGCCCAGTTCCACCGTTGTTCTACAGTTCTCTACTTCGGAACACAGATAAGAAGAACGCTTGGGCAAGCCAGCTGCTGTGAAGCTGGCAAAGGACTTTGTACCCTTCTGCTCCCCAGCAAGAGGCTGCTCTGCTTGTTCTTCAGTGTCTGTGAGACTGCTGTGTTGGGCTTTCGGTTTTGTTGGTTTGTTTTGTGAGAACTGGGAAAGTAATTCCTGACCAAGACCTGGCCATTCCAGAAGGCAGAGACTGTTGAACAAGGGTGTTACCGATGGCTGAAGCTGACGAACCCATTTTAATCTCCCCATCTCCAGAAAAAGCTTTACCATGACAAATTATTTTTACAGTCCTGCCCCCCCCCCCCCAAACTGAGTGAGGACCCACCTCGTGTAGTTGGCAGCATGTCTGAGAGACCCTGCCAGGCAGTTACCATCTCTGGGTTCTTTTCCAGGTCTGCGAAGTTCTTCCACACTCTGATGGCACCATCATCTTGGGGAGCACAGAAAAAGAGAACACGATGCAATGTCACTGCAGATGCAGCTCTCATAATTACTTGTGCACAACAAAGGAAGAAGAGGAGCAGAACTGTAGTCGTACAAACTCCAAAACCAAGGGTGTCGCTTGAACTTAATCCTTTTTATTACAGTTGTTTTTCCTCTCTAATGGTACATCCATCAAACCCAAAGAATTGCTCTACTGGGAATTGTTCTGGAAGAGCTTTTCTACTTCCCTTGGACAACACCTGAGATTAGATGTCACTCCATTTCTTTGACCCATTCATTTTCTCTAGGATTCGTCTCCATCCTCCTTGCTATTGGTGCCAAGAGCCACAAAAGTACCCTATTAAATACAAAATACAACCCCACAGAAGCAGCTGAAGTAAAGCCCAGCCCATCAGCAGCAAATCTTTCAAGAACATAATGTATTTTTTCAATTTGTTCCCCATCTGTGAAACTTCTGTGCTAAGAATCAATAAATTGAAAGAAAAATGTTCTAAAGGCCCTCTCGTCTCCTCTTCCACCTCTCTTAATTATACCCAACCTGTACACTGTACAATCCTGTACAAGTTTGAAAAGCTATTGAAAACACTTGGACTGACAGGTTTAGAATGGCTCCTCGGGAGAGAAGCAGATCTTACCCACAGCTTTACAGAGCCATGAATGGGGAAAAGCTCTCCATGCTACCCTGCGCGATGCTGCAGGGTGTTCCAGAGGACTGTTTCTCCTAGGGGAGATACATGGACTGGAGAGAAAGTCAGAGCTGTTTGAGAAGTTTAGTGCTTAAAATAAGCCCCACCTGCTCTAGACTTGAAACAGCACCAATAACAGATTTTGATTTCTTATACTTTGGCAGTTGCACAATTTCCTTTCCAGCTCGGGACAGCAGCTTTTAGCCAACGCAAATCACACTGCCCGAGGTACGGAACGGGAGGAGGTCATCATGAACTCGCAGTGACAGGTGAAGACTCAGAACGATGTAACAAATAAAGCTGCAATTGGAAATGGTTCCAGCAAGTGTTTGACTTTTTAGTCACTTGAAACATCTTTGCAGCACCTACTTAAGCAGTTAAGAGATTTCAGTACTGCCAGAGACAACTTTCAGGTTTGATCCTGGAAATGCCTCCTCAGATGGGACGGGGCAGGGAAGCCACAGGGAGGGAAGGGTCAGGTTGGGCTGAACCCATAGATGGGAGAGCAAGAGGTCCAGGACAGCTCACATGGACTTGAATTCTGTAAAAGGTTCCCCCATTCCGTCCCTCATGCATGGGAAAATGTGTTAATTACCTGTGGCAGTCAGCAGCAAGGAGCAGTCCTGCCCGTTCAGATACTCCATTGCAGTGATCCTGGTGTATCGAGGATTCCCATTGTGGAAATAGTCCAGCTTCTCCCCTTTCTCCCAGTCCCAAAAACTGTGGGAGGAAAAAAATATGAAGTCAGCTCTTGGTTCTCTGTGCAAGCTGTAAAGAGATCTACTCATTACAGCGAAACCAAAAGTTATATGTATCGGATACCAGTTCAATTTGTTTTTCTCCTCTGGTATTCAGCATCATTTTATTAATAATATATGCCAACCCTCTGTGAAGGAAATGGGATAAAAGCCCAGCTGTACTATAAATCTGTCAGGATTCACCTGCAGCCCTTGAACCCAGCACCTCCTGCAGAAGAGGACTTGGTGCGATGCTCACAGCGACGGCGCTGCACTCCGGGAGGACTCTGCCCATCTCCCTGCCCTCAGGGAGGGAGGGGTGGCCACAGAGGGGAGGGGGGCAAGGAAGAGGGAGAGCCCCCGGGCAGAACTGCCCCACGATAACCCACTGCGCCTGGAGCCGCGGCGCAGCAGGCGCTCTGGGGCCCGCGGGAGCTCTCACCAGATGCTGTCCTTGTCAGCCACCGCGATGCAGGGCGTGAACGGGTGGAACTTCACCACAGAAGGGACGCCCGGGTTCCTGTTGAGGAAGATCTGATCATCCAGCCGGGAAATACCTGCAGGGGGACAGGCGACAGCCAGGGCTCAGTGCCTGGGAACATCCCGCCCGAGGGACGAGGCTCGGACCCCCCCTGCTTCCCAGTGCCACAGCTCACCGCTCTCCTCCTCCACCCCACCCCCGTTCTCACCCACAGACACCCCCCCGACACTTTCCTCCTTCAAGAACTTTCTCAGATCCCAGAGCTTCGACAGCCCCGACCCCTCCATACTGATCGTCTCACATCTTACAGTACAAACTAAAAGCTGTGATGCAGCAGGGGGTCCTCTCCTCTGGTGATGGAGGAGAACACAGCAGGCAAGCACAACAAAGCCCAGAGAAATACTAGTTTGTGTTGACACAAAAATCAATGCTATTTTTTTTCAACATAAAAAATGAAAATGCTTTTTTTCAACTTAAAATACAGTATTTCAATTTAGCTTGTGGATTATTTATTTAACCATCCATTTCAGTTCTTTTAAATTTTAGGTTAATTTGAAAATGAGAAATATATTTTCCGGGGAGACATTAAAACGATGGTTAAAGACCTTTCCCATCATTTCCTCAGAATGATTTGCTATTCACAAACGGTTTTGGTACCCCTGACACTGCAATTTTTTGGCACAGTATGAATTCATCACATAAAGCTGTAAGCCCAGGAGACATTTACTCAGCTCTTGTTTGTTTTAGAATACATCTATTTAATCTAATTTTCATTAAAAGATTGTAAGTCTACTTTAATTCTTTTTAATATTTCACATTTTCTTTTTTTTTAAATGAATACTGACATTTTAGTCGCTCAGGTCAAGCAACCGAATATGAACACTATCTAGAAAAAGATTTAACTTCTTCAGGTAGGCATGAAAAATCCCCCCCTTTGTATTCAGAAAGATCTCCCAAGCCATCTCCTGGGCTTCAGTTTCATTTCTGTATTACTCTGGTTTATGATATTCTGCACTTTCACAACATTAAGCTGCCCATTGTGCTGACTGGAGCCCAGCAAACCTCTGGGCAATGAGGTGCATGCAGGAGGCTGAGCCTTGGGCAGTTCTTCATTCAGCAAATCATTATTTCCAGCTCCACGTGCCTCAGCGAGCATCCCAGGATAGGACAGCTCCCACCCGCGCAGTTCTGCCCCCAGGAATGCTGCTGGGAGGATGCCTGGAGAAGGGCTCCCATAAACACTGCTCCCCAGCTGCCACTGTCCGAGGCACATGAGCAGGAGTAATGGACACATGCAAATTCCTGACAAAACTTCGTGGGGTTCCACTATGTTCAAACAGCGCGGGAATGTAAGAGTCTGGCCCAACCACTGCATGGAAAGGCAGAGAGAATCGCAAACAAAAGCAGCATCAGCTTTCTGGGGAGCGGGCGCTAATGCCATGGGGACCTGAGGCACGTTTGGGAAATGTGTAAGCAGCACATGTAGAGCCAAACGTACAAGTGTTAAAAACTTAATGGGATGTAAGGAGAAAGTAATCATTTACAGAGCTCGGCAGAGTGGGGAATGTGAAAGATCATGCCGAGATGCCTTCCGAGCACGCAGCGGACACGCAGCCTCTCGGTGGGGCTGGGTCGCTGTGGCCAGCCCGTCTGTCACATGTCAAACGCTGTCGGAGCCTTCCTGGCCATGCGGTGCCTCTGAAGTTTACCCTACAATGTTCTGCCTTCTGTCCCTTTGAAAACATAACCTACAGTATCCTCGTGAACTTTACAGGACACAGAGGAAAAGCCCAAACGGTAAATCGATAGCAGCCGTTAAGGTTCCCTGGATTCTCGACCTGGTGCTGGCTGCTCTGGCTCTGGCGGAGGCACTGGCTGCGATAGCGCACACGGCTGAAGAGCTCAGCTGCTGTCGCTCAGCCGTGGGCCAGGAGCCAACATCGCGTCGGAAATGGGATGCTCTGTCAATTCTAGCACAGATGGCAGCTGCCTCCACGGCCAGCGCCCCGCTCCTCTGTGGGGCCAGCGCCCCGCTCCTGCACAGGAGTCTTTGCTCCTCCGCTCCTGCCCTCCCAGGCCGGACTCCGCAGGTTGGCCAGCCTGGCACTACGCTCCGGCTCAGCACCCTGCTGGTGACCAGCCATGACATCATCTACCATGGTGCTGCCGTTCGGTTTGCAGAGGGGAAGGCAGCCATCTGATGCTTTAAGTAGTCGCTCCCCCCAGCCTGGCAATCCAAACCAGCAGCTGAGAACGGGAAGGTGGGCGACTGTCAGTGAAACACCCTACAGCAGCATCACCCTGCCGGCAGCCCGAAAGCGCTGGCACCTCTCCCGTCCGAGAGCCGGCACAGGGCCGTGTTAACTGGGGCTTCACAGTCTGGCGTCCCCACGAAGCACAGTGCCCTGAGCTCCAGGAAGATGCCTGCAGCTGGGCAAGAGGGAAATCACTCACCCTTCTGGATGATCTTCTGGGCTTGCTTCCTGACACGAGCATTGCGCAGAAACCGCCACTCTCTCTCCTTGCGAATCTGGCTCTCCAAGTCATGCTCTTCTGGGATCTTTCAGTGTATCAACATATTCACAACACAAGACAACAGTAGCCATCAAAACTCCATGAAATTACTTCCGTAACACACGCTCATACACATGCACATCAGACTAAGCCATAAATTATACGGTCTCCAGCTTCAGGCAGTAAACGGAGGAGCTCACGTTATGGAGAAGCTCATGTTATTAAATACTTGAGCATCTTTCTAATCTAAATCTTCCCCATCATCTGTAATCTCTTCCCCTTTCCTTTTGCTGTCCTACATTTTATTTTGTCTTTAAATCATAGGCATTTCTCCAAAGGGAACGCCACGGGGTTTCTGAAGAGCCAAGCACATTCTGGTCTCCAAACGCATGTGACGGGTTGGTGAGGAGCCTCTTCCTCCCGTACAGTCACCCTAATGCCTTTCCTCCTGCAACAAGTCCCGTTTCAGTGCAATACAGATTACTGTGCCTAACATGCTGAAAAACATTATGTAGCAATCCTGAGGCTGAAGAGAGAACACAGCTTTGATACAGACAGAAAGCTCAGGATACATTAAAAATCTTTCTTTCCTTGCTAACAGATGACTGAAGGCCAAGAAAGGCATTACTTTATTTTCAGATCCTGAGATGCTGAAGTTACCAGCATCACATTTACGAGTAACAGCAACTGCTTCGGTTTCCTATATCAGACTTGGCTGCAAGAAAACGATGCCCCCGTGTCATCTTGGTTTGATTACACACAAACCTCCACCTGAAACTGGAGCAGTATATGCAGTCATGCTGATCTACTTTATTATGTTTATTCACACCCCATTGCTCCAAGCTTCAGCACACTCCATGGCTTTCCTGCAAAATCCGTCCCCGAGGCAGAGGGCTGGGTTGGGATTCTGCAGCAGCACTGCTGGCAGCTCCTGCCAGGTACCGGGGAAGCGAAGGTGCTGCCCCTCGGGAGAGGCGGCCATCAGGGCTGCTCCTGCCCTCAGTGTACAGGATCAAAAGGAATAGACTCATGACCTCATCCATGAAACCACCGCAGCAGTTACATGGGCCATGTCTTTTATTGAATGCTTAAACAATTATCCCAGACTAGTAACACCAAAGCTCCAGAAACATCCCTGGATCAATTAAGGGGCTGAGCTACAGGACTCCAGTGTCTTTTGATCACGGCTGTTCCAAAAGGAGTAACTCCTGAAGAAGGGAGATACCACAAAGTCCCTTCACTCCTTCCCCATTCCCCACTAACACACACTTGCTTTTCCCCCAGTAAGAAAGTACTTTAATTGTCTGTTCCTATTATATATACTGTCTACAAAATGCACTATACTTTGGAAAACAACTATTACTAAGCTGAATTTCTGCTTCTTTAAAATAAATAAAAGATAAGAAGCCTCCCCTCCACCTCTCCTGGCCAAAAAAAAGCGCTACTATTTCAATTCTTCAAGAATACAACATCTATTAGAAAGGCAATGACAAACGACCAATTAAGTAAAGCAACAAACAAACCTAAGATAAAAATATATCAAGGGAGATTTAAGACTGGAGAGATTACACCTACACCTTAATGAAAACCCAGATTCTCTGGGAATAAATTAAAGTTAGCCCTAAACAGCCGGGGAAGGGAAGGGAACAAGCAGAATGGTAAATTCTCGTACAGGCACCCAGCGGCTTTCACAGTTTAGAGCCAAGACGTGCACAGTTATGCAGTTGAGCAAAGCACTCATTCTAGCAGATAAAGAATATCAGATTAAAGGAGCTGCTGGGCTTTTCAGGTCTGAAGAAAAATAACTCTTCCAAGGAGGCTGAGCAGGCAGTTGTTTTTATCATCCGGTATCAGTAGCAACGATTCCTCCTATAACGAGGTCTCTCAGGGTACGGTCCCCAGACGCTATAGCAGCAGCAGCAGCCGCGTATGGCAAGACAAGCCTCAGACGTGGCTGGGAGTATGCTCAGTGCCAGCATTGCAGTGTGAAGTACTGATGGGAGGGAGACAAGTGTCTCCAATCAACAGAAACAGTGATGCGAAAATGACGCAGGCAGGCCAGGCCAGTCACGCCGAGCTCCTCCAGCCCAGCCAGCACCCTGCACCTGTGCTGCTCGGTGGCTGCCTGTCCTCCCAGGCTCGCGAGGAGACCTTCTGCCTTGGCCACTGCTTGAACAGCAGCGAGTGGGTTTTGGTGGCAGAAGTGGTCTTTCCATTCAAACACCCACTTGCCTGGTGTGTCTTGCATGCCGTCTGCGAGCGGAGGAGCAGATGGCAGACGGAGCTGAGCAAGAAACCAAGACAAAAGTATGGCCAGTGCCACCTACAGCTTGTCACTGATGGGACGACAAATCTCTGGGGAAGTTCTGGCAGGCTGGCTTGTGAGAAATCTCCAGTGCTCCTTGTTAGGTTGAAACCAGGCATATTCATTGCTTTGGAGACAATAAACCTCCAAATGTCCAACCATGAAAGGTCTGATCACAAACAACCCAAAGCCCACACACACCTGGCAAGCGAAGTGCAAGCGAAGACCTGCATGATGAACGCAGCAAGAGCACAAGATTTTATTGTACAAAGAGTAAAACTCCTCCTCTCCCACAACACCAAAACATTTACTTCTGAAAATGGACATATGGACCCTTTTAAAACTGCGTGCAATGATGCACTGCTCATGTGGCACCACTGGCCCTGCAGCGGATGTTCCCAAGAAGCTGCAGTGTGCAAGCCAAGCTCTCCAACAGGCGTGTGTCCCCCCTGAGAGCGGGCTGCTCTGCGCGCTCTCCCGAGGTGCAGGAGGATGCAGGTGCTTGTGCCCATGCACCTGCACTGGTTCCTGCACTCCTCCTCTCTCAACGGCCGGCAGGGATGGCCCAGCACCACCCCACCAGTCACACACACTACACGTCCCTTCTCCTCACTGAAACCTCGTCTCTTTTTTTGCAGTCTTTAGTCTCTGGAGCACATTTACTGTCCTTTGAACTGTGGCATCCTGCTGAATCCTTGAGTCCTGCATTCATCTGCAGGTCCTTAAAAAAGGAATTAAAATGGTTATTACCATTTCCTGAGGTGGGAGTAAAGGCATCCTCACTGCCCACTGCTTAAGGCTTTCCCCTCTACTGTCCGGACAGAACTGACAATGAGAAAATCCTTTTATATCTTGTTAGATGGGATCTCTGATTGCTTTGACCACTCCGGAGACACTTGCGCTGAGTGATATAACAGTGATCTGTGCTATGCCAGGTCAGCAAAAGTGTTTCTTCGCAGAAACCAAACAACCTGTCGCCGCTGCTGCGCACGCCTCCCCCCTGCAGATACCCTGGGCTCTAGGGCAGGGCAGCAGTCACAGGTGACCCTGTGGACACATCAGGAAGAGATTATTTCACTGCCTCACATCCCCAGCACATGACCCAGATTCAATGCACAAGTGAGGCATCAACTGATGAGGACAGAGAAAGGCCCTGCCCTGATTATCCTACATGGAATCCCACCTAATCAGCTGCGTTTCAGTTTTGTTCCCATTTGCATCCGCACTGCTGCTGTGTTGCTTGAACGTGACGAAGCTGAAAGCTGGACACCACCAGCAAAAGCCCTTCCTCGCCCAGAACAGTGAAGGACAGATGATGCCTTTACCTGCCCCGTTGCACTGGCAGCGCCTGGGCATCTCCCTGCAGCACCTGCAACCTGCGCACGCTTGGGGGCAGCCCCTGCTCCCACAACCAGGTTTGCCATCTTTGTCTTCCTCCTCCTCCTCTGAAGGTGTGAGCAAAAGGGAGCCGCAGATGTTCACCCAGAGGATTGCTGTGTTGTGAAGGGGTTACACCTGTGTATCGCTTTAAGATGCAATCCAGCTCCTTGTAGTAGGAGAACACTAAGGGCATATGCTGGAGTCTTGGCTTTGGTACAGTTGACTTAACCAACCATATTCTGTGCCAAAGACTCTGCAGACGGGGGATGTCATCACCTTGGAATTTGTAAGGGAGGTTCCTGCAAAGATGCTTCCGCCACGATCTGTGTGTGTCCACTAGCTTCCCCCAGGTCCAGCTGGGATCGCAGCTGAAAATGCCCAAAATACACTCGCTGAGCACCAGATACTCACTCTAGGTGGCTCCACTTCTGATCCATGCCCCGGGTCTCACTAGTCTCAGTGTTATCATTAAGCTGACTGATGCTGGTTGGAATCTGGTGAACACCCATGTTAAAAAGAGAAAGTAACGGGGCCTGAGCCTGCACAGAAAAAAAGCCTGGCACAATTCTGCAGTTCTGCGGGAGGCTCATGGAGCTTTGAGAGAAAAAAACCAGCAAGAATAACGCAGAAAAATCCCTGTGTGTCCTTCTGAAGTGTTATCAGAGAGTAAACGTACAATACCCTTAATGAAATAGACTCTGTTGAACTCAACTTATCCTTAACTGTTGTTGCAAATCACCATCATCTAGCAGGGACGCTCTATACTAGTGAAGTGCGACACAGGCAACAGTGTTCTTGCACCAAGCAGGCAAGGATGGGCCGGCCGAGCCCTCAGACCATCACTACGATGGCAGAAAGAGTCAGAGCACACTGGCAAAACGCAGACCTCTCCTCTGCAGGACAGAGCTGTACGGGTGATCTTGTCAGGAGAGAGCATTTGTCTGTGAAAACTGGAACCCCACAGAGCACATCTCAAGGGAGCTTCTGGTGACAAACCACCGTGGAGTACCAGGGAGTGTGTGTAGCAGACAGTCACGACCTCTAGCCCAGCTGCTGCTGGCTGGAAAAGCAGGTATTGCTATTCAAAATAATTAACTATTGAGGCTTATCATTTATGTCTTTGTCTCCCTCCCAGCCAGCTCCCATTTAAGCATCAGGCAGTCGCGCAGCTCCCGGTGGCACAGGCCAGTCACACAGCGCTGCACGGGCAGGGTCACACCCCCCACCGGTGCCTGACATCTCTGAGCCTCCACTCGGACAGAAACCAACACTTCTGAAACCTCCCACCGAGCAGGGCCATCTGAAAGCCAGCAAAGTTTTTCACTTTCCCACTTCGCCTCCCCCTCCCGACACAGCAGTCGGCATTGCAGGGCACGGGAAGGGTTCAGCAGATGGCTCCAGTAGTAAATACGGTTTTTCCCTGGTTAGCGTTCCTCAGCAATCACGCAGAAGGCTCACTTTCTCCACCAGGGCTGAACAACAGCCAAGACACAGTGCTGAAGTTAAGGCAGGGACTCATCAGGAAGGATTCCTTATGTAATTCTCACCTTCCAGGATCCTTACCAGCTCCTGCCTGCATGTTCTGCCAGTCCTGGCAATAACAGATGCTGGCTCCCGCTCTCCTTGACTCAGGGCTTCCTGACAGCTGGCAACAAGTCTTTCCTGTGCCTCTCAGTCCAAGACCGCCTGTGGTTAGCAGAACAGCCTTTTGCCACAAGAGTTTTCAGGAAGGAAGACTTTTGTAGAGATCAGAGCTAGGGTAGGTATCTGTTTTTCCTGGCACACTGAGAATTCATAATGCAGTATCTTCTTTCTCCATTTATTTGATTAGGTAATCAATAAATCAAATTCGGTATGATGGCTTGAAACCAAGCCAGTGATTTACACTGGAAATTAATCCCTCAATCTTTCCAGTGAAAGCATTCTCAGAGCAAGGTCTGTGAAGCAAAACTAAATTCATAAATTAAATATGACTAAGACGCACTCACAGTCATTTTATGTTTATTCATTACAGGAATAGTTGTCTTGTCTTTCCCTGTTTACGATGGTAGGCAGCCAATCTCCAAATGAAGTCTTGGAATTAAACATCAATGTCATCTTTTTCCATCAGTACCTGCTAGACTTTACTCTTTGCCTTTTTCATGAGGCTGAAGTTCCCTAAAGAGAGCAGCCACCAGCCAGGGCTGTTTGTTCCTTGTTGCTGCAGGAACAGCCATTCTGGGAAAGGAGCGCTCGGCCAGCACGGCGCTATGCACGGCCAGTCCTGCCTCCTTACACCAGCAGCCACAGAGCATCCTTGCAAGGGACTTCTTGTCCCCTGCACAGGCCGCCCACTCGATACAAAGTTACGCATCATTCCCTGTTAGGACAAGATTACACATGTGTTTGCCTGCAGAAACCCTCTGCCCGGCCTTTTAAAGATGCTTTGCAGAAGTAACGGGGAAATCAATTATCTTCCTTGTTCTGTTAGGAAAGAGGGTTTTTTTCGCTCAAACTGTAGCTGAAACGTGGCTGTTGAGGACAGCCTGTGCTCAGAAAACTCGAGCCCAGTCAGTGAGTATTTCCAAACGAAAACACTTAGGAAATGATTAAAAGAGCCACCACTGTCAGACACGCTGCTGCTCCTGCTATGCTCGTAGAGGCTGCAGCGGCAGAGCACCGCGCACGGGGTACACCCTGCAGCACCTCAGTTCTCATGGCGAGACACGGAACGCTCTGCGACTCAGCGGGGTGCAGGGAAGCCCTCCATTTCCATGACTCCCCCTCCCTGGCTTCTGAAAAATTGTACAGGAATGCTCCATGATTTTTATTCTCTCTCCTAAAGTTAATTTCCTCTATTTTATGCACATGAAGTAGTAAACCCGCCCTCCCCCAACACACACACAGAGCTCCTCATCTACCCACTGAACCTGCCGTTGATTGGCTGCCTACCATGATTTATTTTATTAATATAGATACCCCTCTTCACTGGGAAGACCTTTCCTTAAAAAGCAGACAAATGTTTTTAATAAGAACTAAGAGATGGAACATCCTCCTCCTCTTCCTGTACTCTCTTCTGGACTTGAATCAAGACACCAAAACTCATCTTGATGAGAGAAAACCCTGGTTTAAAGCTTGACCGAGCAAGCAAGCCCCACAGGCCAGATGTATGTCCTAATGAATTATTCTGCTAATGATATCTGAAGAAAGTTAATTTCACTAGCAGCTGAGGAAGAGTCAGGCAATCACCTCACCACCCAGCTTTTCCTCCTGGTGATTCTCTGAAGAAATCAAAGCTTCACACAAACTGGCTGCCATGTAACTACTTTTCTGATATCCTTAAACTTGGGGGCAATTACCTCACCTCATCATCAAACAATGTAACATGCCTAAAGACTGGAAGGAGCAGTGACGAATGGCTCAGTGGCAATTCTGGGATGAGACAGCACAGAAAATGTACAATTTCTTCATTATTAAGTATCAGTAGTTGGATACAAACATCTGTTGTAGAGTTGCTCAGGTAACGGCATTAATACAGACTGTGCATTATTATTCACAGAAATCGCAATACCTCCATGAAATTAAGTGAAAATTCTGTTACAGTTTGTGCCGCTTGACTCCCAAAGCACCTGGAGGCTTGCCTTATCGTGTTTGCTTATTATAAAGGAGGGATTTACCGCTTGTTTTGATTTCACACTGAAAATCGAAACCTGATCTTTGGCTAAAAGATTCTGGGAACTTAACAGTTTCCCTTTCCAGTCATTGACGATCTTTGCCCGCCTCTTAAGAATTCTGTTTTGGTTTTTATTCCTAGAGCAAGTCTTCAGTGCATCTCTCACTTCACATAAAGCCAACTTAGTTACCAGAATACACACACTCCTAAAAAGATCGCAGTGGAGATTTGTCATTTCCACCCTCATTCTTTGCCATAATAGAACTTTTTCTTTTTTTAAACTTCCAAAACCAACAAAGATGCTTCCCAAGTTTCCCCCAGGCAGTTATGTGGATGTCCAGTCACTATCATCACTTTCTCTTTTCTAAGTTAAAGGCATCTGTATAGGGTGTCCCTAGGCAGACCACAGCTCTGCAGTCACACGACCAAGCCTAACCTCAAGCACAGGCCATGTGCTACTGCCACTGTGGTGGCATTGTCTTTACCCAGGGCAGCAGCCTCCATCACTTCTCTGCTTGTTTTAGTATCACCACAGACAGACAATTCAGCTAGGATGTCAGAAAGAACCCCCCTCTTTCTCCAGCCTCTCACAGCCCTTTCTGGAATAAAGGATCTTCCTTAGTATATTTATTTTTTATATATATATATATATGTAAAAGCACACCCCCCACCCCCCAATTAATTTTTACTATAACACAATTTTCAATATATATTGAAAACCACAACATTTAAAATAAACCAACTCTGCAATGCACCCTGCAGCAGTGCAAAACTGGTGGAACTGCACCAAGTACAGAACCATTCCACATTTTTACATTCTTTCTTGAACACACTCCGTGGGGTGCCGGGCTTTTGTTCGGGGTTCCTTCTTAAGTCATATGCCTCTGTCCCCTCTGCCACTAACTTTCCTGCTCCCTCTGATGATTTCTTCCCTCTTACTTTACAAGCACCATGGTCACACAGCTCCCCCGAGCAGCATGATGCAAGTAAATCCACCCCTTTCCCTCCCCAGACTGAACAAAAATGAAGGGAAAAAGAACAGGGGAAGCCCCTAATGTATGCTCAGGACAGTGGCACTTGCCAAGAGCTGCAGCGCCGTGACTCAGAAAGCATGCAGAGAGAAAGCATTACCTTCATGACTGGCTGAGCAAAATACTTCGCGCTCCAGTCACAAAACCCCGTCTGCACTGTGGCCGAAATGAAACTTTTGTGTCCAACGGTATCATCGGCATCGTCAGTAGTCTGTGCAGAAAGAGAAGAGGATGTTAACCATGTCCCTCCCCTTCACGTGGGCAAGATGCGCACACAGTGATACCCAGATTGCCTTCAACACACCACCAGGCAGAAAAAAGCTCTAACACATTGCTAAGGATATGGTATTTTTTTACATCTAGCTTTAAGATCACTGTCATTATGTTAACTCTTTGGAAATGTGCAAATTCCCTCTTCTGCACAGCACAAGACATAGTCAGGCTACCGTATGAATCAGGGCTGAGGCATCAGTCTATCATCAAAATGAAGTCCCAGGATGAGTTTTCTCATGGTCTCCCAAGAATCTGGCATGAGAAAGAGGGGAGCAGTGAAGATGATCTGGGATAAAGCACAGCCAGACACAGTGTCAGGCCAAGGGCAAATATGGATTATTTGTTAAGAAGCACAAGACACCCAAAAAGAAAACAGAAAGACCACTCCGTTCACTTGGGTTTCAGCCATTTTTTCAGAAATATGATCCAGGCTAGCACTGCCATCCCCATGAGAAGGGAAGGTGTTCCTGCTAAGGCTCCAACATTTTTTTCTCGTAATTACACAGAAGAATTAACTCTCTACCTCCAGAAGCTTTTGTGAGGTTCTTCACTAAAGAATGGCAGAAAAGCCAAGTTAAGTGAAGGGCAGTTTCTTCCCAGCAGTCAGAACACCCGAAAGCTGTCGATGCACGCACTTCACAGCATCAGATGGAAGAATCCTTCCCTTTCACAGCACCAGAAGGGAGAAAAGGAGGGTAAACATTCCCCTTCCATCACGCTTTGTGCATTAGGACAGGCAGCAGAGCACACCCCCTGCCTTGTCAGCCTCCTCTCATCCACAGAGCCAGCACCAGAAAAATCCTGGAAATGCGTTGAAGTAAGGGGAGAGGTAGACACAAAACTACTGCCAGATGGCTGAATCCCGAAGAACACTAACCATTGATAAGTCATAGTCTCTGCCTTCAAGGGATGGCCAAAAGAACAGCCAAGTGTGCTTGGACTCAACTATATTCACCTGACACGGCTCATCTGAGGGTGACACTCAGCATCCTTTGTGCATGTTGAAATCTGACTGCTCTGCTTGGCACCACATCAGTCCTTCATGCTTCTGTAAATGGAGAAATGCCCAGCACCTGATGACTGTCCTTAAAATGCTAAAACGTATGCAAACCCCTTGTTGGCTTGCTTGCATGCTGAAAAGAGGAGTCACTGCCACTCCTCCCGAGGTCCTTGCAGCCCTGAAGTGACAACTCTCACTGTGACCTGCAATGAGCTTTGGTCTCCCCAGGAACAGTCTAGGCTTACATCCTCCCTTGTGCGCAGCACAGATGCTGCCACGCGCAGAGTGGGTATGGGCTGCTGGAAAGAAGGTGAATATTCTGGCGCAGCAGCACCCATCAGTCTGTCAAGAGGAATGCCAGTTTGTATGTTAAAGGAAGAGGAATCTCTCCTTTTTCCTCCTTGGTCTCTGCTTTGCTGGGGTTGGAGACAAAGCATCCAAGGGTCACAGTTCTGACTGCGTTATCACTCAGGCAGACAAATGTTTACGAATGAGTAAGCAATCAACTCTGATTAAATGCTTCTTACTAGCGGAAGTGAATAATGCCCTATCAAAAACCATAAAACAAAATTTATCCTGAAGAAAAAAAAAACCCGAATCCATTTTTTTTTACTGGTTAGATGAAACCAATTTGGAGTTACCAGCAGCTAGAAGCAAACAAAAGATATGTAGAAATAAAACACAAAGAGCAGAATGTGTAACCAAACCCAGTGGAGTGGGGAAGTAGTCAGATCTGAAAGGAAAGGCTCTGTACCTGTTCTGGCCCCTTGTCAAACATTTTTCTTGTCCTGGGGAACTGGTGGGAGTGGGGAGTATACTGCACCCCCATGTTGCTGACATTGGCAGGTCTTACAGATGCAATGTCCCGACTGACTGGCTGTTTTGTCACATCATTTGTCAGGCTGGAACTGCTTGTACTAGTGGTTGGAGGTGACCCTCTAGAGATCAAAAAAAAGAGGGAAAGGATTTAGGTATTACTGGACATGAGACTCCTGCAAGCGAATTACGTTACTTTCACTTTGTTTCTTTCTTACAAGACTTACACTTCACTGCTGTGCTTCCTCTACAAAACCAAAAGAACCCAATGCCCCCACCCCCTTCAAAAGGCATAAGAACCCCAAAACAAGAGTGAACCTTGACTGTGCCAACCCCAGACTAAGAATAAGAAAACTAACATTTTGGGAACCTGCAGGTCCAACAGTCACACACCCGCAGGGCACCATGTCTGACGTAGGGCACACCAACTAGCCACTGTATTCCAATAGGGAAATGGGAAGTCCTGTCATCCCACTGAAAATGCATGTTAATTTACATGTAAACTGAGATTTACCTTACTGCACGGTTACGTTATGCTATCAGAAAACATTAAAAAAACCATCACTGTGCAGTTCTGGGCCCTCCATTCCAAGATTCTGGGACCACTAGATCTAAAGCATGGTGTGTTCTCTTGGAAAGGATATTTTGGGAAATAAGCAAACTTTCAAATTCTAGCTTTGCCCATACCATTATCTCAATTTCCCTGCAGTTTAGGCATGGCTTGTTGATCATCAGATAAGCCTGGCTTTTGCCAGCTGAAAACACAGAAAATACAGATCAGACTTCAATGGGAAATTTGAATAACCGCACAGGTCAGGCCAGAGTGCATTAGTAAAACCAGCAACAGTTAGCTCTTCGTTCAATTCATCTTTAGATAATTAGTGCTTTTTGTTTCTCTTTGTCCTAGAAAAAGGAAGAAGCTCCCCATCTTTTCCCAGAGCTTTTGTTTCTGAACACCTTACTAGTGCTAAACCAAGAAGCTACTGAGCCCTCGGCATGTTTGCTCTTTCTGGTATAGTTAATTGGGATGGATGCTCGAGTGGTGAGCAGCAGGGAGCCCCTAAACACACTATGGCAAAAGTGCTAGAAAGCGCCATCAGTGCTTACCCGACTTGGTGGATGTGCATGCCCTTGTTGGTGGGGCTGGCGGGGGCAGACTGAGTCAGCGAGGAGGTGTCGAGGATGCGCTGGGGGCGAGCATTTACTGTTGCCTAGAGAAAACACAAAACAGAGTCCTGAACAGCCAAGACTGCAAAACACCAACCACAGCTGTTTGTTATCCAATACAATTGTACACCTGGGGTTAAATGAAGTTAAGCTCTCTATCAGTGTGTGTGGGTGTTTAAAAATTTATATGAAAAAAAGTCCCTCTGCAGTTCCCAACACATAAGATGGTTTTACTACTTTTTGAGTCAGAAAACACTTACCAGAAAGTGCCCTTCTGTTACTTACAGGGAAACAGCTTTGACTAACACCTAAACCTTCTCCCTAAACCAGCTGCAGCCTACAACCTATACCAGCACTGAAACAAGCTGCCGCTGGGCAGGCAGCTGGTGTTCCCCTTCAGCAGCCAGCCTTTCCCTCCCACCTTGCCAGAGGACTACTGTCCTTGCCACAACCAGAATCCAAGCACACATCCTGACCCTGATTCCACACTTGAGTCAGAACTTCCCTCGTAGAACCCGGCAGCTGCCTCCAACCACCTCCTGATGCTGCTCTGGTCTCCCCTGAGGATTGCCGAGCCTTCCCAAGCTCGTTAGAGGATGCCCTTTTGGGGGAAGGCAGGGGTTACATAGCCGGGCTGCTCTCAGCTCTGCAAGGCGGTACCCTGGCACTCGGCTGTTTCCGAAAGAGCCTGAGGCATCGTTGTCCTCACTCCTGGGGAAGACCTTAGAGCAGGGCAGGGGAAAGGCAGCGAGAGGTGCACAGACAGCTACATCACCGCCTCGCACCCTCCAGGCTGAGCGTGCTGCTCACACCATGCAAACAAGCCTCCCCTTCAGAAGGGAGACGTCTTCCATCGCTCACAGACTCCTTTCCTCCTCTCCACATCACCCCGCCTCCTGTGAAACATTTGAAATTTCTCACAGATTCAAATAACTTTCCAGGGAAGCCCCAGATTGGCATAAAAAAAACCCCTGGAGGAACAAATACAGCTAATCCCACAGGCACGGGGCCTTCCACCATCTCCTCGAACACTAAGGAACTCCCACCTTGGCACAGCGGCCAAGTGGGGTGCTGAGGCGGCACGGCAGCGTGCATCCAGCTGAAACCAAGCTCAGCAAGGTCAGACAGGCTGCTACGGACATGCAGAGTGCTCAGAAAGAAAAACTGCATGCGTGGTCTTCTGCAGCCCAGAGAGCTAACGAGCCTTTTGTAAGTTAATGCCTTTACAAGGCAGAACTGACAACCATCATCAACAGCAGCGTGTCTTTGCGCTCTGAGCCCACATGCATCTGCTGCGGAGAGGAAAGGGAGGCACTGCTGCGTGGGTGACACCCTGCCCACTCCTTGCCGGAGCCCAAGGGCCCTTGGAGATGACCTCCACCTCTCCCTGCCTCCAGCCACCCGGTGAGGTCTCCTCTCCCTCGCTTCCACAGGGTTCAAGACCTCCTGAGCGTCACCCGGTTCAGCTCCAAAGCCTCGGAGCGGTGACAACCGTCCCCACACAGCCCACCTCCACCACAGGAAGGGACAGATTGCCTCGGCTGGGACGGCAAGTACCATGGCCTCCGGTTAGCCTGGCTGTCCCCCGCGCCAGCCGCCTCCTACAAGACGGGCTCATTTGAGGTGTTATTTTCCTCCTTCTGGTGCGGGGGTGGGAGAGGTCCTGAGGCCACACATCTCTCCATCACTCAGGAAGGCAGTGGGGTCCCCAGTGAGCAGATGTTACCACCCAGGGCTGGGGCAGGCAATTGCACCATGAGAATGGAAGGAAAGTAGAAACAATTTAGCAACTAGTGACATATTATTATTCATAACTAATTTTAATTAGTCACAGAAGGCTTCGTTTTAAGATTCTCACAGTCAGGTGTCTGTCACCTGAAGCAGGTCAGGTCACCTCATTTCACAGCAGAGGGACAAGGTCAGCGAACGATAATTTGCTCAAGGGGTACACAGATCAGTGCGACAGGCAGCCTGCCTTTTCCTGGGAAAAACAAAAGAGCGATTTCTTTTCTGAAGGCAGCGAGCAGCACGAGGGCCACAGTCCAGTGATACGACAGCGTACTTTGCTGGAGGCAGCAGCTCCCCATTTCCCAGGGCTTTGCTCCTCTGCCAGTCATGTCATCTCTTTTTGGGAGGGGAGATGGCAATTTTGCAAATTGACTCCAAGTTGAAAAGAAAAAAAAAAAAAAAAAAAAAAGGCACACTATCAGAATTACTTGCTCATGCACAGAAAAGCCTGTACCGAGGAGCGGTGTCATGGAGGAACAACCTCCTGGCTGTGTCAGAAACTGCCCCAGTTGTGCTGGCCACGCTGTGACCATCCCCAGTGCTCAGCGCTGGTGGGGCTGCACCTCCAGTCCTGAGGTCAGTGTCGGGCCCCTCGCTCTCAAGACAGACGTGGAGGGGCTGGAGCGAGTCCAGGGCCGGGCAGCGGGGCTGGGGAAGGGGCTGGAGCACAAGTGCTATGAGGAGTGGCTGGGAGCACTGTGGGTGTTCAGCCTGGAGAAAAGGAGGCTCAGGGGAGACCTGATCGCTCCCTGCAGCTGCCTGACAGGAGGCTGCAGCGAGGGGGTCGGTCTCTGCTCCCAGGTAACAAGCAATGGGATGAGAGGAAACAGCCTCAAGCTGCACCAGGGCAGGTTACATCGGGTATTAGGGAAAATTTCTTCACCGCAAGGGTTGTCAAGCACTGGAAGAGGCTGCCCAGGGAAGTGGTGGAGTCGCCATCCCTGGAGGTATTTAACAGACGTGTAGCTGTGGCACTGGTGGACGCGGTTTAGTGGTGGGCTTGGCAGTGCTGGGTTAACGGCTGGACTCGATGATCTTAAAGGTCTTTTCCAACCTATATGATTCTATAATTCAGCCTCAAGCCTTCCATTAAAAACAGCTGGATGAAGCAACCTGGAAGGAAGCAAACTTTCCCTAATTAACTGTGATTTCAAAGTCTTAAAAGGCCAACACTGATTACTGGGTCCTTTTTGTTTATTTTGGTACATGCAAAAAGCGGGGTTTGGATTTTTTTTTTTTAAAGATCAGGCTGGGAATGAGAGTTGTACCATTCCCATCTGCATCATAAGTATAAATCTCAACACAGCCGCAATCTGTGTGAGAACTAGCAATGTCTAATCAGCCCATGAAATAAAACCGCCTATTTCACATCCAGGAACGATGCACGTCTGTTCAACCTACTCACCGGCTGCTCAGAAAGACATCACCCTATTTAAAGACCACTGGAGTTCTCCTGTAGATAAAGATCTACATTCATGGCTCCGTTAAAAAGACTGAATAGGACCAGTCTCATTGGAAAACAAAAATTCTGCTTTAAATTCACGCGGTGCCTTGCAAATAACTATTTTACAAATTCAGACTCCTAATCTGAACATTTGCAGAGTCACAAACCTCACAGTACTGGCCCCATGTTTTACTGCAGGGGATTATAAAGCATAGCAATATTGACTTCTGAGCTCTCCAACCACACTCCTCCTAATGTGTTGTCTGATCAGCCATCAGGGCAACCGAGTTATGTGATTAACACCTGCCTGGTACAAAATATGTTTAAAAAAATCATAAATACTTAAAGCACAGAGCTTGGCAACATTCTGAGGCTAAATAGTTCACCAAAAATGAGGATGCATTCACCAAATCCACCCAGAAGCATAAGCCCATGGCTCATTTGCTCAGGTCTTTCAGCCAAGCAGCCCAATGGCAACAGGCGATGTCGTACAGATCGCAGTGTTTTGCATAGTTGTGTTAATGTAAGAAAACTTTAGGTGTCCAAGTTCCAAAATGAAGCCTCTTGTTCCCTGAATGTTGTATTAATTGGAACAAAAGGATTAGAACCTAAACCCCCTAGAATATTCAAGTGCTTTACTTCACCTGAAGCAGCATTTTTGTTCAAGCAAGAAAATCAACTCTTGTTTTCATTCAGTGATAAAATTCAAAGGATAAAATAGAAAATGCATTGTTTGCGCATACTCGGAAGGACCAAAGGGCCTGTGGGCAGCATCCAGGCAGCTCCCTTTTACGTCCAACAAAGCTCCGTTAGCACCAAGGCAAGATCTCAGGATACGGTTAGCAAAAATTTAATTGTTACTAATTTGCATTACACATCAGACAACTCCTATAATCTGTCTGAGCTCACACCGGCAGAGACAGAGAGTTCAGGCTGTAAATCCTGGCAGAACTGCTCACAGCAGGAGCTTTATCCATAATGAAATGAATAAAGGCCAGATCATAACCCCAGACCTGAAGCCTTAACTTCCATTTTGGTGGGCTGTTAATAGGTTTGTTGGTTTTGGGTTTGTTTTCTTTTTGTTTGTTTGTTTTTTAATATTTACTTTGGTTTGGTGGTTTTTTGTTTGGTTGGGTTTTTTTAATAACAAAAGCCTTTTTAGGAGCCACCTAAGCCAGGTGGTACTGGCAAAAGTAAAGCCCACAGTACCACAAAGTGCACAGCAATCAGCCCACTATACAGGCAGCCCGAACTACTGGACAAATTGCATGTTTGAATACTTTCCTTATGGATCTTATGGCTAAGGCAAAGAAGACCAAATACGTTTTGTTCACGGAAGCATCCCCAGATAAAAATCCTTGTAAACAGGAATGCCTCTTTTACTGTTTTGCAAAACCATTTGAAAAGCCATTGCCTTAGAAAGCCAGGGACAGAGCAGCTGTCTGAGAAGCAGAGCATGAGATGCATGATACCCATCCACTTGAGCTTTTGGAATCCATTCAGTACCAGGACATTTAGGACCAAACTTGTCAGAATTGACACAGAATTTACCAAACCAGTCATAACATTCATTACTGATATCACAACATAATGCTCAGAATTCCTGCCGGCTAAGCAGATCCACAGCAGTGCCAGCAAAGGCATCTGCAGGGCACAGCAGCATCTGTATTAATACTGATACATCTCCTTCCACTAGCAAGGGAGTTAGTCCTGAAAATATATTTAAGACACAAAAAGGAGATCTCGTTCCTCATCATATCCCTTTTAATCCCATAGTAGGAGTAACATTTTATTTTCCAAAGAGCCTTCCAAGATAAATAACTGAATTAGTTTCATGCATCTGAGGCAGAGAAAGGGAAATCTTTCACCTTTTCCTTTTCTTATTCACCTTAGTTTGGCACCTCCATCCTGACCATAATTTGCTGCACACCCATAGCAAGGCTGACCTCCTTGTCCCCACTGTCAAAGTAATTCTCTGTCCCACACCCCAGACTTTACCATTCACTGATATGTATACTTAAAACAAATAAAAAAGTTCAAACAAATAACTATTTTCTCAATAGAAAATCAGGTTTAAAAGCAAGAAATCTCTAAGGCATTAAAATGGTAGTGCACAATGCTGGCATCTCTTACTGCAACTTTAGCTCGGAAGCCTAAGTCTGAAGGTTTAGGATCATTCACTGGAAATCGTCAGTAAGAGACGTCATCTTGCATTGCAATGGCTCATGGTCTTGATGCTAGAGCAACTAGAAAGCACGTGGGAAGGACTGCGTTCAGACAGCTTTCTGACACCGCCGCCCGGGCAGGAGGAGGAAGGCAGGTGGTGAGAAGATGTTCTGGGGTGGCCTGGGGCTTCCTTTCAGGTGGAAGGTGAGGGTGCTTCTACAGCTCCTCAAGCTGGCAATTCTGAATCAGCAGTGATGGCAGCCTCCAGGGACATCTTGCCACCCTTGGAGGATGAAATGTGATGAGGATGGTGGTTTAGGCGGATTAGGCCTGGGTTGAAGAGGTGAGTAGTGGCGGGGGTGTCTGCATGCTGACTCACATGTACTAGTTCACCTGGGTTGGAGAGCCGTTGTGGCTTCAGTCTGCAGGCCAGTCCCACTTGCATAATCTAAATCAGTTTGCAAACGGATAATTTAATGAAGTATATTTAAGGTTTCTCCCAGGGACTGATCTAGGTAAGTAGACTTCTAAACAAGACCTACTGTCTAAGGTCTGCACCTAATTCGTATCTTAAAACAGTCCCAGGCCCTCCCCCATCTGTTTATTTTACCTGATCAAGAGTTCACATGAGTGTTTATCATCTCAAAACATTAAAAGCTCCTTCTGCGATAGATCCAGACTGAACGTGGCAGAGCCCTCCAATGGACCTATTCAGTTCAGTCTGCCTACACCTTGCCTAAGCATGAAAAAAAAATTAACATACAAAGACCGGACAGACACACACAAACAGAAAGGCGTACCTTATAGGCAATACTGTTGAGAACTTTCATAGCCAAGTCAGAGACGTCAGGATAGGGGTCGGCAGCTAGGTGCAGGAGTACTCTCCAAATCTGGGTATAAACGCTGTTGAAACTCACACCTAAAATAATAAAAAACAAAACAGAAAAGCCCCACAGCACGTGACGATCCATCAACACAAACTCTTTGATGTTATGTGACAAAATTCATTAGAACGCCGAACATCACAATGACATCTAAGAAAACATCAAGAGAAGAGCTCAGAAACACCCCATGCGGGCATTTTGTCTTCATTTTGTCTGTCTTTGTGAACTCTGCAAGGGCTTGCAAAATGAAAGTGGGAGAAAGCAAACCACATTAAAGACTCTCTAAATAAGCTTCAGTCAAGCTGCTCATTTTCTAGGTTCCTGAAGCAAATAATCTGGGAAGGCCAAATAGATCATGTCCTTGGATTTCCTAAGCTAAAATACTAAATGGTATAAAACCACAGTTACTGGCTTATACTTTTATTAAGGTTATTTGTATCACTGTTTTAGGCATTAATACTCAGCTTGAATGTTCAGGAGTTTATATAGTCTACGAGGTTTACCAAACATCCTAAATGTTAAAAATAAAGCTTTTGGACCTGTACCTTTGTGAAGCAGTACATCTAACTCATTCTTGCCTACTGACATTTGTATCAATTCCCCAGTTGCCAATTTGTTATTTAATGAGAATATCTGCTGTTTGGTATTTCAGCAGAAGGGACTGACAGATTCAAAGTACAAATCAAATTAATAAGCATCTGCAAGAACTGACACAATTCTGTGACCATTTTATTTTGCTGCTTTTAGGCAAATCTTTTAACTTGTTTTTCTTTTTTCTAACCCTCACAATGTCTAATAGTTGTAACACCGTTGTTTGGGAGCTGAGACATTTGGACAATATTAAAGTCATTGCACTAACAAAAAAAAGGAACTAAAATAGGGATTTCAGATGAGTCACAATCAATGCTAAATGACAGATCAAGCTGTTACTGCATTTCCTTTCGTGCTTCTGGAGGCATCTAAATATAAAGTGTTAAGTTAGGAAGAAAGGGTTCCTTGGTCAACAAGCAGCTTCTCACCTTCCATAGCTGTTAAACCTGATACTCAAACCAACAGAAAACAGATTTGGACAGTCCAGCTCTGAACTTTGGCTGAAGAAGGCAAGTAGCACACGGCAATAAGCTTCAGGAGTACGCACGCTGCACTTCATACGCTTGTCTGTGCTAGCCAAGGGAATCTTTCTTCTGCCAGAAAAATTCTCTAGCATGTGACAAAACATTCTGCAAAACGCGAAGGCAATAATCTAACTCCATCCTCTCATCTGACCTGCAAAGAAAAGGGTCTCTTACTCAGCCGATGTCCAAAGATTTTCCAAGTAGTGCCTGCTTGCAGAGTTTCTTGCAGAAATGTCACCAATATTTATGACAGTGCGACATGGACAGCGCTGCCCATGTGCTGGGGGCGACCTATGCAACAGACTCCTGCAGCTAATCCTAACCCTTCCAGGACAGGGAAGGATACAGAGCCTGACAAATACACAGCAGTGTTAAATCCACCCAGGAAAACCAAAGCCGGTAATGTGAGAAAGCCGTACTGCCAGATGGGGCAGAGCCCACGGGCACTGGTTGGCCGCATTTGGTTTGTGTCAGCCGAGGACAGAGCCCAGGGCCCACAGAATGCAGGAACACGTGAGCAAGACACGCACGAGTTGAGCGGAACCGAACGGTGCAGATCCAAGTTCAGGTTTTGGCTTTGGTCGTAACAGGCAAAACCCACTGCCTTTTTCAGAAGCTTAAATAACGGTTAAATAACGAAAATCTCCATACACAATAAAGTCAGACCAAGCTTGGAAGGAAGTTAGGCCACCCAGCAAAAGACGGTGACACAACGCTTGTCTGCCTTCTCCAGGCTTCTGACTAGGCTTTGCTTTCTGCAATTGCCACGTTCATCCTGGAAGCTCCTATTACCAGGGAAAGAAAAAGGGGAGGGGGAAGGATAAAGAACAAGAGAGGGGGAGAGACAAAGTGCTACAAGCTGCGGGAGGGAAAAAGCGCCCCAGCTCCCGAAGCAGCCAGCCAGGTAATGCTGCCTGAAGTCTGCTTGGAGCTCTAGCTCCTACATTTGGTCCTGCGCAGAAGTTCTGTCAGGACTGATGGTAAATCTGGATGGCTTGATTTCTTTTAAAGCCCTTGAAAGACAGTAAAAGGAAAGGGAGAGAAAAGGAGAGCGAGAGGGCACCCATCAGATTTTCCAGTGTTTCTCTGATAACCACCTCATTCATGACACAGTCATAAAGAAAAAACCCAATGACATTTTTTATACATCTAAGCATCATGAAAAAACAAATTTAAAACAGAACTGTGCCAGTGCAATTCCTCATTCACTCAGCAGCCTTTGAAAAGAACAGAGGGAATTTCTACAAAGGCATCTCAGGCTCAGAGCTGGTGCTCAAAGGACCAGTCCCTTCTTCTGCCACCCACCCCCCTGCCCATGTTAGTGTTGTTCATTGCACTGATTCAATCGAGTGACACTTCTGACACAGCTCCTTGTAAAAACCTGAGCGCCAAGTCAGTGGGATAATGGAAGGCAGCAGAGGTGGCAGGCTGAACAGCAGCTTGATTTCATGTAATGGACTAAAATGCAAAAAATATCCCGAAGATGCAAACAAAGAGCTGAGCAAGGGGGATGGGGTGTTAATCTAAGCAGACAGCTCTGTAATTAGTCAGACTGATTCAAAGCCAGTTAAATGGACCTTGCAGTACAGATTTACATTTACAAAATGATTCCTCTCTACTAAGACTGTCAAAAATAAATTGCCTGCCTTTACTGACGACTTTGATTTTCTTTGCACTTGTATGACTCTTAGCTCAATTCATCAGCAAGCACCATGCAACGGCCCCGAGGAAGGGACCCAGCTGAGGTCCTGCAGCCAGGTCACTGAGCCCATGAAGGGCAGAACCACGCGGGATGCAAAAATAAATGCTAATGTTTTTATTTCTTCCTTTTGATTTGCCACGCTTCGACAGGGTTTCTTTCCCATCCCCTGTAAAAATTGCTGCAGTGGTTTGATCTCCAGAAGAAGGTGCAGTCCACTCCCCACCCCACACAGCAGCAAAACCTGACCAATAGCTGCCCTGGCACTGCTGCGCCTGGACCAGAGACAGCCCCTGCGCCTGCACATCCCGCGTGCCTGCGGGAAAGGCACGCGATGAAACACACAGCTGAAATACTTCAAACTGAACAGCACCCGAGGGCTGGGGTATCTGCCTCCCATCAACGCTACCCCCCCAGCTCTGTACGCGTGCACCCCACAAGTCCCTCCTCTCCCTGTGAGTGACATAGAAGGTCCGGTGAGAGCTACTCGGATGAAGAGAACACCTGAAATGCTGATCGCTCTCCAAACTCTGCTTTGACAAACGTGGACGGCAGCCTGCCCCTACAGAAACGGCAAATCAGCGTTTCTTGCACAGACCTGACAGTCTGCAAGCCGGCCTCTTTGCACAGGGCCACGCAAAGGGGTTCCTGCACAGCCCAGTCCCTGGGAGTGATTCAAACAAAGCACGAGCTTTCTAATGTTTCAGCAGAAACCAGAAGCAGCTCATTGGGAAAAAGTATGTTCCCTCAGAGCAGGTACTTCCCCTGGACCAGGGCTGTCATAGCCAACATGAAAGCAGCCCACCATGCCCAGCCTCTACATCAAGCTTCCATTCCCAAAACCCACTCGGATCCCTGCATTTCGCTGCTACGCAAGTTACTATTTATAAATTCTGCTGACTGACCGGTTACTCCTCATTATGTCTGTGCTTTTAAATATATTGCCTAGTGGCAGAGAAGAAGGCCCTACCTGCCACAACGCCCGCTCTCTTATTTGCTGCAGCTCACTGTCCATGTCTACCTACATCTCTTGCTCTCCTCATCCTCACTGCAGTAATCTCCTGCTGTGTTACTTCAAGGCAGCTCTTCAGGATGGATCCTGTGACATGGCTAATAGTTTTCTGCCTCCAGCCTCTCCTGCTGGAAAAGGGAACTGTTCCCCAGCATTTCATCGTTCCAAGATTTACTTTCTTCCTCCTTTGATCATTCTGTAACATAATCTTTCCAGTAATGCTCTCTGTAGGGCAAAGACTTTAATCATGCAGTTTGGAGATGAATAATCAGCCCCAAGGTATGCAAAACACCCATCTTGATTCCTTCCCTTTTCCTATCTTGAAACTAAACTAAAAGTTTCCAGGACACCAAGATTAATGACTAGTTGTATGGAAAAAGCAGGAAGGCTTAGCTTCCCATCCAAACTGATGTCTGTGTTGACACCAAAACCTGCATCTTGCCAGCTTGAAAACATGGGCCAGAAATAAATGTCTCTTCTGGTAACAGGACTGCCTGGCCAAGGACCAGCCTGCCCGGAAAGAGCATACCTAGAGTCAAAGTACACGTTGCATTTGGTGAGGGCACTACATGGGGGCACGTGGCCGATAGCTGGCTAAGAAGCTGTTTGTAAAATGGCACAAGAAGGAATGGAGAGGTTTTCCTCAAGTTTATGGGAAGGAGTACATTGTACGATGCTGCAGTGTCAGTAAAGTAGATAGAATAATCCCTCTAGTACCAAGTTCCTAAAATTGCAAGAGAGGAAGAAAGCCCTGAACATCAGTGAATCAACCTAGGGAATGCACAGTATAGAACACAGGATTAAACTGTGGTTGAAAATTTCTACTTTTGTTATTACAGACTAGATTTCTGCCTTGGTTTGAGTCTACCCATGTGCTCAAAGCATCCTTTTTACTGCTCTGCCTGTCTCAAACCCTTGGCAGAGTCACTATTGCACAGCCAAATCACCATTACTTCTCCCAGAAGACAGAGCAAAACATTTCTTCAGTCAAGACAAGTCTACCACCCAGGTGGACTCCTCCCCAAGTTACCCCACTCTTGCTAGCTGCATAGCAGTATTTTATTGCACACTAAAGCTTCAAAGAAAGGGGTTAACCTGAGCTCAGGCTGGCTGTGCGGCAGCTGCAGCACGACTGAGGGTGGCTGGAGCTGATGGCATTTTGAAAACTCTTCCCTCGGGGAGCAGGAGAGAGCAGGCTGGAAGATGGTGATCCTTCAGCAGAAATGAAAAAAGCCTGGCTTTCAGCAGGCAAATGCTGAAGGTAATGGGATTCTGTGTGAGTTATGAATTTTAAACACTTCTATAAGCTCTGTCATTTCCAGCTGGATATGAGCTCTTCTGATTGAATAGGAATGAGGGAGGCTTTGGAGAACTGCTCTTTTTGTTTTCCTAGGACTCCCTCACTCATCTCTAGATTTTTTTCCAACTGTGCTGAAAAGCTCTTGTGAGACACGCGCAAGCCATCGAGCAGACGCCAGTGTGCACCAGTGGAAATGAGAAAACTCAAGTTCTAGCTTAAGACAGAGGGAAATTTCCTAACAATCCTGTCATGCTTTAGAAGACTCAATTTCATTACCTACAAAAGCAAATTAATTGATCAAGTTTCTAATGAACACCTGATTTTAAACTGCCACAGGGGAATTACAACCCTGGAATCTTTCAACTCATGAGAGCCAAATCACCATTACTTCTTCCTGAAAACTGAGTAGAGCAAAACGCTTCTTCAGTCAAGGCAAGTCTATCACTCAGGTGGACTCCTCTCTGAGTTACACCACTCTCTTTTCACTCATTTTTGAAAGCTAGAAAAATATGGGCACATTTACTGATTACAAAGAAAATGAGACACCAGCATTTCTCTGCTGCGTGCTGCCTTCCCCGCTCCCTGGAAGGCGGCCATTGCAAAGCCAGGTCCTTCTCGTGTTGTGTCACCATCCCAACACGGTTTGGACTGTTCGAAAAACTGCAGCTAGTTTAAAGCAATGCTGTTGTAGTAGTCAGATACAACTGGGAAGATTACTTGAAAAACAACTAAGTTTAACTAGCTTAATATAAACATTCCGGTTTTGTTCTATAAAAGAAATGCAAATAATCCATCACACATGAATCAGCCACGCGCTGCATAAATACAAGTAAAATTCCCCTTCTACTGTGCTATAGCATTTTGCTCTGCAAAGTTCTGTACGTTTCCCAGAGAGTGCAACACCAGGAGAGAAAGGCACAGCTGAGTGGTGTTAAGAAGTTCAGTGCTGTTAGTGTTCTTAGAGCTGCTTATCTGTGAGGAAATAATGGAGAGGGGACTGGAGGCGGCAGGATCAGCCATGGAACTTTTTGCACAAAAGCAGATTTCTGTGAAGCAGTCTTTTTGCTTTTAAGACACAGCCTGGGATTTCTTCATTTTAAAGTCTTGTTTTAATAATGTACATATAAACCTGCGCAGGAAATTAGCCAGCGAAGGCTTCCTTGGATGAGTAACACACTGAAGTGGCTGCGCTGTATAGAAATGCAACCCACATAAAAACAGTGATTGGAAGCAGTTAGTGCTGGTCTGCCCAGCTGCTGTGTCCATGGGACAGGGGGTCCTCGCTTTCATTCTCTAGCCAATGAAACCACAGTGGAAGTGAAATTCCTGTATATGTGGCATTTTTGTCCTTAAATTCGTAACAGGACTGTCATCCATTGCAGTGAAGCTTACAGCTGGAGCCAGCAGCTCTCACTTCCAGTCCCTCCATCAGAGCAGGACTGACCGCTCTGCAGGTAGCCTAACTAAGAGCAGCACTTCTACTGTTAGGAGAAATTTTGTTGGAGTTAAGACCTAGCAGGAGCCAAGATACAAACTTTCCACAAAAGCATGTGAAGCAAGGAAAGGAAGGGTAGGGGAGTCTTTACTCACCTATTAGTGAATTCAGAGAAGAGTAAGAGCTGACTCGTCTCATCTTGTCAATAGTCTCAAATGACAGGATATACTCTTCATTCTCAGGGCTGCCCAAGGTGCTGCTGGCGCTGCTGCTGGTGCTGAGATTCCCAGGAGAAAATGCAACAGAGCTTCCAGCTGCCAAGAGAAAAGAGGGCAGAGGCTGAAACAAGAACTGGTGAGAGAACAATTTTTACCCAGGCATAACAGCCCTATTCTAAGTCCTGCAACACAAAGATTAGGCAAATCCACAACATCCCCTTTTAAATACTGAATGTTTAAATACAGAGTAAACATCAAGGAGTCAGAAAAGATTCAGTTAAAAAAATCCATGTACGTCAGGAAGTTGGAAGGCACCTTTTTGGTCCCCAAACACTCAGAAAAATCAATACAAATGACCAGAAAATTGAAATTAATTACAAAGGGCCTTCTCATCTAAGCCCTTGGAGCTGGCCACTGGATAATCTGGGCTAAAGTGCTAGTTTCAGCTCATGTTGCCTTGCACGTGGTATTTCCCGGCTTGCATGAGGGGAAGGGGGGAAGAAGAGGCAAAGAAAGATGAAAGAATTTTGAGATCTCTTACATTCTTCATTCAGGCTGAGGTTCTGCAGGGACTTGTTCAAGTTCCTAGCTGTGGTAACTGCTCGGATGTTCCCGTAAGAGCTGACAGACCGCAGCCTCGGTGTACATGGACCATCTCGCACCGGTGTCAAACTCCCACCCTCTGCAGGTGCAAAATTAAGCAATTCTAGATGTAACCAAAGCAGTTAAAGCCTTTTGGTTATTTCACAGCAAATATGCAACTAAACCACGTACCAACACGAAGAGAATTTAGTCATTGCCTGTTAGGCTAAAACAGAATGAGGTACGACAAAGGGCCCTCCATACATCATCAGCAAGGACCATGTGTCTCTGCTGTTTAGGCTGTGATTTTGTTACATCCAATAAAACTGGGTGAGCTGAGCCTTGCCAGTGCCTGCAGACTACCCAGGGAGGCATGATGAATCTTCTCTCCAAGGTCGATGCTGGGCCATGTCCGGACACTGTGCTAGGGCACGCTGCTACAGCAGACACCATTTAGTAGGCAGCATTTGCAGGCTTCTGTCTACTTCTGCTCATTAAAAATCAAATACATTTTTCTCATTATAAAGAGTCATGACAATTCTGGTTTCCTGATCAAATTTCAGGTCTAGTTTCAATTCATATTTCACCCATAACCTGGACACAATTTTTAAAAGTTTCTTATTTTCATTCCTTAGTACACACACTGTACCATAGCTATTTGATTTCACTACAGAGGTGGCTGCCTTATGGTGGTGGGACCAATGCTTCCACTGCACCCTACTGAAAAATACTTCAAAAATCTTTTGGTAAGGAAAAGCACTATTCCAAACTGCATGAAATGTTTATTTCCTGCAGCAAAAAGGACAAATGGGGAGAAGCTTGTTTTCCAATATGGTTTAGTTATTCAGACAATAGGGAGATTAAACTGCTCGTTGCAGAGACAGCACATGGCCTTGGCTCCACGCTTCTGTTGCAACAGTTCTGTTATCCTTCAAGATTTCCAGTGTACTTTGACTCCAAAGAAAACGCAAGGTTAGCAACAATTTCACTAGGATTTTTCATTCCTCACATAAAGCAACAGACACAACAAAAGGGATGAGACCACAGGCACAAAGCATGAAGTGCACCACTGCGTCTTGCCAAGTCCAGAGCACGGGCAGTTCACTGCTCTGTGGTTGAGGCTTCCACTATGTCAACACGACACAGAAGGCTCAGGTATAATTTAAGGGGGGAAAGTCTTGCAAGCCTGTGTACTGCCTTGACAGATACACTTCCATCTTGACCTGAAGGGGATCCCTTTGGATCTCACAGGGTGTTCAGTCTCTACACCTTGCTGGTGAGCTATAGCTGCTTTAGATGGAGACTCAGCGGAGGATGCACTTTCTCATGAGAAAATATTACAGCACTAAACAGACATCAGAGGCACCCACCATGCCACTCAACTCTGTAGCCACAGTGCCGTTTGATAAATCACCACCAGCAAGAATTTCATCGTGTTAGGCAAACTCCTTAAATAAAAGCTCCCAAGAGCTTTCAGGCTATACATTTCCTGCCCACACAAACACTCACCTGTGGCTGCTGGAGAAGGGAGAGGGTAATTCTTCTCTTCTTCCATGAACTGCAAGGCAACGGTGCAGAAATTGCTCTCGTACTGGACCACCAGGTGACTTAAAGCCACCACCAGCTCCTACGGAAAGAGCAGAAGAAACAGGGGTTTCATGGTTACCTAGGTCAGAAACAGCAGACCAAAGGGAAACACAGAACACTACGTCATTACTGTTGGTATTACTGGGTGGCCATCCAGACTAGCGACTCTCCCTTCACTCCACAGGGCTGAACTGAAGAAAGCCAGAGCACGCTGCTTCAAGTCTGATTCCTCGCAAGTCTTTTAGACCTGAACAGGCTCCCACTACTCTGATGCTGCCCAGCGCTGCCAAACTGGCGCAGTATGGCAGAAAGTACCGAACTGGTGACTGGCACCCACCTCCCTCCACTCCTGCGCACGCGCAGCCTGGCCCACGAGCAGGTCTCTCAGAGCAGCGACGAGCTGTGCCGAGGGTCTGTGCCCTCAGCCCCCGTGGCACAGCCTGGCCCTCTGCCTCAGTGCACACACGTGCATGGAGCAGAGCTCTCGCCCTGCAGCCTGTCCTACATCTGCTCTGAGCTGAAGGAAACAGAACCTGGTGAGAGGCGCCTGGGGACATGGCTCAGCTCTTCCCTGCACAGCTCCGGTGCCCGGACCCTACGCTGAACCGCGCCGTCTCATACTAACCCGCAGCGTCAGCAGCCAACGTGAGCACGGTGCTGCCCACCCAGCAGAGACCACCCGCCCGTTCATTCTCACAGCTGCAGCTGAGAACCTGAACAACCGAGGTGGGGCAGGGAGGGCAGAGAAGATGAAGTTCAGACCCTCAATTAGGTACCACTTGCTAGGCACTTGGAAACGGCAAACAGGAGAGGTGGAGAGCTGGCTTTGGTTGCTGTTGTCTGTTCAGTGAACTAATCTTCAAGAGAGATTCATGAATCTCTAAGAGCATACAGTGTGACATGCAGCTCTCTCTTGAATTAAACTGATTAAATGCTGGAACAAGACAACAGAAATTAATCCTCACAATGCTGGTGACAACTGTCAGGGTGTTGATGTTCCAGTTAAGTAAACACCAGCATTAGAACACCTAAGTGCACCCATCAAGAACAATCCAGAACATCAAAAACTATTTATTGTACTATTGATGTACAATGGTGCATCAGAAACTGTAAATCTCCAAAACCTGGAGAATTACTTTGAAACAGTCTGTCATTTGTCACTGTGGTTTCTAAAAGCAGCAAGATCTTTTCACTGAACAGAGCTCATGTTCTCTCCACAGCACTCTTACTCCCTCTCCTCTTCCTCCCCACTAGGACTGCCACATACTCCCACGTTTCTAGCAACACATTACTATTTCATTTAAAACCTGAGATCCTGTAATGTAAAATATTGCAATCAAAACAGTAATCAACAGAAGAGCATTAGCAGAAGAGTAGCCCAGCAAGAATTCTCAATGTTTTGTGCACCTGAAAAAGACTTTAATGTAATTCCTCTCCTACTTATCCCTGTCTTCACATTCTCTTTAAATTAAAGAACCAGGATACAAAAATTCCCACAACCCCCTGAGATTGTTACTCCTATCTCAGTCATTTGCTTAGTGGAATACATGAGCTAAACCAGAGATCCACTGTTAAACAGCAGAAACATTTTGATCTGAACAACAGTCCTGTCAGCACCTGGATACCGTGACATACTACACTCATACAATACTCCTGGCAGTAGGCTCCTTATATTGCTGAGTAAATTAAGTGTTGGAACACATGCATTGAAAAAAAGGGCAAGTGGATAAACCAGCATCCCAGAATGCCACTGCATGTGACCAGCCTGAGCATGCAGCGCACGGCTCAGCACCGAGCCTTCAGCTGCAGCAGTAGGCTGCTATTTTCACCGGTGTCGCCGTTTGCATGTTTTTCTTCTCAGCAGGAACTGAAGTTAAAAGACTTCACAAGGAAACAGATACTTCCAAATGAGTCAAATTCATTGAAAAGTCTATTAAATAATGCACGCTCCGATTAGGCATAGCACAGAGCTCACTGGCATGAATCTGCCACACTTCTGTGCTGCCAGCCGTTCCGTACCTTCCTCACCATGGGGCTGCCATCATTGATGAGCTGGGCCAACATCATAGCTACATTGTGATCGATGGTGGTGGAGTGATCAGTCCGTTCAGCAGAGTTGCCCACAAATGTTCCCAGTGCAAAGACTGCAGCACAGCGAACCTGTGAGACACAAACATTCATTATTATTTTCCTCTTGTTGCCAGTGGGATTTTTTTATCCCCACGAATTGCATCTCTGGAAACCTGGACTACCGTGTCAGGTAAACAGTAAGGGTTAAAGGGAAGCCCATGGAGAGTAAAAACCAAAACAGATTCAACAAAGCACTGAGTTTTAAGTATTCACAGATGCAGGAGTATATTTAATTTCCCAGAATACTCAGTGACCTTCCCATGGGTGATTTTTCCAGTTGATGTTGCCTAGAATATTAATTAACAGGAATAAGGTACACAGGGAGTTACTGTTGGGATGTGAATCTCTTTAATAAAGACTGTTGAACTACAGTCTTTGGGTAAGGGCTTACAGAAAGGTAGAAGATGATGGAAAAAAAGAAAAGGAGAAAAGACAGCAGCCCAAATCAGGGTAAACTTTGCCAGATCACACAAAGAGCAGAGGGATCAGATGGCTTAGTAACCTTACAGCTTGCCTTGGCAGAGAATGCAAACAGTGGGGATACGGTGCAATTGGTGACTGCAGGATGCGCTTCACAAAGTAGGAATGCTCACTTGGGCTTCCCAGCGAGAGGTGCGGGCGTGCCGCAAGGGCAGCCCAGGCAAACCCTGCTTATAAAACGGGGAAAGATGGGGCCAGAGAAAGGAGGTGGAGGATGCATGACAGAGAGGCTGAATGTAAAGGGGAGTCTAATCTTTAAGCACTGCATGTTAGCAATGGTGTTTATCTCCAGGCTTACTTCTCCCACGTGATGTAATTTCACTGGGGTCTGACAGGCTCTGTCAATCACAGCCAGGTTCTGTACAAGAACCACTTCTGTCTTGGAGAGTTTGTCACAAAGGTAAAACACATTCAATTTAAGATGTATTTTCACACCTACCAGGAAGAGAATGGCTTTCATACTTGGTCAAAAAGAGCAGAGCATTTTTTGCAACACACAGTCAGTTTTGAGACCACATTTTTAACAAGCTTCTGATATGGAAGCAAGCAAAAAAACGTGGTGTCTCCTAACTCCAGTGCCAAGATTCCAGGGCTTCAAGCTGTATGAACTCCCCCTGCATTTCTTTGGTTACTCCTCTTGCAGGGCACGTATGATTTACATCACCTTGAAGCACAAGCGCTAAGATCTTTCTCTGAACCAGACACAATCGCAAAGCTCTTGACGGCCCTGGCTTTGTGAGTATTTCTATAGCCCTCTGCCAGAACACCGACAATTCAACTGGCATTGACTTAAAAAGTTGGATTTTTACCTCTGGGATTGGATCCGAGAGGAGACTATAGAGCTTTTCATGAGCACTGTCTCTCACACCACACCACCTGGCTGAGTCAAAGTTCTGCCAAATACGTCCTAAACAAATGGCCACCCACTGACGCAGAAGAGGATGTGGATCATTTAACTGCTCCAAGCAAATAGCAATCAGGTTTCCTTGAAGGCAGGCTTCCTGAAACACAAATCAATGCAATTTATTTTGGATGACGGCTTCCCACCTCATCATCAGAAAAGAGAATTATTTCTCAAATAGACAGGAAATCAAGAGAAAATTATTCGGTGGTTATACACTGATTTTGTTACAAAATATTGTTTGGAAGCAGTGCAAAGGGAAGGTCAACTACACACCACTACAGCTAAGTAGCTGAGCATTAGAAATGCTTTCTGTAATGCATAAAGCCTATTTCTTCCTCATTGGAAATATTCCTTGCACCTGTCAGAGCCCCAAGGTTTATGGCTCATTCCATATATCCTTCCCAAGAACTTTATCACAGCCATCAAGTTTCCACTTGACAGGAACTAGGCACTATTTCTGTAGTAGTACGTCAGTGCGCTGCCTGGGGGGCAGCTGGTGAGTGACTTGTGTCCTGAACCTCCACTTCCAGCTGCCAGGTACATAATGTGTTTGTTACACCTCCGGGTCAATTTTTCTTCTAATCCACACAAAAATAACGTAAAGCAATCTTCTGTTTCCCAGTTCAGGGTTGTGCTTTAACGCAAGCCAGGACACTTTGATCATAGTGAAGGCACAACGCAGAGCAGAGGTAGGAGAGAATGAAAGGAAAAAGGATGCTGGGGCTCACCTGTCCAGTGTTGTAGTTGTTAACAATTACAGCCAGGATAAAAGCCGTCATTGTCCTGTGTTCAGCCTTAAAACAATATACAACCAAATTGTTATCTAGAAAACAGGTCAGAGAACAACTCTATCGCATGCTTTCTGAAACATGAGATTATTCTAAGTGCAGTCTGTATCATGTTGAAAGAACAAGAGAGGGGAAAGCAAGATAGAATTTTCTCGTCATCCAGTCCTGTCACTACTTACACCTGAGACACCTCATCAGACTGCCAATATGATCCTCCCCACCAACCTCCGTATATTGCCCTGGAGGAGGCACACAAATACCTATTACAGGAAACCACAAAACATTTTTGAAGAGGGAATTATGAAGTTACAGTGCAATTAGACTGCCTCTGCACCCAGCCCCCAGGAGCTTGCAGCTCCCATCGTCACCACTGAGTAATCTGCACTTATATAACTTTAAACAAGTTTCCAAATTTTTGTTTGGTTTGGCTGTATCACGTAACGGGGCAGAAGCATTTCTGATGCCCCTGGTCAATGACTCTCTGCAGCAGAGCAGCGGGTGCCACAGGAGACGGAGGCGGGAGGCAGTCCTACGTTACCACCAGCTGCACCAGAACAGCAACAGAGAAGCTAAGGCAAGCTAAGCAAATGCTATAAGACTGAATAAAGATGACTTGTCCTTACTGGCATATAAGGATCTGCCAGAACTGAAAGGAAATACTTGTGACCGTTGTCCTTCACAAGGTCAGCTTGGCAGGACTGAAAAAGAGACAAAGAAAAACACAATGAGTACTGTTACATAAAAAGATTTTTTTCCTCCAATGATGTATGAATATTTCATGTCTTAATCATTTTTCTCAACTCTCATTTTCATTTGAGAAGCAAAATAAAGCGCCAGCCCTCCATTGGGCCGCTACCAGACATCCACCCCTGCAGGAGAAGTGGGGTCTGAAGCAAGGAGGCCCCTGCCACCCTCCTGCTTAGGAGAAGAGTTAAACTGACATTGCTCTGTCCCACATTAAACCTTCACCAGTGTTTGTGAGCCACCAAAAGCAAAACCAAGGAGGAATCAAATTTTTTTGTTGTTTTTTGGGTGTTGTTTGTTGGGGGGTTTTCACACTTAACAGAGCAAAAATTATTTAAGATTACATCTTCTGAAAGCCCCTAGTACTTGATTTCCAATCCCACATCAAGAATTAGCTCACCATAGATCAGGTCTGCTGGTAATTGCTGTTCTCCATCTTCTAGTTGTACAGTGAGGTATCTGTCTAACTAGGGTCAAATCTGGAACGTTCCTCCTCAGGCAGGGAGTACGTGCCCCGACTGTTCCCTCCAGGGAACCTGAGGGTCACACAGCAGCTACCAAAAGCTGCATGCTCACATGCTCCTGCCTGCCCAGCCTGTGGCACGGGCTGCTGCAGATGCTCCTGGGGGTCCTTCCTCTTCCCCCGACTGCCCACCCTGTCTTACCCTCGGGACTCCAGATTTCAACTCACGTACACAAACAAGACTAATCGCTGTGTTACTTGGTCAAGGGCTACCGCGTATTAAATCGGTACAACTGTAGCATGTAGTAGCACAGCCTCCTGCTACATACAATCAGAAACCACAGAGCAACTCCACTGTCTTTAAAAGCCTGTAAGGAGAATAATGCAGGTTTTCCTGGGGTAGTAGCAGCAGTGAAACACATGGTGTGCACCATGATTTTGCTAACATACCAACTCCGGCTTCAAGCAGCCATATTAGGGACAAATCAGAAGAATACATACTACGAAAGTGAAAATTTTTTAGGGAGGAAATACTGACTTAGCAATGTTTCCCCTGTTGACTGTTATTCTATTCTATGCTTCATGCCAGAGACAGAATCATGTATTTTTTATCAGGCGTAGAAGGTGAAGGAGGGAACTAATTGTTGAAAGGAGAGGGGATGGCAAGAGAGTTGCAACAGAATATTTTATTGCTGACAGAGGTAAAGATGCTGGGTTTGGCAGACCAAAGAGCAGAGGGATGCCAAGCTGCAGCTACGAGAGGCTTTCCTGACTTCTGTGTAATGCTGCACAAAACCCCAGGCTTCCTTCTTTCCCCTCTCTTCATTCTCAACGTGAATACTTTCTGTTCCTTACAAAACCAATCTCTTCACTGTGTAGGCAGACACCAACAAAGAGAAGCTGCTCATCCTCACACCGCATTTATTGTGCTGCCACTGTTACCCAAATACCTGAGGCTCGAGGGAGGGAGGCAACTTCTACCACACCAGCACACTTGCTCAAACCCTCCCTGCTCAGATCCTGTGAACAATATGGAAATCCAGCATCAGCAACGCCTCCTCCTCCCCAAGGAATAAGCAGCTATACTTGTGAATAATAATACAACATGACCAAATCAAGCTGCAGGTTTGTTGTGAAGCTTCAGAACTTATATAAAATGTGAAGTTCCTAGTGCTGGGGAAGGACTAGAGCACAGATCTCCTCTTTCTCTTTAACATAATATATGGGCTATGTAACTTAGCCCTAAAAATCTCATGAGTTCCTGGAAAACAGCAGCACTGCCACAGCTCAGGGGAGTCCTGGGTGACCATGGCGGTCAGTGAGCTCTTGCCCCCCACGTGAGTGCTTTCACAAAATTATCCTCAGGGAACACTTTACTTGAACATCTGTATTAATGATAAAATGAGAAATGGTAGTCACAATCCTGCTAACAAAGGGCACATCTGGAAAGTAAGCATCCTGTTTATATCACTCCATTCCTTTAAAAAGTTCGAGAAATGTTTGCCTTCTATTGCTTTCAGCCAATTCTCTGGAGTAGCAAGATCCTTTTTTTTTTGCTGTCCCACTTTAGTAATATTCACATTTCAATACTGTTTAATGTGCAGGGTTTTTTTTGTCTTGCTTAAATTCCTGAATATAATCCTTGCTATGAGGGGTGTGTGGATTTTTTCTTCCCTTTAAATTCAAGTATTTAAGATAAAGAAGATGCTGTTTACCAAACATTATCAATGTAGCACGTAGGGAATTCTTGACCTAAACTGTATTTGCAAGCATTGCAGCCATCTCCATGTGGCAGCACACATGACTATTTCTAGACCAACCTATATCTGGCAGATACCTACAGCAGGCAGCCTTGAACCATCACTTGCTATGTAGCTCTGCAGGTGGATTGCCTAGAAATACTCCAGCTGGCTTCAGGCAGAGATGACTAGAGTCCTCAACGAATATCCTATGAAAAATCATCTGATTATACACAGAATTAAAGCAGATTAATCTAAATATGCCAGTGTTTATTAGAGGCACCTATAGATCACATATAAACAATTCTGTCCGAGGTGCAATGTTTCTGTAATACTGTGGTTTTATCCTGCAATTTTTATAACAAAACACAATTCTTCACAGCATACCATGCTTACTGAAGGTATCGTCTGAACGGACACATGGCATGCTACGCTGCTGCCTCACATTGGAACACCTTCCTTCTGTCTCCCTGCCCAAAGGGAGGCAGGGACCAGAACAGAAGCATTATCTTCACAGGATGTTCTGCTCTCCAGGGCGCTAGCAAGTCTTACATAACTAGTTCTCAGTCACATCCAAATGCAAAGAGGAATGAGCAATCAGCTGAACTCTAATGCTAATCAAAGTAATTTCATCAGCTACAGCCTCCTGAAACCGAATAAAATACACATACAGTGGACAGCACATGAAGGAGGGAGGCAGCACTGTACAATTATTGCGAGGATGAAGATCATCTGGCAGAATGTTTGAAAATAAACATGCTCTCACCTGCTAGGGCCACGGCTTCTGCCTGGGCGACAGAGGCAGCACCCACTCAGACCAGAGCTGAGCCAGGTAGGTGCCCTAGCACAGGCAGAGCCACACACCCGCCCCACGGGCAGCACGAACGCTACAGAGATTCCACGCAGCCTCACAATTAATTACTGCGTCTACCCTTCACTCAGCATCTGCCTGCCTGCCTGCCCACAGAGTATGCCCCTGCAGTTGTCATCCCGCTCAGAGCCTTGTAAAAGGCCACCTCGGAGAAAGCGCCGCCGCCGCACAGCAAGGCGTGCTCTCCACAGCTCAGCTCAAACCACCGCACCGCTGCATCAACTAAACGCTAAAAGACCATCTCTTGTCCTGGAGTATGCAGATAGCGGTCTTGTGAATTGTTTAGACACATTTACCTGGAAATGCAGAGGGTCGGGGAAGTGGAGCAGGCTGTAGCGTTAAAGAGAACTTGGAACCCACGCCACATTCACGCTGCAGTAATAGTTTTTGTTAAACTTTGTTTGAAACTCCATTTGTTTCAAACATACATGGCCAAACTTTGCGCCAGCAGAGGGGGGAAAGGACATATCTGTACTGGTATTTAGTATGTTACAAGAAAGTATTACTTTAGCTTCTGATATGATGACATGTTTGTTCCCTTTATGGTGTGACAACTCGAGCTACTGCCTGTCCCCTCCCTCAGCATCATTCACTGTGCTTTCCTGCTGAGGCTGCTCTCTCCTCCCTCCTCATGTGCACCACCTGGTTTTGGAGCCAGTGAGTGAAACAGCAGAAAGAAATCAAACCACAAAATTTAAAAGACACTTTTTTCTGTTGTTTTGTTGTAAAGCACAGCCTAACAAATGAGTGAGACAACAGAGCATGGGAGGGAGCAATACAACGGTGGCAGGAGCAGGTATGGTGCAAGGAGCCCACCCAGACTGGTGGACAGAGTGAAGGATGGCATGACACTCCCTGTAAATTATACATGAGCCTACTCTGAAATGTACCCGGGGCTGAAGCATCAGCCATAGAGAGGCATGCATCAAAAATAAGCTTTTCAAGAGTAGCTTTAAGATGAATAGTTTTCATTTTCTTTGCTTTCCAAAATCCTCTTAGGATGTTAATGAAAATATATTTATAAAACTAAACCTGACAATACTAGATCAACAGTGGGGGAAAATTCCAACAAATTCAGTATTATTCTCCATACTGAAATGGAAGAGATAAAGCAAAAATAAACACCCAAATAGACAAGATCCAACTTCTACAAGCAGTTCAAACAATTTCGTATTGGCGTATAATCGTATCTGCGATTAACTGTGCATACCACTCCTAATAATTTTATTTTGCTCAACTAATTGCACCCACAAAACCACAGAGTCGTATATATGACTACACAAATTTATCTGCAATTACTTACCTGCTTAATTATTTATTTTAACCCTCACAAACTATAGCTTTGGCTAAGGGCATCTTTAAAAACCAGGGCCCAGTTTCAAAACCTTATCTCAGAAGGTGCCAAACTACTGTAGAGAATCACGGACCCACGACGGGAATAACCTGTCCTTTGTGGGGTTTAATACTTCTGTGCCAACCATCTGCAGTGCATCAGTGCATGTGTTAGGCTCGGAGTAGGATGTATAAGTTAAAGCCACCAAAACCTACTTTAAATTTATTTCTAGAAAAATTCTGTGTCTGAAGATTACCCACAGCCTGGTTTGACAACGGACGGGAACGGTCTTGGACAAACCCAGTTTGATCACAATCTAAAGCGAACAAGTTGAGGGTGAGTACGAGTGTGTGCAAGCATGCTCTCACCTGGAAGCATCAGACAGAAAACAGGAGTGCACGTTAAGACCCTTCAGCAAGCAAAGCAGTACCTTCCCCAGTAAAGGTATCAGTGAGGTCGGAGGGCTTTTACCTAGACCACCAAACACCCTGGAACCAGGAACTGCGACGTTAACGTGACGTGCAGCATTGACAGCCAGCCAACCACCCAGGGCCGGCACCCTGATGGGGCATCCCCACCACAGAGTTTCAGAAGCTAGCTTTCATGCAAGTCACATCAATTAATGAGATGATACGCCGGTCTCCAGTTAATGCAGCATGTTTTTGAAGTACTCCAGGATAAAGCATGAAGGGGGGAAGGAGCGGGGGCGGGGAAGGCGTGTTGCTGAAACCCAAAAGACACAGCCAAGTTCAGAAGTACTCACACTGTCCACTGCCAGAATTTTGGCCCAGATGAAGACAAGGAGTGGTCTCAGCTCACGAGCTGAACTCTGAAGTAGCTTCAGCACATACGGGAAAATGCCGACAGACAGGGCCTGGGGAGCCAGAGGGAACAGCAAAGGCTCAAGAGCAGCTCAGCTGCGCGCAGGGGCAGAACCAAGCGCTCCGAGAAGATGCAGCGTATTTAATGACACAGATGAGAAATCTGGTACAAAACAATTTCATACGTTTCTAGTAAAAAGGGGATCCCTGTGTACTAGTCTATTGTTCATTTTAATCTTGGATGTCACCAGGTATTTTCAGACTCATTTGGTCCGTGGAGACTCAGAGTTAATCTAGCACTAGCTTTTACTCCTTACAGCCTGTGCTATTTTACGCTTCATGATATGTTGTGCTCTTCTCAGATGGGGCCATTTGCTCTCACAAATAAACATATTGCAAAAGCTCAATAATTACAGCCCTCCCACTGGAAATTAAATAGGCCTTTTGCCTTACACAGACTTGCTACCAAGCCGTTTCCATGGGATTAGAGACTACGCTAACAGGAGGACGTGCAACACGTGAAGTCTTTGAGAATCCCACTGTGATTGCCGATACCCTTCCAAAGCACAACGTAAAGGAAACGTATGGCAGGGGACTGCACTTGCAGTGCTGGGTCTCAGAGGGTTACCACCCACACAGCCGGGCAGCAGCCAAGCATCACCCAGGGATATGGCCAGCTACCTTTATAAAACACGTAACAGCCAGAGCAAAGGCTGCTGCGGCTGACCTGCAGCTATGTTTTCATCCTCGAAGTTTTTAAGACCCACCCTGGATTATAATTACCTTTAATGCATACTTTCTTCCTACCACTGAGGGCTAAGCTGTCCGGGAAGGCCTGCAGAAGGGAGTCTTGGCTGAGATGAAGGAGGAAGGTAAAGAAACCCACTAAAAAGCCCCATTACTGAGCTATTCCACAACCAGCTGGTGTTCCTCTTCATCACTTTTATCAACAAATAGCTGCATTTACAAGAGTGTTTTAAACTGCTCCTCTGTTTAATTCTTTTTTATTATGTGCACTGTGCTAGCCACACTCCAAAACACAGAAGGCAGCTGCCACCTTCTCAGAATAGCTTATAAAATCCAGAGACCAAACAGTTAAAGAGAATGATGCAGCCAGTAGGCTGAGAGAACAGATGATAAACATACATGCTATTTTTCTGTATTTATTTTACGTGACAAAACTTCTTATTTGTCCCAGATATTTCCTCCTGTTTTGTCCCTTACAATATTTTACACTAAACTATTCCCAAGGAACTCTCTGTTGTAATGCAAACGAACAGCTATTCGGCCATTTTGATTAATACAAACCGCTTTTCTTTTTTCCTGCTTGCTCCATTTCACACACATGAACACAAAAAACACTGGTCGTTTGTCAAATCTGCGGAGTATCTTCCACACCTTCCTTCCATAAATCATCATTTGTATTTATTGCCTATACTGAGATACTTTCACCTTTCACAAGACAATACGCAACATCCACGCACCAAGCTAACTGCCCAGGGACCCAGGTCCAAAAATCTTCCCAGCAAATCAAGCGCTCGCAGCCGATGTACCTGGCTCAGCAGCACCTGCAGGAGAGAGGTAACGGTTATTGCTAAAAAGAACAAAGATCTTTGTGATTGCAGAGCAAAGGTTAAACGCACCTCAGGATCGTTGCATCGCTTTAAACAAACTATTGGCCTAAACAAAAAAGCTGGAAGACAAACCCTGGCTGCTGTAAACATTCCCCCCACTGAACAGTGTCAGCAATGGGTTAATGCCCCTCCTGGTAACGCTCTTCAGGAAGTTTCTGCAGACACATAGAATCACAGAATGGTCTGGGCTGGAAGGGACCTTAAAGATCACCGAGTCCAACCCCCTGCCATGGGCAGGGACCCCTCCCGCCAGCCCAGGTTGCTCCAAGCCCCATCCAACATGGCCTTGAACCTGCCAGGGATGGGGCACCCACAGCTGCTTTGGGCACGCACTTACAACTGTTTCTGAAGGAAAGCAGTTATACTCAGTCTCCACATCACTGCTCCGCTGCATCCTGTTCTGCTGAAAACCCCAGTGGTTCCTATGCAGTATAGCTCTGCTAGATGGAAGCAGCCCCTATGGATTTCAAATACTCTCATTGCCCCACCTGCCCTTCCTCCAGGAAAGCAGGAACACGGCTGTGGCTGCAGGAAGGATTCAGAGGTGAGCAAAACACCCAGGCTCCCATTACTCAAAACTGCTCAGAAGCAGAAAAAGAGGCTTTGCTTTCCTTGGCAAATCGATATAAGAGACTTAAGAGGGAAGCAAAAGGTCACATTAGTCATTAATAAAAATCTCATTAAAACAGAGTCTGACAAGGATAATGAGGTGGTAGTTTACTGGCTTATACCTACCCTGGTGTGAAATATTAACAGGCAGACTTTCAGTTCTTAATCTCCTTAACAGATGTAAGATATTGGAATGCAATGTTTAATCCTCAGTTTAAATTGAGTAACATCCCTCAAGCATAGGTCTCAGGGAAAGAGACTCGTTGATTTAGCTCCCTATTCCATCCTTTTCTCAGTGTTTTTCCACACTGCATATTCAAATTAAATTATTTTTCATGTTTAATACTGAAGAATAACTGAATTACTTGGCTCATGTCTCATACTACAGATGACTTATATTAGATACTGAGGTTGTGCAGAAAAAGTCCAGAAGACAACAACAGGAGGATGCATTAACTGCTCCAATCATTTCACCTCTGAATATCAGGGCTCAGATCTCAGGACAGGTCATCCTGCCCTAGTTGGCACCAGCCTATTCCATAAATTTACTACAGAACCTGGCACGATTAACAATGTGCTTTAAAGATGCCCATCACAGGAATAACAGGGGCAGCTGTTTGAGATTAAAGCAGTAATAGAAACCAGGGCAAGGTGGAAGCTGGGCCAGGGCTGAAACAACAGACAGGAACATGTGAGGAACAGGGTGCTTGCATGGACAATGGGAGGTGTACAGATTGGACAGTGCTGCTGTTATCTGACCTCAGAAAAAAACTTAAGTAAATCCACAAATTCTGTCATAGCCAGGGAAATTGTAATTGAAAAGGATTTCCAGGTGAAGATACAAACCCACATCTCAACACTGCTAGCATCCCACAAGGACCTTTAACCAAATCAAATTGTGTCTTACTTTAAAAGCTTGGTTTCATTATTTTCAGAAACCAAAAATGCCATCGCTCTCTCTCAGGTTTTCATATTCCACTTCCCTAATTGATTTGCACAATAACCTGAAGCAAAAAATGACACAAATTCTAGAGACTTGGATGAGGATATGGGGAGTCTATGCACAATTTATGAACTTTTAATGAAATTATGAAATTGCTACACTGTGCCACTATATGCACACAGCACTGCAAAAACATCCCTCTCTGACATTTGTCTATCATTATTCTGAAACAAAAGACAGAGAAGCTAATTATGTCCACGCACGCAAATTAGAGATTAACCAGGATACAAGAAGGTAATTTAGAAGTTACAGTCTACATTTTAGCAGGAATCTCCTAACACATGCAGGATGGAAGGAGGGGACTGCAGCAGTGGTCTCCCATGGCCTTCTGTGGAGTAAGTGTGACTCTTGTCTACAGGCACTGGAGGTGGCATGGCAGGAGGTACCTCCACAAGGATCGAGCATCTGCTGCTCAGGCTCGTGCAAGCTGTGTGTATGCTGACTTCTCTCTTCTCTGCACCAGGAAGCCACCCATGTCCAATATACCCCATGCACAGCAAGAATTCGAAATGGAAAGCAACTTCTTGAAGACAATTACAAAGCCATTTACAAAGGACCATTTCCCTGTCCTTGACAAATCCAAGCTTTGCATGGCTGGCATCGTGGCCCTGGCACTCAAATACTTTCCTTCCCCAGGGACACATCTAAAATGGGAAAACAGAATCAGCGTTTGTTAGGCTACAGCAGTGTAGTCTAAGCAATCCCAAGGGAACAAAGCAAAAAGACACTCAAAAGGGGTCTGAAACACATTTCTTTGCCTCTTGTAATCAGTTGGTCTCCGATTCAAAGTATCTCAAATCTGTTAACAAGCAATCTTACTCCACTACACAATTAATATGCTTTAATTACAAGAATTATTACGTTGTCCTAGCTCATTTTTGCTCCAGGAAGGAAAGCAGGTTCCTTCGCCAGGTGACCTCTCAGTTCCACTGCAAGGTTAAGCTACCTGCAGAGCCCTCTGGTGCCAAATAATTCACTGGAAAGCAGCAAAGTTGGTTCTAAAGTAGAAGCCTGCCTTCTCCTATTGCAGTGACAGAGATAAACAGTACACCTGCTTATCCAACCAATGTCCCAGGGCTTGGGAGGCTCAGGGAAATTACGATTTGGTCTTACACAGATCGACGGTGCCGTCAGTCACAAAACAAGCTGGTAGCTAACAGGGAAGGTGAGTCTTCTCACATTTAGTGAATGAAATCACATATCCTTATACAAGTGACTGGACCTATGTTCTTTTAAACAGAAAGACTTTAAATTTTGCTGCCTGGTAGAGAAGAGACCACAGCTACCTTGATGAGGGTTTATATTTCTGCCAATACAAACTCCTGGGGAGGAGAGGGCAAAAGCAGATCACAACTGCAATATGTGCCTTGCCATAAAACATTACTTGAAATGAAGTGTTATGTTTCTCCTAGGTTTACTTCTCCTTTATACATATGAACTTTGTCTAGTCTGAGCAAATGCCTACCAGAATTCTACATTCCTTCCAGGCATGGTGTTCAGAGACTTGTTTCTACATTCTTGCAGCAAAATTTCAGCATCACATTAAAGGGAACACTTTCCAGGCAGTACCAGACAGACAAAGAAGCCATTTCCGAACTATTTACACTGCAGTAACTTCCACTTTCTGAAAACAGAGAGAAGATAAAAGTCTCTGCCTGACAGAGCTGGCATATAAAAGGAGATACTACAGCAGAAAACAACAAAGATGTGCTACTCTGTGAAAAAGTCTTGCTACTTCAGAGCAAAAGAGGAAGCAGCAGAGCCTGATACTGTTGAAGCTGCAAATGGACTACAGTGGGAAGTTTTGCTCAACAGAGAGTGAAGGTATGGGGGAAGAAAAGCACTTTGTCTTCATCTGCACAGGTCTAGTAAACATGCAATCAGCTCTAATTAATCCCGAAGGAGCCCACGTAATTTATGTACCCAAACGCCATCTGGTTGACAGCACAGCACTCTGCGGGCAGGGAGAGGCGTGCACAGACACCCAGTGTCTGCTGCGGCCGAGCTCCTGGCAGCCTCGGCGGTGCTGAGCCCCTGGCTGCTCACCTGCAGAACAATGGGAAGCTGCTCCGGGGGGTTGCGGTTCTCCACACCCATGGTCAGCCACACCTGGAAAGCTGTCAGCTGCTCTGCAAAGAAGGGACTGTGCTGTTGGAGCAAGAACAGGAATGCAAGTTCGGTTAAAAAAAAGCAGCAAATAGTTTTGGCACCTATGGACTCACACAGTTTATTGTTTCCAGAACCTATACTTTTTAATTGACACACGTTTGTCTGAGTCTTTTTAAATGTATAAAAATGTTCCAAAGACTGACCAGATACAATTCTCTTTAAATATGCTGGCATTCTCCAATATAAGCATTTGGAAAAAAGAAGGAAAGAGTAGAGAAACAGGAAAAGATATCACAAAAGGTCTTAGGCAAATCTGGTAGATCTTTTTCACATGAGAAGCAGATAAATCCACTGCTGTTCTATCTGCTCTGCAGGGATAGTTTCACTCCTGTAGCAGCACACACAGTGCTACCTCTGCACAGTCCACTGAGAATACAATCCAACAACAATGAAAAATATGTCCATCCACATCTCAGTCTTCCCTGGCTGCAATAAACCTCTCCTACAAACAGGTGGCAATTCAGATGTGCGCTGGTTTGGGCTGTAAGAAGGCTGCCCCTCCTATTTATCAGGTTTTTAATTCAAGCCTTTTACTTAGTGATCCATCACTTCTGACACCCGTAACACAGTAAAAGGACTTCATATAGGTAAACAAAAATTAGAAGATTTACGTAAGATATTGAATCCACCCATTTAATTAGCGGTATCCTGGTAGTGCAGGTAAATGAGCACAAAAATAACGTGCAGAGTGCTACAGTATTTAATAGACCTCACACTAGTGTCCTACTAAAGACACGAGGCATGGGCTAACTCCCATCAGCTAACACCCATCAGTTGTGCTAGTAGTACTGAAGACAGTAAAATCATGTGTTATTTTACAAAATACACCTGAATGGCATCCAGTAAATACAGAGGATGCTAGCTCCTAGGATCTCTAGGCATAAAGGAATCTGGTTTAGGGGACGGCAAAGAGAAAATACCACGTACTTTGAAAAACATATGACGTAACTATGGTCTTATTCTAACAAGATGTGTTTGTCTGGGGGTGCACTACACCGGCTGATGACATCCAAAGTGTCCTTGGTGAGATGTGACATCCCACAGTACATATTAAGTCCCCGGAGCCTGCCCAAGTGTGCAGAGAACTCTTGTCTCCCGACACCAGTGGGGGCTGCCCCACCATCTGCAGCGTATGCCCCCAGCGCTCTGCTCCGCGGCGCACGCTCGGGCAGCCCCTGGGCACAGCAGCGCAGGAGAAGCACTCCTTTTGCCATCGATCACACCAAGCATGGTACGAGAAAGTACTGACCAAAGCACACAGCAGCTTCCAGTTTGAATTTTACAGGGAAACAGCAGTCAAGGGAGAAGGAGGTAGGGAAGGGGTGGGAGGAAGGAGAGTAAACCCACCCAAACCCGCCAGAAGCACAGCTGCTCCCCTGCCATCCCCTGCACGAGCACTGCGAGCCTGCAGGCCCTTCTCCATCAGGTTATCCTATTTTCCAGGCCTGACCAGGAAAGAACACCTACAGAACAAGCAGAAGTCAGACACTGGTGGTTTATAAAGTGCTGCTGAAACAAAACAGCCCTGAAGAGATGATCCATTGCTTTATCCAGGGCTAGGCTGGACCTGCAACGGCAGCAGCCAGCACGGCCCTGAAGGACTGGCAGCAAGTAACCCCTGTGACTCACCCGGGCATCAGCCCAGACACCAGTGGCTGATCCTGCCAGCCTAGTTCTGGAACAGGCTGCCTGGGCTCCGCAACGCCCCTTCCCCCCACGCTGGACTGAGCAGCAATTCCTCCCAGGATTACTGCTGGCCAGCAGCAGCTAACCTTCTCTGATATACAGCACTGCTCGCTGGGCATAAATCTAGAGGTTTGAGGGAAAAAAGTTGATTAGAACACAAGGAATAGATCAGAGATGTGCAACTGTCTGCCTGCTCCAACCATTTGTCACGGCATAGAGCTAAGCCTCTTCCACTCCCCCAACCTAACAGCCAAGTCTCCTGCTCCTGTAGGTGTCTCACAGAGACATCACCAGGTTAATATAGAATCACAGAGAGGTTGGGGTTGGAAGGGACCTTAAAGATCACCTAGTCCCGAGCCCCCCGCCACAGGCAGAGACACCTCCCACACAACTGGGCTGCTCCAAGCCCTGTCCAACCTGGCTTTAAGCATTTCCAGGTACTGGGAGGTGCTATAAGGTCGCCCCAGAACTTCCTCTTCCCCAGGCTGAACAACCCACCTCTCTCAGCCTGTCTCCATAGAAGAGATGCTCCAGCCCTCTGAGCATCTTGGCCTCCTCCGGACTTGCTCCAGCAGGTCCATGTTCTTATGTTGGGAGCCCCAGAGCTGAACACAGTACTGCAGGGGGGGGTCTCACGAGAGCAGATTAGAGGTCTGTCCCCTCTTCACAAAGCAGGCACAAACCTACACGCTATTAATCATGCTGGATTTTAAGTGCAAGCGTAAGGAACAGCTCAGAAGAGAACTTGAGCCTGCCTTTAAATCTAGTGGCCAGGCTAGCTTGGAAAGTCACAGCATTCAGGCTCCCAGCTGTTGACTACACATCGATAGCTCTACCCACCTCAAGTTCTACCCAAAATATGCAAGAAATTACACTTGTCAGGCTTGAAAACCTGCTTGTAAATTGTTTCCACCTTATCTTGAATCAACTGCTAGTTGAGAATGACCACTCTTACTTGCTGATCTCATTTAATCCTTCACAAATATGTGCCTCCTCTCATCCCCCAAATACACAGAAATTTGCTAAATTTCAACTCCCTTGACACTGAATGCCCAGATGAGGTCTAAGACTAATCAAAAAGCACCCACTGACATTGTTAGAGACCTGAAATAAAAACGAACATGATCTAGGAGAGGAAAAATTATATTTGTTTAAATTTTAATATACAGCACATACAGAGAGGAAAGAAAGGGGTGGGAGGATAAAAGCCTTCAGGCATCTTTATCAACCTCTAGCCTCACAGAAGCCCACAGTTCTCTCCTCCTGTACTTGGCTCTTTGGAGACTGCCTGCAATCACAGCCAGAAAACCTTTTGAAAGCTTGGAAACATAAATAAAATGCAGGAATGTTACTGTAAAATTAGAGAGAACACCACAGTGGAACAGGTACCCAAGACTGTACAGTAATTATTGAAGGCTCCGCTCATGAAATATAAGGAATATAAAGAAAAATGCATTCTGACTAGAGGAATTTAAGCCAAATATAATATTAAAAAAATATTTTTTTTGCTCTCTGAGATTAAATAAAGTAGGAAAAAACCCCCAGTGACTCATATTAATGATACTATGCTTAAGAAAACTCTTTAGACATATCCTCAACCTCTATTTTATGTTTATTTGAAAATTATCTTTTCATAGAGTTATTTTCACATTGAAAGTTATTCATTTCAGAACTAATGCTGGTATGCTGGGATTTATTTTTTTGTGTGTGATAATACTGTTAGCCAGGACTGAGCACTCTGAACTTTTGAGTCAGGTCTCAGGCATCACTGCTACTGGTAGGAGTTTCCCCCTCACCAACAGCACAGGCTGAATCAGACATCTCATACAACAGTGAAGAAAGTTGATTTTCCAGTTATCCCTATAAGTGAGGCGAATAGACTTTTACAATGTTCCAGTAAACCCTTAAACTGCAACAATTCCGGACTCAACAAGCAAAAGCGATGAGCTAAACTGAGGTTCCAAATAATGGTTAAACTGGGCACACAACAGCTCAAGATACTATCCAACTTACCCTAAAGGCAGTTCCTTCCTCTATAATTGTAGGTAACTGGGAAAGGCAAATATCAACTGCAAGGTCCCATGCTTGCCTAGAGAAAAAGGGGAAAGAAAGAGGAAAGAAAAGTCATTACAAAGTTATCTGTAAGCGTATCAAGGTCAATTTAAATTCTAATCATATAAGTATGTGGACACAGCAGCATTGTCCGACTGGCTTAGAAACGCTTAATATTCCCTTTCTTTAAAAGGCAAGCATAATATATGAAAACTATGCAGAAAAACAGTGAGAAGGTCTAGTCCAGCACCCTATCAGGCTGACTAATAAAATGTGAGTGAGGTAAAAAATCCCCAGCTGAAGTTCACAGAAACTGTTCCTCCCCCTAACACAGAAAGAAGCCAGAGTGGACTGAAGTCTTGTTATATACCTGTGCTCACGCAAAAACTAGTAACTTTTTTTTTTTTTAAACTAGAAAAATGAACTCAATCCTGGGTTGCCTCCAAACCATAATCCTTCAACACACACCTCTACATGCATCTGAACCCTCGCTCACTCTGTATTCAAGTCCATCAGAACAGCTCGGGAAGATGATCCTGCTGAGAAGCCCTCCAACTCACAGTTCATGGATACACCTGCCCCAACACACTCACTCTCCTCTTCCTCATCCTCGAGAGAGCTAGTTTTCTCAGGGACGTGTGCAGTGACACAGTAACTCAGTCTCCATTAATCTAACCGTGAGTTGGGTTTTGTGGGGCAACCTTGTTCAGAAAGATCAGTTCTATGTGACTCACCCTTAAGGATGGAGTGAGGTACACTAAACTAGAAGAGAAAGTATTTAAAGATTTCAGTTTTTACACTTATATACTATACTATTTAATGGCTAAAGCATTGTAACTTACAATAATTTAGTGTAACAGCTATAACGGGACATAAGTTACATACAGTGGCCAAGGAACCTCTTGTAGCTGATCCAGTGCAAACAAAACGTGCAAACAGTCTGCTTCCAAACGCTCACAAAGTAAAAAAAGACCAAACTAAAATAAAATGCATTTGGTTCCAAAGTTCCTAAAACACCTCTAAAAAAGTGAAACAGTTACTCTTCACCCCAGAAACTATTAGCCCTCTCTATCCACAGGCGTTCCATGCATTTTACATTTTAACATACGAATTTATGCACTCCGAAAGGCTAGTGAGTTAAACCACCACCCACTGTGTTTCTTACACAAAAGAAACTAATTTACTCTCCAGACACATTTGCTCTTCCATGGCTTGTGGCCATCATGTGTAAACATCAATAGGCTAAGCAATTTTTCTTCTCCTAGGAACATTTGCAGACACAAGGCCATAGGTGATAATCAATACAGTTTATTTTAGTTACCTGCTCTAATAAGTTCTTAAATCACCCTGTTTTGAGTCAAACAAAGCCTTCCATTAGAACAAGTGCTGAGCAAAATCTATCCCATTTGCCTAACTGGGAGCTGTCTCAACTGAAAACAATCTCTCCAATTAGATGAAAAAATAAACTATAAGGCTCTTGCATTTTTTCTATGGATTCAAGAAATGCAGCTTGTTTTAGTCGCCCAGACCTCATCCCCCTGCTTTACAGCATTCACCTTCCACTTGACAATATGCTGCCAATATAATTAAGAGGTAATCAAGAGATAATCAAAGCACAGGGAACAAACACTTCCCACATGCTCAATAAAGACCCATGCTAGAGACAAAGTGTTTACACAAAGCTGATGAGAGGTATTTATTCCTGGTTGAGGCAGAAGCAAAGTCAAGTTAGTGCAAATGTAAAGATAATTTTACATCAAGCAAAGAAGGAATATTCCTGACTTTCAGGTTTCTTGGAGGAATGGGCAATACCACTTAAAGCCATTTTCAAACATTAGAAAGTGTCAATACATAGTGCTTTTGAGAGAAGTTTTACTATGCGGGAGAAAAAATGGTTTAGAGATCAGAGACAACTTAGTCTTATATTGGCTGCCTATAAAAAGGATTCTGCATGGAGCATTACACTGCAGAAGCACAGAGCTAAGATGCTGAGCTCCTCAAAGTAATTTTAGGTAAGAAGCACTAACATTACCATAAAAATGTCCAAGGCAGCCCTGCAAGGTCGAATCTCAAAGGTGCTAAATGTCAGCAGAAAGAACAAAAAAATTAAAGAGTTTTTAGTAGATTAAAGCAGAAAGAACAAAAAATTAAATAGTTTTCAGTAGATTAAAACAAAAATCTCTTTTTATGCTTCTAAAAACAGGCCATTAAAAATCAGTGTAGCCACACAGCCAATGTTACTCAATCTTTCAAAAGAGTAACCACCAACATAAAATTTTAACATTACCACTCATCACAACCTAGAGAGCTGCTGATTAACATCAACTATGTAAGATATTCTAATAAATTCAAATACTCCAAACGATTCCCCTGCCTCTCCAAACTAGCCCAACACACTGCTGCTGCTCACTCTCTGCAGGAAACTGACAACCTCCCACCCAAGAAGACACGTGAGCAAACAGCAGTTTTGCCCGAGGTAAAACTTCACTATTTCCAACTACTAGAACAGCTACACGCTGCTTGCAAGACTTCAGGCTGCACATGAGCTGCCACTTAGCTAACTCACTGCGTTGGCACAACAGACGACGGCATTAAACAGGCATTACAGTAATTAAAAGATTCAAAGCAAGCCACAAATGAATGGTAAAGGACTAATGCCATGGAGCACGTGAAGAAAAACAGATGGGGGAAAATACTTGTTACAGTCATGGTGAAAATAATGGCTGTCGGTGGTAGGGTGGAGGAGCAGTGATTGACTGTTTTAATATGCCAAAGAGAACTAGAAAGGTGGGCAAACTGTGTATATGCTCACTGAACTAATATTACGCTTCAGCACACAAACAAGAGATAAATTAGGGAGCAGCAGGGGAACAAGGATGAGTGGCGTTGCATCCTAGAAGTGGTTTATGAAAGCCAACCCAAGAGATCACTACTTCTCTTCCTTCTTTGTGGAGACTGCTGTTTGCAAAGGGCTTTGGAAGATTTGTGTCACTACATTAGTTATAAAAAGAGCTTGATAATACCCCAGCACTGTTCTTTCATCCCTCCTTACCATATTCTTCCAATAACACCAGATCCCCCCGCTGCAGCACGACGACACTATGATGTATCTGCTGGGTGATAACCTACTGAAATATTGCACTGTTCCAACCTCATTATGCTACTACAGAATGTGTTGATTTTTTTTATACTATGCTGTCCTAAACGCTCTACATATACAGCAAATTGATAGAGCACTTGCATAAGAGAGGACACCTTCTCTTTGTACACCTCAGTTAAGTTAGAAGCTATTATATACCTAATATACACATTCCTGTTGCCTCCCCCCAAAGGGCAATAACAACAAGCAATCCCATGCAGCGAGTGACTTGATGCAGTCCAAAGGATTTCCACCATACCCCACCTACCACAGGATGGCTGTTTGTAGGTGGTCTAAACCCAGCATGTCTGAGGCAGTAACTAGGGAGAACCTGGAAAGAGGCACTACAGGAGGTGAAGCTCAAGCTGCCCACCAGCCCTCAAACCACAAGTTCAGAAATTTTTTATAGGCAATCAAAAACCCAGCATGGCTATACTCACCCTTGTGCCTGTTCTGAGACCTGGCAACTTTTGTAGCATCACATCTCAAAAAAGGCAAAAACCTTTTACAGTGCTCCATGCCATGCAATACTCTCATTAAAGAAAAAGGTCAGACTCACAGACTATCAGCTATGTTAGGATGGGGCACTCCTTAGGTTCAGGTACAGAGAAAACAGTCTCATGTATTTCCCATATATATTTCAGAAGAAATATATATTAAATGCTCTCCTCAATTGGAAGATTGACTCAGTCAAAAAACAGGCAAGAAAGTGCTTTTGTTTATCCAAAACAAGCAAAGCAATGCAGCATGCCAACAGAAACAGTCTGCAACGAAAACAAGCCAACAATGCCTGCCTCTCCCTCTGCACTGATCAATCAGTCCAACAGGGTACTCAACAGACAAGATGCAAGCCATCATCCTGCAAAAGGATACTGCATTTCAGAACACATGAAAATTAAAAGTGAAAAGGCATTGCTCCTCCGTAATTCTACAGTAAAAATTAAACAGGGAAAGAGCTCCCCTGAATTGTGTCATTAACTCTCTTCTCCCACAACAGAAATACTCGTATTTGTCTTTGTATTTCAGTTTCAATTTTTCTTAGCTCTTCAGGACAAAGTCCCTATTCATAGCCCTCCCTAGACTCCATTTATCTCCGCCCCTTGGTCCAACACCCGCTTTCATTACAGTAGGACTATTTAAACTTTTAATAATTTAACATGAAATCATCCAGCTGCCTTTGTTTTCCAGAGGTGCTCAAAGTTTGAACTTTTAAGCAAAGAACAGAAGGCCGAGAATTCCAGCTTCACTCAAGGACCGTTTTATTCTGTGAATCCACGAAACGCTGGGCAGTCGCACTGTGCTCCTTGAACAGCACAAACGGAACAGGTTAGAGACGCGCCTCAGCCTTTCCTCATCCACACGTCCTGTGGTGTTAGCTGGCGGGTCATGAAGGCAGATTTTCTTACGCTCAGATTTTCTGGGCCGAGTCAAACTCTAACGCTTTTAATTTTCACGTCACATTTTATAATGTATTACTGATGTCTTTGAACATTATCTCTTCTGGGAATAGTTTGTATTACATCACACCACAAACAGTACTAGCGCAAATGAGTATTTCTTACTGGGACAGCCATGCTGAGGAGCAGCTAAAGAGGAGTTGAAGCCATCTGCACTCTTGGGGCTCAGGCACCAGGGCACCTGCTTGTTTTGAATTGTACTTCTGGAACTGTTAAATATTTCAGGCTTTATCAAGTATGGTGGGCAAGATTTTCCATGTTTGTTTTTTTCTGCGACTGTAACATACCCTGTTTGATTGAATTTTCAGATTCCAGCCTGAATTCACCTGCTCCACAGTGACACTGTGAACTCCATAAGCCTGCTTTAGGGGAGACAGCTGGGAAGCTGCTCAGACACGGCTATTTTAAAAAAATATTTATTGCTATGAATATTTGTTAAAACTATGAAATCCTTCTTTCTTCTGCCAGTGCATTCCCCTCCCCTAGCCACAACTTAAAGCACAAGCTTTGCTATTTTCAGCCTACATTTCTCTCCATTAAACTATCTATAGCCCATTAATGGGTCTTGGAGAAGTTAAGACTAACAGATAGACACACACACATACAAAAAAGAATCTGGTTAAATCAACAGTGTAATCTGAATTAATCTAATCCTGCAAATATCAAACAGTTCCAAATACCCTTTCAAACACTACTAAGAAACTAAGTCTTTCTGTGTAGCTCAAGGAGACTCATTTCTTTGAAAAATCAGCGAGCCGACCTGCATCCATTTCTGCAACACTCCCACAGTGTTCAAAGGCTCCAGCTCCTCTCTTACCTGTAATTGGGTTGCATATTATGGTTTTCTTTTCAGCTAGAATTTCAGCCTTATTTTATTTGCAGTACATTATGACTTACTTTCAACTAGAATTTCATGGTCTGTGTATACACTATTGCAATAATTTCTATTATGGACAAATCATAGCTCTTCCAAAGCATAATTAAGGTACTTCATTTTTAATATATGACCTATGTTAGGAAATATTTCCAAACGCGTTATTAGGTCTTTTCAAAGGCCATGAATATAACTTGCTGGCAACAGCAGTAATGTATAAGCCATAATCCATCACAACAGAGATCAAGATGCTGACAGAGCATCAGGCCTCCTATTCCTACTGCACAATAGACTGAACGACTCTCAAAGTTGAATAGCACAGCCAGTCAATCAATACATATTAATATTAATACTTTTATTATAGTAGCGTCTGCAGCAGCCAAACCTACAGTGTGAGGCACCACACAAATACAAACAGCCCGTGCCCAGAAGGGTTTACATGTAGGCAGGTAAAACTGAGAAAGGCAATAAAAGAAAGACACGAAGGAATGAAGTAACATGTCAAAGCATACCAGCCAGGGCAAGGTCACAGAGATCAGCTCTCCTGATTCCTAAATATGGTGCCCTTCTTGTTGAAATAAAGACTTGACAGCTTGTGGGTCAAATTTTCCCTAAAAAAAGAAGTTTTCACTTTTCCCCAATTCTTCAGGTAAAAAGGATAATTAGCAGAAGAGGTTAACAGTGGTCTCCCAAACGAACCAACTAGAACAACTTAATAGGTCTGAAATTTAAAAAATTGTTTTCAAAAGGCTAAACCAAAAGCAGCAGAAGCAAGCTCAGTGCTTCTATTACAACCGTACCAGATGTGCAAATCACGAGACATCTGAGTGTGACTTAGGGAAAGTTATCGAACAAGCAGGGACAAAGGTAAGCAAAAAAGATAAAGAGCAAATGGATCAGATTTGATGTCCGAAAAGGGGCAGTTGTAATTATTCATGAGGTGAACTGATGCTTAAGTCAAGCATAAGGAACATGCTGCAGTGCCAGCCCACCCCTCCGGCACACCACCGCCTCGCTCGGCTCTTGCACAGCTTCCCCCAGGACCCAGCTGAGCTCCCTCGTCCTGCTGCAGACAGCAAAGTGGGAGGCAGCAACATCGTGCTCTGACCTCAGGAGCCCATCTGCATCCATGAGGCAGGAGCTGTTTCTGCTTTTTCCCCTCTCTACTGACTGCAAGATGTTCCCAGTAAGAGTTGCAAGGCTGGCGCAGAGCACCACGAGCACAAATTCACAGCTCTGCTGTGATGAGGAGGGAGATGAGGGCACTGTATGCAAAGTTCAGAAGAGACAGTGTGTATGTGGCTGCAGTCCCTGAAATGCTGACATTTACTTATGCCTCTTCTGCAAAAGACGGTGCAAAAAATGTACGGACATAAAATGAACAACTTGCTTCTCAAGTCAGCCTTCTGCTGGGATATGAGTTACATCTGCCTGTAGGTCCCATTTTTAGTCACTGGCTGCGAACGCGCAGCTTGTGTCCGTAACAGCAGGGAACACGCTCCTCTTGCGTTACCTTTGCGAACGGAGGAGCAAAGCCCAGGAAGCCAGATGAGCATCCAGAGGGTAATAAAAGAGAGGAGAATAATGCATATGTATACTGGAGAAGGTACGACATCACACCACCACTTTGGCTGCAAGGAATAGACCAAACCCTGAGCCAGGGACGCACACCCGATGCACACAGGTCCACAGTGCATGAGGTCCTGAAGCCACGCAGATAGATAAAGGCCAAAGAGCACAGAGGAGGGGAGGAAGATGACAAGGGGCAGAGAAGTCCCTCAAAGTCTGAAGTCAGATCCTTGAGGAACACTGGCTGATATACACCAGAGCCACTATTTGGATTAATTACATGTTTTTCACACTGTAGGAAAGAACCCTGGAGCTTCTCACCCACTGCTGGCAGATCAAGCTAGTGCTGACAACGTGGCAGCCAGGACTCACTCCCCAAAACACTGTCCAACATGCTGGGTATGAAAAATCTGTGAAAAGTCTCAATCAAACAGCAAAGAGGAAAAACTTGCTGTCTCATGCACCACTAACAATGCAGATGTAGAGCCAACGTGATCGTCAGATCACATTGTTTGAAGTTTCCATTCTTTTCAACACTCCTCTGGCCAACTCTCCTGCCCTCCAGTCACATTACCTAGTTTATCTAAACAGTAAAATGGGTTTGGAGGTTTTTCAGATCAGGGATCCATTAGAAAATTCTTGAATGAAAGGAGACAGATAAGTGCAGATGATTATTTTTAGAAAAATATTTAAACGCGCTCTAAATTAGTTTCTAAATTTGTGCTTACTAAAAGTTCATAATAATGAACTGAGCCACCTCTGACAAAATTGGAATTTTCCCCTTTGCTAGATTTGCTTCAAACTGCACATTTTTTGGAGGACACTGAATAAAGTGTGTCAAGGGATTTTCTGCTCGCTTGCCGTCTACCTTGCTAGTGTTTGGGATTCACAAGGAAAAAAGCCCTGCACGTGACTTTTCTTAAGGAATTTCTTCTTCCCTGCAAATCCTAAATAGCAGCAACAATGCCATTATCCTATGGTACAGTCTGAGGGGATTCACAAAGGTATTAACAGCACCATTTTGTACCAGAAGAACTACAATACAAGCAAAGAGAATGTGTTTCTAGAATCCATCCTGCTACCATGCAGGTCTAAGAGGTACAGAATGGGATCCAGGTCATCTTAGTTTAATTCCTGTGGCTCAGCACATGGATGGCAACACCAATTCCAAGTCATACTCCCATAAGAAATGAGAAATACAGGCTTCTAATAGGCTGGCAACAAGCATGAATTCTATTCCCATAAAGAACTGGAAATAGAAGTTTTTAATACGCTGGAAAGAAGCAAACTATAAATAACTCCACAAATTTACTGGGTTAATTTCAATATTTCTGCAAAAACATGTTCCACGCTATGGCAACTGGAAAAGCACAGTTCTATGGCTCAAGCTCTGCCACATTTAGCAGCAGCAGCATCTGAAAGACACCATGGGAACTCTGGTGTTTGTTCCTACTCTTCACTTACAAACATCCTAGTCCCTCATGTGACACAATGATAAAACAATTCACCATATTTACAAATGACTAAAACAATTTTCCTCAAAAGTTGCTAATCCAAAGCACATAAGAACATTGTTTGCCACGTACGAACACACAGTACATTCAGCAAGGCTGCCCAAATGCTAATAATTCCATCCAAAGCCTCTCCTCTTGCCTCCATGCTTTTCAATAATTAAAGCAAAGTTGTATTACCAGCAAATGACTCCTTGATGACTGCTTGCACCTGCAAATACTGGCAGGGCTCCCTGCTGTTAGCTTGCTTCCACTTCTTAGAGAAACCACGCCATATAATTTGAACTCACTGATGCTGCTAGCAAGTTTTGCACTGATCATATCACTTCATACCTCCTCTACAATTTATTTTCCTCCCCAATTTTATTGGGGAAACTTATCAAAAGGATTTTGAAAACACAGGCAAATTAAGGCCACTCAGCCACCTTTACCGGTCATTTCATCAGCCTTTTAGCAAGTTACCCAGCGATTGTCTTCTCCTACAGGAGCCAAGTTAGCCTGTCTGTACTGGGTTTGTACTTAGCCAAATTTCGAACTGTCCTGTTCTTATTCATACTGAATAAAAGAATGAAAGTGCGCATTTCTGTTATTATTATTTTTACTACTATTATTCGTGGGACATTTGTTTCATAGTCAAAACCATATTTAAGAGCTTTTCGATAACTGTGCCACTTCCGCTTCCATTAATCATCTTAAAAGCAATAGTAAAAGTAGATAAACTCTGCAGAAAAAAATAATCTTCTACTTCAACAATGCAACTGAAGATTTTTTCCCTCAGGCGCTGAGCCCTCCCCACCCTTCACGATCACAGGCGCCTAGCTTTACTCTGTGGAAATAAGGGTAGCAAACACCCAATTTCTTTTCTATTTGGAGTGGAAGGTTACATGGCTGACCTGACTCTTCTGCATTACAGAATCACAATATAATTATGTATGCACAGAGAAAAAAACACATTTGGAGGTGGGTATTATGCTGCCACATGCAGTTTCATTTTTGATCCACCGACTCAATCAGTAAAGCACTGCATAGATGTAAGTAGTAACAATCTTTCCTGACTACAGCGCCTGAAGTTCCCTTAAGGCGCCAGCGCACAGCCTTGGTGCAAGGGTAGCCTGTTGGCTGGGACTTACCACATCGCGTGCATGTACGTTGGAGGTAGACGAGGGCTGCTGACGGGGGTACAGTTGTAAGATCTCATAATTCTTTCTGCCAAGAGAAAATTACGAAATAAACTGGCCACAAGCAGGTCTTGCCTGAAGAGCTTCTGGAAAAGATCTGCCAAGAGATTGCATGAATTACTAGATGCACATCTTTGTGTACCTTAGGTAACATGCAAAAATAATTTAAAACATGTTAATATTCTATTCCAGTAACAAGGAATCTACAGCAGTTTTGCAGTGACATGATATGACAACTATTAAAAGGAAATCCTGCCTTCTGAGTTCCCTTACAGCATTGCAGTTACTCTCCATTTTACATAAACAGAATTAAACACCTTCTACCTTGGGTTCCTTTTTGCCTTCTCTGGATAAAATTCCCCTCTTGGTGTTTCACTTGAACTCAGCTTGAGTAAGTTTTCGGAAATTACTGAGGGGAAAAAGGGACCTCTGTGTACCATTTAATCAAGAACTATACACCTGTTAACTGGCAGTTTGATGTGCTTATGAGAAGCCAAAATGAATCCTGAAAGATTGCAATGTGCTATCTTCTATAGCCACAAAGAAGAATTTACGTTGTACTAAGCATTAGAAAGAGCATAATTGGAAAACTGTTTACAAATATGCGCACCCATATTCGTACTTCTGGAACACAGGTAGAGAAATGGGATGAAGTTACTCATGGGAAGCACAGACCTCCTTATCAGCAAAGAGGAAAAATCCCTTTATTTATGATACTAACAAAGGCTGGAAGAAGACAGAATGCTTTTTTACAAATACATTAAGAAAGAAAATGATTCAAGCTAAAGGAATCACGTTAGCACCAGAAAAAAAGCTTTCTGGTTTCTAATGATCAGGTTGCTCAAACGCTTCTGGTAAAAAGAGTGAATTTAAAAAATTTAACTAGCCTTAAATCCAGTCTCATCTGTTCTTTCAATATCAGGCTTTAATTTTCTCCTTATTTCAGTGTCTCATTTATCTTACTCTTCATCCTTCTACTTTGAATAAGCAATGCTCACTTCTGATGAAAACTTGATTCACCTGCTCAAGTCCTACCTCTAGGCAAGACATTCCATGCAATAGTGTCTGTGATAGCGGTGAAGATCCAATTCAGCTCTCCCAGGGGAGTTCTCCTGTCATTCAGTCTTCCAGGAATCCTACAAGTGGGGAAAAAAACCCAAGTATTAAAACCCACAGGTTTCTTGAGGCACACACACATGCACACCTTCAAGGCTCACAAAAGACAGTATTTCCAGAACCTTAATTCTTAACCAAGACAAACTTTCCTTATCCAATATCTATTACATTAGTATTTGTTTGCGAGATGAATTGCCAGATAAAGGATGATAAACAAGAAATTGTTTATGTATAACTGAGCTAAAGGAAAATATCTGGGAAGATACAGAGATGATGTAGATTTCTGAGAAGCAATGGAAATACCTTTTTCTGGCATGCAAACGCCACTCTGTTTCATTTTATCTATTATTCACTTCTTGCTGAAATATTTAATAATAAATACAATTTACATTACAAACTGTATGCTCACAATCCCTTTGTAAGAACTACTGAGTGATCATATTCCAGAACAAAACAATTATTAGTTTTTAAACCGCAAAAAAGCTCTGAACAGCCAGAAAACACAGTTCTTCTGTTAAAAACTGTCTAATAGTAATGCACGTACGTCACAGCTCCCTGTTGCTGTGAAGTACTGGCTGTTCGTGAAGACACACGACCCAGCAAGCTCACCTTATCATTCCAGCTAAGCTATCTTTTAAGTCTAGATCAGAGCATGCACGTGCCTGCTACACGTGGTAGCTGCTTGTTTCCAAGGAGCATGTTTGCAGTTTCTTACAAAGACACACAGTTTTTTACCCAGTAGGTTCTTTGAAAACTTGAATTAATGACTTTAGTGCTTAGCTGTCTACAGATTTGTTCATCGCCATCGGTACTGCATGCAGGTGCAAAAACAGTATCTTGCTAAAAACGTCTTGAGCATGATCAGCAGCTTTTCATTCAAATAGGAGATGTTTTCTGCAATTAAGAACTTTCCAATAAACACACAGGCATTCATGGAAATCAGTCACTCGAATGTCAGTTCCTTAACCTAATTTAACATAGTACCCCACAGAAGCCCAGCAACAAAAGACATATTCTTTCTCAGTTCTGTGAATCAGGCATTATTAAATCCAGAGTGAAACAGATGACTTTGAAAAGCACCTTCTAACAAACCAAAATGCTGCTGAATGCTGCGCTCTGGAGCCCTCCCATCGCGAAGCCACAGCACAAACTGAGGCTCCACACTTTATCCCTCGCTGGCTATATGCAAGATTTGATGCTTGTCCAGGAAGAAGTATTTACTTAATCCAGGTTTCTGCACAGAGGTACTCTACACACCCTGTGTGTAGTCACTTCATGATCTCACCCATCTGCACCATCACAGCACCTACATGCCTATAAAATAATAAGCTAAAATTATTTTCTTTTGATTGTGTTCTCCCCACCGCTTCCAAAGAGGATGAATTCCTCTCCCCTATCGAGTCAGGGGACCGGCAGCGCAGCGTGCGAGGGAAGCAGACAGCAGGCACTGCCACTGCTGCAAGCTGTCCTGCCACCCTCAGCATCGCGTAGTCTTCCTCCACTGGGTCAATACGCCTATCTACCCAGCCTGTGACTGCAGATGTAGTTTCATCCCTAAGAACATCAAAATCATGTCAGCAATACGTATCAGGAGTCTATTTTTGGTGTAGTAAGGTACTAAAAACACTGAGTCCAATTGCTAATTTTATTAAATAATTTAAAGTAGTGTCACTAATCAATACCAGGGATGGCAGCTTTCCAAATAGAGATCTACTCTTGTCCCTGCTCATACTTAGGATATGCAGTGAAAGCGAGCAAAGGATTGGGTTTGGCTTTGGGGTTTTTTAAGATTATATTTTATATAGGAGAAAATAACACAGATCATGCACAAACCTGAAATATTCATAGAGGCATCCCCTTCCTCAAACAAAGAAAAAAGTGGAGGGCCAACCAGTGATTCTGTTGGGATAATCCTGCTGCGTGCTACATGAGCATTTAATAAATGCTTTTAAGCGCACTCCCTTAAAGCCAGAGGGTTATTGTTGTATACACAAGCAGTCTGGGACTGATGGAATGTCTTGGTGTGTCACAGTGCAAGCCTCTCTATGACTATATCCATGCATGAACACACACACACACGTGTGTGTGAGTGTGTGTGCACGTGTATATTTTAGCTATAAGACAACCTGCATTTACTGGAAGATTCTAAGAAAACCTGAGCTATTAACCTCTCTTTGAAAAGCACTGGCAGCAGTACGCAGGTCCCTTAAATCTCGGATTCTGACGTTTTACAGCAATACATTCACGAAGTTTTTAACAGTGATATCTACAGGTAAAAGGAACTCTTTCGTTCTGCATTTGTGAAATGTAGAATTTCCATGTTGCATGAAGATGAATCAAGTAGTAAAAACCACAAACAAAACCCAACCCACTCCAAAGAAACACCAGTTTACTTAGGAAAGCCAGAATCCAGGGTCCAGGATCTTGCTTTTTGTAGTCTGAAAAAAGTCATTCAAATATATTTCATCCAGGAGCTGAATGAAAATCTCCTATTGTGTTTGTTCATCTGTAATAAGATGTGAGATAAGACACGAGGCCCAAAGAAACTGTAGAACTGACACGCGATCTGGTTTCTGTGATTGAAGAGACCAAACGAGAGTCTACGATGCCTCAAGGTCAACGCAGGCACAACGCTACTTAAAGGAAGAAAAGTGGCTGTAAACTGTTCTTCAGTATCTCTCAGCTTCTGCCTCCATCCTGATCAGCTTTCTTAAATATGCTTTCTAATGCTTATTTGAGTCTCATAAAAAAAAAAGACCAACAGATTTGGTCCTGGCCTGTCTTGTTAGTACTGAGATACTCAAATCCACAAACACAACCTGGCACTCTCACCCAACTTCAGTCCCCCTGAGAAAATACCCGAAATGGGATGGGAGTGGGGATGCCCCCAGCCTGGTAAGACATCCTATGGCTTTAATGCACCCCAGCTTCCCTTCTCTAACAAGTTTTCAATTATTACAATAATCAAACTACACCATGCAAGTGCTTTCTCTATGGCAACTTACTCTTCCGATATGCATAGCAGTATTGTTTCCATGCAGGTTCAGATGAAGCATGTTCCCTTGTATAAATACAGTTTCTAAACCAGCTGGAAATTAACAGCTTATTAAAAAATTCCTGTCTGTCTTGATAGCAGAGGAAAAATATACATCTCTGAAACCGCATTTGTTAACTGATCCCCCAGAGCAAACAGAGGGAACACAAGGCCACACAACTGCTCTTGTGAGGATTTCACATAAATATTTGCATTGCAGAACACCCTCTGCAGCAAAATAGCAGTATTTCATAAGTCAGAATGTTATTAATTAGAAACTAAAGTGATCCTTGCTGAGATTCCCTAGCAAGCCAAATGCTGAGCTTAAGCCATTTGATAGCCACTTTCAAGCCAGTTTTCAGTAGAAACAGAAACAGGGTGTTTCATGGTAGAGTTTGAATCTTTATGCCAGATGGAGAGTTCTGCACACAGTTCATACTAAATTCTCTTTTATTAAATGCAGATCATGAACTGATACACATCTTACTGATGGTATTACGCAGGAACGACAGGCTGAAATCCAAAGCAGCTGCTAGCAGCCCAACATTAGAAACTCCTTGCGACTTGAATATTTACTTTCTTGGGCAACAAGGTATGCTTCTCATTTTTGTATTTATAGACTTCTACTCATTAGCATAGTATAGATTCCATTTTGGCTTTTTAAATGCATTTGGTATTTTTTTCACCATACGAGTGTCCTTTCTAAGCTGGCTGGCTGCAAGACTTATAGAAAATACCGCTACCTAAGAGGGACTGCAATCAAGGAGCAGAAACGTAACAGGATGTCAGTCTCACATCTTATGTGGCATCAGGTAAGTTCATTTTCTTTCTGCCCTCATATATAGTCAGGAAGATACTAATTTTGTACCTAGCTCCAGCACTGTGAAGATTAACACTGTTCAGCACTTTGAAACCTATGCATTAGGTGTTAATGGTGAGGGCAGAGAGAGCGTGGGGAATAGCAGAAGAATGAAAGGCAATACATTTCCATAACTGCCCAAAACCCTACCAGAGCTTTCAGATTTTGAACTGGCACTAGAAAGCAGCCATTAGAAGGAAACTGGCAGCAGGGCTGTTCTCGATGCTGCACGCAGGAATCAATTAAAGTTGGAACAGTCAGCACTATAAATCGGCAGATGAAAATAAACACAATGTATTTTCTGTTCCTACACGGGACTGCTCAAACTCTCATCCCAGAAACTGGAGGACAGTTTGTAATACTCAAACGACAAGCCAAGCGATCCGAGGAAGGGATTTTTAACACAGTATTATTCAACAACAGTAGATGTTAATCCTTTGGGAATTAAAGTTTAAGCTTCCAAAGGCAACAGAAGAACGATTCTTAACTCTCAGATGGCATTCAAACATGCTCATGATAGGGACAGCGAATCAGCCGACCATCAGCTAAACACCTCGAATGAATTCCATCTCCACACACTTGAACTCAGAGGTACCAACCTCCCAGCCCAGCTAGGAGAGCTGCACTGCAGCACTGTGTTCAAATAACCACCACCAACCTACATGAGAAAGTCCCAAGAGACACATATGGCAAAGTCCTATTTGTTTCTTCACACTGTTACAGATTTACTTGAAATAATCAGTTATGCTCCACCCCACCCCCACCCCACTCCACCATCCTCTATACCGCTCTTGAAGTAGAGGTCACTTTCCTTTTGTTATTTTTGTAGAGTTCCACTACAGAAATTCACTTAACGTCATTTATCAGATAAAATATTTTGGGGTGAGTACATTTCCCTCATACAATGTGCTCTTTCAAATCCATCCTGCAGCTATAAACTAAAGCTTCTTTTAGTTTCTATTTGGGCGTGCATCTATACTACCAGAACATCACATGATTCCAGAAAGTATTTTTCCCCACAAGGAATATTGCTGTCTTCTTGGTATCACTTCTCCTAACGATTTTCACATTAAGCTTTGATAATCAGCGAGAGCCTTTGACAGTAAGGACAAAACAGACCTCATTTGTGAAAACTGTTTTTGAGGGAGAGGAAGAAAAGGAAAAACGGGCAGTCGTCTCAGCTGCTTGCTGCAATTTAACATCTCTGGACTCTCAACTGCTTCTTCCATCAACTTCCTGACAGACGCCTTCACAGAGACCTAAATCACGGCAGTCTATTGTGAAAAGCAAGGACTACAAAATGTCAGGGTCACTAAAGAGCTCACGCTAGGTGTAACCATCAATGTCCTTGTCAGAAATTTAGCAAAATCCCATGAATCACTTTAATTACAGGGGAAACATTTACCTCAAAGGATGCAAGGTTTTCCCTTCGGATGGGCTCCATCATTATCTCTACCTTTGGAATATAATAATGTGTAACATTGGGATATGAGTATCAAACTTCAGAAAACAAGACGCTTTGGTACTGACATATACCTGCGAACGTTCACAGTAATTTTAGTTTTGGGAAAGAAAATAACATAAATATATTTCACTTTTCACTCTCCCAAGGAAAAAAAACGGGACAGCATATACCATAGCGAATGGTGTAGCAGCAATGCAGGCAGGATACATGCTGTGAAAATCTTGAACTGGCAAGAGCTGGATCTTAGGCAGGATCAACAGAGTGAACGTGCTCAAAACCAACACGTACTCACCACAAAACAACATGAGTGATACAGGCGTGCCATCACTGGGCTCCTGAAACCTTGGCAAACTACTTCAGCACCTCAAACGTTTTGTCTTAAATTATTTGTTTGAGAGTGCTGTAAAGCTTTGTAGAGCAGTGTTCAAGCCTGTCATCTGTCTGTACAAAGATATGAAAGAAGTGTTGCTATGAAAACCATCCTTTTGAGTATGAACTTCAATTTGTATTTACAATAGGCTTTGCCTACACTACAGACTGATACTCTGTAACAATGACAATAAAATTAAATACTCCATTTCAATAAAAGCAGATTTATCATGGAAGAGAAACTTTTCAGGATAACATCTTCAAAACCAAACTTCTTCCTCAACTCAAGTACTAATGAGTGATATATTACCAACCGGTAGCATGGCACAGCATCCCTGTTATACTGTGGCTAGTAATACTTACTGAAGCACATTCTGAAATCTGCTCTAACGCCTTCTATTGAATTTTCTAGGAGAAAATAAAGGGGCTGAAAGCTGCCTAACCTAGGTCTAAAGGCAAACTACAAATTATAGTTTTCCCCTATAAATAAAATAATAAATATTAAAAAAAAACCCAAACAGGCTGCAGTATTTCAGAACTTGGACTAGCACTTGGTTGGTTACACCTCTGCAAAGACATCTTAAGTTGTGGCAGCTGTGATGACACGGACCTGCTAGAGAGAGAACACAGTCCTGTCAACATCAGAACCAGCATTCTGCCTTCAGCCGCCTGGCCAAGAAGTAACAGTATTTCCCCCTGCCTAATACTGCTGAAACCAAGAGAACTTCTTTATTTTAATCAAATGTCTTTCTCCATCTAGTTATGAATCTTGCTGATTTCTGCCAACCCTAAACACCAGCAGCTCTGGCAGTATTTCCTCGCATCAGGCAGGCAGTGTATTTTAGAAGACAATATTTTATCTTGGTGGAGATACCATTTAGATTTAGCATTTGGCCTCATGTGCTTACACAGCAACAACAATTTTATTTAAACACAAGCACAGTCTGTAAGGTTGCTGCCATGCTTCAACAGTTTCTGTCCTCCTTACTTTTCCAGACAAACTATCATTTCCAGGGACCTCCCACACAACAAACTCTTTTCGGAGACTGATGTGCTCAACTTCAAAAAGTTAGCAAAAAGCTGCTGTTTGTGTTATACGTTGAGGGAAAGTGCTAAAGCAATACTCCTTTAGCCCCAGGCAGTGCCCGGGGCTTCCCCATTTCCCCAACACACTCAGCCTGACCTGCTGCTCTGGGTCATGCTGGTCCAGCCTCAGGGCAATGTTAACTCAGACCCCTCAGCCACAACACACATGCCAGCCTGGCAGAGGACAATTTACTAAAAGGGATGGGAGTAGCTGGTATTTGCTACTAGAATCACCTGGGGGAACAAAAAGAAACTCAAAAAACCATGATACTAACCAGCTGCTCTCCTTCACCTGCCCTCCAATTTACCATCCTGAAAGTAACTTAGCTAAGTTCTGAGAGCATGCACCAAGGGCATTTGTTACATTACAGTATAATTTCTGTGTTTTCTCCAATTACACTTCTTCTGCCGTGTGATATCTTGAGATTTTATTTTTCCTATTTTAAATGGGCTCCTACTGAACCATTGCTTATCAATAAACAATGCACATTGAAACACTAATAATTTCCAGTCCATGATGCTCAACATACTTAAAGTGGAAACAAAAATTAATTCTAGTCTCAAATACGTTATTTATAGTGATTTTTAGAAATGGATTTTGTGCTGGTGAATGACAGCCTAGAGATGGGCTCTCTGCTCTCGGAACAGCAACAGCACACGCTGCAGCAAGACAAATTTCTCCCACACTGCTCCTGCCTACGTGACGCAGAGCTGACATTCAGAAAAGGTCCTTTGTCACAAAACCCTGACAGCAAGGGACTAGGCTCCCTTCCACTTGTAAAAGTGAGTTGTGGTACCATATTCACATGGCCATTTGAAAACACTGTCTTCTAAGTGGCTCCATCAGAAGCACGAACAGCTCTCAGATCACGGGGATTTTTGTTTAGAGAATTTCGTCCTTCTGCAAAATGGACCCAGGGGAAAAATCCCAGGAAAGCAATACACCATTCACACATGCCTGAGAATGGGATTTGAGGAGAGGGAGCCTAATGCAGCAGTATAGATTAAAGCATTCTTGTACATCCCTGATTCTTGGCACCCAGCTTTGTAGTCCAACCCTCCATCAAGTTAAACCATTCCTTAGGATTTTTTCCAAAATTTTTAAAGAGCAGAACAAAGCCCCAGTTCACTTCACTCAGCAGCCACGCAACCAGTTGCCCCAGCACAGATGACGTGTTGGCTCGTGATCAAACAGAAAAGACCAAACAAGGCAGTAGGAATGCCTGACATTGATGTTGCCACTGAAAAGTCTTATGAAGTGGCAGCCAGAGGTTCCTAAATTCCTAGTGCTTCAGCAACATAATTTTCCTTCCTTTTTTTCTTTGCATTTTACTGTCTGGCTCCAGTAAAGATCTTTATTTCTATGCTAGGGATTAATTTGGCTTCATCTCAGAAGCTCTGTAATATAAATGCACATCAGGATACACCACACGTTTATTCATCAGGATGCTGGTTTAGCCTAGATAATTAGAAATCTGAGACCTTCGAAGAAGGTACAGCCTAATTTAGTCTCAAAGTCTGCAGCTTAATTGCAATACAAACTCTTTCCCCAGTTTTAAAGACAACTAAATTATAAACTACAATATACACACTGGCAATCCAGGAAGCATTCTAGGCCTATCTCAAGACTGTAATAAAAACCATGTGTTTTCTGTTATTGATATATGTAGCAGGTTAAGATGATGAGGTTTAAATATCTGATATCCACCAGGAACCTACTTCTGGCACATTCTCTGTGAAGACAGCTTTTAAAGAACGTAGTGTGCTGTAGTATTAACCAACAAGAACACTAAAGAAATTATTTTTTTTGCCAGTACACCATCATTTATTCAACACTCAGCAGCACATCTGAGCGTTCAGTGAAGCTGACTCTTGAGCTACCTGGCTCAGACCTTCACTGACCCTCACCATATGTTCTTTGGTTAGATACACTCTCATAGCAATATGTTAACTGCAATTAACATAATATAGTCACTGTTCTGGAACACATTTATTTAGTGGCCTGAGGTGATCTCAGTCCACGCTGATGATGAGCCCATCAGTTCTCCTCACACCAAAAAAATGTGTTAGTACACCTCTGAGTATGCAGGCACAGCAAGGTTATGCCCTGGGTAGATTTCCCTCCTGCTTCTCATCTCCTTAAAACCAGAAGAAAACCAAACCCCACCACATTTTCACAATGGTTTTCAGAGAAAACAGTATCCAGTGGCAGATCTTTTCCTAGACTGACATATCTGAAAACTGCTCTAACACTTCCTTTGATAGATGGGGTCCTGTCTCTATTATTTTAGTTGTAAACTGGAAAAAAAATATTTTGGTAAGATTAGTGCCTCTGAAATACAGCTTTACAGGAATCATTGCTTAGCTTCCCCAACTGAGAAGAGATACAATAATCAAATTTGCACATATAAAATTAGCATGATTGAATACCTAAATACTACTGAGCCTGACTACTCTAATGTATGTATTGTGGAAGAGGTAGTACCATTGAGAAGCATTTTTAATCTCATCTGAATGTAAAACATGCAAGTTAACGTGGAATGATTTACTAAAGCAAAAACTGAACAAGAAATTCTAGCTGATGCAATCTTAGCCTCATTGCTTCTGCTATAACAGGTAATTCGCTATTGGCAGCATGCGCGATGAAAGATTGCTGCACTTTGCTACACCATGCAGAAGCTTATTAAAAAACAAGGAAGTATGATAATATATTTCTATCAAGAATTCATGCTTATTACCCAGATTCCTGTTCTCCTAGCCCCTTTCAGGATGCCCTTCAATTCTACAATTTTCATCTCAGACAAAAGGTAACTGGACTCTGGGTGTCCATGTGTCGGAAGAGTTCTAACTAATCTCAACAACAGTATTTCTAGAGTCAGAATTTCTAAGAAATTGAATGAATGATCTTTAATTAATCACTCCCAGACAGTTTGTGTGTGTGTATCAATGTTCCAAGAACAGGGCATTCAAAAACAGTCTGCAGGGAGCACAGAACTGCTGTGTCTAGTGGCTGCGAGCATCTACTGCACTGTCTTTAAGAACACGCTTCCCTTTTTAAAAATATTTTTTAAACAATCTTAAACGGCAGAGATACAGCGGACAATTATTATTTCAAAGCCTACCTTGTTTGTATAAACTGAAACAGAATTTAAAGAATAGTTGTCTTTGTTAATCAGTTTGCCTCAGCTGCCTGCCAACCAGTAATTACGCTCAAATATTGCTTGTATAAAAGGATTAAAATATGTTTCAATGGTGTTAAGTCTGAAATATAACAACACTATCAGACAAAGAACAGTAGGACAGCATAGCGATGAAGTGACAAATGGCATTTTTGGTTAACTGCTTCTCTGTTTGTTCCCTGGTTTTGGTGACGCAGGGCATACAGCTCACAGGGCTGCAAGCACCTCTCCTCTGTCAATGCTCCCACCATTGGGAGCACTGGGTCAAACAGTGGGTCAAAACCCACACCAAAAGCAGCCCCACGCACAGCTTTGCAGCGCTGCACTTCCAGGAACGTGGCCACACTGTGTCTGCAGTTGCATTTCTCTGGCTGGTCTGGGGTGACAGCACAAGTGGCAGGAGCTACAGGACCCACCTTGCCAAGCTGAGCGGAGCCCCAGCACAGCCGGACCCCCCCTGCAGCGCTGCTCCCTTTTACAGCCACTGCTTATTTCAGCAGCACACAGTAAGGCAAGAAACGACAAATACTGTAGGCGCAGACTCTATGAAAAGCTTTCCAAAGAAACTTCCTCACAGACAAATAAGAAAAATGCTAGAAATAACGAGGAAATTAACAGCAACAGGGGAAAAAAAATCATAAAATTTGGCTTACTTCTCTATTAAATCCAGTGTGACTCCTGGCACCAGTCTGACACTCTTCTGCATACAGAACCTGTGGAGGAGAGAATAAAAATAAAACACACTAATTGACTATTTAATGACAAGGTTCTGTGGAAAGAATATGGAAGGAGGTTTCTTTATTACAGTGCTTCTGCTTTTAAAATGGTGCTTCGGTAGAAAACTTTGCCACAGCATAATAAGAATCAAACAAGGCCCTCAATATTTGTCACACTCATGATTATGCGGCGATTTCCATCGTCAGGTGTCAAAACTGGGGTATTGTAACTGTCACAGTGACAAGTTTTCCAGCACATAGCGGGAGGGGGGGGTGGGGTGAAAAGGGCTTGTAGTCATCTAGAACAGTCTCCTGGGAGGAGCAAGACGACACGACAGCAGAGGAGGCGTATGCTTCTGGAATAATGATTAGCATTGGCTGGGTTTCCCTGAAGAGATTTGGCGCTGCAGGCAGGAAAGTGAGAAAGGGAAGGAACGAGAGGGATGTGTCAAGTTCAAACACCTCCGTCTTTTAATTAAAAAAAATGCTGACTCCATTTCCTCAGCATTACAAATATCACTACTCCAGGAGCCCTGCCCTGGCAAACGCGGAGTCCTGTTGGCACTACCACTCACCGTGCCTAGAGAATCCCAAGCTGCTAAACCCAAGCAAGTGTGGGAAGACAAGACAACTGCCAGCACGGTTTCCGAGGGCTCGTCTCCCTCCCCCCAAACTCTCAGGGACACACTTTGTGGCCCAGAGGGCAGAAGTGGGAAACTATAGATCTGGGAAGAAAAACCAGCAAATTCAGCTTGAGAAATTACTTCCTCAAGAGATATCACTATATTCCCAGCCTGTTTTCCCTGTACTTCAGAAATACACTCTCTGCTGAAAGAAATTACACATCAGTGTAATGTAAGTTGATACTCAGCCCCTACCCCTCCCTGCACTGCAGCAGCACGCTGCACGGGCAGTGTGGGACCAGGGGGCTTGGCTGCCCAGGAATCCCACCTCCCGCACCCGGCAGCGGCTGGAGTCACTGCAGCTGAAGCCCCTCCTTTCACCAGAGCCATATTATTCACATCCAAAAGGCTCTCCCCCAGGTAAAGGGGAGAACAATTAGTTCTTTAAAGACAAGATGTGCAGAACCCATTTCTGAAATCTTGAGGTCCCTCCAGTTTTCTTGTAGCATCCCCTGCCTGCAGGAGATCCACTACTGCCAAGGACAGGGATGGGATCTGAAAAGCTAAGTGGTCTCCAGGCTGCTTTTCTGATGTGTGCGCCATCCATCATAAGAAAAACAATCAAAAAAAAGTCATAAAGCTATCTGTGAACATTACAGCAGGATCCCTATACAGTCTGTTAAAATATAAAAAAATCTTACAACACTGCTTTACAGAACCACACAGGAAAATACCCCTCTCAAACAAAACCTGCAGGCGGAATTCAGCACGGCAGAATTAGGTCACTGGAATCAGGCTGGAGTCTCCCTACAGACTCAGGATGCCAAAAGACTCTCTAATTTCTCTGCTCAATGCCTTTACATTATGATGTATCTGAAAGAGGATCATAACAGAGACAGCACGACCCTGTACCATTACACACTTGCCCTCTACAAAGAAGAGTCCCACTTATTCCCATGTCACACGGTATTTTGTATTTACTTTGGAAGCCTCCCATCCAAGGTATGATTTCAGGCAGCAGAGCCCATTCGCCACAGGGCAAACAAATACATCAACCTCCTGTTTGCAAGGATTTCTTCTAAGCACAAGGCTTTTGATTACAGCTTGTTGGATTAGAGGCAGAAAGCTCACCCCACGCATTCAGGACACACAACAGGAGAAATGCCACTGTGCCAAGCATTTCCTGTAACTTCCACAACAACGGACAAGCACACCTTTGAGGGTCAACTATAAACAGGTGTTTTCACATATGAATGTGGAAAAAAATATATTTTTCACATATAAATGCATCACTTGGCACTTCCTTAGGGAGCTGCTAATATCGCACTGTGGGCAACGTGTAAATAAGCTTAGATGTCAGTTATTTCATTTGAGCTCACAGCCCCTCAAAGATGACAAAATAAAACCAGATTGTATTTGACTAGGGAACAACCATCCTTCCTGCCCCGACCATGGATCTGTGTGATATTCACCAGAACGGGAGTAAAGCAGCAAGCGTTACTGCTTTTGTGTATACTGGGCCTGTTACAGTAAAAGGCCCCACCACTGCCCTGAATATTCTGAAAGAGATCCGTTCATTGAAACCCCATTGAACTTGCACCAGACTATTTGCATTTCCTCTCTAACCACCACTGATTGCCAAGAAAATGTACTTGTAAACAAGATGTTCCTCATCCTGTATCTGTAACCCCTTTTCATAACACCAATGCTCTCTAAATGCAAGGAATCAAGTGATGGTTGGTGTCATCATCACAAACTCCAGGTGAAATATGTTAGAGCTGCATGTAAACATACCAATAAATGCCAGGCAATAAGGAAATAAACCAGAAATACACAAAAATAGTGCTCAGTTGGGTTCTGCTTGGATACCACAGGAGTATTTTGAAATTCATTTAGTTTCTCTAAATAAATTTGGGATAGAGAGTTGTCTCAGTTAAGCCCCCAAGGTCTCAAGGAGAAATGCAAAATAAATATATTAGAAAACAAACAAACACTTCAAACATTTGTTTTAACTGACCCTAAAAGTCAGCTGTCACAGGTCAAGCTGTTTTTCCATGCACTTAGAAGCTTGCTGTATTAGCGTTCTGCTGTTCAAACTGCATATCTGAAATTCCTGAGTCTGAGCAGTTGCCAGACTTTTTGTTTCTTTTTGCTTTGGGGGCTTTCCAGCACTTTTCAGGAGCCGTATTACTTTTTTATGAGTGGTACTTCACAGTTCAAAGCCACAAGGTCCTTAAGACAATTTAGACAAGCACAGCCTTCTCTCTGATGTGTAAAGTCCTGAACATATAATTGCAGCTTGCTTACGTCTTAAAGGACTGATGATAATATAAGCATATGACACACTACCAATCACAACTTCCAATAAAGCATTTTGCTTTAGGCAGCGTGAGAAACTGAGATCTGCGTAAAATAGCACACCAAACTTACTAATTTCTGCCTGTTTCTGCAATAGCTGCGTCTACTTCCTGATCAGTGCATATTAGTCAAGATTAACAATCCATAGAGCTTATCCCTAAGCTTGCCTCATATATAGCTAGATATAGTTACAACATGTATTTGGAATACATCAGCTCACAACAGTCACGAAGACAGCAAGTACCAAGATAGCCAGAATTCACACCCTGCATTCCTGGAACTGTCAGACTGGCATTGAGGGTCTCAGGTACCACATTCGGAAGGGCACAACCAACCTGTGTTTCTCCTGCCAGCATCAGTTTTTCCTCCCCTGAAATTAGACTGAAGTGGATGCAGCTGCAGCCCCATTTGATGTCATTTTGTCCATCAGTTGTTTACTTAAAATACATCGCACAAAATGGGATGTACAGAAGTTTGTTCATCAAATTTTTATTTGCCCATAAATTCAGTACATGAAACCTCATTAGCCTGTCAATATTGCAAAAATGTTATATTTCAAAAGCAATTCTGCAGGGTTCTGGATCAGCTTTATTAAAAGGGCTACACTGAAGTAAAATAGAAGTTTTAATGACAAAGGTTTACACCTTTATTTTCAGTTATCTGTCTGCTTCAGGACACCAATATACGGTTTGTGTCAATACAGGAGGAGGGTCCGGCTTTCTATTACGTTTAACAGGACAGAATAACAATGCTCTGCAAGCAAGCACTTCTTATTTACAGGCTTGCACAATAAAAACACAACTGTAATAATGCTAATCAATACAGAATATGAAAAGAGCATAATCTTAATCAGAGAACAGAGGATAATTTTTTTGTGTGCAGTAAGCAACACCCATAATCATTCGATCAGATGCAGTAGGAAATGTTTTACTATCCAGGAGTTTGCATGACATCTACCAGCATCAACCCCATGAACAGCTGAGGTTAATATTTTAAATCCTTCCCCTGAGCTGCATTTTTACAAACACATATCCCATCAAACACAAATAAGACACAACTCCGAGTATCTCATGCTTATGCCAAGTGTAGCTCTGCCTGAGAATCTGCCTTGATCACCCCCTCAGCCACATTCCTATGGAGATGAAGTAACAGAAAATTCCTAAACAGATCATAAAACAAAACAAACAAAAAAAAACCCAACTCAAAACCCAAACCAAAACTCCTTTCTCAGTATATTACAAAACAAAACATTCCACCAAGAACCAAAAAAATGCTCTTACAGAGCCTCAGCATTTTCACTGTAAATATGCCACAAACTGTGAAATATGGTTCTGATAATTGCAAAGGAAGGAGAACCCTGAAGTCCCAATGCCAATAGCTTTCACTTCACTCTATGAAGCTTCAGTTTGCTAGAAACCAGTTAATCTTCGATAGGCATCAAAGCCCATGCTAGGCATTCTCACAGAGATTTACTGAATCAGTGAAAGCAACAGAAATTCAGTGGTGTCACTGTGTCCACACCGTGTTCATTTAACAGGCACAATAATGAGTTACTCAGAACAACTGCAAGCCTCAGTGTACCCACCCTGAAAAGCAACAGTTTCACTCTTCTTTCCACAGTAAGATACTGTTTTGGTGAAAACATTCTCCCTAAAACTTGAACTTAAACCTCCATTTGCTGAATCCTGTGTCATTTTATTTATTGGTTGTGGACTCCATTCAACAAGTTCAAAATTAAAAATTTTAAAAATTAAATTCTTAAAAACCACCATTTGTATTTATCAGGTTGCATCCATTGTCATCTGCTGCTAGCCTTGAGCTAATCAGGTGGAACATTCAGTTGTATTTCAAAGCCTTCCTCCACAGACAAAACCGGCAGAAATCTGAACTTCACATGTGGATAGCAGTGTTCCACATGACCAAAGGAGCTCCCTGCAACCCTGTTTTCCTAGTTATAAACCACAGTATTTCTCTCAGCTCCCCTGAAGGAATTTTGCCACATAGTAACTTTCTTTAGCTTTTAAAGAGCAGGATTTATGCGGAAGGATCTAGGAGAATTTTCAAACAGCAGGCAGAGTTCCGAGCCAGCCTACCGCTGCCACATCAGCATGACCAGCAAGGCAGCAAAGCCCCACACCAAGACAGTCACTTCACCAGAAGAGCTGTCACAGTAACAGCTATATTGGAAGTTCACCTCCTTTTTCCTTTCACCTGTCTCAGAAGGGAAGCACACATCATTCTCTCAGGATTAGATAGGATTAAATGTCTCTGGCTCAGTCCTGTTGCACACCTGCAAGTGCTCACTTGTGAGTGGTTAGTATAGCAACCAGACCAGTATTGCAGAAAAACAGCATGATGTTTCATTTGTACAACAGCAGAAGGAAAAAGCAAGCTTTAAAATCCTTTTCATCTATAAGAGGAGCACACACGTCCCTAATTCAGAGGTTTGCCATTCCTTGGCTGAAACCCTAGGCTAGCCTCCCATTATTTCAGACTCCTGGTCCATGACGCCTCCATCAGAAAAATTATTTTCTCCCTAGCTCTCTCAAAACCTAGCCTTGAAAATATTTCTAATGTCACTGAATCCCTGCTTTTCAAAATCATCCAAAACTTCTGCCAGTGTTTACAAGCTGTGACACTGTTCTGTGAGAAAATACCTTGTAAGCTCACAAAATCAAAAACGGGACAAAAAATTAAATGGATCTTGCACCGTCCCTCACACGAGCAAAAGGTATCAGTCAAAGGCACTATGTATCTAAAGCAGAACCTGGTCAAATTAACTCTGTCTATGGCTTACTTAAGTCAGAGAGAGTTTAAGAATCATACGTTATGACAAGTATCTCCAAAAGACAGCTAAGAACTCTTGAAGCTGTGGTGACTCAACTGCTTACCACTGCCTGCAACATCTATAGGCTTTCACCTGTTTTAATCTAGTCTAGCAAACGACCTGAAGTTTTTCATTCTGGACTACACATAACCTTGAGAGGATCGAGTGAAACATGCAGACAGGAGTGAATCAACAGAGCTATGTACTACCCAGGTGCACACGCCAGATTCCTCATGCCTTGTCCTCAACTGGCACCACAATTGTTCACGAACCTCTCTGCTGTTGGGTAAAAATACTGGTCTTCAAAAGCTTCTGCTATCTCTAGCAGTCTTTTATAACTTTATGCCTAATTAACTTAATATGTCATTCCCTAACATCTTTCTCTGGTTTATCGCTCAATTTCTTTCACTACAGCATTACTTAATGCTACTGTATTATTTACAGCAACTGCAATATTTGGAATATGATTTGTACAAAGGACAATTTACAAAAAGTTGTATTGCACTACATACTATTTCTGCTCTCTGAAGAAGCAGATATTTAATTCCCAGAACAGTAAATCCCTTAATCTGAGCAAACTTAGATATTGAGCTGGAATCTAAAATGTAATAAGTAGAAGATAACAATATTTTCACCTTTCTAGTTCTGATTAATAAAATGCTGTCCCAAATGCATAGTTCAAATCCTGTAATTCAATATTGCAGAGAAACTTTATGTTAGATTAAGCATTTGGATTAACAAATCTATCATTTCAACAAGCAAGCTACACAAACTACGCACTTGCCTTCAATAACAGGGAAGATACTCACCATCTCAGAGCAATTTTGATCGGTGTAGTAAGGCATGATGTGAAAAGGTCAGCTGGCAGATCAGGAATCATGGGTAGCAACTCATTGGCTTCACATGCTGCCAGCTGAATGCAGTTCTTCATCGAGGGTGGCAAAGGCATTTGAGCAAGTGGATGGTTTGGGTTAATTGCAGCCACCTGCAGAGATGGAGGAAATCACTCAGGTGGTGAACTCAGTACAGTTAATTTCTATACCATTGTGAAAATAACCAATGAAGAGATGTCAAAGTTCGATGGCACTCTGGATTTGTAGAAATTACAGCTATGGGAGCACCAGCCATAGTTTTAACTTACATATAATTAACAGTATTTCAGTGTATTTACCATAACAGTACACACACCAAAACCAGCAACTTGCAACAGACTGAACTGTGATCACCACTTCAGTCTTCAGTTCACATCTGCCAGCTTGGAATCAAGCACTGCAGAAGCAAGTTGGGCTGATTATTCTTTCTTTCACATTTAAGCAAAACCCATCCTTCCTGTGGCTCATAACCATTCACCACAGATGGCAGAATAGCTTCAAATGGAAAAACGCAATTCACTGGGCTATACTCAGCAGCATTTCCTGCCACGGAGCATAAAGATGGCTCTTGTTGGTAAGCCAGAAGAATAATGAACGCCCTGGGTTTCTCCCCATACACCTTTCTACTTCACTAGAGCAAAAATATCAGGCTGGAAAAAGGAAGAGAGAAAATTACCGCACATAAGCAGAGGGGCTCTCTTCGAACAAAAAAAAAAAAAAAAAAAAAAGAAAAAAAAAAAAGATGTGCACTGCCATCTGCAATGCAAATGTAAACATATCAGCAGATATAAGTTTTAATTAATGCTTTAGGAAAAGGGTTCAAGGTCCTCATACATGTTCCTCTGGATGGAAAAAACATGGTAATTTCTGCTGTAAGCAGTGAATGTTACACTGAAAAAAAACTCTAAAGGTCTTTGCATCTCAAGATCTAGAACTGCTCTAATATGACATCATTTTCCAAGCCTTGGTAAGTTTATATTTAATTGGGCATGACCACCTGTTTAAAACAGAACTGAGAGACATGTCAGTGCAGACTGCATGCTAGCCATGACCTGCTGGAGTGCACTGGTCCTACGGCATTTGTGCATCTGTAGACAAGAACCAGCTTTGCAGAAATGTTATTCAACTCTTTCATTCCACATATTGTAGATCAGTTTTCCAAAGGCAAGAAAGAATGGGAAACAGAGCAGACACTTACAGTAGCAGAGTCAGCACTTTCTTAAAATCTGGGTCAAGGCTGCTGTGAAAGAGTTAAGTTTCTAAGATTCTGACCTGCACTACAGCCATCAATTGTTCTGTCCAAACATCAGTCTATAAAGCAGAAATACTGTATATACCAATATTGTCATTTTTCAAAACCACAGTGATTTTCCCAATTAAAATTTTGATTAAGACTATGATTTTTGAGCCAAATAATTCACAGAATGAAAACCATAGATAATCTGCAGTGCCTTTCTGAAACAGGTAAACAAAATAAACACTTCAGCCACGCAAAATTTTGATCTATGGTACTCAAAGGTTCTTAAAGGAATAGGGGAAAGAAATGTAACACATGCGGTGTCTTCATTGCCCTTTCACGTAAGAAAGCAAAGACCCATCAAAGTGATCGATACGCTGTGTTACCAAAGTTAACAGAAGTACATTCTTTCAAAGACTAACACTTCAGACAGGGTTTTGGTTTTTTTTTGGTACCTCAGTAAGGTGATACATTTGACTAATAATCTCATTTTTACCATCTTTATACGTGAAAAATTCTGTGCATCTGAAGAGGAGATCCATTTGGTGTCTCACAAGGATCGATGGGGAACAGAATACTTGTGTTACAAAACGCAGAGCCTGGCACAGTCATTGTCCGGCAAAGTAACCTGATAAGCTATGCAGAAGTTTTAGATGATCTTGCACAAATTCTGCAACCCATTAAGTTTTTTGATTCTTTACACATTGTTTTTTTCCATTCTAATCCCAGAGGTGGCAGTGACATACTTTGGCTTTTTCAGATTGTCTGAATTAGCTAAGACTTGTCCTTGCTCTCAGATGAGCTGTGGTGCTTTCAGCAAAGATTTGTGCCATACTTTGGGTGGAAATGAACCTACCCTCAAGCCATCACTTGTCCTCTAGTGGTATTTATGTTCAATAAAACTTAAGCTGTATGCTACTAACAAAAAACCAACCAAACCAAACCAAAAAAACCCAAACAAACAAAAAAAAAGAGGGTAATTAAAATACTGAAAAGATGTTTTATTTGAGGAGAAAGGCATGAGAGAGTGTGGAAAAGAATTAGTTCTTCACAGATCTATAAATATAAGTCAGTCAAACTGCTTAGCTATGGCTATTCATTTCCTAAAGAAAGACTTGCCCTCTGGGCATCCTCATAAATGGGCTCTGTAGGTGGGAAGTACATTTAGATGGATTTTCTGCTTTCTGAATATTGTGAAATGCTGACGACTTGACATTTGTCATGGTCTGGTAGTGCCCCTTGGTTCTGACGGTGAAGTAGCTCATACTACAAGACCTGCTCAACTCTTGCCTTCTACACAGTAAGATGAACTAGAGCAGCTGTGACACATGCATTGTAAATATTTGTCCATTAAGGGATAAACTACTATCAACCATAAAATGAACATACAATACCAGCTAGTAATTACAGATCTTGTCAGATTTCTAGGGATAATGTAGCAAAACATTCTTTTACACGTAAGAGAAAGGAGGGGGAGGTGTGGTCAAGTAAAGCCCACTACGAACATTTATTTTTCCATCCTTAGAACATCCACTGAAGTCACTTTCTAGATTGCTTGGTTTCCTCATAAACGTAGCTTTTACTAGGGCAAGATACTGAGTAAGTAGAAGACTAAAGAAAGATTAAAACCCACAAAGTGGCAAAAGCATACTCACCCGCAACTGTAAGAATAGTAAAACTATGTAAAGTTACCACATGTGAAAGGTTATCAAAGTTATCAATATGTATTTATCTATAATCTTTAATTGTTTTTCTGAAATATGTCAACAATTTCTGTAAGCAATCAGTTAGGTGTAGACCTTGCAGCAGACCATAACTAACTCACAATTTCTTTCAACAGAAACAATCTGAAGGCATAGCGATGCATAATTTCCTGCGCAAGCTTTGTAAGTAAAAGATTCCTTAGTATCAATGGAGTATGTATTGTGTTACTTATTGTTATTTCAGGGCAACTGACAATACACACCTTTTCAGTCAAAATAATAGCGGTAATATTAATTTACTAATTATACTGAAATAAAATATCATTCCTGTAAGATTGTTGTAATTAATTTGTTCTGAAAAGAAATTGTAGCTGCCCAAGCTAAAAAGCACTCAGGTTTGCTACTTTGCAAGCCCTCCCTCTACCCAGAGGAAGAGCTAACAGATTTCCAAGTATTGCCACTTGTAATTAACAGAAACAATCTATATATTTTAAACCACTGTTACTGAAAACATTTATGTACCTATATAATTAGACTGAGAAACAAGGACGTGATAGAAAACCAAGCCTTTTTTGAATTAACGGACATGTTCAAGGTAAACCTGGCTGGAACTTGCCCCAAGACAGAAACTAGGAGTTGTTGTTTCAAGTGCTGACCAGACCTACCAGCTTCCCACAACTTCTGCTGTGAGAATCCTCTTCCCCTGTGGAAGACATTAAGGCAGCTACCGAAAAGGAGATGTTCCTCTCCCAGCAGATGGTGGATGAGAAAAATTCTCCCCCCAGACACGATGCTAATGCCAGCTAGCATTCTGCTGTGCTGTCATTAAGCTAATTTTTTGAGAACTAATGTTGAAGATGGAAAAATAAAAACTGTGAGTTCCTCAGCTCCCATAAGGACTGGTTAGTCATACACCCTGCTAGAAGGGAAAATGAACAGGCACTCCCACTGCAACACCGAACTCCTACCCAGACAAAGAACAAAGCAAGTTAGTATGCAGCTGTAAGGTATGCTGTTGAAAAATTCAAAAAAGTTGAAAAGCAGAAAGTTGTATCTCATGCAGCAAAGCACGTCTAGGAGCATCCAGCACCATCACTTCCACTCCACACACAAGCAGGGCTCAGAGCTCCAAGGCAGGCACAGCAAGGTGTTTTCTAACCAGGTAACCGCCTGCTCTGCAGATCCTTCCACTTGCCATTTTCTTACAGCGGCATGAGGTCCAGTGCCTGCCAGGCAGCCCTCTGCACCCTCTTTTGCCACCCGTATTCACACTGGCCTTAATGCCACCCTGCTTAGTGATGCCAAACAGGTCAATAACCAGGAAAGCAACAGCAGGATTTCCAGTTTCTAAAAGCTGGACCAGTTTCCAGGTCTGAAAAATGTCTTTTGGAAAACAATAGCCTTCTATTACTAATACCGGGCAAAACGAAAACAGGATCAAATGGAAAAAATTACTAATTTATCACACTTAATACTATGCCATGCCATCTCACACCACGTGATGTTGCTAAATGGATGCTTCTTATCTGCAAAATATGTACTTTTGTTTAGCTAGATATTAAACCAAACCCTTAACTTCCCATCCAGTTGACGATTCAAACAATTCACAGATAGTTCTCTGAAACAGTCAAGTTTCAACAGTCCAGGGAAACCCCCAGTCCTTCTATCAACAGCATTTAATTTAAAAGTCTGGAAACACAGTAACATATTAAGCATGGTGGGGACAGGCAGACTTTATTAGCTTAATTGCTGCCCTATAATTACATAATATAAAGCTATAATCAAATGACAAAATTACCTCCTCCTCTGCCCATTCCCCATCACACCAAAAACCAGTTACAGCTGAACTGGCTCTGGCATCTTCAGCCTTCACCCTCGCCTCCCTCAGAGAAGTAGTCATGCCAAAGATAAAAAATATTTTCAATGGCAATCTGTCCACCAGGATCAGATATGACAGATTCCTGCCTCTTACTGAAATTGATATACTTCTATCTACACAGATTTTCACTCACATTCACTACCCATACTTTATTAACAAAAGGCAAAAACAACAACAAAAAAAGAAATATTTACTATTCAAGTGCTGTTGTGGAGGCAGCTCTCTAAAGAAGACAATATACCATGCAGTGCTACATTATTTTTTCTCAGGTATCTTAGAGAAGTGTTAACTGCTTTTCTATCACCCCCAAGTTGTCATCAATTTGTGTGCTTCCTCTCTTTGGAGGCTGAACAAGACTGAGATTTTACATTAAGAAAGAGTACCAGCCCAAAATCCCAATATAATGGGGTTGCAAACATACCTATAAATACGTTATAATTAATTTTTCTGTTTCTGGTGGAACTACATATAATCTGATGGCACATGGCCAGTGCTCTGCACTATCCACAGAAAACAGAGACACACACCCCAAAAAACCCACCACCAAAACCAACCAGCCATGGCTTCCCTCAGCCTTCATTCAGTCAGATTAAGAGAAGAGCAAGCTCCTCTAATCTCCTTTCAGTAAGATGGGCTAACAATTATCTTGATCACTCTAGCACTGAGTACCAGTTCCAGCTTTACTTCACTTTTCATGAATTTGAACAATTCAATGATTTATAGTTTTCCAAATGAATTCTTGTCCATGCTTTGTATGACACTGTAAGCACCTTCCTAGCGCTGTTACCAAGTCTTCTGCTTTCTACTAGTAATAAGCAGTTATCTCAGTAAATCGTCAGTAGCTAATGAAATCTAAAGATACAGAAAGGAAAGATAACCTAGAAGCCTGAAAGTATTTTCATAATCAAATTAGCTCATAGTTTTAACCTGTGTTGCAAAGAGAAGAAATGCAAAAGCAGTTTTCCCACGTAACTTCACATATTTCACAGAATAATAAAAAAAAAAAAACAACAGAGGAAATGGAATTTAGTACTTTTGGTGAAATAAAGACTGACATGGTTACTTGAGCTCATCTTTCCCATTGTAACCAACCGCCCTTGTGTGCAGACAGTCCGGTTTGTCTCAGTTGCAGAGAGAAGCTTTTCCTGCACAAGCTTGCCCTCAGCAATTTATCTGTCTCACAGCAGAAACCAACAGACACCCCCGCGGCTGCCTGCCTTCCAAAACAGCTTCAAAGTCATTCTAGAACTCAGCAAGAGCCAAGGAAAAAAGGAAATTCATGAAGAAAGCAGGGAAAGGGAAGGTAAAGTTAGGCTGACTACAGAATGAGAAAACAAAACAAATCCAGAAGAGTGCATTGTATGAACAAGAGAGACCCTGAAAAAATATCATGATGAAAGTTGCAGGCTGATAGGAAAACTTGGAAAAGCAGAACAGAATGTGATCGCCAGACAGTTTCCTTGACTTAAAAAGATGGTAAGCTTCAAAAGGCATCTCTTGATCTGTGTCTGGCAGTTTTGTGTTCCGCCCAAGCCACAGATTTTGGGAAGTTTCTTATCTTTACAAAATGTGGCATTATCACCAGTTGAAGAGAAGGAATAATGAAAATAATCTACATATCTCAAGCTATTAGACTGTTTTCTCTCTGTAGAATGGAATTTCCACCTGCCAAAAGAGTCACCACTCCAAAAACTGGAATTTGGAATGTAAGGCATTATAGCTAGGGATACTGTTAATATCTACTTGAAGGTTGTATTGGTGACAGTCAGTTGCCTGATTAATTAATATTCCTTCCTTGATGTTGTTTTGGTTGGGTTTTTTTTATTATTTTAAATACAGTGTGAGAGTGTAAGAAGCTAACCTTTAAAAAAATGTGCTTTCTATGTAAGCTAAAGCTAGCAGGAATTTCTGGCAGTAGGGAGCCTTGCCAATCCAAGTTGCTGCACAAAGAATCCTGACTTACCTTCCACTTTGCATTTCAGATTTCCTTCAATAAATTTATTAGTAATTACATTTGCAACGGAAGACAGCTTTTCATTAGAAACACATTCAACTTAAGCACTCTGTGAAACTGAAACCACCAGTGACAATCCCGCTGTGAATCAGGTTTATTTTACTTTGTTTCACATTTTCACATACATTTCAACAGCACAAAACTCTAACTGCATTCAAATACATACCCAGATACTAGACTTTTGCAACTAAAATAAATATGTCTAGTTCACCTCTGCATTTGTCTCAGCAGAAAAGACCATTAGGGCACAAACTGATACTATTAACATTACCATTTAATTAGCACTTGTATTAAAAATTGTTCCAGGTTTAATAGGATCGCAAACTGAAGCAGAAAGACCAGAGTGGCAAAATTATTTGCAAATTAATTTGCCTTCCAACATAGTTTTAAACACATTTTTCAGCTGTATATAGCAAAGGAAGCTTAAATTTAACCCTGCAACACAAACACAAATGAAACCTTCGCAATAGACTGTGATCTCACCTCCAACTCTTGCTCCCTCTGTAGTGCAAATTGTTTGAATGACTTGACAATAAGGCCAGCATTAGAGCAATCATAGACGAAAATGGAAGGACTGCCCATCCAAGTCTGCAGGTCATATATGGAGAGAGGAATATACTGAGTATAGTTCTGTAACAAGAAAAAAACCACACAGAGTTATAAAGAGACAGAAGCAACAGAACTTTCCTGGGTGAGATAATAAAATGCCCACCAAAAAAGATCCCAATTCTGAAAATCAAGCCTAGATTGAACATTGGCATACTAATCAATACAAATACCAATCAACATCTACTAATAATGAGGACTATGAACCCAACTCCAACACAAATGACAAGTAGATTTTATTGTGGTATTGCTTGAAACACTAAACCCTAAACTAAAATTCTAAAACTCAGCAGTGCTTTGATATGTGCTAACAACCCCAAAGTCCAATTTTATCTCAAATTTCTGCAGCACTGATAAAGGATGTGAACCAGCTGTCTTCAATTTAACATCAAACGTCTGCAACTGAAAACTCCACCAATAAATCAAGATTGATAATTAAGACTATGTGGCCCATCAGCAGCTACCCCATCTTAGTTTAACGAGATGCTTCATGATTTTATGACAGCCTTTAACTTCTGTGCAACTTTCAAAATTATCCACTAAAATTAAAACCAACAAACCCTGCCTTCAACAAAGTGAGGTACCAACAATTCAGTTTCTGTAGATATGAAGTATTTTGTTCCTTGCCTTCTACCTTAACACCCCCAGATAACTGGAGGCAAGAGCTTCTTCAAATCCAAGGAGGATCAAAAAACAGACATTTAAAATTAGCTGTGAAGGGCCACCCCCTAAACTAAGTAGCAGAACTGAAAATACAAACCAAAGCCGATTTCTGCCATTTAAGTCTGCAAAGAGTCACTACCAAGCAGACAGTGGCTGACTGCATAACCCTTCCCATCTGCAGCCAGAGGGCAACCTCCTCGTGTCCACCCAAAATCTCCCGTAAAAGCTGTGATGTTCCTATTAACATCAGCAGAATGATGGATGGGATCATAACTCCCATTTAAATTCAATAGACTTAAAATAGCTGTAATAAAACCAGTAAACTTTTACAAAAAACAGATTTTCAAGGACACGTATCAGCATATATAAAGGCAGAAGTGATCATAAACCATATGTTAGATAAGGTAGGAAATAGTAAGTCATTTCAAAATTCAGTTTTGCCCATATATAAAAGTTTAGGCTGCTTCATTAAAATTAATAGGAAAAACTGTTTATAAAAATCAAAGTTTTAGGGAGTTACGAGCTTTGCAAATTGTTGCAGGATGGAGCGATACATGAACAACTAACCCTTGGCCCAGACCTTTTTTAGGGACATCACTCAGTTCAAGCATATTCCAACTGCAGTAAGTTACATATAAAAAAACCTGCTCTGACACATATAATGAACAAGATTTTATGGGCATGCATTGTTTTAACTTTATAATACATACTGCTACAGTCAAGATTGGATTATAGCTCTGATTAATACTGTGCTATTTCCAACCAGAATTTTATGTTCCAACTTTACGTGGAGGGGTCATATATAATTTATCAAATTTGCTAATGATATGTAAATGAGACAGTTTGAAGAAGAAAGGGGTGTTAAATAATAGTTTTCTAGCATGGTTGCTCAGAGTGATCTTTTGATGCTTGCTCATCTTGCCTCTGCCGTGCTGGGGCTGTGAGTATGAAAGAACCTGTCCATATGTTTTGTTTTCTCAGTATTGTCTTTGGTTTTTAGCAAGAAAGTTTCTGCTCGGTTAACACAGCTCCCGCCATCTCTCTGTGATTCTTTAAAGGAGTGACACAACAAACAACTAAACTAGAAACTGATTTTGAACAGATTTCACAACCAATTGCTTAACAAACAACTCATATTTAAAAAAACCCAAACACATTCTTCAGGTTTTGCAGAGAAGTTCCCCAGAACTTCAGAATTAACATGTTTGATTGATTTTTACCTTTTTGAAACCACATGGTGATTTTCTCAGAAAACAGTAGCAAGCAAAACTAGGAAGACTGCTGCTTATTAATACAGCAGCGCTCACAATAAATATACAAAAAGCATGTTGTTGCATCTTCAAATTCTCGCAAAACACCAGATAATGCCAAATTAACCTGTTCACACGGTCTGTCTCAACCCTTCCTTTGTACACCAATGCTGCACAGCAAGGCAGAGCAGGAAGCCTACAGTAAAATAACGTACAATTCCGTAAGTCAGTACTGGCTTGTAAGGCCCGTCAACAAGAGCAGCCAGTTAAAGCAAGCAGCCACGGCCACCTACAACAGCACGAAGAACTCCAGCTTCTGGCCCTTATTTGGTCAAATGGAGAATGTTCCAACAGAGCTGCGGACAGGATGAGTGATAAAAGGACTTGATACGAACAGAATGATAATGCACATTTTGTGTTTCGTATTCTCACATCAGCAGCAGAATTTGCTTCCGAAATGCACACATTTCACATCTTTCTGTACAACAATAAAGACATAACAGACCCAGGAAAATGGCATTTTCAAAATAATCGTTCTTTCCAAAGCATGGTGCAATTTCTCCTTCCGTTTCCTATCAAAGATGAAACACTGCTTGAAGAGTATTCTCTAGAGAGATTTCTGTAAAGCTAAAAAGCTTCCTCAGAAGGTTGCTGTGTTCAGCTTCTGTCCTGGGATTTCTGAACTTCACGGAATCCATCAGAAATCTCGGAAAATGAACCTTGTGGCAATGAACCTACAGGAATCCATCCACAGTTCTTTCTACAAATCTTATTATCTCTCTAACAGAAAGTGCTCAGGAACGTTTTGTTGAGCTGCAAAGCAAAAATTAACAAACTAAACCACTATAAATTCCCTGACATGCTGCCTTGGAGCAGCACTGCATTCACTGGGCAGCTATGATTAAAAGCTAGGGGAAAAAAAATTACAACTAAAAATACTTTCTGCCTCCCTTAATGCTGTCTCTGACCCCACGGAGTTACGGAGCTGGAGGAAGGGCATGGGGAAGAGGAGCAGGCACCTCACGCTGTGCTGCAAGGCAACGCAGCCAGAGACAGTCCTTGCTACAGTCTCCTTTTTTACAAAGTGTATATAGAAGGTCAGGTTTAAATTCCAGTAAAATTAATGCAGATGAGTATCCGCTTATTTATTTACTACTGTCCTCTTCAACTGTCAAGCTGGATTAAATATCAGAAGGAAAGGCCTGCTTCATAGGTGAACACTGAAAGGTGAAGGTAACCAGAGGTATTTATACTACAGCAAGCACAACTTGCCAAAATCTATAAAAGTTAAACTCGAGGAAAACCTGTCTGTAGGAGAGAGACAAGGCAGGCTTGGTTTTTAAATACCAAGCTGGTTTAGCTACTAGCTTTCCAAGCGCCTTATCCAAATCACACCACACTACTTCCCCTTTCACACGCTCCTCCGGCAGCATTTGAACCCTGTTAACTGAACAAAGTGGCCGAGATGTGCAGCTGAAGTGCATCATGCCATGTGCTACTTCCTGAAGGTTTTATCTTTTTAATCTACACATCAAAATATACCATCCTTCATCTCACCTGCATACGCTACTGCCACGCAAGGAAGTCTTCTTACAGTGCAGAGGTCAGCTGCAAATTCAGGGGTCTCCCCCCAGCAGGGCAGGGGGACAATGCTTGGGCAGCACCAACCCTGCCATCACGGAACCAGAGCAGGGGTACCCAGCTAGGTGTTCCTGGGATGCCTTCAAGAATACATCAGTCCATCTGCCAGGCCCTTTGTCAATTAATTCAATCAGCTACATAAGCAGACAGTTTTTCAGAGGAGCAGATAATAAAGCATATGAGAGAAGCATTCTCCTTATAATTACCATTTTAAAAACATCAGTTCAGACAGAGCACCAACTGTGCAAGGGCAGAGGTCTAAATTAATTTTAAAATAACAACTCCTGAGAAATTAAGGGGAAGATATTAATGAAGATCTAACACTATGAACTTTCTCCAGCATCATTACAATGTGCTCCTACACCACTGCCTCTGTTTGCTGTCTCCGATAGCTTGCTGGCACACGCTGGGAGATTTAAATAATCTGTGGTGCTACAGGAGAGATGCTCATGAACAGCCACGTCCTTTTCGCCCAGCCGCAGCATACCTCCTCCAACCCCAAACAAAGAATTGCTTGGGATATTCTGACAACACTGTGACACTCTTGGCACCACACGCTTCACAAAGAGCTGAAAGCCACCACCTCTCACAAAACACAAGTAACAAACCAACCTAAGTGTTGTGACAGCAGAAGCAGATTTCCAAAGATGGCTGGTTGTTACAGGGGGCATGGGTGAAAAAGAAAAATCTGAACAGGTACCAAGTCCTTCCAGGCTCTCCAATAGTCGCTACCAACAGCACTGCAAAGCTGCTTCACTTCTCCTCCCCTCCCAGGAAGCCGGCAGAGAGGAAGAGGCACTGGGTCTGCCAGCCTGCGCACCCCAGAAAGCTCTGGCAGCCCGTGCTGCGTGCAGGCTGGGCTGCAGGAGCGCAGGGAAGCGCCGGCTGCTCAAACGCAGTGGGAGAAGTCCTCTCTGCCACCACCTCCGTCATCAGCCCCGTAATGGCTGCACCCCAATTTTATGGGAGAAAAAAAAAGGGAAAGGAAGAATGAGCACCTACACACCGAGAACAAAAGCATATTGAAGTATTTGATAGACTCTTAAAATGCCATTGTTGTCTCCTCTCCTTGAAGTGAAACAGATGTCAACACCCCCTGTCTGCCCCCGCTGCCCCCTGCTCCCCTGCAGTCCCACACCAAACCCTCGCTCGAGCCTGATGAGCCTCACCAGAACCACATGCCCTGGGGAACAGGAGAAAGATACTCAACCTCACCCCACGGGAAGTCACCATAAATCCAAAAAAAATTCATTTGCTTTGCCAAACACAGGTCAGCCTGTATCCACAAGCAAGGCCTGTTTCATTCTTTTTGGCCTTTCACTGGGACGATCTCAAGGTCCCTTTCAGCTCTGCCTTCATGCTCTTATAACCAAGAATTCAAATGCATGCATGGGCATCTTAAATCTAATTTTAAAATGTCAGCACAGTCAAATTTCAGTACCTCTACTATTTCAATTCAAGAGGGCTATAATACGGAGTCTCATCAGGCCTTCTGCTTAGATGTGAGACTGAATTCCTTTGGACTGATTTCTAAACACTGCTGATCTTTTTTCCCCCTCCAGTATTTCCTTAAACTTAATCCTTTGCTTGAAAGAAAACTTCCACTCCTGATTGTTTCTTTCTTAAAAAAGCCAGTATTTGGTAACATGGTGCAAAAATTACTAAGTTTCAACTTTCCCCTTTTTTTGAAGTTGAAGAATTCAACTTCTGGGACAATTTTTTTTCCCCACTATCTGTAAGGTAAGTCAGAGACACCTCAGCTCCTAATGACCAGTAGCACCCACACCACGTTACCCCAGCTGATACTGCAGGCAAACTGGCAAATACCCAGTAAGCTCCTAATAACGCATCTGGCACAACGCACAACTTCTTCATTGAGCAGTAATTTCCTCTTCTTCCATGTGTAACACATTCTGCCCAGCATTCTTTCTGGCTTAATTATTACCCATTGGCTGTTAAGTAAGAAGAAGGTCACTCCTACTTATTTTTAAACACCAAATTCAGCATCAAAATTAATTAGTATTCAGACCAATTGTTTATTAGTCTGAATACTAATCAAGTCTCCAATACGTACCAGAATAAAGTGATGCCCTCTTGCACTTTCTCCCTTTCCCTTCCACTCTGCTCTTTCAAACTACCAGTGAACAATCATTCAATTATAAAAATAATACATGTGAAGTATGAGAAAAGAAGCTCAATAAGCCCCCCCCCCCAAAATAGGAGTGTATCCATAATAATGAATGCAAGTCTTATGTCAGCTGAATGTACTATTCAGCAGTATCTCTCAATTTCCTAAGACTCCATTCTAAATCAGTTACCCTTAAAAGACACTAAATAGCTTAACTAAAGGGAAAGCAAAGTACATTTAGGTCACACTTGGAATCACTCGAAGGGCACTGCATGTGATCTACATAGCTGTACAAACCATAGCTAAGCAGGAGTAACAAAAATCTTTTTAAAAAATAAAATATACCTATTATATTATACTCAGAGGCTCTTCAGTACTCTGCTGTGGAAGCAGAACTAGCCATATGGTTTATTGTCCTCATACAGTATCTCTAGGTAGTTTGATCAGTGACTGTTCAGAGTCAGTAGACAGTTGAAGCATAAACTTCATGGTAAGAACTTAATAATCAGTCAGTGACATACAGCAGCACAGGCAAGCCCGCTGGGGAGCCTCCCGACAGAGCTGGCATGCTACCTCTGAAAAGTAAACAAAGCAAGTGGAAGTAGCTAGCTTTTCAGTGTTTTGCAAATGAGCTTTAGTGCATCTGAGAGAAGACCCTCCTGCCCTGCTGGGAGGTGAGGGACAACCTCTTTGGTCTCAGAGAACTTCAAGAACATGAAGCAAGCAAGCAGCTGTCAGCAGGGAACCAAACAAATACCTGTGAACCCATTTTAAACCCTGAAAATACAGTTGTGCTCTAACAGAACACGTCAATAATTTACACAGCAGTGAAAAAGATTCAGCTGTTCAGCAGTGCTTCGCAAAGACGTTACCTTATTGAAGACCCAGATCTCCCCATTTACTGTTGGCCTGGGGACACCATGTCCGTTGTAGTGGAAAAGTACCCGCTCTTCCTTGGCATTTCGACGCAAAGATGTGCAGAGTTTCTTAACTTCATCCACCGTAGGATCAAGACTCTGCTTGTACCTTGCCTAGATAAAAGGTAAGACAATCATTTTAAGCATAGAAACAAATCTACTTAAGATGCAGGCACCTAGTTAAGTCAGAAGCATGTATATAAACGGGTTACTTCAGAAAAAGAAAACACAAAATATTTACTGTAGAGCTAAATAAACAAAATCTGTCTGGTGTGTGGGACTGCACATACACATACAGTAACAACTCAGGTTTGAGTGAGTTTATTGCATCTCTGAACTCCATTAGGTTTCACTCGGGGATTATTGACATTCTAAAAGCCTTAGGAAGGTCAAATATGTTTTCAACATTAGCCAGCCTCAAAAATTACCCCGCACAATTCTCTTGATCCTCAAATTCATAGCCTGTACATCTCCCACTGAACAAAATTCCTTCTTAACAACAGAAAATTGTATAAATCACATGTTCTGTAAACCTCAAATCTCATTCTGAAATGCCTCTCCCCTCCCATCAGGAAAAGGGACACAGCTCTTGCCTCAAGTCTTAAAAGGAACAAGAGTACCAGACCGAAGGCTAGGGAAGAAGTTCAGACAGCTGTCCCTTCATGGAGTGAGAATAGCAGCAGCCTCATTCTCTTCCTCAGCCCCAACTAGTTAGCTCCCCTTTTACTAATAAGACAGATATAAAAGAAACCTGCCCAACACACCAGCAAGCATGCTAAACCTAGATGGAGCCTTGCCTTTTCCAGATGGACCCACAGCAGATACAGTGAAAAATTTTACAGCAAAGAGCTTCTCTTCAAAAAGAAGCACCGCCAATTTCTTGCAGCTATACTACATTCACCACAGGCGTACTCATTTTCAGTAACGAGTTTACTTTGAACTTGTAGATCTCTCCATCCCAGCAACTCATCATCACTACTGGTTCCATCAGACCAGAACAGAAATGTAACTATGGGTCAACAGTTTTGTCTGCTCTTCACATGTAAGGGTCAGAGAGAAGACCGCACTAAATGTACAGCTGTTTTAAAAGTAAATACTAAAAGTAACACTAAAAGTAGACTTCCAGATACTAGATGACTACAGAAACCTACAGAATTACAGAAAAATTAATACATGTGCAAAAAGCGAGTACATGACAATTTCATTCAACATCCAGTGATAGACAAAAACGGGGAAAAATCAAAGCAAACTAGCATAACACTAACATACTTTAAGTTAACTTACTAACTATTAGCAGTTAAGATCAGGCACCAGGTTACCCAGACACTACTGCACCCCCCAGCCTAAAGAAGAGTTATGAATATAACTATATTTCATAACTTCACCTCAACCAGCTTACACTTTTAAGTAACACCACTATCAAGATAAAAGTGCACAAAAGTCCCAGGAATTTGATATTCACGCAGCTGGGTAAAAAGAAGGAAAGTTGATTGAGAGCCCTTGGCAACCAGCCCTTGCTTTAGAAAAATTTTATATTCAATATCATCACAGCTTTGGCTGTAGGTACTACATTATCATTCCTAGCTATACAACTCTACAAGCATATAAATCAGAGCACATTTCTGTGTTGGAGAAAAAAAGAAAACAAACCGTTAAACCCTCAATACTTTGAAAACATTTTTACTCCACTAAGTTCATGATGCCTATGTAGTAGCTAGTTTGTCATACTCAAACGTGCATTTTCTTGAAGGCCAAATAATAACAAAAAGTCTTTCAACTGTCCTTTGAAAGACAAAAGCCTGTTTCTTCCTCTCTTCTCCAGAACTGCAGAGAGAGACTGAGAATCCAGAATCACAAGGGCTTAAAAAAATTGAAGTCAATATATTGAAATAAAGAACCAAGTTTAAGAGCAGGACAACTGCATGCCTCTACAAATATCTGCTGTTGAAAGCCTGTTTACAAACTAGATTGAGGTCTCAGAAGTTTGGGCTTTTTAGGTTTTCTTCTATGACAGGCAAAGATAAGAAAGTCTTAAAATGACATAGTAAAAGAGGATGAAGCACTTCTATATAAAAATGGTTTGCTTATCTATGAAGCTTGAAAAACAGATATCATGCTGCTCAATTAACATTCAGCATCTCAAGCCAATAGGCAAGACAGATACAAGGAATGGCATCATTTACATGATTACAACAATGAAGCAAAGCAAGTGAAAAGGAGAAAAAAATATTAAGAAAGAACCAACGATCTGACACACTCATCCTTTTTGGGAACTTGCGCATTAAGTAAAGATAAGAGGCTATATTGATCTTAACACAGAACCCCCCACACCTTTTTCTCTCTCCTTTCAGTGTTGTTATGAAGGTGCTGATTTGCAAAAATGTGCACCGTAATTACATTCTGCCTGCTGGCATCTTTACAAGATACTATAACCAGAGTGGTTGGTAATTTTTTCAGCTCCTTTTTTTCAGAGGAGAACACACTCATCTGAACAATTCTCACGTCCTTTCAGCATAAATATTAAATACAACTCGCAATTAATGGAGGTGAACTCATACTCTAAAACTAAAGCATGTAGACCTAAAGATCCAAACTGTAAACATATCATTTGCACACTAAGAAACACAAGGCTGAGAAGAATAAAAAGGACAGAAGGGAGCCTGTAAATATGCCAACAGTCTTAGTCCTACCTGTAAGCTCAGGACTTTCAGGCATGTGTTTATTACACATCATTCATGCGCATATAAGAAACAGGCATCTGAGTAACAGACTAGACCAGGTGGTGTCTTTTTTTCTTCTTTCCCCCCTCGCTCCCCCTAAAAAGACTTTCTTCATTGGTATGCAAAAAACTCCAGGAAAGTAAATACAGTTGTTACAAGACATGTTGTGCATCTGACTGGGGTATGGGGAGTTAGTGGTGGGGGAAGAGGAGGAGCTTACTGGTTTATGTGATGTTCTGTGGGACAGAGTGTTATCTTTAATAACTGTTAAAAACCAATAAGGCCTCCTTCCAGAACAGAATTACAGAAACAGAAGGTCTTCAAGAAGGACATAGAGAAACAGCATAAAAACCTTGCTAAGCCATGGGCTGCCACTCCTACCCAGCAGCAGAAAGCACACTACTGATGACCAGCTCTACAGTGTCCCATCACGCTCATCACGGCTGACACCCAGATGAGCTGAAGTCCAGGAGGATTCACCAATTCAACAATTTTATCTTTCCTTTTACAGTATGAAGAAGCATTTTTTAAACACAGGTTTAGTTCTCATATGAGCTCTTTGCACTTTAGCATCACCACCCTTTTGATGAATAGTTTCCTTTCGTCACCCTCCTTTATTTTCTTCCATCATTGTTCATTTGTCTTCCCTGGCAGCACGCTGTATTCCTTCCCTTCCATTTCCAGACAGATCCTTTCAAGCAGCAGTTAGCACAAAAGGTAACAGAGCTCCTAACCGAAACCCTCAAAAGGTCTGCTGGGCTTAACCTCAGAAGCTTCTGTTGAAATCACACGGACACAAACAAGGCTTTATGTTTTGTTTTCCCTTTGGTTTCATGAGCTATTGACCAGTTTCGGATTGTTACTGCATCTGAAGACCATGCTGGCCTTCCCTGCCTTCTATTATGTGTTGATGACTGATATTTTATGGTGTTTGGCAAGAAGTCTGTGTTTCCTGATGCAATTATCAGACAAGACAATCTAGACTTTGATTCCTCTGCAGATGATGCCCAGCTGTATCTGTTGCTCCCAGCTGATGTTGCAATTGTAGCATTAGAACTGTCAAAAAAGCCTGACCAGAGCATGATGGACAAGCATGAAAGTGCTGATGGTGATGTCAGCTGGCTTTTTGGTGTGAATTTGATTTTCTGATCACCTCAGTGTCTCACTGAAGAGCTCCTGTCAAAAGCAGTAACTTTGTGGCAGCCTGACCCAGACCATCGTCATTATTCTGCTCACACAGGCAAAATTAAAAGTTTTGCTTGTTTATGTAATATTGCCACACATTTTATGAAATACACTCATTGGTTCATCCAACCTTTTTTCCTGTATACTTGTTTAAAAATACAGTTATTATGTTAATTTTAAGACATTTCAATTTTCAGTGTGCCAGAAACTTCTGGATTGACAAAACAGTGTATTGACAAACTTGCAGGAAACAGGAGGAGTTTCAGTCGACAAGAGTTCTGGCACCCAGAACAGGAAAAGAAAACAGTTTGGGGCTGAATACCAAATGTATTAGTCAGATGTTTTTGCTGTAGACATTAGCATTAACCATGCTTAACGCTGAAATGTAAAGTGAGACAGTTTTACTCTAAAGCAGTTATGCTGATTGCCTATTGACATGCTCCCTCAGAATTACTTTCCAAATTATTTCCAAATTTCCTATCACAATAAAATCAAAGCGATCAACTTTAATAGAGAAAATGGGGATTCTCTAAAGATGCAATCTATCAAAACCGTATCATCTTCTTCCTCAAGACAAGTGCAACATTCTGGCTATATGGTTTTGAAACTGTTACGAGGATCTATACCGGCTCAGTGTCATTGTCACCAGGATGAGTGAGCAAGGTCCAAGGGAGCCAGCAGTGCAGGGCTGGCACTACCGGTGTAACAAGCAGGGCTGGGAGAACAAACACCAGAGGAAAACAGTCAGTGGGCAAATAAAGCCGAGTTACAGCTGAATTAGTCAGCTCCTAACCCAGCCTCACCAGAGGGGCTGTGCTGGCGACACCAGGGCTCCAACACAAAAAGCAGCAGCAATAAAGCACAGACATTGTCCCATTTGTTTCAGGAGGGATTTCTTTCTTTCAAAGGATAAATAAAACACCCACATGATTACTGATTAGCAGGTGATAGCAGTAACCTCTCCAAGACAAGTCTGTCTGGAGGGGGAAAACCAATTCACTGTGTTCATCAACTTCTATCCCACTGGGAAATGTCAGTATGTATTGGCTACATAAAGTATTTCCCACAGTTCTGTGGATTTTGCGTTTAAATTACTGGCTGTGCTTTGGAAACATCACCTAATGACAGGTTTTTTCTTTTACTTCAAATGGGGCCAAAACATAACTCAACGGGGAAAAGTCAAAGTTACAGGCCCATTTCCCAGGCTATCACCAAGCGATGCTCAAAAGAGCAGGGGCTGCAGAGGCTCAGCAATTCTGTGACAAAGTGCTTTTGCTGTCATTCAAGACACCAGAACCTGACTCATTACCCGCCTTCCAAACGCTGGTGTGCTCAACCCTGCCAGATGCTGAGTTCAGGAAACTCACCTCAGGATTAGGTCCTATAAAAAGGAAGAAATGTGGAGTGCTAAAGGTGACAATTTGAGAATAAGTGATTTAAGTTGCTGATGTTGCTTAACCATTAATGGGCAATGGGGAGAAAAAGAGCTTTGGAAGCCGGGCCAGGTTTCCATCCTCGCTGGCGCTCAGCCCAGCAAGGTGACATATGCATGCTAGAGCCCTACAGCATTTTCATCAGGGAGATGAATTCTTCTCCTCTTAAAAAATCCAAGGATAAACCTATTTTCCCATTAAAGTTATAAAATTCAACTCTTGATCTTTTATATCCCTGCAGCCTGAGACCTCAGTCTTGGTTCCAGAAAGTCTCCACATGACAGACCACAGCATGTGTGCGATTCTATGCCAAAACAGCAACACCCAGCACAGCAGATATGGACTATATGAAAAATGTATCTGTTGGCATTCATAACCTTTGCTATTTACAAGTGATAATACTGCCCTCTTTTCATTCTGCATAACAAAAGCCTAAAGTCACTCACTAAAATACCTTACTAAGCCTGATGGGCACAGCTTCCATAAAAATAAATTCATACTTCACTACTTACAACTCATATTGGCACATATCCCCAAATTGCTTTCCCTAGTAACTTCATATGCTGAGGGGTGATGCTTTTGGTGAGTCCAGGCTGAAGGACATCACTATGCCAGTGATTTCCCCAGCTGCTACAAAGAGACATTAACTAGTGCGTACGGCTGCAAGGAAGGTAAAGAGGGAAAAATTGTGCTCATCTGAGTGGAGAAAAGGCATCATCTGCACAAGGTCAGGGGCTCACACTTAAAAGTTAAGAAATGGTCAGACATAACTTGGTTAAGCAGGATTTAAGGCCCTCAGACAGCATTTTGCAGATTAAGCTCTACAAGACTGACTGGAGTGGAGCCACAGGGCACCAGCAAGAAACGTCATGAGAGAAGTGGCTAGGGGATAAAATTATGCTGGCAAACAGCGTGGAACGGCTTGAAATTCACTGTGTAAGGACTGAGGAAGCTCTCCATGAAATCACAGGTCTGTTTCTGTTCATATCTGCCCTCCCCTCACTCCCACCTCTCTTTGAAGGGATCAAAACCACCCTTACCATCTGACACACTGTCAGGTAAAAGATTCCCCCAAACAGGAGCAGGTCTGCTCTTCTTGAGAGACTCACTGGCACTGCCGCTCCACTTAGCACCTGCAGGTATGTTCCAAATTCATCAACAGAAGAAATTACTCCAAAGTTCAGTATTTTATACTGGAACTGTCTTTTACATAAGAAGCAGCCACATGCATGATCCCACCTACAATCTACAATTAAGTTTTATTTTGCTGAATATTTGTTTTGTTTTGTTGTTACAACAGCTGTTGGGGTGGCAAAGAATTCCACATGCAAAACAGCATACACAAAGCAAAAAACCCACCGTTTCAGAGTTACTGCCACAGATAAAATAAACAAAATCAAATCAATATAGTTGTAGCATTTAAATTTTGAAAGTTCACAATAGAACTGTCAGTTGATACGCAGGATACATACAATACAATGAACTGAAAGGTTTCCTATTGTGTGCCCTGTCATCTCATTGTTTAGCCCCATATAATCTCAGAAAGCAAGGCTGGGCTGTATTTCATGAAGTAAATCTAACCCTATCCGTTATTCTGATGCAGAATCAACTGCCTCCACACCCTTCCTGACAACTGATCATCTAACCTGCGTTAAAGCCTTTCCATGGCAGATACCCCAAAGCCTTGGCAAGTGCTGCATTTCCCTTTTCAGTATAAACATTTTTTCCCAACATAGCCCAATTCTTCCTCAGAATGATTTATAATGTTTTCTGCTCTATTCTTCAAAGCAACTCTACTGTTCAAGGTGAACCTCTGCAGAAATGGGACATCACAGGATGCGTGCAGCTGCTGCACCGTGACTCGGATCAGATTTGAACCCCAGTTTCCAAATGCAGAAAACACATTAAACCCAAGACTTTGCCATGCACACAGCCTTCTTAACATGATTTAATTAAAAGGAATCAAAGCAATCTAATTATTCCAAGAGAATGTTTTTTGGAACAATGCCCAAATTTGAAAAACAGATATATAAAAAGCCTTACAAAGAAACAAGTTACAAAAAAACAAGAGTAACGAAACCAGCAGTTTCAAGGGCCGAAGATGTACAGGTTTCACACCACCCCTCTTGGCTGTGGGCACACCGGAGCCTCCAGTCCAGCGCACAAACCACTTTGCTACCGCTCAAGGGATCAAGGTCACTGCTCAAAATCATTATTGTTGCTCCACGAGCCAGTTTAGCTGGCATGGTTTGTGAGAATGGAGGGAGCAGAACAACCGGGGGGCGGGGGGGGGGGGGGGGGGGGGGGGAGGGGGGAGAGAAGAGACCTAATAGCAGGTTTTAAAATGAAAGGAAAATTGTTACAGAACTTCTGTAGTCAGTTACATCAAACTGACTGCTGAAGGTTAAAACTTTCTCAAAGGCATGGCAGAGGTTCCGTGTGAAGCTGGCCCTGGAAAGAAGCAAATCCACGCTGCTTCCTTCAGCTCCATTCTAACACAGCAGCACACTAACCTCAGAAACAGATTATTTCTACAACAGACAAAATAATTTACCCAATTCAGGGTAGGGTGCTCCAGGGATTGATTACACCACCCCCGTCTCTGCATTTCCGAGTTCCTCACTGCCACCTCTTCACTACAGGAGAATCTCAGCAAGTCCCCAGGACTGCAACTGTGCGAACCATCCCATGGTTAAACCTGATGGCCACAACCTCTACCAGCAACACCAACATGCACGACAGCCACTCTGCAACACAGGGCAGTGCAAAAGCTTAGGTGTTACAGCACATTAACTACCATTTTCACAGTAAGAGAATTCAGATCAGTATCTTATATGGAAAGAATAATTTAAAAAAACAAACAATTGCATCCGGAGATGTTTCTCAGATGTCTGAAGACCTGTTAATGATGAACACTAAAAATCCTGGAATTAGTCATCCTTTAAGTGAAAAACATAAAACTGAATTAATTCAGATCCCACCTTTTACTGGGCAACTGCCAGTTTGATGCAACATGTTCCTCTGAATGTCTGGAACAAACTCTGGCTTAGACATAAAAAATAGACATATATATGTCAAACAGTTTCACAGCCATAGAACTGGATGACCACATTATGCTACACAGCAAAGCAGCATCACAGAAGATTTACTTTTTTTGAACTGTTTAATGCACTGGAAGCACACAAAACAATGAAAAACAGCACTGCCAAAATGACAGCACTAGTCTGCCCAAGCAAAACATAATCCATTCAAAGACTGATGTTACAGTTACTTTATTTAGCTTAACATATTTAAATAGAAATTTTGAGTAATATAACCATTCAGAAAATTAAAAGGTCCAGGAATGTGTGTGTGTAGGAAAATGAATTATGGAGAAAACACTGGAGATTACGGGAGAAATTTAAACCTCTACCCCACCTACACACATGTGCTTCTGGCTTGATTTTCAGCCTTGCCTAAGAACTCTGCTAAGCTGTGTCTCCATCACAAAGTGGAGAGATGAGGAACATTTCTTTTTTACTATTTTAGAGCTATTCACCAGGAGGACTACCTTAACGTATCATCATTGTTACAATTTAACTCCTGACAGAATCAAAACATCTTCATTTGTTTGTTTTCTTTTCTATATTTTTATTAGATAATAATGATCAATTACGGAGCAACAATGCATGTTTACAGTGTTTTTCAGGATGCTCAGCACTGAATGAGATATATGCCAGTTAAACTACACAATGAAAACCCTTGTGCTTTCTTATCCTGTGACTTTCACAATGTGGAATAAAATAGCTATGTTAGGAAAAACTGAAATAAGTCCTTTTTAATTGAGTAACCAGCATGTTAAAGTCTGACTCTGAATTATGGCACAGGAAAAAGCAATTCTGAACTCTGAGCGTGGCTCCAGGCTTTACTTACTATGCCAGCAGTATCGCAGAGCGGTAACTATCCCATTAGTAGTAGAGAATAGCACACAGGCTCAACAAAACCCTCAGAAAAAGGCAACATGAGCCAGACTTTGTAAGGACACTGGATTTTTACAGCGATGGGGTGGGAACACTGTGTTACCATCAGCCTTGCTGAGGGCTTATTAAAAGACTTCAAACAAAAAAAATTCTTCATAAGGATGGCATAAATATATAGCAGATTAGTGTAAAGAAAAATTACCCACAGTGGCACTGACAGAGATAGTAAGTTCTAGGTACACCTAAATCACACCCTCCTTACGACAGCAGCTGAGGAGCAGGACCTGGCCAGTCTGGTTACAGCCAGCACTGGATCCCCAGTATCACGACCTGCTGTGGTTCCCAATCATCTCCCACACAGCCTGGGAAAACAAGCTCCAAGAATCAAATGTGCATTTAATTTGGTTTCACACAGTAACAAATTCTCTTTCGGACCTCTACTCATTGAGGCTACAAAGTTCTGGAAAATCTGGGCTTAAGTGATTTCAAGTATATATTTTTTTTTAATTATTAAGACCAAAAGTATAGGAAAAAGAGAAGACTAAAATAGCTGTTGCACATAATAGAGAAAAATTAAGACAGGCCGTTTTAAGCATACACCCCACAGATAAGCTTTCATTTTGTTTTAAAGCATTCCTCAAACACAAATCTTCACTTAATAAAGAAGCAGCAGGGGAACAGCAGCATTTATACTTGCACATTAGCAAATGAAAATACAATAGGAATAGCTTAGATAAATTAGAAAAGAATAGTATTACCATAATTTTATTTATTTATTTTTAAAGCATTCTATGAAAACATCTTGTAATGACATGCAGGAAAATAAAAAACAGCATCAAAAAAATTCAGTAAGCTTCTCAAAAGGCTTAAATCATGTTCTAGTGCAGAATAAAGGAAGCGCAGTGACTTGTGCCATCTTTTTCATCCTTATAAGGACTGGAACTTCAATTTTATTGTTCTTGACGGGATGCTAAAATTCACCCTTGTTTCCATTTCTCTAAAGGTCACATCAGATTTTTTCTCTGCATATTCAGAAATTCTTTGCAATCACCTCCAGTCTTTTGTTAGGGAACTTTTTGATGTTGAGCAGAAAGAAGAAAAAAACCTAAAGCTCCAAAATGAGTCGGAACATGCAGACAAGCTCATATACGCACGGAATCTGGGTAGTTATCTGAAGAACTGATAAACCACAAGTAATATGACAGAACTGTATAGGTGTGTGCAAGGGCTCCATGATCCATCACTATTATCTTGCACCAAGTTAAAAAAAGTGTGATGAATACAGACCACAAAGTATTTTTGTATTTATAAAATTAAGTTAAATTGTATGAGGAAATAGTACACTGTACATCTAGCAAACACTGGATTCACCATTTCCTAAAGACCCTTCTAATTTCCTCTACCTAGTTGGAAAAAATTGATTAAAATAAAAAATGTTTAAGCACAGCCAAGCCTCTGCTGAAGATTTGCTCTGGTTTGCTGCAATCAAAGTTTGAGAAACACAGAGTAAAAACTGTACACTAGCTGTGACTGCAAGGCATCACTGTGCCCTGGAGTTTTTTTGGTTGAGGGGTGAGTGGTGTTTCTCCGAGCCCGAGAGTTTTCTTCTCCTTAGGAAGGTTTTCAAATGAAAGTTATTCTATCACAAAACATAAGCAGTACTTAAGACTGACTGCCATAAAACACTTCCGATGAAACAACATTCAGATCTATACTCCAGCTACCAATAATTATATCTGTAAGGTGGGCTCCAGAGAATTAAAAAAAATAATTACAAGATACACAGGGACTAGCAGAACCATGTGGAGGAACCTAATGCACAGCATGAGTAGTGGTTCCAACAGCTCTGGAAAGCATATGCTGCAGGTTTAACTTGCTGGAAGAGACAGCTCGCAGCTACAGAGCCGCCACGGCCATCATCCACCACAGTCAGTTACAAGCAATGAGATCACCAGACCTTCCACATCCCTACTGCATCCCCAGGAGTTATGGAACAAAAAGTGTAAACTAAATTGACTGAAGTATTAAATTACTGTACTTTCACTGTGGAGGGTAACCTCAGTTTAAAACTGCCTGGTTATTAGGAAATGTGAAAGCGGTAAGCACGACAATTTTTTTAAATGAATCCGAGGAAATCCAGAGTAGTCTGACATTTGTGCTGAGCACATTGGTAGGAAGAATAATAAACAAACAGAAACACAAATAAACACCTTGGAGAATAGTCCATTTAGCATCTATAATGAGGCGTCATACTCTTTTTTTTAATCAAACACTTAACTTCTAGAGTTTTTTAAAGAAATCAAAGAGCATGGAGATGTCAAAGTTACCTTTTTGATATAAACTCATTTTGATTCCCAGAAGACATTCAGCAAGATCTTAACATGAGGTCTGGAGGTAAGTCCGTATATAAAGACTTGCTTATAAACAGGCAGGTGTGGGAAGAATCATTAATTTTGTCCATGGAAGAAAGCCGCTATGAAGTTACAAGGGGACCGGTTTTGTAGCCCTATCACCCAACACATCAATAAATACTACTGAAAAGGGAGTGAGCAGAAATACAACGGTCTGTTGATGACAGAGGGTTATTCAGAATGGCTGCAGGGGGGCCCTGTGCTAGGGAGTGTCTCAGCAGCAGTATGGAAAAGGATAACCAATAAAGAGATTTAAAAGTTGTGCAAGAAGAAACACCATTCCAATTTTACACAGAGAACAATTAGCCTTGAACTACATACTAGCACTCAGAAGCAAGATCTCGGGAGCGTAAGGAGCTGCTCTGCATAAATGACAGCCCACCAGCAGTCATAAAAGCAAGCACAGAGTTAAAAATCATTAGGAAAGCAAGAAAGCAGCCCCCAAACCACTAATCCACTGCAGAGACCCAGCAAACACCCGTATCTTGAAGATGGTCTGGTGGGTTTTTTTATGTGTGCAATGGCTTTTAGATGAGGAACGATTAAATGGCCAAGGACTCATCTGCCAGGAGAAATGATACAGAAGCTGTATATAACAGTGGGCTGTAAAATGAGAACCAATTACATTTTATTCATTGCCTCATGGCTAGCTATTATCTCTTCCAACACTAGAACTAGGTAAACTAAAATTAAAATTCCCACTGACACATTTAGAGCAAAAGAACAGTGGCACACAGTTTAACTAAATGTCGTAGAGACAATGGTGTCCTTGCCACAGGACAGCACCGTTCGATCACTTCTTTAAATCATTTTGAACTTTTCAGCATTCACAAACTCCTGGAAGAACAGGACAGTAAGTACCAAGCCTCCACCTCCAGCTCAGAAAGCCGTCAAGAGCGTAAGATACACCCTCAGGTTCTCCGTGTGCCATGTTTTCACACATCTGCAGTTGGCCAGGGAACCAGCCAGGGGCCTGGATCAGAACCAACACAGCTCCACTGCTCCTGTTCTCCAGTACAGCCCAGTTGGTCCAGTCCAGTCACCCACACAGAGATCTTTTAATCACTGCTTCATTACTTACCTTTGCTCAGTTGCTACAGTCTTGGCAGGGACGGTGCTAGAACTAATCTAAGGTACAAACCTCTCCTCGGAGACCAAGCATCCACAAAGACCTCTGAGGGTCTACATCTCAAGCAATTTCTCTAAGCCATTCCTTCCAAAACACACTAACAGTTCAAGTTCCTCATAATTTTCACTACTAGATGCTTTATACCCACTAATGTCTTTTCAATTAACTTAATTACTATGGACTTTCCCCGATGTTGTTACACCCACGCTTTTCTTCCTTTTCTATATATGACATTAAGTTGGCCTCCTTCCAAGCCTTCTGATGTTGAAGTGGTTTTAGTGAAAAACTACATATTTCATTCAAAACAACAGTATGTTGTTCTTTGGTTTATTCAAAACCATTACTAATACCTCTGTCCTGTGATTTACTGTGATTTAATTTTAATACTTACTAAACCACATCTTTTTTCTTACATCAAAGCAAGATTTAAGATCCTGAATTTACGCTGGCTTTGGAAACACAAAGGATAGACAAACTTAGAACTGTACAAGAACACTTCTATTTTTGCACAATTTCACAACAAATGAACAATTTACATGGAAGAGAATTCTTTCACAAGCAGCAGAACCAAGCCAAAGTTTTCCCAACTTCTGCTCAGTTTTGGATTTTCTGTCACTTTACTGGATGCAATCTCTTTCTGAAGGGTTGGGTGTTAATGGAGGTTTCTCTCCTCCCCTCCCCAACATGTAGCTGTTATAGTCCGGTAAGAGCTATGCTGCTCAGGCTGCAGCCTGTTCCTTACCTGACCAGGAGAGTAACAACACACAGTCTGTCCCCTACCTCCATCCAGCTATTTTCACAAAATGTTTAGGACAAATTTAAATTCCCAATTCTCAAGAGTTTTAAAAATGGCATGTGGTGTGTTAATGTTGCTGGAACATACAGTGGGTGCAAGATGCAACCACGCAGTGCATGGTTTTATTTTAAAAGCCTGGCTTCCTCAGGAAATCAGTCAAAAATACATTCAATCTTTGGAATTCATGTAGCAATATGTTCTGCACTACCCCATTACAACTGTTTGTTTAAAATAACCCTTACTACATTCAATAAAAAGTACATCTTGTAATAAATCTGGTTCCTTTTCTACAAAGTGTATCTGACATTTTATCCAAAAGCAATGGACTCGAACTTGTGCAGCTGTTTTCCACATTCACCCCAAACAAAGAAAACAGCAGCAAAATCTGAGTAAGACAGAAAACCTTTACAGGCAGAACATGACCTTGTAGTCACTCCCAGTTTGCTGTCGAGCCTGGAAAGGCTAGTGGTATGACAAGTTTGTCCTCAAGTACCTGGTAAACTGTTTAGCACAGAACCTGGCAGGACGCCTGCAGTCTCAGAGCATTTTCTGAATTTCTCAACATTTGCACTGATGCAACTTTGCTGTTCATTTCCTTACGCTTGCAAATGTGAGTGTCAGAGCAGGATTTTGCTGCACTAGGTCAGGCTGCAAAACATGGGTAGCAGAGAAGTAAACAGCTGCAAGAGCATGTTATGAGATAACTTCAGAGATCAATTCAGCAATGTAAGAAGTGATTTCAATTTATACCTACTACCAATCAATTGTAAATTCAATTGCCTGTAAGCCCAAGCTGATATGACCACAATAACTCTTGGGTTAGACACATGCATGCAAATACAAATTATTCTGAACCATATCCACAGACTCCAGGCTATTTATTTTTTTTTTTTTAAAAAAAAATCACAACACCTTTTAGGTGTTTTAATTTTAGGTTGTGGGCACATGAAATTACCCTCATGTAAATTCATGAGGATTAATCAAAGATAATAAAAACCTGCCTATTTAAGTACAAGGGAGTATGCTGGTTACACAAGTTACACACCAACAGCTTAACCTGGTTAATGCAGGCCATGAAAAAATGTTTCCAATAAATTTACTAGTTATTGCAACCTGAAAAGTATTAAATACAGTGGAGGCGTACTATAACTTACAGATACTTAAGTTTAAATGCTAAACTGAGCCACAAGGAAGACTCTTGCAAGTCTTAAGCAAGTGCTCTGTAGATACTTGGTTGCATTTTAAAAATCCATCTCAGTCTCCTAGATGCCAATATATTCACAAACAGCCCAAGACTTAAACAGCTTAATTTGCTGGATGTCTAGGACAAAATGCATTACTAGAGCTAAGCTATAAGGGTGGAACATTTATTTGCTTCACTGTAGTCAGCAGTGTAGTGACTTTACCTTTCCTCTGCAGAGTCTTTGACCTTGCTTTTAAGTCCAATGTGAAATGAATTCTGAAGTACCTAATCCTCATTGTGTGGATTCAGTATTGAATAATACTTCCAAAAAAATACCTTTGAGCAGTCTGTTCATGAGAACTGATGTCGACAGGGAAGACAAAAATCAAGACTACTAACCTTGAATATCTGCTACAACAGATTCAGGAGACAGGTGTGGTTTTCAGCAATTGCAAGCTACTACATACTAGAAGTTCACTGCAAGATTTAAAGAAATTCCACCCACCAGCCTACTCTGTATGATAAGAATCCCTCCCTATCTGTTCAAATAAAATAAAAGTTCTGAGATGGCTACGTAAATAACTGTTTGGTTTTAGACAAAGGAATTTTAAAAGGACTTAAATCTGCTTCTCACATGCTGGCTCTCTATCCTCAGTCTGATGACAGTCTGATGGCTTTGATGGGTCACACCACAAAACGCTGTAACAGGATTTTAAGTCCACACCAGGACACATCTTTAAAACCTACTTAGTCAAATAACGTAACTCCTAAGCAACAGTGTCATTTTAGTACTATTCCTTCTTTATAACCTCTATTTTAAGAGCTCTTTAAAGTTCCAGACTCTGCACCTTCTTGTCTCTTAAATATAAACCTAGATATTACTGGAAACTCAGTTCAGGTTGCCAGATCACAATCCTGTGTGTAAATGAATCCTCAAACTGGTTGTCTTTCTGTTCTGGTCAAAGTGCATCATACTCAACAGGAGGAACTACTATGCCTAGGACCAGAAGCTAACCTTATCAATACTAAATAATTATTTAGTAATTTCAAGTTTTCCTCTGAGTGCAGTCACTGTTTCATGAAGTGATATTCAGATTAACAGCTTAATGAGTCAGGAGAAAGAAAACCAGAAGGTTATGCTTTATTAAGATCCATGTGGAAAGAGTTAAAACTGAAGTATTTCAGGCTTTTCTCATTCTGCCTTAGAGATGAGCAGAGATCTAAACAAAAATGTAAATAGTTTTCTTTGTTAATGCTATTAAGTTTTGCACAAAACTCTGATGTCTATTCAAAAAGAAGCTTCAGTTGCCTGATACAGTATCATTTGCATGTCCAAGTCTGCAAAGACTGAACCTTTGCCCAGGGGATACCTGGTGGTATTTACTAGATAGAGAACACCAGGGTCCAAGCAAATGGGTCTGCAGAAGGCCCCTCCCTGTCTCTAACGGTCACTGATCCACTACCCTCCGTGAACACAAAGACAAGGTATTTCTAAATAGGTCACACAGAGGCTGGGTGGTAATTACAGAAAAACGTTAATCAGATTTGAGAAGGCAGAGCTGCTTACCTCTTTGAAGAAGCCTTTCCAATATCAGGTCTTTCTTCACATCTTAGGACAAACTGACATTAAGAGTACAATGGCCATATGAAAATACCCTAGAATACATAAATCTTGCTTGTCTGCCAATTCTGGCCTCATTTTGATGACTAAATAAAAAACAAAACAGAGAGGAAGTATGAAATGTGAATGGACCTTATTGTCTGAAGACTATGGAAAGCAAAGCATGAGAAAGCATGGTCATTGAACGATTGCAACCAAATAGAGAATTTCAAAACTAATAGGCGTTCAGATGCTGGGTGATAATGCAAAGAAAAAGCACTTCAGAGGCATTCTCAGGACGTTCCACCTTATCAAGGGGGGCCCATTGCTTCTGCAACTGAGAAAGTGTGTCAGGGAGGGGAAGGCAATTGGTAAAGCAAGAATCTGGTTCTTGGTAGCCTTATGCCCTTGGCAGCTTCCTTCCCAAGCAGGCCTTAGGGAATGTGCACTGGGAGATTTTACCAGGTTCACCTTCGCATTTTCAAGGGGAGCTCTTTAAAATGTCAGAAATAGCAGTGGGGTGTTCTGGAGCCTCAGCCCTGCAGCGATGCAGGTCAGCTTCCCAATTACCCAGCAGCAGTTCAGTGATTTTGAAGACTGACACTTTTCGGAGAGATGCACTAACACATTACTGCATCACTTTAATAAAACGGGAAGAAATTTTGTTTACTTACAAGTTAAATGTCCTTTTCATTACGGTTCAAACTTATCTCTCCAGACTTTGGCAATAGCTTCCCCTTTGCCCCATCTCCTTCATTCAAGGTCACTCCTGCCTGCAGTGTTCAAGGCTGATTTCGGCAAGATGGCAAGACCCAGAGGATTTTCCCACTAAACTGATTTTGCAAGTTTGTTGACTTAGTTCCAGAATGCCAGATCACTGCTGATCTGCAATGCATGAACAGTTCAGCTCACAAAACAGCTTAAAATGCTGCTTCCCTGTCTTTAACAGCCTCTGATTGTGCTTCTTCATATCAGTTCATGCCTGTAACTATTTCTCCTTTTTTGTGCCTCATTTTTCCCTAAGAATCTCAGAGAAATTACGTACATTACTGCTGCAATTTCACAGTTTCCACTTTATTTTAGTAGTGTATTAAAGAATTATCAGATTTTTTTTCTCACTATCAGAAGAAATAACACATGCATTCTACCTAGGCTGAGCCCCAGAATTGCAGTAGAGAGCTTCCCACTTGTACAGATAATTCCCAGGTGCTTTAGTTATCATTGCTATAGGAGATTTTTTTTATGTACAGGTGGTACAGCTACTCCCATGTGAAGGCAGTCACAGCAGCAGCGCCTACAGATACACTGCTACAATTCAGGCTACAAAACTCCAGGGAACCTATGCAGTGGTTTTAGATGCTAAAATCCCCACAGTCATTCATCATGACTCCCTCCCGATGCTTAGGGCCCCAACAGTGGAAGAAAATAGGTGGCCCAGTTCAGATTTTTCAGCACAAAATAGAGCAGCTTCAATGTAATGCATCTTTCTTGATGGTTTAAACAGAGACCCTGGTCTTGTGCTCTGCCCTGCCAAGCTACGCTGTGGGTGAGTGGGGTGGCTGGGTTGCTGACCACCTCTTGGAGAACTACCAAAAGGAAAACTGCAAGTCACATACTGCTTCATTTGCCCTAATTTTCTCTGTATTCACAAGACCAAAGAAAAGTGGCTTTCATCATTTACTATACTTAAAATCTGTGCTTTTCTGGCTAAACAACCAGTTCTTCCAGAGAGATATTTTGCAAAAACAGCACAAGGCTAACAGTCAAACTCAGAATGGTACCACAATACATTTTCACAAAGTATGAGAATGTGAATAACTGGTTTTGGAAATTATACCTGTTAACCCCTCTTCTGTCACTTTTTTTTTTGTTTGTTTGCTTGTTTCTGGAAAAAAATGCTGGTTTATGCTGAAGACAGTCGATCTTTACAAGACAGCAAAGGATTGATGCAGCAAAATTTTGCAGAGCCTGAAATAGCTGCCAAATTCAGAAGGCTGTTGGGAAATAAAAAACATAGTCCTCTTAGGAAAACCTGGTTTCGTTAAATAAGGTCACAATGTTCTGTGGTTTGTGTATTGTTGTTTTGGGTTTTTTTTACTTCTTCATTTTTTTCTTTATATATTCCTACATCTGCAGAGTAAGGGGACCAAGTGGAAGTTTTACCATTTTAATTTTCCCCTTTCTACATTACATTTCCCCTTTCTGCATCTACAAAAGAAATTCTACAGTATTTCTTTTGCAGGAGCAATTAGTATTTGCTGTTATTTTAGAAGAAAAACCCTACAGAAATAAAGGAAAAGTATGAGTCACAGAGAGACCAATAATTAGGTCATGTGTTCAATTAGTTTTCATGCTTAACTAGTTACTCTTTAGGAAATGCTCAGCCTTTGATGTGCAGCAGGCAACTTACCAATTAATTAGGCAGAAAGAAGCAATGCAAGGAATGAAACCTCAGAAACTGTATCAAAGCCCAGAGATATCTAATGAGGGAAACAACAGCAACAACAACAGAAAACATGCACAAAAAGATAGAGGCTTTAAATTATCTGTTTCAAGTATCTTGGCTGTACTTCCTTTGAAATTAAGAGAAAACTGTTGGAAAGCAGACTAGATGAGAGAAAGGAGCAGCCTTGTTTGATCGGAAAAGCATCACTGTTTCCTTGAAGGCTTGCCACAAAAAATATAATCTATCCGTATTGTATGAGATGTCTCCTCAGAGACCATCACTCACTGATGAACGCAAGCTGCAAGAGGCATCACACAAGATATGATACTGGATTAGAACAAAATAGGAAAACCCTTTTATTTAAAAATCTGTACAGTTTAGCACAATCGGACACATGCTGCTGGAAGTCTCAACCTGGCACCAGCAACTGGGGAGAAAATATAATACATAGCCACAGTTCAACTAACATTTCTATTAATGTCACAGGCATGCTGATCTGGGATTAGTACCAAGTTTCTCGGTTCCCTTAGGCCCACTTCAATACAAGACTGCTGCAGTCGCTCCTCCTTGACTACGTCACCTCTTTGATCTGAGTGAAAAAATGGGTACAACCACATAAATTTAATGGGCTGGAAAGACCTAAAACATGCCTAGGTCTGCCAGACTAATGAGTTCAAATATGTTACTGCCTGTCTCTTAATAAGTGACACTAATGTAAGTCATGGAACAACAAAAAGAAAACTGCATAAGGAACAGAAGCAAAATTGCTGTGTGACAGCATCCACACCATCATTAACACACCATCCTCAGTGACTAGGGGTGCTACACACAGGCATTTTCAAATATAGGTATTTGCTTTCAAGCTTTCCCAGCCCTTCCCAAAAGCTTTCAAAAAGTTTATTTAATCTTGCCCCCTAGATTTCTCCAGTTCTTCCCCTATCTGGGATTTTCATGCCCCCTCTCATAGCTCATAGTTCTCCTTCGCTCCAGGGATGTCCATTCAAGTTAATGAAACACAACTAATTCCATCAGACAATCAAAATAGTGAAGATAACTGCCTTAGCAAAAAAGGAGGAAGCGGAGAGAAGAAAAAGGGAGATAACAATGTAGCACTTGAATTAGAAAAATCTATACTGTAATTGACTTTGTTTTATTTAGGCAAGTCGGAGTAAGGGGGAAAAAATTATTTGGGATGTAACATCTAAAGCTCTCTGGCTTTGCTGGTGTCAGTTACTGGGAGGGGCCTGGAGTACAGAGGCCCTGGAGCTACTGGCCTGAAACGACAGGAGGGGGAGTGGGGGAAACAGGCAATGCTCAGATGACAAATTACAGACCTTGCTGTGGTTAAATCTGACAGAGGCACAAACCTCTCACACTCCATTAAGTTACTTATCAGAGGATGTAAACAAATCCCAAATTCCACAGAAGAGTTGACCTTCAACTTGAAGTAAAGGTCTCTGTACAAAAGCAAGTCTCCACTAGAACGGTATTGTAGCATCTCGGAACGGCTCAGAACACTTTGCACCTCTGCACTTTCACTGGCTCATCTCCGAATCTGCTGAAGACCAGGGCCCAGCACCCACCTGGTAAGCTGGCTCCTTTCAAGGAGCTGACACGAGCATTGTGCCACTGCAACAAATTGATGGACAACAAATATTCAAATTGTGACAAGGGGCTCCAGAGCTCTTCCCCTTCCCCTGAAACCTCCACACACATCAAAATAAGACATCCAACTACAGTCCACCTTAAATATAGCAGTGAACTTTCTTCTAACCCATCCATGATCCTTAACTCCCGTGCCCCATAACTACAGCTTTATTTTCCATAACAGTCCAGCTTAAAAGAATAAAAGTTCCACTCCAGTCCTTGGCTTTGCTTGGTAGCAAGGCTGTCAAGGTTCTTTGGCAGATCTCATGAACATCCTAATTACATACTGCTTCAGTTTAAAGAACATGCTGTTTGTAATCACTTTCTAGATATCCTCGCCTCCAGCTCATTTACTGCTCCTCCTCTTTTCACCTTCCAAACCTTATTTCTTTCAGTAATCTCACATGCAACCCAAATTTTACCTACAGCCCTATACTCTGGATTGCTCCACATCTATTTCTCTCCGTATATGCTCTTCCACCTGGTGATGGCACTTCCAAAACTCCCCTATAACCACTCACTTCCTATTTCTATATTGTACCACACTGAAACATCTACCAGCACATTTAGAGCCAGGCTTCTGCTATGCAAAGACTCTTATCACACTGACTGCTACTGTTTTACTGTCTCTTTGTACTCTCCCATTTGTTTGCATCAGTCTTATTTCAGACTGCAAGCTGTGCAGCAGTGGTTTTCATTTCATCTGTACAGCACCTGGCTGAACCAAACCCTCCCATGACTAGGGCTTCTGAGTCTTGCAAGAGTAAAATCAAAACAAACGAACAAAAAAAAAACCAGAACAAATAATAATAATAATAATAATAATAAAAACCCCAAACAAAACACTGGGGCTGGGGTGGTCTGCACAGCTGGGGAAGAAGTAGGGGGAAAAAAAGAGAGGAAAAAAGGAATCTTACCAAACACACCCAAGAGAGTCACAAACATCTGTTTGCCGGTGGTCTCACAGCTAGCTGTGCAAAGACCACCACATAGCACAGACTCTCAAGAAAAGGAAGACTTTAAAAAATTGAAAACATTCATTTTCACTGAGACAAGGTCCTGCTCCTCCAGTGTTAAGAATGCACTTCATGAGCAATGGAGAAATGCAAGTGTCTGAGACACCTTCTTAACCTCACCTCTACTCAGGAAGAGTTATGAACAGCAGGCTTTGACCTTCTATCGGCAGGACTGGGAAAGTTTCTGTCAGAGAATAAAGAACAGTACCATTGGGATTCAGTTGGATTAGTAGAAATCACAACAGAAAACAAGTAGAAATCAAAATTATTGAGAGAGATGAAATAAAGGAAGAATAAGTCCTGTGAATTTTCTGGTCAGATTACAGTTAAAGAAAGAAACTGGTCAAAAGCCATAGCTAACAAAAAGAAAAAAAATAATCTATAATTTCATGCAAATTTAATAAGCATATGCTCCAGACTACTTCATACCAGATCCTGAATTATGTAAACTGCATCATTCAACCTACACTTCTGCCTTCGGCTACACAGTTCCATTCTCAAAGGCATACACAGGAATGGAAACGAAGGAAACTTTATTAAGGCTAGAAGCCAAATAATGACACGTCCATTACAAGAAAGCAGGGGGGGAGAAAAAGTCTGGTACCCTTCTAAGAACAAAGCCAGCAAGCACAGACCAGCCGCATCTCGTAGCGCTCTGTACAATACCGCACACAATGACCATTTTATACAGGGTAACTGGTGCTTTTTATATAGAAGTACCATAGCTCAGTTCAGAGAATTCCAGCCAAGAGGATGCAGAAAAGCACGCTCTCTCAAACCAGCCCACAAGAAAAGGAGCAGTGTGCTGTGCAGAGGAGTAGTAGAAAGCTGGACAACACCTTCATCCTCTGCTCCAGCTCTGCACAACATTACAGCAAAGAACCCAAGTCCCAGGCTCTGCTGATAAATGGATATAAACTGGGACTTAAGTAACAGTAACGTGTCGTAAAAATCCCCAGTAGCTACTGCATCTCCATAAACCATCTCACTGCAGCAGCACTCGGAATTTGCAATCTGTTATTCCTATTTTCAAACAAAGTCTGTTGACTTTTAAACTAAGGAAAGTTCTGCCTTGTGAATGGCATGACATGCAATGCTGCCAAGAAAACCAAATTTGCATACAAACAATATTTGCTACTTACTGCCAGCACAAGCAAACCAGTTCTCTCTCTGGTCGCTACAACACAGGCAGTATATCCATATAATATAAAGGGTAATCAATGAGGATCAGAAGCAGAGAAATGCCATATCAATGTGATCAATTTCTTATCTAAATGTTTTAAATACACAGCATGCAAAGTATCTCCAATAAAAATGTAAGGTATTTTATGCCAGGCAATTGAAGTGATGATACAACGTGCTGTCCCTGCTAAAGGTTCTCCTTTTCCACCGTGTTCTCCTGACACTGCCTGCCAAACTCTTTAGCCCAGACCCTGTAACCAGCATGCCCCAAGCCTGCTCAGCTCCACCAGCCACCCTCCAACCCTCCAGCCTGCAGGTCCCAAAGCCAGAAGCACAGTCCCGAGGAAGGTTTTTCCCCCTGATCAGGCATTGTGGGGTCCTGTGCTCTTAAGTTCACTACCTTTTCCTCCTTTCATTCTCAGCTGCTTAAGCAACCCCTCTTATCCCCTGTAATTGAGCCTGCTTTCCAGATTACCCTCAGGTTTAACCCCTTCCACGCCCCACGAAGCTCAAAACTCATGAGCTTCAATAGTAGAGAAGAGCTCTTTGTTTTCTTTCCACTTTTTCAGCAGCACCTTAACTATCTTTGCACCGACTTGTGAGAAGTCTTGCTCAGAAAATTCTTTAGAAAGACAAAACCTACAGCTTTGTCATCTCCAACTCTCTTCCTCATTAAAATTTTCATTTGAGAATTGCAATGAAATGACTGAATATTGTTTAACTGCAGTATTTTGCAGATAAAACAACAGCTGAAGCGCTTTTTACTCCTGCAGCACACAAATTTATGTAGCTACAAAACAATAAAGCAAAGTCTTAAATTTAATCAGAACAAATACTTCAAGCAATGGCAAGCTGATAAATTATTTAGAAAGGGGCTCAATAAGACCTGGAAGGAAATATGCATCAGCTGTGCAGCCAGGGAGCTTCCAGAAACAAAGAATTTTCATGCTTCCTCCTTGTAAAGCTTTTTCATCTAAGCTATTTGTATTTAAAAGAAAGGGAAAGTATTTGAACAACATCCTACCATTCAGACAAGGACTGCACTGGTAGTGATGTCATAGGACTTTCCACACAGCTTTTATTACTGACACAATCTATTTACCCACAGTTAGTATTGTTTGTGTGTTCACAACAAAGAGTTGATGACAGCCATTTCCCAGCGTAAGGACCCACTCTGACAGCCTGGTAATATTGGCTATTTCAGAAGATTTTAATGATTTGGTCTTTTTTTCAGACTGCCTAGTTTTCCCCATATTGTCTTCCTTCCATCAATTCTTCAACCATTCCAAAACATTGAGAAATAGACAAAACTAGATGTATTAGTATTTATATGAAAGGTCTAGGAAATTCAATAATGTTCCTATTGTTTTATTGCAGATGGCACATCAACTTCTCTTTATGACTGCAGAAAACTCAAGAGCCCTGTCGAGTGCAATAAAACGGTACGTGTTTAGCTTTGCAATGTTTCAAAGGGCTGTGATTTACTGCTAAGAACCAGGCACCTTGCACACAAACATCTGAGCTCAGTAATTGCCTCATGTTTTGTGCAAACTCTACAAGGCAGCGTGAGGTCAGCCCACACAGGGTACCTGCTGCTTCTAGATGCCGGTCTCTCATTCCTCAGTAATATGGACTATGTTACTAAAGAGTGGAGAAAAAGGTTTGTTTTCACCTTTGCGTCAAGATGTTTTACTCCCCTCTTTGATTTCAGACACTATTTGAATTTTCAGCCAAATTCTCAGGCTGCTAGAGAAGGATTTTAAAAATTGTCAATGTACCAAGAGGTAAAATGCAAAACTAAATTCTCTTGTCTTAAACATATCCCATATATGCTTCAAGACAAGTCCTTCTTATATAAATATACTTACAAAACACCTCAGGAAAAAGCAGACCCACAGACAATTATCCACAGATTCAGTAACGTGGACATTTCACCACTAAAAACCAGTAAGCCTCCTTCAGGTAATACCTTCAGCTTTCACTGAAAGACAAACTCAGTTCTAGTCAGTCAACCCTGAGTAAGGCAGCAGGGAAGTATCACGCAAAGGCAAGAGGTAAAGAAGCAGTACAAACTGCATTTACATTCAAATTGCTCTGAATACAATATTATTTCCATCTAGTTTGCATTAGAAAGTAGAGGAGGGACTTGGAACACATGCAACAAACTACTTCAGCAGCAGCCTTTAAAAATAAATACGCCAACAACCCTTTTTTGGGTGAAAAATATTCACAGCAGTGTCTGGCAAAAGAAAAGTTTATATTTACTTCTGCAAAGATAATCTCAAAGCCACTTGACCTTTACCTGAATATATTAGCCCTTCAAGAAGGAATGGAAGACTTTGGGGGGGTGGGGAAGAACAAGAACCACAAGTTCTCTATCTCCCTGTACAAACAGGGACATTCAGAGCTTCTAGGTTCCAGACCCAAACAAAACATCAGCAGTGGCAATCTACAGATTTCATAAATTATAAAGAAACAAGTAAATGAATGTAACCCATCACAGTTTAAATATAAGGGCTGATTAAAAATACTTCAGGGCACTGCCAACACAAAAGCCTTCCCAACCAGTCATCCAGCACAGAGGACAGGAAAGCACCAGTAACTTTCCAAACTGCAGACTTAACCATAACTATAGACTTTCAAACTACATACTAACAGGCATTACAGTGACATTTCATAGATTTTTTACATGTTAAGTAAGATAGCGAGCAATGCTAGAAACAGCAAATGTAGTCCTGGTACCAACATTATTGTTATTATTACTGACATAATTATTATTACTGAAGACAATCTAAAAGGAAGAGACAATGTCTCTGTAAAAAATTAAGGCCAGGTCGGTATGCATGCCACATCATAGGGAAAAAAAATTAAAGCAAGTCTACAAGTAGGTTCATTCAGTGAAGTTGCAGTTTCTGTTAGGGTTACACATTATTTACTTTTAATGATAGATTTATGATTTAGTAGTCAATAGTCCAGGTACTTTGAAGAGGAATATTTTGACCCAAACTGCCTACAGCATACAGGTAAGGACAGGAACATACTGGGGAACATTAACAGTGAAGATGATTCTACAGTTCAGTTTTTCTATTTGGAAAATGCCACAGACTTCAAATTTCATTCTTTAGATCTTTCTGTAGTTTATTTACTGAGACACATGAAACTATGGACATTGAAATAGCCAGAAGCAAAACACTTCCCCAATGTGAAAGCATGAGATGTTACAAAACAGGAAATACTCAGTTGCTTGCATGCTTCCTGAACTCCTGCTTTGCATTACTATTACCCAAAACATTCATCTTCAAAAACATATACACACATTATAATTTAGAGTTAGTAGTTACCAATGCTCTGAAATGATGTTTTACAACAAACCCAAAAGCATTCTTCAGCTTCTAGCTGTACAACATTCAATTTTTCCAAATGATAAAATCAGTAGTGATGAGTGCTGGAACAGAGTTTTGAACTAGGTGAGGCCAAACACATTCTTATAACCGAAGAAACTATAAACCTGAATGAAACGCTTCAGAACATCTCAGTCAGAGGAACCTAAATTTAAAAAAAACTAAAACACCACAACAATGTAGGGACTTAGTACTTTAAGCAAATACCCCAGACGTGATCAAAGAAATTGCTAGCCCAGAGGGGCATCTGCTAGAAAGCTATTAAGTTTCACAACTTGCAAGAATTTATTCACACTGATGGATGAAGAAACCAATAAATGCCACACATGACCACGATGCCACATAACAGACGCGTATCTTAGTTTTCAGTCTACATTGAATGTTATCACAAAGAAGTATCGTATCTATAGCTGCAGAGGGCAGCCCAAGAAATACTTACTCTTGGCTGCCAGTTTTCATACTGCTTCTGTAAATTTGCACCAATGGTTTCCAGAGCTTTTTGAGGCCCCATTGACAGAGGATCTAGGAAATATAACACAAATGAGTATTTTTGACCACAACTGAATCACTCAGCTTGACAAGAGGCAGAAATTATTTCCAGTTCTAGGTGCTTTTAAACCTTCAGCTGCTCCACACTGTGTTTCTGTAAAATCCAGATCTACAGCCTGGGAGACCAAAGTCTACATCAAAGCATGAACACCACCTGCCTTTGCAGAAGAAAGCAGCCAAAAGCTTTCCACACTTTCCCTTCTCCAGTGTTCTGCTTGCAAGAGAGATCATTTAATGATATTTTAATGCAGGTTCCTTTCATGCATTCAATTTCAGATTCATAAACGTTACATTCTTCATGGAATTTACTTGGATGCGTAAATTATCCCCAAATTCTTCACTCAAGTACAAATTAAACACCATTATGGACCATGAAATTTGGAAGATTTCTCTCGCTAAGGTAATATACACAATTTGTTTTGAAAGACAGGGGAAGCATCACAATTGTTTCTTTTAATATTGAAAAAAGGTTTCTGTAATAAATAATGACAAAAATTTAGATTGGTTAAATATTTGATGATAAACATTTTTTCTTGATGAATGCAAATCCTGCTTAACTTACTTCCATTGCTTACTGCTTCAGAGATCATACGCCATTTGTAATTTTTAAGTTAATCTTATCACTAATTACCACCACCCATACATACCACTACAATTTCAGGTTATGTGCTTTATTCAAAAACCACAGCTATATAATTGACACTATTAACAAGGTTCAAAAAGCTATTATTTTGCAATGCAATAAAAATTATTTTAAAAACATTTAATCACATCAATGAAGTTGTTTTTTTTAATCTTTACCAATATTCAACCTTGTACTGTTAGAAACAGAACATAAAGCAGGATGAAAGCAGGATTTAAAGAGTTATTTCTCTTAAAGGAATAAAAGCTAGGATCTTATTTGAGTTTTAGTACACTTCTGTAGAAAGATTTAAGGTAATGCGAGTACACCCTTTCCGTTTTTCCAAAACAAAGAGTGGCAAATTGTTTGCTCAGACTTCGAGAAGCCTGTCTGTCTTTGGCACAGGTGCAGGTTTTGTTCCAGAAGCCTTGCCAGAGCATCACCAGGATGGAACAAGCGCCTGCTCCCCACTATGGGCCCTGCAGTTTCGGCACGTGCTGACATACCGTTCAAAAACCCCCTTATCTATCGCAGAAGTCTTTATTGCTCTGAACTACAACAGTCCCCTTGCTATTTAAGCTGAGTTTCCAGCTGATATCCTTAAGATGTTGAACAGTAATCCCCCAAATGTATTCACACTGCTTTGCATCATCTTTTGTTAGTTGATATGTCATTAGCTACTGCTCAAATTTTTTTTAAAAAAGGAAATGAAAAACCAGCATAAACACATCAGAATTTTTCCTGAGTCCTTCAAAAGGACCAAACTGAAGTTCAGAAAAAGAAATTAAAAATACTTTACATTCACTCTGCCAGCAGAAGAATGTAGTCTGTAGACTCTGGAGCATCTTCAGAGTAATTAGCATTATTAAAAATACCCTTTATACAAAAATACACTGGTGCCATTCCAACAGCCAAGAAGTAGAAACAAATTAATTTTCCTAAATACAGCTCACACCACCACAGCCATTACGTGACCTTCCAGCCTCCCTCATTGAGCATATATATAAGGCTAGTGAAGGCCAGCAGACACACAGGCCAAGATACCTTCAGTATGATCACGCATGCAGACTGTGCCTTAAATGGGGCCAGGCTGACACTGCAGCACAGGTACCAGCCAAGGCTTAATTCTAGAGAAAACCCAAACACTTCAGACGTTCTAAGGGTGCACCCAGAAGGTACAGTAAGAACTGCAAGCGGCTTTTGTCTGAGAGTGGGGTGGCCATTTGTTACCAGGGTTCACAAGCTGGTGATCTCAGCTCAGTTGTAAATAGCAGCAATTGCACCAAAGTGATTTCCACGCTTCCTTGCACATCTGGCAAAGACATTATGTTTCCACCATACACTCCATTAGCTTCTCTTGGGACTGTTGCATAGAAGTAAAAACAGCAGCTATTTCTGCAATTACCTTTTTCAAAAATTTAAAGTTGCCTAGAAATGGAAATGTGTACTTATGTATATATACACACTGAAATTTAATTACAAAACTGCATTCAAAATTCTTTTTGTTGATGACAGTCACTAACAACTTTATTTTAATGACTCTGCAATGCTTTTCATTCTCTTTGCTCTCTACTCATGTATCAATGAGAAATCAGAGCTGTTCTCGCCACTGAATAGATCTGTTTATTAGTGCATGCTCATGGCTTTTTAACTGCTATAAAGTCATCAGCAGTTTTAGGTTAAAAAAAAATGAGATGCTATGATTCATAAAGCAGGTAAAGCAACATTCGAAACAAGGCGTTCTGAAACTTTTTAAAGAAATTCAGTTTGTGCAATGAATAATTTGCTTTTCCAGACTATCACAAGCCCCAGAGTTTAGGATTACAGTGCTCTGCGCGCTACTTACTGAAGAATGAACATTTTCAATTCCTAGAAAAAAACCAAATCTCTCAGAAAGCCTTCTTAAACAAGGTATTTCCTTCTAATATTACTTCAGATTTGTCTCATCTTGATAATCAGACTTGATCTCCAAAACCAAGGGAAAATTTCACTTCTTAACAAAAAACTAGGAATTTAGTCCAACACTGCATCAAAGTAACAAGCCCAGGTGTTGGAACTGCTGGCAAGACATCCTTGGGAGTAATTCCAGGTCTTCTGAATTCATGATCCCAATTAAAATAGCCCCAGAGCAGTTACTTCGACATGCAGTAGAGACCACGCATTTTACAGAAACTTATTTCTATATTGTATGAGGCAGGGTAATTTTAAACCTTTGCAGATCACAGTACTCTAAAGATGTAACTGCTCAGAGATCTCCTTAGATATCTATAAGTCTACCACAATTAAAAGAAAGCTAAGTAGCTAATTAACAGCTTTTTTTTCTCCATGCTATCTCATTTCAGAACAAAGCAGGCAAGATGACATATGGCAGCAGTTACTGCTGGACTCTTAATTAACTCTATTCTAGACAGAGTGAAATCAGATGCCATTTCCTTTTGCTCACCCTAGTTTTAAGTCCAGGAGACACACAACTTGAAGATTACTATATATACTATAACTCAGTGTTTGTAAGACAAATAGAATTAGCTGGTGCTTGGAAGTTCTTAAGACTTACCGATCCAACACTCCAGACGGGCACAAGGAGTTGTTTTCACCACATCAGGAGGGTCCACACCGACATTTAGGCACAAGACTAAGGCAACACTAACAGTCTTCATCTGCAAAGACAGACAATAAAAAGTTTACTTAATGTAGAAGCAAAATCAGTTTTCTCTGGTGTTGAAATTTTACCACTACTATAACTTTTGAAGTGTTTCAACAAACCTTTGCTACCTGCTTTAACATGAACTATTTCAAGCAAGGCATGACTGATTAAATTTTCTTTCTTTTTTTTTTTTTAAATAGAACAGTACTTAGACTTTATGTTACTATTTTTATTATTATTATTTCCAGAACCCATTCTTCTCTTACAGCATATAGAAATGGGTATCAGCAGACTTCTGCTACTCATCTCAAATTAGTCATTGTCCAACTGAAATACATTATTAAAATATAAGGATATGCTATTCAGGGTCCCTGATCAATATTATATTATGCTCTCTCTAATATTAAAACCAAAAGCAAGGGAAAAACACCCACATGACCAATTAAACTATAACAAGTCATTTAGTTCAATTTTTTTGGTATTTTTATTTCACACTACTTAGTCTGGATAGCCTTATTTTAGGAGGAATCACCCCTTGGTTCCCCTTCCTGGTCTTGCCCGTAGCTGCTGCTCCAGCATCAGCCCCCCAGAGCGAGCAGGCAGCACACAGACATGCTTCTGCAGCCACAGGGGGCAACACCAACACTGGCATCCCAAATCCACTGACACCTGTGGCCAAAAAGCTGCATTAAACCAATGACTAAGCACTATGGCCAGTTAAAAATATTGCTTGAAAATTATTACTGCACATCTTTATGCTCTTTTCTAATCTCCCTCACCCCAATATCTCAACCAGAGAAGGAAAATAAAGGAAGTAACACGGCTCACAGTATCAAGTGCTCAGCACTCCCTTGCTTGTCTGAAGCAAGGCCACCCGCAGCGTCTCCACTTCCCCAGGGTGCTCATTACAATTCAGAACAGCAGGCAAAAAGAAAAAAAAAAAAGGAAGGAAAAGAAAAAGAAGGAAAAAAAAGGGGGAGAGACAATAAAATCCAGACTTCATACTTGCAGAAAAAGCTAGAGCCACACAAATGTGTAATTTATAAAGGAACTAGAAACTGGTGCAAAGAGGCACTATTGACACCAAGAAGAGGGGGACAGGCTCGACATCAGGACAGAAACTCTAGCATCTGCTCACTCCCATGTCTATGATGGGGAACCCAGAGTAAAAAAATTAGCACGGAATCTGGTTAATGGCTTCACCCCAAACTATATTCTTGCTAACAAAACCCTGCAGTCATTCAGGAGTAACTCAACCCCATGAGTTAACAAGGAGTAAGCAGCACTTTCCAGAATACTGATGAAAAGAGAGCCTGAATGGGGATTCCCCCACTGGCATTTCACGAGGGTTCCCAAAGGAGTGCACACAGATGGGGTGAAAAGGTCCACAGCTGAAGTTTAGCACCAAGTACACACACACTAAGAGTACTTTATTAAAACTAAGAACAATACATAGTAAAAGTATAGTTACTGGCAAAACGAGGATCAGCTGCAAGATGCATCTTGGTCCTGCAAAGCTGAGAGCAGTCAGGTAGCCCCGAGGCAACCCCACCAAGACTGATGCCTGCAACTGAACCCGGGGGCTCTGGAGGAAGAACAGAGGCTGTGCTGACAGCCAGCCCGACTCATTCCTCACCCCCTGGAAGCCTTTTCCATCCTCCTCCCTCATCTTTTGCTTTCACCTCTCTTTTCCCTTCACCTTCCTTCACTTATTTTCTCAACACCAAACTGCCACCCTCAAAACTACGTTGTGCCAGCAATTGTTGATGCTTTTCACGCTGCTCACACTCAATTTTCTAAACCAAGCAAAAAACGAGAGGGAAGGTTATTTCATCTGTACCCAGGGCAACTGCTGCCCTGGTTTTAGACAATCCAACACAAAGATCTCACTGGTGGTTCACTATAATAAAGACTTCTAATAAAAACATCCTACCAAAACCCAATATATTTACAAATGTTAGAATAATGAATTATAATATACAAATATTTTTTTTTACAAAAACACCAACAACCAGACACACATGACAACATTCACCAGAAGTGCACCCAGTTAAAAGAAAAGTCACCTCAACATCTAAGTATTGACTTATTTACCTCTCAATGCAAGCACATACAGAGAATACATGAGTCACATAGAAGGACACAAGACTTCTTCCCCACCCTGAGAACTGCGCAATGCTATGGTAAGAGTTATTTCAGGAGATAGATCTATTGAGGAAACAGCCTCATATTGCATCAGAGGAGGCTTAGATTGGATATTAGGAAAAATTTCTTCACCAGAAGGGTTGTCAAGCACTGGAACAGGCTGCCCAGGGAAGTGGTTGAGTCACCATCCCTGGAGGTATCTGAAAGACATGTAGATGGGGCACTTGGAGACACGGTTTAGTGGTGGGCTTGGCAGTGCTGGGTTAATGTCTGGACTTTTCCAACCTGAACAATTTTATGATTTGCAAGGTCACAAAATAATACCCAACACTAGTAAAAGAAAAATAGTTCCAAACTTTTTCAATTCACCCAGTATAAAATCTGTATGTTACAAAAATGGACTGATTTTTAAGACTGACCAGAGATGACCTGGGAGCTCCATGCACCTTCAAGTCACCAGTACACTTGTTACTGGTCTCTGTGAACAAACTGCCTCCTACATGATGGAGGCTGCTGTACATAACTGGTAATAGATTAAAATAGTTCCCTTTAGTCTTAAAACCTAAGGGACAGGCTTTCTACCCAGTCAAGCAGATGTCTGGCACCCAATACTTCAATGCCTTATTTTTCCTCAGCAAGCGCACCTGGCTTTCTTCCTGCTCACCTATTTCATGCACCAATGAAAACATCATGTTACTTCGATATTGCAATAAATACTTATTACAACATGCAATTTGAAACCTTTCTATTCCTTTCGAGAAGGTATCAAAAGATAAAGAAATAACTTTATTTAGAAAGCAGCACCTTTCAAGATTATTATTTAGTGTCATCTTTTCCTGCCTTCCCTTTCCCAAAACCCATCAAATATGTTTAAAACAGTAAGAGGCACACAGTTCCTGTTGAGATTTTTGGCTTGACCTACCTATGCACTAGACAAAGATAAGAAATTAATCACATATAATAAAATATATTAGAGAGGTAATCCTTTACTATTTCAAGCAGCACAGAAGTGTTATGTACCAACTATGCACATTTGCTGAGAACATTAGTGCTCAGTACTACGGTCTGGTAGAAAGGGAAAAAAAAAAAAAAAAAAAAGGAAAATAAAAGAGAGGGGGAATAAAACCCACCACAAAACATCTGACCATTACAGAACAACTTGCATTGACTGAGCTTTAACCTGCACACACAGACACCTTCTCAGTACACTACATCCATTGCCAGTTCACACAGCCTCCAAAAAACGTGCTGCAGGGTGTTAAAGAGCATGAACATCCCCATAAGTAATAACATGCTGGCAAACACACACTAAAAACCCAGAAGGAAACAAAGAAAACTACAGGACAAAATAACTTATTAGAAGGGAAATATACAAATCATTTTTTCAAGAGAAAGTATCCTGCCAAACAATCAAACAATTTTCTATCTCATTTATTTATTGTTTCCCATTTGTGCTCTAATACTAATTTATTTTTCAATATTTTACTAGTAGCATCTGATCTGTGACTTACGCTGAACAGGCTGATCTTTATTTTCTATTCCCAAGTTCAGTGTTTTAGAAAAGCATTCTCAAAAACAGACAACAAACTGGTAATGAAAAGTAACAGTCTAACTGATCCCAAAGACAAATGGGGTTACTGCTCCTCTGCCCACCTCCCCATGAAGGATGTAAAGCATTATATACTTTATGACTATCTGTTCTGCTAATAAAGAGCTCATCTTCAGTAAGAATTAACAGTTCTCTCATACTACCCTCTGACTCCTACTCACCATCCATCTATGATGTTGAATCATTACAGATCAAAAGAAAACCTAAGCCCAAGAAACAGAATAATGCTTTTCATATTTCTAAACTCTTTTGAAACACATTACCAGAAACTCTGTAGCATATTTAAAGCTTCTTAATACAAGAAGTACTAGGACACTCTCATCAGTCATTAAGACAGTAGAAATACTCTTTTTTACATTTCAGGAATATAGCCACCAGAATACATTTCAATAGATTTTTGTTAGAATTTACAAAATGAAACATAAGAATGTTTGGCAAGCTCCTAGGAAAACCAATACCCACAACACTTTCCCAGCGAAGGCTCAAGATCAAAACCATAGAGGCTCTTAGTGTGGGCTGTTCTCTATATAGTGTAATTTGTATGTTTAAAAAAAAAAAAAAGAAAGAAAGAAAGAAAGAAAGGAAGAAAAATTGGACACAATTCACAACTCTGCATTGCATGCAAGTTAAAATTATTTAATAACCCTGGGTCAGAACCTGCAATACTTAAACTGCAAAATCCACTCTACCAAAAAGCTCTTCCTGAGAAGTAATGGGATTGCATTCAAACCCCAAATCCATCAGAAATGGGAGTAAGAGAACAGAGGTAGTTTCAAGTCTATTCAGATTAGAAGATGTTTATTAAAGCATTTGATGTTAAAATATCTATTACACTAAAGATCAGATAACTTGTAAAATATTTCTAATTTACCTCATTTAATTTTGAGACAAAACAGATTGGCAGACGAGAGAGTGTAACATCACCCATAGATATCTCAAACCAAAATTAGTGCAATTTCTGCAGTTACTTTCAGCTAGAAAAAAACCACATTACACTACCTGTATAAGAATGGTTTTGATTCAAAACCTGAAGTTTTATCATGACAGGTAGCCCAGCTTATTCTACTGTAGCACACCTGAAAGTAATTCCAGTCCAGACTGAAACTGAGACACCCCATTCTATCAGTTGCTATAGATTTGTTATAGGCTATAGTAAGAACAGGTCAGCAACTAAGAAAGGAGTCATATAACTGTTTTATCTTCTAGTTCAAGTAATACCAAGGGTCAGTCTGTCAATCAATTTATGAGAAATTTTGCATTCTGTGGTAAGACCCTCACCTAACATTTCATAATGGACATTTTAAAACCCGTAAGTATTTTATTTCTACACTGCAATTTTCAAGCTGGAAACTTTCTGTTTCAACACTACACAGATGAACACTCAACTGTTATAAACCTGCCTGGTTTTATGCCAGTAAGTCAAAATTGCTTCTGTGAGTTAGTACAAACACAAGAATAAGTCAGCATTAAGCATTAAATATATGCTGCTACATTATTTTACAGAGCTGAGGGTGAACCTACCAGCATTAAATACAAATACTGGGGCAGATTTCCAGATTGAGGAATTCTCATATCCATCTCATTTGGAAGCCCTCACTGGTCAGCAGGCACAATTCTGCCTGCTTGTTCAGTAAATTAATCCCCTTCCTAAAGACCTTCTTTGCACATTTTTCTTTATACACATTTACACAGATTTAATACAAGCCTCTTGACAAAAAGGCAAAACCAGCTAGGTGTTCCACAGCTACCGGGTTTGCAGACATGCCATTAAATACTTCAACAAGGAGCTCTCTAAACACTGAGTAGTAACAGCAGTATTTAGCAACGTGAAACATTGAACTGTAACTGAAACTCCAAAGGGAGAACATTCTGCAACACCAGAAAATCATGTTCTCCCTCTCCCAACCAAGCCGCATGGAGCTTTCCTACACAGCGCCCACACCTGAGAGGCTTTCTCACACCAAGGTGGCCTCTTGCAGCAAGCTGCGGGCTGAGCTGGAGTGGGATTCTTCTGGGGATGACAGGATTCAGGGCAGATCAGCCACTGGAGGAGACTGACATCCCGAACTCTCGGGCAACTTCCTACGTCAGCATCCTGCTAAGAGGTGACAAGTGACAACACTTTGTCCGGTTGCTCTCTAACACCACAGGCATCGTTGCCAGGGCTTAGGCACAAAACACACCACTGAGGCATGCCAGTTTACAAATCAGCTGTTGAAAGGGCTGAAAACTTTTGAACAGGCAGACAAAACCTTGACTTCCATGTCCACTTGATCATACAACCACACACAAAACCAAAGAAAGGTTTCTGAAGGGAGCAACTCAGAACCTGTCCCTGGCTTCTCTCTGCCCTGCGAACAGGCAGAAGGAATACAGATCCTTGCGGTAGGAAGGGGGTCTGTTTGACACATTGCCCTTTGTGCAGTCACACCACCAAGCTCTAATTTGGTACCCTTCTACACTCATTTCACACCATGCTGTGCAAGGTGATTGAGAATTTATTTTTTTAAAATGGATCTTCCCTTTAGCAGGCCAAATACCAAAAGAAGAGATACGTGCCAGTCCTCTTCAGCTCTCCTGTAACATTCACAAGGTCTACAAAGGTAGAGCTTTCAGTTTCAAGGAAGTTTTTTTTATATGAAGTTTAAGAGAAATAAATTTGTTATGGGGGAAAAAAATATCTGTGCTTCTTCACAGGGATAAAAATAGTAGAATACAAAGAAATACTTCAAGTTGACATTAATAATTCAACACCTCTGCAGGTAGTCTTCAGCCATCTGTAGCCCAAAAGGTCAGTTCTCACTGTGACTGTTGTGACAGCATACACTAGATTCCTAGATCAACTCCTCCTTAATGTTTGTTTTCCTTTTCTAACCTCTGTATTCTGCACTAATACTATGAATTTTCTTCAGAGGTTTATTATGTCCAACATGACCGTTTACCCAGCGAATGCAGCTACTACACAAGTTCAAGAGCAGTCAGTAATACTAACACAGCTCCTCATAAAACAGACGTTTAACTGCTGGCTTCACTATTTACTTTATAAGCACTTCTTATGGTTGTAAATGAATTACTACTATCAATCAATACCCAAGATAGACATACACACTTTCTATTTACTTGCTCAGAGAACAGCATGCATCTTCTCTGTCTGATCGGGAATAATATCAATCGACATGCTACGGCCCGGTGACCTCAGCTTCTGAAGGTGCCCTCAGAGGTCAAAGGTAATCCTGTATGACAGAGCAGCTCTTAAGATTAAAAACTACAAACTCAAGTAGGCTGATTCACTCTACCATAGCAAAGCATCAAAATACTGCCTTTAAACCACTGCTTAGACGCATATAACCAAAATGGTGTTATCTTGTCCCTGCTAAGCATTTCTTAAAAATAATGAAAAATAACAGGAAGCAAATATTTTACTTCTATGATTTTTGCTATCTTGATCCAACATGCAAAAAGAATCAACAAGAGACACTGTCTAGATGTTACTCCTCATTTGATCTGTGACAACAGCTTTCCTTCTCACCTCAGCATAACAGTATCTGTTTTGCATTCTGTACAGGCTTCTTTTCATCATTCCACCACATTCCCACTCCTGTCTAGCACTGCCTTTAAAAAGGTGTCCATCTTCCCATGCACTGACTTCAGATCTTCCTTACAAACTATTATTTCAAATTATTCCTAGATGACACTTTTAGATCTTTAACAAGTCAATAACGCATGCTACACAATGTACATTTGATCAGGAATCACACTGTCTCGTGTAAGTGGAATCCCTGAGCTAGAGCCAACTTCACTAAATTGAAGCAACTTTTTAAAATAGGAAGTTTCCTGAGCTTACAGGAGCAAGCAAGAGAAAATGGTAAGGACAAAATCAAGTCCATCCTTTCAACTGAAGCATCAGAAACAGAACGATGATGTGTGGTTGTGTTTGAGAGCCATACGACACAGAACACTGTCCCCCTATGTAATAAGGCTCAATCACCCGACCACTGAAGGGCTTCACATTTCTTACTGCTGCTGTGCCACAGGGAGAAAGGAGGGGTCGCTGAGGGAAGACCATCAGGCTTCTCAGAGCAAACCATGGTGTAGACTGTGCTTCTTCTTGAGGCTTTGTCGTCAGGCTACAAGGAGGTCAAGCAGAGGGACAAACGCTGAGCTATATCCAGACAGCAGGCTACATAGAGAGGGATGGAAGGATCACTTGTGCCACAGTTTACCTTCTGAGGCACTGCTGCCTTTTTCTGTTCAGCAGAGTACAGCACTAATTACACTGCTGCTCTCATCCCCTTCCCCACAAAAGCTAATCCAGCTATAGATCACCCTGCCACAACACAGCAAGGATAAGTAAATAAATATAAATACGGAAGTAAAATTACCACTGAGAGTGTCACTGGTAGAACCACTGGGACAAAAAGATAAGAAGAAACTCTGCAGGCACTGAGCCCGTCACCTACTGCATCCCACATCATAACTTTTTATTAAAGAATGCCATTAGCACAAATCCGGTTTTGTGAACTATTTCAACTAGATCATTTATTGAAAGAGGTGTCTAAACTACATTGTTTACAGAACAATAGAAGAGCAAGAAAAACATCTTGGGTTTACCAGATTTGCTTGGAAATGCCAGTTAAAGCTATTAGACAGAGAATAATCAATAACCTCCCTCAGTTATCCATGGCCATACTGTGCTAACAGCCACCTTTGGAAATGTTCAAGGGTAGAAGATCAGCACAGCAGCAAGCCAATTAAAACAACAGAGAGGAAAACACAACCAAACCCCCCAAACCTCCCAGAAAACCTACGTAACCCATGGAGACAAACAAAAATGAAACTCCAAGGAGGCCTGTTGCCCTTGAATTTCTCTATCTACACAAAGGCAGAGAGAAGAAACGGTACACACCAGAGAAGCAATAACAAAGCATTTCTAAAACTTCCACATAACCTTCAGTCTCTCAACTACCAAAACATACACAATGCCAAAATAAAGAACTGGTAGTTGTCAGCAGAACAGATGTTTCACAGTTTTCACCACAAGAGCTTCATGCAAAGCAGCCCGCTCCCATCTGGCAATTTACCACTGCACAACGGCTCTACCAATGTTTATTAACATTTGCCACACTTGAGAAATTAGAGGAAAAGCCTCAGATAGTGATATGTATTTTTAATACAACTTGCAATAATAGTCCAGTGCTTTTGTGTATCTTTCAAGGTGTATTTTTTCATTGTCTGCTATTCACAGGCCTTGCAAATTTCTACAGACACTCTGGGGGTGCAGGAGGGTCACTACCCACTACAACACACATGTTGATTTTAAGTAGCAGTAATTGCCTAACTCCTCTCCAAATACCATATGCTCAGTAGCACATCAACACCAGTCTCCAAGACTGCCCTAGTCTCCAAGGCAAAAAATGAAGCACATTATATAAATATGTATTCTCTCATTGCATTTTTTTGAATGGAGAAACAGATATATTTTCTGACATTCCACTCGCTAACGGTGTTCATGTTACATCCCCTACATATCATCTGAAGTGAGAAAATTCATAGAATGAGAAAGAGATGGAATAATTTGTAGATTTCAGTGTTTTCTACTTCTATATAAAGGTAAGATCTGTTTCTTTCAAAATATGTGGCTAGTTGTACTCTTCAGAGCTGTTAATCAAAGCCCTTTCTCTGCTTAGAGATAAAAACCTTTGTAGATAGTGGTAGATACAGTACAAGCTTCCCAACTCTACCCAACCATCTTACCTAGAACAAAGGTAATTTTGAATTAAGAGAAGACACAAATCTATAACTTAGATGACAGTGCTCATTACTTACAGCAGGGAGTCAGTTCGGGGAGAAGCTGGGGTTTTTAGTTTTGTTTTTAAAGACATTTGTAACCCAGCAGGTACCCTGTGCTGCCACCCAATTCCCACACCTCACTGGACAGCAATTGCCACTTTTAGTAACTATTGAACTAAAATGGATTTCAGCCACTGACCTAGAACAGAGAGGGATTCACAGCATTACCCATTCTCAGGACCACGCTACAGCATTAAAGCAAAGTGCTCCAAGCTAGTCTTCCTAGGAGTTTATCTTCTTCCCAGGGGAAGCACAGAAACTACATACACCATTTGGGTTACATTCCAGACCACTTACTGGGTTATGAGTTTCCTAAATATGCACACAGTTGCTAAGTCTGTGACCACGCATAAGCAAAGATAAAACAAACATTTAAGATGTAATAAGTCAAATTAAAGCCAAGCTGCCAAAACACAAACTCCCACCCTCTCCCCACACCACGATTCCTGCTGCCTCATGTCAGCTCACAAGAAACACACTCAACTAGAAATAAAAGAGAGGGAGGAGATGAGCCTTCAGCACTGTAAGAGCAAGAAATAGCCAAGCCACGTCCGTTGGAAGAGCGTCTGCAAAGCTGCCTTAGATTGAAACAGCCATTCCAAGCTGAAACAATGCACACAAACTTCCAATGCTACTATCCTTCATTAATTTCCTTTGACACATGAAACATTTACCATGCAGGCAGGTATGCAGTCCTGCTTTAATCTGCATTTCCATAGAAACTTAATTGTGTATTCCTCTTCTCATAAAAACAGGATTTAATTCTCACTCAGCAAGTTATGAGGCAGCAGGAAAAAAAAATACTAAAGTAAAACTATTACAACCAGCTTTGTTGCTCTCCGCTTACTTCAGAAATCAATATTAAAATACAGAAAATCTTAATTTAAATACTCTGAATTTAGTAGCAACTTGTCAGTAAAACCTGGTGTATTTGAAATCTTTTTATTTAAATCAAGTTTCATGATTTGGTTGCTGTGAGATTTAATTCAATACACAAAGCATACTTCCAACCCTTGTGTTAAAAATATTCTTTAAATAAATAATAGATCAAAGCAGTGTCAATTTGATGGCACATGTAGTCCATGAAAGCAGGAGATGAAGGATTAAATGTTTTCGAGCAGTCCTTCCGGATGCAAGGGGGGGGGCAAGTGAATGTTCAGTTATCTAAGTTACCACTCATTACTTATTTGATTTTTCCCTCTTATTAGAGTTCTGCCTTCTAAAGAACCTTCAAGTTCATATGAACTCTGGGTTTTTTAGAGCAATGAAGCAAGATGGAGTCATTCCACTCCCAAATCTTAGTGAATCACTTTCTATAACTATAGTAAAGCTAGGATCACTCCCTAGGACTGCTCAAGATGATGAATAAGGGAGAAATCTGCCACTGCCTGTGTTTTTTCATGATTCACAGTGAAAAATTGCCACAGATTTACCTGCAATTTGGGAAAATAGAGACTTGTTTTGATTAACCTTTGAGAATTTCTTGATTTAGAGATAGGCTGGTGTGTTTAAATACAGATCATGGTTCCCATTCTAAGCTTTGACAATTTAACTAATTAAAAATAACAGAATGCCTTCCATACTCACACCAAGAGGTATATCACCTCCAGCCCACAAGAAAATCTCTTTCAATAGCATCTCAAAGACAAAGCACATCTGAAGTCAGTCAGATCTGGCTACTGGAAAAAGGAGGCAAAAGACAAGAAGCTAAAGTAAATTGGGGAGTGCAACAGACCCACAGTAAGACTGAGACCAGAGAGAAGTGACTACATGTTGCTTTTAATTTGATTAGCAGCTATAGACAGACATCAGAGGCCTTGAATGCTCAACAAAACAAGCATGGCTGCAACACAACATTCTAATCACTGGGGAATAATGCTCTAAAGCAAGGGAAAAGAAACAGAGGAAACGAGAGGAATAATTAAATTATAATGCCTTATATAAGAACATATAACAAAAGTTAAGTGAAATCAAAAAAAGGAAAGGGTGGCGGGGTATATCAACAAAAGGTCAGTATACTTTCTGACAGTAAAGGTTGGCAGATCACTGCATATCTTCCCTAGCACTATTATCCCTAAAAGCTTTATAATAAAACCCCCATAAACCTGCATTTCTATCAGGGTGCTTTGTTTGCTGAACAAACCCATTACACTCAAACTGCTGTTTTCAGTTGGTCTATGTGAAAACAACAGCAGTATGAACTAGCAAGCTTCTACCTTCTGTTCACATAGCACAAAGTCAAACCAGATTCTATGACTATATGAACTGTTTCAAAAGATTAACCTAACTTGATTTAGCAGGGGGAAAATATTTAACAAGCGTCTTTTTCCATACAGAATTCTAAATACCACCATCTTCAGACCCCTTCCTTCACTATTTGATGTTCTGATGAGTTCGTTATAACACATCAAATGTGATAAGGAGACAACCATTGATAGCTAAAAAGCTGAATACAATAAAAGACATGAAAAATAACTTAAGATTTACAAGTAATGAGATTGAGCATTCATGAATCTGTTTCTCTTCCTCTCTCAGAGGTCTTTATGTGTTTTCTGTATATTCCTATGAACCTGTTCTTAAGCAAAAAGTAATTATATACAACAGCAAGTTTGTCCAAACAATACCTGGTAAAACTGTCCAGATGCAAATGACACATAGCAGCACCACTGATCCTCATATAAAGAAGTTATTTGATTCAAGCTGACAGTGAAAACAGAAGGACTAAACAGAAAAATTCAGATTTTCTTCATTTACAAAAGTGATTCAGGGCCTGATTTCGCTAAGCTCATTCACAGCGAGTAGCACACTATTTCGTGAAAAGCCCACTATTCACAGAGCAGAGAACTCTTAAAAGAAACTGCATCTCCACAGGAGTTAATGATGGTAGAAACTGTGATGATCTCTGTAACTACTCTCTTCTTCATTGAAATTATTCTCTCTGGCTGTAACATGCATATGAAACATTTAACAAGTATGGAGTAGACAGCTGATTACTACCACTTTTCTCATGCTTATGCTCTACAACCTATTGATTATCTCGACCAAGTCAATGTCATTCCCAATTTAGAAAAAGACAACTTTGCAGATCAGGAAATAAGTGAACAGGAAGCTTTGTGGGAAGGCAGAGGGGTCACTAAAATAGACAAGCAAGCTCATCACACTTCCACAGTCTACTAAAGAAAAATCTCTTCTTTGCCAAAATCCTTTAAAGAAGACATACCACAAAACGTAGTGTGCTGTGGCTCATTCAAATTACATTCAAAAAACCCTCACTTCAATTCATTAATGATCTGCCAAGTCAAATTTTCAGTACATGATTCTACTCAGTCAAATGATTCTGGTTCAGCCAGGGCCTTCCTCAGAGCTTCTGAGAACTGTAACCGTTTACGTGAACAACCTTCTAGGAACATTTACAGTCACATACAGGATCCTCATGCCTGGTCATAATGCCTCTGGAAAAAAAATACAGGATGAACTTTCCAAGTTATTCCATAGTATTACAAGAGAAATTGTAAATATAACACAAGTTTGGTCACCAAAAAAAATTCACGCATATTCATAAACCTAAAGTTATGGGCAAAGTAACTTTGAGACCTACGGAATCCTGTAACCCAAAGCAGATTCCAAGAACAGAATGAGTGGAGCTGATTATCTGTAACATTTCTTAGCTGCTTTGTTTGTTTGCTTTTAACTTAAACACTTGAGTTGGGACATAGACGTAGTGCAGTATTCAAGACCCCCTGGCAGCAATCTTTCTTTGACACAGCTGGCTTTATCAGCATAACATGCAACATATATTCAAACACAAGAGAAGCACTTGCTTTAATACAGTAAGTGTTTCATCTTACAACTATTTCCTCCCTCCAAAAACCACATCATCTGTTTCCCCACACACAATGAATGCCCTAATTTTATATGCCACATAACATGCTGGTGGCAAGCATAAAAACCACAAAGCTTCCGTGCATCTTCACCACTAGACAACTGTAATAACTACATTTATTGCACCTTGTGCTTACATCATTAACCTGCTGATCCAGAGAGCTCTTTAAAACCTCATTAATGTTATTGTTTTTCCTGAAAAACACCAAGTACCCAAATTTCATTTAAAGATCGTAAATGATGGAGCTACTCAAAAGGCGCATTATCATGAGCTTCAAATTAGTACTTTTGATCCATCTGCATGTTTACCACATAGACAGGCACAAAAACGATCGGATCAAATACCCAGCACTTCATCTGAAAACTGACTTCTGCTGGAAGCGCAGCACCCCTCTGAGTACTTACTCCTCCCTTTTCACAACCAGTCCCCCCTCATTCCTCCTCCAAAACCTGTCCTGCCCTTGAGCATTACCCGGTCCTTCATTCTCCAGCTCTGAGCCAAAGACTTGGAGCCTTCAATCTTCTCGCAATGCCTTTTCTTCATAAAGGCCAGAGGCAAGTTCCAGTCAGTCAGGTCCGACTCATCCTCCTCCCCAAGCCCCAGAAGAGGCGACTGCAGCATCTCAGACTCCATCAGAGGGGAAGTGCCGGGCAACAAGTGAGCAGCAATCTCCAGCCCAGCACGCAGCGGAGCCCGAGGGACCGACCCCTCCGGCAGGCGGGCGCGGGCTGGCGGGGGGACGGGGACGGGGCAAGGGCAGAGGACGGCTCCGCTCCCAGGCGTGCAGGTAAGGTCGAGCCCGAGGGAAGCAGCGCCTTCCACCTGGCGGCTCGCCGCCGCAGCCCGCAGACAGCGGTCCCGTCCGGGCTCCGAGGAAGGCGGCGCCTCCCGGCCCCGCAGAGGGCCGAGATGCCGGCGGGCCCCGGGCCCCGGGCCTCCACTGGCGCCTCTAGCCCCGCGGGCCCTGCACTCTCTGCGGCCGGAGCCGCGCCCGGCCCATCGCGGCTCCCAATTCCCTCACACACCGGCGGGCCGAGAGCGAGTCGGCGAGCTGCAGGCCGGGAGCGGGCGGGAGGCGGAGGAAGAAGGGGAGACTCGTCCTGGGGCGCCAGAGAGCCCGACTCCTCTCACCACCACACCAAGGAGGCGGCCATCTTCCCCCGGCCCACAATGCACCGCGCTACGGGCCGCCGCGTGGGACAAGCCAGGCTGCGGCGGTCCAGCCATGGTTACCATGGTTACAGGGCGGCCCTTCCCCTACCGTGCGTGGCCTCAAGATGTCGGCGGTGTGCAGCGGCCACCCGCCCAGAGAGGGACGCGCCGCAGCCTGGGCCGGTTTGCGACCGCCTGTGGGCAAAAGGCGTGCCAAGGGCAGAGCTGGCGCCCGCCGGGATCCGGCCCGAGTGGGCCCCAGAGGCCTCCCGGGTCGGAGGGCGAGGGGCTGAGCCCCAGCAGCTGGGGGGCTTGTCCGGAGCGGGGGCTGCACGGCCAGTGCTGCTGCACACAGGCTGAGGGCGAGCTCCATCCATGCCACCCGCTCAAGGCTCCATCCACACTGCGTACCCACCACGGGCTTCTTCAGGGTACGGTGGCCTTGCTACCTCCAGGGGTTGTCCCTCCTGCAGTGCTGAAGGGAAAAGTTCATTGATCACCATTGGGGTACCGAAAAATGAATACACAAAAAAAATGAACGTGGCTTTGGTGTCCATCACTTAAAGCAGCATTGAACTGGCTGCACAAGTCACCGAGCCTTGCAGACCACCCCGTCCTACAATTATAGTTCTGATGATCTTTGTCTTAAACAGAGAGAAAAATAAATCAGTGATGCGAAGCTCCTGGCTCTGAGCAGCATGAGCATTGCACTGGTGTGTCCCGGCTTCCCCAAACATGCCCTGCCACGGCACGGGCACAGCTACTAGTCCGATAGTGCCAGTTCTTGGACCTTACTTCGCTTTCAGTTGTACGGTCATTTATACTGGGCCAAAAGAGCAGGGGAGTGGTGAAACAGGGCAAGAGACTCCAGCAGAATTATGTCTGATTTATGCTCACACCACATGAGGAAAAGCAGATGTACAATTTCAGGAATATATCCTCTTTGCTATCAAATAAACTGGAGGTTAATGAATATCAAACACTGCACTTAATGAAGTTCCTCAGACTGTTTGCTCTGAGCAGTAATCAAGTCCAACTGCATTCATATTTAATACTTTAAACATGCAAAAATTATTTCAAAGTAGAAATCAAAGAATACATGTATAATTTGATTTATAGAATTATATTAATTTTCAATAATATTTTCAGTGGTTTTACATTCATGGACTATTTTAAATGCAAAGACCTTTCTCTATAATAGATTGAAAAATAATGTTTCTTGGAGGCTCCAGGGTGGCAACGTTTGCTTTTGCTCCTTCGATTTACTGACTGAGCTGATTCATTGTTTTACCGATGCTTTATGCTGACAGCTGATCATAACTATATGATTGTTATTGAAATGAATTGCCATGGCATGGAAAGCACTTATGGTTGTGTTTCTGCTAACCTTTAATGAATTCCTCGTACCAACAGCAGCTACACAAAATGGGAGTAACAATCCCAGCGCACCACCTGAAAAATGACAGCCCTGGAGTGCCCAGGGCAGCTAATCCAGTGCTGCAGCTGCACAGATGGACCCTCGCTCTGGGCAGCGCAGGTCGCTAATCCCAGCTCCCGACAGCTTTGGGGAGCGTGTGCCAGAGCCGGCGCCTGCCCCACCAGAACGTGCTGCTGCGCAGCCTTGGGAGCTGCTGCCAAAAATACCCTTGAAGGACACAGCTGCCAGAAGGCAGAGAACACAAATCTGCCTCGCTTCCCATGCACACAGCTTTAAAATAGTGATTATTTAAGAAAAGGACTGTGTTTTCACAGTCATCCAGGCAAAGTCCACGGCCTGTGCTGAAAGAGCCACGTGTTTCCCCTGTCCCCCTGCACCCACATCCCCCCCCATGATTTCAGGGACTTCTCTGCAACACTGCCCTACTCTCAGTGCTCCCAGTGCTTTCATCCCTTCCACGCCAGCATCCCCACTCAGTTCCACCTGGTGGGTGCTCTAGCGGGAAGGGGATGGGGAAGGTGGCCGGAGGAAGACCCTGCGAAGTAGAGCCAAAGTGATGGCTTGGCTGTTGGGATGAGAACCAGACGGCGAGAGCAGGCTGCCAGCAGCCTTCCCACACAGCTCTGAATGCATCAGCTCTGACCTGCAATGCTCCCGTTATCACAGACATGCACTTCCTGGGAGGACCTCAGTCCAGACCTTTGGCTCTCCACTTTGCTCTTCCCATTGTGGATCCACCCTGTCCGGTTTCATTGCATCCTTTCTTGTCACTGCTGGCCAGGACTCCCTGTGCTGCTGGCTTCTCCATACCAAAGGCAGCATGTGGTGATGCACACTGCTGCCATCAGGGCCCCCATTTCCTTGCAAAGTCAACCCTCTGGCCCCAGATTCTGAGCAGAATAACAGATTAAATTGATGGATTATGATTATTCTCACCTTAGAATAACAAGCTGATAGAAGGTTCCTACGTGCAAGAGGTTCTTTATACTTTCAGGATAAAGCAGCGCAGAGTGCTGGCTTAGCAGACCTTTTTGTTCATGCTGCGCTGGATCAAGCTGTACAGTGCTTTCCACAGAAGAATAAAACCAGCCGTGTTTTTGGGGGAGCCTGTGGGCACAGACGCTCACAGGTACTCACCCACTTTGGGCTGTGTGACCAGTACCTGTCTGTGCAGCAGGAAGCCCAGGGCCAGTTCCCATGCAGATAACGGGGCTGAGCACAGGGGCTCTTCTCACAGTTTTCACAACAAATATTCCTCCACTTTCTGTGTGGTGGTTCAGGACAGAGCCCTTGCTATCCCCAAGGATTTGGGTTGTGTTGTTGGGGCATTGCAGAAGAGCCAAACAAGAACAACATCATAAAGGCTGGTTGCCTGAAAGACAGGGGGACCTCACACACTCCTTATGGCCTTTCTAAGGCTGCTGTGCCATTTCTACAGGTGATAAAACACCATCCGAGCCTTCAGTCAGGAAATACTGCCAGCACAGGCAGCGATTCAGCCAGGAGCGGGCTCAGGCAGGGCATCATCAGTGCGTACCTACGCACCTACAACAGAGTGGTCCTGCGGTGCCCTGAAGCAGCTGTTGCTGTGGGGTAGGGGTCCCACCACCCCCAGCCCACCGGGTTGCTGACTGTGCCCCCAGCCTCCACCGGCACAGCGTAGGCCACAGGGACCAGCACGGCAGAGCACCCTGAACGTCAGCTAAGGGGGGGCTGCTCTTGTGACATTTTCTAAGACCTGGCTGGGATGACATCATCTACATGCTAAATACATGTTATTTTTTAATGCATGATGAAAAGGGCATAACATTTAGTTTTAAGAAATCTGTGCTTGGGAACTTGTGAACTGACCAGAGCCAGTAAATACCAAATGAAAAATTATCTGCACTTTATCAGGTCTCTGAATAAGCCTCACAAATACCCTTTTCTAAAGGACACATGCTGCAGGCCAGTGGGGATCAGTCTCCATTTGAATTCTTAATTTTGCAAGTTTTGATGGAAATCAGAATGAATTGATTTGTTCAAAAATAGCACTTGGCCCTCCTCTCTGATAATGAAAAGCTTCAGGATGGTGGTCACGGGCTCTCTGATCGTGTGCAGCTCTTTACTTTAATCAAAGAAACTCACCTTATTTCAGTCTCCGTAGGGCAAGAAGCAAAGAGAAACATAAATAATCTTCCATTTATATCTCCATAAAAAATAGCGGTTAGAAGCGATGCCATTCCCTGGACTTCTTTCATTTCACTCCATGGTCCGGTGTCAGGTCCTGATTTCTTTTATGCCAGAGAAAATTCTACAGCTTTTACTCAGGCAAAATATTTCTCAACATCACAGGCCATGGCAAGCCCCTTGCCACTAGAGTATAGAATCTGGGCTACGTATGTGCTGCTCCTGCTGGGCTCCCTGTGGGCTTTCTTAATGTTCTGATCTTTTTATTTATAATTTTTAGTTCATATTTCTACATATGAACAGGCTTTTAAGACCTCCAGTGATGGAGACTACATAATTTCTCCAGGCAACGTGCCCTTGACAGCTAATTTCCATCTTAAAATTAAAGGAAGTGCTTCTTTCCTATGTTCTGTGGGCAGAGAAAACAGCTTATTTCTCCATACTGAAGTGAAACTGAATTTTTTTTAGAAGTTTTCTAGTTTGTCCAAACCTTTCTCAGTTCCAGTCCCATCCTCTGATGTGATCTAGGCACACTCAGCTTAAATCCGAAAATCTAGTATGCTTCCTAATCACTTGTCCAAGTCAGCAGCAGCAGTTACCCAGGCAGCTCTCAGCCCCAGATGGATCTCTAGAATATCCTGTTCCTTCCATGCTGACAGTGGGTCCTTGATAACCCAAACATCCAAATTGCTGTAATTTAATTTATTCATTTTCATTCACTGACAGTGTTGCATGATCTTAGGTGTTAGTCAGGTAGGTGCCTGGGTCTAAGCAAGGCACTGGGGCTTCTGTTGGAGTTGGTAAAGATCTAGTCAAGTCAGTCAACAGAGCTTAGCAGTGCAATTCATCTGAAAAAACACAGGCTGAAGTGAGGTGTGTCCTAAATTTGGTTAGCTGTATTGACTAGGTCTCTGCCTGCCTAACGAGCAAAACATGACTATACTCAGTCTGCAGTGCCAATTATTTCAGTACACTGAAAATACGACTGGGAGTCCCACAGCCAAATGCCTGGTTCATTTGTTCTCCTATGCATTTCACCACCAAAAAAACTTTTATTGCAAGTGCAGGGAGATGCTCCAGCTCCCCCTCCCTTTGGAGGTACTTTAGCTGGTTGGTATTTGTTTATTACGCTCCTACATCTGCCTGCCCGTGGGCTGAGTTCTTCCCATTGAATTCTTTGTGGCACTTACTGCCTAGCTGGCTTTGCAGCCCCCTAAAACATGCAGAGACTCATGCTCATAGACAGAACTTTACCCACTGCACCTCATGTCGGGAGCTTACTGTGTTTCAGCTCACTGTTTTCCAGTCCTAGTTTTATCTGTTATAAAGCTGAGCTCTGGTTTAGCAAATCTGTTCTCAATTAAAGTGGCGCTGTAAAACCCTCGTTCCTAGGGAATCTAGGGAGTGGAAACACCATGTCAAGTAAGGTACATTAAGTAGTGTCCTAAAAACCAAAATGCAGAAGGATTATCTTCCAAAAACACGCTTGGACAAATTCTTCCACCTGTCACTCTTTTTAATGAAAAATTCTCCTATCTCAGGCTCTGTCAGTGTCCTTTGTTTTGCCTCATTCAGCCAGCTAATTCTAATTCCACTCTTGGGCAGGAAGAAAGAAAGATATGGAAAGTCATAAATATCAAGAGAGACTTTATCTCTACTTTTCATTAGTCAAATTCACAGGTCACCAGATGAGTCAGTCAGATGCAAAGGTCTGTGCCCTTAGCCAAAGGTCTGCCCTTTCTAAGGCTTTAAGGGGAGGTACTGGGCTGTACGCGTTCGCACGTGAACACACACCTTCCCCACACACAGCCTCTCAGCCAAGCGTTATTTGTACAGCCATGCCCAGGGTTGTTCTGAGCATTTAGGAGCTAACAACAAGGTTTGTTTTAACACTTCAGTCAGGGGAGCTTTATATCCTAAAGACAGTAGGTAAAATATTTATTAGGAAGAATATCTATTTTTAACTAAGTATGATTTCAGTGCTATTATTTATGCATGTATAGCACACAGACTTCTGTGCTTGTCTCCTTGCAGTAAATGTGGATCGAAGACTTGAGGCTGGAAACAGGAATTGGAGCCCGGGGAGGAAGGGATCGGGAGGCAGGTGAGAAGGGGACAGTTGCTGTTACGTGCCAAATCCAATACACATCAAAAAATTATTCGTAAAATTGACTCTCCATCTTGTACAAACATTCCCAGTGACCTCCTCTGCGAGAAAGAGAACTGATGAGGCTGTTCCTAGACCTGCCAGGCTCTTCCGAACTCACTTCCTTTCGGCAGACACGGGTGGGGAGATGCGCCCCAGCACCGCGAGCAGCTCTAGCACTGAGCCATGGAGCACCTGCCTGGCAAAGGCACTCCGGTGTGAAACACCGTCCTGTGAGTAACTGCTGCGGCAGCCTCTGCTCGCTGGGCAGTTCACCTCCAGCACAGGAACCGCGGCAATGTCTAGGAGGAACAGAAAATCTGAGGCTTTCCCCTGCCCAGAAAAGAACTGGCTTGAGAAGACTCAGCACAGAAGATGACCCAAACCTGAAGCAGAGGAAACCATCACAGGGCTGCTGAGTTTTATTCCAACTCACTTTTGCTTCCAGACAGGGGAGTACATGTCCATACAGATGCAGTCACAGCACCCTGCTCAACACCAGGCCATGCCACCCCCCATTCTCTGCAGAGCAGCCACTTCCCTACCCAGTGGGAAGGACACAAGGGTCCCTCGGAAAATCCTTCGCCATCTGCATTTGACTACCCCACGGCTGATGCAGAGGAAACCAGCAGCCACTTTATACCAGGAGATGAAAATGGGACATAGAGAGGGCTGAGGATCGTGGCCAGAGCACTTCAGATGCCAGTTGTTCTTCAGTGCCCCCGGGCCCTGGTGCTGATGGGATGTGCTCTTATGAACCCACTCAGACTGCTTTAAAATTATGGCAGGCGTAAAATGGCTGCAAAGCTGTGTCTTAGTCAGGACCGCTCCGTTAGGAATATGACAGGGATTCTTCGCTTCTCTTGTTGAAAAGGCCAGAATAAATGCCAGGTCAGAAATCTCTCCTTGCCTTTTTAGTGGAAGAAATGCTTTGGCGTCAGGGTAAATTTTTCACCAAGGAAAAGGAGAGAGAGAAAGAAGAGGCGCTGCAGCAGTTTGAAGCAGAAAATTTGGGAGTTCTATCTTTTCCCTTTGCCACCACTGAACTACAAAAGGGCAAGTTTCTAGACAAATCAGTAGCTGTAGAGTTTAGTTAACGAGTACATTTGACATCCTTGAATACAAGGTAGTAAAGAAGTTAGAAGTAATTTAGACTGTGAAGCAAGAGCTGCATTTCACCCCAAAGGTGGCTTTAGTTCACCGATGAACGTAAAAAATTCCTGTGCTCCTGCTTGCACAAGGGGAGACTTAAATGACCACTCCAAAGACTGGCAAAGATTGGTTGCTTAATGGAGATGTTTTTCTCATAAAGCCTGAGTGAAGCTGCACTCAATACATTTGGGGATACGATAGATTAGATAGTTTGTAGAAGCTGTTAATAGAGTTCTCAAACCACTTCGCTATCCGTCTCAATGAAAGGCGTTATATAACTGTAAGCTCATTTGTTATCATTATCTCCCTTTGTCTCCTTGCAGTCTGGGTAATTTGCTAGGTTATCAGGCTGTGTGTGTTTAAAAACACATGATAGATGTCACCTCAGCAGAAATTCACTACTTTTCTCATTATTAAGAGCAGAAATGTTTCCTTAAACACTCTGTAGCTATTATAGATCAGTATCAGCCCTGACTCAGCAACAAAACCACCCCAATACACTAGAAATAGAATCAAGTGAACTCTGCTGGCTCCTTCTGAGCCTGTCAAAAGCATTCAGACCAAACGTCCTGTTTCCTGGCATATCTCTTTGCAGTCACCTTGCCAAGCGCACCTTCCCGTGCGGGCAGGCAGGACTTGACGTTCCCTTTAGGCAGAGCTGAACTGGCTAATACGGAATAATTCAGCATTTTACAGGAAGTTCTCATACTGTCTCATTCTGAGGCTTGGGAATGTGAAAGTATTTTATGGAGCAGCCTTTGGAAATGCCTGTGCAACGATGCAGAGGTTGCTTCAGAGTGAGAACCACTACAGTTTGGTTTTGTGATGTGTCATAAAAGAGGTAACAACCAAGAGACTTGGATCTAACCAAAGGAAACCCTGAATGGAAAGATAACGGCCTGGGTTGACCCATGTAGTGTTAACTACTAACATTGTTTTAGGTGGAGAAAACCAAAAATCTCTTCCTACCCCTAGGAAGTGTAATTTACCCACGGAATCAGCGTGTTTCTCTAAGTCCTCTTTTTCCCATTCCCATGAAATACATCAAACAAAGACCTTTCCTTACGCCTAGGATATTTCAGACTCAGATTCTTGATACAGAGTGACACAGCGATCAACATCTATTTTCAGAGTCTTGGTGGGTTTCATGGCTGACATGTTAGCTGCTGAAATTCAGCAGGTTTCTAAGAAATAATGCGACTAGTATTATTGTAATTAATGGAAGTGAGACAAACTTACACGCAAACTTCTCTTTCCATCATTTACACTGGGGAGCATCCATACTGGGGAGCTGGAAAGCAAAGGCTTTTCTACATGGTAAAATAAGCACTACATAAAGTGTGAGTTTATAGTAGAGTAATGACTTCCCATTAAACTGCTGATTGAACAGTTAGGATGCATCAAGACTGAGAAGCTTACTCCACTTCCAAAGACCATGCCAAGAGTTTCTGTCCTTGGAAGCAGCGCAGCATAGCCAGCGTATTCTGGATTCACGATTTAATTTATTTTGCATTTCCCATGCAGAAAAGCCCTAAGAAGTAACAGCATAAGGCAATCAGCCTCACAGACCACATGCTGACATCATTATTATTATTATTATTATTATTGTTGTTGTTATTATTATTATCATCATCATTATTATTATCATTATTATTGTTATGCACAAGTAAAGCAGAGCAGTGCTGACGTATTGCATGGCACTGCAATTCTAATGGTGCAAAATGCTGTAACAAATAATAAATGTGCACCACTCCAGGTGTGGAGGAGCCCGGAGTTTTGCAAGTCCATGTTTTCACCTCGAAAAGAGATGGTTTTTCAGGGCTTCCACTGCCATCCCAGCCCCGGCTTGGAGTGGGCTAGGACAGCCCTTCTGGGCTCTTGCCATTCATTCCCTGCATCTTCAGCTCAGGCAGTGCCAGCTCCACACACCAGCCCAAACGTCCTCGTCTTCGCTTACTGCCTGGAAGCAGCTCCTGTATCATTCCAGTTACACTGAACTATCTGCAGCTTCTTAAGCCTCACATCTTGAAGAGGAATCAATAACACACCCAGTCCTAATGGCATCCTTGCCAGCAAAGAATCTTCAGTGCTGTAAAAGCCCCTTTCCCCCACTAAAAGCTACACTTTAGGTGAGGGGCAGCCCTCGCAGCAGGCAAATGCAATGAATTCCTATTGCATTACAGTAATTTCAGCTATCCTGGCTTTAAAACCTCGCTGTGTTTTAACTCTGAACCATCACAAGCACAAACACAAATTGACATTGGCACAGACAATCAGATCTCACCCACCACAAAGGAGCAGAGCGTTCCCCTCCCTGGGGAGCTCTGCCTTTCCAGCCCTTACCGCCTCTGCTCCAGCTTCTCTCTGTTTGGGAGCAGGTGCCAACACGGAGCTCCCAGCTCCCTGCTCCAGGGCTTGCATCTATACCCGCACCTGCACACGTCTGCCTGACCCAGACTAGCCGTCTGCCTGCCTTGGGCGCGCTTGCAACTCCCTCCAGACTTGTCCTGCCGTACACCCATCCTCCCCTCACCTCCATCACGACAGTGTGCACGGAGGCATTCCCAGCCTCCACGGACACACGTTGGGCTTGCGTGGCAAGGGTTTGGTAGTGGGGTGGCTACAGGGGTGGCTTCTGTGGGAAACTGCCAGAAGCTACCCCGTGTCCAACAGGGCCAATGCCAGCCAGCTGCAGGCACGGCTGGGGACCCTGCGGGGACCCACGCTGGCGGCTGTGCCTGGCATGCACCCACGGGGGGGACCCACACTGGGGCACGGGCAGAGTGTGAGGGGGAAGGAGCGCAGGGACGGCATGTGAGGGACTGACCCCGTCCCCATCCCTGTGCCGCTCGGGGTGAGGAGGGGGATAATTTGGGAGTGAAGTTGAGCCCGGGAAGAAAGGAGGGGTGGGGGGAAGGTGTTTTTAAATTCTGGTTTTGTTTGTCATCCTACTCTGATGTGAATGGTAATAAATTAAACTAATTTCCCCAAATGGAGCCTGTTTTGCCCGTGAACAGTAACTGCTGTGTGATCTCCCCATCTTCATCTCACCCCACAAGCCCTTGGCTGTGTTTTCTCTTCCCTGCCCAGCAGAGGAGGGCAGTGACAGAGCGGCTTTGGGGGCACCTCACGTCCAGCCAGGGTCAGCCCACCACAATACATCAACACAATAGAGCAGAGAGCGTGGGAGAAAGAGAGCAAGAAACTGTGCAAAATAATAAATAATCACGGAAAAAACTAGGGCACCAACAGTGTCACTGGCTTTTGATGTTTCCTTCTCATCCTGCCCTGGCTTTTCTCCTGTGGAAAGGGAATGCTGCAAGGTGGGAAGAAGCCCCAGGGCAACAGGGACACAGGGCTGTTTCTATTCAGCAGCACTAGCAGGATTACAGATAAATATTGAAGCTATCAAAGAAGCTTAAGGGATTTAGGAACCCACTCCCCATTATTATCCTCTCTGGGGGGAGGGGAAGCGATCTTTTGCTGAGACCTACTACAAACACCAGGATGGTGCTGACTTCTGAAAGATCCTGCTCTGGCTACAAATTTCTCCTCCTTTGTTGGACAGGTGGCGAGGGGAAAGACAAATGTGGTTTTTATCATAAATAGAGTCACAGTTTGTCACTTGTGGGTGCTTCATTGAGAGGCCAGGCTCTGCAGAGACCATAAGGGCAGTGCTGCGCTGCCGGGATGGACCTTCCCTGTGTTGGACCCAGGCTGTGGGCAGCAGTGGGGCCAGCCCCACCACCTGTACCTGCAGGAGCAGCAGGTCCTGGCCTGGGCAGGACAGGGAGGTCCGTATCCTGCCAAGGAACTTGGACCCATCAAGCAGCTGGCAGCCTGCTTTCTCTTGGAGCCGGTAAATCCTGAGAAAGCTGAAAGATGACTTGAGAGATGGTGTGGAAGGAAAAGCTGTTGGTTCTTCTGATGTGTGTGCATGCAGCTAGGGGTGGAAACTGCTGTACAAATCAATTCTGAAACGGAGAGGCGGATGTGGGATGTTTTAAACCTGCCTCCATTCAAATCTGCTGCTGCGGCATCGCAACAAAACTTCATTAACAAAACATACCAGCCCCTATTCCTCCTCCCATCTCCCAGTTCCTGCTGTAGGACAGCCTCACTGATGGTAAGGAGGTTTTTAATTTGCACTGAGAAGGATGTCTGTGCTCTCTGCAAAGGCATTAGCACCCTCTCCTCTGGGACGTCTGGGCTCAGAGCGAATTCCGGAATTCCGCAGGAGCCTGCACAAGTTACAGACCAGCTCCTGGGGGCAGAGCACGTCTGTCCCCCTCATCCTGCACTCCTCGGGAGCCACCGTCCTCTTCGCACACAAACTAACCCCAGTCGGAGCGTGTGGCTGGAGTGGGGTGCAGTGAGAATGGGGTAAGGCCTTTTGTGTGCTCACGTGTGGCTGCTAAACAGAGACACAGGTTAATGTTTAATTCTATACTCAAAAAAAAAAATCATCTCACAGCTGGCAGGAGCCCAACAGGACACTGTATAGCCAGACGCCAAGCCTGAGCTCCCTCCCTCTCTTGGGTGGATTCCTGTGCAGGGAATTATCACCACCGCACCGAGCCCCTTCTGCAGCTCTCCCTGCAATTTTGGCTAATGCAAGATCAGCCCTCAAGCAGCCAAAATGGTTTCTCTGCTACACTTTTAAGGGAATGCTGCAGTTTTAAACCACAAATTAAATTTTTAATGAAACTTCATAACTGTGGTACCCAAATGTAATGTAATATTGATAGGAACTGTGCATCCAGCTAGCATGAGATTGCCCTAGAAAGCTTTTTAGGATGTTATGCAATATATAGCTAAATTAATTATTTGTAATGAAAGGATCTGTGTCCCTATAGCATCACTGAGACCTACTAGTACAAAGAACACACTCCTCATTCTCACTGGATGTAAATGTCAGGCAATTTAGAGGGAAACAGACTTTTGAGATGGGAACAATGAAAGAAAGGGAAGGAAAAAAGGGAAGAGAGTGAAAGAGAGAGAGGGAGGGAGGGAGGGAGAGAAACAGAGAGGGAGAGATCTGCAAAGAAAGACTGCAGCAAAATGCAGCAAATTTCCAAACTCCAGTCCAAAGTGTTTGTTACAGAAGGGAATACTCCACCTTACACACACTGTATTTGTACCAGCTATACACCATGCTCAAGCTGTTCTAATGACAGCTGTAGATGTTAGAAAGCATTAAAAAAAAAAAAAGGATTTTGCATCTATGCTATTCTGCAAACTTAACAATGGAGCAGCTCGGAGATGTGTGCTGGTTCCACAAGTCTTGTCGGGCTGCACAAGGCAAAGGACTTTGGAAAGGATCCTGCTCCCTCGACATGTGCTCCACACCAACAGCCGTGCTGTAGTGTGACCAGAGATCCTGTCCTTGCTGTAGCCTTTCTGAGAACAAGCCCTTATATTAAAAAACCCAACAAAACGGCCTCCAAGCCACTGCCACGTCCTGCTCTAAGCGTGTTGGGGATGGGGGTGTGCAGCCAGGGGCTGGAGTGGACCATCTTCTGGGAGCCTCAGAGACAACACAGGCACAACCGGCAGCTCAGCTGCGTACCAGCTAGATGCACAAACAAAAGGAGCTGGGTTACACACTTGGTAAGGTCTACCCATTACTACTTCCCATGACAAAGCTGTCTCCATCCCATAATGGTTCATATTGTTCCCACTCCACAGAGGAGACTTAAATGCGGAATCAGCACTGCCCCACAGATGTTTTATGTACAGCAGGCTGCACAAACAGGAGAGAAAGCTTCTGTCCCTGCTCCCTAGGGCTCCAGCTCCCAGGATTAAAGAGATTTGTCCACTTTAAAAAAATGTCCTTTATGCATTTGTTCTCACACAGAGGTTAGCGTTGAACAGATCGAATATTCACATACCTCACTCTGCGCTGGGCAGCCAGCCGTGGCAGAGGGTACCGGGAGCCAGGGCTTCTGGTCCCCGGAGGGAGCACCCTGGACTGCCCAGAACCATGCTTGTCCATCACAAATACAAATGTGCCTGCTGGCTCCTGTTCAGAACTAAATCATCTCCAAGGGTCCTTGATAGCTGTGCTCAGCTTTTTTCGGCTACAGAGCAATAAATCAGCTAGCTACAGAGCGCGCTTTGGAAGAGGCAAGAGAAGAGTTAAAAATAATAGGGGCTCCATTATTCCATCATACCTATACAGCTCCTAAATCTACAGAAGCAATAACGGATCCTACTGCATGATTCAGTGATTCTGGGAAAGCTGAAATCTTGATCATATTTTCTAGATCTTTCTTTGCATTAGGAGACACGGGGGTTATTTTGCTTATCTACTGTAGTGCAGCTTTGTTGTTTTTTCCTATCTAGGTATTTATACGGTCTCCATCACCATAGTATTGGAGTGTTTATTTTATTGCACCTGTCACCTTGGTCTCATCTCAGCATAATGTACCATGGATGACAAAAGATTCCTAGTTAAATTTGTTCGGTGACATGAACAGCTTTGTCAATACCATGCAGATGTTAACAGAAGTGGGTACCAATTCAGCTGCCTCTCAGACCAGTTCTACACCAGTGTAATTGTATTGCCTGCAGTAACATTATTTTTAGTTTGCGTTCCTGCCTGTGGCAGAAGAATTAGACCTGCAGTCTTTTTAGCCTTTCCATAATGTCCCTTCTCTGAAAAACAAAAAAACAACAAAACAAAACCAAAACAACTCCAAAACCAAACCAGCACGGAAGGGAGACCAGTCTGCCCAGTAAAACACATCCTGCCTGTCCCCCTCCTTGCAACTCCTCTCTGTTCCATTCCTGTTGCACTGAAACGTGCTACAGCACAGGGAGCAAACAGCAGGAAAAGCAACCAGGGCAATAAAGGCAGAAGTGAAGAACTGAGTGGAAATGCAGATATTTTCCCCCCAGAATTTCAAAGCACATAGCACCAGAGGTGAGCTCCTCATGGGTTCCAGGGGGCTCTGAGCTGCTGCCCCCCTGCAGGATCAGCAGGAAGAACCAGAAACCTTAGGAAGGCTACAAATAACGAGTCTCTGCAGTCCCCGCAGGCACCGGGACAGCTCTGATGGAAGGCAGCAATGAAAGCACTACAGGATCCCAGTGAAGGTGCTGCTGAGGTGCTGAGCTCTTGGGCACATCTCCAGACTTCTTGGCCACTTTTGTCCCAGTGCTGCCCTGGCCTCTCTGGGCTGGGCATCAGCAGCCGTAGCCAGCCGGGGCCGCGCACTGGGGCCTTTGCCAGCCCTGCCAACCTTTCTGCTGGACCTGATGACAAGCCCAAGCCGCTGGGTTTGGCCATGAAATGCTGCACTCGTGGCACAGCACGGAGCACGGCCAGGTGGGACGGGGCCTTCCAAAGGCAGCCCGGGTGCTCTGAGAAGCAAACAGTACGCCAAGGGCCAAGGCAGTGTGTCATCAAACTCTTGGGGCTAGATAAACACCTGCAACAGGAAAGGCATCACACTGAGCCACACAGCACAGGGCTTGCTGTGAGCAGCTCAGTGTGCTCCAGCTCCCCGAGAGCACCCATCAGGCCCGCATCGGAGGGGAGAGAAAAGGGGGACAAGACGGCGCAGGGGCAGTACTTCGTCTTTTGCAGAACCACAGACCGATTCAGCCTTTGTATTTTACTGACCCACTTCACTAATCAAAACTAATTGCTTCGTATTTCACAGGTTAGCTTGGCATTATGTGACCGCTCCAGCCATGTGGGCCGCGGCGCAGGGCAGGTAGGGCAGGCAGTGGACGGAACCGGGACACCAAACACACCTGTTCATCCCGCAGCTGCTGGCTGTGCCGCAGCGGCTCAGGCATCCCCTAACGACACTGCACGTGGAGGGAAGATGAGGACAAAGCCAACAGGTGGGAGAGGCTCTGGTGCTGGGGCGGGGTGGTCCTGCCGGTGCTCTGTGCCTCGGCCAAGGAACGAATGTGAGGGACGAATCCCAGAGAACCTGCATGCTCAGTTCCCTGGGACTGAGGAGGCATTGGCCTTGGCTGGACGCTGAGGATGAGAAAAGCGGCAATTCTCACCGCCGCAAACTGGTTCCACCAAGGATGGATACAAGTATTACCTGGGCACTTTTTTTTTTTTTCTTTCTTTCGTTTCCCTGATTAAAAAGGAAGAAAAAAAGCCGTGCTCGCCCTCGCACGCCCACAGCAAACGGCACCCACAGCGCCTCGCTGCACCCTGCTCCCGAGGACACGCAGCGGCTGCCGGGGGCGCACCTGGGGGTGCAGCCCCTCACCCTGCGCCCCCCCGGCTGCGGGGGCTGGAGGGCAGAGCCCAGCCCTGAGGGGGCAAGCATCGCCCAGCGCCACCCCCGCCCCGTCCGCCGTGGGGTGCCTGCGCGCCCCCGAGCCGGGGGCTGCCTTGCGGGGGGGGGCGGGACCGGGGATGCTCGGGGGGAGCGAGGAGGCGCTTTGCCGAGCCCGGGCCGGGCCACGGGGCCACGCGAGGAGACGGCACCGCGGGGGGCACCCCCGCGCCACCCCCCCGCCTGCCCGCACACGCACCCCGTGCACACGCACCCCTGCCCGCACCCGCTGGCCGCACACGCACCCCCCCTCCGCTGCACGGTGTCTCCCACACACGCGCGCCGCGGCCGCCCCCCCCCAACTCACACGCCCGCCCCGCGCGGCCGGGATTCCACGCGCACGTGACGTCACGGCGCGGGCCCCGCCCGGGCGCTATAAGAGGGGCCGCGTGCCGCAGTGGGCCCGGCGGAGCGGCACGGCCCGGCCCCGGCAGCGCAGCCATGGCCGCGGGGCCCCCCGGCAGCCTCCCGCTGCTGCTCCTGCTGCTCTCGCCGCTCTGCCTGCGCGGCCGCGGGCAGGGCTTCGGGCAGACGCGCTTCATCTGCACCTCGGTGCCGCTGGACGGGGACATGTGCGCCGCCTCGGCGCTGGGCGCCGGCTCCGCCGAGGAGCTGAAGAGCACCGTGCTGCAGCTGCGGGAGACGGTGCTGCAGCAGAAGGAGACCATCATGAACCAGAAGGAGACCATCCGCGAGCTGACGGCCAAGTTGGGCCGCTGCGAGAGCCAGAGCGTGCTGGAGCCGCCCGGCGAGCCCAAGGGCGGCGGCAGAAAGCCCGGCTTCTCCAAGAACACCATGGGCGACCTGTCGCGGGCCCCTGCGGCCGAGACCCTCAGCCAGCTGGGGCAGACGCTGCAGTCCCTGAAGACGCGGCTGGAGAACCTGGAGGTACGCGCTGCGCCCCGGGGGGGCCGCGCCGGCGGCGGGGCGGCCGGTAACAGCCCGCTCCCCCGCTCGCCCCTTGCAGCACTTCAGCAGGATGAACTCCTCCGGGCAGAGCAGCAACCTGAAGGACATCCTGCAGAGCAAGATCGACGACCTGGAGAAGCAGGTGCTGTCGCGGGTGAACAGCCTGGAGGAGGGCAAGTTCAGCCCCCGCAACGAGTCCGAGGAGCGCGGCAAGATCGAGAGCACCCTCACCTCGCTGCACCAGCGCATCAGCGACCTGGAGAAAGGTACCGGCGCCCCGGGCCCGCCGCGGCCCCCGGCCCGCCCCGGGCGGGAGGCTCGGCCCTTGTGCCCCGCGGGGCCGGTGCCGCGGGCTCGGCGGCGGGAGCAGGGGATGCTGCGGGCGCTGCCCGGCGCCGGGGATTAGGGAGCTGGGCGCTCCGGAGGGATTTGCTCCTCGCTGCCATCTCAAGGCCCGTTGCATAACGGGGGTGGGACGGGGGGTGGGGGCGGACACCCCCAAAGCGGACTGAGAAGGTGTCCGGCCGGAGCCCACCGCCCCTCTGCTCCCACAGGCCAGAAGGACAACCGGCCCCCAGACAGGTTCCAGCTCACCTTCCCGCTGCGCACCAACTACATGTACGCCAAGGTGAAGAAGAGCCTGCCAGAGATGTACGCCTTCAGCGTCTGCATGTGGATGAAGTCCAACGCCTCACCCGGCATGGGCACCCCCTTTTCCTATGCTGTGCCTGGGCAGGCTAATGAGCTGGTGCTCATTGAGTGGGGCAACAACCCCATGGAGATCCTCATCAATGACAAGGTACAGCCCTGGGGAGTGGGGAGGTTGCTGAGCAGGGCGGGCTGCAGACCGGCTTGGGGGGTGGCATGGGACCCACACACACCGTGCGCACAGCCCTGACCCGCTGCCTGCAGGTGGCCAAACTGCCCTTTGTCATCAATGATGGCAAGTGGCACCACATCTGTGTCACCTGGACCACGCGGGATGGCGTGTGGGAAGCCTTCCAGGATGGCACGCAGACCGGCAGTGGTGAGAACCTGGCACCCTACCACCCCATCAAGCCCCAGGGGGTCCTGGTCCTGGGCCAGGAGCAGGTAAGGGCTGACGGGGTGTGAGCGTGGGGGTCCCTGCTCTCTGGGTGCACCCAGGGGATGGAGGATGGATCGTGCTGGGTGCTCCCAGGGTGGGACAGGGCAGCCTGGCTGCGTGCCCCCCGTGATGGTGGCTCCTCTGCAGGACACACTGGGTGGCGGGTTTGATGCCACACAAGCCTTCGTGGGGGAGCTGGCCCACTTCAACGTGTGGGACAGGAAGCTGAGCCCCGGCGAGGTGTACAGCCTGGCCACCTGCAGCACCAAGGCGCTCACGGGCAACGTCATCGCGTGGGCCGAGGCCAACATCGACATCTACGGCGGGGCCACCAAGTGGACTTTCGAGGCTTGTCGCCAGCTCAACTAGGGCCATGGACAAGCGAAAGAAACCTCCTCATTGGGTTCTTTTATTTCTTTGGTTTTGGGTTGTGTCGTCGTTGTCCCATCCCCCCCCCCCCCCCTTCCTTTTTTTTGTTTGTTTGCGCAAAAACGCAGAGAACGAAGCCACCCATTTTGTCCCGAGGTGTAGGGATGTCCCAGCAGCGGGGCCGCCCGCCCCCGGAGCCCCACAACCCTCCGGTTTCTGTCTTGCCAATGTCCTTCAACGCCTGCGTGCCTTGGCCTGGCGCGGCTGCGCTCCCTCTCACCGCTCCTCCAGCCCGGCCCCTGCTTTGCCGCCTTCCCCCCCACCCCCGGGGCAGCCCCACATTCCCTGGGCACTGGCACCTTAAAAGGCTGCAGGGTCTGGACCGGAGGCCCCCAGGGCTCTTTTCCCCCCAGCCTGAAGCCCCTCCTCCCCGCGCCCCACCCACCCCACCCCCCGGAGAGTGATGTCTGGGGAGCTGGGGGAAGGTTGCAGCATCCCTCCCATCACCCATCCCAGGGGTGCGGTGGTGGCCAGCACTCCAAGGAGGGGGTGATGCCCCCCCCAATCTGTTCCCAGGTGAGCCCCTTTCCCCTGCCAGCGCTGCTCCCAAGCACCACAGCCATAGTCCCGGGCTGCGGTGGGCACCAGGACGGGACCCCCGCGGCCGGGACACCCCCCACCCGGCGGCCCCGCTCCCTGACCTGCCGCACTCAGGTATGCCCCCTCGGCCCCACCTGCAGCCCCCCCGAGGCCTCCTACGTGCCCGCCATAGCTGGTGAAAAATAGCCTTTACCATCCCCTGGAAGTTTAGCTACCACTGAAAAGTGTGAAGCCTTTCTGCTTTTGATAAAACACGATGTTGTTTCCCTTACTGTAAAGGGAAGTTTATTACCAATTAAAAAAAAGGGTATTTTTATGAAGATAAAAAAAATAGAATTTAGCAGTGCTCCCTGAGGAAAAAAGTACTTTGAGATTCTGCAGGAAAAAAAGAGATAAAGAAGTGTATTTTGAAATAACATGCATTTTGTATGGTTTCCTTTTCTAAACTCCTGGTTTGTACTACAGATTGCAGAAATCACCCCCCAGCCCTGCCACTGACCCCCCTAGGGCTACCCAGGGTGGCAGCGGAGGATTAGGCAGAGAATTCACACAGGGCTCCTGAGCCTCTCTGACAGATTCCAGCGCTGCGGCAAAGAGCCGAGCGGAGGGGCTCATATGGAGCCAGGCAAGGCCAAGGTCGCCCCTGGCCAGGAGCACAGAGCTGGCCCAGCCACCGCCGCTTCGGGGACCAGCGCCCAGCCAAAGAGCAGTGGGCGCAGCAACACACACCCCCAGATCAAGAGACCTTCGTATGAACTGTGGCTCAGGGCAGCATGTTTTAAACTGTGCTTTTTTTTTTTTTTTTTTAAAAAAAAAAAAAAAACAAAAACTGAAAAAAAAATAATCCACCGTGGTGAGTTAATTTGAGTTCCTCCCAAGAACCTGTTCACATCAGCAACGTGACAAGCACAACCTGCTGAGAACAAGACCACTGGAAAGGCTTCGCCTACAGTCCCAGGTGCGTTGGATTTGCCAAAAAAAAAAAAAAAAGGGTGTGATGTCAACATAATGTATATAGTGTATAGTAGGGGAGAGAATAAATGTATCTTAATTTGTCATTATTTTGCTAACCAAAGCTGTACATTTTTCCTGTTCCTTGCTCTCTGTCTCTTTGGGTTTTGAATGGGTTACGATATACTACGCATCCAGTCCGCAGCAGCAGTTCGGGAAATGCACTGTTTCTACTGATACTCATGCTTTTTCCATTTTCTTGCCGAGATTACATGAATTGTTGACTTTATTTTTACACAATAAAGAGTGAAGAAAGACAGTGCGTTTTCTTAAGTGTGTCAGTTCCCTCAGCAGCCAGTGCCTGGGACCTGGTCTTTTTGTGGAGGAAGGTTTTTGCCTGTTGAAGGCAGGAATTTCTGCCGGTTCCCCTGGGAGCCTGCTCAGGCACCCCCAGCCTCGGCCGCACTGGCCAGGCGCTCTCTTGCTCCCGTAGCATTAGACCTCATCTCTCCCTGTTTACCCAACACCATCATACAAACTGATTTTTTTTTTTTTTTCTCCTAAGACGCAGGCTGGAAGCTCGGCTCCCTCCGGCTGTCTCTGCCAGGCTGGTGATGGTGGGGACAATGCCATCCCGTAGCCCCCAATGCCCATCAGCTCTCTGCAGCAAATGCTCCGGTGTGGGCACTGCTGCCAAACCCCGCAGGACGCCGCAGCTCTTGGTCCTTCCCTGCAGGCAGGAGCCGCTCGGGGCATTTCACTCGTCCTTGGGTGGCCAGGCTCGGCTCCGGACATGGTTCCTGGAAGGCATCATTTCAGGGGTGGGGGTGGCAGGGGGCACTCGGCCCGGAGGGCGACGTGGCTGGAGCCCACCCGCACACGGGGATGTGATGGTGCAGGGCTGCGCCTACAGACGGCTTGTGCCGTTCCAAAGTAATTGCTACACGTTCCTACTTGTTACACATCTGCTGCAGAACAGACTTCCCAGATGAGAAATTGCTTTTAGAGTCAGATACCAGTAGGAAAACCATCTACTCCCTCGAAGCAGCCAGAAGCAGCTTCCCCTCCCCACACTGTGACACCCCCACCCCACTGCAGCTGGGAGCAGGAGCTGCACAGTCCGGCTCGGTGCTGCTGCTGCCTTGGGCACCGCGCAGCCCCCCGTGACACCAGCACTCCCCTTCCCTCCTCCCCGGGAGCAAGGACAAGGGGACGCAGCCCGGTGGGATGCAGCCAGCATAAGTCAGCAGGGCCCTCCCTGCTGCCATGCTTGTGGCCAGCGAGTCTCGGCTCTGGGGGCTGGCGAGGGCCAGAGCAAGGGTCCTACGGTCCTCGTGCTGCATCTTCCCAAGCAACACCTACAGCCTCCACTAAGGGCATCCCTGCCTGGTCCCCTGCCACCTCCCGCACCTCAAGCTGCCAGAGCGCAGCCACCCGGGGCCCCTCCACTTCGCCCAGCACCTGCCACCCTAACCAAGCCTCTTCTCCTTGGGGAGGTTTGCTCCTGTGACTGCTCCAGGTCCTTTTCAGGATGCCTCAAGTCATAACCATCATAACACAGCAAACAGGGCAAGGGAGAGAGGGAGGATGCCTCAAGCCATGCTGCAGGTCTGGGGTCCCAGAGCATTTTCCCATGCTGCCAGCCACAGACGGAAGCAGAACTACAAGCGCTGGGTACCCTTGACAGGGGACAATGAGCATCAAGAATCCTCCAGGTGTAAGAGGTAAAATGATATATCAAAACTGGTTTAGGGCAATTTACTGAGCCCCATGGGGGACAGGCTGAGAGCGTAACATGCCGCTCATCAGTCACTCCTGCAGGTGATTAGCAAGAAGGCACAGATGGGCTGCCAGGGGAGTCTCAGCCAAGGCTTGTAGGTGGGCAGGATGGGGAGTAACACAGCCACAAGAATTAAAGCAGGGGCATGATGCCAGAAGACACAGAAGGGGTGTTGAAGACGATGGTGCAACCAAGAGTTTCCCCCTCCCTGTCTCCCCAAACACCCCTCCCCAGACACAGAAGTGATTTAGCTCAGTGCCTTGCCAGACTTACAAATGCAGCACGGTTGCAGAGCTCCAGCCAGACACCCCGTAGCACACACACCTCCTTCCCCAGCCCTCAGAGCAGAGCTCAGCCCTCTCTGGCAACACGGATACCATCCCCTTCCCCCCCACCCCTGAAAACCAGCTGCTCCAAGGACAGGCTGTTTGGTTTTGTGTCACTGGGAACAGCCTACATCTTTCCAAAGGGGAATGCTATTTTACCCAGGGAATGGGTGGCAGCTCCTGCATTGCTCTCAGCCGCCGCCAGCCCACCCCAGCCTGGCCCCAGCTCTGAGCAGGGCCCTGGCCCCTGTGGGGACAGCAGTGTCTCAGCTACACTCAGCCATCCCAGGTGCCAAGACAAAACTACAGCACCTGCCCGCTGCCACAGGAAAGGGCGATGATACCCTCAGGTGGAGGCTTGCGCTGAGCCACAATTTAAACGACAATAAAAAAATTACACTAACAGATATTTTTTAATTTTTCCTCCTGGTCATAGCTGGAAACCACTGCTGTGATTAAAGCAGGGCTGTCTCGCTCCCCGAGGCAGTGGCGCAGCTGGGGCAGAGCAGGTGGGATGCTGCAGCCAAGAGCAGGGCAGGATGTGGGTGATGGCTGAGGGGCTGGAGCTGGCAGAGCCCAGACTCCTGCACCAAGAGATGAGTAACAAACCTCCCAGCTCATCACCTCCTGGGCTCCCCAAGGCCGCGAGGGGACCCTCGGTCTGCCTTGCAGCCCCACAAGCACCTGTAGGTACAGACCCCCCACGCCTGCAGCCATTTCGAGCTGTGAGAGCACCCCCAGGGCTGCCCCTGCCTCGGCAGCTCAGCCGACAGCAGCAGCTCCAGGCGTGCGACTTGCACATCTCAGCGCCACTGCGGCGATGCCAGCTCCTGCGGGAGGCAGGCAGGGAGCGCGGATCCTGCGAGAGGAGATGCACAGCACAGGCCCATCAATAAGATGCACCAATCCTGACACCTCGCCCTGCAACCAGAAACTGCTGCTCTGAGCTGAAAGCTGTTCAGTGGCACCAGCTCTGCCACAGGGACGCTGGTGACAGCCAGCCCAGCATCCCCTGCGCACAGGGGTAAGGGAGAGCATTACTCGCACCAGCATCGAGTGCACTAAATCCAGGAAGCTTTTAGAGCAGCAGAGCAGATGGGGATCTTGGGCTTCGTGAGGACAGGCCCCACGACTCAGGAGGTGGCTCAGAAATATTGACAGGGGCGAGGGAGAGTTCTTAAGGGCAGGATACAGCTGGGATTTACAGCTCTGATCCGACTTCTTGCTGGCAACTCACATGGAAGAGAAACCACTCTTACACACAGGCATCTTGTGCCCATCCTTTTCTCCCCACCCCTCAGGCACAGGTCAGCTCCACCAAGGGCTTTCAAGAGGTAAGAGGAGGTGATGGGCTAGATGAAAAATTTAATCGGTTGTATTTTATAGCAAAACACCCATGAAAACCAGAGACAGCATGTCCTGAGATGGCCTCTCCTGCATCCCTGCCCTGCACGGGAGGGCCTAGGGGCACGCACCCCCCAGCCTGGAGGGCAACAGCCACTTGCAAGCAAAGCTGCCTGCAGCACTGGGTCCAGAAACATCCCAGAGCATCACCATTATGCAGTGCCAAAGGCATGCTAGGCACTTAATAACATGCCGTTAGATTAATTAGTAGCAAGTGTGTCATGCAATATGCCTGGCCTAGGAGCACATGGCTCCATGAGACCCGGATGAAATATGCATGAGACACGGAGCCGGCACGTGGTGGGCAGAGCCCCCAGGAGCAGCGAGGGGGCTCAGCTCCCAGCCTAGGAGGGCTGTCTCAGGGAAACAACAGAAACACTGGCAGATGCCTACAGAAAACATCCTTCGTCTGCATTTCATAAAAATCGGAGGGGACAGGGGGACAGAAAGAGGGCCTGCAGGCTGAAGCATCCTCCCCAACACGGCTCCCGGGGGGGGGGGGGGCGGGCGGGCACTAGCATCATCCTCCCTGAGGCTGGGAGCCCTGCAGTGCTGGTGGCTCAGGCAGCAGCTCCAACCAGCACATAAACACCCCGAGTAGCAAGCATGGAGCTGAGGAGCTCAGAGCTGGCGCTGAGCACCACTGCAGCTGCTCCCCGCTGCGGTGGGGGCTGACAAACGCTGCCCTGGGCTCCCCCAGGGACACTACTCCAACCAAGCGACTTGCAGGCTGTGTGGCAAGGCAGAGGAGGAGGAAGAGTCAGGGAGGCAGGCAGCCAAACACCACACTTCAGGGCACCAGGCAGGGCTGGGGGGATTTCCCAAGGTGGGGAGGAAAAGCATCAGTCCCCGCCGCAGCGCCAGGGCAGGAGGACGAGCAGGGCACCCAGGACTGCAGGTGCCGCAGCCAAGCCCTGCTGCTGCTGTGGGAGTACAGGGACCCACTGGGTCACTGCGGGTGGCTGGACGTGACCCCAGGCACGAAGTCAAGGCCAACAGACTGTTCCAGTCATAGGTGTGAGTCACAGCTGTGACAGAACATCCCTCTAACACTGCTCAGGAGCCTTCGCTGGCAGAGCATCATCTCCCCACACCTCTGCAGCACGGCTGCAGCACTGCCTGGACATCCTCTCCAGGCACAGCTGAGGAAGGGGCTTCCTCGAGCCCTTCCTCCCCCTAGGAAACCCAACCAGACCTGGCCGGGGTCCTGCTGCAGCGGAGCCAGAGGTGCCCTGGGCACGCATGGAGCACAGCCTTCCTGCACCATGGGGCTGGAAGAAGGCAAAATCTGTTTAGCACAGCAAGACAAGCCCCTTGCCAGATATAATCATCTTTTCTAGGACCTTGCAGAGACTGCTCCTACAGCAGAAGTAATGAATCTGCAACGTGAAAAATCTCCCTGAAAAAAACAGCTCCAAGATCCGCAAGCAAGCCAGCCCCGGCTCCCGGCACAGCCACAGCAGCTCAGATCTCAGCCAGGCTGCAGAACCTCCCCATGGTCTCCAGACACTTGGGATATGAACTCCTGCCTATCTCTGCACCACTGTAGCCACGGCCAGCACAACCCACATGTGGCTCTCACACCAAATGCCCCAGGTCGATATCTGCCCCAGTGGGACAGCAGCTCATCCCCACAGACACCCCTTCCCCAGTACAAAGCTGCCTTCACCCAAATGGCACCGGAAAACGAAACACCATCTCACACCGCTCAGCCATGGTTAAATTAAGACCAGCAGCAGCCTGGAGTGGTGGGTGCCTGATGAGCACCAGCCCCTTTGCAGCCTCCTGGCAGGGCAATTGAGTCAGTAGAGGCAAGGGAGAGGAGCAGCACAGGCTTGCTCTGCTCCCCGGGGTCTGGGGGGGGGCTTGCAGCCAGTGGGTCAATGGCAAAGGCTCCCTTCGGTAACCCAGATTCTGCAGTTTAGTTCAGCTTTTGGCAGCTGCAGGATTTATTCCAACCCATGAGGTGTTGAAGAGCCTTGGTGAGGGGCAGAGAGCCCTGCAGAGGTCCTGCAGCACCACTGCAACCCATGGACCCCACGGCAGCATCAGGCACATCAGCCCAGAGCACTTCTATGGCACGCATCAGCTGGCTCCAAGGCACAGCCCCCCGGCAAATCCCACCAGCCCTCCAGCCCTGTACACCTCACCCACTCCCACCATGCCAGCACCCCCCTTAAACCAGAGCCCCCTCGGTCCCAAGTGGAGCTAAAAGCCCTGGCACTGCCACTTTCCACCTTGGCAAGGCCCAGCAGAGCCCCCTCCAGCAACAGGGGCTGAGGTGGTGGCAAGCACAGACCCCAGCAGGGCAAGGCTGGGGGTCGTTCTGCTGCATGAGCATCGTGATGTCCCATGTGGCAGGACGTGTGAAGAGCCGGCACCATCCCGCTCACAGGCTCCTACCCCGCTGGGACATGGGTCTGGCCATCCCTGTGCCGCAGCCCACTGCCGGAGCCGGGGAGGTGCCTGGTGGGTGAGCACCAGGAAAGGGCAGCGCTGCTGTCCGGGAGCGATGGGTTAGCGGCAGTGCTGGCACAGCTCGGCAGGGAAATCCTTCGGAGCAGCGGATGGGAGGCAGCTGCCACCCCAGCGGCTCTGAGCACATGGCCAGCGGAGGCGGGATGGGCAAGGATGGAGCAGGGAGGTTGAGGAGGGCTGTTTGCACCGGGCGATTGAAACAGGGGCGATTGAAACGGGGGCATGCCGGCACTGCTCACCAAACAGCCCATCTCTGGCAGCTCAGGCTCCAGGGGTACCCCACGTGCTGGTGGCCAGCTCACCCAGAGGCTGAGCAACATCCATGCTAAGGAGATGTCACCCTCCCCCAGCACTGCCCGGGTGCTGCCAGCTCTCCGGGCTGCTCGAGACCCTGACAGCTCCGATGGCAGCTGGGGACCAGCCCAGCAGCTGGTGGCGCCACAGGGAAACTGCTCCCACCAGGTAAACCGGACCATCCCCACCCAGTGTGCTCCTGCCAAATTGCTGGTGGCCCAGATCCTGCGCACACCTACCCCAGGGCTCCAAAATGATCCAGATTTATCGCCCAGCCATCAGCCTGTTTCTATGCAGCTCTTCAATTAGATAAATGATATATTTACCCTTCACAATTGGTTTTAAAGAATTTTTGGAGGAATCCTGTAATTCTGGATCTTTCCGAGCTGCTGCCAGCTGCAGGAGAAGAGCTCTGCTCTGCAGGGGGTCCCATCAACACCCACCCCCCCACACACACACATCACTTTTGGCTACATGTGTCACAATCCCACAGGTGCCACAACCTGCAGGGCTGGGCCCCCCTGCAGCTGCAGCAGACACACACATTCATTTTAAATGGCCCTTTGCATCCCCCTGCTGAATGTTTCAGAGCAAAGTTTGCTTTTTGCACCCTGCAGCTCTCTCTGAGCGACCCTTCCCCAGCCAGGGCTGGCACCGGGCATCCCCCAGCAGCAGGGTAGACCCCACCCCACCCAACACCTGCCCAGGGAGCCGCTGGCAAAGCAGGGCTGGCCCCCCCATCTCGCCTTCTCAGAATATTTTTGCAACCTATTCCTGGGCTCCTCCTCCTGCGATTTTCCCAGCCGCTGCTAAACACCACCTTGACAGCACCGAGCTGATTTCCTCCATCCTTTCCATCCATCCCTGATGGATTACAGGGGGGCTGGGATCTCAGTGGGAGCTCAGACTCCACCAAGGAGTTGTAGGTGGGATGCTCCTCTGGCTGGGGATCCCAGGAGGGATCCCAGCCCCATCCCAGGGGCACAGAGGGGAAGAGCAACTGATTACCCACGGGAGGGTCTGCGACTAAGCACCACTCTGCCACAGGAGAGGCTGCCGGTGAGCATAGAGCCGAAGAAAGAATATATCTTCCAAAGCTGATTAAAAATAGATGCAGCATCTTGCTAATTATGCTGTGTAATTAGCATTTGTTTTCTGCTTAGCAGAAATCTGCAGGGAGCGGAGCTCAGCTGGACCCCACCTATCTTGTTTGCCCCAGTCTGGGCGCAGGAGGCTCATCCTACAAAAGGGTGGGCTGGAGCGGGGTCACAGCCATACGGGTCCCCACACTGCCAGGGCTGGGAGTGCCGGGGCAGCACAGCCTGGGGGTCCCCACGCACCCTCTCCCACACTGTCAGCCCATCTGCACCCAGGCTGCAAGCAACAGATGACAAGATCCACAGCAATGCTAGAAATTAGGTCAGTGATAGCCTGCAGCAGATTTCAACATTTATCATCCTGGCGAGGCTCTTATGCAAGTCAGACCTGCCAGCGGCCGGCCCCAGCCCGGCTGGCAGAGAGCAGCCGAGGGGTCCAAAGGCCTGGATCCCCTGCACATCCCCTCCTACCGGGACCGGGAGAGGAAGGATGCAGGGCTCCATTACACCGCCGACTGTGCTTGTGAAAGCGGGGACCAGCAGCCTCCCCGCAGTCACCTGCACACGCTCTGTCCACCGAGCCTCACACCCCCTACCCCAACGGGGTGGGCAAACGCCCACGGGGACTCGGCTCTGCCGATTCATTCCCTCCTGAGAGGCGAGCAGGACCCCGACTCCCCAGCAGAGCCCAGAGCAACTGCTCCCAGCCCTGGCTCATAGCAGCCTCTTCTCCCCAGCCCCGCCCCCCCCCACCCCCAGACACCAGGCTGGCTTCTTGCACTGATGTTAGATTTGGGCTGCGTTGTGCTTCACAACTGGCAACGCTTTCTGCTCCTTCCTCCTCCCCCCCAGACCACCCATATGTTGGTGTCATTAACGTTCGTGAGCCCTTTGGGGGCATCCAGGGCTAGGACCCGAGCCCCGGGCATCGGCCTCCCTGGCACAGCTCTCGGGACTGATCCTGGGTGTGCCAGCCTGGATGCGCAGGGACAGCCGGGGCTGCCTGGCTCACCTCCGGGCTCTCTCCAGCAGCAGGAGAGCTCTGGAGCCCCGTGTGCTCGCAGCCCCTCCAACACTGGGCTCGGCCACCCCGGCTGCAGGTCCTCAGCCGTGATGCTGCAGCCTCAGCCCTTCCTTAGCCCCATCCACCTCACAGAGCCATCGCACCCCCAGCACCCAGGACGCTTCCCAAGGGCTGGAATGGGGGAACTGCCCCCCCGGCCCCTGCTGCAGCTCTTCCCTCCTTCACCCAACTGCTTGTGCCATTCAGGGAGCAGCTTGTGCGTCCTCTGCTGCCTCCCTTGCTCCAGGCGCCGCAGCCACACGGTCCAAGCACAGCTTGGCAAATCTCGGGGAAGGAGGCAGGAGGACAGCAAGCAGCACAGCAGGGGGAGGTTATTTTCAGCCAAAAGAAATTTATCCGCTTTCAGTCAGGAGAGAGGAGGCTCCAGCCAGCTGCAGGGACGGCTTCACAGAGCAGCCTGACCATGGGGCTTCGACCCCTGGCGCCCACCCCCGGGCTGCAGAGGGGGACTCTGCTCCGTGGGAGTGCCAGGAGGGGCTGTGACATTATCCTCAAGGGGCTGGGGTTCCCCTGGCCCTGATGCTGCCCCACGGGTGGGGTAGAGCCTACCCCACTGCCCACTCCCCTCCTGCCTGCCCCCGAGGCTGTAGTGGCCGCAGTGGTGTCAGTCACAAGCAATAACCGCATCAAATTAATTGGATACCAAGGTACAGCAAACAAAGAAACCAGGTGACATTTACCTAGCAAACTAATTGATATCCAAGTAATTTGTTGGAGTAACCTTGTTAGATGCCAGCTGGATTTCCCAAACCCTCCCAATCCTACTCATTAAACACACAGTTTGTGTGTTAATCAGAGAGCTTTAATCACATTGCTACCCACCATCGTTTTGAGCAAGATACAAAGCTGCTGGATTTATCACAGGCTTTCAGATCCTAAACACTCTCTTAAGAATTTGTTTGATATTTTATTAGCGGGCAATAATGCTCTTCTTGAAGAAGACGGACATCTCCCTTTCAAGCCACGACACGGGAGCAGGGCTAGCTCACAGCACCACCTCTCCTCCCTTTCATCTCCTTCCCACGCCTGCTATCGCAGGCATGGAGCCCTCCCTCCAGACGTGCCACTGGCCTGGTTAATCACATCCTCCTAATCAGCACACAAACGGGGGCTGTTTCCACACCAGAGAAACGGCTCCAGTCAAAACATAAGCCGGCCTAAGGCTGGTGCCCCCGGCAGAGCTGCCTACATCAGGCAGGGCACGAGGCAGGAGTCCCCGCATTCACCAGGGGCCTCCCATGCACAAGGTTCTCAGGAGTGCTCAAGAAACATAACATTAAAAAAAAAATAATCAATGCACTAGCTTGTAAGCAGCAGCAGCGGAGTGTGAACAGCTGGGGGTTTGCAGGCAGAGGTACAACAAGCCAAGCAGCGAGTCCAAGAAAAGCAACAAAAAGCACGTTCCTAAGGAAACATTCCGCATCGAGCCCTTGAGTTGGGAACTAAACCAATAATTAATTACAGGCTGATTTTATGGCCTTTATTTTGTGTTCTTAAAGCTGATCAGGCCTCCGGAACGGGGACAGAAGTGCTCCAACTGTGCCCTCACAGAAGGAAGCTGGCACGTGCGGGGACCTGCAGAGCACCCGGCCACAGAGAAATCAGGTCTTTACTCTCATCTGCCCTAAAGTTCACGCACCCCCTGCCTCCCACCCTCCCCAGTCACCTCGTGGGGGGGACACAGCCTCCGCTCTGCTCAGACACAGCCCCTGCCTCCAGAGAGGCGAGATCTGCATGCATTGCAGATCTGCCACCTTTTGGGGGGAGGGGGCTGAGACCTGTACAAGCTGCTCCATCACCCTAATGACACAGCTCGTAATTATCTCATTTACTATTAATCTGGATGTCAAAAGAAATTCCACTCATGTGCTTTTAATTAATACAGCCCTAATATAAAGCCAGGGGGCTGGCAGACTCTGGCAAGAGGTACCTGCATCAGTACTAGGGAGGCTCAATTGAGACCAACAAGAGGAAGAGCGACTGGTGTGGAGAACTATTTACAGGACAAAAGGAGACAAGCACAAGGGGACTATGATGCTTCCCCAGCCTCACTAGTGCTCTCTGCACGCACAGCCACTGCCTGCTAGCACCGACCAGTGCATCCGAGGCGCAAGAGGCTTCTGGATGCCCCGATGTGGCTCAGCTGTCCCAAAGAGGACCAACGCTAAAAATGCCCATTTGCAGCCAGAGATCAGGGCTCAAAGCTGGGGAACAGGCTCCCTGCTGTGAGGGGAGCAGGAGGGATAGAGCCAACGGCACACAGCTGCCCCAACCAGCTGCGGAAGCCAAATGCACTGGAAACACAGGAGGGGAAGCTCAGTGCTTGTGGCAGGAGCTCTGCAGCTCCTGCCTTGATGGTACCAGTCTACAGATGGACCTGGTTTGGGGGAAGCATGAAGAAAACAGCCCCTCCAAAATCTACCTGGCCAGCACAAGTCAAAAGGGAAAAGGAATAAGAACTGGGGGGTGGGGGGAAATCTCAACAAAACCACTTTCCCTGTCCTCAGCATGAGCGTCCAAAATACAAACCTCGAGTCACCAGAGCTCAGTCTTGCAATATAAACTGCACAGGCAGCTTCTAGCCTACCACAAGCTCCAGACACGGAGGTGGGAATTCATTTCATGCAGCTTAGGCATCTGTGACCAAGTTACTCATCTAGACTGCCTCAATAATCAGAGAAGAAACAGACTTGCATCCTAAAGCATTTTCTCTCCCTTCTCAAGGGACCCCAGATAAGCAGCTGAGATCTTCTTTCCTGATCTCTAGGTGCCCACAAAAAATGTAAAGGAAGCAGATCCTGACAACCCACAGCGGAACAAACCATTCAGCATCTGACTGGCACAAACCTCCATCTCCCTTCATATCCTCAGAGGGCAAACAAAGCTGTAAAACAAGCGGCCATAAGAGCTCTCAGGCGGCTGGTGAGAAGCTCCAATCTGGTAGAGTGGCACCAATACCAGGTGCAGAAGGGGAATGTGGTTGTTTCCTTATGCCAGCTCAGGTTTGCACGGAGAAGCTCTTGAGCAGCCTTTGATCTGCCTCTATCTGCACGCAGGGCTGAGCCTGACCTGTGGAAGCCAAGCCTGCAGCAAGGAGGCTCTGCATGGAGCAGCTCAGGTTTAATTAAGCCAGCGCAGGCAGTGTCTGTTGATGAGCCCAAGGCATGCCAGCCAGAAAGGGCTCTCCAACATGTGCATCTCAGCAGGGCGAGCGGCTCCATCCAGCCTCCCTGCCGGTGAAGCCAAGAAACGGTTCCTGCTTTAATTACCAGCTTCCTGGAGGATGGAGCTGGGGGCAGCTGTGGAGAGCCCGGGGGGACACTGCAGCCCTGTCCTTGCTGTCCTGGCTCGGGGGGACACCCGGCCACATGCCCCACAGACAGAAGCCGTGCACAGGAGGCTGCACAGGCCAGGCAGATCGAAGCGCTCCCAAGAACAGGCAATCCTTCACAGCTTTCCTGCTCACACATCCCCTCCCAGCAGCATGTTCTTACTCAGGGGAGGGATTAGGCACGCGCCACACCCCCAGTGCAACTCCAGCAGGAATCATTTCACAGAGCTGCCTCTTTGCCACCGTCTCTTACAGAAAGCACAGCAGGGAGTCAGGAAATCCAAGCCCACACGACATATCCCAACAGCATGGGGAGCAGAGCCGGAGGATGCTAGCGCTACAGCCCAGCCCCACCTGGCAGCACCAGCTGAATGATAAAGCAGCAGAGGTGCCAGATTAGTTTAATCAAAGGTAGTCAGCCTTAATCCACCCTCCAGGCACGCAGCAGAGGCGCAAGGATTGTGTAACAGCACACTGTTTCACTGCAGTGAGAAGCTTAAGAACTATCCTGACCAACCTCTCCCTTTTTACAGAGCCCTTGCTTAGCTATAAGAGAGGATTCTATCTCCTTCCTTCATTTCTCCATCTTCTTCCCCTTTGGTTTCACTCCATTCTACATCTTCCTCCCATCAACATCCCAGATTTTTACCAGCCCTTAGCAACTTATATTTAGCAATTTGTGCTTGTGAACAATTCTGCCCCAGCTTGCAGCCCTTGCTTGCCACCCCAGGAGGTATCGTTGGACAGCCACATCCCTGCTCCGAGTGCCAGGGCTGCATCTTGCAGCAGGCACTGCCGCCGTTATCCCGCAGCTCCATCCCCAGGCCCTGTTCACCAGCAGCACTGAGGAGCTACCATGCAATGAGACCCGTTCAGAGGCTCCTGAACCCTCACAGAGAGAAATGCTAAAGAGAAAAGTAACCTTGGTGATAACAAGAGGCAAGGCTTTATAACAAGCCAGCATACACCAGCATACAACAATAAGTTGTTAGGAACCAGAAAAAAAGCTACGTTCCAGCAAACAGCTAAAAAGGAAGAGAGGTGTATGCATTTACTTCGGAAGGACACTCAAGCTCTAGTCTCTTGAGTTTCTATTAAGAGCAGGTTTCATGCATTACAAAGCGATTTTCCCTTCCCTAGTTTATAAACCAATTAGATAAAGACCAAGTTAATCCCTTATTGTGTTCAGAGAGCCACAAGTAGACACCAAACACGCAGATTAGTCCATTTGTTTAACTGCCTCCCCAGGCTGTGGTGGGTGGGAGAGCATCGCACAGTACAGGCACATACCAAACCCAAGCAGTGCCGAGCCCTCCGCTCCAGCAGGGCTGCAAGGTCTCACCACCAAAGCAACACCCATCCTCCACCCAAGCCCCGTAAGGGTGACTTTAATCCCAAGTCATCTCATCTCAGGAGTTTACCTGCACTCAGAATAAGAACAGAGACATATCAGCTCACGCAGAGGGAAGCAGCAGCAGCAATGCCTGGGAGAAGCTTTATGGCTTTTTTTTTTTTAACACTAGCTTCCCCCCTGCTCCCCAGGCAGGGGTACCCCCCCACAGCAAGGCAGCCTGTGGCACACAGGGCGGCTGAAGACAGCCGCGCTGCCAGCCCCAGCTCCCTGTGCAGAGAGCACACAGGCCTTACATGTACCAGAGAGCCCAGCAGGAAGAGACCACCCCAGCTGCAGACCCACAGCAGCGGGAGCCTCACATTCCTCCTGGGAAACTGGGCGCAGCACAGCCCAGCTCACACCTTTTACTGCAGAACCCCTACTGACCAGCACACCCCAACCCTCCCGTGGCCAAGCACCAAGCAGAAGCACAAAATCATCAATATATCAGGAGAAGTTAAAGCAGCACTCACCCACTTCAGCTGTACAGCCAGACCAGGAGCCACAGTCCCAGCTGCTGAGGAACCCCCTTAACCTCCTTTTCTAGCAGGGCCATCCCAGAGCAGGAGCTGCCCCGCTCCCCACAGACCCTTCCCCTGGCACAGCTGAGCTGCATGAGGCACCTCAGCACAGCCAAGGCACATTGGCAGCAGGAGCAGTGAGACCCAGAATGTGGGGTGAGCCTGGGCTGGTCCTGCAGCACCCCAACATGGGCTGGCTGCTCCCTGGGCCAAGGTAACCAGAAAACAAAACACAAAAAAAAAGAAAGAAAAGATGGATTTCTCTGGTGTTCTGCCCATGAGATCTAAGAAACAGCTGTCCCCTGCCCACAGCATGTCATTTGTGCCTAAATTTGTGACAGGCTTTAGAAGATGCTGTCCCCGTGGTTTAGTGAAGTTGCTGCTTCACATGTGGTTGGAATGAGAAATGGAGAAATGGATGAACTGTGTGCAGCTGACAGCGGTCCCATGGCTCCTGGGAAGAGCTGGGAAAGGTCCCAAACCAATTCCTCCCAGTAAGAACTCACTAGTTAATACCTCTGCTCCTGCCATTTCGGGGTCCTGCAGAGCTCACTCCAAGTCCAGCAGTTTTGGCAGAAACAGAACAGGCTGGGTATGTGCTCAGAGCTGAAGACACCCGGCCATGTGCTGAGGCAGGGAGCAGAGGAGGGGTTTTAGGGGGTGTGGGGGTTCCCACCCCAGTACGCTTTCACATGCAGAGGGCTGAGCGCAGCAGGCCCTTCCTTGTTAAGCCAGACTGTTTCCTGACGCAGGAAGAGTGGGCCACCGCTGCTAATCACCAGACTAATTCTCCTCCCTCACACCAGCATCCAGGCTGCAGCAGCTCTCCCCGCCACCCACTCTGGCTGTGGCTCATTGCCGGGGTCCTGTCCCCATCACACCTGGGAGCTGGGAAGTGGCACCTCAGCTGCCTCCCGCTGCCCCCCCGACCGCTCCGGGTGCCTTCGCCGTGGATGAAGGAGGTGGCAGCACCGGGGAGGCTGTTCTCATGGCGTTCGGTTGTTTCCCTGGTTTCTCAAGCTGGCAGCAAGGTTGGTTTTCAGGAGGCTTCATCTCCACATGCTCCCTCGAGATGGGGGCCAGGGCAGTGTCAGAAGAGGTGCTGCATCCGTGGCACTGGGAGCCAGGCGAGGCGGCTGCCCTCATGTCCCCCCAGCCGGAGAGGGCTGCCCACCAGCCTCCCGCATCCCGTCCCCTGCCAAAGCCCCTGTCAGAAACAAACCCAAATGCTGCCTCTTACCCTGGCCTGTCAGGCGGCCCCTCCAATCCCACGCACATCACCGGGATCAAAGGAGCACACTTTCACTGCGACGTTTTTCCCTTCCTGGTCTCTGTCCACCCACGTAACAAACTCCCATGTGAAAATGGCTTTGAGGTTCCCCAGGAGACAGCAGGCTCCTTCTCGGGGCTTGAAAACTGCAGCTGCTTCTGGCTTTGTCTTTTAAAACATATCAATCAGCAAGGGTTTTTTTGGGAAGCACCCTGTCAGCACCCGTCCCCCTCTTCAACACTCCCAAGGACCAGCCCGACAAAGCTCCCCAGCCAGGCCCCGGGGAGCCAAGCCTGGCACTGCTGCCCTTTCTCCCACCCGGTCTCAGGGCGTAGCACCAAAGGAGGAACCAGTCCAGACTCCAGTCTCGCAGATGCCACACAGACATGCAAAAGGGGCTGAATGTCCTCTATACCCAAAGCAGCACCAAGACCAAGGTAGCTGCAAGAAAGGAGCACAAAAGCTGTGAGATAAATTTATGCAAAAGTGCTTGGCAGCATTTAAAACAGACCACAGGAGTCCTGACCCTGAGCACCTCTCTCCAACCCCAGGAAAACATCCCTTCTCTTCAGGCTAAAATCTCACACAGCCATGGTTTTTGAAATCAATATGCCAGAGTTTTGGCTGTGTTCAAGAACTCTTGTATCTGCTCCTGTTGTGCTTTGGAAATAGCCAGGAATGACCTCCCAAACAGAACCAGGAACCCACACCTTTGGAGGAAAAGCTTTAGCCCTGCAAATTGGACAAGACTTGCTGTATTGATTCAGGGATAGAAACTGTTTGTTCTGTACTCTGCTGCTAAAGCAAAGCTTCACAAATGGCTTAATCAATGGGTGTTGGTCCAAGCGTACTGGGCACAGAGAGCTTCTTCCTGACCTAACACGAGTGCTCCCAGTCCACTCAGCCTTCAAAACCTCAAGCCTGGGATCTGTGGATTGTATTGATTGTACTGATTTGTATATTAGGAAGGACCTCCCTCCCCATTCTCCTTGATGGGAAATTCTCCTTTCCCCTGAGATGATCCTTCCTTCAGGAAGAGCTGGTCTGCACTGAGCCCCCTGCCTCCCTCACTGCACAGGGCATGACAGCAACACTGAGCGAGTCCAGGTACCATAATGCTCTTCCATCCAAGCTGTGCTTCAGCGGCAATGCAGAGCAAGTCCCCACCAAGACCAGCAATGGGAGAGCACCACATGCCCAGCACAGCTAGTGACCCGAGGGCTGGCAGCCACTGCTTGCCACCAAGGCAGCAGGCACACAGAAGCCACTGGCACCAAAGAGACAGAAATCTTCTCAGGTTCTGGAGCTCAGACCTCCGAGCCTTTTCCAAAATCCACAAGCAGACTGTTGGCTCCGTCCCCTCCCTCGTGAGTCACACGCCCACCTGAAACACAGCATCCTCTGCCCGTCTGTCAGGACCAGCCGGAGCTGCGCACTGGGCTTCTGTGGATGTGAGTACAGGCTGCAGGGGCTGGGTGGAAGCTGTTCCAAAACTGATGAGAAGGGAAGTCTCTGTGCCACAGAGGTGTGGTGGGAGCCAAAGGCCAGCTCTACAGTTTGTAACAATGTTAAGTGCATCAGCATCTCTTTGTACATCACCTCCTGCAACTGCCCAAGTACTCAAGAAAGTCACGGCAAACTTAAAAGTACATCTTTGCTTACACAAACATTTTTACAACATTCAAAAATCAGCCCTGAGAAGTAAACTCCAAACATTATCCTTGAACAGAAGCTGCTCTGCCAGCCCACCAGAACTACGCACAGTGGCTGGTGCTGTCCTGACTGACACGGCCTTGCACTACTCTCCCCTGGGGGGGGCACTTGGCTGTTGCATTTGACAGATCCACAGTCTCGGTGAAGGAGAGGATCCAGTGAAAAGGAGCCCTGCACCTTCTTCTGGCATCAGACTAATCATCCAATTCAGCTTCTTTTTTTCTGCTAGAAACAAAGACAAGGAAGGGTCACAGACTTAAAAAACCAAAACCAACAGCAGAAACCAAGAAGAGCAAATAACTATGTGACTTGGTAAGGGGCTCAGATATGCAGGTTATGAGATATATATGGCCGTAAATGGATAAGTTTGGGTTTTCTGTTGCACAGACCCCCAAACTTGCTAGCCTTTGTGTGAGCTTTAGCATCTGCCATGGCAGGAAGGTATCAGAGATGAAGCTCTAGCACAAATGGGGCACACTCAGTCTGGCACTGCACAGGGGTACCCCCATGGCCTGGCCACGCTGTGCAACTGCCACTGCAAGAGCAGAGAAAACCCCTTCTGCTTCTGGCTGAATGACTCAAAGAACAGAGGAGCTGAGCAGAGCATGGTAAGTTGCACGATCCAGGTGTCCTAAGGAATCTGTAAGAGCTGCCTTCAATCTTTCTGGTCCATCAGGACCCTCAGAGCAGAGTGGGCTTTTTTGTTCATCCCCAAGCAGCTCTTCCAGCAGGACTATCTAGTATCTGTCCAGCCTGGTACTGGTGTGGGTCTGGGGGAATCCTACAACAGACTATGAACTATGCTGAAACGGCAGCAGAGCAACACCACATGGAACTCCTACGCCTTGGTGGACTTGCTAAGGATTTAAACCGACAAACAGAGCAGTCTCTGGTCTACATTATGTAAAAGTGGGGGTGTCTGACCCTCCCCTTGCTTTCTGGGGGCAGGAACCAGCTCCCTGCAAGATATTTCTGTTCACCCTCATGCCACACCTGTAGGCGTTAGTGCTTTGCTTATCGCAGGCACTGGAAACAGACCAAATCCCCAGCGACCTTCCCCAGCCTAGGACACAGTGCTCTGTGGAAGAAACGTGTTAAGTACCACGGCTACAATCACCAGAAATCACCCTTTATGGAGGCAGCATATGTCCTGATGTCACTTGAGCTCACCTTGTTACCCCGTCTGTCCACTTAATGCCATTACTGAAGATCATTACATGAGCAGATCCCCTTTGGAGAGGCAGCTGCTTGGGCTGCCCACACACCTACCTCTCGGGCCCAGAAGATACGACCTCCAGCGGTGAACACAGCTGCTTCCGAATATACTCCCTTGATCTAATATCAGCCTGGAATTAAGGAGAAAAATGAGTGAAAATGGATTGATCAGCCTGCTTGGTACCTCCCCTTTGTTATCTCCGTATGCCCCTGCATGCCCTGATGTCAGTACATCACAAACAGCTTTTGTATGACTGTGTAGCAAAAAGGAACCTGCACGCTTCTTTCCTTGTTTGGTTTCTGTGCCTCACTGCGTGCTGCTTGGGAGAATGAAGGCTTAAAAAGAAGAAATAAGAGGGTCATGGACCAGCCATACTGGAGTACAGTCCCTTTCAGAAGCAGAAATGACATTCGCTGAACCCTTGCTGTCTGCCCCTTCATTTCTCACAGGAGTAAGCAGGTGAGGCAGCGGGCACAGACAGTTCCTGCCAGCTGCTGCCTAAGGTCTGCTCAGCCCTGACCTACCCCAAACACAGCAGGATGAACAGCCAAAGCAGGACCTAGACTGGGCTTCCTCGACAAGTGCCGGCTACAGCTGAGTGCATCACCCTTCACCAAGGGTTCCTATGGGACCCAGAGGATGACCTCACACAGGCTTCCAGCACACACAGCAGGGCAGTGAGCCTTCTGGCAAGCACTGACCCAGCTAGAATCCCTTACCTTACACCTACACTGCACAATAGCTCCTAAGATGCCCTCCTCATCGTCCAGGGAAGTGACAGTAAGGATTTCCAGAGGCTTAGTAAGCAAAGGGAGAGTTTCACTGGCAAAGGGAGAGTTGCTGTGGTGATGGGCTGCTTCTCCATTGTGCCTTATCTCTACACTGCAACCCCTTTGAAGAACCCTGCAGCAGAGCCAGGCTGGAGGAGACTCGGAAGTCTGAGAGTGATCTAGTGCTTTCATCCTTCGAACCAACCCAAATGAGTTCTTCCACATGCAGGCAGGTCCAAATGCAGTGCAGGAAAATGTAACGAGCAGCTAAGCTCCTTCACCAGCAACAGCTCATCACTATTTGATGAAAGATAGATTTGTTAGAAATTTGAGGGCAAGGTAACTCTTCCCTCAAGAGGAGACATTCCAAGAAGTGCTGGTCCACCACCCTCACTCCATAAAGGGATCACATGCCATGATTACATGCAGGTCTTCGTAACGCTGAGGAGCTCCTGTGCATCAGCAAAATGCTCACAGGTAAAGATGCCTAAAAAAATTACTCCCCTTGAGCCCAGGACTCTGTCCACTCTTCTATTTCTTGTGATATTCTTCAATGCTTTTGCTCAAAGCTACCAAAATCCTTCAGCATATAATGATGCACAAAAGCAGTACATCCCCTGGTACCCCAAAAGTTGTTGGGTGTGCCAAAACCATATGGTTGTGAGCGCAGATCTCTGCGGCACTGCAAGGCAGTTTAGCATGAGACAGTGGCTCATAGATCCCTCCTCAACAGGTGGGGAACTACTGGAGTATTTTATTGACAAGTCCCAGAGCAGCAGAATGCCCCAGAAACTGCTGCAATAACCTTCACTGTATACTCAGTGAAACAGAAGTTGTGTCCCAGGACTATGCTAACAGGGACTCCCACTGGCACTGCAAGCAGGTGCAGGCTGCAGTCTGGCTCACAGCACTCCAAGATCATCCATGGTCTTTATACCTGTGACACTGTGATGTTCCCAAAGGATTAACTTTTCTGGTCACTAATCAGCTGAGAAACAGGACTCTGCCCTCCACAGGAAACTGTAAATGGAGAGGGGGAACACTGAGAAGGCTGTGAAGAGTTTGGGAATCTGGTGATCCAGCAGGCAAGTTCTCAAGAGCACATGGGATGAAATGAGAGAAGCTGGCCTTGCCCATTCCTGTACCCATCCCTTTCCTTCCTCTGTTCCAGCAGTTCTATGATGCAGCAACAGATGGAGAACCACACCACGCGTCTACTGCATATCCTTTTCCCTAGGCAAGAGCCTGGCTCATCCTGCCTATGTGCCTGATGAGCTGGCTGTGTGATGGTAATTACGCAGCTAAAGCAGGTTAAAACATCCACTAAAAGCAAACAGAGACAAGACACAAGCACGTTGTTGTGGTTTAACCCCAGCTAGCAACTAAGTACCATGCAGCGGATAGCTCATTCCCCTCCACCAGTGAGATAGGGAAGAGAACTGGAAAAAGGTAAAACCCATCCTGTGAAGTTAAGAACAGTTCAGTAACTGAAATAAAGTAAAATGTAATAATAATAATAACTGTAATGAAAAAGGAGATAACAAAAAGAGAGAGAGGAATAAACCCCAAGAAAACCAAGTGATGCACAACAGTTACTCACCCCCTGCTGAGCAATGCCCAGCCAGTCCCTGAGCAGCGATCAGCAGCCCCCAGCCAATTCCCCCAGTTTATATACTGAGCTCTATGGTGTGGGATATCCCTGTGGCTGGTGCGGGTCGGCTGTCCTGGCTCTGCTCCCCCCCAGCTTCTTGTGCCCCTCCTCACTGGCAGAGCATGGGAAACTGAGAAGTCCTTGACTTGGGGTAAGCATTACTTAGCAACAACTAAAACACCGGCGTGTTACCAAAGTTATTCTCATACTAAATCCAGAACACGGCACTGCACCAGCTACTAGGAAGAAAATTAACTCTATCCAAGCCGAAACCAGGACACACATCCTTGGCTCTATTGCAGTCCAAAGGCAAAACTGACAAGGAAGACAACAGGAGCAAATTACATGCCAGGCCATATCCATGCGCTAGGCTCTGCTTTCCAGTACCAAAACCAAAAGGAGTAACATTGAGGCTCTACAAAATTCACAATTCACTGCCCTCCTCATCTGAAACTGAGCTTGGAGCCATCACCTCATCAAAGTCATCCTCATGCAAGTGTCCAGTTCCTCCCTTCCTCTTCTGATAACACTATCCTGTGACAGGAGTCCTCCTGAGCTCACTAGGAAAATTAGATTGCTGTGTCTTAACAGCAACGCAGGACAACATGTGGCCAGAGTGGGGCAGGAAGAAGAGCAACGGAAATCCTAAGAGCTGGAAGAAAGCGTTGCTGGACATTTACTGGATGTTCTTGTCCCCCGCAAGTGTTACTGTTCAGCTTTCCAGTGCTGCACCATACTCGCAGAAGACTTAGATGCTATCAGAAGCATGCAGATCCTGGGCTCTTGGACAACTTTTAAGAACTGGCAGTTGACTTTTACATTCCCTCAAAGTTTTTTTTTTCTTTTTTAGAAACTACCTTTCTCAAAAACACTGCTATGCTATGACATTTTAGAACAGCTGCTGTGCCCCACCTCAAAGGCAGAGTGTCTCTCTCCACTTAAAAAGCAGTATGTGACCTTCCCAGCTGGAAAAGCTTCACAGCATATGATGATCATGCTAATAAAGTGGGTTAACGCATCCCCAGTGACTGTCCTTGAAGCATTTGCTACTGTTATCGCTATGCTACTTCTGAAGAGTCTCTCCCGCACCTCAAGAAGCTTCCCACCACCCCTCCCATCCTTGCTGCTCCTAGTCAGACCTCTCAGGTGCAGGCTCTGCCTGCTTACCACTGGAAACGCAGCTCCACAACTGCTTAACGATTCTGCAGGCTCGAGAATGAAAAATAGTTACACAAGGTGTGGTTTGTTTGGGAGATTTTTTTCCCCTTCGCTCTATAATTGGACAGTTTCATAACTGAACTGACAAATAACTTTGATCACTCCAGGATAAGAGATTACGTGATGTATTTTATAACAAGGGAAGGAGGTTGTTCAATAGAGTCCCTATTGGGAGACCAAGGTAGCAAGAGTCACATCTTCAAACCACTTTTCTAAGGAAGAAAAACCCCACCCATGTTCTGCTGAGAGACAGCTTAACCCAGCGTATTAACCAAGAGGCTAATCAATAAGATGGATAACTGTCCCGTAATAATCCTCACAGATTGTTTCTATTTTCAGAGGGGACTAGTGCTGGCATTAGGGTCTGGAACTGTTGCTTTGCCTGTTTTATGAGGGGCAGTGGTGATCTCTGTGTACACAGCAAGCTTGCAGTTAGTGGTACATCCAAAGGGACTTAAGAGTTTCAGGATATCAGTTGCTGATTTCCTTGCTGGGCAGCAGGAGCTATGCACACTGAGGAGAGGGATGATGGCTTATTTCTCAGTTCTCCTATGGGCAAGTGTTTAGTATTTCACATGAAGTGACCTGCAGAAATTCACAGCTCTGGGCAGGCCTACTTCTGTCCTTCTTGATGGGCTGAGGCAACATCAGGCTGTCCTATCAGCCACGTCCTGAGCCAGCAGGAACCAGCTGGGCAAGGTGCCAGCTGGAGCTAAAAGGATCAACAAGCGAGCTGGAGGCTGGTGTGCAGCCAACCAGGAACCTGAAACAGGGAGAGAGCAGAAGAATCAGTCCCAGCGCAGTCCTTGTCAGCTGGAGAGTGCTAAAAGCTTGTGTTTCCCCGCTGTGCATGGGGATCCTGGGTGTGAGCTGGCTTGAAGCGTGGGCAAACACCTGAGAGGGGTTCTGACCTCTGCCAGAAGTAAGCAAGGGCAGCTGCTCTCAGGAGGGCTTGGTATTGTTCCAGTGCCTCTCAGTTTGAATGCTTTGCTTATTTTTCTGGGATGACAACTCCTGCCTCCTTCAAACCCTGTCTGGGCAGCTCCAAGTGACAAAATCTCTGCAGAAGAACCTCAGAATCTCACAAGCTGGCTCAGCAGAGATCACCCTCAGGCAAGCAAAATTCTCCCAGGTTGCCCTTGCACTTACATGTGATGTAAGGACTAAGTGGGATGTAAATACTGATTGTAGGTGACAACAAACTTCCCTCTGCTTTCTCTCAAAGATCCCTTCTCTCACCTGCATCACAGCCACAGTTCCTTTGGCAGCACGACCACATTGTGGGCTGAATGCAAATCAAACCATTTCTGATCACTGCCTAGATGCTGTTGCATGCCCAAGAAACACAGCATACCCTACAGAGACTGGCCAGTTCCCCTAACAGCTGCACAGCACTACACCTACACACGCTGCAGCATAATACTGCCTTCATACAAACCGTAAACACAGCCTCAAGAAGGTATGGGCAGCTGAGGTATCTTAAGAACATATTTCTAGGACTACCAGAACACACAAACTAAGAGCTCATGATCCAGAAGTCTTTCACAACACTGGGAAAGCTCTAAGCACATTACCCATCAGGTCTGCAAGCTTGTTCTGGGGACACAACATAGCAAAAAGGCCAAGTCAGCCATCTGTGGCAGAATTCTCCACAGCCTTCTACTTCCTAACTCCAGCTTTCAGAGCTCAAGAGTTGAGGCTTCCAGCACTGTCCTATGTCAGAATCCGTGATAGTTACCATACAGAGGAACTATGCCAGGGAGAAGTCCTATGGAAACGTTTAAGTGTCTTTATCTCCTGCCGTTCCTCTATCTCTATAGTAAACACACTCCCTTTTGGATTTTTATTCTCTCTTTAAGGAAAGTGACAACCATTCAATCCATCACTCTAAATAAAGGTCGCAGTCAGAGAACTGGAAGAGTCTCAGAACACAAACACTGGAGGTAGCCTGAAATGAAATGAGGGTGATGAAAAGCTCCAAGACACCTTTTTGTTTCCAAAGGGAGTGCTTTTCCCCCTTCCTTTGAACATGCCAAAATGCACAGCTAGCTCAGAGCTCTGCAGAGACATCTGTCCCTTGCTGGAAGAGATTACATAAGAAGATCTATCAGCCTACTACCGTCTGGCAGGCAGTGGTTTATGAGATCAGAAACTCCAGTTCTGGTATGGACACTTCAAGGTTTGTTTTGCTCTTAAGGTGTTAGATTTTTGTCTGGTCTATAACCACAGACTCCAGACTCTGTTTTCAGAAAACACTGCAGTACCAATGAGAAGCTCCTGTGTGCAGAGACTGTAACGGCCCTCAGCAGGATCACCTCAGTGCTGCGCCGAGGAGCTGCAGAGCAAAGGTGGCCAGACACCTGACAAGCAGGCAGTGCAGCAAAGCGAACGGCGTGTTCCAGGGCAACGTTACCGACATGGGTATCTGAGCAGGCTCTGCTCCCTGGGCAGTCGCTGGGTCTGGCCTGCCTGAGCCACCAACAGCAGGGTGACCCTGAGAGAAGGGAAGCACTTGTCAGGCCAGAAGTCCCAGAGGCTTTACACTTCTCCGGATCCTTTCCTCAAGCCCCGTTGTGATTTAATTAGTCTGAAACTGAGCCTTTTGTGGCAGCTGGGCTCACTGACGGTGATCCAGTGCTGTCACCTACTGGCTGGCTGCCGCCCAGAGCTGCAGCTCTTACAGAGTGCAGTAGCAGGGAAAAGCCCAAAGGAGCAGCACTGCAGTCTGTGCTAGGCTCAAAGTGCCCAGGAAAACTGCATTTCCAGCTCCCGTGTATTAACACCAGCATCACAAAAGTTGCCTGCAGAGAGGAACCAAGAAATCAGGCAGGCTGGGTCTGCAGTAAGGGCTGCGTGTGCTTCTGGGCACTGTGTCATAAGAACAAGCAAGAAGTAAGGAAGGACCTGTAAATGACACCACAGCAGGCTGGGGAAAACAGGCCAGCAAGGGTGCCAGTTGCAGAACACCAGTTGGAGTCAGTAGAAAACTGAGGCTCCAAAATATCACCACAGGCTTGGCAACCACAGCCCCCTCCACTGCCTGCCTTCCCCTTCCTCAGCTCCCTTGCTTTTGTACCTGACGGATGGGCTCTGGGATCCGGTACCTGCAGCAGGACTTGACCAGGCGCACAGCTGTCTCCAGGCACACCTTGTGACCCACAGAGATATAAAGCGGCTTAGAGCTGTTGTAGCTACGCAGGACCTGTGCGTTCAGAAACAAGAAAAATCAAATACTTAAGAGGCTTATTTTAACAAATACAGAGTGGCAGATGAATTATAAGCTAGCCAGTTGCCTTCAGAAGGTGGGATGGTGGCTCCATATTTGGCAACCCCCAGCCTTCTTGAACCTCTTCTACTTCCCAGTATCTCCTCATAGGGACTGTTTGCCCTTACAGACCACTGTGGCCCCTCCTAAAATGCCTCACACTGCTCTGGGAAGCAGAGAGACTTGCTAATACAGCCTATGTTGAAGTAACACCAGACGCAGGAACTTTTGTACACCTGCCCCTTTCCTGTGCAGCACACTTCTGAGCCAGCTGCTCCCATACTGCATCCTGGCAAGCTGCTACAGAACTGGCACCTCTCCTTGACTGCGGCTCATGAACGGGGGTGCTGGAGCACAGCACCTCAGATGCCATAGCCATGAACGTGAACGTATCCAACACCTGAACTGCCAACTCCTTCTACAAATGTCTGAGCTCACAGAAAGGGGAAAGCAGCATTACCAGATACCTGTTCACACTGAACTAACATCACTGAGACAGTCCCACTTTAGAGACAACATTCTCCAGTGCTCTCAGCTACAAAAAGCTGGAAGACTTGATGGCCAAGCAAATAGGAAACTTCCCACAGCTTACCATGCCCAGGACTCTCCCTGATGTGCCTGTCAGTGGGAATGTATCTCCTCCCCTCTGCAGGGAACGAATCTAGGGATAAACACACACAAGATCAGTTTGTTAGGAAGTACTTACATCCCAAGAGAACTGGGACAGCCACATATTAAAGAGTGGAAATAAAATTCCCAGCCTAGCCTAACCTGCTCTCTGTGCAGCTCATCCCTGACCACGCCATCCACATGCAGGAGGTTCTTGGCCACTCCAATGCACGGTAGATCTGTCAGGACTCCAAGGTGACAGGCCACACCAAATCCTGCCAACAAGAAGTCACTGTAACTGCAGGACACTAGAGAACAGGAATCTCAAGCAGCAGTACAGGGACCCTGGAGACCAGGGTTCTCCAGTAAAGTCCTACCTCTTGGATGGAGCAGGCCATTCCCATCTACAAGTACCACCTAAAAAAAAAAAAAAAAAGGAAAGAAAAAAACCAACTTTTTTTCCTGTGCACTGAGAGCCACTCCAATAAGCAAAGAGTGATGCTGGCCCTGTGAGGAAGTCTCTCTCAGTTCTTTTACTCCTCTCTGTAAGTGTCTTCCTGTAGTGTCTACAGCTGACTAAATCACAGTCATAGAATCATTTAGCTTGGAAAATATCTTTATGATCAGCAATGTGAGCTCTTAGCGGCTGGCAACGCTTTTCACTGGTGCTGCAGGCAGAATGGGACTCCCATGGTCAAGGCCTGGCTGTTCTGGGCTCAGTATCCCTGCTCCCTCAGGAAAGGGCAATAGATGCCTCAACACAACTCTGACATCGCACTTTCTGCTCTGCCAGTGGAAAACAGCCATATACCACAGTCTCAGGAGAGAGAAGAACCCCTTTCAGCAGCACCCTGTACCCTCACGACATCTCAACTTGGGACAAAGAAATATGTCACACCTGAGGTCTGAGCTTGGGCTCCTCCTGCTGAAGTCTCTGAACAGCTTCTACCAGGAAAGGGACCTCTCGGAAAGCCAAGAATCCTGCCACGTATGGGGCGCTCACAGCCACCATCCGGCAATCCTCATACAGCACCTGGGAGCAGTAAGACAGTGCAGAGACAATGACCCTCAGGACTTTGCTGGTTAGATCCTGACTGTTTCAGAGGCATCTCCTCTGGTTTATATCCCTTATTCTCATCTTTTTTAAAAATACTCTGCTTCTGGATCTCTCCCACAAAGCCAAGGCCACCGGGTTGTGTCAGTCTCTCACTCAGAGAAGTGGATGGATAATGGACTTGCTGACAGAAGAGGGCTGGACATCACCTATCATACCCTGCCTGAGAGTGAAGTCTTCGAAACAAAATTAGAGCAGCTATTCTAACAGACAGTGGGGGCACCTCAGAGTTCACCTAGTCAGAGCACTATCAAAGGGTGTCTGTTTCTGTGCAGGGATAGGCCAAAAGACACTCTGTAAGACAGGACCAATAAAAAAAAAACCCCAAACAATCATGCAGGACAAGTCAAGAATCAAGGCAGGATTTTAAATTCAGTTCATAAAAATCCCAGCAGCCAGTATCAAACTTTATTTCTCTGCTTGTTATAGATTTTACAGTGAAAGACAATTTTTATATCATTTTGAAAGCTGGGAAAGAGACCAAAAATCTTTATTAATTCAAGTAAAATGACTGTTGGATGTGAGATTCTCAGCAGTTTTGAAAAGGCTTTTTACATGTTACATCCCATATTATTAGCTGATTCCTAGCAAGAACTCCCAAACAAGACATCTGCTGTTTGAGTGCTACAAATGCTTTAATTTCCTCTCAATCAGCACTGAATAACAACGGTCCATTTTGTCTCCTTCTGGGTAGTGGGTGAGACTGATTATTTTCAACACATACCTAAACCAGCTAAAGCCTTTTGTGCCTGACCACAGACTACATCTCATCACGGTATTTTTAGATTTACCAACTAAATTGAACGCATACTAAAGCTATCTCTCTGCACCTTGTAAACTCCCAGTAATCCTACAAACCTCTTGCAATTAGGAGCAATTTGCATCACATCTTTCTTAACTTCTCTCCAAATCCTTAAACGTATTTTTTACTCTGTTCATTTTTCTTGCCAACAGTCGGAGGCTTTGTTGAACATACATGCGATAACTTACTGATGTCCTGCAAGGCAGAGGCACAGCAGGTAACAGCCTCTGTGTTAAGTGTTCTATAAAAACTGTTATCGCACACCTGGACGGAAGGGGTGAAACTGTTCCCGTGCTGTTACCTCAAGAGCTGGGTAGCTGAGAACCACCAGGGAGGCGCAGGCGCTGGTGTCATCTCCTTTGATATAAGATAAGTCCACACCTCCCACTCTCTCCAGTCCTGTAAAACGTGAATCCTTTTGCCACTCCTCAGTGTCCTCCTCTACCACGCTGGTTTTCAACCGTGCCTGCTCTCTAGTGAAAGACCACAGAGCCACCGTGAGGAGGGTGCCCGTCCTCCCCAGCTCCAGGCCCAGCACCGCGGCCTGGCACCATCCCTGCCCCCATGGCCCCAACCGCGGGGGCGGAAGACCGGGGGGCTCTTCCCAACCGACCCCAGGGCTTGTGGGGACAGAGGAACCCCTCTGCTGCCTCTGGGGGATGCAACTGCCCTTGCTCTGTGCGTGTCGCCTCATGAGGGCCGTGGGGCGGCAGGGTAGGGGACCGCGGGGTGAAGGGGGCCGTGGGGCTGCAGGGCACCCCGGGCCTGCCCCGGTAGCGGAAGGGCAGGGGACCCCCAGAGGAAGCGACGGGGGACCCCCGCGGCCTCCCGCAGCAGGCCCAGGCCGGAGGCGCGGGCCGCCCCCGCGCACGGTTGCCATGGCCACCGCCCCCGCGCATGCGCAGGCCGCGCCGTTACCGTTCCCAGCGGCGGAGCGTGGCGGGCGGCGGCGGCTCGGCCATGGCGGCTAGCGGAAGGCCCCGCGGCCGCGCCCCCCCCCAGGAACGCAGGCGGCGAACGGCCGTTCCGGGCGCGGCGTGGAACAAGGCGGGACGAGACTCGAGAAACAGCTTTATTAGGAAACGCCTCCCGGGCGGCGGGAGGGAGAGCCCGGGGGCGGCAGCGCCCCGGCCCTTTGCCAGCTCGGCCCCGATTCCGCAGCGGTGCTGAGCCCCCGGCGACAGGACAGAGGGGACCCCCAGCAGCAGCCAGGGGAGCCAGGCCGAGACAACCAGTGGCAAAATGAATGCAGGTTGCAAAAAAAAAAAAAAAAAAAAAAGCCTTTCCCAGGATCACAGAATGATGCTTTTTTTAAAAAAAAAAAAATCCTTCATCTTTTTCAGGCAGTTTTTTTCCAAAGTCTCTGCCTTGCCACGCAGCCTTCTGTTCCTCCACCATCCTTCCACTGCATGAATGCACCCAGACTCTGCCTCATGCTGTTGGTACTGGAGTCAGTAAAAACACAGCCCAAAACAAACACCCAACCCCCAAAAAACAGCTCGCCCAGGTTCCAGAGTTGCCCCAAGACCCTCTGTTTGTGGCACAAAGGCCCTGGGCCACGGCAGTGGGGGGGGCGCGCAGGCCTGCCCTAGACCTCCCAGCACTCCCTTTTGAAGAGCGCAGCTGCTCGCCATGTAGCAGTAGCGTGAGAGAGAAGAATCTCATCTGGGAACAGCTCCTGCAGCTCTGTAGCCAACTCAGAGTCTTTTTCGTCAAGGTAAGGAATAAGTGATTCCTTCAGGCTAGAAAACAGAGCAAAAGTAGTATTAATAGATAATGTACCGCAAACTACAACTGCCACATAATATTTTGTACACTAATATTAAGTACAGAGTTTTAACACGTGTCTCTTGTAATAAGAAAGATTAAACAGGCAGTCAGATTTAGAGAGAGGCTAAAGGACCCAGAAATGGGAGGCTGCAGGTCAGAACCAAGCTGTTAGGGCCAAGCTGTGCGCATGGAAAGCCAAGTGTCCTCATCTGAGCCACTCCAGAAGTGCTTGCATTTATCTTTAGCGCCCATGAACAGCAGCTCCTGGTATATTCCAGCAGTGTTCCTAAAATAACTTGTGTAAGATTAAGAGTTATACGTGCCAGAAACAGGCAGTGTGTCTTGGAACTAGCTGCATATTCTTAATGTTGATGATTCTGCTTTGTGTCAATCATGACAGTCATTTGCCAAGGGAACAGTTTCCATCACAAGCATTTTCAGAGACAGAAAAGCTCAAGTTAATAACAACTGTGTTTGGTTTGGGCTGCATAACTTACCTCCACGTGGGTCTTAATTCATCCACATCTTTGACACGTCTCAGCTTCAAGATTATAATTTCATGGAGCTCCTGCAGGAAGGTTTCCAGCCTTGTGTGGATAAGGAAGGTGTTGAGGAGCTTGGCCATCTCTGGAGTGAGCTCAGCTTTGTAGACTGTACTGACATCTACAAAAGGATCCTAAAAATGCAGTGAGGGGAAAAACAACCAACCATACACATCTGAGCAACTTCATTTTGCGAAGAGGAAACAGCTGATTAGGCACTAAGTCATCAGTGCACCTTACCCTTTTGAGGCGCAGAAGCTGCTCAGATTTGCGCGTAGAGAGAAGTTGCCATAGTGCTATGTTGTGCTTTAGGTGACATCGTCTGAAAGCCTGAAAGAAAAACAGATATATGGAGTGAACCTGGATGTAAGGGATGTATTTAGGAACCTGTCCGCACCCTGCCCTGCCCATGCAGGTCAAAACTGCAGCGCAATGCAAGCACAAAGAGTTCAGCAGGGAGCTCACCGAGCCCTTTTAACCTGGGTGGAGAAGCAATACCGAATTCTTTCTCTTCCTTATTTTGCCTTCAATAATCCATCCTTTTGGTATCACGAAACAGAGTGGGAAAGTGATAGGGCTATGTCACACATGCTTGTTATAACGCAGTGCCTTTGCTGCCACTGGTACAGGACCTCTTTTCACACATCATTAGGAGATAAAACCTTCCCCCCAACACCACTTCTGAGAGGTAAAGGGATATTTTCAATCCTGCTCAGCACCAGGCAAGCCAGTGTCACTGAAAGCTGACTCATAATTGAAAGTTCTCCCTTTTCGGAGTTTTAGCACTGCAACTAGTTATGCTGACACTCAACTGAGAATTCTCCTTCCTGGTGCTGACAGAAGAGCCTGGATCTACAGAGAAGAGTTTCACCTTCCGCACTCACCCTGCACCTGACTTTTCTCTGTTGGGTTTTGCAAGAACCTATTGAGTATCAACAAGCTAGTAGATGCTCCATCTTGCAAACACTGGTTGCAGGGGAAGGGAAAATTGTTTCCCCCTCACCAATGAATATGGTGGAGAGAGAATTCTATCACATATATTTTTCAAGCTGAACTAATGCTGAGCTTGGAGATCAGACTGGCTGGATTTAGTACAAACCAGTGTAGAATTTACCCTGTAAGAACAAGAGCTTTGGTCTCAGGACTCACCTGCAGTACATGAGGGTTCGTCTGATCACCCATCTGCAGAACATTTTCAATGTAGTCAGTCAGAAGCATTTCGGCATTCTCTCCAGCCATGGACAGGAATCCCAAGGTAATTTCAGTAACAGACAGAGCATCACAGACATCACTGTAGGACTGTAGTTCCCCGGTGATCATGTTCATCACAGAACTGGGGAGAGCACTCTGAAAACCAAAGCCAAAGTAGTTGCTAGTATTAGTCTAGAGCCAGTCCTTATTGCTGCTCAAGTTGCTAAAGTCGTAGAAGATGGCAGAGCCCCTGATTTAGGAAACTGAAAATATTTAACTATATCCCTTTCCTCATTAAATCCTGACTGACAAAAGGCAAGTTTGTACTTACTTAAGGCATGCTGGGAGATTAGCAGATGAGCCTTCAGATGAACAAGGCAAGTGACAGAACACAAACCCAGCGTTTCTCAGGATTGCCAGGGGTCACATGCTTGCCCTGTTTCCTCCAATGCAGAAACTCACCTGGTCCAGCTTATTCCTGACATCATTAAACAGCTGTTCATAATTGCGATCATGCCTGTACACAAGGGTAGGTATTCCCTGTCAGGAGGGAAACACATGGTTGTAAAGCTTTGGTAACATCGCTTACCCTGCTGCAGTGCATGCCTAGCTGCAGTAACCTCTGCAGGGCTCCAGCATCAGCCAAGAAGCTGTCTACAGAACACACAGCTAGCTGCCTTGTCCTACCGTTAGGGTGATGAGCGGCTTCCCCTGCAGGAACTTGCTGATGACTTGCTGCTGGATCCTCTCCAGATCAAAGTCCTGCAACGTCTCCCCTCCCTTCTCCATGCTGTACTGGCAGTTGGACAAGATCAGAGGGATCAGGTCTCTATCAACTTCATAGCTGATCAAGTGCAGGTCAGCCACTTCTGATGGACTGATCAAGTACCTGCAGAACAGAAAAGAGCCTCTACTTAGAGCGAGGAGCCTTTATGAAGGAGGGAAAGCCGATTGCATGGTAGCAGGTCATACAACAGAGCCCCCAGAAATGCCTAGCTGGAATAGCAACATACCTATCGTCTTCCCTGATGAGTTTGTTCACCGAGTGGACAAAGTCATTGTGCAGACCAATGAGGTAACTGGCTAAGGCTGTGGAACAGAGACCCAGCCCCTGTCGACGTGGCAGAAGGACCTCAAGCTTGATGTCCAGGGTCAGGTCAGCATCACAGTAGCCTTTAGGAAGCTTAATTTCCCCTGAAATAAAAGGCAGAGAAGACTGCCTGAGGTGGCCCGCCTAAAGCTAGCCCATGATGACCAAGCCTCTCTTGAGCTGACCCAGGTCAGGAGAAAGTATAGAACCTGAGAGAAAAGCAGTGCTCTTTCCATTACATATAAGCACTAAAGGGAGCAAGTTCAGGTGAGAATACTATAAGAGGGAAACAAATTCTTCTATTTGCACCTAGATCTTAAACCTTTAATGGCCAAGGTCAGTTCTGAGGATATGCCTCAGCATCACTTACGGGAGGAATGTGAACTATCAAAGAGGAGTAGCAGAGGAGCGTGGTCCAGCAACTGGCAAGCCCTCGCTTCCATCACTCTTGAAAAAATGCTGGCAAAGAAAGCTACTCACCGTTGGTGTCCAGCGAGCTTCTCAGCTTGTTCCAAACAGACAGAAACACATTCACTCTCCTCTGTAACAGGTCCCTCATCACATCTGAGGAATAACAGAAAGACAAATCCTTGAAACACCTTTCACTGGCAACACCATGATTCTCTGTAATACAAGAATTCTCAAAGCACACCACTGAACTCTAGGCAACAGCTCAAAGAGATGCAAAGAGACTAAACAGACATTAAAAACACTCTAATTGTATCAGAGTCATTTGCTCTGTTTCTTTGTATTCTTCCACTACTGACTACTGTTGGCCCAGGTGACAAGGCTAGATAGATCCTCAGTCTGATTCTGCATAACCTTTAAGTACTTTTCTGTAAGTACTTAAAAAAGTAAGTAATTGTACTTAAGTGCAATTGAAGGAGTTGCCACAAAATGCCCATGTGCTGCTCATGAATGGAAGAGAAGGACATCTATTCCACCTTTTAGGCAGGCCCTGATCTAGGGCAGAGCTTGAAAATTCAACGTACCCACTGCTGCATTGAGGGATTTAACTTGCCTATCTCTGAGCAGAGCCCCCAGCCCTTGTGAACAATCTTCCTGTGCTTAAATTATCTTTAAAGACACCTGATGACTTTTCCAAGCATAACTCAAGGGTTAAGGTCTCCAATTCATTTGGATGGGAGTTAAAAGGAAAATATGAGGGCTTAAGATTGTAAGATCAAGAGAAGTTTTCACCTTTGTTTTCAACTGGACTATCCAGCACTTTTTGTTTCACTAATTACAGTTTTGGCAGTCTTCTCACCTGAGGGGCATTCGTTGAGGAAGTCTCTGATTGAGCAGTGTTTGACATCAGCGGTATTCTGAAATTGCCTCACCAAATCTCTCTGCAGAGCCAAAATCTCTGGTAGGAATTTAACCAGCCTCAATTCTGTTTCCTGGAAGAGGAGAAGAGGAAAGGGGGTCTATGAGTAAGGTTGTTGTTGGACAAACCATTTTTGAATACTTTTATGAAATTACTTTTTAAATGTTTAAAAGAAAAAATATTTTACACATGCAGTTCTCAAGATTATAGGAAGTTATGAGGACAAGGACACTGTATAATCCAGCAGTGGTTTAGTCCTGGGCAACTGGCCTGAGCAGGGTTGGACCAGACTACCTCCAGAGTTCCCTTCCAACCTCAACCAGACTGTGATTCTGCAAACTGATCTCTGAACGTCGTGGTCCCTCATCCCTCTGTCACACTCACCTTCTGCAGAAACTTCCAAAGGAGAGGGACATTGTCCTTTGCATTCTTTTGCTGGACTACATGGCCCAAGTTCTCCACCGAAACCCTCTTTCGGCAGCTCCACATCTTGGAATGATGTATGTGACTGTCCCTTGGCAGCTGGGACAGGAAAGCAACTGGGTCGCCATACACTATTTTCACTATTGGATTGGAAGAAATTCTCTCATCCTTTTGTATTTGTCTATTTATTTTCAGAAGTTTCTTATCCAAATCCTGCATTAAAAAAAAAAAAAAAAGTATCAGAATTGGCAGTGTCCTGCCATGTTGAACCTCCACTAGAGTCTATTTCCCTTACACTATGATGACCAATTGACACAAGCATGTCAAAGCAGAAGATGAACTCCTAGAAAAGGCATATAAAACATACTGCAAGACAGCTGTTTATACCATAAAGTTCTCCAGTTCATGCAACTCACAGGTCTTCCATTCTTGAGATTATGTATATGGTGGTGGGTGCCAGGGAAGGCAGATAGCATATAGTTGTTCCAAATTAATCCTCACTTGGACAAATACATTCAACTGAGCTGAGACACTTCTGCTCTTCCAGCTATACAAAATCATCATAGCACAACTCTAGTCTCAGATACTCGTTTCCACAGACAGAATAAAGTTGGTTGACCCTTACAAATTGAAGTGAACCTGCAGTGGTGTCATAGATGGCTTGGCTTTAGGAATAGCTGGGAGAAAAGCGTGGCACAGATACTCTACAGCAGGTCAGATTTCCAAGTTAGTCAACTTTGAACTGCACACAGCTGCTGAAATTTTATACAGCAAGTTTCTCACCTCCAATTCAGGAACAATAATTGTGTTTGCAACATCTTTTTCCCAGTTGTTTCTCTTCTCCTTGGTGGAGAGCACATCATCAAACTGAACTGGCCCTGCAACAGCAATATTTAGACTCTTACATCTGCAATATTTCAGCTAAAAGAAAGCACAGATTCTCCAAGTTTCCAGATGTGACATCCTTGCAAGTTAGCATGACAAGGCAAGACCATTTACAGAGATCCTAGAAGCTGGATGAGCACATCCTGGTCTAGCTGGAGAGTGTCATTCAAAACAGCACACAGTGATTGCAGGTTTTCAGAAGCTTCAGTCCAGTCACTCATTTGAATTATGTGGACATTTGTACAAGTCAGTCATAATCCCAGAGAGGTTAAACAAGTTGTCCAAGGTCAGAGCACAATCAGTGGCAGATCAAAGAACAGCACTTGGAATCCTGATTTGTGCTGTTACACACTAAAAACATGGCTATTACATATAAATCCCTCTATGACAATGACTCATCAACTTCAACTCCAGATTCTACTGTGAACCATACTCTGCCATCCCTCTTCTACCAAATAGCTTCTTGGTAGTCATTCAGAGGGCAGTATAGTATATACACATACACAGCATGAGCTATCTCTGCTGTGAGCTGAAAGCTCTGTCAACATTTCATGAGGTTATTTATTCAATAATTCCTTTCCAGAATTATACACCAAACCCTGCAAGCTCAAATACTTGACCAAAAGAGAAGTAAACAGCCAAAAATTCTTCACCCCCTACAGTAAGAAACAACCCTTAGACTTATGGATCTTCCTCATCAGCTCAGCTGCTTCTTGTTAGAAACAGCCTGTTAGCAAAGGTAAATGAGTGCTGCCCTTAAAATGCTGATATAGCTTGCAAATATGATATAGCAGGTCACTTTCCTTACACTGGCTTGGGTGCTGATGGGGGTCCTTGAGAAGGCTGCTGAGGACAAGATGAAAGATGTTGACGGAATCGTCCACACTCTTCCCCAAAATTATTGTCAGCTGTGCCAAGTCCTCCTGAATATGCTGCTGCAGGAAATGCACTGAGTTCTTCACTGGTGGCTTGATTATCTTTTCCAATGACTAAAGAGCAACAAAAGACAAGAATAAGCATAGCCAGCAACACCCAGTTCAAGCACATGTCGCACAGAACTACAGTCTCACCAGAAAGTCAACTGCATCCTAGAGGATTCCTACCACTTGAACAAATAAAGGCAGGTACGAGGGTAGCTGCACACATGCAAGTGCATGAAAGAACCAAAATCACTCCCAGCAAAGAAGTGAATTTGGGTCTTGCATCTTAAAAGCCTGCCTTAGTTACTTGGCAATATGATGAAAAGGACCAGCATCATACAAAGGTTTCACTACATTTCATGCAGCCACTATTATTGGAAGATACCTGAGGATCTTTTGTAGCTCCCAGTAACATTGTCAAATGTGTAAGCAAGCGCATCAGAACAAAGACAACTGGGGACATGGCTCGATCAGACACTCCCACTGTTTTTCTTTGCTGTGGATCTCCAAGTATATGGCCAGTTTGAGTTCTGTCTTCATTTCTCCTGTTGGAAAGTATATATAGAGATTTTTTTTTGCCTTAAGACACACAAGAGATGTCTTTGATACCCACTACTGTCTTTTTGACCCATAAGTTCTTTGAACGCCATAGAAGCTGCCAGTTAGAAGTGCTGCAGGGGAATGAGGATTTCCAGTAAGTTTTGTACACAAACAAGTCAATTTATTTGGTTTTGCTGGCTGATTACTCTTCCTTCGACAACTCTTCCTAATATGTTTTCTCGGAAAGAGGCAACATCCAGCCCTGTAGGGTGAGATTAGCCAACTCCATGCTGGACTGACGAGAAGCCACTGCTGTTCGAATTAGTAACTTACAGCCCTTGTGTAAGAACATTAAAGTATTGATCCAGACAATCAAGGAGGAGGGGAGCTTTGGTAGAAGTTCTTCAGTCATGCTGATCCATTTAAGAAAGCATTGCCTGTCACTATATGTTGGTGTAAAACCACGTAACTTATATCAGCCTGGGTGAGCAGGGAAATGAAAAACTAAACCAGCAGCTTGACAAGATCTTATGTTAAGCCAGTTTCTGCAGAGTTAGAATTATACCAGCACTCCTAACAGCTCAGCCTCTTCTCCCACAGAGACCAATGTCCAAGCCAACGGGGAATCCCACCTTTCAGACAGCAGCATGAAGTGGTTGGTACCTTTTGCCTTGAAAGTATGACAGGCAAGTACTGCATCATTTAGTGCTGAAAAGGTTAATGAATGAAAGCATACCGGAATTCTTGAAAGCCACACAGTGGTTTATGCTGTTCCCCTCCAACCTGAGCACCACAATCAAGACAGCGGCTAGTTTCCATTGGGAGGCCACACTAGCAAAAGGTAAAATGAGAACACTGAATTCCAGATTAAGAGCCTCTCCACCAGAGAAAGAGAATGAAAAAAAAATAATCCAGGCTGTAACTGGTTAACTCAAAAGCTGCCATATACTTGCAAAGGACCTCTGCCTTTCCTGTTTGCTACATTTATGGTATAAGCTATTCTAAATTTTACATTACAATGGCAGAATGATTAGTAATATAGAGTTTAGAAGATGAACCAATGTGCAATAAAACATTAAAACCAGTAAAAAAAACTAGTTTGTGGAAAACACCTCCTGCTTAAAAACCCATCAGTCTCAAATTCTTACCTCTCCTACAGTGCAGGGGTGGCCATTTGGACATGCTACCAAGAAAGAGGAACAAAACAGGACAGTATTACAAGACAGACATTCATGAAATCCCTGTTAATTCCTCTCACATGGACCATTATCTTGGAGCAAGAAATACACTCCAAGATCTAATCAAAGGCACTGAACATCCCAAATCTCAAAAGGAGCAATAGGCCCATGCAGGAACACAAAGAATTTTTCAGTGCTTCTCTCCTTGAGAAACAAGGAATGGAAGCCTGAAAGATTCTGCTACTGAGTACCAAATGGGCTGGTAAGCGTGAACATTCCCCCACCCAGATTCCTAGTCCGCAGTAAGATCCTACTGTGGAAAACAGAGCTGAAGGTGGCAGAGGACTGCTCTTCTGCTCACAGCACTTAAACACTGCCAGAAGTAAGAGGACAGGTCTTCTGTTTAGTCTCAAGCTTGTAGTTGTTTACAAAGTTTGAGAGTGCAGAAGCTCAAAGCACTCTGGTGCATTACCCACATAAACTATAGCTACAAATCTTAATTTACAAAGGATAACTCATGCTGAGGAGAGTGTCTGTCTTCACATTCGGAACAGCTTCATTCAAAACCCAGGGATTATCCTTCAGTTTCTTTCACAGCCAGCCAGGAGCACTTACTGTACCAGCGCAGAGTGGCCACTCCTTCCCAGGCCCTCGCCTGAGCCACTATATCTTCTGGCATCGTAGGCAGAAAAGAGTGCTAAGGAGGAAAAAGGAAAAAAGATGACAAATGAATCTATAAATCAGTTCTCTCCTGTAGCAGTCACTCACTGGTTCTTGATTCATTAATGGAAACAAGAGACATCTGAAAGCAGAGGTCATGCAGATGACATACATTCACATTTTCAAATTCTGCCTTTGAAAATCCACTCTTAAAAATTGTCAGTATTGTTTAGACTTGCATGTGCACTCTCTAGACACCCTGAACCAGATTCCTCTTGGGGATGGCCTGATGTACCCTGGTGTGTATTAGCACTTTTCCTTACAGCTTGGATAGCCAGAAGTAGAGGCACAGATCCCTCCACCCTGACTCAGCCCAGGGCTCCAGGAGCCATCACCCCCTACAGCACACAGGTCTCCACAGTGTGACCTGCCAACTGCTTTCAGACTTGCTCCCTCACACAAAGTATTTGCCTGATACTGCTCAGGATGCAGAGGTACTCTGAAAAGGTATCAAGTCCAGAGCTTGTGCTGTGCTAATTAATCCCAACAACACTGTAGAAATCATACATCGGTAATTCACAGCTGAAACAACAGGTTGGTGCTTTTGATGTTAAGAAAGGTTAGGTTACAGCGGATCCAGAAGATACATGGAAGAACCAGAAATAAACTGAATTGTCCTCTCAGTTAAAGCTCCTTACCTCCATGGTGTGCGGATGGAACGCCAGATTCCTCAGGGGCTGCAGGACAGGGTTCTGCCCGCACAGCAGGACAGCAGTGGTGTGAACAGCCATTTCAATCAGTGCTCCATTGCGGATTAAGCTTTGAGGATCCACCGTCAAAAACGGCAGTGCATTCATCACAAGAGAACCTGCAAGGTGCTGCAGGTCTGGAGAATTCAGGACTTGGGAGTTCTGGATGAACTCAGTCATAGCATCCGTTTGCTGGAAGCACATATTTAAAAGAAATCAAGCCAGCATGATATTACCCACCAAACTGAAGAGGACTATCAGCTGCTTCCCATACTGCATTGCGCCTGCTTTGAAAATATTTCCAGTCTGCTCAGATCAGGACATAACTGTATTTGGGGCAGAAGAACAAAAGGCTCTTCCACCAATGACTCAAATCTTATTCATCCTTATCCCTGAAGCATGTTTGTCACAAGCTTCCAAAGTGAAGTATCTTACCTGCTGTTTGGGATGAAGACTCGAGTCACTAAGTCCATACAGGGCAGTGACCTCCCTGAAAATAGCCAGGAGCAGATGGACAGATTGTACAGCCGGGGAGCTGCTAGATGCCTAGAAAAGAGGAACTGATGGTATGGCAGAGAACAGGCTATAGCTGTCACAGCTAAAGTTACTGGGTGTGCAGGCTTCAGCAGGTCTGTGGTAAAAGTTCTCCCCACAAATGAAGGCACATCATGCAGAAATGGCTGTTCAAGCCATAAACGAGTAATCTGCCAGCACTCAAGCTGACAGAGTTATATCTCAGAAACCTCTCAAGTATTTTATTCTTCTAACATCCAGTTGGAATTGCAATCTCACTAGGCAGCAGCCTGCACATGCCTTCCCTGCAAATCAAATCAAATCAACATGCAAGTGGAAAAAAAAAGAGTAAGTCACAACCAGTGGATAATAGATAGTACAGAGACATTCAAAGGTGCATTGTTTGCACACTTCTTCCTGAAAATTTTCATACACAGAATACATATTGGAAAAAGGTTACAATTACACAGAGATCACTTTGATTTTTGCATGGCAAGGTACAAGGTGAGGCAGATACAGGAAGGCAGAGAGAGGGCAAAAAGCAACTTTGATTATCTGCCTACTCTCCCAGCAGCTGGCTACAAGGTGCCTGTATTGCATACTGCAAAACAAACTCCTACAATAGATTACAAGGGAGAAAAGCAAGATGAGAAATAACCCAAGTGTCATATGCTAGAACACAGGTGAGAAAGTAAAGCAAACGTGTGTGTGCCAGCAGCCACCACAGTAACTTTCAAACAAAGGCATCCAAGACTTCTCTACTAGAAGAGGCACTGCCAACAAAAACACAAAGCTTAAACACTGACCACGCAGAATCCACAACAGGATTATGGTAAGGAGAGCGTGCCCTACCTTCTCTGCCTTGAGAAGACCCTCAATCTTGCACTCAATCATGGCTTTCCCCACAGCATCACGCAGGACTCTGTAATTCTCGCCACATGCCAGGTAACGATCAATGTGATTAGACTGGCTGTTCTGTACCTACAAAGGGAGAAGCCCATGGTGGGCACTGTGGACCATTAACCACCATTGGACAAGGCAGGACCTCCTCTTCCTCCCAAGAACTGTGGTGTTTCAGCATTCACAAAGAGACAGCAGGCAGGCATGGCAACCCAAACGGCTTCTTGCTGCCTTAGACTCCATTCCATAGAGAGCAAGGACGAGTCATCTTCACAACCACTCCCACTGTAGTGAGTACCCCAAAAGCCACACAACAGTAGAAACACCCCAAAGCAGCACAAACTGGAGACTAAGCACAAACCAGAGCCATCTCCAAGGAGACACCTCTTTACCTGTTGCAGAATTTCTGCTGGGAACACCCAGTTAAACTGCGCCTCTGTGACAAGCTTCTGAGCAAATTCCATCCCATACTGACTAGCAATTTTCCGGACTAGGTAAACACGATGCCAGTCATTTTTGGTGAGGCTACAGAACACCCTCACATTTCCCAGGTAACGTTGCTTCTCCTCTACCTGGTCTTGCTCTGGAGCGGGGGAAGAAAAAAGAAAAGAGGCAAAACCACATTCTACTTTGTAAAACTTTTCTGTCAGTGCTAGCCGTAGCACCAAGCCCCTTTTACTGGTACTGACTAATTATACAGGAGAATTTAAAAGCCTTCTCTTCCTCAGATGCTTATCTAGTGTTTCCTCAGTCAGATTTTAGACAATAATTCATTCTTCAACAGAGGATGACTCCCATTTCCTTCTCTCAAGGAGTTTTCCCATTCACTGGTAGCTCATTCTTGGAGCTCTTCCATCTTGGCTCAGTAATGGCTTTCCATTATCTCAACTGCCAAGGTGATGGTGCTCCTTAAGAGTGATCTCCTGGGATGCGTTTTGCTAGCCTAACATCCTCAATGCAGGGGCTGGACACTGAAGTCCCTTGAAATTAGTTATGTTACCACACTTTGATGCTTCATGGACAGCATAAGAATCTGAGACTGCTTTGAGTTCTCCTTTGAGTCAGCAAATCAGCTCAAAACTTCTTTTATTTTTTCTGAAGTATCTCATTGTTGCAGCACTCTCAAAACTAGCCAGCTGTAACAAGGTCTTTTACCATCACATACCGACATACTCTTCATGCCAGCGCCTCTGCTGCCTTCTCCTAGTCTCTCCTCATCCAGGGCACACTCTCTCTCTCTCTCTCTCTTCCCTTTACTTCTTCCTCCTCTCTCTTCCTTGGCTGCCCAACCACTTAACAGAACCAGCCACAGCTGCACCTTATCTACATCGGCCAACCCACCGCCCCTGAAGCCAGCCCACAGCTGTATGTTATCAATATTAATTAACCCAGCTTCATTCCTCTACATCTCTTCATCCTTTTTAGCTGCACAAAGCTCTCTTTCATATAAAACAATAAGCAGTCACATATCTGAAGCATCATTTATGCTTTATTCATTTATTCATTAAAGTTCACTTTAGTTGGCTCTAAATAAAATTTCATTGTTAGCACTTGGAGGGTAAGATAAATCTCCTTCCAAAGGCACAACTGCTACGTAACTGCACCCTAGGGGTCACTGCCACAGCCTTGCTGCTAGTTATAGAGCACTTCAATACATGGTAAAGAGGTCAAATAGTGACTGGCATTCCCAATGGAAGAGAGAAGAAAGCTGATGCACTCATTCTTGGCCATGCACCAAAACAAGTTCTAGCACGGCACAGGTGTCTATACCATGTCCAGCCCATCTCCCACAGCGACTCTGCTCTGTATACAGCATTTCCATTTGACAGCAGAATAGTTAAGACTTACCTGTGCGCTCATGCAAGTCAAAGAGCAGCTCTACAGCCTTACTCAGGTACAAGCGAACTTTGGCTACTGCCTGCAGATATTCAACGGATGATTCTTGAAGAGTTTCTTGATTGTTCATTGGGAAATAGTTCTCTGGAAAGCCTCTGTCTCTAGGCAGATAGTTTCTGTGCTCATATCCAAGGCTGCCCTCAGACTTTTCACACATGGAATCCTAAAGATAGGCCAGAATGTTGCATGAGTAGCAGAACTGCTTAAATCATAAAGTACCACTGCAAGGGACATTATCTCCACTGCATCAAGCACATTAAACTTTCATGTCTTTCTCAGCACCCTCCACCCCAATGCCATTGGCTCCTCCCCAAGAGCTTTAGGATAAGCACCAGAGAGATCTGCCACATCACCAAACATCCATTTCAGTAATGCACCCAAGCTCTCTCCCACATTTCCTAAGCATGTAGCTGAGCACAAGTATTATGAGCATGCTGACTGGCCACACACATGCTGAGACACACATCACATGTTCCAAGATGCCAACCTCTACCCATCTTTGCCTGAGGATCAAAATCTGTATTCTTGCTATCTACAAAGTCACCATTTTAATGAAGACCATAAGAAATGAAACTCTGCTATCAAGTTTGCTTAAAGTTGTCCAATGCATTAAAAGTTATGCAAGGGGAGGAAAGGGAACAATCCAAACGGCATAATAATCTCAAGCTCTGCAAACAAAAAGTGTCTGCAAAAAACAAGACAGTAGTCCAGCAGTGGACTACTGAAACTAGAAATCCCATCCTGCTGCACTATGTTGAAGCGAGTCTTCTTGGGCCTCACTTAAGACACTTGCCCAAGGCGTCCAAGAAAAAAAATTTATGTAACACTGCGAATGCACACAAGCCTGAGCTCGAAAAGCAAGGCTCATTACTGGAGAGCAGGTTCTGACCAACTGATTTGATACTAACTTTCTTTTGGGCTTTCTAATTGGGCAGCTAGTTACATGCACAAGAAACTTGCCTAAAATGGCCGAGGAGTTTCTAGTATTGACACTTTTATTCCTGCAACAGTTTTATTGCCCAGCTCTTACCTGTCCAGCACCCTTACCTCTAAGCAGTTGACAAAAAGCAAGTAGAGTTCTTTTTTATCGTTTTTCTCTAGGATCTCATTGTGCTCTACCCGGGACAGGTAGTGTTGCACATCATTTTTCACTTCATTGAAGCTACGGGAGAGAGAAACACCTCCTTGTCACACCTGCAATACTGACAGCTACTAATATTCTAAATCATGATCAAACTGCTAGTTACATCCATGAGGGTCACTCTGGATCTATCTGGAAGATGGAAAAACAATTGTGCCATGTTTTGCCAGATGTCATCTAGCTTCACAGTCTGTGCTAGGCTTTTATCATCAACAAAGCTAAATTAGCATTTCTAGGGCACAAGTCATCTGACCTATTTTAAGCATCTGATTTAGGAGATAAGCACACTTGAGAAATGGCTTTCTGTGCGCTGACTGCAAAGGGAGGCTGGAAGAGCCAGTGTGAATTGAGAGGTCTGTGTAAGCATACAAAAAGATCATTCTTGATTAAGTATCTGTGGATGAGCACTGCTGCTTTGCTGATCTAGAGCATATCAACTAGTCAGCTGCCTTTAGGCTACCCAAGCCATCCACATTCAGCACAGGTTTACGTTAAGAATAGCTAGGTAAACCTTGGCACAGACTGGTCAGATACTTTAAAATAAGCTACATACAAGCCAGCTAAGCTGCATAACTAATACAGGCACAGGATGAATTTCACCTGTAATTATTTAAATTCAATGAATAACATGGAAGTGAGGAGAACCATCAGATGGGTTTGATGAAGTCATGAAAACCAAAGCTGAACCACCCCCCAGAGTAACATCCATCAGTTGACTGACTGTGCTCACCTGTACTTCAAGAGAAGCTTCAGCATTACTGAGCGGATGATGGGAGTTTCATCCACTTCATCATTAAATGGTGACAGAAGTTTTGTGTAGATAACAGGGTGATCTGTTGAGATAAGAAAGAGATAACTTTGGCAGGTGAGAGAAAGTAGCAAGAGAATCAGCTCCATGAGGCTGAGCATCAGGACAAAGGGAGCTCACCTGAACCTTTTGGGAGGCTTCTATGAACAAACAGCAGATTAAGGAGCTCTTGGATCACCTCTGCCTCAGGGGGCTCATTGTCCTTGAAGCACATAGTCGTGACCACATCTATGAAGAAATTATTGCATCTCTGCCGGAACAGGGCGTTTCTTGCTATGGCCTCTCTAGGGGAAGGGTAAAAAGCATTAGGACAATGTTCAAATACAGAACCACAAGTAACGGATGAAGCAAAGCAGACACAAGAAAAAGTCACCAAGGTGACATCCTTTTCCAGCTTTCCAGGAAGCAAGCTGGATTTGTGCAACACTTCAGTAGTATTGTGTGCAAAGCTGTATCACATTGACAATTAAGATCACAAATGGCAATGTGATGCCATTACCCATCACATCTGAGAAATTGTAGCAGTCTGGTGAAGTTCCCACTGACAGGAAGCTCTGCCCATGGCGGGGGGCTTGGGACTAGGTGATCTTTAAAGGTCCCTTCCAACCCAAACGGTTCTATCATTCTATGATTTTTCATGGGTTTGTAACTAGTTTTCTTACAGGGGCCAAAGCAACTTCCTCCCTTCCTCTGAAGCAATAAGGAGAAAGCGGACAGGACCTGTTCCAGCTCCAGAAAGAATGTAGCAGAGTTCCTTCCACCCATTCTGACGTGTTGACAACTTCAGAGTTGCAAATCAGCATTTCCTCACACAACTAGCCTCACTGCAATGCTTCCACCTTGGAGGGGATTGAGTACCTGAGCTCCACAGAGATATCTAAATTAACATCCCCCATGGCAACTCTGCAGTATGGACAATGCATCTGTGCTGGTACTAGCCATGTCCTGATGCACTTCTGGCAGAACACATGGTAGCAAGGCAGGCAGACTGGACCCTTCGGCTCTCCCAGGCAGATCGGACATGCCTTCAGACCATATCTGTAATTCAGAAATAGCAATGAAAACAACGGCTTCCATGTTGTCTTACCAAAAGCATTTAAGACGTTCATCTGCAACTAGACCAAGAGGAGATAATGTAAGACTAGTTGGCTAACTGCTTAGTCTCAGGGTGTAGAATAAAATTGAAGTTATTGTTCTTCATTAGGCTTTCACTGCATTGCATACAGCACTGCCTTACACCCAGAAATACGCTGGCAACATACGCAATACTCCTACCAGACCTTGTGACTTGTCTCAGCGTCAGTACCTGTATAGCCCGTTACTGACTTCATCCTTACATTGGCACAGGACTTTCATCACTGCAACAAAAGTTGGATGAGTTTTCATGTCTGAATCATGCTGAAAACACTGCAGAGGAAAAGGACAAAGCTAAATGACTCTGCTCTAATACCCAAGACAAAAATTCACATGATCAGCAGAAGCAAACAGGGAAGAGGTAAAATCATATCTTTGCTTACCTCGGCAAGAAGCAAAGTATGTTTTTTCACTAAATTCTCAAATTCTGGCATCAGAGTGTTGATGCCAACCAACACGTGCTCTACAAACATAGACATGCAGAAAACCCGGTTCCAGCAGACACTGTGTGAAAGAAAGCATGATTTCAAAAAGTACAATTGTGAGCTGACAGCATGAATGGAAGTGCAGTACCAGGTCAGTCTAATCATCTCACTGATTTCCATGCTCACCACTACAGCATTTGCGCATGTCTCACACAACTTCTTGCGTTACCCTTTGAGTATCAGCCCTGGCTTTTTGGTCAAGGACAAAACACATAACAGCACCTAACACAGTGAGCTTACAGCATAGGAGCCTGTCCTGTAGACAGCTGCAGCAGAACTAGGACTGCTGCGAAAACCTGCTCATACCTCTGACTTCTATATCAAGGAAGTAATGAAAAAAATAATCATCACAATTAACTACACTTACTTCACTTTGGTTAAACCAAACAAGTCTGTGAGAAACTGGGGTAACTCTCTGGGCTTGTCTTCCAAGAGACAAGACTCCACCTTAGATGCAGTCAAGTTCCCCATCTCTCAGTCATTACATACAGGGAACGAAGTGGGGAGGAGACATTGCTGGTTAACAGAAACCTAAGGAGAGTTTTAAATAACACCTGAACCCAGCTGGAATGCACTGGATGATACTGTCAGATTTAGAGGGAGAATCTACAAGAGATGGGGGAAAAAAATAATTTGATTCTTGATGCTTGGTATGTAATTGAGTCTAGCAGGAACCTGGAATGGTTTTCAGAATCTCCATCTGAGAAGAGCAGCACCAGCTTTCAGCGTGTACTGATGTTCTTTGTTAATAAGAACAAGGCAAGACAAAAGATCAAGATTGCGAGCAGATCTGTGGTACATACTTGAGTTCTTTTAGCAGCTGACAGCACCGACTCCCACTGCTCTGTAAATCCTTGTCTTTACAAATATATTCAATGGGCATACGAAGATTCTTCACTTTCTGCAGCCAGTTCTCTGGATGGGCTGTCTGCACTTGACTCTCCAGCTCTTCAGCACATGCCATTGCAGCCAACACATCCAAAACCTAGATACACACACAGGGTGTAAGTATAACACAACAGTTGCATTCAGAATTATTTACAAACCTTGAATTCTTGATCTGGTTTGCTACAGCATATGTTCTACTGAATAATGTTCTACTTGATTATCCTAGGCTCTGGAATTCTCATGGTCATGATTTGGAGCACATCCTATTAACTGATTCTGCGAAAGCAGGGCAAACTGTTTCAAAACCTGCTAGTAACAATGATAACATAGCAGAGTATTCCTAATACTGAGGACCCTGACAGAGCTTGTGCTTCCCACTTTACTGTTGCTGAAATCAAAAGGAGACTGAACGCTAGCTAATTCAGTGAAGACAGCTCTCTGCTAGGGCTGAGGACCACAAAATGCCTGGGGTAGTGACTTTACCATCTCTGAATGTGGTATTCCGTATTCTTCCTGGTTATTGAGGTAGGCAACCACATTGGGATGTACAGCCAGGATCCTAGCAAAGTTCTGCAGGCGGCTCCTGAACCGATTGTATCCAACGTGCACCCAAGGCACGGAAGGCACTGTCTCTTCTCTTCTGAGCGATGTTGCCTTCCATTCCTCTATGCAGGATAAGAATGCAATTCGCAGACACTGAAAGTTTAGGGAAAAAATCAAAATCAAAAAAGAACTTTTATAACTCATTTTGTACTGGTAATCCTGGAAAACTCTGAAAGAAGAGAGTTAGTACTTTACAAATACAGCCTTAAATGTGTCAATCCTCATAGGTGCTCCTATGGAACTGCTTTTCTGAGTAAGGTCTCAGCAATCTCTGCAGCCACTGTAAAATGCATTTGCTTTGTAGCTACCTTACTATGAGTCTGTCTCAGAGGGGGATTTTGTTTGAGAAAGCAACATTGATACAGAAAGGCATGTTCACTGGCATCATACTCCACTTCGCCCAAAGGGTTTCCAGCTCTTGCTCCAGACACTGACCTGCAGCTCCTCTACGGAGGACACGCCAATGGTCAAGACAATGAAGTCTGTGATATAGCACTGGAAGAGCATCTGCCTTTCTTCCTCAGTCAGAGCAGAGATAAATTTTCCTAGTGCAGTCTTCTGGAAGATATCCACAAACTTCTCAGCTTGGTCTGGAAAATGAGAATGCAGAAAAAAGCTGAATATTAGGAGGAGGCTGGGTTTGACACAGCTTCTATCCTAAACAGACTGACACGTAATTAATCACTGATGCATTCAGCAGCCTTCTCATGCAGAGGGAGCTGAAGCCAGGCCTTCTCAGCCCAGGCACCAGTATTGTATTTATGGAATCTCACCTTGTCATTAACTCTTGGCACAGAATATGCCAGAGAGACTAATAGTGAGAAGCACAAGGGAAAGCTAGTTGCACAAAGCTCTGCTGGCTCATATGAGCACAGTGGGATGGAAGGCGATGCCAGGGTCACAAGAGGGTAAAGGCATGGTAGTGACAAACCAGAGTTTATAGGGCAGGCAGATGGAGACGGTCAGTGTCATGAGCTCAAGCCAGGCTCTCACCTTCAGTGTTTTGGATGTATTGAGCTTCCAGCCACATTTCATCCAAGTACTCCTTTATCCTCCAGCTGAAGGGCATCTCATTCCCAGCATCAGCAGACACCATCATGTTGTTCTGCACCAGAATTATCTCTGGCTGAGAGCTAGGAAATTAAAAGGTCATTAATGCACTGGGCTTTTGCCCAAGAAACACTTTCAGGCAGGAGGCAAGAAGCTGCAGAAAGCAAGAAATTAGCCCTAGAAGGAGATGAGGGAAAAAGGAAGGAACTGAAGGGCTCCTTAATACAGCCCATCCTGTCAACTGTGCAGCATTAGGACTTACTTACTCAGTAAGCATTCCCTGGCAAAAGGGCTGTAATGGCAGGACACGTGGGCTCCAGGGGCTGGGTAAGAAGTGTGAGCATGCCAAGAGATAGAGAGCAAAGCCCAGGAATACTGCAGATAAGATAGAAAGAACAGACTTTTGAAGTCACCAAGAACTGTCCTGCTGCCTTTGGCACAGCACCAGGGAGCAACCAGCAAACTTCCACAAGGATCTGAAGCCAGTGCTGGACTGGTCCCAGTGCTGCCAGCCAAGCCCTCCTGCTGCTCTCTCCGGTGGCTCACCTGTTCTTACCCACACTGTAAGGGACAGTCAGAAGTTTTGTATCACTGAAGATGAACATCCACAGGTTTGTCACCCACGCAGCTGCCGGCCTGACCAGCAGCTCCAGATTGCCATTTCTGTCTATGACAGCAATCAGGAGAGCCAGGAATGGAGTGATCACGTTCTGGATTCGCTTCCACAAGGTGTGCCTTTGGGGGCAGAAAGAAACCAAGAAACCCAGAGGGAAGGTGAGCAACGATATCAGCAAATCAGGAGGTGGCCATCCTGAAAAACTGCTGACATTCGTATGCGAGAATGTCCTAATCCTGCCTTTAAGGGGGGGAAAAATATTGCCAACAAAACCCCCTACATTTCTCTCACTTGTGGCTTGCCTGTAGTCCCACTGTTCCACTCAAAGCGCTTGTGCATTCCTGTCCCAGTACAGCCCATTCAGCTGTAAGTCACTCTCCTTTAGGACCAAGAGAGGATAAAACTGCCTTCAGAGAGCTTCCAGCACAGAGCAGAGACTGACACTGCAAACGTTCAGATTACACAAAACTGCTGTCTCTGCCACACAGCTGTCATTTGCAGATTTTTCCTGGAAGCCTGCAGGTTACAAGGTAGTGCAGCTATCCTCACCTGAAGGTGCCTGCCTCCTGGAGAGCACTGAGGTTGGAAGCCTCCCGAAGCACCCAGTTTTTTGGGTGAAGGGAATTTTCTTCTTGCTTCTTCAAAAGGTTGGAGAGACGAGCCTTTATTATCTTCAGGAAAGAGGCTAGAAAACAACAGGGAACTTGCATTTTCTTTTCCACAGCTTTTGGATCCAAACCCAAATATCACACCAAGCGCAGCATTTTACAATTGTTTCAATAATTAGCCAACTAGGTGGGCTGGGGGGCGGGAACGTGGAAGATACAGCCACCAGAGCTTGCACAGCCAGAGAAAAAGCCAATCTGAACTCCAGGAAAAACCCTACAGCCATCAAAACGAGTGATAGACTGGAGCACAGACACATGCTCTCAGGAGATTGCCTGGGAGATCCACCTTGTCTGTATTACAGCAAGCACCACTGACCTTTGGGTTCCCAGTGAATAAACTTACATGTTTTGGTGGTCCCCTAGATGCTCAGGGACACTACCTGCTGCAGCCAGGGAGCACATACCTTTCAAGTCATCCTCTTTGGACAGAAGGCCAAGGAGAATATTAATTCGCTTTCTGCTTCGACTAAGATCTTCATTTTGGTCCTGTAGCATCCCCACAGCGCTTTGTACACAGGTCCTCAGAAGTACAGTAGTGTCCAGGATTTCACCCTTCCCAGAAAAGTGTGAAAATAATTTCATTACTTTTCAGTTTTACCCCCTTGCCCAACACTTTCCTCTTAAAATGATTATAGTGTTCTCTAGAAAGGGTCTGTCCCTCCTGACATCCCATCTCCAAGTTTTCCTCTCATCTCAGGCTGCAAATCTAAGCTGTTCTTTTGCTATCGAGTATACAATGCAACTTTCAAACTGGCATGCGACACAGCATTTGTATTAAGACTCTTACAGGGAAAAATTTAGCAGTTCAGGGAAAAAACGTGGAAATGATAAACATGCCCTCCCTGGGAGACACTTAGGCACTAGGGGGTCAAAAGCCACATGCAGTCACCCTCGTACTGTGCATCCTCCAGCTGATGCTGTCAGTGGAATGTGAGCCAGTCTTAATATGGCTGCAGCACAGCAAAGCCCACATCCAACTCCAGCACAGCTTCGAATGCACACCTCAGCCAGAAAGCACAAACAGCTGGAGTGGCAAGCTCAGAATCACAGTTCTCAGCTTCAGGGTGTAGAAAGACAACAGAAGCTCTTAAAACTGATTTTTGAAAGTTACAAGTACAAAACAACTAAGGAATTAGAGGTTTCTTAGAATGGTTTCTTTAGTAATGCTGATATTGATTAGGCAGCAGGGGGAGGACTTTGTGACTGATCATTGACATTCATGATACAAATAATATTCTTGATGGATTTCAAGGGAACTGGGATGCAAAAAGGCACGTTGCACCTATGGATGACAGAGCAGAGTGCCATATGGACAGCTGAGAAGCAAACACATGTATTCTCCACTGACCTCATAGTGATCTGCTTCTGGCACTGGTGTTTCAGCCTCCATCTCGTTTGGCTCCTGTTCTTCACCATTCACAGGCAGAGCTGCAACTGAGGTGTAGAATTTTTATCAGAACGGTGCAGAAGGGTACTGCTTCTGTCAGACAAGATTTTATTTAGCAACTGCATCCCAGAGCAGCAGAACATCTGTCAGATTCATCATCACCTGCATGAATAGCTGAGATCCACCTCTCTGAACACAGCTACGGCTGCTAGGGCTGTCAAGCTTCATGCAGCAAGAAATGGAAGAACTACAACACTTAGAGCTAATTCTAAACTCTACCAGAATTTCTTAAGGCAGCATGGCAAAAGCAAGAAGCATAACAAAAAACTAAGGGGAAAGAAAAAGCCTTTTCTAACCTTCCTACAGGTTTAAGTGAACAGATCTACATTCACGTAAGTGAGAGATTCTCTGGAGCGACTCCTTGTCAGTAGTCCCTGCCATGCAGCACCTGCTGCCTCCAGGGCTGAGACAGAGCACTCAGGGTGCTGAGCAGTGCTAATACCACATTTTTGCCAAAAGAAAAAGGGAAAACTAGCAATTTAACTTATTCAATAACCTAAAGTTGCAGTAACTAACTAATTACAAATACAAGTTGGTAGCTTTGTGGTGATCCCCACAAAAAACACCAGATGCTGAGCAGGGAAAACCATTACCTATGTTGTACTAGGCATAAGTTCCATTAGCACCAAGTCTGGGACCATATCCTCCCTTTTCCCCACTGGCATATCAACACCACTGGCTGGCACAGCCAGCAGGCAGCTCACCTTTGGTTTTACCTGAATCTTCACAGAACATCTGGCTGATGGTGAGGTTCTGCAGGGCAGTCATATCAGAGATCATGTCCTTGGATCGACGGAGATCGTCTATATGCACCGACTGCCACAGTCCTAAAAACAGAGGGCAGAAAAAAAACCCAACAAAGCTTCACACCTGCACCATGCTCTTTTAGAAGAGCTTCCCAAGAATTATCTCCCAGGACCTGTGGGCTAGCAGTTCACATTCAGAGTTCGCTTACTCTCACTTCCTGATGCAGAAAGGGAAAGTGGCAATTTCTTTGAACATGCTAACGCACACTACCCTGACTGGCAGGATGTACATGCTACTGGGCCTCTGAGGCTCTTGGAACCCAACACACACAGCAGGAACCTTGCTGCTGAAAGCAGAACATGTAAGCATGTACTCAGGAGTCTCCTGGAGAACAACAGGACAACGCAGGTAGCATCGTGTGTGTTTGCTGCTCTCCAGCTGACTAGAAAAAGGATTCACCTGTCAGTGGGCAAGGCAAGGTGCTCTCACAGAAAAGACTAGGGCTGCAAGGTACCGACTGCCCAGGGCCATCTCTGTGGGTAAGGGAAGCAGCTCTGACAGCCCACTGGTTCCAGATTTTAAGCATTAAAAAGGTAGTTGAACAAGAGAAATGTTGCCTGAAGCCAGTTCAAGAGTAGGGAGATGGCCAGACCCACCTCCATGGAATCCCACATAGGATGTTCCTCCTTCCACCCGGGAAAGCTTCATAATAAAGTAAACAAAGACAGAGACTTCTCCCAGGTCCACCTTGTTGATTTCATTGACAACAGCATATCTATGACAAAAAGAAATGCTGCTGACAGATCAAAGACAGACAAAAGTTCATGGCTACACGTCTTTCCTCTGTAAGAGAGGGCACATTTTCTGTGCCTGTACAGACACAAGCAACTCGCTCAGCCCTTCCTCCCAGCTGGCTGTGCCAAGCCTGCCACCACTAGCTATGCTTTGAATGACATCCTTGATCCTCAGCTCTTCATGACTTCTGCAGCCAACAGCAAGATTTCACACTTCAAAGGGGATTGTCTGGTAATTTGACCCATCTTAGTTTACTTTGACTTGGGTTATAAACTATTGGAAATAGAATAGTGCTTCTAGATTCATTCCACTACAGAATAAATAGAGGATTACACATTCCTGACTCTAAAGCCCCCAAAACAGCACTAATAATCAAACAGTGGCGAGGAGTCACCAAACAGAACAGCTAGCTGGGAACCACTTCGCATTTGACTTACCTGGCTGAGGCGACGAGCTGGGCATTTTGAGAGCCATCTTCAAAGTCTGTCTGAATAATAAGGACTTTATTTCCTGATGTGGCATCAAGAAAGTCTCTGAAGAGTGAAAGGGGGTTTAAAAGAAGTCATTAAGTATAAAAACAAAAAATTAAAGACTGTAGAAGTAGTCAACTCCTAGCTTTGGCTGCTGCAGGCAGAAGGAGAGATTAAAACACCCATCCTATACAGATGATATAACTTCAAAAACCCATCCCAGTATGATGGGGCTAATACAGTTTGCACTGAGCCAGTCCACTGCTCAGTACAGCATGGCCTCTTGCCTCTCTTTTCCATATGTGTTACTCCCAATGTTCTGCCCACACATCTTCCACCCAGATGACAGCCTATGCAGAGCAGGAGAATGCAGGACCAAACTCACCGGATGCCCTTCAGGAATGAGTACTCTGTGTCAAACTGCTGCAGGAACAGGATCTGAGGCCTCTGCGCTTTACCCTGCACTTCTCTCTCCAGGCAAGCAGCATCGGCACTGGTGAGAAGCCTTGAGAAGGTGGTAACCTGGGAGCGCAAGATGCAGGTTTGTTCTTTGCTCAGGAATGCAGTAGGAAGGCAGCAGAGACCTTATCATCTATGCTCCCAGACACTGCTAACTGGCTGCAGAGCTGGACTGCACCCCAAAACACACATTTAATTGCCCCACCAGTAAGCAAAGGGTCAAATAAGACAGAGCCACTTTCAAAGTAGAGATGCATCAGCTGCTCAAACTCACGCAAAACCCCCAGTTGCCAGGAAGAATCAAATACTGTTCCACAGACAGCAGAGGTACTAGATTTCTCAGGATACAACAACACACCTCCTGAAATACTCACCTCTGCGTATCTGGGCACTAAGCAGCAAGGTAGTTATCAGGTTTACTCAGGTGTAGCCATAACAGAGCCCCAGTAGTGTAAACTGGAAAACTCAGTGCAGGTTGGGAGGGTTTTGAAAGGACTCTGCAAGACACTCACCTCTGTAAAGACTGTTCGGTACCCAGAGCCAGTGTGAACATGAGCTCGGAGGAAGTCTGCAAAAGATGTGTGTTGCTGCTGCTTGAAGTAGATATTGGCCAGAGAATCTGCCATAAACAAACCCACTGAGTTGCAGAAGCGGATCACAGAGTCTGGGGTAGCACAGTTCAGCAGGGCCAGCTGGGCTTCCTTCTTTACGCAGGACACGAGTTTACTAGGAGGACATACCGGCTTCAGCCTCTCCGTTGTCTGCAGGACCACTGAGGCACAGGTATTAGAGTGGTAGCCCACAAACACATCAGAAGGGCTATATTTGTGCTTGCTTATGAAGTGCTCTTCTGTATTGGCTGCAGTGAACTCGTGCACCCACTTCTCCAGCTCTTTCACAGCTTCTCTTTGCCCCTTGTCCAGGACGGTACTGATATCCAGGTAGTGCTTTTCCAGCCTGTTGATCAGTGGGATGGGAAAGTGCTTATACACCACATCTTTCTCCTCAATGACTATCAAACGGAACTTTGGGTGTACTCGGCACTTCACCCGATGGGTGCCCAGCCCCAAATCAACATACTTCTGGCCAGCAAGGTACACGTAGTATTGATTGAGGGCATCATAGAGGCTTTCATAAAGGTTTTGCAAGTTGAGGAGGACAACCATTTGGCCAGTTTCCATGCAGACCTTCACACGGTTGATGTTCCTGCATATCTGGGTATACTCTTGGTCCTTGGGGAAACTGGAGCCAAAGATAATTTCTGGTTGTTGTCGAGCAGTAAAAAAAGCTTGTTGAAGGATCTGCAGTGCTGCATAATTCTCAGTCAAAACAAGCAGGTACCTACAATCACCATCTTGGCCGCTGCTGTAAACATTCTGTCGTATCAGCTCTATTCTACTGATATCATGAGCACGTATTTCTCCTTTTTCCGGTAACTGTGAGGTGAATATTTCCAAGGCATTGACATCATCTTTGCCACCAAAGTTACGAAGAACAACTTCAGCTATCTCTTGAGGTGTTGGCTCACTTTTGGAGTTCTTAGCTAAGGCAAAAAACATCTTTATGAGGCTGTAGTAATCACGCAGACCAAAGAACTCCCTGTCTTGGGCCCTGCAAATATTTTCATATGCATCTGCGAAGTGGCAAAAATACTGTTCGACCTGCAAAGCCCCTCGTGCTGAGCAACAAATCCCCTTTGCACTTTCTATGAGCTCTTCTTTGCTGGGGTCACCACGTGAGACAAAGATTCCTCGATTCATCTTAGCAGGATCCAAAGCCCAGTTGGAAATCCCGATGAAGCCAACCTTTTTGTGAGGAAGAGGGATATCATCTATGCAGCCATCTTCCAAAAGTGGATGCAAAGCCTTTAAGGGCATTTTGGGAGAGTCCTCTGCCAGCCCAATCTCATCCAAAACCACCACCGAGACATACTCTTCCAAGTTCTTCCCTTCCTGGAATCGAGCACAGTGCTTGAAAGTGCCTATGATTCCCTCTGGAGTGGAGAGGGGGCTGCACTGAAAAGACACCAGATGGATCTGCTTCAGGTCCTTGAACAAATCTGAATGAGCTGCTTGGCCCTGCATAGCGTCAGCCACAATGGTTTTTGCAAGGGATTTGGAGCTCCCAGGCTTCCCAACAAGAAAAAGGGGGATTTTCAATTCAATGCAGATGACCATCATAAAGACATTTTCCTTCAAGGCCAAGTTTCTTGCTATGGTATCTCGGAGGTGCACACCATTCAGGAATAAGTCCTGCATCAGGGAGATTTCTTCCAAAATCTTTTTCTGTGTATCATAAGGTTTTGGAAGGACCTGGCTGATAGTACTCCTATACACCTCCTTGTTTTCCAAGGATGCATGATAACAGACCCCAACTGCCAGCACTAAGGACCAGATAACATTGTTCCTCTCAACGGTGTTCTTTGGAGATCTCTTCTCAGCAAGGAACTTCTCCAGTTCTGTCAGCAGTAGTTTACTGCGCTTGTGAAACCACTTGAAAACTTCCATGCAGCGTTCCACATCCCGCAGGCTGACAAAGCTGCATTCATCATCCCTCTGCCTCATGTATTGCTGGGAAGCAAAGAGCACTTCTGTCATTACCTCTGCTTCAGACTGCTTAATTGGGATGTGTTCAGTAACTCTCTGTACAATCTGCTGTATATACATTTTTTCAGTTAAATTGTTCAGCTGCCCAAAATCCCAAACTAATGGGATCATGCTGGGTGGGAGTGCATGGACCCGGTACACAAGCTGTCGCAGTGGAATAGACCCAAGCTTATCCTTCGTCTCATCTGCTTTGACACGGTATCCCAATCCAGCTGATTCCAGGCGCTGAATCACCTTTGGTGTGTGCTTACGGTAAGGGTTGCAGGCTGCTATGATCCGCAAGCCAGAGCAAGAGACCAAAGGCTTCCCCTTTACTGTGTGGTCACACAGGACTTCCTTGATGCTGCTTACAGCCTCTGTTGTGTTGGCTTCATCGAAAAAGAGGACTGTGTCCAACCCATGCTGCTGCTTATTAGTTTTAGCAAGGGCTTCTGCTTTTTTGATGCTGGCATAAATCATCTCTGCAGTAGTACCTCCATGAACTTTTACAAGCTTCATGTTCTCTACCTCTAGGTAGCTTCTGCGCAGCTTGCACAGAAACTTTATAAGTCTGGTTTTCCCACAGCCTGTTTCTCCCATGATGACAACTGGGATGTTGCACCTGAATCGCATCTCAATAGCCAGGATTTTTAGCATATTGTCTGTTGTGAGTTCGTATGTCTCATCAGGGTCTATCACCCAGGGGATTCCCAAAACCATGCAAAGCTTCTCTAGCTTCTCATGACGAGGCAAATGATCAAATGCAATATTGAAGGGAACTCTTTGGAGTAACAAGCCATTGTACAACTGTGAAGTCATGACATTTCTCTTGATAATGTTGCCATTCAAAGGATTAATGGCATCGACACCACCTCTCCCATTAGGCTTCAAGTGGAAACCAATGAATGTCATGGACACACGATCTTCATTGAAAAACAAATATGGATGAGGCTCGGTCTCCCACTTTTTCCGAATGCGGAAAGGAAGAAGATCTTCTTCTGCAACGTTATCCAGGCTGCAGAACTGCCTTCCTGAACTTTGATCGGAAATGCTTAGGGAAGGTGTTGCAAAATCCCTTGCCATTAAAATCAGGAAAGTAACGACAAAGTTTTTGAAGCCTCGCAAAGTGTCCTGGACAAAGTCAGGGTTGCAAAAGACAGAAGCTTCACAGTCTCTCAACTGAACATTGAGAAACCACGCAAAGTTTCGGAGTTCTGACCAGGAGGGATCTGTGACCCCACAGTGCAGGAGGAACTGCTGCAGGCATTCTGCTGGGCTCCCTTCCACAGAGCGTGCTTTGTAACAGAATGTGTCCAGATTGTAACCCTGATCAAATCTTTTCAGATACTGGAAAGGTCTCTGGAAAGCCTCACTGCAAAATTCCTCCTCATCCATTCCTGGGTCTGAAACATCCCCAGACCCAAGCGTCTCCATTTCTAGCACTTCCTTGGGAGATTTGCATGTTACTTTAGGGAACACATCAAAGAAATTATATTTCTGGCTCACTGACATCTGGAGAAGAGGAAAATAAAATAATGTTATCGCAAAGCTGTAGCCGTAATCTTCTTCAGTTTGTTTAATCTGTTCTTAATAGTATTCTTGCCTAGAATCACAGACCTAACTGATTAACAGCGGCTAGCCTACGCAACCATGACATCTTTTCCTCTGTGCATCGCTTCTGCTTAAAGTGCATCACAACAATTAATATTTCATCCTACAGTCTCCTTCCTGTAACATTAGTCCCTTGTTACCTCCAGACCTTTCTCAGTGCTACCTCAAAGAAAAAGAAATTAAACCCAGAAGCTGTTATTTTTTATCCCTGTCACTTCTACACTCTAGTCTTATAGCTGCATATAAATACTCTAGTACTTTCAAACATGCAAAGTAACATAAGGAAGATTAGATTTTTGCATTTGTTTCCTACACACATTACAACGGAGACAGCAAGGCTTGGACTAACAGACCTTCAGAAATTACCAACCCAAGAAAACCACAACAGGTGTCATTTACTCTCTGGTTTTAAAAGCACTTTGTACAACGCCATGGGCACCACTTCATAAAGGAGATGCACAATACACCCTGATACAAACAGGGAATTCTTGTGCTATGTTTACGGTTAGTCTCTACAACTCATGTGCAGCTATACACAAACATGTGCAAAATGACTGAGAAATTCAGAGCAATCAAGTAATGCTGTGTACATACACGTCTTGCTGCTTTCTTTGGCACTGGTGACGCCTCAAGGATTTCAATGATATACAAATGGCACTTCTGTCGTAGCCACATATTTCCATTATTATCTGTCAGATACTGCAAAACCAGCAGCTTGAATAGAAACTCTGGAATTCCACTTTGTACCTAGCAAGAAAAGGCACAAAGGTATTTCTTCTTTATTTATTCAACATAACTTTGCAGAATCATAGAACAGTTGAGGGTGGAATGGATCTCTGGCAATCACCTTGCACAACCCCCCTGCTCAAAGCAGGCTCAGCTAGAGCAGGTTGCCCTAGACCACGTCTAGCCAGGTTTTTAGTATCTCCAAGGCTGGAGACTCTACAGCTTCTCTGGGCAACCTGTTCCAGAGTTCAACCACCTTGATGCTGAAGAGTTCTTTATGTTACTTACACAACAATTAGAAAACATGTCCTAGTGACACGGCTTACTAAGAAACAAGAGTTTTAAAGAAACAACTTCTGCAAGGATCCACAAAGAGCTGCCAGGACAAGGCAGCTGTGGGAGGGATGTACTTACTGAAGAGGTGATATCAAAATGGAATATCATAGGCTTTGTCTGGTGTTTTATTTTCAGAAAAGGCAGAAGAGATTTTAGCACTACATCTTCATCCACTTCTGGTTCAATTAATCTGATGGTTTTCAGAAGTTTTTCACAGTTAGGGTACTCCTCTTGCAGTCTCTCATGTAGCCTCTTCACATACAGAGATTTCCCTGTTACCATAAAAAACACCACAAGAATTAAAGCCATCAATATTGAATACATTATATTAAGGTCATAATAGAAACAAAGGACTCGAATGTTTAAGTACCCTATCCTCTGAAATCTCTGAACCTTCCTAAAAACATTCCAGAAGACGAAAGCCTAGATCTGGTTAGAGCGGCTGCAGCTTGGAATCAAAGCCATTGCTGCTGTTGGCTGCTGAAAGCTGTCATTATCCACATAGCTTGTTTTGGTTGGACTACCTAAGGCAGGCTTTACTTTTTATTAGGACTTGAAACTATTTTATTATGTGGTTGTTTCTAAAGTAAAAATGGGGGCAGGTGCTGTCAAATAGACAAGCACCCTCAAGTTTCCTATCTTATCCTGTAGAAACTAGTTTTGCCAGCATTTGGGCAATGGCAATGACTTTGGTTTGTTGTTTACACTTGGCTGTAGTCTGCATCTGCTGTTCCTCAGATTAACGTGGGGAATGGGAAGACTGTTCCACATCCACTGGCTACATCCCATCACGCTAAGCTGTATGTAGTGCAGAAGCTGGCTGTGGTAGGTCCATTCCACAAATACCTCCCAGTTATGGATGTCTGGGTAAAGCTGTCTCTCGCAACCTTTTATACTGTTCAACCCCATCCTCAGTGGTACGAAAGATTTGTAGCACGACACAAAAGATAGGTTTATATAGCCTTCCAGACTGAAGCTAAGGCAGCAGCTATTCACAGATAACACCCAAGAGCTGCTCTGGATTTCTGAAGTTTGACAAAGGATGCAATTTGTTACCAAAACTGGTTTAGATTTTCTCATTGATCCCTGGAAAACATCATAGCACTTTTCCTTTTGAACCTGACCTTTTTCATTGGGGCGGTACTCTATCAAAGCCCAGGAATGGCTGGTAAGGAAAAAGCAAGATCTGACATTAATCCTGTATGCGTGCACTAGAAATAATTCAGACTCAAAAGTTTACAGAAGAAACTCACACAGCCCTGGACAGCCAAAGCACTTACTGGACCACCAACCTCTAACAGCAGGCAACAGCCAAGGAACAGGGTAAGAACACACCTGACACAGCAACTCTTTCCCAGTATTTTTTCAGTGATTTGCAGCTCAGGAGCTCTGATGTCAGACATTGCATCTTTGTGTTTAAATAGCCCTTGATGGATGCTTCTCTCATGACTATATCTAATCACTTTTTAAGCCTATGTAAAGCTTTGGGTTCCACAATTAAAACTAAGCACTATTTGAAGAACCACCTTCTGTTTGCTTTTCAGCCTGCCAAGTAGTTTTACTTAATGCCCTCTAGCTTTCTGCATTAAGAGACAGACAACAATCATTTCCTATGCAAAACAGACAAGCAGGCTTTACAACCCTTGTCCCATCTCGCATACATTTTCCTGTAGACATCTTTTAACCTCAGGAGGTCAGATTCATGATACCTGGCATTTGCTATCTAGTTTATGTTAATTATGTAAGTCTGTTGAAGAAGACAGGTGTCAGATTAGCAAAATGAACCATCTCTGGAGATGCCTGTCTCAGGACAAGACAGCTTGTCCTTACATGTCCTTACAGCTTTCACCTCACTCCACTGACTGTAGTCTGAATCGCTCTTTTTTACTAGATGCTTATGACTTTGAAACGCAACTTGACAAGGCAAACCCCGCTCGGGTTTTCAACACTCAGCAGATCCCACTTTGCATGTGACATCTTACCCACACCAGCTCTTTTGGAAGACACAATCCCAACACACATATTGTCCTTGAACAGAGAAGCAGCTGAGCTTGAAGGCTGAGCGACTCTGTAGTGGTGCTGAAGGTATTGCTGGATTTCAGCTAGTGGCCTCTGGGGTATCATGTGCACTTTGTACTGGCTGAAGACAGAAGGGATGTAGCTGTGCTCCCTCTCACAGTTGCACAGAATGACAAGGCGATAGGTGCTGTTGTAGTGCTGCAGGTGCTGGAACAGCTGCTCTGCCCTGCAGCTGACATCATAACTCAGCTCATCTGCATACAGCATGGTGTAAATTTTCTCTCCTCTGCTGCAGGGAATGAGGCACCTCCTGAGAAAGAGTCCCACTTGCTCAGCAGTGGTCTGAGGAGTGCACAGGAGAACTTCGTCAAAAGTGGGAAGGGGCTGGTTGAGGCTGTTCATGTAAATAGCCAGAGCAGACGTGAGCACCTCAGAGCGAGGGCATGTGATGAGGTTGGGCTGACCAACATGCAGAAAATCCTGTGGAAAGTGTCGTGTGACACGCTCGCTCTCCCAGCTGGCCAGATTCTTCAGCCACCCACCAAGTGTATCAATATCCAGGCAGTGTGGAAGGAAGAAGCCCATGTTGCTCATGTAACACTTCCAGATGCACTCCAGCTGTGCATTCAGACCAATCTCCCCATCCAGCATCACTTGGAAGTCAGTAATAGCCTTCCTTGAGCTGGGAGGCACCTCATTCCTGGAGGCTCTAAGGACATCCTCCTCGGTGCAGTTGTGTTTTAGGAACGAAAGCATCATCAGGGCATGCTGGCTGGGCGTCCCCTGCCCCAGTTCCATGCACAAATAGACCAGCTGCTCAGCAGTGTAGTAGTTCAGGTAGAAATGCTGGGATCGTTTTTCATACATGAAGCTTTTCCAACTCTCCAGGAAATTCTCCACCATCTTGCAGAGGTCTGGGAGCACAGCTGCCATATCTCCTTGCCCTTCTAGCACTGGGATCGGTGCCAAAGAGAAGTCTATGAGAACACATGCTTCTCTTTTGGGTGAACAATACACATGGGCAAGCCAGGAGCGGAAGAGCATGTTCCCAGCTGAATAAAGGTCTATAAAGGCCTGTGCAAGTCTTTGGACATTGAAAAAGACCTGTGTGAGGATAGGGGAGAGATAAAAAAAGAGAGCTGATTTACCAAGATAAGTCCCAGTCATGATACCACAGGACAGACTCAGTGAAAATAAAGGCTTTGGTCCTAAGCCAGGTGTGTCAGGCCTTGTACAGTAACAAAAAATTCTCTGTGGCTTTTTACTAGCAGTATGCCCAGGAAGCCAGTAAGGAATACCCAAGCTTACTACAACACACAGAGCAACCATCTCAATCAGAAGCATCCCCAGTGCAGCTACAAAATGACAGTCCCAGTCCACTCTCCAGTCTCCAGCATCATTCCACCTCAACAAGGAACCAAAGAGGTAAGAGCATCTATCTCTACGTGCTACCATTCATCCCCAGCAGCTCAGCTGTAAATCACAGTCTTACAAGCTGACATTCAAGGCAAAATCCAGCCCTGGCCTTAACATCAGAAACCCATTGGGTCTGAAATCTGACCTCAGAGAACTTCTCCACCTCCAAGCCTTGCTCTCCCTTTGCAGACATGAGCATCAGTTTGTTCTGCAGTTCACGGAGCTCTGCCAGAGAGTATTTCCATGATGCTTTGTTATCCCCAGAGCTCCCTGGCAGGGTGAAGCGCAGGACACTGTCCAGAGAAACCTGCCAGAGAGTAAGTTATTAGCACTGATGTGCACTGAGGTTCTACTCCTGAGGTAGTGTTTGCCCAGCAAGGGGAACACTTAGGAGGTAGCAGCCCCCAAAACAAGAACCATGCAGAGTGAGAGAAATGCTACAGCACATTTCTGACAGTCACCGACATGCCAGGGCATTGTCTGCAGGAGGGAGGGAAAGCCAAGCAGCCTCACCTTTTGGCCATCAGCTGGTGCTGTGAGAACATATATTCCTCTGCTGTTGATGGCAGCTGCCAGTGACAGTGATGACAGCTCCACAGACCCATGGCTCTCTTTCACTGTTTTCAGCCACTCCAGATGTTGAGCTGAAGCACGCTGTGGGGAAAAAAAGACATGGCACTGCCCTCATCACTCTGACTTGGCACTTCTTTCCAGGATTCCATCTGTGTTCAGGACAAACAGCTTGGGCTGGCTTAAGAGTTTCAGGATGGGGAAAGAAGAAAGGAATGACTACTGGCCACAGCCTGATCCTTCTGCACAGCTGTTCTTTACCAACACCACAGGAAGCTGAACAGAGCCCCACAGCATTTCAATGCCTCTTGCTATAGAAACGTGCCCTGCTGCAAAAAATAAGACAGAGTTCCCAGCCATCCGCCTTCCCTCTTTTGCATCATCACTCAAACACTTGCAAGAGCAAATCTATACCATGTCACACTTAAAAGCTTCAGCGGCAATCTGGAGCAATCCATACTATACCACTTGCAGTTGCTGTGGTGAATTTTTGTGCCACAGAAACATGATTTTTTTTTTTTTCCTAATAATAAGAGCTGCTGTGATGTCCCCACACAAGTGTGACTTGCTCTGTGCAATCTTCCAGCCACTCTTGGAAGGCAGAAACGCAAGAGGATGTAGAGAGGACCTGGTCCAGCAGAACTCACCAGTTTCTTTGGAAGACTCTCATCACTGTCCAGGGCTCGCCACAGCTTCTTCAAGCAGTGCATGAAGTCCTCAAACCCCGAATCTTGTCTAAGCTCATAGAGCAGGGAAGAGTAGCCATGCACGCTGTCATGGAAACACGCCACGCGGTCCACATCCATGTCATTCTCCCCAGCAGAGATGGATGCCAAGTCTACAAATACCTTCAGCTCATTTATATCTTAAATGAAAATAACACATGAATGAACAACAAATGAGGCGGCTTTAATGTAATTCCACATCACCACCTTTTGCAGAAAATGCAGAAGGAATGCCTTTGAACTGCACCCCCTCTGCAACTTCCCTCCACCCATCCTGTCAGCAACTTTACTAGGCGATTCATCCACATGAATGACATCCTTGGCCCTGCCTTCTCCCCGCATTCCATGAACACCCAGCCAGGACAGGAGCAGTGCAAGGGGGGTGTGTGTCTGCATGTAAGACAACTGAGCTGGGCAGACACAACTAATCAGAATGCTGGCATCCTGTTAAATGGATGGCTTCTGTTCCCTCAAATAACCAATCTGAGCTGAATAGTAGCAGCTGTTACAACCCTTCACACCAAGCCCAGCTATCGGGTAGGGTAGCTACTGTGCGCTGCACGAGACTACAGCAGCACAGGCATGTTTAAAGGGACTATTCATAGCACATCCCACACCAAAACCCATAAGAGATGCTTGTAACCATCAATACCAGAAGCTGCGAAGGCATAAAGCAGATAGTACTAGAAGGGATGCCAGTTTGTGTGGGGGCAGAAGGAATGCCATATCCCTGACCTATCTACCTAATTCCTAGGTGAGCAGTACACACCTTGCAGCGCTTCTCTGACCCAGCAGACAAACTCCTTCTGCTGAGCCAGCTCTCTCAGACACCCACGACGGTTCAGAGTGATCCCCTGCAGCAGTCTCTTAGCTTGCATAAGCTCAGGGCTGATTGAATCCAGCTTTTGTGTCTTGTACGATTCAAGCTTTTCTGTCTATAAAGCAAGTGGTGCAAACATTCAGTCTGAAAATGGGAATACAATCCATTCTCTAGCGGGGAAAGCAAAGCCCTCTGCAAAGCCACACCCCAAACAGAGGAATACCATCTTCTCTCTTAAGAAAGATTACACAAAAGCACTTTGTTTAAACACTTAATTTTTATCTCAAATAAGCATTGTGGGACAGGGAATAGCTCTTGACAGACTGGGATAGACTTGTGGAAAGGTTCAGATCTACCTGAGCTTTCTAGTCAACACCCTGCCAGTACAGAGCTGAAGTGGATACTTACTATGTCCAACAACTTCTCCAGGATACTGAAGTCACCCGAGAGGTTTAAACTCTCTTTGACACTGGCAATGATCTTCGCAGCATCAAAAGTTAAATGCATTTCATGGTATTGCTGTATCTGCTGAAATCGCTGAACAACCCAATCTCTATCTTCTCCAGGTCTAAGCTCACACAGAGTATTTAGTTCACTTCTGATATCTTCAGGATGACTTATGAATTCTTGAAAAATTTTATCAACTGCAGAAAGTGTGAGACTTCCAGATCTGAGATCATCATACAACTTTTCATAGTTCACAAAGCAAGGGTGGATTAGACTGCTGAAGACATTACCAAGGTCCAATGCAGAAACAATTCTCTCTTCCTCCTCCTCCTCTTCTGAATTTTCATACTCCTCTCCTGCCTTCTGTGCTGCTTCCTCCCAGAACTGCTCGAAGATCAGGCTATCCTTAAAAGAGTGCATTTTCTGGGCAAATTCTTTCAGCTTCGGGCTCAAGCTGTAGAAGGTCTGTAGGGGTCTCTCTCCCACGTTCACAACTGTATTTAGTCTTTTTGAGTTAAGATCTTCCAAGTGTTGAAATTCTACTTCACCTACATCCACTTCAAAACAGACAGACAGGTCAGAGACAGATCAGATGTCTAGCCTGTGTCCAGCTTACTTCATCTAATCTGCCGAGCTGCAAGATGCTGCTGGGCATGTGGACCCTTACAAATATCACATGAGGCATAAGCACTCACTTGATCCCTCAGATGTTCTAGGTTTACTTCCCCCACCTCTCCTCATCCTTGCTGTGGTTTAGAATAAAACCTGTTTACAAAACCTAGTCACTTTAGTGAAAACTATGTTTTCTGGAGTTGCTACTTTCAAATTACTCCCCCAGAAAACTACCTTTCACAGATGCTTGCACCTTCCTGCACATGCTCAGAAAGGTTCCGATTGCTTTTTTCTCTTTTTTGAGAAGCGTTACTTCTTCTTGCCTCCTCTGCAGCAATTCTTTCAGTTCTCTCTGGAGTAGTTCTTTGTCTTCGCCTAAGAGCCACTGGTGCTCTGAAAGAAAACTCATGTGTAATCACAAGACAGATACTTCCCACCCCCTGCACCCATAACTCAGGTTTAGATTTTCAGAGTCACAAACACCACACTGAAATGCAGACAAACAAACAGGAGCTGAGAGTTCAGTATAAAGGACAAAGGCAAGGGCAGCACTGCTAACTGCTGAAGCACCTAATCAGCATTACTGATCACCGAAGTAGGTTAACCCAGTAGACCATCCATCACTACAGTGATGCCATAAGCCTACAATGCCACCTTTGAAGGGTGCTCTTACTTATCTCCCAGATACAGATGAACTGCTTCTCATGCTGGAAAATCTCTTCCAGATGTTTCACAAGGATACAGCCCTTCTGGATGTCATTGTTGACACCCATAAACACTGAGTCTGCTGTGGCCATGACATTCTTTGCTTCATCCGTAAGTTCTTCTAGGAGCTTTGTGTTTGTTCCTATTCCAGAAACAAAGCATGTAAAACCTAGATCAGCCCTGCTTCACAAAAAATAGACAGAATCAATAACTATTCAATGTCATGATACAAAGTCCTTCCATTTCCCATTTGAAGCCCTACCCAAAAGCCTGTGAACTTATCACACCACCCTCCAGCCCCTCATGTTTTCCTGAACAGTAACAGCCAGGATCTCAGGAGCACATTCAGAAACCTTCCCATGCAGAGCCCGTACACAAAACCTGTGGAAGGAACAAGCAGTTCCAATCCATTCACACGACCAACACTTTTGCATTTTTTGTGTAGCAATAACTTATTAGAACTTCTCAGAGAAAGAAGTTACATTCCACAAATCCACTTGATCTACAGGTTCAGCAATCCAGTACAAGTCCTGAAGTTGCTGCAGTGGATTAGCATAAGAGGAATACTAGCTCCCTCTTCCTTAGCCTTTCCTCTCCAAAAACAAAGACTGAATAACTTGAGCTTTGAGATGGGGATTAAAACAAGAGCAGGACAATTTTTCTGTATTTGTTTGCTGCTCTGCAAAGTGGGAGTTGCAAGGCAGAGCACAGCTTTTTATAGACTTCTATAAATATAGCTAATAGACATACCATTAAAGCTGAAGATATGTTTGATGTCAGGCCACGTAAGCACGTGGTGCAAAATCTTGTCAAAATCATCCTCAAACTGCCCAGTCTTGATTGGCCACGACTTCACAATAATGGTTGAAACGAGCTGACTGAATCGGCCCACGTTGTAGGAAGATATCTTCTCGAGGAGATTGATCTGAGTCTGCATGAGGCACACAAGACAGCAGGGAAGAATGCATCAGGGTTTTGGATTACACTGTGTCCATCCATCTCAGGATCAGGCACTGATGTCAAGTCACACCTCCAGTGCTGAGGCATATTCCAAGAAAGCTGTATGATGTGACTGGCGCCAGAAGCCATGATGGCAAAAGCATTACAAGTATTTTTGATGGACCCTTTTAAGTGCATCCTCATTTCCTGATTTCTTGCCAAAATGTTTTTTTCGTGGTTTAACTTAAACATTCCACAGCAAATCAAGCAATGAGAGCAATGCACAACTCTCCTTCAACCACAACGCACATTCCTATACCATGCAACACAAAATTTGACTTTTCCTTTTCCTACCTCGAGGGGGAAATTACAGTACCTGGCAAGCTGCAGTTACAGCCTCTGTGGCACAATCACGGAAACATGACTCAATGGAAGACTCAAGTTCTGTAAATTGGCAGTGCTGACAGCAGTAGACTAAGATTTGGTTAACTGGAAGCTCCTGTAGGGCAAAAAGGCAATTTCTTATCAACTTAAAGTTTCCAAAGTGGTTTTTTTCCTGAAAGCATAAAGGAGTGCTGCTATTAAGACAAAAAAAGGAACTAAAGTAAAAAAATTTAAGTTTCCTAGTAGAGCCAAGCACCAGCCCATTTACCAGGGCCTGGAAGAGAAACAAAACACAAATAAATGTCTGGAAAATCTTTTCACTGTTTCCATCTAAAATGTGTGATTACTTAATACGCATCTCTCCAAGCCAAGCTTCCACCAGACAATATTTGTTTCCTGATTATACCATGAAAATCAATGCCTTCGAGAATTTTGCAACTAATGTAGAAAGGAGAAAAGATGATCCACAAGCCCGATTTAGAGGGGACCTACACATTTGGGAGCCTGGATGACAATTTCTGCACAATGAATGAAAAGAGACAAGCACCAATTTTGCTTCTGTAAGTCCCCGAGTGCTTATTTTACACCACTGTATCTTACAACTAAATGGATGGTAATTGCTTGCAATGTGCAATTTCCTTTAAAGCATTAGGCTATCACTCACTGCTGGAAACAGATCAGCACTACAGCCAGGCCAGCAGGCTACTGGAGCCTCTGACACCAAGAACACAGCCAGGTACATTTCCATGTCCAATTTTTGAGCCTCCAAAATATGGTTTATAACAGCAATGGCAATTTTTATGACCAAAGCTACAGCGTTTTCATGCGCCTATTCAGGGCTCTAGAAGCTATTCTCTAGGCAGCACGGATGACTGCCTCTCCGCTCTCAACCTGGCCCGCTAGCACTGCCTGTCGTCCCCCCTACCTCCTGAATTCTTCTCTTCAGATCTGTAAGTAAAGTCCCCTTCCACTTCTTGGTGAACTGTTCATCTGGACAGCTGATCTTCACAAATTCATCCCAGGCCTGCAGGTGAGAAGCAGACAAACCCACAACACTGAGTGCTGAGATTTAACATTCAAATCCAGAATGCAAGAGCTATGCTGAGGAGGGCCCCCCACTCCCATCCTTTCAAATTTTTCCATCCAGAGGAAAAAGAGCGCTCCCAGTTGTCAAAATGTCCCAGTGTCAAAATGTCCCAGTCGCTAAAGGAGACGTTTGGATGAACCACTTCCACTTTGATGCTGGAAACCGTGTCAGGGAGGGCTGGGAGCAGCGTGGATCGGACTGTAGGGAGCTGCTCTGCACTTTGCCTGCTGGAAGGCCTGAAGGACAGCCAGTAGGACACACAGAGTGAGCCAGACCACAGCTCCAGCTAAATGCCAACAAGGGGAAGCTCCTCATCCCAGCAGTGCCTCTTGGAACAGCCAAGAGAGGATAAATAAGGTGAGCTGTGCAGCACCCATTACAGCCCTTTGTCTTTCAGCCCAATAGTGTTTCCAACAAGGCAGCTTCTCAGCCTCAGTGCTCTGTACTACCTGTCCCCATCTTATTCCTCACCCAGCCACAGCACCTACAGTTCCCAGCAAAGAGCCATGAAACTCCAAACTATATGGTTAAGCTATGGTAAAATGCTTTTTCTATTCATATCATGTGAAAAGGACACATACCCGAGGTTCCCAGGAAAATGAGAACACCACATAGTCCACATATTCTTTCAATAACTTCTGGTTTAAAGTATTTTTGAACCAGGTTCGAGTCTCTCTCAGAGCTTCATTGAATACTTCTACCACTAGAACTTCCTGCACAGCATCTCTTGGCACCTTCTGCACACACAGGAGAAGAAGAAATAAGAACAATTCAAGCAGGAAAGCAACGTACAACTAATTTAAATAAATATTTCTAAGAGAGAAGGCCTAAATGCATCAAAACAGAAACATGGCCAACAGACACCCACTACTGCTTGAATAAAAGATGGAGGAAGGCTGGGAAAATGCAATGCTTACAAATAGTTTGTGCTTAAGAATGCTTATTCCAGGAAGTAAAGGCAACATATGTCTAAGGGAAAAAACAATCAGATATAAAACAAAACCCACGACAGCCAGCCAAGGCATTTGACCTTATTGTCAGTAAGAAGAATCAAAACCATTAAATGATTTCACAACTTCTTGAAAGTACCACAATCTCAGTTAATTTAGAGTATTAAGTTCTCCAAACTGAGAATGGGTATGATCTAAAACCAGTCTGTTTTACTATTTTTGTAATACTTCTAGATATGTTGTTCATATCAACCCATGAATGGTTTCTCTGGTACTCACTTCTGTAGGCTGAAGTTTGGCAACCTTCGAAATCATCGTGGCAGAAGCGGCAGGAATCCTGAACCACTTCCCCAGCTTCGTGTACTTGCAGGCCTTCTTGTGTAGATTGAGGCAGCAGTTCAAGTAGGACTGCCAAGACCGAGCTTCCAGAACTCTGAAGAGGATAAAGGAATAGAGTATTAAAAAAAAGGAATAAAGAGGAAGAATTTCTTTTCTGTTCAGAGAAAAGAAAAAACCCACCAAATTCAATACAGCACAGCAACTAACCACCCTTCTCCCTCAGCTGACTTAAAAAAATGTTGCTGTCAGAGGAATAAAAATACAAGATTTGCTAATTCATATAGATACCAATGCATACATTTAAGCTAGAAATATAACCCCTCCCCTACAGGGATAGTGTAAATAAAAAGGATGATGCTTTCACAGAAGTGCACTTCAGTTACCTGGCCTGTTTCTCATCCAAGGTACGCAGCAGTCTCTTTAGAAGACTCTCTATTACCTAATAATGGAAAGAATTATTAAAAGAATGATGGAATGAAATATTAAACTGTGGAAGGAATTTTACAGACTGGTTTCTCATTAGCTGAGGGGATGCTGCGAAAGAGGGAATTCGCTATTCTTCCATACATTCTCCAACGCTTTTATAAATACACCATAAAATTGCAAAAATTATTTACTGGATGTCAGAGTCAACATATAGGTGGCTATTATTTGTACAAACAAAACCTGCACTTCTTACAATCTAAGGGTTTAAAATTTATTATTATTAGTTGTAATGTCCAGTTCCTGTTGTCCTCACACAAATACAAGTGTTTTCACAACAGGCGGGAAAATCTCTCAAACCAGCAGCACCTTGCCCATACCTCCAAGAACTGTGCAAAAACAGTTTCAGGCAGCCACCTGAGGATCTCAGGGTTAAAGTACTGGCCATCACTGACTAAGAGCAAAGCCAGATAAGCAGACCCTTCTCTCACCAACATCAACAAAGTTTCTTGCTACAGATGCACTATCTCATCTCCTCTTAGGAGTCTCCTACTTCAGGGCAACTGGTTTTGCTTTTAGCTAAATTTGAAGCTCTTTGTGCTCCAACCTGCTACCAACCACGTTCCCTCCAGTGACAGTCAGTCCTGCTAAAAGGTATGCTACAGCCCAGTTTCAGCCTTTATACCGCAGCTGGGTAAAGCTTCCAGAAGACAAACCTTAGAACTGTTGCAGAAAAGGTCAGCATTCTCTAATCTGTAAGAAACACCTTGAAGAATAACTAACAAATCACTGGAGAACTCTTCTATAAATTCAGCCAGGCTCTCCAGGGGCAGCACAGAGATCCAGGACTTGACCAGAGTCTTATCAAGCTCCATCAAGTACTTCTTTTCTTTCATTAGTTGCAGTAGGGTCCCCCTGGAGGGAAGACAAAACAAAATCTTCACATTTTCAAGGTACAAAAGGCTAAGAGTTTGTTCAGCTGACAGAGTATTCTTGTTCTCACTTCTGTGCTTTGTTCATTTACAGCTGAAGATCAGTAGAAGACCTCGAGACTCAGTGATCACAGAAGCAGTGTCAAACTACTAAGCAGAAGCACTCAAGGAAAATAAACTCCAGGTCTTGCTCAGATTCTGCACAATGCATCTCTCATGACCTGCTTTAACATACCGGCATCACCAACCACGCAAGCTGCTCCACAGCTTGCAGGATCAAGGGCTGTTTGTGTCTGAAAGGAAATACATTGCACAGCTTTGCTACACACTACAATCTCTGAATAACCAGTATGCATGTGTTCATGTATCCCAAATACCCACCATCAACATGCTATGTTTCTTACTTCTTAAAAACAAGGGAGAAAAAAAAAAAAAATAGATAAAGTAAGGTGATCACCGCCAACTGCAGTGTTAAGGCACTGGATATAATTAGTAATCCTGGAAAACTCACGTATCTTGCTTCTTCCTTGTTTCAGCAAATGGAAGCCCTTCCAGCCTCGCCCAGGTATCTTCTTCCATTGGCAAGTAGTTATGCTGCGAAGGAGCAGCAAGGAAATGCAGAAGAGGAAGAATCCACACCCACTGCTCCACTTGCTCATCAATGCATCTCTGGCACAAGTTTGTCAGGTGAACCTTCAAACTAAAAAAAAATAAAAAAATGTTAAAGATACCAACACATACACACAGAGTAAAAAAACAGCTTTTTCCAGGACTCAAGTGTCCTGCAGCAGGGAAGGATACATCTCAATCTTGCTGTGTACCTTCACATAACGTCTGGTATTTTAGCTCAATCTTATCTCTATTGAAGTGTATATATGGTAAAAGTTTAAGATTCAAAGCTGTAATCTCACCCAAATCTCCCCACACAAACCCTACTAATATAGCACTAGGAAGTGCCAATACTCTTATCTAGTTTCCCAGTGAGCTGCCCCAGCTCAGCCAGGGACTGGGTGACACCCGGGCAGAGTCACCCGTTCTAGAGACAATTCTCTGCCTCCTTGGCTGGGCTGAAGTACTAAAAAAGGTCTCCAAAAGGAAATTTCATAGCTGCAGCTGTGCAAATGAAGAACTAGAAAATTGAGTGCCAAATAGATTGTTTTCTAACTGTTTAATAAGTAGGCACTCTGAGGAAAAAAACAACAGAAAATGTGTAATGATGCATGTCGAGAGACAAGAAGAATCCAAATATGGCATTTAAATTTAAATGAGTAAACACATGACGATCCCGACTCCTGGAGTTTGTAAGTATGAACAGTAAACATGTAAGAAGCTAGAAACTGCTTGACAGAAAAGGGATAACAAATAAGATTTTAATATATAAATAAAACCCGAATAGTTTTAACTCAATCTGCTACTCTGGCAACAGAGACAAGTTGCAGTAAGGGAAATCCTGTTTGGACAAAAGGAAAATATTTTTCACAGAGAGAAAGGTATGTGACTGTAAGAGAGCCCCAGGCAGGTTGTGCAGTTCTCATCCCTGGAGTTTTTTAGAACTCCACTGCAACCTTGCCCAGATATTAGCCCCGCTTTGAGCTGGACGTTGGAACGGACACCTCCAATGGTACCTTCAAATCTGTTTTTTTTCCAATTCTCTGACACTAGAGCGCTGAATTCCTTATTGTTTTATCACAGGGTGCTATACCTGCAGCAAAACCAGCCCAGCTAGTTACCTTATAAGTGCTCCAGTAACATACATACCTAGCAAGTCCTGCAAAAGCCTTTTCTATATCATTAATCTCATCCAGTATGGCTTGTTGTGACACCTTATTATCCAAGCACAAGAGGCTACACAGGTCAACCAGATCGCTTTTAGATGCTGGAAGCATGAAGAAGTCAACTACTATGAGAATGGTGAGCCCCAGAGCTAGTTTACTTTTTATTACTAGGTCCTCCCATGATGCTTTTGCACCTTCTGGTGCAAGGAAAGGAAGAGCAATTTTCTTCATATACTTTAGCAGTAAGTCATTCACCTAGGATAAAGAAGGGAAGAAACAAACCAACGACAACATTAGCTCCCCAACAAGTCTTTTTCTTCTGAAGCCATTTTCTTCTGCTGGTTACAGCAAGGACACTTGATAGCCCTGCACACCTCGCAGCACCACAGCAGTAACAGGATCTAAGCACACACCACCACCAGAACATCAGGAGCAACACCCCAGGACCTGTGACAGCTTGGTGCCCCTTCTTTGTGCTGCCAGCTCCCACCACTCAGCTAGTGCTTCAGCTTCCCATGCCCACCAGAGATGGGGAGTGTCAACGGACCAAGGCAGATCTCAGGAAGGGAGCCAGTGAGCTGAGCAGTTGGACACCCAGGGCTGCCTTAGGTCACCATCACATGCCACAAGCAGGTTTCAGCTTCCCAGTGGACTCTGGGTTGGCTGGGAGTCAAAGGAAGAAAGATTTCTGTCCTTACCCACAGCCCCTAAAAGCTACTCTGAAACTATGTCCAGGCAGTCCATAGTACTGTGGTGCCTGGTGAAACCAAAAAAAAAAAAAAAAAAAAAAAAAAAAAAAAAACACCCTTCTGAAAACCAGCAGTGACTTGAAGCACCCATGGACTCTGCCAAGCTAGGCCGGCATGCCATCTCGGGAGACTTAGAAACAAGCAGCCCTGACACCGGTCTGAACACTCAAAGACAACATGACTCTGTCATATTCCATAATTCTACCAGGTAAGAAACTTGGGACTCCAGAAGCCCCGTCTGCATCACTGCGTAGAACCGAACCAGGAGGAGCTTGTCTCAAACAAATAAAAAGAAAAAAAAAGGCAGGTTTGGGGTCAAAGACTGGATCAGGTAAGTTGGTAACAGAGTGACAGGCAGCAGAACTAAAGGGCCAGGCTTAGAAAATTAATATCTGGACACAAAACCCCTCAAGTAAGAAGATACCACATCACAGCTCTGCCGCTGACCAACACGGGATACTCAGAACAGCACCTAATTGCAAAGGTGTGACTGAAGTTCCCAAGGCAGACAGGGGCACTCTCCCAAAAAGGATTCCTGCTCATTCTGTCACACCTGAACTTTTTTTTGACTGGAAAAGCAAAATTAACCCAACAAGGTCAACAGCAAAATGGAAAGTTGTGTGTTTAGTAACAATATCTGTTTTCTGGTACCTGTTAGAAGAAAGATTACCTGCTGCGCGCCAAAGTTTAACTCTGTCCATTGCATTTCCACACCATCATGTACCCATGGGTCTGCTGTAACAACACAAAACTGCCTCAGCTGGAAGAGGCAGTTTCTCAGGTTGTTGGGACTCCAGGTTCCAAGAATGCTGAAGATACTTTCTAACATAATATTCGCAGCTATTATCTTCCCATCCACCACGCCTTTATTTTCATCACGAAATAACATATTCTTGAGGTTTTTCATTACAGAAGGCTTTGCACACACAATATCATCATACTGATGCCATTCTAGAATAAGCAACACAGATGAAAACACAGGAAAACAATCATTTGGCAAACACATACACATTTGCATATGGCTTCACTCTCTCAGCTGTCCACAGAAATAACCCCACTGACCCGTTACGTTTTCAACTTCAGACAGCGCTATCTAATAACAATGCTAGTCCATATGAAGTTAGAGATCATCCCAATATGCAGATCCAGTCAGAAAAGCTCACCTCCATTGTTGAGCAAGTTGCCTCTTATGAATAAGCAGCGATTCACAGGATTACTTGCTACTGAATGCTTGTAAATAAATTCGTAGCTCCCTTCACCACAGGTAACCCAATATTTATAATGAATGTGCTTATACACATTTACTTTTGCAAGAGTTACAGCACCTTCAATGAGGTATCCATGTTCTTCTAGACATCTAGGAAACACAAAACACAGCAAAGGAAGACAAACGACATGTCAGCTGATCTCTACACCTCCTTTTCTATGCACCACTTTGTAACAGGAATGGTGATTATTCTTTCATGATGAAAGTTTTAGAATAGTTATCTCCATTATGAAAACCCTTTCTAGCAATATGCACCTATGGGCATATAGCTACAGTCTTACGTATTAGATGAAATACCACATTGCATCCTGTTCTCAGGAGCCAAAACACTCCTGTGTGTCTGTGTGACTCAAGAGGGTACGTACTTGGTGCAATTCAGCTCACAAACAGCATCCTCCCAGTCTGTGTAGGGGTAAATGCCTTCACCCCTGATGAACACTTTATGAATCTCTGGGTTTAGTTTGAAGTCTTTGGATAATATGGCATGGAAATATACTGTAACACCTTCACTTCGGCTCACAGGACTACAGGAAATAATTAGAAGGAAAATAAGAAGAATTACAATTTTTACTTTTTAATTGCACAAATCATTATAAACAACAAATAAGATTTGAGCCACTAGCTTACTGGATACAAGACCCATAAGCTCTGTCAACAGCTCACTCAAACTGATGCTACAGAGCAAGCCTGGCGTAAAGCCTAGTGCAAAAAGGAAAAATGAATTCCTAAAGGCAGCATGAAATGCTCTGGCCACATGTATCTGGGTCACTGCATTGGTGAGCCCACAGAAATACCTCACCCAGCAGTCACCTGAAACAGCTACACTTTATACCTCTCCCAGCACATACAGATTAAGCAAAACAAGTTATACTAATCAAAATAGCACTTCACACCATTAATTTGAAGAGCTGCATGTGTGAAGCACATGTTGCTTGTAAGAATAAGAAATAAAAGGGCTATCTTTTTTTTTTTAATCATCACATACCCAAAAAGGTTCAAGTACCAAGTGTACCACGTTACCCAGTACATGACCTGTGCTACAACTCCCAATCAAACATTGCCTCTCTTTGGCACGAGCAGTAGTCTCAGTTTTAAGGCAATTCTACTTCCACATATCCAAGATACATACAGACCAATCTTCATACTTCAGTCCCTCCCCTGCCTCAGTCTGGACTTCTCTAGTCCTTCTCACATCAAATCCTGTAAGTGAAGAATGCTGGGTAGCAGTAGGGGTGTTCTGACCTTTCTATAACCTTATCCACAGGTTGCTGGTTCCTTTGTTGCTTTTTCTCCTTGCAACTGTCTGTAACAGCCGAGGCATTGACCTTTCTAGCAGCCTTAGGTCCTTTGGTCTGACTTGCCTTCTCAGTGACTTCACCTGGGGTGGTCTTTTTCTCCTTTGTGTCTTCATTCTGCAACAGGAAGATGGGCAATACCCAATTAAACAGGAGGCCCTGGAAGCACATAATCCACAGAAATATCCAACATTGCTTCAGATGGGTGGGGACACCCAGAAATCACAACATATCAACTAGCTTCATACTTCTGGAAATGCTAATTCCCCACTGAGGAAAGCTACTGGTTAAGAAAAATGTTGCGTGATTCCAAGAGGAACACAGCCCACATACATTGGCAAGAAGTCAGGCCAACAAGCCATAGGTCCCCAGAGGATGGGGCATAAAGAAAGTGAAAGATAACCAACAGCAATTTACAGCTTAACAGGCCCGTCCCTAAGTGGAGCACAAACACCTGCAAAGCATGAAGATTTCCTCAGAGGAGATCCAAGAGCTCACTGAAGAGCACACCTGGAAGAGCTGGCTGGAGAGGAGACAAGGTCACAGCTCCTGGGGGTAACTGAGCAACCACTCAGTGAAAGAGCAGTGCTAGAACACGCAGGAGAGCAAAACTCAAGAAAACCCAAACCGTGTCATAGTGTTCCCAGATTTTTCTCCAGCCTTGTAGTCTTCAGCTTTACTAACAGCACAAACAAGTTCTAAGGAAACTTTTCCCAACTCAACCAAATACTCACCAGAGTGTTTGCATACATGCTTACCTTGGTAGTCGAACAGCTCGCTTTCTGCCTAGAGCCTTCTTCACTCTTCCTAGCCTGTGAGCTTTTGACCACAGGTGGAGTCTTTTTCGCTGGACTTTGATGCTCAGCACAAGGAGCTGCAGGCTTGCTTTTAGGTGCTCCTGTACCAGGAGACAACCCAGAGGAAATGCTTGCTCTCTCCCCTGTTGAGGCCAGTTTCTTATGGCTACCCAAGGACTGGGAATCTGGACCGGTTTCTGGAAGCTGGCCAGTGTCACAGTCACGACTGTCCCCTTCCATGTTACTCCTGACCACTTCTCTGCACTCTGTGGTACTTCCACCCTCCACCTTCTCCTTTGGGGCTGCAGAGCTTGGAGATGGGGCAGCCACATTGTCTGTGCTGCTCTGCTTTGGTGGGGTCATCACACCTACAGTGCTGTGGCTGCCTTCTGCAATTGCTTCCAGACTCCCAGCTTCCTTTCCCAAGTGACCCAATGCTCTGTCACTTTCATGTGTGCTTCCAGTCTCACCAGCAAGTACATCAGCCCCTGGTTTGTCTACTTCACTGCCCACAGTTTGTGCCTCTTGTGGAATAACATGTGTATCAGACAATGCTGTGGTTTGAGCTGGTGCTGTGCTTTGAGGAGGCAGGGAGTCGGGCTCCCTGGAGCTGGAAGTACCCTTTTTTGCTCTATTCCTTCTTCTTTTCTATTAAAAAAAAAGAACACCACAATGTCTGTTTATTCATTGTCGAAGAGAAATTCTTTGTCACCTCCTCCATTGCAGCTAGTACCAACATCTTCCTGCTACATTGAGTTAACAGAGAATGATCAGGAAGAGAAGGGACAAGACCAGCTACCATCTTCTATAGCAGGCGGAACTCCTGAGATCAAGAAACTCTTGAGAATTCTGGTTTTAATATTCAAGACTTTCTCAGCACTGAGCCTGATGCTCACTAACAAGACCAGACCAGTTACTGAGCTGAATTCTGTACCATTTCCCTCCATGCAGCAAAGGTTCTGCTGGGGGAGCTGTACCACTCAGCACATCAGCCGCCTGCCTACACAACACTTAATGGAAGCAGATACATCTGCAGTTTGCCTGGAAACACAGGCAGCAACATCGAGATGCAGGCCAAAGAGACTTGTGGCAATGCAGCCCAGCCTCATTGCTTTACAAAAAAAGAGCAACAGGTTACCAGCTACTCCTGCTCCTCAACACCAACAAAGAGCCTTACCCTCTTCAGTGACTTCTCAGAAGAATCACCAACCACGCACTGAGGTGCAGTCTCTGAGGTATCACTTGCAGCCGTTATATCCTCCAGCAGTGACGCTCCCTCTTCTTCCCACCCTTCCTGTGTCTCCGTAGAGGAGGGAGGCCCTCCTGCAGTGCAGTCAGGTGTGGACTCTGAGGTATTGATCAGAGCTCTTGTGTTCTCCATCAGCGATCCTCCCTCCACCTCCTTTGTTTCAGCAGTGGGAGAATGCCCGTCGGCAACTTCTCCCTTCACCTCTCCTCCAGGCTCTGCTCCTGTATCGGGGACTGGAGAGAGCTTCACCTCTCTTTCTGCAACAGAGGCAAGGTTCATTGTTAAACTGGAGAGTCAGGAAAGAAAATAGTTCTCAGCTGGCGGTGAGCAAGCAGGGTCTGCTGATGACTACACATTTCAATCGAACTGTTGTGGTTTAACACAGCAGGCAGCTAAACAACACTCAGCCCTGCACTCCCTCCACCCGAGTGGGATCACAGAATGGTTTGGGTTGGAAGGGACCTTACATATCACTTAGTTCCATCCCCACCCCACTGCCATGGGAAGAGACACTTTCCACTAGACCAGGTTGCTCAAAGCCCCTGAATGGGGGACAGAATTGGGGAAAAAAGGTAAAACTCATGGGTTGAGATAAAGGCAGTTTAACAGGACAGGAAAGGAAAGGAAAATTATAATAATGATAAAAGAATATACAAAACAAGTGGTGCACAATGCAACTGCTCACCACCCACTGACCGGTGCCCAGCCAGTCCCCAAGCAGCAGGCCACCACCCCCGGCCACCCTCCCTTGCTTTTTTGTTCAGCGTGACATCATACGGTAGGGAAATATCCCTTTGGCCACTTTGGGTCAGCTGTCCTGGCTGTGTCCCCTCCCAGCTTCTTGTGCCCCCCAGCCTCCTCGCTGGCAGGGCAGCGTGAGAAGCTGAAAAGTCCTTGACTTGTCATAAACAGCAACAACTAGAACATCAGTGTGTTATCAACATTATTCTCATCTTAAATCCAAAACACAGCACTGTACCAGCTACTGGGAAGAAAGATAACTCTATCCTAGCCAAAACCAGGACATAAACACCACACAGGAGCGCTGTTCAATAGCCACCACTAGCAATGACACCATCCTTCCCTAGCACATCCCTCCTTCCTCTCCAGGGCCCCTGAAGTCTGTAGAAGAATTATTAAAAGAAACCACTGTATTGAGGTACCAATCTATGCCCATCCTACCTCCAGCTAACATGCTACTGGCCAAAGCAGCAGGCACTGGGAACCACAGCTACCTGTCAAAGTGCTCAACCACCTCCTAGACGTGCAGTGACAGGACACTGGCATTTTCACAGCCTTCTGGACTGGTTGTGTGACCTCTACCATGCAGCTGAGTGTCACGTCCATGGAGGCATGTGAAACTCCCTTTTTATCTTCAACAGTTTTATCCAGTCCTTAAAACTTGTGAAATGGCAGCTCAGATCCAAGTCGGACGTCAGAGCAGATCTCTACCTTGTGCAGACCTCTTTCGCAGGCTCTTCAGCACTGCCTCTACCCCAATTTTGAGAGCAAAAGCTTTTAACCTCTTTGAGTGAAGATCAACCAACACCAAGAGACATTGATTTCCTCTGTGTATTTCTGGGAGCAGGAGCACAAAAATCACAGTGAAGGTAGCTCACAGCTCCTTTGCATATTACAGTCCAAAGGCTGCACTGTGCTTAATGAGAGTGGGTTGTTTCATACCTGAAACAGGCACCCTTCACAATATTGTTTCACATCCAATTTTCCAGCACACCATTCTCTGAAGACTTTAAACTCTTTCCTGAGCTCTTCCCTGCTCCTCAGGCACTCTGTTGACAGGACCTGACCTGCACATATTTACATAGTGAAGCTTCCTGGGCCCCCAGACAGCCTGCACATCTACCTGGCAAAATGCTACAACTTCCACCAACTTTAATCATTGGCAGAAGCAGGGACGAAACTTTCAGACCACCAAAAACAGATGCTTTGGCTGTTTTGCCTACAGCATTTAAGAGCTGGAGATCTTGCATTTGTTACCTTGCCATTCCAGGTTGCAGAAGGATTTGCTAAGAACTGATCTTGTCAGGACTACAGCAGCCTTGTTCTGACGTAGTGTACTATTTTAGGATCCTACTGCTTCATATCAACAAACCAAAAGCAACGCTAGTGGCCCCGGTCATTCTCTGTTTAAGCAAATACAGGATTAGGAAATATTTCCCCCAGTGTAACTGCGTTAATTGTGTACTTGATTCTGTTAACTGTTTGTAGGGGCAGGATTAACGTGTTGGCAAACAGAAATTCAAGGAGTGAACTCTAAACCTAACAACGAGCTTAAGACAGGGAGTTCTGGTTCAAGAGGGCCTAGATCAGCCTTTGTAATACAGCGTTCCATAAAAACGGCATCAGTTCATTGCCAAAACAGAAACTAGTTCCACACTGGAGATTTGAGCATGGAGAATGTGTAGGAGGCATCAGCGACTGACTCGCTCCACACTCCATCCCCCGCCAGCCACTGCAAAGCGAGGAAAACTCCATCTCCGGCCAGCAGCGCCAGGGATGCTGGAGAGGAGAGCAGCTCCAGCCACCCGCTGCCTGGTTTCAGCTGGGGTCAGAGTTCATTTTCCCCATTAAACCACGACACCTGGCCAGAGCTACATAAGCACCAGTGCCTGCCCGATGCCTCCGGCCAGGGTGCCCCAACCAGCCCCCCGCCATGCCCACCAGCCCCCCCGTGCCTGAGGCCCCGGCGGCCGGCTGGGCCCGGCATTGGCTGCGGGAGCCGGGGAAGCCGCCCCCGGGCCCGGCGTGACACCGCTGGCACCTCATCCCAGCCACGAGCCTTCCGGAGCCACAGAGGGAGAGACAGGGATTGGGGCAGAGACACACGCAGGCATTAACGTGCGGGAACAAACTCCTTGTCACAGAACCCTCCGCCCAGCCTCTCTCTTATTTTCGGGAGCCACCCCGCGGGCAAGCCAACGGCCGCTCCCTTCAGCGGCACCGGCCCACCTGCCGCGGGGACACCGCCAGCACTTGTACAAAATCGGTAAGGCCAGCCCCAACCGCCCCGCGCCAAGCCCTCTCTACAATTAAACACAGCTGGGAACGCACCGGGGCAGAGCGACCCAGCGGGCCTGGACGCGGGAGGCCTCACGTGAGGCCTCACGTAATGCCTCCGGGTCGGCCCCGCTCCCCGCTCCCGGGATGCCCGCAGGGCGCCGCTGCTTCCAGGCAGGCGGGGGCCGCGTCCGGTCCCCCCGGGGCCCGCAGCCCCGCCCTCACCTGCACCGCCCGTGGCGGAGGCGGGACTGACCCTTGGGCGGAGCCTATATATGCAAATGAGATGCCGCTCGTTCACGGCGAAGGACCAACCCCCACCGCCTCCCGGGCGTATATGCAAATGAACCGGGTGGCTAAGCCAATGGCGTGGCGAAGGGGCGACGGAAAGCAAATGAAGCCCGTTAGGGGAGGGGCGGAGCTGCCCGCGGCTCCCAGCCCCCAGCCCGCGCTGCGGGCCGGACCGGGGTCACGAAGGTGTTAGGGGTGTCCCGGGTGAACGGGGAGGCCAGAGGAAGAGGAGAGTGCTCAGGAGACAGCCGGACGCACCGGCGCGTCGGTGGTTACCGGCGAGCTCGAGGCGCATCGGAGGGCCTGGCAGCACCGCGAGGTCGAGGCTCGCCAGGCGGTCGGGGATCACCGGGGAGCTTATGGCTCACCGGAGAGTCCGGCGCTCCGCGGGGTCGGGGTGCACTGGAGGGTCGGAGGTCACCGGGGAGCTCGAGGCGCACCGGAGGGTCGGGGCGCACGAAAGGGTCGGGGTGCACCGGGAGGCTGCAGCGGGGCCCGGAGCCCGCAGCGCACCGCCCCCCCCGGGCCCGGCGGGAGCCCCCCGCACAGCGCCGCCCGCACCGGAGCCCTCCGCAAACCCAGGCCCGGTGCCGCGGACCGCCGCTCGGCCTGGCCCGCTACCTGCCAAGACAACGCAACTCACCGTCGGGGCGGGGGCCGGAGCGGGGACCGGCACCTGCAGCAGCCGCTCCACCAAGCTGAGCCGCCGCCTCCCGGCGAGTGAAGTTTCGCTTTTCCGCGGAGCCGCCGAGTTTCGTTTCTGGGACGTCACCGCCGCCACCCGGGCCCGCCCCCCGGCCCGGCCCCTCTCACCGGGGCCCGCCCCGCCGCGGCGGCCGGAACCGGGCGGGGGTCCCGTGTCCGCCCCCGCCGAGGGCCTAGCCGGCAGCGGTGACCGGGAGCGGCCCGGACCACCGAGCATCCTCCCGGGCACCGGGGAGGCGCAGCAAAGGGCTGCTCCGGCGGGAGGCGGCGGGTGCTCGGCTCTCCCCGGGGTGCCCCACGGGCCCCCCAGGGCCGGCCCGCTGCGGGGGCTTGGGGGCGCCATCACCCCTCCGGGGGGCTGCTGCCAGCCCAGAGCTGGGCGCCCACCACCCGCTCCAGCTGCCCAGGGCCGGCGGGGCAGTCCCTGTGGGGATGGGCTGGGGCGCAGCTCCCCCTGGCCCTGCTGAGCCCCGGTTCAGGAGTCCCCAGAGCGCCGGCCCAGCCCCGCTGCGTTCGGCTTTGGGCTGGGGAGGCACCGACCCAACCCCCTGCCGCCTGCCGGGCAGCGTCCCGCAGGCCGCCTGTAATTGCTTCTTGGTCCCGGTTATTTCTTCTTCCCGTCGGGTCTCTGAGGTGCTGCGGTAGCACGGGCAGCAAACGGCCATAAACAGGCCGTCCGGCTGCGGGAGCGGGGCTGTGACCGGGGTGGGCGTGGGGCACCTGTCTCTCCCGTTGCCCCCCCAGGTGCAGGGATGCAGGACAGGGCCTGCCAGCAGCCGTGGGGATGGCAAGTGCATTAGTGGAAAACATCCTGCTGGATGCCACAGCCAGAGATGGGGACACAGCTGTCACCCTGTCCCCAGATCCAACCGGGACTGAGCAGAAGATGGGCTCCCTGCAGCCCCAATCTTCGCTAGTGCTTCCACACTCACCTGCACACACGGGTTCAAGCATGCATGCTATTTACACGCGACCAGCCCTTTTTGCCCCCATACCCTTTGCTTTTCCTACTCTCGCTTCTCCCAGCATCCCAGGGCAAGGGCTTACCTGAGCCCCCTCCTGCCGAGCTCCGGCTCTCAGCACCAGCTCGGGCAGCCAGGGCTGCTCTTCACGCGGCGTGGAAAGACGCGGGTCACATCTGCTCCACCTCGGCCCTGGTCACTCCTTGTGCGGCGACATGGCTGGAGGGGACAGGAAAAGAGGGCGCCGGTGCCCTTCCCGCTCTGCAAATGTTTATCCGCTGCCGGTGCAGCAAGAACTCGCCGCCCAGCGCTGCTCCGCTGCAGAAACAAACACTCCCACAGCTTCCAGCGGCAGCGGCTACTGGCCCCGGAGCTCTGTGCTCCCCGGGCACCTCTGAACTCCTGCAAAACCTGCGACAGCTTTAGCAGGAGGAGCTGTGCCCGAGCCTGCCTTCAGGCCCTGAGCCACAGGGCAGCCCCAGCTTAGTTTCGGTTTCTATTCCTTGGTTTGCTCAGCAGAGCCCAGAAATTAGGAGTTTAATTTTTCCTTCCCACACAAAACGAAAAAGCTTTCCCTCAAGGAAGGCAGAGATCACACTGATTCATTTCCAATTACTGCCTTATTATACCCTCCCCAACGGGGTGTCAGCCAATTCAGGAAAGATGCTTTCTCCCACCACCTGCCCCTCCCAGCCCCGCTGCCTGCCAGCGCTGCCTTTTGCACCCATGTCACAGCAAGGCGGGCACAAGCTGGTGTCACGGTGCCTGTCCCCTGGGGTACCTGGCAAGGAGTAGGCAAGGGGCTGCACCCCCAGGAGGAGACCCCAGCCCCACCCAATGAGTGTCTGGCAGAACACCCCACAAACCACGAGGATCAATAAAACCACTGATGTCTTTCACAACCCAGTACCCCGAGGCCGAGAGCTGCAGCATGCCCATGGGCTTGGAGGGCAGCGCCAGCATACAAAAACTTGCTTTGACAAGAGTACGCTCTGCATCACAGTTCGGTATGCAGAATAAGCAGAATAAGGAAAGTCTCAGAATTAAAATAGCTGATTTTTAAAAGACAGCAGTTTTGAGGATGGGGAAAGCCTGCAGGAGGGATGGCTTTTTCCCAGTGACCATGATGGGGAATGGCTTTGCCCCACTAATCCCTTCCACCTGTCTTTGGTCTAGAGAACCAGCAAGGAGCCAGAGCTCTGGCGGGGCTGAGGAGCTGGTGAGGGACCAGCCGGACCCCTGGTCCCAGTGTCTCCAGCAGCACTCCCTCTCCTCATGCCGCCCATGCAGCCTGTGTGGGGTTGCACTGGTGCTGCTCTGCCCTCCCCTGCATGTGACATGGGGACAGTCCCCCGACAGGCATCCCACCCAGCTGCCAGGAGGCAGGGCAGGTGCAGGCAGCTCCAGTGGAGGATGCAGGTTGGATGTCACAGCTGCTGCTCTGTGTGACACAGGATGTACAGCCCTGGCACAATCAGTAGCAAGGAGATGGCAAGGCAACAGTGTCCCTGAGGAGGTTCCAGGGGGTTCCTTGACTCACTGGATGAGCCCCGTGGGCAGCAATGAGCTCTCGCTGGTGCTGGTGTAGGGGGCTGCCCCGCCATCCCCCGGCTCCGCTCCTCTGCATCTCTCTGAGCCAGGAAGGGAGAGAAACAGGACAGAGAGTTAAGCCAAGGCCCATGTCCTGGTTTTGGCTGGGATAGTTATTTTTCTTCCCAGTAGCTGGTACAGTGCTGTGTTTTGGATTTAAGATGAGAATAATGTTGATAACACACTGATGTTCTAGTTGTTGCTGTTTATGACAAGTCAAGGACTTTTCAGCTTCTCACGCTGCCCTGCCAGCGAGGAGGCTGGGGGGCACAAGAAGCTGGGAGGGGACACAGCCAGGACAGCTGACCCAAAGTGGCCAAAGGGATATTTCCCTACCGTATGATGTCACGCTGAACAAAAAAGCAAGGGAGGGTGGCCGGGGGTGGTGGCCTGCTGCTTGGGGACTGGCTGGGCACCGGTCAGTGGGTGGTGAGCAGTTGCATTGTGCACCACTTGTTTTGTATATTCTTTTATCATTATTATAATTTTCCTTTCCTTTCCTGTCCTATTAAACTGCCTTTATCTCAACCCATGAGTTTTACCTTTTTTCTGATTCTCTCCCCTATCCCACTGGGGGGGGAGTGAGCAAACGGCTGTGGGGTGTTCAGCTGCCTGCCAGGTTAAACCACAACAGCTCACCATGAATCCCCAAGGCCAGGGTGACCCTGTTCTCAGGAGGAGCTCCTGCTCACCATCCCAGGAGCCAGGCCCCTGTAGCCCCCCACACTACAGCTCTGGGGCTTGACAAAGGTCAGATTTCCCAGGTTTGTCTTCCAGAGCCCCGCTCAGCAGCAGCCTAGGGGACCCCAGCCCAAGGAGAGCACCCAGAGCCTCACCTGCCTCCTCCCGGCTGAGGAAATGCTGGAATCCTTCTAAGTCTGCAGACAGCAGGACTTGGAGAACAGGGTCCTGAGGGCAGAGAAACCCGGGCTGGGGGAGCCTGCTGCTGGCTGCTTCCCACCTCTCCAGGGCTGTGACCAGCCAGCCAGCCCAGGGCAGAGGATGCAGTCCTTCCCCACCGCCCCACATTCCGCAGCTGGGCTCAGACGCGGCAGCCTCCACCTCTTTGAGATGAAGGCACTTGAGGTGATGACGCTGCTCCAAGAAGAGAGGCAGCAGCATCCTCACGGCAGGTGGGAAGGCAGCTGGGCTGAGCCCATCAGCACAGACCCTGCCCTGGGGAGTGGGGCTGACTCTGGGTGTGGGGAGAAGCGGCAGGACCCAGCATGGGGCCAGCCAAGGCTGCATCCCACGTACCTGCAGGCTGCAGAAGGCCAGCGAGAGGCCATGCTTGCGCAGCTCCTGCAGCAGCTCTGCCAGCCCCACCACCACGGTGTAATCGATGCTGCTGACATGGCAACAGTCCAGGATGACAGAGCGTGGTAGAGATGCTGCTGGAAGAAGAGCATACAATCACGCCCCTGGCAAGTCCAGAAATGACCAGCCCAGGGGACACAGCCCTTAGAGCCAGAGCCATGGCTGGAAGGGGTGAGACAGCCTCGGGAGAGCAGCAGCAGCCAGGGGCTGGTCCCCAACACAGGGAAGCTGTGCTGTCGCTGCTTGCACCCGCAGCCTGCAGGGCTGGACAGTGCCTGCCACCCCTGCCAGAAGCGATCCACGTGGGCACTGGGTTACAGCCAGGTCCCCAGGACAAGCTGGCGGGCCAGGGAGCGCCGTACCTGCCAGAGCATGGCTGCACACAGCATCCCTGAGGCACTCCATGGCTGGGAAGTGCAGGCTGCTCCCTGGCTGCACGAGGAGCACATCCCCCTTCGACACCTGCGTGAGATCCGGGTGCAGAGGGACAGGTCACGGGGAGCTCAGGGCTGTGACCTTCCCCAGGTGGGGACAACCACCCATGTGACAAAGCAAAGCACCATCCTCCTGGCTGGAGGGGGACACACACGACCTCCCATGCCTCAGGGAACCCCTGCTCCTGCACACCCCAGCATCTACAGGAACAGGGACAGCAACGCCTCCCTCTCCTGCTCCCAGCTCCTGCAATGCCCCTTTCCTTGTACTCTTTGAAAGGGGTCCCGGGGCTGCACCAACAGTGGGCTGGGGACAAGGAAGAGGGCAGGAGCAGGACAGAAGCATTCTGTACCCCAACACCCTGCTGCCCCTCAGGGAGCCCTCTCCCAGCTCCCTGTTCCCTTGGTGAGCCCAGCTGGCCCTGCTGCACCCAAGGGAAGGTGTGAAGCCCACCTTTACTGGGGGCCTGGCAATGGAGTAAAGCAGGAGAACCCCTGAGACCAACACCCCAGCCACAATGCCGTACTGGACCTCCCAGAAGCAGAGCAGGAACGTCACGCAGAGGGGCACGAGGTCCAGCCCTGCAAGAGAGACAACCCAGGCTCAGCTGTGCCTTGTTCTTGGGCCACAGGACCCTCCAGGACAGCGCCTGCTCTGCAGGCAGAGGCTGCACCGGGGGATCAACAGCCCCCTGCTCGAGCCCTCACTCTTAACCCGCCATAGCGTCCTGAAGATCCCAGCATCAAACATGGGGACCACAGCCGAGATGATGACGGCAGCCAGCGCTGCTTTGGGGATGTAGTAGAAGAGCGAGGTGAGGTACGCCAGCGAGAGCAGGACCAGGGCACCTGCAGAAGACAGCGAGCACCTGAGCCACGGGGCTCCCAACGCCCAGGGTGCCCGGGGTGGCATGGGGTCCTGCAGAGCAGCCCATGGCAGGGTCGGGGACTCTACCTGTGATGAGCCCTCCTGCAGGGGTGCAGACACCCGATTGCGCGTTCACCGCTGTCCTGAAATGCAAAGCAACATGCTGTCCCAGGCTGTGCTGGGGCTGGCCGGGACCAGCAGCTGCCCCCACCTGCTGCCCAGAGACCCCACCCAGGAAAACTACCCACTCTGTCGAACCCCACTGGGGAGAAATACATGCAAGCCTCCAGTTCCCAGCCTGCAGCAGGACCACAGAACACATGAGATGGGAGGGAAGGTTGCTGCGGGACACATGCATAGCCTGGCAGCCAAGGTGGGCAGCTACAGACCAGGACACGAGCTCAGGGACCCACCGGCGTCCACACAGCCTTCCACCCAAGATCTCACACAGGCCCCTCAGCACACAGCCTCAGTGAGCATCCTGCAGGCCCTGCTCCCCCTCCTGCTACCCACCGGCCAAAGCTGCCCGTGATGGGATACGCTGAGACGAAGGAGCCCAGGACGTTGGCGAAGCCTGCAGTGGGGAAGGAGAGGGGCTGCGGATGCAGCAGCTATGGCAGGCACTGCCCAGAGCCATGAGGTCTGTGCCCCTGTCATCACCTCCTCCATCCCCGAACTGGTACCCAGGGACAGATCAGAGCCCATTCAGCCCGGTGAACTGGGTGCAGGCTGCTCTGGAAATTGCTAAGCTGTGAGAAAGGCTCAGGGTAGGGGCAGCATGCAAGACAAGAAAGATAAAATTTCAGATAGAGGTAGGACTGCTAAGATGGGGATCTCTGGTAGCTCAGGAGCTGTGGGACACATGGCAGCTCTTGGGTCGCATCCTCACGCCCTGCCCTCCTGCTCCGAGCAGCCTCTTACCCATAGCCAGCAGCTCCTGGTTGGGGTCAATCCTGTAACCGTTCTGCGAGGCTGAAAGGAGATGGGTGGCATCACCCCGAGCTTCCCATAGGCACAACCCGCCACGTGCATGGAGCAGTGCCTGGGACAGCTGTGGGCCCCATCCCAGCACCCCCCAGGTGCAGGAACACCCCGAGACAATGCTCAGCTCCTGTGGCTGTGCACAACAAAGGCACCCCCAAGCCCACTCCCCAGTCATGCATGGGGAAGCTGCCTGGCCAGGGGAGGGGGTCAGCAGCACACTGCAGGACCCCTCCTGCCAGCCCATGCTATGAACTGGGCTTGGCACAGCACCCAGTCCTTCCTGCTGCCCCTGTGGGAACAGCACCCTTCCCAGCACCTCAAACACCCTGCAGAGACCCCTCGCGGGAGCCTGGCACAGCCGTACCAAAAGCCTTGGCAATCGCAACAGTCTCCAGCAGGCCCATGAGCGGGACCACAGCCAGCCCGACCCCCATGTCCTGGGAGGGAAGGACACAGTCAGCGCTGCCACCGAGGAACGAGGGTCACCCTGCAGCAAAGCCCCCTCCTGCTGCGTGGGGAGCTGGAAAACGCAGGGGTAGGGAGACAGCAGCCCGCAGGGAGCGCAGCCTCTGCCAGCCAGCCTGCACCCACCTCCACCATGCTCCAGAAGGGGACAGTGCCATTGGGTGCAGCCACGGAGAAGGGTGGCAGCCGGAAGGCAGGGAGGCCCTGGGGGATGCTGCTGGTGAGCGTGAGTGGCTGGAAGCCCATCATCTGGAAGGAGTAAGCAACCAGGCCAGCAAACAGGACTACAAGGGCATTGCGTGCTGCAGTGGAAACAGCAACTGTGAAAACCTGCCTGGAGCCCAGGGCAGCAGCAGGGACAGCAGGAGGTAGGTACCCAGGCTGCTGAGCTAAGCCTTGGGAAAGGACATGCACAGCAGCAGGACCATCCCTAGGACTCTGTCCTCCCCGATCCACCTCCAGGTCTCAGCTCCTGCCGACCTGGGCTTTACCAGTTTCAGGCTGACTCTTCCCTGCCCTGAAGAGAGGAGAGCTCAGGAAGGACGGCTGCAGGAGGAGAGAGGGCAGGGGACTGCCAACGCACCCGTGGTGGAGGTCCAGACGATCAGGTAGCTAACCCTGGCAGCCAGCGGCTCCACATGGGCAACTCGGGGCAGGTGGCTCTTCATCACCTGGAGCCCTGCCAGTGCAGCCAGGCAGGCCAGCCCCAGGACAGCGTCCCCAGCCCTGCAACAGGCCCATCAATGCCAACCCAGACATGCTGCAGAGCACAGGGAGAACTAACCCAGAGCTCTGCGGGAGCAAAAGCATGTGCCTGGGCATGTGCTGTGGCTTTGCAGAGAGGCGCATAGCTCGCAGGGATGCTGCTGGCACCTCTGTGTACCACCAGCAAAAAGCATCACCTCCCTGGGGGGTCAGCAGAAGGAGGAGGGGGTGTCCCCCAGTCAGCGGTACAACACTAATGGGTTTGTGGGCTCTTCATAAACAGGGAAGAAGGACCCCTGCAACAGGCAGGATCTGTGTGGCACAATCTGCCTCCTCCTCCTCCTACTGCTGCCACTCACAGCTAGGCAGGGACATCTTCTGTCAGCTGTGATGAAGCTGACACTGTGTGTCACTGTGCTGTGTGCGAAACCCAGGCTGCAGCATAGACCCCAAGCCACGGGTGCAGCTAATGGGAGAGGGCAGATAGCACGGGGACGCCCAAGCTCCCTCTTGGACTGTCAAAAACATAAGGAGGACTTCAACATGGACAGTCCCAAGGATGTGCCTTTGGGCTGGCAAAATCCTCAGGTATCTAAATGGAAGCAGAAAACAGGACAAGCGTGCCCCGTCCTTCCCCTTTAGCAGCTTGGGAGCCCACGTGCTCCCGCATCTTCAAATTTCCCGCTCAAAAGGAAATGACTTGAGAACAAGCACTTGTGTCACAGTGCTGGGTAGAGACAAGAAATCGGTCCAAGGTGCAACCAAGGAGATGGGGAGCAAAGCAGCAGAGCCTGAAACCCCGCAGCTGCAGGGGTAGGGAGCAGGGCAGGCGCAGGGATGGTGCTGACCTGGTCTCCCCGATCCTCCGCAGTATCTCATACACCTGCAGGAAAAACTGCCGAGGGATCCCCTGCAGCCCCAGGATGTTCTGTGCAGGAAGACAAAGACTGGTGAAAGCCCAGCACGACCTCAGCTGCCAGGTGCCATGGAGGGGCTGCCAGGAGCACCGGAGCTCAGCCCTGCTCAGGGCCCTGGCACATGCATGGTGCCAGCGCTGCTGGTGGGAATGCTCCTCAGCAACCACCCCGTGCTCCTGCACGTGCTCCAGGACAGCCCTTTCCCTGCACATCTCCGTGCAGGCAGGGCTCAGAGATGCTCTGATTTCTTTTTTCCATTCCCAGGCCCTGAGGTGCCCGCACCCCATCTCGCACACATGACAGCATAGCTCTGGAGAGAGGGCTCAGCGTGGGACCCTCACCCCAGCCCATGCAGCCCCTCGCCGTCCCCCTGCACTGTTCTGGGTGCAGCAGTGAGCGCCCAGCACCTTCGCAGTGGCCCCTGCTGTAACCACAGCCATTACCCAACACTGGCCCACTGGTTCCTCACAGAGCTGACACCATCTCGCGAGTGTCTGATTTTGGTTAACCACAAAGGAACTGCTGCAGCTCCAGAGGAGCCAGAGGGCCTTCCGAGAGGCCAGCGATGGACTGGCAGAGCTGCAAACCTACCAGACCTTCCATCGCCACAAACCCGCTGTGCCCTGCCCACAGAATCACCCAGCACCTCCTGCAAGTGACCAAATCAAATGCCCTGGTTTTACTGGTGTCCTGAGTGCCACCAGTTGGTCACAGGCTGAGGGTGTGTTCGGCTTGGTCTGCTCAGAGCAGAGGACTCAGGGACCCACCAGAACCACTGGCAGGGGGGACTCATGGCCCCTTTAGGGCTCCTTCCTCTTGCACCGATCGTGTCGCCCAGCCCTGTTCTAAACATCCCAGCTCTGCAGCACGGCCGGCTCCAGGAGAGAGCAGGGGAGGCAGCCAGAGGAGACCAGCAGATCCTACCTTGATCTGGTTGAAACTAATGGTGACAGAAGCAGCTGACGTAAACCCTTTAATGACCGGGCAGGAGACGAAGTCCAGAAGGAAACCTGCACGGGACAGGTGGCAGTAAGCATGCTGCTGGCCCCAACGGGGAGCACAGGGTGTTTGCACACACACAGAGCTGTCACAAGCGCTAGCTGGGCAACCCCAGTGTCTCGACAGGGGAGGGGGCGAACAACACCAGGATGAACAGCAATATTCTAAAAATATCACCCTGCACAGCAAGAGCATCTCACCAAGGCGCAGGAACCCCATGGCTAGCTGGATGCAGCCGGAGAGGAAGGCGAGCAGGATGGCATAGGCAGGCTCGTGGAACGCGTATGAGGAGACAAGCAGCGACATGATGGCAGTGGGACCCAGCGTCACGTCCTTGGCGGTGCCCAGGAAGCAGTAGACAAAGCAGCCCATGAAGGAAGAATAGAGGCCGTACTGCACGGGGACAAAAGGAGCACAAGGCTCGGTGCCGGGAGCTGCCAGACGCCCTCGGGTCCCTCCAGAGCCCGCAGCCAGCCCCTGGCGAACACACGGCGTCTCTGGCTTCCCACCCCAGGAAAAGGGCGACCGCACAGCACCAGCCCGCGGCCGACGGCCGCCCCCCCCGCCGGCAGGCATGTCCCCGGGCCCCCACGGCCGCGGGGCGCTGCCACCCACCTGCGGAGGCAGCCCGGCCACCTCGGCGTAGGCCAGCGCCTGCGGCACGGCGGCGAGCCCGACGCTCAGGCCGGCCATCGCGTCGAGCTGCAGCCAGGCCGGGGAATAGCGCGGCAGCCAGCGCAGCACCGGCAGCCACGCCCGCACCCCCGGCCACCGACGGCTCCCCCCGCGCTGCCCGCCACCGGGCACCGGCATGGCCGGGGCCGCGGCACCCGCGCTCCCCGACGGTGCGCGGAGCTCCCGGGGGCGGAGGGGGCCCGGGGGCCGCGGAGAAGCGGGTGCGGGGCCGGGAAGCACCGCGGCCAGCCCGTTCCCAGCCGCGGGGCCGGTGGCTCCGCCCGGGCCGGATCTGAGCCGCCGGGGCCGCCTCACGTGACCGGGGCAGAGGCGGAGCCGCCGAGTCCCGCCGCCGCCCGGCCGGAGCCAACGCCGCCGCTGCCGGTGCCCTGCCGGTGCCATGCGGCCCTGGGCGCTGGCGCTGCTGGTGGCCGCGCTCCGGATCGGCGGGGCCCCGGCCCCGGCCCGCAACGTGCTGCTTTTCTTGGGTGAGTGCGGCCGCCGGCCCGGTGGAGACCCCCGGGGACTCGGGACCCTGCCCGGGGCTCGGGGCGGCCCGGGGGCGGCCCCGGCGGTCCCAGTGCATCCCTTCTGCTGGGACGGTCACTGCAGCACCTGCCCTCAGCCCAGGCATGCGCCCCGTGTCACTGGCGTCCCCAGAGCTTTGCGCCCTGGCATGGTTAGGGACACCCCGAGGGTGAGGCCGAGGGCTCACCCTGCATCCCCCCGCCCCGCTGCAGCAGATGACGGTGGCTTTGAGAGCGGTGCCTACAACAATTCGGCCATCCGGACACCCAACCTGGACGCACTGGCCCGACGCAGCGTGGTCTTCCAGAACGCCTTCACTTCCGTCAGCAGCTGCTCGCCCAGCCGCGCCAGCATCCTGACCGGCCTACCCCAGGTAGGGGCACCCCCATGCATCGGGGTGGGGGCTGCCAGTCCACGGGGGTGACTGGGGACGACCATTCTTACGGCACAGTCACAGGACTTGGCTATCCTCCCATGCCCCTCACCCACCCTCTTCCCAGCCCCCTGGGACCCCCTTCCCATGCACGCACCTGCGTGGCTGGACTTGTTTTGGGGCCAGGCTGGCAGGCAGTGTCCAGCTGGGATGTCTCCCTCCACCTGCAGCACCAGAACGGGATGTACGGGCTGCACCAGGACATGCACCACTTCAACTCCTTCAACAGCGTGCGGAGCCTGCCCCAGCTGCTCAGCCAAGCACGTGTCCGGACAGGTAGGGAGCCCAGGGCGGGTGACACGGGCAGGGAACCCCCCCTCTGTGCACCGAACCCCATCAGGTGAGAGAGCTTTTCGGCCAACGTGCCTGTGAGCTGGAGAGCAGCAACTGCACTCGTGCTCTGTGCTGACACCTGGGTTTCACTTTGCTTCCTCCCACCGCTGCACCTCTGCCTTCCTCCTTACACCTCACTTTCACTTCTGTTCCTCATCCTGCCCCTTCCTGGTTCCCAGGTCCACACAAGGCTCATGCCTGACCCAGACTTCCACCCAGGCCGCTCAGCTGCTCTAGCGCTTACCCACAACCTGAGGCAGCGTGGTCCCCGGGTGGGTCCCATCTTCTGGCCAGATGTGGAAGTGCCTCTGCAACCAGCAGAAATGACTGGAGAGGCCAGCAGCATCTTCCACTCTCACCAGTGTTTGCTGAGCGCAGCCCGTGCTGGAGCAGATGAGCTGCATCAGCTCCCAGGGTGGAGAGCAGCAGCCAGTGTCCTGCCCCTGCGCCCCACTGCTCGCGGCACACCGCGTGTCTGCATTCTTGCAGGGATAATTGGGAAGAAGCACGTTGGGCCCGAGACTGTCTACCCCTTTGACTTCGCCTACACAGAGGAGAACAGTTCAGTCTTGCAGGTTGGGAGAAACATCACTCGAATCAAAGCGCTCGTCCGGCAGTTCCTGCAGAGCCAGGATGGGAGGTGAGATGGACCCTACATCCCTGGGGAAGGCTGTGAGGGGGCACAGGAGAGGAGATGGAAATGGGCTTCACTGAAGATGTGTTTCCATGTCCCAGTGAGTCACAAGTAGGAAGGGACACCTTGTGTCTGGGTCACCCCATATCCAGAAGCCCAGATTAGGTGGGAGTCCTCCTGCCCACCCCAACTCACCCCGGCCCAGCCCAGGAAAGGTCTGGGGGAGTGTGGGCAGCCCTTTGCTACACCACCTCCACCCTTCCATCTCTAGGCCCTTCTTCCTCTACGTTGCCTTCCATGACCCCCATCGCTGTGGGCACTCCCAGCCCCAATACGGAGCCTTCTGTGAGAAATTCGGCAATGGAGAGACTGGCATGGGCTGGATCCCCGACTGGAAGCCACAGCTTTACCGCCCAGAGCAAGTGCAGGTGGGAGCCTGTGGGGCCACACGGGGCTATATGGGACTATATGGGGCTGCGCAGGGCCATATGGGGGCTGCATGTGACAGCAGCCTCCGACGGAGCCAGGGCAGCTGCGGGCTGGCCCCCGCCTTGGTCACTGCCATCAGCACTGTGAGCAAGAGCTGGCGAAGGCCACCACGGTGTACCCATGACCTCCTTCCCCGTGGCAGCCACATGCCACTTTTCCTTTCTCCGTTCAGGTCCCTCACTTTGTTCCAGACACGCCGGCGGCCCGGGCGGACCTGGCAGCCCAGTACACAACCATCGGGCGCATGGACCAAGGTAGGACCTGCGGGGACCAGGCTTGTGCTGGTGAGCGCTGCGGTCCCTCATGTCCCGCGCCTCAGCTCTGCCCCTCCATCCACAGGGATCGGGTTGGTCCTGGAGGAGCTGCGCCGTGCTGGCTTCCACAACAGCACACTGGTGATCTACACCTCCGACAATGGCATCCCCTTCCCCAGCGGCAGGACCAACCTCTACCGGTCGGGCACCGCCGAGCCCCTGCTGATCTCCTCCCCTGAGCACACCAAGCGCTGGGGGCAGGTCAGCCAGGCCTTTGCCACCCTCCTGGGTAAGAGCCTGTGGCCCCGGCAGGGAACAGAGACATGCAGAGCTGTACCGGGGGGTGTGAGCTGGCACCCACCCTCCCCACACCGAAACGCAGGGTCCTGTCCCAGGGGACAGCCTGCAGCCCTCGGCACTGGCACGGCCAGCCTGGGAAAGGAGAGGAGGGACGACAGAACAGTAGGGTCCCCTGCAGCAATGTCATCCCAGGGCTCAGCTCTGCAGCTTGTCCCAGGACCACCCGCAGCCCATGTGGCAGCAGACCCCAGAGACCTTTCTGCCCCTCTCCAGGGTTGAGCTCCCTCCCATGGGCCCCAGCCCTTCATCTCATCCTTCTCCTCCCCTCCAGATCTGACGCCAACCATTCTGGACTGGTTCTCCATCCCCTACCCTTCTTACAGCATCTTTGGCACGAAGCGGGTGCAGCTTACTGGAAAGTCTCTGCTGCCAGCGCTGGAGTCGGAGCAGCCCTGGGCCACCACCTTCAGCAGCCAGAGCCACCACGAGGTGACCATGTACTACCCCATGCGAGCCATCCAGCACCAACAGTTCCACCTCATTCACAACCTCAACTACAAGATGCCCTTTCCCATCGATCAGGACTTCTACGTCTCGCCCACCTTCCAAGACCTGCTCAACCGCAGCAGGGCCGGGCAGCCAACCCACTGGAACAAGACCCTGCACCAGTACTACTACAGAGACCGTTGGGAGCTCTTCGACTGCAGCCAGGACCCCTCCGAGAGCCAGAACCTGGCCCCCGACCCCCGCTATGCCGCCATCTTCCAGCTGCTTCGTGCGCAGCTCTTGAAGTGGCAGTGGGACACAAGCGACCCCTGGGTGTGCGCCCCCGATGCCGTCCTGGAAAAGAAACTGAGCCCCCAGTGCCGGCCGCTGCACAACGAGCTGTGAACATCACCTCTGCCCGGTAGCCCCCCTGCCATGGGCCAGCTGCACGCTGCCCTGGGGCACGAGGGGGTGGGGGCAAGATCCTGGCTGGGCTGGTCCCAAATCCCTGGGTGACACCCCGAGGCTCTGCTCTCTGTACCACAAACACCGCTTGGCCCTGGAGCACTCAGGGATCCTCATGCCTTTATTTTTGGCCAGAGGAGCCATAGGGCCAGGCTGCTCCTCAATAAAGCCTCAGGAGGAAAGGTCTGTTTTTACCTGGGGCTGAGCACATCCCTGCCAGCTCCCGGTGCTGCTGCAGCTCCTGGTGCCACAGCTCAACCACAGACATGTGGTGGGGGCCAGGGCTGGGGCCCCCGGCAGGCAGCAGTCCCCAGGCTTGGAGCCAGCAGGATGGATGGGCCAAGGGGCTCTGCAACCTGGCCAGAGCTGCGGGAACAGCTGGGGGTCCCTCACCGCTCTGGGAAATGGGGTGAAGCCTGAGAGGATCCCGCTGGAGGCCCTCAGGCAGGGATAGAGCCGGGGTGGGGGTGGGGGGGGGGGGGTGGTCCCAGCCGGGGGGAGAGGGCTAGGCCAGGGCTCAGCAGCACTCTCAGGACAGGCAGTGGCAGAAAGGGGCACGGACATGGCCTAGGGCTGCTCCCAGCAAACAGCAACTTCATTCACAGCGCTGCTCCCTTGCGCCCTGCATGGATCCCCCTCCCCAAAAGCACAGCCAGGAGACTCCCTGCGGTCCCTCCACAGGCTACCAGTCCAGCATGTTAATAGGTTTGCTGTCTCACAAGGCACTGAGGTCTTTTTTACCCTGTTCTGAAGAAGACGAGGGTTTCCCTGTCCCCAGGAGTTGTGCAAGCCCCCTCGATGCGAGTCCAGTGCACACATCTCCAGCTAACTCACGTTAGCCAGAAGGGAAGCCACAGCCCAGGAGCCGCATCCCGTGGGAAGAGCGGCAGCAGCTCCAGGTTTGCGAAAGACGGGATGGATTCGGCCCCAGCGCCAAAGGGAGCAGCACTGCCTCTCCCCGCCGAGTGGCACAGGTCCAGCATCAGCTCAGAACCAAGTGATCACAAACTGCTCCCACATCGGCAGCGACACAGGCACTTTCAGCACCTGAAGGGGAGAAGGAAGGGTCAGCACAGCGAGAACCAAGCCAGGATGGAGCCCAGGGGGTGTCAGAGCTGAGAGGGGTGTCCTGCCCCACTGGAGTGCAGTGCAGAGCCACAGCCCAGCATGGCCCTGGTCCCGCAGAGCCCCCCGGGAAGGGTGACCAGGGTAGACAGTCCCAGGAGCTGAGCTGTGTCACTGCTCCTCACAGAGCTCCAGCCCCATCACCACGCATCCTTCCCATCCTCCATCTCCCCATCCTTGCCCTCTTGCATGGCCTAATCCTGCCCCAGCCCCCAAGCTGTGACCCAGCCCATGCTGGGCAGCCCTGGATGCTCTTTGGTGTCTATAAAGCAGGTACTGGAGCCACACCCTGCCAACCCCTCAGCTGAGCCATGGGTCCCTTCCCAGCCACCAGCCAGCAGGTCCCCCCTGCCGCCACCCCCTCCCACGGGGGAACAAGCACTCACCTGAGTGTCGCTGCGGTAGGAGAAGTCGCTCACGAGGACACCATTGGCCAGGACTTGCCGGGGAGGGCTGGTGACGCCCAGCACGGTCACAGCCTCCAGCAGGACCCCATCGAGGTGGGCACTCGCCTGCAGGAGCTGGCTGAGCACAGTGCCCTGCGGTGACAGCGGAACCGTCACCCTGCGCTCCCGGGGCCCCACCACCCGACATGCACCCAGGGCTTCTTGACATGCGCTGCCCGTCTGCAGAGCACCAAGGCCAGGGATATGGGTGCTCTGCCATCACTGGAGAGTGGCAAAGCCATTTATCAGAGGGATGGGGCTGGAAAGCATCCACTGCTGCACACTTCTTGCACTGCGGGTGCACGAAGAGAGCAGCCAGGTCCCTGGCACAGCCTCTCCCGCTCCTAAGGGGGCTCCTCAGGGGTTACAGTCCACAGGGGACCCCACCAGCACACAGTGCTTCAGCCATTCAGTCAGGCACTTCTGGCACAACACAGCTTGGCTGCAGCAGGGCATGGTGCTGCCCATGACCGCACATGCCCCAGGGGCACCAGGACCTGTGCATGGCAGCAAGCACCCATGCCTGGATGCCCCCCGCCAGCCCCCATCACTCACGTGTGTGGCCAGGAAGAGGATCTCAGTGTAGTCCCCCCTCTCAAAGGTCTGCCAGCTCTCCCCATCGTCCCAGAACAGGTCTCCCCTGGCAAAGCCATCCAGGGTCAGTGCCACGACCAAGGCCATCCCTTTCTTGCGGGACTCAGTGGTGCTGAATGCAGGTTCCTGGGGTGCAGGATCAGGCTTAGCTCCGAGCACTGCCAAAGCCGCTTTCCCCCAGCCCAGCTGGACACTCACACCTTGTCTGGCAGCACCCAGTCCACCCGTGACCATGCTCTGCCATCATGCTGGCAAGGGCTGACCAGGCAGGTCACCGTGGTGTCACCGCAGCACGGAGGGGACTCACCTGCAAGGGCAGGATGTGTCCTGCACGGACATGGACATTAATGGTGTCCAGGGGAGCTGGCAGGAGGATCCACTGCCCCTTGCTGTGGATGGTGGAGTCCTAAATAACATCAAAAAGAGGAAAGAACAGGTGCAGGGTGCTGCATGCCCAAGGGGGTGCCAGCCCAGTGCTGTGGCCTTCGAACAGCCACAAGCAAAGGCAGGTGAGGCACAAGCCCTGAACACAGCCCTGGGGGCACGGGAACACATGTGGGACCCCGCAGCAAAGCCCTCGTGCAGCCACTTGAGACCCCGTGGTGCAGCAGGGAGCACACACCCCTGCGAGGCTGTACCACGTCCCCGCTGGGAAGTAGCCGCTGACTTTGGTCTTTCCTGGCTCCAGCACGGGTGTGATGAGCAGGCCCCCCCCCCACATGAGCTGGCGGTCCACGGCCCAGGTGTTGGGGTCCTTGGGGAACCTGGGGAAGGAAGGGAAGGGCAGCGCAGTGGCAGGACACCCTGTGTCCACCTCCCGCTGCGCCCAGCAGGCACCGGCACCCATCGGCCCTGGCCGGGCTGGCACTCACTCGAGGAAGAGGGGCCGCGCCACCGTCTCCCCAGCAGAGTGAGCCCGGTGGAAGCGGGTGTAGAGGAAGGGCAGGAGGGAGTAGCGGAGACGGAGAGCGTTCCTCATGGCAGCCTGGGCAGCCGGGCTGAAGGTGTACGGCTCCTGTGGCTGCAGGGGAGAGGCTGAAGTGGGATGCTCAGACCATGCAGGGAGGAACGGTGGGCACCTCTCAGGGATGCGGGATGGACTCCCCCCCAGCATGAGCCCAGCACCGGTGGCACGCAGCCCTGCAGCTGCACCAGCCACCCTCCCACGCAGGCAGGGCAGCCCCTCGCATGACCTCAGAGCACCCACCCCTGCCCCGTCCACCCAGCCGCCCCCTGCCCCCTGCCCAGCAGCGTGAGGGCTCCCGGTGCTCACCCGGGTACCATGGTCATTGTGATTCCTCATGAAGGGGTAGAAGGCGCCCAGCTGGGTCCAGCGCACGCACAGCTCCTCGGATGTGTTGCCCACAAAGCCGCAGATGTCAGCACCCACCAGTGGCACCCCAAAGAGGTTGAAGAGCAGCACCTCTGTGAAGGCGGTGCAGAGGGCATGGGGGCTCTGGATGCCGGGCAGGGGGAGCCCACGGAGAAGCCCCGAGCCCTGGGGGAAGTGGGCAAGACCCAGCCCCAGTGCCCCACAGCCTACCTGGTATGGAGTAGTAGAGCTGCTCCCAGTTGCTGCTGACGTCCCCTGTCCAGTGCCCTGCGTAGTGCCCATGCCCAGCAAATGTCGAGCGTGAGATGACAAAGGGGCGCTTGCCCCTGACCCTCAGCAGCGCACTGTGGGCAGGATGGGGTCTGCTCAGCACCACTCGGCTGGGGAAGGAGCTCAGCAGCTCCTGGCAGCAGCGCGGAGCTGGCACGTGCCATGGGAGATGCCCCGCACCAACTTGCCCATGGAGGTGACATGGGGAGGGTGCTCAGGACACGAGCCCCCCGCCCAGGACCCAGCACGGCCGCACTGCACCAGCTCCAGCACCAGGCTGGCAGCAGCAAGGCAGCACACTGTGTTACAAACCAAACCCTCGCCCACCCACCAAATGCCCTTCCCCATGCCCAAAGTGCCCATGCCACCCAGCTCTGGCACTCCTCCGGAACAGCAGGAGCTGCGGCACGAGCCCCAGGCTTACTCGTGGGAGGCGATGGCCTCAGTCAGCCCGTAGAGGCTGTGCAGGTTGTAGTGGGAGGACAGGTACTGCTGGCTGGATGCGCAGATGGTGCCGGCTTGCAGGCGTCCCCCGAACACGCCTGCACGGGAGAGGCAGTGGTGGGGGAGAGCTTGGAGCCTGCTGGGCTGGGATCGGAGCATCCCCCGGGCTCCTCCTGGGGCTCCCCACACCCCTGGGCAGGGCTGGTACCCGCTCCCCGTACCTGGCACGTAGGGTGGCTGCTCCAGGCTGTTGTTGGGGCAGCCATCCTGGGAGCCTTCCACGAAGTTTGACGGCTCGTTCATGTCCTGGGGAGGGAAGGGAAGGGGAGGGGAGGGGAGGGGAGGGGAGGGGACGCCCTCACTGCTGCACCCGGGCCCAGTAGAGGTGCAGGGCAGGAACTGGGGAGCCGCAGCCGGCAGCTCCGCCAGGACCACTCACAATCCACATGCCATCGAAGGGCACTTGGTTGTGGAAGTCCTTCACCATATCGTGCCACCACTCGTGAGTCTCTGGGTTGGTAAAATCTGGGAAGGCCGTCGGGCCCGGCCAGACCTGTGGGAGGGAGGCAGTGATGGGCAAAGCCCTGCTGTATCCCACAGCCCCCACACGTCACCCCACTTTCTACCACAGCCATGCCCTGAGCATTTCCCTCCAGGTCTGTGGGTCCTGCTCCCACAGCCCTGCTCACGCCCCCTCCCACGGGAACCAGGGCTGCTCCCCACATGCACCTTCCCAATCAGGGGCTGCCCCGTGGCATTTTGGATGAACACCCCTCGCTTCAGTCCCTCGTCGTAGGGCTTGTAGGTGCCAGGAGGCCCCGAGCTGCTGATCCCAGGATCCTGGTGGGACACAAAGCAGGGGCTTCACCAGCGAGGGCAGGGAATGGCCTCCCCCGCCTTCCTCGGAGGAAGCTCCATCACCCCCCTTGGGGGCAGCCAGAAACCCTGGTGCCAGCCCACCTGTGCGGGAGCCCCGGCACCGCCAGGGGTGTCACTCACCACGATCATGATGTACCTCAGCCCACGACGGTGGAAGTCCCGCACCATCTCCGGGTAGTCCTTAAAGCTTTTCTTGTTGAAGGTGAAATCCCTCTTGGCATCCATGTAATCCATGTCATTCCACTGCACGTCCTGTGGGTGGTGGCACCGGTGCTTGGGGAGGAGCAGGGACCCCGCACCCTGCTGCAGGACCCCCGCCCCAGGGGGGGTCCCCATCCGCCCCCCATCACCACTTTTGGGCAGAGGCTCCAGGGAGCAGCCGAGACCCACCAGGGGAAAGCGGGCTGCCGTCATGTTGTCCACGACCTGCCGGGTGATGTCGGTGGAGGAGTAGCCCCAGCGGCAGAGGTGGAAGCCCAAGCCCCAATATGGGGGCATGAAGGGAAACCCTGGAAGGAGGAGGGTGGGTGCTGGCCAGGGGGGCACAAGGACAGCCCAGCATCACACTCCCCCACAGCCACGCTCCCACCACACCGTCCTCGCTGCACCACTTGCAGCATGGCAGCACAGCCATCCTGGGGGCAGCCGTGCCTCAGCCCTACCAACAACATCCAAGTACTGCCGCACCACGCTCTTGGGGTCGGGGCCCAGGAAGACATAGAAGTCCAGGATCCCGCCTGTCGTGCGCCAGGTCAGGGCCGGGCTGGGCTGCAGCAGCACATCTGGGAAGCAAAAGCGCTGGAAGAACAAGCTGAGGATGGGAAGGGGGGCCAAGCCTGCACCCAGCACCTTTGTGGGACTCACCCATTGCATTGCTGTTCAGCAGAAAGACACCGTGGGCCAAACCACCGTCCTCCATCCCCAGGTAGAAAGGGTGGGAGCCATAGAGGTTGACCTGGGCCTGCAGCAGAGCACAACATGGTGCCAGCGAGACTCTGCCAGAGACCCAGTGCAGCACCCACCCCCCGCCTCCAGCCAGGAGCACCGTCACGGCTTGGGGTGCAAACCTAGGGCTCGCAGCCCCGAACACCCCCACACCACACAGCTCTGCCCTGAGCAACAGCCCTGGACTGCCCGGGGGCAAGCGGCTCCCAAGCAGCACAGAGCCCCAGGGGGTACAAAGCCTGACCTGGGGAAGGTCACCTATAGACCACAGGTTTGCCTGGGGCTGAGGCCAGGTCCCAGCACTCAGCTGGCACAGCCACCCCTCCCCAGCCCCGGACAAGATCTAAGAGGCCACAGGGCCACCCCCACAAGCATAGATGAGCCATCTCCCTCTCCCTCAGCCCTGCTCCTTACCGTGGGCGCCATGTCCCGATTCCAGAGGGTGACCCTGGTCCACGCCGTGTCAAGGACCAGCGGCGTCAGGTGCTCCCCCAGCCCAGAAATGAAATGGGAGGGCAAGGAGGTGGAGATCTGCAGAAACTGGTCTGCGAAGAAGAGTGGTGCGACGGTGGTGTTGACCCTGATGGAGAGAAGGGGAGGCTCTGGCAAACAGCAGCCGGGGAGGAGGGAGGCACCAAGCTGGAGGACCACCAGCTCTGGGGAGGGACATGGATAACAAAATGTGAAACAAAACCAAGTTTCAGCCGAGTGCTGGGATTCCCACATCCCTTCTCAGCCACTGAACTGCAGAGGGGGTCAAAGCAAAGCCCCCACAGCCACTGCCTGCCAACCTGCTGCCGTCACCAGCATCCCCAGCGCCATCCCTGCTCCCAGCCCCGGCGCCGCTGGGGCTGGTGCCAGGTCCCGCTTCCAGACCAAATCCCTTCGGGAAGGGAAGGGGAGCCTTCCCTCAGCTCAAGACAGGATGGGCACTCACAGGACCTGCCCGCCATGCTGCCGGTAGACGACAAGGCCGAAGGGATCCTGGTTGACCTGCACCCCGTAGAGCGTGGTGGCAGCGCGGCCGCCCACCCGCGGCGCGGCCAGGGGCACCTCATAGCGTGGCCTGGCCGGGTCCCGCAGCTGCAGGGGCAGAGAGGGGGGTCAGCTGGGTGCAGGCTGGTGGGGGGGGAGGGGGTGGGCAGGTCAGGGAGCTGGGGGCCCAGGTCCGGGGGTACCAGGTCCAGAGGGAATGGGGTGGGGGGAACCAGGGCTGGGGGTCTGGAGGACTGGGGGGCCAGGGCTGGGGGGCTGGCGGCCCCGCTCTGAGAGAGCAGGGGAACCAGGGCTGGGGGAACGGGGCCGGGGGTCCAGGGGCCTGGGGGGCCAGTTCTGGGGAGCTGACGGTCCCAGTCTGAAAGACCAGGGCACCGGGTCTGGGGGTCTGGGGCCAGGGAGCTGGGGAACCGCGGGGACCGGGTCTGGGGGGACCGGGACCGGGGTCCAGGTCCGGGGCGCACCGTGATGCGCAGACGGGTGGGGGTCTCCAACCCCACGTCCAGCCGCAGGCTGCCCACGTCCCCCGGCAGGAAGCTGGCGACGACGCGGCGGAGCCGGGCCGTGTAGCCGCCCGCCGTCACCGTCAGGTTCTCCGCCCGGTAGCTGCGGTACCCGCGGGGGAAGAAGCACCAGGGCGGGCCGGGGCCGGCGGGCGCATAGCAGCAGCCCCGCGCCTCGCAGCCCTCCCGCGCCAGCAGCCGCTCGGGGCCGCAGTCGAAGCGGCCGTCCGGGGGCACATCGCAGGCGGCGGCTGCGGGGCCTCCCGCCGCAGCGGGGACCGGCAGCGCCAGCAGCGCCGGCAGCGCCAGCAGCGCAGCCGCCCGCGGCCCCGCCATGGCCCCGACTCCCAGCAGGCGCCGCGGGCCCGGCCCACGTCACGGCGCCGGCTGCGGGGCAGCCCCAGCCCCGAGCGAGCGCCCGCCCCTTCCCGGGGCCGCCCCTTCCCGGGGCCGCCCCCGCCCCGCCGCGGCCCCCGGCACGGCCACCCCCGCCCCGGGCCGGGCCCGCTGCCACCTGCGGACACGGGCTGCGGGCCGGTGCGTGCGCGTGTACCGGTGTGCACACGTGTACCGGAGCGTGTGCGTGTACCTGTACATATATATGTAGTGTGTGTGTTATGTATGTATGTATAGTGCATGTCTGTGTTATATAGCATGTATATAGAGAGTGTGTCTCATATGTATGTGTAGAGCATGTATGTTTTATATATATAGTGCATAACAGTGTTTTTTATATACACAGTGTATTATATATACAGTGTGTTTACATATATATTGTGTATATAATAGATATAGTATATGTAACATATAGTGGGATATATTATATATAGATTTTTATCTATTAATATCCATTACAGCTATATAATTTATATGTTAAAATATTCACATTATAAATATATTTATGTATTTATGTGATATATAAAATATGTTCATGTGATATATATAAAATACATTTGTGTGATAAATATATATAAAATACATTTGTATGGTAAATATTATACTCTACACGTTTATTTTTTTATGTTTATTTACCAAGCCTGCAGCCCCAGAGCAAGTGCAGGCGGGTGTCTGTGTCTTGTCAGGCTTCCTGGGGGCCCAGCCGGGATTCCAAGCAGTGAGCGAGCCACTGGAGCGCCCCGTGGTGCTGAGGATGTTCCTGCTGGACCTGGTGGACGATGGCACGGATCGTCTGGAGCCGGGCCTGCAGCTGCCGCTGCTTGTCTCTCAGGGCTTGCTCAGTGCGGCACAGGGGCACGTACTTCCCTTCCTTCAGCGCCTGCAGATGCTTCTGGCGCGTCTGTAAGGCCACAAGCTCCAAAAGGTTCTGAGGAGAGCAACAACGGGAATTGGTTTGGCAGCAGACTGCACACAGAAAAGGACTAAGTACCTGTGACACAAATCACATTGATTTCTAACTGTCACACTGTGGAACAGAAGGGCTTCTTAAGGACAGTGCTATGACGTCCCCATAACGACAGCCAAACAGCATCCCCATCTGAGCTCACAGAACTCTGCACATCAAAGAAACACCCGCACATACAGGGCAACCCTTGCCAGGGCAGAGTTTCACCGACTTCAAAACTTCCCCAGGGGTCATTCAAGACCCTGAGCTGGCTCTCAAACTTGTAACATACGTAGGAGTAGCCAGCTCGCGCTCACAAAAGATAGTTGTTAGTAGATATTTTCAAGATACAATGTCCTTCAGGCTGATGTTCCTAGGTGAATGCTGCCTCACGCAAGTGCAGCTGCAGAATCAATTTAGGGCCACTATGAGCCCTCAAAATGTGCTCAGTAAACATAAAGTGTTTCTAAAATTACATGCCAAGCATGCCCGGTTCAGGACGGTGGCAACACAGAGACAGGGAGCTGGCAACAGAAGAAAGCAGCAGGTTCCATGTTCCATTTGGCTCGTGTGCTGCAAGGAAGCGGATGCGCTCACCCATCGTTTCTTGTTCCGAAGACATTCTGCATCTGAATCAAGGCCATGGCACTCTGCCTGCAGCCTGCACAGTTCTTGCTGCTTTTCTGAGAAGGCGGCACTAAGGGACGCTTGGGTGCTCTCCAGCTCCAGGATGGTTTCACTGCAGCCTTGAGCATTCTAGTAAATGGAAGAAAAGGAAATGGCAGATTCTGGATCTTCAGTTCAGCTGCATTCCCAGCCATACTCCCAGGATTCTTTTTTTAAAAAAAAAAAACGAATTTCCAAAACCTATCCCCTGTGTGGTACTGTACCTGTGCAGGCACAGTGTCTGTGTACCGACATCGCATACTAATTGCTCACCGGTGCTAATTACAAGGCAAATACAGGTTATGTGAATTCTTGCAGCCCTGCTTTACTTGCTCACCTTCTGGGTTTCACTGATCTTCTTTTTCAGCTCCTGTTTCTTGCGGTGGAAGTCGCTCTTCACGATACGTTTCTTATCTGTTTTGTTCTGACCCTCTCCACGAATCACTATCGCCTCTCTACGAGAAACAGATGCCTCCATATCACGAATCATCTTCTCCTGCTGCTTCATCAGCTGGCCATAGCGAACCTGCCATTTGTCAAGATACAAAATAGGCTGAAAATAATGTTTACAAGTGGTACCTAACTGAAATCTGTGTGGTACGTTCCATCAACATAAACCAGAAACATGTGACATGTGAGCACTGGCAAGCCAAACTAGCTCCAAATCCAAACCTAGTTTGCCCTGTGCAGATCTGAAAGCCAGAGGGCTGGAGTATCAACTCATCTAAAATAATTTTCAAAATGTTTCACTGGAACTCGTTAGCAATAGCAGAAGAGCAAAAGCATCCTGAGAATGAAAATGAAGAGTTGCTTTGCCAGAAGATAGAAAGACTTCCCTAACCATTTATTAAGATGATGCAATATTTAGCAATTAACGTTTCTTTGCTTATAAATTGGGGTCATAGAACAAGGTGGCAGACATACTACATTTTAAATAGGTTTCTCAGGTGTATCTAGATGCTGCTGCAGCCTATTACACAGCATGTACATGGAACACAAAGTGCATGCGTGCTGGATGTATTTCATTCAATCTAGCTGCAGGGTGGTAAGATTTCCAATACTGCTATGGCCTCAAAGATACTACTTCTCCAGCCTGTTTCTCATCTCCTGCCTCACATTTCAGCAACTCCAAATCTGAATAAATTGTGTGCAGCTCCTCAGTCCTCTTTCCCAGTGCCTTACTTGCATTCTGTGAATCTCTCTTCTCATGGCTGGCATTTCGCCTTGCCCTGTCTCAGAATCCACCACTGCACGCATCTCGCTTGTCAGCTGGATCTTTTTCTCCCATAGCTTGATTTGATGCCTTCAATAACAGAAAGGGAAAGCAATGTCTTTGTAAACAACAGAAAGGATGCTCTGTACATCAGTGGCAGCACACTCCCAAGATCAACTCTGAACACAGAGCTGAATGGTTTGGCAGCAACGAAAGATTTGCAAACGGGACATGTAAAAGGGCAGCAACAGAGCAGCATGAAATCGGGCAGGAAGCTCGGCAATTTAGAAAATGGCATGATGACTGTAAATACAGGCATGCCTAGACTGACAGGGGGCTGATGGACCCCAATTAATTGCCCAGTGTGGCCCACTGGCTCTGAGTTCCTGGCAGAAGAGATAGCATGCAGATCTTGGCAACATCCAGCATAAGCAAGCATGCTGGGATTGTTAAAGCCAAAATCCTCTCGGCTCTTGCTCATTCCAGGGACAGCTAAAGCCGCTTTCAGTTTCTGCATTTCAAAAATTCATTAAACTCATCTTCTCCAAGGACAGAAGCACATCTGCTGGTGCTGGTTCAGTCTGATGACTGGAGAAGAAAGGCAACATGGACACATAATATTAAAGTTCAAAGACTGTGGCACAAAGCAAGAATCTCTCTGGTACCTACTCTGCTTCCAACAGGCTGTTCAGGAGTCTTTCCTTCTCCTCAGTCAGTTGACTGTGCCTGTCCTGCATCTCAACTAATTCTTTTTCTGCTGCCTAGATTTGGGAAGTGTGAAACAATACAAGACTGTCAGACTGAGAAAGTTTTACAGGGTCACTATTTGCCTCTGATCTGCATGGGAGATCAAGACCTGGAAATGAGATGTCAAGCCTCTGTACCTTGAGAGAGCGTACAAACTCATTCTCTGCAATAATGTTGCCATACTGCAGCTCCTCACAGCTGCCGTTTTTCTTGTTGATCAACACATTCAACTTTATCAAGTCATTTGACATGTTCTTCATGTGACGTTCAATCTCTTTCTGTTCTTTAGTTTCCTGCTGAATTTCATCTACAGGTTAATGTAAAAAAAAAAAAAAAAGTCTTAAAACGGGAAAAAAAGTCTTACCGTTCCCCATGAACACTGGGTGGAATACAGGCAAGGTGTGACAAACTGCTATTAGACCAGACAACACTGTGTGCGGAGCCACCTGTGTCCCACATACCCAGCCAAAACATTTTTCCACAAGCCCAAAAATCAAATAAGGTTTTGAAGGAGACTGCTGTGGAAAAGAATTAATTTTAGCCAAGGAAAGTGCTATCATTGGTGGGGACATTTACCTACGAACTACCTGCAAACTTTATTTAAGAAGTATAACAGGTGATGCAGTCACTTAGCATTCAACTGTGTCAGTTGAGACAGCAGGATCAATCCTTATAGGAAATAACAACACGCAAAACAGCAGAAGGTGCCTGGCTTTTAGCCCCACAGTGCAGTGCTGAGGTTGTTTGCATTATTGGTCACATATGTAGGAGCACTGAGGGCATTCTTTGGTGAAGGTCTAGCATTACCTGTCTGTAAGCCTTCACTCACTTTTTCCTCCATTCACGGATTAACATTTTAAGAAAGAGTTAGGGAATTACTTACTTTCAGTGTGCACCTTCTTCTGCTGCATTATTGTGATCTGTTTCTTTAACATGTCCAAGGAGGCTATTTGTTCCTCCCGTTCATGTGTTAACTTGACCAGCTCTTTCTGCTGATTGAGCCAGGACTTCTGTAATGTCATCACCTCAGAATCATATTCTTCTATCTGCTTGGTCAGCTTATGGATCAAAATTTCCAATGGTCCAAATTCTTGCCCCTGTATGAGGGCAAGGTTTGAGATAAATCAGGCAGAAGCTGCTGGAGCACTTGTTTATAGCATCACTGCAGAAGGCTGGTCCAACTGCTGAGATGCCTACTAAATACTTCAGCTATACTGTTATTTTGTCAGTTACTTTCTGCCTCCATTCCCCATGAGTTGGATGGGACTAATCATTCCTGACCTCACAGGAATAAATGCAGCAGAAGCCCCGATGGTTCTCGGACACTGTGACGGAAGGCCTGCCTCAGCTCTTGTAACAGGTACATCCGGACACTCAAAAGCGTGCGCTGTAGTACTCGTTTTCACACTGGTACCTGTAAAGGTCTTATGGCTCACTGTGCCAGGGACAGATCACGGTATCATCTGAGCAGGGCCAACCATCAAGTGATGGAAGTCACTCTGCTTGCTCCATTCTCCCCTCATCAGTCTTTGCAGATTTTATAATGAGATTCTATTTACTCCCAGAGTATTGATGTCACGCAACATTTTCATCGGGTGCAGACAACTCCCTGCAGAAATCTGTGCTAGGCACACCCTCATTTCACAACTCCCAAATGCCAATTCCTCTTTGCATGCATTAAGAACTGTTTGACAAACGTAAACATTTACATTAACTAGTGCAGCTTTTAAATCACCATACTGATGCCTGAAAGTTTTAACTCTCTGATGCTTCTGCAGTTACATTTATCAAGGATATCTGTGGTCACCACAAAGAAGAAAATCAAATTTGGGGCAAACATAAAAGTACATACCCCTTGCTGAGAAAGAATCATCTCCAACCTTTTGTTGTACTGGCTGATGATCCCTTGCTTGTTCTCAGACAGGAGACTGCACTTTGCAATCTCACTTTCCCTGCAGCTGATCAAATCACAGATATTTTTTACTTCCTCATCCAGCTCACAGAGTGTTTTTTGGAGAATTGTCAGCCTGCAGTTGGTATGAGTTGCATCCAGAATAACCTGGGCCATATCATTCTCAACTTTGGAAAAACGCACCTCCTAGGAGTATCAACAGACAGAAAACAAATTACTGTCACCAGTAGCAAGTCATTGATTTGTAATGCCCATTTATCAAAGCACAGGAATCAGGGGATTTAGATTCTACTCTCAGGTCTGTAGCACACAAGCTGTAAGCAAGCTCCTTACCCTCTCTGTACCTTTGTTTCTCCATCTATTTACAGGAGATAGCAATATTTACCTCTGCCATAGGCTGTTGAAAAGCATTAAGGAGCCTAAATATCCCAAAACCCTGTAAGAGACCATACTCACCACTTTGCAATTACTTTCCCTGCCCAGATATCTCTAGTTGTCTGGCTAACAGTAGTAGGACATTACTTTATTGTACTTTCTCCACCATACCTGACAAACACATCCCTCACCTAACAACACCTGTACTAGCCAGAAAGCATGGGCATGCCTTTTTGTTTGAGTGCAGTGTGAATACAACCCGGTAATTTTCAAGAGCCCGTCTGCTACTTCTGTGCAGCCTGGACCACACTGTGAGAGGTTACAATTTGGTCTTTTCCAAGTCCATAGTCTCTGTACTATATTCAACACAGATACTAATAGGAGTCAACGTGAAATACCCACTTGTTTGTGTATCTGTTGGGAAGGAGGGTGAAGGGGCCTTTCTCACAATGGAAGCCAGTACTGGAAGTCCTCCAGTTACTTAAGGTATGCCCTTGATTTAAAAAAGCTGGGGCAGGCTGAAGTAACCCACAGAAATACAGAGGTGTGAGTGTGTTGTGTCAGTTCCAGCCCACACAACTTGGTATGATAAATACTATGCTGAACCTTCTAGTTTTTCTATCTGTACCAGTTATACACTCCCAAAGAGAGCAGCTTATCATGCCATTAAGATCTGTGGGTCTGGTTTGACTGTTCCTTGGATTGTAATCCTTACTTAGGAACAGAGAGCATGCCTGTATCATGTTTCGTGATGGAGTATAGAGGTACGAGTTAATGTGGAGTATAGAAGTACCACCTATCTACCGTCTTCCTCTAATACGAAAGAACTGGTAATACTTTATAGTAAATACTCCCATGATTTATCATTCTGCTGTATTTTGTTAATAAATAAAGAATAGTATGTTATGTGACAGGCCTTTTTGGCCAAACTCTCTCACATATACCAGAATCCTGCAATAGGATCGCTGGAAGAAACAAATTGGAGTCACAAACCCAACAGACCTTCAGTTGCAGAACCAAAAACCAGAATGAAGACACTGACAAAACACACTTGAGAAACACTTCTCCAGGTGGTTTCCTTCCCCTGTCCTCCCAAATAGAAGAGACACTATACCAGATCTGTTTTTCTCTTGTGAAGTTTTGCAGTCAGCTGTGAGAAGTACTTTGTAGCTTTGCTGGACATCATCTGGTCCCGAAGCTTTGCCAAGATTTCATTCTCCATCTGTTCTTTGACATCAGTTGCTTTCTCTATATCCTTATTGATGGATAACAATTCATCCAGATGAGTAGCTTGATCCTAAGAAATATGGCAGACAGAGACAGGATCACTACAACTGTTTGAGGAGGGGTATTAAATACCCATGTCCAATTCAAAAAGATTCTTCTTTCATGGAGTCTTCTCACCATCTTGGTCCTACTGAGGGCCTGCTCTGTCTCATGGAGAATGCGACTATAGGTGCTACATTCAACCTTCAAGGCCTCCTGCCTTGAAAGGCACTGGGCAATCAGTTTCTTTGTTGTGTTGGCATTGCTCTGTGAACGGTTCAGGATGGTGACAAGCAACTCATTCTTCTCCTCCTCTTTCCTGATGAACTTTCTGCAGGCATGGATGTCTGTTTCTAGCAGCTCGAGGTCATGTTTGTACTTACTAGAGAGGCAAAGAGGATGGAAAATCATCACAGGGATTGATATGTGTGCTGAATGGTCATCTACAAATTCCCCTTTTCAAACATGCTATTGCAGCAACAACAGTCAAGAAGGAAGATCTTTATAAATGCTAGTCTGTTGTGACAGTGCTGAGTCATCAGAAGATGGATGGAGACATTAAGATTTAAAAGGAAAGGTATGTAGGAAAATTAATTCCTTCTTTCAGTCCTATTCCTACCCCCCAGTCTTACCAGAATGCCACCATATAAAAGCATGTTGTTTGTTCTCGGAGAATCAGTCAAGCTTTAAGACTCCAGACCAAGTAAACATTTCCTTTGGCAACAATAGGAAGGTCTTCCTGAAGATTTCTAAAGGCATCATAAAAACCCTAACCGAAAGTGACAGATAAATCCTCCTTGATGTCTAACTTTTTGTATTGAGAGATGCTTCAAAGGTGAAGGAACTCTTTTAAAGGAATAAAATATGAATAGAATAACTCTAAACAGCTTTAAAAACTTCACACATTTTGAGGGAGAGTTGTGTTTCAGATAAAGGAAAACAGTAACAAAGAACTGTGCTTCTTATCTTTTAACCTTATTATGTGCCTTAGAGCAGCAAACTTGTTCTGCCTGACATATCCTGCACATACAGTGATAAACTTGACAGAAGACATACTGCTCCTTTAAGAATCCCTCCTATCCAAATTATTCGAGGTCTCTCCTGGGGCTGTTTCAGATACTGTACCTCAGCAACTCTTGTGTGGCAACATAGGCTTCATCTCTTTGCTTCATTCCAGCCAAGCTACTATTCCACTGGTTCATCAGTCGCTTTTTCTCCATGTTAATAGCCTGTGCTTCCATACGAGCCTAGGGAAGAGAGAGTTGGTAGAGAGGATGAATCTACACTGTGTTGAAAACCCAAATACCTGTTACAATGCAGTATTTTTTTCTGTTCATAATATGCTGGGCAGGAACAGCTTCAACTAACAGCTGTCTGGTTTATTGTCACACCAGACTACAGAGCATAGGTCTGCAAGAAAAAAAAATACTGAGAAGGTGGGGTTTACAAGCAGTTCTTAAGGACAAAGGGAAAAGAAAAGAGGAAGAAAAAAAAGTTGTCTTCATTTCCCCAAACAGGAACAAACTGTAGAATTCTGGCCTACATTGTACATACCACGTGAGCATGAGCCAAAGGGGTCAGTCCCTCCAGGGGGAAATATTAACCAGCAGCAAAAAAAGCACCCTCCTACCTCATTTACCGCTTGCCGAATTACTTTTGTGTCCTCTGCCTGGGCCACAAACTGAGCTTCAAACAGAACAATCTGTTCTTGTAGTTCACAGGCTTTTCTTGTTAAGTGGTCCAATAGAAGATCCTAAAGAGTCAGAGCCAAACAGTTCAGGATGAGTAATATAATCTCAGTCTTAACCAACTACACTCCACCAGAATAACATAGGCTAGAAAAGGAATTAAATTGGCAACTGGGTTAGATTTGATTCCTACTGAAACTTTTCCATTAGTATAAAAATGGCTCATAAATGCAGCAGTGACAACTTTCAAGAGACTGAAACCTTCTTTGCTGATTTTTTTATTATTCCATTTGCAGTAGTAAATTGATACTTTTGATCTGAAGCAGCAGTCATTCCTGTCAGCACAGATTATATTGCGCCACCTCTCCAGCTGCTGGGAATCTTAATCATTTAATGTTTTAAAATCCATTGTTAAAAAACATTTAAATCTATCTAATTTCAACTGTTTGCATGCAATTCTGCATTAACAATAATCAGTCTGGGCCCTGCTGCAAGCAGAAGGCAGCAGAGGGAGCTCCAGCACATTTTCCAAGTTCGTTGTTCATCCTAAAACTCATTGTGACTCAGAATAATTTTCCAAGACTTGAACATATGATACCTCTTCACTAAATACCTTTCTGCCCCCACACCCCCCTTTGATTGAGTGAAGAGTGATTTTCTATTAAAAGGCTTGTCAAAAACCTTTGGGTACTACATGCCACTATCTTGGTGATGGGGATCCTTCTAATTTTTCAAAATAACTGTGGGTTCCCACCTCCCCAGTTATTTGGGATAAATGTCCTCACACATCTTCTATGACTCAGTCACTATAGCCTTCCTTCTGACAAGGCAGCACATCCTCCAAGACTCACTGCTGTCATCTGCATTAATTTATTTATTTATTTTAAAGAAGACAGTACTTGATACCTGTTTTTTCTTCTCCACCTCAGCCTGGACCTTCTCTGCCTCAGCCTTCTTTGTTGACCGTTTCATTAGTAAAATATTATGACGCATATCCTGGTCCATATTCTGCATGTAGAAGAGACGCAAGGCGAGGTTTTCAACCTGGGTCTGCATTGCAGACACTGGGGAGGCAGGAGGAAAAATATTTACAGAGAAGTATGTTTGTAGGATACACTTTAAACAGAGACAAAAAAGAAAGAAATACAGAAACACCCAAAGCAAAAACTGCACACCTACCAGATAAATCAGCCCTCCCTGAAATAAGAATTTACATCAGCTTTGGAGTACAGCTCCACAAGCAAAGCTAAAAATCTTGGTAAGCAATTCCTTGATTCCCAGCACACAGAATCCCAGGAAATCAAAGAAGATGCCTCAGGAGGCTATGTATCCACTCCTCTGCCCCAAAACAGAACTGTCTCTTTCTCAATCTGCTGAATGCTTCTCTAATTTTTTAATAAGCTGCAGAAATTTTCTAAACAATTTATTTTAATGCTTAGCTCTCCTTGCCATTGTAATTGTTTTACTGTTTCCTGTCCAGATGCCTGCAACAAAAAGAATTAATCAAGTCCATTTCTTTGGCTGGAATGGGCTGCCACATGGCTAGTGCTGTCGTACTCCTGGATGCCCCTGATGACCTACAGCCTTTTCAGTCTCATCACACCCTGGCAGAGATGCAACAGAGCGACGGGAATTTTCCTCCTGCTAAGTCACAGAACAGCCTATGTGACAGAACAGTTTTAATCCTAAAGACCTTCTAAGAAAAGTACAGCATTTCAACATGGTCTTAGAAACAATAGAAATGATATGGCAACCAGGAATATCTGTGAAACTTTTTGATGAGTGCATTATTCCAGATTAATTTTACTGTGACTTTCAATCCAATGCTTGACTTACATTCAAATTCATTTCTCCACATAGTACTAGAATTAGGAAATATTGCAAGAACTGCCTCAGTCACCTTTCTTGCATTCATCATCTCTGTTCTGACACATCTTCTTATAAGTAAGCCTGAGGCCTTCCAGTTCCTCTTCCAGCTGCAGACGCGCTGTGGCCATCTGAGAACAGCGGTCACGGCTCTTCTCCAGTTCCATCTGCAGATGGGCCAGCTGCTGCTGTTCTCCATAAAGAATCACCCCAAGCTCTTCCCTCTGTACTTTGCTCTTCTTCACTGCTGTCCTCTGCAAAAACAAGAGGAAATCAGCCATTTCACTTCAGCTTGGACAGGGATGGGCTGCTGTGGGAAGGCAAAGAAAGAATGACATGTACCAGTTCCTGAAGCTCTAGGCTCACTTCTTCTATCTGCTTAGTAAGGTAATTCTTCAGAGTAGCCTGGAATCTTCTCATCAGAGGCTGTAAAGAAGTATGACATTGATAAACTTTAGCATATTTGTGTAAATAAATTATGAAGAAATTTTACTGCTACTCAGTGGGAGTAATTAAATAAAGCATCTTATTTTCTGCCATAGACACTCACTAGAGCAAGTGAGAAGCATTATACAGTTGGTATTTGTTGACATCAAAAAGTGACTACTGAGAATATCTGAAAGTCAGAAACATATCAGAAGAGCTACATCTGAGAACCCATACACTCACTCTTGCTGCAAGTACTTCTCTTTCAGGAGTACTGAAGAGTATCAGATTTACCCACTACATTGCTCACTTCTGAACCTGCAACTTCAGGGTTAATACTGAGGCAGTAGACACAGTCAGAAGTTAGTACTTTCACAGAAGCGATTTTTAAGCATGTAGTTTTAGCACACAGCTAAGCCACTGCTTACAATTTACCTCACACATTTTATACAAATAAAAATATCAAGTCTGCGAAGGACAAGGTTTGAGGGCTTCTCACATGTTCTGGATCCAAGACAACCAGTTCTGTTTTTTCTACGGTTTCCTCACTTCTGCTTATTTCGTCTTCCTCAGCTCCATGCTGCTGGCACTCCTTTTTCTTTCTTTCGTCACCATTCTCACTAGTAAACTGACGGAGTTGCTCAAAGGCAGACTCTGAATAGAGAGAAATGGGTTTTCCAATGTTACCTGGACACCACTACCACCACCACCCAAAAAAGGGAAAAGATAAAGGCTTAGGTTTCACAGTATTATGCCTCCAGTTGCATTAACAATGATCAGAAAGGGAGAAAACTAGAAACTGTGCTTGACAGATGGTATCAAGTATTGTACTGTTAGTAAGGAACTGAATGATACCTGACTCTGTGCAGCTGCTCAACTCCACTGACACTGCAGATGCCTGCAGAGGAGCTCCTGAAGGAAGGGAAGGGTTTCCTCTGTCTGCTATCGGCTGCTCCATGTCACCCAGTTCAGGAGGACATCTGTCAAACTCTACTTTGTCTGAGAAAGTCTCAGGAGATTTTTCCTGAAAGATAAAATCCATCACCTGAAACAGCTTTTCAATCTAACCCTATTTGCACCTAAAAGTCTGCTTATTTTTGTCATCATGAGACATGAAAAATGCAAAGAATCAACAAGAGGGTCTTCTTCTCAAATTAGTGCACAAATACACTGGCAAAGTTGTGTCACTCTTGATTAAAAAAAACACTTTACGCATATACAGCACAACAAAGGAATCTCTCCAGTTTTGGCAGAGCTTTTGTATACTTTGTGATTGACCAGTTAGCTCCTCTCTATTCCGATTCTGATTGGGTTTGTGTTTGCAGTAATAAAACTGCACCAGGAGAATATTAAGTTACAAATACTGGTCATACGTTCTGTGAATAAGATTATATACATTGTTACAGTGCCTCACTTCTGCAGAGAACATTAAGTTACAAATACTGGTCATATGTTCTGTGAATAAGATTACATATATTGTTACAGTGCCTCACTTCTGCAGAGCCAACAAACAGCTCTGTAGCTCCACAGATCTCTCTTTCTGCTTGGTCTTCCAGAGGAACGGACTCTTCCTCTTCGTTGTTGTTCCCATTCTCTGCTTCTATTGCCTAGTATACAATGCAGGTGAAAAGCAGAATAGCAGGGTTATAACAGGTTGTGGGGTTTGCTTAACAACAGGTTGTGGGGTTTGCTTAATGTTAACACTACAGTATTGTAACAAGTACTTTTTGTCAAGGTTTAATTTAGAAGTTCAATCTCATTCGCAAAAATGGTCACTCAGCTAGTGTTAAGACAGAAAGATCCTGACAAAAATTCTACAAACCACTTCTAATTTCACATTTCTAGCTCACATCTATTAAAAAAAAAAAAAAGCCCTTAGGGATTTATTAAAGAAAGTCTTCCAGCTTGCACTACATGTAGCCAAATTATTCTCCTCTTCCTTTTTATAAAGACATTGTTTTAACCCATATCATCATTTGCCAAATTCAAGTATTGTGCAATACCAATGGAAGAAGAAAACACCAACAAACCTCAAAAAAAGAGCCCAAGTATGCACATCTATGAAATGTGAATAGCTTTCTTTTTAATGCGTCTACAGCAGAAATACGCTATCTAAGAACAGAGAGAGAAACTCATACTTCAAGATGCTGCTGACACAACAGTAACTAGATTTACTTTTTAGTGACTTTTTTTATAGGCAGGGCAAGACTGCAATAATTGTTTGCTTTTCTTCCTATTGAAACTGCTTCCATGAAGAGGTAGATCTGTAAGGAACCCATGGGAACACGCTGCCCTGTAAACGTTTCAAAGGAAATCACCTCCATAGCAAGATGCGGTGGAACTCTGATAACATTCCACTCAGTGGAGACGAATTCCACCTCGGATCCCTCTGCCGCGGCACCGGGGGCCTCCTCCATGGGGCTGAGGCTGGGGCTGGCCTATGCCTACAACCAGAGCACCCCGCGGGGGAAAGAGTCAGCGGCAGCCCGGCATCTCGGGCCCGCCGCCAGCAGGCCGCCCCTCCGCCGGGGGCTGGGCACAGGCAGCCAGGGAGCGGGCAGGCCGCGGGGCCGGGCGGTATCGGGCAGGGAGGTACCGGGCCGCGGGGCCGGGTCAGGCGGTACCGGGCCGCGAGGCCGGGCGGTACTGTGCAGGGAGGTACCGGGCCGGACGGTAGCAGGCCGGGCGGTACCGGGCCGCAGGGCAGGGCCGGCCCAGACCCGCACTCACCCGCCGCCGGCAGCACCACCTTTCTGTTGCCAGGCGACGTGTCAACACGTGGTCACGTGAGCGCTGTGGGCCGCACCACCTCACCCCGCGGAGGGGGATTGGGGCCGCACCATCTCAGCCCGTGGGGGAGGCGGGGGACAGCGCGCTCGGGCCGCCCTACCCCGGGCCACACTACCTCAGCCCGCCGCTGCCCGCTGGGCCCAGGCGAGACCCGCGGCGTCCCGGCCGCCATGGCCGCGCCTGCCCCGGTGCGGGGCAGCAGGTAACGGCGCCGGAGGCCGGGCGGGGCGTGCTGGTGGTGGAGGGGGGGGCTGTCCCCCTTCGCCCTTCTCTCACCGAGGCCGCCCTGAGGCGGCTGCCGGGCAGCCGCGGGTCACGGCGGCGGCGGCGGCGGCAGGCGGGGCCGCCGGGCGGGCACACCCCCACCGGGCCGGGCCGAGCCGAGCCGGGGGAGTGGGGCGGCGGCAGCGGAGCCCGGTGGGGGCGATGGCTGGGGGCCCGCCCGGGGCTGGGCCGCTCAGCCGGGACAAGTTTCCCTAGGTTCGTCTTTGCCGGTAAAAGCGGCGGGGCCGCGGGGGACGTTGCTGGGTACGGGCGCGTTGAGCGGCGTGTAACGGCGGGGCCGGGCTTCTGCGCGGCGGGGGGCGGCAGCGGGGCCCCGGCTGCCCCTGGGAGCGGCTGCCCCAGCCCACCCGGGCCCACTGCTCGCCACGTGTGGGGCTGGCACCCGGTTTCGTGCCTGGGGAGGAGGCACCCGGTGCTCTGCCCGGCGCCCTGGCGCTCCGTCCATTTTTGTTTTATTTATCCCGTTCTTTGTCCTCCATTCCCGCGCTCCCCCGCCGCCGCTGCCCCGGGCCCGCCAGAGCCCGGCGGGGGGGCGGCCGGGGTGCTGCCCCCTGGCCGGCTCGGGGCGGGCAGGTAGCGGAATGCAAAGGAGTTCCCAGACTTTATCCTCTGCTGTTTTGGAGTGGCTTCGTACCACTTGGGGTATTTTAACGATTTCCTTGCTTTTAGGGAGGTGGTCTCTCCAATTACCCCAGTACCTACCCCTTCACTCGCTCACTTCTGTTATCAGCAGAGATGTGAAGATGGATGGTCGGGATCCTTGGCAATTATTTGATGTATGGCCTTCAGGCGCTCCAGGGCAGGGATTACAGGGTGATATATTGCTGTAGGTGTTGCTGACACTCTGTAAAATAACTCTGCTTCTTCCTCTCGGAGGTCTGCCGTCTTTTCAGTTCTCAGGCTGGTAGCTTGGCTCGCAAAGGTATTATGTTCTTAGTCGCCACTCTGAATAGGAAGTAATAAAGCTGAAAGATCTTTTAAGAGAAAACAGTAGAAATGTTAAGACCAGAACAGCTCAGGGTAAAAACCTCAGGCCTGCTGCTTCTTTTGTAGAAGCCTTCTCTAAGTTTGTAGGCTTAGAGGGGTTCATTCTTGTTCTGATGATAAATTGGCTAAAAACAGAGAAGTCTCTGAAAGCTGCTTTTCTGACCCTGCATTGTATTTCCTGAATATCTTGGTTTGTTTTGTATGTCTCGATGCCTGCTTGGTGTAAAGCTGGAGAGCTGGGATGGGGCAGTGTGTTGCTTTCTCAGTTTGGCATACAAGAAGGGAGGGCAGCACAGTCCTGCCTGTGGCAGGGTGAAAAGGAGACCGTTTCAATGTGTCAGAGATGCGTGGTTTGATGTCTGTCGTATTAAGAAAAGACTTCGTAATTACTTTATCAATTCAGCCTTGAAACCAGGTTCCTGAGATTTTCAGCTGCTGATATTTAGGAATCTAGTACTGTGAGTGTTATCAGGCCACAGCTACAGGATGCTGGGGAAAAAAAAGCCATTAAAACGTTACCTACTGCACAAACACAGCAGTTAAGTAATATGAAATGAAGTTAATCTTAGGATGGAGGAACACGTGGCACAAATAATAATTTCTCAGCACCAAACTGTGTGCTGTGGTTTGACTCTTAATGCTAGAGAGGTGGTAAGCTTTTTATTTGCTTTTTTATGCCTAAGCAGGTGTGGCTGGGAGCAGCAGGCAGCATTTCATTTCCCTTTTTATCTCTGAGTCACAAACTTGCAGTATTTAGTCTGCTGTCCCTTTTTTACCTTTTCAGCTGAGATGCATCTGAGTGAAATCTGTTCCACTGAAGTGACTGGAATTGGGATTGTGTGAGTGTCAGGATTTTGCTGGTGACTGCTGTTACTTTTCCTTTACTCTGCACTCAGCGGGCCGCTGCTGCACCAGCAGGTCAGCAATGAAAGACTTTTTGGTGACCTACATAATTCTCCCCATGAAATGGGATGACTTCAGAATGGCTCCCTATGGTAAACTTTTTTCCTTGATTTGGCTAGGTCATATTAAATAGCTCCAGCTAATAGCTAGTAGTTTTGAAAGCTTCCCCCACCCCCCAATGTAGCAGTATGGCAATACAAAGGGAAGGTTGTTACAAGGGCTCTCATGTATATATAGAGAAGTATAGATCAAGTGAGTGACTAACTGAGGGTTGCACAGAAAATCCAGTCAGAAGACTGGAAAGAAACTGTGAGTTCTGACTCCTGGGCTCCTGTACTTGGTCTCTGGTCGCTCTGCCTTCCAGCAAACTGTAACCTATGCTTGAGCTACCAGAGATGCAAACCTGGTATTTTTTTTTCCCAAGGGGAGGAAGAGGCAGGAACTTCTGCAATATTTGAGCCCTTCCCAGTGCAGTGACTTTAGTCCTTAAATATGTGAAGTCAAAATTAAGTTATTAAGGGCAAAAAAGAAAAAAAGCCTGTGGAGTTTTTCTTCCTTAAGCTATTTCATGCTTAAATTTGGTGCTGTTGTTTGACAGCTTGTGTTTCTCCTCTGTGCCCAGACATGCTGTAGGTCTTATGTTTCAAGAGCCCTGTAACTCGACTTACTTTGCTTGTAAAGCTATTAAACTCTTGCACAGCAAATTTGCCCTCGGAGCCACAAGACCCACTGCCAGGCACAAAGTGCTCAGCAGTGTGACTTGTCGGCTGCAGCCAACCCAAAGTGCAAGCTGTCATATGCCTCTATAGATTAAACTTATTTGTGAGAGAAGCCTTGTTGCCTTGCATGCTCACAAACTGCTCCAGTGTCAGCGTGTGCTGTGCAGACCAGGAGTAACGTGCTGGAGCCTGGGTCAGCCCATGCAGGAGCCCTGCATTGCCCTCCTGTGCCAGAATACAGGAACCTTGTGCAACCGGAGGCAGCAACATTTGGTCCAGCAGCATCTGCCAAGCCAAACAGGATTTTGTTGATCAGTTTGTGAGAAGGGGAAGGGCATTTCTAAGGGAGGCGAGCAGCCGGTGTTACTTGAGATGCTGCTGGCTGGAACTGGTCAGGCTCTTGTGAAGATTTCTTGGGGTGATTTCAGAAGTTGGCTCCCCAGCACATTAGTGAGATCTTGTGTAGCTGAGAAGTGCTGGCATTGACTGGGAGAGCAGCCAGGGGCTGCGTGAACAGACTCGGTAGCTGTAGCAGAGATTTTTAGTGGCGACAGTTGATGTGTGGGAGAAGAAAATGTATGTGTGCTTAATAAATATTGGCACTCGGCAAGAGCTTATCAGCTAATTCAGTGCTTCAGCTTGTGGAGAGCTGGGTTGTCTCTGCCACATTGATTAGAATCCCTTCAGATCAGGGGATAAATAGAAAATTAATATGAAAAATACTTTTTTTTTTTGAATGGTGCTAATTTAATGCTGCCTTAGCCACAGGACAGTTCCCGCCTGTCTTCCAAAGCTCACACAAGAGGCAGCAGCAATACCTGCTTCCCTTGGTGACCCAGGCCCCATGGACTGTGCATGCAGATGTTGTCCCACATAGACAAGGGCTGAGAATAGAGCAAACCCTGCAAATTTGGTCTCCTTGTTATTTGCTGATTTGTGTTGTATGAACTCCTGTCTTTTAGGAAGGAAAGGTGCATTCACAAGCCGTTTCAGAGACTTTGGGGGTTGTATAGGTAGACTAGATGACCTTTGGAGGTCCAGGCCATCATTTGGTCCTAGCTGGGACTGACTGCCTATCTATTTCTGTGGCCTGTCTTTGAAACCCCTCAGTGATGGAAATGGCTTCTTCAGGTTGCCCTGTCCTGGTACACCATTGTCCCTGCTATTAGATTGACTAAACTAGTTAATGCTTGCCACAGTTTAACTGCCTTACCACTTCTGCTGTCCTCCATTGACAGCTCTTCCTTTTTATGGCACTAATAGTTCCCATGTACAAAGACTTTTAATACATTTCCCTTTCTTTAATCTTCCCTTGGCAATCTCTTTCCACACTCCAGATCACTCTTGTCACTCTCTCAGAAAATGTCCAGTGACTTGCATCTGTTTTTCTTTAATTCTGCAAAGCTACACAGAATTCCCTAGCCTGTGGCAATGGTGAAATACTTCATTTGAGTCTTGCTGGTGATACTTACATATCCCAGTATATTTGGCTACTTGTTTGCGGCTTTGTGGTGGTTTCTGGTTTCTGATGCATAGGTCTTCTGCAAAACAAATGCGACAGACTAGATTTCTGTGCTGGCAGGACACCATATTTTTCACCTTATGTCTTTTGTTTTGTTTCCTCTTCCCAGCCTGTGTGTGCATGTGTGTATCTGCTGCACTTTCCACCTGCAGACCAAGGTAGTGCTGAAGCAACAGGTGTTCTGCAGGATCAAAGCAATATTTCCCTTTAAATTCCTCTGCTTTCCAGGGAGCAGCTTTTGATCTTTACCTGTTGCTTTGTTCTTTCTGTGCTGTGTAAAAGCTAATTATAAGTTGCCTCTGTTGGCAGACAAGTCCTGCACCTCTGCCCAAGTTCCTGAGAGCCCCTGGAGAGCTGCAGTAGAACATCACACAAGCTCTTGTTCCATACATGCATCTCCATCTGCTGTCCTTAATAGGAAAAGCTCACCTGTGTTTTCTGAGGAAGCATTACCCAGTTAACAGCAGCAACTAGCTGGTACCACTTTCCTTCTGTGTGAGGGCTACAAAGATGATGGGGGGACTGAAACATGTCCCTCACAAGGGAAGGTTGAGAGAGCTGGGTCTGTTTAGCTGGAGAAGGGAGCACTGAGAGAGGATCTTACCAATGTATACAGATATCTTAAGGGCAATGTCAGAGGATGGAACCAGCTTCTTTCCAGTGGTGCCCAGTGACAGGACAAGGGGCAATGGGCACAAACTGCAGCACAGGAACTTCCATCTGAATACAAGGAAGAATTTCTCTGCCTTGAAGGTGACCAAGCACTGGAACAGGCTGCCCAGAGTGGAGTCTCCTTCTCTGGAGACTTTCAGAACTCTCCTGGACATGATCCTGTGCAACCTGCTGTAGGTGGACCTACTTTAGCAGGGGGTTGGACTAGGTGATCTCCAGAAGTCCCTTCCAACCCTCACCATTCTATGATTCTGTGTGGAGGTTTAGCACTTTTAGAGTTCTGATAAAATAGCTGAGGTCTGGATATCCAGGCTGGTTTCAGTCTTGACAGCAACAGGACATAGCTGAGCCAACTGTGCTGCCTATAAAATGTTGTGGTAGCAGATGACCCTCTTCAGATGTGCTGGAGGCTCAAGGCTTCTGATGCCATACAGGTTGCTCCACATCACAGCTTCAGACTCCCTCGCTCTGTGTTGAAACGATGGTGTGTTGTAACTTGGTGGTCAGAAGGAGTTGCAGCAGAGTTTACTGTGTATTCTTGCAGGGTGCAGTGAGAGGAAAGGTGACTGGCTCTTCACGGTGGCCAAGGCAAATTACTTTTCCAAGGTGTACCATGGTTTTTGGTGATGTGGACAAAAACGAGCATATGGCTCTATTGGTGTTTGGTTTTTTGGGGCTGAGACATGAAGATACATGTTGTGTTTGGTGCTAGAAGGAGACATGAGTGCGAAGGACTTGCAGAGTAATTGTCTTCTCCAGAACACTTGCTGGGCACATTACATAGCAGGGTTGAAGCTTCTCCGTCAAGTTCCAGCAAAGACTGAAATGCAGAAACTGCTTATGCTGTGATTCAAGCTGACAAATCTAGTGATTGCCAGTTAAACCAATAGTTTGTCCTTTAATGAAGGCTCTGTCAACTACTTGGCAGTCTCATTTGCAGTCTTCTGTATGTACAAATCTGTCAGAATCAGGACAGCTATTTTTCTTCCCTGCAGTTTTCACTCTGCTCTTTGAGAAATGCTGGTTCTGTTTGCCCTTTCTGCCTTCTTGCTTCCTTGTGTGTCTGGAGATACCATTAAAATCATGCTTAAAGAAATCAGAGCTATTCAATGTTTGATGATGCTTGCTTTAGGCCCCTAAATGTTTCCTGCATCCAGTGCCCCTGACAGTACAAGTCAGGGCCTATCTGCTTTTCTTTTTATTTCTGGCTACCCATTGCATGCTGAGCAGACCGTGGTGTGGGACTTGTCACAGGGAACACACTGAGCTGGTATCTCCACATGCTTCCCCTGGGCCTGGGACCATGGTGATATATGGTGTGTGCTAGGTCAGACCGGCCCGTTCACAAGCAAGTAAGGCCGTGTAAATACAAAGGAGCAAAAGTAGATGTTTCCTCTGCTCATGTACTTTTGGCAGAACAGAAACTACCATGCCTCTGATGGTCTGCTTCCCAGCTAGGGACAGCAGCAGCAGGCAGAGCCTGCTCCACGTTGAATTGCATTGGGCTATCTGTGGGATTGCTTTGTGCCAGACTGTTGTTTCCACACATTAAGTCTAATTTGTGATCTGTCTCCTAAATAGTTTTATAGCTTGGGTGACCCTTCTGGATTCACAGCCCCAATGAGAAGCACATCTCATTTGAGTACAGAGCTTACCTGGTGATCGGTTGGGGATCATACTCCACAGTTAGCTAAAGTTACCTATTGGTGGAGGAAGTGTTTGTCCTGAGTTGACATGCTGTACTCTGCTGTTGGAAACTGCCCACTCTGTTGAATATGGGTCTCTTGCCACTTACCTCTGAAAAAGCTCTACTTAACCATCACTGCTCAAAACAAGAAAACAAACAAATGAAAATCCCAAACCAAAAACTTCAAGCGCATAACAGGAATATGCCAAAAAATGATAACACAAAATTAACTTGTTTTGATTAATATTTTTTCGGAGATCAGTGGTTACTGTGGATAAAGTGGCAGCCCCTTGTTTAATGTCATGGTCTCAGCAGTTTTTCTGTGCTGAAGGAATCCCCCAGGGTCTACTCTGACTCTCTTTGACATCCCCAGGACAGTGATACATCGGGCAGCTCTGCATCGCTGCATTCTCTTTCTTAATGGGCGATTTTCAGTGACAAGCATTACTTTTCTGTTTCCTCCCCACAGTTACTATTAAAATGTGGTTTTTTGATGCCTTCATATTTCTTTGTTGCAGAAAAAACCATCCTGGGATTCTGTACTTCAGCACGTTAAAACAGAGGTGATGTTTCAGATCCAGAGCATTTGGAGGCTCTTGCTTAAGTTGTAGGATTGGTGCAGCAATTGATGGGAGACCTCTTCCTTCTCAGACAGTGGTAGGCACATGCTGTGCTGTCAGTATATTTGTTCCAATGCACTTCTTTCTACCTTCTTAGCAGATCTTCTGAATTTGACTCCTAATTAGAGCTGACAGATAATGGAAACATTCCCTTGGCGATGTCTCTGGGGCGACTCCTCCGACGTGCCTCTTCAAAAGCTTCTGACCTCCTGACCTTGAATCCTGGTGGTGGCAGCAGTTCCTCTTCCATACTTGATGGGGAGATTATCTACTCTAAGAACAATGTCTGTGTCCACCCACCTGAGCTGCTACAAGGCATCGGGGAGCATCATCCAGGTGATAGGGTGTTGCAGACACTGCTCACTCACTCTTTTTCTCTCTCCTGGGGTGTGTGTTTGTATCAAATTCTACATCTTGGGCTCTAAAGAATGAAAAGATGCCAGTGGGGGACCAGGCAAGGCAGTCTTACAGAAGATTGAGGAAAGCCATCCACAAGCTGATCCATCAACTCTTCTTTTAATAGGAAATTTGATGCTATTTCTCCTGTTCTAGCATGGTTTTACTTATTTTATTAAGCCCATTCGTATGGCCGAAGATTGACAGTTGTCATTTGAGGACAGTAACTTCTGTTGCTCTTTCAAATATACTTGAACAATTATGTTCAGGAAAGCCAAGTATCATCTTGTAACTGTCATTGCTAGGGTGGCCTCAACAAGCATTGGTAAAGGGAAAAGAAAGAAAACCTGATTGTGACTGCATGCACTGGAGTAAATGAAGAAGGGACACTTCTCTGTCCCTTTATTGTCATCTGTGACTCTGTTCTTTCATGTTTTCATCAAAGAGAGTAGTGACTGCTGGCTTAACTTCACAAAACTAATTATTCTGTGAACACTGACTCACACTTCCCTTTTTGTGTGTCTGGCTTTTTTTTTTTTTTTCCTCTCCTATTGGCTTTCCATGAAAATTGTAGCCCGTTAGCTACACTAAAGTAAATGTTCTTGAGAAATAAGTGTTTAGCTGGCACTTGAAATTGTTTAACTAACAAACAGTAGAAGTTTTTCATGTGGCAACATATTTCAGAATTTATTCTTTATTAGTAATCCATCCAGGAAGTTGAAGTATTTGCATGTCATTTCTATGTCTGCTTAGGCCAGATGGAATTTAGACTATTCAAAAGCCATATGCAGACTTGAAATTCTTTGTAAATACTGAATAATGTTGAGCACCCCACAATTAGTTTGGCAGAATTCTGTAGTGGTAAATAAAAGGGTTTGTTTTGCTCATGTGCAATGGTGGTAAATGGGGGAGATGGGGAAGGGCAAATTTGAGGCTCAGTTTCCTTAGAATAAATCTGTGTCATGCCATGACTGATTGCTCCTTTGCTCTCTCAAAGGCTATTTGTGCTTGTATATGGAAAAAGATGAGCTACTCGGAACCACGCTTATCCTTGCCTGGGTGCCAAACTCCCGCATTCAGAGGCAGGATGAAGAAGCCCTTCGCTATATCACTCCTGAGAGCTCCCCGGTCCGTAAAGCTCCCCGCAAACGTGGCCGCCACACTCAGGGGTTTGGTGTTGTCCGTCAGGCTTCCCCCACCGAGCAGAAAGGGGCAGTGATCCTGAAAGAAGACATCCTAACTGTGTCACAGCTTGTGAAAGATTTGGCTTATATCAGCTCCCCCTCTTCAGAAGGGGAAAAGCTCTCCCAGTGCTACCCTGTGGCAGACAGCACCCGCCGGTCCCCCCAGCCTGCCCGCAGTGACTCAGGAATCCTATCGACAATCAGCTCTCAGGAGGAGCAGAACAGGTCAGAGCTGTCGGTGGAGGGGACAGAAGGAGGTTTGGACTGCAGGCCAGAGCCAGGGGAGGATGAGGGCTCCTTGGAGCTGTCTGCTGATGACGTGAGCAGGGACAGTACTTTTGACTCTGATTCCGATGCCTTCTCTTCCCCCTTCTGCCTCTCTCCCATCAGTGAAGCCCTTGGGAAAAGCAGTAGTTCAGTGTTTCTGGATAATGAAAACAGGTGAGTGCATCCTTTTCTCTGGTGTCTAAGTTGAATAGCTGGGTGCTGGTTGCTGAGCTTGGAGAAGCTTCACCGTGGCATTGGGGTGAATATCCTGTCTTGCTTCAAATACTTGTATAATTTACAGGGAACTGTTCTCTAGCGAGTCCGGCTTCTGCTCAGTGAACTCTGGCCCCAAACATTCAGAGCTTTATATGGGTAGTCTTTCAGGTGAACTGTCTTGAGCCCTGGAAGGAGCATTACTAAATTAAAAAGGCCCTTTGTTGGTTTAATTTGCTCCGCTGAGGAGATGTGCTAGTTACTTCTTGTGGAGAGCCACATCAAAGTGTGTGTCTGACTTCCTCTGAGCTGTGGGTGCCTCTGCAAGGCACTGTGTTGACATGAAGGCTGCACGTATGAGCTTGTTTTGCTGGTGCTTATAACATAGTCCCACTTAAGACACATAAATACTTATTCTTGCATGTTAACCTGGATATTTTAGTCAACACTGCTTATCTAAATGTCAGTGTTTCTCAATGGTGTCTGCAGGAAATCCTATAAAGGGGAAAGAGGGCACCTTGGCAAAGGGATAATGAACAGTAGGATACCTATATAACTTACTGTACTGACACACAATGTTTCTGGCTTTCTGGTCTGTGCCGTGTATCACTCATTTCCATCTTGGGGAGGATGGGTGTGCTGCGTTCATGAAGCACCATGGGGCTGATTTTAAGGATATAGCTCAACTTTGAAACCTCACCTGAAATTAGGAAAAATGAGTTCTCTGTGCACATCCGCAATGTACAGACTACATTAAGACTTGACATTTGAAGAGATTTTTGCCTCTTTTCTGGGCTGATCTCAGGCCCAGAGAATGCCAGTAAGAACAAGGTTTGTGAAGGAAGTATTCTAATTGATTCAGCTCTCTCTGGGTATTTCAAAACACTTCAGTGCAGTGGTGTCCGACTTTGTATCAGCTTTGCATTTGATACGTGTCCTAGCAGTATGCTTCTAATTAACTGCGAGCCCACAGGGATTTCTGGGCTTGAGCTCTGCAGCAGCTGGGTGGGCAGTGGTTTGAGCAGCACCTCCACGCAGCCAGCGCGGCTGTCGTGTCCCATCCCATCCCACTGAAGCTCTCTCTGGCTGCAGAGGGACACTGCGAAGCAGCTGCAGGGTGCCCAGGGTGGGCCTTTGGTTTCCAAATTGTTCATGGGGTCTCTTAGCTCTCTAAATACTCTGCCTGACAGTCTTTTCTGACAAGTATCCATAGGAATGTAGAAGACTTAGGAAACGACATAAATGTTACAAAACACACGTTGAAAAAATTTTAGAGGCCTTTGAGTAATGAAATATTATTCCTAATAACTGACTTTATTTTGTTCATTCCTAGGCTTTTTGTCCCATTCAGATTGTGTTCTAACACTGGGCTGCTGCTTGGGGGTCGAAACTTGAGTTGCGTACACTTTCAGAGAATGTTGTATTGGTTTAGAAATTTCTTGGCTTTGACTTAAAAAACAGAAAAACCCCAAATCCACTGCAACCAAAGCCTCTGTTTAAGACATGCAGATTTTTTTTCCCTTGAAGCAGCACTGACAATCTGTGTGTTTGACCTGTCTCTGTCACTGAAAAAAGGTTGGGGGTGTGAGGGATGTTTAAGCATATTTTTTTAAATTAAGGTTTAAATTAAATGCTTCTGTGAACATTTCTGTGTTCCAGCAGTGATATTCTTAAAAGAAAAATGTTTCAGTCTTTTGGCATGTGTGTGAGGGAGCCGTGGTCTCAGCTGTGTCCCAGTTCACCCACATACCCTGAGTAAGGGGTCATTATCCCCACTTCAGTAGTTAGGCAGGAGTAGTGAGGGGACACATTGAGAATAATGTCCTAACTGCTGAAAATCAGCAGATTGAACATGTCCTGGGGAAATCCCAGTCCTTGGCCATGTGCTGTCCGAGGCACGCAGCAATCTCTTAAGAGCTTTTGTGCCCAACAGCGTGCACCAGGAGAGGAGCTGGTGCGGAGCGGTGCCAGCACAGCAAATGGCAAAGCACGTTGTGGTTTAACTGTTTTGCAATGCTCTGAGCTTGCTAATAGTGTCAAGGAAGGAAGGAACTACAGTTTATTGCATCTTCACTACCTTGCCTGTGTCATGCAGTGTTTCCCTGTTGTTTCGCAGCCTGGCTCTGGCGAGCCCTCTGCCGGCTTCTCTCACCGGCTGCCCAAGGCCTGACAGCTCCAGCAGTGCAGAGCCTGGCTTTGCAAACACACTGTTCTTTTTTTCTTTTTTTTCTTTTTTTTTTTTAACTCCTCTGGCACCAGTCTGGAAGATTTACACAGTTATGCAGCGCTTATAATTTGCAACAGATTAATAAAACAGACCTTTCATTGTTTGAGACTTCAGACTTGAAAGGCTTTTGTCCAGTGTGCCCATTTTCTATGCCAAATTTGTTCTTCCCCATAGAGCTCCCTTGCATGGTATGTGCAGGATCTTACAAACTGTTTGAGTCTGAGATTTTGCATTGAATACTTTGCAAAAGTCTTGTCAAAAAGAATTCTCTTATTTCCTGTGTTCATCCCAGCATTTTGGGGGGCGGGGGATGCTGTTTCAGAAGTCACTACAAGCATGAGAACAGCTTCCTTGTTTCTTAAGGTTTTTATTTTTTTTTCTGCTGGCTGCTTCCCATCTGAGCCAGAACTGGAGTGTGAACAAAGTTTGTGCTGCTGGCAGATTGTTTCAACTCTTTCCCCTCCCTACCTCCTGGTCGCCACCTCCTCCCTGCAAAGAGGAGCGAATGTTTCTGGTTATTTCCCTCTGCATTGGGGAGTTGTAAAGGGAACTGTGCTTTTCCCTGTGATTGCTTCAGAAGCTGAAGCAGTGCGTTGCAGCGGTGTTTCAGTCCACCCGCTTTCTTTCCATGCAATTAAATATTGTATGTGACATTGTGGAAGAATTAGGATGTACATGTAGACTTGGATCAGATGAAATCAGGGGCTCAGCAAGCTGCTTGCCGAAATATCCATATGACCAGGAGTCAAAGTGCCTCTTGGGGTATCTATGGAGAAGGTGGCCTGGGCAGAAGGGAGCCAACAAATGTACCGGTGCATAAAAACAGGGAGAGGAAGGAAGGAGGGAGGTAGGCTTGCAAGCATTTGAGTTGCACAACAAGTCAGTCATTTTTAAGTCAACAACTCGCCTGGTAGAACATAAGGAAATAAAAACGTATCCATTGTTTATGGGGTTGTTGGTTGGGGTTTTTTCCCTCTCTTTGCTTCTCTGTTTGACAGGCTGCCAGGGACCCCATGCAGCGATTGATGTTTTTCCTCCCGTTTACACAATTCCTCAGGCTAGGAGCTATGGGAGTGTCCCATCACCAGCATACACATTTTTGCTCCTCTTTTTAGACAAGCATGGCACTTCTGCATCGTGCAGTCATCTCTTATGGAAAGGTGGCTTTACTCTCTTGGGTTTTGTGTCCTTGTTAACTCTGGGGGCCCCTTTCTGCCATGGTACGTGGTTCCTGCAGGGAGGTAGCTAATGTGGGAAATGCCTGTATTGGTAGCAGCTTTGTCATTGACTACATTTCTGTAGGAGAGCAGAAATACTGGAATTAAAATCATTTCATTCTGTTCCTTTTACCCCCTGTCACTGTTGTTTGCTGTCTGTCAGGAAACATTTGCCTTGTGGTCTGAAGGGCACTAATTCAGGACAACTGTACACTATAGCCAGCTCTGGCTTGCAGCCACCCTGGTAAATTACTCAGCTTCCATTTTCCCCATCAGTAAAGTGAAACTAAAAGGTTTTTGTTACATCCTGGCAACCAAATAGCATCTGACACCTATATAATGTCTTTCAGCCGATGCTTCTGAAGTTATTTTAACTGACCATGACATCAGATCTATAGCAATCAGTTGCAGAAGCACTTAGTGCTCTGTAAGTAGAGTTTGTTTTGGGTTGTTTGGGCTTTTGGTTTTTTTTTGGTGCCATGCTAGAGTGATCCCTGGTTTTCAGGAGCTTTCTCTAGCAATGGATGGTAGCCTGCTAAAGGCTTTTCAATTTGGTAGTAAACTGCAGTTGCTGTTACCTGACAAGCACTGTACAAAAATGCTGAAGAGGACAAATAAATGCTGGAATTAGTTCCTTGACTAACTTCAAGTTGGAATGTTGATCGATACAGTCAGAATTTGGCCTGAGAAGCCTTGGTAGTGGAATCCTATGAGGGGAACTTGGGGCAACATCTGGCCAGAGGTCAGAGCTCTGTGAAGGGTCCCACAGGTGATGGAATAGATGCCAGATCACACTTCCACAGCACTTGTTTTCAAGAACAAGCAGAAGCAATGTGACCAATGTGGTCATGGCTATCAGTGCAAGAAGGAAACATCTTTCATAAGGAGGTGATAATTTTAGCAGGCAGTGATAAAAATAATTAAACCTTTTCATAATGGAGCTAAATGATGGTATAGTTCTCATGTTCTTCAGCAGTCATGAATTCATGTAACAGAACTATGACAGACGGTCTAGGGTAAAGAACACAACACAAGGAAAAACTCCTTTGGCGTTGCAGTTGATGCAATTTTTGCAGATGTGTTGCACATCCTGTTGTTAAGCCTCTTCCCAGGGAGCTAATCAGCAAATTACCTTCTCACAAGGGAGCAGGAGCGGAGGCACAGCGTTATGGGAGGGTGGCAGCAGCTGCAGGAGCGGGTGGTAACAGAGCCTGCGGTGTTGCATCATGTTGTTTTGGCAGCTCACCTGAAAGGCTCAGTGCTGTGCAGACCTCTGCAGAATAAACAGGAGGCAAAATTATAGGGGAAATGAGCTGGAATTAGTGTAAACTGGCAGGAGCTTTAGAGTCATCAAGAGGTTGGGGATTCATAGCTGTTGTAACAGAAGTGATTATATTCTTAGAACCAAGGGAATTGGTCACAGACTTCAAAATCTCCTGTAACTTCTTGCAGCATCTTACTTTTGATTTTAGCTTTGGGGATGAGCACATGGGGTGCCTCGCTGCTTCTGTTTCAGGACCTTGCCTGCACTAGTATGTTTTGTGATTTAAGACACCGAAGCACCTAATTGCATTTGTACCCAAACCCATGCCCAGGAGAAAAATATCCCCAAACCCTTCTTCCATCAGAAGGATAGTCCTTTTTCCCTTCTCTTTGAGTCCTGGGGTGGGTGTAAACTTCACCGAAGGCAGCGCTTTCAGGTGGTCTACATGGAGCTGGGTCCTGGGAAGAGGAGCTGGCCGTAGCTGTTTGCCGTCAGCAACGCTGCATAATCAATTAAAGTTGTTACTGGCTGCAAAGCTGAGAAGGTTGGACAGATCCAAGAGATTGCAGAGGCATACGGCTCTATCTTGCTTTATATAAATATTTGAACAGCAAGAACATTAATTATAGCAGGTTTGTTTTTTCCCTCCGTTGGTTCGCTGCCAGGTTTCTGTGGAAGAAAATAGTGACAGCTAACTGGAGATGGGGAACTGTAGCTACCGCGATCGGGATGCCGTTTGTTCGGGCTTCCAAGGGAGGAGCAGAGAGCGGGTGCTGCCAGGGGAAGATCTCAGGGCCACGCAGAGGGGAGCGGCGGGGGCGCAGAGCGAGACCGCCCGGCACCCGCCCGCCGGGTTTGGGGCGCCAGGCGCCGGTCGGGTTTGCTGAAGGGCCGCTCCGAACCGCCTCGGCCACGCTGGGCTGCTCGCGGGAAGGGGCCGGGGCCGGGGGGGCGGCGTGGCCGCCAGGGGGCGAGCTCTGCCCAGCGGCGCGGCCCGGCGGGTGCCCTGGGCCGGGCAGCCCCTCGCCTCCCGGCTGGTGGCGCCTGAGCCCCCGCGCCCCGCCGCCCCGCCGCCCCGCCGCCCCGCGCCCCGCCGCCCCGCCGCCCCGCCGCCCCGCGCCCCGCCGCCCCGCGCCCCGCCGCCCCGCCGCCCCGCCGCCCCGCCGCCCCGCGCCCCGCCGCCCCGCGCCCCGCCGCCCCGCGCCCCGCCGCCCCGCCAGGACCCCGCGCCGCCAGCAGAGTGGCCTCAGGGTTTTGCCCCCGCTGCAGGCGCAGCCCCCGTGCGCCCGGGCCGAGGGCCGGTGGCTCCCTCCCGGCCGCCTTCCCTGGTGTCATTGCAACGAAACGGGGTTATTCACAGAAAGTCAACAGCGGGGGCTTGTCCTAGAGGAGGAGGGGATGGGTGAGGGGCCGGGGGGCTGCCCGTGGGCGGGGGCCGCGGTGGAAGCCCCGGGCGGGGCGGCCGAGCGCCGGGGAAGCGCGGCCCTTTGCTCCGGGGGGCAGTGCAATGGAGCGCCTTTTCCCAGGGTATTCTTGCGTTTCTTCTGTTACTTATTTATATGATCGTAACGCCCAGAAATCCTAATTGCAAGTGGAGATAAATGGTGCTGGCAGGTATCCATAGCTTTGTGAGGGAAGAATTGCATTAACTGGATCAAAATAAAGAGCATGTCCCCTCTAAAAGTCCAAGAGTATATGCAAATAAATCTGCAGTCTCTGTCTTCTTGGCTCAGTCCTCGCAATTATAACAGCATTAAGCATTTACAATAACTCTGAAACATGCTTTTAGTCAGCTCTCCTTTTTCCTCTCCCTTTTCTGCTACTTGAGGAAAGCTCTCCCCTTGGGAAATCTGCATTGTATTGTGGAAACAGTGAAATTCTCTCTGGGTGGTGTTGGCTCAGCTAATACTGGGTCAGCAGCAGTGCAGAGTCCAGGGAGTTGGTTAACTTTGTCAGTAAAAAGTCTCCCTGAAATTCCCAGTTCATTGCTTAGAGCCAAGAATATAAGAACAAAGGTAATCTTCAGGGCTTTCAAGGGACCAGGGTTTTGAAGGCTTGGTTATAATTAGCATAATTAGTGTAGAATTTTATTTTTGCATGGATAGAACTGAGAGGAAAAAAAGCAAAATAATCCATTGATTTTAAAAATAAAATAAACACTGGTAAGAAAGGTCCCCTTTTCCAGTCTGGAATAGGCTGAAAAGCAAACATTCTTTTTCGGGCTTTGCTGAGAAATCACTTTTTCCATCTAAGGAATTATTTTTTTTAAGTGTTGCATTTTGATTGATTTATTAATGAGCTAAAGCCTAGGCATGAGGTGCCCCTTCTCTATATGGATTGTAAAAATCTGCCATTCAGTTTTTGGAATATTTTCCTTCCTTAAAATGAAGGTAACGTTTGCATCGTTGAGCCACATACGCTCAGCTCTAAATGATTTGTTGTGTTTGGCTTCTTGGGAGCTATGTGTATTTTATTCATAAGCATCTAACTGCTAATTCTGCCCCCGCTACCTCACTGCAACAAGAAGTCACAGAGAAGAACCTTGCTTGGGTTTTACCTAAGTAGCCTACACCTGTCTGGAGGTCTCATCTATGAAAAACAGATTGCTTGTCTTTTAGCTGAAGGTATTTGTGTATCAGTTCCAGACTTCAGGTAAAAGAGATTAAAACACACGTTAATTCACTACAAACTTCTGAATTCTTTTTTTTTTTTCCCTTCCCATTTACATTCAAAATAATTAGCTCAAGAATTCTCAGTTTATTTTGTTTTCCTTTTGGTTTAATTCACAGCAGTTGGGGTGAACCCTTTGGAGGTAAGCGGGGCTGTTTTTCTAATGCCCTCTCTTGATGACTAAAATTGCTCAGCTTTCGTTCAGCCCACGAAGACTTGGAGGAATGAATTAGGAGCAACAAAGCCCCCAGTGTAGTGAGGCTTCTGGCTCAGCTGCCGCCCTCCTCAGCAGAGCGGGGCAGGAAGGCAGCTCTCAGTGCTGCTGCAGAGGTGGGTCATCCCGTGGCGCCGGCCACTGCCGCACAGGTTGGCTTTTGTCTGCCGAGATTCGGGACGATGGGCCGGTGGCAGGAGTGGATGCTGCGTGTTCTACCTGTGCTGGGTAGTTGTGTCTGCTCTGGGAAGGCAGTCAGGGCGCTTTAAAAGTGGATTGCTATAGCCCCGTAAAGCATAACAAATTGTTTTGATCTTTGTTTCTCAAGGACAAACCAATTACACCGATCAGAAGGCAAAGCTGCATAATCATGTTTCCTTGAGTCCCTCGTTTCGTTGTGTTAAAATGTTTTATTTGTCAGACTTGTGTTCACCAAGTTGATCTTAATTCAGAGCCTGTCCCTGATGGTGAACTTGCTGTTACAGTCCAAGGTTGGAGGGCGAAGGCAGAAGTTGCCGCCCTCCCCGCAGCCTGTGCTGGTGAGGTGGCCAACGTGTAGAGGGCTGGTAACCACAAACCACCTTCTTCTCTTTCCTTGTATAGGGGGAGGGAGGGATTTCAATGCTTTTAAGATGTAAACAGCTTGTTCTTTGAGTATCGTTAATAGCATTAACAATATGAAGAGTGACTAACAATAATGCTCAGACTTTTGGAAGCGCTGTTGAATCTGCTTCCTTGTGTCGAGCATGAAAGGATACAATTATTTTTTATAACCTTTTATTTTGCCTTTACGGCAAGCTAAGCAAAGCAAGTTTGTCAGAGGCAGAGTGCTCCTAATTTGGTCTCCAGTGACCTCTGCAGCCGTGATTGGCAGTCTGGTGTCAGGAAAGAACTTGTGCCTGTGAGATAGAAATGAGCAGAACAAATGCCGTAGGACAGCTTGGGTTCCCTGGAGGACACAGGCTAAAAAAGGTGAAAGAAGTGCAATTACAGAAGGTTTTCAGCACAGAAAGTTAATTAGCTACTAAATAGCATTTAGTGCAGTTCAACGTGAGGAAATTTATGTTTTGAAAGCAAACAGATCAATGGAAAGCCTGTGGAACAAGCTTTTGGAAAGTCCATGTTGACATTCGTGTACTTTGTACTGTAAAGTCCTGGGCAGTTTTTCACAGGTTTCCCTGACAAATAGGAGGAACTGTTAAATTTGTTTCCATGCGTGTTTGCAGATGTATAGATATGCTTCCGCATGAGGATGTTCTGACACTTAATTGCAGACATTCTGGTTAGGCTTCCATCCAGACTATCTAACACCTTTTTCCCTATTCATCAAGGTCAGCATGAATCAATTCCGTTTGGGCTCTCTGAGGCAAAGGAACTTCAAGTTCCAAATATTTTCAGCCGAAGGGTGAATTTAACACAATTCTTAACCTAGTTACTCTTCTGTGCTCATCAGATGTGAGTAGCTGGCGCGACTGCAGTGTTTCACTGTCAGCGTCTGGCTCTGTATGGCCACGCTCCTCTGGAAGCCAGTGCCATCCTGCAAGTGTCCTTCCAGTCCTTCTCTGCAGCATTACACAGAACGAGCAGAAATATTTTGACAATTGTTTTTTTTAATCCCAAATGACCCATATGTTTCCTTTTGTGCATCTTTTATATGTCGCTGAAGTCAGCATGTTTCACAATTCATAATATAGGTGTATTGTCAAGGACAGGGGGTTTTTGCCAGAACAATAGAAAATCTAGCTGCCTGATATTACCTCACTTTGTACAGTCACTACACTAAATTTTTAAGCGTTTCAGGATACCTTTGAACTTTTATTGATGGATTATTTATTTGAAGCTATCTGTCTTAGACGTTTAATGTAGCTGGTGCTGCCATGAGCTGTTTCACCTTGCTGGAAAGAAGAGGAACCTACAAGGTTGGGGCCTGTGGGGAATAGTGGAAAAACAGAGAAATGCTAACCCCTGGGGAGGAAAAGGGGCATGTAATTCCCATTACATGGATGCTCATACATTATGATGATACTTATTGTCTGTAAATGATGCTTCACAAGCCAGCGCACAGGAGTAGCTGGGGCTGTAAGGAGAGCTGTTATTAGCGAAGGCGTGCTTTACTACAGGGGTGATGGAAAGCCAGCTGGGGAGGGGTTGGCTCCTGCAAGAGGCTCTCTGGGAATCGGGTGGTGCACACTGACAGCTTAGGTAACTGCCACATCATGGCTATAATCTTCCGTCCCTTTCCCTCTTGTAATTACATTTGTCACATCATGTTGTAAAATGAATTATTAGATCTTTGTTGCTGAAACAGTCTTCCCACGTAATTGGTGCAGGTCTCTACCCTGGCTCTGTAACAGATATAATAATTGGGTTTACCTCTCTTTATGTTGTAGGTGTGTACAGATGTTTTGACTGAACAGTAAGTTAGGTCCCATTACTACTTTACTGCGCGTCGAAAGTCTCGCTTGCAGAGTGGCTGACCTCCTCGGGTCAGGCATGTGAGAGAGTTCCTGGGCAGTGGGAGGAGGAGGACGGTGGCTGCCTTATACAAGCGCTTGCTTTCTTAGGGGCTACAAAAGCTTGAGGAATGTAGATATGGTTGATTGCTGTAGTTGATTGTTGAGGAAATACATCACCACCTGGTCTTGCTTACCAGCAAGAATGAGATGTGTTGTGAGACAAAAGAGTGATGGGACTTGAGCAAGTGGAAAAGGCTTAAGTGGAATCATAGAATCATCTAGGTTGGAAAAGACCTTTAAGATCGTCAAGTCCAACTGTTAACCCAGCACTGCCAAGCCCACCACTAAACCATGTCCATAAGTGCCACATTTACACGTCTTTTAAATACCTCCAGGGATGGTGACTCCACCACTTCCCTGGGCAGCCTCTTCCAGTGCTTGACAACCCTTGCGGTGAAGAAATTTTTCCTAATACCAAATCTAAACCTCCCCTGCCGCAACGACACTGTTTCGTCTCATCCTGTCGCTTGTTACCTGGGAGAAGAGACTGACCCCCCACCCCACTACAACCTCCTTTCACTTAGTTGTAGAGAGCGAGGTCTCCCTTGAGCCTCCTTTTCTCCAGGCTGAACCCCCCAGTGCCCCCAGCTGCTCCCCATCAGACTTGTGCTCCAGCCCCGCTGCCCAGCCCTGGACATGCTGCAGCACCTCTACATCCCTCTCATAGTGAGGGGCCCAAAACTGAACACATGAATATGTCCGTGGGTTTCCTGCCTCAGGTTTTGCTAATCCTCCTTATTTTTTTTCCCCTGTCCCTTTTATTCCCATGGACCATTGCACTTGTTATCTTGTTTTGCTGAGCAGTACTGTATACTAGCCGGCACTCTGTTTTCCCTGGGTCCCACAACCCAAAGTCTCTCTGGAATGTTCCTCCAGCTATTTGCCTTGCAGTGCTTCGGCTCCCTGCTTTTGTAGGGCACTCTGGTATAAATTCCTCATCTAACAGGTATAGTAATCTAGAAAATAATATATTCTTCCCTTGCATGTATGTATCTTGTGCGCGTAGTTAGAGAACTCACCCAAATGCACAAAATTAGCATTGATCATACTACTTGTTGTTACTTACATACAAAATGATCTCGATATTAAAATTAAGTAGTCCAACAGATTAGAATATTCTCAAAATTTTTTCAATCAATATATACAGAAAAAATCTAAACACAGTGAGGTTTTTTTCTTCATTTCCACAGTGAGTAAATATGCACTAGTGTATGAGGCAGTACTCTCTCTGCATCTATACTATGTATGAATGTACATGTTCATTGACCTCTCTGAATGGCATGGGGTGCACAGATGTCTCTTTCAGATTTCATCTTCTACATCAGTGAAAATGTTGGAATTTCCCTGGGCTGCACACACTGAGGCACCATGCTTACAGTTGTTGGCTTTTTGTGGCCCAGAAAAGGTAAAAAACGTAAAACACACGTGTTGCTTCAGATTGCTTCTGTGTATGTTGGATGTGTGTGCAAGCTTGTGATGAGTGGCTAAATGTGAACTGTAAATATTCATCTTGAAGAAGCATTTCCAGAAAATACAACATTGCCAGCACCTTTGTGACTGGGCTTTCTGGCCTCTTGAGTTTTTGAGGAGCTCCTTGTGTAGCTGAAGCAGAGTTCAGTTATGTAGCAGGAGGAACTGCAGCTGGCAATAGCATTGTGTGCTGAGGAGCTACACAATTCCTGGGGATCAAAGCGAGCCTGCCTGGATCTGCTGGTAACTATCCTTTCTTGGCAGTCATCTCTGCTACTGGTCATTTGAGATGATGCTCTTGAAGAATGGGCATGTTGGCCTCTGTGACGAGGGAACCACAGGACAATGATTCTCACAGTCAACCCGTCTTCCAGCCCTTTGTCATACTGACCAGCTCATCTTTGCAAGAGTTTTAGAAAATTGGTTGCCTCTGTTTAGTCTTTGAGCTAGTTTGAGTCATCTCTTCCAGGAAAATCCTGTGTAACCAGCTGTGGCTGTTATGAGGTGTTGCTCCATAAATACCAGCTGCTTGTAGCAAGCAGTCCAGCACAAGTGTCTTGTACCAGGACTCCTATTACTTTTGCATTAACATGAGATACTGAACGTTTTAGAAAGTCTTACATTTTGCAGTTTTAGCAGGAAGTAATGCTTGATTTTTTGCAAAAGCCTGTAAAGTTTTCGTGGAAAAAATCACAAGGTGGAGGTCATGGTGTATAGCAGCGCTTGAGACTGAGACTGGACGTATCCCAGCATCTAACCTAGAAAGACGGCTATCGTTCCTTTTTGAGTGAGTTTGGGTATGTTGTGTGATCCCAGCTCGCATGGCGATATTGCCATGTCATTTCTAAGACCAACCTCCGAATAGCTTGAATATAAGTTTTGCTTTGATGCTTTCTTTCAGAGAAGTGGAGCAGCAGAACTTCATGAACAGAGTAGCAAAGCTGCTCTTTTAGCTGCAAGTAAAACAGACTTGGTCTCATCTACATAATGCTGCAGAACTAGAGAAGGGGGCTCAGGGATTTATTTCCCATGCGTGTGGGCGCTAAGGTTTTGAGTTATACATTTGAACTGGGCGGCTCACAGGGGCTTGGTTAAAAATTTAACCCACAGCTAACTGGGATGTCCGGGGATCTGTGCATTGGAATGCAATGACCTGAACCATGGGTAGATGCTGCAAATAAGGCTTGTCCCTGTGGAAGAGGCAATGTAGCCAGGCTTGGAAAGCATACTGATGTGGTGTGCTGCAGATGCATGCTGAGTGTGTGATTTTCAGCATTCAGTGCCTACATTGTTAGATAAGCGGATTAGAAAACATTGCATAAAGTGGCATTGCAGGGGGCTGTCTTTATACCTGCTACTTGCCTTGTTTTGCAAACCCTGATTTCACAGCGGAACCCATTCAGAGCTTGCACTGAGACTGTTCACATGTATTGGCCTTTTTAAGAATCAAGGGGTCACAGTTTCAGATTCACTTAATTCTCAAAGCAGTGATATTTTTCTTTTGGGATCAGGGCTGGTGGCGGGCATGTGGATTTTTTTAATCTAAACTCAGTTTACTCTTAAATATCTGGGGTGCAGTGAGCTCCTAGCTTCACTTTCTCTACTTTGTGGTGGGTTAAAGAGCTCATGTATAATTTCCCACTCCTTAACCCTCCAAAGTTTCAAGTTTTCAAGCGGAAACCATTTGTCTGAGGTTTATACACAAGAATCCAGGCTTGTCAGGTCCACTTGCAGAGGCGTAATGAGAAACTTGAGTTCAGGGGAAATATCTTTGGATCTTACAGGTCACTGAGGGAATTCGCCAGATGAGATCCCTAGTCAATGCTGCCGTCTGAATGTGCTCACTCCTGCTGTCCCCAGCCCGGTGCAGAGCAGCTGGGCTGCATGCTGAGGAGGTTGCTTGAGCTGTGGGGCAAGAACTCTGTGACTTGGAGAGTTACTCACTGCATGCCACTGGAGCTGCTGGAGCAGCCTGTTGAGCACCTGTACTTCTACAGTCAAGTTTTTTCAATGGCCCAAGGTTTTCAATCCAAAGGGGTCACCAGTCTCAGAGGCATAATGGTTGGAAGGGATCCTGCAGCGTAGAGCTGGAGAGCAGGCTGTACTGTACTGTACTGTACTGGAGAGCCTGCTGTACTGGCTCCCCAAACTGGTCTTTGTGCTGCACCAAGGTGCAGGGGACAGGCCGTTCTGCGGAGGAGCCTGGGCTGTTCCCATGCTGGGCTTCTTAATTTTGCCTTCTCAAAAGTCAGTGTTTCGAGGAAAGGTTTTGGTTCTCCCCAGTTCTGTGTGCAGTTTAGGAACAGACCAAAAATAAGATCATTTTTGGGGATGTTAGGAAATTAATTTAAATAAAAATACTTTACTCTCTTCTGTGGGCTGTTGGTTACTGACTCCTTAGATCTGCACTGAGTCACAATTTCAGAGCTCTGACAAAAGATTTTTAACATGCAGCATCTGTGGTTATTGGATGTATCTGTGGTCACCTTTGGCTGATGTCTTGCGGGGTTTCTTCCCCCACACTCTTGTCTGCAGGGACACGTGTGACAATCGCATGACCTGCTCCACCAGCTCTGCCTCCAGCCTCGACACCAGTGCCCAGTTCCAGGAGAGTAATGGGCAAACGCAGAGCACCAGATGGGACGAACAGCAGAAAGTATTTGCCCTCGAGCAGGTCTGTGGTGTCTTTCGAGTGGACCTGGGACAAATGAGATCCCTTCGCCTCTTCTTTAGGTAACATATAATGGTGTGTGATATTTGTGTGAGCTCTGGATCAGTGCACCCTGGGCTCTGGAGGCAGATGGCTTCTGTGGTCCTCCTTGGAAGTCTTTCCTTAATGGTTGTCTCCAGGAAAGCAAGTGCCAGCCTTCCCAAGGAGAGCCTCTGAATCATGGTTATGGGACCTAAAGGATTTTTTTCCCTAGTAAGATAAAGGTGGCTCTTAGCTGTCTAACCAAAACTGTTTCAAATAACCTGGAGGTGTGGAAAACATCTCCATGTCTATAGTACCTTCTCCCTTGCCTGCCCCTCAGCAAGGCTTCTCGAGGGTCTTGCTGCTTTTAGCCTCTTATCTTTCAAGTTATTAAAAAATTTATTAAAAACATTTTTACTCCCTCTTTTTGCTTCTCACTCCCTGCTTCTTTAGACAATTCTGTGTGTGCCCAAGTCTGCTTAGTCCTGTTATTCTGACTTTGTGTACTGCCTTCATGTTGCTGGGGCAGAATTCTTGTGTTTTTTTCTCCAGGGAAGACAAAATGTAATTCCTTCATGTGATGGAAGGGTAAAAGAGTGCCATTACCAGGCACAAGTGGAGCTTCTTGGGGAAAATGGTCACTATAGCCATGTCACAGAATCATACAGTAGCTGAAGTTGGAAGGGACCCATAAGGATCATCGAATCCCAGAGCTGAACAGTTACTGCTGTGCCCTGTTCTAAGGGACAACTTCTTCTTCACATTTTGCTTTCCACTCTCTCTCATCTGATGTTCCCCATTCCTGCTGGGCCCCTTGTTAAGCTGGGCAATAAATGCAGCTTGTTCTCCCTTGTTGTTTTGTCCCGCAGCGATGAGGCATGCACCTGTGGACAACTGGTTGTTGCAAGCAGGGAGAGCCAGTACAAGATCTTCCATTTTCACCATGGTGGCCTGGATAAACTGTCCGAGGTGTTTCAGCAATGGAAGTACTGCACAGAGACCCATCTCAAGGACCAGGTACCTGAGCAAGGTAGCAAGGTTCATGGGGCAAAAAGGGTTTTTCCAGCAGTTTCACACTTTTTTAAGCCAGGGAAGTGTGTTGGAGAAATGAAGCAGTAAGTTCATGCCACCAAGTCAGGCAGAAAGCTTCAAGGTGTTGGATGTTTCTCAGGATGCCACTGCAAGTCAGACGTGAGGTCTCTCTTGTACTTGCTTTCCCCATCCATTCCTGTTCTGCCTGTGGAATATGGGACAAGATAATCCAGAAGACTTGCTTAGGTGGTTACTTTGCTAGACCCAACAGGTCAGCACTATGCTTTAGGCATGTAAGGTGGCTGGGAAATCTGCAGTGGTAGGTCTGAAATTCTGTCAGAGTCTTTCATCCATTTTGTGAAGCGTAGCACACTGCTTTGGAAAATGTTTTGACAAGGCATCTTGCCATATTTTGTTCAATCTACATACAAATGTGATAAGAGCTCTTTAATTATCTGTTTAAGATACTGTATGTGCTTATTAGAAACAGTGATTTTTAAATTTCCATCCTTCCCACAGAGCCCCCTGCTGCTTTTCTTATTATGGTCGCATGGGCTCACTTTTTGCATTGAACAACCTTTGATTTTTAAATTAAATGTCAGCTGCAGTCTTGCACTGGGATCATGAGTGCCCTTAGAGAGCCTGGCAGTGCAGTTCCCTGCTTGCCTAACAGCAATCCCTTTGTATATGGCCAATCATATGTAATTTATTGCAGGCATTCCTGGCAGGGTGAAGTTTTGCTGTAAGCAGCATTAATTCACTTTCAGGTCAGGGATAAGATTGGGGGAGGAATGGAAACAATTTTTTTAAGATTAAGCTGGTTTGTGGTACTCTTTTTTAATTATTCTAACCACTGTTGCTATTGTAATGGTTCTAATTTTTAAAAAAACCAATAAACAAACAAAACACCTCTCCAAGTGCAGCGCCTCAGTGCTTAATCCTACATGAACCATGCAAAAAGGTTTTCCTGGTCTGAAAATTGCTGGGTTTCATACGCTGCTGCTATCTCTGGCTCCTGCCTCCAGTTTTTTGTTTTGGTTTCCCCCGTTCAGCAGCTTACTGATGAGAAAACATGTATGCAGTTCTCCATCCGCCGTCCCAAGCTGCCCTCCTCGGAAACCCACCCGGAGGAGAACACGTACAAGCGTCTCGACGTGGCTGCCTGGCTTCATCACCTGAATGAATCCGGACAGGTGGAAGAGGAGTACAAGCTGCAGAAGGTGAGAGGGCTGGCTGCTGCGGTTTTGATCCTTCCTCTCCTGCCACAGAGTGCCAGTGCCCAGGTAGAAGCTGCAAGAGTTTGCTTTCATGCTGGGGCAAGAACTGGGTGTTTGAGGGCATAAAGACTGGTGTATTGTGCTCGGCTGGAGGTCTTGCTGGGATTGCAGATGTGTCAGCTACAGGCAGGATGGTAGGGTGTCTCCCTGAGCGAGGAGCGTGAGCCATCTGGCTTCTGCTGCCGGTTGGAATTAGTAAACCAAAGTATCTAGTGCTAGATGTGTTTGCAAAACGCAGTGTGAACAAATCAAAGAAAGAAAAATTGAGATTACTGTATGAAATAATGCAGGGTTTCCAGGGGAGCACTGGGTCCAGGTCCTGAGAGAGAAGTTTGCAGTGAAATGCAGTGTCTCCAAGATTGGGGATTAAGCCGTGACATGAGAACAACACGTTAATCATAGAGCCTCTCCAGGGGGGGTTATTGACATTGAAATGAGCCCGATTTGTGTCTCGTCTGGGAATAGAAGGCCAGCACTTTCCCTCTAAACATGTGCAAATTGCAGGAGCTTGAATCAAGGCGTCACTTGTCAGGAAAGAACTGCAAAGCCACCGAAGCATAGTAGCGGGCAGTTTCTTGTTGCTGTTTTTGGGAATGTTAAAACTGTACCAGTCATAACTTTTGCTCCTTCTTCCAGGCCATTTTCTTTGGTGGGATTGATATTTCCATCCGTGGGGAGGTGTGGCCCTTTCTGCTGCACTACTACAGCTACGAGTCCACCTCTGAAGAGAGGGAGGCACTGAGACTGCAGAAGAGGAAAGAATACTTTGAGATCCAGGAGAAAAGGTAACAGACCAGCTTCATCCTCCCCTGCTCATCTCTCCTCAAGCCTGATGTCGCAGTCAGGTGGTAAAGGAGGAATATCAGGCACAGCTGACCTCTTGAGAGTTTGGAACTAACACTGTGTAGCTCAAGTATTATCTCACTTGGGTTCTTGAAACGGGCTCATTAATACCATGCAGGTAAGTTCTCTCACAGACAACACGACAAACTTAGCACGCTTGGTTTAGAACACAAGGTGAAATTGGGGTCTTCTATTTCTTAATAAGTGTATCTGGAGATAAAAATAGGGAAAAAGAAGGGATATCTAATTCAAGGAAGTTATTACTGCAAGAACTATATGTTGTAAACTACTGTGGGTATATTTAAGATGGTGAGGGACTAGTAGTAGTATTAATTAAGAGACGATTGGAACGAAGTGGTGAGTTCTGGCATGCCACCCACAAGGAGCATCAGAGACCAGAGTCTGACTGCTTCTGAAGTGGAGTTTTTCATGGAAAACACATCGTGTCATCCTGTTTATAACTCAGGAGGCTCCTTCTAGTAGTCAATTTGGACAGAAAATCTGCAGTTCTGGACAGACCTGCTGGTCTGTTTTTCAGGTGATGACAAAACTCTCTACAGGAATAGGTTTTCTCTGCAAACTAAAGCTGAAATAGGGCTTTTTGTTCCTTGTGGAAATCATATTCCTCTCTTGGCAACATACTCCTGCTGCTGCTCGATTTTCAGGCTTTCGATGACTCCGGATGAACAGAAGGATTTTTGCCGTAAAGTACAGTTCACGGTAGATAAAGATGTTGTGAGGACTGACCGCAGCAACCAGTTCTTTCGAGGGGAGAACAACCCAAATGTGGAAACTATGAGGTGAAGTGTTTGATGCTACTGGTCCAAACAACGTGTCCTACTGAATGTATAGAAAACTTGGTAAGCCCCCCGGCCAAGGCTGCCTAGGTCGCTGCCTTGGGAACGCTGGGGAGCACCATGCGTACAGTGACCGGTACCAAGTCATGCAAAAACAAGGACTTCCTCCCCAGTGCTTTCACTGCTGCTTTAGTCGTTTACTTCTTGATATAATAACCCTGCTCCCATCACCTTGCTTCCCTGCACTCACAGGCACAGAAGATGTGTGAGCTTTCTGTGGCAGTGGGAGGGTCATGGATGCTGTGGCAAGCTTATGGGTCTGTGGTTTCTTCTGACAGGATGGAGGACAAGTATACCAGAGTCTGTTTCGTGGGGGTGTGACTTGTAAATGTGTGCCTGCAAAACAGTTGGATTTCATCTAGCAGTATGGCTTAGAGCCTCATGGGTGTGTAAGCATCATCACTCTTTTCCCATGGGCCCTTCATTTCTGTCCTCTTAGTCTTTTTAAATTTTTGTTTTCATTTTGTATTTTGGTGTCTGTGTATGCAAAACCTTCTCCTGGAGTTTATTGCACTGGACTGATGTTTGCAGCAGGGTTTATCTGTATGTGTTAAAGCGCCTTACCGTAGGGTGTCTTTGTACTTGAGATGAACTGTGTTGCTTGTTGCTACTGCACTGCTCCCAGTGGGCTGCACTGCAGCTGGAAAACAGGAGCCTAAGGAGCATTGTTCAAATCCATTGTCTTAGGCTGCTGAGTGCTGTTCAGAGTTCCCATCCATCCAAAAGCCTCTTTGGATTGATGCAAAACGTTGTAATCCTAAAAAAATGAGAGTTCCAGTTAGGTATAGTGTCAGTGTATCTTTGTTATGCTTCTAGATACAGTTGTTTTAGCAAAAGCGATTCTGTGGGATGCAACATGCTGCAGAGGTGTTCAAAAGTTCACAAGCATCCGGGTGCAACTGCAGGTTAATCTTCTGGATGGCAGGAGTGATCTGTTGCTCTTTTACACTTCACCTGACTTAGCCTGTCGGGTGGGAGTTGGGGGAGGAGGGAAGGGACACTGTGCTCAGCTGTGACTTGCCCTCTCTGTCTCACTTCTCCATTTGCATCTCTTCTCCAGGAGGATCTTGCTGAACTATGCAATATTTAACCCAACAATTGGATACTCCCAGGGGATGTCTGACCTGGTTGCCCCACTCCTGACAGAGGTCCTAGATGAGTCGGATACTTTCTGGTGCTTTGTAGGATTGATGCAGAACACAATCTTCATCAGCTCACCCCGGGATGAGGATATGGAGAAACAGCTGGTGAGGCTGAATGCTGAGCTCCCTTTATCCCTGTCTTCTCTCCCCAGTCAAATTAGAAGAATACCATAAAGCAGTTACCTGAGCTGTTGGGTTCCACCATGCTGAATCACACTAAAGCCACAAAATACCTGGTGGATAAAATTGATCCTGAGTGATTGGGGCACTCCAGAGGCAGTTATAACCAATAAATTGTTCAAGTAAAGTTACCCTGGCTCTGCTAAAGGGTGCTGGTTCAAGGAACCTTTTATGATCAAATGTGTCCAGAGGCTGCTTGCTTTTTCTTTGCACTTCTCTCAGGCAGTGAAGACTCACTGGTTCATTTTTGACCTGGTTCTGGAGCATTTGGTGTGAACAATGTGGAGGAGTTGACTGAGCTGTAGCCCTCTTCTTTGTGTTTTTTTTTTTTTTTTAAGTTCTTAACAATTTTAATAGCTTTTTTAAATTATGTCCAAATGAAAAGCCTTAAACATCTGACAGAGTTTCTTAAAATAGGGTGATCTTGTTTAAAAATTGGAACTTTTTAGATTTTAACATGAATATCAACTGTTTTCTGGTTAAAATCCTGAAAAATCCATTCTAAATCTGAACAATCCTGCCTGGATCATGATGGCACCAATTTAAACTTATGGTGGAAACCTCATGGGAGGCTGCTGGTGAGGTGCAGTTAGTTAACGTACAGATTTATGCACTGTAATGTGCCTGTATAGTCAGGCTTTCCAAAATCACTTCCATATTGCTCAGCCTCTACTGAAATGAAATATTACCAGAGATAGCTATGTCCTTTCTTTTCTCTAGTTTTTAAGGCTCTAGCTGCTTTCCTCAGCCTGAATCTCTCCCCTTCTTTCTTTTCACAATGTAGCTGTCATGGGATTTTCTTTCCACCCATCATCCTTCCTTGTGAAACAGCTGCCGTGGCCTGTGAGCCCTGGCCTTTAATGATAGATCCAAGTGTGCTCCTGGCTGTGCTGTAATAAACAGGCCAGCAGGCTGGAGCTCTTTGTGAGAGGAGAGAGCTGTGGCAAGCTCTGCAGGAGCCCCGGTCTGGCACACAGTGCGGGGCTCCCGGGGATGGCAGGTGAGGGCAGTGCGGGTCCTTGTGCACAAGGCAGCGGCTCAGTTCAGAGCATCTTTTCCAGATGTACCTGCGAGAGCTGCTACGGCTCATGCACCCACGCTTCTACCAGCACCTTTCTTCCTTGGGAGAGGATGGCCTGCAGATGCTTTTCTGTCACCGTTGGATTCTCCTCTGTTTTAAACGTGAATTTCCAGATGCTGAGGCTTTGCGCATGTGGGAAGCGTGCTGGGCTCACTATCAGGTTAGACAGCTGGCGATGGGCACAGCACGCACGGGGCAGCAGCATGTTCGTTGCTGAATCCTCACCATCTCAGCAAGCATTGCAGAATTTCCATAAAGGCTCTTACTAGCAAAGTATCTAAAATGAGTAGGTGTTACAGAGGGTCTGTAACTACCAAAGACATTTATGTATGTAGCAGGAGGATGGAGGCCTGCCTCTCCTACTTGAGGGTGTCTGGGCTTCAGAATGAGGTTTTTTTCAGAAAGTGCTGAACATGCACTTCTGAAGTTCAGACTTCTCTTACACAGCTAGAAAATGTCTTCCCAAAAATCACTAGAGTGCTTTGAAAGCTGTGGTGCAAACCTTGCTGCCACACTGTAAAGGGAAGAGGGTTTGATTCAGCGTGGTTCAGAATTCACCAGTAACACACGTTTGGTATAGCACTAAGCAAAACTGGAGGGAGCAAAATATCTCACTAAGAACATGCTTGTGGAGGTGGGGAAGTTAAGTCAGACCTCTGCCTCCACCTGCTGTACTCCAGCCCCTGTTTTCTCATTGCAGACTGACTATTTCCACCTCTTTATCTGTGTGGCCATCGTGGTGATTTATGGGGATGATGTCATTGAACAGCAGCTGGCCACCGACCAGATGCTGCTGCATTTTGGCAACCTGGCTATGCACATGAACGGAGAACTTGTACTCAGGAAGGTAAATGCCCGTGGGCTGATGTGGGCTGAGTCTTAGGTCCAAGAAATGAGTCAGAACATTGAGAAAATCAGGGACAGATGCTTCATAGAATCATAGAATCGTTTAGGTTGGAAAAGACCTTCACCATCATTGTGTCCAACCGTAAACCTACCACTGACAAGTCATCACTAAACTGTCTTTCGCAGATCCTATAGGCCCTACTTGTCTGGAGCCTGGGAGGGTAGGATGCTGCTGTTTGCCTGGAAACGAGTTTTGCAGAAAGAAGAAGTAGTTGTAGAGTGCTTGGGAGTGTAGAGTGGTTGGGATGGCCCTTGCACACACACAGGAACATGGCAGACAGCTGTTCATCTTTGTGCTACGGTCCCCAGTCCATCTCAGGCAGGGAGTGACTGCAGGCTGTGGGATGCGCCGCAGCGTGTGGCAGCTGCTGTGACCTGGCAGCGTTCCCAGTGCCTCAGTTAACCTTCAGGTTTGTGTTCAGGAGGGATGCTCCTTTGCTGAAGCTTTGGCTTTTCTAAGGTAGCTAAGTGGGAGGACGGGACAGGAGGCCCCTGCTATCTCTGCTCTCCATGTTCGTCCCCTGGTGAGGAGTGAACGACTCTCTCTCTCTCTCCCATCTAGGCGAGGAGTCTGCTCTATCAGTTCCACCTGTTACCCTGCATCCCTTGCAGCCTGCATGACCTGTGCAAGCTGTGTGGGACAGGAATGTGGGACAGCGGCTTCATCCCTGCTGTGGAGTGCTCTGGCCATCACCTGGAGTCTGAGAGCTGCCCGTATGGGGGACTGGTGGAAGTATCTTCTCCTAAACCAGGAAGCGAAGGCAAGAGAGGCTTGAAAACACGGGACGTCTTTGCTTTCCGAAAATAGCTGTAGAGGAACAGGGTGTGACAGCGGAAGCAGGAAGGGCAGGAAGGATGTGCACAGGAAAAAATGTTGAAGACAAAAATGGAGGGATAGCTTGTCAAGACTCCTGGGAAGACTGAAAGGTGGAGAATGGAAGAAGAATTAAATCACTCTACAAGGGAAGCGAATTCCAGTGCACTGGTGGTGGAACCTGAACAAAATGCATCAAACCAGGAACAGTTTTTGCACGTGTTTGGATTTGATTTTGTTAGAAACATGCTTTTTCTAGATCTTAACAAGGACTTTTTATTCTGCCTCTGGGATTGGACTGGTTAGCAACCAGAACTTTGTCACTTGCTGATGAGAAATGAGAACACTAAAGAGAGCCAAGTACAACCAGCAGCATTTGTGGGTCAGGTGGAAGAAGCAGAGCTGTGGCCAGACCTTTCTCTGCGATGGCGCTTCATCCAGAGCATACCACACACACACACCCTCTGCTTCAACCAAAACGTACAGCTTAGTGGCTTCTCTCTAAAGCCATAAAGACCATTTTAATTATAATCTGCCAAAAATAAAACTGCAGACTGGGGATTGAAGGGAAGGTATCTGTTGGCAAGGAAGAACTGGTCACCTAAAGGTCTTGTCTCTTGCCTTTTTTTATACAGCATACTTGCTGGCATGATTTTTTTTCCATTTGTACAGAAAGTGTACAGCCACAGTTCTTAAAGCACTGCTTTGCTGTAGTCAGGGTATTTCACAGACACCTTTTGAAGTTTACTTCTTCATGACATTACAGCAAAGCTGTTTATGCTGACAACTACAGGCTTCAGACACTTGTTTATGGAAGTCTGTTGTTTGCAGTATGTTTCCCATTGTGTTTCCTTTGGCCCTTCTCAATTACTATAAACTGTCCTTACCTGTCTTTGCCATAGGCTGTAGCACATACACTCCAAGTGGGCTTTAGGCTCTTCAGTTGGTGCCAGTAGTGCACCCTCTTCCCCATCCCAAAGTGAAACTTCGTTGCAGTCATTTTTGCTGAGCTCCATCTCTGGTAAAGGTTTCCCTTGAAGTATTTTTGAAAGGACAGCATGTTTCTCCTCTTGTCTTCTATAAAATTTGCCAACTAGAAGTGGAGCTGGGGTCTTGAGCACAGCTCTGTTGCCAAATGTCCTTACCAAATTCAGTGGCATCAGAAGGTGTGTCCCGAGCCAGCATTTGTGCCAAACAGAGCCAGGGGAGTAGTTTCCTTCTTAGAAGGAAAAAGGAGACAAGGTGACAGTGGGCTGTGCCAGCTTTGCTGCATCCCTCTGCATGGAATGTGAAGTCTTGCAGCCTTTCCTGGTTGTCACACTCCCTGTCGCTCCCAACCACACTGCTTCTCTTACACAGCTGTCTTCGTCTGATGGGGGGGAAGTCCATGCTCACTTTTCAGCTTTGCCTATCAGGCATGCTTGTGCTATTAGCACATGTGGAAAACTCCATTTCCTCCTGCATAGTGCTGCAGCAGATACCTGCATCTGACAAGCAAAGTTCTCTATAAAAATTTTTCTGCAAGGCCTTACCTACAGCCTGTTCTGGAGTCCACGTGCCCCATACCTGCTGGGAAGTAAGGCCGGCAACTGGGATGCTTTGTGTGAAACCAACACAAACCAAGGGCATGCTGTATTCCTCAGGGGAAGAAGACTTGACCCTACGCAGGCACTATGCCAAAGACTGGCTGTGGTGTGGCAGAAGGACAGTTTGGCTCCTGATTTGTGTGCCTTTAATTCAGAGGATGAAAACCTTCCCCTTGATGAGAGCAATGGTGAAGCCTACTGCATATTGCACACCTCCAAAACAGCCCAGCTTCAAGAGGTGCTGAGGCTGCAAGGCTGCAGGTGCATGCTGGGGTTGTAGGGGGTGACACCTTGCATAAGGGCTGGTGGCTGCTTTGTTGCAAAAACAGGGAGTTCTTTGAGGTTTATGATGTTTCACTGAATAATAAAAGTTTGTGTGAGGCATTTGTGTGGTACGTTGCTCTACAGGCTGGGTGCCATACCTTATAGTCGGGGGATAGCACTTGGCTAGACACTGTCCCCACAGCCTGAGCCATTCCTTTTGCAGCCCTGCAAAGAGATATGCTGGGTGCTGGGTCTGTGTTGCTCTCCCCAGGCTCTGCTGATTTCAGCCTGGGGAGATGTGGCCACACTTGACGTGTTCATCTAGACACAAGCTGTAAGCAGCGGTGGCTGAATTAGGGTCGGAAAACCCACGTCAGAAAATGCCAGAAGTATCTTCCCAGCTTGGTGGCACACGGGCAGGTGCCAGTTCCCCATAGGGACAGCAGGAGCCAGGCGCTGTCACCTGCCTCCTTGTGCAGGATGGGCATCACCACCTGGCCTGTGCACCACTGTGGGCTCATCTAGCAGCGCCAGAGCAGCCGGGTGCCTCCTTGGGAGCCCTGCGCCAGGAGCGGCCAGCATGAGGGCAGCTCTGCCAGGCTCTGCGTGCTGGGCACGGGGCAGGCAGACCCCACCTTGGGTCACTGGCTGCTTGCAGCAGACTGGGAGGCACCAACACCACCAACAAAAAGATCCGGAGCTGTTTTTGCTGCAGCAGTGGTTCCCAGCCAGTAAAAGACAATAGGAAGAGATGAAGTGGATAATTTTGAGCATTATTTTTCCGCTATTAAAATGTCATTCAGCAATGTGGAAATCACTCAGGATTTGTTTAGTTATAGACTCAGCACTGCAGTTTTCCAGCACATGGAAAAAGCTGTTCTTTCTGTTTGAAATGATGCTCAGCCACATGGGATTGTATTGCCAGGAGTGGCGTGCCACCCCTTGGCCAGCTCTCCTGTGCCTGGTGTCCCCTGCGGGTCCTGCTGCTGGCAGATTTCAGGTGTCCTTCTGTTGCAGCAGGTCCCTGAGCTCCTGTCGCACACCAGCCTCCACTCCACAATAGTCAGGAAAATAGAGACAGAGCTGATAACCCAGCTGCTCCCCACTTACCAGCAGCAGTCGCATCCTGGGTGACTGGGTGAGATCCCAGTCTCAGCCTGTTTGTTAACTTGCGATGCCATTATTAAATTCACACTGGATGTCCACAAACTTCCGAGCTTGTTTGCGCGGGGACCTGGAGCCCTCTGGCAGCAGCTGGGGTAAGATCAGGAGCAACCTTGGGATTTTCCTGCACAGTGGAAGAAAGGCAGCAAGTCCGTGTTTGCATCGGACACAGCAGCAGGTTTCCAAGGTCCTTCTGACCTGTCCCCAAGATCCCTTTTTTCCTTGTGACAATCTGTCATCTGGGGAAAAAAAAAAAAAACCCACAACAAAACCAACAACAAAAAAGCAAGGCTTCTGGCCCTTACAAAGGGGCAAAGTGGATCCTAGAAACAATGACCCTCATGTGGCTCCTCTTATGAATCGCTGCCCTGTTCATTGCATTAGCTACAGCTGAGCAGCCAAAAATAGGCCCTTGCAAAGGTAAATAGTCAGCATAAGCCTCTTTAGACTCAGCCTTGAGCTGACATATCCTTCTGCCTCCTGGTGCCGGGGGGAAGGGGAACAGGAAGAAAAGAAAACCGAGTCCTCACTCCTGGTAGTGGTAACACTATGCTTCGTGATCCCAGCGGGGAACCCCGATGGCCTGCATCTGGAACGCCAAGGAGAGCGTGCGCCGCGTAGGGCAGAGGCTGGGCCATGCCAGCCATGTCCCTGCCGCGATGTCTGGGCTGCTGTTGGGCATGGGGAGAGGGGAACACGGCCCGGCACCATCCCGGGGCCAGGAGGAGACCAGCTGCCCCACGAGCAGGAGGGGATCAGCGAAATGGCTTCGTTTGTCCTCAGCATTGAGCATTACCCATGCCAGCAGCTGAGGCCCCTGGAGCAGCACCAGGCGTGGAGCAGCGTGTGCAGCCAGATGCTGCTAGGGTCTCAGTTTGTGGGACGTTTGCATTTGAACTGGAGCAAAGAGGCGGCTGGTTAGCTTGGTCTCACTTCCTGGGCATGGGTGTGTTTGGACATGGCTGTTTGGCTGTTTTGTTCAAGGGACGCTGTCTGTCAAATGAAAAATTACAGTTCACAAGAACAAAGAGACTCACCTGAGTTATTACAAGCACCAAAGAATTTAAAACTCAACTTAGCTTGTCCCCCGTGGGCTGGCTGGTTAATCCCCATGTCTCTCCGCTTGGGTCATAAAACCAGACCAGTCTGGCCAGCTATAGTTCATGGTCACGTCCCGCTCCGGGGTGTGGGCCCAGCCCTGCCCTGCTCGTGCTCAGCACTTTGGGGAAGTCTCCGCACACCATTTATTTCTCTCATTTAAACATTTAGAAACACAACGTGCAATTTCTTTCCAACTGGGACGAAAAGCAGCAGCTGGGGCAGCCCCAGCTGAGGCCAGCGGGAGCTGTGCTGGCGGTGCTGGCTTGGACTCGCCACGGGGCTGCCGGTGACTGCGACGAGGGTGAGCAGCTGGGTTGGTGCTGCCCATCCCAGGGCCACCGGAGCACTGGTGGAGAAACCCTCCTCCGGCATGGCTCAGCCCCCTGCCCAGTTCTTTCCCAAAATTACTTGCACCCCAAAAGCTGCCAGGTCCCCTGCTTTCCCCGTAGGCTGCTCCAGAAGCAGCTTGCTCTAACTGCAAAGCTGGAAATGTAGAGGAAGCTCCTTAAATATTTTTGTGGCCAATTTTGTTGCAGTCTGCACTTCAGCCAAGCTTCAACATCATCCAAGTACCCAAAAATTGCTGCTCTTTGAATGGAGTTCATTTCTTCTTCTAGTCATGACAGGCAACTGTCTCTTAGTTCAGGCTTAAAAAGGGCTTTGAAAAATAGTTCTGCTGTGAAGGTCCAGGCTCCCGTGCTTCAAAACCTCTCCAGGTCACAGAGCTGAGCTCTGGCCTCTGGCCTCCCTTCAGGCCATGCCTGCTGCCAAGCTGGGCTTTTTATTGTGTCCTGCACCCCTCACGGTGGGTGCATGAGGTCTTGGTTCACTTTGCTCCTTTGCAGACTGGAGTTTTCTAAGAAAAAAGCAGGATCTTTTCAGAGCTTGTCTTCTGCCCACGCCTCGCAGCCGGTGGCCATCACCACTGCTCCCAGCCACTGTGCCCCACTGCTGCATTGGTGGCCTCTGCCCGCAGCTCCCCCTCCCCAGCTCATCTAACCTGGGCAGAAGGAAGCTTAGCCAAGCACAAGGACGATCCCCTGAGGTATTCCACCAGGGAACTAGGCTCCTCCTCGCATTTTGTAGGGTTTCTGGCTTCAAAAAACAATTTTTAGGCAATTTTGACACTAGTCTGGAAATTGCAGCAGTCAAGTGGTATTTGTGGTACCTCGGCTGTTGAAATCTAGTGTCCAGGTGTGTAGACGAGCTCCACAAGCACCCATATCCGTGGGGCCAGTTCAAGCAGGTCAAAAATGCCAAAATTTTTGGTTTAAAAATACCTGATGTGCTGAACCTGCCTGCAGGTTGATGTGCCCATAGGACTGCTTTCTGGCAGCACGAGGTCTGCAGGACAGCGACTGCCCTCCCCAGCCACGCCGGTTCCTCGCAGGGCGCGGGGATGCTGCAGTGGCTGCGGTGGGTGCTGGGGCAGAGCCAGGTGGGGTGCTGCAGGGCTCAGCCCTGGGTTCCTCCACCATCCACCAGTGAGCTAGTCACAGTTTTCTATTTTAAGACCTATCTGAAGAGGCCATGGTTTGGAGAGGCTTCTCCAGCCTGGTTTTGTAAGAGCACATTCACCTGCCAGGTGGAGAGCAGTGCGTTTGGATGCTGCTGGTTTTAATAAGAAAATATTTGGGTAATGCTGTCATGAAGCAAGTCTCAGTAATGGACTCAGCAGGCTGGTTTGGTTTTGGGGCAAGATGCTTGAATGCACTGAGCGCTCGCCTGGGCCACTTGCTAAAGGTGACCTGCAGGGCTTTCCTTGTCGGGCTGGGCGTTGAGGCTGGGGCAGTGTCTGTGGACCAGCGTTGCTATAACATCCCTCAGCAGTCCTGGGCGGCAAATGCCACCCGTGTGGTTCAGCTGGGGGTAGTTAAAATAAATGTTATGCTTGAAACCTGAAAAGTAAATACAGCTGATAGAAATAGTCAGTGCTGGAGAGGTTCTCCAGAGAGCAGATTTTGGCCATGCAAGACTTTGAGCTCTCTAGCAGCCAGCCAGGCATGGGGAGCAGGGCTTGGAGAGGGAAGTGGGAGCTATGCCTGTCATCAGGGTGAGCCGTCCCCAGGGCAGGGACTGTCCCCAGCCCCTTCTCCCCCTCTCAGAAGGCTGGGCTCGGCCCCCAGCCCCTGGGAAGCAGGGGGACCCCTGCCCACCCTTGTGGCTTTGGTGGTTTGTTTCCAAGCCCATCATTGTCTGCAGGCTGCTGTCATTTAAACTGACGTCCTGCAGCTCACCTTTAAAACAAAGCCTCAGCTGGTCTCATGGGAAGGGACTATCAAAGGGGGTTGGGTTTTTTCCTGTTTCCCCTTGCAAGCTTGCTCCGTTCTGTTCAGCAGGCTGGCATCTCTGCAAATAAATAAATAAGCAGAGCCACGCCATGGTGCAGTGGTACAAAAACCAGAAACCCAAGGCAAAATCAAAATGCTTCCTCTTGTTAAAGTCCTTGGGGCCATCCCCAGGGCCACGATGCATGAGCATGAACACCGAGGTTAGGATTTCTTTTCACACTGGGACCTGCTCCACCCTGCTATTGCTCTGGCTGCACCATGAAATGTCCTCCTGTGTTTTGCTGGACTTGAGGGGTTGGAGGTGCACACCAATGAGATAATCACCACACTACTACAGGTGCATTTTTTTAAGCAGAATTAACCAAGCAGCTGCCCTTGTATGAGGTCATCTTGAAAGGAAAATTGCCATTATGGGACTTGGGTTTGCCTGCAGCCAGCTGGATGTGTGGAGCCGTCTGTGTCTCCTGGGGCCCACAACTGACCCAGTGATGCCAGGCATGCTCCAAAATCACCAGAGTGAGCACAGTGACAGCTCAGGCAATCCAGTAAAAGGGACCTGGCATCAGCTGGCACTTTTATTGGTGCTTTTTGCCGACTGGAAGAGATTCTCCAGCTGCCCCCATTCCTCCACCATGCCCGGATACACCAGGTCCCTCCAAATTCAGCCAGCTGCAAGTTCAGCCCCTGCCAAAGCTCCTGCTTCATGTGGCAAAGCAGCAGCAGGGACACAGAGAGGGAGCAGCCTAAAGACTCTTGGTTTTGTTTGGCTTGTGTTTGTCTTTCAGGAACCACAAACGAGTTAAGCTGCTTCTGTCTGCGGCTGTACTTGACTAACCTTGGTGTTGGCAGAGGCAGCCAGGGAGGTGGCTCAGCTACTGGGGCTGGGCAGTGGGCATCTGCTCTCCAGAGGTTTCTCAGGTGCTTTCATGTGTTGGGAGAGCTCAGCATCCCACGGAGACATGCAGGGCAGAGGAGGGGGTTTGCTCTGCCCTGCCTGTGCTGAGCCAAGATTGTATGTTGCCTTCCACAGGCTTATACAACATAGAAAAATAGTCTGAAAATCTAAAATCTAAATCAAGCATTCCAAGAGCAGCACTGGGAAGAGCCTTGCTGAGCCCCGCTGCCAGGAGCCTCCCAGCTCCGGGAGGGGGGCAGAGCAGCATTGCAGAGACACCTGGAGATCCACCAAATGGCTCCTTGTGCAACATGGAGCCCGAGTTGTATCGGCAGCCGGGCTCCGAATGGGTGCGTTCCCCCTCAAGACTCAGTTCCACCAACTGCCAGCCCCATCGACCCCACTTTGCCCAGGGACCACAACCCAGTGTGGGCACAGCCTTCAAATCCTGCCCCTTGGCCACCACAATGCTCTTCACAAGCCCCAAACCAGCCTGTCGCAGCCAGCCTGCACACCTGGGGCTCTGCAACAGTGATGCTGCCCAGGCCTGCAGCCACCTGCATTTCTGCAGGCATGCTTCGGGTACGCCAGGGATGCCAAAGCCACCGTCCCTCTAAAGCTCAACGGCCTCCCGGGAGCATCAAGCCGTTCTTCCTCTCCAGCTCGCTGCACCCTGGGGTGCAGGGGAGGTGCAGGGAGCCCTGCCAGAGCTGAGGTGTTGTGGGGACATGGCAAACACCCCACAGAGTGTTCCCAGCCCTCTGTGTGACCCCAAGCCCTCAGCACTGGGCAGAGCCTGTGCCGCAGATGAAGGCAGAGAGCTCTTTGGTACTACTCATGCCCCGGGGAGGGCTGCCCAGCTCAAATCAGCTCCAGCAGCCAGGTCCCAGCACCAGGAACCCAATTCCCACATATTGCACTGGAGGATGGGCACCGAAAAACTTCCAGCAGTGACTGGAAACCCCTGGAAACAGCCCAAACACCTTCTGCCAAGGTGATAAACCTGCCCCAATGCCAGCGCTGCAGCAGTGAGCACTGGGAAGGTGCTCAGTGAGCAGCAGCCACCATCCTGCTGGCTCTCCCCAGGGACGGGGCCAGCAGGGAGAGCGCACCCTGGTCTCCAGCACAGCCCCACACCACGGCAGCCCTCAGCCCCAGCTCCAGACAGCAGCAGCACCACCGGCTGCTTGCTGAGTGCAGGGATGCGGTACAGCCAGACCAGGATGCTAAAGGGGTGCCATGCAAAGGTTGCAGGAAATCTGCAGAGTGCAGAGCAGCTTCTGCAAGCTGAAAAATCCTGCATCCCTTCCTGCAGGCATGTGGGAACAGGGTTAGGCCTGGCTGCCACAGCCAAAGGGTCACAACCACCACCATGCAAGCTCCAAGAAGCCTGTGTGCTCAGCCATGCCTCCTCATATGCTGGGAGGAAAGGGTTAAGGAGCTGCCAGAGTGGGGAATGAAACCAGGGAATTCAGCTGCTGACGCAGGTAGGAGATCTGCAGGCGAAGCATCCCTGTAAGACACAGCAGCGTCATCATCATCACCGCCCTGCTGTGCTGCTTTGGAGCTCCCCCCGCAAGCATGGGCTCCACGCAGGGAGACTGGGGGCCCTCCCTGGGCTGCCACCCCACACAGCACTGCCCATGTCACCCAGCACCACCCCGGGGTGCCCGCCCCTCTCCTTCTGCTCATCCCTTCTCCTGCAGATTGCGGCTGGAAGGATGCTCCATGGCACCTGGAGGCTCACAGGCATCATGGAGGTGTGGGGCAGAGCCAAGCCAGACCCCTGCCAGGAGGGTGGGCACCGCAAGGCAGGCAATGAGGGTCTGCATGCGCTGACCTCTCTGCTCTTGAAAAATCGCTTTGTCAGTGGTTTGGGTAATAAAAAGAATGAGCAAGGATGAAACGTTTCAGGAAGAAACGGCCAACTAAGACCTGGTGCTCTTGGGGCTGTTCCCCTGTGGGACAGAACAGGATGGGATGGGGTAGGATGGGATGGGACAGGACAGAACAGGATGGGATGGGGTGGGACAGGGTGGGATGTGGTGGGGTGGGCTGGGGGGATCTGCAGGACTGCATCACTTGGCTTCTCCTAGGCTTCACATATGAGAGGAAGAGGCAGGCAGTGCTTCTGCCATGGCTGGCCAGGAGGAAGCAACAAGGGGAGAGGGGGACCTGGGAGGGGATACAGCCCTGCGGTAAGCAGCGGGCAGAGAGGACACGGCCCCCGGGCCTGTGCTAACGGCTGGAGCAAGCCCTGAGCTTGCCAGAGCGGGGATGGCCCCTGAGAGTCCTCCAGGGATGGGGAGGTTCCCCTGAAGCAGAGGCCATTTCCCTTGCAGGTGCATCGCTGCTGGTGTGTGGGTTCTGCCACGCCATCCCTGACGGAGGATGGGGCAGCAGCTGACGCAGGGCCGTGGACCCAGCGTTACCAAAGTGCCTGGTGCATCGAGCTCAGGGCTCTGGAGAGCAGAAGGATCAAGGGGCTGTTTGCACTGAGCCCCTGCCAAGGCTATGTGTGCTGCCCCTCCAGGAGCCAGCTGTGAAGTCAGGCCCGATGGAAATATAATGGGATAATCGATGGCCCATTGTTACTGGGCTTAATTTAGCCATTCAGGCAGGGAACGAACAGTGTGAACGTACGTAAGCAGAAGCCAAGGCAAGAGATGGATCAGCCCTGTGTCCTCTGTAGCACGGGGAGGGCTGAGCAGGCACAGGCAGCCAGTCTCACCTGCACCTGCCAGCTGCAGTCCCCAGACCCCCACAGCAGCCAGGTCTTAGGTGCAGGGGGGTGCAGTTAACAGGAATTTATTTTGCTTTGTCTAATGCCAGGTCTAAAATGGCTGCAGCTGGGCTTAGTGTTACATGTCTGCATTGCCAAAATCCCCTAGCAAGCTGAAGCGGGAGCGAGGAAGCTGCTGGGTGTGTTGGGACAGGGGGTCTGAGCTTTGTGCTGGGGGCAAAGCTTGGGAAGGACACAGCTGCCACCACAGCCCTCCTTGACCACTGCCTGGGAGCACCAGCAGCACTGCTGCACCAGCTCTCCATCCCAGGAGAGCCTTCCAGCCTTTGCCCAACCCAACTCAAGAGGTCCCGATAAGTGCCATTGGAAGCACATCCCGCTGCACAGCCCCGGCTTTTCAGCCCTCACACTTTGCCCTGCTGATCGGCGATGCCCACCCCAATACCTGGGGAATCACCCTTCACTGTTTATCTTCCTCGCATTCCTCCAGGTTGGCTCACACTCCACCCCAGCCATCCAGCAGCACCATGGTACATTCGAGCCTTCCCCATATATTAGTCACTGTTCTGTGGTGGGTCTGTTATCTGCCTGTCTCTGCTGCTCTTGCTGGGCTTTGCTCAGTGTTTCAGTCCCTGCTGGTAAGGACGCCCCTGGGGTGAGCTGCAGCAGGTCCCCAGAGGGAAGGAGTCCTCCCGCATCACCCCAAAATCTCACTGCCTCCACTTTTTTCCCCATTATTGCCCTCTGGAACTGGCTGGTTTGACTGCATTTACTGCACATCTGCTGCACCTCAGCTCACTGTACAACTCCAAGCTCTGGTCCTCAGCTTGTGGTACAGAAGTCCTACATCAGCTTGCTTCAGCTGAAACACTTGCATGGAGTTCGCCACTGCCATATCTGCCACCCCGATCTGTAATGAGTTCTCGAGCTTGCTGCTCCTTCCCCTCTGCCTCAGCTCCTGCCCCCTCATCTCCCCCTTGAGACACCTCCGAGCCTGAGCATCCCCCAGGGTGGATTAGCAGTGTGACTTCAGCCTGGATTTCATTTCTGTGCTTTCAGCCTGTGGCAGTCTCTAGTCCCTCTGATTCCCATGTCTTGGCATCTGCAGCACCTCCCAAATTACTCGGTTGCAAACACCCTCCCTGTGCCATGGATTGCCACTGCTGCTCCACAAAGGATGACATTAGATAAGAACAGGCCTGGCTTCCCGGTCCTGGGGAGGGCACTTGAGACTGTCAGCCAGCCCCTGGCTCGGGCTGCATGACCAGCCGGAGCACGGCTGCAGCTCTGCCCATGCCCACGCAGGACCAGTGCTCCCCAGCACCCTGGGCACCCATGGGTGCTGGGGGGGGGGGGGGGGGGCAGCCCACGGGGATGGGGTGGGCACGGGCTGTTCTGTAGGGCAGCAACAGGCTGGGGGAAGCCCAGAGCATCCCCTCTGCAGGGCAGCCACACAGCCCCAGGAGCAGCCCCAGCCCCCAGTCCCAATTCGTGGTGGCAGGTCCCAGAATGCCCACAGCGCAGCCGCCCCGATGCCACGGGCCCTGCGCCAGCACCCTCCCCATGCTGCCTTTTATGGCTCTGCTACAGCCACGGCCCAAACATGGGCTGCGGGAAAAGCGAAGCTGGGAGCCTCCCTGGGGCTGGCCCTGACGTGCCAAGGGCTGCCCCGGCAGCCCCCCCAGCCTGGGCAGCCACGTGCCAGGAGCTGGGGCTGAGCAACAAACTGCCCTGTGGCTGCAGCACCCCGCTTACCTGGGGGGTCCCCACGCACCCTGCAGCTCTGCGTGCCTGTCCCTCTGCCCCTCTCAGCCCCCATCCCTGCCCCACGCAGCCCCCATCGCTGCCCCAAGCAGCCCTGCCTCATGCTGCACCAGTGCAAGCCTGCTGGTGCGCACAGTGCCACCTCATACCTCCCCAGCCCCCCACAAGCCACGCTGTCCCTGCAGCCCTGCTGTCCCCCAGAGCAGCACAGCAGGGCTTGCACCAAGCTGTGGCAGAGATGCAAAGAAATGAGCTGCCAGCGGGCAGAGGGTCGATGGACGAGCACCGCTGGCAGCCCCGGGAGCCCTGCTCCCAGCCGGTACCCGGGCTCACCCAACAGCTGGGCTGCCGTTGGAGGACAGTGTGCCCCCCGCCAACCCACCAAGCCATACGGGTGTGTCGGAAACCAAATGACTCGACTGTCCCCATGGTGTCACCCCCCCGAGAGCGGGCTCCTGCCTGTTTGACTCACTGCCTGTCACCACAGGGCTCCAGCAGCTCCTCACCTCCATTCCAGACACAGCCAGGCTTGAGCCCTGGGCTGCACCACAGGGCATCACAGGCTGGGACATGCGTGGGACCCAACAGGTTGGTGCTGGCCGTGCCAGGGCCCAGGAAATGCAGCGTGGGCTCATCGTGGGCGTCGGGGCAGAAGAGGGTGGCTGGGCAAGGCTGCAGCAAGGGGGAGTCTGGGACTGAGTCCCAGGTTGCACCAAGGCTCCCAGCTGTCCCCTCCAGCATGCGCAACACGAGGCAGCTGCATTTGCTGTATTTCCTGGCTACAAGTAGTAAATCCTCAGGGACTAGGACAGCGGATGTGTTTTTAATGACAGAGGTCCATGAATCAGCGTTGCAGTCGTCCACACAGCCTGTGATCCTGTCTGCCGGGGCAGATCATCAGCACCACCAAAGCCCTCAGACCCAGGCTGAAGCCGCAGCCCTTCCCAGGCTCACTCGCCTGTGTCCCCTGGGCTCTCACACAGGGCCCTGCTGCTCCTTGCTGGTCAAAGTGGCAAAGCTGCTTTGGTTGGCTTGTTCCTTGGATTTTCCTGACTCTTCCCAGCTGCTGGAAGCCTGAGTCTGTCGCAGCGCCCAGAGGGTCTGGTGCCAGGGGTTTATCCCAGCAAGCAATCAAGCAAGGGAGTGACACAGCCCCGACAGCAGCCTGCATTGCCAACCTGGAAGGATGCTCCTCCAGGCTGGGAGAGCTCCTTAATCCATTAAGTGAGCGGACCCTCACATGCATCCCACAAAGTACAAAATCTGGAAGATCCCTGGAGCAGGGAAATGCACATGGGGTGACGTTCAAACCACCCCCTCCCTGGATGAAGCCATCCTGCCTGTCCTAGCTGTGAGGGCACTGCTGGCCCTGGTGAGGGGCATGTGGGGGACTTTGCCCATGCCAGGGCAGTTGCAGGAGAGCACCAGAGCTAGTGCATGTGTTGAAGAGCAAAGGAGCATGCTCAGGAAGTGAAGCATCTCTTGCACTGCCCGAGAGACAGCTGGAGTTCCCAGAACCTGCTCAGCATCCCCAGGGGAAACAGACAGTGAGCGGCAGCCTAAAAATAGCTGCCAGGGGCACATGCACTCACCCAAGAGAAGGGGAAGTGAAAAGGGTGATGGTCTGCAGCTTTCCAAGGAACAGCCCCCAGCCCAGCTGCAGCCTCCCTCAGCCTCATGCAGGAAGGCACCTTTCCATCTTTCTGTCCCTCTCAGTCCCTGCATCCCACTGTGTCCCAGGACATGCTAAAGTCTCCCTTTGCCACAGCCAAATCACTTGCTGCCCTTTCACCAAGGGTGACTCAGCACTGCTGGGTGGCTGGTGCGGGTCCCCTTTCCCAGCACCACCACCGCTGCCCGGAGGCCTCCGGTAGCCCCTGCCAGCCCTGCTGGGCTCCTCTGCTCCGGCCCAGGGGGACTCTTGCTCAGGTGAACAGTGCATCCAGTTTGTGAGACTCAGCATGCTTGTGCCATCCTGGTAGCTCATCCCAGGGACATTGTGCCTGGAGGCCCCAACCTTCCCATGGAGGTGCCACCCTTCTGCTGAGAAGACATCATTTTCATTAAAATATCCCACTGAACAACAAGCAAAAGGAAAGGACTCAGTGGAGAGGTTTCCCCTGCCCAGAGAAGTCCTTGATGGGGGGGTTCTCAGGCTGCAGGACTCTCTAGCTGGAAGCACCCCGCTCTCACCATGCTGCTTTGCCACTCTCTCCCATGTGTGAATTGCAAAGCTTTTCCCTGCAATACCTTCACCTGAACATGCAGCAGAAGAAAGCATCCGAGGGTCAGGCACCAGCACCCGCAGAGCCTAGGACAATGTCACTACAGGGCCAGACTGCTCTGCCAGGCATGAGTAGTGCAGGATCCCAGGAGTCCAGTTTGAGTTACTTAGCAAACACTTGGCTCCATATAACCAAATACAGGTAGTCCAAGGAGGGGCAGAGGTTGGAGGAGCCAGTCTAACCAGTCAGCGACCAGTCTGTGTCTCCCCAGCAGTGCTCACCAAGCTCCTGTGTGGCTGTTTCCAGTCACCTAAACCTGGCGTGAGCCGATGCACCCACGGCAGCCACCGGCCAGGAGCCCAGCGCCAGCTCTGCCCTATGTCATGCATGTGCAATGGACTCACACATTATCAGTCTTTTGGTTTAAGGAATTTATACCCTGTGCAAATTGCATCCAGGGCCAGGGCTGGGCTTTCTGCAGCAGCAGGGACCAATGCTGGGCACGGGCACTGAATTACTGCCTGAGCCCTGCAGGCTGGCAGGAGCGGGATGCGCAGCAGACCCCCACACTGTGACACATGGCCAGCAGCTGCCTTGGATCAAGGCCCGTAACCCTCCATGTTTCTGCCCTGCAAATACAGACGGGCTCCCACCCCCAGGCAAACGTGTACACTTCCTAACGGGTTTAATGTAGCTCGACTTGGGTTGGGCTAAGAAGCTTTATAGCAGGGAGCTCTCTGGTGACAGTATAATGCACAGAGGACGGACAGCACGGCCAGTAAATCTTACCAGAACCTTTGAAAACATAAATACTTGGTGTAATCTGCTGAGAGGATAAAGTGCCAGGGCAATCGCTGGGTTGGTGAATCGTCTCGCAACCAGCATGGGCTCCGGCTGAACCTGCTGAGGCGATGCTCGAAGGGCGGTGCGGGCGGAAGGAAGCCAGCCGTACCCCGAGGCGGGCAGCCGGAGGGAAGAGCTGCCGGGGAGCTGTGCTGCTGCCTCGGCTCAGGTGCAGAGAGGATGGAAACTGCCTGACCACAGCGCTGCGCACGCTTCCTCCCTCTGCCTGCACACAGCAGCGCCGTGCAGGCAGGCGAGGCAGGCGAGACTCCCTGTCCTCGCTGCTCGGGCGTGAGCCAGCAGTGCCCTTTTGAAACCGAGACACCTCTGTCAAATGCTGCATTTTATGGCTGACGGACACCAGCGATGGATCTGCCAGAAGGGAGAAGCGCAGGGGCCATAGCCCCTTGCTCCTGTGCAGCAGCACTCAGTCAAGTGGTGGTTGCACGGTCTCCCCATCCACGGCACTACTGGTATGCCTGGACCAAGGATCTTGTTGCCATTTGCATAAGGAGAGACCCCAGAGAGCAGCCCCAAACCCACCTGCTGCACAGCCACAACACCACATGATGGCTGCTCCACGGGAGCCGCAGCGCCTGGGGACACTGGCCAGGACCCTGCAGCCCTGGGGGTACCGAAGGGCCCCCAGGTGTTTCACAGCCCCCAGAGCTGCAGGGCCCGACAGCCCCATCTCTGGCTGCACAGTGGCGCTCAGCACCCCCGCAGTCCTCGCAGCAGCTCGGCCCAGGGCTCAGCACCGCATCACTCAGGAAGGGCTGGGCAATCTGCCGCGACCACCAGCGCTTCACCTGTGTGCCAGCCGCTGCCATGTGCCATTCCCAGACTGTGCGGCAGGACGTGTGCTGACAAGGCCCTCGCCTGCTCCTCTTCCTGCAGCTCCCTGAGCTGTCCCAGCCCAAACCAGTAATTACCACTTCTGTCTGTGGGCAATTACCAATCCTGTTGCCGCACTGCCTGGGGAGGGTGTCAGTTTAGATCAGTGCCACGCAGTGCCCAATTGTGCTGCCAGGGGAGCTCCCAGCAGCGGGTGGGAGCCGGAGCTGTGGCTTGGCAGTGCCAGGTGGCCATGGGACCAGAGCCCCTGCGCAGTGCAGGGCACGGAGGTAAAAGCTCTGATAGCCAGAGCCTGTATGGTACCTGCGGTACAGGTCCCAGCGTAGAGAGGCTGCAGCTTTCCATGCTTCCCTTTCTCTCCCTTCTCCCCATGCCCCATACTGCAGCTCTCCACGGGGCCGGGCAGCCACCCTACCCTTCCCAGGCAGCTCAGGGCAGCACCTGGGTGCAGGCACACTCACTTCAGCTATAATCTTAGCAAATCAATCAATCAATGTCTGCACTTAAATAGCTTGGCACGACCAGCTCAGCTTCTTTTGCAGGTGGGGAAGGCCTTATGGATGCTTATCCCTCCCAGGAAGAGTTGCTTGTGTGGGTGGGAGCTGGAAGAGCCCTTGCATGGGATGAGGCAGCCAGGCTGCACCTCTGGGTGTGCTGGGTGCCCTGCACCCAGCAAGCCCGGCTGAAGCCCTTTCTCCTGGGGCTCAGCCCAGCTGCTGCCAGAAAGGGAGAAGTGGCACTGAGCAGCTGGAGGCTCATTGGGGAGGAATAGGCATGGGGCCATGCCCATTCCAGTGGGATGAGTGTGTGGGTCAGAGGAGCAGCCCTGTGTGGGTGAGCAGAGGCTGGGGCTGGCATCCCTGTGGGCACAGGCAGAGCCAGAGCTGGCTTTGCAGCTGTGTGAGGTGGAGGAATCAGGTTTTGCTGCATATGGCAATTCCAGCAGCGTGTGTTATAGCTGAGTTTCAGGTGGTGGTTTATCTCCCCAGGATGCTTTTGGGACTGGTTTTCCCTGTGTTTAATGTTCTCTGAAAGGTGAATGCTTTTAACAGAAACTTCAGGTAGAGCCATTCCAATCTCTGAGTTTGATTACTGAAATGTCAAGCTAACACTTTTGCATTTCAAAACCACAGACCTTCCAGTGATGCTGCCTCCCTGGCTGCCCACTCAGAGCTGGAGAGACCTGAGAAGCTCCAGCTGAAATGTTTCCCTGGAAGGTCCAGTGAACTGTCCGGCAGCACAGCTGCCTTGTGCGCCCTTCTCCTGCCATCAGACCATGCAAGGCAACCCCCTGTGCCCGGTGACTCCTCTGCATGGTCAGGACTGTTTGCGCTAGATACAAATCTTGGACTGCCTTCCTGGGAAGGAATAAGGACCCTTCCGGAGGTAAGTGCTTTGGCTCACTTTATTAAGAGTAATATGGTGGGTTTGCTCATTAAAGAGTGCGATCGGAGGCCAGGCTTCTGTTTGCTGTGATGGTGGAAGTATCTGTCCAGAGGCTTTTGTCCTTCCACCTTTGGTGTGAAATGAGCTGCAGGTTCTCAGCCTGGCTCCTAAGAAAAAGGGAATTTATTTCCTCTTGAGTGTGTTGGAGAATCACATGTGGGGGAAGCCCTGGAGAGCCACAGAGGATAATTTCTTCCCAGTTCCTCTGTTAATGGTATTTCTAAACCACCACCCTAATCACCACCCCAACCTGCTCTCCTCAGCAAGATGTCCTGGAGCCTCCGACTTTCTCACGCTCTCTGCAGCGGGTGCAGGGCAGGTGGCAGAGTAGTTCCCATCTACCTAGAGAATGGAGAGAGAAGAAATCCCAGAGCCACCTCCAGGCTGTTATCATTCTGCCAGGGCCAGCCAGAGCCGTCCCAGCTCCTGGCCCCTGTGTGGGACTTTGGTGTTCCCCACGTGGCATCTGTTGCAGAGGAACCTTTGTTGAACATGTTTTACTTGAGGTTTTGTGTCTGAAATTAAATCTGACTCCAGTAGCTTCTTGTTTGATTTTGTGGAGCAGCTTGAAAGTTGAGCTGTCTGGGGCATGCAGCATGTTGGCACTGCTTATTTTTTGATGGAAGTTTTTGTGATTCCAGTGGATGGAGGAGATTGGAAAAGCTTGCACAAAACATCTCAATCCTTTCACAACTCGCTGGGCAGCTGAGTGGCTCCTCACTGCTGCCACCAGTGGATTGCAGCCTCACTGGGAGACACATGCGCAGACCCATTTCTGATGGAGAAAATCTCATAATTACATTCAGCTGGCAAGGAACAGCATCAGCTTAAGTGACAAGAGGAGGAAGAAGAGCTCTGAGTACAGCCATCCCCAGGGCCGCTCTCAGAGCCAAGGGGAACAGTGGAGAAGGTGCAGGGCAGGACAAGGCAGATGGGCACCAGGCTCCCTACGGTGTGCAGGGAAAGGGATTCCCTTCTCCCTCTGCCTGAGACCTACAGCCCCTCTACTCCCCTTGTGGGTGGGAATGCTTCCTGGTGCTCGCTGTCTGGTGTCCCAGGCAGTCTGCACTGCTGGAGGGGGTGTGGGGCAGGCAGGACCTGCTCTCACCAGGTGGGTGCTGAGCCCTGTGCTGTGGAAGGAGGCCAGGGACAGAGGGACTTCCGTGCCTTTTTCCTCTGAATTTCTCCCGACTTGCCCGACTTAAGAAGATTAAAGACAGATGGTCCCCGAGGCACCCTTGCCAGCACCCATGCTTGAGGCTGGGGGTGAAAGCACAACAGAAAAAGGCAGTGGGGAAGGGGGGTCATTCCCACCCGGGTCCCCAAGCGATGGAGTCACCTGAGAACTCACTGTTAGATGCTGCCCTCCCTGCTTATGCTGACTGCAGCTCTGCAGGGGGGGCTGCTGCCTCATCCATGCGGGACTCTGGGGGTGATGGGGAAGGGGCCCAGCCATGCCCCCAAAACCACTGCTCTGGGGAATGGTGCCATGCGAACTCTGTATCTCAGCCCCTCCATCGGCTAGACGAAAGCAGGCTCGGCTCTGTTGTGTTAAACCGCTGTGGAAGCACACTGTGTGCTCCTGATGAGTGTCTCGTTCGTGGGGATTTTACACACAGCCTCTCTGGGTTTGTGCTGGAAGCAACACCAGAAAAAAAGAGTTCACCTAACGTGGCCCCATGTGCACCAGCAGCAATTGCAGTGATGCACTTGTGAAGCCATTTAAATTTCCACGTGATGACCCAGTTTAGGGTGGTTTTGCCTCTGGATTTTCCCACTGCTGCTGCCTCTGGGTGGGTGGTGGCAGCTCCAGACCCTGCTGCTGTGCTTGATTTCAAGGCCACCACACTTGGTCCACACTGACAGCCCCAGCCTTGAGTGCTCAGACTCTTTATGGTGCTTTCCTGAGCATTACAAAATGCTGGGCATTCTGTGCACTGGCTTTCTCTCTGCAGCAGTATCTGAAAATACTCTTGGTGTGTTCCATGGTCCTGTATGTTTTACTGAAAGCTCTGAAGAGTAAACAGTTTGTTGTGTAGGGGGTTTTGCTGCTTTAGAAAGCCTGTTACACTGAGGGCAGGGCAGATGTCACTTCAGCTGCTGGAGTGAAGGTGGTGGGGATGCTCCAGGGGTTTTCAGTGCACATGCTGGAGTAAATTCCAGCCCAGCTTCCAGCAGAGATGACTTCCCTCACCATTTTGAAATAGCCGAGGCCAGCAATCACTGAGGATCTCAGCACCAGCACTGGGTTTGAACTGTGAGGCAAAGGGGAAGCTTGTATTTAGAAGGAGACTATAATTGCAAGTCAGATTTGCTTGTTCAATACTCTATTGACAGATTTGCCTTGGCAACCTGGAACAGGGTTTCATTGTTTGCATCTTACCTTATGGCATCCTATTGAGTGGGTGGGTGGGTGGGTTTTGGGTTTAGTAGGTTTGCTTTTTTTCCTTTTTTTCTTTTTTTTTCTTTTTTTTTTTTTTCCCCAAGCCTACCTACTCGTACTTTTCTCACCTTTTGCCAGCATGGTGTTGACCTCAGCCAGGGCTATATTACAATCTGGTTTTCAGACTGGCCACAACTTCAAATCCAAGTCAGAGCTGACAAAAGCAGAAGGGCAAATCCACAAGCCCAGCTGGCCAAGGCTGCAGGCCGCCAGGTAGGAATGAATGGGGTCAGCGCCTTCCCCCTCCCTCCAAGGACATTGTCATGCAAGAGAGTCGCAAAGTCCATGCCTGGCCGCTGGCAAGAGTGGCCTTGAAGGAAATGCTGTAACTATTAATGAATTAACTTTCTGTTTTTATTTGGTGCTTAGTGTGGCATGCTCCTGAGCTGTTCAGGCTCCAGGAGGAACTGTTGGCCCTGCCAGGGCAGAGGGGAGGAAGAGCTAAGCACCCAAACTGCAGCCTTGGAGTCATCTTGGTAGAATTGGAGGATTACAGCTGAAAAAGAATTGCTGGTTTGAATTGCTAAAAATGGTACAGACTAATGAGCAACATCAGAAATGATGGCATGTGTAATCAGTGCTGCTTGATAGCAAACATACAGCAGGTCTGCAGGAGCCACTGGTGTAAGGGTGAGGAGAACTGAAGCATTTCACGTTTTGGAGGGGCAGAACCCAACCTAAGTGAGCCACTGCCACAGAGCTGGCTCTGTCTCTGAGGCAAGAACTTTGAAAATAATGATGAAAAGAATAAACCTAGACAGACATCAGCTCCAGGTAGTAAGAGGGAACATGGCCAGCAAGTATTTGAGGGGAAATTGCCTTGGTATGTTTCCTAGCACCTGCAGGAAGCCCATCTGTCTCTGGCTGCTAGAGGATTTTGTCTTACAGCTGCACCCTGGCAGCCCCTGCTAAGGATCAGGCCCTCACCAGGCCGCCTGCTGCACAGGCACGAGGGGGGTCACCAGAGCCCCCCTGCACTTGCTCTGCCCATCTACCTGCTCCTCGCACCTCTGCCCAGGATGGCATCCCCCTGCTGCAGGGAGCAGTTACCTACCAATGATGCTCTGCAGAGAGGAACCTGAATTTTTGCACAGGTGTGTGGCAGAGGGTAAGAATACCCACAGAATGTGTATCTGCACCTCATACTTGCCTTATAAACAGGCAAATCATAAACAAAACGCATGGTATTAAACAACTGCTATCTTGGCTTTAAAAGGCAGTGCTTGGCTCTTGCTTCTTTTGGTTGGAAACCTTTTCTCTTTTCTCATCCCTGTGATATGCCCCAACCAGTCAAGAAGAGGCAGCAGCTGGAAACATTTCCTGCTTTCCTTATTTAGGCTATTTTATGTGGTTCAAATAAGGTGTCTTCTTTCAAATTGACAAAGGGAAAGATGTATCAGTTCATGAACTGCTGCTATCTGAGCAAGGTAAGAGACAGAAAATCACCACCATTACAATCATTACTGCGAATCATGTGCAATCAGCCCAGTAACAGAAAGGAGATGAACATCCTGCAGAAACCTAGAGGATGGGAGCTGGTGCTGAGCTGCTGGAGCCACGAGCCAGGCAATGATTAAAATGCTTTTAATGTTGGTTTTCAGTGTGGCTTTCACTTTTTTTTTTAATATTATATTTCATCCGTGGCCTCTCATACTGCTCCTGAGGCAGGTTCTACAGAGATGCCAAGGATGTCATCACACATTTAAATATATATATTTTTTTATCTAGATGCATATATGCAGCCAGGCAGCCCCTGCCCTCATCCCCCGTTCCCGCCGTGTCCCGGGAAGGGCCGGGCCGGGCCTGGGCGCCGCGCTCCGCAGCTTACCCGGATCGGAGGCGAATTGCACCAAATCGCGCTCGTCCCTGGGCATTTAGTTTATTGCAGGCATTAGTGGGCTGTGCTCGGCTTGTCTCCTCTGGCAACAGGAGAAGCTTGAAATGTCAAAGGGGAGGGTTAACAAACTCCGCTGGCATAAATTTCAATGAATGTATGTTTCTTAGGAAAACCGCTAAGTTAAAAAAAAAATATTTAAATCTTCCTGTCTGGGCTTTCGTTCGGCTGCTGTTCACAATGGATAATAATTCTTACATTAAGCCCCTTCGGCCCTCCAGGGAAATCAAAATTGTAATATCAGTTTGATTTTTATTGGCTCGGCTCTACGATCGCGGCGGCTGCGTCTTTGTTATGGTCTCTGGTGCGGTGACATTCAGCGGTGCCTCGCCGGTGCCCCCGCACCCCCGGGCCCGGGAAGGGCCCCCGAAGGCGGCGGCTGCCGGCCAGGGCCGCCCCACCGGGGGGACGGCGAACGGGCGAGCCCGCGGGCTGGGGCGGGGCCAGCCCCGGTGGGGTGGGGAGAAAGGGGAGCATCCTCGGGGGAGCGGGAGCTGCTGCGGGACCCCTGCAGAGGAGCCGCTCCAGTGCCGCTTGGGCTCAGCCTCGCCGCTCCCGCAGCCCGGGTGAAAGTTGCCGGCGGCCGCGGCCACGGGAGTCCCGGGCTCCGCGGGGAACGGCCTTCCCGTCCGTGGGCCGGCTGAACCCAGGCGGGGGCTGCGCAGCGGGCGCGGGGCCTCCGGTACCGCCCTCCGCGGCTCCCCGCGCGTCCCCTTGCCCCGGCGGCGGCCCGGGGCCACGGCCCGGCACCTGCGGAGACCGCGGTCGGCCGGCCCCGGCAGCCGAGACCCCCGGGAGTGTCTGGGGGCTCCGCGCGACGCCACTCCCCTCCGGCAGCGCCCCGCCGGGACTCGCCCCACGCGGGGCCGCGCCTCCCGTGCCGGGCGGGGGCCCCGGAGCTGCCCGCCCCCACGGTGGGGGCTGCGCGCGGAGCGGCCGGGGTCTGCACCGGGAAGGTGCCCGGCTGCTGGCGCGGCTCGGAGCGGCCGCGGGCACGGCCGGCCCCGCTCCACCTGCCGGGGGGGCTCGCCTGCCGTTCCGGCCCCGCCACGTTTCGCGGAGCAGAGCGAGACATGGCTGGGGGTCCCCCGCTGTCGAGCGGAGGGTCGGCGCGGACACGCGCGGGCCTCAGCCCACTCCCCAAATCCGCTCCAAGGAGCAGCGAGTGCGCGGAGCCTCCCGCCCCGGGCTCCCCGCACGCCGCCGCCGCTTGCGGCTTCCGGCACCGGGCGAGGGAAACTCGCCGCCACCTGCCCCGGGCCCGCTCCGGCTATCTTGCCACGGGGGGGTCCCCGCCGCCAGTGACCCCGGGCCGGGCTCCCCGCGGCCGCAGGCACCCACCGAGCGGCGCAGCGCCGGCCCAGGCGCGGAGCGAGGGCTCCTCCGGGCCGGGCCCCACGGAAGGAGGCGGCGGGCCCAGGCCGTGCGGGGGGCCGGGGGTTCCGCTGTCCCCCCAGGCAGCCCACGGCGTAGAGCCGTCCCGTGGGTTCGCCTCCCGGCCCGGGGCACGGCGCGGACACCCCACACACACCCCCCACGCATCCTACCCCCACGCCTGACCCCCGCGTGTCGCGCACCTGCCCCGCGGGCTCTGCCGTGGGGGCCGTGCTGAGTCACACGTGGGGCGGGGGGCAGCGCCCCCCCACCCCCCCTCCGCGCCGCTCCTGCCCGGCCCCCGCCCGCCCCCTCCCCGCCTCGCTCGCCCCCTCCCCGCCTCGCTCGCCGGCAGGTCTGCGCCAATCCCCCGGCCCCGCCGTTGACGGGCAGCCGGGCCCGGGAGGCACCGCCTCCCTGACGTCTCGCTCCGGGATTTGCACGGGTTGCGGTGCCGCGGCTCAGTGTCTGTCGGGTCGGCGGCGGGAGCTGCCGGAGCCGGAGCCCAGCTCGGCTGCAGCGGCGGGCGCGGACGCCCGGCCCGGCCCCTCCCGGCTGCAGCATGGAGCTGCCGGCGGTGGGCGAGCACGTTTTCGCGGTGGAGAGCATCGAGAAGAAGCGGATCCGAAAGGTGAGGAGGGCGGGGGCGGCGGGGGGCGGCCGGGCGGGCGGCGGGTCCAGCTGACGCCGTGTCTTTGCCTCCCGCGCTCCGCAGGGCAGAGTCGAGTACCTGGTGAAATGGAGGGGATGGTCGCCCAAGTGAGTACCGAGCGGGGATGGGGACGGGGCGGCCCGGCGGCGGGGCTGCGCCGCGCTCAGCGCCCCGGGAAGGGGCCTCGGCCCGGGCGGCGGGCGGGCGGGCGGCGAGAAGCGGCGGCGGGGCCCGGCGGCGGCGGCGGGAGCCGAGCAGGCGGCGGCTGATGTGCACCAGAAAATGGCTCCTTCCCCCTTTCCCTCCTCGGGAGTCGGGCTCCATATTGCAGAACCGGGGGGGGGGGGGGGGACGGCTGTGGGGAGGGGGAAGGGAAGGGGGAATAACCGCAAAAATAACCCGCGCCGCCCCGCAGCCCGCGGCGGGCGGGCGGCCCCCGAGAGCCGCTCGCCGAGGCGGAGGCACCGGCCGCGGAGCGAGGGCGGCCGCTGCGGGCTGCGGAGTATTTGGGGTTTGCATGACAGTGCCGGCGGGGGGGCGGGGGGATCCGCGCCGCTGTTCCGGACTCGGCGGCCGGGCCCCTCCTCCGCGCCGCGGCCGCTTTCCTGGGTCCGGGAAAGGGGATTTGGAAAATTTCATCATGACATGCCTAGAATTCCTCCGGAATAATAACTGCGCTAAATAAACAGTTCCGTCCCCGTGCCGCCCCCCCCCCCCCTCCTCTCCCCTCCCCGCCCATCCCCCTCCCCCGGGACCCGAGTCCCGGACGCCCGCTCCCAGGCGGGCCCGGTGCTCGGGGCCGGCAGCGGCCACCGGCGGCGGGGTTCCCCTGCCCGGGACCCCGGCCCCCTTCCCGGCGGGGCCCCGCGGCTGACGGCCGCTCTCCTCCCCTCTCGCAAGATATAACACGTGGGAGCCGGAGGAGAACATCCTGGACCCCCGGCTGCTCATCGCCTTCCAGAACAGGTGAGTGGTGGCGGGAGGGGGGCCGGGAGGGGCGGCGGGCGCCAGCGCCCCGCGCCCGCTTCGGCAATTGCGGATGCGTCACGGAGCCGGGGGCCGCGGCGGGGACGGGCGCGGGACGGGACGGGGCCCGGGGGCGCGGCCCCGGCGGGGCGGGCGGCGCGGGGCCGCGGGGCGACGCCTCCGGTTCAAGGTCCCCCGCGCCGCGCTCCCCCCACGCCGCGCCTTGCGCTCCTGCCTGCCCGGGGATTTGATGCCTGCGAGTGGAGGAGGCGGCGCTGCTGCTGCGCTTGGACGGGCTTTTTATTTTTTTTTTTATTTTTTTTCCTCTGCCCTTTTTTTTTTCTTGTGCATTTATTTTCTGTAGTATTTTGGCTCAAACTGTAAACTTCAGCCCCTCGCTGCAGCAGGGAGAGGCGGGAGTGGGGAATTCGCCTTGCCAGGTGTCTGCTGCCTCAGCATGTCAGCTGTGCCCCTGTCCCGCTGCCTCCTGCGGGACCCCCAGCCTGCGGCTCTGCACCCTGGCTCCCCTCCTGCCACCCCTTCGCACCAGCTCGCTGCACCCATGTAGGGTTGTTGGCACCGCAGGAGCCACCATGCATGCATGGGGTGCAGGGAGGGGGGCACCCCAGGGGTCTGTGTGCCACCACTCAGGCCTTGCCGTGACTGTGTTCCCGCAGGGAGCGGCAGGAGCAGCTGATGGGATACCGCAAGCGGGGGCCCAAGCCAAAGCCACTGGTCGTGCAGGTAAATGTGTGGTGGAGCTGAGCCCCACACCGCCCGGGCAGCCTGTTTGCAGCAAAGCCCTGTCCCCAGGGAGCCGCTTTCAGCAGGTTTCATCATGCTGAGGAGTTGTGCGCAGCCTGGGCGCTTGGCAGTGCCCCAGGGACCCCCAGGCCCCAGCACCGAGCTCATCAGGCCATCCCAGCCCCCCGTCCCTCCGGGCTGCGGGGCAGACCTGCTGCACCCAAAGCCGGGTGGCATTAGCCCACTGCTCGCAGGCTCAGCAGCAGCAGTCCTGCTTGGCCCCTGTTCCCAGACAGCTGATTGAAGGGTGCTTTTCTTCTTTTCATTGCTTCATTAATCTGGAGCAATGCACAGCCTGTAAGTTGGAGTGGGCTGGGGCTGCCTGCTCGAGGACACGGCACCCCGCAATGCAGCGTCCTGTAACAAGAGCTGCTGGAGGGGCGGGGGTTTCACCGGAGCCTTCGGCACCTGCCGGAGCACCGACACCTTGCTCTCCAGCCCCAGCTGACTGCGGCCCCTGGCTTTGTGTTGCAGCTTCCCTCCTTTGCCCGCCGCTCGAACATCCTCACGGGGCTGCAGGACCCCGCTGTGGACAACAGGCCGAAGCTGGATCTCGGCTCCTCTGGCAAGAGCCAGCAGCACCAGTATGAACTCAACAGCAAGAAACACCACCAGTACCAGCCCAACGGCAAGGAGAGTGGCATGAAGCACCAGTCCCACAGCAAAGGGAAGTATTATTACCAGCTGAACAGCAAGAAGCACCACCACTACCAGCCAGACCCCAAGATGTATGAGCCCCACTACCAGCCCAGCAGCAAGGAGCCGCAGAGCCAGGCCTGCTTGGACAGTAACAAGGGCCCCCTGGTCACCCACCCGGACAAGTGGTCTCATGGCCCGGCCAAAAACCTGCTGAGCCCAGTCAAGAACCTCACTACGGAGAGCAAGAACGGGGCTGAGAAGAACCTGTCCAGTGGTACCGGGCCCCCCCCCCGGGACAGGGTGACCAGCAACGGCCTCGGGGGCAAGATGAAGATCGTCAAGAACAAAAACAAGAACGGGCGCATTGTGATTGTCATGAGCAAGTACATGGAGAACGGCATGCAGGCGGTGAAGATCAAGTCCGGGGAGCCTCCCCGGAAGCGGACTGCGGAGGAGAGGACTCCTAAGAAGGGTGGGGAGGAGAAGCTGGAGGCTTGGAGGAAGCCAGGGGAGGAGAGGGTGGTGGGCAGCAACGCCCTGAGCAAAGCAGAGGGCGAGAGCCGGCAGCCCCCCGCAGAGCTCAAGGAAAGTCCCCAAAAGACTCCACTGGCCAAGGAGCTGCCCCTCCCTCCAACAGAGCAGCCCCTGCAGCTCACCACCAAGCCAGACCTCGTGCCCTGGTCCCTGAGTCCCGTCTGTGAGCACAGCCCTTCCTCCATGGGACTGAACCTCTCCAGCCCCAGCTCGCGCAAGCGCTGCCTGTCAGAGCCGCACACGGAGCAGGAGCCAGGCAAGAAGCGCCTGACCTCCCGCAGCATCAGTGCCCCCACCTGCCTCAGCCCCCCGGCCCCAGAGCGGCTGGAGCCCCCCACCCAGCCGGAGGTCATCCTGCTGGATTCGGACCTGGACGAGCCCATAGACTTGCGCTGCGTGAAGCCGCGGGCAGAGGGTGAGCTGGCCCTGGTGCAGGTGAAGCCAGAGGTGCTGCCGGCACCAGCTGAGAAACCGGCCGCGAAACCTCCACAGCCCCAGGAGGCCACGGAGGAGGAGGAGGAGGCCGAGTCCCTGCAGGAATTCAAGCCCTTCTTTGGGAATATAATTATCACAGATGTGACCGCAAACTGCCTGACCGTGACCTTCAAGGAGTATGTGACGGTGTGAGGTGGGATGGCGGCTGCTCCCCGTGGGAGCTGCCTGCCCATCCCAGGGCCACTGGCCCCACAGCCTCCCTCTAAGGTACTGGTGCCCTCCCTGGAGCCTGTGTGCCCCCTGTCCGCACCACAGCAGCCAAGCCCGCCGCCTCCACCAAGGGGATGCCAGGACAGGGCTGGGCATGGTGGCCGTCCCTGCCACGTGGGGTGTCCTCACTACCGCTCCCGCCCTGCGGTCGTGGGCTGCCCCAGGACCTGCGGGCACCGGGACACCGAAGATGGGGCCTGCCAGTTACTCAGAGTTATAGTATTATATTTTAACAGTGCTAACTTGTCAAGTGATTCTTGCTCCCGTTTGTACGTGGTGTTATTGAAATGTATTGTTTGAGCTGAAAGCTGGTCACTCTCTGGCCACGCTAATATATTTATTTGTAGGTATTTATATAATGAAATATAAAGCCTAGATTTATGGAGTCCCTAGATCACCTTATAAACTATATCAAACAAATATTTTCTGTTCTCCTTTTTAACCATTCAGCATTTGTTAGTCTCGTCCCCTTGCCCTCCTTACAACCCGCAGGACCATTCCCGGTATATATTTTTTGATACTGTACACATGTGGTGTTTCTATGTGCAAAAAAAAAATCGTTATCTAAACAAGCTATTATAGAAATTGCTGCTATTAGAAATGTCTAAACTATAAGCTTCCAATTATTAATTGCTTGAATGTAAATATTAAATGGAGATGTTGAAAGTGCATTTGATGTTCTGCAGCTAGTGTAGATCGGATTGCAAAGCCCAGCTGCTGGGAGGTGGAGCGCAAGCTGCCAGCGGCGCTTCCTGGTCTGAGGGCTGTGTCACGGGGGAAGAAATGTATCATGCAATCATTGCAAAGGACTATAAACCTTTACAAAAACTACCGGGATTTGGAGTGCGTTTGTTACTGCCTACGGACGGCGCAGAAGGCATCCCTGCACAGGCAGGCTGTGGCTGGGGTGCCCCAGAGCAGGTACTTGCAGGTTAAAATCTGCTCCGAGATGCAGCGTATGACATCAAGTTCTGACTTTTCCCTTTGGGTGAGAGTGTGCTGCTGCCTGCCATGTGTCAGGGCGCCCTGTTTTCTCCTGGTGCCACCCAGGCGGGCGGCAAGGCCGTAGGGGCCAGTGGTTCAGTGTTTCCCTGCAGTGCCAAGGCAGGGCTGGGTTTCTCCGGAGCAAAACAGGCTGCGTGAGGTCTGTGGTGAGAAAGCTGGAAGGCTTCTGGGAATGTGGCTGCAGTGGATGGGCGATGGCTGCCTCTCACGCTGATGCTGCCCCCCCAGTGGTGTTATCCCCAGCATTGGGCAGGATCGCTGTTAAATGAGATGTTGAACTTCTCCAGAAAGGAGGATGGTCCAAATTCATCAAAAAAAGCCTGCAGATGTCTCTGAACTAGGTTAATAATTGCTAGAGTCCACTGAAAATACAGTGCAGGGCTAATTCTTTACAAAATGGCTCACGCAACAGTAGCAGCCTAGCGGCAAGTCCGTGGAGTCCACCTGCATGTGGCTGAGGTACCATGCTCCGTCCCCGCTTCCCCGGGATCCTCTGTAACATTCCCAAGCAGAGCCAAGTGCTCATACAGTAACTGCCCCTGAACCTCACGCTTGCCAAACTGGCTCAGTTGCCAGCCTTTTTTGTGTTGGGCTTTTGCTTTGATTTCTCTTCCAGAAAAGATCTTAGTTGAAATACTGTTGTTGGTGGCACATTAATGTGCATGGGCAAGAGCTTCAAGCTTGTGAGAAGCAGAATTAATTGGCTTGGGTGAGGTGGACCCTGCGGTTATACTGGAGCTACCTGAAGACATGGGTGAGTTGCCCCAGCTGTGTGTGAGTCCAGGGGGTGGGGAGCACCCTGTGGGCTCTGTGCCTGGGTGCTGCTGTGGCATGGCATCTATCTGTCTGGGTGTGTGGCAGTGCTATTCCCAAAGCAAAAATAAGCCCCTCCATCTAGTGCTGCCCGCTTCTGGGCCACCTAGTTATCCCAGACTTCATTTTATGTAAATAAATTTCAGAAGTCAGCTTGGCAACTGTTCCTTTGTAAATCCTGAGGATTTATGTGGCATCCACAGAAAGGTGGGGCAGCATCCAGCTAGGTCTCATCTGCTGGGGCTTGTTTGCTGGGTCAGCCCAAGCCTTGCCTACAGATGTTCCTGTGCCAGAGCCAGAGCACTTTTCTAAGGCAGGTTGGGATAAATCAAAGGAAACGCAACCACTGAAAGTGTGGATGCTATTTTCTCAGCTGGGGCAGCTGTGGAGGCCTGTATCCAAGTGGAACAATCCCAACTGCAGACACCACTGTCGCAGATGTTGGTTTTGGTCTGGTGTAGCTCAGGTCTGCTACTCGGTGTGCTCATGTGGTAGTAGGAATGGCTTCTGGGAGCTTCCAGCAGAAAGATGGCTCCATCCCAGATACCTGGTTAAAGTTGTTAGTGTGGGCAAGGACAATACCAACAGCTCCGTTATCTCTTGTTTCAGCTGATGCTCCAAAGTCAGTGGAAACTTCTGCAATATGTGTAGTGCCTGTGATTTTCACCTGCTTGTATGGAGACCTCAAACTCTGATTGTACGTGCATGGAGAGCAAGCGGAAATAGGTGAACTCAATCAACATTTTCCCTGTGAGCTGTGCTGAATCTTAAGAGGATTTTAATCAACACTACATGTCGTTGGGGCCATGTGAGTGACGGGCAGAGGCAGCGGTGGTGAAGGGTGCTGAAGAGCTGATGTCAGGGAAGGAACCTGTGGGCTATGCAGGTGAACCCCAGCCCATGCCAGGGGGATGCCCAGGGATGGTTTGGTGGGAAGCATTTCCCTGCCATCCCAGGCGTAGCTGGCAGAGCAGACAATCAGAAATTATGCATTTCCCTTGATTAATTAAGCTAATGGTTATCTGAAAACAAAAATGGCATGGAAGAGGAGACGCATGCTCAGAATGCAAAATGTAATTTATGAAAGGGGAAGTGCCGCTCGACAGACAGCGGCAGGAGCCAGTCCAGGAGTGGGGCTGTTCAGATGGGCTTGCTCTGGGGCAGGGTGGCTGCAAAAGGAGAACTTTTTCCTTAGGCAGGCAAAGGTAGATGAAACCAACAGGGATTCTCACAAATAGTAGGATGTGTCTATTTAGATGTGGGCTTGCAGGCTCCTGGCCAAAGCCTGAGCATCGCTGCTGCTGTCGTGAGCTGGCTCGGCTGCTTCCTTCTCTAGTCTGTAGGTGGGTGAGACTCTTGGCAATTAATAACTGGTTGCAGGTTTACAGTTAGCTTAGCTCGTTAACATTTTTGAAAATTGATTGTATTGTGTTGCCAGTTTTTAGGGAAACAATGTTCCTCTGAGTGTGTGCTTTCTGCGCCCACCGCCGCTCCATGAGCCGTGGAAGCACCTGAAACATTCTTTGCTGGCAGTAGCTGTGGTTTGTTTGAGGCACCATTTCCCGGAAACCACATAGCCAGATATTTCTTAGTTTAATAGTTTGATCATGTTTATCACAACTCCAGCAGCTTCCTGTGCAGTGAAAGGTGCGATAAGTAGTCACTGGTTTAAAAGATACACCCTCCCCTTGCTTTGTGCCAATTGGCTGGGAAAGATTAAGTGTTTAGGATATGAATTACTTACTCATACCACTCTCTTTCCGTATTAAGTGCATCAAACCTAAATGCCTGTTACTGAGCAAATTAATGTGAAGTCCACTATGACTTACAATGGATATCAAAGTGATCCAGGACGAGATGGAGCGTCACCGTGCTCCATTAGGAAGACTGGTGTGCACTGTATTTAATGTATTTCCCAGGAATGCGTTAACCTCTGCTTGGTTTGGATTTATTCCAGACAAACATTTGCTGATTTAAAAAGAGAATCTGTGTTCATATTTCAGCTCTTCTGAAAGGGTATGATGCATCCATCTATATACATGGTTGTGCTGAGAGGAGGGACAGCAAATTTGTGCTGTAAAGCTGCTTTCAGGTTCTCCCCTCCCCAGACACAGTGGTTCCAGTGCCCGCACTGGTGCTTGGGTGGAATCCAGCCACCAGCCCTCCCTTCACTGAGCTCCATCACCATCGATTGCCATGGCACTGTGTAGTTTCAGCAGATGTGGTGTGATTCCACAGGAGGTGACAGAAACTCCGTCCCCAGGGGATGGCCATGGGGCAGTTGGCAGGGTGGGCCCTGGGGCTCAGTAGAAGAGGTTGCATCTCTGGGGTGAGGATGCTGTTAAGGAGAAGGATGTTAAATACATGGAGCTGATGGGTTTTAATCAGAACAAGAAACAGCCTCATGGGGACTGGGAGACTTCCAGGTCCAGACTGGGAAGGGGGGAGGATCTCCTCCCTGGAGAAGAGCAGGAGGCGTAAGTGGCTGTACGCAGTGGGAAGCAGTGGATTTCCCACACAGTTGGGGCACTCAGTGCTTTTGCTCATGTGTGGGTGGGGGGCAGCTCCTCCAGGCAGTCATTGCATCCATTTCGTGATGGCTTTCCTTTATTTTTCCCATTCTTTTCTCATTTCACTATGCAATGTCAGGAGCTGACTGTGTCACTTTGCTGAATGCGGTGGCCTCAGCATCTCTCCCCCGTTGGAGAACCCAGCAACAAGGTAAAGCATTCATGGTCACGTTGCTGGGGGGGAAGCCCACTGTTCAGGCTGCATTTTTCCCAGCCTATCCCTTGGAGCACAGTGAGAGCTGTACAGCTCGGCCGTGCATGCCTTTGCCGCTATAAACCATTTTAACTAAAACTGCATCCAACGGGACTGGTCCAGCAGCAGAGGCCTGCCACCAAAGCTTTTCTGCTGGCTTTTTGGTGGAGCTGGTGTCCCTCTACCTCAGAAAGCAGCTGCAGTAGGGTGAGACCAGTGTGCAGCAGCCCACCCCCCCACCCCCCCAAACCAGGGCAGCTGGGCTAGGGGGCCAGCGAGGGGGCTTCCTCCAGTTCTGCCCCATCTCCAAGCCCACTCACCTCCCCCATCCCACAGAGCTGCCTCTGGTTTGAAGTTTGAAGAAAATGCCTGGCGCTAGGAAATCCTCCCTCTCCTCTACAGATAAGATCATTTGGATTCAGCCCAGATTCATGCAAGATCTGTGTTGGGAGGAGACGACCGCAAGGACACTGCTCTGTTTACGTTTGCACCAGAAGAGGAAAAAGGCTCCATAGTGCCAGGCACAGCCCAAACCATCTCCACACACTACCAGAACCTCGGTGAGCAGCTGCAGGGGTCCCCTGTGCCCAGAAAAGCTCCTGCCTGCACCCTGAGCTGGCGAGAATCCCAATAAAGACAAAATGAAGCAGTTCACATGTTCACGAGGTGGCTGCCACCAGCCATGTCTGATGGAAACGCAGCTCTGCAGCATAGCCCAGCCTTGGGCAGCATCAGTGTGGCAAGGAAGACCAACTGTGTGAGCAAGGTGCTGGATGGAGGAGATGAGGGCTCAGGTCCTGGGCCCCCCTCACTGTGCTCCCAGGGAGGGACCCCCTGATTGCTGCAGGGAGTGACAGGGAGGGGAACAGATGATGTGGGAGAGGGGCCGTGGTGGCTGCAGCCAGGTGCTGTGCTGAGAGGGACTGGAAGGGAGGAGGGTCCCTGGTGGTGTAGCTGCTTGTCGGAGTCATCCCTGGGCCTGTGCTGGCGTGTGGAATCTCATGGACACTGGAAGGGTATTACTGTGTGGCAGACCTTTGGGTGCAAATGCGAGAGAAATGAGGGTCTTTGTAACAATGACAGTTCGGGGCAGGCACTGGCAGGGGCTGAGGGCGGCCAGGGTCTCCTGCCCTCGAGCTGGGACCTGCCAGTGCCTCCCATCGCAGGGCAAGATCCCAGGCTCACCCGGGAGCAATTTGCTGGCACCTACTGAAGTCGTTTCTCAGAGGGAGCCGTCAGTTCAGCTGACACCTTGATGTAGTTTAAAGCAAACTGCAAACATGAAGATTTATTTTTATCGAACGAGCAGGCATATAAAACACACTGTGTAATGCAGCGCAGCCTAGTAGGAAGCACCCTGAATCCCAGGAGTCATGACTTCGGCGTGGCCATCCCTGGCTGACCCTGCTGAGAGCGGGCCCATGGGGTTTAAGGGTGGAGAGAGAAGGAAACTGAATCATCAGCTGCCAGATCCTCCAGCATCTCCATCAAATACCAGGACCCTTATGCAAGGGATGGCACTGGCACCAGTTGGGATGACAGATCCTGACCCAGCAAAGCTGCCAAGGCAGAGCTCCACTAGTGTGACAGGCTCTCTGTCCCAGAGAGGTACTGGGAAGTGGGGTATGGCTGCATTCCCATTTTCCAAACAGTTTCTACATTGCCATGGCCCAAGTGTGGACGCAGTTTCTGGGATATAGGCGTGCTTCAGTCAGAAGTGCTTAGTTGGAAGTGAGAAAGGGAATAACCTAAACCTTTAGGAGATACTGCTGCTGTGCTGTAGCAGGCAGGGCAAAGAAGTCCTACAGACAGAGAAAGTAAGTTAAAACGGGTTAGATATTATCACAAGATGCATTAGCAGGCAGCCTGAACGGAGAGTCTGAGCTGATGGAAGCTTTAGCAAATGCATATGTAATGTTGGATATAAAGACTGGGCTGAGCAAAAAATTCTTGTTGTGCCAATGTAAAGCCACATCTCCTGGTCTCCTGGGAAGCCACTGGACACTCAGGTCTTCTGCAGTGGGGATGAGCCTGGGATGTACAGCACGAGGAGTGGTGGTGTTGGGTAACAGCTGTGAAATGAGCTTCCAGAAGGAACAACCTGCCCCCGCCTGGGGCTGTGTCCAGAGAAGAGCCCTGGGTCGCTGGGGTTGCCCCTTTCCCCCTCGCTGATGCCCCCGTGGGAACTGTGCTGCGCTCATTCGTGAAGCACAAGAATAGGAAAACCAGGATGACTCAAACTTCAAAAGTTACCTCTGGGCTGAAGCTAAAGATGGAAAACTGCAGCCCACGAGCTGTTCCAAGAGCAGCAGAGGGCAGGGTGGAAATTCAGACTCCGGGTTTCCCCGCGGCCCGGTGCTCAGGGTGGCCGTGTGCGGGGCAGCCCCGGCTCCTGGAGGGCCCAGCCAGGGTGATGCTCCGTGGGGCCATGTCATACCGCGTGGGCAGTACCACCCAGCCCCGAGGCAGGATCTGCCCTCAGCCACCTCGGAGGGCAAGAAGCTGGCCCCGGGGGGAGGGAGGAGCGGTGCTGCCCTCCGCGGGGAGGGGGGCCGAGCCTGCGGGCTAAAATGGCCACGCTCGGCTGCAGGCGTGGGCTCTGCCATGCGGCAAGGGTTAACCCCAGCAGGCATGCTGGGAAAGGGGCAGGCAGAACTGCACCGGGAGAACCGGGGCGGCGGGCGGCGGGCAGCGCTCCCCGGCCCGCCCCGGCGCTGGGGGGAGCGGCGAGGAAAGCTGGAAAATGCCCTTTGTGTAAGCCTGGACAGCGTGATCTCAGAAGATGGGGCGGGGGGGATTGCGTTTGGGTTTTGGTTGGGTTGTTTTGGGGTTTGTTTTTTTTTGTCCTTCTTGGCACTGAATTTGTGGGTCTCGGCGCTGGCGTCTCTCCATCTCCTGCTTCCCGAGGGGAGGACGCCCGTTCCCACGACTGGTGCCGCAGAGGGGGATGCACTCCACAAGTCACTGCTGGTGGAGCTGCTCAAAGCTCACAGTCACAAGGACCTGAGAAAGGAAATAATTTCTATTTTAGCTTAAAAAAAAAAAAAACAAAAAACGGAGCGTCAGGTTCTTTTAAATACCAAACACAAGCTTGGGAGAGGGAAGGTTTGTTCGGTATCGGGGAGGCACCGGAGCATCTCAAAGCACAAATTAAATGGTAATTTTCACATAGGCTAGTAAACGTTATTTTCACATATGTTAGTAATTCCACATGGCTTGAAAAATGAAGGATGCAACGTTGTCCCTGAATGTACCCATCCATTTTGCAGTGCGGTGCAAGCCAGGCTGTCATTTTAACATCAGGAATGTATTTTACAGCCGCTGCCCACTGCGCGCATTGGGTCCGGCCGTGACACTATCCTTCCTCCGCCTGTGTCCTTCTGGCACATGAAGTCACCGGCAACAGATAAAACAGGGACATTCATCGTGGGTTCTGCAGAGAAGACGATGTGGCGCTTAGACACCAGAGGTGCCTCAGCTCTCCCCGGCTGGCTGGTGGAATGAGATGTCTTATCTTGAGTTTAACGGCTCAACCTGACCCTGAGCCATTTTTAACCAGGGGTGGGAAGAGCCCTCCCTGGTCGTCCCTCTTCGCTTTGAAAAATTCTTCAGTCACTGCACGGTATCTGCTTTCCTGATGGTTTTAATTTCTGTACCCCTGCAACCTGAAGCAGACCCACTTTCTCAGTGTTTGATGCTCTGCTTCTTGAAGAGGCTTTAACTCTCGGCTTTAACTCAGAAATAACTCCTAGCAAACGCAGCGCAGAGAGACCCAACAAGAAGACATCTAATCTAATGTATCACATTTCCATATTTTGTGCTGCAAGCAGCAATTTGTGGTTCAGCAGCAACGGCTGAGTAGAGAAGAGCATTATCACAGAAATTCCTTCCATCTCTCGCCTGAGTATGTGACAAATAACTCTTGGCCGTGGCATTGTCTTTTCTGGTTTCGGACTAAGAGGCTTAACTCTTTTTTTCTTTCCCCGGAAAGGCAATTTTACCTTTGCCTTGTGCACCCTCCATTCCCCGTAACTGAGAATTTGCTGCCCGCAGCAGCATAGCCTGTGCTCAGGCAGCGAAGCGGCGCTCCGAGGCGGGAGGTGGCACGGGGAGGCCCTAAACAGCCGTGCCCCCGGGGCGGCGGGGGGGTGTGCTGGGGAGAGCCCGGCACGGCTCGGTGCGAGCTACCTTTCCAAGAGACGGGGAATCTGTGTGGGAGGCTCTGGGAGCGTGTCCTGCGAGGCGCTGAACTGCAAAAGAGAATGCGATGACCGGAGGGTGGTGGCAGAGAACCAGCCCGGCAGCCGTTTGGTGCGGGGCTGCGGGATGCAGCCGTCCCGGGGGGGGGGGAGCAGGGGACCTTTCCCCGCCGGTGCGGGGTGGGCTCCCAAAGCGCTACCCGCTACCCTTCACCTAGAGAGGGACCGCGAGCAGGAGGGGCCGGGGGCTGAACCCCCTTGGGGGGGCTGGGAGGCGCCGGCCGGGAGCCGCTGCCCCGCCGGCACCGCCGGGGTTTGCGGGCAGGGATCGCTCTGTACCCGCATCCATCCCTCTTCGGTGATCAGCCTGCCCGGAGAAGTTCAAATCCAAACCTTCGGGGCAAGAGCCATCGCCCACAGCCGCCCTCTCGGCCCCCGCCGTGCCACCGGGCACCGGCCGCAGCCGCGCCCGTCGCGGGGCCGTGTGAGACTGGGGGGCCGGGGCCAGCGCTGCCGGCGCCGCGGGCTCCCCGGGTCCGCAGGGGATGCTGGCGGCCGCGCAGGCTGGCGGTACTGCCTCGGTGTGTGGCACTGGTGAGCCCACTTTCCGTGTTAACAGGCTCCGGTAGCTTAAAAGAGATACTGAAATATTGGAGAGGAGTGGAAAAAGAGGCAGAGGGATGCCGTGAGGGCGTGGAGAGCCCCAGAAGCCGGAGGCGGTGGGGCTGCTGGGCGTCTCGAAGGCAAGGTTAAGGACGTTTTGATGAGCCCGAAAACCACTACACAGGGAAGACATTGAGAGACTCAGACGAGCTTTCATCTAGTAAATGAAGACACAACAGGATCCATCGGCTGAAGTCCGCACCAGCAGTAGCTGGAGCTGGAATGCGGTGCCATCTACACGGTGTCAGGAAAAAAAAAAAAAAAAAAATAATCCAGGTGGGAAGGGCAAAAATCGCGGCTGCTTGGCATCGCTTGGAGAGATGCGCTGCCATTGAGCCCCAGGCTGCTACGGCAGGATTCAGAATTGCAAGGGGTGTAACCCACAGCCTGCGGGACAAGGACGGGCAGTGGGGGATTTATACTGATCCCCCCGTTTTAACGTGCCCGACGGCCCCGGTTATTTTATGCACCCCTGTGATCCTCCTTGTCCTGCTGGGTTTGTACCCTTATCGGCTGTGACTTTTGTAAGATTAATTCCTTCTCCCCGGGGCACTGGAGTGTTTCGCTGACAGCCGTGGCCACACAGCCCCCCGCAGCCCCTCCCCGGGCGCCGGCCGCGGCGCATCCCGAGCGGAGCGGGGGTCGGGGCACCCCGAGCGGCTGCGGCTCGGGGCAGGCGGCTGCAGCGCGGGGCTCCCCCCTCCCGGGTGCCCCCACACGCATGTGCGGTGCTGCGTGGCCCCGTGGTGCGTCCAAGTGTCAAACGCCAGCCGCGGGGAAGTGGAGGGGAGGTGGGACCCTGCGTATGCCTGGGGTCCCGTGTAGGACTCGCAGCGCTCTTTGCAGCGGGACTGCAGGCAGGGCAGAGTGGGGACGGTGAGGGTGGGGGGCCCCGGGGAGGCGGCCCGGAGGTAGGGTGGGGAGAGGGACAGTTTTCCCCAGGAGAAGCTGGAGCGGAGCAGGGCAGCGACCGGGGACCCGCCCCGAGTCGCTGCGGCACTGGGGAGCTTCGCAGCCGTCCCGGCATCGGGGGGAGCCGCAGCGAGAAGCCGGGGAGCTGGGAGGGCCGGGGCGACTGCTGGCGTGGCCCGCGGGCGTCCAGCGCCTCGGGTGGGATGAGGGCCCCCCTCCCCCTCGGCAAACACTGCGTGAGCGGGAGGTCCCGGGGACACCCGCCGGGGAGGAAACGTCCCGCGGTCCCGGCAGGAGCGGGAGGAAAACGAAACGGGGACGAGAAAGGGGGGGAGAGCCGAAGCCCGGGCCGGTTGCGGCACGGGGCGGCCCGGCGCGGCAGGGGACGCCTGGCCCGGCCCGGTTCAGCCCGACGCGGCGCAGGGCTCACACCTGCATTGCAGCAGTGGTGGGGCGGCGGAGCGCTGCCGGGCCGGCGGGCTGGGCTCTCGGCGCGGCGCTGCATTGCAGCACTGCAGGAGCCCCCTCCTTCCCCGCTCCCTTCTCCGCCCTCCGCTGCCGCTCGGCTCCGGAGGCCCAACCCGGAGCACGGACCGGCCCCGCCGCGCTCCGCTCCCGCTCGTACGAGGCATCTGCAGTCGTCGGGGCGCTGGGGTCTCCCCCGTCGTGCCACAACCGAGCTCTTCCCCCTGCCCCCGGCCCGGGAATGCTGCCGTGGGGCGAGGGACACGCACCCACCCTCTGTGTCCCCTGGCTGGTGTCTGTCATCGGCGTTCATCAACCGCCGCGCGGGTGGAGGGACCGGCCCGCCCCGTCGGGGCATCCGCCGTCCTGCCTACCCGACCCCGCGTCGCCAGCACAGCTCCGCGGCTCGTCCCGGCCGCCTCCCTCCCCCCGCGTCGCCCTCCCCGCCGGGTTGGCCGGGGTGGGTGCCCCGCCGGGCCGTCCGGTCTCGCGTGGGGCACGCACTGGCCCGCGTCGTCCCCACGGGCTTCCCGCGAGGGCGGTTGGGCTGGTCCCGCGGGGAGCCCCCACCGGGACCGAGCAGAGCTAAAGGGCGTTGAACCGGGCGGCTCGGCCTCGGCGCGGCCCCTGCGCGACGGCACGGTGTCCCCCCGGCCGTCGGGGCACTTGCGATGCCCGTGGGGCGGGTGAAGGGAGGCGACCAGCCCCGCGTCCCCGGCCCATTGGGAAGGGAGGCTGGTGACCGCGCTCCGGGCTCCCTCGCCTGGGGACCGCGGCCCGGAGACTGATGCCAGCCCTGCGTGACTGGGTACCGCGTGGACACAGCCAGCCACGACCCGTGGCTGCCGCGTGCGCGGGGCGCCAAGGGGAGCGGGGCGATCCCAGTGGGAAGGAGCCGCCGGCGGCCGGGCGTCCCGGGACCTGCTCCGCTGCCAGGTGCGGCGCCGCAGGGGCGGAGGGGAACCGGGGCCCCGGGCTGGGGGGGCCGCCCGCCCCGACACAACGGGGGCCCGTTCCCAAGGCTCTCGCTCTGTCTCTGCTTTGGGAAAACGCCAGCACGGTAACAAAATGGCGGGGAAAGGGTGGGATTGTCACTGCAAGCCCTGCAGCGCAGCCCGCCCGGCCCCGGAACCGTCCAGCCGGGCTCAGGGCGTCCGTGTCGGCGGCAGGCAGTAGGGCGGGGGCCCCCCCCGGGCTATGCCGCCGCCCGGCCCCGCCGCCCGGCAGAGCTCCGGTGGAGACGCAGCTGCAGAAAATGGCTGCTCGGCGGAGCCCGCTGAATCCTGCCATGGGGGGGGTGGGGGGTGGGGGGGGTGGCGGGGGGAGAAAGAACGACGGCGACGGCAAGGAAGCAGCGCAGCCCTCCCCGCCGGCCGCGCCCCCCCCCCGGCGAGCCCCGGGGCAGGCGGCCCGGGGCGCGGCCAGAGGCTCCGCGGTACGGCGGGGCCCGGCGGCTGGAGCGGAGCCTCCCCGGTGAGGCCTCACCTGCGGCACGGTGGGGGGGCGAGGGGCTGCCCGCCCCGATCGCGCCTGACTCCCCGCGGCGCCGGGACGGCACGTGCCGGCAGCCCCCGCCCGGTGCCCGCCGAGGAGGAGGGCAGGGGCGGCTCCGAGCCCGGGGGCGGCGCAGCGGGGGGGCGGTCCGGTCACCCTCCCGGAGCCCGCTTCGCCGGAGGTGCCCCGCCGCCACTCCCGAAGCGCCCAGTTTAAAATAAAACTTAAATAAATACCCCGAAAGAAACGATAAAAATAAATAAAATAAAAGCCGGGCGGGAGCGCGGGCGGGTGGACGCGGCGTTGCGCGGACGCGGCTCGGCCACGGCACCGGATTCGCAGCGAAGCTGCAACGAAAACTCGGACCCGCGGTCCCACGCCGTCTCACCGCTCCACGCCCGCCACGGCGGCGGCCTCCCGGCGCCCGCCCGCGGGGCCCGAGCGGACACGCGTGGGTGCGCGGCGGGCGCCTGCGCTGCCTCTCCCTTGCGCAGCCGGGGGGTCGCGCCCCACCGGTGGCTTTCGCGCGGGGCGACGGGTCGTCCCAAAACCACGCGTGTGGGAAGCCGGGCCGGGGTGGTCCTTCCCCCGCGGGAGGGCGGCCGCGGGGGGGTCGGGGCGGGCTGTCGCGACCGGCCCGCACCGGGACGCCTGGACGTGGGAAAGCGCTTTGCCGCGCCGGGGGTGCGCGCAGCCCGCGTGCGTTGAAAGCGCCGTTCCTGCCACGCACGGTGCGAGGGTCGCCGGTGCCTACCGGGAAAGTCCCCCCCAGGCTCAGCCCCGCCCGTCCACCTCCGCGGGGGCCCGGCCCCACAGGGCTGCCCACCGCCGGGCTGCGGCAAGGCACAGCGAAGCCCCCCGGTCTGTGTGCCCCGTATGCGGGTCACCCGTGTCCGCGCAGCGCCACGGCTCCCCGCTTCCCCTGCCCCGCACATGGCCCCGTGTCGTCGCTCGGCGGCGCGGAACGGGGTTGTGCGGGGACCACGCCGTCCGGCCGTCTGTGCTGGCCCGCGGCCCCGCTGGGACCCCTCTGCCCCGCCGCCGCCTCATCCCCGCCGAGCGCTCCGCCGCCGCGGGTGGGACGGACATGGTCTTCTCTGTGACCCGCGTTACGGCGACACGGCAGGGACCGGCGGTCCCGCCGCACTTCGGGAACACGGTGGGCTCCCTCCTGCCGTCGGTGCCCACGGAAGACGGCGCTGCGCCCCCTCCTCCGGCAGTGTGCGGCCGCCGGCTCGGCCCGGAGCCCCGGGGCGGGGCGGGGCAGTGAGGCAGCACCGGGGAGCCGGGCGGGGCACGGAGTTCCGGTGTAGCGGGGGTCACTCGTGGGAGTGGGGGGGTCAGCTCCGTCCCCTCGCCCCCGGGGGGTCTCGGCCCCGCGGCCCCCTCGCCACCCCCCGCGGGGCCGTTCCACTCGTGAGAGCTGGTTGCTGCGATACCGACGGGCCAATGAGCGCTCACCAGCTCACCCCGGGCTCTGGCACCGCTTCCTTATATGGTGCGCGCCGTCCGCGGGGCGCCGCGCTCATCGCCATATAAGGGCATGAACCTAAATACAGCATCTACCTTGTGCGGTGTGGGCGGGACCGTGGCGGCGGGACGGGGCGGACGGGGACCAGGGCCGGCGCTGCCCTCCGCAGCGGGCCGGGTGCCGCCGCAGATGCTGCCCCCCGCCCGGGGGAAGCCGCCGGCGGTCATTAGGTGGAATGCAAATGGACCGCGCTTCACCTCTAATTGCTTTTGTTAAAAGCGGAGCGGCGGAGCCGAGCGCGGGCAGCCAGGGACGGGCAGGGACAGAGCAGGGCAGCGTCGAGGACAGGGGCAGGGGCAAGGCCGAGCAGTTGCATCGTACCCCATGTCATCTGTCACACCTTGGCTGAGCTCTCCCCCGGCGGAACCCGCGCGGTCGGGCACCGCGGTCCGTTCCGCCACGGCGGGGCCGTCGGACGGTGCCAGCCCACTCGCGGCGCTTCCGTGGCCGCTGCAGCCGGAGCCGCGAGGGAGCAGATTCGTCCTTCTGCCGTCCTTGCGGGCCGAGCAGCGCGGCACCGACGTGGGCAGCAGCGCGGGTGGGACGGAGTAGCGCCAGTTAAACGGGAGGTTGGGAGCGGTGGGGGAAACACCCCGAAATGTTCAGGTTTGCTGGCCCGACGCAGCGCTCGCTCGGTTGCTCCTTCGCCCTCCTCTGCAAACAACTCGTAGTTATGTTCCTAGAAATAATCAGCAAATTCAGAAACCCCGGAAACAAAAGGTCTTTTGTGCAGAGTGCTCGCAGCCTGGAGCGGTGCGATAAAGCGCTGCCCCCCCGCGCCCCGCCTCCGGGAGCGGCACTTTCCTCGCACGGGGGTTGCGCTGAGACCCGCGGAGCTGCGCGGCTGCAGGGGGCGGCCCCGGGGCCGGAAGCGACGGGCAGCTCACGCCTGGGACGCGGGGAGCGGGCGCTCGGCGGTCGGCGCTTGGGGTCCCCCGTTGGCGCTCCCCGCAGGGGGACCCCGTGGGGCTTCCGCCGCTCAGCCTGGCCGGCGCAGGGGGTGTGCTTGGGGTGCGCCGTCCCCGCGGGCCCCACCGGGGAGGGTGCACCGGTGGCTGCGGGGACACGCGTGGGGAGGCTCCCATGCGCAAGGCCGACGCGGGTGGCTCTCCAACGGTTCGCGGGCGTGTGATTCGGGAGATGACGGCGGCTGCTTTCCCCCGTGGGGACCGCACAAGGGAGAGCCCCCGCACCGCCCCGGGGCCTGGCTCAGCTCACGGGGCCTCCTGCGGGCGCTTCACCCTGCTGAAGCCCGCGGTGTGTGTGGGGGTCCCGAGAGCGGCAGTGCCCTCCGGGGGCGGTGGGAGCGCCTAGGGCTGAGCGCCGGCCGCGGCCGCCATTTCCAGTAGGACGGTGCCACCTATGGAAGGCACCTGGAATTAATCGGGCCGGCGGGGCCGCGCCGGGAAGCATCGCGTTTGCGTGCGGCACCCTAGGGACAAGCCCGGGCCGGGCCCGCCGCCGCGCCCGCCGCTCCCCGCGCCCGCCCCCGGGGGGCGAACCCGGGCGGGGCCGGGCTGGAGGGCGGCAGCCGGGGCTTGGTCGCCCCGGTCGGCGGGGTCGCTGCTGTCCTTCAGCACCGCCACCCCGGGCCCGGCTGCCCGGCGGATACTCGGCTCGGTACCGGGCGGCGGCGCGGCCCGGCTGCGGCGCTGGGCTGCGTCTTCCCGGTGCGGTCACCTCGTCGGCTGGCCAAGGCGCCGTTAAGCGGGGAATAACGACCAACTGCGCGGAGAGAAGCGGTTCTGCCCAGGACCCACTGCCCCAGCCCGGGCCGGGGTGCTCGGCGTGGTGCGGCCATCGCAGCCTGGGACGGAGGCCCCGCGGAGCGTGTCCCGCAGGGGACCGACCGCTACCGCGAAGGCTCCATCCCGAGCCCCGGAGGAGTAAGAACAGCGCCGGGCACCTGGATGGGGGCATCTCGGCCAGGGGAAAGCTCCGGGATGGGCGGGGGGCCGCACCGCTGCGCGGGGGGCGAAGTGCGGACCGCTCCGCATCCGCGCAGAGTGATGCTCGGCGGCTGTCCCGAAGGGAGCTGCCTGCCCTGTGGAACCTCCCCGGTCCTCCCTGTCCCAGCTGCCCACCAAACATAACCTGCCTGTACTCTCCCCTTCTGGCTGCCCCCTCCCTGCTCCCGCTGGGTCCGGCCGCGCCGAGCTCGCCCTCAGCGTCCCGGTCAGCCCCGCCGGTCCCAGCAGAAGGGGCAGCAGCCGGGCCCGGTGCCCTGCCGGGGTCCGCCGGGCCCGATCCATGCCTACCGGGGCACGCTGCCTTTCCCCGGCAGCACTAGGCGCCGGCGCGTCCGGAGCCGCCGGGGAAGCCCTGCCCGGACCTGAATTCGATGTTAAACAAGTCGACACGAAAAAAATTCTTCGGCACGGGAATTCCTGGGCTGCGGGGAGTGCGAAGGAGGAGCTCCGCGAGGACACCACTGCTCGGGCGCCCCCGGAGATCTCCCCTTCCCCGACCGGGTACCTCTGCGCTCCGGACAGTGGTCGCCTCCGCGGCTCCGGCGGCAGCAGCCCCGGTGGCATTGAGGACAACGGGGGGTCAAGGGCGCACGGCAGCGCGGTGCCCGAGGGAAAGAGGTGGGAAACGCGCGCGGGTCAGTCCCACCAGCAGCCAGCCCACGCGTGACCGCAGCTCCTTGTATGACCCCGTCGCCGGGCTCGTGCTCAGTCCTGGGGGCGCCGTTCTTGCCCCGGTCGACCCCTCCCCTGTGGGGTGCAGGTGCCGCAGCCCGGGGCCAGTCGCTGCCTCCCCGCTTCGCCCCGAGCTGCTCGGAAACGAAAAGGCAGCGAGCCGGCGACGGTGCCCCCCAGCCCAGGGCCGGGCCGGGGCCGGCGGTGCCGCGGGGTCCCCGGGTCCGCGCCCGCCCCGCCGGGACAGCCCGGCACCGGCCCGGGAAGCCGTGAATTTGCCCCTAGGCTCATCCTGGCTCCGTTCAGCCACGGGTGGAGGGAATCATTTTCCCGCCCGGCTCGGGTATGGGGGTATGGGACCGGGTCGGGAGAAGCCCGGAGCCGAACCGTGCGGCTGGGCGGATCGGGAACCCGGGACCGGCCGCCCCGAGGGTGCTGGGGGTTGTCCACGCACTCAGGGAATTCGCGTGGAATGGGGCTCCGGGGCGCGCTCCGCCCGGCTCGGCGGTACCCACGGCCCGGCCGGGCTGCACGACGCCTCTCTCGGGACGCAAGGTGCGGCCCAGCCGCAGACTCGGTTCGGGGACCAGCAGCCGCTGGGGGCTCCGCCGGAGGGGCGACTTGCTCTGCTCCCGCTTCCCGCCGCAGTCTCAGCGTTGGGGCCATGCTCAGGTCGTCCAGGAGAAGGGGACACAGGGGAGCGCGACTGTAGCTTAACCGGGTCTCCGGCCGGCACCAGCATCCTTGGCCGCCCGGGAAACCGGACCGGACCGGGAGCTGGGCTGGATCCTAGCCGTCCCGGGTGCGGGTGTCCGTGGGGCGGAGCAGCTTCTGAAGCACGGTCACCGGCGCGCACGGGAAGCTGCGGGGAAGAGCCCGGCTGCGGCGCGGGGGTCGATCGTGCCGGCTGTTGGGTTGGAGCCAGCTCCCTCTCCCATCGCCGCCGCCCCCGACCCATCCGCGCTCGGACACGCGTGCTCGCCCCGCCGCCCCCACGCGCGGCCCCGGGTGGGGCAGCAGCCCCCCGGTTTCGTTGCAAAGCTCGCAGCCGTGGAAGCCCCCGCATAGCGAGAAACGAGGAGGGAGCCGGGCGCTCTGCCCCGCGGCGGCCCGCTGAGCCCCGAGGAGCACGAGTAGGGGCTGGGGGAGCGGGGAGCCGGCGGCCGAGCGGCGGATTTGGGCTCAAACGGGCGGAAAGGGGGTTTGCCGCGGTGGCACACGCCCTCGCCGGCCCGGAGCCGTCCTCGAGTCCGCGCCGAGCCCCGGGAGCCCGGGACAGCGCCGGGGCTGGCCGGGGGCGGAGGGGGCGGAGGGGGCGCGGGGGCGAGCGGCTCCCCTCCGGCTGAGAGCCCGTAGAGCGCCCAGGCAGCTTCTGCCGTTGACCTCGGGAGCGCGGAGGGCGGCCCGTGCCCGGTCCTCCGCTCCTGCTCCCAGTGGCCCGGCCGGGCGGGAGGGGCCCCCGCGGCGCCGCCAGCCCCGGGCGAGGGGGTCCCCGGGCCTCCTCCGGCAGCGGGAGGAACTGCCCGGGAGAGCCGAGGACGAGCCCGCCCGGCGCTGTCTCGTCCCGCGGCGCCGGGGAGGCTCCGTCCGGCTTCTCCTTCCGGGCCAAGAGCCGACGAGCAGTTGCAGCCCCGGCCCTGGCTCGCCCACGGCCCGGGGGCTCCGGCCGGACCCCCACACAGCGCCGATCGCTCCCCGCTGCTTTCCCCGCGCCGTTCTCGTTTGCGTCTCGCCTTCTCCCCGCCCCCCCGCCCCGCAACCGGGGCCCCAGCGCCGGCCCCGCGCTGGTCCCGGCGGGGATGGACCCGTCACCCCCGCTGATGCCCGCGCAGGAGGCAGCTAGAGCCGCGGCCTCGCGCATCTCGCCCCCACGCGTGGCTGTGGGGCTCCGCGGGGCCGCGCAGCTCCGCGCAGCCGGCGGGGTAGGGGCGGCTGCTCAGCCGGGTGCTCCGCGGCCCCTCCGGGCTCCGGTGCGGCGTCGGTGCGAGTAGGCTCGGCTCCGGGACCGAGATTCCTGCCTGCACCGGGACACCCCGGCGGCGAAGAGGAGGGGGGGCAACCACCGTTTCCGCGGGCTGCAGCACCCCCACGGCCGCGGGAATGGACGCCGCTGCGCTGCCGCGGCCGCTACCCCGGGAGCCTCGAGCAGCAGACGAAGCGGCGGCGCCGATACCGTCGGGCCCGGGTGGACGATCCGCACACCCCCACCCCCATCCCCGCGCCCCCCCCGGCCGGGACTTGTGCCCCTGCCCCCGGGTCTCCCTTCTGAGCGGCACCTTCCCGAAAGCGGGATCCGAGCCGCTGCGTCCACACCAGTTCACGAGCCGCCCCGCGACCTGCATTAATTAACAACGATTAATTCAATATTAACGAAAATCTCCCCAGGACGCCGCTCGCCGCGGGCCGGGAGGGCGCGGGGGGTGCGCTCCTCCCGCCCGGCCCCTCCACGCCAGCGCCGCGCCGGGCACGCCGCACCAAACACGCGTGGTGCGGTGGCTCCCGCGACCGCGGAGTTGGTGGCGTGGAGCTGGCAGCCCAAGGGAGCCGCGGGGTGGGAATCCGCCACCTCCTCCCGTGAGCGCGGTTCCACCTCGGCCAGCGGCGGCAGGAGGAGGGCTCTGCCCGCGGAAACCCGACCCACGCACCCCGAGAGTCCCCCGTGGGGCCCCAGGGTCCCCACCCGTGTCCCCACCCACCGCAGGGGACCTGTTTTCCCCGTGGCCGCCGTCGGAGGTCCCCCCGCCCGGGCGGCGGCACCGGGCAGGGCTCCGCGGCGGCAGGCAGGAGCCCCGGGAGACAACGGGTCCCGGGACCGGGAGAACGCCGGTGTCCCCCGGCCCCCGCTGCCGGTCCCGGCGTACCCCGGGGCCGGTGGCTGCCCCCGGGCGCTGTCCCGGGCCGGGAGAAGGGAAGCGCCCCGTAGCCCCTGCACCGAGCAGGCGCAGGGGGGAGATGGTCCAAAGCCGCGCGGGCCTCGCGGCCCCTGCCACAGGTGACCCACCGCCCCCACGACGGCAAACCGCAGCCAGGCCAGCGTCCGTGAGGAGGCAGCCGCGGTCTCCTTCACCGGGGAGCACGCGCAGCCGCATCCCCGGGACCACGCCCACCGTGGGGTCTTCCACGCGTGGGCGCGGCGGCCGCTCGGCCTCGGCTTCGAGCTCCGTACAGAGGAGGGCTGGAGGTGGGGGGCGGCGGGTCCACGAGAGGCCTCGCCTGGCCTCACCTCGCGTGGACGGAGCCGCAGAAGCCCACCCAGCACCGGGTCGCGGTGCTGCGGCTCCCACTCGCGAGGAAGCCCCGGGCGGCGTCGCTGCCCCCGGACGCGGGAACGGCTTCACTGACTGGACGGGGCTGAAGCGCTGCCAGGCCCCTCCGGAGCCTCCCCCCAACGGCGCCGCGGGGGGGGGCGGTTCGGGACCCTACGCGGCTTCGGGCGGGCGACCGGTTTCTTGGGACCTCCAGTCCCCGACGCGCGTGTCTCGATGTCCCGTGGCCACCTCGGGGACTGACTCGCGGCGGAAGAAGGTGACGCGTCCCGGGCGGGCCGCGGTGCGGCGGGGAGGGCGGCAGAACCGGGGAGGGGGTCCGGAAGGGGTCCCGGTCCCGCTGTGCCACCCGCGCTCCCGCGCCGCTTGGCTGAGAGAAAGCACGTGGGGACATGCGCCTCCAAATTGCGCGTGGGGCCTCCCCACTGGCCCCATGGCACCCCTCCGCCTCCCGGGGAGCAGAGCTGGGGGGTCCCTCGCCGCCGGGCAGGATCCGCTCTCCCGCGGGAGCAACGGCGCTGAGCGGCCCGCGGGGACGCGTGTCTCCGTGGGCGGCTCCGCACCACCGCGGGCGCCGGGGCAGAGCGGTTTGTTCCCTTCCCGTTCCCGCCTCTGACACCGTTCCCTTTGTCCCGTCACCGGCCGCCGGGCCGGGCCGCAGATCCCCGGCGAGGGGAACGACCGCAACCTCCCGGTCCGCCCCGTCCAGGTGCTGGCAGCAGTCCCGTCCCTCCCTGTCCCGGTGGCTGCGGGCGGCGGCGGCGGCGGCCGTGCCTCCCCGCGCTCCCGGGGCGCCTTTGTGCTCCGCTCCCCCGTCCCCCCTAAAGCTCGCGCCCCGCCGCCTCCTCCGGGGATGGCCCCCCCTTCTCCCGCCGCAGCTCGGGGCGGGGCGGGGCGGGGCGGGGCGGGGCGCCTCGCTCCCCCGCCGCCGGCCCCGCCCCGCGCTCATCGGGACGCGGCGCACGTCGGGGGGCGGGGCGGCGGCGCGGGCCAATGCGGCGCGGGCGGAATATTCCACCCGGCTCCGCCAGCAACAAGTGCGGGGGGGGCCGCGGCGCTGACGTCAGCGGGCGGAGTATTATGGTCTGGGCTGCGCTGGCGGCTGCCTGTGTGCTGCGAGCGGCCGCGTAAACATGGAGCTCTCGGCCGTCGGGGAGCGCGTCTTCGCGGCCGAGGCCCTGCTTAAGCGCCGCATCCGCAAAGTAAGTGGCTCCCCCCTCGCCTCCGCCCCCCCGGCCCCGCGCACCCCCCCATCTCCCCCGGGCCCCGCCGCCGCCGCGGCCCCGCCGGCCCCGGCCCGGTTGCGGCTGGGCGCCCGCTGGGGGCGGCTCTTTCTCCCCGCCGCATGCCCGGGCGCTCCCCGCCGGCGGGGCGGGCGTGCTCCGCCGCTGCAGCCTGCGCGGCCCCTCTTTATATATTTTTTTAATAATTTTTATTAATTTTTTTTTGTTGCATCTCGCCCCCCCCCCCCCCCCCCCCCCCCCCGCGCGTTTTCGAGACGCGCCGCGGGCGCGTGTTTGTTGCATGCGTGGAATTGCGCGGTGTAGCTTTGTTGCGGGCGTTTATCGCGGTTTCCCTCCATGCATATTTATTTTTCTCTTTGCATCTGCAGGGGCGCATGGAGTATCTCGTAAAATGGAAGGGCTGGTCTCAGAAGTAAGTCGGCCGTTTGTCCGTAGGGTTCTGCAGCTGGGGAGCCGTGAGGAGGTGGCTCACTGCAGCCCCCCTCTCCCTTTGTAGTAGAGAGGAAACTTGGGTCCCTTCCTTTTATGCCCCATATTTTTAATTTGATTTGTTTTTTTCCGTTTCTGGCTCCTCATGCTGTCCCCTCTCTCTGTGCCCCCCCCCCTCCCCAGGTACAGCACTTGGGAACCCGAGGAAAACATCCTGGATGCCCGGCTGCTTGCAGCCTTTGAGGAAAGGTACAAGGCCTTTGCTAGCCGTAGCTCTTGAGCTTGTAAATATGTTGCTGTCTTGTAGCTATGCTGAATTGAAGCTTTGGTTTTTTTAACACCTCTAGGGAGCGAGAAATGGAGCTATATGGGCCCAAAAAGCGAGGCCCCAAGCCCAAAACCTTCCTGCTAAAGGTAAGGAGGCCCCACGTGTGCTGATGCTGGCCGGGGCTGCATGCCACAGCAGGGAGCGGGGGTCCGTCTCTGGCCCCCATGGAGGATGTTCCTTACAAAGGTGGCCTCTTGTCTTGTAAGTTGTAATTATGCAACCGGATGGCAGGATAATAAAGTCACTGGTTGATTTCTCTTCTTTGCAGGCCCAGGCAAAAGCAAAAGCCAAAACCTATGAATTCCGCAGTGACTCTTCCAGGGGGATCCGGGTGCCATATCCCGGCAGGTCCCCCCAGGAGCTGGGCTCCACGTCCCGGGCTAGGGAAGGACTGAGAAACATAGCCCTGGCTCCCCAGGGCAGCTCCAGCACCAGCACCCCCAAGGGAGACAGCATCCGGGACCGGGTGATCCGCGTGGAGGAGAAACCTGGGGAGACCCCCAAAAAGAGAGGCCCGAAGCCCAGGAAGGAGCTGTACAAGGACCTAGCAGAGACTCTGGATGCCTCCAAGAGGAAACTGGGGGACCCGGGGGACAAGGTGGGGGACTACCTGAAGGTCAGGAAGATGGAGGAGATGGCAGCAGGGGCGGCCAAGTTCGGCTCGGGACATAGTGTCATCCAGCTGGCCAGGCGGCCGGACCCCGACCTCCCTGGCGCCCTGCCTGGCCCCAACCGAGCCGAGGTGGGTGCCAAACTGGGAGCTGCCGAGACCTACCCTCCCCGGCTGGCCAAGCACCGGGCAGACTTTCTGGACCCCAAGGGGCAAGGGGGGCTGGACCCCGGTGGGCCCAAGCTCCTGCACGGTGCGGTGAGCCCGGGTACCATGGGCAGCCTGTACCGCGACGGCATGGGGGGCCAGGCGGGGCGGCCTTCCCTCATTGCCAGGATCCCTGTCTCCAGGATCCTTGGGGACCCAGAGGAAGAGTCCTGGAGCCCCTCTCTCAACAACCTGGAGAAGGTGGTGGTAACTGATGTGACCTCTAACTTTTTGACCGTCACCATCAAGGAGAGCAGCACGGACCAAGGATTCTTTAAAGAGAAGCGATGAGTTTGTTGGAGGTGGTGCTGGGGTTTTCTTTGGTCAGATCCAGACAAAAGCTTGGTTAGAGCTTGGTGGACCTTTTTTTTTTTTTTCCTTTTTTTTTTCCTTTTTTTCTTTTTTCTTTTTTCTTTGTTTTGATGTTTGGTTTTTTGTGGTTTTTTTTGTACTGGAGAGGATTTAGAAACTGTCCTAAATTCATTAACTCATTCTTTTTTTTTTTTTCCACGTCTTACATTTCGTTGGAAAGATTATCTCTAGAGTTATATTTTCTATTAGATGTAAATATGTTATTTAAGAAAAAAATGCTTATATATATCTATATATATATTTCAACTCTGAGTTGTTTTATTTAAATGGAGACAACAGTGACTGCTCAGTTGCTCTTAGAAAGGACAATAAAACTGAGAACTAACGGGAGTTCATGCATCTGTTGCAGGAGCCGGTGTACATAACAATGTTCATAGCTAATTATGTTCTGGGTTTTTTTAACTATTATTTTTCATATGATGCTATGGATGGTGGAGGGGGAGGTGTTACTCCCTCAGAGGGCAGAGTGCCCTGATTTCTTGATTGTGATATAAGGTGTTGCTTGTACAATCAAGTGTGCTGTATCCAGAACTGTTGCCCTTGACAGTTGAAGTAAGCACTTGAATTTACAGTATTGTTGGGGAGGGGGTGTTTCCAGTCTAACAAAAAATATGTTGCTATGTCGGGGCGGGGAAAAGCAGAAATCCATAAAAAGGCTAAAACTGTTCTAGCAGAGTATTAACTTGAATTACCTTTTCTTGCAAAGGAAGAGGAGGTTTGTGTGTGTAAGGTTCCTGAGAGGGGTGATACTGAAATGCACTTTAATAGAGTTGTCGTAGCAGTTGTGGGAGATGGGACTGAGCTGAGAATCTGTTTTCATTTTGTCTGGCTGCTTGATTCTGTTCCCCCACCCACCTACAAAAAAAAAAAAAAGCCACCGCCCCCCCCCCCCCCCCCCCCCCCCCCCCCCCGCCTCTGTTTACATTCCTGAAATGCCAGAGAGGTTTGGGAGGGTAGCATGTCACTGCCCATATTTAGATGCTTTATACTGCTATAGAAAGTGAAATGTTATTACTTTTTTTTTCTGAACACAGTTCACTTCAGACTGTTGGAAGACTCCAGATAGTGTTTTGTAATATCCACATCTCTGACAAATCCCAGAGCCACCTTTATGCATTCAAAGACAATACATATTTCCCTTTTCTTACGCTAGTTAAACAATAGCCAAGAGGCAAAATATTCCCATGCACGAGCAGCCCTGCTGACTCGGGTGGCTTTTTGTGGTTTGTTTGCCTGTGTTATTTCTCCTGGCTCTGTAGGACCCCGCCGTTTTTCCTCCCTGGGCTGGGGCAGGGCACAGCCATGGGGTTTCATGGCTCTCAACCAAGTGCAGCAGCCCTGGGTGGATGTGGGGGAGGTGTGGGGGCTACAGCCCCCTGCTCTGCTTGCTCCTGTTCCCCAGCTTGTCCATGATCTGACCTGGGTGGGGAGCAGGACCTTTGCCTGTGTTGTGATGTCGGTTGAGGTGGAGCAGGTGCCCCTGTCCCAACATGTTGGTGAGCATCTCTGGGAGTTGGAAAGCACTAGGTTGTCTGGCAGCACCTGAGGGCTGTGTCACTTTTGGCCTTCCTTGATGGCTGGCCCAGCCAACCTCCTGATGGCCCCTGGTGTGGGGGGCTGCATGGGGGGTGGCAGCACAGGGAGCCTGAGGGATGGGGAAAAGGGCTGGGGCAAGGAGCAGCCTCCTGCTGTTGGGTTGAGCTGCATCCTCACTTGGTCCCCTTCCCTGTCCTTTTGGGACCTTCTGTCAGGTGGCCTAGCAGGAGGATGCTGTGTTGACTGTACAGGGGGAGCCATGTCTGTGAGTTTTGGGGTGGGTTTTTTTGTTTGGTTGGTTTTCTTTTTTTTTTTTTAAGGCATATTTTGTATAATTGAGATTTTTAACTTGGTTTGTATGAAGAACCAATGTGCTGGTGCCAGTGCCAGGGGCAGCCGATGTGGGATGTGTGTTGTCAGAGGGACGATGATGGGATTGAGCTGCCCGTCCTCCCACTGCGGCTGTGCCAAGGCTGGAGGATGCTTCCCTTTCCAAAAGAGCCCGGAGCCGTGCTCCTGCCCTGCCGGGATGCGGTTGGGATTTAGTGTGCTTCGCTCCAGCCATGTGTATATGTGTGCATCCTGACACACATGTATATGGAGCAAAACATACATGTGGATGTATATGTGTGTATGTATATAGTGACATATATACTGAGTGTGTGTGCGTGGGGGGCTGTGTGTGTGAATTATTTAAATTAAGACTTGTACAAAACCAATTTGGCTACATCTCAGTCTCAGAAGTGAAGCTTAAACTACGTGTCTTCTGCCAGCCGTGAATGTCGATATGAGACCTGCTTTTTATGTGAGTTTAAATATATACTTTGTAAATAGAAACGTGTCTGCTTTCTGTTTGTAGCCCTGGGGTGATGCGGGGCGCAGGGCTGGGGGGAGCCTGGGAGCATCATGGGGTGGGCAGCAGGGCCCCGGCAGGGCAGGCAGCCTCGGGTCCCCGCTCCACACAGGCGGGCCGGGAGCTGGGGCTAGGGGCGAGGGGATGGGGCACAGGTGCTGCTAGGCCGGCCCCCCCCCGGGGGTTCCTGCGGTGCCTGGACCGGTTGGCGGTGGGTACTGTGTGCGGCTCCGCTTCGAGGAGCAGCCCCGGGACTGCCGCGAGGGAAGGCAGCCGGTTACCGGGCCGGGCACTCCGCCCATCCGACGGGGCGGGCAGTACAGCGGGGGTGCGGGTGGGGGCCCGGCGGCCGCCCCTGCGCGGCTAGCCCGGCCTTTGTATTCAAATCTGCAGGCGGAGGGGAGCGGGGGTGGGGTGGGTGTTGGTTTTGGTTTTTTTTTTGTTTTGTTTTTTTTTTTTTTAAGCGGTGCCCTCATTAACCTCCTTTTTCTGCTCCGCCGGGTGAAAGGCGCGGACCCCCGCATTATGGGAGCTGTCAGCGGCTGGGCGCGGAAAATGAGTGTCAAGGAGGAGCGGGAGAAAGGGCCGCACAATGGCGCCTTTCTCCCCCGGCCCGGCGGGGGGGCCCTTTCACACGGGCCGCGGCGGGGCCCCCAGCGGGGCGGGCGCGGAGGGAGGGGGTGGGAACGGCGGGGGGCGGTTTGCGAAGCCCCCGGCCGCAGCCTGCAGGAGCCGCCGCCTTTACCCCGTGCCAAGGCGGCTCCGCGCACCCGCCCGGGGCTCAGCTCCCTGCCGACGGCAGCCCCGACGGCGGAGCCCTGGGGGGGAGGGCGTTTGGCCCCCCCTGCCCCGCCGCGGCAGCTGGGACCAGGCAGCCGCCGTTGCCCGCGCCCTTCGGCGCCCGCGCAGCCTCCGCAGGGCAGGCCCGGCCCGAGCGCGGCCCTGGGCAGGTCCCGGTCCCGCTGATGGGGGTGGCCGGGTGGGGCCCCTGGGCTGGGCTGGCGCTAAGCGGGGACACCTGAGACCCTGCCCCGCCCTCGGCAGCCGCAGCGGAGCCTGGTGGACTGCGCACTGCCGGTAGGAGCGGGGCCCGGGGCCGGGAGGGTGTCGCGTCCCGCCGGGAGGCTCGGGGGAAGCTGGGGGGGGCTGGTTCCCCTACCCCTTCAGCCTCGCCCAGCCCGGGCTCGGGGGGCCCCGCTGCGGCCCGGGCCCGCAGCCCCGGGCGGGGGGAGGGGGCAACACGGTGCCCCCGGGGGGAGCGGGATGCTGTATCACAAGCAGCGGCTGCCCCGGGTTCTCTGTGTGTGTGGGCCACTCCCGGAGCAGCGACCACACCAGCCTGGAAAGTTAAAAAAAATATTTATTGATATACTAAAAAAGAGCAGTGGAAAAGTCATACACCGCTCCCCCACCGGCCGCGCCCCGCCCCCCCCGCCCCCCCCCCCCGTACCCCTCTCCTAGTGTTTTCCTGCAAATAAATTAAAAGCAGCCTAGATGTCGTGGGTCCACACTAGCGTTAGTGTCCAGCAGCACCGAAGGCAAGTGAGGTACCCGGCAGGCGACGGGAGCCCCGGGGGGAGCGGTGCCCACAGCCCCACGTTGCTCGGCGGGCTGGGTGCCTGTCCTGCTCCACAAAGCCCTTACGCTTTCCCAGGGTAATAACATCTCCAACTTTTGTTCTCTGAAAATAAAAGCAAACAAACAGCTGTAGTGTAAAGCAATTATAAGTGTCATACAGGAACGATTTGGCTCTCTCTTTAATTGAAACATACAAATTACAAATCGGACCAGTGACTGGCACAAGTTACAAGAACAATTGTTTATTTTCACCCATCCCTCAGTTTCTTTCAGTAAAAACCTCTCCGGCTCTGGAGCCCTTCACACCCAGCTCAGAAACTCAATGCAAACCAAACCCCCTAAACTATCCCCGTCCCTCCACGAACTCCAGGTTTTTTTGGTACAAAATATATATATATAAAAATAGACTAAGTTTCTAGGGAAGATGGCTGAATTGGCCACCTCTTCCAGTCCAATGGAAAACAACAAGTATGCTTAACCAGATTATGCCTGGAGAAAATATCCATTCAATATACAAATACTGCAGGACTTTCCACATCGGAAACCCCTTAGAAAATGACAAGTGACAAACTAATTGGCTGTTTGACACACGGCTGAACACTCCAACCCATAGCAGCAAACTAAAAAAAAAAAAAAAAAGAAAAAAAAAAGTGGACTTTGAATACTAATGGTACTGACTGGTAAACAGGATCTGCACCGGCTTTCAACCCCTGTCCACAAAAGATTACAGTAAATCACTCACATAATGTGCCTTTGAGAGGCAAACTCCAACAGGAACCGTTCGCAGACACCCCAGCACTGCTGGGAGAGCCGAGATCCCAAAACATGAGGTCAGGAAGGGGCTGGGGAAGGAACACTGGAGGAGATGAAGGTCAGAAAAAATTCTCAATTATCATTTTCACCATCCTTAGACCTTTGGAATCGAACCAACTGGTGAGCAAAAGGCACAATAGCAAGTGGTGACAGTAGAGTCCTGCCGCTACTGGGAGGAGACATGCCTGGGAAGAATGAATGACGGAGGAAAGCCAGTCACCATTGGGATATGTGTTCCCCTGGGTACAAGCCCGGGCCCAGCAGCCCTTCACCTGGCCAGGAGGCAGGAGCAAGCCCCTGCATGGAGAAATGCATGTGAGCTTTGATGGGGGCTCTGGAGGGAGCAGCCGTCTTGGGGCTGGCGTGCAGCAAACACAGCACCTGCCGTCACAGCTCGTCTCCTGCACCCCGTGGATGCTTGGTGCCTGACTGCTTCTTGGAGCATCCTCAGATGCTTTTTTCCCCCTCAGGGACACCAGTCCCCCACATCCTATTGCTCTAGGCAAGAGCATCCCTGTTAGGCTGGCTCCCCCTCAGTGGGCATCCCTCAGCTGCCTTCAGTGCTGCAGCAGGGCTCTGAACGACGGCTGGGTGTCCTGCTGGGGACCAGGGCACCTCTCCCCATCAGTATCATGGCTGTCTCCAAGACCCTGTGACCACCTTGCTTTGCATAGGCACAAACCTGTTGTGGGACCAGTGTCACAGACAAGGCTGAGATAAGGACGGTCCAAAAGGCACATTGTCATTCGGTTTGGATTTGCAAAGGCCAAGTAGCAAACATTCAGTGTGTGGGGAAGAGCATTACCTCCATGCTCAGATTCCTTGACTCTTCTCCCAAAACACTGATTTCCCCAGCACAAAAGCACACCCAGCAGAGAGACCATGTCCGGAGCATTCGTTTCTGCTGACACAGGCCAACGTTTCCTTGGACTGTTCAAAGCAACGGTAGCTCGTTTGGCAAAGTTAAAGACTAGAAGGTAAACAGCGCAGACTGACGTTTTGGCATCGTGGAGCTCAACAGAAACTCTGTCCTTGGGAACCTTCTGCGCGGACAACACTCCCTCCTCTCCCCTTGGCCCTTTGCCTTGCAGAATGACGTGCAGCACATTGCAGGGCTGGGCGGGCAGCAGCAGAGCAAGGCTGCGCCAGTCCCCAGCAAACCCCCTGCCCCAGGCTGCCTGACACCTGGCATTCAAGGCTGCCTGGCTGCACTGGGGCAGCACTGGCGCCAAGGCGCCTGCTGCATCGCTCCGGCAGCAAGGCATTGGTATGCCTCCACCCGCTCCAGCTTGCTGGCACGTTGCTGGCTCACACAGGATGCTGTGCTCAGCTCTGTAACACAACAAACTCAAGGCCATGACCAAGAGGACAGCTGGGGATTAAACACAAAAGTGAAGGGGGAGCACCTCTGGTGCAGAGGAGCCTGCCCCGGTGGAGGCTGCAGCTGAGTGCACAGAACAACCATCCATCCCTTGAACTGGGCAGCACGTGCAGCCAGCGCCAGCGTTTCATTTCACCTGAGAATTGCACTGCCGCCAGCCAGCAGCAGCAAATGCGACTGCAGTGGGCTGATGCGTCGCGGTGGGGGGGGTCAGAAGTACCTGTACCCCCCGTTTGGTCCATTTATCTCCACACTCATGTGTGTGATGACACTTGCAAGTGCCCCTGCCTGTAGCAAAGTAAGATGCCAGTCCTGGTGCCAAGTCAGTCGCCTGGCAAGCAGTGACCCCTGAAGTGGTGCCTGTTCACGCACACACCAAGCAGTCACCCTAGACCCGAGCAGTCACCCGAAGGACAGCCCTTTGGAGGCACTGGCAGGCTGCAGGCTTATCATCTCCTCTGAGAAAGGAGTTCAGCACTAACGGAATGAAAATGACCTTGAATGCTACTAAACTCTGCCTGAACTACTGCTGCTAATTTTGGTTTGTAAGAGTACTCTACAGCAGGGAAAAAGACCTCTGTAAAAAAGCCACTACTGGTTGCAATTACAAGCCAAAAAGAACACCCTGGCTGCTGGCACAGGATGGCAAGATGAAGGGGAACGGCTGCTGCAGGCCCTCTGGCTTCTCGGGGAACAGCAGCCTGAGGTACCCACTGCCCCTGTGTGGCCCTGACCATCCTCTCTCTCCTCTCCTCTTTCCCACTGCTCCAGACCACACGTGCAGGTGTTCTTGACCAGCTGCTGAGCCCTCCAGCTGCAGAAAAACGTGGATGATCAGAGTGAGTCAAACCCAGTGAGCATCCAAAGTTGGGTCTGGCCTGGCTCCCAGCAGGGAGGGCTCACCCACCCCTGGCACTGCTTTTTGGCTGAACAGCAGCACCGACCTCACAGACGCTAGCTACCAACCTAGCTGCTGCTGGAAGGGTTCTCATGTTCTGCAAGACTTAAAAAATATTCCCCAGCTCAGTCCCTGCAAGTGCCTGGCAACTGGTGAATGGGAGGGGAAGATGCTGGGATGAGGCAGAGGAGCAGTGCTGGGGCTCCCTGGGCTGCACAGCACTTTGGGCTTTGCTTTCCTCTGAAAGTCAAGTCACTGCAAAGAAGCCAGCAGCTCCTGCTGGCTCCCAACGCGGGACCCTCCCTGGGCAGCAAGGAGGTACCCACTACCAGCTGTCCCTTGCTCTGAAAGAGGCACCCTGGACACCCACCTCATCAGTGGATTCAGTCTTCCTTAGACGGGGTTTATTCCCCTCCCTCAAAAAAAAAAAAAAAAAGAAAAAAAGAAAAAGATTTTTCCCTAATAAAAAAATGTAAACAATATTTCCCTATCAGCTGGAAACCACAACAGGAATGTCGTGGACTTCATCATTGGAAGTGGCCTTGCCCAGAGGGGTGGCTGGGCTGAGCGTACCCTGAAAAAACCCCATATACAGCCACCCCCCAGCAGCCCTCAAGGGCTGGGAGCAGTGGCTGTCTCATTTGGATTGACTTGTGACTCCCCACGGCTCACAGACAGATTCGTGGTGAGCCTAGAGGAAAGGAAAGGATCTCCTTTTCCTCTCCCAAGTATAAGCCTGGCCCATCGCAGCTCCATGTCCTCTCCCTGCTGCCAGAGAGCTGCAGACCTTGTCATCTGCTGTTTCAAGCTGTAAAGCAAAGAAACCCGTGTACAGTGAAGCCTGGCTCAAAACTTGCCAGCCTGTCACCCCCAGCAGCACCAGTGCCCCTGCTCCCGGAGAATGGCACCAGCAACCTCTGCTCGGGGCACTGCTCCGGAAGAGGATGGAGAGAAGCTGGGAGGGATCCATCTGGCAGTTCTGAGCAGGTTTCACTGTGTCTTTCTCAAGCCTCTCTAGACATGAGTCCTGGTAGGTCTCACAAGGTCTCCATGTTCACTTGAAGGAAGAAAAACCTGATGAAGAGCTGGGCAAAGCTGAGGGAGAGGGTGAAGGACCCTCTCCCTCCTCTCATGCACCTGGGCTCAGTATTGCCGCAGGTTGAAAAACCCAACGCTGGTGGGGGACTCCTTGACTGTCACTGTGATCAGGTTAGCGGTGACGTCGGTGACAAAGACGTGCTCAATCAGGCTGCGGGTGGGTTTCCAGTCCTGGCTGGTCTGGATGGAGACAGACATGTTCTGACTCACACCCGGGAAGGAAGCCGAATCCCGGTCTGAATCTGAGCTGGTCTCTTCGCCGGTGCTCATTTCGGAAAGGGCAGCAGGCTTGTGGTTCTCTGTGGCTGCGTGCCCCTCCTGTGTGCCAGCTGTGCTGCTTTTGGCCAAGTCCCTGTCACCTGCCCGGTGTCCCTGCTTCTCACTCTTGCTGCTGTCCCCCCCTGAGAGCACACTGGCGCTGGTAGCATTCAACCCAGCACCCACCGCACTGCCCTTTGTGCCGCTGGCACCCACGCTTGCTGCTGTGCCACCGCTGGAGCCTTTGGACAGGGCGCTGCAGAGGTGGCGAGGGATGCTGCTCCCGCTGGCCACACTTGGCCCATTTTTGACACTCTGCAGATTTAGAGCTTGGAGGTTCAGCTCCTGGCTGGAAGCTGGCTGGCTACTGGCCCCGGATGAGCCCGCAGGTGTCTTGCTGCCGTTGTGCAACATCTGGCCTCCCACAGCAAACCCCGATTTCTGGTCCCCTCCAGCGCCGCTGCTAGGAGCTTTAGCAGTCTTGGGTCCCTGCATGCTCAGCCCAAGCTCCCCAGATCCTTTCTGGTTCCTCATTTTTAAGTCCAGCCCTAAGCCACTCTTACTGGTTGCCTGCGACTTCAGTGCCAGCCTGCCCAGGGGAGAGGTCTCTGCCAAGTTCTGGCTTTGGGACATCCTGTTCATGTAGTGCACAATGGAGCTCTGCCAGCTGATGGCCCGGTTTGGGCTCGTGGAGCCGCTCTTCGTCATGTTGGGCAGGTTTTCTGCAGACGACCCCCCTGAGCTGAGCCCAGCCAAGGTGCCTGGCGGGTCCTTCAGCGCAGCCATGCCTGAGCCCTGCGTGCTGTGCTGGGGCTGCAGCTTCCCCATCAGCTTGGTGCTGCCACCCACCTCCTTCCGGGAGGTTTTCAGCACCTTTGTCAGGTTCACGGTCCTTCGAGCTGCTTTCTGCTCTGGGGGAAGAGGTTTCCGCCCACGCTTCTTCCTGGAAGTGTCTTTCATTTCAGGCTTTGCCACCAGGATCTGAGCTTTCTTCTGTGGTACCGGGTGAGTCTCTCTGCTGCGGGGACCTCTCTTTGCTTCCAGGTCACTTTCATCCTCTTCATCAGAAGAGGAGGAAGAGGAAGATGTGGAGGAAGAGGAGCTACTTGACTTAGTTTTTGCAGGCATCTCTGGTTCCTGCAAAGCAATGGAGAGGGACAGGGAAAGTTAACACAAGTTACCAAAGATCCATTATGGGCATTGCAAATCCTTCAGTGTTGCCTGGCCAGGTGCCTCAAACACACACAGGTTCTTTCTCCATGTTAGCTGATCTGCTCGTCCTCTGGCATGAAATGAATTCGGGAGCATACAGCACAAAACTGAGCAGGCTTAAATACCAAGCAGGACCCTGATGCTCGGGAACTCTTCTGTCTCCTTCTACACCATTGCCAGGAGCAGCGAAGAAGGGACATCCTCCTTGCAGGCATCCTCATCCACCTTCCCATCAGTGCAATCTTCAAAGCCCCTAACCCGGGGTCTGCGGGTATTGCTGCGTCCTCACCCCCCTCCAGAGGCTTAGCACCCTGTGCTGTGGGCAGACACTCACAGGTGCCTTCCAAAGCCCCTTCAGCACTGTCACAGCTGTGGATTTCCACCACAACCAGAACTCACCACATGTTTCCTGGGCCTGCCCCTGGGCCTCTTGCCCCTCTTCCGATTCTGCACTTCTTTTTCGTGTTCCCTGAAAAAACGATTAAGGACAATGTTTGCAGGGAAGAAAAGAGCATGCAAAGTCATCCTGGTTCCTCCCTTTCTTCTGTCATTAAAACCCTCCCTCGCTCAGGATGCTGAAGGCTCAGCTCCCATCCCAGCTCCTGAGCAGCAGTGTCCTTAACCCCCACCAACATGTGATGATCTTACAGGCTCCGAGAACATCACTTGAACCCATGCTGTTACATGCAGCCAAAAAGCCCCAAGAACTGTATGGAAACCCAAGGACTCTTGCAGTTAAACCTTCCCCACGTGGCACCTGGACCGTTTACCCTGTGGGACCCCGACAGGTCACTGGAAGACTTGGACCATGAATGCAATGCAATGCAAGAAAAAGAACTAGAAAGTGAGGAAAAGGTTATAAAAATTGCGGCCTTAGAACAAGAACAGCTATCTGGATGTCGGGGTGCCTGGCTGGCTCAGCAGCAGGTATCTACCTGGATTTGCCAGAGAGGTGAAAGGAAAGAGAAACTCTCTTGCATACAGCATGGGATTGAACTGTATGGATGGCTGAAATGTATTTACCAAACCACTCACAGAACCAAAATCCTTTGCCATGCAAGACCTTTCTGCTGGTCACCCCAGTCCTGGCCCCTTGGTCCCACTGGTGCCAGTCACAGGCCTTCCGAAGGGAGGCATTGAGTTTCGCAGTGTTGCCCCTGAGAGCAGCTGCCGGCTCTGCTCGTGTCTGGGGAAACTGAGGCAGGCCAGCGGTGACAGGAGAGCATCTGTCTGCTACAATAACATCCCCCCAGCAAGAAGCTTCTAGCAGCTGGTGATGGACCACACGGTGTTACCTATCCCCAGTCAGTGGCTTTTCCAATGCATGGTGAGATTTACAGGTTTTCTGGTACAACAGGATCAAGCAAAGGGAAACATCTGCCCTGTCTCTGCTAAGCCTCACCTTAGTTACACCCTTGCAGAGCTGAGCTTCCCCTCTGCTCATGGTGGGCAGTGGCACAGCCTCCGTGTGGAGGAAAAGCAAATGCTTTCCCTGGAAACTCAGCAAGTTGTCTCCTTCACTGAGCTTGTTTCACCTCTCTTGCACCTCCTGGCCTGGACATGGTGGCCCAGGCTGGCAGCCACGCAGAGCCCAAGGCCATGGCACGGGGAATGTTTTCGGGTCACTATACTATTTCATGGGTCTCCATTTACAAGGGACAGTGCTAAGCAGTAATACATATGGCTAACCAAATGCTGCACTGTCTGCACTAACCAGATTCTATTCTTGAAAAAATGGATCCAGAAGCGAGTTATAATTAAATCCTATCATAAACTTTAATGATTTTTATTAATATGGAGCCAAAATATTTGGCAGCGCTGTGTTTGCTGTAGCCAGCTGGCTACTTTTTTACCTCCATGCGTGATTTCCTGGTGTGTAATCACTGCAGCACAACTGCCGTTGCCAGCTCGGCTCTGGGCAGTAGCCCTGGCGGAGGACACCATTTTCTCCCACACGTTACTTCCTCCACCCTCTCATAGCTGTGCCCTCCAGGAGTACCCTCAGGTGCCTTCCAACCCCACCATGGCCCGCAGTCGCCCCTCGGGGAACGAGAACCAAAGGTCTGTGCTGGGCGCTGCCATTGCACAGCCGGTGCAAACCCGGACTGAGCGTGGCTTCGTGTGTACCCAGTGCGGGGAGAGATGTCCTAGGCGGACCTGAGCTGTGGTTTCGGGAGATGAACAAAAGGACTGTGCCACAAAAGGCACGGCGAGCTTCAGCCTGTTGTTTCCACAACTTCCACTGCATGCGCAGCCAATTAGAAGTTAATTGACTTTATCATTCGCTTAGAAATATTTAGTTTGCTCACTTCTTTTGGAAAGCCAGGAGGAGTCTTGGATCAAGGATGTTCTCCTCGGGCTCCCAGCTGTTGTGCCTGCAATGGAAGACATGGACTGGGCAAAAGCGGGGGGCCGGGGCTCCCCGCCGCCCCTGTTACCGGCCCAGCACTGGGGAGTTCATCCAAGGGCAAACGGGCCCTTCGTGCCTCAGCACGCGGCGCCGGACCCCGGGGGGACCGGGTCGGGGGCCAGTACAGCCCCATCGCGGGGGTGGGCAGGAGGGAAGGGGCCGGGGGAGGCAGATCGGGGAAGGGGCGGCCATGCCACGGGGCGAGGCGATCCCCGAGCATCCCGGGGGAGGGTGGGAGCTCCGCTCTCAGCGGACCAGCGGACGGGGGGTGTGGGGCCGGTGCGTGCTCGCCGCGGGGGGTTGGTGGGCTTGGGGGGGGGGGAGGGAGAGCGGCCCGGCTCGGGGTTGGGGGGCGGGAAGCGGAGCCCCACGCGGCGGCGGGGAGGGCCGGGCCGCGGCCGCGCTTATTTGTAAACAAAAGGAGCGGCGCGACCCGAACAAAAGCGGCCGGCCGGCCGGGCGGCACCCCCGCGGCCGCGCCCCGCTCCGCGCACTGCCCCGCTCCGCGCACCGCCCCGCGCAGCGCCGCTCACTTGGAGGACCAGCCCCGCCACTTGACCAGGTACTCCAGCTTGCCCTGCGGAGAGAGACGGGGAGAGGCGTGTTAGCGGTCGCCGGGGGGGTTGTCGGCGGGGCGGGAGGGGGGGACGCGGCGGGTCCCACCTTGCGGAGCCGCTTGCTGAGGATGCACTCGGCGGCGAAGACCTGCTCTCCCACGCTGCTCAGTTCCTCCATGGCCCCGGCTCCGCACGCACGCACACGCACACACAAGGGGAGCCCCTGGGCGCGCCCCCGACGGCGGCCGCGCGCGCTCCCGCCCCCCCATCCCCGCGCGCCCCCCGGCACAATACAGCGTGCGCGGCCCCGGCACGGGGGTGGTGGGGGTGGTGGTGGTAAGGGGGGGGGCGAAGGGGGAGTCCCCCCAAATTCCCCGCTGGCCAATGGGGAGCGGAGGGCGGGGCGTGATGGGGGTTTGGGGAAGGGGGGCATTGTCTGCGTGCGACCCCTCCTCTTCCTGCCCGCGCGGGGGTCGGCGGGCCCGGCCGAGTGGGGACAATGGGGCGGCCCCGGGCTTTGTTCACCGGGCAGCGCCCCGGGGTGCTACCCCCCCCCTCCCCCCCGCTGTGATGCTCCTGGGGGACAAAGCGGGGGCTGGGGGCGGCTGCTCCCCCCTCCCCCGCGTGCCGGGCCGGAGCAGGCGGCTGCGGGCTGGCTTGGGGCTGGCTGGTGGGTTGGTGGAATAAAGAGTCGCTGTCTGGGAGGGTGGCGGGGCGAGCGACCCCCGCCGTACCGGCTCGCGGGCTCCCAGCCAGATACGGCTTGGCCCGTCACCCGTGTGCTGCCACCGAGCCGTGCCAATGAACGCGGGGTGCTAATGAACGCGCCGCGGTAACGAGCGTGCGGCTGAGCTCACGAGTGTGTGGCGGGAACGGCCCCGCCGCGGACCCGGGCGTTCAAGGCGTGAGAAGCTACTACGGGGTGGTTGGGCGCTGTGGGCGTGGAGCAGTGAAATACGGTGCTTTACGGGCATGGAAGGAGATGAGTCAGCACCTCAGGGAGGTCACAAGCAGGGCCCGCAGCTGCCATTAACTGTGCGGGAGCCAGAGGGAGATGAATGTCCATGGCCCCAGCGCCTGGGTGCCCGCAGCGCGCGGGGCCTGAGCGGGACCAGGACGGGCGATGGGGTGTCCCGTGCGGGGCCTCGTGCGGTGCCCGGGCAGTGCCATCTCCGGTAAGCGATGCTGGATTTAGAAAAGTGTTTTTGAGCTCCAGGCTGATGCGGTTGGGCTGTCCCTGCTGCAGGCAGTAACGTCGCTTCTGGGGAGCCCTTGTATGATGGAAGGGGAAAATCGCTGCTTCGTGACAGGGCTGATGCAGGGTCTGTAGGGCGGTGGATGCACCTGGGGTGCCGGGTTGATACAGGGTCATTGTCCTAGGTCGAGCGCTATCATTTTTTATTGTTTTCTTTTTACAATTACTGGGGTGGCTCGCTGACTGGGAGAACTCAGAAGCCTTTTTTTTACCAAAGGTGACACAGAAATATAACCCAGCGCTGCACTTTTTCTTTGTTCCAAGTTAATTTACCTTTCGCCAGCTCTGCTCTTTGTGTGCAGCATATTTTACATTTTAGTAAAAAAATGTGTGCGACTTTCCATCCCTGCGCGCATGAGCCGTGTGCACGCACAATACAGCATTGAGGGCGGTGTGTGTGCAGCTCCGGTGACCGGCTGTGCGAGTGCGTGGGGCTCGCCGGGCTGCCGGCGTCTGCTTCGCCGGTGCTGGGAGCTGAATGCCGCCAGGAGATGAACCGAGGGAGGCCGGGGATGGGAAGCGGGAGCAGCCCTCTGCGCTTGGGTCTCTTTGGGGACTGAGTGTGTGCAGCGCTGCGGAGGCTGGAGCCTGGCGCGGGGCTGTGCCGGCAGCTTTGTCCCTGACCCCTCGTTGAGCCCTGAGCAGTTGCTTCCAGCAACGGCCTTTTTAATGCTGCACAGCCACACGCTTTCCCTCTCACACCTCCACTTTGGTGGGGAGCGGAGTCCCCTTCATCTGCTGGGGGGAAAAGAGCTGCGCTGCTCCGTGGACTGGAAATCTCTTTTATATAAATCCCTGGGGTTTTACTGGGAACTGGCCCTGGTCTGCACCTGGGCTGCGGTGGGCTCCGTGCTTTTTGCCAGTCCCCCCAGTTTGGAGCTGTGGGTTATTTGGCAGTTGGAAAGCTGCGTGTGATGGCCGTGGGCAGAGCTGGTCTGTCCTTGGGGCGCAAAGCACACCAAGCCCTGCACTGGGGCAGCAGCTTTCTCGGGTTGATCACAGATTTCCTGTTATTTGGTGGCTGTGATGGAAGTGTGTGGTTAAATGAAAAATCTCACTTTTTCTCAGAAAAGAAGAAGGAAAAGAAAGAAAACAAATCACTCTAATCATTAAAAAAGCCAGAACCCGTGGCTTTGAAGATTTACAAAAACAGGAAGCGAATAAAAAAATCCTACATTTGTTTATATGTTAAAATCTCCTGATTTTTTTACATTGTGATTCAGATTGATGGCTCTTGGGCTCAGCCGTAATAAAATGATCTTACTGAAGCATAGCTGCCTGCCCCATCCCAGTGGCAGGGGTGCTGTCCCAGGGTTGCCCAGCTTTCTCTTTGGCATTTCAGGATGTTTTAGTGATGGGGAAAAAAAAAATCGTCCATGAGTACCTTTCTCCCCTGCCCTTCTGCCTTGTGCTGCTGCCTCCAGCTTCCCTGGGGAGGGCAGGGATGGTGTCTGCACGATGGGACTGAGGGCAAGGAAGGCTGGGGCTGCAGAGGGAACACCCAGGGGAGTTACGGGTCCTGGCGGAGTGGGGTGTCCCCTTTCTGCTGAGTTGGCCAGAGGGGACTGTCCCAGTGACTGCGCTTCCCTGGCCACTGGCCGGAGCTGCCGCAGAGGCTGCACTGGCTCTGGCTGCGGCAGAGCTGCCCAGGGAGATGCAGGAGGAGATGCCTACTGCCCGAGTTGCAGCTCCACCTGCGAGTGCCTTTGGGCTGAATTCAGTGTTCTCCATCCCCGAGAGAGACTTCGTCTTCCTGGAGAAACTTGGGAACACACAGTAAATAGCTTGGCTGCCACATTCCCCAGCCCCAGCTGAGCTAAGTGACAGCAGAGCCAATAAACTCAGCAGTCATCGAGAAAACCTTTGGCATCCTAAAAACGAGACCCAGACTCCTGAACTAATCTGGTGGAACGTAATTTTGTAGCTCTTCCCAAGTATGCCAGACATCCCTGGAATGCCCTGTATGCTGCGTTATGTTGGTAGCGGGGGTCTGCCACAGTGGGGTGGAGGTTTGCTGTCAGAGGAAGGTGTTCACCTGAAGACCAGACCTTCCGATGAAATGGTGGTGCTTTTGGTGGGTCGGAGGGTTTGGAGCAGGCATCGCAGGGCTGCTGGTGGGGCTGGGCATCAGGCAGGGGCCAGGGGCCCGTCCTGTCGGGCTCTGTACCAGCTGCGAGGGGCACGGCCACTCCCAGGGGGCTTGCAGAGCAAAGAGCCCCGGCTGGTGAGGTCCAGGGTGGGGGTCAGGGCTGTTTCCACAGGGCACTTGGCCTCTGTCCTTGTGCCTGGACCCACCAGGAGGAAGGAGCGTTGGCAGGGGTGCCCCATGCTTCCCTCCAGCGCTGCAGGCTCGGGGCTTTCCTGGGGCAGGGTTAATAGTGATGGGGTTTTCTGAGGGGATGCCAAGGATCTGTAATATTCCGGACTTCAAAGCATGAAGCTGGGGCCAGCCTGGGGAGCGGCTGGGCCACGGTAGCCATGTTTGTTGTGGGCAAATGGTGGTTGCTTTCCCAAGGCATCAGCCAATTGAAGCACAGAGATCTGCATATCATTTGGGCACCACAGCCACGTGCAGCCGGGTATGGAACTGTGCAGCTTGCAGGATGGGATGACCAGAGAGCACATCGTCTGGGTCCTGTGGCTGTGTGCAGGATTTGTAGGGGCATGTGCCACCCCAGACCAGGCATTTCAAGAGGCAGCAGTTTTCCTGCAAACTGTGTGTATGCCATAAATAAATACGTGTCTATATGTTTGTTGTGATGTTACCATCTTGGAGCAGTTGGGACCCCTGGGTAGCAAGCATCTTTCTAGTGCAGGAAAAAGAAAGGGAAGCAAATGGTGTGGAAATGCATAGCAAATTGGGATGCAGTACACAGCGGGGAAGCAGAGGGTCAGCAGCCAGTTTGGGCTGTCACAGCTCTGTGTGTCTGTGGGGTTAAACCTCCTGACCCCCCTGGGGGGAAGAATCTGTCTCACCCCTCTGGCCAGGGACTTCGAAGCATCCATCATCCTGGGGCAGCATTGTCAGAGGGGAGGAAGGGACTGGGAGCTTTATGTCAGTGCGTGATGTGAATGTCCAGGGCATCTCTTGGAGGAACCCTGCGTGTTCTGGTGCAGGCAGAGCTGCAGTGGGTGCCGAGTGCTGGGGAGCACCCTGGGCTCAGTGGCTGCCAGAGGTGGGTCCCAAGCTTGTGCCGCTGAGAGCTTCAGCTTTGCATTGTCACCGAGCAGCACCGAGCAGGTGACTCCTCCCCGGGGAAGCCGCCGAAGCCTTTCACACCGAGACCCGGCGGGAATTTATGCCCCCGGGGCAGCCGTAACGAAGATACTCCAGGACGGGGTTTACCAGGAGCGGCCCCCGCGCCCGCCCCGCCCCGCCGTGCTCCCCCGGGGGCGCCGGGCCGTGAGCGCGGCTCGGGAGCCACCTCCCGGCGGCTGCCGGTACTGCACCGGGACTCGGCTGCGCCGCTCGGCCGCGGGGAGCAGGGGCCGGTCCCGGCTGGTTTGGTCCGACTGTGGGGGGGCCAGGGGAGCAGCAGCTTGTGGGGGCCACAGGGAGAGGGTCTGCGGGGTAGACGGCGAAGCGAGGCCGGCTCGTGTCCGGGCGGCGGGATCCTCCCGGTTCCTGCGGTGCTCAGACACACAAAGTTCAGTGCTGTAAATACGGGTGGACTGCAGGAGTACTGTGGTCAGAGCTTTCTTTTTTCTTTCCCCCAACACCGAGTGAAAATAGCTGCTCCAGGGTATGTCTAATCACAAACCGATTCAGGGGCAGTGGAAATCTTCCCAGCAGGGATATGGCAAGAGTTCAGTCTTCAGCCAGAACAGTATCTACCTTGCAAGAGATTTTTCTGACAGAGCCCTGTCTCACCAAAATGTCTGTTGAATCAGGAGGTAAATTCCCGTTCACAGCTGAGGCAAAAATCGGCTGTTAGGTAAGGATTCACATCAGATGTCGGTCACTATAAACTCCATGTTTGCCTACGTGGGTCTGGGAACTAGACTGGGACCAGCCCTGCGAGCATCCTGCTCTGTACCTGCCACAGCCGACTGCTGGGGACACCCAGCACAGGGTGTGCGGAGCCTGGCAGCGTTGGGTTGAGCTCTGTGGGTATCTCTGTGGTACCAGCTTCACAACTGAGCCGGCTGCCTCTGTCCCTAAAATGGGCATGGTTGTGCCAACCTGTTTGGAAAGTCCCGAGGTCCCCAGCAGCATCACTGGGAAAGTTGCTATGCACTGCTATTATTATTTTAAATAATAATAAGCTGGCCTGTGCAGCTCCCCTTTTGGAGCCTCCCTGTTGTTTGGTGCTGGGCTGTTTGCGCTGCATGCTGCCGGCCTGACCCCCACCCCCAGCACAGTTTCAAGCCAAACATTTTCTTCCTGTTTTTCTGAGTGGAGTGCGTTTCTTGTTTCATCTCGTTGGGTGAAGCCGATGCAGGGAAGGCAGCAAGAGCAAGTCTCTATGGCAACAGATGTTTATCGAGCCCGAGATGAGGCACAGGGTTGGGGAGAAGCACTTCAACATCTGGGATGGGGCCCGGGGCAGCTGCCACGCTAATGCCACGCTGGAAGGACTGGGAGTGGGGCTGCAGGGCCGCGGGTTCCACTCCCTGTCCCCTCAACTGCAGCCCAGCTGAGGGATCCTGGGCCGCTTCCTGCAGGGAGACGCTTGGCTTCTTACAGGGGCCTTTTGCATCCAGGGGGGATCAGCCCCGCCGTGGAGCGGGTACCGGTGGGCTGGCACAAGCCGGCACACACTCTGCATGGCCTGGGCTGGGGAGCCGTGGGGCTGCACGTTTGCTTTGAGCTGGGTGGGGGGGGGTCCTGCATGTTTGCTTTGAGCTGGGGGTGGGGGGTGGTGTCCTGGCCATGTCGCTGCCCCATCCTCTGTCTCTCCAAAATACATCAAGGATTAACGCCCCCTCCCAGAGCTCTCAGGAGCTGAATGAGGGCTGCAGATGGGTTGAGTCTCCTGAGCGCTGCTGTGGAGTAGCGCAGCTGTGGCCCATCCTGTCTGCAGGATTTGAGCTCAGGGGCACATATTTCCCATTTTTTTCCGCAGCCGTAAGGGACAGAAAGACAAGCAGAATGGTGCCGAGGGCGCACAGAGCTCTCGGAGAAGGGGCTGCAAACACTCTGGGATCCCCCCGAGGCTCCTGGGCCGGGTGGCTGCCTTTGCCAGAGCAGAGCTGGTTCTCCCAGCCCTGCAGCCAGTGGGAACGAGCCGGGCCTTGCGGTCTCCTCAGTGTGTCAAGGCTGCCCACTCCATGCCAGAGCTCAGCACCGTTTACAGGAGGCTCCCGGTGCACTCAGAACAAATACTTTTAATTGCTTTAGGTACACAACATGTATTAACTGTCCCTGGTCCAAACTAAGTTGGAGTTGTTCTGCCTTGAGCAGATGGGGAAGTTGGGGTAATGCGGATACCTGGTCAAGGTCAGACTGTACATCAGTGCCAGCTTCCACAGCAGTGCATCCGGCATGCATCCCAAAGCTTGGGAGAGACATCTCCCTCCAGAACTTGGTCATTCTGGAGGAGCGTGGATCAGTGATTTGAGGAAATTTTGGGAACTCTGTACAATTATCTGAGGCTGGGACTGGTTGTCTTCATGAGCCACGTCCTTCCTCATCTTGCCACACATTTCTGCTAGAGTTGCCTGGAACTCGGAGGCTGCCAAGACAGGAAAACACAGCACTGCTGTTACTTATTTCATGTACACGCAGCCTGTGGGTATCGTCTGGGGGTACAGGGTGCTGGAAGTGCCAGGGAATTAGGTTGAGAATTACTTGTCCTTATGGATCTCCAGGCACATACGCACAGTAAGGGCAAGCAACAAACTTATGTCCTTATTTCTCTTACAGCCACAGACAGGCACATGCAGAGCTGCAGGCAGTGAAGCATTCATCCCTCCTTTGTGAAGCTCACACAACTGCCCTCCTGCCTGGACCCAGCCACACAGAGGCTGGAGAGCAGAGGGACTAGGCAGCGGCAGGCAGGAGGGATGTCCAGCCCTCCCTTCTAGCCCAGCAAATGCCCTGGGTGCTTTCAATGCTGACCTGGGCAGTAGAAATTGGGTCCCTCTGCTTTGGTGCAAAAGGGTCTACCATGCCTTGCAGGGAGCGGCTGGTGGGCAATGTGCAGCATAAGCTTTCACAGATGGACAAAACCCAGAGAGACCAAGAGCAAATGGGGCATGTTTGGTAGGATGTGCTAGGAGCACTTCCAGGAGGCTTGCTGGATGTCCTTAGAGTCAGTTACCTCTGATGGGGGGGGGTTAGTATCTTCCTCCCCAGCATCCCAGAATGAGAGCAATTCCCAGCATCACCGGCAGCTTCTTGGCAGGAGGGAGAGGAGCACTTGAACCTGCAATGCCAAGAGGAGGAGTTTGCTTGGTGTCCAGCTCCTGCCCAGGTGAGCAGGAGCCCCGTCCCCCCAGTAGGCTGTGACATGGGGGAGCTTGTGCAGGGGCTTTGGCACCCACAGCCACCCAGTCTGCTCCCCCCAGGGACAACGCTTTGCTGGCCTCAGCGCTCTGCGTCTCTTGCCCCTACCTGCCAAGGGCTGAGAGCTTTGCTTTGGTGTTGGGGACATTTATTCACCTTGTATTGGGTTTGTGTGGCAAGGTTTTGGTAGTGGGGGCGGGCTGCAGGGGTGGATTCCAGGAGAAGCTGCTAGAAGCTGCCCCCATGTCTGATGGAGCCAATGCCAGCCAGCTCCAAGACAGACCCACTGCTGGCCAAGGCCGAGCCCATCAGCAATGGTGATATCTTTGGGATAATGTATTTAAGAAGGGGATCAAGCTCTGCACAACAAACTGCAGCTGGACAGAGGTGTGAGAGCACCAGCTCTGCAGCGCCCCAGGTCGGTGCAGGAGGAGGCAGGAGGGGCTCCAGGGGCCAGAGCAGTGGTTCCCTGGCAGCCCCCGACGAGGCAGACAGTGCCCCCAGCCCATAGAACCCACAGGAGAGCAGACCCCCACCTGCAGCCCGGGGAGGGCCCCACACTGGGGCAGGGGGTGCCTGCAGGGGGCTGTGACCCGTGGGCAGCCCGCCCTGGGCCAGCTCCTGGCAGGTCCTGTGGCCCCTTGGGAAAAGGAGCCTGAGCCGGAGCTGGGCTGGGGCAGGGCTGAGGACCCTGCGGGGACCCACGCTGGCGGCTGTGCCTGGCATGCACCCACGGCGGGGACCCACACTGGGGCACGGGCAGAGTGTGAGGGGGAAGGAGCGCAGGGACGGCATGTGAGGGACTGACCCCGTCCCCATCCCTGTGCCGCTCGGGGTGAGGAGGGGGATAATTTGGGAGTGAAGTTGAGCCCGGGAAGAAAGGAGGGGTGGGGGGAAGGTGTTTTTAAATTCTGGTTTTGTTTGTCATCCTACTCTGATGTGAATGGTAATAAATTAAACTAATTTCCCCAAATGGAGCCTGTTTTGCCCGTGAACAGTAACTGCTGTGTGATCTCCCCGTCCTCATCTCGCCCCACGAGCCCTTGGCTGTTTGCTGCTGAGGAGGGGGCGCCGGGTCCGCTGGGTGGGGCTGGGGGTGCCGGGGTGGCTGGGTGGGCGGCCGGCAGCCAGGGCAGGGCCCCCCGCACAGTCCGCTCGCGCAGACCCTGCCAGGGCTCGGCGGGGCCGGGGGCGGCGGGTGTCGCTCTTCCCGCGGGGCGGCGCTCACGCAGCAGGGGCCGCAGGGCCGCCAGGGCGCCGTCGTGGGGCTCGGGGGCGATGCCCAGCAGCTCGCAGAGGAGCGCGTAGACGTGGACGCTTTCAAACGGCTCGACCACCAGCCCCTGCTTGAAGGCCGGTCCGACGGCGCGGAAGATGGTTTTCATGTTCATGGCCTCGTTGTCAAAGCCGTGCTCCCCCTTGTTGAACTGGACCTTGTACCTCTGCAGGGGAGAGTGGGGGTGAGTGCCCAGTCCCTCCTGCCCCCCCATCACAGTACTGCTGGCTGCCTCCACCTCTCAGCGCACATCTCGCCTGCTGTGTTCTGCAGCTGCAGAGTTTAACAGGCTGTGTGGTTTCATCAAATCACAGAATGGTTTGGGTGTGAAGGGACCTTAAAGACCATCTAGTTCCGTGCCCCTGCCATGGGCCAGGACCCTTCCCACCAGCCCAGGTCGCTCCAAGCCCCGTCCAGCCTGGCCTTGGACACTGCCAGGGATGGGGCACCCACAGCTGCTCTGGGCAACCTGTGCTAGCACCTCACCACCCTCATAGTAAATATCTATATCTAATCTAAATATACCCTCTTTCAGTTTCTTTGAGTTTTTGGAGTTGACCTAATAAACTGCAGAAGTGGAGGGTGCTGCCTAGACACACCTCTCAGCAATTATGTCTTGCAAGTTCCCTCCCTTAGTGTCAGTGCATCTGGATTTTGTTGTACTGAGGAGCTTTACAATGGGAAGATGCCTGCTGGCCTTGGCTTTGGGCCTTCCCTTAATGCCAGGCTGGGAGAGGATCCTGCAACAGATATGTTGTGTTTGTGCAAGTCCTGCTCCAAGACTTCCGGACCTTTTATCTCCTAAACAGCAGAGAAGGTCTTTACAAAAAGATGGAGTTTCCATCAGTTTTTAGGGAGACCAATCAACACAAAGGCATAAAGCTGGGTAGATACTGGGGTGCTATGAGAAGGAGCGGAGGAGAGATGCAGATTCCCCAAAAGACAGCAAGATATGTCTGCGCATACATCTTACCCCATGGATCACGTATCCTGGATCGCTGTACAACACGAGTGGGGTGATCCGGGTATGGTTGGCATAGTGGAATCTCCTTGGAAAGTCTGCTTTCTTGTACACGTGTAAGTTTGGGTGGGCATTTTTCAGGACTGAATACACATGCTCTAATTTTCCTTCTTTTGGCACCAGTAGTCCATTTGGTCCATAATCTAAGAGTTCAAACTGGATGTCTTTGAATGTGAAGTTCTCTACTGCCTTGATGTGGATCTCGTTGCTCTTTATGACAGTCTCCATGCCATGGTCAGATGTGATGATGAGGTTGAGGTTTGATTCCAGGCCGCTTTTCTGGATACGCTGCCTTAAGTAACCAACAGTTCTGTCCACCTGCTCAATCATGGTTTTCCTCTGTGGGGATTCGGGGCCGTACTTGTGTCCTGTGGAGTCTGGCTCACCAAAGTAGAGGGCAATGAAGTCAAGGTTGTTCACCGTAAACCATTCCATGGCGGTGTCAATGTTCTCTCTCCAGTTGGTTTCATTACTGTAGTTGAAGAAGAGGGGCTCCACCAACTTCATATTCACTTCTTCCCCTTGATATTTTGCTTTTCCTCCAGGGAAATAGATAGAGCCTGTCTTTAAGCCCTGTTAATGGAGACATTGCATAAACTCACCTGAACTCACTTTGCAGCATCTCTCCATCTGTCAGTGCAACCATCTACTAATGTGGTTAGTTCATTCACCCCCCTAATGTCTACCTCTGTCTCTAATGAGGTTTTCTTGCTCATTGCCAATTAAAAGTGATTAATTGAAAGCACTGCCCTTCCCAGAACTCCTGCACATTGGCTTTCTCACTGCGTTAGTAACATTAGTTACAACTTTGGAAACACTGAGCTGTTTGTACCTTGCATGGACCCTCCAGCCATTGACCGTCAAGACATTAAGGTGTGTTTTACTCTGATCATATAAGCACTCACCCTGAAGTCAGTGAAGCCAATAAGGCAGGTAAATACAGGCAAAGGTACATGTCTTGGGCCAGGTCTCAGGTCCACCTAAAAGCCAGATTCAAAGCCTACTGGGACCTAGGAGGGCCTTGCTGAAGTCCCCAGCACAGATGGGACCAGCTCCTGACAGTGCTGCTCAACCATCCTGAGTGAGGCTGCAGAAAGGAGGGATGTGCCTCAGAGTGTATGAAACCCCCGGGCTCATGATGCTCCCTAAGGAACCAGCTGAAGTTTCTTTAAAGAGGAAAAGGATAACCTGTTTTATTAATGTCTTAATAAAGCTGAAATGCATCTATTATTTTTTGCTATTTTTAATAGAATGATCATAATTATTCCTGCTGGTGTCTGGGGATTTAATTTTTTTGCTGGTCTAATTAGCCTGTCGTTTGCAGTCAGGATGTTAGCTCATGGCCACTAGAGATCGTGGCTTGCCTGTAGCTTTTACTACATGATTGCAGGCAGGATCCGTCTGTGCGTGAGAGGAGGCTGCTGCACTTGCCTGTCTCTGAGCAGTGATCCAGATGGGCAGGCTGCCGTTGTCCCACCAGCTGTCCACGCCTTGCGTACTGTGGTAGGGCAGCTTCTGACCTGTGCTGGTGTTGAACCACATGTTGTGAATCACCCCGTGGTTCTCCAGGTATCTCCCTGTCAGGAGAGATGGAGGGGCCAGGGGTGAGCCAGGCTGCGGCTGGAGTGGGGGTGTCTCGCCCCTTCGCTGGGCAGTGGGCTGGCTCTGGGTCAGCAGAGAGCTTCTCCTTCCCCTCCCAGCTCTCCCTTCACCTCTGCTTTGCCTTCTTCCTCCCCCTGCCTCAAACAAAGTGGGTTTCTCAGGGCAGGGAGTGTGATGCTCGAGGGATGTCTGCTCCTCACGTGGGTGGGCTGATCCCAGGTGGGTCTCACTTGCATCCTGAGTGGGGGCATCCTTGTCCCTGGAGGTGCCGGTGCCACCTGCAATTGCTCCTGCCCTTCTTGGTGCAGGCAGGGTTCCCCGTTATCCTGCATTTAATAGCTTTAGTATTTCACTTTCTCTGTCATTCACAACCCATGAGGTCAGCATGCAGTAGAAATTCCCGTTAGGAATGAAAGGCTTGTGCTTTGTACTGTTAACATTTTATGCTATTTTTATTATTATGGTCCTGAAGACTGCACAGTTACTTCTGCATGATATCCCTGTCCTCCCTTGTATTGACAATGCCTCCCTGCCTTTTTCCCATCAGCAGATTTCATTAGCATGTTCCACTCTTTTATGCCAAGGTTATTAATTAAAATATTAAATAAGATTGGCTCCAAAATCGATTCTTCAGGAATTCCCCTGTTGCCCTCCCTCCAGCTTGACAACCTCCTCTCAGCATCACCTGCTGTCCTCTTCCCTGTAGCCCATTACTTCCCCACGTTAGAGATTTTATACTAATGTTCATCTCCATCTTAACTAATGATTTCCCATGTGGCCCTGTATCAAATACATTACTGAAGTCCAGAAAGATTAAATTTAGTGCATCTCCCTTGTCTAAAAAATAATTTATCTTGTGAAAGGAGGCTATCGGGTTGGTCTGGTGCTATTTACCTTTGATAAATACAGGTTCAGTTCCATCACTTTCTGCAACTATTGCCTTGCCTCTATTCTAAAGCTTTGCCTGCTACTGAGGCTGGATGGCTGCTTGACTTAGTGTCCTTCACCGATGCGTAAGCCTTAAATTTGCCCTTCCCCTTCCCTGTGCTGCTCCATCTGGCCCAGGGCTGGCAGGGACTCACCGGTCAGCAGTGTGAAGTGACATGGGCTGGTGATGGTGATAAAGGCAGGAGTCATGTACTGCGCCTTCACCCCCTCCGCAGCCATAGCGTCGAGGTTGGGGGTGTCTACGTCCTGGTCATAGTTCCACCGAAAGCCATCAAAGGACACCAAGAGGACTTTGCTGTGGTCGGGTACCTGCTGCACAGGGACACATCTTGCTAAAGAGAGGGCAGCAAACAACAGCCCCAGTGAAGCGAACATCTTCATGGCCTTGAATTGGAATAGCTGAGACATCCAGAGAGCTCACAATTAATACATGCAGGATGGGACTAAGTTCAGTTCTTATCTAATCTTGCAGTTGCTGATCAGGTGCATGGCTTCAGCAAGCACTTCATATCAGAATGAGTCTCTTCTCTGTTGTTTGCCTAACTGAAGTAGATTAGCTTCGATTTCCTTCTGGTTCAAACACCGAATCTGCCTTCTCCATCAGCGGCACCAGGTGTGATGTCAGTATTCCGGAATGGGAAGAATTGCTCCTGTGGCAGTGCAGAACCTGGCTCTGCACCAGCCTGTGCCCCAACTGCCGGCTCTCATCCCATGCTGGCTCCCTGAAGCCTGTTGCCGTGTCCTTTCCACACTCCTGGCTTTTGGTGCCCTGCTCTTTGGTCAGCAGTTCAGCTTCAAAAGGCAACTCACCCACCTCCTAGGGCCACTCATCCACCTTGAGAGGGGTGCTCAGAGACTTGGAAATGAGCCTGGATTTACTTGAGGTTCTCAAGGTGGCTTTGTGGAGCTACATACTGGGGAAGAAGGCTCTTCCCTGGATCTTGCTCATGACAGCAACCCTCAGAGATGCTACAGATGATGAGCCCAGCTCTGAAGCCCCCGTGTCCCATCAGCCCAGCTCCCACTGCTCAGGCTCTGCTGCTTGCTGTGGATGACCCTCATTCACATGTGCACTACTGAGCTCCACTGTATCAGCGTCCCATTTTATCAATATCTGCTGATTTTATGACTTCTCTGGGGTTTAATCATTGCTGACGACTCAGTTCTCAGCAAAACTGAGTTTAAGGCTTTTGTAGACATATAACAGAGGTTGCCTTGGTTCCCCAGGGTCTGAACTCTCAACCTTTTTGTCTTTGTTGATCTCCTTCTGCTCAGGTTCCAGATTTATTGCTCCATGCTTTGCTTCCTAATTGCCCAGCCATCCCCGCCCTTGCCAAGCAGAGCTGTCTCCACTGGTTTCCCCAGCATTGTCTGGGATCATTCCTTGATCTCTTTCCCGAGGGTGAGCTGGGCAGATAAGTCCCATGCACATGCCATGGTTCATCCTTCCTGGCACATGACAGTCTCTTTGTAGACCTGAGCATCTCTGAGTATTTCTGCCTGGACTGATTCCTGAGGGTGCATTGGTGTCTCAGTCGCCTGTGTTTCCTGAGTGTGACATGGGATAATTGTGCAAGGATACTGCAAGAGGTCTGAGTGACCCCACCAGGGACCTCATGGCCAACACAAGCCAGGAGCGCAGCCTTGGGTGATTTGTTTGCAAGACAGTGGAAACGAGCCCAAGCTACGCTGAGATGGAGCCTGCTGAGCCCCGTGCCAACCCTTCCTCCTGCTAATGGAGAGCATGGAGTGAGTGTTGGTCTGATGGCAGCCCCAGGGGAAATCCCTTTGCTGGGAGCTGAGCCTGCTGGGCTCTGTGGGGCTCTGTAAGGCTGTGTGGGGCTGTGCTGGGCTCTGTGGGACTGTGCTGGCTTGTGCAAGGCTGTGCTGGCTGTATGGGGATCTGCTGGGCTCTGTGGGGCTGTGCTGGCTGTGTGGGGCTGTGGAGGGCTGTGTTGGGCTGTGCTAGGTTCTGCAGGTCTGTGCAGGGCTATGCCAGGCTGTGCCAGGCTGTGTGGGGCTGTGCTGGACCTGTACTTGGCTGCACTGTGCTGTGCAAGGCTGTGCTGGGTTCTGCTGGGCTGTGCCGGGTGCTGTGGTGCTGGAGGCTGCCAGTGTGACCAGTGTGTCACCATGCCCTGGGTTTGGCCAGGCTGGCACAGGCTCTGCTGGGTTGTGTCTGTCCATTCCGGTAGGTGCCATCTGTCTGGGCAGTGGTGAGGAGCTGCGGGTCGGGAACCTGCTCTGCCAGCCCTGGCACTGCCCTCACTCACGGAACAGTTTTGTTATCAGCACTTGCTATCCTGGGTCTGATATTGTCCTTTCAGCCAGGACAGAGGGGCCTGGCAGGCACTGAGGGTTTAAAGGGCTCACATAATAAAGATGTTATCACTTCCCAAGTTCAGGGAAAGTCCTAATTATTCAGCATGTTGTTCTGAGGTGGGTCAATTAAGTCCCTATGCCATTGCTACAGCGCAGGGGAAGGTCCCGATAAGTTATCATGTTCATCGGCTCTGCTGGGAGGGAAGAGGCTAGAGAGAAGGAAGCACTGCTCTAATCTTGGGGGAATATTTAATGAGTGTCCCAAGGCACATCTTGATATTCTGTACATGAAGAGCATGAGACACAGATAAAGAACATCACCTTTGGCCACCCAGCCTGGGGATGCTGTCAATCTCCAATTAAAAAGGCCGATGCTGTTGACCTTGCACTAACAGCACCCCAGGCGCTTATCCTACAGCAAATGTGCCTGAGGGGCTGTGGCTGCTCTGGGGCCACCATGTCCCTGCTCAACACCCTCCAGATCATGGGTCCCTTGCTGATGGCACTTACCCTGCATCCTTGGAAACACACATGAGAATGTACAGTGAGCAATGAGTTGTCAGTCCTAACACCTAATTGGGGAAGATGGTCCCTCCAAAGGCGTGTTGGGGCCGAGACTGCTCTTCCCACACTTTTGCACCAATTAAGTGGGTGAAGACAGATGAAGGGGCTAGAAAATAGAAATCGTGAACACAGAGAAGTCATCCACCAGTGGAACTGCCCTGTTTGTCTGAAACATGCTGCCTGGGGGCCCAGCCTGTTTCCAGCCTTTGGAAAAAGCGACATGCTGAGCATCCTTTGGGCAAAACCGCAGCTCCCCTGCAGCATGCAAATGTATATGGGCAGTGCTGGGCAGCTGCCAGGGGTCTGTGCTGGGGGGAGTGGTTTGGTCGGGCACGCAGGGGCTGGGCAGTTTTCCTTCTTTGTTTTTTATTTTTAGAGGAAAAATTAAATTGTAAATTTCTCAGGGGTACCACTTGAATTTTAGTCGGGAGTGTCACGCTTTGTCCCACACGAGTAGTCACTCGGCTCTGTGGGGATCGGTTACTGGCACGGCATGAGCTGCTCCCTGGTGATGGCTCTGACAGCTGAGCAATGCCTGGGCAGGGCTCCCCAGGTGAGACTGGTTGGCTGGAGGGGGGGTTGGGGGGGGTGGCGGGGTTGGGACACTATACAAAAGCCCCTCCCCACCCCTAAGAGCCCTTCTCATGCTGCTGTGCCTGAGCACAGAGGGAGGAAGATGCTGGGCAGTGGAAGGATGGCAGAGAGCTGGATCTGAGCGACATCAAGAGAGGTAGGGTGCATGAGGTGGGTGTCTCTGGGTGGGGGCTGCTTTCTCTGGAGACAAGCTGAGCTGCAGCCTTCTCTGCTCCCTGGGGAGAGCCCCTTCCCAGGTGCTTGCAGGATTGCTGCAGCCTGCAAATGGTGTGCTTGGACATAAGACAGTGGATGAATTGATGGAAAGCAGGTAGGTGTTTTTCTTTTGCTCACCTCGCTGTCCTGTCTGGAGCAGCTCTGCTCTGTAGGTCAGTTGCACTGTCCCAGTGTTTTTTGCATATTGCAGCCTGTTGGAAAAAGGGTGAAGGAAGGGGAAAAGGGAGAGAGAAGGTGGCCAGAAGGGTGAGGAGAGAATTGAACAAAGCAGCTGGAGATGCCCTGGTTTGGTCTTCACACTAAGCCTGCCTCCTTCATCAGTTTGGTGCAACCCAGATGCAGGGTGAGTGCAACGCTCCCAGCCCATGACTGCCTGAGCACCAAGGGCCTAGATAAGCTCATTAGTGTCATGGAAATATCTCATGCCAGGAGGACCTTGGGGTTAAAGCCATAACGCTGCCCTGATGGGCAGACCCAGGAGGAGCTCTGCAGCTGAGTGGGTCTGGAGTGGCTGTGGGGGAAGCACGTGGAGCTACAGGGTGTTGGATGAAGCTGTGGACTGTGTGGAAGCTGCTGGGGACAGGATGCTTTGGGGGAGCTAACGGGTGTGCAGCAGACCCTGTTTTGCTACCTGTAGAGCATGGCCAAGGGCAGCTCTTTGAGAGGAGGTTGTTCCTAGGCAGAGCTGACACCCAGGTTTGCTCCCACCCACTGCCATTTGGGAGAGCCAGTGCTGTCTGGGGGTGTTCAAGCTGCTTTATCCCAAGCATGGCCAAGGAACTGGGATGCAGGTGAAGAAAGTGCTGATAATGGCCTCCAAATAGGGAGCAGAGCAGCAGCGATGGTGTGCTGCATGAAATCCAAAGCCAGGAGCAGCCCCGGACTTGGCGTGAGCCCTGAGGCAGATGGAGGGAGGAAGATGCTCCAGCCAAGCAGCTCGTAAAGGCTGGAAAAGAGGCTTTGGTTGCTGCAGGGGAGCTCTGGCAGGGCCTCGTGTCTGTGCCGGGAGGGTATCACCCCTGTGAAACTGCTCCCTCGGCGCTCCTGAGAGCGCCGAGGCTGCGGGGAGCTGTGCCCGGCCGTGTCCCGCTGTCACATACATCGCTGTCCCCGAGCCTGGGCAGGGCCCGTAGCGGCACGGGGCGGGGGGGCCGTTCCCCGGGACACCCCCGGCAGCGCGGCCGATGCGCCGGGCCCGGCCGCCAGGTGGCGCTGTGCAGCCGCCGCTGGGGGCGGGCTGGCGGGGCATCCCCGGGGGGAGGTGGGAGCCCGAGGCGGGGCGCGGACCCGGTGGCCCCCTCGGGAGCGGCTGCGAGGGGCAGGCGGGCCGTAGAAGGGGCCTGTCCCGCCGCCCGCCCGCCCCTCGCCCCGTGTGCAGCTTTGCCCGGTTGTCTGTTACCAGCCGGGACGGGCAATTTCCCACCTGCCCCCCAGGGCGGTGCTGAGTGCGGCCGCGTTGGGTCCGGAGGAGCGTGTGGCGGGGGGCGCTGAGCTGGTCCGAGCTACCCACGGTCGGCGCTCGAGTCTGAAAAGCAGCAGGTGAGACGGCACTGTGACACCCCTCACCCCAGCCCATGCTGGGTCACAGGGCAGCTGTCCCTGTAGGGGTCTGGGAAAGGGGACAGTGGCAGGAGTGTCTTGCACAGCCCACGGTGACAGGATCCAGTGGTGTGTAGGGATGGAGCAACTGTCCTGTGCTCCAGGAGGACCAGGAGCAGCCTCCTGGGATCAGGGCTATGATTTTGGCCCCAGTGGGAGAAAAGAGCCTATCCCCTGGGAGGGACCTCTGGGGACAGCCGCTTTGCTCCTCTTCACAGCCATGTACAGAAACTTTGCTTTAAGCACACCCTCAGGCTGTAATGCTCCTGAGACATCACTAGCTATGTGCCTGGTCCCAGAGGACTCCCTTGCATGGACATCAGTGCTGCTTCTCTCTGCTGGCTCGGGTATGATCAGGCTCTTGGCCACCAGGTTTCAGCAGGTGTGGGAAGGGGAGTAGCAGGGGTCAGAATTGAGGGCGACAGGCTTGGAAATGTGAAGGGAGCACGGAGCTGGAGTTCAGTGCTGGGGTTGGGCTGGCTTGAGGAGCTGGGTGTTTGATGGAGTCTGGGGCAGGAGTGTGGCAGGGTCTGGAAGCCAGGGCTGAGGCAGCTGCAGCGCTGTCGGTAAGACCTGGAGGTTGTGCCCACTTGCTGCCTGGGGCTGTCTGCCTTCCTGGGCACTAAATGTGCTCATGGGTTAAAAATCGAGACTCTGGAGAGAGGAAGCCCCTTGCCTGGTGACTCAGCTGAAAGCTGGCACCACCCAGATGTGCTCCAAGCATGCTGGGTCAGAGGGGGGGCACTGGGACATCTCTCAAGGTTGAGGCCTGGGCAATCCCTGACTTTGCAGCAACTCTATTTACTTGGGCTTGTGCAACACCTTCTTGGGAAGGTGACCTCTTTGCCATCCAGTTTGAACTTCTTCTGTGTGGTGGCCCTTGGGGAGCAATCCAGCACAGCGCTCAGCATGAGGAGAGGGGCAAAGGGACAAGAGCAGTGAGGAAAACAGCTCTGCAGCTGGCCCTTGGCTGAGGGGGCAGCTGTCAGCCAAGCAGCATGGGTGCAAGTGAGGCTTTGCATGTCTCTTCTGCTCCAGTTGATCTCCCCTGAATGTCCATAGCCACCTGCACCCTCCTGGGCTGGGTCCCACGGCAAGGACCAGCACCTGAAGTTCAGTGCAGCCTTTGGTCTGCAGGAGAAAGGCTCATGGCTAAAACCCTGGCCCTTCCTCTCCCCAGTCAAATAATGTCCCTGAATGATGATATGGGGCTTGAGTCCCTTCTCTTCCCTGCCAGCAGCAGTCCCATTTCTCCTCACACCCTTACAACTGTTCCTGAATACTCATGTCTGGTCCAGAGTCCGTGGTGCTTCCTGGGGCTCAGCACTCTGTTATTCAGCAGACCATGGCCTGGGCTCTTCTTTCTGCTCCCTGTTGGGGGTCTGTGCCCTGAGGAGCAGAGGGGGTCAGCCCTGACTCATGGCTGCAGCCTGGTTCTGCTCTCCACCTGGGACCCTTCCTCTGCTGCTCAGTTAAACCCGGCATCCATCAGATCATCCATCAGATGGAGAAGAGCTCCATCAGAGCCTAGGGCTCTTTCTCAGCTTTCTTAGCTAATGGCTGTGTCTGTCTCCCATTGATCCTCAGCTGCAGAGCTCATCGATTAAGTACATTTCTTATTACACTTAGTGGTATTTTACTCCTTTCTGTGCTTACCTTGTGCCAGATGCTCACCCTGTGCTTCTGCCTGCCAGGAGGAGAATTCCTCTGCTCAGAGAATCGTTCCCCCTATGTGCTGGCCTTGCTCTCCTCCCCTCAGTCACCACCCCTGCCCTCTCCCTCTGCCTGACTGGCCTTTATTCTGCTTTCCCTGCCTGCCTCTTCCTCCTGGACCAGGGCAATCCCTCTGTCTTCTAGTTCTTTACTCCTTGGTCCCTGCTCCCATGCCCTCCTTGCAAGTCTGATTTTTCTCCCAGGCAAAGCACTGAGGCAGCCATGGTTCCCAACACTTCAAGTGGGCTACGAGCCTCCTGGGATACCCTGACCTATACCCTGCCTCTGCATGGCTCCTACCGAATATCACTGATGCCTCCACTGAGCTGCCAGGGACCTTGCACTAAACTCCTTTCCAACCTGGTGGTGCCCCTCTCCCTGCTGCTCACTGCAGCATCCCTCCAGCTTGCCAGAGCCCACCTCATGCAGGGCCATGTTGCCTTTCTGCAGTATCTTGGCTGCCTAGGGTACAATCTTACAATGAGTGGTCTGGATGTGTCTTACAGAGTGCATAGATAGAGCTTAGAGCTTCTGGAGAGCAAGAGGGCTCCTGCCTGATGCAGTTTTCTCTTGTCATTACTCCCTGGGCCTGGTACAGAGAGAAGGGGATGAAATGGGTCCACATGTCAGCTGGTATCACCCACTTGGGGCAGAACAGTCTTCCTGTAAGGTTTGCTAACTTTTCTGCAGCAAAACAGCATTGTCAGTCCAGCAACTGGAACAGCCCTGGCCTGCTGTGCTCTCCCTGCCAGCAGCTGCCCAGCCAGGGTGAGAGGCACCAGCCAGGGCACTGTGTTCTCCTTTGCCTCCCTGCCGAAACACCTTCACACTCACCACACACTGTATGTTGCCTCACTCTCTGCCTCACCTCCTTTCAACTCTCTTGCATGCATCATTCAAAAGCCATAACTTTATTGGGCATAAAATATTTACTTAACTGAGCTTTTTGCAAATATTCCCCTCCATTATTTTTCCTCCTTTTGGGAGCAGACACTGCTTCTCCTGTGCTCTCGAATGGCTTCTCTTAAATAATACAACAAGAACATATGAACATCCAGTAGCCTTTTTCTTTCTCTTGAAATACTCATAAATATAACGGTGTCACCAATCCATTACAGCTACACTAGGACCGTGGCTCAGGAACACCCAGTAGCAGGGGCCCAGCCTGTGTAATCACCTTGCTGCTGGAAGAGGGACAGACAGGAAGGTGCCTAGGGAGGAAGCACAAATACATGAGAAGCTCTGACATGATGCAGAGTATATTAATTAAGAAATGTTCTTTCAGAAGGGACAGCTGAAGCTTGGCAGAAGAAAGTGCAGGACTGAGCGCTCCCAGTCTGGTCCCAGCTAGGATGCTGGGCCAACTGCTTGGAACAAAATTCCCTGCAGCAGCTAAATGGCTGGTCCCTGGGATGCTGGCCTGAGGGATGAGGATGCTTGCTGAGGGCTGGGCGTGCTAAGGGGCCCTTCCCACTGCAGGCAGCAGCACGGGCAGTCCACAACAGCTCTTAGAACAGGATAAAGATTTTTTAGGAGCTTGAATAAGCCAGAAATCGGGGATGTTTTTCGCAGAAACAGATGTGTGTGTCAGATGGTGAACATGTTCATCCCTCATATGAAGGCATCCAGCTGCACATCCACAGTTTTCCCTGCCGTGGGCTGGCATTTGGGTGGATGGGTCTACCCTCAGCGGGTGCCGTGAGAGGGCCCGTGTCAGGGGCCTGGCAGTGGGCTGCGCTGTGCCCTGGTTGGAGCTGTAGCTCCTGTGCGTGGGGCTCCCTGGGTGCAGGATGTGCTGCGGCCAGGTGTGGGGTGTCACACTGCCCACCCTGGGGGCTGCCAGGCCTCGCTGTGGGACGCACCGTGGCGGGCGGGGGGCCTGACCCCTCCGGCCCGTGGGGCCGGCGCTGTCCGCGGTGCTGGCGGCGGCGGCGGGGACCGGGGAAGCTGCGCGCTCCCGGTGAGCCCGATCTCTGCAGTTCTGCCCAAACGCTCGTGGGATCCATGGGCTTTTCCTTCTCTCGGGTAGGGTGTAAAGGTATCTCCGAGGGAGGGAAAACTGCACATGGTGGGCAAAAAGTCACATTGGGAGCACCACTGCGGTAAGGAGGAAAAAAAAAAAAAAAAAGACCCTGCTCCCCTGCATGTGTGCTGTCATTGCCCTCGTGATCATGCTGCCTATAAAGAAACAAGTAGTTCAATGTGCTGGGAGGAGGATATGGGGATGCACCTGAAGTTGTGTCTCCCACCTGGGAGAGCTGGGTGCGGTGAATTTAATATCCCACCTGCCTGCACTGATCTCCTTTGCTGGCCATTACCAGTAACAGCTGGGACAATTTAAATCTAAAGCTGATCAGGCAGGGTTGTGGGAGAATCTTATGGTGTGAGTGGCTGAGTGGCAAAATGGCAGATGCATGTTGCTGAGTCCAACTAATGCAGATGAGAATGTGTTCTTAACTACAGACCCATGAAGCTGGCCTTTAATTTCATATTTCTTGCTCAGGAAAAGAGACCTCACCATCGCTGTGGGTAGTTCTGTGAAGATGTCGTCTCAGTGCCTGATGTCAGTCAAATACAGCAAATTGCTTGTTGGTAGTTATTAGGAAAGAGACTGAAAACAAAACAGGCAGCAGGATTATGCCAATGTATAATACACCATGCTGCAGTGCAAATGCTGTGTGCGGGTTTGGTTGCCCAATCACAAAAAGGAGGTAGTTGAATGAGAAAGGTAAAGCAAAGGATGACAGGGCTGATCAAAGGCACTGAACAGCTTCTGTGTGAGAAGAAACTAATAAAGTAGGGCTCTCTTGGTTAGAAGAGAGACAATAGAGGTGACATAGGATAGAGTTTTATAAATCCAGGAGTGATATAAAGGTGAGAAATAGGGAATGGATATTCACTATTTCTCATAGATAGGTGGCATCAAATGAAACAATCAGGCAACATTTAAAACACAGATGAAAAGAATTTTCTTTTTTTCATGCAGTGCCTCATTATGCTGTGGAACTTGGCACCCCAGGGGGGTTCAGGGACCCACAGCCCCTGGTTCAGAAAGCAATTAGGCAAGTTCATGGAAGATGGATGCATTAGCAGTGATTAAGTGTGGTGGTGCAGATGCAAGGCCCAGCACAAGGAGTGATCTGCTGTTGATGGCTGCCTGGCAGCTTGTGGCATGACGGAGCCTGCAGGCAGGTCCTGTGGGCCTGGTTCAGTGCTTTGCTCTGGTCTCCCACCTAGCTGGGACCCCCTTCACCTCCTGCCAGCGTGGCCTCCCCTTCCTTTCCCAGGTTGGATATGTGGCTCCATGGACAGTGGGGAGGAGAGACAGAGCCTGAAGCGGCTTTGACCCCAGTGTATAGCCAGGGCCAGGCCATGAGCAGCTCAGTGTGTGTAGCTGTTGCTGTGCTCTGTCATTCCCTCTTCTGTGGCAACCTGCTGTCACCAGCCCTGGCCCTGCCTGGAGCTTAGCTAGCCATGTTGTCAGCTAGCCCTGGCTTGGGATGTGCCTTTGTGTCACCGAGGACTGTTTAAGTGTTTCCCTGTTACAGCCAAGTGAACAGACCTTTCCCTGTAATGCTGGCAAATCCCTGTTCCTGAGGAGCCATTAATTGATTTCCCTTTTCATGGTTTCTCCCCTGTCCATGTTCTCCCTGCCGGTGCTCCCAGTCAGTGGCTGTGACGGGCAGATCCTGAAATTATTGATAAACACTCATTGGGGCTGGAGCCTGGGAAATTGCCAGCAACCCCAGGGAATTTCTCTCTTGCCAGCATCATTTTTCTTGATGACATGTTCCAAAGTTTGTTGGGGAGCGGGCAAGGCCTCCTGTTAACTTTTTTTTTTGGTTTTATGCATGGGTTGCTTTAAAAGATCCCTGCATAAAAGGAGAGAGGAGAGGCTCAGGAGCTAGCACCTACAGTTATCTCTGTCCTCTAGCCTGTCCCCAGAGAGCGCAGGGCTGGGCTGAATTCTGCTCTGAGCTTTGCCCAGGCCTGCACCCCCCCTTGCAGGTCAGCCTCACTCTGCCATGCCACTCCTTGCCTCTCCTGGCTCAGGACTTCTTGAACCCAACATGACAGATCCCTGTTTCTTCTTCTGAATCCTCTGCTCCAGCAGGCCGTTACCCCTGTCCTGGCATGCATGCGGGCGAGGACGCCAGGCCATGGTCTGAGCAGGTAAAAGAGCCAGCGTGGGCGCAGCAGTTGGAGCAGGACACCCCTGTCTGGAGGCAGGACAGTCCTTGTCACCAAGGAGCCCAGCTATGGCAAGGGCTGGCAACCTGTCCTCCCCACTGGGCAAAAATAAACTCAACCCCCCCCATGGCTGATCCCTACTAGACCAGTGTCATTTTTCCCTGGGTTGTGCTCTGTGCCCAGCTTATGCAGCACATACAAATGCGTGCGGCATGTTGGGTCTCTAGCTGTTGCTCTTTCTGGAGCTTGGAGCATTTTTCTCTCTGCTAGGTCTGCTAATTAGTGGGAGGTTGTGGATCAGGAACAGAGGGAAATGTCCTTCTGCAGTTCTGGCACTAGAAATAATTGAGCCATTTTTCACCTATAGCCAATCTAATTCTGTCCACATCTTGATTTTTCTCTTAATAGTTTGGGGATACTGTTGGCAGCCATGGGATTCACAGCCATGTCCAAAGCTTTTCAGTGATTGCCTTGATTTCGTGCTCTCTTGCTAACTGGTTGCTGTTTTCTTCTTAGTTTTTGCTTAAGCTCCTCAGAGGATGGGAAAGGAGCTCATTTTAGCCAAGCTGTATTTGCCTCTGCACTGATATTCCTCAGTCCCTCTCCTAGGCAGGCATGCAGGATGGTGCACCCAGTGCAGCTCCTCTGCAGCCAGCAGCACATGTCCCCTCATCCATCACTCAGGTCTGGTCCCTGACCCTTTCATGTCCTGTCCTGACTGCAGGCAATGTTTCTGCCTCTGTTTGCCTGGGCAGGGGCTCCTGTCACCTCCTCAGACCCCTTTCCTGGGTGCACAGGTGGGTGATGATGGGCAGCAGCTCCTTGGGCTACGGCAGGGTGGGAAGCGGCTCCGGTCTGCACTCCCCGGGGTCAGTCCTGCTGCCTCCCCCGGCTGGGCAGCCCCAGCTGGGGCTGTGTGGGCAGGGGCTGCGGGCAGCGGGCTCCTGCCCACCGGCTTGGGGTGCAGGGCCGGCACAGACCTCACATGGGGCATTGCTGCCTGCTTGGGGCGGCTTTGCAGAAGCAGCTGATCTTGCTCTGTGCCTACCGAGCGTGTTCCTGCACACTCCGGCACTCCCAAACCAGCAAAAACCCCATTACAGTTGTCATGGAAATTAGAAAGTGTGTCTGCCTGAGTTTCCTCGGCACAGGGCTCCGTATTCCTGGTGACTTGTCCATCAAAGAGCCTCTTGCCGCGCTGGTGCGGGAGCAGCTCTCATGGGGTGGCCGGGGCTCCGTGGGCAGCCACTGTCCCTCCCCCAACGCTGGGGCTGGGGCTGCGATGTGACGTGTCAGCTGCCGGCTGGCCCAGGAAAGTGAAGATGTTCACGGCACACTGAAAGGTGCGATTTGTCAGTGCAGGTCCCCAGATGCTCAGGGCCTGTCAGGCATCAAGAAAATCCCATACATCACGGGGCGGGTGCTAATCCCCTTTTTTTTGTTTTGGGTGGGTTTTTTGGCCATTTTATTTTTCTGTGAGTGCCAGAGTGCTGCAAGGAAAACTGGGGCAGAAGAGGAGCAGCAGCATGAGAGCTGGCCCTGGGCACAGGAGGGTTTGGGCTGATGAGCTGCAGAGATTGATGGATGCAACTTGCCTTCTCATGGATTATAGGAATCTCTCCCCTCCACATGCACATTTGGAAGTGAGGAGGCTGTGGTGTGTGTGTCAGGACACGAGTGAAGGGGCTCAGACATCTTCCCCAGCTTCACCCTGCTCTCCGCATTTGTCCCTCTGTCTGTACACATGCGCATGCATCTGCGTGCAGATTCAATTGTTTTCTTTAGAACATTTTCTTTTTCCAGTGTTTATGGGCCATGGGATTGGAAGTGAAGCATCTACTTAATTGCTGTCAGGCAAGGAAATGGGTTATAAAGTTGCCAAGGGAAAAAATAGATCACTCTGGGGTAAATGCAGGAGAGCAGGGCTGATGTAAAGAGGAGGGGGAGAAAGGCAGGGGATGGGAAGAGATGAGGGGGGAGAATGAACAGGAAGGGATGAGCAGGCAGCAAAGGGAGCTGGCTCAGGGAGGGATGTGGGGGCTCTCCTTGCCTCCAAGCTGAAATGGCACCTTCTGTGCTGGGCACCTCTCCTGGCACTGAGGGGTGAAACACTGCCCAGAAAGGGAAAAGGGTTTGTGCTGGGAACATGCCGGGGCTGGGGCAGCTCCTCCCCATGGTGCTCTCTTTTGTTTTAAAAACCATGGATCTACTAACATGATGTTTCCAGACATGTCCTGACACCACTCAGCGTGTGCTGGGGCAGCAGGAGTGAGGATGGCCAAGTGCGAGACCATGCAGGGGTGTGCCAGGGCATGAGTCAACCTGTCCGCCCTCTCTCGGGAGCTCTGCTCAGGTCCCCCAGGATGGCAGCATTTGCCTCCTTGGTGTTGTGAGCAGGGCTGCTGGAGCACTTTGCAGAGGTAAAATTGGGAGAAGGGAGCCCCGCTCGTCCTCCCCGATTCATGGCTGCCGCCACTCCAGTTCTAGGCTCTTGGCTTGTGACTCTCTTAATCTGCATGGCTTTCTTGTTTCCTTCATTATCTCCCCCAGTCTAACCCCCCACCATGTCATCCTCATTGCACGGCTCCTCCCTCTCCTGTTCACCACATTACTGCAGCAAGAACTCACTTTCCCATCTTTTAGTCTCAGTGCCATACATAAAAGCACTCTGATGGCCATGGCGTGATAGCAAAGACAGAACTTAATTTCACAGCATTTTCATATAATACTCCATAAAACTGAACAAATTTGCTGGAGTCCAAATCCATCTCATTATGCAGAGTCATTGAAAGGGAGGCTTTTACATTCTGGGACTCAGTGCTCAACTAGGGGGTGGTACAGAAGAATAGAAAAATAATTAATTAGGTGCTGCTCTGGATCTTTGATCCTGCATTGCAAGGCACATTAAATAAAATCCTGGCTCATGAATAAATGCTGCACGGAGCTCTATTTTTCTGACCTCACGCAGAAATGTTTCAGTGAGGCTGAGGTGTATGTGGGGAGGTCCCTGGCCTGAGCCTGTGCCCCAGGAGCAGGGCAAGGAGGAGGAGATGGAGCAGGGCAGGATGTCTGCCCTGGGGTGGGAGCAGTAGGTTGCAGTGACAGCCTTGCTGGCTTGGTTACAAACAGCAAAGCCCGAACAGGGCTGCCATGCTCTGGCAGGGTGCTGGGGATCAGGATGGGATGAAGGAGCCACCCAGCTTCCCCAGAGCTCTGCTGTGGTCCTCTGCTATCCCCATTGCTCCCAGAGACCTTGCTCAGCACATCCAGGGTCTTTGCCCTGCCTTGCTGTGAGAGGCTTTGAGGCAAGGAGCCATGCCTGCAGCAGTCTGGGGATGGTGGGATGTGTCAGGGTCCCTACAGTGATCCCCATCCTCCTCCCCCTATCCCTTGCACTGAAGTCTCTCCTCTGTATGCAGCTGCAGTTCACCTCTCAATGGTTGTAGGCTTGAGATTCGTGTGGGGTTTGTATTTTTTGAGTAATGCACTTTGTGAGATGTAAGGACTGAGGACCCAGCCACACCAGGTGGGTGGGCAGTCTTGGGGCACACCAGGCGAAGGGATCCCAAGTCTGAGTTGGGAATGAGCCCTTGCACACTTTCACTGTGCTTTACCTGGCAGCAAGGGCTCTCTCTGCCCTGCCTGTCACTTGGCAAGAACAGATAATTAACCCAGGTGGGGGAGTGGGAAGCCTCAAGGAAGGCTTTAAGTTTGGCTTTATTTGCTGGCATCCCCTAATATCCTGGTGTGGGAGCAGGTCCTGGCTGGGGCTCTTGTGCCCTGATCAATCGGCAGTGCTGCTGTCCCACGGCAGGTGGCTCGGTGACCTCGGGGGCAGCCATGGTGCTGGGCAGGTGGATTAAAAACGCACCGACAAGGCAATCCTGCAGAGGAGAGAGCTCGCTTCACCTCACACTGTTAATTAATCTCCGAGCCAATGAGGATGCTCTCATCTGGTCTTTACTTAATCCATAACCCAGAAATCCTCAAATTATGTCATTTGTTCAATACAGATGAAATTAATTACTCTGGGAAATAGGCAACAAGTTACATTTCTGATGCCCCTTATCGCATAATCAAATCTACAAAGTGCTTTCCGTGCAGCCGCAGTGGCAGTGGTGGGATTGCCTGCAGCAGGCATGAAATACTGAGCAGCATCCGCTATAAATCTGGCACGGTGCTGACTCTTACAGGAAGCCAATGGCCGAGCGAGGCTGGGGACTCTGCAGGAGTGCTGGCGATGCAGCAGCGAGGGCAGTGCAGCCGCCATGCACTCCTCTGCTCTACCCACCGAGGAACCAAGGGCTTAACTACCTGCCTCAGCCCTGCCACTCCCTCCTGTGCCTGCCACCAGCCTACCTTTTATTTATTACCACTTATTGGGGTCACAGATACAGCTTGTGGGGCTTCCTGGGGGATCCAGAGGCCCCCCCCAGAGCCTGGCCCCTTCACCTGGGGCTCTGTGCCTGCAGGATGCATCCCTCCACCTGGTGACTTTGATGAGGCAAGGGGAAGGTCCTCATCAGGATGTATCAGAAGAGCTGGGTACAGAATAATAGCGATTTACTCTTTATTGGAGTTATCACAGGGAGGAGAGCTGGGATGTGAAAGGCAAAGGCTATGGCAGCGGCTGCGGGAGTGCGGCAGGGGTGGGAGCGTGGTGCTGGCTTTATGGGTGCTGGCTGTGCAGCATGATGGCCTTTGCTCTGCCTTGGGGGGGCACAGTATGGAGGGGTGGGCAGGTCAGACATTGCCTTTCTGCCAGGGGAGTGGGTGTTATCGTATAGATAAGTGAGCGCTGTATTCTTGCGCCCAGCCCACTGCACTGCCTTCCTGCTGCAGCACTAGGGTCGTCCTGCGTGGCACCTGGGCTTTGCCAGTTCCCCCCTTCTGCTGCTGCTCCTGCCCTTCGCTCTGGGCTCAGATGGTGCCTTTTTAATTGCCTGCTTGAAAAACCTGGACAGAGCACAAAGTGCTTCAGTGAGCCACAGAAGCTGTTGTCCGTTTGACCTCTTGCCCATCGCCTGCTGCCCACCTGCATTCCCACGGTGGCTTTGGCAGAGAAACACCCCAGTGCTGTGAGTGCCCCAACCGGGAGCAGTCCTGGCATGGCAGAAACCTGTGCCCATGCCCCTGACACCTTTAAATTCCCCTCCTGAGAGAGGGCTGCAGACTGGAAATGAACCCTTCCTTCCCTGCTTGTCCTGAGCATTTTTCCTCTGCGCTGGGAAAACCCTCCGAGGATTTTGCTGGAGCTGTTGGGGGGGAGCCAGTGTGCTCCAGTGCAGCTAGAGATCTCGTAGAGAGCACTAAAGACGATTCCCGAAGGCATAAGATCAAAATTTGCAGCCCAGGCGTGCTCCCTCCTCTCGGCGCTCAGCTGCAGAGTGCTGCTCTGGCATGTGAACTGCCGATCAGCTCCAAGTGTCAGCAACGCACATCCCCAGAAAAACGCTTTAATTGCAGCCTCTGGCCAAGAATGGGCTCTGGTGGCAGGACAAGCTGCTGGGCTGGGCTGCCCACACTGAGGGCCACCTTGCCCCCTTTCCCTGACTAGCTGGGGACCCCCAGGCCCTTCCTGGTGGGCTGGTTTTGGTGGGTCAGTTTTCTGGAGGGAAGGCTTTATTGTAAGCAGTTAAGGCAGGTACCAGCTTACATGTGACTAACACATTAGGAGCTGTTGTAACAAAAAAATCTATACTAGTTGTTTGCTAAAATGGCAGTAATGAATTGAAAAATATTACAAGCTGATCAAGGCAGCTATTTCAGGGCATGTTAGGGCCCTTAGCCTGGCTCTTCAGCTTGCCTGGGTCACCAGACACAGTAAAATCTATTCGGAGAAGATAGAAATGTAATTTCTCTTTGCCCTATCAATTTAAATAAATTATCTATTAGATTAGCTGCACTTAAAACAAAACAAGAAATCGATCCCACCAGCCACGGCTGCTATTAAACTATGTTTTGCACCACTAAACCTATAATTGCCAAAGGACCCCATGAAAGGAGAGCAGCCTGGCTGTGTGGTGCTGCTGGTGGGCTTGGGCTGTGCTCCCCAGGCCAGAGGAAGGGTCCAGGGGGGCTGGATGGACTGCCTGCCTGCCCCGAGCTCTTCTGCTCCTGCCACAGCAGTGGAGCCTGGGATAATTCATGGGCAAGCTCCCTCGAGTGCCCGGGCTCCCGTGGACAGCCCAGTCCCAGCCTGGGAGAGGTGCTGAGGTTGGGGCCAAACTGCTGGGGTCTTCTCCCTTGTGCATCCCTGGGGATTGCCAGCTCAGAAGTGCCTAACACCCCGGGGCAGGCGGTCAGTTTGATGTGTGATCCCACTGCACCCTCCACCCCCAGTTTGCTTCTCCAGAGCCTTGCTCAAAGAGTGAGGAGCCAGGGTGCAGGCAGAGTGGGAGGGAGGCAGGGACAGAGGCAGCACCCCTGTGGGGAGCTGGAGGAGGGGGGATGGAGTCCCTGGGAGGGAGGGCAGGCTTCTGAAGCAGCATTTCAGACATGGCTGTTCCCTTTTATTTTTTTCCTGCTGAAACTGCTGCCTTGCGCAAACCTGCTCAAGCTCCTCAGATAAATTAGCATCTAGGGGATTTTTTTCCTCTACGTTTTGTGCAGTTGCATAAGAGGGAAGAACAGAGGAGCCCAAGTAGCAGATTGCTTTGTAGAGAAGCGTGAAACAGCCACAGACAGAGCTGCTGTCTCCCTGCTGCTAACAGATCTCATGCATTCAGCTGGATGGAGCTCACGTGTGTGATCCAGGTATGTCTGGGATCGTTTGGGTGAGAGTGGGCAGGACAGGGAGACCAGGGGGGGCATACAGGTGGTGGGGACTCTTCCTGCCATGGCTAGTCATCTGGATGCAGCTGGTTTTCCCAGGTCTCCCGGTCTGCAGGATGGCCAGGCTCAGCAGAAGCAGTCCATGCAGGCAGCCCAGCCCTGTCCCTCCTGTCAGGAGAAGGCAGCTGCCAGGTCCTTGGCTGCTGCCTCTTCTCTACCTCTCCTGGTGGATCAAGAAGCCCGTTTGCGAAGAGACCCAAGGATGCTCAGAACGCACCTGCACAGGAGCTGGGGAAGCTGTGGGGGCTTCCCAGTGGGTGCCATTCCCAGTGAGAGGAGGAAGGTATCAGTATCCACTCAGCTGCCTCTCTCCCTGACCTAACCCCATTGATTTGTAACGATCCAAGTCTGAGGAGATGTGTGAAGCAATCAATATACTGGCAGCTCTGCAAGTGGATGCAGGGAGGCAGGGCATGAGGGTACGGTGTTTAACCCTCCCTGTCCCTGCTGTGGGTCCCACACCTCCCCAGCGCTCACGGGTCCCGCTCAGGTCCTGCTGGCCAGGCTGGACCGCCCCAGCGCTGCCCGGGGACAGATGGGTGCCTCCTGAATCACACTTGTCCCTCTGACCACACTTCCCCAGCTGAGCCGTCCCACCCGAGTGCACCACCAGCCTGGCCAGCCTCTGCCTTTGAGTTACCTCCCTTGGAGATTTGATTATGCCTGAGCAGTGGGGATGATGCCCTGGGGCTCCCCAGGTGCAGTGGCCTCCCACCCCTCTCCAGCTTCTCCCAAGAGATGGTCATGGCCCAGTGCAGGCTCTGCCCTGACCCTTGTGCCATTTGCAACCTCCTTACACACACCTGCATTATTGTTTCACCTTTCTGTAAAATCCCAGAAAGGATCCTGGGAAGAGCATGGGGAGAAAGGAAACAAAAGGGAAAAACCCCAAAAGACTCAAAAAGGCTCAAACTTGCAGAAGGGTGAAGGAAACTTGGGGTAGGAGAAGGGAGGGGAAGGGGCTGCTTGTGATGCTGCAGAGCTGCCGGGCACACCTGAGGGTGCTTGGCAAGAGGAGCTAGGAGCTCTTACCCCTGGGGAGGGAGCTGGGGGGTGCTTGGCTGTAAGTGCTTCCATAACCCTCAGATAGAAGTGATTTTTCTGAGGCATAAGTGAATGGCAAAATAATAAACATCCTTATAACAGCAACGCTCTGGTAAATGCCTGGGGCCATGGAGGTGCTGGGGCAGGCAGCCTTCCCCACAGCCAGCAGCAGGAGCAGAGCCCCATCCATGTGGTTTCACCAGGGAGTCATGGCCCAGAGAGCCTGGCCAGGATGACAGGGTTAAACACCCGCTTCGGGGCAGCCCTTGGCAAGTAGAGAAGCTGCTTTTCAGGACCTGGCCCAACTCTACAGCTGGTTGTAAGTGCAAAGCCACCGCAGTGTAGGACTGAGTACCATGAGTCTGTGTTTTGGTGTGACATGAACTTGATGCCTTGCATGATGGGTTCGGTGCTGTGTGTCCTCACCAGCCTGGAAACATGACTGCAACTTGTGCAGAGGCACTGGGGCTGCTGGAGAGGTAATGAGCTCCTGTGCCAAACCTGTGGAGCTTTGCACCTGAAGCAGCACGTGCCTGGCCAGGCGAGGGGCTTGCACCAGGACTTGACCGTGTGCAGGGAGAAGGGAGCAGGTCTCCAGCCCAGATCCCTTGAGAGGGGGCCGGGAACCAGCCTGGACATATCGTGCCCTGCCAGCTGCTGCCAAGGGCTCTGCCTTCACCTGCCAGCATGTTTTCTCCCTCCATCCCAGAGCCCAGGGTCTATTCCACCCCCCACCCCCCCCTCATAAGCTTGGTCTGACAGAGCCCTGCTCATTGTGGTGCAGGGACAGGCTTGGCTGCATCAGGAACAGGGAGCAGAGTGCTGGGAGACCTCTCCACCGGGCAGGAGATAACAAGCCAGGTCTTTGGGAGAAACAAAGTAAAGTTCATGGTGGTGTCTGAGGGGCATGAGGCTGTTGCAGGCAGAGGGAAGCGCTGCTGCTGCCCATGTGCTGCCTGTGCTCTGCAGTGTTCTCATCAGGATGCTGCAGGATGGAAGGCACAGAAGTCCCCACTGACTTTGTTACAGTAACAGAGACTGAGCCTCCTCTAGCAGGGAAATGCTCTTTAGCTGCATTAACAGGCTGAGATCTGATGGGAAAGATTAAAAAAATTGGTGTCCTCCACATCACTCACCTGAGACTCTATCAGACTTGCCACAATTAGGAAAAGTCACATCGAAGGCTTCATTTGTAAAGGACCAAAATAAGAGAAAACATTTGGCCCAGAGGGAAGCAGAGAAGGAATTTAAGCTGACTCTCATCTTTCATCATTTGCCTTCTCCTGCTCCTGTCTTGGCAGCCCCAGTATTTTGCTTTGTCTCCTTCAGGTGACTAATCATTAGACTAATTAGTTGCTAATCAATGTTTAATTAAAACTTAGTTGTTAATTACTGGAGGTGGTACTGTAGGTTGGATATGAAATGTTATGAAAACATTTTTAAGGGCAGTTTATGGGAAGCTGGCCTCCCTTGTCTCTGGTGTGTCCCTTGGTCAGGGTCCCCCCGGGGGCCTGATATCCTAATAGAAATGGGATGGGGACTGATATCCTAGCAGAATTGGGATGGGGGCTGTGGGTGTAACACACCAGTATGGCATCACTGCACCCTGGAGTGCCTGCTGCCTGCTCTCTGGAGCTGGCTCCATCACCTGGGACCGGGCCATGGTGTGGGTGGCTCAGGAGCATCCCTGACACCTTCCCGTGGAGCAGCTGGGGAAGGAGGTGCATGGGCAGCCCCAGGCAATGGGTGACATGGAGAATGTCCCTCCTGGTTCCCTGTTGGGATGGGAAACAGTCAAAGCAAGGTCCCAGTGCCCTGCCCAGGGCTGCAAGCCCCTTGGATGTTGGGTCCCGGCTCTGGGAGCTGTGTGAGCATTTGGAATGCTGACGAGCATCCAGCCAAAAACCAAGTGCAGTGGTGTAGCTACCATTCCTGTATTTCCCTGCTCAGCCTCCATCTGTTCCCTTGAACCTTCCTGAAAGCGGAGGCCGGGCAGCAGGGCTTGTCTCCAGAGAAGGAGGTTTTGTTATGCACATTTTGCTTCGTGCAAGTGCCTGGAGGTTTTTTATGCACGATCCATTGAAAAGAGCCCGTTAAATATTCCATCAGTGACGTATATGTAGGTCACCCAGGTGTGCTGCTGCCTCCAGGTACCAGCTCATTTCAGCCCTTGGTGAGGAGCCTGTGTCTGCTCATTAATTCTGAGGTGGCTTCTCCCTCCCCCTGTCCTGGGTCAGAGGCTGGGGGGACTGGTGTGCCTGGCTGGGAGCTGGGGCTGGCCCTGTGGGTCTGGGGGCTTTGTGCAACCCTGGAGGGATCTGCAGGGCTGGGGGTACCACGTCTTGTTCAAGGGCCCTAAACTCCACTCCGTAGAGTGGGCACCTGTGAGAGGGGGGCCAGGGAAGCACCCCCAGGCTGGGGCAGGGGACCCCCAGGACCCCCATGCAGAAGAGCTGTTGCCTCATCTCGGGGTGGTGTGGGACCCCCCCTCCTCAGGGGCTGGGCTGTCCCGGTGGGGAACAGGCACTTTGCAAGTGCTGTACATATGCTAATGACGCAAATTACATTCTTTCTGCTCTTTACATTCCTTATTTCACTTTACTTGTCATTTTATGACTCGTTTTAATTTCTTGAGAGCAGACCCGTAGGATAATAAGGTCTGGTGCTGCAGAGGGTCCCGAGGCAGACACTGTGTCTCCATCCAGACAGAGACGCTGGGAGCACTGCTAATGTGCCTGCGTCTGGATCAAGTGGTGGCATGTTCTTGTCACCTGGGGAAGAGCAGGGAGTTTCTCTGCAGAACCTGAGAAGTTGGGCAGCTGGACAGGAGCTGATGTCCTGGGGCCCGTGGGAGAGCCAGCTCCTGGCCTCTCTGCTCAGTGTTTCCCTTGTTCCTCCTCTGAAAATGGGCACCATTTCAAGGGGTCACTGAGCCCAGCTGGGTCCCTGTCACCTAGATGGCGTTTGCTGCAGAGATGGGTGCTGTGAGGTGAGGGGCAACTCCAGAGCTCTCCTGACTGAGGCACTGGAGAGTCTCAGCCCTCCTCAGGGCGATGTCCCCATCCCGGGCTGTCCCTGGCCAATTCCTGTGCCTCCCTCCAGCTGTGAGCCAGGACTTGTATCACTCCCCACACTGACTTACTCTGGCAAGTGTGGGCTGGGGTGCTGCAGGGCTGGGGAAGGCGAGTGTACAGGTACACTTTTTGCTTGCTTGATGCCACTGGATATGGGGTTTTTTTTGAAAAAAAATTATCTTTTCTCCCATTGCTAGTTAGACAAAGATGCTGACAATGGACCAGGGTTTTGGTGATTTGGATGGTGACAATGCAAGGAAATGGAGCTATGTTTAGAAATAATTGCTTTGTCTTTTGCAGAGGTATTAGTGCTTCCATGCTGGCAGTTACAGGAATTAGCTGAAGGTATTGGTGACATAAATACAGAAGCAAAATTATTGCTGCTTATAATCACTTTCATGTGTGTAAGAGAGAAAGAGAAATTATCAGGGCACAAAGAGGAGAAGGAAACAGGGAGCCAGAGGGGCAGGAGCTCTGGGGTCTCCAGTACAAGGCTGGTACATCCCTGGGCTCTGCTCTGGAGGCCAGAGACCCTGCGACTGTGGTGCTGGGGTGTTGCTGGTGCAGCTCTGTGCCAGCCCTGGTGACTCCTGCTTCATCAAAAAGAGATGCTGGCTCTGCCGTGGGGCTGAGTCCACCTCTGCGGGCAAAGTCCCAGGAGAGACCCACAGCACCAGGGCTGCTGAATGGTACCTTCCATGGAGCTGGGTTTGGTCCTGAGGGAAGGTGGATTACTGGCAACGGCTTGGCTGGATGGGAGCTGGGGCAGATGGAGTCGCCCACCCTGAAGTGAGGCCTGGGGGGCTGAAGAGGTCCCCCCTGCTGCTAGCTCTGGGGGAGGCAAAACAGGCCGTGCCCATCCCAGCAGACACCCAGCCCCTGTCAGTTGCCGGTCAGGCAGCCAGCCTGGCGAGCCATCTGGGAAGCAATCACGGGATTTTTCTTAACAGTAGCAAGTGGGGTTCAATATTTTGCTTCTGGAAAATCATTAACCATCCAAGGAAGGAGTCGGGTTGTAGGGACAAGCACAGAGTGGTTCTGGATGAGTGGCTGCAGGCAGCGTGGTTGAGCTGCAGCAGAGAAACTCGCTGTGCCGAGGGCATCATTGCTGCGGTGTCCCAGCCGCCACCCTGCATGGGTGGGAAGGTGGCCTGGTGGCATCCGGATGGCATAATCCATCCCACATCCCGGCTGGCACTCAGCTGGTGCAGGGACACAGCCTGGTGAGAGTGCAGAGGTGGCTGCCAGCCCTTGGAACCAGAAAGGTCTTTGCAACCCGGAGAAACTGAAGAGCCACAAGCATGGAGCGTGTGAAAATGAAATGGTGGGATCCTCCTGCAGTGCAAAAGGTGCTTGATGTGGAGAGGCTGATTCGTATAAGCAGCACCAGAGGGATGCACAGCCAAGGCGAAGGTTCCCTGTGGCAATGTCCACCTGTCCCAGGATCCTGGTGCGACCAGCCCAGGCTCCTCTGTGAAGGGAGGTGCGAACTGGGGGGATTTAAGAAGTTGCAACATTTAGGCAGTTAAAATGGGATCATGTGTAAGGTTGTAAACTGAAGGCCCCACACAGATGCGGGTGCTCACTGGCAGAGCGGCAGCCCCACGTGGAAGTGGCTGTGGATGGGAGTGGGAGGATCCTCCTGTGGAAGAGCCAGCATAGCCCCTCAGGAGGCTGCTCTCCTCTGGATCGTGGAGCTGCTGCTCTGTTGGGAGCACCTGGGGATGCAGTCACGGCTCCAGCAACGCTCTGCTCTCCCACTATTTGTTTCTATCCAGCTCCGGTTCCTTGCAGGCAGCATCCTCCCTCATCCCTGCCCATTCCTTGGTGGCAGGGCTGGCTGCGAAAAGTAAAGTCAAATGTTGGGAAGGAACAGATCTCTGATGAAACAAGGCCATTCATGCTTTCAGATATTAAATTCCATGCAGAATATTAAATAATTTCCTCTTCAATGATCCCAGTAAATTTAATTAGCTCTTGTTCCCCTGATAGAGTTGTCTCCACAATCCTGAAGCACTGTGTTTGGAGCGAAGGGGAACTCTGCTCCTGTTTGAAGCACTGCCTTCCCGCAGTGTACACACTGCAGCTGCTGCCCCAGGAGAGCGGACCCTCGGAGGCCACTGCATTTCTGTCCCTACCGCCACCTCCCCGCTCTGTGCTGGAGCTCCTTTGGAGCAGGATCCCGGCTCCAGCTGCAGCAGTGGGGAGGAGTGGGCTGGCGTGTGGAAGCCCTTTCCTCTCCGGTCCAGCTCCTGGCAGCTGCCCTCTGGGACGTGGTTTGAGGCGGGTTTTGTAGACCGTGTTGGTGCAGCTTTGTGCAGAAGATGGTGTGAGCTTCTGTGCCTGGAGGGTGAAGGTCTGGGGAAAGGGAGGAACCTGCTCTGGGCAAACTGGGACTGGGGAAAATCAGCGGGGTTTGGGTGACTTGTCCAGGGCCTTTTCTGTGGCCACTTGAGAGCCAGCTCCCAAGCAGGGAGGGATGGAAATCACACAGGTGCTTGACTCTCTGTAGAAATGTTTGCTGGTGATGGTTGTGGGGGCTGGTTTGGGTTTTTAACTTCTAGAACCTCAGAGCAAAGAGGGAAAAAAAAAAAAAAAAAAGAAATCCCTCCCTGATGGAAGCAGCTAATAGCGGGTTATGAATGTGTCCCTGGCATGGTTCATTAGCTGCCATGACATATTGAGAGCTATGAGCGGTATGATACCAGCAAATCAATTCAGAATTTAATCTGAAAAATAATGTGGGGCAGTTGGATCATGCAACACGTTACCAAATATTTCTCCTCAGCTGAAATAGAGCAGCTCTTGTCTCCCAGTGCTCCTCCTGCCTGGTTGCTGTGCAAAATGCAAAATAAATAAATAAACAAGTACCTGATTTAAAGATGATTAATTTGCATAATTAGTGCTGTGTCAAATCACTTCACTGAGGTGCAAGGCACACTTTGCTGTAGATGTTTGCATGGACATCTTTCCAGGTTTACTCAAGCTCACCTGATTTCACGTTTAACAGTCCTGTAAGGATGTAGCATCAGCATTGATGGGATTTCATGGAGTCAGAGGGGGAGGCAAGAGCCTGGAGGCTGCAGGGAGAAGCCCCTGCCAGCTTTTGCGTGCCCTGTACTGTGTTGGAGCAAATGCCCTTCCCTGAAAATATGTGCTGCAGCAGGTGGCTGTGGTCCTGGAGCCAGGAATGAGCTCAGAGCTAGCTCTGCTCACGGGCACAGATCTGTAGACTCTGGCCAACACTGGCTCCTTGGAGAGTGGCAGCGACGTGATGGCTGAATTCTGGCCATTTTGTGTCCACTTGCTGTTCACAGTTCTGCTCCAAGGATTCTTTGGGAAGGTGTTTGGGGTGGGCAGCTGGGGACCAAGCTGGAGGCGGAGGCAGGGATGGGGCCTGACCCACCATGCGTGGGAGGGGGAAGCCAGGCGTCTGAGCGGCTGGGCAGCACCCACTGTGGTGGCTCCTTTGCTTTTTACAGGACTTACCTTTCTGCAGTGTCTCCTGACATTGAGCACAGCTAATGCTGCAGACTTGATCGCTTGGCATTGGGGAAATCCCAGCAGTGAGGCCAGTGGTGCTTCCCTCCTCAGCCTCCTGCTCCCAGGCAGGGACTCGAGGTCTGAGCACAGAGATGGCTTCAGGCTCCTTAGTCTCCATCTCCTGGAACAGGGGACACGGCTGCAAAACACCCAACAGGTGAAGCATTACACTGAAGACATAAATACATTTAATGTTTTAAAACACACCGTGCTTCAGGCAGCCCTGGTTGCATGCCCTCACTCCTTCTCCCCCTGTAATGGATATCCAGATTGTTCTACTGATCTTGGCATTGTTTTAGTAATTGACTGATGCAATGCAATGTTCACTGATCTAATAAGTTTGTTAGTATAATAGAGGTTCAGGATTTTGCTGTTAATGTGCAGTGACAATTGCATTTTAGATTTGCTCATTATGTTGCATAGCTTAGCATCTATTGTAAATTATATTTAAAAAAGCATTATTTCAGAGCACATTAGCCTGGCTTTCCCTGCTCCTTTCTCCAGTGCTGGAGAGTGCTTTGCAGGCTGAGCGTGTTCATGACCAGACGTGCATTCAGCTCCTGGCTGGGTATTGCACGTTCCGCTTTGGGTTTTTTGGGTCAGGGCATCTGACACTTGCCAAAAAAAATATCTGGGTCCTGCCATGTCATCCCACCGTCTCCATTGCAGCCAAGGATGGTGCAGGTACCCGGTGTTCTGGCAGCTCTCTGGGGAAAGCTCCAGCTGGCACCATTCCCCCAGCTTTCCAGTGGGCAGGGGGCTCCGTGCCGGCCCCCCACCCACGCAGGTAGGATGGGTGCCAGTAGGTGCAGGTGAACCTCCTGGCAGAGCCAGGCTTGAGCTGCCGGTGCTGGGTCAGAGCTGAGCACACTGCAAATGTCCCCTTTTTGGGCAGAGTCATGGGGAGGGCCTGGACCTTGTTTGGCGTCTCAGAGGCGAGGGCCCCTGAGAGCTGGAGCCGTTGTGGACGTGGAGGGGCTGCCGCCACCTGGTCTCATGTCTTTTCCCGATACTGAATGGCATCTGTTGCCTAGCAGAGGTCTGCAGATCAGGGACTGGCTGCTTGGCACTGTCCTTGCTGGGGCTCCACAGGGGGAATAATGGGGATGACACGCTTGGCCCTGGGGACTGGGAGGATCCCACGTGCTGGGGTTTTGCTGTGTTCCATGTTTACAGCATCTGCGTTCAGGAAAAGCCCAAGACGGAGTTGCAACAGGTCTTGTCATCTCTTTCTTCCAGCCACGATTATGAGAAGGAAAACCTCGTTGTTAAGGATAAAAAAACCCCAACCAGCAGTAACTTAACAACTATGACTGCCTCCAAATGAAGGCCCTAAATGGCAAATAGACTGTGAAATAAGCTACGAAAAAAAGAAAACTACATATTTTTTCCAGATTAATAGCTGTTCCCTCTGGTTCATGTAACAGCCTTGCAAAAAGGCAGGGGTTTGTTGACTTGTGCTTTTTCTGACTGCTTCTCTTCCCTCCACTGCTGCTTTTGTGCGTTCACTGCCATTACCCCCTGCCTGCTTCTCCTCCTTCTCCTCCTCCTCCTCTCCCATGGCCGGCTTCAGATGCTAGCCCTCCTGGAGACCCACAGGCAGATTCCTCTGGTGGATTCCTCTCCTGGTGTTGCCCCAGCTGGGCATGCTGCTCGGATCTGGCCTCTTCCCGCTGGGCATCGCGAGGTTGCCTAGCAATCCCGAGCATCACCGCCTCTCCTCCGCTGGGTTAGCACGCGCATGCCTCCCGGTTTGCAAGGCTGCATCTCCCGAGCAGGTACCAGTTTGCATTTCTAGGAATAGGTGTCAACAGGGACCTGGCTCGGAGGCTTGAAATGCAGAGAAAATTTTGCAGAGCTGAGCTCTCCTGTCTTCCCAGTTCCTTGTTCTCCAAATCTGCTGCCTGAAGCATGTTCAGCCTCAATGAACCGTGAGAAAACAGCACAGCGGGGCATAGCAAGGAGCCATCCTGACTGAGTGCTGCCTTTGTCTGGCAGGTCGTGAGAACAGGGGCTGGTTCTCTGACAGAGCAGTGAGGCTCGGGGTTGGGTGCTTGCTGCATCCTGGAGGGCTAAAAATGTACATTTATGATACAAAATGGATGTTAAGATGTATGAGGTGCGTTTGGTGCATTTTAGAGTCCTCATTCACGATACAGCTCTGTACAGCTCTGATGATTTTCTCTAAAACGTTCCTCAAAGCCCTTGGGAGGAAAGACAAACTGTTAGGAGGGGGAGGGGGGGAGCGGTGCTTGTTTTCAGGGGGTCACACGTGGACTCTGCAGGATACTGATAATGTCTCACAGATGGACCGTGTGCTAAGTTCACAGGAAGGAAATGATAGCTTAACCAGGCAGCAGGTATTCCAGATATTTCTCAGGAGCTATAACTTACAGAGGTTCACCACAGCCTTAACTATTGGGAACCACAAATAAATCATTTGAGCCAAACAAAGGTGCTGAGCCCCGTCCAGTAACCCGGGAGGTCTGCAAGGAGCAGTTTGCTGCCACTGTGCTGTGTAACATCCCCTGGGCTGGGGTGTGTGTGTGTGTGCTCAGCTCGGCCGCACCTGGTACAAGGGACCCGTGCTGCCAGAGCGGCCACCGCTCCTGGCTGTTTCAGGGAGATGGCACTCCGCTAGCGAGCTCAGGAGAAAGGGCAGAACAACAGGACCTCTGACAGCCTGTGGTTTGCAAAATCTGGGCATGCATCATGTTCAGCCAGCTTCCTGGGGGGGGAGGTAAACAGCAGAAAAATGGGAGAGAGCTGGGAATGCCAGAGGTCTGCTCTTGCATAACGCTCAAGGAAGGACTACAGCTTCCAGCCGCTGTGGGAATGCCCGAACCACTGCCCAGAGGGCCTTAAAATTAGATGTAAAGAGAAGGAAGGGTAAGAGGCCGAGACACGCAGAGCGCTTTAGTGAACCCGGGGTACGCTGCAAGCCTACATCCCAGGGGCTGCCGGCACTGCCTCGGTTTTCCCAGTAGTTGCAGGAGGAGCAGAAACTCTCTTCCTCGCTGCCGTCCCGAGGGGCGGCTGCACCGGGCCCGGGCATCCCCCCGGCCCACGGCCCGGCGGTGGGGTCAGGGCGGCGCCAGGCGCGGGGGCTCCGCTCCTCACTCACCCGCGGGGCCAGGCAGGGGCGGCGGAGGGAAGGCCCAGGGCCGGCGGGAGCGACCCCCGCTTGGCCACGGCTGCGGTACCTTCGTGTTCGGGGCAGAAACGGGGAGGGGGGGAAAAATATGTTAAAAAAAGGCTTTCTTTCCGGCCCGGAGGTGGGAGCGCCCGCCGAGCCCGCTGCCGGGCCGGGAGCCCCTCGCTGCCGAGGGAGCAGGGCCGGGGGAGCGCGGGGCCGGGAGGTGGGACCCGGTCCCGGGAGACCCCCCCGGTCCCCGCCCCACAGGTGTCCCCGCCGGGCCTCGCCAGCCCCACGGCGGGTGGGGGGGAAGGGAAGGGGGAGGGGATCAGGCGGGGGGCGGCAGCCGCGGGGCGGGGCGGGCCGGGGGCGGTCGCACGTGCCCCCCCCGCGGCGCTCGGCGGCGGCCGGGGGCGGGCGCGCTCGCTCGGCGGCGGCTCCGGGGGCGGCGGCGGCGCGGGCGCAGCCGCGTGTGAGGCTGCCCGGTGAGGCGAGCCCAGCCCGCTGCCGCGCCGCCTCCTGCCGCCGGGCTGCCCCGGTCGCCGCTGCTCGGGAGATGCTGTTCGGCGGGCGGGGACCCGCGGCTGCCCTACGCCTCCGCGGCGGGGACCTCTGAGAGCGTGAGTTACCGGGGCGGCGGCACCCCCGCCCGGTGGCACCGGGGAGGGGAGCGGGGAGGTTGCGGGGGAGCTCGCCGGGGCGCTGGGCGGGGGGGAGCGGGCGAAGTTCTGCTGGGGTGGCCCTAGGGGGAACGGAGGGCTTCCACCGGGAGCCGCGGTGGCGGAGCGCATCGCGGGGAAAGGCTGGTGGCTCCGGGCGCTGCGGGGTGGAGCGGGGTGCGGGGTGGAGGGCCCGGTGGCAGCCCCCTCCCCAGCGCCGCTGCTCCGCTGCGCCCCGGGATGAAGTTTCGCTGCAGCGGGTGGTGCCGGTTCGGGAGCCTGAGCTGGGCTCCGGTAACGGAGCCCGCCCGTTCGTAGCGTCTCCTCAGGCTGGGGTTGGCTGCGTACTTTGCTTGTGGAAGGATGCTGCCCCAACTTCTCGTTAAGTTTGCATTGTAGATTCTTAACGGATGTCTTAATTAGGTGCTGTTGTTAACAGGCTAATTAAAATCACGCCCTCCAGGTGAAGGTAAATTGTAAGAAAAAGTTGGGTGACATGGAGTCTGGATTGACAGGGTGAGGGAGGAGGAGGCGGAGGAGAGGCTCCCGCTTGGTGGCCGGCCTTGGGGAGCGGGCAAAGCCGCAGGCGCAGAGCTTGGCCCCGCTGCCAACGGGCAGAGCCAGGCGAGCATGGCAGCTTTCCCTGGCCTTGTCCTTTCCTGAATTCCAGCCTGTCTTCAGGAATTTCATTGCAAGGTGAGCTCGTAGTGCCAGCGTGGGGGGCTCATGTGTGGGGAGGGATGGATGGAGAAGGCCTTTCGGAGTCACCTGCTTTATTTCTGTCGTGTGTCAAAATGCACAGTGCCATCACCCAGCACCCCTATGCCAGTGGTCCCCCGTCGGTGCATGTGCCAGGAGGCTGCACGGCACACAGCATCATGTCCGCACGCTTAAAGGCAGATGTCTGAAGTAAACAAATGTGGCATGGGGGTCTGGGAGCAGCTGTGCTGCCCAGGAGCTGGGCAGGCCCTGCGTGGGGATGGGCAGTAGGCTGGCAGGAGCTGGGGGCACGGAGCTGTCCCTCTGGCTGGAGCAGCCTCGAGAACTCTGGGATTGCTTCGTTAGTGCCTCTGTGTGTGCGCAGGCGGAGGGATGGCGGGGGGTGGGGGGCAGAGCAGGGAAACAGGGATTTCTCAGCTTTTCACTCCAGTAAGCATGACATTAACAACACAGACTATTTTTGGTTGCCTTTCATGAAGGTTTGAAACTTGCTCTCTGCCTCCATGGAAGCCTGGCCTCGGGCAGGGTGGCTCTTGCCACCTGGGTTTCTGTCCTGGGGGGCACAGCCCAGGGTGGCTGCAGGTTGCTGTGTGCTGTGGGAGGCTGCAAGGCTGGGGAATACCTTGCTCTTTTTCGCCTGCTAATTCTGCCCAGTCTTCTCCAGGGTGTCTGGGGCTCATGATGTGTCTCACAGTGTGTCGAGGGTGTACTCCGCTGCCCTGGTGTTATTTGCATTCTAGCGGTACCAGAGGCTGCAGCCAGTCTGGAGGCCTCGCTGTGCTGGGTGTTGTGCAAGCAGAGATGAAGGCACTCTGTTCCCCAAAGAGCTTCCTGGTTTCAGGCTAAAATGGTTGAGGCGTGATAATGCCTCACAAAGCAAGAAATTAAGGCTATTTTTCTGGATAATAGATGGAGAAAGAGCCTGGAGCTGATAATTTTTGTGGAAGGATGATTGCAGTGGGTTGGGGCTGGCAGGGCTGCCCAGATCTGGCCAGTCGTTGGGAACTGGTTCTTGGCTCTGGGGAGCTGTGGCGAGGCCCTGCTTGTTATTTCATAGGAAACACAGAAGGGTGGGGTTTTTTTTTCACCCCTTTCCTTTGAAGTGATCTGTGGGATTGTTCAGCACCACAGAAAGCCTTGGCACAAGGGCACACAAACGCTTTGCTGCAGCATTAGGTAAACCTTTACCAGGGTTAAGGCAGTTGCTTTTGGGGCACGGCTGTGTGATCCTGCCATGGGCACAAATTTCATGTAGCGAGCTGAGGGGGTGGTTTTGGAGCACTGAAGAGGGGAGCTCTGGAGCCCACAGGCCAGCTGGCTGGTGAGCTGCTGTGGCCGTGAGCCCAGTGCCAGGTACCCAAAGGGGCACAGAGGGACCAGGATGTGACTGGGAAACCCCTAGCCTGGCGGCCGCAGCTCTCACTCCTTCCCAGCAGTTTAGGGACTGCGTGGGGACAGATGTCGCAGTGCTGGTTGTGCTGAAGGAGCTGTCACCGATGGACATCTGTGCCGGGAGCCTGCACAGCATGAGGCAGCGCTGCCAGGAGTGCGAGGCTGGTGTTGATCGTGGGTACTCCTGTGCTCAGCCGCAGGGCTGCTGCGGTGCCCGTCCATTCCCTTCCCACTGTTCCTGAGTGAGAGGGACCTATGCAGGCTGGGAGGATGATTTTTAGGATGCTGACCTTTGTTGCATGTGATGCTTCTTTTGGAAAACTGGCTCCTCCAGCTTTCCTTTCCCAGACCTGGCCAGTCATGCATGCTCCATATGTTCCCAGCTTACAGTCCTTTTATGACAAGGGCTGAGATTTTTCTCTCTTTTCAAAATAAAGGACCTCTTTCCCAGTTGCACTTATTTCTCCATCTCCCATCACTAGAACATGTCATCCTTAATTAAGGTGTTGATGTCCCAGGCGGTGGGATGGCCGGGCAGGCTGCACACTGTGTTTGCCAGTGGTGGAGCCCGTCTCTCCGTGCTGCTGATGGTTGCTGATGCTTTGCCTCCCTGTCCTGCAGAGCAGGTTTCTTCTTTCCTGCCCTGGGTGGGATGGTTGAGCTCATTTGCCATGACGCCGGAGAGGGATCCCCAGACTCCCTAGCCGCACAGGAGCGCAGGAGTGGGGCTGGAGCCATGTGCTGGCTGGGTTTGGGTGCTCAGGGGGGATGCAGGTGTCCCTATGAGATTAGTGTCTCAAGCAGCTCGTCCAGCATGGGCCGTATTTGCTCATTCAGTGTATAAATAAAGGTTTTTAAGTGTATGCATTTACTAAATTAGTTTGTCGTCACAATTTTTTAAATGGATCAGCTGACGGTAGATAAATCCCTCTGAAGGTTATTGAGATAATAAAAGGCATGAGAGAAGTTCCTTAATTTATTTGAGTTCTCTTTTAATTTACAGTCTTACAGGGTGAAAGTACACTGAATAATTAGTTCTTATGACTGATCTGCTTTTTTCATACAACTGCGGAAGAGAAAGGGGAGCTGGTGGTGAGGTTTGAGACCAAGCTCGCAGAGAGGGGTTGAGCTGGAGGTGGTACAGCTGCAGCCGTGCGGTGCTGGGAGCCTGGAGCTCCTTGGGCATTGCTGCAGAGGTGCTGGGGTGGATCGGTTGGCAACGTCTGTCCTCTTTGCACATCTGGAAATAAGAAAGTATGGGAGGCTGAGGTGCCTTTCTTGAGGTTGTGGAGTGAGTCAGTGTCTCAGCTGGGTTTGAAAGGGGACCTGCAGAGCAGCTTGCTTTCACGTGGGTCCAAATGCCTTTTGCTCATTGGCAATGAATACAGTGAAGTGGAAAGGAGACATACTTGCAAGCGTGTGAGCTGACAGGCTTCCCACTTATCAGCCTAGAGCTCGTGGTGACCTGCCCCAGCCCCTCTCCTGCCCCGGCTGCTGCTGGCTGTTGGCTCAGGGGGATTTGCTGCTCTCAGGACCCTTGGGGAGCAATCGCACCCTGCCAGTGGGCAGGGCAGCAGCCCCAGCTGAGAGCTCTGGTGCTGCCTTCCACCAGGATTCTACTTCCCTTGCCAGGCTGGGATGCTCAGGGCTGCCGCAGCAGCTCCTTTTTTCCTCTCTAACCTTTCACAGTACAGGCAGGGCCTGTCATCGGTGCTGTTCCAGGGCCTTCTGCTGGAATCATCTGAGGTATTTTGGGATGTACATTCTTGCAAATTAATTGACAGGCTGAGATACCAGATGAGGAAGCAAAATTTTCTTCTCCGTTATTTCATTATGTATTGAGATTAAATTTTTTTTGAAACTTTATTTTTAATAAACCAATCTAAAGCTAGCTCTCTCCTTTGCTCAGCTCACACTTGGATGCTCCAGGCATCATTGTGTCTTCCAGACTAGACAAGATTGAATTTCTAATGGGTAGAAATAAGCACACAAGCATGGGATCCTTTTTCATGTTTCTTTATCCACTGCGTACATGGCTGCCTGGCACGGATTGTCCTGCCAGTGGCTCATGCCTGTCCCAAGCTTTGCTGGGAATGATGCCATTCCCTCATTGGCATCTCCTGACCTCACCTCTCAGCCCCAGACCACAGGCATGCCTCGGCAGCACAGCAGGGTCCGTGCCATTTTAACCTCCTCTGTGGGGCATCCCCCCGGCCAAGCCCCCTTGTCCCAGTGCCACCCACGCTGCTGCCCAGAGCTCCCTTTCAGGCTGTGCTTTCCCTCTGTGGCTCTTGCTGTGTTCCTCGGGCCACTGCGGCAGGAGAGCTGTGATTTTATTTGCAGCCGTGGCACACAGCCGTGCCGCTGGCAGTGAGGTGTGACAGCTGGTACGCACGGGACCCCGGCTGGGGAGCGCTGGGGAGCACAGGGGCAACGGGGCAGCCTGGTGCCTTAGCCATGGGTGTTGCTGTTGCATTTTTTTCTGTTGCTTTTTGGCTTTACTGCTCAGAAACTCTTTCTGCTCCCGTAAGCTTCCTGGGCAGAGGGTGTCTGCGGTGCTCAGTCTCTGCTGCGCTGCACCCTCGTTGCTTGCAGGGGCACTTGGGGCTGCAAGGATGGACCCTGCAGTGGCAGGGAGGGATCTGGAGGGTTTCATTGCTGGGAAAAGCTGGTTTCTCCCGGCATTTTGTTGTTGGTTTTCCCAAGCAATGAAGAACCGCATGCTCATGTGGGCACTGCCAGGCTGCCTGCGCCCCTGCTGCAGGGATGTTTTTTTAACTGGGAAACTTAAAAAAACCAACAACCAAAAAGGCTTTTTTGTGATCTCTGCTGGCACTGCAGTGGGGTGTTGGGATGCTGCCCACAGCCCCCCAAGGCCTGGGTGGGGATGGTGGCTGCCGAGCCCCAGCCAGTTCCTTCCCCTCCTGGCCGTGCCACGGTGCCTGCTGTGCTGTGGTGCCTGATGTGCCCTCCCAGCTGCACGGCTCTACCCAAGCAGGGGGCAGGTGAAAATGGTATTTCAATATATAAGAGGACCTGGACTCACTGGGGTTTGAGTGGAGCTGCTGATGCTCCCTTTGGGCAATCTGGTGGATTCCGGATTTCTTGAAACTGGAAATCTGGACTTTCTGAAAAATGGCTTCAGTTCTGTAATCTGCTAAAATCATCTTAAGGAATCTGTGAGCAGGGCATGTGCATGGCCAGTGCTCAGACAAAACAGATTTATTGAACCAGAGGAAGTCATTGCAACTAAAATTTGTGGAAGCGATAAAACAACTTTTGACAACTGGCTCACCTCCTCTGCAGCCGGGAGAGAATATTTTCCTCTTGTCGGATCGATAAACAATTAATTCTAAAGCAGGGAGCTGGAGAAAAAGGGAGACTTTTCCAGATTTCTAAACTCTTAATCAAGCTCTGGGTAAAACATAGATGTGAGAATCTGAGACCTGCTGATAAAATCTTGACCTTGATAACTGGTTCCTCGATTCCTGGTCCACAGACGATACTGTCTTTGCTGAATAAATCTACTTTTAACTATAGAACTTGTTCCTAGGTATTTATACTTCCAATGTGTTTAATGTAGCCTTACTTAATAATCTGCTTCAAAATGCTGACCTTTCCTCCACATTTTAATTGAATTCTAATTTCCATTCAGAATCAGCTTAAATTAAATGAGTTTAAAAACATAGTAAATAATACATATAATTCACTTACTCTTACCATAAGCTGTGAAAATAAAGAATCCAAATCACTATTTAAACCTGCACATGGCACATCCTTCTTGTTGGCAGAAGCCCTGGCATCCTTTTGCTAAATGGGATGTCTTTGCAGATTGACCAGTAAGAAAGAGAAATTAATTTTAAGCCAGTAACCAGAGTCCAGATGGAAATGCAATAGCATGCCATCAGTTGGCAGTGCTGTGCCAGGGAGTTTGCCTCGTGGCCAGCAGCGCCAGCTGGAATCGGCCCCTGTGTGAAGGTGTGGCCAGGTGCTACCTGTTGCAGGGCAGATGTTGGGGTGAGCAGTGGTGCTGGTCCTCGCTGCGGGCAGCCCGGGGTGGCTGGATGGGTGACTCCCTGCCCCACATCCCTGGGGTGGATGGAGGAAGTCAAGGCGTGCTCCTCATCCCACCTGTGCCCTGTTTCCCGCAGTGCCCTGGGGTGAGGGTCTGCCTCCCGCGTGAGGCTGCAGGCAGGGGACGAGGAAGGGAGCAGTGGCTCCAAGGCAGTGATGGTCACAGTAAACCCATCCCCTTTGGCGAATGCTGGAGCAGGGCAGTGGGGAAGGTGCTGCGTGCTCTTGGGAAGTGGTGCAGTGTTGACTGATAGAGCCACTGCGATGTCTGGGTCCCCACTGGGTGGGTTTGGGTTTGTGTGCCCAGCTGGGCTCAGGGAGCTTTTGGTGCCTTTTTCTTTGGGGCTCAAATGGTGTGCGGTTGCAGTTGGGTGGTGACAGTGCTGGTGTGCCATATCTCTGGGTTTGGGAGGCCCCAGGTCACTGGGAGTGCTGACAAACCTTTGGGCTCTGGCAGATCATCTTTGCTGCTGTGACTGATGGAAATCGTGGGTTTTAATGACACTTCCCCAAACAGCATTTGGGTCCATAACACCTGATGGGTGCGGCACTGTCAGGCTGTGGATGCGATCAAGCATTGTCTGTTTGCAGGCTGAGAAGGTCTGTTTGCCCTCCGGGAGTTACTGGGGTTGTCTGAGAGCCTGTTTTGTGGGAAAAAGGGATTACAGACCTCTCACAACTTGTGGTTTGGTTTCTGGGCACTGAAGGACTTTCTGCCGTAGCACTGTAGCAGGCATCAAACTGGTGTGAGCTGAACTGGGGGCAATGCTGCTTTTGGCTGCTTTCTGGGCCCTGGGAAGGTGACCCCCAAGGCTGGGGTGTCAGAGTCCTGGTGCTCGTTCCCCTCTCTGGCAGGTGTGGGGTAGGGGCTGCGGCACTGTCAGTGTGGGGCTCTGCGTGCAGCTGTGGCTGTTCAGTGCATACAAATGGTGGATGCTGCTGGAGAACATCGCTCTGCGCTGAGGGGCTCTGCAGGCAGCCCAGGTAATCTGCACGTCAGCACATCGCTGCTGCAGTCGCCCAGAGCCGTGCTACAGCCGGGTGCTTCCGCTGCGCTTGGGAGGCTCTGGCAGTGCCACGGTGGGAGGACATGCTGGCAGTGTGCTAGTGTGGTCTGGCAGCAGCACTGCTGGGGGTCTTCCCGTGCCCCCCGTGTGAGAGCAGGGCTCGGGGTGCAGCCACAGGAGCCCCCAGAGTGCGAGTGGGCAGGCATTGCACGGGAGGGCTTTTGCAAGGCAGATCTGCCTGGGAAGGTGCTTCATGGAATATGCAAATCCTGGTATGGAGAGAGGCCTAAATCATTATACACATAGCCAAGATTTTTTTTAAATAAAGCTATCTACAGTATATTGCAGAAGTAATTAGGAATCCTGAGCTGGCTGTATCTCGATCTTTATAGCAACATAGCTGATAAAGCATGATTCAGGGACCTCGTTATCTTTTTTTAAAGAAGTTTTTATTTAACTTCCGTGAAGTTGCCATGGTTACTCCTGTGCATGGCTTCCCTGCTTCTCTTGCCTTAAGTGCAGCTGCTAGCGTTGAGAATTAAAACGTCTACATTTGGAGCAGCCCTGGCCTCCCCCTGCTGTAATCCTGGCTGTGCTCTCAGGGGGAGGCTGCGGTTCAGGAGCCTCCGCCATGCCGACCCTGCAAAAGGCATTTTCAGCTCCTGTGCTTGAGCTGTTTGGCTTAGTAAAGCCTTGCCTTTCCTGTGCTAAACAAACAGCAGGAGGAATTTGGAGGGTGCATTTGGGTCCCCGTCAGTGTGGGAAAGAGACACTCGTGCTCCCTGACCCGAGCTGCCTCTGCAGCCATGCACCTCGCGTGGCCATTGCTCTGTGTACGCTGTTGCATGCTAAACGGTGTTAATGGCCCTGTTCATATCTCTGATGTCCAAAACCAGGGCTGGAGCCCTGGCTCCTTGTGCGGGATAGAGGAAACCTCACTGCTGCTGGAGCTGCTGCCTTCTGCCGCGCAGCCTCTGCCCTTGTACCAGTGCTGGGAGCACTGGTTTTGGAGTCTTCTGCACTGCATTTGGCTGCTGCCAGGGGTATGGTGGGGAGGACGCTGGTGGTTTTGTCCAGGTGTGGCTGTGGACACCCCACGCTGCAGCCCATGTCCCAGATCAGGGCTGCAGCCCATGTCCCAGATCAGGGCTGCAGCCCATGTCCCAGATCAGGGCTGCTGGGATAGCCCAGGGTGGCTGTGCCATGGTGGCTACATCAGCGCAGGTGGCCTCTGGCTTCTCCTTTACTTTCTCGGTGACCCTTGGGGCCCTGGCAGCCCTGTGAGCGGGTGTTGTGGGATGCTGCAGTGCCTGTAGCATGCAGGAGCCCCCTTGCAGCTACCCCCAATGCCAGCTGGGGACTAGGGACATGCTGGTCAGGCACTTCTCCTGCAGGGGATGTGCCACCTTGGGCCCCCATCACTGTGTAGCCCCCATGTGCTGCGGGAGAGTTTTCCTTTGGTGCAGGCAGGGGAAGAGGGCTGCTCCACCACGGGCGGCAGCAAGCTGTTGGTGACAAAGATTAAGTGGCTTGCATGTGAGATTCCTGTGATGTGCTGTGGATGCACGCCCGCTGTGCATTGGCACAGCCTAGGAAGTTCCCTGCTGTGTGACACAGGGCTCTCATGGGGCGCAGGGGGGTCCGGGGCTGCCCGTTTGTCTCTGAGCGAGGTGGGGGAAGGTGTCTGGAGGCACTGGGAGCAGGGACCAGCACCCTGGAGTCCTGGCACGCTGTATGTTTTGGCTAATAAGGGTCTCGCTATCTGGGAGTTAATGGAGGCAGGAGGTTTAATGAGTCCTCTTCTGATCCTGCACTGGGAGGCTGCGGATGCAGGCCCAGGGAGCTGAAGTGGGGTATGAGATCAGTTTCCGTGGTGATGGCCGTGACATAAGACACCAACAGGAGATGTTTTGTGATAACAGCTCTTGAGCCAGGCAAACCCAAGAAGTTGGGGAGCTGAGAAGGCAGCAACTGCCCCCAGCCAGCCCAGGGACTGAGTGCTGGGAGGGATGCTGGAGGGTGAAGAGCCTCCAGAATCGAAAAATCAATATTTGAGCAGTTGTTTGATGGGAATGAGAAGCCATGCCGCCTTCTCCTGCCGACGAAGGGCTTTGATTTCTGCTGGCAGAGGCATTTGGGTCTTGCGGGTGCTTTGCGCTGCCGCTCTGATCCGCTGTGCCGCTTCCCATCCCCGCGGCGCTGGCCAGGTAATGAGGAGCCCTGCGTTGGGTGGGGATAATGGCCATCTGTCCAGGGCAGGGCTGAACTCTGTCCCCATTATGTCTGTCAAAGTTTTGTCAAGCTTCCCCTCCTGCTCCTCTCGGCATTTTTAAGCAGTGGAGGGTGGGAGTGTGTGTAGGAGGTGAAGCCGCACCAGAAATAATTCTGCGCGTTAAGGGGTGCGAGCGGCGCTGCGGGAAGGCACCTCTTCCTGGCAGCCCTGCTGCTGGCCTGCCGGCTGTTTGCCTGGTTCAAAAAGTCCCCCAGATGAAGTGAGCAGCTTCTATTTGTTTGTCTCCCCTTTCTTCCTCCTCCCTCCCTTTTATTTCTTTCTTTTTTCCCTTTTCCGTTTTCCTTCCTGATGAAAGATTTTCTTGCAGTGTCAAGGCAATGTGACCTGGTTCCGTAATAAAGAGGAGGCTTATTAGAATTAAAGCCCAACAGTGTTAGTAAAGCAATCTTTGCAAGATTGAGGCCATGAGGGAATTGTAAATTCTCAGCAAAGACCTCATTTATAGACTGGGATGAAAACACATGCGCATGCATGCACGCACCAAAGCCTTGCACCGTGAGGGGACATCTGGTTTTGAGGAGAATTTAGGGGAGGACAAGGGAGCGGAGCAGCACTTGGGTCCCCGTGGATTTGCCTGGGATCCTCCTGTTGGGCAGGCACATTGGTGGCTGCGCTCGCTCTGTGGCCTGGGCGGCCCCATGAATATCCCTTGGGTTTAGGTTTGTTTTCCTTGTTCTTCTGGGGGCACCCTCCCCGCACCCCCCGCATCCCTGTGCATCCCCTGCCAGCATGGCCACCCACCCACCGCGGCAGTGTGAGCAATGACAGCCAGCGCGGGGTGTACAGCCAGTGAGTCAGGCTGCCTGGGCTCCCCTGGTGACTCTTTGGCTCCATGCCAGCCCTGAGGGATGTGGGGCTGCTCTGGCTGCTCCCCACAGAAGTTTCCCTTGGGGTATGATGGATGCTGGGTTGGTGCCAGAGTCGGCATGGAGAGCCAGGATGGGGTATCCCTTCCTGGAGCGAGGCGTGCTGGCTCTGCGGACCCCTCGGCTGGCACTTGCGGTGGGTGCTGTCTGTCAGGGGTGCTCCCTGTACATGCAAGCAGGGCTCGCAGTGTCTTGCAGTGCAGACCAGCACCCGTGGCCTGGCTGTGACTTTGGCCTCATCCTGCACAGAGTGTGTTTCCCTCCTGCCTGCCTCTTTGGAGCACAGATGGGACTTCTCGTCTGTGCCCGGGGAGCCGCCGAGCACATTGCGGTGCTGAGGGAAGAGGGCTGTGGTGGGGAGCAGGTGAAGTGACCCAGCTGCCCTTCAGCAGCTCCCCTTTCTCTGTCTTCATCCTGCTGTTTTTTTCTCCAGGGCTGTGGCTGCGGCAGGGGCTGCCAATGTGTTACCATGGCTGGCTGCGGGGAGTGAGTGTGGAGCAAGCAGAAGAGCTGTCAGAAAGGCCCCAGAGCTCCCGCTGTCCCTGGAGCAGCAGTCCCTGCCATTCCCCACGGTGGTCTGTTGTCATGATTTGCTGTTATCTGTCTAATTAGAAAGTAAGCTCTCCTGGCAGGGAGCTCGGCTGCTTCTCTGGCTCTAAGTGCCACACACACCTGTGGTGCAGTAGAGATGAGGATATCTTAAGCAGTGAAAGGGGAGGGCTGATATGTGAGTGTTCATCAGCTTGTCTGCCTGAAGTCGAGGCTGTGGGAACCCACGCTGCCCAGCTGGCATGAGGGAGAGCTGCCCAACACTGCCTGGCCGAGGGGAGGGGGCTGCTGGCAGCTGGGGACGCTGGGGTTCCTGCTCAGTGATGCCTGAGGTCAGTGGGGGCCTCTCAGTAATGAGGATGCCTAGAGCTGGTGGAGCCAGGTGGCCTGAGCTTGGTGCTGCCAGGGAAAGAGCTGCCACTTCCCGCGGATTTGTGTCCCGGTGCCTGTGGCCAAGGCTTCCCTGCTGCCTTGCCTGCCAGGCCACTGGCGAGCCCTGCTGCTTGGGTAGCCAAGGGGCTGGCTGCACCGGAGGGACAAATACACGTGTGACAGTGGATCCTGCCAATGGGTGGGACATTGGGGATCGTTTTCTCCCAGGTCTCACACAAGTGCGGGGGGAAATGCAGGACAGTTCAGTTCAGCTGTGCTGTGTTCCCGTGATCTATGGTGTGCAGTTCAGCTATAGCCTTTGTTGTCACTTCTGCTCCTGGGTATTTATAGCCAGCCAGAGCTGCGCCCAGCCCCGTGCCTGCCTGGCGGCGCTGCTCCCTCTGCACGTCAGTGCTTCTGCACCGGTCCGGGGAGGGCAGCAGGGGCTGCTGCCCTGGTGGGGGCCTCTGGACTTCTGCTTAGGGACAGCACTGGGGAAATGTTCTAGGTCAGGTTGGGATCTGGGTGCTGGTGGAGATGGGCCGTACTGATGCTGGAGGCAGGGGAGCGTGGGGCAGGGACCCCACCCCAGGGTGCTGTGTCACTGCTCTGCTGCCCCTTGAGCAGACAAACAGGGTTTGGAGCCCAAGGTGTGTGTGGGCGCAGTGGTGCCCCTTTCCAGACCCATGCTGGTGTGCCTTGTGGCTGTATCCTGCTGTGTGGCCGATGCAGCCATTCGGTCTGTCCTGCTCCAGGAGGAGCAGGGTGGCTGGGCACTGAGTGTTAGGGCTCTGGCAGGGCTGTTAGAAATGAGAGCTTCTTGTGGATGCTGCTTGGCTTGGTGTGTAGGTGCGTGGCTATGGCTGTGACCGTGGTCGCTGCAGAGCATGTGCTGTTGCAACAGCTTTGCTCTTCCCTGCAGTGATCTCCTCTGATGGGAGCTTAGTGAGGAAACTCTTGTTGCAGACTTTGAAGCCCATAGATGCTCGCTTGCTCTGCGCTGGGGGAGCCACGGCGTTAGGGGAATGCTTCAGTCCGTGACCCAGGTCTGAACCTGAGTGCTGTTTACTTCTGCTTTAGCCCTTGTGAAAGTGGTGATGTGCTCGTGTGTGTGTGGCGTTGCATATATCCTGAGATGTGACTTAGAATTTGGGGTGTACAGTGTGGTTTGGGCAGACAGGCTTTGGGAGCATCCTCATCCTCTCCCATCCTCTGAATCTGCTGCAAAGACTCTGAGGCGCAGCCTGGGGGTTGCAGAGGAGCTTCTTCCCGGAGAGGTCTAAGCAGACCTCGGCCCTGCTGCCTGGGGCCCATCGGAAGGCAAGGCTGGCTCTGCCATGTCTCCCTAACGCGCTGTTAATTTAATGTCTCTTCTAGGAGCCTTTCACTTCAGGATAAATGGTTTTTCTGTCCAGAGCCCGTGTGAGTTACTCTGATGTTTTGCTACTGAGTAGGCGTGGGTAGGGGAGAGTCGGGTATTGGATTGGGAGATAGGCAAAAGAAACAGTCTCTGGGAGGCCATCAATTTGGATTAAGCTTTGTGGACTGGGATGTAGGGTAATCATCATCCTTCATTTTGGAGAGGTAAGAAAGAAGTCAGCTTCTTTATGGATTGCTATAGCTGCAGCAGGAATTGCTGCCACCCTGGCCATGGGTATGCATCTCTGAGGTGGTGGAGGAGGGTGTAAAGCCAAAGGAATGAGCTGGCTGCAGCAGAGCACGCCAAGGCAGATGCAGCTTTGGAGGTGCGAGCCGGTGCTCCAGCCTCGCTGCAGAGCTGGGTACTGCCGCCACCTTCCTTCCCGGCTGAGGTGACCTGCCTGGGGGGCTCACTCGCTGCCACGACTGCAGGGTGCTGGAGGTGGGCGGTGGGTCCCTGGGCTGGCGGGTGTTGATGGGGTCCTGTCTGGGGGTGGGATCCCATCTGTTTCTCCTGCCATGCCTCCAGCAACAGCTGGGCTTCCTCCAGCCGTGTCCGCTGGCAGAGGCTCCCCGATGGGTGTTGGACTTACTCTTCGACCAGAGCTCAGCATCTGTCCCCCGGCACGGCACTGCAGCGGGAGGGACCTGCCACTGCCTCACTCTGTTTGTGGAGCATCTTCCACTTTCAAGTCCTGCGATGGCAGGAGTTGCAGAGCATCTCCCCAGGCCTGTTGACAGCAGTGCTCTCCAGGCATCCTCCTCCCTCTCAGCTGCCCGCGCACGCCCACGCGCAGCCAGCAATAAAAGCCTCAGCCCCGTAAACAAGGGGGAGAGGAGGAGTGATGAAATGGAAATGGGGCAGCGGTCTGAGGCGGGGGAGTGTGGGTGTGAAGCCTGAACCAGTCGAGCTGAGCTGGTGGGGCTGGTGCAGCTGGTGCGTTGCCTGCGTGCTGCCTCTGGCTGTGGTGGGGAGATGCTCGCAGGCTGGTGGGGAGGAGAAATCTGTTTTGGACTCGCTGAGCGGAAGGCCTCTCTTCCCTTTTGTTTGTACTTTTTTTTTTTTTTTTTTTTATATCAGAGTGCTTCATTTTCCAGAAGCTGTCATTTTACATAAACCTCTCAGCGAGGTACATCCATTCCCACTGCCAAAATCTCCATATCAAACACTTGTAACATGCCGCTGAACTGACAGCCCTGACTATACATGCTCCGTGCCTTTACAAAGGGATGCTGCGTTGGTGAAGGATATAAATACACGCATTGAAATGACACGCAGTGAGCTCGCTCTCCAGCTTGCTCTCCCCTGCTCTCTTGCTGCCCAGTTAAAATTTATCTGCAGCCTCGGCACAGGCGCTTGCAGCCCTCCCGGCAGCACCACTGTGCTAGCCCAGCACTGGTGTGGGTGGGGGGATGTGAGGCGGGCAGCTGGCATGTCACACAGCGTGCTGCTGCAGCAAGCACAGGGCTTGGTGCTGCATGCACTGTGGGAGTGGGGTGCAGCTGGGCAGCAGCATCCCTGGGGAGTGTGGGAGGCAGGAGACCGCAGGCAGCTTATGCCTGCAGCCTGTGGGCACGGGAGGCCTTTGCTGGTGCAATGCCTTGGAGCTGAGCACCATCTGAAGTGTCCTTCCCACTGCCTGGGTGCCGGTGGCAGGATGCTCCTGCCTGTCAGGCAAGGGGCTGAGGTGCCTGTGCTGAGGGGAGAGGGCTGGGGCACCAGCAGCAAGGAAACAGTGCTAACCGTGCTGGAGTGCAAAGAACTCTTCCATCCCAGCAAAGCACCTGAATTTACTTTTTTTTTTCCTTTCTTTCCTTTTTCTTGTAAAATGGAGAACTGATGCAAAGATACCTTGGGAGCCTGCACCCCAGGGCTGGTGATGCGCTCGCAGTCACTGCAGCATCAGGAACTCTTGGGCAGGATGCACCCCAGTCTCCCTGGGAATCCTCTTCTGTGGGTCTGAGCATGGCCCATCCTTGCTTTGCCACCGGCTGGGTTTGTGAACACAGTTGCTCTGGGATGTGGCCCATCTGCCCCTGCCATGGTGCAGCCACTGCTTATTTGCCCTGAGCCCCCCTTGTCTGGTGAGCTCTGGCTCCGTTGCTGGTGGGGTGAGCAGCTGCCCCAGTGCTGGGGATGGTGCAGCCCCAGGGTAACTCACATGCCTGCTGATTCGGCAGGAGTGGGGCTGCTTGGCTTGAAACTATTCTTTTTGCCTCAAATCCCGTTTTAATGGGAATATGGGGACAGAGAGAGTTAAGCAGTCCAATTGCTTTCTTTTCAAAGAAAATTCTTTTCTTCTGGATAAAGTTAAAATCCAACCCCGAATCTCTGTTTCTTTGCAAAGGAGAAGGAAGACAATGCAAAACACACTCCCCCCCCCCCCCGCCCAGTCTATCAGTCTTGCAGCTGATGAGCAGAACCATTCCTGCTTACTCTGGGATTCCCTCCTTCCTCTTTGGAAAGAAGTCGCTGTTGTTGCTGACGGCATTGTAGCTGCATGCTGTTGGGCCAGTCATGAGCATTGCTCAGCTGTTCCCCAGGGCAAGAAGTGGTTATCCAGAGAAGTGCTGGGATGCTGGAGCAGGATACAGGGGAGCAGGTTCTGCTTGAGGACCAAGAGCTCCCGTGGTCCTTTACCCCCTCCCTGGGGCCACCTTGTTTCCTTCTGTGCCTGGATGTGTTGCGGGGGTCTTGTGGCCAGTGCTGACCCCACGGGACTCGGGGTTGTGGGCCAGCACCAGCCCGGGCTGGGGGTTGGGGAAGGGCAGCAGCAATAGTTAGAGGTCGGGGCCACTAAGAGATATGGGGGCTGTGTAGCTGGGGAAGCGGCGGCTGAAATCACAGCGAGCGGTGGCAGCAGTGCAGCAGCCGGGGTTCTCTTGGTTCCCTCCTCCTGCAGGATCTGGAGCTCTCCACGAGCAGCCTAAAATAGACAGAAGCTGCTGGTGTTGGCAGCGGGGGCCATGCTGCTGCGGGGATGAGGCTGTAGCTGCAGAGTCGGTGTGTGAGGCAGGAGCAGTGCTCAGACCTGTCTCTGCTCGCATGACTTGTCAGAGCATCCCACGATGGAGCAGGGCTGGTGCCTTGGGCTGCTCCAGCGATGGGCACCCCATGCCCCCCCTCACACCTTCCCCACCATATTAATGGGCTTTGCTTCATTACAGCCCCGTGAAGGGTTGGGATGAGCTCAGCCCTTCCTGTGACCGTGCTGCTGGAGCAAACCGGGAGCAAAACTCCATGAGGCTTGCTGGTGCGCTGTGGGGTGTGCTCGTGGCGTTACGTGGCTGCATTGCTCCGTTGGTCTTTCCCTTGCCAGTGGAGTGTGGCAGGGTGTGCACTGGCTGGTGCCACCAGCTTTTACTGGCAGAGTGCGTACCCCGTCATTTGTAATGCTACACTTGGAGGTTTCTGCAGCTCTTACAGACAGGAACATTGACGTGGGAAAGATGAGAGTTGTTTTTTTTTAATGTAATACCATTAAAATGGTTTTTAATTGAGTTCATTTCTGCAAGTTCGATGATAAATTTTTAAGCACCTCAGCTTGGAGAGACAGGTCTGCACTTGGCTCCTCTGCTTCTCGTGCAAGAAAAACTCCAGGACCTGCAATGTTTCTGAACTGTTGTTGTCTCCATCCCCAGAAATCCTCCAGGATCTCTGCTCCCCAGCTAAGGGGAGGCTTGGCACGTGCATGGGATGTGGTGGTGTGTCCCCAAAGCTCCCATCCTCCCCAGCTCTGCTGCCTGGGCTGGCACTGCTGCGGGGTGCGGAGATGCTCTGGGTCAGATCTCTGGGGACCTGAGCTTGGCTGGAGCTGCTGGCAGAGGGTTTGTGTTGGCTCGCAGCTGGGGAAGGGGCACAGGGGCCGATGCGGCATGAGTGCCCGGGGCCATGTCGCCCCAGCTGCGTGGGGAGGGTGCGCTTGCAGCCAGGTGCGTCGCAGTGCCCAGGCAGAGTGGTGGGTGGGAAGCCTCTGCTCTGCCTTGCATCTGCAGCTTCTTCCAGCTGTGATGAATCAGCCTTTCCCAAGGACCTGTGAGCAATCTGCCACCACCATTGCCTCAGGTCCTTAGGGAGAAGCAGGCCTTCCCTGGGCTGGGGAGCCATGGAGGCCAAAGGCAGCAGTGGTACAAGCTGTGATGCCATCTGCTGCTCTCACTGGCGGATAGGCACAGATACCACTGTCCCCAAACCTCTCTTTTTTTAGAGGAGAGGTGTGCCCAGCTGGAGATGCTCCTGGGAACCCTGATCAATGATGCCATGCTGGGGCTGGCAGCTGCTGGAGGTTGTTTCTCCGGGGGGCTGTTGTGCCCACTGTGGGCTCAGGGCAGTCCCCACATCTGAGGGCTGGGATTCCCCTTTCTCATGTTGGAGGAAACCATCCAGGCTTGGACCCTGGTTCTGGCACGTGGCTCAGCCCAGAGTGTTTGCCCCAAGGGAGAGGTGACCATTCATCCTGGCCCTGGGAGCCAGCCCAGAGCTGGAATGTGCGTGTGGCTGAACTCTCCGCAGGCTGACGTACGGGTGCCTGGGGAGGGCCCAGCTGTAAAACTGGAGATGGCTGCTGCTGAGAAGGGACTCGCCTGGAAGGAGCGGGTCCGGCTCTGGGCTTGCTGTGAGTGGGTGGCGCAGCACTGCTCCGCTGGTGGGGAAATTCCCAGTTTCTGATTTCCTGGGCAGGGATGGCTGGCATGCATGTGCCGAGGAGGCAGATTGCCTGTGGCAGGAGCGAATTGAGCACAAAATGCTGTGTGGTTTGAGGTGGAGCCCTTTGGTCCATGGCTGAGCTGTGGGGCAAAGTCCCTTTAGCCATCAGAGCTCTGGGGGTGCTGCAGATCTGGGGGGGTTTGGCTGAGAGATGAGCACCCAACCCAGCACTGCTCCTCACCACTGCAGTATGGGCTGGCTCTTGGGTGAATGCAGTGGGTGGCTGTGCCCGGCCCTGGATGCTGGGTTTGCCCATCTGCTGTCAGTGGGGAAGTAGAAGCGGGTGGGGGGCCTTTGGGTAACAGGCTCAACCAGAGCATCGCTCATGGCTCTGTCCCTTGCAGGACCTGGCGAGGCGGCAGCGTGGGCAGGTGGTCCCTCTGCCAGCATTGCCAGTACCTGCTCTTGGTTCACTGCCAGCTCTCCTGCTGGCAGTGGCAGCTGCTGCTGCTGCTGAGCCCGGGCGGGAGCAGCCCCCGGTGCCAGCTGCCTCTGGGCCACCTTCCCTCTTCCCCTCTTTGTCCGGGGGCTTTTCCCTCCCTGCCTGCGTGCGTTACTGGAGGAGTGCTGGTGTCGGAGGGCAGGAGACCCGAGAGCACAGGCGAGGGGAGCTGGGGCTGGGCAGAGGGGTTGGTCAGGCTGTGGGCTCCCACTGTGAACGATGGAGGGAAGATGGTCTCTGCAGGCAGAACGTTCATCACTGGCGATGGGAAGTTTTTGTACGTGCTGATTAACTGCCTCCCTCTGATGTGACATGGCAAGATAAAATACGAGCGACTGCATTCTTTGACTTAAAACTTAATTAAAACTATATATAAAAAATGTAAGACCCTAGGCTTAATAAAACCTGATAAAATTATACTAATACACTTCAATTTCAATCCAAGGCTCCCTGATGGAAGAGCATGAGAGGCTGAACCCATAACTAGATTAGAAACACCTCCTATGCAATATTTATGGTGCTGTCCTGCTTGAGATGCATGGCCTCTGAGGAAGACTCTGGCACTGTGATGAAGAGGAGTTGTCAGCCCAGCTTACATGAGAACAAGAGAGAGGGCAAGATCAAACAGGCATGCTCCTGGCAGGGAGAGAGGGACTCTGGGGCTGTGCCGGCCCTGGAGGGCGAGCTCAAGGAGGGTGGGATGCTGCTCCCCCCTGCACTGCCATGCCCTGGGGATGTCTCTGTACCCCAGCCCTGCTTGTGCCGCCTGGTGTTGCCACAATCCCTGTCTGCGACGCCGGTGGCCCAGCAGCCATTTGTTGGGGCGAAGGGAAAGGTCACGAGCTCTGGTGGGTGGGTTCTGCCCTCGGGCTCCTGACAGCTGCTGATAGCTGCTGGCCGTTTTGCCTGTGCGGGGTGATTTATTGATGAGATGCTGCGTGTTGGATTAGAGGCTTAGCGCCAGAGCCCTGCAATTAGGAGTGGAGAAAATGAGTGTGTTAGTTCACTGTGCAGGAGTGTGGCCATCCTGGCAGGGAAGGTAGTGGTCGAGCTGCTGTGGGGGTGATTTTGTGGTGGAGGTGCCCCTCTGCTCCAGGCAGAAATCACCAGGAACACCCAGTCCCCTGGCACAGCCCGGAGCATCCCTGCAGCTGCTGGAAGTGCTCACTCAGCCTTACTCTGCTGGCCCCACGTCCCCAGAATTTCACTTTTGGGCACAAATGGGTTTGTGTCAGCGGAGGGGTTTGTGCCTGGGGCAGGTGTCACCTCACGCTGTTTGCTGTGGTTTGGGGTTGCCGGTGGGGCTCAGTGCAGCTCAGCCAGCTGCAATGCCACCTCAGTGATGCGGGAAGCAGCTCTGGTAGACTGCTAATGTGGAGCATAAATCGTGGTGGAGACAGGGTAGGTCAGAGGAGGGAGGCAGGACCAGTAAAGCACTGCGGTCAATGAGACTCCATCTTTAGAGGAGAAACCTGGTTCTAATTACAGAGTGAAGGGAAAACACGCAGCGATGCTTTACAGGGACGTCAGCCATGGGAGTGCTGCCCTATGCTGCCGAGCTGCTGTTGGAGCAGCCTTGCCCATGCCCCACTGCCCACCAGGACACCCTGCGCAGCCAGTGCCACAGGCTCTGGCGTCCTCACCTGCTGCATCGGCTAATGCTGCCTCTGTGTCCCTGGCTGCTGGCTCTCTCCCTGCTACAGTGGGTTTTGGGGGACAAGACTGCTTTTTGACGTGTTTGCACACAGCCTGGAGCGATGTGCTTCTTGGGGTCTGCAGTGACTGCAGCCAGTGGAGCCAGGGGCATTTCTGCTGCCTTTGGTTCCTTAGATTGCACGTAAATCCATTGGAACAGCCCAGATTTTTCTTGGCCAAGGCTGATGCACACCCTGCATCGGATGGGATGCTGAGCATGGCAGGGCCCCGGTGTGCGGTGGGGGCCAGAGCTGTCTGTTGGGGCTGGGGGCTGCTGTGACCATGGAGGGCTCTGTGCCCATCTCCTTACCCAGGGGCTGTAGCTGCAGCTGCCCCCGCTGTTCCCTCCCCTCCTCTCCCTTCCAGGTGACTGGACGCACATCTCCAGGGAGCACTGATGTGTGTTGGTGTTTCTCCAAGGCAGCGGCAGCCTTCTCTCCTCCAGCAGCAAGTGGCCTGGCTTGACCCCATGTGCTGGGGAAACAGGGGGCAGCGAGGTGGGTGCTGGGCTGGCAGCGAGCCCCTTCCCAGGCAGGGGGGCACCTGGCAGGCAGCAGCAGCAGCAAGGTCCCATCCCCTTGCCCCCCTTCCCAGGTCCCTGGGGAGCTGGAAGTAAGGAGCAGAAGGAGAAGGGCTGGGTGCTGGTGAGCCAGTGCATGTCTCTGGCCACCCCGCTTCCCTCCTTCCCCAGGCTTGGCCCCCGGGTTGCTCCCATGCTGTCCCTCTCCCCGGCCTCACGCGGGGATGGCGGTGCACAGTGCTCCATGGAGCTGTATTTTCAGAGACTGTGGGGGATGTCGTGTGTGTAAAATTAGCACTGCCTTGTTAGTCCTTTTCAGGCTAATTCGGAGTGAAATGCTTTAGCAGCGGTGGGCTGATTGTATCAGGAGAACAAGAACTAATTAAATTCACTCTGACCATCAAGCGGTAAATTATTTATACCCAGACAGATGCAATCTAATCTGTAGCATCCAGCCCCACTGAACTGGCATCCTCCTTGGTTCGGGGTGAGGAGCAGATTAAATGTGCAGAGGGGCAAAGGGGGGGCAGCAGGAGGGTGAGGTGGGGGCGGACTGAGGGCAGCCAGGGAAAGCAGATTTGTTTTCCCTTCTGGTGCCAGCACTGCTGTGGGGCCCCTCTGCCAGCACCATGGCCCCTGGCCCTGGCTGGGGAGCTTTGGGCTGTGGGGGGCTGTGGGGCTGGGCTGGGCTGGGCCAGCAGCAGCTGGAAGAAGAAACTGGGTGTCCCCCAACATGGCCCATGTTCCTCCCTCTCGAGGATCTGGCATCAGACCACCACTGTCGGCCAGGGTGGTGGGACAGTGGGGACTGGCCTTTGCCAACATCAGCAGGGAGGTGCGGGAGTCATCCTCCTCTTCATCCTGGGGAGGAAGGCCGAGCACCGTGCAGAGGTGAGGGCAGGGCAGATTTTCTGCGGCTGTATCTTAGTCCCCATGCTGCCGTGCCATCTTCCATCGCTCCCATCCTGTATCTCCCCCAGGCCCCGTGGCCACAGGCAGGACAGGCAGCTCAGCTCAGGGCAGACACTTGAGAGGTGTTATCATCTCCTTAAGGATTTTTTTTTTTGTTGTTATCTGACCCCGATGCCTGATTAGATCATTCTTGCATCTCAGTGGTAACGCGAGCTTTGACTGCTTAAAAGCTGCAGTTCACTCTAATTACTATTGAGCCGAGATCCCTCTTCTCTCGAATCGAAAGGAAGAAGTGAAAAATCATTTGCTGATCCTTCAGGGGGTTGTAAAGGATTCCAGCAACGTGGGAAACTGCTCTGGTTGGGGCTGGTTAAAACAGTGTGTTAAAAATTATCTGGTCGTTATTTACATTGAAGGGACACCAGGAACTAATTGCAGAGCAGCCAGGACCTTGCGTTGCGGGGGTGGTCCTCGCCATCCGAGGGGCTGGGCAGGATGAGCGGTGCTGGGTTTGTGTGTTTTCTGAGCAGGGGAGCAGCCAGGCAGGCACCCAGGGCAGCATCTTCCCCAGGAGCTGCCCTGCTTCTTCTGCAGCCATGGGGGGGGTGGGAGAGGAACAGCTCCTCTGGAGATGATTTTGGCCTCTTGCTGCTTTTATTAAGGTGTTTAAGCACAGGTCGGCTGTTAACCAGTCGGTGCCTGTATGGGCTGAGTTTCTCCCGTGTGCCAGGCTGGAGCAGAGCTTGCTTCAGGGCTGCCCACTAATTCTTCCCAGTAAGAGGAAGCACAGGCAGGCTCCAGGGCTTGCACCTTGTTTGCATGCAGTGCTCAATCACTTTGAACTGGTACTTTCCACAATAAATTTATTTTTCTGTAATACTTGAGGTAAAGGTGCAGGCAAGAGGCTCTGACAACACGACGTGTCGCAAAGCCCCATCAGCGGGTGTGAGCCGGCAGCATGCTCCTCTCCTCTCCAGCTGTGCTGCATTTTGGGATGGTTGAGCCCAAATGGTGTTTGCATTTGCACCGGTGATTAATCTCTGTAGCAGGGGAGGGAACTCCTATTATGAATCAGGCTCATAACTCTCGGCACACATATTTCCAAAGCCCTGTTGAACTATTAATCCTCCCGGCTCCCTGGGGTAGGGAGGATGGAGGAGGAAATGTCACCTTGTGGCAGGAGAGCTGTGATAGGCAGCCAAGCCAGCCAGCTCTGTCTTGGAGATGGCTCCTGGTCTCCAGATCACTCCAATGGACCATGTGGCCTCACAATTGATTTAAAAAGGAAAAAAAAAAGGCAACTGCTTAGCTCTGGCTTTGCTGCTGCTGAGAGGACAGATTTGCCTGCTGGCAGCTATCTACCATTAAATGGATGAGCTATTCAAGTGTGGGTTATGGATTTAGGATCAGCCTGACTGTGCTGGAGAAGACACACGATGCTGAGCCCAGATGGATGTATGGTCCGGGATGGGGGCCCAGGGGGAGCTGACACGCTCTTTTCAGTAGCAGCAGAAGGTGGAATGGAGGAACCTTCACCAGGAGCAGATAACCTTGCAAGGGCGAGAAGCTTCTCCAACTTCTTCTGTCTGCGTCCGTGGGCGGTTTGGCTGGGTCCCCTCCTGGCTGCATGTGAGGGACACTCAGGGGGAGAGCAGGGGACGTGCGGCAGCCTCCACAGGCAGAAGGGCTGAAAGCAGAGCAAGAAAAGCAAGCCCAGGTTTTGGCTTGTGGCTGAATTCGGTGACAGGAGGTTGATTAAACAGGTTCTGCTGGGAGGAGGGAATTGGGAATTTCCCTCTGGGTTTGGGGAAATTGGCTGGAAGGGATCATGGGCTGCACATGTGGCAGTGCTTGGAGGAGAGAGGCTTGGACGTGTTGGGCCGTGGGGCTGGGGCTGCTTCGTCCCTGCGACTTGCTGCGCCTCGGTGCCATGGTTGCGCAGCACTGTCTGCAGACCCGCCATGGAGCTGAGAGGGTGAGCTCCTGGTGAGCTCCCGGCTTCCTCCATGCCCCTTCCCCATGGCAAGCGTGTTGCACCTTTGCAGCCTGTCAGCAGGGCAGTGCTGGCAGCCAGGTGTGTGAGCAGCTTGCCGGGGTGGCTGGCCAGTGCCACCACTGTCCTTCTCCCTGTTGGGCAGCACTGGGAGAGGAGCCTTGATTGGCTTGAATGTTTCAGAGTCTGGGAGCAGTTTCCAGGCTGCAAATATCCCTTTCCAGCCCCAAAGCTGCCACAAAAGCCCTTGCTGCTCTTGCGGGCAGCCAGCACATATGGCTTGGCATCCATGGAACCAGTGTGGCAGTGTGGGAGCAAGCTGGACCTGCTCCTGCCCGGCTGACAGCCGGCAAGGAGAGGGACCTGATTTTTTGGTTTTGGTTCACAAGGATCACTTGTACATTGAGCAGCCAGAACACAAAGCAGTAGGAAGGTGTCTTCCCGGTGCTGCTCCAAACAGGGTGGGATGCAGTATGCCCACAGCCTGGGGATGCACCCGTGGTCCCAGTGCTGCCGTCTCTCATCCCTCCAGCCCGCAAGTGCTGCTGGGTGCAGGCAGCGGGTGGAGTCCGGCCCGGCATTGCTAGCGTCATTCAATAAACGCGAGCATTTTAAATATTTTTATTTTTATTTTCAATTTTTGACATTGTTCCTTAACCCCTCTATCGCAGCCCTTGTTAAGCTGTTAAATCACTCCATTTATTTAGTACGAGCATTGCTGAGAGCTCATTTTTATCTTGGTGAAAACCAGACTTGCTCATGGGCACGTAATGAAATTGTATAAATATACCCTTAGCTGGGAATCTAATTTATTTTTCCTGTTCATTATGGGGTAGAAGGCCATTATGAGATGTATAACTTTTTTTTTTCCCAGTGCTGGAATTGAAGGGCTGGTGTGGGCTCTTTTTATACTGATGATTTCGTCCTGATTCAATTTAAAGCTGGTTAGAACTCAAATACTGTAGCATAATTGACAAAGATCAGTGTGGGTTGTAATGCTAATGTCTTGTCTGCGGCCGGCAGCAGCACTGGGCGAAGGCAGGCTGGAAACCACAGGACGAGTGCCTGGGTCGTGGTGTGCCTGGGATGGCAGAGTGGGGCCAAGCTGCTGGGAGCGGCACATCTGCAAACATCCCTGCCGAGTCTGGGAGTGTGGAGCCTGGCTTGCCCCATGCTGTGGGGAGCAGCGGTGGGCCAGCCCCGGGGTCAGCAGGATGTGAGTCTGTCCATTTGTCCATCAGCAGGATTGATTTTTGACTGTATTGATATTGCTATATAGTCATGTTTATAGAGCTATAATTAAGCGGGGCCATTTAGCAGGCAGTGTTAAGTGCTAAGCAGATTTATGGCACGGTTCAGCCTTCTGCGGTGTTATATTTCACCATGAAGTACACCAGGTTTTTATGTGTTCTGCGATTGTGTTCCTTTGACAGTGATTAGTATAATGGGGGTTTCCGGGGTCGTGTTGCCAAGCTAAGGAAACAGCAATTACGGTCCTGCTGCAGTATCAACTTAATTGCATCCATTTGCAAGTGACACAAGCCTGGGTGCACGGGAGCAGCTGTTGGGGTGAGCCATGGCCACCCCATGCCCGCTGGCCCCATCCTGCCCCTGCCCGGCGGATGCTGCTTGCTAGGGTTCTGTAGATCTGTCATCGAGCAGAAGGAAGGGTATCTCCCATTCAGGTGCACCATGTTGCTGCCCAGCACTGGGTGGTTGCGATGGGCTCCTGTACACACTTGGCTGGAGCAAAGTCACTGCTGCCAGGGTGCCAGTGGACTCGGGTCCAGCTAGTCTTGCACCTGGGACTGCTGGTGCCAGGGCGATGGGGTGGGAGAGCCCACGGGAGCAGGCTTCTCCTTGGGGGTGGCAGCAGCAGCAGCTGCCCCAGGGGCTGGCGGTGCTTCTCTGGCATCACCCGTGGCTGTGTTTCAGCCTTGCTCGCTTCCATCGCGTGACCCGAGCTTGCCGCTGGTGAGCAGCGGTGGGGCCGTGAGGTTGCTGGTACCCCTGGAGGGTCACACGTCTTTCCCCCACACTTGGGAGCTGCATGGCCAGGGGATGAGCAGGCCAAACACTGCAGGCAGAGCGGGAGAGGGGAGCAAACAGATCAGAGGGTGAAAGTGCCACCGGTGAATTTGCAGCAGTGCAATTAGAGCTAACCTTGGCATGCACTTGTCAGCCTTTCCTTTGAACTCTCTCCCCCAGCGGCTTTCCTGAGATCTAGAGATTTATTGGCTCTGCTGTTTGCCATCCTGATAGGTTGCAGTGAGGTTTTGCAGAGTGGTTAATAGAAACCCAGCAAAGGCTGTGGAAGAGCCTTTCCTGAGCATCAGGAATTCCTGTGCCCTTCTGTGGGCAGGTCCCATCCTTTAGCAGGGCATGGGAAGCACCTGGGGGTGCTGGGGAGTGCAAGGGTCCAAGCCCAGCCATGCCTGTGGGTAGTGGGGCTGGCCATCATGTGTGGGGGGCTTAGCAACCTGCCTGCCCAGGAGCAACTGGAGGGAAGTGGCTCTGCTGGAGCTGGGCAGGGTGGGGATGCGTGTCCTGCTGCGGGACGCCAGTCCCTTGCCTGCTGACCTAGAAACAGTGAAGTATCATGCGAGACTCATGGATGCTCTGCCACAAGTGCAGTGATCCTGTCTCTCTTCACAAGTGGAGATGGCGTTGGGAGAGGGCAGTCTTCCTTGCTCTTGCCCTTGCTATGCGCGCTTTCCCAATTCGCTGCAGGAATCAGATGGGCTTTTGCCGACTAAGAGGCGTTAAACAGCTCTAAATACTCTTCACGCTGCAATATCTCCACCACAGCGTTTAATTGAGTGCCACAGAAATGCCTATAAATAAATGTAATATGCCTGTGCCAGTACCCTCCTACAGCATCTCGGAGCTTGCAAGAAAGTCGACGAGTGTCTTGTGCTCAGGCTGCAGCTCCTGCCCTCCTGCTCCTGCCCTTTTATCCCTTTTCCCCCATCTGAGAGCAAGAGGGTCCAGCCCTGCGTGGGTGCTCCCCTATGCTGGCTGGTGCTGCCTGTCCCTGCCTGCTCCTCTGCAAGGCCATGGCTTTTTTGTGCAGCTGGCAGGTGAGCTGTCACGGCCACCCTGGTGTGGCACAGGCCATGTCCCTTTGATGCCTGGTGCTGCTCAGCCACGTATCCCAAGGACCAGGGACCCCAGGGACATCAAGCTGCTCAGTGGTGATGCTGTCCTGCTAGGATGCAGCTTCAGGAGTGGGTATGGGGGGGTGTCTGGAGCAACAGCCCAGTCCTGGGCTGCAGGGCCCATCGGAATGGGACTGGGAAGCTCCTTGCAGGTGTCCCCACTAATGCTGTTGTCCCTGGGGTCTCTGCATCCCCAGGCGCTGGGGCTGGGTGCTGCATCCATCTGCACCCTGGCGTCAGTCAGCAACAGTGAGGAACAAATGCAAGTGTGGCAAATGAGAGAGCAGAGGGAAAAGTATGGAGCATTTCACAGCTGCTTATGCTGTTCCTGCATCTGTATTTGTGTCCAGATTCCTTTGTGATTGGAGACTTGTATACACCAAAATAGATGGATTTCCCACCAGACTGCTTTAAATCTCTGGCAGATCAGACTTCGAGTCCAAGTAGACAAAATGTGTGTGTTGTGCTTTATCTGTTGCAAGAGGTACTTTTTGGTTGCTGGTATGTGGTGCTGTCTCTTGAGAAGTGCTGCTGAATTCTTTCCACGTTCCTCTTCCCAGAGCCTTTATTAGAGAGAATAAACAATGAGCTTAAGGAAAGGGAGGAGCGGGCAGCGGGCTGCCCCTTGTGACCAGCACAGCTGCTGCGGGGAGCGCTGGGTGCCCGGGATGCTGGTGCCACAGGGTGCCCCTGCCATGTGGTCACTTCCCTTGGCTGTGGCTGCAGGGCAGGGGATGGAGCTGGATGTGTGCAACGGGGCTGCCCCCGTTGGCACCCCTGGGTGGGCTGCTCCGGGCAGGTGCTGGGGCGGCTGTGGGGTCCTTGGGACACCCTTGCGCTGGGCCCCCTCTCTTTGCAAGGGAGCCTTGAGGCCTTGCTTAGGATCCTCAGCCAACTGAGATCCCTAAATAGGATCCTCAGACTTGTCATTTGACTGCCTCTTCAGTGCTGATGAGCCACTCTGATGTTACTATTTAAAATCCTAATTGCTTTAATCAGCTCGCCTTTAGCCGCAGCGGAGTCCAGGGGCTGAGAGCTCTCCTGCTCCCCTTCTGCCTGCAGCCCCCCACTCTCCAGGCGCAGCTGCAGCCCGGGCACGGTGCGGGGACCCGGCACCCCATGGCTCTGCGCCGCCGGCACGGGCTGCTGGCAGGGCTGGCTGCGGGGCTGGCAGGCTGGTGGGATGGCAGTGGGACTGCTGCGGAGCTGAGTGTGGGTCTCCTGGGAGGGGGAGTACAAGGACTTTAACAGACGAGGAGAAAAGGAGCTGCTGTTACCATGGGCTGAAAGATGCCAGCACTTTAATGAGCTGGGAATTCCCTGCATCCTCTCCTGCAGGTCCCTGTGCTGTGCGCACCTTTATCACCATTAATTCCCCTCCAGGGTAAAATCACATCTGTCTGGTGGGACCAAGAGCAGGACCCTGTCCTGCTCCACATCCCCACGCAGCCAGCCTCCAGGAGAAGAGGGACACGTCCCAGCCTGCAGCTGCAGCTTCTCTCGTGGTGGTGGCGGGTGGGCTGCAGCCAGCCCCATCCCTGGGTTTGCTGCCCTCCTGCACTTAGCTTGGCTCCTCTGAGTGCAGCCTTGGGGTGTTTCTCCATCCAGGCAGGCTGTATGGCATGGGGGCTTGGGGGCAGAGCTCTCCTGGGGGCTGCACTTGCAGCCAGGCTCGCTGGGATGGGTGGGAGAGTGCTGGATTAAAATAGCACGGCGCTTCCCCAGCTAGGGAGCCTTGCAGCAGGAGCCACGCGGTGAAAAGACACCCACGCGGCTGCGCCGAGGAGGAGGATGCTGCTGATCAGCGCCTGGCACTGGCTTTGCTGGGCAGGGGTGGAGGGGCAGGAGATGAGGAGACCCAAATCTGTGGGTGCAGTGCTGCTGCTGAGGGACGCCCCTCCCCACCTTCGTTGCCCCTCTCCATTTCTCCTTGGAGGTGTGCAGGTGCAGGGTGATCCCCAGGCCTGCTTCCCTTTCTCAGCTCGAGGCTTTGTGGCTGCTAAAAGCCAGGCTGGGCGGGAAGGGTAGTTTGCCCCTTGCCAGGAGGGAGCTGTCAGGAAAGGGATGGGGGGGGACTGGGGTGTTCCGTGTTGGCAGGGGCCGGCAGCCTGCAGGCAGGCTGCGAGGAAATGAGCAGGAAGCTGCCCACTGCGGCCGGCGATGCCGACTTCCCTGCTGGGGCTGGCAGGCGCTCTGCTGCGGCTCCTCCTCGTTCGCCAAGCCTGGCGGTGTGGAAGGCATTTGCGAGGGGACGGTGCTGGCACCCTGGGTGTGAGCACCAGCTCTCAGGGACAGGCTGCCCCTCGCCTTCTGTCGTGCTGTAACTGGGCTTCTCTGGGGCGATGTGTCCCACCTGCAGCCCCTCCGCCAGTGCCAAGCTGGTCCCAGTCCTTATCCCACTGGGTCATGGGCACATGGCTGCTCCAGCCTCCACGCTGGTGGCTGTGGGGAGCCGGCCTCCCACCTCTGCCTCATGCTGGATATGGGGGCAGAGCAGTGTCCCTCGGCCCTGGGAGCGCCCATCCCTTGGGGCTCGGTGCCTCCCTTACCCAGCCCTCACCAGCTTGCCGCTGGTGTGCTCGGTGATGAGTAGTGCAGGGGCTGGATGGGCAACATGCGGCAGTGGCCCTGGGGCTGCGTTGTCCCAGAATATCTCTGGATGAGCAGAAGGCCTCATACAGTGGATTGTACAACTCACAGTAGACTTCCCAGGGCGCGAGGACATCTCCACATTTATTCAAGGACAATCCCTTCTCAATTAAATCCAGCCTTGGCTAAATAAATGGGCTGCTGAGATCAAAGGGGGTTTTTTTTTCCCCCACTCTTTTTTTTAATTTTTTTTTTTTCCCTAAATCATTGAAAAGGTGCACTGGAGGGAGAGTGGTGTGTTTGGCTTCCATTTGCCTGGTGGGGAGGAGAAACCTCCATTAAATTCATGTAAAGGCATTTGCCTGCGTTAATGTGGAACTGGTGGATTGTTTGTAAGTGTTGGTTCCAGGGTGATGGCCCTGGGAGGCCACGGTGGCTGTGGATGAGCCCGTCAGCATGGGATTGCATGGTGGTGTGGGGTTGCCCATCGTGCACCCAGCGATGTGCAGCCAATTGCCGCTTCACTGCAGCCTCAGCCCCAAAGTGCGGCACCCACCAGCACTGTGCTGGGGCCTGTGGCGGCACAGGGGGAGCTGCAGCCCCTCAGAGTGATGCCCCATCCCTCCCCAGGTGGCTGCAGATCTGGCCCCAGGACAGGTCCCTGTGGAGCTGGGGGCCAGCACTGACCCCTTGCCTGGGGGGTTGGGGGTCTGGGGGTTTGGCCCCTTCCTGGCCACGTGCGGGGGCTGGAGCCCACGTGTCTCCCTGCTCCACCTTGTGCTCCTCAGGGATTGATGGTGTCATTAAAGCATCAGGTTGGCGTACGGCCGGCCCCGCTGCAGGCCAGGATTTATGGTGGAATCTGCCTCGGGGAAGGTTTTATCGCAGCCGTTAAACCGCCGAGCGTGCCGAACGAGCGAGCGCCTGGGGGCGGCTGGGCAGGGACCAGCCTTGTTTACTGCTGGTGCAGTGAGGGTCTGCTCTCGCAATCATCGTTAATGATGGGGTCAGTTTTCTGGAGACCCCTCGGATGGGGGGCAGTGCTGGGATCCCCCCCAGCTGCAAGGGGATGTGATGGGATGCTGCAGCTGCACGGGGGCAGCCATCCTTGTGCAGGCAGGAGAGGCTGAAGTGCTGCTTGTTTGGACAGTGAAGCCCAGGGCTGTGGCTGTGGAGGAGCCTCTGCGGCTGGGGTGGGCACTGGGGCTGTGCCGAGCATGGCAGTTACCTGCTGCCGGTGTCGCTGGCACCGCACTCTCTTCTGCCGCTGGCCACGGCCCAGACAGCCACACTGAGGCAGTGCGGTGCCCTTCCTTCCCATGGTCATCCTCACACCCCAGAGCCTCTCCCTGATACCACTCTTGGCTGTCACCCAGGCTTTGTCCTTCCCCCCACCCCGCAGCCCCCAGTAAGCACTGGAGCCCCCTGGGAGACGGGAGGATGTGCCAGGGCGAAGACCCCGTGCAGCACCATGGAGGTGTACACCGCGTCGGCATGCCCATGCTTGCAGCAGGCACTGTGGGACCATGCTCGGTGGGGACCCCCAGCCCTGACCCCGCAGGGCCAGCCCTTCCTGTGGGGGCAGCCCCAGCCCTGCTGTGGGGCATTAGGCTGCTTTTTCTGGGGGTGCCATTTGGCCACGTGTAGTCCCGGGTCCAGGGGCTGGGTATAATCCTCACAGCTGCCCCGGGGGTCTGCGTGGGCCTGACCTCCTCCTGCTCCCTCTGTCACGGATCCGTCTGTTAAGAAATCGATCCCTTTGCCACCAGCCCTGTCTCCTTTTTCCTTTTAAATGGTGTCACTCTTCTATTTCCTGGCCTCTAATAGATTTTTATATAATCACTACAGTGCACTTTTAAAGAGCGATAGATCACGTTCATTGCTTTTCCCCGTGATTAATTTCCCATAATAGTCCTCTGTAACACCAAGGCAAAGAGAGAAGAGAGAAGAAAACCCCCACATTATCCACTTTGTGCTCAGAGTATAAATGAATTAGATTTAATTTTTGTTTAATTGTTTCCATAGCTCAGCCTCTGCTAACTTTGCAGGATAATTTATTTTGCAGTCTTGGGGAAAAGAAGGGAAGAAAGTCTCTGCAGCCAAGCGGTCTGCCTGTGGATAGTGGTTAATTACAGCTGATAGCCTTATCTGCTTGTAATTACTGGAGTTGCATTGGGCATGCTCCTGCTGGCGGCTCCTCTTTGCAGGCCCAGGGTTGATCATGGATGAGCAGTGCAGGGCCGGAGCTGTGGGTGAGCCAGGAAGGGGTGAGCTGGGGATGTGGGGTGTTCTAATGCATTTTCACATCAAAAAAGTGTGGGGGTCCAGGCCCCAGCTGAGGAGCTGCTTGGCTTGGGGTGGGTAGCAGTGAGACCCACGGCTCAGGCTGGGCTTATCCCCACAGAAGAAGTGGCACATGTCCTGAGTGCTGGCATGACTCTGCCTGGTGCGGAGGTGGCCATGGCACCCCTGGGACAGGACTTGGTGGCCAGGTGACACCACCAGTGTGGGCAGAGCCGGAGGAGGAACCAGGAGGGCGGTGAGGCATCAGGCTGTCCCAGTGTGGGGCTGCTGTGGAGCAGGTCTGGGTGCTGGGGGGCTGCTGTAGGGCAGGGCTGGACTCCCTGCCTTGTGCTGTGAGCAGCCCTGATGGGATGGGAGGTTAGGGGCATGGTCCTGTGGGACACCCTGGCCCCACAGCTCTGCAGACCGTGGGAGCAGACCAGTGACTGGCATCCTGGGGTGACAAGTAGCCAGGGTGAGGGGAGTTGACTCTGGCCGCTTAGTTTTTGGAATAGCTCGTCAAGGGAAGCATTTCGTGGGGAAGATGTAAGCTCCCTGCGCCACAGCCGCAGCAGCGGGGGCTCTCCTGGCTTGGCTGGGTCTTGAGCATCTTGCCCCGGCCAGGCACATGAGAACAGGCAGGGATCTGGCAGTGTTGCTTCCTGCCCACATGCTGCTGCCTCTTGTGCCAGGGAGCTCTCCCAGAGGATCTTATCTCTGATCTGTGGGTCTGAGCTGGTGCTCTCCTCTCCATGCACAGAGTCCTTGGGCTTCCCGGGAATTGTGTCCTACTTCCCCCTACCCTGTGCCAGTGCCTGGGTAGGGGCCATGCCGGCAGCAAGGAGAGGAGGCTCTGGGAATCACTGCCTGGTATCCAGCATCCTCCCCTCTGATGGCCCCTGGCTGCTGGAGCCTGGTCCCATCCTGCCCCAGTGGGAGTGTGGGAAGACCAGCTGGACGGAGCCACTGCATGTCCTCCTCGCCCAGCTCACCCATTAATCACTGACTGCAGGGGCATCCGGCCCCTGCTTAAAATGCACTGGCAGTGCCGAGGTGAGAGCAGGAGCTTGAGAGAGCCTCTGCTAATCTGCTCCCTCGGAGACGGGCTACCTTCGGCCTGTTAATCAGTTGCAGTAATTACAATCCCAACTTTACATGTGGAATGCTAATTAAAGGACGGGACACAGGGACCTGCAGCCTGGCAGTGAGTGGTGTGCCTGGCGGTGAGGGGTCAGGCCAGGCTGGAGGCTGCAGGGGGGTAACCCCTGTGCCCCTGGGCTCATCTGCTTCCCCTCCCTGCAGCTGGGGCAGGCACCGAGCAGGGGACTGGCAGTGATGCTGGGCAGAGGACCGGCTGGCTCCAGTTGCTGGCCATTAGCATTGCCTCTGCTCTGTGGTTCCCTGAATGGTGGCTGCTGCTTGCCTCTAAAATTTCTTTGCTGATGTGCATTGCAAGATTTGGTGGGGAAATGGGATATTGCAGATGGGGCTCCGATGCCTTCCCTGCTGCCTTCCCTGGCTCTGTCCTCCCCATAGGGGAGGACATAAGGACCCTGAGCCACCCCTTCTCTGGGATGAGCAGCCTACCTCCCTCTGCATCTTTGTCCTGTGCTCCAGCCTCTGACCATCACTGTGGCCTTCTGCCAGACTTGCTCCAGTGTATTAATCGCCCCTGCACTGGGGGGCCCAAAGCTGGACACAGGCTCCAGATGTGGCTTTGTGGGGGGTGATGGCAGGGCCAGCTGGGGACATGCTGCTGGCTCACCCCTCTGCCGTCAGCAGTGTGCTCCTGCCTGGCCGGCCATGGGTAGCTCTGCTCTGGGGACAGGGCTCGGTGTTTTCTTTCCTGAACTTCATGAGGTTCCCCCTGCGTGGCAGCTCCACTCCCCGAAATACCTGCCCTTGCTGCAGGGTGGGAGATCCTCGCTCTCTGTCCCACGCTGGAACCCTGCACTGCTCTTGCTGCAGCTTCAGCCCTCAGCAGGGTGCTCATGGCTGTGGGCAGAGTCGGCAGATGCTGGTGTGTGGGCAGCTAAAGCCCAGGGTGCAGAGCCCTGGTGCTCTGCCTGGTCCCTGCCTCTGCAGAGCCCCGTGCCGTGATGCTTTGAGAAGCACCCGCCTGACCAGCACTGAGCCGCAGTAGTCCCTTCCCTGTCCCCGAGGAATACGGCATGCCGTCAGCCTGCGGCCCCTCCAGCTCCGCTGCATCCGTGCCCTTGGCAGTGCTCGCCTGTCCCGGGGGGCTGGGGAGCCCTGTCGTGCCGGGGCTTTGGAGGGGATTATGTGAGCCGCCAGGACGGCTGAGACCTCGGGTGCGAGGCGTGAGCAGATCCCGGGCTGAGCGCCTGCTGAGCCTGGAGGTGATGGATGCTCCTCACTCATCCCTGCAGTGTGCCCAGGCCTCATTAGGTGCAAGTGTTTTGCGGAGGAGGAATGGTGGGGAGAGCCTTGCTGGCAGCCGGCGGAGGTGGGGATCAGCCTCTGCCGCGGCTGGGGGAGTCATTAAAACCCCGGTCAGTAGCAGCCGGGGAGTGGCACTGAGCAATCTGCCGGGGCGTTAGTGCCCTGGATTATTGCTGCGAGCAGCTGAAGGAGAGCAGAGAAGAGGCGTGAGCTGAGAGGAATGACAAAGAGGGGAAGGAGAGGAAGAAGCCCTGGAGGAGGGGGGGGGGGGGGGAGGCTGGATCAGTGCCGCAGGCAGTGCGGGGTGCTCTAGCATCGATGCTTTGCTGTCCCAGCAGCTGCCAGGTCTCCGCTCCCTGAGCAGGGTGCAGTGTCCTGGTGTGTGTCCTGTTGGCCCTGGGCGCCCTGTCCTTTGGCAGCCCCCTCCCCTTGGTCCCTGGGGCTGCTGGGCTCCTTTCACATGTTGCTTTTGTTTTCCCCACAGAGAGGTGGAGTTGCCGGGTCACTCCTGATCTCTTACTGTCGTTTTCCCATGGGGTCTTAACCAGGTTCACTAGAGCTCTTCTGTCTCTTCGTCCACACTGGTCATAAATCTGGGGCTTGTCTCACGGGGCTTTGGGCTGTTGCCAGTCTTCAGATGATCCAGCATCTCAAAATGAGGAATGCTTCTCCTGGCATTTCTAACTCCCTCCCATCACCGGCAGCATTGGAAAGGGCAGGGGGGAGGATGCATGCGCTGCGGCAGCTGGCTCTAAAGGCAGTGCTGGGAACCGTGCATCCGTGAGGCGGCCAGGAGGGCTGGTGAGGTGCAGAGCTCTTGAGGTGCACGCACTGGTGCTTGGTTGGGTCTGGAGGGTGCCATAATCCCACTCGCCTGTCCTGGAGCCTTTGCTGCCGAGAAGCCTCGGCAGCATGAATACTGCGCCAAGGTAAGAGAACAAGGGGCTGGCACTTCTCAGAGCAGAGCTCTGTGCCAGGCGGGCTGGCCTTCCACTGCCATGGCATAGGTGGGCACCAGGGCTGGCAATGCGCCTGTGTTTTGCCAGCGCAGCCAACTCATGCTGTGCTGGGGCCGCAGCTGGCAGGCAAACCCAGAAAGTTGCTGAAGCTCTTAGAGGAGCAACACTGGTGGTTGGCATTGCTCCAAGAGAAGCTGTGTTGTGTATTTGCTCTCCTGGTTTGGGATCAAGGATGATCCCTCAGGACCTTGCTGGCCCAGAGCAGCAGGACTGCAGTCCTGTCTCTGGCTGCGCATGTGTGGGATGGTGTTGAAGCCACCAGCATGCCTAGGCTAAGTGTGGCAGCCACCCCGTGGGACAGCTGAGGGTCAAGAGCCCACCTCGAGCCAGAATGAGGGATTCCCATGTTCCCTGGTGCCTGGCCCTGTGGGATTTCCAGCAGCTGATCATGGGGCAGATTCTCTAAAATATAGCCAGTGAGTAGCTGATGGTGAGGGACAGGGTTTAAGATGCTTAAGGAGAGGAGAAGTGGGATGGATCTGATGAGCACATCCCCGGGTAGCCAAGTGTCACCTTGAGAGCCCTGTGTGTGTGCAGGCAGGGGCAGGGCAGAGGTGCAGGCATGGCTCCACGGATGGGCAGGCTGCTGGAATTGGGAACGTTCACAGGCAGCTTGCGTGGCTTAGCAGGCTGCATGCTAACACGCCTCTGCTTGTGCTGTGGAGGGCAACGCCGGCAGAGCTCGGGTCCTCCTGCCTCTCCCCACCAGGACAGCGGTGCAGTGTGGTCCCAAGCCCTTAGTGTGGGGGCTGAGGGCTGGGGGGTCTGGGAGCAGGCAAGTTGGTGGGCTTGCCAGGGGGGTAGCTCAGGTCTTTGCCACCAGTTTCCCATCACTGGTGGCATTGGGAAGGGCAGGGGGGAGGAATGCGTGCACTGCCAGGTGGCTTAGCCCTTTCTGGCCTAAGGTGTGGTCTGTCCCTCTTCCTTCTCCTTGCCCCACCGGGCAGGTGGTGTTGCGGGCAGTGAAGCCAGCCAATGCTGCCCACAGCTCTCCCGGAGTGATGCCTGACCAAAGCCCAGCAGAAGCAAGACAGGTCTCGCCTTGCTTGTATCTTGGGCCTTCTGTATGGTGGCATTTTGGTCTTGTAGTACCTTCTACCCTCTGCCAGGGGCTGTGGCACCGGTGCACTAGACTGGATCTCCTTCCATGGCTGTGGGCACCACGTGTTCCCACTTGCCGTGTGCGGTGGAGTCCTGGGGCAGCTCCTCTTCTGAGCTCTGGAGGTGATGCTCCAAGCTGAGCTACATCTCTCCACTCTGCTCTCAGGAGGAGATCCTATGTGCAATCTGGAGTTGTAGACCTTAAAAGAGCAGAAGCACCAAATTTGTCTTTGCAGTTTATCCAACTTTATTTGCATTTGGCTTCAAATAGCTGCTCCCAGGGAGCTGCCTGCTGCACCAGCTGCTTGTGGTGGAGGCCTGGGAGAGCCTGGAAGAGCTCATCGTGTGGACCACCACTGTCCCTTTATGCTGTGCAGATCTGCTGTCATCTCTCTGATTGATCCCTGCCAGCCTCATGAAGCAGCCCTTTTCCTCCCTTCTTGGAGCTCCTGGGATCTGCTCCGTGGTCTCTCTCCCCCTTGTTCCTCAGGTACCATTTTGCAGCTATATTTTGGTCACATGGGAGGTGGCTTGTGGAGGTTGTAGCGCTGGTCCCAGAGCTTCCATCGACACAGATCCCACTTCAGGATACCTTCATCCTTCTGTGCTAGAAAGTGCTGGCGTTTCTCCATGCAGCTACTTTCTCCTGGCAAAGCACCAGCTGGATCACCGGGAGAGACACACTGAGGCGTTCCCCGTGCTTCCTCTGTGTGTGCCCCAGCTGGTGGCTGGGTCCCTCTTGCTGGATGTGGAAGCCTCCTGTCACCTCCCTTGGTCTCCCTTCTCCGATGGCAGGCTGCCTGTGGAGGTCCTGCAGATGTGCCCCCTCGGTGCCCTGAAAACTCCCCCTGTGCTGGGGATGGAGCCAGGGACCCACGGAGAGCTCACAGGGGCACGGCTGTCACCCTGCAGCTTTTTTTTGTCTCTCTTCCCTCCTACCCACACCCTACCCCAGGAGCTGTCCTTAGCATCAGTTTGGGCCATGAAAACCAGCCTGGCAGGGGGGTGGGAGGGTTTGGCTCCCACAGCCCATAAGAGCCCACACTCCACTGAGCCCCTTTTTGTACAAACTCCTTGAAATTGCACTGGGTGATGCCCCGGCAGGACCATGGGGCCATGGGCTGTGGGTAACCGGGTCCAGGAGAGCTGGGCAGACTCTCCTGCCCACCTGGAGGTGGACAGGGGAACAGAGACACCATTTCATCAGCCTCCCACTGGAGCAGAGCTGAGCTGGGGAACCAGCAGCTTGGCAGGCAGGGCTGTAGTGTGCCCAGCCCGGGGCTTCGGGGCTGCAGCATGTGGGACCAGCACCACCGTGGTCTCCCCCTGCATGGCTGTCCCACCGGTGGGCTGGTGCTGTGGGGTGGCCAGTGTGGGAGCTGGTGGCACTGGTGGTGTTACATGGCAGAGCACAACCCTGTGTCCTGGGCAGTCCCTTTCTGAAGCAGTACCAGATGCTTTCTGTGCGGTTTTTCGATTTCATTCATTTTAGGGATTAATTAACGTTTCTCCTCCCTTCCTCCTTCTCCCCAGTTACATACAGCTGCACATGGATTTTAGGGTCGTGCTTGTTTACATCAGTTATATTTACATTAATGGCTGTTTAAGGAAAAACAGCAGAAGACCTGTAAAAACAAATGTTCTTTGTGTCCCACAACCAGCACTGCTGCCCTGTTGGGGTGCAGGCTCCTGAGGTGGGTGCCCTGGACAGCCCCTGCTCAGCTGCCGTGGTGGGTATGGAGACCTCCGCCATGGGCATGGGTGGCTTCCAGCATCCATTGGATACTGGCTCAGAGGCATTCTCCGATGTGTGCGAGGAGCAGTGCCCTGAGATGGGTGGGTGGGTTTTGTGGGTTTTGACCCCTTGGTCCTGTGCCCCAGCAGCAGCAGGAGCAGCTGCTGAGCAGCCAGGTTGGCCTCATGTGTTTGCCGGGGATAAATCCCCATCGCAGGGCAGGGCTGCTGCTAAAACCTGCCTCTGCCAGGGCGGGCAGCGGGTTTGTTCTCTTTCATCAGGAGGTTGGATGGGGGAGAGCATTTAAGAAGAAGAAAGAGAAAGGGGAGGGAGGAAGTATAATTATTTTTTCAAATGGCTTTCAGCTGCTGGATGCCTTTAAAGTTCCCTTTGTGTTCCCGCGGGTCAGGCTGGGCAAAGCCTGGCCCGGAGCGGCATGGCGCCGGCTGCCTTTGTCGGCGTGTCTGTGGTCTTGGTTATTAGCCAGGATACCAAGACCCAGAACCTCAGATCTTCTGTGCGGCTGGTGGGAGAAATAAGCAGAGCTGCCTTATCACGCTCATTTAACTGGTTAATACATCTTCAGAGCAAATAATGCAGTCTGTGGGTGAATTGCTTAACCAACCTCATTACTATTGTGCATTTAGCAGCTTGGAGGAAGATAATACCTTTCAGGTTTGACCCAATTTTAGTTTTTGTTGTCATAACCATGGAAAATCGACCTTCAGAGACCCTCAGCAGTGAGCCTGAATAGGAAGTGATTTACAGCAAAAGTGCTGTGCGGAATACTTAATGCACTTGTGCAGAAAAACAGACTGCAACCATCGTCCTGACATCCCTGTCCCCCCTCAGCAGGTGCTGCCCATGCTTATGCCGCCCCGGCTTCTGGGCATGCGCTGCCCGAGTGTGGTCCATGTGGGATGGGGGCCATGGCAGCTCGGCTGTGCCGCTGCTTTGCATCGCCTGCATGATGCCGTGCTTTCCTCCCCACGGCTCTCCCCGAGTGAGCTGGAGTGGGGCTGGTGTGGCACCCGTTTCCCTGGGTGCGGATGAGCTGCCAGCCATCACCGCTGGTGCTGGTGCTGCTCGCTGGGGCGGTGTGGGTCCCCTGATGCTGGGGCCTGTCACCGCTGCCCATGCCAGAGGAGCAGGGTGCATTGCAAAGCAGTTGTTGGGCTTGGTGGGAGCTGTGCCTCAGCCCCTGGGGTTCCCAGGGCTGCCCCTGGGGAGCTGGCAGCCCTGCCTCAACCCCTGGTCTGACTGCTGCAGGTGGGTGCTGAAGCATCCCGGCTGCTCACAGCCACGATGCTGCCTCCAAGCATCAGGGGACAAATAAAAAGGTAGAGGGTGATGTTCCTAACTGCAAAATTGAAAAAAAAATTGCAGGAGGGCTGTATAGCTGTGAAGCCTGAGGGGGTTGTGCCCCACAGGCTGCCTTCCCGGCTGGTGGGGGGAACTGGGAGTGGCTGATGGATCCCCTCCATCCTCCTTCCCACAGCTCCCTTGTGGCACTTTCCAGGACTGTTTTCTTCATCCTTTTGTTCAAGATGGTTTCTCTTTCCGCTTATTGCCTGTCTTTCCCTTCTTTCTTGGCTCTTTTATCTAATAGCAATGCACCTCTAGTACAGCAGGGTGCTTTACTAAGGCTGTGGTAACTCCTTGTTCTCTGGAGCTAGGCTAGGAAAATGCAGGTTCTGCGAGCAAGGATGCATCGTGCTCCCCAAGCGCCTGGAGTTGCCTCCCCACTTTGCTCCTAACGAGCACTTCTGGCTCACTCAGCTGGCACCCACTTGCAGCCTGTTTAGGGCTTCTTGAGTGCTGCGGTGCACCCCACGGTGAGCATGCACCCCACAAGCAGTGTGCACTCCATGGGCACCTCTTGGTGCCTGTGCTCTCGGCCTGGCGGGTGCAGCCTGCTGGAGCCCAGCCATGCACGCTGCCGGGCAGCCTGGCCTTGGCTGGACTTTCCTCTCCCCACCACCACTTGCGGGTGCTCGGAGCTGCCAGCCTGTGGCTTTCCTGCAAGTGCCCTTCGTCTGCTTGGTTTGTACCGTGGGAGGCGGTGACAGCCCTGACGCCACGCCGGCAGCGTTCCCATGGGTGAGATGTCACCCGCGCCTGGTGGGGGTGGTTCCCATCCCTTTGGTTTTGTCTGTGGCAGGCAGAGACTTTCCCAGCTCCAGCAGCGGGGGTGCGTGGGACCTTCCTCTTGCTCAGATGGGGAGGAGGGTGGCAGGGAGGTGACAAGCCTTCCTCCCCTTTCCCTGAGGCAGCTGAGAGTGTGGCTTCACCACCCAAGTGTGGCTCTGTGCTGCTGCTGCCGCTGCGTGTGGGTAGTCCCCGCGGCGGCGCAGGATGCAGCTGACAGTGGAGCCTGGGGCCAGGGGAGCACAGGGAGCAGGGAATTGCCCACAGGGCACTGGCTCCCCCCAGCCCAAAGCACAGCAGGGGCTGCAGCCTGCTCCCACCGGGGGCTGTGGCCAGGAGCTGCGGCTGGTGGGGTCAGGGGTGCTGTGGGGATGCTGCAGCAGGGATGTGCTCTTCTCCTTCCTCTCCCTGGGACTGTGCTGGAGTGGGGGCATGGGGTGGGCAGCTAGTATTAGATTGCTTTAATTCTGCTGTTTTGCAGCTAAAGGAGAATTTGCTCCCTCAGTGCAAGAGTTGAAACTCTTTAGCCTTCCTCTGTGTCACCTCTATGGCCATGGATACCTCCAGGTGTGATGTAAGTGAGACTCGGGGAAAAAATCCTCTTCTGTTCAGCATCAAAATCTTATTACCAAGTGCTGTGTTCTGCTGCACAGATATCAGGCTCGGCACAGATAAGTGGGAAATAGCTCCTGATCTGGGCTGGAGCAGGAGCTGTATCTTGGGCTGCACAGGTTCAGAGTGCTGCTTCAGTGCGCTTTTTGCTGAAAGAAAATTCCACTCCCCCCCTGCTCTGCAACCAAGGGAAAATCATTGCAGGTGTTGGCCTTCACAGCCCCCCCAGCTGTCCCCTCCAAGGGGGATTTCTCCATCGCCCCACTACCGTGGTGAAGCCTGACTAAGCAGGGCTGGGGCTGGGACCAAGCATCTTCCTGGGAGCATGGGGACAGCGGCAGGGTCTCGGTCTCCTGGAAGTGAGCAGGCTCAGCCCCAGTCCTGCACCCCACTGCAGCAGCAGCCACTGGGCTGGCCCTGGGATTGCGGATGCTGCGGGCAGCTGCCCTTATCATTCTGTCTCCTCCCCGGGGTTCTGCTGGCTTTGATAAAACCTCTTAGCCTTCCATGGGAAGGCTTGTAGATCTAATTGCAATGTTTTATTCTGTAGTAAAAGCCCAGTGGCTCCTGGGGGAGATGCCCCGTAGGGATTGGCAATCAGCTTTCACACCCTCCTGGGGCTGGACCGCTTTCCCTGCCGGGGAGGGGGGGATGTTGCAGGAGCGAGGGATGTTGCTGGGCCCCTGCTGGTCCCACACCAGCCCTGTCCCCCTGCTCACATGTGGGTTTGCTTTTGAAAATAGAAGGTGCTGAAAAAATATTACTGCATTCAGCTTGTTTTAGGGATGCTGTTGGGTTTTCCCTGTGTTTATTGTCTCCTGCATACACTGTGTGTGCATGGGGGTTTTTTTGGTCTTGGATAAACCTGGCAAGATGAGTGTGGAAGCTGTAGCTGAATGAGTTTGTGCTGGAAATAAGGTGTTGGGGAGGAAACCTAGGGGTGCTGCCTCTGGTGCTGCCCAGTGCTGGGCTGAGGTTTGAGGAGAGGGCTCTTGCTTGATGAAGCCTCAGGGAAAATGATTGGAGAGTGAAGCTGGGCTCAGGGAGGAGCTGTCATTGCGGGGATTGTTGGGTGAAGTCCTTTGTGCTGTGTGGTGCAGGAACTCAGAGGAGATGATCCTTGTGTTCTTCCCAGCCCTCGTGCCCAGCTCCCTCACAAGCTTAAACACGGCTTGTGCCTCACGCACCTTGCTTTGGGCTGGCTCCCCTGGCGGTGCTGGGCTCACCGGCTGCCTTTCCCAGGGATGCGGCGTGCCTGACGCTGGCTTGGGCAGCAGCGAGGTGCCCATCCTGGCTGCCTGCTCTGTTCTCTGGCTGGCGGTGCATGCCAGGGCAGCCAGCAAAGCGGAGTGGGGGCTGCATTGGGGGTGAGCAGAGGGGAGATGCCTGCATGATGAAGAAGCCCTTCGGGAGCTTTTCTGAAGGTTTCTGGTAACATACAAATAACCCAAGGTGGGTAGAAGAGGGGCTGTGATGGCAACTGCCTTCAGGAGGGGACAGCAAGGGCACTCCTGCGCTGGGGGGGCTAGGGGATCGGGCTGTCACAGATCGACGTTAAAGGGGACTGGGCTGCGGGGTATGAAGTGCTGAGCTGTGCTCTAGCTCTGTGTGCTTGTGCTAATCAGGAGCAAAGCCTAATGAGCAGGACTAATGAAGCAGAAGGGGAATTCCAGCAAGTTTGGGGAGGCTGGGGAGTTCCTGTGCTGTTCACCGTTTCTCTGGGGGTTTTCAGTAGTCTCTCCCCAAAAGCAGTGATGAGTGCCTGTCATGGGGATGGTGCCCACTCCTGGCAGCATGCTTGGCATGCCTGGGTTTCACAGCAGAGCCTGATGGCTGCATCCCAGGGCCAGGAGACTGCAGGCACCGGTCCCAGCATGTCTGCGTGCTCCAGCCTGCTCCTGGGGCCTGAGGGGCATGTGCCACCAGAGGTGTCCATCCCCAGTTGGCAGCCAGGGATGCTGGAGCCTGAAGACAGGAGATGGATGTCACCATGGGGCTAGGAAAGGGTGACAGTGTGGGGCTGAGAGCACCTGCTGATCATCAAGCCTCAAGCTACATGCCTGCCTGCTTTCTGCACCCGATTGAGATGGCCGCAGGAGGTTGCCCACCTGGCACCCCTGGCTGTCTCCTCTCTTAGGGGGCCAGGGAGCTGCAGGGGCAGATGTGTGCTGTGTTTGGGATCCCTCTGTCCATCTTCTTCTGCATCCTCCCCTGGCCAGCATCTGAGAGCCTCTGTGGGCTGCCCACAGGCTGCTTACTCTTGCTGCTTCCCCAGGGCTGCTGTGCTCCTGCACCACTGGGAAGTGGCATCCCTGCCTGGGCACTGTGCCACTTTGTTTGTGGGGATGCTGCTGGGATGGGTGTTTGGGGGATGATGGTGGCTTCGCATGGCCCCAGCCAGCAGCAGCCCCTGGGGATCACTACAGAACCGGCCTTGGGGGGGTCCCAGCTCCCTTTCTATTTCCCTCTTGGTTTTGGCTGATTTGAAGGCAGGAGGGTGATTCGTGAGCCACACCACTGCGGGCATTTTGGGTTTTTTCTCCTTCCTCTTCTTGCTTTTTAATGAGCCAACCTTGGAGGACCTTGAGAGATGTTCCTGCAGCTTTGCTGTGACTTATCTCCCGGCCTCTGCCCCCTATTCCGCTGAGGGGATAAATCTTGGCTCCCGGTGCAGAGCCAGCACGCTGAGCCCATCCCACCGCATGGTGCAGGCGTCATAACTCACGACGGGTGGGGGGGCTGCCTGGCGGAGGTCATGGGGTGGACATCGCCGCTCCACGCTGTGATGGATGGGCTGCCCAGGGGGAGCAGGGAAAAAAGTCCCATTACAATGGGGGACAAGCTGCTAAATTATCTCCCATTCAACCTGGGTGGGGGAAAACCAAACCAGACCTGCTGAGAGTGATGTGGGACTGCAGGCTGCCTCCGAGGAGCCTTTGCGGGGGGGAATGGTTGGGTCGGTGGGTATTTTTTCCCGTGGGAAGAAGGCTTTGCCTTTCCTTGTCTCCATCCCATGCACTCTGCTGAGGCTAGGGCTTGTGATCCTGGGGGTAGAAGACCAGCCTCAGTGTCCTGCATCAGTGCAGAGACCAGGACATGGTCCCACTGGGGACCCCTGAGTTGAGGAGCCTCTGTGCACCCCTTGCAGCCAAGCCCCATTCCCCAGGGCCAGACACGCTTCCCCCTCTCTGGGGGCTTTGTCAGTGGGCAGGGTCCTGCCTGCCAGGCTGCCTCTGTGCATGCCGGGCAGCTGGGCCACACTCCAAATCTGCTCTCCAGCCGTGAGATAATTGTGCTGTTAAAAGAGTGGGACAAGCAGCGTGTGAGTCCCTGGAAGCTGTGGTGTTCAGAGGCGCTGAGCTCTGCGGCGTCCTCCTCCGTTATTAGCAGCGATGCCTACGCAGGGACAGGACTGGAGCTTTTCCCTCTCTCTTTCAGGCTGAGAAGCTGCTGCTGTGAGACCCCAGCGGCTCTTCCTGACAGCTCTGGGGGGCGAAGGCGAGCGTGAGCTCCTGCCTACGACCGCAGCACAAGGTACCTGCTCTTGGCCTCCAGGTATGTTGCTCTCACTGAGCAGCCCAGGTAGGGGGGTGTGTGGAGAAAGTTTTGGTTGAGGATGAAGCTGCTGCTTCCCACGGGCCATGCCTGGCACACCAGCCCTCGATTCAGCCCATCATGTGCTTTGCACCAGCACTGGGTACAGATCCCATGCCCACCCATGGTGGCACAAGTACCTGAGGTCTGGGCTCTCGTGAGATGACCTGCCAAAGGGGAGCATTGTGGGGAGAAGCCACAGCTGCTCTGGTCCCTGTGGGATGGGGACGGGGGTCTAGTTCTGCCCCGTGGGCAGGGCTCCCCGCTGCTCTACGGGCATCGGTCCTGCCCATCTCCCTCCTGCTTGCTACAGGAGCATGGGGGTCCCGGAGCACGTGGGACCTTGGTGGTCCCTCTGCACAGGCAGGAGAGCATGCAAGTGTGATGCACGCACAGCCCCTGCAGAGGTACCAGCTCTGGGGAGCTGTGCATTGCTGCCTCGCAGTGCTGCTCGCTGCATGCCAGGTCCTCTGCTCTGCCCCAGTCCCAAGTGCCTGCTCAGAAATCATCAAATAGGGAGTGAGATTTTGAGCATCCTTGTCCCTCGGCTGGGGCAGAGGTCATCCTGAGCAGGGGATTAGAGAAGACTCGCCGCTGCAAGGAGGCCGTGCAGATGGATTTCCCTAGCTGCATTAATCAGTTTGAAGGCAGCAAAGGCAGCTGAGCTCTGTGTATCACCTTGAAGCTTTTTTTTGTCTTTTAGAAAACTTTGGGTGGATGTTATTGCTCATGAAAGCGAGGGGCTGATCATGCTGGGAAGGAGCAGGCGTAGTGTGGGCTGGCACTATTATGCAAGCTTCCCACATGCCGCTCTGCCAGTGCACTCCGTTCCAGAACAACAGCACGCGCCCGCGTGCCAGCCCCGAGCCCACCCCCGGGTCTGCCAGAGCACCGTGGTCCCACTCTGCCCACATTGCCCTTGCTGTGGGCCCAGCCTGCGCTGCCCGCACTGCACTCCTGCAGAGAGACGTGAGCCCATCAGGTGGGCACGGACAGCGGGGCGAGGGGGATGCACAGTCTCATCCTGCCCACCTCTGCTGGAGGGTGAAGTCTGAGGCTGTGCCCTGAGCTGGTCGTGGGAAGAGGGTCTGTGTGGGGCTGCCCCACGGCACCGTGGTGTGCCAGAGCTGTCCTGTCATGAGCCCTGTCCGGAGCAGGGGCATAGGGAGTTTCTTCTGGGACCTTGCGGTGTGCTGGGGCATGTATTGGTCTCGGGCTGGGGCTGTGCTGCTTTTCGTGGGGGTTTGGAGTCAGGTTGTTACCTGGTGGTGACGTGCATCATGCCACTGTGTGGGGAGGGAGGAGCCCATCCTGGGGGGATGAACCTTGTCTGGCTGGGCTGGTGCAGCCGTGGCTGCCGGGACTGACTCTGGGCACTGGAGCAGAGGTGGGCTCGCTCATGCTCTTCCCCAGCCAGATTTTCTCCGTGCTGCATTCTTCTCTGCCCTTAAACCTCCCTCCTGAGAGCTGTCTCCCTCGCTGGGGCCTTGCAGGAAGGCTTTGGGTTGCTGGCTGTGAACTGCAAACAAGGGTGCTGATGGCATGCACAGGGCTTACTGGGGTGGTAGGGAGTAACCTGGGAGCACAGAAGAACACGCTGATGCAGAACCCCTGCGATGACTTTCCCCATCATCTCCAAAGCCGCCAGACCCCCCCACCCCGGGAGGAGAGCGCTCCTTAAAGGAAGGCTTGAAGATGAGCAATGGAGAAACATCTGACAGGGGAGCCCTCGAGGCACTTTTGTTCCAGTGAGTGGGAGTGCGAGATCCGCTCAGACATGAAAGGCTGCGCAGCTCCGTCCCCAAAGTCATGGCGAGGAGGAGGATGGGGGGTGTGCGGCTGCATGGGGAGGTCATCCTGGGAACAACTGGCACGGGGATCCCCACTCCCTCCCTCCCCTCTGAGCAAGTAAATTAGGTCACACTTGAAAGTCAGTTTCTTGGCTGTGGATTTAATTTAGCTTTTCCAGGCTAGTTATCATATAATAAATTCCAGGAGACTTATAGAAAACATGTCCAGGGAGGCTTAGCCAGTGTGTAACAAGATTTGTGCCTATTTCCTGCTGTCGAGCAGCTCCAGTGAGCGCAGTGCTGCCGGCAGTTGCGCAGGCAGGGCTGGCAGCCCCGCGGGAGCTCCCCGGGGAGAGGGGGTTGGCCCCTAGGGCCGGGCGGCCCCAGCTTTGGGGGCTGTCACCCCACGGCTCTGCGGGGCGCAGGAGTGTCCCAGACGCGATGTCCTCTGCCCCAGCTCCCTGACAGCAGCAGCCACTGCCATAAATCACCCAGGAGTGGGTGCATTCCCTGTGGCCGTTCATCACTTGTCTTCTCGCATCGGCTCGATGTGAGCAGTGTCAAGTGGGAGCCCGTCCCGGCGGTGCACGGTGTGCAAGCCGTGGGCAGGCGATGCCGGCAGCAGTGGCAGTGTGAGGATCAGAAGCCCAGGGCTCGGTGCCAGAGGGGAGCAATGTGGGGGACGGGGGGCCACTGGGTGCCTTTCTGCTTGAGGCAGGCAAAGTGTGCGGGACATCCCTGCCAGGGAGGACCTTGTGTCCTCTCTTCCCTTGCTCCCAGGCCACAGGTGGCTGTGAGACAGAGCTAAAATCTGCCACTCTTTGCTCTCCCTGCTGCTGGAGGCGGGTTTCCCACTGCTCTGGGAGAGGCCAGGAAGGGAAAAGCGCTTGGGTTTGTCGTGATTTATGATACTTGCAGCATGCCGGCAGCTAAGCGGCTGGGAGAGCGCTGGCTCGGCACAGAGGGCACTGCCAGCCGCGCTCCCCACTCTGTCTCTTGCTGCTAACGCCGCCCAATTAGTGTCTTATTAGTCACTCCGTGTGTTAAAGCATTAAGAACAATTAAGGGTGAGAAGAGTTTCCAGATGTAGTGGCAAGCACTGGAGCTGGGAGCTGGCAGCTCTGCTGGCTGCTCCCATATGGAAAGGATCTCACGCACAGCAGGGCTTGCTGCAGGATCATGGGGACCAGCCTGCGGGCACTGGGGCCAGCGTGGGGTCCTGGGGTCACTGAGGTGCGGGGAGCTGGTGGGCAACCCCACTGCGGTGCAGACCTGGGGGCAGCATCTGCCTCTGCCATCAGCGCCACAGCCGAGGGCCTTGCAGAGGTGGAATAGAGCCATGGGGTCTGGTGGTGAAATAGCTGTGGGGATGCTTGCAGCCAGGGGCAGCAGCTAGGCACTGCTCCTGTCCCCTTGACAGAGGCGGCCGCGCTGCCCCGAGCGTGGGGGATGCAGCTCCAACCACCGCTTGAGTGCCTTGGACATGCTCCCCGTTATTAAGTTTGCAAATGAACTCAAGTCAAATATTTATTTATTGGCTGGGCTGGGTGTGAGTCAGAGTCCCTCCGCTCGGCTCCCAGCCGTTGTTGGCAGCCCTGTGCCACACCGTGCCTTTCCTGGCGAGAAAACGGGGCTGGGAAAGTGCCTGGCTGTGAGCAGCTACAGAAGTGCATCTGGGACACAGCGTGTGGGGGACAACCGCCTCAATAAAGATAGCGCCTGTGTTATGACACTTTGAAGCGCAGCAGAAGTAGCACAAGCAGAGACGAATGTGACTTCAGAGCCCGAGTGCAAGTGACTTCAGCTCCCCATAAATAGTCCCCAGGCGGTGCTGGAGGGAGGAGGCCTGAAGCAGCCAGTTCCTGGGGGCTGTTGTGGCGCTTCTGTGTCTGGTCCCCCTGCACAAGGTAAGTCACACCCCCACCACTGCACCTACCGTCACACCTCACCCCATTGCATTGGAAGGGGCCACCAGCCAGGGGCTGGGGAGGTGGCGGTGGCCTCTGGCAGGTGCAGGTGATGGGGCTGGCTGGGTGCCGTTCCTGTGCCGCTTGCCGGGCACGTACCTCCTCGCTCGTCTGCTGCCCAGGCAGTGACCTGCAACCAGCTTGTTGGCTTGAGCGAATGTATTTTATCTTGGCAGCCTCGGCATGTTTGCCTGCATGGGGTGGTTGTATTTATAGCTGTAGACTCCTCAGCACCAAACCCCTCGCCCTGTGGCTGGGGGCTCTGGGAGGTTTTCCCATCAGCTCCTGGAGGCTTTGGGTGCCCTTGTGGTGTGGAGCCTTTCTGCTCCCCAGTGTGGGAGGACACCTGAGCCCATGTGCTGATTGCCCAGGGCTGCCTCGCCAGTGCAACAGACTGGGGTGTCTCTGGACTGGGATGCTGCGGTCCTCTCCTCACTGCAGCTGGGGCTGGGTGAATGCCGCAAGATGCTGGCATGCAGCCGGGGCAGTGGAGGGGAGGATGGTGGCCTTCAGCATGTTGGAATAATTTCTTTCCTGCTCTCTCCAGGGTGAGGAGCAGTTCTTGGACAGATGGTGTTTTTGAGTGACCTTGTAGCTCTGAGTGATTCCCTTGGCTGCTGAGTAATGGTGGGAGCTGCGGGAAGCGAGCAGTGGTGCTGCAACCTGCTCGTGCTGGTGGGAGTTTGTCAGGGAGCCAGGGCTGGGAAGGGATGTGGGGTGAACCATGGGATGGAGCCAAAGCCCAACAACCATGATGTAATGGCTGCGAGGAAATGAAATGTGCACCATGATCCCCCACTCCCCTTGGCCGTGGGAAGAGAGCAGTGTGTCTGGTGAGGCTCTTCTGACGCTTCCTGACAGCTCTTCCATCCCATGCCCCCGTCTCCTTTGCCTTGGCAGTGAAATTGCTCCTCCTCGTTCCTCTTGCTCTTCTTTGGGAAGAGTCTGAGCTTTCTCCGAGAGCTGAGGCAGCAGTGCCTGTGGGCACGGCTGGGGCCAGGTGCTGGGGAAGGCCCTGAGCTGCTGCCATGGCAGGTGCTGCAGGGTAGTGCTGAGCCCTGCGGGAAGAGGGTGAGTGGTGGCACACTGGGTGGGAGGCCGGGTTATGCCTGCGAGGGTTGAGCTGCTTGGTGAGTGCGCTGGGTGCTGCTGGGGATGCTGAGACCCAAGGGCAGGGATGGACAGTGCAGCCCCCCCAGCACTGGGGCGGGTCTGCAGCAGCGAGGCAAGCCCCCCCTGCTCTGCTCTGCTCTGCCTTGGCCCCAACCCAGCAGATTAAGGTGGAGCGTGGGATGTACCCCCCGTGAGAAGTGGGGCTCTCTGCTCGCCCGGGAGTGCAGTGCAGAGTTCACTGTCCACACCCCCCTCCCCATCAGCGTGGCAGGAGGCTGGGTCTGGCATCACTGCAGCAGAGCAGCAGTGGGCAGAGCTTGCCTGCCCCCAGGGCTGGGGCCATTCAGCCACTGGACCCCCCTGTGGGAGGTCACCCCGACCAGGAAATTTGAGCCCCAAAATCTGCAGGGATGGTGTCTGAAGGTCTGCGTCCACTGTGTGGGTGCTGCCTCTGCAAGCCAGAAGGCGAAGACAGCTGAGAGCGCAGCAGGTAGAAAGGCTTTTGCAGGGTGAAGTTTGCCTCACAGCTACGATCTAGGACTGCCATCCTAAGAGAAATGACCTAAGCATGGGTAGAACAGCACTTCTGAGGGTCATCTTTGCCATTGAAGAAGAGTTGCTCCTGGGAGAGCCTTAGCATGCTCCTTTGACACCCTTGCAGCTACCCACCAGCTGCCTGAAGGCTGCAGCACCAAGAGGTGTCCTATATTGAGGAAGGAACAAGGAGATCTTGGCACCAACCCGGAGCATCATTTGCATTCAGGCGCAGCTCCCTGCTGCGAGGGAGGCGGGGGCCCCGGCAGCACCTCGGGGTGAGGAGCATGGCTGGCACACCAGCTCCAGCTGTTTGAGCATCCCTTGGGACTGCTGTGGAGGGGGCTTCACGGTGCTCCAGGTTTCATGTTTTTGTGCTTTTCTGCCTCAACTTTGTGTCCAAGTTTGCCATCCAAGATTTGCACCTCTGCTTCTTCAAAATGGGAGTTGCCATCTCACTTCAGCAGCCTCTGCCTCAGCACCTCCCTTTGCCTCCGAGGGAAGATGCCTCAAGCGTGGTCCCAGCTCAGCTGCTCTTGCAGAGCCAGTGGGCTGCTGGGGCAAGGGGGGACCGTGTCATGTGTCCCCTGGGGCTGACAGGGGCCGTCAGGAGGAAGCTGCCCACGTCAATACAGCACAGGCTTCTCCAAACCTTTCCGTACAATTCCTGTAACGTATTCTGGTAAACCACAGCGGGGCTATTGCTGTTCCCACCTGTTCCTGTGCACTCTGGGGATGGAGAGCGTCTCATGTCTCCATAGCACAGACCACAAGGACCAGCCTGGGCTGGGCAATTCCCAGCTGGATTCAAGTGGTCTGTCGTAGTGTCCCATGGGATGAAATGCTGCTGGCCCAGCTGGGCCGTGCTCGGGGACTGCATGGAGAGGGCAGCTCCTGCCTGGCAGCCTCTCCAAGCTGGGATGTGGGACTGTGGCAGGGCAGAGGGGAGCAGTGGGAGTCTCACAGGTCTCAGAGTGCAGCAGGTCGGGGTGTGGGACCCAAAGCTGTTCTGGGGGTAAAGTGCTCCTGCTTCATGTCCAGGTGAGGTGGGAGCATTGCACAGAACAGAAGGATGCATGTACCCTGCAGTGTCTGCAGAGGGGATGGGGACTGTCCTCCCCAGGGTGCCCCGTGCTGGTGGCAACGCTCCCAGGCAGGAGAGCTGCCTGTGAGGACAGGGGTGGCTGTGGGGAGAGGGGTGGCTGTGGCCAGAGGGCTCTGCCCCGAGGGTGGGAGGAGGGATGGGCCCTACTGGGTCCCCTGCCCCTGGCGCTGCGGGTGCTGCTGGGGAAGGCCGGGTGCTGCTGGGTGCTCACATGTGGTGCATTGCCCACAGCCGCCAGTGCCAGGCTGCCTTGCAGCATCTGAGCAGCTCCAGTTACTTAACATGCAGCAAGTGTTGTACTCGGAGAAATTTAGACGTAATTTTTTTGTGCTTGCATGTAAATGTGGGTAGGTGCTGTCCTGATTGATGGCAATTAGCATTTTCTAACGGTAACAGATGTTCAGATTGCCAGGAGGCTGGTACCTAACGCCCACACTGCCATCTGTTCCACTGGGCACTGCCTGGGGAAGCGACACCAGCGCCGCAGACCTGCGAGTCCTTGGTGGGGTGTATTTAACAGTATTGTGCAAGGGTGTGTGGTTTTGGGTTTTTTTTTTTTCTGAGGGAAAATAATAATAATAAAGACGTTTTCAGGTTTATAAATAGTACACTGTTTATTATGGGATGGAAACTTTCCATCTGATTAGCAGCCTGGATTTCTGCATGGAGTTAGGGAAGCAATCTGGACAGTGCGTGGAGCAGGGGCACCTGTCCTGCATTTTTCCAGGGCTGCAGTGGGAAGGGGCTCTGGTGCAGCAGCAGGCAGCTGTGGGTGAACCCGCTGTTCTCCGCTTGCTCCCCGCAGCAGGCAGTTGCTGCTCTGCGGGGGAAAGGGCTGCTCAGCTGTGAGCCACCGCTTGGCAGTTACAGTGACAGAAACGGTGAAACATTCGGGTGCCATTTGAGTTTAAAGGCTTGCTTTAGGAAGATGCTCAGACCCCCAAGCCCGGTCCCAGCTGTCCAGGTGGTCCCAGCCACAGCCCCTTTTTCACCTGGATGGTGCCTGTCCCTCCCCATGCACAGCAACCTCCTGATTTCCTTCCTGCCTCCTTTTATTTGCAGTCTTTTACACCCATTTATACTTGTGCCAACTGTCCTTTAGCTTGAGTAGCTCCTCTCCCTCCCCAGTGCCTACTCCCTACTCATATTTACAGAGAAGAAGCCTTGGCTGGACCTGGACAAGCTCCTCTGTCCTTCTGTCATTCTATCCACTCCCTGGAGCAGCTCTCTGTCCCCTGGGCAGCCCTGCCCTGCTCCTCCATCCTGATCCCTCTCACACATGATCATCCAGCTGTATGGATCCAGCCCCAGCAGAGCATTGCTCAGCGGCGTGGCTGCTGCCTGCTTTCTCCTGGAAATCTCTTCGCCAGGCAGCCTAGAAACACACTTGCTTTTTTCACAGATGCAGGAGATGTGACTCATAGTCAGCTTGTAACTGAGTAATATACCTAGATGTTTCTCTGTGTGTTTTTCCAGGTTAGAGCAGACGTTCTCGCGTAGTCCTTATGTTCAGCATTTTGAACTTTGGGCTGTTTGGTCGCTCCGGGCTCAAGGTCTGCCAGCCTCCCTGGGCTGAAACCTCTCCTCTTGCACAGCAAATGCCTCCCTTGGCCCTCGCTGGCCCAGCTCATTGGGGTGCTGCTGCTGCTGGCCAAGCCACTTGCGTTCCCCTTGTCTGAAGGAAGATACCACCTTTTTCTGGTATGAGCTGCGTTTGGTAAGGCAATGTTACATCTTACCTGTTTGTCAAGTATTTCCACCTTGTTTTCCACTGAGCTGCTGTTCTGCACATTGGGGAGGTTGGGGGGCTCTGGGGGGTCTCTCCCTGCCCCTGGCTCCTTTTGTGGCTCCGTGCTGCTCTTTTCCAGTGCTGTGCCCTGTTGCAGCTCAACATGTCTGTGGCTGGGCTGTGAGTTGGGCCAGTTCTGTTGGGTTTCTGGGATGGAGATTTCCTCGTTCCTCTGATCTGAATTCACTGGATGCTTTGAGTTTTGCTCCTGCTTTGGAGACTATAGCTTCAGTTTCTGTTCCTCTGTTCTGTAAAGCAGCCTGCAGACAGCAGTGTGTTGATCACAATCCCTTCTGAAAGCTCAAGCTAATTGTTCAATCAATTTTCAGACAACACCTATGTTAGTTTTATCTCTACTCATCCATGCTGTGTAGCAGCCTCACTTTTTTCTGTATTATCTTTTTATTTACATAACTAATGAACCTTTTACTATTTTGCCAGAGCATCTCATTCAGCACCCCCGGCAATCCTCACTCTGCCCTGTGCTGCCTGGCACACGAGGTTTTCTGTGCTGCTGCTGCTGCCTCCCCCCACCCCCCATCCCTTGCAGGCTCCCTTCATTCGGGTCAGGCCCCACCAGCCGGGTTATTTACCCGCTCAGCTCTGGGTTTGTTCTCTGGGAGCTTTCTTCTGCTTGCTGAGGACTTTATTTACTTCTCCTGCATTAAATAAAACTCTGCTGGCCTTACAGCTGAAAGGCTGCAGCCTCTTAGGTCCTCTTGTCTTTACTCTTGGAGCTAGCTGTGAGGTACAGATATATTTTTGTTTGCTATCGTGACTCAACATGTGGCCATCTGAGCCAAGGTTTTTTTCTGCAGCCATTCCTCCTGTTCCGTGTCTGTGCCAGGCCCTTTGTGTGGCAGGAGGACAGTCTGTGGAAGCCCCACACTGTTCCTGGAGATGTCAGGCTTCCAGAGAGGTGCAGACGATGCCCTTTATTGTAAGCTGCAAACTGCCATCAAGGCATGAAAAAGATTCCTGCTGGAAGTCATGCACCCGTCAGGGGAGAAGCTAAAATATAAATGGATGCAAAATGATGAAAAACTCGAGAGATGTGGTTTGCAAAATGTTAGTGTCGTTGCTGATTCCTCTCAGAAGGAAGACAGAGTTGCAGGGGCAGGGAGTCTGGTCTAGAGGAACCAGCAGTTCCCCCCGAATCTGTTTGCTCATCTGGGAGAGGCTTCCTTAGCTGGGCTCGGGACATCCCGCTGGCATGTGTGCAGGGCTGATGCAAGGTGCCAGGAGCGAGACCACGCCATGGAGGTCCCCATGTAAATGAAGGAGTTTGTTATTTCCTAGAGGACAAGTCAGCTTGAAAAGGCGCTGGAGGGAAAACAGAAATCTGAGCTCTTTTCCCTTAAATTGTGCCTGATGAGGAGACTGACCCTGGGTGATCTGGCAGGCGGGTGCTCGGTTCCCTGGGGTGTGCCAATGCGGTGTGGGGGCATCCAGAAGGTGATGCGAGGCTTTGGGGAGCTGGCAAGGCGCAAGGTGCTGGGTGCTGTGGCCGGGCAGAGGTGCTGGTCACCGGTGCAGGTGGGGCATGGCTCCCCCTGGCTCTTGCCTGTCCCTTGCCCATCAGTGCGTGACATTCCCCACTGGTTCCTTTGGGTTTTGTCCTTCCTGGGAGAGCTCCTCTGTCTGTAGCATGTCCCAGCTATTTCTGTTATCCTGCTCTCTGCTGTTTGTTGCAATGCTGTAATATGGGTGATACTCCCTGGGAGAGTAGATGGCTGCTGCCTGCCCCTAGCTGCGGGAGGGAGCTGGGAGGCTCTTGGTAGCACTCAGTTGTGTCCCCAACCATGCTGGGCTGGACCAGGTACTCCACATGCCCCAGTGCTCGCTGGGGTGGACCGGCAGCAGATGATGCTCTCACCTGGGTCTGGTGGGGCCAGGAGGGATCTGCCCCTGTCACCCCTGGGAGCTGCAGGTGCTAAACCCATGCATGGGGGCCATTGCCTGACACCAGCAGCTGACCCACAGCATCCCTGTGGTGCCACCACAGAGAGGAGCCCTGGTTCTCTCCTCACCTGCGGAGACTGCATCCCCCGGCTGCTCCACGCGGGGCTGGGGCCGTGTAGCACTTTGACTGGCACAAAGTTGTTTCCATGACACATGATTAGCTCTTCCCTGGGCATCATTAACATTTCTCTAAAAAGACCCTGGCATTCTGCCATCTGCTTTGTAAGCTGCTTCGGAGGGGAGGAAATCAGCTCATCTCCTTGGCAAACTGGGCCAGGGGATGGAAGTTTTCTGATGCAGCTCAGCGTCCAGGGCAGGAACCTGCTCACCGGTGGGAGCAAGTGTTCCCCAGGCCTCACCATGGATTTCCCAGCGCACGACCATTACCCGGCCGTACCGCTAGGCTGCCGGCAGCAAGAGGGGTGGTGATTAAATGACAAAAGGTGAATTATATAGAAAGTGCTTTCCTCCTCTCTGGAGAGCTCCCACGCTTTCTCTGAGGTTTGATTCTGAGGCATTTCTGTATTTTTTCTTTCCCTCTCCCCCTCCCAATTTTCCTTTTAAAAACATGAGCCAATTGTAGTGTGCACAAAGGGGAATACTGGGAGCCTGGGCTGGATGCTGTGAGCTGCAGAGCTCTGCTGAAATAAATCCTGTCCTTGGCACTCGGCTGCTCCAGCTTGGAGAGGCTTTGCTGGGCTTGGGGGAAGCAAGTGAGCCTGGTCCCCCAGTTCAGTGTCTGGGGTTTCCCTCTGATGTGCCCAGCTAGGAAGAGCCTCTACATCATGAGCTGAACCCTTCAGCCTTGCTGAGCCCTGGGACCCGCATTCTGGGCAGCCTTGTGGGGGAACCGTGCTGGCCAGTGCATCGACGGGAGCTGAGGCAGAGCTGTGCTTGCTGTTGCTGGTGTGGCGATGAGAGGCACTGCGGAGGCTTGGGACCCTGGAGAGCCCTGGTGTCCTCTGCTTCCCAGATCCCCCTGGCATCTCCCTGCCACTGCCTGGAGCATGACCCTGCCTCTACCGACATGACGGGCAGTACCCTTGCACCCCTGGGTGCTGCTGGGGCTGCAGGGGTGAACCAGCAGCAATGTTCTAGCAGCCTATCCTGCTCAGGATTCAGGCTCCACTCTGCATCTCCCTCTCCGCTTTCCTGCCCCGCAGAGCCCGCCATGTCCCCAGACACCAAGCTGGTGTTTTCTCAGGTTGGCAGCCAGGCTGTGCTGCTCTCCGGGCAGGGACAAGCCTCTGCTTTAGCCCATGTGCTCTGTCCCATCAATACTGACTGGTAGCCAGCACATTCACCCTTTGGCTTTTTTTACATGCCCATATCCAATGTTCATGGCAGTGGGAATGGAGTGAGCCACACCCAGGGAAAGGTGACCCCTGTTACTGATTACTTTTTAAATTCTGGCAGAGCTGGACTCTGGCTCAGTTGTTTCCCCCTCAGAGGCAGAGCTGTGTGTTGGCGGGGGAGGAGAGGCTGGGGGCAGTCGAATAAATCAGGTGATGGATTGACTCAGGGCCAGGTTGGAAAGGTTTATCAGCTGCCATCACCAGGTGCTTCTCTGGCTGCAGCAGCCTGGCTGCTGATGGCAAAGGGGCTGGGGTCTGCACTGGCACAGCCCGGGAAGCGGGTGTACACCCCAGGACCCCGCAGCTACCATGGCTGCAGCCAGTAGCCCGGCAAACTGGGGAGCTCTGGTGTAAGTTCAGAGCTGTGGGATTGCTTCGTTTGTCCATGTTCTTGTCAGGTTTGGCACCTGGCAGCACCCCTGCACTGTGGCTGCCACGTGGCACTGCCAGGGTTTGGGATCAGCCCTGGAAAGACTCTGGGGCAGCTGGACCAGGTGGGGTGAGGCTCAGCTGCTGCTCGGCACTGGAAAACCCAAAGGCACATCTCTCTCCCCTTTAAATGAGATGTTGGTCCTGGCCAGAGTCAGGCTTGGTGTGTGGCAAGGAGGGGGGTCATGGGAACCACCATGTCAGGCAGAGGAGCCGGTGGGCAGTGGGCAGAGGAGCCAGTGGGCAGCTTTGGGACAAGCCAAAGCCTCACCCTGCTCCAAGTGAGTTCAGACCTCACTGCAGAGCTGGTCCCAGAGTGCCGGGTACTCCACCAGGGATGTGGGCTGCGTACGGGGCGAGGGGCTACAAGTGTGGGCAGGCTTCTCCCACCCTGTCTTTTTTTTTGGTTGGAAAAAAAGTCTGCTTTGCTGTATTTGCCATTCTTCCCCTCACTTGCTTTACAAATTCACCTGGGAAAACTTACCCAAGTGTTCGCATAGGTGTCACCAGCCCGACAGCTTGTGCTGCTCTAATAAAATGGCTCTGTAGCAGAGGGTTTGATCTATTTTTAAAGTGAGCTCAGCACTGTCTCCTCCCGCCCTCCCACCAGCAGGCTAAACTAAGCCTGAAGGCTCTTGGGAGAGCGGCAGCAGTGCAGGGCAGCTTGCGAGCCTGAAGCCTTCTCTCCCCAGGCTGTGCCGGCGGCAGTAGCTGTGGCTGGGGTGGCCGGTCCCATCTCCTGCTCTCCGTGGCCAGGAGATGCTCTGGTGCGACAGGACCAGGGAGCCAGAGAGGGCTCCCTTCGCTGCTTTGTCAGAGAGAGGAGCTCTCTGCATGATTTTTATTCCTTCAAGCAGTGAATGTGCTGTATAAATTAACATACAGAAACTTAGCTCCGCTTGGAAGTTTGGTATTTTCTCCTCGTTTGATGCCCTGTTATTAAAACTCAATTTTCTGCGAATAATGTCCTTTAAATAGAATTCGTCTTCCAGCGATGACTCATATCAAAGCAGCAGCTCCTAGCAGGAGAAGGCAGGCACGAGGGCAGGTCTGGCACTCACAGCCTTGGGAATCCCCATATTGGCTCCTGGTGCTTTGCTGCGCTCAGGGGAAGCTACTCTGGTTCCTCTCCTGCCCATCCCGCATTCTCTGCCTGCTCAGGCTGTCACTGATGCCCAGGGACTGGGTACAGGGATCAGATCCCCCAGCATGGTCTGGGGTGTCCCCTGGACACCAGGGGAGCCTGCAGGCCCATCCCTGCCTGGCCAGGAGTGGCAGGAGGTGACCGTGCTGCCTGTGGCTGCCCACCCACCTGTGCCGCGGTGCAGCCCGAGTGGCACCGTGCCGCTGCCTCCTGCCTGCACTGTCTCCTGGTGCTTGCAGTGTTACAGCTGGGGATGGGATGTGCTCCCAGAGCGTGAGGCTGCGGTGAACCAAGGGAGTGATGTATCACCAAGCAGGCTACCTGTGTCCAGCCTTGCCAAGTGGTGGCCAGGGGGATCTGGCAGCAGGACGTGGGGCATGATAAAATCTGGCTTTTTCCCTTCTGCATCTGTGCCTGTTCTGTCTGGTGCTAGCTCTTTGCTTGCACTGGTCCTCAGTCGTGCTGCTCTGTAGCTGTGCTGTGGGCAGATGTGGCTCCAGGGAAGAGCTAATCATGTGTCATGGAAACAACTTGGTGCCAGTCAAAGTGCTACACAACTGCAACCCTGCGCGGAGCATCCGGGAGGTGCGGTGCTGGGCTACTTGTTATGCAGGCAGATGCAGATGTGCATCGAAGGGACGGTGTTGCTGAGCCGACGTGTACCTGTCTGCAGCTGGTGAGTGCTGGGGGACCAAAGGGAGGCTGGTGGGCTGCAGGGAGCTTCCGCTCGTCTGCCTGGGCAGGCAGGGACTCGGACCAGGCTCTTCTGCACAAGATGGGGACATAGTTTGCACATGGCTGCAGTTTGTTATCAAGCGCCAAACATTTGGCTGGGCCTCCTGGGGAAAGGATCTCTGCCCCTGCAGTGAGATTGATGAAGCTTCTTAGTTTTTCATTTCCCAAAGGGAAGGAAAAGTCCTCTACATGCCATGGTGAAGAAATGCAGGCTAGCAGCATGGTAATGGCTCTGCTCAGTGTGTGGCTGTGTGCAAGCCAGCGTACCCAGACATGGCTGGCCGGTGTCTGCAAGCACAGTAATAATTTATGAATTGTTATTAGAGGTGCCAAAGGGTGGCAGGAGTCCCCTGTGCCCGGGGTGGCTGGCAGACCGAGGGGAAGGCAGGAGTGGTGCAGGTGGGTGAGGGGGATCTCGCAGGTGCTGTTAGTGGGAGCACACCAGTGTTGTGGCTCCTGGCACATGGCGAGACCAGCACTGTGATGTGGAAAGAAAAGGAAAGGGAGGAGATGCGGGCAGGAAGCAGTGGTGGGGAGATGTGGGGGACCTGGGGGAGTCCCCTGTCCAGCCCTCGGTAGGGAGCTGTAGCCTGGGCAAGGACTGGGGCAGCCTCAGCTTGAAGGAGCTGCCAGGGGCTGGGTAATGGAAACGTTGCATCAGTGGGGACTGTCCCACTGCCCGTTGGGTTACACCTTCTGGGAAGCAACTGTGTGCCCTGCAGGTCTGTGCCTGCACTGTTGCCCATCCTCCTAATGGGCAGAGTGGCCTGCAGGCTGCTCAAGCACTGTTTGCTTTAGCTCCTTGTTGGTGTAAAACCCTCCATAGACTGGGGAAGGGGAAGAAGGGGAGGGCCGGCTGGCAGAGTAACTCCTATGCCGTGCTGTGCACTGCAGCCGTGGTGATGCTCTGTTGTCCATCACTGTGGGGCTGCCGGTGCTGGGCGAGCAGCCTTGGTGCCTGCACTTTGGCAGAGCATCAGGTGTAGCTGGATGAGGGACCCCGTGGCTGTGCCTAGCCCATAATACAGTCTACCATTGCTGAAGACAGCATCTCAAACCTGGTCAGGGCTCCGTGTGCATCTCCTGAGACCCCTGACCAGCGCAGGCTGCAGCAGGTTGTTGCCTGGCTGGAGCAGACAAGAAGTGGCAGGCGGGTGCTGGAGTTAATTGGGAAGGTTGTGGGTGGAAGGAGTGAGTGGCCGGGTGCTCAGGGGCATAGCTCAGCGCCCCAGCAGAGCGTGGGCAAGGGGAGCGGGAGGTCAGGTGCTTTGCCAGCCAGCACTGTTCAGCAGCGCAGCGTGTGGGGTGCTCGGGGCTGGGGGAGTGGGCAGAGGGACAGGGGAGGGTGAGAGGTGTCAGGGACAGAAGTAGGTGCGGGAATTGTGTCAGGGAGGGAGGAGGCACCTTTTAGGTGGTTTAGGTGCTTACTGGGGCGGGGGGTCTGTCCAGCAGGCAGGGAGGCAGGACGGATGGCGCAGGGGCTGAAGGGCTCGTGTCCAAAGCTGTTTCACCAGCACTACAGCACATCTGCATCAGGCAATTTCCCCCTGAGGAGGAAGAGGAGGGCACAAGCAAATATTCCAACTGGTGGTGTCAGACTGGGGCAGCTCTGAGTGGTCCTGAGCTCCTGCAAAAATGAGTTTTCTCCCGCCTCATGCCCTTTCCCTGGGAAGCCACTCGTTCTGGTTCAAAGTTTCCTGCCAGGATTATTATTCTTTCTGGTCTGGCATCTGTTAAGGTGACAGCAGCTAGGGAAAGGGTAGGTATTGGAACAAATTTCTCATAAAAAGTAGCTAAGTTGATGAAACCATTACGGTGCCTGCATCCTGCACTCAATCATCGTGACACGCCGGGGGAGAGGTGCACGTGCTGCCGTACACCGAGCTTTCCTGCAGGAGAGTGGGGCCAGCACTGCCTTCCTGCAGCTCCTGTCCCTGGGTGGGCACACGTGCCCCTAGCCATCCCCACTGCCTGTCCCGCAGCCTGGGCTTCCCCGCATCTGCCCAGTTCTCACTGGTGCAACTGCCGGTGTTTAACAAGACAACCTCTCTGGCAGGGTTCAGTTGCCATGGCAGAGCAGGGCGCTCATCTCTGGCAGAGTGACAGCATGGAGACAACATCCAACAGCTCTGCCACGGGCAGCACCTGCTCCAGGTCTGGCAGGGTCGATGCAAGTCTCTGCAACCATCTATTGGGGATGGGCAGCGGAGAACTGTGCAGGCAGCAGAGCCGCATCAGGCTATCCCGCAGGAGCAGGGTCTGTGCTGAATCCCCAGGGCAATGCTGGCGGGCAGAGTGAGCTGGGGCTGGGGGGCGATGGGGCAACCAGGGAAGAGAAAACAGGGCTGAGTTCTGGATTTGCAGAGTGTTACCTGCTTTTATTAAAAATCAATGATGCACTTGAGCGGTCCCACTTTGTCTCCTTGACAGCCAGGCCACTGCATCAGCTGGGATGCGGGGTCTGGCACTGCTCATGGCTCTTGTTATCATCCTCTTCTCTCTGCTGCTTGCCCCACTCAAAAGCCAGCCAGCCCATCTCCAGCTCCATCAGCACCAAGATTTACGGCCGGTCTCTGCTGATTGCTTGTCTCACTCTTCTCCTGGTTTTATTCCTATGATCTATCATGCTCTGCTGTTGCTGTGCATGTTGTGCAAAGCCAAGGAGTTTGTCAGGCAAACTCCTGCCTCGTTGTCGCCAGTTCCTGCAGAGGGAAGCGTGCGTGATGGTGTTAAAATAACAAGGCAGGGTCTCCTTCCCCACCTGCCGTGCCAGCTGGGCCCTTCCCCAGTGCCAAGGGGGTTGAGGGTGGCAGTGGCTGGCAGCTGCTGCCCGCAGGACCCCAGGGCTCTCTGCTCCCCAAGCAAGAATTCCTTATTTAATTGGCTTTTTGTATTTCTGGAGGAGCAGGGCTGGTGCATGCGAGCTGCTGTGTTACGGATATGTGGGCAGGCAGCTGCCAGCTGAGCACCGGAGCCTGTGAGACCCCCAGGCAGTGGTGCCCCACGCGGTGCAGGCACTGGGGATGCTGCAGGGCTCTGTGAGGGCTGGGGCAGCCCTGGGGGGTCAGACTGTGCCATGGGCTGCCGGTGGCTGGATGCTCCCTCCTGAGAGATGGAGGGGCTGTGGCCGCTCCAGGCACACTGGGCTGTGCCATGTACTGTGCAGTCCGTGCTGCCAGAGCGTGATGTGTCCCTCCTCTGTACCCCTCACCAGGAGCCCCATCAATAAACACAGCATCCAGGGAGCTGCGGGCAGGGTTGGAGCTTGCACTGTGAGGCAGGGGAGGCTGTTCAACCAAGGTCACAGCTATTGCTGGCCGGGACGTATCTTTGTGGGCCACATTGGTTCTTACACATGGCATCTGCCATGCTAAATATGGTGAGAGTCTGTTTGCCGGCCCTGGCTCAGGTCTGGGCGGTCTGTCCATGTCCAGCCAGGCTCCCCTAGGGCTTTAAATTCTGCAGATGCCTTTTCTTGCAGAGGTGCTGCTCTGGGGACCATAAAGAGCCAAGAGGACTCCAGAAATGGCAGCTTATCTCTAGACCAGGTCTCAGAAATTTTTTTAATCCCTTTTCCACCCCCACAGCCTGCTTCACGCTAGGCTTGAAGTGGTCACCCATGTTAAGTGCTTGCTTCTAGTCTGGGTATTGAGCAGCGGAGGCGGCACTGGGATATGAAAGGAAAACCCTTTTTCCTGGAGGCGTTGAGCTATTCCTTACTCTGACCTAGATGTCAGTTTAATGCTCCGGCAAGTCCCAAGACTCACATATGAAGTTGCCCAGGGGAAGATGATATTTCAGGAACACAGAAGCTTCTCAGCAGTGGTAAAGTGCATGAGCTTTCCCTGGCAGGAGCCTTGCAGAGCCTCCGTATGGTAGTGACTGCCATGCCAGCCGTGGAGCGGTGCCCCCCTCTCCTCAGGGGATGCAAGCACAGTGCCCGGGCACCAGGACTGTCGGCAGTGCTCCAGCATGCAATGGCAGTGCTGGGCAGAGCCCACAGTGCTTCTGGGGCTGGGGACTGGAGCGTGACCATGAGCCACTTGTGGTGCCCTGTGCTCTGCAGTGTTGCCGCACTGCCATCAGTGCTGCCTGCCTATTGCTTGGCCTTCTTTCCCAGAGCAGGAGTATTCCCAGCTTCATCACATGGATCCACAGCAGAGGCTGTGAGCAGGCTGCGAGGAAGAATGCAGCATGAGTTGAGGATGCATGCTTGTCATGCTGGGTCAATCCGCACTTGCACGCTTGTCCATCGCTGTGGCTGTCAGGTCCAATCTCCCATGCAAGACTCCAGCAGCCAGCACTGAACACAAGGAGCACTGCTCACCTTCACCTCTCTGCTCTTCTCTTCCCATCTACCTTAAACTATTTTAATGAAGTGCACTCTGTCCCCCTAGGCACCCCCAGCCTAAGCCCTGCTTACACACAGGCTCTGAAGTGTCTTAGCCAGTGCCCAGGTACTGAGGAGGTCTGACAAGTTGGGGAGCTGTGGGGAGACATGGAATCTCTCTGAGTCCTGGTTTTGGAGCTCTCCAGGGGGTCATAGAGCTGCTGCCTGGTCTGTCTTCAGGCACCAAAAGAGCTTGAGCTGCGACCTTAGGAGGTTTGAAGGGGTTGAGCTGGTTCTCTGCAGTTGGATGGGGGTTCAGAGGTGGCCCCACTTCCTTCAGCATCCCCATTGCAGGACAGCCTGTGCCCTGTTCTCCTCCCGTGTGCTGCTCGCACCGGGAGGGGAGTGACACCACTCTACATCTTCCTCCCTCCACCCGGGTGGTACCGCAATAAATCATTGTGAATGACCCACGGCTCCACACGTCTCTGCAGGCAGCATGTGCGGTCTTGGTGTCTGAACGTGTGTGGTGCAGCTGAGCTGGGTGCGTGGCAGGGCTGGCAAGAGGTGGCTCTGCCCAGTGCTGGACAGCAGCAGCAGTGCTGTGAGGCCACATGAGGCTGGATTGCATGGGTTCGCTTTGACAGATCGATTTGAAGTGTGGTGTTTTCATTCTGGTTTTCTTATTTATCTTTGATTCTGCTGCAGCAGCTGCAGGTGGGGAGAGAGGAGCAGGGACTCTGTACAGCGCAGCTCGCTTGCAGTCATGCCAGCTGGCGGGGGTTGTCCCTAGCTGGGTCCCCAGCACAGGACAGGCTCCCTGGGGCATTGCCCAGTGCACTCTTGTCACCCATCACCTTCAGCAGGGCTTGGGACTGCACAAGAGTCATTGACAGCATCGGCAGTGAAAGCTGGCAGCTGCCTGGAACGAGGCTTCCCTCGTTTTCTGCAGAAGGCTTTCTCCCTCGTCAGGCACATCTATGGGCGGTTGGAGCAATGGGGGCTAGGGGAGGGGAGCGATGCTGCCTCCCTGTAAGAGCCCCCCAGGGAGGGACAGGGGTTGTTGTTTGTGGGAGGGCTGCTTTGGAGCTCTGCTCCTAGCCTGCAAGTGCAGCAGCATGGAGAGGAGATGGAGAAGGAGAAGCTTAGTGGGGTCATGGAGGGAATTTTGTGCTTGTTTTGGTCTCTTGATGGTTTTTTAAAATTTTTCTTTTTCTACCTTGTGGCTTGGTTTACTTAGCTGTCAAATGGAGGTCAGATGTAACATCCTCTTGCATACTGTGCAGTGTAGCCTGCATTTGCTGTTGGGTGCCCTGGTGAGGCAGGAGCCTGTCCCCTGCCCTGGGGCTCTTCTGTCAGCCCCCAGTGCTAGCTGGGGACTAAGTAGTCTTTTCTGCTCTTGTCTGGTGGTTATGCCCCCTCTTTCCTCCCTTGCTCCCCGGTGCCCCCTCTGCCTGCTGGGCTTTGGTGCGTTCCCAGGGGTCTGCAGGGGGCTCACCCTGCTAGGTTCCCCCTCCTGCCTGTCACTGTCAGAGCCTTTGTATCAGTGCCTGCCCAGCAAAACCGCTGTGACCAGAAAGTTGATGGTTTCATCTACTGTTCCCCCGCACCTGTGAGTTCCCTTGTGGATGATTTAGAGCTGAAAGCCTGTGCTCTGGCACTGGGAGAGGGTTCCCGAGATAAAATAATCTCTGCCAGCAGCTGAAGTGACAGAAGCCCCATTAACAGCAGCATATGCCTGAAAACACACACGTACTGCGAGGGAGGAAGATGCAGAGTGGGGGGAGTGCAGGAGCAGCAGCCCACAGGAAGGGGGGGATGCAATAGCTGGTAATTACTCTGCTGCCATTGGGATGCTCCTTGCTAATTTACAGCATTCGTGGAATCGGGATGAGATTCTTCCTCCTGAGCCCGGGCAGGGCTGTCCCCTGGTGCAGGCAGCCGTAATTATCCACATTTAACTGAGGGCTTGTAAAATCTATTTGTCTAGCAGAATGTGAGTATAATTGCTGTGAATTAAATAAGGATGCAGTTGTGGATGGAGCAGGACCTCGCCTGACGGAGAGCACAAAGTTGTGTCTCCCCGGGCTGCTCCCTGCCACCCCGTGCCAGTGGGGAGGGAGGCTGCCGCTGGCCTGGAGCGGGGGAGGATTTTGGGGGTTTCTGTGCATCGCCGCATCCCCAGCGCAGACCTTCCCACCCTCTCTCTTGGCTGGTCTGACTGGAGTGGATGTGCTGACAGGAGCCAGGCAGCCTGTGAGTATTCCCAATGATCTACTGGTTTATCTCCTCTCTCAGCTTTGGTCCTGGGGCCAGGGACTGCCCTGGGTTTATTTTACTTGATGAGTGCATTTGCAGCAGCTGGTCCCCGCATGCAGCCAGTTTGCTGGGCCGTTCCTCAGACGTAGGTCAGTGTGATGAAGTTTTTGCCTCGGTAGGCTGCTTTCCCGCTGCTTGTAGCCTGTTCCTCCTGGCTTCTGCCCTTCCTGCAGCCCCGTGCTGGTTCCCACAATGTGTCCATACTGGCAGCCCTGTGGCGTGGGGTGCATCCTGGCTTGGCTGGGGGCTCAGGCACTGTGGAGCTGCCTGGCAGGGTGGGGAGCAGAGGCTGAGTGCTACTTGGTGACTTTTCAGGTGGCACCAGGAGGGCTGGCAGAAACCCAGGTGCCCCCCAGGTTCTGGGTGCTGTATGGGAGACCTGCCCAGGCTCTCCCCTGAGTACCCTCCACCGTCCAAGGCAAGCTCCCAGGGTGTTTTTAAGGCACTTGGAGCTTTGCTCCCTGAGAGGCGGTTTCCTCTGCCTGGGGCGGTGATGACAAACCTGTGACTTGGACCTGCTGAGCCTGGAGGAAGCAGCACTGGGGTGGTAATGGCTTCATCTGTCCCCTTGGCCTGGACACAGCTTGCTGGCTGGGCAAAGGGGCTTGGGGACTGTCCTGCTTGGAAACCGAGCTGGCCAGAGGAGAGTGGGAGCAGGCGGGTGGCAGCTCTCTGTGGCTCTTTTTCCCCTGCAGCACCTGGGCGGATGCTAAACATCCCTTCTCTGCATTAGGGTCATTGTGGCTGCAATCTGCTAATGGCTCGATTGAAAGGCTTCCCGTAGCTGTGCAGTGAGCTTGCGGGTGAGGAAAGGTGTATGTGTGGTCGGAGTGCCTGCAGCATCATCAGGATGCTCGGACTGCTCTTGGTGTCTGTGCTGGAAAAAACACTGATGGCATAGGAAATGTGCAGAAAAGAGCTACAGAAATGGTTCACGGTCTGGAAAATCTGCTCTGCTGCAGGAGATGTAGCCTAAGTAGGTTGAACTTTTCATCCAAGAGAAGTTTAAGAGGTGGCTTTGTGACGTAGGTCGTTTTAGGCTGTGATCAAGAGATTTCTGTGGGTACAGAGTGCTCTAATTTAAGCAGGGAAAAGACATAACAAAATCCAGGCAGTGAAAGCTCCAGCTAGACAAATTTTGACTAGAAATGAAGTGCATATTTTTATCAGGGAAGGTAATTAACCACTGGAACAGCTTAAGCCTGTGGGGGATTCTCCATTGCTTGACATCTCTGGATCAAACCCGGATATCTGTCTGGCAGGGAGGCAGTAGCTTGAATGAACATGGGATTAGAGCATGGCAGTCTTCGGTCCATGTTCTTGGGCGCTGTGCTTGCTAGGTCTAATGGCCCTTCTGGCCCTAAGCTGTAATAAGCAATAACGTTCGGTGTTGATACTTGGAGGTAGGTTAAAATTTAGGTTATGGCAGGAGAGACTAAGCACTAAAGCACTCAAATGGTAACTGGGAGAGCTTGTTGCTCTAGGGAAGGAATCTTGTTTTCTCTGGGGATTTTGAGAAGGAGGTGGCAATGTGCTAAAGTAGCCCTTGAGTTGGGTAAGAAGAAAGTGAACAATGCCATAGGCTGGCATGAGGGCTTTGCTGCTGGAGCACCCTGGGAGCCTCTGCTGGAAACAAGCTCTGGCAGAGGGCTGCTTCCCAGGAGGTTTTAGGCTTAGGCAGCTGCCTGCTCATGCTCCAGGTATGCCTGTGTATACCCCCGGGAGGTGGTGGGGAGGGGGCCAGCAGCTGCCTTGTCCCTCTCATCTGGAAAGGGTTGGTTCTGTCTCTGGGACATGCGGTGTGTGGTTGTGGGTTGGTGCTGCTGCAGGGGTTGCAGAGCTGCAGCCAGACTCTGCTCTGCAGCCAACATGCAGCCAGCAATGGGCAGAGTTGCTCTGCGTGTCTTACAAGGTGATGCTCTGTCTGCACATCTTAGCATGTTGTTGGCCTTTCCCCCATGTAGCATATCAGGGCTTGCTCATTTTTGTCTTTGGATCTACAATAAATACTCGTTGTCTCCCCAAAAGGCTGCCTGTTACCTGGGTACCCCCTCCCTGGTGCATGCTGGTTGCAGTTCCTGCCTGCTGCAGGGCAGCCTCTGCTGCCTCCCCTGCAGCCCCAACCCAGTTCTAGCCCTGTCCCTGTTTGATATCTGCAGGAAACAAAAGAAAACTTTCTGTTCTTAATTATGAAACTCAGACACTCCAAAGACAGGCCTGTTTGTGGGTTTCCAGCCCATTTTTTGTGCCCAAGCTGTAATGCTTCTGGTTAGACCATGCTGCTCTGCTTTATTTACAAGTGCTGTGTAACGGGATCTCGGAAACTTTTCTGAAGTTAAAGCTGTGTTCCCTCCTGTATCGAGAGACCTGGTTACCTTCTGGGGGAAGGAAATTAGACTGAAGTGTCCTTGACACATCAGTGTTGGCTGTTGCTTGTGTGGTTCCTTCTCCTGAGCCATGTCACCATGGACGAACAGGCAGCTGTCTGTCCCGCAGCCCTGTGTGCTCTGTGCTCAGCAGCATCCCGGGCAGGCACGGGGGTCTGACCTCCGCCATCAGCTCATGCGGAACCGGGCAGCACATTGTCAGAGCAGGTAGGACATTCACTCAGCGTGTGTTGGGAGGGTTCCCAGGGCCATCCATCTGCTCCTCCACGGCAGCGTGAAATTTGTGCAGAGCCAGCAAACCAATGGCCACGGGCCGGGGCCAGCCTGCTCAGGAGCCTTCCACCTGGCCTGCGCGTGCTGGGGGACGTAGGCGTCTGCTTGCTGGCAGGCCTGGGCAGGAGCTGCCTGCAGTGCGTTGCTGCCAGGTCCTCAGCTGGCACCCGGCATGGTGCTGGTGGCTGACCGCGTTCTTGATGGAGGAGCATCCTCTCCTGCTGATTAGGGCTGCAAATAGTGACTGAGTCAGACTCTGGAATGGGACCATCTTCCCAGGTACCATATTTTTCCAAATAATTTTAAATCTTTCCTCTGTTCAGAGACCAAATCCTGTATCAGAGGGGGGAGTGTCACAGGACAAGTGGTGTTAAGTGGTATTTCTGTCACTTCTCAGTGAGGCAGGGACTCATGCCTCACCGCTGTGGGGCGATGTGCCCCCTCTCTCCCTGCCTGTGCTGCTTGCCCGATGCTTGTGGGTTGCTCCGCAGCAGAAGTTGTGCTGGTCTTAATGTTTCTGTGCATCAAGGACTGCTCATTGAAGGCAAAGCTGGTCCCTGCCACAAGAGCATCTGTCACGTGGTGTCCTAGGACTGTGGGCAGGCAAGCACGGCAGCGGCCGGTCTGCCCCAGCGCAGCAGGGCTGGCAGGGAAGCACTGCAGCCCCTCACCAAGGATGAAGTGTTATCCCATGTGTCTGCACTGATGCTCTTTGCCTTCATCCTTGAGCCAGCCGTCTGCAGGACCGAGGGCACCCTGGCCTTGCTGGCTGAAGGAAAGAGGAGAAAATGGGGAACATGGCATGAGAAGGGTTAATGCAGAAAGATTTTTACCCTGTGGCGTAAACACTACAGAATGCATGTTTGCCTTCATTTGCATATTGAAACATATCCTAAAGGCCCCTTGTTTGGAAAGTTCTGTTTTTTACTCCATCTTCCTATAGAAGGGAGGAAATTATTCATAATTAAAAAGCAATAATAATGTGGAATGAAGGAACCCAGCTGTATAATACCCAGCACAAAAGGGGGAGCGTGGGGAATCTATTTTTAATGGTTTCCACAGCAACGGATATTTTGTTTACAGTGATTTTCCTCCTGTGCTGTGAGGCTGTTCCCAATTTACATTTATAAGAAGCTCTTGCATAGGAGGTCCATCACTGGAGGGTGCTCTGGGCACTTGGGGAGGATGCTGAGAAGATAAGATGCAGTTGTGGAGAGGCTGACTGGCACTTGTGGGATGGGGTGTGATGAGCAGGACCCTTGAGAGCCAGGCACCTGCCTGGGCATCATGCCCTGACTGTGGCATCCCCACTGTCGCCTGGGCTGGGCTGTGTGCAGCTCTGGTGGCTGTGTGACACAGATAAACCAGTTTAAGACTTTCAGGTTTACATCTGCTTTCAGGAGCTGAAAGGTGACCCTGCTGGCTGGTGCATGGACCTGCTGGCACAGGGACCCTGCCTCTGTCAGGCACGAGCTGCAGCATCATTCTCTTGGGAAGGCTGTATCTGTGCTGGTACTGGAGGAGCTGGGAGCTGAGCCCCTGCATAAATTGGGGGGATGCTGGCTGCTGGGGGGATACCTGGGCTGTGCACAGGAGGGCTGTGCCATGACACCCTGCTGGGCTGGGCCGGGGGTCCCTTGTGTCTGCTGAGCCAACCTGTTTGCTCTGAGCAGCCAGATTGGTTTCCCTGCTGTACCAGGACCTGTGTGCTGGGGAGAGGAGGGCAGGACTGGCTGCTCTACCTGCACTGCTGCTGTCACCTGCCTGGGCTGCAGCTTGCCCTGGGCACGGGCGATGGAGAAGCCTTGTGCCTGGCTGGGGTCTGCAGCTGGTGCTTCCTCGGGGTCACAGGCACTGGAGAGAGCCCACATATAGCTGCTGCAGTGTAAATAATGGAGCAGCGGAGACGCTGATTATTAGAGAGCTCTTTCATCTGGCAGGCGCAGGCACAACAAGATACAGTAGCTGGAAATTGAAACTTGCCTGATAGGTACAGGTTTTTAACGAGGGCTAATAGACCAATGGAGCAATTTGCTGGGAGCTCATTGTGTTCCTTGGCACTGGGTCTCTCCCTCTGTGGCTTCTGAAAGCAGACGTGAAGTAGTTCAACTGCGAGCATTCACATTGCTGCAGGAATAGCTCAGCTCCCTAGGCAGAGAGCGCCGGACAGGGCTAAGTGAGGGCAAAGGGGGTTTGTCCATGATCCCTTCCTGATGTCTGGAGGATGTTCTTTCTCTGGGAGGATGAGAAGACAGATAGGGGGTCTTCAGCTTTTTGAGGTTCTCTCTGCATTTTCTTCCAGGTGAACAACCCTCTGCCCTTCCCTGTACCTGCCCCCTTTATCTGTGCATCTCTAGGGATGGGGGCTCAGCTCTACTTCAGGATGGTGACAAATGTGCCAGCCCAAGGATGCTGGGTCAGGACTGGCTTTGGCTCTGCTCTCACCCTGCATGACTATGTGAGGGTGTCCCTTGAGAGCAGAGCTGTGCTCTCTGGTATGTCACCTGGGGTACCCCCAGCTGCTGGGTGGGTTTTATTTCCAACTGCAGGAAAGCAAGGTTGGCTCTTAGCTCGTGCTGTGGCCTGAAGCAGCAAGTCTGGGTTTAACCACCCAAGGGAAGGTGAAGCTCAGGGGTGGAGTAAATGGTGTTTTGAGGGCTTTTTGGGAGCACAGGTGATCCCAGCCAGCCTGCCTGGGGTGGTGTTGGCCCCTTCCAGCTGCACGGTGGGGAGCTGCTGCCTGGAGATCAGCTCCTTTTATGAACCAATAAAAGAACGTTTTTATCACCTGTTCCAGCTAATTTTCTGTGGTTTGTAATGGCTTTGGGAAGCAGGTAATTGCAGTGATTGCATTACATGTGTAGGCATTAAAGGGAATTGAGGGGACTGTTTGTTAATTAGCTGTACTTGTGTGGAACCTGAAACATATTAACCTTCATATAATCCCAAACTATTAGGGATGAAGAAGGGATTTAATGATGGGAGAAGCAGAAAAACAAAAAGCAATTACGGCTTTTTTTCTCAGCATTTCTGGTGTACTGGAGTGAGGGGGTGACTGGTAGAGCAGCCCAGCAGGCAGGCTCAGCAGTCTGGGGGGGCAGTGGGTGGGCCCCACGAGGGTGGTGGTGGGGATGAGTGGGGCTGAGAGCCACAGGCAGGTGCAAACTCCTCCAGCAGCAGCATCCCTGGGCAGGAGGATGAGCAGGGAGACCAGGACACCCATTTAACCTCCTGATACAGCTGGTATCCCAGCTCAGATGATGCAAAGCTGAAAACAGACGACTCAGATGCTATAGAGGCAGGCACATGTGCCGGGGAACAGCGATCTCTGCTGTGGGCCTGCCTGGCTCTTCTCAAGCAACTCTGCAAATGTTGAACTCTTGAGTGCTCTCCTGACTGTGGGTCTGCTGGGCACAGGGCAGCCCGATGGCCCTTCAGAGGGGTGGTGGGTGGTCTTGGGCTGCGGCATCTGCATGGGGTGGGGCAGGCTCCAGGCACCCCTTTCCCTTTAAGATCCCTGGAGATGCTCTGGAATGGGGAGCAGCCCTGCAGTGCAGCTGCTGGCTCAGCTGTCCAAGGCTGTGGGGATCTTGCTGGCAATTGCGGAGGGGCTTGTGCCCCCAGGGGCTGAAGTGCAAGTGGAGGGAGGGGGTGATGGAGACCCTGGCCTCTGTGAGGGCTGGGGCAGCGGGTCTGAGCGGTGGCCAGGCTAGGGTCAGGGAGTTGGGCTGGGAGAGCTGAGATCTGGAGCTGCGGGAAAGTATAAATAGTGTTTCCATGGCAACTGTTCAACATAAACTCTTTCCTCCCTGATTATGGAACAAACCGATCAGTCCTGGGCTGCTCCCCCCCGTGGCAAAACCCTTCAGGAGTTGTTATTTTTCATGCTCTTTCGCAGGAGCGGACAGTGTTGGCACCGTGAGCAGGCGCTGCTCTGCAGCGGTGGAAGGCGGCACTGCCGGAGCTGGGCTGGGAAGGGACACGTTAGATCCTCTCTTGCTTTTGGAGGCCTGGGCTCGAGGTTTGGAGGCCCAGCACGGGCTCCTCCAAAGATGTTTAATCTGCCCTTGCTCTGGTAGCACAGAAATGGGACAGACTTCTTGCCTGTGGCTCTGTCACTGGGTGCTGGCTCCTGTTGTCCTTGGGATGTGAAGCCTTGGAGGGACTCGGGGATCCCTGGTGCTGCACATCTGGCTGGCAGCCTGCTAAGGCATCCTGCTCTGTTCAACACGTGCAGAGCAGTAGCTGCCTCTCCCAAGGGAGAGCTCTGTTTTTTCCCTGTCTGTGCACAGTAGTAGCATGTGCTGTGACTATCGCGACATCGCCTGCCCAAGATTGTCAAAACCTGGCTGGGCGCATGAAGCCACTAAGACAGCTCCACTTTCCTGCTGGGAGCCCTGGTGCCTTCACCAGCAACCGTTAATATCCATCAGCACCGTGCAAACAAACTCCCTGCTCCATTTATTCCACCCAGCTCCCGATTTAATTAGGTTTTCCAGTTTTCTGCTTGTCCTGGGCCGATCGCTCCTTAAAACAGTGGAGAATTAATTTGCACCTGCTGTCAGAAAGCGTCTCTCCCCAGTTAGAAAAATAATTAAGCCATCATCACACATCAGGGGTAATGAATCACTGCACTCCATTCCCTTCACAGGTCGTTTGTTTCCTTCTACACTGGCAAAGAAGGTGCAAACTAAATGTGAGCAGCTGCCAAGTTATCCCTGTTCCCTCCCTGCCCGATTTCATTCTAGCTCCATGGATTTTCCAGCTAAGCTGGACCACGGCCTTTTGGAAAGGTCCTAAGCAGGCAGGCGAGTGAAGTTTCCTGGTAGCCCCCAGGGATGAGAGAACCTGGGTTTGCCCCTTCCCACTGCCCTGCGCGGGATGTGTGCTGAAGGGACAGGCGCTGGCTGCTCACCCTGCATTCTGACTGTGGCAGCATCCTGCCAGGGAAGGGAGCTCTGTCTGGGCATGGGCTTGTACTGTGCAGACAAGCAGTCCCATGGAGCCAGCCCCTGAGCTGATGAGGGGTGTGTGGTGGCATGCTACGGGCAAACAGCAGACCTGCCTGCGGTAGTCAACGTACCCCTAGTACCAGGCTTCTGGATGGCTGCTGCAAAATGCAGATAATGCTGTTCACGTCAGGTGTCAATAGGAACGCACCAGCTGGAGTGGCTGTGGAGGCTGGTGGGGAGGAAGGGGGTGGTGGAGCAGGAGCTGGTGCCTGTGGGGCTTTAGCTGTGCATTAACCAGCAGTGTGGCAGATCCACCGGCATCCCCAGCCTGCAGGTCTGTGTGGGGCCATCACTGGTGAGTTTGTTTGATAAAACATGTTTTAGTTGTCTGAATATGGTGTAATGCTGGAGAGAAAGTGATACAATTGATGGGAGAGAATGTGGCAAATACCTTGTGTTTGCGTGATATGACATAATTACTGGCTTTGGGTGTAAATGTGCCCCCAGATCTGGGGTCAGGAGGAATTTTCCTCTAGGTCATATTAGCCTGGGGGTTGCTGGAGGCTTTGTCCTTTTCTGCAGTGCAGGTGGGTTGTGCTTAAGGTGATCAAATGAGGACATTAATGAGCTGTTTCCAGGATCTCAGTCCACCATCTCCCCTCCCGTACTGTGTTGCACTTGTCATTTCCGCTTTTACTCTGTGGCAGGAGCTCACTGCACGCTTATGGGCCCCTGGTGTGTGGGAAAGCCATGGTGGGATGCTTCTGCACATCCCTGTGGCCTGTGATGGAGGCAGTGAGGAGACACCATTCACTTGGAGAGATCCCAGATCTCTGTGCGGATACCTCAACTAACACGGCATAGCCTCTGCTCTCCTTTCTTATTCGGACGTGGGTTTTATCTCTTCTTGAGGGTAAGTGTGTGCACAGGAGTGTCTGAGCTGAGAGCCACTGGGCTCAGGGAAGTTGCCTCACGTTTGGGTAAGGCAGTGATTCTGGAGGATGCAGCACAGATGGCACCTTTCCTCCTATCCCCTTTTCTAAGTGCCAGGCTGGTGCTTCCCCCTCTTTGCAGTAAATCGATCTGTCACTTCACATATGGGAACCATTTTGGGGGAGCGAGAGTAGGATGGTTTCATCCAGGGTGGGAAGGGGCTGGGAAGGCAGGTGAGCTCCATGCACCTGTACCAGCTCTGAATGAAGCTGCTGGGTCACTGGGGACAGCTCCCTCCTGCTCTTCCCTCTGAACAGCTCGGCCTCAGGTTAGCAGTGCTCCGGGTCTGCAGGGACGCTGGTGGGGATGACTGCCTGCGAGCGAGGCCAGCATACTTCTTCCACTTGCAGCTGATGCCCCGTCTGGTCTCATGTAATCTGCAATGAATCTTCCCTGTGCACTGTGGTTCCCGAATGCTGGGACTACTTGGGGAGCTTTCCTAATGGAAGTGTTCCTCATATCAGAGTGCTCGAGACATGGTGCGAGTGTGCCTTTACGCCGGTGAAAAGTGCGGGTGGACACGCTGGCCACGCAGGGCCATTAACTCCTATTCTGTGGGCTCAGTGAACAGGGATGAAGCGCTTGCCTTTGCCGATTTGTGCTCACACCTGCTCACATGAAAGCCCACTGCCCACTTCAGCGCCAGCTGATTAAATTAAAGTCCTTGTGAGTTTGAATAATTTTCCCTGTGAAATGTGGCAGATGGCCTCCATTAGGCGTCTGCTCCCAGCATCTGCCAGGATGTGATCAACCCCCTTTGGAAAAATGCACAAAAGGGAGTGGAAGTGGAGAGACCCGGGGATGGGAGCCCATTCCTTCATCCATGAAAAGGGAACCAAATATTCTCTTTGGAAGCAGTTGAAGTTGTGGAGGAGCAGCATCCACATGTCCCTCCGGCCCCTCTGCGCACTCGCCACTGTACCCAGCAATGGCAGGAGGAGGGATGGGGCTGCTGCTCCTGGTCCACCAGCCCAGGTCACCCCAAGGGTAAGCAGAGCCCTAAAATTGGGGCACCTTGTCCTGTCTGAGGCTGCGGTGTCCCCCTCCCTGTGCTGCAGAACCGGGTGGGCTCCCAGGGCACCTGGCCCCGCTGCTCAGCCCCCTCCTCCTGTGCCGGGACAGCCGGGGCACTCTGCCGGCGCTGGCAGGGCTTGGGGATCCTGGCACCGAACCAGCCCGGCCTCCAGGCCTTGCTGCCAGTCCTGCGAGCCCTCCTGTGCTCTCGCTGCGCTCTGTGCTGCAGAAGGTGCGTGACTATCGGGCACGCAGCCGCGTGCGGGTGCCCCCGTGCTGCGATCCCGTCACAAGGGGCACAGGGCGCGGGGAGCAGCGTCTGTGCGGGGGCGTCCCGCCGCCAGCTGCAGCATCCACGGGAGTACAGCCCTCGGAGGGGAGCGTGCCGTCGGGGGGCTGCAGCGGGACCGTTAGTGACAGACGGCGTGTGGCACTGTCGGTGGGAGAGGGTGCGCTGGTTCGTGTGACACCGGGGGACAGGCTGCCGCTGCGGGGGGATGGGGCAGCCTCCCCCCGGTGGGTGTTAGCGGCGGGGGCCGGCTCCCCCAGCGGGGCGGACGGGCGGACGCCGGCGGCGGCTCCCTCTGGCGGGGCCGGGCTGCCGGCAGGTGGCAGCTGCTGCCCGCGCTGGGCCGGGGTCGCCGCGGGGAGCGGGCTGGCGGCCCGGGGCTGAGGCTGGGGCTGGGCCCGGGCCCGGGTCCGGGAGGGAGACGCGGGGCAGAGCCGGGCGCTCCGGGGGGCTCCAGTGCCTGGTGCGCTGGCCGCCCGGGCTTTCATCCTCCTCGCCGGGGTCCCGCCGCTGCCGGGGGGCACACGCGTGGCCGGGCGCCCCGTGGGCTGTAGCCCCCTGGCAGGGGGCTACCCCCGGTGTTGTGGGGCAGCGGTGGCCGCACGGAGGAGGGGGACGCGCTGGGGCGGCTGCCAGCTCGCAGGCAGGGGCACTGCTCAACCAGAGATCGATACAAATTAAGATGGTTTCCCTTGAAAACAGCTTAATAAAGCGAAAAAGGCGATAAAGCCGTGCTCAGCCCTCTGCGCGCTGCGGGCCAGAGCTGGCGCTGGGCAGCTGCCAGGGAAGCTGGCTGGGGATGGGCAGCAGCGGCTGCGGGGGGGTCCCCCCTTCTCCCTGCTTGCAGCGGTGCAGTCCCCCCTTCTCCCCGCTTGCAGCGGCGCAGGCTGTGCTCCCCCAGCACTGCGGGGAGATGACAGCTCTGCTTGGCTGCTGCTTAAACACATTGGAAGGTACCAATAAAAACCCATTCCCTGCCCCAGAGACCTTGCAGTAGGATTAGATGCTGTAGCTTGTGTTTGGGAGCAGAAACTGTGCTAGGGAGGAGGAGGAGGAACTGCTGGAGGCTACCCAGCATGCCTGCGGTGGCGGGGAGAAGGCTGCAAGTTGGAGGATAATCCAGGGGAAGAGTCTTGTGTGCTTGCCTGCATGCGCTGAGCATCTGCAGCCGGATGGGGAGGTGAGACGGTCCTTTGAACCCTGTCCTGTGCCGTGGGGAAGCTCAGCCCGTGCCTCTGCCACGGGGCCTGCCGCATCCCTCTGCTCTTGTGCCCTTATTACAGATAGGTGTTCTCCTTTGCTTGCTAATTTAGCCACTGTCGTGTACTTTTAATTAAATTAGCATCTTTTAATACATTTTGTCCTGCTATCACGGCTTAATGTTTTTCCAGCTGCAGGGAGCTCAGAGCTCTTCCAGGGCCCGTGGTGTGTGCGCACAGCCATGCTGGCATAGGGGTGTGTGGGTGAGCTGGCATCAGACAGGGTGCAGGGTAAGCCTTGTCCTGGCGCTGTGTCCCATCTGTTATCACCTGCAGGTCCTTGGGGTCTGTCAGGAGGGGGAGCACAAGGAGCTCCATCCTCACCAGGTGTTTGATGTCCCTGGTAGGGGGGGAAGGGGATAGAGTCATCCCTGGAAGCTCCAGGGCAGCCTCTGCTGCCTGCAAATTTTCAGGATCTGCCTGTTATCTGCCAGGCATGGTGCCCACTGCCGTGGTCAGCCAGGCTAGCACATCTCCTGCCCTTCTCACCCCTACCTGGCTGCTCCCCTTGGAGATGGGGGGCAGGCAGGCTGGTCAGCACCAGTGGTCTGCACTGTGGGCACTGCTGCATCCTCTGCCAGGGCCAGGCAGGCCCTCTGTGCCCTGTAATGGATGCACTAGACTCTCTATTGACATTTTCACACAAGTCAATTCTCTTCTTTAAGTGACCTTTAAGTGTGATGCCTGAGTGATGATTGGCTAGCAGTGAATGCAAGGCCCTGGCAGGATGAGTCTCTGTCCTGCTGGGCTCCCCTTTGGTGTGCTCTGGCTTGGGAGGGCACACTCCAGTGGGCTGGGGAGCACATGGGTGCTGCAGGTCCGGGCGCCCTGGGGAGGTGGGCAGCAATAAGTGCTTGTGTCTACATGGTTTTCTCCTGAGGAGGGTGCTGCAGCTGCCACCAGCTCGTGGGTGGGCTCCCTCAGGTCCCCTCTCCCTGTTGCCACTGATGGGGCATGGTGTGGCAGGACTGGCCTCCCTGCTGGCAGTTCCCAGGTCTCTGGGTTCCTGGTCTGGCGTGGTGGTTAGGGTGTTTCAGGCTGTCAGCCCTTCCAGTCTCCAGGAAGGTGTTACAGCAGAGCTAGTATGGGTGCTATGGGTGGGATAGTCCTGGTGCAGCCCTTCCACTGGGCCTGTTATGGCAGCATCCTGGCAAGGCGAGGGACTGGTCTGTCCCTAGCCATGGAGACAGGGGTCCAGCTCTACTGCTAACAGAGTTACTTAACCTTGCGTGTCTGCTCCAGCTGTTTCCAGGCTCAGTGAGGAGGGCTCCCATAGTCACCCTGCCTTGCTGAAGTGCAGCAAAACACCTCAGTTGTTAGATGGTGCTTGTCAGCTGTATCAGAGGAGGACCAGATAAAGCATTCCAGTGAAGAAGATAATTGAAAATCAAAAAAGACTTTGTTAATTTGATTAGGCAGAGCCGTAGTTGAATTGTTTTTCATCAAAAGAGATTTAATTTTGACATGCAATTAAATCCTTCTGCTGTACTGGTGCCCTGTGCGTTCCCAGCAATAGGGCAGGCTGGGTGGGGAGTTTACAGGGCCGCAGAGATGAAATGTGCTGGGGGGGTCAGAGGGGAAGACGACTAAGGGGAGTGTGAGTGCCTGACAGGCGTGACAGGAGTGCAGGGGTGAGGAGCATCTGTCGTAGCAAACACTACTCATTTAGCACTGACATGGAGTTGTGGTTTAACTACTGTAACTAATTGCATCAATGCAGGAGGTGGCTCTGCACCTGCTCAGTCCCCACACCCCAGGGCTGTCCCATTGCCCTGCCAGCCCAGATCTCTTGGGGGTAAAGCCCTGACCTGCAGGGCTGCAATTGTGTGAAAAGCTGGGTTTGCTGGCAGCTGGGTTTGGTGCAGTGGCTGGAGCAGGTTTGCCGCAGGAGCTCCCTCCAGCTGCTGGGAGCCGGGGTGGGCAGTGCGGGCATTTGGGTCCCTGTGAGCTCCAGCCATGCTTCTTGCCAGCTGCTCCCCGCACTGGTAAAGCGGAGGATTATCTCTGCTGCTGAGCTGAGGTGCCCTAATCCATCCCCACTGCGCTGGCGGTGGCCAGGTGGAAATCCCGCAGTTGGGGTTGCGCATTTAGAGCTGGTGGTGAGAGAAGGAGCTCAGTGGGATGTGACAGAGCTTTAAAATGTGCAAAAAAAGTCTATGCGCCTCTCTGGGTGGGAGCAGAGAAAGGCCATCACAGTGAGAAAGAGCTTTATGAGGAATCACGGGAGGTCTGTGTGCTGCAGCCACAGCATTGCATAGCGTTCAGCCCTGGCAGTGGGAGCTGTGCAAGAGGAGAGGACACAGGCAAGGAGTGTGGGACTGTTGATGCTGCAGCTCACCAGGGCTGGGCTCTGGCTGGGGCCCTTCTGCTTTTGTGGTGCTGCTGGCAGGGCTGTGTCCCAGCTCTGCTCAGAGCTGCGGGCTGGTTTGACGTGGGGTGCCTGCTGAGTTGAGCACCGTCCTTCCTCTCCCTGGGTTCGTGTCAGCCTCGCTGGGAGCACACTGGCTCCTGCAGTGCTCTGCACTGCCCTTGGCAGGGAGGGGGAGGGGCTCTAAGGTCTTGGTGTTTTCGGAACCTGTGGTACCGTGAACTGCCTGTATGCCCTGCCCACACCTCTCCCTGGGCTCGGCAGCAGTGGCAAGGCTGGGAGCTCTTGGCACAGGAGGATTTCAGCTGTTCTGATCTAATTCTTCTTAGACTGGATGGAGCCACAGAGAGATTTTCTATTACAATCTCACTCTTCCACTTGCCAGCCCAGAAGAGCACAGCTCTGAGAGAGGATGGACTTGGCCATGCAGGAGGCTTTTTAATTCCTGTGCTCTCTGCACTGATGGGCCATTCATGGAGCCTGGCACGAGCTCTGTGCTGGTGCCCCGGGCTGGCAGTAGGCTCTGCTGGTTGCTTCTGGGCAGCAAAGGTCTCCTTCCCCACGAGGGCTGGCAGAGCCTTTGCAGCCCTTGCCCTTCCCCTGTGGTGACAGGCTGGGGAGTGAGCAACAGGGCTGGTTTGAATTGGATTTCCTTGTCTGGAGCATGAGGTAGCCAGTCTTGCCCGTGGCCCCTCTGCTCTCTGCCCTTTGCTGTCCCTTTTGCCTCAGCCTTTGTCTCTGTTCCCCCATCCTGCATTGCCATCTACTTGGCTCCCCCAAGACCTGCTGCAGCTCTTGCTAGACATGCCCTTATCTCCTGCTGTTTTCTGTATTGACCAGCCTGACTCCATCCAGTTAACTGTGCACTGAGCTCTCCTGCCCTGTGGCTGCCCAGCTCTCCTGGCTCTCCTGCTTGCTCTTGTTGTGTGTGGGGGTTCCTTTGGGTGCCTCCATCCTGCACTCGAAATGGCAGTGCTTGGTGCCGGTGCAGATGGCAGTAGGAGGACAGGAACCCACTGGGGGATGCTCAGTGTCTGCTGTGGGAGGTTGAGCCCTGCTCCAGGGTGCCCTAGGCAGAGTGGGAGGTGGGGGGTCCCAGAGGCCCTTTGTGCATTCCCAGTGGGGCTGGGTGCTCAGCCAGCTTGCATTGCTGCAGCCTCGGCAGCTTGCGATGCTGCAGCGTATGTTTCCACCTGTGAAATGGGTGCCCTGCCTGTCTGCCCAGGGCTGTGTGGGTGAATTGGGTATTGATCTGCCTCTTCCCTCTCACTCAGTTCCCTGGGGCTTTCCCCCAGCCCCTGCACTGAGGTGGGCAGCAATGTGACAGCGTGACCCTCCTGCACAGCTTGGCTGCTGGAGCCAGAGCTGACATATCTTTCTGCTAAGGCTGTTCCAATTGTCTTTGAAAATGCCAACTGCGAGCCAGAGGCACCATGTGAGGGCAAGAAAACACCACTGCCCACAGCATCCAGGGAACCTCTGCCTGCAGGAGATGGGGAGGATCTACCCACTCTGGGGACACGCGATGAGCCCGTGCAGTGGGATGCCCCTGAGGATGCTGGAGCATGCTGCCGCACTGGGTGCTGGGATCAGGCGCCGGTGGCCCAGAGGAGCTGAGTCCTATATGAACTGTGCTTAAAAGCAGTGCTGGCAGCTTGTGTGCAGACGGGACTTGGGTGTGTCTGCAAGGCTAGGAGGGACAGCAGTGAAAACCTGTGCTGTGTTTGTATCCCTGTCCTGATGAGTGGTGGTCCCAGTTTGGGAAGGTGCAGGTCCTGAAGCGTCTGCAGAGCTGATGCTATGTCTGGGTAACACACCATGGCATCATTGTCCTGATCCACGAGGTCCCACAGCAGGTGCCGTGCCCACTGGGGTGTGTGCTCAGCCCTGCAGACCCAGCAGCACTGGGGCAAGAGGATCAAGGGGAGAGGTGCGGATATCCTTCATCCCAGCCCTGGGGCCAGCAGCGTGCAGGCAGAGAGCAGGTTCAAAGTGGGCACCTGCAGCTGCCTGTGGTTTGGGTGCAGCAGCCCCTGTGAGCTCGGTGCAGTGTTTACCACTTCCATCTTGGCTTGTTGCCTTATTTGTTCTCCTCTAATTGAGCAAACGCGCTGTAGGCAGTGAAGCTAGGCCAGCATTGACTTTATTAGGGGAAAGCATCAATACAACGCTGCATGTTAGGAGGCTTAGTCTAACACTGTCAGACTACTGGATTTTAAAGTTGCACTTTATTCATGATGTTTTGATTTCTCTTGCTCTGGGGACTCTGACTTTGATAGATTGTGATGCGGTACCAGAACAGCATGATATACAAGAGCACTTGCTTCCAAAACAGGCATTTGCCACAAGAGCCCAACATTTTCTTGACTTTTTTTGAGACTGAAAAATGATGGCATAAAGAAATTTTAAGCTTTCTGCAGTTCAATTGTCCAGAATTAGCAAGCAGAAAGTTGATTTTACTGCTGACTGGTAGGCTGTTAGAGGTAGTTACACAAAGCTAATTCCTGGGTTCATTTTGCTGCGTTTTGCCACTGCAGCAGCGCTGGCAGGAGCTGTTTTCGCTCGTGAAGTTGGAGTTTCTGGCTGCCAGTTACCAAATATTTTTTTTTGCAAGCGAGCACCCACTCTGCTGCCGTGTTATTGTTGGTCTTCCAGACTGTGGTCTCTTCATGCCCCCCTGCTCTCCCGGTCCTCCTTGTGCTTGTGAATTTTGCAGGTGTGAGGGGAGGTAGAAATTGCAGGCGTAGACCCTGTGTGTATCTGTTAATCCCTGTTGTCAGGATACGGAAGAGCTATCCGTCCTTCTGAATCTGGTTCTTGAGGATGTGTTATCAAATATGCCAGTGATACATGTCACAGGATATATTTTCTGCTAACACATTTCTCATGTGCGACTGTGCCGGAGTTGTCGGGTGCTCGTTGTCTCAGCACTAAGTACAACCCATTTATCTGCTCTTCGTGCCATAGGGGCTTCTGTTGAAGCTCCCCTGGAATTAAGTATGAATTAAATGTACCATTAAAATAAAGTGTTATCACAGCCATTTAATGAGTTTGAGTCTTTAACAGCTTCATTTTCCTGTGTTTGATGGCCATGCCCCTTTTTATTTCATATGATACTCATAGGTTCTTATCGATGCACTTATGTTACTCCAGCACAAGCACGATGTGTTCCCAGCCCTTCTGCCGGCCTCTGCTGTCTTGGCTCAGGTGTAAATAACTTTCCCGAGTTAGGCAGGTGAGCAGCTATCCTGCTGGGGAGCTATCTCTGCTCCCTGGGGATGTCCCAGCTGTGGAGGCTACCCAGCCCTGGTTCTGCTCAGGTCTGGCTTGGGGTAAGCTAGCCACATGCCAATCAACCCAGCTGTTGGTAAAAACAGTGGGGGAGTGCTGTTACACTGCACATGTTAAATATACCAGAAGGGATGTGATGGGTAATTGGCTGTCCTGCAGGATCGGGCCCTTTCACACAGAGGGGCTGGGGGAGCACGGGAGCTGGGCTGTGCGTCAGTGCCTTGTCCTGGGGCTCTTTTTGGTGCTTTGCAGCTTAAGCATTTTTTTTTTTTTTACTTATTCCCTAACTCTGTGGGGAAGGGAAGTGCAGGAGAAGCAGTGGGTGCTGGGCGTGGGTGGCAGGGGAGCACCGGAGCTTTGGGCAGGCAGGGGCTTGGGGGGGGAGTGGGAACTGGGGGCACCCACTGCCTCCTGCCCTGTTCCTGCTGCAGGAAGGTGTAGTTTGTGAGCGTTAGAGTTGTAGAACACTGCCCCCCCCCCCCCCCCAATGTGTCAAAACAGCATTTTTCCATAGCCTTGTTCTTGGAAATGTTTGAACTGTTCTCACTAAAACTTCCCTCAAAATTTCAGCCTGAGGCAGATGCTCAATATGGGAAACATGAGAGCGAAATGACTTGCATTGCACAAAGACACAGGCAAGTGATAATAGGGCTTTTTAAAGTGTTGGGGAATCGCTGAATGGTGGCACTGCAATCTATAAAGCCTTATAGCAACTTGGAGATGAATGGGCTGCCTGCATCCCTGGCATCTTTCCAGGCTTCAGCAGAGTCCCTTGCAGGTGGATGTGACCTTTGGGAACTCTGCACTGGCACCGACCACCCAGGTCACATCCACGTGGGCTGCAAATCTTCCTCATCCCTTACTGCATGACCCTGCATGCAGTGGAGCATTTGCAGCCTCAGCAGACCTTGCTCCTGGCCTTATCTGGCACCTGCAGCACCTTCCAGCAGCGCTCTCCTTGCTGTCCCAGCTGAGGCTGCGGTGCTGCCTGCGGCACCAGGGATCCTGCAGGGCTGGATGGGGATGCTATGGACTTGGGGGGTCTTTCTGCCCTGCTGCTCAGGGCTTAGGGTCCCCACAGGGAATGCATTGCAGGGGCAGAGGGAGCTCTGCCGAATGCACAGTGCTTGGTGTGGTGGAGGAGAAGCTGGTCTGGCGAAGGCGCCGCACAGCTGCCACCCTGGCTGGGCTCTGATAGCCGTGTAAATACGCAGCAGGCAACTTGCATCAGGCTGGGGCGGCTGTATTATTTACAGAGAGGTTCAGGGAGTCTCTGAGGAGAGCCAGCACAACTTGCATATTAAAACAGAAAGTGCAATTAACAACAAAAAAAGGGGCATTTTTATAACATTTTTATTGAAGTCTTAATGAACAAATAAAGAAGCAGAGAATATCTGCATATGCATTTGTGAGATATAAAACTGACTGAATCAAGATGAAGCAGCAAGAAGCCTTGGCTTCTCTCATTTTCTGCTAGATAAGTAAAACAAAGCTGCAAAGAAGGGAGAGGAGAGGGGGAAGAAAACTATAGTGCATGATCTGGGAACTGGGAGACCCCAGTATGTGGTTTCTGTGAACCCAGTAAGACGCAGGCTCAGCAGAGCTCTCTGTTGTCCTCCCCTCTGAGCTGTGCCGGGGGATTTGGAGGGATTTCTGAAAGCATATTGGAAAAGAAATTGGAAACTGAAAAAAAAAGTAGAAAAGCATGGATCTGGACCCATAATTTGTACAGGCAGCAAGTGCTGTGCTGCCTGCAGGGCTGGGGGCTTGGTCTGCTCTGAGGAGGGGAGGGGGTTTGCCCAGCAGAGGCTGTGGGTGAGCCAGGGCAGCCGGTGAGGAGATGGCAGATGGCTTGAGCATGGGTGACGGGGCTGTTGGATCTCCCCAGGTAATGCGGGTGGTGCAGAGCCCTGTCTGAGAAGCCTGCGGTGGGGATGGTGCTGGTGGAGGGGAGGGGTGGGCAGGCAGCTGCAGTGCCAGGACACATGGGCATGGAGGTGATGTACTGTGGTGTCAGGGCTGGAGCTGATCCCACGGAGGGAAGTCTTTGTTCAGAGCATGGATAGGAGTTTTAGGCATCACCCCAAGACCTGCAGTTGTACACCAAGTGCTGGCTTTGGCTTTGTGTCAGGTCGAGCCCCAGGATCCTGCATGCAGGGTTTGGGGGCCCTGAGCAGGCAGGGAGAAGGGAGCTGGGAGGCCAGCAAGATGTCTGCAGGTATTACAGGCTACAGAAACGCCTGTATTAAGAGGAGCTTATCTGGTACTGAGGGCGATGAGGCGCATCAGTCAGCGTCAGAGAGATGTATTGACAAAAGAGTCAGCGTATGGACTGAGCAGGGCCGTGGCATGTGCTGGGATGCTGATGGCAGAGTGCAGTGGTGTGGGAGAGCTGCTGCCCGGACTGTGCGGGAGGTCAGAGCCGCAGCCACCTCCTGTGATGGATGAAGCTGCTGCGCTAGTCCCTGCCTGCTCCTGTCTGTCTGGGGAGCGGAGATCCATGTTGCTTTGGAAAATGCTTTGCAGCTTTTCCGTGTCTTGGAGGCATCATGTGTAGCCTGTTCTCTCTCCTCCCTTTTGGGTTTCCTGGGGCACCGGCAGACCCCCTCTTCCTTTTCGACACAGGCTGCTCCAGTGGGACTTCTGCAAAACACTCCCCAGAATGATTTATGATACTGTTTCAGCTAACTTTTAACTGTGATTGCTTCTCCTTCTTTTCAGTAGAATTTAACTAGTTTGCCTGGAATATTAATAATTAAACATCAAGGAGTTATATCCTAAGCAGTCTTTTCAGATGAATGTTTGTGATTGTTTTAAAGCGCACAGTGCCGGGTTTTAGTGGCTCTTTGATAGAATTTTGCTTCTTTTAAACTGCTGACACCAGTAACCCTATAAATTAGCAGATGATGGAGGGAAATCTCCTGGCTGTTTCTGTTAGTTTTTATAGTTTGATTTGTTAATAGGAGTTTTGGGTCACAGCCAGGAATTCCTTAACCAGCGAAGGGAAGGGTTTGCCCCACAGTGTGGTGGTGGTCACCTGGTTCTGTGGTGCTGTGCCATGTGCTGGGCAGGGCTGTGCATGTGCACGGGCCAGCACCGACCTTTGGCTGCACATGGGAGCAGAAACACGTTGGTTCTGGCAGTGTGCAGGCATGCGTGTCTGCACACCACTGCATCCCTGCGAGGGGAGACATGGCACTGAGCAGGTGGGAGGATGTAGATGCACCTTGGCTTCGAGGGTACTCTGGTGATTGTTGCTCTGTGCAGCGAGACAGCCTTTGTGGGGTGCTTTGAGCACACTTTCCCTATGGGAGCAGATGTGCTGGGCAGTGAGACAAGGCTCAGCTGTAATGTGGGCAGGTGATCCTGCTGCAGCAGGGATGCTCAGCAGGTCGCGGAGGCTGTAGCCTGTTGCTGGTGTCTGCTGCAACTGGGGCTTGTTTGCAATGTCTCTGATGCAAAGGAGGGTTCTGCCTCCTTTTGCTTGCTGCTACGGAACTACCCACAGCAGCTTGTGCTGCCAGTGTGGGATGATGGCTTCTTGGGCATCATTTGTCTCATTATCTGCAGAGCACGTATGAGATGCTGCCAGCATGGAGTGCACATGGTGGCATTCACCATCCCCCAGCATGTAGCAGGGGAAGGACCAAACCCTGCTGCCTACCTGCCAGTAAACAGAGTTGGTTGTGAAGTTGAGGCACTGCGCAAGCATGGGGAAATTGCAGCGGCCAGCTGGGATGGGTTTAATTGCTCCACTCGTGAGCATATGCCTGCCATCCCTGCCTGCAGCCAGGAGCAGTCAGGGCAGCTGCAATCCAGGAAATCATCTTTTCTAACATGTGTTTCTGAGAGCGTGGCTGAGGCAGGAGCCTTCCTCACTGCATGTCCTGCCTGGGCTCTGGCAGTGCCCGTGCTGGGGGCATGAGGCTCCTGCCTGGCCAGTGCCAATGTGCTGATGGCCAGAGAGCCCTGGGTGGGAGGGAGGCTGAAGGCAGAGAGGAATCCCTATGAGCAGAGGGAGCGTGTGTTTCCTGACTCCAGAGTGGAGATACTGTCACAGGAAAGGAGCTAATTGCACATTTTTCTGTTTGCTCTGAGCCTGGGGAGCACCCACTGCTGGGTGCAGAGCTCCTGGGGCATGGAGTTCCTAAAGGAGGGGTGTTTGGCATGCAGAGGTGCAGGGGAAGGGTCTGGGCTCCACAGCAGCGCAGGGGAAACCAGCCAGTGTGTTCTGGGCTCTGGACAGGAGCTTTTCCAGTGGCAGGAGCAGCACTAAGAGCCAGGCTTGTGGCTTCAGTCCTGTCCTACGTGTCTCCCACCTGCAGGATGGCTGCTGGAGGGGGTCTGGGAGGGGCTGTGTGCTCTGGGGTCCCATTCCCACACTGCCGTCCAGGAACGAGCGTCCGCACCAGCCTGTCCTGCTCCCACCCCTTGCTGTAGAGCTGAAGCTTCATTTATTCTGAAGGGAAAAGAATTCACATCTCTCCGACCAACGTGAACCCAAATACAAATAAATTTCTCTCAAAGTGCAGTCGTCGGAGAAAACTAAAGGCCGTTAGTCAGGCTGACATCAGAGGAGCCGCATTCGCTCTGACAGGCAGCAAAGGCTTATGTTTTATTCACCAGGCCTGAAAAATACCTTCCCGAAGAGGGGGACCATAAATAAACCAGTGTGATGAATATTACACAGGATAAAAACTGATAAAGCAAGGGCCCTAAACATGAGATGCACAATGAGGTTAGAAAAGCACATGGTTTTCATTACATCTAATCCTGCATGGCAGGCTAGGGAGGTGAGCGGCAGGGTGGGAGGGGGAAGCCACCTGTGGGGATGCTTTTGATCCCCTGGGGATAGAGGAGAGGTTCGACAGGCTGAGCTGGTTCCACTCGTGGCCACACACCTCCACCCTCCACCAGGACAGGCAGTGTGGGCAGGGCCAGGTGCAGCCCCTGGCCTGGGGCAGAGGAAAGGGATCAAGGGGCTGCAGAGATGCTCCCAGCCCTGCCTGGGAGCCTTTGAAGCAAGATCCTGGCCGCCATGGTCTGTACCTGGAGTGTTTCCTGGCTGTGAAATGTCTGTGCTTCTTTGGGATCTCCCCTGTGGGGTTTCCTAGAGTCTCTCTGGCCCTAAAAAGCCCTGGGGTTTGCAGTTCCTATAGGGTGCTGCAGGATGGTGAGGCTCAGGGCTGAGCTGGGTGAGGTGTGGGCAAGTCCCTCATGCACCATGTTTCCTCACCATCTTTTCTCTGGCCATGGGTTTGCCAGGGCTTCACTGTCAGCACTGCTGGGCTGTCCCTGCCGTCGTGGCCCTGCAGCACCCACCCCCTGGGGTCCAGACAGTGGAGGTGGGCTCAGCCCCACAGCCCTGGCCTTGCTGAAGGCAGCTGATGGGGGTGCAGGTGTGAAGAGAGGAGCTTGGGGTGCTGCTGGCATTGGAGGGACATCTGCTGCTGTTGTGTTTCTCGGCATGAAATGTCTCTTGGATATATTGGTTTTGAGAACAAGTAGTGAATTATGAAGGCTGCAATCATAACGAGTGTCTTCAAAGATGAAGTTCCCATGTTTTGGAATTATGTTTAAGGGTGTCTTCTTTCTGCAGCCACGTGTGGGTGCTGGTTGTGCTAGGGGTTATTGCAGTGTTTGTTTTGTGGTTCAGGCCATGGTGCAATGCCCCTGGTGATGCCAGTGTAGGAGGACAGTCCCCATCTCCGTGTGGTGGTTTCTCCATGCCCCAGTGTATCTCTGGGTCAGGGCAGCAGTGCTTCAGGGGAAAACCCCTTCTCCAGGTTACAGCGAGTCAGAGCCTGGCTGGGGCTGGGGCTCCTGGTGCTGGTGTGCTCCTCCAAGAGTTGCCAGAGCACTGATGTGTGCCCTGGGGGTACCAGCCACCGCTGAGGGAGATGAGCTGTGTGCCAGCTCTGTCACTGCCCTGGCACAGGGACAGACAGTGGTGGGGTCTGCAGTGCCCTGGGGTTGGGTGGTTGCTCCATGTGCCCACCCTTAAACCGGTGTGGGCTGTGTGAAGCTGCAGAAGCATGGTGTAAACAGAGTAAACATTTACTAAACAAAGCTCTCTGCCGGATCAGGAGAGGGTGTCAGAAGAGGTGTTGCCATGGGTATTAATGCCGTTTTGAAACTGTTGCAGAGTTGTTATTCCATATCCCCACAATCCCTCTGAAACTCTTTGCAGTCCAGTAAGGGAAGTATCACATTGCTTTCCCTGCCCAGGGAATGTCAGGGGCTCAGTGCAGCCATGAAGCCCCTTGCCTGGCCCAGCCCCTGTTGGTGGGGGGCTCAGCGGTGGGCAGCTGCTCCCACCCAGCCCCTGTGAGGAGCCAGTGGTGACAGACAGTGTTCCCCTGGGGAAAACACCTCTTCCACTGTGGGTCCAAGCCTAGGGAGAGGAGGAGGAGGAGGAGGAGGAGGAGGTGGAGGAGGAGGGCTCTGGGTGGAGCAGCAGCTCCTGGTGGAGAGAGAGGAGGAAAGGGAAGTGTCAATGGTCCTTGGAGCCGTAAACACCAGCAGGTCAGGGTTAGTGCTGGCTACCTCAGCCCTGGGGCTGGGAGGTGTGTGCTGGGGCACCGTGGTCTCAGCTCCTCCCAAGGATGTGCCATGGCCCTCCTGCCTGCTCTGGGTGATGGGCAGGATCAAGTCCCCTCTGTGACAGTGGACAGCCAAGAGTCTGGGGGCAGCTGAAGCCATTGGTCTGGACGCTTTGCTGGAGGGTGTGTAGTGGTGGTAAGGCTTGGGCAGAGCTTGATGCACAGCGCTGGGATCCCCCCAGCTTCATCTGCCTTTAACTTTTGGAAACGTTTGCCTTTCCTTCTCTCCACCCAATTTAAGAAAAAGATAAGCAAGGCTCCTTGGGAAGCGACTGTAGGGCAGTGACTTTGTGGAGATCCCTCCATGTCTCTGAACAGCAGGCCATGGACAACACAAGAAGTGTTTCGTTCAAAAGCCACACATTCAAAGACTGCAGAAGGAGGTGTGCACGGATTTATGCACTGTAATCCCACATTTGGCAGACTCTGTGTAAACTGTGGCAAGCCTCCTTTGAAAAGTTCCTCTGCTCTTCCTCAGAAACCCCAGGCTGGACCCCGTGGGGAGCCGGAGCAACCCCCTGCCCTGCACCTCCCTGCTGAGCAGGAGGCAGGAACCTTGAAATATGAGCACTTAGGGTTTTATTACACCATTTAATTGCTGCCTGACAGTCTAATCCACCATTAAAAACACCAAAGCTCAGGGGAATTCACCATTGTTATTCAACATGTATATCTCTCCTCTCTGCTGCCGCTCAGAGATCCCATCTGCTGCCTTCTTCCACCCCGCTCACTCCTGGGATGCACGCTGGCCAGCGCTGAGCACGCGGCTGCTGTGCACTTGGTCTTGCTGGTGGAAACCTCCTCTTCTCAGTGGAAGCGGTGGGTGCCAGTAAGGGAAAACACAGTGGGCTGCGGTGGCATCCTCTGCTGCTGGCAGGAGCCCCGGGGGCTTCAGGGAGAGGGCTGGGGCTGTTGGGGTGAAGCTGTGCGGGTGGCTGGGAACCCTGGTACTTACAGGTGGCACAGCTGGTGTGGCCTCCTCCCTGGCCTACGGGGATGCAGGGCCAGTGCTTGCTGTTCCTGGGAGCATGCACATGGAAATGTAGGTCCCAGCTAGAGCAGGGTGTGGGAAGTCTCCTCCCCTGAGGCCATCTGAGTTGGGACCTCTCTCTGTCCCTGGGGTGGCATGCCAGCCTCCTCCATGCCATGGCATCCTCTGCATTTGCCATGAGCTGCAGGGCAGATGTTTTCAGATCCCAGTGTTTTGCCGAGCGGGGCTGTGGGCAGCTCTCATCGTCAGTCCTGGGGATGGTACTTACTCGGTGCTCACAGTCTCCTGCAGAATGAAAGGCTAGGCCGTTCTTGCTGTGTCTTGGAACAGGAGCTGAATGCAACCTGAGCAGTGGCAAGCCACCCCCCCTAGTCCTCAGCTGCCTGCTGCTCTGCAGATGCAAAATACAGTTTGGGAAATTGCTTTTCATGTTGGATAAAGGTTTTGCAAAGCTTTTTCTCTTCTGAGCTTGCAACTCTGTGCCACGCTGGGTGCTGGGGTACAGAGGAGGCATGTACTGCCATGCTCATATATGGCATCTGCATCCTTCTCCTCGCTGGGGCAGGATGCTCCAAAGGGGTGCAGGACCTGACCACGTGCTCCAGACCTCATGTTTGCCAGTCACGAGGAGGAGGAGTAGAGTAGCCCTTGCTCCGTGGGACCCTGCTGCCTTCCCAGCCACTCCCTGCCAGCGGTGGAGGCTGGGCAGGAGCAGTGGGCTTGGCCACTTCTCTGAGCAGTTCTTGCTCACACTCTCCTAAGCAACGATTTGTCTCTCTTTTTTTTTTTTTTAATTTTGGTTGTGTGAAAAATAATGGTGCTGGCTGCCATGGCAGGATGCATTGATCAGGGGAGCTCTTGGCTGCCAAGGGGACATGGAGGAAGTGTGGCTCCTGTGCCACGGCAGGAGCCCCCAGACCTGTTGTGGGGGTGAGAGCCACAAGGCCCCTGCAGACTGCGTGACTGTGGTTATCTGAAATTACTGGTTTGTTCCCCTGGTTCTCTCCTGCGTTCAAGTACCACGGCTTGCTTCCCAGTTCCCTTCCGTGTGCTGTCCCCAGTGAAAGCAAAAGGCGACCATAGATGCTGCTGCTGGGGGGCGCAGGTGGCCCGGGTCCTCTGTAAGTCGCAGCTGAGACCCTTAAGCCAGTGGAACTGCTAGGGGTGTTTCATCGTACCTGTCTCCACTCGACTCCTGTAGCCTGGGCCTGCTTATGTTCCTGGTGCAGGTCCTAGCTCTGGTGGGCTGGTACATACAGGCTGAGGTGGGAGCTGCCCCCCTGCCTCTGCCCTGGGGAGCCAGGTGCTGTGCCAGCGGGGCTCGTGGCAGAGGGGAATCGTGGCACTTTGTGGCTGAGCTGCTGCTGCCGTGCTCTGTGCGCTGCCGGCACCCGCGCATTGGCACCTCTGCAGGATGGATCAGCCTCACCCGTGCTGGCAGCCTGGAGGCGTCTGCGCAGCCCTTTCCGGCAAAGCCAAGCCAACGCCACTGTCCGTATCACAGGTGGATGAGCGGGGCCGTGAAGAGTCCCAGCAGTTTGCATACAGTTGCTTGAGCATGGGATAGTGGGGCCAGGGCAGTCAGGACCCCAGGTCCTCGGTGCCACATTCCAGCAGCACGGCCCTTCTCTGCTGTGCTGCACAGGGGTTCCCAGGCTGCTCTCCCCTGCCTGCTGTCAGCACTGTATTAAAAAAACATAATTGATTTTCTTTTCTGCCAGCGCTTAACCTGGACTTTCCCACTGCAGCAGCAGAGGGCCTGATTACAATATCTCTGAAGAGGCCAGTGAGTTATAGTAATGGACACTCTTCTAGCTGTCTGTGCCACTCATAAATCTATCCCCTTCTGAAAGTGCAGATGGTCCATAATCGTCCATCATCCCAAGCAGAGCGCTGGGCAGCACCAGGGTGGGTTTCTCCTCTGAGGCTGCTTTTTCTGCAAGCTAAACGGAACTGCAGCGTGAGCTCTCTCTGTAATGGAGTGTGAGCAGCCCCGCCGTCAGCCGTGATTTAGGAGGGAACGAACAATAAATATCCTGGAGGTTGGGGCTGTAAGCAGCAGTGGGAGGGGAAGGTAGCAGGGCCAGGGGTGTACTTGTGCAGTGCCCTGTCTGCTCTGGCAAACGTGGTGTGACCCCTGGTGAGGTGGATGCTCAGGGGGGGCTTTCTAAAGGCTGCTACCCCGTTCTCCTCTCTGCACCAGTGCGTGGGGCAGGAGCAGCAGCAGAAATCCCAGCTGCATGGTGCCTGTGGCCCTGGTTCCTTCTGACTCTGCCTGGGAATAATGCCAGCTCCCGGCAGCGTCCGTCCAGGCTCCTGAGGCTGTGGTAGGCAGGAGGGGACTGCTGTGCTGGCGTAGCCCCTCTGCAGGCAGGAGCCTGGGCAGTGTGGCAGGGAGCTGCTGCCTTGCACATGGGCAGTGTGGGGCTCTGGACAAGCCCTGCACATCATCCCTGCTCCTGCCGTTGTGGGTCTCTGCGCTTGGCTGCTGCGAGGTGCAGCATGCTGTGCTGTGCTCTTCTCTGCAGCAGTGCCAGCCCTGTGGTGCAGGTGTTCCCTCTCTGCCTGGGATGAACTGGGCTGAGCAAAAAGCTGCTGCTGCTTCCAAACGGGCAGCTTACAACCTGTGCATAGGCAGGGCAGCCCCTTCCCCCTGCACACAGAGCAGAGCCTATGGCATGTTACAGGTGTTTCTGGTGATGTCCTTTCCCACATGGTTTGATGTGCTGTTGGTGCTGCCTTATCTGAGTCCCCACCATGTGCCAGTGGGCAATGCGTGCTGGTGGCTGAGCAGCACAGAGCTCCTGCCCAGGGCTCAGGCTCTGTCCCGTGGCAGTGCTCTCTGCTGGGGGTGCAGGAGTCAGCTCCTCCTGAGCTGTGGGCTGGCAGAGCCCTGGTAGCATGCACGCAGAAAACTTGATCTGGTGATGGCTGTGCTTGAGGCTTGGCTCAACAACCCCCCAGGGTGCCTTGCCCTTGCTGCTGAGTGTTGACTGCCTGTGCTCCTCCGGGCAGGGCCTCGGCAGCTGTGCCATCCAGGCAGGAGCCTGGTGGGGTTTTGCAGCTCTGACTGGTGCCCACTGTGTCAGCAGGATCCTCGGCAGTTGTCAGGGACCTGCCTGCACTGCCTACATCAGAGCAGGTCCACAGAACCTCCCTGGGACTTGTCCTCCCTTCACCCTGTTGCTGCCCATGAGCATGGGCTGTCTTGCCCGGCCTCTGAGCTCTCTGTCCCCAGGTCCCTAGAAGTTTCTTGCTGGCTTCAGCCCTGACTGTCGATACTGTCCCCATCCCTGCCATGCCGCCCGGGCTCTGCCCATCCCTGCGGGAGACCTGCATCGACATATTGATGCTGACGGCCATGACACGGGAAGCCAGCGATACCCAGCTGTGGTGCTAAATGTCTGTATCGACTCTCCCACCAGTGTCAATTCCAGCTTGGTTACAGTGATTCTATTTGGTATTTAATATCTGAAACTTGTATGTCTGTGCCTGTGAGTGTTGGGGATGCAGGTAGACCGCAGTGTGCTTGCTCAGAGCCAGGCTGGGATTCCCTGGGCTGGTGCTGAGGACCTTGCTCCTTGCATGGTGACTGTCACCAAGCCCTCTCCCAGGGGCAGATTTGTCCCTATGCCAGTGGTCCTGGGAGCAGGCAGAAGAGCAGACCCAGGGCCAAGAACCCCAGAAGCCTGGCTCCTCACTCCGTTCCTCCACCCTGGGCTGCCTGCAGGCAGGGGTACTTGCCAGGGGTTTTAGGAGGAAACAAGCTTTTCTCCTAGAAGCTTGTCCTAGACTGATCTGGAGCTCAGAGCAGCCTTTTATTGGTGCTGCCTTTACAGCTGAGCCTGAGAAGCTGCCCCTGCCTTGCCGAGTGCCCTTATTTACAAGAATCCCCCTGGCATGGCCTTTAAGCACTTCCACTAACATTTTTGCATCTTGCTTATTGCAAACCTGGGCCCGCCGAGACCCACGTGTGGCAGGCAGGAGCACTAGGCTCGCTTTAAGTGGTTTGAAGCTCTTGCTGCCGGCCGTGAAGGGGTCTCTTTCCTTGAGTAATGACCTGGAATTTGATCATGAAGCTTTGATTAGATTGTGAGACTGGAAGTGTAACTGTACGGGATCAAAGCAAAGCAGGCGCTGCTGTGAGCTGGGACCTGCAGGGCTGAGGGAGAGGAGCCCTTCACTGCCAGCCACTTCAACAGATTAAAACAACCCAACAGCCTGCTAAAGGGGTTTGAGTTTCTAATGATGCAGCTGCTCTCCTGCTCCAGCGGGCATGTGCAGCCCTGCTGCCTTGGTGGCTGCTGGAGGATGGTGTGCCTCTCTACCACCAGCCCCTTGGGTAGGTACTGCCCAGTGCCAGCAGCCAGCACCTCTGTACCAGGGGTCAGACCTGCTGGGACTTGGTGAGCTGAGGGGGAAGGTCCTGATGGCTGTGCAGTGCCTGATGACACAGCCTGTCCCAGTGTGTCTCCAGGGGCCACGGGCCCCCTGCAGCACTGGTGCTGGCAGCAGCACTGGTTGCCGCTGTAGCCCTGTGCACGCCAGCATTGGGGCCGCCAAGGGCAGCGCTGGGAGCCAGGCAGGACGGGGTAGGGAGAGCAATTGCAGCAGTGATTAATGGCCCGCTGGCAGGAGCTGACAGCTCGCAGTGCCCATGGTGGCAATGAGCAGTTGGATCCTCTGCTCCCAACAAGCTGTTCCAAGCCCCCTGCACTACTGGGGCCATGTCCCGCTGAGGGCAGCCCCGCGTGGGCTCTTGATGCCAGCCAGGCTACTGGAGCCATGCCGACAGCCCATGCCGCAGCAGCTCTCCCTGCTCCTGCCCACTGCTGCGGTGAGCAGGGCTTGCAGCTGGTTTGGAGATTCTGGCAGCATCGGCTGGGTTTATTAAGCTAATAAAACAATGTTAAGTATCCGCACACTGGAGCCCCCTGAGGTCTCTTTATGTGCAGAGAGGAGCCGGGGGATCCCAGTGCCTCTGCACTGATGATTGCTCTGTCACGCTAATAAATAGAGAGGAGCAGGTAGCACTGCGCCAGGCTGCAGGGCGGCCGCTGCACCTCCCGCCAGCACTGGGCTCAGGGGGATGTGCATTTGTCTCTCCTGATGTACTGCTATGCTGCTGCTTGGGCACCCTGTGGAGCACCTCCATGTCCCCTCTTGGTAGGCAGGGAGTGGAGCGGCAGAAGCTGCCCAGCCCCCGAGGGCTGCGCAGCTCAGGATGCTGGTGGCATCTCCCTCCACCAGTCCCCTGGTGCATGTGGCTGCGCCATGCTGGAGCCGGGCTGGCAGAGTGTGGTCTCACACCACACCTGGGGCTATTCTGCTCCTAATGCTGTGGCTGGGCTGTGCTGGTGGCACAGAGCTGTTGCTTTATAAAACCAGGCAGGGTCTCCCTGGCTCCAGGCTGGTGTAAAAACACTGGATCCTGAGGCACGGATGCCTCATGCTCCCCGTGGGTTTGCGAGGGGCCAGGCAGCCCAGCAGCACCCTGAGAGCACGGCAGCAGCGCTGCCCACAGCTCTCCCTGTGCTGCAGTGCATCCATGTGGGGTGGTGGTGATAGGCAATGCACTGGCAGCATGCAAAGCAGGCCGTGTATAATAGATAATAATTAATAGACTGCTCCAGCGGCTAGCTAGGTAAGTAGATAAATAATTTTAATTATCCTTGGGGAGGCTGTAAATTCGCCCACAGCCCTTTATTAAATTCTCTGTTTACAACAGTCATTTATATTGTGTGTCATTTTGCATAAAACCCCCTTGGGGCTGAATAACACTGCGTAATAACGGCTCCGTTATTGCCAGTGCCTCTGCTCGAGAGCTGCTGGCAGCATGGGCAGGGACCCGGGAGATGGTGGCTGTGGGACACAGGTACCCTGGTCAAGGGGCAGCTCTGAATCTCCTGGGAGGCTTCGGTGTGCTCCTTCTGAATGTGAGGAACTGGGTGCTGTGGACCCAGCTGTGCCGAGGTCTGCTCCCCCAAGGGGTCCCCCAAGACCCCTGCTCATTCCCAGTAGAGTGTGTTTTTGTGCTGATGGCAGGGTATTTTCCCCCCCTTTTTTGCGCATGTCTCTCAAAAGAACCATAAATTCCGAGCTGTGAAATCCTGCTGCGTCAGCAGTCTGCAAAATGAATTGATATTAAACGTGACGGAAGTCTCTTTAATTCACCCTGGCCAGTTTCTGCTTCTCTCCCTGAAGACATAATTGAAAAGTGGAAGAATGGAGATTGCCATCGTCCCTGCCTGGAATAACACTGAGCCATCTATTACTGAGAATCTCATTAATTAAGGATTATTTACAAATAACTGTGCTCTTGGTGTGCTGCACGCGCTGCCCTGTCCACGCATGTGTGCTCCCTCCTGCTGCTGTCACATGCGTGCCCACACATGCTCCCAGAGTCCATCAGCCTCCAGGCACCTGCACATCGCTCCAGCTCCCATGGGGCTTTGGGAAATGGTTTTGCTGAGGCAGAGGGTTACAGGAGCCGTGTGAGTGAGCCGTGATGCTCACTGTGGCAGCACTGACCTGCTCACCGCAGTAACCTCACTTGCAGAGGACCGTGGTCCACAGACTAATTTGTTTTCAATGGCAGTTTTTGGCAGAGTCCCTGCCAGCGTGAGGGCAAGAGTCTTTGGGGGTTTAAAATTACTTTTACAGGAACAGCGTGTGTTTCTCTGTGCCTGGATGGGTTTTGTAAGGACTTTTTCAGTGCATGAGGGGCTGGGTGCTGCTGCTCAGCCACTGGAACTGACCAGGCTTGTGCCCAATGCCCATTGCTTGCTGGGCCGAGGGGGATGTGTGCCTGGAGAGAGTGGGGGGCGGGGGGGTGGAGTGGCCTGCAGCCCATACCTGAGCCTGACAGGCTGCAAGGAGTGGTTTTGTGTTCTTGGTAGTGGCTGCTGGCCCTGGGGAGCACCAGCTGGTGATGGTGGGTGGCTGCGTGGCAGCTGCCTGGCACTGTGCACCCTTGGGTGGATGGTTTGCAGAGCAGTTGAGCAGGGGGGAGGCTCATGCTGGGTGGGCTGGCACTGCCATGGGGGCGCAGCTCAAGAGACGTGCTGGGGCTGCCTTTTGGGCAGGGGCAGCGTTTTGTGGTGCCACCCTGACGCACAGCAGTGTTCAGGCTTGCTCTGATTCGGGCATGTGCGAGAGAGGTAACTTTGCAGAAGGCAGTCAAATAACCATATAGTTTAATAACCTCGCGATCTGGGCTGACATTTATGTCATTAATTTTAAAACACTTTATTTCTTCTCTATTAAGTTAGACTCATTTCCAACAGACTAAATAACTCTCTCTCCCTAACTGCAGGCTGGTGTTTTATTGTTTCCTTCCCTATTTAGTTTTTGTTCCCTTTCTGGGAAGCTCAGCAAGATGGAAAGAGGAGAGTGCTGTGCTGGTGTTACCTGTCCGGGTGATCCTAGGGAATCCCAGCAGACAGGCAGCTCTCACCTTATTTCCTCTGGAGGATACAGTGATGCATCCCTGTGCCTCTTTGGAAATGTGCTATGATAGAAAAGGTTGGAGAAATTGGACATGGGGACTTTACAAATCTCCTTTCATCCATTTCCAGAGTCTGGAGGGATCATGCCTTGTAGTGGCTTCCCAGGATTTACAGTCCTGAGCGATGGCTCTACGCAGGGAGGGGCCCTGGTCTGGTAGGTCTGTATGTGCAGAGAGCGATGATAGACACCAGCATGCCGGTCCTCCTGTCCCATCAGTCGCTACCTCCTGCAGAGCGAGTGCCTGTGCCTTTGTTCTGTGTGGTTCGGGCAGGATAAGGGTGATGTGACAGTGCTGGGACTGGACCAGCCCTGATGAGACCCTGAGCTCGTGCGTGTGAATGTGGGAGGGGTTTTCTGAATCTGAAAGGGAAGTTTCTGCCTCCCTCCCCATCCCTCTGCCTTAATCCTTTCCCAGCAGCATCTTCTCCGACTCCTCTTCTGGTTTTTCCCTCCTGCCAGCCCTGAGCCCAGGGCCTGTGTGCTGCCATCCCCTCTGCTCACCGTGTCCCTCCAACAGTGCTTGGACCAGTCACCCTCCTGCACTGGTGGGGCTGTGTCCATCCTCATCCTCACCCTTGTCCTGCCGGAGCTGCCACCAGTCAGACCCAGGCTCGCCGTGTGTGGGGTGCATGGGGGTGGTTTCAGGACCCTGTGCAGGGGAGCGCTCCCCAGCCATGCCAGGCCAGGGTTATTAGTTATTTTTAGCAATCGATGTTATTGATGCCGTGCTAGCTAGAGGAAGCCACTGGAGGGCTGTTCTTCCAACTCATTACATTTAGAGCTGAACTATCCCCTTTTTATATAAATCCTGACACATAAAGATAAAATACATAATTTTCCATAGTGCTGCAGCCCAGAGTCCAGGGCTGGCACTGGCTGGGGCCACCCTGCACACACGTGTCTTGGGGAGGATCCCCTGGTTCTGCTGGGAAGAATGTGCTGGGCTGAGCGGGGCCTGGAGCAAATGTGCTAGAGACACAAAAACTGCTCCAGAGGGGCTGCCACCCCAGCGTCCCATGTGTCCCCTCTGCTGTGTCCCTCCCTGGGTCTGGGAAGCCTCCTGAGGATATGTCCATGCTTCACTGCCTAGGATCCTACTCTCCTCCCAGCCAACTTTGTAAGGTTCTGAGCTGCTGCTGATAGCAAACAGGGGGCAGGGTTGGAAAAAGTGTGTGTATGTCAGTCTGACACCTGCAAGCATCCTGTCTGTCTGACATCTGTGTTACTGCTCAGTGTGCGCTGTCTGCGTGACCTACTGGAGATGCTGCTGTGGGGTCCTGAGGCCCTCTTGGGCTGTGCTGGGTGGTGCTCACCATAGGCTGGAGGTCTGCAGCCAGCTGCTTGCAGGGAGGACTCAGGCTTTTGTATGTGGCCAGCAGTGATGCTGTGCTGAGATGCTGTCCCAGCCTCCATGCCCCCTCCCCAGTCTGGTGGAAGCCCCTCGGCAGGGCTGAGCTCCCCCTTGCCTCTGCCCTCAGCATTGGTGCCTGGTGCTGCAGGGGGGCTCCCCCACCCTGTGAGAGCCCTGCTGCTGCTGCTTTCATTAGTGTTAATACCTGGCCAATCTCTTTGATTAATGCACTGAATTGAGCAGGAGAAAGTAGTGCAGAGATGAAATGGAAACCCCAGGCTCCCTCCCAGCTCAGTCGCTACCCCAGCCCGCTCACTCGATGGAAACTCAATCCCAGCCAGAGGGATCGATGCTAACACACTCACTGCCCGTGCTGCACTGGTCCCGGGGCCTGGGGGGAGGCATTGCTGTTGGGGGTGGGAGGAGTGCTGCCGGCATGCCCACCTTGGGGGGCTGCGCCACCACCCGCGTGGCCGGAGGGTGTGGGATGCCCTCTGGGGACAGACCCCTGAGTGTGACTATCCCTGACCACAGCAGCAGGGAGCAGGGCAGGTGAGCAGGAACAGCCCAAAGCACCTGGGGAGCAGGACAGCGTCCGGATTTCACTCGGGCCAGCATCCCCGCTCCTCCCAGGTTATGGCAGCATATCCATCTAGAACTGAGCACGCAGAGCTGCTCCCCCAGTGCCCTCCTCGCCGTCTTGAGGGATCATCCCTGCCCGGGCACAGGGCAGAGGGTGCCTGCATTTCCAGCGAAATCAGCCCAGTGGCTGCGAGGTGGCTGTCCAGGCTCGTGGAGAGGGCTGTTTCCATTTACTTCTGTAGTTTTTCATTTCACAAATTAATCTGCTGAGAGCAAAACCCAAACCTTTTTTTAAAGCAATGCATCAATGCATCCCTTAAGGGGAAAACACTCACATGGAGGTTTTCCTGCACTTTAGTTGTCCTCCGTGTCTCAGTTCTCTGCTTTCAAAACGCTCGCCCCTGGCCAGTTCCCCATGCGCTCTGGATTTTTTGGTGCTATTGTTTCCAATCAATTTTACAGTAGGCTTGTATTTAGGATAAAAGCCTCCCCTGTCCCCCACTTGCCCTGGTGCATTTTGTGCCCCTGCACTTGTGCTGATGCAGCCTGGGAGCAGTGGGGACTGAGCAGAGACCCTGTGCGAGGTGGCTGCCCCTTGCCTGTGGGTCACCTACCTCTGCTCTGGGGCTTGCCCCGTGCCCGTGGGTCCACAGCTGAGGATGCCCTGATACGCACGGCTCTTCCATGGTCTGACCCCGCTCGTAGGTGCTGCAGCTGCTGCAGGCTGCTTGGTGTTCCTGCAGGCTCCTCTAGCGTCTCCGGTCCTGGCCATCCTCCTGGCCGCTACATCCCTCCCTTGCTCCACACCAAGTGATCTTGGCGGTGGTCATCCCCAGAGTGGAGCCGTCTCCTTTTGTCATGTCCCATCAGGTTCTCACTGAAGAGGTTGAGCCGCAGGTTAATTTATGGTGTACGGGGGAGCAGAGGATGGGAATAGCATCTGCCCTCTAAATAAGTCATGAAGCAGGATCCCAACAGCACAATTAGAACCCTCCATTAATGATTATTTATGGGGCTGGGAATGCTTATTTAACCTGAATATATTAATTATTAAACCAAATTATAATATTTATAACTGTATTTACAACAAAAGGGAGCGGCATGTTGCTGGGGCTTTGGTGAGGGGTGTACTGGTGCCAGAGGGTCCATGGGCAGCACATGGTGGCTCACGGGGACCAGAGAAATGGTTTGCCCAGAGCATCCCCCCGCAGCAGGGGAGCCCACCCTGCCCCAGCTGGAGGGGGATGGGTCCTGGCCAGTGCTGAGCTGGAGCAGGGGAATGCTGCTGGGCACGACTTCTGCTCATTCCTCTGCCTGTGGGTGCTGTGCAGCTCACGTCAGGCCCGGCATCCTGGTGAGTGGCTCTGAGCTCCCACTGCCCCACGCGTTTCCCATGGAGGAAGAGGGAAGAGTCCTGTTTGCCCTGGCAGGGCGCGATTGACTGCAGCTCTCAGCAGCCACCGAGGGAGATGGGTAGGGAAATCGGCTGCTGTTAGCAGAGTCCCCACTGAGTAAAACACCCAATTGAATTGATTTCACTTGCAATTGGAAAGTCTATTGGCGAAGCAAACAGTGTTATCCGCCCGTAATGAGCTGAGTGAATGCTCCTCTGAGGAGCATGCTGCAGGGATGCTCTGCTGCGGGGGCCCTGCCTGTGCTGCGCAGTTGTGCCCACACTGCCTTGAGGGGCTTTTTTTTCTCAAAACCAGAGTGGGAAGGAATCATCTGCTGGGTTTAAGGGTGCAATATCCAGCTAACTGGTGACCTGCAGGGAGGACAAGCTCTGCTAGCCCCGGGTTGCTTTCTGTCCCATGCTCCATTGTCAAGCCATGCCAGCAGCCCCAGTAGTGGGGTCTGGAGAGCCTCGTAAGCCCCCTCTGGGGGTGGTCCGGCCCCTCCAGTGCTCAGGCTGAGCACAGTCTGTGCAGGGTGCAAGCCATAGTTGGCAACAGGGAGGCAACTGGTCCCCCCATGCTGCGGGTTCTGGGGCCACCTGGCAGACTGCTGTGCCCACCGCACTGCCCCAGTGAGCTCCCTGGGGCAACTGGGGGGGTCCCAACCCCAGCCCATGGCACTGCTCACCATGCAGAGCACCTGTCAGGTACGTGGGACCAGATAAAATACCCTGCTGCCATGGAGGGGTCGGTCAGGCTGTAAAGCTCCTTTGCGCCGGAGCAGCAGGCTGCTCTCTGCTCTGGGCACAGCAGGTTTTTCTGAGAGGCAAGAGCACAGCACTTCAAGGAGCAGAAAAGCAGCTCGGGGGATTTCCAGATGCTGAGGGCAGCTGAGAGGAGACCTGTGGCTGGATTTCTGCAAAGGTTCAATGCCATTGTGACCACTAACAATATTTTCAGGTGTGCAATCTAGGATAATGACAAGGCTAATCAAATCTCCAGCATAAGCTGTTGGTTTTGGGGTCAGGAGGGAATGTACTGCACCTAGAGCAGCAGTGCTTAATTGCTTTTGTCTTCCTCTGAATCAGAGGAGACAGCTGGGCTTGGTGGGCCACAGGGTCTTATGTTCAGGTCTCAGCTGTGTGTGGCTGGGCAGCTGCTGCCTGCTGGAATTTAGGTCCTTTGTGGCAGAGCCATGGCTCCTATTCTGCTGGCCCTAGCAATTGCAGGAGATAAGTGAAAAAATCACTCTGTGCTCCCAAAGACGGTGTGATTGCAGGTTCCGTAGCCTATTGCAGATAAAATGATGATTAAGGGGTCCTACCCTATAAGCAGACAACCATGTTGACCTTATTTAGGCTCCTAATCAATTTGCCCCCGGTGTGATTAATTGAGATGCTTGTCATTGATTTTTCCATGAGACAGGAGCAGCTGAGGTGGGATTCACAGGGATGCCTGCAGGGAGAACTCCGGGTCTGTTTGTGCTGTGGCAGCAGTGAGTGCTCTGCCAGGTGGGGATTATCCCATCTCTTCTCTGCCGTGGCTCCTGGGCCCGGCTGCTGCGGGGCTGCCTCCCTGCCTCTGTCTGCAGGAGAGGGTGAGGGCCAGGCTCCACAGGGCTGGTCACCGAGGTCCAGGTGGGATTTAGGCTTCCCAGGCGTCCTCCTGCATCCCATAAATGATGCGGTGGATCTGGGACCCCAAGAGGGACAGCGCACTCCTCCCGAGTGAACCGGCAGCTCTGTGAAGAGCCCACATAACTGGTGCTGCTGTTGGTCCCTCTGTCCAGACCTGCCTGCCCTCTGCCCAAGGTCCTGGCCTGCTGCTTGCCTGGACACCGTCCCTCCTGCTTACAGGCACACCCTTTACGTCCTTCTTTGCCACTGGGTGCAGTAGTGCCAGCAAGAGGGTCCCTGGAGTGTGGGCTTGGCCTGGGTGCACTGCAAGGGGCAGCAATGACCCCCTCACCAAGTGTCCCCACCGGAGCTGCTGTGGGATCACTGACTGCTGAGGCCCCTGCGTGAGCTGCTGGCACCTGCCAGGGTGTGAAACGCTTTGCCCAGAGCCGTGCGTTGGGGGTGAAGGACCTACAGCATGGATGATTGGAAAGGATTTTCTAGCTAAATTGCTGAGCAGATGGATTTACCCTGGACTGGTCCTTGTGGACTCTGGAACATTTTCTCTTCTGTCACGGTTCCTTTTTATGACCTGCCATTTGCTCCAGCAAGCGAGAAGAGAGCCCTTAGTGTCCAGCTTCCGCTCCGGCTGCCGTTCAGGAACACATCGGCATCACTGCCGGGAGCCGCTCACTCCTTTTCAGGAACAGTGCCCAGGCCTGGCAGGACACCCCTGCCCACCTCTGCTCCCCAGCCACACTGGAGCATGCCGGGCACGCAGGGGCTGTGCCGCTCCCCCCCTGCCTGCATGGTTGGGGCTCTGGCTGCAGGTGCTGGAGGGGTGGGAAGGGGCAGCTCCTGCTGAGGCAGGAGGAGCTGGCAGCTGCTGGCTGGCCTTGGAGGGTGCTGTGCCAGCGATATGGCGGTGGTTTTTATAACGAGCTGTGAATCGTTATAGTGACCACCTGCAGTGTGTGCTGCAGCCAGCTTGTGGTCTGGCTGGGGGGTCTGCTGCTCAGGGGAAGACTGATGCCCCATCCCGTCTGCTGCACCATCCCCTCTGCTGCCCCAATGCCAGGAGGGGCAGCACCAGGAGGCACTGGTGGGTCTCATCTAAGGCAGAGCTGTGAGTCCTGGCGCTGCCAGGGCAGCAGCGATGGCAGCAGGCTGGGGAAGTGCTTCCCACCACACCCGAGTCTGTGCTCCAAATGTGGTTTCTCTCTCTGCCTGGCAGCCCATCAGCTCTGCTAATTACACACAGGCTGATCAGAGCCTTGGGCAGAGCAGCTCCCAGCCGTGGTGTGTGCTCTCGGCACCCTGCTGGAACTTGGCACCTCTGCATGCCAGGTGTATTTTCTTCCTCTTGGTCGTCTCCCTGGTGCTGGTGACAGTCCTTTGGGGGTGGTTTCTTGGTGGGCCCCTCTGTGGTGGCAGCATGTGCAGAGGGACAGTGGTGGCCCTGGAAGGGCAGGCTGAGGCATCCCCTCACTCTGCCATCAGCACTTCCATGCCATGATTCAGCCAGTTACTTTGGTTTCCACCATCCCTGTTTAGGCCTGATATTTCTCTTTCTTAGAAGAGGGAAGGACGAGACACTATCTCCCGCCAAAAGCCCTTCCCCTTCCTCCAGCAGTGTTTCTGCCATTTACATTAAAGGCTATAACAGGCTGGAGTAAATGGAGCAGGTTTGCAATTAGTTTTCAAAGTACTTATCTCATTAAAGTAAATGAATTATTGATTTAGTGACACTCATGCTTTTAGTGAGCGGCACAGTGCCATCACCACTCTGTTCCCTGGCTCACAACAGTGGTGGCCAGTCCTCGCATGCATGTTCCTCGCGTGCATGTGTGTGCGGCCCTGTGTGTGAGCAGCAAGTGGCCTCTCTGCCTCTTGGCTTCGTAGCCAATGCAGACCTGCGCTGGACATGAGAGCCATGTCTGTAGGAGCACAGACGTGGGTACAGCTTTGCAAGGGGCACCTGTCACAGTGTAGACAGGCAGCAGAGCCCTCCAGGGAGGGGTGGGCTGGTGACCTTTGCTGCCTGCTGAGGGCTGTGCCCAGGATGAGGTCTGGACCCTGGTGCCCTGGCACACTCCTGTGGTCACAGCAGCCACACCACAGGACACCTCCTGCCAACCCATCCATGCTGTGCTAAGGATGACAAGGGAGGGAAGAAGGCAGTCCACTGGTGCCACGGGGCACTCGGCTTGCCTGGTGCCTGACAGCCTGGCAGTGGGGCTGCCAGGCGGTACGAGGGGGTCAGGGCTGGTCCCATCCATCACCCATGCTGCTTGCGGCTCCTCCGGCCGCCCCGGCACTCGCTGGGGCAGGGAGAGGGATGCGTGCCAGGTGCTCGGGGCTGGACGCTGCCCGGCGAAGCATGACTGCAGGAGGGTGAAGCAGTGAAGTGCTGTGCTAGAGCCAAATGCTTATGGCTGAACCTGCCACCCCCAGCCAGCTGCTGATTCAGCTCTTTTGCACTTCTCTGTACAGAGATTTAATCTCTCCTGTAAGATAAAATACTCCATTAATGGGAACCTGCCTACTCAGAGCCACCCCTCTCTGTGTGCCAGGCAGGAAGGGCTGCACTCTCCCACCGCAAGGAGCTGAGGCTGCGGCTGCTGGGAGAGCACTGGGAATGGCCCAGGGGGCTCAGCCCCGCATGGGCCAGCTGTATGGCTGGACACGTTTCCCCTTCACTCCTGTGCCCCAGCGTCTGATGTGGAGTGGGACAAGGGACTGGGGGAGGGATACCAGTGGGATAAGCTGGGAATGCCAGACTCCGCTGGTGGTGCCTGCTGTGCGAGTGGGTGCCACATGGCTCTGCTGCGGGTTTCATGGACGACATGTGTTGGACGCACTTCATCCTTCTCAGGAGTCCAGTGTGCTGGGAGGGAGGAGGTGGTGGTGATACTGCAAGAGCCACAGTCATTGGGCAGGAGGAAGCGTCAGGGAACAAGCAGAAGTTTGCAGCAAGAATTTTGGTTAAAAGGTTCACAGCAGTTACTCAGGATGGTGTTTTGGTGACTAGAGTTAGGACTGGTGATGCTAGGCAGTGCTGAGCGAGTGAGCTTCCTGGGTCTGATGGGCACTGGTTGTCTCTTGCCAAAGGACATGGTTCTCCCTTGGCGGAGGGAGCTCCAGGATGCTCAGCATCTCCCATGCCCACAGCAGCCCTTGCCCTGCGGTGTGACACTCTCCCTCTGCTCACAAGGGACCTGCAGCTGGAGCTGACGGTCAGCCCTGTGCCAGGACCCTGCCCATCCCTGGGAAGGAGCGAGCAGAGCGCATCCTGCTCCACCTGCACACCCTGCCTGCGGCTGGGCTCGGCCAGGCAGAGCAAGCAGATCCCTGGGCAGGCAGGAATTGGCTGGTTGTGGTATTTGGAAGAGGGTTACCAAAGAGGGGGCAGCGCCCTGTGTTGTCACTGTCCCCAGGAAGTAGCTGTGCTTTCTGGACCAGAGCTGCTGGTTGGAGGGCTCAGCCCTAAAGCTGTCGGGGTGACAGCCATGAGAGCCGGGGCTCCTCTGGGCGCTGCCTGAGCATCTCCTGCCTGCAGCTTTTGGCTGGCAGTGCAGCACAGCCTGGTGCTGCAGCCGGGCAGAGCCAGATGGTAGTGAAACCTGTCCCGAGAGCGAGCCCCATGCCCTAGCCCCCTACCCGCTCCTGCCACGCACCTCCAGGAGCTGCTGGGAACTGGGCGTTTTATCTTTCCCAGTTAAAAAAAAAAATCCTTCTCATTTAATTAAAAGTGTTGACATTGTGCCTGGCCATCCCGCCCGCCAGAGAACGTGGTTATAAATTAAACATTAAACCTTTAATGGCCCATAAAGAAATATTCGCTGCTGCTTATGTATATAGGGGATATAAATAGAGAGGGATGCTGGGGGAGGGGCAGGATATTATTTTTCCTCAGCCAGATAATCTTTGCTAATGAATTTAATTAAAAGCAAAATTAATTTAGGATTTTTGGTGGAGAGAACGGGGGGTCAAAACGTACTTTGAAAAACTACTGAGAAGTTTCCCAGCAGAGCGGAGTGGGGTGGCTAGCCCAGGCCTGCTGCAGGGTTTGCTCCATGGCTGCAAAGTGGGGATGGAAGTTGTTGGGGTGCCCGTGTCCATGGGGGCCCGTGCAGCTGCTGGGCTGGGTGAAACAGGTTGCATTTCCAGGGGGCCCTGTGCAGACACCCTGATTTGGATCCAAGTGGTTTTAGCTGGGCGGGGTTTTGCTTGTGAGCTAGCCTGCCTTGGGCTCATCTGTTCTGGTCAGGGCTCCAGCTGGGGCTCATCAGCCTGGAGCTTTGCCAGAAAAGCAGGGGCAAGATCCCCCCCAGTAAGAGCATTCACCTGATCACCCAGAGCTGCTCCTAGCCCACCTCCCATCAGTGTTCTGCCAGAGGTTTTCCTCTTCTACTTTGGTACATATGGCAGGACAGGGAGGTTTTGGCTGAGCATCCTGGTCCCTGTGGTGCCTGGGACCACCTGAGATTTTTGCCTGGGCTAGTGCTGGGCTCAGCCAGCTCCCCACCCGCACAGGCAAGCGCAGCGCATCCCAACTGCCAGGGCCCCAAGCTGCCGTGGGTATTTCTCAGAAGGCGCCTTCCTTGGGAAATGTGTTTGGGAAATGAGATTTTACCCATCACTGTACCTCCCCGAGGAGAGTGAGCACCCTTCAATTATTCATTGCCAAACAGGCTGTCTGGGTTTCCAGCACACCCAAACCTACTGTAGCACATGCTGGAGTTCTCTGCTCCTGCTTTGCTGTCTCCTGCCTTCCCCAGCCGGGGATCCTGGTGAGCGCTTTCCTGGCAAGGAAGACCTCGGGAGCGGTTGCTGCGAGACAGGAGGCTTTGCCGGGCTCACGGCTGCGTCGTGGTGTCCCCTTGCTGCTGGGGACTGGGGAGTTCCCAACCAACTTTTTTAGGGCACCTGTGTCTCACAGCTGAGTCTGCCCCGGCATGGAGGCGCCGGTGAGGGGAGACCCCCAAACCTGGAAAACATGTCTAGCTGGGTGAGAGCTTTCTGGAGGGTTTTTATCATAAGAGCACTAATGGAAGTCAGCACCAGCCTAATGAGCTGTGCTCCTCCATGAATCTGATTCATTGAGGCAGGAATTACCATAATTGATTATCCTGCTGTGCGGCTAAGAGCAGTGTTTGCTAACAGAAGTGCCTGGGAACCCTTTGCTCTTCCTGAGCCACTGCTGCGTGCCTGGGCCTCCAGACTGTCTGTGGGTCACACACTCGCAGGGATCCAGCCGTGGGTTTGGAGCAGTGGCCGCTCACCTGGCCCCAGGCACAGGGTCCCTACAGCCACGCTTGTGCTCCCAGAGCTGCCTTGTCTTGAGGTGCCGTCCTCTGAGGAGGAGGGGCAGAGGAGCATCGCAGTCCAGTGTTTAAAAGTAGAGCTGTTGCTGCCCACCTGGGTCAGTGGGGAGATGTTGCAGGACTCAACACCTCCAGGTCCCCAAAGAAGTGGTTAACAGAAACAGCCCTCTTTTCCTCTTTTAAAAAACTCTTGTGATGTATAAGCTGTTCTCATTATTTTTGAGGGTCTGACATGATTTATGAACATTTGCGTTGGCAATGTTGCAAAAGCCAATTAGTTGAAGTGCAGCTTTCAGGAAGTTTTCTTTGAAATTTGGCGATATTCTCCAAGAAGTGCCCGGAGCTGGGATGGCAGCAGCAGAGCCATGTGCTGCAGGGTTCGCTCCTCGCAGGAGCATGGCACTGTGCCAGAGAGCAAGGGGCAGACATGGACACTGCTGGGAGGGGAGAAACAGGGGAGCATCCTTGGGTGCATGCAGTGAGCTGGGGTGGGCAGAGGGCTTGGGGCACACTGAACTGGCTGTGTGTCCAGCACTTTGCGATAGCTGTGTCCTGCTGAGCTGCGGGCTGTGTGTTGGGCCAGGGCTGAGTTTGCCGAGTCCTGGGGAAGGTGAGGAAGGGGCCCACATCAGTATGAGGTGGGTGAGGTTTGAGGTGTGCTGGCAGAGCTGGAGGCAGGGGTCATGCTCCCATCACCCCGTGCAGTGTGCAGGCAGGTGCTGCTGCTGCTCGGTGCTGGGATTCAGCCGCCCCAGGCTGAGCCCCCAGCCTGGCTGCGGCTCTTACCCAGCGCAGGTTTCCCAGCACACACGGGGAGATAATGCTCATGCTCATACTTGTATTTGAATATTTTGCAATCAATGAGCAACTAGCATTGACTGTAAGCAGGTTAGTGATGATGATAATTGATTTTAATTCTTCCTCCTCTTTCTTGTCTTTTCTTAGAGAGCCCAGCGTGAGCACCGCAGGAGGAGCTGGGCTGAATAAAAGGTACAGAGGCGTTTATTTCTGACGGGTCAGAGAGGTGAGGAGATGCTCTGCGGCTTGGGCAGCGGCTCCTGGGCCCCCTTGGCCGTGCTGCACAGCCTGAGCTGCTGCTCTCAGTACCCAGGGTCTCTCTAGGGTCCACGCTAACAGCTGCATGCTAAACCCTGCATGTTGAGGGGCAGGTGATGGGTGCTGCTGTCTGAGCTGCACGGGGCTGGGTGGGGCATGGCAGCACCCTCTGCCCACGGCTCTGGGGTCCGGCAGGGGCAGGTGGGCAGGCACAGACCTGTGCACCAGGGAGGGCCAGAGGAAGGCTGCCCGCTCCTCTCCACCAGCAGCCCCTGGCACCCACTGGGCGCTGAGCCCCCACACAGGTGTGACATGAGTGGCGTGAGTCTCGGCTGAGGAGGGCCAAGGGCTGCAGTGTCTGTGAGCTGTCTGCGTGTGCTGACCTTGCTGTCTGTCTGTCTGTGCTCTGTGCCGCTCTGGGAAGCAGTCCCTGGGGAAGCCCGTTAAGGAGACTCTGCCCTTACCAGGGTGGTACCTCCAGCCCCAGGTCCTGGCCCTGGCCTGGCAGTTGTCCACTGCAGGGGATGTTTGTCCTGCAGCCCATGCTGTGACATGTCACACCAGCTCATGATGTCTCCTGGGCTGAGACCCAGCTTGGGCAGGTGATGGCTCGTACATGTGAAAGGGGGGACCAGGCTGGGTGCCGCCTGCCAGCCCGGTGCTCACTGGGCAATGAGGATGGCTCCTCCCATCATAACCTCGTGTTGCTGGGCTTCATGGCCGTAGACTGATCCCATCACAGGGTGGGGAGCCCAAAGTGCCCCCCAAAGGTCCATCCTGCTGGGTACAGCACACATCTGTGCTCCCCCCGGTCTAAGCCAGCAAAGTAGAGGAGGAAAGGTAAGACAAGGGTCTGGGGATAAGGATGCTGATGCATCCATCCCTCTGTGCCCCAGCTTTGGTGTAGAGGTGTCCATGCAGCAGTGGGACCAAGGCAGGGTGGTGGCTGAGGCAGTGGTGATGGGCACTGGGGATCTGTCGCCATGCAAAAGTGACGGAGGAAAGAGGTGTTTGGGGGGGGGCGGGGCGGGGAATTGCTCTTGTCTCTTGTCGTCGGCAGGACAAGGATGAAAGTGACCTACTGGGAGGGGGCCGTGGTCCGGAAGGGTCCTGAGATGGCATGAGAAATGTGGAAAAGGAGCTGTGAGGAGTGGGAAGGCTGGGGTGGGAGCTGGGTTTGCAGGTAACGTGACCCAGGCTGGGCCACAGCTGTGAGCCTGGGGAGGGAATGTACTGGTCAGCAGCAGTGGCGTGGGCTGTGGGGCTGGGGCGCAGGGTGCTGGGTCTGCTGTGTGTGGGTGAGAGTCTGAGTTTTGGCTGGCTCTGTGCTGGGCTGTTCGGCAAAACGCGGCAGCCCTGGTGCAGCACAGCTAGAGCAGGCAGGCACAGGTGATTGTTGGGCTGGGCAACAGGATGGGTAGGGAGCTCTCTGTGGGCCCAGGGCTTGCCTCCACCTCTGACATTCATAGAATCATCTAGGTTGGAAAAGACCTTTAAGATCATCAAGTCCAACCATTAACCCAGTGCTGCCAAGTCCATCACTAAACCATGTCCCTAAGCACCGCATCTATGGCATTTATTCATGTCTGTACTGATGTCTTTGCAACTTGCTCCCTGTGCCAAAGTGAAGGCTTTGCTCCCTCCCGGTGTCCAGCTGCGTATGGGGGATAGGTGGCACTCAGGTCAGTCCCTGGGGCTGCAGTGGGCTGCAGAGGCCTGCAGCACTCCAAGCTGTGGCTGGACAGTTGTGTCTGGAGAGATGTGCCCTTGCAGCAAGGGGAGGTGACAGTGGGGTTGATGTCCTGCAGCCAAAGCAGCCCTGGCATCCAGTTTGGATGGGAGAGCTGGGACATGGCTGCGGGGTGATGGGCTGCTGTTTGCAAAGGTGCCTTAGGGTGAGGAGTGTGTGGATGTGGGACTGGGGATGCTGAAGTGAGAGAAGGTGAAACAGCATTGGGAAGAGAGCTGAGCCAGGGAGCTGAGCTCAGGAAGCACTCCCACTGCCCGTGCTGCCCTGGCTCCAGGATGGTGCTGCCTCCATGCCCAGGACCCCTCCAGCTTTTGGCTTGCATGTTGGTGGAGGGGGTTTATTCTGCTGCGTTGGGCCCCTCTGCCCCAGGTCTCCATGCAGCCGACACATACCAAGAGCACATGCCATGCAACAACATGGGCATCCAGCAGGCTGTGGGGCCCCAGGCCATGGCCACGGCTGCATTGGCAGGGCACAGAGAAAGAGGAGATGGTTTTGATCACCAAGATATAAGAGGGAGTGGGAAGCTTCCCGCCCCAGCTGCCTGCAGTGGTGGCTCCTCTGCTTTATCACCCTCTGCTGGTGCTGAATTATTGAGAGTGTTGCTTTCTTTTATTGCTGTGCTGGAGGAGAAATGCCTCAGCCTGGCTCTGCTTTGAATATGATTATGGGGCTGGAGATGTCAGAGCCAGCTGGGCCCCAGAGACCGATCTGCCACCCCTCTCGCTCCTGCACCTTCCCTTATTCTTATTTATTCCCTTGCTCCCGCGTCTGGTTCAGTGCACACAATCCCCTCACTCTCCTCTGCCGAGTGGTGCCCCAGAAGGACCGGAGATTTATTGCCTGACAAGCGGTGCTGCCCTGCTGCTGAGCCATGCCTGCAGCCTGTGCCACAGGCGGCTGGGAGCTCGCGCCCTGTGGGAAGGTCCGTCCTGCCCCTGGAGCCCCACTGCAGGCAAAGCCAGAGCAGGGCTTGTCCCTACGGCCCACCCTGCAGCGACTCTCCCCTGAGGGACGGGGTCTCCACCTAGCTTCTGTTCCAGGGGTCTACTGGGGTGTGATGCTGGGGATGGAGGGACGGCTGCTGCCCCAGTGTTGGTAGGAACTTCTGGGTGCCCTTCTCATGCAGACTGCGGCAGCCACATCCTGGGCTGCAGGGCAGCCGGCTTGTGCAGGGACCACCCTCGTTGCTCCCGCATGTGGGGACTGGGCGCTGCTGGCTCTGCCCCACCTCAGGCCACAGCTTAGCTGCATCCTGCAAAGTAGGCAATGCTGGGGTCCCCAAGACAGCCCGTCCCAGCAGGACCTGCTGGACCACGGGCGAACATCCCTACCGGCCAGGAGTAGAGATGGGCAGCAGATGGCCGTGCAAACCGGCTGGCACCTCGCAGGTTAACCGCGAGAGCAGCGGATTCCCTTATTGACAGGGTAGCCTGAAAAATGCTGAGGCAGGACATCAGCTCCTCCGAGTGTCAGCGCGGGAGCCCACGCTGTGCCGAGCGCACACGCTGCCACTGCCACTGCCCCCCAACACCCAGCCTGGCCGCCTGGCCCCAGCCCCCGCCCAGGCACTCCAGGTGGCTTCCCCTCATGCGCTTACCCTTTCCTTTGCTCTTAAAAACGCCAGAGAGGATTTAATTTTTATCCCTCCCTCTCACCGTTTTTGGTTTTGGTTTTTTTTTTCCCTTGGGACGAGTAAGCCCCTGCCCCGCTGCATGCCCAGGGCTGTCCCCACATCAGTCCTCTGGTCCCTGCTCTCCAGCCCGCCCAGCAGCAGCATGTCGGACGCGGGCAGCTGGCTCTGAAGCGTGGCCCGCGGCGAGCACCCACGCTGCGCTGGGGAGGGAGGCGAGCACACAGGGCATCTGCCCACGCCAGCCCTTGGCGCTGGAGCCAGACAGCGAGCACCCAAGGGGAGAGAGCCCACGGAGGAGGAGCGGCACTCAGCACAGCCGGCTTCAGCGAGCAGCCCACCACCCTCCCACCAATCCTACGGAGCTCCTCGGCACCCTGCTGCCAACATGATGATGTATATTTGGGTAGGTACTACCACCAAGGGTGGGATTTCCCCGCCCTCTCTGCCAGGGTTTTGCTCAGGGTCGGGGTCGTTTCTTGCTGTTGTCCTTTCCCAGCTGAGCCGCTGGCCACAGAGAGCTTTCCTCCTCCTCCAGCAAGGCACTCGCTGCCTACAGCTTACAGGCAGGGGACAGGCTGTGATGCTGGAGGAAGGCCTGGCGTTGGGGAGGAAGAGGCAAGCAGCAGAGGCAGGCAGGGGTCCCTGCCTGGGCACTGCAGCCTCATCACTGCCTGAGGGCACCCCAAACCCCAGTCCTGCCTCCCGTCTGCTCCCTCTGGGCTCCCCACAGTGCTGGCCACAGGCAGCAGCCCCCTCACCTGCCCAGGGTGACCAGAGGCTGCTCAGAAACACTTCCCTGACTGTCCCCCCTTGGCTGTGCTGGGTTGGTGGGCAGGGGCTCTGGAGCCTGCCCTGGGGGTCTATGCTGGAGGGGATGTGGTAGCAGCAGGGTGTCCAGGTGATGGGTCTGTGCAGAGCCAGAGCATCAGCCAGCCTCTATGGCCTGGGGATCTGCTGTCTCCCACAGGTGCCCACCCAAGATTTGGAAAGTCATTCATGGGGCAGCCCCCACACTTATATCCCAAGCTTGAGGTTGGTGGCTGAGGCTGCTGAGAGCCCTCTGGGGACTCTGAGGCCCCTCCGCAGCAGCGCAGTCCCTGTTCGGACAGTTTGGAGCCCACGGAGCCGCCAGGTTCTGTCTGGTTGTGCCCCATGGAGGTGAGGGGCATGGGTGGGAGGGCTGGGCTCTGCTGGAGCTCTGGCTCTCCCTGCGCTAGTTGAGCTGTCAAGCCATGCAGGGTTGACGGCTGGTGGGGGACCAGCTGAGACCACCCATGGCCATCTCAAGGGCTTGGAGCAGGGACGGGGAGGAGGGGAATGTGATGGGGTCTGCCCAGGCACTTCGCTCGGGGATGGGATGCTGAACATGGATGTGAGCTCCTCTCCTGGTGGGGCTGTGACAGTGAGCAGAGGGGAAGGGGACAGAGGCCCGCAGCCTCCCAGGGGCTTCATATCCTCCCCTAAGGTGCAGGAGCTGGGCTGAGTGTTGGGCTCTGCACCATCCCAAGGGGCTTCCCGTGGCTTCCCAGCCCCTTTCATGCTCCCACTCCCCGAGCGCTGGCCGAGCTGGCAGGGGGCTGGTGGGCTGTGGCAGCCCTTGGGGGTTACATGCTCTGGGGAGCTGCATGCCCCTGGATTTCGGAGCAGGGAGCAGAGCAGAGCTGGGTGAAGGGGCGTTTGGGGGAAGGAGATTATGGGGAGGAGGAAGGTAATGCAAATTCATTGTTTCTCAGGGAAGCAGCTTTCAGGCATAAGGTGCTTTGTCATGAGAGATCTCGGTGCAGCCACTGATTCCTGCCGGTCAGGAGCCCATTGGGGCTTGCAGAGCTGCCTTCTGCTAGGGCATTAATTCTGCCTAGGGACTTAATGAGCCACCACGGCTGTGAAAGCAAACTGCTCTAGAGTTTCCACTTGCAGCTTCATAGGTGCCACATGACTTTACAGAGTTCCAGGTGGTGCAAAGCGTGGGGCAGCAGCACTGAGGTGCCTGTCCCCATGGGAGCTTCAAGCACAGCTCCCTGCAATGTGTTTTCTGTCTGGGACAGTGCTCAAGGGTCCCCCTTCCCTATTCTGCGTGGTGCATGTGGCCAGCAAGCCCAGGATGGCTGGGTCTCAACATCATGCGGGGCACAGTGGCATTCCCGCTGGGAGAGAGGCTGGGCGAGGGCTCTGCTCCCAGTGGAGCGGCTGAACGTCATTTCTTGGCATCATGGACATCTTTCCCTTGCAAGCATGGGAGGAAGCAGAGGGGTTTGCTTTGCCTGTGCGGCGGGAGCGTGGCCGCCGTCAGGAGCACTGCGGGGAGCGCTGCGGTGGCAGGCGGCAGCGGGTGGCTTGGTAATCGACACTGCAACAGGCTGAGATGCCAAAGCAAAATGTCTTCAAATTAGCAGTAATTGCCAGCGAAATAAAGAGCATGTGGGGCGAGTGGAAAGACGGTTCTATAAATATTATGATTTTTAAAGTTTGCCCTGGAGTCCTACAGCCTGTTTAAACGCTAATATCCTGTCTGTGCATTTAAAAAGCCTTATAATGAGGACTGAGTGTCTGCTTCCAGACCACCTCCTGCCTGGTGCTCTCCCACTGCCCACATCACCTGTCTGCCCCTCCTGGTGGCATTTCAGGACAGGCTTCCCCGTGCCCAGAACCAGCAGTGCCCCACATGCCCCTGCTGTCACCCATGCTTGGAGATGCTCTAACCCTCTGGGCAGCCTCAACTGTCCCATCCTGCCCCTTGCACTGGTGTCCCATGGGCTGCTGCCAAAGTCCCCAGCTGCAGTCTGCAAGGCCAGCGTGCGGCATTGGACCAGCTCAGGGGATGCGTTTTCTTGGGAACCCCTTGTCAGGCAGTGGGTCTGATCTCAGGGAAGCACGGGACTCTGGGAATGCAGCGTTTCAGGTCCCCACATCTGCAGTTGCTTGTTCTTTGCATAACCCTCCATCATTCCTGCATCATCCTCCACCCCACACTGGGCCCTGTGGTGGCCATGGCTCTGGCCCTGGCAGTGCTGGTGTGGCACACCCTGCCGAGTTCAGCGCAGTTGTTTTACCTGCTGCAGCTCTGCTGGCACTGTCCACGCAGCCCATGAGCTTGAGGTGCTCAGCAGCATCTGTTCCGCCACAGTTCTTCTGCCTGCATGTTAATTCTCATTAAATCTAGGGAGCCTAATTGCTATTTCATGTAAATATTTTGTCAAGTGAAAGGGCTTTAGGAAGGGCCATGCTGACTGAAGGCGAGAAGCCAGGCTCTCTCACCGCTGTGGTGACAAGCTCCTGCTTGTCCTGCTCAAACACGGGTGTAAACCCTGTCCCTGTGGGAGCCGCTGCGTGTCCCTCAGTGGGCTCAGAGCTCAGATGTGATGGGACACTGGTAGGTGCCTGTGCACTGTTTGCTTGTGCCGCATGACAGGGGCACTGGCCTCCCTCCTCACACGTCTTGCAGGATAGCTGCAACCTGGGCTCCGCTCAGTGGCGAGCACCAAGGGTCCTGAGGCACTGCCTGCATGGGCTGAAGGGCAGTGGAGGGATGGCACAAGGGGCAGCAGTATGTCCCTGGGTGCTGGCCCAGCCGCTCTCCTGCTCTGCATGGTGCTGGCAGCTCTGGTCAGAGGTTGAAGTGTCCCCAGGACCCCCTCCCACCCCCCCCTCAGTGGGTGAGGAAAGTTTCAGTGAGGTGCTGTTTTTTCCTAGATCCCATTAAACTTTCATGTGCTTTCTCTGCATTTCTGCTCCCCTCCTGGCTGCTACAGCTCTCAGATACTTGCTGTGTGTTGGTCACAGTTCCCTCCTCACTTGGTGACATCATACCTGGGTGCTGACGTCACCACCCCTGCCTGCGATCTGTGACCTCATGGCCGCTGTGGCAGGCGGGGAGGTGGCAGCTGGGGCAAAGGCAGGGTCTGGGACAGCAGCAGTGAGAGTGCTGGGAAGCCACAGAGTGGGGATTTTCAGTACAGTCTCCGGCTTCTTTGGGAGTTCAGGCACTGACACCTCGAGAGCCACTGGAGGAGAAGGAGCAGGGGAAGATGGAAAGGCGGTTTAACTGGGTGCAGAGGAGCTTGGCCAGACTGGGGCATTCTCCCCAACATCCCACCTGTGCTTCCTGGAGGTCCTTGCACCCTGATTGCAATGTCCGTATTGGGTTCCAATGCACCTGCAGTTAGTTTAAACTCTGTCTTTCAGAGATGAAGAAACCAGCGTTCTGAAGGTGGCTGTGTGGCTGTGTTGCATTAAAGGGGATGGAGTAATTTAGCAGAAAATAACCCCACCCGCACCCCACCCTGCCTTCCAACTCTCCTCAGGGATGTAGGAGGTTAGGTGGGCTAGGTTTCCAATGCACCCCTATCAGTCCAGTCACGTTTAACTACCACGGTTCTGGATACACTGATAGCACCTGCACTGCCAGTCCAGCCACGCTCATGAACTAGCATGGCCACGCTCTAGGGTTTGGTTGCCTTAACAGGGCAGGTTTATTTGTGCAACAGATGAGACAGTTTTTTGGATTGCCGGTGACAGTGACTGTCTGCAAAGGGCACATGCAAATAAAATGTTACGAAGTATAAAACACACAGAAAAGTTACAACGATACAGCCTGGCTACAAATATTAAAAAGTAACTCTCTGGAGATATTTCTAAGTCTCCCGAGGAAGCATTAGTCCAGGTGTCACCTGAGGTGTCCCAAGGGGGGGAGAAGCAAAGCTCAGCCCGTCGGCCGGTCCCAGGAGTCCGTCTCGGTGGTGTCTTCCCTTCACTTGTTCTCAGTGGTGTCTTCCCCCCTTGTCCCCTCATTCATTCACTTTTTATACTTCTCTTTGCTCTCAGGTGGAGCTTGGGCGACTCTAGTCATACATTCCTTCATTATGATGGGTGTAAAGTTCTCTTGCTTTCATTTAAAGGTAGAGTTCATTTTAAATTTACTGCACATGCTCCCCAAGGGGGGATTCATTCTTGTCAGTGGGACCATTTGAGTAGGAGATCACGATCTCCCCCTACCATAATTATTTTACCCTAGCATCCTTGAATTTTCTCTCTTCAGCAGTTTGTTTTCTTTTAGCAGTCAGCACATCCTCGTCAGAAGGCTTTGGAAGTGCTGAGGGGGCCTAGTTCGGGACCTTCTGTCGCAGATAATAAGGCTCTTGCTTGGTCGTCGCCACAGTTGTTGGCCCAGCAACAGACACCTTCTCATATATTTTACAGCCGCTGTGCAGCTTATCAGCTGTTTGGTACCATCATGTTCCCAGTCCTGCAGGGAGCACGGCAGAGCCTGGCCTCAGTGTCTCCGCTCCACCCTCCACTGCTTCTCTAGGACAGCAGGTTGTGTCACTTGGGGAACTGCGGTGATGTAGATTCCGCGCGTGCCAACTGTCCTGAAGGCGATAGCTGTATTTTACCCTAAAAAGCTTTCTGTAATACTACACTTCTATTAGGACCCAATTTTTCTCTAATTCCCCCCCTCAAGGTGACTTTCCCACATGCTGTCTCCAGAGATAGGGGAGTGAGTGTGTGGGGATTCAGGGCAGCACGTGGTGCTGGGACAGTATGAGCAGGAACTGTGACATGGCCAGGGCTGGCGATGCTGGTGGCAGGAGGAAGCATTTTGGTTTGTGCTGTTGCCAGTGTTGGGTGCTCTGTGCCAGCAAGTCCCATGGTCGGGCGACCCTGCCTGGGAACGCTCAGGGTGCACAGCCTCCATAGCCTCCTGCTCCTCCCACTCTCCTTGGCAGTGGGAGAGGCATCCCTGTCCCAGTCCAGTCCCAGCAAATCTGGATGCTGCCCCTGCACAGAGGGGCCAGGAGCACCTTGGTCTCAGGCAGAGGGAGCAGCAGCACAGTGATGGCGTGGAGGTGGCTGGGGTGGTGGGTAGGGACCTCTCTGCGAGGCAGAGCCTGCTGGCACATGGTGCTCTCACCTGTCACCTCTGTTGGTTCCTTTTTGTTGTCCTGATCTGTGCCCAGCACTGGGGTGCTCCCTGCAGCTGAGCCAACAGGGGTGCAAGATCTTCCCCTTGCTTCACAGCAGCCTAGATCCATCAGCGCCTTCATCTAATCGCTTTATGTCTATGACTAACTGCTAATGAGCTTTTAATTAATGAATGCCATGGCTTGGGGGCATTCTGGAGTGGGTGGGAGGAGAGGACTAGATGGGTGCCCTGCTTGCTGGGTGCTGCAGGGCTGCTGGTATTGCATTCACAGGCTGACGCCCAGGAGGCTGGGAGCACCCAGCCTTGCTGGTCCTCACAGCAGCGACTGCGCCTCAGCCTGACCTGCATCCCCTCTTGGCAGCTCTCCTGAGCAGCAGCATCTGGGCTTGTGCCTCAGCTTTGTGCTGTGGGAGCGTGCTGGGGGATGCGATGGGGTCCTGTTAAACAGTTGCAGCGCCTGAGGCATCTGGCCCACCTGTGGTTGTGCATTGCGGCCTCATGGCAGATCCATGGACCACTGCGTCATCCCACTCTGCCAGGAGAGGATGTGGGATGGCATCCCAATGAGGACTGCAGTGCTGGGGGCTGTGATTTCCTATCGCATCCCGTGTGGGGAGTGGGCCACGGTCTGGACATGGTGCCGGGGGCAGCCCTTGGCAGGCAGCGGCTCTGACATGTGCTCAGGCTTGGTGCAATGTGTGCGGGGGGCCCTCGGATGTGTGGGACATGCCGCAGCCGTGCCACGTTGCCAATCTGCACAGTACCACATGCTCAGGCAGGCTCAGGGGCAGACCTCGGAGCCCTCATTTCTGCTGGGTAGAGTTTCCAAATGGTGGAGGCTAGTGTGCCTCAGAGGGGAGCTGAGCACCCAGCAGTTCTGGCATCTCCCCAGGAGCGGGAGCCGGCAGCACTGCACCAGCAGCACTGCACCGGCTGCCTTGGGCACCTCCCAGCAGCTATCTGCCGCTGGGCCAGCTCCCAGCCATGCATGGCCAGTACATCACAGCTGCCTGAGAGCAGTGCAGAGCATCACGCTTTCCCCAACGAGTTCCCTTGGCAGTTCAGGGGGTGCGTGCCCATCAGGCATCCCAGCACAGGCTCTGCCTCTCAGCCCTGGTGCCCCACTGGGTTCCAAACCAGTGGCCGAGGCTGCTTCTGTCCTGGTGCCACGTTATTCTCCCCCTTCCAGAAAACAAAACGAAGGAGCCCTCGAGGGTTCATTTAAAATAAATAAAAAACGAAAATAGTGCTGATTTGAAGGAAAGCCAACCCCATCCTGTGCATGGGAGCGCATCACCAACCCATCCCCGAAGGGCAGAGAGAAAGATGTGCTTAGAACTGCAGCCCTGTGCAACTTCTGCCTTTGATCATATATCTTACATGTGCCCTTTGCTTTCCCTCGTCTGATATTTATTAGGTTTAATTTTACTGGGATGCGGCTGTAAGTGAGACAGATGGAACGGGGTCTGTGCGCCTGGTGAACACATCTTAATTAAACAGATAAATAAACTTTCATTCCAGGAGACTTGAGTTTTGGAGGGGTTCCTCCAGGGCTGCAGCTCTGCAGGGCTGGGCAGCCCTGCCTGGGGGTCCTCAGGCCTGGGCACCAAAGGACTGCCCTGGTAGAGCCCTGGTGCTGGTGCTGTTGGCTGGGGCTGCAGCACAGCATCAGTGCTGGGGCAGCTGGGAACAGCAGGGTGAAGGACGTCAGCTGGTGGTGGCCGGGGACGTGTTCCCCATGCTGGAGCAGGCCAGTGGGTTGGTACCGCCGTGTTGTGCTGGTGTCCCGCAGGGGCTCCTGCTGCTGTGGGGGCATCTCTGCCACCAGGTAGGTGTTGGTGATGGCTGAAGGAAGGAGAGAGGAGACTTGAAGGCTCCTCAGCTCCCAGAGCCATGCCCAGTTCCCCCACTGCCAAGCTGTTTATCCTGCAGAAACACAGCCAGTGGTGCAGAGGGTCTACACCAGTGGGTTTGAGGCCAGGGTATCAGCCCAGCACATCACTCTGTGTGCTCTCCCTGCAGGACAGCCTGTGGCTGGAGCCAGCCTGGACCTTTCCGCGACGTGGGCTGCTGGCTCGGGGCAATGCCAGGGCTCGTGTCGCTGCCCCCAGCCAGGAGCGCCTTTGAGTCACCCTGCCCGGAGCCAGGCTCTGGCGCGGGGAAGAACAGGCAGATTACCTCAGCCTGGAGCCAGCCCTTGCCTCACGTGGTTGTCTTGGTTGGGCACTGCAAGCTCAGAGCATCAGGCCATGCCCTTCCCTTTTCACCTTTGCCTGAGAGCAGTGCAGGAACCGTGCTGGAGCCAGACCGGCCCAGGGCCTTTGGAGTTGCCCATCACCTTGCCCAGGGCATCCCTCGCCCTGTGCCAGGGTGCTGTGCAGTGCTCAGGTACATGCAGGTGCCGGGTGGGGCCCCTCTCCCCACAGCTGTCTGAGGGGCTGTGGGAGGGCATGCTTGTCACCCAGCCGCTGCAAAGCTGTCCCATGTCCTGCCCTGGGCGCTGGAGCATGCAGGAGAGTGCAGCACCAGGGCCACAGGAGTCCCTGGGGAACGGGAGCAGGAGGCGAGTGACGAGCGTGGGGTCTGAGCACTGAGGTGTGCAGGACAGGCTGCTGCATCAGGGTCTGCTGTGGTCCCTTGGGAGTTGGAGGGCGCGTGGTTGTGGTGGGACACAGGAGCTCACTGCAGCCCACGCTCCTTGCAAGGAGCAGCAGCTGGAGGATACTGTTGGTAGCAGATGTCGCTGCCAGACTTTTTTCGGCTCTCAGTACCATGGGGTGGTGGTGATGAGAAACCCTTTTCCTGGTCTGGCATCCCCCTCCCCCCCAATTTGGCACCTTGTGGTCACTTTAGAGTATGGTCACCCCAGTAGCAGGACCCCACGCGGGAGGCTGGCACCCCCTCTGCCCCAGGTGCAGCTTCTTCAGGACAGCTTTTCCCAAAGCTGTTTGTTTCCGCCAGGTTTGCCCGGTGCCTCCAGGCCAGCCGTGCCACACACCGCTGCTGTTGTGTATCTGCAGCAGAAACGGGAACCGCTGCGAGTGTACCAGGACACTGCAGCATGTCGCTATGTCTGGGGATACTGTGGAAAATCCCAGCCTCCAAATAGGGTTGGTCGTGTGCTGGAGGCTCCGGCGGAGACGGAGCATCAGCAGCTGCTGGCACAGACCTGCCTTTGTGCATCACATTTGGCCAAGATGGAAACTGAACTGAGCCCAGGTTTTGTTTCCCACATACCCAAGCACAATGCCGTCCCGGCTACTTCATTGCTGGCCACGGCTCTGAACTCAGGAGTGATGCAGCGCTGGTGGTGTGGGGTGCTGGGGCAGGGACACCCGTGCCAGCCCTGAGCTGTGCAGCACCAGAGGGTGCTGGGGCTGCCGCGGGGCCACGTTAGGAGGAGGCGCAAGGTGGGACCAGGGAGCCAACAAGCACACATGCGTGCCCGCACCAGTGTCCCTCATGGGCACTGGCACATAGGCTATTGCCATGGCAGCTGTGACAGAGGTGTGCATGGTGTTGATGCGTCAGGGATGCTGGCAGCACCGGCAGGCCAGCCTGAAATGCCAAAAAGCCTCTCAAGCTCTGCGGGTGCCAGCCCCCTGCCCATTGCCCACGGAAGGTGCTCAGGGCAGGGTGTCCCCAGTGCTCCGAGGAATGTGGGGAAGCCGATGCCGGCAGGCAGGGCACCTCGGTGTCACCCCAGGGTGCCGGGCTCCCCGGGGGCTGGCAGGCAGGTGGGGGGGGGAGGGTCGCAGGCTGCTGGGAGCAGGCCCTGCCTGGGGCTCACATGCCTTTGCATTTGTCAGGGCCGAGCTGCCGGCGCCCAGGGTGTGCAGGCGGGGCCGCGGCTGCCGCCATGGCTCCTCTCGCAGGGGCAGCCGGCAAGCTGCCGGCCCTGCCCGCCGTGCCGTGAGCCCATGGCGGCGCGGCGCGGGGCTACTGGTGCCGGTGCCGTGCGTGCTGCGGGGCTGCAGGCGTGAGCAGGTATGTGCCTCTCTCCAGGGAGGCGGAGCTGAGTCTGCTGCATGGCTCCCTGCCCGTCCCTGTCTGCGTGTGTGTCTCCCAAGGAGAGCGTGGTGCGTGTGCACGTGTCCGGCTGTGTGTGCGTGGGGGACTCCCGCGGCTGCCCAGCGTGGCGCGGCACTGCCATTGCGGGGTCTGCGCGGCTGGAAGTGCCGGCTGCTCTGCACGGCTTCCCGGGGCGCCCGTGTTGCATCACCAGAACTCCCGGTAAGACCCTTCATCCCTTGGGAGCCAGCACCGGGAAGGGAGACGGTTCTGCCCGCTCAGCCCCATCCTGCCCGCCTGCTTCCCCAGCGCAGCAGAGTGTGGCCGGGGGCTGCGAGGGGCGGCGGGGAAGCCATCTGCGAGCGGCGGCGGAGGGGTTAAGTGCGGGATCAGCTGTTCTCATGTCATTACGGATTCTCTTCGTTTTATACAGAGCTCTGTTTGATGTCTGAATGCACAGGGGACTCCCCCTCCTCCTCCAACTCCCACCCCTTTTATTTCGCTCCCGAGCCCTCTCTCCCTTCCTCCTCCCCTTCCTTTCTCTCTCCCCGCTCCCGCTCTGGCTCACACACACCCTTTGCAGACCGTGCGCTCAGTGCCAGTGTCTAATGGCACCGAAGTGAACAGCCGAGCGCTGCTCCCGGGGCGCGGGCGCAGCCGGCCTGCCGCAGATGCATCCCTCCTAACTAGCGCCGAGGGGTCGGGAGGGACGGCCGAGCAGGGGAGAGCCCGAGGGGCGAGCCGGGAAGACGAGGATAGCGGTGTGCGGAAGAGGACGGACCCGCGAGCAGCTTCACGGCTACCTGTCGACACATGCTGTGCTCCATGGCTAACTCGGGCTGCCTCCTTGTCTCCAACTCAGGCATGCTTCCTCACTCTCTCCCCTGTCCTCCAGCCTTCCTCTACCTCCAACAGGTAAGTCACCCTCTCCGGGGGATTTTTTTTGCTTTCCGGTTCACACGTGTTTTTCGCCGGTTCCCTCTCGGCGGAGGGTCGGAGCTTAACTGCTTCCTCCCCGGCCGCGGGGCCTCCGGCACCTGCCCCGCGGCGGCGCCGAGGTGTGCGGCGGCGGCGGCCACTCCCGGTCCCTGGCTGCGGTTCCGCTGGGGCTGCCGCCGGGTTTGCGGCCGAGGCGCCCGGGAGCGGGCTGAGGCGCGGGCAGTGCGGCAGGCAGAGCTGCCGGGAAGGCTCCGGTGCTTTCCTGCCTCAGCGCTGCTGCTGTTCGGCACAGGCGGAGGGTGGTGATGGATGCTCGGATAAATGAATGAGGCTCCGGCATGGCCTGAGCAGCCGCCGGGGAGAAGGGAAGGTGATGCGCTTGTGCATGCACACGCGTGTGCATGTATGTGTGTGTATGCCGTCACGTTGTGCGCATCTGCAGCCAGGCCGAGGGGTTGAGCGTGCGTGGGTTTGTCTTGCTGTTGACAGGAAGGTGCTGCAGAGGGGACGGCGGGTCCTGGTGAGCCCCAGGTCTGGGCAGCCCGGCCAGAGGGTGCCTGGGCCATCGGTTTGGTCCTTAACTTCTGGCCAGGGTGTGCTGTCCTGCGGGACTGTCCTTGGGTCCCACACTGGACCCAGCGCGCTGGCTTTCCGGGCTCGTTGTCCCAGGGGAAGTGCAGCTCGGGAGAGGCATCGTTTTCTTCAAAAGCCTCTTTGCTGCGTCGGAAATCCCGTCTCCCAGCCAGGCAAACTGCTCCATTTGTGCTTTCAGGGGTTTAAAAATTCATAGCATCCTCACCGTGCTCGGCATGGCCTGTGTGGCTCACCCGGCAGCTGAGGACAGGCGGCGCAGGTGCAAACCCTCCTGCCCCAGCGAGCAAGGGCTGGGGAGCATTTCGGTCCCTCGGGATGTCCGTAGCCTGTGTCCGAGCGGGCTTGTGGCCGGACAGTGGCCGTGCTGGTGGTGGGGATGGCAAGGCCCAGGGTCACTCCATCTGGTGCACTAGAGATGGGACTGACAAAGCTGGTGCTGCCACTGGTTATACAAGTGCAGTGGCAGCCATGGGGTGCACACAGGGCCAGGGCTCACGCGGGGCTGCTGCAGAGGCCGGCCAAGACCAGTGCATGATTTGTTGCACCCTCCTGCAGGCAGAGGCTGCGAGAGCTGGGGCTGGGCTGGATTTTGGTCTCAGCTTTTCCAGGCTGAGCCAAGGTCCCGGTGGCTGCTGCTTGGCTGCCTGGGCATGTCTGACACCAAGCAGAAACCACCCCCAAGCCCCCACCCATTGCCAGGGAGGTTTTCTGTCCCTCTGAAGGGAGCGTGTGGATGCTTTGAACCAGCAGCCAGCATGGGGCCCAGAGACTCTGTTGGGAGCGGGTGGCAGTGTGGAGGATTTCCCTCTCCAGCTGGGATCCCCCAGTCCCACGGCCACCATGAGGGGCTTGGTTGTGCCACTGGCCCTGCGGAGCGCTCTGGCATGGACCAGCTGCACTGCCTGCCGGCTCCCGGGGCTGCGGCTGGAGGCAGCAGGGGCTGGCAGCACTGCGGGCAGGCACGGGCTGCCTGCTGCCAGCACCCAGCTGGGCTGTGCGTGAGTGGGGTTTGGGGTCCCTGGGAGGGAGAAACCTTTCCCAATGCACCGGTCTCTGCACTCAGCAGCTCCTGGTTCCCCCATTGCCCTGTTTGTTTTAATTTGACTGTCATGTTTAGTGCCTCTTCCTCCCTGGTCTCCCAGAAGCCTCTTGCTCCTTGGCAGCAGATCTGGACTCACGAGCCAGGAAGGAGGGTTTTATTAAGAGATTTGGAGTTGGATTTTCACCCGGCTAATGAGCACGATGAAGGCCAAAATCTCCATTCTCTTCCCAGGGCTTGTCCCTTGCTGAGGTTCTGCACCCAGCACTTGAGGACAGGGTGTTCCTGGTGCGTGTCGAAACAAGGCATCAGGCAGAGGGACATTGCTGGCAGTCGTCACATGGGGAAGGGGCACAGGGCACATGCTACTGACAGGCTCCTCATCCTGCTTGGCTGAGCAATGGGCTTGCCTGGTACCTTGTGTTTCAGCCCTCAATTCGCTCTGGATTTTGGACATATGCACCTTCAGCACACCTGCGCTAGAGGGGTGCGCAGGGGCCAATGATGCCTTTGCCTATGGGAACGTGCCTGCCACGGAGCTTGCCAGCCAGCACAACTCACCTGTGCCAGAAATGCCTGGAGGGGTTTAACCAACTCTCCCCAAAGTTGTTGTGACTGTGGGGTCTGCCAGGGGCTCGATTTAGACCCTGTAGGTTACGGTTCCCTGGCTGGAGTGTGAGTGTACATAGGGAGGCAAATGTCTTTGCATCGGAGCTGGGGAGGACACATAGGCACAGGTGGTGCCTGAGTCCCACGGCTGCAGGGGCCCGTGCTGGTCGCCACTCCTCCTGTGCCAGGACGGATGTGAATCTGGCTGGGCTGGCCAGGGGGGGCAGGAGCTGGGGGGCCATGGGTTCTGCGCGCAGTATCCCCTTCAGGCATGTGCTCTCCCTTCAAGGAGCTCGTTGGCATTTGCTGCATTTCTTCCCAAAGAAGGCTGCTTGTATTTTGTAGCTCCCTGACATTTGAAGGAATGACCAAGAAATTAAGTTGTCTGCAAAACTTTGATTAGCTCAGTGCCAGGAAAAAAACAGTTGCCCACAGGCTCTGGCACTGTGAATGGCTCATCAAAGTGGCTGCGGGCACCTTGCAGCTCGTGCAGCTCAGCTGCCCCCATGCAGCTGCATGGCTGCCCTGGCCCTAGCCATGGGAGCCCTGATGCACAGCACTCTGCATGGTGCAGCCACACTGCATACAGGAATCCCCCCTTGGGCCCTGCCATGATCCAGCACCTGGGCAGGAGCAGGGCTCCCAGGGGGAAGGAGGTGAGGGGGCTGCAGTGTGGCTGGTGGGAGGGTGAGTGTGTGCCCACGGCTGAGCTGCCCACGCTGGTGGAGCAGGCAGGAACGCCGTGTCCTTCAGTGGGGCTTGGCAGTAAGATTTAGCTCTTGCTCAGCGAGGACCTGGGTGCAGAGGGAGACTTTGGTGGCTTCGCTTCATTAACGGAGGAATCAGTTGCCGCTTAAAAAGTGTCTTCACTATAAGTGAGCAGCTAATTGCTCCAGGACAAGGCACAGTGCTGACCCGAAACAGACCCGAGCTCTGAGGCTCAGCATCGGCGTCAGAACATGTCACAGACCCCAGTGTGGGCAGTGATGTGCGTGCAGGGCTGGACACGAGCACAGGCTGATGTACAGGTGGGCTGAAAACCGCTGCAGAGCTGCCCCCGAGGTGCCACTCACCAGGGGCATCCCTGGTGCCTGCGGTCGCACCGCGCTGCCCAGCCCACAGTGCAGGAGACTTGGCTGAGCAGCGCCTGGCCCGCTGGGAAACAGCCTCTGCAAAAGGCTGCTTGGAAAATTCCTTTCCAAAAGGGCTGCTGCCAAGTTTAGCATATTATATTTTTAGGGAGCAAGTCTATTCCGAGCAATATTGTAGTGTGTTGCAGCAGTGGGTTCGTTTCAAACCTGGTTTCTCCCTCCTGCTTGTGTGTTGCACGGATGCAAGACCCAGCACAGCGGCTCCCGGCTCCGGCCGAGCGCCCGCACTGCAGCGGCCACCTTGCTTGCATGGCGCAGGACAGGCTTTAAAGCCGCAAAAAAATATTATTTGCTTTTTTTTTTTCAATATATTGAAAACACTGACATTAATTTTATCTTTGCAAAGCTGGTTTTCCCACAATAGCTGTAATTTAGGCCTACACTGCCTGGTGATGCTCTTTTTATAGGTACATTCCTATTTTAGTACTATAGTGATGGGTGAATGAGTAGATTAAATTAGATTTAGTATCTATCATTCTTTAAAGCATTACAGGCAGGCAGTGGAGGGGTATGGTTTAACAAAGCAGAAAGGCTAATTAGGAGAGCAGGCGCAGGCTGCCCACACTGGCTCCCACTGCCCCCGGCCCCTGGCTGCCCCCGGCCCAAAGCCGCCCTTGCTCAGGGCCCAACGTCCAAATAGGAAAGTGCATTTGAATCCAGACTTTCCTGTGCTGCCCCAGGGCCAGGACAGCTCCAGGGTCTGCAGCCAGGGCTGGGCGGGATGCTGGGTGCTGGGACCAAGCACCCGGGGCTCCTCACTCCTCCGGGGATCTGCAGAGTCACGGCAGTGACTTGGCTCCCGGTGGCTCTCTCCACAGGGCGAGCGTTGCCACCAGCTCCTGCCCAGGTCCTGCTGCCGGCCCTGGGCAGGACCCCCACGTGCAGGTGCATGGCATCTGTTGCAGCAGAGGGACCCTGGCAGCGGGGGCTTTGCCGGCACCTGCCCCGGCATGAGTGTGGTGGCTCCGCGGGCAGCAGGAGCAATGCTGCCCTGTCCCCAGGGCTTGCATCTGTGAAGTAACTGGATTCAGCGGTGGAGCTGGTGAGCGGCAGGGGCACCAAGGGGCACCACAGCCCCTCCAGAAAGGGCATTAGTCCCCTGGTGCAGCTGGTATTGGCAAGCAGGCACACCAGGCAGGCATGGGACTGGGCTGCAGGATGCCTTGGGGAAGTGCCGGCCTTGGGGAATGCTGGACAAGGTGCTTTGGCACAGGAGAGAATGAAACATCTGAGGAAAGAGCTGCCTCTTCCCAGTGCTGGGACACCCAGGCTGGGGCAGTTGGGCAGAGGAGGCTCCAAGCCTGTGGGAAGCTGCGACTTCAACATTCCTGCCGGGGTCACAGCAGCTGGGCCACCCCAGCCTCATCCAGCTGAGTAGTGGGGTAGGGGGGGCAGGAGCCGGACTTAGGGCAGTGCTGCGGGTAAACGGCAGCCCCCAGTGAAAGCCTGGAGGTGCAGAGTGAACATGGGCACGAGCCCCCCAGTGTAGTGCAGCCATGTGCTGGGCATGGCTTCAAGGCAGTGCGGGCACATCCCTGCTTGTGCCAGGACCTTAGCACACTGAGGCTGCTCCCTGCGGCAACGGCTATCACCTGGTGAGCCCCGCTGTACCAGTGCAAGCCCCAGTCTGAGCCCAGAAGTGTGTGACTAGGGGGCTCTGCAGCCCTGGCCATGCCATGACTACTGGCCCAGTGCAGTGCTGCTGCCATTGGGCAGGCTCGGCGCTCCAGGCTGCCTGCAGGGCCTCACACCTGCACTGCCCGCAGGCAAGCATGGCCGTACCAGCAGGGCTTTGACCTGTGCCACCTTACCTGGCATTCATCCGGCCAGGTGGGAGCAGACATCCTCCCTCACTCCCTGGGGCGATGGCCACAGCAGTGGTGGCACTGCTGGCAGTGCAGCCCAGCTGGCCACTTGGGGAGCAGACCCCTCTGACCCAAGCAGGGTAGGCTGCAGGTTGGGGGAGGCCCTGGCATAGGCAAGAGTCTGTCCAGGGAGGGACAAAAGGCCATGTCCAAGAAGGTGACAGGTTTGTGGTGGCTGCTGAAGACAGACATCCCCCAGGGCTGCAGACATTGCCTGCAGGGGTTCAGGTGCGGTTCCCAAATCCTCTACAAGCCCCACTGTCCCCAGCCTGTGTTCCCCTACCCAGGTTCTCACTTCTGTCCCCCTGGCACCTTCCTGAGCATCCAGCCAGCTCCAGCAGTTGGCAGCCGCAGCACCTCCCACAGTAGAGCCCCCACCCCAGAGGCCTTGGTGTCCTGGCTGCACTGCACGGATCTTACAGAGAGAGTTTGCACAGCATCAGCAGGATTTGCTCCAGCCCCTGTGTGAGCAGCACTGCTGAGATGTGATCCCTGGCAGCAATAACCTATTAAACAGAGTGAGACAAGTGCTGGAAGGAGACCCAGCTGGAGGAGGCAGTTTGCAGGGATGGTGCTGGGAGCAGGAGTCAGGCAGCCCCCGCCTCCACGCTGGTGCTGCCAGGGTTTTGGTGTGTGGGACAGGCTGGTGCTGCCAGGGAAGGCAGGTGGTTTGGAGATGTGTCAGGGTCAGCGTCTGCAGAGCCGGGTCCTGCTCCTATAAGCGGGGATTTCAGCCATTCCTCTGCTATCAGAGCTGGGAGGCTGCTGTGCCCTGGTCCCGCCAGCATGAAATGGGTGCTGGGGCTGGAGCACGTCCGCAGAGCCAGGGTGGCCATGTGCCCACTGGGTCCCTGTGGCCGGTGGCTGGTGCATGCCCGCAGGGCCATGCTGGTGGTGGAGCTTGCTGTGGGATATAGGGGTATGCCCGGCAGCGTCCCCATGGTGGGGGGACGAGACAGGTTTGGCCGCTCCTGCTCTCCCTCACTGGAGCGCTGGGCTTGCAGCACTTTATCATGATTTTCCCCTCATCTCCGAGCAGTGATCCCTCACTGCTCACATTACCTGAATAGAAAATGACATATAAGCTGACATGATTGCCACAGCTCCCAGCGCCACGTGGGGTACTTTCCCTGGTTGCACAGAGGGGCAGGCAGGGTGGGTGGCATGCTGCCTGGCCCTCAGCTCCTCACCCTGTGCTCCCCGCTGCTGTTGTGTCCCCCTCCAGCCAGCTGTGGCAGAGCCAGGGAGAGGAGGGGACCGGTGGTGCTGAGGCACTATGTTAGCAAGGCTGAGCAACAGAGCACTGTGCCCAGCTGCCCACGTGCCCCAGCCTGCCCCAGCTGCTCAATTCCTCCCCTGCTCCATGCCCAGCACCCATACTGGGGATCATGCTGCTGCCCTGCATCCCCGCAGCCTCCTGCAGCTCTCTGCAGGGCTGGGGAGCCACTGGCACCATGTGGCTGCCCGACCGTCAGCACCCCTTCAGCAGCTTTTGGGCTGGGTGAGGCCAGTGTTTACCAGCAGATTCCTGTCCCTGTCCCTTCACCCAGGCTGGCTGGGGCTGTGCAGTGCTGGTGGGGCCAGAGCCCAAGCCTTGGGGTCTGGGCTGCGAGCTGGGGCCATGCTGGCTGCATCCCCGCTCCGGCTGCCTGCGGGTACCATGTGTGTGGCCACCTTGTACCCCAGCAGCGAGGCCGGTCAGGGCATGAGGGCAAAGTCCCTCGTGCAGGCAGGAGCTGCCCAGGGAGGGAAGCAGGGGAAGGACATGCAGGTCATGCTTCAGTGCAGGGGTCAGAGAGGCCGGGATGAGCTGAGCCCTGGCTCTGGGACACGGTCCCCCAGGGGAGCAGCAGTGGGGCCTCCCTGAGCGTGTCCAGCAGAGCTCTGCCACTGGCTGTGGAGGGGAGCAGCCCCCAGCCTGGGGGGATCCCACATCTGCTCCCCCTGGCTGTGTCTGCTCAGCATCTCCCCGCCACGGCACCAGCCGCAGCTTTCAAACAGCTCTTGTATAAAATCAGAAATGGGGAGAGAAGAGTGGGAGCAGGCGACAGTGGCAGCTTATTTGTGATCTGCATTGTGTGGGGAGCTCTTAATTAGAGGTAATTAGACTGATTAACTTGCAAATGAGAAACTCATCTTTTTCTCCTTTTCTTTCACAAGAAAAAATAAAAAACAACAAGATAAATATTGAGGCTAATTACTTTGTACCTGCTGCAGAGCGCCCCCCAGCTCATGGGACATCCCTCTCTCAACCAGTGTGCTGCTCGATGCAGTGTGCTATGCGTATCCCTGTCCTGGTGTCCTTGTGATGGCTGTCCTCACTCAGGGCTGGTCCCATGGCAGGGCACGGCAGTGGCAGAGGCAGTGGCCTCCACAGCACCGGCTATCATCAGGACCTGGCATTGTACCCTGGCACCCTCCCCACCAAACCCATCCCATGCTGGGTGCAGAGCGGGGCTGGGGGGCGGTCCCCTCTGTGGCACTGTGCGGTCCTGACTGTTTTCCAGCTCTTCCCTCATGGCATCTCTGGTTTCCCCCTCACTCTACCAACGCAACACCCTGGGGGCTTTTTTAGCACAACTTGGTTCAAATGTCTGATTAGTCTTTAGGAGATCAAGGGGTCAATTTTCCACAGCTCCTTCCTCTCCATTTAACTAATTTAACTGCGCGATTGTTACAAATTTCATTTTATTATAGCCCTGCTTCTCAGTCCAATTGAATTACCAAAATCTCATTTTCTCAGAAGTGCTGAATATGTAATTAGAGGAAAAATTATGCTCCTGACTGCTTATTAGAGAGGACTGTGCGAGACAGCTTGTCCGGGTGCACACGCAGGTCCGTGGTTCCCCGAGTGCCCACGTTGGCTGGTGAGAGCATGCGCACGCTTCAGAGGCTGCGTGTGAGCAAGTGCCACATGCAACTGTGCCAGAGCCCCAGCACAGAGGCGGTGTGACAGTGATGGGGCGCCATGGGTGGGCTCCTGGGTGCGAAGAGCTTTGCAGGAGTGGCACCAGGGTCTGGGCAGTGCTGGCTGGGCTCCTCAAGGACCTGCGAGCTGTGGGGCAGGGTGCTGAGATGGTGGCTGGAGCCGGCGTGGTGCTTGTGGGAGAGGCATGAGGCTGGTGGATGTGGCCCTTCATCCTGCTATGCGCTGTGTCCTGAGCTGTCTGGATCCAGCTGGGCTGGACTTAGCTGCAGGTAACTCCAGCAGCACCGCACAAGGGCTGTGGCTGCTGGGGGCCTGCCTGCTATGGGACCCTGGGAGGGACCGTAGACCTGCTGGCGTGTGGCCCCACTGGAGGAAGATACCTGCTCCTCTCTGGGCCCTGCCCCTCTCTGCCTGGGCTCTAACAGCCACCCACATGCCATGGCTCGGCAGTGTGGGCTGGGACACCTGAAGGTGCTCAGTGCCTCTCTGCTGGGTGCACTGGGGATGAGGCACCCTGCAGCCCTTCCCAGAGCAGCTGCTCTCCAGAGCCCCCAGCCCCTGCCAGCAGTGGGGAGACAGTGGCTGCCCCTCCGAACCACTGGCAGCAGCAGCCACACCAGCCTCTGGCATGGCTTAGACACTCTGGTATGCAGAGCCATGCAGTGCGTAGGCACCCACATCCGATTCTCCGGTGTCTGCAGGGCTCCAGAGGAGCAGGTAGCTCAGGTGTACACTGCTGAGGACTTGGGTCCTCTACAGCCTGTCCTGGTCCCCAGGCTCTGCAGCCAAGCTTGTGCCTCATGTGCCTGCCTGTCCCAAACCCTTCGGTGACTGCTGGGGACCAAGCACTGCTGGGAATTCTGGCCAGCACTGTGTACGCTGGGTCTGTGTTGCCAGCCTGGCTGTTGCCCTCCAGCAGCATCTGCTCAGGGCTGGGAGCTGCTGTGCATGAGCCCCAGCAACACCAGCGATGCCGGGAACTGCTACGAGTGAGCCCTGGCACTGCTGGTGATGCTGGAAGCTGCTGCAGGTGACCTGTGTCACTGCCACCAGTGCCAGGCCCTGCTCAGGAGGGAGCACCACGCGTCCCAGAGCTGCTGTCCTCCCGCTCACTGCGGACCTGATCCTGTCATGTCTCCGGCAGTGACGCAGCCTGGTCGCTCCCTGATGCAGTGGCACAGGTACATGCGAGCCTGGGAGATGTCAGCTGCGCACACGTGGGGGACAGCCGGGAGCCCCCCCAAGCACCCCCATCTCGCCTCGGTTACACAACATTATCATTTCATAATACTCTGAAATATACATGAAGTTGGCTGAATGCAGATGAAATTGCACCATTTACTTCATGAATATTTCATGCAGCCTCAGCTCCGAATGAAGTTTCCAGCTGGTGGAGCCAGGACCTGGGGCTGGACCCCGCTCCCTGCCTGCCCGGCACAGGGGGTGATGGGGATGCGCAGGTAGCTTTGTGCTGGCACCTGGTCTCGTGTCTTATCCCCCCTCCTGCTGGCTATTGCATGCCTGCCAGCCACCATGTCCTTCCTCCCTGGGCTCCCATGGGCAGAGGGCTAGCAGCGTCCATCCCTGGCTGTGCCGCAGCAGCCAGGCTCTGTCAGAATGGGCTCATGGAGCTGAGGGCAGGATCTGGCCCTGCTGCCCTGGGCCGGCAAGACGCAGCTCCCCCCTTGCAGGGTCCTGGTGCAGGGAAGTTGGGGCAGAAGGGGCAGGTGTGTGGCAGCCCAGAAAAATGCTCTTTTTCCCCTGCCAGCAGGCTGCCCTGCCTTACCCCCTGCTGCTGTTGTTGTTCCTCCTCCTCCTCCTTCTCCTTGTCTCACGCAGTCGCTCCAGCCCCTTGGGTCCTGCCTGTTCTCTCCAGCCCCGCTTCCCACTTGAGCATCCCTGGCAGATGCTGTTAGCCGGCTCTCACCCCTCCCCTGCCTCCTCCTTAATGAAGACATTAAGCACGGCTGCTGCTACCTCCAGCCTCCGCAGCTCCCCACCTCCTTTCACAGTTCCTTCCCAGGGGGGTGATTCCCCCATTGTCTGGGGGTGATTTCCCCAGCTCTCTGTGGGGCCACGATGGCCCCAGTTGTGGGGAGGAGAGGAGAAGCAACCCGCTGCCATCTCCCACTGGCTCCCATGGTGGGCAGGGCTTGTCCCTCCTGGGGCCAGGGACATCCCTGCAGTGAGCACCCCGACCTCACTCCCCAGGTGCAGCCCAGGGCTCTGTGGCTGGTGCCTGCTCGGGGCTGGGCATGCTGCTTTGTATGGATGGCGCGGCATTTTGGGTAATGAAATATTCACAGGTCAGTGATTCCTTGAGAAATGACGGGGATCAGTCAATTCCTTTTCAGGGAGTAATTTTCTTCCCCTTCACGGCCTCTGTTTCATGTTGACAGTCATTAGCATGAGCGAGCAGCTGGATCGAAGGAGGGACATTGTGGCTGTCACGCAGATGAGCCGTGCCGGGCATGGCCTCGCAGCAGCCTGCGATGACAGCATCACCACGTGGCCCCTGCGTGCCTGGGGGGGGGCATGGGGCCGTGTGAGGACCCTCCTGCTGCTGCCGGGGCATTTGCTGAGCCGGTCTCTCAGTGCTCAGCACAGCGCAGGGCTGCTGTGCTGCCTTGCTCTGAGGCAGCAGGCAGAGGAGTGGATGCTCCCATCAGCTTCCCTGTCTGCTGCCCTGGTTTGTCCCCAGCTACATGTGCTGCTGGCGGGCACGACAGGTCCTGCTGCAGCAATGTGCTGCAGACCTGTTGCAGCAGCAAGCAGCTGCCCTGGCACAGGCAGAGGAGCGGGCAGGGGTGCCCTCAGGGAATTGCTCAACACCCTTCCCTGCACTCGGCTCTGACCTCAGGCTGTCTCGCAGTGCAGCAAGGGGATGCCCTGACAGCAACCGAGCAAGCAGGAGCCAGTCTGGGTGAGAGTAACATGCTTGCCGCCTGCACTGCCTGCTCTGCCTGTAGGATATGCTGCCCGCTGAGGCTCTGCAGCTTGGAGGAACATCTTAGTGGCCTCCTTGGATGCTGTGGTGGGGCTAGGACCCCAGCCCCTCGCAGCACCCATCAGCAGGTGGCTGGTTCCCAGTGGAAAGAGCGGGACAGCCACAGGCATTGGGGACCACAGCTGGGCTGGCTGCCCATAGCTGCCTGCAGATCCATGCTGCCTTTGCTTCTTTGACACCTGTGGCTGCAGGCTCCTTGGTGCATGCTGCTCTCAGGGCTCCCTTCTTGCTGGTGGTGGAGAGGTGCATGGTGACAGGACTGTGCCCCCTCCCCAGCCGCTCTGGGGCTCAGCATGCTGGCATCCAGCCAGGCTACATGTGCCATGACAAGGCGGTGCTGTGCCATAACCAGGGGGTGCCATGCTGCCCCTGCACCAGCAGCACTGGCCTGAGTGCAGCGCGCACGAAGAGGACACCCACAGGCAGAGCTGTCCAGGTTGGGGTTGCCCTGGGCTGGAGATGAGAGCAGGGCCTGGCCGAGGCAGTGGGATGGTCATGAGGCTTTGGTGGAAACTCTGTGCGTGTTTGTGTCGGCCGCAGGCGAGGGGAGCAGCCCCAGGACAGGCTGCTGCCCAGTTATAAATCGTGACTGTGTGTGCAAGCAGAGGCTCCGGCTGAGTCTGGGCATGGCCTGCTGGCTGGCCTTGCGGACCCGCCGCACTGTCCATCTGCAGCTGGAGGTGGGTGGCAGCAGGTAATAGTTGCTCGAAAGCAGTCAGTAACTCTGGGGAGCTGGCGTGCTGCACCTTCGTGCCATGCCAGCAGGATGCCCATCATGGGCTAGGTGTGCCGCAGGGTGCTAGCGGGTGGGTGGCCTGTCGGTAGTGCAGGCACTCTGTGCTCAGCTAATTGCTCAGACATGTCCCTTGTGTTCAGGGGCTCCTGGTGTGTTATTTTCTTAAAAAGGAGCAAATGTTAAAAATGGCGTCGTCAGCCCCAAGCTGACAGGCACAATCACCAAAGTGCGGCGTCTGCAGGAACCGGCCCCACGCGCTAAATGACTTGAAAGGAAATGGCCTGGATTGTGCTGAGGAGGCAGAGTGCGGTGGGGAGAAAGCAAGTGGAGCAAACAAAAAAAACTTCATTAATTAAAGAAACTCGTTAATGAGGGACATTTAATCAGCTAAAGATGATATCTACCCCCTGCCTGCTGTGGCAGCCACTGCGCAGGGCTGGTGCTGCGAGGCTGAGCTATGAGCAGGGCAGGAGCCGCCGCTGCACAGGGGACACCACACAGGGGACCTCAGGGTCCCACCAGCTCTGCCTTCCAGGGCTGGCCTTGGGGAGCAGCATCCTGCAGCTGGCTGGACAGAGCCGCTCTCAGGGGGCTCCCCTGGCCCTGGACTCCTCAGCACAGTGCTCTGCCAAGGAGCCAGGAGGCAGCAGGACACCCGCCAGCCCAGAGGATGCAGCGGCATGTGCTGCGCTTCCCAGAGCTGCTTCTGCCCTTGACAGCGAAGGCCTCAGCTCCCCATCCCAGCCCTCTGCTGCTGTCCCCAGGGCTGTGGTGTTACGGCACAGGGCTATGCCACAGCTGTGCCGGTATCTTGCCTGAGCAGGTGGGCAGCATGGGGAGCAGAGGTGATGGGTGCTGCTCATGCTCCCTGTGCTCTGTTAAATACCGACAGGTTTGCTCCACCCTTGGCCTTGGGTGCTGCACTAAGCTCCTCTCTTGTTTACTAAATGAGGGCCACGGGTGGTTAATAGTCAGAATTTCTTTCAATGCAAGTGCAGAAAGCTGCCCCACAAAGCACCTTGCGGGAGCATCCCCCATGATGCCCCTAGAAGGACATGCAGTGTGTGAGCAAGAGGCACCTGTTGGAGCCCCCTGGCCCTGGCACCATGCCATGGTCTCCAGTCACGGCTGGGCACTCCGAGCTGGGAGCACCACCTGGCTGCAGGCCGGTGCCGTCTGGCTGCCTCCCCTGAGGTGCAGAGGTGGGTCCCCAGGACCCACTCCAGGCACTCAGCGCAGAGAGGGACCCCGGGAAGGGGCTGCTCCTGGTGCAGGCTCAGGGGTGGCTGTGGGGCCAGGGCCTCCCCTCTGGGAGGAGCAGGGGGGCTTCCTCACTGCCTGGGGCTGCCTGCAGACGGGGCTATTCCCACACTGCAGGCAGCCCAGAGCAGCCGGCAAGGGAGGATGCCGGCAGTGCGTGGTGCGGGGCTGAGCAGCAGCCACTTGCCCATGACATCAATGGGCATCGCACAGCCAAACCTGTCGCCATCCCCCTCCCCGCGGGGCTCTCACCCCCGGCAGCCCCCAGCCACTGAGCCGAGCAGCCTCGTCCGCACGGACGGGCAGCGCGCACAGGAGAGAGGTGCTGGGAGCTGTAGATCTGCTCCTCTGCAGCACCAGCAGCCCCAGCAATGGTGAGCAAAACAGGGGAACTTAATGGTCCCTGAATGAAATAATACTTGGGCTGACTAGCACTGCGACAGCCCTAATTAATAACATATATGAACGTGGCTGTCAGGGCAGGCTGGCAAGGAGCCAGTTGGGCCCAAGACCTGGGCAGGTGGGGACAGCCCCTCCCCCAACCCCTGTCTGCATCCCCCTGCCTGTTCACTGTTCCTGCCTGGGCAGAAGTGCCCATCCCTGCTGTGATGGTGGCTGAGCCTGGCTATGGTGACAGCAAAACTGAGTGTCCAGCACAGAGCACGCAGGAGTGCTACAGGCTGCTCCTGCTGCTGGCTCTGTTCACGGAGGCAGGGAGGGTCAGGCACTGGGCATCAGGGATGCAGGGAAGGTCAGGCACTGGGATCAGCGATGCAGGGAATGTCAGGCACTGAGCATCAGGGATGTGGGGAGAGAGAGTCAGGCACTGGGACCATGACTGTTGTGACTGGTGTCTGCCTGCTCCCTGGAGCAGGCTCAGGTGCTGGGGCCAGGCTGAGCACAGGGTGGAAACCCTCACGTCTGCGAGGTGGGGTTTGCACCTGCGGTGTAGGCAGGAGCGTTGCCCTGGATGCCCAGCTCAGGGGCAGTGCCAGGGATGGGGCTCTACCATCCTGCAGCATCGGCAGCCCCGGGCCGCACTGGCAGGTGTATCTGGCTGGCGTGTCCCTGCGCAGCTGAGTCAGCACAGGAAGGCACTGGCAAGCCTGCCAATGACTTGCAGATCTGTAGCGGGATTATTTACGCTGGGTTTGCATGTGGTCCCACCGTGCCTCTGGTGCGGGCTCCATTGCCTCCCTCACAGGCACGACGGCCCTGCTTGCTGGGGGACGGTGGCTGGCAGCGCGGCCCCCCCATCTGCACCCCACCACCCCTCCGTACCATAAATTGGCCACACACAATTAAGGAGCTTGTCTCCACAGGCTGAGCCACAGATGTATTTCATGGGTGAGAGGCTGCCATGGCGGGTTGTAAAGCATCTGAGGGGCTGCTGGCACTGCCCTGCGTGCTGGTTTAGGCATTCTCAGCCTCTTGGCTGCTGGCGGAGGCTGCTGCCGTGCACCACAACGGGCATCTGTGTGTGGTGGTACGTGCAGCACACACGTGTGCCACAGGGCAGAGCCTGTGGGTGCACATAGGGCTGTGAGGATGGATGGATGATGGATGGATGGTGGATGGGTGGGTGGGTGGGGTGTGCAAGAGAGATGCAGGCTGGCAGCCCCATGCTAGCCCCTCAGGCCAGCCCCCCCAGCAGGCAATAGGCAGCCCTTGGTCCGTAGCACATGTGCAGCTCACTCTGTTTGACTGAGGTGGTCAGGTGGGCAGAATTAGAGCAAGGGGCCTAATCAAATATTTAGCAGTTAATTGATCTGTTGTTGGCCAAGGGGCTATCAGCATTCCTGCCTGACCGCCCCTCCATGCCTCCATGGCCGTGCTACTGTTTGCTGCCATCACCATCATTGGGATGCCAGGTTTGCTGCCAGCAGGCGCTGATGCTGTACCGTCCCCTGCAAGAGGAACGTTGCCAGCCTGGCTTTGCTTTGCCCCATGTTGGGCTCCAAACTGAGGGCTGCCCTGGTTTCCTTCCCCAAGGAGATGGCAATGTGCAGGCTTCCATAGGTAAGCCCCACAGGGGCGTTTGCTCTGCTCTCCTGCTGCCCAAGCCCCAGCACATGGGGCAGGCAGGGCCCCAGAGCAGGAGAGGATGGAGGCTTGGCTGTGTACGATGGAACCCAAGAGCTGCCGTGGCACGGTGACAGCCCAGGGTCTGGGGGGACACACACCAAAGGCTGGGGCATGGTGGGCCTGAGGGGCCTGGGTCTGGCCGCAGTGACCAGGACCCCTCCCCAGGGCAGGATGCAGCCCAGGCACCCCGGGGAGACCAGTGGGTAAGGGGGTCGGTGCCACTGTCTTGGCAGGGTAACCAGGACGCCACGGCTCCGCCAGACGCGATGGCTCAGCCCTACCCCCCGGCCCAGTATCCCCCACCCCCCCAGAATGGGATCCCCGCAGAGTATGCGCCGCCGCACCCCCACCCCACGCAGGACTACTCGGGACAAAGCACAGTACCAGAGCACGCCATGACCCTCTACACACCAGCACAGAGCCATGCCGAGCAGCCGGGCACCGATGCCAGCACACAGTCCATAGCAGGGACACAGACGGTACCGGTAAGGGAGTGGTGTCGGGGGTGCGGGGGGGTCTGAGGGCAGCATCGGAGCTGCCAGGAGAGGTACCAGGGCAGTGGTGCTGGCCTGGCTGTGGTCCCTCAGGGCACTGGGCTGTGTGTCCCCACCACAGCCACTGGCTCTCTCCCTTGCAGTCCTGTCCTGTCCTGTCCCCCCATCATTTCTAATCACTTGTAATCTACCTGCTTGGCTGCCTTCCCACCAGATAGCTTCAATTATGGGGTTGTAATGCAGCACCGGGGAAAGTGCTGAGCTGAGCACTTCCCAGTCCAGCTACAGCAGCCCTGCGTGTGGGATCTGCTGCCCCGCCCCCGCCGCACACCCGTCTGCCACAGCCACGGGCCCTGGGCACTGTGCAGCTGGGCTGACTGAGTGGGGACGGAGGCCAGTGCAGGGCCACGTGATGCTGGCTGGCTCCTTGCAGTGGGTCACACTCACGCTCACACTCACACACACACACACCCACCCACCCACCCACAACACACCCCCACACCCCCACACCCCCACACACCCCCACACACCCCCACACACCCACACCCACACACCCACACCCACCCACACCCCCACACCCACACCCCCACACCCACACCCCCACACACACCCCCACACACACCCCCACACCCCCCCACACCCACCCACACCCCCCCACACACACACCCCCACACCCACCCACACCCACCCACCCCCACCCACCCACACCCCCACACCCCCACACCCACACCCCCCCCCACACCCCCACCCACCCACACACACCCCCACCCCCCTGTCTCCCAGGCCTCTCCCTCCCTGGGATGCACTCCCTGTGTCCCCCCAGCTCTCAGCACCCCATGTCCCTGGCACCACTCAAGGCATGGGTGATCCCCTGACCCCACTGTCAGCACTGGCTGAGGTGGAAGGGTGCAGGCAGGGCTGGTGGCTGGTTCCCCAGGCTGGGCATTCCCCGACTCCCCAGAGGCAGAGTTCTCCTCTGGCATCACCCTGACTTGCCAGGCTGCAGGGAGGCCCACGGGATGCTGCCCAGAGCTTGGGGACCACAGGGTCCAGGGTGTCCCTGGGGCCAAGTAGCATCAAGCAGAGGGGAAGGGGACAGTGCCCAAGCCTGGACCCCTGCCAGGGGACATGGGGCTGGCAAGGCTGGGAGCTGATGGCCGGCGGCGCTTCCCACAGCAGACAGATGAGGCGGCACAGACAGACAGCCAGCAGCTACACTCCTCAGACAACACAGACAAGCAGCAGCCCAAGAGGTTACACGTCTCCAACATCCCCTTCCGATTCCGGGACCCTGACCTGCGGCAAATGTTTGGGGTGAGTCCAGCCCCATCCAGCCACCCGCGTGCCCTGCTCTCCACTCAGGTGCTGCCCCATGGCACCACAGAAACCCTAGGACTGTCCCATCCCAAAGGCCTGTGCTACCTCCATGCCACTGCTGGCCGGGAGCGGCGGCATGCAGGATGGGCACCCTGCTTAACAGCCAGGCTGTTGGACCAAGGTCCATGTGTGAAGGGGGCAGTAACACAGAGCCCTTGTCCCTCTCCCCTTGTTCCCTTCCCAGCCCCCACTAGAATTCAGAGCAGTGCAGGCTGATGAGATTTTGGGTGATGCTCCTCAAGTCCTGGAAGAGCAGGTGCCATGGGAGCAACAGGGCTTTCCCCTGCATGGCACCGAGGGTCCAGTGGGCTGGCCCCCAAGGCAGCCCCCTGCCTGTCCCTGGCCTGGCTGAGCGCGAAGCCCTGTGCCAGCAGCCCCAGGTGCGGGCACAGGGCTGGGAGCTCTGTGGTGTTCACACCTCTTGTCTCTCTGTTTGCAGCAATTCGGGAAGATCCTGGATGTGGAGATCATTTTCAATGAGCGGGGCTCCAAGGTGGGTGCTACCCGTGGCTGGCGCCATTACGGCAAGCCCTGGGGAGGGGGCCAGGCAGAGCTGGGATGCCCAGAAGCTCCACTGCCTGCTCTCCTGCCCCGTGGGACCCAGGGCAGCCCTGTCCTGCTGCCCTGCACTGGCTGGGGGGGCTGCATGGGTCCCTGCACCCTGAGCACTGGAGGGAGAGGAGGGCTCGCTCTGCCCCCTCCTGCACAGGCAGCTTGTGTCCCTCTGTGTGTGGATGTCTCTGTTGTATCTTCCCTGCTTTCTGTGCACCTCTCCCAAACTCTTCTCCCAGCTCACGGGCAATGCTGGGGCCTCAGCTGGGACCCCCGGACCCAGTGGGGGCCCCAGCCCAGGCTCTCCATCTCTGCACTATGGCAGCCTCATCTCCTGCGCCAGCTCTCCTGATTCACTCCCTCTCTCTCTCTGTCCCCGCACCCTCTCTCTGTCTCTCTCTGTCTCTTTCTTTCTCCTTTTCTCCTCTGCTCACAGGGTTTTGGGTTTGTAACTTTTGAAACTAGCACAGATGCCGACCGGGCACGGGAGAAGCTGAATGGCACCATCGTAGAGGGCCGGAAGATTGAGGTGCTCAGATAAGTGTGCTAGTGCCATGCCTGTGTGTACGTGCGTCCCCTCCGCCCTACCTGGGGGCTTTCTCCTGCCAGGGGGCTGCAGGCAGGTCAGAGCTGCCCAGGGGCCACGGGCAGGGGAAAGCTGGGGCAGGGGATGCTTTGGGGCAGCTCCAGGTCCCATCCCCATGCCCCAGGGGAGGTTTGCCTGGCGCGTGCATGCATCCATGAATGCGGCACAGGAGCATGTGTGCCGGCTGCTGGGAAGGTTGTCACTTGGCGCAAGGAGTGTCCCATTCAAACGAACCTTCTGCGTGTGGGGAGAGCTGGGGCATTGGTCCAGGCTCTGGCTGAGTTTTGCTGGTTACAGAGGGGTCTGACAGACCCCAGCTGCCTGCAGTCCCTATGCCCACCACAAAGCCACCCCAAGCTCTGCAGGGAGGAGAGGGGCTCTCTGCTCCACATGCCATCTCCACCTTCCCTGTGCCTGGGAGGGAAGGATGCTGCACAGGGCTCCCGCTCCTGCTGTGCAGGCAACTGCTGCAATGCCCAGCTCCCAAGACTTTTATTTCTTTAAGCCAGGCAGAGGGATCAGGCTCTGCCTGTGCATTGGCAGCACCTTACTGACTAGTGGTGGGAAGTGGGGCAGCACACAGCAGAGGGAGTGGGACGCAAATGTCCCCAGCAATTCTGAGAGCAGGGAAGGGCAGCCTGGCAGGATGCGCCCTGCCTGTCAGAGAACATGGTCCAACAAAGCTGGGCAGGAGTTTGCGGGTGCTTGCTGCAGTGACCCAGGCTCCTGCTGCAAGCATCCTTCCTGCAGGCTGGGTCAGACAGGGTGGGGACAGGAGGCGGCCGAGCCTGGTGGCAGCACGCTGGGGCTCAGCCTGCACATGGCACCACAGTGGTCAGGGCATCAGCCAGCAGCCCAACTGACACTTGTCACTGGAGCCAGGAGGCCTGGGCTGGCCAGGGGTACAGGCAGGACTGCATCACGGCGGGGTGGCTGCAGACAGAGACTCGTACCGCATCTCCCCGTGCAGCTGGCATCCTTTGCTCCAGTATCTGAAGCAGCAGCAAGTACATCCGAGCGGGCCCTGGACTGCAGCCTCGCCAGCCCCACTGCCCACAGGCGCTGAGCTCCCGTCCACTCTCTCCACAGGTGAACAACGCCACGGCCCGGGTCATGACGAACAAGAAGGTTACCAACCCCTACACCAACGGTAAGGGTCAGTGCGAGCAGAGATGGAGCTGCAGCAGGCAGGGGCATCCCCAGGCACCATCGCTGCCCAGCTGCTGCTGAGCTCCTGCAGCAAACCCCCTCCGTGCCCTTGGGCAGACGGGAGAGCAGCTGCTCCCTGCCCAGTGTGGGGGTGCAGCCCTCCCAGGCGGCCCAGGGATGGGAGCTGTGGCCTCTTGGAGTCCAGCCGGGAGGTGGGGGGAAGTGCTGTGGGAAGGGTGCCCCCGGCCTCACTGGCTCTCCCTGCCCGCAGGCTGGAAGCTGAACCCGGTAGTGGGAGCGGTCTACGGCCCCGAGTTCTACGCAGGTAACATGGGGTCAGGGCCAGCCTTGCCACAGGTCCCCCTGAATGTCAGCTCTGCACCGTGTCTGACCCCACCGCCGCTCGAAGTAGCGAGCAGCCCCCAGCCCCTCTCCCCATCCTGCAGCCCTGCATGCCCAGTTCCCCTCACCTTGGCCCGCTGCCCCAGCATCCCTACGGGGCCAGGGCATGGAGGCAGGCTTTGGCATGGGATGCCCCACGGTGACTGCGGGGGTCCCAGCCATGCTGTGTGGGGAGCTTCTGAGGTAAGCCCACGTTTGTCCCCTCCCTCCTGCAGTAACGGGGTTCCCGTACCCCACCACGGGTACAGCTGTAGCCTACCGAGGGGCACACTTACGGGGACGAGGACGCGCCGTCTACAACACCTTCCGAGCCGCGCCGCCGCCACCGCCCATCCCCACCTACGGCGCGTGAGTACCTGGGCAGTGCAGGGCTGTTTTCTGCCACATTGCTCCAATTCTGCTGCCATCAGCATCGGCATTGCCAGGCTCTCACACTTCAGGAATGGACTGCAGCTCCCCCAGCACCTGCCTGGCCTCAGGCTCTGTGAAACCCCCCAGGCTGCTGCCCCTCAGGGTGACCCCAGTGCTCACCAGCCTCCTGCGCCCCAAAGCATGGACCGTTGTTCCAGCTGTGTTGGTTGGTTAATGGAAATGCTCTCTCCCAGCACACGCGGCTGCTCTGGTGTCAGGCACGGCTGTGGCAACCTGGCCGCTCAGTTGCTCTCAGCGGTGATCGTGCCTCAAGCTCCTCCATCCCTGTGGCACCCTGGCCCTTGGCTGTGCCCTCTGCCTGTCCCCACATCCCTGCCCTCCCTGCCAGGAGTCCCAGCCCGAGATGTGCCTGCGGGCTGTCTGGATGGCTGTTCCTCACCTGTCGGCTGCACTGCTGGAAGCAGCTCCCCCAGTTCACCCGCTTCAACCTGATCCCTCTCTGCCAGTGACATGGGCCAGGCTCTGACACCTCCACCTCATTTTCAGGGTCGTCTACCAGGATGGGTTCTATGGAGCAGAGATCTACGTAAGTGCCACTGCGCCTGCGTCTGGGACACACCGGGGACCCTGTGCTGGGGCAGGGGGCGAGTGGCACCAGGTGGCTGTGTGTTGGGCTCTGCCCCTGCCAGCCCGGTCCCCTGGGGAAGGCAGCTGGAGCCCAGGCACAGTGTGGACGGCAGCAGGGTGGCACCACGCAGTGTCCCGTGTCCCCAGCCAGGCCCCTCGCAGGGCCAGTGCTGCATGGGATTTACGGCCTTGACAAGCGCCGATGCACTGTCTTACACCAGCATTTAACCTCCATATTTAAGAAGCCATTGGCGATATTTCAGGCGGGTGGCTGAAGGATTTATCTAACGTGACACCTCATTAAAGCGATCAGGGAGGTGACATTCTCTCCTCTGGAAATTTAATTTTTTAAGGTTAATGTTTGTGAAAGCCCCTGGGGAATGGTAATGAGGCTGGTGTGTGCCTGGTGGCACAGGCACCAGCTCCCCCCAGGGTCCCACCACTGCTCTGTGGCAGTGCCCGTGGAGTGCCCAGCTGCCCCAGCCCCCTGAGCCTCCCCCGGTAGGTACTGCACCCCTCCCTGATGGCCATCTCTCCTCCGCTGCAGGGGGGCTATGCCGCCTACAGATACGCCCAGCCGGCAGCAGCAGCGGCAGCATACAGTGACAGGTAAGCACTGCAGGCATCGCTCCTGAGAGGGGGAAGCCCTGTTTCACCCCCTGCACTGCCCAGTCCAACACACCGCAGCTTTTGTGCCCACGGGATGAGGATGGAGCCAGGTATGATGAGGGTGTCCTGCAAACAAGGGGCCCTTGCCCTCCACTTGGGCTTGTTCTGAAAAGGACTGGGTGCCCAGGCAGGGAGAAGCAGGGACATCTCAGGGGGCTCCCAGGTGCAGCAGGGGGGAGCAGTGGCTGGTCAGGGGGGATGCTGAGGGGAGGCGGGACCCCAACCGTGGTTGTTAATGCCCACTGCTGTGTTTGCTCCTAGTTATGGCAGAGTGTATGCAGCGGCAGACCCATACCACCACACCATCGGCCCTGCTGCCACATACAGCATCGGCACCATGGTAAGAGCAGCCCCCGCGGCCTTTCTTTGCTTCCTGGCATGAGCTGCAGGCAGCCCAGGGAGGGGAGGCCGGCACAGCAGCCCGGGGACCCTGTGGGGTGCAGGGCAGGCAAGGGGCATGGGGCAGCCCTGCATGTGGGGGCTGTGGGAGGGGGAGCCAGGAGGTGGTGGCGGCAGGAGCAGCGCAGCCCCTGCCTAGCTCTGTCCACAGGCAGGCAAGAGAGGAGCCCTCCCCCTGCCATGCCTTCATCCCACATGGTCCATTACGCCCTGCGGCAGAAGCCCCACACAGTCCAGACTATGTATGCTACTTGCTGGGAACCTGGCTGCCACCTGCGCTGGCTGCCTGGCAGCACCCCAGGGCCCTGGCTGGGGACCGAGACCCCCTTTCTTGTCCCTGGTGGGTGTGGGGCGTGTCCCCAGGGCCCAGCACGCAGCCACACACAGGGAGCACACGTGTGCATGCCGGCGCCTGCAGCCAACCCGCACACTGCGGCTCTTAGCTATCTTCACAACCAGCATCAAAGATGAAAAATCCCACTCATGGGCAGGATCTCAAAGCCAACCCGTCTTTTTCTTCCTTTTTTTAACCCCCTGACACGGGTCCTGGCTGCCAAGTGCCCCTCGGCACCCCTAGCCCCAGGCAGGTGCTAGCAAGGGGCCATGGCCCCTCCGTCCCGTGGGGATGGGCAAGGGGGTTACAGCCCAGCGCTGCAGCGGGAATGGGGACAGGCTCCTCTGTGTTAACTGTGGCACTGGTTGTGCCATGCCAGGGGCACCAGGGCTCGGGGCACCCTGTAGCCCCTGGCCCGTGCCATGGCCACAAGGCAGCACCTATGACTGTCACAGAGCCGGGACAGCCTTGGGCACCCTCCAGCTCTGCTGGCCCCTCATGTCCCAAGGATTCAGTGTCATTTTAAAGAGAAAAAAGAGAGAGAAAAAAAAAAAAAGAGGAAAAAAAAAAAAAAAAAGGGAAGAACTGGGCTTTGTGCCTCTCTCAAATACTGATTGGCTTTTTTTTCATCTTTGATGTTGCAGGCTAGTCTATACCGAGGAGGGTACAGCCGCTTCACTCCCTACTAGCAAGACAGACACAGCCCCTCCCACCACTAACACTGACTGCTCACTAGCACCAAACCAAACCAGGCAGACAGAGCCGAGGCCGAGCCTCTGGAGGAACCGCGGGCCCTGCCCGGGCGGGCTGGGGCTGGGGCTCAGGCTGGGCTCCGCCGAGCTGCGGCAGCCCACACCCGTAGGGTTACCTCAAGCTGCTCCGTCCCGCCGCCCGCCCGCGTCTCCTGCACCGTCCGCCTGCCCCGGCGCAGCCCTGCGCCTCGGTGCTGCCGAGCATCCCTGGGGGACCGTGGGGAGCAGGGCTCAGCCCCAGTGGCACCCTGTTCCCAGAACTGGGTCACGGGGTCCTAGCGCAGCTCCACAGCGGGCACTGCCCTTGCTGGGGGTGCAGGGGGCTCGACCCCCTGCGAGGCAGGAGGGGGGTGCTCTGCCCGCAGGCACGGTGCCGACGGTAGCCCCGGAGCAGCCCCTCTGCCCTCCCATAGGAGAGAGAGGAGCCAGCGGGGGCTGCTGTGAGCTCTGGGGATGGAGCTGGGCTGGGGGTGTGTGCAGGAGCCCGGGGCCAGCCCCCCTGGCAGTAGCGCTTCTCAGGGCTGACTGCGTTGCTTGGCGGAGGAGCTCTGGTGCGGATGGCATGGGGCGCAGTGTGGGGCTCGGGGGGCTGGGGTGACACCTGTGTATCCCCTGGCCCACGGCTTGGCCAGGCTGCCCCGCATGCTGTGCCAGTGAAAGACCTGCCTCTTTGTTTCTGTTGTAGTGAAACCGTGGCCGTTTCCTTCTGGGACCAGGAAGGGCAAAAAAATCCACACACACACACACAAAAAAAAAATAAAAAAATCAAAAGCAAAGCAACAAAAAAAAAAAAAAAAAAAAAAAGCAAAGCGGCAACAGCCAAGTGAAAGTCCCATACTGTCCACACACGCACCGAGTGAGCGAGTCCCGGAGGAGCGCCGTGGCAAGCACGGACCGGCCGGACGCGCCAAGAGGAGCCCCTCTCCGCCCCGGCCCCGCAGCCCGTGGCAGGGAGGGAGAGCCGGCATGCCGCCGAGCGTGGGGGCGTCCGGAGGGGCCTCCGCCTGCCCAGGACCTGGGCACCACGTCTTCCTTTCAGCCCCGGCGCGGCAGCGCTGGGGGTGCCGGCAGAGCGCTGCGGCACGCCGCCCCCTCCCCAGCTCTGAGGGCTGGGCACCGGGGTGGGAACCTGGCTTCGTGTTTCCTGAGCTCCGGCGCTTGCCGGTCATCAGCGCATCAAGTGTGCGAGGCCCCGGCTCTGTGGAGCCGGGGTGGCGGCGCAGCCGCTTTGCTGAGGCGCTGGGCGTTGCAGGGGGATGAGCCTCTGCCTTTTAAAGGGAATTTTTGTTAAGAGGAGCTTGCAACTCGCTTGCAATCCCTTTCCCCTCCCTCCTCTCCATCCCCTGACACACCCGGGGCTCCCACCCCGCAGGGAGCAGCCCTGACCAACGCTGCTTGCGGTCCCCTGCACTGAGCTGGAACGGGGACTGCCCCGATCCTGCTCCTGCTCCTACCTGCTCCACGGCGCAGGACATGCTCACGGCCACCCGTCCCTGCCCGAGACAGCGGGACCCCACCAGCCCTTGGCGCACCCTTGGCGCTGTGGTCTCAGCCATTGCATCGCCCAGGACTGGGGGCTGGCATCGCCTGCAGGGACCAGCCCGAGCCCCGGGGTCGGTCTTCAGCAGCCGGCATGCCGGGTCCGGTGCCCGGCAGCACAGGCGCTGCGGAGCGCACCCCGGGGCACAGCCCTGTCCCGCAGGGTCGCCTCGCGTTCAGCCCCCTGCCCCGCGTGGCTCCGCCACTCCTCAAACCTCACTTTATAGTCTGCAGATGCCCCCGATGCTCCAGCAATGAGCTCCCCCTTTTCTATTCCCGGTGTACATAGCCCCGGCCACCCCAGCCCCGCACCCCTGCCCCTGTACAAAGCTCCTTCCATCGCTGTACTGGCTTCTTCCTTACAGCACCCCCCCTGCGCCGGCTGCCGGCGCGCAGGCTGGCACTGGCCCATCCTGTATGCTTCAAAAGGTGTGACCATTCTAATAAACAGTATTATTATTATTATTATTATTATTATTATTATTATTATTATTATTATTATTATTATTATTATTACAAGGATTATTATTATTATTGAAATTATTAATAAAGATTTCTTTCTTCAACCAGGGCGCCTCAGGTTTTGACTGGGGCATTGGCATGGGGCCATGGCTGGCATGGTGTATCTGACCGTCCTGGCACACCTCTGGGCAGGGGGCTGCAGCCTGCAGCAGGCAAAGGCAGGGGGAACATGCTGAGGCCCCCATAGCAAGGGAGCGGGGTGCTGGCACGGCAAGAGTCCTCCCCTGGCTCTGCCAAGCTTTTCATTTTTCAAACTGTCAGATAATTCATTTCAGACTGAGTCCCCCGCCGGAGGAGCAGCAGCTTAACTGCTGACATATTAATTTTCCTGACTGGGAGCCAGTGTTGTTTGTGGGACTGGGGCTGGCACTTGGAGGGAGCTGGGGCTGGGTGACCCCGCTGCGTGGCGCGCTTGCCTGCCTCCCTGCCTGCTAATTGCTTGCTCACCAGACTGTGAGAAAATAATTGCTGCTATAAATTTTCTCTCCTTCCATGCATAAGAGATCCAGGCGAGGTAGCCCGGGTGCAGCCACTGCCTGCCAGCCCTAGGGAGAGGGCAGCGCTGGGCTGCCCCTCAGGGGTGAGCGCTGAGGCAGAGCGCATCTCTGCACCTGCACTGAGCACCAGATGGGGGACATCTCAGGGCAGGCACTGCCAGCCTGGCTGCATGCAGCTTGCAGGCAGTGAGGGCTGCAGGAGCTGGGGGAGTCCCCAGGCAGCCTGTCGCAGGGCCCTGGCCAGCACCCAGTGGGTCCCCACAGTGAGGGCTGAGCCCAGCCACAGTGGTGGGAGAAGAGAGGGACCCACCAAAGCAGGATGATGAAATGCAGCCTCCACTCTTGAAGCCCCCTGCACACAGCCCACCCGCCAGCATGGAAGAGACAAGGATGCGGGGCTGCACCACGCTTGCCTTTAATGCCCGTCTCGGCTGGTGCTGCTGGCCGGCTCAGAGTAGACCAGCACCAGCCGCCCCCAGCGGTCGGGGTCCACGGGCAGTTCATCACGCAGCACCGGCTCCACCAGCAGCTCTAGCCGGCAGGACTGGCCGGCCGCTGGCTGCGGCACCACCAGGCCCACAACACGGTACAGGCAGGCGTGCGCCAGCCCCAGGAACTGCAGCGGCGTCTGGCCCTCGCGGCACCGGGCACCCTGGCTGAGGATGCGGAAGCAGCTGGCGCGGTTGGGTGGGAATGCCCAGCGGAGGGTGAGGCTGAGAGAGAGCTGCTTCGCCTCTGGGCCCTCCTGCCACCAGAGCTGCGAGGCTGTCAGGCTCTGCACCTGTGGCGGGGAGGCCACCACACTGGCTGCATCCAGCACCTGCCGAGGGAACCACAGAACCATGGGGGCTGGGACCAAAAGCAGTGGGTGCCCACCCACCCTCCCAGCGCGGGGCAGCGTGGGGCAGCACCGGGATGGATGGCTCCCAACCGGCAGTGGTGGGCACTCACCCGGATCTCTCCGAGGAGGCATGTGAAGGGGGTCTCCTGCAGGCTGGGCTGGTGGCAGGACAAGAGCAGGGAGAGGTCTCGCAGGCTGCAGTCCTGCAGGTCCAGCTCGTAGCACCTGAGAGTGAAGGGGCAGAGCGGGCACAGTGCTGGGGGGGCCCCAAGGCACCCACACCTTCCCATGGGCACAGAGAGCCAGCAGGGCACTCACCGGCCAGTCCAGCCATGGGAGCTGCGGTCGCAGGCAGCAAGCAGCTCGGCGAGGCGGGGTGGGGGTGCCGGGAGGAGCCGGGGGTGATGGCGGCTGTTGGGCTCTGCCAGAAGAAGTAGGGTCAGGGGGGCAAGGGGCTGAGCTGGTCCCATGCCCTGCAGTAGGTGCTTACTGCAGAGAGCACAGAGGGGGTAGGGGCCTCACCCGGCAGGGAGGTGATGTTGCCCTCGTGGCAGGTACGCGAGTCCCAGGTGGTGAGCTCCAGCGCAACCATCAGTTCATCAGGGTGCGGCCCCTCCAGCTTGTAGACCATGGTCAGGAGGAGCTTCGGGGGTGCCAGCATCTGCAAAGAGAAAAGGCTGATGACCCCAAATCCACCCAGAAAGAAAGAGAGAGAGAGAGGAGAGAAAAAGAAGATGGATCAGGTTAGATCTGCTGGGTGGTGCGGGCAGCGAGCCCCATGGCACACTCACCACGAGGTCCCAGGGCCACACAGCCCTGCCTGGCCAGCACGATGCCAGCCCAGCACTGAGGAGATGGCAAGGGGGCTTCACCCCAACTCACCGGATGGCCACACGCTCCTCGCCAGCAGGGATGGTCCCCTGCAGCCTCAGGGAGCTGCCCCCGCACCAGGCATCCTGCAGACAACAGCTGGTGCTCAGCCGGCCCTTGTGCTCTGGGTAGAGCGGCTGGATCTCTTGCGCACTCAGGTCATACCAGGGGCCAGCCTCTTCCTCCTGCAGGACAGGGCGAGCTGGGCCAGGCAGGCAGCCAGGAGCAGGGACCCCCCTGCCCAGCCCACCCCTGCCCAGCTGCAGCTGAGCCATCACCCCACACTCACCATCCCAGCCAGGAACCTGCTGGTGCCCATGCCCAGGCTGAAGGAGGTGGTGAGGGGCAGTGTGCAGATGCTGTGCGTGGGCAGGTACTCAGACAGCGAGCCCCAGAACCTGGAGGAAAAGGTGGGTGTCAGAGCTGAGACCCCTGCTACAGCCACTGCCCCAGCACGGCCTCGGGCATCACTTGAGCTGGGGCAGAGCAGGGCCAGCCTGGCCCTGGCCAGCAGCCACAGTCGCCCAACAGCCCTGTCCCACTGCCCCACAGCCCTCCGGGCCTGGGGAGCTCCTGGCCCATTCTCCCCCCAACAGCCCCAGCTCCACTGAGCCGCCCTCACTTGTTCTCGTTGTGCAGGAAGTTTTCCTCCCCCAGGTGCTCGTAGACCCAGCCAGGAGCAAAGATGGCTGCAGAGAGGCCATGCTGGCGGATCAGGCGCAGGGACTGCAGAGATGAGCAGTGAGCAGCATGGGCTGGGCAAGGCAGTCACCTTGTAACCTGTCATGTCCCCACTCCCCCAGGTCCCACTGGCCCCGTGGTGAGGCAGGACAACACCATGGGGATGTGCTGCGGCATCTCCCACCCCAGGGACTGCAGCACTGGGATCCCCTGGCTCCCTCTCCATGCATGGCTGGCAGCCCAGTGGCTCCAGGTTCCCCTGCTCCTTGCCTCTATGACCCCAGGTTAGTGGTGTAGTGCGGCACGGCACAGCATGGCACGGCATGGCCATTGGTTGGGGCTCAGAGCCTTGCACTGGAGGGAGGCCCAGGGTCCCACTCTGGCCCGGTGTCGCGACGGAGGGAAGACACAGTCACTCAATATGAGTGATCAGCAGACTTCCCTCCGTCACAACAGCCCGGTCCTGGCACACCCACCTTGTCAGTGTCGAAGCCACCACCGACCACGTCCCCACGGGCAAAGACATCAATGCCAACATAGACATCGGTGCGGCGTGGCCCAGCCAGCCCGCATGTGCGCTCCAGGTGCTCCTCCTTCCAGTTGTAGTTGGTGAACAGCCCATCACAGGCGTCGAAGAACACCCTGGGAACGAGGGTGAGGGTGGCAGGACAGATACTGTGGCTGTCCCTACAGACCACCCCACCAAGGGCTGTGCAGGCCATGCCCTGAGCACCCTCAAGAGCTGGGTTTGGGGTGGGCTCACACCACCTCTACCCAGGGCCAGTTTTGCCTGGGCAAGGTGATGGGACAGGGCCCAGCCTCACCTATTCTCCTCGTTCAGCTCATTCTGCCATCTCAGCGTGCCGTTCTGCAGGACGCTGTCATACCAGATCACCAGCCCCCCTGGCATGGCGCTGTGCACCTGCACCGTCAGGTGCCGCAGGAAGGCGGGCAGGTTCCTCGCCGCTGCTGCCTGCCAGGGGACAGCAGGGACAGGTTGGCATGGGGCAGGCAAGGGGTCCTGCACAAGAGCAGCGTGAGGGCAGGGGAGGAGGCAGGGAGGGCAGGGTGCAAATGCTCACACTCAGCATGTTCTCTATGTTGACCAGCCAGCCGTCGAAGCGGTAGTGCTGGGCAATGCGGGCCAGCTGCTCGCTCACAGCGTGGTACGCCTCCTCCCCACCAGCCAGGAATGACTCACACAGCTTCTCCCCATCCGTCCACTCCGTGATGAATGTGCCTGGGCAGGCGGTGAGAGCAGTGTCAGCCACGTGCCCTGGCAAACCCCCCATGCTCCTGGGGCTCTCCCCAGCCCAGTCCTGCAGCCCCCAGCCCTGCAGCTGGTCCTGCCCTCACCCAGCACAGTGACACCATTCCTGTGCGCCGCATTGGTCCAGCACACGGGCGGGATGGTGACAGTGTGGTGGCTGAAGTAGATGAAGACATCAATGTACCGCCAGTGGTAGAAGACATAGGGGTTGCGTGTGGCTGAGCCCTGGATGAACCTGCAGCGGCAGAAAGAGGCAAGTTGGGCAATGCGGAAAGAACACTAGCAGACGGCTGTGGGGCTGGGAAGGGGCATGACTCACGCCCAGCTGTGGCACTAAGCCACCCCCGCAGACCCCAGCCAGGGCTGGCCTGGGCAAGGCCACCATTCTCCGGCTAAGCCGGCAGGGAACAAATCAAGCAGAAGCCAAAGGGGTTTGGGATTTGAGATGTTGAGCTCTGCTGCCACATCTCCCTTTTGCTCAGCACGTACCTGTCCTCCAGGTACCCGCCGCGCATGTCGTGGCACACCAGCGTCCGGGGCCTCTGGCTGCCCAGCGGGGGCTGGCGCTCTGCCAGCGGCACAGCGGAGACGTTGAAGTCGTCGTTGCTGTCGGGCTGCCAGGAGAGCAGCTCCTCCAGGCCGGACAAGGAGAAGCTGATGGGCTCTGTCGTGCTGGTATCGAAGTGCCTCGCTGGGTCAGGGGGGACTTGGTCAGCGGGGAACCCGTGCGGCTCAGCACCGGCCCGGGGAGGGCCGGGGGGACCCGGGGGCACCGTTCCCGCCGTGCCTCACCTGGCAGGGGCTGCGGGCGGGCGCTGACGGTGTCGTGCAGGACGGTGGTTCCCCGGGGCTCCGCCGCCGGCTGGAAGCTGCCCGGGGAGCGGGGTGACGGCCGGGCAGCCCCCTGTCCCGTAGGCCCCCTGCCCCCGGCGCCGGGCCAGCACCGCGGCCAGCGCCGCCCAGCCCAGCCCAGCCCAGCCCGGCCCCGGCCCCGGCCCCGGCCCCGGCCCCGGCCCCGGCCCCGGCCCCGGCCCCGGCGCGCCGCCCGCCGCCCACCTCCGCCGCCGCCGCTCGGCCCGCTCCGCCTCGGCCTCCGCTGGCGCCTCAGTCCCGGCCCGCTTCCCGCGCCGTGCCGGGCCCTCCTGCGCCGCCGCCGCCGCCATGGCGCTGCCGCCGCTGCCCGCTCCGACGGCGCCGGCACCGCACGGCCCGCCCCGGCCGGGGGCACCGCCCCGGAGCTCCGCCAGCCCCGGCCCGGCCCCGCACCGCCCCCAGTGCCCGCCCCGCCGCCGCCGCCTGCGCCTGGAGTCCCGGGGTGGGACGTGTTCTAGGGTGAGGACGTGTCTTCCAGGGTGGGAAATGTGTCTCGAGATGGGCTGCGTGCCCTGGGACAGGGCCACGTGTCCTGGGATGGGACGTGTGTCCCGGGATGGGGATGTGTGTCCTGGGACAGGGATATGTGTCCTGGAATGGGGTTGTGTTCCGGGATGGAACATGTGTCCTGAGATGGGCTGCATGCCCTGGGATGGGGCCATATGTCCTGGGATGGACTGTGTGCCCCAGGATGGGGGATGTATTTCCCAGGATGGGACATGTGTTCTGGGATGGGGACATGTCTCCCAGGATGGGACATGCTGCATGCCCTGGGATGGGGCCACATGTCCCAGAATGGACTGTGTGTGGTGGGATGGGACATGTGTGCTGGGATGTGATGTGTGTCCCTGGACAGGCCCTGCTGGGCAGACTGGGACACAGCTGGTTCCCAGGCTGGCGGCCACCCCAAGGAGGCAGCCCCCTCAACTCATGCCACCTGCCAGCAGCCCCAGCCCTGCCTGCCATCCGTGGGGCTGGAGGCTGCCGTGGGACTTTGCCCTCACCCTGTGGCTGGGAGGGGGGGCCGAGCTGCCTCCCGCTGTCCTGCTGGGTCCCTGGGACCAGCCCTGCGGGGACAGCAGGACAGGGGCCCTGCAGGCACCACCAGCTCCAGACAGCCTGACCAGCCTCACCACCCACCATCCGCCCACCCTCCACCCACCATGAGGTCACTTTAAGCTCAGCCCTGAGCTCTCCCTGTTGTGCTGGGTGGATGGGATGCTGCTCTGCAGCTACAGCCACAGCCACAGCCCTGCAGCTACAGCCCTGCTCTGCCCAGTCACAGACCCACCAATCCAGCCTCTGACCACAGGCTTCCCAGCTTGATCTCAGGCCCATTTCATCACTGTGGACTTGCTGGATGATCAGGACTCTTGGTAAACCTGGTCACCACCCACAGCCCACCCTGCTCACAGGCTGATGGGTCTGTTACTGCACTCAGCTCCCCACCCTTAGGGAGCTGCTGGCCTTTGCAGGCCTGGCTCCGGTCTCCCTGGCTCTCCTGGGACCAGCTGCCCTTCCCTTCCCACCACTGGCTGGGCAGTACGGTGCCAGCCTGTAGCTCTTGGGGAGCCCCCACACCCTGGCAGTGGGAACCTGCCCTAAGCTGCACAGAGCCTCTGCACACACAACACAAGAGGACACTGAAAGTGTGAGTAGGATTTAAAGTTGTGGGGTGTTTAATGTGGTCACAAGCTGTACAGAGAGTGGTGGGCAGCACACTGTCCCAGGCCCTGCTTTGCTATTGCATCTACAAAAAATACAAAGCCTAGCCAGCAGATAATTTAACTGAAGAGGAAGCAGCTGAGGCCTCGCACCCAGGGCTGCCGGCAAGGTGCCAACCCCTCCTTGGTAGCATCGGCACCCAGCAGAGGCTGCGGCGGAGGGAACTGCAATAGGGACTTGCAAAGGGGAACAGATACAATCTGCTCCCCCATGGGAGCACTTGGGGAGGCTCAGCACAGAGGGTACCCACCATTGTGCTGCAATATCTGTGCTGTTGGGACCCAGCTCTGCAGAGAGAGGGGCCCTTAGTGGTTTTACTGCCTTTCCTGCTGGGTGCTGAGCACCCTCTGCTCTTTTGCAGAAGGAGCCTGCCGCACATGGCATGGTGCAAGGGGGGGCAAGGGAAAAAGACGGTGTGTGTATCTGCGCTGCCTCTCACCAGGGCGCTGCCAAGCAAACCCCAAACACAAGCTCACAGCCATTGCCACAACTGACTGTGCCCCAGCAAACCCAGCTCTGACACAGGCACAGGTGGGGATGAGTTCCCTACCTGCCCCAGGCGAGTGACTGCTTGCCAGGTCACAAATGCAGCAGAGGCTGGAAATGGCTCTGACTCTTCCAGGTACATAGGCTCAGCCTCGAGGAGCTGGGCATGGGGGCATTCACACACTGGTGCAGCTGCTGGCAGTAGTAGCATGTAGAAGGGCTAACAGCTTAATGGTGGGTGGCATGCCTGGGGCAAGAGGGCAGCTGGGGCTCCTCAGACATCTGCCCCAGGGGAGGAGGAGCAGGGTGGACCAGGTGCTCAGGGGTCCCCGCTGTACTTGATGAGGTGGCCGCTGAAGGTGATGTAAGTGTCATACTCATCGCTGAAGATGGCATTCTCACGCTCGCCCTTGTAGAGCCGCACCCAGACCTCATCCTGCTCCTGCAGCTCCAACATGACGCTTTGGCTCTGCATGATGCTGCGGTCACTCACCTGGGCATAAAGGATGACCATCTCTGCCCCATTGCGCATGATGTGCAGGTACGTCTCTTTCTGGTTCCAGGTGTGCACGTTGAGGCTGAAGTAGTAGATCCCAGGGACGTAGCAGTAGAACTTGCCCGTGAACATGTTGAAGTGCTCGTAGAGGTTGACAAACTGTGTGTCGAAGATGAGGGTCTGGTAGTAGTCATTGCTGTGCAGGGGCTTCTTGCGGCCCACTGAAAAGGCAGCGTAGTGGCTCTTGCAGCGTTCCCCTGGGGCGCCCATGCTGCCCTTCTGTCCCTTGGGCCCTGCGTGGCCTCGGCTGCCGGCCACCCCTGTCTTGCCAAACTTGCCCTGCATGCCTCGCTCACCGCGGTCCCCTTTCTCGCCTGGGCAAAGCAGGAGGGAGAGTTGCACTGTCAGAGGCGGGTGCCATGTCTGAACCCTGGAAACCCCTTTGCCTGGCAGAAAAGGATGGAGACAGCAGGGACGCCCCCCCCACCAGCCCTGCCCAGAGCCCACCAGCACAGGAGCAGCTCACACCCCACAATGGCTCCTGCCCACTGCCCCTTTGTCTGTGCAGGGTGCTGGACCACAGGCACCAGCCTCTGCTTCTTGCTCCCAGTTCGTGCAAGACTGGCATCCCAGAGAGCCAGCACTGGGAGCCCAGCTTTGTGCTGGCCTTGGGAGGATGCTGGCAGACCAGGCAGGCTGATGGAGTGCCGGGGCTGCAGGTTTGGCCATGAGCATTGCTGCAGTGTGGGGCCCTGACAGCTCTCACCTTTCAGGATGGTCATGTTGATTTGAGGCAGGGGCTGGTACTGGGTGTAGGAGAAGCGCTGGTCGGCCGGCTCACAGCAGCGAACACAGCGGGGCTGTGGGGGCAGCCCCTCCTGGGCACTGCCAGCCTTCTGCTCCTGGATGGCCCTAGGAGGGCAGAAAGCAAAGCGCAACAGGGAGCTACGGGTGGGGGCTGAGGCCCTTGGGGGTGTCACAGCTGCCCTGGCCCCGGGGTCCCCTCACCTGGCAGCATGGTGCTGGGGCGGTGTCTCCTTGGGGTCCATCTGCAAACGCTGGTCGGGGCTGGGGCTGAGCTGGCTCCCTGCAGAAGAGGGCAGCAGCAGGCAGGAAAGCAGCAGGACACTGGGCGCCCAAAGCCCCTCCATGCTGTGGCAGTGCCCTGTGAGATGCCAGGGATAGCTGAGGGGGACAGCAAGGCCTGGCAGAGCTGGAAGATTCAGAGATGCCCTGCCACACTAGCCTGGCAGTGCCCTGCACTGTCCCCAGGACAGGACCTGATGCACTATGCGGCCCCAGACAGGGCACAGATGTGTTTCCAGCCCCAAAAAGCTGCTCTTGCAGCAACCCTTCCCCAGCAGAGCCCGCAGCATGGGCATGTGCATCTCTTCCAACTGCAGGGACCATCTGTACCTAAATAGCTGCTTCTACCTAGGCTGTGTGCCTTGGTGACACTCCAGTGAGTGCCTGGGGAGACCCAAGTTTGGAGCAGTGCAGGGGCTCTGGTCCTGCTAAGAGATGGGGCTGTGCAGCCCCCAGAGCCCTGGCATGCATGGAAGAAAAAATTACCCGGGGAGCCAAGGGCAGAGCAGAGCAGCAGCCTCTGGCTGACTGTCTAAGCCCTGGGCCAAACATAGCTGCTCCTACTCAGCCTGGCTTTAGCTGCCTCCCAAGGATGCCCAAAAATGGCAACTTGGGGTCTCAGCACCCAAAAAAATTACAGGTAGCTCCAGGTGCCACAGGGCAAATGTCAGGGTGCAGCCCTGCCTATTGTGGGGGAACCCCAGCCCTGCCTGGGGAGGGTGCCTGCATCCCTCCTACACCACAGCTTGCAAGGATGCCTGCAGCACAGGCTGCACAGACCCCAGGAAAGGGGCTTCTGTGCCCCAGGAGCTGCCATCTCTTGGTCCTCAGTGTGAGGGCTTGCAAGGAGGCCAGACCCACTTCTCTGGAGATGTGGATGTGGGCTGGCAGCCCCAGCTGGGAGCCAGTTGCAACAGGGAGAAAACTTCCTGGCACCCCCGATTCCTGCATGGGGCCAAAGCTAATATTTGCAGTAGCTGGTGGCACCATGGCCCAGCCCAGGCAGCCCTGCTGCCCTTCCTCATCTTATCACAGCCTTATCTGCTGGAGATGTGGGGTTGGGCACACCCCACACCTGGCCCTGTGGCTCTGAAGGCGCCAGGATGGTCACGACCAAACACATGTGCAGCACTGCCCGGCTGCTTGGCATCGTGCAACCGCGGGGTCTGAGGTGGTGCTGGGGCACAGCTGGCTGGCACAGGGCTGCAGGTGTGGGCTGCCTGGTCCCACACCCTGCCATGATGGGGCCTTGCAGCGCTGGGATGGAGAAGGCTGCTGACTCCTGTACTGTCAGGTGCCTCCCCGAAGTGGCACATCCTTTGCCTTTCTCCCCTCCCCAAACAGCCTCCCCCTGCACTACCTGGCTGTGCTCTCCAGGTTCTGCAGGGATCCTAGATCCCCTGCCCCAAGGGGCAAAGGGCCCCACACAGCACAGCCCTTCGTCCTGGGGGTGGGCCAGGCCAAGGGGAAGGATTCTGGGGCAGAATCCTGTTGTTTTGGTGAACACCCGCTTTCCAAACACCAGGGTCCTCAGTCAGCGATCACTGAGCCAGCCCCCAGGCAGACTGTTGTCCCCCGAGCACAGGGGCTGGTGGGGTCAGAGGACCGGTGGGAACAGGAGACTGGGCAGGCATGCTCCAGCAGAGGGTGTTTGAGGCCAGGATGGATGCCTGGCTTGTGAGTCACCTTCACTGGGACTAGGTGGAGGGATGGGGGAAGGCTCCAAAGGGCTTTCCTACTGCTTCAATCCTTTGCAGAGGGCCTGTTCCCTCACACACTTTTCTCGGTGTCTGTGTCCCAGCTTGTGTCCCTCCCTGCTCTGTCTCTCGCCCTGTTATCTCTGCCCAAGTCCTGCTGTGCTGCCGGCTATGGGGAGAGGCAGGGCTGTGGGCACTGTGTGTGGGCAGCCTGGCACCGCATCCTCTGTGCCCTGGCCTGGTGCCTGCCCATGCTCAGCTCTGTTGTCAGGGGAGAAGCGGATCCATGGATAGCAGCAAGGAGGAGGCCAGTCAGGGGCTTGTGAGCAGATATCATCCAGGAGAGCCTTGGCCCTGGCTCTCTTCACCCTGCTTGGCCTCCAGTTATGCCAGCCACATGCCAGAGAGCATGGCACACAGCCTGCTGGTGTTTTGGGAAACCCATGGCTTTCCCTCAGCTCTGGGACCATCAAACCAGACATTTTCCCTGAGACCCAAAGCAGGCTCAACCCTAGGGAAAATGCAGCTTTGTAGGGAACTGCTCCACAAGGAGAAGAAATCCTTCACCAGAAAATTCCCACTGAGAAAGGCAGCATGCTTCCCAGGCTGTCATAGGGCTGGAAATGGAGGCGAGTGTCCTGTGCACACAGAGTGCTGTCAGTGGCATGGTGCACCCAGCAGCAGCATGCAGGGCTCACTGGGCCCCTGAACACATGTCCGCAGGCGCACCGGGCAGGAGGTGCCTATGTATGCACAGGCATATACAGCCCTGCTGAAGGGATGGTGTTTTTCCTGTCAGGATTGGATGCTTTCCAGGAGCCGTTTGGAGATTTAAATTAAGTGGCTGCTAAAGCTTTGTGACTGCAAGTCAAAACATCCTGAAATACATCCTAGATGGTGATAAAGACAAGAATGAAACAAGCAAACCCTTGGGAGGGGTTGAAGGGGCTCAGAGCAGTGGGCGGCATGGAGGCAGCAGGACCTACACACTCACCTCATCCTACTGGCTCAGGGTGGTGGATAGAGCCCTCCCCAAGCTGCAGCAGCTGGAGCTGCGTTGCCTCTGGGGTCATGCTGGTGGGATGGCTTCCCCCTGCCTTTTGGTGCAGCAGCTGGAATGGCTGCAGAGCTGTTTGTGCCCCCAGAGCAGCACAGACCCAGCAGGCAGCAGCGTGGGAGCTGTGTGGAGCAGCTGTGGTGAAGGACCAGCAGGGTGGTTGCAGCCTTCCAGCTCCTGCAGCACCAGCCAGATGCTGTCCTAGGGACCCCAGCAGCTACCACGTCCCTGTCCCCTGCACATGCCTGGGGACAGCCTGGCCCTGGGTTTTATGTGCTCATAGGGTCTGTTTTTTGGGGCACAGGGCTGGGGGAGCTGCGGTGGATCTGTGCTGGGTCAAGCCTGTGCTGCAAGTTCCAGCACTAACCACCTCCCAGCGTCTGTCCTTGCCAAGCTGCTGTGGGTCAGGCTGTGACCCCAGACTGTGGGGTTCAGCCCTGTGGTCCCCACCACCCCTTCGCAGGCAGGGCAGGGTCCTCACTCAACTGACCGGACTGGATAGGGGGGACCCTGGTCACCGCTGCTGGACATGCCCCAGGGCACCCATTCGACCAGTGAGGTGGAGCCACCTCATGAGTGAATCCACACCAGTGCTGCTGTGCCCTGACAGCACCTGCAAATGGGTACACAATAAGGTGCTGGTCCTAGGCCTGCAGGGCCCTCCCCCAAACCTGCCCCCTACCTACCTCCGGGGCAGAGTTGCTCCCTCCTGGTGCTGCCTTGCCTTCCCTAGAGCATCCCTCTGTGCTGCCCTGCCAGCCCCCCGGCACGGGGCAGAGCCTGCCTGCAGCGGATCGGCTGCCTCCCACTCCAGCAGCCTCTTCTCCTCCTCTGGCCTGGGCGGAAATGCACTTTCTAGAAAGTAAAGGAGGCAGCAGAGGAGCAGGACCAGGCGTGCAGCCCTCCCACTGCCAGATGTGAGCCCAGCAGCGCGGGCGGCTGGCGTTAACCATGTGTGCTCCCAGCGCCTACCAGCACCGGGCCTGCAGCCATGACCAGCGCTGGCCCAAGGTCAGGGAATGGCAGCAGCACATGCCAGGGGCTTCGCTGGGACCTTTCGCAGACAGCCAGACACACACACGTGTCCCACAGCGCTGGGCAGGACCTGGCCCCACTCCCTGCACCCCAAGTGCTGGGGGGACACGGGGCCCGTCCCAGTTAACGCTGGTGTGTCAGGAGCCGCGGGCTGGGGCCTGCCTGCACCGGGGGCTGCACCCGGGGACATGCCCACCCGAGGCTGGGCCGCAGGAGACACCACTCCGCAGAGCCGGCTCAGCCCGCGCCCTGCGGCCCCCCCGCCCATCGCTGGGTTCCAACAGCACGTGTGCGGGGGGCCGGGGCCGGTCGGGGCTGACCGGTCCTTTGTCGCCGTGCCCGGCCCGGTTCGGGCACGAAGCAGGCCGCGGGGTGGACTGCAGCTCCCAGCAGCCCCCGCGGCGCAGCGCGGCACTGACGCGCGAGGGCTGATGGGAGTTGTCGTTCCGCTGCGGCCGCAGTGATTTGGCCGCTGCCGGCCGCCGTGGCGGCGCGCGGGGGCTGCCGGGAGCCGTAGGCGGTGGCTGTGCGGGGGGCGGGCGGCTACGCTCGGGCGGCGCCGCGGTGAGTGGGGACACCGGGGCGGGGGGCGCGAACCGCGCTGCGGGGCCTCGGGGCCGGGCCTGTGGGGAGGGGGCCCGCCGGGCTGGGGCGGGAGCACCGCGGGCACAGAGCACTCTGCTCGGGGGGAACACCGGAGGCGCCGAGGCTGTGCCCCGCGGCAGAGGGTCCAGGGGGCGCGGAGGCCCTTAAGGCCCCGCTCAGGCCGGGCGGGGCATCGGCTTCCCGGCAGCTCGCTCCGAGTAGGGGGTTCGGGGGTCCCCGTGCCCGGAGGGCCCGAGGGTCCCCGTGTCCGTGCCGGCTGGGGGCGTCCCCGTGGCCATGCCCGGGGGGAGAGGGCCACGTAGCTGTGCTCAGGGCAGGTGCTGGCGTCCCTACAGCCACAGTGGGGACCAGTGCACTGAGCGGGGTCCCCAGGGCCCTGCCGAGGGCGGTGCTCCGGGATCGTAGCAGAACGGAGGAGCACTGCCCCCCCTCCCCTGCAGGGTTTTTACCCCGCTGTGGCGGCGCCCCGGGGCGAGCAGCTGTCCCTCGTGGGCTCCTCTGTGTCCCGGCCGTGGCCAGGAGCACACCCGCCTGCCCGGGCTCGGCCTCCCATGCTCAATGCAGCCTCTGTTCACCCCTCTGGCTGCTGAAAGGCACATTGAGAGCCCCGTGTCATGGCTGCTTGTGGGGAGCACGGCCCGTGCCCAGCGCCAGGCCCGGGGCCCCACCACAGCCGGTGACAGGCCTGGGCTGGCAGCTGGGCACCCCTCTGCCTTGCCCCAGGCTGGGGGTCCTTGCCCTGTGCTGCATGGCACGGGGTGATGGGGCAGCTTCCAGTGCCTGGGGGCTGCTCGCTCCCTGCACAGCCTGGTATAGTCCATCTGCAGGAGCCCAGGGAGCTGCCACATCCCCTGTGCTGCAGGGAGAGGCACTGCTCTGGCACCTTGGCCCTGTGGGTGGGCACAGCACAGGGTGGGCTGAGGGTACCCACATATGAGTCATGCCCAGAGGAGACACCATGACAGTGGGCAGACCTGGTAGAGGCTACTGCAGCTTCAAGGCTCGGCAAGTTCTGGTGTTTGTCCCTTGAACCCAGGTGCTGCACTTCCTGCTCAAGCATTGGCATCCTGCTCGGGCGGAGCTGCCACGTGTCTCCTGGTGTCTCTGTGGGGCCTGGGGACATGCCTACTGCTCAGCAGCAGGGCTGGTTCCTGGGGGCTGTGGGAGCTGGGACAGGCCGGCTAGCCACTCCATAGACACCAAGGGTTGTTCTTGCTGCTGGAGGGGAACTCCCTCCTGGGGCTGTGCAGGAACGCTGCTCAGCAGGACACCCAAGTACAGGTCCTGGGGACTCGCCCAGGGTTACTATGGACCCTGGGGCAGGTAGAGGTGCTGAGCAGGTCATGCATGCCTGCCAACACTTTGGGGCTTGTGGCTTGTTCTGGTCTGGGAGGGCAGAGCAGGGTTGAGGTGGGAAGGGGCTGAGAGTGCCCTCAGCAGCAAAGCAGCCCCCTTCCCTGCTTGAGGCAGCAGCACCTTCTCCTGCTGCAGGAGAGGGGGTGAGGTCCCTCACCTCTCCCTTGTGGCCATGCCCTGCAGCCCCCTGAGCTCAGTGCAGCACCAGGCTCCAGCTCCCTGACCTGCTTCCTCCCTTTTTTCCACCAGGTTCTCCTTGCCCCAAGTCTGATGCCCATCCCGCCCTGCCATGAGTCTATGAGCCCCCTCCGGATCAGCGTGGGTGGTCTACCTGTCCTCGCGTCCATGACCAAGGGTGCTGATCCCCGCTTTCGACTGCGCTGGAAGGCCATCGTGCTGTCATCAGCTTGTGTGGGGATTGTGCTGCTGCTCTTCTGCCTGCACCGGTCCTCACCAGCGCGGCATGGTCCACCCAATCCTCACAACTGGCAGCTCAGCCTGCACACAGGGGACCGCTACAATGACACCTACCCGCTGTCCCCACCCCAGAGAAACTCCGAGGGTGTGCGCTACCGCATCGGAGTCATTGCGGACCTGGACATGCAGTCCCGGGGCTCTGAGGAGCACACCTGGTTCAGTTACCTGAAGAAGGGCTACCTGGTGCTGTCAGACAGTGGGGACAGCGTGACAGTGGAGTGGGACAAAGACGAGAGCGTGCTGCAGTCCCACCTGGCTGAGAAGGGCAGGGGCATGGAGCTCTCAGAGCTGGTCGTCTTCAATGGGAAGCTGTACGCTGTGGATGACCGGACAGGAGTGGTCTACCAGATTGAAGGCAACAAGGTGGTGCCCTGGGTGATCCTCCCAGATGGGGATGGCACAGTAGGGAAAGGTGAGCTCCACCAGTCTGCCCTGCAGATGCAGAGCAGTGAAGCCCTTGGCTCTTTGTGGCTCGCTGGGGTGGGGTGCACCATTTCTGTGACTCCGTAAGCCTGGGTGGGACAGGGGCAATCCTGCCCAGGGACTTGGGAGGCTGTGCCCAGGATCTGGGTGTCTGGTGTGGCGTTCAGGGGAGTGTGGCCAGTCTGATGTTTGTGCTGGCTGAGCCCTGGCTCATGCCATTCTCTCCACTGCAGGCTTCAAGGCAGAGTGGCTGGCAGTGAAGGATGAGCACCTCTACGTGGGGGGACTGGGCAAGGAATGGACCACAACAACGGGGGAGGTGGTGAACGAGAACCCCGAGTGGGTGAAGGTCATCGGCTACAAGGGCGACGTGGGCCATGAGAACTGGGTGGTGAACTACAACGCACTGAGGGCTGCGGCAGGGATCCGACCCCCAGGTACTGAGTGAGGCTCCCTTCTGCCACCTTGTGTCCCACACCCTCAGCAGGCCCCAGGGCTGAGGTCTCCCTCCCCATAGATACTGGGACTGGAGTGAGACTTAAAGGATGCTGGAGGCCAGAGACCTCCTCCTGTCCTGGCAGAGAGGCCAGAGCTGACCCTGGCCAGTTTTCTCCTGTCTGCCACAAGCAGTGGGAGGTTCACTTAGCTGGTGCTGTGCCTGGCAGCCAGGCCCCCTGGGCAGAGGAGGCTGTGCCAGGGTGCCCCTGCCCAGCTCCGGGAGGGACTGGGGGGGCTGCTGCATGGGCAGTGGGGCAGGAGAAGGCAGAAACATTTACAGCAGTTGCCTCTGGGGGCTGCAACCTCCCCAGCTGTGGTGTCCTTTGAAGTGGGGAGCAGACCCACCCCAGCCTGGTGGGTGCTCTCTGCCTCATGCCGTCAGACACCACTCCTTGCCGCAGGTTACCTGATCCACGAGTCGGTCTCCTGGAGTGACACCCTGCAGCGCTGGTTCTTCCTGCCGCGCCGTGCCAGCCATGAGCGATACAATGAGAAGGCAGATGAGCGGCGAGGCACCAACCTGCTGCTGAGCTCTACTCAGGACTTTGGGGATGTGACAGTGGGACGTGTGGGTGAGGTAGTCCCTACCCACGGCTTCTCTTCCTTCAAGTTCATCCCGGACACAGACGACCAGATCATTGTGGCGCTGAAATCGGAAGAGGACAACGGCAAGATTGCTAGCTACATCATGGCCTTCACACTGGACGGGCGCTTCCTTCTGCCTGAGACCAGGATTGGCAGTGTGAAATACGAGGGCATTGAGTTTATTTAACCGACTTTTCAACTGGACTGGAGGGGCAAGGGAGGCTGAGGGGCGCTGGGGCAGGCCCTGCTAGCATGCTCCAAGCCAGGCACATGCCCCAGGCTTGCCCGAGGGATGCTGGGCAGCACTCCCAGCTCTGTAGTTGGCCTTGGCATCTCTGGTAAAGCATTGGCTCTGCTGAAGGAGGTGTGGTGTGGGTGTTTTGGCAGTGGCACCTGGTGGCAAGGGACTGCCACCACAGGGTGCTGTGAGCCCCAGTCCAGGAAACAGACAGTGGTCCAGATGTGCCAGTTCCCTGCGCAGGCCCTGAGCTGCAGCCATTAGCACCCAGCCCCTAACTGCGACAGAAACCCTTTGCGGTGAGTCGGTGGCTGTGTTGACATCTGGGCTCTGGGTTTGCAGCTGAGGAGGAGCCTGAGCCCCAGCTCTGCTGCTCTGCCTGGTGTCCTGCTGTGCTGCGGTGCTCCCCCAATGGAGGAGGGGGTGACCAGCTGGAGCACTGGGCCTGTCCCAGTACCTGGAGGAGCAGGTCTGAGCCAGGCGCTGGGGTCTAGCCATGCTGGCAATGTGTCCTGGGGCCACCCTGCAGGAGAACCTCCAATCTGTGTCCCCAGCACCTGACTGGGAATATACTGGAGACATGAGGACAAGCATCCCTATAGGGAGGAGCATCCTTGAGGGTGCAATTGACCAGATCCTGCCCCATTCCTAACCCTCCTGGGGTCAGAGTGGCTAGCTGGGGATAGGGGCATGGCATGGTGTCCCAGCCAGGGCAGGCAAGGGCCATCTATGGTGTCATAGCTGCGGGGGATTTCATCAGACTTTTTCCCAGAAGGTCATTTTCCTTCCCTTTTTACTGTAAGCTGGGTGAGGTGATGGCTGCGGTGATGGGCAGCCCTGGGCACTTTTCTGGGGAAGGTCCCACGTGGGAGGGGGACGGTGGTGGTGTCCCTCTGGCCCGGTCACTGAGGGGGATGCAGCTGTTCCTGCATCACCAGTAGCACCAGGGCTGGGGCTTTTAGCGGTCTCAAGTAGCAGCAGCTGGGGCTGCTGCTGGCACTGCTGTACCGGTATGGTGGCTCTGCCCATGGGGCTGGGGGAAGCAAGCGTGGTCCCAGGTGACTGGTGGGTCCAACAGCCATAGCCAGTTGTAATGTGGGCACATCCCTGTGCGTGGCCCTGTGCCATTCCCAGCCCGCACCCCAAAGGAGGTACGTGGTTTTGCTGGCTTGGGCCCCAGAGGTGCCTCTAGACCCAAAGCTGTCAGCTCCAGGAAGATGCAGGACCTGGACAGAAGCCACCAGGAGCTGTCAGAAAAGATAGCCATGCCTGCTCCAAGGGCTTCCATGTTTGGTATAGGAGGGAGAGCCAGAAGCACCAGCTTAGCTTCCTGGGGCCTGCAGCAGCTGGGAAGCATTCACAGCAGCCCCAGGCTTTGCTGGCCAGGGAGCCCTTCCCAAGCTTGCCAGCAGTGTTGTGAAATCATGGCAGCAGCCTGTGGCCCCTCAGGAGGAACTTGCACAGTTCTTGGGAGCCGAAAGTGTGAAACATGGGCATCTGCTGGCCCCCGGGGCCTCCTTCCCACCCCACTAACCACAAGAATGCAGCTCCTGGCCTGGCCTGTGCTCCCCTGCCTCAGCCCCTGCCCTAGTTGGCAGGGCAGCAGTTCTTCACACCAGTGAGGTGCTGGGGCTCATGGTTGGCTCTGTGTTGCCCCCCAATTTGGCAGCAAAGAGCTGTGGGCACAGGGCAGCTGGCAAGGAACGAGGTGACTGCGGTGCCAGGACCTTCCACTACCCTGGCTGTGGGAGTGGGACCTCCCTCCCCACCAGAGCAAGGCTGTGGTCAGGACCCCTGGGGATGGGCCCAGTGCAATGCCGGGGCAACCTCGCAGCAGTTGGTGCCTGTGAGGATGCCACCAGTGGAGCCACTGTCAGAGGGACCCAGCAGGCACAGCTCCATAAGCAGCTGCCTTGTAGCTCTGGGCACAAGACACAGCTGACACCAACATGAGTTTGGGCTGTCCAAGTGTCTCCCTGCAGCCAGGGGACCCTGTTACACCCTGCCCCTTGGACAGCCCTGCCAAAAGGGTGGGCTTTAGATAACCTGGGACTGGCTGCCACCATTCAGGGGTGGGCTTGGCTCCCATACCTCCCCTGCCTGCCCTGACACTGCCCTGCTGTGGGGACCGGCCCTGCCTGGGGGAAGGAGGGGGCCTGTTGATACAGTGTCTGGGCCGCAGTTGGGTGGGAGGACCCACGGTGCAGAGAGCTGGCAGGGACAGGCCCTCCCAAGAGCCCAGCCAGGCTGCCCCCCCACCCCCTGTTTACAGTGTCCAGCACCTCTGTGAGCCGAGTGAGGAGTGCATACAAGGCTGGACACGTGTTTTCGTTTAGCCCAGAAAATGACTCACGCTGGCGCTGTGCTGCAAGTGGACACGCTCGTCTCTGCAGGGCAGCCCTACCCCGGCCACAGACCTGTCCCCAGCACCACGGGCAGAGCTGGCCTCAGCCCGTGCATGTGGCCTCGGGGGCCATGCAGCACCTGCCCCAGGGTGCCCCCCCAGCCTGCGCTGGGTGCCGGCTGGCCATGGGCCACATTGGCCACTTTGCCTTTGCCTGCACTCCACTTGGCACAGGCATTAATGGCCTTGCTCACCCTCCTGGCCCGGGGCTGGTGACTCCACAGCACCTGTCTTGGCCCCACAGCTGTCCTGGTGGCTGTCACTGCTCTGTGGCCCCTTCTTGTCCCCTGGACTCAGCCAGGCAGGGAGCTCTGCACTCCACTGGGAAGCGGGGCCTTCCTGTACCATGTCCCTCTGCACCCCCAGACCATTCCACCAGCTGCCCTGCCTGCCCATGCTGGCCCTTTTCCTAGTGATCTGGCTTGACCCCATCTTCCCCCTCCTCATGCAGGCAGGATGTCAGGGGCCTGTGAGGCTGTCAGGGCCTGGGGCAGTGGTGCAGCGTGGGCAACAGGACCGCAGCCCCTGCCTCGCCACAAACAGGACTGGGCTGAAGCATCCCTAGGCCTCCCAACCCTTGGCCCTGTGGTGCCCTTGGAGCAGCACAAGCGACCAGCAATACCAGGACATGAGGCAGCAACCGGCACCTTGGGCAGCCAGGCCAGCAGGACTCCTGGTGGCTGCTGCTGAAGCATCTGCAGCATGCCCCGCAGCAGAGTTGGGGACCTGGAGCCTCATCACCAGGTTTCACCCACCATGCCAGCACTGTGGATGCAGTCCCCTCCCACAGCTTCCCTGCAGGCTCTAGTGGGGCTTGGACTGGCTTCAGCCGCCCACATTTCTGCTGTTTCTTCGCATCCTAGAGGGCAAGCAGCTCTGGCACCTCCCTCAAACGTGAGTAGCCATGGCAGGGCAGCTCTGTGGTGAGAGGCTGGCTCAGGAGCAGATTTTGTGGCCATGGTGGTGGCTGCCCCTGCCAACACATGCCCGTAGCACCCAGCTCAGCTGTGCTCAGAAGCCATGTCCCTGCCCAGAGGCAGAGCTGGGCTCACGGCTGCTTCGCTGGGACAAGGGCACCGCTGGAGGAATGAAGTACGCTTGTGCAGCCGCCTGGGCTGGGCACGGGAGTACTGGCACAGAGACCAACAGCACCCCAATGCCCTCCACAGTGATACAATGTGCTGGTTTGGGCTGGGATAGAGTTAATTTTTTCCATAGTAGCTGTATGGGGCTGTGTTTTGGATTTGTGCTGAAACCAGTGTTGATAACACAGGGATGTTTTCCCTATTACAGAGCCACGCTTACACAGCACCAAGGCCTTTTCTGCTCCTCACCCCACCCCACAGCAAGCGGGCTGAGGGGCACAAGGAGCTGGGGGGCGGGACACAGCTGACCCCAACTGACTCGAGGGATATTCCAGACCATGACACCATGCTCCGCATATAGGGCCAGGGGAAGAAGAAGGAAAGGGGGGGACACTGGGCGTGATGGCATTTGTCTTCCAAAGTCCCCGTCATGCGTGATGGAGCCCGGCTGTCCTGGTGATGGCTGAGCACTTGCCTTCTGAGGGAAGCAGTGAAGGAATTCCTTGTTTTGCTTTGCTTGTGCGCACGACTTTACCTATTAAACTGTTTTTATCTCGACGAAGGAGTTTCCCCCCCGGGAGGGAGAGAGCGAGTGGCAGCATGGGCCGGGTGCCGGCCGGGTCCTGCCGCGCCGCGCAGCCAGGGCGGGGGCGGGGAGGGGGTTTCGGGGGACGCGCTGCGGGTCGAGGGGGAGAGGCCCCCGTCTGGCGCGCACATCGCGGCGGCGCAGGACCGGCGGGCGAGCGCGGCCATAGCCGGCCGGGCCACGGGCACGGAGCGGCAGTGGGCGAGGGGGCACGAGTAGTGGGATGAGCCGAGCTGGCGGAGCCGGCGAGGTGAGGAGGTGCCTGGGAACGGCCACGCTCGCAGCCCTCCCCTGCAACCGCCGCTCCGCTGGGCGCGGGCCGGCCGCCAGCTCTGCGAGCCGGGCTCCGGGGCCGGCCCCGGCGCCTTCCCCCGCCGTTGCCCGGTTCGGCCCGCTGCCGCCAGGCCCCGCCCGGGCCAAGGGGCGGCGGGTCCCGAGGCGGCAGGGCGGGGGCGGCCGGGACGCGCCGGGGATCGGCTGGGGCGGGGGGGGCGCCCGGTGCCCGCGGCGGGGGCCGGGCCGGGGGGGCCGAGCGCGGCGCGGAGCCGCATCCTGCGGAGGGGCGGGAGCAGCCCAGGCCCCGCGTCTTGCAGAGGAGGAGCAGCAAATCCCCGGAGCACGTTAAAAAGCGAGGCTGAGCGGCAGCCGGGGAAGGAAGAAAACACCTCCATAGAAGGCAGCGGAGGAGCGGCCACAGCAGCGTCCACAACGCCGCGCAGGGGCCGCGGCTGCCGGAGCCAAACTTTCCGGCGGCGGCTCGGCCGGGCCCGGCGGTGGATGCGGCTTTCTCGGCCGGGTCGCTGAGCCTGCAGCCCCGCCGCAAGATGCCCGCCGCGCTGCCCAGCCTGCTGGCCTGGCTGGCGGTGCTGCTGCTCGGCAGGGCCCGCCCGGCCGACGCCTGCAGCTGCTCGCCCATCCACCCGCAACAGGCCTTCTGCAACGCCGACGTAGGTGAGCGCCGCCCGCCGCCCCCGCGCTTTGTCCCCGGCAGCGGCCCCGCCGCCCCGGCCCGGCCCGCGCCAACTTCCCGGCGGGGGGAAGGGGCGGAAAGTTGGCGCGGAGCGGCCGGCCCGGGCGGGCGGGGAGCGGGCAGAGCCGCCCCGGCCCCCAGCACCTGCCCGCGGTCCCGCGCCCTGCGGGCTGCCCGGCCCGGGGGTGTGGCGGCGGAGGCGCGGCCGGTCCGTCCGCCCGGGCTGTGGCCGGCCCTCCCGGCGCCTCTCGCCGGCTCGGGGGGACCCTCGGGGCCGCGCCCGGCGTCGCTCCCGGGGCGATCCGAGGAGCCGCCGGAGCCGCGGCTCTACCCCCGCCGCCGGGCCGGGGTCCGGCTCCCCGCCGCGCAGCCCCGGTGCCGCGGGTGCGCCCGGCCTCTTCCAACTTTGCTTAAACCGCGGTGGGACGTGGCGGCCCCGGGGGCGGCCAGGGCCCTGCGAGCGCGGCTGCCTCTCGCACGGCACCGGCCCCGAGCGCCGGGCCAGCCCCGCAGCCCCCAGCCCCACCGGGCCAGCTGCGGCAGGCTCGGTCACCTCCTGTCTGTTCCTTATTTCCAGGCATTTCCTCTCCCCTGTCCCACTTTGTTCGGCTTGGATGCTGCTGAAAGGGAGGGGTTGGCAGCGCCGGGATCTGGATTCCTCTTTCTATGAATAATGCCCTTATTAAATTTTAACATATTATACAAACAGACCAGGCCCATTTCCTGACGCTCTCCTTTGTGGGGCCTTTCCCAGGCTCAGCTGGAGAGGTAACATTCCCAAACACTTAAGCAGCCCCAATCTCTGGACGGCCCTGCCCTGTCCCCAGCTCCTGAGACAGGATGCTTCTGATGGATTCCCAGGCTCCCCTCATCCCTTCCAGACCTTGCTCCCGGCGTTTCTTCTCGGTGAGGGCAACTCCCGCAGCATCTGGCAGCTGCCCCATGGCCCCGGCTCTGCCTGGCCTTGCTGCTCAGCGCAGAACACCACGAGGGGTGTTGGGGACAGGGAGGTTTTTAGACAAAATGGAGCACTGAATTTTGGAGCTTTGCTCAAGCCGGTGCCCCTGGACCGCAGGATCCCCCGTGCCTACTCTGGGAGAGGGACTGTGGCTTCCCATCACGCTCTTGTCAGGATCAGCTTTCCTGGGCACTTGTGACTCAGTCCCGGGGTGCTGGCTCAGCCGTGACTCAGCTGCTGAGTCACTGTCTGTCTTGGTGGCTGCAGCTGTCTGAGCTGTCCCCTGAGAGGGCACAGCATGGCCAGGCGGTGGTCCCTGCGGGTAGGGCTGTCCTCGGCAGGTGCTGGTCCTGTGGGTGCCCGGAGCCTGTCCTGCCAAGGCAGCTTCCCACTGTGCTGTGCTTCCCACAGTGTTGGCACCTTCTGACTCCCAGCCCGAGTCCCTTGTGCGGCTCATGTGGATCAGTCTTGCCTTGTGGGAGCACAGCTGGGGACAGTGCTGGGCTCTGGGGAGCAGGGTTCATCCTGGGATGAGCTGCCCAGCCTTCTCTTCCCATGCAGCATGGGTCTGTCTCATGCAGCCTGTGATCCCTGGTTGTCTTGCTTCTCGTCTTCCCCCCAGATGCTCTCTGGAGCTGGAAGGCTCCTTGGCCACCTCCCTCTCTACGGTCATGCAGAGCCCAGGGAGAGCCTGGGACACCAGGTGCTGCCGGGTCCTTCCCCAGCTGCTGCAGATGAAGCAGCCTGTGTCCAGGCTGTGCCCTTGGTGGAGATGTGGTGGTGGCTGATGTGCTGTGGTGCTGGGCACACCCAGGGCAGCTGATGAGCCCCAGAGCTTGTGCTCAGCCCTTTGGAGGGGAAAGCTGGATGAGCGCAATGCAGGGCCCTGGCCCTGTGGGGCTGGGGTCCCCGCTTTGTAGCATGGAGAGTGCCTGCCACATCCATCTGTACATCCCCACAGCCTCTCCGCCCTTCTAGCACCCTTCAGCTGGCTCTCCCTAGGAGCTGGGCTGGAGCACTCAGAGCCCAGGGCTGCATTTCCAGGCAGTGCAGGGGGAGCAGATGCAACTTTGCCTTGGGCATGGGGTGCCCTTGGGGCTGGGGGCCATGGAGGGGCTGGGAGTCGTGTCACCAGAGCCAGTGACTTGGAACAAGTGACCTGGCCTGTCTGTGCTTGTGCTTCCTGGCCCATAAGATGGGCAGAAGTTTGCTGCAGGGCCCAAGGGCTCAGGGCTTCTCCATCTGCCATTCCTCACTGGGGTTGTGCCTAGGCAGCAGAGGCTGGCAGCTGTGTTCTGCCTGCCTGGGGGGTTGCTCTGCTGGGGCTGCTCAGCAGCAGGAGATGCTCGTCTGTCAGGTGGGGATATGGCTGGGCTAGGGGCCACAGCAGGAGACCCTGCCTTGTGCTTGGTGTCCTCTGGAGCAGCATGTGGATGTGGGGGATGAGGGAGGTGATGCTCAGCCCTTCTGGGCATGGCCATGGCTTTGGCCTTGTATGGCACTGAGGGCTCCAGGAGGGGTCGATGGGTCAGTGCAGGGGCTTGCTGTGCCACATGGGATGGGGGCACCTTGGATGCGGCCCCTGGCAGCCTTGTGCCGATCCCATGTGTCCCAGCACATGGTTCCTTGGGATGGGGAGCAGGGACCATGGAGGCAGGGGAGGAACAGCGGGAGCTGCTGGCAGGGACCAGGCAGAGAAGAGGGTTTGGAGAGAGAGGTGGGAGCAGCCCCCGCTGAGGGCTGCTGGGGGAAGCCCGGCTGGCCCTGGCAAGCCCCGCTGGGGCAGAGGAGCTGCCGTGCTGTGGTGGTCGGAGCCCCTTTGCCATGCTGCGGGTGCGGAGGGCTGTGGGCTGACTGCTGGTGCTGCTGCTGATTGGGCCCCGTCCTGTTCCCGTCAGAGGGCTGGGATGACGCACGCGGCCATGGCAGCACTTAACCCGTGGCTCCCGCACAGGCCGGCGGGTGAGTGGGGCCTGGTGCTTCCCACCTCCCCGTGGGCACCGCCGTGCTCCAGGGGAGCCCCCATGGCCTCCTGCTGCCTCTCCGCTGTGGGGCTGCTGTGCTCAGCTCCACATTCCCCCAGCCTCCACACCCCCAGAAGCACCCTGCCACTGTGCCGGAGCGGGGGTGCCCTGCTCCGCTCCCCCTGCCGGGGTGCGAGCAAGCACCTGGGGGCTGGTTGTTGCCTGCGTGCCAGGGTGCAGGAGTCCCTCCCGGGGGTGTTTTGCTGGATCCCTGGCTCTGCCAGCCTCAAGCAGAGTTGGAGTGACCCCAGGGCTGCCCCTGCTGTGGGGATGGGTGCCCAGGCTGGTGGTGCTGGGTGGGCAGTGGGCAGTGCTGGCACTGGCAGCTGGCCCCTTTGCTCAGCCGGCTGCCAGCAGCCCCAGAGAAGGCAGCTTTGTTCCCTGGCCATTCAGCCCAGCAGCGGCCCCCATGCTCTGCGGGCACCAGCGCTTCCTGGGCAGCTGCAGGTGGGTGCTGGTGGGGCCATACAGTGGGGTTTGGAGTGGGGTGGTGGAGGAAGGGGCAGCCATTTGGCATGTCTCTGGCCGGGAGGGGAGTCCCAGAGCAGAGGCTCCTTGTGCTGCCCCTCAGCCCGTGGGGCACACGCAGGCAGGCACAGCACTTTCCAGCAGCTCCCTCAAGCTGGGTTGGGCAAAGGCAGGACCTACCTTGGCTGCAGCTTCTCTTCTTGGCAGGTCTCATCAAGGCAGGTCACCACTTCCAAACCCCCTTTTCTTCCCCAGAGAGGACCTGGGGCTGCAGCATCTCCCTGCCGGCTGCCCATGGTGGCTCCTGCTGCGATGGTAACTGTCTGCAGCAGGAGCCTCACTTAGCAGTATGAAACACACAGGGTGCAGCCCCTGAGCTGGGGCAGCCGTGTGGCAGGGGCCAGAGATGACAGCATCCCACTGGCTGGCAAGCACAGAGGGACATCCCAGTGGGTTTGTGGCACTGGGTGACTCTCTTTGCCCCCAGCTTTGCTCCTGGAGCTGCACTGCAGCCCCAGTCTGTCCCAGCTGGTTGTGTGCTTGTCGCACAGCCAGAGGGAGTGGTACAGGGTCAGCTGGGCCCCAGCACAGGGCCCTTCCTTGTGGCACTGTTGCCCACTGCAGTGTGGGGACCACTCTACTGTGGGATGCCCAGGACTCCCCGGCCGCTCTGCCCCGGCCAGCCCTGGCTGGTCAGGGTGGGAGGTCACCAGCTCCCCACGGACCCCCACCTCTCTGCAGCTGGGGGCCGACAGCCCTCTCTCTGCTTACCCTTGTGCTTGTTCCTGGATCCTGCCTTGGGCAGGAGGATGAGGCAGCAGGGAGCAGTGCTAGAAGGTGGCTGTGGGCCATGCCAGGGCAGCTGCAGCGAGCTGGGGGGTTATCGAAAGCTCTCGGAACAGCCCCCAGCCCTGAGTCCCCCAGGGTGGCAGGCTCAAGGGCAGCCCCGCTCAGCGGGCACGGACTAGGGGGCTCCGAAGGCCCCGGCTGTGAGTGCAGCCCTTGTCATGCATCAGCTTCTGTGCGGAGTTAAAAGGTGAACGCTGGCGTTTCTCCCAGTGCAGAGGCAGGAAGAGGCCAGCCGGCAGCCTCGGCGTGGGGGCTAGCTCTCCTGCCCTGCCAGGGTGGTGGGACCGACCCCTATGGCAGAGGGCTGCGAGGGAACTCGCTGCCTTGCCAGGGTCTGCCCTCAGAGGGCTCCAGGGTCCTCGTTACAGGGTGGCCATGGCCTGCAGCCCAGGGGGCCAGCACAGGGGCTGTCACTGGTGGGGCTCCCACAGTGCATCTTCTTGCCACGGCTTGTCCTGCCCTGGGAAGGAGTGTTCCCAGCATTGTCCTGGTCAGACTCAGTTGTCCAGTGCTGGTGGTGTGCTGTGCCTGCCGTGTGCCTTGGGAGAGCCTCAGCTCAGCTTCACAGAGGGTGTGGGCTCCTGCTGCTGATGGCTCTCCAGGCTGGTGGCAGGAGTGGTGGCATTTGGGGAGGGCTGAGTGCCGGCCTCTGAGTACCTGGGGCCTTCCTCCATCCCTCAGCCCTGCCTCCTCATCCCAGGGCTCTCAGCTGGGCTCTCCTCTGGGGCTCCCCTCCACAATCCCTGCAGCTTGCCCTCCTCACTGCTCTGGTTCCTGGCTGGCACAGAGCAGCTTGGCTGCGCTGCTGGGGTCTTGGCGGGGAAAGCGCAGCGCAGCCATCCCCTCCACAAAGCCGCACTGTTCAGAACAAATCCGCCTAGAATTGGGCTGCATTTTTGTCAAGTGATTCATCAGCACGTGAATGGAAAAGGCTGGAGCCCCTGAACCAGTAACCGTTCCCTGCGCTTGGAGCCACTGCACCGGAGTCGGGTGCGCGCTCTCCAGCTTGGTTGCACCCAAGTTACACCGCAGATGTGCGCAGAGCAGCGAAGGGCCTGGCATGTGGGGGCACGCAGCAGCTGGGTCGGGGGGTGAGGGGTAGCCTGTGCCAGCGGTGACCCAGGCATGCTGCTGGCAGAGGAGCAGGCCCTGGCAGCAGGCAGGGACTGAGTCTGCATGTGGCAAGCTGAGCTCCTGCAGCCTGGGTTGGGGACTGGGATGGGGGGCTGTGCCGAGGGACTTGCCCTGCTGCCTACTGCAGGCCAGGAGGCTGGGGCTTCCTGCATGGCCAAGATGCTGCATGTGCTACCAGTGTGCCAGGGCAGCCTGGCCTTTCCCCAGGGAAGGGGAGCAGGGCTGGGAAAGCCCTCGGTGCAGCCCTGGTACTGATATGCGTTGCATCCCTCTGGCCTGCACCGAGTGAGTGCCCACATTGACCAGGGGTGTCTGTTTTTGAAAGTCTCTTCCCTGGCCCCTGGTCCTGCTGGTGGCCACCCTCCCTTTTCCAGAGTAAACTCAGCTGGCCCTTACCAGTGCCCATGTGGGGCTGTGCCCCCCTGACCTTCAGCTTAAATAGCCCATCCACATGCCCCCACGCCCCATTAGTATTTATAGAGCGTGGTCAGATTCCTTCTCCTTGCTGTGCCAAATGAAAGAAGGCAAGCTCATCTGTGCTGGGCTGGTGAGCCCTGCGTGTCCCCAGCTGCTCCCACCCCAGCACCTTTCGGGGGGGACACAAGCTAGATCTCCAGCTTGGCTGTTGCTTGCTCTTCTGCCACCCTGGCCAAAGCATGGACCCCATCCCGTACCCTGCAGCATGCACGGGGCACAGGGCTGGCAGGTCCCCCGAGAGATGGGGATCTGGCCTCCCCGTGGGATGGCAGTACCCCCAGCAGAGTGGAGAGCCCTGTGAGCCCCTGCCCTGCAGCCAGGCCCCCTCCTCAGCTCCAGCTGTGAGGGTGCTGAGCAGGAGCTGCAGCTTTGGGGATGCCACTGCCCCCTGTGCCATCAGCGTCCCCGGTGCTGCCTAGGGCCAGCCAGGAGCTCCCGTTCTCACGCTGATGGAGAGAACCAGGCAGGGCTGGGAGCCACAGCTCTCAGCACCGCAGCCCTGGCCTTGCATGCCTGTGTGGCTGCATTCATCACAGGCAGCTGTAACCTGCGCAGCGCAGCACTGAACCAGCTGCCGTGTCCCGAGCCAGTGAGTAAGGGTGAGCTGGCTGCCTGCTTCCTGCCTGCCCTGCCCGCCCCGAGTGCCCTGCAGGGCACTGCCACGTGCAGAGCACTCACATGCTTGTTCATGTATCCCCAGGCTGTGCTGGCAGCTCACCACAGGGACCCTTCCACCGCAGAGCTGTCCCCAGGCTCCAGGGTGCTGTGACCTCAATGATCCTGGGGCACCTGACCTTGTCTCTTGGCACCAAGCACTGGAACTGCCCCAGGGCTGTGCAGAACCGGGAGGGCTTTTGCCTGTGGCTGGGCTGCTCCAGGGTGCTGGCTGGGGAACTTGCTGCCTCTCCTCACCGGGCTGTGTTTTTTCACTGCCCAGCCCTTGGTGTCCCCAGGTTATTTTTTCTGGCAGCAGGGGCAGGGATCAACACCCTGCAGCCCCTGGCCCCGAGAGGATGCGATGTTTGCACCTGCATGGTGTGAGGCTCCATGTGGCGGTAGCTGAGGTCTGGCGGGGAGCCAGCAGCCAGAGCATTGCCCCGTGGCAGCTGGGACCCTTCCCTGGTGGGACAGGGACCCCATGCTTCAGCTGTGGGGTGTGAAGGCAGCCTGGTCCAGGGACACCCACTCCCCTGGCATGGTGGTGCAGAGGGGCTGGCAGGGGTCTCAGGGCGTGCCAGGGACCCCAGCATGAGCTGCCTGTGCAGGCACTTGGTGAGCATCGCTGGTGCCCGTGCTGGCCGTGGCAGGCAGCCAGGATGGTGCCACGGGGATGCAGCTCCCACCTTCCTCTGCACCCGAAGGTGACCCTCCAAATAGCTCCCCCATGCCCTTTCCCCCTCCAGCCCTGCCAGGCCACACAGGCATTTGGCTGGGGCCCTCGTCAGAAACTGGTTTAATTAATGACAGTGGGACAAATACCGTGGTGCTCCCAGGACGCTGCTGGCAGGTTTTAGCTGACTCAGTGCCATCTGGGTGACAGGCACGAGCCCAGGCAGGGCCAGCCTGCACCCACAACGCTGACAGGAGCTGGGCAGAGACCAAGCCAGTGCTGGCCAAGTGCAACTGGTCCAGCACAGCTGGCAGTGGTGGGGCTGGGTGACCCTGGGGTGACCTTTCCTTATTGGCCACCGTGAGGTTGCTGCTGCAGTGCTACCCGTTGCTGTCCTGCACATGTCAGAGCCCTGTCCCTTCGGGGACAGCGTGTGACAACCAGCTCTGCAGGCAGCTGGATGTCTGTGGGGAGGACACTGGGGCTGGCTGCAGGTAGCCAGCCCCATGGAGGGTGGGACTCCCTGTGGGATGGGGAGGCTAAGTGGGACTGTCCAGCCAGGGCAGCACTGTGTGGTGCAGGCAACACCTCCAGTCCTTGGCCACCCCTGCTGATCTTGACACCCCTCCATTGCAGTGATCCGAGCAAAGGCTGTCTCTGCGAAAGAGGTGGATTCGGGGAATGATATATATGGGAATCCGATCAAACGAATCCAGTATGAAATCAAGCAGATCAAGGTAATGGGGCACTTTCAGGGCAGGAGACTGGGAGGGATGGGGCAGCCTCTGTACTGGCCACTCACCCCTGCTCCTTCTCGCCAGATGTTTAAGGGCCCTGACAAGGACATAGAGTTCATCTACACTGCTCCGTCCACTGCTGTGTGTGGCCGGCTGCTGGACACTGGCGGGAAGAAGGAGTATCTCATTGCAGGTGGGTGGCTGTGACAGAGGGCTCTTGGGGGTTTTTGGTGGCACTGATGACCCTGCTGCCTCATGTGCTTCCCAAGATGCCTGTGACATGTGTGCCCACGTGTGTGTGTTGTATCCTGTCCTGCTTCCACCACCAGCCTTCCATGGACCCCCCCAGCTGTGGCAGAGGTGGCTGTGGGACAAGCCTTTGTTCCCAGGGGTCCACCAGGGACAGTATATGGCAAGAGTGGCTGGTTTGCAGTGGCCTCCAGCCCCCCAGGCTGGGCTGAGACCCGGGCACCCCAAACCAAAGTCGGGTGCCGGGGCGCCTGGAGGGGACCCTCTGATCGGTCTCTCTGGCCTCTCCCCAGGCAAGTCAGAGGGCAATGGCAAGATGCACATCACGCTCTGCGACTTGGTCTCCACCTGGGACTCACTGAGCCCGACCCAGAAGAAGAGCCTAAACCAGCGGTACCAGATGGGCTGCGAGTGCAAGGTGAGCAGCCGGGCTGCCCCAGAGCATGGGCTGCGCCCCACTCCCCACACCAATGGGGTCTGCAGCCCTGAGGCAGGCACGGGCTCTGCGGCGAGATGCTTTTCCCTGTCCTTCAAGGATGATACTGTGCAGGGGGCACAGCATGCAGCTAGGGATATGGGAAGGATGGCTGAGCCTCTGGCTCTCTCTGGCTGGGAACCAACCAGCCCTGGGACCCACACCCAGGGGCTCCCTCAGTCCCCCTGCATCAGTGTTACGTCCCTGTGCCCTGCAGGGAAAGGGTAGCCTGGCATCCCTGGTCCAGAGCTGGGGGGGTGGATGAAGCAGGGCTGTGGAGAATCACCAGTCACAGCTGCCCCATGCTGCTTCCTCCCACCCCGAGGAGCGACCCTTGGGTCTCTGACGGTCTCTGTTATGTGCAGATCTCACGCTGCCTCTCCATCCCCTGCTTCGTCTCTTCCTCGGATGAGTGTCTCTGGACAGACTGGGCAATGGAGAAGAACAATGTGGATGGGCGGCAGGCAAAGCACTACGCTTGCATCAAGAGGAGCGATGGCTCATGCGCCTGGTACCGTGGCATGGCCCCCCCCAAGCAAGAGTTTCTCGACATCGAGGACCCCTAAGCCAAATGAGCGCATTCCAGTAGCCAGTAGAAAAAACCTGCAAGATGTTAGACTGGTCCACGCTGATATCAATTCCTGGAGACAGCATGAAAATCCACTTGGCTGCGGGGCTCCCCATGCTGTGGTGGCTGCCACACGTGTGCAGAGGGCAGAAATGGGGACCTGCTCTGTCACAGGCACCCAGCAGCCCGTGGCCATGCTGGGTGCTCCTGCTCTTGTGGCAGGGCTGAGCAGGGTGTGAGGGGACCCCCCTGCTGGGGCCATGTCCCTGCCTAGCCACACTCGGCCCCAGCACCCTGGCAGCTGTGAAAGAATTGAACCCTCGTGAGTGGCGGGAGCTGCCCCATCTGCGTAGCAGGTCTACCAGTGACCCTGCCACGGGGTAGCCGCCCCAGCAGCTCTTGTCAGGCAGCCCTCCCCACTGCAGCATCCCTGGCCACCCTCCAGCACTGGGGACCCTGCTGTCCCCCTCCCCACCCACCACCCGTCCCTCCTTTTGGGGGTGCAGTAAGGGTACAGCCTTCCAGGCAGGGGCTCTGGGGGGCTTTACCATGTGGCAGAGCCCCCAGCTGTGTGCGAGGGGCTATGGGTCTTTTGCAGGGCTGGATGGCTTCTGAGCAGGTGCCTTGTCCTAAGAAGCTGGAGGGACATGTTAGCATGGCTGGGGTGGCCCCCCTGCATGCACCTGGGCACTGCAGCCCCTCTCTCCACACGCTCCTCTCCCCATGGGGACACAGAGGCAAGTGCTGGGGTTCACCATCTTCCCCAGCATCACAGAGGGGTCCGTTCCCATGACAACCTGCTGCATGGGCAGAGACCTGCTGCTGGACCCTTCTGCTGGACAGCCTTAGACCCACCAGCCCTTGCAGGCAGGCAGGCAGGAGGGCTTGGCAGGGCACCGAGGCAGGAGCTTCAACTGCACGGGTGCAGGGTGTTTGTCATCACCTCATACAGCTGTTGGCTGAGCTGCACTGCGGCCTTCGGCACCACTGCAGCATTGTGGCCGGTTGAGCTCCCTTCTCTGCGGTGGCGAGGACGGAGCCCGGCACCCAGCTGGGTGCAGGCAGCACCGTGGCTGCAGGAAAACCCATTCCCTCCGGTGAACCCTCCCACACACCTCGGGCCCCGCTTTCTCTGAGCCATTCCCACATTGTTGCAGCGGCGCTGGTGCATGCTACGGAGCTGCCCAGCTGCGATGCGGGTGGCACTGTCTGGTGTGCCCGCTGGCCCTTACCGCAGTTGCGTGAGCGTGCTGGGAACAATCCCTGCAGCCCTGCTCTGGGGGCTTTTTCATGCTGTGCATCCCTGTAAGGTTTAAGATGTCGTACTGGACCAGTCTGGGCAATTTCAACATATTAAAGAGAAAAATTAAAAAGAAAGAAAAAACCCCCCACCCAACCTCTAATCAATCCCATATACGACTCCCGTTCGCTTACTGTATGGTTATATCAAATGTGCCATTTACTCCTGTCTCTGCTGGTAGTCTATCTTTGAGTTTAATATTTCCACTTGTTTTGCCACCGGCTGTGTGGTCCCTGTGCTGTAATTTCCGTCTCTCCTCGTCAGGCGCTGGAGTCGCACCGGTTTCGTGCGGGGTGTCTGTACCGGCAGCTGCCAGACGGGGCCGGCGGGGGCGGGGGCCGCTCTCCGGCTCGGCCGGGCCCCTGACCAGCCGACGAGAGGAGGGGTCCCCGCTGGGCGCTGTTAACCCGGGGCTGGCGCGGGGAGCAGCGGCGGCAAGACCGCGTCTGGCCCCTGCGGGCAGCCCCGGCGGGGCGGGGCCAGAGCGGGCGGGGCGGTTACCCAGGGGCGGTTACCCAGGTGACTGGGCCGAACCCCATGTACGTCACAGGCTTTAGAACGCGACCCGTGGCGTTGCTAAGGTCGCGCAGGTGCCACTGCCCGTCACTCCGCTACAGGACTCTGAACTGGGCGGACGCGAGAGGCGTGCGGTGGTGTTAGTGAGCGAGAGGCAGTGCTGTCAGTGCTCGCGTTGTCAGTGGCAGCGGTCAGTGCCCTTCAGGGGGAGTGGTGAGTGCCCTCACTGGGAGTGGTCCCTGCCCTCAGCGGGACTTGTCACTGTCCTCATTGGGGGTGGTCACAACCCTCATTGGGAGTGGTTACTGCCCTCAGTAGGAGTCGTCACTGCCCTCACTGGGGGTGATCACTGCCCTCACTGGGGGTGATCACTGCCCTCATTGGGGGTGGTCAGTGCCCTCATTGGAGGTGGTCAGTGCCCTCACTGGGAGTGGTTACTGCCCTCATTGGGAGTGATACTGCCCTCACTGGGAGTGATCGCTGCCCTCACTGGGAGTGGTTACTGCCCTCATTGGGAGTGATACTGCCCTCACTGGGAGTGATCGCTGCCCTCATTGGGAGTGGTTACTGCCCTCACTGGGAGCGATCGCTGCCCTCACTGGGAGTGATCGCTGCCCTCATTGGGAGTGGTTACTGCCCTCACTGGGAGCGATCGCTGCCCTCACTGGGAGTGGTCACTGCCCTCACTGGGAGTGATTACTGCCCTCATTGGGAGTGATCGCTGCCCTCAGTAGGCGTGCCCTGAAGAGCGGTCAGTGCAGGTGCCCTCAGGGGGAGCAGGCAGTGCCCCCAGTGTGATCAGCGGGAGCGGGCAGCACCCTCAGCGAGAGCGGGCAGCCCCCGGTACAGCCTAGCGCCCCGCTATGGCGGCCCTGGCGGGAGAGGGCGGGCACAGCGGCCGGCGCTGAGCCCGCCCCCCGCTGAGCCCACCCCCGCGGTGGGCAGTCGCGGAAGACCGGCGAGCCGGCAGCGGACACGTCCCCGCCCCCGGAGCCAGGCAGTGACACGTGCGTGCGGCGCGGAGACCCGGATGGTGAGTACCGCCGCTGGCCGGGATGGGGGGGGCCCAGCTGCGCCGCGCTCTCTTGCTCCGCCGGCGGGGCCGGCCGCGGGGCGGGCGCGGCGGGGCGCCGGTACCGGGCGGTGCGCACGTGGCCGTGCGGCGGCGCTCAAGGTCGCGGGCGGCGGCGGGCAGGCCGGCAGTGCGGTGGCGACGGCGGGGCCGATGGGGCCTGCGGGCAGCGCGGCGGCGGGGACCGGCCTGCGGCGGGCCTAGGCCGCGGCCGGTTGCGCCGGGAGCGAGGGGGAACGGGCCGGCGCCCTCCCGCTCATCCGCTCATCCGCCCGCCCAGTCCCCGCAGCCGGGGCCATCCGACGGCGCCATGACGATCCAGGGGAAGCTGAGGGAGGTGCTGAAGCAGAACCGGCGGAGGCCGAGCGAGGATGGGGATCTGGGCCAGCTGCTGGCCGCCTCGGCCAAGAGGGTGCTGCTGGAGAAAGTCGAGTTCGAACCCGCCAGCCGCGACCTCTCCAGCCAGCTGGAGCTGCTGCGCGGGAAGTACGTGGTGCTCAACGGCGGGGACACGGCCGCCGACCACCACGGCAGCCCGGAGAAGACGCCACCCAGCAAGCGGGGTAGGTGGTGAGGGGGCCCTCCTCGCGTCTGCGTCCCCGCTGCTCACCACCTCTCTCTCCGCTGCTCACCACCTCTCTCCCTGTAGGCAGGGACGATACCCCCGAAGGCCAGGGGGACGGGATCCCCATGCCCCAGAAGGTGCTCTTCCCGACGGAGCGGCTCTCCATGAAGTGGGAGCAGAACTACCGCATCGGTGCCGGACTGTGCAACCTAGGGAACACCTGCTTCCTGAACTCTGTTCTTCAGTGCCTGACCTACACACCACCGCTCACCAACTACCTGCTCTCCAAGGAGCACTCCCACAACTGTGAGTGGGGAGGCCTGGCTTGGTGGGCAGCAGGGCCAGGGCAGCTGCATGGGCAGGACAAGGAGTGCCTGCCTGTCCTGCTCCCAGTGCTGGGCTCGGCACCTCTGCACATGGCTCTAGCCAGGGGTGTGTGGGTGTCAGGATGCGCATTCTCTACTCCCTCCTGCCTGTTTCTCCATCAAGAGCATACAGCACTTTTCCTGGTCGTAGTGGTGTTCCTGAGTTCCTTGTGTCTGGGGAGGCTTTGTTTCTGCTGCATGTGGGCAGGACTAAGATGGGTCCAATGTGGTCCGTTGGCTTCCTGGGGACTGAGCTGGGGGTCCCAAACAGCCCCTGGCTGTGGGGACTGCATGAAAGTAGGGCAGCAGGTGCCCTTTCTGGGTGGCTTTGAAAGGGAGTCCAGTGGGCACAGCTCCAAGCTGTGACCACAAGGAGCATCATGGGCCTTGCAACCTCATCCATAGGGCTCTGGTGGGATCTGCCCCTCAGGGCTGACCTGTGGGGTCCAGTGAGTAGCTGTGACCTGTTTTCTATCCACATGGATGCTGTTCTGTCTGGGTGGGTTGCAGTGGCTGGGACTGTGCCAGCCATGGTCTCTGTGTGCCCAGGGTGCCCCAAAGCTATACTGTAGCACAGAGCTCATAGGGACAGCTAAGCGTGGCTGAGCTGTGTTGGGCCAGAGATCCCCTGTCCCCTGTCCTGCCTCCAGCTCTCCTGGATTTGACCCTAACATCCTGTTTTCTCCTCTTCTGCTCCAGGTCACCAAGAAGGCTTTTGCATGATGTGCGTTATGCAGAGCCATGTGATCCAGGCTTTTACCAACAGTGGCAACGTAATAAAGCCAGTGTCCTTCATCCAAAACCTCAAGAGTAAGGATGGCTCCCCTCCCTTCCTGTAGCCATGCAGGAGAGCAGGGACTAATGCGGGAGGAGAACCTTTGAGACTGCCAGGGGCTTATGACTTCCTGGGCTATGTAGGGGCTTCCCCCATATCCAGCATAAGTCTGATGTCTGGTTTGGGTTGAGGGGGCTCAAACCCCAGAGTTCCTGTCTCAGGGGAGGGAGGGAGGGCAGGCTGCTTCTGTTGCAGCACATGCTGAGGCTGACTCCTCCCTTTTTTGCAGATTTTACCCAGAACATCTTCGGCAGGCAGGAGGATGCGCATGAGTTCCTGCGTTACACCATTGATGCCATGCAGAAGGCCTGCCTGAATGGCTGTACCAAGTATGTGAGGCTTCTGGCCCATCACTGCTCTCTGCTGTCCCTTCGCTTGTCCCCTGTACCCATGTGAGGGGTCTTTGGGGTGAATGTGTCCCCCAGGTTAGACTTGTAGAGGGAGGTACTGACTCCAGGGGCCTCAGGTGGTTGGCCCAACTCTGCCCCTCTCTGACACAGCTCTGGACTGTTGTCTGCTTTCTCCTGACTCCTCTATGCCAGTATAGCTGTGGTCCTGTCCCCAAGTTCTGAGGCTGCTATGGGTCTGGATCTTTTCCCAATTGCCAAGGAATCCAGGCCTGCTTGCTAGTTCAGCCCCAGTGCTGTGGCTGTGGGTGAGCAGCTTTCCCCTCGGCTCTCTGTCCCAGGAAGTTTTCGTTGCCTCTCTCTGCAGTGCCTAGCTCTGAGCTCTGCCCCAGGGTTTCTGCTCCTAGAGGAGGGTGTGCATCAGAGCCTGGTGCCACCCTTTCAGTTTTGGCACTGGGAGAGCAAACTGGCAGGGGCTGCAACTTCTCTCTGCCCCTGGAGTTCTGCAGCCCGTCTGCTAGCTGGAGCACGCAGGGGAGCTGTCCCGAGGACACAGTGGTGGCCCGCGGGGGTGGCTGGTGTGAAGGGGTGGTGTGAGATCCAATGCTGCTGTCTCTAGGTTGGATCGCCAGACCCAGGCCACGACACTGATTCACCAGATCTATGGTGGTTACCTGCGGTCCTGTGGTGAGTGCTGGCTTCCAGGTCCTGGGCCTGTGACTCCCAGGGGTGCTCTTTCTCTCAGAGCCAGGCTTAGCAATTTTCCCAAAATATTTTTACTGCATGTGCAAATTATCCAGAGCTGCAGCTGGTCAGTCTTGTGGGTCATGACCCCTGTTGTGGTGGTGGAAAAAGCTGCTGTCTGAGGGTCTCTGGCTCATTGCCACCAGAAAAGGGACCTGTGTTGCCAGCTGTGTAGCAATACTTGCTGTCCTAGCACATAGTGGAATTGCCAGCCTTCCTCCTTGTCAGGCGGTGAATCTTGGTGCTCACATCCCAGAGCCCAAACTCAGAGAGGAGTAACACTGCAACTGCCTGTGCTATGCTGGGGTGGTGGTGGGTGCAAGTGTTGTGCCAGGGTGTGCTCATTGCTCTTTCTTTTGCAGTGAGGTGCTTGGAGTGCAAGAGCGTGTCGGACACCTATGACCCTTTCTTGGACTTGTCGCTGGAGATCATGGTACTGCAGCAGGGCTGGGGATGGGGAGGAGCTCTGCTCTCATGGGAGATATTCCTGCAATTGCATCGTTACTGCTCTCGAGGCTCCTTAACCTGCCAGCATCAAAGGCATGGTGCAGACAAGAGGGGAAGCAGCTTCTGTTGCTGTGCTGCCTTCTCTGGCAGACAGTGCCCGTCGCCTGAGTGTGGACCATGACTCCTCTGTTGAGGCTCTATGGTGTTGGGGTGCAGCGCAGCCATCCCTCGTAGCGTGCTGGGCAGTGCCTAGCTGGTGGCGGGTTCATGAGTTTGGTGTAGTCTGTGACCCTGTGCTTGTGCTCTGTGTTACCTCTCGGAGCCAGTGTCTCAGCAGGGATCTGGGCTGTCATGTGGACAGGCCACTTGTGCCCTGACCTCTCCTCTGCCCTTGCAGGAAGTCACAGACATAACGCAGGCGCTAGAGCTGTATGTGCAGCCAGACATGCTGGGTGGGGAGAATGCCTACATGTGTGACAAGTGAGTGTGTAGGGCTGTGGGTGGGAAGGGTCCTGTGGGTCTGCTGGTGGGAAGAAGGTGGAAAGCCTGCTGCAACAGGGGAGGGCTTCTCTACCTGCTTCTAGCTAAACTGTGAGGTATGTGGCCATGAAAGCCTGTGATGAAGCCTGCCACTCCTCCATGCCAGTCCTCCCATGAGGAACACCTGGGCCAGAAGACATGGCTGTGGGCAGGTGCCCTGGAGCGGTGCCTGTTGTCAGCAGGGTCATTTCTGTGGGGTTTGTGGTTTGGCCAGGGCTGGCAATCATTTGGGTGGTAGAACAGCTTGAATAGCTCGAGCTCTTCCTGTGCAGATGCAAGAAGAAAGTGTTGGCCAGCAAACAATTCACCATCCACCGACCTTCCAATGTTCTCACAATCTCCCTGAAACGCTTTGCGGATTTTCATGGAGTCAAAATCACCAAGGTGAGTGTTCGGCAATCCAGAGCTTGGGCTGTCTCTTGGCCGCAGGCCCTGCTGCCCAGAGCAGGGTGGGACGTAGTCCTGTGTGCAGTGCAAGCTCTGCCACTGTCCTGCAGCCCTTCCCCAGCTGTGCAGTGCAGTGGGAGTTTGCCTCATCTTGGCATCTTCCTCACAGTGATCTCTGCCTGGGAGAGCAGGTCCCCCTCCCTTGAGAGATGGGACTCACAGGACAGCTGAGCTGCTCTTGCTGTAGCAAGAAAGCTGTCTGCTGTGCAGGCTCCTGAGGCACCTTCTCCTTGCAGGATGTGGAGTACCCTGAGATCTTGAACATCCGTCCTTACCTGAGTCAGAGCAACGGGCATCCTGTCTTGTACAAACTCTATGCAGTGCTGGTGCATTCTGGGTACAGCTGCCACTCAGGGCACTACTACTGCTACGTGAAGGTGAGCCCAGGGCGATCTCTTGGCACCCCCTCTGGGCTGTGGGCTGTGTGCGCTCATGGGTCTCTGTAGTGCGCAGAAAGGAGGGTTATCAGTAGGTGTGCGCAGTGTGGAGCACTGGACTAGGGGGGTGGGGGGGGATACAGGCTGTGCTCTGCTGCAGGAAGCATGGAGCTCTGCTCTCGCAGAGCCCCCTTGCCTGCCCCGGGCCATCTGTGGATTTTGGGGAGAGAAGCTCTGCCAACAGACACTGTACCTGCTGCTCTTCAGGCCACAGGGGTCCTCGGACACAGCCCCGACCCTGTTCTCTCTTCTTCCACAGGCTAGCAATGGGCAGTGGTATCAAATGAACGATAACCTGGTCCGCAGCAGCAACATCAAAGTGGTCCTCAACCAGCAGGCCTACTTGCTGTTCTACCTGAGGTGAGAGCGCCCTCTGCCGCCCAGCCCCTCTGCCCCCCGCTCTCAGCATTTGGGAGGGGGCCGGTAGCATGTGCGTGGGGGTAGAAAGGAGCTTGGCCCAAGCTGCCGCAATGCCCATGTACATGCTCTGACTCGGAGGAGGGTGGCAGGGAGAGGTCCAGTCCCTTGTCATGGTTTTGCTGTATGACCTCGCCTCCTCAGAGCTTCTGGCTCCTGTTTCCTGTGTGCATCACGGATGAGCGTTCCAGTCGCTCAAACCCTTGCAGTTAACATGCACTTCTCTGCCTTGCCCAGAACCCCGAATGCCAGCAAGAACCCAGAGTGGCCCATTGCCAAAGCTGCCTCCGCCCTGTGTGCCAACACTGGTGGCACCTCTGATAAGGTCAAGAAAAGCGTGACCAGTAAGCCCCTGTCTTCACCACTGATGAGACAGGTGAGTCCTGAAAGCTGTCCTTGGCTAGTGCTCCCAGAAGCTGAGAGCTGCTGCCACTCTATGAGGGCAGGCAGACCACAGCTTCGCAGGGAGGTGGGTACACTGCTCTGGATGGGCAGGCACAAGGCAGGACGGTTTCCAGGAGGAATCCTGCTCAGCCAAGGGTCCCTGTGTGGGCCTGGGGAGGGACTGGGAGGGCAGTATCACTCTGTGTCCTTGGCTACTCGAATTCTCTCCTTGCTGAACTTCTCTCTTTCTTTTTGTCTAGAAACCAGATGTGCAGCCAGTGAAGAAGTGGCTAGGGCTGAAGGAGGTTGGAGTCCCTGTGGCTCGTGGCATGGTTAAGATGGGGCCAAAGCCATCGAACGGAACTGGTAGTCTGAAGCTGCGTGTTAGGTCCCCATCCCCCAAACTGCCCCATAAAGCCAACTCAGTGTTGCCAGGTGATGGGGCCCAGAGGTTCAAGAAGCCATGCTCCTTCCGGCAGCTGCTTCCCACACCCAAAGCAGTTCAGGGTTTCTGCAACACCAGCAATGCAAGCAGTGACAAAGTGGAGCTGTCCCAGCAGAGCTCCTCCAAGAGCAAGCAGCCACCTACCTCATCCAAGCTGCTGCTGGAGCCCAGACAGCAGCCCGGGGGCAGTGGGGACGTTGCTGGGACCCAGCAGAGGGGCTCCTGTGCCAGCAGTGCTGCCAGCCCAGTGCATGGCACAGTGGAGGAGCAAGCCATAGGGTCCCAGGAAGGCAAGAGCAGAACTACCAGCTTTTGCACCTTTCAAGAAATGAACTGTGACACACGCCTCCCTGCTGGCCCTGGTGCTGAGCCAGCTGTCCCTGAAGACTCCAAGACAGCAAAACTGAAATCCTGCCCATTGACCATCACTGCTCTGGAGCCAGGCAGCACCACATCACCACGACCTGCCAAGAAGCTGGCACTCTCTCCCAAAAAGGTGAGTCTGAGCCCCTGCCTGGAGACTTCAGTAGGTGCCTCATGCCTTCTGAACAGGGGCTTGTTTTGGAGGCAAGTACAGAGCTAATGCTGTCTGTCTTGCTAAGCTGGAGGTAGGTGGGGAGAGCCCCCTAGCCCCAGGGCTGTAGCAGTTGCTCTGCCTTCCATCTGGGTTGGGGCATGGGGCCAGGCCCCCGCTGTTGTTCACATCCCTAAGTGATGCAGAATTAATGGCTCCTGCCTTTTTGCTCAGGACAGAGGGGTGGCTGTGCCAGTCCCTGCAGTGGGGTAGCCTCGCCAGCCTCCTTGGGGTACTGTGTCACCTGGGGCAAGTGGGAGCAGGTGATGCAACAGCTGGAGGGCTGTGGGGTTGCTTCCTCCTTGGGCAGTGGCATGGGACTTGCCCTCTGGGCACTGTTGTGCAGCCAGGACTCAGGATGGTGCAGTGGGATTTCTGTTCTTTAAATTTCCTACCTTCTTTTTTTTCCTTTGTGCTTCTAACTGAAAACACTTCTGATTCTTCTTCTACCACCTCCCCACTTCCTCCCCCCCATCTGTGTCTGTTCCCCTCCCCTTTCTCTTGGCTCCCCTTTTAATTTTTTCCTCTTGACTCATGGAAACCTCTTTTCTTTAGACCACCAAGCTTTTATTTATGTCAATAACTACAGGGCAACACCCCGCAGAAGATGAGCAGAAGTGACTGTCACGCACAACCTCACCCACAATCTGCTGACCCCACCAACCTCACGAACACCACCCACCCTGAGTCTACTCCCTTGCCTTTTGGCAAGTTGAGGTAAGCAGTGCCAGTCACTCCCAGGCTCCTGCATGGCAACAAGGCCAGTAGCAGCCTTGGGCTACTCCACGAGGCAACTGTCTGGCATCGAAGCTGGCTGGGGCGGGGAGTGACTTTGTCAGCTGGCTCTCCTGTTCTGCTGGGCTGGTATGGCTTGCTCTGGATCCTAGAAGCAGGGCAGTTTCTCTGACTGTCGGCACAAGGCCAGAGGGAGCTTTGCAGGCTCTGACCACATACTAGTGTCCCGTGGGATCAGGAGGAACCACCCTGGTCTAGATCTTACTCTGGGTCTCCCTTGTATGTAACCACCATTGGCATGTGCTGCAGCAACACTTGCTCTGTCCTAATCCGCCATGGGAAAGTGTGTGCCCTGTGCATGGCTGGTGCTGGGCAGGTGCAGGGTCACTGTATGCACTTGCAGCTGCTGCTCTGAGAGCAGGGTCTGACTCAGATTTCCTGCATGAGATGGTAGCAGTTGGATGTTGTGCTCATGCATCTAGAGGTGTGGAGGAAGAGAGGGGCTCCCACTCCTGACCTGGTGGCTTTCAGATCATGTCAGCCTCTTATTGTCCTTCAGGCTGTCCTCATGTCCCCTCAAAATGTCAAATCCTGAAAAGCCTGCCTTCAGCTTCAGCCTCTACTCAGCTTCTCAGCTCCCAGCCTCCCTCCTGACTAATGGTTCCACTGCCTGCCCTTCACACCACCTTCCTCCCTGCAGCAGGGGGATGGGGCCCGGCCAGGCCACCACTGGTTCTTCCAGAAAGCGGCGTTTTGGAGCCCATGGCAGCTCTCGTGCTCTGGCTGTGAAGGGCACGGATGAAGACTCCAGCCCCCCCAGGAAGAAGAGGAAGAAGAGTTTCTCTGGGAAGGGCTTGATGTCCTTCACATGGAAGGAGGCAAGTGAGGGTCCCAGTGGTGGCCAAGAGGGGCCAAGCTGCCAGGATCTGGAGAAGAGGCCCAAGCAGCAAGTGTCAGGCCGCAGTATTTGCCTGGACATGGAGCCCATCTCCTCCAAGAAGAGGAAGAGGACTGTAGAGGAGATAGAAGAGCCCTGCTCTGGGATGCTGACCTCTGACAGGTGAGGGGCTAGGGTCATGCGAGAACACACCCGTGCTCTGCCTGAAGTCAGGCTCCCTGGGTGGTGGTCAGGTGCCTCTTGTCTTTCTGCCAGTGGGACAAGTCTTGCCATGGAGCCAACTGGAGTGCCAGCTTGCTGGGAGTGATTTCACCCCTCCCCAAGTGCAGCACTGGGGTCTGAGTGTCCCTGTATCCTGTTGGCGTGCAGGGAGCTCGAACTTTTCCCCACTCTGGTCTGGCCAGAGCGAGCTGACCCCTTCTGACTTCCCCAGCTCTAGGAGATCTGAGATGGAGCCTCAGAGGACACAGCAGCCGTGGATCGTGGAGGCTAGGGCTGGAGAGAATGAGCACCGCAAGTACAAGTGGAGGACAGCACAGCAGCGTGGTCTAGCCATGAACCAGCTGGGTGGTGTTGTCACCTGCACTGTAGATGACGCACCAGGTATGACTGTGTGCCTCCACCATGCCTGGTGCTGGCTGCTTCTCTGCCCATGCAGACCCTCACTGGTGTGCAGACCCTGGAGCTTGCTGGTCCTTGCAGCTGTCTGGTGGTGCCTGTCTCCTGACCCACCTTGGCTGAGGGGGTGCTCCTCTCCAGTCTTGTGGGGATGGGTCCCTTGAGGGGTGAAGATTTATCCTCAGATCCTCCCTGTCCAGGACAGGCGCCAGTGTGCCCAAACACCCTGTGCTGTCCGGACCTTGTTAGTCCTGACAGTGTCTTCTGGGGAGAGATTTGCCTTGGAGATGAAGCAGTGCGGGAGCTTCCTCTGGCTTGTCATCACCCCACCTGTTTTTGCAGTGCCAGCATGCACCAAGGACAGCCAGGCTGCAAATGGGTGCAGGTACTACCCAGCTGCCCTGAGCCCTGAGCCCAGCTATGGAGCTGGCACAGCACCCAGGAGCCAGGAGGAGTTCGGTGTGGTGAAAGAGCTGCTCAGGAACTCCTTGGACAAGGCTTATGGCAAAGAAGGTAATCACTTCTCACCTGGGTTGGCAGCTCCCCTGCCTTGAGCTCTGGATGTGGGCAGAGCCCTCTGTGCTCTGCCAGGGCCTGAGCTCCCCCCAGCACCATCGGGGGGGAGGGTCTTGGAGCTAGGCAGATGCACCCAGCTGAGGGGCTGTTGGGGGTGCTGGAGTGAGGGGCTCCAGCCTCTGGTCCAGGGTGGGGGCCGTGTGCAGGCGGGTGCAGCAGAGCACAGCGTGGTGCTCCCTGCTGACTGCACTGCTCCCGCAGTCTTGACCTGGGAGGGTGAGATCTCGGCTGTCAGCCAGGATGCCATCCAGGACACAGTGCTGGCCCAGAGTGAGACTGTCATCGATGAGTGGGACAAGGAGTTTGACAGAGGGAAGGTGAGTCCTGGCTGTGTCTTGGGTGGGAGCAGGTGGGAGGCGGTAGGGGACTCTGTGCTCTCACCTCAAAAGCCTTTCTGCCTCTGCCCAGGTAAAGAAGATTAGGGAAGTAAGGTGGGAGCAGAGGAGACAATTCAATCCCTTTCAGCAGCGGGAGAACAAGCACAGCTGCACGTCGGGGGTGGCTTCTGTCAAGATGGCCAACCACATGTCACCTTGGTGAGTGAAGCCAGTGTGGCAGGGAGCGGGGTCAGCTGCTGGTAGGGGTGCTAATGCTGTTCCTCTCCTCCCAGGTTATGATCTGCATCCACCAACTAGCACCCAGAGCAGTCTTGGATCAGGGGCTTGTGGAGAAAACTATCCTGGGAGCTGCTGGTGGACCTTGCTGCAGGAAGGGAGGGTCGGGGGCGCTGGTCCTGCATTATACCCAGGGCCTTAGCCCTGGGGATCATGCTGTAGCTGGGGCCCCCTGTCTTCCCATCTTCCTTGTCTTCCTGTCTTCCTTGCCTTCTCCTCCATTCCTTCCCTCTCTGGGAGCTGCTGTCCCTGCAGCCCCCAGGGTCCCTGTGGGCTGGGGCTGCTTCCCTCCAGCTGAGGAGGAGCCTGTTCAGCTGTGACCTGCCTTGTCCAGGCTCCTCCGCCAGCTCCTCTGTGCCAGCAGCCTCTTCTCCCAGCCAGCCTGGAGTTAGACTCGTGCCTGCAATTACCCCTGCTGCTCCGGGTTAACGTGCCCCTGTGCAGGGGGACGCCAGCCCACGCTGAAGAGCTGGGAGCACCGGGGCTGGGGTTCGTCTCCCGGCCGTGGCCCGGCCCGGCTCCAGCCCCTCCTGCCCTTCCTCTGGACACCACCACCACCACCACCACCTCCTCCTCCCCCTCCTCCTCCCTGCCCGGCCCCCCCCTTTCCCTTCCCCCTCGCGCTCGCGCTGGCCGCGGGACGGGTACTGCGGCCGGGACCGCAGACTATAAATTCGTGGTGTTTATGGCTCGGCTCGGCTCGGCTCGGGGGCGGGGCACCGGGGGGGCTGGCCGCGGCAGTTCCCGCGTCACGTGACGCTGCCCGTGGCGGCGTCGGCGGCCTCGTCAGGCGGGCGGGTCCGGAGAGGCGGCGGCGGGATGGAGGAGGAGGGCGGCTACGGTCAGTGCGGGGCTGGGGTTGCGCCGCTGGGACCCCCCCCTGCCCCACCTGGGCCGGGCCGCGGCGGGGCACGCTCCGGTGCACGGGGCCGCGGTGGGCCGCGGGGAGGTGGGGGGGTTCCCCGGTGGAGCAGGGGCGGCTCTGCCGGGCGGGCGGCGTGTTCGGGCCGGGCCGCTCCCAGGTGTGGGGCCGGGCGGGCGGGGGCGGTGGGAACTGCGCCCGCAGGTGACGGAGCGGCCGCTCGCCCACGCGTGGCCGCGGCCTTCGCGGCATCGGCCGGGCGGGGCCGAGGCGGCGGTGGAGGAAGCGCCGGGAGGAAACCGGCGCCCGCGGGGAGCGGGGCGAGCTGCTGGGGCCTGACCCGGTGGCCCCGGCGCGGCCTCATCCTGCCTGGGGCTCAGCCCCAGCGGCTCCGCACTGCCGGCGCCGCGCTGCCACAGCTCACGGGCCGCCCGCGGGGCCGGTGCTGCCGGGCTCTGGGACCGGCTGCCTGCACGCCTTCCCTGCGCCACTCTCACTTTGTATTCAGCTGCTGCCTCTGAGCACTGTCTGAGTTGAGGCTCCGCAGATCTGTAGGGCAGGCTTGTGCCGGTGGCATCCGTTGAGTGGCTCGCCAGGACCCTGGCTCCGGAGCGCATCTGCCTGGCGCAGAAGCGCCTGGTGTGTGCCCAGGGTCCGCTGCCAGGGTGGGCCAAGCAGGGCAGCACAGCTCAGGGGCTGCAGGTCCCCTTTCTCGTGCACATGCAGTTTGCTTTCCTGCTTTCTTCCATCCACCGTGTCTGCAGAGTGTTCCAGTGCTGAGGAACAGGACTGGGCAGGAAGGTGCTGCCTCTGCCTCAGCCCTCTGAGGCAGGTTCCTGTGGGTCAGCAGGTGGGTTTTCCTTGAGCTTTGCCGAGCAGGTGGCTGAAGCCTGTCTGGCTGAGATCTGAAACCAAGGTTTGGATACTGCAAGCTTTACTGGCAACCATTCTTCCTGAGTGCTGAGGTCACTCAGGCACTGCTGGTGCCAATGAAGCCACTGTTGCTAGCAATGCTGGTTCATGGGCCAGCTTCCTGCCTGCCACAGTTGTGCAGTGCAGCTGATTAGGTGGCTGCCGTTACACCCCAGAAGTGACTTTGCACAGCAGTTGACTGTGCAAGATAAGGTGCAAGTGCTTGGCCCCGCTGGTGTGCGGCCCAGCATGGGTGTTGTCAGATGCAGCCCATTAGCAGGAGAGTACTGCAAGGAGTGATTCTGCAAGCAGCCTCTCGCTGCTTCCTAGAATTGCCTGGAAGATGTCCTGGGTTGTCTGTCAGCATCAGAAATTGCCTGATCACCATGCTGCAGGGGCCACAGGGCAGCTGCAGGATGGGCAGCACAGCCATCTCCAAATCCCTGCCACTGTCCCTGTTGCAGGGTCATTGCAATCTGCAGCTGTTCTGAAGCCCTTGAGCTCTGTTGGTTTTGCAGAGGACAGTCTGCTGAGGCCTTGGCGTGGTGGGAGCCTGATGGGGAGGCTGTTGCTGGTGGGATTGCGCTGATGCCAGTGCCTGCCCCACAATACGTGGCCCCTCTCCAGCCATCTGCATCAGCAGAGAGCAAATCCCAGGGTGAGCAGCTGGTGGCACAGATGTGGGCTCCCCCCACTCCTGCCGGGGTGTGGCCCCACGCTTCCGCCCCCTTCCCCCCATCTCCTTGTGGGGACTGAACCCATACCTGGATTGGAGCTGACCAAGCACGGTGGTGCAGGGGCAAAGGCCTCTGAATGGCAGGGCAGTGGTGTTGCATTGGGGAACCAGCCCAGCTGCTCTTGACATGCTGAGCTGCAGCACCAGTGAGCAGCTGTGGGGAGCAGAATCCCATCCCAGCACTACCTCCTGTGCTGGGCCCTGTGTTGGCTCAGACCTGGCCCCTGGGTGAGGGGGATTGGGCAGCACTGGTAATCCTGCTGCACCCAAGGGATTACTGCTCACTCTGTCTTGGGGGATTAAGGGATTTCTCTAAGCTGGGTTGATGCAGCCTCCTGCAAAGCAGCTTGTGCCTGGGGGGGCCTCGCTGTCTGGGGCAGGATGGCCAGTGCCACGGGGTGGGGTGGTCCATGTGAGGTGTGGGAGATCCCCAAAGGAGGGTATGCTGTCAGGTCCCCTGGCAGGCTGGGGGTCACCGCCCGGGGGGAATCCCTGCCCTCTCCTTGCTGCCAGCCTGCACAGCCCTGTTCTGCCAGCAGGCCCTGGCAGGCCCCTGGGCATGGAATCAGCTGTTTTGGAGGCAGCTTGGGACTGCCGTGTGCACCAAGGGGACCAGGGCCGGGAGGCATGCTGCCAGGGGAGCTGCTGGTGACGCACCAGCCCTTTCTCTGGTGTGGTATGGGGTGAGCTGGGGCAAGTCACTGGGCCCATCTTGGGGGGCAGCTCTTCCGCAGAGCAGGAGGCTCCCAGGTTAAAGACATAGGGACAGTGTGGTGATAGCAGTGGGCCTGGAGAGCAGAGCCAGGGGCCCGGGCCGGCAGGGCTCAGGCAGTGCAGCACTGAGCAGAGGCAATTACCCCATTCCTCTGCTGAGATGTTTGGGAGCAGAGAATGATCAGTCATATTGCTGACACTCAGCAGTTACACTTCAGGGACGCAGCAGGGCCTGCATCTCCTGGAGTGGCTGTTTCAGCCCATCTGTGTGCTGGGCAGTAGGGCTGGGGTCGGACATTTCTGCTCTGGGCCTGAGGCTGGAGGGAGGCTGCTCTCTGGGGCCCTGCTTTCTGGCACGCAAAAGATCAGGGCTCAGAGCCATGGTTAAGGTGACCCCAGGGTGTTTGTGAACACTCTGCCTGACCTGAGCAGGGTGTGAAGATCAAGCTGCACGTCCAGGTCGCTTAACATGGGACGTGCTGCCTGGCCCTGCTTCAGGGTGGCTGGAGCACCCATGGGTGCCCTTGCCACGTGGGGGTTGGTTCAGGCCTGGGCAGGTGCTTGCCACATCACGTGCCCAGATCAGCCTCCCTGGCTCCTCTCGCCTGCTCTTTTGCTTCCTGGCAATGCAGCAATCACCACTTCAGCCCCTGGCAAAGGGGAAGTAGCATCCAAACCAGAAGGTCGGTCACGTCAGCAGAGAGTGCCTGGCTGCCCTCGTGAGCCTGAGAGCTGCCCTTCTCCATCTTTCCTCCTGTCTCCAGTTATATGGCTTGTGGGCACCAAGGTCCCCTTCTGCCTTGCACCCTCCTGCCTGCCAGGGCGGCTTCCTCCCAGGGCGCCCTTCCCTGCTGCCTGCCTCATCAGGGCTCTTGCCTGCCTGGCTTGGGTTTCTCCTAGCTCAGCACGTCCCCGTGCTTGCCAGCGCAGGTGAGCAGAGCTTGCTGGCTCCTAGCAACCAAGAGTTGGCAGCCAAGCTGTCCGTGGGGTGCTGCCTCGTGCCCCAGCAGGCTCTAGGGTTTGTTACTCATGGCCATGCCCTACACTCCGGGATTGCTCCTGCTTTAAGGGAAAGAGCTGTCAGTCCGGTTTGGATTCACTCAGCACCTGTGGGGCTGGGGAACACAGGTGCTGCAGGGCAAGAGGGCTGTGCCTTCCCCCCCGCTCCACAGCTGGGTCCGAGGCTGGGATCCTGGGGCAGGACTTCCCCAGTTCCCAGACCCCAGGACTGCATCAGAGCGTGAGGTATCTCCATTGCCACCAGGGCATGCCTGGAGCCCAGCCATCTGACCGGCATTGCCGGGGGACTGGCAGAAGGCGCAGCAGGCTTGCCCGTGCACAGCACGCGGGGCAGGCTGAGCCTGTCGGAGCTGTGCCGGGACTGGTGCCCGGGCCCTGCACCCCACAAGTGGGAGCCGTGGCAGCACCTCCTGCTCCCCAGGCCTCGCCAGAGCCGCCTTGTCTCTTGGTGCACCTTCCTTTATGCAGTGCTGGTTGCTACGCGACCGTCGGCTCCCGATGCTTAATGCTCTAATACGGAGAGATAAAACAGCTCTAAAAATACCCCGCTGCTGGCCCTCCGCGGGGGCAAGGGGGCTGCTGGGGGCAGGCAGCCCGGGGCGGGAGGGCTGCTGGGGAGTTCCCAAACTCCTTGTCCTCTAAGTGGCTTTGAGCCGCCGGCCGGAGCGGAGCATCGGGAGCGGAGCGGGCTGGTGTGCAGGCAGGGAGCGGCGGGGATTGGCTGGGGCTGCTGCGTGGGCTCCCGCAGCTGGAGCTCCCCTGCCAGAGCCGCCTTCCCTGGCTCCAGCCGGAGTGGGGAGTCCTCCGGCTCCCCTGCCTGCACCCTGCCCGCGGGCCCCGACACGGGGGAGCCTGCTGCTCAGCCACACGGCACCTACCGGGCCTCTGCCTGCTCCTGCCTGCCCTGCTGGAGCTGCTGGTGTCCTGCACGGGACCTCCGCAGCATGGGGACGGTCAGCGAGCTCTGTGCCTCCAGCTTCCAGGCCTTCCTTTGCCCCTCAGTGGCTGCCAAGGCAGGTAGGTGCTTCATGCCCTTCCCTCTGCTCACTGCAGGGTCCCCATCCCCCTGGAAGTCACGGCAGTGCCTGTGGCTCCAGCTCCATATGGTTCTTGCTGGCAGTGGCACAGAGAGTCCTCGCTGTCTCGCCACCTCTGTCCCCCGCACACTACCAGCCTACCCAGGCTCAGGCCTCTGCAAGCACTGAGCCCCAGCAGGACAGCTGAGCACTGGGCTACCTTGCGTGGCATTGCCCTGCACCGGTGCCAGGTGCCATGCTGGGGTGGGGGGTGCTTGGGAACTGGTGGCAGCAGCGGCTGGGAGGTTGCACGCAGCCTGGTCCTTACCTTGCCCCTTGTCTTCCTGCCCTGGGCGATGCGTGAGCACTTGGCCACCCTCGCTGCTGTAAGGGCAGCTCAGGGCAGCATTGTCAAATGGAGATCTGTGTGGGAAAGCCCAGTGCCTGCTGCACTGGCGATGCTGTTGAGGGTTGGCCGCCTGTGTGAAATGCTGCTGTCTGTGAGTTCCTGCCTGAGCATGGGACTAGGTGTGGCTGTGTGGTGGGGCATGGGGCTGTGAGACCTTCTGTGGCCAGCCCTGTGCCGTGGGCATTGTTCCTCCTGAGGCCCAGCACAGTGAGCGGAGTGGAGAGCCAGCAAGGTCCCCGCCAGGCTGTGCTCCCAGCACCAGCACAGCGCTCAATGTGTGTGCATGTGGCTGAGCCAGTGCTCGCCCAGCTGCACTGTGGGTCAGGGGTCTGTGCATGGGGAGCATGGCAGCCTGGAGCTGCCAGGAAGTGAGGCAGCAGCTGTGGATGAGGGTTCCCTGCCAGGCTCTGTGAACAGGGAGCAGGGCTGACAGGCAGGGCTGCACGGAAACAGGACGAGGCCCCTGGCTGGCTCTGGATGCAGGGTCCAGCTACCTGGGAGGGTCTTTGCTGGAAGTGTCTGTCCCCAAACTCTTCTCCTGACACACCTCAGCTGTCGGTAGGGAAGGATGGGGCTAACGCAACCCAGGATGCACACACAACATGGTGAAAACAGGATGTGGCGCGCTGAGACGGGCAGGAAGCTTCTGAGGGCCCCATGGGCCCCCCAGCCATGGGGCATAGTGGGAGCAGGCAGTGGTACCCCACAGCAGAGCCCAGCAGCAGCCGCTGGCAGCACCCTGGGCTCATCCCCATGGTCTACCTAAACTCTGCCCTTTGCCCCTCGAGCGCAGCCGGGTGCAAGTGCAGCGTGGGCTGGTGGGAGGACTGGTTACTGCTGCAGCACAGCTGTGGGCCAAAGACAACGTGAGACTTCCAAAGCTCTCCCTCCCTTTGCTCCATTGCCAGTGTTCTGGGTGCTGCTTCTCCATCTCGTGCTGCTGAGCAAGATTTAGCTGAGTCAAGGTGGCCGAGGCTCATGCAGCCTCTCCAGGCAGCTGACAGCGGGACAGGGATGTGCTGGGGTTTTGCTCCTGCTGCAGGCATGGTCTTGCAAGCCCCAGACTGTGCCGCACAGTGGTCCTGTACTGAGCAGTGGGGTCTGTACAGGCACCCAGAGCAAAGGGCCAAGGTAGTGGGGAGCAACTTCCCATGAGGACCAGCATCACCCCTGGTCCCAGTTGTGGTCCCATCCGCCAGTGTGAGCTGCTGTGGAGTCTGCAGAGGGCAGCTGGCACTGGTGGTCCTCACAGCCCTCCCAGTCCTGCCTGGAGCTCAGTCCTTACAGCCTGAGCACGACCTGGACCTGCAGTGGGGGATTCTGGCAGATCTCCAGGGGAGCTGCGGGGCAGGGCCGGGGCTCTGCTGGGAGGGGGTGACCCCAGCTGGTGAAGGGGAAGGGACCCCAATGTTGCAGTGAGCTCAAGATGTGCTGGGTCAAGTGTCCTGGCAGCCTCCAAGGAAGGAATGACAGAGCCAGCCCCCAGTACCTGCCTGGCTGGGACCCCAACACATCATGTCCCCTGACCCTGGGGCCGAGAAGGGGGAGCAGTGTGTTTCCCCTCCTGGCTGGGAGCAGAGGAATTAAGGTGCTGGCAGCCCTGGGCTGGTGGTGACAGGAGCAGGGAGTTGAGGCTCCTGCTGAGGCCAGGATGATGCCCAAGCAGCCCTGGAGCTCATTGGCCTGGCATGGCCCTGGCACAGCCCAGGAAGCACCCGGGTGGGCAGGTGTCTGCGCCCTGAAACAGCAGCACCTCTCTGGAGCCATAGGCAGCAGGGGCATGGCTGACAGGGCCTGCCAGGATGGTGCTCAGGGCAGAGGGCAACGGTGAGCTCAGCCCAGGAGTTCAAGGAGGCTAGTGGGGCCAGGATGAGGGGGAGGCAGGGGGGCAGCTCCATGCTGCCCCACTCCTGTGTCACCCACTGTGCTAGCTTGTCTTAGGGCAGTGGGGTGGGAAGCAGAGGGGGCGAGCATGGCTTCCGTGTATCACAGGGTGCTTTGCTTTGGGTATGGTGGGAGAGGGGGAAGTGCTGCTGCTCCCAGTTGCCACAGACCCCAGGGAGCCTGGGACGGATGGACAAATCCTGCCGGTGCCCCTTGCTGCCCTCCTGCTGCTGCTGCTTCCCGGCCCCCTGCACCGGGACCCCATGCTAACAGGGAGCATACGCCAGCACTGGGATCAGCATGCGGTGGGTCGCTGTGCCCCAGCTCCAGCGCCAGGCTGAAGCCAGAGCAGCCAAGCGCCTGCCTCAGCCTCCCCATCCCCGCAGCACCACTCTGCTGCCGTGAGTCTCGCCAGCCTCTTGGGATCCGCGCAGGCTCTGCTCGGCACGGCGAGGCGGGTGCTGTGTGGAGTGCCAGGGAAGGGTTAACGCCCTCTTCCTTTCCCAGAAAAGCTCTTGCGTCTGGGGTTTCTCTTCCTCTGGCTGCTGCTGACATGGCTGGGCCGGTGTCACGAGTGCTTGCCCTTCCCCGCAGCAGCGCAGGCTAGGAGGGACCTTCCCAGGCTCCGGTACAGACCCGCTGACCACCTCTGCCCTGCAGAATCTCATCCTCTGCTACACCTGCCCTGGGGCCTGCCGAGACCCCTGCCCGCTCGCAGCTGGGCAGTGGGAGGCAGCGCTGCTCCTGCCTGGGCTCGCTTTGCTCTGGTTCCGCCCGAGGCCGGCTTGCCTCAGGGCATGTCCAACCTTGGCACTGAATTTCACCTTCCCTGCGGCCGCAGTGTTGGGAGGGTCCTGCAGCACATGCTGCAGCTTGAGGATTTGGAGGTTTTGTGTCTGGCAATGGGCTTGCGATGCAGCTTGGCCCTCCTGCAGCAAGCCCGGGCTTGCAGTGTGTCCTGGGTGCCGGGCAGGAGGGGCCGGGCACCTGCGGGGACGGCACTGGGGTGTGCATATGGTGCTTGGATGTATTGATAAGGCAAGGCCTCTGGTATTTCAAGTTTACATAACTTTTAGCCCTGGTGCCATGAGCGGGGTTGTCTGGTTCGTACTTGCTGGTGTCAGAGACTGAAAAGATTGGGAAGTGTTGCTGTCGTGTCTGAAGATATGGTGTCGCAAGCCAAGGTTGCTCCAACCTTGGCAGTGGGGGAACTTTGTGAAGGAGGAAACTTGTCAGAAAGCCTGAGCGGAGCCAGGGAAGTGCTGAGTCCAGAGATTTGGTTCACGTGGTCACCATTGCCCCAGGGGCACGTGCAGCTCCCACTGAGGAGGCAGCAGCAGCTCTGGGAGGAACCGTGCATGGTTGAGGACAGTGCTAGTCTGAAGGCATGCTTTGTCCCTGGGTGCTGGTATGGGGCAGGCAGCCATGCTGGGGACACTCTGGGTGAGTCTGGACTGGTGGCAGTGGTGGCTTGGAGTCCATGGTCATGGTGGCACGCAGGGCCTTGGCAGAATGGAGCGGGAACGTTTGGGGAAGGAGAGGGCAGTGGCAGTGCCTGTCCCCAGCACCACGGGGTGTGTGGGTAGGAGGCAGCCTGAGGGCCGAGCCAGCAGCTGCTGCTGCCACCTCCCTTGGGGAGAGTGCTCTGGAGGGACAGTGCTTTGGTGTTCTCATGGGTGACCTTGGAGTTGTGTGCAAGGGAGCTGGTGGGACCCACTGGCAGAGGTGTGAGGCGCAGGCAGTAGGCAAGGGCTGGCAGCGCTGCTGGAGTGAATGTGGGTAACCCTGGGGACAGGAGGGAACAGGAATGGGATGCCATGTTACTGCAGAGTGGGAGGTCATGCACTGGGAATGTTGCAGGAGCTGTGGGACTCGGGGAGCAAGGAGGGGCATGTGGTGGCCCCAGGCTTGATCCTTGGGAGGGTGTGCCTGGCTCCCGCAGCATGACAGGGAGGTGTAGATGTCATGGCACACAGGCAAGGTTTATCAAGAGGATGTGCCAGCTATGGGCGCTGGCTTGGAAAGATGGATTGAGCGCAGAGGGGGCTGTAAGGACAGCCAGGAGCTGTTTTTTGTTTGGGACTGACCCGGTGCAACAGAGCAACCCTCCAGATCTATGTGGAACTCATGCCACGGGGCACAGCAGAGCTACTCTGCCACAGCAGGGACTGGGACAGACAACAGCACCAGTCCAGCCAGGGTAGAGTGGAGTTAAACAGGACTTGGCAGGGCCAGGGCCGGCAGGAGGATCGCTGGAGCTGGTCCAGGGGCCATGCTGGTCCTCTCTGCCTGAACTACCCAGCTGCCTTGGGCTGAATCAGCTGGAACTGGCGGTGCCCAGTTACTCCACTGCCCAGTTACCCCACTGCAGCCACTGCTTGGCGGGGCGATGCCCTGGCTCTCGCATTCCTCGCATGCCATCGGTGGCACTTAGCTGCTGCGTGGGGCCAGGGATGCTGATCGCCAGCCCTGCTCCACCGGGTACCCAGCAGCTCCATATCCCAGCTCCTGACAGGCCCCAGGCTGCTGGCCGGGAGCAGAGACTGTGCCTGGAGCCTGGCAGGGACAATTCCCATGGCCACGCATGCTGACCTGACCATGTCTCTGCTCAGTGCCCAGTGACCTGACCCCAGAGGAGTGCCAGGAGCTGGAGAACATCCGACGCCGCAAGCAGGAACTGCTGGCCGACATACAGGTGTGATGCTGAGGGCCACTGCCCGCACGTGCAATCCCCCTGTCCTGAACGCAGCTGTCCCCTGGGAGGGAGGGGACAATCTCCCTGCCTGTGTCACTAGGCAGGGTCCCTGCAGCCCTATCCAGGGTCCCTTGCCCCGCTGTAGGAAAGGTGAGGCAGGGAGGAGAGGCTGCCCTGGCTGGGGCTGTCTGTAACAGCCATGGGATTGGGGTGCAGCACTGCAGACCTGCAGAGCCTGTGCAGGAGCAAGCCCAGGCAGGGCTGTGGGTCGGGTTTGTGCTCCCGTCCCCTTTCCTTGCCAGCCCCTGGCTCCTCGCATCCCATGGGGGCTCTCATGGACCTTGTGGGGCAGAATATAGAGCTACTGGACCTGCAGGGCAGGGTGGGCTGGGCCGACGGGGTGAACGCCTGCGGCTGCTGCGGGGAGCCCATGACCTGCTTGCCCAGTGGTGCTGCCTCTGCAGGGCCCCAGGGCTGGGGAGAAGGTCCCAGTGGGGCATGTGGGCTTGGGCTGGCAGCTGACCTGCCCTGCAGCCATGGCTTCTCCTTGTGCCCTGTGTGCTTTTGCCGTTCCCCGTGGACTGGGGCACCGGCATCTCCGTGCCAGCCCCTCCCTGGCACAGGCAGGGACTGTGTTTCAGGGCCAGGCCACTGCCCTGGCCAGCGACTGCGAGGTCAGTGCTCATCTGGGACACTCGTCAGTCATGTCCCTGATTAAGGCAGCAAAGGCTAATTATTGCCATATGCTGGGCATGATCTAAAGGGATTAGGGGGTAATTTTGTTAACCTCTGAATCTCTTCCTTCCTGTACACTCAGAGCATGGCGAAGGTGCAGGGGGATTAGCAGCCAGGTGCAGCCAGCCCCTCTGCAAGTGCCCCCCCCCCTCCCCGAGCTGGCTCAGTCCCAGGGCAGCCCGCGGGTGGGAAGGGGGGAGGGAAGGAGTGGCTTCTGGGGCCCCCTCGGGGAATAGCCCCAGGGCTACCGTCAGGGCTGGGGGGCTGGAGGGTTTGGGAGGGAGGAAGGCAGGAGCCTCCTGTCTCAGTGCTTTCTCTCCGCTCAGCGGCTGAAAGATGAGATAGCAGAAGTGACGAATGAGATTGAGAACCTGGGGTCCACGGAGGAGAGGTGAGTCCTCTGCTGTTGCAGCAGCCCAGGGCCTCTGCTGAGCCCCCTCCCCTGTGGCGAGGCCATCCAGTGCTGGATGCCGGCTCGCTCACACTGTGTGGTGGCCAGTGGCGGTTGAGCTGTGCAGCCACATCCCGTGGGTGCTGGCTGGTGCAGGTGGCTTTTCCGGGTGCTCTGAATTCCTTGGAGCGGCAGCAGGATCGCAGTCTGAACTGCTGCCTGCAAAGGTCTGTTTTTCTAAGCCTCAGCCCCTCTGTCTGGCCACAGCGACTGTCTGACTTTGTTATTCTGAGCTGGTGCAGGCAGTGCCAGCCTGGGATTAGGGGATCCTGGCAGCCGATGGGAGCTGACTCCCTGTGTTTTTTCCAGTCACCCACTGGGGCATGAAGGCTGTCACCCTCACGCTGGCCCCACTGGGGCCTGAAGGCTGCTCTCCCCAGAGCCCCGCTGCACCCAGCTTGACCTAGTCTTCCCCCAGGCAGAGGTGACCTGCCAGGTTGCTATACCCAGCACCCCTTCTGCATGGGGTGACCCCATGGATGGGGCATGGCAGGCCAAGAGCAGCCCCATGCTGCTCTGGCACAGAGTGGGGCAGAGACACGAAGCAGTGTGCCAGCTTCGTCCCATGCAGGTTCAGCACAGGGGGCCTGGCCCAGAGTTGCTCAGCTCCAGTTCGGTCCACGCTGACACCACAGAGCTCTGCCCAAGGGGCGAGGGAGGGCAGGAGGCAGCCAGGTCCCTCCTGGGTACTAAGAGCTGCTTTGTGCCTTTCAGGAAAAACATGCAGAGAAACAAGCAGGTGGCCATGGGCCGGAAGAAGTTCAACATGGATCCCAAGAAGGTACTGTGGGGTGTGGGCTGGGTCAGGAGTGCAGCAGTTCACCAGCCTGTCTGGGGCCATGCTGGGCTCTGCCACCTCACATTGCAGGTGCCTGGCTGCCCACAGGGACCAGGGCAGAGCCAGCACCCAGGGCAGGGGCTGGGGAGGCAGTGGGCAGGCTGGCAGGGTCAGCAGCAAGCCCCAGAGCAGCTTCTCTTGCACCATTCCAGGGCATCCAGTTCCTGATCGAAAATGACCTGCTGAAGAACACGTGCGAGGATATTGCTCAGTTCCTTTACAAGGGAGAGGGCCTCAACAAGACAGCCATCGGTGACTACCTGGGTGAGAGGTACGCTAGCCTGGGACAGCTCAGGTCTCCTGAGGGTGCCCTGGGCTCTCAGCCCCTGAGAGATGGGACACTGCAGCTCTTTGAACTTACAGGGCGGCTGAGTGGGGCCACACAGGGGGCCAGGCACCCTGAGTGTTAGGGCCAGCTGGGGGGCTGTTTGATCCGTGGCTGGCACTTGCAAGAGGCCGGTGTGTGTAAACCAGCCCAGGACTCAAGTTGGGGGCACATAGCTTCAGATTTCCCCCCACAAATAAAAGCAGAGTCTGGAGCCGGGCAGGGAGACACAACGCCACTCGGCAGTCACAGGACGTGCTGCTCATGCATCCCTCATGCTCTGGCTTTGTTCCCGCAGGGATGAGTTCAACATCCAAGTCCTGCATGCCTTTGTGGAGCTGCACGAGTTCACTGACCTTAACCTCGTGCAGGCCTTGCGGTGAGTGAAGGGGGCCAGGAGCTGAGCTGTGCCCCATCAGGGGAGATGGGCGGAGGGCTGTAGCAATGTGAGTGTGGCTGGAGGGCACGTGGAGCCCTCAAAGCAGTGCAACACCATGCTCTTCACAGGCAGTTCCTGTGGAGCTTCCGACTGCCTGGGGAGGCACAAAAGATCGACCGGATGATGGAGGCCTTTGCCCAGCGATACTGCCAGTGCAACCCTGGCGTCTTCCAGTCCACAGGTGAGTACCTGACCTGGCGCCCCTTTCACTGGCCATCCTGCCTCACAGCTGACTTTCCCCTCTGCCCCTGTAGACACCTGCTACGTGCTCTCCTTCGCTATCATCATGCTGAACACCAGTCTGCACAACCCCAATGTCAAGGACAAACCCACGGCAGAGCGCTTCATTGCCATGAACCGTGGCATCAACGATGGGGGGGACCTACCCGAGGAGCTGCTTCGGGTGAGGGATGGGATATGGAGGCACCAGGGCTGGACTGCAGAGCTGGCCCATCACAGGGTTCCTGGGTGGAGCAGAGCTGACACCATGTATCATTGTACCAGAATCTCTATGAAAGCATCAAGAATGAGCCCTTCAAAATCCCTGAGGATGACGGCAATGACCTCACCCACACCTTCTTCAACCCCGACCGGGAGGGCTGGCTCCTGAAGTTAGGTGAGTGCTGGCAGCCGTGGCCTGGGGAGTGCAGGTTCTCCCCAGGGACAGAGCTGGGCTATGGGTGCGATGGCCTTGGCCTGCCTACACCTCGCCTGCTGGCCTGGCTCCTCAGAGTGTGACCCTGTGGAAGGGCAGGAGAGTGCAGAGAGGGACACAGTCCCCCCGTGGGGAAGGCGTCCATACATCCAGCAGCCCTCCATCTTCCCTTGGCTGGGCGGCAGGAGCAGATTCACAGCTGACAAGGCCCTGCGGTGCAGCTGGGTGGGCATCCCAGGGACTCCTGCCTCTAGGTTGGGCAAGGCCTGGCCTACAGAGCTAGTAGCAGAGCCTGGTGTTGGAGCATGGAGACCGTGAGGCCCTCCTCATCACTGAGTCACAGCAGGGTCCCATTGGAGCGGGTCCCATTGGAGCAAGCCCCCAGGAGTGAGCGGCAAGCTGCGTGCATCCCCCCCTCCATGCCACAGACGAGTCCCTGCCTCACCTTCCCACAGCATTATCACTGCATCCCGGCTCCACATGCAGGCAGCGTGCATGGCATCCCCGCAGCCCTGCTGCACAGCCCGGCTCTGGCGGCCGGTGAGCTCATCCCACGCCCTGGCTCCTGTGGCTTCTCCTCGGCAGCTCTGGGGAATCCTGTGCCCAGGTTCAGCGAGGGGGGGACAGGGTGCTGTCAGGACCAGGGTCTGGTGGGGGCCTTTCCCTCAGGCTGTTGCTGGGTTCCGGACTCTGTCCACTCTCCAGGGTATGTTTCTGCCATACTGTCACCCCCTCAGGATGGGAAGGGGGCCATACTCCCACCCCATGCCCTGACGAGGGCAGAGCCTGGCCTGGGGCTGAGCAAGAGCCATCTGCCCCCTGGCTCTGGGGAACACGGGGGAGAGCCCCAGACCTGCTTCCCCTGTCCCTAAGCAAGCCCAGTGCCCTGCTGTTGGAAGAGTTGCATGCACAGCAGGTTGTCACCCGCTGCCATGGGGCCGTGGGTGGCTGGTAGTGCAGAGAGGCGGCTGTGGGCACCAGCTTGGCTGCTGTGGCTCAGCCCACTCATGGGGCTGGGAGGGACCCTGTGGAGAGGCCAGGGGGTGGGGGGAGCCAGGCCCTGCAACCCCCCAGCCGAGGAGATCCATCCCACAGAGCCACAGTGAGCCAGGGCAGGTCAGCACCCGCGGCAGTGCTGCCAGCCTGGCCCCTCACAGCTTCCCTGCTGCAGCCCTGTCCCACTGACCTGCACAGGGCAAGGGGGGTTCTTTGGTGTTTCGTCTTTTTATTTTTTTTCCTTTTTTTTTTAATTTTCTTTTCTCCCTCATTTGTATGTTTCCATGATTTGGCTCTTCCTTTCCTTGCCCCCAACTCCAGGAGGTACGTACCCCTCTCCCCTGCTCTGCTCACGCTGCTGGGGCTTCGTTTCCTTTTTGTTTTTAATTGCTGGTGATTAGTCTCATTGCTGCTGCTGCTAACCACCCGCACTGCTCCGGGGACCTCGCCTGCCGAGGGGACAGCCCCACCACCACCAGGGCAGGGACATGGGGTACCAACTCTGCTGATACCGACCACTCCCCAAGGCCTGCTGGCCCTCTCTACTGCCCCAGTGCACCCCACGGTTGGATGGGGCCATGGCTGCTCCTTGCCCAGCTGCTGGCAGGGGCTGCCTGCCCATCCATGCTATGCCCTGTCCGTGGGCAGCTCATCCTGGCCGCAGTGGGCCTCCACGTCTGGTGCCCCGAGGGATGGGGACTGTTTTGGGGTGTCCTCGGGAAGGGTCTCAACCTTGGGGGGGGGGGGGGGTCGGTGGGTGCTGAGTGCCTGAAGCTGGATGGGAGCAGGCAGGAGCCATCTGCGCCGTGCCCTGTGCCGTGCTGAGGGCTCACAGCAGTCCCTGTGCTGGGCACTGGCAATGCCCCAGGTCCTTCGCCTGCAGCCCTGGGGTGCCGAGGAGCATCAGTGCTCCCAGCTGGGGCTGTGCTGCCCCCAGGTCCTACCTGGCCCCACACCCCTGTGGGCCCTAAACGCCAGGCTCCTGCACTCCCCGTGCCATGGCACCCTGCCTTGGCACATAGCCTCTTCCCACCAACAGCCCCGGGAGAGGAGGTGGCCCTGAGGAATGCCGGGGGCTGGAGAGGGTCAAGTCCCAGATTTTGGGGTGGGCTTGGCTGGAGGGAAGCAGAGGGGCTTTTTCTTCTAGGAAGCACTGGCCCCAGCCTGGCTCAGGGGCAGGGGCTGGGGTGGACAGCCAGCTGGCATGGGGGAGCAGGGAGGCACGGGGCCTTCTCAGCAGGGTGGAGGAGATGAGCACGGCCCCCTGTGCACACAGTGTCTCCTCATATCCATGCTGGACCTGGGCACATGGCCTTGGTGCTCATCCCATGGGTGGCAGCACAGCTGGCCCTGCTGTGATGGCCAGAGCACACTGGCACGGTGGAGGGGGAGCTGGGCCCAAGGGCAAGCAACCCCTGAGCCCAGGGAGCAGGTTCTCTGTCTGTGGTGGCAGCTGTGAGACTCGCTCTGGCCAAGAGTCTGTGAGCCACGGCCTTGGGCTCATGCCTTGCCCCAGCACCGGGCTGCACTGGCTGGAATGCAGCGGGACTGTGATCAGTGTGAACAGAAAGTCTCTGCATCCCCCGAGAGCTGCCTGGCTGCAGCATCCTCTGGCCATGCTGAATCAGTGTTTTGGGTGGGAATGGGCACGCAGCGCTCCTGACCCGGCACCCCCACCACCTTCCGCCTCCATCCTCATCCATCTGCTTTCCGCTCCTGCTCGTGCCCTGCCCGGCGTGGTGTGTGCTGCCTGCTACTGCTGTGCCCGGCGCCCGCCGGGCTGCCTGGCTCTGCTTGCACCCCGGCGCCCAGTGCTTGTCTGTGTGTGTCCGCATGGGCTCCAGCACTGCCGTAGCCTCTGCGTGCCACGAGCCTCCAGGCACGTGCCCAGGCTGCGCTCTGCTGGGGCTGCACACAACCTGTTTCTTTCCACTTCCAGGAGGCAGGGTGAAGACGTGGAAGAGACGCTGGTTCATTCTGACCGACAACTGCCTTTACTACTTTGAGTACACGACGGTCAGTGACCTTTTTTTGGGGTGTGCTGAGCTGGGGCAGGGAAGGCTGCCGGATCCAGCCCCGTGCTTACGTGCCTTCGTGGCACAGCCTGGGCACAGCATACTAGCGCGGGGCTGGCGGCCTGCCTCTTGCTGTGCTGGGGTGCTGGTGACTGTCAGGGTGCAGGATGTGACCCTCAGGCTGGGTAGCACTTGATGCCTGCACAGGGGGGTGTTGGGGAGGGGGCTCTTAGCAGCATCCAGCCCTGCTGGGGGCATGCAGGTGGGATTTGGTGGTGCCCAGCCTGCAGCTGAAGCCTCTGCTTGGCCCCACCAGGATAAAGAGCCCCGTGGCATCATCCCCCTGGAGAACCTGAGCATCCGTGAGGTGGAGGACTCGAAGAAGCCCGTGAGTGCTGCAGCAGTGTCCCCTGGGGCTTGAGGGGCAGCCCAGGTGCTCTGCTTGGGGCAGGAGCTGGGCAGGGAAAGCTGGGAGGTGTTACAGCCCCTGAGGGATGGCCCAGGGAGAGGTGGGGGGGTCCCGTAGTGGTTGCTTGCTCCACTCATCACAGCAGCTGGGCACAGACCTTGTGCTGGTCACCATGGTGTCCAGGGCTGGTGGCCGTGCACATGGGGGTCTATGGGGTGATGATCACAGTGTGTCCATCCCTCTCTGCTGCATTGGGGGTGGCTGTGCCAGGGACCCAGTGTGCTGCCTCATCCCTCCCAGCCTGGGGTCCCCTTTGGAAGTGGGAACTACCTCTGAATGGTCTCTTCCCTCCCAGAACTGCTTTGAGCTCTACATCCCTGACAACAAGGACCAGGTGATCAAGGCCTGCAAGACAGAGGCAGATGGGCGCGTGGTGGAGGGGAACCACACAGTGTACCGCATCTCTGCCCCCACGCCCGAGGAGAAGGAGGAGTGGATAAAGTGCATTAAGTGAGTGCTTAGAGGAGTGGGTGGCAGGGTGCTGGTCGGGGACATGGTGCTGGGCAGGGGCACAGCAGGGACCTGTCTGCTTCCTGGGGCACCCTGCAAGGATGGGGAGACAACAAGCTTTTCCAGGGGCACCCACCCACATAGGTCAGACCCAGCCCTACAGCAGTTTTCAGCTGGCTGTACAGCTAACCCGAGCCCTCGTTCCCCTGCCAGGGCAGCAATCAGCCGGGACCCTTTCTATGAGATGCTGGCCGCAAGGAAGAAGAAGGTCTCCTCCACTAAGAGACACTAGCAGCCACCACTGGCCCTGCAAGGCTGGTATGCCCTGGCAGCCGGAGCGTCCCCACTCCCCAGGGGGCTGCCGTGCTGCAGCCTGGCCCTCAGAGCACAGGACCCAGCTTCAGCTTCACAGTGTCTTTACTGAGGGGGAATGGGCATCTCCGTGGCTCTTTCCCCCCACCATCACTGCCTCATCTCCAGGACAGCATCTTCACAGGTTTGAGCTGGGACACCAGCACCCCTGGGCGGAGGGAGCCCCATCCTGCCCCAGGCTCCGCTGTGAGGTGGGAAGCGCCATGTGTGCGCCATCCTCGCCTCCTGCTCAGCAGCCAGAGCAGGGCTCCATGGGCTCTCTGCTCTTGATCCCACCAGCAAGCGTGCCTCTGAGAAGTGACACATGCCTCTGGATCCCCACAGCACCCATCTCCTGAAGTACTTGGGACGTCCCACTGGGAAGGGTGGTGGCTGGTGGTTAGCAGCTGGGGGTTTTGGGTTGCTGCAGGCACCAGGGTGAAGGGCAGCTGCCCCAGGGGAGCTGGGGGGCCCTGCGGAGGCATGACTCCTGGCCCGCGTTGTAGTGGGCTTGGGTCTGTCCTGGGCTTCCCCACGCTGCTGCCTTGGACCCTCCCAGCTGTCCGCTGCACTAGAGATGGTCCCCATGGGCACCAGGAGGGCTGAGGGGCAGGTGGTTGTCACCATCACAGTGTGCAGTGCTGCCACAGGGAGCACGTATATGTCTTTGCCAAGCCGTGAGGTGTTGGAGTGTGGGTGAGGGCCCTGTCTGGCGTGTGGCATTGCCCCCCAGCACATGCCTGCAGCAGTCCCCTCGGCAAGGGGCAGGGGAGGCTCTGCCAGGGGTGGCCGTGGTCTAGGGGTGGCCATGGTCTCCTGAAGCACAAGCCATTGCTCCAGAGCGGGTGGTGGGACATGCCCAGGGCCTGCACCAGGGACAGCTGCTGTCAGGGGGTGGGGGGGTGGGGTCTGGCTGGGCCAGGGTCTGCAGCCCCCCTGCCTCTGCCTTGCAAACACCTGTGTCTTGTCCTGTTTCCCCAGCCACCATGCATGGTCTGGAGGGAGGCACCTGGATCAGTATTAGTCTATTTATCAGAGGTGTAAATACTCCTGTATAGTTTTCTCCTTTTAGATTATTTTGTATGGCAGGTCGTTCTGTGCAGAGGCCTCTCCAGAGGGTGGGGGGGTGGCAGGATTTTTTATTCTAACTTTTTTTTTTTTTTTTTTTTTGCCATGACCTTGTAAACTAGTGCTGAGGACCGGCAGCAAATAAACACTGAACTGCGCTCAGCCTCTGCCTCCTGTGGTCTGTGTGTGTCTCAGGACGGGCAGGAGCCCCCAGCTCTGCACTGCCAGCTCCTGCCCTGTGCCCCAGCTTTGCAACCAGGTTCAGCTTCTGCTGGTGCCAAGATTTCGGTGCCTGGCACCGCAGCAATACCATGCTGGATGAAACTGGCAGTGCTGCAGCCAGCATGGTCCTGGTTTGAGCCTCGACCTGTTCCCATCCACAGCCTCTCGTTTCTTGGTGCACAGGGAGGTGTTTGTGTGCCTTGTGCCCTCACCAGCTCCCCTCAGCTTGCCCTGGCCACCAGCAGTGTGCCTTAAGGACCTCACCATAGGGTGCAGGGTGGCAGTGCTGGGGCAGGATGGCTCCTGCCACCCACTCAGTGTGCAGTGGGGCTGGCAGCAAGCTCAGCTGAGCAGGGGGTGGCTGCCAACCCGCAGCGACCTGCAGGCTGGACCATGCAGTGCTGGACCCTCCGGCTGCACAGCGGCATGCATTGCACTGGTGAGAGGGGCCTGGGACAATGGGTTGGTGGGGCACCGCCATGGGTACCCTCACGTCCTAGCTCTGCCAGATGGCTGAGCACCAGGGAGGAGAGCAGCCCAGCCCTGCCGGCAGTGGAGCTGGGGGGGCAGGTTGTACCCAGGTGGTACCAGCTGTAAATGGAATGTGAGCAAAAGGCCCCATGCCTCAGATGGGGCAACCCTTGGCACTGTGTCGAGACCCCAGCAAAAGTGGAGGATATGTGGGCAAGCAGACCTAGCCAAGGGGTGCCAGGCGGGGATGCAGGGGGGAGAGGGCAGCTCTGCTGTTACGAAGCAACTGGGGTGGTGCTGGTGTCAGTAGAGGCCAGTGTCGGTTGGGGCTGGTGCTGGTCGGGGCCAGCGTCAGTTGGGGCTGGGGCCAGTTGGGGCTGGTGATGGAGTCTGTTGGGGCCAGTGTCAGTGTCGGTTGGGGCTGGTGTCAGTGTCGGTTGGGGCAGGTGTCGGTTGGGGCCGGGCCAGTGTCGGTTGGGGCAGGTGTCGGTTGGGGCTGGTGTCGGTGCCGGTTGGGGCCAGTGCCGGTTGGGGCCGGTGTCGGTTGGGGCTGGTGTCGGTGTCGGTTGGGGCCGGTGTCGGTTGGGGCCAGTGCCGGTTGGGGCCGGGCCGGTGTCGGTTGGGGCTGGTGTTGGTTGGGGCTGGTGTCGGTGTCGGTTGGGGCCAGTGTCGGTTGGGGCAGGTGTCGGTTGGGGCTGGTGTCGGTGCCGGTTGGGGCCAGTGCCGGTTGGGGCCGGTGTCGGTTGGGGCTGGTGTCGGTGTCGGTTGGGGCCGGTGTCGGTTGGGGCCAGTGCCGGTTGGGGCCGGGCCGGTGTCGGTTGGGGCTGGTGTTGGTTGGGGCTGGTGTCGGTGTCGGTTGGGGCCAGTGCCGGTTGGGGCTGGTGTCGGTTGGGGCTGGTGCCGGTGCTGGTGCCGGTTGGGGCCAGGGCTGGTGCCAGTCCAACTGGAAGTGGCTGGAGGCTGCTGGAGGGCTGAGAGGTGCGACAGGTGGGGGAGTGGTGCAGCCGGGCAGGATTGGGGCAAGCTGGGGGTGCTGGAGCTGGGGGGGGGGGCAATGGGGCTGGGCAGGGATGGGGCCAGTTGAGGGTGGTGGGGCCAGGCACGGTTGGGGCCAGCAGCTCCTGGTGAGACCATGGTGTACAAAGGGGAGGCTGAGGGCAGTGGCAGGGCGGGTGGCGAGGGGAGTGCGGAGGGGTTGGGGTGTGGGGTCTGCATAGCTGCTGGCTGAGCAGGGCTTTGTCTGCCCCCTGCCCAGGCGAGCCCGGTGCTGGTGGGATGTCAGCCATGCTGGACAAGTGGCTTGGCTTCCTGGAGAGCTTCGCCACGGTGCTGCTGCGGGTCCAGCCGGACAAGTGGAGCGAGTTTGTGGGCAGTGAGGGGGCCATGGCCATGCTGGACAAGTTCTTCAAACAGCAGGACATGCTGGAGCTGGTGCTGGAGCTGGACCCTGCCAGGCAGCTCCTGCCAACCACCCACTTCCCACCCACCCTCAGGGGTAAGGGCATCTACTTTGTGAAGAAGAGGGAGAACATCAGCTGGGAGAAATGCCGGAGCCAGCTGCTGGTGGGAGACATTGGCCTCTCGCCCGTGGAGCAGCTCGTGACCGTGGTGGAGGAGGTGGGTTGTCCACACAGGTGGGTACCAGGTACAAGCTTGGGGCAAGTGGGACGAGCCAAGGTCCCTGCCCACACCGCTGCTGTCCAAACACCTTCTGTGGGCTGCTGTAGTCAGAACTTTAGGAGGGCTCAAACTAAATTAGTAGAAGAAAAATCACCCCAGGCGCTAGCGCTGGCCTTGGGATGGCTCCCGACCACCAACCCTGCTGTGTGGTGGGCTGACCCAGCCCCACCAGCACACACAGCCGGGTGAAGGTCACAAGCCTGGTTCTCTGCTGGGCCCCAGCTGGATTGCTTCCTCTGTGGTTTTAAAAACTCAGCATAATTCCCCCTTCCCTGAGCCCCGCAGCTGGGGAATGTCTGAATGGATTTCTCTCAAACTTGCCAGAAATATTCCCACTCAGAGGGCTGCCGCCCCAGAGCACCCAAAAGCTGGGTCAAGCCCCTGAGATTCCTCGTCCTCGGTGCCAGGGGCTTTTGCTTGTGCGCCAGCCCCTGACCCCACTGGGCACGCTCACTGCACTGCTCCCAGCACTGTCCAGCCCATGAGAGCTGGAAATCCACCACAGGGTGAGGGGACTCATGGTCATGCTGACAAGAAAAAATCAGCAAAATCCATCGGCGCTGCCAGAGCTGTGGCTGAGCTGGGAGCGTGGGTGGGCATCAGGAGGGGATGCTGTGCAAACCAGTGCAGCTGCATGCTGCCCTCTGCACTGGGAGACCCTACTGAGCATCCAACCAAGCCCTCTCCTCCAGGTCGTGTCCCCCCTGCTCCTGAGCAAGGAGAATGTGGCGGGCTGGCCCAAGGTGGTGGTGGAGGACGTCATGCAACAAACCCACCAGCTGAAGAATGAGATGTTCATGATGGGCAGGAAGATCCAGGGGAAGCCACTGCTCCTGCTTCCAGAGCATCTGGCCAGCCATGATGGCTCCAGCACCATCCTGGACTGGTGGGTTCGGCCAGTACTGCTTGGCACCAGCAAAGCCTGGCAGGGGCCCAGGGCATCATGAGCCCTCTGGGAGGGACAGAAGCTGGGAGACTGGCTCAACCTCTGAGCATCTTTGGTCACAACCATCCCTCAGCAGCAGAGCACCTTCAAAAGGCTCATGCCAGGCTGCTGTGCTGGCTACGGTGGCCACAAACAGGCATGCAGGGCTCCCCTGGGGTGGTCTGGGGCCAGTCCTGGTGCTGGAGCATAACCTGGCTGCCTTTCAGCCCAGTGGAGACTGTGGATATTTTGAAGCTGCACGCCATTGAGACCATCGTCATCAAGTGGTCCCACCAGATCAGAGACATCCTGAACAAGGACTCGGCACAGCCACTGCTGGAGGGCCTGCACCCCCTGCCCAGGACTGAGTTCAAGTTCTGGCACACCAGGATGGTCAACCTGGAATGCATCAACAGCCAGGTACTGCCTTGCCCATAGGTGGCCAGCAGCCATGTGTCACTGGCACTGAGCCCCTGGTGCTGAGCCCGCCGCCTCTCCCCTGCCAGCTGCTTTCACCCCAAGTGACGGTGCTGGCCATGATGCTGGAGAAGGCCAACAGCTGCTACTGGTCGCCACTCCAGAGCATGTTCAGGGATGTCAGTGCCGGTAAGCCCCCCCAGCGATGTGATGGACAACTGCCTCTCACCCCTCTGGCAAGGCTTCCCCCTCCCCGACGCTGAGTTTTTCCTCTGGTCCAGGCCTGGAGGAAGCCAAAGACATCAGCCTCCACCTGCAACCGCTTCAGATCCTGCTGGAAGAGATGGAACAAGTGGATTATTCCCAAGTAAGTTATACATGGTAAAATAACCAGGTACCGTCTGGCTTCCTCATCCTGGGAGAGGCCAGGGTGCTGCACATCAGAAGCTGTGTGTGGGTATGGATTCACCCTGGCTCTGCCCAACCCTCATTAGTGTGGCCATGGCCCCACACTAATGCTCTCTGCTTCCACAGCTGCAGCCCTATGTAGACAGGGTGCTGTGCACCATCCGCCTCCTCCAGGCTTACTGCCAGCACTACAGCTCACCCACCCGCGTCATCGTCATCCTGCAGGAGACCTGCAACCTCTTCATTGAGATGGTAGAGCCCTGGGGCTGGCGGTGGCTCCAGCATCAAGCCACCACCATTTCCTCCAGCTGTCCTGCTGTGGGACTGTTGGCAGGAGGGATGACACAGGGCAGGTGTGGGGAGCACAGCTGGGGTGATGTAGACACACCCCAATCAAGGGACCAGCAAAGACCTCACATAGGGCTGGAGAGGGTTTGGGGCAGGTGTGGGTTGCAGGCAACCACCAGAGAGCCCGTGGGGCTGGTGGGTGGATGGGGGCAGGAGGAGCCTCCTGCGGGCCCCTCTGCCAATGGCCACTGCCTGCATCTGCCTGTTCTAGACCCAAAAATTCCTGGGCCCCAAGGATGTGATGAAGGGGCTGCAAGGAAAAACTGAAGAGATCTTAGAAGCAATCAGACTGAGCATTTCCACCACAGAGAAGGTCTTCCAGTCCTACAGCACTTACTGCTCCGGCCTGCTGCCCACATCATTCCCGGTGGGTGCAGGGGACAGTGCAGGTCTGCCTGGCCCCATCCATGCCAGCTCTACTTGCTGACAGCCCCTCTCCTCTTCCAGGAGGAGCTGCAGCTCTGGGAGTTCCCTCCCTCCCTTGTCCTTACGAGAATGGACTCCTTCTTGCACAGGCTCAAGACCATCAAGGTGAGAGCCCAGCATTTTGGAGCAGCACCAGTCCCATGCAGGCTCCCCTGCCCCGGAGATGCTGGGGTGGTCCCCTGAGGACAGCATGGGGGTAAATTCTGTTTCAGCCTTGGGGTGGGCTGGGGCTGCTGGTGCAGGCTGGAGCCCAGCAGCGGTGTACTGCTGGCAGCACAGTGCCATTGTTCCCAGCACAACACCCATGTCCCCACACCCCCAGGGCCAGACAAGCACCCCCAGTCAGGCTGCAAAGCATCCCTGGGAAGGATGCTCTTGGGGAGCGGTGAACTTGCAAGGTGTAGCCCTGTGCTGGTGCTGCAGCTTCTGCACCCACGGGGCCACGGCATGGGGAGCTGGGGTTTGCCACCAAGAGGAACTGGATGAGATGATGGTTTGTGCTCACCAGGAGCTGTACCAAACAGCTATCGAGTTTCTGAAGCTGGAGAAGGTAGAGCTGGGAGGACTGAGAGGAAACATCCTCAGGAGCCAGATGTTTCAGATCTACGAGGAGGTCTCTGAAATCATCAAGAGTTTTGCTGATTGCAAATACAATCCCTTAGAGCCCACAGAAGAGGTGAGTAAATGCTGGTATGGAAGGGAAAGCATTTGCTAAATGAAAAAATATTGTTTGTCAGAACATGCTGGAAGAAGAGCTGCATGTAAAACTGTCCCGTAGCAGCACGTGTGCTCGCATTGCAGCAGGTCATATGGTGCTGGGCTGTCCGGGTCCAGCAAATCCTTCAGGAAAGATTTGGGAAGAAAGTGCAGAGACTGTGTCAGCTTAAATCATTTTGCTTTTACTGGCAGCAATTGGACAAAGACTTTGCAGAGTTGCAGAAGATGATTCAGGATATGGACAGGCGGCTGGCCACCATCTTCTGCCGAGGCTTTGATGACTGCAACTGCCTGACATCTGCTGTGAAGGTATACGTGCCACCCCCCCCCCCCCCCCCCGACTCGACGGGTCCTGCCCTTGGGCACCGGGCATCCTTGCCTGAGCGCCAGAGGCTGGCAGCAGGGACACTGCCTGCAGCCTGGCATGCCACACCCGTGCCTGGGAGTGACAGTGGGGGTGTCACCAGGTCACTGCAGTGATGCTCTGGAGCACAGAAGCCAACACCTCTTTCTCCTACAGTTGGTGCAGATGTTTGCCCCCCTGCTGGAGCGACCTTTGATAAAGGTGGAGGTTTCTCACTGTTGTTCAGCCCTGCTGAGAATGTTTGAAGCTGAGCTGGAGAGCGTGAAGGTGCTGTATGACACCCAGACCACTTCCCCACCACCATGCCAGGGGGGGCCGGTCACCCACAAAAACATGCCACCGGTGGCCGGACAGCTGAAGTGGGCTCTGGAGGTTCAGCAGCGGCTGGAGGGACCATACAGGGACTTGTTCGTCATCAGCCACCCGTATGTGTGGGTCACCCCACGGGGATGTGGGGCAGCAGCCAGGGCAGGATCTGGCCTGGCATGTGTTTCCTCCTGTGTCCTGCTGCAGCAGCTGCTGCTTTATCATGACCTTGACAGTGTGATGGTCAGTGCTGAAGCTAAACTGGTGTCTGCGAAGTACAAAGAAATGATGGGGCTGCTGCAGGGTTACCGCAAGGAGGTCTATGAGGAGTGGGTATGTGGAGCCGGCCAGGAGTGCCACTTCAGCCTGGAGCAGCCCTTGATCCTGAGGGACCCTGGCTCTTCCCTGCTAAGCGTGAACTTCAGCAGAGAGGTCAGTGCTGGGGTGGGCAGCCAGCCTGGCACAGGGGGAGGACAGTGGTCCCTCACCTGAACATAAATCTGTCGCAGAGGCTGTGGTGAGACATTTCATGTTTTACTAACGAGCCTTTTCTCCGGCGATTGTGTCTCGCAGCTCATCGCTGTTCTGCGGGAGGTGAAGTACTTGAACTTCCAGCAGCAGGAGGACATCCCGGGCAGTGCCAAGAGCCTCTTCGCTCAAAATGAGACTTTCCAAAAGTTTGTGGACAACCTGAATCTCATCGTTGGCTGGTACAATGAGGCAGGTTGCAAATGGGGGACAATCCAGCTGCTTTTCCATACCCCACACGCTGGCCAGGCTGAGGCTGGCTGGGGAGCCCCCTGAGAGAGGCTCCTCCAAGATGGGTCCTTGAAGCCTCGGGGGGTTACAGCAGGCATATCACTGGCACCCCTGGTCCCTGCCCATCCCATGACTGAGCCAAGCTGCTGCTACTGCTGCCACACCAGCCTCTTTCCGCCCCACAAGCTTGGTGTCATTGGGGTGGGGACACCATTCCCAGGTGTAAAAGCAGTGCCCCAGGGAGTGCGTCTCAGCTGGAGCAGTGCCTGCAGCACTCACCTGCGGACGTGCTGGCTCCCCAGGTGAAGCAGAAGCTGTTGCCCGTGGAGCTCCCGCTGGTGGCAGGGCAGCTGGAGGCCGTGGACAGCCAGCTGGCCAGTGCAGAGCACACCCTGCTTTGGCACCATGAAGGTACGAACCCACCCAGAGATCCTCTCTGTGCATTTCGCCCGTGGCACCATCCTGCCTCGGGTCCCCTCAGCCATCACACCCAAAACATGGACCCCTGTCCTGCAGACATGGGTGGGTGAGGTGGAGGGCTAAACATGGTGAATAGCCCCGAAGTGCCCCAACCACAGCTTGCTGCCTTGGAGGTATCTGTGTAACCTGTCAAGTTTGGACGTGTGTTTTCCTCCCAGGCGTCATGGAGTATATCCGAGAGATGAGAGAGACCTTGCATGGCTTGCAGACCAGGGTCCAGAAAGCAAAGTTAAACATGGAAAATATCACCCAGCTGATGGAGGTAGCTTTTGCTGGTGCTTTGCAAGTACCTTCCGGGGAAGCCTCCTGCAGGGATTCACCCTTCCCCAGCATAGTGGAGCAGCCCTGTCATCTTCTCCCTGCAGGAGTGCTCAGCCACTCCCGTGTTTGAAAGGAAAGGCAACAAGGAGGCAGCACTCTTGGACCTGGATGGGAAAGCAAACACCTTAACCAAGCGCTGTGCTGCCATTAGGGACGCAGGCGTAAAGATCCAGGACTTGGTGGAGGTGAGATGGGTCCCAGGACACGTCAGTCAGAATTGGTTTAACAAGAATTGTCTGTCCCTCGCGTGCTGTGATGCTCTGAACCCACTGGTGTCCCCCGTTTTGTAACTGCAAGCGGGGGACTCTGACCTGGGGTTCAGTCCTGTGGTCTCTGCTGAGACAAGGCTCCAGTGAAAGACCATTGAACACTGCACATGGACTCCAGAAATCCACTGCCCTCTCGGATGAGGTCAGGGCTGCAACTTGTGGTGTCATACAGCTGAGAGGGAAAGAACAATGCAGGATGCATGTGACAGCCAGGCAGGACAAACCCACAGGGACCACGAGAGAAGACTCATTCACTCACAGTGTTGGGAACTGGGATGTTTGCTGGGTATCTGTATTTATTGACAAATAGCAATTGTTTTTTCCTGCTTACAGGAGAATGCAGATCTGTTCAAGGCTGAGAAGTCATCACAGAAATGGCTGGACTACATGGGACACATAGACAGAATTATACTGGATGGACTCTTCAGACTTATCCACAAATCTCTGCAGCTGCTGCTCACCAACATGGCCCCTGATGTAGGTCCAGGTTTGCCCTGTGGCACAGTGCCCTGCTCTGCCTGTGCTTGGCATGTCCCACGGCTCACCTTTCTTCAGGCATTTGTTTAGTGGCCAAATGTACCCGTCCCGGTGCTCACTGGCACACCCATGCAGCGAGCGCTGGAGGTGCCGATGTCCTCCCTTGTTCCTGCTGCAGGGGGACCACGGGGCTGGGGGCTGGGGGGACACGGAATGTGAATCACCATGTGGGGTGCTGACCTGTTTCAGGCTGACATGGCCCCGTTGTTCGAGGTGTGCATGGAGCTGTGCGATGGCAGAGTGCAGTACCATCCCTCGCTGGAGATGGGAGACGACAACAACTTCTTGCAGCTGATGGAGAGCCTGCTCAGCGATATCTACGCATCCACGGCATGCATTCCTCGGTTGCTGGAGGGAAAGCTGAGCTACAAGGTCAGTCCATGGCAGGCAGCACCTCCCAGCACCTCCAGATGGAGGTGGGCAAGGATGCCCAGTCCCCTCAGCCAGTCTGCAAGAGCTCTGCCTGTCCCTTCAGACCACCCTGGAAGAGCAGACGGACCTCAGCAGGATGCGGGAGGAGGTGGTGTCACTGACAGTCAGTGCCATGATGGAAGCCAAGGAGTACAGTGCCAGCTTCGAGGAGCTAGCTAGCCACCTGTGGCTGGAGGACCCCAAGGAGTTCCTGCAGCACTTCCTTGCCTTGGGCAGTGCCCCTGACGCTGAGGAGGTGGAGCTGCGGCCAGAGGAACCCCCAGCTCATGGCACCCCATCCCTCCAGCTCTTTCAGCAGGAGGTACAGTGCCTGGGGAGGTACCGGGTTCCCAGGAGGACACTGGGTGCCCAGGGAGGTGCCGGCCATGGGCAGTGACCAGCTCTTGTCCCCAGATTGACGCCTGCAAGGCGCTGTGCGAGGAGGTGCTGGGGTTAGCGAACATGAAGGTGTTTGGGGGGTGGCTTCAGAGCGACTGCCGCACCTTCAAGCAGGCGCTGCTGAGCGTTGTCAGGAGACGGGGTCTGGTGCTCCGGCAGCACCTCACCAGCCACGTTACCACCAGGTAAGGGCTTGGTGAGCCCTGGCATGGGGATGGGGAACTCCTGGTGGTTGGAGCACAGCTGTGCTGTGGCAAAGGCCACAGTGTGCCGGGGCAGGCTGTCCCCAAGGGATGGAGCTGTGGAGATGTGGGCAAACGTGCCAGGCATCCCTGTGGGGGTGAGTCCCTGGGGGGGCATGCCCTGCAGAGCGAGCCCTGAGCAAGCACTGGGGCAGCTGTGAACCCTGTTGGGAATGCCCGGTGAGCACCACCACCTTCCTCCCAGTCTCCAGGAGCTGGAAGATTTCATCCAAGAGGCAAACACCAGCTTGAGTAAACCTCTGGAGGAGGGAGACTATGAAGGGCTGGTGGAGGTGACGGGACACCTGATGAGGGTCAAGGAGAGGCAGGCAGCGACTGACAGCATGTTTGAGCCCTTGAAGGAGACAGTTGCCCTGCTCAGCACTTATGGAGAGGAGATGCCGGAGAAGATCTACCTACAGCTCAATGTGAGCTGCTGGGGGTGCAGGGGGCTAAGCAGAGGCTCCTGGGGCCGGGCTGCCAACATCATGCAGTACTTGCCACAGGACCTTCCTGAGCACTGGGACAGCACCAAGAAGCTCTGCCTGCGTGTCAAGCAGAACATGGCGCCCCTGCAAGCCAATAAGGTCAATCTCATCTGCAGGAAGTGCCAGCAGTTCAAGGTACCTGCCTTGGGGCTTGGGGGGGCAAGTGAGCTGCTTCTCAGCAACTGCAGGATGACCACACTGCTCTCCCCGGCTGCCAGCTCCCAGCTGCCCCGCTGAGCCCTGTCGTCCCCCACAGGCCCGGCAGCATGCCTTCTGGGAGACCTTCCAGGGAGAAGCTCCCTTTTCATACACTGACCCAGACCCCTACAAGTCCTTGAATGAGGTAAGGAAGGGGAGGACACCAGGGCCACCACTGTCCCCACCAGCACTGCCCGGTCACCCCCAGCCTCATGCACCAGGTGCTACTACACAGCAGGGCTGGGGAGGGGCAACTGCTCTGGCTCCAGCTCCCAGCCCAATGGGGGGAATCTGGCCCTGTGGCAGTGGGGACAGAGCCATCACCAGGGTAGGAGACATGTCCCTGGCACACGGTCCCCAGCTGAGACCTTTTCTTTGTCTCCGGCCAGCAACAGAAGAGCATCGCTGCCATGGAGAGTGACATGGCAGCCCTGTCCAAGTCAGCCAGGCTATTTGAAGTGTCGGTCCCAGAATACAAACAGCTCAAAGCGTGCCACAGGGAGGTGCGCTTGCTGAAGGAGCTCTGGGACATGATTGTCCTGGTACGTGCCGCGGTCTATGAGCCAGCATGCTGGGGAGGGCAGGGTGAGGCAGGAGCACTGGGGTGTGTAGAACAGGCTTCTGGGGTGTGCTGGGCTGGCCCTCACAGCTCTGAAGTTTCTGAGGCTGTGATGAGCTGTATCTGCAGATGGTGGCTGCTGGTAGCCATCTGTGGTCAAGCAGAGTGATCAGGACCCCTGGGCTCGGTGCTGGCCCCTGCACCAGGGCACAATGCCCAACACTGCCTCCAAGCAAGGGCTTGACAGCAGAGTGCTGTCAGCAGGCATGGGGCACCTGGTGTGACCTCCCTGTGCCAGCTGGGCACTGCCAGCCAAGGGTGCAAGGTCAGGTTAGCTCCTCTGAGAGTCTCGTTGCCATGAGAGGTGGGATGAGACACGGGGCGGGTTGTCACAGCATTAGAGCAGGTCTGCTGGTGTGGAGGCTGCGCACCTCAACATGGGTACGTGGGGTGTGCTGGCACTGGGCATGCTGCTCTTCATCCTAGGCAAGAATGCTTCTGCTAATTACATGTCCTGTAAAAATGTATTCCTGAATTCAGGTTAACACAAGCATTGATAACTGGAAGACCACGAAGTGGAAGGATATCAGCGTTGAGCAGATGGATATCAATTGTCAGAAATTTGCTGAAGACATTCAGAGCTTGGATAAGGAGATGAGAAGCTGGGATGCATTCATAGGGCTGGACAACAGCGTGAAGAACATGATAACATCCCTGCGCCCCATAAATGAGCTGCAGAACCTGGCCATCAGGGACCGGCACTGGCAGGAGCTCATGCAGGCAACCAAGGTGCTCCCTGCCTTCCCGCCCTTCCCTGGCTCCAACCCCTGGCCTAGGAGGCTCTTGAGATTTGCATCCATTGGGGGAAGCATGCAATCTGTTTTAAAAGCTGGCCATATACACATATTTGTGTAGTGTCTTTAAACGTGGGTGTTAATGAGCTTATTTGGGTGAGCTGCTGGGCTGCCTCTCCCTGCAGGGGCGTCCCTGCCCTGACAGTGCTGGTTCTGCTCCAGGTGAACTTCACCATGTCCAAGGACACAACCCTCGCAGATCTACTTCAGCTGAACCTGCACAAGTTTGAGGATGAGGTTCATGGCATCGTGGAGAAAGCCACGAAAGAACTGGGGATCGAGAAGGTGAATGGGGCTTGGTTCCTACCCTCCTTTGCTGAGAGCTCTGCTCCGGTGTATCTGTGTGGCTGTTAGTGCTTGTGTTCCTGCTTCTGGGAGCTGAAGTCCACACGCAGTGCAGCACCCATGGATCTCATGCCATGGGGGAAGCATTCCTGTCACTGCCTTGCCTTTCTGCAGTGTCTGGGACCCAGCACCACAGAGTCCAGCCCATTTCTCACACCCTGTCTGTAGGTGCTGAACACCTTGGATACTACCTGGGCAACAATGCAGTTCAAGCATGAGCCCCACACCAGGACTGGCATCATGCTACTCAAGGCAGATGAGGTGCTCATCGAGACGCTAGAGGACAACCAAGTGCAGCTGCAGAACCTGATGACCTCCAAGCACCTCGCCTTTTTCCTTCAGGAGGTGTCGGGCTGGCAGCAGAAGCTGTCAACCACTGACTCCATTATCAGCATCTGGTCTGAGGTGCAAAGGATGTGGAGTCACCTGGAAAGCATCTTCATCGGCTCCGAAGATATCCACAGTCACCTGCTGGAGGACTCGAAGCATTTTCATGATGTCGATCAAGAATTCAAAGTGCGAAGCCTGTCCCCACCAGGTGCCTGAGAGCTCGCCGCTGGTTTGGGTAGGGCTGAATCATTTTCCTCTTGCAGGACTTATTGGCTGATGCAGTAAAAACTCCCAATGTGATTGAAGCTACAAACAAGCCTGGTCTCTACAACAAGCTAGAAGCGTTGCAGAAAAGGTAAGGTTGGAGTTGTCCTGGTGAGGCATTACCAAGAGGCCTGTGCTGGCTGGCCTAAGGCCAAGGAAGAGTTTGATTTCTCCAAAGTGGCATCTGTCTCAACATGACAAGGACTTAGCAAAGAGTGAAAACTAAAATGCGGGAGTTTAACTGCAGGGTTTTTTCTTTGTTTTCTGTTAGATTGGTGCTCTGTGAGAAGGCTTTGGCTGAATACCTTGAGACCAAAAGACTGGCTTTTCCCAGATTCTACTTTGTTTCCTCTGCAGACCTGCTTGATATTTTATCTAATGGGAATGAGCCAGTTGAGGTATAAGTTGTGCATAAAGCGTGGAGACAAGTCCCATGTCTCTAGCATGCAAACTTGTTATAGCAGCTTAAAAATATTTTTCATCCTAAGGGACAGAACACCATCCCCAGCATCCCCCTTCTCAGGGCTGCACTGCCCTGAGAGCTGTGCGGGAGTTAATCCAAGCGGCGATCACACCTCTGTGTGACGCAGACCCTGACCTTTGCCATGCCTCTGTTTTCAGGTGTCCCGTCATCTGCTGAAGCTGTTCGACAGTCTGGCTAAATTGAAGTTCAAGATGAGTCCGGACAAAAAGCCCCTGAAGGTTGGCCTGGGGCTGTTCAGTAGGGATGAGGAGTACGTGCCCTTCAGAGCAGACTGCAGCTTGTCCGGCCAGGTCAGCTGAGCTTCGTGGAGCCTCTGCTTGCAGGGGCAGGGGTGGGCAGGCTCAGGGTGGGGATGAGCCTTTGTTGTGCACTAACAGCCTGGCAGCAGTTTTAAAATACAATCTTGAAGCCTTTCAGCCAAAAAAAATCCAGAAATGGGATCTGTGTTAGGGCTGTAGAACAACACAGCAGCAATATCAAACCTGCCCCAGCCCTGCAGCCCCTCAGGCGCTCGCGGTGGGTTTTTCCCCTCTCTGTTGTTTGCCCTCAGACCATGTTCCATAAGCTGCCATGGGAAGTGCCCTGCGGGGCTGGGTGCTGGGGTTGTCTTTGCAGCTTATCACAGTGCGCAGGAGAAGCTTGCCATGCAGAGCAGCAGGGAGATGCCTGTGTGCTGTCACAGGGTCGTGCAGCCAGACTGGACACATCTGGGTTAGGAACCGCTTGCTCAGGATTTGCTGGATGTGACCCTCTAGGTGGAGGTTTGGCTGAGCCGAGTGCTGGTGAGCATGCACTCCACCCTGCGGCACCTGATCCCCGAGGCCATGGTGACCTACGAGGAGAAGCCACGGGAGCAGTGGGTGTTTGACTACCCGGCACAGGTGGGAGCTGCCACACGGGGCCAGGCTGGCCAGTGGCTGTGTGAGCCGAGGTCCGAGAGGAGAAGCAAGCAGAGAGCCCTGGGAGGTGCAGGCACTTGCCCTGTGTCTTTGCGGGGATGGCGTATTTCCCTTTATGGCCACTTTTTGTCTCTGTGGTTTGCTGCAGGTTGCTCTGACATGCACCCAGATCTGGTGGACCACAGAAGTTGGCATTGCCTTTTCAAGGCTGGAGGAAGGCTATGAGAATGCGATGAGGAATTACAACAAAAAGCAGGTTGGCATCCCTTGGACCTGCCCTGGAGTTGTCCTGCAGCCCCTCTCTGCTCGGAAGAGGCGAGGTCCAGTCCTGGGGGGCACCAGGGGCTTGGCAAATGCTGATATCATTTTTCTGTTCATCGTTTCTTTTCTTCCTCAGATTACTCAGCTAAATGCACTGATTTCACTACTCACTGGAAACCTAACTGCCAGAGACAGGATGAAGATCATGACAATCTGTACCATTGATATCCATGCCAGGGATGTTGTGGCCAAGATGAACCTTGAGAAGGTATTCGTTACATGAGGATATTTTTACTGCTTTATGTCTTGGCACTTCTGAGCACAGATTTCCTGTTATTTTATTGCTTTCCAATATTTTCAAAGTATCCTGATTACGTGAGGAAACCACATGTGGGGTGGTAGAGGGATGCACAGGAGCCAGGGAGGTGACAGCACAGCCGGGGTCAGACAAGACCGGGCTGGGTCTTGGTCAGAGCCAGGTCAAGGAGCGGTTGTGCTGGTTGCTGCCATGCTCAGTGGGAGCCATGAGCCACGGTGCAGGACTGTGCACCACAGTCAGCATGGGGTGGGCTGGGCCACAGGGAGGGATGGTTCTCAGCCACCCCAGCATTGCACTGGGACCTGTTTGACTCTGTCCTCATTTACTGAGGTCAGAAAGGGTCCTGACCAGGCGTGTGTGGGCACTCACTGTGGTGCCAGCGGGTTGGAGTGGGCAGCACTGGCACCTGCCTGCCCCCTACAGCCAGCTGCCCCACAGGTGGAGAGTGCCCAGGCGTTCACCTGGCAGTCCCAGCTCCGGCACTGCTGGGACGAGGAGAGGAGGCACTGCTACATCAACATCTGTGATGCTCAGCTCCAGTACTTCTACGAGTACCTGGGGAACACCCCCCGGCTGGTCATCACCCCCCTGACAGATCGGTACGGGCTCGGGTCCCTGCACCTCCCACTGCCCACGCCGATAACATCGGCTCCGTGGCTGTGCTGCGCTGCTGGCACTGCTCAGCCCTGATGTCCTCCCCTCCACAGGTGCTACATTACCCTGATGCAGTCCCTCCACCTCTTCATGGGGGGGGCCCCCATCGGCCCCACAGGCACTGGGAAGACAGAGACCGTCAAGGACCTGGGCCGGGCAGTGGGCATGATGGTCTACATCTTCAGCTGCTCCAAGCAGATGGACTACAAGGTAGGCACGGGGGAGTGGGACAGTGGCACCAACGTGAGAGCCATGAGACGTCCACCAAAGCTAGGGGGGACCCTCTTTCAGGAGGCACCACTCCAGCATGCAGCCCCTGTGTTTGGCTGCAGCATCCATCACTGATGCTGCTTTCCTCTCCCCAACTCAACAGCCAACGAGAGACATGTGGGTCCAGCAGCAGCCCTGGTGCCATTCTGTGCTGCTCACTCCCACCGTGGCTCTGGCCAGCTCGTGTCCCTGGAAGCCCCAGGGGAGCCCAGGGGGGCTGTGATGCTGCAGGGCATTTCCCTAAGGAACAGCACAAACAACAGCAGCTCCCAGCCCTTGGACTTTCTTAACAAATCCCCACGCTGCAGCCTCTGTGTAAAAGTTTGGTGTCTGAAGCCTGTCTCTGGTGCTTTCTGTCCAGTCCTGCGGCAATACCTACAAGGGGCTTGCTCAGACCGGCACTTGGGGATGTTTTGATGAGTTCAACAGCATTTCAGTGGAGGTTTTGTCCGTGATTGCTGTGCAGGTGCGTGCTCTTCATACAAACTGGTGGCAGCATAGTGCCATAGGGACTGGAAGAGACTTTCCAGTTCATGTGCGAATGTTTCTGTTAAGCCTGACTTTCAAAGGGACGGTTTGCTGCTGTTATTTCCACTGTGCCATGCTGGGATGCAAGTGGAGGGGAATCACAGCAGTATAGGGGCTTGGGGCACATTTAAGACCACCCAGCCCATGTGTCCCATCCCAGTGACCTGTCACCCACCCCCCACCCCACCCCCTGCCAGCTCTGCCATTGCCTGGAGACAGGGTGTTGCAGTGTCTGGGAAGAAGCTGATTTAAGGCCAGCTCTCCTGAGTGGGGATGGCTGTGCCGCCATGGCTTTGGCAAGCCCTCAGCGTTGTATCTGGCATTACTGATAGCATGAACAACCCTCCAGGCTCACTTTCCATGGGCAGGCGGCGAGGGTGAGCCAGGGGCGCAGGGCAGGGAGCCACGGGGCTGTCGACACTGACACCTCTGCCTGCCTGCCAGGTGAAATGTGTTCAAGATGCAATTCGTGCCAAGAAGAAAACATTCAATTTCCTTGGAGAGACGATTGCTTTGATTCCATCGGCTGGGCTGTTCATAACCATGAATCCTGGCTACACAGGATGGACAGAACTGCCTGAAAATTTAAAAGCTCTGTTCAGGTACCCATAGGCAGATGGATCACTGTGTAACTGGCAGTTGTTACAGCATTTACGTCTGCAGTAACGCTCGTGTGCTAATGTGATCTAAGCCTTTGTTAGTGCAAATGAAGATATTTGTGTGTACTGGTGGCCCTTGTGTCAGAGAAAGACCTTGGCACCCTAGGACAGCCTTGCTCAAAGACCCCGAGATGGTCAGGGCTGGGAGAGCTGGGCTGCTTAGCCTGGGGAAGAGGATGCTTGGCATGTCTAATTACCACCTTCAGCTAAAACTCCAGTTGAGAATAAGAAAAAAAGGTGGTCAAGCACTGGAAGGGGTGGCCCAGGGATGCTGTGGGATCTCTGTCCATGGAGGAACTCAAACTGTGCCTGCAGAAGGTGCAGGGTGACCTGATCCAGCTGTGACATGAGCCCTGCTTGGAACAGAGACCCCAGCCAGTGTAAATTACTGCCCAATTCTCTGATGAGCAGGGAACAATTTATATTGGATACCTGGGTGCAAACTCATGCTGGCTGTGGGAGGGTGAGGTGTGTGTGGACATCTGTGCACAGCCCTCCTAACCCACTGCCACTCTTCTCCAGACCCTGTGCCATGGTGGTCCCCGATTTTGAACTGATCTGTGAAATCATGCTTGTTGCAGAAGGTTTTATTGATGCTAAGCTTCTAGCAAGAAAGTTCATTACTCTGTATAAACTCTGCAAGGATCTACTGTCTAAACAGGTAATTTAACAATATTGCATGGTTCATTAAGATGAAAGAGTTTATTTGAATTTGAAACCTGACAGATTATAGTAGGATTCATGGTAGTATCTTGTTGGCTGATGTTCTGCATAGTTCACGTCTAGAGCTGGATAAATTCCACTTCCATGCTGGTGCATCATATGGCATATTTCTGCCTTATGGAAGAAATAATAAAGTCCAAAAATAGAAGAGAATACAGACAGTTAAGATGAGAGCATCCCTATATTATTCATCTCAGCAGAAGTGATTTACAATAAAAATGTGCTTCCAGGAAGCAAGTCAGACTGCTGTTCTCCTCGTGACTGGCTGGGACATGTATTTTAAATAATCTCACTTTAAGTCCAGTCTGCTGGACACAGCCTGGACAACCTGGGTGTGGGGCGATGGACAGGATGTTCCTTTGTTGAGTTGTTTAAAGCAGTTCTCCCTCTCCAAAATGAAGCTGTAATATTTTGCTGCCTGTTGGCAGGACCACTATGACTGGGGTCTGCGAGCTATCAAGTCTGTGCTGGTGGTAGCGGGCTCCATGAAGAGAGGGGACCCTGGCCTTGCCGAGGACCAAGTTCTGATGAGAGCTTTACGAGACATTAACATCCCCAAGATCGTGACAGATGACTTGCCCATCTTCATGGGGCTGATCAGAGACCTGTTCCCATCCCTGGATGTCCCCAGGAAGAGGGACCTCAACTTTGAGAAGGTGCGAGCCCAGGCACGGCACCAGTGCCAGAGACATCCCAGCCCCAGCAGGGTGCAGAGGCTGAAGGTCCATTCAGCCCTTCTGGGGTGGCCGGCTCATCTCTGGGGCCTTGCCAAGGATGTGACGGCTGCCCGTGGTCAGCGCTCACTCTTCCTCCCAGATCATCAGGCAGTCCGTGCTGGAGCTGAAGCTGCAGGCAGAGGAGAGCTTCGTGCTCAAGGTGGTGCAGCTGGAGGAGCTGCTGCAAGTGAGACACTCTGTCTTCATCGTCGGCAATGCCGGCTGCGGCAAGTCCCAGGTAGTGGCCAAACCATCCCCATGGACACAGGTCCCCCTCCTGCCCCCATCCAAGCACATCGCACAGCCGTCTCTGTCCTCTCGGCAAGGATGTTGTGGTTGGCCTCAGCTGGCCATACAGACAGCAGCAGTGGCTGGGTAGGGGCCAGTGCCCAGCCATGCTGGTCCTCTAGCACCACGCGTGCCAGGCTCAGCCCATGGAGCTGAACAGGTTTGGGATGCACAGTGAAGAGGCTGCCCAGGACACCCATGAGCAGAGCGGGGATGAGGCACAGAGCAGGCAGAGGCACAGTCTCTCAACGCCCTGCATGCTGCAGTGCCGGAGGGCAGGCCAGACGGTGCTTGCTGGGGGGTCTCTGTGCTCCCACAAGACCCTGGCCAGGAGCCGGCTCTGCAGAGGGAAGTCCAGAGCCTCCCAGCAGCTGTCCAGGCATGGGTGCTCTGCAGTGGGTGGGAGCAAGGTTCTGTGCCCCCACTGTGGGCAAAGGCTGCCGAAGGCTGCGAACACCCTTGTAGGAATGTTACCGAAATCTCGGAATGAAGAACTTATCGACACCAATGAGATGTAGATAAGCAGACACTTCTTTATTAACGGCCGGGTGCGTGAGTGAGTCCTCTCACGATCAACGCACACCATGGTTCAAAATCATACACCTTTTATATAACTCATTCATACATATTCATTAAGTATTCATGCATAATCATAATATTTTCCATAAATCATTAACATGCTCTCCTCCCATATCCAATTCTGCGCAGTAAAGCTTAGAAAGGTCCGGAAATGGGTCTGGGGTACGATTTGGGTAGGTGGTATATGAGTTGGTGGTCTCAATCTCCCCCTGCCGGAATTACCTTTCACTTAAGGTAACTGTTTCTTGGCCGGCAACTATGGGTTGCTTCACTCGACTCTCCCCAGTTCACATTAATTCTCATTTTGACATTTTAGTGCATTCTCCTAGGTTACACATAAACAATCATCTCAAATCTTAAGTCTGTTATCTAAGTTCTAAACATTCCTACTAGGTGATTCTGACCAATACCTCTGGCCTTAGTACGGGGCTGTACAGAGGATTTTTATAGCAGCTTTTACTATATAAGTTTCATTAAAATATATTTCTTATCCTTCTATATTTCTATTACATAATTGATTTTATACAATCAAATAATCAAATAAAGTCAATCAATCTTAACTTATTAGCAAATCTGTAACAGGAGCCGCTGTGGCAGGTGCGTGGCTCCCCTCTTCACAGGTGCTGAGGTCACTCAACAAGACGTACCAAAACATGAAGCGGAAGCCAGTCACCGTGGACCTTGACCCAAAGGCTGTGACCTGCGATGAGCTGTTTGGGTTTATTCATCCATCCACACGAGACTGGAAGGACGGTGAGACACCAACATGGCCCAAACCACGCTTCAGCAGTGGCTGGTGCATAGGAAAATGCCTTCATAAATTGTGTCTCTGTAAACACTTGTGATGCAGTGATGGAATGGGAAGACCTTTCCCTGGGGCTTTTTACTGGAGTGGGAGGGAGGAGGAACATGTTTCAGGGAAGCACCCAGTCCCACATGTTCCCCCAGCAAACGTGCCATGCATGGAAAGGACAAACCCACATGTCTCTATGGAGCAGGTCTGTTTTCTTCAGCAATGCGTGACCTGGCCAACATCACACATAAGGGGCCCAAGTGGATCATCCTTGATGGAGATGTTGACCCTGTGTGGATCGAGTCCCTGAACACAGTCATGGATGATAATAAGGTCGGTGCCATCACACACCAGGAGCTTTGCTCACTCGTTTATATTTACTCGAGGTGATCAGCTTGTGTTCGTGCCTGGGCCCCAAGATCAGGGCATGCCCCCATGATGGGCCACTTCCCCCAGGTTCTCACCTTGGCCAGCAGCGAGCGCATCCCTCTCAACCCCACCATGCGGCTCCTCTTCGAGATCAGCCACTTGCGGACTGCCACGCCAGCAACTGTGTCCCGGGCAGGAATCCTCTATGTCAACCACACAGACCTGGGCTGGAACCCGTGAGCCCAGGGAGGGAGGTGGAGGGGTGGAACATGATGGGACAGAATGGCATGGGATGAGGTGGGACAAGATGGGACAGGATGGGATGGGACAAAATGGGATGGGGTGAGGGTGGAATGGGATGGGACGGGCACTGGCCCCCCATGCACTCTCCTGCAGCCCTACCCATCCCTCCTGCAGCATTGTGACCAGCTGGATTGAGACGAGAACAGTGCAGTCTGAGAAGACCAATTTGATGATCCTCTTTGACAAGTACCTGCCAGTGTGCCTAGAGAAGCTCAAGTCTGGATTCAAGAAGATCACCCCTGTCCCTGAGGTGACGGTGATACAAACGGTGCTGTACCTGCTGGAGTGCTTCCTGACGCCACAGACCACCCCGCCAGACTCGCCCTGGGAGCTATACGAGCTCTACTTCGTCTTCGCCTGTGCCTGGGCCTTTGGTGGGGCCCTGTCCCAGGATCAGGTACGGCTGTGGGACCAACCACTCGGCACCTGCCCACAGCTGCCAGCTTGCCAGAGCCTCCTGGCCAGCCTTGTCCCTCAGCTGCAGCCCTTTGGAAAACACTAAAGCAGCGGCACTGGCCAGTTCCTCAGTTTTTCTCCGTTTGGTTCCTCCCAGCTCGTGGATTACCGCCTGGAGTTCGGCAAGTGGTGGGTGAAAGAATTTAAAACCATCAAGTTTCCTTCGCAGGGGACTATATTTGATTATTACATTGATCCAGAAACAAAGAAATTCATGCCCTGGACTGAAAAAGTGCCAAAATTTGAACTCGATCCTGAAGTCCCTTTACAGGTATTTTTTTTTACAGGTATTTACACAAGCTGTCTGTGTTTATGTTTTATTTGTTTATTGCTCCATGATCCTGAGCAATGGGGCAAGACCCTGTGCCTGGAGCAGTGCAGGGATTTGGAGTGGCTCTGACACACCACCGCACAGGCTGGTGGCACCTGGCAAACCCTGTGGATTTCTGTGGTTCTGCTTTACCCTGAAGAAACCTCAGTGAGAGCTGCAGGTGGCAACTCTTCTTTTTTGATTTCTGATTAACCTGGGGTTTTGTAGATTCTCATGAAATAATTGCAACTATGGCCCAAATGCAAAACTGTACTTCAAAACTTTATTTGCATGTCTTTTGAAATGCTGTCCTGAGGAAGGGGAGGGGTGTCAAAGATTTTTAAACTGAAAGAGGGTAGATTTAGATTGGATATAAGGAAGAAATTCTTCACTGTGACGGCAGCGAGGTGCTGGCCCAGGCTGCCCAGAGCAGCTGTGGGTGCCCCATCCCTGGCAGTGTCCAAGGCCAGGCTGGACGGGGCTTGGAGTGACCTGGGCTGGTGGGAAGGGTCCTGGCCCATGGCAGGGGCATGGAACTAGATGGTCTTTAGGGTCCCTTCACACCCAAACCATTCTGTGATTTTACGTAGGGAGAGGGAGAGGTGCCATGGCTGAATTTGGCCCTTGCATTGGCTGAACAAAGACACTGGGGACAGTTTCGGGAGCTGTGCTGTGTTGTTCTGTTTTAATAACTCAGTTTTCTGACAGCTCCTAGTGTTCAGAAAGTCTTTAGAATAACCAAGCATCTGAGACTTTCTGCTTTAGAGAGGGATCAGGTTTGTACAGAGAGAGAGCATCTGCCACTTCACCAGCTGGCACTGCCGGGAAAGCCAGGCAGGCTGCTGGCATGCTGCCTGCTGCCCTAGCAGTAGATCCCACCTCTGGGCAAACGTCAACTCTGGCAGCAGGAAGCAAGCTTTGAGGACTGACAGTGTGATTTCCTCAGGCCTCCATGGTGCACACAACAGAGACCATCCGCATTCGCTACTTCATGGACCTGCTGATGGAGAAGCAGAGGCCGGTGATGCTGGTGGGGAACACGGGGACGGGAAAATCCATCCTGACATGGGACAAGCTTGAAGCGCTCCATGCAGATGAATACCTTGTGCAGTCTGTGCCCTTCAACTTCTACACCACCTCAGCCATGCTGCAGGGTAAGGCTGGCTCAAGCCAGCAGCTGGCCCTGTGCCAAGCTGTGCCACACAGCCCCATGGTGCTGCCCGGTGGCCCACCAGCTCCTCTTGCTTCAGCTGCCTTTGAGAAGTCCCTGGAGAAGAAGTCAGGAAGGAACTACGGCCCACCGGGGACCAGGAGGCTTATCTACTTCATCGATGACATGAACATGCCAGAGGTAGACAAGTACGGCACCGTGGCACCGCACACACTCATACGGCAGCACATGGACCGTGGACACTGGTGAGTGCCTGGCAGGTGGCCCCCACTGTGGGACCTCGGTGACCCTCTGCCTGGCAAACCTGTGCTGCACCGGTACCTCTCCCACCCCGGTGGAGAACTGCAGCCGTGCCCTGCCCATGCTGCCTCCTGCACGTGCTTCTGGCAGAGCTGAGCTGCCTGCTTCCTCCCAGAGCTGTGGGAAGACTTTGGCAGAGGAATGGGGAAACTCTTTGCTGGTGACTCCACACCCCGTCCAAGGGAAATGGCCCCATCACCAGTGCTGGCGGGGCATGCAGCGCAAGCAGCGGGGAGGGCTCACTTGGGAAGGGGGGAAGAGGTGATGAGTGCCGGCTGTCATGAGGGGGTTTGAGGCCAGGTGTGGCCATGGGGCACAAGAAGGGCCACACACAGCATTGCCGAAGGTGGTGCCAGGCTTTGCTGAGCACCACAGAAATGGGGACCCCTGCTCCCACATCCCCCCAACTGAGCTCCATGGGGCTGGTGGGGCACAGCCCAACTGGAGGAACCCGTCCCTGGGGAAAGCGTCATGGTCCCGGTCCCTGCACAGGTACGACAGGAACAAGCTGACCCTGAAGGACATTCACAACTGCCAGTATGTGGCCTGCATGAACCCAACCGCAGGGTCCTTTACCATCGACTCCAGGCTGCAGGTAGGCAGGATCCATGTGGCTGGGGCTGTGCCCCACGTGTTCACTCTCCTGGGACCAGAGCCTGGGTGAGGTGGGATGGGACTTCATGGTCCTGGCTGGCTGCATCAGCCCCTTCAGAGCAAAGCTCGCACCTGAATTTTTGTCCCTTGCCGCAGCGTCACTTCTGTGTCTTCGCCATGAGCTTTCCTGGCCAGGAGGCTCTGCTGACCGTGTATGGCACCATCCTCGCGCAGCACCTGGCCCTGCAGAGGATGCCACCAGCTGTCGAGAAGCTGCAGTCCCAGCTGGTGGCAGCAGCGCTGGGTGAGCCCCTACCACACTGTGGGTGGGAAGGCGGCATACACCAGCATCAGCCCCCTGGGTTATGCACCCATGCCCACCAGCACCAGGAAACCCAACCACCCCACAACCACCCAGTGCTCTGGGAGCCCCGTGCTGCACCTCCACATCACAGCACTGTTCCAACGAAACCTCAGTTCTGCCTTCTCTACTGTTCATGTTTAAAACGCAGCATCATGCCTGTAGAAATCATCAGAGTAAAACCTCAGGCTTGTCCCACCTGCTGAAGGTTATGGAGGGGAGTGCAAGCCGGGCTCAGGGATGCCACCAGCAGCTGCAGCAGTCTCTGTGGACCTGCCCGCCTGCTCACCCCTGGTTTCTGCCAACAGCCCTCCACCAGAAGGTTGCTTCCACCTTCTTGCCAACAGCCTTCAAGTTCCACTACCTCTTCAACCTCCGGGACCTCTCCAACATATTCCAGGTAGTGGGAGGGCTGTTTCCTCTAAAACAACTTTGTTCCTTCCTTTCCTTAATCATGCAACCTTGCAGTGCACTGTGTCCCTGAAAATACCATGACCTCTCCCCAAAACCAACCTCCAAACTCAGCTCTGAGCAGCAGTAAAATAACCCCCGAGGACTGAGGGATTCGTGTGTTTGTCAGGGTCTGTTGTTCTCCACACCTGAATGCCTGAAAAGTCCCGTCGACTTGGTGCATCTCTGGCTCCACGAAGCTGGGAGGGTGTATGGAGACAGGCTTGTAGATGAAACGGATCAAAAAGACTTCAGGAAGATGCTGGCAGACACCTGCAAAAAGTTCTTTGATGTAAGTTGTGCTGGAAAATGCAGGAGTGCCCCAACCTGGTGGGCCTGCACTGCCAGACTGAGCTCCCTGGCACAGGCTCGGCAGTGGCATGGGCAGCGTTACCTGCTGTGTGCCCCACAGCTGTACCCCACAGCTGGCATTGCCTTTTCCAGGAACTCAGCAAAGACCTGGTGTTTACCAAGCCAAACATCTACTGGCACTTCACCCAGGGCATGGGGGAGCCCAAGTACCTGCCAGTGCCCAGCTGGCTGGCCCTGAACAAGCTGCTGGAGGAAGCCTTGGACAACTACAATGAGGTGAACACAGCAATGAGCCTGGTGAGTGCCCTGCTGTGGGCAGCTCTGTGCCACGGCAGTGCTTGCACCATGAAGATGCAACTGTAGCGTTGCTCTCACTTGGTTTTGTACATTATGGGGTGTTTGCTGCTTTTGCTGTTGTGATTCAAAATATCAAACCTTCCCCTCCTGCTTTTTTTCAGGTGCTCTTTGAAGACGCAGTGTCTCATGTTTGCAGAATTAGTCGGATCTTAGAGTCTCCCCGGGGCAACGCGCTGCTGGTGGGGGTGGGAGGCAGCGGGAAGCAGAGTCTGGCACGGCTGGCAGCTTATATCAGCAATATGAGTGTGTTTCAGATTACGCTGCAGAAAGGCTATGGCATCCCGGACCTGAAGGTGAGAGCAGCTTTCCCCCAGCCCCCTGGGCCAGTGCCGCCTGCTGCGGGAGGGATCCTGCAAACACGGCGCCATGCCAAGCCCTGCAGTGGCTCCAGTGGCTGGGCTGGGCACGCAGGTCTCTGCTCTCCTCTTATCCCTGCATCTGTGCACTGTGTGATCCACTCAGTGCTTTCTGCACAGCCATGAGTCCTGCCCCAAGGGGCCGCAGCGTTTCCCTGGGCAGGGATAGGCAGGAGCCGTTCGTGAGGCAGGTGGCGTGCAGGCAGCCCCGCAGCTGGCCCCGTCTCCAAGCAGAGCAGCTGGCACCGGGCACCTTCCCAAAGGCTCCTTCCCAAAGGCACCCTCCTGATTTCCCAGGGTGGCCCAGGGGCACCGGTCTGCACCACATCTGTCACTTTGGAGAACAGCTCAGGTTGGGGGTTGAACTGGCAGGTGATGGTTTCTCTCCCCTGTCCCAGCTGGATCTTGCCTCCCTGTACATCAAGGCAGCCATGAAGAACATTCCCATCGTGTTTCTGATGACAGACTCCCAGGTTGCTGAAGAATCATTCCTGGTCCTAATTAATGATTTCTTGGCGTCCGGGGAGGTGCTGGGGCTCTTTCAAGATGATGACCTGGAAAACATCATCAGTGCCATGAAGCCCCAAGTGAAGTTCCTTGGATTGCAAGATACAAGGGAAAACTGCTGGAAATTATTTATAGAAAAAGTCAGGCGCCACTTAAAGGTGGGTGTTTACTCAACAGGGTGTTTTGTCAGCACTCCTGACTTGCCTAATCCAAAACCCATTTGCAGACAGGACACAGAAAACTGCGGTTTCATTACATGGTGGTGGCTTTGGGCGGAAGATGTTTTCAAAGGCTCCCCAGCCAACAGTGCAGCCCCAGCCCCGGGGGAACAGCTCTTCGCACCCATGTATTTACTTCCCTTAGGGTAGCGGGGGGTGAGCAGCCTCCACGGCCACGAGCCAGTGCTGGCCTGCACTGGGCGCTTGCAGGGATGCCAGTGTGGGTACCATGCTCAGCAGCTGACTGCAGCCACCAAAGGGGGTCCAGTGCTGACCCAAGCCCCGCTGAGGGGCAGAAGATGCAGAGTCACAGACCATCTCTTGCATACTGGGAAAGGGAATTAATGGGAGAGAGGCAAAGTCCTGATCTCCAGCAGAACATCTGCAGTGATGTGAAACCCACAGTGACGGTCCTGCTGCCCCACGAGTGAGCTCGGCCCCTGGCAGAGGGGACATCCTGCTCAGCAGTGGTGCTCTGCCCCAGGTCATACTCTGCTTCTCCCCTATGGGATCAACCCTGCGGGTGCGGGCGAGGAGGTTCCCTGCTGTGGTCAAGTGCACAGCCATCGACTGGTTCCACGAGTGGCCAGAGGATGCGCTCATGTCTGTCAGCAGAAGGTTCCTGGAGGAAACAGGGGACATTGAGGTGAGCTGGGACCCCTGCTCAGTGCATGTCATGTCACATCATGCCTGTGCACAGCCGTTTGTCCTGGGGGGCTGGGGAAATGACGCTGCTTTAGGGAATGACCTGCACCTCTGCTGCTCTCCTTGTTGCAGCGTGCCAGGGCTGGGCGTCTGGTGTGACTTAGGGGTGCTAGAGGCAGTGAGCCTGGGCTGGGGGCTGGAGTAAGCTCACAGCTGGCTCCAGGCTCAGAGCCTGCAGCCCCACACTGTGCAGGTGGGGACAAACCTTTCCTCATTTTCCTTTTGTCCTTAAAACACCACCAAAAAACCAGCCTGGAAAGAGCAGCTTTTTCCCAGTGCAGCCCCAGTTAATCTGAGGGATCAGCATCAGAGCTGGGCTTAAGAACCAGTGATGTTAGTGCTGTGATCACCTACAATTCTCAGCCACACATTATGCTGTTTAATGAAAAGCACTTTGCTTCCCAGCCTCTGTGGCTGGCTGTGGAACCGACGCTGCGGGAAGGTTTGGTTCCACCTCAGCATTTCACCATGTCCCCACAGTGCAGTGACTCACTGTCTGTGTTCCTGGTGCAGCCCAAGGTCAAGGTCTCCATAAGCCAATTCATGTCCTACGTCCACATGAGCGTTAAGGAGGTGTCCAAGACCTACCTGGCCATGGAGAAACGCTATAATTACACCACTCCAAAGACCTTCCTGGAGCAGATAAAGCTCTACCAAAACCTGCTGTCGAAAAAAAGGAGCGAGATCACCATGAGGCTTGAGAGGCTGGAGAAAGGGCTGATGAAGCTGCAGAGCACAGCATTGCAGGTGCCTGCCCATAGCTTATGCATCACACCTGCTGCCACTTCAATGCAGCGGGGTGAGGCATGGCCTTGCAGGGCAGTCACGGTGGCTGCAAGCTCCCCGAGCCGTACTGAGCCACCGCTGCAAGGCTGGGCAGAGCTTGGCAGGGTCAACCCTCTGATCTGCTCCATTTCTGCCCCTATCAAGGTGGATGGCCTGAAAGCCAAGCTGGCAGTGCAGGAGGCAGAGCTGAAGCAGAAGAACGAGGATGCAGATAAACTGATCCATGCAGTGGGAACTGAGATGGAGAAGGTCAGCAGAGAGAAAGCCATTGCTGATGAGGAGGAGCTGAAGGTCCAGGCCATCAACATGGTGCGTGGTGCTGAGTTGGTACCCATCACACCAGGGTCCAACACAGGACAGGGCAGCACAAGCTCTTATCAGCTCTGGCCACTCACCCCATCCTATCCCCTCACCTCCCCAGAACGTGGCTGAGAAGCAGCGAGCCTGCGAGCTTGACCTGGCAAAAGCAGAGCCAGCGCTCGTAGCTACCCAGGAGGCCCTCAACACACTTAACAAGGTGGGCAACCCCTCCATGGGAAGCAGTTCCCTGGCTGGTGCTGGTGTCTCCACACTGGGGCAATGCTTAGCAGCCCCGTGGTCCCTCCCCAGAACAACCTGACTGACCTGAAGTCCTTCATGTCCCCGCCTCAACTGGTGGTGAATGTGATGGCAGCTGTGATGGTTCTGATGGCCCCTGAGGGCAAGATACCAAGGGATAAGAGCTGGAAGGCAGCAAAAGTCATGATGGGAAAAGTAGACACTTTCCTGGATGCCTTGAAAAAGTTTGACAAGGAGCACATCCCCAAGGCCTGTCTCAAGGCATTTCAGTGAGTCCATGGCCAGTTCCTGCCCCCTCCCAGCCCCCCACTGCTGGGCTTCCCTGGGCAGGGCATCCAGGAGAGACCACTGAGTGCAGAGGTTCAAGGGGCAGGAGTGGGATCCAGGCGTTAGCTCTGCTCTCCTGCCTAGCCGTCTATTGGCTGGCCCAAGCCCTGGGGGGAGCAGGACGGGGCCACTGGCAGCCGCAGCACGTTGTCCCGTTCCAGGCCCTACCGGTCAGACCCCAGTTTTCATCCAGACATCATAAAGCCAAAGTCAACCGCCGCCGCAAGTCTGTGCTCCTGGTGCCTGAACGTTGTTAACTTCTACGAGATGTTCTGCGAGGCGGAACCCGAGAGACGGGCACTGGAAGAGGCCAACGCCGAACTGGCAGAGGCACAAGAAAAGCTCCGTTGCATTAAGAACAAAATCACAGTAAGTGCGTGCCACCCTCCCTGCATGCCCCCCTCCCCGCAGCTGCCGCAGCTGCTGTTTCACTTGGCTGGCGCCCACCATGACCCCATCAGCCACCAGCAATTCAGCTGTGGGTCACGGCCAGAAGCCAAAAATGAGCGAGGAAGATGCTTATAATTCATATAACCTGGAGCCCAGGTGTGAGAGCTGTGTTGCCAAGACAGGGGCTGCTGCAAAGCTCCTTCAGGGCTGCAGAGCTCTCTGCTGGCCCGGCAGCTTGCTGCAGCTGCGCCGTGTGGAGGAGGTAACCATAGATGTGTTGTCTTTTGAAGGACCTGAACACCAATTTGGCAGCTCTCACTGCAGAATTTGAGAAAGCTACAGCTGAAAAAATCAAATGCCAGCAGGAGGCTGATGCAACCAACAGAGTCATCACATTGTCAAACAGGTACCATGCAAATGCTGGCTCCAGAAGCACTGGCGCCGTCTGCTGCTCCCTGGCATTGCCTGGTGACAATGACAGAGGGGTTGTGGAAGCACCAGAGTCCCCCCATGCCCTCCCCAAATTAAAAAATCCTGAGTATGAATTGAGCCAGAAATTCCGGGGCAGGGCTGGGGGGTTATGTGCAGCTGTGGAGCTGTGCACCCCAGGTGAGGGCAGCCCACCACCCAAGCAGAGGTGGGTTAATCCCAAGGGCATTTGGTCACAGCCATCCTGGGGCACCACAGCCGAACCCCCACTGCACATACACGGCACCGGGAGCGGTGGCACCACAGCAGCCACCATCTCCTCTACTCCCCACCAGGCTTATCAGGGGCCTGGCATCTGAAAACATCCGCTGGGCTGAGTCGGTGAAGACACTCAGAGAGCAGGAGAAGACACTGTGCGGAGATGTGCTGCTGGTCTCCGCCTTTGTTTCTTACGTTGGCTACTTCACCAAGAAGTACAGGGCTGAGCTGCTGGAGAAGTACTGGATCCCCTTCCTCAGCAGGCTGGCGGTGAGTGGCCACAGCTCCTGTCCCAAGGTGCCTGGGGCTCCTTCCCCCCATGCTCACCAGCACGGATGGGCTCCCGCTCCCCTGCGGCCAGGTAACCAACGATCCCTCCCTGGCAGGTGCCCATCCCCATCACCCCAGGGCTGGACCCCCTCAGCCTCCTCACTGACGCTGCTGACGTGTCTGCCTGGAGCAGCCAGGGGCTGCCCAGTGACCGCACGTCCACCGAGAATGCCACCATCCTCTGCAACACCCAGCAGTGCCCCCTGCTTGTGGATGCCCAGCTCCAGGGCATCAAGTGGATCAAGAACAAATATGGGGAGGAGCTGCGGGTCATCCGCCATGGCCAGAGGAGGTGGGTTGGGTGGTGAAGCATGGCTGCAGGCTCGGGCTGGACCAGTCCTGCTTCCCCTGCCATTGGAGCGGCGTGGGGTGCTGCGAGCCAGGGCACCCACGTCCCTCATCAGACATGGGGTACCTGAGGGCAGCAGCACTGATGGGGACACATGCCACCTCCATGGGCTCTGCAGGGACCAGGGCTGGCAGAGAACCGCAGGGGTCCCACCGGGGTGCAGCGGCTGGAGGGCATTTGCCCGAGCTCCCCACAGCGTGCACACGCTTGCCCCGCACTGAGCCTCCCTCCCCTCTTGGCCACAGCTATCTGGACATCATTGAGCAGGCAGTTTCCCAAGGACAGATGCTGCTGATAGAGGATGTTGGTGAGACGGTGGAGCCAGTGCTGGACCACTTGTTGGGGAGGAACACTACCAAGAAGGGCAGGTCAGCACACCCTGTTCTCTGGTGCCGAGGCGTTTCACCTGCTCTGAGCAACTGCTACTGCTCAAAAATACTGATTTATGCCCCTTTGTGTGACAGCAGCTGGGGCCTGATCCTTCCCCTGGCTTCTGGCCACATCTCCCAGTTTTCTCCAGTATCAGTGGGGACACCTGTAGTTGATGTGATGTTTTGGACTGTTCTGGAACAAAACAGAGTACAGTTTGTTTAGTGATTTAAGAACACATTCCCTGGTGCACCTGCAATAAGAAGGGTTTTCTTGGCAGACATGAAAGCGTATGCCATGATGGGATCGTTGCTGAGAATGCCCTGCCCCATCTCCCCACCCCACTCGGTACTGCAAGCCTGGTCACCAGCAGTGCTGCCTTCCCTGGACACCACCAACCCTCCTGGCCACATCCCCACTTTTGGCGAGGGGGGGGTCCCCTGGGGCTGCAGGGATGGGCTCTGGGGCTGCCAGGGGGGACCCACGCTCCCCTCCCCTGGCTTTGAGGCATGGAGCCTGCAAGGAGCATCAGCCCAGGAGCCAGCAGGGAACTGCGGCCAGGGCACCCTCCACTCCTGCTCCTCCAGCTTTTGTCCTGCCAGGGCTGTTTTGGCACTTCTGCCCTTGCTGCACCTTTTCCCGACCAGAGAAATACAATATTAAGCAGCCGGGAATAGCACATGGGTTGAGAGCTGTCTGTGATGAATTACAGCCAGGTGTCCAGAAATTAATTTATTTAATTAACTACACAGATACATTAGGATAGGAGATAAAGAAGTGGAATATCACCCACGCTTCCGCCTGATTCTGCACACCAAATATTCCAATGCTCACTACAAGCCAGAGGTGCAGGCACAGTGCACCCTGATCAACTTCTTGGTGACCCGAGAGAGACTGGAGGACCAGCTCCTGGCTGCTGTGGTGGCCAAAGAGCGGCCAGACCTGGAGACCCTGAAGGTACAAACCAGGCTGCCGGCAAGGCAGTAGCAGAGGGGCCCAGGGGGGCTGCGGAGGCCTTGCTGGCCGGGAGCAGGGAGGTCTCACCTCAGTGAGCTCACTGCTGTTTATCGAGAGCTGAGTGAGTCCCTATCAGAGCTGCTGTCTGCATGGGCGGGGCTGTGGGACCACCATTGCCTTGTGCACCCTGGCGCTGCCACAGGCACGCTTGCTGCTTAGGGGCGACGGCACATCCCGGGAGAGGCCACATCCACCCTCCTTTTGCATTGCTTCGATGACAGTATGGAAAAGATAGCAATTGATATCAGAGTTTCACCACGGTCTCTGGAATGACACGTGTCTCTCCCTGGGGTGCTGGTGTTGTAGGCAAACCTCACAAAGAGCCAGAACAAGTTCAAGATCAAGCTGAAGGAGCTGGAGGACTCCCTGCTCACCCAGCTGTCTGCTGCCACGGGGGAGTTCCTAGAGGACATGGCACTGCTGGAGAACCTGGAAACAATGAAGTGCACAGCCATGGAAATTGAGGAAAAAGTAAGCAAGCTGCCCCAGCGCTGGTGCTGCCATGCTGCAGGCAGAGGGAGAGCTCTCCCTGACCACACTGGGCACCTGGTGTGCAACAGGAGGTGGGGTGCTGCTTTGGCACGTGCCAGGATAACACCCACTCTCACGTGCATCTAGGTGAAAGAAGCTAAAGTCACCGAAGTGCAAATAAATGTCACTAGAGAAAACTACAGGCCAGTGGCAGAGCGAGCATCCCTGCTGTACTTCATGCTGAGTGACCTCAACAAGATCAACCCCATCTACCAGTTCTCACTCAAGGTAGACGCGGACCAAAGAGGGAATTGGTTTGTACGAGCAGGACAGGCTGCAGGGGGATCTCAGAGATTCAGTGTTTCAACATTTATGCTGCTAACTCACAAGATGCCCAGCAGCCCAGGCACTGAGCTGCTGGCCTGGATCTTCTGCAGGCATTCAACAGGGTCTTCGAGAAAGCCATTCAGCACACGGCCCCCAACAATGACATCAAGCAAAGGGTGATCAGCTTGATGGATGAGATCACCTACTCAGTCTATACGTATACCGCACAGGGACTCTTGGAGAGAGACAAACTCATTTTCCTGGCCCAGGTTGCCTTCCAGGTAATGCACACAAATGTTCAGGGCTGCTGTTATACAATACTGTGTGTGAGTTTACATTGGTTTAGATGGGTTGTTCTCTTGCTTCTGTGCTGCTGCTGCAAGCTCAGTAGCTTCTTGCCCGGAGCACAGACCCTCACACCGAGGCTGTGTGTGCTGGGGCAGCTGTGACGCTGTGCTCTCAATTTGCCAGGTCCTGGCAATCAAGGAAGAAGTGAACCCAGCGGAGCTGGACTTTCTTCTGCGCTTCCCATCCAAGGCTGGCGTCACGTCCCCCGTGGACTTCCTGCAGCCCCAAGGTTGGGGTGGCATAAAGGTTGGTCCGCGCAGCTGCCCGCTGTGTGAGGCGATGGCAGCGCAGCCCCCAGCAGAGGGCAAGGCTGACAGCCTGCCTGGCCAGTGCAGCAGGGCTGCAGGACCCCTCAGGGCTTGGCTGTAGCACAGCACCGTCCCTGTGTGCACACAGCTCTGTGGGGACCCCCCGCAACCTGGGGGTCCCTGAGGGCAAGCAGAGCCCAGCAATGATTTAGCCCTTCTCTGCGGGACCTGAAGGTGCTCTCGGAAATGGAAGAGTTCAAGAACCTGGACAGTGACATCAAGGGCTCAGCAAAGAGATGGAGAAAGTTTGTGGAGTCCAAGGCACCGGAGAAGGAGGTGTTCCCCATGGAGTGGAAGAACAAGTCGGCCCTGCAGAAGCTGTGCATGCTGCGGTGCATGCGGCCGGACAGGATGACCTATGCCATCAGGTGCACAGTGCCTGCCCGAAGTGTGCAGCACAGCTCCTCCCTAGCAAGAGCCAGCTGTGCCCAGTGACTGTGTTTGCTCCCAACTCACGTTATGGTTTTATTTTTCTGTAGGAACTTTGTGGAAGAGAAAATGGGGAGCAAGTTTGTAGAAGGAAGAAGCATTGAGCTCTCCAAGGTGTACAAGGAGAGCAGTCCTTCCACGCCCCTGTTCTTCATTCTCTCCCCTGGTGTTGACCCCCTGAAAGAAGTGGAGGCCCTGGGTGAGATGCTGCCCTCTCCTCAGCTGGCACCAGCCCATGATGGCTGTGTGCTGCTGCTCATTTGAGCAGCAAATGGCCAGAGCTGCACAGCCCCATCTTTGTACTAATGTAACGAAAAAGGCATCTCAAGCTGTGCCGGTTTCCTCCTTTCCCCAGGCAGAAAGCTTAACTTCACCATCGACAACGGGAAGATCCACAATGTGTTGCTGGGGCAGAGCCAGGAGCCTGTGGCAGAACAGGCACTGGAGGTGGCAGCTGTGCAGGGGCACTGGGTCATCTTGCAGGTGCGTGGGGAACGCTGGGGTGCACTGCGATGTGCACAGCCCTGCTGGCAACTGGGCACACCATGGGGTGCACAACCCTGCCAGCAACCAGGCACACTGGGGTACATGGCCCTGGCGGCAACTGAGCACACCGCATGGCCCTGCCAGCAACCGGGCACACCACGGGGCACACCACCCAGCCAGCAACTGGGCACACTGGGACGCCCCTCGGGGCGCACGGGGCCCTACCAGCAACTGAGTGCACCAGGGCGCATTGCCAGCAGCAAGGGCTGGGCCACAATGGCCCCTTTACCATCACTGCGCTGCCACGGGCAAGGCAGGAGGCGCAGGGGCATGCGGGACAGACAGACCTTCGGTGTGCACCAGACACTGCTGGCCTATGCCAAGGGAACTGGAGATGGGCCCCTGAGTAAGAGGCGGCAACAGCAAATGGAGGGCAAAAGTGTGGGAGGCCGTCCAAAGAGGATGGTGGCCCTGCAATGGGGGCACAGTTTTTCATGGTGTACCCCATGTGGTGGCAGTGACACTGCCAGGGTTAGCTGGGTGCCTTGTGCTGCATCTGCTCTGTGTGGAGCCACCACAGCAGTTTGAGGGGGAACAAGCAATTCCCAAGGCTGTACTTCAGCCCAAGCAGTACAGGAGGGGTTTCTGTTGCAGAACATCCACCTCGTGGCCCGGTGGCTGGGCACACTGGAGAAGCTGGTGGAGCAGTACAGCCTGGGCAGCCACGCCGACTACCGGCTGTTCATGAGTGCAGAGCCAGCCCTCAGCCCCGAGGAACACATCATCCCGCAGGGACTGCTGGAAAATGCCATCAAAATCACCAACGAGCCGCCAATGGGCATGCATACCAACCTGCACAAAGCTCTCGACCTCTTCACCCAGGTACCCTCAGCCCACCATGCTGCACTCCCCCGCTGCCAGCCACCCTTGGTCCCTTTCAACCGTTTGGGTCAGCCCACTGGGCTCACCCCCCGGGCTGAGCATCTTTGGGGGCGTCACTGCAGCCAGGCACACTGTGCCCCCTCCTAGGCACATCCTCCAGAGGGTGCCCAGAGCCCCCGCTTGTCCAGATGTGCTTTAGGGGTAACCAAGGTGCCCGAGCACTCCTGAACCAGGGAGGGTGCTGAATTACGGGCACTTTTCCCCAAAGCTGAAGGTCAAGCTGCGGCAGCTTGGTGCCCAAACAAGCCACCTCGACTGTCAGCGGGCTGTTTGTGTGTGTGTGTGTGTGTGTATTCCTAATCTTTTTACAAACAGGTAAGTGCAAAAATTAACCAAGTAGCAAATCTTCAAAAGATAACTTTATGCCTTTATTAAAAAACAAAACAAAACAAAAACCTTCAGTTCTTCTTTGCCATCTTCTGTTAATTTCCTCCAATAGAGGGATGGCTAATAACGATATTCATTCATTCACTGGCAAACCCACTCTCATTTTTATTCCACTGCAGGACACGTTAGAGATGTGCAGCCAAGAAATCGAGTTCAAATGCATCTTGTTTGCACTCTGTTACTTCCACACAGTGGTGGCTGAGCGGCGCAAGTTTGGCACTCAGGGCTGGAACCGATCTTATCCCTTTAATAACGGTGACCTGACCATATCAATTAACATCCTGTACAACTATCTGGAGGTGAACTCCAAGGTAAGAGACTTATAAAGTGACCATACCTCAGTATAATACATGCTGCGACAATCAAACTTTAAAAAAAAAAAAATCATCATCATTTTGCTGCACAAATGCCTTCCCTTGAGGAAACGCAGCTTTGCCGGTAGTTCTTCCCCTCCTCCCCAGGGAGCTGCCTGCACGCTGTGGCAGGTGAAGGCGCAGAGTCCTCAGTATGGCTGAGCTGGGTGGAAAGGCAGCGTTTAGCACCAGGCTGGGACAAGTGCCTGCTCTGGCTCATGCCTCGGTGTTTTGTTGGGTTGTTTTTACATTACTTTCCACCTAAAAGGCAAAGCCTACCCCAAGAATGAAGAGGCAATGAGTAGGATTGAGGTCTCACCCTTAGGAGAGTCCTGCTTCCACCTGGCCTTACAGACATGACCAGCGCTGATCTGAGTAAAGACGGGATGACAGGGGTTCAAAGTATGGATGGCTGTGTCCATACTGGGACAAGGTGAAGTCTGTGGACAAATGCACAACAACCTTGAGACAAGGTCCCCTGTCTTGCACCCCTTCACTCTGTCACCAGGCCTCTGCAGGTCCAGGGTCTGTCATTTCCCTGGACGCTGGGCAGGTCAACCCAGGATCCATTGCCCCATGGCCCTGCAGCTCTACAGGCATGCACAGCTGCCCCAGGCTGCAGGGGACTTCTGGGGAGCCACACAGAAACCCCACAGTGAGCCTCTCCCTGTAGGTACAATGGGATGATCTCCGGTACCTCTTTGGTGAAATCACGTATGGAGGGCACATCACAGATGACTGGGACCACCGGCTGTGTCGGACTTACCTGAGCGAATACATCTGTGCGGAGATGCTGGAAGGGGAAGTGTACTTAGCTCCAGGGTTTTTGATCCCTCCCAGTTTGGATTACAAGGTAAAGAAGATTAACATTGCAATTTGCTATGGAAAACCACCACTCTGAATAAATGCTCACTAGTCAGAGTTCCCTCATGCTAACCAAGGCAAAACATAGGGGAACAAAAAGTTTCAATCCTGTGGAAACATGCAGAATCACTGCAAAAACAGTTCCTGTGGCCAGGGTAGTAAGGGAAAAACTTAGGTAAGACATGAGTAAAATAACATCTTGAATAAGCAATGCCAGCTAGCTGTGAAGCGCCACCACCAAAAAGCAATGACATTTTCAAGGTTGAGAGCAAAACTCTCACTCCTTTGTACATAGTTGCTAAACTAACATCAGCACTTGCCCTGCGCTTAGGGTTACCACGAATACATCAATGACAACCTGCCACCAGAGAGCCCCTGCTTGTACGGCCTTCACCCCAATGCAGAAATCGGCTTCCTGACTGTCACTTCGGACAGGCTTTTTCAGACACTTTTGGAACTGCAACCCAAAGAATTAGATGCTGGAGGAGGCTCAGCTGTCTCCCAAGAGGAAAAGGCAAGTATTGTTTCTGCCTCTTTACAGTAATGAACAATTCAGAGGCCAGATGGGTAGAACAGATATGAGCCCACACACAATGGATAGGAAAATACGACCTGTAGCAAAAACTGACTTCTTAGCAGAATGCACAGAGACGTGGTTCTAGCCCAGTAACTTACCGCTACAAGCTATCAGCCCGGAGAAGGGGGAGCTGCTAACACAGAGCTCACAAGAAACACTGCAGGTTCTGCTCAGATGGACACGCCTGTCAAGTTTTTATTTAAGTGTATTTGTGCTTGGTTTCTCTGTGACCGGGCTCTTTCCAGTCTTTGGCATTGGTAATGTAATTGAACATGAGCAAATGCCTCACCGCTCTCCAGCCGCTGAGAAGGCAGCGCTGCCACTGCAGCCCAGGGCAGGCAGAGCACAGGCCACAGCTGCCTCTGTCCCTATCCCAGCTGCAGTGCTCTCCCCTCTTCCCTGCTCTTGCATCAATCTAGATCCCAGACAAGCAGGCAGCTGGTCATGCAGATCATAAGACCATTCCATTAGCTGCACCCCTCCAGCAGCTCAGAGAAACCCAAAGGGTAGAAGCTGAAATGTTGCCCTGGCCATTTGTGTTTGCTCCATCCTGACGTATGGTGCAGTTACAAAAGTCAGCACTGCTCAGAAACGTTACTCTTGGATGGGGTCGAGATGTGCCAATGGCAAAACGTGGCTCACATGCTGCATCCTCAGCAGATGGAACATGTTTAGTAACTTCCATTCAGGATGGCAACTACTAAAAATACAGATAATTTTTTTTTTAAAAGAAAAAAAAGTCCTCCTCCTGACTCCCTAGATTTTACACTTTAATTTCACAGCCCCCTGTGGCTTCAGTTCTTACTTCTTGGCAATTGAAAAAGAGCTGCGGCTTTTTAAGTTCCAAGAGCAGTTAGGAAAATAACAGAGTATTAGTAACAGAGGAAGAAGCACAGGAAAACACGAAGGCAGAAAAAGAAAAAAATCTTACCAAGTTGATTAATTGTTAACCCACAGCATTTTTCCTTAGGTAAGAGCAGTTCTATGGCATATTTTTTCCAGGTGAAGTCAGTTCTAGGCGAGATTATTGAAAGGCTGCCGGAGCCATTCAATATGGTGGAGATCATGGCAAAAGCGGTGAACAAGACTCCATACGTTGTAGTTGCCTTGCAGGAATGTGAAAGAATGAATATCTTGATCCAGGAAATCAGGCGCTCTTTGGAAGAGTTAGATTTAGGACTAAAGGTATATATTAGGTAGCTGCCTAGAAAGCACCTCTCCCTGCTAAATGATTTGCAAATGGCTGTTGCTCATTCCAAACCTTGTCTTGTACAAAGCACCTGGCTACCCTTGCTCGTGACTCTTACAGACCCCCCTGTGCTGTGTATGGCCAGACAGTACCAGCCTCCTGCCTCATACTAAGTGTGAAATCAAATAGTTCCATAAGTCTTGTTTTCTGCAGATAAAACTGCCCAGATTTTTCTCTTTTTTTAAAGGGAGAGCTAACAATTACATCGGATATGGAAGAGCTGGCAAACGCTCTCTTCCACAGCAATGTTCCTGAATCCTGGACACGTTATGCCTATCCCTCTCTTCTTAGTTTAGGAGCCTGGTTTGCAGACCTGCTCCTTCGGATTAAGGTGAGCAGATTTCTTGTGAAAGTTAAAGCTTAGGGAGCAAGTGGATACCACAGAAGACCGGGAAACCACTGTACATGATGGAGGTGATAACTCATTTATTTTTCAATATTAATTTAAGCAGTTTGAAGTACCTGAAACGGCCTGTTACCCCAAGAACAAGAGCAGAAGTTTGAAATGGGTTCACCATTAGAGTACATCACAGTTTCAAAATAACATTAGCTAACCCCATCGTAACTTTGTATGTCTTAGAAGAAAAAAAAATATTTAATAAAACCATCTATTTAAAGCTTGGCTTTGTTAAAAAAATAGCAGCAGTATTTACTGCAATCCAAATTTTAAGTTTCATTGCTGCAGTGGAATCTATTTATTCATCACAGACTGCCTCCATCCTAATCTCCCTATCTAGAAGATTACCTGAACCTTGTGTTAGGCACAGCGAAGCATCAGCTTTTTGTCACATCCTATCTCAAAGCAGTATTCTGCCACTCAAAGGCCATGCCCCACTCTAAATTACTTTGCTGTTTTTATTTTCCAGGAACTGGAAGTCTGGACAACAGACTTTGTGCTGCCTGCAGCAGTGTGGCTGGCAGGATTCTTCAATCCCCAGTCCTTCCTCACTGCTATCATGCAGTCCACAGCCAGAAAAAACAAATGGTCACTGGACAAGATGTGTCTTTCAGTGGAAGTGACCAAGAAAAACCGTGAGGATATAACAGCTCCACCCAAAGAAGGCTCCTATGTGCATGGATTATTCATGGAAGGTAAAAACCCGCATCTTTTATGAGATGTTTCAGACATGGAGAAAGCCCATTTCAGCCTTTAAAATTCTTGCAAACAGAGCATGTGTTAGTACTCATTGGCTTATCTGAATTTGTACATGTTGCAAAAGCTCCAAGCATCGCAGCCTTTATTCCTCACTAACATCAGACACACACCAGCTGAGGGCAGCACCCATCCAGTTTACAAGCAGAGTTTCACAAACCAGAAACTGGGGTTTTTTTGGAAATTCAGACTGCTATCGTGAACATGAGGCCTGGGTTGTCAGAAGCTACATGGTTCTAGTGAATAAACACATTATGGTCTTATTCAATGTATGAGTAAGACAAATCAGGAAACTCAGAACCTAAAATAATTACTGCTAAAAAATTAGGGGGAATGAGATGGCAGTATCAGAAGAGCACTGACAGGGTCCACTTAAATGAGAACACAGACCACCTAGGACAGCTTATTGTAGTTCCCACCACGGCCTAAGTTCTACCTTCAGCTGCGCAACTTTCATGCAAACCCATGCTGAAGGGAGGAAAGGAGACAGAATGTATTTAGACATCCCACACACAGTAAGGCAAAATGCATTCATGAGTCACAGTGAGATGATAACATGTTAGCCCTAATGACTACTAAGCCATGGCTACCCAACCTTCACACTCCATCCTCAACTGTGCTGCTAGAGCAACTCCTTCCCACTCATTAGCAGTTATGCAAACAGCCCCCTCCAAGTGAAAAAGCCACTGGGGAACTGGTACCCTGACAATTTCATAATCTTGCAGGTGCTCGATGGGACATCCTTTCTGGTGTGATCACAGATGCCCAACTGAAGGAACTGACGCCCATGATGCCAGTCATCTTCATCAGAGCCATCCCTGTGGACTGCATGGACACCAAGAACATCTATGAATGTCCTGTCTATCAGACACGGATGCGAGGTCCCACCTACATCTGGACCTTTAACCTAAAAACAAAAGAAAAAGCTGCTAAGTGGATCCTGGCTGCTGTTGCTCTGCTCTTACAGATCTAAACTTTTAAGGACTATGGAAAATGGCAAATGCTTTTACTTGCAAAAAACTCTCCAAGTTGTGTAACTTAGTCTAAGTTTGATTGTACCAGAACTGTTTTAGCACAAATTATCAATAAACAAAATAAAAACACTGCTGGAATTGCTGTCATGCCCCTACAATACATGGAGTTTCTCATGACGGATACTGGTTTTCAATTGGTGATTTCTGATACAGTGCTGGTTGAGAGCCAGACCGCCAAAGGAAGCCAAACGCAACAATTGCATGCAACTCTCTGGATTCCTTTCCTTCTCATAGCTCTCTTTCCACAGCTGTTTGTCTGATTGCTCAGTACTAACTGTGAGCAGAAATTCATCAAGCTGTGTGCATGACACATTCCTGCATGGAAGCATGTATCTGTTTAGACCAGATGGAAGGCAAAAGGTGCAGTTTTGGCCCAGTTCACCAACACCTCAACCTGCACAACTCACAAGAAATTCCAGCTGCAAACAGACCAGTATCTAAGGTGTGTTTCTTTCTGTTTCTAGGTTATACTCTGCCCCTTCTTTCACAACAAATAATGTGTATCTGCAGTTAACACCTATTAGGGTGATTAGATCTGCTCTGGACAACAGATGGAAGCCAATGCCCCCTTTAGCATAAAATAATTCACCAAAATCACACCCCATGAAATATCTGAACAATTAGTTCTAAAATACAGTTGCATAAAACTTCCCTCATAGCTAGTGTTAAGAAAAGCCACAAGGGGAGGCAAGTAGAGCTCTTTGTTTCTTTATAAACTAGTAGCATTTAGAATAAATTCCCATTAAGCTTCACACTTACTTTTAGCCTTTTCAGATGCCTGAAATCTGGCAATACAATATCGGAACACCCTGCACACACTCCACTAGCTAAACTCACAGGGTAGCCTGAGCCTGCATTCTAATACATTTTTATCTGACTTCCCAATCAACACCTTTGCAGGACATGTTATGGTTTGAACCTCCAGCTTTCAGCAAGTAACATCCAAAAATCACATTAGCACCCAAAAGTCCTCTCATGCTCTCTCCACAATTCATGGAAGACACTAATAACACATCTTAATATGAAAAGGTCAGATACACAACCCCAGAGATGGGGGCCATGTTTATGTAAATAAAATGGATGTGTGAACACTCAGCATCAAGGGCACATACTTGGGTGTCAACTGCATGGGCTATGTGCGCAGCACAGAAAAAAAAATTAATAATCTAAGAGCAATTCCATGAAGCTCAGAAGGGGCTCCAGTTACCAGGCAGTTGAACAGCCAGGCAAATCCAGGACACTGTACAAAGCAGAAAAAAACCAACCGTCCCTGTTAGCCAACATCTACAAGGTTAAAGCAAAGCACTGATCAGATAAAAAGATGACAAAACATTTTAAATATTCCAACAACGTTTTCTATTAGCTGGTCAAGATAAAATAAACACCATCCCTCTCCACAAAACTCTGAAAGGGACATTTCAGAAACAGAAGGGTTTTTTCTGTGCACGGGAAATACCCTTGTATGGGTTCTTTTTCATTGACCCTTCCAGAAATTCTAGTAGATGAAACCCAATATAGGCCTTGAGCAATGATTCTAGTCAGTGGCAAGCATCCCAGAAGAAGAGAGATGCCTGGTTTTTTCCCCACATCATCTATGTTTCCATCATCTATTTCTTCCACATGACAGAGAGTACTGCACTTAGTAAATGCCATCAGTGCAATATAAATTCCCCATAAGAATGGCTGAAAACTCACCAAAAGCAGCAATTTTTCTTCTTTCAAAAAAAATTCTTGATCAGAGGTGTTACCAGCTTCACCCACAGTTTCACATAACGATTTGGCTGCTCAAATGTTGATGATGAGACTACACCCGAGCAGAGGTAAAGCTGCTCCTGCTCCTATACAGGGAAAGAAACATTATCCCAGTAAATCCTAAGTGTTACATTATATAATAGCCTTTAAGAAAAGCAAATTCTCAGATAAAACTGGCCATGGATCCTACCAAAAGGATGCATCATTTCTGCCACATGCCTGAATGTAAGAGTTGCATTCCATACAGCGCAATTCACAGAGCAACTAAGCCACCAAGGAGCTACAACAGGATCTGTCCACACCTGCATGCTGCAGCACTCCACCTTTTGGTGATGATCAGTGCGCTCAGTAACTGAGCCTCAAGTGCTGGCAATTCAAACTCTACAAAGAGCAAAGGTAGAAGGTTTTGCCTTTTTGTGCCCCATGGTTGCAATAGAGCCAAGCTTTGGTTTCAGAAAAATCCTGAATCCCTCGCTGTAATTGCCAGAAAAGGAAACCTTACCATAATGGCAAGAGACTGACTTATGCAGCTCTTTCTAGACATAGCTCAAGCACTGTGTTTTGAAATGAATATGCAGTCACGATTTCAACTAAGTTACCAGAAACACTTAGGCTTCTCCACTGTGTACACAATACTGCTGAAGGAGGAAATGAACCGTCATGATGATGATGATAATACATGCTCAAGTTGCACCTGAAAGCAGCTGTTTGATCAAAGGTAGAAGTGGTTTTCTTACCAAAGCCAGTCAGGTTTCTAGATTTGCAGGCAAACAAGGGGCAGACCATGTACTGTAAGTCTGTTCATAATTTTTTTTTCATTAGCTAAGCTGTCACAAACAACAGAAAATACTCTTCACTGTTTAAATTCAGGGTGCAACAGGGAAGCAGGAGCCAAGCACTGGAAAGTAACACCAAAAAGATGAACCAACAACAGAAGGAAGACATTTGTTGTGCCAAATCAGTCTAATTTTAGAAACCCCAATGCTCCAAGAGCTACAGTCAGCCATGCTATGAAGATTCTGCACCGTGATCATCTGATACAGCGAAGTTGTCTAATCACTGAAGAGAGACCAGTTATCTGAAGTTCAGTTCATTCAGTGGAGCATCCAAAGATACCCAGGCCACTCAAATTTCTTCCCAAATCTCATCACACATTTTTAAAATGGAACTGAATGTTACATAGCCAAAGTGATTTCATGGCAGCATACCAGTAATGTATTAAGTCTTCTGAAGAAAGATCACAGAACAGTAAACAAACAGCCAATCTCAAAATCAGCTTCCAGCAAATGGCAATGGATTAAAGCCCTTTAAATAAGATCCCTGCAGCACTGTTTGAGAGAATTCCTTTGTCATATTTTCATTGATTCTCCCCTTCCATTAGAAACAAGCAGAGGCAAGATATGAATTGAAATATTCAACCAACTCTTCCAGTAATAGAACCGTTTTTGATTAGATATACTCTGACTCATCCTGTGGAAGAGCCCTGATGCAACAGGGCAATTCCCATTGATCTTAAAGACAACTGTGCCTTCTTATGCCAGGACTCGGCTTAAAGAACACATTTTTGAGATCCCTAAGTCACACACAGAGGCACCAAACCAATCTGCTTTCTATCAGAGCACTACATGAGAAACTAATTGGGACAGTCAGTTCCAGCAGAAGATTCAGAGTTGAGACAGCTGGGGAACCAGACAGGATTTAAAGAAGTGGCAAAAGTGCTGAGCAGTCCAAGCTGCCTAATTAAAAAGAAAAAACCAACCAAACCAAACAAGCGGGACACCGAACATTAAACCACTGAAAAATGTTTGTGTCTATTCAAGATTATGTTATGTCATATAACTTCATGGGCAATCCAACCAGCCCAGAAATCCTCCTCTTGTAGAAACTACACTAAGATACCCACCTCTGTTCACCTGCTCAGCCTGTGGGCAGCCACCCAAAAGCTAACCAATCAACACTTGCATTCCTACAAATACCTGAGAAGCAAATTCCTCCAGAAGTCCAAGATCAGTGATTCAAAGGGCCTGACTTCATTATCCTAAGAGCATGGTGTGACCTTGGCAAGGCCCAAATACTGGGGACAAGGCTTAAGAACGTGCTGTATGATAAGTGAGTAAAGGAGAGCCAGCAGATCCTCTCTGAATACTATGCCTCTCAGCATCCAGAGCCTGAGCACGCCCGATACTCGAGTTCACTGGGGACACATGTTCTTTCCCATTATGGCCTCCATTTCCCAGAAACAGGCATTTGCAGAAGGCATCTCATCAATAGTCACTTAACTGACAGCTCCTTGAGGCTTCCTGTGCTCAAGAAGGTTTTGAATTATTGTGGCTGTAGGTTTTTATTGCAACTGCGTCATCAGCATTCCCTATGTGACCAAGAAGCACAACATCCATGTAAACTCCTGTACTCAGCCACTTACCTGATGGAGTTGCTGCTGCAAAGCTGTATTTTCTGTCACTATCGCAACCTGAGCTTCCAAGTCACGATGAACTGATCGATATCCAAAATTAGGAGACCCAATCAGAGTTAGGCAGGGAAGATTGCTTCCTGCCAGGTACAGCCAGAGGCCTGCAGGAAAACAGGAGGAGAAAGGAAGCGTGGCAGACAAAGGAAATGAGCAGGGTAGCCTCACACCATCACTTCACTTAGAATGAATTAAACATGCTAGATTACAGGAACTATAAAAGATCACACACAACACAAAGCAAGCTTCCTCGCAGATGGTCTAGCATGTCTTGTAAAGCTTTGTATGAATCTTGGGGTACCCTTGCAGAGCTTGCATTGTCCAGCCTTGTGTGCTCCTAAGAGGGGAGCTGCAGCATGCTCAGTGCCACCCTAGGGACACATTCTTAACATTTTAAATACACTGCATGGAGGGGCCCAAAAATAATTCCAAGTGAGTCACTATCACCAAGTTAGAGGTTGGTTCTGCACTACAGCGTATCTCAGAAACACTGAAATAAGACAAACAGATTTTCCAATAAAGGAAAACCTATACCAAGCACCAGAGCACCCAGCAGACAAGCCAGGCCTTGACCAGTCAATTCCGGAACTGGAAGCAGCTCAGTTGCACAGTAAGCCAGCCCTTTCCCGAGACTATGCAGGACAGTGACATAAAAAGGCATCTCCCTGCTCTGACAGGTGAATTCACATGAAATAAGACTCGTAAGAGAAGTGCAAATTATTACACCCACTCACTTCCTGAGGAGCCACCCAAAGATGAAATCAAACTTGCTGGGATGCAAGACTCCACTCACAACTGCAGCTCACACATAACTTTGCCAGTGCAACAACAAAAGCAAGCATGATACAACCCAAGACTTTTTTTCAAGCACAAGATAGAAGCACTGTACTGTTCTCAGGCACACCCATGTAGCACAGCAGGAAAGAACAGGGATACCACAGGAGAGCCAGGACTATTGCCAAAGAGTCTATACAGCCATTCCCAATGTATAAATGGATCCAAGAAGTGTTTGCTCTCCACTTAGCACAGCACAAGCACTTAGAACAGTGCTGAGCAGGTCCCAGGCTTATCCCTGCTGCAAGTCACACAAAGACTACAACAAAGAAACCGTAGCATAAAAACCACCTAGTCCTTAAAATAGAAGCAGGTTTCCTAACTCAACCCCAGAGCAGTTCCAAGAATGCCTTGAGTAAGAAGCTGCCTATTCACCACTGGTTCCTGTAACCTCCTCCCCACCCCCACATCGCACACACTCAGCAGCTTCACTCCCACTTTCAGTTACAGGTCCCAGCTCAGAGCTGGCATTGCCCATAGCTCAGTGGCACCACTGGCTCCTCCGCAGGCTCGCCGACACAGGGTGGGGCTCCAGGAGCAGTAAAAAAGCACCCAAGTGGCACAGAGATTTGGAGAGCCACCAAACAGGACAGCTGCCAGGGGCTGCCTGGTGCCCCAGCCCAGCCCCAGCACAAGGCTCTCAACAGCGGGCCACAGCTCTGCCTGGGCAGCAGCTACAGGAACACACTTCCTCGCTCCTTGTAAGCATACATGCAGCAGCCCTAAAGCCTTTACAGTGTCTCTGGCTTTATGGCCACCTGGCAGGACCTGCTCAAACAGTGACTCACCTTTCCAGAAAGGGGAAGCGCAGTTTCCCAGCCAGCATTCAATAGCAGTAATGCAGGTTTATCTTGGGGCAAACAGCTACCTGCCCGCCCGGCATTCTGTCACCCAACACCTCCATGGAAGGGACCCCCCACGTCACCGACACCACCACACCCAGAAACGCAGCAGAAGACAGATGTGCACTGCTGCAGGTAGGCTTCATGATGTTACACCCACAAACACCTCTCCCACTGAAAAGGTTTGCGTTTCCTACTCGCACATGCACAATGGCTGCACAGCACCCTGCTATGACTGCTCTGGCACTGAACAAACCTAAGGACAGTTGTAGCCCTGGTGGGAATGCACACTGCAGGAAGTTGTGCATGAGGATACAAAATGTTTCAAAAGGAGCTGGAAGGGTTTACAAAACAGTCACGGTGTTTTGTGTAAATCAGCTAGATCCTACAGGAGACTGAAGGGTGTCTTTTGTCTTAGCCTGAGAAGGAGGTATTAATGGGCACTATTTGCTGCCAGGGATCTCATGTCCTCTTCCAGGAGCTGGACTCCGTACACAACTGCCCTTCATCTGTCTCCAAAGCTTCCCCCTTTTCCCTCTTCTGTCCTGTCCTCTCACACACAGTGTGATGACTCCTGCAGAAGGAAACCGGGTGAATCAAACATGTGCCAAAGGGCAAAGCATGCCAGAGAAAGGAGCTACAAGCTGATCCTTCCAGCGCTCTGAAGAGGAAATGGAAAGAAGGCAGCAAACATCTCTGACTGTCCCTCCTGCCGAGCACGGGAGCTGCTGAACAGCTCAGGTCTTGCGTCCCTCTCCCAAAAAGAACACCATAGAGCACACAGTAGCCAAAGCACTGCCACTAGAAGGCACAGCTGACCCAAAACGGGACTGACTGCCACATGCGCTTTGGTAGCTTGGAAAAGCAGCCTATGCCTTCCAGCTCCATCCATGCCAAACCACAAAATCCCACTCAGAGTCAAGAGTACCCAGCAAGAGGGGGAACCTGCAAACCACGCATCGCTTGAGCACATGCTTCCTGGAAGACAGGCCACACAGGACTTCCCAGCCAGGCAGGCACCTCCTTCAAGCTGCCCTGGATTGAGATAAGGTCTTTAATGCACTAGAGTTACCGATCTTACCACAGGAGAGGTACAACACTTGTTAGAAAGGTTTGTAGTTTCGACATAGAGGCAGCCTAGTAACACTCGTGTGTTTTCTTCAGTCAAGACAAGGCCTACTCAGCAACTTTCTCTCCCTACCACCTCTGAACCTTCTTTCAAACAGCCCTGCAGGAAGCAGGCCAGATAGAGGCATTCCCACAATCATTAACAGCTAGTCTCCTTAAACAATCAACGGGAGAACTCTGGAACAGGAACAGGCAGGAGTCCCAGGGGCTGCATCCTTCCAGCATTCAAATCAGACACGTGCTGCAAACAATGGAAATGCCCCTCAGCAGACTGCAAACCTGGCTGGGGAAACTTGCATGTTAATTAGTGCCAGATTGGGTACTGCTTACAGGAATAGAGCTGTCCTAGGGGACCTGTGAGCCATCACAGGAAGTGACACAGTGACCTGGTGCAGAGCTCTGCTTGCAGATTAGATTAACAGAAGATGCTGTGGAACATGGCAAAGCCATCTCAGCTCAGCTGAGCGCCATGCCTGACCATGAGATCAAGTCATTCTGTGAGGTGCTGCACTAGTGCACCTCTGCATGGGAAGACGGTAAGAACCTCGATATTTATGAAGTGTCACATGCATCGAGTCCTCAAAAAAAAATATCCTCAATTAAGTAGACTTCCTAAGCTATCTGCATTAACAAAATCTACTACTGAGCAATCAAATACTTACTATTGTGTATAAAACAGAACATAATTGCCAAGGAGTGCATTTTCTTGAAGGAAAACTTAAGAGACACAGCCAGCAGCAACCAGTCAGGGGAAAACATGCATGCTTTGGTCAAGGTGGCATGAATCTTGTGACAGTTGTACACAGTCTATCAAGCAAGACAGAATCAGGGGTCTTCTGCAGAAGACTATGATGGCAGTATTAATTATTTTTGTTTATTATTAGCTACACTTGTTAAGCAATATTCATTTCTCAGCAACTTCCCCTCCAGCTACCAGAAGGCACATGGGTGCCATTATTCACTATGCTGCACTTTCCTGTATGCCATAAACAGAAGCTAGACACATTCCTCAACACCTGCATCATCCTCACAAGATCTGCTGCCAAGAGAACGCGGTGTCCAAGACCACTGGGGAGCCACCACAAGCAAGCTCCCTTCCTGCTCCTGCTGCAGATGCTGCCCTGGGGTCTCTGGCACAGTCATTGCTTCTTATTGCTTAAACTGGCAAGACAGACACAAGAAACTGCATCGCAACTGTTAATGTGATCATAAATACATCCAGATGCTTCCTTTTCTTTCACATCAAGTTTCACATCAAGACACTGCCTCACTATCACCACAGACACAATTCTTGTATAATGTCTGGGACTATATTCAGGATCAGAAATCTAGAGGTAAGACACAACTTTGCACAACTGTCCCCTAAGTGTTCCATACCTTCCAGGTTTACAGAAACTGTTTGAACCTTGGATGAGTATTTTGGAAGTTGAAAGTCTAGACACTGCACCCAGCCATCCCCTAACTAGTTGCACAATCCAAATATATGCAAGTCTCAAACACCTTCTGAACAAGACCTCTTGGGAAATGGACATCTTACCTTTAGCGTGGAAAGTCCACCCAGCCCTAGAATACTCCTGCAGTTGGACCCTCTCCTGTTGGTGGAGGTAGCAGACCTCACTGTAAAATTGGTGTTCAATGTAAACATAGGCAGCAGGGATGGCACCTGCCACCCCTTTGGCACCAAAAAACCCATTCACCTCCGGTGAGGCCAGAAGAATCCGATACTCAGCCCTAGTGCCCAGAATGAGGTCCATGTAAGCTTGTGTCAGGTTGAAGTAGCCAGTGGTAAGGTATATCCTGGCATCCCGTTCGGCCTCTGTCAGCAGTGTCTCTGTGACCATCTCATCTATTTGAATCCCAAAAGGTTTCATTTGGATTAAGGGATAGATCCAGGTGTCAGGTTCTGGTTTCAGACCCCCAGATGCTTGAGAGCCTTGCTGGGATAACAGGGAGCTGCCTTGCTGGCTGCTATGGAAAGTCTTTGCATGAAGGAGTTCTTGTCGTGTCCTGGCAGAGTTGATCACCTCCATGACTCTTTGATTTGCTATCTCACAGTAAGCAGTCTTGTCTCCTGCAGGAAAACCACAAAAGATTGTGTTTGAGACCTAAAGGTAGAGAACTATGCACCACCTATTATGTAGCAGGAAAAACAACTGACAGCGCACCAATAAGAGAACAAAAAGGAGCTAACACAAAGACCACACAACTTTCTTCCCTAAGTGTCAAAAACAGATGTTTTAAGGTTAGAAAAGCTACACTGCAGAAGAAAAATATTCAGCTTTAAGAGGGGTAAGAAACTTAGAAAACAGTAGCTTGCAAAATCCACTGAGCAATGAGAAGACCAGAGCAAAGCTAAAATGGTAACCAAAAATGAACTGGAACATGCAAAATAAAACTACTGCCCACAGTCTAAGTTTACATCACACAGCAGTGCACAAGGCCAGAACAAAAACTTATGATGCAATCAGCCTGACAGACAGATGCCCTTCACTGCCCACTTCCAACACTTGCTTGTTCTCGTCTTCCTAATCCAATATTCACTTGATTCCCAGAATACTCAGCTACAGAATATTAATTACCAAAAACAGCACTACATCCATGAAACTTTCAGAATACGCACACACACAACACCTAGAATTATAGCCATTAATATAAAAAATAGAAAGAACCTCTCTCAAGGAATTTAAGTTCTTGTTTAAGGTCATAAGCGCAGAATTACGAAGAAGCAATGAGACAGTTACAGAGGAACTTCTAGCCTTTGCACACTCTGCCAGATACAGATTAGCTAGTGATAGATAGTCGGTGTGCCAGGAACACTCCAATAGATCCAGACTCAAAACTCTAGCAATCTTGATTACAATAATGGATGGCACATAAATGGGACACTGCACAGTCTGTAAACAATGGTCAGACAGTCATCCTTAACTCCGGTTATCGCTCTTCTCTGTTGGATCGTATCAGCCAACCACATACGACAACTTGCTCCTACCTTGGTACGGATGTACCATCCCCTCCATCATCTGGACCGTATCATCTCGCTGTAATTGCAGAGACACATCTCCAATTGCATCCACTAGCTCTGTGAAGAAGTCTGCAATCTCGGGAGAGTCCTGCAGGAGAACATAGCGGTCCTGACGATTGGTGAAGTACAAATCACTCAGGTTTGCGCTAGGAGAAAAGAGGAAGAGTTCAGTTCCAGGACAGAGCATAGGCATATGATCCTGAACACTCCAGCCCAAGTTAGAGAACTCACTCTGCATATAACTAGATTAAAGTACAAATCTGCCATTTCCTTTTGAATCTCAAGAAATCTTTCTTTTTTTCTTTTTGAGAAAGACTCTCTTTCATGTGGGAATCTCATGTGGAAGAGCTGTCATTGCTCTTCCATCTCAGAAAAGCACTGATATGATCACTACAGAAAGACCAGATGCAAATAATTAAGTTCAGACAACACTGGTAGCATGCATACCTTGCCTCACAACCTCAGCTAAATGAACTGTACAAGGGCCTGAAGAGGCAGGACTCACCCGCTCAGGATCACATTATCATCAAAGAGATAGACCTTGATATGTTGCAGTCCAATGGTCTCATTAAAACGCTCTGGAATCAGGAGCCTGAGAAGTCCACGCAGGTTTGGGGTATGGAAGAGGGACACACGGACTTGATCAGGAAATCGCTGCAGCAGCGGAATCAGCATTGTTCGAGAATTTTTCCTACCTGGGAGACAAGAGGAGTTTCACAACTCAGGATCACACCAGACAGGGAATGCATCATGGCATGGCACCACAGCTCCTCAGCTAGAAGCTGGTTACAGAATGAGCATCCACCTCATCTGCTAGCACTCAGCGTGTTTTCCTTTTTTGTTTTTTTTTTCTTTTTCTTTTTTTTTTTTTTTTTAATCTCTTTCATTTGCACTATGTCAATATTGAAATCAACATCCAGAACTGTAAGTTCACTGATAAATAGGCCTTGGAAACAGTTGCTGAGCAAGTCTGACACCATTCAAGCTTCTTAATCAAGCCACACCTAGCACTAGTAACACATTCTACAAAGAGTCACCCCAAAAGTTTCTGAGTAAGTTTACTGCTACTTCCAACAAATCCCACTTTCCTTTAAAAATTAAAGTATGAGAGAGCATGATGGATAAGGGCAAATGAACTGACAAGTGAACTAAGCAAGAAAGCACAAGTTGCACAGAGTAGGGTTCAGCTCTTCTTGTTCCCACCACCTATTTTCCAAAGACAAGCTGCTCAGCTTGAAGATTTTCTGGGAACAAGTAGTAACTGGTATACAAAAGGCCAGTTTCGAAAAGTGTATGATTTAAGCAAGTAGGTCCAATTGGTCAAGACAGCCTCTCTCTGAAAAAGAACAGTTTATCCAGCCAAACTGTCAAATTAAGACTCTGAAGAAAGCAAGGCATCGTAATATCTACCCCGAGATCCCCTGGTGTAGTCAAGAAGAATGGAAACTCTGAGGTTCGACGATCCTTTTGTTTGCAGTGATTTCTCCAGTGTTTCTTCTAAGCAATCCACCTGCAGACACAGATTTCTCTACTCATTACAGAAAGCAAATAAAGCTTTATAAGGAAATTATTCAGCAGCCAGGAGACTGGTGGCCATGAAAGCTTCTATACCCTAGTATGAGTCTTTCCTACTCACGCAAAACACTGCTAGTTTAGGCTTTGCATCCGTCAGACTGGCATCCTACCCTATCAGCCAAAAGCAACAGATGAAAGGGCATCAATTTTACAAGTGCACATTCTTCAGACCTCTGAATAGCAATTAATATTAGCAGAAGTCTGAACATCATTCCCAAGTCACAGACCTGCATTACCAAAGAAAAACCTTGGTAGGAGTTCATAAATGATGCAGAGGCAGTTTTATTGCTTAACTACAAGGCTGTCTGTCACATGCAAATTCAAATCTTGTGTACAAGCCCAGACAAAGCCAGCAAAACCCTGCACAGGACACTGTCCATCTTTATTCTACTGTGAAATTTGCATTCTAACATAAGAAATTGGCCAAGGTCAGGCTTCTCTCTAAAGGTCTTCGGTAGTGCTTTTGCTTCTAGAGGCAAGAACAAGAAACAGAAAAGGCAAACAACATGAAGCAAAACTGACCACCGTCTTAAAGGCAGAAAGCTAATACTGAATCTGCATACTGTACATGGAGGACAAAAACATAGCACTACATACATACAACTTTAATCATGTTCAAGAAAAATGCCAGAAAAAAAAATTACCTGTAATCCCAGTTCTACAAAATCCCTTTGAACACTACACCAGTAACCTCTAACAGTCTGAAAGATCCAGGCTCATCCCATGAAAAAGTTCAGTAGTTCCATGGCTCTGTACTAGGCTTAAAGAAAAACTCCATGCACCCCCCTTCCAAATCCCTCCCTCCCCCACTCTATGTGCAAGTACACAAATGCAGCCAGGAACCTGGAGAAAACTCCCAAGGGGAGGAGAAAACACATGTAAAGTGAATCCCTATAGGAAGGCTTTAAGGAGGTTACAAGCTCACAAATTGCACCTCACACATACCCCTTGCACCTGCAGGAACAGGATGGTTTTTGCAAAGGCAGGCCTTTCCCTTCTGCATTCACGTTCTCCCCTTCCCAAACCCTTTCCACACTCACCAGCTCCTGTTCAAGGAGACCCGTCCCCAGGTACAGTGAAGCCATGACCACTCGCTGCTTGGCTGTTTTTATCTGCACCTGAGAGTAGCAGAAAATAAGTTCAGCTTCATCCTCAGTCTCTGTGACGAGCTAATTATCCAGACCACAGAGGAGCACTGGTTCCCCCAAGGAGAATCACTTTAGCCAAATCATAGCATTGTCTCCCTTGCCTTCTAGAAGGGAAGACACAGGGTAACACACCGACAGCAAAGATGCAAAACGCACAGGTCTTACAGAGCAACATCAGCACCACTGCTGCATCCAAAAATATAGGAAGAAATCAATGTTTTCCGGAAAGCTGAGGAACACGTTCCCTGCAGCTAAAACTATCACATACAAGAGCAGTTACCATGCAGTAGCTGCAACATTGGCATTGTATCAGTACTGGCAATCTCAGCTTTCATTCTGCAACTGCTTTAATCCTTTGTATCACATCCTGTGAACTAGAGACCTTTGCCTACAGAACTCTCCTTCTTTCCCCTGTGTTCACCACTGACACCGCAAGGGGTGGTAGCTGCTGCCTTCGTAGCCCACCCAAGCCTTGTTCTCCAACAGCTCACCACGGTGATCTAAAATCATGTTTCAAAAGTACTGGAACTTGCTTTAAATATGCATTGTGAAAAGACTGAAGTGACTGAGCTAAACAAAGAAATTCTCACCACAGCCCTACTACTTACCCTAAGAGATGCAGTATTACAGGATTCATGCTGTAGCAACCTAAGAAACCTTTGGGAGGGACCAAGGGAGCTGAGCTTGTTTCACATTGCAAAGGGAAGGCTGAGGGGGTGTGATCTGCAGCCTGCAACTACTTGAAGAGTAGTTACAAAGATGACGGAGCCAAACTCTTCTTGGTAGTTACAGCCGAGCAGCAGCCACAAACAGCTTTGGAAAGTTCAGGTCTGACAGAAAGAAAATTGTAAACTACTAAGATGGCGCAGCACTGGAACTGCTCGCCCAGAGGCAGAACCTCCATCCTCAGCCAGTTTCAAGACTCAGCTAGACAAAGCCTGCCTGACCTGGTGTTGACAACAATCATGTTTCAGGTAGAAGGTTGGACTAGTAACCTGCAGATGCTCCTTCCTAACAACTTGTCTATGATTCTCCATAACCACTGCAGCTCTCAGCCCCCAAAACCCATTCCCACAACCTGGAACCCACAATTTACCTTCAAGAGTTCATAGAATTCAGCTGGGGATGAAAGCACCTTGACATGCGAGCTGGAGATTCCAAACTCTGGAACCAGGTTCCTGATCCACTGGAACCTGTGTGCTCCTTCGGGACAGAGCAAACATGGTGGGGCTGTGATCACAGGAACAGGAGGGGTAAGCAATGGGGCTAGAAGAAGCCATGATGATCTGTGAAAAGAAAGACAGAGGAATTATTTATAGTGGAACCTTTGCTTCCCAAAAGCAGTCTCCAAGCAGGTAAAGAGCAAGCTGCCACCAGAGCCAATACGTTGTAAGGATCCACAATGGCAGAAATGCCTTTCCCTTTCCTTAATCCCAGCTGAATCACCAAAGCCAAACCTATAAATAGAAAAAACACAGGCAGAAGGTGGAAGAGCAGATCTTAACACCATCAGCTCCTTCCCCTAGCTGGCAGAGGAGGTGAGAGGAAATAACTTTAATCAGAACAGGAACACAGGAGAAGAAACATGCTGGAAGCTGAAGAAACTGAGGATGGAACTCTCCCAAACACCCGCAGTTCAGATGCCTGGCACTGCTGCTGCAATACCAGCTACACCTGTAATCAGTTACTTGTGAAGTGTCTATCACATGCAGCCACTTTGCCACAGCCAACAGTCACTTTCACATCCAGCTTAGTTCTCAGCTGGGCTAAAGATTAGTTGTTTCTGTTTCAGGTAAAGATGTTTTAAAAAGCACAGCTGCAGGAAACACGTTCCCTAACAAAACAGAAAAATGACCAAACCCCTCAAACTTACCCAAAAAAAGACCTACAACACACAGTGCTGGAGTGCAAGTCCTAGCAAAAGCAATGAAGTCATACCCACAGAACGAGCTACCAAAGGATTGAGTGTGTTTCAACAGGTACATGCCAAGAACCACAACTGAGAAATACGAGGTAGCCCTCCACAACAATGCCACTTGCATTCTGCACAAGCACTACAAGAAGGTCAAGACTTCTCTTACTAACTTCAAAGTAACTGTAAGGGAAACAGCAGGAAGCTCATGCTTTAAAAAAGAAATTTCAGAACAAACTTAATTCCTTTTAAGTCACTCAGGGAAGAAACCATTTTACTGCTAACAGTCATGCTTAGGGGGGTGTCAAGAAGCAAATGGCATCTCTTCCCTGGAGATTTCATGCATGCAAATTCATCAAGTCATACAATAACTCCTGGTAGGAGTTTGTCCACATGACAAAACCACATTTCAGCACAATTAGCAGTAGCAACTCCCGTGAGATCCAGGAGCAGACGAGCAAGGGACTGAACTACATCCCCAAACTGGACAGAAAACGTCCCGGTCTGCAAATTCTACTCACAGGAGTCAGACTTGCTGTCAGGACAGAATCAAGGTGGCTGGTCTCCTCCCAGAGGAACACCAGGTCCCTCGGGCCAACAGGCAGCCACCATCTTGTGACCAATCCTGATGCATTCTGCCACTGCCACGTACCATGAAGTAACTCAATTATGACCTTTACCAGAATTTGTTATGAGGAACTTTTAGGTTTTACCACAATCCAAAGCTCAAACGACCACGGATTCCAGGAAGATGATTTCACTTATTTGCTTCATGATAAAACACTGGATCTTCACAAGGTTTCTGAATACCCTTACGCAGAAGCCAAAAAGTTGGCAGTTGCATTTCCTGGAAAATCCACTAACTTGTCACCGACTATTCATCACAACAGAAATCTGAGTCAATCTGTGCAAGAATTCCTAGGATGGCGGGTTTCAACAGATCATGTAGACCAGGCTAAGACCTGGTACCCAGAAGTTATACAAATTACCGATAGAAGGCTGTTAAAAACAATTGAAATACTCCATAGAAGATGTTTAAAAAATTAAAAAGTCAAAGTAGAAAAATATAAGAAATCTGTTTTTCAAGCACATTATAGCCCATCTTTACAGAACCTGAGCAGGACCTTTGTGCATCTTTGCTCAACTGCCATCTCAAGGCACAAGCCGCACACAGGGAGCGGAGACCCACTGCTATGTTACCACCAAGTGAGCATAGCAAAACAGAACAAGGAAGATCGAGCTATGTGAATTCAGACTAGCACCCAAAAATACTTTTTTAAAAAACAACAACGTATACAGCTTGCAGAGCAATAACAAAGTTGGGGCTGCAACCTAGCCCTGCAGATTACAAATTACATTCTCTGGAATTAGTCCCAGTGAAGGAACAGTGGCAAATTTTATGCATTTTATGTTAACAATTTATCAGCAAGAGGAGATAAGTATTTTCCATATTTGTTCCATTGGTCAATCCTGGCCAATTATACCTCCAGAAGCCAGTACAGTGGCCGAGAAGCCACTTTCCAGAAACATGATTCCAAGAAACCACTTTCTGGCAGAGCATGAAAACTGCAAGTTAAACTGCATCCTCACTCTATGTGGTTGAACGTTTCAGGCTTATGGATTAGACTAGGCGCTATTCAAGCGGTTCTTTCCTGGTGCTGCTGAGGGAGCAAAACCAATCTGCGTCATCAGCGCTATTTGGTTTGAGCCTTCAGATCAATTCTATGCTTGTATTGATATCCACAATTTCTATACTCTGGATTTTTTATTGCCTATGCAATTTACAGTGTATCTACACTGTTTGATCTTTTAATTCAATACTGAACTTTCAGAGCTTATTTAGTGTTGATAGCCTAAGGTTTTTATAATTATCAAATAAATCAGTATTTTGCTCCAAATAACATTAACAATGGCACAGCAATCACCTATCGAAGCAGCAGCTTCTACCCACCAGTAACCGAAAATAGCTCAAGCGAGTACCCAAGCACAACAGAATCCTTTCAACTGTGCACACACAACAATCAGAAACCATGTAACATTACGAAGAAATCATCAAAATTCCATACTTTGACAAACCAGCTTTCAGAGAAACAGAAGGCGGGGTGGGGGGGTGGGAGATCCTTCTCATGTACTCCACGTCATCAAATTAACCAGAAAGAGAAAAAAGAACTAGAAGGAACTACCTCAAATCTTTCCTGCATAAAAAAGTTGACCCTAAATATAAACAAGGGATTTTTTTTGTTGTTCTATTTTTAAAACTTGTGGTTTTGGTCCACAAACTCATGATGCTCATGATGGAGCTGAAACACTCTTACTCACTGTAAAACCTCATCTGCAGAACCAGAGGCGAAGTGAAACTGCAGGATACAGTGCCGTCCTTTCACCCACGCATACGTCACCCACACAGGGGGATTACAGATTGCTGGTCTTTTAATTCTGTTGTCTCTTTCCAGGGCTCAGTCTAGGAATTTACCTATGCTAAAAACACTGACAAATGAGAAGTTTTGAAAATAATTTCCTTGGCTTAAGCCAGAACATGCAGCAGAACATGGGCTAACGCAGGGCTCTGAGACAACAGCACATCTACCATCCAGAGGGAAAAGGAGAGTGAAGGCATGCCATGATACAAGAGATGCCACCTTTACAAAAATAAGTTTAACTCATGCAGAAGATTGTATGAGGCACTGTACTAGCTAAAACAAAACACAGAATCCTTCCAGTGCTCTCTTACCAAGTACAATGCAAAGTGATGCCTAAAGACCAGGGGGGAAAAATTGTTTTTGAAGACTCCTTTGAAGCATTTTGTTTGATCACTTCCGACACAGTTCCGATCAGGGCACGGTTCTACAGAAAGATAATAATCTCCAGTTTCAATGTTTTGTCTTTAGCAGAACTGCATGCCTGATCGCACAGCCCCAAAAAAGTAGCAGCACCAGCGAAACCAAGGCAGCAGCGCAGTGGCAAAAATCAGGAGAGGAGAAGCTGTTCAGGGGAGCACAGCTACGGAACGACTGACTGGAGGAACCACAGTCCGAGGCTGCAGCTGTGCATTCCCTTTGGCACAGCACACGCCTGGTCTGGCATCAAGAAGGGCAGACCCACCCCCCTGCAGCTGCGCATTCCCCATCCTTTCTGCACCTCGGGGAAGGACAGAAAGGAAGGGGAGTTTGAGCAATTTTCAGAGTCAGCTCCTGGATCCCACTCACTGTGCCTCACTGTGCGGCTGCCCAAGGGGGATGTCAGGAAGAGGAATGAAGGCCCGTTCCTTCCTGCAACAGCCCACTCAGATTAGTTTAAAACGAGGGTGAAAACACCCTCTGCACACAGTTTGATCATTCACCTGCTCCAGCGTTAATGGTGACTGCCTCAGGAAAGCACAGCCCTCTTCCCCCCACACCTCTCTCATGCCAGATGCAGCCCCAGCACAGATGGGACTGAGAACTGTTCTCATCTCTCTTCTGATGGGGAGTGGGGGGGGATCTCGCCATCCATGGACGGTCACCCATTGGGGTGGGTTCTGCCTAACACCCAAAACCCCGCCAATGCCACTCTGGCAGCTGACCGGCACCTGCCATAGCTGAGGTGGAAAGTGATGCCTAGCAAATGCATAACATCGTTCAGCACCTGAAAGAAAGACTAAAGTAAATTAAAAAAAAAAAAAAAAAGGCAGCGATCAAGTCCACCTCTTGTCCCATGGGCAAACAGACAGCTAGAGCAGAGTGCCAGCCTAACGCAAGCTTCAGGAGCAGGATGAGCCGCAACCCTGACCAGCCTCTTCCGCAGCTGATTCACTGTGGAAAATGGCAACTGCTTCTGCGAAACCGCCGGGCCCGGGGGAAGCCGAGGGGTCCCTTACCGGCAGGGACAGCGCTTCCCGCGCCTCAGCTGCCTTTTCAACGGGGCTGGTCGGACACAGAGGGAGCAGAACCCCCCCGGGCAGCACCGCGCCCAGAAAGGAGAAGCGACGAGCGAGGGGACAGCGCGCTTCCCGCCCGGGCCTTTCCGGATAACGCAAGGCCGACAGCGGAGGCGGTCGCGGCCTCCCGCCCGCCGCGGCCCGGCCGCAGCCACGGGAGCGCCCGCGCCCCCCCCCCGCCCGCCGCGCCGGGAGGACCGGGCTGGGTTCGGCGCTGCTCTTACCTGCGGGCACGGCGGTCGCGGCCGCGGGACAAGCGGTCGGAGAGGCGGCCGAGTAGCGCGGCCAGGCCCAGGCGGCCCCGGGGCAGCCAGGCCGAGAGCCGCCGCCACAGGGCCGCGCCCCCCGCCGCCGCCGCCATCAGCCCCGTGGGTATTCCGCTTCCGGCCGCTGCCATGGCAACGCGCCCGCCCCGCGCTTCCGCTTCCGGGCCGCCCGCGGCCGTCCCCTGGCCGGGACCCTCTAGCGAGGCGGCCTGACCCGGCCCGAGGCCGCTGCTGCCGGGGTGCCCCGGCGCGGCCACCGGCCCAGCGCCGTGTCCGCCGCGCCCAGGCCGCCGTGCTTCGCCGCGGCTGCCGGTCCCCATCGTGTCGAGGCGGCTCCCAAGGCAAAGGGTGCTGCCAGCGGGGGCGCGGGAGAGGGCTGGGGGGGGCTCACTGGCCAGGGTCTCCCCACGCCCACGTGGGACGTCCTCGCTGGGGAAGGCGCTGCCCGAGCCCCGCGAACCTGACCGCCGTCCCGGCAGCGTCAGCCCCCCCGCGACTCCCTCGCCTCATCCCCGGCCCCGGCCGACTCCCACGGGAAGGGCACGGCTCCTTCCCGCGGCGGAACCGCTATTCGCCGTCCCGGCAGCCTCTCCCCCGGCCCGGGGACTACAGCTACAGGGTCCCCGCCGTGTCCCCGTGGCTTCCCGCACCGGGCAGGGCGAGGCGGAGCCCCGGGGGGGATCCCGCCGCTGTGGCCGGCAGAGCCGCAGTGCTGCCGCCCAGCCCCGGCTGCGGGAAGCCCGTCCCGCTGCGGGGGGATGGGGGGGGTGGGGGGGGGTGGGCACGAAGCCGCCGCCCCCCGGCCGGAGCCTCCCTCCCCGTCCCTTCCCCCGGGTTTTACCACTCCTGCCTCAGGCAGAGCTCCAGAGCTCGTTTGCATTTCAGACCAGCTGGTTCACCGCAGCCTCACTTCCCAGAACTGCTCTTCTGGTGTTTATTCCTGACTGGCAGAGGCAGCAGCGGCGGTGGCAGCTCCTCCAGGGCAAATTAAACTATTTAAAATAAAATCCACTGACAAAGTGTGGTTTGGTTTTGAGGTTGAAACTTAACAATTGCCAAACGAAAATGCAGAGAAACCAGGTGGGGAAGGGGGGCCCCGGTCCCCCATCTCTGCCCATTCAGCTAGGCCAGACACGCTGCACTCCCAGGGCACTGGCACCGTGGCTGCCAGCTCCAGCTGCCAGACCCAAGGCAGGGCAAAGGGATGAGGAAATCCCTGCGGGACAGAGCCTGCACCCGCCTGGAGGGCACCCAGCCAGGGGAAGGAGGGCCCCGGCTTCTCGACCTTGCAGCAGCTGCCCACCAACATGCAACGGCTCTGCAGACAGGCGCCTCGGCCCCTGCCCTCTGCCATGCCCAGTGCCAAAGCCCCAAGCGCATGGACCATCCCATTGCTCTCAGAGCCAGTGCGGTCCCCAGCTGCTGGCCACAGGCACCGCTGGAGCCACTGCCACCACTGTCCCTTGCCACCCTCATGGGTCATGGCTGCCCGGGAGCAGGGCTCCAAAGATGCTGGCAGCAGCCTGGCGTGTTGTACTCGAAATAAAGGCCCATGATGTGAGGATGCTGAACCCACTGCCCCACTGCATATCGCGGCAGCCCCCTTCTGGTGCACCCTGCCAGCCAGGCCCAAGCCACCCTGTCGGGGCAAGCCCGTGCTTCTGCCTGGATGGGATCCGGGTGCCCCCCAGCAGAGGCAGGGGCAGCTTTGCAGTGACCTCCCGGGGCACTCCCGCTCCCCAGCTGCCGCCCTCTGCGGTGGCCACCCGCCGGCAGCACTCCCACCCCGATGCGAGTGTCCCGCGGCCCCGGGGGCTGCAGCCCTTCTGCCGGGGGGGGCCCGCAGCCCGGCTCGGGGCAGCCCAGCCAAGCCGAAGCCGGTTCTCCCGGCGGGGAGGGCGGGGGGGGGCACGGCCGGGCCGGCCGGGACTCTCCTCTTCTTAGAAGGAAAGAGCGTGAAGGGGAGCGGGAGGGGGCGGCCGCGCTGCCCGGAATGGGCCGGCGGTGGCTGGCGGCGGGCCGGGCCGGGCGGGGCGGCGGCAGGGCGCCGGGGAGCGTTACAAGAAGCCGCGCAGTTCCAGGAACCCGAGGGCGGGCTCTGCGCCCGCTATAAGAAGCCTCCCCGGGCGGCCCTGGCAGCTCCGCCGCCCGTCCGCCCCCGTGCACTGGCCCCACTGTACTGCCGCCGCCGAGGCCGGCTCCGGCACCCGCGCCCCAGGTACGGCGCTGCCCGCGGTGGGAGGGACGGGACAGGACGCCGAGAGCGGGAAGCGGGACCGGGTTGTCCCACCGGGAGGGGTAGCCCGGCACCGGGGATGCCGGTGCTCCCCGGGGAGTGGGATAGCCGGTGATGCCGGTGCTCCGGGAGAGCAACAGCCGAGAAGCGGGGGGTGCGGCGCTCCCTGGAGAGGGTGGTAGCCGGGGATACCGGTGCCCTGGGAGGGCAATAGCTGGGGGCCGGGAATGCCAGTGTCCCCGCAGGGAGTGAGACAGCCGGGGACCGGCGGAGGCAGTGCCGCCCGGCGAGAGGAGAGCCAGGCTCGGGGGATGCCGGTGCCCCGTGCGGGAGCGTGGTGGCCCGGGACCGAGGATACCAGTGCCCCCAGGAGGGCAATAGCCAGGGAGCGGGGGTGCCGGCGCTCCCGGGAGGGGAGAGGCGGGCTCCGGGGGTGCCGTGGCTCACTGCCGTCTCCGCCGCAGGTGATGGTGTAGCAGCAGCTGCTCCCGGCAGCAGCACCCCGAGCGCGCAAAGCTGGCTCCCTGCGCCATGGTCACCCACAGCAAGTTCCCCGCCGCCGGGATGAGCCGCCCCCTCGACACCAGCCTGCGCCTCAAGACGTTCAGCTCCAAGAGCGAGTACCAGCTGGTGGTGAACACTGTGCGCAAGCTGCAGGAGAGCGGTTTCTACTGGAGCACGGTGACGGGCGGTGAGGCCAACCTGCTGCTGAGCACCGAGCCGGCCGGCACCTTCCTCATCAGGGACAGCTCGGACCAGCGGCACTTCTTCACCCTCAGCGTCAAGACAGAGTCTGGCACCAAGAACCTGCGCATCCAGTGCGAGGGAGGCAGCTTCTCCTTGCAGAGCGACCCTCGCAGCAGCCAGCCCGTGCCCCGCTTCGACTGCGTGCTCAAGCTGGTACATCACTACATGCCACCCGCACCCTGTGCAGTCCCCGAGCAGCCAGGGGGGGGCCTGCACCCCAAGCGCACCTACTACATCTACTCGGGTGGTGAGAAGATCCCCTTGGTGTTGAGCCGCCCGCTCTCCTCCAGCGTCTCCACCCTCCAGCACCTCTGCCGCAAGACTGTCAACGGGCACCTGGACTCCTACGAGAAGATGACTCAGCTGCCGGCTCCCATTAAGGAGTTCCTGGACCAGTACGATGCCCCTCTCTAAGGGACCAGCGGAGCGAGATTACACGCTACAAGCACAAGAGCAGGGGACAGGCACAACACCCCACCAGCACGGGAACTCACAGGGCTCGCCAAGCCTCTCCCTCTGGCAAAGGGAGAGGGGGACTGGAGCGAGCCACCATGGGCTGTGGCTGCAGCCAGCACTGCCTGGCACCCTTGGTGCTGGGGGGAGACCCCCTGAGGAAGCGTGACATGCCCTCTCCATGGGGAAGGAGACTGTTCCGGTCGGGCTGTGGATGTTACAGTGCACCCAGTGCAGAGGCCTCCCCGTCACGGCCGGGGAGAGCCCATTGGCAAAGCCCCCGTGGGCTGGGGCAGCCAGGATGGCACCCGTGGCGCAGAGCGATATGCACCCCGGCAGCCACATCCCCGCTGCTGCGGTGGGACCACACCTGGGGAGTGTCCTGGCAAGAGCCCCTTCTACCACTAGAGAATGGAAAGCACTTGAGTCCAGCTAGTGCCTGATCGCTTTTCCTCAGTTTTAAGGGGAAAGTGTTTTTTGCCCGTACTGTACTTTACCTCTTGCTGCCTCCTTGTGGGTGGAAGCTCCTTTCACACCAGGTCGCTGCCTTTCCCCCTCGTTGCTATTTTCCAGGGGACTTAGCCTTAATATTCTCCCTGCCCTATGGTCTGGGTCACTGCACATCATTTGGTGACGTTGAGTGATAACAGTCCGGTGACAAGTCATGAAGCCAGAGGGGAAACAGCGTGTCCCATCACTGCTGAAAGTCCAGCAAGACTACGTTTGCAAGGCACACCCTGAGGACCTGGTGCTGCTGCTGGACCATTACCCCGAGCGTTGCACCCCTCCTCTGCCTGGCTGCTTCCCACAGACCCTGGCCACACTGCTCTGTGGGGGCACCGATTCCTGCAGGAACGTGGCAGGAATATCCCCTGGAGCACATCGTCTTGCAAGTGCTTTTCTGCGTCTGCCTGGAGAAGTGGTTGGGTTTTTCTGGCTTTTTAAAGTTTTATTTCTTTTTTAACCGAAGGGATGTTTACAGGCCAACGTGAATCACTGTCTTTTATAAAGATTCCATCTTCACCTCCAGCCTCGAGGGCTGAGCAAAAACATGCTTGAAAATTCAACCAAAACAAAACTCAGATGAAACTTTGCACATATTATTTATATTTATATTCAAAAGGGAGATGTTTCCATAATTTATAATAAAGAGCACTATTTTTTAATTAAAAACCTCAGATCTGGTTTGTTTTCTCCCTTGCACCCCTGAGGTTGCTTGAGACCCCTGGCAATAATACATGTCTCTCCCTGGATGCTGCCCTTGCTGCAACGCCGGGACAGTGTTTACACCACATAAGCACTGGCTTCCTGGAGCTGCTCGCTGTGCCAGGGTGATCCCACCGCAGTGACTCACAGCCCGGCGTGCATAAGCACTGTCCCAGCGCTCAGGTATGTCTAAGCCCTGCAAGTTGCTTACCGGGCCAAGCCACAAGGCACTGCGGGGATGGGTTCTGCTCCTGGCTTCAGGAGCATGGTGCAGCTGCAAATGGTCCCTGGATGGTGGGACACGGCCCATCGCCCTGGGCCTGGAGGAGCCAAGTTGGTGGCCAAGACTGGCCCGTGGCATAGCTCAGAGTGCAGCCCTCTCAGCACGCATGCCATGCTCTGCAGCGTGCCCCTCCTGCCCCCAGCCCACTTTCAGGAGGGGAAGGTGGAGGTGGTGCATGATGAGTGAAGAGCTGCGCGAACAGGACACTGAGAGGCACTGGGGTAGAAAAGGGTTTGTGGCGCTTCTGCTGCAGGTGCAGCAGGCTCGGGAGGAGGGGTTAAGCTGGAATGCAGAGAGGGTTAAGCAGGGAAGCTGAGGTCCTGCTCACCTGCATAATACAGAGTCAAAAGCTCTGTCCCAGGGCTGTCCTGTGCAGACCCCCACCCATCAGACCCCAGCCAGGACCGGAGCAGATGCCCAAGGGTACAAAAGGAGGAGGAGGGAGAGGATTTCCCCCAGGGGTCTTCCAGCCCCCAGGAGCACCTGGCCCACTACTCTTGCCTTCTTCAGAGTGGACCAGCCATGGGAATGAACCTGCAGTTCAGGCTGCCTGGAGGGGAATGAGGTGCCTGGCTGGAGAGCTGCATTCAGGGGGAGTAGGGGAAACTCCTGGGAGAGGTCCAGCCCCCTGCAACCCCACAGAGCCCCGGGCAGCGAGGAGCAGGCTGTGCCCAGGCATCCTGTGCTGCACAGCCCCTCCAGCACAGCACCCCCAGCCCCACACTGTGTCAGGCATTGTGCCAGGCATCACGCACTGTGCTCGGGCCCAGGGAACCCCAGCTGCTAGGGAAAGGCTTCCCTTAGGATTCACCCTGGAGCAGAGGGATGGCAAATGTGCCCACTCAGGCCACAGGCACGGCATGGTCCCAGCATCTATTTTGGTGCTGCTCTCTGGGGCTGTGGCTCACAGGCTGCCAGGAAGCGCCATGCAGCCTGCCCAGGCACCCGCCAGAGCTATGTGAAGAATGTCCATGTGCGCGGGTGGCCACCCGCCAGGCCTTGCCGAGGCACATCCCCGACGTCAGGGCTCCTGGCAGCACCGGTGACTCCCAGCCCCATGCCAGGGAACTGGGTGGGAGCAGCACCGCGGGGCAGAGCAGCCCCCGGCAGGCAGGGAGCATTGCCCCTGCAGCGCTCACAGCACCCAGGGAGGCGCCTGGAGCCTCGCAGGGCAGAACAAGGCACAGGAGGGGATGGAGAACCGGGGGCTGGGGGGGCTCAGCACCCCAGCACCCCCTGGCAGAGTGAGGGGGCTTGCAGCGCCACACGGTGGGGCAGAGCAGGGTGCCTGCAGCAGCCCTGCCCAGCACCCCCGGTCAGAGCCCAGCTCCCCCATCCCTGTGGGAGCAGCTCTGGTTTGCCGCTTCCCAAAAGGGCCCCGGGTGTCTGCGCTGCTGTTCGGGGGCCTCTTCCCTCCTGCTCAGGCCGCAGCGATGCTGCAACCCACTGCTGAGTTGAGAGTCCGGGAAGCTCCGCCAACCCCACGGGTTTCTTGGAATAAACCCAACCTTGCAGCAGCAGTGACGCGGCGGCCAGTGGGCAAATCCCTGCTGAAGGTTTCACAAACCTCTCGCCTTCTCCAGAAAAGCCGAGCGGACTTGGCCCCATGTTTCGTAAGTGGCCGATCGAGCATGTCACAGGCAGCCAGTTCCCCTCTGCCCTGCGGCTGGGGCCGGGGCCAGCTGAGCTCACCCCCACAGAGGCTTCCTGGATGGGGAAGGCATTCTCAGCTGTGGTTAGACCTTTACGTTGCATGGCAGTGCCCGGAGCTGGACAGCAAATGGGGCAACAAGAGCGGGACTAGGACACTGCTGTCCCACAGCTCCGTCCACTCCATGTCTCCTGGGGTCGGGCACCAAGCAGGTGTAGTGAGGCTGCCCACTGAGCTGGGGCTGAGCAGGTGCTGCAGCCCTGCTCACCCTGAGGCCCCAGCTCCCACCCGCCTGGCCAGGAGCACTCCGGCAGTCAGCTAGCACCCCCAATGGGGGACTTGGGGCAGCTTGAGGACCAGCTGGCAGCGAGCACAGAGGCAGCCACGGTGAGCCAAGCCAGGTAACCCAGCAGCTAAGTAGGGCATCTAGTCTCCTTGCTGTGCCACACCAGCACTGGGATGGACCAGGCACCACACAGGCACCAGTGTCAGCACAGGCACTGGCACTGGCACAACACCCTGTGCCGGGCAGTGGCCGTGGGCCCTGTCCTCCCGGCGCTGGACGGGCAGCACACAGCTGGAGGCTGAAGCCACCTACAGGCTTTCCTCTGTGTTGGGGCTGAGCTGGCACCAGCAAGGAAAGGATGGGACAGGACAGAATAGGAAGGGATGGCATGGCATGGCATGGCATGACATGGCATGGGATAGCATGAGATGGGATGGCATGGCATGGCATGGGATGGGTCAGGTCAGCCAAAAGCTCCGCTCACCTGCTCTGAGCACAAACAACCCAAACCTGGTGTGACTACACCTTTAGGTGACTGCAGCCCTGTGCACCCATGCATGACCAGCTTGTGGGATCTGGCTCATTCCCAGCTGCCTCCCAGGTGGGGAGACCTCTGGCTCACAAACCTCTCCAGGCAGCATGGGAGCCACAGGCTGAAAACCAGCAGAACTCACAGCAGCTGTAAGCACAGCCTGTCCCCAGTGCCACCACCTCCTCCACACTGCGATGGTGGCTGTGTGGAGCAAGGCAAGCATGAACAGGGCCACACGAAAGCCCACCAAGGTACTGAGGCACAGGAGGGTGGTCAGGCAGGGACAGGCAGCTCCCCTGCTGCCTGTGGAACCCCCTGCCCTGCCCAGATCCTCCCCACAGGGGCACAGGGCAGCCACCAATGCTTCCCACCACACTGCTGGCGCATCACTGGCATGAGAAGAAAGTGTCCGCCAGGGTGGCAAACCCGAATGCTGCGGGGTCAGGGGGTGCAGGAAACCTGCTCTGCTGCGTACCAGCATCTGCAGACCCAAAAACAGGAAACAAGTGCAGCCTGTGATTGTGGCAGGCAGAGAGCCCCAGGGGGGCAGGCAGAACGGCAGCCGGCAAGGCCAGCAGGGCACCACTGCTCTGCTGCAGGGACCCCAGCTGTGCGGCGAAGCCCGGCCGGGCACAGCCAGAGGCCATCCCTGGGGAGCAGCACAGACTCACGAGGGCACCCCAGTCCCACACTGGGACCAGCAGCCTGTCCTCAGCCACTAGTGTGTGGAGAGCAGCCCCGTCCCCTCACAGGAGCAGTAGCGATGCCAGGAGGGGACCTTCCAGCTTGGAACGCTCTTGTCCCACCTGGGCCTTGCCGGCTCCCTGCAGGCAGGATGTGCAGGCAGGGCAGGCTGCAGTGCAGGCGCTGGCCCCGTGCTGGCCCATCCAAGAGATCCCATGGGACCAGTTGGCCGTGGGGACAGGCATGACCCACAGTCTTCAGTGGGAGGGAGGTGGCACCCCATGGGGCACCCGATGGGTGTCCCCTTGGGCTGGCTGGGCTGTCACCCGAGGGGCTGGTCACCCACCAGCCTCTCTTGTCCTTGCACCCAGGACTCGGCCGCCACCCGAGGAAGGTGGCAGTGAGCAGCAGCACCAACAGCTGCCACAGTGGCAGAACTAGGCAGGGAGCTCAGCACAAACACCCCGACCTCGTGGCACACCCCTCGCCCACTTCCTCCTGCCTCAGCTCTACAACGCCAGGACGTTCCCACATCCACTGCCACGTTTCCCAGTAGGATGCAGGAAAGGGCTGTGCAGCAGCTGGGGACTTACTGTAAATGGCACCACCTGCTTCCTACATGGCAATTCCTCTGTGGGCCAGGGGGATGGCTGGGAACAGGGACTGAGACATCTGCTCTCCAGCATGCTGCCGGGAAGAACAAGCTCAGGATCTGCGGCACAGACCAAGGCTGGCACCGGCTGCCCTGGCTGCAGGCTTGGGACAAGTGATGGCTGCCCGCACTGGAGGAGAGGCAAGGATGTGCAGCCCTGCAGTCTGACATCCCCGGGGCCCATGGAAGTCCCCTGGTCCCACAGCATCCCCTGGTCTTGCCCCTCTGCCCCGGGCAGGTGCACACAGCCTGGCCCTGTGGGGTGGCATGAGATCCCTGGCCGTGGCAGGAGCTCAGCCAGCGGTCACCCATCCACTGGCACAAAGGAGGCAGAGCCTTGGTGGCTGGTGGAGGCACGGGGGCTGCCCTGAGCCCCTTCATTGCATGCCTGGCTTGGCCCCTGGCTCTTCCCTGCCCCAGCAGGGCTGTGAGCAGGCGGGGAGTGCAGGGCTGCAGTGGGACCCCCATGCCCTAGCCAGGGTGTATTTTGGGATGCCTGTGTACGTCCCCATGGAAACCCCTCTCTGTTGCTGCTTCTCCAGCCAGATCCAAAGTCAGCTCAGAGGGAGCCAGCAGCTGCCGATTCCTCACTTCTTCCATCAGCAGCTCTGCGAGGCTGCGCTGCCCTGGCCCCACCACCCAGCAGCCACATCCACCAGCCCATCACTCCCCCTCACCCATCAGCTGGGCCGGGGGTCCTGCTGCCCTCCCAGCCAGCACTGAGAGATGCAGACCCTTCACCCCAGGACCCTGCAAGGAACGAGCCTCTCCCACAACCCCGCTGCCCCTGCCCACTCCAGCGCCTGCCCAGGTCTCAGCCCGGTGCCCTACAGCCACCAGCCACGGCACAGGGCACAGATCTTGCTGCTCACATGGAGGCAGATGCTCAGAGTGGAAACACCCACCCCAGTGTGTTTCCACAGCCTGAGAGGAAGTTTTCATCCCAGCAGCAGCAGCTGGAACCCAAAAGCTTGACATTTCAGAGGAAGGTTTCAAACAAAGCCGCGTTGCTGTGGCAATGGCAGCCACAGACCCCCCTGCTCCGTCCCGCAGCTGGGTACACAGCCAAGGCAGAGGAAGCAGCAGCCCAGCGCCGGGGCTGCCGGGTGGGTGGACAGCAGTGGGCCATGTCCTGCAGCCCCAGATGTGCCCCTGCACCGGAGCTGGAAGGTCCCACTGCCAAGCGCCACCAGTGTCATCCCAGGAGGGCCATGTCCAGGGTGGGCTGAGAATGCTGGCACATGGGCAGACGCCATCCTGCACCCTCCCCTGGGTCAGCCATCTCCTGCTCCCTGACCAGTGACCCAGGCCCTGGCCCGCACTGCTCTTGCACCTGCATTTGCAGGGAGTGGCAAGGCACCTGCTGCTGGCTGTGGTCACCGCTGGGCACAGGCATGCCGATGGCATGTCATGGGAGGTCCCCATGGGTGCTCCGGGCAGCAGGCTGCCAGCTGCCTTTGGTGTGTTTGCCCAGCATAGTGCAGAGTCCTTGGATGACCCTGGCAGAGCAGCTGTGGGCAGGTGCCAAACCCCAGCCCTGAAGCATCCCTTGGCCTCGCATCAGCCCTGGCCTCGGCCCCAGTGCAGGAGCAGGCGGTGGCAACACTGCACACGCAGCTGGGGATAGGGTTGCTGGATGTGGGACTCTGCATCCATGGGGCTGGCGCTGCTGCTCCCAGTCCAGCCCTGCGTGCCTTCCCCCTCCCCACCGCTGCACGATGCCAGGGGCCCCAAATGTCCCCATAAGCCTGGTGGGGCTGTCCCACAGCTCCCAGGGCCCATCAGCAGAGAGCAGCTCCAGCCTGAGCCGGCCAGGCTGGGGGCAATGGGTGGAGGCAGCACCATGCTGGGCAAGGACAGGGCGTGTGGCTGGCAGAGGGCACAGCTGGAGCAGATGTTCCCTGCAAGGACCCAAGGGCCCCGATTCAGCATTTAATGAGTGGGAATGGGAGCACTTTACTGTAATTCCAGCAATTACATTGTTCATCCTTGGCAGCCAACACCAGTTGGTGTCCAGCGCCATGGGATCACGATAAACCACCTGGCATGAAGACTTGGCAGCACACCGTGCTGCCGGGCAGCCAGCCAAGGCAGGGCAATAAAGGGCTGCAGAGCGAGGTGTGAGGTACGGTAAGGGCCCGCCCCAGGAGTTCCTGTCACTGGCACAGCCTGGCACACAGGTGTGGCCACAAGGGCCCTGGTGCCTGGGGGTGCCTGCTGAGCCCGCAGCACTGGGGATCCCCAGCCATGTAGCTCCAGGGAGTGGAGCTGCAGCCTGGCAGGCACTCAGAAGCCTCTCTGCACCGTGGTAGCCCCTGCACCCACACAGCCTTCCTGGGGTGCTGAGCTGGAGCTGCTGGCACCAGGATGCTCCAGCCACCCAAGTGGCAGGGAGAACTTGGAGCGGTGAGATGCTGGCTGGCTGGGGGGGACCCTCCACAGGAGGGGGTTTGGGGACAAGGTGGAGGCTGCACTCAATCACCCCCATGGACCTGGCCAGCCAGCACCCCCGCCCCCCCCGCCCCCCCCCGCCCCGCCCCAAGCCCCTGCTCGTTGCTGCTTCCAGGCAGGCACTGCCCTGGGGCTCTCTTTCCCTGCATCGCCCCTCTGCCTTGGCCCAGCTGCTGCATCCACTGGCTGGTCTCCACCAGTGCCCAGGGCCATGCAGGAGCAGGGGACAGTTGGTACCCAGGGGACACAGGAGTGTGAGCCCTGCTGAGTCATCACTTTGCTGTTCTCGTTTTTCCATGGTGCTGTTGTGCAGTTTGCTGGAAGCCAGCTAAGAGCCATGACTAATCTGTTCTCAAAACAAGCACAAAGAGAGCAGGGAGGTTTGTGCAAACCCCGTGGGGAAGGGGGGCTGAATCACTGCATGGGGCTGGGGGAAGCGAGCAGCTGGGAGCAGCTGGGAATGCCCAGCCACAGAGCAGCCCTGCAAGCAGCACCTGCACATGATGGGCACAGACAGGGGCTGGGCAGGGGCAGCGAGGACCCCCAACATCCCCTCCTATCCCCTCCCATGCAATGCAGCCAAGCCAGGCAATGCCGGGGTGCAGGCAGCACAGCTGGGACAGGGTGAAGCAGACAGGGCAGACAGGTGCAGGGCCATCAGCACTCAGAAATGCACATGCAGTCAACCAGGTCGGATCTCCCATCCTGGTCCTTTCTGCCCTGCAGAGAAGGCAGGGGCCAGGGAGGCCAGGGAAGGAAGCGCTGGAGTTTGCTCTGGCCGGAATCGGGCATCCATTGATTTGCTGTTATTAAAACCAGAGCTGCTGTCGGGAACTCTGCAGCCTGGCTGCCCTCACATGCGCTTCCTGGAAAGGGCTGTCCCACATGCCCTCGCTGGTGGGGGACGGTGCCCCCAAAGCACCTGGCCGCAGCCCTGGCCTGTGCCAGGTTTGGGTGGCAGCCGGGGCAAGGGAGGCCCCTGCAGGGACAGGAGCCAGGGAGGCAATTCCATGCCTGGCACCCACCTCCCCACTGCCCGGCAGCTCTCATCTGACCACTGCCACTGGCCCTCCTTGGCTCAGCTGGCACCGCCGGTGCTGCCTGCAGGGCTCAGGGTGGCCCTGTCACCCCACAGCAAGTGCTGGTGGCGGCAAGGGCCCAGTGGTACTTGCTGCCCCTTTGGTTTGCTTGGCTGAAGAGGGTTTACTGGATAGACCAAGTAATCGCATCCAGTGGATGATGAATCATCCCTGCCAAGAATTCTGCCCCGGGGGCTTTTCTGGAACGGTATGGAATGGCCACCATGCCCTCCCAGCCATGCAGGTCCCTTCTCCTTGCACAGCCTGCTGCCGGGGCTCCTGCTGCCAGCCCTGGCCCTGCCGCAGCAGCTGCCAAGGGGCACAGGCACCCTGGTGGGGAGGGTCCCTGCCCACGGCATTGAGAAAAGCCCTGTGAGCTGCCAGAGCCGGCAAGGGGGCCAGTACCAGCCTGGGTTTTCAGCGTGGCACAGATGCCCCGACCCACAGAGCTGTGCACCCTGGTGCCCCGCACGGCTGCCCCAGCTACAAGCAAGTCCCAGCACATGGCACACGGGGCTGTGGTCTCGCCAGTGCCGGCTGTGCTCAGCACTGTGTGACGCAGCTGCTGCTGGGCTGTCACCGGTGGTCTGGTCGGCTGCGGTTTGGAGCCCCAGCTGCAGTCGCACCCACAAACAGGTGCCAACAGAGGGGAAGTGGTGGGTCCCAGCCACAGTGGGTGCACCATCTCAGCAGCAGCATCTTCCCTCTGCCACAACCGGGCACATCCCTCCCCCATTAGCGCTGGCAGCACCCCAGGCTGTCAGGAGCAGAGTGGGGTGTGCTGGCAGAGCAGAGGCATGTGGCCATGGACAGAAGAGCAGCTCCTGGCAAGCACCCACCTGCTGTGTCCACCATCATGGTGCCATCCTGCTGGGGTGTCACTGCAGGGGGACACTGCTGACCTGGGGGGACACCACCGGCCAGGGGCCTGCCTCAGCATGTGCTGCTCTAGCCCCAGAGCCAGGCTACAGCTGGAGGGGAGGCAAGGAGGGGACTGGGGGGCCAGGACTTTCCCAGTAGCTGGCAGTGACCCCAAAGGAGCCCAGCCAGTCGGCGGGGCTGTGCCAGGGCTGGGGCTTCTCTCGGTTTCCACACGCTGCAGAAACTCTCAGAGTGAGAGCAGAGGGGTTTCTTGATAAGGGGGAAGCACACAGAGCAGGAACTGAAACATCACCTTTTAGACTGGCGGCTCTTCCCAGAGCCAGCCACCCGGCGCAGCCTCCTCTCTGGGAAACTTTCCAGTAAAGGGGGCTGCCGGAGGAGGGCTGCCCCTGCCAAACACCCAGCCCGGCCTGCCAGGACCCAGCATATGCTCCAGGACTGCTCTCTCCAGCATCCCGCTGCTGCCCCTGCCCGCACAGACCCACATCCCCCCTGTAACAGCCTCCCCAGAGCCTCAGCCCCACTGATCCCTATAGCTGGGGCAGAGCTGAGCTGAGCCCCACACACCCCCTTTGCTCAAAGCCTCTGCTGCCCAGCCAGCCCGCTGCCCCCTGGGGGCTCTGCCTCAGGCTCTGCCAGCTCGCCAGGGCTGGCCCTGGGGGCTGGAGTGGGGGTACACAGTGGCTGGCATACGGGAGAGGTGATGGGGTCTGATCAGACAAATCCATCGGGCAGACAAAGCCAGCAGGAACCACTGTGAGTGAAAGTGAGCCCCAGCCCAGGCTGTGGCCGCTGCAGCTGCCCTTCGGCGAGGCAGCGTGGGGGCGACAGGCTTGCCCCAAACAAACCATTTGCAGGTGAGGGAGCAAACAGCCTGGCTGCCCACGGCCCCCAGGGCCAGCCCTGGCAAGGTGAGCACATCTCTGTGGGAAAACAGAGATAACAGGTCCTACTTCCTGGCACCTCCTTTCCTGGACACAGGGCTGCTGGCAGCAAAACATGAGAGACCCCATTGCCAGGAGGTCCTTCTCGATATAAATCTCCTCGATGCCATGATCCAAGCACCCCAGCAAGGGTCCCAGCTGTGCACAGCCCTACACAGCCTGTGTCCCTGGCTGGGAAGGGGTAGCTGCTCTGGGCAGGGCAGCCCAACGCTACTTGGGGGCTGCACGACTCGCAGCCAGTGCAGCCTCCCTGTGCCAGCAGCAGCTGGGCACATCTGCTGCAGGCAGCTTCGGTGCAAAGGGCCCACATGCCAGCTTTGCCACCATGGTCCTGCTTCCCGGCAGGGGCCAGCTGCCCTGCCTTCGGTAGTCACCAGCCACAGCTGTAGCGATGATTCCCAGAGGGCTGGGTAATTTGCCTATTTGCCTGCTCTGCTTTGCATGCCTGAAGCTGCCCCAGGGCAGGGGGACGCTGGGCGTGCAGCATACCCGGTGCAGGGGACACAGCCTTGGCCCCCAACCCCAAGGCAAAGCCACCCCAGCGTGCTGAGCACCCTCCAGGTCTGGGGAAAGAGAGTGGGGGCGTGGGGAAGGATCAGGACACAGCAGGACCTTGGCTGTGGAGAGCTGCTTTATTTTGCTTTACACTTTCCGCCATTCCTGGAAACAAACAGCTGGAGGGGCCACTCCGACCTGCCTGTTGTGAAGCAGCTGCAGCCCCCTCAGCCCCCACCTCTCTCCACCCTGCCACGATGCTCCATGCCCAGGATGCTGCCTGCTACTGCCTGAGGAGCTGTTTCAAGACCAGAGGGGCTCCCATGGCCCCCACTGGGCTGTGGCACTCCAAGCCCAGGAACTGCTCATCCAACTGCCCTGAGACTGGGGTGACGTTCATGCCTCCATGTTGCAGAGCAACCCCAGCCCCACAGGGTAGGATGCCCATGCTCGGCCCCTGCTCTGCTGCACGCAGTGCTGGCAAGCCTGCAGGCTGCGGTCCCGTGCACCAAAGCTGAGCAGCTCCATCCCAGCAAGCCCCATGCATTAGCACCAGGTTGATTTATAGAAATCCAATGGCTGGGGCTGCCAGTGCCTCCTGCCAAGCCTCATTAACGGCTGGCCTGGGAGCAAGGCAAACAGCTCGTGCAGCAACAAGGAAATCCTTGTTTAAGCATTTCTGGCCATGCAGGGCCCTTCACCTCATCCCTGGGGGAGGAGGGGGAGGAGGAGGAGGAGGAGGAGGAGGAGGAGGAGAAGGAGGGGGCGGAGGAGGTGCAGTCCACAAGCCCTAAGCTGGCACCACATTGGCAGCCACAAGGAAGGAGATGTAGCAGGGTCTGCACAAGGAGGGAGCACCCAGGACAGGCTATGAGCCGGGAGGGAGCGGGAAGCCACGGGGCATGGTGTGGGGCAGAGGGCTCCCACACTGCAGTGCTGGGGTCTGCTCTTATTGCACCACCACAGTAATTGGTGGGGACAAGGGGACACTGGAGTAGCAGCAATGGTGACTGAGGGCTGGCTCAGAAGGGCAGCACTGCTCAGCTGACAGCTTCAGGCAGCCAAAGGGCTCTGTGGCTCACTCCTGCCCCTCTGCCTCCAGCCACCAGCCAGCCCCTCTGTGCTACATGGTGCTGTGGGCAGAGCTCTGGCCGGGGGCTGTTCCAGAGGTATTCACGGCTGCAAACTGCAAACAGGGCACCAGCTTGGCTGGCCCACGGACCTGGCACCAGCGAGCTCCAGAGCAGCCTCAGCGACCTGCATCTGCCTGCCCCATGTGTGGTTCAGGATCTATTTCATCATCTAGAGAAAAGCATTTACTGCCAATAAACGGGCTAATTAATTCTCCTCAAAGACCTCTCAATTATTCATCTTGGGCCACAGAGAAAACAATTACAGCACTTACCTCAGCCCTGGCTCAGCCAGTGCAGCAGCCAGTGTGGGGCCAGGGCTGGCGGCAGGCAGGGTACAGCTGGGGACAGCCCGGTACAGCTCCCAGCACGGACCCCAGCTCCCGGTGCCCAGCCAGCCTTGGGTCTGCCACCTGGCAGGAGCAGCCCTGCGGAGCAGGCACAGCCACCGGCCCAGGGCCGTCACCGGCAGCAGTGCTCTCCCAGGCTGCCCCCAAAAGCTGCTCCCAGTACCAGGGCTCAGGAGCGAGGGGACCCCCCAGGCTCCTGCACGGCTCCTTGCTGCGGGGTGCACCCCATGGGGTGCAATGGCACCCCAATCTGCCCACACTCAGCCAAAGCCACTGTGCCCCATGCACTGAGAACACTTTGCTCCCTCCTCACCACCCACCTGCAGTGTCTCCTCTCCCCGTCCTTCTTGAGTAGCCCAGCCGTCCCCGCACCTCTGCCCAGGGACATGCACCTCCAAGCCATCGCCAGGGCCACCTGTGGGCGCCTGCTGTGAGTGGGGCTCAGGTTGCATGCTCCCCAAGCCAGCTCCAGCATCACCCAGCATGTCTGTCCTGCTCAGCCAGGCACGGGCAGGACCCCATCCCACCTGAGGACACAATCCCCTGGCTGCCCCTCTGCCCCGTGGCCCCAGGGGCCGGACCGGGCCGTGCTGGGGTGCCCCTTGGAGGGCGGCTTTTTTCCCAGAAGGTTCTCGGCTCCTTGGCCCTCCGCATGCTCCTCCAGCCCCTCGGCGGGGTTGAGTCCTGCTCCCACTGCGTCAGCTGCACCTTGGGAAGGCAGCCCGCTGCTCCGCTGACACCATGAGCTCGGGGGGTCCCTTCCCATGCAGCAGCCGGACCACACTGGGGCAGGATGGGGTGCAGCAGTTCCCCGGGGCCGTGGCCGTGGCCGTGACAGCTCTCTTCCTGCCCTGCTTGCCTGTGCACGGCGGGTCAGGCCGCTCTAGCACCGCCATCCTGCCTCCCGCCGGGCCCCCCCAGCCCTGCCGTGAGCGGGGGCATCGCTGACCCGGGCCGGGTGGCCAGAGCCCCCTGCGCGGCTCCGCGGGGCGCCCGGCGCCGGGCTCGGAGGCACCGGCCGGGGCAGCGCAGGGGGCCCGGGGCGGCTGCAGGGCCGGGCCGGGAAGGGTTAAGGGCGGCCCGCGCCCCCCCGGCGGCTGAGGGGCGGGCCTGTCGGGAAGCCGGGATTTCTGTGGTGGTTTTACTGGAAAAGTTGTTGCCGGCGGAGGGAGGGGTCACCCCAGCAGCCGGCAGGTTGAGGACGGGGGAACCGGCCGGTACCGCGCCTCCCACCAGCTGCCCGGGGCCGGCAGCATCCACTGGGCTGCGGGCACTCCGCCGGCCCATGCGGGGCTCGCTGCTGGCCCGGCGGGACGTGGCATTCAGCTCGTCCCCGCTGCCAGACCCCCGGTGCCCTGCCGGCCCCCCCCGGAGCAGCCCCGGGCAGCCCAGAAACCAAGGCCACCAGCTGCTGCTTGCCCTGGGCTGTGCCCACCGTGCCTGGTGGGGCACAGCTGGCCCTGGGCTACAGTGATGGTGATGCTGCCGGTGCTGCCAACCCTCACACCGTGCTGGCAAGCCCTGCCAGCCCTCCTCCGGGCAGTGCCACCCACTGGGTCAGTGCCCACCGGCTGTGTCCTGGCAGGGCCATCAAGGGTTCCTTCTGGGCTTGGACTCACTTCGATGCTGTGTGTGGGAGCAGCCACTGGCATGTGCCCCAGGGAGCCCAGCCCAGCATGTCAACAGCACCATTACACTGCAACGGTAGCGGACTGGGGCCGGTAGAGAGGGCAGCACCGGTGCCTCGGTGCTGCCTCCACCTCCAGCACAGCCTGGCACTGGCCATGGCACAGCACAGCACGCTGGGGGCCTGGCTTGTGCCCCTGGGCAGGCTGAGCCAGGAGCCCAGCACATCCCAGCACTTCCAGGCGTTGCTCCACAATTCCCAACAGTAGGAAATCACTTGGCTCCGCAGCTCCCACCCCTCCGGGGATGACTGATGGTGGCTCCCCCCTGCCCAGATGGGAGCAGGGCCCTCTAGGCCAGCCAGCCCCAGCCCACACGGACAAGCTATGGCAGCCCACAGCGCAGGCAGTGCCAGCAGCACAGCCACAGGGTCAAGGCAGCCTGGCAGGAAAACACCCCTGAGCTCATGGAGAACACTTCAGGGTCGCTGGCAGCCCTGCAGCCAGCAGCCAGCACAGGACACCCAGGGCACCACTTGCACCACCCACACTCCTGCACCCGCAGCCCCTGCCCGGCCCAGCCAGCAGCATGCTGGCTCTGCCGGGATGGGGGAGCAGTGTCAGCCACCAGTGCAGAGGCAGCCACGTGTGCCAGGGCACAGGCAGCTCGCCCCAGCCCAGCGATGGCCGAGGGGCCACTGCCACGCTGGTGCTGCCCACCGTGCCTCCCCCCAGCCACAGCCTCTCCTGGGTGCCCGCAGAGGGGACGCGCACCCGGACTGAGCCGCAGGGCTGGGGGTCAGGCTGGCGGGGTGAGCAGGCAGGGCCGGGCAGCGGCTGCGCACAGGGCTGCCGGTGGGGCCGGGGGCAGGGGGAGCCCGTCCGGCTCCGGGAATCGCCCTGGCCGCTGCCAGGCTTGTGGCAGGGAGGGGGGAAACCCGATCTGCCGCGGCAGGGCCCGGGCGCCGCTCCCCGGCCAGGCTTCGCTGCTAATTTTAGCCCTGGGGAGGCACGGCTGGAGCATGAGCTCAGCCCACCGCAGCGGCACGTTCGGTGGGGCCGGCACGGGCAGGTGGCAGCCGTGGGAGCCGTGGCTCAGTACGGCCCTGGGCGAGCCCCCCGGCGCTGGCCAAGCCCCCACCCAGCCGCCGGCCAGGTGCTAGCACTGCCTTCCCGCTGCCCACGCGCCTGCAGCCATGGCTCGGCCAGCCCCACACGTGGCCATCAGCCCTTCCACAGGCCCCAGACCTGGCCCCACCAAGCCTCCACCATGGCCCGGGAGACCCCTGAGCCAGGTCCTAGCCTGGCCCCCCAGGGGAAAGGCGTGGGGCTGGCAATGTGGGGCTCTGCAGAGGAGGCCATGCCATGCTGCAAGGTCCTGCGAGGGATGTGGCTGCCTGCCAGTGAAGGAGCCCCCTGCATGGACTCCTGACCCTTCCCGGGGCTGGTGGGGGGGCTGCGCAGTGCAAAGCCCTGAGCCACCCCCATCAGGCCTCTGAAACAGGCCAGCACGGGCGCTGTCCCCACACCAGGCACTGCACAGCAGCTGGCCTGGCAGCTCCATAGGGCACCCCATGGCCACCCAGCTGCCCCTGCCATGAGCAGCTGGGGAGGCCATGGCTGAGGGATGCTCCAGCTGGCTGCCCCTTCCTGAGGGAGCAGAGAGAGCAGCTCCGGAGCCTGCCCTGCCTCAGGGCAGCTGCCCCAGACATGGTGGGGTCCCCAGCCCAGGGCCCCATGGCTGCACTTCCCCACTAGCCCTTCACCTGAGGTGTAACCGGCTGGGCTGCCCAGCGCTTACTGGAAGAGGAAGCTGCTGGGAAGGCAGCGCGTGCAGCGGGGCAGCTTTGGGGAGGAGAGGCTCGGCTCAGCAGCCGGCAGAGCTCGGCTGTCCATGCTCCCAGGTCCAGGGCCAGTAACGGGAAGCGCCTGCTCTCAGTGACGGTAAATCAGATCGGGGAGATTAGAGGCCTTTTTGCCTAATCATGAGCAGCTTGAAGTTGGAGGACAAGTTCCTGGAACAAAGAGGAAATGGAGGCAGTAAATAAAGAAAAACTGTTAACATGTGGCCCTGCGTGTGAAAAACATTTCTGTAAAGGGCTGTTTATGGCTCACCCATCTGCAGGACTGACAACACAGGCTGCAGCAGGAGCTGACAATGAGGCCCTGCATGCAGGGGCACAGGCAGGGCGGCAGGCACACAGGCAGCCAGCCGGGGCAGCTGCAGGGTGGTGTCACATGGGGGGAGGGCTTGGGGGGCCGAGGCCATGTGGTGGCACGTGGTGGAGGGAGGAAGAAGACAGCAGCATAGCAGGGCCATGGTGCAGGCGGCTGGACTGAGGCTGTCAGGGTGGCTGTGTGTGTGTGGAGGCAGCAGCACAGCACATGCACCAAGTGGGCAGGGGTGGGCAGCACGGGGCCCTCGAGGGAAGGAGGGCACCAGAACGCACCTGCCCCACCACTCCCCCTGCACGTGCCAGGGAAGGTGCAGAGTGCTGCAGCGCTGTGTCCCCCTCCCCACCTGCAGCACGAGGGGCATGGCCCAGGCTCTCCCAGCAGATCCCTATGGCTGTGGGCCTGGTCTGCCCCGCAGAGCATCACCGGCCTCCGTCTGGTCTAGCCCAACAAGGGGCAAGGCAGGGGGTCTTACTGCTACACTGGGCATGTGCCCCCCTGCCCCTGGAGCTGGTGCAGGCACAGAGTGCCAAGAGCTACGCAGCTGCCCATGGGCAACACCAGCACTGCTGCAGCACATGCCTGCCTGCAGTACAACAGGACAGCGCGTTAGCTGTTTCCAGGGTAGATGCACCCAGAAGTCTGAGCTGATTCCTAGCAGCGAGGTCACCCCGTGCTGTTCCTGCCAGCAGTGGGAGCAGTGTGGCAGGAGCCACCACTGTTGGGCATGCGGTACCATGGTTGCAGATCCTTGGCCAAGTGGGCACGGGCAGCCTCACGCTGGCACTTCCTCCAGCAGCACGGGCAGGGTGGGCGCTCCTGGCAGAGCGAGGGGTGGTGGGGGACCTGGGGGGCCTGGGGCAGCACCCACCCGTGTGCCCCAGCACCTCCGCCGGTCCCTGTACTGTGGGTGGGGGGGCAGAGGCACGAGGTGGAGAGACGGGGAGGGTCTCAGGGGCAGCAGCAGCCGTAGCCCCGGGACCGGCGGTCGAGCCCGCCCCCCGCATACCGCGCCCGGGAGCCCTTGCGGCGGGGCGGTCCCGGGCATGCTGGCGGTGCGGGGCGCGGGCGCGGCGCTGCGGCGGGGCCGGTTGCCTGCGGCGGGGGCCGGGGCTGGGGCCGTGCAGCCGGGCTCCCCCCCTGGCCCCGCTGCCCCCCCGCCGCTCGCCGTGGACCTGCGGAGCGACACGGTGACCCGGCCCAGCGCGGGGATGCGCCGCGCCATGGCCCGCGCCGCCGTGGGCGACGATGACTACGGGGAGGACCCAGCAGTCAACGGTGGGCGGCGGGGTCGGACCTCCCCGGCAGAGATGGAGGGCCGCCCCCCCACCCCCGGTGGGGTCCCCACCTGTAGCTGCCCCCAGCCCCTCCGGGATGGGGAAGCCCAGAGCAGGGGCTGGGGGCGGCAGCCTGGGCCTGCAGGGTTCCGACCGAGCCCCCCGGCACGCCCCCCATGAAGACACCCCCCCTGCTTCTTCCCCCTGCAGAGCTGCAGCGCCTGGCCGCAGGGATCCTGGGGATGGAGGAGGCTCTTTTTGTGCCTACGGTCACGATGGCAAACCTCATTGCCGGTGAGTGCCTAGGGCTGCCAGCCCTCCTTCCCCACACCCTGGGGCGGCCAGCCCACCACCTGGGGACAGGTCTATGTCCCCATCCCATGGAGGGTGCAGGGGGCAAGAACAGCCCCGCTTCTCCCTGGGGTCCCAGGGAGCACCCCGCTTCTGCTCAGGAAGCTGCCCGGGGCAGGGGAGAGCTGTGGGCAGCAAGCCCTTTCTGACCCAGGTGCGTCTCCTTGCGCCTTCCTCAGCCCCCTCCACCTCAAATCTGAAGCAGCACGACCCCGCTCAGACCCTGGAGCTGCTCCCCACTTGCTGCTGCTGCAGAGCAACCCCCTCTTGGGCCTGCTTGACCCCATTGCACACTCAGCCTCTGCTCTGCTAACCTTCACCCGGTTTGCATCCCTGCCTTCCTGTGAGCAGGGGTCTGCTGCATGCTGTGTGCTGCATGGGACCTGCCGTGTGCATGCACCAGGGAGGGCAGGCCGTGCCCCCCAGCCGCTGCGGGCAGCCCCCAGCCGACACTCCCAGCACCTCTGGGACAGAGCGGGTGCCCCGTGCCCGCAGGAGGCCGCGCTGCTGCGTGCCCAGCCTTCCTGCATCGGAGCGACCAGCGCGGGCAGCCCGTGGGCCCCTGGCTGAGCCTGCCTGGGCTCCTGCACGTGCTGCCCGCAGTGCCCCCTCCCTCACGGCCCCTCTCCCTCCCAGTGATGTGCCACTGCCAGCGCCGGGGGGGGCAGCTGCTCCTGGGCCGGGACGCCCACCTGCACCTCTACGAGCACGGCGGGGCCGCGCAGGTGGGTGCCGCGGGCGGGCGGGGGGGGCGGGCTGTGGCGGCACCGGCAGGGCGGCTTGCTGCTGCCCTCCGCTGGCTGCCGGCGCCGGGCTGGGCGCAGGGTCCCTTGCCCGGCTGCTGACGCCCCGAGCCACAGCCTGGGGCACGAGTGGGGGCTGAGCCCACCCGGTGCGAGGGATGGAGGGGATGATGGCCGGGACTTCTGTGCACAGCCACTGTCCCCCATGCACCACCGCCATGTCCACACACACTGCCACCATCTCCCCCATGCACCACTGCTGTCCCTCCATGCACCACCACTGTACCCCCATGCACCACTGCCATCCCCCCATTCACAACCACAGTCCCCTGTGCACCATCACTGTTCCCCCATGCACCACCACTGTACCCCTGTATACCACCACTGTCCGCCATCAGCTGTGCTCTCTGCCCTGCCCTATGCACAGGTTGCTGGCGTCCACTCCCAGGCACTGCCGGACCTGCCAGATGGCACCTTCGACCTGGACCAGCTGGAGCTGACCATCCGCGAGGCCCATGGCAGCCGGTACCACCTGCGTCCCGAGCTCATCTGCCTGGAGAACACGCACAGCTCGGCGGGGGGCCGGGTCCTGCCCCTCACCTACCTCCAGCAGGTAGGGCCCCCCAGCTAGCAGCTGGGCTGCCAGGTGGCAGGATGGCACCAGAGTGATGCCAACGCCTTGCTGAGGAGCTCTGAGTGTGGCTCATGTTGGCACCAGCCACCCCAGGGTGTCCCTCCCAGCCCAGCTGCTCCTCTGCTTCCCCCCAGGTCCGTGGGCTTGCTGACTGCTATGGGCTACGGGTGCACATGGACGGGGCACGGCTGATGAACGCGGCAGTGGCTCAGGACGTGGAGCCAGCTCACATCACCCAGCACTGTGACTCTGTGTCCCTGTGCTTCTCCAAGGTGTGCTCACACAGGGAGGGAGTCCCCAGGGCCCACTGGGGCCTGGCCCTCATTTGGGGACTGAGCACCCACCTTACTGGTGGGGGCACCCCTGGGCAAAAGGGGCAGCCTCCCGGAGCTGCTCCAGTCACTGCTCTGATGGCTCTGCAGGGCCTGGGTGCCCCGGCTGGTGCGGTGCTGGCTGGACGCAGGGAGTTCGTCGATGAGGCCTGGCGTGCACGGAAGCTGCTGGGTGGGGGCATGCGGCAGGCAGGCGTGCTGGCAGCCGCTGCCCGCGTTGGACTGGGGCACATGGAGGCAACACTGCGCAGAGACCACAACAACGCCCGACGCTTTGCTGAAGGTATCTTGGGGCCCCTTGGCACACCAGTGCTCACAGCCTGACACCACACTCTGCCCGGCAGCTGCTGCACAGCCAAGCCCTGCCCTGCCCAACAGCTCGGGGGTGGGGCCCGGCCTGAACTGCTGCCCCACGGCCCCTGGGCTCACAGCTCCCAGCGCTGCCGGGGTAACAGCGGTGCAGGCATCTTCCCCAAGCAGCTGTGCTGGATCTGCAGCGAGGCCAGGATGCCGCTGGGGTCCCTGCCTGGGTGGAGTGCAGGGATGATGCCATGCCTGTCCCCGCAGAGCCCACAGTGAGCCTGGGGCTGCACAGGGTGGGCCAAGGGCACCTCTTTCAGCTGGGACCTGGGGCAGGGCTTGGGCTGTGCTGCAGCCTCCTCTCCTGGGTAGCTGGGTGCTGTGCTCACAGCCTACCTACTGCCCCTGCCTCCCCTCAGGCATCCAGGAGCTGAACTCACCCCTCTGCTCCATCAACCTCAAGGCGGTGGAGACAAACATTGTGATGGTGAGCATCAGGGGGGACTGGCCGTCCCCTGCAGAGCTCTGCGAGCAGCTGCGGGCAGTAAGTGAGGAGGAGGTGGCCGAGACTGGCCAAGCTGTCAGTGTCCTGCTGTTCCCCTGGTCAGCACGCACTGTGCGTGCGGTCTGGCACCACGATGTCTCGGCCCGTGACACTGAGCTCGCAAAGAACAAGCTGGAGTTTGTGGCCAGAAAGTGCCAGGAGAAGCTGGCCCGGGGACTGTGGCCAACTTCTCCGAGCGCAGGGGGAGCCTGAGCATCCTCCCAGCCCCAGCCCCAGGGCAGCTGCCTCCCCTGGGTGCTGCAGGCAAGCTGGCAGGCTGGAGCAGCTGTCCCAGCCCTGTCCTGGCAGTCAGCAGCAAGGGGGCTGGTACCAGTCACAGCATGCTCCAGGCATGTTCCCAGCTGGCTGCAGCATAACATCCATCCCCACAAACCAGTGTGAGCCCAGCCCCGGGGAGGCTCCAGCCCACCCCTGCAGCAGGAGCATGCACCTCCCAGAACATACCCAGAGGGACAGAGGGGAGCCCACATCTCACACCACCACTTGGACCCCTCTGAGACAGCATCCCTGCCTCACTAGTCACCCAGCAAACACATCCTCAGAGCATCCTCTGGTCCTCTACAGAAGCTCTGCTTCTTAACTTCCCACAGGGAGCACCCAAAAGCAGAGCCAGACACCCCCAGCCCCAAAGGCCACCTGCTGTGCTTGGCCTATGGGCACCACATGTGCAAGGATGCAGCAGTGGGGAGACTGATCCTGAGGGATGGTCGGGGCACAAAATAAACATGTTCTGGCAGTGCTGTGGCTGTGCAGGATGTTTTCTCCTAAGCATGCTCCTCTCCTGACTGTGCAGCAGGGACATTATCACAGCCAAGCAGTCCCCATTGAGGGACAACTGCTCCCAAGGACATGGGAGCATCTCAGCCACAGGACTGGGGCCACCACATAGCAGCACTGAAGTTTGTGTGTGGCCAGGACGTCCCAGGGCATGAGCCCCACTTGGCCCAGACAGCTTGCCAGCCGCTCCTCCATCACCCTGAGCCCTTGCAGCCTCCCTGCAGCTGCAGGTGAGCTCCCCAGGCTCTCCTGCCTGCCAAGCCTGCCACGTTCTGGGTCTGGAAGCCCCCAGCATTACTCACACAAAGAGCTAGGCCGAGCTCAGTGGCACACTCCCCACTGCTGGCATGGAAGAGCCCAGCTGCAGGATGGGAGCTTGGCACTGGAAGGGGAAATTGTCTCTGCAAGCAGCCATGGCTGATGTGTACTCGCCAGCTTAGCACAGCCCCAGCTCCCTGGGAAGCAGATTACACCCAGGCAGCAGTTATTCCCATTTTATTTTGTATTGGCAATAAGCAGTTTAAAGGAAATAACTATCCCAGCTGAAACCAGGACACAGAGGGAACAAACTTCATCACCCAGTCATCCAGCCAGAGCCCTTCAGGCCTGCCAGCCCCCTGTGTCCCAGACTGGCAGAAACACCCTCACAACGGAATGCTAGCCCTGGTGATAATCACCAATACCTGGTGGCCCCTGCTCTGTGCCCCCCTGCCTGGCTGGCTGGGCTGGAGGGGGCACAGAGGGTGTCTAGAGGTAGCAGCTTCCCCATGCCGCAGAAGACCCAGCCGGCTGGAGCAAGGAGGGCAGTAGGGCAGGGTGCACGCAGGCTGCCTGTTGCTGCCATGCAGGGCTGTGGCTCACATCTTGGTTTGCTCCTGAAGTGCCATCTCAAGCTCTTGAAATCATATTCAGAATCACCTGGGATGAGGAACCGAGCCCTGTGAGTGGTGCCTGGCCACACTTCTCCACTCCTGGCGATGACAGCCAGCCCCAAAGCTGCTGCGCGGGGGAAGCTTGGCTCGGCACAGCCCTCCCAGGCTGCTGACCCCAGCTGTGCTTGGTGAGTGAAGGGAGGATGGGAGCTCTTCCCCTACCTGCGTGAGAACATAGCTGTCCTCTGACAGCTTCTCAATGATGTCAAAGTGATCCATGCCGGCAAGATCCAGCAGGGAGACAGACCAGCCGGCTGCACGCAGGGCCTGTGGACAGAGTGGTGCTGGCAGGAGGGACCCCAACCCTCGTCTGCCTCAGACAGGGCAGCAGGAATGATGGCTCAGCAAGGACTAGCGTCCTCCCCTGAGCTGCTTTCATCTTCAACAGCAGCAGAAATACTGCTCTGATACAGCACATGAGCTCGCCATCCCAGCTGAGCCAGTCTGAGCAGGCCAGCTGGAGCAGCATCCCTGTGGAGCTGGGCAGGGCAGTGCCTGCAGCTCACCTGGCCGTACTCCTGTGACTGCCTGCGAAACTCCGGCGAGTCATGCTGGGCCACAGCCACGAGCACCTCGCAGGCCGCAGCTGCAGGCCCTGGTGGAGCAATGTACAGCATAGGGCTGTTCCTCTGGGCAACCTCCCTGGAGGAGACACCACAGTGGAAGCTGACGCAGCCTCTTACTCAGAGAGGGAGAGGGTGTCTTTGCCTGCAGAGCACCCGCGTCCTGGGTGGTGCACACCCACTGCGCAGTGCCCCACTGAGCAGGCAGGTTGTGCGGGCAGGGGCAGAGTGGGCTGCAGAGGCACTGGCCAAAGGCACGTGTGTGTGCAGCCCACCTGTGCCCTTTCCTGGACACTGTCCCCACAGCGTGCAGGCTCACCAGCTCATGTTCAGCACATCATTGACATAGGTGTGCAGGATGGGCTCCAGGTCGTACACACCGCTCACCAGCACAGCTCCTAGAGGCAGAGGTGCCAGTGGGTGAGGGGGCCTGCAGCTCAGGCTGCTCTCACAGCCCCGTGCCTGGGAACGCTCTTGGCACCCACATCCCCAGGCCTCAGCGAGCAGCTGTGGGCGCAGGACATGCATATCCCCAGGGCAGCTCGGCCAGCAGCCCAGAGTCTTGCACTGCCAGCACATGGGCTGCAGTCGGCTGGGGCAACTCCTCTCCCTCGGCTCTACAGCCCTGCAGCCCCGTACGGGCAGCAGAGACGGGCTCGTCCCAGGTGCAGACACCAGTTATCCTTCAGCTCCCGCGCCTGGACACAGCGGCGCTACCTTTGATATCCAGCACCACTCCATATTCCATCCAGTCCGTGGACAGCACCATGGCTGCCAGGTGTGCCCCTGCTGAGTGTCCGCACAGGTAAATGCCTCTGGAGAGAAGGAGCCGTGAGCCAGTACAGAGCCTGCTGCCTGGGGACACGCTGCTCTGCGCCGCACCCTAAACATGGCAGCTGGGACACATCTGCCAGCCCATCAACTGACATCTCACACAGTAACAAGGGAGCTACAGGCATTGCCCGGTGCTTGGACCCAGACATTGAAGCCTTTGTCGCAGCACAGGGCTCATGTGCCCCCTGCTGTTGCCACCACAGCCATACCCACACACCAGACCTCCCAGGGAGTGAGGTGGGCGGGGAACAGTTTGCCTAGAAGGCCTGGCAGCAGCTGTAGTGGTGGGGCAGAGGGATCCTGGGAGGTGCCTGCAGCCCACCTGATGCCGGGGTACTGCTCCACCAGGAAGGCAAGGCTGCGCCGCACCTGCAGCACCATGGTGTCCATGCGGCCTGGGCAGAGGGCAGAGTCAGGAGTGTGCCGGGCCAGCACAGGCAGTTGCAATGTCTGCCGGGCAACACTTACCTTTGGGGGCTATGTCATAACCCACCGCCACCACCGCCACACCATGCGACACCAGTGGGGGGACCATGAACCCCGACTCCTCTTTACTGGGGAGGAACAGAAGCTAGCCAGGGGCTGGGGTCTCCCGGTACTGGGAGGCCTATCAGACCCAGCATGCCCAGGGCAAGTGCAGGTGTCGTGAGATGGGAGGTGGTGAAAGCGGGCAGGGGGCTCCCTCGTAGGGGATCCCCTTGCCCACAGCCCACCTCACCTCAGGCACTGCCAGTATCCGCCGTGGATGTAGACCAGGACCGGGAAGGCTGCGCAGCACAGCCCGGGGTAAGCAGGGGGGCAGGCCCCTGCCTGCCCCCACCCCCACCTGCCCAGCACCTACTTCCAGAAGGTTCCATAGGAAAATAGATGTCCAGTTTCTCCCCCTCCCCGTCGCCGTAGGGGACGTGCAGCGAGGTCTGCGCACCGTCCCGGGCCCGCTGCGTTCCTGTGGGAGGGACACGGCCCCTGAGGCACGGCCGGGGGGCCGAGCGGCAGCTCCCGGCCCCGTGCTCCCCGGGGCCGCCCGCCCCTCACCTGCCGCCGTCGCCGCCAGGTGGGCCTGGATGACGGCGTCCGTGCCCAGACGGGGGGACCAGCGGCTAGGGGAGTACTGCTCCTCCAGCGCCTGCGGGGGGCACCGGGGCTACGTCGGGGGGCGGCTCCGGTGTCGGCCGAGGCCCCCCAGCCCCGCCGCCCGGGCGGGAACCACGCCCCGCCCGCCCCGCGGCCCCTACCTCCGCCGGCATGTCCCGCCATCCCCCCATGCTGCGCCCGGGCCCGATCCCGATCGCGACCCCGACCCCGATCCCGATCCCGCCGCGGCTGCCCCGCGCTGCCCTGCTCCCATTGGCTGCTCCGGGGGCGAGGCGGAGGCGGAGCCGCCACGCCTCCATTGGCCTCCCAAAGGGCGGGGCTGAGGCGGGGCCACCTGGCTGGCTGACTGGGCGATACCTGGGGGACGTGCCGGTGAGCAGGCGGGCGCGCGGTGCACGCCGGGAAAGCAGCGCGGTCCGGTACGTGGAGGGAAATAAGAATTTTCGCGCCTGTGCCCCCATTAGCCAGCGCGGTGGCGCGGCGGCGCGAGCCCTCCTCCGATTGGACGGCGCGTGGGCGCGTGGGCGCGAGCCCTCCTCCGATTGGGCTGCGCGGCGGGCCGGCGCGCGCGCGCGGGCGGGCAGGCAGGCAGTCAGTCAGTCGGTCGGTTGGTCGGAGCCATGAACTGTCTCACGGTGCCCGGCGTCCACCCCGGCTCGCCCAGCCGCCCGCGCGGGCAGATCCAGGTACCGTGGCGGCCTCATACCGGCACCGGGCGGGCGCCCTATGGCTGCGGTGGGCGCCGAGGCACTGGCATTGAGTGGGGCGCCGGGGCTGCGATGCCTGGGCCGGTAGTGGGGCGGCGGTGTCTGGGCTGTGCGGAGTGGTTGCCGGGCGGGCTGGTGTGGGGCCGGGCTGCGGGGACGCCGAGGGGCTGCAGCGGCACCGGGTGGGGTGCTGGGGCTCCCAGAACTGGTGCTGAGCTGGGCAGGGTGATGGCCGGGCTAGTGCCCCAGGGGCCGCCCGGCCGGTGCCCCTGTCAGGCTGTGCTCTGCCCGCTGACGCCCGTGGTTCTGCCCCCAGGTGATCTTCGGACCCATGTTCTCTGGGAAGAGGTAGGCCGGGGGAGGGGGCAAGGAGGGGGCTGGGGCCCGCAGCCCACTGACTGTGGTCTCTTGCAGCACGGAGCTCATGCGGCGGGTGCGTCGGTTCCAGCTCGCTCAGCACCGATGCCTGCTGGTGAAGTACACCAAGGACACACGCTACTGCAGCTCTGGCGTCTCTACACACGACAAGTGAGTCCGTGGGCTGGGAGGACCTACACCTGCAGGCCCAGCAGCTGGGCTGCCTGGCTCACCCTCTGGTTTTCCCTTCCCCGCAGGAACATCATGGAGGCCCTGCCAGCCTGCCTTCTCAAGGACGTGTACCAGGAGGCACTGAGCTCTGCGGTCATTGGCATTGATGAGGGCCAGTTTGTAAGTGCATGGCTAAGTCAGGTCCTGGGGGGCTCTGCAGGATGCAGTCTCTTCAGAGCACTCTGTGCAGATGAAGGTCTGAATCCTTTGCAAGAGGGTGGCAGCGGGGCAAGGAAATACCCTAGGGCAGTTTGATGCTGCTGGACTATGCCTGTATAGTCAAACCGTTCCCTTTCTTGAGTCCCTGCAGGCTGAGGACAGTGGGACTGGAGTGAGTTTCATGGATAGGCAACATGGCTCTAATTTTCTTTGTGCCCTATGCCGCTATCTGGGTGTGTGCTGCTGGATCCTGAGGGAAGCACTGCCCCTTCTTCCTCCTGACGCTGTTTCTGTACCTCTTCTAGTTCCCAGACATCGTGGAGTTCTGTGAGATGATGGCCAATGCTGGGAAAACTGTCATTGTTGCTGCTCTTGATGGGACTTTTCAGAGAAAGGTAAAACACTTATTTTTCAGTACAGCAGCTGCTTTAGGATCCTCATATCCATCCACCCACCCCTGCTGTCTTGGCACAGGCCTTTGGGAGCATCCTGAACCTGGTGCCGCTGGCAGAGAGCGTGGTGAAGCTGAACGCCGTGTGCATGGAGTGCTACAGAGAAGCCTCCTACACAAAGAGGCTGGGAGCAGAGAGGGAGGTGAGTTCCCTTGGAACAGAAAGCACTTCAGTAGCTTCACCATGTCACCCCAGCTAGTCTAGAGGGATCCCTTCAGGGGAACTGAACTCTGCAGAGTGACTCCCCCGATTTTCTTGCCAGGTTGAAGTGATTGGAGGAGCAGACAAGTACCACTCTGTCTGCCGAACCTGCTACTTCTGCAAGAGGCCTCAGCAGCCTGGGTTGGAAAACAAGGAGAACATGCCTATGGGGGTGAAGCAACTGGATATGGCGGCCTCCTGGAAGATCTTTGCTTCTTGACTGCTGGGCTCCCGCATGGGGAAACATGAGAGGAAGGAAGGTAAATGCTGTGGCTCCCAGATGCCAGATCTGGCTTCCTCTGCTTTTAGCAAAACTGTTAAGTGTCTTAGCTCTACCTGTCAAACCAAGCCACTGTTCCTCTGCACCAAGTGCCAGTAAAAAGGAGTATCAACTGGACCTGATGCCGGGGGCAGGGGAGCTGAAAGCAGGAGCATGACTGAAAGTGAGTTCCTCTCTCAGAACATGTGAGAGACAGTTGTAGTTACTGATGCTGCCATGCAAACAGGCCCTGGAAAACTGTTACAGCGAGACAGGCTGGGGGGCTTCCATCGCTGACCATTGTTCTGGTCTGTGTATGTTCAGGACTGCACCAGCGGCTGGTTCACTTGCCTGTGAATGCAACCCTTTATCTCTTGTGCGCTGTTGCTAAATTCCAGGTTTCTTAAGACAATGTACAGTAACTTAGTGTGTTAAACCCACTTCCTTTTATAACGGAGTTTGAGGAGGGAACCCATCCCTTGTCATAGAGCTGTGGCACAACTTTTCAACTGACGCACGTAGCAGCACCCTGGCCCTCAGCAGCCCCTTTGAACAATTGTGTGTGAAAATTGTCTGTTTGCTGTTACACTTACTTGTGTTAACTGTCTTGTAAATTTTTGTTGAAACAAAGAGGAGGAAAGGAAGGTTTGACTTGATGGCCTGACAGTAGGCTCTTCCTAGCTTTTGAATTTTAAAAGGGCTAGCAGTAGTCTAGTAGTAGTCTCTGCATTAAGACAGAGTCCTTTTGGAAGAACTAGACTTGACTCCAGGAAGGGCCTTGTCTCCAAAATTGGGATGTTTTTGCTCAGGTCCAAGCTTCAATGCTTAGTTACCTGTGAAGGGTTTGGAGGCTCAGGACTTAATCTGTAAAGGTTTGGGCTACTGTGTGAAGATGCAGCTACTTGGAAAAGGGTCTCTGTTGTCAGTGGATGGTTCTCAGCTCTAGTCATGTATCTTGCTCCCTCTCGAGCCTTCCAAAAATTCTCAAGGCTGATTCTTCCTGTCATAAGTTGACAGAAGGATCCTCTTCCCGCTTTGCTTGACTTGGCTTCTAGAAAGTGGTTGGATTTTTATTGTTGGGTTTTTTTCCTTCTTGCAAAAGTGCTTTTCCCTGTAAGCCAATGTCTGCAAGCTCCAAGCAGCAGCTCTTAGTTCTGGCACAGATCTCCATGTGCAGATACAGTGCTCTGTTTGCCTACACCCTCCAGCTGGGAGGAAGCACCTCCCTAGAAGGTTAAAAAAGCCATCTGAAAATTCCTGCTCCTTCCATGTTACTTGGTGTGATAACAGTTGTAGTACTCACAAGTGCTTGACTCTCAGGCCTCGGCTTTCCCCTTAGGTACAGGGAAGGCAGCGCTGTTACAGGTTTAGTTTAATAAAAACTTAATAAAATTGTCTGTGTGTGTGTTATACCCTCCAAAAACGCTTCCCTGTAGTGAACAGTGTGCAAACAGTTCAGGCTTATCGCTTGCAATGGCAGCCTGCACTGGATGGCTGGTCACAAGGGTGGTGTCAGAGCTCTCTGCCCCAACCTCCCAGACTGTGAGGAGCAGGAGGGCTGGCCTAAAAATAGCCACCGGCACGAGCGTGCTGTTTGCCATGCAGCAGTTGGCTAGGGCTGCTCTGCCACTTCCCTGCCTGGAACCCCCCCACCCCTTGGGGAGAGAGGAGGAACCCCATTTTGCTTTCCCAAAGACAAAAGGCACATGGAGGCTAGGTGAAAAAGTTTATTCCATCTCTACAGTGACAAGGAACTATCTGAACGCCAGCCCCAGCAGCAACAGCTCACATACCACACACAGCTGCTGGGAAGAGCTTCATGACAGGTGCAGCAGCAAACACAACCTGAGTCAGCCAGCCTGCACAGGCAGCCGGGGTCACCTGGGAGCATGGGCTGCAAGAGGTGCTGCTGAGAGCAGCGGGCAGGATGTGGGATGGTGGCCTCGCTTCTGCAGAGGCTAGTGCAAGCGAGGAGTACTAAGTTGCAGGGAAAGCACTCTGGAACCTTCCTCAGGCAGCTGGAGCAGCTATAGCCCTGCTGAGAGATCGCAGCACTTGCTGCTCCTGTGGATCCCAAACAGTGTCATCCAAGCACCAGCAGCTCAAGTGCAGGCTGTGGGAAGGCGCAGCACAGGAGTTTATAGTCAGAAGATGGCTTTGGCATCAAGCTCACCCAGCAGCAGCTGAGGGAGGAAGGCACGGGCAACCTGCAGCAGGCAGGAGCTGGACCACCTGGCTGTGCTATGGCAGCAAGAGCTGCCACTGGAAGGGTTGCAGCTGGCGGGGCTGGAAAGGCACTGATACCAGGACAGGCCAGAGCTGGGGAGTACAAACCACCCTCCCAGCCCGCTGCTTCCCCAAGGGTGCAATGGCCAGGCCTGGAGCTCAGCCCCACTGAGGCCAGCCCTGCACCCCTACCCTCTCCAAAGCCACAGGGCTGCACTCAGCAGTTGCAAATCACCCGCTACGTGCTGAAGCACCCACCACACACCAGGCTTTGGATCCCAGTAGCAGAGAGCTCAGCTCCACCACCAGAACCAGGCCCCTCCTGTGCGCCCCAGCACCAAGACCTGGTGGCCTTCACACAAAGCAGCTGCCACCCTCCCACCCCACCTTCCCCCTTCCAGTCACTGATCCTTCCCTTCCCACCCGACAGAAGAGAATTGCACTGGTACAGCCATCCCTGCCGGGGCACCGGGCAGGGGCTCAGTACACCGGTGGGGGCTGGTAACCCTCTGGGGCTTCTGCCGTGTGGGTGAAAGGTGGCTGCTGGTAGCTCTCGTGGCTGATGTTGGGGTAGCTGGAGTAGGGAGTCGAAACTTCTGGGGTGGGGTCGACATAGTTGTGAGCAAAGTCCTCCACCCCCATTTTGTACCTTTTGTAAGCGAAGGCGATCAGGAGGCCCTAGAGAGACAAGGGGACCGGCCATGTCAGGGCTGCCCTGGGAACCCCTCCACACTCCCTCCAGAGCCGGGCAGGGCCAGGCTGGGTGCCACTGTGGCTTCACTCACCCAGGTGAAGATGGAGAAGAAGCTGAAGGTGATGGCAGCGCGGGCCGAGTCAGCCCCTACGTACACATCCTTGGCTTGCGTCCAGGCCCACTGGTTGGTCAAGAAACAAAAGCCAATGAACCACAGGAACGTCCAGAGGCCTGCAGGAGGAAGGTGGCGTGAGGGCTGCGACCTGCTGCTCCCAGCTGGTCCCCAGGGCAGGTCCTGCTGCCCTCGGTGGGGGGCCAGATGCCAGTGCAGGCACCCGGCCTGGAGGGTTTTCAGCTGGCAGCACGTGGCCTGCAGGCAGTGTGCCAGGCAGGAGCAACGCCCTTCACCAGGCACTGGCAGCCACGTCACGGGGCAAAGGCAGCCATTGTAGCAGCTGCAGAAGGTGCAGCCCTGCCCCGCAACCGCTGGTACCTGAGAAGCCGAGATCTGCCAGGACCAGGTACTTGCGGTCAGTGGTGTTGCTGATCTGGGGGAAGTAGATGTCCACCATGAAGAAGAAGATGCAGGCGAGGAGGGCAAGGATGCTGATGCCGATGCCGTAGCGGCAGGCGTCCTCGTTGTGGTTGAAGATGCAGAAGAGCTGCGAGGAGCTGGGGATGTTGGTATAGCCCTCCCCGACCAGGCAGGAGAAGACGACCAGGGCGAAGACCTGCAGGGGTGGGAGCGGGTGTCTGGCGGGCGGCACCGGGCCGGCGGGGCCCCTTCTAGGGTTGCCCGTGCCCGGCGGGCGGAGCCGAGCTGCTGGGTGGGAGGGGAAGGCCGGGCCGGGCCGGGCCGCCAGGTCCCAGGGCGGGCGTGAGCGGGGGGAAGGCCAGGCCGGGCGGGCAGAACGGAGGGGAAGGCCAGGCCCAGGCCGGGGCCCGCTGCAGCCCCGCGCAGCTCGCTTGGCCCGGCCCGACTCACCGCGCTGACGATCCGCGCCAGGACCTGCGGCTGCTGCACGAAGCGGCCCAGGTCGAATGCCCCGCCGGCCTTGGCCGCCCCGTACGCGCCGCCGCTGCCACCCTCCATCGCGTCGGACGCGCCGTCGCGCACCCCGCTGCTCCTGCGCGGCACCGCCCCGGAGCGGGCCGGGCGGTCCCTCCTGCCGGGGCGGAGCGGGGCTGGCTCAGGCCGGCGGGACCGGGGCCGCCCCGCCCGGGCTAGAACGCAGCGCCGACCCCTGCTCGCGCCCCTCCGGTGCCGCCGTTGCCCCGCAGAGGGGGAGGCCGACAGCCACCCCGCTCCCCCCGGTGCGGTGGCTGTGGTGTCCCGGGCAGCGCCGTGGGACGGGTCAGGTCCAGCCCCGGAGCCCGCGGGTCGCAGCCCCACGGCCCGGCCTGCGGCAGGTCCCGGTGAGCGCGACCGGAGGGGAAGGGGGGATTCTACGGGGTTCGCTGCCGTCGCCCCTCGCCCGGCACCGGGAGGCGGCAGGAAGGCGGGGCGGGGTGGGGGGGGTGGGTGTCGGTGCTCGGTGCTCCCCGCCCGTCCCGCTGGGGGCCGGGGCCAGGCCCCGCACCCGCGCCGAGCCGCAGCGCTTGCCCGGTGCCAGGAGCGGGTGGAGGCGGTGGGAGCCCCGGGACGTGGCTCTGTCGGTTCTCAGTACCGGGGCGGGCGGGCGAGCCCCGGGGTGGTGGGGGCCGGGCCGGGAGTCCCGCCGGGGCCGTCGCCTGCCCGGAGCAGCTGTAGTCGCGGGGCGGCGGAGGAGGACGAGGGAGGGGAGGAAGGAGCAGGCGGTTGGGAGCCGGGCGCGTGGCCCCGGGCGGCGCTGGCAGGGGGACACACAGAGGTCTCCTCCCCGGTGTCTCCCTGCTCCCGGGGCCACTTCGAGCCCCTCGGGGCTGCCGCAGGGCCGGGAAGGGGCGACCTCACCCAGCCCGGGGCTGCGGGGCCTGCCGGTGCCGCGGAACGGCTCCGTCCCCGCCCTGCCCCGGTTAGCGGCCCCCCCCCCCCCCCCCCCAGCGCGGGCAGGACCCGCTCGCAGCCGGCGTCGCGCCCCCATCCGCCCGCGCTTCCTTCCTGCCCCGCAGCGCCCGGCCGCGGGGGCCTCGCCGTTAGTCCCGGGCTTGGTGCTGGGTGTAGACCCGCGGCCCCTGGCGTCCCCGCCCCGGCGGTGGGCAGCACCCCGTGGGCCCCGGGAGAGTCGGGGTGCCCGGAGGGTCCACGGCTGACGCCTACTCCCTGTGGCACGGTGGCCGGTTGGAGGGAGCGCTCGGCCCCAGCACGATGTCCCAGCCGCCCTGCTTTGCCCTTCACGTCACCGAGGACACCGAGAGCGATGGGTGAGTGTGGGTCTGCCCTGCTGCTGCCCGTGCCGTGCCCCCGCATGCACGGCCCCCAGGATGCTGCAGCCCCAGTGGCATGAGGCTGGGGATTCTCCGCGGGGGGGCAGCAGCCCTCAAGCCGCAGGGAGGCCCAGGTGGGCTTCGGGCCCCGGTGCCTAGCGCAGCCCTAGGGGAGTGAGTCTGTCCTTGCAGGCAGGAGCCAAGCCCGGACAACGAGGGAGCCCTGCACACCTCCTTCCACCAACTCATCCAGGAGCAGAGCAGCTTGGTGGAGGCGGGTCTGGAGCTGGAGATGCAGGCAAGGGGCAGAGGTGAAGCACTGCGGCTGCAGGTGGGGTGGGACAGGGACAGCATGTGTGCCCAGGGCCATCTCCTGTCCCAGACCCTGCCTGAGCCAAAGCACATACAGGAGCCCGCTGACACCTTTGGCAGTGCAGGCAGCAGGGTAGACCTGCCCCTGGGGACACAGAGAGCGTCCCTGGAGAAGGGGATGCTCTGGAGGAGTGCACACTGGAGCGGGGCTGCAGGGACTGGAGCCATGGGTGCTCCAGTTCTCACTGCTTTGCGTCCTGCCTTCCCTCTGCCAGAGCACCCAGCCCTCCTGGCTCCCCCAGACGCCTGTGCCACAGCCTGCCTGGAGCCTGAGCAGGGCGAGCAGCAGCTCAGCTACTCCTCCGCTTCCCTGCGGATCCTCGCCAACATGCCCAGCCGCACCATCGGTAGCTGCCAGCTGCCCTTCCCCAGGCCCAGGAGCCGCTCGGGAGAGCTCTCCCATCTGCCTTGCTCTCGTGGGAGCACCCAACCCCTGCCCTGTTCTCACCCACAGGGCGCAGCCGCGGGGCCATCATTTCCAAGTACTACAACCGCACGGCCCGGCTGCGGCGCCGGAGCAGCCGCCCACCGCTGCAGCAGCTCTGCCATGCGGCACGGCCCAGCCTTCGGCAGTATGACCTGGAGACTGACCCTGCCAGGGCCACACTGGAAGGTGAGGGTCCCCTGGGAGCAGGAGCAGGCAGTGTCAGGCACTGTCCCCGCACTGTGTTTGGGACAGGCATGCTGTGTCCTGGCTGGCTGCATCCCACTGAGCCCTTTGTGCTCCCAGACAAGCAGAGCCTGCTGGTGAAAGAGCTGCTGAGCCTCTCGCCCAGCCAGCGCGGCCACATGCTGCTGACCGTGCCCCTCAGCCTGGCAGAGAAACGCACCCTCCGGTAGGTCCCTTCCCACTGGTCTCAGCCAGGCAGGGTTCCCACAGCCAGAGCCGTGCCCGGACTGTTCCACCCTCCAACATCCCTCTCTGCTGGGCAGGCAGGAGCTGAGCGGGCAGAGGGGCCTCCTGCGGCAGTGCACCCAGCACCGGGCCTCCTTCTCTCCCTGTGGATGGTCCAAGGACTATGTTGTCCTTGTAAGTCTGGGGCACGGGTCTGCACATCAGCTGTCAGGGGCTCTGGTACAGGCTCTGGCGCTGGTGCTCTCCCAGGCTCTCTCTCCCCAGTGCTGCCGAGGCCTCTGGTACAGGCTCCTCTCCCTGCTCGCTGCTGTGCAGCCCTGGCGCTATGCCCTGAAGCAGATCAGTGGACGCTTTGGCTCCAGTGTCCTCTCCTACTTCCTCTTCCTCAAGACACTCCTTATGTTCAACATCATCTCATTCCTCATCCTCCTGGTGTTCGTGGTAGCCCTGCAGGCTGCATATCCCCCTGCCTCAGCCAGCCCCCAGCCCTTCACCAGCCTCGAGCTTCTCACAGGAGCGGTAAGCACTGTCAGCACACCAGTGCCAGCACAGCACTGGGCCAGGAGCTCCAAGCCTGGGGCCCAGCCCTGCATCCCCACTACAGTGATGCCCTGGTTCCTGCCCTACATCCCCTGCCATGGCAATGCCCCGGATCCTGCCCTCGCACAGCCAGGTCCCTGGGACCACCATGCTGTGGGTGCAGAAGGGGGTGCCTGGTGCTGTCCCAGCCCAGGGCCCTATGTTCCAGCGGCTGACACAGATGTGCTAGGCTGGGCATGGAGCCATGGGCACCGGCAAGATCACTGTGGGCCCCATTGTGCACTTTCCCACAGGGCTACTTCACTCACTCACTGCTCTACTATGGCTACTACAGCAACGCCACCCTCAACAACCCCTGCACCTCCAGCCCCAATAGCAGTGCATGCCCTCTCACAGACCCTCCACTCCCATACAACATGCCTCTGGCCTACGTGTTCAGCATTGGGGTCTGCTTCCTCATCACCTGCATCCTGCTAGTGTACAGGTGGGTCAGCAGCACCTCTGGCTCTGCCAGTCATCCCCCCCATCGCTCAGCCCCTAGGCACCCCCTGATACCCTCCCCATCACTGCAGCATGTCCCATTCCTTTGGGGAGAGCTACCGTGTGGGCAGCTCCACGGGGGACCTGGCTGTCAAAGTCTTCTGTGCCTGGGACTTCAAGGTGATCCAGAAGCGCTCGGTGAAGCTGCAGTGTGAGAACATCTGCACACAGCTGAAGGTGAGGACCTTGGCTGGAGCTGGCCCCTGCACCATGCAGTGGGCAGGTGAAGGCATTCACAAGAGCCAGTCCAGACCCCAGGGCTCAGCACCCCTCTCCTCCCCACTGCACAGGGGAGCCCTGCAGCTGCAAATATGCCCTGACACCAACCCTGCACCAGTGCTTTTTCCATCAGCCCTCTGGGGTCCCATCTCGGTGCAGTGGGACAAACCCTTGCTCTGGACCTGGAGCATGCACAGGAGCACTGGCACTGCTTTCTTGCAGGAGCTGCTCGCAGAGCAGCGGTCCCACTCCCACTCCCTGAGCCTCTGCCAGCGCCTGAGGCACTCCGCTGTGCTTCTCCTGGCCTGGGCCCTCTCGCTGAGCACTGTGCTGGGCTGCGTGCTGGCTGTGTTCTACTTCTCAGAGCACATGCACGTGGTGAGTGCTGCCCCTTGGGATCTCCTGCCCTGCTGCTGAGGGGCTGGGTTATGGGGAGGTTGACCAGAGCAGCCCCAGGGGGTAGGGGCAGCCCCACTGCAGCTCCTCCCCTGGCCTCAGCGTTTGCTGCCCTCCCTGAGGGTGCCGGGTACAGCGGCCATGTGCTCACCCTGGTACCCACTCAACAGGTTCAGCAGAATCAACAAGCACAAGGCAGCAGCAAGCAGCAGAAGGAAGCCATCCTGCTGGTCCTGCCCCTTGTGGTGTCTCTCCTCAACATGCTGATGCCCCACCTGTACAACTTGCTGGCGATGTGGGAGAAGCAGGACTCCCCTGTGGCACAGGTCTATGTGGCAATCTGCAGGTAGGCTGGCTGGGGTCGAGGGAATGTCCTACACCCCCAGCTGCAGTGTGGGGAGAGGCTTTGGGGCCAGACACCCCATCCATGGGGTCAGCCCCTCTGTCCCCAGGACTCAGGGGCTCCTGGCCCTGCTCCTGCTCCCCAGGAACCTCATTCTGAAGATGGTGGTCCTCGGTCTGCTCTGCTACCAGTGGCTCAGCCGGAAAGTTGTCTGCTCGATGGAGGAGGTCAGCACTGCCATGCTGGGGCTGGGCTCTGCATGGCTCAGTGCGAGGAACACGCAGCGCCAGCATGAGCCGGCTGGGCCATGCCATCCACATCCCTTGCCCAGGGAGCATGGAGCAAAGCCAAGGCTGTGGTCATGGCACCAGTGGGCAGCAGTGGAAGGGGTCTGACAGCTGGGGGTCTGCCAGACAGCACTGCAGGCACCATCTGCTCCTTTGCTGGGGAGAGGGGGGCACCAGCCAGCCAGGAGCACCCCAGATGTTGGGTAGCTGGGGAAAGGGATGCAGGGGAGGAAAAGGTCCCACAGCCCCTACACCCCATGGGGTCCACAGGAAAGTCATGGGGGTGGAGAGACCTTGTTGCCTGCTGAATGCCATGACAGGCTCAAAAGGTGGTCCTGTGACAACCTCATGAAGTTCCACACAGCCAAGCAAGGTACTGCACAGGGTCAGGGCAATTCGAAGCACAAATGCATGCTAGGAAGGGAATGGATTGAGAGCAGCCCTGAGAAGGACTTTTGGGGTGGTTGTTGACAGGAAGCTCAACCTGACCCGGCAACGTGTGCTTGCAGCCCAGAAAGCCAACTGTATCCTGGGCTGCATCCAAAGCAGCAGAGCCAGCAGGTCCCCCCCTCTGCTCTCGTGAGACCCCACCTGCAGTACTGTGTTCAGCTCTGGGGCTCCCAAAACGAGAACATGGACCTGTTGGAGCGAGTCCAGAGGAGGCCAAGATGCTCAGGGGGCTGGAGCATCTCTTCTATGGAGACAGGCTGAGAGAGGCGGAGTTGTTCAGCCTGGAGAAGAGAAAGCTCTGGGGAGACCTAAAGGGTGTGTAGTGATAGGACAAGGGGAGATGGCTTTAAGCTGAAAGAGGGTACATTTAGATCAGATATAAGGAAGAAATTCTTCGCTGTGAGGCACTGGCACACATTGCCCAGAGAAGCTGTGGATGCCCCATCCCTGGGAGGGTTCAAGGCCAGGCTGGATGGGGCTTGAAGCAACCTGGTCTAATGGAAAGTGTCTCTGCCCATGGCACAGGGTTTGGGACTAAGTAAGGTGCCTCCCAACCCAACCCAACCCATTCTGTGATTCTGTGCCGCCTTTACTTGTCTCCCCAGTGCTGGGAGACATGCGTGGGGCAGGACCTGTATCGCTTTGTGGTGATGGACTTCATATTCACCCTGCTGGACATGCTCTTCGGGGAGCTGGTCTGGAGGTAACATGCCCCAGGAGGTGTCCCCCCACCAGCATGGCATCCCCAGCACGGCCTCAGCTCTCCGCTGCCTGGATGGTGCTGCCCTGGTGCGCCAGGCTCTGCCACCATCTGAGGGGGAAGATGGGGTGCCAAGTGCCCCCCCCCCAGCAGCAGCATTGGAGCAGAACTGTGCTTCCTTCCCAGGTTGATCTTGGAGAAGAGGCTGAAGAGGAAGCAGAGACCCGAGTTTGACATTGCCCGAAACGTGCTGGAGCTGATCTACGGGCAGACCCTGACCTGGTGAGAGGTCTCCTACCTGTCATGGCTCGTTCCTCTGCTGGCAAATGCCTCATGGTTCCCAGGTGCTGGCGGGGACCAGGCCCGGGGAGCTGCATGTTTCTCTGAGCCGGGTTGTGGGAGGACCCCTGCCACACCCAGCCCTGCATGGGTGGGATGAGGGAGATGGGTGGCCTGGCAGTCACAGTGCCTCCTTCTGGCACCTTACAGCCACAACCCACATGCTGGCCCGGGTGGTCTGGCTTTGGCAGCATGGTGAGAGCCACGGGGGGATCAGCAGCAGAGCATCCCAGCACCAGTCCAGTGTTCCCCACCCAGCTAGTCCCCTCCAAAGCTCTGGGGAAGGAGCAGGCCCCGGTGTACGTGCAGCCGTTTGTTTTTCCAGACCATAATGGCACTTGCTGCTCCAAGGGGAGCTGCTCCCCTCCAGCCTGTCTGCTTGGCTGCTAGACCCCTGCTTTGCCACCTCCATCGCTGCCTTTCTGCAGCCCCTGGCCTTGCACCCCCCCTGCCTAGGGAGGGGACCCCTGTGTGTGCTGCTGTGTTCCCACTCACAACACACCTGGGAGCTGGAACAACCACCCCAGGGGTTGGGGAGATCTCAGCCACTGCCCAGCCCCAGCCCAGGCTGCACAGCAAACCTGGCACAGGGCATCAGGCATTTGCTTTTTGCTTTCCAAAAGCCTGAGCACAGCTGGTGTTGGTGCCCTGCAACTTCCCCCAGCTCTGCCTACCGCAGGCTCCTGCAGGGCTCAGACCTGGGATGACCTCGTCTTCCCCCTTCTCTCCCAGGCTGGGTGTTCTCTTTGCACCACTCCTGCCGGCTGTGCAGACACTGAAGCTGCTGCTGCTGTTCTATATCAAAAAGGTATGAGTGGCCCACCCCTACCCTGCAGCTCCCCATGCATCCCGGTGACGGGCAGCCCTGTGGGCATGCTATGCCCTGCCACAGCAGAGGTGCTGCACTGTGCAAAGCGTGGTGCTGTCCTTGTGGGAGGGAAGAGGTGTGGGGACAGGGTGTCCCCAAGCTCATCAGCTCCGGGTGGATGGGAGGGATGGGACAGGAGGGTGGGGGCTGCTTCCCAGGAGAAAGGCGGCATGCAGGAATCTGCTCCCTGTCTGCAGACCAGCCTGATGCAGAACTGCCAGTCCCCCAGCAAGCCCTGGCAAGCATCTCACATGAGTACCATCTTCATCACGCTGCTGTGCTTCCCATCCTTCCTGGGTGCAGCTATCTTCCTCTCCTACACCATCTGGTCGTGAGTACCTGCCAGAGCACAGCTGGGGGCACAGAACCGCTGGCTGCATGGCGAGGAGGACCGTGCCTCCCAGCCCTGACAGCACATGGAGCACACTGTGCCCAGCGCAGGGCTGTGCAGTGGTGCCCCAGGCAGGGTGATGCTGCCCAGCTGCTGGTCGTTGCACAGAGTGTAGCAGCGGTTGGCCTGTGCCTAATTCTGCTAGCTGTTCCCGGTGTTCCTGATGCAGGACAAGATGAGGACTCCCTCATCCAGCCACTGGGGATGGGTGGGGCAGGCAAGGCTTTGTGCCCAGAGGGCTGGATCTCTGGGGCCAGGCAGTACCCTGGGCCCAGGGGCTGCTGGGCTGCCCATCCCTCTGACTGCCCCATCGGTCTGTCTACCCAGGGTTCAGCCGTCAGAAACCTGTGGTCCCTTCCAGGGGCTGGAAACAATCTACAAGTCAGGGAAGACCTGGGTGCAAGTGCTGGAGAAGTCCAACCCAAACATTACCTGGCTCGCCTGGGTCCTCCAGCACCTGGTGGAGAACCCCTTCCTCCTGTTCTTTGTGTCTGGGGTCCTGCTGTGAGTATAGACCTGAGCCTGAACCCTCGACCCTGTGCCTTGAGGGTCCTGCTGTCACAGCCCCAAGCAGGGTGCTGGGAACAGGGGTGTCACTTCAGAGCCCTGTGCCCTGGCCTGGTGCCGGGAGCACAGCATCCCCCAGCTTCCCACTCTAGCTGCCACCATCCCATCCTGCCTGTTATTGCAGAGCTGTGACCTACTTCAACATCCAGGTGGTGAGAGGCCAGCAGAGGATCATGCGCCTGCTGAAGGAGCAGATTGCCAACGTGCGTGAGCTCTCTCTGCTCCCCCTGGCTGGTCCATCCTGGCAGTCCCAGCTGCTCCACTCCCTGGTCCAGCCTCGGGATTGCTGGATTCAGGCTTTAGCCCCAACAGCGCTTTGACCTTGGACAGGCAAGAACACATCCCACAGCTGCTCACTGCAATGTCTTTGCTGTTGCAGGAAGGAGAAGATAAAGTATTTCTCATTCAGAAGCTTCACTCCATTTATGAGCAGAGAGGGCGACACGCCTGAGTGCCAGGTGAGGCATGCATGAAGGGGAGAGGGGGCTGCCAGGGTGCTCAGAGCTTGGCAGGGTGCATGGACATTGCTCCCTGCTGGAGCTGGGCTGGCGGGAGTGGCACTGCCAGGACCAGCCCTGCTGCAGCAGAATGTCATGTGCCCGGGAGCGGGAAGGTGCAGGAGATGATGGGGTGAGCCAGGCGTCTCACTTCTCGCTCTCATCTGCTCAGCCAGCATCTGGGGATGCAGGGATGAGCGTGGTGGGGAGATGGCTGGGCTGCCCCAGTACCTGGTCTGTCCCAGGGGATGCTGGATCCCTGGCGCTACTGTGGTGCAGGCATGGCACTGCTGCCAGCAGAGCCAGCACAGGGACAAGGAAGGGGACGGGGGCAGGACTGGGACAGGGAACAGGAGGGGCATGGAGCATTAGAGAGCCTCCACTCCCCTTTCAGCGTGGGGCAGTGCTGTCTGCCCCTGGCAGCAGACACTTGGGGGTCTCAAGGACTGCATCTGCCCTCTTAGTGTCAGATGCCCAAGGAAGAAACAGGACAGGACGGCTCACAGCCAGGGACCATATCCAGCTTTCTGAGCCATCGCAGCGTGGTGTTGGATCAGCAGGACTGTGGGGTGCTGGGGAAGATCCTTTGCTCCAGACTGCAGGGGTCAAGGATCCGTTGAGGCACGCTGTCCAGAAGCTCCATGGGGATGCTCCCACTGCCTGCAGCTGCTCGGGACATGACAGGCGCAGCAGGACCAGGGCCAGGACTGCTGTCACGTCCCAGGGCATGGTTCTGTGCAGGGCTGGCTTGCCAGCACAGCCCTTCACCGTGGGTGGTTACTGTTAGCAGAGAACAACGCTCCCTTCTGTGAACGCCCCAGCCAGTGCTGACAACAGCTTTAGGCCGTTTTCAGAAGCCCTTGGGGACAGTGAAGCTTTTCCAGCTGGAGAGAACCTGAAGCCCCCTTTGTGCTCCCCAGGAGCAGCAAGGCCAGAGCTGGGAGCTGCCAGCACCGACCCAGCTCCAGCCCAGTGCCTGGCTCACCGAGATACTGCTGGCTGATAACCTTCCCCATGAACGAGGCCACCCAGCCTGCCCCAGCCCAGCAGCCCTACAGCACACTGCGCTTGCCAGCGGGACAGGCTTGGAGAAACCAGCACAGTGCCGAGCTGGGCAGAGGAACCTGAAGGCTCTGTCTCCCCCACTGCAGGCTGACATGGCCCATTAAAGTGTAGCTGTTCGGGAGAGCTCCCCGCCTGTGCCTGGACCAGTTGGGCTGGAAGCAGGCAAGCAGGTTTGGCATGCTATCATCAGTGTTTGTTAGGGGTGGTGACTCGGCAGTGTGTGCTCGGGCTTCTCCACACTGCCGATGGGCTGCCCCGGGAAGAGCCCAGCTCAGCCCATGCCGAAGGAGTGAGGACTACTGCCATCTCATGGCATCTGGCCCTGGGAGCCACTCGCCATTGTGCCGTGGCTACAGCCCCCAGCACTGAGAGCTGCTTTCCACCACGGCATGCTGGCAGGAGGCCTGGCCCTGGAAAGCCGTTTGTGCCCCTGTGGCACAACAGAGCCAGAGAGGGTTGCGTTGCAGCCTGCGCCTGGCCCAGGCAGCCACAAGTAACCCTCTGACTTGGCACTCGTGCCGCCAGGGGAGGAGCTGCCAGCCGGCTGGGCACCGGGCTGGGCTGCCAGTGTGGGCTATCGGTGTGGACAGGCACGTGTTGTTGGTGCAGGCACGGGCCAGGTTCTCTGTGCGGACCCAGCCGTGCTTCAAACCTAAGCAATTGCCAGAGAGCAGCTGCACAGTGCTGCACTTCATGAGATGTCCCTGACAGAGGCATCCCTGCAGCACAGCCTGCCCCAGCTCCTGACACCCACCCAGGCCCCCCACTGTCTTCCCCCAGGTCACCCTGCTGTGCCTTGGCTGGCACGAGGCCACTGAGGCAAAAGCTGCCGTCAGGAGCCCCACTTGCACTTGGCTTCCAAGCCAGGAGGCATTACCAGCCCCAGTCCTGCCTAGCCCAGTCCAGGCACTGCTACAGCCCCGCCCCCCCCCCCCCCCCCCCCCGCCCTGAGCCCCATGACCATCCCCCCTGTCCCTAGAGGTACCAGTACAGTCTGGCCTCTAAGGCTCCTGCTCATCCCTTCCCTGAAAGGCTGGGGTTTCTATCCAAGCACAGGGCAGCCACCAATCTGGACAGTACTGTGGAAGTTTTACTGTGAAGTCCCACAGGGCTTCTGTCTGCCACCGGCCTGTGACACCATGTGGGCCCCGTGCCCAGCCCCACATTGGGCAGCTGTTCACTGGCCACCTCCTTTGGTGACAAGACTTGCCTGGGCTGCCACAGACAACCAGGCAGGGTTGGGTCAGCGGGGATCTCCGAGCGTGGCCCGAAGCCACTGCAGGACGTCAGCCAAACCAGTGCCATCACGGGCGCTGGTCTCCAATATCGTGATGGGCTGTGTGGCCCAGGAGATGATGTCCTGCATGCGGAACAGCGACTTCATCTCCACCCGTGACATGTAGCAGGGCAGGTCACTGCAGTTGGGAGGAGGGGGGGCTGTGTTAGGCTACTGCAACGGCTCTCCTGCCTGGCCCAGCCCCCGGCTTGGGGGGTCTCCACAGGCCCAGCCAGCCTGGGGGGGCCAGCTGCTGCTCCCCAGGATGCAGCAGACTTCCTTGGGCATCACCCGATGGAAGCAATGCGGGAGCCACTGCAGCCCCTCAGCATGCCCCCCACCCTCCAGGCTGAGCCCCCTCCTCACATCTTATTGAAGAGGACCAGCACCGGCACAGAGGCGAGCTGCGCTGCAGAGAGGACGGACAGCAGCTGGATGCAGGACGATGACACCTGGGTGGGGTTACCGGCATCAACCACGAACTGGAGGAGAAGGGAGAGCAGCGGTGCAGGTGTGCCCGAGGGTGCCCTGTGCTGGATCAGGGCACAGAGGAGGGAAATCGCACAACCGGGGCGAAACTGAGGGGCCCGACTCCCTGCAGCAGAGCTGGGGCAGCCCCCACCCCAGCCACGGGGTGCCCCTTTCCCTGCACACATGTCCTGCCCGGCCCGGTTTGTCCCTCGAGGCTGTGGCTCAGGACAGGGTGGCTGCAGCGCAGCCACGGGGCCCCCCTCAGCTGCCGCCCGGGCGTGGGGTACCGGTGCCGCCGCTCACCAGGAGAGCGCTGCACTCGCCGTAGTAGCTGGGCCAGATGGGGCCCATGCAGCCGCCCAGCTCCCGCACCGTCACCCTCCGCGGCAGCCGCAGGTCGGTCAGGTTGGTGCCCACCTGCCGGGACAGGGGCTCGGTACGGGCGTGCCACAGAGCCCTTCGGCCGCCCCGGGGCTGCCGGCTGCCTCACGGCCCCCGCCGGGCTCTGCCTACCGTGGGCTGTGTGGCCGGGGGCTCGCCCAGCTCCGCGGCCGCCTCCTCGACGCTCAGCTGTGCCGCGGGTTAAGGACACGACGGTACCTGGGAAGGGGAAGGGGACAGGGCCGCGGCCCGCTGCCCGCCCGGGTCCCCCGCCCCGCCCCGCCCCGCCGGGCCCCCTCGGGCCGGACGCCCACCCCCCAGACTCCCCCCGCCCCGCCGGGCCCCCTGCCCCGCTGGATATGGCGGAGCCGCCTGGCCAGGAGGCTCTTGCCGCCACCCGCCGCCCCCAGCAGCAGGCACGTGGGCACTGGCTTCCCCGCCGCCGCCATCCCGCCGCGGCCCGGCCCGCCGGAAAGAGCCCCCCCCCCCGCGCCGGAAGCCGGAAGCGGAAGCGCTCCGCGGAGGGGCGGTGGGCCAGGCCAGGCCGGCGGCGACGGCGGTGGCGGGACGCCATGGGGCGCGGCGGCGGCACCTTCGAGCGGCTCCTCGGTACCGGCCGCGGCCTCGCCTCGGCGCGGCGGGTGGGACGGGGGCTGGGCTGGGGGACGCTGCCTCTCGGCGTGGCCGGGAGCCGCAGCCCTCAGCCTGGGCAGCCGGGCGGGCCCGGGGCTGCGTGCCGCCGGCGCGCGCAGCGCTGCCCGGGCCGGTACCGAGGCTCAGTGCTGCCCGGGCGGGCGGTACGGGGCCCGCGGCCCGCAGGAACCGGGGCGGCGGGTCCGAGATTACCGGGTGCCCTGGGGTGTCGGAAGGGGAAGAGCTGGCGCGTTCCGCGAAAAATCGGGATTTTTATCCTCGAGTGCTCGCGTCTGGGGCATCGCCGGAGTCTGTGGGAGCTGTCCCGGGAGCACATCGGCAGCGGTGGAGCAGAGCCGAGATATGCAGTACTGCCTAAAGCAGCCTAATGGTTTCGTTCCTTGCAGATAAGGCTACGAGCCAGCTTCTGCTGGAGACAGACTGGGAATCTATCCTGCAGATCTGTGACATGATCCGTCAGGGAGATACCCAGTAAGTGCTCTTTGGCTGTTGGATGCACTATAAGCACAGCCCTCCTTGGCTTCACAAGGTGAAGCATGAGAGTCTCAGACTGGTCAGCCTGCAGTAGCATGCATCTTGTTACTGCCTTTCAGAAAAATGTTGGAAAGGCAGTATGGTGCCACCAGATATGCTGACATACTTCCCTGACCTCAGGAGTTGCAGGTTACCTCTGGCCTGAAATCCTCAGAGAAACTGAAGCTTGAATGCGCTCATTCCTTCTCTTCCCTTGGGGGGGGTTTGCCTTGGGGGAATCTCGTAGACCATGAGCTAACTCTACCCTTTGTTAGGGTGGGGGTTGGCAGGCGTTCAGCAGCAGCTGAAATCTCCCCTGGGATTCTTGATTGCCTGAGGACGTGTACTCTCTTTCCTTACCCAGAGCAAAATATGCTGTCAACGCTATCAAGAAGAAAGTCAACGATAAGAATCCCCATGTGGCACTCTATGCACTGGAGGTAACGTCAGCCTAAACCGTGAGCACTGCAGGGGCCTGGCTCACAGGCCAGGGAACTTCCCATCTTTTATAAACCTGCCTTCTGGGCTGCGCAGTCTGCACAGTGTTCCCTGCCTATGGAGCATCGGAGTTGCAGCTTGGAGTTTGCCTCCTCCTGGCTCTAGCAGAGAGGTTTTGTGACCGATCAGCAGCCCATGGTCTTCATTCTTTAATTCCACCTCAGTGTTAGGAATATGCAAAGCTGGAAGTTGAGATACTGTCCCTGGGGGTCTGTCTCCACGTAGAAGAGGTACAAAGGCCACCATGAAGTTGAAGGGTAGCTTATTCTCCAGCATGGCGATGTGGACTTCTCTGGCTTGACTGACACTGCCCTAATGCAACTCAGAGCTTAAATAGTGCCCCCATCTTGGTGTGCTGGCTGCTGCAACTCAGAGCTTAAATAGTGCCCCCATCTTGGTGTGCTGGCTGCAGTGACCTGTAACGTGTGCTAGGACTCACCACAGGCCACAGAGAAGGAAGAAGGTGGTGGGCTAACGGTGTCCTTTGCCCTTTGTAGGTCATGGAGTCGGTGGTTAAAAACTGTGGCCAAACAGTCCATGATGAGGTGGCCAATAAACAGACTATGGAGGAACTGAAGGAAATACTCAAGGTAAATGTATCTTGGTTTACTACTGATTTTGAATGAGGTTGGAAAAGAAGCAGAAGAAGGAGAAAATGCATGTGTCCTCTCTTTCGTTCCCTCTGCGTAAAGAGCAGAAGGGAAGGTGTTGGGAAATGTGTTTCAGAAAAGAGCAAACTGTATTGCATGATGTGAAGGAGCGTAGGGAACTAAGGAGTGCCTGTGAGGGAGAGAAGATGTGAGAGCAGAGGTCACGTTTGGCTGTATTGTGAAGTGGGGTAGGAATACGCTGCAAAGGCCTAGACCATTTCATGGTAAATGCTCTTGGGTGCAACGCTTTGCTTGGCTTGAGACAGCAAAGGAAAAAGAGAGGTGATGGTCTGGCAGTTTCACCAAGGACCTAAGCAGCAGTGAGGCAAATCGCCTTCCCATAGCACAGCGAGACACACACAGGAAGGTAGAGCACCAGGTAAAAACTGGCAGAAGCTTCCCCTTTATCATGGCCATTTCATTGGCCTGTGGAATTGTTTGAGGAGCTTTGCAGGATGTAAACCTGGCTGTTTTCACTGACAAGCTGTTGCCAGAAGCTATCACTTGCAGGTTTGATATAACATACCTGTAAGAGCTCTGTAAGTCCTTGCTCTGGACACTTCCACAACTGAAGTGGAAATGGGAACTTCTGTCTCCAGCTCCCAGCCCCAGAACAGCAATGCCCAGACAAGAGCTTGTTAGAGCAGTGCTGTTCCTTCCTTACAGCCTCTGTCTTCTGCCAGAAGCAGACAACCAGATGACCCAGATTATTTGGTGAATGAGCTGTGCGAGTCCCATCATCTTGTACACTGTAGTAGGGTGTCTCTCTCCTGTGACCTTCCTGTTAGGGCTGGCTTCAGTCTCCATGCAGGGTCTTCTGTTCAGATAGGAGTGCTGTCGTAATGTGATGGCTAGGTGCAGCTATTCCAGGCGCTGAGGAGATCAGATCCAGAGATTTTGTGGTTCTCTCCAGTTTGCCTTGGTAGTTTCATAACTGCCACAGATCCATTCTCCTCCTACACATGGAACTTTGCTGCTTGTGAATGCCTAGTGCTGGTAACATGGTCTTAGTTCTGATGAGGTTCAGGGTTGTGACTTGTGGAATGCAGGATTTTGCCAGATCTTCTAGAATTTGGGAGCTCCAGGAACTGTCAGTAAGTCATGCTGTGTGGGCTGAGCTCTTGGCTGAAATTGGAGCTTGACAATGCTCCTCTGCTTCCTGGGGGATTTCTGGAGCAGCCAGTCATGTGAACGTGTGATGATTTGGTCAGCTGATGACAGGGTTGCTCTCGGAGGCTGGCTGGGATCTGAACAGGCTTGCCAAGTTTCCTCCACCTCCTTGAACTGTGATACAACCACCCCTGCCTCCAAAGGGCAGGCTTCCCAGCTGTCTGTACTGTGTCACATCCTGAGTAGTGTTGGGTATTCCCAGGCTGGAGGTATTGACAGTCTGGCACCAACACCCTCCGGCTGTGAGCTTGTGGTGCCCTGTCAGTCCTCGGGTGAGGCAGACTGTTGCTGTTCTGCCCAGCTGGGTAGCTGTAGGTCCCACAGTTTTACAAGTGCAGAACGAGCAACTTTTGTGAGGAGGTGAACAAAGATGTTGTGCAGGCCAGTGTTTGTGTCTGCCCTGGGGAGCAGCTGTGCAAGTCTTTGTGGGTGTTTTCTCAAAGCATCATAACCACACCCCTTTTTGAGTTTCTCCATGCTGCTCTGAAGGAAGTTTTCTTGTTTGTGCTGGAGGGCAGAAGTGGGGAAGCTGAAGGAGTATGTCATCCTTGTTGTGAATTGTCCTTATGGCAGCTTTCTGACAGCTCTTACCTTGCACAAGTGCTCTAAAGTTTCTCTTCCCCTGAATGGTATTTCTGGCTTCTCTTCTAGGGGATTCACACCATCCTTGGGGTTTCGGGATCTTTTTCTCAGATTTTTTTTTTCTCCTCCCTTTCTGCACAGAGACAAGTGGAGACAAGTGTCCGCAGTAAGATCCTGTACCTTATCCAGGCCTGGGCTCATGCCTTCCGCAATGAGCCCAAGTACAAGGTGGTGCAGGACACCTATCAGATAATGAAGGTTGAAGGTGAGGACTCTGTGGGAAAAGGTGGGTGGACAATTGGCCGAGCAGCTATGCTCTGGAGGAGCCTTGCAGGAGCAGGAATGGGTGTCAGGACCCTGCCTGGCATCAGCAAAATCTGGACTTACAATACTGAACTTTTTCTTGGTGCCCGATACCCAATTAACTTCTTGGAGTGACTGAATCCTGCTGCAGAGAGAGGACAGCCCTGTTGTCCCAGGACTGGGGGCTGCCTTGCTGTGGGCCTCCAGCCCTGCTAGCAGCTAAGGGTTGGCAGTGAGACCTGAAAAGCAGGAGCTGCAAATGTTCTTCAGGAAACTGGCAGCAAATCAGCGTGTCCTTTGGGAAGGAATTTACAGCAGGGTGGTTCCTTCCTCCCAGCCTTTCATTAGTCCTCCTGGGATGGGTCCATGCTCCTGCTTTCTGACAGTGTCAGCATGGCACTTTCTCTCTTGTCCTGGGATGGCAGCGTTTCCTGTGAGGGAAGGGACGTGCTGCCGTCTCTGCTTTTCTCTGCACCAGAACCTCCACGGGCAGTGGGAAAGCCTGGAGGTCTCCATCGCCCACGGAGCTGGTGTTGCTACGCTCTTGCTGTTCATAGGGGATGGGCCTCAGAGCCCTGCCTGCCCACGCAGCGGCCTTTTCTTCCCCCATCGTCAGCTCAAGGTCTTGAGAAATAAGCCTTATCCAAGGGGCCCTGATGTCCCTTACAGGTGTATAAGGGAAATCAATGGGGCATGTCCCCATTAGGGCCATGAAGATGGTGAGGGGACCGGAGCACCTCCCTCATGAGGAAAGGCTGAGGGAGCTGGGCCTGTTTAGCCTGCGGAAGACTGAGAGGGGATCTTGTCACTTTATACAAATATCTTAAGGGCAAGTGTCAAGAGGATGGGGCCAAGCTCTTTGCAGTGGTGCCCAGCGACAGGACCAGGGGCAAAGGGCACAACCTGCAGCACAGGAAGTTCCATCTGAATGTAAGGAAACACTTCTTTTCTTTGAGGGTGACACAGAGCACTGGAACAGGCTGCCCAGAGAAGTTGTGGAGTCTGCTTCTCTGGAGGCATTCAAAACCCAACTGGATGCAATTCTGTGCAACCTGCTGTAGGTGAACCTGCTTTAGCAGGGGGGCTTGGACTAGATGATCTCCAGAGGTCCCTTCCAACCCCAACCATTCTGTGATTTGAGAGCGTGGCTGAGAGCCAGACTGTGTGAGCACTGGCCTCTGGCCTCCTGCAGCAGGAAGATTGTTGCCAGTTATGTCAGAGTAAGATAATGGTCAGGGTAGGTGAGCTGAGCTGGATATGAGTGTGGCTGAGACCTGTGGCATGAGGCTGTAGGCACCACGGCCTTCTGGTGCCGGAGGAGCCCTTTCACACAGGACACTGTCACTTCTCCTGCAGGTCACGTGTTCCCGGAATTCAAAGAGAGCGATGCCATGTTCGCTGCTGAAAGGGTGAGCTCTGGTAGTGGGGAGGGAGTCGGCACTGCAGGACAGACCTTCCATCTCCTGTCCCCTTCCTACTGAGCCTTCCATTCTTGCATTCTTCCATTTCATGCAGATTAGTGGCCTTACTGGGTACATACTGCTCCCAGCTGTCATGTGGGCAGTTTTGGGGTGGTGCACAGCAAGTTAACCTAAAACTACCACATGGAGGGGGAGAACTGACCAGGACAGGGAGTTCTCTCTGTGTATCTATAAGAGACATCTTACCCTACTTTGGTGGCCTTCCCCCAGCATGGCAGTCTGAACATGGCAGCAGGGCATTGCTAAAGTGATTGCTGTGCAGATATGTTCCTAGAAAATCTCTTGCTGACTAGGAAAGCGTCACAGTCTCTAGGAATGTGAGTGGAAATAACTTGTGGAAATTCATAGTTCCTGTTGAGCTGCAAATGCTTCCAGTCTCCCCCATTCATAAGAATACCTTGGTTAGCTGTAGGAGCTCCTGAAAGGCTCTGTGGAGACTCTCCTTGAGTCATCTTTTCCCCTTCTTATGCAATTTTCCTTAACCCTGACAGGCTCCAGACTGGGTCGATGCTGAGGAGTGTCACAGATGTCGAGTGCAGTTTGGCGTTGTGACACGGAAGGTGGGTGCCACTGCTGCCCCTCTGGATTCCCTGGTCCTGCACGTCCCGCTGAGCCTGCATGGAAGTGTGTTGGTGCTGGGCTGTGTTCCCTGGCCACTGGCAGGGAAACACCAGGAGTGTCTGAGAGATGCTGTCTAATGGTGAAGAAGTGTCTTGCTACCGCACTGATGTCTCCCATCCTTTGCAGCATCATTGCAGGGCCTGTGGGCAGATATTCTGTGGCAAATGTTCCTCCAAGTATTCCACCATCCCCAAGTTTGGGATTGAGAAGGAAGTGAGAGTGTGCGAGCCCTGTTACGAGCATCTCAACAAGTCAGTACCCTTTGTGGTGTGTTTCTTTGCCTCCAACAGCTGGGACTGTGAGGGGAGAAGCTTGGTGTGGAGCCACCTTTCTGCAGACCTGAGCTAGGGTTTCCCAAGCTGCGCAGGCAGGGCTGGGTTCCCTTTCTTCCTGGGAATGGGGTTTACAGCTGTAGTGTTGTGCAGAGCTGGGGCTCCAGTGCGGAGGAAGGAGCATTCAGTCTGCACTGTCACCTCTTTCTGACTACAGGAAAGCTGAGGGTAAAGCTGCTGCCACCTCTGAACTGCCCCCTGAGTACCTGACCAGCCCCCTCTCTCAGCAGTCCCAGGTGAGTGGCTGCCCTGTAGGTGATCCAGTGATCCTGACCAGCTTGTTAATCCCTTTACTGACCACCTCATCATCATTCCACTTGCAGCTTCCCCCAAAGCGTGATGAGACAGCTCTGCAAGAGGAGGAAGAGCTCCAACTAGCTATTGCCTTGTCTCAGTCAGAGGCTGAGGAGAAGGAGAGAATGGTTTGTGCCCTGCTTGGCATCTGGGAGTGGTTGTTGCCATACAGCCCAGATGTGCTGGGCATCTCCTTGCTCTCCAGTAACAGATCTCTAGGCCTGCCCTGGTGTGAGCAAGTTGCAGGGCCTGTGGAATGAGAGGGTGGAAGTGGAGCCCGGCACATGCTGCGTTGCAGTTGCGGATCTTGGAAGCAGGCTGTGCCCAAGCTGCAAGCCCTGGGCATGCTGGCCTGCGGGAACCACACAAAGTGTGAGGCTGGGTCTGCCGGCCATGCCTGGCCGTCGCTAGGAACCTCATCTACCCAGGCTGTTGCTGACTGGGTGATTTAGAGGGGTCTGGACAGTCCCCGAGTTGACTGTTTTTTCCCTCTTTTGCAGAGGCAGAAAACTACCTACTCCATGTACCCGAAGGCTGAGCCCACACCTGTCACGTCATCAGCTCCCCCAGTCAGCACGCTCTATTCCCCATCTGTGGTACGTTCATGGGAGCCCCTGAACACGAAGTGGCTGGACACAGGCCAGTTTCCTAGCCTGAGTCTTCCGCGTCAGATTTAATTCCTGTTCTGAGAGATTTGTCTCGTTCAATCCCTTGCTCTTTCGCAGCACTGCTGCATTTTCAGCAAGAAGGTCTGTATTCAGCTGGCATTTAGGTACCTCTGCTGCTTCCAGTAGCTGCAGCATGTGTTTGGCTGAAGGAGAGGGCTGTCCCCTTTCAGGCTCTTGCTGATGCTCGGCACTGGTGGTTGTGTGTAACCAGGTCTGAGCATCACGTCTGTGTGCGAGCTGTGGGTCTCTGGTTTCTCTGAACCAGATTTCCCTGTTTGTCTTTTTCCAGAATTCCTCTGCTCCCTTGGCTGAGGACATTGACCCAGAGGTAAGGATTCAGGCCTTACTAGTCCATGGCACAGGCTCACTCCCCGCGGGGCTGTGATGCTCATCTTCCTGCTCTTTCTGGCAGCTGGCTCGGTACCTGAACCGCAACTACTGGGAGAAGAAACAAGAGGAAGTTCGCAAGAGCCCCACCCCATCAGCACCTCTGTCCCTCACAGAGCCAGCCGCTCAGCCTGGGGAAGCCCACCCTGCCCCACTTGGTGTTGTTGAGGTAAGAGGGGGCCTGGCACTATGGCAGCTTCTGAGGGGTGAGAAGTGCACAAATGCTTCCCTTGGCCCTGACACGCAGTTCTGCAGGCTTGCTGGTGGCTCACAGCATGGGAGAGTTGAGGCTGACTGGTTTCCCTGTCCTTCCAGCAGCAATACCAGAATGGCGAGTCTGAGGAGAACCACGAGCAGTTCCTGAAGGCACTGCAGAATGCGGTCACCACATTTGTCAACCGCATGAAGAGTAACCACATGCGGGGCCGCAGCATCACCAATGACTCGGCTGTATTGTCCCTCTTCCAGTCCATCAACAACATGCACCCCCAGCTGCTGGAGCTGCTCAACCAGCTGGATGAGCGCAGGCGTATGTGGGAGCTGCCCAGCTGTGGGCGTGGGGAGGAGCGGTTGATTGCCAGGGCTTTCCCCAGGGCCAGGGTTTGGCATTCCCGTGACACGGTCTCTCTGGAGAGAAGCCAGTGTGCAGGGAGAGGTGGTCCGACTGCTGTGGCCTGAGAGGGTCCCTGAGACTGGCTTTTCCCTCCCCAGTGTACTACGAAGGCCTGCAGGACAAACTGGCTCAGATCCGGGATGCACGTGGGGCTCTGAACGCGCTGCGGGAGGAGCATCAGGAGAAGCTGCGTCGTGCAGCAGAGGAGGCAGAGCGCCAGCGCCAGATCCAGCTGGCCCAGAAGCTGGAGATCATGAGGCAGAAGAAGCAGGTGAGGCAGGGAAGAGTTTCCAGGGTATCTGGGTCTGCGTCAGCCAGCAGGCCTGCCTGCACCTTGGGCGAGCCCAGGACTGGCAGGGGCAGCTGCCCTGGCAGGAGCGGATGCTGTGGTGTCCTGGCTTCTAGTTGTCATGGCCCTCTTCCCACAGGAGTACCTGGAGATGCAGCGTCAGCTGGCCATCCAGCGACTCCAGGAGCAGGAGAAGGAGAGGCAGATGCGCCTGGAACAGCAGAAGCAGACCATCCAGATGAGAGCCCAGATGCCAGCTTTTTCACTGCCTTATGCCCAGGTGCGGCTGCTGGGCCAGAGACCCTCCTGCCAGGTCCCAGGGGATGTGGCCTAAAGCTTCCTTTTCTTCCCTCAACAGCTCCAGGCCATGCCCGCAGCCAGTGGGGTGATCTACCAGCCCTCCGGGCCCACCAGCTTCCCTGGCACCTTCAGCCCGGCTGGCTCCGTGGAGGGCTCTCCCATGCACAGTGTATATATGAACCAGGCAGCACAAGGGGGCACGGGGCCATACACCGCAATGCCCGTCACGGGAACAGGTACGTCACCCAGTTGCTCCCACGTGGGTGGGAGCTGAGGGCAAGGTGGTTGCTTCTATCTCTGACCTCTCCACCCCAGATCCCAGCATGGTGAACGCTTACATGTACCAGCCGGGAACAGGCAGTGGGCAGGCGGCTCAGCAGGGGCAGGCGGTGCCCACCACCACCCCGGCGTACTCATCCTACCAGCCAACTCCAACACAGGGCTACCAGGCAAGCGAGGGCAGAGCAGCTCGTGGCTGGCTGTGGCGTTCTGCAGGGCTTGGTGCAACTCGCTCCATCCCGGCAATGGAATTTCTGAGCGGGAGGGAGAAAGGGCTGGGTGGTCCCAGATCTCTGGCTCTGCGGCTGCTCTCGCTGTGGGAGTGGGTTGGGGCTGGGGCCAGAGCCAGTTCAGAGCTTCCCGTGGTGCAGAGGGAGGAAGACACCCTGGTTCCAGTGGAGTGGGGAGAGTGGTGCTGGGGCATTGGTTTGAGACAAGCCATCGCTGCCTGCACCACCTCTCACTGGCCTCTCCTCCCCAGAGCGCAGCCTCGCAGTCGCAGAGCATCCCGGCCATCTCTCAGGCCCCCCAGTCGGGTGCTGTGGGCTACATGGGCAGCCAGTCAGTCTCCATGGGCTACCAGCCCTATGGCATGCAGGTGAGCACCCCCTGCTACACAGGCCCCTTCTTGGGTGCTGGGGGGGATGAGGTGTGAGTGGTCTTCAGCCCATGGAGCCTTTCAAGGCATGCACTGCCAGGGGTGGGGAAGAGTCTCCTTCTCTGGAGGCATTCAAAACCTGCCTGGATGCAACACTGCAACCTGCTGTGGGTGAACCTGCTTTAGCCAGGGGTTGGAATGGGTGATCTCCAGTGGTCCCTTCCCACCCTGACCATTCTGCGATCCTGTGAAAAGGGGAGGCAGGCTGAAGGCTGTGGGCCTCCACCTCCTGCCCTGTGGCCGCCCCACATCCCCCAGCCCTTCTGACGGCCACCCCCTCGCTCCTGCAGAGCCTCCTGTCTGCCCTGCCGGCGCAGGAAGCCACACTGAGCAGCCTGCCAGCCCAGCAGTCCTACCTGCCTGGGCAGCAGCCCCTCTACCAACAGGTGAGTGCCACCAGCCCCGGCAGGGTTGGGGCCCCGGGGCGGCATGTCCGCTGATGAAGCCACTTTATCTGTTCCAGATGGCACCTGCTGGAGGGGCCCCCCCGCAGCAACAGCCCCCGCCGGTGGCCGCCCCTGTGCAGCAGCCGCCGGGCAGCGGAGAGGCACAGCTTATCTCGTTTGACTGATCCCCGCCGCAGGGTGCGGGGGGGAGGGGGTGTCCCGCGTAACACTACTCTTCACGCCGAACACTTCTGTACCCCAGCCGCTCACCGCGCCCTCCCCGCCCCGCGCCCTGCGCAGCTCCCCTGGGCCTGTGGGGCTCCAGCCGCCGGCTCCGGGCCAGGGAGGCCGCAGCGGAGCAGCTCTCCGGCACCGCGGCCTGGGGCTGCCCCCTGGCCCTGCCCGCCCTGCCCTGCCAGCCCGCGGACCCCCGTGCCAGGAGGAGCCAGGGGGTAGTGCGGCCTGCGGCCCCCTTGCCGCGGGCCCGGTGGGGCTGTGCTGCAGAGCCCCGCTTCGCCCCACCCCGCCCCAGCTGAGCCCCCTCCCCGCCAGCGCCATCTCCCCGGGCCCAGGCCCTGTCCCCGCGGCACGGCCGCTCCCTCGCTCCGCACGGGGCAGTCCGAGCGCGAACGGCGATAATAAAGTGTTGGGAACGAACTGCGGCCTGGTGTGCTGGGGGCGCGAGGGTCGCGGCCTGGCGGGGCGAACGAGTCCTGGCGGACCTGGCGGCTAGAGCGCCGTCTGCTCGCCGCCTCGCCGCAACCATGGAGGCGCGACGCTGCGGCCTAGAGCGGCCCGACGCGGCGCGGGGGCTGCCGGGACCATCGAGCGCGGGGCAGAGCGCCGCCGTGTCCTCTGCGGCCGCCATGCTGCCCGCCGCCCGCGCGCTGCCGCCGCGCCTGCCCCGCCGCCTGTCGCCCGCCTTGCGCTGGGCCGCGGCCCGGCCACCCGCCGCTGGCCTGCGGGCGCTGGGCACGGGCCGCGCACGGCGCTCGGAGGTGCTGGCCGAGGCGCCGCTGGACACGGCCACCAAGGAGTACTCGCCCAAGGTGCGGCAGCTGGTGCAGGACATCGCGGGGCTGACGCTGCTGGAGGTGGCCGACCTCAACGCGCTCCTCAAGGTGGGTGGCCCGGCCCGCCTCATACCGGCCTGGCCCGGCCCGCGTGCGCCGCCTCACTGGCCGCCGGTGCCGCTGCTCTTCCCGCAGGAGACGCTGAAGATCCCGGACGTGGGGGTGATGCCGGCGGCGGCTGCTGCTGCTCCTTTCCAGCGCGCCCAAGCAGCTCCGCAGGTACCGGGCTCTGCGGGGAGGGGTCGGGAGTTGGGCTTCAGGGGCTCCGAGTCGGCTTGGTGGGTCCCCACGCGCGGGGGGGGGGAGGGCTGTTGGACTTTCACCGAGTTCTGGCTGCTTCCAGGAGGAGGAAGGTGTCCCGCTCAAGAAAGAGAAAACACATTTCACTGTCCGGCTGACAGAGCTGAAGCCTGCTGACAAGGTGAAGCTGATCAAGGAGGTGAAGAACTTCGTGCCAGGAGTGAACCTCGTGCAGGTGAGGAGTGGGCTGCCCGAGGCTCTGGCCACCCTACTGCATCGCCCCCAGGCCCAGATGGGTCCCGAAGCGTGTAGCAAGCGGCAGCCTCAATTTTCTGTTTGAAGGGAAGCCTGGATTTCTGCGTTTAGAACAGTCTGCCAGTGCACACGCCTCAGTGCAAAGATGTGGATGAGGTGTAGAGCAGGGATCGGTCGCATCTGTTTGCCTGGTTTTTTTAGAGACTGCTGTTCCCTCCCTGCTCTGCTGCATGGCCACCAAGTGAGCCCCTAGCAGAAGCGGTGAAGGAGGCAATGACCTCAGAGTGCCTTGTGCCAGCCAGCTTCAGCATCTCCAAACTCAGGAGCTTCTGTGAGCGTTCTTGTAGAATTTGGGAGTAGCCAGGATTCCTTGCTACAGACAGATTTGGCTTGCCTTCTCCTTGGCTTTTTTGAAGGCCAATACGTTTCTGAATTTAGATGATTTACTGCAATTCACGTGTCTTGCAATCCACACTTCCAGTCTTTTTCAGAGCTCTTCTTTTTGTAGGTGATGCCTCTTTTTCCTCGGATGAGACGGGCCTTTCACAGTTTTGTGCAGCATCTGAGCTCATGCCCTTGAACCATGATATAGGTTTAGAACAAAGAATGGGTGATAGAGCTGCTACTGCAGAAGTATTTAACACACTTTGGTTCTCCTCGGGTGATGCTTTCATATCTTGGGGATAATAGTAGCTGTCTGTTTACGTAGTTGCAAGGAAGAAATGTTGAGCATTGTAGATCTGCTCTTATTTGAAGCCTGGGATATCAGAAGGAATTGCAGAAAATCTTCTGACACATTTGTATTGATATATTGCAAAGCAGACAATTCGGTAACAGAGAAACTCTGGTAGCAGAGACATGAGTTTCGTTGGCCTGCTGGGATAACTAACTGTCAGTTTGGTTAGTCTCACAGTTGTTGATCCGTTATCAGTCCCAAGCAAACATTAAAATACCAAAACCCTGTAGCGGACACGATCAGGTAATTAAAAGCTGTCTGCAGAACTAATACTAAATCAACTTGGCTTAGCATGTGGAACCTGTCAGACAACCTGGCTACAGTTCTGATGCAGTTAAAAGGTTGGTAGATGCAGGTTATTGCGGATAAACTTTGTCAAGCGTGACTTACCCGACCTGATATTTTGTTGGTAAAATACACACACACAGACACGCAAAACTGCTCCTGACAGTTGGTTTTGTCTACAGGGGTTGTATTCAAAATGTAGGTGATAATGTTTTTATTATAGATTTTATTGCTATCCAACTGAGGTGATTTTAATGAGATCTGCAGGGAATCTGTTCTTGTCCTGTAGGGCTGTAAATGATTTGCAAAAAGGCATTGCTAGTAAAATCTTGGGACGTTGGGTGCTGATGTGACTCAAACAGGTTAGTCCTGCAGAAACGACCGCTTGATGAGACAGGCGTGTTGTCAGCACAAGCTGGACTCGAGTCCATTTGCACCTCTGGACACTTGTTCAGAGCTGGCCCAATAGATACTTGCCTCGCATCTTCATTCCCATACAGTCCAGCTGGGGTTGGAAGTGCGTTGCCTCTCTGCCCAGTGGGTGTTCCTGCGTGGGTCCAGCTTGGCTCTGGCCCTGCTCTTCCTCCTGCTGGGTGTTGTGAGCAGCTGTTGCCTTTGACTGTGGCTGCTTTAGAACAGAAGTTACACATTAGTGAGCAAGGTTCTTAAATGAATAACTTTGATTGTGTTGCCTGTCCTCATCTTGGCAAGCCAGAAAAGCTCCTTTCTGGACGCTGTCCTGGGCTCTGGGGAGTGAAGGCATGCCTGCCCTGCTGAGCTTTGCCAGCACAGCTACACCTTCTCATCCCTAGTGGAAAAAGTGTTTCCTGCCACCATGGATACATAGTCACTGAGCCCAACGTGAATTAAAACAATAAAACCTTCTTTCTGTCAGCAATGGTCAATCTGTTGGGTGCTAAAATACCTGCAGTGCCACATGGCAGACAGCTGGCAGCAGCTTTTTACTGTAGGAGCCTCCCTGGGTTTTTTTTTTAAGGAGCCAAATAGCTTTGCTGCTGCTGGGTTGTGAGAGAGAGCGCATCTGACTGCAGCAGGGTTTATCCTCCTGGGCTCCCTTCCCTTTTTTGCAGCAGTACTCCCCGAAGTCCCTTTAAATCAGTTCAACAGCTTCTCAGCTTGCCTTAAATTTTGCAGTACTGCATAGTATCGATAGTTTTGTATAAAAAGTCAAAGTATCAAGATTGTGTTGTTAAGCATAGTCCATATGGGAAATTTTTTTTTTTATTTTTTTTTTTTTTTACCCAGTGCAGCACATTCCTGCACAGCTGTGTACAAACCCTGAGACAGCCTCTCCTCCCTGCTGGCAAAAATATGCAACCCAAAACATTCGCTCTGAAAAAAGGCGAGCCAAGGCAGGCCAGTAGCTGCCTTAGCAGGTTGCTGCAGTGGCTCTGTGTGTCCCAGGCTCCTCAGACTGGGGCTGTGCATCTGGATGCACCATGCCTGTGGTAGGAGGAATTGGTGGGCAATCATTGGCTGAAAAAGGCCTTCCAGGACTAAAGTGGATGGGCCCCCACTTACAGTTGGGTTTAGACATCTTCCAGCAGGATGTGCTGTAGTTAAAGTAAAAAGTCTTGGCTTTGGGACCAGTCAGTGAGTTTCCCTGCTTATGCAAAAGTCAGGCTCATGGCTCTAAATCTGTTAATCCAGTTAGTGAAAGCTAGTTTACAAGTCTCGTACTTTGTCTTTCCTGCAGGCAAAGAAGCTGGTGGAGTCCCTTCCGCAGGAGATCAAGGCTAATGCCTCCAAGGACGAAGCAGAGAAGATTAAAGCAGCGCTGGAGGCAGCTGGAGGGACTGTGGTTCTAGAGTAGATGGCCCCTGTCTCATCACTGAGGGACTGGCGCAATGGCAGCCTTCCTCGCTGCCACCTGCCCAGGCACTGGCTGCTGCCGGAGCCGGGGTCCGGTGCTTCTGAGTGTGAGGCATCCCCTGGCTGTGCGGTGGGAATGCTCTCTAGCAGTGATCCGCTGCAAGAATGCCATACGGTTTGGCGGGGCTGCTGCCTAGTTCTGGCATCGCAATGAACTCTACCTTCATAAATGTAAAAAAAACCACGCTGTAAAACGATTAATCTCTCCAGAATCAGCTCTGCCTGATGCTGCCGGGCCCCCGCGCACGCAGCCGGTACCAGCGCTGCTGACGCCCGCCGCGCCGCGCTGCCGCCGCCTCGAGCCGCGTTCTGGTGTCGCCCCCCCCGGGGAGCTCTGGCAGCCCCGGCCGTTAGCGGGGGGAGGCGTCTTCCGCGGTCTGCGGAGCGGGAACCGGCTCTTCGGAGCCCGGGGGCGGCCGCGGTGCCGCGATCCCCCGCCGGTAGTGGGGAGGGGGGGGGCGGGGCTGAGGGGCGGGGCCGCGTGCAGAGCGGCGCCGATGGCGGAGCGGCGCGTGTCGCGCTGGTACTTCGGCGGCCTCGCGTCGTGCGGGGCTGCGTGCTGCACCCACCCGCTGGACCTGCTCAAGGTGCGGGGGGGCGGGGGGCGGCCGGAGTGGCTCCGGGTGGATGGATGAGCCACTCGGGGGAGCCGGAGAATCTCGCCTAGGGGCAGGGGAGCGGCCGGGGGGACGCGGCTCTGAGAGGCTGGGGGCCGGGAACGGCTCTGAGGAGCCGGGGGTGGCTCTGGAGGGCGGGAACGGCGGTGGAGAACAGGAGAAACGGCTGCCGGGCGGCCGGTTTGTGGCTGTGAGGGGCCGGAGCGCGCGAGGAGCAGCCCTGGGCTGGGGGGTGGGGGGGTGCGGGGGCGCGTGAGCAGGCGACTTGGGGCGCCGGGGCACAGCGCTGGGGGGCCCGGGGCCGGGTGTGGGGCTGAGGGGATACGGCCCGGGGCTGTGGGAGCCCGGGGTGCCGGCCCCACGAGCTGTGCGGTGCGGGGCTGTGGAGGACGCCCGGGCCAGCCCTGCGCGGCGCTGGACGCGGGCCCGCTGGATCCGTGTCCTCCGGCCAAGGTGCCGGCGGGGCGCGGCGGGCGGCCCGGCATCCTGCTCCCGCACCACGGGCGCCGCGCGCAGCCGGGCACAACGGGCGGGGCGGCCGGGCGGGCTGCGGGGGTAGCGAGCCCGGGCCGGGGCCTGCCCTGCCTGCGGGACGGGCTCGGGACAGGCACCCCTGCCCACCGCACGGCACCGAGGGAGGGGAAGCCGCGCTGGGCGCGGGCCCAGCGGAGGAGCCAGCGCTGGCACGGGGGGACGCCGCGTCCCGGTGCTCGGCGTGTTGCCGTGCCCGGCTGGCCACGGCTGCCCATCGGAGGTGGCTGGCAGCCCGTGGGGGCTTGTGTAGCACGGCCTGGCAAGGCACTAAGAAGGGGAATTAGGCTGGCATATGCCGCCAGGTCTGCCTCTGTCTCCAAGCCAGTGTGATGGGTTTGACTTTGGGGCAGTGTCCCCATGCACTGTCCCCTGTGGATGCGTAGCCCCCATGTGCTCGGTGGCTTTGAGCCCAGGCCAGTCATCTGGTTTTGCCCGAGGGTTTGCACCTGAGTATTGAACACAGACCTGCCTTTGGCCCAGAGCTCGCCCACAGTGGGGACTGGTGCCAGGCATGGGGAAGCACAAGGGGCCTCGGGGTCTGGCAGGGCACGGGGCCAAGGGCGCTTTGCTGTACCTCTGGACCTTGGCCCCGGCGGGAGGCCCCAGCCAGCCCGGCTGTAGGATGCAGCCACTGGCCGCCCACAGGGACTGCCTGCCCTGCGGCAGTGACCACAGCACTGACCAGCTCCTCCCCTGTCCGCCTGCCTGCAGCCCTGGGGTGGCCAGGCAGCAGAGCACTTCTGGCATAGCTGTGCCCTGCCTGCCTGGTCCCCCTGCCCTGCGCTGCCTGGCAGCTGCTCACCCAGCTCCCAGCATGTCACAAGCTCTGGTCTCCGACATCCAAAATCCACCTGCTGGGGCTAAAGGCAGGCCCCTTCCCTGCCCCCCACTGCTGCCCTGCACAGGAGGCAGAGGCTGTTCCCAGCGTCCCGCTGTGTGTCCCACGCTCTGACCATGCTGGGGCTTCTCTAATGGGAGCCAGGCCTGGTCCCTGGCCAGCGGCCCTTTGTTCTCCTTATCTCCTGGGGCCTTTGACTCACATGTGATCTTCGCAGTGTGGGGCTAGGTGGTTATGCTCAGAACGTGCTCTGGCACCAGCCAGCACAGCTCCTCTGTCCCGGACAGCCCTCGCAGTCCCACTATCACTTCCTCTGGTGGTGGTGGGAAGTGTTGGGTTGCTGGGGTTGGGCAGGGGAGCACCTGAATGCCCAGGCTGTGGCCAGGAGTGCTTCAGAGCTACGGGGTTGTTTTCCTGCCTGTGCAATTCCTGTGGCTTGGGAGGAGGGGAAGCTGCTTCTAGAGGCCTGCCATTTCACATGACAAGGTTGTAGGCCATCAAGAGGTCCTGAATTAACTCATCCTGTTGTGGTCCCATCAAGCAAACCCACACTAGTTGCTTGCTTGCTCACGTGCTTCTGGATCCTCCCTGCCCCGATGTGGCCCGGGGCTACCACTTCATGTTGGGGCGTGCTGCTGAGGCCACTGAGGCGGGCAAGCACCTGGGAGGGACTGAGGGCAGGTTCCACAGCACTGCCCCTTCTCCTGCCAGCCTCCACCCCTCTGGTGCTGGGCTGGGCCAGTTCCCAAGTACTGCTTAGGCGTGGAGAGCCTGGAGCTATTGCTGTTTGCACAGAATCTCCTGTGCGAGTGCTGACAAGTTATCCTGATGAGCACTCGAGCAGCCATCGCTGCTCTGCTGCCCTGTGTTGTCCCATTTCTACCCAGCCCCAGCACTGGGCTGGTGTGCTGATGCTGCTGGACTCTGCCCCAGGTCCACCTGCAGACCCAGCAGGAGGTGAAGATGCGGATGATGGGGATGGCAGTGCGTGTGATCCGCACCGACGGCTTCCTGGCTCTCTACAACGGGCTCAGTGCCTCACTGTGCCGGCAGGTGAGTGCCACCATGCCCTGACAGTCTCTGGTCCCCCAGGGCCAGCGTGGAGCTCCTGCTGTGCAGCACTGCCCTCACTGTCTGGCAGCTGGGCTGGAGCTGACAGGCTGCCCTGAGCCACAGGGACTGGTGCCCAGCGGGACACAGCAGCTCATTCTCCCTCCTCCAGATGACGTATTCCTTGACTCGCTTTGCCATCTACGAGACCGCGAGGGACCACTTGGGCCAGGGCAGCCAGGGCCCTCCCCCCTTCTACCAGAAAGTGCTGCTGGGTGCAGTGGGAGGTGAGTGAGGGAGAGGGTCCCTCAGCCCCAGGCTCATTTGGGCTGGAGGAGCCCACTGACCCCAGGTCTTCTTTGCCCCTAGGTTTCACCGGCGGGTTCGTGGGGACCCCAGCAGACATGGTGAATGTCAGGTCAGTTCTGGGTGCTGCTGGTAAAAAAGAAGGCTTGTGGCTGGCAGGTGGCAGCGATGGGGATGGTGGGGTGCTCCCCAGGCTACGGACTGCTCTCCTGACCAGGCTGCCACTGGTTAGTGCCTGGTCCTGGCGGGGAGCTCTGTACCCAGTTGTTTTCTGCCATTTGATGTGACAGCCCCCAGCCACTGCATGGCCGTCTGGGGGGGCATGGGGCTGGAGGCAGCTTTCTGGTCCCTTTGCAAACAGGCAACACAATCCATCTGCTGGGCCTCTGGCCACTGCCCTGAGCAGGGGCAGCCCTGCCCCAGGTCCCTGGGGCTGAGGGGGGCAGCAGGGCACTGACCTCTGCCTCAGCCCGTGGTGCTCTGCCTTCCAGGATGCAGAACGACATGAAGCAGCCGCCCTCACTGCGCCGCAAGTGAGTGGGGTCCAGGACAGTAGACTGGGGGGCTCAGGTTCCTGGGAAGGCCAGGACAGTGGGGTGGGGGGCCTGGGCTCCCGGGGTGGGTGGTCAGGACAGTGGAGCGGGGGGCCTCGGGCAGTGCAGTCAGGGGCCAGGGCTCCCGGGAGGGCCAGGGCAGCAGCGGGAGGTCGGGAGGGGTGGGGGTTCTCAGGGGGCCGGGGCAGCAGGTCGGGGAGGGGTCTGGGGTCCCGGGGTCCGTGTGGCCGCGGCGGGGCAGGGCGTCCGGGTTCCCCGGGGGTCCGTGTGGCCGCGGGGGGGCAGCACCGCACCGGCAGCACAGCCCCGTGCCCGGGGGCGGCGGGGCCGGGGTCCAGGCCGCAGCCCCGGGAGCCGCCGCTGCCTGCTCGGAGCTGCCGGTGCTGGGGAGCCTCCGACCCTGACATCCTCCCCTCTCGCTCCTTCCAGCTATTCTCATGCCCTGGACGGCATGTACCGCGTCCTCCAGGAAGGTGAGGCTGTGCCAGCCAGGGCAGGGTGAGCCTGCCTGCTGCCTCGTTGCTGGCAGTGGGGAGCCGTGGCTGGGGTGCCCGCGGGTGCTTGCTCAGCTGGGGCAGGGAGAGGGGATGGAAGGGTGGCCGTGGGGCCCGTGACTCCAGGGGAGCCGAGGGCTATGCATCTGGCTGGGGCATGGGCCAGGCAGAGCTTGGCAGCCTGCCCGTACACCAGTGGGGAAAAAAAAGAGAGGCCTGCAGGAGCTGCTGTGAAGAAGCACAAGAGGGTGGGAGCAGGTGGGAAGGGGAATGAACAGCAGCAGGGAGGAGGCAGGGCTGTGCTGAAGGTTTTTTCTTTCCTGCAGCTTATTTGCTGTTCTGTGAGGAGTCCAGGACACAGACCAGGCAGGGAAGGAGGCTTCCGGGAGGAGGGAGTGTGAGTAATGTCCCAGGACTCTGCTGATCCCAATCTGTCTGTCCACAGAGGGCTTAAAGAAACTCTTCTCCGGAGCTACGATGGCATCCAGCCGAGGGGCCCTAGTCACTGTTGGGCAGGTAGGACAGCTCTGCTGGGCGGTAGGTGCCTGGGGTAAGGACAGGGGTAGTTCCTGGCATGGCGAGGAGTGGCGACATTTCACTAATACACTGTGTCTCCACAGCTGTCCTGTTACGACCAGGCCAAGCAGCTGGTTCTCACAACTGGGTTGCTGTCGGACAACATCTTCACTCACTTCCTGGCCAGCTTCATCGCTGTGAGCAGGGCTGGGTGCGGGGAGGCAGGACTGGGATGGGGTTTGCCTGCAGCCAGGCTCAGGTCCCCCAGGCTGAGGCTGCCAGAGGTGCTTCTTAGGGCTCTGATTAAGCAGAGCTGGGCTCAGAGGCTCCTGTGGGGCTCCCAGCCTGGAGCTGGTCCCAGGCAGGGCTCTGGGTCTCTCCAGTGACAGTGGCAGTTGCTGGCACCTGGGTCTGCTCTGTGAGCCAGAGCTGCTTGACCCTCTTTGACTCTCCCCAGGGCGGATGTGCCACTTTCCTGTGCCAGCCCCTGGATGTGCTCAAGACCCGCCTCATGAACTCTCAGGGAGAGTACCGGGTGAGCAGCCCATCCTGCCCACCTCCGCTCCCTTCGCACACTGGCCTCTGCCTCCCAGCACCACCTCATCTCTGTCTCTCTCACTCCAGGGTGTTACCCACTGTGCCATGGAAACTGCCAAGCTCGGACCCCTCGCCTTCTACAAGGTACCTAGCTGGGGCTGTGTGGGATGGGGTGGAGCCGGGGGAGACTGGGCTGGGCTGGGCTGGGAGCAGAGTTTAAGGCCCAGAACAGCTCTGGGGCAGGAGTCTTCCACACTCTGCTGCTGGCAGCCTTCATCTGCCAGCCCCTGCCTTGGCCCTGGGGCATTAAGAGCCATGGCCTCTTCTGGGCTTGCAGCCTGGGTCTGCGCACTGCAGCAGCTGCCCTCTTGTACCCATTGGGCTCCCAAACAGGAATGCAGGTATAGGCAGCAGTGCTCCAGCACTCGCTGGATGTTACTGACCAGCAGACACTGGTCAGCTCTTGCACCCTACGCACCTGGGCTTGGTGCAGTCACCTGTGTGTCCAGTCTCACTGCTGGTAGGGCTCCTGGAAAAGGGTTTCACGCCTGAAGTTTCTTCCAGATGCTGCCAGTCAGGCATTTTCCCTGTTACAGCCTGTCTGCTCATCTTCCCCAGGCAGCGTCCAACCCCCTTCTGCACTGGGGGCTGTGGGATCTGACCCAGGCTTCTACCAAGATTCTGTCTACGTAGTGGTGATGCTGGCACTGATGTGTTTGGGGGCAGAGGGGTGATGCATGATGCTGAGATCTGTGTGCACAGCAATGGCTGCAGTGCCTCCCTCACTGCCGTGGTAGTCTCTGCCTGCCACCAAGGCCCCAGCTCCATGCTGCATGCCCAGCGAACCACTCCCTGGTGCTTGCAAGCTCCTGCTGCTCCCTGTGGGTTGGGCTGCCGGGCACCCTTGGCCCTGATGGGGAAGCCCAGGGCTAGGCACACGCTGACTCTCCCCGTTCTTGCTGTCCCCTTCCAGGGCTTTGTTCCTGCTGCCATCCGGCTAGTTCCTCACACCATCCTCACCTTTGTCTTCCTGGAACAGCTGCGCAAATATTTTGGGATCAAAGTGATCACCTGAGTAGGAGGGACAGACCCTGCTTCACCCCAGGGGGGTGAGCATACAGGTCACTGCTGAGATCCCAGAACCCCTCTCTACTGTCTAAGGCCAGTGCTGCTCCTTTACCCCTCATCCCCACTCCTGTGCCTTGCCAGTGTCTGTGGCCAGGCAGTCCCAGACTCCCTTTTCCTGTCACCCCTATTCTCAGCATCTGTTACCTCTGGTATAGTCTTGGGCCCCTTGTCCCCTCTGCACTGTTGGTTTGGGTTTTTTTTGCTATCTTCCTTGTGCCCTCCTGGCCACAAGTTCTGTCTTTACCTCCCTCTTCCCTGTTCCTTGTGCACCTCCGGGAACAGAGGATCTGCCCTTCTGCCTCTCTGCCTGGTCACAGAGCCTATGGGGCTGGTGGGCCAGCAACCACGCTGCAGTGTCCCCCACACGCTGGGGGAAGCAGGGCAGCTGGCGGGTTCCCAGCCCCTCATGCAAGCAGGAGGGGGAGACACAGGTTTAGCGCTGTGAGGGCCTGTCCTCCCTCAGTGCCTCTGGCCCTGTGTGCTCCTCCACTGGGATCAGCACAACCTGGCATCCCCGCTCTGCTTCCTTCCTGGCCTCCCCCACCACCGCCTGCTTCAGCTCAGCCAAAACTCACCAGCGCCCAACGGCTGCTGGGCTCTTCAGGGATTGTGCCTCGTACCAATGATGACAGAGAACGGACCCCAGGGGGGAGTGGCAGCCCTTGGGCCACTCTGCGCTGCTGGCCAGGTGCAGGCTGGAGCCCTTCTCTCCTGGCCTGCCCTTGCCCAGGGCAAGGCTGGCAGCTGTGCCGCTGACCCCCACCCCAGCCAGGGCCAGGCAGCACCTGCTCGAGGACCTGGCACTCACCCACAGCACACTCACCCCGGCCCCCAGCCCTGGCCTTGAGTGAGGGTGTCCATCCAGCACTGTGCTGCAGCCTCACCCCCTCCTCAGCCCCTCACATTGGGGCAGACCCCCAGCCCCTGAGTGTGCCAAGGCTGCCTTATGGCCCTCCCTCACCCTGCACCATCCTGCCTGTGGGGGCTGCAGGCACCAGCCCTTCTGCCCTGTGCACCACTCTCTGTGCGTGGTCGCCCCAAGGGATCAAAGAACTGGAATATCTGTGACCTTAATATGTATTATAATAAACAGTAGTGCAAGTCCAGGGCCTGGTGTCCTGCTTGGGGGGCGGTGGGAGGGAGGATGCTGTGCTCCCTGCCATTGCACAAGGGCTCAGGCTGAGCTCTCCGAGAGTGGAGGGAGGAGAGCAAGGCTCATCCCCTTCTGCACCATGCCAAGCAGGGAGGTCTTCACCCTGTTCTATGTCCCCAGCCCCGAGGGCACATGTGCCCAGTGCCTCCCAGCCCTGTGCGGTGGGGAGCTGCAGGCCGGGCTCCCACACCAGCCCTGCTCTGAGCTGTGCCCAGCCTCGGCTGTGTGGGCAGCACCAGGGCAGAGCCATGCCGAGGGTGCCAGCCTCTGCCTCTTGGCAGGAGCTGCCTCCTGGATGTGATGCTAATTGGGCTCTAGCAGGTGGAACAGAGCCAGCCTGGGACAGCAGAGGAGTGAAAGCTCGTCACCTTAACGAAGTCTAATGATGCTGGCTGGCATCACTGCTTTGTTCCTGTGCCTGGCCCCATGTGAGAGCCACGGGCAGGTGAGCATGGGGAGAGCTGAGCCTGCTTTCCTTGTGAGGGGCTGGGGGCTGCCAGGCTGTGGTGGCCATGCCCCCAGCCACCCCAGCCCTGCTCCCAGGGCCAACGGGCACTGCTTGGTGCCCTCACAGGCACCCAGCATGGAGCAGGAGAGCGGTGGAGCTGCAGGGCCCTGCCCCGGCCAGCCAGCCATTGCCCTCCAGCAACATGGAGCCCTGCTCAGCCCTGTGCCAGCCAGCAGCAGGGATGTTCCAGCTGAGCCACCATCTCCCTGAGCTGCTGCACTTCTGGTACTTGCATGTGCTTTTCCCATGTCCCTTATAGCAGCTGAACTGTGCCACAGCTGCGCCAGCAGGATAGCATGTGCCAGACACAGCCTGGAGCACAGAGCGTCCGGCAGCTGCACAGTTCGGGCACATTTCTTATCTCTGAGCATCGGAAAACGAGAGGCCTCAGGACTATCGGCAGCCTGTTGCCAGTGGTGTTTGCACTCGAGTAGCTGGCTGGCCCCTCCTGAGCTCATCCTGCCCTCTGGCCCAGGCCTGTCCCCCGCCCCGGGGTAGCATGCCAAGCCCCAGGCCCTGCTGCCTCGGGGGGCTCCCCACAGGTCATCCCTTTGCCCACACCAGGCAGGGCTGGGGGCCTCTGATCCTTCCCACCGCCACAGCCGCCTCCTGACCCAGAGGGGTGTGAGGGCTGTCTCCAGGGGGCAGCCGTGGGTCTGACCCCCTCTTGGTGCTGGCAGGGCACCTGCAAGCCCCAGTGTGTGCCTAGGTGGCCCAGACCCTCTGTCTGCACCCACGGGACATCCAGCGCACGGGTGGCTGAGCGGAGCAGGAACCTGGTGCGGGGGGTCCGGGTGGGAGGATGCTCGGTGTCCCTGAGCTGCCACCGCCCGCACAGCCGCCACGGCCGTCGGCCCACAGGTGGGCTGCTGGCACCCCCGCGGCCGGGAGACCTGCCCAGGCCACGCTTCAGCCCCACACCCGGGGGGCGGGGGCGGGGCCCAGGGCGCTAGCTGCCGGGTGTGCGCGTGCCCGACCGTGCAGCGGCGGGACTGCCCGCGGCTGACACGGACTCGCCACCGCTGGCCGGACCGAGGGGGTGGCGGCGGCTCCCGGCTGCGTGGCTGCAGTTTGCCCGGGCGCGCGAGCGGGGCGAGCCCCGCTCCCGCGGCCGGAGCGGGGAGATGACGCCGGGAAACGACTCCGGGGAACCCCCCCGGGACCGCCGGGGAGCCCCGGGGCCCCGCCGCCTCGCTGGCGCCGGGGGATCCCGCCGGCACCCAGCAGGGGCTGCAGCGGACCCCCGGAGCCGCGGGAACCCCCGTCCCGCTCCTTTGGGGGGTCGGTGCGGGCCGGCTGCACGCACCGTTCCGCCCACCCCGTCCCCGCCGGCGAGCCGAGCCGGTGGCCGGGCGCGGGGCGGAGAAGCCAGTGGCGGGGGCAAGCGGCGGCGGCCACGCAGCTCCCGGGTGCGGCCGCCGGTGATGCGGTGCCGCAGGGGCAACGCCGCGCCGTGCCCAGCGCCGAGCACCCGGGACCGGCGGCTACGGGTGGGGCGGGGGTCACCGGGCTGCGCCCCCCCCGGGCTGACGGGAGGAGCGGGCCGGCGGGACGCGGCTCCTCGCCCGCGGTCCCTCCCCCCGCGCCGGTCCCTCCCCTCCAGCCGCCACAGCCACCGCCACCGCGGCTCCGGCAAAAGTTTTCGCCGGAGCGGCCGAGCGCGCCGGTCCCGGTCCCCGTCAGCACCGAGATGCGCCCGGGAGCCGCCGCGAGCCCAGCCCCGACAGGTATGGGGAAGGAGGGGGGGTTGGGGGGAGTGGAGCGCCTGTCCCCGCGGTCTCGGGGCTCCCCGTCCGGCGGGATGCCGCCCGCCCCGTCGCGTTGGATGTGGAGCCGGGTCGCAGCTGCGCATCCCCGGGGCCGCGGCTGGATCCCCCGGGAGTCCGGGGCAGCAGCTCCCGGAGCCGCCCGGTGCTGGGCGTTGGCCGCGGTGGGGCTGAGCCCCTCGGCAAGGGGTGTCCTGGGCCGGGGAGGTCCCAGCTGGGCTGTGCCCGTTCCCCCCTGAGCCGCTGCCTCGGGCGTCCCTGGGGAGGGGCTCTGGCCTTGGGCATCACGGCACCCCCGGATGCTGCCGTGGCTGTTGTGAGCCCCAGGCAAGTGATACCAGCCGGGCTCTGGCGCACTGGGAGCATCTCCTGGAGAAGCCCCTCGCTGGGATGGTGCCCGCTGGGTCTCCCTGCCGCGGGCACAGCAGTGCCTGCAGGTTTCTTTTCGAGGGGCAGAAGCAGGGGACGCTTTTCCAGCCTTCCCAGCACTCCCCAAGCTCTCCGGGTGTTGCAGGAGCCCATTGCGAGTGCCCTTTGTGACTCTGTCCCAAGCTCTGCTGTGTCAACACGGTGTTGGTAAATGGCTTTGTTTAACCAGGACATGTTGGGTATGTGACCTTGCCGCCCTCGTCGTTGCAAGCGCATCTCCAAAGCAGCTGCCGCGATCCCCTCTGCCTGGCGCTGTGCTTCCCAGCCCGGCTGCTCCCTCAGGGTGGCAAAGGAGAGGGGGGCACGCCGACGTCAGGGCAGCTCCCCTCGAGCTGCGGTGGCTGGACGGGCAGGGGACGGGGCATTCTGCTGCTGCCCAGCCAACGCTGCCGAGCATGCGTCCGCACCCTGTAATTCAGCCGCCTTGCCCCACACAGCGCTCAGCAGCACGTGTTGTGGGTGTCCTGACCCATGCCAAATTCAGTGCTTGCCCCTGTGATTTCCTTGGCTTTATCTGTGCATCAGCAGGAAAATTTAGGACCTGCAGGACCCCTCCTCGGCATGTTAGTGCTGCCCTAGCTGCCAGCTCTGTCCCTTCCCACCAATCCCTGCTCTGTTCTGCATGCTGCGGTGCAGATTTTTTTTAATGTTCTGTTGCCTGGAGAGGGGAAAAGAGAGAAGGCTGAACAGAAAAAAGGCAAAATGTGGATTAAAAATACTTAATGAAAAAATGTGACCATAAGCCCTAATCAGCAGTGCAGGGCTGAGACCAGCCACCAAGCACAGCACTGCTCCATGCACCTTGCTGTGCCGGGCAGGGGCAGGATCTGGGCAAGCCAGATGCAGGGGGTATGTGGTGGTCACTCTGCTCTGTCCCCCTGTGCTCCTCCATTGTATCTGCCCTGTCCTGAGTCCTGTCCTGGCCCTGGCCCTGCCCTGGCCAGAGCCCCGTCCTTGTTTACCCCAGCTCAGGAGCTCTGAGGAACATGGCTGCAAGCAGCAGGCACCAGTGGACGGCTGGGCACAAGTGCCACCCCATGGCACCTCCTGCCTCCGGCACAGCTGGTGGCTGGCCATGCCCAGGTGCTGCGGGAGCCTCGGGACAGGGAGGGACCATGCCAGGACCCTTTCCAGGATGAGCTGCTGTGTGCAATGTCCCTTGCACATCTGCACCTCAGCAGCGTCAGCTTTGGGCTTGCTGCCTGGTGGGGTACCGGGAGGTTGTCCCCAGCTCCATGATGACCACAGCATTCATTTGCAACATGAGCTGTTCTGGGGAGGCGGGTGCTGAGCTCCCAGTCCATGCATGCATGCGCACACGCCTGTCTGTGCTGACCTTTTCCTTGGCTTTTCCCAGTCCTGTGCTTCCCCTGTGACATGCTAACCACACGTGTCATGCCTTGTCTCCTGTACCATCCTCCTGTGCTTCATGGATTTTTGTGCAAAGTGAACAAGAAAAACCCCTTTCCCCAAGCCAGGACTGAGGTGCTGTGTGGCTCAGCATCCCCTTGCCAGAGCCTGCCAGGCAGCAAGGTTATTTGACCCCTACTCAGCTGTGCTTGCAGACGGCATTCCCTCTTTGGTACTGGGCAGCTGTGGAAGGTGTTCTTGGCCATCCCTTTCGGTAGCAAGGCAGTCATGGAGATGATGCAAAGAGTTTGTCCTGTTTGCATCCTGTGTTGCTGTTGACGAAAATGCTGTCGGGGTTGGTTTAGGTTTTCTTGGTCCAAAGTGACACAGAATCTGACATTGTTGGTGCCTGGTGACGTCGGCTCTATCCGTGTACCACTGCTCAGCATTTCCATAATCATGTAACTGTGCAAACGAGCTGCGGTCTTGCAGCATGAGGGCTGCTCCAGGCAGTTCAGCTGTTCCTCTGCTGCCAAAGTTCCTGGTACTCGTTTCACGGGGGAGGACTGGAGCAGTCGTGGGTCACAGGTGGGTCGCGGGAGGCATCCCGAGCTCGGGACAGGGACACAGCGTAGGGTGTGGATCAGACCTCCCAGGCCTCCCTACTGCCGCCATCTCCCCCCACCACTTGCCCTGCTTGCTGTGGTCCTGGGTGGAAAGTGGAGCAGCATCTGCAGGGCCAGGCTCGCTCTGGCATTGCATCAGCTCTGGCCCTGCACCGTCCCCTCCCTTGCCAAGTGCCGAAGCCCCTGCCGTGCTGGCTTGTAGCTCTGAGCTCAAAGCCAAAGCCAGCCGTGGAAAGCACTGCATTAGTGCACTGGGGGCTAACCCCTGTGTCTGGAGGGCATGCAGCCCCCCGCACCACCTCCCGCAAGTGGTGTGTTGGGCGCAGGGCTGCGCTTACAGGGAGTCCATGCTCCCAGCCCAGTTCCGTGGAGGGACCAGGCTGCCTTGGGCTGTGCCAGCTTCCCGGCACTTGTGCAGTGCTATGGCTGTGCCCGGGTGCTTCTGGGTCACGTTGCATATGCCCATGAGTGTCCCCACGGAGGATTTGCCGAGCTGCTGATCCATGTGGCAATCAGCCGCAGTGATCCCAGATGTGGATCTCATTCCCTTGCACGTGTGATGGCAGCTAGAGCTGGGTGCCAGCCGGAGGGGCCAGGGCAGCAAAATCCCCAGGGGAAGCCGACCTGGACGGGAGGAGGAGAGCGCCTCTCCCCCAGGCAGGGTTGGGCACTCAGTTGTCCATGGGGGTCCACGCCAGCACAGAGCTGCTGTCAGACAGCACAGAGGCTGCATACCCATGGGTGGGGGGACAAAATCCTGACACAAACCTGTTCCCATCCATTCCCTATGGCTTGGTACGATGCCGCAGCAGTGGCAGCAGCCCAACATTGCAGCATGCCCTGGTGCTCAGCTCACCCCATCACCCCCCCCCAGGCTGTGCACCCAGCCCCCTACCTGCCAGCACACCCTGGGCCGATGGCTGCCGCAGGGCCAGGGGCCACAGGGAAGCTGGTCAGGGGGGAGAGCGGGTTCTTGCTTTGCCCCCACCACTGCAGGAGTTGGCACCACTGGCTTGGGAAGGGCTCAGCGCACAAACACAGGCACCAGTGACCTCCCCACTCCCCCTACACAAGGGTAGATGATGGGGCTTATGTCTGACACCTCTGGACCCCCAGCACTAGGGCTGCTGGCATTGACCCCTTCCCTGTGTAGGTGCAGCTGTCCAGGGGCCGATTCCTCTTTCTTCCTCTCCCGTCACAGGCGTGAGGTCTCCCCTTTGTGGCTGCAGCAGTGGAGCAGCGCTGGGTGTTTGGAGCCCAGCCTCCGTGGGAGTCAGCAGCCGCAGAGCTGTGACACAGGAACACATCACATTGCCTAATGCCAGCGTGGGGCAAAAGTCCCCTGTGCACCCACTGCAGCATGGCACAGCCCCAGCAGATGCACCCACTTGCATGCTGGGCAACCTCTACTCAGTGCCTACGGCTCAGCGTGGCAGGGAGGCCCCCCAAAGCCTGGCCCAGCTGGGTGCTGGGTGCCAGGGCAGGAAAATGTGGCACCGGGAGCTGGTCGGGCACACCAGGGTGAGGGGAGGTGGTGACATGGAGTCGAGGCACCCCAAAGGTGCTGCCTCTGGCAGTGGGCATGGCTGAGAGGGGCTCTGGCACCAGTGGCCATGGCATCTCCAGCCAGCAGCGACCACTACTCTGAGCACTGCAGGCACTGATGCTGGGCAGTGCCAGCTCCCAGGGAGGTGCTCAGTGCTGCTGGTGGTCCAAGCCACCCCAGACCTCACCATTGCCACTGTGGAGGGCCCCCACTCCTTCCCTGCTACTGCCCATCTGTGGCGAACCAGGGACAAGTGGTCCACAGCTACTCCTGCACGCCCACGTGTCTGCTGGAAATAGCCTGCATCGCTGAGAGCGTGCCATGGGCTGGCCATGCTGCCGGGGGTTCCTTGCATCACAGGAGTGGGGGGGCTGGTGCGGGGCTGCGGCTGTGGGCAGCTGGGGCAAAGGGCCTAGGCAGGGCCCTGCTGTGCCGGGGGGAGCCCCGTGCTGGAGGCCAGGAGCGTGACGGCCGCATGTGCCAGGACCCCTCACCCAGTGCAGCCTGCCCAGCTTGGCTGCAGCAGGGCCCGGGGGCCGGGGGAGCTGCTGCCAGCCCGGGGGGAGTCTGGGGCAGAGGCCTCCCCACTGCTAAATCCCATCGCAGGCAGCTAAAAATAGCGACACCTCTGCCCCAGAGCTGACTCCTGGGCTGCACAGAGGGGCTGGCAGCGAATCGCTGCTGACCCACCATGCCAGGAGCAGCACTGCCTCTTGGGCCAGGATGCTCAGGGCAGGGGCCGGGCACCGGGGCCTTCCCACAGGGCTGGGTGGTGGGTGGCGGCAGGATGGGGCAGGTGGGGATGCTGTGTGGGGCTGGTGGGGTGACAAAGGAGAGGGATGCTGACGTGGGGCTGGCATGGAGACGAGGACAGGGATGCTGGCATGGGACTGGTGGGGTGACAAGGACAGGGATGCTGTGTGGGGCTGGCATGGGGACGAGGACAGGGATGCTGGCATGGGACTGGTGGGGTGACAAGGACAGGGATGCTAGTGTGGGGTTAGTGGGGTAACAAGGACAGGGATGCTGGTGTGGGCAGGTGGCCAGTGGGCTCCTACTGAAGGTCCCTGTTCCCAGAGCCCACCCAGTGAGGACTGTCCCAGGAGACAGTTCCTTCTGTCCTAGGAGTGTCTAAATAAGGCACGCGTCGGCAGGTCCAGCTCCAGGAGCTGCATCTGGAGCCCCACACTGATTAATGAGCTTCTCAGGCAGCTGCTTGCGACATGGTGAGTGGGTCTGCATGGAGGAAACACGACTTTCCCAGGGATAAAAATAGGCATGGGCAGAGCGGCGAGCCCTGGGAGCAGTGGCTGGCTGGGGCGCGTGGCGCTCCGGCGGGTGCCTGGTGGGGAAGCTGGGGGAATGATGCTGTAGTGTCTGTAGTGGCACTAGCACTGCTGTCTGTCCTGTCCCGTCCCTGCAGCTCAGCTGCTGGCACCCCACATGGCCGTGCCATGGGGCTGCCACCAGAATGGCCCCTTGTCGGAAGAGCTGAAATCCTGCTCAGGAGCCCCATAACCGGCTTAGGGGGATGGAGGGAATTACAGCTCCTCGTGAGCCAGGCTTTGTGTGGGAGTTCCCGGGCACCGTGTCAGACGAGGCACCATGTTGCTCGCCTGAGCTGGGGGTGATGGAGCCACAGTGGCAGGGCCAGGCAGAGCTGGTCCTGGGGCCATGGCAGCCCCGCGGGCTGAGCCAGGGATCCCTGCGGGTTAATGGTTAACTGCTGCAGGGCTGGCAGCCATCCCTGTCCCTGCCTGGTGGGGCTGCTGTCAGCTCCCTGGCCACCTCCATCCCTGGGTGGGTGCCACCACCGGCGAGACCTGCAGGGCCAGGACCAGGCTCCTTCCACCACTGGAAGCAGATCTGAAATCGGTGCTGCCCAAGCGGCAGCGGCGTGGAGGCAGTGGGGAGGGGAGGCAGCCCAGGCACCAGCCCTTGCCCTAAGAAGATGCTTAGGCATGAGGAGGGGTCCTGCTGGCCACCAGGGGTCCTGGGGTCTCAGGGATCAGCACCCATGTGCAGCTGAGCACCAGCACCAGCGTGGGGTGACCCCCTACCTGGGTCTGTGCACAAGGACGTCAGGGGCGATGTTGCCTTAGGGAGGTGCGAGGGTCTGCCCTGTGCAGGGGTGGTGTCCTGCATGTGGCTGTGTTCTGGCCAAGCAGGAGCTGGGGTGTTTGGCTTAGTGGGCAGAGGTGTGGCATGGCCACAGTTCCAGTGCTGTCCTGGGGAGCGAACGGCAGGTACTCAGCAGCTGATCTGCCTCGCGGGAAAACGCACAAACAAACAGCTGAACGGTAAAGCCAGTCAGGGTCGGGTGAGGACGGGGACAGGAGCATGGCTCTGTGACCAGGGCCGGCTCTGTGCCGGGGTGGCCTCCCTTCCAATGCCCGCCTGCACCAGGCCATGCGTGCCCTGGCTCAGCCCTGGACAGGTCCTGTCGCCTGCGCCCCCATGACCTGGTGTCTCGTGCAGGGTCACCCGTGCTCCATGGCCCTCGCTGCCAGGGCAGAGGAGCTGCTGAGGGCTGGTAGGAAGGCAGGTGCCCTGTACTGCTCCCCATGCAGCTTGCAGCCCGGTGGAGGGATGTCCCGGCCACGTCTCCTCAGCTTCCTGCTGCTGCTGCTCTGCTGCCAGGTAAGGATGTGACGTCCCACATGATGGGGCTCTGTCCCACCACCCGGTCTGCTGCCAACCCCTGAGCTGCCGGTGGGCCACCCTTGCCTGCAGCAGCTCCTCACCACGGCATGTGGTGCAGCAGCCGGTGCCCTCTCCTGCCTGCCCTGCCATCCACATGGCATGGCACAGCATGGCACAGCACAGCATGGCACTGCATGGCAAGGCACTGCACGGCGTGTCAGCCTGCACTCACCCATGCCTGTCCTGGAGCGTCCTGGAGCTGGGGGGCAGGGTGCAGTGATGCTCCCCTGTGCCCCCAGGGCCCCTCTGCCCAGATCACAGATTACCTCTTTGAGAGCTGGAAGGCGTACAGTGAGGAGTGCCAGCGCAACATGAGCCGCCTGCCCACACCCACAGGTGAGAGCCAGTGCGGGTCCCTGTGGGACAGGGACCAGGGCCAGAGGGGCCGGCATGGGGTCTGGCTCCTGGCTCCCTTCGTGGGTGTCGTGAGGCCGAGGGTGGCACCGCGTAGGTGGCACCGTGTCCTGTCCCTCCGCAGAGCTGGTCTGTAACCGCACCTTCGACAAGTTCTCCTGCTGGCCCGACACACTGCCCAACAGGACTGCCAGTGTCCCCTGCCCCTGGTTCCTGCCCTGGTACCAGAAAGGTAACGGTCGAGGTGGTGCGTGTGTGCATGGGGGTGTGCATGTGGGTCAGTGTGCATGTGTGTGGGTGTGCATGTGCGTCAGTGTGCATGCGTGTGGGTGTGCCTGTATGTTGTGTGCACACACATGTGTGCATGTACTGCTCCAGGCGGTCACAGCCAGGCAGCACACCATGCCAGTGGTGGCTGTGGGGCCCAGCACACCCTATTGCCTGCTCCTCTCGCAGTGAAGCACAGACATGTCTTCAAGACCTGTGGGCCAGATGGGCAGTGGGTAATGGGCCCCCAGGGACAGTCCCTGCGCAATGCCACGCAGTGCGAGCTGGACGCAGAGGATCTGAAGGTGCAGGTGGGTGAGCTGGAGGGCAGCCAGTGTGGGGCTCCTTGCCCTGCCTGCCCTGCCTTGCCCTGCCCTCACTTTCTCCCTCCCTCTCCAGGAAAACTTTGCCAAGACCTACGGCAGCTTCAAGGTGATGTACACTGTGGGGTACTCAGTGTCACTGTGTGCACTGCTCCTCGCCCTGGCCCTGCTGCTGGGCTTCAGGTAGGGGTGTGGGCATGGCTGCCCAGCTGGGGGGCAGGTGCGTGCCATTCCAGGGGGCAGGAGTTGGGGGGCCGGTAGAACCTGTGCTAGGAGCCCAGGGGCAGGAGATGGGGGGCAGGTGGGGGCCATGGCCAGGGTCTGGGCACAGACACTGACAGCAGCTCCCCGTGTCTGCAGCAAGCTGCACTGCATGAGGAACTACATCCACATGAACCTCTTCGCCTCCTTCATCCTGAAGGGTGTCTCCGTGCTGGTCATCGACGCCCTCCTCAAGACCCACTACAGCGACAAGATTGACGACTACAACGTGCACATCTGGCTGAGCGACGAAGTGAGTGGCGGGGCTGGTGGGGCCGGGGGCATGGGCTGTGCGTCAGCCCTGACGCTGCCCACAGGCAGCTGCAGGCTGCCGGGCGGCCACGGTCTTCATGCAGTATGGCATCGTGGCCAACTACTGCTGGTTGCTGGTGGAGGGCATCTACCTGCACAACCTCCTGGTGGTGGCCGTCTTCTCTGAGAGGAGCTACTTCACCCTCTACCTGTGCATTGGCTGGGGTGAGTGCAGGCAGGCTGGCTCCCTGTCCCCTGACCCTGTCCCCACCGTGCCTCACCTGCCCCTTGCCCGCCTCCCCTCCAGGAGCGCCCATGCTGTTCCTCATCCCCTGGGTCATCGTGAAGTTCCTCTATGAAAACATCCAGTGAGTACCAGCCCATGCAGCAGGTCTGCAAGTGTGCAGGGCAGGGGTGGGTGCACGTGGGACACACTGAGGCATGGTGGGGATGGTGTGACAGCCCCGGAGAGGCTCCACACCATCACCCCATGCAAGGAGCAGGTTGCCAAGCCATGGCATTTGCTCACCTGGGGCTGCTGATGCCAGGCCAGGCTCTAGCAGCTGCCCAGACAAAAGGCTGCCCAGCAGTCCCCATCCCTCCCCTCTGCAGGTGCTGGACCACCAACAACAACATGGGCTTCTGGTGGATCCTTCGCTTCCCTGTGTTCTTGGCCATCTTGGTGAGTCTGGGGCTGCAGCTCTGCCCACCACAGCTCCTCACGCAGCATCTGCCAGGGCCCCAAGCCTGCTGCCAGGGGGGCTGCCCTGGGCTGGGGCTGAGCTGGCCTGCCTGCCCCTGCCCTGCCTAGCTCTGCCCTTCATGGCTCACCACTCCATTGTAGATCAACTTCTTCATCTTCATCCGCATCATCCAGATCCTCGTCTCCAAGCTCCGTGCGCACCAAATGCGCTACACTGACTACAAGTTCAGGTGGGCTGTGGGCACAGCCCCCGCCCTGCAGGCCTGTGGTGCCTGCGCTGGGGCGTGTGTGTATACCTTCATGCTGACAGGACCCCTCTACACAGGCTGGCCAAGTCCACCCTGACACTGATCCCGCTGCTGGGCATCCATGAAGTGGTCTTTGCCTTTGTCACGGATGAGCATGCCCAGGGCACACTGCGCTACGTCAAGCTCTTCTTTGACCTCTTTCTGAGCTCCTTCCAGGTAAGCCCAGCCCCACGCGGGACTGGCCCTCTGCAGAGACCCTCTGTCTCAGGAGGGACCAGACCAGGGCTGGGGTCAGGGTCTGGCCATGCACATCACACCTCTCCTCCCCCTGCCCAGGGGATGCTGGTGGCCATCCTCTACTGCTTCGTCAACAAGGAGGTGAGCAGGATGGTGTGCGAGTGGGTAGCTGGTGGGGGGAGGCCTCGGGCAGCCAGTGAGCACGGGGCCACACTGACAGCGGCTGCCCACAGGTGCAGGCAGAACTGCTGAAGAGGTGGCAGCGGTGGAAGCTGGGGAAGGACCTGGCGGAGGAGTACAAGCACACCTACAGCCATGCACCCAGTGCCCGCAATGGCGCCGGCAGCGCCTGCGAGAAGCACCAGCTGGTGAGCGGCTGTGCTAACGGGCTGGGGCGCAGCCCAGTACCTGCGCACCCCGGCACCCGCTACCTCGAGAGGACCGGCCGTAGCACCGCTGAGCACCTCCCACTGGGGGACCGGCACCACTGCTACGAGTTCCCTGAGACCACGGCCGAGAGCCACTTCTGAGCCCACAGACAGAGTGGGAGCGCTGTGCCAGCCCCACTGCCACAGGCCAAGCTGGCTGGGGCAGCCACTGCCTCCCTCCCCAGCCCCGTCCTCCTCTGGGCACTGCGCAGGCTGTGTGGGACCCTGCCCACCCCGGTGAGGATGCTGTGCCGTGCCAGATGTGCACGGGACAATGGATGCAGCTGGGCCAGCTGCGGGTGAGGCATGGCGAGCAGGACCTGGACTGCTGTGGGGAGGGGATCTGTGGGGTGGGGGGAATCTGTGTGGGGGTGGGGGGTGGGGGTTCATCCTGTGGTGCTGCCCTCATGCGCCTTTGAGACCCTGCGCAGTGCTGTAATTTATCTGTTGTAACTGTAAATAGGTGTGGGCCCGTGCTGGGCTGCAGGGCCAGCTCTGCCTGTGTGTGCCTCTCTGTCTGGGGTGTGGGGACCAGGGATGCTGTGGCCCCAGACTGCGCCCCCAAGCACCCATGGGTATGCATGGGGAGCTGGGCCACCCGGCATGGATGGGCTGCACCAGAAGACAGTTCTGCTGCCTGCCCCACAGCCCTGCTGCCTGCCCTGCTGCCTGCTGCTGCCTGCCCCACAGCCCCACGCAGGTGAGTGAGGCAGCAGCCACTGCCGTGCTGCCGGGGCTCCAGCTCCCCGCCAGCACACACTCTCCTCTGGCTGCTAATTGGCTCTGTCCTCTCACTGCCAGCAGCCCTTAATTAAATCATTTGGCTCTGCCCGCTGGCACCCCAGCTCTCCTGGGAGCTGGCCCAGGCCACCGGCTGGGCAGCCGCTGCTGGCAGCTCTGCCCAGTGTGAGCAGCACCATGGGGTGCGGGGCCGTGGGTGCCCCTGTGCCGCAGGCCCACCGCTTGGCTGCCCGTGGTGGGGAGGGAGCTGGGCGAGCCAGCACCCTAAGAGGCTTGTGCTGCGCACATGAATGCTAAGCCCGGATGCCGCGGCTTTGGGCACCACAATCATCTGGTGTGCAGGGATTAGGCATGTGCATGTCCCCAGCAGGGGACACCCTAGCTGACAGCCAGCCACCCTGCTGTGACCCCCTGCCACCCATGGGCCCTGGGTCAGGACACTGCCTGTCACCCAGAGCAGCCAGCCCTGCCCGGCCCCAAGCAGATGATGAGTCCTGGCTGTCTGGACCTCATGCGCAGCCTGGCACAGGGTATGTGATGAGCGGGGCGAACACTTGGAGCCGTGCCCCAGCAGCCATCGGCAGCCCCATGCAGTAAACAGTAGCGCTGGGCTGCCCACCAAATCCTACCCTGTCCCAGCATCACTTGCACTGTCATGGCTCCAGGCATGCCCACCCACGCAGGATGGCATGAGGGACAGCAGCAGCCACACTGTCTGTCTGGGGGGTGGGTGGTCCCAGACCACTGCGAGGGCGTCAGTGAGGCTGGCCATGGCACCAGGAGGGCATGCCCACAGTGCCGGCCCTGGCTGCTCAGCGCCACACCAAGCACGCAGTAATTTTCCTCTGTTTACTTGACAACTCGCCGCCTGCCCCAGCCGAGTGGGGAGCCGGCATCTGGGGGCCAGTGCTTGCAGGCAGCGAGGACGTGGGACGGAGGGGTCTGGCCACGGGGACGGGAGCTGCGAGGCTGTGGCAGCAGTGTCGTGGGGCAGCGCACTGCTGTGGGGCTGAGCAGGCAAGGAGAGGGGAGCGCAGGGGTCGGGGTCTGCCTGGGCCCCCAGGTGCAGGGACTGGGATGGGGATGGGGACAGGGACAGACCCTGCCCAGAGCCACCGTGCTGGAGCTGGCCAGGGCAGCCCCCACGGAGCTGCTGGCCCCCACGGCCCGCTGCCGTCACTGCGGCCTCCTGAAGTGGTAACGAGCCTAATTGAGGCAAATTGCTAGAGCACGAAGCGGTTTCTGGGAAGGTAAATATGGTCATCGCCCGGCGCCGGGCCCTGCGCCTGTTGCTGCAGTGTTGCCATGGAAACACCCCACTGTCATCTCCCGTGACACCCTGCCGGAGCCAGGCTGGCCCCACAGCATCAAAGGCACCAGACGCCCAGACCCTGCCCAGGAGGGCTGATGTGCAGTGCCAGGGTCCCACATGCACCACAGTGTGATGGGGACCCCTGGCCAGCCTGCAGGGTGTCCCTGTGTCCTCTGTGGCTGTGCCCCACAGCCCCATGGCCCCCTGTCCCCCACACAGCCCCTTGTCGTGCCCTGCCATCCTGCCCGCAGGTTGGGTCTGGCACCCCAAGGGGTCTGTGTTGGTGGCAGCAGATCCCCATCCCCATCCCTGTCCTTGTTGGGGCTGGCCGGGGGTCAGAGCTGGCAGCACCAGGCACAGCCCCAAGCAGGGACGGTGTCTGCCGGTGGGCAGCAGCCTCGTGCAAGCACCAGATGTCTGCCCGTGCCAGGGCCCATTGGAGCACATCCCTGCAGCACCTGCTGCCAGCCTGGCTGCCACCCCGAAGCTGGGGCACTGCCTATGCCACAGGGCTGAGCCTGCAGCCCCTGTGCCCTGGTTGTCCCCTCAGTGCTCCGGCTAGCAGCTCCGACCTGTGGCCAGTGGCTCCCCAGCATATATGGACCCCCCAGGACACACGGGGGTGGAAGAAGCTGTCTGTGCCCCTTGCCCCGGGGACCCTGCTGGGGCCACAGTGAAAACTGGGGCTGGGGGACCCCTTCCTGCTGTGGCCTGTCACTGCCCACGGTGGCCGTCACCTCTGCGTGCACCCTGACAGCACCCTGGGGTGCACAGCCTGCACAATGCGCACACACACGGGCACAGATCTCAGCTGTCTGGTGGGAGCCGCCTGGTCCCAGTGACCGGTGGAATGAAGACGCTGCCACCAGCCCACATGCCCTAGGCAGAGACTCACTGAATCACAGAATGGGTTGGGTTGGAAGGGACATTTAAAGGTCATCCAGTCCAACCCCTGACACAAGCAGGGACATCTTCAACTGGATCAGGTTGCTCAGAGCCCTGTCCAACGTGACCTCGAATGTCTCCAGGGATGGGGCATCTACCACCTCTCTGGGCAGCCTGTGCCAGTGCTGCACCACCCTCAGCACAAAAATTGTTTTTCTTAGAGGTGCCTGGGGGGGGCTGAGGCCAGACTCAGCTGCAGTGCGAGTCCCTGGCTGTGGGGCTAAACCCAAGGCACAGAATGGGGCTGGAGCAATAAATCGCCACCCACTGCCCGACCTGGCCTGCCCGTGGCTGCAGCCAGGCGCCCTGGGGCCACCGCGCCTCACAGGATTACTCCCACTTTATCAAGGGAATTGAGCACCACAAATTGGTCTTCTAAGTAGATTCTGCCTGCTGCCATTCCCTCTTCCCACTGCTTAATTCAATGATACAACACATACCTCTCTTCCTCCCACCATTTAATCTAATGATAAGCACCATATCCGAGTCACAGGGAAAATAATCCCTTGTCGAGTTTGATTTTTATAGGTAAACAGCCTGATTTCTCTGGCCTGCAGCCTCCCCCTCTTGCAGGGGCACCCCACCGCCACCTGACTTCCACACTTGTGCGCCACCTCACAACCCTCACCACTGGTTTGTTATTAGTCTTCATAAAAATTGCCTGTTTATAGAATGATTTTTGTATGACATTTCATTAGAGTTTGAGCTACTGCTTTGTCTCCAGCTTTACAGTGCCCAAGCCAACAGAAAAACAAGGCAGAGGTCGGCGGGGTCGGGCTGCAGGAACCCCGGTACATGCCTTGGGGGGTCGGGAATACTGCTGCAGCTCCCAGGACAGCCCTAGCAGAGATCTGCAGCATGGGTGCAGCCGCAGGGAACAGTGCCGGGTTCTGCAGCAGCTGGCCAACAGCCTGCCTGGCCTGGAGAGGGAGAGGGGCACCGCAGAGCCTGTCCCACACCAGGCTGTGAGCCTGGCCAGGCACAGGCAGAGACGGCTCTGCCCGGCATCGGAGCACTGAGCCAGCCCACTGCAGCTCTACGTGCTGGAGCCCAGGGGCACAACCTGCAGACAAGCTGCTCAGGGGCTGCTGCGGTTCGGCTGTGCCAGCAGCGCAGGGCCAGCTCCCGGCATGTCTGGGCAGCTCTTGCCGATGTGTGCAGCCCCGTCCTGCTCGCCCCCCCCCCCCCCCCCGGGCACTGCACCACAGGGGTCCCCCAGCCAGCTGGCTGGGATGGGGCACTTTCCTCCGGCACTGCCGGTCCCACTGGAGCCCCTTCCCATCCCCTCAGGACACACAGCTCCGGATGTGCTCAGGGGTTCAAGCCAGTTCAGCCACACTCATCTGCCATGCTGCTCAGACATGGGGCACACCACGGGGCCCGTCCTGCCGGAAAAGTCGAAGAAGAACGGGAACAGCCAGTGGTAACCATCACCTTTTGCCCCTGCTTCCCCAAGGGCACTCACTTCCCACCAGCCACTGGGAAGTGGGGCCTGGCAGCACCAGGACAAGGGACCGGGCCCAGGGGTGGCTCTGACAGAGTTGGCAGCAACAGGAGCTGAGGCACTGTCCCGTTGTGCCAGAACCAGACGGCACACTGCATGCCCCAGGAATGTTTTGGTGATGGGAGGTAAACAGGGTCGTGGCTAAGTGTAGAGATGCACTTGAGAAGAAATTCTAGCAATGCTAAGTATAGTTTAAATGCCATTAAAGTAGAGGAGGGAAAAGGATACGAGTGTATTAATAGTCTCAACATTTAAATCTTTGGTCCAGCGACAGCTCCTAGGATGCTGGCTCGCAGGAGGGCTGCCAGAGCCCAAGGGCATTGTGCTACCAGGACACAGCGCCAGGCTGCACATGCCTGCGGTGAAATTAAGAGCCCAGAGCAAGTGCAAGATGACTTCTGGGAAAAAAAAAAAAAGAAAGAAAAAAAAAAAAGAGCAATAAAAGTAAGAGGCAGCTCCTGCTCTCTGTTACTTCTTAGGATTTGGTCAGGCCTGAAAAGGCATGGAAAGCCCTGGACTTTCTTGCCAGGACTGAAATCTAAAATGGAAAACGCAGGGCTTCAACAATAAAATAGGAACGTTTTTGAAGTCTAAAAAAGGGAAGAACAAGGGCCCTGCACCAGCAAGGCAGCAGGTGCACACAGGCCAGCGCCGATGGAGCAGCAGGCACAGGCAGCCAAGGAACCAAGGGGGGAATTGGGCAGGGAACAGCTCGCTGGGACACGGCAGCTGAGACAGCTCTCTCCCGGGCCACTGTAGTGCCATGCACAGCACACCAGCACCATCAGGAGCAGACGGGCAGCATCCTGCATGCTGCTCCACTGCCGGACACAATCCCTGCAGCAAACAGAGAAGGGGTCAGCTGTGCACCTGGCCAAGGCAGCCACAGAGCAGGGGCTGTGACAGGCAGCATCACACAGACGCAGACCCAAAAGGACACCAGTTTTTATTTACAACACTCCTCAAGTGACAGACAACAGGAAAAACAAAAAAAAGGGAACAGTATAGCTCAACGACAAAACAAAGGAAAGGTAATGGCAGCCACAACTCCCCCTGCACCCCTCCCAAAGCCCACTGCACTGGGCAGAGCTCCCAGCAGCCCCCCTCCTGCCAGCTCAGAGCACAGGCAGGCAGGGGGCTACTCCCACCGCTCCCCCACGGTTTTCTGGGGACACAGAGCAGCCCCACAGCCTGCACGGTTGCTCTGCTCAGATGGGTGAGGATGGCACAGTCGTTCTCCCTTGCTCAGAGGCCATGATGCAGAAACCACCCAAGCCTTGCCAGAAGTGAGGGTCCCAAAAAAGCCCCCTGCCCCAATATAAGTTCCACGGACTATGGCAGCCCCCCCTACAGCGATGTTTCTGCCAGATGTGGAGGCCAGATCTCTTCCAAGGGTGTACAACTGGAAAATGGTGTTAGTATAAACCAGCACAGTGCTGCTCAGCCAAGGATGCCAATGAGCTTCTTTCCACACAGTCAGCAACTGCTACCCCCCACTGCTGCTACCTCCCGTGGAGCTGCCCAAGCACTGAGGCTGGGGGGTGGCTGAATGCAGCCCAGCACCCTCCCCACCACCTCACAGGGCTGCAGCCAATGCTGACACCCTGTCTCTCTCCATGTGCAGGGTGAAAGGAGCAGCTCCACTTCCAGCACCACAGGGACCTGGCCCAATCTAAGCACAAAGAAAATCCAGCCTCGGATACAGACTGAAGAGCTCTGGCAGCATTAGTGAATCCTAAGCACTAGCAGCCCAGGTACAAATTAAGCTCTCCCACAAGGGAGCAAGGAACAGCCAGAGTGTGACCTGCGTGAAGGGTGTTGAACCAGAGCTGCCTGCCTGTCCCAAGGCAAAGGGCAGAACCAACTCTCCTTCCTTCTCCCCTTGGCCCACCCTTGTGCTGCTTGTGGATCCTTGGTGCACAGAAGGGAGTGGAGAACTAGCGCTGCCTCTACTGACAACACAAGCCACCGCTCTGCTCTGCCCTGCTGCACACCAGAGCCCAGGGAGCCCACATACTCAGCGCACCAGGGGCAGAGATGGAAAGAGAATGGGAGATCTGTGAGACCAGTGTGAAGTGGGGAAGGACAGCTTGAGGCCAGACGAAGGTATGAGTGGGGGACTGGAATCCTTTGCAACAGGCTCTGGGCATCCTCAGCAAGCCCCTGAGCATCTTTGATTTCAGGTAGCTTCAGAGCCAGCCCCAAAGCTGACTGGCTCTCCCACAGGCTTTTGGGAGTACAGACCAGAGGAGGAAATCAACACAAAAATCTCAAATTAAATCTGCTTGAGGACCTTAGGAGACTGGCCGATCTGCAGGGAGGACCCGCCTTAGGACTTCTTTGCATCCTGTGTGTTCCTCCTCTTCAGATCACCCAGATCGACAGGTTTAAACGCTACAGGGAAGACAGGAGAGACTTTGGCGGCAGAGGCTGCACAGCAGCACCCTCCCGGCCCCACGGGCTCCCCGGACCGGCGACCCCTGGGGCCGGGTGCCCCCACCCCCTCACCTTTGAGGCTAGGGTTCGGCATCTTCTCCACGTACTCCTCGACGAGGCCACGCTCAGAGCCCATCTGGCTGCGCAGGTCACGCTCCACGCACTGCCAGGCTGCGGGGACACGGTGAGAGCCTGCTCGGCCCAGGTGGCGCCAGCCCCCCGGCTCCCGCCGAGCCCCGCGGCCCCTGACTCGCTCACCCTCGTAGATGAAGCGCACGTTCTCCTCGTGGGCCGGCGTGAAGATCTCGCTGCCGGCGCCGGGGGAGCGCGGGCCGCCGCTCCGCTTGCCGTTGTAGACCACGCGGGACACGGGGGAGCTGAAAGCGAAGCGCGGGGCTGAGCCAGGCCCGGGGCCACGGCTGGGCCCGGGGCCGGGCAGGGCTCACCTGGCCATGGCGGCGGGGCAGCGGCGGCGGCGGCGGCGGCTCGACTCGGCGCGGCTGCGGGGAGAAAGGAGAGGGCGGCCAGGCCGGGGCTAGGCCGCGGGCCGCCCCCCGCCCGTCACCATGGCAACGCGCGCCCCTCACCTGGGCCCGGCTCCCGCCTCCGCTCGCCCTCGGGCCGCGACGGAAGCGCCGTAGCGCGCAGGCGCGGCCCCGCCCCAGCGCCACAATGGCCCCGCCCCCGCTGTGCGCCTGGCCCCACGTCACCCGCCGCCCAGCCCCGGCCCCAGGCGCAGCCTCAGCTCCCAGGTCCCCGGCCCCGGCGCAAGGACCGACGGAGGCGGTGTCCCAGATCCTTTAATGGACAAGTACAAAGTGGTTCCCGAGGCGCTGTGCCGAGCGAGTCCCCGCCCGGCCGCCGGCCCAGGCCCAGCCCAGGCCTGGCGCTCAGGCCCGGTGCAGCCCTGCTGCCCCGGCCCGTTGAGGCCCTCGAGACCCGCTCCTCGTCGTGCCCCGCCTCAGTCCATCGTGGTGGCTTGGAAGAGCTCCAACAGGTCCTTGTACTCAGGGTCGATGAGGTCTGAAGGCTTCTCCCCAGCATCAGTAGTAGCCTCCAGGCTGGCCCCAAGGGAGATGAGATACCTGCAGGAGACAGGGAGCTGAGCCAGCAGGGCCACAGCCTGCCAGGCAGCCCCTCTCAGCTCACAGGGCCCTGCAAACCCCACTGCTGGGATGTTCAGGTCCTGTAAGACCCTGGGAGTACCCCATGCACTGCAGGTACTGGGCACCCTCCTAGGAGGTGACACCCGCAGCCTGCTCCAGCCCTGTCACTGCCGGCTGTGGTTCTCTGGGCTCTGCAGTGCTGAGGTGTTTTGTCGCAGCCCAGGCCAGGTGCTCCTTACCTGGCTATGTCAGCATAGCCGTCACTGCAGGCCATGTGCAGGGGTGTCCAGCCATTCTCATCTTTTTGGTGGATGTCAGCACCGTATTTAACCAGGAGCTTGACACAGTCCAAGTTTCCAGTAAGCACAGCTTCATGGAGGGCTGCCATGCCTAGAAAGAAAGGATTTGTTAACCCTGGAAAAGGATTTGTTAGCCCTGGACTCGGGTAGGACTCATAATGCTGAGCTTACCAGTACAGCCCAGGAAAGAAAGGTGCCAGCAAACCCTCATTATCAGGAAGATGAGTTTGGGGAATGAAACAAAGACTGAGGAAGCAAGAGGAGCTGCCACAGGTTTCTGTTCCCCTTCTACAGCATAAATACCCTACTTAAGATGGTGTAGGACCCACCTCCCCACCGGGCCAGACAGGACAGGTTAAGGGAGGAGGAGCTGCCCTCTCCTGCAGAGCTGCCAGCCAGTAACCTGCCTAGAGTCCTGGCCAGGACTTGCATCGGGACACAAGAGGAGTGTCTCCAGGGCCCTGCTCTGTCCAAGTTTTGGAACCTCCTTACAGAGCAAGTAATGAAGCAATCAGTATGGATAGGAGGAAGTGCAGGGTCATTTGAGATTCTATCTCTGTGGCCATGTGACACCAGAAGCTGAAGCCAAGCACAGGAAAGGGACAAAAGTGGGCTCTGCACCAGCCAGTATGGGTCAAGGCATTCCATAAACAGTTGCTAGTGAGTTTGGGTGCAAATATAACAACACCTTCCACACAAACAAACATGCCGCAAGTCCACAGGATCCGGACGTGCAAGAGAGAACAGTGTTTGTGGGAAGTGGACAGAGCAGGAACAAAATGCAGAGCCTTGTTTCTCCCTACTCTTCCCCCAAACCGAGGTGGAAGGCAGGAGTCCAGCTGTCCCATTCAGAGCTCCATGGATCAGCCTGTGCTCACTGCTGCTTTTCTAGGTCCCATCACACTTCAGGTACATTGTTGCCTTGAAATGACCCAGGGGGCAAGCTCCCTCCCTTCCTGCAGCATATGCTGACCACACTGTTGAGGGGAAGATGTTGGCATACTGGCACAGGGCTCTCTTGGACCCTGCTTGGCAATACTGGGGACACTACTCCTCCCTAGGGAGGAAAACAACTGGATTCCAACGCATCAACCTGCTGAAGGTGGCCCACATCCTAGCTTTGGCTGCACAGCTCACTCATCTCCCTCATGGCCCGTCTGAGCTGTGCCACCACACAGATTCCAGCTATGCCAACACTGGCAGCACTCACCAGAAGGGTAGATGGTATCCAGTGTCACCTTCCTGGCACGTATGAATCTGCCCACCTGCTCCAGGTCCCCCTGCCTGATGTGGTCCTGAAAGACGATGTCATTGGGGAAGTGCACAGTGCGTGAGGCTCTCAGTCTCTGGGCGTACCGACTGTACCGGGGCATTGAGACTGTGTAATAGTCCTTCATGCTGATCACAGCCTTCAGACGCTGCAGAGGAAGAGCAGAGGCATGGGGGCTGTAGGAGCAGCTGGAGTTGCTCAGTGCTTGCCCCTGCCACTTGCTGGCCTCAAAGCGTTGCTTTCTCCTCTTCTGCCTGTCAGGTCCCTCCTTGCTACAGAGATGTGATGGCACCCACACCACTGCACTCCCTCTGCGCCTGTGTCTGTGTCCACAGTGGGTGGGAGTCCCTCTCGGTGGCAGGGAAGCAGTGGCCGCCGGGCTCTCCCTACACTCCCATGCCACATGCAGAAGGTGGCACTGGGTGCACGCCGTTCACCCACAGACCGTTGGCCCAGGACTGATCGTTCTCCAGGGGCGTTGCATTATATAGGCTCCTGTGGGCTATTTTGAGGACATGCAGCTCATGCTATTTGCCATGATACTTCGTAATTGAGCTGCCCAAGCCTGCAGCCTCCCACTTTTGGGCAGGAGCTGGTGTCTCATCTTACCATCCACCTGTTGATATTCCCGTCCAAGGGGTCAGATCTACTCTTGCTTTTGCATGGATAGCCCTTCAAAGGAGCCCAAGGGCCTGAAAGCAGAACTTCCCAGCAGTGAGCCCTCTCACACACACAGGCACCAGGGAAAAGACACAAGCACAATCACCCAGCAAGAGGAACCAGCCACTTATGTACCAACCAGCCAGCACAATGCAGACATGTCAGAGCTGTGGTGCCAAATACGTTCAGCGCTAAGTCACTTTCCTGTAGTTGCATCATTCAACCCGAGAGGAGCAGAATGAGCTGTGGTGTCCAGCACAACTGCGAGACAGCATACAGCTAAGCATGGAGAACACCACCAGCATGTCAGATATCATCTGTGCCCTTGCGAGGACAGAGGTGCTGCTGGTGCTCCTGATACCAGTGCAGAACCAGGAGCCTACAATACCTGTCATCCTACTTCAAACGTGGAACCAGCTGCTATGTAAGGGCCGGCTTCTGCAGAACAGCCTCAGAATAGCTGCAGAATAGCACCACCACCAGACAATTCCTGCATTTGTTACTCTCCAGCTGTAGCCATCATAAGGCCTCAAATGGATCATCTACCACAGAGAAATCTTTCAGATCCATCAAGGATGCAAGCAACAACTGCACCTCCATGATTTTTCCCATCAAAATTTGGTCATTTCAGATATGTGATCATATCATGCTCTGTTTTGTGCTGGCAGGGATTGTCCAGGCAAGTGTCAGGAAAAATCCCTGTCCTGCATTAGGAGTCACAGAGATTTAATTCTGCCCCTACTATAGCAGACCCTTGTCCTGAACCCCTTCCAGTTCACTCAGTCAGCCACACACCTGAGAACTGCCTGCACTTGTTTATCTTCTGGCAAACGTATTGATCTTTTTGCTGAACATCTCTGCTCAGGGTTACATCAGACAGAATACCACATGACAGGAGGCTGAGCTATCTGCTGCAAAGACAGAATGCTTTTAGCCTGCTTTCTTGGAACAGCAATTAACTGTGTACACAAGATGACTGATAGAGTCCTGCTCTGCCAGGAGGAGCCTTAGTGTATGAGAGAAGTCCCCCTCCTCTGAGCTGAGCAAGGCAGGTCTTAGACCATACACAGAGAACCACTGCAGAGCTCAGCCTTGTTTACACTTCAACTGGCTACACAAAATGAATCTCTGAGCTGAGTCCTAGCCACTACCTTCCAGGGGAACTCCTTACCAGCAATGCTCTCTTCCTCCCCATCCCAAAATGCAAGGTAGCTCCCACTAATGAGCCCTGACACCAGCCACTAGCGCTGCCTGCTCTGTTTGGGCACAGCAATGCCGGCACACTAAGGACAAGTCCCCTGACTGCCTTCAGACACGTGAGGTCACAGCCTTGGAGGGAGGCATCTTCAAAGACCCTTCTCCACATAACTGCAGGTAACAGACACAAACACAACACAACTGCACTACTGCCTGTGATTAGCAGGCACTGTTTCCCGATCCCATGGTCAGCAATTGCCTGTTCAGCCCCAGCACTGCTGCACAGGTTTGTGTGCACTGGGCCAGGGCTCTGCTCTCAAAGCAACCACAGGAGGAGGCTGGAGCTGCAGACATGTCATGCAGCACTCCTGTGCTACAAACCCAGTGCACCCATGTTCAGTGACAGACACCTATAGCCTCCAGCGTTGCCCTCTAGCTTCACCAGACCACCCCATGTGACATTTATAGCATATTTTCTTACAGAAATATTTTCAGCAGTAAGTGACTGGCTTGGAAATAGCAGTGTAGCTCACTGGATCATGTGAGCCTGACTAGCAGAGCTACAGGCTACCCCAGGTTTCCCTGTAGGCAAATTCCTTGGTTAACTGCTCAAGAGCAATGAGGTCCTCTTGCCCCAAGCCAGCTGGCAAGGGGAGCTACTTATTCCCAGAGCTCAAGCATCTGTCCCCTCACTGCTAATAGAGCTGCTGGTTGTCTGCCTGCACAAGCCAATTTAATCTGGTCAGGACATGGTCATCTTCACATTTTTCCTTTACAGGTTATGCAACACAAAATTTACTCAGGTTAAGGTACCAGAAGCCACCTGCTAAACTCAAAGCATTCAGAAAATATGTTTTCTCTCAAGAAAAGTGGTATTTAATAAAAGTTTGGTGTGTGTTTGTCAGCTTTCTCGTTCTGGCAGACTGCCTTGAGAATCACCTTAGAACTCTGGCCTTCTTTTAGGTCAAGTTCAAATTTATCAGTGTAGAACGAATATAAGTTAAACAAACATAATAGTATTAAAATCTCAATTTTATTTGGCCAACAAATTCAGTTCCAATATTATTGTAGCAGAATGCTAAGAACCAGCCTGATGCAGCTCAGGCCTTTGAGGCACTCCCCTGTTCAAGTTCCTCACCAAAACCCAGTAATTGCAAATGTCCTGTTTGATCTGTTCTATCAGGCCCTCCCACACCACCTGCCTGGCCAACCCACTCAAAATAATGTATGGAAAGTGACTGCAAAACAGTCTTGCATTTGATCAAAGGGATGGCAACACAGCTAGGTCTTGGTTTAAACTGGTGAGCCAGTGATCACCTCCACCCTCAGAGCCTGCCACAGCCAGTGCACACAGTACTCCACCCTTCCAGGTGTTTGAAATAGTCATTTCCAAGTGTCTTAAAGCAGAGGGGAAAGGAAACATCTGGCCAGCATGAAAGAAGCACCTTCATATACAGCCTCCACCAGGGTGATGCCTAGGCTTACTGCCTCTTCCCCTGCATATACTGAAGGCTGATTCCAGGGAAGAACAGCAGAGTCCATTAAGGACCCTGCCAGGTGCAGAAATCAACTATGGGCTTTAGTTTTCAAAGAAAAAAGGGGTGGGGAGCTTTCTTGGAAGATCTTAGTGGCAAGGCTCCAGAATGTTGGGCTGTTGAACTCATGCTACCGCTTCACAATCTGCTTCTACCCAGAACAGAATACTTCAAACAAAAGCTGTGTACAAAAAAAGTACATCACAATAAAAAAAAAGCCCAGCTGGCTGGGCTGGCTACCTAGTGACAGATCCCTTCTCAAAAGGGAAAAGAAAAGAAAAGATCAAGTCAAAGTGTACAGCCACATGAGGGTAAAGTGTTACTTTAAAAGCCAATCCCTGGATTTCCAGTCATTCACCTTCTGCTTTAAATCTTAATGGGTTTCTGACTCACTGGGCTGCATAACAGCAGCCAATTTAGTGTCTGATTTTTTTGGGTGATGTACAGCCTTCTCTTTACAACTCATCCTTCTGGATTTTCTGATCATCGTCATCACCTTCCTCTAGGTCGGTTTCTTCATCTGTCTCCAGGTCCTCCAGATCCTGTATAGGTTAGAGACAGCTACTGGTTTCTGGCACATTAGGCAGGTCCAAAACCAAGCACAGAGCAGTACCACTAATCTGTTTGCTATTCTCTGCTGCCACATTAACAAAACATCCAGAGACTTCTACCAAGAGCTCTTAAGGACATTAAGGATTAGGAACCCCTGGAAGCTGGTACCTGCACCTGCAACACCCTCCACCCCCAGCAGGTGAGGAGCTTCCAACTAGATATAGTGCATATGTAATGTTCCTCACACTGCTTAAGCCCCAGGTGCTGGCCTGTGCAAGTTCAGAGGTTGTAACATTAACAGTTTCCATGCATTTGCATTTAAGCCTCCCAAGAACATTGATTTCACACCTAGCTGAAGTGTTCTCACTAAGAGGAGTTCATTACAGGCCAATAGCCAGCCAGGTGCAACTGAATGGGTCACACTTTGTGGTGTGGGCACTTTTGTTTACCAACAATATCCTTCCCTGCCACATAACCCAGGATCTTAGGACTGAGGGTTCAAGCACAGCATCAGATCTGACTCACACACCATATTCTGAAGGCCCAGAGTACTGCATTCATATTACTCACATCATCTGCTGCTGCCCCATCCTGACCACCACTCTCCAAGAATTTCTTGAAGCCTTCTAGTGTCCTCTCCCCATTATAATCAATTACCTACACAGGAAAAAAAGTATGAAGATAATTGTTATGGGCACCTACAGAACCACAACCCTGGAGAGGAGAATTCTTTCTAAGCAAGAGTTAACATGCCAAGCAAAACGGAATTTGAAAATTCACCTTCACCCATATGAGACGAAGGAAAACAGCTCATCCACTAGACTTCAGACATCACTGCGAGGGAAGAATAGCCTGCAGATGAGCACACTGTCCTCTGCTATGCTCCCTCTTTTCCCCATTCCCACTTCCCACCCCCACCAAACCCTTTCCTACAGCCCAGCCCCCAAAAAGGGTCTCAGATGTCCTGTAGATTCTATGTGTTCCATCCCTATCAAGTGGGGAGCCCTCCCAAAGACCTTGTCTGAAACAGAACTCCAGCAGGCAGCTTAAGCATTTCCAGTGCTCCCTTGTTATGCAGTTTGTATAAAGGCCAGCTGCCTTCTTACATTTCTGCCAGAGCCTGCAGGGAAGAACTTGAGTGTGGGGAAGCTGTGGATTTTCACTGCCTCTACTTCATTGGCTGTAGAATCCATCTTGGCAATGACAATGTTCTCATGGTCCCTGTAGGTCTCTCCCAGCTTGTCCCAGATAGGAGCCAGCTGCTTACAGTGACCACACCAGGGGGCATCTGTTAATTACAAAAAACACAGCTAGCACCAACAACCTAACAAGTTGCTATCGCTCCCCCTCAGCCCCCACACCAGACAGTTCACACATCTTTTCAACTGAGGCACTACCTTTGCAGTTAAGTTCTGTAAGATGCTTCCTCCCTAATTTTGGTCATGCAGTATTTTGGCACTCCTTTCACACCAGTTACTTAGAATAAGCTGTTGAAAGATACTTACAGAACTCTACAAAGACATTCTTATTCTCATCAAAAGCAACTTCTTCAAAGTTCTTCCCAACTAGAACTTTGACAGGCTGCTTGTCCCAGTCTTCAGGGAGATCTTGACTCATCAGGTGGGGCTGGAGTAACAAGTAAAAATCAGAGAGATTGCTACACAGCTGCTTGGAACATGCATGCAATCACATATCCTGGAAAATCAAAGTTTAACTACCCCCCTCAGTGCCTCAGTCATAGGTTATGAGCAATCAGATGAATCAGTCACTTCCTCTTCTGCTTAAAGTTTCCTTCCAACCCTGACCAAGTAGAAATAACAGGTGCTGTTGTGCAGAGAGAACTGCAATGGAGCTCTGTAGGAAGGAAACTATCACTGACAGTATCCTTCCCACGGGACTGAGTTTAGCTAAATGGTCACTACTGGAGTAAGTTGCACACAGCTACCTCCAGCAGATTAGGGCTGAAAGCTCTTTAAACTGTGCCACACATTCACACTTTTCACAGATTGTTGGCAGGAAGAGCAACTGGATAAACAGCACAGTTACCATAAGCAGCAGGAAGAGCAGGCTCTGACTGCTCAAGGTGCCAGTACACAGCTGTATTTCCCACAGGCTTCGTGCCCCAGTAGTTTTGCATTTTATTTCTCAGCACAAAGCCAGCTAGATATTCCGTAAATTAGTTTAGAGGTTTTTCTCCAGTTAATTCACACAGCTCCCCACAGGGAGGATTTCTTTTTTTAACACTTATTTAGCTAGGTTTACCACCAGCAGCATTTATCTTCATTACCTTGATCTTGCCCTCCAGAAACTTATTACAGAACTCTTTGATCTTGTCTGCTGTGAGGTCATCTGATTCAGGTTTGTATTTTGTCATTTCTTCCTCCAGTGTGATCAGACGTACAGCTGGACATTCTTCTTTCTTGAGGCCAAAAAACTCCAAAATCCTCTGGTTGTCACTGTGGTCACTGTCTATGAAGATGAACAGGATCTTTGGAAGAAAAAGTCAAAGGCATATGGTGAAGAAGAGTACCTCTTGGCTATCAATACTTTACACACAGACTTGCACAAGTAGTAGCTGAACTAGCCCCTGTTCCTCTCTCCAAGCCCACCATGAGGGCACCCTGTCAGAGCACACATGCTGGAGCCACAGCAGTTCAAGCAGCATGCACACAGACCTGGCACTGATGTTAAGGCAGAATCAGATTTATATACACACAAAGGAAAGTCAGGAGTTAACTGCCATTCCTTCAACAGCTGTGCAAGCCAGTGTGTAAGCCAGTAAGTGATTCAGTCGCCTATTATCAAGAGACACAGGTAGAGAGAGAGCTAGCTTCAAGTCCTCCTCCTGAGCTGTTAAGTGGATGTAGATACAGTGCTACACTTCTCTGCAGGAGGTGGTCACTCAATTCATCATCCCAGAAATCCTTCTCACCTTTCCTTTGAAGTTTCCAGCTGCACTCTTGAAGTTGTCCAGTTTCTCTTGATAGTCAGACACACTTTTTGGTAGGAACAGCAGAATATGAGTCTTGATCTCTCCTCCGAAGATTTTAGGAGCAGTCTGAGGAGCAGAAAATAAAACTTTATTTTTGGAAAAGAGGTAAATTGGTGCCAAGACCAGCTTGGCTCTGCTATTCTGACTAGACCACAGGAGCCTCCAATACTACAGGACTGCTTTGAACAGCAAGCTTATGCCTCTTTTTCCTTGTGTTCTTCACACTTCTCCATACCCCTAAACTAGTGTCAGCTCCAAGATAGAACATGACCATACAATCTACACTTTAAGCTTTCTTATATCCATACAGCAGCTGCAGGAAGAGGCCTTATCAAGTACCTAAAGACCTACCTGTTCAGTGAACTCTATGACCAGAGGCAAGGCATTAGACTTTATGAAGTTCAGTAAATTATCTTTTGTGAGCTCCCCTTCAAAGTTGTTACGGCCTTCATCAAACTGCAAAAACAGATATTCTTGCATTAGAACACTCCCATACCCCATACAAATATCTCCCAAGAAATAAGATGCATTTGCACCAGCATCACTCCCCCAGTGGATCTCAGTTGCACTTGTTCAGAGCAGACTTCCACCTCTCAACAAGGTCACAAGTTCACATAAAATCTGGATCAAGGCGTTTGTCTTCCTGGCAAGCAAAGCCTTAAATCACCCCCTAGCAGCACAAGGTGAGCGGCAACAGGAGAATCAGCTTAGATCCTGCAATTGTTCTGCACAGTCATGAAGCCATTTGTGAAACAGGTCACCAAGGACTTTTAAGAGCTGCCTTACAGCTCTGTAGGAGGCATAAGGCAGACCAGCAAGAAGCTACCAGAGCACCTGCAGCTTTCTGCTCTGCAGGAATTAGCAGTGTTGAGGCAGATGCACACACTTTAACCAGCACTATGAAAGAAGCCTGACAAAGCCCACTATATCCACTGCAAGTAAACAATAATTTACTCAGCAGTGCAGGGTTGTTTCAGTCTCTATTGTTAGAGACAGCAGCACATGTTTAATGCACACATCACACTAGATGTGCCAGATCCCTTTTTATATTAGGGCATCACCTGTATCCCTGACCAGGATTCTTGGAACCCTCTCTGGCAGCCTCAAAAAGGAACAGCTGTAGAGGACCATCAAGGTTAAAGACAGGATGTGCAGGATAACAGCAGTCCCATGGCATGGCAACACTCAAGTTACTGGCAGAAGCAAGTGTGCACTCAGATAACCTTCTGTTACAGGAAGCATACCAGTCTCAGCAGAAAAGCTGAGCAAAACACTTAATACTGGAAATTAAAAGTGTATTGAACATTGCCTTAGCACCTTCAGAACAGTTTTGAGGGTCTTTGCAAGCCTGAAGAACTCACATAAAGAGCAAGATGAGAACTCCTAGCTAACAAACCCTGTCCATTTAGACCCAACTAACTGCAGGAAGCTGAGCCAAACTCCAAACACATAATTGTTGGTAAAATTATCTGGTACTCATGCCCTGGTATTCAGTTACCATTGGTCCTCATTTCCACCTGGGTTTGGAGTGGACATATCTGAAAGTCCACAGCACTACAATGACATTGCATCAAAACAGAGACAACCTTCACAAGCTGAAAGGCATCTCACCTTCCTTATTCCATGTAAAGCAGAGCTCTTCTGCAGCACCCCAGCAGCTCATGAGCTGCCTTTCAGACCAAGGTTCCTCTCACTAACACACCTGACAGAAGCTGCCAGGTACAGAATTGCTTTTCATTCCAGATGTACCCAAGTTGATTATGGAAAATATCTTGAAAACTCCTTTACTGCTAAAGACTGGTCCTGCCACGGCCCTGGTTCTTCCGAAGTGGAGGAAACGTTAACAGAGCTCACAGGACTTAAGGGTTAAAGATAGTTTCAGATCAAATCAATACAAGTCCGTTCTACAGACAGCTAATCATGAGAAAGTGTAGAAGTAACCCAGGGTAATGACTTGTCAGTGCTGGAAGCCCTAGCTGAAACCTAGCCATTTCAAAGCACCCTCATACACGGACCTGCTCGCAGCCCAATGGTACTCCCCACAGCCCCAAAGAGATGGTCAGTTTTAGAGGAGCATTTCTATTTGGACTTCGCTGTTTGCCAAACAACATGAACAAAAGCTGTGAAACCCCCCCCCGCAAACAGCAATTTCAGCCTAGTAGTAGCCATGAATAGAGTATACAGAAAGACTACATAAAGCTACACAGGTGGCAAGAACAAGATACAGGTAGTAAGACAGCCAAGAACAAAATACTGCTCACTTTACCCACCCCAACTTTTCTAGTTGCAAAACCCTAGCATTTTGAACTCATCAGCCAGATAATTTACTTGCACCTTCAGCCATACTGATCTGAGGGACCTCCGACTTAAAATTTAAGTCTACAAGCTTCTAGCATCATAAAAATAACTACAATTTCAGAGCTGTACTGGGATAAAAATATGCTATTTTAGCTGAACAATGGAAGACTGAAGTAAGAATTCATTCAACTTTTCAGCCTGTCTTGGGTTACATTGGTCAGACCAATGACTGATTATAGATTTATTAAGTATGAACCCAAAGCAGATTTCTGTCCTGCCTCACTGCAGCAGTGTGCAGCACCACCAAGTCTAAGGAACCTCCGCTTGCCTTCTCAAACCTAGAATTTCATCCCTTGGATGAAATGACTTTGATTTTAAAAGACACCAGTAAGTTTATTTCTGATTTTGTAGATGGCCAGCATTCCCCTGCACACAATCCAACTGCCTCAGCCGAGTCAGCTGGAACAGCAAATCCTCTTAGTAACTTTGCTGGAATCACTGCACCACAGAACCCACAGCACTAAGACTGAAGAACTCTTGGATGCAGCCAGCAGCTGACTGCAGCAGAGGTCAACTCAACACTGGGTATGTTTAAAAGCAACTTTGCTAAGACAATCAAACACAGAGCATCATGGCAAGCCATCAAGAACTTGGCTACTGTTCTGTTTAAGACCTTTAAAGTCTGGGGAGGGGCACAGGAAGCCTCACAAGTTACAGCCATGAATATTTTAAAGATTGTGCTGAGCATTACTGCACTGCAGCTAGATATTAGAAATGGGGAAGTGAGTGAGGCAACAGTTTGCACCCAGTGTCTTTGGGAGGGCAGCACTGGGCCAGGAGACTGATGAGCCTGCCCTCTGCCGACTGTGGGCCCTGGGGATCCAACACTTCAAAGGGCCTGGAGGCTCCCTCCCCTTCTCCCACCAGGCTCTGAGGCTTGGAAACAATCAGACTGACAGCACAGGATCTCTTGCTGCTTCATCCAGGGCTGCCCTCATTTCACTCTGAGTAATTGAGAGAAAAGGTAAGAAGAGGCAGAAGACTCAAGCATGGTGCTCATGCTTTGCACCAACCTTCTTGAAGAGAACCACGCCATCCTTGCTAAGTTGGTACTTGGTGAAGACATCGACACTGGAGGAAATCCCAAAAGGAATGTCATCCACAGCTTCTGCTGCCAACAAGAACTCTTTTGCAGCCTCTGACATCAAATCCTGAAGAATTAAGAAAGGTGTCTCATGTGGGACACGTCACACTGAAACAAACATCCCAGGGCTTACCAGCCAAAGAACTGGAAGATCAAGTAAGGCAGGACAGCAAGTGTTTCATAACTCATGGAGAGCCTTCCCCAGCTGTCAGGTCCCCATGGGGCAGAAAGCAGGGAAGTCCCTAGACATGTACAAGAGCGTCTCAAACAGAAACATGAACCCTACCTTAAAGAAACCAATCACAACCACTTCACTGGAATCCACTAATGTCTCCGCTGCAGCAGCATCTGTCAGGGTAGTTGCAGCCGGGCCTGTGCGCTTCTTCAGCCAGCTGACAATATCATCTGCTTCTCTGCCAGCTACACCAGAAAGATAAGAACACTGATTCACTTTCACCCTAACTAAGTTTAAGAACACAAAACCCCTAAGCTTTGGGATAGACTGTTCAGCAGCTGGTTGAGAGGTCAGAAATACAGATATCACTTATGCAACTCTCTTACTTTCACTCCTAGTGTAATTAAGCTAATCCCCAATTGTTAAGTCAAGGTACAAGGGGCTCCCAGGAATCCATTCTTCTCTTGCTCCTAGCCCAGGCACATTCTTAAACTTTGACCAGCAATACAGCACTTCTCAAAGATGCTAATATTTCCCCTGCAAATATATCACCTTTTCCTTTCAAAATCAGTTTTCTGGATGTTATTCTCAGCATCCAGCACAACATGGCTTGGTTTAACTGAGTTCTGCTTGTCTTTGTCTTCCTCGCACCTCTATCTCACATCTTGATTTTTCCCTTTTACTCAACTGCCGAAGCATTTTTTCCATTCTGGGTGCTACACAGCTCAAGTGAAGTCAAGCTAAGCAAAAAACGATGCTTGGATTGCTTTGCTTTTCTACACAAAACCAATTCCATCTGCTTTATCTCATTATTAGGAATTTCCCCAGCTTTAGGTGAGAAAGCCTGTTAAAGGCAGAATTGATCCTCACCACCCCAAGTGCAACACCCACCCAGAGCCTGCCTGCTGTAGTGCCACTCCCTGGGTTGCTGTCACAGTGGACCTTGTCCAGCCACAGCAGCACAGGGCCAGGTGCAAGGGCCTGCCGCCACGTCGCTGCCCTCTGCACCCAGGCGCAGGGCCAGCCACCCCGCTCACCTGTGTACTCCTTGGGAGCGGCCTTGTCACCGTTCCTGAAGAACTTGATGGTGGGGTAGCCACGCACGCCGAACTGCTGCGCCAGCTCTGACTCCTCTGTGGCATCCACCTTGGCCAGCCGGATCTCCGAGCCCTCTGCCTTCAGCTTCGCCGCCGCCTTCGCGTATTCAGGGGCCAGTGCTTTGCAGTGCCCGCACCACGGGGCATCTGCGGGACGGGGCATCAGCACCGGCCGGAGTCCCCTCGCTCCCAGGCCCGACGCCCCGGCGGCCCGCCCGGGTGCGCACCGCGAGCAGGCACGGGGCAGGGCCCAGGGAAGCGCCGACCCCCCCGCCCCGGGCAGGCCCCCTCCCGGCCCAGCGCCCCGGCGGCCTTCCCGCCCAGTCCAGCCCAACCCGTGCTCGCACGGCCGCCCCCCCCACCCCGGGGAAAGCTGGTCCCTCAGCACCTCCTGCCGCCCCCGCCCCGGCCCCTCGGTCCTCCCGGAGCCGCCGCCCGCCCGCCCCGCGGCGCTCACAGAACTCGACGAGCAGGTAGCGGTGAGCTGCCAGCGCCTGCTCGAAGGAGGCGGCGCGCAGCACCAGGACGCCGTCCTCCTCCTCGGGGGCGGCGGCGCAGGCGGGCGGCGGCAGGAGCAGGCAGAGCAGCGCCAGGACGGCGCGGATTCCCGCCATGGCTGATGGCGGCGGGACGGAACAGGACGAGGCAGGCGTGCCGTCGCGGCACCACCTCCGCTTATAAACCCGCCTCCCCCGGCCGCCGCCGCGTCCCATTGGCCCAGCCGCGCCGCGCCGCCGCCGCCCACCATTGGCTCAGCCCGCAGCCCCGGCCGCCGCGCGGCTCCTATTCGCCAGAGATCGGGGTACACCCGCCCCCCACCGCCGCGGGTTGGCCGTCGGCCTCGCTCCTCTCCCGCGCGTCGCCATTGGCCTCGTTCCGCTCTGCGTCGCCCGCAATTGGTCGGCGCCACCGCCTCACGCGGCCGCCTGCCCTCGAACGTGGCACTCGGGCGGCCCCGACGGGCGGGCAGTGCGCATGAGCGCGGCCAGATGCGCGTGGTGGATTCTGACTGGGCCGCGTCCGCCGCCCTTTGACCCGGCCCGGAAGGGGAAGCGGTTCTTCCGGTGCCTGCGGAGGGAAAGTACACGGGGCACATGACGCTGCGGGACACGTCGCGGCGCGTGAGGCCGCCAGGCGCAGGTCGGGGCCGCCCCGCCTCCACGGGCACCGGCCGGCGCTCAGGGCCGGGCCCGGGCCCAGCCCCACAGCCGCGCGGCGCTGCCCCGCGTATGTGCCCCGGCCCCGCGCCCCCGGCCCGGTCCCAGCCTGGCGTAAAGTACCGGGCAGCCTCACCGCGTTTTGTGCAGCTGCCCCAGAGGTGGAGAGCGGGGGGAGCTCAAGGCGGGTGTTTCGGCCCCACCGGGGGCTCGCGGCACACCCACCCTTTCAGAGAGGCCAGCCATGCGGTGGCGCGCTCGAGGCAGGGCGCGGGTATCACCTCGTCCCCCCAGGATCGAGCAGGAGCCCGTGGCAAGAGGGCTCCCATTCAGAGCATGTGGCTCTATGCAGTGTCTGCTCAGGTACCCACGAGGAGCGAGTCTCGTGACCGTGGCAGGGGGATGCCCCATGGCACAACTCTCCCTGCTTTGCTCTGGCACCTCCTGGTGCAGCGCAAGGGTCGGTGGTCAGGTCCTGGCTGCTCCCAAAGCTGGGCAGGGGAAGGGGTGCCCCTGTGCCCCCGGGCAGAAGACAGCTGGGTTTTGACTGCCTGCAGCTTTGCGCTGCAACGGTGGCGGTGGTGGTGGGGCTGCTGCAGGCACCTCCTGTATGCACAGGCTGCCTGCCGGGTAAGTGCTGGAGCAGGGCCTCACTCCCTCCGGGCTCCCTGGCCACACCCTGCTGATTTTGCCAGCTCAGTGGCTGCCTGCAAAGCACAGCTGCTGCTCTTTGCTCTCTTCACCTTCCCCTTGCGGGGGCTGGCCCTAGGCCAGTGGTGTTCAGAGTGAGGTGCACTGCCAGTTTGCCACAGGTAACCTGGTTGTCCCAAGTGCTATGAGGAGCGGTTGTCCGTTCAGGAGCTTTGGCTACGTGCAGAATCAGGCACCTTACTCAAGCCCAGAAAGTGCCCAGTGAGACTGTAGATGGCAAAGCTGCACTGAGTGAAGCAGCGTGTGTGCAGTGGCCACTGCCCAATTGCCGCTGCCCGGGGCTGCACAGGTGTGTTGGGCTGCCAGGGCGGGGAATCAGCTGCTGGCAGAACAAGATTCTGCGTTCATGCTCGGCCACCTTGAAGCCTGTGTGGTTCCAGAGGTGAGGGAGTGCTTGGGAGCCACAGCCCTGAGCGAGCTGACTTACTGCCCTGCCAGAGGGGCTCGGCAGCGACACACTCCACTGAAAGGGCCAGACCCTGTGCCGGTGCAGCTCCTGCCAGAAAACCCTTGCCTGACATGCTGGCAGAGGCAGGCTGAGCCAGCAGCCAAGGGGAAGTGGCACATCCTGCTGCCAGCAGGTTTCTGAGGCCGAAGGTGGTGAGCTGTCTTGCCACATTGCCACATCTCAGCAGGGGCAGCGGGGCCCAGCATGGTTCTGGGCCACCAGTAGATGTGCTCGGCAACTTTAGCACAGTTGGCAGTGCTCGCTGATGCCTTGCAGCTGCTGCAACTCCCCTCATTTTTGGTGCTGTTTGGGGATCCTGCCTGCCTTCTGGCACCCCACAAACAGAGCACAATTCTCTTGTTTTCTTTAAATATCCCTGTGCTGCGGTGTCTGCCAAAGGAAAGGTCATGAACAGGGCACTGCCTGCCCTCTGTGGTGGCAGCACCTCTCCTCTGGTGTCTTGCTCCCTGCTGGGCCTGTCAGCTGGGGCAGCATTTCACTTGACTTCCATACCTACCAGCTGCCAGTACAAGCAGGTCCAGGCCCACACCCGGGGCTCTGCAGCAGCACACAGCATCAATTCACAAGTTCTCCCCTTCCCCTTGGCCATGGTTCTCCCAAGCTGCCCTTCAGCACATGCAGGTGAAAGTTGCTGTGCTTGTGGAGCTGCAGTTCTGCTTCTTTGAGGCAGCTGTATCAGACCAAGCTTCTGCAGTGCAAACAGTTGCCCAACTAGAAAAGTGGTGCGGATCCCTCCTTCACAAGCTCCAATGGGAGGTTTACAGGTGCATTGCCTGGAAGGGGCTGAGGCTTTTGCTTGGAAGCCATAACGGGTGAGACTCATCCAGCCAGAGTGCAGCTGGGCATCCCTTGGGTTGCTGGTGCCAGTGTGTGCTCATGGGCCCAGCTGCCAGGCAGGAGAGCCCGGCCTGTTCCACAGCAGGACCGTGTTCTGCAGAAAACATGGGCAGCAAATGATTGCTGTAGCCCCTCAGTCCTTGGAGTTACAGCAGGTCTCAGCTGTCCTGCGTACCCCTCCCAAGGCATCCCACTATCACACAAACGATCTAACAGAAGCACTGTATGCAGTGTTTGGAAAGACTTGCCAAAGAGCTGGCAGTTGCATCAGACGGGATCTCACTCTGACAGCCACTGCCCTCAGAGCGGCTGTTGGGGGCCAGCACAAGGAGAGCCTTTGTTCACTTATCGGCACATCTGGGCTTACTCTTAACTGAAATGACAGAGGGTGACGCCTGCCCCGGGCTCCTGCTTTCGTGCTGCCCTTGTGTTCATGCCACAGGGAGGGCCATGCAGGCAGGCAACTGGGCACAGCTCACAGCAGGCCACACGCCTGCTCCTTGCCCGGGTGTGCTGGTGGCTCCTGCCCAGCTGAGGGGGCTTCATCCCAGCCCTTGCACTTTCTTGCAGTTTCTGAGTTGTGTCCTTTACTTTAGCAGCAGCACCTAGGACGTGCAGCAACTTTCCTGGGACTGAGAAGAAAGGGGGCCTGTGCTGTTGGCTCCATAGGTTCCCTCTGGTATTCAGAATTCTCCATTACTGTCATGAGTATTTTAGATCAGGAGCACCCAAGCCATCTCCTCCACAGCTTCTCTAGTGCAGTATGTTCTGTAAAAGCTTTTCTCAGCTACGTTGTTCTTACCCTTAACACAAACATGCCTGACACTGTAAACATCTGCAGGCTCTTATCGCACATTGCCTCTCCTGCATACTGTTCCCCTCCAGTCGCCTCCCTCATTCCTCTGGATGCACAGGAATTCCACTTTGCGCTTGCAGCTGAAGCAGGTGCGACACAGGCAGGCCAAGGCTCAGAGACCCACTGTCTTCGCTGCCCCACACCCTTCTGTTCCCTCGTAGTTGCATGGAATGCAACAGCGTGAACAGCGAGGGATAGGTCCTGAAGACAAACACAGCGACAGGGGGCTCTTACCTCTTCTGTGGCACAGGCTGCCCCAGATACCCCGTTCCACAGCTCTGCAAGCCCAGCAATTCTGCTCTTCTCCCACCCCAGCTGCTGGCAAAAATTCCCTGTGGAACAGAAGTTCTGCTGCTTCCTGCCAAAGACCCAGAGCCAGGAATTTCCAGAACAGAACCAGAACAGAGAGTGGATGGTCAGTTCGAAGTTTTTATTTAACTGTCATAAAAGGAGAAGCAGACGATGATTCCAAACCTGTTAACCCGGGTCTAGGATTTACAGACAATACGCACCAAATCAAATTAACAAAAACCTCTCTAGGGGCAGGGCAAGGGAGAGTTAGAGGCAAAGACGTAGCTACAAGAAAGCCACATGTACTTGGTCCCAGTTCTAATACGACCTCAATGTGGTAGGATCCAGATAAGAGGGCTGCGGAGCTGGAACATGCCTGCCCAGCCCTCAGGGGCTGACGGGCCCCAAGGGCTCCTTTGCCCTGAGGGCCGTGTCAGTGCAGCCCTGGCTGGCAGGCTGGCATGCTGCGGGGGTCTGCGATGGGCACAGCGGGGCAGGGGGAGTCGAGTGTCAAGGCAATAAATACTGACAGGCCAGGCACAGATTTTAAAGGCAGAACAGATACATAAGGCATTAATCGCTTCTGAATACTTGTCCATTGCAAGCTCTTTGTTGATTGCCTCAGGAGAGCAGCTGCAGAAACAGACTAGTCCATCCTCAGCCCAAAACAGCCAGGAGGGCAGGTGCTGTCCTGGAATTTCAGTGCTTTGCAGCTACGTTGGCTGCGATAAGAAGTGTGAAGTGATGGCAACACCGGTGACTACTGCACCCACCTGCCTTGCAGCCCCTTCTTTTCCTCAGAGGTGCTGAGGCTGCCAGAGAGTTTGGAGCCCTATGCAAAGGGGGCCAAGGTCCTGCCACGCCAGCTCCCTGGACACCGGGAAGGGTGGCCAGGCATCACCTGGGATGTCACACCACCCTTCCCTCTGGAGACGTCCTGTCTCGGGTGAAGAACGGACCAGCAGCAAAGCGGGAAGTTGTGAATCTTTCCTAATAACCCATGGAGGGGTGTGACCAAGATGAGTGCCATGCCAACAAACGGGGAAGGTGGGTGGCATTTAAAAAGTGTAACAAGGGCAGGGCCCCCTCCCTAGAGGATACGTGTTACACATTAAGGCATCATGGTTACAGGGAACATCCACAAATGAAGCTGCCAGTACTCCCAGGACACTGACTGGGTGGGAGAGAGGCAGGCCAGACATGATTTTAGCCAACAAACGGATTCAATAGCTGCCTGGCATCAAAGTTCTTCAGCTACTTGGAGACAGTAGCTACCCTGAGCTGTGCACAGAAAAGCCAAGCACAGGACCCCACGCAGAACACAGGAGTCTCTCCCCTTCAGCACCTGCCAGAGAAAAGGAAGGTGAGAAGCAGCAAAGGGCCTGGGGTGGGAGCGAGCGCTCCCACCTCTGCGTTGGGAGGGCATCCTGGCACGGCCCTGGGGCGGGCAGCTGGAGACCAGATGCAGACAGCACGGTTTGGTCAATGCACTCAGCAATTCTCTGGGGAGGGGACACATTACACAACTGAGCAATCTGGTCAAATTATAATGGGGGGTGAAAGGTAAGAGGGTTCCAATGTCAGCACTTTGGTACAGGGGGGGATTTCTACGGTAGCCACTGTCTGATTCACGCTCTCTGGGGTTTGGCCTTGGGAAGGGCTAGTCCTTCCAATCCTTCTTGATGGTCAGGTTCCACTCCCAGGACAGGTGGTCAGTCTTATCATCATCTGTGAACTTGGATTTGATGTTGTAGCTGCCCCGCGCCAGCATGCCCTTAGGGGCTTCTTCCATGGGGGTCAGAAACTCATACTCCTCTGCTCGGGGGCCATAGCTCCCAACCATGTATTCAGTCTTGTCAACTACAAGGAGAAAAAGAGGTGTATGGAGGCTGTGTAAGAGCCTCCCCTGCACTTGGGGCAAGGATAAAGCAAATGAAAGGTCTGTAACTGCTACAACAACCCACAGAGGAGCTGTGAGAACAAAAACGTCACCCACATTAACAGCTCCATTTGCTCCAGGAACTGTTCAGTCCTCCTGTGGGGAACGGTCCCCCCACCTTAGCACCACTGTCAGCAGCGGCCTGTTCACCACCGCGCTCTGGCGGGGATTACGTGTTCAGCCCGGAGGTGCAGGTGCAGTCGGCACCACAGGCTGCCACCCCACAGCAGACCCAGAAGCCTCTACAGATCGCTGCGGGCTTGGCAGCACAGGGATGCCTGAGGACTGACTCCTCCCATGGTGGACTGTGGGGGCACCACAGTGGAAGGAGCAGAAAGCCCTCACACAGCGCAGTACCCGTGTCACAGAGAAGCACTTACTTTTCACACCTTTCCGGAATGTGTGCTGAATGTACTTCAACCCTGACACAATCTCCCTGTTAACCTGCGGAGACACAAGCAAGGACCGTAGCAGGCATCTCCTAGACACACTGCCCACCCCACCCACAGCAGTAGACAATGTCCACCGCCACACCACTTTTCAGGGCTCAGGTATTCCCAATGCTGGGATTGCTGCAGCCTGGCATTCCACTCGTTCTTCAGTTTTCAGATCTGAATTCTTACCCTAAAGGAGATTTTTATTCGGTATTCCACACCCTCCTTCAGCACAAATGCTTGCTTCTTGTAGCTCTCCAGGTCACCTAAAAAGAAGGGAGAGGGTTGTTCAGAGTTCCTTTGTATTGCTCTGGGGGAAAAATGTAAGTTGCAAGAGGTGATCAGGCAGTATCTGCAGTAGCAGGGGATGACCCTTACTGCCTGGACAGCACGCAGCTCATCCTTTCATTTTTGCATGACAGGACCCTCCTTGCTGCACTGCCCATGCTACCCAAGGCAGGCGAGCACTGCCCTGTGAAATGACACCACAGTGCAGCAATGCAGTTAATTCAAGAATGTTCCTTCATATATGTTTGCTCTGAGGGTGTCACCATGGCGAAGCTGCCATCAGCACCGTTGCGCAGGCTTGAGGACAGCTGGCTGCCCGGCCCAGCAGCTCACACCTCTACAGAGCTAGGGCCAGCAAGGAAAGGTCTCTGCTGTGACAGGGGTGCTGAGACAGAGCTGCTGGGCTGAGAGTACAGAACCCTCCAGGGACCCAAGCGCCTCACTCTGCATCCAGCACAGGGGCATTTCTGACACAGGAGGGCTTGCCCACCACGCCAGCGGAGCTCCTGTGGGGCCTTTTGCCAGGCTCCATACTGAGCCAGCTTTGATCTGGGAGAAGGGCTAGAGCTCTTTCCTAGCTCACCTGTCAGGTCCAGCTCCAGAGGGCCAGGAGCAGTAGCACAGACCAAAGTCAGTTTGGTCACCACCACATTTGGAGCGTTGGGATCTAAAAGACAAGTGAAAAGGCTGTTCAGCACCCATCCCTAACACCAACCAACACAACTCCTTTTCCTTCCAGGGCACTTCTTGAAAAGCAAGAAAAGCAGTGAGAACACCACCCCTCCGTGAAGGTCTGGGCTCCCTGCTGTGTTAGGCCCAGCCCACAATCTCCCCAGGAGCATCCCCTTCTGAAGGCAGAGTGCCACCCCTCTGTCCCTGCACCTTACTCCAAGGGCCAGAGATCGGGGGTGGGGTGGGGTGGGGGGAGCAATGACACATGCCTTTATGCTCCTGACTGTGCTCCTGCCCAAGGACAAAAAGCTGGGAGGAGAAAAGCTCCCACGTGGGAGCAGGGGCAAGGCTGGGGGTGACCAGTGGAGCTCTGGCTTGAGCAAGACACAGTCACATCCTAGGGCTCACCGGCAGTCACAGTGACGGCACCGAGCAGCGCCTCCTTGTACTTGCGCAGGCTCTCATCATCCTTGTCCAGCTCCTGGATCTCCTGGATGCTCTTCTGGGCAGGTGGCTTATAGTTGACGGAGTGTTCATCCTCCTCATTCTCAGCTGCAATCTGGGCCAGCTGCTCTGCTGTCGGCTCCTGCTCCGCCATCCTCACACACGCGAGTTATACTGAAGTGAGGAGGAGAAGTGTAACTGCACCTACCTACTCCACGGAAATGTGTGCTGAATATACTTCAGCCCCAATACAATCTCTCTCTGCAGGCTTCTTCCCACAGCGCAGCACGTCAGTACCAACCAGGCTTCCCCTGAAGTGCTCTGCCATGACTCCCGTGGACTCCCTCTCTCACTTGGGCCCTTCGTGGGCTGTCCTTGGGGGGCCTTGAGGGGACACAATGCTGCCTAGGGCCCGCAGCCCCTGCAGACTGCTCCAGTAGGCCAGGTCTCTTATTCAGCCCATGGAGGGCCATGCCAGAGGGAGGAAAAATTCAGCCTCACTGCTTTACTCATAAGCCGGAACAGGTTACACCCCAAGCCCAGAAAAAACACCCTCCCCCACAAGATCAACCAGGGGAAGCTTTCACTCATAATAAACCTGAGCCCAGAATAAACTCAACTCAGCTCTGCTCTTCCAGCGTACAATTCTAACTAAGAATAGGCTGGGGCACAAAAGCCAGGAGCCCCTGCTGCAATCTGGAGCTTGCAGTAACACATTCAGATCAATTTGCTCTGGTGCCTTGAAGGAGTGGAATGAGACACCTGGCTCAGCTGATCTCACACTTAGTCCTTTTCAAAGATCTGTATCACACACAGACAGTGAAACAGATAATGGATTAAACATGCACGGAGTTTGGCTCAGCTGTCCAAGACTAACCAGGAAACATCCAGCTGCACACTGAGGCTGGTGACAGATGATGCCAACACCCCACTAAAAACCTCCATAAAAGCCAACAACATCCTCAGTAATTCCTGATATTTCACAGGGTGTGCTGTTCTAAGGGTCATCCTATGGCATGTATCAACTTGGACTCTCTTAAGACTCAAAACCCTCTTTCAGCAACCACTTTTGAAAGGCTTTTTGTACAAGCAGAATCTTTCACAAATGATCAGCTGGTGGATCCAGGTGTTTCTGTCATTATCTGGCATTCCTGCATCCTGTTCAATATTCTCACCTGGAGCTCTGTGCTAGCACACACGATTCACAACCAACTGCAGAACTGCGTTCTCTGCTCTGGCATCTACTATCCAAATAAATCAAGAACGACAACATTTGCTACAAATACAACAAAACACAGACAATGCACTTAGCTCAAAGACGAAAAGAACGGATGGTGGTTAGCTCACTTAGTATAACCTGTAGCAGAAGTTTTAGGTTCTTGTAGATCATAATTAAGCCTGTATTTAACTGACATGATAGCACACAATTCAGTTATTCCATTTCTACCCAGACTGGGAAAGACCTCAGCGCTGACATTAATCACACACAGTTTACAGAGCACGTTTTCCAGTGACGCAAGGTCAATTCTGCAGATGCCAGAGCCAGTCCGGCTCCATGGCCAGTTTGAGCCTGGCAACGGCTGTAAGAGCAGAACAGTGGAGGTGTCACCCAGGGTCCACTAATATTTTTAGCCATAAATATTATGAACAATTTGTTGGGGAACAGGGCAAAAGAGACAGAAACAGAAAGTGAAATTTTGCACACCTCCGCCAGAAGAGAAGGCTACAGTAGACCTGTCAGTGAATACACAGAGGACAGAAAAAGAAAGGAGGAGCGAGAACTGGTGACCAGCCCACCTGCCGGCATTCCTGGGTAATGTGCTGGCCCCAGCTCCCAGGGAGCCAGTGCTGAGACTGAGCTGCTGCCAAGTCCCCATCGGGACCCACTCCCTGCCCACTCTCAAACCTGAGAATGGACTTGCTGCCTTGCCTGGGCCGGCAGCGCTTCCCCAGAGAGGCTGGCAAGGCTCCCAGGGTGTCCTGGGGGTAGGGTACTTGCAGTGGATGCAAGCAGTATTCCTGGGTACTAAGGCTTGACTGAGATTTATCACCAGACAAAGGTAGGGGGGACACTTTGGGGTTGTTACAAGGGCTTTGTCCCTGCATGGCACGAACGTGCCCATGCAGGGGAGCTTTCCCATTGTACCTTCGCACTTACAACTCCCAACAACTTCCAGTACTGACCCCTCCACTTTATAACAAACAGCTGGCCCTTCTGCATAGCCTTCTCCAATATCCTGGTGCTGAATATCATGGAAATGTGTATTCAAAAGGCCATTTAATTTCATGTCATACATGAACAACTGACTAGATTTCACCCTGGTACCTCCATATCAAACCCAGTCACTTCCTTTGGGCTCCTGCCTGAAAAAGCCTCCAACCTTGAAGACTCCCAGGAGCGCTGAACACTCACTCAAACATTTGTTCTACTGCTTGATCCCCTTACTGCAGTGCCTTACCTCCAGGCTAATTTCACCTCCCAAGCACTACAGGTCGTTCTCTCCCTACGCTGATGAACTCGTGAACCTTCCTCCTCAGACACCTGTAGCTTTCAGGAAATGGAATTGACAGACTTTCAGTGAGAGCATTAAAGAACTGAAGTCCCAAGTCACTGACTTCTGTTGACTCCCAAACCCTCTGTGACTGAGCCTGCTTTGAAAGCATGAATATAATAAACAGATGCACATACAGCGGACAATCCACCAGTAACCATGTATATCCTCAATGGTGTCAGGTCCCTTTCTGCGGCATTAACATCCATGGGTGTGCATACCCCACTTTCCAGCTTTCAGACCAAGCACAGACAAAACTTCTAACAAATGGCCTGATCAGCACCTGCAAGCAACAGGCTGCCAGGCAGCCTCCCCTCGAACAACCAAAGCTCACCAAAACCACTGTGCAGAAGGTGAAGGATCAGCACTGCAAGGTGAACAGGGCAGTGCCAGCCACAGTGCTACTCCCAACAGCAGGGTCCAGCCTGGAAGATCTCTCCACTCCGCACAGGAGCAGCCTTAGTGTTAAACAGTACTAATTCTGCTTTAGCAGGGAGTTGGACTACATGATCTCCAGAGGTCCCTTCCAACCCTGACCACTCCATGATTCTGTGACTTCTAGTAGCTGAAATAGCAGCCCATTTCCAGGACCAGGCATCCTATCCTGAGCAGTTCAGAAATCCATTAGTTTGGTCTCAGCCAAGTATAGAGCTACCACTCATTGGCAACCAACTTCCAGATGCAACAGACAGGGCAACAGTTTCCTCCCCCACATCACCAACACCCAGTCCTCCTCAGCTCTGTTACAGTAACAGCTTCCACAGATATTTAGCAACAACTATGCCATAGAGGGCACAGGGGAAAAAAAACCACAACAAAAACCCGCCAACCAAAAAACCAAACTCCCAGCTCCTCGGTTGCGTTCCTATGCCTCTAGCCTCAATCCTGTGATCCAGAGCAAAAGAAACAATCATGCACACCACCACACAAATTAATCAAGAACTACCCCAGTCTTTACAGGATCTCTAAAACAATGGCAGCTCACTGAAGATGGAAAACAGCTCTTCAGACCAACACAATGCACTGTTCCAACCAGCCACTCAGGCCATGCCAGGGTTCAGCTCTCCAAGGAAGCTCAGGTGAAACACCACTTCACCTCTTCCCAGAGGCTGCCTCAGGAGCAGCAGTCAGAAGAACATCTCTGACCAGGCTGTGCCAAAACCATTGCTGCAGCGCTTGAGGTGAGTGGGTCCCTGCGCCCCAGCCAGCCGTGGGGGTCGACAGGCACCCTGTGACACAGCCAGCAGTGTAGCCAGGCTGAGGCTGGCCACCCCCTCCCACACAGAGCGCTGCATTTCATCACCGCAGGTCACATTGCTGTGGATCCTGCTCCAAACACACAGCCAGAGAGGAAGGAGGTTCCGCATCGCATCAAAAGTTTTACCAGGGCCTCAACCTTGCCCTTCAGGCTTCTCAAGATGAAGCGTGTATTTCAGCTCATGATTGATTAGCAAACCAGAGCTTTTCCAGGTGCTTGAGAAACCAGCCATCACACTGCCAGACAAAGCAAAGCCAAGGAACTCGATCGCATGTGAACTGCCGGAGAGAACTGCCCTCACATACTCCATCTGCACCATGCTGAGACCTCCAGCAAGCACACACCAAGACGCAGAGGAGCAGGGACGTGCAACACAGCCCTCCAAAGGGCTCAGCTCCTTAACAGAAGCCTTCCCACTACACTGCTGACCCACAGCCGGGCTCCTTACCGGAGCTCAACACCTTAGACCTCAGGCATTGCTCTGAGCTGTTTGGAAGGAAATTCCTCTTCAGTTCCTTTTGACACTTGGGTGCTCTGCCCAGCACCTCTGCCTGGCATCTCTCTGGCTCTCAAGACTCAGTTGAGTCGCAGAACACTGGAGCTGGTGCATCCGTGGCTCCTGGGAGGCCCGCTGCTCTGTGAGACAGCACAGACCTGCTGTGAACTCTGCCATCACTGGCAGAGCCCACACTCTGCCTGAAAGCAAGTTAACGGAAAGGCAGGGTCCCCAGCCATGCAGACATCTAGGGAAACAGCCCGGGGCTCCTCTCAGATCCTTGCAGATCAGCCTGCAGGTGACAGCGGGAGGCCGAATCACTTGCTGCCTGGGAATTTGCACTCAGCTGTCTTCACTGCTTCCTCAAGTCAGCAGTTCCTCCTGGATTTTCTCAGCATTTTTCATGCATGACCGCGGAGCCAGCAGCAGTAAATGCAAGAGCCCCACCTTCCGCCAGACAGAAAAACTGCTAGAAACATAACTTTTCAGGCAGACAGCGGTAAACAGCAACTTCTTCATACCCCAGGATGAAGATCCCACGTCTCTAGTGAAACCAGTTAGTCAATCTCTTCTGATGAGCTAATTGGCTTCGGATGTCCCTCAGGCCACAGCGCAGCCGTGGACACTCATCAGTGCCAATTCGAGCGGTCCCCACCCTTCCTTCTTCCCCTATGGCGCAAGGGAAAGCTGCTGCAGCTGCGCAGCAAACTCTGTTGGAATTTGATCCAGTTAATAAGCATTTCTGCAGGGTTATTTTCCAGCCAGATCAGTTCGCTGATGTAGCTAGTTCACTATGTAGCTACAAATGCTGCTACGCTGCAAGGACAGGGAGCCAGCAGTGCTTAAACCGGCTCAGGCTGTGCTGTTGCTCCACATGTACAACAGCAGCCTGGGAGGCTGAATCAGAGAGAAACCAGGCTCGGATGGTTCCCAGGGCAGCGGTGGGGAGGGGGGCACATCAGCGGCAAAGGAGGAACTGGTGACTGACAGTCCTTAGGCCGAGTGCTGCCCTCTGACACTGCCTGGGAACGCAGAGCTGAGGGGATGTCCAGATAACGCCCCTGCACCAGATGCTTTGTAACACCATCCCAGAGAACTCTTGTCTTGCCTGATCCCTGCCACTTGCTCACAGCGCTGGGGATGGACTCTGGAAACAGCCTGCTGCCTTTCAGGCACTTTGAAAAAATGAGTGTTTTGGTGGTGTTTTCTGGGTTTTTTTTGTTTGTTTTGTGGGGTTTTTTTTTTGGGGGGGGGGGGGAGGGAAGGCCTCGTGATATAACCCTCACTGCAGTTCACCTACAAGGCATTAACCGCCAAGAGCAAAACCAAACAAAGGCATGACCAGATAGTTTCATATGCTCCTAACTTCAGAAATTTTAGAAGTTCTTGCAGTCCTACACCCAGGATGCACACGAGTTACATGGGTGAAGAGACCACAGCCTGGCTGCAGTTGCCATCTGTGTGGTGACCCTGGTGCTGCAGTTGTGGGTGCCACCTAAAGTGTGACCCATCAGTACATACTGCCATGCATCCCCATAGCAGAACACTACAACAAAACCATCTCTGCTCAGCAGTTACGAGACAAGAACACCTGCACTGGAAGGACACTTGGACGTCCAGAGCAACAAAGCACTGGTCCAGTCCCGAAACCCTCAAGGCGACCATTTGACCACTTTCTGTAACCGGGAGTTCTTCTCTCTTACGAAAAGGAAGTTCCAACTTTTAGACTTGTTGCAAAGAGCCTGTGGGGCCAGGGAAAGCATCACCATCCTTCTAGCAGGGCTGCGAAGGAAGGAAAGAAGTGATACCTCCTGCAAGAACCAAGCTGCAGTCTCTGCGCACGTTGCCTCAACTGCTTTAACATGCACCCTACAGCATTAAGGGGGATAAACCGGGCGCCTTAATTACTCTGACACAGAAGGAAATCGACCCCGAGGAAGTTACTTCCATGTTCCTCATTTCATAACTAGAAACTATTTATGGAAAAATTGTTCGAGATGAACGAGAGCGCTCGCACCTCCCGACGCCTAGAAAGTGAAAAGGGCCCACCGTTCACTCCTGCCGCCCCCCGCAGCCCGAGCAATGGTGGAAACCCGGGGGCGGGCGCGGAGCAGCCCCGGCTCCTCCGAGGAGCGCGGGTCGACCCCAGCCGCCCGTGTTTCGTCCCAGCTGCGGCCTCAAGCCCGAGTGCTCCGCACCGCTGCGGCCCCCGCCGGGGACAACGGCTGCCTCCGGCCCTCAGAAGGTCGCGCAAGGCCGCTCGGGACCCCGCGGCCGCGACGCGGCCGGGCCCCGCCGTCCGAACCCTTCCCCCCGCCGGGCCTCCGCGCCCCCCTGAGCCGCCCGCTGCCCCCGCCCTACCGGCCCTGTTCGCTCTCCGCGCTGCGGTGACAACGCCGCCGGGATCCGCCTAGCCGCCCGCGCACCCCCGCACTTCCGGGACACGCCCGTCACTTCCCGTTATCCCAGGCAGAGCCCCGCGCCTCACTTCCGCCGGCGGCGCGGCGCGCTGATTGGCGAGGGGCACCCGCGCGCGCTGGTGGGCCGGACGGTAGCGCGGGGGCGGAGGGGCAGAGCGCCGCGGGGCGGGGCGCGGGAAGGCGCGCGCGGGCCGGGCCGGGCCGGGCCGGGCAGGGCGGCGCGGAGCAGGCGTCCACAGCTCTAGACACGGTTCTATTTTATTACGGCAAAGGTGTAAAAGCCACCTCGGCCCAACAGTCAACCAGTAAAATTTATCCCAAAAATAACTCGGTACAAAACAGGTCTGCTTCAGAATTAAAAAAAACCTTTACAGGAGTTTAAAACCTATCCCAGAACGTAAAAGTAAAACAAATCCCGTCCTCAGTATTAGTAGCTACAGCCGCGGCCCCTGCCAGGGAGCGTGGAGCGAGATCGGAGTCCTTCCCTGCGCACGGTGCCCGCTGCTTTAGCTGGTATCCATCTGGAAGAGAGAGCAGCCGTCACCGCACACCCCACAACGCCATCCGCCCAGCCAGCCCTCACACTGCCACAGACCACAGCCATTGCCCACCAGGGACGGCGCATCGGGCCACAGCCCGTTCTGGTGCCAGCCTGGGCACAGCTGACCCCCCCACAGCACACAGAGGTGCAACTGCGAACTGCCCCACTGCACTTCCCCTCCCCATGCGATCTTGTTCTGAAATTCTGCTCATTCCGTTTCTTCCATCTCTCACCTCCCTTCTATCCTATTCCTATGACACAGACCCCACTGCTGTCGCATACACGTGACCTGGGTCCTCTACTGAAATTTTAATCTGGCCATGGCAGAGACATCTGAGCTGCTTCTGAAAGCAGCAAACAATGCGCATGGCTCCACATGTAAGGACTTGTATCTGCCACCAGTGTCACTGGCCTTGCCTCCACTAGCACCCCAGGGTTTTTCTTTGTTTTCCCCTTTCTGCACCCCATTATCTCTGCGGTGCTGAAACAGCCTGCCCTACACCGGCCCCAGGGAGCTGGGGAAGGGGCTGTTTCTTGGCTGTCAGTAACAGCAGTTGACAAAGTGTTCTGAAAAGTAAAGCCAACTACTGGACCCAGGTACTGCTCAGCTTTAGAGGGAGACTGTTTTATTCCAGTGACCTGGAGAAAATGCTTTCTCTTTCCGGCTGGCTCCAGGCTGCCAGTGTTTCCCAGAATGAGATGCTGTGGGGAGCCTGCAGACAGCACCCACACAGCACTTACCCTGGCATTGTAAGCATCCAGCTGTGCATCTAGTTCTTCTGCGGAGAGCTGCTGTTTGGAAGTTCTTCCAGCTCCTCTGCCTCTCCCTCTGTTTCCACCACGAGTACCTCGCCTGTTGCCTCCTCCACCACCAAATCCTCCTGAACCACCACGGTTTCTGGTCATGCCACCTCTGTTTACACTGTGATTTTTAAAAAGCGACTGGTTTAGCACGTTCCAGTTAACCCACACAGGAGGCAGAAGTTTGCTGAACAGGAGAGGGATCCATGCTTCCTGCACAGAGAGGGGCTCAGTATGTTCCCACCCCACGCCGACCAGGCACAGTGACTCCCATGGCCATACGGCATCTCACCTCTGTGCTGGTCTCCTCTGTGTGTCGATCTGTGATGTGACCAGCTGAATGTTCATGGGACGCCCTGGAGGAAGAGCAGCCTGTGAGCCTGTGCGCGGGGACATGGGCACACGGGCTGCTCCAGCCAGCCAGCAAAGCGCGTTATGGGGATGGCCACATGGACTCACCATCCAAGGGGACTCCATTATACTGCTTCATTGCTTTCAGAGCATCTGCCTTCCTTTCGAAATGCACGTCTGCTGTCCCTAGACTGCGGCCAGACCTATCATAGTGCACAGCTGCCTTCTTCAAGGTCCCAAACTCTGCAAAGAGCTCCTAAGAGAGGGAGAAGAGCGTACACATCTATCAGCACTGCAAACAGTGCACAGCCAAGAGACAGCGCTGGCCGCTCCCCATACACAGCCAGTCTCAGCAACTGCAGGTGCCTTTCAAAAACATCATTGACAACTCAGGAAAAGCGCTGATGAAAGAGGAGAGCACAAGCCCATCAGAAGTGTTCCAGAAAGTTGCCACAGGTGGCAAAAACAGGCAGGACTTCATCACTTGCATGGTGCACATTCATAGCCAGCGAAGCAGGCTTAAGGGATGCTGACCTGTTTCATTTCCCAGGGAAACTGTAGGTCTTTTTGTTGAGGTTGAGTCAATGGGGTGACTATTTAAAAATAATCCAGACCCTAATCCACTTCATAGAGGAGAAATGATCTGTGTGAACACAGGGATTCATGAGATGATCACAGTTTCATTGTGCTGTGCATTTCTATTTTTTGTCTTTTAAATCTTCATTAGACAAGGTGCAATTTAAAAACACAGCCCATGAGGAATATAACCAAAAATTGAGGTTAGGAAAGTCCTCTACTGAAGTATGTCATTTACCTTCACAAAGGATGGAAGTGAAAAGGCAGCAATGGAGCCATCAATTTTGTTTCACTGGTGCTGCATTTGCAAAGTCAACAAGGACACCTTGCCTTTGCCAGTTTCTGCTATACCCCATGCCTCAGAAGCTCCACACCTACACCAGAGCTGCCGAGTGCCCAGAGGGACAGGCCACCTTCTACAGTATCTGCTGCAAAGCCCGACTGCCACGCAGCTGTCTCTGTGAACTACTGCCCCAAGCATCTGATGGAGCACAATGCATGTTCTCCCACTTCCTAAGCAAGAAGTGTATCAGGCAGGGCTGCAGGCCAGCTCCTCCCTTGTGCTTATTCAGCAGAGGTAAATGTTACATGGCACTCAATAGAAGCTTTCTGGAACAGGGCGCAGCACAGGTGAGGTGGTGCTCAGCCATTTTTCCAGAGCCAGCTTCTCTTGGCCCTGCAGGTGACATGGGTTCCCCCCAAGCAGCAGTGAATGCCCAGGGAGAGATGCTGCACAGCTCCTCCAAGAGCAACGTGCATTCAAAGTTCCTTCCAGCCACTGGTTCCTGCCTGTACACCACTGAAGCTGCGATGTACCATGTTAATGACGCAATTAGCATAGAAACAAAGAAAGCAATCACCACATCTGAGGCAGCACTAAATTATGTGATGGGTAGTAACAAATAGGTGCAAAGTCATTAGGTCAGCTTTGCTGCTAAATAAATCATAGGTGGAGGTTTTGTCCATACCTCAGCCCAAGCCAGCAGTGGAAAAGTGAATCCCAACTGCTGCACAAAGTGCAGGAGCTGGTTAAACTGAGGTGGTTTTTTTTTGTTGTTGTTTTTTTTTTTTTAACATCAGGGCCTGACTACAACAAAAAAACTTATTTAAACCAAATCTGAACTTATATGAGGAAAAGAGGTGGTTTTAAGCATATTACCCAGTAACTAGGTGACCTGAAAAAGCTCACTTCCAATTCCCCAGGCGCAGCCAGCGCAGCACGTAGAGGAATTGGAATGAATTAACCAATGAAGAAAGCATAAAAGTTGTTTGGTTTTCCCTGGCAAGGACCAGAAGCTGATTTAAAACGAAGCATTTTGCAGCATAACCACGCCAGCAGAGCCCTCAGTGGGAACGCACCTGGTATTTGCAAACGTTTATTTCTGCACAACTTGCTGCCCACTCGTAACCATGTCCTCACGGCCAGGTGGGAGCACCATGCCTCAACCCCTCCCGACCTGCGCAGCCACAGAGACGGATGGTACCGTACACCCAACTGAAAGAATCCAGCAGGTTCTCACCCAAGGATCCCTGAAACAAGGGATACGACCACAAGTAACTTGGCTAGAAGACTTAATGCACCAGGTACCACAGATGCTGCAGCTTAGGTGTGATGGTGCATCTCGCCCCCTTCCCTGGGTCACTCTTTAAGTGACTAAACCACTCACAACACCAGGCAAGCGAGCTCTCCCCCACAAATAAATCTTCCCAGCTATACCAATGGATGCATCCACAGGAACACCTCAATGCTCAGCAGAACATGACCTTAACAATGCTGTGAGAGTGGATCCCATAAATGCAGAGCACATAGGTATACACACGGTGCAGTTACAAACTTCTGCAACTATGCAGACCTAAGAGTTCACACAGTTCACTGTAAATTCTCCAGTCACAGCTGGATGCAGACAAACAGCAGCACCTTCCTGCGTGCGCTGCGGCAGAGTCACTCACAATGTAATTGGCTGCCGCTCTGCAGAAGACAGCAGTTTTTCTAAATCGCAGCCCCCTCAGGATGACCAGAACCGCTGCAGGACAGACACTGGTGGCACAAACCCATCACGCCTGCAGAGCTAGTTCACTCGAGGATCTTCCGTTACGGGCACACAAAGCAGCGGGACCTGCGGAGCTCCCGCGGGCGCCATGTGTGCCCCACCCCGACGCTATGAATGAAACCCCCGGCGAACCGCCCCCACGTACCCAGCGGTGCTGCTCCCCAGCCCCTACCTGGATGTCTGCGTCTGAGACACCGAAGTCCAGGTTCGAGACGAGCAGCTTCCCGCCGGTCTCCACGCCGGCCCCCGCCCCGAAGCCACTGTCGAACAGGTCGTGCTGCCACTTCTCGGGAAGCTGCTTCGGCTGCAACGAAACCAGGACCTCGGTGACTGGCGCCGGGGCACCGCGGGCCAAGGCCGCCGCCGGCCACGCCGCACCCCCCACCAGGAGCGGACAAAGGGCCGCCGGCCGGGCCCGCCCCCCACCCCGCGGTCCCCCCGCCCCAGCCCACCGCCGCCCGCCCCGCCGCGCCGAACGCTCGGCCCGGGCCTGGTTCCCCAGCCCGCCGCCAAGCCCGTCGAGCGACCACGTTCCCCACCCGCCCCGCCGCGCTCCCTACCCGGCTGTAGGGCGCGGGCCGGTTCCTGCCGCCGCCCCGGGCCATCACCGGCCTGTTCCGCACGGGGCCGCCGCCTCCCGCTCGCCCGGCTCCCACGCCGCCCCGGCCGGGCCCGCCCCCGCGGGTGGCGCCACCCCTGCCCCGGCCGCCCCGGCCACCGCCCCGGCCAGCCCCTCGCTGGCTCCGGTTGAGCTTAATGATATCGTCCAGGGACATGTCCATCTTGTCGGCCATGATGGCGGCTCCGCTCCGGGGCCTGCACTTCCGGCCGCGCTGTGCCGACGCCGGAAGCGGAAAAGGCGGGGCCAGCGGCAAAGGCGCGGCAGCCGCGCGCGCTTGTGCGCTGGGCCTTGGGGGCGGGGGCGGGATTTCCGGCGGGGCGGTGGCAGCGCGATGCGGGTGCGCGTGCGGACCTGGCACGGCGTGGCCTCCTGGCTGTGGGTGGCCAACGACGAGAACTGCGGGATCTGCCGGATGGCCTTCAACGGCTGCTGCCCCGACTGTGAGTGCGGCGCCGGGCGGGCGGGCGGGCGGGCGGGCGGGCGGGCGGGCCTAGCGGTCCGTCCGCGCCGGGCCTGACGGCCTGTCCATGCCGCAGGCAAGGTGCCCGGCGACGACTGCCCGCTGGTGTGGGGGCAGTGCTCGCACTGCTTCCACATGCACTGCATCCTCAAGTGGCTGAACTCGCAGCAGGTCCAGCAGCACTGCCCCATGTGCCGGCAGGAGTGGAAGTTCAAGGAGTGATGGCCCGTTACACCAGCCGGCGGCGAGGGGGGCTGGCGCCGGTTCCCGCCGCCGGCCGCGCTCCCGGCTGGGCCGCCCTCAATAAACGTGCGACCGCCTCTCCGGTGTCCCGTGTCCCGCTGCGGTCGGGGTCGGTGCTCGCGGCGGGGGGGACGCGGCGGCGGAGGACGGCTCTGCGGGGCGCGGGAGGGTCCATGCCAGGGCGCGCCCCGAGTCTTACCCGGTCCCGGCGGGCAGAGCCCCTTGGCGGCCCGGGCAGCGAGCGGCTCTTTCCCCGCGGGCGCCACCGCCCCGAGAGGGCAGGGCCTCCGCCTGGCGATGGAGGCGGTGGCCCCGGAGCGCTGCGGTCCTGCCAGCCCGGTTTGGTCGGGGCAGGTCCCCGAGCTGCCCAACAGCAGTGGGAGGTCAGGGAGGGCAAAACCCTGGTCCTGCCTGGAGATGCAGTGAAGCAGCCTCTACACAGCAGCAGAGCAGCAGCAGCAGCAAGGGCTTGCCTGGGCCTGCAGGGGCAACCGTCTGTGAGGAGCCTTGGATGAGCAGACACGCAGTATCGCCTGTGCTCACCACATCGTGGGGATGGGGCTGCCGTTCCTGCCGCAGGCACCCGAGGGGCTCCATCAAGGAGGGCAGGAGGCTCCAGGTTCTGCAGTCACTCCAGCCTGGTGCTCGGCAGGGAGTGCTCCCCAATGGGTGGGTGTCTTGGCTCGTCACAGATAACACATCAGTGTACTGGCATTTCGGTAATGAACACAGGCTCTGGGATTAGCAACTACGCAGCCATGAGACCCCACACTCCACAGCTGATCAGACCCCACTGCAGCCCCTCCAGGCAGCAGGACAGACCCACCACAACTGCTCGCAGACACTGCTTTGGCATACATGAAGCCAGCAGCAGAATTCAGGTCACCTCCACCCTCTGCACGCACCATGGTCACCTGCCTGGTGAACTGCTGAGACACTCACCTTTCCAGTGCCAATTGTGCTGCTGTTTTAGAATCCAGAAAGCATAAAACGCCAAAACACAGTAAAGCTAAGGCCTCCCTCACACTGTCTAGACCAATTTTCTAGAGGATTCAGGAAAAAACCTCCTCCCACAAGGAGAACAAATGGCTTCTAGCCAGAGTGATCCCTATCCCCTGTACCAGAACAAACCCAACATGCCCCAGCGCTCAGACTGGGCTTTCCAAAGCCAACATGCTTGTTCTGTGGGCACAGCAGTGTCTTCCTGGCTCCCACCCACAGCTCCAGGGAAAAGCTGCTGCTTGAAGAATCTCCAGCGGGGGGTCTGCCCCCCTTCTGCTACCCAGGCTCAAGCCCCAAAGAGACCAACACACAAAACTCTTCAACATTTTATTAGTGATCAGCAACATAAGTTTACAACAGAGAGGACAACAGAACCGGCACGGAAAGACTGTACAACATGGCGCAGGGAGCGGCCCAGGACACCCACCACAGCACCCTGGAATGTAAGAGGCAGAAAGGGGCTCAGCCCAGCACCCATTTCTTCAGGCCCCGCACCTCCCCACAGGGGCATGTGTGCTGCATGTCAGCCCTCATGAGCCACCATGAGACTTCAGCTGACAAGGTCCCTCCCTTGGGTAACCGTCAGGCACAAGCTGGGCTCTGGCAGCAGCAGCAAGCAGAGCTCCGAGCAAGGCCTACATGCAACACCTGGCACTACTGCCTCACAACAGGAACAGCCTTTGGCAAAAGCCCACAGAGTTCCCACTCCTCTTGTGCAGAGGAACGCCTCAACCCACCAGGGAAAGCACAAAATCGAGGGTCCCTGTGCTGCCAGGTGCCATACTGCTGCTTGTTACTGGGGCAGCAAACAATTTGCTGGCCCCAGTGACAGCGGAGAGAGGCTTTATCCAGCTAAACCCAAAGTAGCTTTGGGTCTGGTATCTGTGCAGAGGCAGCAGCTGGGAGAGGCGGCACAGCGAACCCCCAAGCACAGGACCCGTCAGGACCTGCAGCAGCCAGCACACCGATGGCCTGGTGTCCCTAACCGAAAACTCACAGGAGGAACTGCAGGTGCCATGTCCTTTCCCTGGGAAGGCCGAGGCCACTCTTCCCAGCCTGTCCAGCCACCCTACACCACTGCCCAAAGGGCCACCCTGGAATGCAGACTGGTCAGGACAGCCAAAGGTGGAGGGCCAGAGGGCCTGGGCAGCTGCTCCGTTTCCCTCCTACTAAAAGCCAGAAATGGCAGAAGGTAAAATCACATCAACATGTTAAAACATTAGTTATAATTAAAACTGCTTTTTTTTTTTTCTTTTGCCAACTCTTCTCCTGGGAAAGGGGATGGGCGCTGATTAACTGAGGAAAAACTAGGCAGCAGGATCCCAACTCATTATAGCTGCATAATTAGTGCAGGAGGAGCTAGGACAGAAAAGGGTAGGACAGCACATCCTGCATGCCAGCAGCAGTGTCCCCATTCGGGGTCCCCCCTCAAAGAGCTGTCTGCTTCTCAAAAGGGTGAGGCTGCAGCACTCTGTGACCCATGTGTCCACTCTGCTGGCCTAGTGCTTCTCGTCTTCCAGTCTTTTCATGGCCTCCAGCACAGCCAGCTCTTTTGCTTCCTTCTTCTGGTTCCTAGCTTCAAATTCCAGCCTGCATCAATCACAAAATGCCACATGATTCTCATCCATCCATCTCTAGTAGACTAAAAGCACCTGGAGCATGGGAGCACTGGTTCCTCCTACGCTGCTTTGTCCTAAGAGTACTTCAGAAACCTCACCAGTAACCCCTGGACTCCTCTTCAAGAGTCAGTACCCAGAGCTTCCCACGGCTGTTACCGTCACTCTGAAGTTCCAGGCTCCCACACTGGTCAGACACCTGTTTCTCCCCCTGTGGAAGATGCTGCTGTTCTGAGCTTGGTCTGTCCTGGGACAGACCACTTAGTGCCGTAATAGCAAAATCTAGTTTATTGCTGACCTGAGCCAAGGTCACTGCAGGTGAAGGGCTCAGGCCTAAAAGAGCAAAGCTCTGAAAGAAGCAACATGCTTCCTTCCCCAAGAATACATCAAGGAAATGTTATCAATAATAGAGAAGGAAGAAAAATAAAACGTGCTCCAAAGCGCATTCTGACAGCAGAGTTTAGCTGTTCCTTTTCCTGTAGAGTCCAGTACATCCACATCTAAGTAACCTGCCCAAACTATGAAAGATGAAGGACCAGTTAACTGACTCTGTGCCTTTAGATAACCCCTTCTCTTCCTGTCCTATTAATTAGTCCTCCGCCAAGCTGGATGGAACAGTATGCAACAGAAGTGGAAGATGAAGAAGAAAGCCAACCTGTTCTTGATGATTCTTTGCACAATCAAATCTGTGGTGAGGTTGCTGCCACTGTCCACCAGCTGGAAGATGCTACGTCTCTTCGGTTCCTGTGAACAAACACAGCAAACTCAGCTGTGAAAAACACGCAGGACCTCTGGGTCTACAGCTCAGTAGTGAAAGCTGAGCAGAAGTCACGGCAGGTCCCTGTGGGCACCTGGCCAGGCACAATACAAAATGATCTCCTAGGAGGCAGAATAAATAATTACTGAAAGCAAAGCTTAATGTATATGGGAGCTGCCCAGGACTGGCATAGAGCAAAGATTACAGGGCTTCTCACTCTGACATAAAAGCATCAGAAACAGGCAAAATAAAACAGTGACTAAAAACAGAGCTGTGCTGAATAATTTACAAGCTTTGCTCCAAGTAGCTGCCCTCAGGCAGGGGTGGATGAAAACCAGCATCACCTGCCAAGGACTTGCTTGGGTAGCATCCTCTGCAATACAAATTCTCAGCTCAGGAACACAAAGCCAAGCATGCTGTATCTATGAAATACTGACAAAGAAGCACAGACAACATCAGCTAGTAGCTTACCTCGTATGGATCAGAACCGTCCTTGTCTGGCACCACCTCAGTCATCCCGTGACATACAAGTGTTACCTGGAGAAGGACATAAAGTCACTGACAGGATCCAAAAAGATGACAGGAACTTTCCCTGTGTTGCCCTCACTGCTGCACAGCCTGGAGACGAGCAAAGCCACCTCTCCTGTACCAGGCTTGGCAGGGCATCTGGAACTCCCTGTAATCCAGCTGAGCAGGACCATCTCTCTTCTACATCCCTGTGTTTTCCTGCACCACTTTAGCTCCCTAAGCACATCACACAGCAACACCTTCACGTCCATCTATATGCCAAGACTCTCACCCTGAAGTGATCCAGCAGATCAGCAGTGACAGCGTATGGGGCTCCAATCACCACTTCCGAGACATACTAGAAAAGAAACCAGGTAGAGTCCAGATTTAAAAACCCCAAAACCTACAAAAACACAACCCCAAAACAGAGGCCAGCCTGCTTCCCAAACAGACCTGAGCAGGTCAGCTGATTATAGAGTTCAGAACTCAAATAAGGGAACAGGAAAGTGGGTTTAGTAGTCACTGCTTGTCACACAGCATCTTTTTTCTCCACTAAAGTATAAGCTTTCTGGTAGTGCATCTATAAGCAAACCCAAAAGTTAGTTTCTCAGGGCACACATTCCTGGGCCTCCCCACATTTCATTCCCAGGTATTTTCTCCCCTGATGCAGGTAGCAGAGAGTTTTCTACAACATATCTGTCTTTGCACAAATAGAGCAGTGCTCTGCAAGGCATCCTGCCTCTTCAGTGCCAGTGGAACGGAGATGGAAAAGTTCAACAGCTCAGGTCAGCCAGGATGAGAGGAGCCTAGCAATCCTTCCCAAGAGCACGCCAGCACCTCTGGTAGCCAAAACGATCACCCTTGTCTTTGCCTTCTCAGTGCATGCCAAAGAACTCATGCAAAATTGTTGGCTTCAGGTGAACGCCACACAGCTCCGGGCAATTTCTGGAACAGCACAGAGGCACCTACCCGACAGACTCTTACCCTACAGGCCAAGACACTGAGTGTTCTCTCATGGATGTTCATGATGGGATAGTTCTTCCCTTTGTAGCGATTTACTTCCTAAAGCAAAGCACCAGGCACAATCAGAAGAGACACAAAGCAATGCCCTTCTCCCAACATGAAAACCCTGTTTTGACAAGCACAGCTTGCTTGTTTCAGAAAGAACAGGGGCCAAGCTGCTCTGTCTTTGGACCATGTTATATACAGACCTGATCAAAATGCAGCCCAGCAATGATGTAGGGTTTCTCTGCCAGCTGGTGAACCTTCTCCAGGAAATCTACATGCCCAATATCTGTAGACCTATTTAAGGAACTGAAGCTAACACTGAAAAGAGGGAAAAGAAGACACAGACAGATGCACCGAAAAACGACAGTGGGAGACAGGAATCCCAAGGACTTTATTTTTGTGTTACTCTCTGCCTATGGCCTTTCTTCCTTCTTGGGCTCCACTTTCTGGAGGTTCAGGGCAAAGCCAGACATCTTTTCAGCTCCACCTTATAGGGACTCAACTTTGCCTCTGTCCAGAATTTCTACTTGTTTCGGGTGTTCTGGCACAAGGACTCAAAGACTGTCGCAGGGACAAAGTGTCTGCTCCAGTTGCCCTGTGCAGTCACTCTTCTACGACAGCCAGTCCTCAAGAGGGACTACAGTGTGATCACTAGAGCATGGAGATGTCCAACTGTCTTCCTGAAACCCTGCAAAGCCACAAATCTCTCTAGAGAGGAGCTATAGCTCCTTTCTCAGTGTCCTGTGACTGAGAAACTGACAGTAAGAACTCCTGTGTCCTCCCTCACATACAGAGAGAAATACAGGGAAAAAAAGAAGGGGGGGGGGGGAGGGGAGAGAGGCAAATATCTTAATCTGCTGCCTCAAAACACAAAAACATCAAACAACTACTTTCCTGACAAAACAAGAGTCAAGGATACGGAACAGGTCGAAGGCTCCAGCCACGTAGATGATCGTGTCCCCTGGCTGTGGTTCCTTCCCTGATGCAAACTGGATTATCTTCTGAGATGTCTGTAGGAACTGTGAGACACCAGTCCAGGGACTGTGCCCTTTTGGCCCCTGGGAAAACACACGCCACACTTTTCCTTTTCAGGCTCTGGGAAGGGGTTTAGCCAACACACAGAACACTGCTGCAGGCAATTTCTAGCCTTAATTTGCTACCAAGTATCACAACTCTTAGCAGCTTGGACCTTCTAAATTCCTGGCACCAGACATTTATGTGATCTCACAAACCCCCTTTTTGTTCTGCCAAACAGTCTAAATAGTCCCCTCAACAGCCAGCTAAGGAGATGCTGAGAAGAAAGCTCAGGAAGGAGGAAGGCAACAGGGCAGTCTCGAAGTTCCAGGAGAGGCAAGGCTTACTAAGGGAGACAACACACAACCTACCTACACTCTTCTCAAGCCTTCAGGCAGCTACCCACTGACCTGGCTGACGGGTGCCTAGCCGGGAGGGGATCGCCCACACCCCCAGCAAGGGCCAGATCCCAGCGCCGGAGAAACAGAAAACGGAGCTTTATCCCCACCACGTGGCAGTTTTGGAAACAGCCACCGAGTCAGCCGCTCCGGCACCTGCTTTGCTCCCCTAAAACTAGCTGGTCTACCAGCCTTGAAAGAACAAAGGCAACTCGACCAGGGCAAGCCATACACACGGCAGCATGCAGAAGGGGGCTCAGCTGGCAGGGGTCATGCAGGGTACCTGGTGCCCAGACACTCTCCCCAAAGCCAAGCACCAGGAAACAGCCACGCCAGACCAACAAGCCCCATAAAGCCTGCTCAAAAAACCCAACATGGTGGGGAACAGAGAGGATGATTCAGCCTGGTGAGCAAAGCCCCTGTGTGTAAAAAAGGACTTACTCAAGCTGTAGGTCCAGGTGCTCACTGAGGGACAATGCAACAGCCAGGGAGAAAAAAAAAAACGAACAACAAGCAACCCCTGCCCAGGGGCCGATAGCTCTGTAGAGAGAGCCCAAGATACAAGCTGGACACGACAGCAGAGAACCCCAGGAGGACTGCTCTGCTACTTGAAGATCAACCACGTGAAATCTGCAGTACAGCATGCTAGCTACGTGCCTGCTATGTGAATGCTTCCCAGACCTAATGCAACACCTTTAAAAACATCAGCACTAAAAGGAGCATCCACGGAGGCTCTTCCTAGGCTGGAACTATGGGCACTTGGGTCCCAAAGAAAGCAGCAATAATTTACAAGCAAGCTAGAAAAACAGCAAAGTCTCAGTGGGTGCAGCAGCCCTGTGGTGCCGCTGAAGGACAGTTCACTCGCTGGCCCTGTGTGGCCACACCTGTCTATTGACTGACTAAGGCAGCTACTTCACAGGGGCAGCAGACATTTACTGACGTTACTACTAAATGTGAGGGGAAAAAACCCAAGCCTGCAACACAGGCCAGAAAACACATCGGGAATCCTTCTCAGACAGGACAACAACCAGACGTCCACAACCAGAACTCACATTACCTTCCCAAAGTTGTCAGTGTGCTTCCGATAGTCTAGGTCCTCATCCTGAAGGGAGATAAAGAGTCAAAATGTTTAAGCTCATCCAACCAAGAACATGCTTGCATATGGCAGAAGTGCTAGGAAGCCCAGGCTCAGACTGCACACCATTGATCCCTGGCACTGAATGCTGACAAACCAGTTAATATCTAAACCAGTCATGTCCCAGCATGAGTCAGATGAAACGTGCCCCTATCTGATCCCAGTCTGGCAACGCACAGCAGCTGTGGTTCTTGCATACCTACATCCTCTCTCAACTATGTAACCCCTGCCTGGACAGCGTCCCTCCTTCTTCCAAAGACACTCCACTAGAGCCAGGCTCAGATCTCTGCAGACAACTAGTAGCACTGTGCCAGACCTTGACGTGAACTTAGATATTACAGCTAAGCTGGTATAACAGCTCAGCACATTAAAAGATATCCCTCAACTCCTGAATTCTCTTGTGGGCCCCTTGTCTCATCCCAGCTGTTATCTAGGTGACTCCGTCCACTAGGTTGCTTGTTTATCAAGCCAATTCAACTCATTAACCAACATCAAACTACTTATTTTATTTTCCTTTAGTTAGGTTAGCTATCTACCAGGTAGTGAGCTGAGGAGATTCAAGAAAGGTCTGGTAAGACTAGAGACAGCAGAAGGCAGAAGCATGCAGCTCAGTGGGAAGGAAGAGGACTTTCCAATTCTGGCAGCACAGGGCCAACAGATCAACGTGGCTGTACTACATAGTTTCACCCTGGGAGAAGCCATAGGCTCGCCTGTAGTACCCATAATGTTCCTGAAGCCCACGCCAGTCACAAGGGATCAAAGCTTTTATCCCTCCACACCTTTCCGAAGCAGCATGGGCTGAGATCACACTGCAATCTCACACAGGCTTAAGCAAACATAAGCAGGTTGTTTTGCTGCCACTGCCTGTAATCAGCTTGTCACTTCTCTGTGCACCCAGGAGCCAGACCCAGGAGCTCTACTGCCATTTGGGACAGCAAAAGGGAAGAGCTGGCATATGCCCTGGACTTCAAACTCCCACCCAAAGCCTCTGACTCACTATGTTGCTGTGGTGAGCCTTAGTCATGAGCAGCATGCGGCCAACGAGGTCGGTAGTGGACACACCTTGGGTGCGTTTGCATTCCCTGCAGGGAGACAAGCAAAGGATAAAGCAGAAGCCACAGAAGCATGTGCCTCTTCCCACCATTACCACAGGAACACCTGCAACACCTGATAAATCCAAACCAGGGGCAGTCCTGAGAAAGTCCTCCTTCTACCTGCTCTTGATATAATCAAGTACAGCTTTCATTTGCAGAGCCTCTGCATCTTCTTCATGCCTTAGCAACTGCTCATGCGAGGAAAACTTACCTTGCACATACTTCCCAACAGAGCTAACTCCCAGGGAGGCTTCAAGACCAGAGCCAGCATCTGCCAGGAGCAGGAAGGCCCTGCCAGTCAGCTGCTGGTCTGCAACACTTCCCAAAGCCAAAACAGTGGGAGCAACTGAAGTTCTGACACACGTTACAGCAAAATTAGAAGTGTGACCTGAATATAGCTGTGTTTCACCTGACTTCCCTTCAGGGCACAAACTCCCAGAAGCTCTGTCCAAAACAGGATAAGAAGGTAAACTGTTACCTGTATCGCCCTGCTGTCTTCACTTCCTCATAGGTATCCTTGCCATCTATCGTTAAGGTGATGTCATCTACAGAGAGAGAAAAGCCTCAGAACTGCACTCCAAGCCTTCCTGCATGAAAGCCATTTTAGAACGACAGCAGCAGCTGAACATGTCTGGCACATAAACCAGATGAGAACTCCTGCAATCCAAATCCCTGCACATACACAGGGATACATCCCACAACCCATGGAAACACCAGGGGTTTGCAAGACTACCCTGTCTGTGGAGACAGGCACATTCCTGGATGCTAAACACCATTAGCCATCTGGTCCACTTTTTAGACAGTCCCGAAAATCTGAGCCAGTTGCCCTTGTAGTGAATCCAGCAGCAGGCATGAATGAATTATTGTCTGAATGACAGTTAACAGCTACCATCACCCTTGGTGTTAAAAAGCACCTTAACTTCTCTAGAACTGGTTTTAGCTCTTGGTTTACGTTGTTACAACTTTTTCAGTCAATTAAACAGTCCTCCAACAGCCAGTTCTTCCCCTCAGTGATGGCACTTCTGCAGTGACACCAAGCACCCTTCTACAGAGTTAATTCCTGTTCATCTTTGGCACAGTTCCCAGCTCACTCTATTAACACCACCTCTCACATACTTTTAGTGATAGCATGAAATCTTCGCAAGTGAAAACCTAAGCTGGCTTTTGCTTACCAGAAGACCCAGTTTACAGCGCAGGTGGCAGCTCACAAGCTCACCCTCTCTCATAGCCGGGTGGCATGCTCAGGGAAGCAGTGGAGTTCTTCTAAAACCCCATACCCTCATCGCAGGGCACAGGGACAGAAAACATCCTGCAAGCATGGCTCTGTGCACCAGGAGAGAGCCAGAAACAGCAGGCTTGCTGCCTGTCACCTTCCCGGTTAAGCTTAGCTATTTCAAAACTTGTCTTTTGCACTAACACAGCCTGGCAAAACTACAGCACGCAAGGGCATTATTCAGGGAGAAGCACTGAATGATTTGGCAGAGGGGATAAATGCAGGGCAACTGGAGTAAAGGCCACGAGCACTTCTCTGTTGCCATAATCTCTCACCAAGTCTGGTAAGGGGTCACATACCTCAAACACATTCAGAGCAGGCAGTTACCAAGGAATTCGATAATTACCCCATCCACGTGAAAAAGCCTATCTATCTTACAGAAGATTAACGATTTATTTACATTTAATGAAATACTTGGCGTATCGATAACAGGTGGCTGGGATCAGATGAGGAACGATACGTGAAATGGGTGCAAAGACTACTCCTGATTAAACTAATAAAATACCTTCAGAGGGCTAGGGAGGAGGGGCTGAGGCTGCACGAACACAAGCAGCAGTCCCAGAAAGGGACAGAGTACAAAAGCAAGAATGTTTCCTCAGAACACTGGTGCTCTTCCGTGACTGTAAACTGAAATGTGTTCATAATAAGAACTAGGTCTCTGACCACACAGTCAGCTAAGCCCTCAAACAGCTTATCAGCTGGATAAAGAGAGAGAAGCTTTTCAGATCTGATCTCATCCCAGGATAAGCAGATATAAACATGATTGTATTTCTGCACACTTACCTTTTTAACAGCATTTTCACATTTAAGTTTTGTAATGACTTTCCCCTGTGCACAATTCCTGCTAGTGCTAAGGGCAGCCTCAGGATAACCATCAGACAATGCATTTCACCTTTGTAAGCGAAAGGGATAGTTAAAACTGAGGGATCTGGATGCTTTTAGGGTGCCTAGCACACAGAAGCATTTCTCCAGAATACAAGAGCAGAAGTAGCCGTACTGCCCAGTGTAGGCGTTTGGCAAGACAGATCTCTGTGCACACCAAGTAGCCCTGATGGCTAACCCTAGCCAGAACGCTCCTTGGTTTGCAGCAGGGAAATGAAGAGCACACAAGCCCCAGGGGTACTGTGTTAATACAACTATCACCTCAGAATACCACTCACCACCATGCACACAGAAGTCACAGTTATATTTGTCCAGGGTTTCCAGTGTGGTGACATAGGGAGCTCCTGGAGCAATCTCATCCACCCACTTGATGGCTTGCACCATTTTGTACCTCTCTTCCTGTGTAAAGACAGGGGGGCCCTTGTGCTTGGCAATCTCCTCTGGGCAAGAAACAGAAAAACCCGGTTAGAAGCATGTACTGCAGCTACAAAGACTCTCACCTACAGGAGCCTCACTCATTTCACAGGTGGGTGAACTTCACTGCAGGCTTACTCTCAGATTGGAATTGGTTTGTGGTAGAAAAGGAAACCCCAAATAGATCAGAAAAAATTTTAATTCTGTTACATTTCCTAAGCATGTAACAAGGGCCCTGGAACGCACTCGCAAAGCACAAGGCGCTAGTGCCTCCCTGCGCCGACACCTCCTGTGGGGTGGGGGGCAACGGGACCACCTGGGCCTCCCAGCAGCCCCCAAGGGGAAATTCCCCTTGTAAACAGCAGCTTCATGCTACTCTTGGTTCACGGTAGAAAACACGCATCCGACAACCCATTTAAAATCCACCTTCATGCGCACGAGTCTGTTCCCAGCACTGAACTTCCAGATGGGCTTCAAAAGAGTTTTCTCCACACTGCAACCTGTTTCAGAGTGTCAGCTCTGCAGCTCACACCCACAAAACCAGACCGACTTTCAGCCGGTTTGGAGTATGGATCGCCCCTGAGGCAACAGCTGCCAGCTCCAAAGCCTCAACCCTCGTCCCGGACAGCGCGGAAGGGGCAGCCCCGGGAAAGACACGGTTCTCGTTCCGAGCCCCCACGCCTGGCAGGGAGGCAGGAGGCAGCCTGGGGGTGCCGGGGCGTCCCTGTGCTCCCGGGGGTCACGGTGCCGTGCAGCTCTACAGGCAGTGCGGGGGGAGAAGCTGAGGAAACCTCTTACCATCCGTGTGGACTCCGACAATCAGGTAATCCCCCATGGCCCGCGCCTGGCGCAGCTGGTTCGAGTGGCCATAATGCACCATGTCATAGCTAGAAAGACAACGGCCCCGCTTCAGCCCAGGGGGCCGCCGGGCCGCGCAGCTGCAGGGGGTGACCTTCCCGCGGGCCCGGGACCGCGCCGCTCTCCGCCGGCCCCGCCGCCACCCCGGTGACCGCGCTCCCCGCCGCCGCCTCGAGGCGCCTGGCCCGACCTCGCGCCCTGCCCGACGGCGCTCGGCGGTAGGGCCCGGGCACCGGCCCGGCCCGCCGCGATCACAGAGGAGCCGGAGGCACCAGCGCAGCCAACAGCGTTTATTTCCCCGGCCAGCGCGACAGCCCGCCCGGCCCCGGCGCCCGGCCCACTCACCAGCCGTCGCACCAGACGCGCACGGGCCGCGGCACCGCCGCTCCGCCCGCCGCGGGGCCGCCGCCGCCCGCCGCCCCGTTGCGCAGCATGGCCGCGCTGTCACCGGCGGCGCCGCCCGCCCGCAGCCGAGCGAGCGGGGCCGCCGCCCGCCTCGCCCCGCCCCGCGCCCGCCCCCGCCGCCATCTTGGGCCGCGGCCCCGCCCGCCCTCAGTGGCTCTTCCTCCGCCGGGCGCCCTTGGCGCAGCCGCGGCCCAGCCAGCCCCCGGGGCAAGTGGGCGGCGGCGGCTCCTCCCGCGGCGGCTCCTCCCGCGGCGGCGGCTCGGCGCCCGGCGGTGGGGCCACCGGCTTCCGTGAGTGCGTGCCTTCCTCCCCCGGCCGCAGCGGCTGGGCCAGCGCGAAGATGGGGTCCTGCGCCCTGCGGAGACAGGGGCGAGTGTGGCGGCAGCTGCCGGGCGGCCCCGGGCCACCCCCCGGGCCGGCCGCCGCCGGGCAGGTGGCCCCGCGCCGCTCACCGGTCGTAGCGCGGGATCTGCAGCCCCAGCTCGGCCATCAGCAGCCGCATGACGTCGTCGCAGCGGCCGTGCAGCTTCAGGGCAGCCAGGTCGTCCTTGGGGGTCCACTGCAGGGTGACACCAGTGCCGCTGCTGTGGGCGTCTTGCGCACGGGCCAGCAGCCCCCTGGCCGGAACCCCAGACGCCGCCCTGGGGCCCCTGCATGCTCCCAGGCAGCCAGGCTCACCGCACAGCAGCAGCCGTTCAGCCCAAACCCTTCCAACCCCGGGCAAAAGGCTCTCACCTGTAGGTTCACAATATAGAGCTTTGGACGACGGGTGGGTGGCTTGCTCATGCACCAAAGACGTGGGTATTTTTTCAAGACCTGCCACAGAACAGAGGCTGTCAGTACAGCCAAAGGTACGCATAACTGCGAACTGTATCAGCGAGAGGAAAAGGAATGTATTACCAGGAGGGGAAAGAGGGAGGAAGAGAGACTATCACAGATGGTGGGCGAATCCTGACACCAGAGTTTACAGTTGTCTGTTTGGGAGGAGACTGCTCAGCACCAAGGTGTATCACCAAGAGGGAATGCTGCTAACAATCTTCACCGAGTCTCTAAAGTTACCTTTAAGCTGGAACCCAGACAAAGAATCACATCTGCTTTGCTTGCAGCTTCTGTTGCTGCTTCCCAGTTCAGGGGCTGTCTCAACGTCCCCTTCTCCCCAAAGTGGACGATTGTATCTCTCAACTGTGCCCCACACTTGTGGCACATCCTGCCAGTGTGATGCCTGTGCAGGGCTGTGCGCTCTGTCACATCAAATACTCGCACGTACTCTCTGTTGGGTGTACAGGAAGTGCAGACCTGGTGCAGGACAAAAATAAAAAACCCGTTATATCATTAGCATCTAGCCTGTGAAAGGCCAGGAGCCAGCCACTTCTCTCAGAAGAAAACCACCACTTTTGGGAGACAATAAACTGGAAGCAGAAGGCATCATCAGGGACCAGATGGTAAGCTGGAGAAGTTTGGAAAACCTTGACTAGCAAGTGGAATTACAGGGAGCCTGTTGGCTATGTGATAGAAGGGATTTCAGAGGTCTGGGGAAGAGCAGTCAGAAGCAGAAGGCTCTAGCAAGTAGAGAAAAAGCTACAGAGCTGAACAGAACACTTTGCTTGCGAACCTGATGGCCTGAAGATAGGAACAAAGCAGAGGCTAGCCCTTGTACTAATTCTTCTGGAGCTAGCAATACATAAATAGTTTGTTATCTTCTTGTGAGGCCACTAGACAGTAACTTTATCCTGTTCTGGCCACTCACCTCTATGTACATGTTTCCATGAAGCTCAGATATTGCTGCTCGGGGTAACCCACTCCTCAGATGCAGCCCATCACAGTTTTGAGACACCACATGCTGCACCTTGAAGATAATAAAAAATTGAGCTAACACACACACAGAAGACCAAAAGTTATTACTCAAATGCAGGTGATGCACATGTCCCTGTACACACCAAACAGCCCCGTACATCAGAGCAGAACCAACAGAAGGGAAGTGTGGAAAACAGACCTTTACGAAAACTAAATGAAAAGACTCCACCTGCTACACAGAGCTTTATGAGGTCTGGCTGACTTTACAGCCAAGTCCCCAGACCAGCCTCACCAGGAAGCAAATACAAGGTATTAAAGAAAAGGCAGCAGGGGAGAAACTACCAGAGCGATGGTGTGGAGCTAGCCTCATGAAGCTGCACGTGAGCACAGATGTTTTTCCCCCACAAGGGTATGTAGCTACCCAACTAAAAAGAGTGGTTAGGCAATATCACTAAAAGGTTTTTTCCCCTGCTGGGTTTTACTTATTATACTTAGAGGAACACAAGTGATGTGTGGAAAAAAAAATATCTTACCAGATTGTGCTTGTGTAGGCAGGCAATGCTCATATGAGTGAGTGTGGGCTCTGCCTCACTCAGATCTGTAGCCCTGACAAGAAGCAAGGGCGGGGGGGGAAAGGTGGAATTGCCGTTAGTCTCTCTTTCAGTATCAGCTCTCTGCTACACAGATCAGAATTTGTCTCCTTACCTGATGCTCCTGCCCTTCTGCAGCAACGTCCATATGCCATTAGGGCCTCTGTAGTCTGGGATTGAAGCTGCCTGTGTTACCAGGACAGAAAAATACCAATGCCTGATGGGATGGTTCATACCTCTTGTCTACAAACACATCAACCCAGTCTCACTCAGGAGAGCCAGATACACCTCGTTCACACATGCTTTTTCATTCACTTCAAGTTTTCTAATGCAGCAGCTCTCTAATCACAGGAAAACTTTTTCGTATGTTTTTTTTCCCTCTCTCTAGCACCTCTTCTACCTTGCAGCTCTCATTTTCACCTCCAGTATTTATTTTCTCAAATTTTACCACGAGGGATTCCCTCCAGAACTCTTGACCCTTGGTACTTCCCATTTCCCTACACAAAACTCGATTCTTGAACCTTTCCTTATTTTCCCTAGACTCTGATTTCTGGTACCTTGCACTCAGCATTCTTTAGCAAAAATACTTGTCGTACGCATACACCCTGCTCCGTATTAGCAGGAAGAAAAAGGAAAATAAGGTTCCCATCTCAGAGTTCAGACAAAGTTTATCATGTGACAAGAGGCAGAACCAGGTTTCCACTTTCCCAGAGGCCACCGAAACCAAACATTTCTTAAACTGTCATAAGTTCTGATAACCATCAGATACTCCTACCTGTCCATTAACACAGACAACATTAATTAGCTAAATTGGTTTTAGGTTTTACACCAAAAGTAGTTGAAGAGACTTGAATCACAGAACAAAATCATAGAATCATTTAGATTGGAAAAGACCTTTAAGATCATTGAGTCCAACCGTTAACCCAGCACTGCCAAGCCCACCACTAAACCGCGTCTACACGTCATTTAAACACCTCCAGGGATGATGACCCAACCACCTCCCTGGGCAGCCTCTTCCAGTGCCTGACAACCCCTGCAGTGAAGAAATTTCTCCTAATATCCAATATAAATGTCCCCAGGTGCAACTTGATGCTGTTTGCTCCTGTCCTATTGCTTGTTACTTGGGGGAAGAGACTGATGCCCGCTTAGCCACAACCTCCTTGAAAGTAGCTGTAGAGGTCTCCCCTTAGCCTCCTCTTCTCCAGTTCCCAGTTCCCTCAGCCGCTCCTCATAAGACTTGTGCTCCAGACCCTTTACCAGCTCCATTGCCCTTCTTTGGCTGTGCTCCAGCACCTCAATGTCTTTCTTGTAGTGAGGGGCCCAAAACTGAACACAGGATTCAAGGTGTGGTCTCACCAGTGCTGAGCACAGCAGACGGATCACTGCCCAGGTCCTGCTGGCCAGGATACAAGCCAGGATGCTGTTGGCCTCCATGGCAACCTGGGCACACTGCCAGCTCATCTTCAGTCGACTGCTGACTGACACCCCCAGCCTCTTTCCTGTTGCGCAGCTTTGCAGCCACACTTCCCCAAGCCCACAGCATCACATGGGGTTGTTGTGACCCATGGGCAGGACCCAGCACTGAGCCTTGTTGAACCTCACACAACTGACCTCAGCCCATCGGTCCAGCCTGCCCAGACCCCTCTGCAGAGCCTTCCTGCCCTCAAGTAGATCAACATTCCCCCCCAACTTGGTGTCATCTGCAAACTTAGTGAGGGTGCACTCAATCCACTTGTCCAGATCATTGATAAAGATACGGAACAGAACCGGCCTCAGTACTGAGCCCTGGGCAACACCACCTATAACTGGCTGCCAACTGGATTTAACTGGAATGAAGTAAGACTAGCAATCTTTTTTTAGAAGCACATTCTTCAGAGAGTCACAGAGGTGGCACAGCCTCAGAATCTCTCAGGCAGCAGGCACAACCCCAAGATGCAAACTAGCAGTTGTCTTCGTTGCAGTTTGCAGTGCAGCAGTGTTAACACGGCATCCCAGACTCGTAACACACATCATGTAGTCATTTGGAAATCATAAAAATAGTCCAAACAACATTGCTACACTCCTGAAGGAGCTCCCAAAGCTACAGCTGCTCACCCCCAAAGAATCCTACCGTACTGATCCCAGCTCCTGTATAGATGACAAGGTGCTTGGCATTCCGAACAGCAGCAGCCAGCTCAGTAGCCTTTCTCTTTAACTCCTCTGGCTCATCACATACCTAGAAAATACAACTGAGAAAGTTCACATGTTTCTGAGATACAATGCGTCACTGAATTGGAAGGCACAGGAAGATCCCTGGAAGTTTTAATACGGGCCTTGCCAGAAACAGCAGTGGAAACATTATCAGAAGTGGTTTCTAAATAAAAGAAGGTGGGGGCTGCCCATAGAAGATCAAGGGAGAGCTTCCTGGATGGCAGAATGTGCAGACCCATCCTGCCAGGTGCCGTGCCCACACAGCACACATACAGAAAACCGCACGTGTTCGGGACACACGCGCATCTGGCAACCGCTGGAAGCGCGACTGCTGCGGGGACAAGCGCAGAGCAGGCTCGGGAGGCCACAGCCTCGCAGGTCAGAGGCGCTCCCGATAACATGCCGCAGCAGCGTTTCACCGAGGCCCCGCTGCCGCCAGCCCGGTGGCCTCGGCCCCGCCCGGAGCGTGGGGCTCCCCTCCCCGCCCGCGGCCTGCTCCCCGCTTCCCACAGCGACGAGCGGCGGCCCCGCGCCCGCTGTTCCCCCAGCCGCCCACCTCCTCCTGCCGCCGGCGCAGCCGCTCGCGCCGCTTGCGGCGCCGCTCCAGCTCCCGGACGATGTCCTCGCTCTCGGCCAGCACCTGGCACTCCTCGGGGCTGCGCTCCGCCGGCGGCTTCCTCCAGATGCGGGACACCTGTCCGGTACACACGGGTGGTCACGGCGGCCCGCGGCGGCGGGGCGGGCCGGGCCGGGCCAGGCCATACCTGTCTCCGCCGGTCACGCTGCTCCTCCTGCTGAAGTATTTCGGCGCGCGCCGCTGCCTTCCGCTCCGAGCGGCTAAGGCTGCCGCCGGCCGCCATCACCCCAGAAGCACCCCGCTTCCGCCGCCTGCCGCCCCGGGGCCGCGCCGCTTCCGCTAGCCGGCCAGAGAGCTCGTGCGCCACTTCCGGCGCCACCGCCCCACGTGCGGCAGCGCCCCCCCGCGCCACGGCGGACCGCGCCCCAAGGAAGCGCCAGGCGGCGGCTGTTTGAAAGCGGTTTATTGTCACGTACAAAACAGCGGCGGCCGCGGACGGACACTATGTACAGCAATAAATAACGCCCGCCCGGCCCGCCGCCCCGGGCAATAACTTAGCAATAAATACCGCCCGCCCGCCCCGCCCAGTCCCCGGAGCCCCGGGCCGGGCCCGGCCGCCCCACCGGGCCCGGGGCTGAGCCGCCAGCAAACCTCCCCCGGGGCGAGCCCGGGGGGGGCCGCCAGCGGCCCGGGCCTCCCCCGCCGCGGCAGGCGGGCAGGGGACCCGGAGGGGCCGGGCCGCGTCCCTCCACCCAGTCGCCCGCTCGGGCCCCCGGCCCGCCCGGCCCTCGCCCAGCCCGGGAGCAGCCGCGGCACCTTCACACGATTCACCACAGGACACACCGGGCCCGGGCGCAGGCTGGGGCCGGGACCCCCCAGCCACCACAGTGAGGGCACCAGGAAAAGGAGAAAGAAAACACGACACCCTTCACAGCAGGAAACCAAACGGACGAGCACCTCGGGAACAAGAACTATCACACTCCAGAACACTATACACGAGAGAGGGGTCAGCGTGGCGGCGCGGGGCAGGGGCCACCTCGTGGGCACGGGAAGCCGCTGGCAGGGGACCAGCTCTTGGAGCAGGACGGGACTCTCCTTGGACACCGCAGAAATACATCACTTGGGGGTCCAACACATCACTGAGAACAAAACCAACGCGCTAGCGTGGGAAAGCAGCACTCACGACTGGGGACCACATCCCTGCGGACCTCCAGCCTGGCACCCGCGGAGCTTGTGTACCACGCAGGTGCCCTTCAGCAATGGCTTTGCACCTGCCCCCCCTACACCACATCTCAAACACGCTCGGCCACTCAGAGCAGGCTGAGGCCACAAGCTAGTGAGCACAGCGCAGGGGAGAAGAATCATCATTAACATCTGGTGGAGTCAGTGCTGCCACCTGCTCCATCCTCCTGACTCACCGTCTCCAAAGCAGTGTGGCCTCTTAGCAGCAACCGCACAGCTGCCACCCAGCAGGAAGGGAAGGACAGGGACATTCCTGGCTGCAGAGTACAGCGGAAGCAAGTTCACCATGCCTGTCATTGCCTGCCCTGTTGATGGGGCCCTCCTCACACCGCAGCCTTCAGCCTCTAGAGCTCAGTTCCTGGCCAGCCCCATGCACAAAACCTTGGCTGCTCACCCTGCTGAGGTCGGGCCTCTGGCTGGGCTCAGAATGGTGTTCTAGCCAGGTTCGATCTCAGGCTGGCTCCAGGAAGGACAGGGCTGGGACTGACACCCCAACCAACCACAGGTTTCTGCATTTTGGAGCATCTCACCTCTTCCAGGCACCATGTCACCAGCTGGAAGACAGAGGTTAGAGTCCAGAGCTCTGTGCCAAGTGCTGCTCAGTGTTGTAGCCCACCCAGTGAATGGCTGGGAAGCAGCATGTCAGACACTTCAGCTCAGAGGAGAGACAACCCAGGGCTGGGAGGGGGAAGCCTGGAGTCAATATTCTAACCTGCCTCTGGTTCAGGAAGTTCACTGGGAAAAGCATCCCAAACAGTTCCTCCTTAAACTCTCACTCAGAGCAAAGCCAGTCTCCACCCTGCGAAAAGAAATCCCCACCAGCTATCTGCTCCTCTCCTGCCACACTGCAGCCTTCAGCAGGTTTACCTGCAGCTCAGCCCAGAAGACAGCAGTATCAGCTCAACTATGTGAGAAACACATCACAAAAAACCACCCGGTATGGCAAACCACACCTCCCCACAAGACTGTGCCATCCTGGTCTGTCCTCTCTGTTCAGGAGACTTTCAGCAGCCAGATCACAGGGACTTCACCCCCATGTCTTGCTCTCTAAAACAACTCAGTAATCAGCTCAGATCTTTGGGTAGGGGAGAGGGGGACCAAAGTGTTTGTGGAAATGGAGCCTGGCCACAAATAACTTCTCAGCTGTGTCACACAGCTGTAAATCTAAGCACTCTTCCAACATCCATAGACAGAAGCTGCACCAGGAAAGACAGTAACCATGCCACAGCTTAATTTTCAGTAATATGCAGACACTAAGGACTAGCGCTGGCCCCATGCTGCCCGGAAGGCAGGCAGGCTTGCCCCCCGTCAGATAAGCTGCAACAGCAACACAAGTTCTGACCACAGAATCCCATTTCAGAGTTAAATCCCATCAGCCTCCTCCTAAACTTGGACAATTCTCCTTTGTGTTACTTCTCTACCAGATTTGCTGGAGGAAGGAAAGCGCAACGTTTTCCCCATTCACGTAACTGAGTTAGCCGGTGTCAGCTGCTCAGCAAGAGGCCCAAGCTGCCCCTGCTCCTGCAGCGTGCCCCTGCAGAGAAGCATTTTCTGGGCAGGCATCACTACTTTGTTGCACCAGACATGCGTTTTTGCCTTCAGGAATGGTAGCACCTTTGCCTGTGTGCCAGAATCCTTCTGCAGAATTCAGAGAGATTCCAACTCAATCTCTCAGTCGAGCTTAGGGAAAATGACAGCAGCATGAAACGACAGCACATGGAAAAGGCAGCCACTGGCACCACCACACCACAGCGCCACGCAAGAGCTCAGAGAGCACAGAGAGTGCAACACAAGGGGACACAACGGCAGCCAGCAAGGTCAAGAATAAGTCACTTTTGGTACAATTGCAAAAAGATATCAAACAGGACTTGCCTCTTTTTTTGTCTTTTTCTAAGTTTTATAAATAAAGTCTGGTAACTCTTTATAAAAACTAACCTCAGAGCCACAAACAGTTTGCGGGAGGTTCATGAGAAACTTTAAAATTATTTATTTATTAACTTTTAACTAGCAAAGTCTCCGAGAATATTTCCCCATTTGTATGGTCAAATATTCTCGCCCTCTCAGATAAAAAAGCTGATTATAAATACGCTCTCTCTTCTGTCCGATTTTAATTTTAAACTTAGATAATTTAATAACTCTTAAAATGATGTTTCTCTCTTTAAATAAAGGGCTATTTAACCACATAAACTGGTTGTGTAAACCATCACACTAGAGACACTTGATACCCTCAAAACACGGGAACAACTAGTGATTTTGGTCTTGTTCGGTGCAACACATTAGGCACAAAACCGGCCTGCAGTCAACACGGTACCTTCCCCCCCTCCCCTGGGGTGCTGGGCCCCTGCAAGGGCCCTGTCCTGGCTCCTTCCTCATCGCTGGGGCAGAGGCAACAGGGCACAACAGCATCTTCCTTTCCACCACCGCTAGTTCACACAGCTAACACAACGGACGTCTGAAGGAAACCCACTGCTAGGGCACAGAGGCACACCTAGAAAGGAATAAAAACCTATTACACAGAACACCCCAACTGCAACTACGGGCACCAAATGAGACAAAAGCAGCAGGTTCAGGCACCTGGCAGTCAGGCACCGAGATGCACCACCTTGAAAAGTAATGAAATAAAGCCTTTGGAAGTGACCGGAAAAATTAGGGTTCCCAGCCCCCAGAAGAAAGCCTCCCTCTGGACCTTCCCAAGCCCTTCTGTTGCCCTGCCATCGGCCACGCTGCACAGACTTTCTTTGGCTAGAAAACCAAGATCTCACAGTCTGTCCCAAGGGTGCCCGAGGGCTACAGACCGCTGGGTGGGAGGTTCTGTCTGCACAGGACAAGGGACGCATCACCACTGCTCATATCAATCTGGACACAACAAGATAAAACTGGAGTGATCAGCAGGCCAGTCCTGGGCCAAGTAGAAGGAACCCGGACCCATGTGGGGAGGGTTTGTGCTTTGGGGATTCCAGGCTGGTTTTGTGCCTAATTGCCCTGCACAGACAAGCTCAGGCAATGCTCGCTTCACTAAGACCGGGCGTCCGTTTTGGATTTCACTATTGTGATGACACTAGTAGTAGCAACCTTGCCAGGGATGAGGGGCCCCATACTGGAGGTGAGAGGCCCCCGTGCCGGGGTCACAGGGCTCCGGGCCACGGTTCTGGCGAAGTTCTGGAGAGCCTCATATTTGGAGCGGAGAGCATCGAGTTCCATTTTCATGCTGGCATTCTCAGAGGCCAGCTTCTCCACCTCTTGCTGCAGCTCTGCCTTCTGCTTCTCCAGTTCCTCCTTCTGGGTAACACGCTTGACTCTGCAGCTGGCTGCGTAGCCCCGGTTCTTCAATGTGCGCCGACGCTGCTTCAGCTGGATGATCTCCTCCTTCGACAGGCCCCGTAGATGCTGGTTCAGCTCCCGCACAGACATGGTCACCAGCTCCTCATCTGTCAAGCTGGTCCCATTCTCACCTGGCTCCCGCTTCACCTGGAAAAGAAGGCAGCACACGCTTGTGAAACCTGGAGCGGGTGCCTGCACCCACCACCCGCACCTCTCCTCCACCTGCTGCTTTACCTTCAAGGCCTTGTTTCCTTTGTTGGGGGTCGTCATAACACGACAGCCTTGTCAATCAGGTTCTGGAAGGGAAGGAAGGTCAGGTTAGCCCCCCCAGGACACAGCAGAGCCTGCGACATTCCTGTGGCAGAGTCCAGCAGCAACGCCCCGTGCTGCTGCACATCCCACTCCCCTCCTTCCCCAGAGGAGGCTTCACAAGCACCCAGCTGAGCTGGACTCACAAGCAGCAGATTCTGTCCCTGCACAGAAACTGCTGCCCTTCCACACCTCTGCTCCCACAGACACTTTGTGGCAATGCTGGGTTGTTTGGGTTTTTTTACTTGGGGTGGGGGAAATTAAAAAAACTAGGAGGAGTCAGAATACACGGAAGCCACATTTTCAAAAATAGCCTGGCAGGCAGAAGGCTGGGTCCAGAGCATGGCTGCTCCGGGCCAGTCATGCTGACTCAGCATGCTGGCACTCTGCGCCTCTTGCTCCCAGCCTCATCCTTGTCACTCCCAAGCAGAGCAAGGCAGCCTGTCTCTCCGACACACCCTTCCAACAGGTGCCCAAGCACAGCCCAGAAACTCCCCAGGACAAGAGTCCTACCACATCCTAGGCAACCAGTACAGCTCAAGAACAGGCGACCCTGGGCAAGGAGTGCAGGTGAAGCCTCTGCCTCCACAACATGCCTCACTGGGCAGCCTGCAGGATGGGAGAACACTACTGCTGTGCTCACGCCTCTCCAAACTTTTTCTGCTTCCCAGGAAAGCCAGCACATCCAGGTTCAAGTCAAGGTTCTGCATCCAACCTTTCCCAAGGAACAGAACAACCCGATACTGCAGCACAAGGAAGCATTTGGGCATGCTGGAATCCCATCACAAATGGGTTGATGCCTCAGCAGCCGTCACCCCTCCCGGTCACACAAAGCTGAGCCCAGCTGTAGGTCTTTTCTGTCACAAAGTCCTGCCTGGTACCTGGCAGTGCCAGGGCCCAGAACCACCTTCTCCCTCCCTTATCTTCAGAGCAAAGGTATGTCATAAGAAAACAGAGAAGAGAACCAGAGGAGAGTGGACACCCTCACTGCCACAGAAGACAGGACCTCAGAACTGGTTAAGAGCAATTCCCAGGCCTGGTTTTACAGTGACTCATACCCAAACTCCTGTTTCCATCCCTGTGTACCTCCTCCCCTCAGGCTTTAGTTCAGAGTGCTGCTACACTGCCCAGTGAATTAATCTGCTCAGATACTGCCCAACAGACACTGCTGCACCTTGAACAGCCAGGAACCACACAGCTCCTTAGCAAGGCAAGCATTCCCACGCAAGTACAGTCCACAAACACCTCTGTACCTTTCGTCTCTTCAGTGCCAGTCAACAACAATTTAGTTTGCTGCTGCTTTGCTAAATACAAGAGGCACTGATGTACAGTTACAGCCAAGAATCAGATGCACAACTCAGCAAATACAAATTTACACTCTTCTAGCAGCGGTGGTGCAGGCTCCCCGCAATGCATCCACCACCTATTAGAGGTGAACGGGGTCAGCATTCCCCAGGACACCAGCAGAGACGTCCCCAAAGCCTCCAGCCTGCCAGGAGCCAGGCTATTTATACCCAGAGGACAATGCTCCTTCCAATGAGATGCCTGCTACAACCTGACAGTGCTGGCTGCATAGAAAGGGTCACTTTGCCATCCAAGGAAGGTAGCTGCAGTGAAGCACATAAGCAACTGCTTCATAAAATCAAGCCTTCACTCTTCCATACTGTTGTATTTCTTTCCTCTGCTCCTACCGGGCAAACAACATGGCTCCTGGGAAAAGGGGAGAAGGAAGGGAATAGCTGGGGACACCAGTGACATCAGCCCGGCAGCACCTCTCTCCACTGTTCTGTGGTGAGTGCAGGGAACCAAGAGCAGGTACGGTCAGAGGGACCAGAGAAATTTGTTTGCCTTGTGGCACTAAAGAATTTCCAGCTGCCTGGCAAGCATTCAACTTCCTTTGTTACAGCAGAGCTGAAACAAAACAAGGCAACAAATGTGCTGCATCAGGCACTGCACTGGGAAGAGAGCTCCTTGGGGTGGGCTCAGGAACCAGCAGGGCTGCTCACGCTGTCCAGACGCTGTGAAGGCACCGACTCATCCCTGCCTTTCACCATGACTTCTGCCAAAGCTGAGAGACAGGGGTGAGAGAGCTATCAGCAGGCAAGAGAAGAGGCTGGCCCCAGACCCTGACAACAGCAATTTAACTTCTCTTGAACTTTAAAGAGTCAAGCATTTTTACCCAGAGGAGTCCAACATCCTCAGGCAGAAGCCTCCCACAACAACCTTCGAAGCTGTAACAGGACCATCCCCAAAAGCACCTGGTGATCCTACCTCTCCTCGTCCCCCTTCCTGAGGGGATCAAAATGAGACACAGCAACACATAAGTCAGCAGAATGGGAAGAACAACCCAGAGACTAGTTGGCTACTGTCTGGGTCCCATTTGAAGGATCAGAGACAGAGCTGTTTGGCAGCTTTACAGAGAGGACACCCAGAGAACTGGCACCAAGACAGAGACCATACTTGGCCTAACTCTCCAGACTGCCGACTGCTCACTGTCGATAGCTTCCTGAAGAAAGATCACGCTGAAAAGTGTCAAACGCGATGACTGCAATGAAGAAAATGCAACCTCAACATATTTCCCCAGAGCTCAAAAGGCCTGAACTCAGCACAAACGCAGCCAATTCTCTCCTCAGCTCACAGGCAGCACAAGGGAGCTGACAGCACCGTGCATGATTCAACGCAGGCCCCATTCTCCACATTCCTGATGGCAGAACCATGCCACGAGCCCCATGTAAACACGGTGACGTCACCCGTTCCAGCGCTGGCTGGTCCAGAGATCATGCTGGGAGAGAGGGAGGGAGAGAGGGAGGGACTGGGAGGGAGAGGAAGGGGCTGCGCTCCCCAACAGGCCCCACAGTACCCGGCAGGCGGAGGAGGGTGGTCTGCTGGCAACAGTCAAGCACACTGCACCAGGACTCATGCTCCCGCTGTGGATGTCACACTCTGCTTATTTGCTTTCTGGCAAATGAGCTCACACAGCCCTCCCAGGAATCCCGATGAGTCAGGTGACTCCCCCAGTTACCTACGAAGTCAGGACAGCACTTCTCCTGTGCCCCCGTCTCCCCTCGAGTCCCTAGTGAGCTCGCACCGACCCAGGGCACTCTGACAGCAATTCCTCGCTCCAGGCAGCTGCCCACCCACCTGCTTTTAGTGCTGTTCAGAGCTGGCACTCAGAGCCCCCTTCCAGCCTCCCCTTCCTCCAACCGTGCAGCTCAAAACCACGCAACCCGGGCCGCCAAGACCCCCAGCTCTGGGCAGCAAGACACACACGCACACCGACGCTCCGACGCTCGATGCCAGCCCGGCGCCGCAGCCCGCCCCGCAGCCCGCCCCGCAGCCCCACTGCAGGGCTCACTTCCACGGCAGAGCCCACCCTGCTCCACTCCGCGGGCGCTGCGGCAGCGGGCAGACCCCCAGCCTCGGCTCGCACCCATCGGGGCTCCGGCGACGGGGTGGCCCCTCGGCCGCCAGCCTTCTCCCCGCCGGCAACGGCGACGGCAGCGGAAAGGCGGCTGTCCCGCCGCGCGGGGACGGCTGAGACGCCTTGGTGGCTCCCGAGCCCCCGGCCCCCCTGGTCGGGACGAAAGTCGCGCAGCAAGCGGCCAGCAGGCGGCGGGAGCAGGGCGCGGCGGCCGGGGGCTGCGGACCCCCGCGGGGCCGCCTGCCCGGCCAGGCCCTCGCACCCGCCCGCGGCTGCGCCTGTGCCCCCTGCGGGAGCGAGTCCGGGGCCGCGCCGGAGCCGGGGCGGAGCGGCCGGGAGGGGCGGGGCAGGCCCAGCCCGGGGGCAGCCAGCCCGCGCGGCGACCGAGGCCGGCGGGAGGGGCGGGACGCGCCGGCGGGCGGGGCCGGGCCCCGGGCCGGCGGAGCCGCGCACCTGTTGCCCGGGGGAATCGGGCGGGGCGGGGGACAGGGGCGGGCGGCGCGACGGGCGGCGCCGGAGCGGCCGCGGCCCGGAACCCCCGCCGTGAGTCAGCGGCGGCTGCGGCCTTGCCGCCCCGCGCCAGCCCCGGCTAGCATCCCCGGGCCCGCCGCGCCCGCCCCGGCCCGCCCCCGGGGACCGGCCCGCCGCCCCGCCCCGCCCGGTGCCAGGGCCGCGCCCGCCGCCCGGGCCGCGCCCGCCGCCGCCCGCCGCCGCCGCAGCCGCCAGCGGTGCCGCTCACCTCCTCACGGAGCCGCCGGGGCCGGGCCGGGCCGGGCCGGGCGGGGAGGCCGCGCTGGGAGGGACCAGGATCCACGGGACGCCGCGAGCCGCCACCGCCGCCGCTCACGGACGCGTCACGTGATATTTGGGTCACATGGCTCCATTCATGAAGCGCCCGGCGCAGCGGCCACATACCTTAAGGGGGACGCACGTTTCTGTCGGGGGCGGCGTCTTAAAGGGGCGGCGGCGGCGGGGTGGTGTCCAGCCCGGAGCCGCGGGGACTCCCTGGCCCCGGCCGTGCCTCTCCCTCAGCCGTGCGCGGAGCAGTTCCGGGGCCGGGGCGGGCCCTGACACAGCCGCCGCGCCCGCTGCCCCACTAAAGCGCCGGTACACCGGTTGCGGGGCGGGGGCTTCTGGGCACCTCTGGCAGTGGCTGCCCGCCTGGCGCGCTGCCAGACGTCCTGCCGCGGCGGAACCGGCGTCCCGGGCACCTGTCGAGGTAGCGGGGGTGTGTAGCTCCCTTCCTCGGGCACCCACGCGTGTTGTGGTGCACTGCAAGGAGCAGCCGCGCATCAGGAGCAGGGGGTGCTTGTCCCCACAGGGGTGTGCTCGGTACTCCGCGTCCTGCGGTTTAACTTGGCTCCAGCGCAGAGGAGAGCGCGGCTCCCCGCTCCCGCTTCCCGCTCCCGCCCCGGCGCAGCCAGCAGCACACAGGCGTCCTCGCCCCCAGGAGAGCCTGCGCTCCCTCTTTGCTGCATCCACAGTTTCTTAGAGCTGCTGAAACCGCACGGAGGAGTAGCAAAGTCTCCGCCGAAAACGCTTAGAGCGCTTTGCAGCCGCTCTCGGGGCCCTGGTGCCAGTGCCGAAGCAAGCGCTGGCTGAAAAGTGTTAAGACCGGGGCTGGCTCCTCTGCTGTCAGTGCTCCCTGCCCGCCCCCCGCCCTGCTCTGGGCGCTCCCATCTGTGCGGCTCCGGCTGTGAGTCCGTAACACGGCGATACTGGCGCCTGCTGCATTTACTGCTGTGCACAAGCAAAGCAGGGCTGATGAGTACAGCAGAGGACAAGGGACAAGTGGAAGGTGCAGAAATGGAAGTGGGTATACAGGAGTTATGGTAGCATAACGGCAAAAGCGTGCTCCTTAGGAGAAAATAGGCTGGGCCCTGGGTATTCAGCAACAGCTCTGCCATTCTTGCAGGAGATGTAAACTTTCTTTCTGTGGGGCTCCTGTGGCCCTTGGCAGGCTGGCTTTGCCATCTGCTGTGGCAGCCAGCTGTTACAGGTCTACAAGCATCTGGGAAGTTCGCCTATAGCTCTGCCTCTCTGGGGATATGCTGGGGCAGCCCATAAGCCTCCCTTGCATAAGGGCTCAGGCTTAGCCACCCTACCTTTTATTCTGCATCACACTTTTATCAGCCAAGTGGAAAGTCTTTCTGCAATGCACCCTTTTGTTTTGCATCAGCCAGTAGTTAAGCCATCTCACTTCTAGCTTGGCCTGCCTGTGCAGGGTATTCACAGCCTCGGACATGGGAAAGGGAGGAACATGCAGCATCCACTCACCCCCCATGGAATTTGCATGCAGTGGCAGAACCACTAGAAAGCCTAAAGGGTTAGGATTCTTGGGCTTTCTCCCCTCCCTTTAAATCTCTGCAAACTGGTCACACAGGGCCCTAGAACAACTTCTGTGTTGTTGCTTAGGGACCCTGGATGACAAGGAGAAACAGGCCAGTGCACTTCCCAGTCCCACACCCAGACAAACCATCCTCAGAGCCTTGAGCACACTCACTGCAGGCAGCAAGGACCCAACGCCTGCTACCAGGGGCAAGAGACATACCCAGACCAAACGCAGCACTCTGTCAGAGAAGCGGTTTATTATATAAAGAGGGAAGAGGAGTAAGCATCTGACATGCCTATAGGGTCGTACCCTGCTACCAGCCAAAAGCCTAACACTAAAAATGCTTTAACATCACTAGCACCTTTGTGTCACATCCTGCCAAGGAGGGAGGAGTGACTCAGATTCACCGATTTTCTTGGTTGGAACAGAGTATACACAATACCACAGGTAAACAAAGACTTTGTATTCCATAGTCAGGCTCACTGGTAGATAACTGAGCAGCAGAAATGCTTATCACTTGCTGTGCATGTAGTTTTATGCCTTGCATTACTTACTAAAAAAAGGTAAAAGAATAAGAGAAGGGGGCAGGGGGGTGGCAGTGGAGGTAGAGGGGGAGAGAGACATCACAAGTCCTGGATCCAGCATTGGGCCTGCCAACGGGGTATTTCTTGTAGGAGCACTCATCCAGAAGTCCCTTCTGCTTTTTTTCTTATTCCCTCCTAAAATGGCACTTGCTTTCCTCTTTTATTCTTATCCTTCAGTGCAGACCACCCCTTATTAAAGTCAGACTCGTTTGCCGTGTAAATTTGCACACATGCTCCTTACAAGCACGGAGGGGCAAGCCTCTGACCTTGAACTGAGTCAGCGGGTGCAATCTCCCCCTGCATGTTTCCCTGTCCCCCAGTTACTGCAGATTCCTGCTGACTCTGCTGCTTCCGGGGCCATTACTCACCCCTCAGCAGGCTGCTCCCTCTTACCAGTCTTTAGTTCATACAAACTAACCTTTCGTTTGATCTCGCCAGTGTCCAACATTCCTTGAGTGTTGGAGACCCTCGGCTCAGGGGACCTCCACCCCCTACTCCCTTAACGAGTTGTTTCCCTACTGTTGTTCACACCCTTCCAAGCTTTCCTTGGTGTTAGATTGGGTTTTTTTTCCAGGTGGTCTTTGGCAGCCTCTGCATCAATACCAAAATGCTTTTTGTGCATCGCCTGCACATCCAGGATTCCTCAGGAGACAATAAGCCCATCTTAAACATCCCCCTTTTATCATCCCTCCTGCATTACACCCCAAGGTGGAGCACAGTACAAGTTACCCACCCAAGTCCATCCCACCCCCTGCAGCATGCTGTTCCCATGGCAGCCCTGCTGAAGAGCTGTGGCAGCTTGCACACCTTGGGCAGTTTTCTGGCTTGGAAATGGACTCAGGCTGTGGGAGAAATGTGGAGAGGCACGGAAGCCACGCAGGGACATTGGCTATAAAGATACCATAGAAAACAGTAGATACAACCTTCTCTTTGCTGCTGTTCTGGGGCTGGCTTCCAAGACTGTGCCTGAAGGAACGGTTAACTGGCCTTCCGGGTGACAGGCTGCAATCTGCCTTCTGTCTGATCAGAGCGTTGGTTCCTTCTGCCCTTTGTCTGCAACCCTCCCCGATTCCTTTCCCTGGTGGGCCCAGGGAAGGGAAGTGCCATGTTGTCCTGACACTGCACAGTGCCAGCTCACGCCTGGCCTGGCACTCGGGGCTGTGCTAGCCAGCAGGAAGGGTTGAGCAGGGCCACCCTCCACCTGCTGCTACCACAGCCCTGGCCAGATTAGCTCCCTCACAAGTAGAGCTGCAGGGGCAGAAGGCACTGCTCCTACCCCCCATCCTTCACTGCTGTTTCTTGCTCACAAACTTAAGTCAGATGGGAAATTCTCCAGACCAGAAAAGCAAGGGTCTTTCTCCTCTGCACAAGTGTAGTCATTTGCATGTTTCACCAAGCAAGTGCTTGTTGTTGGACAGGCATCAGGCATTCTGAAGTCCTTCCTGAGCTTCTTTTGTGCCAAGCTGGAACTGATTTTCCTCCGAGGTCTCATGCAGGACAAGCTAGGTGACATGGGACAAGATCTGAGCCACAAGTCACATCAGATGACTCAGTGTTTCCCTTCAGTCTTCTGTTCTAAAGAACTAGGGACACAACTGCATGAAGCAGCCCTGAACTTTTTTCTAGGTGTTTTCCCCTTCTAGCCATTAGCAGTGCAACACCTTCAGAAAAACAGTAACGAAAAAGAAACTGTCTAGAAAATACCAGAGACATAACTGTGCCAATATAAAGTGACACAGAGGGCTGGCTGCTGTGCTGGAGATTTCACCAGCCCAGGGGCTTTGCTGGGAGAAATGCTGTTGTGGAGGGACAGTCAGTCCACCACAACACGGCTGGATTGCACAAGCTGAAGCAGCCGCTGTCAACAGGCATCAACACTGCAGTCCAAGGAGGTACAGCCTGATGCAAGGAAGGGTGCTGAGGAAGAACCCTGCTACCACACAGCAGCTCAGCACCAAGGTAAAAAACCCTTCCTGAGTCTAAGGAAACGGTAAAGAAGTTGACTTTCTTTGGAGGAGGTTGTCCTTGATTTCAGCTCTGCTCCCAGCTGCCCCAGGAGCAGTGAAAAGAGCAGGGAGAGCATCGCAGTGCACAGTGACACTGAGAGATATCCATAGGCACATGGGAACAGATTCTGCCCATGGAGAGCACGAAGAGGTGTCAGAGAGCAAAAAGGGAGCACTGACCACCCACCCCACCACCTGGCCAAACACCCAAGCAAGGCTAGCAGTGAAGGAGGAACAGTGAGAGCAGCTCATGGTTCCCCAAACCAGACAGAGCAGCCACCAAAGAGAGAAACAGAGTGCGGTCCAGAGGTTCACACCATCTGTCTCAAAGTCAAGCAAGATGGGAGATGGGGCAGAGGCACTTTGGTCCCTTATGAGAGACGCTTTAGGGCCCAGCCTCTAGTGTAACACCCAGCACTGCTTTTGTGTGGCAGCATCTGCTCTAGCAAAGAAAGACAGCAACAAGACACAAGCTCTGACACCAGATGCAAGATGAAGCAAGAGAGATCCAGGCCTGGTTCAAACCTTTGAAACCAAAAGGCATTCTGAAACCTCTTAAAATCCTATTAGCAACCATTTCTGCACGGGACACCTTGAACACTGCCTGAGTCCTAGAATTATGCAAGCCTTCTGGACAAACAATGCCCTTGACGAAGCTCCAATGATGGTACACCCCTGCCCAACAGAGAACAGCAATGCCAGGAACAGTTTGCACTGACCCCACTACAGGTTAAAGACCCTCCTCTACAGCGTTGCACTGCTCCACAGCTGCTGTAAGCCAAGTGCTGAGTATGGGGGACACCAACATTCAGAGTAAGCATTTTTCCTTAGACAAGAAGGAAAGGGCATGGAGGAGGCTCATGTTCAGCATGGCCAGACTACCGTGGTCTGGTCAGTTCTTCTTGCTGCTGGAGCTCCTATTGGTAAACAGGCTGACTTTGCTGGCAGGTGCCACAGACAGAGAAGGAGACTCCAGCTTCACCTTATCCAACAAGGTCTTCTTTATGGCTGCTGCAGAGATCTTCTCTTGGTCTGCCAGATGCTGCAGCTCCCTGCAATGGGGTGGTGAGAAAGAAAGACATAGCAAAAGGAAGAGACAGGGAGTATGGAGCGCAAGTTTTTCAGGCTCTTTAGGACTTCCTAGGCACCCACCTTGTCCGGATGCAGGAAGCCTCCACAGCATTGATTAGGAGTGAGCGAAAGCCACCACTCTCCAGGAAGTGCAGGGCATGGATGGTGGCTCCCCCAGGTGAGCAGACGTTGTCCTTCAGCTGACCAGGATGCTGCTCAGATTCTAACAGCATTTTGGCAGCACCCTGTAGCGAGGAAGAGAAAACATCTGACAGAGCTCTGACTGAGGAACTGGCTGTCAAATACTCCTGTTCTCCACTGCACAAAGCGGCACCTAACACTCACAGTGGGCAAAACTGGGGCTCCTGCCCAAGAGCCATCAGCAGGCTGCTAAAACACTTTTCAGAGCTGAAAAGGCCTACAGAGGAGTCACGGTTCCCCAGGCCCCAGCTCCTACACCATCAGCACCAGCAGATTGCTGCAGACACTTCCCACATCCCCTCACTGGGAAACTGCGTGCAGTCAAAGCAAACAGGTTTTTTAAAGTAGATTCAGTAAAATGACTGAGATAATTTCAAATTGTGACATGCAGAATACTCTGCACAGAGCAGGCATAGACTCAAACATGTTCTGGAGTAGGAAACACTGACCAGCAAAGCCTGCGCTCCAAGTCGAACAGCCAGCCTGCGGGGAAGTCCCATTTTCACTCCCCCATCTGCAAGAGCATCCAGGGCAGTGAACGCCTGAAACCAGACAGAGGAAGAGGGTGACCGAAAGGCTCTACTCCAAGACTGATAGTCTCAGTGAGCAGAGAATCCAGACCTCCAGGATTACACCGTGACTCCTATCACTTGACAAAAACGTCCCCCTTTACTGCATGGGGGCCACACCAGGCTTCCCTCCCACGAGTTCCAGCTCAGGGGTGGGGGAATGGGAGAAATTCAGCTTTTGCATTGTACTAACTACAGTCCCACGTTTTGCAACACGGACATGTGGACAATGCATGCTGGCTATGGACTTCAGACTTGTCTGACTGGTAATGGACTTTTGTTGTTGACCCAAAGCATTTATAAATGGGATACCAGAATTACCTGTCCTGTCATGAATGTGAGTGATGAAAAAAACAAGAAATGACAAACTGAAGTCACATAGACTTTCACCATATGCAAAGCCTACTGCTCTCCCCAAGACCGCCACAAGCTGAGAAAGCAGCACATACATACGCAGGGCCACTGCCACTGAGCCCTGTTACAGCATCTATCAGGTCCTCTTCCACCTCAGTGCAGAAGCCTACACTGGCCATCAGTTGTTCCAGGAGCTTCCCATCCTCCACATCCGCGTGAGTCCCGGTGGCATAGACTGTAGCACCTTCCCGGACAATCACTGGCGTGTTGGTCATGCACCTGATCACTTTTGGTGTGGGGCAGAAGGCAGAGAGTTTCTTAGGGCAGAAAATTATTTGAGACAGAAAGAAGAGAGCGAGCGAAAGAGAGCGAGCGAGAGAGAGCGAGCGAGAGAGAGCGAGCGAGAGAGAGCGAGCGAGAGAGAGCGAGCGAGAGAGAGCGAGCGAGAGAGAGCGAGCGAGAGAGAGCGAGCGAGAGAGAGCGAGCGAGAGAGCGAAAGAGAGAGAGCGAAAGAGAGAGAGCGAAAGAGAGAGAGCGAAAGAGAGAGAGCGAAAGAGAGAGAGCGAAAGAGAGAGAGCGAAAGAGAGAGAGAAAGAGAGAGAGAAAGAGAGAGAGAAAGAGAGAGAGAAAGAGAGAGAGAGAAAGAGAGAGAGAGAAAGAGAGAGAGAGAAAGAGAGAGAGAGAAAGAGAGAGAGAAACAAAGAAAGAAGAGAGAAAAACAAGCTTCAGTGCATATCTGGCATACCAAACAGGCTGTCTAGGAAGGGGCTCCCCATGTGCAAGACCAACAACACATGCAGAGGAAAAACAGTCTCCCATATTCCAAACGTCCTCCTTTAAGCTGATGCGGCCAAAACTTAAGTGTCAAGTCTTAGGCAGTACCAACAAACAGGAAGGTGGGCAAGGCTGTAGCTGGGAGCGACAACCTGTGCCACTCTCTCCCACACCAGCTCCCGCAGAGACTTAGCACAACGTCTGCAGAAATTCCTGGGAGACAGCCCAACGCTGCTGAGCGGAAAGGGACTTGACAACACCTCGGGCGGGGAGAGTTGGCGCCAAGGCTCTCACAGCTTGTTCTGACGAGGGCGGGCAACGGGGCCCCGAAGCAGCCGGGCAGCTGCAGCACCGCTGTGGGCCGAGCGAGGCCCGTGCCCCATGCCGCTGCGGGGCGGCTGCGGGGGCTCCGCGCCGGCTCCCGCACGCACCGGCTCTGACCCCGGCGGGCCCCCGGCCCCCGCAGCCCCTCACCTTCTCGATGGAGCTAATGGTGACGCCGGCCGCGCAGGAGACCACGATGTGCCGGGCCTCGATGTCGGGGCCCACCTCCTCCAGGATGAAGGGGATGATGGGCGGCTTGACGGCCAGGAACAGGACATCGCTGCTCTTCACCGTGTCCTTGTTGCTCACCGTGAAGTTCACACCAATTTTCTGCAGCGGGGGCGGGGGAGGGGAGAAGCGGGAGCGCCGTCACGGGGGCGGCCCGCCGGGGTCGCGCCGCCGCCCGCCCGCCCGCCGCCCGCACTCACCCGCAGCCCGCTGACGGTGGGCAGCTCGGTGTCCGGGGAGCTCGCCGTGATCTTGTGCGCGGCCAGGACCCCTGCGGACAGCACCGCGCGTCAGCCCGGGCGGCTCCGCGCCCCCCTCCCGCCCGCCGCACCCTGCGCCCACCTGCCGCCGTGAAGCCCCTAGCCAGGGCGAAGGCGAGCTGCCCGGCGCCGATGAAGCCCACGCTCATGGCTCAGCCCCGCGGCCACCGGCCACGTGGCCGCGCACCGCGCAGGGAGGTGGGGCCGCAGGGGGAGCAGCGCCGGGCGCCGGCGCGCAGCAAATCGGCGAGGGGCGGGGCGGGGCCGCTCCGGCTCTCCGCCACTCAGGGGCGAGGGGCGGGGACACCAGCGCGGCTCTCGCCAGCTATTGGGGCAACCGGCAGCGGGTATTGCATCATTCACCGCCGCCGGTGTCCGCTCGGTGCCGCGCCGCGGCGCTAGGGGGCGCTGTCCTCCCGCCGCAGCCGCTGGCTGGTGGCGCGCGCCGTTCTGGAAGGTTCGGGCACCGCCGCGGGGGGGGCCGGCCGGGGCGGGGGGGCTGGACCGCCAGCTCCCGGCTGCCCCCCAGCAGCGCCCCCCGTTTCCCGGGCCGCCGTGCCCGCCGTGCCTGTCGGCAGCGGGGAGGGCGGGGAGGGCGGGGAGGGCGGGGCGGGCCCCCCAGCTGCTCCCCCGGTCTGCTCTGCCGGTCGCGGCAGGTGCGGGAAGGGGTCCTCGGTCCTCGTCGTGTCCTCCCGCCGCCGCCGCCTCCTGGGCCAGCAGCAGGCGGGGAGGGGCTCCGGGGGTGCCTCTCCGGGAAGCGGCCCCGGCCCCATTCCCCCCGCCCGGGCAGCCGCTGCCCCGGGACGGGGCTTTGGTGGCCCGATAACCGGGCAAGTCGTGTCAGCGCAACGGGCGGGTCCGCGGTTGCGGGAGGGGGCGGGCGGGGCGCGCCCCCGTAACGTCCCCGGTCACGGTCCCGCATAGCCCCGGTCACAGCCCTGCACGGCCCCGGGCACGGTCCCGCATGGCCGCGGCCGCACTCCCTCAGGGACCGGCTGTGCAGAGGCAAAGATGCGTTGAAACACGTCGCTATAGACCGCGGGCACCAGGCAGCGCGTATCTTTTCCTAATGTCGACTTACTGCGCTGGTTTCTTTTTCTTGCCTCCTGTCCCTGTCCCCATCCCCCCGTTTGGCTTTTTCCTTACTCCTTTATTGACAAAAAAATCTCGGTGTAACTCCTGCGGATAAGTGCTCTTAAAGGTTGTCTTTGGGGAATGCTGAACCCAAGTCTTCAGAAAGAGAAGGGGGGGAACCCCAACCAAACCAAACCAGACCCCAACCCGTTCTAAATCCAGGTCTTTTCTCTCTCTGTCGGGCCGGGATCCCCTGGAGGCCTTTGCACCGACTGCAGCACAAACCCGCAGCACAAACCTGCAATTCCAAATGAATGCCTGCACGTTCTGCCACCGCTTCACCAAAACAGTGAGAACGTTGGCGCCTGTTTCATGGCAAGTTACTTGATCATGATTTATTAAGGGGAAAGAAAAGCTCTGGAAATAGAGAGCTCTGGAAATAGAAATCTCTCTCTTTCTTAATTAACTGAATCGTTACAGGGTTGGTTGTTAAAATCGTATTAAGCAGGTATCTGATGATCTCCGTCCTAGATTGGGTAATCTCATAGTTTCCAATGGTTAGTGAGTGTTTTAACCACTGAAGCATGAGGTTGGTTTTTTTTTTTTCTTTCTCTCCTAAAAGAGTGGATTGTTGTCCACACAATCATTTTTTGCCATTTTGACCATGCTAACATTTTTTGCTCAGTCTTTGGCTGGCAGATGAGAAAGCTAAATCTGAACACACTGTTCTTGGCAATGACTTGTCTTTCCACTCTTCCAGTCAGTGGTATCATGATTTCCATGTTAAATTCTGTTTACTTCTCGTTGTGAAGGCACTCCATTTTACCCCCATTGTTTCCCAGTTACCTGTTTGCCTTGGGCCTTTCTCTTCATCCCTGACAGCGTGTGAGTGGCATCAGCTTGTGCCATGAGCAGATACCACATTCCCACTAGTTGCTCCTACTTTGCAAAATCTTCACAGCAAAAAGCAAGCAAATGCACAGCTGAAAAAAGCGTTAACCAGCTGAGGGGCGTTCTGGCAGACCTCGCTGCCCAAAAGACCTGCAGAGCCATCTCTGGGGATGAGCAGCCCTGCCTGGGGATACCTGCCATCCACGTTCCTCACCCTGGCACCCAGCAACCCCTCAGAGCCCCCCAGAGCCCATAGGAAGGTGCTTTCGTAAAGCAATATTCCTGCATTTGCAGGTTGGAATTTTAGAACAGAATTCATAATGGTTCACAGTCACCTGTTGGATTTTTACTGCTCTGTAATAACAAAAATTAAGTAATTTTCAAGTGTGAAACAGTTTAATTTGTCCAGGTTGATGGGTTTAAAAAGAATACATCATAAATGCTCAAGGTGCCTTTTGTGTGCAATTGCTCTCTTTGTACACCACCACCTCCAATACAAATGGATTCCTTTTCCCAAGTCAGCATTTCTTATTTGTACAACTGCTCAAATTGTTTGTGTGGCAAGAAATAAAGCTCTCTAATGTCCTGGTTTATATGTACAGTAGAAAGGCTTGGGGCTTACCCTAGGACAAGCTAGGCAAGCTCCTGCTGGACCATTCTTTTCCAGACCTCCTGCCCTTGATGGGGACTTTCAGGGGAGACACCCCCCCCCCCGCCCTTGGAAGGCTGTTTGGTAGGTATTTTATGCTGGATACTGGTTCTGGCTAATAATTCTCACTGCTAAAGGCTGGTTCTTACCTGGTAGCAGAATTAGCCAACGCATTCTGTCCCAACAATTTTTCCCTTTGGTTTTCAAACCCCATACAAAGCACTGATGAAAAGTAAGTTTCCTTCCTTTTTCCTGAGTGACTCTGCTACAAAGAATGTCAGCCAGAGGTCTCAGCCATCCTGTGTATATACTTTTTTGGGGCTGGATTCAGGCTTCATAACCAAAATAAATTGAGCTGTGCTTTCTGGCAGAAAGCTGAAGAGCTGCGTCTGGGGAAAGAAAAGCTGTGCAGAGAGCAAGACAAAAGTATACAAATCTTTGGAGATGTAGTATGTAAGTGCCATTCAGCTTTATTTTAATTTGGTTAAAAATAAATCGGCTAATAAAAATAAGACAGCTACTTTCAATTTTAATCAAACCTATCTAGTCTGTATGCTTTCTGCACAAGTACTCAGACTGCTTTGGTTTTCGCTGGATCAGAAATGAAGAACATTTCTCCCAATTAAGCCTGAAATCTGAGCTATGCAATGTGGGACTTCAAAGTGTGTGTTTTGTCAGGGACAGGTCACAGAAATGCAGCTGGTTGGTGACACAAAGAGCTCAGAAATCCTAATGCCTGATCTGCTCTGGGGCAGCGCTCCCAGTGCCTTACCGTCATATGCAAGTTTTGTTGCACCCTGTCCCGTCTGTGCCCCCCTGGCCCAGTTTGATCTTTTGTGCAGCGCTGCAAGATCAGTCCATCTCTGCATGACCTTCCTCCCTCCCTCCAGAATTTATCTTTAAGCTTCCAGAAAAAAACAAATTCTTGACATCAGTATACAGAAACAGTGGCATATGAACTGGGGCAAAGCACATGCCAAGGTACCTTCAGGTCCTGCTCAAGCAAAGATGTCGAGTTACACACGGCTATTTGGCAGTTTGGCTCTGTTCTGCACCCTGGTTCTTGGCAGAAGAGCCCCAATTTTGCAAATTTTCACTTATGTAGTGACTCCGTGTTTGCTAAATAGGAGTATCCCATGCTTCCCCACAAGGTGCATGCTTGAGGATATTCTTTTTTGGGCTAAACAGCTAAGGAGAGGAGAGGAAGGGGAAGGACTGGTAATCTTCGCAATGCTATTACAACTATGATGTTCTTCTCAGAAACATCCTGACTGGAATTTCCCACGCTTGCAAGCACTTTGTGTCTCACCACATAGCCCAAACTAACCCAAACTCTGAGGGACTGTTTTTCATCTCCAGAACTGATGTTCCTTGATGCAGCTTTTAACTTTCCCACTTCCTGGGTAGTCACTTGATTACGGTTAAGCGCTGGTAACAGTTTCAAAATCCTTGGTGTCTTTCCTAATATTTGGCTCAGTAATCTGGTAGTCTGCAGACCTGCTGTTGCAGCGGCAAGCACTTCTGCCACCTGGAGATGAAAGGCCATTTTGCATACTTGGAGTCGTGTTGTTTCTTTGCGCTGGCAGCGGGTGGCTGAGGCAGATGATGAGCAACATGGAATGGGTTTTTCCCAGCATCAGCTGCAGCACACCCACAACAGGTCGATAGTTTGCTGGTCCAGTCAGTCTTAACCTTGAAGTTTGGTTGATGGTTCTTGCGCACATGCCTGCTCAGCACCTCCCTTCCCCACATCCCATCTCCCACTGCATCCCCGACTGCTGTTGCTGATGGTGCTGGGATGGCTCAGCAGCAGGAGACCTGCATCTCAGAGGTGGGAGACAAAGCGGATGCGCTGGGAGTATGCCAGGTCCACGACATAGAGCAGCAGGTTCACGTAGGTGAAAATGGCAATCACCAGCTGGCTGTCCCAGGGGCACTTGCCCTTGGCACAGAGGCTGGGGCGCTGGGGGGAGCCGTACTTGCTGTCAAAGCAGAACACCGGCCAGATGACCGCTGCGCTCACATACAGCAGCACGGCCGCGAAGGTGTAGACGACCACAGAGCGCTCAAAGGGGAACCACAGCAAGGCAGTCTTACCTGTGACACTGAAGGCCACAACCACCACCGTCACCACGAAGCAAAAGCTGTAGACAGCCACGCACCACTGCGTTGCCACGTATTTGCTGTACTGGCTGTCGTTCACCAGCGCCCCGAAGATGATGCAGGCCACGAAGGCCTGCACAATTTTCAGGAGCCCAGAGATGGTGGCCATGTAGCTGGTGACTTGTCCTGGTTTTGCCCTGGTTAAGAACACCTCAGTGGTGTATGCAATGAACAGGAGGCCCGCAAAGACACTGGCTGCAATGCGAAAGTCTCTCACCTCACAGCCGATGGGGTAACAGCCCAGCTGGACAAAGTAAAGTGGGTAGATCACTGCAGCCGTGATGGACATGAGCGTGGCGAGCATGGCAAAAGCAGCGGTGAAGTTTCCCCAGGAAATACTCAGGCAGCTGTGCAGATGTGTGAATTCGCAGGTGATGATGAAGACAGTGACAGCAAAACAGAAGGTCCAGACAAACATGCAGAAAGTGCCGTAGGCCGCGCTGAATCCCCCCTGATGGACTACCAGGCTGAACGTGGTACATCCAAACGTCATCTGCAGCAAACGAGCTATTCCCACAGGGGATGTCAAGGCAGCGGTGTTCAGATATGGCCCTCCTGTGCTCTCCATCATCTTCCCAGCCCAGCAGACAATGCACTTAATGCCTCCCCCCCACCAAATGTCCTTCCAGGCTTCTGCTCCTTTGTCCCTGAGTCACACCTGGTACCGGATCCGTAAAGCAGCAGCCCAAACCCCCACCTTGTCTCCACCAGCACTGTAGGGGCTGCCTGTGAGGCTGCGCATGTGTTCCTGGCAGCCTCTCCGCACAGACTTGCTGGCTGCAGGGAGGCTGCTGGCTGGCTCTGCCCACTGGCTGCAAACTCAGGGTGCTTTGATCAGCTTGCTCCTCTTTCTCAGGTCTGAAACCTGCCCCAGCTTCTGTCCTTTCACCATCTCCTTTCCTGCATGATGGCTGAAAGGATTGCTTTCTCCCTGGAGGCTGACATTTATTCCATTTTAGCTCTGCAGCTGTAGCTCTCTGCTGTGCCGTTTGCAGGAGTCTAGGAGTATAAATAGGGGCTATATTAATAGTGCTGGAATGAGTCCTGCCCCCCCAACTGCTGCAAGCCGATGTTATTTAACACTGAAACTGTGAGCTCCACCAGAGGCCCTTGATTATCCTTCTGCTGTTCCTCTAGGTGCACTTGGTCACCAGAATGCTGCTGTTCCCCCAGCAGCTGCCCCGTGCCATGGGGCTGCCCGTGGGAGCGGGCTGTGATCCAGCCATGCTGCACAAGCAGGAGCCCAGTGCTGCAGACCCCAAGCCCCCTGAGCCAGGGTGCAAGCCCAGAGGCATCACAAGCCCTATAAAAGGGTTTAGGCCAGAGGCTACAATAAAAGCTGACTCACTTTGCTCCATTTGTTCACCTGCTGTGAAAGGCCATGCTGTGTCCTGAGCACTTGTAAGAGCAAGCGGCTGTCAAGATTTCGAGTGCCAGTCCTCACTATCTCCTTAAAGTTTTTCCTGTATCTGTTTTACTTGTATGGGAAACAGTTATTCTTGTATCTCTGAATGCTGAAACCAAACACAACTGAAATAAATTTAAAAAAAATGCTTTGATATGCTTAACTTTGTTTTGGAACACAGATTTCAATGCACAGTGTCAAACCCTCCCTCTTGTTGGATCAAAGCTTTCCCAGGTAGCCGTTTTTGCTATACATTTCCCCCAACTGGGTCTCTGCCCAGAAGTCTCTTAATTCTAACTCTAAAAGCCCCAAAGAAAATTTCTGATGTAGTTTCAGAATGGGAAAAATGAAAAACACAGCCCAGTAGAAAAATTCCTTACTTACCTCATGGCAGCATTGCTGACTCCTCACCTGCAGCTGGTCCCAGAATGGAAGCAGGATCATCCCAGGAGCCCTGGGCAGGTGCAGGGAGTCAGCACGACTGAGGGCCAGCTCAGCCCAGAGCCCTAAAACTGTTCTCAGCAGTTCAAGGTAGTCATCAGCTGTGCTGATAAAAAGTCTGCAACTTCCCAACTGGGAATTATAATCGACCCTCATGCTTGGTAACAGTAATAATTGCTTAATATCATTGTTTCTTATTTGTATGTTAGCATAATGATGTGTGACCTGCCAATGAATTGCCACACGTGGTGACAGACACTATAAAGAGCTGACAAAAGAGAGTGTCTGCTCCAATTTATAAACTTAGCATGCAGTTCAGGGGCAGCCTGGTTTGTCCAGGTGAAGGACACTGCTCCTCCTTCTCCCATGACCCGTCCTTGTGCTGCAGCTGGGGACTCAGATGGGCCAGCTTGGGGAGCTCAAGCAGCTGAAAGCTCCCGGACCCCCTGGAAGAGCACACATTCTCAGCAATGCACTGCCTGCACGGTCTGCTGGCACCAGTGCTGCTGGCAGGCAGGACCACCACCTGGGACGTGCGACCACAGCAGCTCACGCTGCCTTTACGTGAGTCTCTGCTTGGATAAAATCAGCTTTGGAGGTGACGCAGCATGTCTGTTTTCTGGCTGCTTCTTCCCATCCCTCCCTTGCTCTTATACCTCTTGCCTACACAACTGTTCTGCAGGCTGGATCAGGACACTAATCTCAGATTTAAAAAAAGGAACAGCAGAAAACATGCACCTGACAGGGATTATTTTTAACCTGGAACCATTGCTGGTCTGATTTATGCTGCAGATGTGCACAGTTGTACCCATGCAGCAGCACCACTGACAGAGCAGCCAGGGCTGAGGGATTGGACGAGAACTATTTAAGCTCATATTGCTGCTGCAAGTCACTTGTGATCCAGCTGTGGCTTAAGACAAGAGACAAATGGAGACAGACACGGGTTACAGCAGGATTGCTTACGGTGGAAAGCAGTGGCTACAGCACTCCAGCAGCTCACAGTCAGCGTTTTGTAGGCCAGGCATAACTTTACGGAATGATTCGCACCAGAACAGTACAAATTCTGTGGATGTTAAGATAAAATGTGCCTACCTTCAGGTTTGTCACCATCTTGTAACCTCGATGTCTCTTTCATGAATATCGCTCCCATGTTCCTTAAAATGACCTCTGGTGCTAAAGGTAGAAGACCTGCATTCATTTGGGGTGCAAGCTGCACAATTAACATCACAACAGCCAGGAAATGCAGCAAGAACCAAGGAGATCCAGGTGAATGTGCTCTCACCCTGAGGTCTTGCCCTTCTTGACTCTCTGTGATGTTAATCCTTCACCTCTAGCAGAAGTTTTCCAGACTTTAGCAGCAGTGTGTCCCTGTCTGTATTGCCACACGTCCTGCGAAACAGGGGGGCTGCATTACAAGGCAAAGCTGTGGCTGCTGTTGGACTCTGACCCATCCTGTGTGGGGACACTGCTTTGCTGCCCCTGTGTAGACTCAGCATTCCATCAGTGATGCTCTGCTGCACCTAAACACAGCTGAGATGACACTCATAATTTTTCGCTTTAAGCCCTAGCAGGATGCCCCTTTTGATCCCCCTGCAACACCCCCCATTGCAGCACTGGGCTGCAGCGTACCACGCTGGCTACGTGGGGTCAGTGAGGAAAAGTTTATTCGGTACTTGCATTCTGGCAGTCAGTCAGGCATTGCACTGAACTCCACAGTCATGGAAGAAGAACAGTTTTACAGTTTATAGCCCACTGTGTTCTTGCTTATGCTGAAACTTGCTGCATCACCTCCTGCCTGACCAAGGGACCAATGCACTCATGAGCAGAAAGCAAGGGGATGCTCCCTGTCAAGACATGCTTGAGGACGACTGCTTGCAAGGTCCTGGTGCCATGGGCTGGATGGTCATGACACCCCCAGCTGCCCTGTGGCCCATCGGTGGTGCCTAGACTCCGAGCAGCTGGCCCTGCTGCTGGGCTTTCGCTTCCCATGAGAAACAGCAGCACTCCAGAGAGCCCTCAGCACCGGGAGGTGGCATCAGCTGAGGGCAACGGTTCCCGGAATGAAGAGTGGGCAGGAGTGGTGCACCAGAGGGACTGCTACCATCTGTGTGAGTGTTGAATTTGAATGCGCAGGTCTCCGGCCTCTGTGGGTGCCCAGACCCTTCAGGTGCTGCCAGCAGGCTCATTTCCCAGCATCACACAGGTGTGCTGCCAAAGCACTTAAATTCTCTTTTCACTTTAGAAACATGTAAGCAGGTTATCAGGTGGAAGGTCATGAATTAGAAACCACCACTTCTTGCACCCCATCACCTCAGCAGTTATGGTACTCCTTCGAGATCCTGACACAGTTTAAGGTTTGTTCTGACAGGAGACCCATAACCACAGACATCTGCTGGTGAATGGCGTGGCAGCTCTGCAATTCAGATGAACACTGAGAAGCCCTGTACATGCCCATGCATCAGACCAGTGCCTCCTAAAGGGTAAGTCACAGCATCTTACAAAGCAAGACATTGATTGGCGCAGAAGAAACCACGGCTACAGAACTGGCCAGATGTTTAGCCTGGGTTCCATGCAGGAGGTGCACTGCCAGCAGGACACAGTAGCAGGGGCTAGTGTGGGGAACAAGAGCCTCATCATCTGCTGCATGGCTGCAGCAGGCACTGCAGAACTGAGGCAGCAGCAATGCTGTCCCACTGCTGCTACCATCCTCTTGCTATGTTTTCACAGTACTAATGCTGATTCCAGTTGCTTGTCCAAGGAACCTGTCCCCATGAGCAGCCTCCACAGACACCTTTCCTCAGAGCAGCCATCTCGCCAGCGTGGGTGGCACTTTCCCCTTGCCACTGCCCCCAGTCCAGCTTGGGGCTCCAGGTGGTGGGACCAGCAGAATGGAATTGTCCACAGACCTCACTGTGTCACGGCTGGGTTTGGTGTGCATTACTCAATCAGATTGGTGGTCCTCCTGCACGAGGGCTAATGTGCGGGGCAGCAGGGCGAGAGCCAGTGTCTCTCAGGCGCTGTGTCAGCAGTGATCCCCGCAGTGAGCAGAGACCCAGCACCTGCCCTCTGGCTCAGGGCTGAAACTGCTGGCATGGCTCAATGCCCGTGCCTGGGCCGGTAGCCGTGCAGCGCAGGTCCGTACATCCTGCTGCCAGCTGCTGACTTCCTGGTTGCATTTTAATTCTAGCTCAACCATTCGATGCATTTGGAGACAATTTTTCCCTCTCAGAGGGAAAGCATCACATCTCGTCATAAGATCTGAGAGTACAAACACACAGTACTGAATTCTTCCAGTCTTGCCCTTTTGGCCGCTGCCTTCCACACTGCAGATGTCACTGGGGATAAACTGACAAGTGCCAGTTTTACAGAGGCTTGGGAAAATTGTATTTATTGCACAAGTACAAGAAGTATAGAACTGGAAATTATTTCCTCGGTTACAGATTCCAGTTTCCAGCCATGACTTGCAACCACATTGTATAATTTTTCTAATAAATTAGCCAAGTTCCTCCTTTAAAATATTTCTGAGACCTCTCCCTGTTACCTGTTATAAAAGGCCATTGCAGAGGCATACTAATCTAGAAGAACGATCCCTGACTCCCAGGGACTTTCTCCTGTACTTCCAAGGAAAAGATCCCCTCCAAACATTCCTTGCCTTTTAGAAATTAACCTTTGAATGAATGTTTTAGATATACAGGTAACCAGCTCTGCAAAAAGTATTCCAAATTCAAAACTGGTATTTATACTGTACTGTTTCCTAGCAGCAATGCATCACTGGGCACAGCCTGGGGGACTTGCCACATCTACAGGTGCATCGTCGCGTGTGTCACCATCCCATGAACAACCGGTAGGCACAGCAGTTCCCCTTGGCAGTCCCAACCGATCAACTAGCGTGTGGCAGAAATTCCAGCACCTGCACAAGTACCGGCGCTTTGACTGACTCCATGTGACTCCAGCCCTCAAAGGAATCCCAGCTTCCTGTACGCCTTTCCAAACATCATCTGTACCAAAAAAGCCTCTCAACCTAGTGCCATGAAAAATTTAATCAGAGCAATTTTACTTTTATATCTGTCATCAAAACATAAAGGGTATCAGTAATCCCTAGACTGATCATAGGACAACTCCACTGATAATTTTCCTGCATTTCAGTTCTCCTGGGAGCACTGCTCCTTTTCTCTTTAGCTACTTTTTTTACCTTAAATGTGTACTAAACCCACGCAGCACAGCAGGATGGCTCATTTCCTCTGTGGTACGGCTCAACTCTTTGCTAAAATCCACAAAAAGTAACCAAATGGTTGCGGTTTTGTTCACTTTTGCATTTACTCACCTAAGACAATGGATCTTACAAATGGCACCACCGTTTTAACCTGGCAAGACCTATCTTGAAAGCGCAGGGAAGTTTTCTAAAACGAGGCCCTCATTTTCTGTGGCCTACACACTGTGTAACCAGTTATACAAGTGCAAGCAAATGCGAAAGTGGGTATCCAGAACGTGTGCTGAACGGCTGTACATCACGCTCCTTGTGCAGGTTTGTCTACGCAGCTGCAAGATGCTGCAGTGCACAGCTTCTCTGCAACTGCCTGCGTGCCTTCCCCCCGAAGAGCTGTCCCTCGCTCTCTCCAGCTTCAGTCACACATTCCTGGTCCCTCCTTTCTCCTCCCCTGACCATCCAAGGGGATTCTCCATGCTTTGAGGTGGGTGTGTTCGCGAATGACTAGAAGAATAGAAATATGTTGGTGCTTGTCTTGTGTTCTCTTGCCTTTCATGTTCCAAATGCTCCCCATCTTAAGGCAGCCCACACGGTCCGATCAAATGTTCCCCTCACTAGAGCAGAGGCCTTTGCTGCAGAAACAGATCTCCCTGCATCTTAAAATGCAATGTCCTGGAATACCTAGCAAATCACAGTCAAGCTAAAAATGCTGTGCAAGTACGCAGACATCAGATGCTGGGTGAAAAATCTCTGTACTTAGACCTCATATTACAACCTCTTCATCAGAGAAACAATGACAAAGCATACTGCAAGGGGAACACAGAAGTCTAATTAATACAAAATGTCAGTACCACCCTCAGCCCTCTCCCAGGCACAAGTGATCATAAGGACAACCCATCCATATGAGCAGCATATACAACTTTACAAAGACGTAAGTATGGTTCTCTGGTCAGCCCTTATAAATAGCGTTTTACATATTAAAATAAATATGTCCACATTGCCAAAGTAGCAAGAGGTTTCTTCGTTATTTAAAAAAAATACGTTACAAAACAACATCATTTATATTTCTTGCTTAGTTTAGAAAAAGTAATAAAAAAGTCATTATTTTATAAAATAATACGAAAGTAAATTGAGTACAAGAGTGTCCATCCCTAGCATGTGTCCTGGGTTTGTATGTTCTGACTCATCATGAGATGCTGGCCTCCAGGAAGTCATGTAATCATCCCTTCACTTCTAGTTGGACAAAAGAAATCCAGTGCTTGCTTTTTTCATCACTTGTATCAAGTCTGTGATGTAAAATTCATGGCAAGGGAAGAAGTCCTAGATCTGGGGAAGGTTCTCATTGCTGCTATTTATGGCTTGGCTACTCCCTGTATCAGATTGCCTTGTGTAACGCAGGAAGAGGATGTGAATGGCCAAAACTGAGCCCTGGAGTTTGGAGGTAACGAGTTCCAGTCAAATATTGTAACCAAGAACTTGCCTTTTTTTTTTTCTTGACACATCCTAAGTGTGCAAGAGTGTGGGAGCACGTGGGTATGTACAGGTTTGAGCATGCATGGGTGTGAGCTTGCATCTGCCTGCATGAGCGTAAGGAAGAAGATTAGAAAGTGTGGGAGAAGGGCTTAGAGTCTCCTCCTGAGCTAATCTCTCTGCCCCTCTGAAGGCCCCTTCCTAGTTACCACTGCTAAGCATCCCCAGGAGTTTACTGGGCTCCAGGCCCTGTTGCTGTGCCATCTTCTGAACATCAAAACCCATGTGCATGAGGAACTGAATCACATTCATCTCCTGTCCTGTGAACTGGTCCCTGATAGTGGGGCACGAGGGGTTGCAGTGAGGCCACGGACAGCTGTCAATCAGATGAATTGGGCAGCCTTTCAGAGGTGCCTTCCCATTTTTGTTGCTCTCATGTAGGCTCCGATCCCAACAGTGCAGGGCCCGGGGTAATGATGTCCCCTTCACCTGGATGTCTGTCCAGTGACTGAAAAGACAAACCGTACAGATTGTATCAGAGGGGTCAGGCTGCCACAGCTGGTTAATTCCCGTACTGTTTTCCCTGTTGGTCTTTCATAGAATCTGCAAAAGCACTCACTTGCGTGTAATGATCTCATGAGACAAACAGGCAGGAGCAAAGCTAGCACTAAAGGAAAAAAGGAAACATGGATTAGGTCTTCGAAGGACAAAGTAACTCCTACTAAACAGAACCTTCTGCACTAGGTAGAGGGTGGAATTTCTGCTGCCGCTTGCAAGATTTTTAGAAACAGCGATGACTACCGTGATATAAAACTCGACTGGACCAGAAACCACCCAGAAGAAAAGGGGTTCCACCCTGCCTAACACTGCACATTTGCAACAAGAGACTCCTGAATGCCTGCTCTTGCATGGAGGAAGTAAGGCGCATTAATGGTTCCTCCTCTTGTCTCATCAACTCTCTGCACGTTTTATGATCAGTGCTTTTCAAAACATCCCTGTGAGGTTAATGGCTATACAATGGCAAGGAGTCTCAGACCTCACCTTGGAGGCAGGAAGGAAAAAAATCCACATTCCTATTGATAACAAAGGCTAGCTGATAAATTACTTTGCACTTATCCAGAAATGAAAAAGGCAAGATTCTTAATGCAGACGAACTAACAGTTACCAAATTTACCACACTTGTTTCTGCAGAGGGATCTGTGAAATGCTACCAGGATGCTGGGTAAGAATGTCTCTTATAAATAAATGTGCCAGGTTTTCCCCACTAAAATACTTACGTCACATCCTTCAAGGTGCTTCTCAGCTCCCTACCCAGATTCTGGATGTAGAGCCACTGCCCCTCCTGAACAGGCTGGCCAGTGAGGTGTACATTGTCTACAGTAAGCTGGGCCTCATCAAAGAGCCACTGGACAACAAAGACTGGACCTAGAAGACAAAACATTTGGAAAAGGGATTGCTCTAAGTTAGCTGAGCATACAGAAGAAACCCTAGAAACCATTTTATCTCTCTCCTCTGATACTTACATCGAAGAGTGGGGTAAATCTTATATCCAAAAAAGCAATTCCACTCCTCTCCCTCTTTAAACTGCAGCTTACAGCGTTCAGGAACAATACCATTCCAATACCTAGAAGATAAAGCACTAACAGAATGAAAGGCACAGCACAATCTTAATGACAGCCTTTCCATATTCCAGTCTATTCCTGTTCTGATCATAGTTCCAACCTATTGACACCAGAGTTCTTTCTTGGCTACATTGTCCCATCAACACATTTTAGAGCATCTACATTTGCACACATTCTTTTGCACGTCTACATTTTAAGTTACTGTCTTTTCCAATAAAATCATTGAAAAACAAGTGATGTAGATGACAAATAGTCTTCTAAGTATCAAAATGAAGGAAGACAAAGGAGGAGGAGATCTCCCACACTCTAACCCCTTTATGAAAGTGTACTTTGGAGCATCTGATTGTACCTTATTCCTCTTCTGATGGCTTCTGTTGGAGCACATGTTATGGTATCAATACAGTCAGTTCTGCGATACTGTTTATTATCCAGGAACCATCCAGAGTCTGCCAAGCCTCGAACCTGAATCCCTTGATAACCCATCTCCTCCAGCTGCTCTGCCACTCGATCCACATTGAGGAGCACTCCCGTCCCTCCAGCACTGCAAGAGCAATGTTAATACTGCAGTCGGCAAGCACACACAGCTGTTAAATGCCTGGCTAGCACACACATCCCCTCACAGCAGCGACACCCTATAAACAACCTCATCTATCCACAGGACAATCCACTACTGCCTTGGTAGTCACTGAGTTATTTCCTTGCTTTACAAAATGCTCAGCGATAAAGCCAGTGCTGAGTAACAGTGTGATACTTCAGACACCAAATCCTATTCTCACTCTTTCCTCTGGGAGCTATGTATGTTTTATACCATTTGCAAGCGATTTGGCTGCTCAAAACCTGAAAGAATCTGAAGTGAGACAAATCGACCCTTTGCAACTTCTGTATTACACCCCTGTGTAACACATGCTGAGCGTACCATAACCTTGCACAACATAGCACAATTCGGAACAACTGCACCAGGTGAGTCTGATTTTTTAATTCAGATGTCCCGAATCTATTCTCAAGAGGCATGCAACAGAAGCCAGCGTTTTTGATGCAGGGAAGAATGAACACACTCCCTCGCTCTAGCAAAGCTTTTACCTTGTTATTTTCTCCTAAGTGTACCTGGACCAAAAGTCGAGGAATTAATATTGTATCATCCCCTGTTGTACCACTTAAAGGAGAAAACTGTAAAGAGATACAAGGTTTGTGGTGTTAGTTTTACTGTACCCCTAGGAGAGATTTTTCAGGAGCTGCTGACACCTCCTCCCTAACAGCCCTCTCCTGTGGAAATCTTCTGTCTTCACCACAGGAAATTTTGTATATACCTACCTGCTCCCTGCTAGCAGCAACACTTTTGCAGTGCCAAGACCTTTTCCCACCAGCTCCTTTATAACCTCCTGAATGATCAGTGCTCCCATGAAGGCATATTCATCTGGAAGAGATAGCTCAGTATCAACAAAACTGTTTCCTGTACAGGCTAAGATTTTTGCTTCCTCTCCACAAATGCTTGTGAACCTTATGAAGGGTTTATGAACCTAAAACCAGACCCATTCTCTCTATCTGTATCAGGTACTTCTAATAAGAGATACAGTGCCTCGTATAAAAGGAGCTTCCCTGAGAGGAAGTGAACACGGAGTGAACAGAACACACAGAAACACAAGCACACCTTCCCACAACAGTGCTTAAGAACTGGTAAACTTAGAGAAGGAAAACAAGGCGGCAGGTGCTGAGACCCTTTCTCTATACATAAGGAATAAACACACCTTCTCACCACCTGGAATCTCAGTTCCAGCTTACTGCAGCCCTTTTTTTGCCAATTCATAAAGCCAATTCAGAGAAGCAATGTTTCACAAAACATTACACCTATGCAGACCGCGACTTCCTCAGCATCACCGAAAGGCAGCCACATTTGCTGAAGTGTAACTGCTTCATAGGAATGATCATAAGCAGCTGTGATGAAGTAAAAAGGTCCCGTACTGCGACAAAACATGTATCTGTAGCATCTGTGAGCGGTCAGTTCCCAGTATAAGAGTTAGTGAAAAGAGACATCAAGTGGCACAACGCCTGGTGTAAGGCCAGAACTCACAGAGCAGCTCAAAGAAAAGTGTTAGCCTTGGGCCTCTTCAGTGCCACATCACACAGCATCTTAGGCCAAATTCTTTTGTTTACAGCAGCGTGTTATCAACAGTAATTCCATGCCGGTCAAAAAGAACTCTTCCTAAACAGACAGGAGGAAAACTAAGCCTCCAGCATTTCCATAGATATTACTGCACCCAGACACCAATCCTGCTTAAGTAGGGAAACCCAGGGAAGTACACACTCATCTGCATGAAATCCAGCTCTATCTGGAAGAGGACTCCTTTAAGCAGACTCCCAGAGTTCCGTCATCATGAAAATGACAGCCAGTGGCAATGCATGTATTAAGACGAACTATTTTTTGCTTCCCAAAGAAACCTGCAGACAGCTTTTGCCTGACACATGACGGCTCCTTTCAGAGGCCAAATGTCCTCCCGACAGAAGTCTGAAACTAAATGCACTGCACTTGCCTCTCAGAGCAGCAAAGCCTAAGTCGCATGCAACAAACCATGGTTCCTCAGCTACACCATTTAATTTGCTGTGTGCGGGAACCTGAAGATTCATCTAAAAGGAATTCTGTTCCTCTAATCCTTGCATACTGCATCAGTGTAACATCTCTGCAAGCAGTGGCTCTGAACTATGTCAAAACAGCCTGAGCTGAAAAGATCAGGATGTTTTATCTGGAAGTAGCTTGATATTCTTTCCTGCCCTTCAGCAAGAAAAAGCCTGTTGTTGGTTCACGTAATTTCACAGAAGTCTGGCCATATCCTTTAATGTGTGATGTCTGGGGCAGCAACAACCCATCAGCAACACTCACTTTTCTCAGACTTGGAAGAGGCACCACTCCAAACATCACTTGAGCAATAAGGGATGAATCTGTAAAAGAGAGCTGTGTGAGTACTGATGTTCCTTTGACATGCCAGGAGGGGTGAGTATAGGGTCAAGTAACTGGAAGAAAATTAAACCATGGGGAAGGGAAAAGGGAAGGGTTTCTTGTCCAGTCAGACAACTTACCTTCTCACACACCAACTGACAACTATAACTGTCTTGATTTTTCTCCTGAACACTGGTAGTTTTACTGAGTTAAATCAATAAATAATGTGGGTTTTATCAATGTAACTAAAGCACTGACCCCAGTGGACAGAACGATGGGCCGAGATTTTGCTCTTAGCTGTCCCATTGATATGTGGACAGCCTGCCACAGGGAAACTCTCTGTGCTTCAGTTTTTCACATGAAAAATGAGAAGACCTTGTCAATGCAGTGTAAATGCTGACTGCAACCTCTGGAGGTTTTTGCAGAAATTAAGTTACCTTCCCATTTTTGTCTCCGGCTTGCAGAAGGCAAATTCACACCCTTTGCTTCTGCTTTTCCCTCCTATATAAATCCATATATAAACTGATGTCTTTCTCATTTCTCTTCCTTGAACTAGAAAGCTGCTCTGCATTCCTCTACAACTGGCAAATGTGTAACATACTATCAGCCCACCATTCCCAACAGTATTTGCCGCTTCAGCTGAGAAGGCTCTCTACAGTATCCCCCGTTTTACTTCGTTAGATCACCCCACAACTCCAAGGAGACTGGACTTAAGTTTCTCCAGGCCTTGCCAGCACTACCTGTTAGAGAGCTGAACTAGGACAAATGAGGAAACACAATTTCCTCCCGCAAATGTCAGCCTTAATCAGTCTTTGCAGCATTCCTGCTAGCCTGAAAGACAGGAGATGCTGTTTAGGTATAAACCTGTTTCCCTTCGTTGCCCCTCCTTACACCATGTTTGCATTCCACCAATGGGGATTTTCTTCTGGCTGTGACGACAGGATCCCAGTTCCTGCAGATGGGCACAAAGAAACAAGAAATGTACAGATGACAAGTCTAGGACTTCAGAGAAACCGTTATGAGCCTCATGCAGGATCTGACCACACAGAAAACCAACATCCACGATGAAAAAACATTGGTAAGGGAAGCGGAAGGAGTATTTCTAAATTTGCCCTCAGGCAGATGTGACTTTCAGAATTTCATTCATGCTAGAGATGAAGCCTGTGTAGAAGTCTCTTGTAGTACAGAAAAGAACCTGTGACACATACTTAAAATTAAGCACTTCCCAAAAAACCAAATCCTAGCAGGTAAATTCCAAAATACACATTTATAAGGACCGAATGTATGCTTTTACACAGAGAAGCGCTGTGGTTGGTTAAGCAATGCATTTGTAAATGGGGAAAAGGTGGAACCAGGCAGCTCCAGGTAAAAGCCTAGACAGTTAATGCCATTTCTCCCTGTGCACGCAAGGTCAGTCCCACTCCAGGCAAACACACCCACAGCAGTGCAGCATGTGATAAAGTGTCTCAGTCCTGACAAGGTGATTAAGAGGCCCAAAACGGATCAAGAGAAACACAAAGTCTCTTTCAAAACCAAAAAACCTAAACCACAACTCTGAAGATCCAGCCGGTTTGCGAGTACACGCATGCATTCAATAGAGAGCTGGTGCTGCTGCCAGCAGGAGCCGCACACCCGGCCCCACCTGTGCATCTTTGCTTTCCTGGCCTGCTTAGGGCACGCAGCAGCAGAGCAGGAGCAGGAGCTGCAGCCCCACCGCACCCGCGAGGTTGTGCCAGTGGCCGCAGGGCAGCAACCGCGTGCCTGCGAGGGTGCAGGTGCCGCGGGCAGCGGCCCTGGCCTGGCTGGCTCCGCTGCCGTCGGGGCGACTCACCCACTCGTGTGGCGGGCCACTCCCTGGAGCTCATGAGCCTCCGCATGGTGTCGTAGCGGGTGTCGCAGTTCTCCCTGTTGAAGCAGTACCACCCTCCTGGCGGGGGGGAGCGCGGTCAGCCGCGCCGCCCGCCGCCCGCAGCCCCCGCGGGGCCGCTGTGCGGCGGGGCGGGCGGGGGGCGCCTCCCGTCGCAGGGGCTCACCTTCCAGGAACAGCAGCCACCGCCGGCTGCCCTTGGACTCCTTGAGGTAGTAGCTGCGGACAGACAAACAGGCGGCAGCGCGGCGTTAACGGGGCCGTGCCGTGCCGGGGCAGAGCGCAGGGCCGGAGGCGGAACGGGCGGCGGCGCTCGCTCCCGCCCAGCCCAGCCCAGCCCGGCCGGGCCGAGCGCGGGGCCGCCGCCGCCGCCGCCCGGGAGGCCTCGCTGCACCTGTCGCCGCCGCGCCGCGCGCCGCCGCGCGGTGGCGCCGCAGCCCTCGGGGCCGGGCCGGGGCGGCGGAGCCGGGGAGCGGCGGCGGAGCCGGGGGGCGGCGGGGCGCGGGGACTCACCCGGCCGGGCTGCCGTCGTTGCAGGTGACCGAGGCGTTGTGCAGGAGGTGCAGACGCAGGTCGTGCGGCAGCGCCTGGGCCGAGCAGGGGTACAGCGACTGCGCCAGGCTCTTGACCTGCGCCATGAAGCTGTCCATGTTGCCCTCCACGGCGGTGAAGTCCAGCGGAAAGCTCTCGCCCGCCGCCGCCTCGCCGCGCTCGCGGGCCGCCGGGCCCCGCCGCCGCCAGCCCTTCCTGCCCTCGCCGCCGGGCCCGGCGTGCAGCAGCCCCAGCAGCAGCAGAAGGTGCACGGCCGCCGTGCCCATCGCCGCCCGCCGCCACCCGCCGCTCGCTGCGGTGGCAGCCAGCCCCCGGCGGCGGGCAGCGCCGCCCGTGCTCCGCCGCGCCCCGCCGCGCCGCCCGCGGGGCCGGGGGTCGGCGGTGGGCGGCGAGGACAGCGCCGGCGGCGCGGGCTCGGCGGTGCGGCTGCCGGCGCAGGAGCCCGCCGCCCGCTCCCAGGCGGCGAGCATGACAGAGGGGCACGGAGTGCGCGTGGAGCGCGCCGGGGGCGCCGCCAGCCCGGGCGCCGCGTGGGGCAGCAGCCGGCCAGCCCCCGCCCTGCCCTCCGCCCCCTCGGAGCGAGGCGGAGGGAGCGGGGGGTCTGCGCCGCGCCGCACCGGCACGGCGGGCCGCTCCGTCGGGGTGCGCCGCACGCCCCCAGCCGCCGGCGCCGCCATCGCCGCCCCTGCCGGCGCCGGGGCCGCGGCCGATGGCGCCCGCCAGCTTCGCCCGCAGCGCGGCGGGGACGCGGAGTGGCCTCTCGCCGGGGCCGGCGGCGGGGTCCAGGCCGCGCGGGCGCGACGACTCGCACGTGGCAGCCCCCGCGCCGCCGCCTCCCCCCCGCGCGCCATCGCCACCCCTCGCGCGCCGGCGCCCCCCCCGCGCGCCGGCGCCCCCAGTCCCTGTCCCCCCCATCCTCCCCCCTGCCCCGTCCCCGACGGCGGCTCCTCCCCGGCTCCACGTGGGCGGTGCCGCCCGCCCCACTCGCGGGCCGTGCCACCCCAGGGCAGCACTCGGTCCCGCGACCCCGGCCCCGCTCGGTGCGCCTGCGCCCCCCCCCCCCTCGGGCCGCACCGAGCGGGGCCGGGATCGCGGGACCGGCCCGGGAGTGACGGAGGAGCCCCTCGGGGCGGGGCGGGAGGACTGCCCCGCCGTGCCGGGCCCCGGCCCGCGGGAGCCGTGGAAAGGCGGCAGGCAGTCGCTTGGGCCACGGCACCGGCGCCGGCCCGCCAAGCGCCCGAGGGTGAGCGGGGCGGGCGGGGGGACGCGGTGGCCCCCGTCTGCCCGTGGAGGCAACACCGGCAGCGGGGGACGGCGGGTGCGCCCCGGGCTCCGTTCCTGCCAGGAGCGGCGGCCCCTCGCCCCGCCCGCAGCCCCCCGGGGTCGCAGACTCCGCGCCTCGGGGTGCGCCGCAGCCCGCGAGGCTGACGCCCGGCAGCCCCCACCGAGTCCCCTGCGGTGGGACGTGCCCGCTGCCGGCGGGAAGAACGCCGGGGAAAGCGGTGTGAAGTCCCTGCTGCCACAGTGCCCATCGTCTGCGAGAGCGAGGAATGTCACAGAAATGCTTCCTTACCGCAGACCTCGGTGTTAAAAAACAAGGAAAACCAGAGAAAACGCCACGTTTTGAATAATTCCGTCTTCCTTTAGATACCAAAATAGACGGCTCACGCCCCTCGACAGCCCTCCAGAGAAGGAAACGGTCGATCTTTACTGGGGAATGTAACTGATCTGTGAACAGAAAAGGTGAAAACAGTATGATGTTAAAATAGTAAATGGAGAACGTTTTTTGTAGAGCAAGAGTTAAGGCTGCACAGCTGCTGCAACTACGTTTTGACCATAGCATGTACCTTTTTAAGTGTATCCTCAGCTCTGAATTTCCTATGTACACAGCTTGTGGTTTTGCCATTTGCTTGCCATGTTGGTTTGGGTTTTTTTTCCAATCTTTCAGCTACTCTTGTGTAGTCTTGATCTTAGCTCTGTCCTCAGATTTTTACTTCCAAATGTTTTATGTAAGTGCTGATAATACCAATAGTATCTTTAAGCTGGGAAAAGCCACTAAACTGAACATGCTCCTCCACACACACACTACATTCACCCCCTGATGTGTTTTTGGTCCTGGCACAATTTTGCACTGTCGTATCTCTTTCTGCACTGGCCTAAACATCCCTTCCTCGCTGATGGGGACAGGTATGAGCGCTTGATCACTAGGGCTGGTTACAGCAAGTCAGAGAGTGTGCCCGGCTGCTGGAGCAGAGGTGCAGCTGGAAACCAAGTAGTTTGCGCAAAGTCTGAATGGGTGAATCAGTAAGTCCGCAGGAGTGCTCTAGGATCCCTGGAACAGTCGGCATAAACAACTCTGGCTACAGCAAGAAAACAGGACAGGTAAGATTGCTGAACCCCACCCTACCTCAGCCAGAAGGCTGCTGTTCCTCGCTGACAGGCGTGTGCTCCTCCTGGCTGCTGCGCCCCTTCCCTTTGGGGAGGTCTGCGGTCACTGGACTCTGTAACACCTTGTACCAGCTGGTACTACCAGGTGATGCACTAAGGGGTGACCGAATGTGGCATGTTAAAGTTGCAGATCTTTGGGCCTTTGTCGAAAGAGGTGAAGCAAAGAAATTTAAATTTCTGCCTGTCTTGGCTTTACTGAGCCCCCTTCAGCTTTCTTACTTCTCCTGGTTCAGGTAATTGAGAAGGGTTCCTTTCAGAGCACTCCTACTTGTCATCCTTCCAAAGCCCAGCAAAATGTTTGCGTTACCTGTCACAAAGGGGTAAGGGGGCTGTTAAGCAGTAAGGCTGTGTGAGTTACAGCATGACAGACTGCTTTTTTACTTTTAGACATTTAAATCTGGTACAGTTCAACTTTTTGTCATACTGAACTCGAGAGAACATCCAAGTGCATGCAGATTTTAAAGAATTTTGTAATACTGTCCTTCAGCCTGAGAAGTTCACTAAGTTTTCCTGTTTCGCTAAGAGCCACCGGATTGCATTGGTTTGGGCTCAGTGTGGAAGGAAGCTCAGAGAAAGCTGAGAAAGAATTGGACTCCAAATTCTTTCTGGACTTCAGGCCAGGCACTGAAGATTGGACATTTTTATTGGTAGGAGTAAGACACGTAGGAGGCTTTTTTAAGGACTGGGGATGATGTTAAAGGAGATGTTAAAGGAGGAGTTGTAATTTAATACCTTTTAAAATGAAATATCCCACATAATAAGTTCCAGTATGTCCTAATGTGGTTCTGTATGTTGAAGTACATTGGACTATGCCATACAATAGTAAATGAGATGGTTCTGGAATTCCCTAGTGCTCTGCCAGGACCAAGGTGGCTCCAGGACTTTCCCTTTTGATGTTTCCCTCTCAGAAAACGAGAGGATTACACCCAGAGTTCTGTGCAAGGGCTTGTGCCACAGGTATGTCTTCCCTTTGTAGCTACCTCTCATGCCTGATTTAAGCAGCTCTGCAGCCCTGGCTGAGCTGAAGTTCCCTGGCTTGCTTCTGGGGTCTTGTGTTGATCAAATGGGTGTGTGTGCATGTGGTGTGAGTTACCTCACAGAAGAGCACTCACCAACAGATACAATCCTGCTTTTGCACAGTCGGCCTACCGCCATCTCTTCCAGCTTCACTGGTGTGTGGAGGTATAGGAACTCTGGTAGGGCGACAGAGCTTGTCTGTATCCTTTGTACCAACCTAACGTGTGCTGGGTGATGCTCTGGTAGGAACCACCCTCTTGAACGTCCCCAGGACTAGGCATGATCAGTAGCATGCACCGCTGGTACAGGTGGGAGGAAATACTGTTCAGAATTGTCGTTACTGTGATAAGCAACTATTGCTCTGTATGATATTTTGGAACTCGTTATAACATATTTCTAGATGTTCACAGTTAATTTCCTATCCATTTGAAAGAAAATTAAAAGGGTGTGTGTGTGGGGTTTCATGGTTTATCGAGAAGCAAATTTATGCATTATTCTCTGTGTGCGTGTGTTACAGAATGCGAATGTGTGTAATGCCAGGGATATGTATCTAAGGCAAAGCACTAGCTGCCTAAAGGTGATTTTAGGGAAAGGTCATTCTACAGTTTGTTCACTGTAATCACTAATAAAATGCAATTTTTGAAAAGTTTTAGTATGGTGGGTGTTGTTTTGCTGAGGCTTATCTGGCAGATTTGTAGGCATCCTCTTGGTCCTGACAGTGTCAGAAATCAAATTGTTATGGGTATTTTCAGCTATTCCCTAATAAGTTCCTCTTTCTTTGTAGCACTTTAATGAACTCCAGGTTGTAGCTACCTCCCCCTTCTTTCTCTCCTGGTGCTTCTAATTTCAGATAAATATTTGAGATTAGAAGTGGCTCTGGCTATGAAATGTGACCCTTAACCTCCATGCAACTTTCTGATTATGACATACCATTAAAAACTAGATTCATCTCTCTAATCCTGCAACTTGGAAATGTTCAGCTTGAATTACATCAGTGTCTTTTTAACAGGAGCAGTATTTCTTTAAGGGATGTGTCACTTCCATATGCAAAATAGGAAACAGCTGCCTGCTTCAGACATCAAATAGGAGCTACCACCCATCCAGAAACAAGACCCATTTTTTGGGCTCCATGAAACCCAAAATCTATCTTTTGAAACTGAATGGCTGCTTCACCAGCTCAGCAGCTGAATAATCACTGGCATTAAGGTGGCCATTGTAACTGTTTCTTCTTCTTCATACATATTAATGAGTGGAAGGACAGGATATCTTAATTCTGTGTGAGATACTTGCAGAGCTTTGGATCTCTACCCTGTTTTAAAGACCAATAAGAACTTGCACACCATAGATACTTGTTGCACCCTTTTGTAGGCAAGTGTGTCAACTTTTGGAACAATCTTGCCCTTGAGTCCTCATGCCTCTTCACATATTTGACAGCAAAAGACGATTAAAAAGATAGGGAATTGTAAGAGGTATGTTTCTAGACTTGTGAATATTACAGAGATGGTAACAGAGACTAATTAGTGATTGTTTCTTAATAAGAGCTGGAGAACACCAAGGAAGAAGTTCTAAACCAAACAAAATTAAGTACTTTTATCATACAACACAATTTAACTGTGGCATCCATTGCCCCATGATCCTGCAGATGTCAAAAGCTCAGATAGGCTCAAAACATGTAAGAAAGATCCAGCAGATACGATTAGATGTAAAAACACCACCTCTGACTTGTCAAGTCTAGATGAAGATTGCTGAAAACTGGAAGTCAATACCGGCAAAAATATAATCACAGTCTCCTGCTCTACTGCTGTTCCCAGTTGCCATCAGAGGTAGTGTTCTGATTACCTAAGTGTGAGCCAGTGCAGCCGTTTTTATTAAAAAGCTGTCCTAAGATGTGGGCCTCTCTCCTAGTAAAGAGCATCCTCGAGAGGACAGTAATTCATAACCTCCTTGTGCAATGCTGAATGTCAGAGTATGAACAAAGTTCACTACATAAGCTGAGAACTGAAAAGCAACACAAGGATGGTGGTAATACCTCTGTATATGTAACTATCATGTTTATATTCAGAAAGTTCCATAGCTGATTAGCTAAAATAGAACAAAAAAAGAGCACACAGACAACTTACAGGGTATTGACATATGATTGAAAGTCATTGAGCTGACGTGGACTGACAAGTTACCAATCAGCTGTTCTGTGGTAATTGGCCATATGTACCCCTTGTTCATCCCAGCTCCAAAAATAAAACACATTGACTTAAACCATTTGAATGTGTTTAGGAATTACAGATAGGGACTGGGATGCCAACATTGTGAACGCTGTAGCTGCATAACTGATATGACAATGATACTTCCCAGTGGAATGGAAAGGACAAATGTAAAGGCATCTTAAAGTGATATTTTTAAACAATGCATTATCTACCAGGACATCCTTTATTACTATTGCTACATCTTATTGAGCGGTTACAGTGTTGGGTGGGCTTAGGAATCCACATGCATGAGCAAGGGGATGTCTCTCCATCATTAAAATTCCCATCCTCTCTTTTTTTCCTCCCTTCCCTCTCACTGCTCATATTGTAAAAATGAGCAAGTGTTATCTTTTACAGAAATGTCTTTCCTTAAAAGGGTCTTTTTCCTTTATAAGCCAAGCAAAGCAGACATTTTTGTGGGTGCTGGGGGTGGCGGTGGGGACTTAACATATATGATAAATATAGAAGTAGAGAAAGTATTTGGCATGTGGTAACAGCTTAGGCTAAATAAATTCCAGTGGTTACCCAAACTAAAAGTTTTTTAATGATAGCACACAAAACAGACTGTAGCTGAATCTCTGAGAGCGCCCTCAACACTGGAAAGGCGGTGCTGAGAGTGAAGGGGAAGCTCATAATGTAATAAAGTCTCTGAGACATTTTGTGAGGTAAAATTTAACATAATCTTGGTTCCCCCGTTGCCTAGCCTCATCCGAATGGCCCAGATTGCAACACTAATCACAACACGCCCAAATCAACATTATTCCTTTCTTTTTTTTTTTTTGGCCAGAAGAAACAGCTTTTGAAGGATGCTATAATTTACTTTACCAGTGGTGTCCTGATTGTGACACTGTCTAGACACTCATCTGACAGCAGAAACGTAGTCAGATACTCCCCTCTTCCCTCTGAGACATGGTTGTTGCAATAGCTTTTGTTTTTCTGGGGAGTACCTTTCCTGTAGATATTTTCAGAGTTATTATTCAATGACATCACTACCTGGTAAAGACGCAAGAGCTTAAATCCGCAGAAGAGACTTCTTGCCATAATCTATCACGTTGAGTGCTCAGCCCCACAGGTGGGTGCCTACATGGCCTGCTGTGTACTGGGGTACTAGGGCCTTGCTGTGCACCAGGCCTTGCTGTATACCAGGGTACTGGGGCCTCGCTGTGTACCAGGCCCTTGCTGTGCGCTGGGCCCCGCTGTGTACCGAGGCCCCGCTGTGTACTGGGGTACTGGGGCACCGGGGCCCTGCTGCCTTCGCGGGATCGGCGGGCTCACACCGGGGGATGGCTCCGTGCGTTGCCAGACAAAGTCCATGTACGACGGAGAAACGCATTTTATCTCCTCCGTGGCCGGGCGGGTGTGCACAGCCCCGCACCACCGAGGGGCCGCAGCGCGCCGCGCACGGCCGGGGCCGCCGGCCGCTCTCCCCACGGGGCTGGGAGCGGCCCCGGCCCCGCCCCGCTCCCGCAGCCGGGGACGCGGCGGCCGCCCTCAGCCGTACGCTGCCTCGCCCGCCCGGCGCCCCGCTCCCGCAAGCGCCGGTGCTGCTACACGGCCCGTTCGCGCCCGCCGAAACGCGCAGGCCGGGCTGCCGCGGGCATGCAGATCCCGCCGCAGCCCCGGCAGGCCGGGACTGGCCGGCGCCGCTCCACCTCCGCAGCCGCCCGCCGCGCCGCTCCGGTGCGCCCTGTGGCGGGGGGTGGGTGGGGGCGGGGCGGGGCGCGGCCTGCGGGCGGGGGCGGCCCGGGGCCTAGCTCCGCCCCGGCCGCGCGGGGGCCGGCGCGGCGGCGGCGGGCGGGAAGATGGCGGCGGTGGCGGCGGCGGCGGCGGCGGGTGGGGGGGGTGCTGTGGTGTCGGTGCTGGCTCCCAGCGGGCGCTGGGTCACGGTGCGGGTGGGGCCCGGCACGGTGCTGCTCCAGGTGGGTCCGGGGCGGGGGCGGCCGCGGCCGGCGGCGCGGCAGCAGGGCCGCGGGCCGGCCCATAACGCCTCTGTTCTTTCCGCAGATCCTCGAGGAGGTCTGCAGGAAGCAGGGCGGCAGCCCCGGCGAGTACGGCCTGAAGTGAGTCTCACCGCGGGGCCTTCTCTGCCCCACCGGCCCCGGGCCCTCCCGCAGGCCGCGCCGCCGGTGGCAGAGGACCCGCCAGGCCCGGCCGCGACGTCTCCTCGGGGCCGTGCGCGCCTGCTGCCCGCGGCCTGCCCGCGGTCCCGGCGCGCCGCCCAGGGCAGCTCCGCGGTTCAGCCGTGGCCGGGCCGCCCGCCGCGCGGGGAGGTTCCTGGTGGCCCTGCCGGGGGCGAGGGCCCGCGGCCGCGCTCGGCGCAGGTGGCTCCCCGCAAAGGTGTTCTGTGCAAACGAGTCTCCCAGTGCCCCGTGACCCGGCCCGCTCGCCTTGGGACAGGCGCCGCGGCCCCGAGCGGCTCCCGCGGCCGGTGCCCGTCCCCACATGCGCTCCTGCGGGGCTGCGCTTCGGGCCGGGGGCTGCTACGGCGTTGTGGTCAAGATGGTGTTTGAGTGGCAGTAAAGAAAAGTACCTTCTGATTTAGTGGTGAACACCAGGTCTGGGTATGCGTTTGGTCGCTGTTTACCTCCTAAGGCCTGAGGGGGAACGTATATTTTAGTATCTACCTGTGACCTCTACGAACTGCAGGTTTTTTTGATATGTGGCACAATTTTTATCAGTGACTGTTTTCTACGTTACCAGTTGTGCGTTGTTGAATCAGAGCCCTGTGGCCTCTAGTCAGCCTGTGGGGAATTCTTTTGTTCAATACCTGGACTTTGTGTTGTTGCCAGTCCCTGAAGTATCTGGGAATGGCATGGGATGGTTCCCGGTGTCCTCATGGGCTCCGTTCTTCTTCAGGTTTCAGAGGAGTGTGTTGGATCTCTCTTTACAGTGGAGATTTGCCAGACTGCCCAACAATGCCAAGCTGGAGATGGTGCCAGTCTGTAACAGAGTGGGAACTGGAAACACGGTATGTTCATTTCGCAGTGTGACCTGATTTGTTCAGGTATTGGTTGTGCTGGATACAATCTTGTCAGATCTAATGAGCAAGAGCATGGTTAGGCTTGGCCAATGTTTGAGCAGAAAACCACCCAAAGATTGGTTGAGGTGTTCATGGTACGTGGTAACGTGGTAGCTCGAAGTCTTTGCCTACAGCCTGTGCCATGGTGGAGTTCCAGCTGCGTGCTGGAGAATGGGCAGATCTTTCTGAAAAAGAAGTAGTCATGAGCATATAAGAAGTTAGATATCACTGATGACTGCTCAGCAGTTGAGCTACTAACTCAGTTCCCTTTTGTAATTTTGATTTCAGTTGCTGTTTTCTGCCTCTGGATTTTGACTAAATCTCAAATTCTTAAGAGGATTCTCTTTTGCTTTTTTCCCAGCATTGCTGCTCACAGCAAAGCTGTTTGCCCAGCTTCAGAATTTTCTGTGACATGTGCTGTGTTCAGCAGTTGCTGCATGTCCCTATGTAGTATAATTTGTAAAGGGCTTACAGATGCAGTGTTCTGTAGAAATTATTGTCACATTTAGGAGATTTAAAAATCTTTTATGCATGTCATTATAAGAGCTGGAAGCATAATTTAAAAAATGGTGCATAGCTGTTAATGAGCGTGAACATTTAATGTGGTAAAAATGAGGTATGATCTTATTTAAGTAGCCTGGTAATGAAACTTTGTCTATACATTGAAAAGTAAACTTTGTAGCGTGAGAAGGTTTTGGAATCTCTGCTCTAGTTCACTGTGGATGTGCAACATAGTTTTGGGAGTCACTGATGTCCATGTTTTTCCCTGTAAAACCTCCATGTGCTTTGTTTTGGCACTAATGATTTTTTTCTGACTTTGTGGTAGAAAGAAGTTTGTGCTCCAAATAGTGTATTTAGTTAAAAAAATACCACAAGCTGGTAGCACCTGCTTAAAATGTTCAGTTAAAAGAAGTTGTAATGGCATGGAGTTTGTCTTCCAAAGGGAAGCGTTTCTATTAGAATGGTATCTGACATTTGCATCCAGTTTGGGAGGTATTGTACTGAAGGAAACCAGTGATGATGTTTTATTTTTTTCTCCACAAAGGTAGTATGTGGCATACCAGAAAGGGTGAGAAGGACCTTGCACTGTAGGGGAGGGGTTATAACATGGAATCACTACTTTAGATCACAAAAGAAACTTTCATTAGTTTTTTTAAGTTGTTACCATTTTAGTTGTATTTCAACAGAAGAATCTACAGAAGTGAGGCTTCCTTTGGAGTGCTCATTGCTATTTTACAGAGTTGAGAAGATAAAGCAAATATGCTTGTGAAAAGTGCAGGCTAAATGGAGTTTCTGTCCCATAAACTGAGAGCAGAGATTTCACTTGGAAGAATTTTATAGGCAGTATAAGAAAATACTTTGTACACAACAACTGACCAAAAGAATTCCCTGCCACAGCGAACTAGTGTCAAATACTGTAGGAAGTTTAAAGTAGCTGGGTAACTGTGACTAGAACTGATGCTAGCATTAAGCTCTAATATAGTAGCAGTTGCAGATTTAAATCATACAGGCTGGCTGCAGTAATGTTGGGATGAATTTGGTTCTGTGCCTTTTGTAATTGTCTCTTTTGTTGAGATAACATGCGTGGAAGTAGGTGTGCTTTCCTGGGGTGTGTTGGCAGCAGCTACCCCTAGAGACAGAACATGGGTTTCAATAAATCACAAGTTTGTTCAGTGAATCTGATACTTCAAAAATAGAATGCTTTTGGGTTTGCTTTCACATGTAAAAGTCATTGATTCCTGTAAGACAGGTCTTCAGTGAAATATTTAATAAATTCCCCTTGTGATGTCAGGTGATCTAGGGGTACCATCAATACAGTTCTAGTGTTAAAGTTGTTAGCCTATGGTTTATATGTTTGTAAACTTAGAAGATAATTGGCACTGGTGTCTCTATTATTTTATATAGAGCCTGGGAGTTTTACAAAGACTTTTCTAATTGACTGAATAGGACTTTCGTGACATGCTTAGCTTTGAACTGTTGCCCAAAAACTGATGCAACTGGTAGTCTGAATTTCTGGGCTGGATTCTTATAGAATGGTGATGTCAGCTGTCATCACTCCGCTGTAGCTGAGAATAATCTAAGGCTTGTCTCCAGTGTGGGAGAAACCAGGACGCTGTGTTAGCGGTGTGATGAAATGACTTGGTTCTGTTGGCTAGTTGTTGATGATGCCACTGTTTCCTCTGTGTAGAAAATTTCTTGTCTCCAGCAGATCACAGTTTGCAGTCCTGCAAGGACTCGTCGGAGTGGAGACAGATGACAAACACTTCCTCCAAGGAAATCGCAGTTCATTGTAGTGTCTTTTTTTTCCCCATCTCTCTCTCTCTCTCTTTCTCTCTCCCTGCTACCATGCTCACATGTGCATCAAGGATACACTGAGATTGTTGGGAGGGATGCATAAAAATCCAGAGTTAAAGCAAGCTTCATGTTGATGTCCTAGCTTTATGTCCTTCTCAGACTTTTTGATTAAGGCCAATTTCTGTGCGCTTCAGAAAACCACGGTTGACTAGAGATACTAGATGCTATCTAATGGAGATTTTTTTTTTTCAGCTTTTCTTTGTATGGGTAAGCTAATTGGGAAAACTTAAGAGTTAGACACTGAAAAAGAAGGTTGCATATTCTCTAAAAGATAACACCTGAAGTGCTCTGCCATTCTCCATCTCTTGGGCAGCTACTAGATTTTTTCCCTTGGGACCATCAGGATTTTGAAGTTCTTCAGGACCATCTTCAGCATATGTTCATTTTAGAAATGCCTTGGATTTAAATTTTTTTTTTTTGGGGGGGGGGGAGGGAGGGGGGGAGCAGTTGTCTGAAGAACATGTAGGATCTACATGAGCACCTGCTAATGAATGTGAACATTTGTATTCCAAGTTGGAAAAGGACTATTAGAATAGTCAGCTAGCTGTCCTTTGCCCTTTTCTGCGGGTGTTTAAGAACTTGATAACAGAACATCTGGAATTATTTTTGAGATTTTTGATTAATTCTCTCTTAAATTGTATGTCAGAATTTGGTGGTTAGGAAGGATTAGAGAGTTGCAAGTTACACATGTAGTCTCTTTGGACTGATGACAGTTGGTTAGGTCTTTAGTAACTCACAGATAGATTTGGATTGTGTTTGTTGTTTCTCTGTGTTGATGTGCAAGTATGCTGTTTGTTCTGCCCCAGGGAAGTTCTGCAAATTGATGCTTACGTAGACAGAGCTCTGTGTTGGTGTTTTAGTTTATGCAGCTGCATCAATCCTGTCTGGGTAATTTGAATTCATTTTATATAGCAGCAAAGACCCTTACTGTAAAGTTTCAGCTAGTGTGAAACGGAACATCTTGATTGCTTGTGATAACATGTTATTTGGGACATTAGCTTTTTTCTGGCTTTTTTCTGAGTATGTTTCAGTTCAGGATATGGCAGGGAAGCAGGGCTCAAGAAAGCTGGTTAATATTCAAGGATCACCTCCTGCACACTCAGGAGCGGTCCATTCCTGTGAAGGGGAAGTCAGGCAGAAATGCCAGAATGCCTGCATGGATGAACAAGGAACTCCTGGCCAAACTTGGACACAAAAAGGAAGCATACAGAGGGTAAAAGCAAGGATGGTAACCTGGGAGGATTAGAGAAACCCTGTTCAAACATCCAAGGATGAAGTGAGGAAAGCTTAAGCCCAACTGGAATTGAATCCGGCCAGGGACATCAAAGACAACAAGAAGGTCTAGGCAGCAAAAGGAAGACTAGGGAAAATGTGAACCTGTTGCTCAACAAGGCAGGGGACTTGGTTACACAGGACATGGAAAAGGCTGAATGCCACCTTTACCTCAGTCTTTACTAGCAAAACTGGCTTTTGGGAATCCCAGGTCCCAGAGAGAAAGGCTAAAGCAAGGAAGATGTACCCTTGGTGGAAGAGGATCATGTCAGGGAGTATGTGAGCAAACTGGACATATGTAAGTCCATGGGCCCTCATGGATGCACCCACGAGTGATGAGGGAGCTGGCAGATGTCACTGCAAGGCTACTCTTGATAGTTGTTGATCAATCATGGCAAATGGGAGAAATGCCTGAAGACAGGAGGAAAGCAAATGTCACTCCTGTCTTCAAGGAGGACGACACTGGGAACTGCAGGTGGGTCAGTCTCACCTCAATGCCTGGGAAGGTAATGGAACAGCTAATCCTGGGAACCGTTTCCAGGCACATGAACAACAGGAAAATTGTCAGAAGTAGCCAACATGGATTCATCAAGGGGGAGATTGTGCTTGACGAAATTGATAAGCTTCTATGATAAAATGACTGTCCTGGTAGGTAAGCAGAGAGCAGTGGATATTGTCTACCTGGACTTCAGTAAGGCCTTTGACACAGTCTCTACAAAGATCCTCATATATAATACTCACAATCACAGCAGAATAGAACTATTCTAAATATTTACTTCTAAAATAATAATTTGAATACCCCTCTGCATTTTTGACTAATGTAATAATTTGCAGCAAGTGTTTAGAAGGAAGTAATGTTTTTTTGGATAGCAAGTTCTAGAAACCATTGAAAGATTAAAAGAAGTTGTGAAGAAAAAAGAGTTTTCATGTAATTCTCAGACTAAATCAGTGTGTATTTCCTATAGGTTCGGATTGCCTTACAATTAGATGATGGTTCCCGTTTACAGGACACCTTTCTCTGTCAAAAGACCTTGTGGGAACTTCTTGACCATTTTGCGAAGATCAGGTGAGCAATGCAGTGAAAAAATACTTGTTTGGGTGGATCTCTACATGACAGTAATTAGTTGTTGTTACTAATTTAATTGTAATTTAATTGTATTGTAATTAATTAATTGGTGATCCAATTAAATCCTGCAGATTTGTAGAATTTGCATTTATTTGACACTGGCTTTTCCTTTACAACACAGATGTTTGCCTTTTTCTTGCTCTTTCAGATACTGTAGTTTTCATTGTTATTTTTTAATCCCGGGGTAGCACTCCTGGTTCAGGGCATAAATTGATAACAAACTTTTAAGGCTAGGAAGAAACTATAGTTGGATATATTACTGCACCTGTCTTTTACACAGACTTGTTTGAAGTCAAGTTACTGCCAGAGTTGAGATGGTAGCCTAGATTATCTTGGATCACCAGTATTTCTGTGCTGTGGTTCCATGTGGTGGAGAGGGTTCGTTCTTAAGCAAGTTGCTGTTGGTTGGGAGGCTTGCTGTTGTGCAAGTTCTTTAAGGAAATCTAGCCTGCTGAGAGCTCCAGTGTGGAATCTTGAAAAGACTGATTAGATCCTGTTTAAGTGGAGGAATTTCTGGTCCTACATTCATTGAATATATATGGGTTAGAAATCTTATTATTTTAGTCCAGTCTACGTTCAGTGCTTACTTTTGTGTTTAGTTTTGACTTAAAATTACTATATTGTTTTGAAATGTCAAACTAATAAACTTTTCTCCAAAGACAGTGCTTTTTTGTCATAGCTTAAAAGATGAAGCCTTAAAGCTGTGACAGCCGTTCAGTTCTGAACAAATTTCCAAATTTCATTTTTTCTATTGTCGTTGTCTTTACCTTTCTCTTGACAATTTTTTTTTCAGATCCTATATTTCTAGCTTGTTCTTTCTTTTACATTCCTCACCTTCTGCTAGTTCCTGTGTCACATTTGAATCTCTTGCTCATCTGTACAGATGCTGTGCAAGGTATTGTGCAAATAGGAACTGTTGTTAATTTCTCAAACCAATTAAATACTCATCTAAGGAGACAGTAGCTTTCTGTGTCAAAACTTTTCAAGTCTCCAAGGCTGTGGTCCTAGAAAAGCTGTGAAATGAGTAGTCAGTAGTAAGGGTGATGGTGCAGTAGCATTCAGACAAGCTTAACCTTTTAGGGTACAGTTATAGAATGCGAAATGATGGACTGTACTGGTTATGGGTCTGTGTTAGTACTAGACTAATGTGTACCAGCATAAATTATTTTAACTGAAGTTTAAAGTTGCTTGTTCCTCTCTGCAACTGAAATAGCTTAAGCAGCATGGTTCTGGGGTTGAGTTGGCTGTTATCTCATTAAGTCAGGGTTGCACAGTTGAACTGTGTGACTGGAGTTGCTCTGGAGCTGTTTCCAGGGTGAAGGAACTAAGTCTTCCAGCCTCCCAATGATGTGCTGTTAGTTTTCTGCTGGCTTCGCTCCCTGACTGGCCCATAGCAAGATCGAAGGAGTGACTAATGTTGGCCCCAGGGAGCAAATCTGGATCGGGGGCATCTTCCATGTTACAGTAGGGGATTGAACAGTTCATGCTCACTTCCTGCCCTCCTGTCTAACTTCCCTCCTACTTTCTATGCAGCTTTGTGGGGAATTGGCTTAAGTAGTTGATTCAACTGAAAAATAGTATTTTCTCTAGGTTATCTTTCAGGTAGATAGGTTTCCTAGCCCAGTTAAGGGTTGTCTCTCATAGGCAGTTACGACAAGAAGTGTAGCATGTCTAGAAACAAGGATCCAAAAGAGGAAGCCATGGATGGGTAGGAATGGCATATGTCAGTTTTTCTACTCAACATGTTGTGTCATCAAACCATAGCTTGAGGAAATGCTTGAGGTAGTGTAGTAACTCTAAAGCTATAGGAATGAGTCTTACTTATCATTCTATTTTCATCTTCAGTGGTCCAGGGACAAGGTCTACACTGTGGCATTTACCCTGAAGTCCAAAGGGACAGTCTTCATGTAAATATTAGAGAGAAAATAATTATTGTTCTTTTGATAGAGGAAAGAGGTAGGCAGGAAAATTTAGGTATAATTTTCCTAGGTGTTTTAGGGCCCCTCTCATACCTTACTATATTCTTAGTGCCCTCTGGGAGGAGAAGAGTGCCTGTTGCAGTTTGGGAATTGCTAGACTGGTGGGGGTGGCAATTATGGATAGTGACACATAGACTTTGTGTGGCTTTCTCACACATTAGATAGTTAGTTCTTCGGTTTAAATTTTGAGCTTTTTATATATTTCTCATTTGGAGTGGTTTTATTTGTTACAGGTCACAGTAATACTAATAGTTAATGTACATGCTGCTCTTTTTAAGCTTCTGACTGCTACAGTGTGCTGAGCATTGTTAACTCAGTTCATAAGGCACAGCTGTTCTGCCCTCTGGAAGCTGAGCTCAGATGTTTGGATGGACTTTGCAAACTTTTGATGAAGTTCAACAAGCAGCAAAGAGGCTGTGTGACTTACAAAACAAGCTGGACCTATAGCCGTCCATATAGATTTCATGGGCTGTGCTGCTTTTTGGTGTGTATTGACTCAGTTGACTAACTAGTTGGCTAGTTGTTGACTTTTGCTGAATCCTTCCTTTGACTTTCCAACTGGAGATGTTTTCCTGGAATGCTCAGCTGCTCTAAGTGCGTGAGGGGAAGTATTCTAAATCCACTGGAATTTCCCCTGGGTTTCCAGCGTCCATCTTGGCTAATTGGGTCTAAAGAAGCCTGGAAGCTATTGAAAGGCTGCTCCTCCTCTCAGCGTGAGGCAGTCCTTGCACAAGATGTTTACAGGCCCTGTCAGATCACTACATGAAGGAATCTAATCTGCTTGCCGTTCCCCTTCTGAAGAACAGCACATCAAAGAAATGACAGTTTGTTTGATGTGTGTGCTTGCCTCAGTGAATGCATGTAATGGATTAACAGCAGCTGGAGGAGGAGCCTGCTGGCTTCCAAGAGTTATACAAAAATAAGTCTCTGGGGGATCTTTGCTTGGAGTCTGTTCTGCAGAGACTGGCTGAGGGCACAAGCATCGTATACCCTTTTAGCATGAGGCCTGGGAGAACTGTTGCTGTTCTGTCTCCCACTCTTGCCTGTCTGGCAGCTTCAGCAGCTTCGTAGACTGTTTTACATAGAAGTGATTGTAGTTTGGACACTTGAAGACAATTTTGACAATGACTGTGACTCTGCTACTTTTGTGGTATCATTCATTAAATTCAGATATTTTCCATACATTTTTAGAAGACTCTTCAATCCAAAGAGTTGCTTGGTTTGAAGTGGAAAGCAGTTTTGGAAAGGTGAATGAAACTGGGTTGTGTAAGTCAAATTGATTTCCTCTCTTATGGGTATGTGTTCCATTGTGCTTTGGTTTCTCTCCTCCTAAATGGTGGCCATCCACCTTTCCTGATAGGCAGCCAGCTTGAGGTTCAAGCTTTTTATTCTTCTGGGCTGTTTCGTCTGCCTTTTCTGTGATTCTGGGCTGTTTTCTCCATGTCTCAGCAGTCCTTTATCTTCTGTGCACTTCTGTTCAGGATTTCTGTAGGGATATAGCTGATCCTGAGTGGAAGCAAAAACCATTGACAACAAGGTAGGGATGACTAGTTCCCCTGGATTGTCTGGAAGAGTCTGAGTGCGCATAGCCTGCTGTGGTGTGCTAAGGGTAGTCTCTTAGGTGCTTTTTTTTCCGATCTTCCAGTCAAGAGACAAGAATTTTTTTTTCTGCCTTTCCTCATCAAGCATTGGCCTTTAGAGCTTACTCGGCTAATGATGCAAAAGGAGTGAGGGAGGTCAGAGCCTGGGCCTTGAATCACAAAATTATGCTCATTCTATATTAGGAACTTAATTTCTTGATTCCTGCAGAGCATTGTGCATGGCTTTCTGTCCTTGAGAGATAATAACTAATTGCAGAAACACAAATAGTGGCAGACTATTTGTCTAGTGTTGTTTTGGTTGCTCATCTTGAGTTAGGAAGTTAACTGTGTTTCATAATATGAAGCTTGAATGTAATAATTTGAGTGCTCTGGGTATGCCTGTTGCTTTCAGCACAATGGGATTTGTTGTGGTGGCTGGAGAAGCGTTCTGAGAGAATGGTACCTCAGGACTACAAACCCCTTGTGATCTGTTGCAGCTGGTCTGGAAGTAGTTCTCAGTCCCTGACTTCCTCAAACCAGACCCCTGACCCTCAGGACTGGTTTTACAGGTTACTCTGGATTTGCTAACCTTATTGAGTGGAGCTTCTTGGTTTCATTGGTTTCATTGTGACTCACCTTGTCCCATATCACCGTGCTGTTGTGTACTTTATTTAGAAAGGCTTAGGTTTTAACCTTTTGATCAAGATGGGAGATAGACTGTTACAATTAAACCAGACAGAAGTCTTGGTTCTGGTCTGTGCCTAACAGGTTTGCTCCCCCACATCCTCTAGCTAGAAATCTTTGATGCGTCTTGCTTTTGAGGATTACTGAAGGATTAAGCATCATAATTTTCCAGGTGGTGCTCTCAATCCTGAGTGACTTCTGGTTCTAGCTATTTCACTTACATTTCATTGGAGCTGAGTTTTCAGTCTAAAGGTAAATGTGCTTGATGAATTTTCCCAGAACTTAATGGCTCTTCCCCTTCATTTTCTACTCTGTAGGCTGGTTGACTTCTTCCCTGTTCAGTTTGTTTTGTCACTTTGTGCTGTGCTAAACAGATTCATGTAAAAATATAATACATTGATTGTATATATGTTCTTCTAGGCTGCTCTTCTGTGACTTATTTTGGACATAATAGAAAGACTGCGTAAGATAATACCGGCAAAGCTGCTGTTGTTAGGTAACTTTGAGCGCTATGATGCTACTTAAGATTATTGGAACTGCTGCGTTGAAAGTAGTAAGAAGCATTTGGGTATGCAGACCCTTCTGCTGTGCAAGCAGATTGCTAAAGTGTCAAGGGTTATTTTCTTTCCTTCTTATCTAAAGAGAAAATGTTATCCCTGCCTTAAGGTGGCTTCTCCATAATGGTTGGGTTATTGCATGCCTATTTGTGGGCTCCAGCTGTGAAGTAGAAGACTTGCTAACCGCAGTAGTTAGTGTGGCCACAGTAGAGACATACTAGGTAACGTACATAGTCACTTCAGAATTAGGTGCTTGGTTGACTGAATGGATTTTGACTGTTACTTAAGGGATCTTTTTCTACATAAACCCTGGAGGTAACTTTGTGTCTGGTAATTCTGCATCCCAAAATACTTATGTTTAAGTTACATGATGCTGAAAGCAGAATGTTTTCAGTAGTGGAACTCCATTCATTGAGCACCTTTCCAGGAAAAGTCAGAATGAACCCAGCCTGGGTCACTGACATCCTTTTCTCATAGTCATTCCCTGTTCCGTCCCCCAGGGATGACGCTCATAAATCAAAGCACAAGATGAAGGATGGGTTCCTGAAGGTACAAGTGATAGCTATAGGTGTAAGTGGTGCACTAGATGTAAGTAGTTTGAGTTCCTGCTTAAATTTTGTGACACTTGGAGACCAAGTTGATGAATGTCTTGCAAATACAGTTAGGAGAATGTGTGGCTGACTGCTACTGCAGAGTTACAAACAATGCAGATAAATGAAGTAGAACTATCTTTCCAAAACTTTCCAGTGAAAAATACTGGATTTTTTTTCAGTATGCCAGGGTCCTGTGGGTTTTGTTTTTTCCTGTGAAGTTCGTTGTAGAGACTAGAATCTGGTGACTGAAGAGGCAGTTAAGCGCGAGTGTTCACATAACCCTGTAAGTCAGTCATCTGCAAGGCTCCTCATGAGTTCACGAGCCAACACCAGTGTAATTGTACCTGAAATGACAAGCTGACTTCAAGGACTTGCTTCAGCCTCTGCTGTCAGAGGCCTCAGGAGATGAGCAAGTATGTATTGCTTTACTGGGCTTCAGGTGGGTTGGATTAGCTGATTTGCAGAGAGGTGGCTTCTCTTCAAGTAACAGGTGATGGGTGATTGTTTCTGGGTGAGGTGAGGCAAAGGGGAAAGCCATTACTGCCCCATCAAGACTGGACTCCAGAGAACATGAAGATCAAGGAGTTTACCATGAGGAAGAATTTAAGCTGTTTTGCTTTTGAAGATAAAACAGCTGTTGCAGCACAGATGGTATATTCAGCTCCTTACCAAGGGATGTCCTGGTACAACTGCAGTGACGGAGAGCTCAGGACAGAACACGCTAACAAGAGCTACCGGAGTGTCACAAAGAAGGATAAATTTCATCAGTTCTCATTGTATTGATAGGCAGTATTCTGGGCCAACTTTCTCACCTTTTGTTTTATAGTTTCCCCTGCTAAATTGGTCTGAAACTTTGAATCTAAAACTTTTGAAAAAAAATGCTTGTGAGTCTTCAGCCAGTCATCTTTCCTAACCACCGCTGTCTCAGGATAGAGTGTTCTCCTGATCACCTTTTGCAGTTGGTGTGCTTGGCGGGGAGAAGCAAACTATTCTTCTCTTTAATCTCATGTTTTACCACATTCTCAGCTGATTTTGGTTTGCGTTTCACTTTGGCTGCTGAAGCGAAGACCAACATGAAACAGAGTTTCTTCTGCTGTTGAATCTAATTCACTGACTTCAGTGCTTCAGTGTAAGGTACTGGTTAATTCTTTAAGGCTTTTTGCTTTTCTACAGACATCTGAGGTTTGCTTGCTAAAAGTTAGTCCTTGTTTTTGTTTGTTTGGTTGGTTTTTATTTTTCCATTAAGAACACCCTGTGGTAGGGTTTTCCATATGTGCTCTCTTTTGAAATGGCATGATCTTGGTTGGAAGAGAACCGAGACTTGCTGTGACAGGCAGTGATTGTCTTTTCCATGCCTGTTTTCTGTGTTTGAGCAAGTGAGTATGTAATAAAGCTTCTCTATTACTTGAATGCCACAAGAGTTGTTTATCTAGAGGAAAATGGGAAGAGTAGCATCTTACTGTTTTTTCCCCCTTCTCTGTGCTAGAGTCTTTCACTTATGTCTTCCTCTGCAGATGGACAGTCAGCAGTTTGCGTCATTGCTGATGTATGCTCTGCCTCACTGTAATGCTTAGATGTGGGTTGATCTTCACTTTGTTTGCAGCAGCCTTTCCTTTGGCTTTTAGTCCCTGGTCTCCAGAATCTGAGAGTTTCTGCTGTTTGTTTTTTTCCCTCTTTTTTAATATGTCTGATACTAAGGCAGGCAGTTTCTTTGTCCTCAGATTATTTGCTTTAGAGCAGTATTTTGTTGTGTTTGTTGCTGTCCATACATGGAAAGAAACTGACCTGTCCCCAAGGAAAGTACAGTCTGAACTGTAATAAACTAATTTAGATAAGGGATTAAAAAGACCAAGTGTTACTAAATCATGTTCTGGATCGGGTACTGAGCATATGAATAATGATGTGGTCAAATATATCTAGTAAGATCAACTAATTTCAGAATTAACTTTAATTATTTCTCTTCTGTTTTCAAACTTTCAGGTCTGTGCTTAAGGAACAGTGAATGCATTAGAGCAAATTCTTTACCTAATGTCTTAATACCAGTTCTGTGAACTGTGTAATGATTATTACTGGAGGAATATGGAGGACAGTGTTGCTAGCTAATTTTACTTCTTCCTGTTGCTCTACATTGGTTTTGGAGGGGGTAGGCTGTTCTACAGATGCTGCAGTATTTTGCTCTTTATTGCAGGGAGTTTATGGAACAGCATGGTGAATTCTCTCCAGTCTGTATTTACATGCGAGATGAGGTAAGTTAGCAAAGTCGTCTTAACTGTCTCTTCTCCTCTGTCCCTAAAAAATAAGAAACTCAGCTCTGCTGTCCAACCTGGAAAGTGTTTCCTTTGAACTTTCTTGAGAAGGGAAGTAGAAAAATGCTGGTCTTTTCAAAGCATGACGTGTCTGTATGGAAAAAAGCTCTCTTGGAACATAACCCTGGGCCGTTTAGACCTCTGAGCCCATAAAATGAGCTCAATGACCTGTTTGTGTTTTTCTTTCCAACTTCTTTTAAAGCTCGAGTCAAAACAGTGGTTTCATTTTAATAAATATTTGCTTTTCTCTCTGTTTTGATCTTTTGCTATTAATGTTTTGTCTGATATTTTGTATGTGCGTATTATGGAATTTGCTCTCCCTAGCTGTCCCGTTCACTTTCCACTGACCTCTGTGGACAGATCATCTTTATTCTGGAACGGGTCATTACAAGCAGATGGAAGGTGTATGTAATAAAATCAGCCATCTTTCAGCTCTGAGATGTTGCCTGTGATTTAACTTCTGACATAAAAATAATGCTTTGCTGAGGTTGGATTTGATTTGGATGTGTGTATGGGATGGAAATACATGTACAGCATGTTCCCTTGAGATCATTCGGTAAGCAGTCAATTTGGTAAAGCAGTACAGGTGAATACAGATGGACTCAGGTCTCATTTCCAACTGTGGAGTGTGTTTTCAGCTGTTTGTGGTGTTGTGTGGTCTGTTTTTTTAACAGGCTTCTTTCTAGAAAGAGCACTTTAAATCCTCTCCAAGGAAGGCAATTGTCATAATTAGTTTCCTCTGTTTTTGTTTCAGATATCGGGAAGAGATGCCCTAGAGAAGACAACACTGAAGTCACTTGGCCTGACTGGAGGCAGTGCCATCATCAGGTTGGGAGGAGCAAAGTTGGAACTCGTTTATTTTTCCTTTCCACTCTGGTGGTGAATTTGTCTTGTTTCAAATACCAACAACAAAAAAAAAAGGCATGAAAAAAGTTCAAAAACACAAACATCGTGGCACTCAGTAATTATTGCATTTGCCTGTTTATCTGAAACTGCTGCCCAGATGTGCTTTCCACAGCTGCAGATGCTGGCACTGACTGGTCATGTGTACATTAAAGGGGCTTCTTTGTTTCCCCCTCCTTTTGTCTTTTCTCTTGCCCCTTTTCTCTTTCTTCTTGGCCCCCCCCTCCTCTTTTCTTTTGCCCCCATCTTTTCTTCCCCTCTTCTTTCTCCCCCTGTGAGTGAAACAGACAATTAAAAGTCTGAGAGGATGATCATCTACCACTTCATTCTTACTTGCTTTGGATTTCAGATGTTGAACTCCCAATCCCTGCAGTACCTCCTGCTGACTGTTTGGGTGGGTGAGGTGGGGGACAATGACAGCCTTTCTGTGATCTTCTAGCCAGTTCTTTGCAGTATATACAGAAGGCAGGAGTGATTAGGAGCTGTGCTTTACAACTGACTGCTGTTTTTTCCTGCAAGGCAGTTTTCTTCCTGTGGAGCGGGTAGTTCCTGTTCAGTATTTTTTTGCACAAGCCCCCGACCCCCCACCCCTAGCTTCAGAGCAACTGGAGCTTGTTCTTCGGGAGTGTCTGGAAGAAGCAGATAATTAAATTAGGGATATATTTGAGTCTAGCTGTCGTCTTGTGTCATGGTCACGTTGAGAATGGGGAGGGCAGTACTGTTAGGATGAATGATTTTATTTTTATTTTTATTCCTTTTGGTGTCGTCTTTAAGAGTTGTCATGAAGAAATGCAGTTCATCTGGTCAGGAGGAAGCTGTGGGTGCCATGGTGCAGTGTAATGAGCTGCCAGCAAGGCCAGGCTCTACTGAAGGAGCAGTGGATGTGCCTGTACCTCAAGCAAACACATTCCCAAAGGACTTGGACCACAGGGATGTGGCCATGTCTTTAAACAGCTGCACAGACAAGCAAGACACGATTAGAGAATCTGATGCCAGCTTGGAGGAGCTGCAGCCTTCCTCAGAGCCTGAGTCTACCCCATTTGTCCCTTTTTCTGGAGATGGACAGCATCTGGGGGACTCTTCTGTAGCTGCACCATCTTTTGGGTTAGATATGCCATCTTCAAAGCTGCCAACAATTTTTTCCAGCCCTGGAGGCCCTTCTAAGCCAAAGAAGTCTAAGAACAGCCAAGAACTGCAAAAGGAGCAAGAACAGGTAAGGGAAAAATTGTTTGCAATGAAGACTTTTTTTTTTTTTTTATCATGCCTTGACTGATGCTGAGCTCCTACAAGGAGAAGGATATTTCCATATTTAAGACTTTTTTTTTTCCCCCATAATATAGGGTTGGGTGCCTTGGTGACATACAGTACTGCCAAGAGTTCAGTTATGAAGTACTGCGTTTTGAACAGTTTACTATAGGAAATATGAAGGACGGGAATCAGAGAATTTGCTGTCCAGAGGCGAGCAAAGCTTTGAATCTCGGTATCCTTGATGAATGGTGCTAGTGGAGGCAACACAACTGCATTGAAAGCACAGTCCAGAAGAGCCTCAACCTCTGTGCCTCAAATTCCATGCAACTTTCATTATTAACAGATGGCTGTTTTGTCACCTAAGCCCTGGGTACTTGTCCTTCTCCTAAAAAATTGCTGTCTGCTGTGTAGTTTTGCTAAAGATGAGCAGAGTTTGGTCAGACGTGTTTTATAATACTCTGAAGGTGTTTACTGCTTCTTGTGACTGACTTCTCTCCCAGATCAAACAGAAGGTATAAGCTTGGTAGAGCTTTACATATGGAAAGGGATAACTTTGCTAGCTTATTGTAGGATTGTCATAGGAGCAGAAGCAGTCTTAATAGGTTTGTTGCAACTTGATCTTATGGCTTCCAAGATCTGAGAAAGACTGTCAGAATTTTTAACTCTTAGGTTGTAAGGTGTGCTCGGATTTCTCATCTTAGCCTTTCTGTGGAATGTGGAACTCCATAGTAGAGCTATTGTAAAAGCAGTGTCCCATGCTAGTGGTAGTTGACATCTGCTTCCTCAGAGTTCCTTCTGCCTGTGCTCACTCTGATTTACAGTTTAACTCTTTTGGTGGCATGGGTGGTAGAATGTATGGGGTATAGATCAAGGAAAGCAGTTTTTCAGCTACAGTTGCATCTTCCTTGCCAAGAGTTTGATACTTGAAAAAAAAACAACCAACCACCCCAAAACAAAACAGGTCTGGACCTCTTCCTTTCAGTATAGTCCCATCCCTTCTGAGTCTTAATTTTCTTAGTATTGCAGATGAAGCAGAAACCATCCATTTTCTTCTGTTATTTCTGCTTGCATATAGAAATATTTTCTGTCTTGCTCTTAAAATATCCTGCTTCTTAAAGAAAGTCTACCTCTCTCTAACCCTTTTCCCAGAAAGACAAATTGAACATCTGTCATGATTGTTGACGTTTCTGAAGTCAGACTGTATTGGTTAAAATTAAAAATGCTTTAGCCCGTGTAGAGATACCAGAACTGATGGCTCAAGAATGCTGTGACACCATCATAAGATGGCCTGTGAATGATGGTAAATATACTTTGTGTATGGAAAGAAAAGATCAGAGCTCCCCTTCATTGCTTCCCACTCTTTAGTACCTCCTGAAGTTGGGGTTTTGTGTTTATCACTGGTTCTGATCTAGCTGTGTAGTAGAAAGAAAGGATGCCTGATGAGATTTAAAGGGAGCTCAGTTCAGGAGGAATTTAGCAAGACTATGTGTATGCTCCCACATTGATGTAGAGGTTCTGTCTTGGTCGACTTCTTTGTGGTTGCAGTCCATTCTTGATGAGTTTCTGAATTGTTTAGGAGCAGAAGCCAGACCCTGGAAGGACTCTGGAGCAGTTGCAAACATAGCAGAAAGAGACTGTGCCAACCTAGTGGTGAATATTTTGTTATATTATAAACATGTTTGGGTCCATGTAATCAGTGTTGTTTAACCTTTTGGAACAGACCCTGAGCATGGAGAACTAAACAGTAAGCTTGGTGATTTGTCCAGCCTAACATGTTGCATCAATCACACTCTCACCTATGAGGATTTTGAATAGGAGGAGTTTCAATTTGGTTTGAAAAAGAAGGAAGGAAGCAAGTGTGAGGGCTTGTGGTGGTATTCTTCACCAGTCCTGTTTGCACTTCTCCGTGTGCTGGCTGGAGAGACAGAACTGGTTTTATCATTTTATTGGCTACAGCTTAATGTGAAGCTGTGCTGTTGGGCACAGAGCTGAGCAGTGGTGGTCTGGGGACTCTCATGGTGCGGCATCTTTCTCAGAACTGCAGTCCAGTTCAAACCACTCAGAGGCACTTCTGGAGCCAGCCTCCCTTCCAGTTTGAGAGCAGCTTTGGAAGCAGCTGCAGATTTCGTTGGGGGGGGTCAGCCCTTGTGTTAAACAGCATGTGATTTTGACGGCTGCTTTCAAGCCCTTTGATCTCTGGTGCTTTTGCTGCTGATTGATTACATTTTGTTCCCTCCTCCATTCCTGCCATCCTCCGCTTTCCTTGCTCTCAGCAGCAACAGCAGAGCAGGGCTAGCCACATGGCATCTGCTTTTTGTCCCTTTTCAGTCCTGAGGAAAAAACCCAAAACAAAACAAATTATTTTTAAACATCAAAGGTCCATTTTTGTAAAAGAATCTTCCCATTAATGCTTTGCCTGTGTGTGGTTTTTGAAGCTGAAGAGAGGCTGGATAAAATCTGTGCCGGCGTCCCTTCGTTTCTTGGGCTAAAGATGGCTTACAGACAGCTGCATGCTGACTTTGATGTCAGAACATTAATTATTAGAAGGTAACTTTACACCAGATTCCCCATGAGATTAGAGCTCCCTGAGGTGGTGGGGAGGAGGTGGGTCTCCAGGCAGAGCTCGCTGCTTGGAAAGCACCATAGCCACTACTTCACTTAAAATGAAATAAAAGTTTTCCTCAGCTTACCTGCATGTTGAGGTCTGGGGTGTTGACCACGGAGTGAACTGCATTCTTCCTGACACCTGGCTTTATCACATAGACTGCAGTTACGTAGCTGCCTAGTAGACACTGCTGTGAATAGATGGCTTCAGCCTGGTGGTGAAAAGTGCCTAACATCTCAGCTTTGGTAGCAGAAGTAGCGACTTTGAAGAATGAAGGGGACAAACCATAGTGCAGCATCTGAAAGGTATCGCTGACAGAAATATGACAGCAAAATGCACAGCTTGCTTTCCTTCAGACTTAGGTAATGGAAGGTAGAAACTGCCATATGGTGGCCATTTATTATTACAGGAGATAGTTACCTTTTGTCACAATTGCAGAAAATACTAGACGTGTGGCGCTCTGGGAAGCGAGTTGGTATACCTGGTAGCCTCCTTTTGGTAAATTGCCGTGGAAGGGTAGTGTTTGCATTCTGTCTGTGCTTTGGGATTGTTGGTGACACAATAGGCTATATTGAGAGTACTCCGATTGAGAGATGCCTGATTGGAATGTCTAAGTGAGCAAATGGTAATGGATGAAGAAAGAGGAACAGGATGATTGCTGGTCTCTGGGGGAAGAGAGAATTGGTAGAGCAACCAGAATGGATACTTCTTTCTCTCTGAAGGGTGTTTCTTATGCCTGTAAGGAGGCAAGATGTATGGTTGATTCCATGGGGTTTTAAACACATGGCAGCAGAGATATTATGATATTGTTATGATGTGGCAGTCTTTGCATCCTCAGAGGCAAAATGCTGGATGTCTTTTGGTTGCTAAACAGTGCATAGTAGACACCTTGTGCTGCCCTTCTCTTATATCAGACCTTGTTGTGCAATTCAGGAATTGAGTTGCAGAGACTCTGAAAAACAAGTCTAAACCACCTGAATTATGTTTCACAAAAGCTTGCTCATTACGGCTCTCTCCAGAGTTCTCACTCTGTTGGTGGGAGTTAGTTGAAAATGTAATATTACAGAATTCTTATTCTAATTGTGTATTTTTGCAGTCTTGTTAGACATACATACATCTGCTCCTTCTTCTGTGTGGAAAAGTGTGTTTCTTCCTGTTAAGTAGTAGCTAAGTAATGTGTCTTAGTTTGGAAGTTAAAATACTCAGCATTCAGTGTCAGTTGGGGAAACAGGTAAAATTATAGATTCAGGAGCTAAAAGGTAGCTGTGTGTCTGTAGGGGGCCAGTACAGGTATGCTGCAGAGAATTAAATGGGAACATCTTGACTGGATGTAAGTTGGAGGTCAAGAATAAGGCATTTATGTCTGGGAAGTAGTGAATTTTGTATTGCATCATGTAGGTGGCTCTGGTAGGCTGGGGAACAGCTTTAGAGGGGAAGTTCCTGACTGCCCATTTGCAGTACTTTGTTGGTAATGGAGACCCATTTTTTTGAATGAAGATGTCAGGAAAGCAATGCTTGAACAACAGTTCTAACGTACAACAGTCTGGAGCAGAGAGGTGAAAACTAAGGACTGGAATATATGTCTGCTTTCTGCTGTCTCATGATTTCTGACGTCTTGGCTGAAGTATTTTGCTACTAGCACAGTTTGGGCAGTGACGGTTGCTTTCCCTGTGCAATCCAGCTACTGTTAGGATTAGCTGAAGTGCTTGCTTGAGCCAATACAAAACATTGAGTTTAGGATTTGCTAATGCAGACATTGGAATTCTCTCCATTGTATCCCAGCACCCTTTACAACGTGCCATAGGGTATGCCTGCTCATTCTTCTTGGTTTTGGGTGTTGGATTTTTTTTTTTTGGAAGAAGTCTATATTCAGTATGTGTGTGTTTAGAATGAAATGAAATGCAATCCTGTTCAAGGAAATGGAAGTATACCTGGTTATTGGGAGGCCTGATTAATTCTCCTGTAGTCTCTGACATCAGTCTGACCTTATCAGTCCAGCTGCGGGCACCAGTTTGGACCACTGTGCAACAGACCCTTTCCCAGAGGGTGGCTCTGCACACTCAGGATCACTCCTGCAGTGCTAGGCATTCCTCCCCCTGTGCCCCAGGAAAGCTGCAATCAGGCTCCTTCACCCGCTAGTTAGAGCTGACCCTGCTCAACTTTCTAAAAGTAGCCAAGGGTCCCACCCACACAACCTCGCTCTTTTAATTTCCCAAATTACCCTTTAGTGCCCACAAGCAGAGTGAACATTGCCTTGTAATTTGTGTTGTCGCTTTTGACAATTGAGGCAGACTGCTGTTCCCAAGGGGCCTGTGCCTGGGGGAAGGGAGAAGGGATGGAACAGATGAAGGGGAGGACATCTGGGCATTAATTAGGATCAGAAAGAGTATATGAGGGAATAAGGGGAGAAGAAATGGGCATCAGGTTTGTTCACAGAGCCTAGAGCTGTGTTAGGCTGACAGCAGACTAAAGGAATACTGCATTATCAAAGTTTCTGTTCTCATGGGGCTCTTCAGCCATGGACTGCTTCCCCCCACCCCTGGCATCTCCTGTAGCCTGCAGTACACAGTTCTGTTGTTTTCAGGCTTTGTGCGTTTAAACATTTCTGTGAGTTAAGAAGTTTGAATTGTTCAAGAGCCAATAGGTGTAACTGCCTCTTGTGCATTTGACTCTAGTGGCGGTTTATATTCACATACTGATACAGCTGCTGCTTTTGATGTGAGGGAAGATAGCCAGTATCTAACTTTTTCTAAATTGGGAGGGATACATAATGTCATCCTCCCTTCAGACACAGCAAATGCTGTTTGTCTAATAGGCTGGGGGGGTTGGGGGTTTTGGTGTTGGTTTGTTAGGTTTTGGTTTTTTGTTTTTTAATAACTGCAACCAGAGTTGTGGACCAGGACACAATTGTGCTGGAAGGTTTGCCATCATGAGACCCAGCTCCCAGTTTTGGGCTCTGGAGGCAGGGGGAGCAGAGCGGCCAGGCTGCCTGTGCCCAGCTGTGCAGGTGAGAGGAGTGTGTTGGCTGTTTGAGGTCTATGTGCTGCTTGAACGGCCTATCCTCAGCATCTGGGGTGGAGGGAAAGTTGCAAATAAATGTATTAAGTACCTTTATAGCAGCTAAAAGGCATACAGTGAACTGCTTCCCTCACTTCTGTCTGCTTTGCCTGCAACAAAGGCTGATTTCAGTGCTCCGTACTTTGTGAGTGCAAAACAAGAGTTTTTCACTAAGGGAGCTTTCTGCACACCAGAAGCCAGGTTAAAAATTTGAAATGCATACAATGAAACCCTGCAGTGGCTCAGTTCAGAGAACTCAACAGGTCAGAAACTACCATACCAAAACAGGATTGCTCTCTAGAGTAAGAAGAAATGGAGAGAGCCCTGGTTGGGAACTAGTGCCGTTTGTTCTGTGACAAGCAAATGTGGAGCAAAGAGAACAGAAGATATGATATGAGCCAGGAGTGCGTGGCAGCTGAAGAACTTAAAGGGCAGTTTATAGTCTGTAGTATGAAGAGCAGCACCTGTGTAAGTTGTATGCTGCGTGTGGAATGGTAAGGAAGTGGTTACATACCTAGAGAGGTTTGGAGCAGAGCAGAGAGAGGTAGGTTGTGGTCTTGGGATAGGAGTAATTTCTGAGTACTTGTAACAAGCTCGTAACAGCTATGTTACTAGCTATGAAATATGGCTCATCTGCAAAGTATCATTGAATTGTAAGTGACGAGATTCCACAGGCACTGCCTGGAAAGGAGTTCTCTCTCCTTAAGTTAGATAACTGCTGAGGTTATCATCCGGGGCTTCCTATACGGCTATATGGACAGTGGAGAGCAGCTCATCCGACAATGTGGATTCCTACTGCTTGTTGGGAGGAATTGTGTCCCAAGCTTTTTCAGCTTAAAAGAATGACAACACTGACAACCTCTATATCATTACTCTGATCTTAGTGACATGAATTTCACACTAGTGATTGCATTCCAGTTTGCAGATACTGTCCTTTTACTTTTTTCAGGAACCTTATAGCATAAGCAAAGCAATGCATGTAAAATTAACCAAAGCTTATTTTTATGCCAAAGCTTGTAGAACGAGAACCACTTGTATGTCACCTAGACCTGCTAGAACCGCTTCCTGCTGACCCAGAAGAGCTTCCTGATGAGTTTTTTGAAGTCACAGTGGATGATGTACGGAAACGTTTGGCACAGCTGCAGAATGAGAGGCAAGTTCCCTTTTTGCTGGCAGCTGAGATTGCTCCCTATCCTTTTGTGGAGCATAGTGACACTATGCACTAGCTGGCTGTGATCTCTGGATTGTAGATATGTTACTGGGTGTGGAATTAATGATTGGCACTGGAAATCTCTACCCTTTGTACCATTTGAGTTCAGGGGCTATATCCTGTTTCTGTGACAGAACCTATGTTTTTGCGTGAGTGGGTTGAGCATTTGTGCATGGGATAATGGTTTCATTTGGACGTTGAAAATTTCATCACGAAGTGTCTGTGATGCCTGTGTGGTGGTAAGTTTATCTGAGACCCTCAAGCTAGTCAGAGGTGGGCTCTCACTGAAAAAGGATTAAGAGAAAGTTTCCTTCCCACGTTCTGCATTTCAGGGAGTTATTCAAAACCACTTAACACCCCACCTCTTTCTCTTTCTTTCCTTGTCCTCTCTTCTGAAAGAGAAGCCACAGCCTTTGTGTTAGATCTGCTCTTATTTGCTAGAGGCCCAAAGTAAGCAGTGAGCTCTTGCTACCTGTTTTGATCTGATTTCATGTTAACTATTAGGAATTGAATGGATGCAATTTGTAACTTGTGATGGACAAATATATGAATGCAATTTGCCAGCTTCATAAGAGTAACTCCCACTGACTTCAATAGTATCCAGTAGCATTTTCAGCCAGTAGGAAACACCTTATATTTTAAGTAACAGAATTAACCTTCTATTAGACCTCATCAGAAAAGGCCAACTTGGAGATATTTTCCGAATGGAAATAAAGCAAAATCCAGCTTAGCCACAAATCAAGACATGATTTCATTGGAACACACACAAAGAGGGGAAGAAGTATAGGAAGCTGGAGTAACTATGCGTCTCGCTGTTCAAGTAGCTTGCTGTCAAATTAATGTTTCTACTGTACTCTTATGCCAGTTCTGAACTAAAAATTCAGGTAGCCTCCCTATCACGGCAGCGTTTTGCTGTCTTGTATGTTCCTTGAAACTATCATGAAATTAAATTCCTTTAAGTGGATCGTAACGTTTCTTTAAACATTACAAGCATTCTTGGAGACTGTGGAACAGCCTACTTTACACTGTAACCAAGCCAGAGTTGAACCATTTACTTAGAGCTGATTTTTTTTTTTTTTTTTTCCCCCACAGGCCACTGAAATCCACATGAGTACACAGATTGGCCTGAAAATTGCTCTGCTGCTTGTGGGTCTGGAGTATTTAGTGGTACAAATGTAGGATCATTTGGTTGGGGGTTACTGGAATACAGCCCCCTCACAAGAAGACCTAATTTCCAAATTTGCTGATGCTTGTTATCCTTTTTCCCCTCACAGCCAGGGATAAAAATAAAGGCAAGTTTCACTTGAAACTGATACCAGTTGGCTTCTGATCTCAGCTGGTGAATCTTACCAAAAACTAGCTGCATACAATGCAATATTTTAGATGCAATTAAAATTTAATTCTGACTTCATGAAGAGCTGAGAATTGGTATCAATCAGCAGTTGGTACACAAAGAAGGAATGGAGCGGGTTAGTTTTGTGTGTTTGCTTTTCAGAATGAATTGGCACTTCCACAGCATCTTGGAATGTGATGTAACCAGCTGACAGTTCTGGGTACAGTTGGTGAATAAGCCTGTAGTGGTTTCATTCACCAGCTGCTCCTGAGACACCTTGATGATTCTTAAAAATAGAAAGAGATCCTTCAAAGTATAAGCATAAGAGATTAACTTGCAAATAGTTGTGCAGAATTACATGATCAAATTTTTCACCAGAAATCTAGCCTGGTACGTCTGTTATTCAAAATTAAGTGCAAACAAGGAAAAGGGACTAAAGCTGAACATGGGCTCTTTTGGATCTAAGCTTATTTGTTTACTTGCAGAAAAACATATATGTAACTTTTCTTGAATTTTTCATCATAAATGCAGGTAGATTATTTTTTATTTTGCATCCACTACTCATTTTAAAACACCAGTCTACAGTGCCTGTTCTTGAATGATCTGAAACATATAATTTTTGTTTTGTTTCCCTGTTGCTAATTAATACCCATTAATTTCTTGTGGCAGCATTGTTTTTCAGCTTCAGTAACTCTTCTCTCTCTCTGGAGTAATCATGTCCAACTTTAATATCTGTTTTATTGGATTAATAAGTCCATCTCTTCTTGAGTAGTCTAAACAAACATCCCCCTGCTCTTCTTAGTATCTTTTCTAGCATCTGCTATAGTGAGTTTATTTTTAAACTTGTACAAGAAGAGTAATTTTATACAGTATTATTACTGATACTCAATAGTTCCGTATATGAGATTTTGGCGTAGGAACCACAGGAGGTAGGGAAAATGCTGTGATGGATACTTTGAACAATTGAACATTTCCCATCAGCCCCTCTTGGACCTTTTGTTTTCTTAATAAAATAAAAACTTAAAATTACAGAAGTGACAGCTTGTCTTCTTCCTGTGTATCTAGGAAACGCCTGGAAGAAGCTTCACTAATGACAAAATCTTTGAGGGAGGCTCAGCTGAAGGAAAAAATAGAGCGTTACTCAAAGGTAACCTTTGTTCTTTTTCCAGTCCTTCTGGCTAGCCCAGACTCGGGGGTTGAGTAACTTCGGGAATCAGTTGTGGTCCACAGGGTCTTGAGCTACGGAAGACTTAGCAAATTCCTGTCCCTGTTAATTGTTTGTGGGACTTGCATAACAGCTGTACCATGTAAAATCAGCTGTCCTGTAATGATATGGTTGAGTAGCAGGCAATATGGTTCCTCCTGTTCTGTTCCAGATGTTTCAAAACCCTTATGTTGTGCACACATTGGTCTGTATGACTGACCTTTCCTATCTGCCTCTCCTCTGTAGACTCGTACATTTTGATAGTATCTCATTACAATTTAAATGATAAGGTGTTACAGTTTGGAGATCTTGCTTTGTAAATATGATTCTAATGCAGTTTTTGTCTTTGGTGACTTGGGGGCAGGGAGCAGGGAAAGTTCCCAGGTTAAGTGCTTTCTGACCAGTGCTGGAAATAGAATGGTATGAGTTGCTTCTGACATATGGCAGAAGGATTGCTGCTGCTGTGGACACTTCAGGGTGCTGATACACTGTCTGTACCTGTCCATGGGTGACTTTCTGCTTTGCTTGTGTATCACTTAGCACAGGGAGCTCCTGCTCTCTCAGTAAGTGCTGCTGCATTGTGCATCAGGCTATTTCTATAAGATCAACTCTCTTACAGCCTTTGAAAGCCAGAGAGCCCGTGTTTTCTGAGGAGCTGCGCAGTAATTGTTAGCCAGTGTGCTATTCTACTCCTGTAGAGTTAATACCTCAAATCTTCCCATTTGAAAAAAACCCACCAAACTTGCTCACAAATCCTGAGCCAAGGACAGGTGTTACAGAACAGTCATAAACAATTGACCTAATGTACTTTGCCTTTGACTTAGGTGGTGTTGAGAGTCCATTTTCCAGACCGTCATGTTCTACAGGGGTTCTTCTGTCCTACTGAAACTGGTAAGAGCATCCTCCGCCTCAGTCTGCTTAGCTGCAGCTGACCTCTCTCATCATCAGTTAGTTGCATGACAGAAAAGAGGGCTCTGGACAGATCTTTCTTTTGTCCAAGGAAGTAACACTGCTCTGAAAAAGCAGCAGTAGCTAGTTACACTGTCTTTGTAGGGCCCCTGAATGGGACGAGTAAAGAATCTGGGGTAATTAACTTAGTTAAGGGGAGTTTATTTCCAGGACTACTTGACAGAAACTGGCAGGCTCCTTGATGGCAAAATAATTGTACTCAGGAAACTGTCCCATTAGATATCCTATTGTTTGTGTCCAAATGGCATGTTACTGAGACAAATTTGAACACTTCTATGTTAATGCTTAAAAAGGCTTGGGGAAAACCCCCCACCCCCACCCTCCCCAATCCAAAACAAAACCAGGAAGAAGGAAAAGAAGCTTTACCTACTGTAATAACAGGGGACGAACCTTTCTGCCTTTGTCAGTCCACAAAAGGCGGTCAGACCATGTGCCAAGTAGCCCTTACTCTTGTTAATGGAGATCCTGTTACTCTCGGCTGCCTGTGATGGTTACCCACACAAGTTTTTTGATACTTTTGTATGGAACAAGAACTAATAACTGGTTACCAGATCTCACCTGGCTGGTCTCTGCAAATCTTGCAGCTGCTATTGGATTTCCTAGAAAGAACTTCACTGGCATCCTTAGATGTTGCTAAGGGACCACCAGCATGTCTAAGTGGTTTTTGTTTGTTTGGGTTTTCTTCAGGATATTTGTAATAGTAACAGTGTTCTTTTGAGGAAAAGACAGCCTACAGACATTGTAGAGAGCAGTTCTGCTGTTACAAGTTAGCCTTTTCCCTGTTGTCTGGAGAAACAAATGTAATTCAGCAAACCTTTCTCCCTTTTTTCATAGTTGGCATCTTGAGAGACTTTGTAAGAAGCCACCTTGCAGATACAGACCTGCCGTTTTACTTGTGTGAGTGTGCTGTTGGTAATATTTGGCCTTACTTTACAAAGCTGATTCCTAGCTGTGGTGCATATGGGATCTTGTGATGCCACGAGGTATGTATGACCTGGGGAGGAATTCCTTCCCTAAATACAGCCTCGGAGCACAGAGAAGGTGTAACCTGCTCGTTCAGCCACATTATGTTTCTACCTAATAAGAAGCCTGTGTGTGGGCAGTGTGAATGTGTCACTCCTTTAAAGAGCAGTAATCCCTCACATACCTGCTGTATTTATTGTTTTGGTTGCTGGGTGGTCCTGTTTTGTAACTTGTTTTTTAACTTCAGTTATTGCACCTCCCAGAATCATCTTGAACGATGAAAGTTTGACGCTCTTTGAGGTAAGGACTCATATGTGCTCTGTGATTCTGACTTGCTGCTCCCCTTCACCTTCTTAAATGAAGCTGTGTAATGTTGTGATCCCTGTAGGCTTCTGCTTAGCCAAGACTAATGGAACCAGGTGTTTTGGAGCACAAGCTCTTCACCAGAAGAGGTCCACCTTGTGCAACAATATGCACTGGCATATTGTGGCAGGGTTGGGGGGTTCACATTGTTTCATGCATGCACTCAGTGCCTTACAAAATCTGAACTGTATTTCACCTTGAAACATTATTACAGGTGCTGAACTAATGTGAGTTTATTACATGTCTAGTTGGACTAGTATAGTAAGAGATGTGAGACTGGGTTTGGACAAGTAACTGCTTTCAAGTTCTACAGCAGGAGCTAGAGGCCATATTAGACAAAAATCTGACCTTTTTGATAATCACTATATGAGAATTTATTTTAAGCCAGCTTGTGCATTGAGGAGTATGTACTCCTTATGTGTAACTTTTCTCAAAGGCTGAAATTTAGTTTCAGATCTGGATTCCTGGATTCCTGGAGATTTTTTACAAATGTCAGATAAGGTGGTCTTGAAGTCTCTGGCCAGAGGCTCTTGGCTGTGTAAATCACACACGTGTTAAGAGACTGATTGAGTGATTTTGCCAGTGTCTTTGCCCCAGACTCACCCTCTTCAAAATGTGCTGTTATTCAGAACTTCATGGATGTTTTTGGAATGATGCACTGAAATCATTTGAAGGGTAAAGGGTCAAGCAGACTGTAGTGAGAGTTTTTGCTTGATGCCCTCAAGGGAGCAGAAGGGCTGCGGCAGGGAGAGGGATAGAGAAAGGGACTTTTCAGGCAGCACAGTGAATTAGGTAGGGATTAGCATGCCTCTGAAGTTGTTTGTAATGGAGCTTTCCAAATTCCACAACTTCCTGATCAGGCCATGTGGAAGAGATTCACGTGCAGCTGCTTTTAGACTATTGAATGTTCAGGGAAGCAAAGTGTGGATCTCTGTATTCACAGTGGGAAGTCTTTCCCCTTCCTAATACCCTGCTAAGAATTCTTTGTTGAAATTTGAAGTTTTGGGAGCGGTTTTGTTGATGTTGGAGTTCCTTGTGTTGTCACCATGCCTGTGACAGGTTTAGCTTCCTAGGGAGTCCTGTGCCTCTTGGGGATCATGGCCCTGTTTTATTCTGTGGTTCAGGGGTTGCTGTGCAGTAGCTCTTGGCCTCCACCCAGCTTCACAGCCTGAGGACTGCTCTGTCAGCCTTCCTACTCCCTACTTGACCATGGCCTCTGTTTGCATGTGTGGTGTGTGTGGCTGTGCATCTCCCATTGGCAGGAATGGGACAGTGTATGTGTTGGTAAGACATGATGTCATTGTGGGTGGGGAGAATGATTTTTATTTTCAAAGCCATTTTGTATATTTCAATTAATAATGAAAACACCAGTGGAAAGCACTTTGTGTCTTTAAGCTGGGAGATTTTTGCTGTTTGGGCATGAAGGTTATTCTCCCAGCTTCCTCTGACTGCCATCTCACCCATGTCTGCCATGCAAAACACTGTCTGAAGGCACACACGGTAACCATGCTGGGAAATGCAAGGGACAAATCCTGTCTTTAGATTTCTGAGAAATCCCATGAAGGGGAAACTGGCCATGGTTGCACTGCTAGTGATACATGTGGAAAACATTCAGAGGAACAGCAGATAATAAAAAATGTTCTGTACTTGTTAGCAGTTCTGAGGCAAGGGAAGCAGCCTGTGTGACTAGCACAGACTGGTCTGGCATGGCACGTGCATGCTACTCTCAGCCTTTCTCTGTCTTGGGGGGGGTGTTTGTTTTTCCTCCCGCCCCCCCCCCCCTTTTTTTTTTCCTCCTAAGCTGTCATGTCTGAGCACATCCCTCACCTAGAGTTCCTTTATACACATTTTCTAACATGCTTTTTGAAAAGCTTTTTTCATCATTCCAAAGCATGGTGTCTCTGTAGCTCTTGCCAACAGAGGTCCCCTGCATAAAATGAGTGGTTTTCTGTCTTCTAAGATTTGGCTGAGATGTGTTCTCATATTTCCTGTCTCAGCCTTCAGACTTGTCCCTACAAAATGTCCTGATTTCTTTAGAGTGTCTCTGTGGGAAGTGATATTCTCCCCCACCCCATATGCCACATCTTCCTCTAGAATCTCATGGACTTCCAAATTTTGGTACTACTTAATTTTTTTTTAAGATGGGCACTTTTTTTTGTTTTAAGTACACCCTAGGTGCTGGAGACTCAAAATCTGCCTCTGTAATGAACCTTTGTCCTATTTTCCATTCATTTTCTATTGGATATTTTGTGACTTCTTTGAATTCCAGGTACTTACCTTTCTGACACTGCTTTCTTCCATTGTTTTCTGCCACTGTTGAAAAATACCCTGTCCGCTCATGTGCCTGTCCGTACCACCTTAAAATCTCCTGTGACCATTCTTTTCTTCTTTTTCAGTTAGGTTCTAAATCCTTTGCATACCATGCTATTTCCACAAAGAAAAGGAGGTTTCTCTGCCTTTTCAGTGGACTTGAATGCAGCACTCTTTTTGCTGACCTACATCTGCTTCCTATTGATCTGACCTCTGATGCTGTCCTGGTCTCCACTGTTAGCTTTGGTTTATCTTCTAAATAAAGTTCAAAATCCTTTGCTTACCTGTATTTGCCCCTTGTTGCCTACCCCCTGCCTGCCCCACAATACTGTTCTTCTATTTTATCTTTCTCATCATACATCTAATATTTCTCTTGATGTCTCCTGGGACATAAGTTGTTCAGTGAGACACCACAGAAATAAACAACATCTCCCTGTCTTTGAATCAGAAACTTTATGGCAGGAATTTTAATTTGGTGTGTTAAAGTCTTTGTTCTGTACCTGGCACCATTGCTTGTGCTTGTTACACATGTGGCAATTTCCCAGTTTCCTAGTTGTGACATTTACTGTGGAATTCATTCCTCACGGCAGCAACCTGAAACATAAAAATGTGTTAAATTAGTGCTCTGTAAAGACTTCGAGGTGCCTTACAGCCTGGTGTTTTAGACTCCTTCAGAAACCACAACTTGATGAAGAACCTGGTCAATTTTTGTGTTGAACATCTTCAATTTGTAGTGGCTTCCCTGAGATTGAAGTGCTTGCTGTGTCACAGAGCAAAGGTGCAAAGCCTTGACATCAGTATGAAACTGTGACTGTTCAGGATATGGTGCTCAAAAGCTGGGAATTCTCCTGCAAACTGGCTGTTCTAAGGAATCACTTTTCTCATTTCTCACTTCCTCTGTGTCAATACAAAATCACAACAACATCCAATTAAGATTAAGGGTGGCAATTCCATACCTGATTTAAGAATTCTTTTTTAAATGCATGTAATCAGTGTCATCTAATTAAACTGTAATTTGAAAGTGATTGTGAATTTGGGCATAAGTAAATAAAAATGGATTTTTTTTAAGGATAATCTTAAGTATACAGAATCACTACAATTATTTGCCAAATGTGGAAAGCAAGTAAAATCTCATGCTTGAAGTATTTTTAGGGATTGTAAAATGACATTATGAAGAGATTATTAATCACATTGCTTAACAGTTGCATGACTTGGCATTTTCTTCTTAACCAGTGTTCAGCGTAGGTAAATGTGGTGATGTGTGCAAAGAAAAAGAATTTGAACTTCATATGTATCTCAGTGAGCTCTTGGGTTGATTGTCACTGCTCTGAAGCAAAGTCTTAAGGTGATGAAATCATCAGCTCATTACTGAATTGTAGTCAAACCCCAAATGACCTCCTTTCCATCCCGCAAAGTTTTCAGAATGAAATGGGTAATGAAACAAAGAACATCACTGTGACATTTTATGAAACCAGGGTTTGCTCACATCTTGAATAATGTGTGCAGATCTGGTCTCTCACCTTAAAAAGGAACTGATAAAGGTGCAGAATAGGGTAATAAGGCTCATCAGAGATCTGGAATGGTTCCTGCATAAAGAAAGGCAAGTAGGCTAGGGCTTGTCAGCCTGCAAAAGGCATGACTGGAAAAGAAAGAACGTATCAAGGAAATGCTGGAAGGGGTTGATTTCTTAGTCTCTCCAGTACAAGACAGGGGCATCAAGTGAGGCAAGCAGGAACTAGAATAGATGGAAGTAGGTAGTTGTTCGTGCAACAGAAAACTGAAGTATGGAATTCCTTATCACAGGGTGCTATATACTGAAAGTATATACTGGTTCCAGAGAAATTTGGATGAGTTCAAGGAAAATATCTACTTGAGAGACTTTCTAAATTTACAGAAACCATGTCAGGAAGCTTTTGAACTGAAAATCATTGCTACCTCATAGTATTAGGGGAAAATATCACCTATAAGCAAAGAGCAAGGATGCTTTTTTCTGTGCATCTGCTCACTGTTAAAAACAGGATACTGGCTGGGCTGAATGGGCTTTTGGTCCACGTACAATTGTTCTCATGTCCTTGTGTCTTGCTGGAAGTGGACTGACCAGGCTAACTTGGCAGTGTACTGGACCCAACAACAATTCCTATGTGGACTCAACTACCCTATAGTTTGAATGATAATGGACTAATACACATGAAATGGTACACAAAATTTCATGTGTAGCAGAGGGTTTGAACTGGTGTATATGACTTGTTTCTTTGAATATCCTGGAATAATTAAGCCTTTGTGACTTTACTGCCTGTTACATGTTTAAGTTTTTGGGCTTTTTTCAGCTTTATGATTTCATTAGTAGAACTATTTTATATATAATTCTTCTAATCTTAAGGAGGAAAAAAAAAAAGAAAAAAAACAGACTGTATGAGCCTCAGAGTTCTGGAGAAAACAGCTGATAAGATCAGTGGAATTAGTTAGATTTTCCTCTGCTATGTGACATCCTGTGTAGCATTTCACATGTGTGGAAAAAAAGATGCGAAGTATGAGATGTGTTCTTCTATACTGTGCAAGTGGTGACACATATAGGCAATGGAAAATGAGTATGTGAAACAATAAGGGCACTGCAAACTCCTCCTAACCAGGTGTCTTGCAGAAGCTTTTTTTTTGTGTACTAATTTTTGTTCTTTCTTGAGACATTTCTGCTGAAAACCTTAAGGTAGATGTTCTTTTAAAGGAACTTAATCTGAGTAATTTAGACAGTGGGTGCATAGCTGCTGGTTACAGCTGAGTCAGCTGAAGAGACTGCTGCCTCAGTTGTTCTCACATCTGTCACCTGGGCTGCTATCTATTCCATTCTACATGGCTTGGATAAACAAAAACATTTTAAATAACGGGCATTTGCAGGCACAGGTGTCTTCACTGAAGTGGATTAGAGTTTCATAACATGCAAATTGAAGTGGTTGGTAATATCTTGTAATGGGTGGTAGTGATGGGCTGAAGAAAATAACCTTTCAGGGATGTAGTTTGAGCTGGAAGGGCAGCATCGTGAAAGTAAAGGTTTTGTTCACATATGTTGTGCACACTGTACAACAGTTTGCTGATGCAGTTATGCCAATGGACCCAAGCAAACTCTTTTTGGAGGAGACCTTGCTGAAGTTCATGGTGAGTTTATAAAGAACTCACTTTTGAGTTTTGTATTTTTTTCCCTTCTGCAGCTGAGTATATAAACTTTACAAAGTTTATACTTGTAGTATACTTGTAGCCTGTTCTCATAGCCCATCTATGGGGATAAGCTCAGATGGTTGGAAGTGTGTATGCAGCTATAGATATTTAACCTTACAGATTTTTTTGCTGTACATGTGGTGTGACATTCCCAAATGCTATTGTTTTCAAAAGTTTATTCCCAGAATTAAGGAAATCCATCCAATTCATCACAGCTGACTTGCAAAACTGAGTTGATGGTGAAAGAACCAAAGCATTTTTGTAATCCATTGTTTTTTGTTTTTTTTTAAATACGTATTTTTAATCAAATTATATTCAGGGAGTCTTTAGCCTTGGCTGCAGGGCCCTAGGGCACTGGAAATGAGTGCATGATTTTACCCAAATGCTTGAGGTTAACAACACTAATGAGGTGAGCAGAGTAGAGGTTTAGCAATAAGGGAAGACATGTGTCACTAGATTGGCAAGAAACAGCAGGGAAAATGCTTTGAGGAGCAAAGAGATTCAGGGTGAAGTGTAAGATGGAACAAGGCTGCAAGGTGCTGAGGTGACTTGGAAGGATAAAGCGGGGTGAAGAGAGAGAGCAGAAAGAAATGTGTGCCTGGACGAGGCTGTGTTTCACTGTCTGTTTAAAGTCTTAGATTTGTGGGGTAGTGGCTTCTGTGCTGCCAGGAATGTGTGCTGGGGGAAGGGCACACCAGCATGTGCATTGAAGCCTTTGATGCAGCTGGGTGTAAAATGGCTATTATGTAAAAAGAGCTTGCAGATTGCAAGAGCTCTGTTTAATGCCAGTGGCTGTGTAGCCTGGCGCCCTTCAGCCCTTTTAGGTCATGGTCTGTTTTGGCAGGAATGATTCTGTGTGTTTATAAACATTTTATTTGGATGAAGCATCAAACAGGAAAAAAACAATTCCTGCCGAGAACTTGTCATACCATTCTGATTACCCGTACTGCTTGTCCGAGACCACAGTGCTCTAACTTACTAGGATGGTGCCTTACCCCAGTTTAGGTCGGCTGATTCTGGGTGAAGCTTTGCTCCCCATTACCAGTGTAAATCCTTTTTCATCTTTAAGTTTTGCCTTGAGTCAGTGAAGGCCCCATGCCATCGCGTCTCCTGCTTGGTGAGGCTTCGCCTTCTGCTGCTGCAGATCTGAGTGCTTGGCAGTGGCTGAAGGGGGCTTTCTTCTCCGGGAAGACATGGGTGCGGAAGCTGCCTTGGCTTTCGTGCCCCTGGCAACTGTGTTATTGTTGGATGCCCTTTTTGTAGGCGGCTGTTACTAATAGGGCTGCTTTGCCTGAGCCTCAGTACAAATGTCGCTGGCCCAGACCAGAGTAAGAGAGGTGGTATTTCTGATATCGGGACAGGACTTGCTCACCGCTTCTCACTTGCTCTCTAGCATCACCTTCCAAACTATGAAATCTTCCATCTGGGAATAAGCCCAGGTGGGTCAGTATCTGCGCTCACTGCTGAGCTGGGGGTGCATAGCTGGCTCTGGTGCGTGGTCCCACAGTGGCTGGGGTCAGGCTCTGTATGGGTGGGTTAGGTGAAGACTTTGCCCCTTTCAGGCATCATGTGGTCTGTGGAAGGGAATCCTTTTGTACCCTAGACAGAGTTGCCCTTCTGTTCCCATTATCTGGAAGGAAAGAGATGAAAAGACAGCTGCTTTGTAAAGAGAGGAGGCATATGGTTAAGGTATTTCATAAAACGTGTGGCTTTCGGGCTGGTGGAAGAGGAGTTTTTTTGCTAAGGTGACCTTCCACTACTCAGCATCTCCATAGTGTGAGAGCTTGTTCTGGAATAATGTTGTGTTTTGGTACATAGGATGCAAATGTGAATTAAGTGCAGTGGAGTGTGCAGTTCTTGTGGACATCGTAGGGAAAAGGGAGCATGGGTAAAATAATAGAGCAGCTAATTTCTCAAGCTTTTCTGAGGTTTGGTGGTTTTTTTGGGGGTGGTTTTAGGTGGTTTTGTTGGGTGGGTTTTTTTTTTTTTTTTGGAGGACATGTGAAAGGTTGAGGAGGGAGGTTACCTTTATTAGTAGTACAGCTCTTCAAGGCTGTCAGGTTATATTATGTAACTACCAAAATTTACAGCTTTTGTGCCAGGTGCTCTGTGTCATTAGTATTAGCAATAGCCTGCTGGAATGCTTTGCACCTGAGTGGTTCCCTTGCAAAGATGCCTGCATGTAACCTGACACTTGATTTTAATGGGATATTTCTTAAATGACTAGAAGCCTGTGTTTCTCTTCAAAACAGGTCTTCTAAAACAGGTACCACCATGTTCTACACTGTTCTGGATTTTTCAACATTAACTTTCATATTATCAGGCTGTTCACTCTTTCATGCACATCTTACCTGAGCAGAAGATAACATAGAGGTAGACTGTAGGCACTTTGTAGAACGCCTCTGGAGTGTTGTGTTCATTATTCAGGAATAAAGTGACTTTCAGAGGAAGCAAAGGCAATCATAAGGAAGATTGAACTGAAATCTAATTATATCAGTGATAACTGTGAGTTATAATTGAAATTGTATGGGCCTTAGAATTCCTAACTTTCAAACATGAGATTTTTTTCCAATTACCCTGTTCTGTAAATGCTTTTCCGTTTTTTAATGTGTTTTGTACTCCTTTTGCTCTCAGGGGCTTTTCACATTTTTGTCCCCCAAATATGGTACTTAAACTCCTGAGAAACAGAAAATGAGAAATAGTTAAGAAAACTAAAGAGTAAAGGAGTAGAGGTTGCCTCATGGTTTCTGCATGGTGCAGTCCTGGTTTTCTAGGTTACCTCATAACTTCCGTAAATATGTGAGGCTGTCATGTCAAAACCTAAGTGGACTGTTGTTATTACTTTTAAGTAAGACTGTGGCAGAGAAGCATCCAATTATTTATTCCCTTCAGTTTATTCACGGGCTACTTAATTGCCTTCTGTTTTCTCCTTTTCTTTGAGAAATGCCCTGGTACATAAGGAGTTTTAGCAGCATCCTCCAAGGATATGGGAATTCTCTTGATGAACTTCAAAGGTATTTTCTAGAAACTTACAGTCTTTGCAGAGACTGTCAGAGGCAAAGCCTGTTTGAGGTCAGGCACAGTGCTCTGGATGTTGACCACTGCCAGCCTGGATCCTTTAGGAACTTATTGTCATGGAGACAGCACGATTTCTGATGGTATCACAACCCCACCCTCTGCTAGCATAGAGGGTAGAGTTGCTTCTCCTGTGATATGGTTGGGCGTTGGTTATTTGCGATTGCTTGTCCAATGTCAGACAGGAATCACAGAATTGTTCCTAGCTTTCCAGGTCTTAAGTTAGGAGAAGGCTATCCTCCACTCTGTAGGCTGCCTTGGTGCTGTCTATAAGAAAAAGTGGATAGTGTCTGAGGCAGTAATGTGAGCACATTTGAGCATTCAAATATTTATAAATGACTGAAACTTGTGCTGAAGCCAATAACAGGAGTCACTGCAGATGGTGGAGTACCATATTATCAACACTTGTGCTCTCCACCCTCTCAATCAATTCAAGCTGATAAGATTGGAACCACAGTCATTAAATTTGATTGCTTACAATGAAGGGAAAACCTTTACGTTGCAATCAAAAACAGGAAAAAAGACAAATATTGTCAACTTGCTTGCCAAGATACTTGGGCTGAAGGAACTGTCTGAAGTGAATTCTCTCAAAATATGTGTGTATTTACAGTATAGTGAGCACAGAGATTGGCAGCGATGTGGAGTTTTTGGAACCCATAAAGACTTCAAGGCATTGCTTTGATTTTTTTTTTGTTATTGCTGTTTTTGCTGGCTTGCTTATCCTCATGTCCCTTGAAGTGTTTTATAATGTTGTGCTCTCCAGAACTGATCAGCTGCAGGCTTCCCTGTTGTAGCACTTGGCTTTGGGTTCCTTGTAGCTCTAGTTGCTTGTTTGTGTTTTTCTAGGCTAGCTGAGCTGTTCAGAGTTGCTTCTTTGCTTCTTTCTCCTCCCAGAAACAGGCACTTGTTTAGTGCGTATCTGGGGTGTGTTAGTGGAAAAAAATTATTGATTGCTGAGTTAATGCTAGGAAAGAGTTAGCAGGAAGTAAGAATACCAGCCAGTGGAAAAGTCAAGGCAGCAAAGAGGGCAGAAGGCCATCATCTGTCTTCAGAGGAGCTAAAGGAATCCACAGGCTTCCACATAAATATTTAGATCTTCTAATTAGATCTTAGAGTGCACCGAGTGTTTCCTCTGGCGTATACTGTGGGGCAGAAATCCAGAGGAGCTGTTTGTTCCTTTCTTTGCCTTTGGTTCTGTTTCCATATCCTATTTGTTAATGCCAGTTTGGGCAATACATCTGGCACGCTTGTTCAGCAAAGGCAGCTACGAATTGAGCAGTGTGAAGCCTTCTCTGCTTTTGGCAAGAGTCTGAATGCAATTTCAGGAAAAACTACTTCATCAGAGTCAGTCCGTCGGAGGTATTTCCAGTGGCAAGCCTTGTGGTTATTCCACTCACTAGCAAAGAAAATTGTAATTAATAGTGAAATTCATCCAGCCCAGAGGATGGCATTCTCCTTTCCTGTATGAAGGCTTAGCCCTTTACTTAGCCATTCAGGATTTTTTCATTTGGCTAGACTTTGGTAGCAATCTTACCTCCTGTTTGTCTTGTGGGGTCTGTTAACTGTGCTTGCAGAGTCTGTCCATACTTGCTTCTCTTGCTGACTTCGAGTAAGGCTAGGTGCTTCAGATGAGCGCCTGCCTTGTGTGACTGGGTTTAGAGCGGAAATTCTGCCCAAAATGTTTTCTACTGTCAGTTTGGGAGGCCAGATCTTGCTGATCACAGCTCAGGGGCTCGGTGAATGATCTTTATACCTGGATTCCTTCATAAGTAGCTTGCTCAGAGTAGTGCTTTCAAATCTTATCTTTGCCTGATGAATTTTAAAGGCCCCCTGCTCTAGCTGGGTCAGACCTCCTCCGTATTGGCTGCAGAATATCCATCATCTTTGGCAGTTGCAGTCCACATTGAGCAGCTTTGTTCTCAGGTTATAAACACGAACCACTAAGTCAGTTTGCCCCTTTCACCATGACTGTAGTGTTTATTTCTGTTTCAGCGATGCTCTGCAGTGTTGCTGGAGAAGCTTTTGATCCACCAGCTTTCCGATTGAATTTTCCAAGAGCTAGTTTATGTGTTTGGGGTGTGTGTACTATGCAGTATTTCATGTTGGTAGCTTGTGTTTCTCCTTCCATGCGCGTGTTCCTTTGAAGTGCTTATTTTCTTATTCATCTTTTAACATCAAACTAACAGCAGACCTGTGGCACTCTAATCTTTTCAGATCATGTAACGGAAAGAATGCTTCTCAATCTGGCAGCTGCAAGTTCCCCTTAGACAGCAGTCTCTGTCTGGTCTGAAAGTGTCACTCTGTCAGTGAACAGAATAACTGCCTAGTAATAGTGTATGTATTTTGTAGTACTCTAGCATATTTTTGAATATGTATGTCTGGAGATACCTAGTGAAGGAGGACGTATTGAGACGTTGTTTGGGGAGGGTCCTGCCTGAAATCTTTTCTGTGCTCTAGAGAACAAGTTACTAAAACATGCAGTAAAACAAAGCAGAAATGTTTCTCTTGGTGTATCGCAGCTGGATTCACAGGGGAATGTTGTTCTAGTGTAGATATTTTTATCATGGAATGCAAGATGCAGTAGCCCCAGTATACCACTCTACAGCCAGGATGCCCTGCTGTTATAAACCACGCTCACCGCTATGGTGTCTGAGCAACTGCACTGTGCTTGTCTGAAATAAAACTTTCAGTTACTTAGTTGCATAGTTTCAGACTAGATGTGGCTTTGAGTAACAGGCTGGTCTTCAGATTTCAGAAATGGAAAGCATTCATTTAAACTTCAGCAACTGTAACTAAGTAAATTGATGAAGCTGTGTTACTTAGATCTTTTTAAAATCTGAGGAGCTGGTCATTTGCAGTGATGCTTCTTAAATGGGGAGGACAATAAGGAGGACATTGGCTTCCTCCACTTCTTGCCTCATCAGTGACTTTCTGATCCCTGCAGAAGAAAGCTGTCCTGTGATTAAGGCCTTGGATGGGACTCTGGAGACTTATATGCTTAGTTCTCGTTTCTGCTACTTGCCGTCCTGTGCGACTTTGAATAAGTTATTTAATCTCTTTAGGTCTCAGCTTTTCATCTGTACCACCCCACCCCCAAACCCCAAAACCTCATACTGTCTTACACTTTTATTTATATTGCGTGTTGCTGCTTATTACATACATTTAATTGCACAATGGGACACCATGTTCAATTGGATTTCTAGGTGCTATTGCAATAAAAATGATAATCTTAACTGTATCTCATAAATCTGCCATACAGAGTGTGATTTGAACATTATAATTTGATAGATTTATAGCATCTGTTTTCCTAGTCAGAATGGCATCATATCTTTGGCTGGAAATCAAAGGAGTAAGGAAGAGAAATGCTGGATATTTGAGTATAGTAACTAGTTGTTGACTCACTCATATTGTAGTAATTCTTCACATATAACTGAATGGAGTTTTTTGAATATTTGTTTCAAACAGCGTATGATTCTTTTGGTCAACCTGACAGGCTCAGTTTGAGTCTAAGAGGTTTCTAAATCTGGTTTGATTCACAGATACTCTTACAAGAATCCTGTACAGTGAGGTTAAGAACTGCAGAGTTCTTCTAGAGAGACTGATATATGCGTTGGAACAACCACAAATGAGGAAATACCAGCTGACTTGACAGTATAGTTTTCAGGTATTGGTCTGCCCAGTGTTTGATCCTTGCGTTCTTAGCAGTGTTAGAGAATACTAAAGGCTCCAACTTTGGGTTTGTATGTTTTCCTGGACTGTAGCTAATAAAGCTTTCTCATCTTTGTGCCAAGACATTCCTTGGCCAGTGGGATCATTCCACTGGCTTTTTTTAAAATGTGAAATTGGTGCTGATTTAAATACTTTTGTTACCAAAAAATCTCAGACAGTTTTATGTCCTGCCAGTGACTGGCCAGAGAATTCCTGGGGTGATGGGTGAGATGTAGCGAGCTGCTTTCTGTACTAAGCCCTCAGTAAGTACTGAAACTGGGATGGTACCTGAGAATTCTGCACAAAGGAAGCTAGACAAAGGGTTGTATGAATGAGCCAGTAGTCTGTTTGAATTGAAGAAAAAGGACTTACTAGATGTAAATTTGGCAAGATGGTACCCTGTGTTGGCTGACCCCAGGAAAGGGTAGGGATGCAGGGAAATGAGCCACGGGAGGGAGGCTGCATTCTGTATACTGGTGAGCTGCTGTCTAGTTCCTTTAAGTTTCTTTCAATGTAAAGATTTTTGAACTGAAACATTTGGACTGAAGTTTTGCCAGCAGTGGGAAATGGTTGTGGATGTGGATCCTGAAACTTGGAACTATGGTTATTTGTCAACCTGTGAGTAAATAGGGTAGATGTTTATATTGGGGCACATTCTGTCTGTGCGTTTGTGTGGTTGAGTGTGTCTGTCTAGCTCTTGCTCTGTTTCTCACTCTCTTTTTCTCTTTGTGCCTCTTGCAGGCCCTGCCATGAATTTTCTCTGACCCCTTGGGGCCATTCCCACATGAAGCTTTGATGTGTGTGCCCAGAGCTTGATTGACAAGGAAGTTTCAGTGGTGGCAGCAGGGAAACGAGAAAAGGGCAGGGCTTTGAACTAAAGGGCTTTGAGCTCTGAGATGCTATGCTTACTTATCTCCTTCAGAATGTTAATTATTTACCAAGATAATTGGTTGGGAGGGGAAAAAAAGAGAGGGGAGGTTATTAAAAAATTCCAACACTAACACACTACAAAAACCTCATTTTCCAACTTGCAGCTGGCATGAAAAGGATGTTGTGTGTAAAAGGGCTTGAGTGTAACTGTGTGTGTGGGGGGGGGGGGGGGAGCTGAGCTATTTAAGGCACCCATTTCCAAAATAGAGGGATCCCTTCAGACGAATGCAGCGGAAACATCAAAGCTCTTGCAAGAGTTTTCTCTGGGGTTTCTAAACAGTGTCTGGTACTTTTTAATTAAAAAAGTTTATGGAGAGCTGTCTTTGTGATTGGAGCAGGCAACCTTAGGCCATGTTGATTGAGGAATGAAATGTTAAAAGACCTAATAAATAATGATTTCTGCTAAAATGTCAGTTCAAGGATGTGAAGATGCCTGGGTACTTTAGCAGGAGTTGAGACTTGGAGTAGACTGATGAATGTCTCATGCTCCAGCAGCCTAATATGATGTAGGCCGTACTGTATGTGAAAGGCTCCTACAGCCTTTGGATTAGTGTCAAAACATTTTTAATACCGCATACTCATTTTAAGTTTGTAGTCAGGAAGATAGGTGAAGCTGTTTCATTTTGCCTCCCGTTAATACGGTTTTATTGGTCTCTGTATTAGGTAGCAATCCACAGACAACTCTGTGAAGATCAGATTTCCTTTGAGTTCTAGTAATTGCTGGCTGGATCCGGTCCAAGGACAGTCATTACAGTATCCTGACTGTGCTGATGGTGGCAACAGAGGTTCAGGAAAACTCAGGAGCAGGCAGTCTGCCTTGCACAATTCCTAAGTATGCATTAATGATGATACAAAGAGGGGCAGTTGCTTGCATTTAGCTATTTATTTGTTTATTGGATTAAGGTGAGAAATTTAGTGTTACTGTTTTGCCAGGGTAAATGCAGACCATTAATCAACACTTTCTGTACAGTTTCTGGCTATGACAGTACTTACTACTTTTACACTATGATGATTTGGTTTCTTTACCAGTCTCTTAGTATAAGGCCTTCCAAAAGCTTAAAATAATTGTTTCGACTAGTTTTTCTTTATGTATATTATACTGATGGTATTCCAGTAATAAGTATGATACTTTTCTTTCAGAATCCTTACTGATACAGCTGGTTACACGATATTATATTAATCTTCTACATATCACCTTCAAACCCTTTTAAAAATACAAGCCCGTGCTTGCTGCAGTGTCTCTTTTTAGCATGAAGCTTTCAATCTCTTACTCTGCAGTCCCTTGAGAACACTTGGATGTACCATCTGGACATGGTGATGTAGTGCTTGTTAAGGTATTGCTTAGTTCCAGCACCAGTTTTTCTGGTGCTTTAATTTCTTTGAGGGTGTGGTGTCATGCTGTAATTGCTGTAAGTGGCAGAGCAAGCTCTGTAGGTAGGTACCCTCCTCGCTCACCTGCAGTTGCTTTTGTGATTCCTCAGTTGAACCAGTGGGACTGTGAGTCCAAAGAAACCTGATCTCCCTGGCCCTGCGCAGAGCAGAGGGATTTGGACTAGGCAATCTTCAGGTGTTATTTCCACCCCCAGCTGGTCAGTGATTCAGTGGTGGCAATGACTGACATGGCTCGGTATTTCTGTCCTTTTAGCTGCTTAGGGTCTTACCCGCGTTGTGGTTTGTTACAGATCGAGAACAGTTGCCCTTCTCCAAGTCTCCCTGATGTTAAAACTGATCCAAAGAAGTCATTGAAATTCTCTCCTTTAATTGGATTCCTTGATCTTAATAATGGGTTGCCCAATTAATTATTTTAGGGACTTCCTTTATCTGAACTTCTTATTGTAACTTTTGTTGGTTTAATCCTTGAATTGTATTTTAGATCTCTGAGTTTCCTTCTCTAAACCCTTCATTCCTTATTATTGACCTTAGAAATATTAACTACCGAAGTTGAAAGATCTTTGTTATTTTTTTAATTCTGGGTAAATGTCAACATTTGCTAGTTTGCTTTAATGCTTGCTTTCCTGCTTGCTTTTTTTACTTAGGGCTGCATGGCATTTCTAAGACTCCATTTTCCCAAGTAATGTTTATTCAGCATCTAAGGATTCAATAGCTAAGGATTTTACTTCAATTTCCTCTGACAGCCAGGTCTCTAATTGGCATGCTTAAACTCTTTCTTTCTACAATACAGCTGTTTTATGTCTGTGTTAATTGTTCATGAATCTTCATTTCTTATGGTGTTGAATTTTATTACATTGTGATCATTGTTTCTTACTGGCTTGAATCTGATCCTGTATATTATTTAGGGCTAGTTGAACATAATTTCTTTTATGTTTAGAATTATTCATGATTTGAGCTACTGACAAATTACTTCTCCACAGTATAATGTCATTTAATGTGGTAGTATGTTGAACATAATTCATATTTGTATTGTCTTTTATTCAGTATATATTTATGCAGAGGTAGTTGAATAAAGCTATTTAGCCATGACATAAGAGACTTGAGTGTAAAGCAATGAAGCTTTGGGTTGTGTTGAGTATTTAGGCATAATTAAAAGCATAACACAAAGCTTCATCATTTTGATTTGTTGCTATTTGTTATCAGAGAATAACAAGTGAACTGCAACAAGCCAGCCACTATCTGGTGCATTACATTTGAATAACTTGAGAGACATCAGTTGCCATCTCATTCTTCCTGTGTGATGGATATACACCTTAGAATGGGGGAAACTGAAGTGTAAAGCAATGTGGTAAATGTACAAACAGGTTGAAAGAGGAACCAGGCCTGCTGATTAGGACTGTAGACATTGCCCCTTTTCCTTCCTTTTCTTTTTTTATTTTTTCCCTGGTTTTTTGTTTGTTTTTTTTCTCCCCTGCATCCCCCTGCAGAGTCTCTCTTCTCTCTGGAGTGATAGTTAATGGTGCAGTGGCAAAAGCTGACTCTGGCTTTATTGCACTTCTGAGTTGCAGAAGGAAGAATTTGTTCTCTTAGGTTGAGCTAATGGGAACTCTGTTTAATGGGGCTTTTTTTGTGTATGTGTTTGGCCAGAAATTGCTGCTTGTTGTTGAGTGCTGAAGAGGTAGGCAAAGAGATAAGGCTGAAGGTAGTGCGGTGCATGCCTTTCTGGGGCTATTCCCAATGAGACAGGCAGCGTCTCCCATCTCTCCATTGATGTGGTCAGCCAAGGCACTGTGGCACTATCCTTTTATCATAGGTCTTTCTGTATGGAGGTAGTACTTACAAGATCACAGACTCAATTCACATACTTTTAACTTACTTTCACTCGATTCAGTGCTTCATGTCCTGGGAGGGGGGGCGGCGGTTTTAAGGTGTGCCATACAGTGTAATTAAAGCACATGCTAAATTATGATTTGGCTGGCTGACATCTCAAATAATAGTCTGAGGAATTGCTGAAAAACATAGATCACTTAGGCTGGTGTTTGGCTGCTATTAATTCTGGCCACACTGTTCATTATTTTTATTTGGTTTGGAGGTAGATATATAAATACAAAATAATAATTAATAACATTTACAGATGAAATAAATATCATCAGACTGACAAATGCAGACATGAAAAAGGCAGTCCTACAGTTAGCTAGGTCACATAATGAGCTAAATGGATGAAAAAAAAGTTTGAATATGGTAATTATTCTGACAAGTAGGAACTAGGAATTCAGGCTGGACTTATAAAAAGATAGACTGCATCTTAGAAAGGTCTTAAAATTAGACTAATTCCAACTAGAGACAGGGTGTAAATGTAATAGAGTAATCTAGACTAGATTTCTGAGGATGTAGCTAGGTTTTCCTTCTCTTGCTATCAGCCACTCGGGTCTTGGAAGATTCTTAATCGTACTTACGTTATCTGCTCAGCAGTGGAGAATGTGGGTGAAATATAATGGCCTGAGATACGGGGACAGAGGAAAACAAATGACAGGTCATCAGCTCAATGAGCACTTGCTGTACAGGTCTCGTCATCTGTATGTAATTGAATAGATCATAGAATTTTGCTTCCTGTCTTATTCCAGGTGCCCTGTGCTCTATACAACTTTAGCTTTTTCTGAATTATAGGTGGTTCGGTGACCTCAGCTTGAACTCTGTGAATTTGTACGTAGCTGTCTAACCTGTCTCTGATGTTCACAGTGAACTGTGAAAGCATCTACAATCAGTGATCCCTTCTTTTCCTCTTTTGCTGCAGGCTAATCTGTTTCCAACTGCTGTAATTCATTTTGGATCTGAGGAGAGCAGGGGTGAGTGAATTTATTCTCTTCTTCAGCTGACTGTATAGCTCCTATAGTACACCCAAAACAATTCTGTTCCTAAGTTCAGAGTTCCTCCGACAAAAGATGTGGTCCTCAAGAAGTGGTGAATGTTCCCGTTCTGAATGGCTGAAGCTCTTCAGAGCTAGCTGGGTCAGTTAGCTTGAGCACAAATGCAAACATAGCACCTTTCTTCTGAGACTTGTTAGGCTATGGAGTAGGCGTCTATTATGGGGACAAGAATGATAGAATAACAACTCTGTAGAAGGAAATTCTGTTGTTCAAAATGTTAACTAGACAAATGACTATGAAACACTATGAAACAGACCTCCTCTTGTAGTGGACTGGCTGGAGATGGGACAACAGATCTGAATCTCTGATTCTTTGACACTTCTAAGATATGCTTAGAATCTCTGTTTCTCCCGTGCTCTGGCTTCACAGAAAGTTTCTGAGATGCAGTGAGCACTGAAAGAAAAAGTCAAGATCTTGAGGTCTGAATGATGAAATAGGGCACCTTGAGTTGTGAAAGAAACTGTCATAGTTTAAAAGTGTCCTGTCTCAGCTGGGGGAAGGTGGTGGAGATTTACTATAGTATTTGCTGAGCCGAAAGCTACATGATTCTGTGGTGAGTGATGTGTCTCTGTTACCAAACAAGTGTTTGGGTTTAATTTTTAAACAGATTGTTACCTGAAATCGGACCTGCTGAGCTCTGCAGTTTCCCCTTCCGCAGCTGATTTATTAGTAGCCAGGTACGCTGGGACTGAATAGAGTTGCAAATGGGTGAGTGTTTCAGGGATGGGAAGCATGAAACGAGCCCGTCTTGCTACAACGAAACATGCTCTGAAGATACAAGGACTTCTCCTGAAACAGTCATACTGTCATATTTAACTTCATAGCTTTGCGAGTTCTTTGCAAAGTAGGATTTCGGTGACTAAATCAAGTGAATCGTAGGGCTTTGATAATGAAAACGAAGAGCCTTTTCAATCTGACTTTAAAAGTTTAAGCGGTGGTGGTACTATTATGGCTATTATGAAAAAATCAAGCTTATTTCTACTTGCTTATTTTCTTCCTCAGATGTCTGTCCAAATCGTTAGTTCCTTCTGCCTCGTCATCTTTAGAATCAGCAATTCCATCCAAATCTGAACCAAAAGTGGGAAGTGACAGGAAGACCAGTGAGCAGCCAGAACCAGCAAGTGTGCATGAAGCTTCTTCACAGGTGTTGAGAAGGGCCCCTGGGAAAATACCCAAATGGCTGAAGCTGTCAGGTATCATAAAAACAGAGGAGAGCTCTTCTCATATTGAACTCCCCAGAAAGGCAGGCTTCTCTGTGCCAAATGTGTTGGATGCTGACAATATTCTTGAAGATGTCAACGTAAAGTTTGGAGGACATTGGGTTTGATGCTTGTCAATCACAAAACAGTTTGTGACTTAAACCTCAGCTCTCACTGGAGAAGTATCTGAATGCAGGATCTGGACATCATTGAGTCTGATGTCTAATCCATGTGCTTGCAGCAGTCTTAACTGTGTCATGGGTTTCACATGCTGCATTCTTAACTCTGCTGCTGTAGTTCCAATACTAATAGGCTTGATACTCTACTTACCAAGGGCCCATGTCATCTGTTAAATCTCTTGTTATTTTCCCTTTGCTGGTATAGTCTTAGTGCTTTGCTTTCTCTTGATTATTTTTTTTTTTTTCTTTAGTCGATCTTTCTGATTTTGACCTTTGCTGCAAACCAGTAGTGGTCTTCCATAGTTAAGACTGCAACAAGTTTCCATTATGAATTTTTTCTTGGTTACCCATGACTGGAAAACTGCAACCTTATTTTTAGTCTCAGAACCAATAGCTTATGTGTGGTTTTATATGAGAATTCATACAAAATTCAAAGTAACTAGATAAAGATTCAGGAATTAAACAATTGGCAATATTAATTTTTTGATGCAGTGCAGAGGAGGGAAAAAACAAACAGAAAAAGAAACCAACCCCACATCCCATGTCGAGTCAACCCCCTTAATGGCAATAAAACTAGGAAGAATTATGTGGAATTCCCTGGCTAATAATGCCAAATGTTAACTTCCTGAATGAGAATTTTAGTATTTGATTGTGGAAGGTACTGTAGGGCCATCAGCTCCAGCAAGCATAGCATAAGGTATGAAATGATCGCTGGAAGGCTGTGACCAGTAGGTTGGTGTGTTTCCCTGCTGTGGCCGGTCTGGTTTAGAACTGGTATCAGGATACTGATGCAGATCATGCAGGAAACAGTATCTTTACTGTTTCCCGTTTCCAGTATGCTCAAAGCATTTCACTTATGCGTAGAACTTTCTTTCCCAAGTAAAGATTATGTGGATAAAGTATGAAATAACTCTCAGCTACCTGTGCAGGTTACCTGTTAATAGGTGGTATGGAAGGTTAATAACATGCTCTAACATGCATGTTAATAACATGTAGGATGAAATTCCCCACTCCAAAATTCATTATTCCATTTCTCTAAGAAGTGCTCCTATGCGCTACCCAACTGTTGCCTGAGCACAGGTGTATAGAACCCTCAGCAACCAGATCATGTTATTGAGAAACAATACAGTGCAAATTACATGGTTAAGTGTTTTAATGCTCTTATGTTTGTTTTGTAGGTGGAAAGAGATGAAACATTCTGGGCTGCTGGAGCAGTGAGCAGTCAGCTGTGCCCCTTTTCTGATGAACCTACTTAGAATACGTAAGAAATTGTTGGTGGTGCTGGAGAGATCTAATCTGTATGAACATCAGTTATAAATAGAAAATTGCTATTTCAGATGCCAGTTGCGCCTTTTGGAGGAGTGGAAGTCCTATTTGTGGTCTTTGTGACTACAGAAGCAAGGTTAGAGGTTAAATTTAAGGTTTGTTGCATGCAAATAATATGACCAGAGAATTAAGGGGGAAAAAATTCCTATATTCTTTCTATGAAGGACTTTGTTTCTATCCATATTTTTAAATTCGAATCTTCCCAGTTTTACTTTCAGACATAACTTGAGTCTGGCTGCTTGAATTCTAGCAGAAAGATACAATCCAATAGGTAAAACTGAATAGTTAAGTGCTGTCTAGAGCAAGACTTCTCTCTGCTTATTGCTGGCTGGGGTTAGTGCTACTGATAATTCTGAGCATAGGTGGCTGGAAGGTGAGTGAAGAGGAAGTGCTTAAGTCACTTAAAACAGTTCAAATAGGCTTTTCCTGTGAACCTCTTCGTCTGCTGCACTTGTATTGTTTTCAATCACCAGAATCTTGTTAACGAAGAGCACAGGTATCTGTTAATGGAATGCATGTGGAGTTTGTTTCTGCCCCAAGCTCTGTGTTTTGTTTTCACTACATGTAATTAACATCAGTAATTACAGTTACAGCAAGGGAAAAAAAACAACCAGTAAAAGGGTCTTTTCATGTGACCTTCCATCTATGGACTTCTATGGTCTGAATGTTTCAACAGTGGAGCAGCTGTTCTCTGCACTGCAATTAGCGTACAGAGGGAAGCCCTAGTCCAGATCTTCGCCTCCTGCAGATGTTGTATGGGGATGAATATTGTTGGTTAGAATTGTGCTTTTACTGGAGATGAACTCTATAGTGCCACAGTAGCCATGGTGCTGTATTTTATTTGAAGTCTTCTCCATGGATCAGTGATTCACATTGGACAGCTGGGGTTCCATGTTACGGTAATAACATGTTTTCCATTTTCCCTGTATATACAACTGTTGCCTGAACTACATGTGCATCTGCACAGTTTGTAGATGTAATAAAGCAGAGTGGCCATAGGAGGCCTTTTTGTCGGTCTCTTTGATATGTTTCTTCCCCCAGTACTCAGTTTCTCTGTCAGTTCACAGGAACCTGCTCCCTTTTCAATGGGCCTGTCATGCCTCATTCCCTTCCTCCCATTTTTTTTTCAACAAAGTAAAATGGAGCTTTGTACCATCTGAATGAACTTCAAAGTGGCTAGAAAGGGCACCCAGGGTTCCTGGCACTTGTCATTGTCTCCCAGCCTGGCCAACATTTCCCTTCAGGTCTAATTACTTCCAAATGCTCCCAGATGCTTTGAAGAAACTCAGAGGGAGGGGGAGGCATGAAAGAAAGGTGGAAGAGGAAAAAGGAGACTCAGAGTAGAGGGAGCAGAATGCTTTAGCAAAACTGTTGATGGATTTCTTATATGACACCCAAACATAAACAGGGAATGTGTGCGGCTGCTGCCAGTGAAGAATGCAGAAGCACTATGTACAGCTGCTGCTCTAAATCCTTACTGTGGAAAGCAAGCCCTTCCAGCACTTGACAGGCTATAAAAGACATGCTACAGCAAAACAAAACATATTAAAAATAATGTTTAAAGTTTATTACTTCAGTGGATGAAGTGTGGGGTGAGCCTATGCTCCATAGGACTATCTGTATCTTGGTTTGAGTGCTATTCCAGGCTTATTAATTTCACAGAATTTATGCAGGATATATCAGGGGGCAGCTTATAGCCATGGTTAATGATAGGTGATGATATGCTTGTGCTAGTGTTGTTGATTTGCAGTGTTACAATAAACAGAAGCAGTCTGGTTGGTAGGAAGTTGTAATGTGCTTTCAGATGTACTAGGTTTTTTTTTGTTGTTTTTTTTTTTTTTAAGAGCACAGGCAACATCAAATAGACATCAAATAGTAGTGATTTTTTTAGCTACTTTGATTCCACCAGTTTTGACCATAACTATTGTCTGCAAGTACCTGATATGGGAAAACAGAAGGAAAAGGTTAGGGACACAAGCAGCAGCATTATTACTGGGGTAGTTTCATGGTTTAAGTACAGGGCTGAGGATTAGGAGACTTCTGTTGCTAACAATGTGCACTATCTCAGTGAGTTCTGCTCGTGCTTGTCCCTTGTGTAATTCAGCTATGCATCAAACCCGATTTAATCTACTTCTCTTTCAAGAGAATGAAAATTTGGTACCTTCAGTAGCTAGACTAGAGGTCTTATTCCCCTTTCCCTCTGCAAAGAAAAGTTAGTTTTAGCTGCTGCTGCTATTAAAATGCTGCTTTGCTACTAACACTCACATTGGTGATCCTCTTCAGTCAAGAATGGTTGTGTATGGACCAGGTATGTCAGGGAAGTGAACTCTAGCCTTTTTAGGGCAGCAGTTTTCAGAGACCTGTGTGTCAGTAGGAGTCAGAATGGGGGGAGATACGAGGATTCGAAATCTGGAAAAGGCAAGAAAGTAGGAGTAAATTCTTTAAGAGGGACAAGGTGCTCCAATATTTAAAACTGCAGACTTTTCACCAAGGTAGCTGCCTCAAGGATTCCTATCCTGCAATGGAACAGTACATGCAGATACCTCATGAACTGGATTTCTTTCACTGTCACTTCTGCTGTAGTAGCTGAACTCGTCCCTGGGGTTTTGGGGCATTCAGAGGTAGTATTACTTGCATTTTTTTGCTGTTGCTGTCTTTTACCATATGGTTGTGGGGCTGAAGGCTGAACTAGGTCAGTTCCTTCATTGGTTTCTTTGTACAGCTGCACAAACAGCTGTCTTGGCAAAGAAGCTGCAGTGCAGAGGGATGGGGCACTGCTTAAGCTGGTACTGTCATCAGAATGTGTATTAAATTGTAGTTTTAGTTGAAGTTTCCAAGTGGCTGGCGTCCCAAGCAATGACCTTGATAGCTCTTGGCTGAAAGAGTACAGTGACCTACTGAGCCACTGCTGGCTACAGCTGTCAATGTGGGGAAAAAATGGCTATTACTAATCATAAAGACTATGGATAGCCGGCATCAGAGTGTGTGATCCTTAAGACAGACTGGTGTCAGCTGCTTTTCATGCAGCCAGCTATATATTTCCCAACAAAGCTGGTTCAGTTGTGTGGGTCCTGCCTACATGTGTAAGGTTTCTTATTTCACAGCTTCCCCCCCACCCTGGCCCCCCAGCTGACTGTGGGGCCAGGCTGTCCCATGATGTGGGATTCTCACACATGCTGTTTGTTATTCTGTCCTTTTTCCTTTCGTCCCACAAAGATTTAGAGAAGAGGGTGGGTAAGGGGGAAACTTTGCAAGTCTTTGAAGCAACTTGACTTTCGATGATTAATTGCAGCAAAAAGCCTACACAAGGGAGGGAGACTCTGTTTTAATTTATTGATGTTTCTTTGTGAGAACAAATTTATAGCAGAGGGGAAGCAGCTTCTGAGAATTATCAAATAGTTAAAAGGTTCTGAGCATTCTTTGATGTCACAGCCCTGGAGAAATACTGGAAGGTAGTGAGGGACAGGCACTGTTTATTTATAAAATAAAGATCAGTTACCTGCCTTTGGCAAGAGCCCGTGACTGAGCTCCTGTTAACCTATTCATTAGACAGGCTTGGAGCTGGACCTAAAGGTTCTGCCACAGCTGCCTGCTGAGGCGATGAGATCCTGAAGTTTGGATGTTTCCACCCATTAGCTCTTTCCATGCATCTCTGAAGAAGCACCCATTTCTCACATTAGCTAAAAAAGCAACAGCATCTCACCAAGCTGCAATGTGCAGGCTACTGTGAAAGAAGGAAGGCAGCAAGGCAGAAGGCACTGACATGCTCAGCCGGCCGAAAAAAGTGTGCGGCAGCCTCTTTTCACAACCGACAGCGGACAGCGCGGTTGCCTGGTGCTCTGTCGTGCTTGGTAAAGGAGAGAGGAGAGGGAGGCAAAACAGCAGGGAGAGAAAAAGTCGAGACTGTTCTTCCCAGAGCTAGACTCTGAGGATGAGCCTGATGTTCACTGTCAGGCCCGGATCTTCCGCTGGCAAGCTGCACGTACACCGGGGGCCGCTAGAAATCCAGCAGCTGTAAGGGGAGACCCGCAGGCGGCTCACCATCACCGGCCCCCCCCCACCGCCTCTCCCGAGGAGGGGGGCCCTGCAGCCACCTACCAGCTGGGGCAGCACCTTCTCCAGGTGCTCGATGTCCACCTGCTCCAGCTCCTGTGCCTTCGCCTGCCGCACTGCCCGGGCCGCCGCCTCTGGGGGGGGGGGTGTCGTTGTCATGCGGGTCCCTCGGGGGCCGGGTCCTCGGGAGCGCGGCCGCGGGGCAGAACTGGAGCCCGGCGGGCCGGGCTGTGTGTGTGGGGGGGGCAGCCCCGGTGCGGGTGGGGGGGGATGGGGCGGGACCGGCACCGCCGGCTGCTCAGGCTGGCCCCGGGTGCGGCGCGCTCACCTCGGACGAAAACGTTCAGCATCTCCGCCATCAGCAGCTGCGCGTCGCCGTTAACTGCAACGACAAAGCTCTCAGTGGGGGCGGGGGCCCTACCCGCCCCGCCCGCCGCCGCCCCGGTACCTCGGGTCCTCCCGTCGCGGAAGTGCAGGCGGAGCAGCCGGTCCACGGTCTCCTGCGCCGAGAAGCGAGAGGATGAGCGGGGCGGGGGCAGCCTGGGGCCGAGCGTTCCCCCCCGCCACGCCGCCCGCGGCTGAGCGCCTCCCCCGCACCTTCCTGAAGCCATCGGCGCGGGCGCCCCGCTCAGCCATGGCGCCGCCGGTCCCCGCCTCCCGGAAGCGCGTGGCGCGGGGGCGGAGCGGCGCCGCCGGCCCGCCGCCGGCCATGGAGGAGTTCCGGCGGGCCTACGCGCGGCTCTGCGTGGCCCCCCAGGAGGCCGTCCTGCGGCGGCTGCGGGAGCTCGGCGCGGCGCCGGGCCGCGGCCGCCTGGACCTGGCAGCGCAGAGCCTCTCGCTGGAGACGTGCGGCGCGCTGGGCCGGCTGCTGCCCGGCGCCGCGCCCTTCGCTGAGGTGGCGCTCGGCGACTGCGGCCTCTGCGAGGAAGGTGGGCGCGGTGGCTTCTTCCCCCGGCGGACGGCCCCCTCACGCCGGGCTAGGTGGGGGGACCGAGGGGGGTCCGGGCACGGCCGGGGGAAGGGCCTCTGCGCCGGGCGGCGACCCCCGGAGCTGCCCTCCCCACGCCCACCGCTGCTGGGCCGGGGCGGCCAGGGCTGGCGGCGGCCGCCGGTGCAGGGAGGTGTGGGCGACAGCCGGCCGGACCTGGGCACCGGGCCGCTACACGTCGGAAGTGCGAGGGGCGACCCCGAGGGGGCGGGGGTGTGCGGCCGTGGGCCGCCGGGAGGTGCCGGTGACCTGCGCTCCCCCCGGCGCCGCTGCCCGGACCGGAGCCGCGCCCCGCCCCGCCGGGAGCCGCTCCCTCCGCAGCGCGCGCAGGCGGTGCCCAGGCGGGAGCAGCAACCGGCAGGTTATTTTTTTTTCTACTCAGGTGTAAAACTTCTGTTGCATGGTCTGTGCTCCAACACCTCAGTCAAATCTTTGGATCTGAAGGTGAGTCTGTTCGAACAGAGTGGAGGCGGAGGCGGGAAGGCAGCAGGAGCGGGAGCTGGGTCCCAATTGAGGCGGCCCTGCTGCAGGGCGTTCTGCAGACGTACCTTCTGCAAAGCTCTTGTTCCCGAGTAACTCAGTCCTGGCCTCCTTAACACCATGTTGTGACTTTCCAAAGTTACTTTGTGGCTCGTCTTTACCCGTTTTAATTTAGTTACTCTGTTTTGATAGGAAGTTATGACCGTATATGTTTTTGATGGTTATCCCTTGGTCAAATGAGGCGCATGTACACTTTCCTTTGGGTCTCTGCAGTAATCAGTGAGTTACTAGTTGTTTGATTTGCACTTCTGTAGAGTTTATCCAGCTTGCCTGCGTCTTTCAGGTACTCTGGGCTTGGAACTAAGCACCCACTTTCAGAAATGATGATCACTCTACTGCAAGAGTGACTTCCTGTCTGTATGCCTCTGGCACATAGCTATTCCCTTGAATCTACGGTCCCAAACTACACCTTTCTTTCCCATCTGTGCTGGTGCTAGCTGAGCCCTTTTTAATGGCTTGTGTTGAAGTGGTTCTGCTTACCTAGAATCAGCATTTTCCATCCCATCGTGGGCTGTGCAGATCCTGTGCTATTCTGTGATTTTTGTGAGCTCCCAGTCGTGATGCCTCGTAAGACTAGCGGTGTATGTATTCACCGTTCCCCCCGGGGTCTTTCATTTTCTGGAAAGCTGACTGATACATTAAACAAGTGTTATGTAAACTATCTTTGGCAGGTTGAAATCAGCATTATAGCTGGGGTGCAGCTGGTGGTGTTTGATGGGATAGCTGGACTGGGGCAGGGCGTAGCCTACTGACCACCTGGGACTTTTGTTTCAGGGAAATAACCTGCGAAACGTGGGAGCTGAGGCTTTGGGAAAACTTCTTAGGCAGAACAAATCCATCAGGAGGTAAAAACTTGTATCTACCTGTCTTTCTGTTATTCCTGCCAGATGGTGCACAACGTTAGAAAAGGGCCGAGGGTGTTTTTTGTTGGGGTAGTAGGAATGTCAAGTGGTGCTATTTCTTCTAAGGGATGGGACAGGTTAAGGAGTGAGAACTAGAGGTGCCATTTTAGAGGATGCAAGGCCCTAGCACCATCCTGCTCTTTGAAACTGGGTCAGTTAGCAGAGCTGGATGTTCAAATGTGTACTGTGATCCAGGTGTCCTTTGACCTCTTGCAACTGTCTGTTTACTCCTTGAACTCCCATCCTGTCTGATTTTCCCTAGCCTCATCTTGGAATGGAACAGCCTTGGTGTGTGGGAGGAGGGATTCTCCTTTTTCTGCCAAGGACTGGGAGCAAACAACTTTCTTCAGCAACTAGACCTGCGCAATAACCAGATCAACCATCAAGGGGCTGGAGATCTGGCCATGGCACTGAAACAAAATGCCAGCCTTCAGGAGCTGGGTAAGAGTGACTAGTTCTTTGCCCACCTACATATATATGTGTGTGCACATGCATACATCTTCAGATTTGTTGCAGCCTGCCCTGATCTCTGCTAGCTGGTCAGTGTCATTCCCAATTCCTGTCAGTCTGGAGTGCTTTGCAGGCTTTATGCAGGGAGAAGGTCACATCCCCATGGCCTTTGGAGAGTGGGAACTGTAACTGGAGTCTCTGGAACCACACTGGCAGACGAAGAATTGTGTGCTTGGAGAAGAACAGTTCTTGGTGGAGGAGGGAATGGGTTCATTACCATGTATGGGTGCTGCTGGTGTGCCTCATGCCAGACTCAGATTTCACACTTGCTTTGCCCTTAGTAAGGAACTTTGCCAGAATTTCCTTGAGGAAAACACAGTTCTTGGTGCCAGTTCTTTCTCATCGGGAGATTCTGGTGGTGGAAGGAAGGCTCAAGAGATGAAAAGAGGCTAATCTGTGTACTTTTTGAACTGTGATGGCTTCCTGCGCTTCACTGCACTTAAGATTCATCCTTGCCTTTCCTGCTTTGTCTGTTGTTCTCTCTCACTCATGCATCTTGAAAAGGGAGATAGTGTTCATCTGTGTTTGTGCTGAGACCATCTGGGATCAGTTTGCTATGCTTGTAGATGTATTGGGAGCATGGTTTCTCTCGAGCCCTGTGCTTTTCAGCAGATGTGTGGCTACCGGGGTGAAAGTTTGCTGTCTTAGTAGATTTGCGTTGGAATAATATTGGGCTTCTGGGTGGCCGAGCTTTGCTGAACTGTCTGCACAGCAACAAGACCCTGAAGAGGCTGGAGCTGGCTGGGAACAACGTTCCTAGTGACATCCTGAAAGCTGTCGGTAAGTATTACTTATTGCACAGGAAAGAATCAGTAACTGCCATTTCACCACTTGAGGGATTTAGGACACTTGCTGCTCCAGAAGAGAGCTAGCTCTCTTCCCCTCCCTTTCTCAACAGCATTTACATGGTGTTAAGTTGGAAGCGTTACTTTTAACCAGCAAGAGGTAAAAAATAATTTGGATTGAACTAGAGATTATTGTGTCATGTGAATGTGGGAGAACTTGAGACTCTAGTTTGCCTCTGAGTAGCCAAGTTTGGATATGGTCAGTGCAGCATGTCCTTTGTTGTCCTACCTACGGTGGAGTTGAATGGCTCTCCTGAGGCTGAGGTCTTGACAACCCCATATACACTGTTCTCTTTGGTTCTACCCGCCCCACCTTGTGTCTGTAAGGTGGGAGCAGTCTCTCTACCTGGGCCAGCCTGAGAAGGGCTGCTGTCCTCGTGCTTCTGATAGCCAGGTGTTATCCCGAGTGCTACATCTTCCAGCAGTGCCTGCTGCTCTGTTGTATTAGAAACATGTGCATGCTCTCCTGCTCTCTCTGCATCAGAACAAGCCATGAATCACAACCAAGACCGTGAGACTATCCTGAATGAGACCCAGAACCGAACATACGTACTCGGCAAGGAGGTTTTGAGTCTGAAGGATGAGAAGACCAAGCAGGTCAGCAATCTTACACATTGGCAGTTCAAATGGGGCAGCTGGAATCCCACGCTTTCCCTCAGTGTCCCCATGAAACACTCAGTGACAGGATTATTGTGCACTTGAAGTTGCAGGTGCATCTTTATGGGTGGGCACACAGCATAGTTTAGTAAATTGGGTCCTTCCTCTGAGCTAGGTTGCCCAGGAATCAAATCTGTAGCAGTATGGGTATGGAAACATGCCCTGCTGAGCATATTCGCTCTGGATTCTGGAGGAGTTCTAGTGATTTTTTCATCCATGTTTGTGCTTTATGTTCTTATGCAACTGGTTTGATGTTTTCAAAGTGGTAAAAACCTTGAAATATATCTGCTTTTCTTCTGACACTTAATGGTGCAGAGTACCTATAGTTGATTACCTCAGTCAGATATGCTGATGAACCCATTAAACCTCTAGTTTGCTTGCTTTCAGTAGAGCAGCTTGACCTGTCTTCAGCTGTCACTAGGAAGAGAAAGATGAGAAATGTAAATGCTTCAAGCTGATGCAGTTAGTTTTCTTACTGATGTTTGCCTTGTTCACAGTTCTTGGATTTGATGGACACTATAGATAAGCAGAGAGAAGAAATAGCCAGGAGTGGCAGGTGAGTTGTATTTCTGAATGCTTTCTGCTCTTTGAAAGAACTGGGTCCTCTCCATTTCCTGGTAAAAATTACCTGTTTGGGTTTCCCCTCCCTTCTTTCTTTTCTTTTTTCCCCCCAAATGCAGGATATCTGCAGCACGAGTCAGCCAGCTGCAGGAAGCATTGGATGAGCAGCACTCTGTTATGAACTCACTGAAAGCCAAGTATGGAGGAGAAAAACCTTAGCCTTCCCTCTGTTCTGTGCTGTATAGGCAATGCTGAGCAGAACCGTTCAGAAAAGGGATAATCTTGTAGAGCGCCTGGCTTACTATTTCGCTTAGTTCTGCAGTAGCATCCAGAAATTATGGTCAGATCAGGCCTTTGGGTTTGCCGTGCTAGATATTTAGCTTGCTTTTAAGTAAAATTACAGTGCACTGGTGTAAAAGCAAGTGAATTACAGAGGGTGAAAAGATTTAAAAAAAAAAAAAGGATTGTGGGGATGGGGACATGTTCCTTGTACAGTTCACAGCCTGGCAAGAGTATGTACCTGCTTCCTCTGGCAGTTGGCAATATCCTCTGAGAACCACTGCAGCTATGGAGGAACCTGACCAGTAAGACTGTACGCTTAGAAAAAATGAGGTCGAGCTGCCTGAAAAGTGTTAGGTTGTGTAAAGCCATGTGCACATGACAGTGATTAGACTTCAAACATCGATGAGCCTGGCTTGTTCTGTTCTGTTGGGTAAAGGTAGTTCCATCATGCCATGCCTCAGTGTGGTCATGTCCCTCATGTACAGATTAAGCAAATCACTCCTGCTACCTGTGTTTAAAATTCTATCCCTAATTGTAAACAACCTTGTAGTGGTGTAAAGTAGCTAGCTTTGTTTTCCTGTGAGAGTGGGCAAATCCTGGAGTGGTCCAGGTGTGGAAAACAGCTCATGGAAGACAACATGGGGAAAATGCAACAAGGCACCAGATCACCAGGCTCTGAGAAGTCCCAGGTCACTTGTGGTTTGCAGGGGCTGTTGGGCGCAGAGATATGCAGTGTCTTTTTCCCAGGGGCAACAAAAAAAAATAATCACAGAATGGTTTGGGTTGTAAGGGACCTTAAAGATCATCTAATTCCACCCCCATGCCATGGACAGGGATACCTTCCACTAGCAGGAATTAAAATACCTCATTTAGCAAGCCTGATGGCATCCACTGCCAAATATGCATTAACATCATGTACTGTGTGGCACAGAGAGCTCACTGGAAGCGTCTCCTTTATAAAGGGCTCTGGAAAGTGTTTCTCTGTATAGGCTGCAGATGACTGAAGCTGCCCTGGCTCTGTCTGAGCAGAAGGTGCACAACTTGGGAGAACTTCTGAATGCTGTAAAACAGGAACAAGCCAGCATGGCTGAGTGCCACTTTATGGAGCTCCAGCAGCAGAAGCAGGTCAGCTGGAAAAGTCCTGGTCAGGTTTGAGAGTAGGGTGCCAGGTCATGCCTGGTTTGTGTAGATTTGGGGGATGCTGAATGGGGTAGGCAAGCATGACTTTTACAACCATCAGGTAGCTGGTTAACCACAGCTACCATGACAAAAATTCTTGTGTGGATGAGATAGGTGAGTGCTAGGTGTGAAGAGGAGCCATGGTGTTTATGGGGTAGGTGGGATTTAGCTGGATGTGGTGTTGAATGGAGTAGGTTGGCAGTGCAAGAACTAAGGTGAGTACAGGTTCTTAATTTTGACTCTGTTTGCAGGAAGGTGCTGTTCGGGAAGGCAAGTTTTTGCATGAGTTGTCTGCTGCCAGTGAGAAAAATCTGCTTCTTAGAAACCAGGTAGGAAAGCAAGTCCAAGGCTGAGAAGCGGGAGTTTGGACATGGTTTACTTCTGCTCTGTTTATACATTCTTTACTTTGATCCTTGTTTGTGTGTCTGCTGATTTTTCTGTACAGCCAACTTTCTCTGCTAATAGGAAGAGAAAATCCTTTGTGGTGGTAATTCCCTTGTAGGTGGATGAGTTGGAGAAGAAATGCAAAGTTCAGCAGGATCAGCTGTTCCAGGTAAAACAAGACCTGACAAACAGAACAGCAGAGCTGAAGCTGCGGGCCATGCGGGCTGAGGGTGAGTGGAGGAGCAGAAACGGCACATGGACATCTATGGGTTGGGATTGCTGTCCATGGGTGCAAGGCAGCCAAGGAGAATGGGTAGAAGTGTTTGTGATAGAGTATAGACATAGCCTGCGTGGCATGAATGCTGTAATTGCAATATGCCTGCTTTTAATCTGCAGAACACCTGGAAATGGAGAAGAAAAGATTTAAACAAAGCCTTGAAGACATGGAATCCCTTCGGGTAAAAGAGGTAAGAATGGGCATTCTGCAGCACACTGAGGTTAGTCTTTGATCCAGACATGCAGGTGCAACTGGAGGTCATTGCTGTCAGCTACTCTTAAACAAGTTTAAAAATTAGTGGACTTGGTCTTAACTGTGGGGATAATAGGCCATTTTTACAACCAAAGCCTAGCTGAAGAGATGACAAGACATTCTACTAGCTAGTAAGATTTTGTAGCTTGCAAGAGTATGGACCAGAGTGGTACATGATTCTACAAAAGAGGCTTGGAGGCTGGCCCTTGCATCAGGCTTGCGATGCATAGAGGTAATTCTGAATAAGCAGTCCTGTGGTGCTCGCTGACAAAGATGCCTTAATAGAGGAAATTGAGGCATACATGCTGTATGCAACCAGTCCTTTAACAGGGTTCAGCTTGCCAGTTCCTTCTCTGTTATGTTTCAGGGGGATTCTGTCTGAGTGTGGACAGGACAAGAGGCTGTGATCAATTCTCTTTTGGAGTGTCTATTGACGTGTAGAATCTCTCAAAAATAAAGTTATACGTATAGATTTTTCTGAAGATTTTGAAATCTTGTAAGAAAAGACATAGGCCAGGAAGATTTTAGACACAACTAGAAAATGCACCTCTGGTGTTTCAATACCACTTGAAGATCAGAGCTTGGACTCTGTACCTTTCCTCTTGGCCTGGAAGGGATCTCTGTCTGAAGTTCCTAGTTTCTAGAGGGCAGATTCTATCTGCATGACAGTTTCCTAGTGGATCTCTGAGGGAGGTAAGAGTTCTTCTTTGGTGGGAGATGGGTTACTGAGAGGATGCTCTATCTCATGCCAAATGGCCGTGCTGCTATGCCTGGAGAGACAAGTGGGTTTCTGGCACTTGCTTAAATGGTTTCTATTGCTTTGCAGGTGGGTCATATGACACAGCACATTGAGACCAGTGAACGTTCCATGCAGGACAGGATCCAGAGGCTGGAGGCCATCAGGATAGCTCTGGAGGAGGTGAGAATGGATGCTCCAGGCATCTTGGAATGCTCAGGTAGCAGTGGCAGGAGAAGGCTTCCAGAGGAGGTTTGTGGAATCTTCCATAGCTGGCCTATGTAAAGATTGTCATGTGCTGTAGGGAGGAACAGGAAATAGCAGTTCACCAGCTAAAATTATTTTTCACTGCTTTGGACTAAGGAAGGAGAAGGTTCCAAGGAGACATTTCTAGAATCTGATTGAACAAAACTGAAGATCCCATTGAACATGGTCAGATTCTTACCAGGATTTGACTTCATGGGTTTCCCATGTGGTTCCCAGTAGTGTAGCCTGGTTTTCCTTATCTGTCCCCCAGCTAGATCCAGCACTGCCTTCTCCTATTCCCCTGTCTTTGGAAAGCTTGACCCATTACTTGCCCTCATATAACTGAAATTCTCATTGAGTTTAGATGTCAGTCTTGGGGCGAGAAGAGGTTATGTAGCCTACGTTTGTTTTCTCTGCCCCTGAGTGAGAGAGACAGCTGTGTTACATTGTTGTCTGCAATGGGAAGCTGCTAATGTTTTCTGGTCAGTGTTGCAGGGATGCAGGTTCTCTTGCCTGGAATTATCTTTCATGTTTCTGTGGCAGGAGCTGAACCAAGTCAAAGCAGCTGCACTTGCTGAGCGAGGCCATGCCGAAGAGGAGTTAATGAAAGTCCGGAATCAGGCACGGCTGGAGGAGGTAAGAACAAGACCTGTCTGTGGACACTGCCTCTGTGGGAAGGAGTGAATTTGTCTGCCTAGCCTATGTTTTTGTCTTGGGGAACTGATGAGTAACTCCCTGCTCTGGGTTTCACTGGCCTGCAAGTAGTGTGATTTCTGAGGAAGGAGTTCTGAAAAGGCTGCTTTGAATTGTCTCCAGAACATAACCACTGTCCCCACCTGCTCCGTGCTTCCCAGTAGTAACAGAACTGATGTGAATCCTTCTATTTAACAGCAGCTCTCATGGGCTGCTCCTTTCCCTGGATTTAGTAGCCACCTGCAGAAATTTCTCTGCTGCCGGATTTAAAAGTCACTGTAGAACCGAACTTTGTGAAAATGGCAATGAAGTCAACATCCTGTGAAAGGGAACAAGGCGTAAGGAAAATACACCAAAGCTATTAAAGTGTTTACTTACATGTAACATCACAAAAGAAAATGCTTTACTGAGCTACAAATGTATAAAAGCTGCTTTGTGTGTGGTGGGACACAGCAGTTGCCTAGCTGCGTGTAGCAGTGCTTCAGAGCCATTTGGGATACAGAGGAAGTGAAGGTAGAGCATTAGTTGTAACCGTTGGCAGTGGCGTTGGTGCTTCTGCCAAGGACATGCCTCTGTTTCTCAGTGAGTGAATTGGCCTTGCAGCGTCTCCACCAGAATGTTTTCACTGGCAACAGAAAGCAGCTTAGATTTACCCCTGAATGCAAGGGCGAAGTGCCTTATCTGTTATGGCTAAGTCCTGTGCTTGTTCTTCAGTGCCAGTTGACTCAACCAAGGGTTTGCTCAGTTGACAACAAAAAGCTGAGAGTCCCTTTGCAGGAATGGAATGGAACTGATCTATTTTCCTTTGTGTGTTACAGCGGCAACAGCTAGAACACCTAGAAGAGAAGCTGCGGCTGATGACTGAGTCACGAAATGAAGCTCAGTACTGCTGCATTAAGCAAAAACAAATGATTGCTGAAGCCCAAGCCAAAGCCAATCAGTTGAGCCTGCATGCTGATGGACTCAGAAGGCGGCTAGAGGAACTTCAGCAGGTAATTTGGACTGGAGTAGAGATGCAGTCACCGCAGGGCCAAGTTGCTGAAGTTGTTTGGTTATTCATGGGCTTTCCTTTGTGTGTCAGGACCTAAAGAGTAAGGAAGAGGAGAAAGTGACAGAAGTGAATAAAGTGAAAGTGGAATTACAAGAGCACATTGGACACCTGCAAGCTGAACGCACAGCACAGGATGGGCTGAGAGAGAAGATTGCAGCCCTGGAAAGACAGCTGAAAGGTGATGGATCTTTTCATGCTTCAAGTGGTAACGCTGAGTTATCCAGCATTGGGCCTGGAAGTGAGCTGCACTTACAGGTGGTGACAGCAGTGCTTCCTGCCTGTGCGTACAGTTGTGAATTGTACCCTCCATCCTGATGTATCTGCAGGGACTCTTGTCCTCACTTTATAGAGAGCAAGACTCAGATAACTACCCAGAGCTGCACAGCAAGCAAAGTGTTTGGATTTCCTGCACAGTCAAGTGTAACATCTTCTTTGTGGCAAAACCTCTCATGCTGTCTCATACAGCTTCTCTCGTGTGCCTGTGATCATCCTGCTTCTGTTGCCTTTGCCTGTAACATGTTCTGTCTATTCTAGGGCACCCTAATTTTCGAATGCTGCTCTTATTTCACAGCCCTATCAAGTATTCACCGTGAGGCACTGCTGGACAAAGAAAGTGAAATCTCTGTGCTGCTGGAGAAGCTGAGAACGAAAGAGGCTGACATCTCCAGGATGAGGGAAGAAGAGGCCCAGCGAGCAAGTTTCTTGCAGAATGCCATCATGGCATATGTTCAGGGCTCCTCCTTGGGAACCCACAGTTCTAGGAAATAAGAGTGTGGCTTAAGGGATCCAGATATCTGCTGTCAGGAAGAGGGTGAGCAACTCGGGTACAGCCTCTTCTAAGTGGGACAGTTTGTCAGAGTGGGGTGACACAAAGGCTTGAAAACACAGAAAATTGTTCTTACTCTTCCGAACTCTTGCTCCCAGCCACATAAAGGAGAGGAGGAAACAACCATCCAGGGCTGGGATAGAGGCTCGTGGATCTGAGTTCATTATGTGGGGCCCTTCCCCTGCACTGCTACTGCATTTGAACTAGTTTCTGTGTCCTTTTATACAGCACCACTCTTTTGTCGGCATGCCCTGTTGTGTTACCGGGGGTTGTATGTTCCCTGGGCAGCGCTCCTTCTGAAGTCTTTTGTCTGGATGCCAGGGCTGTTAACAGTGAAACCTGATGAATGACAGACACCAGTGTTTACAGTTCTGTGTAGGTGGGTGCCATTTCCTTTGCCTATGGGGTCCTGAAGCTGCTGCAAACACCAGATCTTACCCAGCTGTGCTTTCATACCCATTGCTTACAGATGGAAGCAGCAGCTGGCTGGGCACACTTTGGCTCTTTTACCTTCCACAGCTCTGGCTGCAGCAATGGGTGGTAGATGCGCATTTGTTATGTATGGAAACAGCTACGCAGAGGGAGACTGCTGTGCAGTGGCTGTCCGTATCCATGTTGGGCAGCTGGGCTTTGGCCATGGTTCAAGCCTATACCACACTGACTGGCATGGAAAGGGTGGGGTGGGATGTTGGGGGTCAGCATCTGTGCTTCCTCACTGTGAACTGCAACCATTGGCTGGAGTTCTTGTGGCTAAAATGCATTCGAATTTCATTCCGGTATGACAGATGGCAAAAATGTCCTGCTGGCTTCTCAGGATTGTGGAGCAGACAGTGCCATTTTCTGGGCCTTACCCAGGAGAAGGTGCTTGTGACTCACCGCTGGGGAGCTGCTTCTCAGAGCGCAAAGGGGAGAAGGTGCTTCCTTTTCCCAGCACCACGAGTCCTCACGTGGCCTGAGAAAGGGAAGGGATGTGAAGGTCTGAATGGGGGGCAGCTGAGGCCTCTGTCAGGGCAGCACAATAAGAGCCTCCTGCTAGTTTCTCCAGTGAGAGTGTGGTGGGGGAGATGAACTTGTGGTACATGGTTTAAGAGGCAACTGGAAAATGAACTTTTGAGTGAACTGGTTGGTTTATGTTTGTGATTTTTCATACTGGGTTTTGCTCTGCTTTTTTAATAAAGAGCTGCTGCATTTTGCCGTAACACTGGGCTGTAAAAAGCTGGATGTTTGGCTTGGTGTAGAGGGAGGGCCTCCCGCTGCTTGCTCTCAGGAAGGTCCCGCGTCTGTCCTGGAACTGGGGGGTGGTTACAGGGGGGTGCGGCGTGTGGCTGCAGGTGGCGGCTCCGCGGCGACAGAGCCGGGGACCTGCGCGCAGTCACGGGGAGGAGGGAGCCGGTGCTGAGCGCGGCGGTCTGCGGGTGCTGGGCAGCAGGGGAGGGAAGAGCAAAGCCTGTTCCTCGCGACACGAGTTGTCGCTGTCCCTGGCGGAGCACCGGGAGAGGAGGCGGCACCCAAAAGCCTCCCGTGTGCAGGGTTTTGCTGCTGTATCTTCGCTGCTCAGCAGCTCGGGGCAGGTGAGATGCAGCCGGGTTTCGAAGCCTCGTCCTGGCGGGTGCGAGTTTCCGAGCAGCGCCGCGGTGCCGTCGCAGCGCGCCCAGCGGCCGGGCCCCGGAGCGGGCCGATGGCTGCTCGGGCCGGGAGGAGCAGGGGGGATTGGCTGCAGCGGGGAGGTGGGCAGGACGGCGCTACACTCGCGCTGCGCCTTTCCCTCCCAGCGCCCTTCGCGGGGGGTCCCGCCGGCCGCGGCCATGAGGCTGCCGTGGGGCTGCTGCGGCCCCCGGGGGCGGGCGCGGAGCCGGGCCGGCGGCAGACCCCGCCCGACGCCACGGTGGCCCCGCCCCCGCCGCAGGACTCGGCTGGGCTCGGCCGCGCTCGGCTGGGCTCGGCTTGGCTCGGCCCCGCCCCGCCCGCCAGGGCTGTCACTGCGGCGGAGTCGCGGCGGCGCCGCCATCGCGGGCAGATGCAGGCAATCAAGTGTGTGGTGGTGGGCGACGGGTGAGTGCGCGCGCGGCGGCCGCGGGGGGCGGCAGGGCGGCCCCGGGCTTCCGCGGGCCACACAAAGCGGGGCCGGGCCGGGCCGGGCCCAGCGGTGCGGCGGGGAGGGAGGGCGCGGCGCGGCCCCGCCCCGCGGCCCGGGGGACGAGCTCCGCCGGCGGGAGGCGCGGCCCGGCCCGGAGCGTCGCGGGGCTCAGGGGGGGCGGCGCTCGGCGGCGCCGCGGGGGCCCAGGCTGCGAGCCCTCACCGGCGGCGGGCGAGGAGCCGGGGTGGGCGGCTGTCGGGGCGGCGAGGCGAGGCCCGGCTGGCGCCGGCGACTCCTAGCAGAGGAGAGCCGGCCCGGGCCCGGGCGGGCTGTGGCGGCGGCCGGCGCGTCCCTCCCCCTCCTCAAGTTGGTAAACTCTGGGAACCGTCGCCGCTTCGTGGAGGCCGCGGCCTGCCCCCTTGCTGCCTGTGGTGCCCGTGCCCCGCTATTTTTCGTCATCCGAGTGTGGCCCTCTACAAAACCCTCCCTCAAAGCCTAGACGTTCGCAGGGTTCTCTTACATCTCCTTTTGTTGTTTGTGCTCTGAGTTGACACACGATGCTGTTTCTGGTTGCACCGTGTGCCTCTTGTCATCCTGTTTGCTGTCTGTAGGCTTTTCCTATGTGCCTTTTTCTGGGAACACGTCTGCATGCAAGATGCAGGCATGCAGTAGATTTATGATGCTTCGTAACTTCTAGCTTATCCTGTGTATTTTTCCTCACAATTCCTATTTGCTTTTCTGATTGCCACAGCAAGCACAGAGATGAGATTCAGAGAACTGAATGTGAAGCGGTCTTAGGCAGCAACTGGTCTTTCCATCTTCCCATGCTTGCCACCCCCTCAAGTACACATTTGGAGCAAGGCCTTCCAGGTGCTAGCCTGTGGGGGTACAGAGGGGAGCGGGAGAAAGAGCCACCCACCAAAACAGCACAGCCATACTGAGGAGGGGAGAGCAATGACTGGGAGCGCAGCATGTTGGAGATGGGCTTCGGCTGAACGTTTGCAGTCCGGTCTTTGGCTATAAGATCAAATTGACAGTGCAGAGGCTAAATGAACTCTGATACTGAAACACTGCTTCATAGATGTGTGTCTTTTTTGTGAATTGCGTGACTTCTGTGTTTGGTGGTAGGGGGATTGCTGATCAGGAGGAAAGTCGGTCTGGTCAGCGTGCGGTTCCTTGTACAACCTCCTTGTTCTCCAAAAGAGAGGATCTGGTCCAGGGGAAAAGCTGTGTGGATTACTATAGCGGTTCTCACTGTGCTTTGTATCAGTCAGCCTGGTGCAGTACTGCGGGGTCCCCTGGGGCCTCTTGCTTACTCCTGAAGTCTTTCCTTATGTCACTGTTACAGGCTTTGGTAGAGAGTACATATCTTTGGTGGCTATACAGCTTCCCTCAGGCACCTAACTGCTTGCCCTGACACTGGCACTTGCGATCTGTTTCTCTGGAAGGTTGTCTGCAGTTCGCAACTTTCACAGGGATAAAGAGGTTTTTTATGCTCCTCTGTTCTTATAACTAAGCTTTTCCCTTATGCTATAGGGCTAACTAAAGTTGATATGCTTACACCATTGCCAGGCAGGCCCAACCCCTGCCGGCTGCCAACACTGCACTGACCAATCCCACCTGCTTTCAGCAAAGCCCTGAGCTGGTATTTTGAGCGATCTACATTGATCACTTTCCAGACTGACAGTGGTCCATTTGAAAGTTCATTTTTGTTCATGGATACTTATTTTTCCACCTTTGTATTTATTGATGTTGAATTCCCATGTCTGAAGAAGCTTGAATAATTCCATGTCACTACGGTTTTTTGTCACCTCGTTGTTTACCCATTTTGCTAAGTTACTATGGATGTGTTGAGCCCAGCACAGAATCCTAACTTACTTTCTCTCTTTTGGTTCCTGGAACAGCTATATTTTGCCTGATGTTTTGCTGAGGCTGAGGCGGGGAGGGGGGCGGTGGTAGTGGGAGAGAGCAGGATCAGGTAAGTGCTCAGGCAGGGTGCACATTGTGAGTTTAGGCCTGGTTCCTGACAGCTGGAGGATTCCAGCCTGCTACAGGTTCATTTTCTCATGGGATAACTTTTCAGCTAATCGCTTTTTTGGGTGGGGGGACGAGTTTTACTGCCTCAGTGTTTCCTGCTGTACCCTTCTTTACACCTTTCGCTCTTATCCTCTGCAGAGCTGTAGGGAAGACCTGCTTGCTGATCAGTTACACCACAAATGCCTTTCCTGGAGAATACATCCCCACTGTGTGAGTAACAGCCTTGAGCTTCAGTTGCTTTTTGCTCTATGTATGTGTGTGTAAAAGCTGGTTTTATAGGTGAGGAGAAGGCTGTCCCAGATCAGACTGTGGACTTCACAGAGGAGAAGGATGCTAGTGGTATGGCTGTGTATGTGACCAGGGCAGACTGTTCCTACCGGAGCTGTGTGGCAGTGTCCTCTCCTGATTCACCACTCCATTGGATTTTGTATAAAGAGATGTGTGGGTCACAACAAGGCTGTCACTGATAGGGACTCTTCCTTGGCAGGTTTGATAACTATTCTGCCAATGTCATGGTAGATGGAAAGCCAGTGAACCTAGGCCTCTGGGATACAGCAGGGCAAGAGGATTATGACCGACTGCGGCCTCTTTCCTATCCACAGACGGTGAGTGCTGGGCTTGGACTGGCTTGTAACTGCTCCCTCTTGGAGACACGGAGGCTCCCAAGGACAGCCAGGCTTCTTTCCTTTGAGGAAAGTCTTAACTTCCTGCAGCTGCAGCCATTATTCTGGTTAAGAAGTGTCACAGCTGGATTTCTCCTAAGAGATGGTCCTGTTCTAGTCCCTGCTTCATAACAAGTGTTTGAACATGTATGTGTGCCATAGGGAGACTCAAGTGAAAGGAATGGTGTGGGGCTGCCATGCAGCCGAGCCATGTTCCATATTCCCATTCTCTCAGCAGCACAGCTTGCTGTTGGGCTGCACTAGCAGCATTTCCTTGGCTGTAGCAATTCTTACGTGGCCCCCCTACCAGGGGTGAAGCGTATAGCACTGTTAAGGTATTTGTGGTCGCAGGCTCTTCACATGCAGAGCCCCCAGTACTGTAAAAGAAGAAGTCATATGCTCAAAGTCTGTTCCTCCCTCCTCTGGTTTAGCACTGTTAATGGGGAAGAATTTAACAGCCACAGTCCTTGCTTGTGTGAGGAGGTTGACCTCTATAAGGCTCCCTCTCCACCCTCCCTCCATTATGTCTAGCTGTTTCTCTCTACACGGCTGACCCTCTTTTTTTCCGCACAGGATGTTTTCTTGATCTGCTTCTCCCTTGTGAGTCCAGCCTCCTTTGAGAATGTCAGAGCCAAGGTAAAGTATTCTCCTTCTGGATGAGAGTGGAAGGGAGGAACCAGTGAAGTCCCCTGCCCCACCCAGCACCACACCTACAAGCCCAAAATTTCTAGCAGTCCTGTTTTGATAAGGGAGGGTCATAGTCTGCAGGTTTTAAGAGGGGCCTACTTTTCATTCATGGCTTCTGTGGCCTATGTTTTTGCCTTTTTGAGTCTGCATCTTAAAGGAGGTAAGGTATGTCCTAGAAGCTAAAATACAGTTAAGGGAAGTGCTGTGTGCAGAGTTGGCTGGCACTGTCTGTCATGATTCCATGTCTCAGTGCCTTTATTATTACATAATAATATTACATATTAATATGTAATATAATTACATAATAATATGCTCATTCTGCAGAGCATACTCAGAACTGTAGGTGGAAGCCTCCTGTTTAGGTGTTGCCACCATGTCAGACAGTAGCAAAATCCTTGTTCCTGATAGTAAATGCATCCTCGTGGTTGCATCTACTGCTACAGCTACTTTTCTTACCACACCTCTCTGTTTCAGTGGTACCCTGAGGTCCGACACCATTGCCCAAATACACCTATCATCCTGGTTGGCACCAAGCTGGACTTAAGGGATGATAAGGACACCATTGAAAGGTTACGTGATAAGAAACTGGCCCCCATCACCTACCCTCAAGGTTTAGCCATGGCTCGGGAGATTGGTGAGTCTCATGTGCTGGCAGATCTCTATGGCATTGAGCTTTTTGTTTTGGAGTGGGTGAGGGACAGCGTGTCCTGGTAGTACCAGAGTGGTTGAGCTGGAGCTCTCTTTCCCCTAGGGTCGGTAAAGTACCTCGAGTGCTCTGCCCTGACACAGCGGGGCTTGAAGACGGTGTTTGATGAAGCCATCCGGGCTGTGCTCTGCCCACCGCCTGTGAAGAAGCCTGGCAAAAAGTGTACCGTGTTTTGAGGGCTGTGGCCTAGGTGCTGGCTCAGCATGTTGTCGTCCTCTGACAGATTGCATATTAGCTGGGTGTTTCTGGAGGGGGCTGGGATGTGTAGGGCCCTTCATCATGTACGAAGTCAGTGTTTTTTAAATGTCTCTTTGATTTAACGTCAGTGTTGATGTGAAGGGGCAGCGGGGGCAGGAGACTAGCTGGGGGCTGTGCAGCCCCCAGGGGAGGTACTATGGGGAAGGCAAGGTAGCTCCTTTGGGCAACAGGCTGTTTTGGCTCTCCTGAACTCAGAGCTGAAAGGGCTGAGACATTCATTCTGTCCTGGAAACACCTGGTTTCAACCTGCAGGTGAAACAGGTGGTGGAGATCCTTGTGGGAGTGGGGTGGGAGCTAGTATGAGTGGTGCTGAATGACAAGAGCCGTGGGAGACTGGTAGGGTCTCCTTGCCCAGCCTACTGTGGCTAATAGTAAACAAACTGGTGCTCTAGCAGATACGTGCCTGAGACTGTTAAAAGAAATCATAACCAGCCCCGGAAGGGGTGGAAGTAAGTGAGATACAAAGCTGAAGAACTAATCATTAGGTGCTTTACTGAGTACTAGCCAAATTCTGTGAGTGAAACAGCTCTGTGCAATCAATGTATTTGCCTTTTCGTGTGTGCAAACCCTAGGACAGCGTGGTGCTGCTCCCCCGCATCAGTCCTTAGCAGCGCCTCCCCCCTCCCCCCCAGATCCAGTCTCTGCAGAGCAGGGCTGTGGTTGTTGCCTCTGTTTTGTTTTTTTTCTACTAAAGACAGCAAAGGAAGCAATGAGGAGTCTGCTAACTTCTTCTTTCCCTTCCCACTTAAAGTGCAGGTGGGCTCTATAGATTTGGATGGAATAGGGAGAGCTTCTGAAGGGTTGTGGGGGGGGAACAGGGTTGGAAGAAAGACAGGTCCAATTTCTAATCATCATGTAGAGTGACGAGATAAAACCTTATTTGGTGCAATAAACATTCTCCATGACGGCGTATGTGAGCTTTATTACATAGCAGCCTTCTAAAGGTAATTTTCTGCCTCACTTCTCATACAGGTTCCAGCCCTGCTGTCCCTCTTCTCCAGCAGGACTGGGTCTGTGTCACTGTTTTCTATTGAGTTTACATCTATGCAGTACTAGTATGACAAGGCCAGGTGTGAAATACAGATGTCATCTTAGGAGACAAGAAATCCCCCATCAACCATCAGTGAGCTGCCAGTTGTCATAGCACTCTTATCACTCAGCAGGAAGAGAATGCTGTTCACCACATCATCCACCTCTGGAATCAAACACAGAGAACATCTAATGCACCCCTCAAATCATACTAGAAAAACAAGCATCCCCAAAGGTATGCCTTTGACCTCTATGTGTAATTGGAGCAGGGAAAAATCTCTGCCCCCAAACTCCGCTTGATGCAGTGCACAGGACAGTGTGGCTGGGAACTAGACATCAGAAAGTCCTTGTTGTGATCAAATGATACTTAGTTCACAGCAAGCACCTATGGTCCCCTCCCAGTCATATTTATGAACAGTACAGTAAGTGCATTTCAGTTGTCCTAAGATGAGAAGGCTGTAGAAGGGGGCAGATGAGGTTGACTTCTTCCCCTGTCCTCAACAAATCCCTTGGGAATTCAGTCACAGCCATTCAGCAGAGCTGTGACTGCCCACAAAAGCAGCAAGGTATTTGTGGCTGTGATGGCAGTTAGAGGTAAGGCTTGGATATGACGAAAGAGACCAGGCTGGCAACAAATTTACACCACTGACCTGCAAACTTTCCCAGTGGAATCCGATTAATCATGGCAGCAGATTTCTGAGGGTCACTCCAGTTAATTCTCCCCATGTCAGTCATAACCACTGTGGGGTTCACAGTGTTCACCCTAATCTGGGACCAAGAGCAGCAAACAATCTAACTAGACTGCTCTGAGAGGAAATGCACTCTAAGAGGTTCAGCTTTGATGCTTTTCTCTCTCTCAGCAAGAATCCTACCTTGTGGGGTCCCAGTTCCATTGCCATTACCTTGCTCAGCATATCCAAAGCACTTTTTGTGGAACCTTCAAGAGAAGGGAAGAACAGGAGGCATGTAAGTGCATAGCACCTGATCTGGAACGCACAGAAGTATTTCACTGCCCAGAACTGGCAGCTGGCAGCTTTGGTGGCTGTGGGTCTCTGGCTAGTCAAAAACAAGAGGAGCACTGCTAAAGCTACACATACTTACAGTAAACAGCATGATCCTGCAGAGCACGCTGAGATGCCTGGCTAGAGACGTTTACGATAGCACCTGGCACCCCGTGTGCAATCATCTGTCGAGCAACAATCTGGGGGGGACAGGGTGGGGAGCAAACAAACAAAAAAGGGATGCCAGAATCTTAATAGGAGAAATCATCATTTCATTCAGCAGGAATCTTGCTGGGGTGTTATGGTAGCCAAAAGATCAAAAACATCCAGAGGAGGTAAGTCCTCACTGCCTCCCACTTAGAAGAGTGAGTCAAAGCCAGAGAGCGGAGGGGCCGTACATACAAATTGTCAGGTTAACTCTGGATTGCAGTCCCTTTAGCCCCCACAGAGACACTTATCTCTGCTGTGCAGAACAATGCAGTCACTGGTGCTCGAGGAGACAACTGCAATGACAATTCTTCCTCACCTGGGAAATGTGAAGCACAGCTCCAAAATTCACATCAAAAGACCTACAAATAAATCAAATTTAAAAGTTACGGATGGTTGGAGGCCAGGCCAGAGAGCAGTTGTTTTGGAAGGCAGCAGAGGACAAGTGCTGCTGTTATCCTGGAAACACTGGTGATACTCTAGAATGTGGACAGAAACACCAAGCCAACTGGCTAGCAGGAATGGCTAGGCATGCTTTTGGCAATAAAAGCTAGTTTAGTGTGCAGGGGGGATTTGCAGGTGCACTCGTGTATCATCACATTTCTAGCAGGACTCTGTTCTTTAGCAGACTAACATAATTCCTCTATTAAACAGTAACCCCTGGGCCTTGGCCAGTGACTCTTCAGTCAATCAAACTTTTCATGCAGTTTTAAAGTAGCTGTAAGATAGGTAGAAGCAGCTTTTCTTCCTCTGCCACATCATCCTTCCTTCCTTGGTCAGGCTTTTACCTGCTAGTTCTGTGGAACAGCCTTAGTAGAATCCGTACATTTTACGTTCTAGTCACAAATGAATCCCTTATTATAGACCCACAACAGCCATTCTTGATGTAGGGTCAAAGCATGACCCACCTTCTCAGAGGAAGGAGACTCACCATATCCTGTATCCTAAAGTTTACCCCCTGAACTGGAACTACAGGTCTTCTGAGAGAAAAAAAAATATCATGTTGTTGCAGTAAGCAAATTTAATTTCCCACCGTGACAGTTTTTTACTGCCTTACCTGGCTTCATCTTCTCTATATCCGATTTGTCTGACAACGGTCTCTCAACTTAGCAGAGACCGAGTCGGGGCCAGATGGGGAGCCCGGTGTGAGGAGCAGCAAAAAGCCCCTCTGTGCTGTGGCGGCTGGGTGGCCTGTGCCCCTCACCTCTGCCCCACAGATGGGCAGGCTCTGGTTATGCCGTTACCGCAATGGCCAGCGCTGGGCGCGCTCTCCTGGGGCGGTGACAGGGTGAACAGGGCGCAGAGACCAGCACACAGCCGCGAGTGGAACGGTGGGCGCCGCTGCCCGCTCCCTTTCCTCTCCTGGGAGACCAGGTTTTGGGAGGCTCCGCCGCGGGCTCGGCGGCCACGGCTCTGCCAAGGCGCAGCAGCCCGCGCCTCTCCGCGGGCCGGGAACTCACCGCTGCAGGGCCGTCCGCGTCACCTCCAGGAAGGGCTGCAGCACGGCCACGGCCGCGTTGTTCACCAGCAGCTCGAAGGGCCCCGCCGCGCCCAGCGCCGCCGCCGTGGCCTCCCAGTCGGCCAGGTCCAGGCAGAGGGCCTCGATGCCGGGGAACTGCGGGGAGGGCGGCCTCCGTGGGGCGGGGCGCCGGAGGGGGCCCGGCTGAGGGTTACCGGGGGGGGGGGGGGGGGGAGGGAGGGGGCAGGGGAGGTCACTGCCGGGCGCCCCGGGGTCGGGCCGGGGCGGCCGGTACCTCTCGCACGAGGCTCTCCAGGTCCGCCGCGGTGCGGCTCAGCGCGGTGACGCGGGCCCCGGCCTTGCTCAGCGCCACGGCCACGGCGCGCCCGATCCCTGCGGGAAGACGGCGTCAGCCCCGGCCCCCCGGCCCGGCCCGGCCTGGTCCCCCCCGGCCGCCCACCTTTGCCGGCCCCAGTCACCAGGGCCCGGCGGCCGCGGAAGCTGAGGTGCGACTCCATGCTGCGGGCTGCGGGCTGGGCGGTGCCCGGGAGCGGGGCGGGCCTAGCGGCGGGGCCTGGGCGCTGCTCCTCGACTGAGACACCTGCCGGGAGGAGTGGGCTTGGGCCTCCCTGGGGGTCGCGGCGAGAAGCCGCCCCGGTTCCCCGGCCAGGGGCGGGCACGTAGAGGTTAATTTTCCGGGCTCCGAGTCTCACCGAAGGGCCGAAGCGGGAGGCCACGGCGACCTGGCTGTTCACCGCGGGGGGCAAGACCGGCCCTGGCGGCTGCTGGAGGCCCTGATGGCGACTGCTGGAGCCCGCCGGCCGCCCTGCTCCGTCGGTGCCTGGCACATCGGCAGCCGGCCCCGCCTGCTCGCGGCCCTGTCATCGCCCCAGCCACAGCGGCCATGCGCTGGAAGGCTCGACGGAACGGGGCAGGGGTAGCCCGGGGCCACCGGTAACGGCACTGCACAAGGCCAGGGCAGCCCCCTGCCAACAGGCCTGTCTGTGCTGCTACCCAGCCCAGCCCACTACTGCTTTTCCTAAATTTAAGAGCTTCTATGGCACATTTAGTAAGTGCAGAAACAGAAGTGCTAAGACAAGTTAACAACAATTAACTTACTCCTTATTTTAGTTCTTCTACTTCACTCTTAAGTCATCATCTGCAATGATCCATCACATCCATATTTGTTCCCCTGAACAGTAAAGTCATGTAACACATGTGGGTTTTGGCCATTTGGCATCACAACAGCCTGACAGGAAGGTTTATGGTCCATAACATGACAAAACACAGCTTTTGACATATTTAAATATTTATTTTATAGAATCACTTTAAGTGTGAAACTGTAGCTTGATTAAAAAGCTGCATCCTGATATATCCACACAGCCTACTGCATTGTCAACACAAGAAACCTTAAAAAGAAGCTTGGACACATGGAACGGTTCCCTATTGCCATGCAGGAGAATGTAGTCCTTTTCCAGTTTAGTAAATGCCCTGCCAACTCAGAGCATACTGCCTCTTTGGCACACCTAGTTTGGGTGACCAGTGACTACAGTGTGAAACTTTCTACTACTTGGTTTTGCTACCATCCATAAAAAGCAGTGTCCTTTTTGAACTGCAGTTTGCCACATAATCACTGCCCAGTCCATGCTGTCTATGGTACCTTACAAGGGGCTGCTACTAGTGAAAGGGGAAGAAAAGCTCCAAGAGGATAGCTCACTATCAGTGTTCGAAGACAAAAATCTCATCAAGAACTCATGAAGTTTCACAGCTTTCTGCTACAGGAGGTTGAAAACAAGAGCATAACCAGTGTTCTTGTTTTGTTTTTAAAGTACTTATATAGATACCAGGAATCTCCAGAGCAATTAACAACAAATCATTAAACCATAGGATGCCTCAGCTCTAGTGAGCAGAAGACCCAATACAGAGGTAGAACATACCACAACCCACTGTTCCACAAGTCCCCCTGTTTTCTGTAACAGGCTGTCTGTGTTACAGGTGTACTTGTCACAGAACAGCCACTGTACTAGCTGGACTTAGATCCAATTGCCTGCACATTCTTATTCCCGTACCTCATAGCCACTTCAGTAGATAAGAAGGAAAGGAGAAATTTAAGAACGAGCTGCAGTAAGTAGCACTCAGCTTGTTTGCTTCTCACTGGAATTCACTAGAATCATGCAGAGAGAACAGTGTACCCAGGTAAATGCTGAAAGGTTTGTGTTAAAAATAGAGTGCGGGGAACAGTGTGTTTCAGGAGGCTGACACCTCTGCTAAATTTCATACTTGAATACACTGCAGGCATTTGCTTACATTACACCACTTTTCAAACAGCAGGAAGTTAAGCAACTAGCTGAAGTCCACAGTACAGCTCAGCACAGCTATTTAGAAATCTGAAACTTTTTCTAGGTCCACATTCTAGCCATTAATCATCATTCCAGGTTATGCAATGTCACTCTATTATTCTCCTCTTAATTCCGTCTCAGACTTTAGCACTAAACCAGCAAGTATTTGCTGAAGACTTTGTGAAAGAGTGGTTTTGCAAAGTTGTTTTTTTTTATGCTGTTCTTCATGTCAGGTAGGGATTGCATATGGCCGAAATTTGGGCTAACAGGAAAGGAAGTGTATGGAGCCCCATTTCTTCCACTTTCAAAACTAAGCTTATTTAAAAAGCAGCAGCAGGTGATACTGCTACAGCATTGAACTTCTGCCTTTGTGTGAGTGTGCAGTCTGCATTTTACTGATGGGGTGAACTATTTACTGAAACGTGAAGAAGTAGAGTAAAAATAACCACTGATCTAGTCCTTAAGGTAATCATAAGTTTATCTGAAGAAGCTGAAGTGGAGTAACCACAATCATACAATTAAAGGTCCTCAAATTATACCATTGAAAACTTCCTTGGGGCATTACAGCTATCTAGCATTCCTCCTGCCTCACAGGCAGCAAAAGATACAGCACAACTTCAGACACAGGGCACATTTCATTGACCAGTGAGCATGCTCTGGCTCATACTACCTGCTGTGGGCAAAGCAGGAGAAATGATTACCATCTAGTCTGGCAAATATTTCTTCAGTATCAAATATCAAGGGAACAGTCTTGGACCTGGCAGACCACCATTATAATCAACAGCTACTGCAATTCAGCTGGTAAGAGCACCAAGTCTGACAAACACCTCCATGGGAGGTACACATGGACTACAGGAGAGAATGCACACTGTAAGCAACTTATCCAGTCCTGAATGAGCTTACCCTTAACACAGGGTTTTCCCCATGACAAAGGCTTTCAGCCTCGTTTACCCTAGTGATTCCAGGATTTCTGGTGTTTCCAAACAGACCCTATTCTGGCCCACAGGTGGGGTTTTAATATGGCAGGCCACAGAAGCTCTTAAGTAATACTGTTCCCAAGAAAGGTGAATGAAAACTTCCCCTCTCTTGTCACCATGGGGACTACAGTCTTCTACGGCACTCCAGCTTCAAGACAATGGCCTCTAACAGCAGTAAGAATGCTGTCATTCCCAGCGCTGCATTTGCCTAGGATGTATCCAAGCACAGATTCACAATACAGACGAAAGCGTAAAGTGACTTACACAAGTATGACTGCAGTCGTTTTACAAAGAGCCACTGGACAAAAGAACAAAGATTCTTCTTGGAATGCCCCAGGCTGCAGCTGAACAAACCACACCTCTGTTTTTGTAAATAGAGTCTGCCTCCTTTGTAGATGCCTCTGGTTGTCTCCCAGAAAAGGAAAAAAAAAAAAACAAACCAAACCCAAACCCAAAAGTCCACAACAACTCCTGTCTTACACAAACGAGATAAGATACAGGCGTCAACAACCAGTCAAGAGTTAGGACATCTTCTTAGCAGGGCACCAAATAGTGTCAGGATAGAGCAGACAATGGACAGATTTAAATCTATGAAGAAGAAAAAAAAAAGTTAAGACTAGAATTCTCCATACAAGGAACATACTGGCATTGGATGTACAGCAGTCTAGTGGAGCTGAGAGAGTGGGTCTACCTGCCTCTGGCACAGTGACATGAGAAAATATCCCCATTAGTGGGTTTGATCATTCTGCAGTTGATAAACACGAACAAGGTAGGGAGATCTTGTTTTGGAAGTGGACACTCACCGCGTTGGATCTTGCTGAAGGCCAAACACTCCTCCCACACTCACAACATTGTGTTTGTTCTCAGGGTCCCCGTAACTCAAGGTTACCTGTAAAAGCAAATAAATATTCAGAAATTGTAACACTAGTGCAGAAAAGAGCGCGGGGATAGCAGGACTATTAATGAGGTATGCAGAAAGACTTCAAGGACCCTGTCTAATCTGAACAGTGGATCACATCTGAAAAACTGTGGTTAGTTTTTACATAAGCAGTATTGGCACTGAATAGTAGCTATCAAATGGACCGCTGCTCATCTAAAGGCAATGTGGAAGAATAAATGAAGGAGCTGAAAGTTGCATTGCCCTGAAGGACAAGATGAGTTACAACTGTAAGCTTTGTAAAGGCATTAATCCTGTTAAAGTCTGTACCTTCACTAAATGACATATGTTCATCCTCACCAGCCATTGCCTGAAGTCTGCAAGAGTAGTGTCTTAGCACAGAGAGAAAGCAGAAACGTTTGGATGTTAGACAGCATGCAAAGTACTGCCAGGTGACAAACCCGGCAACAAAATTTAGACCCCTGGAACTCCAACTCTCTGTTATTCTTCCACACAAGCACTGTATTAAGAAATTTTCAGGTGCCAGGTACAAGATAAAATAAAAAAGAAAATATAAAAGAAAATATAAGTTCTTTCTAATTGTAGATTTTGGGTTAGCTGTTACAGTCTCAGGGACACAATGATCACCCCTGAAAGGCTGTGTTCAGCCTACAGTTACATTCACTGACATGAAGGAGATTACATCACACTGGAATTTGGCCCTAAGCGTACAATTCTGCTGCCTAATAGAATTGCCAGGAAATATAACCAAACAGTTTGTAGGGGCAAAACCGCACTTGTTTTTCAAGAAGTGCAGACAAAGCTTCCGGATAGCCTTATGGCTCCATCTACTGCCCGTAAGTAAAAAGGTATCCCAGCAATTAAAAAACTACTTGATTTTTCCTAAGAAACATTGATTAAGTTTCTGGAGATTCAGACAAGTTAATCTTAAAAATGATCAAACATTTAAACTGTGTCTTAGTTATTGAAGGGGTACTTGCTATAGCTGTGAAACTAGTCTTTGAACAGCACGAATTAAGACTGAGACTCCTGGGCAAAGATAGAAATACTTTCCTGCATGGCAGGCAAACTAAATACTGCCTCCTACACTTGCTGCTACAGGGACTCATAGAAAGTCAGAGTTTAGAAGGAGATGGGGAACACCACCTTAACATAGCAGAATGTGTCCCCAAAGGAGGGGACAGCTATAGGACCTAACTGGCTAGAGCAGAAAGTACACTTTTTACCTAAATGAAGGAACTGGACAGGACACAGCTCTGAGCAACTCTGTAGACATCCTTCTTTGCTGAAGAGCGCTAAGTCTAAGGGGAGTACTCTTTCTGATCAGACTGATGTGTAATTTCAGGAACTGAACATGAGCCTTAGGCCTACCTGCTGCAGCACAGACTCGCCTTGTAGTCTCTGCAGATTTTCCAGGTGGGAATGGAACAAAGGGCTGTGCAGCAGCTTTACCTCCAGCAGCCCTTCAATGATATAGCCGATAGTGCAGTCATCAGGAAGACGCACTCTTTCTGCCGTACTGATGAAGTTGCCCAGGCTGTGAGACAGAGCATAGGAGACAAGACGAAATATGCTTTAAAGACTACCAAACACATATTGGTGGAGTTTAGCTAGGAAAAGTGTTTACCTGGCCCAGGGACTCATCTTCAGGGCAAGACCTCTGCTGATACAGAACCCTGCTCCACCTGTGGCAAACCAGAATTTCACGGTTGTCTTCTGAAGAGCAACAAGAAAAAAAACACATAGTAGTTACTGATAATCAGCTTTTTCCATTTGGCTGGGTAGGGAAGGAAACTTGAGGTTCTACTGGATATCACATACTGCACTTGAGTCAGAACAAGATTACAGATTAATTCCTATTTCTTTAGGCTGCTGAAAGCCCACCTAGCTTTTCTCCCAAATGAAACTCTATCCTGGAAATGACACCAGGTGAACCATCACATTAGCACAACTGAGGCAGCACACATGAAACGTAACACTACAGTCCTACTCCTACCCAATTCCATCTGTCCCCTGGTCATTCTAGCCAAAGGTCACAGCCAGCTCAGTGTTCCTGTGGAAATCAAAGGTGGACATGGAGCCAAACCAACTAATGGACCAAGAAGACTACTTTGTTGTGCAGTCTTCCCTAACACGCTGCTTTGTAACTGACTTGCTGGCCAGTGAACTGATTTCTCTTTAGGCCTGTCAGTACAGGCAGCCTAGTGAGAACTTGTCCTTTAGCATGACAGAGGTATATTTGCTTCCACTTCTTGAAAACCTAGTAACCACTCAGTACTGGAAATGCTTTATATACCAAGAAAGCTTTTGTCACCCATCTGAGGTTGGTTCAAGATGCTGACACTGTGATACCACTCTCAAAACAAACCAAACCCAAAACAAGGAACACTTCCACCAAAACCACTAAAGGAAAAGGAAGAGTCAAGGCGGGGAGGCCCTACTCACCTTACCATGAGGGAGATCACCAACACAGGTAAGTAAAGGACAAGAAACAGACAAATTCTGTTGTACATATGCATATGAGGTAGATCAAAGGTTCATTTAACCCAGCACCCTGTCTCTGAAAGTGATCAGTGCCAGGTTCATTGTCTGCAGATTAAATCACTTGTTTCTCGGGGGGAATCCTATGAACTCTCAAGGTTTTAAAAGCTTAGGTGGTCAGCATGTCTCAGACTAACTGCAAAGTTTGCTTACTGATCCATCACTTTGGACATGGTCAGCTGCTTCAATGGGATGGTCCAGACTCGGTCGTCCCACATAAACATCCTGGCTGTGTGAGAAGGCAGATAAGAGATGCAGAAGAGTCTGAGGGTTGACGTAGTTGTCATCATCCACATGGCAAAACCATCTTCAAACAAAAATTAAGAAAGTTAGTGCAGAGCAGTGACAAAAAAATGAGTTACATGTTTACAGCTGAGCCTCAGTCTTTCAGCCTTGGAGCAGAATGTATTTCCCAATTGTCCTGAATGACAGAATTTGGAAGCTGAAAGCACCCACAGATCCTAATTTTGGAAAGAAGCTGAAATTAACAGTCCCCTTTAGGTGATCATCCTTTCCACCTCTCAGATGATACTTATTTATCAACTCTGCTTCATGCTGTGCTCCCTTCCCCATGCTTGTCACCACATTTTAGCTAATATTGCATCCCTTACTGGAGCAGAGGAGGTTACTCAAGTTTCCTGCGAACACAGAAGTGGAAGAAACAAAGTCAATCAGAACAATGTGTTTCACCTACTTTTGCCCAGATTCCAGGAATTTATCATATTCCACAGACATCTTGCAGCAGAGAGCTTGCCGGGTATGGACAGCAGAACAGTTGGTGTTGATCATATGATCCCCTAGAAAAATACAAAGATCATCCCTTTCAGGTTTGAGAAGCATGTGTAGTCCAAAAAAAAGAGACTACAAAGAAGTGCATATTTGGCACTAATACTGTACATCTGAAGTGCATATGGTGCACACATGTAAGAGCAAACTGTAGGACAGGCAGGGCTCATGGGTTATGCATATGGCATGCAAGCTGTAGAGTACATACAAATGTGTGAGTGCAGGGTATATAAATAGTGCCATGAGACTGTATGCAAAGGAAACACCTAATATAACTTTGGACCAGATAGACTTAAGCTTACTAATGAGAAGGAAGTAGGTGAACCCTGTATTCAGGAAGTTCCAGGCATCTTGTCCAGGTGGTAATAGGAACAGCATATTCTCCTGTGAAAGGAGAAGTTTTCTCCGTTTCCTCCACCTTAACTTCCCTAACTGCTTGTACAGCATGAAATAAGGATTTCTAGGGAAAGCACAACAGAAACAAACCTCAGTTATAAGACACAGTATGTGCCTATGGTACACAGCTTACCTGCTTTCAGGCGTAGCTCCCGATCCTCCCAGTCTGTGAATATAAACGTCTGTGGGAGACAAAAGCAGTGTGTTCACATTTAGGAATTTCAGAAACTAATTTTGATTTTGCTCAGTTGCAGTCAGAATTCTGAATGTTCTGTCTGGCTAGTTTATTTCACAGTAGCTGCTGGGAGTAGGGTAGGGATTGGTGGTGGACAGAACCCCAGCAACTTCAGCCCTTGCCTTATTTGATAAGGTTTCGTATTGCAAACCAGGAGAGCCTCAACTCAGTAAAGCATCCAAGATTTTACTCTCCTCATCTCAGGGTACAGTCAACCAATCTCCAGACAGGAACGACTGTCTTTCTCAGAGTACCTCCCCCTGCAGCTTCAACTCTTCTCCCTGGCTAGGAGTCCTCCAAGCTGTCAAGCAAGCTAGAAGGAAAGAATAAAAGCCAGTGGGAAGTGCCATGTGGTAACACTGCCTTGTCCCAGCTGCTGGACAAAATTGTGTTAACATGCTTGGACAGACTGAAATTCCCAAACAAGGGAATGAGTTCTATGGTGTTTTGTGGAAAAAAACCTAAAGTTGCCAAACTACTTGCACCAAAACACTGGCTTAGACGCATCAGCACAGGGGCTCTTTCAGTACCACATACTATTTTCCAGTGACACAAAAGCCAGCAAACCTTCTGCTGGGACCACTGAGCCCTGCCGGCCACTGACTAGCTCAGGCGGCCGTGAGCTTCCTGGGAGGCAGGCCCAGACCCAGGTCCGCAGCCCCCGGCCTGCCGCCGAGGCCTCACCTGCCCCCTGGCCCGGGAGATCCAGGTTTGCAGCAGCAGGTCCAGCCGGCTGCGGTGGTACTTCCGCGTGGTCTTCACGGCAATGAAGATGTCCTTCAGCTCCAGGCTCTCCCGGGCCGTCGGGCGGCCTCTCCGCGCAGGTTGGGGGCTGCCGCCCAGGCCCCCGCCGCGGCCGCCGGTCCCCGGCCCCCCGCGGGAGCCCGCCCGTGTGCCGGGCAGGCCGCTGCCCCCGGTGGCCGCCCGCGGCGGCCCGCTAGGCCCAGCGGGGCGCGGCGGGCGGCGGCGGGGCGCGGCGGGGGGCTGACCCCGCGGCAGCAGCAACAGCAGGAGGGCGGCGGCGCCGAGGGACAGTAGGAAGCAGGCCCTGCGCAGCCCCAGGCAGGAGCCGCTCATGCTGCAGCCCTGCCGGCCCCCGCCGCACTGCGCGGCCGCCTCATGGCCCCGCGGGCAGCCGAGCGGCTCCGGGAGCCCGGCCGCCCTCTCCCCGCGCCGCAGCGGCCGGCGGCGGCCGCCGCGCTCCGGAAGGCGGCGGCGGCCGCACCCGGGCAGCACTGACCCGCGGGGGAGGCCGCCCCAGCGAGCGCGGCCGGGCCCCACAGGCGGCGAGAGCCCCGCAGTCCCACCCCGCCCACACCGCCAACCGGTGCGCCGACAGCAGGGGAGACGGGCCGCGGCCCCTTTAAGGGTTTCACCTGTCGGATGCGGGCTCGCGGCGCGCGCGACCCGGAAGTGGAAGCCGCGGAAGGGGGGAGAGGTGGGGAGGTCAACCGGAAGCGGCGGCGGGGAGGGGAAGGATGCCGCTGCCCGTCCAGGTCTTTAACTTGCAGGTACGGGGCCGTTGCCTCCCGCCACCTCTGTTTCGCTGGGGGCTGCTGCGGCCGCGCTTGACCTCCTTCCCGCGCTGTGTCTAGTAGCACGGCCCGGCCCCGCCGTGGCCTTCGGGTGGCGCGGTGCGGCCTGCCCCTCGGCTCCGCGCCCGCCTCTCCCCTGTGGGGAGGGAGCCGCTCTCGGCCGGCCCGGGCTCGCCCTTTCGCCGGGCCTGCGTCGCTCCGGCCGCCGTTCAGGAGGGGCAGCGCCCAGCCGAGCGTCCCCCGCCGCCGCGGCGGCCCTCTTGCGTGGTTCTCGAGTTCTACGTGTGCCGTAGGTAGGGCTTGGGTAGCGGAGCGGGGTGTAACGAGGTGGCGGATGAAGAAGAGCCGAGGGTCTGCGGCACGGGGGAAAAGGCGCAGGAGCCCACAGCGGGTCGGTTGATATGCTGAGCCCGGACCTTAAGTAGCCGCACAGGTGATCCCTTTGCGAGTTGACTGCCTGTCTTACCTTTAGTAGCCAGAGGGTTCTTTGTCAGTGTGTGGGGTTGTGGAAACTCGGGGTAGGATGTGGGGTAGTTCAGCATCCAGCTCAGCTTTTTGATCAGTAACAGATCCGTACTGCATCCCTTCCAGCAGTAGGTCACTCCCGAGTACAGCAGGAGACTTCAGCCTGAGTGCTGAGTGCCAGCTTGTCAGCTTGTATGAGGCCTTATAAAGTACCTTCCAGCAGGGCTCAGAGAATGTTGGGGAGTGAGCACTGTTTTATTTGCTTTATGAGTAGCTCTTAAGTAAACCTTGCATCTTGCTTCAAAAATAGTTGTCTTGAAAATGTCAGAACTTGGCATGTCTTGGTGGGAATTCCAGCCCCCTTGTGTTTTGCCATGTCTGGGAGTTGAGAGAAGTGCAGACTACAGCCTACCAGTGTAGCAGGGCACAAATAATTTTGTTCCACCAGCTGGAGTTGCTGTTAGTTTCTGTAACGCTGATTTCTAAGGAGTCCCTATGAGGTTTTTATTATGGAAGGCAAACAACCTAAAAAAAAAAGCAACCCCAACACAGTGTTTCTGATGTAAGAAAAGAGATAAAGTAGATAAAAATGAAAAAAGTAATGGTCTCAATATATGGTGACTTAAATGTTTTTTATGCAGTTTTCCTGAGTGGTGATCTGGACAATCAAACTCTTCTTTGCACCCTCCCTCCCTTTCCTTCATGCAGAGAGTAACAAACTAGGGAATGTACTTTTGTATGCTTGCTTTTGCTTCAGGTTTTGGGAGATTTCAAGCCATTGTTGAAATATGTGTGTGTTTGGTACGCACCAGTCAGTGAAAGAATAAATAGGCCATGGGTGAATACAAGATGCATCAATTTTTAGAGTTAGGAAATTTGGGTCTGCCCTGTTCCTCCTCATCAAAAAAAAAACCCAAAAAACCCCACCAACCCAACATGCAAACCCCTCAATCTTTGATTGCTTAACAGACAGCAAATTCAATAAAAACATGGAAATAATTTGGTGTTGGTGGGGGCAAGGTGTTGTCATTTTTGTCCTTTCTAAGGTCCACTTATGCAATTTACCCCAAACAGGTAATATCTGTGTGTATTTGGCATTTTATAAGAAGACATTCAACTTGGTTTTCCTGAGGTTGAATTGGTAACACCGAGGGGGAATGTTCAGCACACTTTTGACCAGGAGGAGGAGAAGTATTTTGTGCTAGCATACCAACTTTGTTTGTGGGACTGCATAGTAAATTGGTCTTAAATGGGAACCTGTGCAGGTATTGAATTGATGCAGTTGTACTGAGGTCACTCTACTGGTATGATTCCTCATGTGGGTCAAAGCAGTGCAAGTTATACTGGGAGAATAAAATTCTGTTGTTCCTGAAAAAGGGAATCTCCCTAAACAGTTGGACTCGGATAGCTATAGTAGGATAGTTCAACTAATGGTAACTTTTTCTAGTGCAGATAAATTTTTTCCCAGTGTTTGGTAGAAAGTGTGGAATTGCCATTCTTCATTCTGTTCTTTACTTTTTTTAATACTTCTAAAAATTGTTGTTGTCTTCCCTCCCCCAAATACTACTTTTAAGCATTAAAGTAGCTTTGAAAAGTTCTGGTGAGCTTTTTGGGTACTTTTTTACTTTGGGAGCTTCTTGAGTGGAGTATTAATGTCTGCTCTTGCTCAAGGGAGAGAAATGGAAAGTCATTTGGAATTTAGCGTGCATGCTCAGGATACTTTGCGGAATCAGATTTATTGACCCTTTCACTTTCTTGCTTGATAATGTACCAAACAAAATAAAATGCTCTGTGCGAATGGTGAGCCTTAGTGCAGCTTGTTTTAGACAAAACATCATGCTGAGTACTGGTGTTGCTAGAGAAAGGTCCTAAACACATCTGAAGACTGAGGAATGTTTTTTAATTTTTAACATTTAATCTGTATTTAAGCAAGTCCTTAATAGATTGAATCACATGCTTGTTTCCTGCTCAAGTGTAGTAAGCTACTTTTGACCTCGTTTTGCTGTTTCAGGGTGCAGTAGAGCCCATGCAGATTGATGTAGATCCACAAGAAGATCAGCAAAATGCACCTGATATCAACTATGTGGTGGAGAACCCCACTCTGGTATGTGCTGGGTGGGGGCTAGTGGGTTACCTTTCTTGGGCATGGCCTCTTCCTTTAAGGCTTTTGAGAAGCTCTCTCATTTTACTCCTTGTCAAATTGTGATTTAGAGATTGATTCTCTTTAAAGCAAGGTGGGGTAAGAATAGCAGTGATCTTTTCTGTAGTTCCTTGTCACGTACTGACCTCTACTGCACCTCCCGAGATGAGAGAGGAATTGCTGTTCTGTGACTTGCTGTGTGCTGCCTGTTTGACAGCTTTTGTTCTGAAATAGTTTGTACATCTTTCATTGTTTGCGGAGACATCGTTCCTTTATTTTGAGGCTTGTTCTTTGAGGAGCAAGGCTCAGGTGTTTTAAGTACAGAATTCTTTCATTGTTCAATCCTCCGGAGACTGGCTAAAACCCTGTAGAGGCACAGAGTTACAGAAGACTATTTACTTATAGCAGTTTCTTCAATTTTGAGTTAATGATTTGAGATTTTGGCCAATTTTTATATGTCATCTCTGTAACAGTGAGAGGTAGGTGCTGCAGAAGAGAACAAATATGTTAATTGGAAAAAGTTAAAGCAACATTAGAATTGCAAAATAAAGCGTTGTTGGGAAGCTCTGGATCTCACATAACCTCTGAAGCTTTAATTTGTTCCTCTTGTCCCTGTGCCTTCTAACAGTTGTCACACGGTTAATTGTGTTTACTGCAGAGCCCTTTTTTTGTTGTTGTTGTTTTGTTTGGTTTGGGGTTTTTTTTGGTTGGTTTTGTTTTTTTCCAGCGTATGACCTGATACCTTGTTTGATTTCATTGCATTTCAATTCTGTTCTGAAACTAGAGTGAGGAAGCAATTATATTGTGACCTTTACGCCTCTGTTATTACTATGTTATCTAAGTCTGCCACAAAAATTAGTGACTTTCTTTTCACCCTAACTGATGTGAAGGACCATAATTCCCTTTTGACATTCAAAGAGCTGAGGAGTAAAATGAAATTACTCCGTGATTTTCAGGAGTATTGTGCACCGTCAGGCATGAAACTGTGGAAGAAAGAATGTTCCTGCCTTTGTATTTTTCAAGTTCTGTAGCAAATAAGCACGAATCCTAAATACAGATTTTCAGTGTGCACAGTCCTGTATCAATCTCAGAGCAAGATTGTTCTTGCACAGAATCAGGCAACAATCACGTTAGGAAATGCTACTGTGACATTTGTAGTCATATCTTAATTTAGACGTATGAGGGTCAGGGAGTCAGACATGACACAGGATGCATATTAAGTGTGGACAGGCAGCCTGAATCTAATGTTTTCTTCCTGCCTGACTTTGCCCTGAACATTCTGCTACAGTAGTTTGCACATGTACTTCTGTCTTCAGGAGATCTCCCTGCAGTGCGGTATGGTATCTTTACTAGACATTTTGTGCTTCTCTTCTCCACCCCCAGACAAGGCTTAAAATCTGTTAAGTGTTCAGAATTTAAACCTCAGATCCTTCCTCAAGAGTAAGAGACCCTATTTGTTCTCAAATAAGATGTTGTAAGAAATTAGTATGAGCAAAAGAACGCAAATTATCATATGGAAGCTATTTTTCAAGTAAAAACCATCTGGAATGGTTTTCTGATTTAGGAAATTTTGGCTCAAATGATGGAATCTTGACACAATTATTAACAGGCAATGTAACGGGTGCTTAAAGTGGGTGAGCTGATTAGCTTTAATGGACAGCATCACAACTGAAATAAAAAAATATGTAAATTGTAATGTACTGCATATTTCTGAGGAAGTTGCTAATGTTTGAAGAAAGCAGAAATGGAATAATCTTACCTGCTTTTTTATTTGTCTGAGCCATGTTGCCCTCCATGAAGGGGTCAGGACTGCAGGAAACACTTTGCAGGTCACGGTGCTGTAGCCTGATTTAGTGTTGCCATCTTTTCCTTCTAAGACCAGGTTTTGTTTGCAGGATTTGGAGCAGTATGCATCCAGCTACAGTGGTCTGATGCGAATTGAACGGCTACAATTTATTGCTGATCACTGCCCACAGCTACGGGTGGAAGCTCTCAAGATGGCACTGTCATTTGTCCAGAGAACTTTCAATGTTGATGTGTATGAAGAAATCCACAGAAAGTTGTCTGAGGCCACCAGGTACTAAGAGATCATGGGAACCTGGGGAGAGTTTTTGTTTGAGTTAAGACTAGTGTGCCACAGTGGGGGATGGTGCATGTGTATTGCTAGCGTGTTCATTATGCAACTTGCCTTTGCCCTTATTTGATAGCAATGAAATGTGTGTATTCAGGCCTAAGGTTTAATCTTTTTTAAAAGATTAAACACAGAAGACATTATCTGATTCTGAAGTCTCAGTGTTTTAAAAGGCTACAGTTAGATACTGAGGAGAGTTTAGTCCTTGTGACTGCTTCAAATATTAATGAACATGGTTGTCCTTTTTTAGTAGATTATGGACACAAAGCCTCTTCTAGATGCTTTTGTGTTCATAAATGAAAACCTTACCTAACTGTTTGCCTTGCCTTGGTATTTTTCCCCCCCTCCCCCTCCCACCCCCGCTGACAAGAGGTTTGCTGTTAAAGGTAGCCTGTGATACTTTACTTATCCATCCCTACTTTCTATCTTTGTGTTATTTTTGTTGCTATGCATATTTGTTGATTGCTTTTCTGTTTTGCCTTGGGAGTCTTTACCACTTATGTGTGACAGTATGTTTGTTCATTGTTTTCTTATATGTGAAAAGAACTGTTGGTAAAAAAAAAACAAACACAAACCCAAGAAAACCCACCCACAAAACAATAAAACTCAGAATATATCTTTCCATTTACAATATTAGAAAGTGAGCTCAATGTAAGCAGATACGTTGACCTGAGCGGAATGGAAAATGAAGTTGAATAGTATCTGTACAGTATAGCTTTGCTATGAAGCCATTGCAGTACAGCTGGGGAGAGAACTCATGAACATGTGCACCCTGTGTTGCGTGTACAGATGTTTGACTGGATTCAATGACTCTTTAGAGTTATTAAATACTTTTATAGAATGTAATATTTCATTGCAGCACTGTTAGTAACTTACTTTCAATGGATTTATAGAGCAGGTTGTTTCTTTAAAACTAGCAATGACTGACTTGTTAATAAAATACCTGCAGAAGTTCAGTAGGATAATTTTGAGAAGATCTGTAGACATCTGTGATGCTTATGTTGCTGTTCTTACTGGAAATCCTAGCAGTCATCATCTTTTTTCCCCACCATCCTTGTTTTCTCCTTGGTCTATTTTGTGTATGCAGTACTGTTTGTTAGGGTAACAGGGCCAGGTGCTTTAACAGACCTCTGTTTTGAAAAGTTTGCAGCATAATAGCCCCCTTTAAACTCTTTTCTTTCAGAGAACTGCAGAATACACCTGATGCTGTCCCTGATAGTGGAATTGAACCCCCTCCTCTTGACACAGCTTGGGTTGAAGCTACACGCAAAAAAGCTCTTCTTAAACTGGAGAAACTCGACACAGATCTGAAAAATTACAAAGGGAACTCCATCAAGGAGAGTATCAGGTGAGATGCAGAAGGCTCTGCTGGAGCAAGGAAGAGCATTTTGCTCCTCCAGGCACCTTACACAGGATGTCAACTGCATTGAGTGCCTTAGGTCAGTGCGTTGAGTTACTTGTTTGGAACAAACTGACAGTGTCCTTTTCTGAGCACACAGTTCATTGGTATTTTAATTCCTGTGCTCCAGGAGAGGCCACGATGACTTAGGTGATCATTACCTTGACTGTGGGGACCTCAGCAATGCTCTCAAGTGTTACTCGCGAGCCCGTGATTACTGCACCAGTGCTAAACATGTTATCAACATGTGCCTCAATGTTATCAAGGTAGGAAGGTTTGCAGGAAAAATAGTACTTGGTGTTTTCTGATACCTGCTGTAAAGTCCACCTGTACTTTGCTCTGGTTACACCTTTTGTGTCTGCAATGATGCTGCTTATCTAAGTAACACCATTTATCCATGCATATTCTACACTGTTTCTGGCTCTCTACAGGTCAGTGTCTACCTCCAGAATTGGTCTCATGTTCTGAGCTATGTAAGCAAGGCTGAGTCTACACCAGAAATCGCAGAAGTAAGGTCCTGCTTTTTAACTTGCATGAGTTTTCCCTTGTTTTCTGTCTCCAAAATTTGTGAGACAGTTTATTCCTTTCCCTCTTTACAACTTGCTCCCTGTAAGACTCCATCTAACAGTCTGTTCTTCCTCTAATCCAGCCTCCTTGGCTGCTATACTATTTCTGTGGCGATTCATTGTTGCTTTTCTCTCACGATATGAGTGCAGGAAATATGACTCACTATTAAATCAGAGAGAATTCCCATCCTCAATTCTTGCCATATTCTTTCCCAAAACAAATAAGATGAAGTTATCTTTCTGTTGAGATTTGCAAGTTAATTATTAGGATGTAGTATCCCAAGGACAGTTATAATCAAAATGGGGTTTATGTTGCTTGCTCACTACTGCTTTTCCTTATCCTTTAGCAAAGAGGAGAAAGAGACAGCCAGACACAAGCAATTCTCACGAAACTGAAATGTGCAGCAGGTGAGTGAATCCTTCAGCTTCCTGTATTGTCTGCCCTGCCTGTTAGCTGTCTGTAGGGCTCGTTGACAACAGTGTGTGCTTGGTTTATTTTTTTCTCTCAGGTTTGACGGACTTTGTATTTTCTCATCAGAAATGCAAAATTTAATAAAGCTGATGAGATGGAACTGCTGACTTTTTTTTGCCATTTCTTTCTTCTCCCCAAGTTTCTTCAGAGAGGATGCCAGTGTGAGTCAGCGTAGTTCAATGGACACTAGATAGGAGTCAGAGAATCTTATTTCGCTTCAATAGTGAAGGCACTAGCGACTGTTTGGAGGCCTGTCCTACTCTCCAGATCTTACAATTTCTCCTGATTTGTATGCTATCACAAACTAAGGACTAACTTTTTCTGGTTCCTAGGCTTGGCCGAACTAGCTGCTCGGAAGTACAAACAGGCAGCAAAGTGTTTCTTGTTGGCATCATTTGATCACTGTGATTTCCCTGAGGTGAGGACCAAGAGGGAGCTGTGTGCAAGTCTTGGAGGGGATGTAATTCTTCTCAGTACTAGGTTGTTAAAGTCAGATATTGTAGTTATTTTCACAGTGCTCCTGTGTATTTTGGTGGTGCTGTGAACCGAGTGGTTGGGGGTTTTTTTATATTATTTTTTTTAAAAGTCTCTCTTCTTGGGTTCTTTAAATGATCTACTATAGATCACGTAGGAATTACCGGTGAGATTTATATATCTGTGTAGCTCAATCAAAAGACTGGCTGTTGGTTGGAATTGGTTTCTGCTCTCTTAGCAGTGATCAGTCACTCCTCAGGCTCTGGGTGAAGGCCTGAGAGCACACTGAGTGGTTCCACTAAATTTAACAAGGGCTAATCTTGTCACTGCATGAGAGACTGGGGTATAATACTTAATCCCAACCTCTTTCTCCCACCCCTGCACTCTCTCTCTCTCGCCACCCCCCCCCCCCCCGCCTCTCGCCACCCCCCCTCCCCCTCTCTCTCCTGCCACCCTCCCAGCTGCTGTCTCCTAGCAATGTGGCTGTGTATGGTGGTCTCTGTGCCCTTGCTACCTTTGACCGTCAGGAACTGCAACGAAATGTTATCTCCAGCAGGTAGGCGATGCCTTGAGGGGAGTTTGTACTGGACATCTTTTGGGACATGGGATTTTGGTTGAGAGTGGATTCTGGTGGCCGTAATAGCTTTCTCATATAGCAGAGGAAGAATCACTGAGCCCTAGTTTGGCTTTAGCATTAAGTGATGTTTCACTGTCTAAAACACAGTGGTTAATCACAGCTGAAATTTTGGTAGCATAACAGAAGTTTCCAACCTGGGTCAAATCCAGCATCAACATAGCCCAATTTTCTGTCTCCATCAGCAGTCCATACCAGATATTAAATCAGAGGGTAAGAGCTCTACGGAAGGCAGCTGTAAGATAACATGTCTTCATGTTACCACTTGTTCTGGTGTACGTTAATCATATTAATAAAATGTAATAATTGTTAATACAACTTGCAGCTTAATATGATATATACAAGGTTAAGAGAATTAGTCTTTGGAAGAAAATGGATATTTGTGTGTCACAGATTGAATTACAATGATACTGAATTCTTGTCAGCTAAGTGTGTGGAAGCACAGATTTTAAATTTATGTGGAAAAAGGGTTGTTAGCCTGACTTGTATTGGCTGATTCATGGAGTGAGATCCCAAGGTTCAGAAATCTGTGGTGGAGAATTGGGAGAGCGCCAAGACAGTTGCATGCCTAACCTACCTATGGCATGCTGTACTTTGTGAAGGCTGTGAAAGGGAACACAAAGCTGGCCAGCACAGACTACAGTGCATTCATGGATGTGACCTATGTTTTCTGGTAGATCCTGATTTTGCCCTATTCCACCTCATTTTTTTGTTTTGTGTGGACAAACATTTCTAGTGCTTGGTTTATCAAAAGTCTTTTGCCTTCTTTCACCACAGCTCTGATGCTGTGCTGCATCTTGCTGTTTTACCAGCCCTGCTGAAAATGGGCTAGCTGGCCTGTTGGAGAGTAAATTCTTGGAATCTTCAAATGACAGTGAGAGTTTGTAACCTTGCAACTTGGAGTGATGAGGTTGCGGAGTATTTAAGTGGTGGGTTCCAGTGTCTGATTACTATCATCTTTATCTGTAGCTCCTTCAAATTGTTTTTGGAGCTGGAGCCACAGGTTCGCGACATCATCTTCAAGTTCTACGAATCTAAATATGCTTCATGCCTGAAGATGCTGGATGAGATGAAGGTGAGCTGCAAGGGAGCAGTGCAGAACAGACCCTAAAAGTTCCCTTTGCCTAGCCTGTTGTAAGAAGCAGTGACTGTTAAAAGTAGCTATGAAGCTCTTCTGTGTTTTCTGTCTCCTGATGTGATGAATGGAAATTGGGAGTAATTTAGCAGTGGAGGGTGGGGAGAAGTAAATATTTTAATATACTGCTAGTTCTTGTATTCAGTCTTGTTTTATGGTATTGTCTTGCTGTAGCGTAATATCCTTAAGTTTTAAGTATATACACATAGATGTTTCAGAACATAGGAATATATATTTTTCAAGGCTGCTTCTCGGGTTCTGATGTGGGTTTTTTTGCACAGGACAACCTGCTGCTGGATATGTACCTTGCACCTCATGTCAGGACACTTTATACTCAGATTCGAAATCGTGCCCTTATCCAGGTAATTGTTCCTGTAATCCTGAGCAGTGAGACAGGCCATCTCTTTGTAATTGCTTTTTCTATGGTTTTTTGGAGAGCAGGGAGTACCTTTGGCAACTTAATACTTTCTTCTTCCTAGTACTTCAGCCCCTACGTATCGGCAGATATGCGCAAGATGGCCACTGCTTTTAATACCACAGTGGCTGCTCTGGAAGATGAACTTACTCAGCTGATCCTGGAGGGACTGATCAATGCCAGAATAGACTCACACAGTAAGGTGAGTGCATCTGAGCCGCAGATTATAGACTGGACAGCTGTACTAAGATCAGAAACTCTCCATTCCTGGGACGCTTCAAAATTGCATTCATCTGTTGTGACTCGTATTCTCAGTAGGGCTGATCTGTGTGTAAACTCAGGTTCCGTGATACCTCAGCTTTGTTCCCTTGTGCAGAAGGGGCTTCCCACTGTGCAACCCTGTCCTAGCTCCTGTGTACAGTTCTCTGTGTTGGTTACAGATTCTTTATGCTCGAGATGTAGATCAGCGCAGCACAACTTTTGAGAAATCTTTACTAATGGGCAAAGAGTTTCAGCGACGTGCCAAAGCTATGATTCTGCGAGCTGCAGTCCTCCGCAACCAGATACATGTCAAGGTATGGGCATGTTAAATGTGGGCTTTGACACAGTGTTAAGGTTTTAATTTTTTTTAAAAAAAACTGAAACTATAGAAGTTGTTTAATTGAAGATTCTGGAGGGGAATGGATTTGGCGTGCCCACGACTGGACAAATTCTCACAGTAGTAAATACTGAATATATAAGGAACAAGTGTTTCTAGCTAATACATTGACCTGCTTGTACAACACAGAATGTCCTTTGAAGTTTATCTGCTTGGGTTGATTCTAACTAATGCATTCCAACTAATTCTTGATACACGTATCTCTTATCAAAAGAAAGATTGTTTGAAGTGATTATTTTTAGTAGAGGAAGTAAAAAATGCATGAATTGCTTGGAGTATTCCTTCCATGATGCAGTTCCAAAAGAATGCCCTTAGGGGAGGATAGGCCATCTGCTACAGAATGTGTTAAATTCTGTAGTGTATTAATCTCTGTGGTCACTACATGCCAGATAGGATTCCACTTCTGGGGCCAACAGCACCTTGTACATGGTAAATAGAGTGGCTTAGAAGTTCCGGTTTTACTTTTTTAGGAACAATTCTCATGAACTGTAACTACAGAAGTTGTAAACACAACACTTTTGCAAAGCCATCATTATTTATGAGTTGGGGGTATGCTCTCCCCCTGCTGCTATCCTGCTGTGCTTCATTTGGTCTCTCAGGAAGCACTGTGCAGCATATTTACACATCACTAACTAGGATGTGTTTTGGTCTTGTTGCAGTCTCCTCCAAGAGAAGGTAGCCAAGGGGAGCTTACTCCAGCTAACAGCCAGTCCAGGATGAGCACCAACATGTGAAAAACTTCAAGCACTACCAAAAGAAATGGTCCCTCCAGGACTACCCAGTGTTTCACCCACTAACTGCTGAGCTTCACAAACTGTCCCTGTCTCCCTCACTTCTTGCTCGGATTGAGAGGGTCAGGGCTGATGGTGGATAATATGAATATTCCAATAACTTCAATTCTCCTTGAAAAGAAATTCTTTCTAAAAACAGCATCCCTGCAATGGGTCGTCATTTCAATTTTGGTAGAACATCTCTCTCTATTCTCCTTCTTCCACCACTTGAAAGAGCTGTCAGGTTATTCATACAGATGCTGATTTGAGAGTTTTTCAGCTGCTACTCGTTTTTCGTTTCAAAGCTGCAAAAATAGTGTTAAGCTGAATGGACAGGCATGATCTAAGATGAGTTTTGCTGGCCTGAAAATACTGCCTTGATTCTGAGCAATGCTTAGCTTTCTGTTTATTCCAGATAAACCTACAAGTGCATTGCTCTCAATTATGGAGGTAGAGTTCTGATAGGAGAGATTTCCTGTGAGAAACTCTTAATGATTTTTCACCTACACCAGAAAACATGGCAGTGCTTCCATGCAGTCACAGGCCTTTATTTTAGGGTGTTATGTTTACCTGGATCCAGGTTCTTTCTCTCTGATCTCTTTTCAAAGACCTGTTCCCTGATGTGTTTCCCACTTGTGCGTGACCTGGCTTTGGGGTTCAGTGTTACCATAGCAGTAAATCTCTACTTCATGCAAATATTGCTGTTTGTCCAGTCTTACTGCCGTAGTGTGTGATGGCTTCCCAACATGTGCAGCAGTTGCTTCTGGTAGCATGGATAAATGACATAAAATACTACTCAAGTCCTGTGGAAGAGCTGAAAGCAGCCAGTCTAGGTGCCCGCTCTCCAGATGCATTTATTCTGCTTTTTCTTTTATAAAGGGGTTAAAGGTGGCAGCCCAGATGTGTGTGTTCTTTGTTAATGAAAGGAGATACGCACTGAATTTTCTGAAGTCACTGCAGCCTTGCATTCATCTAGTTCATAAGGCAAACTTAAGAATTTTGTTCCAGCCCTGGCTGGTCTGGCAACTGACTACAGATGTTACTGTTAATGTGTTAATGCTTTGCCCCGTGCCCCCCCTCCCCGCCTTTTACTTTGTTAGTAAGTTGTTATGTCTAGTGCATTAAATAGCAGGATTAAAAAGCTTCTGAGTATTTTGAGCTTTGTGTTAAAGTTGGGGTTTAGGTATTTTGATCTCAAGCCATTCATTTTTTGCTAAGCTTGATGACATTTTGTAGGCAATTGTATTTTGTTTTCTGATCTGGTTGGAGATGTGGCTTGGATGAACTGTGAAGAAAGTGCAATTTGAGGGAACATTCTAACAGCAAAGTTCCTGGACTGTGTTTGCACAGCTGTTAAATTGCAACAGTACTCTTTCCCTCTGGCTTTCCATGCTTTTTATGACTTAGGTGCTGAAAATGGAAGCAGTAGCTCCTGTGAGGTCTTTGGTTAAATGTCTTCTGTTTGGCATGGAAGAAGAAACCCATTTTTGAGGGGAGAAAGGAGAGAGCTAGTTAATTAAGAACTTTGAGTCAGGTATCGCTGATGGCCAGTTTAGTGAGAAAGGCAAGATGAGTCCTGGACATCCCTGTAGAAATGCTGGGAAAGTCACTTCGATGCCTTCTGCTCATGCTGAAGGAAAGTCATCCAGCCCTGGTAATACTACTTAAACGTACTTTCTTCCCTAAAATGGGCTGCTGACACCATTTCTAAGGATAAGATCTTATGCTCTGCTCTTGTTAAGATCGTTTTGCAACCCAGTTAGGTGCACCATGTAAGCCGGCTATCTTTGCTTACACACAGCTTCCACACTCTTGATTTTATTAGATTACTTCTGTTCCTTCCTAGAGGCTTTCTGCTGGAGGAATCCTCAGTTGTAAATGGATGTCTGCAGCATGCTGACTTGAGAGTCTGCTCTGCCAGTTACTAGTTAGTGCTTGCCTGCTCGTGGGAGGTGGCTGGAAGAGAGTATCCTTTAGCAGTCAGCATGGAGCCCACGAGGTGGCAACAGTAGTTTCCAGCTCTTGCTGTGGCCCGAGGCAGTGCCGTAGCTGGGGCAAAGGCGATGAGTTTTGTCTCTCCAGACAATGCTTACAACCTCTTTTGGACAGATAGGGCATTTGTCTTTTATTGCTTAGTTCATAGGCACTGTTCAAGCATAGTGTATGCTTTTGTATGGAATTATCGGCATGTAATTCTTTCCTTTAGCCTGTGAAATAAGCTACTGTTGCTTGTAGATGTGAGTCAGGCCTGTCCAGTCATATTTCTTTTAGACATTGTTCAGTGCCTGCTTCAGTCCTAACTACCCACCAGTCCAAAAGTTAGGAAATAAAAGACAGCACAGGTATAGTTCTTTGTAACTTGCATTGATAAGCATTTTCCTCCAATGAAATATTATTCTTACCTTAAATTTCTAGGTAATTTCCCAAGTAATAAATGGGAAGATAGTGATGAATGAATTGTGATTCCCTGTAACCAGCAAGGTAATGCAGTGGATGAAGTTGTGTGTTGGTATGTCTAGGATATGTTCAGAGGAACTTAAGTGGATTTCTTTAACTTATGCTGCACCATTTTGTTGACAAGGAAGGAGATGGTGGTGGTAGGCCCTAACTGATGGTGTCGTCATGCAGTGGAAATCATACACCTGACCTGGCTAGGGATAAAGGAAAAACAGTTGGAAAGAACCTGGTTCTTTTGGTGAAGGCAGTTTTAACTAGCACAACTAGCTTTAGCGGTAATGTAAAAACTGCCACTGTGAGATTTGTGTTGGAGTAGTTGGGGACAATTGGTGAATATTTGGCCAAAACTTGGCCAACATAGTGGTCTGTATTGCTAAGATTTGTAGAGGGAGGCCTATAAGAAGGGGAGATCACATTGTGGCTTGGATTGTCACTGGGTGCAGCAGCATCTATGGGCTACTGTCATCTGAGAGACTTCAGTGGATGAGGGAGAAAGTAATAGAATTCTGTCTTTGCCCTGTGCCATGCATGTACGATCTGTGTGTTGGTATCTGGGACTCTGCCATGATGGTCTCAGCGTTACTTCCTAACTTAGTTGAAATCTTCAGCATTGTTCCATCCTCTGGACAACTCCCAAATCTGCCGCTGAATAATGTATTATTTCTGATATGTGCGATGTAATATAAACTCTTAGAAAAACAAATGAGGAAATGTTAATGGCAACGATGCTTCTGACAAAGACTCATTATGCATAGACTGGTCAAGCATTTTTAAATTATTTTTTTTAAGAGTAAAGTCTCAGCCAACTTAATTTGGCTATTCAAGGTTCTTATGCAATCTCCTTCATTACTTTTTCTGTGAAGCAGATGACAATTGGGGAGCAGTGTGCTCCACAGGGCAGTGCTCTTAGTATTTTCTGTGCTACCCCCTTGTGAGAGCTGAGACTAATACAAGTCAGCATTTCATTTTTTTCAATAGTCCATCAGCTGAATTTGCAGTAGGGTGAAAAATACCAAATTGGTATGGAACTGACTTCAGCTTATCTCTGATGCTGTCAGGGTGTAAGGGATGAATTACTCTGTGCTTTGCAAATGAGCTTTGTACTTCAACTGATAGTAATTTGGCTTCTCTGTTCTATGGATCTGAATTCCGTTCAACATTTCATAGGTTCTGATAGAAAAACCTAGCTTAAGATTACCTTATAGGATAACTTGATCAGGCTAAATTAACTAGATAGGGAACAGAAACTGGCTAATAGGTTATGTCAACCTCTAAGAAATATATGAGATTCAGTAGTTAGAAGTTTGGTACAAAGTCATAATGCAAGTTAAGACAATTTCTTGATGACAGAGAAAGAATTCAAGCTTAGCCTTCAGCAGACTTACTAAAAGCTACAGACTGAAGGGTAGCTGCATTAGCAAGAGATGGTCTCATTCAAACAAGAATTCAAATGGCAAGATCTGAAAATCTGTCTTACGTGGTAGATCAGGCTAGGTAATCTTCTTGTCCTTGATCCCATAGATACAGCTGTTTCAGTCCTTTAATACTTGCGCAGCTATAGCTTTGATGATTATACTCCATGTGCCTGTAGTTTAACTGTGAAGTCTATGTGTACATAAAGTTTGTACCCTGTAAATATGTGCTGAGATCCAGGGTTTTCAATCTTTGTTTGGATGTACTTTTTGGTTTTTTTTAAAAAAAAAAATTCTCTGCTATCTCATCTTATAAGCTCTTTGCCAAATAAAGGCCATTGGTTTTCTTTTTGTTAGGTGAACTACTACTAATTCTTCTTGTGTGCCTCTGAAAATGGATTTAGATACAAGAATCTAACCTCCCTCAAACCTCGAGACTGAGGATCATTTTCACCATCATTCTATGTGCAGAGCACTGCCTTTCCTCCCGCTACTCCCATTACAATTAAATAATGTATATCTTCTTGAGGGCCTGTGAAACAAACAAAATAGGACATTACATTGCTGAATTGGCAGGCTACAATTTTTTTTATTAGAGATAAACAGGATAATTAGTATATTGCCTAGCCTGAAAGTAATCCCTAGGTAGTGTAGGTGCAGGTGTGCCCAGCATGAATGGCAAATGGCTTGGCTTTGCTCATGTTGCAATAGTGCCTCCTCATTCACAAGCACTGTTTATTAAGAAACTGATATAGTGGTCATCTTTACCAAGGTTATAATATTCTAGAATGTCTGTTGAAAGTTCAGGTTGAAACTTTTTTTTCCATTAGCATGGTGACTTGTAGCTAGATGCATAAAGGGAGTTTTGTGTTGCAGTGCCTGACTGAACAGTATTCCAGTCCTGCATTAGGAGCGCTGCAGTCTTCTGCCACGTCATGGGACAGAAGCTAACAAGACAAGCATGTATCTATCTGCATTGCCTATTAATCAGTGCCTTGGGAGAGGGGGTGGGGACGAATATGCTTTAAACACTGATTCTGTATAGAAATGTGTCCAATCAGCATTCCCAAATATAAGGCCATTCCTGAACTTAGGAGCCTAAAGCCAGCCTGATTCTTTCTTCACAGTGGTAAGTGATTCTGTACTCGAGAGATGTGTTCTAAAATCCCACTGTGTGGTCAAGAACATAACCCAAATCTCTCACACAGCACCAGTCCACTACTGCGTTCTAACAGTGGATGTTTCTCATGCAGATGCCTTTTCTGACTTTGTAAATTTTCTCTGGCGCAGTGAGCAGGAGAATGGCTGAGCTTTCTGATGTTTCTGGGAAACTGTAAACGGGAATGGGTCAGGTAAGCAGTCTGAAATTCCATGGTAATGAACATCTAGCTTTTCATTAGAGGAGCAGCTTTTCAAACAGACCAGGGAACTCTGAATTATTTGACAGTTTTAAAGTGTATGCCAGTGCAAGGGAAGAAGTGGTCCGTTTCCGCAGGAGGCAGGAGATGTGGTTTCAAGCTTCCATCTTTAAATAAGGCAGAGAAGCATTTGTAAACTTGGTTCTCCCACACTAATCACTGGACTGTTTGGTAAATGCCACACCCTTTTCCTCCCCCTCGGTTTCTGTGCTAGTTCCAATTCACAAGGTGAGCTAGAGTAACACCTACCCAGCTTAGCGTCTAAACTTGATCTGAATACAAGGGTGGTTAGAAATTATGAAAGCTGATGAAAGTCTTGGTTAACAAGCTGATTAAAGTTGGAAGATGCTATTCCGAGAACATCATGGAAAATATTTTGTTAAAGTAGCAAGCAAATGAAATGGGAAGACTCAGTACGAGAGTTTGAACTACTTTTATTGTCATTATCTGTAGAAAGCCATAGCTAGATGTTAGGCAGCATTTGAGTCTGGCCTCCAAATGAGTATGAAGTTCTTGCCTCTTGTGGCCCTTCTAGAGGACTTGGTGTGAATTAATGGGAATGGCGAGATAGAAGCTAGCTACATGTAGACAAATGGCCAAAAATGGACAAATTAAGATGCAGGTGGTCATGTGACAGGGAGGGTGCCTGAAGAAACAGCATGGAAATGGTGAACTCAGAATGGGAGAAAGTGAGCACAAGGGTGATTGATGTAAGGGCAGGCCACAGCCTCTGCTTCACATATGGTGCTCCGCTTAGTGATCTGTTAATCTTGCTCATGGGCTCTCTGTTATTAATGCTTTGAGAACATTTCTCCATGGATTAAGTAAGTCTACAGCTACTAGTAGTTACGGGTGTTTTGTGAGCATACTGTTCCAGTCCGTGTATGAGCTTATGACTGTAAACTATAGCATAGTTTGTAATGCAGGTTAGGAAATGATCTTGCCAGGGCTCAAGGGTGCATGTGTACATCTGTATGCATGCACACACACAGACACACACATGGGGATTGGTTATTGAGCCATCAAAACAAACATGTTAAAAGTTGTTTATAAAATAATCAGGGCATGCTGTTATCTCCCGATTCCTTAAAATGCTGTGTTTCTGTCATTAAAAAAAAAAAAAAGTCTTGAGCCCCTCTCTTGATTGGGGGTGGGGCAGGGAAAGGTCTTCCCTATTTTCAGAAATGCATGGTTTCCTGACTGTGGGGGCACTTTTGGGTTATGATTTATTACAGTTCAGTAATCTTTCTTTTCCATGGCAAGAGCCCTTATGCACTGAGAAGACACCTTGCCAGCGCTTTATGCACACCTGCTGTGCTGGGCTTCCTGCTCATTTCCTTTCAGACCCAGCGTAACTTCCAAAAGGGAATATCTGCCATTGGGATTCTAGGAAAATAAATGTCAGCCAGATGAGGCATCAAGGAAAGAATATAAAAGTGTTCTGGCTCCTGTCCTCCCAGTTGTGTTCAAAACAGCTATACCATGTCCAGCATTGATGCCAAATGATCTATTTTTATTTTACATTTGGGCAAGGTACACCAAATCGGCGCCAGTCTGTAGGTGTTGTGTTGCACAGGCTGAATGCAAGAACACATAGCACCAGCTGAAATAGGATAAGCTGTTTTGCTTGTGAAATGAAGCAGCCCTTCGCCCAGCAAACCCTCAAACCATCAGTGGGTCAGAACTATAGACCAGAAAGTGGTAACACGGAGTATCCACTCAGAATACATTACATACTATAAGATGGTCACCTTGCTAGACATGGTGTTGGCATTTTGCTTGCTTTATTTCATTATAAAACTGACAGCTAGACCACAACATAGTTTCTTGTTACTGCCAGTACAGTGCTACAGTAGGCTGTTAGAAAAACGTTGGGCTATGCACCAGCCTGGAATAAATTAAAAAAAAAATAATTAAGACCAGTTATGAATAAAACCTGCCTCCATGGAGGCAAACTTACTGGCTTAAAACAGGCTGGTGTAGTCTAGCAAGCAGACCGCGCTTCTAAGCATGTGCCACATCTTCCTGTGTGAAGCAGTGGTTTGGTGGGCTGGAAGCAGGTCCTTGGGCAGTGGCACAGCTGGGACCCACAGCCCTCAGACCTGGCTCTCAGTAGCAGGCAAGCCGGCTTAGATGGGCTGGAGTGGTTCCTCAGGACCCAGGCACATAACTGCTGTTTCTTCCTTCTCCTACTCATTTCCCCCCACCCCCTGAGCTTCCCCCTGCTGCCTCCATTCCCTTTGGAGGAACAGTAGTTTAAAAGACCTGCTAATTTTAGAGTTAAAGGCTTTGGTCCTACACAGGGCTTGTTCACAACATGCTAGCTTTGCCAGACTAGGCACAGCCAGACTGTTGTACTGGCCCCACAGTGCATCATCACCTTGCTCCCCTCAGCAGGCTCCATGTGACAAGGCAGTGTGAAGAGACCTGCTGCCCTCATGGTGCTAAGGGGCGAGGGCAGGCTGCAGCACAGGTCCTCTGCAGGGAACAGCCGCATGCTCTGCAGCACAGTCACTAAGCATGCAGTGAAGTAAATGCCAGAGGGAGGTAAATTGTCAAAGCAAGCTAAACTTTTATTTGTTCTAGCTTAAGCCTGGGGTGGCTTGGCTTCCATTTCTTCAGTCTATTGAACAGCTGCATACCAGTGCTGATTGATTGATTATTTTTTTTTTCTTTTTTGCTGCTGGCATTCTGTACAGCATACTGCATGCTGGCAAGCTACACTGACTGAGTGCTTAGGAGACACACAAAGCCCACAGGGAAGAGGGTAAAAGCCAGGCAGGGGTCTTGCATGTGTAAACCTGCATGTGGTTTTGACATGGCTCACAGAATATATCAGGTGGGAAGGAGAAAGAATGATGATATAATTAAGTACAAGTCTTTGTCAAGGGAGAGGTTCGTGAACTTGGTTCTAACTTGGCATATAAATTCAGACAACCCTCTATTAAAATAAGAGTTTCCATTTTCCCCCAACCTTTGGCTCATGGAAGACTGTAAAGCTTTGTCATACTGTGTTAAAACAAATAATTGTGTATTAACCATGTGGTTATAGCAAAAGCTTATAGTTTTACATTCACTTTTTCAAAGTGCTGTAGATTGCTTCCTGCGTTGAAAACATGGCCTACTGAAACTCGGAGAAACATGACGTTTTCTATTAGAGAAGTCTTTGACATCCCTATTTTTAGTGTACCAGAAGGCTGTTCTAATACAAGAAATTGTTTCCCCAGTATTAAAAACAGGACATAAAGGGTTAATGAACATACAAGAGGCTGATTGTGATGGCAGCTTCTACAGGTTGCCCCCCACCCAAAAATGCAGCACTGTCAGTCTTGAAAACACAGCATGAGAAATTTAATTGCATCCTTTTTATTTCAAATGCAGGTAATTCCCTGAGTAAGCAGCTTTTTACTTAAATAAAACTTTTCCAGAACTTAAAATAAACCTGTGGAACAAGTTCACACAGCTGATGGTGAGCTGGAGATGGCATGTTCTTTGGCCCAGGGAAGCAGAGGCCTGGCAGGAGCTCTTTAACTATTCACTTCCAAAGCTTCACACTGCACTGTCACCAGCCTCCTTCAGTACAGCAGTGTCCCCCACATCTACATCTCCTCTCCGACTGATCTCTGGGTTTTGAGTTACTCTTTGACTACTCTGCCAGGAAAGGGATTTTTCATATTTGGTCTTAAAAAGTAATCCATGACCTGAAGAAGCAAGGATGGGGGGGGGGGGGGGGAACAAAACAAAACACGAACCTGAAATGAGATGACCGCACTGGTAAACAGAACAGCTTATTCCTTAGTTACAAAGAAGGGGTCCTCATAGGCTGGAAACTATGCATCCCAAGGGTTTGGAAGCAGAAGAACTACCATACATAGAAGGAAAAGCAGATTTTAAAAATGTACTATGAAGTTTGAGATAGCTGTGTAAGTTGAATTTAACACACACTCCCCCCTAAACCAAAGATTAAGGTACTGAATATACATGGGAGATGAGACGTTTGCTCAGTGGCTTGTGAGGAGAGCTGCACTCACCTGGACAGTCTGCTGTCTCCTTGAATGCTTGTTTCTTACAGCATCCTCGGCACATGTTAAATACACATTTACTGCCCTGGGTTGAAATTGGGGTGTAAAGAAGCTTGTATTGGTGAAAATTGAATTATTGTTTACTATAATAAGCAACAATACAGCTCTGCACATTCAGACCTACAGAAAAAAAGCCCCATGAACTCGTAGATTAGGCAGTCACACCTTGGTCTAATGAAGATGACAGAGTTGATGGCACATGGCGGGGGGAGCCCCAGCTATCAACTGTACATTGAGAACAAAAACTGCAAACAAGCAAACAAATTCCACATTCCACTTCTGCACATCAGTAATCTGTGGGGCAGCCCAAGTTACACAACACAAGCAGGCAAGTGCCGTAAGTGCTCTGGAACAAGTGTGAGTGTGCTGTAGTTCTCTGCAAAAGCAGTATGTGAAACAGTGCCTGACATGCTTGCGATCATCTGTAACTATGCCTAAAACAAATGTTACCACAGCAATTACTTCCCTACTTGCAGCATAAAATATACCTGAATATATATTAAAATACAATATAAGACCCTTAGTGGACAGCAGCATTTGAGCCTTGGGAGAGCTGACAACTTGGCTATACTGTACTGGGTGTCTGTGGTGCTTTGGCTCACACATGCTTCGCGATCTGGAGAAGCAAGTTTTGTTAGGCGTGTCTCCCTCCAGCCCAATTAAAAAATCCTTCATGTTTAGGGAGTCCTTGGCTGAATTTTTTTTTTTTTTTTTGCTTCTTTTTGTTCTCTCCCCATTCTACGACATAGCTTAGCTTGGAAAATAAAAAAAATAAAATATAGGCCCAGGCACAAGATTTCAAGGGCTGCCTGCAACATCACAATGATGCAAGAGCAAAACAAGAGAGAGACTAAGCCCACCTTCAGCCAGCATGGTTGACACACCAAGCTGTGTCACCTGGATTAGGTATGAAACAGGAGGGCTTTGAAAGCCAGCCAGGTGAATGCTCCATTTTCCCAATAATGAACACAGCAAGAAAAATATTTTCTTCTGTAACTGCAGCTCCAAACTGAGCCCCAGCCTATTTCTAAGGTGCTGCAAATGTTACAAAAGAGAGCAACACCACATGCTGTGTCCCTGTCTCCCCACCCCATAGCTGTAATGCTGATCTTTCAGCTACAACACAAAAATTACTCCTTGCATCTTACACGCTGCTTGTATGTCTGTGTGTACAGGTATATATTAGCAGCAATAAACACACTCTGCTCACTGAGCTCAGTAATATCTCCCTGTCAAGGAAACAGTTGTGTTCCCCAATAGAAACCAAAAAAACCCTAATAAAAAAACCCCAATGAACTCTCTTCAAATATCAAATATTTAAAGTTTCATATATAAATTGTCAAATATATATGCTATACACAACCTGGAAAAGAGCTGCCTTGTTTAACATTGCTAATGATGAAAGTTGGTGTTAATCTGCTAGCAGAACTAGAGCTGAGAACGACTAGGTACTCAAGCTTGTTCTGATTCAGGGCAGAGATCCAAACCCAACAAAAAAAGAGAGCTGCAGATTGCTGCTCAATGCTCAGTACAGACTATACTGCGATGCTGTTTAAAGTATTTCTATTAGTACACCAATCACCACGCCAGTTACTCAGATTCTGAATTCTTGCAGAAAACCACCACCCCCACTAACCCCAGTAAAGAGGGATTTTGCTTTTAATTTCACAGTAGAATATACATGTGAAATCACTGGAAGTTTGGAGATTTGTTTCCAAGAGATCTCAGGAAGTTCATCTAGCTTACTCAACTGTCTTGGCAATAAATACCCTCAGCAGCAGTAAGACGGCACATTTTTTTTGGAAAGGCAGGCAAATGATCTCAAAGAACCTCATGTTAGTGATTCTTATGCAGCACCTTCACCTCAAAGATTGGTTACAGTTAATAGTTAAGAGGCTTTTGCCCAAGTATGGCCAACAGGCCCTGCTCAAAACATTTGTCTTTCATATAAGGCCCCTTCAAGTACTGAAAGGCTGCAATACGGTCTCCCCGGAGCCATCGCTTCCCCAGGCTGAACAATGCCAACTCTCTCAGCTTGTCCTCATAGAATAGGGGCTCCAGCCCTCTGATCACTGTTGTGGCTTCCTCTGGACCCACTCCAACAGGTCCGTGTCTTGCCTGTGCTGAAGACTCCAGAGCCAGACACACTGCTCTGACAGGGGGGTCTCACCAGAGCAGAGCAGAGGGGCAGAATTCCCTCCGTTGAACTGCTGGCCACGCTGCTTTCGATGCAGCCCAGGTTGCAGTGGGTTTTCTGGGCTGCGAGCCCTCATTGCCAGCTCATGTCTTGCTTTTCACCCACCAGGACCCCCAAGCCCTTCTCCGCAGGGCTGCTCTCAAGCCCTTTGTACCCCAATCTGTACTGATACTGGGGCTGCCCTGACCCACATGCAGGACCTTGCGCTTGGTTTTGTTGAACCTCATAAGGTTCACAGTGGCCCACTTCTCGAGCTTGTCCAGATCCCTCTGAATGGCTTCCTGTCCCTCAGGCATGTCAACTGCACCACTCAGCTTTGTGTCCTCTGTGAGCTTGCTGAGGGTGCACTTGATCCCGCTAGGTCATTGATGAAGGTAGTAAACCATACTGGTCCCACTACAGACCCAACAGACACCACTCGTCACTGATCTCCATCATTGACTGATCATCTCCATTGAGCCATTGACCACTACATGGTCATTTAATTTCCATTTAATGGAAATACTTTAATGGACACTGGCACTGACTTACCTTAGGGTTCCCACACTGATCACATTTTGCATATTTGGCTGGAAAAGAGAAAGAAACAGAGACCTGATTTCAGCAATGCTATTTTTATGTGGAAAAATAAAAAAAAAACCTCCAAAGCAACAAAAAAACCCCACAAAAACCCAGGCTCAGACAAAGCTTGGGTCTTTTCTAGCCAGAGAGAGACTCTTTTTGAAACAAAAATACAGTACCTCAAAGAACAGTGCAAAGGTAAAGATACTGTGATGTTATGAAGTGCCTCTAAGCTAAATCCAAACAGAAAATTTTAATCCTCAAGCCAAGTGTAAAAGAGGAGGACATCTGCTTGAAATGCTTAGGAAATTTCAATTTCAAATACTAGTGACATCTACAATTTAGTCTGTAAAGCATTTTGATCTTAAAAAGATGCTTATAGTGGATCAGTGACCTACTACTTTGATCCTTTCTTTACTAATTAAGATAATTTGAATCACATTGCCTACTACTGAAATTTCCCAATAATCCCCCCTCTTTTTAAAGAGGTTTCTACAACTACACGAATGAGGAAAACAAATAGTGGCAATTTATGTCAAATGTGGTATCAGCAACTTTCCATGCATTTATGCCAATAAATGTAACTTACGTTTTAAAGATGGATCAAAGCTTTTATTTGGATTTCTTAACTTCTTTTTTTGTTTATTCTTTGACAGAAGCTCAGAATTTCCATCTTCCTCCTCTTCCAGAGCACGTTTCCCTCGCACGCCTTTTTCAGTCCCACTGGCTCCATTCTCCTTACATCTCTCCTTTGGCCTGAAACAATGAATATCATTGTAGGTTGGCTGAAGGGAGGAAGCAGGTGCTCCCTGGCCACTATTCTGGTTTACAGAAATCCAGGTAAACTGTAAACTTTTACATCATGGCTAAATTACAAGGAAGTGTCATTGCCCTTAGAGAAGTGGAACAGAAAAACCTAACATTTTGGTTGACATTGGCTGCTAATAACAGACACGCTGTCAGATATATTGGTTGGAAAGTCAATGAAAGTTGGTCAGTTAAATTAGTTAGGCACCTGTTAACCCATTATTCCCAGGTTTTACTTAAATACCAATCTTGACACCCTCGTTCTCTTCTTCAGCCCAATTTTCACAACAGAAAGGGAATAACCTATCTGAAAAGGCTGTCCATACAACACATGCATCCTTTACAGAATACAATTTATTTCCCATCTTTGCTACCCTGGGCAGTTACCAGCAACATTTGTGCTACATATAACAATAAAGTACTGTCAGGAAGCATATTTCTTGCACATCAGGTTCTCTTTCTGATCTGCAATGGAATTCTTGGGTTTTACTTTCCAGAGAGAGAAAAATCTGAGGAGGATCTAAAGGAGATGAATATAATAAGCAACATCTCCATGACAAAGCAATAACCAGGAAAGAAGTCTTCACTTATTTTCAAATGAATGTAAACTCCTAAACAGGGCTGGATGGCTCTGTACTGATACTATAGGTGGGAAAGGCCCACAGGTATCTGTCCATGTTAAAGTAACTCACCCTGGCCTGATGTATGGCTGACAGATCCAGTGGAAAAAAGGCAACCCTTCTTTTGGCTTTTCTCCTTCCTTCTGATTAGCCATTTCTTCCTGCAGCACAGAGTTACAGTCAGTTTTCTTGGAGTTCTCAGGAAATACTCCAAATAATACCTCAAACTCCAGGACACCACAAACTGGAATTTAAACTAACAGTTACTGACAGTTAACTATAGGCAAAAAACCTCTAAGACAGATGAACTGAAGCAGATTTCTAACTTCTAAATCAGCTTTCTCCCACGTAAAGCCATTCAGGCTTAGGAGGCTGCTACTGTAGTAAACTACCAATACCAAGGTTGGTAAGCCACAAAGTTCCCATGAAGTGATTAATAGACATCAACTGCATGACATACATGGCAAGTTCCCATCAAGCATGGACAGTATTGTTCTGGGAGATTAGAGCCCATCTTGGTACCTGGCATCGCAGTTTCAGCTCCCTGTTGACATCTACAATGCCCTCTAGAGTCTTGACTTTTGCTAATTCTTCACGCAGCTGCTGGTAAACTTGAAGCCTGAGGCAAATCCCAAACATCAAATCAGATTTATTCATTATTGCTAGACTGAGGAGATCAACTAAAAATGTCTTTATAAAAGCTTTTTATAGATGTTTCTTGCTGCACTTGCCTTTGGTAGAAGCTTATCTTCTTTCTTGTAAGTCCACAGAAAAGCACACATACCTGCTCCTCTTTTCCAAAGAAATACCTGGCACACAACCAAGGTACTTTGAGATAAGCTAACACGAATGTACAGCGCATCAGCTGCTCCTCAGTAACTGCCCATGGCCATGCTCTTACTCCACAATAAATGCAAGACAGCTTGCCTCACAATGAACAAGGAGTTCGTTAACTCATGTTTGCCATGAAGTGCATGTGTGCATATGGGCAATTACTACATAGTAGCTGACGTGCTGTGAGCTCCCACCCTAGCTTATCCTGTGGTAACTTATTAATTCCCCATGCCCTGTTTCCCAGATAAACAGTGAAGGGTAAAGGCCTCAGCCCGCATTCTCTCCAGCCAGGTCCAGAAAAGAAAACTTGTGGCATACTAATTCTGGCCAAACAAATCCTTGTCCAGAAAAGTCAGACACTTGCTTAGCAGGATGAGCCCTGAAAACATTAAGAGTTCTCTGGAGATACTCACGTGTGATGCCAGAGCTTGAAGAGATGAGCCCTAACATAAGACAATGGACAAGGGTACTTCTGCACTATCTCCAGATACTCCTCAGCCATCTCCCACACCAATGGGTTTCGGCCCTCAAACAAAGCTGGGTTATGAAGATTACCTTCTAGGGAATGAAAAGAAATACTCAAACTTTCATTTCAGGATTGAAACAGAAAACAAAATCTAGGCTCTGGAACTTATCAGCTCTGTTATGATTCTACCAGCCTGACACAGACACATAACCCATGTACTCACAAAGAGGAACACGGGGTCCACTGAACTCTAGCCTGATCTCAGGATACTATATTTCACTATACAATTCTTAATTGAGCCAAACAGCTCATATCTAACTAAAGCACATTTGTCAGAAAGGCATCCAATCTTGACACAAGACAGTAAAAAAATTAATAAATAGATAAATCGCTGCTTTTGTTGCCTAATAGTTAAATACTTGGGCAATGGGTGTCTTACCTTATGTCTGTAATCACAGTTTCTGGTTTAAGTTTACAGACACTGCTTCTCACTATGCTTTTCTCTACTAGCTTCACAAGGCTTTTGTTAACAAGTATTCTCTAAAAATAAGACTCTACAATCCCCTCCCCCCCCCCAAAAAAAATGTTTCATTGCTTTAACTGTGCGAGTGATTGGAAGCTTCTTCTGATGTCTATCCTAGCTCTTCCTGTAGGAAGTTATGCCAATTCTTTCTTGTCCCATTCCACATGAACCATGTGCAGGAATACTAATTAGCGGACACACTTACTGCTGCAAGATCTATTCGAAAAACATTCCATTGATTAATAGATGTCATGAAAATATTCCAGGACAACAGGAGTCCCATACGCCTTTGTCAAATAATTAGATTTGAGCTGTCCACTCAATGATACTACAAGTCCAACATAACAATTCTTACAAATCTTAAGTAATGCCTGGTCCTGGTAAGAGATGGCCAGTATATGAGGACAGAGAATGGCTACTCAGCTTTCAATCAAAGCTGTTGTTTCAAGTCAGTCTGACATAAGCTTTTAATAAATGTATATGGGGCTGCTAGGAGAGTAAGAAACTGTTGGTATTTTCATATATTTTAAGTAAAAGTTCATTTTCTTTACCTGCACTCATGACACCGTGCACTCCTGTCTTACGGATACATTCTTCCACATCACTGAGACACTGGATGTTTCCATTTGCAAAGACAGGAATGCTTACAGCTTTTCTATACCAGTGAACAAAACAGATGCATAAAAATGAGAGTTAAGAGTCAACCCAGAAATTCTACTCCTCTCATACAGGTCTGTTTGCTCTTCAATGCCGCTGCACACTCCACTTAAAATCTACCTTCACAGCATGTTAGCAGAAATCCACAAAGATTGGTACTGCTCACTAACCTGACAGCTTGAATGTGCTCCCAAGATGCCACACCAGCAAGTGGTCCTTTCTGTTCTTTAGTACGGCCGTGCACAGTCAACAGCTAGAACAGAAAGTTACATTTACTTTCCATGTGTATGAACCACTGGAACAAATCCACTGACAAAAATTTCCTTTGACCCCATACACTTCATGGATGTCACTGAATTCCCACTGTTATTTCAACAGTGCAGGGACTTTGGTATCACAGGAAGATACCAGCAGCTCACCTACCATGGCATGGTTTTGGGCTTCTTTCAGCTTGCTATTCCACAGCATGACAAGATTGTGTTTTGGGAGAACATACAGATCTCTTATTGCATTGGCTCACATTTGTGACTCACTTTGGAATTTGTGATACATTGATCTGGCTTGGTCCTCAGCAGAAGGCCTGAATACTGTCTGCACTAGCCCTAACTACAGACTGTCTCTTCCAGTTTAGCTGGAGTTAAATCCTAGAAGGCTGCCTATTTCTTCACTAGTGGTGGTCATCTTTGATACTGTTTTTTTCTATAGCCCTGTGGGTTTCACACATTCACACTGCCTCTTGCAGCACTATGTTAGACTGAGATGCTCAACCACAGTGAAGGATGCTGCACCATGCACTGATTACAAGAAAGACTCTGAAATCACGTTATCTTCCATATCATACTATTAAACTGCTGCCTATGATTGCAGATACACACAATCTCTCTGCATCCCTTTTTCTGTGTCTGTAAAACAATGTAGCCTATTCACCTCCACAGTATACCAGGATCTGGTCATCAGATGCTTTACAGAGACATGTGTCCAATGCAACAGTACAGGGAGCAGCTGCCTCCTTACCTGGCAGCCAGCTTTCTCCAGCATCTGTGCATACTTCACTGTCTTGTCAATTTCTGGGAAAACGCGGATTTTGCATGTGATGGGAACAGAGAGCTTCTCGTTAGCCAGTAAAACTGGGAAAGATTGAAAAGACAGGTAAGTGGGCTGCACAATGCTATGAAAAGTGCCTGCTCTCCTCAAGATCTGATACTGGGTTTGGAAAAAGCCTGAAAAGTTAATGCTATGCAGTTCTCACAGCTTAAACAATCAGCAATGTCCTCTGCAATCCTTATTGCATAGGTTAATCAAGTAACAGTAAAAGATGAAACACAAAATCCACATTCTAATAAGGCATAAAATAGTCAGCATTTAATAGCCCTAATATTTGCAGTGCATCAAACCTTCACTTTCAAGGACCAACCCCCCTCAAATCTTAATCATTGAAACAGGTTTACTTTCGACACAGGCTATTGTACTCTCCTACTCTGCCAACAACATTAACACTCACTTGTCCACCTTTCCTACAAAAGATGCTTTGCTTCTTTCCAAATTATCACCCAAATAACCATGACAAGTACAGTCTTGTCATGGCAAGCAGAGGCTTATCAACTGAGGTAGGCTGTGGACCCAGTTAAGTAGTAAATGTAGGTTACAGAGTCAGGGTGAAATCTAGAACATGTTAAACTCCCAGTCTTTACACAGTGCATAGAATTGGAAAACTACTAAAAAGAGAGCTAACAAAGACAGCCAACAGGAAAACACTGAGCAATAGCATGCCTGAAATTCTTTTCTCTTCCAGAGCCTGGATGTATAATGTAGGAAGTTCCTGCTGTCTTCTAATCCAAATCCTAGAAGCAATAATGATAGGTAGCTCCTATCACACTTTCAAAGGAGCAAACAAGGTGTATACAGGTGCAAGCAGAAAACAGTACTCCATCATTTTAAATGAGGCTGGGGGAGAAGGAGGAAGAGGAAGCTTTGCTCTCTTTTTAGACAACAGCCTAGTAAGACAACTCTCTTACTAGACAGCCTGGGTTCTCGCCCAACTAGATGATCTGGGTTCCCTTCTCACCTTGAGGCTGTCCCGATTTGCATCTTTCACTCCTAAGAGCACCCTAACAACCACATTATGTGCTGGGCAGGGAAGCACTGTCTACCTTTCCAGGTTCTCAGCAGTGTCTTTGTGCCAAACATAATTCAAGATTCCCTGGACCACAGGGAACGCAAACAGACTCTCTAACTTCATGGTTCAGACACTTCCTTTGAAGTGGGGTGAATGCACATTCTCAGCTCCACACCACAACCAAGCCCTTGCTTTTTAAATCAGTTCTAAATGTATATCTTAAAAAAAAACACGATACTATTCACAACTGCTACCAATAGTCTGAAAACATCCTACACAAATTTGGAGAAGGGAGGTGTAACTTGCTGTGGTGTGGACAGGAAGAGTATGCTGAGTTGTTCAGAAAAGGGCAACTGTGGCTTCAAGCAGGAACATAACTCCCGGCACCCGAGAACTTCAAAGTGAAGAAGTAAGGCACTGCAAGTTCTAGTGTTTCTAGAGCTGGAGAGCCACTAAACCATCATTAGATTAGGACTTAATTGACCCCCTTTCACCTGCAGTCTGTTGCAGGTACTGCAGCCTTTGAGCAGATCTAGCATGAGTCTGTAGTGGGATACCACCAAGTATCTTGAGGGTGCCACTGGAATACAGTAAGAAAAAAAACCAACCCAAACACAACCCTCCTCAAAGAAACATGCTGCACCTCCTTTCCCCCAAAATCCCTAAACCTCCTCTCAACGATGAGTTCATCCCATTCCCTCTCAAAGTGAAACCTCTCTGAAGTGAGGCCTTTCTAAAGACTTACTCATTCTCTGAAGAAGATCCCACTCCTCTTGCAGAAATGCTCCATAGTGACCTATAATAAAAAAGCATACAACAGACTTGTACAGAAGATTCTGAATTATACAGCTTTCATAAACGTTCACATACAAAGATCCAGACAGTCATGCCTCACTGACAGAAACAGAGTTGCTCTGTCCTGCCCAAACTGGGAGAGTTGGATCATTCTGTTGCCCATGCCACCCCAGATTTACAGGATAAACAATGAATCCCCACACCCTACTTTCACTGCTACTCCCAAAGGCTGGTACATTGCCACTGACAGCTAAAAATACTTCTTCTGAAGGACATTCTAGACACAAGAACTGCCACTCAAGAGAATTTGGAATTAGTTATTAGTGTATCTAATTTTTGCTTTAGGTACTACAAAGCATTACTTGTTCGCGTAACTAAGTCTGACTTCACCAGCACTGCAGCCCCCGCTCCCCCCTCCAAGGCTTAATTTGGTCCTCCTGATGTTTTACTGTCAGCATTCACACTTGAAACATGCTATTTCTCTGTTTAGTCAGGGTTCCTATTTGCACGCACCTCTCTTTGCAATCATTTGGGGGCAACCCAAATTTAGGTCTATGGCATCACAATAATCCTGAGCCAACAGTGCTGCTTGGACAAACACTTCAGGGTCATTGGCACAGAACTGAGAAAGACAAAGAAAAGTGGAATAATCAGGCAGTGTTTTCCTTCAAGTACTGACAACACATTATGACATCGTTATGACACAACTGCTTGCTACAGAAAACAGGCATAATATGCACCATTAATAAGAGCAAACATCATTTCTCAAAAAACCCCCAAAACCAACAAGCAAAAGCTAAACAAAAAAAAAAGCTAAACAACACCAGCTAAAGATCCCCAGCCTTCAAATAATAAAATGAGAAAGATGAGCATTCAAGAGGCAAAGAAATATTTGTATTTTACATGTAGTACCCAAGAATAAGAGGGAACAACTCTTAGAATCCCCTGTAGAACAAACAGCTGTAGCTTTTTAATACACAAAGGCGGTGCAGAAGAATTACCTGTGCTGTCTCTGGGTCCTCAGACAATTTAAACTTTGTATATACCAGTAAGAACCACTGCCTCTAAAATGGATTCACATTAGTGGAGTGTGAAATAGACACATTGGGCTGTTAGTCAAACACTCAGTCTTAAATATAATTAATATTATATTTAAAGGCCAGTGCAAAAATCAATTTATTAAGAAGAATTAGGTTAATATGATACTGCTTTGTTGAAGAGGACAGAGTCAGTCTATTCTTCTCATTTATGTTTTTGAACAGATTTTCTAAAATTCATATTAACAAAACCAACTCCCTCACATTTTTTAAATAATACGGACTTAAACATGCGAGCAGGTGGTGTTACTTAAACCCTAGAGCACCACATTCATAATGGCTGACACCAACTAAATCCAGAAAAAGGCATCTGCTTTCTCTGAGATGACTGAAACAATAGTGAGCCTCCAACCAAGCCCCATCAGTGAGGATTTTTACATAGTAAACAAAGCCCTTGGAGCAGGCTGGACTCAGATTCTATTTCCAAGAGTCTGTGACCAAACCCCAAGCCTACCCAGAAACACTGCAGAACTCAGTAATGACTGCAGTACTGGGTCAATCCAAAGATTAATCTAGTTAGTTCTGTGCTAGTAGCCAGCAGGATGAAGGGTAACACAGCAAGCTCACAGAAACTCAGGCTCTTCAGGCAGGCTCACCCAGAACACACAGCTTACTGAAGATCTGTGTTCAAAAGACTCAATAGCTTTCTAAGACTATTTAAATTTCTGCTACCTCTATTTTTCTGTGCAAAAGAAACTACCTCCCACGGAAAAAGGAGAACACACAAAGCTGTACCGAGACAGACTATGTCTTACTGAGACAGTCTATGTCATCCTCCTCTAACAACAGTCAACATCAGATATCTAGGGCACAGCAGAAGCTGCAAAGCATCTTCAAGGCCTCTGAAAGCAGAAGTGGCGTTTCCTGCACCTAATGACCCTCACTAGAGTTCTTCTCCATTTGCTTTCTAACTCTTGTAATCTTTCAGTATCCAGTACATCCCACAGTAATGAATTCTGCAGTTTATAACTATCACTGCACTTAACACTCGTATCCCATTTGTCATCTTCAAGCCAATCGTATTCACAGACTTCTCTCATCTCTCCCCTCTGCCAGGGGAGACCATCTCTTTGAGGGTAGAGTCCTCATCCATTTCACTGCTCCACATGTGGAAACCACACCATTCCTCTGCTTGTGCCAACTGCCTTTCCCTGCATTATTCTCCAGCCCCACAGGCTCCTCTCCCTCTTTGGGACGAGTGGAGGGAAGTACCTGAACCTCACACTGTACTCAAGAAGCAGAAGCAACGCAAGTTTTAAAAGTGTGTCTTAACTTCCTTTTTCTATAGCTAAGTACTGAGCCCATGGTTCTAGAAAACTACTCAGCTGCAGTGCTCCCAGAGTAGTATCAGACCTGGAAGAATCCCTGACTCTAGAAGAGCAGCTGCCATCTATCTCAAAAGATGGGACTCAAAAAAAAGTGGACTGACACTCTGTGAGAAGTCCAGTGCCCCAGGCCCCTGCGGTTAAGACACCAAATTCTCTTTGCCAGACAAGGGATAGACAGAAAAACACACTTATCCTCATGAGCCAAGCACTGCTAGCAGTACCTGGGTGCAAAAAATGAGATTTCTGCCATTGCGTATAACCACTTTAAAGTCTAGGTGAGGTCGACCAGCTTGAACTCATTTGGAAACCTCAGCTGGCGCAGGTGGAAACGCTCGGGTTTGCTCACCGGGACGGGGCGGCGGCGGGCACGGCTGGCACTGCCGTCGGGCCTCTGCAGCGCCACCCGGTAGCGGGGAGCTCCCCCCGGCCGCCGCTGCCCCGCCGGGGCTGACCGGGCCGGGCCGGGGCCGCTCCCCGGGGGTCCCAGCGCTCACCTGCACGATGAGCGGCCGGTCCTCGGGACAGGCCTCGCCGTAGAGGTTCTCGCGGCGGTAGTTGGCGTCCCTGAGGAAGACCTGGGCGTGCAGCATCGGCGTGTAGCAGAGCTGGGCACCGTGCCGGCGGCTCAGCAGCCTCCAGGCCAGCTCGCTCTGGTCCACCATGGGCGCCACCACGTAGTGGGCGCTCCGCAGTGTCTCCCTCCAGAAGGCCTCCCCGCGCAGCTTCGGCATCGCCCGCCCGCGCAGCGCCGCGGCATCCGACGCCCCGCGCCGCCGTCCCGGGGCTGCCAGCCGCCGCCTGAGGCCCGGAGGCGGGCGCGATGGCCAGGCCCTGGCGGGGCACCGAGCGGCCGGACGGTGCCACCGCCATCCCGCTCCGGCCGGCCCGGCGGTGCAGCTGCGCACCGTCCCCCCCGGAAACCGCGGCGCGGCCGGCGGCGGCCGCGGGCGGGAGTGGCCGGGCAGCGGCGGGTCTGGCGTGCGGACGGGGAGGCCGCGCTCCCCCGCTTCCCCGCCGCGGCGGCGGCCTCGGACTGGGACGTTACAGGCTCCTTCCGCGGCGCCTGCGGGTGCCCGGACCCCCATCCCCCGCACCGGTCCCGGTTCAAGGCCCTGCAGACCCGCGCCGCGCCGATGCGACGGACACGGCGCGGTGCGTGGGCCGCCCCACGGGCCTCAGCCGGCAGAGGAGGCCCCAGCCGGGGCGTGCGGCCTATGCAGCATCGGCCAAACCGGCCCCGAGCTCCCCCGGCCCCGGGAGGGCTCCGGGTCGCCCACACCATCCCCTGGCCGGTGAGTGGCCCGGGAGCCAGGACCGAGGGGACTGCCGGTACAACGCAAGGCAGAGGGGTGGGAAGGGGCCGTGCTGTTCCATAAAGGCCCTGGTCGCCGCCGGGCCGCGCTCGGGGCGGGGTCCTCTGCATCGGCCGCTGCCGCTCAGGACGGCAAAAATCCTCTGTCTCGGCTGTGGTCAGAGCATCGACGTGACTTTAGTCATAAGGGGCTTAGGCTTTTTTTTTTCAAAATGGAAAAACTTACTATGCACAAGCAGCAGGCAGGGTTGCATGTACAGTCCAGCCATTCAGCACACCTGTGCGAGCCTGGCCCCTAGCAGCAGTCACAGCTCCAGCTCACTGTAAAAGCTGGCGTTTCCCCGCCCCAGCAATCTAGCTCCCATGGCTGTGATGACCCCTGTTGCAAGAAAGAGTACCAAGTTTCAAGCTCTTCTGATTCTCTTCAATATCCCATGCCCTCCCAGAGGACTAAACCACCAGCTGGGCCATTTGAAACAAGCAGCCTCCCCAGCCCACCGCCAACACTCCCCTTTCCAATTACACCACTGCTCCAGACTGAGTTTCTTCCGTCTTTTGACCTTGATTTGCTAGCAAGGTGTCTGATCTTAACTTATGGTAACTTAACTAATTACAAGAGAAACAAACACCTGCTTCATTTATTGCTATTCTACCTTAAATCTTTTGGGTTTTACGTGACCTCTGTCTCAGCACCAGAAAGCTTCTCTATTTCTGCTGTCTGGTAGTGCTGTTTAAAGTCACCCATTCTGTTAAACTGTGATCCTTCTTCTATTTTTTTAGCTCTTGACATATTTCTTTCCCCTCAGGAAGGTAGTAGAATAAAGAAAATAATAGCTGTAATGCTGATGACCGTGTGCTATGTGCCTTATGACCTTACTCTTCCTATTAAGGCTGTATTGCAGATGTAAGATGTACTGCACACCATTTCAGAACAGCAATGTGAGTTTGTGACCCTGAATAAGTTTATAGGGCCAACAGGGGAGTGTGTTTTTCAGTTTCAGGATTAAGAGCAGCATGGTGCAGATAAGCTGTTAAGGAGCTAGCTGAGCAGAAGGATGGAAAGCAGTGATTGACAAGCGACTCCCACTTCAGTTTCACACGGAAGGGCAGATGTAAAGGACTTTGCTTCTGCCCTTGCCTTCTCACACAGGCAGCTGCAGTATTTGATTTTGCATTATGGTATTATTGTTCTACCTATGTCTATCTGATGGACTACTGAGAAACAACAACCAGTACCAGCACTAACAAGGTTTTTATTTTTGGCACACTGTATTCAGCAGCCAGTTACATAATGGGTTACAGGGCAGCAGCTCATAATTAAGACAGTTAATGGGGAAAAAAAAAACCACCAAAACTATCTTCTGCTTTTCAAATAACAACCACAAGAACATTGAGAGCATATAGGCTGTAAGTAATTCTTGAGGAACTTTTATTACTAAACCAGTATCTTCAAGTTTTGCTTAGATGAGACCATGCACATTTATGTTTACACAGAGAACTCGTCCAACTTCTGCTTTGACCGCTGGAACAGCATCAGTCCTTGCTCCCTCAATATAGCCCATTCAGACTTGTTAAACAGTTTAAGCAAACAGGTACAATAGTTCTGTGCTAAAGTTTAATCAACCCTTTCTTTTTCCTTCTCGTTTTTTAATACAACCAAGGCAAGTAGGATTCTTTCAACTTTTTTTTTCATGCTCACTACAACTGCCAGTAGTTAAATTTAAACCAAACCAACCAACCAGACCACACTTGTTTTATGTAGTATTCTATGCTAGGATGTGCATGGATAGCATACAGTAGATCTAATGCAGTCCCACAGTATGCACATATGCCCAGCTCAGCTCACATAGCCACTCTCCAGTATGGGAGTCTTTGCCGCTGTGAGGCAGCTCACCCTCACACATTACCCACTTCCCTTCTTCTGTTACCACCTAACACCTAGTCATCACACCTAACAATGTAATAGCATTTATACCCATTGCCTATCTAACACTCTCAACAACCTTGAGGTAGATGCTATTAGTCCCATTTTACAGACGGGGAAACTGAGGCAGTAACATTAATGGCTTGTCCAAAACTGCAACAATGGAGCCAGAATTAGAATTTGAGTTTCCACTTCAATCTTGTGGGTGTGTGGTTTGGTTGTATCTAAGGTACCAAAACCATGGCAACCAAGAAGCCATGCTCCAGAATAGTAAGTCTTCTTTATTATTATTTTTACAGACTCCAAATCAGATATGCCAGCAGCAGTTTTTGCTTTATACCAAGAAATGAGAGATTCCAGATGAAACACAGGATTAAGTAGTGGTGGTAGAGAATAAGACAAAAAGCCAACCAGTGACCAATTGTGTTTAATACTAGGAAAGCCAATGAGAAAAAAAAAAAAAGAGACACTCTTCAGACCAAAAAGTATTAAAAAAACCCCAAAACAACAAGACTTATTTTGGAAATGCTTTAAGCTGACATTATGTTGGTTTTATTTCAGATTTCACAAAAGAAATACTTTATAAGGCTAAAACCAGTTAACCCAGCCACTATCAACAGAGGGTAGTATAAGCAAAAGACACTAGGTCAGAACCTGCAGTGAAGAACCACCCATTCCTGTCACTGGAATGCTCCTGTAATACCAGGATACTTCACTGGGGGATAAAGATGGAGAGAACTGGGGTTTTACAGCAGTTCTGAGAGGCACAATAGCTCCTCCTAGTCGGTGCTTTGAGCTACCCAGGTCTCCTCTGTATCATAAGTGTAGCAAGGATTTACTGATTTTGGAAAGGACAGATCCAGCATAGCAAAGGCAAGAAATTTTTTAATTGAATTTTATGCAAGTTTCCCTTAAAAAGGTACTGTATCTTAAAATCATACCATCAAACTGATTACTTGGCTAACTTACGTGGGCTCTCCAGTCTCATTACTGAGAGAAATGGAGGAAGGAAGAATGGAGAAAGAAAACAAATACACAAGGCTTAAGCAAGCCTGTGCTAATCAAAATATACAGGGGCTTTGGGCAGATGCTTATAGGTTTGCCTGAGCTTTGGTTATGGGAGAGCAAGGGTAGGAGGATTTGTTCAGTTATCCTTCAGGAATTCTATTCCTGCCCCCATTCCAAATGTCTGGTTGGGTGGTGAGACTGGAGGTGGGAGAGAATAAGTAAAGCAGTAGTCTTAATACTTTACTGAGGTTCTGATACAGCAGAGCACAGAACCTTGCACAAATATAAACAAAGTACTCGCCCAGGGACAGCTTTGCTTGTTTCTATCACACCCAAGTTAAGCCTGTCCAATACAGTCGTATCTGCCAAACCATCCACACTTCCCCTCCACCCCCTTTCTCCTCAAAAGAGTGGGTGATGGCAACAACCCTCCCTTCTGCCTTTTCCTTTCTGAACAGGGCAGGGAACTGGGAGCAACAGAAAGAAAAAAACCCAACCCAAACCAAAAGAAACCAGACTGTTCCAAAGATGCACTTTGGTTTAACAAATGTGCAACTTCCCCTTGTAGAATAAACCTTCCCCTCAAAAAGGGATGATTCTTTTCTCCTATAACCCACGATAAATTAAAACCAAGTAAGAAGTCTCTGGTTTGACACAATAAATACTTAGAATATATCAAATTAAAAAATATAGTTACAAAAGCCTCAATGGAATTCTCTTTCTGACCTAACTACAGACAGATTCTTCACAGACAAAAGCTATCTCCGAAATCAGCTGCAGTTCCTCTCTCCGCTCACTGGGCTTGGTCAACAAGTGCTATCACATACCCTTTGGAATACTGTTAAGACAAAACAATATTGAGCACGAGAAATCTACTCCTAAGTATTTCATACTGCCAAGGGTGTAGGAAGCAACTATCAGTGGGCTCACAGCAGTGCAGTGAGAGTCACAGCACTAGCATAACATGGACAGGGATACGAGGGGAAAACAAGGCATGGGAAGGGAAGGAGGAGAAAGAATCCATACAAGGTGGAAAAGGAAGAGGTGAGCAAGGAAGAGAGAGAAAAGACCAATGAAGTTCAGCTAGACTTCCCAGTTCTGGCAGCAGAGCAGATGAGATGTTGAACAACAGGAAGAGTTCCTTGGGGTCTGTCATAACAAGGAATGTTGTTGGCATTTTCTTCACCATTGACAGTAATCAGAAGTTAACCCTCTCTGACACTGACACGTGGCTCTGCCAGTGAGCTGTGGATGATCCCAATAATTGATTCAACGCCATCTCCCTCCAATAAGGTGCGGTGATCGCCTTCAACAATATGGACAGATACTTTCCCATCACATACCTGCATAAATACAAGTAAGAAATAAAAATTACATTCACAATTTACAACCAGCTGGTCATCTAGCTGTTTTGGATTTGTCAGTCTTAAGTTACTTATAGTTTACACCACTGTCTCTATCAAGTTCAGCTGATAACAGCACCAGTTTTACTCTGATACATTTTCACAGACCAGCTGCAGGGTATTATTTGGAACCAGTGTACTACTAAAGCATGATAGGTTTGACAGCCTGGCAGGAAGCCAATCAACCTGATACTAACAGAATTTACCTACAATATCAAAGAATGAACAATACAGTAGCTACTTCCAAGCCCTTCAGAAAACCAAATAATGCTCCCCTCCACCTAATCTTTTTTCCCACCACCATGAATCTTCCTTTAAGGTCATTATGTAAATTTAATAACATACAAGTTAGCCTGGTATCAATAATGAATGTAAGTTAAAAGTCCTAAGGGACAGGAGATGCCAGAAGCAGGAAGGTAATTCTGAAAATCACTTCCCTTTCCCTAGTATCTGTATCATAATGCAAGACACTTAACCCTTTTACGTTAACAGGGGCTAACATTTTTTAGGCCAACAAGAAACCCACATACTAACTTCTAAGTGATCCACAAAAGGTAACTAAGAAAAAGCCGCCTCTATTGTCAGAGGGCTGACTCTTGCTCTTCAGAAGTCTGCCCTCATGCAGTGGACAAACTTTAGGGAGACCCCTAAAGACAGTGAAAGAAGGAGGCTAAAAGTTACTTCTGTCAAGTTACTACCTTTTGACATCTTTATTATCTAAAGTCTATCTAGAGAGCTGCAAGAATCAGCTACAGAAAATGCTTACTTATTCCAATATAGAGACTAGACCTTCTCCTGACCCTTACTGCCCTGAGAAAATGCCTGGAACCAATCAACTCATTTGCTTTCCGGGACTTTTAGTTCTTGTTAGAGCACAATAGCTATAGAATGGTAACTTCTTTTAGGTAGGTTTTGTCCCTTCTCCCTCAGTAAGGATGATTTTTTCCATGCTTTCCTTTTGCTCCCCCAGATATCAGGGGAACCTGAACAGTCACCAGTGGATCTCAGACTGACCTCAGAGAGTCTGTAGTCTCCACCCAGACCTTCTTCATATTCACTCTGAGACTTTGCCCGCATCAGCGTCACGTTCCCATGATACTTGGACTCTGGTATGTACTTGTCAGCAGCCTTCAGTTTATGGTAAAAGGAAGCAGCAGCAAATCTGAGTGCTTCACGATTGATGTTTGTATATATTTGAGTTATCAGGTCTGCAGCAGCATTCACACGAGCCTCCAGATCTTTCAAGGGCAGAAGAACCTCCAGCAGCTGGAAATATTAAAATTTTTTTCCCCCATTAGTCTCAGTATCTGAGAGTCAGTCTCCGTCAAACAAAAAATGCACACACCTCTTGTGCAACAAAGAGATTTTAAAAAGGAAACATTACCTTATTGTATTCAATGCCTGTAAATTGCTGAACAAAGACACACAATGCTTCAGTCTCCAATGCAGCCTCATTTCCTTGGCTCAGCTTGGCTCTGTAGCTCTGGAAAAGAAAAGAATAAAATGTGAATGAGAGGGATATGCCTGATCTTGAATATTAGATATAAAAATTACGTAACAAAGGCCTCTGAACTGGGAAAAGGGAGGGGTGGGGAAGAAAAAAAGACAGACTGAAGCTTGGGGTGGGGGAGGAAGATCCCTTGAGGGCAGATGTAAAAGCAAATCCACAGATGGCAATTGCCAAGAGCCTAGCATCCTCTAGAAAGTACAACAAAAGTGGAAAGGAAGGCTTAAGCAAGGTTTCCTAGCACCCCTACATGAGGATCTTGTCTTGCAGGCTCCAGGATCTTCCAGAAGACACATTAGTATGATCTGTCATAGAAAGAGCAACATTTGTGTCCTAGCCCTTGCCAGTTAATGAAGACCACCGCCACCCATATGCTTCCACCCTTCAGCCATCACTAAGTAACCACTGTCTGCAACCGTCTCCCAAATCCTCTGTCAAGAAACATTTGTCAGCTTTTCTGACAATTCATGTCTAAAATAATAAGCTCCCAGAACATGAGCCCTGATGACACAGGACGGGCCCCAGACAGATGATTTTCTTTGTATCTCTTACCTGAGTGTATGCTGCCACAAAGGAATGAGACCCATCAAAGAGGAACAGACTGTTGAGTACATGGGAAGCATTTTGTTGTACTTGCAGTTGGGAGCACATCTCAAAGGCTACACAGGCACCAAAAGAGTATCCAGCAATGCGGTAAGGTCCTTCAGGCTGTATCTGTTTCATACAGTCGATGTAGTAGGCTGCTAGGCTCTGTATGCTGTCCAAGGGAGCAGCTACAACATGGAAGCAAGTTAGAAAGACCCCGGTGAAAAGGCACTAGCAGAGACAACTACATTTTCATGAACTCAGAAACAACCCTGCTGGAAACATTCAGTTTATTTTGAAGGTAAGTGTCTCAATTATAGTTAGCAACTACATTTTGGACAAGGAATGTTCCTGCTTTGCAAAGACAGGTAGAACAGCATGCCTTTTTTCTCCTGCATGCTTATCAGATGGCAGGGACTCCATGCCCTCTGACTGACAGCAACATCCAGTTGTTCAGTTTCCACATACACAAGCTCTTCAGCCTAACCCAGTACTTCTCATTACCTGCGGATCTTTGACATGACCCTGGCGCAGACTGTAGGTACTGATGCTGATCCACAGAGTTTAAGAATCTAGAAACAAAGCTCTCTCTGTCCAAGGCAACTACAACTCAGAACGTTACGTTTATGAATTCAAGATGCTAAAGAACTGGGATACCTTTTGTGCACTGGAGCCCATAGCAGGGCATATGAAGTCTAGAGGCAAGAGTGTAGAAAACTGCAATGGATCCTTCAATGGGGTGAACAAGGAAAAGAGGGCGCTCGTTGCTCTGCACATTATTGAGACGGGTGACCGTTGGCCCTTCTGGGTTCACCAACAAGTTGTTCAAATCTAGTTTTGGAGGTTCACCCAGGCCTGTCTTCATCAGTTGGGATGGCTTCATCTCTTTGAAGGAAAGCACACCAGACAGACACAATTAGATTCAGGATCAGTCACGGCCATGCAGCCCAAGTCCTAAAGGAGAACCTCAGGGCTGCTCTGGATAAGCCCACTGGCTCACTAAATCATCAGGGCACAGACAGAGAGATCTCCCTATTGTCAGCTGCTCTGCAGCAACCGCATGTGCTTTTAGCTTACAACAAGCATGACATTACATGGTTTATTCCTCTGACAGGGAAAAGGTCTTGAATAAAACCCTGCACACAGCTGCACAGGAGTACTCGTGCAGGCAGGTATTAGCCAGGCAAGAAAGCCACTTTCACACTTTTTCTTACATCCCGCCCCCAGAACTGATGGGCCTGTCCTAGTCACCAATGCACTGCAGTGACTTGTCTGTCACTGAAAAGCTTTTCAGCTGTAACCTTATTTCATGATCTGATAGAGGCTTATGTCACTAGAGATGAAAGCAACAGATTGGGAGCTTAATTATTTGGACTCAGGTGACTGGAAGCAACCCTAATGCAGACACTATACCCTCTGCTGTCCCAGACTTGGAAGAAAGTTCATGCAGTTTGTTGATTGTAAGGAGTCTGATTTCTCTCATGGTCATAACGATGTCATAGTCTCTCTCCAGTGTCTGGCGCACCTCCACTCCCATCAAGGAATCCAAGCCCAAGTCTGCCAAGGAACTCTCCGCATTCAGACTACTCACGTCACGGACACCTGAGAAAAAAAACCAAGCACACTAACAAAAGGCCAATTTCTTTTCAGCTCCAGACACTCCAGCAGTCTTCTCAATTTTCTTCTTTCTCCTAAAACCCAAATAAACTGCAGCTACGGGGAATTACCTTTTAAGATCATCTAATGATTTCAGAATTCACCTCTTCAACACATCTGGTCATATTGAATCAAATCTTAAGAGTACAAGTTAAACGTGCACACCTTTATGACAGGGGGATACACCTAAGTCCCAGAACATCATCACTTCAGCTCTAGACCAAGTCCAAAATAATCAGCTAAAGGAATTTCACATACTGGAGGCTCTAACTGAAACTGCGGTCTTAGACCGCATGTAACTAATGTAACTAATCCTCAGCTACGAGATGAAACAGTCTATCACGTTAGAGGAAGAGGCAATTCCTCAAGTCTTCATTGCCTCTTACCCTTCAATCTTCACACTGTTCAAGTCACTCACCCTTTCCATACCTGTAAAAGCCCTCTCATAATAACACCTGCATCTACAGCTCTTCCTTCCCTCCTCCACCTTGTGCTGCCCCGGTGTTGCCACCCTTCCCACCATCAGGCTTCTTACCAGCTTATCCCTTTGTCATCTTCACACAAGCTCTCCTTCCAAACTAACCCTACAGCTGGTACAATTTTCTAGACACTTTCCTGTGACTTCTAAAAGCCACATCTGTTCTCTGAGGTCAGGTCTGCCACCAGTTACCACACACACAATTCCTTAAGTAATACTCAGGAGACTGTCTTTAATTTATCAGTAACTCTTTTTGTAGAAAACAAAGGATCAGTAGATACTTCTGTCTGCAAAGAGACAAATGAAGTGGGACATAGTAGAGTTGACACTTTCAACACAAGAACAGGGGACACAATGGTAAAAGGAAACAGATTCAAAACAAGACAGGACACAGCACCTCTTGTAACACACAGTTAAGCTATGGTTAAATTTCACATGGGATGACAAACAGAGCTGGTAAGAAAATCCACTGCTAGTTAGTCACTAAGCACACAAAAGCTACTTTTTGTGGCATGGGGACATCCTAAGGTGAACGTTTTGAAGTTGGAATAGTACTTGGAAAGTCAGCCACATATTTGCCCTGTTACGCGCTGTTCCAGATTTTTGCTCTTGGGGGCCGTTCCTGTTGATTCTCCAGCTGGAGAAAGGCACCAGCTCACTCTAACCAAAACCCAAGACACTGAAGTCTATGTGTGTGCACTTGTATGTAAACACACCAAGGCAGAAAAGCCCATACTGAAGAAACAAATCAATTATTGGAGATAGGGAGCAGTGTAAAGGGGGAAAAAAACAAACAAAAACCCAAACTACCCCCACTACCACCACCCCCCCACAGGAAATCAGGAGGAGATGCTGAACAGAGTGCCTATGGCAGCACCACTGCTTTCCAAAGGCACTGGGACAGTAGACACTGCCTAGCAGTGCTTGTCAGAGAGCACTTACCCAGGATGTGAGCAACAGCTTCTACAAGATCCCGTTGATTGCCTCCTTCAGTTTTCACAGAGACCTTCTCTGCTAGGACAAAACTGGACATGACAGGATGAGGTTGATTCAGGAAGGTATCAAGCACCTCCAGGCATGAGCTGATTTGCTGGGGAATGGTTCCCCCCACGACAATCTCTTTGTTGCCCATTGTCTTCAGAAGGATGCCCACATCACCAATGGCTCCCCACTGGATTGCCAGGCCTGGAGCAGAAATCAGAAGAAAGAACATACAAGGCAACTAACTAAAGCACATGGCAGCAACAGAAGAGTTAAACAGCGAAGTGAAGGCCTGTATTTCCTTTGTACTGCTAAATGGTCAGCGTTCACTCACACATTAATGACTCAGGGTAACAGCTAGGAGAGGAAACAGCCTTCAACATTCATTATCATTCCAGACAAGTACACAAATTTCTGGTTAGCCGATTCTTCTCTGCACGTTTGGCAAGACTGGTTATTCTGCACAGTGTGTGAAGTCATCTTACCTGGGAGTCCATCATGATGTCGCTGCTCACAGATACGCTCCATGGTAGAATTGGCAAAGCCGTAATTACTTTGCCCAGCATTTCCTCTTCCACAGCTTACAGAGGAGAACACAACAAAATAGTCCAGGTCTGGACACTTCTTACGAGTCACCCTTGGAGCAGAGCGGGAGAGAGAAACCCCATCAGAAAAAACCTGCGAATTATGTGTTACTGTGAAAGGCTACTGCAAGACTAAAACGACCAAGTTTGATCAGCTCTGGGACCGTAAGAGCAGTTTGTATCTGTCCGTTCTACAGACACCTACCAGTCCAAGTGAAGGGTGCCTGAATACTTGGGCTTGTTGACCTCCCAGAATAACTCCGGGGTTTGATTTTCAATCATGCCATCTCTAAGAACCTATTGGGGAGCAGGTAGAGAAAAAGAGAAGGAAAAAAAGAAAAAAAAAGGTGCAGTTTCAGTATCTCCAGTTTCTCCATTTAAAGTTGCTACATGGTTTGAGATATGAGAGGATATCGCTACACAATGCATTTCTGAATATCCTGAAATATGACAAGAACAACATGGCTTTTGGCAAGTCTGCTCTTTTCAGCACTGCCACTGCAGCCTTCAACTGGGAAGTTCTGTATGGGATTTTTCTCTTCACCAGGGCCCTTGGGCAACTTTTATCTTCTCCCAGAACTGAGCTTGCTAGCCACATACTGTTGCTTCCCAGGTCAAGGGGCCAGATCTGTAAGCCTTTAGTCACCAGGTAAGGCCAAAGAAAAGTGTCCTTTGAAACACAGAGAGGCAATCTAAAACTGTATGAAGCCTGACTGCTTTCAGTAAAAAAGCCACTTGAATGGCTGCCACCTCTTATAAGTCCTAAGCATTTTTGTCACTTACCACAGCCAAATTAAAGACGCCTCCAACTGGGCCAAGCTGCAAAGCTTCTTCTATCAATAGCTGTGTTCCTTCTAGTGTTCCAATATCACTGGTAGATACCAACACTTGGATTCCCAGTCTCTTCCACTCTCCAACACGTTTAGCTTGGTAGCCTACAAAAACCAACCAAAAACAGAAAAAAAAAGAAGAAAAAAAAAAAGGGGTGAACAGTGCCTGGGATGAAGCATTCAAACCATAAAGGTTTGGGTAACCTGCTCCTTATGCTGTTCTGACTAGATAGGGACCAAATAGCCAAATAGTTCCTCACTCAGCTATAAGAGAAAAATTGGACAAAACTTGAATAGTAGATAGAAATCACCAGAGTTTCATAAATACCATAAACAGATCAAGATGGAGTCAAGAGAATGGAGAGGGAGAAAAAAAAAGTACAGTAGTGAAGGTCAAATTAAAAGATACTTCCTCCTTTAGAATAAAGGTGACAACACTTGTCTGAAGTGAGAGTACATGAGAGGAAAGAAGGGATCATGACATTATTATTTGCTGACAGGACACTTTAAAATGAAAACTACAAATTGAGGCATGTTGAAAGACAGTCACGTTCCCTGTTCCTTTATGACTTTTGCTTACCAGTTCGTATGCCAGAACGAGATGTCAGTACAAGCTTCTGTGCTCCTCTCTCAACTAGCCACTGAGCCAACTCAAGCCCAAATCCTCCTAGGCCCCCTGTGATGATGTAAGACTTGGTAGGTGGACAGGAGGTTCGGGAGACAGCAGAGATTTTAACTGGTTCAGACTTTCTTAAGTGATGTTCCTTTTCTTCTTCCTGGACCTTCCCACCACAAAGAAAAAAAAAAAAGAAAAAGAAAAGAAAAAAAAAAAAGAAAAAAGCAGTTAAGATCAGATACACAATGCATTTCTTATCTTTCCATGCTATGCTTCTCCAGCCAATGGGAATGACCCTTGTAGAATCAGAGTGACGGACTTGACAGTTACATTTATTACAATGTCAACGGTAAAAACGGTAACTCTGTACTGCCCTAGTTATGCAACTTCAACTTGAACTGGATCTAATTATCCAACCTACAGAAGATGACAGGTGCATCAGAGAATCAAAGTCATTATCTCATTACCTTGATCATAACTTTGCCAATGTGCTTTCCTTGTGCCATGAACCTGAAGGCAGCTTCTACCTCCTCTTTGCTGAACACTGTACTCCTCAGGGGCTTCACTACACCATCTTCTATGCCTTTGGTCAACAACGCTGATACTGCTTCCCACTCTCTGTTTCCTTCCTCAAAGATTGCATCTAGCAGGATCCCATGAAACGCCACGTTCTTGAGGAAGAGAGCCATTCCTAGAAAAAGCAACTTGGTTATGATCGGATGCTGCTGACATTTCAGAGGAGAGTTATCTTCTGCTTCAGAAACATTTCTGTGTAGGTCAGTAGCATAGACTGAGGAGTAAAACAGTCTTTAGTTGCTAGAATTCTACATTTTGCAAACTCATTCTTGCATGTACTCTCTAAATGCTGTATTAGGTTGTTCTCTTATAATCAATCAGACCAGTTTAACAAACTCCACAAATGAGAACTGTGTGTTAAGAGGACAACCTATAACATGGTCAGTCTGACACTAAAAAGGACATTTTGTGTCTAGTGATAGCTGGGTTAAGAGTCACACAGGAGCTAGAATCTCGTGCATCTCCTGTCCAACTCCACAGGCAACTCTTCCTTGTAGGAAGTTTTTCATGATGCTAGGATCTTTTGGAATTTAATCAGAATGAGAAAGGAGACTGCCAACACTTGCTATACGCAATCATTGTACAGCAGGAGGACATTTTTGTCATTTTTCACTAACACATCATGTCATAACATTCAAAACCATGGGTTTTTCCACGCAAGAGAAATCAGGTTAATCTTTCCCATGCCATCAAAAAATGGGAGGTGCTGTTGACTCTCAAGGGACAAGGGCCTTGCAGAGGGGTCCTGACAGACTGGTACACTGGGCAATCATCAATGACATGAAATTTAGCAAGAATAAATGCTAGATTCTGCACATGTGACTGAGTAATGCCAGACACAGGTATAAACTGCGAGAGGAGTGGCTGGAGAGTAGCCCTGCAGAAAGAGATCTGGGGGTGCTGGTGGGCAGCAGCTCAAGAGAAGCCAGCAGTGAGACGTGGCACCAAAAGGACAAACCATAGCTGGGGGTGCATCAAACCCAGCATCACCAACTGGTCAGGAGAGGGGACTGTCGTGCTATGCTCAGCGCTGGTTTGGCCTCACCTGAAGTACCGGGTACTGTTCTGGGCCATTCAATTTAAAAACAGTGTGAAGGTCCTTGAACACATCTAGGATGGCAAAGCTGGTGAAGGGGCTGGGAAGCATGTCCTACGAGCAGCTACTAAAGACTTTGGGTTTTTCTGGTTTGGAGAAGAGGAGGCTGAGCGGCCACCTCATTGCTCTCTGCAGCTTACTGAGGAGGGGATTTCGAGGGAGAGGTGCTGATCTCTTCTTCCTAGCATCCAGCCATAGGACGCAAGGAAATGGCTCAAAGCTGCGTCAGGGGAGGTTCAGACTCGGTATTAGGAAACATTTCTTTACCAAAAGGGTGATCAAACACTGAAACAGACCTCCTTAGAGAGGTCGTTGATGCACCATGCCTATCCATGTTTACCTGGCATTTGGAAAATGCCTTTAATATGCTTCAGGTTTTGGTCAGCCCTAAAGTGGTCAGGCAGCTGGACTAGACTATTATTGCAGGTCCCTTCCAACTGGAACCATCACATCCTATTCAAAATGGCACAGATATTTAGTGAAACAACAGATTAAGGTTCTCTCAAGATCAGGTTCTCCGTAGTTATCTGAAAAATTCCAGTTATTTTCACTCTACTAATGATCAAGTTTACCCAGAACAGAGGGGAAAACCGCAGCTTGTACAGCTATGAACTTCATTTGCTGAGTTTTACAGTGCATTCATCTATTACGAATGCATGTGTTATATCCCAAAAAGTTTTTAAGTCAAGTCCAACATATCTATGGAATCTGCAAGCTAACAGACTCAGTGGCAAACAGTACCATGTGAAATGAATGCTGCTTCTTACTACCTTACTATCTGAACACTTTGTGGGCAAGATATCGTACACTGATTCTAAAGAAAGACAGCTTACATATTTTGTGTGTTTTATGCAGGCTTCCAGAAAAATACTGAGTGCCATGCTTCTCCAAGAAAGCATTTGTTGAAAAGACTACATAGTTGTTAGTGATAAAAGTGGAACAAGTATTCCAGCTAAAAGCTGGAATTTGAAGACTAGCCTGTGTTAAGACAGCATACAGGTTGTGCTGTCATGCTTGCTTAAACCTAATGAGATGTATTTCCCAATGCCTGCCCCATCTTACCAAGCTGACTGTTGTTAGACAGATCAAATTTGCCTATTTCCAAAAAGCGCCCATGTCGAGCAAGACAGCGCAAACTGGCTTGCAGCTTCTCTTCTGCCAAGGAATTTAACACGAGGTTGACACCTGCAACGAAAGGAGAAGCAACTATTTCATAAACTCAATCTGCTGAGAGCCTAACCCTATTTTCCAGCGACTCTTTTTGTCTTTAGGAAGTGCAACTGCATAATGTGGCATAACTTGACAAAAGAAGGAAAAAATAGTCCTTGAACTTACCTTTTCCATGTGTAACTCTCAGTATGTGTTGCTCAAAGGTAGTATTTCGGGAGCTGGCAAAGCTATCAGCATCCAGCTGTGGGAACCTTGCTTGGAGATATTCACGTTTCTCAGTAGAACCTGTTAAGTAGAAGACAGGTTGAATGATGCCAGTACTTTTCCCTGCGCCCCCCCAGCCCTTCAAATGATGAAACAGCTCATTTTCCTCTGCACATCTTTTCCCAAGGACTGTGAGGTTGAGCAGCCATCAAGCACTTGTTTCAAAAGGCATCATGCCTTAGGACAAAGGCTGCCTAGTTGTTACTGATCATTTATAAGCTAGAAAAAGAACCATGAACAGAACAAGCCTTAAAATGGATAAGCATTCTTTGGTCACATTACTGAATTTAAAATGAAGAAGCCTTGATCTTCTTCCATACTTCTGATTACATAGTGTACAAGGGTAGATAAATTTGTCTGTGCTGTGGAAGTTTCAAGCACATAGCCAGTAACTGTATTTACCATCCTCAGTCTAGAAGCTAGATCAAAGTTACAAGAGATCATACTGGAAAAAACCAAAATGTTTCTACACAAACACATATTTTTATATATAAATATGCACACGTTTCCTCTGTTTATTAAAGCAGATTGCATATATTAAGACTCAGTACCGGGTCCTTCATGTGGGTCACAGCAACCCCATGTAACGCTGCAGGCATGGTGAAGAGCAGCTAGGAAGCTGCCTGGCAGGAAAGGGCCTAGCTGACAGCTGCTGAATATGAGCCAGCAGGGTGCCCAGGTGGTCAAGGTGGCCAACAGCATCCTGGCTTCTATCCCAAACTGTGTGGCCAGTAGGACCAGGGCAGTGACCGTCCCCCTTTGCTCGGCACTGGTGAGACCACACCTCGAATCCCAGGTTCAGTTTTGGGCCCCTCACTACAAGAGGGACACTGAGGTGCTGGAGCAAGTCCAGAGACAGGCAGCAAGGCCAGGGAAGGGGCTGGAGCACAAGTCTGGTGGGGACTGCCTGGGGGAGCTGAGGGTGTTTAGCTTGGAGAGGAGGAGGCTCAGGGGGGACCTTACCACTTCTCTGCAACTGCCTGGAAAGAGGTGGTAGGCAGGTGGGGGTCGGTCTCTCCTCCCAGGTAACGAGCAACAGGACAAGAGTAAACTGCCTCAAGTTGTGCCAGGGGAGGTTTACATTGCATATCAGGAAAAATTTCTTCACTGAAAAGGTGGTCAAGCATTGAAACAGGCTGCCCAGGGAGGTGGTGGAGTGACCATCCCTGGATGTGTTGAAAAAAAACCAACAAATGCGTAGATGTGATGCTTAGGAACATGATTTAGTGGTGGGCTTGGCAGTCCTGGATTAACGCTTGGACCTGATGAACTCAAGGGTCTTTTCCAGCCTAAAATATGCATTTAAAGAATCATGGAATCATTTATTTTTTTCCTGTAATTTTGGGCACTCAGTACTCACCTACAGTAGCAAAGACATGGCAGCCCATGCTCAGGGCAATGGCGATGGCTGCTTGGCCCACACCTCCTGAGCCAGAGTGAATAAGGATACTCTCGCCCTTCTTCATGCCACCTCGAACCACCAAAGCATAATAAGCAGTTGCATAAACCACAGGCACTGAAGCTGCTTCTTCCAGAGTCCTAAGAAGCAAAGTGAAAGAGAGAAGGTATTTCTAGCCTTCAAAAAAGACTACTACATTCTCCTGATGAAATTTGCTTTTCTGCAATGGAAAGGTTAAACTGCCAAGATAGACCAAAAGTGTAAGTGGTTCCCAATCATACAGCAGACCACCACAGATGCCAAGCACACCCAAGAGTTTCATCCTTCCACAAAAATATGTCCATAACTAACCAGTGACATAAACAATACCAAAATCCCAGTGTACACTGAACCACATGGAGCTAAGAGCCCAAGAAAAAGACGAGAACCTTGTGCAAGCTGCTGTAGAAAAACTAGTGCTCAACTCCTGCAGCAAATCTAAACCAAATCCTACAGCTGCTTGTAAGACTATAGCTCTGTTATTGTTTCCCAGAAGGGAAGCTACCCATTGTGCAGTACTCTGGTCAGATCAGGGCTGGCAGGACTTGAGCAGGAAGGCAAATCTTCACACACACAAACCAGGAAAGAGAACTGACTTACCAGCTTTTAGGCACCTCCCATAGAAACCTCTTGTCACAGTCTACCACTGTAGCTAGACCCTTTGCTGGCAGCAATCCCATCACTCTTCTTCCAGCCAGGTCCCGTCCTGAGAACTCCATGCCCAGCATGCACTGCTGCAAAGCCCAGTTACCTGAAAGAATGTTAGCATTTTTCACTAAAATTCCTTGGTCAAGAATTTACTGCAAGTAGTCCTTGAAAGTTAGAACCCCAGAGACAGAAAATGTGCTGGGATTTGTCTACTACGTACACAGTTCGTAAGTCCCCACAGTTAATTTCTTGCTACAAGAATAGTGGAAAAGGACTTTGTCTCATTAATCTTACTCTTTATTCTTGATGATATTGCTTTAGTTTCTAATTTTCAACTGTGAAATTTCATGGAAACATCTTGTTTCAGAGGTGATTTTGTTCCTCTTCCTAGTTTATATATCATTCTTTTTCAAAGGGTGATCACAGGGAAACACACTCTGAAACCTTCGTTTTTGCAAATGCCCATTTTTGGCAGAGACTAATCTCAGTCATGAAGCAAAACCCAGCCCCGTAAGAATCTCCAAACGCACTACTTACATGCTCCACCCTCTCTCTCCTTTAAAACCATTTTAATATGCTTTAAAACCATTTAATAGACATTACGTTAATTCTTAACTCACTATGAGACAAGATATTATCACCTCCATTTTGTAGGCAGGAGACTACTTTACCTTGCATTTTTCTCCCCTAAAAGCCAAGCATGTCCAGTAGCACGGCAGCGTGAGACTTTTGACATTCTCACTTTGGCACATGCCTTGCCCACCTCTGGAACATCAATCAAGTTGTTTCACCTCACAGTTGATATCTATGCAATGGGGCTAGTAATGTCTCCTCACAGCAAGGTTTATTAATTTTGCCATATGGGAAATGGGACTGCAACTGGAAATAGAGCTTTTACAAGTTTTGGCATACAGCCCTGCAGCAGGGCTATACTACTGTTCCAAAAGTATGCTTTCTTGCTAAATCAACCTGTATACACTTTATCCAGTGCATAACTAACATTCAGGAGATTATGTGAATAAATTCTAGATCAGCAATACATAAATAAAATCACACTAGAGGAAAATGTAACTCACCAGGGATAGCATCTGGAGAAAGCTTTCCTGTAGCCAGCATAATGTCACGGAAGTTAAGAGATGCATAATAGACTTTGCAGAGCTGAACATCAGGATTAGTTGTGTGGAAGTGTCGAAGTGGGGAGACAATCCAGCGAAGAGATGAGAGGTCTCCACGAGTCAACACATTTACATAGGCGTATTCTGTCAGCTCCTGAGGCTGTGCTGCAGAAGGAACAATAAAAGAACGTTACACACATTAACACAGGCACACACTTTCCAGAATGAGTAAATTCCTTGTGTATTTGCTGCCTCCTCCCCAACTTTCTCTCCAGAAAGACCTTTCTTACCCTATACTACTACCCATATTCTAATAGCTCATTCCTTCTGCTGGCACTAGAGCATGCTACTGTTCACTGTGAGCTGGAGCAGGAGAATTCCAAATTGTCTATTAAAAATAATAAAAAAAATAATCGTAGGAATGATAGCTACTCATTTTCTATTTGAAGTCCATTCAGACTCAAGACCCTGTAAGCGATCCTCAGACCTCAAAGGCGTTACCTTGCTGCACCATGAGATGCCTGAAGGAGCCCCACTTTCCATCACGATAGACATTCGTCACCAGGTCCCTCTGAACCATCTTCTGCATCTCCAGGGAAGAAAGACTGATGGGTGGAACAGCTGATGAAGGGTTCAAGTTGGAAATGAACACACACCTAGAAGAGTTGTCATTTTGTTTGTTTTACTATAGCTTCTTTTCAGGCCTATCACAGAAGTATCTCATCTCCAACTGTGACTCAAGGGCATGCTTACATACCTGATTCTGTGGCCTTCTGCTTCAAGGCGAAGGCAGTTCACCATTCCCAGAATTCCTGAGTTCCCACAACTGGTGGCAGTCAACCACACAGGCTGCTCCGATGTGTCAGCCAAGACCTCCTACAGGACAAACTGTTTTACTATAAACCACAGAAAGGAAATAGCCCTTGTATCCTTACGGCACGGCAGAGATGAAAAACTTGTATTTTAAGAAAACTAAACACACACACACTTCTTTCAACACTGCTAAATATATCTCATTTAGAAAGTGTAGTGATTTGGAAATGCAGGTATCCAGGACACAGGAATTCTCACCTTTAAGGATTCAACCCACTTAAAATTGGTGTCATCTACTGGCAGAAAAACGGGTGTTTTGACAGGGGCTTGCCGGCGACATAGGAAAATAACTGAGCCAAAGAATGATTTCTTCATGGCAATCAGATTCATTGAGGCTTTGCTGAATAAGCCTTCCCACTGTGCCTGTCAAATCAAGTAAAACAACAGTTAACAGAAAAGTCCAAAGTCAAATGAAAATACAAGTCACGTCTATACTTCATGTTGAGTCTCCTCAAATATGGCTTCACCAGGAACAACAGGCACTGTCCCACCTCTTTCTTGCTTTTGCTTGAAATCTTGGCATCTGTTCTGTATTGTTTCAGTAGAAGTATATTTGATTAGCAGTATTTTATCTATGTCTAGATTATTCCTTCCTCCCTAAAGGACCTTCAGAAAGCAGCAGAACAATTATCTTGAAGCCCTGGTTAGGGAACTAGTCTCACCACACTACCAGGTGTGCAAAAACCAGCAGTGATCATGCTGGCAATCCCACAGCGTACTTGAACGTGTCTAGAACTTAATTCCAGTGGTAAGGCACAACTCCACAAACACAACATACAGATGCCAACACAGAAAATAATGGAAGTGGAAACACAGAGTTTAGATGTTATCAGTTTATGTCACATGAGCCCTGTCTGCAAAAGTAAAGTGGGACAGAAGAAACATGAAAAACCAAGTCACCCAAATCCTTCAGCTGCAGGGGGCTGAGAAGCAGCAGCAAACACTAGCAGGGAAGAATCATTGTAACTTACATGTACAGGTGCAACAGCATTTCAGAAGAACAAGAGAACTAATGTGCATGTATGGCATACCCAGAAACAGGCTCTACAGTCTGCATGAAATAAAGATGGCTGCAGGCTCTCAGAAAAATCCATTTGTTTTTTATGCCAGGCACGAAACAATTCCATTGCAATTTACAGCATGATACCTTATATTGGGAACTAGGGACAGTATCCCTGCCTAGAAAACTTTAAAAACTATATGAAGTCCTGCCTACTCTTGCCCGTGTCATATTGTTTTCTTTAAAGCAGGTGCATTCAACTTGCATGTATCTTCTCCAAGGCATTTGCTAATACCAGGCTACTGACACTTATGAAAGATCTAGGTTTTAAGCCATCAGCTTCAGTAGCATTCAGATGCAAAGCCGAAGACTCATCCTTTCTTCTTAAATACCCTTTAAAAAAAAAAAAAATCTCTGCAGAAGGTGAAGAGCTAGAATCCATATAATTGCAGAATTCAAAATCCAACCCCACCATACTCCGGAATTATAAACAAAGAAGTTTAGCCATTAGAAGTGCTACTCTCTTCTTATTCCAAAAAAAGAGCCGAGAGGCTACAGCCCCTCAGATCAGGAGGAATGCCTATGTTCTGTAGCGGGGCAGCCTCCCATTACTGCTTAGTCTAACAGCTGCCAAGAGAAGGTGATGTCCTAGTTCACATCCTTACCCTAGCCACTCACTCTCCTCCTCTTGTGTCAGCATTGGCATTAGTTCATCTGTACAATATACTGGTTTGCAGATAAGGCAGATACCCTGCTCCCCTGCCCCTTCTGAGGGCTTGTTTTGTTGTATGTCATTATGGGATCAGATAAAGTGTGGAGGAAGGGAAGGAAGGAGGACGAAAGACTACAAGAGAAAAGCCTGCCTTTCAGGGAGCACTTCAATGTTAGAAGAACTTAACTAGTTTGTAAAGTCTCACTCCCAGCAGTGATATCAAAAGGAAGAGAGAGATTCTGATACTCAAGCATTTTAGGATCCTACAGCGATAAAGCTGTGCCCTACCCAACAATGCAGCACGTTTTAGCTATAAAGGAATTATCCTATTCAGTATTTTCATACAGATTACGTAGATATACAAACAACAATGAATAATTTCCAATGCATTAAGAAAGGCTTTCCTGACTGAACTCACAGTTCACTCCCCCAACCTAATATGTGGAAATCCACAATTCTTCTCTTCTGAAGAGCTCTTTATTACATATTCCTGCATAGGGTCTCAGTGGAAAGCAATATAAGTGATGTCTGCTCAACAAGAGCATCTGCAAACAGCACTCTCCGGAATATAAAGTATTTGTCCCTTCCAGGAGGCTTACCTCACTCAAGAAGCTGTGTTTCTGCTGTAGATCTGGGTTTGTAAGGAAACTGACAAGTTCTCCAAGAGTTTCTCCTTTAAGGAGGGTGTGTACCAAAACAAACCCTCCTTCTTTCACTGCAGCTGCCAAATTAGAGAGAATTTCAGTGGTGTTCCCTGAAACACTTGTGGAACAGTTGTATACCACCAGGTCAGCATTGGTCAGATTTCCAGAGGGAAGGCTAGATGGATCCCACTGGCTAAAGAAGATTCCAGCATCCTGTAGCTCTGTTTCACTAGCTGAAAGACTTTTCAGGTTGTGGTCAGTGGCAATGTACTCCAACTGCAACAAGGGCTGAGTATTCAGAATACTTTTGACACGAGAGAACAGATGTCCACTTCCTGCAAGAGCCTGTGAGAAAAGAAGGGGAAGGAAAAGAGGAAACCAAGTTGAAACATGAACGATATCCAAAATTATAACTTGAACAATAGAAGTATGTGATCAGGTTAGAGGAAGGCCTAGAAACACTAGCTGTGGTCCCATCTTGGGCTTCCAGCTAACCTCTACTATCTTCATCCTGTGACTGATCGTGTTCTCCAATGCCACATCCAGGCAAGTCTTCAACTCTGAAGAATCTAGCAATCCATTGAGAAGAGGGTCGTCCTGGAAGTGCATTTTCTCTTGAGTTACGATCTGTTCCAGCTCGGAATAGAGGTTTCCATTCAGTTCCAGACGGCAGATTTCAGCAAGGATATGCTGAAGACCCTTCTGTATGGGTGAGAACTCTGCAGCAGGCACTGCAGTTTCTAGTCCAGGGATGACTAATTTGACCCCATGCACTGCCACCTTAGCTTGTAAGTTCTGGATCAGATCTGTGGAATAGAAGGGGAAATGAAAGGAAGAGTCAGATTTTCCCAAAGATGATTCTTTTCGGTTTTGCCTCCATTTGCTACATCAGCTGATCAGCACCACAAATTACAGAATCTCCTATCATTAGCATAGCCACAAAGATATCGTACACGCTCCTGTACATTCATGTGACTACGTTCTGTGCAGCAGCTGCAGCCCCCAAACAAGTGGGCTTTGTGGCAAGACAGTCTAAACCACCCAAATAACCTGTGGCAAGACTGACTGGAAGAAGGCAACTAACAGAAAACTTCTGACTGATTTAGGGAGTTGTGGAGGGAAATTGTAAGATTCCGCAGATACAAAAGTATTACCGTGCTTTTTTGCTTTATAACCAGAAGGAAAATAGTTCATCCTGGCTGCAATCAGAAACAGCATTATGAAAAATAAAATCCCACTACAGCATATGTAAAAAACTTTCAGGAGACAGTACTGGGACACTGCAGAAGAACAGATACCTTTAAAATCTATTATCAAATCAACGGATGAGTGTGAAGACACTTTACCAATGTAGAATGACAAAACTGCTGTCTCAAGATAGAGCAAAATTCATCACTGGAGTAAAAACTTTCAAAAAACAGTAATTCCTTTCCCTTTGATGAAAAGGCACTTAAAGCGATGAGCTGAGTGGGTATCTTCCCATCCAAAGAGCACTGTACTAGGCTACCAGTTTCACAATAGACTAAGCCCTCCTATCCTATTCTTGCAGCAAACACCGATTTTTTTTTGCATGTCTCACTAAAACACTTTCCCCTCCTTGGATATGGTCTTGTGCCCACAACCAAATGGGAACAGACATGTCAGCTTACCCATCTTGGCAGCTCACAGGGGAAAACAAAACAAGAAAGCTAAAGACTTGAGGAAGTCGGCTCTCCTGTCAAGTGTTTGTAGCCATCAAGCTGGATTTCCCCTTATGATTTATGCCTCTCTGCTTGCAGAGCAGGTTGTGCCATCCAACACTGCACTGACTGCTATAGAAGGGTAGATGCCCCTCCTCATGGCTTTACTCCTACGCACACTCTAGAGATACCTCAGGCAGAAGTAGCTCTTAGCTTCTAGCAAGCGTACAGACACAAGACTCCTGCTGAAGTCCTCTACAGAGACCAATACTTTATTTCTTGGATGCTCTGAAGTAGTATGAACAGCTTCCCTCAGACATTCCTGTCAGGCTGGAAGATTCCCCTCATGTGACAAGAAAACAATTCCACTTTACCTTTGCAGTGCTCCAGATAGGTATGAAGATGGACACTGGAAGACAAACAGTCACTTTCAGTATAGGGCACAAAGCAGAATTTTTCCAGGGTGGGAGGGATCCGTTCCTGTTGTCGTCGTGGTGCCACAGAAGCATGAAGACCATTGATCTGAACACCTCCTGCTCTGAGGCTATTAAGACAGTGGTCCACAACAACATCACAAGCTGAAAGATAAGAAAGAAGAGTAAGTTTGTATCAAAACACTGTAAGTATTTTATTCAAGGTGATCAGATGAACAGTGCTATGTCAGACTGTTACAGAAGCTGCAGAACAGCTTGGAGACTCTAAGAGGGCCCTCCAAAGTCCATCCTTCTTCCTTAGAAGTCATACATTCATCCACACAGCAGTCAAAGCAACTAGAAAAAGCCCAAGCATGAGAGACGTTACCTTCTACGTTGTCCTGGTATTGGCACACCAGCTCTTGATGCAGCACTGGGTCAATACACACTGAGCGAATCCTGGTGGGTAAGCGCAGACTGCGCCCAGTCTCAGCCAAGATTATCACATGCAGCAGGGTGTCAAGGAAGGTCACCCAGTTCCCATTCCACAGAACTTTCCCTCTGCTTGCTGCAGAAGAAGAAGAGGAAGCCTCACTGATTCTGTTATTCAGCAGATGCCAGAAGCCACTGCTTATCAAATGCAAAGTCTGCTGCATGTACCCAGCTCCCCCTGTAAACTCCCAACAGTCAGTTCTACACTGGGGATAACAGCTTTCCCAATGCCCTGTCAGAACTTGTAGCTGCTCTCCATTATCACACAAAGTAAAGTTACCACACAAATTGACAATCAGGTGGACTGTCAACACAAATGGAATTAAAAGGTCAAATATTTAATCATTACAATAACCATGCGTATCACTCTTCTATAGAAAGTAAATTCACCTTCACTGTTGCATTCCAGAACACCCTGGAAAGTTGGTCCATAATTATAGCCACGCAGATGCAGCTCTTGGTAAATGTCTTCTTTCAAGAGGCCAGAGTCTGAGCTCATGTCTACTTGAGTCCGGAAGTCCACTGTCTGGTTGTGGAAGTTCTTCAGATCAGTGTTGTTTTCTAGGAGGGAAATCTTTCCTGATGGGCACAGTGGCAAGAATAAGAATCATCAGTGTCCATAAATAACGGATTTTAGCATGACAGTGCATACACATACTCTTCTTTCTCTTACCACTCACAGCCAGATTCCCATTCCCTGACACCTCAAAGCAGTGGGAAGCAGGCATCAGTCTGACTTCCAGCTGTATTGATCCTGCAAGAAACATTGCAGAAGAAGGGACTGTGAGGTCATTCATTGCTACCATCTGCAAGCAGAGCTTTCTTTCACCATCTCCAGACTCACTGTGCACAACACGTAATGAAGATGACTATAACACGTGCTACTTGACTGTATGAATTAACCTCTTTGTTCAGTCGTGTCACTCTCTTCTTTATATTCTTTCTCCCATGTTCCTCCTAATTTTCCCCTCACACTTCTTTCCTCCCACTCCCTTCATCTTCATTATGCAGTTTTGCAGTTATACCAGCACTCCTCACTCACCCTTTTTGGGAAGGATAGTCGCCTGATGAATTGTGACTTCTTCAAGCATAACAGTTGTTCGCTCCACAGCCATACCCAGAGACCGTGCCAGAGTTCGCCAAGCCAGTACGAGGTACCCAGTCGCTGGGTACAGGACTCTGCCATCAATACAGTGACCAACCAAGTAGTGGTCAGGAGACTCAGGACTCACATCTGTCAAAGAATAAAGAGCAGAATAAAAATACCAGGAACACCCTAATAAAAAAGGTTTTCCCCCCTTGATGTCTGTAAGAGGTTCCAGTTGTTTCCCCAACTACCCTGCCTGGCAACGCACACTTCCCAAAACTACTGTGAGTCTGAACCAAGACAGTTCCTGCTCTGTTCACACTCTCTCATCCCATTTCAGAATCAGGTCCAGTCTTTTTCAATCCAAACATTAAGCTTCAGGAAGTGGCTTCAAGGATACGGCTTTGACTATCCTTTTCCTAGTTTTAAAAAAAAGGAAATGCAGAGGTAAAGCAGGAAAGAGATAGACCAACAAAAACCCCCAAACAGGCAAACACACCAATATTGTAGACTGAAGCAGATGCAGAGCCTTTGGAACCTGCTGGAAAGTCTTCAGCTTTTGGAACATCCCAGTCCTGGTTGTGGTCCCATTTGATGTATGGAGATATAAGGGGTGTTCCCACTGGAACAGGGTATTTCACAAGTGGGAACAAGTTATTTCCAAGAACATTTATCCTAGGAAGACAAAAAAGATCAAGACAATGAGGGAGGCAGGGGAGTAGAAAAAAAAAAAGGGGGGGGGGGGAGGGCGGGGCGGGAATTGAACATAACACTTAGAGGTCAGACAGTAACTGGCCTTGGGCTCCACGTCAGATTTCTCCAGGAGTACCACAAACACTTATTGCAGCCAAATTTGTAATTCTAACAGTCTAGAATTCTGATGCAAAGTTTATTTCCAAGAGCTAGTTCCAGGTTCCTAGGCCTTCTAAAACGGGACGCCTCTTTAAAGGGCACCTTCCCAGACTGAACAGTCTCTAACCAAAGGCAACATTTCATAAGTGAGCATGTTAAATATGTAAAGCACAGATGTAAAGCCCATAAAATTTTTCCAGGTTTATTGAAGGAGTATTTCAATCCTGCATACTAGAGAAGAGACTTGAATTATCTCCTAACTGATACCCCACTCACCCTCTCCCCTTAGTCTCCTTACCCAGTTAAATGAATCTTTCCAGTCTGCATAAGGAAGAACTCCAAATTATTTTTGTGCTCTTTTTTCATCAAAGGTAGAATGGTGCAAGTTGGTTTCAAAGTTCTCCTCAAGATAGCCTGGTCAGATAAGAGTCCATAAATCACTGGAGGAAGGCATTACTTACTACTTTGTCTCTGAATTTTTCTCTGTAGATCTCAAGCCACTTCTGTTTCTGTGCCAAGAGTTCTGTGTTAAGGTGCTAGAATGTACGCTTTTAACAGGTAAGAAGAAGAACAGCACAATACCATTCCAGCAAACCAAGAAGTTGCGCATCTGGTAAAGCGGAACCTTCGTAATATTAATACAGTTCTGCCAACACACAAGTCTCCCTTTCCCAAGCAAGACTGTCAAATGGAATCAAATGCTGCAATTCAATCAATGCTGCAAAATCAAATTCAAGAACTGCAAAATCACCCTCTCAAGCCTCCCACTTGTGCGCACGTGCACACACGCACACACACAGCTTAGGCCCTTACTCCAGGAGCAGCCCCTTTTGGCCTGAAGCATCCCAGCGCATTTTCTAAGTAACAGCTATTAAATCAAAAAATGTCTGACCCATCTTGTATCTCCTCTTCAATTTGATCCCACCATCTTTAAATGGGAGAAGGGAGGGAAGAGAAAACCAGAACACTTTCACACCCAGCTGATAAAGTCTTTAGTCACTTGCATTAGAACCCAGAATTGTACAATGGTTTTAACATTATCTTTTTATTAAGAAAAATATCTGCCTAATTTAAAAGCTCTGCTCTGATTCTCCCTTCACATCAATTTCAAAGCATAAATAAGACTAACATAACACAATAAATATACACTGGATTGTAACTCAGCAGCACTGTATAACTCTTCAACTTGATTCAGAAGTAACTATGATTCTTTTTAAGACTTTCCTCCTCTTGCATGCCACAAACCAAGTAAAGACTAGTCCTTGAGACTTCAGGGACAGGCACAAAACCGCAGCACTGACCTTGCTAAGCAAGTGCATCCTAATATACCTCCTGTTCTGCATTCCCTATTATGGACCTAATTCCACAAAGATCATTTCTTATGAGGTGGGGAGAAAGGCAAAATGATCATAAGGAGAAAGGAGTTCATGAAGAAAGCAAGCTCCTGTGGTCTCAGGCTACTTGGGCTAGGAGAAGATGGGGAACCACCACTACCAGACACCACCTTCTAAGACAAAAACCTCAAACCAAATCAGCTGATAGATGGTGATAACAGTTTTTTCATAGAGTAAACCTGTTAGTCTTGAATATCTCCCCCCATCCCAAGTTTCACATACACTATCCATTAGATCCAGTGAAATGCTTTTCTTACTCATCGCACAGTCCAGAGAGCCGACTCTGCTGTGTGCATGGCAATGAATAAAGGCAACAATGTGAATATTTGGATGGGGAAGCAGTAGTATGTTGGGGTTTTGGGTTTTCTGTTTTGCTTTGATTTTAAGATTAACATACACCACCCCCAAAAAAAGCCCAAACCAAATGAAAATTCACACAAAAAAACCCCATCAATAAAATGCTAAAACTGGGAGAGACTCAAAAGTACTGGAGGGAGAAAGCATTTTCAGAACAAAGAAGGGGGAAGAAAAAAAAAACCCACCTAAAACACAAAACCGAAAAAATGCAGCACTGTTCCCTAGTCCTTGGGCCCTCAATCTCCTTCCTACAGCAGCGTATCAATATAATATTACGCTGACACAATCAAACATAATACCTGTAGAAGAGCATGTGGAGCAATCTCTACTACAACAGCGTTCTCCGGAACATGCTTGAGACCTTCGTGGAACAGCACCGGATTCACTAGGTTGTTCACATGATACTCTGCAGAGGAATTCCTAGCCAGTTCACTCTGCCACTGAGATTCAGGGATTGATGTACTGATCCATCGTGCTGAACGAGGTTTAGGGTGTGGAATGATCTACAGACAGACAAGGAGGCGGCACAGGAGGAAGAGTTACATGTCACAGAAAAGGCAGGCAAAAGCAAGCAGCCCCTCCTTTTCACAGGCCATTTTTCTCAGCTTGATTACTCAAGACATCCTTCTCCTTGAGGCCACAGGACTTCAAACCTTAGGTCTCACAGAGGTCTACATGCTTAAGGTACTTCCTTGTCCCCCTAAAGAGAGAGACCCTCCTGAGCTCAACATCACCTATACTCAAATCCAGGTGCCCGAGCGCAACCATGTGAGCCACAGTTTGGCAGCTTTACCTTCTGCAGGGCACTAAGCAGCACCGGCGCAATAGATGCCATGTAATAGGAATGAAATGCCACTCCAGCGCTGCGCACCTCCTTTGCGAATACACCATCCTTTTTCAGTTTGGTGACAAACTCAGTCACAGAGTCCTAAGAAGGGGAACATAAGTGAACTCAAAATGAAAGCTCACAATGTATTTGGGACCTGTATGAGTCACTGCACTCCTTCCCCCCGGCCACGCCCTTCATCACTTGCCACTAAGGGGAATCATATCTGGGATGAGGTTATCTCAGCATTGTAATTTATCACTCATCACACTCATGGCTGTAAGACTTGTAAGACTATTCAGTGTAAGAGATCTTCTATTACTAGCTTACTGAGGCACTAACATCATGTCCTCTCACAGAACATTTGAGCGTTTACGCAAGCACCATGTCCCCTCCCGTCCTTCAGTCCTGCTCCCCCTTGCGAGTAGCTGAGTTTTAACTCAGCTTCATGCTTTCTTCAAACCCAAACTTCATGGGTCCCAATCACTTCCGTATGCACCGTATCAGCTCCTTGCTCACCAGCGGCCCCGAAACAGTGACAGTATCTTCAGAGTTGTGACAGGCTGGTACCACATTGGGAGGACAGCGTTGCTTACATTCCTCCCATGTCAGACCTGCAGAAGGAAGCCCTCAGGATAACACAAGCATTTCTAGCAGCGAGCCTCGTAACAGGAGGCAATCTTAACCACAGAATCACTGTGCTTAATTCAGCGTTTTGCAAAACTGGCAAAGGTTCTTAAGAGAGAGACAGAGATCCACTCTTGTCCCCAAAAGTGATTCTGCAAGAGCTAAGGATACTTATCTCAGGGCTTCAACATGCCATTTATCACTGTTCTATTGAATGAGAACAAGAACAGATGACTGAATCTTTGTACCAGCCCATTAAGGGATGGGGCAGGGGAAAGCCCACATGCTTTCAAAGAAGCTATAGAATCGGTTACCTCATCTTGACCTTAGCAACCTGAGCTAGAACAGGAGAGACAACACATGAGCTTGACTCACGGAAGCTGAGAGCCACAAAATAACCATAGAAATTGACAAATCTAGTGGCTTAAACTAGGTTAACCCATGCAGCATCCCGTCATGTATTAAATGGATACAATAGGAAGAATTTGAATCAAACATCAGATTATGAAAAACGTATTATATGCAGCACTCCAAGGTAAGTTCTGCGATAAGCTTGTCATGTATTTAATATAAAGGAGAAAAAAAGCTAAATTAGGTAGGTAGTCCTTTACAGCATTAGTTAAAAGTAAGAAGTCTCAGACTGTAACAAGTGACCTAGTCAAACACACAGCATTAGACCTACAACAGCTTTTCCCTTAAGTATTTCAGTTTTTAACTGACCACTGCATCCAACACTAAGAAACACAAAAATAGTAATGCTACCAATGAAGCTACACCACAAAGAAAACCTGCTGGGTCCAAAGTTCAAAATTTCACTCCATAGTGGGCAAAGCTGTATCACTTACAGAAACACTGAGCTAAGCTTGTTCAGGAGAAAGCTTCTGCCTAAGTGCAATTAGGCTCATCTAAGTTCTACCAGTATTAAATACCACTAGCCAGTTGCCCACTACATAATAGTGGATTACTGCTTTTGCATCTCACTACTCTTGCAGACAATCAGATTATTTTTTTTTTTAAATAATGCAAATATGTATATATAATGTGTGCATGTGCACACACATATCTCTCTCAAGAGCAAAAACAAGAGCCTTAAGTTTTTCACCTCTCTTTTCAAGGAGATTACTTATCAGGCCTCTGTCATTGGTCACCCATCAATAAATCTCTGTTTCCACTTAGTTTTGGATGGATTACCAAAATTCTGCTGCATTCCAGTCAGAAATTAGTACTATTATATCAACTTCAATATTTAATAATGTTTTCCACATCAAAAGAAAGAGGCAACAGTAGCCAAAATTTTACAGACGTGACTGTCTCTGCCAACACATTTCAGAGCCCAGTTTTACCCCAATGCTATACAGAGATCGGATGTACACTCTTCTGGAAAGGGTATACCTACCCACAGCAGCCATTCCTCCCGGCGGCAATTTGGCCTCTTTAACGCATCGTCCCCGCCAATAAGCAGCAAGAATAGCTTCTTCATGACTTAAGGAGTTATCTGCGTAGCCACAAGCTAGTTCACCCACTGAGTGGCCCAAAATCCCATCAGGCTGCAGACCTGCAGCCTTCAGCAGATCAATCTGGGCAATCTGCAAGGAAAAGTAGGATTAGTGATTCCATGCCAGTGTAAGCAGCTATCGGGCCCCAAAGTGAGTATATTGCACACAGCAGCAGTGAGTACATTGCAAAAGGTCTTTTTGGTACATTCTTCTTGGCCTCACTGCGGTTTTTTCCCCCCAGCCTCATTTCAAAGCAATTCCAAGAATCACTGTGTGACTCCAGTACTGTCTGGGCCTCTCCACTATGCAGCTTTCCACTAAGAAGCTATTTCAAACAACAGGAGGTTGTCAAGAGCATGTCTGTACAAAGCAAGAGGCAAGACCAGCTTCCAGATGACCTTTAAAGCTCTACCTCTATACTTTATCAAGAAACAACGAATCCCACATTGACACTCAGAATTAGGAGACTTCCTTTGGCATCTTTTAGCTCACTTGCAGAACAAATTTTAGAAGGCATTCAGCGAAACCTTGTTCTTGGCACAAACACCTTCATAAAACTTAAAGACATTCCTTAGTGTCTTAAAAGGAGAAAATGCCCCATGCAGATATACACACACACATCAGTTTAGCTCAGTATTTGTCGAAGCATCTTCCAGGTGGCAGAGCCCTGAACTGCTAAGGGTGCAACACGCTCCCTCCTATCAGAGAGGTATTTCTAACAGCTGCCATTTGCTGATTACACAGAACAAGCTTCATTAATTGGTATAAAGCGTTAAGGGCCAGGCACACTAGAAGAGTACGCCTATGTGGATTGAGTCCATAACGACCTCCACCAGCCATCCGAGTCTTACCTGGATAGCAGCTAGTCCAACAAATGCATGGACAGTGTCATCGAAAGTGTTTTCATCTGCTTGCAGAAGCAGGTCTGAGACCTTTAGGCCTGTGTTCTTCAAAGCCTCGTCTGAGCGCAATATAGACTGGCGAAACAAATCCAGCTTCATAAGGCTCAGGCCCATACCTGTCCACTGCGTCCCCATGCCTGCAGAATAAGGAGGGAGAAAGGGAGCTTCAGTAACACTCCACAAAAGGACATCACACACTTGCTCTGGCAGTGAAAGAATTCTATCCAAGAGCAGAACACTGACATTTCTATTATCCCCTAAATTAGGCACTGTTTTTTATTCTCCTGGACTTTACTATCACCAGAAGATAGCAAAGTTGGAAGATCAGATAAAAATACAAGAAACATGAATCTCCTAGACATATCACAGGGCTGCAAGATATTTCCTCATGCTATAGTGAAAACTACATTACAGCACAGAATGCAACTGCCCAAGCCCCAGATCCAGAGGAATGCAGAAGCTTGGACCCACTGCACACCTACCTGAGCAGATGTACCAGAGCGGTCTACCAGACGCTTGAACTTGCTGAACCTCTTGTATGTCACTCTCAGTGCCAACTAGCGCATAGCCCCTGTAGGGCATGGAGGACACAGGAACCACAGAGATATCGGTGAGCAGGCTTACAAATGGGCTGCATCCTCCATGTTTTCTGCTCTCTTGAATTAGTACTTCCACAGCTTCCTGGGTTCTGCCACAAAACTGAACCAGTCTTGGCACGTTACAAGTCTCAAGAGGCTGGTGTTTGTTCTCATTCGGCCTCAGAATGACATGGGCATTAGCACCTCCAAAGCCAAAAGAGTTGATACTGGCAAGGCCACCTTTCACTGGTGTTGGTTTACAAACCACCTCCAAAGTGCCATCTTGTAAGGCAGGAATATCTGGATTTGGGGTATTGAAATGAAGATTTGGAGCCCATAGCCCATGTTCCAGAGAGAGAATGACCTGGAAGAAAAAGCAGTGTTCTGTGCTCTGCATTTCCTTGTAACAAACATTCTTTTGTTACTGTTTTACTACAAATGACCACATAGAATACACTAAAGCAGCTCTCTAAGGGACACTTCAGAGAATAGCATTACTGATGTTCATCTAGGCAAACCCTAACTCCTTGCAGGAAAGTCAGCAGTGGTCAGGGTGGTAGCTTTAAGTTCAGCGTTCAGACCCTTTCTAACTGCAAAGCCATGCAGTTTTGCTGGTAAAGCAGCCTGGCTACTGTAAGTATCACATCTTCCTTCTCCCCTTTTAGATTCCTGTCCCTTCATTACACTCTGCTTCATCTCTGCCCAGTCACACAACACCACACATGCTCTTCCTTATCACAACAAATGCTTCTGTTTCTGCCTTTGCTGGAGAAGAGCCAAGTTGAAGCATTGGTAAAGGAGTTTGCTTGCTGCTTTGCACCCATTTGTTGTCTTCCTGACCCAAAAAAGCAGGAAGAACAGAATGGTGAGAACTGGCAGAGCCAAAGGGAAGTACAGAAGCAGGATGAGAGTTAGAACAGCTGTGTCAAAAAAAAGAGGAGCTCCCTTCCCTCAGCAGCATCCTACAAACAGCCCACGACACCAAGCCCATACTCCTCTGAAGCACAAGTCCAGCAAATCACAGACTACAAAGTCAGTTGCCAACACCCTGCGCTCTCTACATCTGGCAGTTCCTTCATCACCCCGAAATGGTCAGAGAAACATACTGGTTGGGCAACTGTTCTTTCAAGTTGACTATCAGACATGACAGCCTACCTGGAAGAACAACCAGCATAAACGCATTACTTCAACTCCAGCCAGCACGCTTAAAGTTGCAGTCTAAATGTTTTCATGCACGCTGTCCTACACCTACAATACTATGCACTACAAACTTGCTGTTGCTTTACACAGCATACATATTCATACTTTTAAGCCTGCCATGGTTTGTAACACAAGTTAAGAGAGTACAGCACAGTCAGCAAGTTATTAGGCTGAGCAGTTCAAAGGTGCAGGTGAATTTTCCCTCCCATACCAGAATTTAACTAAAGTGGCCTTAGCAAGACCTGGTTTCTTTCCTACCTATCAACATAATTAATGGATTCTCCTCAAGTTTGAAATCAGATACTTTCAAGATCTATTTTCCTAACTGATATCTCAAATATAAGAGGATTTCATGGAATTTCAAAAGAAAACATTTATGAAAACAGCAGACTTCGAGACAGTTACTGTTTAAGCGACAGTGGGCTTAGTGTAGTTTCTGGCTTGGTCTCAAGGACGCCTGATCTGCCACTCTGATCAACTTCCCAATCTTAAAATACCAAGTACTGCACAACTTCCAAAGAATCGAGAACAGAGACAGAGCTTCTAACATCCTCCCAAAGCTTCAGGGGCCTGGAAACGAGACCTAACACAGTTTAACAAAAGCATAGCAGAACTGTACTCTAGCAGGTATGATGGGTGCCATAGGGTCTTGCCTGCAGCTGTAACTTCCAGTACAAAGTAAGAAAACTGATTTAAAAAAAACAACCAGAAAACATGGTGTCAGAGAAGTCTTCAAAAAGAGATTGTGGTCCTTGGTTTTGGAGTTCTGCATCCTCTAAGAAACACAGATAGGGAAACAGTATCTCAAAGTTATGATCCTGTCCTGACAGATCACGGCAGAACTGCACTAAAACTGTTTACAATGTACAACACTGTATGCATGAAGAGGTTTATTTTGTGACTCGGTTATCATTCCTTCTAAGAAGGTGTCAGTCAGAGACATGTGGTGCTCAAAAAAGTAAAACTTTCCTCTACAGGGAGACAGACACTGCTGCCTCTGTGATTTATTTGTAGGTGATACTATTCACAGCAAGTTGTATCTATTCAGGTCATAATAACCATTTTAAAGAGCCTAAAATTCTAGCAGTGACAGTGTACGTGACTTCAATTTGCATGGTCCTAAGGCTGTCAGTAATAGGCTTACAACCAAGTGTGAACATTAACTAGCGCTCTGCTAAGCAGTTTAGCAGCCAGAGCCAATCCGATGGTCTGCCCACAGCAGTAGTGAGCAGGCTGGTTGCCAAGACAACCAGTTACTCAAGCTCCCCAAGAACTCACCTGTGTTCCTGCCAGCATAAAAGTGAAGAGAAAGAAATGATATACCCCTGACAAACAGCCAGAAGGATCAGCTACCCTACTGGCATGGACAGCCCACTCTGCCTTTTATCTTTGGTCATCACTGACTACTCCAAATGTTTTAAGTCCCTCTACTTGTACGCTCCTCAAAACCCAGATGACTTACAGCAGAGCTCTGCTGGAAGGCGCAGTGTAAGGATAACCAACAGTGACCCCAAAGCCTTTATTCTAAGCAGAGTTATGCTCCTGTAGAATTCAGTAGGAAGGGGGAACTAAGGTTTGTGTGAGTGCACGTGCACACTTCTGCACACACGCAGCAGAAGGCCACCTGGGCATCTGTGTCCAGCTTGCAGAACAGCCACCTGAGCTTTTAAAAGTATTTACAGGTGAAGCAAGAAGTAGATAATTAATGAGAATCACCCAAGTTCTTCTCATTACTAGTGAACATATTTACCCTGGATCAGTGCAAATTTTCCTTAAAACAGACATTAAATAACCCACACACTGTCATGTTCCACCCCCCCAGTTTTCCTTCTCAAGCCACTCATTACCTTGGCTAATGCAGCAAGCCCAGAGGCAGGCTCTGGATGACCCATGTTTGACTTGGTTGACCCAATCAACAGCGGCTCTCTCTCACATTGACAGAAAACATTCACAATGCCATTTACTTCCTGTGGATCTCCAACCTAGCAGAAAGAGGATCAGAAAGGCTGTTAGCCAGCGCTTCCAAAACACACTACAAAAGAGAAACCTGGAAAGATTAAGATGTTTGGCAAAATCCAAAAGTGGTAAAGTAGTACATATTGTAGTAACTGACAGATGGGAGACATACAGCTCCTTTTGGAAAAACAAAGAATAATGTGATGGAAAAGCATGTCAAGCGATGCAAAGGGAATAAGGGAGATGAAACCCCTCCAAACCCAAAGGGGCCATGCTGACCTTGGTGCCTGTCCCATGAGCTTCAACATATTCCACTTCTGCAGGGTTGATACCACATTCCTTGTACAAAGATCTGACCAACTTCTGCTGCATCTCTCCAGATGGGAATGTCACACCTAGGACCAAAATTGCTGTCAATTCCTCTCTCCCATCAGATATTTCATGTTAGCACCCTTTTTAGCACCCTTTCAACTGCTTGGGGCTACCAGGTCCAAAAAAACCAAAACCCAAAGCTAGACTTTTTCAGGATTTACACCAATGTCCTTAGCACCAAACACAATAAACCTCCCAGGCTCTTTGGAAAAGCAGAGGAACCAGAAACGGACCTGAAGCAATGGGCTAGACCAGTGTGGAAAGACACGGGTTAACAGAATACTAGGACATGTCTAGATCAAGCAGCACATATGAACTTGGTGTTTCCGTAACTGGAGAGTGGGAAAAGTGGGACAGCAGTAGGGAAAGAGCCTTACAGTCATAAAACCACCTACATTCCTAACATCAGTGCAGAAATTACTGCAGAGATGTCCAGAGGAAGGCTAAACTAACAACAGGACATTCCTGTTACTTGGTACAGTTGAAACCACCACTTGTCTCCTTCAACTTCTTTACAAAATGGGGTCCTGAACTTTGTATTACCAAAGAAGAAAAAGAAAAATCAACCAGTAAAAAAACCTTCACACTTCAGTAGTACCCCACAACAGCCCGTTTTTGATGACAAAGACTCTAGACTGAACAGTTCTGTACATGTCACTTTTCAGAGGCTCAAGGCCTACCTTGCTCCTTGAAGCCATCAGTGTTACTTCCAGCATTGACTATTGTGGCATAGATGCGCTTAGCCATAGATCTCTTGGTCAAAAGAATGACAACAACAGCTTCAGAGCGACAATATCCATTTCCTGAGATCAGAGAACGAACAAGTCACTTTTGAATAAAGTGGCAGAACACCATGCAGTAACGTTCTCATTCCTGAGATATGACTTACAGCAAACCACTTAAGAGTATGACACAGCCAGTTCTTCAAAAAAAATTAATGTCCTAGAAAGGATCACTGCTCATCACAAATTATGACAGAAAGTTTCCATCAGGAGACAGCTATTTCCTTTCCCCAATGGCTAAGGGATGAACCACACAGTTTCTTCCCCACAGTTAGTTTTCCAGGTTCAGTGGAGCATGCACCACAGATCAGGCCCAGGGTACGTCCCAAACACTGCGCCTAAGGACTGTTACAAGACTGGCTCTTTGCTGTATTACAAAAGTATCTGGTCACAGACTCCACAGTAAGTTCCTCTCAGACAACATGACCACCTTTTGTTCTAATGCCTTACCTGAAACATCGAAAGCCTTGCAGGCACCATCAGGGCTAAGCATACCCAGCTTCATGAACTGCACAGAAGTGTTGGGTTTCAGCAGAAGGTTGACCCCCCCTACCAGGGCTGCACTGCACTGTCCATGACGAATTGCCTTATAAGCATTTTCCAGAGCCACAAGACTAGAGGAGCAGGCTGTGTCAATAGTTATGCTTGGTCCTTACAGAACAGAAAGTGAAAACAAAACCGGTAAAAACCAGCTTTTATTTCCTAGAGTTGCTACAGGATGGGATCACGAGAGAAACATATTTTTAAAAAATTAAGTAAGAGTTGCTTCAGAACATAACAGGTAATCCTGATACAAGGGGAGAAAAGAATCACCATCTCTGCCTATTTACCAGCTAACAAGGGATGAGAAAAGTATGGAGGGGAAAAATGTAAAGTGTGGCTTTAAGGGTATTTCTAAAATTCTGTCTCCATCAAAAAGAGGTATTGTAGCTTCACATGCAGGTCTCGCTCATTTCCCCATTCTCAGCAACAAATATCCCTCCCCCTCCCTGGTCCCACCCTTGCCATTATCTCTGTTCTCTGCTGCTCTTGGGAACAAGGCCCACCCTCCTCTGCTCTCTTCAATGCCACGTCTATGCCTTCAGTCACATCATTCTGGTGGCTCTCCCACTTCACTCAAAAAAAAGCCAACTGTTCCAGTAAGTTTGTCTCTGGGCTAGCAGACTTCTGCATAGCTTGACACCAAACAGCAGTCTAAGGTCTGAAAAGGACCTAGGCCTTTTTATGGAGGCCTCCTGACATCATCACCTTTCAGATGAATGCTAGCTATGCCCAGAAACTAAGACAAAGCCTTACAGTGAGTGTTATCACAGTTAAGTTTTCTGCTTCTCATATGCCTCCTTACAGTAGTTACATGCTACTTTCTCATCCCAAAAGGGTCTACAACATCATATCCATCCCACTCCTCTACAGAAACCACGGTACAATCATGCTCAAATTGCATCAACAGTTTTGGGGGCACTTACCCGTTAAGTCATAGAAGTAGGAAATCCTGTTGGCAAACATAGCACGCTGGCAGCCAGTCATACTGTATCCTAAAAGCTCTTCTGGATCTTGACTAAGGGCTTCACCAGCTTCTGACCCACTGGCACCAATCCATACACCTGCATCTGTGCCACGGAGGGTGGCTGGATCAATACCTGTGGGGATATTGGAAGGTAGATTACAGCCGACAAACTTATAGTAAGGGGCAAACTGGGGAAACGCCAAGTACGCTGGCACCAGCTCATGAAATACTACTTACTGTCTCTTTCGGCTGGCCTGCAGTACTTTTCCCTTACCTACAGTTATCTTCTATCTGTTTCAGCTGCAGACCTTACAAGCCTTACTGCAAGAGGCCACCAGAATTTTGGTGCTGCCTTTTGGCAAAGACATACTGTGACCAGAGACAGCTTTTCAGCTTCGCTGAGCATTGCTAGTCTTGCGTCAAAAAGCATATGGACCATGAAAGACAGAAACACTGATCAGAGAAGCTAAAAGCTGACTTCCAGTGCAGAGAAAAGGAGCAGACCAAAGGGGAGAAAAATCACAGCACCTGGAATGTCATGTGAGCACATAAGTATCTACCTGTAACCACAGACAAAGCCCAGATCTGAAGTACAAGACAGAAGGGAAAATTCTTAAGCACAAAAGCGAACAACCAGAACAAGAAAGAACTCTAAAAAACTGCATAGCAAGCTCAGCTTGCAGCCGTCTCTGCTGGTTCCTCTCTGTGCTTCAGGAGTCCTAGAGACAAGCAGAATATTCAAGCCTCCAGACTGAGGCTCAGCAGCAGAGGAGCAAGTGTTAATTTTAGTAAGTCAGTACCAGTGAGGTGGTTCCAACTTTTTCCCATGTGCTTCTTATGTTCAGACATGAAACTGATTAACATAAAGAACAAACTTTTTGGTTCTGCAGGTAAAGAACTCAAAAGCCCAGAACACTGGTAGCAACGGAGGAAAGAGGCTCCAATTTCTGAAAGCACGCTTCCTGGGCAAACCTTCTATAGAAGCACATCAAATGCCAAATTTTTTCTATGAACCTGGCCAACAGACAGGAATACATCAGGCTATCTGCCATTCTTTTAGAACATGGATGAGAATTCTAACAGAGACATCTTCCTTTTGCACTACAGCCATGCCTTTAACAACAGGATCTATTACAGAATATTAGATCAGAGCAAAACACACAAAAGCTCTAGAACTGTTAACTGTTTAAATGTTTCTGTTGTACTGACTGGACTATATGATACAGGTAGAGATTTGCTGGCAGTCAACACAGATTTCCTACTTTGAGTTCTAGAGAACAGTTTTCTTCTAAACACCGTACCAGTTCCATGGCCTGCTCTCTAATGCGATGGCTTTCTCTTTAATTAGAGATCTCATCACACAAGCACATGTCTGCACCTGCTGCACAGAGACAATACAGCACAGTTCTCCCTCTTCAGTCGTCCAGCTGCTTACCTCCATCCAAAATAGCTTCAAAAGAAACTTCCAACAGCAAGCGAAGCTGAGGATCCATCGTATGAGCTTGTTTGGGGTGAACCCCAAAAAAGGATGCATCAAATTTGCTTATATCCTTGAGCTTTCCATTTCTCTTGGGCAGTCCATAAATTCCTGTGAAGAAAAATTCAACACTGCATCACACAATACATCAGTTCTGAAGCAGCCACCAGATGACACAAAAGCACAGAACAACCACAGCCAATTTCTTGTTGCAGTACCCAGACCACTGCACAGATATCTGCCTACCAAACTCTGAACCTCATTTGGAAATGAGAATGCTGCATTAACAAAAACAACTGTCATTTGTAAGACTCTCCTGGATATGGCAGCAAAAGACATCTATCTGGTTTAAGCATTTTTGCTTGGGAAAGTTGTACCAAGCACATAAAGAGAGTCCAAATCAGCGGTTCCAGTCACTCACCAGTGAGAAGGAAAACAAAAGCTACTTTTCACTTCTGCAAATCACTAGCTTGAACTGACATACATGCGCTGAACACTTCAGAAAGACAATCAGACAGAAAATAACATTGTAAAAAGCCATAAACCACAGGACTGGAGTCCCTGTGCTACTTCTGAACCCAGAAAAGCATCAGAGCCATCTTACTGCCACAGCTATCAACAGCAGGTACAGGATTAACCTTGCCTAGCTGCCCTGTCACAGTATTCTTCTGTTTGGGAGCAAGCTACATATTAATCTATAAGCTAGTACTGCATAGGACATGACGTTATAAAACACACTGTCTGAGAACTTCATAAAAGCATTCTGTTCCTGAATTTCTTTATGATCTGTCAGAAGTGAATTCAGAAGCTCTGGCAGGGTTTTGCATCTGATGAATCCTTTCCTTTCACAGAATAATTCCTCTGAAACACTCAGGACGTGGAGCTCCAAAAGCAGAGACAATAAGCACTCACCTGGCTTCCACCTCCGATCATCCTCTGTGACCATATCGACTCCATTAAGCAGGTTCTCCCAAAACTCTTGCAAGTTCTCCGATTCTGGCAGCTTTCCTGCTATGCCTGCAATCACCACGTCCTCCATCTTTGAACTTCTCCCTGTCGCTGAGATCCACAAAGCAGTAAGACTAGTAAGATTTCACACAGAGAAGGTGAGTACACGTGTCTCTTGTCTTCCTGACATGTTGTGACAAACAGGCATATTTGCAGCAGAAACACCCACACGGGAACAGCCCTTGGAGTTTCTACTAAGAGAGACAGACATCCCAACTAACCAAATCAACTGTAAGATACATGGGGTCAGTGAGGATGAGAAAAACTGATCCTCAATGGATCACTGGGCTCCGAGAACCACCAGTTTCTACATGACAACTAGAGAGTGAACAGGTCTAGCTCTGCTAAATGCAGAGCCTCTGAAGTCAGCAGAGAAGATGAACATGCTGGAGCAGAGGTGGGTGGAGAAATTATGAAATACATATAGTAAAATACGTAATTACAAGGCAAACCTAACAGGTAGCCAAACAAGTTCTACAATCATTCCAAAGTTAAATGCTAACTTAAGAATCAATAATCAGAACATTTGTTGGAAGGAAAGGAAAAAAAACCAACACCCCATTAACAAAAACCCACAAAAACCAACCAACCAAACACACACAAAACACCCCAAATGACCCACCACCACCACCCCCTCAAAAAAAAAACCCAAAGAACATACACACAAGCAAAAACCCACACAAAAGCCCGAAGATTACAATGGAAGTTACCATCATTTTAAATACATGAAACAAGAAGTAAGTTCTACTTGTAAAGTGTTTCCCAACTGGACCCTGCACTGCCACATGTGTAGAGGACTGGGAAGGGGGAACCGAGTGTATGTGATAGAGAGTGGGGCTTTAACCTACGAGTTGGCAGAACCGATCTGGTTTCCAGACAGGATGAAAAACCTTATCTGCTGTCCCAAGGAATCTGCATTCTAAGACACCAATCTCAAACACCACAAGACAACATCATGCTGCATAATGTGGCATCACGGGCCATCCATACAGATCACAACACCAAGAGACACTAGTCTATGAGTCACACTCATTTATTTTCTATAACACAAAAAATGTTAACAATGAAGCAGAGAGAAAGCAAATTAACCTGACGTCTCCATTAAATTCAAATTATAGTTTGCAGATCCTAAGTAGACAAGTTAAGGGCAGAGGGGGAAGCCCCCATATATATATACACACACACATATATATGGGTTATTTTTATATATATTTGTGTATATATATGGGTTAATTTATATATATATAAAAATATAAATAAATAAAAGTGGTTGCATGAACAGAAGAGGTAGCAAGCATTCATAGTAGCTCCTTCAATAATTCTTCTGGTAAGCAGAGGCAAAACATTCTTTAGGGTTAATGTGTGGCATTTTAACCAGTGAAAACCACAGAGAAAACTGGCTATTCAAGTAGCTAAAAGTCTGCCTTAAACTTTAAGGAGAAACTTTGCCACAAAAGACCCAATGTTTGCCCTCACCACACACCATGCTCCTCAGTGCCATGGCGCAGGTGCCTTGCTCAAGCACTGCTGCTGTTGCTCGACCATCTCCTCCACAAAACAGCTCCAACGGATACTCTTAGCTTTGTACTTGTTTCTCCAACCCAAGACATTTAATTTCTGCATTGTTTTTCGGCCTCTTTCAGGAGTTCCTGATGCTTCCGAGCAAGAACCAGGCCTCCCCATGCACACCCTGCCCAGGCACAGGGCCCTCCTGCCAGTGGGGTGCAGAGCCACCAGCACTGCCCTGCCACGACGCCCCGGTTCCCCCTACCCTTCCTCTCTGCAGCTGTCACCCGCCACATCTGCGGGGTAACTCCAGACTTATGCAAGACTGGAGCAGAAGAGCAGATTGCCTCACCCAGTCCATCCCTCTGGGAGCAGGCACACAAGTGCTCCCAAAAGGATGTTCTGGATTTCCCAGTCTCCTGCCAAACACCCAGACCAGAGCACTCGTGTTCCAAGCAGGTTATGCATTTAGGAAAGGAAACACCAGGAGCCAAGCATACAAGGCCCTCGCCAAGGAGCCATTCCCCAAAACTGAAGCTGGCAGCAACGTGCCAGGCCCACGCTGCTCTGAAGGGACGCCTCTCAGTGCCACCCACCAGCCTGGGCCAAGTCAATTTTGCCACTGCCATCGCTAAGCGAGGGCCACGGCATGGCCATGCTCGTGGGAGCCCCGTGCACGGGACAGAGAACAGTTCGGGCATGGGGCTTGCAGTCCCAGTGTCAGACAAGAGACCCACAGGGGGATAATGTTAAAATGATTCAACTCAGCTATGTGGCCAATGATCTCTAGGGAAAGCAATGTAATTCATATTTCAGGGGACCAAAATGTCACTTCCTGGATTGTTCCTTCCTGCCCCACATCTTTCCCTGGAGTATCAGAAAAACTCCATCCAGGTACAGCCAACCTTGACAAAACGTTCTTCTGAGGCAGTGAAATAATGGAATTTATCAGCAAAGCAGTTTTTGCCAACATGTTGTGAACATAGTTGAGCAAGACTGTGTCAAATGTGGAGAGAAAGATGCTGCAGTAATCAAAATTTAGAACAAGAGCCAAGAAGTTAATTTTAGCTGGGTGGACGGGTAAAGAAGAGTCACAACTTAAGAATTTTTATGCACAAAGAACTCGAGAGATTTAGACTTTACAGAAAGAGCTCCAAATGCCTACGTCTAAGATAACACAGATCTAGCAGCAGACAGCAGCAATGATTTGCTGTGGAAACAAGAGTGAAAAGAGAAAAAAAAATCATTAATATTAATCACTTTTTATTCCAGGATGACTTAAAGTAGATGTTACGGCTACGAACAATGCCCTTGCTCTTCTTTGACAGGAAGTAAGTACGTAAACCATTTTAGAGTTGATTTACTTTACCTCCAAATGGCATATTACAGTATTTCACATATTATGAGACTCATTTTTCCTGTAGAGCATTTTTAGACTACACACAGCACACTGACATTTTTAAGTATAAGACATAGCACAGATAGAGGAAAAAAAATTGTTTCTACAGAGGTTTTAAAGGAGATTGGAGTACAGCAAATACACAGAAGAGATTGTTCCTACTACATTTGATGAGCAAGGTGATCACAAGCAACAGGTCAAAAAAGGAGACAAAGACGACAGAAAGGGACAAGCAGGATTCTCAGATTTCTTAAGGCTGTATTTTGCTGGATCCAGCATCCTTTTTCCCCTGCTTCCCCATGGTTTTGCATGGCTTGAACTCTGTGAATCCTTCTCAGACAGCCTATATTTTTAACTGTGGGGGGAGAGAAGCAACACCCCCCACACACCCATCAGTCTGACAGACACCCCAGATAAGCGTAAACTACCACCTCACTGGATTTACACAATATTTTTTAGCAATAATATTGCACTGCTGACTCATTCAGTCTGTGACCGGTAATAACTAACAATCCCTTCTGGTATTATTGACTAGTAACAACTTTCATCACTTCATACCTGTGCTCTGGTTATCTGCCTCCCACATTAGCCATCTGACAAGGTTGGTTTGTTTATTGATACAATTTCCTTTCTCCAATCACATTACACCTTCTTAATCTTTTTCTCTGTGTACTAGATACCTATTGGTGTGATGTTAGCTTAATGCTGTTACCAAGGTTACCCTTGTTGAAATACTGCTCTCCACTGCATTTAAAACAATTGTCTTTCAGTACCTCACTAATCCAGCACCAAAAACGTTATCAAGACAAAAAGTATTAATGAGTTTTCCACCACACCTGGCAGCTGTACATATAATTTTTTTAAACAAAACTTTTAATCTACTGTTTCCCTACAAAAATATCTCTGTGTCCATTAAGCTTGTGAGCTTTTAGAGGGGGAAAGAAAAAGAGACAAGAAAAACAAAAAAGCAAAGGTAAAATCAGATTTCCTCTCCCACTCATACCCAACTCGCCAACCACATAAGAGAATGCTTTTCTTATTCTACTGTACCTATGTCCACCTGAAGTTCTGTGAGGAAAGGAGGAGGAGAGGAAGAGAAGAAGAAACAACAAATAAAACCCAAATCTTGTTTTGCCTGATGTACACTTTTCCTTTTCAGACAGGAGCACAACGTTTATTTCACTGTTATTTTGATAGCTGTCATCATGGTGGGATAGAATCCTCAAAGCCAACTCTGATGCTCTTTCTAGGCAGTCTAAATCTTTACCATTTTTGAAAGTCCCCTTATTGTAAAATGAAACATCCATGACTCCTCCGTAGCATCCTTCCAGCACAGGAACGAGGATTGCTTTCTTGGTTTTTCAGTATGACAACGTCATAATCCAGGTTTCCTAATTTCTGTAATTTCTGAAATTTGTAGTTAAAACTATCATTACATCTTCACTTCATTTGTACAGAGAGGTAACACCTGCCTCCGAAAGCCCTTTTTACAAGGCAGGCAAACACAGGCTGCTTTTTTTTTTTTTTTTTAAACAAAAGCATTTGGCTACCATTGATCTACATGCTATAGTTCGGCTTTAACGAAGACTTCTTAACTGCCTCTTTCTGTTTCAAGCTGGTTTTGTCCCACTGGCCGCAGAAGAAATGAAAACCGGTGCCTGTTTTCGCGTTTACAGCGCCCTGCTGGTCTGGGGACGCAGCAGGGTGCAGCGCCGTTATCCCAGAGAAGTAGGTTAGATGCTGCTCCTGGAACCAAGGCAGCTCGGCCGGCTCCCAAATGGCCACAACCGATTTATACGAACACTGAAGCCCTCAGTACTGCTGCATCGTGTCCGCAACGTGCCCGTGCCCGCCCGCCTCCCGCACAGCCGCCCCCACCGCACCGCTAACCCCCGCCCGCTCCAGGGAGCGCGGGGCCGGCAGGGAAATGCAAACCTCGAGAGCCGGGGCTTCTCCTCCCCTCTGGTTTTACAAGGGACGCCCCCGAGCCCCCCCCCCCCCCCCGCGGGCTGACACCCGCCGCCGCAGCGCTGCCCACCTCGTACACAGCGCAGCTTTCGGCCGGGGAGCGCCGCGGCCGGCACCCCCGAAGGCCCCCCCAGGGAGGGAGTGGGGACACCCCCCCCTCCGCGCGCAAACACGGCCGCGGGGGTGCCGGTCCCGCTCCCGGCGGAGCACAACGGACCCAGGCCGGGGCCCGGTCGATGCGCTACCTCGCGTGGGCGACTGCTTTACATCCAGATGAAAGAAGGAAGCTCAGCAGTACAGGGGCACCGCTTCGGAGACGGCTCCCCAGCGCCCACCGACGAACCACCCCAGCCACAGCCAACGCCGCACCCCCTCCCCTGCCCCCCCCCGGCCCGACGGGCGGCGTAGCGCCGTGGCCCCGCTGCCAGGCCAGCGCGGCCCCTTGCTCCCCGCTGCTGCTCGGCGCCCGGGCTGCGGCAGCGCGGGGCCGCCCCCCGCCGGGGAAGGGCTCCCGGCGGCCGCGACGGCCCCGGCCCGGCGATGAGGGGTCGCGGCGGCGTGGTCCCCGCCCGCCGCCAAGATGGCCGAGCACCAGCACCACAACGTAGCTGCTCAGGCTCGCTCCGCGCCGGGCTGGCGGAGCGGGAGGCTGGAACCCGATACACACCGCCAGGAAGCGGGGGGGGCTCGCCTCGGCGCGGCCGCGCTGAGCCACAGCAGGGAACCCACGGCGGCCACGACGCCGGGCCGCAGAACGTGCGGCAGACACGGGCCTGGCCGCGGAACCCCTGCGAGGCCCCGCACGGCGCAAGAGGGACCCTCCCCGGTGCGCCTGCCGGCCGCAGCGGCCCACGGAGGCTGCGGCTGTCCCACTGCCCGCCGGTACCTGCGCAAGGGCGGAAGGCTTCGTGCCGAGAAGACTCTGGCGCCGAGCCGGGCTGCTGCGGTGGCCGGTGCTCCGCGCTCCCCTCTCACTGTCTCCCTCTAGCTCCCAGCGCTATTTAAGCAGTCGCCACCTCCAGCGGCCACGCCACATGGGCTGATAGTTTACTCCTTGCCGCAGTCCAATGAGAGCCGGGGCAGGGCCGCCCCGAGCCGGCCCCGGGGTGATGCCAGCCCCTGCCCGCCGAAGCAGCTTCACGAGGAGGAGGGGGCTCTGGCCGGGCCGGGGCGGGCCCCTTTGCCCGCGGCACCGGGCCAAGCCCTCGCGCCCCGCCCCGCCCCGGAGGCCGCGCTCTGCGGGGGGTCCCTGGCGCTGGGCGGGCCTGCCCGGAGAAGGGGGGAGGTGGGGGGGGAAGCCGGGGGGCGCCCACCCGCCGCGGACACGGACCGTTCTGCGTTCCCGTCGTCCCGCGTGTGCGCGCACGGGGGGGGTGGGGGGGGTGGGGGTGGTGACGCGGCCCGTCGGGAGGGGGCGGTGGCCGCCGCTAACAAAGGGCCGGGGCGCGGGGCTGGTCGCGCAGCCCGGCCCGGCGCCCAATCCGGAGGCGGCGGCGTGTAGGCGGGGGCGCGGCGCCGCCAATGGCGTGGCCCGTGGGGCGTTGCTAGGCGATGAGGCGATGAGGGGCCGGAGGCGGGTGCAGCGCGCCGCGCTTCACGGCGGCCACGGTCGTTCACCCCGGCGGCCCGCGGGGCCGGGGTTACCCCCGGGCAGCGGGCACGCCGGCCGCGGATGAGCTGCCCCGTGCCCCGGCCCGTCGCGCCGACGTCACTGGCGGCGGCGGAGCGAGGCCTGGGCGGGCCGACGCAGGGGGTGGGCCTGCGCTCCGCGGTGCACCCACCCCGCCTCAGGACGGCGGAGAGGTCGCTCCGTGCGCGGGTGCCGCGCTTCCACCTTCTCGGTAACTCGCACGCCTTGCGTTAAAGCGGAGCAGCGAACACATCTGAATTTTGTTCCGTGTTACCCTCGGCTGCTACTAAAAAAAATATTAAAAAACCTTCAAACCCACCCCCCGCCGGCAGCCGCGGGCCCGGGGCGCAGTCGCACTCCGCCCAGGTCCATCTCCCGCTGCGCCCCCGGTGCCCGGGCTGCGGTGCGGCGGCAGCGCGACCCCTGCGCGCAACTTGCGCCTTTACCCGAGCGTTCCTCGGCGCTGTCGCAGCTGTTTAACCCCGCGGTAACGACCACGACCGGCACGGGCCGCAGCTCCGTGCAACCCAGCCGCGGCCGACTCGCCACCGCCTCCCTCGGAAAGCGCCCCAATTAGCTGAACACGTTGGTCTTAATATGCCCCCATATCCCCCCTGTATTTTGTACGCACCGAGCACAACCTCCCCCCACAGGACACAGGATCCAGGCAGCGTGTCCCTGTTACCCGTTGTTAACAGCCACACTGTTAATTTTCAGCCTACTGGTACACTGCGTTCTTCTAGTTACTCTGAAACAAAGGTACAATGATTGAACTACTAATTTTTTTTCCTATCCCAAGTAAAGCAGATGAAACAATCAAGAGTTATCATCTTCCCTTACCTACAGTTGCCTTAAGGAAACCTGTTTCTCAGGGAAACTGAATAAATTAAAGTTGTGTTTCTGGCAAGAGGGCTGCATGACCGGGCATGCCAGGTGACACACATACTGGGGCGGAGGGGGGGGGAAAGAGAAGATGGACACACACACCAAACAACCACAGAAAAAAACCCCACCACCACCAAAAAACAAAACCCCTCAAATAAGCAAACAAAAAACTAAAACCCTGCAAAGAAACCTACACAAAGGCATTTCTGAAGCCTGCAGCCCATGAGCTTATACCCACAATACAGGGAATAAAAAGTAATAGTTTCTGGGCTCAGATGCAGCATTACAAACATGACTGAACACACCACGCGCTTTCCAAGGCAACACTGCTTCCAGTACCTGTACATGCACAGAATCTCACAGCACTGAAATATAGCACATCTCCACAGTACAATATTGAAAACAGAACTGAAAATTTTAAAAATATTTTTCAAGACAATATACAGCTATTAAGAACTTTGGAATTTACACGTTGTGTTCTAGAAATAACCAGAGAGAGCTGTAACTGGTATGATCTGGGCCAAAATTCCTGTTCTTGTTAGAAACCACTATGCTCTAAGCTACAGAAAGAGCCCATTCAGGGCCTGGTTCAGGGGAATGCATCATGTTGTTCCGGCTCATGAACAATGTTAAATGTTGAATCCAATAACAGGATTTTCAAGTAATTAAATGATTTAGAAGCTCACAAGGTCTCTCAGGCCTCATATTGGCTTGGTAACATCACAATGAAATTTACTGCAGATTTAGCATCCGATTATAGTGTCATAGCACCTCTGCACTGAAGTAAAACATTTTCAGCAGGGACTAGAAAAATGATTATTCAAATTCTCACAATGATTATTACCACACTGGCAGATACCAAAGACAGCAGCTGTTCGCAAAAAGCACCAGGAAAGCATTTCTAAAAAGAAAAGCGCTCCAGAAAAAGAGCGCTCATGGGCAAACAGCTCTCTTCCCTCATTAATCCTGTTTAGATCTTACACATTTTTAGCAGCAACTGAACGGTATTGTTCACTTCAGTGATACCACCCACAGAATCAGAAAATCACTTAGGTTGGAAGGGCCCTCTTGAGATCACCTAGTCCAAGATCACCCTCAACCCAAGGAGAGACAGCTCCCAGGACCACGTCTAGTTGGGGTTTGAGTATCTCCGCAGATGGGGACTGTAACCTCTCCGAGCAATCTGTTCCAGGGCTTGACCATCCTCCCAGTAAAAAAGTTTCTTCTCACGTTTTTCATAGGTGGAGTTCCTAATTGTAATATCCCAAGACAGCTCAGCATTACTGGAAATGTTACAAAAATACACTGATTACTTGCTTCAGTGTCCTGACGCATTCAGTTACATAGACATCCCTTGTTAGATCACAACTCATTCAGGTTTTCTTTTAGTTTGATCTGTTGTAAGACTTATTTCTTACAGTGCTTCTGTATGATTCCAAATGTTTCTAACTAATGTGTTTTCCACTGCTTTAAACTCTACACAATCTCTTGTCAAAGAAAAATTACTGGTGTGACAATAGAAGCTTATTTTTATACTCTCTCATGCTGTCTGAACAAGTGGAAAGAGCTATGGAAGATGACAATCAAATATAGATTCAGGTGTAATCTCTTCAAACCCCTTTCTTTCAAGTAGAAAGATAGCTGCACAGGATTAACGGTTGCATTGTTAATTATAAGTAAACAAGTTGGTTGAGGCATCCCACTTCTAAGCTTAAATCACATCTACAGTTTCTCAACAAAATATTTGCTAAAGACCTGCAAGCCCTGCCTAAAGGCACAAGGCTTTACATATGTATTAACTGGGCATTTCTAAATCCATGATGCAAGCAATATTTAACATATATAATTAAAATCAATCAGTATTAGCAGTGACGACTAATCTCACGATGTACATGGATTAACCCTGTATTTTAGGGTTTACAGTATGAAACAGGGTATTTGTTCTTTCTTCTGGCTGCAACTGTCCCAACTCAACACACAAAAATGAAGCCTATATTTAGATCAGATTCATGGATTTTGAAGTAGGTTAACAGCAGGCATGGACCTGGAACTTGCTGCCAAGAAAGATATCAGTCTTTAATATTATAGTTGCGGATTTTTGCCATGTTAGAAGAGATTTTGGGGTTTATGGGATGAGCACAAGATAAATTCCTGGATTTTAGCTTCTGCTGAACTTCCAGCCTGGTTCCTCTGACTGTCAAATCTGCAGCTGGCATTTCAAGTTTATCCTTGGCTTTGATATTTTGCTGAGATTCTTCAGATCGCTCAGTTGAATGTATAACTGCAAACTTCACTGATGAAAAAAAGAAAGAAAAATACTTCATACTTATGTTTGTGTTTAATTATGAGACTGAATAGTTGAAGAGAACTGGTTTACTCTTTTTCTCTAAATACATTGTTGCCATAGTGCCACATTGTGGAAGTCTTATATTAACAGAACCATTTCTGTACATAGGAGGCACAGAACTGTCCACTAAGGCTTGCTACGCTGGTGGTATAAAACATAGCAGCATCTCCTGCTCAATCCTCGCTTCACCTGTACCTGTTCATTCTCCGTTAGCACCAGGCTGCTTAAAAGAGGAGAAAAGAAGACAGCTGGGGGGCTGGTGTAACCGTTCAAGGCAAACACTACTTGTCTGTTCAGCTGTTTTTAAACACCACATTTTACAAGTTTACCCTGCTCTCCATTGTGAGAGAAGATACATATCAACCAAGGCAATACCAACACACTGGACAACACAACACAGAGTTAGGCCTACCTGTTCCCATATTGTGAAACAGTGATAAAGTAGTTGGCTGCAATAGTTTGATCAGTTTCAAGACATCACCAGCAGCCATAAAAGCTGCAGTAAAACGTGTTTGGATATGCATGATCCAAAGGGCCCAAAGGCAATTCTGTGGGCTTGACAAAGCTGTACTACTATTATCATCATTTTTTGGGTTTGTTTTTTTTTTTTATCCTCTCTCACAAAGGCAGGCATTTATCTACTGTGGAAATCCTCGTTTTTGTTGCCCAAAATATCCATGTGTATTGGACAGGACTAACTCAAAAAGTAATACCTTTGGTTGGGAAGCAGGGAGACTGGTCTTAATGCCAATCAAGAGTCCATTTTGCAGCTTCTCACATAATTGTCTGAAAACCACTATCTCCAACTAACTGAACTTCAGTCTTACTACAAGTTTCATTAGGTAAGATAAGTGGAATTGGTCTATCACAGTATTTACTGTAAGCTATAGGTAGTATGTATGGGTGTTTGGCTCCAGGCACTTAATCCTTATTTTTCAAGGCATTGAGCTTTTAGCTTTAGATTTTATATGGAGAGCCAAAGCAGACAGCAGAAGTAGTCATAATATACATGCGATAACACATACTACATTCATACACATACATACAGCACTCCGTACTAGCTGAATTTTTTGAGTATGACAGGCAGGCTTCAGTCCCAGGTCCCAGTCCCAGTCACAGAGCAAGAATATAAGGTATAAAAATTGATAAAGATAAGTTATTCGTAGGATAAGTAAAATTTCCACAGTCAACAGAACACGGTAGAAAGTCCAAACAGAATTCTGCATGGCAGGAAATACAAAATATTCTTGAACTATGGAATGATCTATTGAGAGTTTATATCTCTATGCAAAGCATGGCTAGTGTCAAAACACGACAATGTTCAAAATAGTTTTTATGTTCAGGCTTAGCTTGGACCAGCTGCTCACTCACGTGTGTGCAAAATCTGCCCGAGTCAGCCTAGTGGCATCTGTTACCACAGGTGGCAAAAGCTCAGTGGACTCCTGTGCCATTGATGCGAGATCCCGTTGTTCAGCTTGCCACCTAGTGGCTACCTACAGATGTAGAAGGTATGACAGGATGCTAGAGCCCATGGAAGACCTTTGCGTGTATTTTCCTGCCTGGAAAAAGGACTTTAACCATTAGCATGCATTACCCTAGACCTCTACCACATCTAGCAGATAATGAAGCAGAATTTCACAACATCACCAGTTTAGAACAATGGAGGCAGCAGTGTCTGAAAGGTACTGGATATGGCCTCAAAGAGCATTTTGCTTGAACAGGAGCCACAGCAGAACAAGATTACCTCTTGTTTGTGGTCGAAGTAACAGCAATGAGCAGATCCACAAATAGCATACAGTCAACACACAGACAGTCTGTTTTGTTAAATACTCCCTCGGTTTGGAAGGGTCTTTTGTATTCACCAAGGGGATGACTTTCAGAAATAATGACGGAGGCCCTAATCCTGTAGATCTGAAGGCAAAGTAACCAAGCACCAATGCATCACATGTGTCCCTTTCTCTGAAGTCTTCTGTATGCTTGCTCTTGGCATTAGTAGAGACACTACAGTTACAACTAGTAAAGGCTACTTAGGTGTTTGGAACAATACCACAGAACACAAGCATCCTATATGGTTGTTGCAAGGTTTTGGAGTGTCAAAAATCCGTGTTAACACAGAAATTTAAGCCCATGAAATTGCAAACTTGTAGACTTAGCTCTACAAAATAGAAAAAGATGAAGAACCAACACTTCAGTATTAGAAATGCTATTTAAAGTGAAATATTCTAAGGGAACACTGAATAAGGACCTGCATATGTTCTGCATGGAACTGTTCACAGGTGTGAAGCACTTTAAATAAAATCAGCAGGAATATGCACTATGCAGTAAAATTTAAATGCAGTAACTTGGTTTTCACAAACAAACAACGAAAAAGCACACCTAATTTACAAGCCTATAACTTAACTTTCAGAAGTGACCTCGGCAACAAGAGCTGGTAAGATCACAGCTAAGAGCCTAAGCTGCTTTTGAAAATGGACCTTTAGTGTATTGAAATGCTTAACATATCTTTTATTTGATGTGTGTTAACTACAGTCATAAATTAATATTCACAGATAGTTTTTTTCAGAACTAGAGAGATACAGGTAGACATACTGTATGAGCAAACTGGAATTTCCCCAGATGGAAAATTTCATTTAAGAAACTTGTCACTGGATATTTCCTTCCAGCTAACAGTGCTTCTGAAGGAACACCAACTCAAACAAGTTCCTATTCAGCAGAAGAACATTTAAGTGAAGAAAATTTAACTAGGGGATTAGTTAATATTTGTGAAGCACTTCAAAGATGAAGTTTTATGTAACACAGAAAAGAAATCATGAGTCTTTTTCTGACTGGAGCCAGAATGAAGCCAGAGCCAGAGCACTCTTCTTGTTTGTTAATATTTTACCAGATTCTTTCTCTGGCCAGCCTTTTACCCACATGGATTGTTCTTAGAACTGTCAGTGATGTCAAAGCTGTTGAAATTCTGTCTAGTGTGGAAACACTTAAGATAACTTTTGATCCATAAAGTGTAGAATTTCAGACCACAGAGCTTTTGCAAGTAACAAGAAATATAGCAAAAGAAACTCCCCTCTCTAAGTTCAAATAGTAAACCAGAAAAGTTACTTTGCTTCAAAGCAGCTCAATTTCATTCTTTGTTAGGCTACAATGTACACTCAAATTAATATGCCCAGGACAGTCCTGAGTATCTGTGGAGGTGGGGTTTCTCAAATTGTCCAGTGGGACCATCCACCACAGCTTGAGCCCTCCTCTGGCACAGAAAATACATTCCATCCACCCCACAAAAGTGTATAAAACAAGTGACTAGCAGGGACATTCTAAGTGCAGATACAGCTTGCCTTATGCTCTTACTCGCTCTGCACTGACCCCAGCCTCTGTTGACTCAAGGAGACAAGAGGCTGATCAGGAGCTTTTCACACGGTAGGACAAGGCACCCTTCACAGTACTGGCTTCACTCTAAATGCAGCCTTACAGTCGAACTGTAATAGGTGATGTTTGCCTTTCTCTCCAGAAAAACTAGAGTCTCAAATAGCAAGCACAACCTTCATTAAGCTAAATTACTTGAAGAAAAATAAATTCCAGTTTTCTAAATGTTCTACAAAGCTTCCCCTCCTGCTGCCTAACATTTATTCTTAAATCAAAAAAGGCCCTATAGCCCACGGGTTAATGGAGATACCGGGCAGCATGTACAGAAGCTAATCACACAGTTGTATACGTGTGTCATGAGTTTCAAAGCAAAGCACAATACTATTCTGACAAGCAGCTTTTCTTTGAGGATGCTCTGTCATCAACATTCAAGGTGCATATGACATGGATCACCAGCCAAAGTCTACCACCTGCCCTTAACCTCTGGGACAGGGCATATAAAAAGGGAAGAAATACAGAAGTGTATTTTTTACTAGTACAGTCTATGTAGCTATGCAACCTGTGTAACTAGTACAGTCTATGCAACACTGATGCTTTTAATATCTTTGTGGTTTGTACCCATCTACCTCTGCAGCAGTACCTTTTTCTTTCAATTATACAGAATAGTAAAAACACCTTAAAAAGGAACCTGTGTTCCTTTTAACCCCTTTCTTTCTAATTAACATAGAAATTATTAAATCCATCTCATTCCTGCAGTACAAACTAAAAATCAGCAGGTACAGTAAGGAGAGAGAAAATTAAAATATCTCACAGCCTTCTGACTTGCTTGGAAGTTCCACAAGTTCTGAATTCGATGGTGAAATGAATAAAGTATATAACAGTCCACTTCAGTAATTCAGTGTTAACGTGTCATCATAAACACTCCAAAACATATTAAGTCATTGAACTGTGTTGCATGTTGGAAACACAGCAAACTGCAGGGCTTACTTGACATGCCAGGCATTTTAAGTCCCGATAGGCTGCTTGGTACATGAAAAAAAAAATAAGCTGTTCAACAGGTTTAGAAAATCATTCTCACACTACAGTAGTTTGTTTCACCAGAAATACACATAGAACACAGCTACTGGTGTGACAGATTTGTACATAGCTGAACTTGCAAAAGAAATGTTTGAATAAGTAAGCTAACTTGCTGGCTTTATTGCAAATCATTTTTTATTACTGAGCTTTCGAATCTATGTGCGCGTCACATATCTGAAAGCCCTGTACTGAGTCACTCCGTCTTAATGACAGTTCAGCCCACTGTAACCATGTATTTGATGGATGTATTAAATTCAAGTGAGTTGTTTTAAACAGGCAAGATGTAATTATTTTTCCATAGCTCAGGCATGAAAAATAACGCAAGCCTGTGCTAAAAATCTGAAGCAGAACTCCTTGAAAATCTTGTATATTCTGCTCTGAGGTGACTTTCTTCCAAAAATGGAAAGATTTTGCTTTCACATTCTTCTTTTCTGAAATGCAGAATTCAGTCTGGTAGAATTAAGGAGACCATTTGGATGGTTTTCTGGAGGGAAAAGCTAAACAACATAAAAGTTTTTACAAGTAATATTCTTGCAACGCAGTATTTCAGGGCCTGTATGTTTAAGTAAGAAAGCTCCGCTCCAGTGTTCTTATGATAAATCTGGATGCAGAGATCAAATTAAAGCTGTTCTCAGGAAAATATCACCCCCTATTGATGTTTCACTTGCTTCACATTGGCAGTATTATCTTTCCCTTTTGTTATTCTCTAGATCCCCAAAACTGTACAGTAAGTTTTGCAATGGTGGCTGGAAATTTCTAGACATTAAGAAACTAGTGTCCTTGTAAGGCTGCCAGTGGTGTTGCATCATGCATACAGCAGCATGAAACCACATGGCACTATCAGTAATGTTTCAAAGACATCCTTTTGCTTATCCTGTCAATATAGGCCTGACCTGAAATACTCTTCCTATTTCAGTTCCAGCCCCACGAAAAAAGCACTGAATCATGACTGTCAGCACTATGTCCATTCCAGTCCTACAGGTCTGTCAACGCACATTGCTTTGTCCCTGCAATGCACTGCTGTTGTGAATAAATACACTTATAATCCATTCTTCATTTTGGAAGCCCTTTTAAATATTTTTTTTTCTTGTTGTGTGCTGCTTAATATGGTTCATTGCGTCTATACACTGATTTAAAAATATTTGTAATGTGGGTTGGAAAGAACCTCTGGGTGAAATGTCACAGTGCTCATTGCTCCCTGCTGCAAATGTATGTTGACACAACTTGTGTCCATTGCCTCTTCTATTTTCACTGTGCACCTTTAAGAGTCTGGCTCTGCCTTCTCCAAAATCCCTCACTGGGTAGTTAAAAAGCAGCAATCAGACCACCCATTGACTCTTTCTCTTCCACACTGAACAAGCCAGCTCTCTAAACCTCTTGTCATGTAACACATTCCAGTGCCCCAGCCATCTTAGTAGCTCCGCGCTGGACTCACAGTTTGTCAAACCAGAAGGTCCAAAACTGGAAACAGTACTCCAGATTTGGCCGCACAAGTACCAGATAGAAGGGAACAAACCACTTCCCTTAACCCACTGGTTGCATTCTTGCTCCTGCAGTCTGGTATGTGGTTAACAGCACACGAGTATCTATGTAATGGTAACAGGTCACTATTAATACAAAGCTCATTTGAAAAGGCTAAATGGCTGCCATATTACCCCACAGCTGCCATCAGATCTCAGTAATAATGATGGTGATAAAAGTAATATCAAAACCAAAAGACAGACAACTCACAAGAGCCCCACAACACTGTTAGAAATAATTTACTGAAAGCTACACTACTTACTAAAAAATAAACATCACCTTTACTTGGAACATTCTGGAGAAATGTTTGTCTATAGAGACATTTAATACAGAAAAACCTACAGTCCTGGGGAGCATACTCCATTATTAGCCATTCCTAAAGTTTTTTTCAGTATTATAATTTGAGGCCATTAGTTTTTGTCCCATCCACAGCAGGTGTTAGTACAGTTTTCCAAAGTTTTGCTGATGAAGAATTACTTCATAAACAGGCCAACAGTCTGGGAGACGTAACATTCATCTGCAATACACACTCAACATAATGGCTACCATTAAAAAGCTCCTTTACAATTCACCTGTGAGGAGGCTACACTTCACTGCTCGTATCTTACAAATGCTGCTCCTGCTAAAGTTTCCAAGAACATGTGGTGCTTTTTTGTAGAAGTATAACATTGATTAATGTTCAGTCTATGGCCTAGGTTTCACCTTCTCCTCTCATCCTAACCCTGATACTGACATGTAAGATCAGGATGCTGTCTTGCATATAAGAATTTTTCTCTGCTTTTATTATTTTCTGTTACAACTTGCTGCACTGAACTATAAAATTCTAGTGAATAACAATACCTAGTTCCCTGTGTGCCCACAACATATACCACATTATGCCCATGATCTCACTTTTGGCCTTTAGGTCTTACGACACCAAGCAGTACTGTAGGTATTAACCTGCCACAAAAATAATGATTAAGCAATGATTTGCTAAATTATAATTTGATCTAACTGTCACTTGGCAACACATGAAGCATGCAATTCTCAGACAGACACTTTCATATCTGCCCCAGATAAGTTTTAGACTATGTCAAAACAGAACGGTATTTTGCATTTTCTGGGAGTATTCAATAAAAGGGGAGAAGTATTTGCAACAATGGCATTAAAACCAGAGCACCATGTAGGCATTCCTGTTAATTCTCACTCCTGCTGGCAACAATGAAACTCCCTTCAAGTAATTCATTAAGATCTTTCAGATTCTGATTACAGGACTGCAACAACAGTAGCAGTTTAGTGGAAGGAGGCAGAATCCACTACCATACTTTGGTTCTTCCAGAAGAGTGAAATACTGCAACTGCTTTACAAAGCATGCTTACCTTGGTCAGTGTTCTCTTGAGGACTGAGAATAGAAGGGCTTGATCCCATTTGTAAAGTTTGCCAAATACCTTGGCAGAAATGACGTGCTGTAGATGAAGAAAGCTGGACCTGCTGGGCTTGACTAGGACTCTGTCTGAGTGGCTGACTTTGAACTACCTTTGAGGATGTATCTGCCTTTCGTTGTTCTGGCCCATGATTTTCAATAGAGAAATCCAGCTGAACCTGTTCAAATTCAAGCACAATCTTACAGAGATACAATACTTTTAACATCAAAGGCATCTGAAAATTGGTTAAATCTCATAGTAGTGCCTTGGTCTTGGAAAGATAGAAGGTTTCAGCAAGATGCAAGACAAAAGAAAATCATTATTTTTCATTTTGAAAGGTCGCACAAAAAGATTAATTACAACATCATGAAAGTGATTGAGAAACTCTAGTTTATAAAGTGTGAACAAATACTGTTCCGTATGGCAACAATGCATAACTTAAATATATTATTAAGTCTTTCAGGAGATGACTGTTGAGCAGCTGCAATTGAAAAATCCAACTGAAAGCAAATTACACTGATGATAAAACTGCACTGTACCTCCGTGGATGGTAATTCTGTTTCTCCCCCACAGCTGCTGGGAGCTTTTTCTCTCTTTAAGTTAGGGCAGGCAGTTAGAGAACAGATCTTTGAGGGGTGCTGTTGCTTTGCATACTGCAGCTCCTAATATGAAATATCAGATTAACACAAAAAACCTCATGGTCTCTAAAAAGAATATATTTATAGCTCAGTTTGCTGTTACCCTGCTAGATTTAAAATAACCAGTTAGAAATAATATTAAACAAAATTATATTCCATTCAGATCAACAACAGGGTCAAACAGGCAAAATATCCTCCTAATAAACCTCTTACTAAATCTGTTCAAAATCCACATTTCTTGCTGCTGTGACTACCATCCTGCTTGTTACTCTATTTTATATCGTCAGGGTCATTCTTCACTTTTGTCTTTTCCCATTACTAGATTACATAAGAAAAACTTCCAAGGAAGTCCTAAAAAAACAAAATAAAGCAGCTATTGAAAAGTAATTTGTCAGCAACTAAAAAACCCCTAATTACCCCACAAAGTTTCACTAGCTTTCAACATTTACTAATTAAAGTGAGACTTGATGAAAAGTGAACTGCTTCAGCCCTTTAAAAGGAGGTGAAAATAGACATCAGAGTCTTCTGCTACATATTTAAGACTAAAGAAACAAACCATAAGCCCATCATATAAAGTAACTGAAATTCTTTTAGGTATTTATAATTTCTCTCAGTTTTTGGTAAGGGTCATAATCTTGAACACAGAAGCAAATGTAGCCTGGCTAGAAAGAGTGATTACCTAGAAGAAAACACCCAAACTTGCATAGCAGTGTTTGGAAGCTCAAGCCAGGAGCTCAGCTTCAGCACAGGAGCTGAAGACTCAGCAGGTAGGATCTGAGTAAAGAGCAGACTGAAATGAGACTATAGAAGATGAACAGCTTACACATAAGAAGAGCTATCCTTCTTTCCAGTCTGGACAAATTCCAGCAGTAACAGGGATGATCCCAAAGGTTCCAGAGCTGGAAAGATCCTCAGTGATAGCCACTTCAACCATGAACTCCAAGCAATCCATGAGCTAAAGTGGTTGAACTACTCCTGGAGTTTAGCACACCATCTGGAAACTCACAGTCAAATGCTGCCTCTTCAAGAACCCTGGACACATATTTTCAAAATCTATCTAGGCTTACAAAAGCAAGAACAACCTTTAATGATTTTAAAAAGATTATGGCAGGCATGAGATGTCAGAAAAACAGCAAACAGTACTTAGCTCATTAAAAATAAGGCAAGGGAAGACTGGGATGGATGGGCAATGAATATTTACTGATCTTGGTTTAAAAGTCAGCTAACTTTCTTTCACAACTCATCTAAAGAGGTGAAGAAGGAAAAAAAAATTGTGGAAAATGTGCATTTGAATTTGGCAGTTTTGCCCAGATCTGGAAATCACTTTTACATAAGTTTAGTTCAAGCATTTAGCTAATCCTTTTCAGACCTTGATCCAAGAGTGCACAGATGAATCAAGCAGGCTACAAAAGCTCTACTCAAATGCTTTGCTGGACCCTAATCTGCTTTGTAAATATTATTCCCAGTGTTGGAGTTTAGGAGCTTAAGAAACAATTCATCGAACGGAAAGTTCAAGTGAACAAAGCATGCCAAGCTTGTGACTTTAATAAGATGTTCAAAAGCATCCTGAATAAATTACGTATCTATCCACACACACACACATATATATCCACAAGTATATCTATATACCCACAAATTACATTGTAGACACACAAGCACTCTGAGGTGTCCCACACCTGTTAGCAGACCACTTCCTAGGCTTCCTGCACACTTTACTAGCTGTCTTACTTATTTCCTTCTGAAACCCCACGAGAGGGAGATCAGGATCATATGCTCAGGACTGTCACCCAGGACCAAAACTGACCTCTTCACCTTGGAGTTTTACAAGAAGTTTAAGGTCTGCTCCAGAAGTAGCCCACATCATTGTCCCTAGATGTATCACTGACATGCCAGTGAGGCTATTTATTTAATGCTCCCCATTTTTTTTTCTCTGAGGACCTTTCTCATGCTACCACAAGATGTTAATACTTCTTCTGACAGTGCTGCTGTGGCAGGTCTTGATCAGGTTCTCAGACTGTCAATGAAGAGTTGCAAAATAACATTGCGTTCCCAGACCTGTTCTCACAGAGCTCAAATAATTTGAGCCCTCCTAGCCTTGGAACCCAGGTGGCTTTCAGTATGGTATGCCCTAATTAGTATTTTGGTGTCAAAAGGACTTGATTATATAAATCTGGTAAAATATACCAGATTCTCCAGCTCATGTACTTACCTGACGGACCTGTCTCAGTTCTCAGTTTCTGTTATCTTAGATTATTTGCTTATTTAAGGAAGAGTAAGTCTCCCTCAGCTCTGTAAAGGTACAGCAGATGGCATTCTCAGTTTATCACGGTCTGATGGATGGTTTACAATGTTTGCTCATACTGCAACCTTTAAAACTTCTTCCCTGACTACTGGGAGTAAAGAAGAACAGGGACTTATTTTCACTCCAGCAATCTGTTCAAATTTGGTTCTAATTGACTCTCACAGCCTAGCCTTTTGGACTTCAGGCAACCTTTCTCTATCACACAGGAGCGCCCCTCCTGTTGAGTATCTTCTGCTAGGAGCAAGCTGAGATAAATTCAAGCACCTGTGATAGGATGTCCAAACACAAAGTTCTTCCCTGCCAGGTTCCCTTAGAATATATTCCAAAATGTTGTCATAGATTCAATCTGGTAGATTCACCCTAGCTAAGAAACATGTATACCCATTTTCTTCCCCAAATAGATGCCTTTACTGGCCCAAATACTGCTGCATACTGTGGATGCTTAGAGAGCTTTTTCCTTTCATATTCAAATGTTTGAGGCCTCCAAACAAGTACTACTTGTTTTGACTGCTATTCCTTCTTCGAGAGAATAGCAATCCTGTGCAGCAGCTGGTTAACTGTCTGCTTAAAGACCTGATAGCAGAACAATGAACTTGAACCTGTCAACACTTGTCCTCAAATTTAATTGCTGGATGATCTTTGCACTTCAACATTTTACACTATTTTCTTAAATTTACTGATCCCGAAGTTTTTGTAATTAGTCTAGCTAACAACCCTGATGGGTATAATTACATGGCTAATCTGCAACGCTGTTTTACTTCACAGGAAAAAAACAATCTATTTTCAGCAGAAAATAGATTGCAAATTGAAAGTGCCTCATCCCCAGATATACAACTGGTTAAATTGGTACCAGCTGCATCACTTAACCTTCATTTACCTAATTTGTGGCACTTATTCTAAGCAACTACAGAGGTTAATATGTGGGGTTTTTTTCTTACAACCATTCTTAACCGTAAGAAAAATGAAATATTTATTAGAATTTACTTCCATTGGCTCTTTTAAGAAGCTCACCATTGGCATTCAAACTGTCTGGCCAGATGGGTCACTTTTTCATTTTTTTTGTAATACATCTAGGCCAGCCAGATAACATCTGAAGAAATCAGTGATAATTTAAGGCTCAGAAAACCACAGGATCGCACACTCGAAATGTATACGTGTTATCTTTGTTGAATGTGTCTGGATATAAAAACATTTAAGATGTTTTTAGAATGTGTTCAGATGGTAAAATTTTCAAGTAAATGACTGACAGGTGCAATTTCTTAGTGCAACCTGACAGCACGATAGGATTATCTCCTGTGTAGTTTCATATAACACACTTCTTAGTATGTAAAAAGAGAAACATCAAACTTCAATCTCCTACATATTCCTGGATGAACCTTAGTAATTCACAAAAAGGCTCTCAATCTGTTCTTGATTTCAGTTCAGAGAAATAAGAATGCATAAAGAGAGAATTAAAAATAAACAGGATCTTCCAAAGGAGATTAGCTTTAATTCAATTGATTTTTCCCCAAAATCAGAGGATATTGCAGTTTCAATCTAGCAGGCTGGAGGCTGACTGCTCAGAAAGCAGCTCAGCAGAAAAGAAAGAAGAAACCTGGTGGACTACAGGTTGAACATGAGGTAGCAATGCATTCATGAGCCCTTTGGCCAACAGCATCCTGGGCTGCCTCAGGAAAAGCACTGCCAGCAGGTCAAGGGAGGGGATTATTTCCCTCTACCAAGCACTGGTGCAACCACATTCAGAATACCATGTCCACTTTTGGGCTCCCCAGTACAAGAAAGACATGGACATACTGGCACAAGCCCAGGAAACAGCCATAAAGATGATCAACAAACTGGAGCATCTGACATAGGAGGAGAGGCTGGGTAAGCTGGCCTTGTTAGCCTCCAGAAGAGAGGGGTCAGGAGTGACCTTTTCAACACGTATAAGCACCTGATGGGGATGGTGGAAGGAGGTAAAGATGACTGTGCCAGACTCTTCTCAGTGGTATGCAGTGGCAGAATGAGAAGCAACAGGCAGAAACTGAAGCACAGGACACTCCACTTAAGCATTATGGTCGGGGGGGGGGAACCCCAACCCCCAACCTTCCTTACTGGGAGGGTACTCGGACACTGGAATAAGTTGCCCAGAGGAAGTATTTCCCCAACTGAACTTGGTTAATAATTCCACTGGAGTTTTTATACCTTGGAGCAACAACCCCACCTTTTCCAAAAGAACATTGTTTACTGCCCTCAGAACTACAACGACAATCAGCTGCTCTGACTCAATCCTCACAGGAACAAATCTGCTGATCAATTAAGCAAAGTACATAGTGAAATCCTGACTGTTAAAGTCACTGGGAGGTCTGCCACTAACTACCAGGGGAGCCAGGATTTATCCACTTGTCTCTGATGAAAGCTGCAATAACTATTAAAAGTTGAGTTTTAATTACAAAAGATAAGAGAAAGATTAATTATATATCCTGCTTTCATATATGGAAAATGTGCTATTACAATAATTTGGACAAGGGTGCTTTAAAACCCCACCACTGGGGATATTTGGAAATATGCTCACTGATCAATCATTGTCAAGTTTATCTTAGAACATACTGCAAATCCTTCAAACTGTCTATCTTACCCATTTAAAACTAAGCTTTATGAAACTCGTAATTCAGGATTGCACATTTATGCTGCATTAAAACAAGTGTTTCTGAAATTCCTTGGATGAAAATCATGTTTAAAAAGGTTAATTCTGAAGTCAGCCCTTTGAGTAAACGGGGCAATGTCTGGCTGACAGCCAGTCACTAGTGGTGCTCACCAGGGCTCCATTTTAGGTCCAGTTCTGATTTTTATCAATGACCTGGACACAGTTGAGTGCACACTAAGTAAGTTTGCACTTACAGGGAGGAGAGAGGGAAGAGCTGATGTTCTTCTTTCTGCTGTCTGGTATGGTGATAAGATGTGAGGGAAAGGCATTAAAGCTGCATCAGGCAAAATTCAGGCTCACTATTAGGAAGAAGTTCTTCCCTGAGAGGGGGGTCAAGCCCTGGAACAAGCTTCACAGGGAGTGGTCATGGCTCCAAGCCTGTCAGTGTTTAAGAAGCATTTGGACAACGCTCTTAGATACATGGTTTGACTTTCAGTTTACCCTCTGTGGAGTCAGGATTCGAAGAGCCTCATGGCTCCCTTCCAGCTCAGGTTATTCTATTATTCTCTGCAATCTTCCAAGGTACCAAAGAAGATTTGAGCTAAAATCAGTAGAAGACAATTAAATTCAGAATTTTAAAGAAAGTTATATTCATGGAATCAGAACTGGCTTAACTGCTCATTATCACTAGAGCTCAGACAGCATACCATTACCTGTGTTGTAAGCCTGTGCTGTAGAAGCTTTAAAGCTGACAGCTGACACTGTATTCTTTCGACAAGCTCTCTTGGAAAAAGACTACCAGAGTCAATACAAATCGTGCAGCGCTTAGAGCTAACAGGATGCCAAAGTCCTACAAAGGAGAGAAAATACTGAGGAAAGCATTCTCTGTTGTTTTGTTGTTCTGTCATCAATATTACATTCCCAGCAAGCACTTACAGTGGATATAAATGAACCACAGAACACAGGCCTTCTCACTGCAGAGGGATTCAATACTATGCGGAAACAGGCCTCGTGTTTTTCCCTTTGCTTCATTGCCAGAGCAACTGTTGCATGGAACTTAAATGTCCACAGTGAAATCTTCTTACATTATATATACACTCCCGATTCAAGTTTACTCTATAGTAAGCTTATTTTGCTTTCTCTTCCACTTTTATAAAGCATTTGTTTTTATTCCAAGAGATAAACTACCTCTTTTCTGCTCTTTAAAGGTGGTTTAGTTTGACTTCCAGTTCCCACACTGACATCTAAGCACTAAGGAGTCCACCTAAAACATTAATCAACAAAAAGTTACTGCCTACAGACTCTCATTGTTCTATGTTAGTACCTCCTGCCACAGGGTAATCTTACTTGCAACAATTAGCACCACAGTCTCACTCAAACGATGCAGATCAGGGATCAGTAAGGTCCAGCACTTTGTTTTCATACTGAAGCCCAGCTCTCTCCAGCTCAAAGGATGAACTCGTACCCAGGTTTTATTCTAAATATATAAGCTAGCACTCTTCTGTAGAATAAATTTACCTTCTTTTGCTATTGTTCTGAGTTCTGCCCTGAGTTTGTTTCCCATTTCAATCAGCTGCTGCTTTTCTTGGCTCAGAACTGAGATGTTTTTCACTGCTTCCTTCAGTTTATTTTGTGTTCCTTGCACAGTGCAGCTGACACAATATTGAAAACCAACACCAGGACCTGTATCAGGTAACTGTTGTCCAAGATTTATCTTTTCTTCAAGAATTTTGTGTTTTGGCCCCTGAAAAGAACCAGATAGCCCCTTATAAAGAATATTTTGAAAGTGTGGTCTGCAGGTTTAGAAATTTGTACAAACACACATTAGAAGCCTGTTGAAGAAAAAGTGTGAAGTTGAAGTCTACAGCCCATTTTTGAGGGTACATTTTCAAGATTTTGTTAGCAATACAGGGCAAATTAAACCATGGAATAAAACACTATAATAGCCTGGGATGTTCCCACAAATATTGTAAACTCTAAGTGTAAAATAATACATAGAATAACCACCATACAACTGTAAACTAGAGAGCAATTAATTTTAAGACAAAATGTGGAAAACCCAACTTTACAACAGATAGCAAGCTACCACAAACCCTTCTTTATCTAATCATCATGTGCATACGCACATATGGGGCAGATAGGACTTAAAACATTGCTTTAAAAGAGAAAGGCTGCAGAATAAAAAGTAAAGATTCTACAATGGGTTTTGTCTCTGCAAACCTGAGTCCACTGGCACATATGCATGATGATAAAGTATTTACCCAATAGATCACATCCTTGTTTTTCAAGAGCTACATACTCTATATATTCTTCAAGAGCTATATGTCATCTTTCAGCCCATTTACTACAGAGATTTTTCAATATCCATTTAAATACTCAGCATTCACTGAACAAATCATCTCCCCATAGACTTTGAAAATACTATGCATCGCCACAAGTATCTAAATATGACACATACATTAAAATAATTTTACAAAACTATTGCTTATCTGTATGTTTACTCTTTTATAAACAAACTAGTTAGAAGTGCACTAACTATACTGTAACTGCGCAATCTCAATCAGTTTTCAACTAGATCACCCTGAACACTGTGATTCAAGAAGTATATATTGAACAGCGCTACCTATACTGACAAAAAAACCAGCCACCATTGCCTTAGTGTGTCATGCAACTCCTGTTCTCTTATTTATTTGGATAGTTTTATCATAAAAGAGGAGGTCCTTGAGAGCATGCGCAGAAAGCATACAGGTCTACAAACACTATGGAGGATAAAGGTGGAGAAATTAGTGCAGAACTAGAATCTAAAAATATGAAGAAAGACAACAACGTGGAAGAAAAAATGGTGTACATAGAGCAATTTGTATCAAAGCAATTAATATAAGCAGCCCCCAAATATTACATTCTACCCTCATCATATGAACAGTGAAAGTAACCCAATGAGGCTTAACATAAGGAGAGGTCAAGGCAAATGACCAGTTATGGCACCATGGGGTGTTGCACTATGTACCATCTTCACTGTACCAAGAGGCAAAAGCACATCACGTGGCTGCGGCAGGAATACCATTTGCTTAAACTTCATTTTTTCCTGAACTTTTCAGAAAAGCATTCAAGAGCATTAGAAGTTTGTTTTTTTTTTTCAGGTGACAGATTATAAAGTGTAGAGTTAGGAGTGGAAGCCAGAAATCTTTTTACCTTTAGATCCATGTCCAGAGTAAAACCCTACAATACAAAATAGAGAAAACACAGAAACAACAGGGACTAAAAGAAGGTGGGAGGAAAAACTCTCCTCAGAGCTGATACACATACATGCAAAAGTCTACATGCCTATTTTACTAGTTTCCACTGTAAGCTTTCCTCTTGTTCTTTAGCTAAATTTTAGCTGTGGAGTCTATCTTTTTGAGGTTATGGTCCCAGAATCACTGTTACATTAAATGGAAAAAAGAAAACTATCACTATGGCTCTCTATTGACTTCACATCTACATCCCCATGTTTAGTTATCATTTTTGCTCAACAGACTCTGAACTCCCCAAGTTAGAAATATTTTTGACTGTAATTCATCGTGGCCTTAAGTACATCCTTACCATGCAATTAATAAATGTAAGAAGCACATAGACAGTGTAGAACAACATTAAAAGATAAGCACTTTGAAAATCCAGTAAGGAATTCTAATGAAGTTTTGCCTGTTGTTTGTTAGATATTCTCAGGGCTGTTTCCAGCTGCTGGTCTGTGCCTAAGAAGGCTTGTTATGTACCAAGGAAGAAGGAACAAAGCAGACAGCAGAAACAGACAGGAAATGATAGTTCAACATCACTGAAGATAGCAGTAACTACAGCTCCCACCATTATGTTCAAGTTTTGGCCTGCACATCTGCTATTTCCTATGTGCCTATACATTTAAAGAACAAGTAATTGAGCATTTCACACTGAAGATGCATATCACTGCCTGAAAAACGTTCTTGTTCTCAATACTCAGCCCTGAGCATTGAATTACATTTTAGCATTATGCAGCAAAGGAGTAACCTCTGGCACAAAGAATGTTCAGTTCCTATCTTACTGTCTCCAAGGCAAAGCCACTTTCTACTTTTTCTTTTAAGGCTCCATCTCCACTTAAAGAAACACGAAGAAAATGAGATGCATCTTGGGCAGTAGTTTGTAAAACATTTTCTGCAACAGAAAAGTATAGTTGGTATAAAATACAGTTTTCACCTACTTCTGGAAGTGGCCAAAGAGAAAAAATAAATCTGTGTGGTCTATACTGGCACGCAATGGTTTCCTAAATATGATTTGACACCAGGAACAAACAAATCTTCTATATTCAGCAAAAAGATACAGCTAAGATTAAAAATTATTCTGTGCCTGGTGGGTTGTGCACGTTTCCACACAAGGTTCCCAAGGCTCCAAAGTTTTATTTAAACGTTGATATCGCTTCAGTTCTTAAAGCTCTTAGCTTTTAATGTAGTCAGCACCTCTCATCTTTATTTATTACTTAGCTTTATTTAAATTTTCTTTAACTTAGATAGCCACTGGTGTGTCTTAACAGTAAGATTCAGGCATGAAACAGATATTGATAGATTTTAGAGATTAGTTGAAAATTAGAAACCCCTTATTTTTTAATTGTACTTTAACCTGTCTTACTTCAGACTCTGTTTATGACACCATAAAGTTGCTGGGAAACTGGAAGGGCAGCACATCTGTAGCATGAGATATTTGTCCCTGTTTTCAATTCCTTTATTATTTTTCCGAGAGACGCCTCCATCACACTTTAATGCCGATACCGTTCCTACCCTTTCAACAACACCTGTAAAACCTGGAACGGAGTAAAAACGTTCCCAGAGCAAGGGAGTGTCCCCTCGTGCCTGGCGGGACCCCGCGGATCGGCGCCTCCGCGGGGCCCGGGGCCGGCGAAGCTGCGGCGCCCCCTAGCGGCGCCCCCCCCCCCCCCTCCCCGGGCCGGCGAGCGGTGCCGCTTGCGCGTCCATCTCAGCCCAGGCTTGGCAGGACCTTCTCGTCAGAACCCAGCAATGACACGGCATCTGCAGCTTCATCGCCATCCACCTGATTACAAGGCGTATCGAAGGATTAATGGTATTTTTAAAAAAGACTAAATTTGGTTTGCAATGGAAAACTCGACGAGGTGATACACAGCAGTTTAGCAATTTAAGCGGAGGGGGAAAAGAAAAAAATCAAGAAGGGCTTTGAAATATCGGGAGTGACTTGTGCCAGGGAATGACTAGTCAAAATTTATTCCCTAGAAAGAATGAGCATAAGTTTGGCCGAAAAAAACCACGTTGCTGGATCTTATCTAACTTATACTCATTACTAATTGACCACATAAGCATTTATTGCTTCAGTTTCTAATATTTATTCAATCAAAAATAATATGCAGTGTATTTAATTACACATACATATGCATACAGATATTGTAGGTAGTTTAAACCTCTCCATACCTTTTCTGTGTCTGGGTTTTCTGTACAATCCAGGTTAGCTGAGCCAACTTTGATACTGCTCAGAGTGGTTCCAGCTGAAATTTTGTTTGTGCACAATGAACCTAAAAGAGAAGAAAAGTATAATATGAATATATATGTATTTATACAGAGTTTAGGCTTTCATAGCAACAGCTCCTTCAAAACTTTGTCTCATTAATATACATGTATACCACTTCAGTAGATATATTGTAAACAGAGCTGAAGAAACGGAAAAAATAGTACAGTCTCACCATATGCAAACATCAGCCAGCTACGAAATACAGAAGTGACTAGAGAAGACGCATTACAAAGGTTGATTCATGGGTAAGGAGCACAGAGAAGTTTTTATTTCTCCCAATACTGCATTATTTAATCATTCTTGGGAAACTGGCAATACTGAGTATAACAAGAATAATTAAGACACAGTAGCTTCTTTCAATCACAGTTGAAAAAAAATCAGCAATAAATGGAAGTTAATCCTGAAAAAATCTTCTTTTAGTTCCAGTAAAAATGTGAGTTTGAACATACTGATGTATATGGACAAGTCAGGGGAAAGAACAGATGACTTGCTAGAAACTAGAAGTGCCCCTCCAAGTTTATATCTTAAAAATTTCAGATTTAACATTATAATCTCTTTTAGTGATTGAACATAATCTCCATACATTTTCTAAAAGAATATAAGAAAGACTATTTTAGTTGAATAAACTATTTCAGCCATAAAAAAAACAGGATGATACATTTCTGAAAACTTACATTTTTCAGGTGACAAAGATTATTGCTTCTCTTGGACGCTGCTAAACTCTAGCAGCAATAAATCTTTTACTTACTGGACTGTAATGTCTTCAAAAAACAGTGGACTAACTTTATCTGCCTGTGACAAAAAAACATGCTTGAATTTGTTTTTTTCTTTAAAATTAACAGAGGTCTTGCTTTAATTGGTTATTAATGTCTCATTATCAACAAAACTAGAATACACCTATATTTACTAAAAACGCCTGCACACTTAATCAGCTTGTGATTTCACTCTACTGTACAAGTAACAGTTTAAAACTAATTCTGCAAACTGGTAACACACAGATCAGTCTCACTGCATAATGAAAATAGAGAAGCATAATGACAGCAGAACAATTGGTACAACAAAATGGCTTTCAACAAACCCATCTTATTTTTTCTGAAATACAGAAAACAATGCATGGTGGCTCCAGAATAGTTTGAAGCAATTAGAAATTAAATGTTTACATGGATGAGGCACAGAGATATATAAAGCAGCTATCTACCTGCACTTATATAACTTGTAAAAGGTGCTAAACACAGGGCTACTCGTTCCACAGAAGAAAAAATCTCCTTGAAAAAGCTATACCTTGCCTTTTCTTCTTTTAAAAACGCAAAACAAATCAGAGCCGATTACTTCATTGCCAAGTTACAGCCGATATCCTTTCCTCTCCTCTCCAGATCTCCAAAAGTCACAAGAATGTTTATGAAGAAAAAATCCAGTTTTGTTTCTAAACAGGCCTGCATGAGATCCAATCAAAACCATACTTAAATTTTCAGAAATTTACTACAAAACGTATCTAGTTGTAATAGACATACCTACTGCAGTTTTGGGCTGAGTTTTTTTATGTTATCAGCTTCGACTTTCCCATGAAGGATAATGAAAAAAAGTAAAAATGCGAGTGCAAGACACGATATGCTGAAACATTTCTAAGAGATGCTAAAAATCACCTAATGTGTGACAGTATCTGATAAAGGGATTCATTTGAAAGCCTTACATATTTTTAATAATAAGGTGTTTTTTAATTTCTACTTTCCTGACAGAGCCAACGTAGATGCCGCTCAGTAAACATGCTATCAAAGAAGGTTATCTCCTTAGCACTCAGCCATAGTAGGCAGGACAAAGAAACTGTGACAACTGAACTTTCTTCCAGGAAAACAAAGGGTGGCAAAAACTGTACCTGGAACTGATGCCCTATGCCCACTTACATATCTACACCAAAAAGGTATAAAAAGTTAACTCACTACCTATGCAAAACGAGCCCCTCTGCAAGACCTACTCTGCATGCAATCTCCCAGACAGACCAGACCCTGACTGGGGACTCTGGGCTGTCTCTGGATTCAGTGATGTGGACCATCTTTGAAGTGAGACCTTTTTTCCCCCCCATCATCAATTAGCCCCACTTCTGGGAGCAGCTGGGTGAATGTCATACCAGTAACATCTCACATAATATATTTATAGGCATAAGCACAGGTAAGACAGACATGGACCTGTTAAAGAGGGGGGGCCATGAAAATGACCAGAGGGCTCAAGTACCTCTCCTATGAAAATCTTTTACAATGAGGATGGTGAGGTACTGGGACAGGGTGCCTAGAGAAGCTGTGGATGCTCCAACCCTGGGAGTGTTCCAGGCTAGGCTGTTCAGGGCATGAAGCAACCTGGTCTAGTGAAAGACGTCCCTGCCCGTGGCAGGGGGGTTGGGACGAGATGGACTTTTTAAGGTCCCTTCCGACCCAAACCCTTCCGTGATTCTATGATTCCAACTACTTGCTTCACTAGTTAGAATTCTGTAATACTTGTAATATACACATATTTGCTTTACTCTTTCAATATATATATATATATATAGAGAGAGAGAGAGAGAGAGAGAGAGAGGGAGACATTTGCTTTCCTAGTGGTAATTTTGTAGTGACTTACTCTGTGTGTGTGTGTGTGTATTTGGTTTTGTTAATAATAGCTTTGTAGTAATTTGTAATAAAGGAATTCTTAGAATCTCAGACTTCTATGTACTTGTGTATTGCGGAATCCTGAGAACCACACAATCATGATCTTTACACACCCATGGAATGGGTAGCCCTCATAGGTTGTGACCACGACTGCTACACTTCCTTAACTGAACTTAAGAGTTCTGTGGCAAGAGCTGTCACCTTGCTCTGCAAGCTGTCTGTTTTCTGTTGGAGGATGAGAGGACAACGTCTGCTCATCAAGACTCTCCATTTCTTTCCTCATTTGTGCAATAGCAGCCCGAAGGTTGGCATTCTGCTCCTGCAGCTTTTTTATTTCCAAATTAGGAATCTCTTTGCTCAGAGAACTTTCACCATCATACTGAAGTATCTGTAAAATAAAAAGTACAACACAATAACAACCCTTCATTAATGAGCAACACACATTCTCTCCACAACATAACACAGAGATCCTAATACTTTCAATCCACGAACAGACTTGGGAGAAAAGAACCATAGGAAGAAAAGAAAGAAATCTGATTATTCTGGGGATTTGCCAGGGAAAAAGTTGCTATGATGAGAATCTAAGATGGGGGAGAAGGCACGCCACAGAGGTGGCTCTGCCTTACCAGTGTTGCTCTCTGAAGCATGCTGTGTCTCTCTCTCCACCACACGTGGGTAACTCATCTTCTTAAAGAACTTACTGGCTCAACAGAAGTCCTCTTTCTCACCTGCCAAATTCTTGAAAGCGTCATTGGAAATAATTTGTTCACAAGAACATAAAGAGGCTGGACATCCTTCGCTAATGTGGAAAAGGGGAAGGAGTGTATGGATTACATCTAGACAGCCCAGGCAATGGACAACATCTAGAAAACCCCTAAGCACTTCAATTCTAAAATAAGTAGCAGTGTCTTCCTTTTGCACATTAGTTACAGATAAGCTAACAGCAAACAGTGTAAGTGGAATGTTCGTCAGAAAATGACTGAAGCTCTGCCTTCACAAAGGCCTTGAAGACTGACTTTTGGAATTATATTGGTGGAAGTATGAATTGATGAGCAGACACATTCTTATTCCAGAACTGAAGAGGCTGAAAAAATCCATGTTGCCAAAGCTGCTTTAACTACTGTAAAAAAAAATAAATTTATATTAGTAAAATATGAGCAGCTCGCTTGTAGAGTAATGCGTCCCAGAAGCAGTCTTTTCCTCAAATTTTTGAAATTACTCAGTGTTTTCTTCATGGGTTGCACACAGCCTTAAAGATTATCTTGAAGTTTTAGTTTGGAAAACTAAACATTTCCTGCGTGAATGAAGTGATGGCCTAATCAGGACAAGAATGGGAAACGTTCTAGACCACATGTTAAGAACTGCTTTATTCTGTTACAACAAAGGTTGCTAGCTCCAGAATCCAATTCTTGACAACGGTCTGCAACATATGTTTAGGAAAAATAAAGTGAAAGGGACAAATACAGAAACACTTCCTCTCAAGTGCCTCCTTAATTTCCAAATTTGCAACTTTGGGGAGGGAAGAAAAAGAAAAACAAATATGACTAAAAAACCACAAACACCCAGACATTGATTCAAGAACACTGGTCACTTGAACTTCTAGTACAATCTTGAGGAAAAAAATCTAGCAGAACCAATAGGATATAAAGACCAGGATTTTAGGGTCCTGACATTATTTCCTTCTGCCATTTCTTCATTCGAAGCATGACTGCAAATGTTTTTAAAGAAGTTACACTACACTGCCATCAGTCTAATCTAACTGTGGTTTCATCCAAAGAAAGAATGCAGAGTTTAGATTCCACCCTTGTAAAACCCTCTTTAGCTGATGGAAACATTTGTCATTAGCCATTTAAGAGATGCAGATACTATTTGGTACAGGAACACTAGAAAGCCCTGCAAATGTGGCATATACACTAAATCAATCCTAATTGGCAGACCATCCAGACCAGATGTTTTTGAGAAGGAAAAGACCATCTAATGTGTCTGGAATATTTGTATCAAATGTTGCTAGTTCATGTTTCTGAGCCCCAATATTGTTTCTTTGTATTCAACCCTAACCTTAAACTGTTGCAAAGCAGCAGTTCTGCCTCTTGAGAGGGAAAGGCAATCCATGAGGCCCTGGGCATAGGACGTGTCAGCAAAATACTTCAGTCTCAACATTTATGCCTTGCACAGCCTCAAACACTACTCCTTTTCTGTTTTCTCCATCATTCCCCACTTTCTTCAGTCCTCTTTTTTTTTGCCAGTCATAAGTCTATTCTGTGCTTGTGATCTGGAATACTAACTGGCCTTCAAATTAAATTCCTCTGTCGTAAAAACAATAGCTGCCCTACAGCCTCTTTCTGCTGTGGCTCCTTCTACCCTAACAGAACACAGTATGCAGAAGATGAGGATAATCTTTATTCAACTTTTACAATCTGTCCAAGGCTGTTAAGGTGAGGAGAGGGAAAAGGGAGATTGAAAAGGTGTGAAGCATCACCCAAGCCTGTCTGAATTTTGGGGCCCAGAACCTGATCTCAACCTGCAACACACACATGAACATGAGAAATATAACTGTTCCAGATTTTTGCTAGTGGAAAAGGGTCTAGACAGAAGACTGCATAATCATCCAGAATTACCGTAAGCAATCTTTTCCTATCTGTGCACTTGTATGGTATTAGCATGCTCCACTTACGCAGACATGACCTAAGTCATATTCAAAATGCGAGTCATACAAGCAAGATTTTCCAGGCTGGTGTGTTTCATATCTCTGTTGCTTAATTAAAGCTTAATTAAAGGCCAAGTAATACTACTGCAATACTTCTAGCACCCTGATGGGGTCCCAGACCAATGTGAAGAAAGGACCTGCATGCTCAAGATACTGTACCAGGGTATATTTAAACTTTAATCTTTCTTGCCTCAGTTGTCTAAACCAGAAGCTAAACAACATACTATTCCTTCTTTAAGGAATCTATTTTAAACTTGTAATCACTTCCCCCCTCTGTTTGTTAACAATTCATTTTGTACAGAAAAATTAAGAGAAAAGGTTCTGGTAAGAATAATAGGTTTTTTTGTTGTTGTTTGTTTTTTAAACAATGGCCCTTCACAAAAACTGGAGACAAAAATGATTTTGCTGAGATCGGTACTGCTTATCCTACAGGCCAAAAGCGCAAAACAGAGGCAGAGTATATTAACACAAAGAAAACTGTAACAATGAAAACAAAGTCTGGCCAAGAATAGTACAGGCAGTAACAGTGGAAGACAACAGTGAAGGTGAACAGTAAAGGAAGAAACCCTCTCCCACCCTGATTCTCTTGGTATGTCAACAATCAATATGCAAATCAGTCCAGTTTGAACTGAAATTTGAAAAACAACTTGCTCCACAGTAAGTTTTTGCTAGCAGTCTACTTTTGGCTAACTTATTATAAAAATTGTTTTCAGGAAGTATCCTTCTGAATACAACACCTTCTGCATTCAGAAACCACTAGGCTTGCTTGATACTGCTTTTTTCTTACCAGCAAGGTCTGCTAACAACTCTTTTTAACAGCTCACCGTTGAGCATCTAGCTGCCCAGTAGGGTGCACTGCAGGACAGTCTCTACTTTCATTCCTTTACTAAAGACAATTTTCTACTGGCAATTAATTATCCTTCTGCACGGCTTCAAACCAGCATTACGTTTGCAATTTTGAATGGCTTTTAAAAATAAATGCATTTTAATAAGCAGCAATGAAAGGAAAACTAGTTTGTGATAGTAAAATAAAAGACATTATTTTACCATCTGGCAAATTGATATTTTGAAGCACTGCCTCAAAATTTTAACTTTACAACTTTAAAATCTACCCTAAATTTCCTCAGGAACATTCTAGAAATTAATTCTTCCCATTCTGACGTGCCATGACAGTACAGTACATTATCCTGTTTTGGAGCAAATGTCTACATCCAGCTTGCTCCTTTTGCCAGTGAGGAATGGATCAGGGCCATAATGAAGCCTGTAACACCTGATCTATGTGGATTCCAGGCTAGATATGTCTATATTTTGATTTAAACATATGAAACACATGAACTGCTTACAAAAAGTCCAGTGGAAACAAGCCCCATAAAGTTGTCATCTCAAAGTGAATTAATTCAAGTCAAGATATTAAGTGTTGCCTAACCTGTTTCTCCCCTTCAGGTAAAGTACTGTGATTAAAGGATGCATGTATTGCCTGTTCTCTCTCAGCAGTCAAAGCAGAAAGAACAGTCTTCACTTCATGCAACCTGTGGTCTGTTTTCTGTGGATCAGCTTCAACCTAGGAAGGGAGAGAAAGCACAGGACATCAGTATCTCAAGGACAAAGGGTGTAGAGATCAAAAAAAAAAAAAAAAAAAAGGAAAGAAAGGAAGGAAATAAACAGATATTTTAAATCACAGGACAAGGACTTAAAGCATATCCGTTTTGGCTCTGACAAAAAACACCTTCACAGAAAAAATCATTTGGCTTCATTGTCTCATCTTCTCTATGTAAAATGGACAATGTCAATTCATCTTTCAGATGTGCTCCTATGCTACACCTACTGATGCTTATGAATCATTTTGGGAAGACAATGGTAAAATAAAACACCAGAGTAAATGCCTCCATTCTGAACTTAATAAACAAGTGTTTCCTCTGCACCCATGACTTTACTAGGCAACTAGTCATTCGGAATTATTGTTAGCCCATTGTGTAACAGTCTTGAACAATAAGCATGTATTTCATTTTTCAGAAACAGAAGCTTGTACACTTCACAAATTAAGAATATTTTTTTTTCCATGCAAAACTACTCTGAGTTTTCCAGGACTAATATAGTTCCCTTGATAGAATTCAAGTGGTACTGTGATCTGAAACTCTTTTTTGGGCCTCCTCAGAGAGAGCTTTCTTCTGCTACAATGCCAAGAGAAAAGCAGTGGCACCCCTCAAGCTGACTTGACTTCATTACAAGGGAGAAAATGCTGCTGTTAGAGACTGTCCATGAAAATTAATCTGATCTCTGATCAAATATATTTGATGAACTGCTGTGCACAATACAGAAAACTGCTATGCACAATCCAGAGTTACTGTTTTACAGATTTTTGAAGATGACTGAAGTCATGCCTCCCCTGAGAAACACCATGATGGAAAAACTCCATAGGTCTTTATGCAACAGATAGTTCCTAAGCAGTGTTAACTTCAAATTCTTACCTGCTCTCTTGCTGAAGACAGGCTTTGGGTTAGCTCCTCTGATTTCTGATACAGATTACTTCCAACATTCTCACAAAGCTGCTGCCAGTCCAGTTCTGTTTGCATTTTACTGTGTTCCAGAATCCATTCTTGCTCAGCTGCCAGAGACAGTTGTTGTTGATATCTATAATACACAGAGCAAAGCTGTTGAGATTTCAGCAGGATAAATACTGAGGATGGTTTGGGCTGGGTTTTTTTTGTTTGTTGGTTGGTTTGTTTTTTTGGTGGTGGTGTTCATTTTGCTTTGAGGTTTTTGGTTTGGGTTTTGTTTTTGTTTTTTTTTTTAATCTCAGCCTCATTTGCTGTCCTCATCTTCTTTCCTTGTTCTGTTCTCCAAATACCTATTCTATCCTATCACACTCAAGTATTTTATTGGACAAAAGCATTTTAATTGCTTAGAGCTCAGCAGTCTCCTAGGGTTCATCTGTATGGGTATTTAGAATCAGCTTTGGAGGTCCCCTCAGTTCAAGCAGCATGAGCTGCTCTTCAACACCAATTCCACTCTCAGCAATACCATCCACAGCATGTTTCCAATTTGCTGATAAAGGAAATGAGATACAAAGAGCTAGGAACTAAAGTTGTTGGATTGTCAGGGTAAAATTCCTAAGATCAAAGGCTGCTGCATATACATACATTGAAAACACACTGTGGAAAAAGAGATGAGACAGGAGGTGCACAGAATGAGACAAACCTCATATTCAGAATGTAAGGGCTTTCAGGACAGGTTAAATTGTTACATGGCTGAGCTTTTAAAACACAAAGCTGTCAGGACTTCAGGATAGTCTTATGATTGGTTGTAAATTACTTTAGACAAAAGTCTTAGCCTTCTTTACCATTCTGCATCTTTCTGAAATTTGGCCAGCTGTGCCTCAACTTCTCTTCCTGTCTATGCATTGATTGAATTTGGAATTCTTTAGAGGCAGACTCCGTAGAAATCTTGATCAGATGAGAATCTTGGCCTGGGTTTAGTGCTATAATTTCTTCTTGAAGTCTACATACAAGAACAACCCCATTCCCATGTTAATACATACTTGTTTAAGACAATTAACAAAGCACATGATGCAATCTTGGATATAAAACTGTTCAATAACTTTTTTTTTCCTTTTAAATTAGGAGCTCAGAGGGACTTTTTCATGATCCAAATGCATATTGCAAACCTCGCATTTCCACCCATACAAAATGCAGGCCACCTAAGCAATTCTTTAGTTTCCAGTGCCCGCCTTGGACTGGCAGCTGCCTCCTTCCAGGCTGGTCATGAATAAGCTCTTTTCTTATGGTGTGTTGCTGCTCCTCTAGGTTCTCAGATACTTTCTCTTCCATGTGACCTCATTTTCTTGTTAAACCTTGAGGAGATGTTTCTTGATAATGTCAATCATACAACTAATGTTTATATGCATATATTGACATTTTTCTACAAATTTTCTTGCACTACTACTAATATATATAGAACACAGAACAGCCCAAGTTGGAAAGATCATCTGGTCCAAACTTTCAGGGGAAAGGGAGCCTAGATGAGATTATCTAGTACTCTGTCCAATTGTGTCTTGAAAACCTCTAGTGATGAGGACTCTGCCATGTCCCTGGGGCAGATGTTCTCACTGTAACAAAAAATAAATTCTTTTTTACATTGAGATGAAGCCTCTCCCAGTGCAACGTGTACCCATGGACCCTTGTCATCTCCACATCGCTCCTTGTGAAACAAGTGCCTCTATCCTCTTTGTAGCCATCTGTATGTAGTAGAAAACTGTAAAGAGGTCCCCCTGAACCTTGTCCAGGGAGAAAAGAGCAAACTCCTTCAGGCTTTCTTCATAGGGCAGGTTTCTCCAGCCCTCTGATTATCTTTGTGGCTCTCTCCAGTTGGTCCGTGTCTTTTTTCAATTGCAAGGACAGAACTGGACACAGTACTCCAGGTGTGGTATGTTTAACCATGAATTACTGTGAACTTTTCACCTAAGTTGGGCACAAAACCAGTAAGTATAATTTTCTGAATTTCTTTCATCGCAGCTTATGAAACAAGATAACTCAAGTTACTCACTGTCTAATAAGAGCATCTTTCTCTCTTAAACAAGCATTATGACTCCATTCTCTTCTGCACAGCTCAACTTCCAGACTTTTATGTCTCATCTGCAGTTCTCTAATCTGCTTCTTCAACTTTTTAAATTGACTGACTTGGGCTTCTTTCACTGAAGCTGGCATCACATCTTTTTCCTTGGCAGCACGAGCTAGTTCTTCATGCCTAGAGTATGCAGAGAGACAAAATCAAGTGAGGTTTCAAGCCACACAAGCACATTATTTTTTAGTACTGTTGATTTACTTTATTAGCTTGGTTTGAGCAAATTCAAAGAATCGTTGTCAGAAACAGTGGAAACAGAAATCAATATCCGCTTGTCAGTGGAACAGGTTGTGAGGAGGTCTTTTGCAGTTGTTTTTCAAACTAAGAATGCCACTATTTAGTTGGACTTAGAACCAGAGCTGAATCTTTCTTATACCACTGCAGAGAGTTTAACTCCAATTTATCACAGAACTTTAAGTTTGTGATTAGCACAAAGAAGAACAGTATTTCACCTAATTATGGGATAAGGGTGATCCTAAAAATTTAGGTTGAAGATTTTTTAGGATTACTCATATTTTAATAGGTGAGCTACTCTATTCAACACACTTTTTTTGCCATACTGAAAATACTCTTCACAGTAATTGAACAACTGAAAGACAGCTATGGCCCAGGTATGAGACTGTACGAATCCATGGAACAAAAATGCTTCCTTGAATGTTCAGTTTCCATTCACAGATTAATTTCCTGAGCATGCACTCACACAAAAACAAAGGCCAGGTTTAAAATCAGACAGAAGCAACTTACTAGAAAAAAAGCCACTGAATAGCACCTATAGAAAACTCAAAGCTAAGAGTAAATAAAAAAGGAGACATGCAAGTAATAGCTGTATAATGCTCTTATTCTATGAAATTGACCCACATGTAAATTTTCAAAATATAACCAAATTTTTGGATATAAAGGATTAAAATAAAACAGAAGAAACAGAAATTGAACTATGAGTAAGTCTTGTTTCTTAAGGTTGAATTAGCCATGAGTAAAAACATAAAAGATAAAACCCCCAATAATACTCTCATTTGAATGAGTTATTTTCAGTCACTATATTTACAACCTGTTTGTAGAAGCTTGAGAAAGTATGAAGTTGTGACTGAAGCAACTGGACTTACAGGATGCAAGCCAAGTATGTGGAATATGACATCCCAAAACCAGCTGCACACTCTAGAAGTGGGATGAACTAATTTTTTCATTATATTTACTCCTTTTTGCAGTAAAGGCAGAAGGTACCACTGAACCATTAAAAATTCTAAGATAAAATTCTATTTTTAAAGTGAGACAGGTTACATCCAGAAAAAGTGTAGCAGAATTATCCTGGATCCATGCAACTTTGGAAATATTTCATACAAACTGCTACCTCTTTCTGTCATAACAATATATATTACTAGATCAATTAATTCACGTACACTATCCCAAGCTGTTGCTAAAATTAGAGTATGTGTGGAAAAGTAAACTGAAAGTGTTATGGAGTGGTAGAGTCTGTAAAAAGCAGTTTATTTTGATCATAATCAAAAGTGTACAATACCAAGTATCTTTCACAGCAACAAAATCATTGAACTTATTTTCTTCCTCCAGTCTTGAATAAAAACATTCTGCTGTTTGCTGTGATTCTGGTGTTTGCACTCCAGTCTCTTTGAGGGCCTCCTGTTCTCTGGTCAGCAGCTTCACCTTAGAAAGGAGGAAAATAAGAATTAAGAATTCTAATGACAGCCTGATATAACCTAATTTTTTAAAAGATCCGGAGCCCTTATACAGTTGAAGTGACAACATCAGCTCCAGAATCAAACAAAATAATAAAGTTGTGTAGATTTTTTTTTGGGTGGTTCTTTTGTTTGTGGGGTTTTTTTTAAAATTTGTAATTAACATTTTGCATGGTATAAGCATTACATCAACAAAGCACTTTAAAACACCTTCCCCATAAGCTATAACATCTGCTGTTATTTATGTTTCTACTCCCACATTACTGCTAAACATTCATTTTGTATTCCTGTCCTCACCTATCACCTACATTAACATTAAACCTGCACACTACCCCTTCCTATCTCTGCCTAAAGTTCCTTTTATAGTTTTTTATTCAGTCACTTCTTGGTTTCCCCAGCAGCTGGCCTCACTAATACACAGGGGAAATGACTGTGTATGACCTCTCCTTCCCTTGCTTAACACCTCCACCACCAATTCAGGTGCAAATAATACATATATACACACACACACAAAATACACAACTCAATATAGATAGTATGTTTCAGAAAGAAAGAAAAAGATAATAGTTTCTAGCACATAAGGCCTACTGAGAGCTATTACATGCAGATACAGCTGCAAGCAGCATTGGAAACTGAAACAGAGATACCTAATCAAGCACTCAGGTCTGAAAATTTGAAAGATTAAAGGTTTCTTATGAAGTACTATCAGAGTTACACTGCATCTCACAGAGTAAGCAATATGTGTAAATTTACATTTAGTAAGTATAATGCAGTTGTGGTTCCTTTGTTCATACTGAGCCATCAGCAGTTGTTCATGCTATCTTTATAGTGAAGACTGCAAGATGACAGTGTTTTTACATCCATTGCTACAGCAGCATCCTTTAAAGAAGGATCAAGAAGACAAGATAACAAAACCAGAAACTAAACTCCAGTTGTGTCAACTTTCAAGATGCAAGAACCCATGGATAACACTGATGGCCAGTCAACCTTTTGCTACCCTAGTAAGCCTTTGGCAAGGTGAAGTAGGCAGAAGTAATTTATTTTATTAGACAAAAATCATAGAATTATTTAGGCTGGAAAAGACCTTTAACATTATCAAGTCCAACCATTAACCTAGCACTGCCAAGCCCACCACTAGATCATGTCTCTAAGCACTGCATCTACATGTTTTTTAAATACCTCCAGGGATGGTCACTCCACTACCTCCCTGGGCAGCCTGTTCCAATGCCTGACCACCTTTTCAGTGAAGAAATTTTTTTCCCAATATCCAATCTAAACTTCCTGTGGCACAACTTGAGGCCATTTCCTCTTGTCCTATCACTTGTTATCTGGGAGATGACCAACCCCCACCTACACCCCCACCCCCTGAGCCTCCTCCTCTCCAGGCTGAACAACCTCAGCTCCCCCGGCCACTCCCCACCAGACTTGTGCTCCAGCCCCTTCCCCGGCCTTACTGCCCGTCTCTGGACTCGCTCCAGCACCTCAGTGTCCCTCTCCTAGTGAGGGGCCCAAAACTGCACCCGGGATTCGAGGTGTGGTCTCACCAGTGCCGAGCACAGGGAGACGGTCACTGCCCTGGTCCTGCTGGCCACACAGTTTAGGATAGAAGCCAGGATGCTCTTGGCCACCTTGGCCACCTGGGGACACCGCTGGCTCATACTCAGCCGCAGTCAGCCAGCATCCCTAGGTTCTTTCCGGCCAGGCAGCGTCCCGGCCGCTGCGCCCCCAGCCCGTAGCGCTGGTGTGACCCACGGGCAGGACCCGGCACTGAGCAGTGTTGAACCTCACACAACTGGCTTCGGCCCATCGGTCCACAAACTTGCCAATCTTTTAGGCATACCAGCCCCCTTTCTGAAAGCCAGTCTGCTTCTCCCAGTGCTATCAGTTCGTTTCATGTGAGAGGTTTTCCCCCTCTACCTATACACCTCGGTTTGTTGAATTATCAGTTAAACCACTGCTGAAGCAAGCGAACACAGGCACCAGAGAACCATCCAAGTAATGTCAGACGATGTTTAGCAAAGACAGTACAAGCAGAGAATACAGCTTTTGGAAGAGTGAATTACTCATTACTAGCCTTACAAGTATGAGACAAGCCTTTCAAAGACCTATATATAGTTTTTGGTTGTATAGGAAAAAAGCCAGTCACTATGAATTAAGATGCATATCACAAATACCCCTGCTTCCTGCTATCCTGGAAACAATTAGCTCAATACATAAGTGAAGGAAAAACAGCAATAACAACAGAGTCATCTCTTCATGTGTTTCACACAGGAGTGACTTGGTATTATAATAACCACATTCATTCTATGAGTAAAGGGTAACAGTTTAAAAATGAGTTACCCTAACTTCATGGGACAGAACTAAGTCACTCATTTAAATTGTCTGCTTTTGAAACTTACATTCTCTCTTTTTAATTTCTGCATCAAATTCAGCTAGCAGCTCCTACAAGGGGATATAGGTAACACTAGTACAATGGTACTGATGGAAACACTGTATTGTCACAGGCTTTTTTAAACGCGATACAAGGAGTTTAATCCTTGCATAACCTTTCTTTGCTCTAATGAGGATGAAAAGGCGCTGAATGAAACCTATCATCTGGCCTGTGGTAGGTCCCCCTAACACAACTTGTACAGCAAAAGGGAAATTTAAAGAAACACGTCAGCCAAATGGCATCCTTTGCAAAATAAGATCAGATTCCATAACATTAGGGGAAAAGGAAAAAAGAAAAGAAAAAAAGAAGCTTAAATTACAAACACCCACATACCCACCACCTTACAGACATTGAAGTACAATTCCTTTACAGATATCTGAGCATCTGCGATACATTAAAGACTATCCATTACAGAAATATTTGAAATTTATTTTAATGTTCAGAGGAGCAGAAAAGTGCTATATCTCCCCAGTGCTAAAAGTCGTGGGGGTTTTGGTTTGGTTTTTATTGGTGGTGGTGGTGCATGGGTTGTTTTGGGTTGGGTTTTTTTTCCCCCTTTTTTTTTTTAAACTGGACACTTAGCAAATGGGACTGAACAGTCTTGAGCTATACAAAAAGAAAACTAATTATTTCAGCTGGTTTTGCCACAAATTAGATTTTTAAATATAGAATAACAAATATTAACAGAAGTTAAATTTATATTATAACTGTATGGATAAAGGGATATTGATTATTATGTATAACCTACTAAAACAGTTAGGACATCCATCATCAAAGAAAGTAGACACTTGCAAACCACATGAAAAAAAAAGATTCTAAAGGTACATCATCATAAAGACTTTCAATCACTAGTCTAAGCTTTTTGTTTAAGTTAAGGAAAACAATTCACTACTATTACAAGGGAAAGTTTTGCCTGTAGTCAAGAGGCTTTTAAAATGGGTACTGAACACCTGCAGAACTACTAAAAAGCTAAGAAACTATAGCCTTACTGAAAAGTTGTCTGAAAAATACTACCATGTCTGTATCTGGAGATAAAGTGACAAGAGGGCTACTGGGAGATAGGAAGCTATGGGAAAGACATGTTCCAACCCCTGCCCCTGTATAGCTGTTGAATATTAATTTAAAGGAAGATAATCAAAATAGTTATATTGTTTGTCATATTTGGAAAAACAAAAATCTGTTGTTAGAGGACTTCACATTTCTATCCCAAGTAAGAGCAGTACTACAGAATGGTCATCCTGGCATGAAATTCTTCCAAAGTAACACTGCTAGTTATTTGGAGTCCAATGCACAGGAATTAAAGACACCAGTGAAGAAAACACTAAAGTATGAAACTCATTCTTCACAACACCTATGTTTCATATGTGTATGAAAAACTGGATGTAAGGGAGCCATGGATTTTCCAGAAATTAAACTGTTGCAGTGAGTGCCCGTTCAGGTGCCTAGACTGATAAACTATTAAAAACAGTGTTTATGAGATACTACTTCCAGGAATTCAATTGATAAATCACAATTGCAACTTGAAAACAAGAAGCTGAGGTCACAAGGGGTTTTGGCTAATTGATGCAATATCACATGTCAGGTTAAGGGGAATCACCGCAAAGCGACCCCATGGCAAGCACGTAAGATGAGCTGCTTTACTTGTAAGTCATAAACAATTGGTGATACTACACCGGAGGAAAAAAACAACTAAGTTAAGACAAATAGCATGTATTAGCTGATGTACCCTTGTGCTTGCATAACAGCAGTTAATCAGCTTTATCATTACAGTTTAACCACACAGCACACAGAGATAACTTCTAAATCAAGCAAGTAATCAAGTGTTGTTCAAGTGAGAAGTAGTCATACTCCATTGGGTAGGTTCCCAAACTGTCTTTAGGAAGCCCATGTACAAGAGACTCCTGGAGGAAGATGGGTTATTTTTAGCAGGAATACTATACTGAGGGCAGCATGATTTGAATTGGCAGGTGTTGGGTGCAAGATGTCATTGCCTAATAGTTTCTTTTACCACTTCCATTTATATTATATATTGGTTTAGTTGGCAGACCAAAAATTAACCATTCTAATTCTAATGATTAAATACATTCATATGTAAACAGTTAAAAGTAATTTTAATACCAAATACATTTTCATATAGAAATGAAGAAGGAAGGTTTTGTTGTTCTTTAAAGTTTGTAATATATAGAGAGGTGGTATAATGCCCCCCACCCTCCTAAGGGATCACAGTTGAAGGTCAAATTTCACAGTTAGTAAGATTATGTTATGATTAAAGGATAGCAATGTAAGTGGCAGATGGGGGGAGGGGGGGAAGCCTTGTAATTAAGAGTACAACAAACAATGTACACTTACCCGTCTTGCCTAAGGCTGCCTCTGCTTTCTAGACACTGAGCTTTCCTGCAGTTTCAAGGCTAACAAATACAGCCTTGTGCTGCCTACACAAAATAATCCTACACAATCTCAGGTTACTAAACACATTCTTAACAGTTCCTTACAAGGGGCAGCTGCCAGACAAGCAAAGCAACAGCCACTACAATAGTAGTACGCAATTTTCTAAGCTGTCACTGCAAATCTCATCAATTTAAGCAAAAGAAAAGGCAAAAATAAAGGCTTATACAACTACAGCAATGTCAAACCAGAACATCGTAATTTAAAGAAAAATGAAATTTAAAAGGTTGAAAACTGAATTGCTACAATACAATACCACAACAATGCAACATGGTTTCTCTATATTCTTATACCTGTTTCGGACAAGCAAGCTCTCCTTCCAGTTCTTGGATTTTTCTCTCCATGTAATGCTTCAGGTTCACATACTCTGCATACTGATGACCTATGTGACTATTCCTAGAGCTATAAACAAAAGTAAATTTGCATTAAAGACCATATCCGGTGACCTAATGAGGCATCTGTATGTAAAGTTTTTTGAAAAATAACACATAAATATAAATACAAGATGCTATAGTTTCCTAAAGAAAGTCACCACAGAATTTTTTCTCATAAGTCAGTTGAAACCAATTATAACAGTATATGCCATTTCTCAAAACTACACTTCAAAAGTTAGTTGCACAGGAAATAGCAAGGATCTGATGAGAAATAGTGCAAAATTTCCACTAAGTCTATCAGAGTTCCTCCTACACTCAAAAATTTCTGCTGCATAAGAATAAATTGCAAAACAAGGGCTGCCTAGTGGAAATCTGAGCTTTTAGATACATTTAAAAACAGAAGCAGTTCTGTATCTTTTCCTTTCCTCCCCCCCAGTATTTTTACTTGCTATTAACAAAAAAAAGTTTCTCTGAGATATAGTGGAAGAATACTAGTAAGGCCAGCATTTCAAACAAATTCAAAGAGCTGATACAGCTACCGGGACCAGTTAAGTTCTCTAATGGTACACTGAACCTTTTCAAGCTCTGGATTCACCCGTGCAAGACTCAACAGCCTTGGTGCAGCCTCTTACGCAGCCAAACACATCTGAATTGGCACTGTGCTGTTCTGCAGCTTCCTGGTTGCTTTCAGCTCTATACTGCAGTTATTTTATGTAGCTGAATGACTGCTACATTTGGTTAGATAAGGCTGATCACATAATTACTACATAGACAGAACTGCAAACTAGAACTGGAGTCACAAACAGCTAAATGCATATTCACTTTCATATTCTGCTACATTTTGCTTTGAAATGTACACTTCACCTGAATTAATGTGAATTCTATAGCCAACAGTTACGCATATAAGTAAAGTCTAACGGAAGTGTCACTTCAGTGTAGCCTAGACAGGCACTTGTACACCTCCCTTGTTCATCCCACAACTCTCCAGGGCAAGGCATATAGGAGCTGCACTGCTCCGTGATCAGTATGCAGCTCAGTCTGGCAAAGAGGCAGTTCTGGATGTAAAAGACTGGGGGTAAAATTCCTCCTTCCATTCCCAAAGGATATGCTCCATATGATTCCTGAACTGACTATAAATGAATTTGCAGGTGCTCCAGAACCACGGTAATATCAATCAGTGACCTTTAAGGAATTCCAGATCCATGTACAGATCATTTCTAATAACAAAAAAAAGTTATCTAGAATTTATCCACCCATCTCGACATTATAAATGCCATGTGACCCAGAATGCGTTACAGCAGTTACGATTTTAGACATAAAATCCCAAAGACGCTGTTATATCTGAAGACAGTAGTTCTATTAAATGCTTACTTCTTGGTATCTGCCTGCACAGCATTTATTCCCCTTCCTTCACAAGGTTTAGAAGTCTATATAGAATAACAAAAATTAGTGAGAGTGGCCAAACTAAACAAGCGTACTTCTTTAGCTTTCTTCATCTTTTAATAAGTTGTATTAGTCATAAATCTCGGTCCTGTGATTGGATGGGACCCAACAGACTTCTTTCCTTCACTGAGGCCTATCAGAGAAGGTGGGAAAAAATGTATTTAAGGGTGTGCAAACCCAACTCCTATCATAAGATGTTTGCAATGGCTTAAAATAATTGAAAGGCTGAACTGTTTGTGTTGAATTCACAGTGCAATACAGCAACTAATGTCTAGTAACCGTAGATATTACTGACATTGATACCGTTATTATTTGTCCCCTCACATACACAGAAGGCAAGTGCATCTTGACATAACACACAGGAGACACATCACAATACTTTCAGATTCACCTCATTTCCCACAGGCATTTCAGCATACAAGGCAAAATCATTTCCTTCTGACAAATCCTTTTCTGCTCCCCACGCTATGTTTCCCTTATAATCATACCATCTCTGCCCACTGATATCATCTCCCAAACATGCACCATTGTAAATTATGTAGGGACACACCACATGTTTAAGAGCATCACTTTCACTTAATGCTACCCTTTCTCCATCGTGTTGCCGGAAATCAGACAAGTCACTGTGGAAACCAAGATATAGAGGATGTAAAGACAGTCCAAGTCACTTCTGTTAGCCCTCACTCTATCCATGTTCTGGGTATTCCCCTCTCAGAATAAATAATTTTATCACCATGCTCAAATTGCTCTGTATGAATGATGCTACTGCTTTATGCCAATCCAAATATATCTTAAAGCATCTAAATTTCTCTCTTCCAGCATACTACTCTAAGGAGGTCACATCTCACCTGAAAAAACATTCCAGCTCTAATTTATATTCTTCAGTGTGCTGTCAATAGCGATAATGAAGTTTGGATCTTTTTCTTCTTTCCTTGACAAGCATTTGCTCTACTTTATCCCATTGCATTCTAAGGTCACTGATCTCTGCCTGTTCAGCATTTCTGGGTGTTTTCAGATTAGTGGGACATCATAGTGTTCTAACTCTTTATCTCTCTCCTATAATTCTTAGGTTATAGACATTTTCTTCTTTTAATTTATTAAATTTGACATGCATGCCTTGGAGTTGCTTTTTGACATCCTGCAGCATTTTCTTTTGACATGGCATGTAGCTCTTTCCCTTTCTGTTTCTTTCCACTGAAGGAGATAGTTCAGTTCTTTCTGCATTTGTAACACTACTATAAATCTGAAACAGGAGCTGGCAGAAGACAGTTAAGAGTCATAACTAATACAAATCAAGTATCTTGTCAGTCCCAATCTACTGCATAGCTGATAATTAATTACCAGGGAATTTTAAGTTTAAATTGTAAAGTTTCCTGGACCATCAGGCATTGGTCACTTCTAGAAGAAGAATTGACTTTTATTTATAGTCCTGCATTGTCCAAGGATAAGACTTTTCAAACTAGTTATGAAATGCCACTAAATTTTGGGGTGGGAAAACATAATTTTCTGCTTTCTTTATACAGATTGAAAATAAAGTCATAAAAAGATTCAGTGACTGTAAACTGCACAAGTATTTCCCTCTTCTTGAAGACATTTACGACAAGGCAGATCACAGACCAGCCTTCTCTTATATCAACTACTGTGCCCCATTTGTCTTCCTCTCCCACGCTTACTCACGGGACTACAAAGCTACTGTTCTGTCCACAGTTAAATCCACCTTGAAGTTACTCTTCAGAAAGGCCAACAGGTATGAGGAAATTGCTGTATTTCAGTAACATATTAAGCCTACCTTTAAAACTAAAAAGAAAACAAACAACATAGAGGTTGTGCTTTTACTGATAAAACCCTTTACCTGCTTCACTTCCACCTCTTCCTATTGTTTATTCTCTATATTTGCCTCATTTCTAATTATAAACTCTGCAGAAGAAAACCCCCATTATTTCTAACCACCATGGTTCTATTAAAAAAAAGAAGAAGAAGAAAGAAAAAAATGATGGTAATTTTTTATTAGACCTCTCCAGAGATTTGGGAAAATCCCAAATCTCTGGGAAAATCTCTGGAGTCAATACAGCTTCTCTCACCATACAGTATTATTCTGTGCCAGTGGTTACAGATAATACCATCTGGATAACCACAGGGATGCAGAGAACAAATCAGATAAGCATGCCTTTCAAACAGTGGCTCTTTAATCTCTTTAAATGAAAGAGCAATTTCCAGATCAGCAAACATGATGCAGTACTCTATGCTAAAGGATGCCACAATTTAAACAACATTTTTCTTCACAAACAAGCTAGACAACTCTAATTCTCTAGGATCAAAATCGTTGTCATGTTCAGTCTCTGATCGTTGAACATGACAAGTATAAAAAAAATAATCAAGCTTGTTCTTCCCAGGTACATTGAGTAACAAACACTGCTAGAGGACACAGTGATCTTGTGGTCTTTCAGGTCTGCTGGCCCAGACTTCACATTTATCCCTAAGGCAATGAAAATAAAATGTTTTCTCTTCATATTCTGCTTCTTGTTGGCAATCTTCAAATTGTGCTATCGTACAGAAAATAGTGTAAGTAGTACCTTCTTCTTCATGTGGGTAAGCACAAACAGGTATTTTTTTGTTGAAGTCACTGTTGTGGATATTCATGAACAGTACTGCTTCCCTTCCTATAACATGCAGGGTTTAAGAAAGATTTGTTCTTTCTATATCTCCCTTTTGGTTACCGTTGCTCCAAATGCATCTGATGGCTAAAAAGATGGTTAAAAAGATTAACTAAATCTGACTTCCCCCATCCACCCCAATTATAAATACATTGAAGATAAAAAAATGCCTGTGAGATGCTTTCCGGACTCAAGGCACTCAAAGAAACTATATTCAGTCTATATCCATCAAGGTATCAAAATACTTCTGTAAGTGCCTTTTAGAAGCCCAACTTATGCTTCATTTGCTAAAACTAGCAATACATTATTAAACAAGACCTTTGCATAAGGAATCAAAAACAAGACCACAGCTCCAGCTTGTTACTTCCTTGCAATCACCAAACTGAAGTCACAACTTTTCTTGGAAAGGGCTGGTTAAGAAAAATGTTACTTCTTTTACAATCTCTCTCTACAATTATCGTAAAATTAAAAGGCATCACATAGCTTCCTGTAAAAACATCCCTCCTCCCTAACTCCATACATCTCACTTTAATGGCACTGGCAAACTGAAAGTGGTATCCTGAGGTGAGTCTGGGTTACATATAACATAGGAATCATTCATTTCATATAATAATATGAACGAATGAGCCTTCCTGCAATTTCAAGATATATAGCTTTTCACCACAGAGAGCTGCATTTCTTAGAAATGCAGATTAATAGGGGATAAGGGAGCATTTTGCCTTCGATAGCAGCAGTATTTGTAATAGCAAGTTAGTTTCAATAAGGGCCATAATGGAAATAACAGTGTAATTTTAAGTATGTTGCACCAATTGCCTGGATGTCTTATAGTCAAAAGAACAGTAAACCTATATATGATGACATTAAAACATGACTTAGGAAACAGCATACATGTTAGCAAGAGTCATCGTACAACAAGCACAGCTTATCTGTATAACCTAAACAGCTAAGATCCCCATTACAATCCAACCACTTACTTCAAGCATATCCAGAAAGAGGTGATAGATTGTAACAGCTGTTCCCCCATGTAAGACCCTGATGGGACTCGTATCAGCCTCCTTAGAAAAGGAGAATGATGGCTTGGCTGTAAATCACACACAACTGAATGCAGTTGGCACATCTGATTCAGTGGAGATTTTGCAGCTCTTTACTACTGAAATGCTACAGGAAGCTGGATGCCACATTTGAGCTAGTCACCTCTCAACCACATAAAGAGAGAAAGGTGATATGCAAGAACATTTCAGACTAATACTTGAGAACCTTCAGACTTCCACACAACCCGTATTTGTCAAAGAGGTGTAAAGCTTTAAAATTTCATTCGAAGATAAAGAAGCTGCTTCTTCCTTGCTGTCCTTACTGTGCCAAGAACAACATGTGCATAACAGACCAGCAGAGCTAAAGTGCGATCACTTCTCTCCCTTTCAAAACTACAGAAGGGGATGAGAAAGAAAATGCCACACAGCCAGTATCAGCAAAGTATCTCTAGCCACAACTGTTTGCCTTGAGGAAGCAGTGACAGAACAAAGACCGCCTGAGTGGAAAGAGCAGCACACAGTGAAAAAGCTGTGCAAGTCATGATGACACAAGCAGTCAGCGCAGGCCACAGCCACACCGTTAAGTAATTGTTGGGAAAAAAAAAAAAAAACCGCACAGGAAATCATGTCAACACAGTTCCAAGAAAAAAACAGGCAACTGGTGACACAAGTTAGCATCACTCATGCATGGTCTCTTTCTTTACTGGTAGTCGCTGGTTTGCTATTTACCTTAGAAGTAAGTTTAGGCATTTAAAACAGCAAATAAACATCATGCATTTTACAATCTGATCAGAATAGATTTTACATATATATATATATACATGTATATATCTCAGAAGCAGGGTATAGGATAAGGACCAGTAACATACAAGAGAAACCTGGGGTGCTAGGCATCAAGCTGGGGCCCAGTGGGTACTGCTGCACGGTGCAGGATAGCCCAATGCCAGGCTCCGCATCAGGCATAAAGGACCGTGTAAGTAAAGGCAATGTATGGTGGGAAGAAGGAATTGCCCCCGGACTCAGAAACGGGCACGTGTTCTAGAGAGCATCCAGCAATACAAACTGGAGCCGTGAGGGAGCACGGACACAGAGCCCCGGAGCACCTCAAGGCCGCGGGATGGGACAGCCACACGGCCCGGAAAGGGAAGGCACTGGTCAGTCAGGGGCCCAGCGCCGTGCAGGGCGGGAGCCAGGGCAATCCCTGCGGCGGGGCAGGCCCCCGGGGCAGGGCGAGTTCCCCCGCGGGGCCCAGGGGCTGGCTGGCAGGCAGGGAGGGAGGCGGGCCGCAGGCCGAGTGCCGCGGACCAGGCCCTGGGTAGGGGGGGGGGCGCGGCACACGGCAGCTCAAGGCGCCGCTGGGGCCGCAGGGCAGCACACGGAGGGCTCTCGGCAACCGGAAAGGTGCGGAGAGACGGCGGGTGCCCAGAGAGAAGAAGGGGCGCAAGGCCGGAGCTCTGCGGCACAGGCCACAGCACAACAGGCCCCCGATGGCGCCCGCGGCCTCAGCTGGGCTCCTCCCGGCACGCACCTGCACCTCCCCGCGCTCGCGGCGGCGGGCCGCACCTCACGGCGCGGCTGGCGGACCGGTCCCCATGGTAACCGGTGGCCCCAAGCGCACTTTGTGGCGTGCACCGCTGCCGGCCAATCAGCGCGCTGCCGGCCCCGCCCTGCCCCCGCGCTGGAGCCACCCGCTCCGGCCAGCCCGCCCCGCCCCGCCGCGCCCCCGGCCCGGCGTCGCCCGGGCTCTCGCTGCCTCCCGCCCGGTTCAGCGGGCCGGTGCCTCTACGTTCCTCTCGCCGCGATCGCTTCCAGCTGCCGGGCACCGTGTTCTCGCGTTTTTCCCATTTCCCCCTGGCTCTTACATACAGCGGCTCCCCGTGTGCATGCTGCGCTGTGGTCCCAGGCTCCTCACGGCACCCCCCACCCCCGAAACCACGCTTGTTCCATGCTCTCAAACCTCATTTTCTTTTTCACTTGTCTTCCTATACGTCCCGTTTAGCAGCCTGTTCAGTGTTAACGCTTTCCCTGGCGCAGGCCAGGAGGGGGGCCCTGGCCCATTCTAAGAGTAGCTGCTGGGAAGGGTCGCAGCTCCCCCGAGCGCCCACTGCGTCCTGTGAGAAGCCTGAACAAGCTCAGGCCGGCCCGCAGCGCACGGCCGTGCCGCACAGAGCACTGCTACCGCGGTATTTAATTATTTCTAAACGCATCTACGGAGCAAAGCGGGGGCGCGGCCTACGTGACGCAGCGGCCGCGGGCCTGGCCGCGCGCTCCCCTCGCCCCCCCCCCCCGCTCCCGTCACCCGCCCGCCGGGAAGCCACGGGGCGACATAGCCGCGGCGCGGCCTGGCGCTGCCGAGCCTCTGCATCGTGGCAACGGCTCCCCCAGCCGAGAGACCCCTCAGAAACCTGGACGCTGTGGCATTACAGCAGAAGCACGCTAATTGAAAGTCGAGTATTACCAGTGGTTCTTAGGTATCTTTCCTCAGGTCATCAGAACAGAGCTGGATTTCCTCACCCCATGGCATCTGAAGGAAGGAGGGGCTTATTTCCATCAGTAACTGTTACTGAAAATTAGAATCAGTTTGACTGATTTTACTTTTGACTAAACCAAGAACCAGTTTGACTAATTTGAATTTTGAAATAAATCGTTTCACTTAGCTACATGAAGTGTATCTACACATAACTTCAGAATACCAGTTATTAAAGGGATTTAGTTCATTTGTTTACATGAATTTTAAACCTCTGGTTTAAAATACAACAGTGAAATCCGGCTTCAGATGATCTTCCAAATCTGAGCACACAAAAATTACCATGCACAATGCCTGCAGCGGGCTTCTCAAAGCTCTCAGAACCAGCACACAGCAGGCGAATGCCTGAATCTGTTAGACTGATGGCATCCTCCTTTTACTTAGGTCTTGCCCCAGAGCTGCCTAACCTACGAACTGCCTTATCTTTTGCAACACTTCCTCCCCCCCCCGCCTTTCAAATTAGCTGTCATCTTCCCCAGGGTACCTTCAGACAGCCCCCAGTCACGTAGTTAAATGCACGTCAGTTCCCCAAATGAGTCACTGCTGGCTTCTAGTGATTCAACAGTGCCCGAAATAGGTACATTTTAAGGTAAATCTTAATCTTAGCTGTGAGTCAGAAAGATTATAGTCTACACACTACAGATTTTGGGATCAGTGTAGAAACCTGTGTACATCTAGAGGAATGCAGAAAATGTCTTGGTTTCATAGATGGAAATGAAAGGAAACCTTTTTCCATTTTAGCAAAAATGAACAGGAATTTAGAAGAGGCAGATTTTCTGTTCTTTTCAAACATTGGTGAGTTAGGTAAGATTTTGGCTAAAGGCTGATTCCAGCCACCTTTAGAACCACCTTCAGAGTCACAACTTCTGAATACAAGTCTTTGGCCCCATCGGGGTACAGTGAAATAGGAACACTTTTGAGTAGCTTCACAAAGAAAGAAAGAGAATGGACCCACCCTCTGAAAATGCTGCATTTTAGAGAGGAAAAGCAGGGTACATCCTGGCTACAAATATACTACTAAGCTCAAAAGCACTTTTAAGTGTCCAGTCCAAAGTCTATGTCCAACTTATCATGCCTCAACTCCATAACAAGGCAAGATCCAGGATCACACAAACTTCGAAGTTTTTGAAGTACACAGTTCTTCTAAGTAGTAGTATGAAGACACAGGCCACATGAGAGCTATGGTACACTCCAAAGATGCTTACCTGGACAACCAGAGGAACAGATTTATGAGAAACATCTTGTGGGGGCTCCATAAGTGAATATGTACATAGTCTACCATGATGAAACATGAAAATTAAAATGTGATTCAGAAAAGCCTTTCTTTCAAGTGCAGCTTTTCTTCAAATGAATAGCCTTATTTCCACAGAACCCCAAGGAATGTATTTGGCATACAGTACACAAACAATAAATACAACAAATTCAGAGATAGCATTTTAAACAAGATTTTCTAAATAAAAGCAGCTTACCTTATAGCTTGCAAAGGACTCCAGAGGAGTTTTTGATCCCCTCTGAAGTTTGAGTGCTGTTATTTAGGAACCAAATGACACATTTAAACTCTAATTTCATCACAGGCTAGAAGAATTTGATTTCCATGTCTCTTTTCCCCATATCTACCTGTACAACAACTATATACATCTTTGTAGGTACAGTTCATGTTCCTCAACTGCATCTTGAGAATCATACAAAAAGACCTTATTTTCATACTTGCTTTAGAAACAAACTAAAAATTACTGAAACCTCAACTCTAAATATTACTGGCCTTTCTGCAATAAAGATCTTACAAGGGTTCTTTGTACAACATGGTCTGCTGCATTTACCTTTTGAATCCAAGGCAGAGGTGCATACATTGCTCAGTGCACAGTTAGCCATGTACGAAACTGTTTGAAGTGTTCAATGTTACTCTTAACAGTCTTAAAAACACTGCAGTGAAAATCCATAATTAATACAACAGATTCCATTCAAGTGCAAATAAGATAGCCTTAATACCAAAATATCTATAAAAGCTTAATAAGAATACATGTTTACAGGCACTTTTAAGGTAATATTTGGGACTCACCTACGAACTGCAGGAATGGCAGAGTACAGGTGAAATTTGGAACAGGGAACAGCAACCACTCAAAACTGTTAGGCTACACAGAAGCATTTCTACAGCTCAGGAGGGGCTAGGGAAGACACTTGTAATCAGAAGCCCTAAGTTCCAGAGCAATGAAGCTTTGTACTAATTTCAGCTGCCTTCTTCCTATTTATACTCCATAACAACAATATTCTAGTCACTTCTGCCTTTCTGGAAGCCTGATCAGGTGAAAATTTCCAGCATTCTCTGACTGTCTTTATTGATATGAAATGGCAAATAGTTATTGGATTCACTACATCACTCTATTTTTAATGGAAACAATCTAGGAATCTCATGAAGCTCAAAAAAGGAAAACATAAAATCCTGCACCTGGCAAGGAATAGCCCCATGCACCTGCACAGCCTGGGGGCCAGCCACTTGGAAAGCTGAGGGTCCTGTGTAAAAGGAACTGACCATCAACCAGCAATGTGCCCTCTGATTCAGTATCCAGAATATCATTAGCCTTCCTTGCTGCAAAGTGCAAAATAAAAAATAACAAAGTCAAATGAAATACGTAAAGGAACACACCAGGATCCTTCCATATTTGGAAACCCATGAGGAATTATGGACTTTTTAGGGGAGAGTTGGTGGAATCTTGCATCTATTATCTATATCCATCTATAACCTAGCAAAATTATACTTCCCTATCAAGAATCCCCTTTAGCAAGAAACTAAACTGAGACTTTCACTCAAAGCTCTTTTTGTAGTTATATGCCTCAAGTCACTGCATTTTGAGTTGTCTTTGCTGCACTTCAATATTCCCTCTACTCATAAGTGTACTGCAGCATATTTAATGCTTAAACAAATGCAAAATAACTCCACCTAACAGACAGGGGGTTTGTGCCTTCATCTCAGTTCCAAGTGTTTATGCCTATGCAGATTCTGTGCAGGCTTCTGCAAGCACAGCAACACTGTGTTCTGCTCACTTACACTACTGCCTTGTTGAATAGTGAATCAAATCCAATGATCTGGGTGCTGATGTTGAGGGGTGTCATTTACCCTGGCACGTCATCCTCTAAGAACACATATCTTTCAGAAAACACTTTCTCCAAAAACAGTGGGAGCTGTCAACTACAAAAGTGAGACCACAGACCACTGGTCGCTGTTCTCAGCAGCTGGTCTATTTCTATGGATGGCCACTTTTGAAAAACAGACCAGCTGCAGTGACACTCCTCTGGCTCTAGGGAAAAACCCAACTCTTAAATGGTGTGAGTGTTCCACAACTGAGCACTAACCAAAGAGTGTATGTCGCAAGGGTAACTAGGCTGCAGAGAGATGGAGGCTTTGGTAGGGATGATGTTGACAGATGTGAAGGACACACCAGTCCTCTTTTTGGTCTTTTCAACATGTTTGGCTAACACTGCTTTTCTTACCTAGCCTCTCATATCTTTATAATAGCTATAAGAGATACTGATGGTTTAGGTATTTTGACAACTTCCACTTTTACTGTTGCTCCTCCCAGTCCTAGGCACCTCTGTCCCTCCTGAAAATACCTTCACAAAGTACATACCTCTAAGTTTTGAATTAAAAATTCTACTGGTGGCTATACATTTCTGTGATGTAGAGATTCAAGTAAAGTGCAATAACAAAGCAGAAGATTTTGCAGGATGGAAACATCTTCCTGAAGAAATTAGTCAGAAGGTGGGGTCATGACAAACAGAACTGTCTCCCTCTCAAAAACTGCTGGAGTTTTTCCAGTCCTTTGGGACTGGCAACGAAGACTACACTTCCTTTTCCTGGAGAACCAAGATTACCTGTAAAGACATGTAAAAATGTCTTCAGGCGCTAGGGTCCATGAATTTTGCTGGGCCTCAGGCACTGCACTGCTTGCTTCAGAAACTCCACAAGAATCAGTGGTTTTTGCTCTTCCGTAATTCCCTTCATCTGGCCTGTTATCGAATGGCCTAAATTTGGGTGATGGTAGACAGTCAAAATCTGCTTTTACTGGTCTTTAAGATTAGCAATGTATGTCCCACTGGCTGTATGCTGTCTACCCCAAACAAACCATCCAGCCTTGCTCATCTTTGCGCATTACTGCAATGAATCCCTAAGTGGGTACAAATGGGTACTACAGCAAAACTGAATCAAAAGCCAAAGCAAACGTAATGTGCATGGGAAAGAAAGTAACTTCTGTGGTGTCAAAAGAGTTTCAGATTCTTCCTCTGTATTTCACCAAGTACATTCTAAAATATTGGAAGCTACTCATCTGTGCAACACCATAGCTCTCAAGACAGTATCGGTTGGGACCCTACCCTGGTGTACGTCTACACAGGTTGTAGGAATCACAGAATCATTTAGATTGGAAAAGACCTTTAAGATCATGGACTCCAACTGTAAATGCAGGACTGCCAGGCCCACCACTAAACCATGTCCCTAAGCACCACGTCTACATGTCTTTTAAATATCTCCAGGGATGCTGACTCAACTACTTCCCTGGGCAGCCTGTTCTAGTGCTTGACAACCCTTTCAGTGAAGAAGTATTTCCTAATATCCAATCTAAACTTCCTGTGGCACAACTTGAGGTTGTCTCCTTTCATCCTGGTGCTTGTTACTTGGGTGAAGAGACTGACCCCCGCCCTCGCTACAGCCTCCTTGCAGGTAGTTGTAGAGAGTGAGAAGGTTCCCTCTGAGGCTCCTTTTCTCCAGGCTAAACATCCCCAGCTCCCTCAGCTGCTCCCTATCAGATGTGTGCCTCAGCCTCTTCCTCAGCTCTGTTGCCCATCTCTGGACACGCTCCAGGACCTCAATATCTTTCTTGTAGTGAGGGGCCCAAAACTGAGCCCAGGATCCGAGGCGCAGCATCACCAGTGCCGAGCACAGGGGGACAATCATGCCCCTCTAAACTAGGTTGGGTGCTGTAAGCACCCAGGGGAGTGGGGCACCAGCTGCCAAACTGCCAGGCCCTGTGGGGCCCAAGCAGTGTTACTTTCTGTGCTGTCCATCACAGCTTGCATGGGTGCTCAATAATAGCAATATCAACATACACTACGTTTCACAACTCGGCGTTTGTATGGACAGCAGGAGAGGCGCAGCAGAGTAGCACAGGGAGCTCGCTGCACCTGGGCGCAAAAGGAGCGACCCCTCGGGTGGGCACGTTGGCAGGCGGGGCTCCCTCGGCAGGGGCGAGGAAGGAGGCGGTGAGTTGGCTGCAGGATGCACAACACCGCCATCAACATGAGGGAGAAGAAAAGCGCCTGGAAGCCCTAAGGGTCCTCCCTGTGGATGCGACAGCGCGGAAGCTGCGCGGCTGCCCTGGAGCGCAGGGAGTGAGCGCGGAGCGAGCCCGGCGGCCGGCGCGTACCCGCACGCTCAGGCCCGTGTCCGAGGTCCCGCTGGGGGCGGCCGGGGCCGCGCTCCCTGGGGCAGCCGCCAGTCCCCCCGGCCCCGGCCCCAGCCCCGGCCCCCGGCCCCGGCGAGCCCCCGCGCCCTCCGTGCCCCTGCGCGGGCGAACCTGTAGCTGCGGGCTGGCGGCACGTGGCGGCGCTAGGACCGGGCGGCCCCGCGCGGCCGTGGGCGGGCCCAGCCGCCGCCCGCCGGGGCGCTCCGCCGCCGGGGCTCGCAGACGGGCTGGGGCCGGCCGGCGCGGGCGTAGGGGGGAAGCGGTGTCCGACGGCAGCGCGGGCATCCTCGGGCGGGGCCGCGGGACGCGACTCAGGTACCGAGGTGCGTGCTGCGGCGTGTCGGGCTGGCGCACGGTGGCGAGCGCCGCGGGGAGCGCGGGTGTCCGGGCCGGGGGCAGCGACCCCGCAGGCCGAGGCGAATCCCCTCATGGGGCTGCCGGGGTCGGCGGACGCGCTCGAAGCTTTGAGCGAGCGCGTCTCGGGCGCCGGGGGTGCGGCGGGCCTGGCGCCCCCACCCCCCTTCGCAGCTGCGTTCCCGCCCGCGCGCGGCCAGGCGGGTACGTTCCTGCCCGGGAAGCCGCGCTGCCACCGTGCGGGTCCCCTCGCAGCCGCCCGCCGGGCAGCCCTGTCCGGGTGCCGAGCGGTGCTGGCGGCCGAGTCTCCCCCGGGCGGTGCCTCCGGGGTTTCCTCCGGGGCGCCCGGGTTGCGGTGCTGCTGGCTCCGGCGCTCGCACGGTGCCGCGCCGGGGCTGGTGAGGCGCCCGCCAGCGGGGGCTTTGTGCCCGCCATCGCCGGCTTCAGACGGTACCGGGCGACGAGGGTCCCCTCGCTGCCGCCCACTTCTCCTCGCCGCGCGGAGCCTCGGGCGGAGAGTGCTGGCCGGAGTCCCCTTTTTCACAGCGGTGCAGCCCGGCCCCGCCACAGCCAGCGACGCGCAGCCGGAGGGACCGTCCCCTCGTAAAGGCATTGCGCAGCCCCGGCCGTGAGCTCTGCTGCTCGGGTCTGCAGGCGCTCCGGGGACGGCGGGCGGGACGGTGCGGCCGCCCCTCCGACACCATTCGCGGCGGCGGGCCGGGCTCCGCGGGAGCCGTCTCGGACCCGGGCGGGCGCGACGGGCCGTGGCCATTGGCGGCCCCGCGACCGCCACCATTGTTCTGCTGACCGCGGTCCCCCCGCGGCATCTCTGAGGAAGAGCCCCCTGCTGCTGCTGCTGCTCCTGTTGCTGCTGGCCCTCCGCGCCGGGGGTCTCGCCCTGCTGTGCCCGGCGAGGGGGTAGCGCTGCGGCGCGGGGTCCCGACCCGCGGTTAGGAGCGGCCGCGGGAGCGCGCGGGGCCCGCGGGTACGCGCGCTTTCGGGGTGGAGCAGCCGGAGAACGGTTTAGCTGGGGATGTCGCAGGGTGAAGCACGTACGGTGTTGCGATGTTTATTTCAGAGGGAGCGGTAGTTTGCCAAGGCGTGGCAATCCGTTTAAAAGCGTAGAGCTGAGTCCGTTGGTACAGTACACCTGTTGTGGTTGGGTCAGAAGTGTAACTGGAGGTACGTTATAAAAATAATAAGGTGGAGGTTTTAAATGGTGACTGAAGTGGGAATTCCCGTATCTTGATGTATGACACCATGTTACACAGCAGCACAGTCCGAAGAAGTTGTGTAAAATGACCGCCCTGGGCAGCCGATCTTGCCCCACCATGCGCAGCTGCTGCGCTATCCTTGCCTGAGACACTGCATGCATGCAAGCCAGCACTTTGTGGGTCAGGGCAGTTCTGCAGTATTCTGCAAAAATCAGCATGTATGTCCAGCTGGTGACAGGACCGGAACCTGAACTGGTGTTTCTCTAGCTCTGTCACTTCTTGCTTTTACGCTGTACAAAATAAGGACACTACTATAAACAATTGGAAAGAATTTCGGTTTTTCTAAAGCTCTGACACGCTGCAAAGCCACTGTAGCTGCAGGGCTGAAATTAATTTTAAAGATATGTGAAGAACGAATTGCAAGTATTCAACTGAAGTTGGGATTCTGCAACTTCTATTTTTGAAAGTGTATGGAAAGCGGCCAGATAATTAATGTGCAACCGAAGGCATGTTTGTCACTTTTCCTGTGCACACAGAAAGGGTACATGCTGTCTGGTCTTAAGGTGCTGCTGTGATGCTGACATTAATGCACTTACAGTAATGGATGTGGTATAAAAAACCTCATAAGCTTTAGAAAAATAAGTTAAGTTCTTCAGAAACCAGGCACTTGGTGCAGAGAGTAACTAGGGAGGTTGACAATGCTGTTGTTATAGAACTAGTATACTTGTTTCAGAGGTGGTACTTGAGAAGACTGAACTGTTAGTTACTGTTGTATTTGTAATTAAAAGAAAATAGTCATGCAAGCATTTATCTCAAGATTAAAAGAGCTGTTTCTTTCTTGTTAAGAAGAAAGCCACATTAATTCTTCAAACAAGAAGTTAGCGTGCAGATCTATGGCTTATTCTTTTGCTTATAGCCCAGTGTAAGTTAGGGGTACTTGTTGGTAACATGCTCATTATGGGGGGGGGAAGCCACTAAGAAACCAAAATGATAATGTGATCTGATTTTCCGAGATAACGTAAAGAACAGAGTTCTAACATTTTCATTACATAAATAATAATAATAATAATAATAATAATGAAAAAAAAACCAACCTGCAACTCCCCCTGTAGAGCACTTCACCCAGATAATAGGACCTCCACTGGTTAGTATTATTAGTATTACACATAAAGTTGCAGTGTAAATTTACAGTGTCATTGCAGTCTGCCAGTAACTTGTGATGTACGTTACTGCACTGAAGCAGTGAACACTAAAATGGTTTGAGGCTAAGTGGGCACTGGAGGTTGATTAATAGTAAGTATTGGTGTGGAACATCACCTACGGCTACAGGTGGCACAGAATCACTGTATAATTTATTGTGAGAGTTTTGAGAGAGGGATGAAAGAATGGTGAAGGCTGGCAAACCCTTAAGAAAGGCAGCAGAACAGGAAAACTGTCTCTGATAAAACAGAGGAGGCCAAAATGGGAGAGTGAAAGTCACTGCAGGGTCTTGCAGAGATGATGGGAGTTCAGGGCAGGCATGGGTAAATAGGGTAGTGATTTTGTAGGTAACAGGAATTTGCAGCAGCCTTTGGAGATGGACACGTAATTCCACTGGCTGATATACAAGCAGGTAAGCCACAAGAAATGCACTACTGTGTCATACAGTGGCTCATCAAAATGGCTTGTACAAAGTACCTAAGAATGAGTTGTAATAAATAAAATTCAAATTAAAGATACATGCATTAGTGCTTTAGAGCGTCAGGAAAGAGTTAAAGAGGCAGACGTAAGTGATATCAATGCAAAGGGTAGTTGTTTTATGTGTAGAGGGCTATCACCATGGTCTGGAGGGTATTAAAATAAAATTAGTTTTGCAGGAGCCATTTCCTGCAAAATTTTAGTAGAGTTGGTTAGTCTTAGGATTCTTCACTCAAAACCACAGATAACGTAACATCTTTTGTTTAGTCTGCTTAGATGTTGATACATTTGGGCAAATACAGGAGGTTTATGACTCCTATTAACATAGTAGCAGTCTATGCTTTTCAGTGTGTCCATACTTGCAACGCCCTTTGAAGAGAGAATCATTATCCTCTTCATTCCCACAGATAAGAAAGCGAGGGAGGATCTTTACATTGCTTAGCTTAGGCCATCTTCCTCATTTTCTAATTGTATGGTTCTCAGTCTAGTGGGGTTCCAGACTGAATTCCAGTCTGACCTGTGTTCCCTGTGTGGAAGTTAGTGTTTTATTCTTGATAACAATTATTTATTTCTGTTGTCGGAATTCACAGTTGGGTAGATTTCTGCCATAGTAGAATCAATTCAGGAGAAGTTTTAAAGCTGTATAGGTCAGCCTGCTGGCTATAAAGTGCTGCTGCGTGGCCCACTGGCTAAACACCGATATTAGGTTCTTGCCATATCTGCTCCTTTTTGTAGTGCAAATGCTCCCCTTTAATACAAACTGCATCATCGTAGCAAGCAGCCCCCACCGCGCTACCGGCAGCACCTAGCATCCTCCCAGGGAGCCTGTATTAGTTGCCATGGCAACGGAAGATAATCTTGGGAGCATGAAACCCCACGGATTTAACTACATTTGCTCCTTTCGTTTTACGCTTTACCAGAGCAAAAACCCGTTTATGACGGGAGGAATCTGGAACAAGCACTGACAACCCCCGCGGGGGAACGTGCGGGGCTGAGCTGCGGCCGGGTCAGTGTAGCCCCTGCCCCGGGCAGGGCTGGGCCGCGAGGGCGGGAGCGGCACCCCCCGGCCCGGCGGCCTGGGCGGCATTATAAGTCAAAGCGCTGCCTGCGCGACCCAGCTACGGCGCCGCCGGGACTCCGGGCCGGGGGCGCGCGGGGGGGCACTTAGTGCTGCGTGGGGCCTGCGAATCGAATTGCGATGCACGGACGGCTCCGGCGGGCGGTGCGGTCGCGGTGCGGAGCGGAGCGGGCTCCACGGGCACGGCGCGAGGCCCGGTCCCGGTGCGTGCGCTGATGGCGATTCCTGGCCAAACGTGGCAACAGGCACGACGTGGAGGACAGTAGATGGACGTTGCTGTCCCCAGGAGCTCACTCTTACGAGGTGCCGGGGGCGGGCCGGTCCCGGTCCCGCAGGGGCAGCGCCGCGGCGGGCCCTGAGCAGGGCGGGCACCGCCGCCCCTCAGCGAGCCCCGCCCCGCCCTGCCCCGCCCGGGCCGCCGCCGTGCGGAGGAGCCGCGCGGGGCGGGCGCTGCTGCAGTTACGGTAGCGCCCCGCCCTCCGTCGGTCACGTCCCGCACGTCTCAGTGCGGCGCCTGCCAGCGCGCGCTGCCGGACCGCCCCACGTCACAGCGGCGGGGTCACGCGGGGCCACGGAGGGCTGGCGGGGCGAGGGGGCGGTGGCGATGGCGGCTCCGCGCAGGCCCGCGGCGAGCGGGTGGCTGGGCCTCATTGGTGCCGCGCTTGCACCGGGCCCGGTGTGCCGGCGGCGGTGCGCGGTTCCTGCCCCCTGGCACTCGCACTGCGCTGCTCTGGAAGGGACAAGGTCGCTGCCAAGCGGCTCTTCACGGCGACCCGTCCCAGAAGCCCCCTGCCGCTTGTGGGGGCGTGGGAGGGCTCGCAGCCGGGGCCGCCCGAGCTCGGCAGCCCCCGCGGGACGCCCGTGGGCCAGCCCGGGTGGGTGCCCGGAGCCGCGGTGCCTCCAGCCCGGTGAGCGGGCTGCAGGCACCGCCGGCTGCTGTGTTTCGGCAGCATGCGCTCACGTATTGTTACTGACCTTGTGCTGCTACTAGGTGCTCAATACAAAAAGAATAAAAATGACACAACCCCTCCCCCACCATTTTAAGCATTCACTCCCAACAAAGCCATTTGTAAGCAGCGGGACTGACAATTCCTCCTGTCCCCTGCACTCCTTCAGTTTTACGCCTTATTCCCGTTCTCTGTACATGAGCTGAGATACTTGGCTTGGCATTTTCCCTATTACCACCAATATTGCAGAGCTACCAGTGTCGTGAAGGTTTACATTTTGTGCACCTACTCTGTGCTGTCAGGTTACTGCTTTAAAAACAAAACAAAACAAAATCCTTTTTTGAAGAATGCCTTTCACCTTGTATTGTGCAGAAGTTACTGTGGAAAAGTTTTGAAGGGTGGCCAGAGGCCAGTGTCGGGGGCATTGGCAGAGATGCATCTTAACACCTGCATATAGTGACCCAAAGCCTGGTGCAGAAACTGCCTAGTCTAACAAGTAGTGATTTTCTCAGAGCAATCTGCGAATCAGCTGTCTGTAGTAGCAGGCAACTGTACATCTAGTTTTATTGTTTAACCATTTTAGGTTCTAGTTGTATGGACTTAAGACAAATTGTTTTCTGTTTATATTCAGTTCCCAGAAAACAAGAGGTAAAGGCAGTAGTATGAGGCTTACTGTCCTTGTGCAGCCCAGGGTAACAAAGCAGCTGTAGTCGCAGCCAGGTTTAGTTCTGCATCATGTATATAAAGGAATTTCCTCCAAGCAGTGGGGATGCTGTTCTAGGTGCCACAGTGAGTACTTCGTACAGGCCTAGTAACAGGCCGTGCATTGTGTGGTCAGTGTCCAGACAAGTTTGTATCAGCTAGATAGTTGTGCCGTACCTCGTCTGGTTCTGAAATGGAGCTGTAACAGTTACATAGACTCCCAGTGCACAGCGGTCACTATGCAGAGCTGTACTTCTGAAAGCAGAAGCATCCTTCAGCGATGAACAACTGTGCTTGCACTCCTCTTTTAGGTACTATCAGAGAGAAACACTGACCCAGCAGGAGTAATCAATTGCATTGGAAAGAAATGATCAATTTTTTTTGCATGTAAGATTTAATGTATAACGTGTTTGAAGCTCACTTTAACATTTTCAAGACTTCTGTAATACACAGATCCTACAAAAACCTAACTGCTGTGATGCAGTACCTCCCTGCACTCTTCACATGCAGGGACACTTTTATCTGCCTTTTCAGTGTCTTTGCCCCCTGCCCAGCATTTCTGTCTTACTTGCAGTATTCCTGACTAGTACGTAGAATTCTTACAGGAAGAGACCTCATTTTTTAGATGCAAAGGCAGTTGTGGCTGCATATGGAAGTTGTGAACGATAACATTCATAAAAAAGAAATTAAAACATTTTACTGGTAATGTAATAACAAGAATATTAGAAACTATTTGCTTCAGGCAGTGATACAGAGCATTGCTGCAGTGACTAACTCCTATCATCCACAAAAATTGCCTGTGTAGATTTTCATTGCAGTTTAGCTTGCTTACTTGATGCGTGAAAACTGATAGCTCATCAGAAGCTCAAAGGGATCTGCCTATCTTTTCAAGATATTGGTGCATCAGGGCTGTATTGCTGCCCTCATTAGGGAACAAAGCCTGGGTGGTTTGTCCACAGTTGCCCAGTATACCTCTGCTGCACCAGGATTTTGTATCCAGGTCTCTTAAGTGAATAGTCCAGCAGCTTCATATAACAAGGTCTTGTAACAAAAATCCCACAGACCTTAACGCAGTGGTTTATCGCATATAGTCGATAAACACCACTGCCCTGAGCTGCTGTAATGGCCTCAATTTTTCTACGAAACAGTGATTTGGTTGAAATCCAGTTCTGACTCAGAATGCTGTGAGGGGATGTTACTGTAAAATGCAATGCCATGCCTCATTTTTATGTTTGTTCAAGCTTTGTAAGGACTAAACCCGAACAAGGAATAGTTAAGATTGCACTGCATCTTCAAGATAAGATTTTAATTTAAAATCGTCCCGTATCTTATATGTGACTTCAACTGTAGTGCAATTTCTGCCTGTTTGGGTTAGGTGGTTTGAGTTAGATAATTGTCCCAGTGTCTATAGACTGTAATTGCTTTTTGTTTCTTAGGTAACACTTGAGCCTCGTCATGGGAGCCGTAGTAGCTGATGATGGTCCATCTGGTGTTAAAGCCCCTGATGGAGGCTGGGGCTGGGCTGTCCTTTTTGGCTGTTTTATCATCACAGGATTCTCCTATGCATTTCCTAAGGCGGTCAGTGTCTTCTTTAAAGAACTTATACGGGAATTTGGTGTTGGATATAGTGACACTGCATGGATTTCCTCCATTCTGTTGGCCATGCTTTATGGAACAGGTAGGTAGTTCTCTGGTTTTGAAACAGTATTGCATCACACAATGATGTTTGTAAACCACACAGCCATTTACAGCATGAATCACAATAGCGTATCATTACTTGTGTGCAAGTAAGGCATGCCAAAGAAGAATTACTATTGATCACATAAATCAAAAAGTTATTTAAGCCCATCCAGCTTGTATATGAAATTAAATCTCTGTAACTCAGTAGCTACTGAAGATGATGAAAAAGAAAAATTGCGTGGCACTCTGAGGATGAAAAGGATATAGGTATTTGACTGTAAGGAACACTCTTCTGGATTGGCCTGACAGTATGGACAAAGTACAGAAAGAATCACAGAATCGTTTAGGTTGGAAAAAACCTTTAAGATTATTGACTCCAACTGTAAACTAACACTGCCAAGTCCACCAAAGAAAGGCAAACTGACATACAATCAATTGCAAAAACTGGTTTATCTTAGCAGCTGTAACTTGCTCTGCTCTTCTTGCCTAGGTCCACTCTGCAGTGTGTGTGTCAATCGCTTTGGCTGTCGCCCTGTCATGCTGGTGGGTGGCCTTTTTGCCTCAATGGGAATGGTTATAGCCTCCTTCTGCACGAGCATCGTTCAGATCTATCTAACTGCAGGTGTGATTACTGGTAAGTAGTGTGCATAGCTGAAAATGAGTTAGCTAATGTCTTGGCTTTTGATCGAAGTTTTGTTTAAGTGACAAATACCTAAATCATCAGGATCATCTAAATGGGCTTTTATAAAGATGGTAGATAAATATGGAATTGAAGTGTCATTTATTTTTTTATGAACGTTAATTTTTCTACTATGTTCAATAGCCACTGCTGTGATCAGTGAAGTGTGACCATAAAGTACAAGAATATTAGGGAGGTAGAATGCTTTTAAAAATGTTATCTTAGAAATCTTTTGTCCATCTGAAATAAAACTTATCTCTTAAGTAATGAATCAGAAAAACTGTAATTAGTATTTTTTAAATCGTGATATTGTAGGCCAGTATTAATTTTCACGTACCCTCTGTTACAGGTTTGGGTCTGGCACTGAATTTTCAGCCTTCACTTATCATGTTAAACCGATACTTTGACAAACGGCGGCCCTTAGCCAACGGGCTGTCTGCTGCTGGGAGTCCTGTGTTCCTTTGTGCTCTCTCACCATTGGGGCAGATACTACAACATGAGTACGGCTGGAGAGGAGGATTCCTTATACTGGGTGGGATGCTGCTCAACTGCTGTGTATGCGGAGCATTAATGAGACCTCTGGAGCCACCCAAAAAGTCTGAAGCTACCAAAGAACCAGCTGAGAAGAAAGCAAAGAAAAAACTTCTGGATTTCAGTGTGTTTAAAGATGGTGGTTTTGTAATATACACACTGGCAGCATCTATCATGGTGCTTGGCCTCTTTGTTCCCCCAGTTTTTGTTGTGAGTTATGCCAAGGATTTAGGGTATCAAGACACCAAAGCAGCTTTTCTTCTGACTATTCTGGGATTCATTGATATCTTTGCCCGACCTGTATGTGGAATGGTAGCTGGTCTTAAATGGGTTAGACCACGCTGTGTCTACCTCTTCAGTTTTGCCATGATTTTCAATGGCTTTACAGATCTCATGGGTTCCATGTCTGTTGATTATGGTGGCCTGGTGGTCTTTTGCATTTTCTTTGGCATTTCTTATGGAATGGTAGGTGCTCTTCAGTTTGAAGTTCTCATGGCTATTGTTGGTACTCAGAAGTTCTCCAGTGCTATCGGTTTAGTGCTCCTGGCAGAAGCTATGGCTGTTCTAATCGGTCCACCATCAGCGGGTAAGTAGTCATTTAGTTCAGAATTCAAAATCATTTGCATTGCATTCATTTACAGAAATTGTATGATAAGGGAGCAGAGGAAAAGACAACATGAGTCACTCAAGAAGTGCATATTGCACTAGTGCTGCACATGCTTCAGTGAATTTCTGCAGTTACAATCTGAAATAGTCCAAGATAAATCTTTTCCTTCTTGGCTGTATTTCAGGATTGGCTGAAGTGCCATCTGGAGACGCTGCTCTTGCTCCACTGAAAGCCTACACTCTTATTAGTAGATGGCTAATATTGTATGAGATGAGTTTTACGCACAGACACACACACACACACACGCACAGTGAATAACTTCTGTGAAGTTCAGACCTCTTTAGAGTGGGGATTCAGAATATGAAACCTGTCAATTTTCTTTGGAAAGTACTAGGATAGATTCTCTATACCCATGGTAGGTTTGGAGGAGGAAGGAAGATGTCGGAAGGAAGAAAAAAATTTACAAGGAGGACTATAAAACTGGACTGTTCTAAGGAAGGTAGACTGCTTCTATTGCACGTTTCACAACCCAAGAATAAGGGGGCATTAAAAAATAATTGAATTCACATTAATTTGAATTCAAAATTGCAAATTAATTACTAATCAAAGAACATAAATTTTACAGACCCTGAACTGGGGATTGGACAGAGGGAACCAAAACCACACCAAAACCACACCAGTTCACTGCCATTAAATGTTTACTGTTTATACCAGACACTAGAAAGCATCATGTCTTTACTGTGACAGAGCCCCTCATAGCACAAACAGTCCTATGCACTACTTCCTCTTATCTCCAGCTTTGCCAGAGACATTTCCTTCACATGCTGCCTCCTGTTCTTTCACCTCCACCAAGTCCCATGAAAATTTAACTTGCCTAAAGCATCAGAATCGGTCAGGTACTCCAGACCAACCTTTAAAAATTGCGTCTTAAGCAGACAGTGCACTGCCGGTGCAGGAAGGTAAATGAGACTGGGAGCAAGAGGAAGCTGATGGTACAGATCCCAGCCATGGATGCACACATTTTGATCTGAAATACATGGCACTTATCTCTTGCATATGAAGGCTAGGCTGGTTTTAGTCCAGTTGAATTGCATGACTGTATTGTGTGCAGGGGAGTATGTGTTTTGGGATGTGATATAATGTCAGTGAAAAACTGAAATGAAATAACTGAGAAGTATTTTGTTATGAACTTGTTAAAATGCCATTTCAAAAACCTTGCTTAGATAGTCTTGGTGCTTCTAAGACAGGAGTCATTTAAATGTTTAAAAGAAGCAGAAAAAAAGTCATTGCAAGAGAATCACTTTTGTTATTTACCTGGAATGTTGTCTTTTTCAGGAAAACTCTTGGATGCAACAGGGAGGTACATGTTTGTTTTTATTATTGCTGGAATTGAAGTTACCACATCAGCACTTGTATTGGCCTTGGGAAATTTCTTCTGCATTAAGAAAAAATCAGAAGAACCATGTACAAAAGAAGAAGCAGCAGAAAGAGAGGAATTAAACAAATCTGAAGACAAAATGCCTGAAGATGCCAAGGTGGACTCCATTGAAGTGGAGCAGTTTCTGAAAGATGAGCCTGAAAAAAATGGCGAAGTTGTAACAAACCCAGAAACGTGTGTGTGAGCATGACAGGAAACCTACAAAGTGTGTAGAAAGAGTTTCAACACTATTTATTTTAGAAATAGAACTAGCTTAGGGCTGGGCCATCTGCTTTATTAACTGGAGGCTAGTCAGCTCATCAGGTCTCTCTGGAAGCTGCCTTGCTAGAAAACCCTTTACCGGAAAATTAGCTTTATCAGTAAAAGGTGGAGCATTGTGGTTTTACTTTTTATGTAAACTAAAAAGCTTTTGTAAACACAAGTAGAGTTTTGCTATGCATCACCAGAAACTGCTCACTTGGAAGAGGTATAGGAAGAATATATTTTAAGAAAATGGAATTATATATATGTTTTCAGACAATATTGGTGAAATCGCTGTATTGTGTGGAACGAGTTTGAGATGGGAGAAAAATCTCAGGAACTTAAAGGTCTCCAATAGGTTTTTGAATTTCTTACTTTTTTAGATTTTTAGATTAATTGGCTCAGCCCTTCTTTAATTTTGATAATATCTGTTACTTTTATTTATGTAAATGTATTTCTGAGTTTTGTCTAAACCTGTAATCTTTGTTAATTATCTGGAAATACTGTACATGGAAAGGCACATTACAGATACTGTCCTGAGCAGATCACACAAGTGGTAGTCCAAGGTAGGGCTAAAAGAGAAGAAAACAAGCAGAACTGGTCCTGACAGACCGTAAGCAACGTTAGCCTATATTTACATACGTGGTTTTCAGTATGGTTTCCCTGCAGCGCTGAAAAATATTACAAGTAACGCGGATACTAGGTTTAGTAGAGTCTTCTGAAAACGTGTCCATTTTGTATGTAAAAGAAGCAGCATAAGTTCCCAGATGACCTATAAATCAGAGTGGGTAGACTTAGGGATTGAACTATGTTTCAAGATATTTTAAAGCCAGCTTTAAAATGCAATGTTAGCAACACAGGAAGGTCTTAATGTGGTAGTTGTTTTTTTTTTTTCATTCCCTATCCTTTTGCTTCATCTGTGGAAGTTCAAGGTGCCATTCTTGCTGGTTGAGGAAATGTGCTGTAACTGTTATCACATGTGTGGCAGCAGTGCATAAGGATCAATTGAGAATGGGGTCAGCTCTGCTGCTCGTTGCACAAACTGAACAGAGAGTCTCTGGCCAGTCTTCAAATCTTCTCTGACATCGGTATGGAGGAAGGAGAAGAAACAGAAACAGATCAGACAAGGCAGTGACAGGACATTTGAAGAAATGCAGAAAGGGAAAATAGTAATTGTGAGGACACTGGGTAGAAAGGGAAGGTAAAAGGAAGCATTCTCTAGATTTTTTTTTTCCCCACCCAAACACATTCAAGAAACACAGTCTTTTATATGCATTCATGCTACTGCAGACCACCTTTCAGATGTGTTTATGAAAAGCTCTCTAGGCTTTGTGATTGCAGCAGCGGTCTCCAAAACAGACTAATTGTGACAGATTCAGTTTCCTTGTTGGTAGCAAAGGAATACTGGCCTTCAGGTGCCAAAATTGTTCTGCTTAGTAACTTAAACCTAAAAGACTCTTAATTCCTTAAAACCCTATATCCCTTTTAAAAAGACACCATCAGTTGTTTCATACTTGACCATTTTAACAGAAACATACAGTGAATCCAACAAAGTGCCAAACCCATGAACCATTCCCCAGTGGAACTGTCTCAGATAGCAGCTTCCATCCTGAGAGTTTCTTCAAATGGTTTTGCATTGTTAGGACAACCCTGCACAGAAATGGAAAAGTTAGGATCACGATGGATTTTTCTGAGTGATTTTAAAAAGAAATGGATGCTGCACTGAATAAACTGTTTATTTTTATATCGCATATAGTGCTGGGTTACTTTAAAAACTTTCATTAATTTAGTGGCAGGAACTGCACTGGCATGTCCTACTTACAAGAACTCAAGTCACTGAACATAGCTCCAGTTTGCTAAAGACTGAATCAGTACTTGGAACACAACACTGCTAGGTCCACAAGGTAACCATATGAAAGGGCAAGAGGAAAATGGAATCCACAGATGGTTTTATGAAATCCCTGGAGGCTGCTTCACATGATATGTGAAGGCCTGATATAGCTTTCAGGTTGGAGTTCCCCGTTCTGTTTCAAAAAGCAAAAACTAGAAACCTTCTCAAAGGTGAATTCAGATTCTCAAATAGCCATTTTTGTCTTCCTGTGGGTTTAGATCACCTTTGCTAGGTAACGCTATACTGTTATCGCAGAACTAAATAGTTATTCTTTTGACCTCTGGTTTTGGCACAATTTTAAGTTTCCATACATTCTGCAAATCATCTAGACTGTAGCATCTCAAAAATTTGTGCTTATCCTACTGGCTTCCAGACTGTTTCATTTTCCTTACATGACAGCTTTTCGGTTAAGCTGGAAACGAGAAGTGTTACATTAGAATTTTATGCGATTGGGGCAGAAAAGAAAGTTACTAAGACAAGGGAAACACAATTCAACAAGACACCATAAATAATTTCTAAAGTAAATCCAGCATTCACGGAAGGTGCCTCATTGGCCTATACAAGTTCATCTTGACTCAAAGAGGAACTATGAGTAGAACTGCCACTGCTCCTGCGCTATTTTCAGCACAGACCTACCAATGGACTGCAGTACTTATGAGAGCAGGAGATACCTACTGCATGAGAGAGGTCAAATGACAGCACTCTTCCATCAACTGAGAAATAAGAGCTGGAATTTACTTTGCTAAGCAGTTTTACGCAGGCTATAACAAGCGGCATCCACAAAGAGATGAGAAACTCCTAATGCAGATCTCTTGGCAACATCAAAACTGGCAGGCCTGAGCACTTCTGAGTTCTGGAGCCAGCGAAGCTCCCTGTTGCCATTCGCATTCAGGGGTGACGTCCAGGTGTGTGCTAGTCTTCCAGTCCTCCTTCCATTCAGCTGCCTTAATTTTCTTGGAAAGAGATTGACTATGCTGATGGGAAGGAAACCTCCACACATGCCAGATCCTCAGCCTGGACAACTGTAGGCCAGTATGCTAGGCTGTGCTGAGGCACATACCCAGCTGCTCCCACAGACATGGCCACCAAGGCCTTTAGACAGAGCTCCTGTTTTATAGACCCCCCTCCTTCCTACCCCAGGGTGTTTGAAAAAAAAAAACAAAAAAGGCAAGCAGCAAGTCTTTAGGTTCCCAGCGCTGCCTCAGAACACCAGCTAGGAACTTAGGTATAGAAGGGGAGGGTGGTACTGGAACCGTTTCTCCTGGCAAGACTAGCCTGGCTCCTTGTTGTAACCCTGCTTATTGTAAATTCTCAAGGAATTGCTTTTAAACCCCTCCAGGTATTTTGGTACAGTATTTCTTTAATCTCAACACCACTGAGATCCCCTTATGAGCAGTTTGTGAGATGCGCTCTTTCATGCATTTTGAGGATGTGGCATGGTTGGGAGTCATAAAGCATTGATAAAGAAACACCAGCTGCCGGGGGACACAAGCAGAACAATTCCATGCAACATGGATGAACCTTTGTCTAATCTTCACCTGGTTAAAATTTTCTTATTTGAAAAAAGGGAAAGGGAAAGGGAAGGCAAAAGCTGAACTGCCAAGCATCCCAAAGATAATGTAATTTGCTCTTGCATCATACACTACTGGAAAAAATGTAATTTCTTCAGACACATAGTTCATGAACTGTTTAAGAAGCCTGTGAGTAAAACAACTGAAAAACACAAGTGCAAAAAATTCAGGTATAATACTATAAAACAGCTGAAAGATAGTTTTCATAGATAATTTCTCTGGAGCTAATGAACGGTCTTTTAGCATACAGGCTAGCATAGTTTTTAAAGCTTTTTAGATCTTTGTACATTCTATAAATAGCGTAGGGATTTATGGTTAAAATATTGTATGTTTGATCATGTAATGGATCTTAGACCATTAACTTCCTAATGCAAGGAGAGGGTGTGCATATAAATGCCTGTAACACACAGAGAATATATAAAGAGGTGTATGCATATATATATATTTATATATGTATCAAACATGCAAAACACCCAGTACAGTAGAGACCGTTTGCCCATTCACTAGACAACAAGTAATGCAGGGTTAAAGCTGTTTCGTTCCTCCTCCTATACAAAGATACCTTTGCTTTTTCATAATTTCTGAATAAAATATCTTGTAGCTATTTGGAGCCTAGAAGATATCAGCAGAACTAAAAACCTTAAAGCGATGCAGCTCTCTGTTTGAAATCATAATCATTTTTCTCCAGTTCTTAAATACATTACAGCAAGCCTTCAGCCACACCTGCTGCTACAGCAGCTAGCTCCCAAAAGTTGGTACTTGACATGGTATGAAGGTATGGTGTCAAGGCGTGAAGGACCGGACAGATCTCGTGCTTATTGATATTAAATCCCATCCAAACAAATGTGTTAGCCAATGTAAAATCATTCTCTAAGCAGAAATTAAAACATTCCCCTAACCAAGCAATCAGTCTTCAACACGAAAATCCAAAATACTCTCACACATGCACCTTTGTTAACATCCCAAAGAAAAGCTTCAGCTAGGTAGGCAATCATAAACAGAGGGCTTTCAGGAAAACACCAACTCTCACATGATACAGGGGTAAGTACTGACTTGTATATGTGTGTGTCTGTCTCTCTGCCATGCTTGTCTTTAGGATTATGGGAGTATGACTTTGTTTCTTGTTAATGCACTTTAATGTAATGTTGTACATTTATTTACGCTTAGATTTTTTTGTTTTTTAATGCTTTTCTAGTAAACTGTTGCAGATGTAGCGAATAAATATTTATTTGCTTGTCAAAAACCGTGGGTCTGAGAAAATAAGCTTAGGAAAAATAACTTTAGCACCCAGATTTAGAAAGTGGCTTTCACTTGCACATGCTCAAATAGCTATACAGAAGCAGAGAAGAAAAAAAAGAGGGGACACCAAGCTGACAGGCAGCCAGAATTTGATGTGGACAAGGGGACTGCTTTTCCCATGACTTACGGTCTGGCCAGTCTGAAAATGGAAATGGGCTCCCACTGTAAACAACCCTGAAGACTGTTCTAAAGCACCAACTAATTTAAAGTAATATTAATTTTGTGGTGCTCCATGTAGAAATTATTTTCCTTGTTCTCTAAAGAGTACTCCAGGTTTTGTTTGCAGGTAGTTTTATGAACTACTATGACTTACAAACCCCCCAAGTATTTTCTGTCAGTACTGACCTGTCAGCAAGCAGTCTTTACCATCAAGTAAAGAATCTAAAGAACCTTTAGAATCGAAAGCTCCTAAGAAAACATAGTTTAAGAATACATTTATGGCGGAGTTTTTTGGATCCTATGATGCCACAACTAAGACTGGCTCTTCAAGGTACAATCTCAAGGCTACACCCAAGTGAAGCAAAATTAGTCTTTTTGATGTTCCAAGAGCTACATTTTGCTATCTAGAGGCTATCTAGAAGGCTCACAGCTATTTGTGCCTAATTCTAAGTACCTCTGCTGAGAAATTTTTGAGAAATCCAAGTTCAGCTTCAAAAGTTTCTGTGTATTTACACTGAAAAGATTGTAGGTCTAGCTTACATAAACCCCCATGTTTGCATAAACAGATGACTACGTTTTCTAGGCTAGTTTAGTTAAACTGGTAAGACTTAAGGTGTCATCACCACCGCTATCCTGCTGGCCAGGTCAAGCCATATGCTGCTACAGGAATGAATATGGGTGGACTGAAATGACAGAATTTATTAGCGTGCAGTCAGCACATCCTTGTGACAGAAAACCAGAGTTAAATCTTTAACTCTGGTATTCTGAAAGAAAGGTGTCAGGCCATTTGCTGTGGAGGGAAACAGGCATGACCTGAGCTGCAGAGCTGTTGCTCCCTGCTGCTGAACCTGTCGAAGGAAGATAACCCACCAATATATGAAGAGGAAACAACTTTTGACAATAGCAGAGGCACTGCATATGAGAAGCAATGGCTTTGGAATATGATTTTAGCAGCCTTCTCAACGCTTCTGGAATAGATCTCATCTTTGTGCCAGTAGGAAATAGGCACATCTACTGCAAAAGTCAGGGCTCTTAAGAATTACCATCTTAGTAACAGTCTGTGAGATCAACCATCCTGCATTTGTCTGAGGAAGTATGAGAAGTTAGAGGCAGACAGTAAAAAGCTACTTACCTCTAGCTACATGCTGCTTATTCCTTCTCTGATCTCAGTACCTGCTTCATCAACTCCGCAACATTCCAGCTGGGAATTTTCCTCACTATCCCTAGATGAATGCTTTGGAGCAGTAAGAAATGATAGCTCTTGCTCTTCTGACTCTTCATCTACTACTGTTTCAGCAGTTTAAAGCCTTTCACTGGAAAATTTGAATCCACTGAAGAAGCGTATCTAGGTTTTAGTATTTAGAATTCTTAAATAGCAAAAGACTTTTCAGTCTTGCTTAGAAATGTGGTGTAAGATCTAGTGGTTGACAGTGTCAGACAAATTTTAAATACAACTTCTTAGCAGTGAGAGCAGAGAAATCTTTGCTGTTTGGGGTGTTTTATGAAAAAAATCTGCACATGACCTCAAAATAGTGTGAATCGCTGGTTCATCCTTTCCTTATGGATTCTTGGAAATACCAGAAGCTCTGCATAGCCTTTGTGCCTGTAACACCTGCAGCTCTCAACCAAGCTGAGGACTGTAATGAAACTCTAAGTTTTGTCTGGTTATGATCAGGACTAGACATTTTCTTCCTAGTGCATAATGTACCAAATGAATTCCTGTTTTGTTCCACATCCCACCCCATGTATTCTGGACTGGTCACAGCAAAGACACAGTAGACTAGGGCTTAATGCTTCAGGATGATACACAATTTCTCCTTTTTCCAAATTTTTTTTTGATCCATTACAATTGTATTTCTCAGACCTAGATCTTATCTATGCATTTTGAGTCAAGAATTTTCCCAAAATGAGATTAACAAAGTACACTATAAAAAATTATTTTTGTAGACTGTGTGTTTTTGTACATTCTGTATATACAGTTCTCATCTAACTTTCTGTTGTCCCTCTGCCTGCAGCCTGCAATGGTTTCATCAAAAGAACTGAAGCATACTAGTCTTAATAAGATTAAACAGGAAAAAGCTACCAATGTCTGAGAAAAAGTCATGAAGTGTTACTCCTGTGCAAACATTTCCTGATAAAGTTGGTAGGATTTCGCTGTGAAGATCAGGCCTCTGAGCACTCTCCTGATACAAAGCTACTGAATGATGCAAATAGTCCATATAATTCAGGTTCATGTCATCATTTAAACCTAGACATATACATGTAAAGCCAATAATTGTCACCTGAATGAACCAGAGGGAAGTGTACTGTTTTTAATAATGAAGCACTGCATTCTTTAACAGCAAAACCTTTTTATTATTAACCTGTCTCATCCAGTGAATTTTAGAAGCTACTTTACTGTAGGATTAAGTTCACGGTAGACTGCACTTCCTCACAACAATCTAGATTTCTGACCAGGTGGCTCAACACTATTAAAAAACCCCAGCAACGCTGTTTGTTTTCACTTAGTGTTTTATACACATGAAGTGCTGCTTTTGTAAAGCAACAGTTAGAGAACAAAATAAATACCTTTTTATTTCATTCTTTTACAAAGAGAAAATAAATATTCTTGAAATGAACATGTACACTTTAGCTAATGATCTACTTACAATTAATTGTAAAGATTCTTGTTGAGAAATTCAATTGCTGAAAGTGTTGCCTTTGACAGATTTACAGAAGAGCTGCCACTCTGAGGTCTGGAAGGTGGGGAAACAAAGACAACAAATAGCTGTGCGTGTAATATTTTTCCCCACTGGAGAATGAAGGATGAGATGCCTCTGAGTTCTACACGCCTTCCCCTTCAAGGAAGATTTTGAGTTCTTTCATGATGTTAACATGGAATTAACATGGACTGCTTACATGCTTTTACTTAATATCTCTCTCAAAGCGTAGGATTTATTTTCAATTGTTTTCAATGTACTTGTACCACAAAGAATTCAGGGACTCTGCAACCATCAATATTATGTAAAACAGCAGCACACATAAAAGCACATAGCCAGTTCTAAATGAAAACTGTGAGGATCAATTAAATATCATTCCAACTTTTCAAGGCCTGCTAATGAGAAAAACAGAGGATTCCTGAAGGTGCATTCGCCTTAAGATTATGAATAGAGTTTTGAGAATTGCACAGCAAAAGCCATGACTTTTATTATACAGTGCGTTGTGGGTAGAACTTCGTATTTTTCTTGCTTTTATCCTAGCTCCCATAACTGATCAAGTCTGAATAGCAGTTCTCCTCCCACACTTCCTACCAATACAATGTATTATTTGATAAGAGAAAGCATTTGTAGAAAAGACTTCTAGAAAAGAAGCAATATCCAAACAAAAACATTTACCTTTAAAGAGACAAAAGAACATGATGTCTGTGAGTAAAGCAATGAATGCCTTCTCTTTCTTCCTGTATACCCTAACTGCTGCATTCTGACCATGACTACCAAAATCCTTCAGTGAAAGCTTTAGCACCGTGACAATGTCTTCAAATGTTTGCAACTGACAATGCTCTTTGTAGGTACAGAAAACCCTTAAAAAGAAAAAAAAAAGTTACACCAAGTAAAGAGTAAGGATTCATTGTAAGTAAGTTACACCAAAGAAGAATAGAAGTTATTATGAATGTATTTACACAATTGTTAAAGTACACAAATACAGTGGTAGTACAAATGAAGTGCTCTGAGATACTGGTTTCCAATACACAGGTTTATATAGACAGTCTATTTTCCACATGATGGAATTTAACTATTATGAAGGACAAAAACTGCCTACAAGTGAGTACAATTCTAGAAGTCTGCAGTCAACTTTTAAGTATAGCACAGCAATCTAATTTTCCAGATACAGACAGAATAAAGAGGCTGCCTTTGTAAGTCCCTCTAACAGTATATTAACGACAGATATTTACAAGGAAAGCACAGTGAAGTGTAAAACTGTTCAAATGGTAGTGCACATGCCTAAAATACTGAAGTTTATAGTAACTGAGGAAATAATTATCTTATGCAAACTTATCCATGGATCAAACTCGTAAGCTTTTCCACTACACTCTTCCCAAACACAGCTTTCCCCAGTCAGACCCAGAGTACACACAAGCAAGTAGCTAATGTTCTGAAAACATCCAAAGAAGAGTGACTAATAATATGTGGACCTTCGAGAGGGGCAAAACAGAATTCATAGACACTAAACCAATAAAAATTACTTTTCATAAAACTCTGAAGACCAGTAGGCCTTTAAAAAAATTTTGGTTTTCAAGCAGGGAAGAATTTCTTAAGATACCTAACTGTTCAAACAAAGTCTCTGTATATACTTTCCATTTCCAACGTGGAACTTCCCATTACTTCAGTCACACTAGTATAAACAGTACTTCTGATACAGTTCTGAGTACTTTTTATTTTATGAGATCATTTAAAGTAACAAACAATACGAACAATCTCCCATATTCCATAACCAACAGGTGCTAACAACACCTGCAATATTTTTTTTGGACAACCTAAGCACGTTGAGTCATCCGTTCCTAGCTACTCAGGTTGAATAGTTAAGAATTAAATACGGTATGTACCTGAATTGTGAAAATTCTCAGGACTTCACAGCAAGAATAGGTTGATTTGGTTTTGTTTGGGTTTGGGTTTTTTGGGGTTTTTTTTTTTGTTTTTTTTTTGATAAGAACTCCTTTTTTGAGTCGTGGCATGAAACAGAAGGCCTGAATCAACTTATTTATTTTTAAACATAGATGCTGAATGAAACATTCAAATTCACTGAAGACTCAGTAGCAATGTGTATTTTCCACTTGCAATGCCCTCCAAGCTAACCAGCCTCAGAGTGCAGGAAATACAATTTTACCAATAAAAACAATGTTTGAAACTATCCATTTACCCAAACTAAGCAGAGAGATAAGACAAGCTTTCAAATTCTAAATCCCTCAGATGCCAGTCTTTCACTTTGTCCTTCATATTCTTTACAAAACAAGAAATCCATTATCACCTTCTTTACTAAAGTCTCTTCTGCAGGGTATTTAGTTCTCTTTTATGAAAAAGAATGAATACTAAAAATCCCTTTGTGTTACACAGAAAGTTAAATGTGAATGAAGACAGCAAACAGCAAAGTAAAATTCTAAGAGTTTTAAAAATTTCATGAGAAAACAATCTCAGAATGGGACCATACAAATAAGTAAACAGTTTAAATAAAGTCAGATAATTTTGATTCATTTACATGTTCCCTGCCAGACTATTTTTTTTAAAACAAGAAATTTCAAGTAATTGTCTTTAGGTTTATATTCTACATTTTTAAATCAGACAAAAGCAAGAGTTCCTTACAGAGAAATAAGCCAGTAATTTTAGCAAAATGATACAAAAAACTTTCTTAAACCAAGTAAAAGATTTATAGTTACAGTAGAATAATAAAAAGGGGGTAAAGTCTGCCGCCTGTGGAGGGAAAACTGAAATGGCCATCCGAAAACAGGCGGTCAACTCTGTAAACCGTCTTTCTTTTCCAGCCCTGTTACCACAGGGTTCTCTTAAGGTCATTGGGTTTCTGGCAAAAGCGTCCTGTAATGGCAGCTGCTGGAGTCTGTCCATGTTCCTCCAAGTGCTTTTTAAGTCACATGGAGAACTCCAATTGTAACGTTTCCGCTCTAGTTTAGGGTATTTTTGCTAGTAAAGCCATTGGTAACATAGGAGATCAGCCATGCATTATCTGCCCTCCATGGCAAAATAATTTTCATCGGTGCACAGCAGACTGGAGAACACTGGTAGTTACCCGAGCAGGAATCTACCAAAGCCAAAAAACAAGACAACGTCAGCACATATCCTTACAGTCAACAAACAAGTGGCTCTCAACGTACTTTTAAATAATTGGCTGCCGAAAGTAAGGGAGTAAATTTAAAATCCAACAAGCTATACGATGTTTCACACCCACCTGCAGCTACATGAAGTTCCCTGTATTTTCCTCCTTTATTAGAAGTTAACATGGAAAATTCACCTTTCCAGCCATAGGGGGTGTTTTGAAGACAAGTCAAGACAGCATAAACATGCACAGAGGAAAAAACAAACCAGATGAAAACACTACCTATGTCTAGAAATAGACTTGATGAATAATTAATTATGGGGGAAAAATGTCCAAATAAGAGGGCCAAAAAAATTTCATTATTTTCAATGGCTTTTCTTTTTTCATGGGACATTGTGTTGTTGCAAGACACTTCATTATTTCCAGCTCGACCCATTTCAGTAAGTGCAATGTTATTTCAGTAACACTTTCACATGCAAGTGAAAAATAACCACATATCACTGCAATTTTAAGAAGTGAGAAATGTCTGAGCAGTTGAATCAGTATTCAGTATTAATTTCAGTTGTAAACAGTTACAAATAGTAAAGCACACAGCAAAGGCCAACCAACGCAGACACAACCCTGAGCAGACCCGAATGTGCATGTCTCCAGCACACAAGCTTTCCAATGCAAAGCTTTGAGTTTGCTTTTTAATTATATTTTTGATTACAGTCTAACAATTGGACTTTAAAGTGTTAAGCTGCCATTTACAGTCGGATCTTTTTTAAGGTTACAAACTGTTTATGAAGCAGCTTGTGCACAGTCAGCCAAGCATACAAAGCAGGAGGGGAAAACGGAAGAGGAATGCAGGATTCTTCACCAACTAGAGGTACAGGATTAGTGCAAGCTTAAGTTTTATAGAGAAAGTGAGGCAGCAGACAGAGCTATACAACAGAATTTATTAAGGAACAGAAAAATCTCACAGCCTTTTTTAATGAGAAGCAAAGCAAAGAAGCTCCTGAAATACTTAAGAAAGCATCCTTCAGCCATTAAGGTTCAGATTCCAACTGAAACTTACTTCCCTGATTAAACCTCTTATTGCCAAAAGCAGAACAGACTAAAAAGCCAAAAGCTGCACACAGAAAGGCAGAAATTTCTACCACACTGAACAGTGGAAAGGAGTTCTAAATACCCAGATCAAAGCCTGTCTACCACCAAGATGCTCATATTCAAACTAATCTCATTAGTATGTGAATATTTTTAAAATATAGATCTGAGTATTTTTAAAATGACAGCTCATAAGGAACAGAGAAGAATATAAACACTGAAAAATGGATACAGCTGTAGTAGAACATTCCATTCATGACAAGACAGAGCCTCATTTGAGTAATATAGTCAATTTAGCCTTCCTAAAAGTATTTTGGTTTTACAATTCTGAAGCAGATCTGGTTTTGAATGGATGACATATTGCTGCATGAACATCCCTGGAAAGACATGTAATTCTCAAAAAGCTAAAATTTTGACTTGGTTATTTTATTTTATTGTTGATGCTTGAACAACTTTAGGGACTTTTTAAGCTGCTCTTTTTGTCAACTCTGCTTAAGAGTCCAAGTGGAACAGCAGCAATAGTTCCAACTTTTGGAAGGACATTTACTTTTAAGTCAAGAGAATAACCAAAGCTCCCTCGAGCACCTGACCAGAAGGCACAGGTACAACTATGAGATAACGTAAGGAGAAGAAGCAAAGTCGGACGTTTCCAAAGATTATTTTTCCCCACCCCTTCCAAAGTTTTGGTGTCTAATGAGAAGCACTCACCCAGTGCTGCCTTCCAACGAAAGGAGACGAGCAGCTACTTGCCATGGTGTTCGAAAGGAATGCTATTCTGAGGTAGGGGAAAAGACAGCAATTTGTAACAGTTCCACTGCCCCAATATATTAAGATGTCTAACAAATATCCAACCTAAACCTGTAGTAGCAAACATATCTTTCGAGGAGCTTTGATTTCAGACTTCTAAAAGACATTTCTATCAATTTAAGAGATACGTAAAAGGAACAAATCATTATTCCTCAAAGAAAGCTGACAGGGTCAGAAGAACAATGCAGAATATGATGCCTATTAAAAGATAGATATATGGAGAAAGATTTGCTCATGAGGAGATGGAAAATGCAGGGGCATTGGAAGTATGTTGCTTTTCCTCCAGGGAAGTAGCACAACACTTGAGTTGTTCAATGCCATTGTTGGCTACAGTCTTCTAAAAACTTCTCCTGTCAAAGAGTCTTAATCAAATATTTCTTTGTGCAGCATTCCAATTTTTTCTTCCAACTACAGAGAGAATACCTCTATTACCAGTGGGAGTTATGCACAGCTTTGATGGTTGAATGCTGAACATGCCACATTCAGGAAAAAAAATATTAAACAATTTACTGCATATCATGAACAGTCAGATTGAACCTTCTGTGAAGGGAAACGAAGGCTACTCACCCATAACTAGACTCTTGAGATGATCATTGCTTTCAGGATGCAGTCTGTGTGTGCCACGTGGACTGACAGAATGATTCAAAGTAGCGCCTACTGGAATGAATACTCATGATCTCCTTTACTACATTTCTTAACGTTTATAAAGCCCACGTAAAGGAGACTAACTGAACAATTCACTCACAGACCTTAAGAGCAGAAGGATCTTCTAACAGCTGGTATGATTTTATGTCCAGCACAGATCACAGCTCTTCACTGCACAGAGACCTGTAACTTAGGCTTACTTTAGACCTGAAGACACCACCTAGAAATGAATCCAGTTTTGATGCAAAAGCAAAGGGGACAGATGTTCTACTTCTAAAAGAAGTTGTTTCAGTGGCTAACTGCCTTCACTTAGACCTCAGTTCCACTTTTTTTTAAAATGTGAGTGGTTTTAATGTTAAGCAACAGGTTCTTCACATATGTCTTTTGCATAAATGTCAGTTCCTGTTAAAATCAGTTTCTAAAATACTACACCAACTAACTTAAGATGATCTCTTACCTTTCAGACAAACTTGAAAAACGCTGATTTGAAACTCTTGCATTGTACAACCTGTTTTCCCAAGCTCAATTTTTATGCCTCTTCTCTGTGTTACATACCGTTTTCCAACAACTTAAGATTCTGAGAACTGAACTAAGCATAATATTCCAGCATCTGTCTCATTAATGACATGAAATAATGTCTCAATTTCTGTTCATTACTATACCATACATAGATTCAAGGATGAAGTTACTCCCTTTTGTTATGACATCACACCAACCTCTCCACCATTACACCTAATGCCTCCTCAGTCATTGCTTATCACAGATATAGTTCCCACATACAAGACAATGGGCTCCACTCCATCATTCTAATCAGGCTTTGGAGTACTGCAGTAATGCACATTTTATTTGAATAGCTTTACCTGACTGCTCAACTCTCACTAACTTTCATCACTGTCAAACATCTCACAACTTGCAGGTTTGTAGCTGTTGCATTCGCTTCCATATAATCAAGAGAACTACTGAATAATGTGTGACATCAAATTTACATAATTTCCTTATAAACACCGAAGTTTCATGAACCATTTTGAAGACGTGCTAGCTATTATTCCAATAAACCCTCATTACTTAGTGTTACAAAGCACTAGTCTTTCTAATGATAATAATTTAGGTACTGCATGGACAATACCTTGGAGGTGGGGAATATACATGACACTTACTTTGCTATCCTTACCAATTACCATTTTTCTGAGTGTTAAATTTCTCTGGGAGGAACATACTTTCCATAAGAGAATTTTCATTCATATTAGCTACATTCCCAGCCTTAGTTTTCACTTTCAGATCGAACTAATCAGAACTCATTTTTTAAAAAAAGATAAAAATGCAGAGTCATCTTTAAGAACTCTACCTAGAAGTAAGCAGCTTTCATTATTTCTTTGAGTAACTTCTGCAAATCTCCATTGCCCAGAGTTCAACAGGCAGTAGCCCTTCCTCTAGATGACGAAAGGTGGGGATTGCAGATGCAGCATTGCCTTAGCAAACAAATGCATCCAAATAAAATAACAAAACTGATTTATCAAGTTATAAATAAAAAATGTAGTCCTTAACATAAGACATCAGTAGATCTGCATAGCAAACTTTGCTTTCTACCAGGAGTATGGTCTAAGCACTTCCTGAAACAGGAACAGCAGTGGCATATTTACTTAAGACTTACAAAGGAAACTAACACACTTGGAACAGGAACGGACAAACAGCTGCTGTTCTTTACTGTTCTCCTGGTAAGCGGTATAGATGATTTTCTATAGTCTTACACTTAGCCAATCAAAATTCTCCTTAATAACCTTGCCACGTGACCTGGATACTTGAGGTTTTCCTGACTAAGAACAAGCTATAAAGACAACGGGACCATGACTTTAATTGGTAACCTGGTTAACATCTAAGGATGCATTGTGATTATGGAAGAATTACTTCAACATTATGAAGACGGTAAGAGCACCAGCTATGAAAACTTGCAACAATTTGAGCCACCTTGCCTGCTACGGAGTAAGCAAGAACTGGGAAAATGAAAAGCAAATTTTCTCTAACGAGCCCAAGGGCAAGTGTTATAAAGTAAAGTCTAAGTAGATCCCTCTTGCCTTCCAAATCCGAGGCCCATGGGAAGCTGTTTAAATTGTACTACAATCGCACACTGTTATTCAGTCACCATGATAGGAGACCAGCAGCAATTCACTGCCTGGATAAGAACTAAACGAAGACAACAGACAATGAATGATCGATTAATGAACTCACGAGAAGATCCCGATTAGGCTGCTGTTGGGATGGTAAAGAAGTCAACAGAGTGATCTGATCTCATGCTTGCACCACAGTGTTAAAAAGGGCAGGTATGGAAATGCGCCATTAAGCCAGACTGTACTGTTGGCCCGTACCCCAAATTATGTATCTGGGTATTCAAAGACTCCTCAAAAAACCCTGCAGTCCTACACAATCTCAGAGTATTCCCATTTTACAAGTTAGGCAGAACCAAAATGTATCTGCAAACCCACCTGGATTACTCATACTTTACAATGTTTAGGAAAGCGTATGTGCATGCTGAGCACCAAGTCAGTAATACAGCAAAAAAAATACGTACTCTCTCCTAACACAGTCAAGTAACACCACTGCACTTATTTCTGTTACTTTCATTAATTATTTATCTGACTGGCCACAGATACAAAGTATCTGTGATTTGCTCAGAATGCCAGAGACAAATACTGGGCACACACACTTTACACGGAAACCATCTCTACAGTTGAGTAAACATTCAGGGGGAACTCTGTGTCACAGCCTCACCGAACAGCTGAGGTCGTGAGGGGCTCGTGGAGATCATCTAGTCCAATCCCACCACCCAAAGCACAGACAACTAGAGCAGGCCACTCAGGACAATGTCCAATTGTGTTCTGAGTAACTCAGAAGAGGGAGACTCCACAACCTCTTAGGTTCTGTTCCAGTCCTTGCCCACCTTCAGTGTAATAATGTTTTTTCTTATGTCTAAATGGAATTTCTTGTATTTCAATTTCTGCCCACTGTCCATTGTCCATTCACTGGGTATCACTGCCTGCACCTTCTTTACATCCTTCTATCAGGGGTTTATGCATATTTACAAGATGCGTAACTATGTGCAGTTCTACTCTCTTAGTTTTCATACCATTTACAAACTTCAGCCATAAAATACTTCAACACGAGAATTTCTGGTGGCAAGAATTGTACTTCAGTGAACAATTTAAACTGGCAAAAACTGCCACCAAAGCCAACACAGAAAACCTGACCGGCCTCCTACTCCCGTTCAGTCATTTCTGTGCCCGAACTGTTCATCCATTGTGGAAGGACAAACATTTATGCAGCTATATGGTGAAACAATTCATTCAGCTGAAAACCAACCCAAAAAATCCCACTTCACTTTTGTTACAGCAGAATTGTTTCCCCATTTCACCCTCAGTCTTCATTACAGATACCCACCTGGCTTCCATCTAAAAATGCACTCCCTCTAGCAGCAAGACGTCATGTGTAAGAACACATACTATGCCAAATAATTAATTTTGCCAATCAAATGATGAAGCCAAAAGGAACCGATTTAATTTTTATCAATATCCTCCATCAATGAGAAATGAATCCACAGCAAAAATTATGCAGTTAACTCCAGCACAGCATTGAAGTGTGATGGAGAAACCCCTAGGTGACTGCACCAGTCCTCAGAACAGACTGCTCTCCCAGTAATGTTGCAGTATACCTACAGTACAGATGACTCCCCATTCTGCAGGTAAGACTGAAGGCAAGCTGTACAGAGCCAGGCTACACACTACTTATGACAAGTCTGTGTGAATACCCTGAAAAATGGATGTTTCAGCTATAGCTTAAAGAGTTAAAAATGTATTTAAACATTGTCTGTCAGTCTTAAAAAGAAACATTCCTAAAATCTTTGTTAAGTCACTGTAACCAATGAGGATAATTTCAGTGCTGACTGTGGCTATGAATCACACTCTGTCATTCCTCCTCCTGCCGTCCTCTTCAAATGAGCCTTCTGCGGCCTATCCATCATCCACATACGTGGCTTCTTATCTGCTCTGAATTACAGTACTGCACTACAGCATTTCTTCACTTTTACAGTTTTTGGTTCTTCACCAACTATTCCTTGTCTATTCTGCACCCACATTCTCTGCTCTGTTGATTTGGAAACATGACTCACAACTGCCTCTAACTTACTCTTGCTTCCTCACTGATAACAAATACAAGAAATCCAATGAGCAGAGGGGCTAAACACCGTAATTGTAGGTTAAAATGCTGTATCTCTAGGATTGTGCATCACCTCATACACCAATGACTCTGTATTACCTTGAGCCTTTTCTGCTTATTGCTGCCAAAGTGAAAAAAATTTTTTTTCTTTACAGTAGTCTACAGCTACATCACTGTTTTAACTGTTAACATTCAGTTAAAACATCAAGTATTTATACAAGTCAACATCATCTGCAAAACCAGTATGAAATCAAATCAATTAGCTGATATGTTCTTTTGGCAAATTAACTTTATCAAATCACCCTCATTTTCCATTACACAGAAATCTTTTTTACCTGCGAAGTTGACATGCGAGAGGTATCTTGTCGGCCTGTTAAGTCAGATGATGAGATATTTACTGGGGCACCACGATGCAATCTCATACTCACTTTCCTTTCTCGTTCCATACCAGATACTGGCCGAGGAGAGGTATTGGCTGTGAGAAAAAACACAGTACATTCTCATAATGAGAAATGGGATTACAACGTGGTCACTGGAAAAACTGTATTCTCAGTGTTTGCATATTAAACTTCCACAGAGTCAAACAAGCGAAATCAAGGCCTTTGTTTTACATTCACAGAAATCTAAGTAGCAATCGGCAGGTAATGAGTATATCCAATTACTTTCAATCTACTGAAAAACAAGGGGGAGAAAAAACAAACAAAAACCCCAAACCCTTACCAGAGACAAATACCACTCAGGTACTCTAAGTCTAATTTTGAATTTCCAATGACCAGGAACAAACTGCAAAATTAGAGTAGTCTACAAGGTGCATCTATCCAGGTATCTGCTTGCTTACCAGCATGTGAGGTTGGGGTAAGAGGAGTAGGAGGAGCTACATCTTGTGTTCCTCTCAGCCTGCCAGAAGCAGTGGAGGGTAATCCACGCATAGCTGGATTTCGTGTATGTCTCAATCTTTCCTCTCGTTCTCGCCTTTCACGTTCAGCATCTTCAGCCGCTCTGCTGGCACCCTACGGGTCAAGGCTAGTGAACAACTTGGGGGATTACTGAGCTTACAACTACATATTTGGATAAAAATACTGAAAATAAAGAACTGGACAACCCATGAATTGAAATTTGCTAGGGCATGACTTTTGACAAAATTTCTAGGGAACTGCCATAAACTTTGTTCATGCAACTGCTGGGACAGTCTTCAAAATGCTAATGTACACATATAATGTTATGGCAGCTGGACACCTCCTCAACAGTTGCAAATGACCTGTGCTGAAGATCAAGGTGGGACCAAACGGTAATTTTGCAACCTAGCCTGATGATTGCCCTGAAGAAAGTATCTCAGAAGCCTTACACATTTAAAACCCCGTAACTTCAACCTAGCTATCATTCAACATCCACCTCATGGCTCCTGTATCTCCTGCTTTTCCTCATTTCATGATCTTTTTTTCTAGACAACAGAGCTTTGAGGAGGAAAAAGAGTCTTACAGTATCAGTTAAGATGCTCAAAACTGACAATATATATATAAAAAAAACCCACAGAAAAAATAAATAAATTTAGAGAGCTACATCAGCTACTCACAAATTTCAGCATGTTCCAGTCAAACACATAGTCATAGGAGAACCCTTGTCGGTGGAAGAGGTTTCTGAATAATTGCCTTAGATAGGAATAGTCCGGTTTGTCATCAAAACGCAAAGAACGGCAGAAATTCAAGTATGTGGCAAATTCAGCTGTAATAGAAGAAAGCCGGTTTTTTCCCTTCAGCTTCACATTTGCTTTTTGTAATTCTGAATCACAAAAAAACCCCAAACCCAACCTTAAGCCCAACAGCAAATGTCCTAAAAGTAACAAAAAAAAATAATGAGCTAATACTAGAAATCTACGGAAGGCAACATTGTAGCCCATCTAACAAGTCAACCCTGAATGGGAAATTCCTTGTCTATCACAGAGATCAAAGATCTCATTTGCCAACAGCAGAGAGGATCTATAATATTAAGAGTTCCTTAACCAGCAGGCTGGGGGTGCGTGTGTGTGGAAGAGGAGAGGTTTAAAACTACAGTTCCACAAAGAAAAGTTTTTTTTACCTTTCTTTCCTTTGAATATACTTAAACGCAATTCCTTGCAGGACATGGAATAGCATCTCTTTGTTGTTAAGTCACATGAAGATTCATGTCCGCTGCCTCACAAAACACACAAAAACTAGCGGACCACTATCAATTTCCCATGTAAGTCATGCTACAATTTCAAATTTTCAGACTAGTCTGAACACCTGTTTTTATGTGGCTCATGAAATATTAGTTACACAGCAAAAAAAAGAATATTGTTGTGAATTCAATGCCCCAGAGAAAGCAGCAGTATCAAAATACCAGATTTTAAGTTCAAGTCTTTCCAGCTGAAATGATGTATTAGTAATTTATGTTATGAAAGAATTTCTAACGAAGAGCACAAGAAAAGTTAATTAGTCTTTCCTGCCTGTTAACCCCAGAGAAAAAACACAGTTAATGAACCTAAAGGAACACCTATGAAGGGACAGTTGAAACAGATCAAAGACAGTAAGTTTTCACACAACCCTAACAAAAACCATAGTTCTCATTACCATACCTGGCTGCTGAAGCCAAGAGTGTGGACAGAATAGAGACAGCACTCTTTGTGAAAGATCAGCAATATTCCCTGATGGCAGCTAACATTAACAAGTTTTAAAATTGATATAAGTACCATTTTGCAGGGCTCAAAACCACCTCATTATTACTGTGGCGTAAATACCAAACTGAGAAACAGAAAAGGTTTGAAGCACGATGCTAGGATATAGGAGGGTTTCTTACACCTCTCACAGATGCTGACCATCAGCAGACCAAACTACGTGAACCTGGAATGACAATTCTCAAGTGAAACAACTGCAATAGGTGCATCTGACTATGCAATCTAATTAATTCAAGAAACAGTATCCACACATATGAAGAAATGGGTAGTTTCTCAAAATGCTATTTGCTGTCAAGCGTTATCCAACCAATGCCAACACATGCACACACAACACAGTGCAAATCAGATGTACTAAGCTACCCTTTGAATTGAGGGCACCTCAATGATTGTTTACTAATAGTTAAGACAAAGTAGAATTACAAATGGTCTATGAACAGAAAGATCCCAGTCTTGAAAGCACAGTATCTTTATCACAGAGATGCCCAATCATGGGCAGCGTTGTGGAAATTTAGAAAAAAAAAGAGAAAAAAAAAAAAAAAAGAGAAAAAAGAGAGAGAGATAGACAGATAGATAGATATAGAGAGAGAAGTAAAAAAGACTAGTAGAATTCAGTGTAAAGCAAAAAGAAATCCCACTAAAATATGAACATGTTAGGCCTCGTGCTGCAGAAAAGTAACTTACAAGGATATCCTTTACACAAAACCTCAATGGGTGTAGACATTTTCTTTTCACTGATACGTTCGTATTTCTGCCTCTTTGTTGCTGCTTTCAGTCCCTGCCAGGGGAGGGAGCCCAGGTTAAAATACATCAGTACATAGCCCAAGGACTCCAAGTCATCTCTGCGAGATTGCTCTACAACAGTATAAAAAAGTGGACTCATTAGGTTTCATTTTCTACTGGAAAAACAAAAAGACTGTGTAACAAGACTGTCATAAAAACCCTTTGAAAAACAAGAGATAGCTGAGAGTTACTATGCCCACGATAAACTCATCCAGTACAAGAAAAAGCCTATAATCCTTGCAATTATTAAAAAATGTGCTGATTCCTGAGAATTACAATCTGACGAAATCCCACCCAATCAAGAGATAAGAAGCCAAGCACACTGCACTGTTAAGTGCCATAAATAAGGACCATCTTCTATGCCTCATTAAAGCAACATCTACTTGTACTAAAATTATGTGCATCGACACTTTTAAAGTTTCTATTTATTGCTCTCCCCAGCTCACCGATTCCAAGATGAGTGTTGATGGATGCGTAACGGGCAGTTCCTGTTAAGTTTTTATTTTCACGATATGGAATATGTTGGTGAGTTCGAGCGTCTCGATACTTCTTTGCTAATCCAAAGTCTATTATGTAGACAAGGTTGCCTTTCTTCCCAAGGCCCATTAAGAAGTTGTCTGGCTTCACATCTCGGTGGATGAAGTTCTTAGAGTGAATGTATTCAATTCGACTAATCTAGATATAGAGGAAAAAAATGATCACTTGAGAGAGACTAGGCATACACTTTTTTCCTTATAAAAACACCAGCAACACTGTCTTAACGATAAAAGAGGTAATGCAACTTTTTACTGTAAAATGTAAGGGCATTAAAGAGAACATAATTTGGAAGACAAAACATAAACCTCTCCAGCTCTTTCCCTGTGTCTATTTTACATTTGTTTACAAAAACTTTCTTGGGAGAATTTCTTTTGTCTTTGAGCAGCACAACAGCTAATTTGCAAACAGCGCAAGTCTGGTTTTTAAAAATCAATTTAGACTTTGCAATCATTTTTGACAGGGCACTTTGTATTTAAGAGAAACAAAACCAATTTTGAGTCTTTTCTTTATTGATACAGGCCTATTCACCTCTACATTACAGAAACAACGTACTTGGTTCTGATCGCTCAAGAAATTTTAATATTCCAACATACTGCACTGTCAAGATCAACAAAGCAGTTTCCTACCATTTGGTCAGCGAGTAATAGGACTGTCTTGAGACTAAATTTCCTTGAACAAAAATTGAAGAGATCTTCAAGACTCGGTCCCAACAGCTCCATCACCATTACATTGTAGTCCCCTTCAGCTCCACACCACTTAATTGTGGGAATGCCCACTAGAAAAAATGAAACAGTTTATTCAGTATAACTATTTGATTTATACACAAATCTTCAAGGCTCCTAAGATGAATTCTAAGAGGGTCACGACTGTGATGTTTGCACTCACAGGGAAGCTTAATATTTTATGCAACCTTCAGCCATTCCGAAATGAAAAATTTGATCATTTCACTGCAGAACCAACATAAAATTACAGCAACAGAGGTCTAAAAATAGCCTTTTTCCTCCTCCCCAGAAACCTCCCAAACTTTGTGCTTGGCTTGTAGCTTGAACGTATTTAGTGTTTTTTGCTGGATTTGAACCTTAAGCATTTTAGAAGTATTAATACTCATGTAGTCTCCAAGATGTCAATAAGGAGCAAACTGGAAGTCTGAAAATAAAGACACTGACAAACCACCAAATATTATTACTGAAGAAGGCCTTAGAAATTAACTTCTTCATTTCAAAACCTACAAGATCACCATAAAATACATCTCTCTCCCATTTCAATTTGCAATGATTTATGACCCTTACTTTGCACTCATCTTTCTTCCTGTTCTGGTCTATTTGCTGTTTGGTGAATCTCTACCAAAGTGGAGCTGTTTATGAGACACATTATATAATCAGCTTGAAAGTGCTGAAACTAGCCCTGCTTTTTGGAGAAACTCAGGAACGTTATTTCACACAAAACTGTAGAATTGCTCAAATATTTTGAATTAAACCTGTATGTAAGTAGCCTTATTCAGAATCTCAAATGCCTTTACTCTGAGTTAATTTTATGCATTTTGGAAGTGAAATGGCATAATTTGCCCATTTTAAACTCTTAACTCTACTTGATATGCATTATTTTTTCCTGAATTCCCTTCACAGAGAAATCCTTATTCAGGTGGAAACTTAACCTTCTGCCCCATGCCTCCGCAGCATTCCCCCTCAGAAAGAACCCGCCATCGTGGCCTTAGTAAGCCCATAAAGGAAGCACTTAACTCTATGAAGACTCTTCAGGTTACACGCAGGCAGCAATTGAATGAGGCAGGAATTAAAAAGTAACTAAATGCAAATTATGCATTATCATCCATTTCTATATGTATGATTTTGCATTTGAGAATGCATCTGCATTTCAGATACAGTGTGGAATATAGTCTTTATGTAAAGTATAGCCTCATTTAGGAAGAATTCAAGGGACTATGAAATAAAAGCAAAACTTAACTAAGTTTATGCCCCAGCACTGCATAGGAATCTTAGATTTGCAGAATTCCAGAATACATGAGTGAGTTATCCTAGCAGAGAACCATGCAGTAGCTACAAAGTTGTGCTACTCCTGTTCTCTAATAATGACATCTTATCTTTAGAATTCCCATAGGAAGGAAATATTTTTAACTCACAGAAGAATACTAACATATATAATAAAAAGTAACCTGAGTTTACTAAATTTAGAATTGTGCTACTATAATAGGCAGTCAGGTTAAACACTCCAGAACAGTGATTATCATCTTTCACTGACCCATGAAAAACAAAAGTCAATCAGTGTACTGCCAATTGGTTGTACGGGACCAAACTTTGTTCCATATATTGCTTGAGGTTTTCACATTTTAATATTCTGGGACCATGAGCAACACTGGGAGGATCTTAGTGGTTACCACGAAGTCTGGTAGCCATGGATTAAGAACTGCTCCTCTACATCCCTTGTAGAAGAGCTGAGGTACTGCTCTTCACCTACCCTGCCACCTTTTCCATTTCTCCTTTTGTCAAAAGAGATCGTAACCATTAAACACTTACAGGTCACACATACATCAAAGACATAAAACCAGTAAAATCTCAGAAGGAAAATAATTTGCTTGCCTCCACCCTGCATCATTTTGTAGATTTTACTCTCGATGTGGAGCTGAGGATGTTTGGTTTTCACACATTCCAACTTAATTGCAACCTCCTCTCCAGCAGCAATATCAGTTCCTAAAACCAGAATAATTGAAAACATTGGTCATCACATTTTGGAGATGCATTTCCTTTGTCAAGACTGAAACAAAACAAGTATCAACAAACTACTTCTCAATGGCAAACACCCAGAGATTACAAAGTACTTTCAGCCATGATTGCCTAAAAATTCTTCTGAAGTCTTACAAATTCTTTCTAACAGACTAGAAGTTTAAAGGACAACTATTAGACCTTGTCGCACAGGAAGCCAAAACTGTTCCTATCCCTTTCCAAAAAAAAACCCCCAGTGCATCTTCTGAAGGGCACCTTTCCACTTCTAGTTTGCTGTGGAAGTGCTCAGGATGAATGTTTACAGGTGTGGCATGTATCCCTGCCAACCTAAGAAATGCTAGTAATTCAGATCACCTCCTCTTATGCCTTGGAAACAGACTACAACTTCCCTAAATCTCAATATACTCCAGACGTATTCTGACCTTATGATTCTATCCAGCTGGGAGGCAGACTATCCAGAATACAGAATTACATACAGTCCTCTCAAAAAAACATTTAAAAAATATAATTAAATTCTTGTTTCAGCATTCAGGTGACCAAGAAATTGGCTTACCTGTTCACTTTCAAAGTTTAAACATACATAGGGTAAAAGTGACATTCTTAAAAAAACCCGCTGTGTCAAGAAAATACATGCTCTCACAGCCAAGCAACTTAGGAAGCAGGATCTGGCTAAAGGAGACGTGTGATACTTTTTAGACATATTGCTGAGCCTCTCTACTTCCAGAATTCGGCTTTCTTCTGCGTTGCCTCATGGTTTAGGATCACGTGAAGTACATCACCTGCTGTTTGTTCTGATCCCCACTCTTAAAAGCTTAGCTTGAGGTCTGCTAGTTTTTGTTTGGAAAGAAACAGGAAACTAAGTCTGTACTCGCTTTCTGCACAATGTTCAAGATTTCATAGACTTCTACCCTACCTCGCTTTCCCTTTACTCTTTTCAAAGTTCAAAAACTCTTCTTGTTTATTGTACAGAAGTAATTTTTAATTACCCCTAATTATTCATTTCACTGATCTGTACCTTTTCCAGCTCTGTAATGCCCTTTTTTGAGTCACACAAAGCACTTGACAGAGGTCCACAATTACAATATTTTTCCTGCTTTCCTGTTTTTTCCACGTATGTTTCTTTGACCATTACAGAGTACTGAACTACTGTATTCACCTAACTACTATAACTGCAAAATCTTGTTTCTGAGGTTAAGGAGCTACTTCAGTGCTTTACAGCCTTGTCTATAAAGTCAGGCTAACCAAGCCTAACCAAGTCAGGCTAACGCCCCACACCTCAAAATGGGCACAACTCTTCACAAGGAACTAAGAGTGCATGGAATTATCCGTGAGCTCATGCAAGATTACACTGCTTTCTGCCCCCAGTTAATAAAATGTCTTATGTCTTTTTGTGTGCATGCAGAACATGGTCTCAACCGAGCAGGTCGTTTCTTGGGATAGTTATTCTTCCCAATAAGCCTTTATCACCTAAGATAGCCAAGATCCTTAGTCTAAACTCCACTTTTGTATAAACCCTCCCCTTCAAGACAAGAGATTTCATATTAAAAGAATGAAATTAAAATATTTTAGTCCGCCAAAACTGATGAGAGGGGAACAAAATTACAAATCATTCTTCCAAGCAATCCAGTCCTTGTCCCCAAATAGGGACTTCTGTCCCTGCTTAAACCTTGGGACAAAATTTCTAAAATAACTCTGTAGCCACCAAAAGCTTAGCTTCCTTTAAGGAAAACATACTAATATTCGAGAAGTAGCAAGAAGCAGTACTACGAGAGGAATTAAATTAGATATATTAAATTTAATTAAAAAGTAGTAACAAGCAGTATAATGAGAAGTCACCTTTTGTAAGTGAAAAAGAGTTGAGAGTTGTGAAAGTAATTTCTTTTAAACTGCAAAATCCTCTACTCTAAGGAAAGCCTTGAAAACTATTTTGATTAGTTTACAACCTAGAATTCATTCTTAAGAGAAAAATATACATAATGCAAAAATAATGAAAACACACGAGCTGCAGCGCCTTTGTGACTCATATCTATTTGACCTCATGGACTGAGCAACAAAACAAATACTCTGATCCCTGCCCTTGTCCATCTTATACAGTATTCAGAATACCTGGGAATCCATTTATTTTGTATCTTCCTCTGGAGGGTAACTTCAAAAGATGTAGCTACACTAAATTCCTAAATTTTATTCTTTTTTTAAATTTTTTTTTTTAGTTGTACACACTCCTTTATTTACAGTATCGACTTATATTTCAGAATCCTGCCCCACAGACCCTGCCATTCTAAGCAAGCAAAGCTGGAGCCATTCAAAATTCCAGAAGATGGTATGAGGACAAAAAGAAAGAGGTATGAGGAGAATAAGAAAAAATAAGAAAGAGCTATGTTAGTAACAATGAGAGTCACTGGCTCCATATTCCAACGAACTGACTGACTGACTGAAAGTCCACGCCCCCTACTTTGAAACATCCTCAACACCCTACTAGCTGCATTAAAAAAAACCCAAAAATAGGGGGACCGGAAACAGGGAAAAATAATTACATCTTCCCATTTCAAAGCATAAAACTGAGCTGGAAATCTACACTGAATTAATCTACAGATTCACTAAGGTCTATCAGAAGGCACGTGTACTTAAGAATTTTAAGTTACTTCAAGGCACCTATGTCCTACTGTACAGTCTGAACAACCAAGCAGAAACTGTTTATTTAAAAAAAAAAACCACCAACATTTCATTACCAGAAAAACCATAGATTTTTGAACACCTCTGTTTTACCATATAATGGTAGGCAAACCAAATGGGCCTCTACAAAAGGCTTCAGTTCTTGACAGACAGTAATTTCCCATGAAAAAAGAAACTCATGCCATTAGCTGGATCTTCCAGGCTTAAAATTCTCTGCTAGCTACTGGCTCAGGCACGACATTTGCAGCAAGCCCTAAAAGTAAATCAACCTGGCTACTTAGAGATAAAAAGAGGTCAGAAACGAAGGATGAGGAATCCTTATGCAAAATGCAGCACGGCAGTAGTACTAACACACAGAGAAATATTTCCTGTGCGACTTTTGGTGTGGCCTGTACACACGCAAAGATAAAAGTGACAAATAAAAAAACGTTCAATTTACTTACGCTTTGAATTTATACTATAATATAAACAGACTTACCAGAGCAGTAGTCAAATGCTGAAGTAGGAGTTTCTCACATCATCTAAGATTCTTCAGATTTTAACTGCTGTCTTAGTCTCCACCCAAAATCCCAACGGTAGCTAGTAAGGATTTTTGCACAAGCTTTGCCACCACCTTTCCCACAACAGCCTTCAATCTTTTATGCAAGCATTGCAGAGAGAAGGAATCATGTTCTCTGCCTCTAGACAACCACACACCTTCAGCTAGAAGCATGGATTTTTCATCACGCATATGATCTATATGAAGACAACCAGTACTTCACTATCTGTAAACAAGCAGCTTTAGCTAACAAATTATTTTGGAATGCCAGCTGTGCACTGGAAGAACCTCTCATACTGCCTACACTGCCAAACATAACATACGCATTAGCTAGTGAGGTCGGTTTTACCCTCCAGACATTTGCAGTTAACCTACCTTAGCCCCTGCAAGTTCCACCTCTTCCCCCTTTCTGACTTGTTATGTTTCATAAGTTGCCACAATTTTCAAAAGCAGAGTACTCATTTCTATGTGGCAGGACGTAAAACTCATATTTCTCTGGATTTAACCCATTCCTCATGGTTTGAGAGTTTGCAGAATATATCGAGTATTTTAGAAATACCTGCTGTCAAAGCCTGTCATACCCACCACTGCTTGTCATAACCATAAGCCGTGGAGGCATTATGACAGAGCTACACAAGCCGACACGCAAGACAATGCCAATCCTGCAAATTTTACAGTTGTACAGAAATCACGGTAGGAGAATAAGGTATATGCAGTAAGACATCGGGGCAACGTCCAAGCAACAGGATAGCCAAACTATGATGATTCCTTGAAGGATCTGAGGGGTTTTTCAACTGCAACCCAGTCATCCATAGTTGTGTAATTCTTTTTTTTTTAGGCCTCGGAGAAGAAACAAAGATTCCTGTGACAGCAATTTTTCTTAGTCCACTGCTGTAATATTAAACCCTGCTGCACAGGTTTATTTCCCAAAACATTTTTCTTAACGTGGTAGTTTGCTTTGTTCGGTTTTTTCCTTTCCCCCCTCCAAAAAAAATGAGGAGATTTATACCCTTATTCCTGTTTTATAGACGAGAAGATTAACCGTGCCCAAGGTCACAAGCAACAACGGGAAGAGGCAGCTAAACAAGCCAGAATTCCCGATTTCCCCACTGTCCAAATTAGGACATGATGTCAAGGAAATACTAAATTGATGTTGCAGGGCCCCCCTGGCGAGGTACTCCGTACCGGAGGGTGTTTCGGGGCAGCAGCGCAGCCTGGGCCCCGCCGGGGTGAGCCGAGGTTCCGCGGGCGCCGCCAGGCCGGCCTTGCCGGGGCTGAGAGCGGGCCCAGCAGCGAGCGGCGGCCAGCGCGGCCCGGCCCCAGCGCTCTCCAGGGGCCCGCCGGGAAGGGCCCCGGCGAGCCGCCCGCCTTACCGAGGTAGATGTCCCCGAAGGAGCCGCTCCCGATCTTTCGGCCCAGCCGGTACCGGTTCCCAACCCTCAGCTCCATGGCGGCCGCTCGGTTCGTCCGCGGCCCGGTTCTGTCACTATGCCCGGCCTGCCAGCTCGCGCTCTGCCGCCTCACAGCTCTACAGCTCCCACCGCCATCGCGGCTCTGGTCCCGCCACTCGATATTAGCGAGACGGGCAGAACTGCCGCCGCCGCTCCCGGGAAGGATGGACGCGGATTCCCCCCTCAGATCGGCACCTCAGCCGCCCCGGCCCCGAGCCGCCATGCTGGTGACCTCACTTCCTTAGCAACGCGGGCGGGGCGCGCTGCGGGGGGCGCCCGGGCGCGGCCCCGCCTCACGCGCCTGGCGTCTTCCCGCGCCCGCGGGGACGGGCTGCTCGCGGGGCACCGGCCATCGCTCTCGGTGCCGGGAGCGGGGCCGCATCTGCCTGGGCAGCCGTCGTGCTGCCGGCCGAGGAGGCTCGCATGGCCGAGGGGCGCTCAGCGACTGGGCCTGAGGTGTGACCCCGTGCATTTCAGGGGAAACCCGTGTGGTTCCCGGTGGGGAGAAGCGCTGGGGCCTCCGCTGCCTGCTGCGGGGAGCGGGAACTGTCTGCCCCGGCTGCAGCGGAAGAGGAGTGCAGAGAAAATACGTTTCTGTTTGCACGTTTTCGCCTTTTCTGGAGACAGCGCCCCTTGAGAGCACCTCCTTGGTGGGGCAGCGGCGTCTTCCACTGGATGGCTCGAGGTCACGTCTCTTCATGGAACGCGCGGCCTGTGCCTGCGGGCGGGGAGGCAGGTTTCAAAGCCGGGAGCAGGCCGGCGGGCTGCGATGTGAGTGGGCTGGTGGCACCGAGGGGTGTGTGGCAGAGGGAGGGTCTCAGCTGGTGTCTAGGCAAAGAGGGCCCGTGTACCCTGATACCCTGAGTGTCCGGTTGTTTCACATGTAATCCTGCAAGGGGGAGTTTTTCAGTGTCTTGAAAGTGCGTAAAACTGCATAAGCCTGCATCTGGGACACTTGCTTCCTGCCAGTGATGTTACTGAGATGCAGGGATTTCCACGTCATTCTGTCTGGGTGGTGTTGCAGACCAAGCCATGTGGGCTGTGATTGCTATGTTGCATGCCAAGGCCTGAGCTACAGCTGCCAGTCGAGCAGGAGCTGCAGTATGGTCCTCAGAGGTACAAGGTAGGATTGAGCAGGAGGACTAGGCTACATGAGTACCCATGTCTTTCTGAGGCAGGTGGTTGTTCAGAGCCTGCAGTGTAAGTGCATAGGGAAGGGCAAGTCAGAATAAGTGCATTATGAAGCTGATGGACCATTTCACCCTTCTTCATATGGGTAGCACAGGTAGCGTAGTCCTCCCTACACCACGAAGCTCTGAATCCTGCTGTGTAGAAAGTGATCAAATAACAGCAAAATATTTTATGTGTCAGGGTGTGGTACCAGAGTTTTCCTGTGAAAAATGGGTGAGTATGTGTTGTTTTGCATGTGAAGTCCTTGTAGAGCACTACAGACAAAAAAATGGAAGGGATCTTTGTACTGAACATTGGGGAGCTTTGGCTATTTCTCTCCCTGTCATGCATGTGATCCCTGTGATTTGTCCTGCAGCAGTGCTGAGATAATCATGGTTCCCTGCAATCTCCTGTATGAGAGGAACAGCTGTGCTGTGGTGTACGTGCTAGAATGAAGAAAATGAGAGTAGTGTCCTCCTTGCTGCATGTGATAGGGAACGTGCTGTGCAGCCTTGCAGTTGGGGCTATCCTGATAGACTGGGCAGAACTAGTAGCAGAAGTACGCAAGAGCAGCTCGGACAAGGGCTGGCAGCCAGAGACAGGGGAGGAAGCAGTGCTCTCTATTGGGGTGTTGGACCACACGTACAGATTGAGATGTGGATTGTGTAGGTCATGTTGAGTTTCTTAAGGCAATGATGGCTTAGGGCACAGTGGCAGAGGCAGTGGGTTTTAGTTGTGTTCCTAAGAGCAAGCTTTGTTGATTTCTGCTGAGATGCATAACCTTGTACATGTGGAGGAAGCTGCACTGCTGCTATGGGAATGGAAACATTTTTTTCCTAACGTTCAGCCCTCCTCCTGCTGCAAAGGCTGAGACTGAAGACCAGAACTGTTGATCATAGCTGAGTAAGAGTTTCCATGCCTTTGATTTAAACCAAAAAGTGTAGGTGTGAGTATACAGAGGGAACAGTGTGGTGTCTTGGAATGTCATCTACCAAAGGCTGCCTACAGGTCAGCATTCCCCCTTTCCATCTGTAGTCTGCAGGTCATGGGTTACTACTCACAGCTCCAGCAAGGACGTTGCAAAGCTGCCCATTGATCAAGCTTTCTGATCAGGACCAATCAGTGTCATTTACCTTCTCTTCTCTGGTCCTGCTTCATGATGACCACTAAAGGTCTGAGCATAGTAGCTTGTAGTTCTTTATGGCAGTGCCTGGCCGTTACGTGATTTGCTAAATATCTGTAACTAACACAGCAGACCTAAGTATAATTGCTGAAATTATTACTGTAGTGCCTAGAACCAAGTGAGAAATTGCTGAAAATGTCTCCAGGTAACAGAGAGACCTATGTACAGTACCTATAACTGAAGGCCAGCAATCACTGCTGAGCACCATTCTTCTGGCAGGCCACAGGTAGTCAATTATTGGCATCCTTACTTCTGGGGAGGACGGGTACTTATTTTAGGACAGAGTGATGGGCCAAGTATCCAGTCAGAGACAGCATTTCCTCAGGAGAATGTGGGGCTATTCCAGGACAGAGTGGCAGACCAGGTTTCCTGCGAAAGGCAAAATGCCTGATCTGAGAACAGGCTCCAAAATGGTAAGAGAAAAAACCCCAGGTAGCCAGTTAGCAGCAGCATTTCTTCTGGGGAGGGTGGGCAATTTTTCAGGACAGAATGATGGGCTAGGCATCCAGCAAGAGACAGCATTTTTTTGGGAAAGTGCAGGACTACTCCAGGACAGAGTGGTGGAGCAGGCCTCTTGTGAGAGGCAGCATCTCACAAGTGGGAGAACAGGCTCCAATATGGTAAGAGAAAAATCTCCAGGTAACCACTGAGAAGCAGCATTATTTCTGGGGAGGGCAGGCCCTGTTTCAGGCCAGAGTGATGGGCCAGGTGTTTAATCAGAGACAGCATTTCCTCGAGGGAATATGGGACTGCTCCAGGACAAAGTGGTGGATGAGGTCTCCTGTGAGTGGCAGCATCTCCTTATGGGAGGACAGGCTCCGACATGGTAAGAGATGAAGACCCACGTAGCCAATAATTGGCAGCATTGCTTCTGGTGAGGGGGAGTTCTCGCACGTGATTGGTGGCGCGCTGCTGCCACCTGGCGGCCAAAGTTGGATACTGCAGGCATCCCGTTGTTAGCGTGCTGCTGCTGCCAACTGGCGGCCAAGTATTGGTGCTGCAGCCCTGGCGCCGCGCATACGCGGTGGCGGCTCGGCGCTGCCGGCCGGTGTTCGCGGCATCGCGACCCCGCGCTGCCTGCGGGGTGGTGCCGCGGCGCCCGCTGCTGCCTCACGGTAAGGAGCCGCTGCCGTCGAACGAGCACGTTGCCAGCGCGCGCTCGGCACGGGAGTACGGAGCTGCAGCGCCGCTGTAGCCCCGGGACAAACGCAGACACTGCGGGTGCTCGCTGCTGCAACGGCCCCACCACTAGCGAGAAGCCCACCAACCTAGAGAGAGCAGGGGTGCGGAGCGGCTGCGCCCCGCCACGGTTTCAATTCCCTCTCGCTCGGCAACGCCACGATTCTGCCCTTGTGTGGCTCAAACTTGCGCTCCTCTGCGCCGGGCCGTTTCTGCGCATGCTTGCCTCGAGGCCCCTACGCACCGGCGTCGGGCCAGTTCTGCGCATGCGCTGTCTTTCTGTTCCGGTAACGCTGCTGCGCATGCGCGCATCTCGATTGCGTCACACACACCCCTAACCGGAAGTCGCGGCCTCCGGCCACTTCTGCCCATGCGCTGCCCTTACTTACGTGCCCAGTTACCGCCACTACCCGTGCGCCAACACAGGCTCGGGGGTGAAGGCAGCCCCAGCAGGCCTGCAGAGAGGGACTTGGGATACCAGTGGGTGAAAAAATAGCCACAAGCCAGCAACCTGTGCTCGCAGGGCAGAAAGCTGACCATATCCTGGGCTGCATCCAACGGAAGCATGACCACCAGGTCGAGGGAAGCGATTCTGCCTCTCTGCTCTCGTGAGACCCACCTGGAGTACTGCATCCGGCTCCGGAGTCCTTGGCAAAGCAGGTCCAGAGGAGAGTCACAAAAACGATCAGAGGGCTGGAGCACCTCTCCTAAGACAGGCTGAGAGAATTGGGGTTGTTCAGCCCAGAGAAGAGGCTCTGGGGAGACCTTACTGTGGCCTTTCAGTACTTAAAGGGGACTTATAAGAAAGATATGGACAAACGTTTTAGTGAGGCCTGTAGCTATAGGACAAGGCATAGTGGTTTTAAACTGAAAGAGGGTAGATTCAGACTAGATAGAAGAAATTTTTTTATGATGAGGGTGGCGAAACACGTGGAGAGGTTGCCCAGAGAGGTGGCAGATGCCCCGTGCCTGGGAACATTCAAGGTCAGGTTGGACAGGGCTGTAAGCAACCTGATCTAGTTGAAGATGCCCCTGCTTCCTGCAGGGGGGCTGGACTAGGGGGCCTTTCAAGGTCCCTTCCAACACAAACCATTCTATGATTCCGTAAACTACCACTGTCATTCCGGCCACTATGTATTTCTATATACTTGAGGAAGTTGAAGTCGTTCACAACTGAAATTTTACTCTGAAAGTTCTGAATTGCCTTGAAATTCTCAAGAGCTTTTCTCCAAAATATCCCTTCCAGAGATACTGATATTCAAGTCCTGGATCGAACACCGTACCTGAAGTTGTTTTAGAGCAGGGCAGCAAAGTTGTGTAGAACAAGTGAGGCCGAGAGACTGCCCAGACACATCCTCCTCCATGTTCTCCCACACCCATGTGGCAGCACCTTCAGAAAACACTTTTCTATTTGTTCCCGATAGTTCTAAACATCTCTAACAAAATTTCACCAATGTCCTCCCCCCTGAAGCAGTGCTGCTGTTACCACAGATAGAAATGCAAAGATGTTCAAAGGAAATGGTCTGAAACACTTGGAAGCTAAAGGTCACAATAAGCAGGAAAATACTTTACCATGTACATGAGACTGTTGGAAACTTTTTCCTGGTGCAAAGTGGAAATTCCCAGCTACCTGCAGGAGACAGTAATCTTTCATTAAAAGGCCTGAATCTATATAAATAAAGCAGTCATACCGGCGGTTGTATTTTCAAATTTTTGTTTAAATGAGATAGACAATAAGCAACTCATTTTCATAGGTGACAATACCAGCAGATACTGTCCTAAAAGAGATATGAATATCCCCTCTTCCTCACAGGCAGTCATATGGAAAGCCATAATCACATACTGATGTTGATTAGTATACAACTGTTCTATGCAGAGTATTTTAGCGGACATAAAAATGAGAAGAAAAAGGAATCAAGTCTACCGGGAGGGAACTAACTGCTGCTGTAGGAAATAAAAAGGTATTACAGAAACGGAGTGGAGAAAGTAACTGGGAGGGTGAGGAGGCAGGGTAAGAAAACCCTTAATACAATAAACAACAGTGGTCCTATGTATGCATCCATGAAAACAAGCTGTGTTCAAAAATAAAGCACTAAACCTACCACCAAAAAAAACCCCACACCCCAAAATCCCCCCAAAGACAAAATTTATTAAAATTTTAACCTTGAATATGAAAAGGATATGGATATTAGACGTCAGTCCTCCCTGACACTTGCTAGCAATCATACACACTCTCCCCTGGAAGATTTCAATGCATCAAGCTCACATGCTACATTACACCTTTGAATGTCCGTGCAAACCTATCACATACGTTAACTGCGGACCTGATGAGAATGGAGATGCGCAGAAGTCTAAGTGCCTAACAATGGCCCCCAGAAATTTCCCTATTGACACCCACCCTTGGACCCTTGCTACCCACAGCACTCCCCTTTGAATCTTTCCTGCTCATCACACTTTGTGACAAAGGGTCCTGTAATGGTTCAGCACCCATGATGATGCTCAAAACATGATGTCTGGCTTCACGAGCGAGTGGCTGGGGTGTGTTTGGTGGGTTTTTTTGGTTTTTTTTTTTTTTCCAGAAATAATGTTGTCTCCAGGAATAGTACACAAAGATGTAAAAAAACCTCCAGATTTTGAAATAAAAAAGTAAAATAAAAAAGATTAGCCTGGGCCTGACTGCTAGAATGTACTTGGGTACGTAACGTGCACGTCCAAGTGCTTTGAGCTCGGTAACCTGCCAAATGACAGGGTAGTTACATAGTCATCTGGTGTATCTTGTACTACATTTTCATACACCAGTTGCAAAAACCATCTCTTTGAGCATCTTCAACCTTGACAATCAACTCCAATATTCTTGCTTCCACTTGTTTTCTAAAGGAGGAACATTTCACTCCTTCCACAATTTGTTGGTTACTGTTATCTCCAGCACCCACCAGCGGTCTCTGTTTTGAGACTAGAGGGGCGGGTGGGACAACCTAACCTCAAAGAAGCTGCCTCTCCCCCTCCAGAAACCTTGGTAAAAAGACTCACTAGCTAGATGGTAGAAAAAGCTAAGCTTCTCCAGCCAACCCGCCTCATGGAACAGAGAATTAGCCCCTTCCCACCCTTTTCCTGACCCTCCTACTGAACCCCTCTACAGGCACAAGTACCTCACTGAGCCCAGGGGTTATTACAGTCCTGTGAACACTTAAAGTTGGAAAAAAAGAGCAGAATGCCCCGACTGTGCCTTCTGACGCTCATCAACACCATGCAACAGGCTCACGGCAAAACCCATCTCTCACCTTGTTGACCACCAGGAAATGGTACACTTGGCAGCCCTCGTTCTTCTGCTTTTGCATTTTCTGGCTAAATCCTTCCCTCTTGCACTGCTCTACGCTATCCGTGTTCTCGAAGGCCCAGCCTCGTCACCTGTATGCTTCTCTGACATTGTCACAAGTATTGCAGCACCTGCAAGAGCACAAACATCATCTTATCATCTTTACAACGATAAAGAGACACTCCAGCTCAGGACTCAAATCCCTGGTGGATTTTATTTCAACAAATCAACGAAGCAAACTTCAGGAGCTGGACATTGAAAGGTGGTCTAATGCTCCTGAAGGAGCTTGAGCTTTCTGATGTACTTTTTGAGATTTTGGCACGAGGATGCAAGCTGTTTTAATGCAGTGCTTCAGTCTGAAGAGGGCTTTAGTTGTGCATTCAGACAGCCAAGTCAACCCTCGGCAAAGAAATTTGCTACAGAAACGACATCAGTCTCCCACAGTTCTGAGCAGCTTGGAACTTCCCCATGTGAACAAAGCATCTACCTGTTTCTATTCCTCCCTTCCTCAGTTTTTAGGGAAAGACCACCAACATCAGAGGCAGGGTTAACGGCAAACTTTCTTCATTGCTCTTCTACCTCTGGACAACATCTCGCTCACCAGAAAAAACAATTGTCTGTCTCGGTTCCGTGTTGTGCCGGACAAAACAAAAAGTTGAAGGCTGGAATCATGAATCCCTCAAGATGGAAACACCTCTGGTGAGGGATGCAACTTGACAGATGTGACAAACTAAGTTACTACAGAGACAATAATAGCAAAGGATAGTCCAGAACCTGTGGACTATCACGAATCTATTCTTACACAAATTTGCAGGTAGAAGGAATGGGAAACACCGAATGACACCCATCATTTGTCTGAGTGATAGGTGTCTGGTCTTTGCTCCCATAAGGATGCAAAGCCTGCAGCAGAAGTTGCAGAGAAGGCAAAGCCATAACCGGGTTTTATTCCGAGACAGATCACAGAATGGTGAAATAATTTATACAGCTCCCCTCTGGACACCAAGTAATCCCAGAAAAGGTTCTGTTTGCTAAGGTACAATCTTTGCACTACTGTCCTTAAACAGGCACGCAGACAAAATAGACAACCTAACCCTACACGCTCTTAACAATCATGAGTGCAGCATAGGCATACTAAAACACAACAGCTCTCACCATTCTACGAACAGGTGCCCAGGAGGATGTCACTGCATGGACCTTCACAGACATTTTGGAAAAAAACCCCAACACGTATGCCACATTAACTGTACCGATTCAAGCACTAAGAAGATGTAAAGGTTACCGAATGTCCTCTGACTCTGCCCTGTAACAGCTTTCACAGCGATCGTCATCCAAAGCATTTGGATCAAATACCTTTTGTTCTTCTTTCCCCAGTTCTAAGACAAAAGAGGATTCAAAGTGATGAGGGACGTCTAGAAACACGATCTTGTACTTCTGCTCTGTTCTACAGAAACTGTTCTACACATGAATGAAATTATTTTGTGTCAGAATCTGCGCATCCTGCACCTGAAGCTCACCTGAAAGAATGCACAGAGCCTGTTGAGCTGCAAAGTAGAGATCAAGAAGCAGAGTAGCATTTGTCATCTGAAGCACACCCTCCACAGAAAGAACCAGCCACCTGAAAGCCTTGCTGGAGTGCTGATCAGATGTTACTTGCACAAAGGCTTTGTTAAAACTTTGTCTAAAGCAGACCCAAACAGCAAATTGCAACTGATACAGGACCTGTTACACAAACAACATTTTAAATAGCAGACAACAGCGCATAACGCATAATCCTGTCCCATGATACGTAGGAAACACAGGTATACATTTCTGTGGAACTAGATCAGAGTGGGAACCTCCCAAGCAGAAAACTAACACTCAGTCCTCCAGAAAAACGATGCTGACAATGCACACACATTAACCAATGGCTTACTAGAAATCTCCAAGGAATTTCTGTCTTTGTCATGACTTTACAATTCTGCCAGTGTCTGTGCCACCTGTGTGTTGAATGCGCACCCACAGTACAGCTGGGGCACAAACTCACGGAGTTTTATGTTTTTAAGTGTAGAAGGCTGCAGAGGGACTCGTAAAAGAGGAGATGAGAGCTGGTGACAGCTGAAACCTGCCAAAGGGCAAAACATGCCTCCAGAAAACTCAAACAGGACCTTTTTTTTTCCAAGAACCAAAACAAATACGTAAGGTCTGCAAGCTTTGGAGTTCGGAATAAGTGAGCCAAGGAACTGCATGTCTAAAATTTTCAGAAAAATGGGTTCTTATTAGAAGAGGCCCCTTAAAACCAGGCTGTTTCACTCACAAATCCTGAAGGACAGGACCAAGTCTGCTGTATTACAAAAGCCCTCTAATGCTCACTGTCTAGGCACCGCCGCACTACCCTCTTATGAGCCTCGAAAAGGTGGCTTCTTGGATAACTAAGGCCAGGGCAGGTGGTAAGTCAGACACTGCTGAGGGGACAAAATGTTACCGGGACCCTCTTGGTTGAGATTGGGAGGTATAGCAGGTGGACAAAAGTGAGTATTAAAGACATCTGTATTAGCCACAGAAAAAAAGAGATTTTAATTAGAAAGTATGAAATATGCATGAAAATCAATCATTAACCTCGCTTCTTTATGGTAGTTATGATCAAGCAAATAAACACTTTTAGGAAAATATACCCATTCTTAAACCACTGTATGAGACTTACTTTCTACAGCTTACAACATTCAAACAAGTTGAAAGTACACTTAAGAATTCAACTAGTATGGGTTTTGATCCTGTAATTACACTAAAAGATAGCGTCAGGAAGAATGCAGCTTAATAATTCCTATGCTTTGTCAAAGCCATGATTCCTGCCATTTGAACAAGAACACCTGTACAACACATGGAATCTTTCAAGATACAGCAACTAGTAACAGCTTTCTGAATGTAATCGGTAGCTGCCTGTCGAGTTATCTCAGAGAGCACCCAGAAGTACTGCACACAGCTTAGATACTATAAAGAAACCGCAGTAGATAAAACCCCACATGCAATGTTTTGTGCTGTTAACATGGTCCTCGACTTGCATGCAGATATGACACATGACGCTGGAAAACTTGGCCCATGTTAAAAGGAAGAAAACAGTAAATAAAAATAATAATAAAAAAATAACATATTCAATCCTCTGTGGCCATCCAATGGAAATTAATGAGATGACATCCCAGAACAGAATGCAACCTACCATAGAAATCATTAAGCTATTAACTATTTTAATGTGACGATGATCAGGAAAAGCCTCCACATACTACTCCATAATATTTAGGTATGCTTTACTAAATTTAAGGTTAATGTTAAATAAAATGTATTTTTAACTAAGAAATGTAAAGTCCCGAAGCAGCTAAGTGGCAGAACCAGGCCCCGTCCCTAGCATAGCCCTAATCCAAGGCTGGTTTAAAACCCAGTCCAGTTAATCAGTGGGAGAACAGAGAAGCAACAGATGATCAATCTGTGGACACAGGTGCTTTCAGAAACACAGGCGGTTTTGGAAAAATTGGTGCATGTGAATAGGAACTGCTCTTTCAAAGACTAAGCGCGCTTGAAGGAGCATGTGAGTTAAAGCAGGCAGAAAGAAGATCACGATCCAAGGAGGAGCTTGGAACCGAGGCAGAGACTGGAACCGAGCAGGTGAATCAACTGGGACAGAGTCAGGTGATGGATTCACAGAACTCACAGGACCAAAAGAAACTCCTAAAAACTTCAGACATTGACTAATGATCTGATAAGCGTATATAACCTACGCTGTATCCCTTGGTTCTCTGTCACCCACTGGGGTGGTGGCCCAACTCTGAGTCATGACTAAAGCAAGCCCAGCGGTAACCACGTCTGTGTGGATTTTTCCTTTACCAGACAATACTGCTATGGTTGCCATTTAAATAACTGACTGAACATCAAGTGTTACTAACAGAAACTGATAATCATAGAGTTTCACAAAGGTGGGTGGACACTTCCAATCTAACTTGCCACATGTGTGGTGGAAATCAAACTAGCCATATCCTTTTTCCAGACAGCAGAAGAAATTGCTCGTTGCATGCAATGCAATTTGATCGCTTTCAAAATGCCTCTCCTGGGTGAGACTGTTTGCTCCCTGCAAGTTTCTCTTCCTCTCCATTGATAATATAATGAGCGAGAGCAACGGTTCAGACCTAGTAATCCCAGCGGAGGCTGGCAACACAAGTAAGGCAGGAGGCCCATATGTGGAAACAGAGAATTGGGTACAAAAAAGCAGGGTTTGACCCCAGACATTACATTTGTCACGCCACAGCCTCTGAATACAGAAAGGCTACTAAGTGACACAACAGTAAGAACGCTATCACCTCACTTCTGTGACACCAGGAGAAGGTCTCGTACCTACCCACTGTTCAGTTCTTGGCTTAGTTTAGCCTTTCAGCTTTAAGAACAGAAAAGCTAAATCTGAGTTACAACAAATCAGCAAGTTTAGTTCATGCCAATACACAAAACTACACTATCTCCCAGAAGAGATAACAAAGACCTCACGTTTTAGAAAGACAAAGTCTTGCAGTATTACCGTTAGACTGCAACACTACCAGAATCGTTCCCGGTTTGTATTGAAGTAGAACAGTAAGCCATAGCATGTCAAAAAATACAGAAGAGAGGTTTATGTAGCCAAGGACCACTTACTCCAACTTGTAACTGATAAATCAACTGAAATCTATTAATCAGGTATGCATTAACACACACAAAGCAAACATAGTAAGACACAAGTTTAGGCTTAAGGGTCAAGTCAGCGGAGCCTTCCCTGGCGAGAGGCTCTTTCCTCTAACCAGCTCGTCCCGTTTCTCAGCCTCCTAGGATTTAAAAATGCAACCAAAGTCAAGTTTTGCCAGAGCAGCTGCTTGATTTCTAGTAGGAAAAGCCTATTCACTCAGCAGCTTTGCTCCTGAAATGCACCAATGAGTCCTTGTCCCAATTTCAGAGGGACCAGGCAAAGACTTGCCTCGCAAAAGTACCGAGTATAATGTATATACACACACAGAGGAGCTTGTCTGATCTACCAGTGTAATAGACTTGTGTCCTATAAACTTTTCAATAGTTTGTGGTGTTTAAAACGCTGTGAATTCAGCCGTCCCTTGTTCCCATGAATCTCATAGCAGGCATACGGTAATGGAAAGACTATGAGAGCATCCATCCAAGAATGACAGAATAGCATCCTACCGTGTCTCTCTGCTTCTGGAGTCATTGGCAGCTTTATCCAAGCGCTGTTTAAACGGCTTGTGCTCGACGTCCTGCTGAGGCTCTCCTGCTCCGTCCATGGCATCGATGCTCAAATCTGAAAGCAGCGAGCAAGGAAAGCGGTCTATGAACACACATTTGTTATGGCCTGTGGCAAGGCGAGAAAGTGAAAAGACAGAATCTTTCAGCCAGCAGGGTAAGAACGTGCCAAACCGGGAGAGCATGTACAGCTAGTGTCAAGTGACCGACAGGGAATAAAACACACGGTGCAGCACGCTAAACGGCCCTCCCAGGTACGGGGTTTGGTTTGGTGTTCAAGAAGGACAGTTTCCAACTTCCAAGAAAGCGTTACCCTGAAAGGTAGACGCGCTTAAGGCAAAAAGCCAAAAGCAAACCCCTCAAAGCCCAGAACCATTCTCAGGAACACAGGAGTTAAGCCTAAAATTGGTTGAAAACTGCCTCCTACCTCTTCCCCTACCACCTTTCCCCCTTCAACATCAGCACATTTCCTGGTGATCCCTTTTCACAAAAAACATTGAGGTCTGTCATATCGGCTTGGTGCCGAAGCACCATGATGCGCTTGCTGTCTACATGCTCTTAGAAGGCTTATAGCTTCTTCGCACACAACAGCCAAGGCTTCCAGTCTCTCCGGCCTTCCCACGCCCTGTGAAACGGGAGGAAGGCAAACACCGATAACATCTCGCAGGGGTCAGGAGGGAGTCAGGATGTACTTCAGTCAGAGCCCAACGCCTTACCCAAAGGAATTACCACAGCAGAACAAGAGGCAGGAGCGATCAGTAGACAGGCAGATAACACGCACAGCAGCGATACCCACGTCAGACTTGCAGGACGCTTCCAGTCACTTCACCCCGCCACTTTGTTTTGAATTTAGTTAAAAGGTAATCAGATTCTTAACGCTCATTCTGCTTTTAATAACTTCTGGAGAAAGGCTAACACGTGGCATTGGCATTACAGTCAGAATTCCAGTATAAAAATCACGGCAAAGCTGTGCCTTGTCAAGTGGCTTCCAAAGCAGGCTCTGGAGCCTTTCAACGAGACGGTCAAATCTGGAGTCCCAAGGGAACTCTGTGCCAGCTCCGTCAGTACGGCTGAGCTCTCTGACAAAGTACACCGCCATACAGAAACGTAAGTGGGTTTATACCTCAGGCTCATTTACAGTCCAGAAAAATAATACTGCCCAACCGGACGCGCTGCTTTAAGCGCCTAGCAGGCCCGGCTGCATAACCACGAGGGACCAACAATTCCTCCCCGGCCGTTGCCCGAGCCGCAGCGCAGCACTCGGAAGCAGTGGGCACACGGAGCCTCGCGGGCCCTCGGCGAGTACAAAGGTTATCCCTCCGTAGTCAGCAGTCCGACTCACAAGCACAAGGCACACGTGGAAAAGTAACATCTCGACTGACCTTCAGTTCCGCTCCCCTTGACTTGTCAACGTACGATTCCAGATGAACCTAGGGACAAAGGAAAAACAAAAGACCCCCGTTTCACTGGGAAGCAAATCAAAAGGCCTCCTCCCCTCGGCTGCTCCGGCCCCGGAGCTGACTGTCACGACACAAGATCAGCCAGACACCTGAGCTGCTGCTGCCTCCCAGCCCTCCCCGGTAGTTAAACGCTTGCGGAGAAATCAGCAGTCGGGGGCGACGGGTGGGGATTCCGCTACCGGCTTTCTTTTCTTTCTCTGGCCCGCTCGCAGGGGCGGGAAGAGGCTCCTGAGCCACCCACCCCCCCCGCGACAGCGTTACCGCAGGCCCCGAGGCAGCCTCTGCGGCCCGCGGGGGCCGGCAGCCCCAGCCGGCTGCCACGGCTCAGGCCAGCGGCTGGGGGAAAGACAAAGCCCCGCGCAGAGCTGCGGCGGCTGCGGCGGCTGCCCGGGCAGCCCAGAGGCGGCGGGTGGGCGGCGGGGCGCCGCGGGCCGACTCCTCTCCCGGGCCCCGCCGCCACAAGGGAGCACCGGGGCCGCCCCGCCGCCGCTCCTCGCCGAGATAGCGGCGCGGGTCCGAGAGACAAAAAAAAAAAAACCACAACCAAAAAAAGGCAGCCCCGTGAGGAGCCCGCTGACCACCGTCACTGCCGGGGAGACGAGAACCGGCGGCAGCCCCGCCGGTCCCGGGCCGGGCCGCCCGCCTGCCTCAGCCCGCCCGCCGCCGGCACCAGGCGCTCCCTGCCGCGGCCGAGCGCCGGCCCGCCACATCCCCCCCACTCGGCCGCTGCCCGCCGACCCCCGCCCGCCCTCAGCCCGAGCGCTCACCCACCGCGCCGCCGCACGTCCCGGCCCGAAACTCTTCCAGGCTCCCGGCGAAGGCTCCGCACCTCCACGGGCACTGCAGCGCGCCGCGCGGGCCGGAAATGAACCCACCTTCCGGGGCCGTATGCGTAGCCCAAACGTACGAGGCCGGAAGCCCCGCCCCTTTGGCGTCACGTCGTTTCTGCGCATGCGCTGCCCGATAGTTGGAGCGCTGCTGCCATCTAGCGAAATATAAATGGGTACTGCAGCCGGCCCTGTTGGTGGAGCGCTGCTGCCACCTAGCGAAATAAAAATGGGTACTGCAGCCGCCCGGTTGGTGGAGCGCTGCTGCCACCTAGCGAAATATAAATGGGAACTGCATCCGGCCCGGTTGGTGGAGCGCTGCTGCCATCTAGCGAAATATAATTGGGTACTGCAGCCGCCCGGTTGGTGGAGCGCTGCTGCCACCTAGCGAAATTTAAATGGGTACTGCAGCCGCCCGGTTGGTGGAGCGCTGCTGCCATCTAGCGAAATATAAATGGGAACTGCATCCGGCCCGGTTGGTGGAGCGCTGCTGCCATCTAGCGAAATATAATTGGGTACTGCAGCCGCCCGGTTGGTGGAGCGCTGCTGCCACCTAGCGAAATTTAAATGGGTACTGCAGCCGGCCCGGTCGGTGGAGCGCTGCTGCCATCTAGCGAAATATATTTGGGTACTGCAGCCGCCCGGTTGGTGGAGCTCCTTTCCTGCTATTTTGTGACTTGTGTTGGAAGTGCCTGGCACCAGGTTCTAGTATTAAGGCAGAAAGCCCCAGGGCCTCGTACCTCTGGGTGGCTCATGCTGTGTCACACCAGCTGTGGTGCCTTCCCGCTTTACAAATGCAATCAGTTTTGGCAAGTTTACAAAACTAGTGCTTTATCAGGAAGGTGTCTTTGGATTTCAGCTTACCCCTTTCTACTTTTCATATGCGTACATCACAAGAAAAAGAAAGGGTTTTGCTTCTCAGGTTTGCTCCAGTTACTCGGCAATTCAGGCATGACCACAGCAGAGCTGTTTTCCTACAGTCTTTTTTGTTTCCAGAACCCTCCCTCCCCTCCCTAGAGAGGGCTATGTGCAGGGCAAAGCGGACACTATGAGTAGGGACGACTGAGTAAAGTTACCAAAGGGCACGTGGTGCCTTCCTCGCAGCAAGGGACTGATTTCAGTTTTTCTATGCTTGGATGACTTTTGCAGCTCAGAGTTTGGTTAAATCTACTCGTGGGGCAGCACTTGAACGTCTGTTGAGTGATTTCATACTGGACAACAGCAGCCACACCAAGACAAAAGTCTCCTCGGGGACAGACACGATAGCAGACTTCGTGTGGGCTGACCTCACCTTTTGCTTGCAACCGGCACCTTATTTTGCAAAGGAATCTTTGAAACCCTCTTTCTTTGAGACAAGGGACTGTAAGGGCCAAGGGCCAAAGCAGCCACGCTGCAGCCTGGAGCCTGACGGTGGCTTCTCAGGTTCCAGCAATGGCTGTGGAGCACAGCTCTTGTGTCACCAAGCAGAGCGCCTGACACCCTGAAGTGCCTCGGCGCCCCGGGGGTGTGAAGCCTCTGTCTGGGGATCAGGCAGCCTCCCACCACAGGTCTTGCTGAGCTAAAATGACTCTGCAGAGGCTGTAAAATTGTCTCGGAGTGCTGTGCTGCTTAAGATGAAAGTGCTTCCGATAGCTCAAGCTAGCCCGCCCACTCAGCTCTTACGAGCTGTACCTCCATATGCCATGGGAAGAAGTATTTAACGCAGTAACTCCAACTCTCGGCTTGGCACCCAAACCCGTAGATCAAACAGTCCATTTATTCTTATTATTGGAAGTCTCCTTCCTCCCCTCCAAAGCCTGTCGTGCTTTCCTCCCTGGGCGAGGGCCCTACTCGTCTCGCATATCCAGCAAGCAGCCTCTCGAGTGCAGTTTCCACAGGCACATCTTCTTGATCCGGCAGGTCAACGTAGGTATCTAGCGTCTGATCGTCGATACCGGGATCAATCGCACAGAAAGCAGTCTTCAGATCATCTGCCTTCCCCTCTCTGTTCCAAAACAACACAGTCACCATTACGTTGTGGTATGTGAAAAGAACATTTACTTACTTGTGTCACACTGAGAATCCATGTTGCCCGAAATGCAGAGCAGAGATGTCTTTTGATACAGTCATCTCTGCCTCTACTAGCATCCCGTTGTTAAACACATGTGCAATAAAGACTGGTGAATGCTAAACGTCAAACTGACCGGAAGTTAAGAAATCTTAGATTGATGATAACCTGGGAAGACCTTAATTTCACTCTATTGTGCATTGATATCCCTTATTACAGAACTGTACTTCTTGCTAATCCAGTGCCCACGTTGGACAGGATTTCACTTCACAGGCACCTGCCCACCTCTGGCGTTCTCCTCGGTGCTCGGTGTGGCACCAGACTTTTTTTCAATGCAGTAATTGCCTCTTGTTTTGAGGTGGAATTATTTCTCAGATTTGCACCCGTTGTCAGTCCTATTTGCTCTTCCCACTCCTCAGAACCAGTCTCTGAAGATGTACAGGATTTTACCGCTATTTTTGGAGAGCTGAGGAGTGTGGATAACTGGCTAGCTGGAAAAGTTCACATAAACATAGTCTAGCTGGCTGGACAAAAATGCGCATCGCTCTCAGCTTATCTGAAGTAAAGCACAAATACGCTGCCTTTGGCTGTTCTTGTTACACAATAACAGGAAGATTTCGGTGGGAAAAGAATGTTGCAGGTGGGAACAGATAACTACAGAAGAGAAACTAGGGGTGGGCTTGATATTTAGGCAACTCACCAATAATGAGCTTAACTTTTGTAATACGTATGAGCTAATTATAACAAGGCATAAAAGGTGACTGTAAGGTACAATAAACGAAGTCTGCTGATCACTCATATTGATTGACTGTGTCTTCCCTCCGTCGCGACAGAGGAGCACTGTACCGAAGGGGATTAGTGGTACAACTGATCTCTGCTCGCTGTCTGCCACGCCAAAGTTCTTTGGGTCGGGGACTGCTGCTCGCAGTGTTCCGCAGAGGCCGGGCTCAGCCAGGTCTCGGCATTCACTGCAACGGGCACAGCCCTGTAGCGCAGGGAGGCCTGCGCTGGCCACGCACACTGCGTCCACTGCGGGGTTCCCTCTGCACGCGCGGTCCTGAGCTACTGTCCCCATCAGCCCCTTCCCTCCATACTTACAGTAGATCTCCCAGCTTGTTCTTCAGCTGGCTCAGATACTCCTGCTTCCCCCTGACATCCTGGCTCCGGGGCTTGGCCACGAAAGCTTCAGCGCTCCCCGCCTCCTCCTGAAAGAAATTACAGCTGTGTTAGCACCGAACATGTGTTCCGGTCTGCACAGGAGCTGCCTCTCAACGTGCACGAAAATAACGCGGCTCTCCTAGAAATGGAATTTCCACGTGAAAAGTGGAAATAGAGAGAAAGAATATGGGAAAAACTCCCATCACAGAAAAGGCACAAGCTTGCACTGCCATTGTCTGCAGAGGGCCTTCAGGTGTTAGAGCTTGTGGTGGGCACTCCAGCTTTGTTAGTCTGATAAACCTAGCTAGTCTTATAAAACTAATTTAATCCCTAATTTAATCCCATTCTCCTGAAAAGGAAAGAGCCAATCCAAGAACTAGTTGATGCAAGCAGGTACAGCACTGAAGACCTCATTGACAACTTATCCTTATGCAAAGAATTAAACTGACGTTACTTAAGTTTTAGGGATTAGAGATTTAATTAAGGATTACATTTGTTTTAGGGATTTAGGGATTATATTAGGGATAGGTCTTTTGTGTGGGTCTCGCAGTACTACAAAACACATCTGTCAGCACCTTTGCAACTTGTCTCGAGTGCTCCAGGGTGGAAAAAAAATGGGACTCTCTGAGAGGTTCTGCCCAACAAAACCAGAAAAGGAAAGATCTTCCTTGGAAATACCTTTCAGGAATGGCAGGGAAACCGGCTCAAGCTTCTGGAAAGGCTGAGGAAAAGATGTCGAAGGATCAAAGAAATGCTACTCTATCCCAGAGAGAACCTCTGGATACAGTCGTGCTTAGTATGACGTGAAGAATTCTTGCAACGCTTCCTTGTCCCTGTATCATTGCCTGCTTCCCCCATGTGCTGGGGTACGGTGCAATGGGACATTGTGAGTTGAATGAACTTCCTCATGCCACAAGAAGCAGTCATTCCTTACAATGTAGTCTTGCTACTTAGTCATTCTGGCGCTTGTCTGCATTAATCTCGTCAGCAGAGAAGTAACCCGGGAAAACCCAAATACTGCTCTGCTGGACACTTCCCGGTCACGGCCACCAGTACCGGGGCAGGGAGAGGGGAGGAGGATGAGGCTTTTCAGCAGCAGGAAGCTGTTACTTTGGCTTGGCCATATAGCGCAGCATTAGCAGGGGCTCGAGCCCACTAGAAATACCTGCATGTCCGGTGGTTCACGTGGCATCATTGTAAAGTGTGGCTACTTCAGCTATGTCTTCAGTATGCTCACCGTTTCAGCTTTTCTAGTGCACCTGAGTTTCCCTGGCTTTAAAGTTTTCAGTGTTTACACTAAGAAGAAGGTGAATATTGAAGACACCGGCCACGAAAGTAATTCTCCCACCTTCCTAATGGGTATTTATTACCAATTAATCTCAGTGGAAACAAGCAGTGAAGAAAGCTTCCACATACCCATGCAGGGAAGCCATTTCCCTCTCTTAGAGCTCCCGTTGCTATTTCTTCCAGAAGCACATCCACCAGCTGACTGCTGGTCTTCCCCTCAGCCAGAGAACCCCACTGGTCAGCTCCGCCTGGAAATCACCTCTGCAACAGCAAAAAGACACCGAGCTGCTAGGAGAACGTGCCCACACATACTGGTTTTGTGTGAATCCCACTAGGAGCCTAAGGATAGATACAGATCTCCAGGCATGTGGTTGGTCTCCTAAGCTGTCTAAGGCAAAATGGAATACCCTGCAAGCACCTCTCAGGCCACTCCTAAAAGCCTAGGAGAAAATGGGGTGTTGCAGGTGGGCTTAGGGGTTGGGGTTAGGGGTGTGGGAAAATCACCCTGAGGTGGGGGGAACTCGAGAAAATTGCGTCCTAACGGAAGCATAGTATTACGGAAAGCTTTTTTTAGGGTAGAATACAGCTCTAGCCTGGAGGACGGCTGGCACGCACACGGCCTGTATCGCCGCAGTCCCCTGAGCCGCAGCTCAGCGCGCGCCGACAGCGGTGACGGAGGACGCGCTGAAGGCAAAAAGCCAAAAGCAAACCCCTCGAAGCCCAGAACCTTGCTCAGGAACACAGGAGTTAAGCCTAAAACCGGTTGAAAGAGCTGCCTCCTACCTGTTCTCCCGCCACCTTTCCCCCTCCAATGTCAGCACCTTTCCTCGCGATCCCTTTTCGCAAACAAAAGACGGACGCCTGCGGTCTCAGCTCGGTACCGAAGCACCACGATGCGCTTGCCGGCTGCATGCTCTCTCACAAGGCTGACAGCTTCTCTGCACGCAACAGCCGAGGCCCTGTGAAAGGGGAGGAAGGCAAACACCGATCACGTCTCGCAGGGGTCAGGAGGGAGTCGGGGTGCGCTGCAGTCAGAGCCCAACGCCTTCCCCAGAGGAATTACCGGGGCACAACAAGAGGCAGGGGCGATCAGTAGACAGGCAGAAAACACGCACGGCAGCGATACCCACGTCAGACTGGCAGGACGCTTCCAGTCGCTTCACCCCGCAGCTTTGTTTTGAATTTAGTTAAAAGGTAATCAGATTCTTAACGCTCATTCTGCTTTTAATAGCTGCTGGAGAAAGGCTAACACGTGGCATTGGCATTACAGTCGGAATTCCAGTATAAAAATCACGGCAAAGCTGTGCTTTGTCAAGCGACTTTCAAAGGAGGCTCTGGAGCCTTTCAACAAGACGGTCAAATCTGGAGTCCCAAGGGAACTCTGTGCCAGCTCCATCAGTACATCTGAGCTCTCTGACAAAGTACACCGCCATACAGAAACGTAAGTGGGTTTATACCTCGGGCTCATTTACAATCTAGAAAAATAATACTGCCCGACCGGACGCGCTGCTTCAAGCGCCTAGCAGGCCTGGCTGCGTAACCACGAGGGACCGACAATTCCTCCCCGGCCGTTGCCCGAGCCGCAGCGCAGCACTCGGAAGCAGCGGGCACACGGAGCCTCGCGGGCCCTCGGCAAGTACAAAGGTTATCCCTCCGTAGTCAGCAGTCCGACTCACAAGCACAAGGCACACGTGGAAAAGTAACATCTCGACTGACCTTCGGTTCCGCTCCCCTTGATTTGTCAATGTACAATTCCAGACGAACCTAGGGACAAAGGAAAAACAAAAGACCCCCGTTTCACTGGGAAGCAAATCAAAAGGCCTCTTCCCCTCGGCTGCTCCGGACCCGGAGCTGACTGTCACGACACAAGATCAGCCAGACACCTGAGTAGCTGCTGCCTCCCAGCCCATCCCGGTGGTTAAACGCTTGCGGAGAAATCAGCAGTCGGGGGCGACGGGTGGGGATTCTGCTACCGGCTTTCTTTTCTTGCCTTTGCCCGCTCGCAGGGGCGGGAAGAGGCTCCTGAGCCACCCCACCCCGCGACAGCGTTACCGCAGGCCCCAAGGCAGCCTCTGCGGCCCGCGGGGGCCGGCAGCCCCAGCCGGCTGCCACGGCTCAGGCCAGCGGCTGGGGGAAAGACAAAGCCCCGCGCAGAGCTGCGGCGGCTGCGGCGGCTGCCCGGGCAGCCCGCAGGCGGCGGCGGGTGGGCGGCGGGGCGCCGCGGGCCGACCCCTCTCCCGGGCCCCGCCGCCACGAGCGAGCACCGGGGCCGCCCCGCCGCCGCTCCTCGCCGAGGTAGCGGCGCGGCTCCGAGAGACAAAAAAAAAAAAAAACCAACACCCAAAAAGGGCAGCCCCGTGAGGAGCCCGCTGACCACCGTCCCTGCCGGGGAGACGAGAACCGGCGGCAGCCCCGCCGGTCCCGGGCCGGGCCGCCCGCCTGCCTCAGCCCGCCCGCCGCCGGCACCAGGCGCTCCCTGCCGCGGCCGAGCGCCGGGCCGCCACATCCCCCCGACTCGGCCGCTGCCCGCCGGCCCCCGGCCGCCCTCAGCCCGAGCGCTCACCCAGCGCGCCGCCGCACGTCCCGGCCCGAAACTCTTCCAGGTTCCCGGCGAAGGCTCCGCACCCCCACAGCCACTCCAGCGCGCCGCGCGGGCCGGAAATGAACCCACCTTCCGGGGCCGTACGCGTAGCCCAAACGTACGAGAGCGGAAGCCCCGCCCCTTTGGCGTCACGTCGTTTCTGCGCATGCGCTGCCCGATAGTTGGAGCGCTGCTGCCATCTAGCGAAATATAATTGGGTACTGCAGCCGGCCCTGTTGGTGGAGCTCTGCTGCCACCTAGCGAAATATATTTGGGTACTGCAGCCGGCCCTGTTGGTGGAGCGCTGCTGCCATCTAGCGAAATATAAATGGGTACTGCAGCCGGCCCTGTTGGTGGATCGCTGCTGCCACCTAGCGAAATAAAAATGGGTACTGCAGCCGGCCCTGTTGGTGGATCTCTGCTGCCACCTAGCGAAATATATTTGGGTACTGCAGCCGGCCCGGTTGGTGGAGCGCTGCTGCCACCTAGCGAAATATATTTGGGTACTGCATCCGGCCCTGTTGGTGGATCGCTGCTGCCACCTAGCGAAATATATTTGGGTACTGCAACCGGCCCTGTTGGTGGATCGCTGCTGCCACCTAGCGAAATAAAAGTGGGTACTGCAGCCGACCCGGTTGGTGGAGCGCTGCTGCCACCTAGCGAAATATATTTGGGTACTGCAGCCGGCCCTGTTGGTGGATCGCTGCTGCCACCTAGCGAAATATATTTGGGTACTGCAACCGGCCCTGTTGGTGGATCGCTGCTGCCACCTAGCGAAATATAAATGGGTACTGCAGCCGCCCCTGTGGGTGGATCTCTGCTGCCACCTAGCGAAATATATTTGGGTACTGCAACCGGCCCGGTTGGTGGATCCCTGCTGCCATCTAGCGAAATAAAAATGGGTACTGCAGCCGGCCCTGTTTGTGGAGCGCGACTGCCACCTAGCGAAATATAAATGGGTACTGCAGCCGGCCCTGTTGGTGGAGCGCTGCTGCCACCTAGCGAAATATAAATGGGTACTGCAGCCGGCCCTGTTGGTGGAGCGCTGCTGCCATCTAGCGAAATATAAATGGGTACTGCAACTGACCCTGTTGGTGGAGCTCTGCTGCCACCTAGCGAAATAAAAATGGGTACTGCAGCCGGCCCTGTTGGTGGATCGCTGCTGCCACCTAGCGAAATAAAAATGGGTACTGCAGCCGGACTTGTGGGTGGAGCGCTGCTGCCACCTAGCGAAATATAAATGGGCACTGCAGCCGGCCCTGTTGGTGGAGCGCTGCTGCCATCTAGCGAAAGATATTTGGGTACTGCAGCCGCCCGGTTGGTGGAGCGCTGCTGCCATCTAGCGAAATATAAGTGGGTACTGCGTCCGGCCCTGTTGGTGGAGCGCTGCTGCCATCTAGCGAAAGATAATTGGGTACTGCAGCCGGCCCGGTTGGTGGATCGCTGCTGCCATCTAGCGAAAGATATTTGGGTACTGCAGCCGGCCCTGTGGGTGGATCGCTGCTGCCATCTTGCGAAATGTAATTGGGTACTGCAGCCGGCCCTGTTGGTGGATCACTGCTGCCACCTAGCGAAATATATTTGGGTACTACAGCCGGCCCGGTTGGTGCATCGCTGCTGCCATCTAGCGAAATATAATTGCGTACTGCAGCCGCCCGGTTAATGGAGCGCTGCTGCCATCTGGGGAAATGTAATTGGGTACTGCAGCCGCCCGGTTGGTGGAGCGCTGCTGCCACCTAGCGAAACTTAATTGGGTACTGCAGCCGGCCCTGTTGGTGGAGCGCTGCTGCCACCTAGCGAAATATATTTGGGTACTGCAGCCGGCCCTTTTGGTGGAGCGCTGCTGCCACCTAGCGAAATAAAAACGGGTACTGCAACCGGCCCTGTTGGTGGAGCGCTGCTGCCATCTAGCGAAATATAAATGGGTACTGCAGCCGGCCCGGTTGGTAGAGCGCTGCTGCCACCTAGCGAAATGTAAATGGGTACTGCAGCCGCCCGGTTGGTGGAGCGCTGCTGCCGCCTAGCGACATATAAGTGGGTACTGCAGCCGCCTTGGTTGTTTAGGGTTAGGGTTAGGGTTAGGGTTAGGGTTAGGGTTAGGGTTAGGGTTAGGGTTAGGGTTAGGGTTAGGGTTAGGGTTAGGGTTAGGGTTAGGGTTAGGGTTAGGGTTAGGGTTAGGGTTAGGGTTAGGGTTAGGGTTAGGGTTAGGGTTAGGGTTAGGGTTAGGGTTAGGGTTAGGGTTAGGGTTAGGGTTAGGGTTAGGGTTAGGGTTAGGGTTAGGGTTAGGGTTAGGGTTAGGGTTAGGGTTAGGGTTAGGGTTAGGGTTAGGGTTAGGGTTAGGGTTAGGGTTAGGGTTAGGGTTAGGGTTAGGGTTAGGGTTAGGGTTAGGGTTAGGGTTAGGGTTAGGGTTAGGGTTCGGGTTAGGGTTAGGGTTAGGGTTAGGGTTAGGGTTAGGGTTAGGGTTAGGGTTAGGGTTAGGGTTAGGGTTAGGGTTAGGGTTAGGGTTAGGGTTAGGGTTAGGGTTAGGGTTAGGGTTAGGGTTAGGGTTAGGGTTAGGGTTAGGGTTAGGGTTAGGGTTAGGGTTAGGGTTAGGGTTAGGGTTAGGGTTAGGGTTAGGGTTAGGGTTAGGGTTAGGGTTAGGGTTAGGGTTAGGGTTAGGGTTAGGGTTAGGGTTAGGGTTAGGGTTAGGGTTAGGGTTAGGGTTAGGGTTAGGGTTAGGGTTAGGGTTAGGGTTAGGGTTAGGGTTAGGGTTAGGGTTAGGGTTAGGGTTAGGGTTAGGGTTAGGGTTAGGGTTAGGGTTAGGGTTAGGGTTAGGGTTAGGGTTAGGGTTAGGGTTAGGGTTAGGGTTAGGGTTAGGGTTAGGGTTAGGGTTAGGGTTAGGGTTAGGGTTAGGGTTAGGGTTAGGGTTAGGGTTAGGGTTAGGGTTAGGGTTAGGGTTAGGGTTAGGGTTAGGGTTAGGGTTAGGGTTAGGGTTAGGGTTAGGGTTAGGGTTAGGGTTAGGGTTAGGGTTAGGGTTAGGGTTAGGGTTAGGGTTAGGGTTAGGGTTAGGGTTAGGGTTAGGGTTAGGGTTAGGGTTAGGGTTAGGGTTAGGGTTAGGGTTAGGGTTAGGGTTAGGGTTAGGGTTAGGGTTAGGGTTAGGGTTAGGGTTAGGGTTAGGGTTAGGGTTAGGGTTAGGGTTAGGGTTAGGGTTAGGGTTAGGGTTAGGGTTAGGGTTAGGGTTAGGGTTAGGGTTAGGGTTAGGGTTAGGGTTAGGGTTAGGGTTAGGGTTAGGGTTAGGGTTAGGGTTAGGGTTAGGGTTAGGGTTAGGGTTAGGGTTAGGGTTAGGGTTAGGGTTAGGGTTAGGGTTAGGGTTAGGGTTAGGGTTAGGGTTAGGGTTAGGGTTAGGGTTAGGGTTAGGGTTAGGGTTAGGGTTAGGGTTAGGGTTAGGGTTAGGGTTAGGGTTAGGGTTAGGGTTCGGGTTAGGGTTAGGGTTAGGGTTAGGGTTAGGGTTAGGGTTAGGGTTAGGGTTAGGGTTAGGGTTAGGGTTAGGGTTAGGGTTAGGGTTAGGGTTAGGGTTAGGGTTAGGGTTAGGGTTAGGGTTAGGGTTAGGGTTAGGGTTAGGGTTAGGGTTAGGGTTAGGGTTAGGGTTAGGGTTAGGGTTAGGGTTAGGGTTAGGGTTAGGGTTAGGGTTAGGGTTAGGGTTAGGGTTAGGGTTAGGGTTAGGGTTAGGGTTAGGGTTAGGGTTAGGGTTAGGGTTAGGGTTAGGGTTAGGGTTAGGGTTAGGGTTAGGGTTAGGGTTAGGGTTAGGGTTAGGGTTAGGGTTAGGGTTAGGGTTAGGGTTAGGGTTAGGGTTAGGGTTAGGGTTAGGGTTAGGGTTAGGGTTAGGGTTAGGGTTAGGGTTAGGGTTAGGGTTAGGGTTAGGGTTAGGGTTAGGGTTAGGGTTAGGGTTAGGGTTAGGGTTAGGGTTAGGGTTAGGGTTAGGGTTAGGGTTAGGGTTAGGGTTAGGGTTAGGGTTAGGGTTAGGGTTAGGGTTAGGGTTAGGGTTAGGGTTAGGGTTAGGGTTAGGGTTAGGGTTAGGGTTAGGGTTAGGGTTAGGGTTAGGGTTAGGGTTAGGGTTAGGGTTAGGGTTAGGGTTAGGGTTAGGGTTAGGGTTAGGGTTAGGGTTAGGGTTAGGGTTAGGGTTAGGGTTAGGGTTAGGGTTAGGGTTAGGGTTAGGGTTAGGGTTAGGGTTAGGGTTAGGGTTAGGGTTAGGGTTAGGGTTAGGGTTAGGGTTAGGGTTAGGGTTAGGGTTAGGGTTAGGGTTAGGGTTAGGGTTAGGGTTAGGGTTAGGGTTAGGGTTAGGGTTAGGGTTAGGGTTAGGGTTAGGGTTAGGGTTAGGGTTAGGGTTAGGGTTAGGGTTAGGGTTAGGGTTAGGGTTAGGGTTAGGGTTAGGGTTAGGGTTAGGGTTAGGGTTAGGGTTAGGGTTAGGGTTAGGGTTAGGGTTAGGGTTAGGGTTAGGGTTAGGGTTAGGGTTAGGGTTAGGGTTAGGGTTAGGGTTAGGGTTAGGGTTAGGGTTAGGGTTAGGGTTAGGGTTAGGGTTAGGGTTAGGGTTAGGGTTAGGGTTAGGGTTAGGGTTAGGGTTAGGGTTAGGGTTAGGGTTAGGGTTAGGGTTAGGGTTAGGGTTAGGGTTAGGGTTAGGGTTAG